>NC_082348.1:12693924-17513924 GCF_027477595.1 Haemorhous mexicanus
TGTAAAATTATTTTTTTTCTTCCTCTTTTCTTTCTTTTCCTATTTAGCCTGTTAATGAGACTGATAACTTGTGTGTGATCGTCATGACAATTTTAGGAAAACAGCTTCAGTTAATACCTAATCAGAACATTTCATTAAAACAAAACAAAACAGAATCCACAAAAAAAAAAAAAAAAAAAAAAAAAAAAACCAACAGAAAACCTCAAAACCCAGTAAGCCAGAAGCGTAATTTCTGTGAAGATTTTACCTGGTGTAATATGAAGGCAGTGGTTCTTGTGCTTTTCTGTGATAGATTGAGTCCTTTACTACATGGCATTTTCTCTCTGTGAAGGCACTGCTACATTGCAATTAAGGAACTATTGATCTTTTTTGATGAGCAGATTGAGCTCTTTAAGTCTTTTATTATGAGCATTTTTCAGGCCTAAAATCACTTTAATTTTTAAAAGTGATCAAAGGTTAGCTGAACCCTGGTAAAAAGTCATACATCTCTTCAGGTCACAGCAATTTCTTCCTTTAGTTCCATAATAGTGCAAAATGAAGTGCTCTTAGTTTTTTTATGCCATTATCATTAACATGATATAAAATGACACACTGACACAATAGATGATGAAGTTTTTACACTGAGTTTAATGTTGTTCTATTGAAATTAATGGAAATCTGACTGTTTCAATGGCAGTAGAATTAAACCAATATTGAGTAGTTCTGAACCCCTCAATTCAGATATATTTCTGTTCTAAGGTTCTGGGGGAAATGTACCAGAGCAGATGCAGTTTCATAGCGACTGGTGCTAACTATTGACATTTTAATGGCAATCATTTCATTGGAAACCTCAGACAACATGATCTTCTATGCCCTCTCTGTCTCCTGACTCAAATGTCATTATAATAATGAAAAATATTTCTGAGATTTTATTTGGATTTGTATCTGACCCTGGTCTTGAGAATTAAGTGTTTGGAGAATCAAACAGACCCCAAAGGACTAGGTATCTCAGATGACCTCTAATGCATCCTGTGGGTAAGCCAGGCATATATAACCAGGGATATCAGAGCTCAGTCTCTGCTGTTAACAGCACTGGGGAAGTCAACAGAAGTGCTCCAATTTATTTCAATAGGCTCATGACTGTGCTCGTGGCAGGCTTTCACTTTCAGCAAGCATCTTAAAGGTATAAGCGGAAGAGTTGTTTTAAGAAAAAAGTAAACTAATCTAGATATCCCACCCTATCTCCCAAAACTAACACAGGCAACAGGGTCAGGTTTTCCTTTTAGGGAGCAGATGTCAGAGAAGCTGAAGCACTTGGGCAGTGTGTGTGGGACAGGGGCCTGTGTCTGGCTCTCTGCAGGGACTCGTCCCCTGCTCGGGCACCAGCGGACTCAGCTCTCCAGGGGCTGCCAGCTGGGTGCAGCCCCTCTCCAGCACCCTCAGGGCCCAGCCCCCAGCCAGCTCCTGACCCAGGGAAGGGGGTGCCTTCCCCAAAGGTGCCAGTTTGTCAGCCTTGAGCTGGGCTCAGCCACACAGGGAAACGGTGGAAGTTAGCCAAGTATTGCAAGCCTGGATGGTGGGAGAACCAGTCATCAGACATAAAAATGGCACAAATATCAGGCAAAATAAGGTGACAGGCCACATCTTTCTTTACAGGTCTTAATAAATTCACGCCTCCCATAATTCTGAAACAAGGAAGGAAACCTCTTACACTTCCAGTTTGGCTTTGTTTACTTGCTTTGTTCTGTTCAGGTAATAAACCCTAATGACCTTGGCACAGGATATGCCTGGAGGAATTAAGGAATAATTTACATGAAAACTTGCTCTTGTCTTGTTCTATTGACATAGAAATGATGAGGATAAAAATCCCTGTGTTCATTTCAGAGACAAATTTAACCTGTGTCTTTCCCAACAGCTGAGCAACAGATATAGAATTAGACAGGGATCTGGAGCTGAACTGTGCATCTCTACTAATTTCACTAAAACTTCGCTGAAATTCCTGTCTTACTTTGAATATCACCACAGGATTTAAAAGTACAGTCCACATTTTAAATAGACTTTTTTATTACTACCTTAGTAATTTACTGCACTAGCAGAAGGAAGGGAGGATAAAAAATGGAATTCTTTTTAAAATTAAAATTATTTTTATTTTTTACAGGGACAATACACAGACACTGATAATTGTTACTGTTAAGCCACACTTTGCCAGGTTTCAGCTTTGTCAAGAAAACACCAGGTTTTTAAAGACAAGCTAGAAATTATCAATCTTTTGGTTTGGAGACTTCTGAATACCTTTTGGAAATACTTTAGAGTGTTTTCAGTAGAGTTTATAGATAAGGTAATAATTTTCAGAAACGGAATAATAATACATTTTTGTTGTTGTTATTGTTCTTATTTATTTTTCTATTAAGAAGATTTTAAGCATTGGCTGGTTTATGAGTGAGTTTTCTCCCCATGTAAGACTTTCAGTATATTTTGTGCTAACAAAATATAACAAGGTTCTGAAGTTTATAAGTGTTTGTGTTTCTACGCCTGTTTTAATGGCTTTTGGAAATTTGGTTACAGCTTTAGCAGATACAGACACACATAGAATGTGGGAGCTTAGAGTTCTTGTTAAATGCTATAAATACTCTAAAAACTAAAAGTGCAGCAAGCACTTCATAACCAGTTTAAGTAATTTAAATTGTTTATAATAAGTAAAGTATTTGAGTTAAGAATGCATTTGACTGGGGCTGTGGGAAGTGCTCTGCAAACTGTTGACTGCTTAGAGCTCTTGCTTTAGGCATTTTTTTTTTATTTCAAATTCCATTTTTCCTGATCTCAGATACAATTGTTTTCCTGTTTTTTCATGAAACCATCTCCTCCCTAAATAGAATTACCATAAGCTTTTCATCCCTGTCCTCAACCTTTCAAGAATCTGAAAGCTGAAAGTATTTCATGCTTCAGCTATAAATTATTTTGGTCAATCTGTATGTCCTGCCATTGTTTGGTCACATTTTCTTTAAAATTGGACTCAGAATAGTGTAAGTAGTAAACACATGCATGAGGAAGCAGTTGCACTCATATTATTATGGCAAAATAAACACTGACATTTCCTTTGACTGCCTGTGATAACATAGAAGAAGAGATTTAGTTTACATAATTTATGTACTTAATTATTTAAATGTGACTGAAAGCAAGGTATGAGGGCCAAACACCTAAGAATCTCTGGAAATGCCCTCCAGGTAGAAGAATTAGTCATAGTAAAAACCCCCACATAATAAACTGAATTACAAACATCAGTAATCCCATTTAAATAATTTCCAATAAGATAGTAATCACAAAATTTCCCCTTTCCTAGTGCTTCTAATGGTAAAATAATGAAAAAACCCTTTATCTGGAAGCACTGCACTTCAACTTTTACTGATTAGAGAAGAAACAGTGAGTGCTGGAGAAAGCACACCTTGACCTCCTGTCTTCAGTACAGTTTTTGCACCTGGTACCAGGTGGAGCTGTCATGGATGGTACTTCCAGCACCTGCACTTCCTAGTGAAGAATCTTCAACCTCTTCAACTTGCAGAACCAAGTGTGTGAAGAAAACCCCTTGTTTGTTCCTGTTCTGTGTTCTCAGAAGGATTGGAGGATTAGTGCTGGTGATGTCTGTGGGGTGTAATGGGAGCAGCGTGTTCCTTCGTGACTAATGGGCTTGCACCGAAGTTAAACCACTCATCCCATGGAGTTTTCATTCCTACTGCACTGTGGTGATAATGATCTAAATAACTAATAAATGAGGTGCTTCTGCTGCTGTGACTGGGCTCGGATTGCTCACTTTAGTGCAGTGCTGTAAGATTTGTGTTTCCATGACACCCAAGGTGAGCAGTAATAAATGTTATTTGTATGGGATTCCTGAACAACACTTTCTACAGCCCTCACCACACCACTGAGCAGCAATAGCAGACACTGGAGGGGCAGGAGCATTGTGAACTGCAGATGGAAGTGCTTAGGAGGAAAGAAGATGTTTTCTCTCAGCCAAAGGTGAAAAGAAACGTGCAAGTCTTTGTACCTCAGTCTGTAATCACCAGTTACAAAAAGCTTCTCAGCTGCCTTTGAAAAGGCACTCAGCAGGAAATGAAAGAAAGACTTCAAGAGAACTGAGAAAAGAAGGTTTCTTTTAATGTAGAAAGGGAACATTTACTATATTCAGATATGGCAAAGGAAAACCAGCCTGGAGGAGCAGGGATTGAGGTACTAGTTTCAGGAAACTAGTTGGGCATGACTTTTATCCCCCTCTAAACAGATTTAAACACCTTATCTTGTGCACCTGCACTATGGAGCCACCATCTGTATTTTGTTCTGGGGCTGTAAGAAATGCACTGATCATACTGACAAATCTGGAGGAGTTTCAGTGAGTTGACAGCAAGTTACTGTAAGGAACGTGATTAGAGCAGCTGAGACCTGAAAGGTGGAGGAACATGGTATTTGTGCCAACATCAGTTCAAGCTCTCCATTCTAATTAAAATATATTTTTTATATTTTTACTATGAAGGGAGACTGGATGAAGGACAAGTGAGTGACACAAGCAGAAATTATTCCAAGAGATTACTCTGGTCTAATCCCATCCTAAAACTGCTCACAAAATTTTTGAAACTAAACTTTATGAGAGGCCATTCTAAAATGTATTGAAGTCCATGGAATGGATGCCTTTCACTTTGTTGTCATGGTTGCATGAATAGTCTGCTAAACAAAATTACCACAAAGGTATGGGAGCTTTTGGAGAAGTTACTGCCTGAGAGTTTGTAAAAGCCACATGGCATATGGAATGAGCATATGGAAACTTGTTAACACTGAAAGGTAAGGAGAAAAGTGGCAGTGAGTGATGAACTACTTGGAAATGTTTAAAAAGCTGAATCACTGTCATCTGCAGAATTCCTGATGGAGCACATTGAGATTGAGACGAAGTCAAGAGTTTTCCAAAGCTCTCCATCACCTGAATGATAGCAAAGGGCCAGACACTAACCATATGTCAACTGCTCATTGCAGAAAGATCTTCTGTCTCCTGAGAAAAAGAGGGTGTGAAGTCATTAGCACAGCCCAGAAATGTGGAAAGTGAGGGATTGTCACGTAACCACACAAAGAAAACTACCTAAAGATTACATCAGCTAATGAATTTTTCACATTGCTGCTTAAAACAGGGGAAAGTTTCTGCATTTTTAATCTCAAATAGAATCAGAGGGGTGGTTGAAAAAACATCTGTAACATCAGCAGGGGTGAATTTAGCACCTCTGTGTCTAGAAGATACTTCTACTTGAGCAATTTATCATGCAATGGCAGATCTGAATCCAATAGTAATTAGAGCTTAATTGACTTTACTGGCACATTCAATGCTTTGTACCTTCTCTAATTATGGAATTTCCTTTGTGTATACGCATTTTCATCAAAGTTGATTTTTGCAAGAATATTGTCTGTATTGGAATGGCTTGAGGTCCTATGTTAAAAGTGATGGTGTAGTTTGAGTCAGCCCTGGCACTGTCACTCACAAGGTAACAAGCAAACAATAACCTCTTTCATCTCAGTAAATCCCAAAGCTCTGTACAAAGGAAATAATAATTAAACAGATGAACATTTACCAAAAATATATACATCAAAGAAGATGCATATCACATTAAAAATATATTTAGCTTCAAAACATCCCCACCATCTAGCCATTGCTTATCAGGTTTAACTGCATCCAGGGATAAAAGAGTTGTCTTATTTCACAGCCCTTGTAATTAATGATTCTCTTCCAATTACCCTCAAATTTGGCAGCCTCTGTTACTACTATCCTGACTGTGTCTCTTACTGGGATGTTGTGCTGCAGTTGCACTCCCCTGTCCTTAGGGAGGTGGTTTGTCTCTTGAGGCTGATTGAATCCGATCAGAGCCTTTCCAGCTCCTTCCCCAGCTGCAGGATCAGGATTACCCTAAATTCCAGCTCGTTTCCTTCCTTAACTTCGTTTCCCTGAGTAGCTGGGGCCAGGCAGGTGCACTCTCTCCTCCAGACTGCTGTTTGGTGTCTAGTCACTTCTAGCTGCAGTTTGGATGGAGCTGAAAAGGCAGATTCTTGCATGCGCCAGTAAAAATGCCAGTCTTCAGCATTGTCTGGAATAATGAGAAACAACTGTTTTTGCATGAGATAATTCACAATCTGCCAACAGACTGGGCAATATTTGGAAAAGGGACTGACTCAGCTAGTTGTGTTGAAAAAAGGGGTTCTCCCCTGTGAGTTTTCCCATACCTATTGTTCATATAGTTTCTGAATTTTTAAAGATGCAAAGACTTTCTCATCACACTGGAGCATGAAATCTGTGAATTTCAGTTCCGTAGGGACTGGCAAAATTTGTTATTATTCTGTTGGCCCAAGCTGCTTTGGGGGTTAGTTTAGGAAATCTCACTTCCTGTTTATTTTTCTGTTTTGTTGTCTCCTCCCTCCCCCCCACCACACCATTTTCTCCATGAAATTATTTATTCTTGAGTGCAGGGATGGTCTCTATTGTTGGGTGTAGCAAGGGGCATGGTAGTGAGGATAAACCTTTCTTCCATTGTCAGAGTGTCTCAAAACCTGTCTACACAGCTGTCTGTGCACGTATCTACATATTCTTTTGTCTAGAAAATACTGTGTAAAACAAGTACTGATCAGATATTTGGAATTATATATGAACAACTTCACTAGCTCCTCCTGGCACTCAGAAAGAATCAATGCCTTTAGTTACAGACAGATCTGCCAGAGACAGTAAGGGCAGTGAAAACACCTATTCCTTTTGAAGGAATGGATTCAGTTTCTAAGCAATTACCAAGAAATCAATTCAGGCAAATCAGAATGCAACTGCTAATTATGCCTTTTAATTTTGGAAGTGGTGTGAATTTGTGCCAGAAAAGTAGGGGGCAATTGTTGCAGGTAGAGCCAGGGGAAAACCATTGAAAGTTGCTCAAAGCTCCTTCTTTCAAACCCAGCTTAGGAGAACAAATCAGAAGAGTTTTTAGAAACTTTTGATTTCTCTATGTATTCTTTTGCCCTGAATAAACTTTTGTACTTCTTCAAACATCAAGTTTTGTAACCTCAGCAAATTTTAGCCCCCTTACTTGCAGACTGCTGATCCTAATAGTAGTAAATGGAACTGAAGTTCACATGATTTTAAGGTGAAATCCCAGCTATAAGTCAGGCATAATTAAAAGCCCACTTTGGCTGCAGGCTTTCTCCCCACCTATCTGCTCAGCAGGTGATGACAGTCTTCAAGAGGTGGTATTTTAGGAAAAGGGCAAACTGTCTCAGAGGCAGAGAAAGCATCATCACTTATTTCCCTCTCGCTGTCCAGGCTTGTCTTTCTAAGCTTCCTGAACCAAGCCCAGTTTATTAATGTTCAGCAAACAGTTTTACCAGCACTCAGTGTCTGGCTCTGCAAAGCCTTTGCTCACCATGCTGACCCATCCTAAAGCTGTGCTGCTGTGCTGGCCTCACAGAAACCCCTAGGAGTGAAGTAGCTGTAATTAAAGGTTTTCAGCTACAGGGTTGTCAAATCCTTTTGTGTATCTGTTTTGGCAAGTGCTTCAAACCCTACAGCAATATTAAATAGACCATCTGTTAGCTTTCATTAGTCTCTCACTCATCAACAGGGCTATTAAATATAACTGAGGATGCTGAAGGAAACCTTGACATCTTGGCGTTCAATTGGAATAGTGATCAATATTGATAACAAAAGTATTTCACATGAATTTATTATTAATAGAAAGTTAAATACAGCATAAATATGGATGTTTTGCCCTACACAGCTTAATATAACTAATCTAAATGATATAGCGAAACCCAACTTTATTAGTATCACTAGCTGCAACAAAGAGCTCCATGCCAGTGGCACTGTCCTGAAAACAAATGAAAGACTGGTCATCACTCTGATGGTTGCTAAATGACACAACAGATAGGACCATGCTAAACACAGGGGAAGTTTTGGAAAAGACCTGCAATTGAAAAAATATGCAGTAGACTTGGCTTATTCTCTTCTTTATATCAACTTCTTACATATTTAAGGATAAGGTATAGTAGCTTCCTCTGTTGTCTCTTATCTGCAGTAAAAAAAATTCCAAAAGCACTCCTTGGAGAAAATGTTTTTTATACCATTTTAAACTTCTCACTGTTCTCCTTTAGACTCTATCCACTTCATGCTTATAATTAAAAGACAGGGATATTCACATTTTCCTTGAAATTCCAGCTATAGGATATTTTTCAGATTCTTATATATGAGCATCTTGACTTGTTGATACAGAATCCAGTTGTGATTGTATAAAATCCTGTATAAAAGCCATGTTTTTGAAATTTTCAGATGAATTGTTTGTGATTTTGATTTTCTCCCTAAAGGAGACATAATTAGGGCAAATTTAGGGTGACACACCCGAAGTACAGTCTACTTGAGATTGAAACATCCTTTATAAAAAAGGATGAAATTATAGGAAGTCTGAGGAGGTGGCACCATTACCTTTCTATTTGGAGGTTGTTTTCAATCATCTTTTACAGTGCCAGTCATGTGCTGGAATTTTATATTCACACTAATGTATCAAGATCTAGCAAAAAAATTTTATCCCAGAACATCACTATTACTGAGACAAGTTTTTCCTCTGTGTTGAACTCACCATATTTAAGAAAAACCTAAATATTTTTCAATTTTTGCCTAGTGAACTGTGGTGAGTAAGATGTGATTCAGATTTGTTAGCTCACATTGGTGCAGTTTGAGCAGGGACATTTGTGACAAATGTTTTAGCATGAATGGCCAGATGCTCAGCTGAATCCCATACACCACATGTCAGTCTGGTCTGCCTTTTTTCTGATTTCCTTAATATTGTAAACAAAAAATAAAATGAACAGAGTTCTTTTCAACTGCTGTTTTTCCCAATTCTTTCTGAAAACTCTCCAGACAT
Source organism: Haemorhous mexicanus (assembly GCF_027477595.1). NCBI lineage: Eukaryota > Metazoa > Chordata > Aves > Passeriformes > Fringillidae > Haemorhous > Haemorhous mexicanus. Next base: position 12,702,828 of record NC_082348.1, read on the forward strand.
AATTTGTAGCCTCATACTTCAGAGATTATTTGGTTTTTTATCTCATAACACTTTAACCTTCCATGACTAAAATTTCTGATTTTGTCCCATATGAATCACAAATCATTAATTAAATACCACAGTGAGACCCTTGTACTCAGGTACATATTCATGTACATATTTTAGCAGATAATGCAGTGCATCACAATATTCCTACTATAAAACAAGCAGGTGTAGCACCGAAGGAAAGTCAAGGGAAAATCTGGAAGATCAGCCATGGGAGGAACCAAACAGAAGTCCAAGACTGAATGTCAAGACTTACACCATTTTTCCATCACTGGGTAGTCTTGAATGTAATTTCTGTCCCATAATTAGCTGTGATGTCTAACTGACAGGATATTGCCCTGGTATTTGAGGAGTGGATTGCTGCTGTAGCTTTCAGTGATGGTGGGTTCACAGAGGTAATAACCCTGAACCCTTTGAGTAGAAAACCCTAGATGGACATTGAAATGATGTATTCTCATTGACAGAAATCTCTTCCAAGGAAATGGAGCAGCTGGTTTTGTTGCAGAGACCAACAGTACATGTGAGAATACAGCAAACTAGTCAAAAGGGAGATAAATTCAGTTCAAAGAAGACAAATTGTGCTGTGTCAGTAACAGAACTGGACATGAAAGTCATAGCTATGGTTGAGGAATAGGTAGCATATAGAGGCAGTGAAAACTGGTTAAGTCCTGCACTATGACTATGTCCCTTGAAAATTAAATCAATGTCAGTTTGTAGTGAAAGGAAGGACTCTTCTTCCTCTCCAGTCAAAGGCATGCTTTTCTGCTGGTCTGTCTGTGCTGACACAATGATTTTGTGGCACAGGATGCATCAAATCAAAGACTGATGTGTCTGAAAGGTTGAAGAATAACCCTATGCATCAGTAAAGGCTCGGGGCTGAGCTGCTGAAAAGCAGCTCTGTGAAGAAGGACCTGGGGGTGCTGGTGGATGAGAAGCTGTCCATGAGCCAGCAGTGTGTCCTGCCACTTGTGTCCTGAGGTGCATTGGGAGGAACATTGCCAGTTTGAGGGAAGTGATCCTGGCCCTCTACTCAGCCCTAGTGGGGCCACATCTGGAGTGCTGTGACCAGTTCTAGACTCCTTAGTACAGAAGAGGCATGGAACTCCTGGAGTGGGTCCAGGAGAGGCCACAAAGATGATTAAGGGGCCAGAGCATCCCACTAAGAAGGTCAGGCTGAGAGAGTTGGGGTTGTTCAGCCTCGAGAGGAGATGATTGAGAAGGAACCTCATCAATGTCTATGAGTATCAGAAGGGAGGGTGCCAGAGAATGGACCAGCCTTTTCTAGGTGGTGCTGGCAAAAGGACGAGATGCAATGGACAGAAACTGAGGCACAAGAAGTTCCCCCTGAACATGGGAAAGAACTCCTTTACTGTGCAGGTGATCGAGCACTGGAACAGATTTCCCGAGAGTTTCTGAAGTGTCCCTGACTGGAGACATTCCATAACTTTCTGGACACAATCCTGTGCCATGTGCTTTGGGATGAGCCTACTTGAGCAGGGAGGTGGGACCAGATGACCCACCATGGTCCCTTCCAGCCTTACCTCTTCCATTATTCTGTGATTCTGTGAAAGTTAACTTTATTTTCAGCAAGTTAGTGTCAGGATCTATTTTCCAGATCACTGAATGACATTACAGATGCTGATGTCTTCACAAGACCAAGAATAAACAGCAAGACTTGGCAACAATGTACTTCTGTGTCAGAGTAAAATGATCTTTATCTGCAGTCCAATTCAATGAGTCTGCTTTTGGGACACAGGCTAGTTTGGCTGTGTGCCATGCTGACAGGGATTCTTGTCCAGAGGTAGGTAGGTTACCTGTTGGTGCAGTTGTAATTTTATTGCTTTTTATTCTGTAGCCAATGGCTCTCTTGTAAAGAAATGTCGCCTTGTATTTTATTGCTGCTGTTTTAAGATTGTTTATTTTACAGCTGTTGTTTTAAGATTGTTCTTGTCACTTTTTACATACTTTAGGACTAATATGTATAGGCAAAAATGCTTTAGTTTCTCTCTTTAAATTGTTGGGAGAAAAAGAGACACTGTTTCATGCAGAAGGAAGTCTCTCAAGTTCTAGTAAAAGAGGGGCATCACATATTGGAAGTCACTCAGAAATTTCATTTCTGAGTTCTGTATGTTTGCTTTGAGAGATTTCAGTATTTCTTAATAACTGAAACGAATCAAACAAAAGAGTATCTGAATGTAATTAAATCAGTCCTAATTGTTTATCTAACACTTACAGTTTTCATGGCCCCAAATACAAACAAGTTCTGGAGCATCTATTTATGCAGCATTGACCTTCACACAATATTGTGTGTGGCTCGGCATACTCAGTGAAGGTTGTGATTTTCTCATACTTATCTGCTTCCTGCATTGCATTAATGAAATAAAAACTACAGTGGGAAAGACACTGAGAGAAATGGCAAACAGCTCATGGGAAGATGTTTAAAGGAGTTGCAATCTGGGAAAAATGGCAGGGGCTGCAATGGCTTCCTGGGCTACAACCTGTCAATGCAGCCACAATAACGGAGAGTTGTGCATTCTTGGTCCACCAGAACTGGAAACCAGGAGCAAATTATTCCTGTGCCTTTTACTTTTCAGTGGGACAGATCAAAAACATGCACATCACTATGTCCTGTTGATGAAATGACCTGTGGTAACTCCTCTATCTGTTGCATAATTTGTGGGCCCAGTTTGGTTGTGCAGCTACAAAGCATCTACAAAAAAACTATCCATGTAAAGAGTTTATGAGCAATGAGCTTGTGGAGAGTTTCACAGTCTTCTGTAAGAGCTAGCTCAGCCAGTGATTATAGCAAGAGTAAGCAGAAGAAGATTCAGCTGTAGAGAGAGAGAAATAGACTTTTTAGTGGTATCTTTTAGTCCAAGTAAATGATAGATATGGGTAAATAGCAGACATAAAATGAAGGGAACAATGCCTGAAAAATGGCACAGAAGGGGGAAATTTTTCTAGCATGGAATGTGGCTGAGGCAGGATTAGTCTCAGAGAAAATGAGGAATTGACTGAGAAAATGAGAGGGTGAAAGGTAACAGGGAAGTAGAGTGAAGGAGATGGAGACCAGACCACAGCCAGTTCATCATCAAGTCCAAGGTTAATCCTCTGGAAAAGTGTGCTTATACAAAAGGAGATGGTCCTTCCCTCAGCAGCACATAATGCAGCAGTTTTGAAACATAGTCCATGGTTTTCCCTTGTGTCCAGAAGCAGAAGATGCTGCCCATGATTGCTGCTATTGCTCAAATGACATGGTGTGTCACCCCTGTTTGCATTCCCTGATGTGGATGAAGCTGGGGCTCTCTGATTAATTCTCTGACCTAGAGAATGCTTGAAGTATAGTGCAGAGTCTATTAATCCTTCTGTAATGCTGCCTACCTTCTGTGCATTCCTCCTCTCCAGAGTAACTTCTGGAGTTTTCTATGGAAATCTTTTTGTTTACGAGTGAGGTATCAATTTAAAATCCCTAAAATGGAAGGTTATCCCCTGGCAATAACTACTGTGAAAGTCTGTAGTGTGCAGATTCATGTTTTCACCTGTAATGGGAAAGTTAAAAGTAATGATGGAGCTCTGATTTGGCTCATCTAATCACTGAATTCCAAACTAACTGATTCTCTTGGGCTTGAAAAACTGGGCCAGAATTATCACAAGAATAGATTGCCTCTTGGTATTCCTGAATGGAACAAGGGCATGTTAATAATAGCAAAAATGAAAAATAATTAAAAATAGAAGGTCTGATTCTCTCTGCATCAAGATTTTTTTTTTTGCTGTTTTGCTGAAAAGGAGGGGCTTTTGTTTTATAATAGACCAAATCCAACTCATCTGTGGTAGCTTGTGCTATTTAAAAATATTATTTTAACTAATTTCTAACTCATAACAAAGACTTTATTTTTTTTCCTGAGTTTTCCTTTTCTTAATTGCTAGAAGATTCTAACTGAAAAAATGTTGTAATGGCTGGGTAAATAGTTGTCTGAGGCTGTGCTTGTAGCTAGGGGTGTGTGAATTAAATGACCCCGTCGTTCTCTTGTGTCTTCATTCCGTGATTGTTCTGAGCCTGTGCAATGTTTCTATGACCTTCACTACAGGATTAATGGGAGTTATTTCCTCTATTGGTGCAAAGCAATTATGCATGCCATCCTGCTCTGAGATGGTTTAAATGAAAGTTGCCAATAGAAATGTTAACCTTCACCTGTCATAATGCTATTATGTTATCTTGGGCTAATGGTGAAAAGAAGTCGTGATTTCATTTTATTTAAATTTCAGCTGGGTATTTGACCATAAAATTATTTCTAAAAGGAAACATAATAAAGATGGTAGATCAAGAGTTCAGCAGTGAAGAAGAAAAGTGTTGTGTTATTGTCTGGAATGTAATTATAGAAAAAACTTCAGTATAAACCAGAACAGATGAGGCTTAGGTACTCAAAAGATTCTATACATGTGAAGGGACTGTCATCACTGTCCTTTGAAAATCCCAATATTTGACTATTTCATTATGGGGATGTTAGTAAATGCTCATGAAAAGGGCTGAAGCAAGACCACAGTTAAAGTTTTTGATCTGAATATCCATCCTCGAATCCAAAGTAGGGGCTAGTGTAAAACTGAAGATTGCCCTAGAAGCAAATCTTTGGCTTTATTTTTTCTCATGTCCTTGATAACCACAGTTTGGTGAAAATGAAGGCTAGATAGTATGGGCTCTACAAGAGCAGCACAGAATATAGTATAGAAATGGCACATCTGGTCATTCCAATTATGTGTGGTTGTGTGAGAGAAGTGTGAAAAACAACGTAAGGAAATCAGTCAGAGAAAGAGTGGGCTGAAGTGAAAATAGGTTGCCATATGAATATATACACATGTCAAATAGGTTGGCTGGGACTAGAATAAAAATAATTGCAATTGTTTGAAGATAAATGAATAACACCTTATTATTTTTGGCAGAGTGTAACAGAAACAGGCTTAAGAGAGCAGCATTATCTGACTGGTGATCATATCCCTGCTTTAAGTCTCTAAAGCACTGTGAGTTTTAGAAGAGGCTGCTCCTCTTCTCAGAATGTGAGAAATTTTTCCTTGCAGGAAGTTAATAGGAAGAAAGAAATTTTTGGTGAATCAACATTTTTCATCAGAAAAAGGTCTCCCAAAAATTTCTGTGCAAAAAGATAAACCACAGGCTTGACATTATGTTCTGCAAACCCTAAACTCATATAAATTGCCCTTACTGAGTGAAACTACTTCAACAAAACTTGCTCTTTTTCACAAGGTAGGATAAAATTCTCACTGTCAGAGTTTGGTTTATAGGAATATATAGACAAAAGTGACACCAATGAGATTCCGTCTGAATTCTGGATTTTCTCCTCTTTGGTTTAGTTTATATCTTCTGAATGTCTTGCTTTGGCTTACTGTTTTATTTGATATTTTAAAAATTAGCATTATTAGAGTAGGGTGTTGTTTCTTTATAATAGAACCTATTAATTTTGGAAGCACAGGGTGATCAATGTATAGAAATACAAAACAATCCAATTGCTCTGACTATAGGAGGATTGCACCTGATGAACTTGTTCCATTGCTGCTGATCCCAGAAAATGTGCCAATTTACTGCATCCTGTTGGGAAACCTGCATGAACACCCACCTGCAGCCAAGAAAAGCATAAGGAGATAAAGGTTTCAGTGATAGAAATGGAACTTGTTTTAAGCCTTTGCCCTGATTATCCACATTCAATTTCAATTTTTGCAGTCTCTTTAGATTGCACCAACAATAAACTCACGTTTATTTGCCTCTCCTTTACTGTCAGGTAAATGACAATGTGATCCTAGCAAAAGCATCAGTGAGACTTCCCCTTGCACATCTATTAATAACCATACAGCACTTGGGTCAAATGCAAGGTACAATCTGACTGGGAAACATGGAGACAGTTAAATTGCATCTTGGCATCTATGTGGAATATCTTGTACCACTATAATTGCATTATCAAGGTGAAAGATAGGCAAATATGAAACAGTCATTGAAATTAATAGCATGAAGTGTAGCATTTACAAAGGAATATATTTTTTTCTTGGTATCCTTTAATATCTTCCATTTGTAAAGGATCTTTTTTTTAATGTCATCACAGCAGGAGTTTAGCAAACATGTAACTACCTTTTTAATGAGATCATTTAATGAAGATAGTTCTTTGCTTATTCTGATTTCCATCCCATATTTCCTACCCTAATACTTTGCTGTATTTTCATAAGCTTTTAGAGAGTACACTTCTGTAAGCCTTCTCACCTTTTCACATCTAATCTTTACTTGGTTTGAAGTTTCAGCATTAGAGTACAAGTACTTAAAAATCAAATTCATGGTATCATTAATGTGGAGAGTACACTCTTCCACTGAGCTCTTCTGCAGTTATATTGCAAATCTGATGATGCCATAATATGGCTATTTGCCAAGTCTGTAACAAGAGCAGTGGAGGCATTTATCAGTTCTCTAAGTTGTATACAAAATTTCAGTAAGAAGTGGGAAAGAGTTTGGGTTTTGTTCATACTCCTAAACTGAACAAGGATCTGTGCAAATGAAATTCAATTTGTTTGCCTCAAAGACCTTATCACTTAAAATGGCAACACAGACAAAGGGAATACAACTCATGTTTTAATGCAGAAGATAAAATTGCAGACAGATCAAATGTATTGCCTTGGGTCAAGCAGAGAGATTGCTGGGGAGCCAGGACTTGACCTGCCAGGCAGTGTCTTTGGCCATCACCCTACTGCAAATCTACCTGGCCTGTTCAGCTCTCATCCAGACCCTCAAACTCAGTTTCTGATGTGCATTCTCTGTGTGAAGAGACTGAAACGAAATAAAATGGGTCAGCCTTGTGCCTTCTGAAACAGTGTGAAAACTCCATGGTTTCATTCATCCTTTGCATTAAAAAGAGCCATGAACTCATTACAGCTCACCAAGTTCAATCCTACATGGATGAAACTGAGATGAAAGGACACGTGAAGGATTCTTTACACGTGACTGGGTTTGGTATTACTCAGGGAAGTTAGCATTTGACACCATCAAGGATAGTAGCTGAACTGGGATGCAGGGACTGAAGACTAGGGCCTTCAACTAAATCTATCTGCTGTAATTTAGAATCACAGTGTATTTTTCTATTCAAATAAAGATCTTTAACCTAATGAGCAACTCCACTTTACAGGAGCAGAATATATGAACAGATAAGGAAGGACTTAGAAACTGATATATGCATTGAGGGGTGTAGTGCTGACTACTTCTGTGGTATTAGATGAGAATTAAAGAGACTTAAAGAAGCCATGTGATGGAAAAAGAAAATTAAAAGATTAATTACTTCATGGGAAGCAATTTCTTGGAGCATTTTTCCTGGTTCATCATGTTAAGAATTATGAGGCAGGTAATTACTGGTTCTTTTCCATTTCTCACACTGTGGAGACTAGATCAATACAACTCTTTTGCAATCACCCTGGTACTTATCTATTCTGCACTGGAGAAAAAGATCTCTCTCCTTTGATCCAAGAAGAAAGGATGGGTGCAAGATGAGTAGACACTTGACCTGTTCTCTGTCCATGTTTCTCCTTTGGGTTGCCTGCCTGACAAGATGAAAGAAAATTTTATGTTCAGGGCTTTTCTAGAGGGAAGGAAAAGACCCCTCCAGCCTGTGATGCATGATTAGCTACTATTTATAAAGGCTTTCTCCTGAAAAACCTTCTGGAGGGGTCCTTCAGAGCTACCACATCACAAACAACAAAGGACAATGCTAATTGTTTAGTTAAGCTGCCCCCAGCTGATCCATCGACTTCCATCTCCTTGCGTTACCCTGACACTAATGTCTACCTTAGAGCACACAGCTGCACATTCCTGGGAGAGTGCTTGGAAGTCAGATAGTGTAGGCAAGAGCAGATAATTTTTTTTTTATCAGCCTGGTTCCTGCCTTATCTCAATAAATTTTCCCCTGTGGGTGCATGCTACATGCAGAGAGATGGACTTCTGCTAAATGCACTTACCCAAGCCATGCTGCTGTCTTGCTCCTCAAACACTGAAAAAAGCACCTGGAATTAATATTAGGAAGGGGGACCAGTATGAGGTGACACCAATTTATTTATGTCCTGGTTTCAGTAGGGATAGAGTTCATTTTCTTCCTAGCAGCTGCTACCATGGTGTGTGTTGGATTTTGTATGAGAATAATGTTGATAATGCACTGATTTTTAGCTGTTGCTAAGCAGTGCTTACACTAAGTCAAGGATTTTTCAGTTTCCCATGCTCTGCCAAAGTGCAGGTGCACAAGAAGCTGGGAGGGGGTTATTCAATGCCACAGAACATCACTCTCAGTGTATAAGATGGGAGGGTTGGCTGTGAGGGATCAATCCCTGCTCAGGGACATGCTGGGCATCAGTCAGCAGGGGTGAGCAGTTGTGTTGTGTATCACTTGTCTTTCTTGGGTTTTATTACTCTCTTTTTCTTTTTTTCTTTTTTTCTTTTTTTTTTCCTTTTTCTTTTATTTCTTTCTCTCTTTCCATGTCTCTCTTTCCATTATTATATTGCTATTACATTTTATTTCAATTATTGAACTGCTTTTATCTCCACCCAGGAGCTTGACATTTTTTCCCCTCAATTCTCCTCCCCACTCCACCCACAGGAGCACACAGTGAGAGGCTGGCTGCATGGCACTTTGTTGTGTCCTGGGTTTGAACCTGCTCTCAACCCAAATACAGCTTCAGTTGGAGCAGGAGGCATTCAGGTCAGCTTGCAGGAAGACCCTTTTTATGAGAAGGAAATAGAAGTTCAGACTGCCAGAGGACTGGGCCAAGACCTCAGCTCTGGGTCCTTTTGAAGAGGCAGATGAACTTCTGTCAGGAACAATTTAGATGTAGTTTTTCTTGCTTCAAGAAGAGGTATAGAGAATATGTCTTCTGGAGATATCTTTCAATCAGTTTTGTCTAGGCTGCTCCTGTTTCTGTCCATGCTTGAAGATGAAGCCCTTCCAGGATGGAGGTGCCTGAGGAAAGCTGGAATTCAGATCAGATATGCAATATCTGATTCAGCCTGTCTTAAGGGATTCATGCTTTAATGACTGAGCTTTAAGGAGCTCTAGCAGGCATTTTATCAATATTGCCTAGCTCCAGAGACAGGACGAGGTCATGGGATGCAAGAGACCTGTGCTCCTGACAGGGCAGTGTGGTTGAGAACAAATCTTTATGAAATGGAGAACCGGGGGGAAAATACATAAATTAAAGCATTACATTTTTATTTTAAACTTTAAACATGTAGAATGGAACTAAAAGCAATTTTGGAGAGTTATTTCAGATGTATTTAATACTGAGCCACCCATATTGGCTCATCATGAGCACTAGTTAATTACCAAGACCATATTCTGACACAGAATGACTCATTTTCCACTTCTGGGTGTATCCTGCAAATTCTCAGTCTTGTCTATTTATCTCGAGTTTAATGTGGCACCCTGCAGAAAAGTAAACAACCAACATACAAGCAAGGACTAGGAGATCCCTCAAAAACCAAGAGAAATACACAGATATGGCTAAAGAGACAATAAGAAGGTGATAATGACCTTTAATTCTGTAGTTAGACTACAGTAAAAATGCTGATTTAATCCTTTATCTTCTTTTCTTAAGTGGAGGCTTCATAGCATTAGACCTCATACACTGCCCCCTTAATGTTTTTCTTGTAATACAATGCCAAACACTTAAAAAAAAGCCAAAATTATAACGGAAAGGGATCAGAAACTTTTGTTTCAATGCCAATTTTACAAAAAAAAAAAAAATAGTTCAAAAGTTTAGTAAATATATAAGACAACATAAAAAAGCACGATTTTTTATCAAGATTCTTAGAAATTCTTGCTTCCTTTCAGTTGCTGGTTCATGTTTGTCATAGCACAAAATTAAATTTGAAGGGGCCTACAGAGTTAATTTTCCTGTAATAATACCTCAAAGTAACAGCTACATTGATTCAGACACATTGTATCTGCACATTTGCATATTAAATAAAGGTCTTTCTTCCCCCAAGATGTTAGCATAGCCTTTTTAATAAATTCCCAATTAATTTTATCAAACATCTTTGAATAAATAAAAGATGAACAGAGAGATGAAGTGGAACTCTGCCCTCTAATGTAGAAAGCAAGCAGAAACAAAGGTGGTTTGTTTTCATTTTTTGGTTAATTAACTTTGTCTTCTGGAAATAAGAATGAGTCTTCAATTTAAAAAATGCAACGAAGAACAAATATGTGTATAAATAAAGAATCTCAAAGAATGAAAGGGAAGGCTAAAAAGAAGCACACTTTTTAAAAGATAGCTATCTTATATTACCTAATTTTCTTGAAATTATAGTTAAGGCTGACATCTCTTCTAGAAGGCCTACATACTTCCCCTTCTTAAGAACAAGCACAAAGGCTAAGGCAAAATATTTTTATAGAAGACCCGTTCCATGTCAGCTTATGCAGGATGGCATTCATCTCTTTTTGAAGATTTCATTTCTGATCACTATGGTCATACTGGAGAACAGGTTGAGTCATCAAAGACATTCCTGAGTTCCCATTTGTTAAATGCATTGTCCACAGGAATAAAGGGAGAAGCATTCTTTTGGAGAAGAAAACTTTGGACAAATGAAGAATATTCTGGTGATTTTTTTCAGTTAACATGGAGTAAAAACAATCCAAACAAATAAATTGTTCTACTCCTGCAGTACGCTTGAAAATCTTTAACTTGACTTTTTGTGGAATATTAATACAGAGATGATATGAGTAGGAAATTTGAAGAATACATACATGTAAATGTTTTTTCCAACTTGATGTCGTTTTTTGACTGTATTCCATACAAAAACTTCTTCAGGATGAGGCCATACAAAGTTCATCTGATAGTACTGGCTGAGGCTCATTACAAATGTGGCTTGTTGCACACAGAAAATACTGCTCAGAGCATAAATCAGATCAACACATCTCCCTGCCACTGTTTATTTAGATGTTCCCTCGAGGCTTGCTCAGTGTTCAATTACTCCCACTAATGAAATAAGGGAAAAGGGCCAAATAGTAAATGACTGGAAGTTTTCTCTTTATAAAATAACAGAATGGAAGAGAAATAATACCAGAATACCATAATCCTCAAAGTGGTGTACCAGGCAAACTAAGGTTGGCTGGGCAGGGGCATATACAAAACTGCCCTTAAGTCAAGCTTGTACAGAGCTTATTTACCAGTCCTCTAATAAATTCCTAGGGCTCCTCCTCTGTGTCACTCCTCTTTCTGTCAATTCCCAAGAGCTGTGCTCTCTGAGCCTCTGACAACTGGGGTTTCCATCCGAGGTGGGTCATTATGCTACTTACAGAAAACACCTCTATTGCTCTCTCTCTTTGTCCCTCCATTGGAGCCTTTTCACACTGGGAAAATTCTCTTTCATGTTTATTGCATAGTATGTGATTTTTTTCTTGGTTCTGCAGGCTTGCAGGTATGATAAAAGGTGACAGTAGCTGGACATTAAAATAGACCCTTTTGCAACCCTACCCATGGATCTCATAGCTACATGACTTTTTTCAACCCCCCATTTAAAAGATTTAAATTAAATTTACATTTCAGTTTTTTCAGAAGATGGGGATGATGAGGTGCTGCAGAGAGCATCTTAATAAAGCTGGTGTGGTATTAATTGTCATTCTTTTCCAGCTAAATATTCACTAATGATAATGACTCATTTTGCCTCATTATTTTTCTAGTTAAGGGCTTTATATTGTCAACGGTTTTTATCTTCCTTCTTTGCCTATATTTCTAATCCAAGGTCTTTGTCTTCACCCTTCCTCCCTTATTCAAAGCCAGAAAAGTTTTCACTATCCTTGTTCTCTTAGGAACAAGCTATTTGTGGTTTAGCCCAGCATTTTTGTGTTCAATCATCTTTCTTTTCTTTGTTGTCAACCCTTTAAAGATGTTCGTCTTGCCTTTCTGTAATTTATAGCTTCTCAAAAAGTCTAATCAATTTATACCTTCCCCACAGGTTCAGATCCAGCTTACAGTGCTGGCTGTTTGAAATTCACAGTAATAGGTGTTGCATTTTTGATAACACATTTACTGGTGTGTTAGCCAGGGTGATTTATAAAGGGTGCGTGGGAGGGTTTGATTTTTTGCCATCCTTAACACAGATGAATTAGGTGAAATATTTCTCAATCAAAAGCTGCCACACAAAGCTTGACTTTCAACCACAGCATAAGCTCATTCAAATGGGATCTCTGAGCTTGAGGCATGCCACAAAATACAGCACTGCAGCAGGCAGATCCTCCCAAGGCAGCCTGTAGCACTCAGTGGGACAGGACTTTTCAGACTACTGGAAACTGCTAAAACATTAAGCTGGCCACAATGAGAGCAAGAAATCTATGCCACTCTCAGTAGACATTGATTTGCTTAAGTTAGTTCCTACATGGAGGGTTTGTGGGCAAACCATTTTCTCATTTAGCTCTAGCTGGAGTAAAAACTACTCCAAGCAATATCAATCAGGCAGCCCGTGTGATAGTGGGGCCCTGGAAAAAATGTCAAGATAGACTCTGAGATGTTAAGCTTTGCGTTGCACCTACGTAAGTAGTATGATAAATGATATAATTGTTAGATGTGATGATTGTTTAGTAATTAAAAATAATTATTGTATAATCATAAGAAGAACCATGAGAAACTGTATGTTCCTAATCTAAGGAGGCCATGCTTGGCCGAAATCTATGTATACAATTGAACAATACAAGTTTAATAAATAACATGAAAGTTATAGAACGGTAGAATATAAAAGCATATTCATCATATGGTGGAGTCAGATTTGGGTTTGTATCCCTGATACCCAGAGCTCTTCAATAAAAGCACCTGAATATAATCATTTCTTGTGATTATGTGTTTCTGAACGCTAACACAAGATTTCTGAGCATAAAGGCACTTAGTGCCTCAAATCCAGCAGCCCTTCTAGGACAGCAGTCAGAAAGGGTTATTCATTGAAACAATTTGATAGGCATATTCAGTTTCCCTTCTGAGGAAGGATTCCCCTGACATGAGCTGCAGTACCCACAGACTTACTGATGCTTCATGGTGGCCCAGAGCTGCTGTTTCACTGCTCCAGAGCTTCCACCTGCTCCCTCACATTGATCTCCAACGTTTCATTTTCCTGGGCTTACAAGAGCATTTGGCCTTTGAGCTGGTGGTAATTATCAGCACTCCAAAGTAATAGTAAGAGAATATGGCCTTCTTTCCCTCCTTCTAGTATCTGTTCAAGGACCCCAGGAGATGCAGACAGGGAGAGGTGAGAACAGAGGAGCAGGAGCAGCAGTGAAGATGAATTTCCAGCAGAGGTCACGAGAACTCCCACATCTTCTGTGACCTTCATTAGAGAGAATGTGTGACCATAAGGTCTTTTCTTTCAGAGTCAGTGCTAGCTAACACTGCTCCTGAAGTCAGAAATCAGAGAAGCCTGAAATAAAAATCTTTATCCCTACCAATAAGCACTTACACAAAACCACCAGTGACTTTCTAATCTGCATGTTTTCATAGTCAGAGCCATATTGTATTATCAGGGCTCTGCCTCCAGAAAAAAATCCCCTCGCCTAAGATGTAGGCTGGCATGAAAGCCCTAAATCAGACGAAAAAAAAAATCCTTTAGCCTTCAGTCAGCAAAATACACTCCTAGCACAAGTTTCATCACCCAATGACCTTTGCTAAACTCAGCCAGCCCATTTGTAAGTGATTATTACTGAGTTGTTTCCTTCTGTTCCTGCCCTGAAGGCAGAAAACCCTAACACAGATGTTTCTATTTCAATAAGTGTCTGAGCCCAAGTGTGTGTAGGTATTTTCCAGCTTCTACAGCTGGGAACTCTGATATCCTATTCCTGTAACTGTCTGTCTGCAGCCAACTCACACAAGGTATATGATTGCTTTATACTTCAATATTTGTAAAAATATCCATGAGAGTCTCTTTCCACAATATTGCCAATGCTAACAAACACTTACTGAATAGAATAAATTTCTTTCTATTATGTGACACAGTAATAATTGATTAGCTGTTAATGTGAAGGTGCATAAGATGATTGATTTTATTTTGCAAAAATTTATGCCATTCTCTCTTCTTAATTTGGAATGGCTTAATTTCTGCACCTCATCTCACGGAGCACCTCAGTGAAATGATTGCAACAGCCCACTTTTAACAAGGCTGAAGTTATCCGTCCTTGAATATGGGGAACTAGCTACAATCTGAAATTCCTTGGCCTTGAGCATCTATTTTTTGTTACCATTTCTTAGAATGAGCATAACCACTTTTACTGTAGCACCTGGAGGTACTCAAGTGCAGGAAGTGTAATATAATCCCCAAGGAAAAGACACTGCACATGCACACAATCAGAAAATCTTAGTACTGTCTGGGATTTTTGCATAGAAATATAAGAATCTTACTGGGATCCCTAAGGGAAATTAAGACAGTGCAGTCTCAGGCAGAAAAGATACTTTTCCTTTGTAGAAGTAATTGATAATTCATTTAAAAAAAAATTAATTTTAGAAACTTCTATTAAGAGAAAATCCCCTCATAATTATCAGTTATCTGTGCAAGACAATAAAAAGAGCTCTCCCTACAGTCTCCTTTTTAGGGGGCTGCCATAAACTCCCTCTTGGAGCTGGACTCACAGACAATTTATCTGGAAGCTTACTTTAAATTTAAAGGTAATGAAAGTCCTGGGATCCTCAGGTTTACAAAGTAACTTGTTCAACAGTTCTGGAAACTGAGATTCTGAGGTTGCTTTAAAATCTGTTGCCCAGGAATTAGGACATGGTAAATTTTACATTTTCTACCTCCGTAGTGTTTACATGATGGAATACTCTCCATCACTGAGGTCAGACTTCTCAGCTGGCTAAGGAAAGCAAGTGGCAGGAAAGTTCCTAAGTGTAGGAGCCATGCCCAAACTTTGTGACAGCTTTGGCAAAATGAATCATTCTTTGTCACACAGACTTGCAAATAAGCATGCATGGTTCTGAAATGTAAACATTTCTTAGTAAACCTAGCACTCCTAATTGCCTTGTTGCAAAAGCCCCTAATAAATAACTTTCCAAAGGCCAGACAAAATTATTTTCAAGAATTCAATCAATCCAAGAACCACCCCCACAAAAAATTACCTTTCCTTTGAGCTGTACATTCCTAAAGCCTCCCTTGGATACAAGAAGAAAATATGAATGCAGCCAGGAAGGAAATGCAATATCTGTTAATGCAACAAAGCTCCACAGTTATTCCTCAACAAATTCGAGAGCTTTCATCTGCTTTCGAGAAGCTTCTTGCCTGGTTGATTCAATTTATTTTAATTTCTCTCCCAAATAAAAATTTCAACACTACTGATAACCAGTAATCACTGGTCACTGTTCCTACCAGGCTTTACTTAGGTATGTTAGAATTCATGTCTCTCTGGTAATTAGTTTTAAATCATATTAATTCATATTAATATAAAATTCATTAAAAATCATCTACATAATGGGAATAATTCTTGTCTCTCTTTTCCCCCCAGAGTTCTTAATTATGCGTCATATTTTCTGGTGAATGGCCACTAGAGAGGAGATAAAGCATCCATTACAGTTTTTGGAACTAAGGATAATTATTCAATGAAACCAAGTGAGTAAGAGAGAGGGAAATGGTTTAATGGTCTGCTTGTTAAGGAGTGACAAAAGTTGATAGCCTCAGAAAATGGCCCAAAATCGATCCTTAGAATTATGGGAAAACACTGTTGCAGGTGAAATCTCTGAGAAGTTGCAGATATGAGAGGATATCAGTCTCCTGGGCTGTGTGTGCTCAGTGAGTAGTTGAAAAATATACATTTTCAAATAAAAATAAAGCTGCTTTCAAATCAAAGAAAGACATTTTTCAGTGTGTGTATGTATATATATATATATATATTTTGTTTGTTTTTGTTTTTTTTTTCCTTGATATTGACACCAGGGCAAGAACACCCCTTAACTTACTCTCCTCTCTCCTTATGAGATATTGTTGGCATAAATTTTGAGACTTCTCCTGTAAGCCTCAAGTAGGAAAGAGTGTTGAGTAAATTCTTATGGAATAGATGTCCTTTAGGCAAACCCTAACTAGCCACTATGACAGTGTCATTGTTTCATAATCCTGGTTCCCGTGAAACAAGGGCTACCCTCAATGCTTGGAAAGCCTCTAGCAAGGTGCAGATGTTCTCCTAAAGAAACATGAGCTGACAGGCTGCAATGAAGGCATAATAAAGCTTTTTTTTTTTTTGTTCTGATTCAATATTTTTCTACGTTAGGAAATGAGAGAGAACAGACAATTTTTCAGTAAACCAAAAAGAGTGAAACCACAATATGTCTTGTAGCACCACCCTATGTATCTTGTCAGTAACATGACTTTACTTTAAATGATGGCTAAAATATATTGTTTGCCGTGCCCCTTGATTTGTTAAACCATAATCATGAAATTGAATTACAGGACAGGAACGATAATAATAGATGAAACTATTATGTGTCATAGAGAGGCAATTTAGCTGTAGCTAATGATCTTTACTAATGGGATAAGATATACTGCCACATGTGCCTTGACGACCATCATCAGATAAAACAGAGTAATCCATCAAGCAAACCTTTAAGGCAGTGTTTAATTTGAGAGGTGAAAGAAATAAAATTGGACTTTGGAGGACATCACAAATTCCATCCATGTAAGGCGATAGAATATTGATCTAATGAACTGCATGAAGTCTAGACTGTATCATTTACCTGGAGCCTGGAGCAACTGGATGCACACACATGCATAACCAAAAGGTTGGTGGAGTATAAATTAACTTTTCTCACTCAAAGGCAATATGGTGTTCCATATAAACTGGAATATGATTATGTCCTGGCTACAGATTATACATCACACATTAATAGCAGAGTTTCTATTGCATGCTGCATGGCTTAAATCAAAGAACCTGGGCAATGGTGCCTTGCATTTGTCCCTGCCAGGGACTTAACAATATGGAAAAAAGGGAAAAAAGTCAGAGGTTTTTGTTGTTGCTGTGTTTCTCTTCACTAGGTAATTTCCCTATTATTAACTGCATCCATTTTCATTCTCCACCATGCTCCTTGTGAAGGAATTCTTTGGGCAGATCTGCCAAAGGCAGCAGAGGTTACTCTTGGGCCACTCACACCAATCTGGTTACAGCTGATAGCAAACAGTGGACTGGATTATTTTCATGATGAATATGCCCATGCACCAAGACAAGAAGGTATTTAATTTGGTATCCAAAAGAGAAATTCCTGCGCCTAATCGTGTGCGGGATTTATTCCTAAAGTCTCTGAATGGCATCTAAAACAATTGCAATTCATTTGCAACAGCTTGAGAGAAGAAAATGCCAATAGACAGAAGTGACATTTATAAATACTGACTAAAGGAACAGTGTAAAAACAGAACAACCCCCAAATCCCCGTGCCTTCCCTCTCCTTCTCAAAGGGACTCCTGCACTTCCTTCAACCTTTAAAAGGAAGACAGCAAAACCAAGCGGGAATAATCTAGTCTTGAAATTTTAACTAACTGTGCTATTGAGTTTTCTGCATGACAGGTGTTGACCTATATTTAGAACCTGTGTCTAAATCTGAGTAAAAAGGGCTAATAATGACTGTGTGTTGTGTTGTGTTGTGTGCTTTGTTTCCCATCCTCCATCATAAAGTGGATTCTATGTATTTTGAGTATTGATGAAAACTGTATTGATTGAGGAGCTTTAAGAAGCAGGCTTTCATTCTTAGAATAATGGTAAATCTCATATAGGCTCTCTGCAAATTTCAGAGGATTTGCATGAGTCTGAGCCAATTATCTAACATTCAGCCAGCAGAATGTCAGGAAAAGCCAATCTGAGTTAATATAGACAGTTCAGTTTTGAGTCAGAGACTGCAGAGTTTCAGGGAGGTAGGAATATAATTTTGCCTCTGATTAAACACAATGTGATTTGCCAGGAAATTCAGAAGACAAATGACTGAATCAGTCAAGGAACAGCAGATATTGTAGCAGTCATGTTTTCTTTGTGTGTTTTGGCCTTGTTTTCTGTAGCATTGTAGCAAACATGGTATTAATCTAAAGAAAATCCTTAATTTGTTATGGATTTCCACTTTAAGTCTGCTATCTAGCATAAGCGTTATCTTAAACCGATTATGTCTTACACTTGGATTTAATGTAGTAAAAAACACACGAGATAATTCTACCAATTACTTCTTGCAACTTTTAGTTGTATGTGTGAGAAAAAGAGCAACATGGGCAGGTGGCTATTTAAATGTTTGTAAAATTCAGTTCATTCTGGTAGGGAAATCTGTGGAATTTCATTCTAAGCAGACTTTAAATGCTCTTGTCTTCTCTGTCAATCTGGTGCTGTAGTATGAATAAATGTTTAGCCATATAAAATGAAAATAGAAAACTTGACTGGAAAGCATGGCATGGTTGCTACCATGGACAAAAATATAAGGTCTAAACCAAAGGCAGGTGCTTCAGACAGTAAGCAATTTGGATATAAAATTAGCTCTGCTGGAGCCAATATTCATAGGTATTTTAGAGAAACTCAGCCTTCTACATGAAATAGAAAAAAAATGCAGCAGGGAATCTGCCCCACAGAGGAAGTTAGAAAAATGAAATGTCAGATCTGCAATTCCCATGAGATGCCTTGGCAGCATATATAAAACTCGTTTCTCATAATAAAAAATAATAATAAAAAAAAAATCCCAACAGAACCTGGCAGAAACACTTTCTGTGTTTTTTTTTAAAAAGGCAAAAAGACTTAATAAAAATTCTTTGACCAGCCTGATTTTCATTGCTAACTACATAAACAGTACTCAACTGCTTGGTTTTTTTTAGGACCAAAGAAGCAATAATTAAGTTATTGGAAAATGCCCATAACAGACATAGTGATAACACGTTTTAACTGAAGTCCCCAGGGAGCTTGGATGCCTTGTTTTATTCATATCCAACCAATGGAGGGAGCACAGACATTTTAAGGTTTTATTTAAGCTGTTACACTCTACTATTTGTACATCTTCCATGTCAAAACAGTGTCAACAGCAACATGCTGACTAAGTTTAATGAAATTTTCATTACTTTCTCCTTTTTTTTGGATACTGAAAGAATCATTCCCTGCCTAAAGACAGTCTTAAAGGGGATATTTTCGGACTGAGGTGACCAGATTGGAGTTATTGTCAGATCCCCTAAAAAGTGAATGTTTTATCTTGATGAAATTCCTAGGCTTGGAAATCTTCATCAGAAGTATATTTTTCACTGTCTATCATGGATCAAAACTCTTTTGTACATGGAGAGGATGTGTGACAAACTGCTTCAAAATGGTCAGTTGAAATAGAAAACTGTATTGTCAATAAATTTAGGAATTTAGTTTAGTGAAAAACTTTGTTGTGGTTGAGTGTATTCATAGCAGTTGAAACTCTGGAGAAGGCAAAGAGCTGCACTGTGTTCCAGCTGCTGCTTGGGCAATCCTCTCCAAAATCAGCCATAGCCAGTCAGTGTAATCTGGCCTGGAGAGCCTGTGGTATGGGGCAGAGACACAAAGAAACTTTTCCCCAAGTATTCAATAGTGCTGCACTGCTCTGGGACATCCAACACTTTCAGCCTTGCCCTAAGGAATTTATTTTTGAGTCACATGATTTTAGAATAAAATTTAGTGTGATTTAAAATACCTCACTATGAACAATTCCCTTAAATAATTAAAAAAAACAAAAACATTTTCCATAATTTTGTTGTCGACCTGCATTTACCCATTAAAATATATTGAACATATAATTTCAAAATTGTCAAAATTTATAAAATGATCCTATTTTTTCCTTTGCTTTTATTCTACCTTTTTCCTTAGGTCAGGATTGTTATGATAAGATTCTATGGGCAGCCTAATGTACCATTTAGAAACCTTGTCAGAAGCTCTGCTATGGCAAGCTGGATAATACATGACAAGATCAATCCATGTAAAACAATTCTGCAAGTTGTTAGACTGCAAATCAATGCGTGAGGGACAGGAGTCCTTCTAAAGAAATTTTGCCCCATGGGGAAGATCTGTGAAAGCCTCCTGATATGAAAGAAGCATTCTGTTTGTTCCTCTGTGAAGGGGACATCTAATTAGTGTGCTGCCATGAAGAGTATCAGAGGTTACACTCTCTCCTCAGGGAGATCCTCTGTGATTAAATACAAGTTCTCATTTAGGTTGCTTCTGTCAAGGGGTCAGGGAGGCAAAAGGAAAAATTCATTCACCCAAAGCATTTGCATGTTAATTGTCAAGCTTCTTAGCTGCTCAGATGTGAGCTAAGCACCCGACCTACTGATATATGGGCAAGAAATGTGAAGGTTTTGAGCTGAATTCTTTCTTTTATTTAAGGCCATATAAGACCATTGCGGTATTCTCGACCATGGGAGAGCTGCTGCAGAATTGCAGTGAAGAGGAATATGGACTCTCAGACAACACATCAGCCAACAAGCCATCAAACAGCAAAATTAGCTTCTGCTTATTTTTCCACTTGCTGACAATGTCTTTGGGCATCTAGGAGATAAAATATCACTAAAAACCCTGCAAGAAATAGATTTCCTCAACATGTAATCAAATCCCCTCTCTATTGCAAATATTTCTTAAGCCTGACTTGGAGCTTTTCAGCTCTGCAGCTGATTTACAGAGTGTGTACACCCACACTAAGTTTAGTCACTAGACTCCAGAGGAGAAGCTAAAACTCATTTGCCGACTGAAAATTTGCCGCAAAGCAGAAAACAACAGGAAATTCATCAAACACCTCTCATAAGGACACAAATTGCTTAAAGGTGACTTTCCAGTCATTTTGGAAACATTTAAGAATATTACTCTTTCTTTTCCCTGCATAAAAAACTGCTTAAACTCATTGATCTGAGTGCAAGAGGCAAACTCATTTCTCTTCCCACTTGCTTTTACTTTAAAATATTAGGCAGTCAAGCAAATATCCTCTTTCAGCCTCTTGGAATATTTTTTGGCCTGTGACACTTCAAGCAAATGTTTGATAGAACTAAATCTTTCAATGCAGCTCTGCTATGGAAAGGTTTTATACCATTAGAGGTATGGTTAATGTAAACCAACAGCACCTCCAGGGCCCAGCTGAGTACCTCATGGCACTTGGATAATTCTACAACAAGTGCAGAGTTTTCCAGAGCAGGGCATGATTATTACCTCTGTTTAGCCTGCTGCATCGTCAGGTGGTTCTAGTGTGCCCCTTTCCATACTAAAGGGTGATGACTGCCAGATTTGATAGACTAAGAAGAGGATTGTCAGTGGTTTTCTGACTGTAGCTGTTTTGGGAACATGGGTAGTTTTTATTGGGATTTCTGAACCAAGGGAGTGGGGGAAAGGAAGGGGCAAACTGGGATACAAAGTCCTAGGTGACAGAATTATTAATCTGAAATCTGACTTTGGGAAGCCCTTAGAAGATACATTGCACACACCACCACACAGGCCAATAAAGCATTTCCTAGTGTTCAATTTTGAGACTGAAAGAAAAACATTGCAAAAATTCTGAGTAAATGGTGGTGAAGAATAAGTAGGATCAGGAATTTTGGTAGTTTCTACAGCCTCTTGTGCAGTAATGGATTAGCAGAGTGAAACTGCCATAGATTCATCAAAACAAGTGTAATTTCACACTGCAGAACGAAGGGCAGAAAAGGCCTGGGGTTTCTCACTAATATTAGTTTTCTCTAAATTTTCCCCTAAGAGTTTTAAAAGAATGGTAACATGAAGAACTGATGGTTCTGACTCAACTTCAATGTGGAGAAAGGTTCCAAGAATTTTGCATTCTCAGTGGTATATCATGTTCGTTTTTTCCATTTCATTTTTTTCTCCTTAAAAAACCCCAAAACACTCACAGCATTTGGTTAAATATTTAGTTTTACAGTATATCGATTCACAAATAAAAGGATATGAAAATAAAGAACAGAATAAGAACATCTGGATTTTTTCACTAGCACTACAGAAGAGTTTGATTAAGATACTTCTCTAAGGGAAAAAGTAGAATCAATTCTCAATTCTTTTCTGCAGAACATCACCTGTGTCTCCATGGGATGCTTATTTTACACAGGGACCTCAAGGCACACCTGCATATAGTGACTAATTATTGTGTAAAGAGCTGATATTTAAAGGGGGAATAGAAACTCGCACTCACACAGCTTGGTGGGAAATTCCATCCAGGCAGGAATCTCACAGCATCAAAAACCAAAATAAATTTAAATAAATGTAACACAAAACAATGCAAAAAGGAACCAAGGACAGGTGGTCCAGGGGGAATACAGAGACAGTGCCCAAGCAGCCAGGGATCAGATCCTGAAGGAATCCCAGATGTTCCACCACCATTGCTCATGGACTCAGCCTTGGGCAGCACCGGCCCTGATGGACACAGGGGAAGCTTCTGGGAGCTTCTAACAAAATCCACCCCTGCAGCCCCTTGCTACCAAAACCTGGCCACAAAACCCAGCAGAAATTCACTGGCTTTTTTTTATAAAGCATACCATTGCTACACACTGAATAATGACAGCAAAGCCAAACACTGGTTTCCCACATTTTTCCAGTTAGGCTTCTAAGTGAGTTTGTTCAGCTCTTTTGGCAACTTGTTCAGCTTTTAGCAATGTCCACCACAGGTCATGGGAATATGTTTCTACAGCTTCCCACTGTAAAGAAAGGTGTGCTATGGTGAAGTTGCCCATGTGCCTTTTTAACAACCTGTGGGATCATCACTGTTACTAAACTTGTCAAGGCTTAAGTCAAATAAAAAATATCATGGTATTTAGGACAAAAAATAAACAAATATGAGAAAACCCAAAACCATGCTGAAAAACTAAAGGTCTGCTAGAAAAAAAAAAATCAACAATTTTTAGACATGCACAGATGTGTGAAATGAAAATTAAATTAGACAGCCAAGTACAAAGCTTATGTTGAGAAAACAGAGAACTTAAGTCTTAAACAGCATACATGTAGACACAGTTGAACCTGAGTTGAGTGTCCCTCTAGGCTTCAGTGCAAATTGAATAGACATTGATGGATTTGTTTTCCTTTCAGATTAAATTGAACTTTTGATTTGGAAGCAGTTTACCTGCTCCTGTACTTGAAAGCTACATTTTTTCTTAACTAATTTTCTCTTGTTAAGGTACTTTAGTTTTATAGTGGTTTATAGTGGTTTACAAATTGACACTGTAATCATCTGGAAGGAGCAGGGAAAAGAAAATCATATAAATTATACTTTTCTGTATTGCTTTACCCTCACAGTGGCCTGTTCTGTTTTTAAGAAGCCCATTTTGTGCTGTTATGCTTTTAAATACACTTGAACTGATTTCTAAAGTCAGATATTACAGCTTGCACAAAGTACAAACCTTTCTGACCATTTTAAGGTGCTGCCGCAGTACATAATAATGTAAATAACATAAATAATTGTTCTATTCTCAAAAGGTGTTGGTATTCACTATCAGCCTGGAGCTTCTGGCTGTGCAAACTCTACAGACTTTATAATTTTTGCTCTTCTAGCCCTTGCAGAGGTCTCAGACCTGGTCTTACATCTGTTCTGCCTACTCTGGGGCTTTGGCATCTCTCCATTCCAGCTCTGGATTACCTCACTCAGCATGATTCAGGGAAACATGCTGCTCTGCCCTGAATCTTACATCAGACTCAAGATCATGTCCTGCCTTGTGGGAATGTGCTGCCATGCCCTGTGCTCGGGTTCAATGCCTTACATGTCCCACCTACTCTGTGACAGCAACATGGGATTAAATTGGCAGGCAGGAGTGAATTTTTCCAACAGCGACTTCAGTGTTGGTTACCTAAAGGGCTGAGGGGTCTCCAAATGCTTCCAGTGAAACCTCTGTGTGTGGAGAGCAGTCTCTGGAGGTGGATGGCCTTCTGTCTAGCCTGATCCTGCCTAGTTTAGACTGGCCAGCAGAAAACCATACTAGAAACAAATATTTTGAAAAGAGAAAATTTTGTGCTTGTTTTGTCGTTATTTTCTTGAGAAGAGTGACATCAAGGAATTCCAGCCAGGACTGAGATGCTGTTTAGACACTCAGTGAGCTATATTCTTTTCTAGGAAAGGAATAAAAATTGTTTTCCAATCTAAATTCATAAGTAGAGAAATAATTATTATATCCTACTGGCATGCAGAGAAACAAAAGTACAGAGAGCTTGTTTGGCCTAGCTGTAATCATACATTGGATCTGTGGGGGAGCTGAAGATGAGATTTTCCAACCCCATTTTAGTTGTCATGCCACAGATTCTCAGCATCAGTATTATCAAATTACATATTAAGACCTTACTTGTTCAGGCTACTCCGTCACTAAACTCTACAGGAATATTCACATACAGGAAACTGAGGTTTAAACTCCACTCCAACAAAATAACAACTAAAGCTCTGCTGAGTAGCTTGGTGGCTGTCTGTGCTGAGAATATGGTCCTAACTTACAGGTGACAGGACCATATATATGCTGGTTGGACCAACATTCAGGAGCACTATGAATTGTAATTGTACCTTAACCTTTCAGGAAGGCCACCAGATTGCCTTCGTTTTGCACAGAGATTTTCTTTGCCAAGTGGTATTTAGAACATCTATCTGTTCCAGGGAAATACCAGCCAGTGGGTTTTCTGCTTCATGCACAGATTAATCTCTTAACATCAAAAATTAATGACTTATATTCAATGTAAGGGGAAAAAATTCATTGTTTACCACAGCATCCTGCCACAATCCCTCCCATGTCTTTCTTTTCAGGTGTTTTCCTCAGGATATAGGGAAGTGAAGGTGAAGGGAGAATCCTGAGGTAACCCACGATGGACTTTGAAGTATTAAAAATAAGTTTAAGAAAGAAAGTAGGAGCTGTGGATGTATGAGATTTGGTTGCTGTTTCTTGTCTGTCTGCTAAGGAGTATCACAAACAGAGGCAGAAAATTTTCATTGCCCTTGTTGTGTTACTGAGCACCTTAAAAGGTTACAGATTGTGCCGACAAAATTCAGGGTTCTGCTAGAAATCTCCCTTTGCTTATTTCATTTTCATATGCACAGAAATAAAGAAGACAGGAGCATAAACTGCTTCTTCAAATATGGATTACAAAGTAAATTATTTCCTGCTGCATCAGATGCCCAGGAGCCAGACATTCAGTCAAGGTGAAATAAGTGCTTGTACTGTCTGCGCTTGAACTCTGATGGTTAAGACAAACCAAGCATCTTTCAGTGTGCATGACATTCTCTCACAGAAAAGAATGTCTCCTTGTATAGATGAAGAGGCAACTAGAGCTTGAGAGAGACATTGAACAGAATCCTTAAGGATGATTGGATTAGCATGGTCTTTTCAGACTGAGAGTTGCTGCAGAAGCATCTATCTCCAGAGGCAGGATTTAGGCAGATATTTGTTCCCAAATCCAGCCTTGCTACTCAAGCCACCAAATCATTTTCAGCTGGTAGCAATTTTTTGGATTTAACTAAAGGTCAGAAGGTGGCTATAAGAGTCTAAGTTAGACTTTACAAATAATTCAACATCTACACTGGAGTGTAGAAATTATTACAGTCAAAGCTGCGACAAGCAGAGATGAGAAGCCTTAGTGGTATTTTGCTGCATTTGCAGGACAAAATTTATAGCTAGAGTTGATATCCTTATCAGAAGGAGTTTAGTTCTACATCCAAAGCATTAGACTGAAAAGTATGTCTCAACTTTTGGTCTTCCATGACATGGAAGAAGTCTTGTTTTCCTCTGTTCAAAAGTAATATGAGGGATGGAGCAGGGGTGGGATTTAAGCCTCTTTGTGATGTTTAAACTTTAAATTATATTTTACCCCTTGAATAGTCCAGCCAAAGAAAAGAATATTTGTGGAAAAAACTCTTGTAGAATATCAGGGTTGTGCAGTTTATCCCATTCTCAGATCTATCAGCTCCACCCTGGGCTCCTCATCCTTGAGGTACAAACAAATATTCAGAAAGGTTCCCTGCCAAAAAGAGCAGGTGGGAAAACTCGGGTCAACATTTTCTGGAAGAAAATTTAATACATCTTCATCTGAGCTGGATAGGAACTAAATGGTGGAGAATGCAAAAATTTACCTTCGGTTTTCAGTATCTGTTTTAGTTCAGTTTTAATTTTGTTTGAGATATGATTTAAGGTTTCAATAGCAGCAGCAGTCTTCTCTCTTCCCAGACAGCTAACTCACCTCTAGTCGTTTCCCTGTTCTGATACAAAAGAAATTCGTTTACTGGAAGAATCACTGAATGCCAGGCTCTGTTTCCCATGACAACCCCCTGAGTTTATGCAGTACTCTTAACTTCTACCATAAGTTTTTGCACCATGTCCTTTCTTCTTTCCTGGTGGCTTCTCTTTCCAACAGCTCTGGGGAAGGATGCACAAACAGTGAGTGTACACAGCACCAACAGTGACTCAGATTCTTCCCTGAGGGGGCTGTAATGCTGTGCAAATTATTAGAGTCGTATCAGGTATCGGGCCCTTTAAACTGTGCACTTGTGATCCAAATTCAGGAGTGTGCAGAGTGAAGCAAACTTTTTACATTTCTGTTTGAGAGGCTGTCATGATATTGTATAATATGATGCATCATATAAAAAAGGAAGAGAAACCTTTTTATTAAAACCTGTGACAATGCCCAGTGTTGTTATTGACTGAATTCCAATTACCTGGGAAGCATTCAGCACATCTCATTTCAACATGTCATCTCTCCTAAGTGGAACCAATTGCATTAAAACAGTCATGAAGCTTCAGGCCCCCACACTTCAGTAAAAATGTAATCATAAAAATTTAAAATGCATATATTCATTTTCCCCCTTCTGCAACAATGTCAGGCAAATATGCCTCATTGGGATTCACTACAGGCACGATTATCAATGCTCTGTCTGCAGAATTGTTAATGAAAAAATTACATACACAGACTCTTGATAAACTGTGCATCTGATTTCACTGTTTGTGAAGCACAGAGATATTAATTATTACCACTGTCACTCTTCTGCTAAGAAATTGTGAAAATTTTCTTTAGGTATTTCTCAGTTTTTCCTAAACGCACAGCAGCTTGGTCTAAGAGGCAAACACCAAAATATCAGTGGCATGGCTGTACCAAATGGTGGCTAACAGGAAAACCCAGAGAAAGTTCTAGTGCCACATTGTTTTTCGTTAGGACTGAAAGTGCTCCAGGAATGCCCAGTATACACCTCTCTGGAAGCCACTGTTCTCTAGCATTTTGAGAGTTAACATTAGTTGTATATAGAGAGTTGTATATATATAATGAGATAGGCCAGCAAAAAACCCCAAAGCAAACCAAGCTTTTTCATAACATTCTGTTTTGCCTCTGCAGAGTAGCCTGTAAAATGTGAAGTCAGGCTTGATAACAAGGATCTGTGAAGCAGTTGGCAGCAAACCTCAGAACTGCCATTATAGGAGGTATTGCTGATATATCCAACCATATTCAAGTCCAACTATTTCAGGCTCTGGGAGGTCTGGATGAAGTTTTTTTTTCCATTGTTCTTGAGTAAGATCTGTTTTATTTTCAGTGGTTTAGAGCTTAGGCTTGTCAGGCTTTTAAGTTTTCTTTTTTAGATTCAGCATGTCTTTGGCTGCATTTGTGTAGGCCTGCATGAATTAAAACTGTTAGGGCCAGTGTGGTCCTCCTCTAGGCTGGCTGACTCCAATTTCAGGCTGGGCAGTGTAGGAGGTCGCCTGCTATTAGATGGTAGAAGCTACTTCACTTTTATAATTGGCTTTTCCAGCTGCAGATAGGTGTTCAAGGCCCCTCTGGTGAGCACCCAGCCTGCAGTCTTTTCTGAACATGGCTTTCAGAGAGACTGGTCATGGATCAGATGTCACTCCAGACCAGTGTATGTCATTGCCAAAGCCATCCTCTGAAAATCTGCTACAATTTTACACATCTTTTACCTTCGCACATCGTCTACTTTTGCACATCCTCCAACTTTATCTAATTCTAGCAGTAGAAGCAAGCCCTGATATAATGATGACATGTGCTTTTATATTGCAGTTATTAGCTTAAATTTATAAGCCAGCATCTTAATTTCCACCACATTTTAACTTTTATGTTAGCTTTAGAGCTAACAGCCTTAGCTGAACACATTTTCTGAATGCATTTGTATGACATCCTCTCCAGAACAATACAGTGGGGTGCATTACTTCATCACTGAGGGTTTTTTCCTCCTTTTTTCTCTTCAAATAAAAAAGGTATGTTCTAAATAAATAATTCTGTTAATTGTTCATTTTTTTCAATAATTTCATGTAGTTCTTTCTCACTTGAACAGGGAAAAATAAAGATTAGCGTGATACAGCCATAAATATACTCTCACCAGGAATCAATGGGAAAGATTTGCAGAAGTTTTACAAAAATATTTCAGAAGGAAATTGAAAGAAGTGAGCACTGGAAATAATTCAAAAAAATAAAGAAAATCTTCTGAACCACTTTGGTCATGCTTGCAGGAAGAATGCTGAAAGCTTTTTGGCAGATGATTGTAGTTTGTCAGGGGGGTTTTGTAGATTATGGTTGACCTCAGATGACAGTGGTAAGTGAAACCTGAGTGAGAACTTTTAAGAGTGACACTTCAGCATAGGCCAGTTGTATTGCAAGAGTTGGAGAGGTAAACTGGTACTTGTAATATAGTAAGTTGGTACTTGTAATATCATAAGTGGCTTCCTCAATTTATATGTGTGTGAAATGCTCTTCTCTCTTCTAAATCTTCCTGAAAACGCTCCAAAAGCTGATGTAGAAGAATCGGTGATACAGAAAAAAATAAGATGGTCTGTTCACCTGAGATTTTTCTTCCTTTAACTTCTATTTTCTGTGAGCAAAAGAATGAAAAAAAATTCTTTCATCAAACATTTTCTTTGATGGCAGAGGTTTGGAGTAAGTGTGTGATAAGAATATCTGTAACATAAAGAAAACTAGGAATTATGAATCAGGCCCTTGGCTGACAGTGGGCAACCCTGAATGTTATAAAGGAAAGTGTGAGAAATGCTTGGCACAGGTAGAATAGTTCCCAACCATCCCAATCAGGAATGCCTTGAAATTGATTTAACCCTGAAGCAAGAGGTAAGCTTTTTGATTTATTTTGTTTGTTTCTTTGGTGGGATTATCCCCCTACTACTTCTCTCCAGTAGCTCTGTATATTTTTATGAGTAAATGACCTTTTCCTCCTCAGAGGTATACTGGTATATATACATTGGTACCAATGTAACTTGTAGTGATGAGTGTCACTGCTCATTGATTGGGTGAGTAAGGGTGCAGAACCTTCCTTCTAACACAAAAAATTGGCTTTCTTATTCAAAATTTTTTTCTCTTCCACAATTGCTCCCCTTGAAAGCAAAAGACTGATGCTTTTGTTTTACACTTAAGTTTCCAGTGCTTCATTTATGAGTGCACATGCTTTTTTAGGTAGCCTGCTGTATTAATCTCTTTAAGAATGGCAAGCCTAGTGTTTTTCATTCTTTGTAGATGAGTTTTCATGGTAATTCTAACTGTCATTCTGGGGACCTCCTTTAACTCCACAGTGCTTCTTTTCATCTGGAATGTTATACATAGTAGTACTCTTGATTTATACTATTGCATTCTATTTTTCATATTATATTCAACCCACTGAAGCACAGGTAGATCTTCATTAGGATGCCACTGCTGAACTATTCACTGGTTTGTACCAATAGCAATGATTAATGAAAAAGAGTTTTAAAACCTCAACAACAAAACCACTGAAAAAAATTCTTATTTTTTAAGTTAAAGGTATTATAAACCACAGTATTATGAGGCTATGATGTTAAACCCACAAAATTATAAGGGACCATTTTTGGATACAATAGCACTCTGTGTAGATCAAGGTACCATTGTTTTGCTGACATTGTTTTTTCTGAATATGTACTTATTTCCTGACTCTGGCTGGCTACTGTGTAAACAGCTGAGACAAATGCAGTAGTTCTGATGCTTAGCAACTCTACTATTTTCATTATTTTTACAGGCAGAGAAAAGGATTTATATGCAAAGACCCATATCTTGCAATCACTTATGCAGTTAATTAAAAACGGATGAATAGTCAGATTGATTACAATATGATTGTTTACATGCTTAAGAATAACTAAGCTTGAATGGATGTGGTAAGGGGGTTGAGACATATCTGTACAATTGCTGGAGAATAGGAATGGGGCTGCAGGCAGCCTCAGCCTTGATGAGTTACAGCTGTCTCTTGAAGACAGGAAAACAACTTTGAGGGGGAAGTGTGGAATGTGGATGTGTGTTGACCTTTACAACAAGAAACAGAGAAATTTATGACCAATTACAAAAGAGTAGAAGGCACATGCACAGAGTTTGTTAGCCAGTTATAATGCAAAAAGGAGCAGGTGTTATGCATGTGATATAGAGAAAAAGTACAAAAAGTTGCAGTGTGGGATAATAAAGTGCTGATGCTTGCCACCATCTTCAGGGTAGTCTTTTGTCCACTGTCACACAATAAAAAAGGTATTCATTGTGGGAGAAAAGTATGTGAATTGCATTATCAATCGCTTAAGTTACTGTCTTGGTAGACTATGGATACACAATTATGTCTTCAGTGGCCACTCTGTGAGAAAAGACATAAGATGGATGAGAAAAAAGCTGGAGAAATACAAGTAGCAGTGATGTGAAGCTATCACATTTTACTGCATTGCATATTTGTAGAGGTGGTCGTTAAGCAAAGTCAAACATGGCAGTGTTGCAAGAGTCCTTGGGAAATTTGGAGAGATCTTCAATCAGATCCCACATTGAAAACTGAGCTAAAACATTAGTTGATAAAATCTTCATATGTGCCCTAAGCAACAGATTGATGAAAGGTTTTTGCTGCAGAATTAGTAAATGTTCTTAAAACACTCCTTATGCTACCTTGGAAATGTGTTTTTTGTGGATAGGAAATCTGCTTGCAGTTTATTTGCTGCTTGGAAGAAGTGACAAAGCAGAACAGATGTTTTTACTTTTTGCTGCTTGTGTGGAATAATTCCAGAGAAATTTGGAAAGCAGTAATGGAATTTAAAGAGACTTCAAATGTTGTAAAAATTTATCTTTCCTGGTGCACAATGCTTAGAAAGAAAGAGGTTTCCAGGTGAATTAAATAAAGCAAAGAACTATTCATAGGTTCCAGAGCAGAAGGAGGTGAATTTTTTGAGTGTCCAATAGGTATTTGTAACTAGAAGAAAAGAGGCAAAGCCCATGTCAAAGACAACACCACCGCTGGAGAAGAGGTGGATGTGTTGCTGACATGCAGAAGTGAGAAGGCCAAGAACAAATGTTTTGTTTACAGCGAGTTTAGAGAGAAGTTAGGAAATGTGTGTTCCCCCACAAAGTAAAATTTTCCACTAAATGGGCTGTGGTCATTTTTTGACAGTTATCAGTGTGAGATGGTGCAAGGGATTTTATTTTAGGCATGTAAGACCAGCTGCTTGTCTCTGCACATCTGTTGTTTGGCTCACAAAGGATTCTTTACCGAGCAGAGCATTGGCTACAGCATTTGCTAGGCAAGCTCAAAAATCCAGTGCCATACATTACCAGCAATGATAAGTTTTCTGCAAAGAGAAGACATCAGAGGGGGAATTGTGTTCAGGCTTTATATGCCAAGTCATCTTGTTCCATCATGGCAAATAAAATTATGCATTCTTGATATTAAAGGTATTTATGTTATGGTTAATACCAATACATATTGCAAATGGTAATGAAATTTGGAATATCTGATTAGTCATGGGAAAATGTAGAAGAGTATTTTATGTACATTTCTGAGAAAATTTTTTACACTGAATGACCAATTACACTTCAATTAGAAACCATCTATTTTGCATATTTTAAAATTTAGTTACTGATAAATTGGTGACTAAGATGACATTGGTGACATGCCTGCCAAGCTGGGTACTTGTATGGCCTCTGTTGGTGCACCTCTGTGAACACAGGGTGTACTTGAGGCCTGTACAGGCCAGAGCAGCTGCTCAGGCTCCATGCTGAGGTCAGAGTGCTATTAGCCTTCAGGATGGAGAGAAGTGCTTTCCTGTAGCATGAACACCAGTGCATGTGAGGCAGCTTTCTGGAATCACTCTGCTCCTGCTTGGAGCAGACCGCGTGCAGCTCTTCTCTGTGAGGCACAGAGCTTCCCACTGCCAGGAGTTATCAGAAGAAATCTGACTACTAGTCAGCAAGAATATGATTGGTGAGAGGAGCCCATTCAAAGATCTGAAGCCATGAGTGCAGTTGACCCAAAACCCCAGGGATGGCAGCCAGTGCCCCATGATCAGCCACTTGTGAGCATCTGAGACACACAGGTACAGAGCTGCCAGTGCTGAGCCACATGGAGCTCATGAAACAAACCCCAGAAGTTAATTATTAATCAAAGCCAGCAAAAATGTGGTTTTTTTAATATGCCAATGCCAGTACACAAACTCTTGAGCTAACAGACACTCTAAAAAATGAACACTGATTGTGTTGTAGCAGCTGTTTCATCGGCTGCTTTAGAACCAGCAGTATGTTAGTCAGCCATACATTAACAGATGACATAAGGACAGCTCAGAGTTGAGGCTTTCCATACTGTGAGCTCCACTTAGAATATTCATCACATTTATAGAAATGCCTGTTGAAAATCCCAAGAGGGAACCTAGGGACAGGGAACTGTAAGAGGACATTATTATCACAGAGGCTGAGGAGTTGGAGACCATTATCTGAATTCCATTGAGGTTTGAAGGGTAGAATAATTGAAAATGCCTTCAGAGAGAAACCAAACAAATTGGGAAAAACCTTCAAGTCTCTGCCCTAAAGCAACCAACTGGTATCTAGTGGACAGAGCAAATTCATAGACCTGCAGATGTGTTAATTCAATAGGCTTTGTGCTGTGTCATCAAAGCCTTTTTTGAGGGACACTGCTACAGGAATAGTCAGTGTTTTTAATGAAAATTCACTTAAAAACTCAGCTTTAGTGAAGCCAGTCAGACAGTATCATCAGAACTTCCCTTCCCACACTACTCTCTCTTTTTGTCACACAGTATCTTAGTAAAGAAAAACACAAAACCTTAACCCAAATACCCAAACCCACAAACCATCCCCTTAAGTCTCTAAAGAATTTTAAAACACTGCTAGAACATCAGATAGCAGGACTCACCAGAAAATTTGCATTGATTTCTAGCAAATGCTGCTGACTTGAGTCAGCAGATTTTTCATCTCCAGCTAAGATGGGGAGGCAGTTTGATTTTGTTGAGTTTTGCCCAGTATCTCTTAATGAGAAAAGAGATTAAAATATCCAGACATTGAGTTTTTTTCTGTGCAATGTGTTCTGTGATTCTGTGCTTTAATATGTGTGTGGGCTGAGTACTGATGGTAATTGATTATGCCACTGGTTTTATAAATTTCAAAGCAGAGAGAATCCACAGGAAATGAGGAAACAATACATCAAATCCTGTAACTTTTTTTTTGCCTCATTCATTCATTTCTTTCTTTCTACCCTGTTCCAAACAGAACGGGGTAAATATGTTGCCTTGTACTTGATCTGTTCTACAACAAAAACCACTGAGCAGCCTCTGACTGCAGAGTCCTACAAGTTTCCTTGAAGGCCCAGGTGAGTTCAGCACTCCTCTGTGCTGAGTCCCCTCCAAAGCGCCTCGGCCACACTGGGAGGGGTGGACAGAGGATGGCTTTGATGCTGCAGCAGTGCCAAGGGAAAGGGCACTGGGCAGGGAGGTGCCTGCTGGGCTGCAGCCAGAAATGGAGCCCAGTGTAGCCATCCTGAGTGCTGTTCAAAAGCCTGTTCTTCCTCCCTGCTCCACCTGTTGCTGCACACAACTGCTGAGAGGCATCAAATTCTCCTTCTGCCAGCTGCAGTTGTTGGTCAGGGAATCCTGCCAATGCCTCTGCCTCAGATCATACTCTTCTCTGGCTTTTAAAATTCACTGCATGCCCTCTTGGTTTTTTTTATTGCAACTAAAATTCCTGCTGGTTTATGATGCCAGGCTCTAATAAAGATAGACTTTGCGTTGTGTACTTATAATGCTGAATTAGTCATAGTGGCAGCTTTGAGGGCACATTTATTTCTAGAACCTCTTGTTTAATTTATGATTCTATCTTGTCTTTCACAACTCACATTTTTCTCAGTAACACTTCCAATTCCACAGGTTTACCCATCCAAGGAATTTCCCTGACAAGAAAAATATGAACCCTTGTTCACTCATAAGGATGCACGCTGATATTGATTCACCCTTACTTTTGGAGCACTGGTTTCTGTGTAAGATATGCAGCTGGTGGTTCTCAAATTCTTCTCATCCCTTCTCTGGTACAGATGAACACTGCCAGTATTGATTCTGTGCAGAATTTATCTTAGTGCACTTCTTGTCCTCTCAATCATTATTGCACAGGTACTCTTTCCTCCAGCTTATGTTTTACTAGCTGCAGTGATTGTTCATAGACTGACTAACAAGGCAAAAAATGGAACTTGTTTTTACTGCTGAGCAAGAATCCTTCTAAACTTTGCCTTTGAGCTGCTGCAGGATGACTACTTCAGCTGTTCTTCCTATTATGGTGCCTTGTACTCTTCACATGAAAAACTGTACTGGAAACTGCCTGGGATAGCTAAAATAGGTTATACAGCACTTTACAAGTTCCTCTGGTGTGGAGAAAGATGCTGCTCACCAGAGAGGATTTTAACAGGTTCTGTTACTGGCATTTGGGTTGTGGAGGGTGACTGCTCCTGTGGATGTGCTTCTATACAGCAGGGCTAGCATGTCATTCTCTGGCAACAGTGAAGCATCAGTGTTGCTTTGTTTCAGAAGTATCATAAGAAATTCTCAAGGGCATTCCACATTATCTTTTTTCCGGGCCTCTTTTCTCAATGATAAGTTCCAATTTTCCTGCAGTTTCTGTGAACAGCCCTGGTGCTCTGCCCTTCCAGCCAGTACTTGCCATGTTGTCAGCTCTTCCATGGTGGACTGTAAGGTTTCAACTACTGAATTTAAACATACATATTTTCTTGGTTATCCTACTCCAGACAGACTCAATCCTGAGTTTAGATTGCTTTGCCTAGTGGAAAGATCCCACATAATTATAGGGACAAAAAGGAAATACCGTATAACTACAGAGAAAAAGAAAGCTTAATTCCATTAATTGCTCCCAATATGATGAAATTCCAGCATAACAAGAAGGGGATCAACCTCAGTATTTTCCAATGCTTTAATTTTTATATACCTGTGTACTGTAAAATAAAACATTTCTATTACTAGGAATGCATTCTAGTGCTCCCCATGTGTCAATCTTAGCCACCATCCACATCTCATCTATATATCTGGGGGTTAGCATGTGAATGGTCCCTTCTGGAAGTTTCTGATCACTGAATCATATGTAAGGGCTTTGATTGGAGTAGGGAAGTCAGATACATATAACTCTGTAGTGGACAACCAGGGGGAGCATTTTGCTTATGCAAATAATTGAGAAATATTACAGCAAAGACAACAAAATGGCTTCCCAGGATGCAGCAGCCCTCTGCTCGTGCTGTCATTTCAGACTGGCTGCCTTGCAGAGAGGAAGGCTGGCTCTGACACTGAGAGGAGAACAGGCATTAACAAGCTGCATTGTTGGTGCTTGAGCAGTGCCTCCTATGCTGACAGCACTTCATGTGAAGTGCACTTATTCACCTAGGCAGAAGAAACCTCAGGGAACTTTTGGACTCAGTTTTGCTCTACTCAAAATCAGTTGCAGATTTGTCACTGACTTTAATAGGCATCGGATCAGTCCTTTAATGCTGCATAAGTGGCAGAGAGAGGAGAAATTGAGACTAAATGAGCTAAAGCTGTATTGTCTTTGTTTATTTTTCTTTGCCAATGAATAGGTGCTGATGAGTTTAACTTGGTCTCATTACAGAAAAGGGAGCTCTTAAAATAATGTTACATTATGGTATTTTTTATGTATGCTAAAACTGCAGTCTTATTATTCTGAGAAGTGGCAAATCTGTTTGCAAAGCTCATTGTAGTTTCAAACTGCAATTTAATATCATGGTTTATGTACCAGTCCTTAAGATCATGACTTTCCAAGTGGAACTGAGGTAGAATTTAGACATTCAAAGATAAAATTGATATACTGAAAAGTCTTGCTTAGCTAATAACTTTTCTTCCATGGAAAACTGCAGAAGACTGTACACATCCCAAGACCCATCTCAAAGTAACACCTGGCTGGCCATCCATGCATCCAAGTGTGTCTCTGTCTCTGTGCTATCCATGCTACTCATGCACATCCCTTTGGTGGGGAAGGTACTTTAGATTTAGCTGTTTAGGGTGAAAAAATTGTCTGATCTTACTGCTTAAAGAGTTTCTCTGTGGATAAATGAACATGCTGAGCCAGGAAAGGTTCTTCTCAAAGCCTTTAATTGTTGGTACTGAACACCTCCTTGATACTCCATCTGATAATTATTCAGATCAGTTGGTAAGCTAAATTAAGTAAAATCTCCCCAGTCATGATAGTTTCGCCTATGACCAAAGGATGACTGCTTACAGAAGAGTGTGAACTGGCACTTGCCCTTCTTACTGGGCAGCCC
The DNA here is from genome assembly GCF_027477595.1 of Haemorhous mexicanus. NCBI lineage: Eukaryota > Metazoa > Chordata > Aves > Passeriformes > Fringillidae > Haemorhous > Haemorhous mexicanus. Next base: position 12,739,389 of record NC_082348.1, read on the forward strand.
TAGCTCTTCACTGTGTGAAGACATTGTCACAATGTTGGCTCAGTATCGATGCATAAAGTGTTGAAAGTCACTTGAGGGCCAGATTCCCTGAAGGGTGGCACTGAGACCACACTGGTAAATGACCCTGTGTCTTGCTCTTAACAGACCTAAATGATTGCCCCTCAATTGTCCTTATTGCACATGTGGTAATTCACTTCTGGGTCAGCCTAGATAATTTTAAAACATGATCAACAAGCGTACTGCAGGGACTAAGAAAGCTCAGCCTTCCTCATTTCTCTGACTTTGATTTGACATGAAGCTCACATTTACTGCAGAGTCCACTCTGTCTTAATGGCAGAGAAGAAATTCTATTTTTCCTTATTTTCTCTTTATGTCTTACAAAAGCATGGAGGAAAGCTTATTTTGCATTTCTCTGGAATAAATGCCAATTACTGTTCTTCTAAGCTTTGTACTCTAAGACAGTACACGCTACACTGGCATTCCCACAAGGGGAAAAAAGTATTTCATTTGCAGTGGAAAGTTAAATGCAGAGGGTAAGCATGTGTATCCAGCTGCCCTAAAGCTCAACAGGATTATTTGTAACAATGATAGCTGTGGAGCAACCTCTCATTTAAAAAGAAAAAAAAAAGGATGAAAAAGAAATTTTTCATTTTATTGGAATTATATCTTGCATAGGAACTGAAGTACCAGAGTGATGAAATTTGGCTTTTTGCCATTTCAGAGTGACAATAATTTCTAGTCCAGCAAGTGTGACTTTTTCAACAAACAGAGTCTGTAATCTGGAAGATAATAGAGCCCTGCTGGTTAGGACATAATCCAAAAAAGATTATCCAGCTGCAAAAATCACTGGAAATAAGCTCTGGAAAGCATCTTGGCCTGATGGGCTGAGTTTGAGGAATATGAAGAGGGATGTGCTGGAGAAGGAAGGGTAGCTGTTATAGCAGTGTAGACTGCAAGAGGACTGCTGGGAAGTGCTGGCCATGAGGGGACATGACAGAGGTTACTCCTGTTCAGGTGCCTTTTGATTCCTCCCAATGGATCTCCACTCAGCAGTGAAAAACAATTGTCACTAAGCACCACCAACAAGAAAGGTTGCAGATCCTGTTGTCAGGATGGTTTTCTGTGGCAGACTGAAAGGCAGACGAATTCAGTCTACTAGAGATGAAGAGAAGGAAAAGTTCTCCCAACGTGGTGCCTTCAGCAGGAGGCAGAAGCCTGGGCTCTAACTGTTACCCCTGCTGTGCTGACTTTGCTCTCATGAGCTGCTCTTCACTCTGTGCTCAGTGCTGGCCTCCGCTCTCTGCAGAATTTCCCAGCTGCTGCTGCTCCTGCTTACCTGAGCAGGTGCCTCCAGCCCTTTCTCTGCATCCCTGGCTCTGGGAAACTTCATTCTACTCTGCCTGCAAGGTGGGTTCTATACTGGACTCTGCATTCCTTGGCTGGTGCCTTAAGGCTGGTGTGGAAATGGATTGCTCGTTCTGCACAAACACTGCTGCTTTATCTCCAGTTAATGGAGCGCAAAAAGACAAAAAGCACTACCCAGTCAGAAAGATTTGAAGACTCTGCTTCTGGACATAGACCTTTCTACCTTGCAGACATCATATTTTTCTTTGAACTAAAAGGTACTGGTCACTATGAAAAGTGGTACACCGCACTAGTGAGATTACATTTCTCACTGTAATGGCATTTTCCTAGGAGTGACATAACCTTTGTTTAACAGAAGGAACTTGGATGCTGGAGCAGCAGCATTTTAATAAGGCAGAATAATTAGGCTTATAAAAATCCAATTTTTTGCTAATAAGAGAATTAATTTGATTTTTTTGTGTTAAGCATCTGGAACACTTGTAATACCAGTGTAGAGATTTGGTCTGGAAAATTAGAGTATGGATAACAAGATGACAGAGGTAGTTGCTGATGTGAGAGGAAAGGTAAATAGCAGGAAAAGCGTGGGTAGATAAGGAAAGGCTTAGAATATTTAAAGACTAATAGATGAAAATGACAATTCAGTGTAGATAAATGATGAATAATGAGTCACAACAAAGCATTGCCAGCATTCCTAGGTGCTTCATACACTCAGAGAAATAAAAAGTAAGGGAACAGATCATGCTGTAAATTAGCATAACTGCACTGAAGCCTGTGGAGCTTTGCTGATTTAAACCTCTGAAGGACTAGACCCTTCAAGGGAGAGTTTTGATGATGAATGGTGAGAAACAAAGGAATAAATAATAATTTTCTTAGAAGCTCTGGATGAGGCAGTTACTTTACTTGCTTCTTCTTTAATATCTAATTTCCTCCATTTGTTAAGGCTATATAAACCATAATAGACATAATAGACATTATCTGTACATTACTTTAAAAATTCACAAAATACAGAGGCCATCTAAAGCACTTCAATCTAATAAAGGAGAAGTCTTTTCAAGTTTATAAAGAGCCCTTAAACTCTAAACTGTGAAAGAGATTTACTTGACAGTGTTACTAGTTACTGAGATCAGCAGTTTGAATGCACTTGACATCTCTGCACAGATCTGCCACATTTATTTTTGCTTTTAATGTTTTAATCAATACTTGTATTCTTTCATTTAAGCTATAAATACTTTGGGGATTTACAGATAAAAATATATGTATGCCTTTTGTACACCTTTAAATGTGCTAGAAAGTAAATTCTTGCATTGGAAATAATAAAATGTTTACAAAGCTGGAATGAATAACATTAAAACTCTGATGGTAAAGATGAGGAATTTTGAAAGCTTCAGTAAATAATGAAGTTTCAACTTGTCTCATATGGATATGATGTATTCAAACACTGCAGCACACTATTTCTCACTGCTTGTTCATAACTTCATTAACCTCATTGCCATCATCTGGTTTTGATTTAGCTTGTTTGGAACAAAGCAGACTTCTACAAAGAAATTTTTTCATCTCACAGCATCAACGTAAATGAAGAAGCTAAAAAATTATAATGGCCTTACCCTGAACAGATCTGAGAAACTTATTCCAGGGCTGACTTTTCTAATCCCCCTCCTGCTTTTGAGTCTGTCACTTATATCCTGGATGTGACAGTTCTTCATTGCTGTTTCTGCTGATTTCATTCTCCTTTTACCCTGGTTGCATCTTCAATGTCTCATCCATACGTTCTCCCGCTTTCCTCTTCTGGTCTTGAGGGCAGTTGCAAAAAGCAATCTCAGGTCTCCTGTCAGACCTCTGCAGTAAGGTCATCTGCTAACGTGGTTTCAATTGCAATTTTTCTATCAATGTCTGCTATTACTAATCTCTTGGTGGAGGAAGCTGTGTCCTGTTATGTTTCACTCCAAAACTGAAAAGCATTGCAGTATCCAGCACCTCACCTGTGTCCCAATGGACTCCAAAGAGTGTGCTCTGTTCTTGCCAATAGAGAATAGTTTCCTTCCACCCACATGCATATGAATGCAGGAGAGCACATGGGAGAAGCTGCAGAAACTGTCTCAGCTTCTCTTGTGAATGACATTTCCACAGAGGGCATCTGGGTGCCCATAATGCAGGTTTTAACCTTCACCTATTGTGTATCAGCCCAATCCTCAACATGATATAAAAAACTTACACCTCAAAGTGAATGTTGATTACTTAAGAATGTAGCATGGGCTGATAACATTGAGAAAGGCAAAGCTAGAAAAAAATTATTTTTCTCATTCCCAAAAATTTAAGTATTCCTGACAAAGCTATTTTCTATGAGTTCAACATTTATCCCTGCTATGTTCATTACTAAACTACATAAATATGAAGTAAATATTGAACAAGAAGTGCAATTGTGATGAAGAAAATAAATAATCAAGAAGAAAACTTATGTAACTCGTTTTGCACTGCCCTTATAAATTGGAATTGACTTCACTGCAGGGAGTGTATTTGACTGAGACAGGGCATTCTAACTCAGTTGGTGTCATATAAATGCATTGCTATGGATTCTGGATTGGAGTAATCTAATTAACTGCAACAGTTTAGACACAACTCACACAGGTGAGATAACATCCAGTCTTTTGTCTGCTTTATTCTTCATTTGAGGTAGATTTGACTTCCTTCTTTCCCCAGACCTGCTGGCATTTCTTTTTCCTTTCTAAAATCGTTTTGCATAGTCCTTGGCTGTGACAAGGAGAGATGAATGGCTGTTGCTCATCCTTCTGTCATTACATGAGGGATAGTCATGTGTGCGGATTGATTCCACACGTTGGTCTGTCCTGTAAAAAAAATATTTGTCAATAAAACAGAGGAAAGGAAAATCCTTTGGCACTGATATTATGAGTTGATTTATCTTCACCACCATGAAGCTGGCTGGAAAGGATATAAGGCAAAGCAATCTGTTCTCGTGATAAACCTGAATTGCATTTAGGATAAATACTACCCTACTTATCTGCTGAAGGCACTGCACATTATAGTGAGACATGGAAGCTGAATAAGATAAACTTATTGTTATGGTTCCATTTATTTTCAAATTAATTTCCAAGTTCCTCTCTGATCTGAAAAAATCAACCTCTAATGTTGAATAGGAAGACTTTTCTCACACTTTCTGTTCTGTTGGCTTGTTATAGCTTAATCTCAACATTGCACCACTGAAGTAATTTTCTTTTCTTCTTACTAAGATGTCGTTTGTCTGCTGTAAGCAATATTGTGTCTTGTGAGGATGTGTCAGGCAATAAAGTACCATGAGATTGTTTTATCAGCAGTAAGCTTGTGTAAAATTATAAATCTTGAACATTCTTTATCTTACAATCCAGATTTCACAGTTTTTTTAGGAATGCTCATTTCCAACTTTTAAAACACCTATGAAGCTGAGGATACAAGCCACTTTCTATTACAAACCAAAAGCAAACCAAAACCACAAAGCGAGTCACTAAGAAAATGTCTGAATCCCCCAAAATTTTCAGTGGAAGCCGTACACATCCTTCATTGTTATGAAAGCTCTTTGTTTTTTCTGGTTTTAGAAAGGTTGTAACAAGGGTCTTTAGGTCTTCATCCTGCAGAACATGTATTTGGGTAGAAAAAGAAGAAATCAGATCTTGTTCATTAGAACACAGCACAAGTAATTCTTAAAGCATTAGAACCACTGATGTCAGTAGATGGACTGACTAGATGTGAATTATTAACTTCAGCCTTCAGAAAAACTCCCCAAACTAAGTAACCAGCTAAGTTGCCCTTATAGTCAGTGAAGTAGAAGAAGAGATTCACATCATTCTAAGTGTCTATGACAACTTGAAGGAATTGTTCTTTGGAGAAGTAAATTATGGAAAGTCCACAAAATTGCTGTAAAAGTTTTTAACAGCTGTAAAATGTAATAGTACTAATAATGAGCAGAAAAGGCAAAAGTTGTCTGTACTTGAGCAAAGACTAAACGTTCTGTTTGTATTGCATAAGGGTGATAAGGTATTTTGAAGTCTATTTGAAACTGAGGGGGATCTTAGACAACATCTAATTGAGCAAGTCTAGACAAATTACACATAAGAGCCCTCAAAGAACTGGTGGGAGAAAGCTGTACTCCCACCTTGTGCTCCTCTGAGTGCTATTTAATGAATTGTTGTCTTTACCAGCAATTACCAGGAAGGCGAGGTATTGGTAGCAGTGACAGCACTCTTCAAGAGCTATGCACTCATAAAACTTCACAAGAAATACTAAAAATTGAAAAGGAGCTTTTCCTTTACATCTGTTTGCATAAATATCTATGATCTTTTTCTCACAATGCTATTGAGTAAAATTATAGACTTGTGGATAAGCAGACTCAGGAGATTAATGCTCAGTCTGAATCTGAGTGTTTGTGCCTTGCTTCCTCATTTTTAAGAAGTAGATAATATGTTCTGCTTTTCTATTTGTGATCTTAGGATTTCAAGTCAAAGATTCCTATCTTGTAAAAGGGCCAAGTAAAATGGTTATTTCACTTCTAACATGGACTATCAGACCACTACGAAATAAGAAGAATGAAATATGTTTTAGAATTCAGAAAAATTCAAAAATATTCTTTTTCTTTTTCGAGGGGAAATTGGGTTCCCCATACCTACTTACAATTTTATCTTTCTCATAACCGTCTCCTTCAGTTTCTCTAAATTACTTTAAGCTAGGAAGGCTTCTTTGTTACCATATCAATGAAACACATGAAACTGTCACTTCACCAAATCCAGAACATTAGCAGTGAAACGGGATCAGAATAGAATGGAAGCTTTCTACAAGACATTGTTCAGAGCCCAGCTTTCCAATTCTTACTGCAAAGAAGACTACAGTGCAGACCCTGAAAGATGTTTTGTTCTTGTTTCAGTTGAGAAAGACTTTTGACATGCAGTGCATGTCACTGAAGTGTAGGCATCAGTCAGAGTAGTGGATTGGCCCAGGCAGCATTGAAACTAAGCCTATTAAAAAAAGTGAAAAAGGGAATGTACTCAGCTATAAGGACATTTAATTATAGCTTTTTCAGAAGGACTTTGAATTATTATAATTAGTAACATACAACTATTTTGCAGAACCTTTTACTGGTCTGCCAGGTCCTATGGTGTTTCATATTTCTAATTTAAAAGTCGAACAAACAACATTTATCCAGTTAAGGACACTTAAGTGATTAACTCCACAGCTGCACAACAGCATTTGGATCACAGGATAGAATTGCTTTGAAATAACCAGGCATTCTAGGCTAGATACCTGAATGCTGCTTCTAGATCCATTTGGCAAACACCTATAAAGCACATTTAGGACAATACTTCCTCATGCTAGCGTTAATCTTGACAGAAGAATCAAGTTTCCTTAGATGAATGTCACACAGTAGCTCCTATTCAACTGTTTTGTGTACAGACACTGAAAAAACCAAAGGCAGCAGCAAACTGGGATTTTTCTGATCCATCTGCTCCCATGCAAGCTGAAGCAGCCTAAAAACTGCCTGAAACCAATGGCATCTGTGATGAATTTACTCAGGTGCTGCCACTGCAGAGAGTGTTTTTCCCTGCATCAAGAAGTTTGTGCTGACTGCAGCTTGAGATTCCAGGTCTGTGTCCCGCTGCTTGTGGAATGTTGTGTCCCGCTCTGGAGCTCTCAGTAAGGAAAAAGAAGCAAGTCCAGAGGAGGACCACAAAAACAGCTCTTCTGAAAGGAAAGGCTGAGAGAGTTGGGGCTGTTCAACCTGGACTTATTGTGGCCCTTCAGTGCTTAAAGGAGGCCTATAAAAAATGGGGACAAACACATTAGTAGAGCCTGCTGCAAAAGACCAGGGGTAATGGTCTTAAAGATGAGTCAGACTAGATAGAAGGAAGAAACTCATTGTGACTAACAGGGTGAAACACTGGAACAAGTTGTTCTCACCCAGAGAAGTGGTGAATGCCACATTCCTGGAAACATCCTAGGTCAGGTTAGATGGATCTCTGAGCAGCCTGACCTAATTGAAGATGTCCCTGCTCATTGCAGATGGGTTGGACTTAATGGCCTTTAAGGGTCCCTTCCCCCCAGCAATTCTATGATTCTATGAGTAGCAGAGCTGGTTTTGACCAATATTCACTGTGCATTAATTTTAATAAATCCCATTTCTCCTTCACCCTAGCCTTTCCAACAATCTGCTTTCCTCTACCCACAAACATTCATCTTCCTTTCTCTTTTCAAACACACTTTTTAGTTTGCACTTAATTCAGTACCTGCCAACTAATAGATAATAGATTCAGAGGGATTTATATTAAAATAGTGCCTTCCATCTAGATGATTACCAAGACCTACATACTTTGAATTATAAATTATGAATCAATTCCTAGTGCTGAGCTTGCTTGAGATCAGCCTGCTTGATTTACCTCACTTGAGGTCCATTCTCTCTTTTATGGAATAATTTTCCCCTCCATTACAATGTAGATATCTGTTGCCAGAATACAATATGGCAACAATTTACTAGTTTCTGATTTCAAATAAGGTTTCTCACTTATCTATCTCATGGTAAAAAGCTGTTTGTTGCATTCTAGGTATCTTGAGGCAGGGATGTGAAATGATCAACTTCTAAGAACCCTTTTAGGCCTATTCTGTACCTTTATATAACTATGAAACTGTACTGACTGTTCTGTAGTTCTGTGTTAATAACATTAGGCATATGCAAATTTGGCAATAGCTTTAAATTGGGGGGGGAAAAAAAAAACCAGAAAAAATATGGTGAATCTTCACAAGTCCAAGTGGTCAGAAGTTGGTTTTCATTTCAGCTGAGTGATGAGGAGGACAGCAGTGCTGTGTCCTCAGGAGCTGATGAGCAATGGAGAAACACCTCTCAGTTTCATATGCAGTTAAGCACTGCTACTGGCAGAGAATTTGGGCTTTGAAAGCTGCTTAAAATAGAGAAAAATATCTGAATGGTCTTTCAGAGCTCCAGAAGGAGCTGCAGTGCCATGATTATTCTGAAGTGATCACCAAATCCATTGTGTTGTTATGGCTTAAGAAACACTTGAGCTCTGTTAAAGTACAAAAAATTCATTTCCAGTAATTCCTGCATAATTTAAATGATGGATTGGGATGCAAAGCACTTCAGTTTGTCATTCTTTTCCTACTCATACTAAGGTGCTTTATTGCAGAGGAGAAAAAATACTAAATATATTGGACTCGGCATTTTTATGGACTCTTTAATAAATGTATGAAAGGGTATTCATAAAGGCTGCTAATTGTGCACATGTTGCACTAACTAGTGGTTGTAAAATATGTTGTTTATATTTTATACTAAGTCATTGTAAAACTGGGATCATTAGTGTGAAAGCAATGTGCTCAATTTATAAAACTTCTCTGTCAGTTCTGTGGAGGAGACTTCAGAATGGGTTAGGCTGTGTTGTGGCCTTTAAAAAAAATGAGGTGAATGCATGTCCTGGTTTACTTTGTGGTAACCTGGGGCAATTTGCACAGAGATATGGATCATGGATCACAGGTTATGTATATCATGGATGAATGCCCACCCTTCATCTCTCTACAATATTGGATTATTTTTGCTTTTTTTGTGAGATAGTGGTCAGAGAGGATCTGCAGAATTCTGAATTGCATAAATATGCATTTATTTATGATTCCTTCTGGCTTGTTCCTGTAGTTCTCACTTGAACAGAAAAGAGGAAACAGCTTTTTCTGAATAACAGCTACAGAACTGAGTGCTATGTTCATCTTACATTTAAACAAAAGTATGTGTTAATCTCATTTGGATATAAGGAACATGAAATGAGCCTATACAATCAATTATACTTGAAAGGGCGGATTTGCTGGTGCATACTGGTTGTTCAACAGCATTTCAATAATGCCATTAAAACCATATTTAAAGCTATTCAATGTCATTGGAATGGCACAAAGTGGGTAGAGCACATTAGTCAGTTTGTCATTAATCCAGCAAAAAGACATTACTGATGCTTTCCTATTTTTTCCCGTAGAGCTCTTTAAATGATGTGATTTTCATAAGAAATTCTAGCAGCAAGACCATATCTTGTATAATTTTTTACAGCTTAAGTCCTGAGTGTTTGTCCCCTACAAAATATTTATGTGAACAATGGAGTCATGTAACAATTAAAGAAAAGAGGACGAAATAAATCTATTTATTGTGACTGGAAGGAAAAACAAACAAATTTTATGAGCTCTGATCTCTAGCCTTAACAGAGGTTATATTGTCCAAAACAGACTTTTTATAAGTTTGTCTTCTCCAAAACTGCATTGTTTGTTCTAATGAAAATTTTTTTCCCAGGTAAATGCTGTTTCATATGAAACTGGTTTCTGTGCACTATCCAGTGTTCACAACATTCTCTCACTAAAGAAAGGTATCCCATTGTTGAATTTTTTATTTTTTCATAACAAGACTGGGGTATTTTATTATTTTTCTCTCTTCCCAAGCTGATGGAAGGACATACTGTTTTCCACCACAATAGTGACAAACTTGAGACTCAAAGCTGAATAGTACAACATTCCTGCAGGCTATGGAAAGGAAGAACATGGTGAGACGTACAAGGAATGGTTTCATACATTTTATTATTTTGCACCTGCTTGTCACCCAAATGGCAGTAACATAAGTGGCACCAGACTCCCTTCTGACAAGATAGGAAGTTCTTGAAATAATTAATTTTAAAAATACCTCTCACAATTTTCTATTATGGGAATAAATTCTGAGAATCTGGGTCTTCTAAAAGAACTGTAAAATTTAGACAGAATAAAGGATAACATTTTTTATCAGAGTCTTATCAAAAAATGACCCTTTCTTTTTCTAAAAGAAAAAAAAGTCCTGTAATACCAGTTCAGAAGAAATTCTGATATGGTAACTGCAGCTCATGGATAATGAGACAGAGACTCTGCCAGAACTCAGAAGAGTTTTACCCCTGCATCTCTGTTGTGGGAACACTGAAGGCTGATCAAGAGGAACTGACACACAGAAGAACAATACTCCATGTCAGAAAGAAAAGAAAATATTTTGCCACTTCCAAACGTAGGGATCATAAATCAAGAATGAGGAAAAGATAAAGGAGATTAGAGAAAAGACTGCGAAATTCTTATTCTAAATGTAACACAGATTAGTATCTGTTCATGGAGAGCAAAAAAACCCCTCTTGTTGGAAAAAAAAAATTGGCCACATTTTTTTTCCACTGATATAAAACACCCCAAATCTGCAGATTCCTCCCTAATAATTAATTTAAAAATAAATAAAGCATAAAACCCCATGGGTGAAACTGAGTCGAGGAAAATGTGCTCAACTAGTCATCTTTCTCTGCATGAAGTCCTCATTAAAAAAAGTCAGCCCAAGTGGGAACCAAGTTCATTTATAACTTCTTTACTTAATGCAAAAATATGCCATGTTTAGTGTGTGCTGCATTTGCTGTTTTGGCAGTGAGCTAGCACATGCACAGGAATTGGGCAGGGAGGTTGGTAGGTGGTTGTGTATCAGGTTTGCTGAAGTTTCTTGTTAAAAACAAACAAAACCCAAACAGCAGAACAATGACAGCAAGGAACCTTTTGTCACTGTTTCCTCAGTCAGCATTGCTGGGATTCATCCAACCCAAACAGAAAACCTCTGCCCACCTTCCTTGAGGTAGAAAAAATGTGAAAGACTAATGTGTTCTCACTCAAACTATGCTAATTCCTCTTCTTCTAGGCTGCTTCCTCTTCACTGTTATCTGTGACTGTTCCCTGTATTACCATGGTTATATTGCAACCACCTGGAACAACAGACAAGTTTAGGACAAATAAATTAAAATATTTGAACCATTCAGCCCCCTTAATCTAGGAAGATATTTTCAGGAAATTGGCCAAGTAGAGCTCTACATAGTTCTACATCATAGGGATGGTGAAGGGCCTTGAGGGGAAGCTGTGTGATGAGTTACTGAGGTCACTATGTCTGTCCAGCCTGGAGAAGAGAAGACTGAGGGGAGACCTCAGTTTTAACATCCTCATGGGAAGCAGAGGGACAGGAACTGATCTTTTTGCCCCTGTGATCAGTGACAGGACTTGAGGAAATGACAGGAAGCAGGGTCAGGGGAGGTTTAGGTAGGATACCAGGTAAAGGTTTTTCCTTCATAGGGTGGTTGGGCACTGGGACAGGTTCCTCAGTGAAGGTTCCACAGCACCAAGCCTGTCTGAATTCGAGACGCGCTTGGACACTGCTCTCAGGCACACAGTGTGACTCTTGGGGTGTCCTGCATAGGTCTGGGAGTTGGGCTTGATGGTCCTGATGGGTCCCTTCCAACTCAGCATACTCTATGCATAACTGCACTGAAGAACTGGAAAGGGCATGTACGAACAGACCTGCTAGGAGTGGATGCTGAGGGTGAATAAGTAAACCAGACTAAATAATACCCTTCCCTGGAATCTGGGTTGGCTTATTTTCCCTTTCAAGAAATCACACGACAAAATTATGGGCATCCCAAGCTAAATCAAACCATAGAAGTAAACAATGCCATTACTATGTTAACATTATCAGAAGAATTATTGCTAATAATATCACAAGAATTTTTACTAAAATGATTCCCTTTTATTATATAGCTACATACTGTACAAAAGAAAAAAATAACAAAACCAAGGTTTCCATCACCAATATATTCCTCCTGCAAGTAGTACCTTTGTCTAGTCATTGTTCCTGGTAGGATTTCCCAATGTGCTTTGATGCTGGAGAAACCATACTCCTTACCCACTAGCCTTGGAAACCTTCCTTGTTCAGCTGGCAGAACAGGATTTGATTCACTGTGTACATGAGAAATCTCACAGCTCAGACCCAGCACAGATATCTTTACAAAGCAGCATCTGAAATACTCCATAGATCTCATTACCATTAATTAGTTCTATTATGATGCTGTCTAAAAGTTCCAGCTGAGCATGGAGCTATTATTGTTCCGTGCATTGTGTGAGCACAAAAACCACAGTCCATGCTTTAAGAAGCTTAGTGTCTAGATAGAACAGGCAGACAAAAGGAGAGAGGAAGAAATGGTACAAAAAGTTTAAGTAACTTAACCATATTGTCATTTATATTTGGAGAGCTGGGTCTGGTATTAAAGCCTCGACCTCCTGCCTTAACATGATGCTTTATTTGCATACATTCCTTCTTGTAAATTATCCTTGGTGCATTCCTTCATAATCTTTCATGTGTTCTCTGTATGAGTACATGCTTCATTCATTGCTCAGCCATTTCTCTAATGAAGAAAGAGCTAGTTTCCTCACACATTAAAACACATAAGGTCAGATTCCTCCATCTCAGATGGCACCATTGGGACTTTTATTTTTGTTCTCTAGCAATATCATGTACATCAGCATGTCTCTCTGTCAACCAATGTTTGAAGATTATTTTAAAAGCCTGACCCACAAAGCAGCTGTTTCTCCTGCTAAAAAGCAATTTAGAAGCCTAAATGCCACAGATAATATGTGGGAATTGGCCACCTGAAAGTCTGACCCAGAGGTGCTCCCACAGCATTAAATTAATGTCTATGCAAATGGCCCACAGAAAGCTGTGCATCTATAAAACAGGCTAATAAATAGTTTTCTACATAACATGGGCATTTTAAGACTTAGTGCATCAATGTTCATAAAGTATTAGGACTTTGAGGAGCAGATGGTAACGACAAATTTATATTTTATTGCAACTTTTGTTTTGCTGGACAATTCCCAGTCAGCTGTGACTGTAAGCATGAAATAATTATTTCTCCTTTTTATCAATATTTTTTCCTATTTCTGCCAACAGTTTAAAATCAATTAGCTTGCCCTGGTAGCTGATTTCAAATGAAATGCATTTGTATCCATTATGCTAACAGAAAAAAAGTTTCACTGTCAGTAAAATGGGAAATCCCCTGAGTTTTATATCTTTGCCTCTGTAATTAGCAAGTTTCTCTTCTGCAAAGTTTTTTACTACATGGACTTCTGAATGTACTTTGAAGAGGATGTGGAGAGAAACAGGACGGTATCATTCTTCCAATAATGAACTCATACTGGTTGGACTAGCCCTAGGCAACTTGGAATCATTTTTGTTAGTGGCTTGGAAATGGCAGAACAAGGATAAAATGAAGTTTAACTGAAATATTTCTGAGATATTGTAGAATAAAATGGCAGAGTTTTGTGTGCGCCAAGACAGCAAAGTTGTACTTGCAATGTACTTGAATCCAGACAGTCTGCTTGCAATTTTACTTCCTGAGGAGAAGTACTAAATTCTCACAGATTTAAATAAATGTTGTAGGTAACTGCATGCCGAATTCCTTGCACAATTGACTCAAAATGCACCCCTTAGGAGTTGAATTGATACGTACCTGTCAAATACTGCTTTGGTGTTGTTTTTTCATGCAAATAGAATCTTAGGCAATAAATCAGATCCTTGGTGTGCAATTTTCTTAAGTACATGTCTGGTGTCATTAAACAAACAAAGAAGTAATATACCAGGTTAGAGGAAAGAAGAAAATAGCAGTACATTGTTTTAAGAACAGCACAGAATCTGAAACAGCAGTTAACGAACTTCATTCTTTTAACGATTGCTCTTAATGACGTTGTTGACCTAACTTGTATTCTTTTCCCCTTGCCTCCCTGTGGCTTGTCCTCTTTCATTAAAGCATTCTATGTCACTTTTCTTATATTTCAGGGGTAGATGTCTTTACACCATGGCTGAGGGTAGTTCAGTGAACGAGAAGATCCATTCTGACAAGGATGGGATCCTCTCATGCTCCCATTTTCCCTCCTGCAGTTTACTTGTCTTGTGTATTCCAGAGCAGACAAGATGGTGACCATGATTTGTCCCCTCAGTAGATTTGTCAGTCTTATTGTAACAGTATGCCACTTGAAGGGAAGGACTCCAAATTTTATTACAAATGGAAGAGATCCTTAGTTGCTTCAAAAGAACCAAACTCCATTGAGTTCAGTGTGTGCCCAGTGATTTACCGTGTAAATAAAAGTTATTACAAGGTTTGATTTTAGGATATGAGAATTTTCAGGACAACAAGAAAATGAAGTATTTTTAATCAGGAATACCTATTGTGTATGCTTTGCTAACATGCACAGAACAATGGTAGTAACTGCAAAAATCAGAACAAAGCACCTCCATGAAAGCACCTGGGTAACGGGTGAAGGATGTAATACTAAAAAGGAACTAATCTGGGAATATTCCAATATAAAAAAATTTGAGCTTACACTTTTATTTTCTTGGGTCGTCTCATGTTTGAAAATTTGTACACTGAAGAGCTGCAGTGATGGTTGAGAAAGAGGTGTTTGACATTACTGGGTTCATTACCTTCCCCTCTGAACTTCTCATTCTGCCTTTAGCATACAGCTCATTTATTACCTGGGCTTGAATCCTATTAGAGAAACAGCAAGGTTACATTAGTTCTGCCATCTGAAACATGGTAGGTTCTACATTATTACACATAACAAGATGACCAGGGATTTGGGAAAAAAAAAAATTCCCCTCCCCTTCCTGCTCCCATTACACAGGGTGCCATTAAACACAGAACCTTTAAGGAGAGATCGTTGCTTGTTTGATGCAGTGGATGGAAATTCTCATTTCAATCAGGTAGTGAACCTTCAAAGGAAAGGATCATCCAGAGGAATGGGAAAGACCTTGATACATCAAAACAAGCCTTTAAATAATAAACACACTTCAAACTCAGGGCTTATCCTGCATATAAAGCATAAGGATTATGAGCAAGTCAATGTGAAAGATATTTACAAGGCTATCTTCTATGCAACACAAAACTGGCTACTTTTACACTCATATATAACGTATATTTTCATCATGAATCACAAACAGATAGTTTCTCTTCTCATGAATCCAAAAAAGGATTTCTGGTTTTAGTTCCGTATTTTGGCACAGCAAATTTACACCTTTTTGAAGCTGCCAGCATAATAATAGGTAAAAAGAATCTAGGCACTATGAATCTTCCTCAATACACTTAATGGGTTTTCTCTGTCCTCTCTGCATCTCCAGCCCAGATAGTTCAGAATGAAGAAATGTGAAGCATTCTGATGTTGGCTTTTTCTCCCTCTGGGTGTAAGTTTGTTTCTAAGCAAGTCAAAGAGAGACTTTCTCCTAACTTCAGAGTACTCTGGTATTGTGTCCAGTCCAACTGGGTTATCTTCTCAGTCATTGGAGAATACAGATACAGGCTGCCTTATGCACCACTTAGACAGCAAGATGTTGACTGGCCAAGAAAAATTAGATCCTGCTTCTTATATTTCATTTTCAATTTCCATATCTTCCTTCAAAGAAGAAGGAATATTTTACTTTGGCTTTTTTTTTTTTGTGTACAAAAACATGTCAAATGTGCCCAACCTGAGGTCCAGGACCTTTTAAAAGACATTTTACATGTAAGAAAACATTGCTGTGTGTCCCATTCAGAGCCAATGTCTAGAGAAAGTTGATGGTGAAACTATTATGACAACTCACAGCAAAATAGATCCTTGGTTAATGTTAAATGGGCTTCAAATGCAGAATAGGTACAGCTTTGGAGGAGATTTAAAGGTTGATATGCACATAGTGCATATGCCCCAAGCAAAGATACTGAACAGATCTGTGGAACTTCTCCCATGAAAAGAAGAAAAATATATGTTGGATGTCAAGGTCAGCATTAATGGAAGTGTGTAAGTGCAGAGCACCAATAGCTTCATAGATTATTCATGCATAAAAAGAATAAAGAAACATCAAGGATAGGCTTTGAAAGTAAATATGGGAATATTTTTACTATTTGAAATGGAAAGAGGGATCATATCCATGAGGTACCATGACAGAAATGATTGACTGAAGCGGTGGATACTTTTGTAGCCCCATTTGCACTGGCCTGAAAGGGAGAAGGAAATGGGATTCTCAAAGCCCAAATAAAAAAGGCTCCTCTCTATCACTCCATTTCCTCTTGGCTGTGGGTCAGTTTTTATTATCCATGAGAAGCTATGGCTATTGGATAGACTCCAGGTTGGGGCTTCTGTAATTTCAGCAGAGCAGTAAAAATAGAATGAAGGAAAGAAAAATTGATTACAGCTTGAAGGCTGGATATATAAAGCTGATAGAATATTTAGGGATGTTCACACTGCCTAACTTTTAGACTAAAAATTCTAAGTTCTAGCTAGGAAATGAGACTCTTGCAGAGTCAGCAGACCTTTCTAGGTTTTTTCAAATGATGATTCACAGGACATGAGTCATATTCCTGTTTGTTCTGCCCTCACAAGACATCCTGAGTACCTCAGAAGTCCACTGGTCTAATAGTATCAATCTAAGGTAGGTGGAGAGAACTCTTTTCCTTGTCTCTCTCCAAGCCTCTATCTCATGAAGCAACCATAAGAGATTTTCATTCAGATCAGATGTTATTATTACATTTTCTTCTCCCTGAGTCTAGAAAGAAAAGAGAGGAATTTGTAGCATGCATTTCATCTTAATAAATTAGAAGATTATCTGCAGAAACAAGTTATATTGGGAGATTCTAACATATTGATTAAGTAGACTGAATAGAAAAACACACAGATTAAAGTATGAACAGCACACACTAAAGAGTCAAAACGAGCTGGATGTTTTCCTCCTGGCTATTTTTGGAGAATTATCTCTATTTTTCCAGACAGTTTTTTATGAGATGTACTCCTCTCACTATGACATGAAGTGTTATACTGGCAGAAGCTATTTCACCTTATTAGTCTAGCACCAAGATAAATGAGAGAAGCTGGACCCATATCATCTTGAATTTTATTAATTAAAATTTATTTTTAATAATTTTATTTTTAAAATTTATAATTTAAAATAACAACCTCCTTGCTTTCCCACTACCTTAATCCCAAATCACAACTACAAGGAAAGTCATGAGACTGCCATCTTTCTCCCTCTTTAACTCCCACTAAATATTAAATTGGTTACACAGAGATAAATTTTCCTGTAGGAAAGTCTGAAGAAGGCAGTAGGATCCTTTTCTCATGGTCTGTAAACCCAACATTTGAATTCCTAGCATGCACAAAGCAAAAAAAAAAGACTTCAGCAGATGCTACCTCCCCTTTAAAATGCCCAAATTTATCCCAAGTATGAAACAGGTCGATATGAACACAGCTGTTTGAGTGAAAGGGAATATTTGATGGAGCCAAACTCTGCAACTCAGACCTTTTTTTCCTGAAAAGACCTATAAGTTACATAAAAGTACTCATGGGTTGTTTTTGACATGGCACTAGGAAAAGGAGTTGCTTGCTGTAATGGGCATGAGTTTCTAAATGAAAGCAGGGCTGAGCTGAACTAGCTCTCACCCCTAGAAATCAGCTAAGAGCTGCAGAACAAAGGCGATTTTCAACAACATCATATAGTGGAACACATTACCAGATTTTTTTGAGAGGAAAAGACACATGGAGACTCAGTTGAGCATTTTACTGCATATGAGCCTCAAAAAAAAGTGGATTTTCAGTACTAAAAGGACAGCTGAGTGCACTGGGCTTGCAAGTCTCAGAAAAGCCCTTTTTATTAAGAAAAATAATCCCTTTTTATTGTATTGCAGAATTCCATCATCCCACAGTTTCCTATCTCGTCTTCTTTATAAGCATTCCCGTGGAATTACAACACTGAAAATAATGAAGTGCTTTATTGAGGTTAGGATGATAATTTCACTGGGCCAGATAGCAGTGGGAGGGTACTGAGTCTCAGGGTGAGACAGACAGATCCACATCCAGAACAGGAAGGACACTGGCTTCTGGAGCAGCTTCAGTGCAGCTCTCGGCAGCCAGGCAGCATGCTGGAAAGACTGGGAACACAGGAAAAAGACAGGATTGCTGTCCCATGACATGCAGCTGGCAGCATACTCAATAACCTAACACAAGGCACGAGGGTGCAGCTCCTCCAGGTGCTGTTGGCTGTACTGATGGTCCACAGAGATTTCAGAAGAAACAGGAGAATGGTGCATCCTCCCTGCCCCTCACATCCCCAGGTGAAGCCTTGCAGGTGACCTGGTTGCAGGTGATCCATGACATTTGTACAGGGACAGATGGCAACTGGCTGCCAGAAGGATTCAGCTGGCTTGAGATCTCTCCCCACTCTTGGTGTGACAGACTGGCAAGGATTTAATGTCCCTTCAGAGACACTTTGAACACTCCCACTGCCCATTAATAGCACAGATGGAAAACATCTTCTGCCTCCCTATACTGCATTAGGACGGAAGCCAGAAGTCCAGACATGAATCAAAAGAATCCAATAGGTTTGCTGAATAATTCCAAGGTGCTCCTTTCCAGCTTTATCCACAAGGTCTTCAGCAGGTAGACTTGAAAACGCTCCCTGGGTCACAAACGGGATGGCCTGTCTCTTAAGAGAAGCACTTCTAAGCTGAGCACTGTGTCATGGCTATGCTTGGAGGTGGCTCAAGTTCTGCCACTTTAGCTCAGCAATGCTGAGGGACCTGTCTGTGAAACACAGGGCTGACATGCCTGTTTCAATGCCAACATAAAAAAACCCACCAAAAATCTTCAGTGTTTGCAATTTCTGTGCTATACCTTTTACTTTTGTCCCTATATCCATCTGAGTGTATCCACCCCATCATTCCTGCCAGTGTTCTAGTCCACAACCCATCCCAAAACTGACCAGGAGCAAAGGAGAGGAGAGGAGAGGAGAGGAGAGGAGAGGAGAGGAGAGGAGAGGAGAGGAGAGGAGAGGAGAGGAGAGGAGAGGAGAGGAGAGGAGAGGAGAGGAGAGGAGAGGAGAGGAGAGGAGAGGAGAGGAGAGGAGAGGAGAGGAGAGGAGAGGAGAGGAGAGGAGAGGAGAGGAGAGGAGAGGAGAGGAGAGGAGAGGAGAGGAGAGGAGAGGAGAGGAGAGGAGAGGAGAGGAGTTTTCTTCTGTTTTTTTATAGATCTATAGTATGCAAAATTGTATTTTCTCTCATTATTATTACTTGAAACTCAGAAGCCAGAACACTCCACATTAACGCAACAGCAGCAACAACAAAAAAAAGCCCCAAATACCCAATCAAACCCAAAACAAAATATAAATGGGAAGAATATTAGTTAGCTCAGGGAATAGGAAATATGACACCATTATTCTGAAGGTGTAAAAAAACACACAAAAGAATAATGAACACAAAGCCCCAGTTTTTCAGAACCAAAATATGCTCTCTGTTCTAGGCAATGAGACAGGGTTCTGTAAAATGCTTTGCAAAAGCTCACATTCAGAATCTATGCAACATTCCCACTATAATTTTAAATATGAGATTAATATCAGCATCCCTCTTCAGTGGAGGGCTACCATTTGAAAATCATACATTTAAAGAAAAAAAATGCAAATGGTAAATGATTGTTAAAGTGATTTTTAACATGTGACTGGTTATACAAGTCGACAGTTGAATAGGAAAAAAAATCATTATCATTAAGATGATTTAAAGTCTTATGTTATTAGGGTTTTTTTACATTTTTTTGTAGGAAAAAATTACAGAGGAAAAATCAAAGAGACAACATCTACTTTCTTGGACTATGAGTAAAAAAAGCACCTTTTGCACTGTGCATACATAAGCATAAAACAACAAGAGCTGTCCTATAAAATGAATTCTAAATCTAGCAAATAGAAAGTGAAACTGATCAATTCCATTAGATTTGTTTCACTAATTAAACTTAAATCAAACCTGCATCAGAGATGCAGGATCAGGGCTTGCTACACAACAGACAGAACTCACTCAACCCTGTCAACTGAGCTGGTAGCAATTGCTAAAGGTAATCTCTGCAATTATAAGCAGACAAATACTTATTCCAATGCCTATTATTGCCTATACAGGGCCAGGAATAACCTTCATTTAAATTTCAGTACGATAAGGAACACTTTCCTCAGTGATTTTAGTCTGTTGAGTGGACTAAAAATTGTGTTGAAACAAATCTGCTTCTGCTTCATTGGTAAGAACAGTCTTGGTATTTTCCTCCTAACATTCTCTGTAAAAATTTTTAATGAAGCACACAGCGTAGCTGGTAATTTCCTACCAGGGCACATCCATCACAAAGCTTTGCTCTGAGGCTGTGCTTTCCTGTTCTCTGCTCTGCTGCTCATTGTATTGCTGGAGTTCAGCAAATGTCTACTTGAGCAGATCAAAGCATAATCTTGGCTTTCGTTGCTTCTCTGTGGTTGCTGGTGCTTATGTTAATCCTACTTAAACTAAGTAGTCAGAGATTTGGGAGATTTGAAATACAAAATAGATTCTAACCTTGAGATGGATTAGGGTTGTCAGATGACACAGAACTGTCATGTAGGACTAACATTATGAAAACAAGAGCTGGAAATACTGTTTTAGTGTAGCTGACAATCCCAAAAGAGACACGGATGTGTTTGATTAAAGCAGCTCCTTAGTGAATATGTAGCCTGAGTGCCTTGCAAGGTTATTGATTATGTATCTTAAGTCAAAGATATGGCTTCTTCCCCAGGAGATTTGTTTTTTCCTCCAGTAAACACAATAGTCTTCAGAACGTGGATACAGTCTTTCACAAAAGCACTTTATTTTGCATGATAAGGAGTCGATTAACTTGCATTATAATTACACATCTATGACCTTTTTTTAGAGTGCCTCCTTGTCTTGTGGGTTATTTGTAAACAACAATGAAAAAATAATCTACCAGGATCCAGTGGGGCAATCCAAGACTCTCTAAGGGCACAGGACACTCGAATTGCTCTCTTTGACTTATTCAGAGGGCAGGGACATGTTGACAGTATAGGCTTTGGGGCTTGGTTGAATGAGTGGTCAGAGGCTGGTTTGTGGTGAGAGGCTATCATGCAGCTGGCCAGCAGAGACCACATTCTGGAAAAAGGTTTTCTGAACATTCAAAAAATATTTATGGGCTGATTTTTCTTTTAATTATGAAAATGTTTTCCAGGTTATTCAGGTTTTATTCAACACTTCTTGTTTTTTTTTATGGTAACATCCCATTTTTACTTGGAAATATTTGCATGGCCAACCTTCACTCTGCTCTAAGGAGCAGGACTTTGTATGGTTTATCACCAACCCATAGAAATCAGCATCCACCATTCACTTCAGCCTTTTCTGGAAGCTTGGGCAGTTGTCACATGAGCCCAGCAGCCCTCACAAGCACAGGCAGAGCAGTCAGCTCTCACAGACCTGAAGCAGGCATGAGCTACCATTGAACCACCCCTCCTACAATCACATGTAACTCATGTCTAGCCTTGGATTCATGGGCTCAGAGAGAGAGACACTTGGAAGGGGAGGCAAGAAAGGGTTGGCCCTAAATTAGGTGTCTCAGTAGATATTTGTTATCAGGCTGGCATTTACTTTGTTTTCCTTTTGCTTTTAAACATGAAACCACGAAGCTGTGCAGCAGCACCCCTCCTATATCTCCTCTTTTTATTTGCCAGACTGTTAATTCAGTACTTGAAAGAGAGACCCATCCTCTCTTAACAGTCCAGATAGATCCAGATCCATGTGCCTCTGGCCATGCTTGCAGTTTTTTATATCAGAAGCACATTTTTGTCCAAGTTACTTGTTTCCTGAGAAGCCAGATTCAAGCATAGCTGTTCCTTGATATTAAAAGAAAAAAAAAAGTATATGCACTAGCCATCCACTACTGACCTTTTGTACTGGGACCATTATTATAGTGGAAGGCAAAAATCCATTCTCTGCTTTTTTAATCTGGTTTTCCCTTGAAGAAACAGATCTAATAAAATGCAACAAAACAATACCTGCAGAGAGGCTCCCATCCTCCTCATTCTCTGCAGTGTTAAAGACTGAAAGCTAAGTAGACTTTTTCAGCCTTGATGCTGCTGTATAGCTAGTTTGGGAAGCAGGGGGATAATGAGGTATCAAAGTAAAGAAAGGAGCTACTTACATGAAACAAAAGTGCAAACTGCCTAGAAGAAAGAATGTTTATGACAGAGTTGTCTCCAGTCTACAGGAAACAAGTATTTATTATCATAATTTCTATTCTTGGCAAAAGAACAACCTGCAGAGAGACAGGAATCCTGAACACATCTCAGCTGTGTACTTGCAGCAGCCCATTACCTTTCCAAAACATGGGCACAAGCTCCTCCAGCTCTTGCTTTGGGACAGCAGCTGCTCTCTGCCCACTCGCCATCTCTCAGAGTGAAGGTAGGGATGGGGCAGAGCTGAGGACCTCTCTGCCACATCACATCTATAGTGTGGAAGCACATGGGCTAAAGACTCTTACTTTCAAAATACATGTTAAGAATGAACCAGGTAAGCATTTTCTTCTAAGCTTTTTTCATCTTCTCCCAAGCATTCTTCATTGAAGCTCTCTTTTGGGTGAATAAACAGTAAGTTGGAAATATTTCACCTGATGATATTTATGCATCCTTAGGTCCTGGTACAAAATCTGATGGATGAATCATTTCTAAACCATAATGGCTAAGAGGTAATGCTAAAAAACAACTGTCTTTATTGATCCTACTGTTCTTCTTCTCCAGACTTCAGGAACAAAAAGCATTTAAATCAAGTTTGCTAACACATTAATATCCTTTAAGCAGCTGTTATAACCTCATGTAGACAAAGAAAATCATATTGGAAAAGATGTAATGTGGTCATGATCAATTAGCCAACAGATTTACACTCTGAAGGTTCAGGGCCAGACGCTTCCTCATTTAACATAACTCTCATAATTTCACAGAGAAAGGAACACCATAGCAAGAAGTGTCAATATGGTAAAACAAATTTATTTTATAATGACAAAGTCCCTTTTATGTAGGTTCAGCTGACAATCATGTCAGTCAGAGATGCAGGACCAAAGACAACATTCCTCTGAATATCTGGGCAAGCTGTCAGTACTCCCAGCCTTTATGTCTCTGCTTTCGAGTGTAAATAACAGCTTTCAAATGTGACTGCACTGCTTAAATACTAATTTCTGTTCATCCACTTGGAAACTAAACCAACAATTAAGGATGCTTTCCAAAGATCACCTAAATCAGTGGATATCCCTAATGGTCATCTGGAAATAAAAATAATCCCATGTAATGAGCAAGACCTCATTAAGAATGAACACAATTTGAACTGCACATGGGAATCACAGTCCCTTTCACTTCTTTAGGAAATATCAGCAGGAAATTCTTGGGAAAAAGATGATAATAAAAAAGATTATGTACTTTCAAATAAGTTATTTAAGACAGATCTTTCAACTATCTTTGCTTATAAGGATTAATTACTAACTTAGAGGATGAAAAGTTTGGCAACAGGTATTATTATTTGCTATAGTTAAAAATTTATTGCCTCATTCATGTAATACAGCATAACTATTTTTAGTTCTTAGACTAAGAAAAACATATTATTTATACTATGATAAATACAAGCAAGCCATAATTCAGGTTATATTGTAAAATATGCTTAATATAGGGCATGCCTCCTTCTTTTCATTTGAGGCTTGCCCTGATTTTAGCAGTGTAGTTTTAAGTCACAGATCAAAATGGCCTTGCATTGTGAAATTTCAAATGAAGTTAGGTTTCAGGCTTTCTGAATTATGCAGCTTTTGTTTGATGTATTTTTATACATTTTTGAAAGGGAGTCTTTGAAATGTGTACATGGCTGAAATCTTTGTATCTGTCATCTTGTTTTTGTCATTTATCTTTTAGATCGGGTTTTCTTTTCCCTTTTATTTTTTTTTTTTTAATGAAAGAATCTTCCAGTCTTAGCAGAACAAAATGAAAGGGAAGTAAAATTTACCTGAGAGTCCATCTTAGGCTGCAACTATCACTAATTTCATCCCACCTTCTTTGTTTCCTTATTTATGCATATGGAGACATGCAATGTTTTGGGTTTTAGATACTCAGCCATTATTGGGGCAGTTTGGTGGTATCTTGTGGATCACCAGTGATTTGTATTTTATGTCTGATTGCCTTCCCTTGAGAATGCTGATGAAAAAGTGGAACATAAAGCTCTTATGTAGTGGACAGATGATACTGAAATCAAGATAAAAGAAAATTATCAGTGACAATACTTTGCTTATGAGATAGAGGCTTCCATCAGTAAGAAAACACATTTTTCTTACAGATCACTAAAGAACAAGTTCTACCACTGCCTGACTCCCACTTGTAATATTAATCTTTCATTATCTTCTTCAAGGACCTTCCTTTCTTGTCACAATTGGCTGCCATGCCAGATGAATAGAAATACTCTGGGAAGAACTTTATGATTAAGAGGTGTGGGCAGGTTTAAAATTCCAAAAGGAAGCCTTGTGCATTGTAATGTGTGGATTATTGATCTGTGGGAATAATAAAATACAAAACCTTCATACAAAGCAGTTAAACTAAGAACTGTTCAGATCACTTATTCCACCCTATTGGAACTGTTTGGAAAAAAAATCCCCTTCCATAAACAGCAAAAACCCAGAGATTTTCCATTCTGAAATGCATGAAAACCCTCTCAGAAATGTTAAAATAACTTGTATATTAAAAATGGCACCTTTGTTTTCTTGGAAAAGAATCAAAATACCCAGGCTTTCTTTATATTATATTTTGCTGAAGTCAGGTTTCAATTCAAGTTTTTCAATATATTTTTGTTTTATTTTAATCTGATTGCTGAATAATGTCAGGAAATCAGTAATGTACATATGGCTTTCAAGACATAAAATAGCTATAATAAGAAAACAGACATTCTTTTGACCAATTAATATATATAAAACAATACAATATATATTACATCTAAATATAAATACAGAAGTATTATTTTTAGTCAATTTGTATTTTCTGTATAAATATTTTACCTAATTCTGTTCAAATTAGTTTAAATTATATCTTTAGTTGTATATAGCATATATATTATGTTATTATCTATAAATTTATGGACATGAATTGGTCATAAGGGCAGCAATTTTTTACATAGATGCAATATTATTGCCTTATTTTGGATCTCATCCAACAAAGTAATAATTTTTTTCATATGTTGTCTACTTGGTTTTTCAGCCCAGTGTTTTAATGGATACAAATGTGGCATGAATAGCTCACAAATGATTAATGGATTATATTTGAAGATATAAATAACAAAAACAATTAAAAGAGCTATGATAGATTGTTTTGTTCATAAATGAAACCACTTTTGCTTTATGCACTATGCTTTAGCAATTAAAAGTGTTATTCTACATTGGAAAAAAATTTACATAAACTCCTATACATTAGAAAAAAAACCAAATGAAATAGCAAAATTGACAATAAAAAGCTATTTGAATACATTTTAAAACATACAGAGGATTCTGTAAGGAAAGGTTAATAATTCAAATTTGATTATATCAACCTTACTGACACTAGAATTATATCAGTAAAAAAATTGGAAGGATGCTTGAAAAAAATATTGACTTTGAAGCTGTGAAGTCTCCAGATCCTCTCTGTATATCCTGAAGGATGCAGTGAAGGGTATTGCTGAAGGGATCAAATCTCTCAGTTCCAAGCAACCTTGGCCATGTTACATCAAGTTCAGGCCTGCCTAAGAGTCATAGCCAATTTCTTTGGTGTAAAAGCAAGTGAGAATAAGGCTCATAAAACTCTGACATGCAGTGGAAGGTCTCAAATTTGAAGTTAAAAGCAATATTTAAGCAAACAAGCTATGTTTGCTTTTCTATACCCTCCAATTTGTTCAGTATTGTAACAGTCACTAGTCCATAGGAATGGTGTGTGGGTAATGAGATATTAATTTGTTACACACAGTTCCTGAAGTACCTTCATATAGCAAGAAAGTTCAACAGTGGTCAGGTTTCTTTCAAGAGAGTTGTTTTTATTCCTAAAGTGGTGCACAGGTAGTGAGAGTCACCCACAGACTGCTAGAAGTGCTGCACTGCCAAAGTATGAGCTCTGTGCTCCCACAGGCAGGCAAGCAGAACAGGTTTTGGGCTCTCAACCTGAAGAAATGCCCAGTCATCTCTTTTTTAATTTGTTCAATGCAAAGTACCTGAAAAATGCAGTAAGAGTCAGAGCAAGCAGAGGCAGGACATGGCCTCTAGGAAGGGATTTACGTGGCAAATGCTAATTATTACATGTCAGTGAATTCAAAGGCAAGAAGCCTTTTTCCCTTCTGAGTCAGTGAAGTTATCCCCAGGAAGCAAAGGCACCTTGCCTTGCCAAACTGCCCCTTCACCAGGAGGTCCTGTTTCCTTGGTCAGAGGTTAAAAACAACGCCCATCAGACTGAGCCACCACCTCTTGGGAGGACTCAAAGGAAGAGCTGGCCAGTCTAGTCATCCAGGCAAGGTCAGGTGTACAATTCCCAGCCTGCCCTGTCACCTGGCATCCTTCCAGAGCAAACCAAGATGTGTGGGGGCTGCAAATGGACTCCACTGTGCTCCCAGTGTGGCTGAGGTGGGCACTTTCAGGGGGCAAGTCATACTTGCCAGTACCTGGCTTGAAAGAACACACCCCTTCTTACCTGCTGGGTCACAGCCTAGCCTGGGACACCCCCTGAGAAAAGGAATGATTTGCAGATTCTCATTTCTCCAGTGCTTTACACAGTAGGACCCTAGAGGTCTGGAACATCTGATAAAGAAATGTTGTGTTCCTTTGAATCCTTCACAGCTTGGATGTGTGTTGTTCCTCTGCTTTCAAAAATGCAGCAGCTTGCTACTTCTGTGGTGAATTGTACAGCTAAAAAGTCTTTGTAGCTTTTGATGAATGATCTTTATAGCTGGTTCTTAATCCTTTGATGACTGCTTTCATGAGAATAGATAAATATTGTACTATTTTATTTTCTTGACACAATCTTTGTTACATGAATGAGGCAGTAACTTTTAATGTCTTGTGCCTCCTGTGAATTATAGAAATCTGCTTTTAACTTTCTGACCTTTTTCAGTGGGCTGTGGTTCCAATAGAAGGCCACTCTACTCTATTTTATCAGCTTCACTTAATTTGTGGGGAAGGGACAGGCATGTACAAGTGCAAACAGTAGAAAGTACATTTTTGTGCTTACAGGATGGTATTTAATGAGTGATATACAGCATCAACATCCCAATGCTTTAGCAGATAAGAAAATGGAAGATCATACTAGCAGAAATGTATTCCCACAGCAACAACAGGATGCAGCACATGCCTACTGCAGGTTTGTTATGAAGCTGAGACAGAAAATTCTGCACTTCCTCCTAGATGAAAACACAAATATATCCAAGGATCTTCTCATATAAATATAACCAGTGGTTATATTTTACGGTAGTGCCTTTAAATAGTAACATCAACAACATAAATAATATACAACACCAATTTAAGACCTAGTACCTGGAGTCCCTTACCTTAACCAAAGAGTGATATTACTTATTAAACAGACTAACTTCAAAAAGTAGGGTTTTTCTCAGGGATCAACCCCTTAATAAAAATATTAGTTAAGGGCTTAATTTGGTGTAGTTTGTTCAGCTCTAAACATAAATCCCAAGTTGAGATAAAATATACCCTGTGGTGACCCTCAGATGTGACTGTCATAGTTTGCATGCTAACATGGAACTGATCCCCAGAGGTCTCTTCCAACTCCAATCATTCTGTAACTCTGAGCTTGTCTGAAAGCTCTTCTCTAACACTAAAAAGAATTTCCTGTCTATTGATTGTTGTTAGAAGAGGGAGCAATATTAACAATTAAAGGGCTACTAAATTAATTAATTAATTAAAGTGCTTTTACCCTTCTACTTGAAATAATCCAGTTTTTCACTTGACAGAAGTTAAATTCACACTGAATATAGGATATGAGGTTTAGAAATTCAGGGGTAGTTCATATTCCTAAACATTAAAATAAATAGTAGGTAGACTACCAAACCCCACAACCTGTGCTTTCTTATCCTCTTCAGTATGTGTTTGATTATACTTTGCACAGGGAAGTCCATCAAACTCTTAAAACAAGCCATGGGACAGAAAAGGGAGCTCATAATTTATAATTTTAATTGTAGAGCTTAGCACTTGCAATCAACCACTCACCCAAAAACAAACTCTGTGCTGCCTATTTATTTTTAGCCACTGCACAATTAAAACTCCATTAAATATTACACCTGCAGCTCCTTTTTCTTTCAATCTGTTGCTAGGTCTTTCAGTCTCCCTGAACCTTAAAATGCTCCAGAATTTCTTTTTCTTTTTTCTTCCTTAAGAGTTTCAAGTTTCAGTAACAGTTATTGACAACAGTCTAAGGCTTAAGACTACTACTTATTTTTAAACTAGGCATGAAAGGATTTTTTGAGCATGTACAATTATACAGCCATTGTGCTAGAAAAGAGCAAGGATACGGTGGTAATTTCCCTGGTGTATTTTCCAGATACCTATGGATAGGTAGGCTAGATCTGTATTTGTGTGTCCTTTCTGGATTATTCTTCAATAAAATGCATGCAATACTTTTTGCCTCTGATTCTTGTTTTTCTACAGGAAATCTAAAGCATAAGCACTCCTACCCTATACATCCATGTGGCTATAGAGGTGGTGTGCAGGTGTTTGGACACCCCATCTACTGCTCCAGCACTTTATTTAGATAACCCACTACATCCCCCACTTTCCCAATCCTCTTTCATCCCTCTTTCTGATGTGGATGTGGATGTGAATGTGGATATGTTTGGTTGGCAGGATGCACAGGTAGAACGCTCACATCTGCTGAAGCCCAAATGACACACCTTGAGTAAAGCCCATTGAGAGGGAAAAACATATTGGATGTTTATTTAAAGGTTGTTGAACCGAGCTGTGCATCCACAACATTAGCTGCTAATATTATTTCCCTAGTCTACAGCTTTAGAAAAGACCTTTACAGGAAAATTTACTGCACACTGCTTTAATTCCTTGTAAACCAAAAGCAAACAGTTTAATCCTTGCTGGCATTACTTGCACTTTATTTGTCAGAGGGAAACAGAGAGGCGTAATTAACTGTCATGTTTTGCATGGACAACTGGCTCACAGAGAAATAAAATAAATAAAGGAGAATATGAAACTTCTGTTAAGGGCCTGCTGGTGCCCCCATAACACATCCCAGACTGAAGCTTTTATTTTCAATTTGAATGATGTCTTCTACCCACAAGGGTGTCCAAGTAGGGTCTCAAAAGGAAAAAGTCTTTCATTCCTGTCACCGATCCTCTCTTCCCCCTGGCTTTAACAAATTCAATTTGAACCTTAAAAAATGGCATTTGAATCTTACACATTAGTGTAATGAAGCAAGGGAAACAAATCACACCTCTTCCAAAAGTCTGCCACAGCTTTTTTCCCCTCAAACATCAAAATCTCCTATTTTCTATGCAGCAGATGGCAATGTCTTCAGACAACTCCCAGCCTTATAATGACAGAGAATTGTGGTGTTACATGCACCCCTGATTTAAATCCCAAACAGTCTGGGTTTTATTCAGATCATCAGAGAAGGATGTTCCAGTAGACAAACAGCCAGACGACTGCCTCACATCTTTAAATCTGGAGAGTATAACAACATATGCCACAGCCAGTTTGGACTGCTGCTGGGAGAGGTGGCCAAGTTCCCAGCTCTCTGCAAAGAGTTCTTGCACCAGGCAGTTATACATAAGACAATACATTTTTACTGTATTTATGTAAAAATGAGGAACAATTCATCATCTTTTAGGATAACAGTTGAATTCAGATCTAAATATCAATGGTACAAATTACTATTAAGAATCTGTCATGAATTTGTGCATCTGTAAGACATAAGAAAACAAAAGGTGTAGAGTAAAGAGGAAAAGAAACTTTCATATTTCTGAACCTTATTCAGTACATTATGAACATCACAGCAGGTTGCCTCTTGAGCAAGGCATGACTCACCTCCCTTGCACACACCTACTGCCTCTCCCCTGCTTGACATTAAATAAGCATCTGCAAAAGTGCTAGTTACTAACAGGAATTCAATTCATCACACAGAAGAGTGAAAAGAAATATCAATCTTTTTAAGCTTTTGTGTTTCTTCTTCCAGCCCCCACCACCTCTTTTTCTGGCTCTTAATTTGAATAGATTTGCATTTGAGGACCTTTCAAGGAAGATAAATTGAATTAGGTGCCCACATCTGATTGACATTCACCATACTGGTTTGAAAATTGCCACAAAAGACATTGAAGAAATCAGCACATCTGATTATTTTCTGACACCTTTTTTTCTTTTCTTACATCATTTTCCTCCTGTTCCAATCAAAGATTTTCTTCTCTTGACTTCTGGATTGTCTTTCACCATCTCCTGTTACAGCCTCTTCTTTTCTGGGCTCCCAATTATGATTTTTAAATTTCTGGTTTGTTTTGGTTCTATCGGTCTCCATCGTATATCTAGAACTGTTTACTACTATGTTATGTAACTTATTCTTTTGTTACCAATGCTGTTAAATGTGGATTCCTTTATTTTCAAGTGGAACTTTTTATCTCCCAGGTTTGGGAGCTTTTCACATGTTTTTAAAACAGAAGAGACAAATCTGCTGCCTTTTATGCAGACAAAGTGAGAATTAAAGGCATCTGTAGACACAATTGGAGACCTGAGTCTGATCTCCAAGGCCACTTGTACTGCAAATGTACACTTGATGGAGACTGGGTAGGAGATGTCAAGAACAGGTCAATCCAGAAAAACTCAGGGAAAACTACTTGTAGGAAAGAAATTGTAGAAGTGCTTATATAATTAGGGGCCAAGAGAGGTGTTGTTTGAATTCCTACCACTAAAAGTAACTTTAGAGTCCCTGACAAAGAAGACTAATAGGCTGAAGAAACTCTAAAGTCAGAGCAAATTGCTAAGCTGGCCAGGTCTACAGAACATTTCAGAGAGGACATACATCGATGTATTTACTACACTAAACATATCCAAAAAGGCTAAACCCTGTTAAACTGGTGTGTGTGTGTGTGTGTGTGTGTGTGTGTTTATAAGGCATCGGTGACACCCAAACTAAAGATGGAAATGGCTTGGGTGGGATCAGCACTTCCCTGTTCCCTTATCAAGGCACCAGTCTTTGAGTGTAGTGTGGCTGAGGGGAACAGCACCACAGGTTATCCTTCCTGCCTTCCTTACAGGAAAGGCATTCTATTACTTTCATGATAACATATTTAGTACATTCATTAAATACAGGAGAGCCACAAGGATTTCTTGTCCTTCTCATGTTCCCTACACACCTGCTCCCAAGCCTAGCCCTTCTTTTGCCATAAGAGATTTCAAAAAAGTCTTTACTATTTAGAAGACACAATTGTTTCCTGAGGAGGAACACACACATGAAATATATTAGGATAAAAATATGACTTCAAGAGTCATTAGAATCTTCAAAAGACATCTCAATTACTTATTTGGTGAAGAAAGGAAAGGGAATAGTGCGAAGAAAACAAGTGAATTAAAATGAGGAAATCAAAAAGAAACCAGCCTAGTGGAATCCCTGCGGTCTTTCTTTACTTGTTTGTTATAACTTCTTAACAAATGTATTTGAATCACTTTCATCTATTGTAATTCTTCAACAATATTCCATTAGGATGTGAGAAACCATCCATTTAGGCATGAAGAATATGTTTCATTTAATTTTATTTAATTTCATTATTTAGTACATTTGGAAGAGATTTATCACGATTAATCTCAAGAGGAAGAAAATGAATTAGATACCTTTGGTGTAAATCAACCTTGTAGATGATGAACTCAACAGTTTGCCTGGCTAATTACAAAGGCAAGTTGCCACAGTACGAATCCCCCTCTCTAAAACCTGTTAAAAATCCTCTTCCTCTTCAGGGCTTTATATTGAAACATATACTTAATTGTAAGTTACACATGAGCTTTGGCACTGCTCAGAAAGATGACAGATTTGGGTACACTGAAGTGCCTTTCTGATGTCTAATTTTTTAATAGTATAGTGACGACCATTCTACCCTCCAACCACATAGAGTTTGCTAAAGTCTGAAGGTACTTTATACCTCTTTAAAGTTGTTGTTTTTTCAAAATCTGATTTCCTTCAGTTTCTAAGGACATAATTTGGCTGGCAGTGCTGCAGGAGAATCCCCAGTTCACACAGACCCAGCCTTTACCCTTCCAGGGCCCCCACCACAAGACATCATTTGCAGCTCAGTGAGGTTCCATGACTGCATCCATCCTGCAGGTGTGCTGGCACTGTGAGCCCAGGGTGGCTGCCAGGGGAGTGAAAGCAGTGTAAGCACCCACCACAGATCACAGCTCACTGACTAAATGCCTGATCTTAATGAACTTGAATTGGTATTTCTTGCTAATGGCAGATCTTGGTGTACAGTTTGGTTTATTTGCAGGAACCACTATGCATAATTCTCGTTTTAAGCGAGGCCTAATAGGGTGGGAACTCCACATTTCAGTTGTACCAGATCCTCAGCAGGTCTTGAGACAACGAGCTTGATGAAATTATGACATCTAGACTGAATGGGGATTTAATCTGAATCCTCCTTAAGATACAGCATTTGCACCTTTCTTGCCTGGTGCTTGGGAGGCCAGGGCTGTTCCTCAGTCTGAAGAAAATTTTCATTAATTCTATATTATCTTGTAAGGGGATGAAATACTGTGAAAAACATAATTGAAAGTTTTTTCCCCAGCTTAAATTTTGCCCCAAAAGGATTTTTACTGCAACAAATAAAGTGACATACAGCTGGCTTCATCAAAGTAAATTAGTTTTGATATTAAGGTTACAACAAAAATTCTTCCTTCCCTGTCTACAACACATTTTCCAGGGAATTTAATTTATCTACCCCTTGCCAAACAGAAAACTTTCTATGTTATGAAAAGGTTTTGCCTTCCTATTCCTCTTCTTATCCACCCCACTAATTGGTACTGAAGCTGCAGGATAGGCCAGAATGGCTGCTTAACACATTGACCAGTGGCCAACTTTTATCTAGAATGAAAAAACTAACAACTTGATTGTAGTAATTGTGCTTACAATTCCTTTGAACCAATACACCATTCCAAAATGCAGGATCCCAATTTTAATTAAAAATTACTTAAACATTGTCTAAATTGGCCAGATAAACTGAATCCCTAATGTGAAGTGTTCTTTGTGGTTAATGAACCATTCCCCTGACAGTAAAAGCTTGGTACAAAATCACTGGTGTTCATAATGTGGTCCAATAATAACACTATTCATTATAATGATTACTTTTTGTTACAGTACAGCTTAAGGGAAAGGATGATTCATTAATAAATTTCAATTATTTTTTCTAATTCTGATAATTACTGCCTTTCTATTTTGTACCAGCATGATGTCTAGATTCAAAGGTTAAGCAATGAGTCCTAAATACCTGGTAGGCCTCCTGCATGCCTCAGGATATTTTATTTGTGGAAATTTAAGAATGACACAGAGCTGTTCTATCAGTCTCTGAGGTTTTCTCCATGTTATATGGACTGAGTTTATGATATATTGCATCAAAGCTGATGCTAGATCTTTGTAGCTTTCAATCCTGGGGGAATTATTAATGGAAAAGGCTTGAAAATAACATGGAGAAATGAGAGCAAAGGGACATCTTTTCTTTGGAGATATTCAGCTTTTCCTAGAATTGTTTAGGTTGGAAAAGACCTTTAGGATCACTGAGTTCAACAATGAACCCAGCACTTCCAAGTGCACCACTAAACCATGTTCCTAAGTGTCCCATTTACAAGAATTTTAAGCACCCCCAGCAATAGTGACTCTTCCCCTACCCCTGGGAAGCCTGTTCCAGTGCTTGACAACCCTTTCAGTGAAAAAGTTTTTTTGATATTCAATCTAAACCTCCACTGGTTCAACTTAAGCCATTTCCTAATATCCCATCATGTATTGCTTGGAGGAAGAAACCACCCCCCTCTCCCCCCAGCTACAACTTGCTTTCAGGTAGATGTAGAGGGTGATTAAGGTCATGACTGAGTCTCTTTTTTCCAGGTTAACCTCAAACACTGGACTGATTCTAAGCAGTAAAATATGTGATTAAACAAATCTTGAATTTGCTTGGACAATACATTAGTGCATGAGGACAACCTTCCTCATGCTGAATACAGACAGTAGGAGCCAGGATTGCTGAATAGTTCATCACACAGAAACCTTCTTCATTGCACTTTTGTTCAACTTAATTCAAATGGCTTGTTATAAAACTGCCCTAATTTCAGGAATATTTTGATATGTAATGTACTTTAAATAGATGCATACATGAAGTACTATGTCTTGCTGAGTCTTTAAAGTGCAGTAACAGGAAAGCAGTGTGTAGTTATGGACTCTATTTCCAGAAGGATAAATTGGATCTCCTCTACTACAGAATAGATGGAGCACAGGTGAAACTGTTTCAGACTGACACCTTGCTAAAGGATCTGTTCTCAAACAGCAGCCAACAGTGAATGCCTAGAATCACACCCTGACAATTTGCTGGCCCTTTTTGAAACTACAATTTACAGTTTGTAGACTTTCCAAAATAATATGCATATCTGCTCCCAAATTCCTTTAGCTAACAACTCAGTAAAACAAGGTTTCTGCCCACTGTTATGAAGCACCAAGTGTCCTGGTTAGATTAGTCTGAACTGTCCAGCCAAAGCATTCACTTGCAAAGCAGTCACACACAAAAAATACACAACTGTCTGTATTTACTTCAGTGGCTTCCTAATCTCATGGATGATATGTTTTAGAGATTCTTAGGGGTATAAAAGAATGCCATCTATGGCAAGAAACCTATTGATGGTGGCATGAAAATATAACATAAAGCTGAAGAAAAGTAAAGTGTGTCTGTGTGAGTTCAGCTGTGAAATCACAAAGCAGCTAGGTCAGGTAAGAGCACTAGCTCTCTTTCTTATATATGCCACTGGCTATCTCCAGATGCTTTATATAAACCAAGATATTGGCAAGAGATATCTTGAAAAGTAATTAGCTTGTATTTTCAGAAATAATAGAGAGCAGCAGACTGCCCTGGACTGGAGTGCTGAGTCCCTTCAGCTCCCTTGGCTCCAGTCGAGAGAGGAGGAAGCAGAGTGCTGGCAGGCAGCCAGTGCAAGGTCTTGGTCTGAAGCAGATGGTGTAAATAGAAGGCAAGAAAGGCTATGACTTCCAGCTTCAAAACACTCACCAGTATATATGGTTTGGTATATGTATTAGCTATAGGCCTGAGATTAACACTGAAATCCTTTAGACAAATTCTTGCAGGTTAATAAAATAATGAAATATAACAGACACTTGAAAATTTCCATGGACATAAAACGTGAAAAAAAAATCTTGATCTGACATCATCAACATAGTGATTCAAAGAAGATTTGGAGAAACTTGATGGAAAAATTGAAATTGGCTTAACACACTCCTCTTCAGAGATTGTCTCTAAACCTGCAAAATCCTACTCAACACCACTGAAGTATCCCAGGCTATTTCATCAGAGACCTCTAAACTTCTCCAGAGCCTAGCTGTTGTAAAATTCCAGGCGAGAAGTCTTTTGATTCTTTTATTTTTTTCTCAAATTTCACAAAGCCTTCTATCTCCTCACCAACTTTAAGAACATCTGTCCTAGCATTAGCCTGTAGAATAAGTAAAATCCTTCTCCCTGTAGGCACAGCAATGGAAGATATTTCCAATATTTTGCCAGATCTCTATCATTGTGACCAAAACGAAAAACTGAGAGTAAATAGGCCTAATAAATACTAGATGTCATTGTGATGTGCCAGTGCTGAAACAAAAGCACGTTTGGGTGTCTTTTGGTCTTTGGAGGGCTGACAAAGTCCAGCTGGATCCACCTGATCTGTCTGACCAAGTCAGGACTCCATTGCAACTTCTCAGAAACATATTAACATGTTTTCTATATACCAAGACATAACAGCAATATAATGCCAATGTATTAAACATAATTTGAGTCTGAATTTAATCGACAACTCATCTTGCCTTGTTGAAACTTCAGAATTAAATTATTTTCCTTATTTTGTTAAAGAAAGTATAATGCCATTGCCGTTATGAGCACACATGCATTGATCTTTTCTAGCTCCATTCAGGTTACTGGAAAACTTCCTATTAATTCTGTTTGGAATTTACTCAAACCCTGTGAAGAGAAATGAATTCTTCTCTACCTTTAATTTTTTTAAAAAATGCCATAATATATTCATATATATAATGCATAATATATGCTCAATTTTTCTAGTGGTGTATTCATTACCTGTAAACCCCAAAGGTGATTGGTGGACATTAATATAGGCTCAACAATTCACAAATAAGTCTATAATATGGCCTATGCATTCATCTTTTCTTGATGGTAAATGTTTATGCCAGTGGCATTGCAAATACAATTTCAGCGGGTAACTGAGAAACACGTAGCATGCGTTAGAATGAATAACTTATGACTTGTTATTTGAATATTACTGCTAGGGCACATTTTGGATAATTGTGTCTAGCAATTTCTTACAATTCACTACAGTGGTTTTCTGTAATAGAGCCTCTTATCTCCCAGTTGCCTGGAGGGAAAGGTTTTGAGGGGAGAACACTTGAAAGAAAGGCTTCTAGAACCACATTCTTGCAAGTATGCTGGATTTGGCTGAGATAACTTTGCTCACAATAGCTTGTATGGGGCTGTGTTTTGGATTTGGGCTGGAACCTGTGTTGATAATACAGAGAGGTTTCAGTTATTGCTGAGCAGTGCTTGCACAGAGTCAAGGCCTTTTCTGCTCCTCAAACCACCCCACCAGCAAACAGGCTTGGGGGGCACAAGAGGTTGGGAGGAGACACAGATAGGGCAGCTGTGGGAAGAAGAAGGAAGGAGGGACATTCAGTGTGATGGTGTTTGTCTTCCCAAGTTGTGTGATAGTTGTGTGATGTGCATGCATGGCTCTTGTTCAACCTTTTATCCTGTCTTTACTTCAGTCCAGGATTTTCTTACTTTTACTCTTCTGATTCTGTCTCCCATCCCACTTAGGGAGGGGGGGAGTGAATAACAGCAGTGTGGGGCTGAGTTGTTGAATGAGGTTAAACCACCACAAGGAATGTCATTTTGCCTTCTTTTCCAGTGTATATGTGAAATGTGGATAAATTTCAACAGAAGTACTCGTGATAAAAGGAGCTTTAGAAAATAAAAGGTGATTTTCTTCTGCCAGTCAAATACTGCATTTTGCAAGGAACAGATTTTTATCCACACTGACATATAAATACAACAAAGAATCTGATCAAACTTCAGAAATGAAAAGCAGAAGCATGTGTATCCCTAGGGTCAGACAGGGAAAACAACATGCAAAATGTCAAGTGGGAGTAAAATATGCAGGATATTCTGGTAATATCAGTCACAAGAATTGCAATAGAAGAAGCAGCAAATCCTTTTCAACAGTGTATTAAAAGTTAATTTTTGAATCTGCCCACTGCTCTCTGCCAACATGATGGGATACAGCACTAAAATGCCTCCATTTCTTTCTGCCTTGGGACATAACAAACAACCTAAATTCTCTGCTTGGCACCTAAGAACCATGAAGGCTGTTGCTCAGTAGAAGGTTCTCAATAAACACTGAGATTCTGACGTGACTACAAAGCATCTTATATGTGACTGTATTGTCAGACTCATTTAGTGGACTGTGCAAACACAGACACAGAAAGACAGTAAGTGCTTCAGAACAAGAGGGAACTTCTATGGGTACCAAGATGAACTTCAGCTATGTACTACAGACTTCACCCTGCAAAAAGAATGAAACTATTTTGACCCTGTATACTGATAAAGAAACTTATCTCTTGTTACCCAAATCTAATGATAACTTAATCCAGATGATGATGGTTTAGTCTCTTATTTGATAATTCACACTAAGAAACTGATGGGAGAAGGAGAATTACTAGCATTTTTATTCATTGAAATGAAGGAAAACCTTTGGGCAGAGACAGGAAAAAGTATATTAATAATGCTACAAGAATGAACAAGATATGTGAAGGGACAGCTGAAACAGATATCACAGCTATAGACTGTCACAGACTGAAAAAATAAATTTGAATTATGCCAAGCAACACTTTCAAAATGAAGCCTTTTAAAAGACTGAAAAACCGGTTCAGTTTCTTTTCTTCACCCTCATGCACTGCTTCCTTGCAGCCAAAACTGAAAAAAGAAGTGCTGGCAAAGTCATAGCAGGACATTTGTACTTGTGACTAGAACAGTTTTTTGCAGAAAAATGAAAATTCAGCTGTCTAAAGTTATTTTGCAATCATGAGAAAGTATGGCTAAATATCTGAGTCAAAGTTCATTTAAATAATTTTGCTCCTAAATAAATATAATAAAATTATTTTGACATTTTAAAAAATTAAATATCTTGATATTCTATTTTGAAACAATATTGTTTTAAAATCTGCTTGAATTCGAAATTATAAGAGAGAAGGAAGACAAGAATAATTTTGAGGTGGAAAAAGTAAATATTGTGATGAACTTTTAATTCTTCTGTTTTAATCAACTGGAATATCAGCTGTCCCAGAAGTTTAAACTTTGACATGTTTAGTCCTGTTTTATTAAACCATTTTCCCAGATGTGGCTTTGTCAAAGTGCTGTATGCTTTTCCCTATGCAACTGCACGTGAAGAGAGATTGCAATTTGAATGAGAAAATAAAAAAAGAGCAAATCATGGATGTTTATGCTGCTCTGCTTACAGACAGTCAACAGCAAATGGACTCTAGATCTCTAGTCTCAAATAATTTTCACTGGGAAATAGAGGTTTTATTTCAGAATGTGCAAGTACTCCTGGTTCTAAAATGCTATAACCCTTTGGGATTGAACTAACAAGAAAAGAGCAAGGGAAAGAAAATTAAAAGTTAAGACCGGTTTGATTATTTCTTTGTGATCAGATGGAAATTTCCCTGTACTGAATGCATATACTTTAATTGTAATGTTCTTTATGAAATTTAAAAACTCCAGACTTGTAGTTTTACTTCTGCTGTGGAGGTGACATCATTTTATGATGCCTCTTCATTTCTGCTAAAGAGACAGAAAAATTCTGTGGGAACTGGCAGTGGTCTCTCTCTGGTGCAATGTGCTCATTTAATTGTGAGGAACAATTCCTATTCAGTGATGTTCATCAGGAGAACACAGTAAAATAAGGATCTTTTTACTCCTTTATTGGGTAGGCAAACCTTTAAAAAAAAGAAGTGAATAGCCTAAGGTCACTGGCACAGTAATCATATTCATTTCCAGTCCATTTGACCGGACCATGGTATAGAAAGTTTTTGGCTGTACACTCAGCATATTTTTATGTATGCCCCTTCCCCCTCAAGGGGACTTGAGGCTATAAGAATTGAAATTGATATCATAATGAGTAATATATACTGCAGAGAAGAAATCCATCAGATAGTAGTAGAGGAAAAGCAGTTTTCCCATTATCTTTGTATTTGCATTATTTGTATGATATAGACATCATTTTTCTTTGTCACAGGTATTTATTATTGACTGTGATGAGCCTATTCCTTGGTTAATGAGTTTCCATTTTGTGCAGTAAATGTAAAACCTTTGCTGTATCATAAAGGGTCTATCCATGATCCAGATCCTGAAGACTCAGAAAGACTACTTCAGGCGCACCCTGAGAAAAATGACAGGTAGAAAACATGCAAACTGGGACAGTGACATGGGAAACAGATTTTTCTGTGTGTGCAGCAGCCTGGCTCCCAAACACACCTTGTAGTGATGTTGTACACTGAGCTTCCCCGACAGTTTTCAGGCAGCCAAGAAATCAGCTGAACAGAATGGAGAGTAGGGTGGAACAACACATATGAAAGGGAGGACTTTCAGTGGAAGAATGGAAACAGTCCACAAGATTCCCAGATTGCCATTGCCCATACTTGCTGAAGGACTGGTGCCTTCAAGGATGAATAACAAGGTTTTGAATGTTTTTATGTTTGCTTCTCTGGCTTCAGACTAAGCTGATCCTGACTTGGAATTATTACAGAAACAGTACCACCATATGAAACTGGTCATTTCCACCACTTTTCCAGTGACCAGATATCCTCATTATGATATCATGATGAGGAGAAACAGGGCAGCTGCCTTCAACATGTGCCTTTTCTATTGGGCTGTGGGAAGGCAATAACACTGAGGAGTGCTGAGTAGCTGTCTTGTCATCACTTGTAGAGGTGCAGCAAGAGCAGTAGCTGTAGTTGGGAACTAAAGTCTTTGATTTGGGTCAGAGAAATGAGGTTCAGAAACCCATCTCTTGCAAAGCTTTCAGTGGTCTATGCAAATCCAGGAGTTGGTGCTATACAACAGGTTTATCAAGGAATAATATTCCAGTCATGCTTCAGGACTCAGGTAACAGAAACTTGTTTGTCAGCCTGTAAGAAGTGAGGATAAGAGGTGAATATCGCTTTTTTGAGGAAGAGGAAACAAAATGTCTAAAATAACCAGAGGAGATGAGATGGGCATTTCTCTGTTTCTGAAAAAAAATCAGTGATCTCTAGGTATTACTGGCCTCTGCAATTTGGAAATGGGTATTTCACACTATCCTCAGGACGCACCTGATTGCAGTAAATAACATAGTGCTTCCAAAACCTAAAGGATCAACTTCTCTGTGTATTGGTCTATTCACACACTGAAGAAAAGCTTTCCAATATTGAGAGAAATGAGGGGATTTTCCCTTCCAGGGAAGAAAAGCAAGGACACAATCTGCAACTGTGAAATGTGATACAGAATAAGATTGAAAAGCAATAGAGGAGAGCCATCATCCTGTGCAATTCTTTGATTTTAAGCATCAGTGAGCAGTGAAGCAGATGCGTCCCCAAAGTTTGTGTGGTATATGCCACTTACTGCCCAGGCCTCACTTGATAGGGACTTATGCAAAAGGAGGACCATGAAGACCTAGAAAAGAAAACATAACCTTTGGCACCACAAAATTTGATTGTAAGGAAGATGAATGTCTCCTGCCAAAAGGACAAAACCAAAGTAATGAAACAAGGATTTGATTGACAGGTGTGTTAACTGATAAGAATATTACCCATGCTATGCTATAGGGCACTCAGCTGTGGTCTCTAAAAGTGGAAAGGGAAAACATAACAGGGAGATTCAGGACTTTATGAACTTGAGGATGCATAAAGGATTTTTCATAGCACATCATCTAAACTTTAAAAGTTGTCAGGGCAGGAAATAATCTGTTCAGTGATGAAAAAAAAATTACTCAAGCTTTAATTGAGAGAAGGAAAATCAACGAAGCCATAGATTTTTTTCCCACTTACAAAGATTCAAACACTGGGACTGATCAGGATGTAGAGCCCTATGGTTTGTGTAGATGTAACAGATTCATTCACTCACCTGTTTGGCCACAGAATTTCCTATTCCAGTAATGGTTTTTCATTCTTTAAGACATTGGTTAATCTAAATTGTTCTTGCAAACTCAGGATGTCATAGATAAAGAGGATTTTTTGAGGACAAGTGGAAAATTATTTTCAGAGGGTTTTTTTCAATTTTTTGCTTATTTTTTAACTATGATATGCCATTCTCTCAAAACACTCTGGGTTACCCTTGTTATTTTGATTTCTTCCTTGGTCTTCATCTGGAAAATAATCTGAAAAACCTCATTTACAAGGTAGTTTTTGGGAAAAAAAAAGACATAATTCCCCCACAGTTATTATTCTATGGCACTTGGTAACACTTGTAATGTGCAGAGTCCTGTGGTTCTACAGTCTACTCAGAAAAAGACCCTAAAAAGGTAAGTAAGGATTTGTATTTATTTATTTAATTAATTATTTATTTAGTGACTGTAAATTCAAAAATATTAAGAGTGCTAGTCTACAGATATCACCCTGAAATTTGAAAGACAGAATTTAGAAGAACCTGCTAGGACTGTACCCAGTCTCTTGTTATCGCTTAAATACATTAAAGTCAAAATTGTTAACTCCAGGCCCACATAAATAGGCCTAGAAAAAGCAAGGCCAAGATGAAATCAATAATACAGGAAGAATTGGAATGGACAGAGAAAAAAAGAAAAATTCTTTACAACTTTGATGCTTTTAAATTGTTTTTTGCTGCTCTCTGCCCACCCTTCAGTGTATTCCCCAAAGGATGTCAGGTTAAAAACTCCATTTTCAATTGGAAGTGGGTGGACAGATTTTAAATTTAGGTGAGTTTTTGTTTCTTTCCCACAATACCTCCATTAGAACTCCTCTCTCCATAAAACCTTTTGGCTTTGAAAGTGCATTTCAGCATAAATCTGTTTTGTTGAGACAAGTTCTCTGAACAGATTTAACTAGAGTTTAGGCACTGCTGTAGGTCTCTAGACCTCATGAGTGCAGCATGAAGGGCAAATGCCTTCAGTCTGCATTAGCCCAAGGGAATAACAGAAGTTCCTTCACTGGGAAAAAGGGAATGTGTTTGATGAAGTAGAACAGTTGTCATTAAAGGTCTGTGTTTGGGGGAAAGCAGCCTAGGTTTGTGCCAAAGGCAGTTAACATTTCCTTCCAAGCTTTTTCCTTTATCTGTGTGGAACTCTTAGGTGAATTATTTTTAATCACACACCACAGGTTGAAGTCCCAGAAGGGGGAATTTTCATCCAAAGCATCAATTCTTTCTTCCATAAAGAGTTCCAAAGCCAGGTGGCTGTGTTTTCCAGCGCATCATGAAACATGAGATGCTATTCCAGCAAGCACCCAAGTGCGTCACACTTTACAGGATATTTTTGAACCTGTTGGAAAGCGCTGGTTTTAGTAGCTGTTTGCATGTAATTTCTTTTCCCTATAACTGGTACTGTGTTAGTATTTAATGAATCATTTCCTCATTAAAAACGCTAAGCTGACATTTTCTCTGGACATGTTAGATTATGCCAGACCTAAGGGTGATATCCAATTGTCTGTGCTCCAGAGTGTTCCAACATTTAGCAAAATCCTCCAAGGTGAAGAGAAAGAACAGTCTGATGAGTAGAAAGATGAAGTAAGATTTAGAATATTTTTTTTAAATAGGCTGCATCATTTGTTTTTAGCTGAATCTCTGCTGAAAAAACTACTGTGAGTAAAAATACAGGCTCTCATTTTTCTGATGAGGTTGTATTTTCTTCTTTGTAACTGTGATATTTTTGACCAGGTCTTGTAAGAGGGTAGGACTGTGATGAGTCTTCTGTGAGAAAAATCTTACTGAGACAAAAAAAGGACAAGATGTTGAGTATATATTTACCCAAAAAGGGGTTTTGATTGTTCAAGAATGGAACGGAGAAGTGCTTTTTAAACAGAAAAGTACCAGAGGGGGCACATACTTGGATTTGGTTCACTGTTACAATCCTTTGTTAAGTCTAATAGCTGAGACAAAGTCAAGTGATTAAGCCAGGAAAACACAGGCTCTCTAAAACAGCACATTAAAATGAATTGTCAAGTGTCATTCTGCAAGCAATGGTGCAGGCTTATAGACATTTTCTTGGCTATGTAGTAAAAGTTAAAACCACACTGGTGACCTAAGGTGGCCCTGCAGTCTACAAATCAGATGCCTGCATTTCTCACTACAAGTGACTGGAACAAGAAGTTAAATTAATTATGAACTGCTGATGCTAACCTAACTAAAACATTGATCTGATCTTCTTTTTTTTTCTTTTTTCCCCTTTTTTTTTCTTTCTATTTAGTCTTGATGTAAGTTAACATTTACTTTTTTCCAAAGTTTCCTTTTTTAACAGTGTCCCATACTCTAATAGGTGAATAAAGACAGACAAGGTGTCCCTCAGTTCTCTGCAACAAGTGACCATCTGATGTTTATGTAAA
Organism: Haemorhous mexicanus; assembly: GCF_027477595.1. Lineage (NCBI taxonomy): Eukaryota > Metazoa > Chordata > Aves > Passeriformes > Fringillidae > Haemorhous > Haemorhous mexicanus. The sequence continues at coordinate 12,783,295 of NC_082348.1, forward strand.
CAGACTGGGCATATGATGTCCTGTTCTACGCTTCTATCAGTCACTGATTTTAAAAAGCTCTTTAAAAGCCAGCAGAGGAATAGAAAATCATTGGAGGCAGGCTAATTCAGTGTCCACCTAGAAAGATAACTCTCATATACCCTACATGTGCTGCTCATTTTGAGATCTGTTTCAGATGAAAATAAAACTTTTAAAATTTAAAGGAGAGTATTTGTGTAAAAGCAAAGTTTTAAAGATCTAAATAAATGTCTTCTCTCTGCAAACCTCTAACACTCTCTGCCACTAATGAAAGTAGAGGAAACATAGCAAAAAATTGGATTTCTGACCCTGCTCTCTTTGAAGTCAGTGACTAAACTCCCATTAATTTCTATGGAAGTAGGTTCAGATTTTTCATTTGCATTGACCATTTCAGAGTGGAATGTATATATTGTCTCAGCAGCACACCTTTGTGCTGCCAAAACCCAGATGCTTTGCACTGACATTTAACAGAGCAGGTTAAGCTTTGTTAACAGTTAGCTAAACATACTGGCTGCTTTTCAAATGCTAAATTTTGAGACTTTCCCTCTTTTCTCTTCTACTCTGGTAAAATACCTGACATTCTTCGGGTATTGTGGGCAAAACAAACAAGATCTTAAAGCATATCCTGTGTATTGATTGAGCCCTCAATAATCAGAGGGGGTGCCATTCACCTTCTAATATCATGTCTTTGTAGAGTTCACAACTGCATCTATGCACAAGTGATGTATAAGAGATTCAAACCTGGTTGAATCATGTTAAAGCAGTGGAAAATCTACCATTAAGTGCATTTGACCAAGTTTAAATTTCCCTTCCCTGACCTCTGTAAACTCAGCCAAGAAATACAAGAGATGAATTGGCTGAAGTCCATCATATTAAACCACCACATCTTTTCTTGCACAGTAAACTCTTAAAAATAAAATTTCAGCCAAAAATAGGAACTTCTTTCAGAGACTGAAACTCATAAATATGACAAAATCATAGAATCATGTAATAGTTTAGGCTGGAAAAGACCTTTAAGATGATTGTGTGCAACTGTTAACCAGCACTGTCAAGTCCACCACTAAACCATGCCCCTAAGTGTGACAACCATCTTTCAAATTCCTCCAGGGAACGTGACACAACCACTTCTCAGTGCAGCCTTTTCCAATGCTTGACAACCCTCTCAGTGAAAAACTTTTCCCCTATAGCTAATGTCTGGGGTGTATCAGTTATATCAGTTGTTTTTTTTTTCAAGGAATGGCCCTTAGGGGCTAAGATGGAGCATAGGTTCTTTGGATGTTCAACTCTTTTTGCCCCATTGATTGGATCACAGAGCTTCCCAGAGTCCCTGAAAGTCCAGGTGCTTTGTGATGGGCTGTTGGAACCTTGCCAAGGGAAACTGGCTGAACTTCTGTCCTTCCTGCAGCAATTAAACACCATGAATTAAAGCTGCTCTTAGGGTGCTGCCATGGATTCACAGTAGAGCCCAGGTAAAAATCCCAGAAGCATTGGAATAAAAAAGAGGGGAATGGCTTCTAGTTCGTGCTCAGGGCATGTATGCTCGAAACATTAATGACTGGGAGCTGAAACACTGACTGTACTCTGAAGACCAACAATTATATTACATTAGACAGTCAAAGAATATTGGAAAAATCATCAGAAGATCTATTGCACCATGTTTGAAATGCATATATCCCACTTTGAACTAAAACCAAACAATGCTAAAAAACTGATTCATGTAGGTTTAAGAGTTGAACTTTGAGTTCTGTCTTTTATATGTTAAGGATGGGGGGTGCCAAAGGTCAAAGTTCTGATGAAATTTTTGGAGAAGAGAAACAGAAATGAAGCATAGGAAGGAGAGATTATGTATGCAATTATTTGTACCAGGTCCAACTCCAAACATTTTATATAGCTGCACTACACTGAGAATCATTGATAAAAGCACTTCCCAACTAAGTTTTCTGAGGCCTCAAGCAGTTTCTTGAACTAACATCTTGGAAAACATATTTCAGTTTACTTTGATGGGGGAAATGTTTTCCCTCAGTCATAAATGTCCCAATAATCTTTTGTGAATGGCTGAGGTTATTGAAATCTCTGGCACTGCAGCAATATATTCCTTCCTCTAACAGACAGCCTTGTTTTCTGAAGGCTTATTGGAAAATAAAAATCTTATATAAAATGTACTTCAGATCATTTACCTTTTCTATCTCCTTTTATCATCCAATGAATTTTATTAATTTTAATAATCTCCTTGTGGGCTCAAAGATTGTAGGGCTGAGATTAAAATGTAGTGTTTATGAATCTGGGTTCATTAAAAAAAGCTAAATCTCTTCTTGCTTATAAGGTTGCTGTTACTTGATTCAGCCAATGCAGCTGAGATATGGGATAAGAGTAAACCACCTGCTAACTGATTTTTATTCTGTGTCTACACAAATCAAGTAGAGACGGTTTAGCTACTGTCTAAATTAGGATTGATAAACCTGACACATATCTGCAAAGAGTCCTTTCTAGAGATATTAAACCTGCAGCCCATATCAGTATTTTTGTAGCACTATCAGTCAATGTGATCAGTAACAAAGATTAGCAGTGAGCTGATGTCCATGGCAATTTTTCCTTTCTCTGTTTCAGCAGAGATGGGCCCAGTACTGCAAATACAGATAGGACTGATTGTAAAGGTGTTGGCCTTTGCTCTCAGTTGTCTTTTGAAAACAGCAAAAAATGAAACCCCCCAAGTAAAGTACTTATCCTTTGATAACAGTAGCCTTGATTGAAGCCAGTTGAACTGTAGCCCTAGATACTTGTAGTGAAAAACCTGCGTATTCCTTGGCTTTACCTGATAGCTGAGAGAGACAAACAAATGAGAACTGCCTTATTTCTTACTTTGCAACTTAAGAGGAAAGTTATCAAACTTAGCTTCCAGTAAAGAGTACATTCCTGTGAAACTGAGTATGATTGGTATCTTCTTGTAATTCTAAATAATGCCCTCTAATGCTTTATTAAAATTCTTAAAATGCTTTCATTTTAAGACTGTTATTTCTGACAAAAGAAAAAGAAAAGGAAAAGGAAAAGGAAAAGGAAAAGGAAAAGGAAAAGGAAAAGGAAAAGGAAAAGGAAAAAAAGGAAAAGGACCAAAAAGTCAGAAATTCAGAGTAAAGTACCCCTCTGCTCTAGGGCCAAAGTTGCCCTCATAAGATTCCACCCTCTGACAGGCAAGGAATAAAGATGAAGGCACCTTTTAAAATCAGCTTATTTGAAAAGATCAAAGAAAAGACAAAGGTACAGCTATATCCATATCCTTATCTTTGATGTCGTGCTTTCAGAATAACTTTAAATACTCCAGTTAAAAATTGGTTTGTATGAAGACAGTTCTGCCCTGTTCTCAGCAATCTTAACCACTTCTAGTTCTAAAGAGGTAGATCCAAAATCTTTATGGGTGAGAGAAGTGCTCAAGTACAGATTGAAAAGAGTTCTTCCGTCTTGTTTTGAAGATGGAAGACACAAACTGCAGGTCCAAGAGCAAATAGCTCATCCCTGAGAATGCTCCAATCCATACTCAAACTACTGACTGAGTGTTGCATTTCTGAGACATCTTGTGTTTCTAGAAATGAAAGGCTTTATAATCACCGTAGTGATAATTAATTTCAGTTACCAAAACATACGAATATGGTACATCCTAATATGATATATGTATATTAAGTTACATATGCAGTAAATAAAGTGAAAGCATCTCTGAAAGGCATCACTATCTGAAATGATATAGTATTGTAAAAACATGCTATTACATATTTTCAAGTGTGTCTCCAGTTTAAAAATACCACAAAACAACAACAAAAACCTAGAAGAAAAAAAAAGTCTGGTTTTACTGTTGCTCTTTTAAATTTTTTTAGAAGGCTTGGACTTCAGTGAAGAACTTTGGGTAATTATGCCAATTTGAAATGTCCTTACAACCCAGACAAAGGCAAGATGCAGAAGATATGATCTGTAAAGGCTCAGACCAATGGAAAGCAGTAAAATTCTGTGTATCTGCTTCATGAGCAAAAGATTTACAGAAACATGAATAAGGACAGACACATAAATCCTAGACATATACAAGACAGCACTTATTTGAATTTATCATGAAAAATATTTGGCATGTTGTATTTTTGTCCTCATATTTGTGTAAAGATCCAATAGCTACAAATAAATTATACTTTTCACTTTTATAAGCTCATTAGAGACTGACTAAGATCAGTGAAGGTATAGGATGTTACACTACTGCTAAGCAGGGACATTCTGGCCCTGGTCCAAAATTGTTTCTCAAAGATCAGTTTCTTCATCTCCCATTGAATACATCTTTGTTCTTGTGAATGGCTCCTACTTTTGGGGTCTTCTCAAAGTGGATGCTATGAAATTTACTCCTATAGATAAAGGAATATAAAGTGTTTATATCTATAAAGTGTTTGAACACATTAAGTCCCATGGCTGTAAGGAAATGTGTCAAAGCTGCTACAGAGAAATACATTGAGAACTTCACAGCATTAGCTGAAGACAAACATTGTCTGGATAATCACAAATCACAATATGACATACCCAAATAAACTGAAGGAATGCATGACCTCATACAGTGAGATTTTCCAGCTGCAGTCAAGTTTCCATGGTAATTCATATGCCTAAGCCAAACGATTCAGAATTGAATTTCTGCTTGTCTTTATGTTGAGAATTTTTCCTAAATTTCAGTTCCTTTAGGTCATAACTGAAATATTAATTAGTCTGTAATGTAGACTTGAGGGACTTCTAACAAAATGCATAATAGAGATAGATTCAGGATAGTATAATTACAGTTTTCCACTATACTTGGTGAGCAGAGAAAGTTCAAGATTAGTTTTACTTGTTGTATTATACTATTTGAAAGTAAATGTCAGACACATCATGCTAAAATAGGATATTTTTCCTACACAAACACAGACAGTGCACTAATGAGCTGACTCTTCCATCAAATTTGGAACATGCAGGAGTTGACCAGGGAGCATGTCAAGAAAGCTTCTGTAGTACATTATTTGACTAGTAAATAACAGGGAAAGTAGGTCAGTGGTGCTTACAACTCCTGCAAACCAGTGAATTTTCACTAAAAAGTATTGTCTAAGTGGCATAAAAAACCACCTGGACTTACAAATTAGTAGAATATCATGAAAAACCTCTTTTTTATGAAATTAGATAAGTTGGAAAAATACATTGAGGCGTGCTTAATTAATAAGGGAGAAACTTTTCAGATAGTTTTGGAAAAAATAAGAGCCAAAACCAAGACTCAGGAATGTTTGTTAAGAGGTGAATTACTACTCACTTTTCCCTCTCCCCACCAGAAAATCTGATGTGTAATGCACCAACACTGATGGCTCACTGTTCATCCTCTAATGCCTTTTTGCTGATATATTTATCAGGTGGGCGACTGTCTTCCAACAGCGCTGCTTAATGACAAAGCTTGAACTCCATTTGTGACTTTAGCACTGGCTGATGATGGTCAGGCACAGTCTGCTGGGAGCAGAACTGACTACTTGAAATGCCCATTACATCTCCTAACTGAGCTGCGTTTATTGTCCAGGTGTAAAAAAAAGAGGCAAAGACCAATTTCATGCCTATTGTCCTCAAGGAGTGTACCAGAGAGAAAACTGCACTCCTTTGTGCACAGTGCTCACAATTATCAATCTCTGCAGTGCTGGCAACATCCCAACAACTTGCACTTGCCTTGAATCCTGGCTAGGCTCTATGTGGCATCATAACACTCCTGAGTCAATAAATATTAATTAATATTCAAACTACATCAGTATAAGGTCATACCAGAGTCCACATGTCTAGTATCTAAATAAGGGCAGTTTTTCAGTGGTTCCAAATATGTTGATTTGAGACAGTCTGGACAAAGTTGTATCTCATTCTACAGCATGATGTAGCTAAAACATGAGATTACACACATAAAGTAGGACCCAATAAACCTTTACAGTTACATTGCAAGAGAGATTGGAAGATTCCTCTTTTTATGGAATGAAAACCCCGAGGTGATGCAAATAAGCACAGGGAACATTTACAACACTGCACAGTGATTTATTACCTGGTTTTCATTCATTGTCCAAAATATGAATCTAAGTCTGTACAAAAAAAGGCACATGAAATGATCATAGACTATTTGCCCTGACACGGATGAAGTCTGTAATTGATTGTTAACCTCACCTTTAAACCGATGGAACTTCTGTGATGAATTAAGGTTTGGGCCACCTCAAACCAAAGATTTTTCATTCCTCATCCCACAACCTAGCCTGAAAACACCTAGTTTCTGCTTCTGGTTCAGGCTCTAGGTTCAGTCTTTTCTATAGGTATTTTTCCCTTTTTATGCTGCCCAAGTCAGAGCATAACTGTAATAATGGAATTCCTTTTCAGAAAGAGAACATTTAGTAAAAACTTTCTGTATCAAATAATTGGGTTCAACAACTTTCAAGTTAGGTCAGATGAAAAAAAACATATAAAGATCTTGTATTCCCTACAATGAGAATGATTCTTGTTATTGTGCGAGTACTTCTAGACTTTTATTCAGAGAAAAGTCACAAATTCAGGATGCTAAATATGATGCGGCTGAGCAACTTGGTCTTCATTTTCCTTGAGATGTGAAAAAAATAGAAGAAACCATACACATTGCAATTTATGGAGCAATAAATGGACTGAATAGCGAAATAAACATCAGTAGAGAACATAAAAATGCCATGAAACATTTCCACCAAAATGGTTGAAGTCTCGCTTCCCTGACAAATCCACCAAGAGACATTTTCATTCCTCTCTATTTCTGTAAAACTAAGGATAGTATGAACAAAGGGAAAAGAGATCGTTAAGAGATTAAAAACAAAAGAAGTTTTAAGTTCGCACATTACATGTCTTTCAGTGATGCTATTAGGGAAATTAATGAAACCCATTTTCTTTACTCTGGGGCTCTGGAAAAGTCATTAGATTGGAATGAATATATAACACTACATCAATCTAATTTCAAGAGAGGGAATCGGCAAACCAATGAGCAGATGCAGCTTCAAAAAATTCACCTTAATGGCAGTAATGTAAGTTTCATGAGTTACAGTAGAAAACAAATTAAAAACAACACAAAGAGACAATGATGCAATGGAGCACAAACACAACAATTAAGTGCCTCTGTCTATTCAGCATCGTCTTGACAATTAACAATGCCACTTTACTAATCTCAGTATTTGGGTCGTCCTATTTATTTGAATGATACCCTCCCAGTGCACTCTTCCTCAGACACAGATTGAAAGCATGTTCCCTTATATAGCAATGCATTTGGTGACTCTGAAATTTCACTAAGGAGGCAATTTTACAGAATATTAATTTGGAGGAATGGAAAAAGGATTTCTTGTAGGGTTTTAAAAATGTAATTACTTTAAAATTGTACCTGCTTTAGAATACTTGAAACCTTAGCATAAACTATCCCTCTTTTTAATGACGCATTTTTGTTCTTTTAATTAAGCTTTATTACTTGTATTTGCTTTAAGAGTCACTGTGATACCAAATGAAAAAATAAAATTGATGTATTAATACAAGAACCAGTAACAAATACTGGACATCTCTGTGAAACCAAGAAAATAAGAGAAACTGAAAATAGAGAACATGCTCAGGCATTGCAACAGGTAACTAAAGCTCCTGCTTGTAGTTTCTGTAGTTTCACAAAGACCTTTGCTGATTTATAAAGGTTTTACATACCTCCTGTCTACAGTGACACTTGAAAAAGTCCACATTCTTCCTACAGACGTTGCCCTTGGACAAATATTGCATGATGAAGAAAATGCACCAGAATTTCCATGCACACCAGTGGAACACAGTACTCCCTGGCTATAACAGTGACTTACAGTGCCTTTTGCAAGCAGCTGCAAACATTTACTGCATGGTCTGCAAAGTAGCCTGCAGGAGCCCATAAACAGGGTAGTCAGTTCTACCCCAAATCTGTGCTTGAAATAGTCCTGTGCTTTTCACAGGCTTCTGACTTAGCCTTTGGAACTGACTTTTGAACCAGGTGGCCAAGTAAAGCAAAGCCAAATCCATTTTCTCACTGTATAGCCACAAGCTTTCAGATGTGGGTTTCAAACCAAGGTCTAGTCTGACCTACTCTGCCAACTTCTACTTCCTTTGGAAGAATTAAATGAGCTAAATTCCCATGTCTTGAAGTCAAATTCTGCCCTTTCATTCAAAACCTTAAAGAGATAAATGCTCAGCTCTCCAGTTTAACTCCTTAGTCCTTGACAGGAGTCAAACAGGCAATTTGCATGGGCAGCAGGTTCTCAGTACTAATGTCTAATTCTTTGTGTGCATACCTGCACAGAAGCACAAACACCCTTGATTCCTTTCTTACTTTATCACAATTCATTTTGTATTATTTCTCTTCTTTGTAATGTAGAATGGTCCATTTTCCAACGAAAAGTCAAATACAGTCTGTCTAAAGCAGCCAAGCGCTCACTAAGAATATCAAACACCAAGTCAATGGTTCACTGGAATCTGCTGCATGGAAATCTTCCTTGCAGAAACAACTTTTGCTGGTAGTGAGCAGTAGTTAATAATATCCAGTGCAAAGGATAGAGGCACACTGTTGATGTCATATCAATAGCAGGCACTAAGATCTGTTGGCAGCTGGTAAACCTTAAGTGGGATGCTTGGATCTTCACAATGTGTGTAAAGAAGCACCTAGCTTGCATGCTGGCCAAAATAATCACTGGTGCAGGGACTGTATCTGATGCTGTCTAACAAGTGCCCTTGTTGAAAAAGAAAAGACTCTGTGACGAAGCACCTCTGTGACAAATATTATATTCTCAACAATTCTCATTCATCTGCACTTAAGATTTAGTGTGACAAATGACTGACTTGCCATAAGAAACAGGCTTGGAAGCAGCAGGCATTGCATCTTTTCACAAAAATACTGCATTTTCTGAAGTGGTACCTATCACTCCACTAAATTTAATGAACAACAAAAATAACAGAGAAGATTTACAAGCTTATTGCTTTATTGCTACTGCAACAATGTTTTTGTAATCAACTAAATAACTATGCTATAAAACTATTTTATGTTTTTCCTGGTAGAAAGTTATGTAATATTTTATAAATGTCAAGAGAGGTAGGAAAAAACAAGTGAGGGGAAAACCTGGAGGAAGTCTGGTCTATTTATTTATTTCTGTCTCTTGTCAGTTCTGTTCAAGAGACAGTGATGATATTTGTGAATAAATGGCATGACTTCAGAAACTAGTAAGTTTCTCCAAGAGGAAGAATTTAAGAGGCTTCAGAAATTTGGAGCTAAATAGGAGTTATTGTAATTGTGAAAGAAAAAACCATCTGGGCGGGGCTTTAACACACAGACTAGGGAGGTAAAAAGTTTACATTTTTAATAAAGTCTCTCAAAGCAGCTTAGATAGGTGCTTAAGCAGATTCTGACTTGCACAGTGGTGCTGTCTTAGTCTTTCCACAGCAGAAGTTTGTCTGGAATGTCACTGTTGCCAGTGAAATGAAGAAAGAAGAGTTGTGGCAGTAATTACTTGCTGCACAAGGCACTGACAATGATTCCTCACTAGCAGTAAGCAAGGGGGCACTGGAGGAATTGTGATTCACTGAGGTGCCTTTGCTGTTCTGCATATTCTGAATATCCTGGATGCACCAGCACAATATTTTAAATGTGACTCAAACATACATGTGTTTTTTCCCTTCTGCTGAATTGAGGGTGTGTTTACACACCACTGCTTCACTGATGCCACTTCAGGCTTTTGACAGAATATGCTTTACTGCTCTGCCCCTGTCCTGTGCATCCCCTTTTCCACCCTTCTTCATGGTGGGAATAGTGATCCTACACTGATCTCACAACTGGCAGTGGGAATGAGCTGCTGACAGGAAACGGAGGAGCAGAACCATTCTTTTAACAGCCTCTAGGTACTGAATTTGCTGTAATGGGAGCTGGATCCTTAGCCAGAGTACTCTCCTTTGGGATTATGCTCCAGCTCTAGCAATTAAAGTCAGAGTGGTGCAGGCAGGTAGAATGTGATGGAGTGTGATATCTGATGCAACAGGTTCACCCCATATGAGTACTTTTAAACAAACTTGAACAATCAGTGTGAAAGGTAGCAATTCACATAACTGTTGCATTTTTGCAGTTACCTTAGGAGATTGAAAACTGAATTTACTGTGTCAACAAACCACAGTGTTAGGCACTATGTCTCTTGAGACTCCTTGACAGCTGATGGACCTTATGCATATTCCATTGCCCAAAGCACAGCCTCAGATCCTCTGGATTGCTAGAAGAGAACGAAATAGCATAAGCAGAAATGTTCAAAATCTGGGTAGCAGAAAGCTTTTGTGACAGCCACTGCTCTTAGCATTAATCTATTCTTAGCATTAGTCTTTGCATAATAGCTACATATCAGACATATTCATAACAGCTACACTAATGCAGCTCTGAGGCATTACATTACTAATTAACACCTTTATTTTGCCTTTTAAAATAAAGGCACTATTGTTTCAGTCTCTGCAAGAGACTTGTTTTTGAGAAAAGTTGGCTATTCCAGCTTACTTAAGTAATGTTTTGCTTCAGCTTCTACAGTAATTGTGTTTTGTCCTTTACAATATACTCAGTTAATTTTTTTTCTTTATGCAGCAAAATATTTAGGTTTATTATTACTTCATTTTCCTTGCAGATTAAAGATAGGCTTTCAACCATGATACATAGTACTTGCCTTTTCTTTAACTCTTGACCTGCTTGATTTTGGCTGTACCTTATCACAACACTGTGAATATTTCTGAAGAGTTTATCTTGAGAAAGTTTGTCATAAATTCGCTATTTACCTAAGCTCATTTATAGTGGACAAAAATTATGCATTCACCCAGAAAGATGCAGAATTTCATTGATGCTTTGCAAGCATGTTTTATTCAGACATATGATCTAGGTAGGACTTAGCTTAAGCTCCTTTCACTGTGGACCAATTTTCTCTGGATTAGCTGCTTGTAAGAAGTGCAAACACTGGCAGTTACTACAGAACAGGTGACAATTTTCTATAGAGCCTTTTTTTCCCTATGTAACCCTTTTTTAATGTTTTTTTTTTTTTTTTTTTTATGAATCGCATCCATGTTTCCAACAGACTTCTACTTATTCATCAATTTATCCCTGCCAATGAACACAAACACATATCTTTCCAAAGCACTGGATAGAACATGCCTTAAGAAGCCCTTCTATTTCTCCTACTACTCTGTATTTTAATGGTCTGAACACGAGAGGATCTGAGGAAACACCTGCATGAAAGATTCCACTCTTCTTGCATTGCTGAAGAATATACCTTGGAAGAAAGCTACCTAAAGATGAAAGTGATTCAGGACCTAATGTTTTGGTCTTTACAGTCTGGCCCTTAGATTTTGCTTTCAGTAATAAAAGTTACCCCAAATTCTGGGATGGCCAGCAGAAATGGGGAGGTGAGTTGGGCCATTTCTTTGGCTACAGATTTTTCTTCACTCACCTTTACCTGTCCTGGGATTTCTGGAAAGAAGCAACAAACTACAGGTATTAGTAATTAAAGTTAATAAATCTGAACATTTGTAAACATGACAGAAGGAAATTTGAATGCTTTCATCTTGTTAACTTAAAATTAAGTGCCTAAGAATAGAGAGGCCTGTGTTATTTGAAAATCAGATCTTGCAAAAATTAAAAATCAAAAATTATTTTTTTTTTTTTTCCCTGAAGATGGACTTGTTCAGACAAGTGGAGGCACTGTGGAGAAAAGCCTTCCTAATATTTAGATGAAGCCTAGCAGGGAGGTGGCACTATACCTTTCTCCTTGCTTTGCACACTTCCAGGAACCCTCTGAACTGCAAAACCTCTCTGTGTCTGCCCGTCAAAGCGTGTTGCCTTGTTACAATCTCTGTCTCTTCCTTTACCTTGCAGTGAGCCCTCAGCCACAGGAAGTTCTGAAAGAGCCTGTGAGCAGCCTATGAGAAAAAAAAAGAAAAAAAAAAGGAGTATGATTTATGAATTTAAAAGAGAATTGCAGTTATTATCTCTTTAGGCCAAAATAACAATGTTAATGTCTGAGATCCCAAGAGCAGCAGACTGACCTGAAACTGCCAGCCTCATTCTCACGTTCAATTACACACAACCTTATTTTCCTTACTTCCAGAGTAGGGACTATTCAGTATGCAGATGCACGAGGCAGCATAACACAGTATGAATAGACATGGGCTTAGACTCTGCTCTTTGTACTCATGATGATTAATATTGTACTAGAGCTGCGTGAAAAATGGATTTTTTTGTTTGTCAGCCAACAAAGTAAACAAATGGAGAGAAATTGGGGACTGAATAAATATTCAGTTCCAGCCTTTTTTTCCCCCTATTTTATTTATCTTTAAAAGAAAAATTTGTTTGAAGACAGAATTCATAAAGAAACGCATTAAAGTATTCTGTGAGGAAAAAGACAAGAAATGGAAAATACTTTCTTCCTTTGTGAACTCAGTTTTCTCAGGCAGTCTGTATGTTGAAATCAGTTAACACATGATTTAAACTGCAATTATCCAACGATTTTTGGTGCCTTTTCATTGTTCAGCAGCCTGCCTTTCCCAGAGGCTCTCCTGGGACAGCTGCTCCCCTGCTGCTGCCTGCAAAGGTCTCTTAGCCCCCCTGGTCCAAGCTTGTGGGCATCCTGGGCCAGCTGGAAGCACCTGCTCCAGGCAGAGCCAATCAGCCATCAGCCCCAGCAGTCCTGTGCTGCAACGGGCACTGAGTGCACCAACAGACCCTTCTGGTTTAATTCTTCCTTAAATGTAACTCACAGTCAACACGCAACATCATCCACAGACCCTGCCAGTACCTGTCTCAGCATCCTCTCTGCTACACCATGCTCCTGAATGCTCCTGAGCTACGTAAGGTGGCAGTCTAAAGTCCTTTTTACCCAGAATCTAAGTGCTTCTAGGTATGACAGGTGTGTGTAGAGAAATGCTTGCTTCAAATGGAGCACTACTAACCTTTTTAAAAAACAAAGAAATGAACAAAGTCCTTTTTATCTCCAATCCACAAAATTTCTAGCTTTTAGATTCCCAGAGTTTGGTTCAAATTATTTTACAAGCTTGCTTAAAGACAACTTAACTCATTTGTCATCATATGAATTAAAAAAAATAAGGAAATATTAAAAATAGAATTAAAGATAATAAAAAGGCAGCTCTGACAAGACTGGCAACGAATATTGGTGAATAGGTCTTGGGCCCCTGTCATCTTTCCTCCTTTCTTCATTTCACAGCTCAGTGCACTACATCTTCTCATTTCACTGGTGTGAGGTGGCCATTTAAGGGTCATTTTGAACACAGTGTGCAGTTCTGGATATACCACAATTAACAAAACACCTGCTCTAAACAACTGTGCTAATATGCTAGACACATCCTATGAGCATTCTATACAGCTCTCATGCTTCTAGCTGCCAGTATGTAGCCTGCTGATTGTAAATTTGTCTTTGCTGGACAATATAAGGGACAATGAGTTGCTGTTTACCTTGAGAGCAATCTGCTTACAACTCCAAACAACACTACAGGTTGCCAGGGACTCAAGTGTGCATTTTGGGACAGAGTGAAGGACCATCTTTAGCTCAGGAAAGAAACACTGGCAATTTGGTCAGCTGTAAAACACAATCTGTACTAATTGGCACACTACCATCACTCAACAAGCAGTACTTTGCGCTGAGGGAAAATGTGTCCTCAAGAATTCTGCTAAGTCAAAGACAGTAAAAGAACCAAAAACGACATAAATAGTGAGAAATGGCTGGTGAAATCATTGCAGAAGAGCTGTTATCTCATCTAGCTCACTGCTTTTTATTCTCTACAAGATTTGATCCCATTTGCACAAGGATATAGGATGTACCTTGTAACTTCTCCAGTGCTGTTTTGTGTAGCTCTCCTGAAGCAAATGGGAAAGAATGGGAGCGATGGTTTTCTATGCATGAGATGTTAAAATTTGCATTTTTTTACTTCCTTTCTCATAATTTTTTATCTCAGAGTGTTCACAGGTTTGGCCTTCTCATGTTTATCTCTTCTGTTACTTTCGGGTTTGCTTTCTATGCCATCTCTCTGAATTGAATCATTGAGTTGGTGTTTCTTGTCACCAGAGATAAAATCTTCATTATTGCAAAATTAATTTTGTTCTACTATCTTAAAAATTTTATAGCTGACTACATGCATAAACACATAAACACCAGACACCACTCCTGCTGCTAATTCATAAGGTTGCATTGCAAATACAGACAAGCAAATATAGGCATAGCTGATGACACAGGATCACAGGGCTCTCTTAGGACCTCCTCCAGCCACCTGCTTCTTGAAACAAAATTTCTTTCCTTTATTTCTGAACCCCCCAGTGAAGGAAACTATTGGCAAACAGCTCTGCTTTTGGTGCCTTCAAGATTCAGATGTTTTGTTCTTACTGTTTTTTATTTACCTCCCCCCTCTCAAATATGCTTTGCAGTGAAGCATCACTAGCTCTTGATCATCTTGATAATTCTACAGGGTGTGGAAATACAGGACATGATTGGTGATTACTGGAGATACCAGATAATGACAGATCTGCTGATCTATTTCCACACATTCACCTTCATTCATGTGACAGGACACTCACTCCAGCTTATACTAAGAAAAAGGAAAGATAAGGCACTCCAGGTTTGCCAAAAATCAGTGGTTTATGTACTAGAGAGACAAAGGAAACTGAGAGTGGCTTTGTGGGACTCTGGCCCTGATCACCTGCACTTCTTCCTGTTGCTGTTCCCCTGCCCAGCTGTGAAATGCAATGGAAGGTCTTGAAGGATCCTCTTCATTGCCCTGGCACATGCTGAGCACCATCGTTGCATGCCCTGTATGCTTCCTGGCTTTGCATATTTTTCTCTTTGACAGCTAGGCAGAGGGATTTATCAAATATATTATCCCTAAAGCAGACTGCCATTTTTTTCCCTTTGAGGAGTAACCAAACCTACTCAGATCCTGCACTGTAGAAAATATTCTTCTGAAACTTTGCATCTTGCTGATGAGATAGCTGATTTCTCCATCACAATCCTATCCAAGAGCTTGGTTCAGTCTTCACAGTCTGCGAATCCTTGCAGGACAGGTTTGACAAAAAGTTACAGCCTCTATCATCAGTTGGGAGCTCGATACAAGGTACAACAATCTCAAAGGTTCAAAAGACATTGTCATTCTAAGTAAAACAGTACCAAATTTTAATATGGGATTATATACTGAACGTGCAACGAGCCTTCTTTATTAAAAAAATAAACACATACAACTTATGGTGGCAATAATGGCAAGTTGTCTTCTATAACAACCAGGTTTAATTGTTCATTCTGACATGCTCCAGCACTCTATTAAACACAGATTACTCAGGACTGAATAAATGAATACAAAGTAAACTGGTCCACTGCTCTGCAGATACCAGTGGAAGTAATGAATTACATCATTTCATGAAAATGCATTAAGGGCCATGGAAGGTCAAGAGCTTGTTAGAGTTTTACATTGACCATTCCTACTCCAGTTTTCTTGAGTATAATATATCCTGGAAATGCCTTATTTCTTGCATGAGAGGTCATTCTATTTTACAGACTGAATTTTCTTTCCTAAACAAGAATTTTGTATAATGCAGCTGGCAGGTTGTTTTCTTTCAAGTGTTTTAAAATTCTAAAGCCCATATTTTTTGCTAAGACACCTATGAAGTTATTTTTTTGTTGTTGCTCCTTAGGGTAGTGATTGATTTTCCTAAGAACACACAGCAGGAGACATACAACCACAAGCAGAGGGAGGGGGCATGGATTGTCTAACATTTGCATTGTTTTTCTAATTTACTGTTCTTGCAGCACCTTGCAATCACTAATAGAAGATCCTATTTTGTTCGATAGCATGCAGTGACAGTAACAGTGCCAGCAAGCCAAAGCCATTGCACTACTGCTTTCAGAATGTATATATAAAAATTGCATTGAAAAATTATCACGGATTTCTGGTTGGTGCTTTAACAGATTTGGTTAGTTTATAAGAGAATGTCTAACAAAACAAACCCACCAACAAAAAAGGATACCATCCATGTTATTGCCTTATGTCCTAATAAACCCTGCACAGCAATTAAATGGGTAATGTTCTGTGAAAACACACAGTATACAAATGATTCACATGAATGGTGTGCGTTTTACTAAACCCATCAACCTTCTTGCTTAGTCCAAGGGACAAACTCACATTTCCTGTAGTAGCCCAAATCTGTGATGAAATAGATACAGTGTCCTTTTCCCTTTGCTCATGTTTTAACATTTCTGGAGGCCTATGCATTTGAAGGTGATTAAATTCCTGGAAAGGGGAAAAGTAAAACTGCTGCTAATGGCACTAATGTTCCCCAGTGAAATATCTGCCCTTTAATGCTTTTAGGAAAGCATTAAGAACTCTAGAATATGCCATGTAAGTTTTCTGTGAGGTTGGAAGCAGGTCTCTCAGATAACTATTAACAGATGTGTGTCAAATAAAATCAAGAGCTCTAACAGTTGCTTTGCCTGGGAATATGACTGTAAATTATGACTCAAAAGGTTTTTTCAAACTGTATATATAGGAATTGTTTCAAGGCCTCTTGAAATCATCAAAGTCCATTACTGGCTATGAAGACTCAATACCAAACCCCTACTTATATGGAAAAATCTCTGTCCTTTTCTGTTTTATTTTTACCATTTATATTTCAAGGGCATACCAAGGCCCTATATTGAAAGCCTACACTCCCTAACTCAGCTTCCCAATGTACACCCAGAGTCAGTGCCAGAGAACTGGGCACAGACTAGTTTAACTCTCTGAAGATTCGATTCATCAAATCTTCTCTCAGTTTCTGTGGGAGAGCAACCAGCAAGATTTGCCAGCATGAGGAGGGATGTTGACTCTGCCCTACTGCAAGAGATCATCTCTTCCCTAAGGAAACACAAGGATATACATTTTTGTAGCACAGATGCCTCTTAAATATATAGCCAGATGCATTTCAGGGTCCATGGCTCTCCAGACTGGAGAAGACAGCATTAAAACCCAACAAATAGAGTACAGGTTACCAAAGTTATGTCGAAATGTGTTTGGATAAAAGAGATGATCACACGGCCACAGCAGGTAACTCTCGAGTCCCTCAGGCCTCAATCACTTCCTAGCATTAGGCTTTAGGAGAAGGACTGAAGGAAGATTATGAACCACTTGTCTAAAACAGGAGGTCTTTGAAACTTCTGAAGCATCTGGCTGCTGATGGACCATGTAATACACAGCTTTGTGTTCTGATGGCAGTTCCAGTGCTGTGACAGGGAAGACGAGTCAGATGCGAAGCTGAAATTCACTTATGGTAGGTTTCATGCCACTGGACTTAATAAAGACACCACTGACTTGTTTACTTTCCTGCTAAAGCTTTTACAATGCCTCCAGGGATGGCGGTGAGTATACAAAGCCTTTCTTCAGGAAGTTTTGTTCTGGACGCAAATTTATGGTAATTGTAATAGTTCATATAAGTCACCTCTTCTGCATCTGCCACTAGCCACTATAAGCACCCTAGTGACTACTGGTAACTGCTGTTATCCCAGGACCCTGGCACTGCTCCAAACCTTTCCTCTCTCTTCCATAAAACTGTTTCTTTCACCCTTAATTGGTGAAACAAGTGGTAACTCAAAATTGGTTTACTTCTATGAACAACAAGTACAAAGCTGTACAGTGAAAAAAAAAAATCAGTGATTAAAAGCATTCCTATAGTCTGGCATCCTTAATCTAAAGGATCCAAGTTATGTCTTCCTTCTCTCACACAGTACATAATGTAATTTTTTAATAATTATATTCTCCCATTGTGTAATTTTAAAGTGATTAATTACTTTATCCATACACAGTGGGCACACAAGCTCCAGTCATTAGCAGCACCATGTGTTCAGTTCATGCCACAAATCTTTAAATAGTATTTTGGTCTGCACATAATGTCAGTGTTGTCTGTGGTGTCTTATACAGATATTTGGCAGTCCTTGATGGAAGACAGGAATTCTGCTCATTAATTTTCTAGCTGTTTATCAGTCATACTGTCAAGTCCCCATTATTTCAACTGTATGACTACAATAATCAGTGTCTTTAGACCACCTTAGCCTTGCTCCAGGCTACGTGCTGACGTCTGCTGGGTTTAAAGTTTATTCCAAATGATTGTGTGTTTACTTGTCTCCCAGGTGTTGTATTTTTAATCCTTATGGGGGTTTTCTGCTCACTTCAAACAAGCTCACAAAAAGTAACATGCTCAAAGGACCAGAGCTTCCAACTGAGGAAGCTAATTAGGAATTATCTGACATTATTATATTCAGATTCAGCATCTGAATGGCTTGGTAGCCGTGAAAAAAAATCACAGGGTATCTGGATGTTTAGAATGTCAATTTGCTAAAGGTGTCTCACTGGCACTCAGAATATATCTCTTCATTTTTCACAATGTGATACCAGCATTCTCAAACTGAGTATGTGTGTATCACAAAGCTTATTTTCCACCCCTGCAAAATACACACCAAGACGCTGACAGCAAACGGCGATTATATCAGATTGAATCAGAAAACTCCAATCGTATGTTAAATATCAAGTTTAAGGTTGTCATAAGCTGAACTCTGACTAAAAACTTCGGGCTGTATCCCTGCACAACACCAAGAGCACGAGAGCAGGCTGAATTCCTATCCATTGCAAATTCTGCATTTGGGGAATTTTCACGGTAGGATCTCCTCCGTGGGAACAGCAAGATCAGGCAATTGCGTGAGGCATCTCCTCCAGAGCTGCTCCAAACACCTCCTGCCCAAGCAGCACCTGCCCCCGCTCCCGGCTCTGCCTTCTCAGCTGCACCCCAGCGCTTCCCGCAGACCCTGCCCGCGGAGCCCCGCTCTCCTCAGCCTCAGCCGGAGCCACGGACCCGGGCGCTCATCCCGCCCCGGCGCTGTCCCCGGGAGCCCAGAGCGCCGCGCCTCCGCAGCTCCTCCATCGAGGCTCCGGCAGGTGTGCGAAGGAGCTGTGAGTCACCGGGACGAGGATTCGGCGGAAAGCCCCACCGACATCCCGACATTCCCGACACTCCGGTATCCCGACACCCCGGCATCCCGACATCCCAGAGGCCCCGCGCGCTCTGGGAAGAGCCTCCAGAGGGCCCCTCACGGGAGCGGCAGCGCGCTGGGGCTGTGCCCAGAGCCCAAAGCCCAGTGCCCAGTGCTCAGAGTTCAGTGCCCCGTGTCCAGAGCCCAGCGTCCAGAACCCAGTATGCATTGCCCAGTATCCAGTGTGCGGTGCCCAGTGCCCAGTATCCAGTGCTCAGAGACCCGTGTCCGGTGCCCCGTGTCCGGGGGAGCGGCCGGAGCCGGCGGGCACAGGCCGCGAGCGTCTGCGGGATACCGGAGGAAGGAGGAAGCGCCCTGGAGTCCCCAGCCGGCCCATCCGCCCGGTTAAAGCCGGTGCGTGGTCCCGTCCTCCCAGCTGGGGGGCGCACGGAGGCGCAGGGAGGCCAGTGCTGTGGTAGGTAGGTGTGCCTGCTCTGCGTGGAGCAAAACCTTGGAATTTTTCCAGTCATAGCCTTTCCAGTGACACTGAGAAGTGAGAAGGCAGGCGCCTCACCCCTAACCTGACATGGGAGCAAGCCCATGCCTTTCTTTCCTTATCAACATTTCTCAAAAATGTTCATAAGGAGCCCCTGGGCCGGGGCTGCACAGGCTCCCCAGGACAACTTATTCCACATTACATTTGGTATTTTTACTTTGGAATGACTTTGCTGATCCACTGCTGAGCACCAGGTGATACTAATGACGTAAAATATGTTTGCTTTCCTAGCTAGTATTTGTTTTAAATGATCTGTTATTACCACTGGGGGGGAAAAAAAAAACAAACCAAAAAAAACCACCACCAAAAAACCACACCCCCCCCAAACAACAACAACACAAAACCCAAACCAACCAACCAAACAAAAACCAACAAAAATACCCCCCCCCAAAAGTAAGATTTGCAAAAATCAACCACTTGAAATTAAAGGTCATAAATTCTATTAAAAACATAGGCAGGAGTGAATTAAGGTCCTTTTGTAGAAGAGGTGGAGTACAAAAAGCAATGGGAGGCTTAATCTCATAAAAGCTCCTATCCAGCTCAAGACTAGCACTTGAAATGTTTTTGGAAGCTGCCTGAGTGTGTACTATGGGTGTTTTCCATTGTCAGTGAGGGATAAACCAGAAAACCATTGATATGAAGTGCATTACTACTATCAGTGTGGCCAGTGCACTGTTCAGTTTAATTTTCCTTAATAATCAAAAGGTAAAAAGCAGCCATTAAAAATTAAACACAAAAAACCCCCAATGAAAAACCAACCACAAAACGAAACCAATACTAGAACCACAAGCCTTGCGGAGTTTAGAATACTTCAGATGTCACTTGGCTGTCCATTGCAAGACAGAAAACACCTAAAAGTTTTGACAACTGATTTAACTGGCTTGTTGAAAAGCAGAAAATACTGAGGGAGAGTCCTTTCCTCAATCTCTTCACTTTCAGTTTCTGATGGATTCCCTTTGCGTGCCAGACAAAATAATTTCTGTATAAACAAGTTCCAAAAAAATGTATTTGATTTAGGTTTTCAACTGAACACCAGAATTTACTGGTGTAAATGTACAGTGGTAAAAAAGCAAAGAGGATGACTTTCATATAGTATCAAAGCAGATTCATGAGCATCTTCAGTGTGTCATTCTAAATACGGCACATGAGGAGGCAGGATAGCAAAAAGAGATGAGAATCTTATTAGATTCTGGCTGGGAAATTAACACCTCAAACCTCTTTATGAACCTACACTCTATAAACAATAAACTTGGTGATTAAAATTACCTCTGATTTTGTTTATCCTCAAATACAAGAACCCCACTTATTTACATATAGATTCATTTTGCAACCTAATTATGCTTATCTAAATTCTACCAAATAAGTGCACCAGTTGATTGCATGTGTTTTAACCCTAGTTAACAAGGCTTTGTCTAATTGCATACTTGGATTATTTCCATAAAGCATTGAAATCTGAATGGTGTTCTCCCCCAGGTAATCATTTTGTACACAAAACTTGTCAGAGCACTGGTATTACTGTGTTCTTCAGAAAGCAATTCTGAAAAAGCTTAATTATCTGCAGTAAAATTAAAATGTATTTGAAATACATAAAAAATATTTGTAAGATCAGCTGTAATTGATCAGAAATTGAAAATAATGTGCAATATCAATCCAACTTTTTTTTTCACTGTAGTTCAATAGTGCTTTGTGACTACTATTGCTAGCAGTACTATTCAAGGGATAAAATCTGTGTGGGACATGAGAGATTTTCATGCTGTAATACCAAGTGGAGCTGTGAAGCTATGTGAAGGCAGACATTATAAGCACAATCTACATAAGAAGGTATTCAAGAACCCCTTCATAGTTAGTCCCTTTGCACAAAAGTAATGACAGTATTCACAATCAGTGTTACCGATTAAAATATTGAGATGGCAGGCAAAGATTTACCAGAAGAAAAGACAGTGAAATAAGTACTGTTTTAATTCTCATCAGAACACAGGAATCCTGCTTTACCCAGGGGGTGTCACCTGCAGCCTGATTTTATTTCTGCTGCAATTAAAAGCAAAGCTTCCATTAATATTGATATTATAGGGCAGTGGATCAGTGAAGTCAGTGCCCTACACAATTATTTAAAAAGTGTTCAAATTGAAATTGTTTCTTCATATTGTTTCTTGCTCTTGAAATGCAGCAGCGAAACCCAGGTGAAAGCTGCCTGAATTCTGTGAGAGCAAGGCAAGAAGTAAAATTACTTGGCAACAAAAAATGCAGGAAAAAACCCAGAGGTTTCAGCCCCACAAATTGTTAATGTGATTTGAGTAAAATAGATTCCAAAGCTGTGCTGAGCCTGTTAAAAACTATGCTTTGTAAAATCAAGCTCAACCAACAGTGAACTAGAAAAAACAATTTTAAGGTTTATATGGTTGTGGTTTAGTTTTATGTAGCACTGGAGGGAAAAACATCTGGAATTCTGTGTCATGTATTATGATGGTTTTTACAGTGTGGAAGCACATAGAACAATCAGGAGAAACTACAAAGCATGGCTACAAAAATGGTGCACACAAAAGAAAATGAGATATGTGCGCTAACATGCAGGGAACAAAACTAATATATGGCTGGGAGAAGAGGAGCCTCAGGGGGGACATGATCAAAGTCTATAAATACCTTCTACAGTCTATAAACACTTTCAAGGTAACCATAAAAATAAAGGATAGAATTATAAAGCCTTAGAAGGTGGCAAGACAAGGATCAATGAAGTAAAGCTAGAGAGGGAAGAAGTTAAATGTAAAGGTAAAATGTTGGGAAATAGATGAACCCCAAATAGGTCTGGTAATTAGAAGCTGTCCCTACTCATACTCCAGAGCAGGATTTAAGTCATTGTCATTAAAATTTTATCATAAATGCACCTCTGAATTTCGGGATGACTGAAAATAGAGTGGGCTTTTTGGAACCACTGTCTAGACAAAGAATTAAAATCACAGGTTTATTTTTAAATGTAATGACATGTTGCTTTTAAACACATAAATCCACCACAGAGTGCATGAAGTATCGTAACAGATGCACACCTGAAAATTATCTTTAAGGCCCTTTCAAGATGAGCAGCATTTGCCTTCCTGCCCAAATGTATCTGAGTCACAGCATCATACTCATTCTCACCTCTTCTTCTTTGTACTTTTGAGCTCTGCTAGACAGGCTATATCCATATTCTGTAAAGATAAAGGCTAGAAAGAATTTGAGAGAAGTCCTGATCCTATTAAAGTCAGTAGCAAAACTCTGACTAGAGTAGGTCCAGGATTTCACTCGACTGTTTGTGTTTCTCTGGATTAATTTCATTCTAATACTTGCCTCTTTAGGACATGAGGTGGTAGAGACCTGGAGGAAAGCTTCTGCACTGCCTTATGGTGGAAAAGGATGAGATTTCTGGCTCAGTCCTCAGCAAGAGTAAGTGAAATACAGACAAGAAACTTCTTCCCCTATCTTTCCACAAGATGAGGGTACATGAACTAAGTCTATGATAGTAAAATATGTATATTTCATATGTAATCAAGGTCCTCCCACTTTTTATTTGCTGAGGTAACTTAATGGTATCTTTCAGAAGCTGGCACTTGTCTGTTCTTCTTTCATGAGCTGAGACTCAGGAATACATGCAAAAGCAGCTTTGCACTAGGTTGTGCTGGATTGCACAGTTTGACAGTGACATTTGTTGGTTTCTGACTTGTGCTTAGAGTCTACGTCAATTCACAGGTGAAAGCTGCTCATTATCTCAACAAGAAGCAAACAATGGTAAAGTGCTAAAATAATAACTGGTGGAGTTACTGAACAATGTGCATTTTCCAGTGACTTTAATTGGAGATACTGGTGCATTTGCACTGTTAAAATATTAAAATTAAATATGGCATGTCTCAGATTGGTGAGACAAATTAATGCACTGTTTTCAGTGACTTGATCTTAATCTACTTCTCAAATTCTCTGAACCAGTATCTGGCAGAAGTATAAACTCTCTCTCTGAACCAGGATCTGTCAAAAGAATAAACTCTCTAACTCTCAAGCACTACAGGTTCACCTGCTTTCTCCTGATAAGCGAATGACAACTTCAAAACTGCTGTTACTTGAAAGTGAGTTTGAAGGAGCTTTGAGAAAGAGAATTAGCAATCTCCAGTGCTGTGAATAGTAGAAGTTAGAGTAAGATTAAACATGAAAAAAAAATAGGGAAGGAGGAAACATAGAGATGTGATCTGGTAATATATATAATTCATTGAGCAATTAAGTTTTTTTTTAATTCTGTGCTGTGATAGAAAGAATGGTTCTGCTTTGACTAAACCTTTTTGTTCTTTTCTCAAATTACATATCAGAATGCAAATATTTATTTGCTCATCACTCTTGCAATCTTCAATATTTTCAAAACGTTCCTTTTTGAAACAAAAGGTTAATTATAGCGCTTTGTGATTCTGACTGGAAAAATGCAGCTTAGATAGTCAAACAGTGGAAACTGCTTGTACCTGCAGCCCCTTTGCAGTCAAAATCCAAGTGCTATATTGATCACGACTGATCAAGGTAAGTGGCCACTTACTCTCAAATTTTGCATCTGTCAGTCACAGAGGATTACAGGAGAGATCAGATTGTCAGAATGCATTCAGAGTCATTCTGAAGTTTTCTGTTTTGCTGGTTAAGTGCTAACATAATAATTGGTACAGTAAATAATGGTACTCTGTATTTGGCAGTGAATTAGGAAAAAACTGTCTCTTCTGGGAGAGGTTCTGTCCATGCCTCAGACTTGGGACAGCTGGAAGTCACCTATTCCAGATTACTTATTAAGGCTTCTTCATGGTCAGACCAAAAAGATGTAATTCAGAAGCCAAAGACTGTAATCACGAATACCAGCATAATCAAAGAAGAATTGCTTAACCCAATCCTGTTTCTGTTTTGTATGTGTTCTTAACTGTAGGGAACTCTTGAATTATCAGGACTAGTAGTTATAAGCTGTGAGTTTTTAAAGCATTCCATTCTTAGACGCATGATGAAAAGGAAGGGTCATACTTGTTAAGGTAACAGCTTGATGTTTAGTGCACTCTCCCAGCATGTGCCAATATTGACATTTTATGAAGACTTAGCAACAAACAAAATAAAACAGATCTATGCTAAAGAATGACAGGAACATCAGGCTTCCATGTGTGGGGGCCAGTGACTTTGTGAAACTTGGAAACACATATTAAAAACCACTCAATTAGCAAAGTGTAACCCCTGAAAAGTATTTGCTTATGGGACAAACTTGTTCCATGTTTAGATACAGGTGTGTATTAAAGCCATAAGTTCGCACAGTTTATTTCATCAGGGTATATTGTATCTGGATGTTTTTCTGCTCGGGTTTTTGTCAAAAAACTAGTGGCACCCCTGAACAACAATTGGAAAAGCATGGCAGTAACAATGTGATGGTGACTTTGTTAAATTGAGAGATCAAATGGAGCAGTACTATTGTATCAAACCACATACTTTTGAAAGATTCAGTTGTGAAATTATTAAGTCTATCTTGAATGAGAGGTTCATGAACCTGGGTAAGATATAACCTTGTAATGAAATCAGAAACTGGAATCAGTTGTCATGGTTTCCAATGTTATAGCAACATTTCCATAGAGCTGCAAAGATAAAACTATTGAATACAGAAATTTAAATTACATTCTTAAACAGTGACTCCTCTAAAGGGATGCATTAAGTATAACACTGGGGAAATGTCCTGATAAAAATTATTTCTGCCATAGGATTCAGTGACTCATGTTTTAGTGTGAATGTTTGTGTTTTGTTTACATTAGTAAATTTCAAAAAAAAACCTATCGATATTATAAGTCAAAATCATAAGAAAATTTTATTATTTGTATACATGGCCATATATCAGTTTTCTTGAAAAACAAACTAATGATGTTATGTGCACCTTGTCAAGCAATGATTTTTTTTTTTTATTTCCCTGCCTCTTCAGATTTCTTTCTTAGAAGGCTGGAGATAAGCGAGCTGACAGTCACATCAGCTTTGCTGAGCCAGGCTCTCTTCTTGATCTGGGATTAGTATTTTAAGGAAATCTTTTTGCTTTTATCAGTTCTGAGGTGTCTTCAACTTTTATTTAAATTAGTTAATACCAAGCTAGATGACTAATGCCACCTCAAAATTATATAAAGCACCCTATCAGAGAGACATGGGAAACTCATATCTTCAGAAGTAAATGTTAAGGTCACCTGTCCAAGTCCACAGATCTTAGGGAAGTAAATGTTTATATCCATTTGACCTAAACAGCCCTTCTGCAATAAAATAAAGTAAAACCACTGTGCAATCTTTTGAAGCGTTTCAATAACCTTGTCTCTTAAAGTGGTTGGATCACTTCAGAATTCCTCTGTAGATTCTTTCCATTCTATTTTTCTCTGTTTTATAGCTATGATTAGAACATTATTAGAAGTTTTGAGAATGACTGTGTAGTTTCCTTATATTTACAAGTAAGTGGATACTTGCAAAGGTGCAGAATTTATGCAATCCCAGTACAGTCCAATACTTATAAAAGTATGTCCATTTACATGCTCTCTGTTCCTTCACGAGGCTGATAAATTAAAATGTGCTGAAAGCTATGCAAGAGTGCTATACTTGGGGAAGAATGTGGTCTGACTTGTAATTGTGCTTTTCACTTCTGTAATCAGTACCAGGAATAAAACACAGCACTGAGAGGGAAACACAATTGCCTTGAACATGTTATGCTTCTTTTGCTGTCACTGTAGGGAAGCACAAGTCTATAAAAAAAGTACTCATCTAATATCTCTTATTAATCCCAGAAGGATACTTTGGTTCAAAACAAATCTGAGCTTGTAACAAGAAAGAAAAAATGATGCAGAAAGTAAGAGAATGGCTTTAAATGAAAATACCAAACTTGTGGTAAAACTCCCTCAAAACAAAACACAAAATAAAACTCCCAAAATGTTCCTAAATCAGGGACAAATTTGAAAATCGGTGTGCAGGAGCAAAGTTTTTTCCAAATCATTTGGGGAGGCTATTCTCTATCCTGCCTAGACCCCTAATTCCTGAGAAAGGTCAGGAACAGTCAGCTGTGAAAATCAGTAATCTGAAAATCTTGGCATCCCAGGGGCTATGGAGACTTCTCTGTCTGCAGAGACATACAGCTCGTGTAGAATTGGGCTAGGTTTCCTAAGAGTTGAAATCTTTCACCTCTCAAGCCCACAACCCTTATATAAAGAATCCCTCAGGACCCAGCAGTGGCTAAGGCCACCCGTAGGTCACAGGAATCTAAAAACACAGGCAGCCTCACAACTCATAGGGGGAAAATATCTGGAGACATGGGCAAGCATCCCTGAGATTCCATGAGCTAAACAAACATCTTAGTTTTTCACTCAGATCAGATTTTTCCAGCACAGTTATTCTGTCAACCAGCTCCTGAGATCCATTTGTACGATGCAAATCCTGGTGGCAAAGCAGATCATAGATCCTTGAGGTTGCTCTGAGTAAGCTGAAATATCTTGAATGATACAATATCATGCAGAGACAACGTTTTGGGTTGCTGAAGCAATTGAGACATACCACGTTGGCATCGTGTATAAGCTAAATAAGTGTCTCTGAAGAGCTTGCTCTTAGTACTCTAGTCAGTGAAGCTATTTTTGCTTTTCAAGCCTGGGTTATCTTGAAGCTGGACTTTATCTCCTTAATGAAAATGAATATTTTAAGAATTTGTTCCTCAATCTGGTTGATTTCACATGTGGAGCTAAATCTATTTGAACGAAGCTACTGTAGTGTTTCTCATGGCTCAGTAGCTAGCATCTAATGAAGTCACAAAAGACCCAGTCTAATTCCAGAAGAGCTGAAATTGCAAAGTCTAAATTTTTTAGGTCTTTGTATATGACTTCTCTTTATTGTCAAACTTTTATGATCCCTGTAGTGTTTGCAAACTGAGATAGGTTGTGGTTTTTCCCACTTAACTGTGAAATCCCAAAGCCTTTTGCTCATATAACTGTAACAGTAGCTTGATGCTAAATGTGTTTGCTTCTAGCAAAAAAGAGTGGGACATTCACTTATAATTTTAATACTTATTTGGATTGGCACCTCCTTCTCCCAGGAAAAATAAACAAGATCTCCCTTAGCATGAAACAAACAGTGTCAGCATCTGCATTTGAATTTGCTGAGAAGTTCTTCTGAGTGTTAGGTTTAACATTATGTCTGGTTACTGCAGAGGAGTGTGCCTAAGGATACTTTCCATAATTTCTCAACTGTGTGTCTCAGCAAGATCTCACTGTGAATACGTTTTTCACCAAGTTACAAACTTCCAGAAAGATTTACATTGGGTCTACTGTGTTGTGAAAAGTGTCTTTCTGGTTTTTAACTTTGATGTGCTGATTTGCCAGATGCAAGGTACAGCTGGTACCTGAAGTTTTCAGTTGAATAGGTAACTAACCAAAGTATAGTTTGGTGTAGACTGACTGAAAGATGATTCTCACACTCAATAGCTAGGGTTATCTAAAACCCAGTCATTTAATTTCTGAAGCATGTAGAGCTTTTCTATTTCAAAACAAATGAAAACTTATAATAAAAAAAAAAAAAAAACAACAAAAAACCAGCTCTCAAATACTGAGTTGTAAATTTTCCAGCATGTAATTATATTTAAATTAACAAAATGTTCTGAACATAAGACAAACGTTTTGTGTCAAAAAATCATTAGGCATCTTGGAAATGTAATTGAAAAAAATATTTTATTTATATTTTTGGCAGAAAATCTGTGCCTTTTTCTACATCCTGATTCAGCCTAAAATTTTTTCTAGTATTAATCCAAGCTTCCCAGGACTAGCACTAACAGACCACTTTTAGTCCTCTTTTACCACTTGTATCAATGAGACTGTTGTCAGAATTTGTCTCCAGATCAATTGTGTCACTCTTAGTACTGAATGAAATAGGTTTACATTTACTTTACTCTGTACACCAATTAAGTCAGGAGATATCCAAGTGTAAAACTGGACTTTCAAAGTTTTCTCTGCACTGAGTGTTTAAAATTGATATAGATGAGAATAATTCCAGGAGTAGAAATGCAAGCATGATTAACATGTTTGTTAGAACCTAGGTAGCTAACCTATATATGAATATGGGGGCAAAATAGGTTTTATGTGATGTCAGCAGCTTTGGAAGCTGAGGCTCTCTTTCATAGGAGCAAAACATGGCTGCACTAGACAGAAGGAACATGTTGCGTTTCTGTGGCTCTGAATTGCTTTTCTAATTTCTGCTGTGAATTTTGCTTATTCAGATCATTTCTTGAACTTTTCATAATGAGATTAGAAGGGAAAAAAGGATCCTTATTTTTATGCACTTCCTATTACCAACATTGCAATTAACAAGAGAGATTTTCTGCCTTTTAAGCTTTCTCATTAGTTTTTGGGGCAGGGGAGCATAGAACAACAAATCCTTCCTCCAGTTCTGGCAATAAAATCAGGCGTTGTTTTATTTTTGTAGTTTGTCATCCAAAGAGCACGTTTCTCCTCCTAAGATCATATATGCTGCCATCATTCCTTCCACAAGGGGTGTTACAAGTTTTACATTTACCTGTTAGGGTCCACATGTTAAGATTTGAGAAGGTACCAAGGCTTCAGTAAAATTATCTTTTGCAAGCAGAAGTCATTAATGTCTTGGTAAAAGGATTTTCTCTGTCTGTGTGTACATGCACGTGTATTTATGGATATGCATTTACTATGAATAAAATATAAAGTGAAACCCCAACTGTAAAAAAATGAATTGCATCATTTAGAATATTGAAGGACTGAGAGAATAAGAAAAACCCACAAACGCAAAGACACCAAGTATGTTTAAAACATCATTTTAGCTGCAGTATATAAAGAACAAGAATTACTAAAATTCAGCAAAATGCCAGCTGCTTATTTGCAGCCAGTAGAAAGCAGAAATATATGCATTTGACTCCTCCCCTGAAAACACCACCAGCCTTTTTTAAGAGCTTTTAGTAACTACATAATCCTAATAATTTTCACCTTGCCTTTCTTCTCTGTTCAGTCCCATCTCATTAATTTCTTATTATGTGTTACTAAACATTTGTTTGTAAGATTATTGTAAGGAGGTGCCATGTATCTTCTGCCTATTTGGGTGGAAAATCAAGGCTGCCTTTACTGCTGAGGGTTAGGGCTAGGGTTCCGCCTGGGGTGAGGGTTCCAAAAACCACAAAGCTCAGAGCTCCAGGCACACTGCAGCTGCGAAAGGCCTCCCAGGGGGAACACAGACCTACCACAACATGGCTTCCTCCATGGCTTTTTCCTTTCAATTAGCCTTAGCCCAAGGTTGTTTTTACTTCTCTCTCTAGGGTTTGGGGTTTTTTTCAGGGTTGTGTTAGGGTTTGAATTAGGGTTTATTGTGTTACGGTTACGGTTATGTGGTATCCTTCAGCTAGTCTTCAGGCCTCTAATTATAAATAATTTCAAATTTATTGTAGAAATATGTGATTAGTGTTTGGGTTAGGCCTAGGGTTTAGGGTTAGGCTTAGGCTTAGGGTTTATGGTTTGTGTTAGCGGTTGGGGTTAGGGGTAGGGATAGTGGTCAGGATTGGGGTTAGGGGTTGGGGTTGCTTTTAGGGTTAGTGTTCGGGTTAAGTGTTAGGTATAGGGTTAGGGCAAGGGTTAGCTTTAGAGATTGGGGTTTGGATTAGGGTTAGGGCCATTTGGGTTAGGGGTAGGGTTAGGTGTTAGGGTTAGGGTTAGGGGTTAGGGTTACAGGTTAGGATGTTAGGGTTAGGTTTAGGGTTAGTGTTAGGTTTAGTGGTTAGGGTTAGATTTAGGGTGAGGATTAGATTTATGGTGAGGGTAAGGGTTATGTAATGGTGTTTAGCTTTCCTGTAGGCCTCAAAGGCTACAAATTTATAACGGAAATATGTGATCAGGTGCACAATTAACTTACTTACATAATTCGACTGGTTAGAGTAGTCCTAGGCCATTGGGGTCTCAGGCCTCTATTGGCTTGTTGACCAGGAAGTAACTCGCTCAGCCAATGAGGACTAACTTCATGAGCTGCTTCGTTATATAAGGAAGTAAGATCTGAATAAACACAGCTGTTGCTGCATGAACCCAGTGTGTCTTGTCACTTCTCTCTCTCTGGAGCTGTGAAAGGGTTAGGGTTAGGTTTGGGTTATGTGGCAGCCTAGAGCTGGCCTGCAGAAATAATCTTGGGAACAGGGACATGACATCTATGTTCCCCATTTCTTAACAGCTAGCCTAAGGTGCACTGCACTGGATGACAAAAATACACTTTTGTTCCTTCCCCATTCAGAAATCCTACATCTTTTCTTTTGTTTGTTTTTTTTAAGAAAAACTGTGGCCAGGGCAAATAAAATCTCTGTGGATCTTTCTAGCCTCACAAGATCTCCATGTCAGAAACTGGTTCATTCACAGCTGAAAACATTTCATTCATGGCTCCTGTCTGAGTAAAACGATGGTATAGTGCTCATCTACTTGCCCTGGGCACACGTCAGAATGTCTGTGAAAGTGGATCTAATTCAACAGTCTGATATTCATAGTATGAGAAAAGATGATGCAGAATATGAGGACAGTGCTTCACTTCCACTGTTTGAAGTGTTCTCTCTGTGATTGAACTGAGCTTCTGCAGCAAAGCAGTCTGTGATAAAGCTGGTATTACTTTTCTAAGGGATCTCTGTATTGTCACACCAATAGTCTGGTAACACTGACTTAACTTTTCCAAAAGAACACACATAGAACTTCTGAAATTTCTGCAGAAACACTACATGAATTTCTGTGAAACATGGATGTTCATCAACTCCCCTCCCACACCCTCCTCAGGGCCCAATGAGAAATGAGATTGTGTATCTCCTAAGGCCATCCCAGAGAGAAATGTTTTAAATAAATAACTAAGACCTATTTGTCTTTGTCAGGAAATATCTTTTAAATAAATCTCTGCTTGTCCCTGTTGACTGTCACTATGCACAGCTGCAATTCGTATTTCCCTGACATCCTATTCCATTATTGTTCTTGCTGCTCAATACAGTGCATTTTTCTTTTTTACTCTCGTCAAATACCTTTGTTATCAGTTTAAAATCTAATTTACTTTCCTTGCTTACAGTTTTTCTCACCAGTAGATTCCCTTTTGCATTAATAATAATAATATCTAAAATATAGCTGATTGTTTCTATACTCTTTAAAAATCTTCCTTACAGTTATCTCTGTGGTAAGATAAGGATAGCAAAAAAAGCCAGAGACACAGATGATTTTTTTTATGCTTGACACAGTGCAGGGACATTCTTTAGGGATGGGCAAATCAAGTAAAAATTTTAGTGCTATTCAGCCAACTGAACACTGCTTGAATGAGGGCACTGCCGGCCCTGCTGCAGACTATCCATCTGAGATACATCTGCAATGTAAGATTTGTGAGCAAGGAAAGAAGAGACTGGGATCTATAGCTTAACAATTAAATATTGATTAATATCAATCAAAGTTTTAATTTGAGCAGTTTCCCAAGTAGTAGAAATTACAGAACTGTGTTGTATAGGACATCCCATCCAACACACACCATAAAATAAGTCCGTGTACATTAGCATCTAACAAACCTCATAAATAAGTTGGGGCCTTCTGCAGAGAACAGTAACATTTCTTTCAGGAAAAATGAAAAGAAGAATTAAGTCTGAATAGATAACAGCTGTATTCAGTGTTTATCAGAAGGCAGATTTGCCTGTCTCTGCCAGCCTTTCTTGTACCTTTCTGTAAAATCTAGTTATCAGACTCTCTAAACACCACTGAGGCATGAAATATTCTAATGAGTATTAAAGACAGTTCTAGGGTCTACCAGAAAAAATAAGGGGTGTTCCTGTGGATGCTCCAAAGTACAGGAGTCTTCAGTCCCATGCCCTCATCCTCAAATGTATAATTTAGGTTGACTACAGACTTCTCAGAATGGTCATTAAATGGTCATCTGCTAAAAAAGGTAGGCATGTGTGAGCTTACAAAATATTTGCAAGGCAATAAAGAGCTAGTTGAATCTCTGCCCTGATGCTCTGAACTTTTTACAATGTGCTCTCCAATGAATCATATCTTGACACGCCCTTCTATAACTTTTCAGTTATAGTTGAAAGACCTAAGGGTGTGAGTTTCTTATCACAAGCATCAAAACACTGACATAATTCCACTGGACTTAACTCATACTAATGTCTTTTTACGCTATTGACCTTTAAATTAGATACCAGTATACAAGAGTATTAATCAGAATCAGACACTGAAGTCTTGACTAGGATTCCTCACTTAGAAAAAACTGAGAAAATAGACTCAGCAGCTGAGATTTGTTTTAAGTGCAGAGGTTGCCCTTTCTATAAAGAAAGGAACTGTGAAGCTCTTTAGTCTGATTGAAAGCTGAAATATCTTTGTTTCTGTTTTTCTGCTTTTATCACCATAAAACATAAAGTCAAGAGAAAAAGAAGGATGATTAAACATCCACTGGTGGAAGTCCATGGATGCAAAGCATTTCTCATTTTAGCTGTCAGGACTTTTGTTAGGCAAAGGTGGTTTGCAGCAGCATACACCTGTCAACAGTTACAGAAGTTACTTTAAAAAAGTTTATCTGCATCCATCTGGAGAAAAATAACTCTTAGTGACAGAAATACGCATACCCACAGTCAACAAAGATGATGGCAGTGAACAAGTCAGAAACCAAAATGATAGCTATAAAACTGTTTGTTTACATTTGCAGAAATGTATGTTTTCTCTAACAGCCTGAAGTTTGGAAGGCTGCAATATCATATACCATCAGAGACAAGTGTGTACCCCTCTCTCCCAGGATTTCTCAAGGCACACACTGCATCAGAGTTATGAGAATAAAGAAGCAAAGAAATACAGCAAATGGTAAAATGAAGGAGAATAAGCCCAAGTACAGTTAAATCAGGTTCTGAGTATCAGATCAAAGATCAGAGCAATGAGCTTAAGAACAGTTAATCATAATACTGCTTCCCATATTGATTATGTAGCTTTGCTCAAATTACTGAATTTCCCCATTCTTCGTTTAACACAGCTGCTGGTTTTGGCTGAGATAATTTTCTTTACAATATGTGGCTGTGTTTTGGATTTGGGATTTGGGCTGGATTTGGGCTGGAACCTGTGTTGGTAATATAGAGGTGTTCCAGTTATTGCTGAGCAGAGCTTGCACAGAGTCAAGGCCTTTTCTGCTCCTCACACCACCCCACCAGCAAACAGGCTTGGGGGGCATAAAAGATTGGGATGAGCTGATCCCAGATGATCACTGGGATATTCCATGTAGTGTCATGCTCAGCATACAAAGTTGGGGGAGGAGAAGGAAGAAGGGACATTCAGTGTGATGGTGTTTTTCTTCCCAAGTTACTGTTGTGTGATGGAGCCTTGGCTGTCCTGGCAATGGCTGAACCCCTGCCTGCCCATGGGAAGAGATAAATAAATTCCTTGATTTGCTTTGCTTGCATGTATAGCTGTTGCTTCACCCATTAAACTGCCTTTATTTCAACCCAGAATTTTTTTCATTTTACTCTTCTGATTCTCTCTCCCATCCCACTAGGGGCAGTGAGCAAGTGGCTGTCTGGGGCTCAGCTAATGACTGGGGTTAAACCTCAACATACAGACACACACAGGCACACAGACATACACAGGCACACACACACACAAGAAAAGTCGTGTTCAGTTCATTGTTTAGTTGGTTTGAAATCCTCAGATAAAGCCTACTGAACATGACTGTTCTAAATGTCAACAGCTTGCACAGCTGAGGCAACCTGGAACTTCTATGACAAAAGAAGGGTGGTTATAAAGCTTTGCCAGCTGCTGAGGAAGAATGAATGCTGTAGAGAAAAAAAAAGTCTGCTTCTGTAGAAAAGTAAAAATGGGTAATATTGACCAGATTGTAAGAAAGCCTTAGTGTGGTAAAGGAGAAACTGCAGTTCTGTTCTGGGTTACAGCTGAATGAACCTTTAGTAACAGGATATTTTACAGATCACCTCAGTTTCTGCATCTTTAATAGAGATATGGTGTCTACCTATATCAGGGAAGAAGAGAAGGCTTGGGAACAAGTCAAGTCTTGAAAGTCACACTCCCTCTGAACAAATGTTTTTCTGCATAATGCTTCACTGTGATTTCTTTTATGTAAGAAGAAAATGTGCAGCATTGTTGTGGAAAACAAATTTTCAGACATATTTATTACTTCTACATATGAATTATGCTTGGACTGACTTAAAATAAAGTCTAATTTTTTTTTACAACATGATCCTGCAAAGTTCCTTCGTGTTCTGACTCCAGAGTGATTATTCTGGAGATGACCAATGTACTTTTTAATACTTTGTTTCTTCCCAGATCAGACCACTATTCACATTAACAACTTCACTATTTCCTAGACACTGATTTGAACTTTGCCATTTTAATTTACTTTCTTTTTCCACTATTTGGACTTTTAACAGTGTCTGCACAAGTGTTCCCATCAAAACCAATTTGAAATTAATCTTTCAAGTAGGAGCTCATGTCACAGTATCAGATGTTCTAGTCACTAACATAGTGCATCTGCTAAATTTCCATCATCCCATAAGATTGTACTTCTGCTTTAAAAAAAGCACTGACATTTTTGCCTGTCAATATTTTCTCATTGCTCGTGACATAGTTGTTCTCAAAACTCACAGTGAATCCTTTCTCTCTCTATATACACCATAATTATGCAGGAATGAAATTTAGATTTAACACATATAATTGCCATAATCATGTATGTGTACTTTTTTAACTTGGAACAAATCTTTTCCCCACTTTTTCTCTTGCCCCAGCAAATACCCACAGATGACAGTAAATAAATTGAAGGTCCAGTATCTGCATCATCAGATATTCCTTTGACCAAGCTGTGCGGCACCTCACTGGCTTTCACTCTGAAGCTATTTGGAAAGCATCCTAATCTATGTTACCAATGGGTGTGCTGTCTTCCATTCTTTATGAAAGGCATTTTAAAGGTGAAGTCAATTAAGGCTACCAAGTTTATATGAAGCAAAATTACTCAGTGAATCATCCTTTTTCATTTGCATATAGTGCCTATTCTATCTTTTAATTTTACCAAATAGGCAATAAGGATGGCATCTACCTCACAAAAAATTAGATATTGCTGGTATATAGTTATATCGGATCTCATCACCTTGGGCTCCCTCTCTAGCCAGCCAAGAGACTGATCTGTTTGAGAATGATTGATCTGATCTGCAGGGTATGTCTAATTTTGGCAGTAAAACTCTAGGCAGAGACAGAATCAAAACCTCAGTACTGTGTGTGTAACTAAAGAGTGAGCCCCTAAAGGACTTTCTGTCAATTCAAACAGTATTCAATGAGTTGTCTTTGATTGTTCCCATTTTGATTATTTGATATACAGTGAAATGAGTGTTATAAGGTGAAAGGGCTTTCCAGAGCCAAAGTACATACAATAATAAAATATTAGTTTATAGAACCATAATAATTTGTTAAGTTTTATGATGATGGATGTTTTTCATTAGTAGTACTATTGCTATTATTAATAATGGTTACCATCTAAGATGATTCTTACATAGAGGGGAAACGCTGGTGAGTGTAATGAAGAAGATTGCAAAAGATCTTTCCAGACCCTGAATGTTTTTCATTTGGTTTTGCAGTTTGGTGAAACATGTTCAGAAAGGAATCACACAGTGATGGGGTGAAGCAGCTGCCCAGCACATCTCTGGTGAAGTTCTGCCCTTCTGGTACAAAACACCAAACTGTTTCACTTCCTGAAGAAAGCACAGGCCTAGGAAGGAAACCTCAATGTTTTTTTCTGATAATGATTCCTTTGTGAAAGAAATATATTCCTCCAAAACTGCAATTCTGATGCTTGGTAGTGCCACCACTTTATATATCTGATTGCACCCATCAAAGATATTATAAGGCAGCACAAATCATCTGCCCTATCTCAGTTGTTTACTTTTAGCAGTTGCCATCCTCAGCTGTTTTCCCTCTATTGTTAGCTTTGTTTCATGTGCTGTGGATAAAGGTTCTAAAGACTCATCTTTGTCTGAAGCATTCTCATTTTACCAGGGTCTTTCTGAGTTTTCAGACCTCCTCATATCAGGAGGGAAAAATCACCTGCCTGTCTGAAAAGTCCAAGTTCCCAACAAGTGAGTAAAAATTCCTGAGAGAGTTTTTTAAGTTACATTCTTGATAAAGTTCTGTGACGGTGCACCTAATATTCAGATTTTTTTCAAACAGAATGCTAGTGTTTTCTTGATCATTCACTTTCCCTTTCCACAGGGTAGTACCAATCTGACAGGGAAAATCATGATCTGTGTTTATATAGTCTAATAGGAACTGTCAAAACAGCCACCAGTCAATCAGTCATCTGTCTCTCATTTTTCAACGCATTTTATAACTCTTTGTGGACTTGTACAGGTTCCAGACAGATACGGCACAAGATACAGTTGATTTAGAATGTCGTGCATTAACAATGAAAACCTTCAAGGACTCCTTCTTTGTCTCATTATGGAACAGAAAGAAAAGTGCATAGCAGGGAGGATAATAGACATGGATAGACATGATTTTTTTTCCCCCGAGTGCTTAACATGTCATGAAACATAGGTTATCTTGATCTTTACCTAATGTAACACTGAATGCCTCATACAGCTTACTTGCCCAGAGGTGCTAGAGCTTTAAAGTGTAGCATTGCTCTGCTATATTGCTGACCTCTCTGTTCCCTTGGGAATTGTTTTAACTTTCTCTTCCATTCTGTCAGAGAGAGCTCTCATTGCCTAGAGGAGTGCTGCCTTTCTGTCCTGCATTTCCAAGGCAGACACCTACTTGTGTGTGGTTTGCAGCAAGAGGCAGCAGCAGTCATTCTTGGCATGTGCTGCACATGTTGTCTGAGAACAGGCTGTGTGTCCAGAGGACTGGAAATATGTTCATTAAAGGAGCAGCAGTCATGCTTTTGTGTTCTACCTGTATCCCGTATTTCCACCTGGATGTATAATTTAGGAATAATTTTAAGTCTAAGATAAAAGGTTCTCTCTCCAGCTTAGTTTGCAGAGAACATGCCTACACTGAACAAGGATCCCTCAAGGTAAATTATTTATAGTCATATATCATCTAAACTGACAGGATTTAGAACACTTTCCACATCACTTACACATGTCGTTAACTTTTTGACCTTCTGCCACTGAGGGAGGTACTACATTGTTCTTCCAGGAAGGAATTAGATCTTTCTAGACCATGGTAAATGAAATGAGACCAAGTGCTAAGAGGCTGATTTATTTGAGTCTGAAACCAGGTATTGACAACTACTGGTCAATCTCTTTAGCACCAATTCTAAACTTCCTTCTGAAGACAATGGAGACATTTTGACTTCTCTAAATTGAATTGTAATTGACTTCAGTTTACATAAAAATTGACAACTTCTTAATTTTGGAAAGAGCTGCTAGAACCAATGAAGGAAAAACATATATACAGAGGTGTGAATTTTGTTTAAGCTCATTCTTCTTTTAAACTTCTGAGAATGAAATACTGACAAGATTACTGTGAGCCACAGTTTGATAATTCAGGACACAGAGTTTTATGCATATCCAGATATAAATACCTCAAGATTCATGTACATCATACTGCAGACTACACAATCTGAGATCCTATCTCCCACAACACATAGATGGGATATAAGATAATGGCATGAATATCAAAATTCCCATTCTTGTTAAAGCCCAAGCTCTTGCTTGCTTGCAATGTTCAGGATAATTCTCAAGATAAAGCCCTTCAGAAAGACCATATAGCACAGATTAATAGAAGCTCAGCCAATATATCCAAACTCAAGAAATTAGCATTACACTCCTAAATCAGGCAATCTGGAACTTGCATTCTGTCTTCATAAACTCTGAGGGATGGGGCACCTCCCAGGTGCAGCCTGACCCAAACTGCTTTTTGGAACCACTTGTTTCAATTGCCTGCAATAAGCATCTATGAGAACTAACTCATGTGCCATAGACTCCTAAATTATAGAGGAAAATTCTATGGCACAATGATTATCTGAATTGGCCAAAATTTTACCAGAAAAATAGGGCTTGGCTTAACTTGTTTCTGTCTACTAGCCCATACTCTTTCTGCTCTTTCTTATGAAAATGTGAGAAAATACATCACATGTAGTTTATTCCTTGGCTTTTCCCTCTCTCCTATTGTATAACTCTAGATGAGGGATGATCATTTAATTGCAAATCCTTGCACAGAAATGGCATTTCTTTCAATGTTTCTAGACAGATTATAATGGCTTTGAAGGAATGTTTCACTTTAGATGCTGAGGAAATACAGGAACAGAGATTGCAATTAAATGGAATGAGAAAGGATTCTACAGTAATACTACAAGCTGAAATGTTACTGAATAAAAATCAATAGTAAATTGCTACAAGTGCTACCTAGACCACAAAGCATAAAAAAAAATTTAAAAACTTAGAAAGTATATTTTAAATTAACTTTCCCAGGGAAATGGTACTGGTTTTGTTTGTATGAAACCAAGTCTATCAGGTTGCTGTGGGAATCAATTGTAATCAACAACCATAATAAAGAACCTAATAAAGACTTGAAGAAATACCTGCAGTAACTAAATTGTTTCTTTCTGAGCAAAATGCAATGGCCAGTCCAATTTTATGATTGTCCATCAGGAGTCCTGTAGTCAGAATTCTCTAATTCTATGCTATTTTCCCTTCTTGCAAATGTAAAATCCTTTAGAAATTTTTCAGTGCTGAAAGGTTTAGATAGTCACAGAATTCTTTAGTCAAAGTTGTTCATTTCAACCTTATTTTAAAACTAGAAGTCAAATTGAGATATTTGGAAGTACACAATTGTCCTGAGTGTGGCACTCCTTTCTTCCACTCTTGAAATAATCAGCCAGAGAGATATTTTACTCAACAGGAAACATGACAAACTATAACCTTCAGGTTTGGTATGAAGCTACACTGACAAAGAACCAAAGATCACTGGTTAGTATTATTAGCTTTTACTTTTAGCTTTTGCTTTTTACTTGGAGTTTGAGTTAAGAAGTTTAGGGGACTGAATTCTCCTCTAAGTTATATCTATGCAATTGCACTGAGCATTTGGAACTGAAGGGAAAGCAGAGTCTGATGATACCTTACAGTGGTTCTTACCCAAAAGCTGATCAGTTTTTCAGTAGTATTTGTGTATTGTTCTTCATTCAGAAGGCAGATTGCATACAAAAAGGGATACGATACCTTTCCAATAATATTAGGAATTTTGGTTTTGTTTTTATTTTCCTAAAATGCTATGATGGAGGTCAAACTATAAAAGCATATGGAGAGCACAACTGAGGGAATATTGAAATTTTTGGATAGGCCAACCTCCCTTACAGTACCCTTACTTCCTCAGCTTGCAGAGGAGCAGTGTCCCAGAACTTGTTGCAAAGTAAGGATGAAATGTTATACACAGCCTCTAATGTGATATAAAATAGATTCATGTTATAGAGGAGCCATTGTAAAAGTAAGTATTTGTTAAAGAGCTACATAAATGGAATTAACTCAAGATATACTTTGAGAAAACAATGTTCCGGGCTGGTTTCAACAGGAGCTATTAAGTAGAGAGGATTTCAGTTAAAGAGAGGTATAACCAGATTGTAAGGGGTCAAGTAATGTGTCTGATTGCATTTGAGTGAAAGTGAGTTTGCTTAATCTAAGGAAGAAGAAATGATCAAAAGTGTTTCAGTATATTTGAAGATATCGTAATGGCATTCAATTGTTTGTGAACATTGGTGAATCAGTCAGGAAATCAAACTAAATGTTAAATCATAAGCATCTTTCTCCAATACAAGAAGGAAAAAATTATGAAGAAAGTATTGCACCATAGGATATCTAGGGAAACTGTCTCCTTCGATTTGTCTCCAGTGGCAGAAATGCTTGATCCTGACTAAGTGTGGAAGCACAAACAACATGGTCTCTCAAGGTGTCTCTCCAGGTCTGTGTTCTATGATTCCAAATTCACACATAATTCAGTCTTTAGCATAACAGGGCTAGCTTTCGGGTAACCCTAAACAGACACTGGTCTAGCTGGTCCAATCTTTATGTAGGAAAGCTTCTATAAATCCAAACATGATTTGCACAGTTTCAAATAATTTTATTTCAGCTTGAAGAATTCAGACGTTTCATCTCCTCTAAGGGGCAGTTACAAAAATTTTATGGCTAATAGCTTTTACCACTTTCAATTTCTAATGGGCTAAGGCTAGTTGAAAGGAGAAAGGTTTGGAGTGAGCCATGTTGTGGCAGTTCTGTGTTCCCCTTGTCATGGCTGACTAGAGACATGTTATAGTAGTCTGCTTCTTCTGGATTTCATCTTGGAATAAAAAATGATTATTTTTCTATCTTCTTGTTTTGAATGAAAGAAGTAAGCTGAGTAGTGAAAACACAATTTTTAATTTTTTTTTTAACCTTAAAAAAGTGGAAACTAAAAGACAGATGATTAAGGCAATAGTCTAAGAAATACGTAATAAACCTCATCATTGTGGTTTAGGCTAGAAAATGTGAAAAATTGTCTCTATCTGTTACCTGAAGCTGAATCAGCAAGTGTGGAGAACAGTGCTAATATTTCTAACTGTGCAATGTTTAACCACTGAATCAGTGTGGAGAATTTAATGATTTTGGAATTATATATTTAGTGTTTAGTTTTTCCCTGAATTTAAACTGGCTTCTGTGTTCTTGGTACAATGTACCAAGATTTTCTTA
This sequence comes from Haemorhous mexicanus, assembly GCF_027477595.1. Lineage (NCBI taxonomy): Eukaryota > Metazoa > Chordata > Aves > Passeriformes > Fringillidae > Haemorhous > Haemorhous mexicanus. The sequence goes on from NC_082348.1 coordinate 12,824,603, forward strand.
CAGAAAATTTATTCTGAAAAAAACCCCCAGCTTTTATATGAGAATTCAAAAACTTGCCAACTCATGTCTGTGCTTCAGACAGGATTGTTATCAGTCAAGTTCCATCATATCTGGTTCCTGACTGGATGGTATTATGATTGTGTCACATTCTGTGTCATTTCTAAATGGATAATTCAATTATTTACTTTAGAAACATTACTGGAGATTTTAATTTGGGGAGAAGATTTCATGTTTTCAATAGAAAAAGAAAAAGTATGTTACTTATAACCATTTAGTATAATACAATTTTCTCTCTCAGCTGTGAAGTAAAGAAAATATCCTCTTATTTCTCACAGACTAGTTTGTATATTGGTGACTGAAAGCCTGGCATTTTCACACCCTGTGTTTTTGTTTTCATGTTCATACATTTGGAATTTGTATAGAAGTATTTTAGAATCCTAAAAAAAAGGTTTGTGGAAGAGTTGCTGAAGCCTCCTCAAGGCAAAAGGAACCACTTGTGACAGATATATGTCTAATCTGCTTGTACAGCTCTGATGATGAGGGTCTCTTCACCTGTCTAAGGCAATTTATTCAAGTTTTGGCTGTTCTTTCAGTTGCAGACTATTTCCTGGTATTTATCTGTCATATATTACCACATATATGTGAAGATGATAATATTTTGAAGTAATGTTGCAAAGCACTGGCACACTGTGGGCAGTAGTGATGCACATTTACTGTACCACAAGTAATGTGATATAGCACAGGCTGTGAGGGAGCAATGCCCTGTATTTTAGTCAGTCTAGTGATTCATACAGCAATTAACCAAAAATGATCGATGATTTGAGAAAGCTTGTTATGAAAAATTAAGCCATGGTCCTCTCAATCAAGCTGAATTGGTTGGGAATTTAGATCCCAGTTTTCAAGAAATCTTGAACAAAAGCCTCTTCACGTCTTACCAGCAACTGAATACAGTCCTGATGGCCATGACTTTAGCTTGGTCTGTTCAGGAAGTCAAGTCTGTATTCTGCATGATACATTCCAGTTACCGTTTAACTCCTGCTGAAGTGAGCTTAGGCCTGTAAGGCATTAGAGACATGGGTCTCACTTCCCTGACAAATATTATGACTATAGGAGGAGTCAGTAGTAAGATTGAGTTTCATTCCCACCAATGTGATGCTTACCTGTTTTTCTTATTTTGAGACCTGCTTTTCCTTATTTTGCAATGAGCCTGGGAAAACACTTCAGTAGAAAAGCATTCTGGTTTTCTATCAGAAAATGTCAGGGTGGATTATACTGAGGGCTTTTCTGCTGCTTGGTTTTAGAGATGCTCTGCTGGTGTTGGTGCCTCAAAACACTCAGACTGTTTACAGCCTGCCCTAACAAGCACTGGAAGCTGAGTTCTCTCTTGAGACACTGGTGAACTAGGTTGGCTTAGTTGGCTGACTGCATGTTTTCCACATAGTTTAGGGCTCTTGAAGTGATGATAACTTTTAGTGAAGGAAGTGGTTTTTATCAGTCTGGATTCATAAGCCTTGAGCAACTAGAAAGTCCATAGGTCAGGTCTGAGAGGTGTGTAAAATGATGTAGTATATTGTAGAACTGTTTCCTTCCTGCAATCTGAATACATTTTCATTCCTTCATCAAAACCTTTAATCCAGCACCTGAAATGACAGAAACACCTGGTTGTTTTTTTTTCCCCTGAATATGGACTGATCAAGCATGTTTCAAAGTCCTGGTTAGTGAAAATAAATAAGTAAATTAAAACAGCAAGAAATATAATCGAAACATAGATATGCATCTTTGGAAGCTTTCATCTCTGAAATCTTGCAGGCAAACACTTTCTATGCATATGATGTGTTATTCTATCTCTTGGTGAAAACAGAAGGAAAGCATTTGTTTCTTTCCTGTAGTAAAAGACCATCTCAAAGCAATAGATTTCACTGCAGAATAGAAAATGTTAAAAAAAAAAGTATGCATTTAATTACACAGATATTTAAAGTAATTAGGTAAGTATTATCTTTCCTAGAAGCTCAATGTGTTTATTTAGTGTTTTTCTGTATCTCTGATGCAATATTATCCTCATTAAGAAATATATTTACCTATCATGTTTTATCAAATAATAAATTAAACTATATTAGCAGTAAGATGTAATTGTATTTTGTGATTGTGCCCATGTGTGTCTCATACAAGCACTGGAGCACAAGGTACCTGTCTCACCCCGTTCTCAGCTCAAGGACTTCCTGGATGCCAACAAACTGGAGTCTCATGAGCTAATATTTTGCAGATAGACAAGAAATGAACAGTACTGAAAGAAAATTTTATTTTGTCTGTTGATTATGGGGTCCTTGCACTGAGAAAAAAGTCAAAATACAGAGAGAATGTCTTGTTGCTTATGTCCTTTTTTGTAGCATGGGTGAATGACTCACGCCAGAGTCATTATAACTCTTAGTGAATATATGTGAGCTGTCAGAACACTAAGTAAAGAAAAAAAAATCAACAGCTATCTGGGGAAGAATGTAAGGGAATTTTATGATTTGCTCTGTAACCTAAGTGAAATTCTTTTTAAAATGAATTTAATAATTTAAATCATTGTCTTAAATGTGGGTGAAGTTCCAAGTGAATTCTTTACCTGGCTGTCAGAACTATCAGCAACAACCTGAACATGTGTGGAGTTTTCACTCTGCTTCCTGTGCGCCTGCTGCAGCTGATAAGATTGAAGAACAGAAGGGACTTCTTCCATGCTTACATGAAGGTCAGGGGTAGTTTCTGCATTTTCAATAATCCAGGATCAAAAGAGTTTTCATACTTCTGTGTTCCAGAAGTGCCCTGTTATTAAGTGAGCAGAATAGCCTTCATAAGTGAAACTGGTAAACTCTGAGCTGACTGAGAGCTTGTATTTTGTTTGAGATTCATATAGCTTAAGGAAGTCACAAGACTTTTGAATAGACTCCAGACTGTGAAATGAAATTAATTTCTTTTAAATTCCTGAGAGACCTCATGTGTTTTCTTGAAGAGAATTAAGAACACTCCTTTCAGGCAGCAAAAGCAAAAGTAGTTGAGAGAACAGTCAATGTTCTTTGGTATACAATTTGTTTATTAAGTCCTCTGTAATGAGAGAAAAGTAACATTTCTGAATTTGTGTTAGGGCTGTATAAAAACAGAATTATTCATGGAGACTTCATTATCTTCCACCTCATATTACAATAATGACATTCACAACATCACAGTTGCACTCTGCTTTTCAAGTAGCATTTGTAAAAACTAACACTATATCTAGAGTTTTGTTTCTTTTCTTTTATCCAGTTATAAGAATGTCTAAAAAGAGCGTTAACTATTCAAATCAGAGGTCTGGCTAACATTGTGTCCAGTGACAGTAGGCCTCAGAAGCTGGCTATGGGCATTGGTAAGAGCAGGGAGGATGTGTGGATGTGTATGACATATTCTGTCTTACACCCGCAGGGCACCGCAGGGACCCATTTGTGTTTGGTGGTGTTGTGTGTTCCAAACCTGCCATGCAGGACAGCACAACCCTGCTGTGCAGTCTGTCAGGCTTCAAGGGGACTTCCTTTTCATGGCACTGCCCGAGCCTCAGATTGCAAATACATGTGGGAGACTCCTTATTTCCCTAACTGGAGAGCTGCTTTCTTATCTTCAGTACAAATCTGCAATTTAACCTATTACCAGAGGCAATTGCAGTCTTTTTAAGGCAGAAGATTGGAATATGATGCTGATAAAAGTGAGAAGACCAAAGATGGGAAAGAAGGAAGTTGAGAAGTTGAGAAGCCTGAGTAGCCCAGGACCATTTGTAAGAATTTTGCCCATATACAGGAAATGGTCATATGACCAAGTAGTAGGATTTCTATGCAGGGTCATTTGCTAAAAGAGTAGATTGCCAAATGCTCTAAATAAAACAATGAAATTATTAGATTTCCATTACTTTGTATTAGCACAATTTAAATCTCTCAAAAAATATTATGTTTGTAATTACAGTAGAGAATTTGTTTCACATGGTCATCCTTTTCCCCAGAGTGTCACTTGCAAAATTTATGAACAAAAACTTGCATGTTGGTTGCTAACGTGGCTTTGATTTTACTGCTAAAAGACAAATTAGCCTCCACCAGGCCAAAACTGTCTGAGTATTTGGATTAATTTGGTACTCCATCTTGTCTGAAATAATGGTATTTAGTAATTCTACCAGCTGGCCAGCAAAATTAGAATGAATATGCTATACCCTGCAAATAGCGATATAATCAGGAGGACTAATTGAAAATAACACGACTCTTCTTCTTTTTTTTTTTTTTTAACTTTCACAATTCACAGAATATTTAGATTAGCAATTTTCAAAAAACCCAACATTTGCTAAAATGTGATTTCATGAGACATGAGACAAAATATAAAATCTAGAGTTGACTGTTTTATATATTAACTGTGATTAAAATAATCTAGAGTTCTGCACAGTTAACAGGATAGATTTATTTAAATGATGGGTAATTTTCTGTTGTTTTAAGTGGTTACAAGTTTTGGCCTCAGAAAGAAGGGTGTTTATATGACATAAGAAGGCAAAATGTATTTACTCATGAAAGCACATCTGCTACTGACTACAGAGCTATCAAAGAAGCAAGATCCTGTATGTGTATACCTACAATGTGTGTACTCTCATGAGTATAATATTTTGCTGAACTTCTGATTGCCTACAATGACAGTAGCCCAACCCATTCCAGTTCTGATGGTCATTTGGCCAGAGGGTCACAGCTGAGAAGTCTCCTCTGCCAACAGCAGGCAGCTGACCATCAGTGCTGACAGATGTAGCCTCAGCTGTGACAGCAGGAAATGGAGTGATTACTGTATAGACAAGTGCCAAGGTCCTTAGGGATTTAGTGTGTGGCTCAGCAGATGTTCTTTATTTTAAGGAACTAAACACTCTCTTTTTTTTTAACACCATGCTTAAATTCTTTGATGCAGGAAGGACTTTAAGAAGACCTGACACATGTAGTGGAAGATGGTCCTCTATTACTTAGAAACTGTGGTACATTTGCTTAACTAGTGTGACTTTGTAAAAATGAAACCCCTGTTGGCATAAAGTCTGGACACTGTTCAGGGCACAGTGTGTGCCTAGGACTGCAGGAATGAGACTATCCTGTGGGGGCAGAGAGGAAGGTGAGTAGCTGTATAAAACCTGTCTGTTATCAGTTTGCCCTCATGGTTAGAGATTTGTGCCCAAGCCCTCTCCGTTTAGTATTAGAATATCATCAGGAGAGCTCTTCAGTACTCTGAAGAGAGATTTTTACTTTTTGTTTTGTTCTGGGTTAATCAAATCTACTTTACCTCTTGTTGACTTTTGTAGTTGTCACAAAAATGGGTATGTGGTAAAAAGCCAGACCTTGGCTACCTTAGAGAACCAAGGCTGTGGCTGTGTTGCTACGTAAGAGTGAAATGAGATACAACTGCATTATTCAGCTTTGGTTCCTTTCAGGCAAGAGATAGAGAAGCAGCAGAGGAGCCAAAAACAGTATCAGAAAATGAGCTTACAGTTAAACAGCTGAGGCTAAGTCTTGAAGCTGGTTAGTTGCCCTATTTTGTGGTGTAGAAATTTGCTGAGACCACTTTGCCTTAGTAGCACTGATTTGGAGACTTGGCTTGTAAGCCTTGCAGCTGGAAGTATGGAGAGTACTTGGATGACAATGCTGAGAGAAAAAATTGTTTCCTGACTGCATTTTTTTTTTTTTTACAGGGAAGTTTCCTTGACATAAGAGTGTTTCATTGAAATAAAGCTGTTTACTGGGAGCTTTTAGAAATGACAAAAATGTTTTGTCAGGATGTTTTTGTCTAACTTGTTTGCTGACACTGACTGTGCTTGTTCAGCAGCATGTGAAGTTACATGACGTTTGCAGGTGTTGGATCATAGAGCCCCTGTCATGTTCCCTAAATAGATCTCAGAGCTGTATTCTATGAAGAGTCTTTTATTCCAGTCCATGTATAATTAACCAGTGTCATTTTGTTTCATTTTAACTAAGGGAAAACTAAATTTATAGGGGAAATCTTTACTTCTAGGTTCATGCTGGTTTTTGCTTTTCCTCAGTTGTGAGCTGGCTGATATCTCTGAGGTGGTCCCTGTGCACTCATAAATCATTTGTGGTATTTTTCTACCTTTACTTTCTTGTTACAGCCCAGGCATAAAATGATCTTCTTAAGCATTCATAAGGAATATAAACAGGAAAAAATATTTTAAAATTTCTAGGAAATAATATTGAATCTTTCTGTATTTAGCAAACAAAGGAAAGAACACAAATTAATTGCACTTCTAAAAGATTAAAAAGTAAGTTTGGTTTTGTTTTTTTTTTGTGAAAAAGTGAAGCTTGACCATTCATAGTCAGAAGGAATCACATGAATTTGATCTTCTAGCACTGCTTGTTTTGCCAGCCCCCAAAGCAGATAAAGAATGAGGACAAAAGAAAAGAAAAATAGGGAAAAAAATAGAGTAAATGTAAAAACACAGTAATTAACCAATCACTTGGGATTAGTCCTAGTTTTGTTCTCATTACTACTTTGAGCCTGTGTGGTTTTTTCAAGCTTCCCTTACCTGCTGGGAGAGAATAACCTCTTATGTGTCTCATATATAAATACATCTAAAAGTCTTCTTTTGGTGAGCTGGAAATCAGGGAGAAGTTAAGAAAACAACTTTGAAGGTTCTTCAGAATGATATAGAGAACTGATAGGTGTGATTTTTCTGTGAGATTATAGATTCTGTAAAAATGTTCTTGCGCTTTGAGCTTTACACTTTTTTTTGTTTGACTCTGGAGGACAGCAAATAATTTTCCAGAAAATAGAGGAGTTGAAGTGTATACAGCAGTGGTGAGTGCTCAGCTAGTAATGCAGTCCCTTTTCTATCTAAAAAGATATTTAAAATGTACTGGAAACGTGCTACAGATTATATAATGCACACATGATATGTATCCCTAAACTCCATCATAGTGTCTTAAAACAAGCCAGTCATTTCTACTGTCTTATCAGGATTGGTTCATAATAGAGTGATTTTTGACTGTTTTTCTACAAAAGTATAGTTGCTTTTATTTACTTAGTTAATTTCTCCAGTACATGTTCCTGTCCTCAATAAAAGTGGGTTGACAGGAATTAGTTTTCTTTTTCAAGACACAAAAATGGTGTTTTTTTGCCAGAACATGCACTGATTAATTTGTTTCATCAATAATAATTCTATTTATTTTATTTTTAGTCAATATTTTGACAGGAAAATTGCATTGACATAGAGCTAAGTGAGCTAGTAAATAGAAGACCTGGATTTCTCTCTAATTTAAGCAAGTAATGTGATTACAGTTAATTCAGTTCAGCCAGGTCTTACGTATGCAGCTATTTCTCATCATGAACAGAGTGCACTTGTTTTCATGATTATCTGAAGCTTTCTGATTTTAATTTATTTTAGTAAGAAGTCTTGGTAAGCGCGCTGATTTAAAATTCTCAGGGTGATCCCATTGATTTGAAACCTGTTAATTTCCAGTACTTGAATTTCTTAGAGCTGCATTATTGGGAATAGTTCAGAGGTTACTGTCAATGCCAAACAAAGTTGCTGTCCATAACCTATAGGTTATAGATCAGATTAAGCACCTTTTATTATATTCCTTTGATAAAGAGTCCGCCAGAAGGGAAAAGGAAGATAAAACAGGGAAGGAATGTATTCACTCAGATTTTAGTGAAGGATTCTTATTAATAAAAAAAATTAATTTTTTAAGTGTATCATTATGTAAATTCGTTGGTAATGATCTACAGGCTTTCCACAATTCAGACACTGCAAAAATTAAAACAGTTACCTTTGAGGATTTTAGCTTGAGACAAGGGAGTTAAAGAGTTAAAATAACACTGAATTTATTACTGCAATTGGATATGGAATGAAATTTGGATTTGTCTGACTATATTGAAGTTAGGAGAAGATTTGTAGTTTAATCCAACTGACTTGCCTTACAAGAATCAGGGAATTACTATTTTATTTTTTAAAATAATGGCTATGTTAAAACAAAAATGGGAGCAAGTTTTGGTTTCTCAAATTATATTTTCAAAAATTATGGAAATGGAAAATTAAACAACAAATAAAAATGGAGAAAATTTTGTGGAAAACGTTAAGCTTGAATTTCTTCTGCCAAATAATCATTGCAAAAAGCCACTTTAGGTTTGGAAAATGTAGGCGGGACAAGGAGGTTAGTGAAAAGAGTGGGAGAAAAAAAATCCCTCTATTGCTTGGTAAAGAACAGTGCACTGCAGTGTGAAAATAGCATACCTTTCAGTAACTGGTTGTAATTCTAAATACTGCTAAAATGACTTCTGTGGCCTTGTTCCAAATACATTAGTTTAGCCTAAAAGTCACCAATGCTTCGGGGAATGCTACATTTTAGTATAATGGGATTATTCTAAGGAAACATGTGGGAAACTACACAAGAAATTGCTTCTAAATTTCCATGTAATATTACAGCTCTCTAATAACATAACCAAGCATTCGATTTATCTGAGCAAGATTTTTAGTGTCTTTCCTTTAGTAAGAAATATTACTGGGTGCCTGTGTGCATATTGTATACATGCATAATCCTTAAAGAGCACAGGGAAGATGTGTCTCCTTGTTCTCACTGCCATGTGTGCACTTCCTGACTGCCAGCCTCAGGCTCAAACAGTGTATTGTGAATTGATCAAATTAAAAAGATGGCTTTGCTTTGCTTTGTCATTTCTATTCTTCCACTGAGGAAATGAAGGAGGAGACAGTCAGTGATGGGTTTGTTGTTCTGTGAGATGTAATGAAGAAAGCAATAGAATTCAGAAAATACCTTGAAATTCAGACCTGCCATTGAATCAGGTAGCCATACTCCAGCAAACTGCTTTAGATGTCGATTTAAATTACAAACAGAGAGCAAGTTCATTTGGTCCTTAAACTTGCAGCTTTGTAACCATGTTATACAACTAAACATATAACAGAGTTCCTTTAAGGAAGAGGTTGACAAGATTATATTGTCAAAATGTGTCCATTAACCTAATCTAGCACACCAACATCCCTCTTCTATCATATTGTAACAAGGGTAATTTTATAAACATGAATCCTCTTTTAAAAAATTTAGTTATATAGCTGATTATTCTTTGGTGTATCAGGTACCTCTGTCAGAGAAAGCATGTTAGTTGGATTTCTATTTACATTCATTTTGGTAATTACTGTATTTTCTTATCTATGCATATGCATTTCATTCTCCCTTGTCTGACAAATACATATGTATATTTTAAAATAGGTATACAAGATGTGGATTCTGTATAGAACTCAGCTTGAGAAATAGAACAGTTACTTTTTTTTTTTTCAGATTGCTTTCTTTTTATGTCTCTAATGTGCTAGTAGAACACTGGGACATTTGTATTCCAGTCTCTGTGATGATATCTTTAAAATGAAGTAAAAAAGCTGCTTCAATTACAAGCAGATTTTATACAAGTAAAAACTTAAAAGCAGTAGTAATTTCTACATGGAAGAAGCTTCTATTAGAAAAATGTTCATCTGCCAAACCCCTGAAATTCTGGCTTACCCTATGGCCCAGGAAGAAAATAAAAGGTAGAAACACAAAGCCATATATATTACCATAATGTAGACTTTTAAAAGAGTAATTCTTTTCTGTTGTATCAGTTGGGTTAGTGGGAGTCAGTAATACAAATCAGAACATCTGATAAACTTAATTTACTGTTAAAACTAGTTTGTTTCAGTTACTGTTGAACTGATTGATATAACTTTTTTTCCCCCCCAAAATACCGTTTCACACGGATACCATGCCCAAGGTGCATTTAGCCAGGAGCTACATAGACATCCTGCTTTTTCTCTTTTCAGGGAAAATAGACTTTAAAAAGGACTCAGATTGCCATGCAAAACATAAATGCCCCTAATGAACTGAATGAGACACATTAGAAGAGTCTATATTTATCTGTAGTATTTAGCTTTTAATCTATTTGTTCAAAATTAACTTTTGTGAAAAAAAGTTATTTTCTTGCTAAATCAAATAATTACTTATGGCTCAGTTTTTGTGCATAAAGTACTTTTTTTATAACAAAGCTATTGAGGATGAAAGTTTGCAGTTTTCATCAAAACAAGAAAATATCAGACAGACACAAGTAACATTCTTGAAAGCTTGAAGAATGCAGGTGCTAATTATACTTTACTTAATGCATAGGAAAGAGCCTAAAAATCCATTAACAGACAGAGAACTTCATTTTCACATACAATCTTCTCTGAAAGGAAACTATGAGCAAAGAGAGCTGCTAAGAGGTCTCCTGGGATCAAATGTTTGATGGTTTATTGATCTCATTCAATGCTTTTAGAATCATTAAAAGTCACCTTTCCTTTGTCATTCAGTCCTACTAGGGAGTAAATTGAACATTATGTTCATGTAGGTCATTGAGTACTTTTTACAGTAGTTTATTCAAGCAAATGGAAGAACGTGCTTCTCCTAACTGACTGGCTAGATTAGGATATCAGAGAAGAAAAAATGTTAAAGAGAAACAAAGCACCAATTTGCTTTGCAATAGGCTGCTCTGGAAGAGCAAAAGATTGAATTACTTTAGTGAGATATCTTAAGGGGCTGTGGATATCATATTTGTGTCTTTGTGAAAGTCCTTGTCTAAAATAAATAATTACAGTAAATATAATATTTTTCCTGTGTTAGGGGCTCAGGAAGCAAAAAAAGAAAACAACCAATGCCCCATTCTTTTGTCACCTCTGGGCAAATAACTTTTAAAATCATGGTCAATGTAAGGCAGTAAACAAAGAGAGTATTCTGAGAAAATGAGAACAAATACCCTCAGAAAAAGTCTTTTTCCTAGGAGGAACTCCATTATGTGTAGTATCCAGTACAGATGCTCAGTAAAGAGACACGTAGTAAAAAAAGCAGCACATCTGGATGCAGGATATTGAAGCTTTTTAAATGTTTTATCCCTCCCATGATGCAGGAAAATAAATATTTTGTTGTTTATAAGCATCTTGTAACCAGAAAGAAAAGAGCATGTTCTAAAAGCCCACAGAAATGATTTCTCTCTTCTCTTTTTAGTACCAGGCAGCAAATCAGTGACAACCACATGTCGATGAGCTCTACTGTTGCACTGAAGTGCAGCACCCACAGCAGGAACCTCTTTTTGTTGCAATCCAAAGCAGTTTGTTAAATAGTAATTCATCTGGTTGCCACCAATGGTAGTTTTCTCTGTTCTTGCACTCTGATTTCAGGGCCTTTAAGGCAGTGCAGCCCAGTGACTCTCCCTTTATCTGAATGTAAGCAGGGTGCACATACTATTATCTGTGTTGCCTGCTGCAGACAGGGTCTTCATCTTCAGTCTTCCAAAAGCTTTTTTCTCTACTTGCCACCTTTTCCAGTGGAAAAGACTCTGGGTTATCTGTGGTGTTAGGTACCACACACAAGCTAGCAAGCTGTTTTATGACACTTCAAATCCATCCTCCCCAGCCCACCAAGTAGCAGGAACCATTTTTTCTCCTCACAGCTTTATGATAGTGGATTCAAATAATGCTTTAGCAGTTCATTTTGTAAGTTTGGGAGACCACCTGGTATTTTTAAAACTTTTTGTCCTCACCTCTGCTTAGATGTGTTTTTAATTTCTGGGTGAATGAGTGATCAGGAAGCGTGTGTTTTGTTTGGCTTGAAAATAGTAAACATGAAAGACTATTTTAAAGGAATTTTTTCTTTTACTCAGTTTTCTGTCAAATATAAGCAATTTATAGAAATTTAAAAATATATAGGTGCAAATTCAACATGTCTATTTCCAACTTACTTAAAACTTAGAAGTATTTTATAAGAATATAATGTAATATAATGATATTTGTGGAATTCTGTACTGAAATGTTGCTTAGAAGGTACTTCTGCAGATCTACAGTCCAGAATCCTGCTTGAAACTGAATAATTGTGAAGATAAACTCAGCTATGGCTTTCTGTGACTGTCTTGAAAAATTCCAGTGATACACAAAGTATAGCTTCTCTCTATAACCAGTGATGCACCACCCTCCTCTTGAACATATTAGATGAAAGATTAATTTAAATCTGCATTCTGTCTCCAACTAAGGCCTGTATCAGATGTCTAAGAAACAACAAAAGAATGGTGCAAATGCATTTCCTCATGATACTCTTCCAGCATTAGACAGCAAAAGTCTTATCAAAGTACTCTACAGATGGGGTTTTTTTTATGTTTTTGTTTATTTCTTTCTTGGTTTGGGGTGGAAGGAGAATAATTTTCCCTGCACAAGTATTAAATATGATTAAAGGCGTATTTCAAATACTCACTTCATTTGACAAAGTCCCTGGCTTTCAGTCAGTGTAAACAGAGGAGAATTAACTATTTCAATAACATTTTATTGACAAATATAACGTGAAATCTAGACCTATTGCCTCTGTAAAATTCAGAAAATGGAATAGAGTAGATAATTTTTTATTGAAGTTTTTTGGTAGCTAAAGAATGGACAGAAAAGAAACTGCCATTCCATCATCCAAGCCTATTGCTTTCCATTTGATATCTGAACTCATTCTACTGGATATTACTGTTCTTGCTTCCAGATTCCTTTGCTGAATATATACTGCTTTGAGCCAAATCTCTTATCAGACCTGCTTCCTACTTCCACTTTGAAAAAGTAGAGAATATTATTCAGACTTCCTTTCTTACCCCCTCCAAAGTGGCCTAATCTGTACTTCTACACCTGAGTCTTTCAAATATAGTAGTTTAACACTGACTCAAAATCAGTTCATTTGCCAGCAAATGATTATCTCATGTAAGTTTCCCAGTATAGTTTGTCATATTGAGCTAAACTGCCCAAACTCAAACTTAGCTCTTGGAATTTACATTATCATTAATGTATTCATTTCTTCAGTTCCTGTAACCACTGATTCAAATATGTCACTCTGCAAAGTTTGTCATAGTGCAATGTGAAAAAGATAACCAGGCTTTTGCTAAATGTTCTTTCTTTATACATTGAACAATTTTCAAGGCCTTTTAAACTCCAAATTTCATTATTGGTACTTCCAACAAGACTTAACAAGGTAAGGAATGGTTTCTTCTTTCAAGATAGAGTTTACAATCTTCATCTTCTTGTATATATTAAAGATCAGTACTGGAAGTTTTAAGTGTATGAGATATCAAGAGATTAAAACCCACACATCAACAGTCTCTTTAACTTTGCCAGGAGATCTGCACTCATAAAAAGAAAATTGCTTAAACAACAACAAAAAGTAATGGCATGCTACTAGTTGAAACAACTAATTTCACCTCTTTTAAACAAAAATCCCATGTAAATGGAATTTAGTTTCTAAGTTTTTCTTGTCAGCTGTCATTCTGACACCCCCTGTCCTGCAGTTTTAACTGTAGGAGCTATAAGATGACACACCACTTACTACAAGTTCCATCATTATATGGTACAAAGGCCCTGTCAAATGCTGGTGCCACTGGGAAATTGCTACTAGCTTGATGGAGATTATTTTTGTTTTACTTCTTTTTATGTCCCTGGCTCTATTCTCCCTACTCCCATCATTTCCTTGAGGGGATCATGGTGGAGAAATAGCTGGTGTGATAAATTGATCAGCAGGGTACCATAGCAGCATTAAGCTATCCATCCATCAGGACTGCAGTGCATTTGAGTGAGTAGGTGCTGGTTGGCTGATATTTCAGAACCCTTTCCAAGTGATGGAAAGGCTTTCACCTCTGTATTCCAGCCTCCGCCACATTAGAAATCTTTCTAACTTTAAATTGTTTCAGTGTATATAGAAATAGTAAATAATAGGATAAAAGACTTGTTCTCAGAGGGGCATTTCTATGAAGTACAAACAACTCTCTTTATATTGACTGTTAAAAAAATGCCATCAATTTTTTATTGTAAAGAAGTCACTGAGGACTATGAGTAGCAGATGAAAAGATCTCTTCTAGTGATATGTCAGTCCAGTGTCTTTGGCTGTCAAGTGTAGAGTGGATTAAAATTCTTGAGTACTAGATTTGTTTTATGACCTCACTGTTCTGTCTACATTGTCTAATGACATGCTGCCAAGGACAGATGCTGAGTTGCAACTTTAGCCATTATAATTGTATAAATCTTAGGGGAGATGTGTCCGAAAATCTGCCAGGTGCACCCCAGACCTTTGTGTGGGCATTCGTTGTTGTTTGTGTTCCCTGAGAAGAGCTGTAGCTCAGGAGAGGTTTGCATACATATCTTGCCTGTCTTACTGATTTCATTGCCACTCCTTAAACACTCAGAAGTGTGATTTTTGGATCTTAATTTCTTAAAGCCTCTGTGCTTTTGCTAAACATCAGTCTTTAAGAAATGACTGAAATAAAACTGAAATCCAAAAGACACTGTATAATAAAGATAGCACATCTCAGTAACAGAACCAGAAAATGAATAAAAAGACTTCCCCCTAAATCAAAGAGCACTCTTGCCAGTGCTCACCTTCAAAGTGTCCCATATTTCCAACAAACGAGGTGAATAGAAGCCTTTTATGAGCTCATCAGAGAAAATTCTTCCAGAAATGGTCCTACTGCTTGTGATGTGTGGAAGATTCAATGATTCAAAGCCACTAATGAGGGTCTGCAACTGATGAGCCAAAGGAGTTTTGCCTGGTGACCTTGGCTGGATGAGGAGGACACACTCTCCGACAAGGACAAGTGGGTTCAAAAGAGCATCGCTACTCTTCTCCCTAAACTTTCACTTGAGAATTATAAAATTCAGTCCTATAACTGCTACTGACTCCTGCAGAAACCAGTTTAAGGACTTGTGAGATATTTAGCAACTGTTCTTTGCCTGTTTTAAGTTGCTAATGTAGTTTTTCTTTTACAACCTCTTATCTCTTGCTTCTGTAATATAGGCATGACTGTGCATGCGGAAACAAAATAAGTCTTTTGTAAGTCAAAAATTTAATCTTGAAAACTTCCATGGTAGGGTTCTTTGGGTTTTTTTGGTTGGTTTGGGTTTTTTGTTTGGTTTTTTTTTTTTTTTTTCATTGAGAAATCCATTTGCAGTATATGGCTTACAGAAGATGAGGCCAATCCACCTTATGGCCAAAATCAGACTTTCATAGAGTAAAGCATCTAACGCCTACTGAGGAGATAGGTATGATTGCATCCACTTTCTTGGTAAAAAGCAAAAAAATGATATTTTATAGTTGGAGGTCAGGTAAATGAGATTAAAATATCAATTGAAGATAATTTTTTTTGCCAGTGGACAATAAATCATCAGGGTGCAGCAAACGTCTTGTATCACAAATGACCCAACTTGTAGCTGTTATTTTAGAAAGAGGTTAATCTGAAATGTGTGAGGTGAAAAAGTACATGTGTATTTTAATGAAGTCCATTTTTCTTAAGGAGAAACATTGTCATAATTATCTAATAGTCATAATCAAAATAAACAGGTATTTTTCTCCTACCCTAATGTAATATTCTGTGTTAGATAACATTGCATCTTTGCTTTCCACTTAACAGAAAATATTCAGTAATGATATCAAAGTGTCTTTACTACAATTTGGTTTCACAAATAAGCCTTCATTCATAAATATAGGCTTAGGGCTAATATTCATTCATTTGTAAAGGATTTATTTCAAGCAAACAATGTATCCAGTGGAACAAGCTGAAAAAAGCTTAATGCTGTACAGTCGAAGTCTAATTCATTAGCAGAAAATCAGAGGCGTGTTATTAGTGAATACAAAGGACAAAAAATCAGTGAAGGCTACAGGATAAATAAAAATCTGTTAATCAGATTGTATGGCTGTGTTCTGGTTTGTTGTTAATGAGGCATAATTTTAATCCTCTACCAAATGAAGCTCTCCATTTCTTAGCTTACGATGGGCCAGGTTTACTTCTGGTGCAAAATTCGTCATCTATTGAGGTGAAAATAAAGGGGAAATTCATCTAATGACAACTACAATGCTGTGCACGTAATTGAGGTGATGCTGAAACCCAGTAAAAATGGCACAGAAGTCCAAGGCACTGGATACTGGTCAAAGGCCAGTAAATTGGAAAAAAATGGACATGAAATGGATATGAATGTCAACAGCAATGGATATGAATGTCAACCCAACAAGCCCCAGCACCCATCTTGTAAATATCTGAACTACAATTCAGGCTTTCTGTTATGCTCTTTCACATCACTGTGTTAGCACAAAAATGTTCTAAAGGATGACTCTCTGACAAAAGAAGTCTGATATTACTATGGAGAATTCAAAAATTGATGGGAATTCTGAGCTGGGTAAAGACCAGCAAAAAATTCGAGACCATCTTTATAGTCATATAGATCCACTGTAGGATCAGGCAGTATCAGTCCTGAAATATCAAGTGGTGAAATTGCTTCTCATACCACTAGTGCCATTTGCAACTTTGCAGAACCAATATCAGTTTTGTAAAAAAAGGTGAATTGTAAATGTCTATGTTTTCTGAGGAGTAACAAGGGTGATTGAAGTTTTCATGCACAGACTGGGTTCCACACACAGGTTAAATTATTATCTATAGCGAGAAAAAGATGTGTTGGATGAACACCACAGTGAAATGGTGGTCAAATAAATTAGCATTAAGCTGCTAGTTGTTTCAACGCAATAAGGGCGTAATTCCCCAAGTAAAGCTTAAAGAGAGGAAACAATGTAAAAAAACCAAGAAAGTTTTGATGAACACCATTTTAGTACTAGCTGCTTCCAGTGTGCTCCTTGTCATCCACTGTGAGGCTTACATTGAACAAACCCACCTGCTGCACTTCTTCAGGTTCTGCTGCTGTTCATTCTGGAAAGCCTGTCTCCTTTCTGCAGGACTCCCTCTCTTCCTGCACTGGGTTCAGGCGAGTCAACTTCCATAGGAGGCATCTTTTGGACTGGGGGAATAACTTGCTCAAAACATTTTGCTGACATTGACAAAACCAAATTCAGGGATGAATGATAAGGAAGTGTTTAACATCTATGTGAGTAATAACCTCTTTGACCTGAGAAGGTGTCTCAGCCATCAGCAGGACCATAGTACCATTGACAGAGAAATGTTGAGACAGGGACACCAATATCCACCAGAAGAACTGGAAAATGATATGCAGTACAGTTTTAGCAAATACAGGTTTTTTGAATGTCAAGGGCTGTGTTAGAGGTAGTCATTGAGGAGGACCTGCTGTTATCTTCTCTGCATCATGGCATGCCCTTCCACGGGGAACAGTGCAGAGGGAGGCTGTGATACACTTACCTATCCTATCTATTGTTTGGGTTTTGTGTCTTTGATATAAACCACTTATGTGTGTAATTCATTTAAAAGTTGCAGTGGTGCTGCTTGGCATTGGCATGCATTCAGGATAATCACTAGCAAAATATTCAGTCTGGACAATGATTCAGTTGGAAAAGTCATCTTTGGCTCTTTGGCAGCTCTTCTTTGTCCCTCACAGGCCTTTTGGTGTAACAAGAAAGGAAATGTCTGGTCCAAGTACTGTTTCATATTTATCAGAGTTGAAGAGGACTGATGTCATGTGCAAGCTGTGAGCTACAATTGGAATAAAATGGACAGAGGAAAGTTAGTAGGTTTGTGTTAGTGGCTGACATTCAGAAGGTTGGAACTTTGTAGTAATTTAGAAAGGTATATTAAGGGCATAAGGTACTAAATCCTTTTGACATTTAATGGAAAAGGTGGCCACGGTATTTCCTGAGCCTATGGCTGTAAGCCATAAAGTACTCCTTAAGGCAGTTATCAGGTTCAGAGGACAGTAAAGTCTTTTTGTCCGTCCTAGTCAAATTGTCACTTTCTTGGTTCAAAACCTAATGAGATGTGTATGAGCCACTGCATTTCTTAAACAGCATTAATGGTTGAGTAGCCATTTAATATCAGGGTCACCCTACCACAAATAGAACAAAAGGCAAGGTGTCACACTGCATGATATAAAAACGGCTTTGGACACCCAGACTCTTACCTGACAAAGAAAAGGCACTTAGCCAGTTCTGTATTTTTTTGCCAGGGAAGATTGTTAGAAAAAAGAAAATATCCACATTATTGGCCACTTTTTCTGTGCAAATTACTATTAGTGTTTTGCATCTTATGTTTGCAACATGAATTCACACTATGTGACTCTGTGTACTTTCAAGGAAAAAGTACCTCATGTGGAAAAGCATAAAAAAATTGTTTCCCAAGTATGGCTTGCAGCTTTTAGGTATCTATTTCAACCTTTTGTGAGTTCTTATGCAATGCAGTTTGGGGATCTCGTGGACATTGTAGCTGTTCTTGACCAATGACGCACTAAGACCTGCTTTTCGTAATGACTTTTTGTGGCGCTTTTTTTTTTTTTTTAATCTTTAGAGAGGAGTATATGACCCTTTTTGACTCACTAAGTAACTCGCTAATCAGGTTGACAATGTGTCTTCATTTTCACCTACATCAGCCAGCACAGCTGGGCCAGTCATGAGAGAAGGAAAGATGTACAAGTGTCTTATTGAAGGACAAAGCAGAAAAATTTTATGTATCAAATGAAGGCTGGTATTTCTGGGAAATAGAGATGACTGTCTGCATGACGTATGCTTGCACCTACTTTTCTTCCAGGTTTTGTATGCTCACTAATCATTTGCACACAGTTTCTCTGGAGTAGTTTTGAGAACTGAGCCAGATTGGCATTGCTCACAAGAAAGTTAAAGCAAAATTACCTTGCTGCAGAGTCTTCAAGGCTGATAAACCCAAACACATAAATATGACTTCATGGTCCTCTGATCCTGTCACTTTGTGTGCTGTTTATTGCTTTACCCTTTAAAATACCAGCCACAGGCTGGCAACGAGCAGACATTCCCCTTACTCTGGTGGCAGAGATTGTCAGACCATTGCTCTGACTAATCATGAGATGGGCTCTTTCTCCCTCGGTTGCTGGATTGCTTGTGTATCCTTCTAAGGTTTTCTCATTGCTTTATCCTTTTTTATTTAGAGAAAGGTACATCCATGGAATGTCTGTAGTCCTTGCTGGTTCTTGTGTGTGACATCCAAATATACTGTAAACATTTTGCATTTCATTCAGAAAGGGCTCCCAATGTCTAAATGAGCATCCTTCAGGCTATGGGGTAAAAATTCAATCAGTTACATATATCCATGAGCTGGCATTCCAGCAACACCTCATTTATGCTGAAACTCCAAACAGCCTGTCCCTCCAGCCATACCCATTCAAACATTACCTTATTTGAAACCATATTCATCACAAATATCCTCTTAAGGCTTTACTGGTCATTGCATTGGTGTACAGTGGGGCTTTTACTTGCTTTAAATTCCTTGACATGAATACCTCCAAGCATGTTATAGTTGGGACTATGATCTGAAAGGTCTGGCATACTTCTCAGGGTTTTTAGAGTCATTTCTTCTAAGGGTTGAAGATCTAATTCAAGGAAAACACAATCTTCTAGAACTCAAGTATATTTAAACCTAGTTAGTCTTACCTTAAAACAAGAACAGAGTTTTTGAAGTATTTCTTCCATGGAATGTGACGAGAAACTGAATTAAATAGGGTGACTGGGTTTCCCACAGGGCATAGCACAGTAGGGGTTTCTGAGGGTAAAAAATAGTGTTTCCATGAGGCTTGTACTTAGTTCCCTGCTGTGTCGTTTTAGAAGCACTAATGTGCAATTAGAGGAATTTGCAAACTGATCTCCAGTTTCACTTGAAACACCACCTGGTCTCACTTTTCTATAGTCAGGGAGTGTTTCTCCATATTTTATTAGAAGTTGAGCCAATTGGCTGGGAGAAAAAAGGGAGTCATGAGAAGAAAACTCAAGGAGATTGAAATAATTTCAAATGATTTTGTCATGACTTTGAAAATCTGATTAAAATTTCCTTCTGTGGGAAATTACATGAATATCACTTCAGTTTATATAAAACTAGAACTTTTTATCGTAATTTTCACCACTAAAAATAAAAAGCAGTGTAAGAAGTGTCTCTAACTTTATTACCTCTTTTTTGTCCGCTCTTACAAATGGGAAAAATTACACTGTGTGAAATCTGTTTGTAAGTTTTTTATTTTAACTAAAATCACAGTTTCTATCAAATGGTTGCAATTTTAAAAGTATCAGCAACCCAGCTTTGGCATAGTTTTCATCAGTTGTTAGACTTCATACCGTTCAAGTGTCTGTATGAGCTGAAAATATCAACAATTAACTGCGTTTTCTTCAAAGATGCAAAATGTAAAAAGCATTTTTCTTCAAAGTGTTGTCATAGGAAACCTGTTGAGAATATGGATTATGATAATTAAAATCTGTTGGTTACCTATTAACTCTTAATACATATATTTAATAATTTTCCATTATTACTAAAATTGTGTTGTAATTGCCCTTGAAAAAATTCTGCTTATTGTTAATGGTTTCTCTCCAGTCCAGCTTGCAATAGTAGCTGTTTACTGTTTCATCCTAAAACAAATCAATGGTTTGAAGCTTGAATTACACATTTTCTTCAATAATTCCTCCTTTCCTTTAGCCACCTGATAAGCTTGCAGTCAAGACCTATATTTTAGCCTGACTACACGACATAATCTTCAGTTCCCAATACAGTTTCAAAACTTTTTGCTGCTTATGTGTGTACCAGAAAGTAATCCACTGTTTTCAGCAATAATTTATCTCTTTCATGTTATCCAGAATAGCCGTGTGTATTCTATCAATAATGAAATCAGAACTCAAAACATAAAAGGAACTTTTCTTGCTTTATTCTGACACTTGTAGTTGAATTTTCCAAAGGTATTCAGTTTGGAGCCTATTCCCTGTTAAGAATCTGGATTCTGAATCTCATTTTGACACTCAGTGGATATTAACTATCAATTACTTGTGCTTTTAAAAATAACATTTTTTTCCTTTTATTTTTTTATTGATTTCTTAAAAAATTCCTAGAGCATGAATAAAATCTTACCAATGGCACACACCCCTAATGAATCAAAATCTTTAATCACAAAGCTCAGTGAAATTTGAAAGACTTTAGTAGAAAAGTAGAAATTGCACTAACGAAATATTTATAGAAGTACAGACCTGATAGATAATTGTAGTTGTATTCATATGCATAGATAATTTTTTGCCCACTTTAATTTTTTGTATATGTTTAAGATCTTTGAAGTCAGGATAAAATTTTTGATCATTTTTCATGACATCTTTTCAGATTATCGCAGAAAGAAATAGCAATCCTTTCAGGTTGCTGAGAAAAGAGGCAGTTTTAATAAAAATCGCATAAACACTCTTCATTGAAGAAAAATCTAACAGTTAACCACATTTGATTTGCAATAAGTAATTAATTTGAAATAAACATATTTTAACTTTCTTACATATCTATTCATGTCTATTTTTTGCATCTGTACTTGCTATTTTAGGTGCTATGTTGGGAAAAAAACCAACCTCCAGATCATGATCTCTTTTTTTTTTGGTAAATGTATTATATGCCTATATCTATGTATATGTTCAGGGGTTTTACTCAAGTTTCAGAGTTTCAAACATGCTAGTAGGTCTAGATGGACAAGTTCTATAAAATGTGTAGAATTTCAAAAGTGTTTTGACCTAGAGAAAGAAAATAATTATTTGTTTGGAAATAATTTTCTATGGCCTAATTCTGAAATGATCTTTTCATAAGGCGGAAAATAAACATCACCTTCCTTCTCTTAGAAAAAAATATATATATATTAGAAATATTTAGAAATATAGACTTAATTTGAAATATTTGTATATATATACGCAGTTGTGCTGCAAAATAATTAATTAAAAACCCAATAAAAAACAAGCAATTCGTGCAAGATACAGTTCCACAGCCGAAGGTTATTTATTTCCTAGGAAAAAAGTACTCTGGTAACTGTAACTGAGGTGAAATAATTTGGCTACTTTCCGAACTGGTTTGTCTTCAAATTTTTCCATCTTTTTCCCATCAAAATGAAAGGATCGGCATTGTGATAACCTTTGTGCTTTCATTACCTCTGGGAGATCTTTGGTTTTGCATAAATAGGTGTTCATAGAGGGCTGTGTATGTGGACTCTTTATAGGGTAAAAATCAGTGTCAATGTACATATTTTCTTGATGTGTCAAAGTAAACAACTAACAATTCTTTAATTTGGGAACTTCTTTGGTACTTTTGAGAAGTTCAGCTTACAAATGCACAATTGTAGCTATTCGGTCTGGCCAGACACCTCAGGGCAGTAGGACTGACCAAAATGTGGAATGTGTTGGAGTATTTGTGCCAGAACGTCTCCCTACTGCCAAGTTTCTAGCTTTTATCTTAAATTAAATGCAATGAGGTGGATTTGGACTCTTATTTTGCTTAAAATGACATTTTTATCCAAGCTAACATTGATTCACCCCAAATGTGGATTGGCTTATCATATAGTTTGTTTTCTTGTCATCTGCTAACAATGCAGTAAACTCGTTTTCTTTCTTCTCACTTCTTAAGGAACGTAGCACATTCTGCATTGCAGTCCTCAAAACAAATATGCTGCCTTTAGCTTAAGGGGAAACTCAACCTTGAAAAGAATCTTTTTTTTTTCTTCTTCTTAAAATTCAGGGAGGGTCCTGTAACATTACCCCATCTCTTTGAGTGTTCAGAAAACTTTTCCTGCAGCTAAAATTTTGGTTTCAATTTTTATCCTAAACTTGTAGTTCAAATGTAAAATGCAGTGAAACAATTTTTTTTTCCTGTGATCTTGACTAAATTTACATGACTTAGAAGTGACAAATTTGTTATTTTCCCCCTTATATCAGTAAGCTTACATGGTGGTGTTGTCACATGGTGGAAAAAAAAAAGGAAGAAAAACTAAAAAGGAAATGAAGGAAGGTCAGATTCTGAAGTTCTTAGCCAATTCTTTCTTTAGGCAAATATTAAGCTCACTAGGATTTGGTTCAAATTAATTACATTTCCTAAATTAATTAGGAGTTTATATTTAAACTATCCTTTTAGTCACCTCTCTTTATTCTGACTCAAATTGTTAAATTTCTGGGTTTGTGTATTTTTTTTATACCCCACATATCAGAGTAAGAAAACATAAATATCTGTACCAAAAGCTGACCCAGCTCTACAATGTATCTATATTACCCGTTATTGTTTAGAGAACATAGCAATATAGTAGCCACATGGTACTGGACCTTGTAGTAACTGAAAGAGTGCAAATGACAAGAAGAAAAAAAGTCCTTCTCTCTTTGGGGAATAGTATTCCTAGTGTCAGTTATTCTTACTTTGGAATTTTTTTCCTGTGTTGGACCAATGTCTCAATTGAGAGGATTTGAAGATTAGGAGATAGTAGAGAAAGCACAGCAAGTATTCAAAATGCCTTAAGCTGTATTTGGTCGGAATTTGATAATTTCATTTCCACACACAAATTCTGCAGAGATCAGTCCTAGGCTATGAGTTAGACTCCCTGCTGAGCCACTTCATAGCTCTTGATTAGCAATGGATATTATAGTAATTGGGTCTGTTAATGCCTACCTTCCCTGCGAGGTGTTACCTAAACCTGGTCATTAAAATAATGACCACAGAAGAAAAAAGAGGAAGAAGGAGAGAGAGAATGTAAAGATATGCACAGTATTTCAAGACCTTGGTTATAATTCCTTCTTACACTGTGTTCAGAAACTGTTGAAGAATACTATAACAGCTGCTACTTTACAATTAAGTTGCACTATTAATTTGATTCAGAAAATATATTTTGGCAAATGAAAGGGCAGAATTCATCACCTTTGTGCAACACTGCAGATTTTTATTACCTGTATTCACTCAAGCAACAGCTCTATTTAGAAAACATTAATGTTCAGATGCCAATTGACAAAAGCACAGGGACTTATTAAATCAGAAATATTGTGACAAACTGTAGAATTTTGTGATTTTTCTCTAGGGAGCTAATCCAGTAAAGCATTTAATAGGCTGCTTAATTTTAAGCATAGAAGGACTCCCCAGAGAAGGTACAAAGCAGATGTTAAAGTGTTTTCCTGGTTGGAGCATGCAGTTGGTCAAAATTTGTTCTTCTGTGTCATTTCTTTTTGTTTTGCTTTGTTTTATAGGAAGATGTTAAGATTGCATCAAGCTCTTTAGAAGCCCATTATGCATGCTAAGTATTCATAGCATAATATTAAATGTTATCATGTGCAACATAGATGTGAGTATTGGAGTATTACATATAGATCTAATAAAAAGTTACTGTGCTATGTATGGTGCTCACATAAAGGAAACTACATCAGTAGCCTCAGAACACTTTAAAATATACAGCCTTAATCTGTAGTTCTGGGAATCTGCTAAATCCATTTGATAGAAATGTGTGGATTTTTTCGTCCTGAAGTCCTCTGAGTTCAGGGAAACTATGTGATGCATAAAGCTGTCTGTAGACTGTGCAATACAGGAATATGTCCATGAATAAGGTAAGGGACTTCAGTTAGTGTGAAAGTCCCAAACCTCAAAGTTACGGGCTTGCCTCAAGTACTCAAAGCTGTGCTGTATGAGATGCAGATTGAAATATTATAAGCATTTCTATTCATACACTTCTTCAGAGCTTCCATTTCCATCTCTAATCCTACTGTATTTGTTGTCCTATGCAATCTCCAAGTTATTAAAAGATCAGTTAGTGAAAATGACCCAAATTTTATTCTATTTGGGGTTTATAATTATGCCTTTTGAATGAAAAATATTGTCTTTTCCAAGTCTACATTTACTATGATACAAATGCTGCTCCTTAACTGTAAATCTTGTACTCACATTTGTAAGCAGTTCTCCCTGTGAAAAAATGGACGCTTTACCTTTAAAGGGAAACTGATTTAACCTGGGGCCTTTCCTACCTTCTTTTGGTTATCCTTTTTCTCCCTGACTGCAGAGATAAGATGAAAACTCCCTTTCACAAACTCTCATTTTTCCTCATGTTCAAAGGCTTCTGTACTACTTTGCTCAGTATTTTCAACACCACATCAAATAAGATCTCTGAAATATCTTATTTTCGTACACATTTTTTGTTTAAATGAGAGGATGACACAGTGGCAATGTTTGGCATCTCAACATATTTGAAAGGAAAAAAGTAATAATCCATCTGGCTCTGTGTTGAATATTCTTCCTGTACTGTTTTCAATGAATATAAACCTTTCTTTTATTGACAATTAGTAATTGTAGAGAGGCTGTTCAAACAGCTGCAGAAAAAATTACAGGATTTTAAAGGAAGTTGATTGATTGCATGTTAGTGCTGTAACTGCTCCTATGGCAGAAACCCTCTTGGCCAACATTCAGAGAATTGCATTAGGGGAAACAGAATATGCAGTTATCACACCTGAACTAGAGAATCACCATGTGCACAGGGTAGTGCAGAGCCAATCAGTGATCCCAGTTTATCCAAACCTAATTTGTGGACACTCATATAGAATTACTATATACAGGTACATCCTTGGAGTGGTAGAACTGTTCAGCAATGTTTTTGCAGGATGAGAGCTTATGATTGCCCTCCAGAATTACTGGGAATACATGTAAGCAGCCAGCAGCTTGTCTGAACATTGCAGGTTTAGAACATTGCCTCTTTGTGAAGCAAACTGGCAATGAATTCAGAAAGGCATGCTGACCTTGAGCCCAAAGAAATTCCTGCAGGTGGTCAACAGTGCCCATTCCTAGTTAATTCCAGCTTGAATAATTTACTATCAAATGAGACAAAATGAGTCTTGGCATGAGGCAGTCCATCAAAGCCCCACTGCTGCTGTAGTTAAGGTGATCAGTTTGAATTCTCTCTTCATCTGACTGTCAAGACTTTTCAAATATCATGGAGAGTGGCTTGGCACCTACAACAACCAGTTGCCTCAGGACTCTGGAATATCAGGAAACAACTATTTAGGGAAACAAAGCAGTAACATTCCTACTGTTTGCATTTCAGAGCATTGGGAAGCCTGCTACTGCTTTCACTTCTGTAAGCAGAAGTTGTTATAGATGAAGGTGTGATTCTCCTTTTGTGAGTAGTGTGAGGTGTCATGATTTCCAGTAACACATCTATTCAAGTCTGGGGATTTAACCTTTCTCATTTTTTCTGCACCCGATTATTTTTCCTGTATACTAACTCCTAAACCTAAAAATACTGTCCCAAGTACCTCTCTTCATAAACTGCATATTGTTACTGGCACAGTTCTTTGAGTTCAGATCATTTGAACCTGACAGAATAACAATTTCCTGATGATTTTGCTACAATGTCAACTATCTTTCTTTCTCTTTTCCTTCCAGTGGGTTACATATTTAATACATCACAGTATGGCTAAGGATAATCTGAAAACAAATTGGCTACATCACAGTGATATGGAGTCGTTTAGGGGACTTCTCCAGTTTTGAGATATATTTCTGTGAGAAAATAAAGACTGTGGGAAAGCTTCAGCCAATTACTTAGGCAAAAGTAGTTTGCACCTAAAACTGCTAGACAGCAGAACCCCAAGTATTCTGTCACTAGCTTCCAAATTAAGGAGTTGGTTAAAATCACCCTGCTGGGATAAGCAGAATTTTGGGCTTTGGATTTCAAATCCAGTCTCAAGGAAAAAGATTTTAGTGTCAGAGTATGAGAAGTATGAGAGGTATTCTGGAATTGTTAACAGCACTAAACAGCCAGGCCTTGGTTTCTGTTGTATGGAACATGCAGAGTATGTTCAGCTGTGTGAATAGAAAAAATTAATCCGCTTCATGAAAGGAATGATTTCACACTTTTAAAGCATCAAATTTCAAATGATTGCTGGCTGATACTGAAAATGCATATTTTTTGATTTTGCATGTTTTGGATTTTTCACATTTTTCATTACCAAAGATGGCATAAGATTAAAGAACTCTCAGATGTGTGTGCACAAACACACATGCAGATTTTTATTAACTGTTTTCACTCATCCTCTTGTCCAGCAAGCTGAAATATTCAACTGACTTCACTGTTTCATTATCCACTGTATTCTGTGTAGTGTAGTCTAGAATGAAGAAATAGGATCACTAGATCTATTGATCATGCAGAGAAAGACATGCTTTTTTACTTTGTGTTTGTAATCCCCTGGGTTCCTTTTTCACTCAGGTACTGTGATGAAGAGCAAGCTACAAATAAGATGGCAGCTTTTTAAACTCATGGGTGTTGTTGCTTCCACAGAGCTGTTAACTCCTGTAAGATTGCTTCAAACAGGCAAACAGCACCAAGGAGGACACTTTGTTGACACTGTAGGCTCCTTTTAGTACTTCTGCAGAAGGGTCCCTCTAAAGAGCTGTGCATTGTTATAGGGTGTCCAAAGAGACCCTGTTGTCACAAACCTGAAGGGCTTTCCCAGTTGTTATTAGGAGTTTCCAAGCTTATTTGAGGACTAAACTAGGTGTTTCCTTAAGATGTTGAAAGCATTTATTCTATGTCTTTGGAAAGTGTTATGTCAGTTTTTTTGCACCTAAGAGTTCTTTCTGATAGTTCAGCTGAATCCCTCATCAAAGCTCTATGCTTCTCCAGCATTTCCAAACCAGCTCCAGTATCATGGACTGTGAGTATTTACCAAGCATAAAATTGACATTATAAACTGACCTTTATCACTATTTAGAAAGGCTCTTTAGCTAGAAATACTCAATAGACAGAGATGAGACATTGGTGTCAGGATCTAGTAGGTGGGGCTTTTTCAGTTTTAAAGAAAAGAAATACAAAGGTAAACTTTCTGTAAGCCTAAAGATCATGTGCTGAAATGTTCCCATTGATGTTAAAATGTGAGGTCTTAGATTCACAAAATAAACTAGTTTTCATATTCCGCTGCTGGAACAGCAAGCAAATTGGAAAAGTGATCATTCAAATAAAGTTACTGTTTCTCCTAAAATAGAGGCAGGATTGTCTCTTTTGTGTAAGTGGACAAAATTATGGGTTCCATGGACTCCTGCTCAGCACTTATCCATATGCTTTATTTATCAAGAGAATTTTAGTATCAAAAAAAGGCATATAGATGGGGTAAACGTTTTAGTCCATGAGCTGTAAAATGATGGCATTTTTCAGTGCATCAAGTATGAGAACCACTGCTAGGATGAATTTACACTGGTTGCAATTGTTGAAGAAGCACTGGAATTTTCCTTCCTACAATAGCAGTATTTTGCTAAGAAATACCCTGCTTGCTGGCTGGTCACGCACAGGACAGATTGGGAGTTGGCAGCCATTCTCCTGGGTAGGCATTGATGTGCAGAAAGCATTTAGCAGGTGTGAGGAGGAAGAGCCACATGACATACACTGCTGTTCATATTTTTCTTTCCCTTCTTTTGAAAATGAAAAATCAACCTAATGAGTATACTGGTGTCTTGGTAAAAAAATAAGATCTCTGTTTTTTTGAGGATAATATTTTCCAGGCAGTCCTGTCTTTGTAGTTTTTCCCTTGTCTTTATGTTCCAGAAGTCAGACTGACATATTAGGATGTGGCTTATTTTTAAAGGCAATAAGCTATCGTCTCAAGTGTAGAAAAGGCTATGACAAGTCTTTAAGTTCAGCTTTATAGGAGGGAAATGTCAAAATTTACCACTCATTGGGTAGTACTGAAAAGTCAAACCTCTCAGCACTGCTTTAGTAGAGCTGTTCATGAGCAGTTAGCACGTCTTAGTTCTGTGCAAGGTTCATCTTACTTCCCTCCTTCTGTTATCACAGGCTCCTGAAATAATTTGTATTATAAGCCTTCAGTAAACTTTCCATAACTGCTGTAATTATTTGTGGCTCCTTTGTTCCCAACTCTGTGAATTCACTGCTGAGCATTTGTAATACAAACATCCAGACTTAATTCATATTTCCATCCTAATTTTCACTGTAAAAATACCAGACCCTAATTCAACTGAATTTGTCTAGTGCTCCATTAAGCCTGTTTTTGCACTTGCTTTTAGCATAATAAGTTCACTGAACTTCGGCTCCTGTAGTCACAAGACTGTAGCACTTTAGCCACTGGAGGATATTGGAAAGGAGTAATTACGGACTAGGTGTCCTGGGAAGAAAGATTTCCACTGTAAATCTGTAATCCAGGATTAGGCTTCTAGCTTTGAGATCCAGATAAGTTTCGACATATTAACACATAACGTAAAGGCATCTTGAATGTTAATATACAATTTGGACAAAAATTCATTTCTACCCTTGTTTTTCATGCACTCCAACAGTGTTACTTGTTCTGTGATACAAACACCAAACCCCCAACACAGCTTTGTTTCTAAATGCTCTCTGTACAGTATCCAGTTCTGATATTTTCACTTGCAAAAGACTCATGGAAAAAATCACTGAAAATAATTCAAGGAAGTAGAGAGAAATTTATAGAGGCAGTTGAGGAGCAATTTAAATTACCAGGGAGAGTTATTTCAACTGTAGGAAAACATTTGATAGAAGAGGGTAAAGAAAGAATATCAGTTTTAATCAGAAAGGATAACCAGACCTAGTAATGAAAAGTGAAAACTGCACAAAGTCAACATTGAACAAGAAGCAGTTTTCTAGGACTAAGTGCAAATTAAATGTTTATTGGCTGAGATGTCAGGCTTGCAATCATTCATGCTTTTAAAACAAGAAGAGATTTTTTATATGCTGTTCATGCAAGGTAATGCCTTGTGACCTATTTGAACACATTTGTGTGGTGAGGAAAAGAAGTACTGTTTTTTTCAGGAATGGTAATCCTTTCTGTCCTTAGAAAGCATAAACACATTTCACTTCCCCCTCAGTAATGGGAGCAGGCGGCAGGGGATTTGGAGAGGGCAGCTTGGGCAAACTCAGTCAAATTGCCTGTTTTTCCCTCAACACAATTATCAGTATTATGAACATTTTAAGATGGCTTTGGCTTCCCTCTCTGATTTCTCCTCTAGAGAAGACCAGAAAGTTTTTTCTCCCATATTTTTCATAAGGAAGGCATTCTGCTGTTAGTTTTTCCTTTCCATGTTCTCTGAATGAAGGAGCATGTGTCTGATGAGAACAGTTCCATGATATTTGCAACACTAATCTGTTCTGTGTGGATAGCATGCAAATATTAATTACATTAAATAATCACAGGTCTTAAAAATTAAAGCAAGGGGGTTCAGTACTGGGGCATCTAGGTAAAATGATCTCTGAAATACTCCAATAACTTTGTTCCACTTTCTAAGTGATGTGATGAAATAGACTTTTCTGGTTTTGGTGTGTGAAGAAATGAGTCATTTCTTGTTTCAATCTAAAGGTGCACTTTGTTTAATTTGCATTTTAAAGGTTTACTTGTTGATTATACCATGCTTTTGAAGCAGAATGGGAAATTGAGTTTGTAGCAGGCAACTGATTGGCAATATGATATGATTCTGCTGTTTGCACATCACTTAAAGTGTTCAGAGCTTCAAAATCACTTTAAGATGTGAAGCTTTAAAAATTGATTTTGTCATGTTTTAAACTAAAGAGAAGAATAACACTGCTTTTTAACAAGCATTTTCAATGTGCTCAAAGATGGATTTATCTGTATTCTGTCTTATGACTTGCACACAAGAGAGTTTTGCAGAAGAATGAACTTGGCAGGGGGAAGACAAGACAAAAAGCTTTAAGCAGTTAAGATAGGGCAGGATGAGAGCTGGATCAGATTTTTATCAGCTGTGACTACAGGAACAATAAAGGAATTCATGCTCTCCTTGAAACAGGTGAAGAAACTGGAAAGCCAAAACAGTTGGGAAAGTGATGTAAAGGAGTGGTTTCTATGAAAAGCTGTAGACATTTCCTTTTTTGTTTTTCAGATAAATATGGCAAATTTACCAGTGACAGTGTGTGAACTTTGAAATAACTTCAATTCTGTAATTTAAAGAGGCATAGGCAACAAAAAAGATTTTTTCCATTTTATAAATAAATACATATGCCACATCTGAAGTCATAATTAGCAGCAAATTCTGGAGTCATTAGTTTCTCTAAGACAACCTATTTGACCAAGATTTTCCTACTGTTTTACTTTGCTTCTCCTGAGACATATTATTCCCTTTTGTTTGTATTTCAATAGTTCTGAGACTACAACTAAAATGAGGTTGTTCGTGCTGTTATTTTTATGCAAATACAGTAAGAAACACTTTGGATCCAAAGATATCATATTGAAAAAGCTGAAAATATGTAGATTTAGGAAAAAAAACTCCAAAAAGTGGACTTTTTTTTACTACTATAATAAAAAATCAGGAGGTTTTTTGAAAAATGCCCTAGTTCATGAATAAAAAAGATTATTTTTTCCTTTTGTGTACTAAAGATCATCCCATCTTTCATCCTTCCTTTCACCCAGAGCCCCAAATCAATTAAACATCAGCTAACTACCTTAGGTCATTTAAAGACCTCCAGGCTCATTTCCTGCAAATTAAGTCCTAAAAGCTCAGAGATGCTGTGGGAAACCTGAATATTCCATAATTTAACTGTCATGCACATCCATTTTCCCAGACTCCGTAAGAATATGAGCAGTTCATGCTTGTACACAGCCCCTACATTTTATCTGAAGACCTGACTGAAGAAGTGCAGACCTTTCAGTCAGTTACACACAGCTGAAACCCCAGGGCTCCGTGTAGATCTTTATTGCATTCTTTAGCTTGCACTTCTCCACTCAAGTTCTCTGTAGATTATGCTGATGAGCAGTAACTCATCACTGCCAGGAGAGGTAGAGCAGTGCAGGAATGGACAGAGGTACACTTGTGCAGGAGGCACGAACCTCCAGGAAGGAGAGAAACACGAGAGCATTGGTATTTCTGTGAGGATAAAGATTTTGTTTTCACCCAGACCACTTCTTTGCGACTTTTCCTTATTAGCAGTGTCCTTTTCCATCTGAAACCATATCTGAAAGCCCTCTCTAAAATCTGAAAGATTCAGGAATCTATATAAAAAGGAAATAGCCTTCATGAAGCCTTGAATTTTTTCCCAACAGCTTCCTGCTGGTCACAAGAGCTTGGATTATCTGGCTTCCTGAAGCTCTGTCCAAAGATTACAAGTCTATCTTGTAATATTTGAAAAAAGTATTCTTTTTCTTGCAGGAAGTGTCTCAGCAGATTTCTGGGACTGATTTATAGGATAAAGCAGCTATAGACCAGCAGGGGTGTATTCTTTATTCCTCTCAGTTGCAACAATCTGGGTCAGCATGTGTGTTTGGAACAACTCATCATCCATATAGTTATGGAGTCAGGAGTTTTGTGTGTGAAAGAACCATGCAATGGTCCAAGGATTATTGAAATCATGTGGCACAGTAGGAAAGGGGTATGGGAAGTTGAAACTCTTCTGTGTGGTAAGGACTCAGTGTGGTAGGAATAAGAAGAGATGAACTATGATCAAAGGTTTCCCATGATCATTAAAAATCCTCTGCTTTTTACCACAGTTGGGAAAACTAATCTTAATATTCTGGCCAAATTCCAGCTTGAGTAACTGCAATGAATTCAGTTTTAATTCCTTTTGCGGTTTCAGAAGATTGATCATAGTTGTTTTCACTCTTGTAGTAATGATGGAGAGACAGATTATATGTATATAACAGCAAAGCTATCCTACCTTAGCCTTTTTCTGTGCTTCAGTCCTTATGAGGTGGGCTTTGGAGAGTCACTACTAGGAAAGAGTGGCCTCCTGTGCCTTCTAATACAAGCTGGATGGGATCTAATGATCACATGGGGAAAATTCTTCTTGCAAAGACAATGACTCAGACAAAAGGTATTTTCACATGTAATTTAAGATGAGGCAATGCAATTAAATCCAGGATATTTACACAGTCAGATGTGTGATTTAGGTTCCCAGTGTCAAATGCAATGAGGAATCATATATATCTGACAAATTATGGCATAGTGCTCATGCTCTGAAAGATACATCTCTTCTTCCCTCTCCTTTTGTTGAGTCTTTCTGGGATTATCCCTTTGCAATTCCTTTAGATGACTTCTCATGTCATCTAGTCCAGTTCTGAAGTTCACACACTTGTTTCTTGGGTTATGGATTTGGCAATGTGAAGAGTGAGAGATGAAAATATCCATAAGACCCTTTTCTGCATGTTCTGAATATAATACAGGATTCCCATCCAGATGGAGAAAATCTATGCAGCAGAGACCTAGTATTTTCTACATCTCAGAAATGTGTTTATAGAACATCTCAATGTTATTTATAGTTAATCTTAAAAGACAAAAGTTGTATCTACTCTTCCAAACCCTACTTGCAGAAGGACAGCCAGATAAGAGCTGACAGTATTGTCCCCAGTTCAAAAGCCCCTTCTGCCTGTCTTAGTATTTCTAAACACAAAATTATACCTCTTTAGAATCTCAAAACATTACTCATTCTGTCCTATTATTATTCCCATCCTTCATTTTCACAATAACATGTAATGAAAAACTCACTTTTTAATTAATGAAGCAAAAAGAGAAAAAATAATATCACTGTGGTAATGGAAGATTAGATTTTGTGTTTTTATTTAATTGATAATCCTGAAGGTACTGAATTGAATTAATAGCAATTCCATTACTTTACATTTTCTAGAGCTATTCTAATTTACACCAGAAGAAAATCTTTAACAATTTATGATACATGTATTTAAACAACATAAAAGTATAGTAAGTAGTGTATTTAAGAAGTTATATGAAAGATTTTTTGCAGGTCCTACCCTTTAGCTTTTTCAGAATGGTTTCAAGTACTTGGAGCTCTGCCTTATATGATTTTTTAAAACCTATTTTATGTATGGGAGCCTAGCAGTATGTTAATAGGAGAGACAATATTGCATTTTATACAACATAACGTGCAACAAACAGCAAATAACTGAATGAAATGAAACTTTACACCCTCTTACTCCTTGTTCTGAGTCTGCTTTAATATGAGCCATAATGGTTGGTGAAACATAATACTGCATTCATGACTGGTAAACTCATAGAATACACAGTTTTCACAAGTAGATCTGAAGCACATTCGACATCACCAAGGATATTATTTGTTGATGCACATTCTCTTTTGCTTTATGATGATTTTAATTAACTGCTCTTGTACTTCTGCGTTCTTCATGTGCTTCTCAGGGGTAATGAACCCAATGTTATTATTTCTTACACACATATAAATAATCAGATTTTCCACAGAATTTATTACCTGGGAAATACATTCCTGTACCTGAACTTTTGGGTATCTTTTTTAAAAAAACTTGGCTTTGGCTGCAGTCTGGAACAGGATGCTGACTAAGGTAAGAAATCCCATTTGTCCTGTTTCCCATCCCATTGCCCTATAGTTCTGCCTATTTTTGCAAGACCATTCAAGTTCCAGGCTTTTGCTGCTGAGAAAGAAAACATTTGTGGACCTTTAGGTTAAAGTCTTGTGGAATACATGTGGAGGAAGGTTACATCTATCAGAATTACCTAGGATTGCTTCTGAGGGCTTGAATTCTCAGTGGCTCTCAGTGGCATTTGTTGATTTAATCAGCAAAATAGGTTGAAAATTTCAGCTGAGTTCCTTCAGTCACTAAGTGGAAGGAACTGCTTGCTTCCACTCTACAGAATTTTAGAGGTTTATGAATTGATCAGGGTTTTTTACCTCTTGCCAAGATGGGAAGAGCTTGTATGTCCTTGAGGTAAGAAATAACAACCAGCAGTTCTCAGGGGTATAGCAATTTCTTGTCCTTCCAAAATTCATCTGTCTCTTTTTGTCTCTTTTGGCAGCATAGTACAATCTAATTTCAACTACCTCTACAAAAAAATTTGCTGTTTCATTATTCTGTTACTTACAGCAGATATGTAGCTCCATTCATATACAGCACATGAGAGATTTCTAAATGATATTGTCATTATCTCTGTTATTATTAAAAGAATTTGGAGGATGTCAGAAAACTGTCAAATCCTATGGAATCAAACTGCTCTAAATAAATAAGGAACAGAACACACTTATGAAAGGTTAAATACTGCTCAACAACAGTAACTAAGGAAAAGAAATAGTCAGATCTCCTTGCTGTCTCAGTCATTTCTGACCACATTAAAAGGTTATTTCCAGAAGGAGGAGGAAGACACTTCTGCCAACTGGAAAGTCCTCTACTCTCTGGAAATGCCTTACCCACCAAATTGTACTGAGGTTTGTAAAATTTATGTAGGCAACTGTAGACAAGCTAACCAACTACAAGTGGGTACACATCAAGTTATTCTGGAATCAGAGGTCTGTACAACTGCTTGACCACTTTGAGGTTCTCCTCTTCAGTCACAGGCTATCCTGGAGTTTCCCTATGTGGCAGTAGCTGCTGTCATAGACCCACATAAATTTTCTTCCAGTTTGTGCTTCCTCCTAAGATGTGCTAGGAGTGAGTGATTCTGCAGATTAGGTGTCCTCCTTTCCTGCCTCTCTCTACCGAGTGAGTGATTCTGCAGATTAGGTGTCCTCCTTTCCTGCCTCTCTCTGCTGAGTTTTACATGTGGATGTGTGCATTTATGCATTTGTGAATGTGTGGAGCCAGAGAGTGTGGACACACCACACACATGAATTTTGTATGCTAAATAAAAGTGCTTCAGAAAGGGACACATTATTGCGAGAACAGATTTTTGTGTGGTAGCATTTTTATGCATTTGCTGATGCATATCATTTGAGTCTGGATAGATCTTTTCTCTCTTCTTTGTTTTTTTTTTTTCTTTTTTTGTTTTTTTTTCTAAGGGCCTGAGCAGAAGGAGTTTTACCAGAGGTAGAGTTTTCTTAAGTGCTTTATCATGATAGTCAGAGACCCATATCTACTGGGCTTTTTCAGAATAGTTTAGTGTTATACAGTGAGAGGAAAAATTACAGCTCATTTTTTTGATTGACTGGAAGAACCTATTGCACAGGTAAACAGAACTAAGAAACTTCTGCTGCCAGAAGTCCATACAGCTTTTGCTACAAGAATTGCTCTTAAATTTTTCTTCTCCTATATAATACAATCCTAGAAACTGAAAAAATATAGAAAAGAAATAGGCAGCATTGCTTGATGTACCGTATCACAACGTAAGACACTCATCTTTGGCAAGATCAGATTTTCATAATGCAGAAATTTATTGTCAACTGTGACCTGGAAAAGATAGTAATACTGTCTGTCAGTTCTAAATCAGGGCTAGGCCTCTGCTGGAGTTTAAAACCAATGTTTCAGGTATATCAGTGATGTGACATCACTATGTAACTTAGTGTTCTAACATCAACAGAAATTGTTAAATAGGTATTGTTTTGCATCTTTTAACTGCCTCAAAGTGAAAATGTACAGCTATCTGAGAGCATACACTCAAGCCCTCTGTTTTAAACCTGGAAGCCAATTATTTGCGCTGTTGAAAATTTTTCTGGAATATGAGTCTGTTGATCCTGAGGTCTGCATGTCAAGAAAATGTGTATTTGCACTGAAGTAGTTTTTTTCTGGTTACTTTTGAAAATTAATTGAGGCAAAGAAAATGTAAGAAATCTTACTGAATTCTAGAAGGATTCTAGCAAGACGTAATTTTGTTTAGAAAGCAGCAATTTAATCAGAATTTAATATTCCACTCTAAATGTCATTATGGGGATTTAATTTGCATGACTATCTCTCTGCAGACAATCTCTTAAACATATGTATGGCTCATAGCACCCATGACATCTGAGCACTGTATACTTCCTCTGTGATGTGGTGAAGTGCTATTGTTACAATTTTCAGAGTAACAAGGCACAGAGGATCCTATTTGCAAAGATAGTGGCGCACTCGGTGAGGGCAATAAGGTGTCATTATAACTCTTTCCAAAACAGTATGTTTTATGTAGTTTTCTGTCCAACTATTTCAAATGTTTGTCCCATCCTTACTCACTCCAGACTCACATGCTTTTCCTGGATCCTGTCTTCATTTTCAGTATTATTATATGTGCATCCTATGCTGAGATTTCTCTATACTACTCCTGAGAAATACAAATCTGAACCCACTGTTGAGGCCAAGATTGCCCTTCCTTGAAAATATAAAAAAGTAGAGTGTGTGTTTTATGAGTCCGTCTCAGCCCACACTCTGGAGATAACTGGAAGTTTAGAGACTTTTAGTGACATAATTTGGGTTCAAGCACCAAAATGGTCCAACATGGTGATAACTATGCCTACTATGGTTTTATTCATCACCAAATGTTCTGACATCAGTTCTTTTAAGTCCTGATTTGGACATGCTGAGTTACCTGGGATCTTTGTTAACCTTACTTATGGCATTATTAATATAAAAAACTAGTTATTGCCTTCATGACTATCTCCAGTCTTCACCTGATTGAACTCAAATCATACAAGAGGCATGAGTTC
Organism: Haemorhous mexicanus; assembly: GCF_027477595.1. Classification (NCBI taxonomy): domain Eukaryota; kingdom Metazoa; phylum Chordata; class Aves; order Passeriformes; family Fringillidae; genus Haemorhous; species Haemorhous mexicanus. The sequence goes on from NC_082348.1 coordinate 12,861,717, forward strand.
CAGGGAAGTAGGAGAGAAATACCTTTGCACTTGAGAATGAGAATTTTCATCAACTATATAAATTAAGATGCTTTTGACAATTAAGACAATAATAAAAGCTAAAAGCAAAGCAATGGAAGCAGACACTCTCAAAATTATTTTTTCCTTTTAAGAAACTCCTTTTTCTCAAAACTTCTCATACCTCCATGCACAGAACTGTCTTTATGGAAAATCCTATGATCAGTCTATAAATTATCTTAGCCTAAAAATGATATTTTTCCTGAAAACTATAGGTGTGACAATTATGACATATAAATTGATGTTTGATTTCCTGCTTGCCTTCTTTACTTGAAACTAATTGTGGATCATAATTTTCTTTAAAAAAAAAAGCTGCTATTAGGTTTCAGGAACAAGCAAGTCATCCCTTATGTAAGTGTTCTGCAGCTAAAACCATTGAAACTTCATGGCATTGGAAGTTCAGGTTTATTGGCTTCTATTTATTGAGTCCTTCCAAATAGTCTTTTTTCACATCAGGAAACATCAGATTATGCTTTGTTTTGAAGGCTTGGCTGTTCCACCTCCCCATCTCAAAGGCAGAAAGCAGAAATGCCTGTTACCAGCCCAGCTGACAACACAGACCATTAGATAGAACTATAAATGGTAAAAGATAATTAACAAGAGATGATTTAGAAAAATTCGTTTCAGACAAGTCTATGCAGTGACATTTTTAACTAGTAGACATTAAGATAAAATCAACTACATGTATTAGCTATAGAATTAGTCATTAACATTTAAATGTAGCCAGGAGGCAGAAATGAGATGTCCTGCTGGCAGCAGCCACAGGACGCATGTACAATTCTCAAGAGTGAAAGCTGTTAATTGACAAGGAAGAAAGGCAGATTAAGGGACCTGGGAGGTGAAAATTATCTCTAGCAGATATTTGTATACATGCTGATATACCAGAGAGTTCTTTGCAGTAACACAAGATCTGCTTTAGCTGTATGGTTAAGCTTTTTATAGACAGCTGTATCCTGCCATTTGGGCTGTTGGGGTCACCCAGACAGTGTGCAGGTGGGAAACTCTTCCTTTAGAAATTACACAGGGAAACAAAAAGGAATGAATACATTTCTTCACATTCTGAGCTTTCATCTCCTGGTTTTTTCTTGTCCAGGTCTCCTTTGGGAGTATCTTCCTCATTTACTTCCCCACACTACTGCTATTGTAAAGAAGTCATGCCAGAATTCTCCATTCCTACACTTCAAGCATTCAAAGTGTTGCAAAAGGACTGCAAAACACTACATGATATGAAAAAATCATTTTTATGTGAATTTAAGAAGAAAAATGAGCCACTAGATCCTCTTGTCTTGACAGTATAGTTTCTAGGATGACACTTTGCATCCCTTTGGTTTATCAAGGCTGGAATTCCTTAAAAAGGGGCATTGACACCTTTGAAAGAGAAACACTCTCTCAGCAAATAGCATTTCTGGTAAAAACAAGGCTGTGTGCCTGAAACACTAAGGGGTCTGCTTTTGGCAAACTTCTCCAAAGCATGAGACACACATTAATTCTATCTTCTGTCAAGAGATGCTTTTTCAGATTAGCAGCTAGTGTCTGGGGCTTTTTCTGATTTCAGTTAATTCAGAATGTAATTGGTTTGTTAAGTTTTTAGACAGAAGGATAATACAGCCATGAAATTAGACTGACGTGTAATTTTCTGATGAGAAATTTATCACTGAATCTGAAGCCAAAAATTACTTTTTGTGGCCTGCTAAAGCTGGTGTGTACAGTGGTTGACTCATACTAAGAGGATGGAACAAATGGAGTGGAAAAATGAAATGTAAATCAAGTGCTTAATTTAAAACATGTTGTTAATATTTATTTTGTAGATCTACACAGAAAACCGACAGACATCTGAAATAACATTTCATTTTTACTATATAGATCTCAACATATCCATCAGTGAATTCTCTCTCTTTTGTTTTTATCACACCTTTCATACCTATCAATTCTGAGGTTTACCAGATGAAGCCAGTGTGAACATTCACTTGATAACTGGTTATCACAGTTAATACAGAAGCAAAGTATGTTGGTTTGCAGATAGGCTTCTATGAATGACAGAGTGAATATAATTGTAGAAGGGTAAATGGTATTAACTGAACTTTGGAGCAAAATCTATTGCTACTGAGCAGAAAAGAGCATCACCATTTGCTAATATTAAAAGTAACTAGTTTGGTCTTGAAAAGTGTAAGTAATCATTCTTCAAATCTTCTCAACTTCCTAGAATTAGACAGTACAATTTTTGTTTGGTGGTGGTGGTGTTTATTTCTCGAGGCCCCTCTATGTGTGTGTACTCATATGAACCATCACATTCATACACACAGATATATAGTTACAGATATATATTGGATTTTAATTTTTCCCCTTACAATCTGGAAGTTAACTTATTTGCTAAAGGTCCCAGAATATGCAGAAAAACTTGATTTTATTGGATCTCTCTTCAATTATTTTGATTGTAATACAGAGAGGGTAGCTTGTTTTGTCTTTCTGTTTCGCTTTCTGTTCACTGTCAAATCCAGCGCATAGCAGAAACAAAAATTTGAAATATGAGCTGCTGTTACTACTTTTTTTTTCAATTGTGACAAGAATTTTTATATATTCCTTTTGTATTTCTGAATTGTAGCTAATAGGCCTCATTTTTCTGCCTGCCAAGTGAGTCAGCAATACAACTCTGCATTTCCAACTAAGATCATAAAGAATAAAACCTCTCTGTGAGTCCTTTAAATATTTTGTGAAGCATTTGCTAATGCATATGATTTTTGACCGCTTTAAAATATTTTTTATGTAATCAAATTTGTGGCATTTATTTGAGCTTTGATTATGGAATACTTTGTTCACAATGTTTTTCCAATTCAGCAGCTTACACATTACTGTTTATATTTTCAAAGCAGTAAGAGATATACACTGAGGTGAAGTGACTTTCCTCAGGTGAGAAGGACATTGTTTGGGATGGCTGGGAGTAGAACTCCATTATCCTGGCTTCATTTTCTATATCTTTTTCCCTGAAAACCATTGCTATGTGTAGGAAATAGTTTGGAAAATGAGGCTGTTTTCCTGTCAGCCTGATTTTTTGATGTATGTGTAGTAAACCCTCAGTCTGTTAGAATTACAGCAGATGATAAAAGGAAAGTGTAATTAAATGAACAATATACACAGAAAGCTAGAGTAATTATCCTGTGTTCTCTGAAAATGGTTGAACAGAGGAAAAGAATACAAGATGTAGATAAGATTTCTTTTTTTTCATAAGCAGGAGGCAGGTTTATTAGTTTAGAGAATAGCATGAGGTAAACACTATTCAAAACCAATTCTTTATGACCTACTTTTTCAATATGCCTTTAGCCACCTTCCAAGACGGTTTATAATAAAGCTGGGGTTTAATTTAGTAGAGCCATAAGGATCTCTTGTGTTCAAGTGGGCTCCCACTGCAGAAATGACAGCAAGTACACTCTAGAATATGTGTGTTTATGCACATCACTGAGATGGGTGACCAGGTCTCAGCTGATGCAAATCATCCCATTTCTGAGGACATCAGTAGAGTTAGACCCACTTACACGACCTGCTTGTTTGGTGTATGGTGCACACTCTGTGGATTACACAGGCAATGTCCCTGCTCATAAAATGCACTGGACATACAAAGATTTAGATTTTAAATAACGAATCTGCTCTTGGACCACTAGAAAATAGATGTGTGTACTTTTCAGTCTAGACTCTAGTTTCAGTCATCTGCTTTACAGGACATAATCTCTGCTATCCTGACAAGGCCCACTTGTCATCTTTTTTGACATTGTTCCGAAGTTGTTGTGGTAGTTTAGAGATGTTAAGAGCAGACAACTCTTCAGAGTGTCATAAGAGGTCACATATGGATTGCATTGGCTTTCAGATAAAAGTGACTATGGTGAATTAATGACATCTTGATAAAAGGATGGGATTGCAGTGTGTCATTCATGTGAGGAAAATCCATGTTCAGAAAAATGTGAATTAAAGGTGTTTCTATTCTAAATAGGCCAATGATTTAGAAAATTTCCTTTTTTTCTAGAATTGAGTTTTGCCTTCATTTAAGATTCTTCATTTAAGACCCCTTTGCCTACATTTAAGGCTTAGATGTCCAATGGAGCATTTAATTAGGTCATCTTGATATAGAACTATACATCCTCAGATAGTCAAAAACTCTGCTCCTCACCAAAATATTTAATACATATGTTTAAGAAAAAATAGTATCTCTATACTAACTCTTTGGAGGGTTAATGTTGGATTGTAGTGTATATGGTAGTAGTTCTGAAATTCTTATGGCTTGTGCTGGCACTTGGCTGCCCCATCAAAATAATAGTCCTATTGTTCCAGGTTAAGAGGAATTAATTACTTAAACTGATGAAACAAATAATTTCCTTCTCTTTGTTGCCTCTGACCATCAATCTGGACTTACCCTACAAAATATAAAGCAAGAAAAAAACCTCAACTTACTTGCAAAACAGTATTTTCCCTCATTCTGTTTCTGCAGATAAATTAATAAACTTTCAATTCTGAGCTACAGCACAATGCAGATACTTTCAAGCTTGGAATATGTTGGTCAACAACACTTTACACCAAACTAAATGCATGGTAAATGAAAAATAAAATGGATTTTTTTTACTGGAAAAATGGAAAATAGTGGAAAAGAGTTGCTCTGCCCTTTTCAAAATATCTTGTTATGAAAATTACAAAATGCATGTTTCTATTATTTTTGTCTGTGGCTCAGTATGTTTAAATGTTTTGTTCAGAAATTTCCTAGAAATTTTCTATGAGCATATTTTAAAACACTATATTATCTTACTATATAGACTATGATCTGTCTATATGAAAAAGGTCTCAGGTTCTCATTATTTTTTAAGAGTAGGTTATTTTTACATATGCTTTGCTGTTGTGCATTTAAGCAGGACCAAATTTAAATAGGACAGAAATACTATATCTGAACTAGTATGATGTGGAACTCTTGAGAATGGGACTTTTTTATGTTGCTTAAGTAGTTTCATATCCTATTCTATCCATTATTCAAAACTTGACTTCCTTAATGACATGTTCATAAAATACACTAATAAATGTATAGCATGTAGGACATATCATCTTAAAACTCTTATTTCCCAGGAAGGTCCAAAAATACACTGAAGACTGATCAGGTTTCAGGGGATCCATATAATTAAAATACAAACCACCAACATTCTGTTCCATGAAGATTTAACTTTTTTCTCCACTTGAAATTATTATCAATCACATATATCAATCACTACAACTGGGACTGTCCTTGTGTGGTTCCCTTTATTTTCTCATTATTAAGTATCTGTTGCTGATTTTGCTTTGTAAGGTGAGCAATGAAACTCTGCTCTAGAAGACAGCCTGGGTGTTTGCATACGTAGTTTTCCTTAGCATGGGTGTGGAAGACTGGAAGAAAATTGCTGCAGGAAGCAGCTTCAGCAGCAATGCATTGGCTCAGTGATAGAAAAGAAATGTTTAAAGGTCCTTAAAAAATCCTTTGGAAGAGTATTGTGATGATGGACTTCAGCACTTGACATATACTGCAGAAGGATAAGTGCCAGCATCAATTTTAGAAATGGTCCTTGGGAGCAAAAGACATTATGATTTTAGATTATGTCATTTATATTTCATAACTATTGAAAATATATTCTTCATTGCACTTTGGGACAATAAGATATTTAATCAGTTCAGTTCAGAGATTTTTTTTATTTATTCAGTTATTATTACCCTAACAAGACTCAGTGCATGGTTAATTTCCTTTAAATGTATAACAGGCAGGTTTAATGTGTAGTAGAAATTATTTTGAGACTCTTTTTTTAACTGTGAATGTTTACTGAAAACAGGTTTCTGCCATAGTTGAGTTATGTTGAAGTCAGACAGGATGGCAAATTGAGAAACTTGACTGAGGCATGTGTAATTTAATTTTGAAATATATATACAATGCCACTTGCAGTTAATTTCTACCAATTTGAAGATAAAGTATGCTTTGAGACTGAAGATTAAACTTTTGACCTAATTCATTGAAAGTCCCTGAGATTCCTTCACATCTTCTGTATTTTCCCAGCTGGTTGCATGCTGCCACAAGATACTAAATTGTGCTGTTGAATTTCTGTTCTCAGGGAGAGGCTCAGAACTTCCATATCTGGGCCCTGTGAGAACAAAACCAACAGAAAGAAATGCATTTTCTAGCTAGTCTTGTTCAGTGTGTGTGAGTGTTCTGTCATTTTATTCCACCAGTTCCAAATCCCCATTTTATAAAAAAAAATCTTAGGGCAAGATCTCTTTCCCTGAACTGCTGTTTAGTCTGGCAGCTCAGACCATGAACTGCCTGACTTGTTATGAAATCAGCCCAAGGCTTGGATTTCCCAAAGCACTGGTCTAGTTGTGGCCTAGTCAATTTTTTTTTTCCTACCATAGTGTCCATAAACATATTTTGGCAAATGCGGTACCTGCTGTAACTGCTTAGACTGTGCAATGCATAACACAAGAGGAATCTCTTCTAAAGAGAGCACTCTCTGTTTCAAAGAAAGCACAGATCCTGAAACACAAGACAGGATACTGACACACTTAAATATCTTTAAAAATGGGGTCTTAAAAGATTTCTACTGATAGTTCAAGTGACTTAAGTTCTTAATTCCTGAGATACTTTCGTCATTTCAAGTGGACAATCTCACTGCTGCTTATTAAATCTTGGCTTAGGCCAAAGGCTTCATAAAAAAAAGGTATCAAGAGAATCATGGAAATTCTGTTTCTTTGCAATTTATCAACATGGCTTTCAAGCTTCTGCATCAAGTAGACACTTTGGAAAATATCATTAGGCTATTATTTAGCAAACAGGTAAGGGATTGACTACTCATGTCCCTTTACTTCTAACACAGCTCTACAATGGATTCTCTTATCACAAAGCAGAAGAAGCTGGGGTGTTATTTTTCGAACACCCTAACATGATGAGCCAGTTCACTGGATAAAGTTTCCATCTCATAACTCATGAAATAATATTTGTCTTCGGAGAAAAGAACACAACCAAAGCACAGAAACCATTTTAGTGCTAGTATGTTTGTTTCAGCTTAGAAGAATTCTTGCCTATTCTTTGCACATATTTTTCAGAAGAAGTTAGGCTTCAATGCTATTATATTTCCAGCTATAACTAATTTTTCATTGTTCAGATAGTTAAACCTTCAGAGCTTCAGCAGAGCTGCAACTAACAGGTATCTTGGGATGCTGTGAATCCAAATGTTGACATTTTGTAGCAAAGCTTGTTAGAGCATTTGCCAGGAAACCGAATTCTGTAGCACTTTAAACTAGCTGACTGCTCTTAAACACCTTTGGCAGTTTTATTATTCCTTGCAAACATTTTCAGAGTTGGATGGGAATCCGAGTGCAGTGGCCAGACAATCTGTCCACAAAACACCCTTACTCTGAAGATGCTGGATGGTTGTTTTCACTCTCCATTTGCTAACAGTCAAGTGCATGGGTGGCTGGGTGGACTTCTCAGTGCCAGTGAAAGTGGTTGAGAGCCACATAGCTTGAAGTGAAGGAAATAATCTGGATGGCAATATGACAGCATTTTGCTCTTCCATGGCTTTTTTAATTTCAGAATCTTAAAATAACTAATAGGCTAATCTGAACTACTTTCAGAGGACAAATTCTTACTACTTTGAACAGGCAGGAACTCATTCCTGTCATACTGATGTCCACATCTATGATGGTCTCTGTCACAATGACATCTCTGCAAACTACTAACAAATTCAGAATCCCAGCATGTTCAAAATTAGTATGTTTGATAAAGACAAAGATATGCTTTTAGGATAAGAGGACATTTTAAGGAGTATTTATCAGTTCAAAGTGATCAGGAAATAATTTGCACCTTGGGGGAATACGTGGTATCTTGGTACATATTTTAATTTTTTCATATAAAGAAAACTTTTATTATCAAAGTCTTTAGGAATAAGCAGAAAACTGAGACACATGGGAGCTCCCATTGTTTTGGGAGCTCATTCAGCTGAGATAAAGTATTTCTATTTTGAATGTGAAATTTTGACCAAAAAAAGTGTCCTTTCTTACCCTCCAGAAGTGCCACCTAGTGACCAAATACTTGATTTGATTAACTTATTACAATACATTATTTCTATCAGTGAACTGTTTTATTTTGAAATTTGAGGGTTTTAATATTGTTTTGAAAAATTCTAATTTCATCATGAACATAAATAAGGCTTTGTACCATATACTACCATGTTTACTAGGAAAAATCTCAGGAAGATTTCAATGGAATATTTACAAGAAATGGAAGAATCATCCTAAAAAAGAGACAGGCAAATGAGATACAGAAGAGAAGTACAAAAAACACAGACCTTCCACACTCAGAGTTTATTTGTTACTTCAGTGACTTCAGAAGAAATCTGCTTGCAAGTGTTAACTCTTTCATTTTTTCAGCACTTTTCACTCAATCTCATAGAAATGAATTCACTCCTTTAGCCTAACTTGGGAGTGAAGGACCTTTGGAGGTCATTTATGCCCATCTCCTGCTAAAGCGGGGCCAAGTCACCTTGCTCAAGGATCAATGTTTTTTGTTCCATTCTCCAGACATAACCTCTGTAGTATTCTCTTCTTCATAAGTAAATCTCCTTAGCATTCAGCCTGGAAGTCAAAAATGGAAGTTTACAAGAACTGCTTTTGCATCTTTAATTCTGCATCTTCTGGGTGATTTTTACAAAAAAAATTTTAAAAATAAGGAAGGTAACAACAAGAGAATGCACAAGAACAATTAAAATAAAGATCTAAAGAGAATAACAAAGGAATCAAACTGACTGAACTGAAGATGTCTTTCATGTACTTTTTTTTTTTTAATACGAGTGACTTTTTATCGAATCTTGAGAGTAGAGTGTATCCAATCTAGTGATAAGAAAAGTGTGTTATGAGCATACTTGGAAATTATAAGCCTGTCCTCCCAGGCTGGTAATCATCCACGGTCAGTTGGAACAGAAATATTTGCATGCTGTGGTTAATGAAGCCATTATTTTCTTATTTTTGAGCTAATGGAAGTCCACAGATGTTCTGAGTGTTAGGAATTAATTTATTAACATCTTGTAGTACAAATTCCCTTTCTGACTATAAGAGCACATTTACATGTTGATTATTCTTAAAACCTTTTGTCTTTGACCATAGTTTCTAATAGAAATTGGGATTATGTTGTTCATTGGTCTGAAATCCCTTGAAGACTGGAGTGGATTATTTTGCTCATTGTTCTGGAGTCACCTGAAGTGGATTATGCAGTTCGCTGGACTGGAAGACCTGTACTGGGTTACTGAATCTTATTATTCTCTGAGCTCTAGGCAAATCCTTGGAATGCCTGCCAGAGGAACCTACTTTTCTTTGTTCAGTAAATTCAATCTTTAGTCATTTCTCAGCAGTTAAGAGAAGTTCTGTTTAATCTGGGCAACAATACGTTCACCCAATTGTCAGTAAACATCCTCTGATGAAAGTGGGAAGTGCATTAGAGCTTGCTAATAATTTTAATTGAGGTGAAAAATCCAATCAGTTATTTAGAGGCTGGAGTTCTCCAATTAAATCTTCCTTTCATCTGACTGTGCACCTGGTTAGACTAAACATATCTCTGTGACATTTAAACACCCTAAGAATGTGGTAATTATTTGCACTCCAGTAGAACCTAAAGGACTTCTTGTGCCAGACTTTGCACAGAAGAAGACTTATCTATAATCCCTCTCTATCCCCAAGAGCACACAAGAAGAATTTGATGACTGAGAAGATGTGACAGAAAGAGTTGCCTAAAGACTGTATTTCCTTGAAGTAATTATTAAACTTCCAGGTTAAACTCTGCTAGAAGATATACTGTGTTTAATTATATTTCAGCTGGGATTTTTATGTAATCCTGTAAATAATTTGGCCCACCAGTTCAGCTTTAAACTAGAGTAAACAAGCTGAGGTGGTGTCATGGTTTAGTCCCAGCTGTTAACTGACCCCTACACTTTTTTCACTTCCTGCCCATGGGGTGGGGAAGAGAAATGGAAGAATAAAAGTGAGTAAATTGATCATCTGAGATAAAGCATAATAGGTAAATCAAAGCCAAACAAACAAAGCCCAAGGAAGGAATTCATCCACCACTTCCCAAGGGGAGGCAGGGGCTCAGCCATTCTCAGGACAGCCAGGTTCTATCACACGTAGCAGTGTCTTGGGAAAACAAACACCATCTCTCCAAATGTTCCCTCCCTTCCTTCTTTGTACCCCAGCTCCGTATGCTGAGCGTGATGCCATATGGGATGGGATATCCCTGGGGTCACTTGGGGTCAGCTGTCCTGGCTCTGTCCCCTCCCAGCTCCTTGTGCACCTCCCAGCCATTTCATTGGTGGGTGGTGCAGAAAATACTTGACCGAGTATGCACTGCTCAGCAGTAATGGAAACACCATGAATTATGAGCACTGCTTGCAGCACAAATCCAAACCACAGCCCCAGAGCAGCTACTGCGAAGAAACTATTCCAGCCAGAATCAGCACAGGTAGAGTAGCCTCTGAGGTGAGAAGAAGAAGAAAAAAGCTTTCATCTTTCAGCAACAAAATGTAACAATAAAGGATTACAGAGATAATGCTGGGGAGTTGATCTTAAAGGAGTGATCATTGACATGAAAGGGATGAGGGTAATTCTGTAAGTCTCTAGGATATTGGCAGAAATAATTTTATGAAACACAGGGATTTATGTCTAATAGAAGTGATTTTTTACTAACTGGAATGCTGCTGGGAAGATATAACTTGGTTATCATGAAGAGCTTTAGAATTAATAAACCATACCACAGTCTGGTTTTTCTTACCACAATATTCTAGAGAAACTTCTGGAGACAGAGTTCCAATATACATATGACAGATTTATATATTCCTTTGTAATATAGTAAAATAATGCGAACAAAACCCCCACCTTGCACTGATATCCATCTCTCAACATATCATTGTATCCAAAACTCCAGAGAAGTGGAGGAATCTATGAGTCAGCTTAGTTTTGGTTTTGCAGAGCATGCTATGAGTACAGGTGAACAAAATCCAAGTTCTGATTTTTGTGTAGACTAGTAGATAGGTGGATTTATACAAGTCCTTGAGACCTGTTAAAATTACCTGTAATTCTAAGTATTTCAGGAATTAAAACCAGTCTCTGAAATGTTCAAGAGAATTCAGGAAGGATTGATGGAAGCTGAAAGGGCAAGAGTTAGGCAAATACCTGAAGAAAGAGGAAAAAGGAAGTAACAGTAGTAGAAAGACAGAGCTGAAAGAGAGAGCACCCAGCTTTCTACAATTCCAAGAAGGCAAAGCTGGTGCAGCCATGCATGGTTTGGGAATCAGCTGCCCAGTCTCAGAGTGACCTGAAGATCTGGGGCCAGTTTGTAGCTTCACACCTGGTCTGAATTGATTGTAACTAATGGGGTGTTGTGAGACTTATTTGTGACACCTTTGTCACTACTCAATTGGCTGCAAAACCAGTAGTGTGCTAGTCATACACATAGAGTTGTCTACCGCCACAGAGGGAATAATTCACATGCTTAATAGACATCTATTTTAGAAATTCCAAGACCTGCAGTTGGGGTTGAGTGATAAGACCTAGGACCTAGGAGACACCGATACCTTTTAATTGTGGAAATTAGAATGTTGACAGCATAACTGGCAGTGCTTTTTTTAGGTATTGACATTTCTGCCATAAATCCTTCTTGTGCACCTTCCAGAGATGAAAACCTGTTCAAGAACTATATCACCCTTGGCTGAGTACAGTAAAATGTGTTGCATGTGAAGTTTGCAATAGAAGTGGGAAAGAAAATAAGGAAACTGTATGTTAGGCTACAGTAGCCTGAAGATTTGCTGAGGAGATGTGATACAGCCTTGCAAGGAGGAGCTCTACTGGGACTATTGCTACTCTGATTAAACACAGGAGTTTTTCTACCACCTGTCAATGAACTTCAGGACAAAGTCCATGCAACAGAGCCTAAGTGTAACCCAGAACATCCTTGTTTTTCTCTTCCCACCTCAGCCCACAGGTTTTCTTGTCTACAACATCAGTTACTCAGAGATGAAGCCAAAATGACAGCTAGGCTGGAGATTGAACAGAGAGGACTCAGGACCTTGGATTTAGTTACATTACCTCAGATTTAGAATTTAAATACTAAGGTACTTGGTTTACCTCTCAGTTATGAAGATGGTGAAGGGCCTGGATGGGAGGCCGTATGAGGAGAGACGAGGTCACTCGGACTGTTCAGCCTGGAGAGGAGGAGACTGAAAGGAGACCTCACTGCAGTTACAGCTTGCTCACAAGGGGAGGCAGAGGGGCAGGCATTCCTGTCTGTGGTTACCAGTGACAGGACCCGAGTGAATGGCCTGAAGTTGTGCCAGGGGAGGGTTAGGCTGGATATTAGGAAAAGGTTCTCCACCCAGAGGGTGGCTGGGCATGATAGGGGGGCCCTGGAAAAATGTTCAGATAAGACTCTGAAATGTTAAGCTTTGCGTTTCACCTGCGTAAGTAGTATGATAAATGATATAATTGTTAGGTGTGATGATTGTTTAGTAATTAAAAATATTTATTGTATAATCATAAGAAGAACTATGAGAAACTCTATGTTCCTAATCTAAGGAGGCTATGCTTGGCCGAAATCTATGTATACAATTGAACAATACAAGTTTAATAATTAACATCAAAGTTATATAACGGTAGAATATAAAAATATGTTCATCCCGAACGTAGGTCAGAGTCAGATCTGGGTTTGTACCCCTGACACCCAGAGCTCTTCAATAAAAGCACCTGCATATAATCATTTCTTGTGATGATGTGTTCCTGAACGCTAACAGGCACTGGAACAGGCTTCTGAGGGAAGTGGTCACAGCGCCAAGCCTGATGGAGTTTAAGAAGTGTTTGGACAATGCTCTTCGGCACATGATGTGACTTTTAGAGATGGTGCTGTGCAGGGCCAGGAGCTGGACTCATTGATCCTTGTGGCCACCTTTCCACTCGGCATATTCTGTGATTCTGTGGTTTTGTGATTCTGTGAAAACATTCACAAAATGTTAGCATTAGCAGAAATCCTGATAAATGAGTGAGTTTGGGAAGAGTAAAACAATTTTCCCCAGGTAGCTGAAAAGTGCCTGCTGTTAAGAAGGTGATCCTGACAGGAGCATAATTTTAAACTAGAATTTTCCATGCCTGGTACAGTGTCCTGTTTCTCTCTCTGCTTTCTTGGTGCTCACCCATTTCATGACCAGCTGTTTACATGTTACTGTCAACTACTATCTGTGGCTAAACAAATGTCTTTTGGTACATGTAGTGTCTGCAATGACCATGAAGACATTTTTCATGGGCCCCCAAACTCCAGTGAAGGGATTCCTTTTTAATCTTCTTAATCCTAAATGATAGTATTATAGAAATAGGAAAAAAACATTACGAATACAGAATTCAGTTTGTAAGCTTTATGTAACAAATAATAAAATGTCATTAGTTTCTATAAACTATAGATAATTTTAACTTAATAAAACAAAATGTCAAACAGCAAATCCATTTGATGAAGATGATTTAATTACCACAATGAAAGTTAACAATGACTTTGGGAATGCTGTTGATGGGATTTCATTTCATTTAGTAAAAAATAGAGCAGCACATACTAGTATTATATTAAAATACACAGTGTTTGAGAAGGCTTGATTTTGGGAAGAATTGGGAGGATTTAGGAGGAAGAAAGTGAATGAAAACAGGAGGCATGATAGAAGCCTTGAAGGGCAAAAAACAGTGATTCTGCTGTCTGTGAAGACGATACGAAGCTATCACTATTCAATTTGAAGGAAGAAATTATAAATGAAGCATGAGAGAATAAAACAAAAGAGAAGGAGAATGTGTGTTTATCTTAAGGAAGAGAGTACCATTTTTAAGTTGAAAAGCAGAGGAATGACAAGTGAATCTAGAGGTGTTCCAGAAATATTAGTATCTGACAATGTTGAGAATAAGCAGGAAAAAATGTATCAGGGATGAGGCAAATTCCTGGTAGAGCTTTACAATTTAGGTACCATATGTCATTATGCTCAGTATACAAACTAGGGCCAATGGCATCAGTCAGTTCACTGTGAGAGATTATTTTTAATTATTTTTAATTGTTAAATATGAGGTTTATTTCTCCCTCTTTTTGATATTTTCCTTTTCATTGCAATTGCCTATTAGTGTTTTAATATTTATTTTATTATTTAATTTTGTTTACTTTCAGTTATTAAAATAACACAACCCAAGAGTTTTCTCACTTTTGCTTTTTATTTCTCTCCCCTATCCCACTGAGGAGGAGTAAGTGAGGTGCTCTGTGGGGCTGAATTGCCAGCTGGAGTTAAACCATGACACCCTTGTATGTACATAAACTCATATGTCCTCAAGAAAATCTTAAATCCTCACCTTGTATGTACTAGAAAGTGAAAAAAAGAAGTGTGTCAGCATGAGGTCTCTCTGTCGTGTGAAGGTGTTAATGAACCCCTTAGGAAGACCCTCTGACTTAATTTTTCATGAACTTCATTAATACCAAATTTTCTATTGCAAGCATGCTGAAACCTAATCAATAGACTTGCTCATGGAAATATCTTGTCTATGGCTATCATTCTTAAAGTAAATCAATAACAGCCAAATTCCCAATGTAAGCAAGAAAGAATTGAAGACTGCTTTTCTCATTTTTATTCTGAAATATGATACTGTTAGTTAGCAGCTCACAGCAAGAAACTCAGTAAAAATTATATAAAGCACACTAATACAAATTGTCAGAGCATACCTCATTGCAAAAGTTGCCATGTAAATGGAAACAAGTCCCTCTAATTAAATATAAACCCTTTACAGCTGTGAAACTATAAATTTTTATCTATACTAGTAGCAGCTGTTAAATTTAATCTAAGTTGAAATAGATTTTTTTCTCCCCCTCCTACATAAAGACTTACATGGAATTAGAAAATTCTTTTTAACTTCATGAGCACTACCTCTCAGACATCAGTGTGCTCTTCCCAGCAGAAATGTTTATCAGGCTTAAGCTCATTAAATAGTCTCTTTCATCCTCCCCTTTCTTTTCTGTGCAAATGGTTTTATTTTTAGTGAGAGAGGAGAGAAGCACAACCTTTTTACTTCTTATATCTGATGATCTTGTAAAAATAAAATCAGGTTTTTGTGTTGTGCTGACCAGCTGTGTTTGAGGCTCGAGGGAACTGATTCATAGTTAGGATAACTACACTTCTGGACTCCTGTTTGAACCTCATGAGAGGTTTTTTACCAGTTCAGATTAAAGACTTCATGAATTTTAGAGGCTAGGTATATATTTATTAATAAAAAATACATGAAAAATAAAAACAAACTAAAAAAGGTCCAAGAAAGACTGGAAGTGGCGGAAATAGTGTTCTCAACCTCAAAATTCTCAGTGTGATTCATCTCTTGCATTAATCTACTTTGGATTTACACTGCAAAACCAAATGGGGACAGAGTCCTGTGGGCTGGTTCCAAGAGCAGGACAGACTCATAAAGACACTGTTGCCAAAGCTCTGGCCTTCTGTGTAAAAAGCATAAAGAAAATCTCAGTAAACAGTAGGATAACTGGCCAGCACTCCTCCACAGTTCTAGCCTAGTTAACAAATCCTTGAATATCCCTTTAGTGGGCTCATAAAGAAATTTTATTCACAGTCTTGGGTAGGCTGGATTTTTTTTTTTGCTGGTTTGTTTGTTTGGTTTTAATTTCTGCCCTCTGAGAGAATCACTTTTCTAGCAGTAAGAACTGTGAGAAAGAAATAATTCACAAAGACATTCAGAATTCACACTGAGGCCTGTTTAATCCAAAATCAGATAAGTTTCATATTTATGGTGATGATGATGAGGAACCTATCAATGCAGTTAATCCAGTTGTGATTAAGTCTTCTCAACTTCAGTATTTTATTCAAGTTTGATCTACAGTGTGTTCTGAGAGTTCATGCTATATAGATCCAGATCTGGCTGATACAAGCCTCTGAGGTGCTGCTCTACCCTGGACACTTTTCATACAATCCTGTTACATGTTCTCTGAGAAACAGCATTTTAGCTGGAGCATTTAAACCTGTTCCCTTTGGATACTAAATATTTTGTAGCATTCTTGAAGGAATATAAAGCCCAACACAGAAGTACTGGACGCTTTCTAAGTGAGAAAATAGCACTGTTGTGCCAATTGTAAATGCTGAGGTTTCCAGCAGGATCTTTCCTACCAAAAATGGAATTATGCTGTAACACTTGAGCTACCAGAGTAATCTAGACCTTCTTTGAGAAGTGGGAATTCCTGGAGTGGTGTGGAATCCCTTGGTACAGACAGCAGTGCAAATCTGTCAGCGTTTGTTGACATTCCAGAGTGTGATGGCTGCTGCTGCTGACACGAATTAGCTGGATGTTTATAAACAAGCAGAAGCAAAAGGAAATATCACTGCAGTGGGAGAAGCCCACAGGGAAGATAAGGTATGAGTGCATTAAGGTCTGTACCTGTGCTGATAAAGAATGTCTTTATTCAGTCCTTGGTGAAGGCACAAGTTGCATAACCTCATCCTTTTACCTATTCCCAAACTGCAAATTAAATCCTTTTTGCTGTAAGGCTGTAAAGCAGAGCTGGAGCTGGACTTTTATTGTGCTTATGTGAAGTACTTAGAATTCTTAATAACCCAATCCTAAGTGAAGTGTCCAAGTACTATGAATAATAATCAAACCATAACAGCAGGAGGTACCTAATGAACAGAATTAATGTATCTCTTGTTCCAGTTTACTGAGATTAGTAAACTTGTTATAATCCTAGTGATAAATACCTGGCACTGATGTCTTCACTGTTGGCATTGTTGGAGGATCTTTTGATTACTTTTTTTCAGTGTTGGTTTGTTGTATTTTTTTTCCCAAATGTGTTGCTAGACATTATATTTATGCCCAAAATCAGGTTCTTGTGTACCATTCCTGACTTATCTGTCATGAAATTAGCTTGGCAGCTTCACAAGTATTTTCCTCAGCATCAACACTTGAAAGAGTACAACAGACAAGTGTTGCTTTCACAGTAATTCAAGGGATGTTAGCCTCCATTAGAGGCTTTTATTCAGATTGGGTATCCCTGTAGGCAGGGCAAACTGATCTGTTTTGTTTGATGGTAAAGGACCTTTTTTTTTTTTTTTTTTTTTTTTTTGAATATAGCAACACTGCTTAAAAGCCACAGAAGAGAAACTGTTCTTTTTAATAGCTCATGTTCAAGGCACTGTTTTCTGCTATGTTGCTGGAGAACAAAAGTGAGTGCAACGAGGATATTTGTCTAATCCCCAAATTTAGAACACCAGACAGTAAGATGTACTCTTAAAATCCCAGTTTTCTCTGCCAGGCTTATTATTTTGTGTGTGTGTGTGTGTGGCTTGATGTAACTTTCCAGAATTTTTGTATTCAGAAATACAAATAATACAGCTGTTCTTTTCAGTGTTTCTTCTGGGTTTCAGATACTGCAGTGAGAATGTTTCCTCCAAAAGTGTAATTTTTCAGTTAAAAAGATGACACTTAACAAGAGTATTCCAGTAAACAGTATTAGTTAAATGAAATAAATTAGGAACTTGAAAAATTTAAATATTTTTTCTACTTTCAAGTGTGCACCTTGACAAAGCACTTCTTTTGGAACACTGCACAATCTCAGCTACTTAGAAACATTATTTTGTCAGATCTCACTAGGTTTAAAAAACATGATTTTGAGTGGAGTGGGATCATAATGGCACTAAGATGCTTTAAGGGATGCTTTATAGGGAGGAAAGTGGGGGGAATCTACCTTCAGTTTTTCTATCAAAAGGCAGACAAGAAAGAGCGAGACCTTTGGAGGGGCAAAATAAATATGCAAGAGGCAAAGGAAGGTAAATCCTGATTTGTTAACAGGAAAAACAAATCACTAAGAGGATGTTCAAGCATGAAAGAAGATCCAGAGAAGTGTGGAATTTCCATTCTTGGAAATTTCTCATAGTTCTCTAGAAAAACCTATACATCCAATCTTAATTTTTGTTAGCTCTTCTTTGAGCAGGGCATTGGACCAGAGCAGTTCCAGAGCTCCCTTCCAGCTTGTTTTATTCTGTAAGCACAAACAGGAAAGTCTAGAAACAGTTGATTTTTTTGTTGTTGTTGTTAGGTTGTTTTTTTTTATTTTTTTGTAATTTCTTTGGTTTTGTTTTCCGTCCTTCTCCCTATGCCTGCATGGAGATGCCCAAGGGCAGTGTGTGCAGGCAGGGCTTTCCTGCGTGTTAGTGTTCTCTCTTCCTCCACACACACACTCCTCAGGTCCTGATTCATGAAGGACAATTTAAATTGGCAGATCTGTTGACATTGCTCCACTGTTCAGCTTACTGCTTCTGCACTCAGGTAAGCTGCTGCTCTGCAGGTTCCAGCCCAGTGCTTTAAGGCCAGCCAGTGTGCCTTAGACCAGCAAAGTGGACAGTTGTGTGATTCATCAGCTGGTTCTCAGGGTGCTCACTTGTCCTTGAGATGGGGCTGCAGGAGGATTGCTTCACCTTGAGGCAGTAAGATCCATGGACTTTCAAAATCACTTTGTGCACTGCAAGGCTCATTTACTGCATCATAACTTCCTATAGGGATCAAAGCTAATATTTTCTACTTTCAAAAGCAAGATCTAAAGCTGTGTGTTCGTGTTTGCTCATAGGAGATACTGTAGTTTAAAGTTACACAAAGAAAAAATAATTATATGTATTATCAATGCAGTCATTCTGAATTCACCTACGACTATCTATCCAATGAATCTTTACAAAACAACTTGCTCATCTGAATTTCATAGTGGAGTGCTACTTCTAAATTTCTTTATCTTGACATAGATTGATTTCTCAATAAATTATATCCTGAAATCTACTAGTAAACATAAACTTCCCCACGGGAATTTTCCATCAGGATTTTGTCCCAGGTCTCCAAGATAGAGGAGAACAAAAGAGATTTTTACATCATTTTCATCAGAAAAATACAAATTAAGCCAACTATATAAGTTTTCTTAGAAAAGACAAAACCATTTACATTTAGTAACATGACCAGAAGGCATTTCTAAGGAGTTCTAGAAGTATTTTGTGCTTATCACTGAACTGGAAGAAGCTTGTAGGGTTGTTGACAAAGGAGCAAAGGACTTCAATAGAAATAGTTTGATGAACCTACTTTTAGTTCCAGTGATAGGAATGGGATGCTTGTGTTAATTCAGGACCTCTTCATGGTTCCCCAGAAACTTGTATAATTTGTGTGGCAATTGCGTTTCCTCTTTGTCCCAGAGTGAAGATTTTTGATAAAAAGAGGGCTTAAAACACATGTATTTGAATAGGATATGGGGAAATTTAGTAGAGAACTTTTAGGTGTTTTTAATTGTATGGAAATGAATCACTGCATAATGAATGAGGCTTTTTATTCATAATCTAAACAATTGCTGCATTAGTTTCGTAACTTTTGCACAAAGTTTTATGTGCCTAGATTGGTGATTTCAAAAAGCATAACTCCACTGCAGCTCGTAAAACAGTTTCTGCACAAATGAAGAATCACAGTAGAATTCAAAATAAATTCCAATGCAAAGATCCATAAATTCCCATTAGCTAGAGTTGGTCATTATTGCTGGTACCTGAGGGCAAAGCAGCCTTAAGCCAGGAATTAGTACACCTACACTGACATAAGGCAGATCCAGGAATAATGGATATTCCAGACCTACAGTTATGCTGTTTCTGAACCAGATGCTGTATATTTTGGGCCAATAGCAGCAATGTCTGCAATAAAAATAAAGAAATCAACACAGTCCATTCTTTGAAAAGTCTCTGCCTCTATCAGTATCTTTGTTGTTAGGCCAGATCCACCATGTAAAATGGATTTCACCTTTAGTTGCCATTGAGTTGGCCAAATTCTAGTTACTTAGCCATGAAAGGGTGAGCCTTGGTTCACTAGCAGAAATAGAACAGATGGCAGTCCTGACACAGGCTTCAGAAACCAGAGAAAATTACCCAGAGGGTGATGGAGCTTGTGGCATGCTCGATTACATTGGGCTGTCAGGAATAGGGCAGAGAATTTAATATGACTTCAAGGAATGAGCTTGTTCTAAACACAAACACACACACATACACCACACACACACACACACACACACACACACACACACACACACATATGCTTTGACTGGGGTTATTTAGATTATTTAAAAACCTGTATGGGGGAATCTTGGTGATTACACTGGGAGTGGGATAATTCCTGTACCATTCACTCACGTCGGCAGAGATTTATTTCACCATCCTTGGTGCAGCAAAATATCAGTGCCTGTTGATGAAATGTTTGCTGTGGAATCTATGCACTTAGTTGTTGAACAGTTCTCTGATTAAAAAAAAAAAGATATTGATGAAAGACGCTAGAGAGCAAATTAATGTTTTTTACACTTGATTAACTGCTTAATATTCCTAATGTGCTCAAAGTACTAGAAACACTTGGAGGGTAAACACAGAGACAGCTCAGGACCTGAAAATAAAAGTCAGGCCAGATTTTAATTAAATTTAAATTAAAAAGAGACAGGAAATTAAAGTATCTATCACATTTAAAAAATTAAAACATGTTCTTCTGCTAAAAAAACCCAACTCCATTTAAAACTAACGGTGTAGCTTTAAAGAATCTATAGGGAATTTATTGTTACAGTGAAGGAGTTTTTGTGATCTTCTGGGGCCAAAAATCCTTTGGTTCTTGTGCTGTTAAAAGAATCAGGAACCATATAAACATGTAGCTTAAAATCTAAAGTAATTAAAAAAGTTAAATTCTTATGAGATTCCGTAACTTTACTCAAGAAATCTCTCTATATATGCAGGCCAGAAACTCAAAGTAAAATTTTGCTCGTTTGAAATCCCAGCATTGCTGGTGGTACTGTATTGTGTGTTCCTTGGGCAGAAGGGCATTATAATCCACATTTGTGTGATCTGTGGATCCATCAGCTGGATCCTGAATACTACTTTGGAAGGTGGCTGACAAGAAAAAAAAAAACAGGTGCATAAAGGCAATCCATTTTTTTCATCAGTCCTGGGTAGAGAATCAATATGTTATGGGCCATTTTAGTTACAAATACTTCTTACTTTATACTTCATTTTTAAGATAGAGTATTTTCAGTCTTTTAAGTTAGCTGAAGTACTTTAGATATTTGCTCATGAACTTCAGGTTAAATTGAAATGGAAACAATTTTTTAAAAGAAAAACTTGTGAGATGTAAAGACTGAATATTAACCACAATAAAAAATGCCTGCCATTAAAATCCATTTACCTTAAATTTTTGATATGATATTTATGCCAGGATCCCTGTATATTTATGCTACAAATTTTAAAAGAGAATTAATGTGGACATTCTTAGTTCATTGAATTGGGTGAAAGAATAGTCCTGCAAAAAGACTGCATTCCCTGTATAAGAGAGTGAAAAAACGTGATACAATTTCCTGTGTGTATCACAAAATGTTTCTGTGCAGAGGAATGGCTCTACTGAAGATTTAACTGATGTCCATCTCTACTGAAGATTTAACTGATGTCCATACAGTTGGAGTTGCTATGCTGAGCCAGGCTGATCCCTTTGTATCACTTTGCTATTGCTCCAGGGAAAATAACAATGCCTGTTTTAGACTTCCATGGTGGATATAGGTGTGGATAAATTAATTCATTTATGTGAGGTGCTTAGGTTCATAATGGAATATAGTACAATCAACTCACCAACTCTATTTGAAAGCAGCCTCAATAACTTTATGAGTTGATTGCTTTTGTTTCCTTGAACCCAAGGTCTACTAAATTTTATTGTTCCAGTGTTCACTTGGGTTCATATCCTCTTGAAATGTGTTAGATGGTGCATTTGTCCTATCAAAAACATATGCTTAAATTCCAATTAATAAGGCATATAGATAAGCAAATGAATTTTATACGTATTACAGGAAGAGTGAAAAGTGGACAGGAATCTCAGGAGAATGGCAAATTGTATATATTACGCATTGAAATTTCCACCTGTTGGGTTTTTTGTTGTTGTTTGGGTGTTTTTTTTTGTTGTTTTGTAGTTGTTGTTTTTTCAATCCTGATTTTTGTTTTAAAATGAAACCAGTTTTGTACTGAGCCAATCAAATTAGCTATCCAGGAATTACTTTCCAACTTCATGATAAAATCATTTTCATTACAGACAGTCACTGCCTTCCTCCTGCTGGCAGTCATAACACACTGTGGCAATATCACTATTGTTATGGTTGAAGAAACACGAGGCTGCTTTCAAGGACATAAAACGAAAATAATGGCTCCCTAGACTGAGGTTTCTCACACTTGTTTTTTACCCTAAGGTGATGTCTTTTTTTTTTTTTTTTTTTTTTTTTAAAGCTTCATAAAATCCAAGTTGGGCATTTTATTAGATATCCAGACTCGGAACACAGAAGAAAGTATTTTTCCCACCTTACATCAGCAAAACAAACAAAAAAAATTAAATGCATTTTATGTGTTTGAATGTGCATATGTATGCTTTTCCTTTGAAATTCTAAAGATATACCAAAAGTGCTTTCAAGAACATCAGAATATCTACATAAAAGTCTTCTGATTATCTCTAGCAAAGAATATAAAAACCACTTCTATTCCTCTTTCTACATATGCTATCAAAATCCAGAGAAACATCTGAATACATTTTGCAGGATAGAAAGAAAAACTAAAGGGATTTACCTCTAAAACTCACTCCTCTCGTTTTTGTTACATTTATCTTTCAAGTAGCTCTGAATAGTTCTTTTCATGCAAGTATCTTTGTAACCCCAGATTTTCGAGTTTGCCATATCCCATGTGTCACTGCATTTGTTGTTGGCAGATATCATCAGATTTGTAGCAGAATCTTGAGCAGGTATTTTTATTCAGATTCCAGCTTCTGGAGTCAAATAACTTCTATTACTAAGCCCAGTTTTAATTTGGACTGAATTTCTAGTCCTTATTAGTGCCTTGTAAACACAACTTTCCATAGAAAAATAAATATAAGAAAGGATTTTATTCATCTGTTGACAACTCTAAAATTACTTCAGACTGCTCATGATTATATCTTCACCTTCAACTGCTAAATTTTTCATTTTCATGACAGGATCTTTAATCTCAGAGATTTTGGTCATGACTGTATTATTTAAAAACATCAGTGTGGGTGGGCTTACATAAACTGAGATATTCATTGTAAGGATGCTATTCATCCATACTGTAGCCTGTAAAAACCCTGATTTGTGCTTTACACTTTTGTCCACTTATTGCTGCTTGACATTTTAACATTCAGCAAAACTGAACTATAGAATTGCAAAGCCCATTGCAGCTTGCTGGAAATGAGAACCAGAATGTATCTCAAGAGAGAATGCTGGACAAAACACAACTTCCCCAGAATGTCAAATGTTCGAAGAAGCATCCAAACTTCAGTTCTGCAAGACAATACTTCTTGCAAGAATATTTGGTTCTAATGAAAAAAAATTGTTTACTTTGTTTAACATTTTCTGGAGAAATATAATCCTTTCCTGCCTTGATCTAAATAAAAACACTTTTTAAAACATAATCTGATGTTTCTGCTCTTGGTAGTTCAATACGTCAAAAATAAAAACAAAACAATGACTTTTCACAGAACTGTAAAATGCCCTCACTACAAGATACCCTGACATTGGCTTATATAGTGTACTCAATAAGTCTTAGCACACTGAATTCTGTGTGCTAAGACTTACTGAGTACAGTGTCTGTAGAGATGTGACTTGCAAAAATACTACTCTGTAGAGCACTTAAAAGATGGCTTTGCACTGAAGGTTAACTGGGGAAATAATGTGACATTTACAGGGGTAATTCTGGGATGTATCTCAGTTGTGTTTGTCTTACCTTTTGTTTCTGTTACAACCAGGTATTTGCATGACATTTTTCTTTAAAGAGGAAAAACACAAGAAGGAAATTGTGTTTGTACTTTATGCTGATTGCCATATTATCCTTTAGGAGGAAAACAATGGCATGCAATTATGAGCGTAGTTACTCCACAGACTTCACACAAATCATGGGAGTTAAAATTCAGGTCTTCAAAGAAGGGACTCTGAGTAGATGAAATTAAAAGCATTGTAACCTTCTTAAGCTGACTGCCTTTCTTTCAATCCAAAATTAATGTAAGGTCCCCTTGGCAAACCAGACTAAGCCCATTACTGACTACATGCCCACTGCAGTGTAGGCATTTAAGCAGAGGAAAAATCAACATTTTTATTAATTATTCTGGGGAAAGACTTGTGAGCAGCTGGAAAAAGAGGACAGAGGAAGAATAGATTGGAGATCATATCAAAACCCTATGAGCCAGAATTTCAACCTGTGTAAATCAAACTCTCTTGGGGTGGGCAGAGCCCTGCTGTTCTTAAACTGAGGATCTTTCCCTCACCAGCAGTCTGAAATTCCAGTAGCATCCAAGAGGTCAAAAGAAGTTGCCCTTCCACTGACTTGTGCAGGGCTTAAGCCTTCCCACACTTGTTACAGTGAATACTTTTCTCATGGTTAAGGAAATATGGAAACAGCCTGAGAATATGCAAAATTGTGTCTAGTGCTTTAAAGAGAATAGTTATTGATGTTGACTTTCTTGCTGAAAACTCTGGTACAGTTGTTTTTGGACTGACCACTGATGTCAGTCAAATGTTGTGTTGAACGTCACCCACTTCTCAGAGAATAACTGATCAATTTGCTCTCGTTTGCAAAATGGAAAATCACCATGCTTGTGTTAAACGCAGTGGAAAAACAAGAGAGCTGGAAGAAGCAAATTTCCTCTCAGTTTTTTTCATGACCAAAAGATATTGACAAAATGTAGCACGGCCAAATAGTTGGAACTCCAGCTCTAGAACTGTCACATGTCTGCTTTCTTTCTGCACAGTCCTGCAGTGTCCTTGTCACTTTCCCCCATCTGCATAAACACTGCCAGCCAGATTCTCCTCTGCATTTCTTCAGTTTTCCATCAACAGGATTTTGAAGATAAACCTGCAGTAATGTAGTGAGTAGTCAGCCCCAGAACCTGCAATAAGCCCTCAAACTGCACAGCACCATGTGAGTGTAAGTAGCATTGCCTTTCCTTATGCCTGATTTTGCCATTATTTTACAACACTTCTGTTTAGTCTTCCTCTCTTTGGAGATGGTGTGCTTTGTGGGAAAACCTGTTTTGAGACAAAGCATCCTGCTGAAGACTAAATGAATTTTTGAACTCTTATTTCTGTGCAACTTTGCTAGTAACTTGGTTCCACAGGTTCCTACAGGGACCTAAATATTGTTTTCTCTAAGTTGAGTAACTTTCTGGTTAACCTAGCAAAGTCACAACTGAATTCACCTGTCAGGGATCCTCATTAGTGGCATTATTTTGGTTCTTCTAAACCTGATTTTTAATACAGCTAGATGTTTATGATCAAGTGGTTTTAATGGAGAGATTGTACTACAGAAGAAGATGGATTTATGGCAGATTTACTATCTCCTTGCCAATTGCACCCTTACCCAGTAAAAGTTCTCATAACAGGAATTCAGCTGTCATCCATTTTTGGAGAGAAAAACTGCAAACCTTTGCAATCTTTTTAATCCTCAGTAAAGGGAAATCTGGAGAGAAAATACTGGTTAGCTGAGAGTCTTTTTCTCAAAATATCTTCTCTTCTTCCCTTAGGAAAAAGTACAGTCTAATTATCCAAGTAGTGGGTGAGAAACAGTGATAGAAAATGTTAAATTGTGCCATTTTCATATGTTTTTTGCAGTTCTTATTCCATAGGAGTGGTTTCTTTTACAAAATGCTGTGTGGCCATTTAGAAACAACTCAGGACAATCTGGAAAGAGTTTTAGTGACACAAACTCCATCCCAAAATAATTGCAAGACAGACTGAGGTCTATTTTTGAATGTTAAGTTAACAAAATGCCTCAAAGGGTGTTGTCTATTTCTGGTTACTCATTCCTTCTGCACACAGCAAATCCAAGGAAAAATTTAAAAAGAGATGATCACATAAAACATGAATTCTGCTAAACCATTTGGTTTATATCTCTGAGAACCTCCTATACTAAAAAGAAGAATGGCTAGTTCTGTCATTATTACTTCAATACTATACAGTAGGATAAATAAAATGTCCCTCCTTTACACACTGAGTGACATGTAATTGTAATTCAAAATCAACTTGCACTTCCCAGCACCATTAAACTTAAGTGAGCAGAAGTTGCTATCTTGAATGCTCTTCAGAATAAGAAGGCCTGTAAAATGTATTTTTTTGCCATCTTCAGACACTTTTCAGACTACAGTTGTTTATGTGAGTCTCTGCAAACCAAGCAACAAAACATTTTCTTTGATAAAGTAATAATCTAAGCCCCACTGGATGTCTTTGTGACATTATTGGGCTTGGATTCAACCTCTAATGGTCTCTGCTAGGCATTTTAATGTAGCATTTATGTTGGGCAAACATAAAAGTATAAAAAATCCTACATTGCTCCCAACCCTACTCTCCAGGCTGAAAGCCATAGCAGATCAAAACTTTAAGATTTAAAAGAATCCGTCTTTTGGCTTGTGTTTGCAGCTCCCCATTTTGCCTGACTTACCATTATTGAAAAATTCACTCCAGTCTCCATTCACATTGATCTGGGCAGCTGCTGAAGGAGTGACAGACAACTTTGGAACAGCAGATCACATAAGCAAGAAGAAAGAGCAAATCAGCATGAAAGTTTCCAGAGGCCAGCACTGGTGAGGAACAGGCTGGTGAAGCTGAGCACAGAGAAGAAGTCAGGTGTGCAGTAATGTTAATGATTCTTCCTAAAACACTTATTTCTCATCCAAACTATGCTTCTCAATGTTGAATAAATGATGTTGGGTCATTGACAATGCTGAGTCATGATTCATTGATCCATGGAGACATTGATCACTTTCTGAAGCAAGATATTCTCTTCCTATAACACCTTGTTTTTCTTGCAAGGTTTTTCATTTATGTACAGATCAAAAGCAACTTTTGTTTCCTTGTCAGATTAGAGAAGCTGCTTCAGAGATGATCTGTTACTCACTTTATTTCTAGTGTTCTCTCCTGCTATCTACAATAGCCATCCCCAAGTACACCATCAACTCTGTAACAAAATCACATACGTCAATGTGTGGAAAATTCAAGTTCACATTGGCATTTAGGGTGAAGTTTTCCCTTTCTCTTTTCTTTACATGACAATAGCCTCAAAGAAAAAGAGTGTATTGCCTACAGCTACTAAGTTGTAGTAGTTACAGTATGTAGCTTACAGGTGCTAGCGTGTAAAAAGTTTGAGCAACATTTGATTTAATTTTTTATCTGTGACAGATTATAAAATGGAGCAATATTGGTCTAACACGTTTGTTCTTTTATGGTTCAAGTCAAACGATACACAGAGCATTTTTTATTTTTTTTGCTTTTTAGCTAAATGCATCTAGTTATTTAACACCCAGAATATTGGAATGGGAATACTAATGACTATAAGCAGACAGAACTCTATCCAAATCAAATGGACTTCAAGATGACTCATTTTCTTTTAGACTAACAAATGGACTTGTCAAGAATAAACAGAAGTAACCATAACAATGAAACACCTGCTATTTCTTTTTCACAGATGTAGCTGCATATGGGCAGAGATACTTAAATATAAAGGAGTTGAAATATTATATGGAAAATTAATCATTCTGTGGTTTCAAAAAACTAAACAGAACTAATAAAAGAAATAAGGAGGCACTTTAAATCTCTACCCACTAGCACAGTTTCAATGAATCTTCTACCACTAGTACCCATGTTACTGTTTTCCTAAGGAGTTTTATAAAATGTTTTACTTAAGCTTCAAGTTGTTACAAGTCGTTAACACTGCTTCTCAGTTTCACTACACTTTACAACAGTGTCAGATATCTGTTTAATTGCAAAAAACACATTTTCTATGATTCTAACTTAAAAGATGGCTTCTCTCTTCACATTTAGATATTAAAGTTTTGGCTTCTCTTTGGAACCTAGCACCATTACAATCTGGATAAACAGTGATGACATTTATGGATTCTTCAGTTGCCTACAGGAATATATAGGTTCTATTTAGTTCATAATGAAACAGTAATTTACATGAATATCAGCATTCTGTAGATGGAATTATGATTCATTTAAAAGCCAAAAGTTTAGAGCCTCTGATTTTAGCTTTCTTTTCTGTCATCCTATGGCATGTGGCTCCTGAAACTTTTACATGTGAAGGCAAAATTCTGGTTCTCCGAAAGCAAGGGAGTTTTATAACTTAAATGAGATTTCATCATCTATCCCATTTGCCACTTATAAAACAGATGTGTAAATACTTCTTCCTAGCAGACATCTGTTTTTATTTTTTCATAGGCAAATATACAGAACATAGGAGAAGATGCCTCAGTGACTTCTGGTTTTGCTAGGGTAAGTTAATGAAATAATTTCAAAATAATCCTTAGAGACTAGAAAAACATGGTACTTTTTCATAAAACTTCTAACCTTTTGAAAAAAAGGCTTTTATAGTTGTTATTAAAACTAATCCTGATGGGTTGTAGAGAGTCATTATTATAAAACAGGATTTCATGTAGTATATCCTAATTAATAAATATTTAGCTACAAGGTCTATTTCACACATAATTTGGCAAGTATCACTTCTATACCATATCAAAATTATAGTTTACCCATTCTGTGCTCCTGTGGCTAGTGTGGCTAGTTCCCAATGTAACATCCAAAGAAGAGTGAGTGAGATATTCTTTCAAGGATATAAAAACCAAGCAAGAGAGAGAGGGGGAAGCTGAAAGTTATCTAAATTGGAGGGAGAGAAACTCTCAACCTCAGAATTCAATGGAAATGTGACAGGTCAGTCTTGATGTGTTTACAAATCTTTTTCATGAATTCTTCAGTAAATTTCGTAATCCTAATCCCTTACTCTCTATGAACCCTGAAAAGTGGATCGAAGAGAGAGTGGAAATCTGTGTGTATTTGTTTTCTATAGCAAATAAAGGAAATAGCAGCTTTTGTTTCTGTTTCCTTTCCTCAGCTCCTGTGCCTTTCCATGCCAACCCCTATGAAACTGAAGTGGCAGCAGATGCTGCTGAAAGGGTGAGAGCAGTGTGGTGAAAGAATGCTGTCCATTTATAGGAATTTGCATGGATTGACTGGCATGATTGCCCTGGTGTTTACCACCCACTGAGTCTATTGTTGGAGACACAAGGTTATTTACTGGCAGCATTTTCTGCTGATTTCTTTTTTTGTGTGTCACAGAAAATTACCATGTTGCTTTCAGAGCTGTGTGACAGATTACTCTTTTCCCTCTATCTATGTCATTTCCCATAGATTTTATTATGTTAAGGGTCTCATTTGTGCTTGAAAACAAGATCTATCTGCAAAAGTGTTCGTGATGACTGGGATGAAGAGTGTGAATGAGTGGAAAAACATAGAAGAAACATGTTTGTGGCCTATAGTTTGAGTGTTCTGACTTCCTTGAGTGAGTGTATGGCCCAATAAAGTGCAGGCAGCTGAAGTCCTGCTACTGAGTGCTATGTATCCCTAGCACTTCTCTCTCTGCAAATTGGCTTCTCAAAAATCTGCTTTGGAGCAGATGATGAAGTGTGGCTAAACAGGGTTACAGACATAGATATCTAGCTTTATTCAGATAAATAAGGGTCCCAGAGATTTGAGGAAGCCTTGGGGTTCTTGCACTGCTGTTTATTTCTCTTGGTATTGGTCCAGAGTGTAGTTAACTCAATCAGAAGTATTATTTACTCCTCCAAATTACTTTGCAAACACTAAACCCCACTCAGGCCTGTAATAAACAGTACTAAATCATTTGCAGCATGATTCAGAGCTCTTCTATGTCTGTGGAATTTGCCTCATTAACTTCAATGGACTTTGCTGATAGTGCATGCAAAGAAATTGTTAGGTTAAGAGCACAACAAGAGCAAAGTTAAAGACTGGCTAAACAGGATGTGTTGATATAATTCTACTTAAATATTTTACCTGTGATATTTCACCTACACTTCATGATGGCTGAGTGCTAACTGAAATTAGAAAAGCAAAAATACACCAGCATGTTTAGCAAAAGTGTTTGGTTGTGTGCTGCAACTCTTCCCCCTTTGAATAAATTGAAAAGCAAGTGGAATGTTCAGCTGTAAATAAAGAATATTGTCATTGCAATATTAGAACAACTACCTTTTGCACATTCTGTAAGCACAGAATGGCTCCAAAAAACTCACAGGAAAAAATACTGAACGTTACAATGTGTTAAAGAATCCAGCTTCAGCTACTGTCCCTAGACTGCTTTTAAGACAAAGAGATGGTTGGCAGCATCACTTTTATGTTTATGAGTGTGAAGAGACTGATCTTCACTGGAAGATTTATTTGGCTCCTGCCATGAGGTCCAAACGCTGCACTGAAAACTGCTATTGCACCTTGTGATGGATTTAAACTCATTTAGACTATTTAAACTCATTGTACTGGTGAAGATGAGACAAGCTCTCTATCTCCATAGTTAAGGCTGGTGATGTTTGCTTAGAATATGTCATGAGAATTTACTTCATCCCTTTTCCATTCCAAATAAGGTCTTTGTCATTCAAGATCTGTTCATATAAGGTAGATCAAACACCATTTTCATTGTGAGAATAGTAAAGTTTTTTACAGAATATATCTGAGGTATTGCCCACCTGTAGTACTTGATATGTAGCAGCTAGAACAAATAAAAGTAAATAAAAATTCACAGAAGAAAGCCTCTAAAAATTATATCCAGATGAGGTTTCTGCTGGAGTCACAATGACAACCTTTAGGGACGACAAGACAACACCCAAACCTAATCAATTTCCTTGCTTGCATCTCAGAAGTGCTTCTTCATGGCTTTTATTCAATGGAGAACATAATTCTCCTTGTTTATGTTCTCAAAGGTCATCTGCCCTTGATAGAGTATTTCAGCTTTATACCTGTACAGGAGCAATGTCAAGCCCAGTGAACCAATGTTTGCTCAATTAGAGCCAAGGAAATCTCTATGCAGTCACAAATCAAACACCCAAGTCCTTCCTGGCTCTGCTAATGGTTATGTAGTGCTGCTCACACACAGATAAATCCTGGAGATTCCAGGCAGGAGTTACTCATTCATGACAGCATGTATACACATAAATATGCAAATCTTTATCCCTGAATATATGCATATTGAGGTACTTATATGCATATGTATATGTGAAAATGCATATCTGTATATGACACTTTCTTTTACAAGACTTTTTTTTTTAAAGTATTCTCCAATACAAGAACCATGTAAAATAAAACAGTCATGCAAGGCAGGCCTAGACACCACTGTGCTGTTTTCCTTTTTGGTGTCTGAATGCATATGAAGATAAACATACCAATGTCTGCAATTTCACATGCAAATAGCTCTGCAAGGTTGGTCACCTGCTCTGCAGGTGCAATAGGCAAATTGGGAGAGCAATATAGTTGTTCAATTAATTGGCTACCATGCAGTGCCAGAAATCATTTGTGCCAAGTGGTGATGATAGAAACCAAGTCAGACCTCAAATCTGTGCACACAAGTTTATAATTGCACAGATATCGCTGAAGTCCTTTCACTTTAATTTCTCAAAAAGAATATCATTGTAAAAAATGAGCAACACATTGGGGTTTTTTTTATTCATTCCAATAAAAAAAGATGCCATTTTTTTTGACTTGCAACATAGAAAGCCTTAAAATATACTTTTCTGATAGCATGTGAAAAACTAGTTCCTGGGAGAAGTAAATCCAAGTGTGTAGTGGGTCACAATAGAGTCATGTAACTCTGGTTTTAGTGTATAGAAGACTCAGAAAATCCAGCTGTTACTGTGACTGGCTGCACTAGCCTCATCTTTAGCTTCAGGGCTTCTTAAATGTTTGCTAGCTAGCAGCTGCTTATTATGGCCGGGTTTTTTTTCTTCTAAAATTAATAATGATACATACAAACCTCCCAAAACACATCTTAAAATGTCAAGTCCCAGAAGAGGATCTCATAAAACTGCAGTGTCCTGTTACAGTCAGAATGATAGCCATTAGTTCAGCTCTGAATATCAGGAGACATTTAGCGAAGTGCACTCACTGGCTGTGAGTCTAGTTTGACATAGACCCATTTTTCTACAGATTGACAGTTAAAAACTATGTTCTTTACAGTCTGTAAACTGTGATTTCATACCCAGCAGTGATTTGAAAAACTACTGCTAATGTAGATTTATAATAATGAGCTCTTTGAATGAATATCCCCATTAGCTGCCCTATTTTCAAGACTTCTAACAATATTAAAATTTGCCTTTTTTATTATTATATTTTATTAACACTATTTTTTTTTCCCTTTGCATTTTTGTCATTACAGTTTTGAACAGAAAACCTCATAATTATCCTGGCTACTCAGACCCTTCTACTTTTGATGATTTTTTAATCCATCATTATAGTGTGATCACACTAATGATTGTTTCTCATACCTCTGTGGTGTAATTAATGTATTATTGCAGGCTGAAAAAGATAATTTTCAAAAAGCCTCTTAACTTTTATATGTTCATTTGCAGCTATTGAATAATGTGCTTATACTCTGAAACACAGGAGCTGCCATAAGAGAGTACTGTAGTGGTCCATCTACTGTGATATCCCATCTCAGAGCACAGCCAATCACATATATTCCAAAAGAAAATATAATTTCCCCATTGGCTGTAACAGTAAAAATAACTGAATAGCACTGCTCTACCCATGGGGGAAGTTTGTTGCAATTGCATTTAACTGTTGTAGCATATCATCCACATCATTCACTCCCAGTACAAACCCTGCTAAATTCAGTGATGTCTGGGGCATTTTAGAGATCCAGGGAGGTGAAGGGGGAAGATTAATACATCTCATTAAAACAATTGTATGCCTCTGCAGTCAGTCTGAACATAACATCCAGAGAGCTGCCTGAACTTGCACTCTTCTGTCTTTGCTTTGAATTATTCCGGTTTTACATGGTGTCATCCTTACTCCCTGACCTGCCCAAGTACTCCACTTCCTAATAGAAATCTGGACTGTCTCTATCCCATGATGTCTGCACATCTCTCCCTAAATTCCCCTGTTATGCTGAGATCTCTGCAGTGTATTTTGTTTCCTGGCCTGGTCTGTCTCTGTGGGTGATGCAGGATACATAATGACAAGATTTACCTCGCTCTGACTTCCTAGGTGTTTGTGGTCAGTTTTAAATGCCAATCTGTTAATTAGAATGGGAATGGAAAAGCAGAGCAGACACAGTCAGTGAAGTGTAGTTGTGCCTCCAAACTTGCATCTCCATGAATATAGAAGCCTTATCTACAGGATTTAGGAAATTCTCCTTCTGGAGATGCTTCACAGTATAGAGATCTTTATGGCATAAACTTAACTTAAGTTTGAAAAGTGTTTTTCTGACAGTTCATTGAATAATATTCATCCAGAATATATACACCTTGACAGGATTCCTTCCAGGCTGTCAATAATAAGCTATGGACCACCTGCATTATCTGGTCAGCTCAGAGAGTAAAGCACTGAATGGATTTCAGGCTCTCAAGGGTTAATATTGCTACTTTCTTAAGTGAGGACAGACTTTCACAACCCCTTCCCATCACAAATCTTCCAAATGCCTAGAAAATTTTCCTTCAACTTCCCAGCCGAATAACCAGAACTCCTAATTTTTCTGTTGATATTAATGTGGCTGTAATTTTGTGGCAGCTGGTGGGAGATTTAAGCCATTTCAGTATCATCTTGAACCTAAAGTGTGTCTGTAGAGTGACATTTGCCAAATAAGTGCCATATAACCAGCACACAAAGAGTTTTATTAAAACCATTCCTAGTCTCACACCATCTGTTTGGAAGGAAGACAAAATTCATTGAGCAAAGTGACCCAATCAAACAAACTGATGTGCACAATGTTACAGTGAAAACAAAGCAGAGTGACAAATTCTGCGTTGTATTCTTTTCCTCTGTTTTGGTGGGAACTCCACCTTTGATTTTGGAATTCTGGGATATGGATTCAAAGGTGGAGGCAAGGTATTTAGATCAAAATTCCAGCCCAGAGGAGGCTTGCTTTATTCATTTGGGGCTGATTTAGCACAGCTCTGCTCTGAGAAAGCGAAAGCCCAGTGGGTCAATTCTCAGGAGGCAGTCAGATCTCTACTGCCTTATTAGACAGGGTGCCTTTTCCATCACATGTGTCATTTTGTCTGTTTACTCAAGGCTGTAAAACAAGTTCCCTGTCAGCATTAAAATCCTTGGAATTAAGATAATATTTTTGCAAATACTCTTTGATTCCCTAGTCAGATATTCAGAAATCTTTCCAACTAGCACAGGCCTCCTGGTCTACTGCAAGTGACTCACCCAGTCTATTCTCACTGGTTTCCTAAGTAAACTTTGGAATGTAGACTCTTTTTTAGAATTAGCTCCAGTAAATTTCCATTAGAAATTTCTTTGAATGGAAAGAAATCCTAGAAAACTAAAAGGCTATTCAGCTTTCTCTTTCCTATATTAGAAAGCTTTGCAGTAATATTTTGCTCACAAATTGCAGCTTTCCTCTGAGACTTTAGCCAGCTTTGGTCCCATCTAACAACCTGACTTGTAATAAATTCCAGAATTTCAGAAAAAGTTGTGTAGGGACTTGCTTCATGACATCATTTCTGGGTTAAAAGCAGGAAGATGGAAAAAACCCCAAGATTACCCTTATTGAGTCCTACAGCCCAAACAGCTGTCACAGTCTTTCATTCAGAAGTTGAGGAAATTATTGCTTTAGTTGCTTAGTTGCTCATTGAAACTCCATGTGCATAACGACTAACAAAACACACCAAAATAAGATTTCAATTATAGCGGCTAGAAAACTGATCAGATGTTAACTTCACATAGAAATGCTGTAGATGTGCCTGAAAACCAAGAGTTTTTACTCTACGTTGGAGATCCCTACAGTATTTAGGAAATTTAGCTCACCATCTGCGCATGGGACAGGGAAACATAATCATCCCTTTAGAATTAGAAAAGGCTTAGAGAAGGTAACACATTTTCATGAAGTAATTTACACTGGAGATATCTTGCCAGAGTGCTTATTTGAAAAGCTCAAGTTGTCTACAGGTAGAATTGGCCTTGGGAATTTGATCAATT
Source organism: Haemorhous mexicanus (assembly GCF_027477595.1). Classification (NCBI taxonomy): domain Eukaryota; kingdom Metazoa; phylum Chordata; class Aves; order Passeriformes; family Fringillidae; genus Haemorhous; species Haemorhous mexicanus. The sequence goes on from NC_082348.1 coordinate 12,896,875, forward strand.
CTTCTTTCATCACAATTAATTTCCATAGAAACAAAGGTAGAATTAGTTCTGGTAATCAGCTACCAGCAAGGCAGATCAGGCCTTTGGACTTCTTATTTGATTTCAGGTTAGGGAAATCCCTTTTTTTTTAATATTTGTTACCTTCATCAGTGAGTCTTGGAAACCATGTGTGAAATAGGCACTCTCCTGTAAGTAAAGCCCAGTGTGACCTACCCTTTGTTTCCTCCTGCAAATCCTTGCTGGAGGACAGAGCCAGAGGAATAGGCCTGCCAAGGGTGCCTAGAGATGCCTTCCTCCTGTAACTGCATCTAGGTTTTTCTGGATCATCTTCATTCTGAGAAATGATGGCTTGACAGATGGAAGGACTTCATGACTTCTGCAAACAAGTACAAAAGCAACAGCAGCAATTATCAGGAAGGAGAAAGTGAAATACCTCCAAAGTGCTTTTGCTTCTGCTGCTGTAAATGTGGAGCATGATATATGTGGTAATTTGTGCTTTGTTTTTCCAGCTATTTCATTATACATTTACTGTTTTCAGACATACACAGTAGCCAAGTACTCTGGAATGTTTAAAACGAGAAGTGATGCACTCTCCTTCCCCGGTTCACTCAGCTGAAAAGACTAAATTCCTTGACTGTGTAAGGGCAAAATGATAGATATGATGGATTGCACACAATTCAAGATGTGAACAGTGGAGCAAAACACCTGCTCAGAAATATATCTCTGGGATGAATTCCTGCAGAAATTAGCTATGTTTCAGGGGTGGAGAGGTATTCACATGCATTTATTGCAGTTGAAGTTGGCAAAGAAACATTTTCTATTTCTTTAACATGTGAATTGCAGAAATGGATTTTCTAAATGAAAGATTTCCACCACTAAATCCTTTTAAGTGTGTTCTAGTTCCCAGAAGACAGCTTGGAAATTGCTCCGAGGCAACAGACACTTATTTCAATGTGTAATATTCAGTGAACCTTTCAAAATATCCTTAATAATAAAACCCCCAAGTGTGGACATTAGACTAATATAGGTGATTTATTGATTACATTTTCTCTGAAATGTGAACTGGACTGGTTAACTCAGTGCCCCTGCAAACCTGAGAAATGCAAAGTATAGAGGGGCGATTACAGAATCTGAAGAGAAACACCTTCCTCAGCAAATTAACAGGTGTTTGAATCCTCTTCTGTAAGCAAATGGCAGAAGTAATGATTTAAATCCCTGGCCTGTGTGTGCTTCTGCTGCACAAGAGGAGAATAGCCACTATTTTGGTGGTGAGAAAGAAGTCTACCTAATCAGGAGTGGTAATTCATCTATGCAATACCTTTGCCTAACACACCTGTGATCTTGACTTACGTCTACAGTTTTTAGTGGGGTTACTGGAGGTGAATTTAAGCCTGTGGGATATGAGATAGCCTCATGACTTTGCCTCTTTTTTATCCAAAAACATGGAATTAAATCAAGATGGTTTATTGGCTCTGAGGTTGATCTTGGAAAAGAGGTGAGGTGTAAGTTCAATTCAATTCATACACCAGTGAAAGGGAGTCTGCATTTGTCTGAATACTGTCAATTTGTTTTTTCTGGAAAATTGTGAACACTAAAATACAGCGAACTGACTATTGAGTTTAGAGAAGAGAATGCACTTAGTGCCTATGACTTTAAAGTTGAATCATAGAGTGGGCTTTTATCTTGCTGTTGATTAGAGACAGGGGAAATAGTTCTACATTTGGAAAGGAATTGAAAATGAAATCAGTGGATCTGTGAAGAATTTTTTAGTAACTAAAGAAAATGGGCAAAACTTTTAATTCAGTGAGTGAACGACACAACATTAAGTATGATTTTAAATAATTGTCCTTTGGTGTATCTACCCAGCTATGATTGTAACCAAACGAAACAGGAGACTGCAATGTACAGTTCTCCCCTTTATGATTGCAAGAAAGTAACAAAAGCCCTCCAAAACAGCCCTCTAGAAAAATGACAGAAGCCAGTGTTTGCATGTTACTATTTTGTAAGATGGTTTATTGAGGGTGGTCAAGGTTCTGTGCAGAACTTGCTTTAGGACAGTTTGAACATGCTGGATGTTTTACCTGTTCAGAAGCCTGGATGATCAACTGCCTTGAACATGTTCCCAAGCCATGCACACTGAAGTTTTAAACTTGACCTTCATGCTCAGTTTTTGGGCACCTGACAAGTCTTTCTGGGCTCCTGTCCCCTCATCTACACAAATGAATACATTTCAAAAGGATGTTTGTGGGATTAGGCAGGCAATGTGTGCTTGTGCAGTTTTCTATCTCAGTGCTACAATTTAATATTTTGAGCCTAAAGTACAGACACACGAGTATATTACCAACATATCACAATTTCCTTGATACATAAATGAATATTACACAGCTTCCAAAGACACAGAAAAACTAAATTTATTCCAACACCCTCTGCAATGCAAAACAGATTAAATATAACTTCACCTTCTCCATATTTCTTCTATATGGAATTCTTTTTTTGGCAAATACTGCTGTAGCCATGCAAGTTACTATCCTGTGTGCACCCACTATTATATTTGATGGTGTAGTGACAATTGAGAGTAAACTGTATTGACAGACCTTTCTTGAATATAATGACTCCAAAATAGTAATCCTGAAGCAATTAATAGTGAAACTTTAATTTTGAGGCACTTCACCATTCAGAAAACAATCAATCTTGTGGCGTGGAGCCAACTTTCATGCAGTCTACCCAAGGAGTATTAGATTGGCATAAGGAGTCATTTATATCACTTCAACATCAAGAGAAGGGGTTTCAATGGGAAGAGTGGTCTCAATGTAAAGACCAATCATTGTTCACTTAGACCAAGACAGTTCCTATAACCAGCAGTGTCCAAGACAGAAAGTTATGTCCAGGTGCCTTTATTTAATCGGGTGTCCCCTTCACAACCGTGACTACTGGGAATTAAAGTTACTGTAAAACCAGCAAGAATTTCCCATCATCCTTACTAATTGTGCTGCAGCAGGAGGAAGACAGAGCCTCTCTCAAGATTCAAATCATAAAGGACCACATTATCAGAAAGTATCCCCTATAAAAATAATGAGCAGGAGACAGCAAGATTTCTTTTTTCCCCTCTTTAAGGAGACCTTTTTCACACTCCCTTAGGACAGTAACAATCAATATATGATATAATGCAACAAAGATGACTAGGCTGACATACAGCGATTTAGTTTAAAATCTCTGCTGACAGAAGGGAAAGTGCCAGCAAAACTGCTACTCTGGATATGTGGAGATCAGAATTCAGGCTCTTGAGGGATTTAGTGAGGTCTTCAGAGGAAATGTCACTTGGTCTGCTCAGTCTGGAGAGGAGGAGATTGTGGGGAGAGCTCATCTCAGTTACAATTTCCTCATGAGGGGAAGAGAAGAGGCAGACATTGATCTCTGCTCTGTGGTGACAGTGACAGGACCCAAAGGAACAGGCTAAAGTTGTGTCAGGGGATGCTTAGGTTGGATGCTGGATAAAGTTTCTTCACCCAAAGGGCGGATTGACACTGGAACAGGATCCCCAGGGAAGGGGTCACAGCACCAAGCCTTGACCACAGAGGTCAAGAAATGTTGGGAAAATGCTCTCAGACACATGGTGTGACTCTTGGGGTGTCCTGTGTAGGGCCAGGAGTTGGACTTAATGATAACTGTGGGTCTCTTCTAACTCAGAATATTCTCTGATTGTGTGATTGGGTGATATTGTGCAATGCTGTCTGGTTGATAAGGAGCTGTATGTCTTCTCTAGGTAAAGGATATTGTTCCCCAAGGTTGTGGCAGAGGATGTTTTTCATTATCTTAATTTTTCCAATGCATTTCAACACTTTTTTGCTTAAAAAATCATGTTTTTCAAGTGAACCTAATGTTTGCAACTCCATAAAATAGCTTGCAGATGTTGGTGTTTCAGAAGTAGCAGTAATATGGTGGGCTGGATCAATGAGAAAAATGTTTTGGATTACTTTTTTTAGGTCTGAATGATGCTTTTTCACAGATCTCCTTGTTATTAATGTTTTACTCAACCTTCAGGTCAAGACTTCTATAATTTAACTTCATTTTGAGTATTTCAGTTTTAATATGTACCTAGAAAGCTGTCATGAGAGGTGCATTATGTAACTGCTCTTGGAGATAAATGCTCATTTCCCCACTGAAGTTTTGAAAGCTTGTAAGGTGGTTGCATGTCACAGCCCTTTTTTCCAGCACAGGGTAATATCTCTTTCTGAAAACAGAATCTTTAGAGTAGCAGCTAATACATATTGCTAGATACTGCTGCTGGTAGAATGCATAGTATGAGTTTGAGTTAGCAATAAATGCATTAGAAGAAAATAATTAATGATTATTAATCATGGTTACAAGCAACCTAACAAATAGTTGTCCTCTATAATTGCTGGTTTCAGAAAATGTCTTCTAAACTTTCATTATTTTTCATTTTGATGGGTGTAATCTCCCCTACCACCCCCTAATATAATGTATGACACAGCCCAATCTTTGAAAAATTATCTGAGGCTAGCAGCATTACACTTCATTGAGCATTTTTTCCTTTGTAAAAGGGATTATGAGTATTTTGCTAAAAGAAGTACTGCAAAGCTTCCTTACAGTTCAATGTGGTATTAGAATCAATACTATAGAACAGAGCATATACACACACAGTCTGCAAAATATTTAAATTCATGCTGGAGTTACTGTGCAGTAAATAATATTTATCATATTCTTTTATAATCTTGTCCTGTAAGATATTGCTAGAGAGTAGCTTTCTTTGCCCCATTTGCTAGATGAGTGTAATAGCTGGAGTCCAGTCACTTTTGGTGCTAGACTTAAATGAGATTCTTAGAGTTATTCACATGTATTAACACATCTGCTGTATCTGAAGAGAGAGATTTATTCTCTAATTAAAGTAAAAATTAGTTCTTTTTTTTTTTAAATTGACTTCTGCAGTGGCAGGATAAAGTCCCATGATCACGTGTATGTGGTAAAGTAGAAGACATTCTTACTCATAAGTATTTCCAGACCCCTGCACAATCAATAGGGTGATACACTAATCAGTAAAAATCTTTCTAAGGCAGTAATTTTTCCTGGATTTTTTTTCTTCCTTCACCCACCATGAACATCAAGCCATGATACCTAATCTTTACAAGAATAAAGATGTTATTAAACCTAGCTAAAATTTGGCAAATTATGCAGAAAGAACATGTTTTATTCTAGGTTTCAGGCTAGCTTAGTTTTCCCAGGGTTTTAAAACAATTTTTCATTTCACAAAATAGCCAATCAACTTTTATTATCAAGCTATATATTTTTATATTTCCTTCAAAAAAGCCCCCAAAATCCCCCAGTCAACTCTCCTGTTCTGTCTCCTCTCCTGTTCCCCCCCAACCACTTCTTATTTGTTTTGGTTTATACATATGTTCATTATATGACAAATGGAAAAGCAGAACTGTGTAAGAATCAGCTTTTCTGCAAGATTCTCAGCCTATAAATTAAACAAAACCCCAACAAAAAGTCCCTTTTCAAAAACTGATTTTTCACCCTCACTCACTCTTTTACTATTGTAGTCCTAAATTAGTTCCTAATTAAAGAAGTTCAGAAGGTTTTTCTCCAAACAGTGCCCTTCACGAATGAGAAATACATTTCAGTAGTGAGAACAGTTATTTTCATGCTTAAATTTTGTCATATCTTTTGAAATCTACTTGGCCAAAGTTTAAAGCTGTGAAGAAATGCTGGCAGCACTGGAAGAAGGTAACATGTAATAAAGGATTCATATAATAGAGCTGAACTCGGTAAGCAAAATCATCACACAAAGCATTAAAACCAGAAAAACTATACTTAAATCATGTTTCTTTATTAATAATATCTGCCAGAATTTAATGCATGGTTAAATGTCTCCATTGCCTATATTTTTTCCCTTTTAGTGATTACCAAAAAATAAAATAAAAAGAAGCTTCAAAATATTTGCAATAATTTTAGGAGGCAGAGTAAAGCACATCATTTTTTGATGTACAATAAACAGGGAATCAGGAGTATCTCTAAGATGTTAAATTAAGCTGGGATAGGGGATGTGCAAGTAGTGACTCTTGATATAAAGAAAAATTCCTGATATAAAAAAAAAATCTCTGACCTACGGAGATTCAAGGAGTATGAATAAGGGTCTGCAGAAAATGCAAGGTCTGTTTTCCCTTCAATTCAACTCCCCCTTCTCCAGTAATTTTCTGATACTTTGTCTGCTCTTTTGATTTTTTGAAACAGAATCTGAAAATCAAATTGATGGCATCCTTTCTTGGTTTAGTCAGGTTCTCTGTGCTTAGCAGTACAGGAAGGAGTGTCTGTGCCCAGATATAGAAGTGTTAGCTGTCCCCATCCTGTGGTGACAAGTAGCTTCATTAGTGAGTAAAGATATGTGCCTGTACAGTTGGGTTTCTTGTTCTTGTGCATGATGAGATGGTTAATCCTGGGCAAAGGGCTGAGTCCTATTTGGTCAGCACCAGTTCATTTCTTTACTCCCTGGAGAACTACCAGCATTTTAACTAACAAATCATACAGCTTTCACAGGCTCTAACTAGTGCCAGCTACTTAAATGGAATCTAAAGGAAGAAACTGTTTTTTACCCAATGGATGTGCACTCACATGAGAATATCGGAAATACTGAATGGTTATTTAGGTTTTGCATGAAACATAATAAAGGTCCATGGATCCAAAGAGTCTCTTTAGCTGGAAAAGATTGTTGGGTTGGGATATTTAAAAAAAAAAAAAAAAGAAAGAAAAAGAATAATCACAGCACATTGTGAAGTCCTAGAAAGGCTATGAGAGTAACTGTAGTTCACTGAGAAAGACAGTTCAGTGGGAGGATATGAGCTCTCAGGTTCAGGAGTGGCACAAGTTTTGTCCAGGAAATTCTATGGAATCTTGGGGGAAAAACAGCTGAAAATCTCAAATATTTCTGATCTTACATAACTGAAGGGTTGACTACTTCTGGCTTGAAAGATCCCGACTCCTTCCTCATTGCCTTTCAAAGAATGTGGTACCTTTCCTCATGCTTTTGCTTGCCCCTTTCATCTCCTTGGTACCTCATCTCTGAATGGCCAGGATCATTCCAGAAACATTGCCAGTTGCAGAGGTTTGTAATCAATTAACCTCCAAAAGGTCAGATAATTCAGATGAAAAATAGGTGAAGTGAGACACTAAACAAAGTAGTGACTTTTTCATTCTGAAACATGAGTTAATTTTCTATTAAGTTGCTTTTAATGCACTTTTTTTCTAGGAGTGAACATGAAAATTTCAAAAAGATTAGAGGCAAAAATAAATAAAAGGAATGATAGTATTGTCCGTTGATTTAGTGTTGTGCACCAGAAGGCAAAGGGAGTTTGATTTGAAAGCAAATATAAAATGAAGAGAAAACAAAGGGACAATCTCACAAATATGGTATATGATTCTGCCTCAGCAATTTTATTTTTTAATTAGGACAAGTTTTAATTACTTTTTTTGCAATATTACAGTGTACACAAGCACAGCAATTCCTTTTAACATTCAGTTTCCTAGAGACAGCAGGTTAAGGTCTGAACCATAACAAATGATGCCTTACTTTGTACCCTGTTCCTTCACCCTCTAAAACATATTACTGGCTCAGTTCAATTCAATGCTAAATCTCAGCATGGGGCTTCTAGTAGTTTATTTTTTCTGTGACTAAGCTCTCCATCCAGGTTACATAAAATCTCACCTCTTCTAGGATTTCCACTACCCATAAAGCTGTAGTAAAAGAAAATGAAGAAATGCTTCATCCAAACATCTCAGTACCATATCTGGAAATCTTTGATTTCCTCCTTTGAGAAGAGAAGTAAGCTGCAGAACTTTGCTATGTTTTTTCTTTATGACTAAATCTGCTGGAAGTCCACAGATAAATGAAACCTAAATAGTCTTCATAATTTATGGGGCTTGAATTTTTACTCTGTTATGGGTGTCCTTTAGCATCCCTACACTTTTTAAAACCTCCCCTGTTCTTCCTGACTTTTAGGAATAAAGTTCCTAAACTAAAAACACCCCAAAACCCAAGGGCTAGCTAAACAAAAATGTCCTCCTCCCCTTTTCCCCCCACTGATGGTAACACGAACATCTTTTTAAGATGGAGCTCATATAAATGTCATTACAGCCATGAAAGAAATTACAAGAAAATTAAAGCAGCTGAATATGCAGCATCTTCTTTGAATCCTAAATGGTGGGGTAATTCAAGCCTATTTCTGTGAAAAATTGAATCTTTCAGTGAAATGTAGAGACAGGAAACCCTGATCTGGGATTGTAACAAGGATGATGTTTGCTGTAAAAGAGAAGGAAAGCCAAATCATGCTGGCAATAAAGGCAGAATTTTTTTTGCACAAATTTCTCCTTTAGGCTGACAGTCTAAGGTGACAGTGGTTGCTGTAGAAAACTGTTTTATACTAATACCAGTATCTATTTAGCATGAATGAAAGAAATCCAAGGAAGTTTGGTTAACATAGGCAGAGAAGATCCATGTGTAACAGCACGAAAAATGCCTTGAGATTAATTTTGGTACCCACAGGTGAATAATCCAGACAGTAGGAGGAAAGAGCTGACAAAAAAAGCAAGCCATATGGGTTGACACTTTGTCATACATTTATAGGCATGTCAATCCCATTAGTCACATGTTCTTTTGAACATGCCAAATGAAAAATGCAATTGAACATTTTGCTTTCAGTTATTTTTGACTAAGTCCAAAGCCTTTCTCAGTAATCCCGTGGAATTACTGCAGATTTACTCCCAGAGAAATGGCAGAACAATTTGCTTCATTTGTTCATGAAGAGATATACAAGCACCTGTCACCTCTTGCTTTCTCTGGCAACCTCAGCAACAGAGAAAAGTGCTGCCACTGGATAATGGAGAAAGCTTCAGAGTAAACCTCCTTCATTACCAGCTACTGGGAAAGCATTCTTCAATTATTCACTAAGTCTAAAGGGATAGAGCAATTGTGGAAGGCTATTTTTATCCTATAGGACAAAAGCTGTTTTCTTGGGGAAAACACAAAATGAAATAAAAGCTGAGTACTGACCACATTTCCCCACCTATGTCCTGTAAAAGGCACTGTAAAATTGGGCAGGGGAATGAACACTGTTTAACCTCAGGCCTGGCCTCCCTTTCAGCAGCAGACTTTTCCAACACTGATCGACAGGAAGGGAGAGTAATTTTCAGATTTGGGAGCAGCAGTTACTGCTGCTGTTGGGGTTCTGGAAGGGTAAAGATCACAAAATTATGGAACAGTTGAGATGGGAAGGGACACCTGTTGGTCATTGTGAGCAACCTCCCACTGCTGTTATCTACAGCTGGTGTTCCAGGACCACTTCCAGGCATGTTTTAATATCACCAAGGACAGAAATTCCTCTGGAAACCTGTGCCAGTGACCAGTTACTTCAACTGTAAAAATGTGTTTTCTTGTGTGACAGGTGATTCAGGGATTGCAGTGGTTGAGGAAATGTTGTGCACTGTCAAGGAGAACAATGCTTTCTGGACCGGAGTTCCAAGAGTTTGGTTTCACTCCATTGCTTTGGAACAGTTTATGGGACACTGAGTATGTCCCTTGCACTCTCCATCTTTTCTCTGATTTGGGATAGTAATTCTTTTCACTTATCCTTTGTTCATTTTTACTGAGTTACTGGGCTCAGGGTAACAGGCACCAGGATATGGATGCACAAGCACAGCAGATCTCTCTGGTTACAGCTACCAAAGCTATAACAGGAACTAATAGACCTTCCCTTTTCATACAGCATCTAGATGTCTCCTGGGCGCCTCTAATCATTAAGACTCACACAAGCTCAGTATCTTCTGTATTCCTTTAGAAATATTTCAAATGGGAATCTGAAGAGTATTGTTTGATGAGGTAATGTGACACATAGAGACTAAGAGAAAAAACTTTCCAATTGGAACTTGGGTAGTAAAAACACAGCACAGATGTGCAGGAATTTTTGCTAGTTAATGCATAAGAATTTTTAGGAATTGGAAGAGAGATGATATTAGCTCTGAAGCTGGGGTGAGAATAGGGGAATATAGACCTGATCCTGCCGAGGACAAAGCAATTTCCTCTTTTGAGGATGGTATATGAGAAAGTAGCCAGTAGAGAGGGAAAACTTGAGGGGAGTCAAAGAAAATAAGAAAATATAACTGCCTGGTTTTGGGGACTCTTGGAAGTCATTTGCTTCTCCAGTGGTCTGGACATTTAGGAGTGTATCTTTAATAGGTGCACTCTAGAACCTCTAATTCTCCCTTCCTCATTTATGCAGATACCTCTGCCTACCTCCTTTCCTCACCTGTAGTCATAACACCCCAGCTATGACTATGGATGGATTACATATTATCGAGATGTGAAGTATTTTTTTAAGGTGTGTGAAGGGGTTGAAAACAACATGGGTCATTTGTTTTAAAATTTCATGTTAATTAAGTTATTCTTTTCTTGAATTCCCATACCATCCAATTACCTGTGCAAATTTTAATGTGGTCTGTAAATGTAAGCTTCCTCCTCCTTACTATTATTAAAAACAGTTATTAGTTTCATAAAACTTAGCACATAATTAGCAAAAAAATATCACAGCCCTGCTGGCTCATCAGCTTCTGCATTGGGTTTATTATGGAATTATAAAATAAAGTTCTAAGCATTTACCAAATATCTACAAATAGTGCTTGTCAGTGATACCCATTATTGGGAGAAAACATACTGCTACTTTTGAGAACACTTGTAATGAATGTTTTCCTCATTAGCAACAGGATTTGGTAAAACTTGCTACTTTTGATCTTGAGCAGCTCACAGGAGACTCTTAGCCTTGTTTCCCAGGGATGTGGAGCTTACATGCTTGCTGTGTCTGTTTAATCTGCTGGAAGGAAAAGAGCATCTGTTCGTATCCTGTATGAGTAGGAAATGGCTCTGTCATCTCAAGTGGTTTTAGACACTATGGCATTCACATGCAATGTGGATTGTCTGTGCCTTAACTGCAGAAAAAAGCCTTGGTTGGAGCCTGGACATTCAAAGGCTGAGTCCCTGCCACAGGGAAGGTGGGTCATTAGTGGGCTCAGTGGTCTGTCTGGCACTTGTCTAACTTATTTTGAAGAGCTCCAGATGTTCCATCCAGAAGTGGACAGCTGTGCATAATCTATCTTGTTCCAGCTTTGGAGAATGTCTGAAAGTGTTTGGGAGACCAAGACTGCAGAAGAACAAGATTGCAAGGTAGTTGCCATAGTGCCAGAGCTTTTTATGCCAAAGATGGTCTACACAAATTCTAGGTCAAAACAATCTTTGCTCCAGTGTTCAAATACTACTTGTTTCTTTCCAAGTTTGCTTTAGCAAAATGAACAAGTGGTTTCCTTCCAAGTTTGCTTTAGCAAAATGAACACCTTTGCTACTATATTTGTGATTCTTTGTGAGCCTGCAGGCACGCCTGTACCCATTTAGTAAATCATAGAGATTTTACATTACCTTCTGCTGAGGGACAAAACACCCACAACTAACAGAGACAAAAATCACACAGACAATAACCAGACAGTAACAAATGTGCATGTTTCATAGCCATGCTTCTACTCAAGGAGTAAACCCATGGTTTTACACTCATGAGTTTGAGTCCCAAGTACCTCCAAAGAGCTAAGATGAAAGGTGCCTGCAAGTCTGAACGTGAAGATTAAAGATTCTTTTGTAACACGCTCCAAGAATTTGGAATCTTACAGTTCCAGGACTCATTGAACATCCATTTAATTTCATGGCCATTTCATACCCCTGAGTTCACTGTCTTTGGTATTGGGCCTTTTACCTTTTATGCACTTCAGGACTGAGTATCAATTTAGGTTACTGTGGATCTGCATACTTAACAGCCTTCCCTTTGAGAATTGAGAGTCAGTTGTATCAAGGGAATGACTAGACTTCTAAAAACATCTTGTGTGCTTACATTTGCGAAAGAAATGAAGCTTTTGAAAAGCACATCAATGGAATTTTAAATGTCTATAGACACCTCTACCTTACAGTTTACAATGCACAGAATATAACATAATAGATGCTAAAATTTTCAGACACTGACTGTGTCACAGCGTGGCTCTTTCAAACAACACTATTAAGGTAGTGGGACTTTCAGTTTTTTCCAGGAAGCATTCCTTTCATCTCAGTTGAAAGCCTTTTCCTATCATTTTCTCTTAATAATCTTCAATAGAGGACTGTGTATCTCCTGCCATGTTTTTTTCTGGACTTCTCCCCAGCATATCTATACTACAAGCAGTCCAGGAACAATTTCAGCATAAAAAGCTCACATAGCCCTGTAGAGTTTATCCAAACCCACAGGCTTTCAGGTACCATTAGTGCCCATCTAAGCACCAGCCACTTGTCAGATGTCAGAACTATTCAGCAAAATCAGTGCCATGATTCAGCCTAGACTGACCCTTGTCCTGGGCTGTGTCACTCCCAGCTTCTTCTCTAATCCTTTGGAGAGAGGAAAATGGTCTTCCTTATTAGTTGCCTCATTATTTTAATGCAGCCCAGAGTTCTTTTCACAGTTACCCAACATTCCTTTTCTTACTTCAGCATCTTTACCACAAGGCTTCATATTGATTTGCTGTCATAAGCTTTCTTTTTTGAGCATCTCAGTCTCATAGTTAGTTCTCAAGCTCTCTCAGTATGGCTTTAGAGGCTCCAGGTTGTTTATTGATGTGTATGTTGAGGTTTTCTTCCCTCCTGCCTAGTATCTGATCAAAGCAATCAATAAATGAGTGCTGTTATTATATTTCCAAACTCTTTGAGGATCTGTTACAGAGAAGGCATTGCCTGGTTAATTGATGAAAGAAAAGCTAAAAAGAGCCTCTTTGGTGGCACATATAGACACCTGAGAAGTAGAAAAAGGAAGAGACATCCCTTTTTCCTCATGAGACCTTGAAGTATGACTTGAAAGGTTTCTACTCTGTGTCTTACTGGTAACCTTTTAACTTAGAGACCTCTGAATTACCGGCATCCACAGCTGTACCACTATACTCCAGGTTGGCAGGGTAAGCAAAGTACAGTATCCTCCTTTTTTTTTTTTTTTTTCAAAACTCTTTAATTGGCAAGCAAAATTTTGAGATTACTCATCTAACTATATGTTCTGTGAAAAGAGCTGAAATACTTGCAAAAATTACACAATTAAATAGCCACACATAGCTAAATTACTGCTTAATTGTACAGGAATTAGGAGTTCAAAAGACTATGATTTGCATAATTTCTAATTGCAACAGCCAGATTATAATATATTTTCCTGTGTCATGCTTGACTTCTTAGGCTTTTGGAAGACCTTGATCACTCTGAAAATAATCCCACCAAAGCTTTTTCTTTATAAACCTATGGATTTTAGATCAACTCTGAAGGGTAATTAGCTTGGGGAAAAGCCCACCCACCTGACTGACAGCTCTTAGCTGGCAAGCAGAAATTCATTATATATATCTTTTGATTCCTTTATTGTACCTGTGACATTACTTAGGGCCTCAGAGCTGAACTCAACTGTCAGTCTTCCAGCTTTGATTTCCCATCTCAGCTTGGCAAGTGCTTTGCCAAGTGCACTGTTTAGACATTTTGTAGGTACAGTGCAAGTCCCTCCTAACCTAACTTTATTGACCCCAATGCCTTTACCTCTGGTGCGAAATTGCCTCTGAGTAGAATGGGCAGGTTGAGAGAATTTCATTAACACATACTTGGGTTATGCATGTTGCCCAGACCTACCTTCTTAATATTTTATTAAAAATTGTACTTCCTGTGACAGTGATCTCTCAGGAATGCTAAACTTTAAGCCTGTGACAGTTCAAATCTATAGGGCTGCTCGTGGGCATAAGTGTTTCTGTGGGATCATGGCCTCTGGGGGTGCATTGGCAGGGGTACCTGATGGAGATTAATAGCAAGGAGCCCTAGAGGCCAAATTAATTTTCCTCGTGGTGTGTAGCAAGCAAGATTGTAGCTTATTTTTCTTTGTATGAAATGCTATTGAATAAAACAATTTGTCCTGACAAAGCTCCAAATGGCTGTCAGAAAAGTAGTGTTACATTTATTTTTAGGCTGTTTTCCTAAGGAAATATGGCTTCTTTGATCAGGCTGTATGCATGAGTGTGTGTGAAACAATATGTGTGTAACTGCTTAAATGTCTGATTTTGTCCCTCTTCCACAATAATATTGAGCTGACGGGGGCAATTTCAACCACATTCTTGACAGTAGTACAGAGGTCTCAAGGAAGTTATTTTCTACAGTGTGAAAATAGCGAGGCAGGTAAAAAACAAGAGACCCATTTGCTTTCCTCCCGTGAGAGAGGCTGTAGCAAGAGCTTGTTGCTTATTAGACATCTGAGAGGGCGCATTGTTCAAAGTGATGGCATAAATCCATATGAAGGAAACTTCCTTTCATTCTGCTGGTCACAAATCTACTGATTGTATTCACAGATATTGCTCTTTCCTGCTTCCAACACCCATATGATATTCTGGAGTCTTTTCCTATGCTGCTTTAAAAGGTCACACTTCTTTAATAGCAACTTGTATCAAAGGGTTGAAAAGTCCCTGGAGAGGGTATTAAAATGAGAAATATCAAATTTGCCTTGGCCATGAAGAAAAGGACTCTATATACATCTGTTCCCCCTTCAAACTTAACTGTGCTTGGAATATTTTCTCTTTAGAGAAATGAAAACTGTACCCTGTAGACAGAGTAATCTGGCTCTGTCTGATTTAGGTTCTTTGCAAGCTCCAAAGTTGGAAATTTTAATGATCCAAGGACCTGTTTTATGTGGCCAAGGCATTTTTTTTTTTTTTTTTTTTTAGATTTGGGAGGGTAGTTTATAATTTACATCTCTTACCATTGTGTTTGCTACACAGCTGGAAAGATTTCCCTTTGAAATATACGAATTTGAGATGGAGTGGATCTTCATCTTGCACTGAAAAGAGTCTGTTCCCCAGCCAGGTGGAACTGGTAGTGCAAAATGCTACAGTCAAAATTAAAACAGGTCTCCAGTGGGTTCCAGTAGGATATGAAATTATCAAAATATGTACTCAGAAAGGCACTAGAGCACACAGTTTAAATACCTTTGTTGGATTCTCAATGATATTTAAGCATTTTGAGATCTTTGTGCTCTTTACTACATTTTTCCTGTGGAATACCCCTCAGGGTGGTCTTTACAGGGCTGAACTTATTAACTTCTATACACAATGGTGAGCCTTCCCAGCAGCAGGGTGGATATCCCATGTCTTCTAATGTAGCCAGCTAAAGCAGGATTTATGAAAAGAAACAGACCGAACCTCTTAAATCCAAACTACTACCTGTGAGCTGAGGATATAAAATGAAAGTATCAACCCTCAAATGCTTTTTTCTACCATATACTATTTTTCTCCAGAGGCTGAAGGGGAGAAGGTAAAAATAGAGATAATTCAAATAAGAAAATGAGGTGTCACTCTTCATGAAAAAGCTAATATAAAATGTAATTTCTGCCCCCCAAAGAGATTGATATTTTGACACTTGGTCCTGAGTCAGGAAAAAATTAAACTGAAATATCAAAATTTTTCATAGGGATAAAAAGTTATATGAAAAAGTGGAGTTTGGAAATGTCAAACTGGTTTGATTTATTTGTTGCTGATACCATACTGTGCTCTAGCCTATAGGAGTGGTAGCTCCACGTCACTGAAAGGTACTTTCCTTAAGGCTTTCCTCTTATCTCAAATTCCTCTGCAAGGAACTTCAGTCTTTTATTTGTTTAAAATACAGTGTGATCTGGTGTGCCCAGCTGTGACTGATCAATGACTCAGATGCTAATATTCTCTTGATTTCCAGATCCACGGGGGAACATATAATTTTTCTGAAATAACCTTTACCCCAAGAGAAATGTTCATTCAGGTATCAGAGAAGGCATGGAATAAACAGAATTTTCTAAACTGATCGTATTTACCTTGTACAAGCAGTCAGAGTGAAGCCAGGCTGCCTGTGTGGCCAAACAGTGGAAATGTGATTCCTTTGTGATGGATCATGGGGGCATTTACACCCTCTAGCTGGGCTGTAATACCTTTCTCTTGAGATACTTCTTAATGAAGAAGATTCATCACTTCTGTGTGACCCAGAGTGTGCTGGAAAACACAACCCCTGCATGTTTGCTTGAACTAGCAAGGTGTTTTTTTTCATTTTGATTTGCAGTTCTCTGCAAACATTTCTTGTAAACACCTACATCAGTGAGCTTCCTCAGTAAAATCCAAACAGACAAACAAATAAATAAGGCAAATAAAGTATGTAAAAGAATGAATTTCTCTGATCACCAGAAATGCTTAGGAAAAACAAAACTTCTCTTTGAGTCCTCCTCTATGATGCACAGGGAATTGCCACATTTCTTATATTGGCAACTGGCTTCTCAGAATTCAGATGGCTTCATGGCCTTTACAAATGGCCAGCACTGTACCAAGTGCCAGTGATTGTTGCTTATACACCAGTGCCTTCTCTGAAAACAAATGTGGGGTTTTTTTTAATGTCTGTACACTCCAAGAACTCCAACACTGGCAAGATGATAAATTTATTCAGCATACAGAAGACAGTAATTTATTCCATCCTACACTTGTAGGTGAAAATGTTTTTTTCCATTTAGGAGAGTGTTGGAAAATTATGGAAATGGTTGCTCTTAAAAATAGGAAAATAAAAATTATTTTATAAAGTCAATAATAAAGAAAATGGCTAATTTTCTATACTAAAAACTTTTTCCAAAATAAAAAGTTTACCTGAACTGCTTCTCCTGACCTCTGTGCCAGATGCATAACTGGTGACCTTAAATTAAAATTACTTTCAGAACAGCTTAGCCAAATATGCAGAAATAAGACTTTCCATGCATTGGCTAAAAATCAACATATATGCAATTTTTATACAACGTCTCTTATTTTGTGCATTGTATTGTTTGAAGGAGCTCTATCTAGACCCGAAGGAGACATGCATAAGCATGTCTTAGCATTAAATTCCTTTTTAATATGCTATGGTAGTTTATTTTATTAGCAGGTACACAGAAATACAATGGCAAGATATTTTGGGCACTTCAAATACTTGAAGATAAGTTTGGGATTCTGGTCTCAATCTTTCTCATCTACCAATTAATTTAATTTGAAGTCATGATCTTTTTAATTGATTGTATTTTAAAGCATTATGGCAGTAATTATTTGTTCTGTGGACCTTCTCAGGCAGATGCAATGTAAGAATCAAAACTTACTTTCGTACTGCTTGTTGAAATATTATTGCAATATCTTAGGCCAAGAGCTTGGTGCAAGCTTTGGTCTATACATTTCTCCAAAAACATTTTGAAAAACTAGCTAATGAATGAGGGCAAAATCCCAGGGGAGTCAGTGTATTCCCCACACTCTTGCAGGACAGTTGAATGACTTCAAGTGCAAAATGAGCTCTAAGTTTCAAAAGAAACATAATCTGGATGGGAGCAGGTACAAAAACAAGTCAGAAATTACTATCTAGACAGGTTTCTTAGTGATGTCAAAGTCAGCATAAGTTTCTCATGGATTAACCTTTCTGGTGTGATGTTTTTTGTTAGCTTATTTATTAGGCCTTATTTCTAATTCAATATAGACTGCCTTTATCTTCCATGGAAGTAAATACCCCACCCCACACTGGCAAATTTTAACTTCACCTGTCCTCCTGCATTGTATTTTCATTGTTAGGTCTGTACTCCTCCTTTTGTTTCTTTGGGGAAATAATCCTTTTGGATTTTCTTTCCAATTAACATGTTTTTTTTATTTCATTCATCCAGTCATGGGTCATTTCTTTATATTGCATTATCTGATTGAGTTCACTGCTCAATTTCCTGGCTTCTTTCTCTATCTCTCTCTTAAAAAAAGAATTCTTATCTCATTGTGGTTGAAATTCTGAGGAAAAAGACAAACAAAGACCCCATCACCTATTCTTAGGGAAATAGAAATATGTCATTTGATTGAGGTCATTAGATCATTTGGAGATTTTTTGTTTTCTGTTGAGATGGGAAAAAATTATTTTTATTAATTTAAAAATCTCTACAAACCAAGTTTTCAAGTGTCAGATTGTTCACTGCATTGCCATCTTCCCCCCAAGAAGGGGAAATATGCTTTTCCTATATTTTGTGCTAAATATTAAACAAGGTATTATAAGCAATTGAACTCTTTCCACATTTTTAAGGGCAGCCTTCAGTGGGGCCACTCAGTATTTTTGTGGGAGTTTGTGTGCTATCTACCATCTTTCTGAGCCAAAAGTCAGGAATGCAAGCAGGTCAGTGTTTCCTGGGATTTGTCCAGATCCATACAGTCCAGGAAAAGATTGAAACTGCCAGGCTCTGAAGCACTGATGCTTCTTTAAACTCCACTAGGCAGGGATCTTTTGGCCATCAGGGCACACATTCAGCTGAACAGGACAAGTCTGTGTGGCAGATTCATGACTGGTGTGAGTACATATCATATTTCTGGTGGCAGTTAATTTCTTCTTGCCACATAAGCAAAATCATTATTATTTCCTACTTTCAGGATGAAGAAGATGAAAAATATATATCTATCACAGTGAATTTACTAGTCCTGATTCATAAATCATCCCTATGCGGAAGGTACTTCTTTTTTTAGTCCTATCTCTATCTTAATTTTAGCAAGGGAGAGGAGTAGGTATTACTAAGGGTTACATTGCCAGCAGTATTTGTGCTCCCTTATAGGAAGAAAAATTTACTTTCATTTGGCTTCTTGTCTTCACAAAATTTCAGTCTTTGGCACCTTAAGTGCCAAAGTGAGTTAATTTCTTACACATAATACCTGAATATTTGGTTTGGCTTGCAAATAACTGCCTTAAAAATCAGGAAGAGGGCTTCTAATCTGAGGACAACAGGTAATTTTTCACTATTTTTAAATCTTTCTATAGAAACAAAATAGAAATTAAAATATTTATGCAAGGAGGATTTGCTACTCTGATAATCCCTCTACTAGCTTGATTAATTCTAATAATAAATGCCTAAAGAGGAGATTTTGGTAGCAGAGTTGGTTAAGTTAATGATTCCTGATCTGTTACCATACAATTGTAATTTGCATTTAATAATTATATTATTATCAAAATCCCCACCCAAAGCCAAACCAAAATGTCTCTGTGCCTTGAAAGATGATCCTGAAGCTGCAATTGTTTTGCATCCTGCAATCTGACTTGCATTCCTGCTTGGCCAAGGGTGCAGTGAGGTATTGAGACATTGCAAGAGGTTTCCACTAAGCTGAGCACTGCCCAGTCACAGACCCTCCCCTGTAACTGGATGATTATATCCAATTATTTTGAGACCTCTTTGAGATGCCCTGGCTGGTCATAGGAGTCCTTGCAGTCTGGAGCACATCTGGATTAAAATCCCCATTGTGTGTGACTCAGAACAAAAATTTAGAGGTAGTTATTTCCTGTCAAAACTGAGTGTTCCTGTCAGCACCTGTAAAAAATCCAAACACTCCTGGGTGTATTTTGAACATGTGTGTAACAAGAAAACTCCTTGCAGACAGGGTCAAGATATTCATCACTTCTCTAACAACACCTACGAGGACCTGTTTCAATTAAAAAAGGGTATTGTTTTTTTAGCCAAAAATTTGCTTCTCATTTTTTCATTCAAGTCTTAGGTTTTGAAATTCCTGCTGATTTGATGAGGCAGCTTCAGTGACAAATGGAACAAATCCAGGTTCTGCTAATTCTGTTACCGTCTTCCTATCTGACAGCCTTTATTGGAGTCTGCATTTAATTTTACCCAGCTCATGTGCTCTACCTGGCAATGCCCTGGTATTGTACCAGGGAGAATAAGGAAACACTTGGGCAGTCACTCTGTTCCAGACAGCTGGAGCATAAGGCAGCTCTGCCATTTTGTGAGGAAGGTTTGGAGGTCACCAATTCAGCCCTGGATGTCAGTGATGAAATGGCATTTCCTTGTTGCCATTCATTCAGACAAAGGCATTCATTCTATTTTTAATTAATTAATACTCCTTGTAATTAGTCATTGTTAATCTTTTCTGTTAATGGATTACCAATCATTATAAGTGCAAAAGTTGCTGAAATCTTACAAATTTTAGATGATTATATGTGGGAAAAGGAGGCTGTCTTTGAGTACAAACTATTTTTGTCTTCTCTGGTAAAAACAATGGACTTTTCTCAGTGACAAAGTGACACCCAGAGCAGAGGGACCTACACAGGACTTCAGCAGCATTTACCTTCAAATTCCTGCTTAAACCTCTCATTTCTGACAGAATCACAGTAGCTCAGCTGCTGTTCTGCTGCTTTCTGGCCAGTGCTCCTGAGACCAGCTGTATGTGCCTGGTTTGGCCTTTCTTCCTTAGATTGCAAACCTTCTGGCATGGGGAAAGTTTTGCATTGCTTAGGGGTTTTGTAGTCTGTAACACCAGAGGCTTTAATTCAAGCCCGAGGACAAAGAAATTTTATGGCTTTGTCTAAGTTACAGGACCTGGGAGTGCTTCCTGGTGCTCCTGGGACTGGGTGAATATTTTGATGCATCCACCTCTTTTTTTTGCCAAGGAATTGCAGAAGGAAAGCCAAAAGCAAAAGTCCTGACAAAATATAATTTTTCCTTTTTAAGCACCTGACTGCTTTCCTCAGAAGCATTCTGTTCTGCTAAGGATAGCCTGATTTGAGGAATGCAATGCCCATAGGGGAGGGAAAAGCAATTAGTCTGCAATGGCATGTTGTAGTCTAGATGATCAAGGAATTGGAATACTGAATATGTTGGAGGTTGTATATAATTAGAATACCTTATAGAAAGGTGATCACTATTATTAATTATAATGATACAGTTGGAAATAAGTATTATTAAACATTCAGTGAAACATAACCTTTCAACAAAAGAACAATTTTTATATAATGATGAAAACTAAAGAAAAGCAGCATTCATTTTCTGATAAATTATATTATTTGACTTCATAAAAATTGCTTATATAAGAAACATAATTATTTGAGTTTTAAAAGTGAGAGCCATGTTAATATTAATATATTTAGGTATTATACAACACCATGGCAAATAAACAGCATTTTAAAGAGACATAGCAAGAAAATAGTAGTAATACATTTAAAAACTACAGGCACTGACTGCATTGGAAAGTGCAAGTCATCACTTTCAGCTGCATGGATTTCATCCAGAGTCCACTGTAATGAATGGAAAGACTGCCATTGACCTTACTGAATTTTGAGTTAGGTGATATGGCTTGAAACACTAGATCACTGATTTAAATTGTGTGTCTACTATACTCCCAATATTCTACAACAGGGAAAAAATAAAATCAATCAGCTGGAGAGAAAAATGTATATTTTTTTTGAACTCATCACTTAATTTCCCATGAGCTTTTCCTGAAGTGATCATTTTCATGTTTGTGTCAGGCCTGGTACTTTAATTAATATAAGGCAGAAGAATGTTAAGTAGTTTCCAGAATATACAGGAGGGCAAGTATGCCCCTCTTGTGCAATAGCTTCAAACCAAACAAACACAGAATGAGAGCACCTTCCAATTCAAAGAGGAAGCATCCAACAAGTGCCTTTTGTCCTAAGATGCTAGATCACCTTGTGCAGGCTCTGAAATTGTTGTCTTAACCCCGCAGTATTATCCTTGCAACCTCCTAACATCTGAACATACAAGCCAGAGACTGTATCTCCTCATCTTCTCCTCTCTCTCTACATGTCAGGGCTCCATACATTTCTGCTCTGACTACTGTCCAGCAGGAAATGAACACAAATCTACTTGTAGGCACCCAGTTTGTGGTATTTGGGAGTGGGGCTGTGGCCGAGCCTCATCCCTAATGGGCTACAGCTGTGAGAAGCAGGTGACCATCATTGAAGGTAATGAGGCATGGAGTGCCCAGGGGCACTGACCAATCACCAAAGGGAACCCAGGGCACAAGGTGCAATGCATGAATGTGAGGGGATAAAAGGCTGGGCTAAAGAGCAAGAAGGGCAAACACCTCAAGCTTTCTGATGAGGTGTGGTGTTACTCTGTATGGGTTGAAGCCTTCTGAGGTTTGTTGCTGTCTCAGCTGTAATGTCTGCTGAGTGTTCTCACAGTTTATTCCCTCCGTGGGAATTGCATGTCTGATGCCCTCTCCTGGGGGAGTTTTCTGTGCTTTGAGCTGAGGTGAGTGGTACTTGGATAAAGTTTCAGACTTTCCTGCTGGAAATGCTAGAGTAGGACCCTGTTCTTTTTTCTGTAGCTTGGCTAGGGAAGGAGGTGGAATAGTGTCTCTGCCCAGCCAGCTGCCGGCTACCTCAACAGCTAGCTATAAAGCCCTGGCTAAAGTGGATCACTTCTAGATAAGGGCAGAAGCAGAATTTAATCAGCTGAAAGAAATGGCTGAGGTCCTCAGGACAATAGATGCTTCAGGGTAGAAAGGCACATCTAAAATTTTAGATATTAGAACCAAAATAGGGAAGTGGGAGAAGGAAGGTTTGCAATCTATCTCACTGCTTCCTGCCTGTGTATCTAAAAAAAACCCTGTTAAATGTTTCCAGCAGCCACAAGGTGTATCCAAGAAAATCTTTTCATGTGGACTTGTCTCAGCTCTTGAGAAACTACTAGATAGCTCTCCTTTACAATGTGAATTCACTGATGGGGAGGAAAACTAACCACGCCTCTCTCTTTTTCCTATTGCACAAATGCACTCACACTAAAACAGGCTAGCTTCTGTTTTAATTTCTGACCAGATTTCCCATTTACACAAAAGCTGTGCACTTTTTTCCCATTTCCAGCAGTACTGTCAGTGAGACAGTGGCCAGTAGTCTGAGGCCTGTTGACAGCAAGACATACAAGAGCCTTACACAAAGCTCACAGCAGTTGAATTGCAGTGGCTATATCATGGTCTCAGTGGGCTAGGGGCTATATTTGTCCTTCCCTTCCTCCTGCAACAGCTCCTGCTACATCCCTTAAGGTGCTGAACAAATCACAATTTTAGGGGTTACTTTCCTGTGGCTCCAGAACTGTTCCCTGGGCTTTGTGCAATGATGTGAACTCCTGACAGAATTCGGAGGAGCAAAGGAAAGGAGTTAACCTTGAACCTCTCCTAAATGCCTTGCCCATTCTCTAAGTATACAGTTTTCTGCTTCCCTTCCCAAAGGTTCTTCGTTTACAGTTACATAATTGATAGCTCAACCCTCTGTCCCCTCAGACCATTTTAAAATCCAATATAAATAACACCTCAGGAACAACCTCCTGTGGCCTTCTACTCTTGGCGTCAGAAACCGGGTGTGGGCAGCTTTTGCTTTACTTACTATATGGAAACATTTTATGAACTCCTCTTAAAATCTCTGGCCATCAGTTTAAGTATAGCTTCCAGTTCCCCAGACAAAGGGTTCCTTTCAGCACTTCATGCTCTCTTTAAGAGTTTGTTTTCTATGAGATGCATAGTGATTAATTCTACAGGAGGGAAATGGCATGTACAGTTCTGGGGATTTTTGCTGGTTTGGCTGTCTGATTATCTTTTAAACATTTTGTTTGAAGGGGATGGGAATGTGCTGTTGTTTCCAAAGACAGTTAAAAATGATCTGTTTTTAGATCAGATGCTGTGACTTATATCTGGATTTTTTTCATACTTTACAACACTTGTGACTGTACTGGAGCACTACAAAGGAAGAGCACTTTAAACAAAATATAGACAACTTATACAGATACTACAAAGTAATAAATATTTCTATTAAAAGAAAGGTAACAGTGTACATGGAATAGGCTTACTCAACATCTATGAAAGGGCCTGCAGATCTGTAGAGGGGAGAGGTCCTTGTCTCTGTGGGTTACTGTGAAAGGAAACAATGGTAGTTCAATAGATCTCCAGACACTCTACATCAGGATAGATATGTTTACAGACACTTCACCTTAGGAGGCTGAGGCACTACAAAGGTCCTCAAAAGAGAACATGATCTTCTGTAGAGCAAGCTGTTTAGCACAGTGGGACAGCTGCAGTAGCCTGTGTGCTTGTGAAGGATGACTTAAGGAATATCCATCTTTTTCACTTGCTTCAGTTTGCTGGAGGGTGCTGCCCTTTTTCTCCCTGACCCACAATGCTCTGCAATGCTTATTTGTGCCATTCCTTCAACTTCAACAAAAAAAAAAAACCAAAACCCAACACACAAATATTTTCAGTACTTGGAAGGCTTCCTGCTTTTAGTCAATTTTCCTCCCCTGCTGTTGCTGCTGCTTTTCTCCCCTCTGTGCAGTGCACTACAGGAGTTAGTGAAACTGTTGATGAATTGAAGCAGGCCAGAATGTAGGTATCAGTACTTTGTAGTGTCTTGAGCAGCATTTGATAGCTTGTCCTGGGTGTCATCAAGGAATTTGTAAAAGCTTCTTTGCAGGCCTCTTCACACCACAGTCATGGTGGTTACTTAGCTTTTTGGTGACCTCTTGAAATTAATAGCAAATGAATTCATTGGGGTCTCATGGGTGGAGGCCGGGTGAGAGCAGTGATTTCTGTATTCCCAATGAAGCCCTTTTAATACCACCACACAAGCTCTCTGAGCTGCTGTTAAGTTAGATACACTGCAAAGCTCTGAATCAGAGCCTCAACTTTGTGCTGTGCCATGTTCTGCTAGTTTGGAAAGATGCTTTAAATTTCTTCTTGTGCATTTTCTGTATTCAAATCTGTTGTGACTTTCAAAGTCAGATTTTCTCTTTCTTCCCTGTTTCCATGAATCATTTGGGATACTTAGGAATCTGTGCACAACAGGATCCACATTTGCAAGAGTTATATCTAGGAGTTTAACCTTTCAAATCCATTCCACAATCTTCTAACTGGAAAATACTGCTTTCAACCCAGGCTGAAAACCAGTCATTTATCAGGATTACTTATCAGTGTGCAAATAGTAACGTGTTTTCAGCTTACTTAAAATGTGGAAAGGGTAAAACTACCAGAGCCTTCAATGCCACACTGTCATTTTGGGAATGAAGAGAAGAGGGAAAAGATTGCTCTGATTTGATATATGCTGTATCTAGGCAAAATTTACTGTTTGTTACACAGTACACAAGTCATATAAGGAAATAAAAATCACTACATACAGTTTTCTTTGATCTGCCATACTGCACACACATTCTTACTGTCTTTTATGTTCCAAGGGAAAAAGAAATTCAGTAAGATCTAGAAAATGGCAGAAAAGGAGAAGATAAAAGCTGGGACTATGTATGGGTTTTGTGCTCTTTTCAGTGAGAGCTATGCTAGGTCTTATGATGCATGTAGGGAAGAAATTCAAGAGTTAAATAACTGCTTTTAATGATGAACATTTTTTAAGGGGAAAATTTTGAGTCTTTTTTATGATATCCAGATTCTGAATTAGTTATATTAGGTGTCCAGATAATGAATATTCTTTGACTGTATCTTAGACCAAGAAAAACAATAGTCTCCATGTGGTATGGGCCTGTGATGGTGGGGTTCTGACAACGTGAGCTTACAAATTCCTGTAAGTACTGGAGATAGTGAAGTTTGGCAGCCTGTCAGCTGTACAGTGAGTTCACTATGAGAGCAGAGCTCCCTCAGCTTCTCAGCTGTCTGTTGTGAGAGCAGTGCACAGGCACTGGCACCAGTCAGTTCTGTATCTGGCATGAGGCTGACTACATGCAATTGTTAAAATCTGTTTATTATCCATTTAGATGCAAGACCACTGAGTGAGTGTTGGTTGGTGGCCAAAGCCAGGAAGCAGATTAGGCAGATTTTCCTTTTATTCTCCTCCCTCCACTTCCACTTTTTTTTTTTCCGCCCTGATTGTTTTGGGTTGTTTTTTAATCAGAGCTTAAATGCTAAGAGACTAGTTCGTATCCTGTGGAGAAGATGTAGATAGAAATGTGCTGCTCCTGAAAGTTTTCTGCTAGTAGACCAAAGAATCCTTTGGAGAGGTAGGGATATTTTGGGATTATTATTTTCAAGCTAGTTAATTCTTTCCCTTATTGAAGTCTAGAAATATTTTTTCTGAAGATATTAATAAAATCTTCAGGTGTCATGCATTCTTGAGACAGCCAGCTGTGACCTCATAATTCTTCATGACCTTTTACTCCCTTCCCTACATCTGATTCCTCACAGTAGAACTTTGTGAGGCCCCTTCCTTAATACACTGGCAAACATGAAGATC
Organism: Haemorhous mexicanus; assembly: GCF_027477595.1. Lineage (NCBI taxonomy): Eukaryota > Metazoa > Chordata > Aves > Passeriformes > Fringillidae > Haemorhous > Haemorhous mexicanus. Next base: position 12,922,976 of record NC_082348.1, read on the forward strand.
CTCTCTTTCGCTTTAGCTATTGTTCATTCAGATCCAAAAAAAAAGTGACAAAGGCCCTTGCCCAAGTAAACATCCTGGGAAAGACCTAGAAAAGTCAGGTAAACCCCAGATAGTATAATGTACACAGTATACATAATGCTAAGTGATCAAGTCCCTTAGGGAACAAAAAAAGCCTCAAAACCAAGGTGAAGGAAAAAAGGTTTAATTCTGGTTAAAATTAAATAATGTTTTATTAAAAAAAATACCAAAGACCAGTTTTTCTCTCAAGTTATTGGAAAATCAAAATTTTCCAATAACTCTTATCCCAAAGGAGTTATCAGATGAGCTTTTATTGGTTTTACTGAATGATCTTTGTGGTTCTTTTTGATAATCACTTTGTTTACAGACTGGTCCTTATCACCATCTTTTTACCTTCAAAAAGACATGACCCCTGTGATGTGAAAAAGTCATCTAAGAACTGCAACTAACAAACAAGAGGGATGGGAAAGACACCGATAACTGAAAATAGTTATCATGATTTGCATTTTTATTCCAATGCTGATTGTGCTCATGATTTGAATGCTTCTGGATGGAAAGTGAGTATTCCAGAAAGCAGGAGTCTGACTGGGGGGAATGTATTGTCATTCGTTCCTGGCAAATCAGGCTATCCTTAGCAGAACAGAGTGCTTCTGAGGAAAGCAGTCAGGTGCTTAAAAAGGAAAAGTTATATGTTGCCAGGACTTTTGCTTTTGGCTCTCCTTCTGCAATTCCAGTGCCTTGCTTTCTAGCCATTTTTATTGTAGCTGGGAAGAATGCTATGGCATTTTCATTAGGTGCCAATACAACTTCCTTAAAGCTTCTACCCAAAAAGTCTATGGTGACTGGCAAGCTCAGTTGCTTGTAAGAATTGCTTCTTCACCCATTTAAGTTAAAATGTTCTGAGTTTTCCAAAGCACTTTAAACAGCTGGTCCTTGCTAACCTCAGTTCCTTTTGCCTGAGATGAGAATTCACGTGAGCAGTTCAGCAGGGAGAGATAAGGAGAGCTAAAAAGCTGTGCAGCACAGCTGGAGGGAGGTTAGGTCAGTCATTTGTTTAGCTGGTAGAAAGACAGTGTGAAAGGCTGTGTGAACAGACTTGCAACACTCAAGAAGGACAGCTGGAAGGCTGGATGTGGAGCACTTTGGGGTTTAAAGTGTCACTGATGGCAGCTCCTGTCAGAGAAGCACTTGGGTGCTCTGGCACCAGTGCAGCAGCATCCACTTGGGTACAGCTTTCTTTGGGAATGGGTTTTGGGTGTTTCTGGGAAGGGGATTGAAGAGCCCTGCTCCAGTAATCTTGAATGGGCAGACCTGTATTCTTATCCCATCTGGTTCTCCAAGCAATGTGAAGCTGATGTCTCTGTTAACAGGACAAAGCCAGTTTACAGCAACCTTGTGAGAGCACCTTTTCTTTTAGTACTTTGGTTTCCAAGTTGTGGTCCTTCATTCCAAAGGTGCTGCTGGAAAGTTAATTGTGAGCTATTTCTGCTTTCTTGAGAGTTCTGCTTGGTGGTGTGATTTATTGAGGACTATGTAGTATAACCTATCATATATATACACTAAGAAGTTTTTAGAAATATTGCATTTTTTTCTTCACAATACTCTTCTGAGGACAAATCAGAAGTGCTAAAAATCCATCAGATTTTATGATTTTGGCTACTAGGTATTGCAAGCAGAAGTATAACAAGCACTTATTCATGTTACTTATAGAGAGAAACAAAAGTTGTAATTCTGTTTACCAACAGCGTGTTAATTGCAGGCTGTTGATGTATCTGTAAGGTCTTGCTTAATCAGGGTTAGTTAATCCTAAATTACATACAATCAAGACATTATTAAATTGCTTAAGGTTTAGCTTCCCATCTCCTTCATTTACATAAAGTGAGCAGAATAATGTTTAGTCATTCTGCAGCATCTGATCTGAAGGAGGAGGAATTCAGCTGGTACTGTGCCTCTTAAAGTTTTACTGTCATATTCAAGCTTATTAATGTTTAGCCTTCTTAGGGAACATAATTATGGAGTCATAAGATAATTCTGTCCTGTTAACAAATTAATTGGTCACTAAATATGCTTTAATGAAGAATCTACAGAGAATGTAGGTGAAAGCTTGCTAGTGGTATGAGATTTGTATAACAGAGATACAGACTCTGAGGAAATGAGTGCCATGTTACAATTTCTCTGCAAGCCTGTCTTCCTGGTATACCATGGGTGAGCATCTGCAGGTTTTCTTCAGAGATTTATCTGCATTTTATTCAGGCTTGCAATTCTTTCCCACACCCACACACACATGCACTCTGTATTAATTTCCCAAACAATTTATGTGACATGGCACACAGAGCACTATGGTTGAGTTCCTTGGCAGCCAGCAGCTGAAGATGCCTCACACTCAGTAGCTGGGTGTTGTAACTAACAAGCAGTACTTATGAGGGAGGGTTAAAACTTCCTATGCTATTAACTGCAGCTCATTCATATGCAGACTATTGTCAAAAATCAATGAAACTAGTATCACACAGAAGCTTGATATTCATTTTTCTCTGGAATATGGCTATATTTTATAACCCTTTCATTTTAGGCAGCCAGCTCTTTGGCTGGTGTAATTCAATACAGTTTCAGTGAAACTGCAGGGTGATGGATATATATTTATACATACACATATGTAGGCACACTGGCATTCCCATATGTTTTCAACTTGGACTAGATTTTTCCTGTAAAACTTCTGTAAAGTACAGTAGAGCAGAATTTCTGAAGGGATAATTTGTATTAATTGTTCCTGGTCATATTGTATAATATACAGTCACTACTGTTTTATTAGCAGCATCTCCCATGATTTTAATAACTCTTTTCAAAGCTGTCTTTACTCCAAGAGGAAAATTTTGCACCCAATTGGCTTCTTAAGAATTATAGTTGACTGACAAAAGGTTTGGTAAAATGACAGTGTGATCTTCATAAACTTTGCACCATTCACCTATTCCCTCTTTTATTACCTTTTTACCTCTCACTTGTCTTTTCCCAATTCGCAGCCCTTTGTTTTTCTCTTGATAACTGGGGTTTTCCAGCCAACACCCAATCCACTTAACAGATGGCTGCAGTCAGAAACCAGATGTGTAGTGAACCCTTGTCTAACATTATGACTTTGGCTTAGTTGCATTCCTGGCTTTTCTAGGCAATGTCCCAGATTTCAAGAACCCTGCCTTCATTCTCTCTTGACTTTATGTGTATATCCCAGAGGGACTGATGAAACAGGCTGGTGGGGACTGATACAGCTTATGCAGAAACACTTTCACCTGAGAAAAGGGCAGTATCTGACAAACTCATCTCAAGAGGAGTCAGGTTTCTTTTTAAAGAAGCAATAACAATATTCAGGAAGTTTGAATGGTCTGGCCTTCACCAGACTTCTGCTGGAATGTGCCTGTGACCTTAACTGCCTGCTGTGTGGGTTATAATAAATGATGTGCAGTCAGTTTGAGGAAATTTTGTGCTTCTCAAAGCTGACTAGATAAAGCCCTCCTCAAGTTTCCCTGCTCTGTCTGATTGTAAATATACAGTAAAATGAACACAGCTGGTAATGTATAAGAGCAAGTTCAAGTAATATAGAACAGTTTGCACACCCTTGACCAGGGGAATTTTTAAAGTATTTTTTGGCAAAAAAATGTAAAAGCTCATTTCTATATTAAATATCACAGATGCCATGATAATTTAAATTGCCATGATAATTGTAAATAGCTTACTATATATTTGCAGATATCTTTAAGAAGTCTTAGATGGTTATTTAGGAACTATATTTGTGAGGACTGCCCAATTTTGCATCAATATACAATTTACCTGTCCTTTGTCTTTGTTACAAGGTGTCCTCCATAAAATGGAATTTAATTCATCTCTTTTCATGTCTAAATGCCTCACAGTTGTCATATAACTGTGAAGGATGATCCTGCCTTTGGTCAAAACTGAATAATGGAGTCTCTGAAAACTCAAGGATGGAAACCTTGGAAGTCTGGGTCTGAGTTTGGCACAGCAAGATCTGAAACCTGTCAACTACTATAGTGGTTATTGCAAGCTAATGAACACTCAGTATCATAGAGGACAGCAGCTAACTGTTGCACTAAATCAAATGCAAAAGGAAGCTGAAAGAAAAGTAATTTCTTTCATAGAATAAATCAGAGCAGCTTCATTCCATTAAAGCAATATCACTCTAAAAGAAGTAAATCCAGCCTGGTGAATGGAAAATCTCTAATGTGTTCCTGGCTTTTGACCAGTCCCCATCCTGGCCAGTTACTCACTGACTCCCTGGCAGAGCTGTCATGCTTACCTAGCAGAGTGAGAGAGGCACTGATAAGCTGAAACTGCTGGATTTTGTAAACTGGTTCATCAATGCACAGATGTTCACTAGAATAAAATATCTGCTTTGCATTTGTGGCAATGATTTGAAGAAATTCCTTTCTTCTGTGACCAGAGGAACAGGTTATGTTGTACTGTACTTTCCTCCCTTGCCCCTCTTCCATTTCACCATGCCCTGACAACACCCTGCTGCTTGATTTTATTACCATTCCTAACAGTTCTGTTCCTGTCCCACAAGTAGCATACTCACCTCAAACTTCCAAATGCTGCACTGTTAATTTGTGGTATTCTCTGATCTGACACATTCCCTTTAGCTACACAGGACAACAGGGCAGATGAGAGCAGCTGACAGCAGCCCAAGGAGCAGTATGGGAGAGTTTAATGGAGGTACAAGAAAAAACTGCATTTTTCCAGCTTTCAGGATTCAAACTCTGCTCATCAGCAGTTAAACCTTTGTGACAAAGCTGAACAAGATGCTTTCCTATGAATCTTAATGGATTGCATTTGCTCCACAGCAGTGTTTATAGTGAGCATGATTTTATACATGATTTGTTAATTAAGCAAATTAGTGTTAACAGCTTTCTCAAAACCCCATTACCTTTGTATCAATTGACTTTTTGCAAATTAACATGACTCATTTGAAAAGCATGAAAAATGAGAAAAAAAGACAAGGATATAAGGATGAAGACTGAAGTCACTATTTCTGGATGTGGAAACAGTTTCTTATATGAAATTTCCATTGACATTACACAACAAAATGAAAAAATATTGAGAGAGAGAAAAATACAGTTGAATATGTCAACTTTCAATCAGCTTTCAGTTGGCTTTAAAATCACAAGAAAATTCAGTGTAAAGCCTATCCTAACTGAGAGCTAAGATTTAAGACCTCCTACAAAAAAGTAAAAAATAAAAAACCAAAATGACCACCAACACCAAAAGGTCAACACACAAACAATGATTATGAATTCTAATAATAAAGAAAATTGGACTGGGTGAAACCCAGAGCCTGATCTGGCTTGGAGCTTGGCCCTGCTTTGAGCAGAGCAGGTGAACCAGATCATTTCCATAAGTCCCTAGCAACCATATTTTATGAATCTAAGTATCTTTTTTCCTAGTGGTGAGGGCTAACCTTGGGAATGTGCTTATAAAGGGAAATGGAATTTTTTTTCTGTTGCTTCTGTACAATAAGGGAGGATTTAGTCCTCAGGCAGCAAATGGGAACAAGTCAATTCTCTGTTTTCAGCTGGGGGAAAAGGAAGGAAAGAATTGGGATGTTTTGCCTCATGACACTGCATTTGTAGGCCAGGAGCCAGAGACCTCCCTGTGTCAGCTGCTGAGCACATTCATGTGAGAAGAACTCTGCCTTGAAGAGTTTACAGTTTAAGTATGAACCAGAAATGACAGAAGCAATATCAGTATCATTCAGGTTACTAAAGTGAATTAACTTCAGGTTAACCAGGAAGTCAAGAGAACCGAGTTCAGTTGTCAAAATCTATGTCCATCATTCCAAACATGAGACCATTTTTCCACTTCAAGTTTCATCAATCACACGTGCAAGTAATACCAGAAAGAACATATCTCTTCTGTACTTTTCCAGTACATTTCAGTTTTCCATTTGACCTTGTGTTCATTCAGTTTTCCACATCATTTTCTGTAATTATTCACACAACATCATGTTTTTAGTCTGGGTATCTCAGGAATTTATAGAGGAGGGAAGAACACGTATAAAATAGAAAGTATATCCTTGTTAAAAATTTGCTTGGGGACTCTGGAACCAGAACACATCCTGAAACTGCTTTTAACTTTGACTTTTCACTGACAATGTGTCTCTATGCATATGTGGAAAGAACTGTAGAATTTCAGCCTGCTCTGTGTGTTTATTTCTCATTTTATTTTTACAATATATATTAGAGACCAGCTATGGTATTCAGCTGTTCTGTATGTATTTGCTGACCCACTTTTCCTGACAATAGAAATGGCTGACAGCTGAAGCTGTTCTGTATCTTTAAAAAGTCAAAGAGGTAATGTCTGATTGGATATTGTATGTGCTATAAACACCTATAGGACCTTTTACTTTCAGATTTTAGAAGCAAGTATTAACCTTTTAACAGCAGGTCAGTCCCATTTGGGCATTTTTTAGCAAAGAATCGAACACAATGTTGCTACCAAGTAGCCTAGTCCTCTTTGGGTTGACTAAAGACAATTGAATATTAAACAAATGAATAAATTAAATACAAGTATTTCTGACTTTGCCAATCTCAGCTACAGATGGCTGTAATTCCCCTGTCTATTCCTAGATGCCTTCATTATGGTAGTATTCATGATTCTGCCCTTATCTAAATTAAAAGAAGGGATAAAAGCCACCTAGTAATGTTTGTTCTCATATTCTTATTGTTACCTTTTTATTCCTTCTCTCAGTGCATTAACAGTTTGCACTCACAGTTTGTGCAAAGGTCTTGATGCCTCTAGTCATGTCAAATAGAAATCTTATGATTCCCTCATATGTGGTCAAGATTTTGTCCTTTTTCTTGGAGCACACATTCTCTTGTATAGGGACTATGGATTGGGCCCACAATGAGGTCTCCAGTTTCAATACTAATCAAAATAGTGGTCACACTTAGAACCAGTCCTGTTAGAAGTATCTCAGTAATTTTTGTGGTTGGTTGCATGTCTTCAGATCAGTGAAAATTTAATTCTTAATGAGCTGAGGCAGGAGCTTTGTTACTTTTACATGTTTATAAATTCTTGACACCAACTGTGATCAGCAACCAAAAGATCATTCATATCAGTATTCATGCAGCTACATGAAGAAAAAGTTTCATCATATAAAGGAAAGGCTGTTTCACCACAGAGCTTACAGTATGAACTGAGGTGTGTTGTCATTGCCATACAGTGAAGCAGAGAAGTGGAAATGACCCCTAAAGTACTTGAAGGACTTCTTTATTTCTTAAAATGCTAAAAGTGTGACTGGGAAATGTGCATTGGGTTAAAGAGAAAGTATCTTGCCTTTGGATTACTATGGAAGTGGAAGAACCAAGGCTGGATATTAATTTTATTTTATTTTTTCATTGTTTACTTTAGAAGGCTTTATCAGTTGTTCAAACACCCATTCAAACCTCCATCCCACCATATAATACCTGAACAAAGCTCCTACTGGGAAGTATCCAGGCTATGGCAGCTTCTGCTGAGATACAACTCACAATTATGGTTCTAGTAAACCATCACTGTGTAAGTGCAGTAAATTTTCATTTGTGTGTGGGGCTCAAATCCTGTAAAGGAGGGGAAAAGTAGAATAATCAAATGGGTATCTAAGGTGAGACTGAAGCAAAACAGAAGGCAGCAAATCCTGTTGCTTGCAATGCAACTGGAAGGGCTTTAAATTTCCTGTGAAGTAGTTCTTTAAAAACCAAGCAATGCAGTATAAGGAGCATTGATACTATCTTATTCAAACAAAAATATAAAATAGCAGAAAAATTGTCATGTTACAGACAAAAAAAAAGGCCTTTAGTTGTTCTAAATCATCTTCTCTCATTTTAAATGCCAGTAAGTTTATTGTCTTCCTGAGGACTTTTGTCATGTGGGGCTAATCATCGGTTTCTGATGGAAACTCATTCTCTTCAAAGAATGTCCAGCTGGCCACCACTGTTGTTTTAGTTTGACAGTTTTGGTGAAGCACACCACTGCACTTCCTCCTTGTGTACACCAAGAAGTGTTTGTTTGCTTAGCACTGATCCCTCTGTAACCTGAAGAAGTGCAGAGAATCACTCACACTGGGTATTGTGTTGCTGCAAGGTGACTGAGTCCAGGATCTAACCTGTCTCGTGGAAAGCAACATCCAGTGTATTCACACAGCTGTAGGCAGCAGTATAGGCTTATCCTGAGTAAAGCCCTAGGAAAGATTTAAAGATTTTCTTCATATTTTGTGTCTTGGGAGTTATAAAATGAAAAGAAAAAGGTGTGTGGGGGGGGGGGAATCCAAGGGGAAGATGTGTTTCTGGGAATTGCAGCCAGCAGTGTGTCAGTGAAGTTTTATTTTGTTATTCATATCTCTTCATTTCAAATTGTAAATCATGCTCTGAGGCAACTGGCTTTGAAAGAACTTGGTTATAGTGCTTGCTTCTTTTCCCTTCATTCTGGTCTGCAAATGATATAGCTGGCATTCAGAAGGAAGTTAGACCACAGATGAAACTATAGATCTGTGTTTGGAAACACAAGACTGGAATCCACCTCTCTGCTTTGCTTTTGCTGTAATATTTTTGGTCTTACTGCTAATGCAGTTCTGTCTACTGAGTTCTAAATTATTTCACCAACATCCTGTGCTATTTTTTAGGGGTTGGCAAAACTTTACAGCCACATTAATGAGTAAATGCTTATAATAAAACTGAAGTGAATCAAATATCAGAGACAATCAGCAGGAATATTTTGTCCTGAGACTTTGCCAGGACTACAAGAGATGAAGCATGGCCAACAATGGCCACCTTTTGCCTCTACCATATATTCTGACCTTTTTTATATGTACAAAGCTTTACCATTCAGATCAATATATCTCACTTTAGACACTTATTTTAAAAAAGGCGTTGTTTTAAATTAATTGAATCATGGTCTGAGCATCCCCTCATTGAGTATACAACTTGCTTCAGACATCTGGGTTTCAAACTTAGTTGCCTCATTTAGGAGTTTAAAGCTGGATGAAGTTGATTCCACCTGCACAGAGCATTCTCGGGATGTTTGCCTTAGGGTACATATACTGAAGTTCTGTATTGAACTCCCTATGAGAGGATATGATGGACATCATGTATCATCAATTAATGAAAAAAGGTCTGAACATTACTTTTCAGTTGGTATAATTATTTTTCTGTCAAATTAGGAAGTGAATGACAGGGTGACCCAGAATATGTAGGTGTATAAAAGCAGTAATACTAGAAGCTGTACGATCATGTCAAATGCTAACACCTCATGAATATTCCATTTTTTGTCTTCTTCTACCTGATTGTTTTCAGTGATTCTGCCTTCTGACAAAGGAATATTTGTTCTACACAGCATTTCAAAGAGAGCCAGGAAAGAAAAATAAATACTACAATTGACTTTTTTTGTCATTGTCAGTGGAAAAAACATGTATCATTATAAAGACTTCATAGAGTTTTTGTGGAAAAAAAATATCAACAGCTGTCAGTGGTATGTCAATAGGAACCTGTTTTACTTCAGAGTGTGCCTTAATTTGCTGCAGGAAAGTTAATAATTTCAAATATTTTAGATTTGCAATAACCCAAACTATGGAGTTTGCAAGGTACTGAGGGAGTAACACAAAACCAGCATAGTGGGTTGTTGGTGATTTTTTTCATTTTTCTTTTTTTTTTTTTTTTTTTTTGACTTCTGAAAGCCCATTTTTATATTATAGTGAGGCAGGACTCCAGAAAACACACCCTGTCAGACCTGTATCTGTGCTGGCTCTGTGCTGTCCTAGGGCAGAAGTTTCTATGAAGAGCTTTTTAAACACAGTATCCTTGTGTGATAGCTCTATATATTCAGTGTATATTCTTTAAAAATCAGTATTATGCTGCTGATGAGACCAGAAAGGAAGCAGTCTAAAGAGAAAGAGTGATCATAGATATAATCTAATAGCAAATCTGTAAAAAGCATGATTCTCCAATGCAAACAAAATTAAACTTCAAGTTATTTTATTAACTTTTCCTATTTATGGATGCAGGAAACATTTTTCTCTATTATTCATTTTAATAATTTTATATACTTGCTCTAAAGTGTGACTCCCCCACCAACTCTTCTCACTCCCATTCTACTTCAATGGCCCCAGTGTTAGTACATGATCATCTCCAGGGGAAGTAGAGATGAATAAAGTAAATAAACAATAGTATAATTTCAGAAATAGTATTGAGGAAAAAGCCAAGGGTAGTGTCTTCTGTTGTCCTCCTCTTCTCCAGAATCACCCATTAGGGAGTTAAATCAGACTATTCTCAAATTACTGGGTTTTGAGAGGAGTTGGTTACAAGCTGCAGCAAGTCAAACTGTGTTGGATATGAAGTGAAAAAAAAAATTGTGATGGTGGATCAATCCTGTGTCAGGATGACCAGAGAAGCTTTAGTCTCCATCCTTAAAAATATTGAATAAATTAATTGGAATGTTTCCAAAACCCTAAAGGAAAGAGGCTTGCCAAGTGTATTGGTTTTCCCTCACTACACAAAATATTAAAAAAAGGTAACAAAACCACCAAAACGTTTTCAGCAAAGAATAAGAGGGGGAAAAAAGTTAAATTTCATTCTAGAATTTTAACAAGGTTTTTCCTTGCGTCCAATAAAGATGCTGGTATCTGATAGATCAGCTGCAATGTGTCCTAACACCTTTCCAACCCAAGCCTAGAGATCTAACTTTTCATGCTACATATAGATGACACCTAGACCGAGTTTAAATCTTTTTTTCTTCTCAGGAAAGACAAGCAATAACAGATGGTTCCAATTAAAAAACTGCAGGAGATTTTTTTCTTTTTTTTAACCGAGCAATCTGGGTCATGAGCAAATACATTTTTTTCTTCCTGCTTCATCTTGAGATTGCAAAGAATTTTGAAACAAGTCATAACTGGAGATTTGTAAGATAAGAAATATAATTAAGCCTAGTAGGAGTCAAGCTGCTTTTAAATACCTTTAAGCAGGTGGAATAATGGAAGGAAACCTCAGGCAATTCCAGATATCCTTTGGAAAACCGAGGAATTGTATGCATTCCTCAGTGACTGCTGTATTCCACTGTTATTCCCAATGGTTTGGATAATCTGATACTAAATGCAGCCATTTTGAAATTTGTCCTTGTAGGTCGTCCTATATAAAGACTTGGGAGAAAGTACTGTTTTTCTGTTCCTAGGCAGAACATGAGAATCATCAGTACACCTCACAAAGTGCAAGCAAACCAAAATAACTATTGCCTTCCCAGTCCCCAAACTGCTCACAGAAATAGTGCTAAGATTTATTTTATTACTCAGTGTAACACTCTCTCAAAGGAGTATCATCATGGTTGAGGGCTGGATGTGCAGTCGACAAAGGATTCCTGGTGCTCTTGCTGAAGGCATCTCAGTTATGAAAGGGGCAGAAATCAGTGGCAAGAGGCCTGGGTTCAAATCTGATTTCTGATGCAATTCTTTGTATCAGCTATTGAATATTCAGGACACCTTGGCTAATTAGTACCTATTTCTTCAGTCAAGGGGCAGTATTGGTTTGTACAGATGACAGAAATGGCTTTCTGCTATCCCAAAAGAAAACTGCTTTTTCACTCCAAAGTGCTAAGAATTGTGTCTTGGTATCTAAGGTGCCAGGCTTGCACCTGGGGTCACACCAGAAGAGCAATCAATCCCGTGTATAAAGCATTTACTATGTTCTACTCTTAATGAGAAACAATCCACTTAACACTGGAAAATAAATACATTGATAAAAGTAGTTATTTAAATTATGAATGGCACCAGGAATTTAAAAGTGGTGCTTTATGTAATTAATGTTTAGCAACTAATAAATTTCTTTACCAGTAATTAAACACTAATTAAATAATTTCCTCAGGAATGTGTTTACTAATGGTATTTCTGGATATTCATTTTCCTTTTAAATGTTTCATAACTGTTGTTGAGTAATTAATGTTCACTAATTAATTTTAAAGTAAGAGTCCTGACCCTTCCAGCAGTCTAGGAATGGAATTCCCTTAGCTGATGTGTATTCATTTAAAGCTATTCATAGTAAGACCAAAATGTAGTATAGCTTAGAGGGGACAAAATACCAGTGCCTTACAGTTCTGAAACCTCTGGATTCTTAGTGAGGTGTGAGTTCCCAGAGGCAGGGCTGCAGGGATTTATTTCAGTGTTGGATCTGTGTTTGTGCTGTGAGTGATTTGGGGATGAGCTGCTGCTCCAGTGTGGCATCCATCCAGCTGCCTGTAAATTATTGCAGTTCACAGCTTAAATGAAGTGGCTGAAAGATTATAGTGTTTCTGAGTTAAATTTTCTCATGCTGTCCAAGCTCAATGGAAGCCTCTCTCTCTTCCCTAGACTGTTGAGGAGTAGGAGCTTCCCTAAGGCGCAGGGGGCTGTCAGTGCAAAGGAGCTGTCCTGGCACCTGCAGCTGCAGACAGACCCTCATGCAAAGGTAAGGCTTCTCAAGCAGCCTTGGAGGATGAATGCACACACTTTGCAGTGCCCAGCAGCAGCTACATTTAAAAGGTACCTCTGCTTTGTAAGAAAACAGGGGTGGAGAGTGATGCCACTGGCCTCACTTCCTAAAAACCACAGCAAGGCTCACTCACCTAGGTATTGCTATAAGGTTTGGAAAATGAAGCTACTTACAATTAATTATTTCAGACTTAAAAGTATTTTTGAAAGAACAAGTATTTTGAAAAGTATTATGAAAGAACCAGCTGAAGCTCCAATTTCACAGGGTCAAATCTCATTTTCATTAACAGTGGCTTTAGAAGGGTCAAAAAGCTCTGAGTTGGTCAATATTACAAAATCACAAGTAGCAAAATGAGTGAGTTATAATGCTTGAATGCACATGACCTGTCCGTGCTCAGTGGTAATTGACTTCAGAGTGACACTTTGTGGGCATTAAGTAAGATGATGTTCCTAGCCCATGGATGTTCTCAGGGGCAGAGCACTCTCTCTGAAGTGCATCTTTTCAGTCCACGTGTGTCTGGAGCATTCAGGAACAAATGAACTACTGAAACCACCATAAATCTTGAAGAAATAGTAAGAAAATATAGAATAATGATTCCTTCCTGCCATTCGATTGAAAAACGTGGCTTGGCTTCATTATGGCCCCATGATATTCACAGGCAAAATAAAGGAAGAAAATAATCTGAACCTAGTTAGAAAGGTAGGCACAATTCTGCTTTTATTCATGCTGAGGTAAATCTGGAGCCACTCATGTTCAACCTGAAGGTGGCCTTTATTTTTAATTGCTGTATTTTAGTGCTATTTATTCAGCACAAAAGGGGAAGGCGTCAACCTGGGAAGCAGAGGTGGTGATATCTGCAAGCTAATACTATACTATGAAGAATGTGTCTTTGTAAGAGTAAAGAAAATACTAATGACTTAGTTGGAAAAATAATTAAAGGATATTGTTGACATTTTTTTCAATTGCAAACATATATTTTACTTGCTTTCAGTTTATGAAACAATGACTAATTTCAGCAATTAATTGCTGTGATGGAGAACTGTGTATTTGAAGTTGACATACCCCATAATTTTACATTATGCTTCATGAACCTAGTAATTTTAAACGAGTATCATTTAATTCTGAGGACAATGAAGGAAATAAAGGAGACCTGGGAAGTTATGATGCAATATAGAGGAGTTTCTTCCCCTCCAATCAAGCCTATATTATTTTTCTGCTGGTGTTTTTATAATATCTTATTCCTCAAAAGTCACTGTGAGGCCATTCCTACAAAAGGCTGCAAAATGCTCAAATTGCCAGTTGGGAAGTGCAGCTCTGCTTTCTGATCCTGCCTTAGCTTTGAGTCATCAGTGGGTGACTGCAGCACGCTGTGCATGTTGGCTGTGTCGCTGCAGGGAGGGGGCGGCAGCTTTGTCACAGCGGCGCTGCTTCTCCCCCGAAGCCTTCTCCGGCATTCCCGGGGCAGGACAGGCGAGTCCTCTCGGTCTTACACAGGAGGAACTCTGCAGAAATGGAGCACTGTAGCATAAATAAGGTCCCAGCAGCAGCAGATGACCTTTGCTGGGGGAACAGGACCGGGATGTGACTCTAGCACAGGCAGAGAGAATAGCAAAAGCTCACCAGGTGAAACAGGCAGAGGGCAACCATAGAAATGGAAATTAGGTGATAGAGCAAGTGGCAGCAAAGGCTAACAACACATACTGGATTAAAAATATAGGTTTCCCAAATCTGAGGTGAATCTTGTAAACCTAAGATTATCTGTTTATCTAGCTCTCCTCTAATTTGACCCCAGTGGGACTATGTGTGGGAGCAAGGAGAGAAGCAGGGAAAGGAAACAGTAGCTGGTGATCAGAGAAAAATGCTTAATATTCTTTGTGCCATTTATGCAAGCCTGTGCAGCCAGCACTGAAAATCCCGTGACAGGTTTGCTCAGTAAAGTAACACAAATGACATATTTTTTTAAACTGTGGGCATTTTTCAAGTAGCTCCTCCTTCCCAAAATCCAGAAATGAATATAATTGTGGATATCCATGAAAGTCATGTTAGAGTGACTAGTAAAAGTGAAGGAGCTTTTATGCATTCAGATGAAGAACTTCACAGAGCTGAGATCTTGCTGCTGGACTTATGCTGTCACCATAACTGAGAGCAAAGTGTGTACATTGAACAGGCTGCCCTGTGCTTTCCAGGTATGTGCATTTACTCCTTTGGGTGATTTATGTGTAAATGAAACCTAAAGCCATAAAGAAGGACTGGGTGGAGAGACTGCAAAGTGTTGGGCACAGCATATTCTGGAAGATCGAGCACTTAGAAGGTGCACTTCATGTGAAGTGTTATTTTGCCAGTGTTAGCCTGCCCTCTAGGTGCTAGATTTCTCTTTGAGATATATTGCACAGGTGGCATGTATAGGCTGGATCTCTGTGTGTCTGTTTCTAGGACACAACATTTGTTTAAAATCAAATTCTCTACCCAGAATTGGTCTTGCAAAACCAAGCTGCTTTATGATGTGCTTCTTGTCACAGGTGCCTTTGGGGAAGTGTCAGAGTAAGTGCTTTCTAGGCAGCCTGAGAAGTATGGGGAAATTGCAGCAAGAATAAAATCATGGTAGTAGTAATAATAATAATAGTAGTGAAGCAATAATGCATGGACAAAACTAACTTCCTGTAATTACAAAATAATATATTTTTACCATCTTTACCTTTAAAAACCATAACTCTTCATCTCCATCTGCTTCATGGATATGTAAGATAAGATCAGTCTTTAAATTTGAGAACCAACAGAAGGTCAGTTGTCAAGGGAGTTATCGAGCCAAGAGGTATGAAACTTGATGAGCCAAATATAATTTGGCAGTATTATTTCAAAAAGACTTGAATTCTGTGCATCAACCAAATGCCATAAAGAGTTAGCTGAGCATGGAGAGAAATACTTTTTGGTTCTTCCTATGTCATGATTAAATAAGAGATGATGTGCTTGTGGGATATTCCTATTCTGTAATGGATTCAGATTCATGGCATTAAAGAGGTGGCTCAAGCTGATGATCAGTTAGCCAAATTCATTCAAGTATTGCTTTGGAAAAAGAAAGGATGGTCTTGGGATTAAGTGGAAGTTTATGACACCAAGAAATTTATCTTGGATCTGTTCTCTGCTATTGTCCTTCTTTGCTGATGTGTCCACTTAGTTGACTTGCATCTCAGTTTCTCCATTCGTCTTGACATAAAGTGTAGAAGCACTGTCAGTTTTTTTGAATGGGTTCATGAGCTCTGTTTGAAGTTCTAGTGCTACTGCTTTTTACAGCCTGATGTTCTGCAGGGCTTCTCCAGTTTCATACATGGTTGTACTGCCCTGGTAGAGAAGAAGGAAGAAAAAACCATTCTGCTGTGGCCAGGTCTGCTCTGAGCCAAACTTTCTCTGCATCCAAAATGAGTTAATCAGCCTGTTTATATTTATGTTTTGGAACAAAACTGGAAAAAAAGGATGAAATTAATGAGGACAGATAGTAATGAGGGATGAAAACTTTGCCTCTCTTGGGAGGAGTTGTTACACAGAGGGCACTGTGTTGTTGATGTATGTGCATAAGGAGAGTAGCAAAGGAAAACAGAATCAAATTATTTGGGGAAGAAATGGGGTAAATTGAAATGACTTTGCTGTCACAGACTGTGCTTTAAATTTGTCCTTTGACCTTGAACTTTGCATGCATGTTTTTCTGGTATAATAGAGAATCTTAGTTCTGCAGTAGAGGGAAAGAAAATAATTCTTAGCTGATCACTATTTGTTACCAAACACTAGCAAAGGTTTTCCAGCATTTGAGAGCTGGGCACTGCATCCATCTGAAGTACATTTAATGACACAGCCTCTGATTTATTAATGGATGAATACTTCTGGCTTCTGTGAAGCCTTTCTTGCTGGAGAAATGTCATCATCATGCTTCAGCTTTGCCTGTTGCTTGGTAATTAGGCTGCTTTTCTGTCAAAGAAGACGTGAATTTGAATCCTTGTTAAGAAGGGAGCTGATTAGCTCTAGCTCTTACTTTTACAATTCTTATTCTGCCTAAGTGGATGAGTTTAGGAGAAATCACTGAAATGGGGAAGGTACCAATGCCAGCTTATCTGTCAAAATTTATACAGAGCTCAAGGTGTGTCCTGGCTGTATTCATCAGATGTACAGCTTTTGGCAGGGGAACCACATGTCTTGTGCTCCTGAGGATCTGGGCTCCAAGTCATATGCTGTTATGATGAAAACAGTCCCATTCCAGCTTAGCAGTAGAAATCTGAATCGCCAAGAGGTCTAAAATTGGTCGCTGTGTAGTCCACAGATGACTGGAGGGAGCAGTAGAAGCTGAAATCAGAGATCCAGGGCTGTGGTTCTGGAGTTGGAAGCACATGCTCCAGTGTGCTGCAGTACATTCACAGATGCAGCCATCAGCCTTTTTATCATTAAAATGTATCAAAGCAGCAGCATTAGAATAATATCTTCTCAAATAATTTAAGTGTAGTACAGGTTTCAGGAGAGTGGTTTTCCTATCAGCTGTCAAACTTGCTGGGAATATTCAATCTGACCTGTAATCAGAGGCTTTTTATGAGTAACAGGTCCTTACAAACCAAGTGCTAATTATCTGAGGGATGAATGAGTCCTAACAGAGTGATGAATGGATATGTCTGTCAGTGATACTCCAGTACATGTCAACTTGAAGTTCATCAGATTCCCAACTTACTGCATTCCCTGCTGCTGAATTACAGTCTCCTTAGGTGCAGGTGTTGGACTCGCATTGGGTTTGATGCTGTCACTATGAGATCTTTGTATTTTAAATGTAGCTTTAGGCTTAAAAGAAGAAATATGTTAGCACAAGTCTTCACTGCTTGGCAGACAGCTCGGATTCCCTTTGTCAGTCAGATTTTCTGAAGCACCCAGCTTTGAAAAAAGGTGTCTTCTCAGAGGCACACTGAGCTGAGCCCCAGGATCCTTGTTCTGTGTCAGATTTCTGCATTGCAGTGTCTCATGAGTCATGCAGGTGACTGAGTGTCCCCTGACATGAAACACAGTGGGCTTTGTGCAATGTCAGATTTCCATTTGCTGTGAGTAATAAACCATTAGGTGTGGCATGTAATGATCACAGAAGTAATATTTTTTTTTTAGTAAACTTGTTGATTTTGCCAAGTTACCATTTATCATTAAACAACCACCAAGAGTCACTAGGATTTCATTCCTTTCAGCTCAAGCTTATTTTTTCCACTCTTGGCCATTTTTAACTACAGTGGAATTTTAACAGACTCTCTGGAGGTCCACAAGAGTATGTAAAGTTCAGCTGCTCCCTGGTGTCCAATTCAAGAATCCCTAGAATAATTCTGTTTGGTAAGCGACACAGTGATTCTCATTCCCTAATTGCCCCTGTTCCCTCACCCTGTGTCTTGAGGGAAGAGTAATCCTTGATGAATGATAAATTTCCCTTCATGGGGTTTTACTGCATGGTTTAAGGTCCCTCTCAGAGAACTTGTTGATTATAAATCACATGCAATTTCTGTCAAAGCTTGGGGATCATGAGTTAATGATAATTTCTTGACTTTTTTAAGATCAAGCAAAAAGTTTTTTAACAAACCTGTTTGCAAGAAGGAATCAGCTGTGTTTTTAATGTCTCCTGTAGCCTAAGACATCGTTGTTAGCTGTCCTTTTCTGAGAGCAGAGAGCTTTTAGGATGCTGATAATTTATAGTCTCAGACAGACAGGATCAGGCATGCCATAATTTTCGGTCTTTAAAATAGCTTTGACAGTTCTGTGGGATATATACCCTTTACAAAACAAAGAAAACAATTTCACTTTGATCAATACAAATGCCATAGGAGGAGATTCTTCCTTTCAGAAAATCAGCTTCCTCTGAGGGAAAAAAAAAAAAAAAAAACCTGCAAAAGACTTGTGGTATTTTCATGCAGAACATGAATTTTCCTGTTCTGGTTAATTAAGAAAATGTCATTGAAGTTGAAACTGTCATAGCTATGAAAGAATGCTTGGCTTCACACCTTGAGAAAGGAAGAAGTGCACTTTTAGATTCAGTGGTAACTCAATAAATAATAGGTCTTGCTTTGTCACTGCTTAGATATGGAAAAAACCAGCAAGAAAATTTTAATAAGAAAATATTTGAAAACCAGATATATCTAAACAAAGCTATTTTTTGGAGAGAATATGCTCATGGTATGGAAAACTGGGAGCTGATTGTGCAGCTCTTAATGCAACGTGGCCATGATCTTATGTTGTTTATTTAAATTTGAGGAAAGATTGCTGTTTTATGTGGTGTGTACATGGATTATGATAGCAGATTTATACACAGATTCATTCTATGTAAAATATGCTTTAAAAAAATTGAACATTTTAGAGTGATTAAAAATATATATTCTTGGTCAGGTTGTAGCCCAACACCCAACATTCAGGAAAAATAATCAATCAAATCAACATAGTGTTCTTTAAATATATGCAATATAATTTCTGGTTAAGATCAACAATAAATTGATGTCCATTTAGGAAAAGGGGACTCACCAACCTTCTTGAAGCAATTCTATAAACACTCAGTACAGTTGAAGAAAGAGAGCTGCCATTTTAAATTTAATTGCCTCTTCAAGCACAGAATCTCAGAAGTCTGAAAAATTAATGAAATGCTTACCGTTTTTTTGGACATCTTTACCAATTTTACCAAAAGTTGTGTAATGAAAAAAGGTAAGTAAAAGCAAAATAATTTTAATTTCTGATGTTGATTTTGATTATTTCACGAGGGACTGGCATGAATTTAGAAGCTGAAATAAGAGCTTCTGCTAGCCTGCAGATGTACAGGTTCTCCTTGTAACTCTGATCTGCTGACTGATTTATTCCTCCCCTTCTCTCTTTGGTGAGAGTCCGGGTTCATTCAAACAGAATAATTTCAAAGTGATTAAGCTCCATTTCCAGTGATGCAGGTAGACTTTCACCATTTTCTGCTTGGTTAAATTACATTACCTTAGAGTAACTGGGTAAAGAATAAGCTTGTACAACCACTTTACTACCAGGGGTATTTTAGTGATGAAAGTAAAACCATGGCTGGAAAAAGGAATGCTGCAATTTTCATCTAAGGGCAGTGTCACCAATTTTGATGAGCTATGTACCTCAAGCTTTTTTACTTAATATTAATCTCTTCAGGACAGTACTAATAGCTGAATTGCACTAATACAAGCTGGATAGGAACCAGTTGCTGAACTAGAACTCTGCTTTGTAGCTTGTGAGACACTGGAAGGGAGGGTGGCAGGGGGAAAAGTTAGTACCTGGGGGGTCACTTAAAGAGAAAACTTTATTTTGCTGAGAGAATATTTTTTTCAGTAAATGGTAATATATATGGTCTGTTGAGTGATTCTAAAAATACTAAGTTTACTAAGTTTTCCAAACATGCCTTTATAACCTTTGGGCCTCCCATCTCATGCCCAAGGAAATTAGCTAATTTTTCTTCAGTTCCTGTTGAATTCTTGGTTTACTTCAGGTCTGGTCAGTTTTCCACCCCTCACATCTCCCACATTTAAAAACCCAGACCTTTAGCAATGGGCAGGGTGAGGGAATTTTATATAGGCTGGGAAATATTTTCAGCTCCACTAAAACAAGTCCCATGTAGCCCCTCACCCCCATCTCCTGGGCTCCCGAAGAACACCTCAGCAGATTTTTACCCACATGTTTGCTAATCTCCAAAGGCTCCCTTTAGCTGCAAAGTTCCCCTCTCTGTCTTGTCTTGGCAAACATCTGCCTCATGGCATATCCTGTTCCTTTTAGGAGACATCCAGCTGCAAATTTCCCTGACATGTGGGAGTTCTCTGCTCATTAGTGCAGCTACTGCAATGACAGCAAAATCCACTAAGGTCACACATAGGACATACCTAGATTGTATCATCATTCAAGGCAGGCTGCACCCATCTACAGACTGAAGCTCCTTTGTGGTGGAATTATTTTTTCCAGGAGTGCCACAGACAGAATTTTTTGGAGTAGGAGCCTGCTAAAGCACAGCACCCATTTACGGGGCCATTTGCCAGTGCTCAACAGCATAAATCTGAGAGCATGGCTCTCATGGGAGCCAGCTTTTGGGTTTGCAGCTTGCTCAGAAAACATGAGGGTTTTTTATCTGTGTTGCAACACATCTTTCTGTTTACAGGGCATCTCATACTGCAGAGAAGTATACATTAGAAATTAATGAAGGCTGAGTTAAAATTACCAAAACAGCACTTCATATTTATAAATACTTATGTTCATTATGAGTGTGTTATTTGTACATATAATCTCCTCCAGCTGAGGGAATATGGATATTTCTAAACTTCTTTTTCCCATGGAGATTGCTGATTTTAAGTTTTTTTGCCACCTTCTTCTCTCCTACAAAAAGTTATTTCCTTTTTTTAAGCAAGGTCATGCTTTATGAGTGTAAGGATAAGGCTCATGGACAACCTTGTATGATCTTTGGGAACAAGGATCTAGAGACAGCTTGAAGGGAAGAGCCAGGGCTAAAAGGTAAGAGTCAAGCAGTAGGTGGATCAGCACTTGTGGGACTAAAGTAGCTCAGAGCCATGGAGGTGAAAGAGCAGTTAAATGGAAAGATTTTATAAAGCCTACTTTTTCCAATGACTAATCATGACATTGGTCAGATTCCTTTCCCAGCTGCAAGGACAGAGCACCAAATGCATACTCATAAACTTATTTATTTTTAATAATTTGAGGCTTGAGTTTTGCTAGCAGGATAGAGAACTGGAGCAAGAAATAAGTATCCCAAGAGCCAAACACCAGACTTGGCACCTGCCCCTCTCTGGTGACTGTGCATTGATGCCCTCTGTGAATTGCCCCTCATCCCTAGGTTTATGACTTTGATGTAAACTTCTTGCTGTGGGTGATCTCATCCCTGGTCAGACAATCCTTCTTCTAAACAATGTGAAAGAAGGTCTGTCAGGATGTAAGCAGTAGCTTATTCTGCCACTGTTCTACCCTGCTGTAGGCCATGCCTTCAAAACAAAAGGATGTCATGTAGATTACTGTGGGCAAGGTAACACCGTGCCTTTAAAAGGTCCCCTTGTGCCTCTCAGAAAAGGAATAAAGGTACCCCTTATGCAGGTTTGCTCTCTTTTAAACCAATTTTCTTATTGAATGACTTCTTTTCTCTGTCATGGTTTTAGGAAGAGGGCTTAGATTTGTATTTTTTGCTTTTCAGAAGAAAAAAATGATGGCTAAGAAAAATTTTTACCAGAGATTCTGCTTCATAGAGCAGTGACTGCTTTGAGATTTCCTACTTTTCAAATGAAGCAAATTGTAGTTATTTCTGGATGTTTAAAGAGTTATGTTGAATGTGTTTTCAGGCTGTGCATAAAAATTTTATGGTATGTAGGTAAAAATCTGTAATAAAAATGAAAGTTTTCTCCTAGCTATGCATGTCTTTCACTGTGCTGCTCAGTTGCTGAGCCCCAACCACAGGGAGCAAACAAAGAGCTCCTTAGATGGTGTTTGATCTCCAGAATGAACTGGAGCAATCTGAACACGGGCTTGAATTAAACTGTTGTCAACAACTCTATACATTGTGGCTAACACCATCCTGCTCACTGGTCCTCAATCCCTTTTTGTAGTCAAAGATACGAGCTGTGACTCAGCTGTTGAGAAAGCTGTCCTAATCCATGGATATGCAACATGGAATGAACTTTCATTAGAAAAACAGAAACATATTTTAGTCTTCAGTTAAGTGTATTAAGTGTTGCAGGAAAAATAAAACTAAGGTTTGACTTCCAAAGCCAGAAAAAGATATTTCCTTTTGTTCTTTTCTGTTACCCAGAGAGTTGATGTGGTTAATTCTGATGATCCATAAGACAAATGTCAGTCATTAAAAATAACAATAATAAACCTGATTATTCCTCTAAAATTTTCTTATAGGTTTTCCTGTTTTGGTTTTTTTTTTTCCTCCTCCATATACTACAAATGGAGACATGGGTATTTATAGTACAAAGTAAAAATATATATTTTCATGTAATTCAAACATCTGAACCAACTTTAGTTTTTTAACTTTCATTTTGACAGTTTTGTGTTTCAGCTACATTTTACTTCTAGTGTGAAAGTGTCAGGCATGGAAGAGAAAAGAAAAGCTTATCTCAAAAAAACCTTCTGTGGTATTTATTCGTCTTCTAGAACAGCAACATCCAAAATAAGTGTTTATAATAGTCTTAAGAAAGTGCTACTTAATTCTACAGGTCAGAGCACATAACAGCTTTCTGGGGTGAAATTCTTGAAAGGAGTGTAAGCAGTAATGTCAGGTCCAGTAATATATAGTTTTGAAGCATAAAATAGGTTTCCTGGACTGAAACTTCTTTTGTGTAAAGTGTTAGTGGGTCAGTAAACTTATCTTCCAAACAAACTGAAAGGTTTTCCCATATCCTCTGGGCACTTTGGGAAGATATTAATATTCAGAGCAATGATTTAAGCCAAAATGTCTGGAATAGGTATTAAAGGGAGTGATGTTTACCTGACTTTTTATTATCATGGTTTGACAGCTTTTTTTTTTTTGGTAGAAGATGTGTTTAAAAGGATAATTTAGCGTGACCAAAGCCGGTGATGAGCTGTAGAAAATACAGTTTCAGATCTTTGCAGCTGGCTACTTCCTGTGTTGCTGGTGTGATTCTTGGAACATGGGTTGTTCTTGCTTTTGAAATCTGCCACCAACAGATCACATGCTTGGAACCCAAGAAATGTGCAATGCATAATTGTATCTCCTCAAAGAGGGACAAAAACCTATAATTTGACAACTTTTTAAAAAAGTACAATATATGAGAGAGACTGCAATAAGCTGGGATGGTATAACCTGTGAGGCTCTGAATAAAAAACATGGAAAGTTGTGGGGTTTTTTAATCCAATGTTTTTTTTACTGGACCCCATTTAATATCTGTTTTTGGTGGCTGCTCAGGATTTATAAAGATGGACATCTACTGACATGAGTATTGCTTAGGCTGCACTTTTCATCACTGGAGCTATTAATGAAATGCTGGATGCTGATCACTCCAAACATTTACAGCTTCAAAATTTGCTCGATAGCCCAAAACTAATGAGGAAGAAAAATCCACAAAACTGGAGTTGTTTCCAAATGTCCAAGGTTTCTTGATTTTTTTGGGTTTTTTGTTTTCAGATTAAACCTGAATTTTTAACTTCAGGACGATATGTAGGCTTAAGATATTGCATGCCTAGTTCTGTGAGAAAAAAAATTAAATCCTTGTTCAAGTGATTCAAAACACCACTTTAATTCAGTCTGAGAGGAAAGTGTCATTACTTATGAGCCTGCTTCCTCAGCCAGGAGGGTTCATGTCCTTTGGTTATTGCCAGAACATTCCGGGTCTCTCCAGTTTATTTACATTTTTGGTAAGCAAAAGTGCAATTCAGCTGAAAAGTGCCTCTGCTGACATCAAATGTCACTGGTTGGAAACTTCTCTGTCTACCTCTACTGTAATGGCTGTAGAGTCACTCATGTAATTTTTGAGAACACCTTGTAAAGGGCTTCTCACCAGCACTTGGTGTTTCCCTGGTGCCATGTCATTTCACAGCTGGAAGCTGGCAAATGTACTGTGATTTTAACAGGTGAATACCTTTGAGATATACCCTTTACATTCATGGCTACAGTGTGAATTATAAAATTAAGAGAGACACAGAACTGTCCAGCTGGCTGTCCAGAAGATTTGTCTTTAAAAGGAAAGATTGGCGATACTTTGTAGACCTGCACAATATTTAAATATTTTCCTGTTTTTCATGGTGCAAATCATAGACATTCCATTTGTTTGGTGCTTGTTCAATCTCTTTCAATTTTATTCAGCAAGAACTAAAGAGGCTTTATTCCTTACCTTTTATGTCTTGGAGTATATGTAGCTTTTCTGCATCCTAATCTTTTATACCATTTTTGGTTAGACAGACTTCCTGAATTGCTATAAGTGAAATCTGCTTTTGGCTTAAATAACAGGTACAGTCACTGAAGAAATAAGGATAAAACAGTCTTAAAGCACAGTGTCAGACCTGTTAATTGCTTGGTTTCAAGGCATATTGATTGACAATATTACTGCTCTGATTTCCAAGTCAACATGGTCGTTAGAGGAGTCTGTCTTGGAGAGAACAGATTAACCAACAGTAAAGGCTGCAGCAAGGGCAGCCTCTTTTTTTTTTATCCCAGGAAACTTTTTTCACACTGTAATGAGGTGACCTCACGGATCTTGTGAGAGAAGAATTTAAAGGTATATCCCAGCCTCCTGTTATGTATCCACAACACCAGAATGGGCTGATGGGTCAAGGGTTAAAAACCTCAGCTCTGCTGAGCTGCAGGGCAGAGGAGCTCAGACTCCCTGGGATGCAGCTTTTTGCTGCTTCTAGCTCCCCTAGAAGGAATGGAAGTTATCCATAGGACATCTTGGAAGAAGTATGTCCATAAGGACAGTCGAAAGGAAGAAGAAAAATTCAGGCTGGCTCTCTCATCACATATCTCAAAGTGAAGATGAAGGTCTGTCAGTGGGTGCCAGATTGAAAATCAGAAAGAAAGGGAACAGCCCAGTTTCCTGAGCAGGCTGTGACAGGGAGGGAGGCAGGTGACATTTTCATTTAAATGGCTGTTTTCATTGCAAATATGTGTTTCCATGGCTGCTTCATACACCTTTAAAATATTTTTTGACTACTGAACAGACTGGAAATGCTGTAGTTTTCAATTGCAGAAAACTAAGAAAAATTTCATCAAAAAAACCCCATATTTCACCTTTGTTATTGCTGTTTTGAATCTTACAGCAAAAGTTAATATGTTTCAAATAAGTCTCATGGGTGATACTGAAGTTTGTGAACCAGAGGAAGAGAGCTGAGTTATCGTGGAGCCAAGGACTCTGCTGATTGTCCAGAAACTTCTCACTGGGTGTTTGAGTCTCATCACAGCCTAGTGGGTTACATCAACTTAGGGAAATGCTGGTACATCTCTCTTGTGGGCTAGAAGCAAAAAAAAAAAAAAAGTGTACACAGGGTTTGAGACTGTCCAGCTTTTAAAAACAAATTAGCCTGTGTTACTGTTGCAGAGCATGTGCTCCTTTCAGTTGGGGTCGAAATGCATCCTAATTGCCTGCTAAAAATGAAACTGCAGTGCCTGACCTTCACCTAAAGAAAGCAATCTCAGAAATCCATGCCCAGATCTGTGCCCTGGCTTATTTTTTTTTTTTACATCTGTGTGTCAGGATGCGGTGTTGAGGCATCCACAAAGCAGCAGTTTGACTCCAGAAATGCTAGAGAAGGTGAGCACTGGGACAAGTTTTAGGGAAGTATGAGATTTCTGAGGATAATGCTGACATTGACTAGTTGAGAATTTGGAGTGTACTTGTCTATTTTATAGGCTAAGACACTTCTTTGGGACTCTGCTTCTTTCAAAAAGACACAGGTAATGTGGAAGAACATGTAAATGTCTCCTTGATGAGACAGCCCTTTAATGAAGCAAATACTCTGGCAGTGAGTCAACTTCTTTCTACATCAGTTCCCTGTAACTACTGGGAGAAAACAGATTGTGTCAAGAAAGGAAGAGTAGAAAAGAGCATCTTGACATAGCAAAGGACACAGACTGGGAAACAGAGGATGAGGCTTATGAGAAAGAGGGCTATTGCTAACACCAGCAAGAAGCTTTTCTAGCACGTGAAGCTAAAGCATAATACTGATCTCTTAAGAATTAAGCAGGGGGAAAAAGCTTCTAGTGCAAATCAGAATTATTTAAATGCTAGAGGATCCCCTGTTCTTATTCAATTGCCAAATAAACTGTATTTGTTATGAAAATTACATGCAGCTTTATGCTTTGAAAAAGAACTTTTTAATGGAGGTGGTTTAGCCTAGCCAGCTTAAACAGAGGCCTAAAATATATGGCTGTTGCTCTATTCAGCAAGAACTCTTCTGTTTCCATATGGGTATCAGCCATGTTCTGTTTCTGTGACATAGCTGTCTAGGGACAGCAAAAGAGAGGTTTGTTTTGCATTTTTTGATATATGTTTTATTCCACCAGATTAATACAGAGGAAATCTAAATTTACCCTTGTAGATATCATGTGAGGCTTGCACTCAAACAGGATTGGTAAGAAACTTTTTGGAGCAGAGCTTCAAAATCTTTCTGTCTTGCTTTATATTTTGCTGTGACCATGGAATCAGCCAAAGCAACTGGTACTTCTTCACTGCAGTCTTCTGTATGCAAATTTATTTCCACAACATCTTCCACACATCCATCCAGTCCTTATACACTTTGTTTCAAATCCAGCCTTTGTATCTGCTCTACACAGAATTCTCCTCTGTATGAAGAATAAGTATGGAATATACTTGCATTCTTTAGGGCTCTTAATGGATCTGACTCCACTCCACAGGACTTCACTTTGGAGATCACACAGAGACTGAGCAAATTATACCTTTGATAAATGTCTTACATGAATCTGAACAAGTGATTCAAAAATCAAGATATTTTGATCTCAGTTTAGCAATTAAACTGCAGGAACAACAACAACTAAACTGCAGGAATGAGAGCTTTGCAAGGCTTTGAGTGGGAGGATATACTTTAAACACAGGTCTCTCCAAATGGTATCCTGGACCCTGTGTGTCTAGTTCTTCAGGCTTAAAGGCCTAGTCTGGAGTCTCCTTCCTCTGAGCAGCAGAGGAAGGTCAGAGAAGAAGCTGCCTGTCACAATCTGTCTGACCAGCAATGTACAAGATGGTCTGATAGCAGAACTATCATGTCATTAGCACTCCCATCTCTGCTTACTGGAGAGCTCTTGTAGCTGCTCTGAACCATTCAGTGGGTCACACTGAAAAAAAGAATCAAATCCCACAGTGAGGGCTCTTGGGGTGAAAAAAAAGAGATGGACAAGAGCATGAATTATTTATTCTTATGGCCCTGTGCAGAAGCAGAAGCATTTTAGAACAGTTTCTTGAGGTTTATTTGCTGCTTTGTACTTCTGGAACCTTTAAAAAGTTTTTGCACTGGATAAACCCTGAGTGCTCTGGGCACTACCATTGCATGAAAGAATACAATAAACATTGTAACTGATATCGCGCATATATATATATATATATATATAAACATGCCTGTAAATAATGCAGGAATAAATAAAGATAGCAATAAATCCTGATGCAGTTGTGTAACACTATGCAGGCAAGATGAATTGGTCACTCAGTTGTTGTCTCACTCCTTAAATGCAGCCACCTCCAGGAAGGATCACAAATGTTACATTGCAAAAAAAAATTGACAGGAAAGGTAAAATTACTTGCTACAACTGCCTCAGTCAGTGCATAAATTTATACTGTTGTAATAAATTTATCCTCTAGAGTTTCTTGCTTAGAAAATTCAGGAGCATATCTGATTAAAAAAAGCAAAATCAGTGCATGATTATCCCTCTTTTCCCAATCAATACAATCACCCCAGCAGTGTAGCTTATTCAGAAGCACTCATCATATCTGCTTTGTGTGAAGAAAGACTCTTATCACCTCTTTGTGATTTTATAGCAGTGAGTATTTTTCTAATGCTGCTTCCACTGAGCTGTGGATCAGGGTCACACATGTGGCTAGAGAAAAACAAGCATAATCTGCCAGGTGTTTGTGAAACTGGAGGCTTTGAAAGCCATGCTGCTTAGGTCTTACAGCAATAAAGTGGGCCTTCCTAATAAATCACAGGCCTGTGTTTGGAAGCTGTGTATAACAGATGCTTGCCTATGAACTTTCTCTTTCCCTTGGATAACTCACTCCTGATTTCTTCAAACCACTCCATTTACATCCCTCTGAACCTAAAGGCTGTATTTCTGTCTCCTTCTCTGCTTTCAGGGGACTGCTCCTTCTTCTTTATCTGTCCTTCTTTCTGGGGCTCTGTGTTGGTTTTTGTGTGACAGACATACCAAGGTAAAAAGTACCCACTAGCAGAGCAGGATAGGAATCATACATGCTGTTAAACATGCATCCAGTGCTACTGCCAGAACTAGATTTGCCATCCACCTACACTGTTACATTTCAATTCTTGGTAAACTACTTTTTTCTCAACTCTTAGTCATTTTTGCATAGTCAGACATGACTGGTGCTTTAGTAAGAGCATCAGCTTTGTGTTGTGGACAGACAGCTGCCTGTAGCTTGAGCCTATTCATGCCTAATGTAAATCAAAACCAATGTTTTTCATCTGACAGCTTAACTAAGGTTCCCTAAGCATTCCCACTCTTCTCTATCATTTGTCTTGGCTGAGAGCAAGTCACTGAAGAGCAAACTCAGTGCCTTCCTGCCAACCTGCAGTGAGTGCTGTGGGTGTAATCGAGGGAGCTCAATAAAGGTCCTGAGCAACCTGGTCTGATTTCATAGCTGATCCCACTTGGAGCAGGAGGTTGGACTGCAGACCTCCTGATTTCCTCTTTATCCCATCTGATCATCAGATGGTCTTGTCTGTGATCCTGGTCTTATGGCTGTAGGATGCTGTGTGTCTGCACCAGCCAGTGTGGTTTTATCACTGCAATATTCTTTGTCCAGAGTAGAGCAGCTTTAAGAAAAATAAGATACACAAGATATACTTTTTGTGTAGATTAGATGCACTCTAAAGCCTGCTCTGGGCTACTTGGACTCTGCTAGGAGGGCCCCTAAGTCTTGCAAGGGCATTGGAGAGAGGTGAGGAATAATGCAGTTACTTGAGATGCTATGATTTTTTCCTTCCTGTACTTTGAACCATCTTACTTGGTTCTCCTAGCTTGAAGGCAGGGCTGTAAGAAGTCCTTAGAGAACTACTGGTATCTGAGTGATAGAGCCATCACATTCACCTCAATAGCAGCCTTAGTAAAATGGAACTGAAATTATGTCCAGACTGTCTTATGTCTCAGTTTCCTAAGAAGCAATTTCCCTCTTATTCACTTAACCCACCAACTGTCTGAAATTTCATTTGCTCCACGTCTTACAATCCTAGGATGTCCTGAGGGACTGAGGTGTTAGGGTCACCTGATGGTGGCTTCATCATCTTTGCTAATTTCAACTCAAGAGCCAGGACTGTTCATAAATATACTGCGTGTTAATCAGCAAGGCAAGTATTTTGCTTTCTTGCTTTTTCAGTTGCACACATTTTATGGTTGAATTCTGTCAATAGTTTTATAAAGTAATGAAATAGCTCAAAAATATTCTCTGTGGTCACTTCTGAACAGCTTACTGCTGCTGAAGTTATATGAAAATAATGCTTCACCATATTGTAATATTGAATTTGCTTGTGACTATCTCTAGTGTGAACTTAAAGTTGCAGCCACCTTACATCTTGAGAGTGGCTTAGCCAACCTGAAATCTAAATCCAAGCAAGTAAGTTCAGATTGAGTATCATTCTAGTGATATCATTGATTGCTTTCCCTGGCAAAAACAATTCCACACCACAGGTATTGACTAAGTAATTAGGGAGGGCAAAGAGATACAAGAAGTGATTAAAAAAAGTATTTAAAAATAGTTCTATAAAGTATTTTTTATACACACTCAGCGCTGAATGGGAGTTTATCCCTTGTTTTAAAAATTCTTCTTTCAAATGTTCATGTTAATGAACATAGGGTTAAAATCAGTTTTCAGTAGAGCAGTTTTGCAATTCTTCCCAAGCAGTCTGTGGTATAAGCCATTTCTTTCAGAGTGGCAGACAGATACCTTAGCAATCCCATGGAATTACACCAAAAATTACTATTTGTTTTTTATTATGAATTTAATATTGTTGAAACACTTAGTTGATAAGTACATTTCTAACTCCACGTGCAGAGAAATCCATTCTCATCAGCCTCTGCTTTGAGAGATCTGTGCACTGTAATGCCATCTATTAGAATCTATGTGCTGTATCATTGAACATTATAGATAAACTTACAGATTTTCACCTAATGTTTGGGGGGCCGTAAAGAAGGAATAGAAGTACAGAAAATGCTATAATCTCTTTAGTTCCTTTATGCATTTCATTTACTAAAAAACATAAAATGGATAGTAAAATATTTACTACTGCTTTGCAGCTCTCAAATGGCAAAACCCAAATTGTCTAGTGTTTCACTTTTGCAGAAAGCTTAAAGCAGGCAGCCACTGAGAGATACGGACTTTTTAACCAGTGTGCTTTGAGGACTAACATAAATTTCTTACTGCTCCATGCATCACTGGAATTGGGACTTCTGGCATTTATTGTAAGTCCAGAAAAGTCAAAAAAATGTGGGTGTTTTTGGCCAACTCAGGTGAGAGATTAAATGAAATTTTTGAGAGCTGCAAATGACCCAATTGAAGTGATTTAAGAAAAAGTAAACAACAGAAAGTTTCAGCTAAGCACTTTGATTTTCTGTTGTAGCAGACAGCTCACCTATTGAGATGAACACTGACTGCAGCTTAGATGGGGAATGGTAACCTTTAATTCAGTGTCTGTAACACAAAGTAAGTGTTTTACTAGGAGAGCTCTTGAACCGTATCAGAGTGACATTCTTGAGTGAGGTGTGTGTGTTGCGAGTTCCAATCAGAAACATTTCCCAACCCTGTAGTTCCACAAAAAGAAAGACTCTAATGGATTTTGGCTCATGTTATAATGTAACATAATGGAAACTTAAAATTACAGTCATCCATCTGAAAAACACTATTGAATAGACCTTAGAGTTTCTGTCTTTCAGGTCATCCTTTTTCTAATTTCACCTCTACCTTATGTGAACCAGTCAGTCCAGTTTAAGCTGTTTTCATTTCAACTGGATGAAAAGCAAGCCCTGCCTTGATTTTAACATTCACCATTGCAACTCAGGGATAATCCTCTTTCCAGTGTAAATCATAATCTGAACATAGTTAACTCGTGCAATCTGTGTGGTTTCTATGAAATTTTTCATCCATTTGATGACACTTGAAAATTACTTAATACAGACTTAAGCACATCCCATTGTTCTACTATTTTGCAAATTGCTTTTGCTATCTCTAGGCAGAAAGTCTTTTCTCTGTGTTCCAGGGGACTTAAAAATTCTATACATCTCATACTATCATATTTCATCTGTATAATAGTTTGCCCACCATCTTTTTGCCACTAAGTAATATATTCTTTAGGAAATTTAAATATACACATCCTAACATTTCATGTCTGGGATAATAGTCCAGTATTCTTATTCTGGAATCCAACTCCTTATTCGTGGAAGTGTAGAAAACCACAAATAAAAATTAATTTGAAATGCAAATATACAACTTGGAACTGAATTAAAAAAGAGAACGGTTTTATTAATTTAAGCATTAATAAGACAATGAATGGCAAAGAATTTTCTCTTTTTTTCACTGAGGGAGAAAAGTCTTCATAAGATGCACCTCCATCCCATTGTGTATTTGACTAATTGTACTAATTGTTGAATTGTTGAACCTTTCCTGACCTTCTCCTGGGGAGTGTTGCAGGAGAATTGGCAAACCAAGAAAGCCAAAGCTGAGACTCTCTTGCTGCAGTTGCCTGTTGGAGATTTGTTTGGGTCTTTCAGTTCCATTGAGCGTTCAGCAATTCCTGACATAGCAGAGACTCTGGCAAAAATGGGCATAGAAATATATCAAGATTGTCTGTCTATTGATGCAAATGAGATATTAAATTCAGGCAACTGCAAAAAGTGTATCATATTGGAAACAGGATCGGTGATGCTTTGTGTTATACTCCCTGTGGAAACGGGATATTTACTTTTAAATTAGTTTCCTATTATCAACCTGTTAAGATATCCAAAGCTAATGAAATAGTATAGCAGGGGGCAATTGCTTGAATTGAAAAAAAATAAAAAGCCAAATTGCTTATTTATCATTTATCAGCCTCTCTCAGCTGTCAATCTAATTTTCCTGCCTTCACTGATCATATTTCTGCTGTCTGTTCCTTAACAGATTTTGTTTTGATTGCTTCTGTTAAGTTTCTGTCTGTCATCACAGTGTCTAAGCAGACCATATGTTAGCTTGACCCACTACCAAAAAAACTTCAGTCTGAGTTCACTTGAGAAGTTACTCTTGCTATTATTTGAAGATTTATTAATTTTTCAATGGCATCTGGCTCTTTAACACCTGCCCCAAAATCTGTTTGTGTTTTTTTCACTGCTGGCAAAAAAGACAATAATTTCTGCCTTCAAATACATTCAGAAATAACAACTCTTTCAACCTTTCATCCTGCCATAAGATGGATAATTACAAACCAGCATCTTTGTGCTGCTAAAATGCGTTCTATCTGAGATACACAATGGGGAAATAGTATTTTTGCCGTTTTGTTGCTTCAGAAGTTGAGTCACAAATGGGCAGTCTGATCCAACTGGCCCTAGTAAAATAATGGTGGTTTATAATGAAGATTGCTCCCAAGCTTATAATGGATGTTGGTAAACAATTAAACTTTCTGCTTAGTCTTTGAGGCTGCAGAAGTCAGAGAGGAAGCAAAGCTTGCCTTTGAACTCTGCCCTCTCTAGCACTCTTAAGACTGGCAATAGAACTCTCTAATTCCTTTCCATCTCCTGCAAAAGCAAGAGAGGAGGTTCTGAAAGAGGCATGGAGATCCCATTGCTGGCTATTTCTAGCACTGGCCTCGAGTGGAGGATGAATGACTTTCCAACTGCCACACAATGACAGGTCCGTTCACTCTCACTGAATGGAAGAGTGCCCAGGAACGAGTCTGTAAACTGTGGGGTGCAGCTTCCTTTCTGCTGCTTTGCAGTGTCCTAAGATTTGAGTTTTTAGTCAGTCAGTGTTTTCATGACAAACCCCTCAAGGCTTGCATCTGAACCTTGTCCATCCTCTGTCTTTCATTCCCTGCTGAAACTCTTCTAAATATTATGTTGCATTGAGCTTAGCCCCTCAAATTGGAGTGATATATGGGAGTCATAAATGCTGGAAGATACCTATGGGAATGCACTGAAGAGAGCCTTGGCAGAGGAGAAAGCTGTGCTAGACACAGGTAGCTATTTTTTGAATAATGCAGAGATGTAACTTGAAAATTCATTCTCCATGTAGTGTTGATCTGGAGATAAATCAGACCATGTATCTCTTTATTTATCAGGGTTCAATAATCATTCCTATATTTTTATTTGACTTTATAATTCTTACCTGTTCCCTTCAACTAGTCAAATGATAAGGAATGCATTTTCTAAACAGCTGTATTGTTTGTGTTATCTCTCCACTCACTCAGAACTACAACAGGATGTTTATCTACTGAAAAAACCCTGTCTCATTTTCTCTGCAGAGCACTCCACTGCCTTCGCAGTAACTGTAGCTGCAATTATCATTGTTGGCATCCAGAGACAGTGATTTTTCTATATACACTCCACGCCTGGCCCTTGTGAAGTTTAATAAATGAAGTCGGCAGTTACATTATCATTTGATAGACTCATCACCTGATAGTAGCTGTTGAAATATGCAATAAATAAAAGTCCTAGAGGGAAGAAAAAGGATTAGAAAAAATAAGTGTTATATGTTTTTCCAAAAGAATCACATTTTTTCTTTAACCCTATGTGAAGAAATTTAATTACAGTTTTTCTGTCTTTTTTTTTTTTAATATTTCCTTTCTTCTGCATTTTATGAGAAGTCACCTTCAGGAATTCATCAAAGGAAAATTTAACTCAGGATGTAGGACACAAAGGAAAAAACATAATAGGAAGAATTGTCTGGCATTTTGCTGAGGTCTTCACTGGCAGTAGCTGGGTAGGGCTCATGGTCTGTAGAGACACATTAATTCAAAGCATGCATCCAGCAACCTACACTAGCAAGGCTACAGTGATGCTTCTTTGGTGGGCCTTAAAACCAACCTCTCCACAGTGCTGGAAAGAGCCCAGCCAGCTTAAGGGAAAGGTCTCAGCCTTAACAGCAAACAAAACCAAATCCTCTGGAGACAACAAAATCTTCATAGTGGACAAACCCTTTCTGTTGAGAAATCAACAGAAAATAACCTCATTTCAGCACAGGGCTGAAGATAGGCTGAATTTTACAAATGATGCCAAGTACTTTCCTTAATGGGTTTCTGCTTTTAGCCAGACAGCAAACACTACTAGCAGTGTTTGCCTGGTAATAAGTGCTGAACATAAACTCAAATAGTCTATTCACCACTAGACAAAGATAAATACCCACCTACACACATGTATATTTTTCCTGGTACTCCTTTAATTATATTTTTTAAGTAGACAAGTAACAAAGTCATTGAAAGAGTTTAGCTCACTCATTGTGTTTTAGGTTCTCTGTGGCAGGAAAATACCAATTCTAATCCCTCCAGAGTGTTAATGAGGAATGGACATAGGCTAGATGGAAACTGGTGAAAAATGTTGATCTGTTTTACTGTGAGCAGCTGTAATGGCCCCTGCAAGCAGGAAAACCACACACATTTAGAAGTAGTATTATGTATAGACATTGCTGTTATTAAAGCCACTAATAATGGGGAAGCATGGAAAATGTTTGTGTGGTTAAATTCAAAACAGTCCTGTCATAGCTGCTTGAACTTTACCCTCTGTACAGATATTTCACCTTCTGGAGATTCCTGGGTTGCTTGGCAAGATCCTCAGAATTTTCATTTGTGGAGACACATGGATAGATATGTGTCCTTCCTCTCAACCACCTCAACACTGAGAGTGGGGGTGGATATGAATTTGGATTTAATGTGATTTCTGCTCCTTCCCTTTTGAGACTTTATGTTTGTTTTACTTCTTCATGCTGTTAAGCATATCAAATCCTTTTTTCTGCATCATAGTGAGCAATTATGCAGCACTTTGCTCATTGTTTCTCCAGTCAGAGGCAGCAGAAGCCTCTGCCTGAGAACAGGGTGCTTGGTTTTGGACCTGGGACCTCCTCTGCTGCAGGTGCTTCAGTTGGACAAGTCGGACTTTGCTTCTTTACTGCTCTGAGAATGAGCTGCAACTCTGGCCTTAAGCTAGAAATGATTGCAATAAACTGAGTGTTCATTGGCTTGGGAGGACTCAAAGGCCTTGATTGAACCATAAATCCTAGGAAAAATACTATCCCTTTTCCAAACAGGACACTCAGAGATGGCCCCAAGACCATCTTTGCATTTGAGGCTAATAATAAATGAAGCAGTGATTGCCTGGCCCCCTAGTTTGTTCTTATTCTTAAAAGCATTTAGGCACTTGCCCTGCTAATTCCCAGTTACCCTTCCTTGTCCCTTCTTATTAAAACAGTGCACCAGATGCTAGTAGCTACAAACATAACCCTTAATATAAATCTACATAAAATATTCATATTTATAGATAAGATGTATATGAATATATAAAGATATAAGAGTAAATATTAAAATGGTGCTGCTGTCAAAGCAAATTCCAGTCTGTGAACTATGTCTGCTTTCATTTTTCTCTTTAATGAAATAGAGATATAAGGTGCAAGGGCTCAGAAAATAAACAATGTGCAAATTCAAGGACCCATGGAAAAAATAAAATCAGTCTAAGTTTAGATATGCTGAACTCAAAATACATATAATAATATAATAATGTTTTAGTAATAATAATAGTAATAATAATAATTATAATAGTAATCTAAGTCAAATATGTTCAAAGCCAGATTTTGACAGAGCAAATTGTTGCTTCAATTAAATAGCTTTTTTTTTTTTTTTGCCCCTATGTAATGATGGTACAGTATCTTGTGGTCAGTAAATAGCTATTAAACATGTTTCTGAGGTAGAATGGGTATTTTAATAAAGGCAACTAGGCTGTTAAGAAGAACCAGTATAATTCTGAACAGGGGTCATACTGAATATTGTCAAAGTCACCAAAAATCTACAAGAGCCAGTTGTTTTTCTTACACAAGTCTGTTCCTTTTTCTTTTATGAGTTTTGGGTCAAGTCCATTTTGAAACATTGTCTACTGACACCTCCCTGTTCCAGAGAGAACTGGGCTTGCTGATGAAATAGTAATTTTCTGCCTTTGAACTGAAACTTATACATTTTGGATGACCTGATTGAAAATTTTAATGTGAAATCCTAGTCAGTTTTATATCAATACTAAACCTGCCATTATACTCAATAGGGTTAAAATTTCTATCTGGATCCTTGAGGGAAGTTTGGATCAGATTAGAATGTTAAATCTACCCCATTCTAAAAACAGATAGGAAAAAAGCTGAGAAGACACATGCCAGGAAATTCAAAGTTAACATAACTTTAATGCTTAACTCATCTTGAGAACCTTTATTTTTAGAACCATCCAAGATAAGAAAAAGATGGTGCCTGTTGAGCCTTAACAGGTTTTGTCATTTTGCATTGCAAAGTAACTTAGATCCTAGGATTTATATTATCTGTGAATATCAGTTCCAGGTTTCAAATTCTAAATACTATAGAGCAGGAAAAGCTGCTGAAATATCACCTGTCTTTATGGTGCTGAAACATGCCAGCGATTTTCTGAGATGTCAAAAGCACCTCAAACAATACACCAAATCCTAATCAACAGAAGTCATCAGAGTTATTCTTTTATTGCTGTCTACATCAGCTTGTTTTCATAACACAGGCATTTCACTTTATGCAGGAACAGATGTATTTGTGACTATTTGCACTGAAATATCCAAACATTACAGTAAAGCAGCAATTTACAGTTGGCTGACTATGTCTCATCTTTAGTAGACAATTAGTGAACAATGAAAAACTCATTATCTTCTTATTTCATTACAGCCAGGGAAGCAAACAATTAAATTTGGTGGTTTAAAGGACATACAAACAAACAAACAAAAAGCATCTTGACTTCCCAGAAAGAGCAAAGTGCAAATAATTCCATCAACAGCACTTGAGAGAAATTCATCAAAGGGGTTTGTTCCAAAATAGAGTTCACTTTAAATTCTTTCCTTTACTTTCATTTTTAAAAATGGTAGAGAAAAAACCTTATACATTCACCATCATTAAGATACTTATATACTATAGAGAGGTAATAGATATGTAAAATACACATGTATTTGTAACATATCTAGGAATCTAGGCATCTTTAAACTGCTTTAAAATGTAATTATTTTCTTTTTTCATTTCACACTTGATTAGTGTTTGATCTTGACTATAAAGCACGGATCATGGTTTCTGTCTCAGAATCTCTAAATGTTGTTATATATTGACCAAATAAATGACCAAATACTTCCTGAATTTCAAAAAACTCACATATACCAAAGTTTTCATATTGCAGAATTTCATAGAGACTTTTAGTGTGGAAGGTTAACCAATTTTAACAGTTCTGAAATAAGCAATTTCTCATTTTTACTGTTTTTGCACTCATGTTGCTAAAAAGAAAGAAATATAAAAGCCAGCTCAGTGAAATCTGGACATGCCATATATTAGTACACAGAAGTCAGCTCTGTCTTTTCCTCCTATCTCTTACTTTCCAGTAATCATTATGTCCATCTTTCCACTGATAAAAATCAAACATCTTATTTTCACTGTCAGTATCTAGACATTCATATTTTGCTTGTGAAATACAGCAACTGAGATGATTCACAGATTCAGAGGTTAATCTCCATCAGCTCTTTATCAAATCTCAGTACCTTGTTCTTCAAACTTCCTTAGTGTAGCTTGAATTTGGAATCCATGTGGTAGACAAGGATTCTCATGCAATTCCATCAAAATTGAATTTCACTAAGCTATCTGCTCTTGTAGTCCAATCTGCTCCTATAGTCCTATGTTCTGGAATGTCTTCAATTTTTCCCCTTTTCTTGTTTCTGTCTCATCTGGAAAAAAAAGTAAAAAAAGAAGAAAATATTGATTATTTTCATGGGTTTCCTATAGCTCAGAATCTTCTGTAGTATATTGAACAAGATGTCCTGAAGTCCTGATTTGTTGAAGGTTGTTTGATGCCACTGAAGCTACTTATATTGAACAGAGGCAAAAAGTACAAAGTTTCTGCAGTTTATAGCACTGACATAGAACTTGACTCTATGAGTCAGGATGGTGCAGGGAAAAGGATGTTCAAAAGCAGAAGGAGTTGTTAGTTCATTTACTTCATGTTGATGTTCAGAAAGAATCAAGAAGGTTGCAGGGATCCAAGTTCCTTTATTACTCCCTTCACATCCTAAGTCATTCCTCAGTTTTTTATTTCACCACTTAATATTGACTGGGCCTGCTCCCTTGTTGCCCTTCAGCTTTCATGAACATTCTCTCTTAAGATGTTTGTTATATTATGTGAGGACATTTTTGTGGTTGAACATCTTGCTACTATCTTCTTAGGCCAAAGATGATGCAGGATCTTTTAATTCCATTTTATTCTTCTCCCTCATTTGTCCCTTATTCTCATAACATCAGCAGCAAAGACAATGTTAAATTTCATTATGTCATTTGTATTTAATATTCAGCCTGACTAACTATCAAAAAAAATTAAAGATCACAACCACATAGGGGTTATAAAGCACTAAGTTCAGATACAGAAAGGAATGAGGTGCTAATACTGAATCCCACAGTAAAAGTTCTTTACTACATAAAATGAGCATATCTAGGTGAAGACCTAAGAAACAGTCAAGGCAAGCATCTAATTTAATCTACTTTTCCCCAGGGTAATCAGAGGAGAGAACTAGCATTGGGAAGGTATGTCCTTCTGCATATTCCACAGTGGATAAAACTTCCTCTGTCAGGGCCTGTGGATATTGAGGGAAGACAGACAGTCCTTTCTCTGCCTCAGTTTTAGTCAGAGAATGGCTGATTACCTTCAACTGGGTGCCCAAGTTTCTGATAACAATAGACCAGGTGAGGTGAATCCTTACTTGGTGATGAAAGAGCAAGTATAAATTTAGGATGATACACCATGACTCTACTCCATCTGGAAAAAAAGCAGATCATTGTACAGGGCAGTGTTTTGATAACACCTGTACCAGATTTACATGGTACTGAGGAGAAATGGGTTAGGTGAACTCCTGAGATCTCCCCCTTATCTCTTAACTCCAGGCTTTTTATTTCCTTATTCTGAGTGACAAAAAGCCAAGAGCAATTGTTTTGAAGACAGATACAAACATCAGAGCACAAGTTAATGAAAATTGTACTGATTAGAACTGTTCAAAATCCCTGTTCTATGGGAAAGGTTGATATCCTGACATATGTTTTCTTTGCAAAACAGGATGAGAATGGTCTAAATATCAGCAATTTTTAGGATATTTCTTCAGGAATGCTGCAATGGAGAAAAAAATATTTAATTTTCAAATAGCTGTATTTTTAGCATTTCAAAACAACATTTGAAAAATTTTCTCTTAGTCTCGGGTTCTCACACTTAACACATATTTTTTTGCACATATATATATATATCTGCATATGTATATCTAATGTTGACTGTTTCCTTTTAGAAAATAATAATTTCTAAAGTTCATGCATTTTTCCAGAAAAATTTGGTCACTGCATTTGGTCATTGGTCAGTCATAGTAACAGCACACCATCCCATGTCCTAAAGGACATATGGACTGTCCAGCCCCAGGACAGAAAGAAAGCTGCTTAAAACAGAAATCTACAGGAAAAAAGTCACAGTCTGCTAGTGAAATCCTTCTTCATACTGGCTACATATCTCCATCTTTCATTTACTGACATAGCACAGGG
Organism: Haemorhous mexicanus; assembly: GCF_027477595.1. NCBI lineage: Eukaryota > Metazoa > Chordata > Aves > Passeriformes > Fringillidae > Haemorhous > Haemorhous mexicanus. The sequence continues at coordinate 12,962,962 of NC_082348.1, forward strand.
AATAATCCAATCAATATCTCACATGTAATCTTGCTAGAAATTATCATTGATAACAAAACAAATGCAAATAGTGATTTTATTCATACTGTGTGCTTCTGCTACTTCCATGGTTGCTTATACTAAAATAAACAGCTTTTTATTTCAATATAGAGGTACAGATATATTTATCTATATGGTTCACTCAAAAAATTCTTTTAAATCTTAAATACAATCCAGTGTTTAAAAACTCCAATGGAAATAGACAACATTATTAGGACAGTAATATTTTTTTAAATAGTTTAAAACAAGCCTTTCAAGTGTTACTTGTGAGAGGAGGAAGTTTTATAGGTCTCTGTGGTAGCAATAGGTACAAGTTGAGGCTGAAAGATACCAATATGCACATATGAAATTTATAAAATAGTGGCACCTTCTCAGAATTAATTTATTGGCTGTGCCCTGAGACACAAAACCCTATCTTGTTTTACAAGTTGAGATGTAGCTTTTTTAAATGATCAAGAATATTGTTTCTAGATTTCTGTTTAATGCTCCTCTCTGAAGCTAAATCCTGGTGTGAATATATAAGAAACTGCCAAAGTAAAACTTTTTTAGGATATCAATAGAAGTCAAGGATCCACTTTCATAGTAAGTATTTTCAGGGTCTGAAATCATTGCATCACTATTACTTGCTTGGGTTTAAAGAACGCAGAAAATACTGTTTAAGCTTCCTGGCTTTATGTCTGCCTTGTTTATTTGGAGCCTGTGTTTTTTAGTATGTGCAGTTTCTGGCTGTTTTTAATACCTAGGACACCAATGACCCCCTTGGCTCAGGCCACTGGCTGCAAATGCAAAATAATGTCATTAAAAATACAGCAGGAAATCAATTTGGTGACTTTACATTGCTTCATAATGGACATTTTTGCCTCTAACTGTGGATTATGCCAGGATGTTTCTGCACAAAAGAACATCCTGTGAAACCCAAATTGTAACTGATCCAAAGCCCATAAATGGCAATTTAAAAGTTACTGTTTTTATTGAGGTTTCCACTCACACCTCCATGCTTCAACCCTCCCAACTACATTAGTTTGGGATTTCTATTATTTAAGTTGCAAAAGAAAAATCCTATATTTAAAATATGGTAATTTGAAACAAATGGACAACAAATTTTAGTATCAGAAAATAGTTCTACATAGCAAAAGATGCACATTTTAAATTACAATAGTGGGTTGCCAATTTATTTAATGCAAAAAGCCATGAGAAGGCAGACTCCTATTGTCCATCCTTGAATGAAAGTATTAACCTGCATTGTGACATTTGAAAGAAAGCCCCATGAAGTAACACCATGTACACTTTTTCAGATATTTTTATTTCAGAGGAAATATATGGATAAGGTCAGAATGGATTTATTGGATGTATGTTTACCCCATCACACCATTTCAGCATCCAGCTCTTACTGGAGAATTAAGAGGGCATAAATAGCATAGCAGACATCTCTGTTGGACAGACCTAAAGAGTTTGCAGTGACTCTCAGTGCCTAAAAGGTTCAAGGCACTCATTCAAAAGAACAAAAATAACAACAGATACGATCACAAATTGTTGTGACTTGTGGGAGTGTGTTTTGTCAGGAACCTCTGCCTAATAATGTTCAGATCCTTCACAATATTTGGATGCTAATCAAGAGCACATTGCCAAAATAAATAGGCATTTTCTTGCTTTATCACTCTGATTCTAGAGAAAATAAGAATAGTCAAAGCATAAAAAATAATTTGCTGTATTGTTTCCTTGACGTTGATTTGTTAAGAGTTGAATAAGAGTACAGTAGACCTCTAAGAAAATTAATTTTGTTGAAAGAACATGAAGACAACAAGAAAAATTCCTTCAGTAACTGCTGGGAACTTAGGAGAAAGAGGCCTGTATAGTTTAGGATTGAAAGTCCTTCTGATAGGATTGTGTCGTTGAGCTGGCAGTCACAGGTTGGGGGACTGTCCTATCCCACTCTACAGCAAATGGTCTGTGAGTGCCCTTCCAGCACTCACATGGATCATGTGCAATGTGAAAACTTGTTTTTCATAACTACACCACTCATCCAAAGTAGCATCCTCCCTGCAGCCAAGCTTAAGCAAATCAAGGACCAGATTCTTCTCACTCATCTACACTGAAGTCATCTCTGGCATGATTGTTCTTTCCTAAAATCAAAGGAAGTTTTCCTTCAAAGATGGATACACCTTGCCAAAGAAATCCTCTTGAAGTGGAGGACAATACTGCATTTTGTGCAAGGATAATGATTCTTTGTTTAGCTCAAAAAAAAAGCTATCTCTTCTAAGATCAACGAGAAACAAGATTAATCATATATGCTTGAAACCCAGGGATCCAGGTTGAAACTTTTTTCTGTAGGCATTATATGAGTACTGGAACAGTCTGACAGAGTGTTAGGATGGAGGGCTTTCTCAGGTTACTGCATTTTCACCACAGCATGAAAATAAGGATTTTATAGAGTTTTGTTTACACAAAGTGTCTTAGCTGTCAGCCCTGCAGACCACAGCCTGTTCCTCAACAGAGGACATGCTTCACCCAGTCTGTGTGGATGAAATGCTTCCTCTTCTACTGGGCCAGCCGTGTTAGGAATAGACTTCTTTGCCTAGGGAATGGTCCCTAAGCCTTGCCCCAGCATCAGCCTCTGCACAGAATCAAGGGCTTGGTGCAGGAGCTGGGCTGGTGCTATCCTCTGAGACCAGAGTTTAAAGTCTCTGCTTAGTATTGCTACCTGCAGATTTGAGGTGTGAACAATGTGACAAAGATTGTAGAAAAGTCTAAATAAAGTATCTTAGTTAACACCATAGATTGAAAAACTAGCCACAGAAATTAATTTCCTTTTTTTTCTGAATACATAGTACCTCTGAAATACCATATGTAGGAATGCCAAAGAAATAACTGTGTGCCTTTAGTTGTTTGCATATAAGAAAGAATTTCAGATTTTATTTTATGTTATTTACTATTTTTTTCTCTTCTTTTAACTTTTTTAATACTCATTTTTATATCAAAATAAAATTATAAAAGAGCTGAAGAAGATAACACACAGTAGAAATAGTAATTCTATTTTCTTTACTTTGTGACACATTTTAGTTTTGTCTGTAGCCCTCTAGCTCTCATGTAAGCAGATATTTCTAATCATCTCTGCAATCTGAGTAGTGGTCTGGGAGTCAAACAAGCCAGGAGAAGTAATAAGAAAGCCACAATCCAGCAGAAGCAAACAAGAGCTACAGATGTAATTCTCTTACCAATCAGAAGTGCAACCACACCAGCACAAGAAGCTCTGCCACTCTCTCTGCTATAAATCCAGGGTTTCTGTGATAAAATCCTTATTTGTAATGATAGCCATTTCCTTTTCCCTTGTCTTCTGGCAATTGCATTCCTGCCCTGGGCTGCTGATAGCCGTGGATAGACTGGTTCAGATGAAATTAGAACTGATCTAAATTTTCACCTCAGGCTTGAGATGCATTGTTGTCCAGAGCTGGAAAAATTATGATATTTTCTTTCTTTTTCTGTATTTCCAAGTGGTTCAGAAAAACCCCAAACAAACAAACAAGAACACCCAAAAAATCCAACAAAACCTGAAAGCAACAGCAAAAAAACCCCAAATAAACAAAAAAAACTCAAATACCAAACGAAAAAAAACCCCAAACCAGCAAACACTGATCCCTCCTCTCAGAAGGGATCAAACACGTTAGAACTGTCTGATTTCCAAGATATCACTGGTTTAATCTGAAGACATTTTTACAAGAATTTTTTTCAGAATAAAACTCACCTATCTCTGTTTGGGGGGGATAAAGCTATTTTTAAATGAATGAATTTGTAAATATTTCATTCAAACAATAAAATCTTTAGCAGTCAGTTTTCTAGTAGCTGATGAGTTTTGCATTAGGTGTTTCTGGAAATCCAAAGACTGTCTCTAGAAGCAAAATGATAGAGAATCCAGCTGTTCCAATATAGGATCTGAAAGCAATACTTTGCAAAAATGCTTATTGTCAGCTGTTATGTACCTATTTTTAGAACTGAACATTGCTACCAAAGGTTGTTCTCATTCCCAACATTCCTCTGCCTAAGGGTATGTTCATTCCACATTCCCAAGGTATGTTTGCAGCTCAGGTAGTTATATTAGCTTTAGATCTAATTTAGCAAGTGCAGGTAGGAAAAAAAAATGAAAGAAGTTCACAGATTCTGAAAGTCAGCACTGGGATTCTGGGAACTTTCTTGGCTTGCTACCACCCCACACCCCATTGCTGCATTGTCATGGCTACTGCTGCAAAGTAAATGATGAAGCCTTAAGTGTCCTGTAATTGCAACCCTGAGCTGCAGAGTAGGTAGACACACACATCTCTCCCTCCCCAGCAGAGTCTATGAGTGATAGTGTTTCTCTATTTCAATCAGAACCAGAGATTTGCAGTTGTGGGTGGAACTGAATAGCCAAGAAACCCACCCAAAATGTATTATTTCATAATATTTTGAAGCACCAACTTGAACGATAGGGCATCAAAATATCCAAACAACAGCTTAAATGTGAAAAGCTGCAGTTTCTTCCTGATTGAGTTGCACTGATGGACAGATCATATAATGACTTTTTTCTTTAGCTGTGGTTTTAAAGAATGGCTTCTCAAAGTCAAGCAAGGAGAAGTGATCTTGAAGGATGTGAAAATGATATTGGATCCAAGATCCTTTCCTAAAAATAGCTGCAGAGAGCACCAGCAAGAGAAGAGCTTGAGAGGGAAGGGGAATTTCACATTTGTTCTGCATCCTCCCATTTCCTCTCCTCTTCTGTTAAGTGGATATCCTTTCCTGAACTTGGTGCTTTGAAGCTTTTTTTGGGCACTGTTCTGCTTATGGTAGGGAGAGCCAAGAGCCCAGTACTGCCAGGAATGTTTCCTCCCACACACTATTAACAGATGTTGCTTCCTTTCTTTCCACTGCAAGGTGCATGCCATGACCATGGGGCTCATGTTCTGGCTCAGCATTTTTATCATGTCATGGTGCTGCTAAGAGCTCTGTGAGGCACCACTGGAAATACAGAGATCTCACTGTTCCATTTCTCCCTTCAAATTCCCAGGCCAAAAATGATCAAGCAGGTCAGGATTTTCCTGAAGGCCAGGAGACTTCTCTGAAAGCCACTAGATGACCCAGAGCTAATTCCTGACTCTTCTTTCTCATGCTTCGTGGTTCACTGTTGCTAATTTAGACAGTTACATTTCAAAAGCATTAGTTAGTTCTTGATTATGTTTCATTCCTGGGGCAGAGCCACAATTTGTGGTTAGTTAAGACCTGAAAGCCCTGCTCTAATTAGCACTCCAGCTGTGCAGAAGGGTGCTTTCTTAGGCATGGAGGGAGGCAGATGGCTTTTGTGGAAAGAGATGTGACGTGTTCTTGCAGAGGCAAAAGCTTGTATTAAGTACCTTTGAAAATGAAGTGTCTCCTTCTCTGCAGATTCCTCCCTCTTTTCATGCACTCCAGGTGCTCTGCTGTGCTTCAGTGCTGAGTCACGCAGCCTCTGCCTACTCCAGAGTGCCAAGTGTCACCATCTGATAAAATGACGCATCACAGTTGGACTGAAGATGTCTCCAGTTTTTTGGAGAAACATAAGAGACAGGAATTTTATAGCCCAGCCTGGTATTTATAATTCTAACTTGACTCCTAAGAAAAGGGAAATGCCTGCCTCCAAAACTCTGGCTTTCCTGAGTGTTACTGGAAATGAGAGCACAGCTGCAGTGGAAAGGAAGGATGTTTTCTGTGCTGTCGTTGACTTGGGAAACCTGCATCGTATTTCTGTCTGGAATCAAGCCCCTAATGTTACCCTAGGCAAGTCATTCAGCCTCTCAGTGGGTCTGCTCCATGTCTGTGAAATGGTTTCCCAAATATATCCTGTCTTTTTAGTCTGTTTTGGCTATTTGCACTGACAGCCCTTCAGCAGGAAGCCAGGCTATGGCTTATTATTAGCTCAGCACCTAGCCCAGCTGACCATTATTTCTTGCTTCTATCCAGTCCTGCAGCATAAAGCAATAATTATGTGCCTATTCTAAAGCTGTATTAAAATGGTGTCTTAAAAATGAGTACTTTAGTGCTCCTTCAGGATTTAAAGCATACCCCTTTGTGGAAATGCATTAAGATGCTGCCTTGAGAGTATCTTTTATTCCTAGAAGACTGCTGTTTTCTTTCACACAGAGAATGAAATGAGCTTAGAGAATGACCCAACTGATCAATAGTTTTTCCAGCCATTGAATCAGTGGATGTTGATTTTGTCTTTTATTTTCTTCTCTCCTCATCCCCCCTCCCTGAAGTCTAACCTGAGCTTGCAAAGAATTATCTCTTTGTACAATTACAATGTTCTGGGGAAGTCTTCAGCAAAACATTAAATTCCTCCAAAAATATGAATGAAATAATTTAGGCATTATACTCCTTAGCATCAGAGGAGGCAAAACTAATTTCCATATAAGAGAGAGAGCTTATGGCATTATGAGAGCTACAGAGCAAGTCTTTCTGCAGTGGGGCAATAAGGTATGAATAGGTGCTCAGAAGCTGGATGGACAGCATTTTATGGAAATTAAATATCCTACTTAGGAGTATGAAAACCAAGTCACTTTTGCTTTAGCTGTGGTGTGGTTTCTTATGAGAATTTACATCTTTCTTTACAGCTTGTTTGTACTCTTAGCATATCATAATCTGCTTCCTAGTCTCAATTTTGAGAAACACAGGAAGACATTAGTTTATATTATATGCTTCAATCACTATCTTATCCATGCTTTGCTGAAGGAAGGGTTAGTAGATAATATCACTGATTTCTGGAACCATCCATTAAACTGAATAGGAATTTTTCTTTCTTTAAGGCATGGTGTCAGTCTCTGTAAACTAACATGGATTGTGATTACACTTACTTGGCACTTTGGAGATTTTTGACCTCATAGCAATTTTGATTTTTAGTTTATTTTATTTAATTTATTTAGTTTATATTTTTCATCTAATGAAGATTGAAGGGAACGATCAGTGTGAAAACTGGAGTTTTTCTCTTTCCTTACTCATTCATCCAAGCAGTTGTCTCATCTTTTAATATTCTTAGTAAGTAAAAGTCACAAGCATTTATAATCATCATCTCATTCCTCTATATCTGTTATTTTACTCCTTGCATGTGCTTTTTCTTTCCATTTGATTACTCTTTTCACTACATAGGTCATCCATTTGCTTCTTCCCTCCTCCAAACATATTTATTGCTGGGTAGCTCACAGCCCTTTGGGTATACATTAATTTACCTAGGAACACTTTCCATTTCTCCTCTGTGTCCTTTACCTCTGTTGCCTCATTCCATTGATTTCAGTGAACATTTCTTGCATGTCTACACAAATTATCTCTGCTGAAATTCAGTGTCTTTCTTTATTTTTTTTTTTTGTTCTTTTTATGGCCCCTATTACTTATACCATACACTCTCCTCCTTTCATCTACCATCAATTTGTGTTACACTAAGCTAATCACAAGTTGCCTCCCTCCTACAATTCTTTTTGATCATTTACACACTGCATTTTGTTTAGGGGAAAAAAAAAACCAACCTCCAAGAAGCTGCCTACCAGCTACTGACCCTCTCTCCACAGTAGTAGGATTGGTTTGAAAAGTTCTTATCAATTTTGTAAGAGTAAGCAGTTTGTTAAAAAAAAATTATGTGTTTTCAGAATGCATTTATTTAATTTAGAAAGTTTTGGTTTTCTCACAGAAGAATAAAATTATTTTGGGATAGTTTACATACACACACAAAATCAGTGTACTATGGAAAATGTAAACAAAATAATCTCAACATTGCAGGAAAAATCAACCAATTTCCTGACCAATTCACTCTCCTTAGACATTAACTGGCTTCTTCTGAAGACTTCAATACATCCTAATTTATTGAGAATATTTTTAGTGATATTTGCAGATTTTCAGGTAACATAAAAATAATTTCCAGAGAAAATCCTGAACTGGTGAGACTCTTTTCTGTTAAATAAATGGAGTTTTTTTTGCCTGGGGAGCTCTGGCATGTGGTAATCCTAGCTGTGAATCTTATAATTTTAGGTTAGACTGAGTTTGATATTCTGTCTCATCTGATATAAACATAACCTTTGGCTGTAGAGTAGAAAATAAAAGAATTAGCTGTGATGTCTAAAGATAAAACTCCTAACTGAAGATTTCTGTATGTTTGTGAAGCTCCTCTATTACTGCAATTATTTCTCCAGATCTGGATGAACTGTCAGGTGATAAGACAAATGACTCTGTCATGGATTCTGTTGCCCATCTTGGTGTCTGGCTATTGACAGAAAGGACATAATTCATCATCAGCAAGGATTGGTGAGGTGAGATGTTTCTAAGGAACTCAATTGATTTCATGCTTGTAGGGTTTACATTATGTAAAGGTTTAGCTTCCCAGCTGTTCTTCCATCCACTAAAATGGTGTTACTTTGTGCTATCACTTTGGATCATACCTCTGGACTTGTGTTCCAGACTTGTATTTGGTTTTCCCAGAGTTATCATGACATTGCAGACCCAGAAGAAATCAGAGCCCTTCTCTGAGGACTGTGTTGAGGGAGGTCATTCTTGATTCAGAGGGTGGGGAGAAGCAATCAGATCCAAGAGATGAGCCTCCAGCAAACTCATACAGGTAGAAATGGATAACCCTCTCTTCTGCCTTCTTGAATAAATTAGACAACTTCTTCATGTCTCTCTCATGCCCGGTTCCAGCTGATTGTTGTTTCTTCCCCTGCTTATCCATGAACACAGCTTGGTTGAATTTTCTCTGCATCCTAACTAAAGACTTGATCACTTTAGCTGTATTTTCTGTTTGCCAACTTTTGAGTAGATTCTCACTGCAGCTGTATTTTTCTTCTCTCTTGCTCTTTGCTTGTGCATGGGCTCTCCTAAGGACACTATGTATTCATTATGAGCTACCTGCACTGTAACTCTCAATTCTCCAAAGCCCAAATGTATGACTCAGGCTTCTGAAATAAGTGAGAGAGAAACCTAGGGCAAGGTACATAGCAAAAATAGCAGTGGGAATGATGTGAGATTATTAGATACATATATTTTTTTTAATTAGAGATAGTCCCAAACCAAATCAGTCATTCCCAATGCACTGAAGTGTTGGGCTAATTTGATATGAGATCTGGGTATGAACTTTGCAGTTCAGACTCACCTCTAATTTTAATATTTATACAGTTTTCTATAAACTCGCCTCTGAAGGTCAGAACTGAGAGCCAGTTATCTAAGCAGTGTAGGACTTTACAGCCATCTTCTGTGGAGCACCAAACAGCTATATGATAAAAATGATCACTGTGTTTCACTCAGCTCATTAAACCAATGAGAGTTTTTAATGTGAGCCTCCTATTGTGCTACAGTAACACTCTTAGATGCCCCAATGAAGATGCAGCACCACCTGCCTGCTGAGTGCCATAAATCCATACATCCAGTTGTGACTTAATAGTCAAAATTCAACTTTAATTTTCTTGTTTGTCCTGCCTGTGTTAGCAAAAAAAGAGGAGTGGAGCAGGAGTGATTATAGGGGAGAAAAAGAGCTCTGTATGAAATGTAAATAAAAAGCAGAGAAAGGTGATCTCAATTTAGACTATTCACGCCAAAATAGATAATTGGGTGGAATATTGTGTCCCTTCACTTTCCTGAGTTACAAAGGTGGCATCCAGCATCTGGAATAGCTAGGAGTGGTGCACTGCTTGCAACTGACTGGGCTACAATTAAAAATTAATCAAGTAGCAGTCTCTTTTCTCCTATACTTCACAGTCCCTGGCAAGGCCTCTTGTCTTCAATTACTCATTCCTTGAGCACATTAGGATGTGTCTGGGCTCTGCTGCAATGTTATAATAAAAAGTCTTTCTAGGAACTTATTTGCAAAAGTGTTGATTGTCCTTCTGGGGCTGTGTGCTTAGGGACAACTAGAGGAGCAAGCCTATGCTCTGGATGTCAGAAAGGTGTTACAGGATTTTTCACCCAAAATTGCTGAAGGCAGAATTCCAATGCTTGAATGACTGAGCATGACTTTCAGTTTGAAATAGGAAGGAATGTGGTGGGAAAGCAAACTTCAAAGCCAGAAGCTCAGCTGAATTGATTTCATTAGGAAATACTGCTTTCAGGCTTTGGAGCCTGTAGGTGACCTTAAACTTGACTCAGGTAATCAATTTAGACCTCACTGGTGGCTTGTGCTGTTTCTTTTATTTGTAAGTGGTAAACCTACACCCCTTTTTGTCAGAAGCTATTCAAAAGATAAACGTGCTGAAGATTTCGAGTCATTATGTTTTCCTATCCATAAAAGTAAGAGAAGTGCTTTCAAAAGACACTCTAACATTCTCTATGCCCTTCTGTCAAGATTTTCAAATTATTTTGCAAGTATCACTAGGAAGCAGTGGCATGAAACCATGATATTCTTATTTAGTTAAAACACCTTTAGCAGAGTGAAGGCTTCAGAACATGGACCATTAATTTTATGTAATACCTCTGACATTTTATGACTTGATGAGGAGGTTTCAGTTTGCTTTCCCTTTCTGTGTGCAGGTGTATTAATATTTGTGAACTATTTGTATGTACTTCTGTGTATTTCTGCACACACCTGAAATGTGTATGTGAGCATCCATGCACACACATTTTCACAACACCTCCACTAGAATGTTCAGTAGGTTTTAAAAAATATGGTACTTCAAGAAAAAAATTCTCATCTTCATTTAATGTCATTATTTTTCAAATCCCATTTGTAAAACACCCTTTCTTCTTTGCTTGTACTTCTTAATTCCCCTGTCCACCTAATACTGTCTTTATAAATTGTACACATGTTTTAATATGCCTGCCTTCTGGTGTATTCCCAGGACTCCTGTCTGTGCTTTACAGCAGAGATTGCTATTTGTTCTGTGTTATCTAAAGACTCTGATGTCTGTACAGCAGGAGAGAATGCAGTTCTCTTAAGTGCTGCTGGTGGTGGCTGAGATCACCACTGTCTTAGGGAATGAAGAGAAAAAAGGTGTGGTAGAACTGATTAGTATAACTGGAAAATATTTTTTTTCCATAGCCTGTTTAGTGTGTAAGGAGGTTCTTGTTAGAGGAAATGCTACCAGAAAAGAACTTTATTCTGAAGCTTTTTCAGCTGAGCATTGGTTCTGTTAGTTGAAATCCAATGGGGCAGAGGCTATATAATATTTTACTTGACATTTAGGAATAAAATAAATATCAAAAATTTGGATGCAGCGTTTAATGAATTTATTTAACTTGCTGCAAACAGAGATTTCCATTTTCCTCTTGTTGTGAATGTGCATGCACACCTGTTATAGATAACATATGCATTCTGCTTTTGGTGTTTTATCTTTTGCATGGGTCAACCAAACTTCTGCATGCCAGGTCATATGTACATAAAGTCTGGCTGTGGCTGGAAACCCAGCCCTTTGACTGCAGTGCCTCGCATCTGTAACCTACAGGGCTTCAGAGGCTTTTTCAGCCAAAGGTGTGGAAGTTCACTGCACACAATTGCATCAGCTATACCCACAAAATAAGGGAAGGCATGTTTGTGATGATTTGCTGTAAATAAACACAGTTTTATTGCTATGTTGCTAGACCACACAGCAGAATGCATTTGTTGTTATTAAAAGAGTCAAAACAAGCCACTGTTTTCCTGCTGTATTCTTTTTTTTTTCTTCTGGAAAATAGTTGTAAAAACTTGAAAATTCTTGAGCAAGCTCTAAGATGAAGTGGGGTCTTACATACAACAACACAGCAGAAATAATTTCCTTACAATCCTTCCATTTGTACCACTGTCACACCAGCATAAGAAATGTATGACTCCTATAGTTGTAAAAAAAAAAATAATTCAGCCAAACCTGCAACAAATAATTACCTTTTTAACAGTTTGAATGAGGTGAGAAAATCTTAGCATCCCTTGACTCAAACTCTGATCTTATCATCCATGGCTTGCTCAGTAATTTTTCACAAATGAAAATAGATTGGAGGATTAAACATTCCAGTCACAATAATTCAATCAGAATAATTTATTTATGAGTCATTTTTCAAAACACTCAGTATATATTTTCCCATCTCTTTCCTTGCATACCCTTTGAGCCTTCTGATATTGTAAGCACTGCATGTATTATCATTTAGTGCTAAGGAATTTGAAGTGACTTAATAAAGGAATTGGAAGTATCTTTCATTTTCCCTCTCAAAAAAAGTTGCACACTATTTGAAATGCATGTTAATTATATGTGAAGAGAATCAGAAGTTGGCATGTTCATACAGTGAGAATGTGTGGCCATTCCAGGATGTCTGAATTCATGTCAACTATTCGCTTGTGGTTTATTTTAAGTTTATTGCAATGAATATCCATATTAGGCCTCTCAAACTATCATCTATCTTTTCGCCTGTCAAAAACCTTTCCTGATTATCTACCAATCTTTCTCTTGATGTCCTTGAGCGACAAGAAAAAATAATGGTATTAAAAAAAACCCCTCTGATGCCTGAGCTAGTTCTACCCTCTTCAGGCCAAAGTCTAGCAGTCACTATAAATCCTTCAGGGTAAGATTCCTGCTCTGCTTGCTCTGTGGATCACCTGCCTTCCATGGATGATGAGTGGGTTCTCTCCATTACACTGTCAATTGATTTATTTCTGTTGTAACCACATTCACCTCCTCAGTTCCTGATATGTTGTAAACTTTACAAGTCTATCCCTAATCGTACAGTTCTGGATCAAACCAATCTTCAGAAACAGGAATGGGTTTATGGATATGTCCCTGGGAAGTAACACTAATAACAGTGATTTCTGTCCTCACCTACTCTGTGTTCCTGTTGCCTCATATCCTTTTCAGTTGTGCCACAGCAACCTTGTATGGGACTGGGCAGAGAAGTGAAAAATGCAAATGATCTGACATAAAATTAAACCTTTAAAAAAAGTGATGAGTATTTTTAATGTGCATAACAGTTTGAGACTAGTTCCTTGCCAGCCTCCAAAAACATCTATTTAGTATGTATACAACAGCATAAAGAAGGGGTGCTGCAGGGGTGAGAATAGGTGTGCATAAAGTTGGAGAGGAGGCAGCACAGGATGGGTGTCAAATGCTGTCATGAAAAACGACCTTGGAATCTTGACTGCACATAAGAAGAAATAAAGTACAGCCCTCTGCAAAAGTCTTTAAAAAGGTGCTACTGAACACACAAAGAAGGAAAAAACTAGATGAGAAGAAACTTGAACAAGGTGAGGGGCTATGGATCAGAAAAGATATCATGGTTCAAAAGAAACTTTTCAATTCAGGTCTTGTTTTGTTTTCCTTGTTTCTAGTCTTCTAAGCTTATGAACTGATTTCTGTATTGATCCTATTTTTAAAGAATATACAGCATCTCCTCCAAGTTATGTATTTAATTGTAATTCTGAGAACATCAAGAAAGAAGTATTGGGATATTGCAGCAGGTCAATTTCCACCTACTCTTGCCCATGAATAGAAGCAGTGTCCCATTGCTGTTGTGCCGATATGGGCTTCTTCTTCCAGAGCCTTTCCAGAGGCCTGTTAAGCATTTTGTTCCTTGTCTCAGTGCAGCATTCTCAAGATTCAGGTCAGACCTGTCCTTTATGTGTGGTACTTTGTATTTGCATTACATTTATACAAATATACATACATGAAATTGTGTATTTAGGGAGAGAGAGATCATACATTCACTGAATGCATTACATAGGAAGTTATGACACTGGCCCTGCTTTAAGGAGGGTGGAGTATGTTGAGATGACCTCCAGTGCTAGATTTAAAATTTAATGAGTTTACTTAGAGAATGATTTTTTTTAAATATACATATGTATATGACACACATTATAAGCACACACACACCTTTACATCTGCATTAGGATTTTAGCTGTTTGAAAATTCCCAGTGCCCTAACTGAACTAGAATCTTGCAATTCAAAGCAGTACAAGGGGATGATACATAAGTGTCTATTCACCTCACAGCTGAGGTCTTCATTAAACACACTCACACAGATTTTCACACATAGTTTTATTAGTCTGAAGAGACAGGTTGCAGTCTAGTTCTTCCTGGTTTAAAAGGTTTCCAGTGACTTTTCTGTTAGATTTCTTTGAATGCTTGCTACCCGCCCTCACCCAGCACTCCTTTAGATCTTCAGCTGATAGATATTTAGCAAGGAGAAATGAATTTTACATTGAGAGCAAGAACTGCTTAAGTTGATAATGACTGCGTTGATCATAGCAGCTGAATAACAGATTTACAGGCGTTCAGGCATTGATAGTTCTTGCCTTTGTATGAAACTGTAATGATTATGGACAAGTAAGTTTTGAGCTATTGGTTCTTGATTCAGATTTCATTTCCCACGAGCACCAAACTGGCATATCCCTATTCATTTTAACAGATATATTCCATGTTTACCTCTGTGTATAAGGGGCCAATCCATCCTTTGTGATTTTTACAGCTGCCATATATTAATGTGTGCTGTATCTAGCTTGTCGTTTTCTTTATCCTTTGCTCTCTGGGTTTATGAGTTACATCTCTGCATAAAATGTCATCATACAACATTGTGCTTTAAAAAGCCTGTTACTTGTTAAGAGTGTGAGCTTACGGTCCTGGAGACTTTTTATTTTCCCACCAGGAAAATGAAAATGTCATTGAGGTCTAACCAGACCCCTGAGCTTTTCAGGCAGAAGAAAATTGGTTTTAGGATTCCCTGCAGGACCCGGTAGCCTTTGTGCACATACTGTATGTCTGAAGTACAGTTTTCCCTACATTTATCTCCCTCCTCTCTACCTAAAGAAGCAATGACACAATCTTGCTCCTTAAGGTTCCCAGTTCCTCTGTATTACTTTGCTTGTTGAAAGATGTGACACTGGAGCTATGTAATTATCCTGGCAGGAGTCATCTCTACATCTTTAGCTGCTGCTCTAAGAGCTAACTTGCAACCTGAGGCACAGCCCTGAGCAAGGGATGATGCATAAAATGTTCCCATTTCCCATCCTTAGAGTAACTTAGAGGCAGTTTGGAAACAGCAGTTTTCCCACTCTGCCCTATTTAGAAAATATCTGGTTCTCTACAACCACCTGTGTTGGGGTTCAGATCCCTTTCAGGACTCTACCTCTGACTGCTTTCCTTCCTCATGCTGTGAAAGACTGGAAGTGGAATTACTTTCAAGACTGACTTCACCCACCATCCTCAAGGTTAATCTTCAAGTCTCTGATCTTAGGATTCAAATTCTGCTGTCCTCTGTCAGGAAGGAAGCATTTAATACTTCACTACTGAGCTTTGGTTATACCTCCATGCTCTGGAGGCAGGAAATGGCCAGAGAGGAAACTGTCCCATCCACTGGATGATATTCTGAATTTGAATACTACCTTTGCTCCACGAGGCGTTCAAAGGTTACTGTGAAAGCTGTAGAGCATGCAATGCACAGTTCTTCTTTGGAACCCTCTCTGTCTTGGATCAGAAGATGTGACTGAGAGAGGAAAGCCCATGTATTATTTAACTTTACCTGAGATAAGTTAACCAGCAAGCCTAACCCTAACCATAACCCCAACCTAACACTTCCCTAACCCTAAGCCTAATGTCCGGCTTTACTTCCTAAAAGTAAAGACAAAGAACAATGCTGTAACACAGAGTCAGCATTTATGCTTCCCCGGCAAAGACAAATGGTGACTGACCTTCTCAGGAGAAACCCCTCACCCAGGATGGGGTGCTCTGCCAAAGATTTCTTTCTGTCTGCATCTGAAAGAATGTTAGGAGAAAAGTCAGAGTGCTGCAGGGTAACTTAACAGCTCCAGAAATATTGTGTCAATCTACAAATCCCATCTAGAGTCCAACTACACCCTGCATTACAAATTTCCAGGCCCTGGGACTGTCCTATTATACCTACACCAGGCTATGCAGCAGGGCAGAGCAGCTCTGGGCCAAATACCCAGACGCCTGTGACACAGGACATGACAAACAAGGGGGACACGACAGGGAAAGCTCTCAGTGAGGAGAATGCCCACATGCGGGACGAGATGACCGAGGTGAGACTGACAGTGAGCCTAAATAATGAATTGTTTTGCTGTCTCTGAGATAAGATGCTCACTGCAGTGACAGATCTCTTGGCAACACCAGCATGCTTGGATTTGTCAGCCAAAGAGGAAGAAGTGCTGCTGTGGTCCTGCCCAATTACTTAGCAGTATTTAAAGCTTTTTCAAAAGCACTAAGGAAGGGATAACCCATTGGGGTTTCCTGTTCTTCATGGCTGAAAATGAAGTGGAGCCACTGGACACTGTAAGTCAGTTGGTCCCCTCTACAACTGAGTGGCTCCTCTGAGAACCTCTGCCACAAAAGCTGGCAACATTTTACTTTATCATGGGAATGGAGAAATGACTCACAGGCATCTTTCTTCAACACTGCTGAGAACCTATTTCATAGTGGGTATATATTTCAAAAGTAAAAGATGATGAAGACCACCAGAGTTAGAGCTAGTAGAAGTTCAGGAATGAACTTTTAGTTTTAATTTAAAAATGCATTTTATAGTGAATTCTCCCTAGAAAAGTTTGGTTCTGCTTTGTATTTCCTGATTTAATTCAATGAATTATCTCTACATGAATTATATTTTCTAGTTGCTTTTTTGTGTGGGTGTATAGAAAGATTAAAAGTGGTTTAAGAAATTCTTCCTGCTGACATTTCCCACAGATTTGCATGCTATTTTTGAGTAATTCTCATCTGTGCATTTTGTACGTTGCATATATAGATATATTTATCAGCAATTGTATTTTTAAACTAAATATTTTTTTCCTTGAGACTGGAATGAACCTAAATCGAAGCTTAAATTCAAGTTATTAATCTTATCCACCAGAGAAGTTAATGAGATGTTTTCTGGCAAAGGTGTGAGAATTTGTTGAGTCATCTTTGCCTTCCAGGTGTCTTTCCAAAAACTGAGGCCAGTTTCTTGAGCATCTCCTTGAAATCCAAGAATGCAGAGCTTGCTCCAAGAATCCATCTTGGAGCAAGCAGACAGACATAGGTTTCTGGATTATTGCACATAAATTTAGCATTTAGGAAGACCTGTAAACCCGGGTCAAACGAGAACAGCAAACCAATTTTGGATCCTCAGAAAAGCATTAATTCCACTGAACGTCTGCAACTCTTGCAGTGTATATATGCCGGTTTCCTGAAGAAGCATTTTCAAATTTGTTTATATTTATTCAAAATTTAGTTGAATAATAATTTTAGTAAGAATAAAAAAACCCTCAGAAGCTGAGTGAAGCTTGCTCTATTGGGATGAATTCAGTTACATTGCACACATCATTCAACTGCATTGCAAAATTGGAGGAACAACATGAAGATTCAAGATTTTTCTTTCTTTCTAATTCATTAGTAGGCACAATGAGCATTAATAGTTATCAAATATTTCTCTATTTTCAAATTCTTCCAGACTGAAACAAAGTCAGACTTTAGTGAACAGAGCCAATTGTTTCTGAAACAGAAAAGGCAGGTAATTCATGAGAACAATGAACAGTTTCGTAGTTTATGTTTCCCAAAGATGAAATTTATTTAGCAACATCTACTAATGTCTCCACAACTTTTCCTATCAAGTTTACAACCTGAAGACACAGAGTTATCTAAACTCACAAATACTTTATTTCATCTGTATTTAACATAAAATTTAGAAATAAGCATTTTTTTTTATATTTCTCTTTTGAGGGTATCTGGGTATTGTAACTTAAGTGTAATCTTCCAAAAGGACTTTATGCAGCCTCACAACAAAGTGCTGCTTCTTGGATTGTTTTCCTTTTTTTCTTCATGTGCATTCAGACGAATCTGAATCATCAGGAGGATTTTACAGATGCCCACATGATATAAATGGTAGTTCCAGCCTGCAGTAACAGGGTTTCTTATGGGTTTAGATAAACAGATTAGGCTTTCAACATCAGGGAGCAAATGGATCAGAAGACACAATGAAAACATCATTGCTTCATGAACAATGCAAAATTCAAAACCTTCAAAATCTACTACAGCTGAAGACAAAATTCCCAAGAGACAAACATAAAGAGATGGATAACATGGCTCAAGAAGAATTTCTAGAATTTCTACTTTCTGACAGAAAATAGAATTGGTAAATACTAATCAAAAGTTTTCTGGAAGCTTTGTTTAAGCAGTGATCCCTGCTTTCAACAATGCTGAACAAATAGCACAGAGAGATGGTGTTGGATTGTGCCCTTGCTGTTGGCTTCAGTTGAAGATTTTAAAATTTTTATGGGGGACCAGTAATGAAGAATTGGCTCTGGCTATTTGTCACTTATGAATGACAGATTAAAGACCAATATAAAAACTAATTAAAAGATCACATGAAAGCTTTTTTTGGATGCATCTCAAATCAAATGCAAAGAGTATATGTAGTCAGTAAGAAGGGATTAAAGCAATGTTTGGAATGTGGAAGATGAACTATGAGCCACTGAAGGAGCATCTTGAAGCAGAAATCCATTTCAGGCAGAGAGAAATAAATTCATTTAAATTACACTGAAATTTACGGGATTGTACACAGAAGCTGTTTGAAACTATCTGGCAAAACAACTAAAGCAACCAATAGTTTGGCTTCTGCAGACAACTGAAGGTTGCTTGGAACTATAAAGTAGATATCTTGCCCAATGTGATGCAAGAGGAGAAGACAGGAAGATTAAAAAAACCATCTGAGCAAGAAACTCATGAAAATTTAGAGAACAACTGTGAGCTTTACAGATTGGAAATATAACAGCAAGATTCTAGGGAATATGACATGAAAATCTGACATATGTCATATTCAGGAAGAAAATCTGATACTAATTAAAAATTATCCTCTTAATTTAGTTGCAGTATTGAGGTTTTCATCCTGTTTTGAATCAGGAATGTTTTTTTAGTATGGAGCTGGCAGAGCTAAGGGATTTTTTATCCATTTATGAGTTCCAACTGGTGTCCAATGTTCTCCATACTGAGGCCTAGAGCAGCATCCATATAGTTCTAATGTCCTCTTCCTTGCCTGTTAGAACCATGGCTGGTTTTACTCCTGCAAATACTGTAAAAATGTAATCATTTTAAATGGGAACGTCATCTTTTAATTTCATAATTATTTTGAATCCCAAATCAAATATTAGGAAGATGAAAAATGAGGGGCGTTTCAGTGACCCATAACCTCAGAAAGGAGTTCTGTCTAACGATGTAAAAGAACACTTTAATATGGTTCAGAGAGGGGAAAGAAGAGGAAATTATCTACTTGAACTGGCAGAGCAATTAAAGGCTTTAATAAGGGAAGATAAAGATAACAGGTAAATAGTTCTGAGCTGGGTCAAGTAGACATGCAGAAAGAAATTTTTTTAGCATATTGGTGGAAAAATATTAAAACTTGAGAAAGACATTTACATCTGTAGCTAACACAGTTATTATTAATACATTAAAGGAGAAGTGTTCAATAAATATTTGGTTTAGTATCTGGCAAGAAGGGCAAGGTACTTCTAGCAAGTGAAAATAATAAAACAACTCCCAGTCCACTACCAATTGAGAACTTTAAAATAAAGCAAATTGGCTCTACAAGAAAAGTATGTTTTCAATGATAAAGCTCAGATTAATTCCCTTGGGAATTCCAGAGGGTATTGTTAAAAATATCCTTATCTAGCCATAAACTTTGATCCCTGAAACAAAGCCAAAATCCTGGGAGGGAATGAGTAACTGTGGAATGTTAGTCTACTAGCAAACCTAAGTAAGGTAAAATAATGGAAAACTGACTAAGTATTCAATTAAAAAATAATTAAGGCCAAGAAATATAATAAACAGCAATGTTATTTTATGGAAAATTAATATCAAACAATTTATTTTCTCTGATGACTCTAGAAGTCTGAGGAGTAATCAAAAAGATGAACTATCTTTAACTTTTCTGAAACATCTGATTAAGTACCGCAAAATATCCTGGAAAAAGAGAGTAGAACTGTATCATGTTAAAAGGGCAGATATTGAATTAATTAAGGATTGGCTGATTGAATTGTCTCACTGCTGGAAATAGCAGTTCACCTGATGTTATTTTTTAATTTTGTCAGTAAGTTGCATGTAATATTATTGCTTCTAAACTGGGAGCTGAGGTGAAGGGTGGCAGATGTGATGGAAAATAAGGACTATATTAAAATACATTTTAAAAATCAGAGTTTCACACCTTGTTTCCATAGCCAGAAGCCATTCTGTGGAGACTGTGGAAAGGTAAGCATTTCTGACAGTGCTGAGGTAATATGTGCTTTCAGTTTTTGAGCGGGGAAGTGGTAGATATAAGAAGGTTATTTTAAAATTTAAGTATCATACCAAAAAATATCACACTATGCCTATTTCTGGTCATATTTTTAGTTGATTGTTTCAAAACTGGAGCAGATGTAGGAAGTAATGAAATTTTATAGAGATAAGGGAAAATGTCAAACAACTTTGTGGACCTCGAGTTAGCATCAGGTTTAGAGTACAGCCTTTCTCCAAAGGGTGCCCAGCATCAATGGGAATGAGTGGATAAAATGGCAGGATGGTAATTGGAAGGTGTAAAGCAAATGTACCTTGAGTATTGTGATTGGATATAAAAACTTACTTTTTTTTAACCCTGTAAAAATCTGAAGCCCAGGCTTCTGCCATTTCTGTAGGTTTTTCCCCAAAGACAATGGAAAGAAATTGCCACCTTTTGAAGAGGATTTGTGAATCTGTCTGATGTTTTAAGTTAGGCTTCCATTATGTTCTTGATATACTTCATGCTCTGTGGGTCACAGAGAGCCTGGGTAACTAGATGCTTACATTTTAGGAGGTAAATTACATAGAAAGAATTTCACCTTAGTTCTTCTCTTGAGTATGAGAAAGCAGAAGACTAAAGCCTATCATATGTGCTGGATTTATGCCAGAACTGGCAGAGGAATAATCTGTATTAGTTCTGCATGCAGTTGTAGCCCTGTCTAAGAACCTAAAGAAAAAGATCCCTTTGCAATGGATGCACAGCTTTTGGATAGGTTAATGTCCAGATGTTTGAGGGGAGGGAACTTGCTGTGAGCATCAATGCAGCCAAACTAAACAATACCTTCCTCATTCCCACTCTTCAAACCCTGCACATTCAGGCAAATCTTTGCAGAATTCTCCACTATGCCAGAAATTACCCTACGATGCCATAAAATGCCTTTGCCATCTGTGAGTCAATAAGTCATACTGAAGTTTACTTTCCCAATATGTGCCCGTTGCTTACTTTTGTACAGTAGCAATACACTCTGAAATTATGCCAGTTTATTTTAATTACTCCAGCTTATTATTCAGACCACTCTCTAAAGGAAGGCAATTATCTGCAGATACAAATGCAATATTGTAGTAGATGAACTGTCTGTGATTAAAACAGTAAGAACAATATTAATAATATTATGAGATATTACAATTTCTACATTCTTGGATCAAGAGGAGAGACAAAATTAAATTTATTTCTGTATAAATATGTCATCTTTATTCAGTAAGTAGATAGGAAATCTCTTATTTTTAAAATCATCATGGATTTAAATTAATTATTTTTCCTAAAATGCAAATTTTTGTCTTAACACTGGTCAGAAATTGTTTGGAGCCACCTTTTCTGGCAACTATAAGAGCATCTTTATTGGAGCTACCTCAACGTTTGTTACTGCTGTATGTACATTCTCTTCTAATATATGTGCATGGTTGTGAGGGATTTTTTCTATACCTATTTAATAAAACAATGTGATACACTGTTATTTATGAATTTATTCTGTTGAGAATGGAACAAATCCTCCCTTTGCAAAAAGAGAAACAGTAGAGATGAAAAGAAAGCCACACCAAGATTTTGAGTGTTCCCTAAGTACTTCAGATCTGTATACTCCAAGAATATTTATTGATGACTTAGTAGGCTGGAGAGAATTCCTGGAAAAGAGGGAGAGAAAATTAAAATTTGAGATCTCACGATTTCATATGTCCAAATGTGCCAATCATGCATTAAAAATTTATAAGACAAATTATTACTTCTTATGAATCAAATTAATACTTCCCTCCTCAGGCAATAAAACATATCAGATGTTATCCTTTCTTTTTTCAGACTGATAGGAAATCATGTCTAGATATCAAGGGGTCTTATTTTACCTCCTGATAAGTGTATCTTATATATAATGTGGTAAAGAAGCAAACATAAAATTATATACAAAAATATAAAAGCAAAAAAGAAAATTAATTTCTTTATGTTATTACACTTAGGCACTTCATTCACCTTAGGCCATGTTAGTGACATGGCTAAGCTTAGAAGACTGTTCCAGGAGTCCTTTTAAAAAAACATACCGATTTATGTCTAAAAATTAAAAAAAAAAAAATGACACCTGGTACAATTGGGGAGTATTGTTTTCAAGTGTATGTTGTACAATACATTGCTCTGCACCTTGGGAATCTGATGCAGCATGATAAATTAGGGTTGTGAATATATTTGTGTTAGTAAAATGTAGAATAAAAAGTATATGCCCCCATTAGTAGGATTCTTTTCATCAAATACTTGCCAAAGGTAATCAGACTGGAGGAGCAATTTAGATGGAAAACCTACATGTCAGAGTTTTTGAAGGGAAAAATAAACTGTCCAAACCAATTTAGTGTATTAATCCCTAGATTGTTGTGGAGATCTCCAAGGCCTTTTTTCGAAAGGGAATGGAGGATAGGGGACTGCTGGTGGCAGGAGGAGCAGTGGGAATGGCTTTACTGCTGCTCTCTGTTGGGGTAGGACTCCTAGTGCCATACTGGGCATTGTAGTGGCACATGTGAGGTCAGAACCTGACTGCTGTGGAATCAAGGAGAGGATTAAAGGAACTGTCAAACAGATGTCCCACCTGGAAAGAACAATTATGATATCTGGTATTTGAGATCATTGTTGATTTTTTTTTTTAATTACCATGGGTTCATGGCCTTGATATCACAGATAATGTCTATATGTCTATTTATGTTTGCTTTCCCTCTTTTTTCCTTTGTTTTTTTTTTTTTCTTTTTTTTGTGAGATTTTTTTTTCTTACTTCCATGCTGTTGAAAGTAAAGTAGCATTTTATTCCTTTTGTTAATATCCTAAGATAATTAGGGGGTTACATTAGACTACTGTGAGTGCCTGTAGTTTTATGTGGTTATGATCAACCTTAGCAAAATGAAAATTGTGCTTGCAGGTGAAACAACATCTAAAAGAAGCCACTGAAAAGGAGAGAGAAAGTAATTTAACTGACTAATTAAGAGCCCAGTCTGTGTCTGATGTGACAATACTTACCTCAGAAGCACTTAGCCTTTCTGGATTTGTCCACTTAAGAGTACATTATGACATATTCAGCATAGAATTATATACCCCAGGGAATTTATTCAGCTGAAGTACCCACATTTCTTATATCTTCAAGGAACATGGCCCTCATTATACCCCTTGAGTATATAATTATCTTGCAACAGCTACACACCTTGGTGCATTTTATGATCACCTTGAAATGTAATATTTACTCTTTTCTTCTAAAGCCCCAGGAAGACAAAAAGTTAGAAACAGAATGATTAAGGTATCTTGTTACAAACCCAGGGATTTGAGTTTCAGCCCACTAGAACTTATGTGAAGAGCTTCCTCCAGCTGGCAATGTTTAAAATGAGAATTTGATCTCCTCTCTCAGGGAAATGGTTAACATTGGGTCTAATGGGGTGATCTGACTTCTTGAATAGGGTCAACCCACAAAAGAAATTGTCTCGCTTCTACCATAATAACCCAGAAAACTATTTGACCTTCCAGGAGACTTTTAACCTCATATTACTCAGAGCGAAATCATCAACAAATGTATTATCCAAATTTATCTGATCCCATCCACAGCTGTTAAAAGCCAATGAAGCTTTCTAATATATTGAGGGGACAGGGGTTGATCAAGCCCCTGCAGGTTTTATTTGCTGCCTTCACGTATGAAACAGTACTTGTGTCATCCTCTATTTTTTTTTTTTTTTGAGAGAGCTGTATTTGTGTTCCCCTATAAAAAGATATTCTTCAGACATTCTTATCCAAAATTTTATTCTGTTTGTAGTATTGTTCACAGGCATTTTTTTCTAACAACAACTAACAACAACTCCAAAGTTTCAGATATTTCCGTGGCTTAAATTAGTGTGTGCTTCAATATTCTGCTGGGCAATGCTATGGATTGCTCTGTCAGACATTAAACAAATAAAATTTTTACATGCCACAACACCAGGAAAAAAAATCCAATAATTTCCATCATTCAGCTTTTCTCTACGGGTAAAGCCATATGACCTTAAAACATAAGAACAGAAGTATTTGCTCAGACAAAAGACCCATCTGTGACTGGTACAAGTGAAACCAATGAAGATACAGTACTAGAGCAAACATTTCTCAGAATATTCTCCTGCTCCCCAAGAATGTTCAGCTCAGCTGTGTTTGAGATTCCTCTACAGGTTTCAGATCCATGAAGGTGGATGTATTTAACAGAACAGACTTCTGCACAGTGCTACCAGTGGGACTTCTCCTTTGCACCCAGTGCTAGTGTTATATTTTTCTTTTTCTTTTTTCTTCTCAGTTCAGAAGCATCAAACTAGCACACGAACACTATCACAAGAACTCAGCTAAGTCATTATTTCCTGGCAAGGAGGGCAAAACACAACAGGAGTAAAACTGTACTCTTGTTTTTGCTCTACATTTGGATTTTTTTCTGTTTTGTGTTATTTTCAAAGGTATTATTCATTTCCTCTAGCTGTAAATCTATCATGACTTGCATTTAAATGAATGCATTTTTTTTTCTGTCCTCATTTGAGAAACTGGAAAACTTCACTATTCACAGTGGAGTTGTACAAATTCCACACTTGTACCACATTAACTAAAGAGGCTTCATGGAGTTATTTCAGATTTACAACAGCTGGGCACAGACAATGAGATTCCATCTCCCACAATTATTTTCATGCCATTTGGATTTACTAGCTGCTAAACAGAAGTATCTAATACACATTTACTTTCTACTATTCATGTGCTACTCTTACCAGCACATCTATAGTCAGTCACTATAGGATTTTTGTTGTTTAACTGGTTGCCAGTTGTGATTTATGAAAGTGAAGTCGTTCATATGTAATGGTAGAACATTAAATCGTTCAGGTTTTGTTCAGTGCTTTTAATCTTTTTAAGTAACTCTCATTCTTTTTTTTTTCTTGCCTTCTGTAAATATTGGTGTTGTGTGCTGATTGACAGTGAGGGAGCGAGGGGCTGTGTGGGGCTGGGCTGATGGCTGGGATTAAACCATGACATGTCTTTTTGCACTTTGCAATTAATTCCTTTTAATTGTTGTAGGATCTTGTATGCTTTTCTCCCATTTCTAAATCTACCTGCGTTTTGTAGCTATTTCATCTTTGCAGTAAGATAATGAGTTAGTGGAGTTTCTGTGATTGACATGGAGGCTATATGTCTATCAGATAGTAGCAGGAATTATTAATTGTCATGATACCCCAGGCAAGGTGATCCATCTCCCAATGAGATGTGCTCTACCTGTTGCACTCTGATGTGAGATTAAAAGTAAGCACTGACAGCTGTATGATTTAACCTCTTTATAAAAATTACATTGAGGGACTCATTTTGTATTTTCTTACAAATAATCTTCTGGTTGTTTACTCAGTATATCTCTAGTATCTGAAAGCAGTATCGTTCCAGGGTCAGTCTCAGGTGTATTACTTTGGTTTTTCCAGTTCATGCCAAACTGTAGATCCAAGCCAGAATTTTTTACTTCTGCTGGTAGCTGTGGCTGGACGTTTTCCTGAGTCAGGGCCTTACTGCCACATCCTTTTTCAGATTTTCCTGTTTATTTGTTTCTTATTGTCTTGTCACATTATATTTTTATTTGTATTTCACTTTATCATGTCTATATTAATATTTTCTTTCTGGGAATTTCCTTCCACTCTATATTTATATGTAAATGTGCTTTCCCACATCTCACTACCTGTATTTGGTCAAAGTGAAGCCTGTGTTGATCCCTGCTCATTTTTCTCACCTGTTTCTCCCACTGTATAATTTTCCTTTTCTCAATGGTTTTTGCAGAACATCTCAATTCAGTTGGATCCACAGACGTTAATTAATGTCCTATTTGTGTCTTCTTCAAAATCATTATTAATGCAGTTAAGTAAAAGCAGGCCTAAGACCAGTCTCTTCCTGCTGAATAGAATGTCTCATCTCAATGCATGATTATTTATTCTTACCTCCTGTTTATGATCCTTTAGCCAGTTCTCAGTCAACATGACATCGCTCCTTTCTGAGCTGTATGAATGGTTGTGATTCAAATTTTAAACAATTCCTGGAAGAAAATAAAACAAAAGCTAATAAAAATATGCATAAACATTGTTACTGCTTGTTTTATTGGAGGCTTGTGTAAGTCTTATGAAAGAAGTTTATTATCAGTTTTTCTAAGTAGTCTTCTGTACTGAGGTCCTGTCTCTAGAGTTGTTACACTGGATTCATGCCCTTGTAATGAAAGCAGTGGTGAAGCTGGTACAAATAAACAGAACTGCTCCTGGCAAATGTAAAGCAAACTTGAGTCCAGAGCCAAAAGCACAGCTGGTCTTATATGTTACAGCTCTACTGAAATTAATAATTTTAAGTCATTATTTTTACATTGGGATAATTAAGCATTGGAATGACCCAGTATGGCATTTGGAAGATTTTTATTTGTGTATCTTTTCATCAGGATGAGGTATGTTATTTGCATAGATTTTCTTAATGTGTAGCTCAGCTAAAAACTATGGGTCTAGTGGAAATCATAGAATACCATGTTAAAAGGGAACTTAAGCATATTTTGTCCAACCTTTTTTGGCAAAAGCATGGTCTAGACAAGATGTCCCAGCACCCTGTGCAAGTGAGTCTTAAAAGTATCCAATGACAGGGCATGTGCCACTTCCCTGGGAAGATTATTCCAGTGGCTGACTGTTTTCATAGTGAAAAATTCTCCTCCTATATCTAATGGGAATCCTCTCAGGAATAATTTGTACCCTCTGCCCCTCACCTTTACCATGTGATTCCTTGTAAAATATTAGTCTACATGTTCTTCCTAGCCACCCTTTAAGCAGTGGAATATGGTGATATTGTTTTTCTTAAGCCTTTTTTCTCAAGGCTGAATAAACCCAGTTCTCTCCTCTTTTTCTCGCATGGCAGCTTCCCAGTGCCTTGGTCATATTTGTGCCTTTCCCTGGACCTTCTCCAGCCTGTCCAGCCTCTCAAATGCCTAAGGGCCTTCATCTCATACTCTGCAAGTAGTCAGCAAAGATTAACATTCATGATTTCTTTTTACCTTGTAAACTTATGAGTTTGATACCAAATAATGTTTGTATGTAAAACCTTCTTCATGAATAGAATACATGCACATAATTAAAGTACATTTTTTCTTACATTCCTGCATTTCTTTTCCAAGATTATTTAGATCGATAAGTAGTACAAGCAGTATAATAACTAAGCCCACATGGGGAATAATATGAAACAGCCTTTTCTTTGCTAGCTTCTCTCAGTTTTGGGGAATCACATTTCAAAACATTGCTTCAGCCATTGCATGTTTATTGAAGCAGAACAAAATTTGGGTACCATTTCAGATTTGTTTACAACTTCAAGCTCAACAGAGTCATTCTCTGCCCCTGGGGTACAGCAATGGAGAAGATTAATAGGGTTGTTCTCCCCAAGAAAACCTGACATCTTTCCTGAGAAAGGTCAAATTGGAAGACAATTTAGAGACTTAGCACAGCAGAACACCTAAGTCAATTCATATGAAATTACCTGTTTGATTCTAAACTCAACTTATTAGTGCAGTGCTGCACCTGGCCTGCTAAGCTCTGAGGGGTGCAGTTGTCCTGTACATGGATTTTAGTGGACTCTTCTTATACTCTTAATCCCAGGATTACAAAAGTAGAGCTTTCTTTTTATTCATACCATTTAGCAGCACAGCTCTACCAAAAATGCTCTCTCAGCTGAATAAAGCATCCTTTGTCCTGGGGTGGAGGAGAAAGTGCCTAGGAAAAAGGAGTGCTTTGCTGTGCCTATCACAGCTGTGGGAATACCTCGCTTCTTGGACAATGTAAACTGCAGGTGACAGTGAGAGCCAAGAAGAGTTTGGCCTGCTCAGTTTTCCAAACTCACAGCCAGGCCCAGAAAGACCATGGTTGTGACTGTCACCATTAATTCCTGCAGAGATTTGTTTGTCCTGAATTTTTAATATCGGGGGGTTATTTGTACGTTAATTAGAAGTGCAGATCTGTGCTCAGAGCAAAGCAAGGGCTGCTTTGAACCCATCAAGTTTTTCCTTCACAGCTTTGCAGCATCCCAGTAATACTGGGGGTGGGTTTCTTTTTCTCTTTTTTTCTTGCAATGTAGGATGAAAAACGATGAGGTAATTTGCCAGCCTTTATGCAACTGGCAGATGGGTTATATTAATATCATAAGAACATATTGTTCCCAATGCCTGTTTAAAAGGAGAAATGCTATATCAGGCCTAGATTCAGCAAAGTTCCAAGGAACGTGCCTGTATTCATTCCTCCTTAGCAAAGTAATAATATGTTACATACATATCTGATTTAATTGAAATAGCCATTTTCACTGGTTTACCTCTGGGCTGACGCATTAGCAACGTATGAGAAAGTCGATATTCTCGTGCCAGTATTTTGGTTCTGATTGTTTAATAACATTCTCTGACCCAGAATGACCAAGTGTTACACACAGCTTTCCTAGAGTAACTACAACTGTGTTGATATTTGAGTACATGAAAGATTGTAAATAAGAGCCAGGCCCTGTCAGGATGTGGAAGACAATTTCAACTGCTGAACTGGGATCTAAAATATGTCTGTAAGAAATCCAATAAGGCTGAATATTTCATATGTTGAGATCCCAACTCACTGTGAAGATCATCTTGATTCTGTTGATAATACATAGTCACTGTACAGATGACATTTCTGCATACTGTCCCTCCACACTTCACATTAAGGAGAGGGTTGTAAGTAGTGAAATCTTAAAAAATCCAGAACAGACATTTTGGTATGCAATTAATGAACAGTCTGAGACATAAGTCACTTTTGTATAACCACTGTATTATATAGGCACTTCTGGTATTTTCTACAGGTACAGTTATATTCATATATATGGACTAAAAGCTCTAAGATATCTGTAACATGCCTTGATAGTATATTGTTACTGCAGACACTCATTTTTACTGTTCAGAGAGATTCAAAATTCTGCAGATGATGAAACTGCTTCTTATTCTCTTAACAGGCATCTGAAGAATATTTCTCCTTCTCTTCAAGCACCTTGCTCCAAACAGAGCAAGCAAGATTTCTTCTTTCATCTAAAAACCATACTGCCAACAGAGAAAGTACAAAAGGGAATATTCCTGATTAGATTGTATCTTCCTTAGCACTCCTTCCACTTGTGCAGCAGCAACAATTCTTCTGAGCTTTGAACAAACTGCATTAAAATTAAAGCCATTTAATTCAAAAACCTGCTCCATTTCAACAACTCTGGTCAGGACATAGATAATAAAGGGCTGGGGGAAGGGAACAGCCTTTTGTATCTCCTGAGAATGTCTTGGGTAGAAAGCATTACTTGTATTGCAAGATGACAATTAAACAACAAAAAAATATAACACAAACATAAGCAGAGGAGTTCTCTCATTTTCTATTTTTTATCCTGAAGAGAGGGATTTAACTGTGATAACAGGCCATTTCCAGGGGATTAACAGACTGTACCTTTAGCCAATCTGTCTGTTCACACTGTCTCTCTCTGCAATCTGTCCAGCTCTGTAATTCTGGCTTGCAAAATGAATTGAAGCAAGTTAAAAAGAAAACAGCTACTGGTCTACTTGGATTCTTCAAATTTATCTGCATGAGACGTTATTCATATTTATTATTTATGCATGGTGTTAGAGCATGGAAAGACTTTGGCTTGATTATCTCACAAACATGTATTGAAACATAACCAAAAAGAAGGTGCTTGAAAACTTTGGGGTCGAATCAAAGACCCATTCTGGTTATCTCATAACCATGAGATGAAATATACAATGAGGCTCAAATATACAATGAAATGCTGATTTTAGAAAATTTAGGATTCTTTCCCTCCAAATAAAAAAGTTTTAGGTGAAACAGAAAGGTAGGAAGCTATATGCTGTGATTTCATTACTGCTGCCTTTAGGAGACAGCTAACCTTTCAGAGGCTGGGACTGTGGAGAATATATTCATCAGGGAGGGGAAGAACACTGATGGATTTACTAGTATCTCCTTTCTATTTTATTACCAAAACAAATAGCTGTCTTTTTGATATACAATTCCATAGGTTGGCTCATAGAACATGTAGGGTGAAACACTGTCAGGAATTGAAATACAGTAATTTTTGACTTTAGCAAGGCCAAGATTTTGATCCAGCATAGGTTTCAGTGTTTTAGCTTTTATATTGAAAGGCTGTGTTCTCTCTTCATATGGTTTTGTTGTTTGGGTTTTTTTGGTAATAAATCATGACCTCCAGTACCTTTTGAACTTACAATGAGTTTCAACCAAATAGATCAGGCAGACAGGTCTTTCTCCTAAAACTTCCCAGAAGGTGTCACCTGACTAGAGGACAAATCTTTAAATACTGCTTCTGATTGCAGAAAGCCAGTTCTGTCCTTTATCTGTTTCAAAAGAAGCCAGTAAACAAGTACATATTGGACACTGTGGACCACTGTATACAGACTTGCTTGTGTCCTTCTGTTGACACATGTAACATTTCCATAGTCTATAATGGATTTTTCAAACCAGGAAAAGTCTGTGGTGAAGAGAACAACTTACTGCTTTAAAATAAATAAAATAAAATATAAAATAAAATATAAAATTAAATAATAAAATAAAATAATATCAGGTAGATCCACAGTTCTTGGTGGACCTCACCCTTCGAGGCTTCATTGCTTAATAGAATACAGAGCCCTACTCAATGTCATCTGTAAATCTGTGGGAGCAGCCTCTGCTAAGGGACATTTCTGTCAGCACCAGCACAAAGAGTGGGAAGGCACCAAAAGTAGACAAGAGCAGATACTGAGGAGGGAACATTCTGAGACTTGACCCTAGAAGCACCATTCAAACAGGAACCAGGTCTGTGCTCCAGCCCTGGTAGTAACACATTTGTGTGCACTCTGGCCAATGCAATATGGGCACAGAGAGCTGCAGTGGTTGCACTGGAGGGCTGAGGAGTGCAGCTGCCAGGAGTGTGTAGGTTAAAACTGAAATTCTTTTTCTGCAGGAGGAAGTGTTAGTACATACACATTCTCACTTTCCCAGCTTGCTCTTAGAACAACTTGTGATGTACAGGTTACTGCAGGTGCCTTGGCAGTAGTTGATGGCACAGTTTGTGTCCTTTCAGGGAGGGAGCCAAGGATCTCCATCGCCCCTGGGTGACTCTATAACTACTTAACTGCATGACTAAAGGGGGACATGGACATACTGAAATACTTTGTATGCTGGCGCCCAAACTGCTACATAGGTGTGGAAAGTGTATGCTAGCCTGAGTTGCTGCGGAAAGGAGTGCCTCCCACTGAAAAACACATAGAACTCCAATACTACCAAGTTTTACACAGTTGGCCTTAGCACCTTTACTAGTATTTATTCCTCTAAAAATTCAGGATCAGTGAATTCTGTGTATGTTATAGGGTTTGAGGGCTATGGCAGCGAAATTTAGGTACACGCTTCCTTTGGTAAATCTTATCTAATCTATGGCCTTCTTTCCAGATTGTTGATTGCTAGAGTGGAGCATATCCTTGTACAGCTTAAATCACTATTCACTTTCTTGGCTGTGGAAGGATGCTAAATACACATACTGTGAAAAGATTAACACTTATTCAGATGTAAGGTGGCAAAAGAGCTGTTGGTTCTTAAAGATTCTGTAGCAGCTGCCACTAATCTGGAAAAGTTCCTCCAGGTAAAAGCACAACCCAATCTCCTGTCTTATTTCTGGGCTTCCTCAGTCAGCTGGGACTAATTAAGATAACTGGGCTATAAAATGGCAGTGAAAAGCATTTCCTGGCTCTTCTGGGTAGCTGATTTGCTGGGGTGGATTTTGATGCATTATGAGTGGTAAGAGAAATGGAGCATGTTAATGCTACTGGCCGGGGAGAAGGGGAAGTTGTGAAATTCAGTGCTCTGCTAGAAACTTGCCCTCTTAATGAGGTGATCATAAAATGCCAATTCCCCAAAGCTAACACATATTTTTGTATAGTATCTTTATTTTTATAAGGCATAGGCATAGCTATTTTTCCACTTTCTCTGACAGCAGGCTGACCAAATACTACTCAAAGGAGTACTGTGGCTGCACTAGGCTTTCCCCTTTCCTTTAGCTGTACAGTTCTCAATTAGCTTTTAAGTTGCATTATAGATCTGCTAACAGTTGTGCAGTTAAATCATTAATTACCTTCGCAGTCAGTTGGGAACTCAATTTCACTTTGGTTTGCAGTTTGTGCTCCACAGTAGATTACTTAGCAAATCCATAAACATCTTCAGACAGTATAATTTAAAAAGTTAATGATGAGGAAGTTTAGACAATTTTATCACAAAATAATTCTTAGTTAGGCATGTGAAATAGTGTTTATGAGGAAGAGGGTTTAGCTATGCAAATATCAGCCATGTAAGCAAATGGAATGAAAAATTATGTGAGGTTGTGGGTTTTTTCCCCCAATGAGTAAGAAAATTATTATTGTTTTTATTTTTTTAAATTTCTGTCTGAAAGATTAAGAGAGAAATAAGGATTCAGTTAATAACTCGACTGGGGATCAAAACATCTGAGATTGCTTTTAGCTCTGTTTCTGATCTGTGTTCTAAGCAAGTCTCTGGGCTTCTGAGTTCTGGTTTATTTTTCACCCTTTATCTATTTAAATTAGAAAATCTTCAGCACAATCTGTTGTCAATATATTTCCACCTTCTCCAGTACAGTCCTAATTTCAATTTGCATGCTAAAGAAATACTCTATTGCTACTAATAGATTCACATTCAAATGCAGCAAAGCTTTTAGGTGCACTGTGGGTTTTGTCTTGGGATGGAGACAAAGGTTTCTACTGCAAGCTTTTCAAAGTCTGTTGATTTTCTAATTAATCTAATTACTCCAGTGTGTTTCAAGGCTGCCTTAGTCCAAACATGATTTGCTTTGAGTATGAAGGCCTGGACTTGTTTCTCCAGACAGAAAAGCAAAGCTATCTGGAGAGATTGTTATCACCCTGTCTAAATTGTAAGAATAACAGCAGAGAGAAGCAGAGATATTTTTATAGTGCCTGATGGTCATTAGGAGTTCCAGGAGGGGTTCTGGTATAAAAAGATGTGTTCTATTTTTTCTATAAGAAGAAATACCCATCAGATACATATTTTCTGAGATCTGATAAGGCACTGCTACTAGAGGTGTAAAGTATTTAAAATTAAAGTTGTCACTTTGCCCTGTGTTCTGAGATTGGGGCAGTCTTACCTTTCCCTTCCAAAGAGACTGAAAACCCATTGAATGTGCCTCCAAACTATTTTGCCATGCTAGTGACAGGAATATAGTTATGGAGCAATTGTTTTTCTCATAAGTTTTGAAACTGGAGAGGAGATCTAAGTTTAGAAATTGATGTGCAAAAATAGGAGTTGAATTCCAGTGAATGGAAATGCTCTCCCTCATCCAGGAGAAGATAAGTGAGACTGCTGCAGACTCTGCCCCCCAAATTCAAAAGGAAAATAGAAGAACCTGGGCTGAAAACGATAGGAAGAGAAAGAGAAGGACAGGCTGAGCTATATTGAATGGCTCTAGACAAGCTAATAGGGTTTCTGACCACCTCCTTTTATGGATCTGAGGTTTATTCAGATGAAGACTGAACAGTTAACAGCATAGTGCTTCAAATAGAATAGTATAGTATATAAAATTGAATGAAAACACAGAAGCTTAATAGAGGACTTTGCTTCCTCTAATGTGATGCTATTTTGCATTTGACTCCTCACTGATCCCTGGGAAAGGCCAGCATGCAAAATGTTCTTTATATTCCTTCATTAATAATTTGCCTTCATTATGTCAAGCTGTCTTGTTCCTCTTGTGCAGTAAGAGGGTAAAAGAGCTCTATGTTGTAATTATAATCATTTAACTAACGTGATAAAGAGGAAATGTTTTGTTAGCAGAGCAGAATTTTCTCAGCCTTTTCCAGTACAGTTTTAGCCATGACCAGACAGTTGACTGATCTATAAACAATTGAGGGAGGTTGACTGTGCCTGGATACCAGGTGCCACCAAAGCTGCTTTATCCCTGCTCTCCTCAGCTGGACAGGGGAGAGGAAATGTAACAAATGTTTGTGAGTTGAGATAAAGGTATGGAAAGATTTACCAGTTACCACAAAACAGACCTGATGTGGGGAAAACTAATTGAATTTGTTGCTAATCAAATCAGAGTAGGATAATGAGAAAAAAAAATCAAATCTTTAAATACCTTTCCTCCACTCCTGCCTTCTTCCTGGGCACAGCTTCACTCACAATTTTCTCTCCCTCTCCCCCAGCAGGATGGCAGAGAGGGGCTGCAACCAGTTTATCACACCCTGTCTCTGCTGCTCCACCCTCCTCAGGGGCAGGGCTCTCCCACTTACCTTGCTCCAGCGTGGGTCATCCCTGTAGCCCTCCTGCTACCAAACTTTGCCTTGCAAACCCAATACAGTGAGCTATTATACATGTTTTGAGAGAGCAGCAATGCATTTTACAGAAACACCAAAAAAATGCACACTATTTCACACAATTTTTTCAGTCTTTGTTAAATTTAAACAGCTGACAATTCACCACAGAATAGTACTGAAAAAAGTGAAAGCAAAGAGCTGAAATGCTTTATTAAGATTTTAAGGTTTAATCCTTTATCCTCTGTAAATGATACTTGACAAAAATCATGTCAGTATCAGTGTTTTGGTGGCATCAGCAATCTATGGGATGTTACCTGATTTGTTTTTCCTCCTATTTGCAGCTACTTTTTTTTTTTTTTTTTTCTCCTGCTTTTAGGAAAGTTAGTGTGAATTTTAAATATTTGCAAAAATGTTTCTATTCTGTCTGGCCAGCTAGCTCCGGGGCCATCATTACCCCTTTTCCTGGAGGCTGAAGGGAATTGATGCATGCCAAATTGCAGCCAAAACACAGATGTGGTAGGCACCCCTCTGACTACACTAATGGCTGCACTTCTTGCACACTCCTGAGGGTCTCCTGTGAATCCTGTCATCTGCCAAAAAGTCATGTTAAAACTGTATGATCTGTCAGATTTTTGACCACCACTTTTGACATTTAGGTGCCTTGTATTCAGCCTTGTGCAGTGCCATGTGCTGGCAGAACTGGCCTGTGTGGTGCTTGGGAGATGTGTGGATTTGTGACCTGTGTGGACTCTTGATGCGTGAGGATGGGCTCACCTTGGGCATGTTTCATCTACTCTTCTCAGAGAAGAGAGGGAAGCACACCTCACTTAAAAAAGCTTCAAGGATAGGGAATTTTACACAGCTTCCTGAAATATTTATTAAAGGGTGTCTTAGCACAATGGACAAAGGCAAAAAGGCACCTTTATGTTCCATGTGGCAAATATATCTGAGACACATTAAAGATACTGGCTTTGCCTGCCTTTTTCTTGTTTGTTTTGTTTTGTGGTTTGGGGTTGGTTTTTTTTGTTTGTTTTGTTTTGGTTTTTGTTTCTTTTTTTTTTTTTCCTGGAGACAGGTTAGAGAAATTTAGTATTAAAAAAAAGCTCAAGAAGGTAAATTCACTCTGTACTGGATCTCTTAAACAAACAAGTCATTCTTTCCCAAGGAGGATTTTCTATCTGAATTGTTCCCTCTTGTTGATGAAGACTATCTGTAGAATTTGGCTCTCCTACAAGTACAACCATGAATAATGCATGTTGACTAGGAAAGAATGGACAGCAAATAACAACAGGAAACAAATACCACACTTTGCAGAACAAATTTCCAGGTGCACAATAATTCCTTCTAAAATCTGTGAACCTCATGGGATTCTCATATATTTTCATGAACACCTGCAAGCAATAAATATCCTGATGCTGCATATTGCAGCTGAATTTGCTGCCTTCATTTGTGTGTGGGAGAAATCATATTTGTATATCTCATCTATCTCCTGTGTCAAGCTCCTCTGCTCTGCTTCGCTGTGCTGCAGTTCAGTGTAAATAGTGGGAGAGTTTGCAGCTACCTCACACACTGAATAGCTTCTTGTGAGGATCCAGTTTGCAGGCAGGTAAAGAATTGCCACAGGACCTGATTAGATTGCAGGGAGTACCTGGCATATTGTTGATAAGGGCCTGCTAAGGGACCAGTCCTTTCTTCTGTTTGCTATTCAAGCATCCCACATCCAGCTGGTGGAAGGAAGGGTGATGTTGGTGGGGCTTTCTTTGTGTTTACCCTGCAGTGAGGATTTATTCCACCAGCTCCTGTAATTTCTCACTCTGACAATTCTACAAGTCTTATTTTGAGGTAACATTGACAAGGCGGAGGCTCTAGGATAAAAGCCAGCAGATAAGAGGATATTGTTGAATTTGTGGACAGGACCCCAGCACTGAAAAATGTGAAGGATATCAAACAGGCCTTCACTATGAAAAAACTGAAGTAATTTGTGATATATGGTTAATGCATTTGTGACAAGTGCTGTGATTTTTTTTTTTTCAGTTGAAAACAGTCTTGAACTGAAAAAAAAAAAAAAGGCAGAAAACCCAGCAATTTAAAAAATAGACTAACTCAAAACTTGGGCTTGGGAAAGTCAGAGAAACACCTTCCAGAATGGCTGATGTTGGCAACTAAGGGAAGGGAGCCAGGATCATCAGATCAGCATTATTTCAACTCAAACAATGGCATTTGACTGATAGGAAGTCACTTCTTTTAGTGTTTCCTCGCTTTGAACTTCTTTGTTGCGTATTCAATTGAGACAATGAGAAGAGAACCCTTGACCTGACTCACGTGCAGCAATAGCAATACAAGTCAATAGCACATACAAGTAAAGACCATTGTTTTTTATTTCAAGAGTGCTGAAATAGTCAAGAGAACCTCAAAGGTTGTGTACTGCAAGCAATGGATCCATTCCCCATGGACAGAAAAGCCATGTGAATCCCAGGTTTTCCATCTCTCTGCGGACTGGTCTAAGAACTGAAACATTTTGTACCTTTCAGCATTCATGTGTTGCAACAGATTTTGGGCACAGCAGCACTATTCTACAGTCTTGAGGAACAGGACAATACATGTTTATAATTTCTTCTGTATTCATGTTATCCTGCCTCTTCATTCCAGAAAAAAATAAAAAAGCTGTTTCACTGAGTCCTGCTGGAATTCTCATTGCCCTCACCCCAAGAGAGATCAATGCCTCAACTGTCAGTGTTAGAAACATTTCTCAAAAGAATTTCTGGGCTTGATAATTTACCTCTGTGCCAATGGGTATTTTTATGAGAAAGTCAGTGGGTCAAAGTGTTTCTTGCAATGGATCCAAACACATTGCTCTGTTTGGGGTTTGTTCAACATACACTTCAATAAAGAATGCATGTACTTTGACAGTGCAGAGACTTTATAATTTGTAAATGGAAAACCTGGAGTCCATTAATTGGGCTTCAAACAACTAGAAGGTGAGACAGCCTGTGGCTGTATGTTTTACAACTAAAGCTTGTTGCTAAAATAAGTTGCATGTTGTGCATATTTTACAGCTTAGAAAGCACTATGGTATAAGACTAAGGAAGAGAGCACAACTTTTTGCTTGTTTTGCAGTACCATTCCTTAGCCTGATATCCCAGATGGAGAGAGAAATTACATATTATTGCAAGAAAAGACAACACACCCAGATATGAAATAAGAAAAGTCTTCAAAAAATTGAGGTGTGATTCTGTGATTGTGCCTAGCTTTTCACCTACCTGCCTTTTTGAAGCCTAGTCTTGTTGTTTTGTGTAAAAAGGCTTACCAGTACAGACTGTCTCAAATCTGAGCCATGGGGGTGGAGAGGAGAGGGTTTTATCTGTTGTCCATTCTCTGTGGCCATCAGTCACAGAAAAAACTGGACATGATGACCTAGTCTTTGGAGATCTTGCTACAGCCTTTCAATATATAAAGGAGGCTTAAAAGAAAAATAGAGAAAGACTTTTCAACAGGGTATGAAGAGGTTTCAAAAGGGGAAGAGGTTTCAAAATGAAACTGGATAGACTTAGATTGGATATAAGGAAGAAATTCTTCACTATGTGGGTAGTAAGATACTAGAACATGTTACCCAGAGAAGTCATGGAGACCCCATCCCTGGAATTCAAGGCCAGGTTGGAGGGGACTTTGAACAACCTGTCCTTGTGAAAGGTGTCCCTGCCCATTGCAGAGAAGTTGAACTAGCTCATCTTTAAATGCCTTTTCCAACTCAGATCATTCTGTGATTCCATGATTTACCTGCTGTGTGGACACCTAGGTGCTGTACTGAGGGAAAACAGCCTTCTGCACAAAGAAGCAACAACCTCCCAAGGTGGAGATGAGAGGGGAAAGTGGCAACTTCTTAGGAGTTTGAAGTTATCCAGTGACACACTGTCCCTTAGTCCTGGCAATTCTGTAGTTGATGTCTGCTCCTGTCTTAGGACACTAGTAGTTAAGAGAGAAGGACTAATAGCTGGAATAAACAAAGTTGAGGTGGAGAAATGAAGACACCTGGCAGTGCACACAGACTAATACTGTCTAGGTCAGCAAGCATACTTTGTAGCAGAGCAGTGATGCCCAAGATTTTTAAACATCATTTTCCATTCTGATTTGGACAGATAAGGCAGCAGTTGTGCATGTGAGATGGATTTCCCACAGATGAGAAAAAAAGAGTTGCCACTAACAGGGAGGACAGCAGGGTGGAAGGGAATGAGGATAAAAAATTGTCCTCACAGAAAAAAATAACCAGAGTTCAGGAACACCATTATCTAGTGGTGCTAGACTTCTGATTAACTAAGTTGCAGTAGTCCTAGACTTGGCTTCCATGCACATGAAACCAGTTCAGAATTAGTTCCTGGGCAGGATGGAGTACCCTATCTACCTTCTAGAGTGCCTGCCTCACCCCCATGACACTGAAGTGCAACAAAAACTGGAAGGAGGGCAGGTGTGTAGTGAGCAAGGCTGGAAAGTGTTGGGTTTTCCCTTATGAGTGGAACAGGATGAGAAAACCCTAATGATCTACAGGTGCAGCCCTGGGACCTAAGCTAAGCTGATTCATGCAGTCATGTCAAGCTCCTAGGAAGGTGGTGCTGCATGAGTGAGACCCAAGAGAAAGCTAAGGCTGACAAGAATGCCATGGCATGGAGAGGGGAGGAAGGCTGAGGGACAGTTGACACAGAAAAAGAACAGAACAAACCTGCTTTTTTTTTTTTTTTTTTTTTTTTTTTTTTTAATAACAGAGAAGGTGAATATAGCAGGCTTCTAAAAGAATACATTTAATTTCTCCACCTCAGAACATCAGATTTATTTTGGTCTGCAGTAAGGCTTATGACAGAGCATTAACACAACCCTGTGTTTCCATGTCTGCTGCCCTGGAAATGCACTGGGGCTGCTTGGAGGCTAGTGAAACAAATTCGAAACAAAAAAAATATACTAAGGGTCATGACTGGTCCATAATTGATGAATGCTTTCCCTCAAAGTATATATTCTTCTAATGAGCTTCCTTTAAATGCAGTGGTTGTAATTTTTGGTATTCTCCTATTGAGAAAGCAATAAAATATATGCGATGACATAAAAAAATACTTATTTCAGTTGCAGTGCACAATGTTTCTGACTATAAGTTAATGGTTTACATATTAATTCTCTCATCTCTCTGATGGGCAGAAAATTGCTTTAATATAAAAGCAGTTAAATTTGTCATTTCATATCTACATAACTTAGGTTTAAAAATTTATTACAAGCAGTATCAAATTGTTTTATAGCAATTTAGCAGATTTCATGGAAGAAAGATGTGTCAAGTTGGAGGTTGAGGTAAAATTTTTCTCACATCATAATTAATGTACTTTTTATGTTTATTGTCTAATCAATTATTTCAAAGGAGACTGAAGGAATGTAATAAATGTGATTCTTGGAAAAGTTAAACTGGGCTTCTGAGAGTGCAAACAGATTTTATTCTTATTACTGAAATAAAAAGGTAAAAGTAAAAATGGCAACAATTTTGGACTAAAAATTCTCCCACTGTTCCAGCATGTGAGAGATTAAGAAGGGAAAAAATTCATCTGTTTTATCAACTCAGATTTCCATTTGAAAACCATACTTCTATTCCACAAATTCTGCCAGCAATTTACTCTGCAAAATAACACAGCGTAGTGTTATGCTGGGGAATTATATTATCAACTTGACTGAGATTGTTCAGCACCATTCCAGTGAAGGCACAAAGTCTGATCCTAATATTAAGCATTTCTTTGAGTTCATGTCTATGCAGCAGCAGTTGATGGAGAAAGGCTTTTGTAACTTAGTTCATCCATGTAGCATCAGCAATGCTTTCCAAAGGGATTGCAGATGTACTTGGTCTTGAGCAGTGCTTCAAGGACATCTTTGATTTGGGACTTGAATTCTCTTGTCATCTGGAATTAATCCCATCCAATAATTAATTAAGGTTTTTTTTGTTATTATTATCTATTTTGCATCAAAAGCCATTCCTAGGCACAGCAGTGGGAAGAACGATAGTTTAATCCCAAGTCTGAGTAAAGGTTTTTGCAGCAATTTCCTAGACTGGGAAAATGATCTGTAGCAGGAAAATGTGACTCTCTCTTTTTCTTCTCCCCACCCCCATTTTAGAAATTGTTCATGGATTTTTTCTCCAGCTCTGTTCTCTGTAACATCCACTATAACGAAGTGCACCAGTTACATTGATTTGTGTTCTGCCCGTGTGATTCATGGCATGCCATTGTGGTCATTATAATTGAGTTCCAGAATGAAGATAAGCAAGAAAAAGATAAAGCGATAACCTCCAAAAAGAGAGAGATTAATGAGGGGCCTTAGTCCTGAGGAAGGCAGTGAGTGCATGTGCTTGGGAAAGTTAGGTCTTGCCAGAAGGGGAAGAAAGTAAATGTCTTTAACTATTACATGTCAGAAACTCCAAAAAGGCTAAAACGGTACACTTTAGGTAAGATCTGGGAAAAAAAGTCAAGTTTCTTCCCTTTTTATTCCCTCCTGGCCCACTTTCCCTTTTAAAACATCACCTCCATTTCTTTTCTTTTTGACTCTTCCTTTCTGCTGCAGGGTACCAGCTAATCATCAGAACACAGTGAAGAGATGTAACAGAATTTTAAAAAATGTAGACTTGATTTCTAAATGCCTTTATCTGTTTCATAAAATATACTCATCAACATACTAAGTTTATCTTTTTTTAACATTGATGAGGCACCCAGATTTAACTCATATCTGTAGGAGAGCATAACTTTCAGGAGAAAAAAATCCAATCTGGACTTAAATATAGTATTGATTTTTTTTTTTCATTTTTCTCTATAAGATTCATCTTCCAGTGAACTCATTCTTGAATCTTTCAATATTCTTCCTGAGTTTCAGCTCTAAGTTTTTCATGGGCAGTTGCAGCACAGTATAGATATCCTATCCTTTCTCAGTTAATGTTCTGTCTTTTGCTTCAGACCTTGCCTTACCATTTGTCCATGGCACTTCATTGATGTTCATGTTTATTTCAGTGCAACACAAATCTTAAAGAAAAACTGTTCATTTCCATTAATTATTTCAACTTTTGTTAATTCTTTATTGAGTCTCATACCAGTATTCTAGTAACTTGCCCAGGATCAATGTGAACCATATAGACTTGTGATTATGCAAATGCTTCCATTTACATTTATTAAACAGTGGCATCCTACCAGCTTTCTCTAAGTTTCAGGAGCTTTCTGAGAAAGAAACAAAAATCCCCCCAAAACCAAACAAATAAAAAGAAAACAACAACAAAAGTCTGCAAATTATGGATGTTTCACATGTTCTCAGGATTTTTTCTCTAACTTTTAAAAGATAAATGTTTCCCAATTTACTGTAGAGAATGAGCTGTAAAGAGAATAAGCAAGAAATAACAAGGCCCATAATATGTATAATAAAAAATATTTGATATTTATTTATTTCTCACTATAAAGATCTTGAAACTTCTGCTTTCAACTTCCATTAATTAAAATCTGGAAAGATATTGACATTCACAATGTGATATAAACTATTTAATTTAAAAATTGACATTAAAATGTCAAGATTTTTCTTTTTTTTTAAATACAGACGTAGAGAGCTAGACCTTTCTCTGCAAACCATTTTTGTCAGCCTTGGATGAAGAAAAGTGTAGCTCGTTTAGTTGGTGAATAGGAGAATTTAGCAGTTCTGGAAAGCCTGGAAGGAATGCTCTTTCCCTCATCCAACGCCAGATGTACTCTGGGTAACGATATCTGCCTGGCAGAAGAGACTGAGAACATCTGCTACCTCAGCACCCCTAGTCCCCACATTCCTGGGACTAGCAGGTGTGGATTCTGGTTAGATGCATGCATCAGAAAGGGAAAGCATCCAGCAAAATATTTTGAAAGCAGGAAACCATTTGCCCACAAAATAAAATGTAAATATTTCAGGACAACCAAAAAAAAAACCACACTCAGATTTCATAAAAGAGTCACAAAGACCTATTTGTGATACTTATTAACTATTAACATGAGACAATTTGTAAGTTTGAGTGAGTTTGTAACTATTGTGGAAATACATTAGCTGGCAACAAGCTGTAATGCAAAGTGTATATGGGGACAGCCTGTCTCAGAGATTGCTAAATGCTTTGTTTTTTATGCCATCTGTGTGCTGCTATCTTTATCTAGCTGAGGATTTTGTTTATACATCTATATTTAGTACATTGAAAAGAAGGGGGAAAGAAAAGATAATTATTTTGTCTTCCTTTTCAAATGAACCTAGGACGACATCCAAAGCCTACCAGAATAGAAAACCTGGGCTGGACTCCACCTTAGGGTGAGGTATTTGTGTAAAAACTTGATATTCCTTAAATGATAATACTGAACAAAAAATCCTAAGAACCTCTTTTGAATTCCTTTCAAAGGATGGATTCAGGTTCTAGGTGCCCTCAGCATCTGCTGAAGGTTGGCAGATGCAACAAAAGGTCTGTGGGAACTGTGCCCAGGAGCAGTGAGGGCTGCACTCAGGAGTAGCTGGTTTAGGTTGTGAGCAAAGGCATTGGTTCAGATACTGTGCAAGTAAGGTGGGAGAAATGGATGGAGATGAGAAGACTGCAGGGTTGAAAGATCCACAGGCAGGGATGGAGATGGAGCTTGGAGCTGGAAAGTGCTGGGTGTACAAAT
The DNA here is from genome assembly GCF_027477595.1 of Haemorhous mexicanus. NCBI lineage: Eukaryota > Metazoa > Chordata > Aves > Passeriformes > Fringillidae > Haemorhous > Haemorhous mexicanus. The sequence goes on from NC_082348.1 coordinate 13,006,240, forward strand.
ATGGAAGGGTGAAGAAGTGTGGACCCTGGCTACCAAACTCTCTCTTTGTAGCTCAGTTATGGATATAACTTGACTAAAGAAGCTCTAATCTCATCATGCAAATGAGAAAGCAATGACAACTGTCATCTCCATTCCATGGGAAAGGAGCTAGCACTCGTTTCCAATTAATCATTTTGTAGCAAAGGAAAACCAAAACACTTATGTGCTTTTCTGACCCAGAAGTAATACTGTGAGCTATTTTCTAGATAGGCAAAGCCTTTTTGTAACTTGGTGATGGACTGTGGGCGTGGGAAGACCTCAGCTCCAAGTTCCTCTGCAAACTTTCTGCTGACATGGGATAAATAATTTCACTTCTCTGTGACTAATTTGTTAGGTGGCATTTGGTAGAGGGAAGAGAAAGGCACCATAAAGTTTTACAAGATGCATAGGTTGAACCAACCTAGTTCTTGAGCTTGCTCCTGTAATTCTAGAAAAGTTAACATACTAATTTATATCTACCAAGTGAATTCTTGTCCTCTGGAGTTTAAGATTTTCTTTGTTTATGTACTTTAAATCTGTTTGGTCAGGGTGTTTAACAGGATGGGTGTGCATTTCTTCTGCTAACTAATGAAAACAAAGACACTTTTGGCTTGAACCAGACAGGAATAACATTCAACTGGAAGTAAGAAAAAGAGTTGATGAGACAAGATTTGTACTGTAAGCCACAGTCACTTGATCAGTGGTATTTTTTTCCATTGTGTGGGTAACTTGAATGCTTGACAGCACATCTGAGCAGTTTAGTTAGTTGTGCCTTGAGTTAAGTGAAATCTGGTCTGTGCTGGGATTTTCTGAGGATTTCATCAGCAATTCTTTCTTGCAGTCTGTAGTTTTCACCAGTTTTCCACTCTTACATTTATACCTGGGGGAATATCTCCCAGAAGACCTGGTTTCTTTTTCTTAAAGTATTCTGTGGTTTTTTCTAGCAGTACTATAAACTACAGGAGAATTTGTCTGTCCTCAATAGAAAATAACACAGAATGTTAAATGGATTTTTAAAGAGTTTATGCTCCTGATTCCTTGGAAGTTTCTCTATGAGTCTGCTGGTACTAGTAATGATGTATCATTATGATGAGATCCTGGTCTACTTGTGCTGCCAGAACAGCAGAATCCTCTTTAGAGATATTAGATTGCTCAGTTTTAACTCTGCTGATCTTACTGCCTGATACTGGATCATAAAAGACCCTGGAGTCATGGTGACAGTTGGAATAAGGATAAAGAATGTGACCATATGGTGCTTTTCTATGTTATAGGATGCAATTGTGTAACTTGGCATGGCTCACTTTGTGAACCAAGAATGCTGGAGACAGATATATTGCTGGGAGATAACAAATTTCACATATCCGACACAAGACTGAAGCTCACATCTCTGCTAGAACTGTTTTGATCTTATCTACAAACTTATCCCCATGCCATGCCACAGAGCTGTCAGTTATCAGTGCTGTATCTGCAGAACAGCTGGAAATTTGGATTTTAGGCCATCACAAAGTAGAATTTTGCCCCTGCTGAGCAGATTGACAGGTAACTTATTTGGTTCTTTATGCACAGATTGTGCCTGTGACCTCCAGCAGCATGGACAGCTGCCTATCTTTTAAAATTACCAGCCTCTCCAGTCTATTTTGTGTGCCTCTGTGTAAAATAGGATTAGATGAGTAGGAAATGCAATGTATTATTTTTAAGAGATCATTTGCTGCGTTTAACTGTTAAGCACAGCCAGTCATATTTCTTGCTTAACAAATCATTCAGACTAATTGAGGTGAGACAACCTCTATAGACTGAAAAAAAACCTCCAAAAGTGCTTAAAAGTCAGGATTTTCAAACAGCCCCTTCATATTGAGAGATGAACCAGGATCTTTAACTTGAATCAATGAACTGACTTGTTCACCATATTAGTCACATGCAAGAGAAAGGCATCAAAATCACTTCCTGATAAATCATTCACTCCTTATAAATGCATTCACATCGCTTTATACTGATACATAAATGCATGAGCCCTTAATTTAGTCTGATGTCACCCTCCAGCCTCAGTTTGGGTCTCCCATGGTCCTATAGCTACTGTGAGACAGGGCAAATGCCATCGACCAGGGAAGAAAGAGTGGCACAGCATATTTCCAGAGCAGGTATAATTACCATTTTGTGTGCCAATTAATATTAGATTAAAAAAAAGACATCCTCCAAAGAAACCTATTTATTATTTAAAAGCCCCCCAGGGTATCTTCTGACATGGATTGGTGCTATAGCAAAGCAGAGGCATGAAAGCAGCTGAAAGCAGACAAACTGTTAAGCAGCATTTAATCCTTTATGCATGTTTTATACATAAACAAATTGGAATGTGTAGATCAATGTCCTCCAGCTGTTTTTCAAACCCCATTCTGCCTTCATTAAAGATTTAGGGAGGAAGTTTCCAAACATAGATATGATGTCGGGAAAAACAGGATAGGATCTTGTTTTCTTTTTTTCCCCTGAGCGGTTTTCTTAAAACCACCACTGCCTCTCGCTCAAGTAGCAGTACACTGCAAAGTGTTCCTTTGCCACTGCAGCCTGCACATTAAATCCTCTATACAGTCTTTTAGTGCTGAGTCACGTTAATTAGACAACACATATAACTGCCTGATAAAGTGTCCTCAGAGAGAGCCAATTTGGCCACATCAAGTCCACATGGGAGTCATAAAATACCAGGCTCAAATCAATTCCATGTAAACTCAGCCTATTTTCAATGACGTAGTGCTCTATGGCTCCTTGAACATTTATTCTAACAGCCACAGTGAGAATTCATTGATTTAATCAGAAGAAAAGTTTTTCAATTTACCCCTCCTAGTCATTAAATATCTTGACAAAAAGGGAAAAATTTGTTCTCAAGACTGAGGTGGAGAAGAGCAGGATGAAATGAGAATGTTGGTGACCTGCTCAGCATTTCAGAGATTGGCTCTTTCCTGTGCTGAGGGCTGCACTCCTCTCCCAGCCTAATGGTACTTCTGGGCTTCATAGCAGGAGCTGTCATGGCCAAGCCTCCATTTCAGCTAACAGAAGGAGTTTAGGAATAAATAGCTCCTCTGTATCTTTGACTGTACTGTCATTGTCTTTACTAGCCACGTGCTGATTATAAACCCCCAAAGCTGAACCCTCTTCCATCTAATTGCACAAACATAAAAGGACAAATGTGGTGACTTGTGGAGACCTCTGGGAGGACATAAAACCTTGTTTCCTGGATCATGATTATGTCCATGTTTTTATTCCTGATTATGTCCATCAGCATACACCTCTGCCTTCGCTACATCCCGTTAACAGCAGCTTGAGTTTTCTGTTTTGTGTCTGCTGGAAACATTGAGCAGTTAGAAGAGAAACCACCATTAGGAAATGCAGAGATTTGAGCTCTATGCCATGTCATCCCTTCCCTCTGAGATAGAGAGTAGTGTCTCTGCCTTACTTCAAACCTGGCATGAATTTCAGAGTCACATTCTTTACCTGACTACTGCCTGCACTGAGTTAAATGGGCTGCCACAATGCCAGATGGGTTTTTTTCTTGCTTTGGTATTACTTGGCTCCCTTGAACATGCAAAAAAAGAAAGATGCCTCTTCCATGGCAAAAGATGAGCTGGGATTTCCACTCCATGTGCCTTGAATTTAGGATCCTGGGACCTGATTCTAAACAGCACTATAACGTCAGTGAGCCTTACAGATGTTCAAAGGTTTTAAAATTCACACATGCACACACAAGCACCTAGACCTGCCAACTTTAAGCCCTCTCAGCAGCTGCTGTTAGATGCAGCTCTAATTTACCCTTTAGTCCTACACTAGGGTTATTACTATTAAGAATTAATATCCAGCTGCTGTATCACAGACCTGTGGGAGTCTCAGTTTGTAGTAGGTGGGTCCTCTGCACAGAAGGCTTGCAGAGCACTGTGAGGTGAGTGGCACCATATAAAAGTAATAGATTATTAGAGCAGGCAGCCTGTGTTATGAGTTTCCAGTGCGTAAACACTCCAGCCTTCCTAGCTGGAGAAATTAAAATGTAAACACAAGATGCTGCTTTACTACTTTCACATCTGGTGTTGTAACTGGCTTTACTGTGAATATTTTCAAAACAGCCAGATTGTTCAGAACAAAATCACAAATACCACATCTGCTCCTGGAGGTCTCCAGGAGTCTTGCACCCGGATGAAGGCAAAAAAAAAAAGGAAATTTGGCAGCACTTGATAAATATTAGGAAATACAGGGAAATATAGTCAGAAGCACTTGCTTCATTTACATTAGGAAAAGAGTTTCTTTCTAACACCATAGTTTGCATACTAGAAGTCTCCAAAGTATGAGATTTCATGACCTTTACTGTATTCCATCGATGTTTGAATAGATGCATGAACTATTACATCCCAATCCTCTAACTCCATCTGAGGTGTAGAAGTAAGGATAAATATTGGCTGGAAATTTTAGGCATGTTTTCTGTCACTACAATTTGCTTCAGAACATCATTATGGAGGAGAGGAAAGATACTTTATGTGTATATATGTAGATAGATACAAGTAACCATCACTGAAGGGCTTTCCCTGGTCAGAGGTTCCCACTGGCTAAGACAATGTTAGTAAATGAGGAAGTTCCCAGCAAAGAACAGATTTGTCATTTGTCTTCCATCACTTTCTGCTAACAGGAAGCCAACATGTTGATCTGAATTCTAAATCATGTGCCTGGTTGGAATTCTTTTTTCCCTTATCTTCATCTTGCTTCCAGGCTGCAAGGACACTACTGTGAAACCAGGTAATTTATAGATGCCTCTTTCCACTCTTTTCTCAGGCCTCTTTGCAATAACCTAAAGATCCAAGACGGAAAATGTAATTTCTCTCAGATCTCCTAGCAGAATTTAATAAACCCAAAGCCCAAAAAAACAGCTGCCTGTACTTTATTTCCCAATTATGTGAAGTCTTCCCATATTTACAAGTGACAGATCTAGACAGTGCTGCTTGTATGCAGCACTATTAACCTCTACCTTGGAGAGTCTTCTCTTCTCCAGGCTGAACAACCCCAGTGCTCGCAGCCTTTTTTCAAAGGAGAGGTGCTCCAGACCTCTGATCACCTTCAAGGCCTTCCTCCAGACTTGCTCCAACAAGTCCACATCCATCTTATGTTGGGGCTGTGGTTTAGTTGAACCTTAGTGAGAAAAGTGATAATAGATAAAACTTGGTGTGTACACAGCACAGTTTGTGGCTGCAAAGATACTTTATAAACCCTCAAGTGTGCGCTTGAATTCTCAGCATCTCTCAGAGCTGGCTGGTGTTAAAATGGTCAACATCCCACCAGCTGCAATTGAACCCAATGGAAAGCACAGAAATCAGAACAATAATTTAAAAAGGAGTCCTAAATGCAAGCTGTGCAATGCAGCCAGCCCTGCACCTGATGTTGATGCGGTGTCACTAGAGGACCCCCATCCACCAAAGTGACCCTCAGGTATGATGCATTTAGTCTTTGTTCGTGTCTGTGAGCAGTTGCAAATTTGGGCCTGGTTGTCGACTCAAGACTGCTTTGGATACAGCAAAATTGTACTACTAATTTTAGTACAGACTCAGGATTTCATTTCATTTTCACAGGCAATTTCATTTCATTTTCACTTCTCCAACTGGACTGGCTACAAACCTGCCCCTTGTAGTGTCTTCTTGACTCAATTTTTAGTAAAACCGATGTTTGGGAACCCAAATATATTTGAACTAAAATATAAAGTGAGAGAGGCCAGAACTGAGAAGCTCCATTCTTAGTAATGAGCCAATTTCCTTCTCTTAAAAAAACCTCTTACTCCAGCTGTGGATTGCAGCTTTCTGTGACTGATAACTTTTGTTATTACATTAATTCCCAGTGTGACAAGAAATATTTTGACAAAAACATCTTGGATTTTTTGTGTGACTGGATGACTTTTGTTGCATGCCAGAAATAGTATATAGAAAGTGCAGTTCCCTATTTGACAGGCACTGGTTTGATTGCACAGGCTGTAAGCTGTCAGCTTAGCATTCCAAAGAAACAGAAAATGCAGACAATGGGTACAAGATATGTTCTCGTGTGTTTGTTACTGTGATAAATAAATAGAAAATGGCCAAAGTTTATATAGCTATTTATAAATTCACCTTTAAAGCCTAAAAATAATCAATTGCTCAGAATGCTCCCCCATCTTTACCCAAAATTGAATTAGCAAGCAAAGAAAAACTATTTCTCAACAACTGCTACAGTACTTTACATTTTCTCTTGCTTGGTAAGATGATGATTTTTCTAGTGGTATTAGAGTGTCTCTTGTGGCAATTTCAGGTAATTATGATTTAGTATGAACAAACTTGGAAAATGCATGGAGAAAAGACTGGAAAAATTATAAAGTCATTATTGAGAACAAATTTCATAGGGAGATGGACTGGCAGATTGTCTCTATTCCTTTTCTTGTTTTCTGTCTTTTTCAGAGAAATAGCGTATAGTTGTAAGAGACCTCTGCAGATAATTTACAGACCTTTTCTTTTCTGAGGGGACAGTCTGCATTAATTTAGGAGTGTATAGATAACTTTGCATTTCAGCCACCATATCCCTACAGGATAGGTAAAATCAAATCAAAATAAACCTTTCCTGATTAATGATGGCTCTGGGGGATTAGGAATTTTCCTATAAGGTGATCTACTGAAGAAATAGTGACAAAAAACCAAAAGGGAAAAACAAAAAGCCAGAAGAAAATTCTGGCAGACTTAATCAAGAGGCAAGTCTACCTCTCTGTGAGTGTCCCTGTTTAGCCTAGACCTTTAATTTTTCCTTCTGTAAATAGCATCTGCTGAAACTTCATAGGGGTAACTTTCAACCCTAGTAACTTCAGTTATTAAACCAAAATTGATCCTTCCCTATAGACACAAAAAAGTCTCTTTGCAGGCCTGGGAACTCAAAGGAGGTCGGGCCATTACCTGAACTTCCTTCATACTGCAATTGTCACAGACATCTGACCTCCTTTGTCCACAAGAAGCCTATTGTGATCTCTGATATATGTTCTGATTCTCCAATTTCTTTCTGTTTTTTATCTTTTAATTCTAGTCATTAGCACCAAGATCATTGTTGCTGCATTCTTCTAAGTGACAGCCAGGCATGAAATGAATATAAAAGTTGTGTAAACTGTATAAGAGTGAGAAAACACCTGGTATTATCACTTCCTGCTTGAGCTGTACATTCTTTATCAAAAACCCATTAAGCTGTTCATAGTCTGAAGAGCAGATTTAAGTATAAGCCCCTTTTAAATACATTGTCTGGCAAAACATACCCAAAAATCTGTATTTGATGGGTTGTTGTGAGGACTACAGTTCTGCATAAGAGGAAAAACTTAAAACCCAGAACTCAAAAGTCAAGTCCTGCCAGTAGTATGTGAAGCATATTTATTCAGTAAATTCAAAGACAATCTACCTTTTGAATAACTGATTTCAGAAACAGAAACGAACTAATTTAAATTTAACCGAATGAACCTAAGGCATTGCAAGAGAATGCACAAAAGCCAAATGCAGAGAGATAAGGTCAGCTAACAAAATTAACTTCTATAACAGCTGTAAAGTAACATTTCAGCAAACCATTATTAAGACCTACTATCTGTGACAGGATAAAAGTTATTGTTTTAAATTCAATGTGCTATACAGTTAGTAACTGATGTTTAAACAAGAAAAGGAGGAAAACACTTTTTTGTGTGTTTTGTGGGGTTTAGAGTTTATAATTAGGGATAGGAAGAGATGTAATAGAAGTGGTTTGCCCAAAACCAAAGGAAAAAAAAAAAAAGTCAATGGAAGAAAGAGGTCTAAACTCCAGGACTGTATGACTTCCACTTTTGTATTCTTTCTCACAGAGCTCTCTTCTTATCTTTTAATAGAAAAGCTATTTAAAAATATTGAAGCAGATAGTCATTCTACCTATCCTTTCAAATCATTCAACTCTACAGACTGTAAACAGTTTAATTTGGAATGCTGGCCTCAGGGAATACCCATAAGGATCAGAAATAATCTGTCCCCATAGCATGGGTGCTTTATAGCTAAGGATTGGTCTCACAACATTTCTAAACTGTAGCTTTTCTTAGTCAGGATTCTAAGTGGTGTCACTTGAGTGCCTCTATTGATAATCAGTATGTTATTTTGTTTACCTCCAGTACCAGCTTATTTTACCCAGATGTCACCTGCTGCTAGACATAAAGTCTAGACAAGTTTTGTGATTGTATCTACCATTACAGCCATGGTCCTGGGGCTTCCCTGGGACTGCAGCCAGAGCAATCTTTCTTCTGCATCAGCCCTCGGGGCCATTGATCAGCTCCAACAGGGTATGAATTTCCATTCTGAAAATCATTCCGAAGCCCCAGAATGCAAGGAGGGATGAAAGTATCAGAGGAAAGCTTTCAGTTATCCAGCCAGTGCATGAACATCAAATCATTGAATTCTGATGAAACCTGGACTGGCTCTTCATCTAGGCTTCATCTTCTCCAAGCAAGCTTTCTCTAGCAGGTGCAAGTTGTAGCAAGGAGAAAGCAAAGGGAGGTCTTGGCTACTGCTGGACATGCTGAATCACATCCAGCCCGAGCCAAAGGGCAGGGGGATTCAATGTCTGCCTTGAAGACTCAGTCCAAGTGTGTCAAACAGGCTCCTGTCAGTGGAAAAAGGAAGGCATTACAGAAAATGAACTGTCAACATCTTAAACTAGGTGATCTGCCATCGGTGAAAAGACTCTCTCACCATGTCTCAGCTCACTCTCTATCAATCAGTCAATCAATCAATCAATTAGCAGAAAGTGGCTGCCTCTTTACCAATTGCCTTTAGAGGAGGTGAATTCCTGCTGAAACATTTGCCACACCACAACAGACTTCAGAATTTTTAAAAGAAAAATAACCAACCAGGACTGCTTAAATGGAATCTCTCTAGCCTTGGGAGTTGTCAATATCATAAAGCAGGTCCACCCCACTCAGCAGCCAAAAGAAATCCTTGTCTTTCAGCTTTCTCTGAAGCCTTTAAGGAGTACAGGTTAGGTCTAGCTTTGTTATTTCAGTACATACATAAAGTTCATACTCCATACTCCCTCCTCCCTGTCTCATGCAATGGCCAAGGTCCCTTCACAGCTCCCAGGTGGAAAGCAGTCTGTAACCCACTTCACTGCTTCCTCTTGAAAACACCTTTAAATTTTTTTCCTTCAAACTTCTATAAAAATGGAGCACACACATTACAGAACATCATTTAAGTGTCAGAATGTTTCTTAGACTAAAGCTCTGCACTGTCCACCTTCAATTAATCCAGCTAGTTTCTGAAGGAATTCTGGTACCAGCAAAAAAATATCAAAGATAAAAAATAAGCTGTGACTTGAATGATGGATGATAGCTCTTGTTTTTTATTCTACATATTTAGTGTCATTACCAAACTGGCACAAATTGTATGATGAAATCATCTTGTTCACTCAATAGTCTCATCAGTTTAAGCTTTTTCCATAAGCCATTTCTTAAAGCTAGAGATTACAATTTTTTCTTCTTTTTCTATTCTCCTATTTCTTTAGCTATTCTGAAGGATAAACAGGTTTTAAAATTGAATATGTTTTGAAGGCAGAGTCAGGAATTTGCATGTTTATTGGTTTTGATGTTTTTTGTTCCTATGTGTTTTTTCCCACTTCTTCATTATAAATGAAGAAGTTGCTTTTATGTAACAAACGTGATTTTCTTGCCTGGATAGCTTGGCTTTTGCCATGACAGAAGAAGAATTTGCAATCTCAGGATTCCTTTCCTCTTGCTTTGGTGTTTCTTCAGTTTTCTATCTTGTTGCATATGGAGGTTTTAGTGCTGGTCAACATGGGTAAGAGACTGCTCTTTCACTAAACTACTGAGATAGAGTTAATATGCTTCCCCTTTTTAACTGGTATTCATTTATATTTGATGGGAAGAGGTGGGGGGGAAAGTATTTCATGTTCACTTAGAAATGCTGGCAATAAAAAAAAAAAAAAAGCCCCAATCAAACACAACACAACAGGAAAAACAAAAGAACAGGGGAAAAGAACATCATGTCATTCTGTTTCTACTTATTTCCAAATTTACATATTTCTTATTAAAAGGAGAAGAGAAAGTGTCCATGGTAACAGTGCTAACTCTATTTATGAGAGGTTACAGAGAGCACTTGGCCCTGAAGGATATGAATACTTTGGGAATGAGATTTTCTTTCTGTTGCAGATTCATGACATTTCTAATGCCTTATGACTCTGATCATCTGTTCTGACCCAGTAGTTGAGAAACCATCAATATGGCTAGTTTAGGAATAGTTCCTTAAAACAGTGCTGTGAGGAAATACAGAAGCTCAAAATCTTTACCTTCCGACCAATGCAAATTTTGCAAGTGGAATAAATAACTGGTCTCAGCCTCATTATTTCTGGTCAGCCTCCTCAGAACTGTCATCACCTGAGTTCAGTGCTTAGCTACATTTGAGATCCAGGGTCTTTGCTCATCACTGTGAGGAACGCAGTGGTGCAAGTTACTTCCATAGGCTGCTGGCTTTTTTTTCAATGTGCAGCTGTTTTCATCTTCAGGGGCTGTCTCAAAAGGCACACAGATGGCCCTGTGGGGGAAAAGAAGAAGAAACATGTTGAAAAGAAAAAATACTCAATTCTTTGGCATTGCTTGATGATTGAGTGTCACCATTTCCTCTCTTGCACTGCTTCAGATGTCACATGGGAAGATGCGCTGTCCAATGGTCCAACGGTTATCAGCACAAACTGGTTTGGATCTCAATGGACTTTTGTTTCCAGCTTTCTCTCTGATTTTCTATGAAAACTGAGACAAGTGGCTCTGCTCTTTCTGTCATTATCCTGCTTGGACTGTAGGTTAATCAGATCCAGGAATGTCTCTCTTGATTGTATTCTCAGCTGAGATTTCACCTGAAATGTCTGATTCCACCATGACAGTAAAAGTAGGAAGGGAAAAGACACAAGAGTGTTAGAGTACTGAATTATCTTAAGACTGTTCTTGTAACTTTGTTCATAAAATTGTTGCCACAAATCTCTAATGTCAGGACCCAAAATTGAGTACTCTGAAAAGTTCTTAGGTTGTTTTTCTCAGTGCACACTGCATTCTGGGGTTTTTGAATGGCTACATTAGCACTTTCTCCATTTGCAGGCTTCTCTTTAATAGTCAAACAAGGCTTTTAGCTTAAAACTCCCTCTCCTTCACTGAGCTGGATGGAAATTATTTTTCCTACAAAATACAGAAGTGTTTGAAGATGTCAGAGTGTTAAACTACACCAGTCTAGTCAGTGGTGGTAGAAAGGAAATAAAGGTTTTATTGCTTGATTGTCTACACAGAAGATTTATCTTGAAAATAAAGATCCATGACCTTTTAGCTTCAAATGAAACACCACCCATTTAAAGAATATATTCACATTACATGATTGTGTATGGACAGTGAGTGGAGAATATAATTTACAATTTAAAATGCAGAGGAAATGGAAAGACAGAAACTATACACACCCACACCTGTGCTGCATTATGAGTTGTTTCCTTTATTTTCGGCTACAAAATAATGCATTGTTTCCAAATTATGACCATGGAAACAGCCACAAGATTTCTTTTATTTTTTAACTCTCCCATTCCCTCCCAGAAAGTTTGGCTAATTCTACAAGTAAAATGTACACTGTGACAGTACTGAAAGTTTGCTCATAGCTGCTGAGAAATTATTAGACTGGAAGTGGGGAGTAGAGACTGAACAAAGAGAATAAGCACAGTTGCTGTGTTTTCAGGATGTCTTAAAATGCAACAAATTCAGCCTTGACAAATGTGCAAAAACCCAAAAAAACTAATGCTAAAAAGACATTAGGGTAAAATATTTAAGAGTTCATATCAGTCTCACAGTAGGAAATCCTTATATGAACCACTTGTCTAAAATTGCAAATAATATTGTGGCTTTGTTTGTGTATGATATTTTTTTATGCTTTTGGGGTAGTTTTTTTATTCCTATTTGGGAATTTATGATACATGGGTTAGATAGTGTCATTCTGAGTTCTCTTACTCATTATTGTATAAAAGAGAGCTGGAAGAAAAGTATATCTCCTGCTTAGTATTTTTTAATGTCAAAAAAGTAAATTATGATATTTAAGTAAATTATGATATTTATTGAATTATTAAAATCATGATATTTTAAGAAAACTGAATCTTATTTTCTCCAACATTAAGAAAATTTGCCCAAGACCCTCAAAGTAATTTGTACTTCTGACTTCCAATTTCACGGGCAGAGCTGTCAGAGGGGTTTATCCAGTTCAGTTTAAATGAGTAACAGGCTCACATTCTCTTCAGAATATCTAAGATACTATTCAGAAATATATGGTGGATATGATTTTAGTGTTTGAAATTTCTCTCAATAGAAGCATTTTCAGTTACAGTCCTTTGTCATTATGGATTACATGCATGAATCTCTGAATTTAAATGTTGCTAACCTTGAGGCACTGGAGCAAGTTTACTAGTCCTGCAGAAAAAAGAAATTAAAAAGGGAAAAAATTGGAAAAGAACAACATTTTCTTTTTATCACTGTTAAAATTTCACCTTTTTTTTTAAATTTATATGTTTTCTAAGTCAGATCTTTCTTGTTTCTATGAAACAACATTATATGTATCAATTCCTGCAAGAGCACTTTTTAAATAATGGATGTTGAGAACAGTAAAGTTTTCCTTCAGATCAAGAACTTCACTATACCTAAAATACATATGTGGGAGGGAAAGCTGGTTGGCTGACTCTATTAATCAGATTTCAGAAGTATTTCTGAAAACCCTCGTAAATCCCTGTTCAGTAATATTGCTTCTGCTCCTTAGGTAGAATTGGAGATGGTTTTCCACTTGTTAGCACTACAGCAGTAACAGTGTAGCTGAAATGGTGTTGCTTTCAGCCTGGGCTGCACGAGGTGCCTGAGATCCTGGGTAAGGATACGGGCTCCTGGACAATGCTGATTTCCGTGGGCTGTATTTTATTGATTCTATTTTTAAGTTCAGTTTGTCCAAGACTAAAATGTCTATTCATGCTTCTCTCTGATTTTTATATTATAAGCTTGATTTCCATGGGTAGGAAACATAGACTTGCAAACATGAAGTTCGTATCTCATTGCAAGTAATCTTTACTGTCTCATTCCAGCTTTTGTTTTGAAGAAATTTAGTGGTTTAAAACAATAAATTGCTTCTAGAAACCGTTGAAAATTTGATATGTTCACTTTAGGGTCAAGCAGCACAACCCTGTAGCTGAAAATGTCAGTGTAGATCAGTTGTCTTCAATGGTGCTGTTCAGGTGATGTCTGCCTCAGTATTCCCAAATATACCTCTCATTTTTTCTTATTTTTAGCTCCTTCTATCCTAACTTTCTCTTCCTCTGTCTTTCATTGCAGTTAGAGAACTAGCTAATTACCCAGATGGCTTCACATGCCTGGTAAAGGAAGCAGGAAAAAAAGAGCAGTGCTATGACCTGTTTGGACCAACATAGGAAAAAGAAACATTACAAAATAACTTCCATAAAGCTAAAATACAAATAGAACCTACATCTCCTGCTTTATCCTATGCAGTTAGAAAACACGAAGGGCACCACAGGAGTGATTCTATAAAATAGATGTTTTCTGAATGTTATAAGCAAATACTGTGATTCCTGACTTTTCCTTGCTTCTACACTTCAAATAATTTAACTCATTTGCTGTTTTTTCTACACCTTTCATGCAGAAAAAAGCTAAACCTCTGATTATTCCAGCAAAATCATAATCATACTTGCAAACTAAAGGATTCATGTCCCTCTCATAGACCTTGCACCTCACCTTCACCTACAGACTTTTAGAGGCAAAAATATAACTCTCTCTCCACAGGTGCTCAACAACTTAAGGTCTTGGGCTATGTCTTGAAACAGACTTCCATGAGGGTAACCCTCCTAACCCCTCTCTTAATGATGATAGAACACATACAAACTAGTGAGCAAAGAAAATAAAATTCTCTTCATTTCTCATAAGAGGCCAGAAAGAATTACCAGAAAAGGAAAAGAGGCTATTACACTATAGATATGTGGTTGGGTAAGTGCAAAGTGAACAGGCTGGAAAAATTGAGCTGCTTGTTTATCCTGACAACAGTGTGAATTTCTGCCTTTTACATCATGGCAATACTGCATAACTTCACTCTGGAATTCTGGAATTTCTTGGTGAATCCTGCTTTTCAGCACTTGTAAATGTTTATCATTTCAATAATTTAGAATTTGCAACAAAGGCAAGGATTACCTTGAAGGGAAGGAATTCCACAGATGTGTTCCCTGTTACAGCTTTATAGCTTCACAGGTAGATCCTATATTTGCTACGAGGAACTGTGAATGCTTTTATGGTGCTTCTGAAAAGTCACTTACTTGAAGTATTGTCCTTGGAAGCTCCCTTTATTTATTTGCCATGCTAGTGCACTATTTGCTCTCCACATCTGGCTTTCATGGGGTAACCTGAAACAATGCAGCCCTGAAGAACTCTGAAGGTCTGAGTGTAGGTGGAAGAGCTTGTGATCTGATGAAACTGGAAGCAGAGGGAACAGAGAGGGTAGAGAAGCAGCACTTGTCATTCATATTCCAGAGCACAAAATGTTCTACTCTCAGAGGATGAAAGGCAGTGAACAAGGGTTATAAATTAATTAATGCTTCATGGACTCTTAATTTTATATCTTTTGCATTAGATAGTTATGGAATGAAATGCATAAACAGTTCTATTAGAGTAGATAGAGAGCCATATTTCTCTGTTTCCAGGTGAGTGCCTATCATGAGAACATGGAGTCAGGCTCTGCTGCACTCTCTCCCCATTCCCTCCAGTCTTTTTGTGCAACGCAGAACAGGTTTTTACAGGAGAAATTGAAAATGCCAACTCACATTAGCCAGTTGATTAGTAGTTATTGCACTCTCCAGAATAGTGGATTTGCATCTCAAAAAGAAGAGTTAAATCCAGGTCCCCTCCTTTTCAGCTGCTTGATGTAGCTGCAGAGTACTTTAGATGGGTGCATATTGTGTATTCTGCTGTGTCTAGGTGGTCCCTAAGCATTTTGCTGAATTGGGTGTGGTATGTGGAGAAGTGCCCAAGGCATGGACTTCAAAGGGCTGAGGAATTAGATACCCCTTGTGTGAGTCAGATCAGAAACATTTTTTACCTTAGCATATGGAGAAACAGAATTTAAGGCAAACAAAGCATTTCACATCCAAATTTCAATGCCAGCTAAGTGGAAATTTTAAGATTGTTCACCCAGGTACTTTAAATACCACAAATGTCTTATTTCAATTTCTAAAATTCTGCTGTATTCAGAACTGTCTATGGTGACATCATAGGTATGGTCTAGGAGCATGACAGGCTGGCTGTAGGAAGAGCTTATGTTGACTGTCAGAGATGGACTATTTTCCATAAACTGCCTGCAATATGCAGTAATAGCATACAGTAAAGAAAACAACAACAAGGAAAACAGGGGGAAAATAAAAACGGTAATGCCCAGCAGCCCAAATACTGTTAACAGTAACTTTTATCATAACTGTTTAATGGTCCTGATAATTGGTCCCATCATGTCAGACAGTATACAGAGGGGAGAGTAAAGGTAGTTCCTGCTTAGCAAAGCAGTAATAAATTTGATAGACCTGGAGGAAAATGTCTAAGTACAGCAGCTATGGGACAGTAAAAAGCAATGAACTGAGGTCTCCTGAATCCCAGGGTAGGGCACTGTATATCATTTATGTGTGGAAATACCTGTTGCAGATGGTGACATCAAGATATCAAATCACTATTAGCTTTTCAGAAACAACTGTCAGGAAAGCAGGTTCAATAATGTTGACCCTCCACAGTCTCTGCAGTTGCCAGCTCTAGCCCTTGGCTGTAGGTTGATCATTGCTTTGAGAGAGGTAAACTGATCTCTCTCAGGCATCTGTTGTTTTTTCCCCAAAGAAAGGGCCATTTTTGTAGAGTAACACATAATTTGTTTAGCATTACCCATAACATTTTATGATTGCTTTCATAAAACTCCCACTTTTTGGCATCTTTTCTTACCCTAAAAAATGTGTGAAGGAAGGAAATAGAGCCAAGAGTAGTTGTCCTAGCCATCACCAGAGCACTTGGGTTGGAACAAAGTCTTTAAATACGGGGACTAACTCAGAAGTGGGTGGAAGATAATTTGTGTAAATTTGCCTTTAACGATTTTATTTACCCTGGCTTATTTAAATCTATTTCTGTTTCTCTGTTTCTGGAGATGTGTGTCTCAAACTATTTTTTCCCCTCACTATTCTTTTTGTAGTTTTAAGCTATTCTAGGTATCAAAAGTGGAAAAAACCCACAAAAACTGTCAGATCTCTGACAGGTGTCCTCTGACAAGTCTTTCCAGGGAGTTCTAAAATGTTCCTTCTCCTAAGCTTGCCCCATCTCTCCTCCCCCACACTATGTAGGACACGATCCGGAAGGAGCCTACACATCACATTCCCTGACTGACAGCCTGAACCATCAGCTTAACCCTGTTTTTATCAGCTGTTCAACCTAGAAAGTACAGCTGGGTTCTGAAGTTGATAAACCTCCCATTTCCCTTCTGAATCTGCTCTGGAGGTGATCCTATCTGGCAGGAGAGCAGCAGCATGTTCAGTCATTCCAGGAGTCAGACAGAGGGTGCCTGTCGGAGATCTCAGATCCCTGGAGCTCTTTGCCTCACAGCAACTTTCTAGAATTTTAGCATTTTCTTTTCTTCCATGTCCCCCAGGGAGGATAATTTTATGGCTCAGCACAATTCAACTGGCCAGATTATTGTTTTTCCCTTCTGGATGCTCAGCCTGAACTTTCCTCTGACACTAACCTCATTAGTTACTTGCATGATTAAACTAAGTGAGTGAACCTGGCAGAATGTGAGGTCCTCCAAAACCCTCCAGTTTTGGAGAGTGTTGGTTTGCAATCTGCATTTGACTTGGAGAATATTTTTTCTGAATAAACAAACAGGCATTATGCTAATGAATCATTAAAGTTGAAAATATGTTAAAAATATGGCTATATCTGAGTATAAAAGCAACTATTAAGGCAAAAAATATCATTGTGGAAGTGATCTGGCTGCGAATTGGGGATTCCTTGAATAAATATCTTCACATTTGTAGGATAGGCTGTTTTCTGGCATTTCAGTGATGGTTCAAAGGATTTGAAACCCTTTTAGTTTATTTTCTCAAACAGAAACTGCAGTTCCTGCCATGGCAAAAAGAATATAGGGAGAGAAAAATATCTATTTTCTGTACTCCACTTTTGGACATCCCCAACATTTTTTCTTGATAATGTTTCTCTCTTCCTCAATTATTCAGTGTCTTATCACCTGCTCTTTAATTGGATGCAGGGAAAACCATAGAAACCTAAAACCTCCACTAAACTCAGCAAAATAAGGTTGAGTCCTTTTATATATGTTATTAGGTGCTTCATGAGAATAAAAATAAATCCAAATAAATTATTTATGCAGTCATGTCTGTGTTTCTAAAATACAAAAATGTTACTCCTGGAATAAGGGGCTGCTCAGTGAAAAATCCCACTGACATCTGTCCTGAGGATGATCCTCTGCAAGGGGCCATTCCTTGGGGTTCAGTGTGGCTTAATGTCACAGTTCACCCCTGCATACTCACTCTTTGTCACAGTCTCATAAGAACTCAGTGTGAGATAAATGGACCATGTGAGCAATGGAGCTAATGAAGGTTAATAAGCCCAGTTTTATAAATGAGCAAATTTTTGAGAGCATCTATAATTTTTTCTACATTTAGTCATGTCATTAAAAAAAAAAAAGTCATCACAATGGCTTTAAATATTACAAATTAAATTTACTCCCTAAATGAAGATCATTGATATCACAGACAACCAGGAATAATTTAGACCTTAATCGGACCTCTAAAGGTAATTAATTTCCCAGTGATGTTTGGTATAAATATTCTCTTCTTAATTTATTGAACTAGAAATCTGAAGTATTCATGCATGCAAGTATGCTCTAGTTATAAACAGAAAAAATTAGGAAAGCCCAATACTGTTTTTTGGGGGTTTTTTCTGCAGTGTCAGCAGACTCTGCCATGAAAGTGGTACAAATACAGCAGTTATGCCTTAAAGGTTTTAATAGCTGTACCCTAATCCATAACAATCCATCAGTACATGATGGTATTTGACATAAGAAGTTATATTTGAAACCAAAATAATTGATTATGTTTATTTAATGGGACATAGCTTATTTATCCAATGGGACCTAAGCCACTTACTGAGCTAAAACCTAAATGATTTGGAATCAAGGACGTGATGGAAGTGGGTCAGGTTTTTTTCCATGTAATATTTCCTAATGGTCTGATGGTAGGAAAGGCTAAACTGTGTCTAGTAAGTTTATATTTGTTGTACAGCAGTCTGCAATTCCACTGGAAAATATTTAGAAATCTGCAAATGAAAAAGGCTTAACACTGTGAGCTGTTAATTATGAAGTTTCCATAGAAACACCATTATTCCCTCTTCTTGAGAAACGAGCTAACATGCATTGTGAACAGGAGAACACAGTTATTAACAACTATCTGTAACTTTCTAGATTATCCTCATATAAAATGAAGTCATGAAAGAACTTCAATGTGATGGTGCCCACATCTTTCCCTTTTGCAGCTCTTGCATGGGACTCTTGTTCTTTTCTCTTCTTGTTCTTGTTCTATTAAAGTGGGAGCCCACTGTCCTCTTTAAAGAGGTGAGATTTTCAGAAGACTTGAAGATAGCAAAGTAGGAACCAACCAGCTCATGCATAGGATTTTAAGAAAACAAAAACTAAAATATTATTTGTAACAAAGAAATTTATATGCTCTGGTGGGATCTAAAGCTCCCAGGTGGAGTAATGAGGATGTACATTCACTGACTCTGGTCACTGTTTAGGTGGGGCCTCAATTTCATCATTTCTTCATCCTCTCATATTTAAAGTCTCTTCTCCAAAATACAAATGACATATAATGCAGTCTGTAAACTGATATAATTTTCAATTTTTGGCTCTTCTATTACACTATGATGATCTGCTTTTCTTCCCTGTCTTTACAGTAATAGTGGATAGCCTTCCCTGGCTCCAGGGGCCGCCCAGCTCCTCCAGGTCTCACCAGGCTTGTGACCTGCTCACCAGACCTCACTGCTTTGCTCTGGGGAGGAGGCCAACAGCCAATTTAAATCTGAGCTGCTGCTTTCTGCCTTTCCTATTTCTGTGCCTTTCCTATTCCTGTTAGCACTGGAGAATTTTTGAGAAGCTGATCAGGTCAAAGATTAAAATGGTCCAAAAAAGTGATTAATTTTTTTGAGTAAGGATTGAGGTAAGATGCAGAGCAGTAGTGTGAACTCATCTGGGCAGGGGTGGGTGGTTAGCCAGAGGTAATTCTGAATGTGGGTGCATTGAATTTTGTAAATACTTGTAAAAATCAAAGTAGTTTTGATAATTAGTAAAAACAGATCATAATTTTCCCCCCAAATCGACATGCTCATAAATTCTGTATGAAAATATGCTAAGTCTAATTTGATTTAAATTTCCTCTGAGAAGAGGATGAGAGCAGCATTTCCCAAAAGCTCTATTCTGGCTCTTTTTTTTTTCCTTTCAATTTTCCTTCAGGTTTTCACTAAGTGAATAATAAATGTGTTTTCTTCAGAAATTACATGCCTACAAGTGAACTTCTTTGCTTATAAGCTATGTAGGAAACCATTTTTCATATTGTACCTGCATGAATAATATCTAACATTTCACAAAAACTCATTAAATGCTTTTTTTCCAAGATAAAACCTAAGCTGTGGAATGTAAGGATTTGACTTAATAGGACAATATGAACGTCCTTAAAACCTCATTTTTTACATGCTTAAAAAATAAATTATAGGTAAAAGTAAAAATGCCTGAGAATGATAAAAGGATACTGGGATGACAAGGCCTGATTCTTTGAAGGTAGGAAGCAGTAATGTTTTTCTCCTGACATTAGTATTTCATGTTGGCACTATTTTAAATCCTTATTTTTTCAGTGATACATAGCAATTTGGAGTTATCTGTGAAGCATTAGATTATCAGTCACACTTCTATTAGATATTAAATTAAATCATACTATCAAATGAACTACATGTCAGTCAAAAGTAAAAGAAAAAAACAACAACAACAAAATTTTTTTAAAAAGGCCCAAATCACAAAAAGCAAGTCTAGGTTAAGAATGCATGGGTCTAGAGATAAAAATATCATGTCATTTACATTTAAATAAGCCAATGAACACGGTGTTCTGATCATGTAGAAGCTGTAAAAGGATGAATTTTGGCTGTTTCAGGAAAAATACCATAAACACCCAGATACCAGTGACTGTCTGCACTGTGTGAAATGTGTCATTCTACATCACCGGGTCCCTGACAGCAAACCTATCAACCACACCAGCCATCACAAACCATTTTCTGTCTCTGGGTAGAGCTGCACAGCCTCCACAGCAGTGCAGAGCAGGTGGAGGAGAGAAAGGGAAAAGGAAAGGGAAAGGGAAAGGGAAAGGGAAAGGGAAAGGGAAAGGGAAAGGGAAAGGGAAAGGGAAAGGGAAAGGGAAAGGGAAGGCTCAATGGCAGCCTGGGCTCATTGGGTGGGACAGCCCTTCTGCACAGCTCAGACAGCCTTGGGGGTCTGTAAGTGCCATTGTCCTGTCCCCAGACAGGGGAGGGAGTTGGGTTGGTGCCTGAGAGGCCCCTGCCTCAAAATGCCCTCACTTAGTGCCATGCCCTCCCGTGTGCTCAGCCTCTGAGCACTCACAGGCTGCACTTCAGGAAGCAGTTCTTGGCCAGGACTTCCAAGTTTTCTCCTGTGCGAGCATCTCGGGAGCCACTTCAGACCACGCAGGGCCACATGGGGGTTACAGCAGGAGACTGGATCACATTCTCTCTGCCTTATTTTTGCTGAGAGCCTAAGCAGTACCTCCCTTCCTCACCATCTGAAAACTTAATTTAAAATCTTGGCTTGATTGCAAGTCCATGGCAAGATTCCCACTGGATACTAAGTGAATATGTTGTCACTACTGACTGCAAAATCATTAGATGATGGAGAGAGTTGATCTCAGCCTAATGATGCAGCAATGCAGGTGATGCTCACAGGGAGTGTGAACACACTGGGGACCATTTTCTCTTTTTTGAAATCCTTGGAACATGTTAACCTTTGCAACAGAGCCTGTCACATACCAGAGAAGGCTCCAGTTCCTTATATCTCTTGTGGTGGAAAACAAAGGACCTAGGACTCTTGACTGAGGTGGAGAATCACTAGGTAAACCCAGCATTAAACAACTCCCTATACACTTTGTTCAGCAAGTTTGCTGGCTTCAGGCACATTTTGAGGTTTTTTTGCTCATGTTTTGCAACAGAGAAAATTTTCTAATTCATTAAGGCCTGAGGAACAGAATAGAGAATTCAGATGTCTTTAAATGTGGATGCCAAATATCAATGGCACAGCACTTTGAAATGGGACAGGCTGTATAATCTGTTTAACCTGCTCATGTGGCTGGAACGATTGCCTCACTGATGATGACAGAATTGATGCAATTGTTCATTTTTTGCCGTTGCTCAAAAATAAAATACAGTAAACAGATATTTAAAATAAAATGCAAACTTTTCTCAGTGCTAATCCCACTGTGCAAATGCAAGATATTTTCAGTGGCAAGGTAGTCCTCACAAGATTGGCATATGAATTTTGTTTTCTTTGTCTCATGAACTTGTAGCTATACTTACTTGTCAGCATAGCTGAACAGTTCCCTTGTTAATCTGATCTAATGATCACAAGGCTCAAGGAAAAAAGGATACCGAGGCACCTCCAAGCCTGGCACAAACACAGCCAAGTGCATTTGATTTCAGTATCACAAAGACACTCCAACACTGGAAACTGTTCATTTAAATTTTACTGTTTTCTCAGGGAAAGGTCAGAATCTTTATTCAGGAGTGCTTGGAAAACTCTTCAAATTACTTTGGTAGGAAGCAAGGACTATCATTACTTCTACCCAGCTTGTGCTGCAGAACTAGTCTTTAGAATGACCCTTAACTGAAGCAGAAAATGGAACTACAGTCTACCAACTAACCTCTCTGATGCAATCTAGCTGTCTCTTGAGATTTTTAATTTGCTTCAACAAATCCAGACACAATGATAGCAATGGCAATGAGAACTGCAGCTTGAGAAATCAATATAAATTACAGCAGCAACCAAAGCTCTTGCAGTTGTGACTTGGAGGGTGCCAGAGAACCAAAGAGTTGTAACAAAATTGACAATGGATAGTAGTTACTATTATATTTTACAGAATGCATCATTGCTATAAAGGAATTCTATTTCCTTCCTCTCTTCTTCTGCACAGGACTTTGATTTAAATATCAGTAAAAAATGTCAGTTCAAAATATCAACTTTCAATTAACAGTGTTTATATTAACAATCTTTTCCAGTTTTTCTGCAGCAGACCATGCCTAACCTCTGGGCTGATGCTTTCAAAATCATACAATAACTGATTGTATGTTACTGGCATGTGGCTTGGTGTGTTTGATTTAAAGAAAAATATGCAAGATTAAATAGAGAACAGTAAGTACAGTAATGAAAGCACCATATCCATGGAAAATATGGTAGCATTCTGAGAAGTGAGAGTTGTGTTTATCTCTTTTGAGTGTTAGGACTAAAAGGGGTTATAGTAGTTTATATACAAGTGGGAAATGCTGCAAGAGATGGGTTTAATAAGTATAAAGAGAAAGAAAGTACAATTAATTGAATTATTGCAAATAATATATATTACTTGACTTTTAAATAAATTTTCATATATTAAGTGTTAAATATGCAATGCAGTGGCATTTACAATTCTCTGTGGAGGCTGATGGTTTGCTGATAATGTTACTTTTTCTGTATTATCAAAATGAGTTAATTAAGAATTTCAAGTCTAGTGCTTGACATGACCCATGGATCAACTATATATTTAGCTTTAGGGCTCAGCCATTTGGGTCTAGAAGTGCTCACAAAGTGAAACCTACTGAGCTCAAGACAGTTCTAACTGGGAATACTAATAACAAGAGCATAATTCAGATATTCACATGCTCTTCTACCTGGGAAACCATTTGTTCACCTTGTTTGAAACTTGACAGAGACTTCTATTTGATCTTCCCCTGGCATTTACCAGGCTTTGAAATTAGTAAGTTAATATGCCTTCAGTGATAGATTCTGTTAATCATTGCATAAACTGCAATATTAAGAAATTTCTTACCAAGTTGCTGTGGATGAAGTTCTGTTTGACTTCAGAAGAAATTCTGTTGGACTCCCTTTGACTGAGGCAGCTTCTGCCCTCACTCAGGCTGTATAAAAATGAAGTGGCAAATCCACAAGGCAGGACCTCAGCTGACACAGCCTGACCCCAGTCCTCAGACTCTCTGCAGCTAGAGACAGAACTCTCCTCTTCTCTTGGAATTACTGGGACCAGGGTTATCCATCCACAAAAGAGGCAGAGATTTCCTGCTCAACTAAGCCATGCCTCAAAGACATGTGGATGGCTGTTTAATTCCTCCTGATCTCCAGCCAAATGTCAATGTCACCCCCATAACACCGAAGGAGAGAACTTATTGGTTGCTTCACTTGGGACTCTGATCTGTAGAAAATCCCAAGACATTCAATATTCCTGAGCATTGATCCCATTCCTTTGTTTCACTATGATTTTTTTGTTGCCAGTCCACTTGAAAAGTAGGCCTTAACTGAGGATGTTCAGTTGTGGAAATAATGATCTCTGAAATTAAACCTTTGATGCCTCATTTTATTTCTGAAACTGATTTTAACATCTTTGAACTCTGAGATTTCATAAAGTGTCTGCCTTTCAATTTGTACATAGTAGCTCAAAAATTATGGTGATAGTGGAAGTCTTATATTACATTGGACTTCTTCCAATATTAGTTATTTAACTTTGAGTATGCAGAGAGTGTAAATGGATCCATTTCATTATAGTGGTTTTGTTTTCATGTGAATCAAGAAAACATTGTTTAAATTGGGAAAATGGTTTAGAATTTAAATTGACAGCATTCAGATAGCTGTGGATTTAAATGTGGACAACATCTCTTCCAAAAAAGATTGCATAGCAAGGTCTGAATGCCACCAGTTTAGAGAATTCTGAGACCCAGATGCCATACCAGAACTCAACTGAGTACTATACTGACATCCTCTAGTGTTAGGCATATAAATAAAGAGGTTTGATTGAGCTAATTTGTACAAGAAATAGCCAAAACCCACTGGTTTCAGTAAATTGAAACCTCTGTTGTTGGATTAGGAAGCATAAACATCTCATTTAGATATCAAAAACAATATAAGTTTATAGATGCATCTGTATAAAAAACATTCTGCTCCACCAGAAGCAAGCATAGGTTCCAGTTTGAGCTGTTTTGATACAAGTTTCTTTTTTTCACTTGTGAGCTAGACATTGCTCATAACCTTTCAACGAGCTTTAGATTTCTATTTGTTTACTGAAGGAAAGATCTGGGATCTTTGAGGAGTACCTTTGAATATTTGTTTATACAAAAGTTGTTCTAAAGTGCTCGTTATTAAATGCTTGCTGGGCTTAGTAAAACAAAGGTCTCAGAATTAAGTAGGTATGCCACTAGCAAAAAGACATATTGAATAATAAAAATCCTCAGTGTGCTTAGCATCATTTTGTGTAACTCTAAATTTATTTATAGATTTTGACTTTACAATAGGCTTCAATGTGTCTTTATGGTTTGCCAATGCACCCAATGGGAAGGTTCAGTCTAATCAGATTGGGTATCAAAAAAATAAGCATGGGAACAAATCAACAAAACCCTGGCATTGTAAACATTGTAAAAAGACAAATAATTGTGTTTCTAAGTTTCTTCTACCTTGAAACTAATTCTCCATGGTTCAGCTGTTGGTTCCCAAAGCAGGTGGTGCCTCTAGTTTTTGCTGCAGTGCTGTCCTTCAAGGCAGACAGGTAGTGAGTGTGGGCAGGAAACACGGCCAGCTGAGTCAGCTCTGTGCTGTGCTCATGTCTGGAGTAACTCACCAGGAGACAGGCAGTGAAATGTCTCATGTTATGAGAAATAGCTACAAGGAAGTTCTGGAAAATAAACTCTGCCTTCATCTTTCTTCATCAAAACCCGTTGAGGGGAAGGCTTTTATAGATAAGGATGGGACATGGCATTTGTGACTGCCTTTACTGGTATCTTTGAACTGACTATCTCTCTTCCCCTGGTGGCACAGACCATTTAATCCTTTTCCTAAGCTATAATAGCATTACAAAGCATTTTCAGGAGTTTCTTTTTTCTCATATTTAGCAATGTTGCTAAGTGATTGGGATCTGGGCACAGGTGTCTGCCTTTGCCCTTGCCATATCTCCTTGCCATGGGGGGCAGTGCTGCTGACACAGTGCCCCAAAAAAGGGAAAGTCACTGTGCCACTGAGGTCAACATGCTTTGGTGTTGATTGAGGACTTCTGTATTTCCAGAGCATGACTGTATTTGGGATATAAAAGAAACAGGAATTTTTGTGGATAAATTGTTATAACTAGCTCTAGGTTAATAATTAATGATAGAGTTATTTGTGAAGTATTTTCCATTTTATATTCATAATATAGATAAATATTTAAAATATATTAAGAAATACGTGTGTATGTATTTTATAACATTTTAATGATATATTTATCAGAAAAATAGTTTCTCAGACTAAGAAGAAAGCCCTTTCAAGTGGTTGGCTCTCTCAAAATCCAAGAATTGCAGAAAGTCAATATTATTTGCAAAAATATTAGTTTTAATCAAAACCCATTATCCATGAAATATTTTCAACAAAAAATATTTACCAGGAATCATAATTAGTTTTCAGTGTTTTCTTTGCACTCTTCCCTGTTTCTTTTATGCTTTCATACCATATTCTCTCATTTGAGTGACAGACTTTATTAAATACTGAGAGTGACTATTCACTGTGCAACCAGCCAAGACAGTCAGGCCTGAGGATCTCAAGAGGTCCTTTCCAATCTATCTATTCTTTGATTTGGGTACCTTTTCTGAGGGGGAAACCTCAATATGTTTTGACAATTTCCCCAACTATTCCATGAAAATGGTTTTGCACAAGGATGACAAAGGAGCAGGGCTTGACAGGTGAGCAATGCTTGATTTGGGCAAATTTGCAAAGTCCTTTTCTTTTATTCCCTGCTCTTGCACCTCATTTTTCTGAATTCTCTGCTGATGTTAAACAGCCACAGCCCAAGAGGTGCCAGGTAACTACATTCATTTAAAAGAGCTTCACACAGGATTTATACCAGAGAATTTTGCTCTACCTGATCTTTGGCTTCATGCATTACTGTGTAATTACAATCTCTTATGCTTCATTAATTAATATTCATTTAAGCAACACAGGCAACAAAAGCACACAAATAGGTTTCAGCTGTCTACAATCCAAGATAGTCCTAAAGGAATAAAGTTATTCTTCAGCATTCATTGGTTTGTTTTTAAAAGTTGACAGCTAAATCTCCAGATCAGGAAACACACGCACAGTTACTGACATGAGACCAAATTGCTTTCCTTGTTACATTTCAACATCTTGTTTATTTGCAGCTGCAAATTTCTCAGCTGAGAATCTGGTCACAAATACTACAAAATTTTACGTACAAAAAAGAGAATTAATGTGCTAAAGAGAAAAATGAAAATGAATGTGTTGTTGGAAAGGCTCAATATTTTTCCTTCACAAAATAGAAAAGCTACACATCCAGTTTCATTATTTTTTAAGTCTTTTGAGGCTACTTGATGTTTATTCAATAGGAGGACTTTCATCATCTCTCCTTCGGTGCATTAAGTGAATTTAGTATTTCACTTTTTGTGGCCAAAAATATGTCACTGGTGTGAGGAATAACAGAAACCTCATAAACTATAGACAAATTGAATTGTATTCTGTCATCTTCATGACCACAATCTCTATGCCTTAAAAAGTTGTAGCTGGCTCTATTTCACCCTGTGCTCAGTATTGATGAAGCAATAAAAGGTAGGTATTAACAGCAAAGAACCAATAGTCAAATAATTGTTTAGCTGTGTGGGAGACATCGAGACTGCAGTCAAAAGTACATAAATTTGAAAACAGCATCCAAGTCCATGGCTGGAATCTGTGGAGAGTTGTGAGAAAGGGCTGGTTAGAAAAAAATATCATATAGTGTAAACAATCAGAAACCATTATTCTTTCCCATGATTTATCTGCTGTTAAAATTTTGTTCAGTGCTTTACAGGTAGGTCTGAAGACACAATAAGAAATCAAAGAGTGAAGAGACTTGTGCAGTACTTAATAATGCAGACATCACCATTTAAGCAAGCTCAGTGGGAATATATTTTGCTTTTCAGTTTAGGTCGTGACACTCACAAACCTCTGAGAGTGCACCTAAGTTTGCCAGGCAGGCTGTGAGCAGTGGTGTGGTAACTAATCCATGTTAAAGCTAACAGCCTCTGTCTGCTGGGCTGAGCCAGGAAGGTGCCTCTGTGCTCACACGTGGCTGGGAGCTAGAGCAGATGAAATGCAGGCACAAATTCTCCCTATCTGCTCCCTCTGCAGTGAACCAGGTAGCTGAACCTGAATCTTCCACATCCCAAGTCATTGTCCTGCCTCCAGGGAATGCTTCACTGAGTGCCTTTTCATAATGGATTGAAAAGCAAGTGTTTGCTCACCCCTGCCTTGCAGGCTTGTCCAAAGCAAGCAAGGACTGTGACAATAATTCTACAAAGATGTCATTTTGCTGCATATCTGCTTCTGTGCCAGAATTACAGGCATTGACTCCAGCAGGCTTACCCTGGGATTATTAAAAAGAGCTTCCTGGAGGCAGCTGATTTCCCAGAAAATCAGACTTCCTGAGGAAAATCTGGGAATAGTGATTATTCCATCATTAGAAGTCGAAGCAAATCAGATGGAGATACATCTCAAAAAACATACTGCCATGAAAGGGTGATAGGCTGAATGTGGCAGCAGGGACTTCCTCTCTGATTCCCTAAGATGAAAGAAAGCATAGATTTGGAGTCCTGGCATTTCAGAATTACTTCCTTGGGACTACAGTTTGTCTGGGACACTTTAGACAGATTTAACACTCTGGACTAATATGTGGCAAGGACCACATCATAGCACATAATTTCTCTAGCTACTATGAAACATCACAGGCTGTAGAAAGATGTTAACTTGTAGGGGTGTCCCATAATTCACAGAAGGATTCAGCTGTTCTGTGTAAGAGGGTCAATTCCTCTGTCTACAGCCTCATTTACAACAGCAATTCCAGCTTAGATATGGACACTTAATCTTTTTTTCATTATTATTGTTCTTTCTGAACAATGATAATTTCCAAGTTGAGGACACACCACTCTAATCCCTTCTTTTCTCAAAGGCTGTATAAATTGTAAAGGTTGTATCTTTTGTAGCAGCTGCTACAGCTGATATTTGACTGTTTAAAAACAAAACAGGAAACAAACATGCAAACTCCTAAACCAATTCCCCACTTTTTTACATCAGATTTAGCCCTCTATAAAATGGTATCAAGAGACAAAAAGGGATATATAAATAATTTCCCATTACACATTCAACTGTTCATTGGAGAATAACTAAAGGAAAAAATGCCTACTGTGACAAAATCTGATAACAAATATGTACATTCATACCTTATTTTGATCTTTATAAAAATGTGATTTATTTCTTGATTTCTAAGGCCATGAGCAGCTGAATAGACCAGTCTTAGAAAGTCAGGCTATTCCAGTTTGAAAAACCTGCAGACATGTCTTGAATCTCTGAATAATGAGGTAATCTTACCAGAAGAGTAGAAAATTTACATTAAGATTATTTGAGATTGACTTTGACTCTTTTTGGATTCCAAATCTTCCAAGCACTCAGTTCTCTTATCAGTAGAAGTGAATTTAACCACTTCAAAAGAGGAGGTGGGCTAACCTTCCTGCCGTGGGAGGGGGAGGAAGAGGAAAAAGATTCTCATAAGGCTGAGCCTGCTTTTGAGATTGTCTCTATTTCTCCCCTTCCACCTCATTTTATATGTGTGTCTCATCCTCATCCCTGATTCAATGACTGCAATATTGTAGAAATATTGTACCACAAAGTGCAACGTGCCACAGCCTCCCTCATACCTGGCCTGATGGACCTACACTGAAGGTTGCAGATGGGAAGTGGGTACAATAAATATGCTGAAAATCTTTTTTTTTTGCCATCTCTTTGATGAAACATTCTGGAGGCTATGGCTACTTACCTGGAGTCAGACTAAGTCTGATCCTCATGTGTACATCAAGCTGATGGCAGCTTGGTGTTCCTGCTGTGAATTTTTCTGGGGCAAAGTTATGTACAAATGAAAGCATTAAAGATGCATTTGAAATGCAACAGTCTCTGCAGATTGTGTAGAAGCAATAAGGCTTTAAAGAAGAGAAATGGATCTGGAAATGCCAAGGTTCAACATTTGCAAAAGTCCCAGCATGAGCACGAGAGGGCTTCTTAATTAAAGGGGGATGAGGGGGGCAGGCAGCCTGCAATCACAGTGTGGGGTCTGCAAGTACTCTGAAGATGGCACTTTATGATCATGAAATGTGCTCGTCTCACAATGATGCCTGCCTGCCTGCCTGGTTTAAGAGGTGATTATCTGCTGGCAAAGGATCACATCAGCAAAACTCCTGAATCTGAATGCCACTCTCAGGTGAAGCCTGCCCTGGTCTCAGGGGCAATGCAGAAGGGTAACGCATGAAAACGTGGCAGCTCTTCCAGTTTGGGTGAAACAGCTCCCTGACATTGCATTTTGTATCACAGCTTACACTGTGCATTTAACTTCAAAAACTTCTCACATGAGAAAGGAACTTAAAGAGAGTAAAACTTTGGGTATAAATAAGATCCATTGTGCCATAAGCAGGCAGCAATAGCACAGAAGCCAGGCTGCCTTTTGAGATTGCGTGTGTCGCAGTGTGGGACCTGGCAAATGTTTTAGACATCTGTGATGGTTTTCAACTGATGAGAGAGCAAGACATTCAAACAGAGGCACTGGGGAGGTAAAAACTTAATGAAAAAAGAACTCTGTGTGGGACAAGTTGTTGTCCCAGAGTCTTGGAAGTTGTGATGATAAAAAAGAGGCTTTAAAAAGTCAGGTCATGTGCAACTTACTTGTTGCTGCTAAAATACACCTTTACAGAGCATATCAAAGCACCTCTCTCCCAAGGGCTGCTGTCATGCCCACACCCTTCTCGACACAGACTTCCCATCACTGTAATTTGCCTTTGCACATCTGGGAAAATTGTCCTTAGTGATCAGTTCAGTAGAAATACGAGGAGACTGACAGGCAGGCAGATGTGTTGCTGGATCCACTTTCAAGAGTGAGGCTGAAGACAAATTCCAAGGTTTTAGTTTTTCAATCAGAACAGCAATCCCAATTAGACTGGGTATTACACAAATCATGTGCAGAACTGTCTGGACCTTTGTAGGACCCACTGCAGAAGTAAGAGGTGTAGGTGTATGGAGGGGAGTGTGTTTGTGTATCTGAGTGTTTATGCAGGCTACTAGTTGAAACTGAAAGCTTTGGAATAGCAGGAAGGTGGTTTCTCTTTTTTTTTTTTTTTTCCTATTTCATAATATTGTGTGTTATTTAGGCCATTCCAGTATGAAGCTATTGTTGTGGCCCAGGTTTGGGGTCCTCCCTGAAACGTGTTCATGAGGCCTGAAACCTCTTTATCCATGAAAGAAGTTACTATTCCCTTCTCTGCTACCCAGGTATCTTGCCCAGAGATGCTGTTTGCAGTCTTTCTTCTCTGTGGAAACACAGTGATTCTTATAAGAAATAACATTAAATCAGTGCAGTGACTCAAATAGTAATTTAAATGGGAAATTGGAAAGTTTGTTCTAAACAATGTAGAGTGAAAAATCTTTCAAAGGAGAGCATTACATTGACTGGTGATGCAAAAATAGACAAAGGTGTGGACTTAGAGAAAATATTTTGTGCAACTGTTTGCATACTTCAAAATATGAGCAGATTGTTTTCAATCTTTCAAAACATAATTTTTCATTTTTCTGATTATTTTTAGAAGAAATTTTTGATGAAAAATGGAATTGTTGCAGGGTCCATGTGTTAATAAAACACTAAACCAGGTGTTTAAACTCCAAAAAACTAGAATCAGTAGACAACTCGCCTGTTTAATCCTGAGTACTTAAATGGATTCATGGAGTAGGGTACCTTGTTATCCAAAGAACAGAACTTCTAATGTCTTTGTTAATTGGTGTTATCTCATTCATTACCTTTATAATGAGTATTCACAAATAGCAAATCCTCTCTTTCTTATCTCTGTCAAAGCATATGGTCCTAGCAGAGGAACCAAGATAACAGGAGCCTAATGCAGATGTCCTCTAAATTCAGGATACTGAGTGGTTATGTCCAAAGGAGCTGAAATGAGCCTTAACAAAACTTAACTCTTTATGTACTTGGTATGGTCATGAGGAATGAATTTTAAAGCCCATCTATTGATCCACCTTTAGATAAACTATGGGTAAGCATATTATGGTTTCAAAGCCAAAGACTCCATGTCCTGAGTAATGGCTCTATTCCAAAAGTCACAGCCTATAACAAGGGGTAGAACTTGTCAGGAATCTTCCAATAAAGTGTTTTTCATTGGAAAATGCCAGTTAGTAAGAAGCAGTATGGTTCACGAGTCTCCGTGGACCTCTTGATGAAATTCATTTTAAAGGAAATCTAAATTTTCAAATATGAGCATTTCTTTTTGAAACCATTTCCAGATGAAGCAACTAAATTCTTTTACATATCAGCTAAAATACATCTCAGAAAGATAAAAATTATGAGAACTACAAAATCATATAACAGTAACATTTCATTTTTTTTGCTATATTTACATTTACTCTTTTTTGTGCCATTGACTAAATATGACATAGAAAAATGCTTTAGATTCTCAAAAATTTTAAATAGCAGGAAAATACTGTTTGAAGATAAAAATTCACACTTTTGTCAGTGACATTCTGGTGTACAGACAAGTCAAAACCCAGATCCCAAAAGATCTGTAGATATGTTTCTCTTGTTGATTTCATTGACACGTTAAATGTTTGTCTTTCACTTGGTCATAGCATCTTCCTCCATAATAGTTTTATGTGGACCTGAGAGTCTAAATTCCTAATTTAAAGTTCCCTTGATCCTTGCACTTTGAACATTGTTAGTTGTGGGGCTATTTATCAAACATACAATTTTTGAAGTTCCTGCTGAAACTGCTTCCCAAGAGAAGTCTTTTCTTCTTCAGGCCTGACAGTACCATAAATTATTTTAAGATGTTATAACCTTCTGTATTTTCTAGTGAGTTATACTGCTAGTTAAAAAAGGCTCTATGTTTCTGAGGAGCCTCCAATTTGATTGTTTGCTGGGAGCAACATTGTGAAGAGAAAATGCAGCCGTTGGTCTTGAGCTCTGATATTGTCTCATAACAAATGGTCTCAATTAAAGACAATTCAGGGAAGTCCATGGAAATATAGTCAATTATCAAACCCTGAGAAAGAAATGCTTTGAGAACACAATTTGCCTTCATTTTGCAAGGTATTAAAAAAAAAAAAAAGCAATACAAATATGGCAGAAAAAGTCACACCAGGCAGGAAACAACAAAAAACAATGACTAGAATATTTTTTCTGCACTTGAAATTTCTCTCTGTTTTTCATTAGCAATTTGAAAACTCCTTGCTTATAGTAAATGCTTGGATGAATGTTCATTTAGTTCTATCTAGTCTGTTTTGTTTCTCTAAAATCTATCCTTAATGCCAGCTGAGTAAGAACTTACAGGCAAGGCAAAGAACCTGAAAAGTTAAACAATTTTACATCTTGAGGGGAAATGTCCCTCCTGTCAAAACTCTGCTGGTTTTTGAGGCATGGAAATTTATCATCACTGCAATTATTATCATAGCTTCATTCAGCTCCTTCAGAATCGTAAGAAAAGGGAGATGATGACATGATAAGAAGCAGTATTTGCTATAGTTATACTCATCCACAATGTAATAGCAGTTGCATAAAAGCTACCTAAAACCCAATGCATGTATTTTGAACAGAAATTAGTGTGTTACATCAGAAGCATTCTTCTAAGTTATTACTATTGTAAGCTGGTTCACTGCTTCCTTCTTATTCACAGTATTTCTGCTTTCAGAATTGCAGGTCCAAAGAGATAGAAGGGCTGTGAAGTCTAAGAAATGCAATAGTGGTTTGGTGGGGTCTTCTCTAAATGGGTTACAGACCAATGGTACAGCTCAGACAGAGGAATTTTTGACATTTCTAACTACTCAGGCCGAGAATAGAAGTAAATAAGTGTAAACACAATATCAAGATCCATCTGCTGGAAATGTTTCTATAGAAAAAGATTCTGTGAATCTCCATCAAATTTTCAGTGCTAAGAGAGAAGAGCTTTGTTCAGTGAGAGGTGGGAGGGTGCTTCTAGCCATGAGCCACTAGCATAATCCAGCAAAACTCCTCTTAGCTTCTTCCTTCCTCAGCCAATAACTCCAGCATGTGCTTAACACCCACCCTGTGGGATTGGGACACACAATGACAAGGACTTCTGTTGATCAAGGCCAAAATAGCTAACACTGTATTTAATTGCCTCACTTTAAGGCAGGCTGGTTTAAAAATGTTTTTCTAGTTGCTCTCCAGGCTGCCTGGCATGTTTTTGGCTGCTACAAGCCAATAAATAACAAAAGTAACAATCATAATAAATAGTAAATATTTAATATTGTAAGAACAACATTGCTGAGTACATGGTATTTTGAGTGACAGATGTGTATTTATTAGTGATATTAAGTAAATAGAGAGTGCCTTGCAGTTTCTTTAATAGCCACAGAATTAATCACACAGATGAATAATGTTGCCATGCACAGCAGGAAAATTATTTCTTCTCGGCACTGACTTTCTTTTTGCTAGGAGTGTTTTCAGCCAAAATATGTGGTGACACACAAACAAGTTGCTGAGCTCCTGGAAACTGATTTTCAAAGATTTGACACATTCACTTCAGAGTCTGAGTGTTCCCATTCAAGTGGGGATGTGGTCCTTCTGCTGAGAAGCCAAGAACTGGTACTCAGCCCCCTGCTTGGTGCAGTGGGGATTGCTCATCTGATGCTGGAGAATAGGAGTGGGAATTTCTCCCCACAAACATATCCTGCAGTATGTGTAAAACACCAGTTTGTGAGAAAGGATGAAATCTTTTTCTTTTGCTAAAGAGAAAAATCTCTTGAATAGGAAGGTGATTGAGATTTAGGAAGCACAGCAGAGAAGTGCCTTAGCTAATTCTTGATGTAGAAGACAGAAAGGAAATTAGCACAGCATGTGCCAAGGCCAATATAACCTGTCCTTGGGAAGGAGCACTGCACACTCTCTCTTTCCCTGGCCAGACTATAAAGGAGACAAACTTGCCTATACCAAAGTCAAGTGGCGTAGTTTGTTGGACAAACTTTTACTTCTGTGCTATCTCTGAAATTGCAGCTGTTTTGACATGAAGATGAGCCAGACTGAGTGGATGACTTGGTATCCAGTCAGATTCTGAACAATAATGGCTTTGGCATGAAAACAGTAGTTTGGAAAGTCAGGTTGTGCTTTCAAACATCTGCATTTGCTGCATCATTTGCTGGTCCATATAAAGGGCAGTCAGAGCTGCCTCCAGTGACAAGGTGTTATCCTGTGGGATCAAAGTACCTTGTAATACCAAATACTAAGTAAACTATAGTTGGACAGCTGGGAGAGAAAGCAAGGTCATGAGCTTGCTATAAGAAAGCTTTACTTTGGAGTTAATAGTCTGCAGTAGCTTGAAATGAGGCAAGCAAGCAGCTAAATTGAAGGGAAGCTTTTGTGCGTACATTGGGGGCCAGGAGAGTTTTACATACACTCAGAACCTTGCACTGCCTTTTGGGATGAGGAAAACAAAGTGGATTCTCTTTGAAAATGGAAAAGGGAACCCAAACAAACAAACCAGAAAACCCCCCCAAAAAAGCCTCTTGTGCTACAGGTATATTATGAAGCAATTGCTTTGCAGATAAGCCCTTCTAACAACCATATTGAATAGAAAGTCAGACATCAGGCAGATTTTCATCAAAGTAAAATTCCAAAATACAGTGTAATTCAGCCAGAAGGGAGTGATATGTTTAAAGATGGGATTTCATCAATGATGAAAGATTGCATTATTTCTTTCAGGGAGTCCTATAATAAAGCTTTTTTTAAAATTTAAAATAAACAAACAAATAAATAAATACAAAAATGAATGGATGGATGAATGAATGGTAGTATTTTCTATGTATTATTCTAATAAAAAATAATTTTTACTTAAAGCTAGTTCTTATAAAGTATTTTTAAACATAACAAAATTGGATTTCTATCACACAATAAAATTTCCTTTTTTTAAATGTCTTTTCCCTCACCAAAACTGGCATCAAAAACAAACAAACAAACAAACAAACAAAGCAAACCTTTGCCAAAATTTATATGCTTCCTAACAGAATTTAAGTATCTAAGGAGGGAAAGCAAACAGGCAATACTTGTATTGAAATTAAAAAAAAAGAATTTCAGTTGATTCAACATCATTCACTTCTCAGACAAAAAGAAAATAGCCTGTTCTTTTAAAAAGAGATTATTTGTCTGAAAGTTTGACCAACACTAAGAGAGAAACTTTACATTGCTTCCTGAGCTCCAG
This sequence comes from Haemorhous mexicanus, assembly GCF_027477595.1. NCBI lineage: Eukaryota > Metazoa > Chordata > Aves > Passeriformes > Fringillidae > Haemorhous > Haemorhous mexicanus. Next base: position 13,041,932 of record NC_082348.1, read on the forward strand.
AGCATCATTTAAACTGGAGGAAGTCCTAAAATATCCCTTGATTATCATCATCAACCTCTAATAAAGAACTTCATCAATGTTTTGTCCATTCTAGTGGCAGTGGGCAAAAAAATCAGTGATTCATTGGTAGTATAGGCCCTAATATCCCTCCAGCCCTCTTTACCATTAATTTTCCATTTTCCATTATCTGTTATTCTCTAAGCTCAATAAAGGGCAGCACTGAGCCCCATTAAATGATGATGTTCTGTGGTGAATGGGCAGCAGAAAAGTGCATAAACTAAGAGCCAGACCAAAGCTCATTGCAGTAAATCAGATTTCTTTAATCCCAAGGACTGGCTGAAGCCTGTCTGTCCCCTCCTACATTCCCAACCCCTGGCACACCTGGGCTGCTGCCACAGTGCACCAGTGCTGTCTGCTGGAGCTGAGAACCAGCCTGGGAATCAGCGCGCTTCCGAAGGAGCTGCAACGTTAAGTTGGTTGATGCATTTTAAGGAACATGGGAAAAATAGTTGAGAATTTGATTTCTACAGCTCTAGGAAAGCATTTTGCTCTTTCACATAATTGTGGGAAAGTCTGAGAATAAATCAAAATATTGTTATTGTGGTGAAGAGAACAGGCCTGTCTGCCTCTATTCACAGGAAGAATGAATCTTAAATTACACAGGTCGGACACTTAGATTGCTCAAATGTGATATCTTAATTTTTTATTGTCTTCTGGAGGAAGGAAACCTTGTTTCATCCCATTCAAAATCTGAAAGTTGTAATAAGTGCTTTGAATGGAACCACATCATTATTTTTTCATACTCCTGAAGAAAAAGGGAAGAGTAAACAAAGAAACAGGACAGTGTATCTGTCTGTATTCCTGGTCCTCACAGACCTTCAGAGGGATAGATGTTCAGCTAAGTTCAGCCCTGTAAAGCTTTAGCACCTTGTCTCAGCTTGCCCTGAGCCAATGAAGAGCACAGATTAATCACTCAGGGAGTGATTGTTCCTAACCAGACACCGGTGCATGTGCTGATTATTAAGTAGGTACAGCAAAACCTTCTGAATTTCTCCTTCTTCTCTCCACTGAATATAGAGGAGTACTAAAAAGCTAGATTGACCTGGGCACTGATTTAGATAGAAAATGTGAAGCTGATGGGGTATTAGGTTTTTAGCAAAATTATCCCTGTCACAAAAACTGAATGGCTACTCTCAGGTTTTCAGAATCCTCTAGCAGCTGAGAGGCTGTCAGAGTCATTGCAAAACTGTGGAGGGGATGTTCTAAGGAGATCTAAGTAATGCTGCAAATCAGCAACCTTCATCATATTTTCTGGAAGAGTTTATTTAGCCAGAAAAAACCCTAGTAATTCACTGCTCTGTAAAGGAAGATTTCTTTAAGTGATAACTACTGGAAGCAGAGAAAATATCCAGGTCATCACTCATGGAATTTCATGTGGGAACACAGAAAAACTCATCAGAGTCTCATATGCTATGTGGAATAAGAAACTAAAAGTCAAAGAAGAAAACAATAAAGCTCAAAGAACTTGCTCAAAGTTGTCTTATGGGATCTGTGGCACCCAGAGCTACCAACAGAAGTTTTTCATTTTGCACTGACCAAGCACTGGAGCAGGTTGCCCAGAGAGGTGTGGAGTTTCCCTCACTGAAGATGTTCAAGAACTGCCTGGATGCAATTCTGTGCCACGTGCTCTGGGATAATCCTCCCTGAGCAGGGAGGTTGGACCAGATGACCACTGTGCTCTCTCCCAATCTGGCCCATTCTGTGATTCTGTCAGCCAGGCATTCCCCTCCATCATTAAATGCTTTGCTACAAAATAGTGATAGAACTGTGGTACAGTGAGAATCCACTGCCAGGTCTTCTGGCACTTCATTACCGTGTTCTTCCTTGTCTTACCTTGTCTGCTCTTGAGAAAGTTATTGTTATCATCATTAGAGTTCTGCATGGATTCATGACCTCTCCCAGAGTCCCTAAATAACCAGATTAAGCAGCTGCAGAATTTCCCTAGGTAAGTGAAGAGGAAAATGCCACAGACCTTTCCTGTTTCCTTGAGAACAGACAAACAATGTTTGTTTGGCACTTTTCTCTTTGCTTCCTTGCAAAAATAATGAGCCCTCTCCTTGTAAGGTATTTTCCCAGATTATGCAGAGTAGTAGATTCCAAGCCCTAGTTCACATTTGTCCACAGAAACTAATGGATATGTGAAAGTCTATGCAAAGAGAGCTCCTGAGTCCATGGAGCTTTTTTCTCCCCACACTGCCTTAGCTCAGTGGAATTAACCATGTCTTATTTTATACAAATTTCATGCTGAGGCAACTCAATTTCAAACTTAAAATTCAAAATGAGTCAGGACAATCTACTTCAAAGGAGAGTTTTCTGCCTCACATAAGTTAAAAAAATAACAGATCTGTAGGTTTTAGAAAGGGTTAAGTAAAGAGATCTTTGTGAAGCAGGATCAATTGCTCTTGGTTTTCAGAGCACAGAAGAGTTTTGAAGGGATTGGTGATAGTTTGTGCATTCCACACGTAGTTCCAGATCAGGGCATACAGATTGCACAAAGCTCCCTGCCAGAGTGGGTTCAGAATAAGCTGTATGCAATCCTCTCATCTGATACTGACCCACTTTTTTGGTTTGTTCATATACCTGAGACATTGGTTTGGTTGAGATGGGTATAGAGAATGGAACTCCTGGTATTCACTTCCTTTCCAGCTTTTCAAAATGTTGATGGGCTCATCAACATAGAAACAAACAGGTATCAGTGATGTTATCAAGAGCTTAAACTAAAAGTTTCTTTAGAGGCTTCCTTTTTTTTTTTTTATTTTTTTTTAATACATTCTCTTACTATTCCACTTATCTGAATGGGAGATTGAATTGCTCTTCAAACCTAGAGTAGCTGTGACATGTTAAGTAAAATTACTCCATGCCTTTATTAAAGGAAATGATCTGGCATGATTTCTAAACAACAACAAAAATACCTGGAAGTCCATCCCAGAAAAAAAAGTTTAATTTATGGTAACATATCCATGTTATTTTCCTGGTTTTCCTGGCATTATAGTGAGGAGGGAGGAGGCAGTTGATATATTTTAGTGCACCTTTTTTTCTAAAGGTCATGAGGCAATTTCATCACTAAACATCACTGTGCCTTCATGAGCACTGATGTTAAAAATTTATATAGTAGCAACAATTACTGCAAGCAGACTCTGTATGCTCAACACTCTATGTATATAAACCCCTTAAGAAAGAACTTAGCTGCACAGAGAGATGACTGGAGAAGAAAACAGACCAAGTTGCTGAGTCTGTATAGCAGAGGAATAAGGTAGAGAATACAGAAATTCTGTTTCATAGTCTGCTTCAGATGATAATGTAATTTCCCTGAAAATACTCATTTAAACCTAGACAGGAAGATGTGATTTTTGAGAGAACTCTTCTCTCAAAAAGAGGTTTTTAAACTGTCCTTCCAATCCATGCAATTTTCTCTAGTTTTGCTTCCAATGTGACTGGCACTGCTTTGGTGTGTGTTACTTCCAGCTCCATTTCTTATGATGATGTAACAGTTGAAAATGCACTGTTAAATGTCTGAGTATTCCCATGATTTTAATGGGATCTAGATTAAATGACAGTAATAAGCATCCCTTTGTGCACAGTTCTTCCAGAAGAGTTGCAAAAGTGGTACTAAAAAGCCCTCTCTCAAAAACTATAACTTCAAAGTAAGGTAGGAGGCTCACTGTGGTTTCTCTTTCATCCAAATGCCCTATTAACTCTATTAAGCATGAAACTTCAAATCACTCACTGCTTCTGTGACCTGGCCAGCCAAAATGCTACTTGTCCTGCTGTCTGGAGGGAGCTGGGAACTGCTTTTTGCCTTTTGCTACAGTTTTTAATTCCACTTCACTGACAAAATTCAGCATAAGGGAGCAGAAACTGAGTTTTCCTCTGCTTTGTTCATTCTCAGCAAAATCTGTAGCTAGGTCCCAAAGCCTTTTTGTTTAAACTAGTTCACTAAAACAAAAAAACTGTGTAGGATATTTTCTTCGGTCTTATTTGTTGTGGGGTTTCTTCAGGGGCTCCTATGGGGAAATGGTTGTGACAGCTTTGATGCAGAAATACAATAATATAGAGATTATATAGCTGATTTTTCAGAACATCATCTTCTTCTCTAGTGATTATAAATTATACAGCTTATCAAAGCACAGAGAATTCCAGAATTCCCCAGTGCTCTTCATAGGGGACTGAAAAAATAAATAATCCAGACTCAAAAAACCAAACCAAACAAAATAAAATACCAAAGAACCCTAAAATATTAAGACATTTAGCCAAAAAGTGACAGGTTATCACAGAAAAACATAGGGAATTTTCATGGTTAGGTTTCTCTTCCTTATGCACATCTTTGTGCCTGGTAATCACGTCTCTAATAATTTAGTTGATTATTTCAGCTATAGAAAACACATGGTTTAATTTGTTCAAGAAAGACAACACTCTCCAACAATGTCATTAAATATTTCAGCTAGTGCTATGACCTGTGGGTGGTTCAGTTCAGCCCCTTATACCCTTCTTTTACCATTGTAATGCTGTTCCTCATGCTGATCACACTCTTGTGTGGTTTGATAAGTGATTTCACTTCTTCCTTTCCAATCTCTTCTACAAACTGGTTTAGCTATGGTACCCTCTCACTATTGATGTCTCCATCATCATTTCTATTCCAACATCTCTGCTAAATCAGGAAATAAGTATACAGCTGAGAGCTGTGTAAAACAAAAGTTATATGATCAGCTTTCTGTAAAAACCCAATGATCTCTTCTCATATTTAGTCTCACCTCTCTTAGCTCCAAAAGTCCATTATGGCTAATGACAGAAAAAGATTGAAATAGCTTAATATTGTTTAGTTTAAAGAGGAGCAGAGTTGGAAAAAATCACAATATAGAGAGATGTGACCTGAGGAAGGTAAATCTGACATTCTTATTTACTTTCCCAGAACAAAGAAATTATTCTGTCCAGATGTAAAATGCAGGGGATAAATTACTGCTCCACGGAGCACGCTCCGGGGCTCACTGCCTCGAGATATTGAGGGCAAGACAAAATTGCTGCTCACAGAATTGGCCAGTATAAACATACTGCCATGAAGAAGGAGAAATATGGTGGTGAGCAGAACAGGCAGCAAATGTGGGGGTTCTCCCTTTATTTATTACAAGCCACTCCAGCACTGGCAGTTCTGTTTACCCACACCATGCTGGAATCTGTAATTATGACCAGATATATTCCCTTTGGGCAGCTCAAATTGCCTAAACTAAGGTGAAATTAAACTGCAGTTTATTGTCCTTGGGATCATTAATTTTCCAAAGAGGTGCAAACAAATATGTAGGGGACTGGTCCTACCAACTATACCCATCTTGCATTTTTATAAGCTTCTGATTGCATTTTAAGAAATCAGGAGGATATCAAGAGACTGGAAAGGCTGAGATCTCTGGATCCATGTCACTGAAACCACCATCAATATTAGCATGCACAGGTGCCCCATTGGTAAAGAATCCTAAAAGGACACAGACCAGCTCATATATTTGCATCCCAAAGGTGCTTCACCAGTTGAAAGGCAGTGGACAGTGACAAAGCATAGAAAGCTTTGTATGTCTTCCTAACAAATACAGGACACAGCTCTGAAAACTGCGAAGGCCCATGTGCATTATGACCATTAAAGCAATCACAGAAGAAAAAGACTTTGAGAAGGAAATAAATAATTCATGTACCTCCCCTTTAGATCTAACTGGAAGAGGAACAGGGAGAAGAATGATGTCCCCAGAATTCAAATGGAAGTGTTCAGTGACCTACAACACCACTAAGACACACAGGTCCAGGGGGCCGGGTGGGATTCACCCGGGGTACACAGAGAGCTGACAGAAGTGCTCACTGAGCCACTTTCCATCATTTACCAGCAGTCCTGGATAACTGGGGAAGTTCCAGCTGATTCAAAGTCAGAAAATGTGACTTGGGAAAGGCCAGAAGGAGGACGCAGGGCACTCCAGGCCTGACTTTGGAGCTGGAGAAGGTCATGGAGCAGATCGTCTTGAGGGCCATCATATGTCAGGTACAGGACAACCAGGGGATCAGTAGATTTGTGCAAGGCAGGTCCTGCTTGACTGACCTGATCTCCTGTGACAAAGTGACCCATGGAGTGGGTGAGGGGAATGCTGTGGATGTCTGCCTGGACTTTCATGAAGCCTTTGACACCATTTCCCACAGCACCTCCTGGAGACACTGGCTGCTCATGGTTTGGACAGGGGCTCTCTTTGCTGGGCTAAAACTGTCTGGATGGCCAGGCCCAGGGAGGTGGTGAAGGGAATCAAATCCAGCTGGCAGCTGGTCACCAGTGGTGTTCCTCAGAACTCAGTGTTGGGGGACACTGCTGTCTCATGTCTCTGTCAACGATCTGGACTAGGGGATCCAGTAATCTCAGTAAGTTTGCAGACAACACCAAGCTGGTTGATCTGCTCTGTGACTGTCAACCTCTTGGAGGGTAGGAAGGCTCTGCAGAGGAATCTGGATAGCCTGGATCAATGGGCTGAGGTCAACAGTGTGAGATTCAACATGGTGAAGTTCTGGGTCCTATCCTTGGTCAGTACAATTCCATGCAATGCCACAGGCTGGGCAGAGGGGCTGGAAAGGTGCCCAGAAGAAAGGGACCTGGGAGTGCTGACTGAGAGCAGCTGAACATGAGCCAGTATGGGCCCAAGTGGCCAAGGAGGCCAGTGGCACCTGGCCTGGATCAGCAGTAATATGGCCAGCAGGACCTGGGCAGTGATTGTCCCTCTGTACTGGGCACTGGTGAGGCTGCACCTCAAATCCTGTGTTTTGGGCCCCTCACTGTGAGAAAGACACTGAGGCATTGAACCATGTCCAGAGAAAGGCAACGGAGCTGGGGAAGGATGTGGAGCACAAGGCTGATGAGAGGCAGCTGAGGGAACTGGAGTTCTTTTGCCTGGAGTAAAGGAGGCTCAAAAGAGACCTTAACAATCTCTACAACTACCTGAGTAAAGTAACAAGCAATAGAACAAGAGGAAATTGCCTCAAGTTGTTCCAGAAGAGACTTAGATTGCATATTAGGAAAAATTTCTTCCCCAAAGGGGTTTTCAAGCATTGGAACAGGCTTCCCAGGGAAGAGGTTGAGTCCCCATCCCTGGAGTGTGTCGGTGTGGCACTTGGGGACATGGTTTTGGGGTGGGCTTGGCAGTGCTGGGTTTACATGATGATCTTAAATTCCTGTTCCAACTTAAACACTTCTGTGATTCTATGATATTGTTAATATTGTTAATATTTATCATCAGCTTTGAAGATGAAAGAAACACATGTCTGATACAAATAGCCTTAAATTCCCCCTCAGGCTGCACTCAGCAGAGAGATCTGTCACTTTACTGCAGCAGGTCAGCTTATAATGGGGTACAAGCAGGTGAATTGTTGAACCTTTAATTTTGTGTTAGTCCATAAAGCACTTATAAAACATCTGTGAAATTTATACCCTTGGTCTGCCTTTTATGTACATCAATCCTAGTTTATGGTAGGCAAAAATATCTCTGATTTTCAGAGAAGAAAAATAATCATAATCTATGAAAAATTGAGAACCCAATTTTAAATAAACAGCACAGGTAACATAATTTATGTTAGAATCTAGTGGTGTTGCTCATTATTACAAATCTCATAATTTGTAGACTATTTCTTTCAGTTTCAGTTTTTCTTTTTTGTTGAGAAGCAGGAAAGTACAATATTTTCAAGTTTCGATAACAAAGAAGGAAGAGCCAGCACCATTAATGTGCTGGTGAAGGTTAAGATGCCCATCTAAGAGGAAGGCACTGAAATTTCATTTGATGATTTTCTTTTCTGAGAGATGTAGATGAGGTATCATATCAACATTCAAAACTTAAAAGGAACAAAAAAATATTATAATCTTTTTCTCAGCTAACCTCATTTAAAAAAAAAAATCTCCAAAAAAAAAAGAGAGCATCAAGATCTTCATCTTATGCTGCTCCAAAGACCCCCAGAACAGATGTCCATGGTGTGGGCCCAGACTCTGCTCTACCAGTGTCCCAAAATCACCTGGGTATCAGGAGCAAGCTTTAGATCTGCACTGTTTACTCTTAAAGCTGTAATCAGGCTATTTGATTTCAGAAATGCTAAGTCACAGGTATTGCAGAGTGCTTTTACTGCAAACCTCTGCTTTCCTGCTATATTCATTCACACTGAGACTCAGACTTCCCATCTGCCACGTACCAGATGACTGCTCCAATTGCTAAAATATGAAATCTCTCCAGAGTTTCTGATTAAATGCAGTGATACTGAAAAAGAACAATAGTGGGGCTCACCTGTAGCTATGCAAATGACAAGTTTGGACAATCTGGATAGTTTGAGCAAAATCTCACTTGTTTCCCTCCTTTCTCCTCTTACATATTTTGTCATATTGACATTACCTATTTTAACTCAGGCAATATCCATTATCACAGTAATTATCTGAATGTTTAGAGGTCAGATCAGTAAACAGTGCTTTCTTAGTAACAGTCTTTGTCAGGTACTTAAAAATTACTATCAACATTCAAAAGAGGTTCTGTATGCCTGCAGTTTCTCCCAAGGTAGGCAGTGCAAGTTTCAGTTTCAAGTCTGACTGCAAAATGCCTGTCATTTATCTCTAGGTCAGAATTCAAAGCAGAACGAACACAGAGACAGAAAAGCCTTGTACTTCAGTGCTTTATATTTTTTTTTCTTTCCATATTTTTTACATAGGCCATATCCCTGTATTAGTTACACTTATTAAAGTCTAGAAACGACTGTTGAGTCAGTGGAATAATCAGAGATCAGGATCACCGTAACCAAAAGCACAAAATAATTTGTTTTTTCTATTGACATGGGAGGCGCCATGAATATTTACACTGAATAAATACATTGCACTTAGGTAGTGCTACCTTGTATTTCTAAAGTGCACTATGCATATGTAACTATGCTCAGAATAATAGTTACAAAGAATCACATTCGGTTCTAATGCAGAACACCTCATTATAGCAGACTGCTCGGAAAACTGCTCGGAAAAAAAAGAAATATTGTTGGAGAATTCTGGTTTATTAACTGATGTGCTGTACTTGTATAAGCAAACGCATGTAGGAAGGAAGTTTCAAAGACAAAACCTCTCATGAATTAGTCCAAATTTTTTAATGAGCCTTACAGTTTTATAGTTCTGAATTCTCACTGCCAAGGTTTGCATTCTTTTTTGGTTTTATTCTGAGTCTCTGGCCTCTTCCATTTTATTCAAATATAGATGATTATAAATACAGACACATACTCTTGCATAAGGATCCTTAATAAAAAATGGGGAATATAATCTTTTATGAAGGTCTGTGTGTACAATTTACAACAATTCACCAAATGAGAAACAAAAAAATTGGCAGGAGTTCCTTCCTTCATCTGTTTGACAAGAACAAAGGAGATAGCTGAAGATTACACATAAAGGAGATTTTAAATGCAGAGTACAATCTCTAAAAGAAATCTTAGAATAACACCTCACTTGTAAAAAGGAGACAATTCAAACCCAACTCGAATAATCAGGTGCTCCTTTTAAGGAGGGATGTGGCTATCTGATGATCTTTCTCCCCCTGATAGATTATCTGACCTCTGCAAAGGATGATCCCTGGATTTTTCTGCCAAGTTAAAAAGGTAATTTATAAATTTTGTTTCTGCATCATGTGCTGTTAAACAGTTTATCACCAATGATAATATATGCAGGTCGGACAATACCAACCATGTCATGGCTGAAACTGGGGACTTTTCATGCAAAGCTGCTTTTTTTAAAATTCTAAAATTTCTTGAATAATATGCAAAATAGTACATTGAAATTTTTTTGTGTTCTTTGCAATAAAAACAGAGTAAAGCCCATTATCTGGTGGCCCCAAATCTTCCAGGACACATCCAGGTACCATCTTTGTTGACAGGATAGAACCACTATGTGACAATGCCAAAAATTATAGGCAACCCTTTTTCTGCCCAGACTGGGAGAGTGGTGGAAAGAAATAAACACTGATAAGGCAGAGGGGGATGTCTGTAAGTCACAGAGACAGTGTCAGCAGGAGGGGCAGCCAGAAGGGACCTCTGCTTTGCCATCCATTCTGCCTCTGCTCATCTGAGTTGCAGTCCCATCATTGTAGGGCTCCTTCAGTCCATGAACCCTCCAAGAGGTTTGAATCTTTGAATGATGCAAAGACAGCCCAAACTTTGCTTCTGATAGACACATAATATGATTCTAGGCTCTAGAGCTGACAGATAATAGAATTGGTGGGTGTCAAAGGCCACTCTTCATTCCCATTAGCCTGCCCAGCTCCAGAAGATGTGCAATTGTCATGGTCTTTTTCCTTTGATCTGTAGGGTGATGCAGAGGTCTCAGTTCCCTCACCTTGGGAATAAAGCCTCACTTTCAGCTTTCTAAAGCTGGCAAAGAATGAGCCACAGGCTCAAGGATGAACTTTAGTTTGTCCCAGGACACAGGTGAGCATTAGGAGATGCTGTTTAGTGACAGTTGAGACTGGGGAGAGGAAAGGTGCTGCAGCTTATTGGCTGCTTTGCTTTACTTTAGTTCATGGAAAGAGTGTTGGAAGTGGGACTGACCTTTCAAGGTTCCTTCCAATCCAAACTATTCTATTAAGAGGGTTTTTTGTGTGACTGCATCAACATTTTTCCCAGTGTAATTGTGATGACAGATATTCTTATGAGAAGCTGGAAAACAAGTGTGAGTTTAACAATGTCTTTGCAGATGCCTGTGAGAGCTAGAATCAACAAGTCGGGGTGGGGGTGGGGGCAGGTCAATTTATAGTCTTACTGTAAATCCATTCCAAACTAAGAAGATTTTTCAAAGCTTAGTGAAATTCTGTGGAATTCTGCCTACTGCAGGATTTGCTGCTCACATTGCTCCCAGCACTGACTGGTACAAGAACCTCCAGGAGCTGCAGTCCAAGCAGGCAGAGTTGAGCTTTCTAGCCTCCTGTGTGGAATTGTCCCTCCTTTTGCAGGGACCATTTGAAATCTTTTCGTGTGGAGCATGTGCCATAGAAGGTACGCTGAGTACTCCAGGGCCTGGTTACATCCTGTTATAAGGCATGTCACAAACTCTAGCTGGGTAAAAGTCTAAATCACTTCTTTGGTTATAGGATATGTCCAGCCTAAGCTTTTTTTAAATTTTAATGTGGTCATAAATAAACATGATTTTCTAGATTTTATAGTGATGTTGGAAAGCTTAGTAACCTCTAATCTGTAGGGAATGGATTAGCATTCCCTAATCCTCTTCAGATGAAATGAGTGGGGTAAATTCAATCCACTTTCCTTAATGGTTTAATGAGTCTTTTTGAAGCAGATTAAGGAAAGGTCATGGAACCTCAGTGTCCAGTGCAGGGACAGTAAGAAATATTTCATAATGATTTGCAGAATGAGCATTTATTTGACTGATGTGCTGAGCAGGGCCTGAATCCGAAAGAGGACTCAGGACTGCAGTCATTTTCATATTGACAGTTTTAATGGTTTCATTCAAACATTTAAGTGTGAAGGAGTTGTCCCTCTTGTGAAGTCCTTTCCAGTTTTCTCTCCATATCATATTTTTTATGAACTGCAAAGAGCTCAACTCATTGTTCCCAATATGTCCTGATCCCCACTTTACTTGATAAATTTTCAAGCAAGCACTTAGAGTTTTTCTGTCATTCCGTCCTGCTCTCTGGGAGATGTTTCCCAAGGAACACACAAAAGCCACTTCATTGTCTCCTGTCAGTTCATCTGTTAAAATGTTTTTCAGATGTCTGATACAAAAAACATCCACAATAGATAAATTGTCAGATCATGACTTATCCTTCTTTCAAATAATATTAGGTTCTGTTTTGCTGTTCACCTGTTTGCTCTTATTTTATTTCCCTCATGAAATTGGAATGAACACTTTTTGTGGTTCCATATTCTTATACTATGCTCACAAAATCCTGCCTTAAGTCTAAAGTGTATGAAGACTGTGATAATACCACATAATGATCACAAGTGCATGGAATGCTCCATACCATACATTCTCTGTGCACCAGGGGAATATTAGAAGAACAGTGCCAGCATTTCACATGCTGCTTGTATTTGATGTCCCAGTTGTTTTTTCATGACAGCTGGACTGTTCAGAAAGCATTTCTGGCAGACAATGCTAAAATATTCAATGGTCTCTTGATCCAATTCGAACTTACATTTGCAAATTGCTTTCTTCCTTCTTAATTCCAAATGTCAGAGAGAAACTAATAGGTGCATGCCACCTTAATATTTGCTATGCTACTTCTTTTAAAATATTGGCATTATGGTGTATGTGCATTTTTTAATTATACTCCAATTATCTACAGTTAAATTAGGAATCTGTTCAGTGCTATAATACCAGCCTGCTGACATACAAAAACTACTTCCTGCAAACATTTGATTTTTGAAGCTGTTTGATACAATTGAAGATTTTCCTAAAATATAAAAAATTGTGATTTTCCTGGTCTTGAGCCTATATATAGAGCAGCTCTGTGAAAAGGATGCCAATTAGACTGCTGGGCAGGTACTGCTGAAGATGAAGCTTTGTAGCAGCTCAGAGGATGTTCCTGCTACATGATTTCTTGTTCAATGCTTGTCTGAGATCTCAGTAAGTCTCATATGTATTTTGGTACCACTGTTTTTCAATCAATGAAACCATTTATATCAAAGGATCTCTCCAAAAGCAGACACCTATTTCATTGATGATTTCATTATTTCTGTTGTAATTATAAAAGAATAGTAATGATCTATGAAGCTGCTTTCAAGCGAACATTTCGGTTTCAGTTGCTTGGTTTCCTGCTTTGTTTTGTTTGGGGCTTTTTTTTGTCTTTTCAGTATGCTGTAGGAAATAAAAGGAAAAAATGATATCTCAAAGAGTGAACAGAGTTTTAGCAAAATACCTGAGAACACAAATATAAGCTCATAAGTGGTCCTGTTGTGTGACATTCCTGAAGTTCTTGTGTAGTTAAGTACATACTCTTAAATCAGGGTCAAATAAAAGTTTGTAAGGCCTGAAGAGCTAGACTAGGTGTCATCAGCTAATTTGTCACATGAATAGAGGCAGTTACTGCAAGCCTGTTCTTTTTCTTCTATACACATCCTATTCCTACTGAAGTCAAAGTGGGATTTCTTTAGATTAATCCACCATGAGCTGAATCAGGCACTTTTACCCATATGCAGATAAACAGAGAGACAGTGATGTCTTCTTTTTAGTTGAGAAGGATGGGTGCAGGAGTTGAAAAAGAAATACTCAGTTAAATCCTTTCTAGGAGACTTATATTTTCAAATTCTTGTTCTTGTCTCTATTCCTCTGTTGCATGAGTCAGTGGACACATCAATAAATCAACAGATATACAAACCTCTGATGTTCTTAATAAAATGTAAATTGATAAAATAGACAAAAAAAGAACAAACTTCAGATGTTAATCATTGAGAGATTAATGAGTGGTTTGCAGTTTCTAATTGTAAAATGGAGAAATTATTTTATTGAAAAAATCCTTAAAGATTAAAGAATTAATAGCATTCCTCCACTGTAATGCTGAAACTTTAGATGTGTGGTACACACCAGGAGGCTAGGCTTTATCAATCTGATTTCCCAATGACCACCTTGCACAGTGGTGAATTGATTGCTGATCAAATTACCAGATCAGCACTGCCTTGGCCACATCACACTTTCAGGCTCAAGCCCAAAATATAGACAGGTTATGCCTTAACTCCATCCCTTTTGACAGGCAGTGACACACCAGCTCTGCCCTGTCAGCATCCCATTCTTGGTGCCACGAACTGTTTGGGACCATTCTGCTGTGCCTGACAGGCAGAGGTTGGATGGTGTCTTCAGACCAAGGAATAATCTGGCACAGCCACATTAAGGGTGTGGTCTGTCACCAGTGTGGTATTAGGAATTGCATTCTGTTCCCACAATTCCAACCTCCAGGCTGCTTCCCTCTGTTAAAGCATATCCGCATCTGCCGATTCCTGCGGGTTTTTGTGTTCCGTGATGTCGCACAGGCAGCTGGGACACAGCGAGAGCTTCCAGCACAATGGCACCGTCGCCGGTGACCGCCTTCCCATCTGAGCGGGAAAAATGGAAGTACTGGAATGCTCTTCCCAGGGAGGTGGAAGAATCACCATCTCTGGATGTGTTTAAAAAAAGACTGGACGTGGCACCTGGTGCTATAGTCTAGTTGAGGTGTTAGGGCATAGGTTGGACTCGATGATCTTAGAGGTCTCTTGCAACCTCATTATTCTGTGATTCTGTGATTCTGTGATTCTGTGATTCTGTGATTCTGTGCTGGAGCTCCCGAGGAGCCGCGCTCAGAAATGCAGCGGCCACCGTGTGGCCACGCTGCAGCTCTGCTCCTGCTGCTCCTGCTGCTTCTCCTCCTGCTGCAGCTGCTGCTGGCACAGAGGGAGCCCTGCCGAGACCAGCGGCAGCCACACACTGCTCATTGGAAAGGTGTACCTGGAACAAGGATGTACTTCAACAGAATTACTCCCCCCAACTTGTTTTAAAACAAAGTTTATCACTAGGTTCTGCTGGGACATAGAGGCCCAGGTCCTTGCTTGATATAAATCAGTGTAGGAGTCTGTAAATCAATAGACCTACATCAATATACACCAGCTGTGGGAGCCATTAAATTTACACCAGCAGAAGATCTTCTCTGAACTGCTGCTTTTTTTTTTTTTTTCTGCACATAAGCAAGATGAAACTTAACAGAGATCGTAGAAGCTTTTCAAGACCTCAAAAATCCAAATTTCTTTATTGATGACTAGTTATTCTAGAGCTACTTTAAAGTACAATTTCCCCATAGACTGTGTTGGGATGAGTACTAGCAGAACTGATAGAGAAAAGAAGGAGAAATGTGCAAAATCATAGCCACTAGTTCCATGCTTTTCTTTTTTCTGAGGAAAAACTGAAATGTCCAAAGTACTCTAAAGCTGATCAAATGTAAAGTATAGCTTACTTTTGAGGAGTGACAAAAATAATTAGACTCAGGCCTCAAAAAAAACAAGTACTTGATTGCAGGATCATGAGAAGGTCATGGAAAGTCAGTGACAAATGATTGTTCACTGCTTTATAAAACACAAAATCTGGACAAATTAATTAAATGCTCGAGTGATGTGTTCCAAACAAAGAGCAGATAGATTGCATTTTGCAGGATGGGTTTGCACAGCTCATGCTGCCCAAGGATGTGCATCCCACAAAATGCTTTTGACAAATACAGGAACAAACAACTACACCAAGACTGTCAAACACCAAGATATTATCTCTGACTCAGGAAGTTTCTGAGATGCAGATTAGATGAAATCAGGAAAGAAACAGTGAGAAAACATTACCCTTTTCTTGAGGATACGCTCTTTACACTCTTCCTGAAGTATCTGCCACAAGCCCTGCTTGGCCAGTGGGTGCTGAGCTGAATGCAGCACAGTGGGACTGGCTGTGCCTGTCCTGATGTTCCTGCTGGTCTCATGTGGCTGATATCATGTGCATTTGTCACTGCACTGATTCAGGACTTCACCTGCCTTGAGGCTGACAGGATTTGCCTCTCTGTCAGAAGCACAACACCTAATGAAATGTGTCTGGAGGGTGTTCTGCAGCCTGGGAACATCAGCAAACTCAAATTTCTCTCAATGGTTAATCTGTAGAGAACTCTCCTTACTTCTAAAAATAGTTTTTTAAAAATTTGCTAGTTTTTAAAAATAATGGTGTAGCTCAATAGGTAAAAAGAATCTGAATCCTCAGCACCATTTAAAAAAAGTAGTTTCATAAAATAACTTAGATTAAGAACAAAAGCAAGCTATAAAAATAGATCATTAATGTTTCATGACTGAGGGACACTGTTAACAAGTACTAAATGTAGGAAAGTCAGGAAACAAATAATAATTTCTACATCAATATTTAATCAGAAAATTTATCTTAGTTGTTGTTTCCTCCCATTACTTTTATAATTTGG
The DNA here is from genome assembly GCF_027477595.1 of Haemorhous mexicanus. Classification (NCBI taxonomy): domain Eukaryota; kingdom Metazoa; phylum Chordata; class Aves; order Passeriformes; family Fringillidae; genus Haemorhous; species Haemorhous mexicanus. Next base: position 13,057,936 of record NC_082348.1, read on the forward strand.
GGTCAGTGCTGCTTGTGGAATATCTATTGAATCAAACATTTCTGTGGTAGTGTGGTACTGATAGGTAATGCCATAATGAACAGTGGTTTGAAGGGCAAGTAGGGTTAATTTTCACATACACAATTATTTTTAAAGTGAAAGCAAGAAGAAAGGCCAGATTTGTAGTGTTGACAGTTGTTTAAGGGCTACTTGTTTCATAGTCTCTTATTATGTCTCATTTTGTTAAGGAACCCAGTAGCAACCATAAAACAATAGTGAGTTGTTTGGGCTTTTTTTTGCCTTTTGCTACTGAGATACCACAGCTATTTATCTTCTTGCTCGTGAGCATCGCAGTTTTTAATGGCTTTATGCTGGCAACATTATAAGGAAGAACTTTGAAGCATGTTTTGAAAATAGAAAAGGTCAAAGAGTAAACATTTCCAAAAGTACTGCAGTAATTAGGGGGCCTAACTTCCTTCAGCCTTTAATTAAGTTCTTAATTTTATCTTCGGAGTTTTGCCAAGATTACATAAAAAATGATGGTTGAGCAGAGGCTTGAACCAGATCATCTGAACTCCTCTGTGTCTCATAGGACTCTTGCTAAGCATTTGGGCCCTCCAAAGAATTAGGATTTCCATTAACGGAAAAATCAAACTCCTGGGCAAAACCTCTTCTAAGTTAGATTGTGTTTTGAATTGGACTTTTTTGGCAGTTTCTGTTCTATCAGGAACATCTTCCATTCCCTCCATTTACCCCTTCTACTCCAGATCTACAAACAAACCATGACCATGTTCACTTGTGTGCATGCTTCACACGTGGGAGAAATGGCACAGCACTGGCCTTTCAGCTTCACAGGATCAGAGCTGGCCTGTGATTTCCCAGCTCTGACTGTCCTGCCCTGGCCACAGCTTGTGGGACTGGCAGAGAGCCTCAAGGGGGGCAGCAGGGCAGGTCACAAGGGATGCTGCGAGGGAATGGAGGAACGCACAGTCACGTTTTGGTCCACTTGGATTCAGCAGCAGGTTAAGACTCCCCTGAGGAATATTTATTTTTGTTAGCTGATATATTGCATTGAAGTGAAGGAGTCAGGTCGTTTCCCTCTGAATTTCGAAGCATTTGCAATGTGATTGGTTTTTTCCCAATAATAAGCAGAGGAACGGACATTCCTTGGAGTGGGATCCTTCAAGGGAGGTTTTTCTCACCAAGATCTTTTACTGTTGGTATACACATTGCTAAAAGGGAAGTGAAATGTAGTCAAGCCAAACAAGTGTAGCTTTTTCACCCAATTAATAAACTTCCTGCATCTACAATCACTCCTATACTATCCTGAACTCAGGCTTCCATGAGACTGAGCTGCTAGTAACTACACTGGCTGGTGATATTCATAGAATGATGATGGTGAACATAAAATAAAAGAAATTACATATTTTTTGCAGAAGGGTAATTTAAAGGAGAATAAGTGTGCTAGAATTAAAAAAAAAAAACCCCATACACCAAAAAACTCCCTTTTCCTTTGCTTTCCTTGATGTCTTTGTTATATGCTAGTTTCAAAAGTGGTGAGTTGCCTGAAATGCAAACCCAAGCAAACACTAATTTTGCTGACTACAGCCCTGTGTATTCTAATAAATTATGGCTTGTGCAACTAACAGCTGCTTCTACAGCTCCCAAATCATGTTTATTTTTTAAACTTTAAAGCCCCTACTTTTTTTTCCCCAATTTTCTTTTCTTCTCCTCTTGCAGAATAGCAGAGAAAAAATGTTCCAGAGAAATTTGACAAGAGCTAACAAAAGGGAAAGGCAGAAAATAAATAAAGGGAGTCAGAAAGATAGCTGACAGCTCACTGCTCCTGTAGGGAAACTTCACTTTTTATGTGTTCATGTACTTTATGGTCACTTGAGCTGAGTGCTGAATTAGTATCTGGACAGGGAAAAAAAAAAGATATGCAGCACAAGACATTCTGTTATTCTGCTATGAATGGCTCCAAAATAATCTCAAGCTTTTTTCATGAGTGTTTCACAGGGAGAGAGGCAACAGTTATCCCATAAGTCTTGGGTATTTCTAGTTAGGGAAATTAACACTGTAAGGTGAGCCTGCTGTAGCTAGCAGTACTAAGGATGCATTAAGCATTCCAACTTGAAGTCTATAGGTGAGAAAGTATTATAAAAACACTGCTTAGTCAGCTTGGCCATTTGATTAAAAATTAAATTCCTCTAGTAAAAGAGAAAAGTCTGGAAAAGTTAAAGGAGCATTTTGGACATTATAACTGATACAACATGCACCAGAGTATGCTGAAAAGCCTGAAGTCCTGAAGTAGCAGAGAATGAGTGCTTAAAAATCAGAACTGAAAGCGAACAATAAAAAATAAGAAGCTTGCACTATAATTCTGAAGACCCTCATCAGCTTTCTGGAACTTTTTGCCTGCATTGACTGCTATCAGGTATTGCACAGGCACAAAAGTTCCTTCTTAAGAGCAAACAGAGCTCACCACCTTGGGGTTGCTGACCAGAACTGTTCGGCCTGATTTCTCAAAACCTGAAAAATGCTACAAGGCACAAAGCTGGCTGGAAACTGGTGGGTGATCACAGAGCCTGTGGTTCCTGCCTCTTCCCATCTCCCCTACACGTGGCTGAATGCTGTCTGCAGACATCTTCAAGCAAATCTGGGAGCTGACTGCTCCACAGAGGGAGCTCAGTAGAGCGGAGGAGCAGAAGCTGCTCTTGGCAGGGAGCAAGGATCCAGGCTGCCTGGCCTTGGGAGTGGGACACTGCTCACCATGCTCCAGCTTGAGGCTGCTGTGTGCCCCAGGGAGCAGCAGCAGAGTGATCCCAGCATTTGCCAAGCCAAACAGCTGTGCTTGTAGCCAGTGAAAGGGGAGTGAAAAGGAAGTGGTGTGTGAGTCCCTACTTCCTTTTCACTCCGATGTGGTGCTCAGCCACATCTCTGCAGCATTAGTCAGCGACAGGCACTAAAGGCAGCCGCAGCTCTGCCTGAATAATGGCATGGTGGGAGTGTCAGAGACAATTGCAATGTCCACTGCAGGCAGGCAGTGCTAATGCAGGAGCTTTAGTGCTCTTAGCCACCCTGGGAAAATCTGCATTAGAAAACACAGAGCACCAGCAGCAGCTGCGGATAGAAACGGAGCCCCATCACAGCAGAAGAGCAATATCCACAGCAGTGGCCAATTGCAGGGTGCAAGGAAAGAGCAAGCATGAAGCAGTAAAATCTATATAGTGCTACCTCCAGGTGATAACACAAACCAGACAAGAATGAGAACAGGAGACCTTAGAAAAATGACAGAAAAAGGGCTTCATAACCATGTGGGAAGATTATCACCATCTCGCAAATAACAGAAACTATTCACATCAAATTATGGGGTGTGGCAAAGAAGATAATAGCAGTTAACTCAGCAACTATCTGATAAGTGATCCGTAATGGGATGTTATTAGATGTCCCTGACACACTGTAAATTATGCAATGATAAAGGAGGCTGTTCCAAATCTTTAATTGTGCAATTTACATTTTGTTTTTACAATAGCTATGAACAAAAAATGCAACCAACTCAAATAATCAGCTTAAAAAAGGAGAGGATGCCTTCATTTTTCCCTTACTGGCTTTGCAGTATTAAAATAGACTTCTGCCTTTTAAATCAGTATTTCCAGTTAAAATTACCTTTCAAAAATCTGTTTAGAAATGATAGTAAAACACTATTTTCCCACTACTAGAATAACTTTCAGCAAAGAAAAACAAAATCTTTCAAAATTTGTTGCATCTCCCATCTACTACTTGTCTCTGCTCAACATCATTAGTTCTGTTGTACAAATGTACAACTGTACTTCTAATCAGAAAAGGTTTGAGACTGGCCCCAAACAAAGCAGAGAAATTTCTCCAAGGTGCTGAATATCTGCATTTATAGCAACTAGAAGTGGCATGAAAAGTGCTCAGTTTTTGGAAAATAGTGCCTGTCAGAGGTCAGGGGCAGAAGCTACAGTGAGCTGCTCCGACCTGGGGGTTGTTGCCTGCTGCTGACTCCTCCTATGGGCACCATCAGGCACATGACCCCAAACAGGATTAGCTTGGGCCACCCTCTCCTTTCCAGATGCTGGTTGCACTTACGTTACTTCTTCAGCATCTTCTGGAGATATTAAGAGGCTTTTATTAACTTGTCAGAGCATTTCCTGTTGAAAAATCTCACATTACTTCCTTCACACTCACTTGGAAAAAGCATTCAGAAATTTCATAAAATTAGTTTAAGGGACAGAAAATTGTTTTCAAGTGGCAAACTCCTCTGTGCAAAAGCATCCTCAAAAGTTTCCATACTACCATTGTCAATTCAAAACTTTCCAATTTCTCTGTTGATACAAAAAATTAATTTTTAATTTTCCATTTTCCTGCAAATGGAAAGCAATAAAAATCATGACATTTTGTGCAGAAGGAACATTCTGGTTTGATTATTTTTAGAGCAACTCCTATGTATATTTTAAACAGAAATCTAGAACAGCAAAGATTGTTTTGAATCCTGAATTCAAAAGGAATAGACCTGACACTAAATCTTATTTAAGAGCCCCAGGAAACCTCTGTGTTCACAGTGGAGGTGCACTGTGCTTCGCTCTGGCAGACTTATGCCTTCTGTACAATTACATTACTCATAGTACAGAAGTGTTTTGTTTGCTTGCCTTTTTTTTTTTTTTTTTTTTTTTTTTTTTTTTTTTTTTTTTTTTTTTTTTTTTTTTTGTAGTGTTTCATAAAGCACTTCTTTGAGAATAAAGCCTCTGAACTTTCTGGGAAGAAGCAGCTTCTCTAGAGGTGCTTAGGTTTTAAACAGGAGAAAGCCAGGGGGTGCTCTGTGTGTGCTCTGAAGAAAGGGCTCCATCAGATCCTGCCATCCTCCCTGACGACAAAGCTTGTACCTATGTATATACATACACACAATCACACACTGAAAAATACATTATTTAGGCTTGCAAGAACTGTGATTCTTAATGGAAGTCAACAGAGGACAAGAAGTGCTTGAGAAGTAGCTCTTCACATTTTTATGCTTGGTCAAAATCAGAGCATCTGAAGCACTCACATGCTGTTTTGAATGCTTGGTTCTCATTCTTCATAAAATCTTTTCTGCTTCTGAAAAAAATATCACATCTCTCTATCCTGACTTCCATCACTTTTGTACACTGAATCCCATCATTTGATGGGAAATGAACTGATTATTCCATGCCTACCCCACCAAAATTGCAGCATAGGCTTCCAGAGGTAGAAAAGATCCAGACCAGTTTCCAGCTCTGCCATGCAAACAGGTGAATGCTGATGCTGAGGTGTGATTTTCTGTAAAGAAATTAATGGACATAAATATTTAAGCCGAAACCTATGAGCTTCTAGCACCCTTTCCATTATACAAGTCATAGATTTTGTGAAGTGACTTATGGCAAACAACTTCTGTTGGCATTGAATCCCTTCTGTTATAAAGGCACCAAATACAATCAGAAGACCACAAGTACAGTTCTATAGGAAGGTTGTTCCAGTGGTTTATTCTAAAGTAGAGGGAAATGTTCTTCCTTCTATTTCCAAGAAATGCTTTTGTTTTAGATTTAAAAAAAAAAAAAATAGCACTTTCAGGAAGGCATGAATTTGCCTTGCTTTATGACTGTGCAAGCCTTGAAAGGTGTCCATCTAGACCCATTAAAAAGCTTAAATGGGCAGAATTGAACACAAGTTCTTCAGTCCTGTTGTGTTTCAAAAGTGCTTCTGGTATTTCAAAAGTTTGTTATAAGTCCTTTGAGGAGCAGCTGAGGGAAGTGGGATTATTTAGCCTGAAGAAAATGAGGCTCAGGGAAATCTTATTTCTCTCTACAACTACCTGAAAGGAGACTGTACTGAGGTGGATGTTGGTCTCTTCTCTCAAGTAACATATGATAGAACAAGAGGAAATGGTCTTAATTTGCACCAGGGGAGGTTTAGATAGATGCCAGGAAAATTTGCTTCACTGAAACTGTTCTTAAGCATTGGAATAGGGAAGTGTTTGAGTCCCCATCCCTGAAGGTATTTAGAAGAGGTGGAGATGTGGCACTTGGTGACATGGTTTAGCGGTGGACTTGGTGTACTGAGTTAACAGCTGGACTCAATGACCTTAAAGGTCTTTTCCAGCCTTAACAATTCTATGAGTAAAAAAAAAAAAACTACCAAAAAAAAACAAACAAGCCAAGAATTACCTAGTTTTTTTTTCCTTAATAAGAGCACATTATTAAAAAAAGGCTGCTGACTCCTCCCTCTTATCCATTCTTTCCCTTAGGCTTTGCTTTATGTAGTTATTTGCACTTTTGTTCACACTTATTTTTAATACTGTGACAAATGGCAACAAGACATGGAGACAGAGAATTACAATAATGAAAGCTCCCTACACAAAAGGTTTGAGCAAGGTGAGATCTGGTACACAAAATGCTGCTGCTTTGTGCTTTTCTCTAATGCCTTGCTGTATCCAGATCACATGAAGGAGAACTTTCAGAACCCTCAGGCTCCTCTCTGCCAAGAGCTGTCTTGAGCCCATCCCTGAGAAGTTTTGAGCCTAGAGAGAGGCAGGAGACTTCTCACCCTCACAGCCAGGCTAGGAAATAACCTCTGCAAGTGCTGTCGAGTAGCCAAGAAAAGCAGTAGATGATCTTTTGCTTTGGTTATGTTAGGGTCGTTTGTGCTATCTGAACTGCTACACATCAGGGATCTGCCTCTGCATCTTCAAAGCACTGTGCCAGCACTGTATAATTAATTCTCACAAAACTCTTACGAGGATGATGGACTATATATGAATTGTTCCCTACTAATCATAGAAGAGAGGAGGCTGTAAAGCACTTAGGCCTTGTCCCTATTGATCTTTCTGTGTGAAACCTGCATTGTCAGTGCAGTATCAGGATCACTGCCTTGCCAAAAAGCTCCAGCCAAGATCTGTGTCTTGTTGTGCCAAGCACAGCTTCGTGCAGTAGATTTGGTCAGCTTCTCCCAAAAGACCTTTCAGCTTACAAAGAACAGAGGGTGTGAGGAGACAATTAGAGACAGTTAGAGATAGAAATTGAAGATACACCCTTCACCAAGCTGGCTACCAGGAGAGCCATGGTTCTGCACAGGTACTGCTTTGTAATGAGCCTCTTCCAGGGGTAGTTTCTGTCTAGTGTTGTTGCTGATAAAATGCAACAAGGACATCAACAGCAACCCTGCCTGCACCCTAAGAAAAAAAAGACTTCCATGTAGTATTAACATGATAGCCTAAGATATATCCTGAAGCCTGTAAGGAGTAGTAGAATTGAGTTGTGTATCATCCTTGATAACAGAAAAAAACCCAATAAAGTGTGAAAAGGCATTTTAAATATTAAAAAGCAAAATATTTTTAAAAGACAGAAAAAGACATGAGGAGAAAATGCCTTCAGGCTTTTTTTTTAGTGTTTTCCCCCAGATTGCAAATAATTGTTTTATGCAAAATCATAAATCTTATTTCCATGGCTAACAGACTATTGTTATAATCTTGAATAATCTGTCAGAAAATCCCTACCCAAGCTCCATTTCGGGTTTTTGGTTTTGCACGCTGGTTCATCCGTTCATCCTATGTGCTATCACAGTATCGTGCCTATGATTTCAAGCCTTATTAAACTAATAATTTTTATCCAGGATGGAGAGCTGTTGCTTTCCACTGGAAATTCATGATTATCTCATCCTAACTAAATTATTCATTCCTCGCCAGTAGAAGTTAGACACCTGTCAACATTTCAACATTACCTCTAACATTTAGAGATGCCCTTTAATTACAGAAAATTTTGTTGGCAGTTAATTTTTAAGAAATAATAGGTGGAAATTTCTGTCTTGACTTTTTCATGTGGGATATGAAGTCCATAAAAGAAGGAGGAAATATATGGGAAAAATGAGATATATTTCACATTCTAATTTATCTAGAAATAATGTTTAGGGTTTTCCTGTAAGACATAAATATGGGCAAAGACTTCATACTAATGAGTTTAACTCAGCGGAATTACAGTGGGTCTCAGATCTTTGAAAGAGGTGCTGTGAAAATAATTATGCCTCTGTAGTAATAAACAAATGTATGCAGTCTCAATGCACACAGCAATGCTACTCCAAAACAGACTGTAAACAGATCCAGGAAAAACATTTAAGAGAAAAGGGGAAAAAAAAAGTTTTCAGTAGAAAATTATGCAGAAGACCTGCAGAGCACAGAATTCTCAAGGTGAGGGTTAAGCTAACAGAAGCCATGGAGAGGGATTTGGCAGTCCAGTCTGGCCTCTATAAATGCTGTGTTTAACAGGGCTTTCTGATAAGGCTACGTTTGATGTTTTGTTTTATTTTACTTCTATTTTTCCTTTTTCTGTTTTTCTCTTTCATTACTATGCCTGACTCTGCATTTTCACTCAGAGGTATTAGCACTAGGAAATTCTTGCTCTATAGTGTGGGTTTGTCTCTCATTTGCTGCAATTTGTCTGTCCCTTTGGATTCCACACAAGTGTGACTCCTCTGACTTCCTGAGAAGCTGCCAGAGAAAGCTTAAGATAGCAAGATAAGGTGAGAGATGCTGTGTTGTCAGTGACAGCCATTTAATACTCAGTAGCAGAAGGGTAAAGCATCCTGCAGCAGTACGAGCCATCTGCATGGAGCACACAACCTGGGACAGCCTCACACCCTTCTGGAGAGATTTTCCTGGTGGCCAAATGGGAAACTCCACAATGGTTAAAATAGCACTTTGTGCCTGTACTCACACTGCTGAGTCCCACCCAAAGAGCCTCTGCAAGATGGCAAAAACACTTCATCAAACACAAAGGAGCGAGAGCAAATATGCACAGCAAATAGCAAATACATTTCAACACATACAGAGATGAAATATGGAAGCACTAGGCCAGATGAATCTAATCTGTGGTTGCTTCACTGTCATAAAACAACCATAGATCAAGAAGACGAGGTTGTTGGGAAATTTTGCATAGAAAAGTTTGAGCATTTTAGCCATTGGCTGTAGCCCTCCAGCTTTCTATCAGCAGCATTTCCTCCATGCAGCAAGATACACAGCCTGCCCTCCATTTTTTACATCAAGGGCAGACAGTGACAGGTGCAGATAGGTTTGTAAAGATAGAAATAACAAAGCAACATGCAAAGCAATGAAAAAGAGTGAATAGGGAAATTGCTGCTAGTAGGATAAAAGTATTTCTCCCAAACTGGAGAACAGGAAGCAAAGCTAAAGATAGCAGAGCTCTCACTGGAGCTCTGTAAGCCTGGAGGAGCACTAATGGAAGAGTCAGAAAGGAGAGATAGAAACAATGCAGAGAGTACAATGGACTTTCAGGGAAGAAGAAGCAATTAAAGGCAACATCAATTTCAAATGTAAAGAAAACCCAACAAAACCAACAAACCAAAACAAAGCAAAACCCAACCACACCGTAGATGGTTTTGAGAATGATATGAGATCCAAAAAAGTGATAAGGAGGAGTATAATTTGATGGCACGTGACCTGACTGGACCATGAATTACTTTTGAAAAGAAAAAGGATGTGGATGGAGTGGTGAAAAGAAGGGGAATGAGAAAGAAGGCGGAGAAAACTATCCTCACAGGAAGGAACTGGAAGGAAAGGAGTAACACAAGAGAGTTGTTCAGGCATCTTCTGCCTAGACAAAGGGACAGCAATAACTTTCAGAAAGACATGACACCTCCCTGGGATGTAATTTCCGTGACTGCATACCTTCACAACTGCAATTTCAGTCATAATTTCTTTACAAGTGGGAAAATGACATGGAAGGGAGGCTCTTTACTGCTCCAGGCTTCCTGTGCACCTCAGAAAAAAAAGCACTATACTGAAAGCAGAAAAGTAACATTCAAAGTACATAACTAACATGACTGTAACCTACCACTGAGATGCCTTCCTACCTCACCACCCACATGAAAAAAGTACTTGCCATTTGAAATGAATTTCCCTTGATAATTGCAGCTTCTCTTCCAACAGACAAAGAATATATCTGTTTGTTCATTAAAAGACTTCTTTAAAAAGTCTCAACAAAGGCTTTGTTTTAAATATTGGCACAGTGGGGTATTTGGACCAAATATATTCCCTCCCCCCTGAAAAAAGAACTATCTCAGCATGACACAATGACAGAAATGACAGAACAGCAAAGCATAATGTCAGTGAGATGGAAGGTTTCAAAAGGAAAAATATAAAGGTGCCTCCAGGTTTATCCAAGTCTATTTTTTTCCTTGAGAATTGTAATTACTCAAGAGTACAAGATTTCTTCTTGATTGTCTGCAGGGGGTTTTAAGGGTTTTTTTTCCTTACCCTTCTTGACAGCACCTCCCGCTGACATCAGAGTGACAGTCATTACACCTTCCTGGTAATGTCAATGAAAAACTTACCAAATGCATTTTTACATTGTATAACTCATCTGGACTTGAACAGAGAAATCTGCAGCCAGTGGAAAGCTCAAGGACTTCACAATGATTATGCAATCTTCTATAACTGTTTATCTTCAGAAAAGTATTTAATAGAGAAGGAAGGCAGGTAGTTTAGTCTTTCAGCAGACTGAAAGCCAAACACTAGAGAGCTTACTGAGAATTTTGTATCACCCTAAATCTCTTGCTATCAAAAAGACAAAACTTTTCTTTTTCTAAGAGTCTTTCTCACCTCTGCTTTACAGTTTATGCTTCATGATTTGACATCACACATACAGATTATAGCATGCAATAAATTGGAGTTCTCTTTAGGGCTAGATATCACTCTTTGATTTCAAATGTTGGTGTCCCAGGAGCATGAGATCTATGGATAGATGGATGTGTACAACACTATCCTCCTAACACGATTATTCCCAGTAAAAACCTATCATCTACAGTTTAGAAAGAGCTTATGAAAGAGAAAAAATACAAAATAAAAAACCCCAAAACAAACAAATAAACAAAACCCCTGTGAAGATTAGCACAGACTTAAAAAAAAATCCATTTGCTCCATGTTCTCTTCATTTTGCTCCATGTCCCTTTCATTTGATGTTATCTTCCCTTGTATCAGTGTAAGACAAGGTAACACAAAGTTCCCAGAGCTAAACACTCCCAGTTTTTCCAGGTAGCTTAAAATTGCATAAAACCTTATATAAAACCTATAGAATTTGGATGCTGCATTTCATTTTAGCAACATATGACATCCAGCTGATGTAAATGAGCATTAAAATTAAGTGGAGCTACATACGGTTCCATTAGGGGATGCTTAACCCAGAAAGTTGAAGCAGTAGTTTTCAAAATAGCACTTCCCAAAGGCAATAGGGCAATAGGGCAATAGGGCATAATCAGCAGATATGGGAATTAAACAGTTCTCAGAAAAAAGAAATCTTAGGTACGAGAACCATAAATTAGAGTAATGGGATATCACCTAACCCCTCAAAATCACAGATTTAACCTTGAGTTTTCATTTCAATCATCTTTGAGGTGATACAGAACAGGAAAGATTTCACCTAGGTATAGCCAGGTATCTGATCTTTCATTAAGCATCCTTTTTTCTTCTGAAACTGACCAATAATACAATTATTAAGAAACACATTTTCTAATTCAGAACCAAAATGATTGTTATATGGTCCATTCTTTAGTTTCAAAATACTCAAAATCTTAAAAGCTGGGTTGTAGTTTTGCTAAAATCCCTAACGGGAATTGGTATCAGTTTTTGTGAGGTACCTCAATAATACAATCATCTCAAGTGAAGCAGTGTCAGCAGACAACTGTATCCACTTAACAAAATGGATGTATCAGTAATGTTAATCCACAGAATGCATCTCCAGTGACATGGGTTTGTGGTAAATGAATTAACCCTTCATCCTCCTAAGCTCTTGGTGATTATTTCCTTTTTTGATATTGTGACTTTTGCTCACTGCTGTTCTGGCAGAGTGCTAATTGTTTGTGTAATTCTTGACCTATGGTAATAGTGTGATTCTACAACCTTCAGAGTGGGGTCAGAACTACAGCATGTGTAGACATGGATAGGGAGGAAGGTGGCTGTTTCTCAAAGGCTCATAATGTAAATGGACAAAAAAGTGGATTAAAAAGGAATGAAAGTGGAGGATAACGATTGTAGCTGGTTGTAGTCACGGCTCAGCCTTTGTCAAGGAGAACCTGGTGGACAGAATAGATCATGTTCATCCCTGATACGGCATCCCTAGATTTTATACTGGGGAGTAATTTCACTCATATCACACATTCATATATCTTTGTCTGACAGCTTTTCAAAGCTTTATTAATCAGTGTTTCATGCAAACAGTAAAAGCATTGAAGCTGGAATTATGTGATCATTGTCATAAAGTGAACAATATATTGCATCATGTTTATCCATCTGTTATAATTGCACTCTGGGAATTAAGTTGTTTATAATAAATTCAATTACATAAGTGGTACTAACACACGTAGATGTCAATACATACTCCTCATTTCCACATTTGATTCTTCATATTAGACAATGCTAAAGGTTTTTACAGAGCACAGCTGCATGCTTGTGACCTTCCTGTCACTGCTGAGATTCTCTGCTGCCTGGATCTGCTTGCCATGAACATCTTAACCCCTAAGATGGAGAAACAAAGTCAAATGTCTCTGCTGTATCTTGCTGCCTATTCAGATAGGATTAGAGTTGTATGCTGTTGCCACTGATGGCTATAATTCTCTTGAGTTGTTACATTTATGAAACTGATTTTCAGGCTGGAGAGATAATATGGGACAATGAATCCAATTAAGAAAACAAAGAAAACCTGGGATAGCTTTGCCACACTGTTTCTGTGGCTTGATCCTGTCTTTTGACCCTGGATACATCTCTGCAGCCCTTGAAAGTGAGTCTGAATCCAGTCTCAAGCTCAAACTTTGCTCATATTCACACTGTGTGGATGACAGGTTAAAGTCAGGGGTTTAGCTGAACTCCAGGGCACAGTTTACTGCACTTCACCCCTTGGTCTTCAGCCCTGCACACAGCCAAGAAAGCTCCCTTCATGCAGGCTCAGTAAAATCTGAAATCTTGCACATTTTCTGCTTGAACCTCAACTGATTCAACACACAACTAGTAAGTGCACAGGAGTTTGGCCTCCTGGGATTCCTCCTCCTTAATGGGAACCTGGTGGGACTTGTTTGCTCTAGTTTAAATCCCTAGCATAAAAATTCTCAGCAGTGAGTTTGATTTTCTTCCTTACCCTGGAATTTGCATCACCATCCACTAAAGCTGCCCTTAAAACAAGCAAAAAACCAGACCCTGAGAGTCCGAAAAAAATAGGTAGGACTTTAATTTTGGCGTAGTTTTGATAGTGGTTGCTCAAATCACTTATTGTTTTTGTAATAACTAAAGCAAAATACATTGATTGCTAGAGAACCCTGAATACCCACCCTTGTACTTAGTTACAATATGTTAATATTCTCATGTTGTCAGCAGATCTTTAGTGAGCAGGAGGGATTCATTATCTCCAGTGCAATCTGCAATCCAGACTGGCAGAAAGCAGAGGCTTCCTATACCTCAAGCTGGCTGCAGTCAGAAGTAAGATGAGCGTGTCTGACTCAGGCCTCCACATTACTGTATAATCATCTCTCTCTCACTGAGTTAAAATCACTTTGCTTTGCAAAGGCAGTGGTAGGTCTACATGGAACTGTTTAGTTTTGATGCAAATGCATTCACTTCCTAAAGGAAATAAACATTTTTAGTCAGTAGGTAGGAAATAAATGGATCTCCTAGTGAGGGGTGAGTTTACCTTGTTTGATTTCATGTCTTACACAGATTTCTGTGTGTCTGTATATACTTGTACAAATATATGTATTTATATGCATGTGTGTATACAGATATACACACACATACACAACATAAATAAATGGGAATTTTCATAGTTTAGGCCAGATTAACTTTCAGCTCCTCCCTCGGCAAGTGCTTTGTCTAGAAGCAGGTCAGTGATACTGTGACTAAAGAATCTCTATTAATTTCATTTTCTGTTCCATGTCCTTTAAAGTCTGCGTCAAAGAAATTACAGCATCAGCCTTTAGAAAGGAAGGTATCTGCAAAAACACGGGTCTGAGATTCTGAATATCCTGTGCCTATGCTGAGAAGGGAGCAACACAGGAGTGCTCAGGAGCTGCTCATTCCCACAGGATTGAATTTAGAAATCCTGATGGCTTTTGAGACAAGGTGTATTCATTTCTTCCTCTTTTTCAAGGGAGTCTAAATTACCATTTTGTCTTTCATTATTCTCAGTTGACTCCTTCTGTATGATAATTGCAGCAAGGTTAAAAATGACCTAATGATTGCATTAGCTTCCACACAACTTTCCTCTTTTCACTCCTCTCTGACCTCCATTCACAACGAGAGATTAGTGAAGGACAGGCAGAAAAGTAAAGGGAATGTCTGAATATAGGTTGTCATACCCAGCCCAGCTGTTGCTAATAATAATTTTCTGAGTGCAAGCACTGGATGAGCCATTCGTCACAAATGATTTATTTGGTGAAATTAGCTCTCTTTTTCACTCCTTGCAAACTTCATCAGTAAAATCATGGAGACATTCAAAGTTGTTTGTTATGTATATAGGCCCAGGTGATTGTTTCTCTCCTAGAGCATGAGCCTATGGATTAGTGGTAGACTGAGGTGCAAATGTTCAATGGAGGCTAATGATTTTGGATGCCTCTCCTTTTAGCTGTCTTTTGTGAACAGGCAGATCATGGCACTGAGCAAGTAAAGGCCCTAATCATTCTGAAAAAAATGCCCCTTAAGGGATACCCTGGTTGTTCATGCAAAATTGCTAATTGCTTCTGAAAATCTATCCCAGTGTCTATTCATTAAATGTCATTTCTCACATCGGTGACATGGCAGACACTATAATTCCATGACTGAATGACTGAATCTCTGCAAAATGGAGACTTGATAGCCACCAGTGAGTGACAAGTAAAGCTGTCTTCTTTATCAATGGAAAAGGCATTCATACGGAAAACATTCCTCCCTTCCAACTCTGTAGTCTGAACTGGGGTGCCTATCAAACAGAGATTTTTGCTAAATGCTTCCCCAGTTTCTGTAATTTCTTTTGGTCTCGTTTGCCTTGAAGTTTTTAAGCATTGTGAGAGAGATGCTGGGCTTTGACTTTAGCTAAGAGACTCATACACCTTATTCCTTACCTATGTTCCCATTAGTTAGCCAGCTGTACTCCAAGGACTACATCCATCCTGTGACACCTAACTGTCTGGGAACGTTTTAGGGGTTTCTTCATTCTAATTTGTATGGCTTCAGAACAAGGGGAAGAAATGGTGTTACTTAGTTTGTGTAGGAGTTCTCTCGTCAGGGCTGATTGCAGTTGATGAGACCTCAGGAATGGGGTTTGCAGTTATGCCAACACCTCATGAAGGCCATCTCTTCACTGGACACTGGTGGAAAGCTGGCTCTGGGACAATAACTGCACCAGGATTTTGCTGCATTTCAGTAAAAAAGCAGTATTGCTCAGGGAGACAGCAGTGACTGGCCCAGCTAGAGCTGATCACTGTGTTTGGTAGGGAACCAGCACAGACAGCAGACCATGGCTGTGCCCTCTGTGACTCCTTCCAGCACTGCAATGCACAATGTCACTGGAATCACACCAGGGAGGACTGTGTCCCAAATAAGGCCTATTTCAGTCCCTAGGTAATTTGTAGCCATAGTCATTAGTACTATTATTTACTCAGGTTATTGATCTTTTAAGACCGGTAGCTGTATCTGGCCATGATTGACACAAGTGTCTTCATAGGCAGACAAGATAATGTAATGAAAGCAATATACCAGCAGACAGTGGTAAAATAATGGGGGGGGAAGGCAAGGGAGAGGAAGTGGTGATTTTAGTTCTTTGTCTTCCAATAATCGTTGCACAGCTTGACATCTGATTTCTTTTTACCTAATCTCAGCATGCATCTCAAAAATGCTACTGGCCATCAGATTATCCCAGCAGATCATTACATTTTCCTATCCTCTGGACTTAGGTATGCTGTGGATCTATCCAAGGATAATGAGCAGCCTGCTGTTGCACTCACCTGGTTGGGGTCGGTGTGTTTTATGAAAGCTTCCCACATATTCTCTTTAATGAATGAGTCCTTTCTATTTATAGGACAATACTCAAAAGGAAAAAGAAATAAATGACCTTCAGAGTTTTTTTTTTTAAGTGACCTTTAGGTTTTTTGATGGGAAACATATTCTTCAGATAAATTCTTAGTTATCAACAGGAAACTGCAATATGTGATCCCAAAGCCATGTACAATTAAGCTTTCATATATGTAATGATATTCTCCTTCCATGGATTCTGTACAGCCGGGGTCAGAGCTAAAGCTTCCAGCTGCAATTATCCAAACAGCTGGATTGTTTGTATTCACGGGCTAAACTGCTATTGCTTCTAGTGGCAAACTCAACATGGGTTGTAGCAGTACTAATGCTGTTTACTGACTCTAGAAAAGAAAACAAGTTTATCTGATCACAGATAAACTTACCTCCTCAGATAAACATTTAAATAAAAAAGCTTTCTCCTTCAAAATGAAAAAATACATTCCCTAACTTCCCTGGTGGCAGCCAGCTTTTTCTGCTCCTCCTTATGTGTTCATGTCTTTCCTTTGCTTTCCTATTCATTAATTCCCACAAATGATTCCTTCAGCTCAAATAACAAGGCTCCAGACTGGTAGAACAGACTTGGGGACACTGAGGCTAAAAAACTTAAATGCTCAATTTCAGCAATTTGTGGCTTGCGTTGTAAAGCCAGTAAGGCTGTGATGGGACCAGCTATTGGTGTAATGCTGCTTGTCTTGCTCTTCCCATCACACAGGTCATGCATTGCCTGTGACCTGGGCAGCATTAACGGGGGCACTCAGCTGCCATTGGGGTGCTGAGAATAAGGACCTGCTTTCTTTTCCCATGTTAGGCTTTCTCATCAAGGACTCACACAGCCATTCCAGTACAGCCCCAGATGACTAATGATGATTGGCATTGTCTCCAAAATTATGATCACCGTGCCTGCAGGTTCTGAACAGCTGCCAGACATTTGGATATTTCTCCTCCTGCCACGTGAACAAGAGGAGGTATTGGTGTGTTCCCCTGGTTTAACAAAGGGGAACACACCAATACCTCCCCTTGATGTTCAGGGAGTGAACATCAAGGGACTGGCAAAAGGGTATAAACTAAATTTATCAAAGAAGAGGAAGACGTGAAAAGGAAAGAAATCGGGGTCTTCCCTGTTAAGGTCAGTTTTGTTTTCATTGAGGAGAAGAAAATGTGCCACAGTGAATGCAAGAATTGGAAAGGAGTTAAAAACTGGTGAGTTAGAGAGGACTAATAACTATAGGTGTAATAAAGCCTCCACTCCTAGCCAAGGCTTTGTAACACCTTCAGTGGCAACCATCATCATGATCTGAATAACATCCAGATCCACTAAAACTAAAAAAACAACTGAGTTTTCCCAAAATCCAGGGTACTCAGACATGTAATTGATGATGAGCCACAGTTTTTGTCTGAACATCTTTAATAGTTATTAATAAATTTACTCTAATAAAAATCTTTCTGGCAAAAAGCCCTTAAACATGACATTATTTACATAATTTCCTGCAACAAACAGCTGCGTAGCCCTCCACTCCAGTCATAACTTCTCAGTTGTAGTGCTCCTTCACCCAAACATTCACAAATCTTAAGGCAATGCCTGGCTTTTATGATACAAAGGAGATTATAGAAGAAGTGTGTCTCACAAGGGTGATTTGAAAACCAATATTATTACTGGGGTCCAGATTCTGCAGTCAGATCCATATTGGTGACCACTGGGATGCATTGTAGGATGGGGCTCATATTTACTGATAGCTTTTAATTAGCCTGCATAATTCATTTCCACATCTGTTTTCATATAAACAAGCCACTAATTAGTTCTGTGAGTCAGTTAAAAAGTGTACCAATGTGCCAGAGAGTTTAAAGAGACACTGAAAATATTCTAAACTCAGTCAATTTAATTTTTAATTATATTTTAAAAGGAAAGCATGAAACACTCCTCCCCATTTTTAATTTCCGTCTTTGAATGCTGCTAATTTCAGAATACATAGCTGCAAGGTTATGAGTGTGTCAAAGACCTGTGACTGCAGAGAAAACCCACTCTGGCTTAAGATTTCTGATGTATTCTACTGCTTATCTTTACTCAAGTGGTAGCTCTGGAAGCTCTGCTAGCACTTCTTAAACTTGATCACTCACCTGAAAAAGTCAAGTTAATAGCATAATTTTCTCAGTAATCCAACCTCCTGGCCTAATGCAGCAAAGCAATACAGTTCTTAGTTTCTGGGCCAGAATCACCAATTATGATTGGTATGGAGAAGATGAGATGTTTATGGCTAGGATCAGAAAACATGAATAGGTGTGAGACCCTCTCTCTTCCCATCCGCTGAGGGAAATGAGCAGAGCTCGCTACCATCTAAACAGGGCCTGCTTAGACACAAGGGTGCCTGTGCCCTTGCACAAAGCTCTCCTGGAAAGCCAGCACTTCATGCAGATGACTTAGCCTTGGTCTGACTGCCACCCCTAATTTCCAAAATCTCATTCTGCTCAGACACAAGTGCAGAGCAACTGGGTCAGGTCCTTGCATGAGCAAAGATGAAAACTCGGTGTGTACAGATGTGTTTAAAATCAAAAATTAAACACTTGTAGAGCTCATTAAGCTTTTAAGTTCTTCCTAAGTCTTAGTTTTGTCTGACTAAATCCTTTATTGACTCCGACTGAGAGCCTTGGTGCTAGGCAGCTATCCTTCCTGTTTAACCTTGTGTCACTTGTGTCACTTGTAACAACAGAAACTGAAATAATTAGGTCAATTTTTAAATGTGGATTTCTGCTTTCCAAGCTGGCTACTCCTTTAAAGATAAGAAAGTTGTCCCCCTGACACCTCTCTGGTATAGTTAGTGCCTAATAGCTAAGCACAGTGTCTTTTCTCCACCCTCCTTGCTTTTTGAAATGAGGTTTACAGCAGGCCAGCAATTTAAACTTCCGCTCTCCGTCGGCAGGTCGGGATGGCTTTGGAGAACAGTCCATCTCTTCTGATTATTCCTTGCCACTGTGAGGGATTATGGCTGAGCACCAGCGGCTTTCGAGCACCATCGGCTTCCCCCTCCCCACCCCCAAAGACGACCCAAACACACTCTCCTTGTAGATTACAGCGGAATCGCTAATGCAATTTTGGCCTGACTTTGATGCAGCACTCTATTGATGCGGGGTGACGCCGCAGCAAAGCAGCAAGGTTAGACCTCGGCAGTGATTAAGCCGAGTCCCTGGGCTCAGGTGTGCCTTCCCTCCTGTGCGGCTGCGGGGCGCTGGGGGCCCGGCTCCGAGCCCCCGCTAGGGGAGGGCAGGATGCGCGTTCAGCTCTAGTTTCCTTTACACCCCTCGGGAAGATAATCCCGGCCCGTTCAGCTGCTGAGCAGCCGGGTAATCAATCAGTCAATCAGTCAGGAAATCTGATTTTTGCAAGCATCACCCTCGCCAGACGGGAGGGGGCACAGACCATGGGTGCAGGTCCGGGTCCGGGTCCGGGTCCGCTATCCCGGGGGCCGCGTTCCTCTTCAGGCCGGGGGCGCTAACGAGAGCTCCCCGGGTCTCTTCTGGGTGCCCTGGAGCCTCCTCTGATCGCCTTCTGGGAGGGCCAGGCAGGGAACCTCTGGACCAGGCTTGACAGAAGAGCGGGTAGAGAATCAGTCCCGTCCGAGGCTCATCCCCCCTCCCTGGACGTGAGGCTGAGCCTCGGCAGCGGGGCTGGGACTCGTCGGGCTCTGTCGGCTCTGTACATGCCAGGATATCATGTATATTTTATGTATGTGTATATAACATATGTATTCATAAGCAAACAAACATCTGAGCTGGTGATCTTTAAAATGTTCCAGCTACAGTGCTACCTAAAGGGAAAAAAAAAAGGAAGATTTTAATTTCTTTTTTTTTTTCCTCTAGGCATCTGATTTACTCCGTGACTCTGACGCTTATCAACAACGCGTGAAGATTGCAGTAAGGATCCTCCCTGGAAGGCGAGGAGGAGCAACTTCCAGGGGGCTGGGAGGAGGTGGAGTGCAGCGCGGCACTCGCCTATAAGGAGGTGCCCAGCGAGCGACTGGTGCTTCCCACCCAGCCGCTGCTCGCAAGGTGAATCGCCGCGGCGGCAGTCGGGGCAGCGGGCTCGGCTCGGGCACCGCCGCCGGCGTCCGGAGCGGCTCCTCCAAGGGCTGCGAAGAGTCCCCCGGCCGGCCCCGGCTTCCCTTCACCCGGAGTGCTTGGATGCTGTATGGAGTAAATGAGCGGAGGAAGAGCGAGCGCACAGAGGCTGAGAGGCGCTCGGAGACCGGGACCAGGGGAGACAGGCGGGCGGCTGGCTTCCCCCTCCGGGGCTGAAGATGGATTCCCGAGCCCTCGGGGGCTTCACTCTGCTGCTCTTCACTTTATGGCACCTGGGATTAACTGCAACAAATTGTGAGTAACGGGAGTGCGAGGAGTTGCCTGGGGTTGGGTCGAGGGCGGGAGGAAGAGATGGGGAGTAACTCCCGGAAAAAGGGGGTTATTGCGCCATGACCTCTGAGAAACTTATCTCGGCTTTGCTAATGGAGCTCAGAAATGTAAAGTTGGGGCCAGATGGAGGAAGTGCTCTCCACCGTCCTGCCGGTGTGGATGTGGGAGTGACCGGGAGACGCTGGAGCCTGTGAGGAGCCGCTAGGGCTTTTCTACACGATCTGTTGTCCTTCCGCCGGCCGCATCTTTTTGCGGTCAGTGGCCGCTGTCGCTCTGCCTCGGCTGCGGCCACCAGCCGGGACGCGGCCGGGGTGGCCCCTCTGCCTGGTGAGGAGGGTCGGTCCTTTCCGCAAGAGCCGGGGGATGCCACGATTTTGCGGGCGCAGTCTGGCTCCAGCCTGGCGGAGCTGCGCCGGTGGCACCGACTGTCTTCGCCTGGCCCGGCGGTACCGTCGGTTCCCTGGGCGCTTCCCACGGGCGCGGCTGTGTCCCGGGGCGTGGTGCTCGCCCTCCCTGCTGCCCCAGCATTTCCCGGCTGGGAAATCGTCGTTCACTCTTTTTTTTTCCCCCGGGATATCCGCTCGTAAGTTCGCCACCTATGTCTGCCGTCCCTGCGGGGTTGGTTCCCGCAGGCAGGAGCATCTCTGGCCGCCGGGCTTTGCGGTGCTCCGGGGGGCTGCCAGCGGCGGCGGCTCTACGGGTGCTCTTGGGCGAGCCCGGTGCAGCCGGGTACCGGCGGTGCGGCGAGTCCCGGAGCCCAGAGCAGGCGGTGGTGCTCCGCGGGCTGCTCCCCGGGGCTGGAGCAGGGCTCGGCACGGCCTCCCCCGCGGCCCGTCGGGCGGAGCGGGCGGGCGCAGCGCGGCAGCCGCGAGAGGGCGCTGTTGCCCCGCCGGCGGCGCTGCCCCGGCCGAGCCCCGCGGGCAGCGCTGTCCGTCCGTCCGTCTGTCCGTCCGCCCCCTCCCAGCAGCCCGGACCGGTCTCTTTCTTCTCTCTTCTCTTTTCCTATACATGTATTTTCCTCCTCTATCTTCTTTAATTTACAGTCAAATAAATCACGGTTAATATGTTTTAATATCGCTCGCGAATACTAAATGGCAGGCGATTTAAGGCTGAGGCTTGCCATTACGGATGCGGCCATAAAGTTAATTCCTAACACTTAAAAAGAAACTCCGCGTTAATGAGTTTTACTATTTCACGGGTGACAGTTTAATTTCACAGTGCCAATAAACATTTCCATTGAATACGCGCTGCTTCCTAAATATTTAGGAGTCAATCTTAAAGCATGATGATCAATGGTTTTATTATACTGTACAGATTTTACTTATTCATTGAGCAATGAATTAGCATGGAATCAGCTGTAAGTGCTTTCCCAGGAGCTGAGGGAAGGAGCCTGTGAATCTGTAATAGCTGCAAGTTCCCTAGAAACCTCGTTAGATTCGCATGTGAAGATCTATGTGTGCTCGCACGGACCTCAATAATTGCACCCAGTATGAAAATTCATCACCTGCTTAAATAAATCATCTCCTTATGTTGGAGCTCAGGGAGGCTGTGCTCTCTTCCTCAGTATTGGGCCAAGAAAGCTCATATGTGGGCTAAAATATTGAAGCAGTATCCTGAAATATATTCAAGTAGTTGTATGAAAGTGCTATAGCTTTAAAGGGTTGCTGAGCTTCCAGGTACCCAGTAACCAAAGGAAATAACAGAATTCCACATATGAGAAGCTTTGGTGCAGGCAACTGTCAAAAGCTTCTACTTGAAAGTCAAGTTCAAATGGGAAAGGATGGGTTTTGCACCGTCCTCAATTTGAATACTTTGGCCAAAGGAGTTGCATTCAGATGCCAGAACTGGTATGCTCACAATGACTTCAATAGGTTTGTTTCTGACAGATTTTGTGAATAAGAACAAAACAGGGAACAGTATTTATAGTTTGAAAAGGACTATGCTTGGGGCTGGGGTGAGGGGAGTGCAGCTCATTTAATTTTATTCCTAATATCTAATATGTCTTTAATATAATTTGGTTTTTTTCCCTTACTTCTAAATTATAAAACTCTTAAAAAATTATTCTTTTCTCACTTATTTAATTTGCTGTAAAATTAAAGTCCTGAGTAAGTAAAAATATTCTCTGCCACTGAGATATTTGATTCTAATTTTCTCTTTGGTAATAGTTTTTAATTAAAGAAAGAATTGGTGAAGAAACTGCTTTGAAACACAGCTACAGGCTAGGGGTCAGTAGACATCATTAGAAAGATCAGAATTGCCAAATGCTAATAAAACATTAGAAATTCCTCCCACTTTGCATTTTGCAATATTTTATTAAATTAGGTAAATAGAGTGGCAATCGGATTTCTCCCCAGGTTGCTAATTACTAGAAAATGAATAAATATCCATGTACATAACACCAAAAATGTGTTGCATATGATGTCTGGGAGAACTGAAACTTCAACATTTATCAGATAGACAAGGAGACACAAAGCCTTGCCTGCTATATAACAAATTAGTTGCCCTTTAGCAGCATATTCTGTGATCTGAAAGCATTAGTAGCTTTGGTGAGTCTAGACTTGTTGAGCCCCATTTTTTTTCCCTGCCTTTTTAATTTTAAATTTGGAAGGAGGGAGCAGTAGTAAAAAAATGAAAGGAGACATGAACTCATGTTTTTCTCAAGCACTTTTCTATATCAGTTCAGAGCTACTCTGCAGCTGCAGAAAAGAATTGCAGGAGCCATTAGTGATCTTCCACCCAGTTTAGAATTGTGTATCTTAAAAAATGTCCTCTATTGCTATTTTACACGTTATGCCTGCCCCCCCCTTTACTTGTATCTTTCTCGACTGACTTTTCACACATGGCCTGAAAAGATGTAGCAGATTAAAACACCTCCTGGTCAAGTAGTACCTTTTAACTCCCATTGCAAAAGTTATTTTCAAATTATTACATATTTTTGTTCCAGAACACAGCTGCCTCTGCCACCTCCAGCATCGCTAACATTTATTATCCCTTTTCACCAGCACTTACTAGCTGATCAGGAGACTTTCAAACCTTTCACTTAAGCCCAGTCATAAGTGTCAGTCAAAGCTGCAGAAATTCAATGTGTAGTAGAATGAGATCTTCAAATTCAGTGTGTAGTAGAACGAGATCCTCTACTCTTGCAGAAATATATGGTCAATGTACAGTCCATTGCTCTGCAGTAGATTTCCATGTGGCCTTACAGGACACATCTGTCTTTAATAATTCTGTTCAGTTAAAAATAGTCAATGTGTGTTTGGTTTTTTTTATTTTGAAAAAAAATACTGAAGAAAATGTTTTTTTTTTTTTTTAACACGAAAGTTATATGTATTATATAGTTTTTTATTTATTTTGGGCAGACAGTGTTCACTCTGATTTTAGCCTTCCTTTCTCTGCCGTGGTGATAATTGCCTAGGAATCAGCCAAGTGTAAGTGAAAACTTACAGGAGCAAGTCTGACTCTGGATATTTGAGACTATCAAGATCAGGAGGGTGTGTTTGGGATTTGTAAAACAGCACAAATGAGACCTGTTAGGTCAACAGTGGCAAAGGCAAGAGGTCTCTTAAACAGTGACCTTTCTATCTGTGTGGTCAGAAATGCTAAGTTTGAAAAGCTGTGCTGAAATAAGGTAGAGTATTGATTGTTGGTTTGTGCCTCCTGTGCTTGCTTAAAGAGCATCAGACAAATCTCAGGCTTTTCCTCTGCCTCCAGTACTTAAATATTCTTAACAAGAGAACAATATTCAGACTTGCCTTCCTCCTCTTAGTTTTATACGGGGGAGGGGGAGAACATAACATTTATCTTTTTCATGCCTTCATATGTATCAATGGAGAAATAGTCCAAACCAATGAGATTTCCTGAGGGAAGAGCTGTGAATGACCCACAGCTGGTGGGTGCCCCCTTTTCATACCTGTCAGTATCTAGCTTTCAATCCCTTTGACTCAATCAGCACTCACTGGCTGTGAATCAGACTCAAGATAGTCATTCCATGGACTCCTGGACTTCAGAGGTCTTTGTATTCTGGAGCCACCAGGCAGATGGCATTAGCAGCTACAGGAATCCATCCAGGGTTGTTATCTCAGCATCCAATACGTTAGCTGCATTATCTGCTTGGACATTTAATTTTTTTTTTTCCCCTCTTAACATCATGCAAATGCAGCAGGTCTTTCCTTATAAATTAACAGCAAGAACAATTTGTTTTCAAATGTGCTTGGTACATTTGTACAAAGCATAGACTTTAAGTGTAAAATATGGTGGGTAGAACAACCTACTTGTGAAGCTCTCCCTGCACATGGCATGAACAGGCTTCTGCCAGCACTGCAGTCCATGTAGGACTGGTGAAGTGGTTTTTTTAAGTACTGTAATCATTCTTTTACCAATGGGAAACTGAAGGTGTGTATATAAACAAGAGATGAATGTACAATCAGTGTGAGAATCTAAGTAGCTAAAATAAAGCCTTAGGGGTCAATTGAGTTGATCCCATCTGGCATGGTTGTCTCCCATTCTCTGTTGTAAATTCATATTCATATTTGCTATATGTAGTAGTTTCTAAATCCATAACTACTCCTCATTTCCTCTTCCCCTCCTTCTTCTTTCTCTGCTGCTATTTGAAGCAAGTGGAGTTTGGATATCTGAATACTGAAATGAATAGGAATCCAAAGGCAGTGGGAGTGTGAGGTAGCATTTATTTATTTTTAGCCCCCAAAATGGATTTTCTGTAGATATGACCGGTTTCAGCTCTATAGGCAAACTTGAATTACAGTCTTACCTACCCCCTCCTCTGAAAGAGACACAAGAAGGGGAGGAAGAGAGGACTGAAGGTGTATGTGCCAGCTCACACGTGCCAGGCTCTTGTCTGTCTCCTTCCCCTTTGCCTGCCAGCCTCCAGAATGCTACCAAGTGTTCCAGGGCTGTCTGTACAGGGCACCTGGTAACCTGCTGTGCTTTTTTTTCTTTTTAATAATAGAGAACTTTGCTGTGTATTTCTACTCTCAGAATTAGGGGAATGATTTTCTGGTTCTGTAGCATCTACTTTTTCAGTCTGCTGTGGCCTTACTGGTACAAGTATTGTCTCTGTAGGATGTGGTTCCTGCTGGACTCATCTCTACTGGGTCTGTGCAAAAGAGAAAAGAACTGGTAGATCTGATGAACATTTTCCTTCTGCTTTCAGTAGAGTCTTTAAGAGAAATGAACTGGTTTTTTTGTTTTGTTTTTTTTCTTTTTGCTTTTAACAAAGCTCCCTCTACTCAGACTAAGAGAAAGGGGAAGAAAATAATATAATAATGATACAATAAAGGTTTAAAATCACAGGCAATTCATGAAGGCTTTGAAAGCATCACTTGATAAGGCAGGAAGCATAAGCAGACATTTTGTCATGTCTGTAAGGTTAGAGAAAAATGTTAATTTTTATTTTTCTTGGTTCACAGTGCTGGGTTGATATAATTTATTATTAATTTCCTTGTGTTAATGTGGTCACTGATTTTTTATTTTTTTTAATTCCCCTGCACAGGTACTCTTGGCCTAGTAATGTCATTTGTTTACTAGATGAGTGCAACTGATGTTTTAAATGATGAAAATAATTCAATATAGAACTTAGAGGGAGGAAAGAAAGATGGCAAAGCATGGGTTTTCTTATTTTTAATTATCTGCTCTGTTAAGCAGTTAAAAAAATTGGTAGTTCATAGTGTGGTGATCTAACTGCTCTTCTACACAGATATATTTTTATATATGCAGAAAATATTTAATACTTTAGCTGGTATTTTCTCCAAAAGAAAAAGGAAGGTAGCTTAGTAAAAGGGAGGGCCTGAAGCCATTTGTAATGTCATGAAAGATCTTGCTTGGTCTGTATTCTAGAGGAGAAATCCCATTTTTCTAGCTGTGTTTTTCCTTTGCATGATGCTAGCTCTTTCTCTACAGTCTTACAAACATATGCAGGAACTTGGATAACTTGGTTACTCTCCTGCAGAACTTTGTGCCCATGGATTATCAGTACAAGTTCAGCATAAAGCAGTGGAAGTGTGTGTGAGCCTACCTATCTACAATACTGAATGGGCATTGAGAGTCCTGGTCCATTCTCTTATGCTGTATTTTGTAACCTGTCAATTAGAGGCTTGCAGAGTTGATATTTTGTTTTTTTTTTTTGAATGTACAATTGCAGTACTTAAACTGAAAATAAGGTACAGAGCACAAAGTGGCAATGGCAGGTTTTATTTTACCCAGTGTTTCTCTACCATAATAAAGACCTCTCTAACTTTGCATTCTCTAATGCAACACCAGGGATCTCAACCTGTGTAGTCCTTGAATAATCCAATTACCATGAGTGTGCTGCAGCCAGAACAACAGGATGTGATAATTCATGGACATCTATGATAAAAAATTTTTTACTTCTGTGGCAGAAGTTGTCTGTGGAAATAATTTTGGCAGAGAGTTGCTTGTCTAGTCTTTTTCAAACACTGTACGTGGAGTTGGAGACATTTTTGTGGTTGAGAAGAAGGTTTTAGTGTTAGAAAGAAAAGTCAAGAAACTGTTCATGTCACAAAAGCAGAACTAGGCCCTTAGTGTCTTCTCTATCAGTGGCAGCCCACCCTCTGTCCTCATTTTGCACGTGCTAGATCAGAGAGGAGTCAGGCTTGGACTCAGAGCCCTGTGTGCTGGTGTGTAGCAGGTAGGAGGAAGCTTCCAGTGAGCCCTCAGTTTGAGCCTGGTTGAAACAGGCTTTGGACAGCAGCAGCTCAACAATATGTTTTGTTAGGAATTGAGATTATTCAAGTAACTAAATTTAAAGTAGCATCCAGCACTGCCGTGACTCGTGGTCTGGAGGGTGTTTCAGCTCAGGATTGTGCTGGTGTGCTTGTATTGGAACAGGGTAGCCCAGATTCCTGATAGAGACTGGCTTATCAATGAGTTGGATGTAGGTGCTGGAGGTTTGCTGGGAAGTCTCTGTGACTCCCTCCTGCCTCAGTCAGCATCAAACATGATACACCAGTGATAAACTTGTAAAATGCCTTCACTGTTCCCATGCTGGACAGTACAACTCTGAACCTGAGGTTAAGGGGTATTTTTAGTAAGCATCACTGTTAGGTGGATTCCTAAGAGCAGCAACAAGAAAAAGCTAACTTTGTAATTGCTCAGTGAATACCATTCAAGACTATAAAAGGCTTTTAGTAGCTGGTGTTAATGTTCTCTTTTCCAAACTGTTAATTGCCTGGGATCTGTGATATCTTTATGGCATAAAGAGCATTGAGTTGCAGTGGGACACACGGCATTCCATTCAGCTTGGTACTTGAAAATACTCAAAAGATATTCAGCAACAACCACAGCAGTGGAAGCTGCAAAGAATAACTGGTATCATTCTGAGGAATGTTTCTCTTTTGACATTGGTAATTAGGGTTCAGCACAGAGCCCCGGCACATGAAACAGAATGGTGTTCAATGCTAACCACTATGGCACTGCAGCAATTGGACTGGGAAGGAAACAAATGTGTTTTCCTTCTCTCTTTTATTGTGTGTATTGAGAAAGATTGAGTGTTGACCCTTAGGAATTCTGGGGCATAAATTTTTCTTCTAAAACTATTCTGTGCACTGTGTTGCCAATAAAGTAGTAAATAATAATAATAATTTTCGAATGGGTAGAATCCTCTCTTTGTTCCCAGCTGGGTAATAAGGAGTTGATAAATTCTGTACTGCCTGGATAAGAATTGGCTTGTTCCATTTACTGCTCTAAATGGCAAAGCATTGTTCCTCGATGACAGTGGTTCTTCACTGATGACAGCTCGTCAGCACTTCAGGAACAGAGACAAATGCCTTGTGATCTATGCCACCAGTGACACATCTGTAGTCATTCTCATAACAATTCAGTGATGTCTTTATGTTTGGGCATCACTTGCCCCCACTTAGGATGTAGATACTGAGCCATTGCTCTCCATCCTCCTAGGTCATAGAAGCAACCTGCTGGGGATTAATGTATAATTTTCTTCTTTCCCTTCATGCAAATTTGTCACTGGAACAAGAGGGGAAATGGCATGTTCTAACTCAAGAATATGTGTTATGTCTATAAAATTATACACAAGGAATGGAGCAGGAGAAGGAGTCTGGGATGTGCAGGCAAAGAGAGGAGGTCACAAAGAATGTTCTTCCAGTTTCCTATTACCAGTGGCAGCATCCTAATGCACTCAGTGAAGAGGTCTAAATTAATGGTCCAAGTGAGTCATCAGTGAACCCTTAGTGGGAACACGTTCATTTGTAGTAATCAGGATTGATTTATGAGTAGGACAAAAGGGACCAAATAAGCTATGAAAATGCATGTTGTAGATGTTTTTTTTCCTTGATGAATAATTCATCCTTCTCTAGTATCCATGAAAACAAAAACACTATGCACATAAAAACCCATTAAAAAAGTTAATCCCACAAATGGCTGAACATGTAGAAAATCAGCTTTTGTTTTAAAAGGTAGATTTTCTCAAATCTTCTCTAATTTGATTTGCCAGTGGGGTATAATTTAAGTCAAACAAGTTAGCAGCATTACTTGCTATATAAAGGTCTAAATATTTAATAGATTTTGATAAATGCCTGCCCCCCAGGATAAAGAGCTAAGAAACCCTCATTTTCCACAGTGCAGAGGGTAAGCTAAACCAAATAGAAATGGCAAACGCAATGGAGAGGGAGCTTCTGTTCACAGGATATGGTCCTCTAGACCTGGCCTTGGGAGGACTCTCAGTGCACCTACATAATCCTTTAAATAATCCTAAATCTAAGTAATCCTGTACAACTGACCTCACATGAAAATGATGGAGGCTTTTTAGTGACTCTCGAGTCTCATGGTCTCCACGTGCCTGTGAAAATGCCTACAGTGAGCCTCTCTTGGGCAGAGCACATGCTCTGGAACATGCAGAATGCCATGTATTCACATAATCCTGGCGGCCATCTGCCCATCTCCCCCTGGGTGGACATGTCAGTGGGAAGGAGAGATCAGTGCCCCTACAGGGACTGGTGTTCCAGAGGAGCTCAGGTGCTCTCTGTAAAGCTACCTAGGAAGTCTCTGGAAAAACAGAATATGAACTTGAGTGTGTTGGATTCTAGGTGGGCTCTTTACCCCTAGGCTGCCCAACCCTTGGTGCACTTCCTGTGTCAACACTAAACAGAGCATCAGGAAGCAGGGAGAAACCTTACACAGAAAGAACAGTGCCACTGCATTGCTTCCTAACTGCCCCAGAAGTTCAGAGGGGTTTGTTTGTGTTGTTTTACTATTTTTTAATTTTGTAGAAAAATAGTTTGCATTTTAATTTTAGAGGAAGAACCTCCTTCAGCAACCCTGAAGAAGATTAAACAGCTATGGCATTTTTCACAGAGACTGTTTGTTTGGAAAAGAAAATGAAAATTTGATGAATTTCAGTCAGATGTAGCTTGCAGCATTCAAATATTTATGGATTATCAAATTCCCTTTTCCCAGCTCTGCTTCTTAAGTACAGAGCTCATCCTATATGTAATATTAATTCTCATTATTCTTAGACAGTTATTCATTGAATTCTTGTGCAGACTCAGTTCATCTAGGACCTGGTCTAAATTTTGAGAAAATTAAGGCAATGACTTGTACTTGAATTTCAGATCATCTCTTCCTCAGAAGCCTGTTCATCCAGCATGCAGATCCCTTTTATTGTTCTCCTGCGAAGTTTATTTTCCTTGAAATCTGTCTGGCAATGTATGCAATACAAGTTTGTACCTGTCAGCAGTGGGAAGAGCTATCCTTTTTGCTAATGGTTCCTTCTGAGTTCCTCATTTGAGAGTGAGTTGACCTGTTCTGTTGTCATATTCTGTGCCACCCTTGTATGCAATGTACTGAAAATGCAGTTTAAGTTGCACATTGTTTTGCACACTTTGCATTTTTTTCAACAATTGTGTTTTCAGAACCCTCCTGTTCTGTTGAGTTGAATACACTCCACCGTAATACATAGGATTATGCTGTGATAACAGCATTTTACAAGCATTACAGAAAACATTTTAGGTGTTCAGGAAAGCTGATAGTCCAAGGGTATTTCTTCTAGGCAAATATGAGCTCATGGTGCTGATGGTCCTGAGTCCACAGATGAGAATTTGTTCCTAGAAAACATGTAGCTAGCTTTTTGTTAGTAACATCAGGTACATGTGCTTGCTAAATTACTAATGTTAAACATTTTAACTATAAAATAAGATTTTTTTTTTTGAAAATTCTAGACTATTTTCCTTTTGAAACCTACACTTGGTAGGTGGTCCTGTTTCCTGGGGCCTCCTCTAGAGAGACTGCACATGAGTCAAATCAGTCTCTTTACTGCTGCATTAGGAGTTGGGATTACAAACTCCTTTACACGCCCACATTCATAACCAAGTGTTTGCAAAAGCCCAGACTGTTTTTCAGAGAAGCAGTGGAGATGTACTTTTCATCTGTGCTTTTGCTTAGGAGTTGTGTCTGGCTTTGTCAGATGAGGCCAACCTGTATAAAGAAAGTTGTTTCTTTTCTTGAGACCTCAGCAGAAGAGATAGAGGAAAGACCTGCTCGCTAAACACAAGTCATTTTTCCACTTAAACTTGTAAGGAGGTGGTGTCAACTGCCACGACTCATCCCATTTCACCACAAATACGTGTTATTTCCCTTGCCTTGACAGCCTTGATCCAAGCATCACCACTTTTGCCATTGGCTCCAGGCATTAATGGTTTCTGTGGATTAAATAAGGAAGTCCTGATTTGAAAACCTTTCTCTGATGGCAAGCAGACAATGAGTCAGAGATATAAGAGAACAGATTTTCCTCCTACCCTCTCCATCTTGCACCCATCCTAACCTTAGCAGAATCTAATTTATAGAGCCTGGGCTTTTTTTCAATTTCATCTAATTAGCAGAGGCACTGAGGTCAGTATTCTAACACCTGACAGACTTAACCAGGGTACACCACAATTACAAGTGAAATTATCTGTTTTTCTGCTGCACTGAAAAATGTAGCATGTGAAAATTAGCACAAACCTCCTAACTGTTAGGATGAAAGTGTGGGTGTTAGGGAAGAGGCACCTTCTTCAAATTTGAAAGGCCTGGGCTTGATGCTTGACTTTTTGAAAGCTTTCCCAGGCATCATTAGGTGATGTGCTTAATTATTTTGAGCTTGAGTTTACCTATTTCATTAAGGCTAAATGTTCATGATGCCACATTCATGTGTATGCAGACTTTCACCTGCCAGCAGGGGCTGGAGGAAGAAGTTCTTATGCTAAGCAATAACCTAATATAAGCAATAATGCTTCTTTTAAAATTACCAACTGCATCCATGAATAATGGAGTCTCTGAACCAACCTGATTGTGCTGGCCCTCTATCCTGGGGTGAGTACACAGCAACTTTTACAGGGTCTGCATATAAATCTGCAATTATGAAGTCTTCAGTGGGAGAGCTATGGGCTCATTGGCTGACAACCAGGAAAACAAAACATCTTTTTTCAGCAGTGTGTCCTTCCAGCCGTTTCTACATGACATGCAGGTAGAGCTGACTTGCATCTCCCTACAAGAGCATGTAAGTTTGCACCAAGTTGCTTACCTGGGTACTAAACTGAAATTTTATGATGAAAATGATGCATTCATATTAAATTGAAGAATAGTATTAGTTAAATATAGGTATAAAGTACTGTCCTAAGATAGACAGAAGACCTGCATAAGAGAAGGACTATCCCTGTTATTTCTTACATTAAGGAAAATGATAATCTTAGCTTAGAGGAAATTCAGAGCAAATCTATAAAGTCATGTTCTACTAAGCTTTGTAAATTCAGACAGGCACTTATTTCAGTGTTCAGGCAGGGAGAAAAAACAGTTCACAGCTGGAAATGCCTGTTCTTCTCTTCCACGAGATGCACAGAGAAGGGTAATTGATTTAGACTCCTTCAGGACAGGAATGGGTTTTCTGTGTTAGTAAGTGTGAAGCACAAGGTCTTTATCCTAGTGGGGGGATTCTCTTTATGCATGATAAAGATAACAGCAAAGTCTCTTCTCTGAAGGCTCTGTATGAATGCAAATGCATTTTTTGCTTCTTTGGCAAATTTGTATGTCACTGACTGATGGCAGTCTTTAATAGCTGGTTTGATGAAAACATCAAGCCTTTGTACCTCTGTAGTCTGGGACTAGTAAACTGAACCTCCAGCTCTCAAGGAATGAGAAGTTTTTTGGAATAGTCCTTAACTAAGAAACAGATAACTCATTAAGCTGATATTGAAGGTAATAGTTCAGTAGTTCTTAGATATCCACCATCCACATATTTGTATTTTCCTTGAAATAATAGTGATGGAAAAGCTCTCCTCCTTTTTGTGTCTGTAACTTTCTTTTGAGGTTCTTCCCTAAACCTGTGAAAGAAGGCAGAAGTAATTCATGATACTTCAAAGCATTGCATTAATCAGTAAGTCCATATATTTCATTGGGGCCATACTTGTATGAAGCAAAAAGGGTCTGAGGCTAGCACCAATATGTTTAAAGCCAAATGCAGCCATGTGATTATCCCATTCCAGTTTTGTCAGAATTATTAAAAACTGCTTCCTTTAATATTCTTACATGTATGAACAAATAAATCCTGTGCTTGTACTTTGTGTGTTATGAATAAATAGCACATAACACATTTCCTCACTTCATTCACTGAAGAGACCAAGAAGATCAGAACAAAGTGAAACAGTCCTGAGTTATGCAAATAAACCAGGCTTAGAGTGAATCTGCCTATATTAAGTGAGAAATCTGATTTTTTTTTTAATATATTTTAGCTTCCCTGAGGGAAGGAAAAGTTTAATTAAAAAGAGATTCAATGAGAATTCAGAATAATAAGTCGTGCCTATTTTTCCTCTGCCAGAGCCTTGGAAAAGTGGTGGTTTCTGAAGGAAAGTATTGAGGTGTAAATAGGAAAGAATTGGAGAAATAGGACCACCTCCTTCATGAGTTTGGACCTTCCCATCTGTACAAGTACTGTTTTCAATATTCTCCCTCCAGATAGCAAGAGACTCAGCAATGGCCTCTCTTCCCCTGCTTTGTCCTGTATTTCTTTTTTCTGCGTGAAGCAATTTCAATTACACCGTCCTGTCAAAGTCCCCAGATCTGGCAACATCTGGCTGCTTGGGCATTGGGGTATCACTTCAGGTAGATTAAAATCTGAGTCCCTCCAATATTGAAATTCTGGCAGAATCAACTGTGTCAAATCAGCAAGGCAATAGAAAAGACCTCCCTGTAAGCAGACAAGCACTGGTATTTTTGAGGTCAGTAAAGGATTTGTCTCAGATGGATGTCTTCTAGAAATGGCTGAATGGTTTTCTAAGGTTGTTGGTCAGTTTTGATGGAATAATACGTGAAATGGCACTCCTAGAGCTATTTCTAAGAATCTTTGGGGAAATTATCTTCATTTTTCAGGTCATATTTTGTTTTTTTAACATTTAAATTCCTACCTTTGTATTTTGAAAAGTAAATGGCTACAGAATCTCATTAGGACTACTGAGGTTGTGTTTTACAGTATAAACATGTTTCAGTTCAGTCCAGAGGATTTCATTCTTAGCTTAACATTTAGAAAAGCAATAACACAGTTAAGCAATGGTAAACTGAACTGAGTACTCTGTGTGCTCACTGAAGTCCAGTGTTCAAGTAAACAGCATCAGAAGCCAGAATGGTTCAAATGTAAGAAAAGTATTTATAAATCTTAATTGACACTGAATATTAAAAAGTATGTAGAGCTGATGGATGTAAGTTCTCTCTCTTCTCCTTCTTTTAAAAGAATTTAACCTATTTTTATCTATTTTACTGTATCATCTAAATGTTAGTTCCTCCATCTTGAAATCAAATAATGAATGCTCAGCTCTGGCAATGAGATATCAAATTCTCAGAAGATGCTGTTCCTAAATTCTGCCGACTGTTTAGTTCGTTGGAAATTTGATCTTGAATAATACCTCCAGATCCTTCTACTGACTTCTGTGTGTGCACTTACCTGTATATGACATTTTAACAGAAAAACTGTAGGTGTGCACGATATCAGCTCTTCATATAAAGCAGGATAGTATCTTAGAGGTTGCTGCTTTTATAGAAATCCATTTTTCAATTATTAAAATAAAACAAAAAATGAGGTGTTGTATTAAAGGGTTTTCCTAATTAAATCCATTAATTTAAATTTTTGTGTTTTATTATTGCCTTTGTTGCACTCTTTTTTCTTTAGAGATGAGAATAATTTTCTAAGACTGAGTAGCTTCATTATCCTGGTTAATTAGACATTTGCAGTTTTTTTGTAGATGAGTCATTTGGAATTTGATCTGTATGCAATCCTTTCCAAGAATTACTCTAATTTGTGACTTGCTATCATTTCTCATTTAATGATGGCTAGTGAGGTTGTGGCTGTGCATTACCAAGAAAAAGACATTGTGATGAGCTAAAGGAATCTTTGTGATTAAACTTCTCCTGTTTCACTGTACATTTCATGCACTGAAATATTTCTGTGGTGTCAGAGGTGGGCTCTTTGTACTGATTACATCTGATTTTAAGAATACCAAAGAAGTTGCCTAGACAGGGGCATCATTAGTTACCTTTACACCTTCAAGCTCTCTGCTCAAGAGCCTGCTGCTGTTCTGGTAAGAAGAAAGAGTACATCCAGAAGGACCTTTATGCAGGCGATGTGCTCTGATTTCTGTCTCTGCCATTTAGTCAGTTCTCTCACTAGCTTTCAACTTGTCTTCAGTCATGCTGCAA
Organism: Haemorhous mexicanus; assembly: GCF_027477595.1. Classification (NCBI taxonomy): domain Eukaryota; kingdom Metazoa; phylum Chordata; class Aves; order Passeriformes; family Fringillidae; genus Haemorhous; species Haemorhous mexicanus. Next base: position 13,093,103 of record NC_082348.1, read on the forward strand.
GTGCTTGACCTCTTCTTTTTCCTCCCTTTTTCTTTTCCTCTTGCTTATTCTGCTCAGCCCTCTAATTGAATGACTAATCTGTTTCTCAAAGTCAGATAAACCAAAGGGTGAGTTGCTTTTTCTCCCATGATTGCTCCAATTCTCACCACTTTTAGGTTCAGGATCACTGTCCTCCCTGTCCTTCAGCCTTACCACTGTAGACTCCCCTGTCTTTCTGCAGTGCAGCCTGTGTCCACATCTTGGTACTTCTTCCTCAAGACTGAATGCGTTTTTCTACAACTCTGTGTCATGCTGATAGATACAATACTGTGTCTCTTCTATTAGAAGTGGTAAATCATGTGGAAAGTGTTGTTTTATGGTGAAAGTGTACATAAAGTAAAAAGAGGAGGAAAACCAAGGGTCTTTAATAAAATAATAATAATAATAATACTGAAAAATGCTAGGAGTACTCCTGATTTCAGGAAAATCACCTTCCAAGCAAAGGGACACAAGTCCTGCTAGAAGCAGGAAAACATAATTTTATCTGAAACTGCAGGTAGGTTTTGCAAATGTTTGGGCTGAATGAGGAGCTCATAGACAGCAGACTCTACTTTATGTGCTCCAGCCTAGCACCTCCTCTTTTGCTTGTTTGGCTCTGGAAAGTCCTCTCTTCCAAGCCATAAGGTCCAAACTTTTGTGGAACCTGGCATTCAAAGTTCATTCCCATTTCCTTTTCATGCTGTTATATTTGCACCCAAGTATAAACGTGTTTATATTTATAAACAATCAAAGATAATTATCTATGCTTTATGTATAAATATGTATTAGAATATATACAAATATGTCCCCAAAAGTAATTAAATATGTACATATAGGTTTTATAGCATTTTTGAAATGTTCATTTCAAAAATTATCAAAAGCCTGTGCAGAGCTATATAGAGTAATATAATGTGGTTCTTTGGAGACAGGAGAGTTTTTTACATCTTGTCTGCTACCTCTATATGAAGAAGAGACTGAGCCTTTCTGTAGGATGCATTTAGCATCTCTTCTGAAAAATAAATCAGATACTAAATTTTGAATTAATGGGATTAGAATGGCTTAAAAGGTTTTGCAGTTTAGGGAATAAATATCTATATATATCAAGTCCAGATAAGTCTACAGACTTGTCCTCTCTGAAAACTATATGGTTTTTTAATGCAGAAATAAGAGTTGTAAATTACTGCAGCTAGTTAGCCAGCTGGACAACATCATTAAGAAGAAAGATTTCTTGTGTGGGCTTGAGCAAACTACCAGCTTTATACCCCACATTTTGCTGGATCTTCTTGCATACTCTACAGAAGTAGGGAGAGTGGTTTGGTAGTGCTTTAATTTTATTGTTCTCGTCTCAAAAATGCTGAGTCAGTTGAGCCACAGAATACTTATCAGGGGATGTTTTGACATATTAAAGATACTCCATTTATTTAATTGGTATTTTTATTGCTCAGTTTATCTTCCAATGATCTGAACCAGATCCTAGCTTTTTTTGCATACAGTTTTTATTATTTCAATTTATGTTCTGTTTTAGAGTGAAGTGGGAGGAGAATGGAATGACCACAACTAACCACTGAAGTTTAAAATTTTCACAAGATAGATAGGAGGACTTGCTTTTTGGTTCTCTGATGTAGCTACCCTGTTTTATAAAACATGCTAGTTTTCTTGGTTTTAAGGTGCAATTGTTTCAGGATAAAAATATTATAAATATTTTATCATATTTATAAAGACAAATATAAGAATAATTTTTCTGATAATGAAACATAGTTACAGATAGGAAATTGCCTAGAATATAATTAAGGTTAACTATTAGGGAAGATAAACAGATAAAAAGTTTTAACTACCATGTTTAAAAATCCACACAACTTTAATCTTGCATGATGGAAAGCAGTTACTAAAGCAGAATAGTGAAAATGCAATATGAAGTAAACAGATTTCCATGAATATTCAGAAGCACACATGTGCCTACAGCAACACATTGATCCACTCTGTATCAAGGAACAAGCAGGTGCCCCCAAACAGCCCCATGGATGCCCTGTGCCAGGGCCCTTCCTGTGCTGTATCCACAGGGATATTGGTTGTAAATATCCCGTGGCTCGCTCTCCTCATTCTTGTTGGCAAACACGAGGATTAAGGGCAGTGATCCACAACTAACCTTGGGTGTCTCTCATGCTTGCTTTTCTGGCTTTGTAGAGTGTCTTATTTTTCATCACTAATCTTATTGACTTGCATTCTCCATAGGGAGCTGCAGCAGACTCCTCTCTGCCAGTAAGACAAACCCACTTGTGCTATTTTGATTTTGGTCGTAGCATCTCTCTCCAGTGGTTTGTGTACATATGTGTCTTCCAGAAAAATACTGGTGCAGGATGAACTGGGACATGTTTCTCAATTGGTACTGCCAGAAATCTTTTTGTATCACAGTCATCTTTTAAGCATGCCTTTTTTAGCATTTTTAATGTGGCCTTGGTCTAATTTTCAGTCCCATATCAAGTGTGTTGGTAGATTGACCGTGTCAGGGATGACATACATGTGCGATATTTGGGCAGTGATGGCAGCTTTTTTGTTTTGAAATGTCTGGGAAGGAGAAAACAGCATTGTGGCAGGATTTCCAAAACTTTTTCTCTGTGAAGTCAAGCAGTCCTCACAGAGCAACTGAACTGTTTGCCTTCTGAATTAGAGAAAACAATCAATATTGAAGATGGAATATTTTTCCCTGTACAATATTTAACTTCTGTTTTCAGCACAAAACTCAGACTTTAATGTATCTGAGACTTGAGGGATGGGAGTTAGCAAATGTTAAAGTGTGTGGAGCTTTAGGAATGGGAGGTATTACTCCATGGTTCTAGTTTGAGTCTGTGACTGTAGCTGATGATACCCAGAGAAGAATGGGTCTCAAAGCACTATTTATCATGGTAGAAAACTGAGGAGAAGGATGAAGTTTACAGTGAAAGTTAAATTCTGTTTAAAAAGGAAGTGTGTATTTTTGTAACTCTGTGTTGAGAATTCTCAGAGGCAATCTGAGGCACGAAGAAGAAAGCGTTTTAAATCCCCTTTTACCCTTTCATAGGGACAGGGACTCCAAAAGCCATTAACAGAGGGAAAATATGCAGAGAAAAAACTGCAGGGAAATAATGATCTATGCAGCGTACAGAATCCCACTGGAGAAATGGGCTGAGAATGTTCAAAGGGTTTCCATATGCAAAGGCTTGACAGTTGGAATAAAAAGTTTTGTTACTTAGAAATGAGTTTGATTTGTTAAAAAAAGGGGACTTTATCATTAAGTTTTATTATTAGTTCAAAGAGACAAACAGTTAGACTTCATCTTCCACCCCCTTTTATTTCCCTGATTTTTCTCCCTTCCTCTATTTCATTTCTTATCTTTGTATTCTTTTTCAGAACTGGAGTAGTTTAGAAAAAAAAATAGGTCCTTCCATTTGGAAGGAGAAAAATAAAGAAGCAGGAAGGAGGGAGCTGATAATTGTTTTTCTCTCCAAAACCTGTTTCCATTTTTTTAACATAAAAATGAAATTTCAATGCAAGTGGAAATGTATGAGTCAAAAAACTGGGGACATGTATCAGACTTTTTTCTTCCTCTTTTCTTTAACAGTTCTTTTATAGTCTCTGTAATGCATCCCACTAGGAATCCCTGCCATTTAGCCTGCAGTGGACTCAACCCCTTTTTATCAGATAGTGGGTTCAATCCAAAGGGACAGGAGACTTGTCAGCATCATTTCAGCAGGATGGCTTGATTATGTGATGCTATAAAGATTCCCATTGCTGCTCTACATTATCTTTCATGTCTTGCAATTTGTGCTATTTGTACAAATTGCTCCCAATGATGGTATTCAAAGCCAAATTTAAACATGCTACTAAACTATGGGAACATAGCACATAACAAGCCACAAGGAAATCCAAGAAGTGTTGGATCTTATTATCATCTCTGGCTCAGAAATACCTCATGAATGGTAAATGCAGTTCAGTTCAGCTAATGTTGAATAATTAGCTCAGAAACAATGATGAAAGAGAGCTGGTCTGATGAAAGGGTGGTAGCACAGTAAGTGAGGAGTGTGTGGGAGTTATTAAAGGCACATCTCCTAAAACTTTGAAGCAACAATTTAGGCTTATAGCAAAGGAACAGGGTAGGCAAAAGAAATATGTAGCTGGAGAAAAAGAAGCCACTGGATAGAAGATGTTTACTTGGACTTCTGCATAGTGAACTGAGGCAATTTCCCTTTACAGATTGGGAAAAATGACTTGAGTGTGAGCCATAGGTTGATCTCATGTTTTACCTCACAAATTTTATTTAAATTAAAACGGAGAAGGAGACTTCTCAGTCAGATTAATGAAGAGTTAGAACACCTGCCTGGGTAAGGAGAGTATCATCATCATTATTTGTATGCCAAGTGGGTATCAAGGTGGCACATAAACCCTCTATTTTAGCACCAGCTCTGTCCATCATTTGGCATGGAAGAGAGTGAGTTCCTGCTCAGTCCTTCCACCTGTGCTCCCAGCCCAGTTCATGTGCAGCTCCACTTGTGCCCTTTCTCTAACTAAGTGGTGTGGGCAGCACCTTCTGTGTTTCTCATTTTCAGTGCCAGCCCTCTCCCCCTGGGAAGCTTCCTTTTCTGTCACACAGAGCCTCTCAGTCTCTTCCCAACACCAAAAACCAGAGACATTCCCAGGTGGGGAATCCTTCCTAAATTCTGGATCCAAAAGCTGAAGCACAGCTTGTTCCATCATACTGAACACCTCCCTCAGGATGGGGATTGATCTGTCACTGCTTGTACAGCAGGTTGGAAAAGCTGGGGGGGAAGGGTAATAGGCTTTCCCACCTGATGGCAAGAAAAAAATGGTATTTTGCACATATTTTCACAATAAGATGGCTTCATTTATGCATCTGAATGGACCCAATACACCCGTGACACTTTGTTCTCTGAATACAAAGAACAGAGTACAGTTTCTCCCCATTCTTTCATTCTTTCATTCTTTCCCAGAGGGGGGAAAGAAGAAGCTTTTGAATCCATGGAAAGTTTTGATAATTTAGGTTGGGGTGAGATGTAGCACCCATTTTTAAAAATAACTTGTTTCTTCGGCATGCCTAAGCAATAATTGGTCAAAATGAATATTTTTATGAAAGGCCTTTGAGCAGTAAAGAATGTTTGCTATGTTTCTTCATTTCCCTATACTCTGAACCTGCAGTGTCTTTATGAGAGAATAATTTATGTAAAACTACATTTGCAATATGGTCTGATTACTGCTGCTTCAGCCTTGCTTTCCCTGAGAAATAAGCATTTCCATTTTGTCTTCAGGAAGTCTTTGAGGCTTCAACCTGTCTTAAGTAACATGCTCTTGGCAAGGTTTAAATAGACACAAGCAGAGTAGCCCTCAGTTTGTCAGCCCCAGCGTGCTCCATAAGGGCAGTTTCTTTAGAAGTTTTCAATTGAGAAGAGCACAGCTCTGTGTTAGTGGTGCTTTCCTTCCCCTTCTTTCACTGCAGTCCTTTGCTTGTCTTGTAAGCGGATGAACTGCAAACAAAATGCTGTCCGCCTAAAATATAATTTGCTCTGCATGGTGCTGAAGGAATAATTTATTGAGCTAACTGAGTATAGCATGTCTTAGCACTTGATCAGATATCCTTGACTGCTTGGATGGGTGTTAGAAAAAAGTTCATTCAGCTTTCGTTGTGGTATAAACCTCAAAATAGTGAATGTCTTAGGTCTTCTCTCTCTGCACAGTCTCTTGTGTAAGCCAAGGCACAGAAAAATTGACACTGTTTGGCAAAGAATTTATGCAATCAGTCTTCTGATAAATTTATTTTAAGTCATTTTTTTTTACTCTAATATACTTAACGCTGCTTGCTGTACATGGGATTGCATGTAGTTACTGAATATTTTTTTAAATGTTTTGTGGAAACTTGTGACATTCTTTGATGTGTTATATTTATCAGGGCAGTGACAGCGCTTGTGTCAGCGATGCGATGTATTCTAAAATGCACGGCACACAAAAATTATTGATCCTTTCAAGAAGCCCAAATGATTTTTAGCTTTGCCTCAGGCTCCATTAGCAATGTGGAAAATTGAAAAGGGCTCTCAGGAAAACTAGCACAAGATTGAAACTGCAACTGAAGAGCTGTCAAGTGGAGAAGTGCTTATGAATTATAATGAGCATGATCTAAAGATGACATTATCCTTTAGGAGTTTGGTTAAATCTTCCCTCCTGTCATATGACTCGCAGAGGTCCCTTAGAGCAAACAAAAAAACAAAGTAAGAGTGGTTTTAGGAAAGGTATTTAGGGGTGGTGCACATGAAATACAAAGGAGTTACAGAATGATGGGTGGCAGGGACAGGGTTTGAGGAGATAAAATGGAAGGCTCCAAACTGGCTGTCCCAGGGGTCCAGGGTACTTTCAGAAGGAATTCTCTTACATGCTTACAAAAATGATTCCTATATTTTTTTCCCCTTGCACTTTATGTATTTTGGAACTTGTCTCCAAATGATCACAAGACTTTTCATGTTACACATTTCCATATATTTATATCCATGTTCACATTTATTTCTAATTCACATTTTTGATGGAAAGAGGGACCTTTTCTGTCACTATCTGGCGCTGGTTGTACTGTGAGCTCTGGGTTGCACCATCTGGGCTGGAAGGAAACCTGTCCCTTTCTGAAGGTTTCTCAAACAGATTTCACAGGGCACATTAAGAGATATGTTAGCATTCCTTGGCAATAATATGATGGAAAATAATCTGTCTGTGAACTGCATGACTGGAATAAAGGGCCACAGTTGATCCACAGGCCACTGCTCCCAGGAACTGGCCATAAATACCAGTCAGCAGTATTTCAGGTGAAGGGAATGATTTTTTTTCTTCCAGACTGCAGATAGTTTTTCCATTTATTCAGTACTTTGTCATATAACTTTTACTTTCAAAAGAAAAAAAAAATCATCACAACCCTAAACTCTGGCAGAAGATTTAGGATACAGATTTTAATTTGTCTTGATACTTAGAAGGAATGTTCTCACCTTCGACAAAACAAGCAGATTTTTTTCAATTGCTCCCTTGATAATGGAACAAATGAGAAATGCAATGAACAGCAGGTTCAAAAGCATTTCTAGGATCAGAAGAATGATTCCATCAGTGCTGTACTTTGGTGCTACTAATATCACTTTCCTGGAAATCTTCCAGGTTATATCTGCTAAGATTTGCTGCCAAGGAGAGTATTTGGTTTTACTGTTGTCAGCACTGTGCAGACAGTGTGGATGCAGAAAGGTGCCTAGGTTTTTCTCAGCTTCCATGCATTTCAGAGTATATATATACATGGGAAAATTGCTAGCAGTGGGCTGTGTGGAACAAGAGGAGTCTAGCCTTTTCCAGATTCCAAATTACTATGTGAACAGCCATTTAGAAAAATCTTAACTTGATAGCTACCATGCAAGGCACTGAAGAAAAATAAGTGCAGAAAATGGGGCAGCCTTTACAGCCACTTCTGAATGCATCTCAAGTGCTGATACATCCTTTTAAAAAAGTTTATAATGATGTTTTCTCCCCCCATATAAATGTGCACTCCATTCATGGCTACTACATGAACTCATGAAGGACCTGTGTTTAGACAGCTACAAACTGAATTATGAAACACAAAATTGACAAAAGCTTGCCCAGAGAGATGATGTTACCAATTAAACTGTGTGCATCAGAAATACTGCAAATGAGTCTCATTTTATATCATAAAGTATCAGTCAAAACTCTGAGTAGTGACTGATTAGAGATGGGGTTCCTGATAATCTCTGACTTGGCTTTTATGTGGAAGAGGGCTGGGATCTGACCACAAGGGTTTGCCTGGAAGGAAGACTTGGGAGGAGGGATTTGGTGCTTGGTTTTCCCTATGCCATGTTAAGTTATCTGGCATTGTTTGCCATATGGAGAGCAAGAGGTTCCCTAAGGAGGGGTCAGGCAGCCAGGAGCAGCTGATGTCAGGTGCCTTTCCCTTCTCTGGAGGACACTCAATGTTGTCTCTTTCTGGGTGTATGAGCAGAGCAGCCTTAGGGTGCTCTCTGCACACACAAATATGTGTCATTATCAAAATAAATATTTGTCTGATTTTTACAGTCAATATCCTAGTAGATGTGAATATGAATTGCTTCCGCTTCAGCTTTCTTTGAAGAGGATCTTCAAAGAGAAGACCTTGTGTTTCCATCTTTCTTGTTAGATGAGTGGCTAGCACTAGTTGACATGTTATAATACTGAAGAAATAGGGTCAAGAGCTGGCATTTATCTAACCAAAACTTGCGTACTTCATTTAAGAAACATTTTAGATGGCTGAGATCATATGAATTCAGCTTATTTTTTTTTTTAACCTATTGTAACTATGTTTAAATTACATGTTCCAACAGACTTGATTACAAGGTATTTGAGATAAAGCCTTTAACTTTGTTGAGATAAGAAACTTCCTTAACACTGCCTGCCTGCACAAAACAGTGTTTCCCCCATCATATGATTCTTCATCCCCTGATACAGAATGCATGCCTTCATTCTAAAATGTACCATCTCATTTCCAGAGGGCAGCAGGACACCAACATTCTATTCTAAAAGCTCACTAAAGCACCTTTTTTTACACATGAAATTCCACACAGAATGGTTTGGGTTGGAAGATCATCTATTTCTAATTTCCCTACCGTTGGTAGGGTTATCTTGCACTAGACTTGGTTACTCAAATCTCCATCCAGTCTGGCCTTCAACACTTGCAGGGATGGGGCACCCTCAACAGCCAACTCCAGTGCCTCACCACCCTTATAGTGAGAAACTGCTTTGTTGTATATAACCTAAACATGCCTTTTTTCAGTCTGAAGCCATTACCCCTTGTTCTGTCACTCCATGCCCTTGTAAAAAGTCTCTCTCCAGCTCTATTGTAATTCCTTTCAGGTACTGGAATGTGCTCTAAGGTCTCCCCAGAGCCTTCTCTTTTCCAGGTTGAACAAACAGCTTTCTCAGTTTATAGCAGAGGGATTCCAGTCCTCTGATCATCTTTGTGGCCCTCTGGATTCTCTCCAACAGGTCTATGTTACAGAATAATCTCAAGCTCAGGGAAAAATGAGGTTGTCTTGCCAGGTTGTATCTTATTGCTTGGGAAGCCTTTTTCAGGGTAAATAGATAGTGTGGTGATTACACATCTGAAACCTTTCCCCAAAAGAAAATTATTTTTCCCTGATTAAAAATTGTTTCTTCTGATACAGGCTTGCTGCTTGGAAAACAATTTTGAAACAGCTGTCAGCTGTTACATCATCATTTAATCCTTCATTTTCAAAGCCACTTTAAAACATGGTCATTGTTAGAACTTTTTCAAACCCTACTCTGCCTGAAAACAATAAATTTTCAAATCTTGTGGAAGGATTATGTATGATTCTCTGATGATCTGTGAAGTGTGACTTGACAGTGGTATTGAAGGCTGCTTGTTGTCCTGACTCTGCACTTTAGAAGAGGAAAGTGAGAGGGGGTGGAACTTCCCTGTAGCACATCTGGGCCAGCTGGAGGAAAAGAAAGATGAGCAGCTAGACAGCTTGAGAGGGAAGCAGAGTAACATCACAGGCCACTGGAAGAGCACTTATCAGATACACAGCCATGCCCTAGTGGAATATAGGATAGTTTTACAAGGGACCTGAGGCAGACAGTGAAGAAATGTTTGTAACATGAAGACTGCTAATCTTTAAAATATGGGCTGGACTTGCAACAGGCCTAGGGAAGTAACCTGCCATTCAGGACACTGGAAACCTGGGGAGACTTGTTAGCCACTATCTCTTAATTTTTCTTTACTTTAAAATGTTCTTTAATTTATCTGCTAGTAAAAGGTTTTTTTTTTCTGGTTGGAAGCACATTTAGAATTGTGGGATTACTTTAGTGAGAAGAGGCAGGCACTCCAACAGGTCCACCTCTGGTTGTCATGCTAGTGGGATCCTCTGAGTAGATTTACTAAGACTGTACAAGAAGACTTTGACCTTGTGTGGATTTAAAAGTCTCATGGGACCTACCTATGTCTTTTTACAATGAATTCCTGTGTGTTTCGTCCTCGTGTTGAACCTTTTCAATAGTCAGGACTGAGCTTCTGGAGATGGGCCCTGCCCTTGTCTGTAGGGATTGGCACAGAGGGGACAGAAATGCAAAAGAAGGGCTGGAGGCAGGGGGTCTGACAGCTGTTGCACTGATCCCTGGTAATTTCCTTGTGGAAAAGTCCATGCTTCATGAAAATCAACTTTACTGGTACCCCAGGGAAACCCTTGTTATCTTGTCCTCTCTGCCAAGGTGAAGCTTGCTCTTTCTCACTGCAGAAAGTACTTCAGGATAAAAACTTTCTTTTAAGCAGCTCTGCCACTAATGGGTGTTGAACACACATACCCCAGGGATGGCTGGAGAAGTATAAAGGGGTTTCTCCTGTCAGAATAAATGTTCTTGTATTTTAAATTCCATTCCCCATATCTTTACCTCTGTTCATACCTATTTTTCACACATCTACTTTAGTATTAATGTAAATAATGCAGTATGAATATTCATAATATGAACAGGTGTAGTCAGAGGTACTATGGATTGTTTCCCTCAGCATTAGAGAAAAGCTGAAGCATTATTAAATTTTAAAGGAATTTTTAGGTCAGATTTTGGGATTTAGCTAGGAGATGAAGTCAATGCACGTATTGTGATGAAGTGAAATTCATTCAGCAAACTGTATGGGCAAAAAGTCACTGGGTGGTTCAGATGTCATGGGTCACTCTGTAAGGCAGACTCTACTTCAAGGTCACTAGACCATGACTGGTCTTTCCAGTGGCTTGATTTTCAGATCAAGAAAGCAGAATTTTTTGTTTTGACAGGTGTGACTGAATCACACATATTTACATCGATTTCCAATGCAAACTAAAGGTTCTTATCACAGTCATATTTTCTGGAAAAATCCCTTTGCCCAGGATTCCTCTCCTGGGAAGCTGAGGAGCCTCAGAGAAAAAGGAAAACAATTATCTGATTTGCTTCTCCTGTGTTTTGCTTCTTTGGAGTGTGTTTGGAGATTGTTTACCAACAGGTGATTGTTTCATTGTTTTCATGTGAATTGTTTTGACTTATTGGCCAATCAGGGTCAAGCTGTGTCGAGTCTCTGGAAAGAGTCACAAGTTTTCATTAGTATCTTTTTAGCCTTCTGTAAGTGTCCTTTCTGTATTCTTTAGCATAGTTTAGTTTAGTATTCTTTAATATCATATAGTATCATGACATAATAAATTAGCCTTCTAAGAACATGGAGTCAGATTCATCATTCCTTCCTTCCTTCATCCATCCACCACCCCACAAATACAATAGCTTCTGCACCAGTGTTAACTGCTAACAAGGGCACAAGTTCCACTAGTATAGAGCCCAGCACATTCATAGCCCTGCTCTTAGCCTCTGCTTAGGTTGGCTATATGAGAAAAGCTATCCTTCAGAATAAATATAGAAAATGGAATGGCATGAAGATACTTAATGCATAATTTTAGTTTATTGAGGTTTAAAATCTTTGATCAAGTGATCTTAAAACATGAAGGGAAAAAAGGACCCTTTTTAGTGGACAGCAGATAGCAGGCTTTGATGCAGTTGCTCATGAGACTGTTTTATTCTCCACGTCCTGCATTTCAAAATGGGGTGGGAAAATGAAGAGGGGGAATTTTCATGTTGAATTTTTGCTAATTTGTAAAGGCCAAAGCCTAACTAATGTACATTTCTCACTACAATGCCTTAGCAAGTTCACAGGGCTGTTCCTTCGAAGGCTCATTAGGGACCTAATCCATCTCATGCTGCTGTTGTAATGAAAGTAAGAATTACAAGGACAATGAGATTTTCTTCATTTAGGGGAAAGAGGTGCAGAGCTACTAAAAATCTCACCATCCCAATTAAGTTGTGGGGAAAAAAAATGAGTAGAATCTTCATGGCATTTACATTAATTGCACTTAGGCTGTGGCTAGTAATAATGTTTTCATTAATGCTGAAGTAGTTTGAGAACAATATGTAGGAAGCTTTCATTACATGGAAGGCTACTGCATTGAATTTATTTATTTATTAGCTAGCTAGCCATGAAGTGAATCTTATAATGATGGCACAGAGACAAAAGTTGACTTTAGACAAGTTCAGCAACATTTTATACAATATATAATTAAAGTCCTCTGTGTGTGTGTTTGTGTGTGTGTGTGTAAAAAAATCCCAAACACTTAGCAAGTGAAATATACGAGACATACAGAAGGAAAAAAAAAATCTTCCTCCAGTTGGGGAAGTTTGGTGGGTTTACCCAAAAAAAAGAAATGTTTTCTTGCTTTTTCTCAGTATTATGACATACCAGCATATTCCATGGGAATATAAAATTCCTGCATGAATGTATCAAGCTTTGCATCTGTGCCTGTATTTGGGTGCTTTGCATGTCTGCTAGTAAGGGCTTTTCAAGAATCCATCTGCTTCTTTGGACAAATGGGAGTGATTTATGAAAGAAGCTTTAAAATGTTAAATACATAATTCACACATTACAGGTGGGTGTGAGCTGCCTCTTGATGGAGGTGGGAAGCATACTTAATCTTTATTGCCCATTTGACATATTCACATTACCCCACAGATATTAACTAATCTTTTCTGTAACTCTAAAGTAAATTAATAAATGTTACTAATCCAAATTTTATACAGGGGGAAATGGATGGATTGCCTTGACCCTTGTGAAGAAGAAGGGGCAGAGCCAGGAATAGAATCTGATATTACTCACACATAATCTTCTATCAGTTTGTTCAGTTTGTCATTGCCATTTTTTAGGTAAACATCTTTGCCAGCTGGTGACATCAGCACCTTTCTCATGAGTCCCAATTCTGGATGCTCCCAGTTCATTTTTGCTGCTGGGGGGATTTGAGGGAGTTTTTCCTTCACCACACTGGGAGAACTTCTCTGGGGATATGCATTAAAAATACATAAAGATTATATACCAGGGAAAAAAAAAATACCATAATTACCATACTGGCTAAATGTCATAGGATTGCTTATCTCTGAGAAGAGGATGTTCACAGATTATCCTGAAGGACCTGCTGTGAAGCACAGCCCTGATACCCCTGCACAAGGGCATCCCATTTGTAAATGGGTCTTTTACATGTGCTCTGCTGTAGCCAAGCAATAAAGCCTTTTTCCATGAATGTTTAACTTCAGCTTATATTTGAGTACACATTGAGCAGATTCAAGTTGCTGGGTCATGAGTGTAACTCTTATCTAGTGAGTTCTTAACTTCACCAGTAAATAACAAACCTATTGAGAAATACTGTTTTTTTCAATGCTCATCTATCAGGAGTGAAAAGTAGCAATGCACTAAGCATCTGTTTTATTTCCCCTTCCTAGTTTTGTATTTGACACAACCTCCCCCATTTGCTTCAGCAGGAACTTGTTTGGTTTTAGCTATGTTGCAGGAACTATTAAAGGAACTATTAAAGTTCCTAGGAGGAACAGATGGCATTATTTTAAGACTCACAAAAGTTCAGTAGAGGTGAGTTTTGTGAAGAGAGAGATTAACTTCTGCTCCATTTATGTCCATATTTAGGTTCAGAGCAGGCTCACTTACTTGGAAAGTTGTGATGATTTATGAAGTTTGGTGTGAAAAATTTAGTGCAAATGAGACATTCAGTCTGGAGTCAGTACAAGGCAGCCACACCTGGCACCATTAGACTTCTGAGAGGCTTTCAGGATAAACTCTGTAAGGCTGTTTGATTGAGAAAATCACTGTGTAAAATCCCAATAAATTCTGTTCACTGTTCACTCTTCTCAGTGAACAGTGGGGTAGGATCTATTCTGCCAGCCCCTAGAGAAGTCCCTCCTTAGAGCGGTTCTGGATTTACTGATCCGGAGGCCTTTGAGGGATCTTGCTACCTGTACTAATAATCTCACATATTCTGCTTTTGTAGTGCAGCCCAAGGTGAGGAGAGATCAAACAATGCCAAACATCTCTTTTCTGTTATTCAGATCTTTTATACCTGTAATTACCTCTCTTCAGTTGTTTCAATGTTTTGGAGTAGATGTCTGAAGCAGCTAGAGTGATGTCTGGAATTGACTACAAAATGTTCACTTGAAGTACATTTTTGCAAGGTGTCTCAAATCCCTTCTCGTTCTACTCTAACTGCAAATAGATAAGTTCATTCTAGGACTTCTGTATTTGCTTTTGGATTTCTACTGTAGATGTGGATCTGCAAACCTGCTTTAACAGAGCACAGAACTATATGCTTTCTGCTGTCTTTGTTCCCTTTTTATTTTTCTTAGCTCCCTCTTGGTATTCCTCTGCAGCTCATATAATTTTCTGACTTCAATATACTAAAAGGCAGCAAGTTTATTTTACCAACTATCAGTAAGGACATAAACCAGTAGAAAAATGGAAGTACTTAAGAAAAACATATCTCCTCATCAGCTGGATAATTATCTATTAGATGTTTGTGTTTTTAAGACCCCAGAACTCCTGCTGCCTAGATCAGGGCTGGTTCAGATCAGGGGATCAGCTGTGCTGTTGGAGTGTTCAAAGACACTGAGGGCTTGATCAAATGGGGGGAGATTCTCTTTCAGAGTCAGTCTCAGTTTTTCCCCCCGTGTTTCCTCCTACACTTGAATCTCACAATGACTACATTCTATGCATCATTTCATGGTTTTTTGGGTCACACACATTTCAGGCAAGTAATTTTGAGATAGACAAAGGACTGGCAATAAGTGCATGGGTGTGTGTCTGTGTGTGTGGGCGTTGCTTTTCTTCCCTAATCTTATTTCCTCTTTCCTCAGTGCAGTTATTCGAGCTGCATGGAAAGGATTAAATTTATCTTTTGATATTTTCATGTCCTACAGCAACATAATTAAGATGGTATTGCTATATTCATGGTTTCTTCAGTGGAAAACTCACCATGATCTTGAACAGTATGTGTGGGTTGGCTTCATTCAGAGAATTGAAATTGGATCCATTTCACATAACTGCATATGGCAAATAATTCAATGTAAAAATAAACATCTTGTCCATGTAAATACTACTCATTTTAACTGACTCTTTTTTTCCATGTTTCTTTAGTGCAATTACTGCCTGTCAAATTGTTGTACATATATTTCCTGCTGTCTTGGGGAAAAAAAAAAAACCAACACCCTGTATTTCTTAGCTTTAATTCCCATTGCACTTTTAGCAGGGAATAGTCTATATGCATTGCAGTAGTAGAGAAGGAGTAGCAATCAAGGGAAAATACATTCTATAATTCAGATTCATTAATAAAGTCAGATTGGCAGTATGCAGTGCTCATTTGAAATACTAAAAGTTTTGAAATTTAATAGTGAGTTATTAACGAGTATTGTTCCTTCTTTAAAACATCAGAGAAATGCACACCAAGGAAAATAATTTCAGGATCCTGTACACTATGAAAATAACTAGTGTGAAACAGACACCCAGGGCTTGTCAGTAGGAAATATTGCCAAAAATTAAGAAGTAGGTGCAAAACCAAACAAAACACCACAACCTTCTGAAATTGTTATGTTGTTTTCTTTTATAAAAGTTTTGCCACTGCCTAACTACTAATGATCTTCCTGGGTTATAAATATAGAAGCTATCTTTTGACTCTGCAAGTATCCTGATTCATGGAACAAACAGAACCACAGGTGGTCCAGCAGGGCCAATTTGTGGTTTCAGCTGTGCTCTTGCCAGGTGCAATAGGGTAGTCCCTTTTTCCTCCCCTGGTTAATTTTTTTCTTAGTGATTATCACAACTGAGAATTAATTCAGCATAGCTACATTTTGTCTGTATTTTAATGGAAAAGACATTTTCCATTTTCCATCTTAATGCACATTTGTGCATTAAGAAAAAGTATCTTTTTGAGTGCACTGAAAGTTTTGAAAAAATGGATACTTCTTCCTCATGCTGTGTTACATCTCCCAACAGTGATTTCCTGAGCGAGTGTAAAATAGATTTATTCCACTGGCAATCAGTCTTGTCAGTTAAGATCCAAAACCAGAGAGTTGTTGATAAATTTCAGTGTTGCTCATATTCTACCTATAGTTTTAATAAATATGAATCTGTAGAATGTGATGTCAGATCAAAGATGGATCTTCTGAAAGAGGCTGATCATCACAAAGTAGGCACAACTTTGTAGCTCTTGAAACATATGGCCAAATCTGAGTAGAGACATCTTTGTCCTACTTAGCTATCATGTATAAAATGTCTGAGACACTGTAATTAAAGCCCAGAGGAGAGGAAACAGATCTGGCATAGCAAGGTCTGCAAAATTCAGAGTCCCATAGTGAGTGAGAAACGACCAGGAAGATTATTTTCTGGTTATAAAGAAAGTAATTTACAGGAGTTAAAGGCCATATGATAATTTCCATTATGTCTAGATGATTAGGTACACATTCCAACACATCATGAAATCATCTATCAGTGTCACCAAGAAGTACATAACATATTTTTGCAGTGAAATATATAAATTTATAGCTAGTCAGGCAGTGACTTCAATGGAGCTGAAGGAACAAACTCATGTTTGGAATATGATCATTTTGCTCTGTAAATAAACAAATACCATATTTCACAACTGAAACAGATCACTGCAGGAGTATGAAAATTTCTTCCCCCATGTATATTAATGCATGTGTATTTCAGGAGCATTACTCAGACAATTAGGACACATTCTGGAGCTACAACAATCAGTAGCTCAACCTAACAAAGCACATCTGAACCATGTTTTGCTACGGAAGTATCTGCTAACTGAGGATGACTTCATTCACTTGCAGGTTGCTTGTAATTAGGAAAGGAAGAGGGCAAGACTAGAAAAACCTGAATTTTGTAACGAACAAATGCAACTGAAAGAAAAATAAAGTTCTAAGCTAAAAAGAAAATCCTGAAAATCTGTAGCCAACAGGAGTCTTCTCAAAAAGCTCTCAGTTAAAGCGAAGAGAGCAACAACTCAGTGCCATAGGAAGTAGAGGGGATAAGAAATTGCAGAATAAGACATGGTGTGAATATTTGCAGTTGAAAATTTTCTTACAGAAAAGCTATGTTTTAGCCATCTCAAGCTGCATATGTCTTTTTCCTTTGCCTCACTTTCTGCATAAATATCAGATGTAAATTTGGGAGCCATGCCAGCTATGAAGTACATGTATGTGTCATGGGGGTAATTACCATAACTGTTATATGTAAATCAGGTAAAACCAAAATTCTTATAGCACACATATAGAACCAGCTGGGTGCAGCCAAATTTACTGCAAATATAATGCATTCAGTCTTTTGCTGCAGCCTTTTTACCATATCACTAAGTTTACTGGCCTTTGTGTTTCTTTGAAATGCATTAAATTTTCTTTTGCCTGTTTAATTTTCTTAAAGATTGACTGGGATATGCTGGGATTTATATATATATATTTTTTTTGTTTTGTATGTTTACAGTATTTTTAGACTGAAACATCCTTGTCTGAGACTTTTTTCTAATGTATAAGTTTGCCCAGAAGCTCATCTTTATAATTTTCTTTCTGCAGGAACACTTAGTGAACCATTTAATTCCAAATGTTTTAGATCTATTAAATACTTATATAGGACATGCTTTGGTGCTTAAAAAACCCTGGATTTTTCATGGTTTTAGTGTACTGGTTCTCTTACCAAAATCAGGCTTTCTGGCTCAGTTATGTCACACATGAGGTATTACTGTCTGCATCCTTTCTCATCCCACCACAGAGCATCACAAAAGAAGGTCTTTGAAGATCTTCTTGGAGAAGAAAAGGGGCAAAAGAAAGAATCTTACAACAACTCAAGTGGTACAGCTTGACTTAGAGGAGGGAAAATAAGACATTTTCTGCTTTCCTCTAAGTTAGATGTTGTGTCAGAAAGCTTCATCTTGCGTCATGTTTATTTGGAAAGGAATAATAACATTTTAAAATTTCAAGAAGGTCCAAAGTTTTCATTTTGCTTTAAAATTTAATAAAATAAATGGGAAAAAGATGGAACTTTGCTGGACAGCTGGTGTTATGAAAATTAGATGTATGCTCTGTTTCACTGACTACAATTGAACTACTTGTGTCCTTCACGTTTCAAGTGTGCCTAAGTGTGTTTTTGGATTGAATCCAGGGATAAATGTCCTTTCTCAAATCTTGTAAGAGGTAATGCAGAAATAAGAATGGTCTAGTAAATTTGATTATGGCTGCATGGGGAAAAAGGAAGGCAAGAGAACTGTTGTAAAATCTCACTGAGTATGCAGAGACATGGAGACCAAGCAGAAACATTCCTCTGGAATAGGTTTCACGCTATCGCATGACCCAGATTTCTGTGTTCTCTTCTTCTGGCACAGGAGCCTCTTGAGGTGTTTGAGTCTGTATTAAAGGTTTAAATTTGCTGTTGAGATGTTGCCTTGCAGATAGGACACTGCAAAATAAAGACTGCTTCTCTCTAGTGCTGCATTACAGTTCCAAGCACAGGATTTTATTTTCAGTTACGTTTGCTGGAATTATTTGGAGCATTGCACCTGGTTAGTGCTGCCCAGTGCTTGAGGAAGATAGATTGCTAGTAAATTTTCTTCACCTGTACTTTTTCACTTGATTCTTCAAGTGTCTAGGTGTCCAGGACTCCCCAGACTGTCCCTAGGAGCTCCTATTTGCATTCCACCCATTTCTGGAATAGTGGTGAAGTTAGTACACACACCTGAAGGCTGGGTAACACTTGGCCTGGGAAAAGGCTTAGAGAGAAAGCTGCTGAGAGGAGACACTGCCTGAGACACCAGCAAGAACATGGAGCAAACTGTCCATGTGCAGGACAAGAAGAGGCTTGAACCTGTACAAGATCAGTGATGTGCTGCTTCTCTTCTGGGTGGGGCACCTGGTGGGAAAGATGGTGGTTTTCAGAAGCAAGGAGCCCCAGTTCCAGCAATCACTGTTTTTAAAGTGTTTTATGTCTCAGTGCAGTCTTGTGGCATCTTGGAAATGCTCTCTTATCCTAGGATGATTTAGACCTGAAGTTTGATATGATGACACGGGTAACAGACATTTTGGTTAAACTAGTTGGTGGGTTTTGGGCTGTTCTTCAGTAGTTGGTTATTTAGTCAGTCTCTGAAGCTTTGAACTGACTGCTCAGATCTTCCTTTGATGTGGAGTCACAATATGAAGTTTGTGGAGCTTGTGCAGCTGCTGGGAAGTGTTGGTCTCTGACTAATGACATACAGTAACTGTGGGTCTGGAGGGGATCTGTCAGGGAAATAAAGCTCATCTAACTACGGGTATCTTATTAAGCACATCTTGCATGAATGCTTAGTGCTGTAACTTTTAATGGGGTCTGTGTGAAACCCAATCAAGACAGGCGTATAATAGCTACAGATAAAGACATTATGGTGCTCAGAAAGCAATGAGGGAGGCTGTTAACTTCTATGTTCTTGTCTTCAGCTTCAAATAGGTTACCAGCCTTAATTTACGAAAGAATAGAAGGTCAAAAGAACTCTAGAATTTTAAAAGCCTTTTTCAGGAGGAGGGAAGGAGAACTGACACTTCTTTGATGGCGTGTAAAGGAAACATATTTGAAATGAAGTAGTTAGGAAACTGTGGCCCTTATCAACCAGTAGGAAAGATTTTTGACTAAGGTTAATCTGTGAAGAGGCCAGATAACAGAGACAGTTTCACTTGGGTTGGAGAAGCCAAAGCAGGACTGAAGTCACTGTGGGGATCAACCAAGATGTGCATAAGCAATCCTCTTTATCTCTGCCCTCTTGTTGCTTCTGCTGCTCTTAAGGAAGGCAGCAGCATTTTGAGAGCAGTGCCACCATAGCAGCTCTCAAAAAATGAGGCACAGCTTCAGTAATGTACATTTCAAGAAACAAAAGCATCTGTCCTGGTGCTGTAGCTTTGTCTTATCATTAAAAGATGATGTTCTTTAATCATAAATTGGCAGTTGGTGTTTGTGTGCATGTGAATCTCTGGAGGAATCAAGGAGGCTGGATGCTCATCTGGGTCTGTTTTACCCTCAATTCTTTCTTCTCATCTCTCATCTCAAAAAAAAAACCCAGTACAAGCAAAAACCCCTAAACCAAACTCCTATTTATTATCCCAAGCTACTGTGTTAGTGACCCAGTTACTCGAGGCAACACACACTAAAGCTTAGCTGAGATGGGGAAGAAACACTTGCTTGTTTTGTAAAATAATTCAAAATTCCTGGCTGATCTGAGTTTGAACAGAATGGTACCTCAGTAGACACTGGCAGTGAATTTATGATGGCTACAAAGCAGGGAGTTCACAAGCTGTGACCAAAGCTTTGTTACAGAGCCCTGTACTTAAGGTTAACATGAGGCAATTTCCCTCTTTGTGCTGCAGGGTTTGTAAATTTATATTGTACCAAATACAGAAAAGTTCTGTTTCTTTTTGACAGCATACTATGCACTTGGAATTCTGACTGTACCTTGATTTTGTCTGCTGCAGCGATTCCATGCTTCTCTTATGAAATGCTTAAATAATAAAATGCATTTTTAGTATTTAAATTGTTCAAGCTGTCTTCATAATTACTTGGGAGCTAGGGGCTTTTTGAATGTTTCCAACAAGCTGGACAAACAGAAGATACTTCTTTGCCCATGGGTATACTTTTCTTTTTTTTTTTTTTTTTAATAAATTTTTCAGATATTGCAGTGCATATAACCAGAGCCCAAAGAGGCTTCAAATGTATAGTGCTGCAAACACAAACAGCAGGAGCATGGGCTTGCAGAGTATGTGTCACTGGAAAAGATGGGTGTCAAAAATAATGAGGAAAGCTAGGAAGATATTCTGTTTGCTGCCCCAAGAAAAAGAGGAAATTATGCCTATTAGCTAAAGGAACTGGGAGAGAAATAAAGTGAATTATGGAACTCTCAGCTGTAATAAAAGTTAGTTAGGCAATAAGTGAGCTGCATCAGTAGAGAGAGAAATTTTGCAGTATTTATTCGTAAAAGAGAAGTCACAAAGATTAAAAGATAAATGAGTAGTTAACAGAGGAAGAGCATCTGAATTTGTTGCAGTAGGCTGTCATTAAGCAATGAAAAAAGGTATTGTCTATGAAACAAGTTGTTTATGAGGTGAGTTTTTTCCCTTTTTTTTTTCTTTTTCCTCTTATTATTTCAGCTGAAATGTCACAGTGTAATTAGGTCAGTTTTGTTCTGAGAAGGGGAGGTAAGGACTGATTTATGTGGTTGTTGCTGCATTTGGAACCTAAAGCGAGTGCTTGTTAGACCAGTCCTTTCTAGTTCATTTGTGAGTTGAAGATAGTCCCATCATGGTGGAAATGTAGAAAAATATCTGCCTGGCTGCTACAGCTGTTGAGCTGGGTAAGAGGAAAACCTGGTAGCTGCTAATAACACTTCCTTCCTCAAGTTTTCACTTAAATTGTTCTTATGCTAGCAGTAACTTCTTTAGCTTCAGTAGGACTGCTCATTGCTTAATGTTTTTTATTGGTGCACCAAGGGAAGGCATTTCTGAAGAGCCATGTGTGCTGTTTAGGGGAGGTGTTACGTACAACTTCAGTTACACAGATCTGTGCCTGGTCATAGAGGTGCCATGACCAGCTCTCATTCTGATTTATGTGTGTCTTTGACCTGCTGCAGCTGTGGTTTGGTCCCAAAGCATCCACACAAGCTAACTGGTGGGGAGCTGCATCTGATGGTATTGGACCATGGTTGTTGAAGCAGTGGCTGAAAGGAATCCAGACCACAGAGTGAGGAAGTAGCAAGTGGACATAGAAATACAGGAAATGTATTGAAAGGGATTAAACAATGGTGTACCTGTTGCTTTAAACAGCATGCTGCCCTTTTAATGCTTAATATTGTGTGTATTGAGTGCTTGTCCTAAGCAAAAAGTCTGTTCCTTCACCCAAATTAATCCAGGACACACTGGAAAAGAAAGTCACCAGCTAATTTTCCAAAGTAAAAGACAGATGTTATGTGGAGCAGCATTTTTTTTCCTGTGAGAGAAGCTGTGTGCTTCTCTCCCCCTCACACTTCTGATCTGGTTGAGATATAACTTACATTTATTACTTCCAGACTGGGTTACTACAGCAAGCCAGGCCCTCAGCTCAGTGAATTGTTGTGTACATCCTATTACTGTTTCATACATTTCAAATCCTGCAGTCTCAAAGTGTGTTGATGGGACAAGGGATGTACAGTAAAGCCTTGCTTCATTTGTGCCTGACTGACAATATCCTATTCCAGGCAAGCTTAAGGATGATCATCAAAAGATCTACAGAGAATACAATCTTTGTGTGACAAGAAGTAAGATGGGATCAAACCCCATCACACTGATACGGAATTATCAGCTTGCAAAATGAAAGGAGATGCAAAGGGGAAAATCACTTGTGAAATCCTCAAAGCACAATAGTCTATAATTCTGAACAGCTGTAGTTAGGGTTTAGATGCTGTAGTGTGAGCTGCTCTGAAATACTGAGGATGCAAGGCAGGACTTGCAAAAAAATATTAAGTGAATTTTGTTGTAGTCCATGTTTAAACATTTAAAATTATAGTAATGGATTCTTAACAGTGAGTCTTTATTCCAAAGCATTTAAACATGTCTCACTTCTTAAGCATGTCTCACTTCTGTAATGTTTCTCTTCCTTGATGAAGCATGGCTGTCACTCTTCCTTTGTATTATGCAGGGCAATGCCTCAAGAGCAAACGCAAAATTTTAATATACATAAAAACTGCATTCTCCCTCTACTACAGAGACTAACCCACTCCTTTTTAGTGTGTTGAAGTCTGTCTGGGCTGTCTCAGAAGCTGTTACAAGTGTTACCTTATTGTGTGCACTTTAAACTCCTTATTTTTAAAGTGCTTTTGAACCAGTTTCAAATTGGTGGCAGTCTCCACAGTGAAGTTGTGAGGTTCTGGTGTGTGGTTTTTTTCACTGCATCTAGAGAAAGGCAAAGTTCTTTTTCTGTTTGGTTGATAAATGATTTGCATTATAATTACTAGGGAATTGGGGCTGAGGAGAAAATGTTTCCTGTCCTATGTCAATACCAACTTTTATGAGTGTTGTACCAGCGGCTTGCATATCTTACAAAATGAAATGAAACCTTTTGGAAAACAGTTTTCTTGGTCATATAGCATCACTGAGAAAACAACTTCTGCCCAACATAAAATATTCCAGTATCATGTTTGTCATGCATGTTGTTGTTTATGTTCTTCATCTAGAAAAAAGCTCCTCTTAAAATAGATGTTTTATTGGGGAACTGCCCGTGCATCTTTCCCACTTTCCAGTCCTGGATGATGTCTTTTTGCAGTTTCTTTCCCAAAGAAAACTGCTGCTTGTGAAGAGGATACAATATTCAGTCAGTCTGGTGCCTTAGGTCTGGAAGGATAAAGCTCAGATGGTTTTCCTAATTTACTTGCTCCTTATTGCCCTGCCCTTGTCAAAGGAGGTTTAGGTGCTCCAAAAAGTGGAAATCAAGTAGTGAAAGAAAACTGATTATTTTTGTTGCCAGTTACTCACGGTAGGATTGAGTGCCTGTAAGTCTTGAAGGTGGAAACTGTGTTTGAGGGGAAACCAAAAGGACTGGTTCCCTTGAATTCTATTTTCTGCACATAGATTTTTAACAGAAAACACTTGCTCTCTGAATTATGCAGAAGAAAATCTGCTGTGCTGGACACTCACTTTCTTGTATTGACCGTATCAGTACCATTTGTGTTTCTGTAATGCAGTTGCTCAGTATTTGCAGAAGAAGTCAAGCATGTTTCAAAGGAGCTTAACTTCTCCCTTCTAAAGTAATCAGCTGCTGAAACAAATAATAAACGTTCACACAGCCCCTCTTTTTAAAGCCTGTAGGAGCCCAAATTCTGCCATATTCATTCCTGGCACATTTAACTACATTATGACCTGTTCACATAATCCTAAATAATTCAAAACAGCCATTATGTTCATTCAGAGCTGGCCTGAGCACATAACAGTGTGTCTGGGGGAGCTGAGGCTCTCTCAGGAACACAGCTCCTGCTGTCTCTGAACACCTGCCAGAGCCTTAAGTGGAAGTAGGACTGGCAGTGGAAGAAAGCCATCTTGTACTGTGTCCCAGGTGTATTTGGGGTGTTTTTAGGAGTTTTTGGTGGGAGGTTGTCTAGCTGTGCTAAGAGCTCAGCAGCTTTGTGGCTCCGAGGTAGGTAAGCTGGTAGCTTTCTACCTCGTCCTCCTGTAGAAATGTCTCTTCAGTCTGACTCATTGTGGGCAGCCTGCAGCGTGGTGGGGAAAGTTGCACATCCCTGTATCAATGTATGACCTCTGAGAATAACAGAGAAAGGAGGCAATTTTGGGGAGGGAAGGGAAAACAGATGTAGGTACCATGGGTTTTACTGTAACAGTTCGGAAGCAGTTGACTGGATATGGAAACAATCAGTTAAAGGGGTTTTTTTCTCTTCTTGAGTTAGACCTTTTTAATAAAACCTTTGCGTGGTTTTTTTGGGGGGTTTTTTTTTTGTTTGGTTTGGTTTTTTGGTTGTTTTCGGTTTGGTTTTTTTTTTTTTTTTTTAGGTAAAGACCACCAAAAATTGATTCATCAAAATTAAGTCTCTTAAGATAATGGCATTTTTAATGCCAGATTCATTATTGCTTCTTCAGAATTATTCATGTGAATGAATTCTCTATTTTAAATTCTATTTCTCCTGCAAATTCAACTTTCTTTGCCTAAAGTTTTAGGCTGAAGTCTTTTACAGCTTCAGGTTTCCTTTCCAATTAAAACAATTTAGACTGGCAAGGAAAAAAAAAAAACAAAACAACATAATGAACTATCTTGGAAAGGTGTGCATTTCTGGGAAGGAAGGGCAGAAACATGGAAAAATCTCTCCTGAATTTCAGCCATGGTGGACTGTAATTTTTTTTCCCCCCCTCTTACCGTTTCTAGTTTTTAGACATGTCAGAACTTAAAATTGAAGGGATGGAAGAAAGCTTTTAGTCATGTAAAAATGTTTCATCCTTTTTGAAAGTATTTCAATCCTGAAAAAACAAAGAAAACCTGCTTAGATTTTCATATTTTATCTGACAGTTAAGCTAGGAGAGAAATGTTCATCATTCCTCTTATGTATTTGTGAGGAGAGGGTTTTTTTGGTTTTTTTTTTTTTTTTTTTTTTTTTTTTTGGTGAATGTGTGCTGCTTAATGATATTTTTGGTATTTTTTTTTCAGATGAAACAGGATATGTCATAAGCCCTACTAAAATATCCTCCTAGCATGAAAAGAGGTTTTGTTTTACATTAGTCTGCTGCTTCTCATGTAATCATCTGAAAATGCAGAGGAGAGGGAAGGATTTTTGAAAACTCAGCTACTTAGCCTTCCTGTGATGAAAGAGATCTTAATTCACAACTAAATGACAGAGAGGGGTGTATGGTTGTACATAAATAAATAAATAAAATTATTTTTTTTAAAAAGCCTTGTTGATGCCATTTTGCATCTTTGGGCTTCCTGAAGGGGAGGGGCTCCAACATCTGGGTTACAGAGAAGCAAAATATCAACACTGGTAAGGTTTGCTGCCCCCTTTTTTTTTCCCCAAAGACCAGGATCTTGCAGAGCAAGGTTCAGTTCTAGCTGAAGGCACTTCAGTGTGACCATGCTGCAAGGGAAAGACTCTTTTCTGCATGGCTTTCCTGGGAGCTCCTAGCAGGGTTTGGGCTTTTTTGTTTGGTTGGTTTTGTATTGCTTGTTTGGTATTGTTTTGGGGTTTTGTTTGTTTTTTTCCCATGAACAAAAGGTCGTCTTTTGCATACAACTCCTTCTTTACCTGAACCTCCAGCTTCCAGGTTTTTCTAGAAAGCATGTCTGTTTTGGCCTGTAATTCAGAATAACCTTCCTTGTGGTTTTTTTTACTCATTCAAAGTCCCTGGAATCTGTAGGAATTGTTGAACTGATTGTGCCAGTTTGGTGCCACAGTGCTTTAGTGAGAACCTTCAACACCTGCTTGCTTAGGAGCAGCATTTCATTGCGTTTCATGCTTTAGGCTTTCCACTCCTGTACTTTGTGGGAACTGTCTGCTGTGGATGATATTAGCAGTGGAAACAAAAACTGTACTTGGATCACATGAAATGATTGCCTGCCTTTTTATCTTTGAACCATCACCTATTAAATGACTGAGGAGAACTGGTTTCAGACCTGTGCAGTAGTATAGAAGAATACCAAATTTGCTGAAACTTTATATGTGGGAGGAAAAGAAAACTTTTATTTAGACCAGTCAATATAGCCCATTTTGGGCAGTTGATTTATGTGCTCCCAAGTAAAAATAGATAAATGGAAGAACACTGGGGCTGTAAATGTTGTCCTCATTGTAGAAGCACAAAAGATCAAGAAAATGGTAGAATGGGGCCCTCAGAATTTCATTTCAGTGTTCTGAAAAGTAGTTGACATCATAAATACTTGTACCAAGCAGCTCTGTAATTGGGTCATTATTTACCTATGCCAGGCACAAGTACGAATGAGTCCAACACGTTAGCAGCTGTTGAACTGTACACAGGGCATGGATTACATTACACGCCCTATTGTTCAGTTTAAAATTAACATGCCATAATCCTCATTAAAACATCATATGTGATATTTCATTGTGGTTATTATACAGTTATCATTAAGGCAAATTGTATTACTGAGTTACATTTAATAATGCAGTGCTCTGTAACAGTTGCATATATTTCAATTAGAAAGTAGATTATGCCTGTAGGACAATTTAGCATTTTCTTTCAGCCTGCAAGAAATTAAAGAAAAAAAAAATTTTGTTTGTTTGTTTCTTTTTAAAAGTTGTGGATTAGCTGAGATTTTTATTCTCTTTCACACATCTTTCCCTTCTTTTTCACGGTCTTTTAGCTTTGAGTCTAAATGTCAGGGTGAAGGGGGAAATAACGTCAGCAGGACAATCTCTGCAAGGGAAAAATTAGTCCTGCTCTACCTTTTACCTTTTTCTCTAAGTACAGAGAAAAATTAATTTTCACTGCAGCCAATCTCTCTCCTTCTACCAGCTTAAAATTTACCATAGCTCTAAAAATTTAAATTTAATGTGTCATATTCTTATCTTAGTCAGAGGAACCTTGAGCTTCTTTTTGCTGAGGAATTGGCTTGATAACGTCGTCATCCTCCCCTCCTGTGTATCACCTGGGATTTGATTAAGAAAAATTTTCCTCAGTATTGCTGTCCTCAAATGTTGCTGATCTAAAATGTCAGACAGCTTTAATTCTGGTCTGCTGCTGTTTTCAGCATTTTAGCATTCAGACTCAGCCTGGCACTGTCTTGCCCTTCAATATAAATCTCCCCCCAAACCCCATATGTGAATTGTCTGTAGAATTTGTACATCAGCATGTTACACATGAACAACAACAGCCACATTAAATAGAATGCATGTCCATGCTCATGGGTTCAGGTGCTTTCATTTTTTCCCTGCTATTATGGAAATGCTTTTGTTTTACAGAATAGTTGTAATAAAAGATTAATTTGACTCTAGTTACGAAGGTTGGAGCAAAGAGTTTGTGGACTTGCAATACAGTTGAGATGTAAGTGAGTGGTAGCTGCTTCTAAATATGTATCTTTGCTGCAAATTGTTTTTTAGCATTGAAATGACAGACCTGTGAGATAGGTGTTCAGTTGTGTAAGTGATTTGAGGCTCTATTCATACATCTAGTGGGTCACAAATAGCATTTGGTGATAAATACAAGAATGAAAATGTGGAACTATTGTTTCACCCCATTGATTTGTGCAGTTGTTCCTTCATAATGAATATATTCACACCCAAGAACTGTTTGAGGTGGGGTCAGGTTAAGCTTATTTACCTTGTGTTAGGTATTGCATTTTAAGGAAAGTTGAGTTATCTGGGCATCTTCTCTTCTTTTCACAACTAGACCCTTACTTGACTGAGACATACCTAATAGTTTCACTGAATGTTTTCTACCTCTAATGTGTTGAGGAGATGTTCTTTAGGATGATTTGTATCTCTCAGAGAGCCATAAAGGTCTTATGGACAGTGTCAGCATCTCAATATAGAAAGGGATGTTTATGCTCAGTCACACAAAACCCCAGGGGCAGTTTTGAAAAATGCCAGCTGAGGAATCTGACCAGGTACTTCTGCTGTGTTTAGCAAGAAGGGTATTTATGTGGAACAACTAGCAAGCTTATGTGAAAAGGGCTCTTGATATGATCTCAAATTCTGTAATTGCAAACAAAAGGTCACATCCTTTAGTTCTTACTTTCTTAATTTATACCGAAGTAACCTAAGTGCAAACTGGGTAGAAAGGAAGGGCCAGTTTGGGTCTCCAAGTTTTGAGTTTGCTGAATAAGAAAATGTACACAAAAGAATTGGTGAGTTTAAAGGATGCAGTCAGTTTTCACTTTGGTTTTCAATCAGAGAAAACATATTCCATGGAAGACTAAGAGTCTGTAGAAACTGGCTTTGATAAGCAGAAAGTCATGACAGAAAATTTCCAGACAGCTCTAGAAATGTAGAAAGGTGATCTTATCTTCCATTTACTAGTATTATACCTTAAGGGAATTAGATTCAAAGAAGAAAAAAAAGTGATAACTTCAGTGCTAATGACTTAAAGGATTGGGAAAAAAATTAATATTTTTGCAGTATACTGTACTATCTCATTCATTGTTCAAGACTTGTCCTTGTTTGCTTGCTGAACATTAAATAAAAATAAATCCTTCCTAAATATGTCAAGTAAGTCTTTTGGCTGAAGTAATTGGCATGAGGATAAAAATATGCCAGGCTGGGATTCCAGCAACACAGCTTGGCTTTGAAGGAGATGTGGAAATATATTGACATTTTGCATGGGAATCATACTGTTATTAGGAAGAACAGCATTACCATTTAAAATGAAATAAAAATCACATTCAAAATAATTAAATATATGCTTTGCTGTATAGTCCTGGTATTTCTAGCTTCATTCAGCTTGGATGATTCAAGGTCCTGGTTGAAACTGGAAATACAATACAGTGCAAGTCTTGTACAATACCATGACATAATGTCTTCTTTCCACAGTGTGAGCTGAGACTAGAAACTGCAGACATCTAATTTGTTCACCTCTGCATAACTTATTGTTAAACAGAAGAAATTAAAAGCCTCAAGTAATATTTCTCACTGCAAAAGTGAGTTGCAGTCTGGGAGAAAGCACAGCCATGTTACTGTTGATGAATGTCATACATATTTATTAGTCCTCACTTAAAAGATTACTGTAAATCAGTATCCTCCATGTAAGTTAGAAGAGAATTTTACTAATATTAAAATATAAAATCTCTTGACTTTCAGGTGTGCTTGTCTTGTAATACTTGCAAAAAATGAAAAAGCATTTTGAAACATCATCGTCTGCAGACCTTGGGAAGTGAGTGACAATAGAAGTTGAGATACCATTTTGAATCTGATAATCTAAGACCAGCTAAGCATGGGAGAAGATTTTCTGTCCTAATTTGTCTGAAGGCAGGAGTGCTTCAATTTCCTTTCACTAAAACCCTCCTAAAACCTGCATGGCTTTTGGAGGATTAACAGAACTTTGATGCATCTATGATAAATTTGATTTTTAGATTTCAACAGCTGGTACTTTACCTCAGAGTGACTTCATTCATCTTTCCTCCCTGCAGACATGCATATTATAGAATATTCATTTTAAGATCTTCATCCAGGTTAGGTAGATCTTGGCAGAGAAATAAAAATGTAATCTTTTTGTCATTATTGTTCCTGCTGTGATTTTTAAAGAACACATGCTTTCAGCTGTTTGAAAGAAAATGTTTTCTGCAGCAGTTAAGTAGGAAAAAAGGTGATGTAAAAACAAAATTAAATTTCTTGCATCCAAAGCTGTCTTTAAAACTAATGTAATCAATTATTATAACTAATAATACTCCCTTTTCTTTTATCCAAACTGTGCCTTTAAACAAATTCATAACTTAATGACTTGTACACAGGAGACTTTGAAAACAGGAATAATTCAGAGCTGACACTAGTCTGTATCCCATCTTAATGCTGGGAAGCCCCTAAGGAGTTAATTAGGATATTTCTGCAGTTCCTTTGCTCAAAAGCTGGATAAAAAGCTACTACTCCAGGGTAGTGAAGACACTGAAGTGTTTTCAGGACTGCATCCTTAAAGCTGGGGTCCTGCTCTAGCTGGTGTTGACATGCACAGGCAAAAGCTAATATAATATGATGTTACTTCAGATTTTTTTGGAGAAGTGGTGATGGCTTCAGAGGCTGGTTAGTAGTGAATGTGGAGGTGAGAATAGAAACTGCTTTTACACACTCTAAGGTGAGGAAACCCCTTGCTGACTGGCAGATACAGTGAGGCCACCCTTATCAAAACCCCTTTGCTTGTTCATCTTGATGCTAAGCCTCTCTCTGAACATAGAAGGTGAATTTCTGTAAGTTTTAACCCTTTTGCAAAGCAATCCCTGTTAGAAACTGTCTTTGCTACTTCTTTAGACAGCTGCAAGATCTCCTGGGTGAGGTTGAAATGGCCTTTCTCTTCTTTTCTCTACTGTATTCACTTCATGCTTTCCAACCTGAGTGGTCCTGTAGAAGAATTCCTGATAATGACCCTTTGTATCACTCACCCCACAGGCTTCGTTGCCCAGGCTTTGATCCTTCTCTGCTGAGAGGAGTGCCTTGGAGCCCCTCTCTAGCCAAGGATCCCGGGGCTGTGTCATGAAAGATTTCACATCCAGGAGGGTTCAACTGGCATTTCACAAATATTTATTCTGGCACTTCTGGGACATTGCCCCTTTTGTTTGTTTAAAAGAGCCCAGTAGCTGGTTGGTTATAGCACCTTCAATAGCTCTGGTGTTTCTGAATTGACTTCTCTCTGGCAAGGAATCTCCTGGAAGTGCTCTCCCTGAGCTCGCTCCCTGCCTGCAGCCCCGTGTGCTCTGATTGCTCTCATTAGCGGTGGGAAGCTCTACTTCGCCACTCAGCGTTCACTAGGAACATATTCACTGCTGTGCTGACAGTGATGTGGTGCATCTGGTTCCTGCTCAGACAGGGTTTTGTTTTGTGCAGTGATACTCTTTTTAAAATATATGAAATAAGGTAATTACCCCAGTGTACAAATCTAAATCAACTGCTTTATTTTCAATTTTTTTTTTGGCTTCTAAATTCTGTGTTCAGCTTTGTCTTAAGCTAAAATAAGCTTTAAAATAATTGAGATCCATGTTACTTTTTAGCAGAAATGTCTGTGGTAGCAAATACATTCTAAGCTAGCATGAGTTAGAGAGGGGGAGCAATTTCCTGCATATGCAGGAACTTTCAATACTGTCGAGAGGCAGCTGCTTTTCTTTTTCTTTTATAGATATAGTTAATACCTGGTGTGCAGAGGTAAATCAGCAAAGGCAGACTTCATTATGACAAGCTGATTTGCCAGGGTATAGAGGCGGGTTTGATGGAGATAAACAGTTCTTCTATCTGTTGCTTCAGTAAAGTTTTTTTCAGTGAGGAAATTGGGTTTTCTGTTCTCCTATTCAATGCAGAATAAATTAAAGCAGTGACCAAACAAAAAGCATACTGCATTTTTCCCCACAGGTATTTTAGGACCAATAGGTCTTGCTCTTTCCTGAAAGAAGAGCTATTACAAAAAAGAGATATGGTGGACAGCACTGTAGAAGAATTTTCAGACATATATGTGGTCTCTTCAGTATAGGATTACAGTAACAGAGCTGCTTCTGATGAGGTTATCACCCACTCATGTGATTTGGAGAATAAAGTCTTTCAGAAAAATATTAACTGGGGTAATATTTTTCTGAATATTAATAATATTAATATTCAGAAGAATATTAACTTTTAGAAACACGTGTGTTTCTAAAAGTGGGTAGAAAATAGTAATAAAAGGAGGTAGCAAAGCAAAAGAAAAATATTGTTTCATATATTCTAAGAGTGTTTTTTTCTCCTCCCCCACCCCATCATATTTAGGGCTGCTCAGGAATTTTTTTCTATCATATTTCAGTTTAAAATTAAGTATTCCCAAAGTGATAAGCTGACCTTCAAATGAAAGAAAGCTTAGCAGGGATGTAGATTTTCACAGGCTTAGGTGTAGGGAAATGAAGGACAAATTCTCACCTTTGGAGGCTTCTCTTACAGAGGAGGTCAGAAAGGTGCAGACAGGATACCTGGGCCTGGTTGTAGGCAGTAAAACTTGCAGTCAGAGCTCAGCTTGTCCTGGGGAGCTCCCCAGTAAGAGGGAAGGTAACAGGACATGTTTGCCAAGTGCATTGGCATGCACTGGTTACTAACGCATGGCTTTTCCTTGGCGTTCATCTCCTGAGCTTGTCCTTGCACATGAGTCATGTCCTTCAGGGCACAGCACTCAGCCTCAAGGAACTGACAAGGTTTCACAAGTGGAAAAAGAAGTGTATTTTCCCCTCAAGAGTGATATTCATTTGCACTTCAACACCTTCATGGTTTCCTAATAGTAGCAGATGTAGAGCTTCTATTTCCAGCATTGCTTGAAACACTCTTGGGATGAACCTGAATGATCTGCATTTTGTTCACATTCCCTGAGGCATTCTTTTTCCTGAGCCTACCCAAATGTAAATATAAAAACTGGGCCTGACAACTCCTCTACAATTATTACCAGTTGTTCCTATCATACTGTAAGTATGATGTACTCTGTGTAGGCAGGACTGTGTTGTGTTTTACTGTGTAGTATGCATCATCCCTGCATGAATTGATAATCACAATGGAATAGCAATAATATGCCTGGTGTTTGAGCCACTGATACAAAACATATGAAAATGAGTCTTATTTGCCTTCAGTTGAGGCTTATTCAAAGAAAAGAGCTGATTTCTGGATGGGGGAAAGCTCTTCTTTACTCAGCTGGTATTTGTTCTTCATACACAAGCTAACCATATGCCTGTGCTTCAGGAAGATGCGGATCTTAAAACTCTCCTGCCTTTTCCCTAAGAGCTAATTGTTCTCCCTAGCACTTAGAGGGCCTCCAGCAAGTGTTTTTAAGTCCTAAACACATAGGGAAAATAGTGTAATAAAAATCAAGCTAAGATCTTACGAAAGGGGAAGGTGATGCTTATGAAACCTTTAAGCAAGTTGGTTTTTAAAGTGTCTGCACCCTTCAATGATAGATTTAATTCTCTCACATCTGTGAATTTGCAAGCATCAACTTGAGCTCATCCAGGTGGACTCATTGCAGAGAATAAAGAACACAAGTTGACAAAGCCTCATCATGTCCAAGAGGGTACCACTTGATAATGGTGATAAACTAGTTTCTGGAGAGGTACTTCATGGTGTTCTGTAGTCTTCAACTCTTGCAGTGTGGCCCTTTGTCTCCAAATCTTGTTGACTACAGCTTCTATAAATCGTCATCTGGCTTGTTGCCTGTTTTCTGTTGTTTGACTAATTTTTCCTATGGAGGAGTTCTGCCCTCATTTTGTTTAACAAGAAATGAGTAGGGATATATGATATGCTGCAACCTCCATGCCATTGCGGCTTCCTACTTGTGACAGAAGATGATGTTTGTATTTCTTCTAGAACTGTTGTCCTGGGAATGGGGTCCTGTACTACCAGTGTAGGCTTTTTTCTTTTTCTTTGTGCTGTTTTTTTGGTGCTTCACTCATAGACCAACCCCTAGATAATATTTCTGTTACAAAACTGTGTGATCATTTGGCAAAAGACTTGTACTGCTATGCCCTTTGCTTAGGTTGTATATAGGTAACCTCTTACTGCAAAGTACCTTTTGAAAACTTGATCCTTCTTTTCATTCAAGCACCCAGAATGCTTATTCCTATCAGAAAAATAAGAGAAGCCCTTCAAATGAAAACAAACCCAGAGGCATTTTTGGCCAAGCATGCAGTAAGTTGTTGCTTCTGAATGTTCTTTTGGGATTGTTATAGCTTCCTATTTGGTAGCATTAAAAATCCTTAAATTCAATGTGCAACATTAAAATATAAACTGATACAGCAAAACCAGTTACTTTCTTCCCTGTGCTAAGCTATGTTGAACTCTATTGGCTGAAAGAGAAGACATTGCTAGAAAATTACCCCACGAGTTTATTGCTTTTAGTAATGTACAGAATTTCGACTGTAGCCCTACAGGCAGAATCCTGTAGAATGGGGGATATCTTCTGTTTTAATTTAGCCCTCATAACATCTTGACCACTGTACTGGTTTCTGTTTGTTTTCACCAGGAGCAATTTTTTGCAATATTTCTTGTTTAGGCCTCTCCATGGCATTTGTCTTAAAAACCCAGCAGCTGAAATAGCAGAGCAGTTAAAAATAACTGGAGGATTCTTGGTGGGGGAGGGTGGTGGTGGAAATAGGTGCCATGATGTCGGTCAACCCCTTTAAACTGTTTTCATTTAAAATTGGAGGTAGAAATGTGTGGGTTCCATAGGCATTTTACAGGGCTTGTATAACTCTTGGGGCTATGTGCAATTTGCTGGGAGTGACAGATGATCGATTTTGTGCTAAGAGAAAGTGGATGGTTGCATTTGTGAGTGTTTGAGTTCAAAAGTCCAGAAGCTAGGTGTGTGAAAAAAACTTTATGATGAGGAGTTGCATTTTGGCTGATATAAAGTTAAGCAGAGGATGTGTCTAATTATTAATGAGTTCCTGGGCTGTGCTGTTTTTGACTTGTTTTTTAAAATACTCTGTTCTCTGTGAAAGGTACTAAAATTTAAAAATTCTGCTACATCTTGCTATTTCTATGTGAAGAAGAGTAATATCTCTATTGGATATAGGCAAAAAGAAAGAAATAGGGAATATTAACGACCTAGAGTATTTGTTGGTTATGTTTGTAGTCTTTTTCTTTGTTGGGTGAATAGATGTTTGCATCTTTATGATATTGGATCAAAGGGGAAAATAGACTTTTCAGTTGTTTTAAATATTCTAAAATGTGTGTGTTTCTTGTTTCTGTTAGTGGGCAATTTATTTTTCCTTTTCATTTTAACAGTCTTTTGTTCTCAAAATACTCAGGTGCTGTTTTTTCCTAGTTTGCTTATTTAATTTACTTTATCAGTCATATTCCTGAGAAAAATGAGATGAGAGTTGAAGGAAAAAATACTGCTTAAGAGAAGCAGATGATTTATGCATTTTGCACATGAAGAAAATGAGGGGTTTCTGTTTGGTTGGTTGTTTTTGTGTTTTTTTTTCAAGTAAAATATGTTGGGTGTTTCCTTTTTTTCTTTTTATGACTTCTTTGGAGGTGGGGCAATAATCTAGATGTTGTGGCATTTGTGCAGTTATCTGACCTTCTTATTGATCATAAAATTCTCTAAAGTTCAGTCTGATCCATGGAGTGCTGAGAGAAAACTTCCCCTTGTCTCTGGTCTCCACATATGCAGTTTTCTGATCATTTTTCTGGGCCTCATGGAAGAGTTTCTGAAGGAAGCAGGTTGCTTTGTTGACAGCAGTTCCTCTTCCCAAATCATTCTTTCATTGCTTGTTGTCTGGTCTGTGAGGCTTGCAGAGAACCAGTGGGTTCTCTGGGTTAATAATGTGATAATACTCTGAAAAAAATCTTTGTGCTGCAGTCAGAGCAGAGTGTCCAGGTCTCAGGTCACTCATCTTTTAAAAAACACATCCTCAAACTGAAGCTCATTTCTCACTGTTTACCTCTTTACTTGCCTTTCTTCTGATGCTGGCAGATAGCAGCACTCTCCATGTTTGGTGTCAGACCTCCTCCTTCCAGAGTTTCAAGATATTTAAGAGTAAAATTTGCTGGCTTTGCTAGGGGAGAACTGCAATGGCTCACTGATGGTTTCAGCTTTGTGTGGCAGCAGCAGCACGGTGGTATTTTGTCTGCATTTTTTTCCCTCCCTAAAATAGCAACCAAATATAACAGCTTAATTTTAATATTGAAAATAGTTAACTAATAACAATAGTTATTAGTTAGTAATAGTCCATCTCTTTATGTCCCCTTTTCCTGATTGTTTATGAGCAGTAGTCCAGAGTCTGCAGTGCAGCACAGGTGTGTCAGTGTTTGGAGATCTTGAGTGATATGGATGGAATGGAAGAGGAGGAATGAGGTTCACAGGGATGTGCCTTTTCTCTTTAATTCAAGGGGCTGAATCATGAACACAAGCCCCTTTTCAACTTTTTTTTCCCCATTTTATCAGCAAAGCTTTACTTTTGTGCATTTATGTGCCACTACTGTTCAGAGGCTTGGGGGCATCTTTAAATAACACCTTTGTTAGGGTTCTTATGCAGGAAAAGTACAGGAAGGAACATTTTCAGAATTGCCTTTAGGGGAGCTAGATATAGTCAGTGCTCACCCTGCAAATGTGCAGAGATGAAAATAATGGTTGGATTACAGTAATTCACAGTGCAGGAAGGAAGCACAAGATTGCACATTAAAAAAAAAAAAAGTAGTTCTGCATGCATAAAAAAAAATTCTTTGTTGTATCTTTTATTTTTTTTGCTCTTCTCTTAAAGAAACCCACCTATAATCATTTAAAAAAATACAAAATGGGCAAATAAAAAAAATTACAAATTATCAATTAAACCTAAAAACAAAACAACACAAACCTTAAATCAGTTTTCAAGTACTTTATACAAAAAAGTCTATGCAGAGTTTTAGAGCCTGAGTTGTTCTGGAGTTTAAACAAGGTAACAGTCCCTTCAATCCTCAGAAATCCATAGATCTAGATACAGAGCTAGACTGCGTAAAGATGCATCAGTAGGAGTTTCTTTCCATACCACCCACAATTAATAGCCAGTTGTGAATAATCCCAAGTAGAAATGAATCCTCTGGGATTTGTGTTTGTGTCTTTTTGACTTGGTAATGAAATGAAGCCACAGTGAAATGCCTGCAGTGAAAAAGTTGGTGACAGTATTTGGTGCATCTAGTTCAGCAAGTAAGACTTCCCTTTGCTGTGTATGAAATCACCTACAAAATCATGAAGAAATGGCCTAAAGGCAAGCTTACTTTGAGTGTTATGTGATGGTTCAGTTTTTAGCAAGTCTAGCAAAAATGAAGGCATAATGCAGTGAAGGACTAAAAGATAAAGCAGATGAGCTCTGGCTCGGAGCACATTCTCATGGAGAGAAGTCTCCCTCTGCACTGCAGTGCCTTGGTGCAAAGGCACAGCTGGAAGTCCTGGAAGGGGTTATGGCAAGGGCTTCTCCATCCCAGGGCCAGCAAAGGTGGGCAGCAAAGGTACAAAAAGGTACTTTGCTGTAGTGCACTGTGCAAGGGCTTCCACGGCTGCTTTCTGAGGATGGGGGAAAGTACGAGCCAGAAGCAGTAGTGGTAGGATTTCCTTCTCTGAGGAGGCTTTGTGTGGTCTCATAAGCTTCCACTGTGAAACCAGCTGTTCCCAGATCCTTTGGGAAGAAGGGAGGAAGCAGCTGTTGGATAAGACTCTGAGAATGTCATCTCTCACCAGAGAACTTGCTGAGGTGTGGCTGGGCTGCAGAGTGCTTCCGAATAACAGGGTGTAAAAGACCTTTGGGTTCCAGTGGTTTGCAGGGACCTGTGGTTTAATGCAAAAAGACAATTAACTATAAATTTTAATAGTCATCTAGAACAGAAACAACTCTTTTCAAGTATAAAAGATAAGCAGCAATAAGAATTTAGTGAGAGTAAAACATAGTCCGGTCCTGGAGAACTGTTAAGACCAGTGCAAATAACAGTGCTTGGAAAGTTTCACAAAAAAAAAAACCAAAAAAAAACCAAAAAAACCCCCACAACTTGTCATGTTTAAAAACCAAACTTAGCTTTTAGAATGCCAGGTTTTTCCAGGTCTGAACTGAAAATAGGTTCCAGTTTGTAGTTTGTTTGAGCCAGATGATGAAATGAGAAAAATAACCTTCCCTTATGTCAAACATGTAAATAGCAGGTCCATCACACAGCAAGGTGAAAAGAATAATTCAGACTTCCAGTATAGGGTCTTAAAATGAGAAATCAAGAAAAAAATGTCAGTGAAGATATTTGTTTAAAATAAGTTATTCAAGTGAAAATTCCTTCTAGAATACCTGTGGGATTTAATTATGCATTATTCAGGTATCTTCCCCCAAGAAGGGAAGGCAGAATGTATATTGACTATTGTTCAAATAAGAGTTGGATACTTCTAGTTTACTGCAGCACTTTTCTATATTAGTTGTTGATTGAAGCTTTTTCAATACCCAGTCTGTTGAATTATAGAGAGATAAAGGGATACCTTATTTCACATGCCAAACTGATATGACAGTATTACAATATATGAATTTGTTTAAAATGAATGTTACTGATATTGTGTGTACAAAACTTCTGGAATGTATTGAGGAAGAATGGTTAGCAGGATTGAAACAAACCTGTTTTCAAAAATAAAACAAATTCTAAGATTACAAAACTTTTCCCCTTGTACAAATGGCCTATATTTTTACAAGGTATTTGTTGAGCTATGCAATGCCTACTTGGTTAATAGAAGAAATTAAAACCAAAGCTGTTTGCTAGGAGTTTAATAATAATACAAAATATGAAAGCAGGACTTGGAGACCTAGTCCCTGTTTGTGTGATCAAAAGGCACTTTTTCTTAGTAGGGTCTCTGCTATTAAGAAAAGTATTATGATAGTAAAAGTTGCCAGAAATCCATTTCAACTACATAAGGTGTGAGAAACTTGATTATGAATGAGTAAACACACTCTGGTTGGCATGGAAATACAGAAGCTAATTTTGGACCAGTTGTATTTTCATGCTGCAGTGGCTTGACTTATTAGCTGTTGCTTTCCCATTAGCTCCAAAATCCAACCTTCTCCCTCGGTGCCTCCAAAAATACTAAGTTGTGCTTGCAGTAAGAATGCAGTAAAAATGTATCTTCTTTAAACACAGGCAACTCACCCTCTTATTTGTATC
The DNA here is from genome assembly GCF_027477595.1 of Haemorhous mexicanus. Classification (NCBI taxonomy): domain Eukaryota; kingdom Metazoa; phylum Chordata; class Aves; order Passeriformes; family Fringillidae; genus Haemorhous; species Haemorhous mexicanus. Next base: position 13,131,844 of record NC_082348.1, read on the forward strand.
TGTAGCTCATTGAAATGTAAGGTTTTCAGATTACATAACTTCGAGGGCTGGAAAGTAAACAGAACTCCCAAAATACTCTAGATTGTTTTTGTATGCCAAGTTTTCTGAAAAGCTGTATTTCCTCCAGCTCTGGTTAAACAGTTGTGGTCTGTATGATTTTCATGGAGAAGTTGTTTCTGAGAGCAGTCTCAAGTTGCACTGATCTGGCTGGTCCTGTGCAGAATCAGTGGCTTGGGCATTAGGAGGACACAGTGGAATCTGAGTCATGAATACATCTGGCCACAAACTGTGGCTGTGCTTTGCCATTGTGGCTGTAAGGCAGGGTTGGGTACAAGCTTGCAGAGGGAAAGATGTGATGTCTCTCCTAATTGGAAAGAAAATTAAATATTTTGGCTTCATAGTGTACCAAAAGAGATGATTCCTCCTTTGCAAGAAATATAAATAGTTGGGCATACACTCTCAAGTAGATACATCTCAAGAATGCCCATCTGACCACTTGACAGGTGGAACTAATTCCGCTAATGCTTGAGATGCTGTTAAAGCCTACAAAAGATTTTATTTTCAGGGCATAATTACATGTCTGCCTTGTTTTACTGCATTAACAGTGTAAGTCGAGTTTCTAAAGGTTGCCAATGGCATAAATTACTATGAAGCTGAGAGTCTGCAGTGACAGTGGGTATTTTAAAAAAATGCAGTTTCCAAGAAATGAAAGCCTTTGACCATGTAGAAATGTCATGAATTTATGGATCTCTTAGGAAACTTAGGTGGTTTTGTTTTTTTAAAAAACTTTAAATTATTCAAAATAGGGAAGTTGTCCCCTATAGTGCATGTATCATGCAGGGATGAAGCTTTCCAGATGAAGTTTTATTCCCTTGAACTTCTCAGACCAGCAGTGTGAGAACATGCTTTCCTCTAACACTTACTCAATTTGATGCCTGGTGGGGGGAGGCAGGGAGCTGGTAGATTGGGCCAGAGGTAGGGGACTTGAAACAAAATGACATGATTCTGTTGAATGACTTGCATATGGCTTAGTGCATCTCTACGAGGTCTTACTGGTGTCAGTAAAGCTATATGATAGCACAAGTTGGCTGTTGTGATTATTCTTACAGGATTAATGTTGTAGCTCTGCCTGCCAAGTGCTTTGCAGCTGCCCACATGTGCCTTGTACGTACCACTTGGTAGGCAGGTCTAGTGATGGGGAAAGGCAATGCTATTTAATACATTTTTCCCCTGTGAATTTCCTTGATTCTACAATCTGTTAATAAAATTAAAAAGAGTATTTTCATACTAATTGTCATTAAATCTTTCAAATTTCAGAGAAGGGGCTTGGAGTCTTTAGCAGATGGTTGAAAATGAAATGCACTTTGGGGGAAACAGAAGCTCTGCCAAATCTGGACCTTGAACAGAACTAGTCAAATAAACAGAAGTGAGACACAGCAGGGATGGTTTGGAATAGGCTTTATTATGGCCAGAAAGCTTCAGGCTGTGAATGACCTAATCAACCTAAGCTCCAGACATACACCTAAATTAGCTTCCATTCTACCAGTCCTCATAGTACTCCATTTTTCTTTACTCAAACACCATCCTAACAGATGGCTCTTTTAACTGTCCATGATTGTTCTCTTTTTGTTGTATTTGTCCTAATCTATTCTCCTAATGCCTTTATTTTAATTTTCTCCTTTAGTTTACCCATCCTATTCCCTGACTCAATTCTGGCAATTTTCATGCATTTGTTGAGTTTCAAATGACTTGTTGTTCTATGAGAACAAGCAAAAAAAGTAATGGGAGCAAGGCTCCTCAGTGTTGAGGGACTCTGGAAGGATGTTCAGTTCCCACTTTACTGAGAGGATTTCTGTGTGACCTTGTCTCCTGCCTCATTTCCATCTCTGCAGCATGGGGATAAAGTGACGTGCCCTGCCAGAGGACGGGAAGCCATGCCTCATGTCATAAAAAGCACCATTCCAGAGGGGTCCCTTGTTGTCTGCATTTGCTACCCTGTGTGGTCCCTACTGCACTTAGGACTGTTGTTTACAGCTGGAATAGCAAACAAGCTTGGGCTTGCTTCTGTTCATTTACCCAGACTTGGCTTGATTAGCTGCGTGCAGCCCACAGCCATTTTCCTGCTTGGGCAGCGGCTGCAGAGCGTGGCCGTGAATGTCACACGGACGTGGCCTTGTGCTGGAGACACTGGTGCAGGCAAGAAACTGAAATGGACTAACATGACTCTGATCATGCTTCAGCATTAGCCAGGGCAATGACAAAATGCTATAAACATCCTCCAGGTAAGAGGTAAATAAAGGCAGCATAGCATCATGCTGGTCTCCAAGGTTAAAGGAATGGTTCAGCATGAAATTTGAATGGCAACAGATTGTGTGTCATTGTGATGTGAATTTGATTACCAAATTAGCTTTATTTAAAAAATAAACATATATACTGTGTGTATATATGTTATATCCTAGTAGTGTATATTATATATAATAATATACTAAACATATATCTTTATAAAGCTTTTGCACTTTTTATTCATAAATCAAATAGTCTCATGGCCTTTGAATTTGGCCTCGGCTTTGTACCAATAGACATGACTTTTCATAATCTTTTTGTGAAAAGTACCTTTTAGAGTAGGAGAGGCCCTTTAGGGGGTTTGATATGGGTACATAAATAGTCACTTGAATTTATGAGGCATTATTGCCCTGGAATTCAAGAGAACAGGAATTAACCTGGTGTAGTAGGTGTTGGTTTCAATAGCCTGAGGTGATACTCCTAAATTCTGCTACATTATCATGGTTTTAACATGAATTTAGTGGTTCACACAGAGGTATGCAGGGGATCATGTAATTTCCCTTTGTCATTCTGGTTTCAAGTGACCATAGTTGTAATGATTTACTGGAATTCTAATTCCCTTAACAATTAGTAGGCACACTGGAGCCCACTGGGTTTTATTCAGAGCTCATTGAAGCTAATGGAGGGGAAAAAAATCCCTTTGACCTCATTTGGCATTGGCTCAAGATCTTTGCAGTTGAAGCTGATGGCTTCATCAAAATCCACTTAACCTTCCAGGGATGAGCGTGTGACAGGGACTGGCTGTCAGGTCATTCTGGAGCTTCATGGGTCTGCTGGGAGGGGCTTCTATACTTTTGCCTCATTATTCCCTTTATTACCATGTAGGTGAAAGGAGCAATTTCAACAGTAGCAAAAGCCAGTGTCATGTCTTATGTGGTCTCTAATAACGTGGTCCAACCTCAGTGCTGTTTGGGTAACCCGGGATTCATACAGTTAATAATAAGTGTGACAGAGGATATGCCTTAGAATTTGCATTCTGACATATTTGTTTTCCTAGTTTTCACACTTTGAAACATCCTGAGATTAAAAAACAAATTATCTGTCTCCCTCCCACTCCATTATTTAATCATATCCCTGAATCTTTCCATGTTTTAGATGTGCCTTTCCAATGAACAAACCTACAGAGATAAACACCTAAATATAAGCAACTATTAGCATGTAGGTTTGGAACTGGTTTCTATTTCAAGAAAAAAGAAAACAAATAGAAATAATACAGTTGAAAAGAAGAAAATTATCAGCCTTCCTTAATTCTTCCTCAAAAATGTTACGGATTCCACAAAATCATCTCTTTTAATGCTCTGCATTATCATATAAACATAAATTTACAGATGTAATTATTGTATTAAAGTTTTTCTTGTGTCCTGGAGAAATAATTTATCTGAAGTTCACCTGATTCCATTCAGCTTAGTAACATCCAGAAGGAAGGTTTTCATAGAGTTTCTCCAAGTTAAAGCCATCAGGACACTACAAGAACTTTGTTATTCCTGAATACCACATTTTGTTGTATGAAAGGATAGACTTATTGAATCTACAAACTCAAGATAGTTTCACTGCCCCTAAGGATTAGGGAGGAGCCTTGCTAAAATAAATGTGAGTCTGAACCTGATCTTGGGCAAGCTGCTGTAGGGAACCCTGTGTGCTCTCCTGGGCTCCCTTCCAACCTTAGCCCCTCTTTGATTCTGAATTTCATGAGTGATCCTTTTCAATGGCAAGGAAAGCAGTAAGATCTACTTGTTGACTCCTCTGGGGCAAATCCTTTTTCACTTTTTCATTGGGCTGATGTACTAGGTTGTGATGCTGTAAAAAACTGCTTGTGAGATACAGGCTTTGCATTTCTTGTGTTGGAGGTATTGGCCATGGATCTTCTGAAAGCATATTCCTGTCCCTTTGATTAGTGCTAGCAGCAGGGAAAGCTGTTTCCACCACTGAGGGATATGTTTCAAAGCTATGTGTAGGGCTTTGGAATGTGACACCATTAAATGTTAATGTGCATTTTCAAATAAGGAGCCTCAAGGCTAGAGGTAACTCTTTGATCTTTAAAAAGCTTGCCACATAGAAGAGGGAGTTTGAATGTATACTTACATCTGCAAACACTTGCAGGTAATTAGATTTTAGTTTCAGGGCTGCAGGACTTTGCAGAAATTATTTGGATTTCAAAAGGCTCAAAATAAACATCAATTTCTATTTATCTCAAGGGATTGAGAGGGGCATAAAACAAACCTCTAATGGCCTGAGCCACGGTTTATTAATTGCTTTGTTGAAGAGATAAAACCTGTGGGAGTTTGTGTATTAAAATGGGATGTGAACCAGCAGAAATCCAAGCAGGATCTGAATTTGATTTAAATTGAGTAAGAAAATACACAGCTGAGCTTTCCTCTGTTGTTTAAAAGATTATTACCCTAATATATACAGTTGCTTTGTTTTTTAAAAAGTGTGTCTGGATTGAGCCATAATTATATGTGAAAGCATTTGAGCTAGTCATTCAGTATTGAAGGAATTGGATCTGTCTAAACAAAATGACATGCAATTAGGGAGCATGGGGGAGTTGTCTGTTTGCCATATCTGAAAATAAAGTTATCAAATTATTACCCAAATTGTTCCACATCTGACAACTGTATCTAGAAAGGCTTCTTATGGTAACTTTGTAAAGATGGCTCAGGTTTGTATACCGTTTGTGGCAGGGGACGGTGAAACATGGGAGTTTGGTTGGTTTGATTTTATTTTTTTCTGTAACTAAGACTTTTATAATTTTTTGTTTGCAAATTTCCTCACAACGAGGACTACTGATAGAAAGTGAACCTTTTTCCTTGTTGGATGAAAAATGGCCACTTTAGACAAAACAAAAGGTGGCTGACTGCTAGAGTTCTGCTGGTGTTCAAACTGATACATTTATCAATACTTAAAATCAAAACTGCCATTTTGTTGAATTTGGCCATTTTGTTTTTTAGTTGCTTGAATTTTCACTGTTTGTAAAAGAATTTTTAAGAATTCTGGTTTTGTTTACTCCCATGTGAAAGAAATACTGCACTGCAATCCTTAATGTATTGTATAGCTGTTATTTATTAATTCTGTTATTAATGTATATAAACTTGCTGCAGAACAAGTTCTGCATAATCCTCATGTGGACAGTCCTACTTCTTCTGGGTAGGTCCTTTTCCCTTCTTTTTCTCTTACCCTGTATTCACATAGCTTATGAGTCCTCCACCTTCAGTGTTCTTTGTTAAATCCAGGAGTTACTGTTTGTATCTGAAAGATAATGCAGACAACACTATATGGGTTCAAATTATCCTGATAATTAGCAGATATGTTTTGCAGAGGGTTAGGAAATACCTTCCACTTCAAAGAAAATACAATGACAGAGATGCTGAAGTGGGTTTGAGTTATGGACCAGAATTACAGTGATGGAAAGGCTGAGGACTGGGGTCATACAGTGCCATGAGTCTTGTTCAGAGCATGGGATTAGACCCTAAGATTGCATAAATTTGTAATGAAGACTGTAGCATCGATATACTCTCAAATACTGATTCTCAAAATAATCACAGGTAGTTTGAAAAGTTTGTGTATAAACTGTCTTGCTTGTTTGCTATCATGTTAAATCTGAGAGATCTCTATGTTTCCTTTCTCCTGTGGCACTAAAAATGCCACTGTGACTGATAAAGAGAAAACACAGTGCCCTAAGAAATGCTGGAAGAAAATTTTCATCTTTAAACTGACATCAAAGCTGCATTCACCTTGCTTTAAAATGGGAATTTTGAACTTTTTTCAGTCCTGTCTCTTATCTAAACCATTAACTTGCATAGAAGAGTCTTAAAAATTGGTGTTTCGGGGCTAAATAAGACATTTTTGTTGGAGGTTATTGAGACATGAAATGATTACTTATCATCCCTTGAAATGACATTACATTTAAATGCAATGGTACATGGGCACTTACCGCTACCTTCATCTCTGTTAATCCTTGCTCACAGCCTGCAAATTGAACATTCTCTCAGCCTTATGGGATGCACTGAAATTCTCACAGTTATAATTGGTTTTCAGTGTGCCATCCTGCATGTTGCACAATTTGAAGAGACTCTCTTCCAAACTGAAAATATTTAGTGAACCCCTCCAAACAGAACACACTTAGTGAATTCCATACTGTGTATTCTTTCCCCTTTAATCAGTTTTATCCATGAGTTCACCTGCAAAGATTCAAAGGGAAAATAAAAATTGAATGCATTTTATCATGATTGATTTGAAAATTCAGGGGACAACCTCTTGGTTATTGATGGCTTTTAAATTGCTCTGCATTGTTAGCTGGGCATGCCTGCGAAATTCATCAGCATTCCACAATCTGCCTCTGTTGTTTGCTTACAGATAGCAGCTCTAAATTTAGATGTGCACAATATAACCTTACCAGACAAAGTTATGGCATTAAGTTATGGCAGTCTGAAAGTTTTTGCAAAGTCTGCCTGTATAAATGGGCCCTTTTCCACAGAGGTCCATGGGAACCAGAGCAGAAACATCATCTTCAGGAAGGTGAAAGCTGCAGCCTGATTGAGTTTCCCACATGATGGATGTTGTCCAACCTCATTGCTCTTCTGAAGCAGTGAGCAGTGGTTGGGTTAAAAAGAGAGAGATTGGGAATGAGGCATCACACTCATGCAAATACTCCTGGGTCTTGCTGCAAGGTGGGGGTAAACTGTATGATTTCAAAGAAACTGGGAGTATGTGAACTATGGTACTGTGCTGGGAAGAGGACAAGACAAGAACTTACAAAGAGCTGATTCTTCCTTAATTTTCCTTATTGCATTCATCCGTGAATTAGTGAAAATTGTGTGACTCCCCAAAAGGAAGCCTAATCATGGTAATTGGATTCTTGGTTTTCTTCTCTAAGGTACCCCAGCTCACTGTGCATCTCTACAAAGGCAGCAGAGTCTTCCCTTACAGGTCTGATCTTTGGTGTCCATGGTCACAGGTGTGATGGTGATGAGCAGTTGGTGTTGGGCTGCTCTGAAGTGTGTGGCAGCAGTGCTGCCACAAGCACGCTAAATTTTAAGGTGACTCAAAATGTGAGGAATAGCATAAACGTCCATCTGTATGAAAGATTCCTCAGCTTGGAGAGGAGGGAGAAAAGCCTGGAGAAAAGAAGATTCAGGGGAATCTTCAGGGTAGTCCTCATCACTAACTACAGCTACCTGAAAGTTTGTTGCAGCCAGGTGGAGGTCGGCCTTTCCTCCAGGAAACCAGTAACAAGATGAGAGGAAACAACCTCAGGCTGTGCCAGGGGAGGTTCACGTTGGACATTAGAATTTCTTTAAATTCTTTCTAATGATGGTTAAGCTTTGGAATGGGCTGCCCAGGGAAGTGATGGAGTCACCATCCCTGGAAGTGTTCAAGAAATGACTGGACATGGCACAGCTCTGGCTTAGTTGATGTGGTGATGTTCAAAGGTTTGACTCAATGCTCTTGGAGGTCTTTTTCAACCTTAATGATTCTGTGATTCTAAGTAGTCAGAACTATGTTTCTGCCTCATTTGGCTGAACATTAAGTGGTAGAAGATATAATGGCTCTACTTAAATAATTTAAACAATTATTTTTCCAAATTTTACTAGAAAATTGATAATTTTTTTATTAGTAGTGTTAGTTATCTGAAATAACTAACCTGCAAATAAAGCACTTGTGTTTCTGAAACTGGTTTTCATGTTCTAGTCATGATAACCTATGTGCTGCTTCTTTTGTGCAGAAGTTTTTCTTATTTCTCTCCTGCTCATTTGTTTGGGTTTTTCCTCAATAAACCTTATTCTCAGTGAAACAGGTATTTACATTCCATTTAAGAAATTGTATTTGCAAAACTTAGAAAAATGCTTCACCAATGAATTCCTGAACAATTTTAACACTGAGTAACATCAGCAGAAAATCTGCTGTACCCCCTCTGCATTTTAATTTTCTGTAGGTGACTGTCTACAGAACTCAGTCTAGCAGGCTCTGATCATTCTTGTGTTTTTCTTCTAATAATGATCCTGGCAGCCTTGCTGATGGGTGCACATACATTAATAATTTTTTCTGTAAATCTAGTGGTGTTTTAATTGTATTATGATATCTTAAAGCACATACTATTCTGTTTCTAGAATCCATGGCTTAATGTATGGAACCCTGAACTCCTTCAGTGATGGCCTCTGGTGAACAGAGAATGCTCGTAACAAAGTCTGATGCTTTTGAAAGGCATCAAATTTCTCTTTTTGTGAGTGCTGCTAAAACTTGTGAAATGTTAAAAGACAGTCTTGATTTTTGGTATAAATAAACTTTCAAACTTTGTTTGAAATGCATGAGTAATAAGTCTCATCCAGGCCAAGGTAAAAAGAGAGTGCTTGTGTTAACGTGATGCTGTGTTGCCCAGAGAAAAGGGCCTCCATGTTCTTAGATTTTTTTTTTTTTTTAAAATAATGTAGCGAAAACTGCCCTGTGCTGACAAAGTCACTTGCCTGTGTTTTCCTGTACAGAAAGGTCATCTCAGGATACATTTCCCTACCATGGTGTGAGGGGATTTATACTGCCTCCTCTTTAAAGTGCATGGAATGTCAAAAGGGCAGACTTCAGGTATAAAACTCGCTTCATCTGTTGTGCCAGCTTTCTAGGATTCTGCTCTCAGGTCAAAGATCGAAGCATTTTCACATTAACAGGCTATCAGAAATGTGGAAAGGAGAGGCAAATGGGCGCAAGAAGCATTATATTCTGAGGAGAAAGTAGTAAGAATCTTGGGCAACTGCTGCTACACCTGCTGAGAGTAAATCACAGCTTTGGACAATAATACGCTTTTGCAGGTTGTTCATAGAAATATAAATGTTGGAAGGCTGAGTCAGCACATCCTTTTGTTGAAGTCTTTTTTTGTTTTCCATACAGAGCAGTTTCAGTAATTTTTGAGTGTCAAACTGATTTCTGTGATGGATTTTCTGTTCATTGACAACAGCTTATTCCTGTCTGACAGCAAGCCTCTGATGTAATGAAGAGCATGCGGTGTAAGATAAAGTGATGGTACCTTCATTTTGTAGCTGCAGACATGACTCACCTAAATGACATGGACTATGACAGAGCTGAAATTGGAGAACACTTCTTCCTTTAGCATCAGATCATTCTTCTTTAACTATATTTTGTTGGTAATTGGCTTAGTCTGATGTTCTTTCACCCTCTCAAAACAAGAATTGCTTCTGCATGTTAGTTTACTGGAACTGCACTGATGGCTATTTGAAATTCATAGTTTGAGCCCTGTCGCTCTGTTCCTGAAATGCAATTCTACTTCATTATTGTGAGCAGGAGTTACATGGCAGACATGCTTGTTTCAGTAAAAAAATAAGACCCAGTATTGAGTCAGTTTTATGAGAGCCCCTTGAGTTCAAAATTAGACTTGACCACTTTTTGTGAGACAAGGTTATATGTGCACACTGTGTCATGAAAGATACTCTATAAATGCACTGATTGAGTAATACTTTTATGTCTTTACAGGCATATGAAGGAACACTTATGTAATTTACAGTTGCTTAGGAAAAGCTCATGATTAGCTTAACTATTGACGTTTATTTGCAGTATAGCACGAAAAGAAAAAGGAACATTGTGTTGTTAAGTACTTTCTCTAGTGTCTTATATCTTGAAAAATATGCCATGCATTTCAGCTAACAGATGGAGTTCACAGCTGTGCATGTACGTGTAGCCAGTCCCTAGGAAAAAAAAAAAATGAAAAAAGAAGGAATTTCTTTTTACAGAAAAACAGGTTGTTTGGGGTTTATTTTATTTTTCTCGTCATGTTTTCAAGCATCATTTACTAAGGTCGTTAAATTGGTAGTAGAACCTAGTTGTAGGTGGTAGTTCCTTTGAGAGGCTTTTTGTAGGGATAATCTCCCAATCTCTTCCAAATCTGTAGCAACACTCCATCTTACTGCACTTCCTGTGTCTTTTGTGCATGTAATTATTTTTACCCCTCACAGAACCTCGTCCTTCTCCCTTGCACATATATCTCATTGGACTATAACAGTGAAGGTTAATTTCCACAGTAAGTCCAAGTATGTATTTTTTGCCTTTTCAAAGGAGAATTGTACCTACAGAAGGCAGGAGGAAAACAGATGAAGTGAAAGGCATCAGTGGTCACTCCTGAGGACTGTTAAGAGACGTGGTACAAAACGCATGGTTTGCATCTTTAAAACAAAGTATGCCATTAAGAGGGTAATGCTAAGAGGAATTTTATCTAGCCTATAAATACCAGTGAATCTTTTCAACTTCAAATCCCAGTACGGAGACAATTTACAGTTGCAATCAAAATGATGCACACAATTTAACTTCAGTACCATCTGTAACTCTGCTGGTATTTTAATAATGAATAAAATTATATCTTGGCAACAAAAGTCTCACTGAAATAATATATCTTTAATTTCCAAGTGAGACCTCTTAAGACTAAGCTACAAGGCCTCTGGTTTACCCTGAAATATCCTTCATGTGAATTAAAAAATGGACAAATCTATATTTAAATAGTTATCAGTGTGCTAGAGGTCTGTGATTCTGTGAAGTGTTGTTTAACTCCTTTGAAATTTGGAGATTGGGGTTCAAGCAGGGGTTTGCACAGCTGGCCACAAGCACTCCTGCCCTCACTGCACCTTTTGCATCTGCTTCAGCGGAGATGTATGAGCAAGGTCTATTGCAGGAGCTGTTTGGTGCTGTGCCAGGCCCTGTGTTCTTGAAGAAGAGCACCTACAGGAGGCACCTTCCCTTAAAATGCTTTTATTACCATATGATAGAACAGGAGGCATGACAGTTACCCTCTTCTGAATGTGTCTTTTTGCCTCCATCATGGCACCTAACCACACCATTCTCTGAGTTGTAATTCTCTCCTTTTTCATCTTCAGTTTCTGTATTTTGCAGAGAGGAGGCAATTTTGGCTCTGTTAATAGTTTGCATGCTATGTCCTGTCCCACACCATTCCCTCAGTTGCACCATTGGGTGACACCAGTCTCATGCTCCTAGAGTGCTGCTTTCATGGTATTTATAATTATTTTGGGATGCTTTTGGTTGCTAATAGAGTAGCTGCAGCATAGATCTGAGTCTTACTGTGGCTTGTCAGATACTTTGCATTAATGGTGACATGAGCTTGTTGGTCTAAGTATCAGTATTAATAATTACTTATTTTAACGATAGGAGATATTGACAAACAATGTACTACCACATTAAAAAAAAATGCAAACTTTGCAGTAAAGGATTTTCTGCATGTTTGTCCTGGTGAAGGTACAGCAGTACCAAAAGCAGTTAGAGGCTGATGTTTGAACCTTTGTGGAGGCCAGGGACTGAAGATGTTTGACTGATGGTGTCCTCTTTATCAAAGCTCTCGTTCAGGAAATATTAGTGACCTTTCTGGATGGCCTCACAAGTGGAAATCAATGTGTTTTGTCCCACTGGCTCTTCAGGTGAACCAGGGAAACCAGAGCAGGACAGATTTGTTAATGCATCTCAATTTGGCCTGTAATGACCCTGCCTCTGTTCCAGGGATTGATCCTCTTGAGAGGACCTGCTCTAAGATGCAGTAGTGTGATCATGATGGGTTCCTGGGGTTTGTGATTTTCTAAATGTCTTCAGTGCCCACTAATCAGAAGTTGCTGCTGAGGCTGTCTCAGCCTTGAAGAAGGTTATAAACTGGATCATGCCAAGCCTACCAACACCGGTGTGAAATGTGTCCTGGAAGAAGTAGTAAAGTTAGTCTGAATCTCTGATTTCTGTGCAAACTCTGTATTGATAATTTGTTAGCTGTATTTGAGAAACCTGCTGTTCTTCGGGAGCATTTGAAATACTGTCTCTCTAGGCCTTGGATACATATTTTTCAGTTATTTTTTCATACATGTCACAGATGTTGGAAGCCTTCACAAAGTACAAAGTTTAATCAGGCATTTGGGCAAAAGGCCTTCTCTGAAATTCCATTTTGTGTACTTTTAGTTAAAGCTGGTATTATCTGACATATTTCAAAGAAGCCTAAGAGTTAGTGTCTAAATGTCACTTGAATGATTTTGAACTGATAACATTTATACTTGTGGGATTGTTCAAAACATTCTGTAAAAAAATTAAAGTGCATGGGCAAAGAGGGAGAAGATATTTCCTTGTTTTTATTTGGTGGGTAATTAAAGCTACAAGAAAAGAATCAAAACCAATCAATAAAACAACTTCATAATATTAAAATAAAAAAGATAATAGATGAATTTCTCCTTTTTTTTAGGTAATTTTGTAATTTTTTCTAAAAATAATTAGTGAATAAAACCCAGAAAATTCAGGTTGATATATGTAACTGTTTTTCTTAATTCCAGAAGCAAGATTGCTTATGAAAGTTCTAGTAACACTCATAACACTGTAAATACTGTCAGTAACTGTTTGTTTTTCAGAAGTTGGCATGTTCAAGGTCAGCACCCTTTTCTCAAATGCAAATCAACATCTGTATTGTTGTGTGGTTTGCATAAAACAGTTGCCTTATAGGTACAATTAGACCCTCTTTTTCATTATTTCTTTGCTAATTAACTTGTCAAGGAAAACATAGGAGAAAACAACTGAACAACTGGCTAGTAAATGCACTTTTGTGAGTGTCCAGATGTTTTAAATGGTTCTGTAGTGTAGAATTATTCATTGTTAAAACCAATGTTTTTAATAGGTGTATAATGCAGTTAACTCCAAGAAGCAAAATTCCTGTCTTGACAGGCAAGACTCCAAAGCAAATGGAGAAATAGGTCAGGAAATATAGGTAAGGAGCTGTAAATGTGGGAGCACCTGAAATACTGGTTTTTTTTTCTGTCACATCAAGTGGGGGGTATGAAGCCTCTTAAAATGTGTGTATTGGGATTGTATGGTGGGAATCAGGATATACGCTGGTTTTGCTTTTGGTTTTACCATGGATCTTCTCTGATCTTGCATAAGCCCAAAATTTTTCATGTCTTTCTTGTCTGCATCCATCACAAAAAGAAGCATGATAATAACATTCTTTTTTGGAGAGTTTTATAATCTTGAGAGGTGTGTCTTTGGTGGTTGCTTTGTTTGCTTTTCAGCATTGCCTTCTCATGGAGGCAGGCCAATGGAATGACCCTCGTTGTACATGCGCATCCCACCTTTTTGAACTCTGTACCCAATTTCAGCTAAGTTTTACAAAGAGATATCAGTCTCAAATCTGTACACGTTGGGTCTCTGACAAGGGATGTTTCAGAGCTGTTCTGCAAATGACCTGGATTGTTGTGCATCTACAAGTTGACTGGTGCATCCCCCCAAGCACTTTGCTGTACTCTGGAATTGCATTTGGCACGTAGAAACTGTGGCATGTTCTGCATTGAAGGTGTGTACATGTAAAGCTCTTGGTTCAGTGCAAAGTTGGTTTTGACTGAGTGAAGGGCAGAAGAGTGACCTTGCATCTTGTCAGAGTACCCATTCAAAAATAATCTTCAGTTGGAGGAGATTCCTGCATGTTCTCTGAATCAATCAATCGTTACTCTCTTATCTGTTGAAAGTTGGGCTGTATTAGTCCTGGTGCTCTCAGGACTATCATCAATTTTTTAATGCTGTCCTGAAGCCTTAAACTTACATGTTTTTATAGTTAGATATTAATTCAGGGAAGGTTTCCTAGCTGTAGTTCAGCTGTTTTTTCTTTCCTTTTTTTTTTCCCCTTTCTTTTTTAGAACAAAGCAGAATAAGGATCCCAGAATTTAGTGTGGAAATGATGTTGCAGTTCTGTATCAGAAGAGATACAGATAAATGGGCATTGGAACAGAAGCAAAGGATATGGAAATTTAGACAAAGCATCTCATAGTTACAGGACCTAATTGTCACTTCTCAGCCTGGAGCCTCCTGATATCCCAGGGAAAACCTTAAATGTGCTGCTCTGAAATGGTTTCCTCTTGCTGTGATGCTGAGATACTTGGTGTCCCATAGGTATCCAGTCCTGCCTTTGGGGAACAGTGGTGGACAACTGGATCACAGGCTGATTGATGGGCTGGGTTCTCTCGTGGCGTAGGAGCAACCACAGGGAGCTGAAGAGAGCCAGCAATCTACACAGTGTTTAAAGTGAAATCTCTGCATTCAGTTATTTCCAGCCTCCTGTTTTAAGTGTTGCTGAATAGTCCTGTAGATCTGTCCACAATGATTTTAGACTTTCTTTTGAGAGGTTCCCAACCCCTCTGATGGTTTTATAGAATGCAGAAGTTTGGGTGAATTCAGTGCCCTCATGAACTCACCATTTCCAATCTTTGTTTAAATCTCTGTTCAAGTCATGAGTGACGGTGAATTTAAGACCCTCAATTTGTAGGTGTTTTGTTTGGGATTTTTTTAGGTCCGAATACAACAGCTATGGCCTGATCTCACGGTGTACCAGGAGACCTCAAGCACTCCACTCTTTGAGATTCAAAGGGTGGAAGTCATAGGGCATCTGCTCAGGACCACGATACTTGTTTTGTTGGCTAATTATCCTTGTGGCTACAACATCAGTGCAGATTTGTCCCTAATTTATCTATCTTGCAGAACTTGCTAGGCCTTTTTGCTCTTGGGAATCAAAGAGATGGAAGAGGTTTTGGATAGAAGTTTGGTTTGTGAGATCCATCATTCAATGCACTGATATAAATTATATTGATTGCCTTGATTTTCCTTCATATAGAGCTGGATTTTGATTACAAAAGTATCTGAGTTGTTTTAGGAGTCATTGTGGAAAGGGATGAGGAATATTTTAATGTAATCTGTCTCAATGTGAAAAAGGTATCACTCAGATTTGAAATAATCTAAATTAATTTTCATAACTATCCAGGAAGTTCTACTTTTATTGTCTTTTGTAGCCCTTTCTGCCACCCCTCCCCCCAATCCTTGCAAATTGCATATCTACTCTCTGAGTGCAAGAACACTGTGGTGGCCTGAGATCCTGGTGACCTGCAGGCCTTTTCCAGTAATTAGGTCCATGTTTGCTCCATGGGAGATTCAATTAAAAATGAGAGGGGTTTATTATTATTATTATTCCCTACTGAAACTCCACATTATGTTCTTGAGTGTTTATGTGACAGCATTGTAATGAGAAAATTTACTTTATTTAATTCTGTCCCTGTTCAAACATTATGGGCTCAAAAATTCCATTGGAGTATTAGCATAGCCCATCTGTCATCAGAAGCAGTTGTGAAAGAAAGAGGGGAGAAACGTAGAGACTGCTCATGTGGGTGAACAAAGCTAATTTGGCCCTGTACTTTTGTGTGAGCTTGGGGAAGAAATGATGGAGGTGTTCATATTTTGAGATTCTAGTGCAGTCTGAGGCACCTGTGAAGCATGAAAACACTTTTACATGTTGTAAAAGCCCCCACAGCACGTTCCTGTGTGTCATTTCCACACAGAAGTATGAAGATGCAATTCCTACATTACATACCTGTTCTGTGGAAAAACTGTACTGAACACAGAACACCTGAGGTGTTCTCTAAAGGCTGCCAGGCCATTACTGCACTCTTCCAGTGGCTTTTGCAACATGAGTTAATGCCCTCTTTAACTGCAGGGTAGACAGTCAAAGCTCATTCACTGAAAGGACAGCATTTCCAGTTTTTCAAGCCATTGATGACTTAACAGCAGCTCCCATGTGGTTGCTGTCCCACCAGACTGGGACATTCTGGAGGGTTAATTTCAGTTCTCATATGTGAATTCAAGCACAAGTGTGCTGTATGTCCATTCTCTGTTTACTAAGTAGGAAAAACGCCACCTGGAAATAGCACAAGTTGGCATATGTGTTGCTCATATGATGACCTCTCTATGTTTTGTTTTCCTTTTTAGATAATTGTGATGACGCATTGGTATCTCCCTTACCTTCAGCTGCCCTTACCAGTTCCTCTGAGCTCTTCAGTACTCACAGTCCCAGCTTTGCAAAACTCAACAGGCGAGATGGTAAGGTTGCAGTATGAATGCCTAAACTATTTGTTTTAATTGCTTTCACAAAGAATATCTTTCTATGCTGTTTGTATGCAGTGCATTCAGAGCCAAGCTGAACAGAGCTGTTAATTTATGCTCCTGAGAGTGTGCTATGTAGGAACTATTTCCTCCTTTATTATAGTAAGCTTCTATTAATTGTGAAGATCTCCTCTTCCATTGTAGAGATATTATCAAAGAAGTTCAGACAGTCTTTTGCTTTGGATGAGTTCCCATATTTTAAGAGTTTAAAGGTCATTAGGTTTGAGACCTGCAGAAAATGTGTTAAAGACAGTAGCAACTAGGTATAAAATTCCAGCGGAATTCGATGATTACACAACCCTGCAGAAATAGTGAACGTGAAAAACAACTTCTCAGACATTTGCCATCAGGAATGTTTGAGGTCCAGGTAATGAGTTCACACACCAGGTGGAACTGTGAATATGAATAGTACCAGAAAGGAGAAGTTGGCAGTATTTCAGGCATCATTTGACATCCTGTTGTAAATTCAGGTTGTCAGTTTTCATCTTACTTCCAAGGCAGAGCCTCTAAAAGTGGAAAGCCATGTATTATCATATTACATATTAATTTCATTTTAGGAAACACTAGAAAGATCACTACTAGAAAAAAGGGTTTAATTGAAAATAAATCAGAATTTTCATTCTTAAACATCCCTGAAGTTTGTTTTAATCAAACACCATTTGATAAATCTATAGAAAGACAGTAAAGGGCTCTCTCTTATATGCTTGGCACAAATGGTAAGGAGTTGCTTGGCCATTAAACAAGTGTTAGATGGGAGTTACAATACCATATTTGAACTCTTGAAACAGAGTTCCTCAGAAGTAAAAGGTCATATGGTTACTGCTCAACAAAAGAAAGTTGTAAACATTGAGCATGATATTTGAGTTTGCCCTGCCTTCGTCTCCAACTGCTGGTGAATAGATATGCTTATGTGATTGTGCAGATGGCTCTAATAGCTAATTTTATCTGTAGAAAAGAGGAAGTGATTCAAAATCAGTATTGCAAGTCAAGCTGCACAGGGACCTAGAAGCTAAATCCTACCTTGTCTAATTCTTTTGCTGCATGGACTTGTGTAGTAATGTATAGTTGTAGTGCTTGCAGAATTCATATGGGGACTTGCTGTGCCTTAACCCCCAAAAACAATGAAGCCCCAGACAGCTGCTCACTCCAACATGGCCTTACCACAGCCTCAGTCCTTTCAGAGGTAAGCCTGCTCCTGCCTTTCCCAAGGCTGCAGTCCCTGCTTTGTGGTGGGCTTTGACATACTCCAGCATGGCCTCATGCTCAGCCACAGTGCTTCAGGGAGTACCTCCTGCAGTGTGCACTTACCCTTGGCCCACAATCCCTTCAGAGGTACCAGCTGTGGTACTGCTGTAAACACAGCCACAGGCACTTTGAGATATCACTGCTCTGGCATGGGCTTCTTCACAGCCACAGCCACAGCCACCTGGGCTGGCCTTTTGCCACAGGGACTCGTCTGCAGGTCACACCCCTTTGGCTTGAGTTCACACTGGAGATCCAGCCTGCCCAGGGCACAGATCAGCAGAGATGCCCTGGCCACTTGCCAGCCCAGGAGCATGGGCACTGCTGTTGTCAAATGGTTCCCAGGCCCAGCAGTCAGATGATAAGCAGTACAGCAAGCAGCAAAAGCAAAAAGTAGCTGCTAATGAACAGTAGACTCTAATAAGCAGTAAGGGAAGCAAGCCCCATGGCAAACACAGAAGCTGCTGATTAATAGCTAACCAGCAGTAACAGCTGTAAATTCAATCTAGTACATTCCAGTCAAATCTGCAATTATCTCGAACCCTTTGAGGCCCACATGGGGCACATGTCCTGGACCAACACAGCAACTCAGCCCTGCACAGCCTCCCTCCCCCTGCTGGTATGGGGCAGAGAATCACCAGAGTAAAAGTGAAGCCATCACTCTGAGCATCCTTTTCCTCCTCCTGCCTGCCCCAGCTGTAAGTGATGCATGATGCTATATGGGATGGGATATCCCTGTGGTCAGTTGGGGTCAGCTGTCCTGGCTGTGTCCACTCCCAAATTTTGCTTACCCCTATCTCTTCACTAGTGCTGGGGTGTGAGGAGCAGAAAAGGCCTTGGCCTGTGTGTTAAGCAATTCTCAGCAATAACAGAAACATTTCTCTTTTGTCAACACTGTTTCCAGCACAATTAGCCCTGCACCAGGTACTGTGAAGACAACTAAGTCTTCTCTCACCATAGCAGTGCCTGAGCTTGGATTGGAGGATCAAGCAGTGGTAGATGGTGGATGTAGAAACTTTTTTGGACTGATACTTGAATGCAAATAGGAGATACCTTAACAGGAAATAATATTTCTTAACAAGGACTGGGCTGTGGCATTCTGATAGTGTTTAATATTTTGATGAGTTGGCTTAGCTTTGCTTGTAATTGATAAGACAGTGCTGCAAGGGACAGAGCCTGTGGGTAGAAAGCCAGATTAATATATTTGTTAATGTAAACATGAATGCAACAAGTGAAGATGAATTTATAAAGCACAACCCAGTTCTTTATTGGCAGGAAGTACTAATTCATCAAGTTTATTCAGTAATAGATAACAATAAGTAAAAGGCTGTTGTTTAAAAAAAAAGGCCTGCAGTAGTGGAATGTGCCATTTAGAAAAACAAACACACAAAGTACCCATGAGTAAAGCTTTGTGTGAACAGCTGAAAGTGCTTAATTAAAATGCTGATAAATCTGTACTGGTAATGCTAAAGAGCTAGTATAATTCTGATAAATAAGATTCTGAGGTATGAAATATATTATTTGCCCATGAGAGGGATTTATCAGCTTCTCTATATACAGTAAATAAATAATGAAAAATAATAAGAAAATTGCTACAGTATGACTGTATCACCTAAGATTTTTCAGTTCTTATTAGCTCTCAGCCTGAGTAGTCAGTATATGCAATTATGTATGAGAATATAAAGCATATATAGTGTCAAAAAGAATTTATTTTATGGCCAGGAAGTGTTTGATCTGGGCATTAAAGCAAAATTCTGCAGCAGGGAAGCACTTAGTTGCAGTGGGAAGTCCAGGAGCTTTTAGTAATATATACTGTATATAAAGCCATTTGAGCTATTTGTAAGGCAGGTAGGGTGGAAATAATAATTCCCTTTGCTTTGTAATAATCAACTACAAATAAGTATGGGCATCCTGAGCAGCCCTGGGGAACATCAAAAAGCATTGACTGTGTAACACTGGGCTTAAATGCAATTTTTGAAACAACTATGGCAAAATGTACAAACAGTCTGAAAAAGAAACAAAAGTATTTGATCATATTTCTTGGAATCATATGGGTCTCCAGCTGAGAAACCATCAGATCCTTGCTCTCCACATATTTCTAACATTATGATTTGTTGCCATGGAGAACAGGAACAATATATCAGATTCCTGGGGTATTGTTTCTCCACTGGGGTATTTTCCCCATACCATTCCATGTTGAATGCCTCCTTTGAAATGATTCCCAGAAGATATGAAATGTGTCAGCTGTGAGGAATGATGGTGTAGCACAATGGGCAGAATCCTGTCAATGCCAGTGGGAACATGGTGGGCAGAAAGGGGAAATACTGAGCATCCTGTCTCTCGTTTTTGTTGAGAGCCCATGTGACATCTTAACACACCTAAAACATGTGTGCAGATCTGATGGGCATAATCAAAGCCAAATCTTTTGTCTGGTTTGAATTTTGAATTTGCCACAGTTAATAAAAGTTATATGGTCCTCTTCAAGATGTTTGTGCCCAATTGCAGGAAAAAGATGTTGGGTTATGCTTGAATCTGTTCTGAGGACTTGATATCCTGTAAGTTGTGTCTTCAGTAGCCCATGTTGTTGCCTATTAGAGCCTTCTTGTCCTTTTTCTTGGGCCTGTTCTGGCAAACAGTCCAAAGGGCAAGCATCAAGGTGGGTAGAGGAGCAAAGGGCTCTAAAGAGTTGCTCTGCTTTGATTGTGCTTTTTTGCTACTTCCTAAAAAAAGTACAGGATGAGTTGTTGACACACTATCAGGAACGATGTACATAAAAGAAGTGTGCAGACAGACTGTGCTGGAAAAAATGCCAGTAGCTCTTGTGCCACCCGCTCTGTATCACGGAGTAAATGTGGAGGAAAAAGAACAGTTATTGATTTTTGGCACTCACAGCAGTATTTGGTGAGGATTTGGGATAACCACAGAAGCAAGCAGAAGCTACATGTTTGCTTTATTAGCAGAATTGAGAGAGGCCCAGTGGGAAAAGCTTCAGTTCTGCCCTCAGTCATGCAGCCAATGCAGCTTTGCTGTTGCCAGGATTTTAGCTGCCATTCTTACCAGCAGCAGAATTACTGTTCACCTGTGGAAATGGTAATGGTGGAAGGTTTGGGAGAGAGGAGACAAGTGGGCTTGCTTCTCCACAGGAAAAAATATATGAATCAGCTGCTGTTCTATGAAGACATGGCCTGTAACTGATCTTTCTTGGAAGACCAGCTTTGGAGAGGTGATGCTACGAGCAGGTGGCAGTGCTGTGCCTGCAGTGCTTGCATCTAAAGAGTGACATTCCCAGCAAATAAATGTGCTTGTCATGTAAAGAGAGATGCAGTTCAGAGATACCATGCAATCTATGATTTTAGGGCTCAAGCTCAACACAGATCTCCCAAATTTCTGTTCAGCGTGTATCATTTGTTTGACTTCGAAATTAGAAGCCTGTGGTGTTGTGCTCAAGCTGGAAAATAGCAGTGCACAGTAAAGCCAAACACTTTTGTTGAAATTGTATCACATTCCTGCCACTTCTAGCAGCAGAAGGGAGAAAGCATAAAGTAGATATTTAGTTATGATGTTTGACATACTGCTGGGAAGCATCTGTGCTAAAAGGCTTGGCTTAAAAATTTATGTATAAACTAGAACATAGAAAGCAAAGTTTTTGTGTTTTTTAATGGAAAATTCACCAAATATTTTTGTTACGTGTTATTTTCCTTCATCTAGTTGTCATTCTCTATGTTGAATGAAGGAAAGATGAAAATGCCAACTTTCTTTTATTATGTGCTGAAAACATCTAGAATAGGCTCTTTTGAGTCATGAATGGAACAACTTTGCCAGAACTTCTGAAGCAGATTTTTATATCAGTTCCTGGAATAAAACTGGAGGAAAAAAAAAAAAAAAAAAGGCAGCAACTACTGTGTTTAGAGTCTATTTTAGATACTGGATATTACAATCCAAAGGAAGTTTGCCCTTGATTCCTGTGTGCAATAGTCACAATGGTGTGTAGGAGAAATCTGTAGTTTGTTGTCTTTGAATACAGCTCTGTAGTTTGTACCTTAAAGGCAGACAACATACTTTCTATATGACACTAAAAATATCAAAATAAAAAGTGCTGGTGTGGGTGGTAAGCTTGTTAGGACTTTTAACAGGAGGTATTATATAAGCTATATATAGGTATGGAGTTAAAAGAGCTATAAAGTAGGCAAAGAAGAAATCAGTGATGAAATTCCTAGTATTCTCATTAGGTGTTTCATGGTGTGCTCATAGGACAAAGTATTCAGTTTAAGGCAGGTAAGATAATCAGTGATGATGAAGACTTCTGTTGTGATTGAAGAGGGTAAATCATGGCACTAAGAAGCAGTATATGTTGGTTTGGTTGCAAACTTTTTTCCCTGGAGAGTTCTTGTAGAAGAATGGAGGCTGAGTCATCCAGGGGAGCAGGAACAATACAGGTATGGAATAGATATGGTTCTGTTTCAGGAGTTCAGATAAATCCTATATTAATAAATTGTAAATAAATACAGTTCTAACGCCCACTCTTAGAGAAAGGGATTTCAATTGTGAGTTGGAAACTACAATACCATCCAGAAAAAAAAAAAAAAATCTGTAGAAGTGCAGAGTTATTGAAATTGAGTTCATTGGTGGAAAGCACATTTATTAATCTTTCAACTCTATTCACTTCAATAAACTTTTCATGCAGCAACTTTGAGACAGATATGTTCAGTTTTATTCCCAATGTGATTGTGTTCACTGTACTCATACAGGAGGGCTTTTCCATACTTCATTAATAATGACAAAACAAAAAGGTGTTGGGTTGCAGAAGCAGTGGCAGCCTCAAAATTTGCTGTCTTGGCTACTTGGTTGATGGCTTGTGTTCTTCATAGCTGCATTGGTTGCTTACTGGTGAGGCTGAATGGAACACTGGGTGTATGCAGAGAATTAATGTGTGCAATGAGAAACAAGTTAAAGGAAAATAAACATAGCCTGTAATTTCAGGGTGTAAAAGAAAGCAGGAGACCATAAAATAATATATTCCAGTCTGGAATGGTTTGTTTTTTAATCATAATCTTCCATTTATTGTAGTGAGCAAAGTGGTAAAATGCAAGCAGTGGTTACAGTTCTGTTTCGTTGCCTTGGTGTTTCCACAGGCCTGTTTAACCAATGAAGGAATTCAAGGGACAGTGCAAATCTTTACTTTTAAAGAACAAATATGAATCACAAGCTCATGTCAGAGACAGCCTGCTTTCCAGTGTGAAGGCAGTCCTTTCAGTTGTTCAATCAAATGGTTTCTAGCTTTACAACAAATTATCTGAACTGCATTTATAAGGTGCAATTAAACAATTCTTTCAAATACTTAATAGGGCTCAAATAAAAACAACTAACACTTTGCATTTCTTTCAGAACATAGCAAAAAGGAAAATATCAACGCAAACTGCAAGTTACAAGTTCACATTCCTAGAACTGCAAGGAGGGAATAGATATGATTTTTTTGGGGTTTTTTTTTGTGATTGAGCATGCACCAACCTCATTGATGTTTGTACAGCTGAAAAAGAATAAATTTCCTTAAAATGCCTTAGAAATTCAAAATTCTTTGTGAGCTTTAGGTTAATGGAAATAACCTGATGGAAGCACACCTCATGTAGTGTATTTCCTAATATAAAATATGAAAAAACAGCCGCATGCTCAAGTAGAGTCCTCTGTGACGACCTGAAATAATTTAATGGTTCTTTATCAAGCATAATTTTTTTTCTGCTGTCACTGTCATCTAAATTCTCCTCATCCACTCTTTCAGGAGCTGGTGGCTGGTCCCCGCTGGAGTCCAACGAGCAGCAGTGGCTGCAGGTGGATCTGGGAGACAGAGTGGAGATCGTGGCGGTGGCCACGCAGGGCAGGTACGGCAGCTCGGACTGGGTGACCGGCTACGCGCTGATGTTCAGCGACACCGGCCGCAACTGGAAGCAGTACAGACAGGACGACGCCGTCTGGGTAGGTCTGAAGTGGCCATGCCTTTGGCCCCAGAGCTCTCTGGTTCAGGCTCATTTGGGTGTTTGGAGAAGCAGCTCTGGTTTCACATCCAAGGAGTGCTGCAGTGGTGAGAGAGCAGACCTGAGCGACCCCACGGGGTGTTTGATCTAAATGGGTTATGTCACCGACTGTCTGTGTAATACAAGTTTAGGCCTCAGGAGTACATTGCTTTTCAGACTATGAGGATGATCAGAGCACTTAAAATGACCTGTGTGCTTTTGTGCCTGGTTGGCTGTGATTCAGGCACACCAGGGTAAATGGGGCTAATCAGCTCCGTGCTTTCTCCAGGAAAGATGAAAATTAATTCTATGCCTTATACATGTTTGGCCAGAACAAGAGAGATCATGCTGAGGAACATGGGTGGTAAATTGCTCCTCAGCTGGATCTGCAGCATGGGTTGTGGGATGATTGAGGAGACACACTAAAAGTGATCAAGGCTTTTTCTAATACTTTAATGCAGACTTGACCATTGCTGTGTCACAGGTTCAGTGTGTGGCTGTGCCAGGTGCTGTTGGTAGGAGTGCATGGGGCCAGCAGTGGCACCACAGGTATGGATGGAAAAGTTTACAAGGTTTTTTTTTTTGTACCGAAAATGTCAATCATTAGTGAATGGGTAAAAAATGGTGGGATTCTCCCCATGCTATGTGGTGTAGTTCTGTGCAGCAATAGCCCTGGTAGCATGAAAATACATGGTGTTAAAAGAAACAGATTCTTCACAAAAATAAAGGGGAGCATGTTAAGGGTGACCAAGTACACTTATGTTTTGTCTTTGGTTAATACTTTGCTTAAATGCTGTGTCACAAAAGCAGATTTTGCTTCCAGAGCACAAGGACTGTGAGTGGTGGGAGCTAGGGTACAGCAGGAAGAGGGGAGAGGGGCTGCTTAATTTTTCCCCAAGTGTGTGGTGGCAGTGGAGATGCATGTACAGTGAGGTGAACTTCTGTGCATCTAAAATCCATTGTATCATCACTTTGCTTTGTCATGGTCTGATTCAGGGAAACCTAATGAAATCCTTCTTCCCTTAGAAAAGCAACTTGGGTCCTAAGGTGGTCATAAAGTTGTCAAGTGCTTCACCTGTCGCTTAAAATGTTATGTTAGGCTGTCTTTGCTCTGATACTTACATACATATATATATATATATACACACACACACATTTATGTATATATAGAAAATATGTATATGTACTATATGTATGTGTATGTATATATAGGTATATACTGTATGTGTGTGTGTGTATGTGTGTATATATATATATATATATATATATATATATATATAAAAGCTGTGGAATTTGGACTGAATATAGTGATCATTTAATCTGTCTCTTGACTTCCACCCATGGGAATCTGAAATCCGTGCTGAGATATTTTTACAGATTTGGTGTCAGTTAAGTGCTTCTTTGCCTGAAAATATTTTGTGGCTTGTTAAAAATTTGTATTAGGACAAATTAATTTTTTATTACGTGTCAAACTTTTCAGTCCTTTTCTTTTCTGGAAACACTTTTTATTTTCTAACTTTTTCTTCTCAAAGGGAAACTTGAAAAGACAACAAATAGAATTTACCACAGCAAATCTTAATGCCCTAAGGATTCAATTTATGAGTTTCTTATCTGGCACCTAATATTGCACATGAGAATAAGAACAAGCCTGGCAGGCATTTAACAGTGAATTAGGATTTATGAGCAACCTGGGCTCTCTTGTTTTACTAGAGTGATCAGGCATAAAGTTGATTCAGGGCAGAAACTGACACAACTTCCAAAGCCTTAGCAGACCTGCATGCTTGTTTTCTGGAGAGAGAATTTTTGACAATGTTTCTAGTGGAAATCACCATAGACTACAAAGCATAATATTCTATATAATTGAAGAAAAATGAAATCGACTTTGGGTGTTGAAAAGGAAACAAAGGATTTGGATAATTTTCCCATTACCTTAGTTTGTAGGAGTCACATTGACCAAGTGAGCCAGTAATGTAATTCCAGTCCAGAAGAACCATTTGCTCCATGTTCCCAGAGGGCTTGAAGGGTTTGTTAGGATGCCTCCCCAAACTTTCCTGGTGGAAATATCTGATAATGTAAATCCAAAGTGGGCTCATTTGACATTTCATTAGACACTTTAGTCTACCTGAACTGGCAAGTCTCTAACACTTAGGAGCCTGTATGCCTACTCATGGAATTAATGAAGATCAAGAATTTCTTCTGTACAATTTTTATTCTAAATAAAAAAAAAGTGGATTTTTTTTTCCCTGTCACTTTTGGATTTTCTTCACTGAATTAAATTAGATCTAGAGAGCCATTCAGAGCACAAGTAGGAAAGCCAAAGAGGCTTTCAGAAGCGTGTATAGAGTTAAAATTTCAAATTGTGCAGTGTTCCTCTTTTATTGGCAGTTATCCTTTCCTTAGGGTTTTTTCCAACTAAGAAGAAACATAAAAGTGTGCTGTCCAGCTGAATGTTAAAGGTTTTTTCAGACCCTTGGGTGAAATGAGGACAAGCACAACATGGTGCTTGTCCTGAACATCTGGGTGTTGAATAGCTGTAAGGGAAGTTCTGCATTGCACACCCCTTAGGAAAGAACCCTTGCCCTTGACTTAAGGTAGTGGACCATTTCACAGGGCTGGGAGAGCAGCCCCCCCAGGGCAACCTCCACTGTCACAATCTGTGGCAGTGTACACTGTACCAATCTGTCACAAGTGTGGTAGTTCTAGACTTGAGAATCTCTATCCGTGCTGGCTTTGGTTCATTGATGTTTTTTGCTCAGCAGGAATGAAAACATCCCTCAATTATCAAGACTGTTTCCAGGACAAGCCCAAACCAGACCCCCATACCAATTACACTGGTATGAAGAAAATTAACAGTTAAACACAGCTTTTTTTTTTTTTTTTTTATGGGATGGGTGGGATGGTCTGTCCAAGAGGGATTTAAGGCAGTAGTTTCCTCTATCAGGGTGAGGTGGCAAGTTACCAGTCCTTAATTTCTACTCAAGCCAGGTCAGATTTGATCTGCATTTTCTCCCAGCCTATGTGCATGACAAAGAAAGAAAGCCATGGTGTATTCCCAGTTGCTGACACTGCAGTGCTCTCGTGGAGGAGCTTGCACTGGCCCAGCCTTTCCCTACTGCATATCACCGGGCCATTGGCCACATATGGTGGGAACGGCAGGAAGGCAGCAGGGCCTTCAGTAATCCCCAAGTAAATCTGTCCAAATGAAACTTTTCTTAATGATCCTGAGAATGTCAGATGGTCCCTATGCAAGTGCTCTGATGCTCTGAGGAGTTGTTGTGGGTATAAGTTTGGTCCACCCATATGGCAGAGATGTTCTGCAGTGCATCGGAGACCTGGGTGCATAAATTCTTTATTGGGCTGCCAATAAGACAGATGTTTGCACACCAGCATATATGACATATCACCAGTAAAAGTCCCTTTCTCTTTATAGAGATTACCAGGCTTATTATCCTCCTCTCCAGCTTGCATACAGCTCCCATCAACTTCCTTGTTAATGAGGACTGCATAGACAGATCACAGGGAGAATCAGAAAACCTTTTAAGTTTTCACTCAGCCTGTGTTTATGATGTTAGTAAATTCTGCAGCTGGAGTTGAAGACAAGACAGATTAGCCATTTAAAACCAATTTTCCAACCCCATTTGTATTTAAATAATCTTGTTACAAAAGGACTCTCTGGTTCAGAGCAAACTAGACTTATAATTATATTTTCAATATGGATAAATCAGCTATGTGTGGACACACTAGCTATTGATTGGGAGACATAAAACATAAATCTTATTGCTTGTAACAAGTAAATGATTTTTCAGTGTTTTTAAGTGTTGAATAATTCAGCATTTGCTTTACCTGCATACACATCACAGCTTGAGTCAGTCCAAATTGTGTATTTTACTAGGAAAAAAGTGTGGGTTGTGATACAATGCTATTTCATTTTAGATTGCAATTTTTATGCTATCTATATTGAAAAATACTTACAAAGCTGAAAAACACAATTATGCAGGAAGGCACAAAGGAAGGGATGAAACAGGCATAGATGCATGCAACAAAAGGAGAAAAGAGATGTTCTGTATACAGAGTTTTGAAAGGAGAAGGCGAGCTTGTGGAATTGGAGATAAAGGCAGACTTTTCTGACAGTGGCAGAGAAGGCTTTTATATTAGAACAATTAATCTGTGCAGAAAGGCAATGAAGAGGGAAAATGGCATAGATGGCAAGGAGATAGTTGACACTCCGTGCAGTCCCATGCACATCTAGTGCACACTGAGCAGGAGTGTGCTGGTTAGTGATGACCAGCTGATATCAGCTGACTTTGCTGGTGAATAAATCTGCTGTCCACGGCACATGGAAGGCAGAAGATGGCTCTGGGTGGGAGAGGGGCTGTGAGCCCTAACCCCAGAACTGCATCAGAAGATCTGAAGTGCTCCTCTAGTGTTGGCCCATGACCCCTTGGTCATGCAGGGAGTAAAGCAGAGCTCCCCTCTCGGAGCAGTGCCCCAGTGGTGCTTCTCGCCTGTGTGAGAATGCTCTGCGAGGCCTGGAGAGTTGGCAGGAGGCTGAGGATGCATTAGGAATGTGTAATTTCCAGGGGAGCAGGAAAAGTGTTTAACAGAGGTGATAAAGATCCCTTGTACTCCCTTTCATTGGGAAACTTCTTACTTGCACGTGTGAGCTTTTGCTGAACCAGAGGCTTTTCTAATGAAGTCTAGAGGAGGGTCACCCTTAATTGGCTTATAAATCTACAGGGGTGCTGTAAACTTTCCCATTCCACCCCAGCTGGATAATGACTCTGGAACTGTTTTGGTGAGTTAATTATTGTGAACATAGTTAGAATATTAATCTTCTTGTCAGATTTATAATAGTGCTAATTTATTCTAAAGCATCTTTTAGCTCCTAGTCCTAACACCCTCCAAGCAAGACCAGAGCAAATTTCCACATGTAGCAATGAGAAGTCCCATGTTGTTTGCTTGGGTTACAGGATGAGTTTTTGCTTGTCTTGTTATAATGCTTACTGCTATACTAGTATTAAGATATATTTAAACTCCTTTATGCACAGTAATTATTGCCAGTCAAATAAGTGTTAGGTGGTAAGTATCTATGGATTATTTCCTTTTCCACCTTTGCTCTAAGAAAAGAAAAAGAAGAAACAAAAAGCCAATTGCTACTTTCAAGTAGGAATGAAGAAAGCACTTCATTCTTGCTGCAGGGAAGCAAGGTTTTCCAGAAGTTTTCATTGCTATGTTATTACAGATTTTGGAGAGGCAACCATTATCCCTTTGTTGTAATTAGGACTGTTCAGATTTAAGACTGCCTGATTCTGAGATGCTGTTTGGATGTTACTAATTTGTTTCTAATTCTGGTTTCACACACTGAGCTGGCTGCAAATGTGGCCTCCTGAGTACATTCTCAGGGAATCTGTCTTTCTTGATATTGCCAGAGCAGTTCTTCTGTTGGAAGGATAATTCAAAGTGTCAGTATATCTGTTTCTGTTAAGTGCACTCTGTGTGGATATATGTCTGAATAAAATGGATCTACTTAGATTTCAAATAACCCTCTACTGTTGAGATACTGGAGTTAGCCTTGAGCTAACTGAATTTTGTATGAATTCCGTGACCTTACAATGTGCTTTTATTGTTGGTTAACTGTAAAGTGATATTAAGGTGGAGTCTAGATAATTTCATGCTGATATTAACATGTTATCCATCAGCAGTGTCCTCAGGAATTCTCTGTGCATGATGTTTGGCAGAAACTCACTCTGACACAGAAAAAATTGCAAGAAATATGGTTATTGACAGTGTGTTCTGTTGTTACCCCAGTCTTATGCCTTGGCAAATTGCCTGAAATGCATCTTTTCTGTAACCATCTCACACAGGAAGGCTGAGAAATGTTCTCTAAATTTCATTCCTACATCCTGGATATTCTCCATGATCTTGTCTCTGTTGCTTTTGTGCTAGCAGCTGTAGGGTGTGACTCCATAGGCTTGGCCCTAATGGATGGGAATGGGAAGAGTGGTTGGCATGGCTCTGGTTGGTGATGTCTGGTCCCAAAACATAAGTGTCTTCCAATCATCTCCAGTAGTTTTCTTTGCCACAGCCAGAAAAGTGTTGTCTCCTCTCCAGGCATCTACTAAGACAGAAAATTTTGTTTGTGGCATGCTAGGATGGTTAATGTGGAAAATAGGGGACATTTCCTCTTAGATGGTGGAGTTTAGCCAGCAACTCTTTTATATCAGTAGACCAAGTTTCATTATTTTTGTTTTCAAATTATGTTCGATGGCATTTGAAGGCTTAAAAAGGTCCCTTTACAAATTCTGAATAAATATGGAACAAATAGTTATGTAATCCATATGCCTAGAGAGCTCAGTGAGTTTCTTTGCAGTTTGGTACATTTTTGGAACAAGTGAGTGGCTCTAGCTGTCTGAAAAACCAGTTCTTTTGTGGGGAACCAACTAACAAGAGTACTCTTATTGTACTCTTATGTACTGTAAAATGAGACAAATTTCCTGCTGCTAAAAAGTGTGTTACTTCACTTCTACTGATTCACTCTTAGATTCGATTAATCCAAATAAATAAACTGGTTTGAGTTGTAGAGTTCAGGTCTTCAGTAGCTGTTCCAAGACTGTACTGATTTTGCTCTGAGCCCTTTCTAAATGTTGGATTAATCCAGTAGTGAGAACCTCATGAGCAGAGAAATAGAAACCTATTGCTTGTGGCTAGTGAAAATGGTGCATGAGAAAGAGAGGCAAGCAATGAACAAACCATTGCAAACCCCTCCAGGACTGGCAGAGGGCTGTGATCTTACCAGGTTTAGTGATGAGACATACTTGCAAGCTGATTGCAAAGAGGAGAAAGGAGAGGAATGGAGATGAGGGGAGACAGAGACAGATGGAGAGGTAGAGAGCTGTAGTCAGTGACCAGAGGACCAGAGCTTTGGTATCTAAGATGGAATAAAGAACAATTTCATTACATCTGCAGTCAGCAGCAGCAGCATAAACTGAGGGTCTTCCATTTCTGCTCATCCTCTTCTTTTCTCCTAGGTTAGCAGATTTGTATTCCTCCTTGGGTTAATGAACCCAGTGTTTCCTGCTGTTAGACACCCATCAGCTGCAGAGAGGCCCCTACAAACTGTTTCTGAGGTACCTTCTTGAAAAAGTGTTTTTTTCACAGAAACTTTTCTTCAGCACTTTTCTTCAGCATAGTGGCAATACAGGAATGGGAAGATGGAACACCAGATAGATCCACATGATTTATGGGGGGCCCCTGATTTATTTAAACTAATTTTCTTAGGCTATTTGTCAAAGGTCCCATGTTCTGCAAGTGTCTTTGGTCGTGTGGAAATTCTGCTGCATTGCTCTTTTATGGTCTGATTGGGAGCCTGCTGCTGTCCCTGGGGCCCTTTCCCCTCAGGGATCCCCAGACTACAAGGATAATGAAATGTTCTTCCTTGAATGAACTCAGGTGCCAATGCCTTTTTCTTTGCTTTTCTTCTTAACTGTTGTGTAAGCTAAGGTGACCTTGTTATATATATATTAAAAAAAAAAAAAAAAAAAAAAAAAGGAGAGAAAAAAACTGTAGTCACATAATTAGAATTGTCTGATAAGTACTTTTTTTTTCCTTTTATGTAAACCAAGAACTTTAATTTTTATAGTGCTGGAAAGGTGATCTTTGCAGACTTCCTCCTAAACCCCTAGTCATTTCAGCTAATAAAGTTTTATTTTTTTTAGGCTGAAGAGGGGACTTTTTACCTTGCATAAAGAGCTTTAAAATTATTTGTTTTCATTGTCATTAGGAAATTAGTTTTATGATATTTATTATTTTTTAACTGTCTAGTACTGGGATAGTCCAAGCCTGGAAACAGTGTTTCCTCTAATGATTAATATAGAAAAAATATAAATATTTAATATATTTTATTAGATCTTTTCCCTAGTTATAAAACAAAGAACATTAAGTGAAAATAGTGATATTTAAAAAAATTACTCAATTATTATTCTTGTTATGAAGGACCTCTTTTAATATATTGCCTTTCCAGATGTGTAGTGCATATTTTACATCTTTCAGTGACTCCCAAATTTTAGTGCATGAGAACTTTCAAGACACTTACATAGTCAATAATCTTGAAGGTTAGTATACCAATTGTACTTATGACTCCTAAAGCTGTTTCTCAGGGAATGGGGATAGAAGTCCTTAGAAGATCCCTTGAGGTACAAATAAATAAGTTTACATTTGTAGCATTAGCAATCGAACATAAAAATAAACTTCTGCAAACCAAAGTAAAGAGTAACTCCTGACACAGCAGTACTTGAAGGACTTCTGCCCTTCAGGGAATAAATATTCTTATATATTGGGAGTTGAGAGTGCAGATGCAGTTCTGGAAACATGATGAGAGGTGCCATATATAGACACCTTTACAGCTTGAAGGAGAGTTGAGATTTGACTCAAATAAAAACTAGTCAGCTGTTGTGCTCAGAGAAACTAGATGTGAGCCACATTTTTATTTTAAATATGGAGACTCCCATATAAGAATGGGCAAATCTTCTCTGGAAAAGATTCTAGCTCTCTCGAGATAAGGTTTGCTAGACTTTGTGGAGAATTTGTATGGAAAGATTTTGCCTTGGAGAATTTCAAGTTTAGATTCAGCTTGCAAAAATGATGATTTCATTTACAATAACTTCCATTTGGAAATTAGATTTACCATTTTAAAATCCATGTCATGGTTGCCTCAGGAGAGTCATTGTCTTCATAGACAGGCAAGAAAGCATCCAAACTTGTCCTAGTTAATTTAGGAAAGCTGATGCAAAAGAGCTTTACACCTTTTGCTTGGGAGCTGTTTTAAAGACTAAAGCAATTCTGGTGATCTAGCAATTCTCTTCACTCTCCTTCCATAAATCCCCATGGATCCAAGAGGTTCAGGTCCTTCTGGCACTGGCATGATAGCCAGTTTTGTCTGATGCTTGCAAATCTTTTCTGTGTGTGCTTTGGAGGAAAACTGAGATTCTTAAGATTGCAGGGCAGGAGTTTACTTGTAGTATCAAAAGAAAAATGCAGTCTGTGTTCTGGATCCAGATTTTGTATTTCTGTTATACAGTTTGATGACACAGGGGGACTTTCTAAACATCTAGAGCATGTTTTACACCCTCTGTGTCAGACCCAAACCTCTGTTTTCCTCTGGGCACAAATGCTCATGCTGCACTGCAGAGCTGGTCCACAGTTACTCATCTCTCCTTGCTGAGTCCTTCAGACCAAGAGTGTTTGTATGCCAGTTAGAATATGTGTGTGCCTGGTGGAAAAATCTTAATGTTAGCAGTATACATTAATGGTAATACTTGTAAATTCCATATGCTGAGCAGATGCTTTCTTATTTAGGCTTCAGTTAAAAAAAGTTAAATAGGATAAGGAAAGGAAAAAATACTGCAAACATGTCTCCCAAGAAGCCTTCTGTGTTCTGTTACTCAGTAAATTATTGGAGATAGATTTTAGTCTGGAGAGCAGATACTAAGAGTAATGCTCTTAAAGGATACCTTACAAATACTGCCTTCTTGCATCACACAGTACTGCAGGGAAAAGACTTTGTCTCCAAGGGAGAGGGCATACATCAGTATTGTTCCCATAAAGCAATCTCTGGAAAAAAACTGTTCTTTAGAGATTTAGGAGAGATTTCCACATCATGGCTTCTACATTGTTTTGCAGTGGAATCATTGTTCAAGCATCTGTCACTTTGTTCATTATGTGTCTTCACAATGAGTAGTTTTCCTTGCCTTTAATTTGTGTTCCAGATGTATGTATTCAGGCTTTTATGTACATCCAATATGGGATCCTTCATAAGCACTCTAATATCTTTACACTTGCTAACTTCTGCTTATTTCTTGTTACAAATTCACAAGCACACTACCAAATCCATGAATGATTTATGCTGAAGAAAGTTTGAGATTAGTGGACTGAAATGTGCAGCCTCTTCTTGGTTTTGTTTCCTCTGAAAGGGAGATCAGAACTCTTGGTTTTAGTGTTGAGAACAGTTTTGTAATGTCTAAAGCAGAGTTAGATCCCAGAGTGAGAGCCCAAGTTTCTCATTACGTCAGTGCAGACAGCTGAAGTGTGCAGCTGAATTTTGTAGAGAGCACTTAGTATTGACAAATTACACCCAACAAACTATAAAAAAATTCAGTCAGCCAAAGCCAGGGCTATCCCTACAGAAAGATTTCAAAAATTTCAAGTAGTTGTGATTTGTATCGCAGTCACGTAGCTCATGATTGACACATTTACAGGTAGCAACTCCTTGTTGGCAGCAAATCTCAAGTATAAATACTATAGCAAGGAGAAAACATTGTGATGGGCTCTGCTATCTTACCATCTGCAGAACCTGTGGGTCTCAGGAAATTATGCACAAAAAAGGGGAAAGATAGTCATCCTTTAAGAAACTGGCTCTTTGAAATCTGATGGCTGTGGAGGTCATGTCTAGTTGCTTCTGGATGTGTTGGCTGAATTTCCTCACAGGAGAAGGGGAGTTTTGAGTACTGCAGGAATGAAAAAAGCATCTTCATGCCCTATCCTTAATGTAATTTCCCCTCTTTTTTCTTTTTTTCTTCTCTCATTTTACTTTTTCCCTTAACTACTCTTTTCTCCCACTAGACTGGGCCACAATAGACTGCTTATGTTTTGGTTGCTTCTCCAGCTTGAGTTTATATTATAGTGAAGAGGATAGCAGAGATTACCCTAGATAGGCTTTATTTATAGAATTCAGAGGTATGTTTACTTTCTCAGTGGAAATTATCAAGGGGAAAAGGATCTAAAGACAGTTATAGAGATTCTGGAAGTTCTTAATACCTCCTTTTTAGTGGGACACTTCCTGTTACCTCTACTTAAAGCAAATAGTAACTGACTTTGAACAGTGCTTTCTAAAATCTGTGAGGTTATTCAGGTACAAGTAACTACTCATGTGAATGAAGGTTTTAGCCCGTGATCTGGCAAACATATGGGCACTTAACTCATGCATTTACATTTACAGAATGAGCCATGAAGCATAGCAATTTAGAAATGAGGAAATCTGAAATGTTGATTCCACATATCTCTGTAATAAAACTTCCAGTGGTGCCAGGATTTCATCCCACACCTGTAATGAGGTGCTCAACATAAGATATTGTAGAGTAGGGGCTTTGGAATTACATACTTGCTGAACTTGAAAGTTACTTACTTAGTTGTCTTATTTGCTCTGAAGCTTGTTTTTTCTTTTTCTTTTCTTCCCTGCAAAACTGTTTCTCTGCCAATTTCTTCATCTTGAGGGGCTTTCTTCTTGCCTACCTTTTGTGGATGGCCAGAGTCATCAGAAGCAAATGCACATCTGCAGTCTGATTTTTAAAACAAACTGCAGGAGCAGCACATTGCCATGAAATAAAGCCTTGATTTCACGCTGTCCTTCACCTAACTTTGCTTCTTTCTTTTGTTCTGCCAAGCTGGAGGTCAGCATTTAGTGCTTAGCCTTAGTATTTGAAGGCTTATAATGGTATCAATGTTTATGGACACTGGTTCAGGTCCATGGACATTATTTGGTTATAGCCCTGTAAAATATGTGTGCTATTCCAGCCTAGGAAATATATGCATGTGGTTATGCATACATCACTATAAAGGTTAACAGAAATGGTGATCTGCAAGGAATATTCTTATGAAATTAAAGACTCACAGATATTTAAGGCAGGTTTGAAGAGTTATTGTCAAACGTGCAGAGCAGTTGTGTGTATATGTGTAAGAATAACTTAAATTCATAGGACAGTGGAGAAGCAAATCTGAGGCACAGAGGGAAGGCAGAGTTTCAGGTGGCATTCATCCAGCCATATCTGCAAGAATGCAACAATGATAATTTATAATTACTGTGCTGAAAATAACGATGATTCTGCTGCCACGTTTTTACCATAGCCTCGGGAGTATAAGTAATTATGCAATGATCAGTTGATTCTACATATTCACAAATTTAGCTATTTATCATAATTGGTTTAGTCCCTTGGAATTACTCCAGACTTTTACTTCATACAGTTGGTTGTAAAAGGGAAGTGGAAGGAAGCAAATTTCCTTTAGCTGCATACACCAAATCAAAGTCTGATCTACACTAACAGAATCCTCATTATTGGTTGCAATAGTTGTTTATTCTTCCTGGTTTAAAAAAAAAGCAATTAAAAAAAAAAACCAACCACAATTAAACCCTCACACAGAAGCCATCCATGTCTCCTTTTTGGAGATGCTTTCAGTGGGTATCAGAAATTAGCTGATTCACACTTCAAAACACATGTTTTCCACATTTTATCTGCTGGATGTTCAGTGGTCAAATTAGATTTAATTGGGGTAATTCAGGCTCTGTGTTTGCTTTCATGCCCACCAAAGCCTTTACCTGGTTGTCTCCATCCTAATATTGTCATTCAAGGAAATAATCTGATTTCATGGCCTCCAAAGCCCTTGTTACATATGAAGCCATTTTACTCTTGACTGTGTTTTTGACAGCTCTGTAGCCATAAAATATTTTGTCCCAAGCCGTCTACCCTTCACAAATAAAAACAAACAAACAAACAAACAAAACAAAAAACAAAAAAACCCCCAAAAAACAAAAAAACCCAACAAATCTACCAAAACTAAAAATGCCATTGACTTTGAGGTGAAAAGAAAGAGGCATGCTAATGAGTAACTGAAGGATGTCCATGTACACAGCCAAATTCCTGGATATTTTCCCAGAATTCCATTTTAAGCTGAATATCAATTTTGATGCTGTTTGTCTGTAAGATTACAAAGTAACTAGAATCCTCTTGCTGCCTTCTAGGGACCCTTATGCATTCAAGCACAAAACCTAATACAGCATCAAATGGTCCCAGAGGGTTTATTTGTCTGGGTAGCAGCAGGCAGAGTGATAAACAAAATGTCACAGATGAAGGAGCAGTGCAGGCAGTCCTACATGTCTGGCAGCCATAGACAGTGAGCTGTGGCCTGTCTGTTATCAATTTGTCTTAAATCGTGCAATTAGAAATCTTTCTTTATCACATGCTGATCACTGCCTTCCTGGCCCAATTACACCTGCTAGCTTTAAAGCACATGGCTATATAAATGGGGTCACTGTAATTCAGATTTGGCAAATAGACTGAACTTTTTCCATGTTCTTAATAGCTGGTTACAAGCTGAGACTGCAGCATTTATCTCTGTGCAGCCATATACTTCTTGCTACCTTGAATCATTCTTCTAGGTCTTGGTATGCCTTGGACCTCCCTCGGGGGAGAAAGCACAGCTGATCAACACCAAATGCTTCATTTCCTGAGGTATTCCCATGGCAAGGTGAGTGGTTGTGGCCCAGAGACGCATTCAGGTTCCCTGTGGTTTTCTGATCTTCTGGCCCAGTGAGCCAGAATGAAATGACTCTTCTCTTAGTGGCAAATAATGGGAGAAATGATGGCTCCATGGTGAGCCTTCCTTCGGATGAGACGCAGAGCTGAACCCGAGTCCTTCACTTCCAAATGAGCACAGGTGTTTCACTCCCAAGGTGTCTTTTTCTTGTTATCTTGTATTCTTTCCCAGCCATTTCCATTTGTAATGACATCAAGGGCACTGCTGGCATTAGGGACCACTGCCTGTTTAGTAGGTGCACCTTCAGGTAGGACATTAGGAGAAGCAGCAGCAAAATATCTGACTGTTATACGGAGAAACAGGGCTGCAGGAAACTGGGGAACCTTTGTGTCCAATGGTTAATCTCCTGGGTCAACCAGATGTTTTCCTGGGAGGTTTAAGATCCCAGCTTTAAATTTCAAAGGCTTGAATCTGCTCAAATCCTTTTGTGAGTCTTTAAATTAATCTAGTTTTATAGTTACATAAATTTTTCGGCAGTGGTAGAATGGACTCTATTCCACTGCAAAAGAACTGAAATAAAGTGGCAGTAGACTTAGGCAGATCAATATCACTCTTCTGTGCAATTTTTAAAAACCAAAGTTGCAGCAGAAAAACCAGTTATTGCAATGCTACTTAATTCATTTAGCAATAGAGTGCATTGATTGATATTGTCATAAATAACAAGCCACTTCATCTGTGCCCCCTCACTGCCCTATCATATTACACGTACAGGCTAAGATGAAAAAACAGCTGCAGCCCTTCTGAGCCTCAGGCTAACAAGCCTTATTGATTGCACTTGTCGTGAGTAATCTAAAGCTAAAAGATAGCAGCCCATAGGATTTGTATCTAAGCATCGTAGGCCAGGTTTGAGCCCACACCGTTTTCTAGGTGGGTAGGGCCCGTGGAAGCTATGCTGATTTCTAGGCAGCCGACATGTTTTGCTGGAAACAAGTGCAAGCAGAAGAGTCATGTTCTGAGCAGTGATTGGCAAAATCAATCCTAATTAGGCTGCAGATATTCAAGGCCACTTCTAAACCTGAGCCTTTTCTTGATCCCCTTTAATTATGTATTCAGATCAAAATGACACCCTGAGCTATTATCCTGCTTGTTAAACCCACTCAGTCGCTGGCTGGCTGAGCAAACGCATCTACGTTTCGCTAAGCGGCACAAATGGTTGCCTCTGTCAGCCTCTACACTGAGGGAGCTGCAGCTGTGTCCTTCAACATCTTGGATTTCAGGGCTCACTGCAAAACTTCGGAGTAACTTTGTGCAAGTTGGCTTCACACTCAATCAAACTTGAGCAGTCACTTGTTCTTTTCTTCTGTGGGGCTTCAGAGGTACCTCCTTTATAGATGTAACTACAGGGGAACAAAAGGCGTTTCTTTTGTTTGCTTGTTGGTTTTTATCTCACATGTGAGCTGTCACTCCTTGCCTTACCCTTCCCAAAAAAAGGAAGAGAAGAACACATTAGATGTGGGAGCTTAGAGGCTTGATTTTACTAATTAGCAGGGCTGACAGTCAGGGGCAAGAAAGGAGCAAAGGCTGCTTAATCAGTGTGCATTTGGGGACTAATTCAGTATTGTAGACATGACCTTTTCTTTAAAAACCTGCTGCAGACACAGATTTCTTGGGCCATTGTGGCATGCTGAGGTGTGAGATGGTCAGTGACACTGGGCAAAACACCTGAGCTTGCAAAAAATTCCCTGAACTTGCATATAAGTGAAATAGCAGGTAGAACAGGAAGGTAATAATAAATGTATTAAAACCATATTTATAAAATATTGATTTTTTTTTTTTTTGAGAAGGATGAGCAGAATACTTTGAGGCAAGGTACTGAACTTCTGCAGTTGCTCATTCAGTAAAAAGCTAAACTATGAATGAAAAAGAAAGCTAGAAAATTTGCAAGTGTTAATATCGGTGCTATTGTGGGGCACAGTGAAGGTTATCCCATTGAAAGTGTTTGCTTTGCATGGAGATCAGCAGATTTCAGTGTTTATTTAGATCAATGAGTCATCTTCCCTGCTTACAGAGACTGGTAGAGTTCCTTCTAGAGAACCTCTCTCTCTTTCTTTTTACCTTTATTTTCCAGTTTTTTTCTTCAGTGTAGTTTTGCTGCTTATATTATTTAGTCCTTTAACCAGCTTTGCTGGATGTAATTTTCTTACATACTATTTGTTTTAGTGTTTTTATTAACTTTTATAGCACAGGTTTTGTTGCCACTTAGCTACTAAACATTAATATAGTGCATACAAAAAAATATAGTTCACTACTTACTCTGAGAAGTAGCAAAGGGAGTACCTTGGTACCATTGCTATAAGAAACAACATGAACTCAAATTGTAGGAATAAAAAAACAAGGAAAAAAAGTCTTGGTTTCATCAAGCTTAATTCTCATTGTATACTAATTTTTCTAGAGAACATAATCACATAGCTAGAGAGGAGTTTTATAATTTTCCCTTGACTTTAGGATCCAACTGAAAATTCTAGTCCACTACTGTTCTCAAAACGAAAGCTGTAAGTAGGGCTTTTATTTGTGTCTGTTTTGTGTGACCTTGGACTTCATTCTGTGATCCCAAGGGTCATTTCCAGGCTTCATGAGTCCTTGTGTGCTTCAATTTTCTGGTGATGTTGGAGGCAGTTCTGGACCTGCTAGCCAGTGGGTAAAATATTAAAGGCCTCTTTGGAAATACATCCTG
This sequence comes from Haemorhous mexicanus, assembly GCF_027477595.1. Taxonomy (NCBI): domain Eukaryota; kingdom Metazoa; phylum Chordata; class Aves; order Passeriformes; family Fringillidae; genus Haemorhous; species Haemorhous mexicanus. The sequence goes on from NC_082348.1 coordinate 13,171,429, forward strand.
AATAATGCTATTCATGTTTTAATATGCCGTAGGTTAGTCACAATTTGCTTTCTTCAGCTTGGGGTTTAATTGCTCCAGTATCAGTTGGGACACCTGGTGACTTGTCACCAGTGCTGCCCAATTTTTTAAGCTGTTCTCATCCTGGAAACCATTTGTACTGGAGTGAGACATCCCCTGGATTGCCTTTAGCAAGGCACTGACAAGTGTTCTCACTGAGCAGCACGTCCAGTGCAGGGATCTCAGTGAGTAGCGGCAGGTGGAGCTTAGGGGGCCAGGAGCTGACAGCCCCCAGACTTTCCTGCCTTAGAGTGTGAGGGTACAAAAGACCAGAGGTTCCTTTGTTCAGAGTCTGCCCTTGGAGACACCAGCTCAAGCTGTTACTTTGTTATTTACTAATTGGATCAAGAAGAAATTATTTCAAGATATGTTAGGGAAACCTGGTCTGGCTGCAAGTCTTGGGTGCAGATCGGCGAACGCACCACGGTCCTAGCCCAGGTGTGAGAGTGGGACTGCCAGAGTGGCTCCTGGGCATCTGGACAGGGAAGGGAATTCCTGAACATCCTGGCCAAAGAGGTAGGACTTGCAGGAAAAAGGGAATTGTACACTGGACAGGCCAATGCTGGCTAGTAAAAGTACCTGTCCTCAAAGGATCCTATTGTATGCATGGATTCTAACAAAATCTTTAGAAGTTTGTTGTACCTTGGTATTAAGTTTTACTATATTTAATTATTGGAACTGAGAAAAAAGCTTTATTCAACTTTTTAAATAGATAATATAGTTGCTTAATGAGATTTATGTTTTTAGGCTGCAAACACTGTAGATAACACTTTTTGTCTTTTTTTTTAATTGAAACTTAAAGGTAGAAGAAAAGGATTTGTGGGGCTGACAAAATATTAGGGCTACCCAGTTGAGAGGATCTGAAGTTATGTGCTGCCACTTAAATTCATTGCTGTATTGATAAATATACTTTATCAATTTTCAACATGTAGTCCTGCAGTGCTATTAATAAATTATGAATCCAGAATTACCAATAATTCTTTATTACTTGCTTTAGAAAATGAACAGGCAAGATTTACTAGTAGTACAGAAATATCTCTTTTTTTTTGAGCCTTTATATTTTTTTTGTTTGGTTGTTTTTTTTCTATTCTTTTTGGCCAAAATCATGACCTTCAAATTTCCTGCATCACTGCTGGCCAATCACCAAGTTTCAAATTAATATTCTTCTGTGTAAGTGATCACTGCAGCATGATTTCACAAAGTTTGCTTGAATTTTAGCCTGGATTCATGTAAGTCTAGATTTGTAATGTATTCTTGCCAGGTGTCCAAGAGGGATGTTTCCTCTTCCCGAGGCTATCAAATACCCTCACAATTAATATCCACATTAGCTGCAATTTTTTTCTTAGTTTTCATGATCCAAGTGGCCTGGAAGCATTAAGAGATATATAATGAAGCTCACGATCAGAGCTGGATCTGACCTTTTAATATCCATGACAAAACAGAGGGTAAATAAATCCCTTCAGAAAGAACTTGACATTAATTCCACCTTATCTGCCCAAACCTGTCAAAGGTTACTACTCATCTGGGCTATTAAAATGCTAGTGTTTGCAGACTCAGAGAAAATTGCTGTCTCTTGGCAGAACAAGAGCCAGCAAGCCAGAGCAACAGTCAGAAAGTACATTTTTTTTTTTTTCACTCTGCATTAGAAACTTGTTTTTAAGGTCTTTCCTACCAGCTTTCTCCAGATAACATTTATGAAAGTCATGTTTTGCAGTGGTAATTTGATGGTGCACCAAATCTTTATGCAAGATAATTAGCTACTTTATCTTTGATGTGCACTTTACAGTGTATCACTATTTTTTTCAAAAGTATTGTGTTGCATTTTCAGGAATACTGGCTTTCCCTCCAATTATTTGAAGTAACACAAATTCTTTTGTTTGAATGTGATGTGTAAGAGTTATTACTGTAAAGCTCAGTACACTCTTACTGTCCTTACCCAGTAACAAAGGAACAGGAACCAAACTTGAAGAAACCAGAGCACAAACAGAAAAATTGCTTAGGTGAAGACTTACAGAAAGCTGAAGTCAAATACAGAAACACAATTCAATGTTTATTTGTGGAATAATTTACTCTTGGGTACACTCCATGTCTAATCACAGTTTGGCTGGACGGTTGCACAAACTTTAATTCTCTTCTCTCTTGGCTTTTTGTGAAGGGAATGAAGGGAAACTCTTCTTAAAAATAGATTAGGTCTTCATTATTAAAGAAACTATTGTATTTGATTCTTTTTAAAGATAGATGTGGACTAAGAGGTTTCCCAGGGTTTTTCAGCCACTCTAAATGCAGGACTTTTGAGAGATGGTAGAGCACATTTCCCCGTGCACCCTGACCTTTCCCAGCCCAAATATCAGCATAAGCCACACAGTCTTCCTCCCTGACACCTTTCATGTGGTGCTTGCTGCCATTGGAAAGCTGGGTGCATTGGCCTGGAGGGGAACAGGCACTTCAAAAAGGATTGGGCACAAATGGAGGGCTGGGGCAGTGGGGCTGCCTCTGAGGCTCATTTGTTCTGCAGTCCAGGCAGAGCATCTGAATTTGCATTTTCAGACTCCAATGGGGATTTCTGTGGAAAGAGTCTATTAGCAGTCATGACTGGTAACTTCAAGGATGCCCTTTCCTTATTGCAGGCTGACGTGTGCATGGCAAACTATAAAGTCATGCATAACATTTACGATGGTGAAATACACTGCTGGCATGCTACAAGATTTTGATTTGCTCCAGGAACCAGCTCTTGTCTCACATCAGCATTTTATGTAAATAGGATGATTTTTTTTTTCCCACAGACAGTAAAAATAAGAATGTAGTTAATGTCCTTGACTAAATATATTAGAAAAGAATTCCACAAATGTATTTTATTTTCCCTGAGGAGAGCAGTTAAAGATGGCAGAACAAGATGGCTTTGCAAGAAAATTGTCCCATGAATATTGAGTTTTCTTCCTCTTGATACTTTAAGTTAATGCCACACAGGACAAACTGTAATGCTGACCTCATATTCCTGAGCTACATGTGTAATTCAAACACATAAAAGTGCTGAGCAAAATCAGTGATATCATTTGATATCATGCTAAGCACAGTCTGGTGCCTGCCTCCTTTATTCTTTCCCTTCTGGTAGTAGCTACTCCAGAGAAATGTGCAACTTTGGTGTTTTCTCTCTCCCACAAAACTCTCTGCTCAGCAGATACTTTGTTTTTTTCCATTATGAAGCAATTGAAGGTTTGCATTGCTTGGGATATGAACATAAAATTTCCATCCATATTTAATCAGCCTGGAGGAATGTCCTTGACCAGAACTGGGGTGTCTTCTTCAGAGCAGTGTGGCCTGGCATTTCCTTGATGGAAGTGGCAGTGGGAATGTCTGGTGTTGTCACCACACTGCATCAAGCAGTTCTGTGGTTTGAATATTATGCTACACCTTCTCTGTTTTCAGGTGATGTTCTCTCTTTGTCTGTAACTCAGGTTAAAAAGGAAAGTTGGCAGGCAACTCAGGAGGACTACAAGGATGTTGTGAGGTCATGGATGGGAGGAAATTAGAGGGGCCAAATCCCAGATCCAAATCCCTGGACTGTACTGGTAATTTTGTTATTCATAGTAGGGAACACTCAGCTGTACATATCAAACTCACTATTCTATTAATAATTGCATTAATCTACACAACTATATACTAATACAAATAGCAAGGCTACAAAACCAAGCAGAAAGTTAAGAAATAGTAGAACTATTTGCCTGGGTGACGTGAGTCTGCTTAGTATTTGCATTTTGATCTAGGACTTCAGGGGTTGTATTTATTTGCTTTTTTTCCCCTGCATGGTGATGCCTAGAAGGGAAAAATTGGCTACAATTTTACTGACTCTCATATTAAGTGTGAGATAATTATAATAAGGGGCTCTTGCAGAACTCCTGTAATAACCTTTATCTTTATTGCATAGATGGAAGGAAAGGTCAAGATCTGTTCAACTAGTATCTTTGTGTGGCAGACTTAGTGTTAGCTCCACGCTTTATATACATAATATGTCCTCAGAGACTGCAAGGAAAGCAAACAGACCTCATCAATTTCTCTAATGATTCCTCTGAAAGATTCTTTTTTTTTTTTTTATCTTGGTTTGTATTTTTAGCTCACTTTAACAACACCTCTATTACCAGGCTGTCAGAGACCTCGTACATAGAATTTATGTTGGCTTTCATAAAGAAAAATTAGATGCTATCTCAAGGACAGTCTCTACTTTTAATGTCATTAAAGCTAAATGAGTTATTGTTGATATTCACTGAGGAACAGCAAATAGAATTAGATGGAGAAAAATCTTAGTGATAAGATGATGTGCTGGCTGTAACTGTCCACTGCACAGAAGGGGTAATTTATAAACATTGCTCTCTTTAATGTATAAGTAACCTGTACTTTATACTGTGTGGTTGGTTCTATTAATCCTAGGGGAGGGATGCAGGCTCTGGAGAAGGGGTGTGGATATTAGTTTTAATACTCTGTTTCTCGAGTAGCACTGAGTGTGGGGCTGGGCAGTTCAGCCCCAGGCACCCCCAGATGCTGCAGAGGAAAAGGCACCTGGTCTGGGCCTATTGGCTGCTGGAGCAAAGCACAGCTCATGAAAAGAGAGAAAGATTTTTAGTATGTTGCTGGAAGGTGGTGTTCATCAGCACAACACTAAGTGATACCTCTGTTTTGGGGTCTGTGTCCTGTTTCACAGGTTGGGTCAGGCTGGAAGGGACCACAGGGCTCATCTGGTCCAACCTCTCTGCTCAGGCAGGGCCATCCCAGAGCACGTGGTACAGGATTGTGTCCAGACAGCTCCTGAGTACATCCAGTGAGGGAAACTCCCAGCCTCTTTGGTCAGCCTGTTCCAGTGCTTGGTCACTGCACAGTAGAGAAATTCTTCATTTTCAGGTAGAACTTGGTCTGCATCAGTTTCTGCCCAGGAAGTTCCACCTGATTGTTTCTTAGGTTACAACTGGTTATAGTTGAATGCTTTTAAAGTTTAGAGTTAAAAGCTTTCTTCCCTATTAGGATAAAGAAGCAAAGGAAGGGCAGTGGTCTTGCACACACTGGAAGATTCCTGCATCTGCATACTTTGCACTTGAACAACGCAACATTGTCTGTAAACTGGTTCTGTAAAAGAGTGAGCAAAGAAGCAAAACAGGGTTGAAGATTTCCCTGTTTTTACCCAGCTTGCCCAGGCTCATAGGGAAAAGCAGAGAACTCTGTAGATGATAGAGACTTTTGTAAAAGGCTGTTTTCTGTGGTAATCCCACCTTATCTACAGATCTGTGGTACAGATGTCATCAACTTTGTTTCTTGAGCAACTGAGAGCTCTTTAGCTGTAAACTCCAAAGCTGGAGTGGAATGAATATGGAGATCCCACAGCATATTCTATGTGCTCAAAGTGTCTGTGGGGAAAAAAAAAAGAGAGATATTGAATTTCCTGGTAGGGAAGAAAGTGCTACATATTTCATTTTATGTCTGTGGTATAAAGGCTGAGAAATTCTTTTAAGAAAGATCAAAACCAGATACATTTATATGTAACATCTTAATGCATAACTGGTTTGTTGGGGTATTGCAGAGAGCTATTGCAAATCAAAAATAAATGTTAAAAGAACATTATTAAGCTATGAAGTTAGAAACCTGAAGGATAGAAAATGTCATTGCAAACTTAATTAGACCCCCTAATGTGTGTGCAGTGTGAAGGGCTTTAATTACCTGATCACAAACTATTTTTTGCACAGCATCCTCCATTCCTTTCAGCATAGAAACCGGATAGTCTTTAATTAATGAGCAACTATTCAATATTTTGTTTTCTCCTCAATATGCCATCTTAAGTTTTACTCACTGTATGCTCTTCAAACCCAACTCCAGACCCATAATTATTCATTTCTCGATGGGAAATTCTTGTGAAGTGTACTTCACAAGCAAATCTATTTTACAAATATTTGTTATTTTAATATGAGATGATGGGTAATTATGAGTTTTTTGGAAGTTAATTGTGTCACAAAGAAAAATCATAAATTAATTTGGAATCTGAAAGCAAATAAAACTATTTAATGAGTTTATATGCATTTGAAGAAAAATTTCAATTTACTTAAGCTGCATGTACTACCTGGTGAAAAAAATCAGATATCAGCATTTTAAATAGTTTTTTATCCTCCCTCTCACCCCCATCACGGCACAGGCTGAGAACAAGAATTTGACCTGTTAAAAGACAAAAACAAGTGAGAGCAAGACCATGCCTGGTGCCAAGGAGAGCTGTTGCCTCCCTTGCTGTGTCATTAAAGCACTGAGCCACTGGCTTTGCACTGGTAGAAAGCTGCATTTAAAATTGTTGCTGTGAATCAGAAAGAGCAACCCTGGTGATAGTGAGAGGTAGCTATTGGAATAAAATACCTCCTCTATTCCCAGGAATGGATACTTGCTCTGCATTTTAAAGTTACTGGGTGGTGTAAGGTGAACTCCTGGCAGCTGCAGCCTGAGCCTTTTGCTGATGAGCAAAGTCGTCCTTGCTCCTTCTTCTAGGCATGTCCATCTGTGTGGTTTTCCTCACACCCTGTCCACAAGGTGGCCTCTCCAAATCATTTAAGGCAAAGCAGTATAAGTAGTTGCCTGAGAGGCAGGAGTGACCTGTCACTGAGACCACTCTCTCACTTCCAGATCAATCTCTTGATAAGAGGATTAGTGTTTTTAAGCAAGTGGAGAGAGGTGCCAGCACTAAATGAAATGAGCCAGAACTTTATCCCTTAAGGCATAGTTCAAAACAAGTTTACAGATTTCTATTTAAATGACCACATTCCAGGTGTGCATAAGGGTCAATAAGGATTTGAGCTCAAAATTTCCAAATTGTGGTTGAAAACCTTGAAATCAGTTACTCTGCCTTGCTGTCATAGACTATAGTAGCTCTTCCTATGAGTCAGCATTTTTGATGAAATGTAATCAATATTATAGAAAAACTCTCTTCATTGTCATTTTAGTTTGTCTCCATAAAAACGTTATACAATAATTGGTAGCTCCATCTCTAGTGCAGGTGAGCTTAAAGTGAATTCTCACAGGCCTTATAAATGAAACTGTTATTTTTTTCTGGCTTCCTCTCCTCTTCCTCATTTATTGTGATTCCCTCTCCTTTAATTTATGTAAGGATGCAGATATTAGTGGGAACACCTGCTTTATTGGGGAACTACATCTGAACAGCAGAGATTTCCAGAAACGTTCTCAACTGCTGGCTGAAGCCTGGGTCCTGCAGAAATAATAACTGACCATATAAGAGAGAGGAGGGGAGGACTTCATGGTAGAGCCTGCAGAAATGAATGCTGATGTTTTCCAGCTTTTTAACATCTGCCTGGCAGCCTTCATATTTTTGACACAGAATGGTGGATGAATGGGTGTGTAAACATAGGTGTGCAAGCATGCTGGTATCTTAAAGGAACCAAGAGTGGAATAAGCAAAGCTGATTGTGTGATTTTATTGAGTCTTGCATGGTTCAGAACTAGGATGAGAGGTCCATATTTGCTGCTATTGAATGTCTGTAGCAGGCAGAAGCACCTCGTTTTTCCTTGTCTGATCACTTGTAAAAGGCCCTGAAAAACTAGATCTGAGTTTTTTTCAGAAAGACCACTAAAGCAAGGTGATAATTTTGAAATATGAAGGGCCACAGTAAAATTAATATTGTTTCTCCTGGTCAGCTCCATGAACTTTGCCATCTTTTGGGTTGGATAAACTATTTGAATAATGGGCAAAGTCTAAGAGGACAGATCCCAAGGGGAATGTAATCCTGGAGGTGCCCTTATCCTCCCTAGGATGCCTCCTTACAAGCATGAATTCTGTTTGCTGGGGAAGGAAATGTTGCGTCTGTGATAAAGAACTTAACATGCAAATTGTTATTAATTCTGCTTCAATCAAAGGAGCACAGAGCAGCTACAAGGAAGAATAATGGCAGAATAATTTAACTTAGATCCCCTAAAATGTGACATTCCAGTGTGTGTCAGTAATTTTAATGTCTAGCTAGGGAGGCAGGATGTCAAAGAGGTAAAAGTTACTCCAGGTTTAAACATGTAAAAATTCTTTGAAACCAGTATATTTCTTTTATTTAACCCGATGGAAAATTGCTGAAGTCTCTCTTTTCAAGCATGTGAAGATTCTGTACCTTTTGGGTGAGATGCTGGACTCTGAATTTGTTTGTTTAATTTTCCTAACTGTAAATGTGATGAGATACTGGGATCTATCACTGTGTATTTATTTAGTTTATAGGTGAGAGACTCCCCCTAAAATGGCCTCCATAAAAATATTATGCAGCATCCAAGAGGGTTCTTAGAGGTCTTTTGATCTTCCTTTCTTTCTCTCTCTCTTTCTCTCTTTCTTTCTGCCTGCATTCTTCTCTTTCCTTTATCAAAATCCATTAATTTTCTTTCACAGGCTGCTTATATTCTACAAGTTTAGTAACTTCATGACTCCTCTATCCATTTTTGTTGTCAACTGTTTGGCCATTGCAGTTTCTGTATACCTTGAAAACCATTTGTAAATTGAATTATAGAACTTCCTTTTAGTTTTTAGCTCTTTTAAGTGATGTCAGGTTTCTTGACACCTGCAGTTAGTGGTAATAGCTTGGTGGACTCTGGATAATGGTTCTCTAGCAAGAGAAAAAGATAATATGTTTCTACACTGCTATTACTTTATAGGATTTTTTAAAAAGTGTAGAACAAGTTCTTTGCTAAGATCAGAGCTGTGTGCTGCCATGCACCAGGAACATCCATCAAGTGAGATGATTTGTCCTGAAGAGAAGCTGTAAGTAGGTGAAAAAGACTGACAAAGTGTTATTTACCCCTGTTTGACAGATGAGAAGTCAGGACCCAGGGACTGTCTGGATTAAGTGGCAAAAAAAATAAATGCCTTTGTGAGTCCTGGTGTCCTGTTATTGTTCAGTCCAGGGAGTTGGATCTGGAGAATGTTAGAAATTCCTCATGGTTTATGCCGTTAATTTCTCTTGGCATGGGAGTAGGATGTAGAACCAGGGGAAAGATGGGTCAGCAGTCAGTGTAGCATCTTGAGACAAGGCCAAGATATCCACTTAAACAGTGAGCTAGATAGATGCACTTCAGATATCACCAGAGAGACTGGGCCACCCTGAGAGCAGCCCATGTATGTTAAACTAGAGCCTGGTGAACTTCCTAGTGTTTAACCTGTAATGGCTAATTCTGAAATACTTCTGTTTGGCTGTATAATGCATGTTAACTGGCAAATGCCAAAGTTAACAGAATCTATTATAAAATGCTTTTTCTCAGTGTCACTGAAAATCATGCTGGATTTTTTTTCTTTAAGAAAAAAGAGAAAATGATGTTATTTGATAGGAGAACAACACGATGCTTTTGTGAGAAAGACAAGGTTTTTTCAGTTCAGTCAACACTGGGGGTTCATGTGCTTTTCCTCACCTTAGTGGGATCACAGTGAATTGAAATTGGCTGGGGATGCAGCAGCTAAGCTGTCACTTTGTGGCGTTCATTTGGAAGTGCACTACACAGGAATGCTGAATTAGCCCTCCTGCTGTGCAGCCCGGGATGAGCTGGAGCTGAGTGATTGTAGTGTCAGAATGAGAAGCAGTTCAATGGCATAGAAGGAATATAATTTCTCTGGGCACCTCAGGATGTGTACAGAACAGGCTGGGCTGTTAGTGGAGATCATTTCTGAGAGGAAATATGATTTCCTGACTGTCTCTAATAATGGTAAATCTAATTCATATTTTCATATTCATTGCTGAGTATTATGCAGAATTGGCAAGTTGTTAAGGACAAAACAGAGTAACTGTAAGATACACGAGCACTGAAGCACAAGAAATTGTAAAATCATAGATACCAGGAAGCAGGAAGTTTGTGGGATAGGTGGAATGAGCACACTGCTATCTTGATAATTTTGGTGCCAGGCTGCAGCCTGAAAGAATTTTAGGTGCTGTTCAGTGTAAGGTGTCATATTACTGCAAAAAATTAGATACATTTTCTTGTACACTATTTCAAGGGACAATGGAGGGTGAAAGAGTTGTGGAAAAACTCATACTATATGTTTGCATTTCTGCCCATTGAAGAATTTAAGCTGTCCCATTTTTTAATAATGTTTGCTGTCCATCCCCTCAACCTACCTGAGTGCCTTTTAATACAACTTTTCACCACTAAAGGCAGTTTCAGCAGTATTGCTTCTTTTCTAAAAATAGACTGCAAGAACATCTTTGTTATCTGCAGTGTGAATTGTTTTAGTAGGAAACTGCTTTGCTACAGTATCATTTCTTAAATTGCATATTACTTTAACAACCACATCCACCCAAAACATAATGATTGTGACTGAAGAAATACAATTCTGAATCACAAAGTGGAATGCACAAGGCTTTAGATGCAAGTGACACCAGTTTTCATTCTGCATATACACACAGGAGTTGTGATTACAGCAATATGCATTGTCTTCTGTTTGCAGCAATGCCAAACCAAGACCAGGCTGGATGGGGCTCTGAGTAGTGTTGTTTGGTGGAAGCTGTTCCTGCCCATGGCTGTGGGGTTGGAACTAGATAATCTTTGTAATGGACAACCCATTCCAACCCAAACCATTCTATCATTCCATGAAACCAAAATTCAAGTGTAGATTAAAGTATGTCCCAGTGAAATGAACAGAACTTCAGTGATGAAGGAATGTATTGCTGAAACCCATTCTAGTGACATTCCTTAGTCATGTTCTCAGAGATGGAACTTATTTCAGCAGCTGTAGTGTGGGTTTGTGAGATCAGCTGTAGTGTGGGTTTGTGAGATCAGATCTGTTTGTCCAGATCAGCATAAACCTTGAGAAGTGAGCTGGCTTTGTGCATTCCCAGCAGTGTGTTAGCCACTGTTTGTTGCTGAACAATGTCCTTCACACCTTCTCAACCCATCTTGCCTTGCAAATCCAAGATTTCAATTGAAGATGGTTGCAAAATCCTCCCGTGGCAAACAGGCAGAAAGCCAAGGACTGGCAGAGCCTCTGTGCAGGGCTGGTGGAGAATGTTGGGTTGCCATGACTGAGACAAGTCCGTGGTGCAGTAGATGCATCAAAAGCCTTGGCAGTGCTTGCTTCAGGCACATCTGAAAGGCCTTTTCTAGCCCTGGGTAATGCTAGAGTCAGTCATCAGAGGGAGACTGATGGGCAGAATTTTCAGTGACTTAAACTAGCATTGCAGGTAGTCAGTAGGGCAGGCTTTTAGTCCTTAGCAAAGGTTTTCAACTCCTCAGTGTAGGTTAGGTAAGGTTTTCACAGCTAGGAATTGAGGAGCTTTGATGACAGCTGTACACCGCTTCCCACACATGCCCACTCTCCCCCATAAAAGGGAGAAAAAAACCTCATATTTCCAAGTTGACATTAATTATGTTCTGATGAGTTCATAGTGGGGCAGTTAGTAATGAAATTAAGAAACAAGATACAGTCACATTATTGTTTACCTATTTCTATTTTTACCTGTTTTAGTATATTTTCTGCATTTAATATTTAAAACAAAAAGCTCAAGAAAACACAGAAAAAAACTTGGAAGGCTAAAAATCAAAAGAAAACACCACAGAACCCTTCCACTTACATAATTCAATTAAGCACATTCTTCCCATGATGCATTGAGGAAATATATTATTACAGACACCAAGCACTTTGTAATGTTGTATTATTAACTCCTTCTGGGGCCAGATGATTTTTCTGCCAGATTAGAAGGAAGGAGCAATAGGATGTAATGTCAATTAACCTAATTGCTATGGGTCTTTCAACACTAGGGCTTTTGTGCATTCCCAGAATGAGGATACAAAAATGTGTGCATTTGGAATTTCCAGATCTTTGGAGAGAGTTTAAAATGCCCTGGATATTACCCTGGTGAGAGCTGTGTGCTCATCTGCCTGAGCAGTAAAAATAGGCTGTTTTTATTTAATTGGATGGTGGAAAGCTAGAGATTTCTCACATCAGTCCGATGGCAGATTCAAGATTTTACATATGTCAAAACAAAGCCATCTGGATTTGTTTATGTTGCAGTTAGTCTTTTGCAGGAGTCCAAGTGGCTATTTGAGAGCCACTGTAGCATCAGCATAACAAATAAACACAGGTCATGTTGCAGCCTTTTCCAGTTTCTTGGGTCATCATGGAGAAGCCTTGGCTTACACATCTGCAGGATGAGTGTGTGTTAGCCAAAACTGCAGAAATGAAGATAGGGTCATAAAAAGCCACATCTAGACACATGAAATCATATGAGTTAAAAGACTGAGTCCCAGTTTCAAACATTCTCATTGCCTTGTCTTTTTCTTCAATTCATTCACCTCTCAATCCTGTTGCATTATATGGGCATAAATTTTATTTTTCTGTTTACAAATGCAGGATTTATTCAACAGAAGATTGAGTTTTTTAGGGTGTTTTACATAAATAAAACATTTTACTTCTGAGCTAAAAGAAAAACAAAAACAAACAAAACCAAGCATTCCTGCTTGAAATAACAGAAGTCTGTTTTAATTGATTGAAGGCAATTAACAAGATTGATTGCTCAACCCCCCCTTCAATCCAGTTAGGAATGGTTGGTTGTGCAAGAGATAAATAAAGATGGTTTGTGAAGTTCCTGGTGGAGCCTTGATTTGAGGCTATGATTTAGCCTCAAATAAATCATGACAGAGCAAAGCTATCAAATGGTTCTGTCTCTCCTTTAAAGAGAGCTCCAAGTCAGCTGGCAAAGCCTTTTCTGTTTGTCTTGGGGACAGCAATCTCTCAGTTCTATAGTAGTTCAGGCTGGGAATGGCTTAATCAAGCTCACTGAAAGAGAAATTAGTTCATAAATAATACATAATTAATGGGATCATCAGCACAAGTTAAGTTAGCTTGTAACATTTGTTAGCCAGAGGCTCCAAAATCTTTCAAGTCCAATTTAATTTTCTTTATTGTCAAAGCTCACAGGTAGGTTTTCCTGGCCCTGTGTCATTATTTCCTTTGTCTAGAGTGGGGCACAGATCAACTCACACATTGCCCTAAGCACCAGACATGGAACTTGTTCTGTGCAGCACATGAAGGGGCTTGAAGCAGTTTGTATTTGGGGTGATCTGATTGTGCCTTGGGTCGCTATGGTAAGGAGGGGCAGAATTGGTGATTTTTCACCCATCTGTGATGAAAATTACTGCTTAGGGTGACCTTAGGAATAGACCATGTCTTTTCTATCTACCTCTATGGTACAAAATGAAAGAAAGAAGAGTTCATCTCCTTCAAATGTTCAGTTCTATTTTCCTTATAGATAATGGGAGCTCCCATGAACGTTAGGAGTGTGTCCTGGCCCTCCTGACTTCTGCCAGCTGCTCTCCCCTGGGTAGAGGAGGCTGGTAGTGAACCTGTAAGGCCTGGAAGCTGGAGTGTTCCCCAGTGTGTCCCTCTCCATCTGTTTGGGTTTGGAACTGGAAATAGCGTTTGGATTGAGGACCTTTGGATTTGCTTTGAGAAGAAAATTCCCAAGAGCTGCCAAGAGAGGTGCTTCTTGATGGCTGAGATAAAGCTCTGCATCTTGGGGGCTCTGAGGATGAATAAGTGATTGTCCTTGCTGGGGTGCAGCTGAACTTTTCTAAGCCATGTCAGAACAATGGCATAAAATTAGATGTATTAAAGAAAGGTGCTGCTTTTGTAGCATCAGTTTAGTTAAAATGTGATGGCGATGATGGATGAATCTTTGTGCATCCTCCCACTCCACACACCCCCCCTCCCTTTCTGTTCTCTCTGATGGGCAGTGTTTTGGTTTGCCCCAGCAAAAGAACATGGGGTGGGAATTGCAGGAAGAATTGTCTGGGTGCTTGCATAATTAAAGTACTCCAGAGATGGGGGTGCTGAGATGTTCACAATTGACTCTGTGGACATTGGCTGGCATAAAGGTCTGAAATGCTGCTGGAAACTGGGCCACCTGGACAAATTGGTTTCCTGAGGTTGCTGACAGCTTTTTGGGGAATCCCCCCTGCCTTTACCTCCAGCAGAGACACCTGCAGGATATGTCCAGCCCAGAGATAAAGATTTTTTTTTGGTAAGAGCTGCCTGGAAATGCTCAAGTAATAATCTTCAATTCTTTAATTCTGGATGAATTTGAGGCAGAAATGTCCATTTAAAGTAATAAATACATTCTGAGAAGTTAGGATGTTATTAAAATGAGCACTAACAGTATTTTTTTCAGTAGTGTGGATGTGTATTCAGATACTGAATCTTCCTCAGTGAGATAGAGTTTGTAAGGCTGGGTGGCTAGGAGGGAGGGGAAGGAAACTGTTGGACCACAATACCAGATCTGTGTTTGATTTCCAGGTAACTTTGCAGTTGCAATCCCTGGTTCTGACCAGTCAAATTAAGGATAAACTTTCTCTTTGAAAAACTACTTGTGTCAGTACTGGGTTTTTTTGTTCAAGGAAAAGGATCATTTTTGGTGACATTTTTCAAAGAGAAACTTTGAAATTAAGTTAGATTTTTATCATTTTTCAGAGTTCTCCTGTTCAGTATAGTTATTGGAAAATAAGCCAATGAATAAATAGTTCACAAATAAAATTAGTTGGGTTTTTGCAGGTTTTTTTTTTCCATTTATTCACAGTTTCCTACGAAATGTCACCAGCTTCAAATAAAAAATTTCCTTAATATGTTTCACTGGGGGAAAAGAAATAGATGTTTTTCAACTCTTCTGTCAGCATATGCTTTGAGACACTGAATAATTATGAATCTCAATATACCCCTTTATCTAACAGCTTATATGTTTTATTAGTTTTGTGGTTTCTGAGGTTTTGTTTTTTCTTTAGAGGCTTGATGAAGAGATCAGTAAAATTTAGCAATAGATTTGACAATTCATATAGACAGACCTTGAAATCTGACAAGAAAACACATCTAGAAATCCCTAGTAAAACAAAACCTACTGGGTCCACAGGTTTTCTGAAAATTATGTTGGGTGTTTGGCTTTCATGTTCTAGTAAACATGAATAATAATTCCCCAATCTCCTGCTATGTCTGTTATTCATGATTTTATAGCTCTGTGTTGTATTCTACTTCAGACATAATTTTTTTTCAGGCTAAAAAATCCCAGTCTGTTTAATCTTTCAACATTCCAAAATATTTTATATCATTGGCCTACTTTATTTCTGTTTACTATAATTTTTTTTCCAATTCAACTATATATTTGTCAAATGGAGAGACAAACCATCACAGTTTTTAAGTTGGGGTTACATAACTGTTAATATATAAAGCAATTTCAGTGCTTTCTGGATGGCTGGTTCTCTTCTTTTTCTTGCAATTCCTAAAAGCCTCTTTGGGCTTTTGTCCATTTTTGAGTCCAGAGCTGATGTTTGCATCCAGCAGTTTACAAGGCTTCAGGATTCCTGAATGACAGTGGCAGGTTTCCAAGCTATTTCACATGGGTTGTGTGGTGAGGATGATTTTGTCTGTGTGGTGTGGTGCTTTACATTTTCTGATCCTCTTTATTTTCCATTTTACTGCCTGGTCATTCCATATCAATCAGATCCTTGTGCAGCTTTTCAGTCAGCCTTATTTTCACAAGCCAACAACTTCAGTGTTATCACTGAGTTGTGCTAGTTCTCTGTACTATGTGTTCTCTTTGATATGACATTTAGGAAGCCAGAAATAGCACAGATCAGAATAGAACCCCAAAAATGCACATTTTATTTTGTCATATATGAGCTTGGTTTGTTTGGTTTTCTTCTTTCAGTGTTTTCAACAAAAGTTGATGCAAGTGCAGGGTATCAATTATAGCATCATTATCAATCCATAAACTGATTCATTTGAAGGGTAATAATAAATTTGTAAGGTCTGTATTTCCTCTTAAAAAACAAGATGTCTTTTAGTCATTATATAATGATCTGCTTGTTTGTTTATTCTGATTTTTAAAATAATTTCTCCTAATTTATGGATTTATTTGTAAGTGGGTACCACGGTCTGTCTTAAAGCCTCTTAAAACATACTCCTGCATTTGCCACCTTCTGTTTCTCTGCTAATGAAGTACATTTCCTTGAATGGATAGCCATCACAGCCAATAGTTGAGCAATTTTATACTGAATTTCAAAATTGTGGAAAAATATAACTGATCTTAGTGGATTTTTTCTGTTTATTTTATTTGCTAATTAGGTACTTCAATTTAAAATAGTTTTCTCACCCATAACTGAAAAAGAGCCTAGAGTTGGAATTACCCTAAGCTGTATCCAGTACTCTGCTTTCATGAAAAGAATTAATTCACCATCTCAGAGATGACCTTGTCTTTTTCAAGGCTATCTTGCAGCATTTTTATCATTTTTTTCTTATCACATGTTCAGAAAGGTATTTATTACTGGTTCTTATGCATTTATAAAATTATTTAGAAATTTCAAAGTTCAGTTTTATGCTGGTTCTATACTTATGGAGCTGATCCTAATTTCCATTTTTATCCTTTAATTGTGACCTCTTTAGAGGAAAGGCTTCCTACTTCAAATAGCTTCTCAGCTTCTGATTTTACCAGATGGTTTTTACTTCTTTCCCTTTAAAGAAATTTGTTTTCAGCCTAAGTGGTTTTGATTTATTTTAAATCTCTAATATGGTGGCTTTAAAATACTTTTATGGTTCTCAAAATAATTTGTCCTGTTGTTACTTTTAATTTCTAACTAGCAGATCCTAGGTTTTATGTTTTTTTTTTTCTTGAAGTTCATCTCTGCTTTAGAGTAATACTTTAGGTTTGTGTGTAGTTCTGCATTTGTGTGTTGAATTACAATTTTGTGTCGACAGTGTTATAGAGAAGCTCCTCAATAGCAGTGTTTTCATCCTGAGTGCTAGTTAAGTTTAAAGAACACATTGTGTCTGTGTCTTGGGTACCTTGCCTGCCAACTTCAGCAATTTTGCATTTCTGTTTTCTAAAATTTGGAGTTTTAAATGTCACCTCCTTAGTCAGAGGTGACAAAGGCTTTTCTCTGTTCTCTCTAGTCTTGAATCTTTTCTTAATGCCTTATCTTATCTACCACTGAGTGAAATAACATCACGTGGTCATGTTTTTGGCAACCCAGACCTAACATAATAATGTGGAAAAATTTCAATCCATATGGATGTTAGAGTGGTCAGTAGTAACATTGTCCCTATTGGCTTCTAACCTTTCTTTTAAACATAGTACCTCTCTTTTTAGCAGTGTTTCCCACTGCATCCTTACAAGCTCTGTACCCTTTACTGCCTCCTTGATGTGACTGCTTTCCACTCCTCTATCTGCTGGGATGTGTTTTCATAACCCAGGTTAGTTACACTTCCAGAGTTGGCACATGTGCCTTTGACACAGCCATAGACACCTGTATTGACAGGCTCGGCCTAAATTTCCTGAGGCTGTGCTTTACTGGTAAAAATGAGTGTGTTTTGTCCATTTCTCTCCTGTAGTCAAGAGTAATCAATGGACTTCAGCACAATTCATTCCTCAGGAAATCACATGGCCACCAGTATGGGGAGAAACTGGGCTCTTTGAAAATGCTAATCTGACGCTCTCCAAGGATACCATAAAATAAGTGATCAGGGAGCCTGTAGAATTGCTGCATTTTCCTTTATTAATAATGTGTTGATTTAGTGGTGTTTTAAGAAACTGCTGTCAAAGCTATGTGTTCTCCACATGGGTACTGGTTCAGGTGTTCATTAATGCTGTACTGCAGAAACTTGGTGAGTTCAAACGTGCATGAGACTGTAGCATTGATGCAGAAGCACTTGAGGGTATATCAGTGTCTTTCTTTACTAGAAGTTAAATTTGTATATTTTCACAGTTCTCTTCTGTTTGCCAGAGAACAAGCTCATCTTTGAAGACTGAACTGTGAACGTACATCCTAACCCAGCTTATTATTCAGGCCTCACTGTGTGCAAAGGGTTTGAAAGGAAATGTTGTAATAGGTTAATTTTCCTCTCTGTGGGTTGCATTGTCTAAAAACACTTGCTTCTTTCTTCCCTTCTTTGTTACTTTTCGAGGTGTAGCTACTCGTAGTGCTTTCAGGATAAAAAGAAAAACACCTTAAACACAATGCCTTCATCTTAATATTTGCAAAAGATGTTAGGTGTTCTTATTTCTTGTTCTAAAGACGAGCTCTTTCATAGATCCTATTCATAGATCCTTTCTTTCACCTATGATCAGGAGATAAAAAGAATAAAAGAGCCCTCTGTGCTAGATTTCACACCTCAGGAGAAGGGCTTGTTAAGGAGCTATTGATTTCCTCTCTCCTCAACTCCCTCCTCTTTTCCCATACTTCCCCCCCACCCCTAACTCCCACCACTTTTGCCATACTTAAATGGGAAATATTGATACCATTGGAGAGGCTTCTAAGATTTCTAGTTTTAAGTGTTTGCCTAGCTATGATTTAAGGAAAAACTGTATGGAAGTGAAAGGAAAAAGGGCAGCTTACAAAAAGCAGCATCACATACCTTGCTGTTAGAGAGTGCTGTTAGAGAGAAACAGGTTCTCTTGGATGATCCTCCTTGGGGAAAGGACAAGACTGAAACTGCTATTGAAGGTCCTAGGGACCTTCATATCAGTGTGATTCCCAGTTTGCACATTTACAGAAACATTGCATAGAAACTCCTCTTGTTTAAGAAATTATTTCCACCTTCCTTCTCTTCTGTACCATTTCATGGGGGTAATGGTCACTTCAAAATCTGTTTTTTACAAGCATTGAAATTTCAAACTCACTGAGAAATTCCCATAATCTTCTAATTTCTCAAATAAAAGTAGTAGAACAGTTTTTATTGATGGTCTGATGTGATCTTGGGCCTGCCAAGTTGATCACAACTCCATATGTCCCACTATAACAACAGTAACAGGTGTTATTTGTATGCCAGAAAAAATTACATTTCAGAGTCACAATTTCAGGCCTCCTCCTTGGATCACTAACAGAAAGTTAATTTTTATTTTTTGTGCTATAGTTTAGAGAACATCATGATCTTCAGAGCCTCCTGCTGAGGATTGTTTGGTGTGGTTGGCATAATGAAATGTGTGGTCGAAACTTAATGGGTAGACATGCATTTGGAAGACATTGCACATTTGCCTGCCAAGATGCTGCAAAAGCTCATCTTACTTTATTGCAGGAGGAAGAGATGTGGTTTCTTTAAGTTGCTTTAGTGTCCTCAGGATTAATTTAATGTGGTTCAGTGATGGACCTCAATGTGAAAGTGCAATGACAAGACTCTAGGATGCTGCAAGCATTACAGGAACGGTTTTGTAGGAGGAAAATATGTCAATTAAATATAGCCCTCCTGTGGTAGAGACAAGTCTATGTAATTCACTGGGCCAAGACCATGGCTGATGTACATGGAAACTGGAGCCAGTTTCCCTGCTCTGAGGGGTGGGATTGTGGCTTCCTTGCCACCCACATGGAGGAGCAGTAATGGGTAATTGTCTGAGGGCCATACCAGACTGGGAATTTTCCTGGTGATGTCCTTAACCCAGGCTCCAGGAAGGGGGCAGACTTCCCTAAGAGAAGGATCTGTCCAGGGTGTTGAACCCTCTGTTCCCCTGAGGTGGGAGTTGCCTTCTACTATAACCTGTCTTTTCTTCCCTATGAAACTTGCTCTAGGGCAGGGGGGAAGAGAGTATAACAAGAAATACGTGTGTAGGCACCTGCATTTTAGTGCTTTATAGAACCCTGGAGAAAATCAAGCCTACCTATTTTCCTTCTTTCACAGGATATTACTTTACTGATCCAAATGCAAATGCTATGAAACTTTATAACAGCGAAATAATGTAAGATAATGAAGCACAGTATTCATCTAAGGTCACTGTTGCATGGAATAGCTAACACCTCTCTGGTGTCATCTTGCTGGATCTGTCTGGCAAATTACAACCAGAGAGATACTGAGTGTACAGCACCAGCTATTTAAATGTACTTTGATGAAGCTAAACAGAGGGAAGGTTCCCAGAGTTCCCAACACTGCCAGATATAAACACATTCACTGCATTGTTAATCCCACTAATTTAATGTAAAGCATGAAGGTCTCCATGAGATTTATGCAGAACAGCTGAAATCTATGATTAGTGTTGGCAGCAGAAGAGCAGTTTCAGTCTGTTGGCTAAGGTTAATGTAGTCAAGGTACTAGGGAAATATTTATCCTTGTTGTGATTTAGTTTAAAATACTGTCTTTATGTAGGATTGCCTTTAAGATAAAGTGCAGGAGGCTGAACAGAAGCAGGAATTAGCTGCCGACTTTTAGCTTAGACTTGTAATTTACAGGTTTAATTTTGCTGCTTGCTTCTTGCTTCTATTATTATTTATTTATGTAGCAGGGATGATATTAACAGTGATAACAGCTTCACCTCCAGGTGCTCCAAAGACAAAGCTGATTCTAAAATCTAAAGTAGGGATCCATTCTCTATGAATGCAATGCAATTTTGTGAGATTTGACTTCACATATATATGCAAAGGATGTCTCAGCATGGTAAGGAAGTTGTACTTGCTTCATTGCTGGGAAGAAGAAGGGCAACCTGCCCAACTACAGATTGGATCAGTCATTTTGGTCTGTATGAGGAAATGGAAGAAGACAGAGACCATTTTCTCATCCTGAGGTTAAGTGATGCAGCTTGTGTATTATCCATTTGGTAAATTTGCTTTTCTTCAAAAGAGATCACTGTACCCAAGTTGCCTATTGGGAAAGGTCTCTGGCAGATGCAGAATCTCAGACTTTGCCAAGGTACAGTTTGGAAACAGACTCTGCAGACAGATCGACACTCATTCAAACTGTTTAAAGATCAAACTGTCCATTTCAGTATAGAAATGTGGTGCTGAACAAAGCAAGAAAATAAATTAGAATTTTCTAGGGGTGGATCAGAACAGGGGGAAAAAAAATGTGCAAAGGGTTAAAAAGTTCTCCAATATTTTTTTTCATTTTCTTTGGTCTAA
The DNA here is from genome assembly GCF_027477595.1 of Haemorhous mexicanus. NCBI lineage: Eukaryota > Metazoa > Chordata > Aves > Passeriformes > Fringillidae > Haemorhous > Haemorhous mexicanus. The sequence goes on from NC_082348.1 coordinate 13,192,347, forward strand.
ACAGAAGTGTTTCACTGTCCTTAAGGGACCCAAGAAACTTCATGTTTCTAATGTCACCATTACACCAGTTTTTTATTTTGATACAGACCTGTTTAGAAAAAAATATTATATAGATTGTCTCAATGGTTTTTCTTTATATTTTTAATGCTTTTGCTTGCAAAATATTTTGATTATGTAAAAATGATGGCTTTTATTGGAAACACCGGGATTAGTTATACCAATTGTCAGGAGAAGGATAATAAGCAGCATTCTTAATATAAATGTAGTTTACTTTGGGCAGCCATCTCTCTGATGTTAATGATGTTGTTAACAGCATTTGTTCCTGTATTTGGAAAGCAGTTAACCAGACAGAAAGGTATGAACGCAGTGTAATGGGGTGGATGAGCAGCAAATAACCTTCTCACTTGAGCAGATCGTTTAGGGAAGTGATGAAGTATGGACCCTGACACACTACTGCTTCTCCTCTCCCCTGCTTGTACAGAAACTGCCAGTAGCTCAGAGGTGTCTAAAAAAGCTCAGGAGCCCAGGTGGACACTGCATTGCTGGAGCACAGCAGTCAGCCCCTCAGTAAGTAACAAGTGTAATGCAGTCCCAGTAGGACTCCTGCTTGATCAGGAGTCATTTTAATCCTTGCTGTGTAGGGAAGTTTAACTTCCTCTTTGTAGATGATTTTTTTTTTTTTTTCTGTTAGGGGGTAGAGGGATGAGATGGAAAGCTGTCACTTCCTCAGATAATATGTTATGGGAGGATAATTTTGGCAGGTGCCTCTTCTATTGTTTCCCCCACTGCTCCTCCCTAATAGCAGCTCTGACAGTGTGCCAGGGGATATTGTTTCTGAGGTTATTGTCTGACAGTGTGCCAGGGGATATTATTTCTGAAGTTCTTGTCAAGGATGGGTGTTTCACAAAGAAAAATGTAGCTGCTGTTGGGAAAGAAGAAACATAAGCAGAGAGGAGGCTTCTCTTAATAAAGGTAGGATAAGGTTTAGACTGGCTTGCGTCATAGTATTGGAGCTGGAAGCTGAAGCATGAGTCTGGAAACAGGCAGATCAGCTCAGAAGGGTGTTAACCAGAAATAACTGTTTACCTTTTGTCATGAAGACCATGGTGCATTTACAGGAAAGAGACATGGACTGGAAAGAGATGCTCAGAGGTGACTGATGGGCTAAGTGGACACAACCTGCCCTCCAGCTTTTGGTCCCTGGACCAGGCTGACAGCTGTTTTCTCTTGGGCTCAGGATGAAACCTGCTTAAATCAGTGGAAAAATCTCCCATTTACTCTCCTAAGCAGGCAAGTTCCTCCAAGTAAATTTACTTTGTTTCTGCAGAAGGTTTGAAAGAATACTGAAATAAAATTTACTTGCCTTTCGAGAAAGAAAGGTGGGAAAAGTACTTAGGTTTGCCATCAGTGTACCAAATGTTGCTCTGTAGTATTGAAAACAGAGCTCTGAACTTCAGCTCTTAAAGGAGCTGAGCAGTCCTCCTTGTCATCCTTTTCTTCTCCCCATGGTCTGGCCCCCTCTAACAGTAAAAGAATTTTTTTAAGGCCGGATGCTGAAAGAGAACAACTCCCAGGGGCCAGGTCCTGCCGTGAACTCCTGAGCTGGGCAGCTGCACTGAACTCACCTTCCAAATGAGGAGGAGCTTTTAGCAGCTCCCAGTCTGGGCACAGGGCGATGGAGATGACAGCAAAGCAATTTCACTGTGTTGCTTTGTGACAAGATATTAACAGCTCTGGCTTGATGTGTTAGGCAGGATTTTTTTCCATTACATAAGCAAAGTAACATTTTTCACCGCTGGCATTCACAGGATGCAGAAATGGTAAAATGTGAAAAAACCCCAAACATTTTGACTTTGAAATTATATTTTAGTTTTTATATCTTTTTGTGTTTTAGGGCTGAGCTGAGGTGAAAGTGGCAAGTTTCTACAATTGCGTGAACTGACAGTTACTTTTGTTTTGCAGCAGAAACTAAATGTATTTTTAAATTTTCATTGTTACAGAAATTTGTTGCAACAAACCTGTCCAGGCCTAAGGTGCAGCTCGCAAACAATGATGCAGTATAATTTTTCTGTGAAAAGAAACCTGCAGCATCCCATTAAAAACAGAGGGTGCTGAGTTTCTATGTGGTGTGTGTGTGTTGTGTCCTTGTCATGGTAGCCCTTGGTCTCTTTCCACACATTCAAACGGAGACCTAGGACCCCTGCCATAACTTGGTTTTAGTCACTGGCTTCCTCAAAACCTGAACTTTGTACCCACACCCAATACTCCACTGAGTTGCATTCCAGGTAACACAAACTTCAGCAGAACAGAAATCCCATTGCATTTGGAGAAGATAAAAGTCAGAGTTTATTTCAGCCTGAAAAATGTGAAAAGTTAGGCAATGCTTTCTCCTTCCTCTTTCAGGTTTTCATGGTTGTTTCTTCATTGAAAATTCATTCTTTCCTTAAAGTGCATGTACACTCAAGTACATGGGAGTTATTCCCAGGAAGTGTGTTCTGTATCACTCCTAGCTCGTGGTCTTTCTCATCTGGCTACGGAAGTTTCAAGGGGAGAATGACATTGTTTTGCTCACAAGTACTGCAGTTCTGGGATTTATGACAGTCTTAGATGCTTTTTGTCTCCCTTTGGTTCCCTCACTAAGCTCTGGATAGCTCAAATCAAGTGCCCTCTTGTTCTTTTTCTTCAGGCACTGGAGATAGCTCACTCTGATGTCACAGGTGAGATTTGAAGGTGGAGTGCTCTTTTCCGTGCTTGTAGTTCTTCTGCTGAAGGTTGAAACGTTGTAAATTGCTTACATCTGTGTTGGATGCCCTCTGCACATTCATAATCTGATTATTTCTTTCCCCTCAATTCCGCTCATCAGAGTTACTTGGCAGAAATTAGAGTTCTCAATATGTCCTAAAATACCTCCCCTAGAAGGCAGTTAACCTCAGGTCTGCCTGCTCACCTTACAGGGCTGAGGATTGTGCCAATGTTGCTGCTTGCACACTCATTCTGAACCCATCCCATCACCCATCTAACAAAGTGGGAGAGCAGAATGTATTCAGCAGAGGCATTATGGGAACCACTTTCTGCAAATCTGTAAGTTGCCATTTAGGGTGCAGAGAGTTCGTGCTGGGGAAGGCTGAGGTAAAGTCCTGCATCTGATCTTATCTTTTGCATTAACTGGGCTTTCATGAGCAGACACTAGCATCCAATTTCCACTTGTCTGTCGGGAGGTGGAGACCAGTCTAAGAGGTTGGCCAAAGGATGATCTGAAGCTCATCAAGTCCCACTGGTATGATCTGGCATAGCTCTGAATCAATGCATGAGGTAAAGAAACAAATATGTGTCTTCAGGGTTATCAAACTGTCGTATTTCACCACAGTTGTGTGACATTCTCCTGAGCTGCCCTTGAAAAGCTTTGGGGATCCCTCTGAATGGGAGAGTTGTGAAAGCAGCCCATTTAGTTGAATCACTGTTTTTCCTGAGGGACTCATCCATGCAAATTCCAGGCCACAACAGCAGTGTTGAGAATTATGCTTCTTTTCAAAATTTTCTTTTTCATTTAAACTGGAATTCCATTTTGTCCTTTTCACTATAATCCATGAACTAGGTGAGCTGAGCATTGGGAGGAGCACTGAGTATGCTTGTCTCTGCCATTCTTCCCTACATGCTGACAGCTGCTGCCCAAGAGGCAGCACTGAGCCGGTCGGACCCTGCTCCAAACCACTGCAGCTGCTCTCCCCTCACCTTTTCATGCCAGTGGGACCTGCCTTTGCTGGCTCATAAAAAAAGCCTCATGAAATATTACTGTGGTGCCGTGGTCTGTGTCACAGCAGAGCCCTGTGCAGCCAGGCATTGTGAAACAAGCTTGGTCCTAGGAGCAGCCCTGGCCAGCTGTTAACCTTGCTGCCGATGGCACTGGGGAAAAGCTTTTGCCTTCAAGAAGCTGGTGGCAAAATTTGGCACTAATGGAGCTCTTTGATTTATAAGCCCCATAGAATGCCAGAGGCAGAATTTCCCATGTAAATCATCCGTCTGTTGTGTTTACAGGGCTTGTTAAAATACACAGATTGAAGGGCTGTGCTCCCTCCCTGAGCAACTGTGTTGCATGGGAAATGCAAGTGCTTTGTTTTCTGCACTTGCTTGTCATTTTGGTCCTGGGAATTAATCCTTATCAACAACAAGTTGTAATAGAGGCCATTTCTCAAGAGGACTTCTGCCATTCTCACCGATAGGTTTACTGTTAATCAATATTTGAACCTCCAGGGCTGTGAAATCTGGTACTGCATCCTACTTTCATCTCCTTTAATGGATGGATTTTTTTCTGTGTCAGCTGTGGATCTTAAGTTTTCAAGTGACCGTCTGTGGCAATTGGTATTATTCAATCAATGGTCTATAGCCCACAGGTGGTCCATAAAGCATCAAAAGATGATCTGTATAGCAGTGGGAGTTGGAAGGGAAAATCAAAGCAATCCTGAAGGCACACACACAGTGATGCCCCGTCGGTAGCAGCAAGCAGGGATGTGCCAGCAGCACCAGAACCATCTCGTAGGCACAGATCAATGGGTACAGCATTGCCTGTGGATTTCCTTTCTCTAAAAGGGTCATTAGCTCTTTGCTTATTAGAGGAGCTTGGGAAAAAAAGTGCTGTAAGGGCTGTATTGGACGTCTGAATAGTTTTTTTTACCAGTGTGGCTCTTTGAGTGTGGGAAGGATGTTTTTACATAGTTGCCCATCAGGTTTGGAGTGAACTAACTGATCTGGAGGCTGGATGTGAATAATTCTGGCTCTTGCTTGAGATGTTGGGGGAAGATCCCTAGCACAGACGCCAGCGGGTAGGCAGCAAGATCAGCTTGCAGTGGGTGTGGTACAGCTGTGAATCTTTTCCCTGGCAAAACCACAAACTCCTTGATGGCACAGGCAGTCCCTAAAGTTTGCTTGTTTCACAGTATTAAGGCCTTCTTTTTTATTTTACTCTTACTTTTCACCTTTACTTTCACTCTAGTCACTGCATTCTTCACAACTGGGAGGACTGGAAACCCTCTGTTCCCCCTTTGTTATTTTTCTTCTTTCTTTTTTATCTTATTAAAGGTGAGACATTTACATAATCACAGGACTCCAAGAACATGAGCCTTTGGAGCAAACAAACAGAAAACAACAGTCTCCTTTATGTGTCTTGTATAGCTCTAATAAAACAATTGAATGCTGAGTTTAGTAAAACAAGAATACACTGAATTTGTGGTTTTACACCATCTACAATAACATTTGGGAAATTGTTGGAATGCTTGTATTTGAGGAAAAAAAATTGAGTGGAGATGAACCCCTAATCTCTTTGACACATCCTTCAACAATCAAAATGAATCATAGGTCTGCTTTATTGGGCTTATTCCAATTTTGCTCACAATTACATTGTGTAGGTGAATGGTGCCAATTTTTGAACTGGAAAAGCATTTTAAACTGGTACAACTTTTTGTGATGAAATTCTATGCTTACAAAATGCAGGACCTCTTTTACAAATATGGCTCTCCTGTGAGATTATGTTTTTGTGTGTTCTCTCTTTGCTTTTCATGTTTTACAAAACTGTTAGCTTCAAATTTCAATCCTAGCTGAATTACTGAAATGTTCTGAGGATTGCAGGAAGTCTTGTGATATTCCTGGGCCAATATTACAGATAAGGGTGTAAAGATGAATTGAAAATGCTTCAGGCAGGAATACACCCTTGAAGTTTTTCTGAAGGTTTGTCTTTGAAATCCCTCACTCATTCTTCATCCATGAGAGAATTTCCTCTTGCTAAGTTGTAATTCTGACTAGGGCCATTAATTTTGGCTTGCTGTTGCAAGCAATTAATTAAATAGTTAAGGAAAGAAATTAAATTATTATGTTTGCATGCTTTAACTCTCTTGGGTGCAAACACAGTCAAAATGCTGATTCTCCTGTGCACTTACTCAGGCTTTTATCTCTTCCTGTTCCTTGCTTGAGCTTTCTGTTGGGTATCTGGAAGTCCTGTTCTTCCCAGACTCTCAAGAACTTTAGTGGCTTGTGTCTATCATTTAGTGCTTCCATGAGTGCACCAAAAGCTAAATCAAGCCACATCCTTCACTGTGCTGACAGGACTCTGACTATTTTAGGGGTTGATGGAGTATTACAGTGCACGGGAATAGCCTGGCTTAGGAGAAATTGTGCAGCATCTTCAGCATCATCCCTGTCTACAACCTGCTTTTGTAACTCTGTGCATACATCCCCACTCTGCTGAGGTGCTGCTGTCTCCCTTGTTTCCCTTCATAAGAGATGCAGCACTTAGCAGAAAGCTTGACAATCAATTTAAATAATTTTAAGTAATTGTTGAGACTAAGAATCGTTGCAGTTCACAGGCTTTGTTCAGAGTCCTGCATTCACCTCTTGTTGCTTAATGTCTCACCAGGGCTCTCTTTGTCCTTCCAGGTTTTCACAGGGAACAGCAATGCTGACAGTGTGGTTCACCACAAACTGCTACACTCCATGAAAGCTCGATTCTTGCGCTTCATCCCGCTGAAGTGGAATGTTGGTGGGCGGATAGGACTGAGAGTTGAGGTCTTCGGCTGCTCTTACAGTAAGTGGCTGCATCTTAACCCACATTTTATCAAAGAGATTTTTCTTGGTGCTGGTGGTGCTGAGGGGAGAGTGCAGTAAAAGTTTTATGAGTTAAAATGTAACATGAAACACATTGCCATTGTTTACTTTTTCCAGTAGTTGTTCTTGCCTTTCTCCCCAGGGATGTGCTGCCCATCTCACTCAGCTGGTGAAGCCTCCTCAGGGCTGAGCCCACCACAGAGCAATTTGCTGCTTCTGGGAGTGCCGGGAGTCAGATGCTGCAAAATCTCCTGCCCACTGGAGGTCCCAAGGCTAATTGGGAGCTCTATAGGGCTATATTTGCCTAAACAGTTCATTTGTGAGTTTAAGGCCAGTTACCTAGTTCTGAAGTGCTGTGGATTCTGCAGCTCTGGTTGTATTTGGGGCTGATGGCTTTATAGCTTCAGAGTGCAGAGAACCTGTCTGCTGATTTAATTGCTTTTACATGACAGCTTTCTTTGGCCACTCTTAACAGGAGATGGTCTTTGATGATAACATTTGTAGTGTTTTGGGCTTTGGAGCAGCTGGTAAATGTTGCTGGCTTGGGGTGTTCTGATGACAAATCTCGTCATAGCGCTGCAGATGTATGACCTATGACTGTGGCAGACTGTGAATATAAGGCAAAAGGACAGATGGTCCTCCATTGCAGAAAATGGAAGTCCACTCATGAGGAAATACAAGTCCAATATTTATTTCTCCGGTGACTTTGTGTTCATTTTTGTGACTTGAGATGCTGCTGGAAATGGGGGAGATTTTGTTGTGGAGAGTTGAGGGGATTAACAGCATTTTACTGATAAATTTGGGGTGGTGTGGCACAAGTGACCATCATGTGACACCACTGTACTGGTGCTTCTCCCCATTTAGCTAAAGTCCTCCCAAACACAAAAAATGGACTGTAACAGAGTAAGCATGAAAACTATTTGGGAGACAACCTAAATTCATCTAAGCTAAATGAAAGAGAAGTTTATTAAACTTTTTGATTCACATGTTCCCACTGAACAAAGACACAACTTCAGGACTTTCTGAGGCCTTGTCACTGCCCATGGATCTTAGGACTGTTTCACATGGTTTCTCAGGAAGATTCTTATGGTTTCTGTGTAGGTCTATCCCGTCCATTCAACTTCTTCTAGATGCTGTTTGTCCACCTGCACAGGCACTGTTGGCTGACCTACAACCACCTGGTCTGGATGCACCATCATTAGGGCAAGAGACCTTTTCCAGGTGTATCAGTGAACATGTAAACTGAAATCTGAAGTTCAGGATCAACTGCCTTTGGTGACATAATTCTGAAACAGCCAGCTAATCTGCTTTCAAGAGCTTTCTTCTTCCAGACCTCCGCAGTGAAGAGTGTAGTCCAAACAGTTGTGTAACAAATAGAACTTGAACTTTAGGAAGATTGAAACTTTTGTGGCTGTTTTTTCTTTTTTTGGTGGTAGTCCATGTGATGTACTGCATGAGCACTACTTTCATTTCAGACTGTGGTTGTATTTTCTATGGTACAAAGATTTCAGAATAACTTGCAGGCTGAGTTGCCTTGTGTTATCATCTAAGTCTTCATCTTTGTCCTGTACCCTGTAGTTGCAGGAAATAAAAGTGCTTGTGCAGAATTAAGGTATGAGATTAAAGCCAGCCAGAAAAGAAATAAAGGGATTCATAAAACTTTTACAGGGTGTTGAAATATTCATTCCATTTATATAAATGTGCCATTCACATTTCTCTCTGGCAAATTGCATATGCCAAGCAATACCTGTCTACAAGTTGTGCTTATATAGTTTTAGTGACTTGGCTACTCCTAACCCAGACACACCAGCACTGTACAAAAAATGTTTGATCATTTATAAAATGTCATCTTTATTGGTGTACTGACAGAATATCTGCTGCAGATCCTGAGCTGGTGTACAACTACATAACTGCATTTTGTAAAGTTGATAGCAGACAGACTCATCCACCGTTTTCAGCTGTAGCATAAGAAATATTAATAATCTGGGGAAAAAAAATTAAAATTACAAAGCTTAAGTTTCTAGAAACAGGCTGTTGAACAAGCCAGGAAGGAAACTGAAATAAAAGAACAAGTATATTGAATGTGCACCATCTTCATGCATGTGTCTGTATGTACATGAAAGAAGGGATGTGATGCTGAGAGAAGAAAAAGCATCAGCCAATATAAATCGATCTGTAAGAGCCAGATATGGCTTCCCTGCTGCCTTTGTAGGTGAATGGGACAGTCCTGTGGCAGCAGAAGGCTCTATTATCTCATTTTTGGTGTGTGACTCTCCTATGCAGTATTCTCTGCTTGAGAGGCCCCAGGAACACAATCCTGTGCTAACTTTTGCAAGTGAAGCTTTCATTGATGTCTAAGTAGGGGGCACATGGAAGACATCAGGTCTTGTAGGTCACCTGCCAGGTGACACTCTGCCAGGACACAGCAACAAAACATGCTGAGGAATCCTGCTGAGTGCACTGGGTGCCAAAGTGGGTAACTTAGCCTGTGATGGTACTGTGCTGCTGCTGAATGGCACTTGCTGCTGTTTATTGCTTCTGCTAGAAATAATTTGCTATGAATTTATTCATCAAGTCTTCTTGTCAAACAAAAGAGCTTTCATTTTTTGTCCTTTTTTTTCTTTTCCTTCTTTCCTTTTTCTTTTAACCCTCTATTTGGGTACCAGTTGACATTGTTTCTTTGGAAAAATAAAAACATGTTTTGAACAGAAAAGCTATTTCAGATTGAGTGTACCTGATTCTATCCCATACATACTGAATTTCCTATGAATAAAGGACTCCAAGGCCATCATAGAAGCTGTAATTCACAGATAGCCTGCTAAATGTTTACTTTCTTCAGAAAGTATGTATTTAAATGAAATTGATTACATTTTTTTAAATTCCTGTAAATATCTCATCTGGTATCCTCAAAATAGGATCTTGAAAATAGGAAGGAGATGATGATCTGAAAACATACATTAATGTTTCCTGTTCAGAAAAGGATTGATGATGAGTTCTGTGGAAAGTTCCATGGAGAAATATGTGTAAGCCTTTGCTATCCCTTTGCAGCAGTGGCTCCAGCAGTGTATTTTTAACAGATAAGCAGAGCTGCAGCAGAGGACATGCTCAGACAAATGGCAAACCAATTGCTTATGATGTTGGAGGTGGCAAGGGGTGACAAGTGTATCCTTATACTTGGGAAAAGTCTTGTTAGCTTAGCACAAGAAAAAAGAAAATTTCTGGCACAATTGCTTTTATAGGATAAGATTTATAGCAGCATTGAGGATGCTGATCATATTCTATAACTGGTTAACAGCCCAAGGTGCATCAGCAGAATTGGGTGTATGTGCAGTTAACAGGCTGGGATACCACAGGAGAAACAGTGATAGGGTGTGAGACAGGGTGTCTTGTGAGAGCAGAATTCTTCATTTGCAGTTCAGGACTCTGCTTTCTCATATTTTGCTGTCATTGCTTCAGGGAATATGATCTGATATCGTGCCTTTTTATTAAATGATATTTTTACTGGATTCTTTTTCTCTCTTTTTTTCCTCTTTTTTTTTTTCTTTTCCCCCACCTTCCTTCATCCTCTTCTTTGTCTTCCTATGAGATAGAAAATAACTCATTGCAGAGAACTGCTTAATGTCTGATGGACCTTGACCAGTCTTGTTTGTAATCAAATGCACAAGGTAAATACCCAAATGATTGCTTCCCCAAATGAAGCTGAGATTTTTGACAGGGATGAAGCTGCATGGCAGAGCAGTCACCTCTGAAGTAGTCATCCACATGCATCCCTTGGGTTTGTGTCTGAGAGAGAGGTGGGCATGGCTTTAGGGTCATTCAAGGCAGGAAGCTGTGACTGGCCAGGGGACACATCTGTTCAGACCAGGAGCTGTCCTCTTCCCTTCTGCTAGGAGTTAAGGATTCTGTTCATCGGTGCAAGCACAAGACTGAAAGTTCCTGTCTCACATGGCAACTGTTCCTAGAGTTACTCGTGATTTAGAATATCTTTGTTAAGTGTTCACTTTTCCCAAAGTCACTGAGAGGAAGGACTTTCTTCTTGAGTATGGCTGTGTATCCTCTCTGCTGCTGGGAGCAGATTGCTGCACGAGTAGGCTCTGTGCTCTCAAACTGCTGCCAGCCTGTCAACAGCCTTGTTGATGAGGACAATGTAGAGAAGAGCCCAGAATGGGTAAAGTCTGTCTTCAGGGAGTGTAAGAACACCAGCAGGCAGTGCAGGATGAAATCACATGTTGTGTTTTAGTCTGTTTTTACTACAGATTTTCTGAGACTTGAAACATTTTGGATCCTCGTTCTCTCGCTGGAAGAGGGTTATGGACATACATGGACTACATAAGCACTAAGCAAACACCAAGCAGGTTTTCTAGAGTGGCTGTTTTTTACAGGCACCAACGATTTGTTGTCATGCAAGCTGCCACTAATGACTTTTGGCTGCCAGTGTTAGCATTTATTTGACATATTCTCGTTTCATTCAGGGCTATTTATTGGCCAATGTGCTCACAACTGATAATTAGTGGAGCAGAGCTTTTCAGAAACAAGTTTTCCTTTGTGATACGCTCTGTAAATGTCAGTAGTAGAGCTCTTCAAGAAATCATGTTATGCTGTGGGTTAATGGAGAGTTAAGAACAAGAACTGAAGTGTGAATTTAGACTGGCTGGAGCCTTGAATCTTTGGAAAAAGATTGAGAAGGGCCACTTTTTGAGAAGAATTGAATCAGAGCGTCCTTGCTCCTGCGGTACCTTTGGTTTTAAGAGCTAGGAGAAAAATCAACTTTAGTTGCAAAATACTCTGGAAATCAAAGACTGTAAATTCTTTTTAAGCTATTTCCTAATTGCTGCCTGTGTTGAAATGAAACCATTTTTATAAGACACTTGTGATTTAGTTTAACCAAATTGTAGTATTTAATGTAGTTAGGGGAAATTCACAAGAACTAAACTACCAATTTAATTCCCTTTCTAGAAACTGGCAGTCAAGGTGTCAATAGAGAGAAGTCAGCAATTCCGAAGAAGCTGTTTCATAACACCTAATTCAGAAGTTAAAAACAGATGGCAGGAATACTTTTGTATTTGTGATAATTCCTAAACTAGCAACTGTTCCACAAATGAAGGGAAACAGCCTGTTATAATTCTGACATCACAGATAAGAAGTTGGTCTTAGTTTATTCAAGAGTGAATTTTCCCCAGGACTGAGTTTCTTTGTAGTTTTAATCTCGTAAAAAAAATCAGTTGCCTTCTGCTTTGGAATGAAGTTGGCTATGGAGTTACAGAATTTTTTCATCAGATTGAACTGTGGTGCTTCCTGCAAGTTTCTAAGTGTGCCATCAAACTCCTGTACAAACTGTCATACTGATAGGCAGAAATTTTCATGGTAGTTTCCATGGTTACAAATCGTTAACAGCTGTTTTATTTTCTGAGCTTTTAATAGTTGTTAATTGCAAATCTCTTTAATTTTTTTCACTTAAAAAAAGGAGAAAAAAAAGAGAAAAAAAAGGTTAAAACCCTCCCTATCCAGCTCTTATTATTTTTGGTTTTTACAAAGGAGCAGATGAAACTAGTGTTAATGCTTAAAAGGATAAAAGAGCTCTCAATGGAGTTTAGCTGACTTAAATTACTTACTTGAGTCATGATACAGTTGCTGACTGGAAGTCTTGATCATATGACCCGCTCAGTTATTTTTCAGAAGAAAACAGAAAACTGGTAGCTTTGGTTTATCATTGAAATGTATGGTTTGCAAACAAAGAGAATCAACCTTCTTTCTTTTTGGGCACTAGGAAGGTGTTACTTGGTTTTATGCATGTATCTCAGTAGTTATGTAGTTTAGTAAACCTCTGTTCAAATTCTTCATTGTCTGGTATTCTTAATTTTTAATATTTTTCTTGACAACAGAAAACACCAGTTGACAAAATTGATACTTTATACATAAATTGTGTCAAATTGCAGTTGGATGGAAATTGGAACTGAACTAATGTATGTCAGTCAGATGTTTGTGTACAATATATTAGTTAAAAGTATTTAAAGCTACCTGAAATATTCTGCTTAGAGATACATTTAAAATTTTGTTTAAAAATATGTTTTGCTTAAAAGACTACTTTATGAAGCAGAGAGAGTACTTTAGGCTGCTGCTGCCAAAGAAAATATTAATTGCAAGTGAGGAACAGAAAGCTTGTTTCCTACCAGAATGATTGGGATTTTAGAGGCTGGCTGAAGGGGAAAATATGTTTCTAATAGGATTTTCAAAGGTGTATAATCAGTTTAGATGCCCAGTTCCCATGAAATCTCTTCAAAAGCTTTTTGAATTGATATTTGACTATCCCTGCCAGCCTAGTCAATTTGCATGCAGAAACATGGCTGATAAATGCCCATCACAAGCAAGCAGCCAGCCCTCGGAGGCTGAGGGGATCCTTATCAGAATGCAGAGGTGGATGCAGGCATGGCTGGCATGCAGGAAGAGCTCAACAGACACTTGTGAAGCTTCAAAAGTGGAGTGAGTACTGAAGTGTTCAAAGTAATGAATAACATCCTGAATGCATTTGAGATGAACAGCAAATGTGGCAAGGGATGTTCTAGAGATCTGAATGTGATGGAAGGCACCTGTGCTGTTCTCAAAAGTTAAATGAGAGAGAAGTGTTGTATGAGGAAGGCAAGTGCAGACGGGTTCTGGTTTTATCCTTGTGTTCCCTTTCTCCAGCAGGGGGAGAGGATTGGAAATGGGTGAAATGTGGTTGTCCAAATGACCTGTACATCCTGTGGATGTACACTCAGAACAATACCTGACTCCAAAGTGTATTTGAAAAGATCCTGAAAAAAATAGTATCTCTTCTGATGCTGCCCGTCCTTGCCATTTTGCCATTTTCTTTCTTCCAGAGTCAGATATTGCAGACTTTGATGGCAGAAGTTCACTTCTCTACAGGTTCAACCAGAAGCTTATGAGCACATTCAAAGATGTAGTTTCCTTGAAGTTCAAGAGCATGCAGGGGGATGGAGTCTTATTCCATGGAGAAGGACAGCGTGGAGACTACATAACGTTGGAACTGCAGAAAGGGAAGCTCTCCTTGCATCTCAGCCTGGGTAAGGGTAATTGGGATTATGGCTTTGAATATAAATCTATTCTTTATATTAGACAGTATCTGCAAACTCCAGCTGACATCAGCAGAACATTGTGTGTGCTGATGTCATGCAGGACATAATAGTTGAGCTAAGAAGAGACCTTGGCTTCTCTAACTAGCGTTGAGCAAGGCAGAACTAGAACTGCTTAATGGCTACTTCTGATTCTTCACATAGCTCCTTTTTCTTTATATTTTTTCTTTTTTTTTTCTTTTTTCTGGAAGTGTGTGGGGTTTTTGTCTTATTTTTAAGACCAGCATTCTCAGGAAGTGGTCTTTGGACTGCAGAAAAGGTTTGGTTTTGGTTTGTGTCTAATTTTTTTCCATTCACTCAGTGATTCGAAGCTGAGCTGAGAATACAGAATTTCAGCAATAACATTCTGGTCAAAACATTGTTCACACTGGTGTATGTTTCCTTCCTGAAAACTCTGAATATTCCTTCTTCAAAATCTGTAAGGCTATCCCTGTATGATCATGTTGGATCAGAGCATCAGAGGAAAGGCTGGCTGAATTTTTTTCTGTAGAAGGATGCTTGTTTTTTCCCTGATGAATACTCTGAAGCACTTTGATAATGATAGAGACTACTCCAGTAGGAATGATCATACCCCCCTCTCCCAGCCTTATTGCAAAATCTTCACTGGCTTCATCTGTGGGTCTCCCATGGTACTGGCCTCAGCAGTCTCTGCTGGCTCATGTTTCTCATACTGAGGGGTTTAAGTTGGGCATTTTTCCCCTTGTGCTTAATTATGTTTGTTTTAAAAATCAGTAACTAGTTTCCACAGCTGTTGTACTTCATTTTTACATAAGCTCATTAATTGTTGAGTCCCCATGTTGTGCTTTCTTTCTTTCCTTCTTTCTTTATCAGCAAAGATTGGAAATGATAATGCAGTATTTTCTGATTTGGGATGTGGATGTTACTTGGACCAAAAAACTACATCCTGAAGCTCTGAATGGGGGAATCTACCCCACTGAACTATCCTCTTATACACTTTTTGTGCTAGGATAAGAATATACTACAGTTAATTGTATTATGTAACTTCTTCCAGAAGAGATGCTGTTGGGAACGTGTATTCTGAGATGAGTTGGGTTTTTTCTTCAGCTGTAGCCCCAGGTGTACAGAATTTTTAGCCATTTCAGGTCCTCTTTTTTGCATTCATATGTCATTACAAGGGTTTTGATGACTTCTCTTGAATCTGCTTCCATCTTGCCTGGCAGTTTTGCAGCATGTGTTCTCTCCATTCTGTGGGAATGTAGAAGAGGATACACACTCCCTTTCAGTGAGAGGCTCTAAAGTGTTCAGACATGTAGCCAGCTGGAAAACAGAAGAGAACTTGAAATTACTGGGTTAAAATTACCAGCCTAAATATTTTTATGATTTGTGATCTATATTTTGGAGAGCTAGGCCAGGTTTAAAAATTTTTATGAGCTGAACAAAACACTCTTATTGCTTCACTGACTAGTGCCATTTTTTTAAAACAATTTTCTTGTTAAAATGCAGAAAGCACAGAGTTGACAGTGAAGTGTCAGGAGTGGTCTGTTGATGTGATCAGACAGAAGATTTTTGTGTTACCCAAAGGAAGCTCTTAAGCCACCAGGACCAAAAAGGCCTGGCAGAATCAAGGATAAAGACAAAGCAGTAATGCCCTGCCTGCTGCACTGTGTGAGTGCAACATCTGTAACACCTCCTGGTTCATCACAAGGATTTCACAGGGAAAGAATGTCTGTGTGGCAGGGGGCATAAACACACATGTATGTGAATAAGAGACCCAAAGAATCTAAGGCAGTCCTTGAAAAGGATCTGTTTCCAAGAGCTCTGGCTTGCATCCTGGAGCTCTGCTCTGTGCTTTCCGTGAGTCCCCATGCTCCAGTTAAGAGTCTGAAGGTAACTCTGGTGTCTTTTGCCTCTCTGTGCCACTCCAGGGGACTCCAACCTGCACTTCAGTAACAGCCACACTTCTGTCACCTTGGGCAGCCTCCTGGATGACCAGCACTGGCACTCAGTTCTCATAGAACGCTTCAACAAGCAAGTGAACTTCACAGTGGACAAGCACACCCAGCACTTCCGAACAAAGGGGGATTCAGATCACTTGGATATTGATTATGAGGTGTGTGAAGCCTTTTAGGTTATAACCTGTGAGTTGAGGTATGACTTGCTATAAAATGAATATGATGGAAAGCAACCACCCTATGAGCTTTTTCTTTCCAGCAAAGATAATTTTTTAATATTTCCTTCCTAGAGAGCTCCTTTCATACTTTACCAGCATAAACTACGTCAGTGTAATTCCATATATGCCAGCATCAGAAAGTGGCAAATCTCTGTGCAAATAGGCATTGCATTATGGTTGCACCTCAAAGTATGGCAGACTTTGAATAAATGTGAAGTCATAGCCTGGGTTCTAGTCAAATGTTCAGGGAGCAGCTGTGTTATCATCTCCAATATGATTTTAATGTCATCACTATGCACCATACCTGCATTGAATTGAGCATGACTGGGGGGATTCCAGCCCTGAGTTGTCCCTCTATCCAGACACCACTTGCTTGAATTACAGCTCTCCACATAAACAGGTGAAAGGTATTGTATTCCCACTAGGAATGAAAGACCTCCAGTATACAAGGAAGTTTTAGCAAGGTGGGCATCTGTCTCTTCTCCCAGATGACAGGATGAGAGGAAATGGCCTCAACTTGGGGCAGAGGGTGTTTAGATGGGATAGCAGGAAAATCTTCCTCACTGAAAGGGTGGTCACACATTTAAATAGTCTGCTCTGGGAAGTGGTGGAATCATCATCCCTGGGAGTATTCCAAAGGTGTATGGAAGTGGTACCTGGGGGCATGGTCTAGTCATGAACATGAGGGTGCTGTGTTGGACTCAGTCTTAGAGATTTTTTTCAGTCTTAGTAATTTTGTGATTCTATGATTCTCACAACCACCAGCTTGACCCAGTTCCCTTCACATCTGAGCATGTTGCAGAGCATGCTGATCTAGGGAGCCAGAGCAGCTCAGCAGAGGAAACATCCTGCCTGCCCATAAACCTGAGCCTGGTGCGCTCCCCTGTGATGAGACCACGGTGTGGCAGAGTGCAGTTTATATCACCCCAGCAATTCAGTGCCTATGGATGACAGTTGTTAAAAAAGTACCTTAAAGCCCTAAATATCCTCTTATCTGTATGCAAGGCAGCTCCTCATCTGTTCGCCACCAGCGCACACCTGTGTGCAAATTCCCCCTGCTCGTTTTTATCCCCTTGTGCTTGTCTGCCAAGCCTTCCTTGCCCACAAGGCTGAGGGTCATGCTTGCACAGAGCCATCACCCTGTCTGGGTGTGTTGAGCTGGCACGGTTCACTGCTTCAGAGACCACAAGTTCCCCCTTTGCACTTTGAATTCATTTCTCCGGAAAGGATCATTTTCCAGCGCACCCAAGGGAAAAAAGCAGACAGCTCAGCAGTGGCAGGTGCCTGCTATCTCCTCTCATCTTCCAAAGGAAATTCCTTTCTTTGCATTTCACAAAGCAGGGTGGAGAGAGTGGTACCTGTCCCTGGCACTGCTCTACCAAATCATGAGCACATATAGTAGGGTCAGCACTTGAAACAGTGGCGTTCTGCACCAGCTTTAGACTGAACTATTGGGGCCAAAACTGTAACTTCTTTTAAGATGGAGTTGAGAAAAACCAAATAACTGAGTCATCAGCTTTTCTAATTTCAAAATAATAAAATTTCTTACCTCTTGCTTGGTGCCAACTAGGGGAAACTCTGGCTCCAATCTAATTTGCAGAACATTTTTCCAGATGTTCCAAAATAGGGAACATGATCGAGGAGATCTCCAGGTGCTGTAAATCAGCATCACCACCAGCTACTTTGGCACTCAGACCTTGTTCCCTGAGCTTAGTTTTTCACAGTGTGTTTTTTTCTCCATTTGCACTGAGAGAATCTTTCAGTCAAACATTGCAGCAAAGCAGTCTACTGAAAGTTTATCTCAGCACACTTTAGGGATTAAAGGCCTTACTGAGGGTAATAAAATCATTACTTTCATAATTAAAATTATTACCAATCACAAAGGAAACTGTTTTCTTAATAATGCATTGGTGTAATTGATATTGATTTTTCTTCTGGTTTTGAAACCCCAGTACAGATTCCCTAAGCAGGAGACTTGAAGAATAGAACATGAAAGAAGGAAAGTCTGGTGTTTTAGAAAGAACTAATGATTCTCACTGGAAAAAAAACAACATTGCTACCAGATAAGCCCTCATGCCAATAACAAACCTGCAAGTGACGTAAAGTAGCAGTCTGTTCACTCTTTATTTCTCTGAAGTGATCAATTAAAACAGCTGAGGTGCAAGTTCATTAAGAACTTGTTTTCAAGTAAATGTTTTCAAGGTTACCCAGGGAGGTTTCACTTGCTTATGTATCCCAGCTTGTTAGGTGGAGTGGGAGGAAAAATAACCCCCAAATTGCCCTTTATTTCAGTAATAATGAGCTGAGGTAAGGCTTTGGGAATTTTGATAGGCAATAGGGCTGACCAGGTTCCAGGAGCTGTCAGCCTGTAAGCAGTGCCACGCAGCAGTGCATGGTCTTGCTGCAGTGGATGCAGCAGGATTGCGGCACAGGTCCTGATCAAGGGTGGCTGCAGGATCCCCATCTGCATTGTATCACTCACCATGCTGCTGGCTGTGATGGGAAAAATGAGTAAAACTTTAGTGGTACCACCAGTAATGCTTTGCCAGAAAGGTCAGTAAAGTTAATTAGAAAACAGCTGTGACATTTGAAAAATGAAGGCAGGATTATCAGATTTTTTAGGGGGTTGTGGGGTTTGGTTTTCTTTCTTTTCTTCAAAATCTAAACAATTATGCTGTATTTGAGCAGCTTAATTTTCCTAGGCTCTTGGTCCTCCCAGGGCTTTCAGCCCTCCAGTTGAGTGAGGAGCTGTAACCTGCGCAGTGTTAACATCTGCCAGTACTTAGACAACAGCACAGCAGAAGTTTTGTGCGAATGTGTAGCCTGCAGAACTTCTCCATTACAAAGCTCAGTCCCAAATGCCACATGTGACAGATGTAAAGACCAAAGCACAGTGAAACTGCAAGGTGCAAATGGGGTACTTGTGTATGTGATAGTACCCTTCTCTGGCTGAGACCAGAACTGCTCAGACACGTGCCTGGTGGAAAGGAGTTACCGCAGCTCCCAGGCAAGCCCGGAGCTCTGAGGGCAGGCAGAGTTTATTCCCCCATTGCTCAGAGCTTCCTGAGCACTGTGGGCTGCAGCCTGGTGTCACCCTCTGGGCCAGTGGGGCTGTGGGTTGCACAGTGTGGGAAGGTTTCCTTGTGTGTAAGAGTTCCTGGGAGGGGAGCTGGTGGCACTAGGTTGTTGTGCCAAGATACCTCAGAGCTGCTCCCAAAGCAGTGAGCTCTCTGTGCCAGAAGTGTTTCTCCAGCAGCAGGAATGCAATGGGGGCTGTAATTTCCCCTGAGAGGTGGCCAGGGCCTGCCTCATGCTTCCAGTGATGTTGTTGGTGGGAATTGTTTCTTAAATAACACCCCAAGTGGATGTATGGGGCTCTGCTCTCTTGCTTTTGGGATGATATACAATGTATTGTAGGATATACATACACATGCATATATACATATATATAATATAAATAATGCTGTTCTTATTCTTTCCAAAAGCTCAGTTTTGGAGGGATTCCTGTCCCGGGGAAGCCAGGAACCTTTCAGAGGAAAAATTTCCATGGGTGCGTTGAGAACCTTTATTACAACGGAGTCAATATAATTGACCTGGCCAAAAGACGCAAACCTCAGATCTATACTGTGGTAAGAGGCAGTGCTGTGTGCTTTCCTTCTTTGCTTCCATGCTTTTTGTGCTCTTGTGGTGTTTCTGGCTGCATTGAATGAGCAGAGTTCAGATTTGGATAGCTGTGGGGATAATTAGCTAGTTAAAATGATATTGCTGAGGTTAACACCAGCCAGCGCTGGCTCCTGCGGAGAGAGTTATTGAGAGACACATGTGGAAACCAATGCATTTCTCTGATTTTCCTGGTGTTTCCCCAAGCAAATTCTAATACATTTTGGGGTTTTTTTTCAAGATAAAAATGTGTATATTTAATGATATGATAGAAGTCATAGAGATTTTTTTTTCCTGGTTAACTCAGATAAAATCTTACTTTCTGAACTATTCTCTGTCACTGTTGGGAAGTATAGCGCTAGCAGAATTCTACTTTGATACTTCAGTTCATATTATAGAGGAGAAAAAATACTCCTGTTATCACTGGAAACAGTCTTCTTTGTGCTGCTCCTTATATTCAATGTATTGGCAGTTCTGAGAGCCAATGACTTTGTACTACTATCTCTAAATGTGGAATGGTAGAGGTAAAGCAAGAGGAACTACAGTTTTACCCAGCTTGATGGCATAAACCACAAATATAACTTAACTCATAATAAGGTCCAACATTACAGATTTATTAAAATATATCAAAAAATAACAAACTTTTTTTTGTAAAAAGAGTTAACTACACTTCCATGCAGCCTAGACAATCTGTATATAATTCAACTCTGTTCAGCTTTTGTCTCACTCCTACAGTGTGCTTTGATAAATGCCTTTTGGCTAGCTCTGTGTCTTTGGAGAACATGGAGATGAAACTGCTTGTGGCTCCCATGGCATCTTCTAGTTTGTAGCAATGTGTTTGGATACACTAAACAAAGCAAGACCAAGGAAGTTCTTTCTGTGCTTTCCCTGCCTAGGGCAAGGCTCAATAGGCAGGGAGTTGGAAAATGGAAAGGTGATGGGTGAGAAGTTCCTCACTGTGTTGTTGGCAGTCAAGACTGCCTCCAGGATACTCCCCTGGGACTGAGAGACTTCGCTTTAATAATCTTGAGTTTGATTGTTCTGACTGAGGACTCCAAGGCAGAAATCCTATGAGCTGTGTTAAATTGCTCTTTCCCTCAGCTTACTTTCTAATGGGGGAGCAAAGAGCCCTTGTCTGCTTCTTAGGTCATTAAACAGCTGGTTGTTTTGCTGGCTGGGTGATGGGAAGGCCTTACTAAAGGGGAAGAGCAAAATTTTGCAATGCACTTTTTCTCAGAAGGGCATAGTCTGGATGTAAGTGGCTCCAAGCAGTGAAACTCTGTTATCACTACTCTTGGTTCAGACAATGCTAGATGAAAGGTCTAGGAATCCAGCTCCTTCTCTCAAGTTAAGGTAGTGAGGATGTGCCTCCACCCTCCAATCTCTTTCACAAAAGTGATGATTTAAACACCATGGTTTCCAGAGGCAGGCTGCTTACTGCATTTTTCAAGGTTTATGAGCTGCTCTGTGCTGTGTCTGGGACACTTGGGTATGCAAAGTGCATGGACAGGTTGCCACGCTCAGAGTGCCTCATAATCTTAGGTGAACAGCCTTCTATTGGAAAAGGGCCCTGAAAATATCTTTTCCAACATTCTTTGCATCCCAGCTGTTTCTAGCAACTCTCAGGTACTTATAGGTTATTCAGGCTGATCCTGTGTCCCTTTTTTACTCTTCCGCACTCATTAGCAATTAACTTCCTCAAATTAAAATAACTTGTTCTTGTAAATCTAGTGTTTTGCCTGCCAGAGTTACTGTGCACTAAATGCTTTTACTCAAAGTGCATTGAGGTTCTCAAGCAACAAGCTCTATCCACAGGGAGCTGCAAGCTTCTCTGTTTTTTATCTTTGTAGTCACTAAGGTTGTCTGAAGTGGAAATGCAATGAAAGGATCAGCACAGAAGAATGATTAAATGTAACAGCGACTTGGAACTACTCCTTCCAAAAATATGTTGCATATTTACATTCTCTCTCAACAAGCTGGAGATCACCTGAGATGGTTCTGTGTTGTTAATCCCCAAAATACCTTTGTCTTCTAGAAAAAGATATTTGATGGCAAACTGGTTGGTTTTGGATTAGAAAGCCATTAATGCTTAGTGGCATCAGTTTTTGCCTCCAAAGGCAGGCAGACTTCAACGCTCTCTGTGCCTTTGTGAATGTTGCCACAGTCAGTGAGCCAGACTTGGGGATTTTTGTACGTATCAGCTTTGGGTTTTTTTCACTTTTGACATCTTTCACACAAGCAGGAGAATGATACACCAGCTTTGGAGGTATAGATTTCCTCTTATGATGTAGTTCCTCACCCATATAAATAATGGTCCCAAATCAGCTGCATGTAAAGTCAGAGGAAGAAACTACAGGTTGTCAATAACAGAGTGCTGTAGTATGTATTGTACTCTTGGGTGGTGGCTGTGATTATCATTCTGCCTGTTCTTTTCTGTAACTCGTTTGCAGTTTTCAGGCTTGCAATAAATCCCCTTGAGAAGGCATCTCAAGATAACGAGGCAGCCTGTCTCTTTGAACTGGAACTTGCCTTCAGAATTCCATTTTTATATTGCCTGGTACTTAACCTCCCTACATAGCACTGTCTGTTTGGACAGGCGATCTTTCTTCTCTCTGGGATTTCTTCTGTCCCTGATGGCATGTTGTAGGCTTTGTGGCGTTTCTTTTGTTGTTGTTGTTGTTGTTTTTTGGTTTGGTGGTTTTTTGTTTGGTTGGTTTGATTTTTTGGGGTTTTTTGTTGGATTGGGTTTTTTGGGGGGGGGGTGGGGGAAGGTTGGCTGTTTTGGTTTTTTTTTGGTTTTTTTGTTCATTTCGCTTTCCCTTCCCTTCATCATTGAATGTGGAGCAATGATATGGAATCTTTTATGTGCTTTTTAAGTGATTACTGCAAAAGGTTATGAGAAGTCAAATTTCTGTAATTAACCACTGTCATGGTCCTAGGGTGGACCCTTGGGAAACGTCATAAAATGCTTTAAAATAGTAATCTAAAAGTTTGCCCTATTTATGAAATGTCTTCTCAGCACAAGAGAAGTGCAGACTGCTCATTATGAGAAATTGCACAGCAGTTACACTTCTTGGGCAATTAACTAGGGGCAAGAAAATATGCAAGTAAGAGCCACATTTACAAGAAGCAGAAGGGAAATTTTTCTTCACAGAAGGAAATTTTATCTCTTGATATCTGGGATGGAGAAGTCTTCATTTAGGGATTTTGTGCTTGGTAAGAGTATATGTAGATGCAGGAAGAGATGGGGCAAATTTTAGGAAGATAAATCCATTGAGAATTGCTAAATACATCTGGTTGAGGGAGTAGATAAGAGAAAAAAATAGCTATAGCCTCCTGAAAATACAGAATCCATTTTACCATGGATGGGTGGAATTTAGCACCATTAATGCTAGATTCTGGTTGCACCTTTAGAAACTGCTCGAATGTGACCTGTGGCCAGTGTCTTAAGTTGTTTTTGTGCTTCACTGATTTGTGATGCCAAATTAGGAAGTTGTCTAGCTCATTAAAAGAAATTAGGAGGTCATGAAAAGACGCTGTGTTTGGTCTTCTCAATGTTCCACCCTACTTATTCACTGAAATTGAGAAAAACACGATCTCTTTTCCTCTTCCATTACCTCTGGCTAATAGAAGTTGGAGTTGCATTTTTGTTTAGCAGAGCAAACCCTGTGCTGGCTCCAGAGGAGTGCAGGGTACTGTAAGGCAGAAGTTGTCAGCTCTCAGACACGCTTGAATTTCTACGCTGGCCTGCCATGTTGAATGTGAGAGTGACAGCTCAGCACAGCGAGGGATGTGGTGACATGTAAATGTATCACTGTAGTGCCTTGGGGAAATAACCAATTGCCAGCATCAAAGAGCAAGGGAAGATACCTAGTGACAGGAGAATGTAAACTAATAATTCATTCTCTTTATAGAGAATCCAAACATGCTATTTTATTAAGCTGATTTGAGATACCTTCATCCTGAGAAGAATTTGCTTGTCTGCGAATGTCTCATTCTACCAAAGTGCTCTGGCAAGTGTTGATCTAGCTGTGAACATCAGGCTGCTGATTTGTGAAGGCCCCTCCTAGGGTTTGGAGAATCACAAGTTAGATTCTTTTTCCAATTTTTGGCGCTCCTGTAAGGCTACAGCAATCCTATATAAAAAATGTTGGAAGTTTTTAGTGACTTTTTTTACAACTTCCTGTGGACCAAGATGAATTTCTAAAAAAAAAAGAATAATTAATTCAATTATTTTTTGCAAGTGTTGGGTCACACAATTAAAGAGAGGACTGAATTAGTTTTTTTTTTTTAGATAAGGCAGGTGAACTCAGATTCTAGAAATATTTGGTTCTTTTAAAAATAGGTTTGTATATTTTCTTCTATATTTCTTTGTGGTCTCTGGGTCTTCAGAGGAGCATTCTACCTGCACTGTGGAATAGCAAGGAAGTCTATATAAATAGCATTCATTCTAAGGTCCTATTTTATTGTTGCTGAAGGATATAACAGGATTATTTTGAAAGAAATTAAGTGTGTCACCTCAATTGAGGTCTTGAAATAAAGTCTATTTAAATAACATCTTTCACATTGATTTCAGTTGGCTTTGTCCACAATTCTAAAGAGTTTCAGCGTGCAAATGTATGATCCAGCACATAGCTGCATTAATAAACTCTCCTTGATATAAAAGTTTCTTTGTGTTAGGGTTTTGATAGTTGTGATGGCAACAAATGAAGGAAGTATTTCAGGGAGAGAGACCACATTTTTTAATAGGACTGGATGACATGCAGAAAAAAATGACATGTTTCTGAGCAAACAAGGCTTTTTTGAGAGTCATCAGACTTCAGCAAATTACAGGTTAGAAACAATTGTTCAGGGTTTCATTTATTACATTATCTGGATAGTCAAATTGAATGAATAGGGCAGTTAGTGCCTGCTGAGCAGAGGAGGATGTTTCAAGGTGGGAGGTGATAAGGCTGTTAGTCCCTGTAGGAGAGGAAGAGAGATGGCTAATTATTGTCATAGGAGTTAGCAGGAGATAAGGAAAATGGGAGAAAATGTAATTTTCCTCAAAGCCAAGGCTTTAGTATATTTTTTAAGATCTTATTCCAATTGGTAAGGCCTTAGGAACTCTTTGGCACTTGGCATAACAGAAGCTGAGCCCATCACAGTCAGGAGCCTGGATTGTGTGCAGTTCACACCAACCATTTAAGCTGGTGTTGTGCTATGATACACAGATAACTGGAATTTAAAAGAAGAAAATTTATTAAAGGAAACTAATACATAAAAAAAATCAAAAATGCTGATAGGAATTGCTTTCTATACACTTTTCTATTTTAAAGTAGATGTAGTTCTGTTTTCATAATAATAATGAAGAAAAAATCTCATTGCTGTTGTGTTTTGTTTTAGGCAATAAAAACTAATAAACTGTAGATCACTTTAGCTGGAAGTGGAGCAAAAATTTGACTTGGGCTGTAATAATTTTCCAGTTTGATTTAAGACATCTATCTTATTCACTTCTAGCAAGGTGAATTTCAAAGGCTGGCTTCATTCCTACTTGTTGCTTAAAGTGAATCTTCCTCCTCACCAGGAGGTTGGGTGTGGGTGAGATCTTGGGAGGAGACGTAGGCAGGAAGTCTGATCCACACTGACCAAAGGGATATTCCACACCAAATGATTCTGCTCAGCAATAAAAGCCAGGAGAAAAAGGAAGAGAAGAGGTGTTCATTATAGTGGAGCAGCCTCCACACATGCTGAAGCCCTGCTTCCTAGGAAGTCGCTGGGCATCACCTGCTCATGGAAAGTAAAGACTAAGTCTTTTGTTTTCCTTTGCTTCTGTGTGCAGCCTTTGCTTCTGCTTTATTGAGCTGCCTTCCTCTTGAGACAAGAGGGTTTTCTTCCTAGCATCCCAACAAAGTCAACACACCATAGAGAGAAGATACTAAGTGGTCACTATTTTCTGTGTGTGTGTGTTTCCTCCTGTGGTCTTTTTCCCTCTTTTCCTGTCCCTCTGAGGAAAACAATGTAGAATGTTTCCAAAATATTTCTGTATTTGCTCTCATCTTTCGTCAACATCTCTTAACTGTTGCACCATGCAATGAAACAGTAATGTACAGTTACTATGGTCATAAAAATGCTAAAATCCTTTGTTCTGCTTCTGGCCAGTGACACAGTTTAGGAGTCTGAGATAAAGAACATCTGGAAAGGTCCAGCCAAGCATCTAATCCCTTTTTCTCTCACAGTCACAATGTTTCAGTCTTTATATGCCTTCTCTTTTTTTTGTAAAATGTTACTTTCTCCCCACTGGGAATATTTTTATAATGTAAACAATTTAAATCAATGTGATAAACAATTAACATTTTTTTAGAATTCATGATACTTGCAGTAAGTGGAGATAGGGCAGTTCTCTGTCATGAGATTGATTATCACAGGGCCGTATTACTTTCAATGTAACTTGGATCAGGAAAGCTTTCAGATTTCTATATTGAAATTTTTCTCAGAGAAACAGAAACCCATCTCAGTATAGGAACTTTTGGTCCCCTGCTCTTGCTCACTCAGTGGACTCGTCCTAACTGAAGGAACATTGTGCACCTTGGTGCTCCTGTATCCCATTTGAAGACAGTTTGCAGCAGTATTTCAGAAGGCTGGAGCTGGTATCTCGCTTTGATTTGCTTTTCATGTAGTGTTCAGCACAGTCTTGAGAAATACTTGAAATGTGTGGGTCTCCTGACATTTGTTCTGCTAGAGAGAATTAATTTGAAAACAGGGCTTGAAGGAACCTCCCTCATTCTCAAAATCCAGTTTCTCAGAGTTGAATGCCAATTTTTCATCTTATCCTTTTAAAACTGCATCAAAAGTCACCTTTTTCTTCTGTTACTCTCCTTGTAAATTCATCTGCAAACTCAGTCCCTTCACAGCTAGAAGTAGTCCTCCAATTCCAAGTTGGAGATATTCTTGCCAGTTTACCACATTTTTATCTCAGCCAGGCCTGGGATCTTAGTCCCTTTACCTGTCACATGAAACCATCCTTTCTAATCCTCTGCAGAAAGCAAGATACTCTTTTTATTGGACAGTACCCACAGAGTGATTAATGAGGAAAGTTTAAGTGCCCATTTGATGCTCTAAACTGCAGGTAGAATGAGAGCTCAGAAATACTCATTTATTGTTCTCTCTTTTCAAGCTGTGATCTTGGCCTGGATCCTCTGGTAGGCTAAGTGCTGAGAATTGCACTGCAGCTGTCAGTTTGAATAGTTTCCCAAGTTATTTTTGATTAGTATTCTCTGAGAGCAAGGAGGATGTATAAAGAATTTGTTACCAATTGCCCTGACTGTGGTGTTGTCTTCCCTTTTCATTGAGCAGCACACAATACTGCATGAAGAAAGGCCAGAAAAGACTGAAATGGTTCATTTAAGTTACACAGGTTTTCTTGAAGTCCCACAGAAGTCACTGGAAAGTTTCCAGTCTGTTTTGGATGAAGTTTATGGCTCAGAGGATCTTCTATGTAATCCACTTTTATCCTCATCACTTAGCAACTGTGTTCTTCCATTCTCTTTTAATAGGAGAGGCTCTGGTTCTTCTTTAAAATGCTGTAACATGCTGCTGCCTGTTCATTCAACATCTCACTTGAACAAGAACCACGTCTAAGGCTGTACCCTGCCTGCAGAAATCTGGGCTGCCTCTACTCTTTTCTTAAGACAGCTGTCATGGCAGCCAGTGGAAAAAATTGCAAGTATCTTCATTGCAGTTTTAGGCTCAGAAGTTTTCTCTTGTAACAACAATAAGAACTATTTTGTTAAGATTTCACTGCTTGTTAGAGGAGTTGTTAATCAGTCTGGAGATGGACTCAATGGAATTCTCAAATGCCACATGATAGCTAAAGTTTCCAGCAGCTGGGTAGAGCTGAGCGTCTCCTTTATTTTCTCTAGAGATTAGAGCATTCTTTTCCCATTTCCTAGCCAATGAGCTTTTACTTTTCAGTTAAATTGGGTTCAATTATAAAATCAAGTGTCTTCCAGAAATCTGGCATATACCCTGGAGAGTTCCAGAACTGCTGCCAATTAATGCAAAATGCTTGTGATCAGATGAAGGTTTAGGGGGAGCTGTTTACTTTTCTGACTTAGACCTGCTGGAATAATTTGTTTGAGAATAACGCTCACAGCAAATTTAACAATTTTTTTAAAGGGAACGTATCCTACTTCAGTAGAAAAATGTTTTTCAAAGTAACAATTGTGTATGTCTTTTTTCAGGTTTTGTTACTGTCTCTAGGAAGGTAAACAGGTTGGTCAGTGTAAGGATGTCAACAACTGTTGTTGGTGTGTCTTAACTACATCATCTGGCTTTGCTCTGGAATGCCGCTTTAAGGTGTTTCCCTCCTAAATTAATCAGTTGAATTGGTGTAAGTTCTTGGGGCATCAGTTGTTTAACTTAACTTTTCTTTTTTTTTGTTTTTTACAAATCCTGGCTAGTTTTTAGTCCTGACTGCAATTACTTGTGGCCCTTATATCGTGGAGGTCTCAATTTTTGAATAAGAGTAACAAAAATACCTCCTGAAAAGAATCCCCCCAAAAGGCAGACACACCTCTTGTCTGTCTTCCAAATGCACCTTTAATCCCATTTACATGGAATATTGCAGCACCACCTTTGTGCATTTCCAGGTGTCTGTTCTTATGGTGTGTGGAACCACACCTGCTCTGCTTCAGTTTAGACAGTGGAGAGGCTAAAGTTGAAGACAGACTTCAGAGCTTGAAGTCTGACCAGGTTAAGCAAGGGAAGAGATGTGCAGCTCCTGTCCATATGTCCCAGTATTGGCATTGAAGTCAGAACTCTTTCCTGATCATGTCTCAGGGCAGGACTTCTGGTCTGAATTTTGATTAAAAACTGAGGTAGAAATGTAACAATGGCAAAAAAAAAAAGTTTGTGCTATCTCTTCCTGCAGCAAATCCCAGCTGGTAGTAGAAACCTTTTAAATGCTGAGATCAAATTTCCATCCTACTTCCCACCTGACTAATATTCAGTGGAGATCAGATAAGCTTTGGATTATATCTCAAAATATATTATAATATGATATACTCATGGATTCCTTTTGCCAAATCTGGCTGGTAGTGTTCTGAACCTAACAGGTACTATGCAGGTAGCTCCATATAGATAAGAATCTGTCTAGGATTGCTTCATCCAGTGGTAACTTTGTCTATTTCTGGCACCTTATTTTCTATTTAATAAATAAAGACTGGAAAGATGTTTGAAAGTGATAAGGAACAGTTTCATCATCTGTCTGAGATTGCAGGCAGGAATTCCCCAAGCACTGTGCAACTTCCCGCACATCCATCAAGTGCTGTTCGTTATAATTATCCAGTTAGAGTGAGGTACAGGCTCTGATGAGAAGTGTTATCATGGAGAAAGCCTTACACTCCAATGTTTTGATCAGATTCAGCTGGTATTTTACAAAGCCATGTTCAAAGCAGCTGGCTGCAACAATTTCTCCTGGAGTAGCTTTGAAAGACGTCACTCATTAAGTGCATCCTGACTTTATATATTGTTAGGTTTTATACCATGGCCTGATTAATCTGGTGGGTAATCTACAGTAGCTGAGCAAACTGATACAGTAATTTCTTCCATCAACTCCAGTGATACAATCCAGTGCAGATTCTTTGAGTGAATGTGCTTCTCTTCTGGGCAAATTGCAAATTGATTTAGGGGCTGGGTGACTGAGATAATCAAGTAGGGTGTGGCATTGATAAGGACATTTGGTTACATTTAGATCCTTCTAAGAAGTAAGGTTTTGATTTTTAGTCCTCAGCATTTGGAATAGAAGTAAAATTTTGAAGTTAGGTATGTTTTCCCAAGATGGACAGATACATTTCCTATTGATTTCCAAAGATATGTGCCTGAATAATAATACCTATTTCAGCCTTGAGGGCGATTAGAAATCCAATGAGCTTATTTAACTGAAGATATTTTGGGATGACTGAAAAAAAGTCATGCTGATTATGTTTGATTTTTTTATTTTTTTGCAGGGGAATGTGACCTTTTCTTGCTCAGAACCACAAATTGTTCCTATCACCTTTGTGAGTGCCAGTAGAAGCTACTTGCTGCTGCCCGGCACTGCTCAGATTGATGGCTTGTCAGTCAGCTTCCAGTTCCGAACGTGGAATAGAGATGGCTTACTTCTGTTCACCGAGCTGTCTGAAAACTCAGGACATCTCTTGGTTTATCTTCATGGTGGGAGATTGATGCTACTTATTCAAAAGGAGACTGAGAACCCAGTGGAAATCTCTGAAGGTGTTTATTTTTTGTTTACTTTCACTTGTCTGCTTCTAAAACACAAAGGTTCAGCTCCCTGGGATGAAAGGATCAAGCAATAAGGAAACACACCATCTCTCTTTCTCTTTTAAATTTTCTCTTGCTTTCCAGTGGTAAAGCTGCTCTGTACAGCTTGATCTAAGCTTGGAAAATTGGCATCCTGAAATCTCCAGACTCAATCTCACTGACAGTTAGCTGAGTCTCTATGTTCTTAAGCAGTCACACTCAATTTTCTTCAGTCAGGTCACATGAAGCCCTTCCTGTTCCCATCTTCAACTGTGCTGAAATCAACTGGAAGCCAGCTCAGCCATAGCATCTTTCCCAGTAAAATTTAAGGGAGGCTCAGAGCTGATTTTCTTTCTCTTACTGTAGCTTTGGACTCCCCCTTTATGCTATACTCAGAAGAGTGGCTGACCATGGGCTTCCTCTCTTTACACTCCCTATTAGGCTTTTTTACACACTTGACTAGTTGCTTTGTGTAGTAAAGCTGGTGGGATGCAAGAGGGTAAAATAGGGCTTCCTCTCTGATTTAAAATCTGGGGGAATAATAATATTAATAATGATGATGATGATAACAACAATAATAATATTATATTTTCTAAAAGCGCAGATGTTTAAAAACATGTAATATTAAAATATTCCCTGTACAGACTAAAAGAGGGCAGATGTATCTATTAAAAGAAGCAGAGATAAAAAACTGACAGAGCTGTCAAAGCAGAACTGTTCTGTATGCATGTTTCATTCCCCTTTATGATCAAAAATGAGGCAGCCCTGCATCTATCCTTACTCATGGAGAGTGCTACAGCCATAGCTCGCTGCAATTGAACACAGAAGACTGGGATTCCAGCCTTTATTGCAGTCCTAATGAAATTGTTGACAAAGCTGAGACAATGTCAATATTTGGTTGGCTGCGTTTGTTTTTATGTAGTTCTGAAATAATGAACCTGAGTCCAGCCTATCCAAACATGCTAAACTGCCTACTTGCACATGGGAAATGTGCAGAAGGTGCTTGTGCCATGTTCTGCAGATGTCAGGTACTCACAATAAACTCATGCTTGCTCTAGAATGGACCTGTTTTTTCACCCAAATGGGATCTATTTCCTCTTGTAATTGTTTCAAACCCCAACAACATATTCCACTTCAAACTGCACTTCTAGTTGAAAATCCATTTTTTGCTGGAAAACCAGCCTCTAATTCTTTGGTAATTGTGCATGTGTTAACAGCCATTACTGAGTAATTTTCATTTTGAAATTCATGATGAAATGGCTTTACACACACCTAACGCCCACTTTTTAAATTTTTTTTTTAAATTGTTCTCTCACCTCTTTGTGTTCCTAATTGCTTGTTTGTTTTCTCTGACAGCAGCATTAACAAAAATATTCTGTTAGGGTGGGGAGTAAATACTAGTTGTCTGTGCCTGATCTCAGTCACTTCAGCCTGATGGTAGCATATTTTGAACTGTAATTAGGTTGCTTTTGATCTGCCCCTCTGTGTGCGGGTTCAGAAGCTTGTCCACTGATTCTCATGGCTGTCAGAATAGAGGATGTGGAGTTTCTTTTTAGCTCTGTGTATTTCAGGAGCACACAATGCAGCACTGATTTTCAGAATAGGGAAACAAGACAGGTAATTTCCCAGTTCACATGGGTGTCTAGAAGAGAAGGAGACTGCCTAGTCTATCCCTCAAACCTTAGAGGTTCCTGGTCAGAGCAACAATCCCAGTTCTCAGAACATCCGTGTAGAAATCCAGCTTCTGTGCATCCATTAATA
Organism: Haemorhous mexicanus; assembly: GCF_027477595.1. NCBI lineage: Eukaryota > Metazoa > Chordata > Aves > Passeriformes > Fringillidae > Haemorhous > Haemorhous mexicanus. The sequence goes on from NC_082348.1 coordinate 13,223,907, forward strand.
GTACCATGTGCTGCATTGGTCGTGGAAGGTTTTAAGAAACACAAATCCTACTGATACCTGTTGGAGTCAGTCAGCTTTCAGGTTGGAGCCTGAGAACAGGCTATGAATGTCTCACTGAATCTAATCCTCTGCAACCTCACACATGTGTTTAGTACCAGAAGCTCAGTAGAGATCTCTGCACACTCTTGGACTTGTAAGCATTTACCAACAGACTGAAGACTGACATCAGCACCCCCTAATTGGTACAGTGTGATACCAGAAAGGTGAAGGATTGGGCTAGCTTGATGAGTGCCTGCAGTGGTACAAGATTAGATTAAAATGTGAGATAACCTACTTAAATACTCTCAAAACTTTCCTTTTCCTGGGCCCTTTCTTCTATGCCAGCTTGTTTCCAGAGGTAGTGAGTTCTTTTCAGCTACAGTTCTCACCTTTTATAGCTCAGCTGCATATTTGCAGTCACAAGTTGGAAGCAAAAGAAGATTTAAAGAAAACAGTTGTCTCCTGCACATCTCTTTTTCGATTTGTCCCCGTTTTTTTGCCAGGCACTAATCTCCACGATGGGCTTTGGCATTCTGTTAACATCAACGCCAGAAGGCATCGCATCACCCTGACGCTGGATAGCGACGCTGCCACCGCCAGCCATGCAACCACAGTCTCCAGGATCTACTCTGGGAACAGCTACTACTTTGGAGGTAGGTTGTTGCAGGGAAGTTTTCATGATGCAGATCCTCAGGTGCTCACCACAGAGCTCTCCCTAGGAGCACTGTTTGCAGCTAAGAGCAAAGGTAAGGCATGATTAAATTGCAGTGCATTCAGCACCATGGACAGGGTGAAGGGTGTTGGTCAAGCCTGGCAGAGGGAGAACAAGCAGAACTGGAAGCAGAGCTGTAAAAGTGGACTACGGGTAGTGGTAGTCAATGGGTAACTACATCTATCTGACAATATATGCAAAATATGCAAAGCTAAAGCTATATTAACCATTAGTGGTTTTGATTTTGGTTTTTTTTTGGGTTTTTTTCCAGGTTAAAAGGCCTTAGAATTATTAATGTTATCTGCATTCCTGTAGATACCACTGTTCTGATCAGGCTCAGTGACTTTTTGGAGCTTAGGTGATATACAGCTCAAATCTTCAAAGGTATCTAGGTACAAAATTCTTGTGGAAAATGAAGATAGGTTTAGCTTAATTTAGAAAATGGAAAAAAGTCTTGGAAAATACTATCTTCTGCTTTTTTTTTGAGCAGAGTGCAAACATTAATGTAATTAACTGTCTTTTAATTTAACATATTTCTGTGTAGTGCTTACTGTAGTATGTTTCTGATCTTAATGAATCCTGTGGATACAGCACTAAGTGAGGATGTACAGGAGGTTTGGATCTCAGAGCTGTCTAAATACTGGGGAGGCTCAGATACAATTGGCTTTCTTGCTGCCCACAAGATTTCATCTGCACATTGCTTCAGCAGCAGAATTTAACCCATAATGATTTTACATTCTGTACAACTCTTTTAACAACTCATATTTTAGTTGCTGTGGAGTTGAAAGAGATGAAAAAAATCACATTTTGATTTTGCTCACCACAAGTATGTTTCACAAGGTGGAAACCTCATATTGCGATACTTTCAGTAGCTGGCTTCTCTCTTCTTTTTTTCTTTTTTCCCCTAACTAGAGGATTCATAACACAGGATGTTGCATAGCAAAAGGAATAAAAACATTTGGAATAATAAGCCTCTGAGTTCTTGCATCAGGAAATCCCAGCAGAAATAGTTGAACATTCCAATATTCTTCTCTGCCTCTTCTCTTTTTCCCACAGGGTGCCCTGACAATTTCACCGATTCCCAGTGTTTAAATCCCATTACTGCTTTTCAAGGCTGTATGAGGCTCATCTTTATTGATAACCAGCCCAAGGACCTCATTTTAGTTCAGCAAGGCTCCCTGGGGAATTTTAGTGATTTACACATTGATCTGTGTGGCATCAAAGACAGGTAATTATTATTTCCTCTTTCTTGTATTTGTTCTTTTTTCATCCTAGTGGTTTATAAATAAAGGTTGCATTAAGTGAAAATTCTGATCTGCCAACATTACAGATATTAGGCATAATAGAGCTACTAATAGAAAATACTGCAACAAAGATAGGAGGACTGGAGGGGAAATGGTTTCAATTACATGAGGCTCTCTTCACATTGACTTGTAGGAAATAGAGTATGCAAATTCAATCAAACTATAGATTGGTGAAAGGATTAAATTTTATGCATAAACAACATTTGATTGCTTTGAAGTTCTAGAGGAAATGAAAGAGAAGGAAAAATTAGTTGATTCATCAGAACATGTCATACCCTTAATATATAAGCTGGTTCTGCTTAAATAAATCATCTACAATTTTTCTTGTTAGCCATTACAGCACGTTCATGATGAGGATATGGTACATCTCGTGTGCAATACTGCCCATTCAGTGGGACAGTATAATGATGGAATGTCTGCATCTGCCAGAGAAACATTTCAGTTTTAATAGTGATCCACATCCCTCCTAAGATGAAACCTGACAGGAACCCCAGAATTTCCCATAAACAGCAGAGAGGAAATAAGAAACCAATTTTTTTGAAGTATTTTGTAAATCTCTTTTACTGCTTATGGATTTTTAGTATCTAAATATTTCTGAATCGTTTATGCATAAGTGTACTTTGAAGTTAGTATGTGGAATAGGAGGTTCTGTGTACTTTTTTTGTTTGTTTGTTTCTGTTTTGGGTTTTTTTTTTTTTTTTTTTTTAATCTACCTAAGTTCTGAAAAGCAGAAATGAGACCTTTGTGCTCATCTTTGTATGTTCATTTTTGTTCTTTTATATGGAGAAATTACTGACTTGGCCGATCAAATCTCTTTCCACATTTAATGGTGGCTGAATTCAGGGGAATGTGAATTTCATACTTGGTGTGCCTGAAACAGTAGATGGAATTCTGCCACTCCAAGATAGAATGGAAAAAGATGCAGCTAATTTTACAAAAGGAAGCAAAATGTCATCTGTCCTAGGAACTGGGAGAGAGAATTCTGCTGTTTTCTTGGAAAAACAGATTATTTAAGATTGAGTGGACCATTTAAAAGCCCTTTATGTGATTGCATGTTGAAACAAAAGAGAACTCTTCTGGTATGATGCAGAGGTGCTGTGGGACATCTCCAGTGCCTTCATTGTCACCAAGTCAAGGCTAAGTGCAACTTGGTGGTACTACTGAAAATATCTTCCTTATCTGTAGTGTCCCAAGGATGACAAGCATTAGTCTTTGATCATACCATAAAATTATTTACTGATAAATAAGAGTGGGATTGTTTTACATAATGCCATCTTTCTTGTTAAATACATCAATCACACAGACAAAATAAAGTTACGTGTGATGTAATGAGGGACCTGAGGGTGCTGACTGACAGAGGCTGGACCAGCCAGAGGGTGTCCAGGTGGCCAGGAAATCCAATGGAATCCTGGCCCTGTGCTCTTCAACATTTTCATCAATGGTTTGGACATAGGACTGGAAGGGATTTTGATCAAGTTCACACAGAGCTGTTGGGAGGAGCTGTTGGCCCCCTCAAGGCAGAGAGACTTGGCAAATGAAAGGGCTGGGCAATCACCAGCTGTGTGAAGTTCAACAAGGGGAAATGCTGGATTCTGCATCTGGGATGGGGCAGCCCTGGACAGACTGAGGAAGGAGGTGCTGGAGACCAGTGTCACAGAAAGGGAGTCCAGGGGGGATCCTGGTTGATGATAAATTAAACATGAGTCAGCAGTGCCCTGACAGCCAGGAGAGCCAGCCCTGTCCTGGGAGCATCAGGAAGAGCATCGCCAGTTGGGCAAGGGAGGGGATTGTCCTGCTCTGCTCTGCACTGAGGCAGCCTCACCTGCAGTCCTGGGGACACCTTTGGGCACTGCAATGTGAGAAAGATATTAAATTTTTAGAGAGCATCCAAAAGGGGCAATGAAGATGGTGAAGGGCCTTGAAGGGAAGCTGTGTGAGGAGCAGCTGAGGCACTTGGTCTGTTCACTGTGAAGAAAAAGAGGCTGCGGGGAGACCTCACTCAGTTACAGCTTCTAGTGAGGGCAAGAGAAGGGGCCAGAACTGATCTCTTCTCTGTGGTGACCTGAGGGAATGGCCTGCAGTTACATCAGAGGAGGTTTAGGTTGGAAGTTAGAGAAAAAGTTCTTCACCTAGAGCATTTTTGGACACTGGAACAGGCTTCCCAGAGAAGTGGTCACAGCACCAAGCCTGACAGAGCTCAGATTGACTGAATTATTTAACCAGAAGAGATTGCTAAGGGGAGGCAGCATAATGGTCTTAGGTACTCAAAGGCTGCTGCAGCACTGAAGGGAATAATCATCCTTTCTGCCCAGGATGTACAGGAGAGCTGGCATGGCACAGACTGCCTGAGGTGACTGTCAAGCCTCTGTCACTGGGAGGCTTTAGAAAAAGTTAGATGAGTCTGTGAGAAATAAGGAACATGGGTGTGGGTGATCCTGCCTTGGGGTGTGAGCATGGACTGAGTGATCTTCCAGATTCCTTCCAGCTCTGTTGCATTCACTCAGGCTTTTCCTGCAGCTGGAACAGCTGTGCCCTGTTGTTGCTTTGGGGGTTCTGAAATGTCAACAATATCAATGTGTAAATGAAAAAAAAAAATGAAAAAACAAAACACCAAAAACCCCACCAAAAACATGGGAAAAATCTTTCAGGAATTCAGCTCACAAAGTCTCAGACCTGTGAAAAAGCTCATTTTAGTAGATGTATCTCTTAGACAATCTAAGCCAGTACTGCAGCTGTGAGTAGGAGCTATGTAGCCCAAAGTTATAGTTGTTTTTTTTTCAATAACCTGATATATATAGATAGGTACAGATATATATGAAATGGAAGAGAAGGAGCAGCAGATCCTATTCATATGTCCTGATTTGTTCTTTTTGCTTCTAAAAAACACATGATTCAATTTTACAACTCAGAAGAAAGCTGTGTGATTGCAGAATTTATTGCTCTGGGTTTTTTTGGGATATCTTTGCAAATTTCATGATGTCTACAATGGTGGTTCAAATTCCATTATGGTTAGTGGTATTATTTTCTTTGATTAAAAATAACCTGATCCCTTTCTACTTGTCCCTCTGTTTTCTTGAGGTCCTCTGACTTCTTGAGGTGCCTGTTTCTCTTTCAGATGTGATGTAAATGAGGGTGAGAAGTTTAGAGAAGGCCGGGACTGAGGCACTGGAGAACTACAGAAGCATCTGTAGTAAATCGAGATAACAGCTCTGTATGGATCCCTTCAGAACCCTCTGTTTTAGCTGCTAAAAGATGAAATGCAAATCCAGTTGGATGTATTCACTGAGCTCCTCTTTGGCCTGACCATCTCTGTGCAGGAGGTGTGTCCTCTCTGGGCCACTCAGAGGAGGTGCTGTGTGCAGCTCTGACTGCACAGTCTGTAAGTCTGTCATTCAGCCCTCATGGCTGTTTTTAAAACTGACACTTTGTTCTTTGGTGTGCTACAAACTTTTCTCTGTAAGGAGAGATGAAATAGGCTTGGACTCTTCAGCCTAGAGAAGAGAGAGCTGGGCAGGGTTGTGTGATGAAGAGGAGGAAGGAGGTGAATAAACAAGAATGTGCAGTTTCTCACAAATTCAAATCTTACACAACATCAAATTGGATGTTTTTAGATGCTGTAGAGGTCAAGTGTAAAGGGAAAAGGTAGTAAGGTGCTCGTGAATTCATAAGCCACAGATGGCTGGAAGCTGGCAATGTGTTCAGTGGGATGCTTTTGAACTTATTTCATCAGCATTTTTGCTGTGGCACTGTCAGAGTAGGGAAATTGAAGGAGAGGCACTGTTGATCTGAAGCAAGTCTGGAGGGAGGTGATAAACTTAGGACTAGGAAGTCCAAGTCCCTCACTGTTTCTGAAACATTGTTTTCATTGTATGCAGCTCTCTGTACCTCTGTTGTTCAAAACCAAAATATATAGCATCATAGCTATGCTAATCTCAAAATACATTTGAATCTCAGTGTGCATTTTGCTAAGTACTAATACGTTCTGCACTGTGCTTTCTCTTCCTTTGTGTCAGTGGAAATAGTGGGCGTGTGGGTCTGTCTGTGTGTAGGCCAACAATGGAAGGCATAGCCTGGGGAAAATTCAGTCAGCCTCTCATTTAAAAATAAATGAAATGGGTAGGAAAACAAATATGCAGATGCTGAGAATTTGGCCACAGAGTTGAGAAGCTCTGGGATTTCCCATTCAGCAACTGGCTTGAATGCCAGATTTTGTGACTAGAAATACTAGCTCCAGTCCTGAAGCTGAGTTGGTTGTTTGCTGTGGTTGGCATCCTGTTCAGAGAATAGATGCAGGAATGTGGGCTCAAGAGATATTGCAGCTCAGGAGTTACCATGGTTATTAGGAAAATGTGCCAGAAAATCATTAAACCTCAGTCCAGAAATGCAGTGGATTCCCAGTCCTTCATCATACAGCACAGATGCTCCCTTTGGGCTGAGTAAGGCTGGCTGCTCTTACCACAGATGGACCCCTTGGAATACAACAGCAAGGGCTGCAGTGTTGCCTAGAGCCTGAAGGCATGCCTTGATTAATCTCATGCACTTCTTGAATGCAGTGGGACAGACTGCTTTGCAGTGTTAGTCTCAGAGAAGAAAATTCCATTTGCAGGAGTTCTTTCACTCTGTGTGTACCCAAACAGGTGAGAGCTGGTGTGGTTTCCCCTGCCAGTTCCTGCAAAGTCTATGAGGAAAAGTGCTTAGGAGGCATTGGGCATTGCTGTTGGGGTAGCTTGTGCTGAAGAGCTGTTCTGAGTAGAGAAGTGGTCTCTTTTTCCTTTGAATTGGCACCTCATATATGGAAATAGTCTCTTTTGCCCCTCAAGGTGGTGCTGGACAAATGTTTGCATTCACCAGGCTTTTGAAGCAAATCCTCTTGAAACACAACCATAGTGATGACATTGGTTCCATTCATGTTTTTAACTCCTCATCCCCCATCACAAAGGATGAGGTATTTTTGTTGCCCAGTGATAGAGAAAACTCTGTTAAGAAGTCTGAAATTTCATGATTCTGTCAATCCTGACAGAAATGAAATCCTTGAAGTGATGGACTTTTTGGTGACAGTTTCCCTGGACAGAGGTGAGGCTGAAGCAGATGGAGAAGCACGGTGTTTTATGCCCATTATTTTATTGTCATAAATTCTATACATGATTTGCACTTGAATACCTTAGACTGGGATGTCTTCGGATTAGGAAAGCCTGTTATGTGTTAAGCCTGTCATTATCCATAAAGGAGCTATGAGGGTAGCCAGATCCTGCTTTTCTTTAGGCTCAGGTTCACAACTTTGCATAGATAATGGATGTGTGCTCTCCCTGCCTACAGCTGCTGAGGTACTTTAATCTGATTGCTGCAGCTCATGTTGATTTTGCGCTGATGAAGCTCTGCCTGGGTTGTCCTATTTTTACTTGGCTGGCACCTTGCCCTTGCTCTAGCAAATACTGACAGTACTTGTCAAGGACAACACCAGGGACTTCAGTTCCCTAAAGTGACCTGGGGGGAAAGGGGGATGGAAAAAATATTCCTGTTGAAGTCACCTTAGCAGATGGACGGATGGCGCATCTTGCAGGACATCCTGGGAATTCCAGTGACGTGTGCACGAGGAGCACAGATATGTCCTGACTTCAGATATTTCCTTCTGAATCCTGGCAGGGTCCCATCTCTGGAGCATCAGTGAGCAGACACAGGCACACTGATGTTACTGTCCTCATTAAACCAAGATTCATCTGCATATTCCAATTCTCCCAGCAAATCCAAATGGAGAGAGGGGCGTGTGGTATCCATAATAATCACTGTGATGAGATTGGCGTGTACACTTTTACCTCATTAGGGAGAAATATATGGAGTTGATTCAGGAGTTGGCTTCCCTCAACTGCTTCAGTTGTGGAGCACAAATAGTGTGCTTAGTCCCTATTCTTTTAACCATATCCTTGTTTTATCTGTGAAAATTCTTCATGGTATTTTCTAAATAAATTAGCATAAAGTGTACTTTTTCCTTGCTAAAAGAGCTGACCTTTTAAAACCTTCTTTATGCCTATTTCCTTTGTAGGTTCTATTATATTTTATTATCAATTTTTACTTCTAAGAAAGAATATTTTTTTTAACTTTTTCTCCCTTTACTTTTAGTGCTGAATTTAACATTGCTTCTTGTGTTGTACTGTCAAAATGGGCCTTTGGGAAATTAATTACTATTGCAGGTGAAGGGTGTTAGGATAAATCCGATAAAAGCATAGTGGTTTTTTATAGTTCTTAACTCTCCTCTTAGATTTAATGTATGCCTTGCAGCAGAAGCCAAACTTCATATGATCCTTTCACCCCCTAGCTTGGCCATGCAAGTGAAAAAAATACTCTGGCTAATTATGGCAAATGAATTTTAATTTTTTTGTTAGAGTCCCAGGCTGGGATTAGAAAATCAAGCCTTTAGTATTGCCTTTAACCCCACATAAATATTTGCAGTGCATTGCAGAAAGAATAATTAAGAAAATCCCAACCCCCAATTTGGCATCCATCCTTTTCATTCTCTATAATTTTTTCCTATTTTCAGTATTTAGTGCCTTCTCTGCAGAAATAACAATTATTTTATAGTTCATATTACTTTCTCTTTGCAGGAAATCCTCTTATGTTTCCCCTTCTTGCTTTTATAGCAATGAGTGGGATGTTTTTACATGACATTTCTTGAATTTGGATGGTGATCAAAGCTGGAATGAGCTGAAGACATTAGAGGGGATGTTGTGTCCTTTTTCAAAATGTTTCTGATTTTGTATAAATCCCAAGTTTTGAGAATTGCCCAACTATATTTCCATCCTCAGCCAAAAAAAAGTGTTTGGACTGCACACCTTCAGTTGCTGGAATACCCAGATCTAGATTTTTTCCCTTTAAATAATGCAGGAGAGACTGTCCTGGCTAGCTATAGGGATCTGATGGTCCAGATAAGTAATTCTTCTGATGTTTTGTCTCACCTTAAATAGGTGATTTCAGTCCTGGGAGTGAAAATTTTCCCTTTTTGTCTCTTTTGCCTGTTTTAGGATTCAGTGGACAAATAGATCAGGGCTACTGAAGCTTCATGTCTTCTTCTAATTTCTATATTAATTAAGGGAAATGGGAAAAAGTTTTCAAAAAGTTTCCCTTTCTTGTGCTTGTTACTTTGTAAAACACTTTACTTTGTTCTTGTTCAGCAAAAATTAGGATATTGTTAGAAATGTGTCTTTTTCTTTCATCAACACTGGGATGGGGTTTGGGGCCTGGAAAATGGATGTGGAAATGGAATGGGCAAGGTGTCTTAAATCCAAGCTATATTATGTGGTGGGAAACGAAAAAGGGAAAAATGTATCTTAATGACTTAAGGCCTTTTAATGATCACTATACATTGAAGAAAATAGTATTAGAAATAGAGGAGGACATGATGTTCTGGGAGAGCTGAACAGTCTCTTGGGTGGTTCCCTATAGTATGCACCTATATCACAAATGAGACATGCTAACTAATGGAACTAAATTACTGGAATTACCCCTTGTGGGTAGCATTTTGAAGTGTGATCTTGGAAATCCTCTCAACATCACACAGGTTTTAAGATGGAAGGACAGGATGCAGAAAAGCAGAGCAAGATTTAAAAAATTGAAACCCACAGGCATCTAAAGCCTGGGTGTTGGAATTAAAATCCCTGTAATTCTGAGGAGCATTCCCTCATCTCCTCATATCTATTCTAATGTTTAAAGCAGCTGTATAATACAGGTAATGGCAGAGCTTCTCTACAATAGCTTAAGGGCTGATTGACTATGAAGTGTAATAAAACCATGTAGCACAGTTTCTTGCTCTTGGAGTGCGACATGATCTTCACACTGTCAGATGCTCTTGCTCTGTGATAGAGAGCAAGAAAACATTTGTACAAAGCAAATTCCAGAAAAAAATAGGCAGTTACAGTGGAAAATGCTATTGCTGAGGAAGGGGCAGTTTTCTAGGCTTTGTGTTTCTTTAATGAGAATGAAAAGGAATGCTCAGATTATTTGGATAATGCCATCAATTGGTTTTGCTTGCCCTTCCTTAATTGTGTTTTCCCTGTCCTTGTTCCATACATGCAATACCACTGCGGAAAATGACAATCCAGGCCCATGAAGTGTTCACTAGTCTCCATAAGTGCTTTGTTTCAGAGCAAAATAAAGACAGATGCTTCAGATTTGTCAGTATCATCCAGTAAATCCTGTTGAGAGTAGGCAAAAAAATGGTTTGAGCAGGGTGAACACCTTTCTATAACTGCAGTGACTTCTACATGTGGAACGGTGCTGAAATTGGAGAAAGTTAGCTTTGTCCCCGTGAGTGTAGGGACTTCTCACTACAGTGGGAGAGGGGATTTGTCCTGAGTGAGACCCTGTGGAGAAAGTATGCAGTTTTAAAGTAGGTAAGGGGCTAATTTATTAGCTTTTGAAGTCCTGCTTGAGTGTGGAATTGAGTTTGGGAGGAACCTGAATGGTGTTCTCACCTGTTGCTGTTCCTTTAGAATAAAAATCCATGGGACGTGCAATGCCATGGCAAATTAAAGGCCAGATATGGGGATGCAAGTAGAATATAATATCATATCTTTCTTTCTTTGTTTGATTTTTGCAGATGGCTTTTCTGCTTTTGCTTTGTAAAATGATGAATTCTAATTGGAACAGCTGTCTGTACAGGATGGTTTATTTGTTTCCCTTTTTTCTTTTTCAAATTTATTTATATAAAATCCTTTCTGCTGATGCTAAGCCAAACTGTCAGCACATTTACCTATATTAAAAATGTAGGTGTTCTAACAACAAAGCAATCAAACCTTAAAAAATGCCTTTTATCTAAGGCACAGATAACAGGCTTTTCCTTCACTAGGGCCAGTCCCAATACAACCTCTTCCACAGTTTTGTGCTACTCACATGCCCGAGGGCTGTTGGCATAAGTGTTCAGATCTTTTAAATGCTGGTCTCTCAGTGGTATGCAAGTGCAGGGTCTAAGAATCAAGGTGACCAACAGTGCAAATATATTTATATTATTATATAAATAAATATTATTTATATTTAAAAGGAATATATTTAAAAGTTTTTTCATCAAGTTTTGCAAATCTCACAATGAAGATAAACCTACCTTTTTTATAAACTATTGAGGTTTTTTGTTTTGTTTGCTTTGTTTTTTGCATCAATTCAGTAGGATATACCAGCTGATTTCCATCATGGAAAAGAGGAATTGTCTGTTCACATTATTCTTGTTCTCTTTGTACTCCATGTGTTCTCATAACATAATAAAATTAGGAAAGAAAATGTAGATGACTTAAAAATAAAAAATAAAGAATGTCACAAGACTATTTAGTAAGTTGTTGGTCAGTTTTCTAAAGGTGAAAGAGGAAAGAGAATTTGGAATGTGTGGTGATGGGGAGGAAATGTCTGCTGATGTAAACCAGAGGTCTGAAGAGTGTTGATTCTTTTGCAGCCCATTGTAATATTGCTTTTACACACTTTCTCTCTCTTACACTGGTTCTGGTAACTCTTTTTTCTTTCTTTAGTTAAGGACACCTAGCCCGCTATTTTACCACAAAAGAACATCCAGGGCAAAAAAAGAGTGGGATGTGCTTTAGCAATATTTTTTCTGATGCTCTCAGTTCTTCATTAGTTTTCCCCTTGGTAAAGCTCTGAAGTTGTTACACATTGTCTGCCTGGTTGCATTGCTAAATTTCTCTTCGAAATGAGTGTCTGGTCTCCCCTTGAAGCCATTTCTTGTATCAAAAATAACCTTTGGCAAGGAGTTTCCCAGATTTACAGCTCAGCACAGCAGGGCTGAAATCCATGTTGTTGCAATTGCCCTCAATCTATTGAGTTTAGTGGAAAGACACCATTTTACTAAGGCAAAATATAGTCTGTTGCAGCAACACCATGAGTTTCATCAGTCATATATGGCCACTATATAATGTAATCTCTGTTAATGTTAAATTTTGTTAATTATTAATTAAATAGCTGCTGGCTGTAAGTAGGAAAACATGCTGAAATAAAATGAATTTGATACAATATTTAAGGCAATGTTTTATTGATAGATAGTCTTCCAAAATTTCATGTGTTTATGTGTTTTTTTTGTTACAGCATTATTGAGTTGTAGGGACTCAGTGCTTGTCTAAAAATGATGTATATATACAGTCTTGATATTTAGGGAGTGTGTTCCTTTTTTTCTTTCTCCCTGTGATGGTTCCCTTTCCTTCCTCTTTACTTGGGAGGAATCGAGGGTAATGCTGAATGTGTTGTGCTGACTATAACAAAATCTCAGCGGTGCTTATTGAAAGTACACTAGGTTTTTTTCCAGTCAAGTGTAACATCAAATGTATAGAGCTCCTTCAGCCTTCCCACTCAAGTAATTTTGCCATTGTTATTTCTTCATCATTCCCATCAAAAGCCCGAATTTCTCCCTCCTAATGTCTGTGCAGTTTGTCCTTTGATTTCAAGGGAAGCACACCTACGGTTTTAGAGGTGAATGTTTCATCCAGGGACAGGGAAAGCTTTTGTGCAGGCTCTGCATATTGCTCACTTAGATGGCTAAGGTGTGCAGTTTCCAGCTTGGCTCAATGAGGGAAAAATTTATTTGCTTCAGTTATTTTTTTAGAATAATAATTTTTCACTGTGATATATATTATATGAATAAATGGGGAAGATCAGAGTCCCTGGTCTGTCACAAGCTTTCTTGGGCAAATCCATAAATTTTCAAGTGTCTCATTTACATTGCTTGCAAAAATTGAGTTGAGCTGTTTGTTCGTTTCAATTGCAAATAGGTCAGGGGCTGCCTGTTACAAATTTTTGTCTATGAAATGTTCTGTGATACCAGTGCATTTTTTGCTGAAAGTGTTTTTTTCTACTAGAATGCAAACATTAATTTATATTTTAAATTACATGTGTTTAAATCCTTCAACGTGAAGATCTAGGACAGTTCACAAATGCAACAATCTGTGACTTATCCATGCCTTGATTAATTTTAATTGTAGCTATTTCTTAAGTTTCAGTTCTCTCACAATTAGGAAAAATTTTGCTTCTAATGAAGACACAACTGCTCAGCTAAAATGGGATTATGGTAATTATTAGAGTTGCAAAGAAATTTGTTTCATAAGCTCTTAGAAGGGTTAGTTATCTGACCAAAAACAAGATCAATGCAGTTGGTGTTAATTAAAGCAAATAGACTAAGGAATAAAAAAAGATTTAATTCTGAATATATGAATATCATTAAAAGCTGACATGGTTAGTTTGACTTGCATTTTGTGCATTGTTGGGAGAAGAAAAAGTGTTTGCATTTGTAAGACAAGTAGAAATAAGAAGTGACCTTCAACTTTGTAAAGTCTTTAAAAGGAAACTGTTTGAAGGGAATAAATGTGGCTAAGCCTCTAATACAGGCCTTTGGCAAACCAGAAATGGTTAGTAATTAGCTCTACTGCATTGGGTTAATTAATAAAAGGTAGTTTAAAGTAGGCAAAAAGCATATTTGTCCATTACACTGATGATGTGAGTTATGCTAATAACACAGCACTATTCTTTTTGTCTCTCCAAAGAGCTCTATTAACATCATATGTTTCTTCTCACCAGCCTCCCTGTGATGTGAATAGAGCTGCTGCTGCTGTACAGGTGACATAAAGGAATGTTTATCACTCAATAGCAAGTGCAATTAAAGGCAGTGTGCTGAGGGCAAGGGCAGGCACCACCAAAGTACGAATATGAGTAAATGTGCTCCCACAGGTGAAATTCACATGTACACCACAGAGCTGTTGTACCCCTGGGCTTTGCCTCTGGGATGAAGCTGCTGGGGAGCTGCTGGTTCAGGTGGCTGGCAGGGTCTTGCAGGGCACACCACACAGTCCTGTTTGCACCATCCCAGAGGGCTGCTCCTGCTCTCTTCAGCATCAACCAAAAGCTTTAAGTCTCATTTCAGTATTGCCAGGAGTAGGTGTCATGGCAGAAGGGCTGGCTGGGCTCTCGTTGTACCAGCAGGCTGTTGGACTGATAGATGATTGCTCAGCATACCATTAAAGGACAAAATCTCATACCTTCTCAGAATTCCTGCCTTATAAGGGTAGGACAAACCCAGAAGTTTTGGCTTTCCCCTTCGTTTCTTTCTTGTTTTAGAAACAAGATGTTCTCCCACGGCAGTGGAAGTAGATTCCTGGAGAGCTAAGAAACTAGGAAAGTAATTCTCATCCTCTGTCCTTATTTTGTATTTGAGCTCAATGATTAATAGAAACCATGACAATGATTTTTACAAGACAAATATATCTTAGAAATGTTTTAAAACATGTTGCAGATAGTTATAAATAACATACTTTCTTATTGAATTCCTTATTTCTCTCATATTTGAATAATAAGTAACTACTGCAGTAATTGAGCAAGTATTAATAAAAATAATCTTTCATGCTAATATTTTTATATGACCTTTATAATCTTATATATAATAGTATAAAGAGTGATCAAGTGAAGCTGTGTTCTGCAATGAATCTTAGACTCACTGATAGAGATGAATAGATGTAAGTTTGTAGGAATGAGCAGGGAGCATATTGAGGACAAGAGGTTGTGCTGACAGGCCTCTGGGCACATGAACAGGTTCCTTTGGCCTGTCAAGGTTTGGCAGCTCCAAACAGCCTTGGACTCAAGGAAATTGATGAAAACTTGGCTGATGAGGCTCAGAAGGCTGGTGAAGATGGCTGTTAGTGACATACAGGTTTTCTGCTTGCTTGCGTGGAATGGGTTTTAATTGTCAGTAATTAGAAGAAACAGATTGAAGACCACTGCTAAGGGCAATATACATACTTGAATGCAGAAAACCTTCCTAAGGATAAGATGATCTGCAATAAAACCATGTCTTCAGCTAAAAAAATCAAGGTACCATCAGTGCTTTCACACTAACACCCTGGAAAGATCTGGGCTGAAAGAGTTTTGAAGCTCAAATTACAGCAAAGCAAATTCTAATGGAGTTCTGTAGTGTAAAGGATAAATTGATTGCCTGTTTCCTCTCCACCCACCCATCACAATTGAATCAGCAGTATAAACAAGTTACTTATTTTTTAAAAGTCAGACATACTGTGTAAAAGAGATTAATATACAGTAAGAGGGAAAAAAATGAAAAAAAGGCAAATAAGAGAACAATCTGTTCCCATTTAAGCTGGTGTAACTCCATTGCACTGCCTACGTTTATACCAGGGGAGTTCAGATCAGCATTCACTTCTTGTCCTGGAGATTGAATTTATCTCCCACAGCTTTATTTCTGTTCATTTCCTGAGCTGCATGCTGTTGTGCCTCTTTCTTCTTTTAATAATTTGTTTCACAATAATGCTTCAGCAGCACACCAACGAAAATGAGGAAGAGAGTACAGAACTCATAATTGAAGCAATTTTTTCTCTCACTTTAGAGATTTGCATGCTGTTAGTGTTACCACAAATGTAACTTAGCCTAATTTTGATAACAGTGGTGCCTGTTCAGTCAGAGAACAGGGGAGTCTCCTTTGGAACAAGATTTGAATAGCATTTTCACCTGCTACTTGTCTTGCTCTGTGGTCAGAAAGGTCATGACCCTATAATTGCTAACAAGCAGTATATTTTTATTTACAGTGATCTTTGCCTATCTTCTGGATAGCTTAAATGTTGTTTTCTTCAGGGTTTGGATGTGAATCCCAGCGAAATAAATAATTCTTTCATTACAGAGCGGTTTCAGCCCTAGGAAACTCTTGCCTGTATGAGGAGTTGAGACACTTCTGTTGGTTTTGATTTTTTTTTTCCCCCGCAGCACATTATTTTTGCAGAAATATTTATAATTAATTACATTTTTAATGTTTCAATTTAGATGTTTACCCAACTACTGTGAACATGGAGGAAAATGCTCCCAGTCCTGGAGCACCTTTTACTGTGACTGTAACAATACAGGCTACATGGGAGCCACCTGTCACAACTGTGAGTAAACCCACGTGCAGTTATCATTTGTATTACGTTCTCATCATAATCACAGAGGCCATCAGACATTTAGTAGAATTTAGCTGGGCTGATTTTAATCTGTGTTTGGTGCTTTAAGTCAATTTTAACACCCTGGACTCTGTTTTCAGATCATATGAAAGTCCTTGTAGCAAGAACCCAGTTTCTGACAGTTTATGATTTTGAAATTTTGTTGAATTATTTTTGGGCTGCTACTATTAACAAGAATATAGAAACATTTGTCTACTGAAATCCACAGCAAAAGGAATATTAAGATGTTTTAAAGGTTAAAAAACTCCCATCAAACAGTAGAGGCACAAAATGCTGTGAATTCTGGTAAAAAATAGACAGAGCTAAGATAAGCCAAAATAAAGCCTCTGCATACAGCTGACTAAAAGGGAAAATAGAAAATGAAGGTAAAGTTCCGGTTCTAACAAAGGAAATAAAGAGAAAAAACTGTGAGTGAGAATAACAATTCCAGGAACCACTCTGGATTCTTGATGAGCACTTGGACCGCAGATAGGATGACATTGGTGAGATGGATTTTTTTTTTCCTTGTTTAACTAAAAAGCCAAAGAGAAGAAAAGGTACTTAGTGGTTTGAAGCTGAGAATATTGGCAACCATACTGTCATTTTGGAGACTTTAATGGTTTGGTAGTTAACAGTGAAAGCATTTGTGGGGTATGCAGCTGACAAGAGATTCGCTTGAGAGATCTGTTCATAGATTTGTCACCTGAACTCTACATTGTGAACACAAAGGAAGCCAAGGGTTTGGGCAGAAATCATGCCAAGCCAGATGAAGAGAAGGAAGGAAAAGGCTGACTTTATAGTTTTAGAAAGAGGGCTTACTTTCTGTCCATTGCTTTTTTTGTTCCAAAAGGCATCACAACCCTTCAAAGCTCATGAGGCCATGCAGAGTATTTACACCAGCTGATGACTGGTACAGGGCTAGGTGGCCAAGTCAGGTGGTGAGAAGGGAGGAGCTCCTTGGGGAAGGAAGGGAACTGTCACTAATGACTGTCAAAGGTGATTAGGGACACTCAACTCTGGGCTACATCTGTGCTGTCATATTAGCTGAGGCTCACTATGGCTGTGCCAGCTCAGTGTGGCTTCTGTCCAAAGGAGACCATCTCATACCACAGAGAGCTGGGTCATGACTAGTTTTGCCCACAGAGACTTCCATGGAGCTAGTGAAGCCTCCTGCTTCTGTCAACTCGTGTCTGCCTTTCAAAGGTGTATAACTTAGCTGTAGTTCTTTAAGGTTCACTGATGTGAAACTACTCTGAAAAGTTTCTCAGGAAGCTCTTGTGTTAAGCTGCTCACACCTGTGATGTACAGCTATTCAGCTGCTCAGCTTATTTACAACTGATTTATCAACAGCTAATTTGATTCCAGCTAGATTGTGGAGCCAGCTACCCTGTGAGCCAAGCAGTGCTGATAAATAGCAACATTAGTCTGGAGAAATGCATTCATCTATTTGAAATATGCAATGAAACCAACTCAAAGCCAGTGGGCAAATGCAGACTGGTGATATGAAACTTGCAGAACAAGAAATGTTATCACTTTCAGCTGATAGTGGTTGATGTGCAGGAGTACCTTTTAGCAGGTGAATGAAAGGCACAGATTGGATCACAGCATAACTCCAGAGTATCCTCAATGTATAGGAAACTCCCCAATCATATAATTCAGTGTAGTTATATCAAAATAAAACATCTAATTTCATGTGGTTTGAAATATTACCTCAAGAGATTTTTATTTTTCTAGAACACTGATGCTGACAGGCTCGAAATTGAACTTATACCACTTTGGAGAGGCTATTTCTTTTATTAAACTGCCCTTCAGACCCAGATCCATGCAGCAGCAAGGGAAAGATTTAGCTGGCAATCTGCTGCAAGAAAAACAGTGAGAATTGTTTCAGTGTTTCCTGGATTTCTTTTTGGTCTGAGTTACATCACCATAGGTTTTACCTGATTTTGGTATGTAAAACGTGGGTGCCACTGGTTGAAAACAATAAAAAGACCCATTCTTTGTCATGCTCTTAGGAAAAACTGCATGGCATGCATCTGCAAGCCAGATTTAATTGGTTTGTGTCTTACCACTTCAGACTGGGACATCTTGCCCTTTTAAAAACTGAGATCTTGAGAGAAATTGTCCCTAACTTACTGTCATCAAATTTGAAGTATTGAAATACATTTTATGGTTAGTCTATAAGCAGACTTATTTTTAGTTCCAAATATTCACAGACCACTCTGGATCCTGCTGTGAGCAACAGCTAACAATACATACTATCTCTTCTCCAAAGAGTTTGCAGTTAAGTTTCTGAGGGTATAAAAACATGCTGGCACAGGTGATGGAATGCTAGAAAGGCTTCATCAGCATTACAGGTGGCAGTTTCAGTCTACCAGGTGCATAATTATTTCTAGGATTTCTTATAGCAAAATAGTCATAAGGTAGAGATTAAAAAGAGGAAGAAATTGAGTGCTTAGTGACATGGGAGAAAGCAATAATGTGCTTGTTTGAAAAATATAAGGCTATGGCCAGAGGAGTTTGACATTTTTGACAAGGCAAATGTCAGAGTCATGACAGGTAAAGAGGTTGGAAATGTGCCATGAAAAGCAAAGATAAATAGTTTGCATTTGATGCAACATAAGGGAATTAGAGAGTGTCAGAAAAGAGCAGTAAGTTGATAGAAGACTCAGCTGGGACAGCGTTTGCAAGACTGTGTCAGATATGTGGGACAAAATTGTGTCTGGCATGTCTGAAAATGTGTAGTTGAAATTCAGGAAGTGTGTATGAAGCAAAAGCATGCATCTGAAGCTACATGGGAAGAGCTACCTGGCCCTAGACATGGCCTTAATCTAATCTTACTAGAGGCAGCTACTTGCCTGCAAACCTCAGGTATCCTCCTGTTCACTCCAAACCCCTCCTGATCCTGAAAGCTCCTAAACTGTCACAGGATGTTTGGCAATCTGCCTGGTCCAGATAAGGGTCCACTACTGAAAAGGATGTGGTCCTGTGCCATTGAAGCCTTACTTTGTGGCAGACAAGTTTCACACTGAAGTGTCATCAGGTCCCGCTTCCATTCTCCTCTCCTCTGAACTTTAAGGTAAATGCAAGTAAAATCTTGCTAAAACCTGTATATGTTTTCTGGGTTTCACTGGAATCAGTGTTTCCTAACAGGTAGTTTCTTGCAAAGCTTATTGCCTGATGCATAAGCACATTCCTTTGTTCAGTCACAGTCCTCCTTTGCTAGCAGCCGCATGGAATGTTATTGATGCCTTCCAAGGCTGTTGTTGTTGTTTTGGCTTGTTTTGGCTTTGGGGTTTTTTTCTCCTTTCAGATTTGCCTCTCATCATTGCATCTTCCAGTGCAATTCACATCTTCTCCCTGGCTAGTCACAGCACTGACGGGCACTTGTGTCTCCATCTCTGTGCTCTCTGTAGCTGTGAAACCCAAAGCACATTCTCTGCCTTGCTCTCACAAATGCACATGGATGTGCAATTTGATGGCAAATATAGAACTGATGCCATCTCCAGATGCCCATTTCACTGCCCATAGTTTGGGGAAACCAGGAGTCGTGGAATAACCCTGTAGGATATAAAGCCAACTGTTGGTGATTTACATTTCATTGTGTAAGAGTTTTGCTGTGCCTTAGTTTCTCCATCTCTGTTGGAAATAGGATCCAATTTGCAGATATATTAAAAGGTGTGTGATCTATATCGTCTACTGAAATTGTGTGGGCTCTTTCTTTTGAAACTTATTGCTACTTGAGCTTATCTGGAGCTGAGACAGTGCTTTGAGGGTACAATCATATTTCAATCTCTTAAATGTATGGTTTTGCTTTTTGCTTTATCTTTCCAATGTGCTTCACATAGCTTGCATTTAGATAGGTTGGAAGGGGAGCTCAGCTGAAGCCTTTTAGGGATAGATACCTTCCCAATTTCTCTAGTGTGGTGGGTAGCCTGCTGATCTGTCAGGTATTAGAGTAGTCTGATAAAATCCAGATAGAGAGGATCCATTACATGTGGGAACCATAGCAAAACAGATAATAATGTAATGTTAATTTTCTCTTTTCCTCTTCTAGATACAAACACTGATGTTAGTACACAGCCTGGGGAAAAGGGCTGGGTGGGATTCAGCTAAGCTATCTTTTCCTGTCTTGGTACTGTGACATCCAAGTTAAGATAGTGGTCTGGTCTCTCTCTATATGTAAAAAGGAATGTGAGCTACTTTCAGAGTTTAACTACTCTCACTGTGAGCTAGGGTGTCCATGGGAAGCTCATGGACCACCTCTGAAGTCTGTCATCTGTCCTAGCTTAGACATAGAATAGGCAGCTGAAGGTAGGTCAAAATTATAGGTGGGAAGAGAGATAGGGGGAAACTTAGGTAAGTGAATTACAGATCTTAATTTTTATATATCTATATACATATATATAAATATATGTATTAATTGAAAGTGCATCATTTGAAAGCTGCATAGTCATTCCTCTCATAATATTATGTCTTGTAATTATCATGTGATAGTAAGAGCAGTAGACCAGTGTAAAATGGCCCTGAGATACAGAATGTTATAAATTATATATGCAAGATAATGATTAGTAATCTTATCTTTTGGTGAGCTATCCTAGTCCCTTTGAAAACCTCTGTATTTCTGTATTTCTATTATTTTTATTTATGATAGTTTTCAGGTAGTTTTTAGTCTTGCACAATTTTTTTAATTCCAAAGAGTGCTGAACATTGATATAAAAGATGTTGAGAAATATAAAATAATTATTTAATTCCTCATATTTTGGGGCTGTCAACATGTCCCAAAGCTTTGCAAGGTGATAATTAACAGAATGTAATTTAATTCTGGGTATTTGCTTTGGTGTGTGATCTATCTCACATGTATAGGTATATGTCTTACTGGCCTGGGTAATTACTGGAGGAGTCATCCAATAATGGAAATGTAATAAAGTCATTGATATGGTATAAACTTAGCATAACTTCAGGCTTTGAAAGTGTATTTTTTAATATTATTATGCTTAGAGCATATATCATTTTTTTAATCTGAAAGCTTAATATAGCTTCAGCCAGATTGTTAGCAGTTCTGGAGCTGCATCTTAAAATGCCAGCTGGGGGTTTGGTAATTCTCCTGTGTTCCAAGGTAGGAGATGTGTACAGTTTGCTGGATGGGAAAATGAGGTTTTGAGAGTTTCAGGCTGATAGATGCCTTCTAGTAAGTTTGGTAGTGCAATTTGCATATCCTGAGTAGCCAATTTTCCTGTCTAAAGTTCTCGAACAGCTTTTTTCCATGTGTGCTTAAACACACTGGTTTTCTTTGACTAAAGAAAACACATTTAATATTCATATCAAACCTTCAGTACTGCACTTGGTGTTCCTGCATATTTTTGTTCACACCATGCTTCTGGAATATGAATTTTCATTGTTTATTTTGTAATAAGTTACTGTGTTATTAATGCTTTCCCTTCAGTGCTGTTCATTTAAAAAAAGTTTTTCCCTTTGCCTGAGATTTCCTTATAAATAACACATTGGATGTGGGACTTTCTTCAGGACTTTCCTGCAGAAGGGAGCATGAGTCAAACTCACTCAGTCCTGTGTGAAGCCAGCCATCCTTAGGTGTGTCCATCCCCTGAGGGCACTTCCCAGCAAGAGGGAAATGCCGAGCTCTGCACAGCATCCTTCACCTCTCTGGTCACTCCTGTCCCTCCCTTACTGTGGTCTGGGTCTCCCTGGCTGCTCTCCTGCAGCAGCAGCAGGGCTTGCAGGTGACCCTGCACCAGCACTGGGCTGGGCTCTGTGATTGTCACAGCTGCCTTCCAGCCACAGCAGGGCAGTGACAGGGCAGGATGGCCCCACGTGGCCTTGGCCAGGGGGAGCCTGAGCTTGGATGGTGGGAGATTGTCTAACAACCAGGTGAAATGGGAGCATCTCTCCCAAGCATCCCTTTAGGAGACCCTGTGCTCAAAGGCATTTTAATTCCATTTATGGAAATAATGTATTCTTTACCAGATGAGCAAGTACATATTCTAAAAAGGAACAAATAAGCTGTCTGTCATCCAGGCATGTCACAGCAGAGACTGCATTATTCTGTCAAGAGCAGAGCTGTCACAATCCAGGTTTTGAGAGTACATTTTTCTGGCATTTAACAAGACAATTGTATTTTAGGGGTGAGAATGATGATCATTCCCTGAGTTCATTGCTCTACTAATCCCTCTGTTGTTGAAATAAGAAACCTGCCATTACATATTGCTTTCATTTTTATTTAGAAAAATCTTTTGTTCATTGCTCATTACTCCAAGTCTGTAAGAACAGACCTGTCAGGCCTAAGGTACATGAGCAGAGATTGAAATAGTCATCTCTGATCTGCCTCCAAGAGCTCTGAGCATTTTGTTGAGAATACTTAATTTGGCCTGCTCAGCATTTGTGTATATCTGTTTCCCCAAGGTCAGTCTGTGGCTGGTTGAATATCCTGGCAGAATCCCCAGCTCTTACTGGCTTCTCCAGTCTAACCAGTGCATAAGTTCTCACCTCTGAATGCAATACTAATTACCATTATAGGGGTTATTATTACTCTTCTTGTCTAATGTGCAAAGAATTGCACAATGATTAAATGAGTCTAAAATGATGTTGCTGCAAGTATTCTATCTACATTTTTTCATGACTTTACAATTTTTAGGGATGATAAAAGCAACTCACTGCTGCTAAATTTTAGCTGGGAAGTGGACAGTGTCATCACCTCCCAATGAAATCAAGAATTAAAGTTCTTTAGGTCCCTTTAATGTATTTTATTTTTTATATAATCATAAAATGGTCTCTCCCTCTGAGAAATTGAAAATTATCAGCTACTTTTATTAGATTATGAGAATCTAATCTTGAAGCAGGAATACTACAGGACTCATTTTGGTAATCATAACTAGTACAGCTCAAATTCTGAATCCCTAGCTCACATTTCATGCAATGAAATCAATTTCCAAAGTAATTGGGAATGTAGTCAGAACAAAATATGGGGAATTTTAAGGTTTGCTTCTATTTTTTGAGGAAAGTTATCTTGGTGTCCATTAAATCTGAAAAGGACAGTGTCATCTGAGGAAAAAAACAACCCAAACAAATTGTTTTTGTTTGGAAGTTTACACTCTTGATGGTATCTACGTTAGTAATGTGCTGCTGGGTGCAGCAGAGAGAGGTTTGCCTTGCCTGCTTTTCCCAGCAGCAGAACTGATCAGTGTCATTGTAACCTTTACATTGAGTCCAACAGCAAGCAGGATTTTTAAATGTGGGGTAAGAGGTGCATCCAACTGGGTGAATAGCAGGTTCATTCACCCATTGCAGAGGGGGGGCTTTATATATGTTGCTCCTTGAGAACAGAAGTTCTTGAGCAGTTACTGGCAGAAGTTCAAGGCTTTGTGCAAAGAATGGCCTTTTTTTTTAAAGGCCAAAGTAGGACTGGAGGTGAAATAACAAAAAAAAAAAGTGGCCTGAAAGGGAGCAGAGGTTTCATAAGATAGGAACATCAGGGCAAAGGAAACAGAGCTGAGCTCTTAGGAACTGAGAGCATCTAAAGGCTCATCTGCTGAGCAGCTCCACAGTGGAACAGGAAGCCTGTGCTTAGCAAGGCTGCCATGGAGACTGCAGGTGAACTGCTTGGGGCAAAAGTAAGATTGGAAGCCAGATGTCAATATAGTAAGGGGCAGTCTGTGTAATAGTGGACAAAAAAGATTTTATATCGGAAAAAAATGGAAGTTTGACCTTGGAAATGTTTGTGCTTAGCCATATACTGTAATAGATTTCAGCTGTGGCAGGGATAAAATCACCTCTGGTTTAAGGACTGTAATTAGAATTAGTTGGATTATCATGTTCAAGACACATTTGCTCATATTTAAAACCTTTCAGGCTTGTGAAGCATATTGAATAAAGGCTGAATTTTCAACTGCAGACCCAAACCGAGAGTGACCCCAGTCCTTTCAGACCTGACTGTGGAGTAAAAGAGAGCTCCTGCTGTGCTGTGGCTGACCAGTCATAAAGGTCTTGATGCAGAAATTAGGAAATGAAATTCTGAATGGTTTTTATACATAAAAGGTCAAAAAAAGGTTTTATTATAATGATATAACAATCTGATAATGCTTTTCTGACACTGAAGTCTGAATCCTGGATCTGTAGCTTGAACCATGACCAACCAAAGTGAATATATATAGTTTTGCTAGGTTTTTTCTGTGGGGGCTTGAAAAAACATGGGATATATACATTTCAGAGCCAGAGTTTTGATTTTTGTTGTTATGAATGTTTATATCACAGAAAATATGAGAAAATACATAGAATTAGGTGATGTTGCTCTGACTGGGAGTAAAGTGTTTATTTTTTGAATTCTGTTCAAAATTTGACAAATTATTTCCTAAGCACCTGGGAAGATGAAAAGTGAGAACTAAAGGAAAGATAGGCATTATGATCAGTGAGCAAAGCAGTGCTATAAACAAATGCTCTGATGAGATGAGCTGTTGATCTGAAAAGCTAGTTCAGCTTGAGATACGTGAGACTGAAAGAGATACCTGAGGGAGAAACTTGGTATATTTTTTTACAGAGGATTATAAGAGGCTTGGAGCTAGACATCTTGAACTCTGTCAGTGCAGGGCATGCCTGCACACCACCAGCACAGCCCATCCTAGCAGGCAGGCAAGAGCACAGATAGCACTTCCTTAGAGAAGCAGCTCTTGCTCTAAAGAATGGGGCTCTCAGGCTCCAGCACTTTCAGCAGCCAGCTCTGGGAGGAGTTTAAATTTCTTTCTGAAACACAGCAGCAGCCTTTAAAAAAAAAATCCTTATAGAGCAAAAATGCCAGCCTAGGTTCTATCCAATGTTATAACTTACAAGTGATTCTGGGGGGAAAAAACAAAAAAAGGCAGTAAAAGACATCCTTTGTGACCAAGTAAAACAGATACTTCTGATGTTGTGTCCCTTGCTAAATCTGGGACCTTGGAGTCAGGTTATTTCTTGTTTGGTCTTTGTGCTGTAGCCAGGTACAGCCCTGTGACACCTTTTACACTGTTTTCTTGCCTTGTGCTGTGCTTCACCCTAATGCTTGTACCAGCCATACCTGCCTGGGAGGGGCAGGCCGAGCTTGCAGGGGCTGCTGTGGGCTCCTGGCGCTGCTCCATCACTCTCTGTGGAGCACTGAGGATGCAGCTCTGTGAACCTGCTCCAGCCTGCTGCCTGTGGGAGCTCAGTGCCACTGCTGAGGGGCAGGGCAGCTCACCCACAAGGGCCTGAGGAAACACAGCAGGGGCTCAAAGTCCTAAAGTGTGATTTTCAGTGTTTCTGGCTCTCTGAAACAAATGGTGCTGGAAAGCGCAATTTTATCTTCAGTGGCTGGTGTTAATCAAACTTAGCCAGAGAAAGAATCAAACAAAAAAATAAACAATTGGGATGGTTGGAAAAGGAAAGCTGATCTTGCTTCTATTAGACAAGAGGCAAGCTAAAGGTTTCATTTTTAAAATTATGCTTTTTTTAAAGTATTTTAATGAGAAAACAAGCTTTGCATGAACAGCCTATCAAGAATGCTATTTTTCTTGTTTTGGTCCCATTTGGGTGAATATTTTACAACAGGAAAACAAATTTGGAGGAAGAAAAATATAGACTATTGAAATACTTCATGGAAAGGAATAAAATCACTAATTTTTATTTTGATTTTTATTTACTTAAAAAATTTTAAATATTTGTAAAAATAATGTTTGAAAATTCATGCTGGGTTCTACTCTGAATGAACTGATGAATACCTCTCCTTTATTAAAAAGGTGCAATTTCTACCAGTTCTCTTTGCCATTAAAATGTGTGTACCCATCAACAGTTCTATCATTACCTTTGGTGCTTGCTTTTTGAAAGTGGGGCCTTAAATGCTTAAATTGTTGGGGACTCTTTAATGACAATTACAATAATGGTTTCCCTAGCATTCCCAAAATGAACACAACTCCATCTACACCAGAGAAGCCTAACATGTAACAGACCATAAATGTGAAGGCAGTTTTCAGAGTTGAGGTTCTGGGGTCTTAACAGTCACAGCTGACTGTTTGTCTGCTTTTTACTTTCATATGATATTTTTGATTGCAAAAAGAGAATAATGACTGCAAACAGATCTTGTCTTTCATGGACCCATAAAGATGGCTTCAAGTTGTTGTTACTGGCATAATAGAGCCTTTTTCAGCAAATGGAATTGCATAACTTTATTCTGAAGCAAGCAATCATCTCAGGCCACAAAGGAGTTGAGCAGAGCTTGGAATGGTTGGTGCACTTAAAATGTCTGTAGGGGCATCTGCCAGTGACTGAAAAACAAACATAATTTTCTTCTTGATGCATTTTATATTAAAAAAACAGCAAAAAAGAGAATTAAAATCAATGGTCCATCTGCTTTCAGTCTAGAAGTGTGCAGTACCAAGTGCTACAGATACAGGCATGTGAAACTTTGTGTGCGGGTATGAAATAAACTGCCCACCAAAACTGCTTTTCACTGATCATGATGGAATATGTTTTATGTGCTAGAGCTCGAGGTTTATGGCCTTTTCCCCTTTCTTCTGCTACTTCCCAGTATGTAGTGCTGGATTTCTCATATAACTGAAAGGCAAACATACCAGGATGGATTTCCTTCTGGCAGACATAACTGTAGTTTTATGGAAGCTTGTGTATCCTTTCAGATTTATACCAGTGGAGCACCCTTAGCCTGATTTCTAGCTCTGTATAGCCTTTATTTTCCCTGAAGTTATAGTGATAAAGGGGCCATCTAAAGGTGAGTAGATCATCTCTGTTTGAATCTGCCCACATTATTAATGGCAGAATCTTCACTTCTTTCCTTACTAATTTGAAAAAAGTAGATCTGGGCTCCAGCCAAAATGACAGTCAAGAAGATCACTTAGAAAGAACAAGTTGTGATGAAGACTGAGATTTGCTGTGCCAGTTCACTGACAACATATTTGTTTTATGTCTCTTACCCCTCACACCATCCTTTGTCTTCAAAAACACTCAGCAAACAATTCAGAGGAAGCAATTGGCATATTCCCTAATGAGACAAGATGAAGTGTCCTGTAACGATGATGACAGCAAATTCACTGAGTGAACTGCAGTTTGAGAACTTTGCAAATTGATCAAACCATGATTCCTTGGTTGCTTACTTAATTGCCTGTTACCATCTCTCTCCTGACCTCCATATGCCCACTGCTTCTGTCAGCACTTCTGCAACTCAGGGACTCTGCCAGCCCCTCAGGTTCTGAACACTGGAAGAATAGGTTCTGGTTTGGGGATTTTATTTAACTTGAATTTAATAAGTGTTCTTGGCCGGCTATCACAGTGGGAATTTAGAGATATTCAGGCCTCCTACCATGCTTGAATACATCAGGCTGTGAGGAAAAACCTTTCCTAATTCTATTTATTATAGGATGGATGCTAATTAAGGCACTGTCTCATCAGGTGCTGAGTACCTTAAGCAGCTTCTTAACCCTGGGAAGTATAGTGCTGTGCTTGTTTAGCACTCAGTGATGTTCTGTCTATTAAAGATTCTGGTCAGGCAAGAAGTGTGCAAGGGAAAAGCATATTTTGGTGAGTGTACAAATGATTGAACTATGAGACTTAATCCATAGCCAGTTTGGACCAGAGCCCCTAGAACTGTGGTTCTGTTTTGGTGGCAGAAGTGAAGAAATGTCCAATATCTAAGTGGTGAACTATCTTACAGCATTCTTCAGACAAGGCTACTTCAGGGTGGAGAAGTATATGGTGAAACTTCATATATGGTGAAAACTTTTTGAAAGTTTCGTTTGAGAAGTTTCTTTAAGGGAATGAGGGAAAAGGAAGGATGTGAATCCATGTGTGCACAGGAGTGAGAGTAAGGAGCTATTCCTGCTGCTGTGAAGCAACTGCTGTCTTCTGCAGGGATTGTGTTGAGGAGTGATGAGGAAGTTCTGGGCCTGCCATCAACCTGCAAAGCTCTCTGAGTTCCTTTCAGATGAAAAGCACTGGGAACTTTGCACTTGTGTTTACAGCCTCAACACAGCAGTCATAAACTGTTACTGAGAATAATTTTGTCAGTATAATCAGGTAAGTGTTAAAGCAGGTGGGGAGGAAAAAAATCAACTCTCCTGAAATGAGATTTCAGGTTGTTGTTCAAGGTCCAGGATCATACATGTGACTTTCTGCTATTCTGGACTGCCTCTCTGCGTGAGTTTTCTCTTTTCCTCATACGAAGTGACAGTTGTAGCTTTCCTGAAAATACACCTCAAATACAAGTGGGTTTTTCTTTCTTTTCCTTCTCTTGGTGACCTGCTGTACTTGTTTTATTTACCACTTGGATTTTCATGGGCACAGTTTCTGTAAGAGAAGAATATTGATAAGCAGAGAGAAAGAGTTGGTTGTATAAAATTAGGTCTAAAGCATAAATCGTAACCTTGGATGGAGACCATGTCTGAGCTTGAGCTTTCTGCTGTGGGACAATAGATTTCATTTGGATAGTAGACTATGATGGGGCTTTAATGCTTCCTGTTAACCTTATCCTGCAGGGAAGGTAAGGACTGTCAAAAATATCTATCATCTGTGCATGCCTAGGTAGTAAGTCAGGTGTACCTGTGTGTATGTAGGTATATCTTTGAAATACCATACATGGTGAATATATGTACCTCTCCATGACTAGATATGTCACATTTGAAAGTTTATATCCCTTTATTTAAGTATTTCCATCCTTTAATCCAAAATAAAGCAAGAACCCGTATCTTTAAAGCCGGCATGCATTAATTTAAAGGAATTAGTTAAATAAATGTGTGATTTAGAGCATGGGTTCAGGCCCAGATGCAGTAAAATGTCACATGCTAATCAGCTGTGTGCTAGCAGGGTATGTTATGGCAATAATTAATGCAGTACTCTTGTATAAAACATGTCTGTCTGTGTTCTGTGTGTGATGCAGTCCCTCTCTCTCTCTTTCCAAGCTGTCTATGAGCAATCCTGCGAGGCTTACCGACACCAAGGGAGGACGTCGGGTTTCTTCTACATCGATTCTGATGGAAGTGGACCACTGGGACCACTCCGTGTTTTCTGCAATATAACAGGTAATGACCTAGCCTTGACTTGGCTGCTTCATCTCAGGTCTAATGTCATTTGAGATGGTCTTAATAAAATGATAGAGATGTCAATAGCACAGCTCAGTATTATTTAGTCAGTGTTATTAGATGTCAATAATGTTGCAGCTCAGTGTGGGAGAAGCAGAGAATTTCTAACTGAGGTTTCACTTTGAGATGTTTCCTTAAATTGGATCCATGTAAAAGTGATTTTTAAAATAAGTTTGAAGGACTTGCCTTGCTAAGTGATATATGCAACAGTGTCTGCACCTTAAAAAGGGCACTTCGTAATATCCTAACTTTTGATGAGATGTTTGTTTTTTACTAAAGAGGTATAAACTTAGAATCCAAACCATTCTTTTGTAATTGAATGGTTTTTCTGGTTTATTAGAATACTAGATCTGGGAATTATTATTAAATTCCTCTCACTGAGCTATCTATAAACCCTTCCAGGCTGATGTAGGCAGCAATTCATCCCCTCATACAAGTGTGCTGCCTTTGGCATTCCAGGGAGTGGAAACCTTGATTGTCCCTGGTATTGGTATGGAGGAGAATGCATGATGATCTTAGGAGAGGGGGCACCAAAGAGATGGGTAGCAGAGCAAGAGCCAACAGGCAAGGTGACCTGTTGGTTGAGGCTTTTTAACCTTACAGTTCTGTAGGTTTAAAATAAGAATTGTTTCAAATGAACAGATCTGTCTGGCAAATTCTCCCCTTAAGTGGGTCCTATTTTGTGTATAGGATTGTCAAGCCAAGAGTGTGAGAAAAGATTGAGAAAATGAGAAAAGATGACACAGCCCTTATTGTGGATGGGGATGGATGGTAGGGCTCCCTTTTTGCTTTTTATATTTTACATGGAGGTGAAATTTCCCACACCGTCTCCTGTTTGGCATTTTTGTCTTCCTGTGGCCAGGTGCAGATGAAGAAATGTTTTATTACCCTTTCTAAATTGCTAATTCTGGCTGAGCTACTTTGCCACATATTACTTCCACACTCAGTGCTGAAAACTGAGGACTCAGGATATTCATATTTGATCCTTAATCTCCTCATACTTAAAGTGCCTCAAATTAAATTTTCATTTTTATTTAATTGGGCAGAGATTATGTTAATTAAATGCACAACAGTTAATAATTAAGTATGTTTTTTATTCAAGTGTAACAAATATTTAATAAGATGTGTCTCCTTTGCTGTTGAATCTCCTAAGAACTGAAACAGACTTTCACCTTTCTGTCTGAATATCCTTCCTTGATCTTCAGTATGGGAAATGTGCTCATTTTTATTATTTATCATATAAATATGTGTGATCAAAACATTGCCAGTGCTTTTTATCTCTGCTGAAGAAGTTGGATTTTTGACAAACACCTTGCATTTGCTTTCCTTAAAAAATCTTATCTGGCAGAAATCCAGAAGGCATACACCTGATTTTCTCTCTATCTGTAATGAACTTGCTGACATTCTCATAACATTGGTTATGAGCAAGGTGGAGGTGGGGAAAACTGGCAGAACCTCCTAGCCTGGGAAACTTATGCTTCTGGGTCAACTAAATATGGGTTTGGGTGCCTTAATCACAGGAGCTTCTTTTGTCTCTGGGAATTTTTATTGTTATTCTCATAAAAATTTTTACAGTAATTAAGTACAAAGAAGGAAAAAAATCAGTTTGTGTACATAAAGATGGAGTCTCAATTTGCTTCTTTTTTCAGATGATGCTTTTGCTTGGTTTTCTGAAAGTGCTCCATATTCAGGGAAAGGTGATAGACAAAATGCTGTGTTGTTACACTAGGTACATACAAGGAACAGAAAAAACATTATTGTTCTGTGGCATAAATCTGTAACACACCTCCTGTGAATAGAGAAACGTGGATGGCTTCCATGTGTGGGGAGATGAAGCAAATTAAAAAGATGGTTGGGGGGAACTGTCACAGGAGAGCAGGGAGATCATGTGTGACATAGAGAAAACACAGAGGAATTTATTTGTTTTCATCACATATGAGCTAAGGGACACCTAATTGATTACACAGCGGGATTTGGGATGTTTTTGTTTGCTTACTTTTTCCTGATGCAATGTATTCAACTTGAAACCACCACAGGACAGCAAGGAGGCTGATAGATCAAGAGAGGGAATGCAACCCATCTGGAACAAGCCTCAGTTTTGTCTGATAGATTCAGAAGGTGCAAGTAAACATGGAAGTTTAGTTGCAGCTTCCCACTCAGGTGGCTGTGAGGTAAAGACCATTGGGAAATGGGAATGAGCTTCAGGAAAACCTTTTAGCTTCCCTGGGTTTCTCTTCACCCTCAGAGGCAGAGGTGGGCTCCTGGGCTAAATAAAGCTTTTGTTTTACTCAGGTTGGCAGTTCTTTCTGTAAACAGTTCAAGAAGCAGTAACCTCTTTATGCCCAAAATGTGTTCAAGCTGAAGAATTTGGAGGTGGAATGGAAAATTCAGGGCAATGACTCACTTAGTGTTTTTAAAAGTGGAGGTGCAGAGAGCTCATGCCTTCTGGGAATTCCAGTGCCTTTAATCTGTGAAGGATGAATTCAAGGAAGAAATCAGACCATCAGGAATGAGCAGTATCATTGCATTTAAAGAAAAGTGTTTTTTAATGTTCACTTACCTTTTTTAAAAGTTCTTTCTAATTCTAATTTAAGTTCCTTTCTATAAGTTCTTTCTAACAGCATTTTTATATGTTTAATTGAAGGGATTCACATAGGGATCTGAATTATTATAGCAGTTATTAACTGGGGCAGATAAACAACAGATTTCTTTCAGATTGGTGTCTGGTCATAGGTATCCAGTGTCCTGTATGAATATGGAAATATCAACATTACAAGTTAGTTTACTGTGTTTATTTTTGCAGTGGTTTCTCTAAAGCCTGTCATCTTTGGAGCCCACTGCTGAATAGAAATTCTGAATAAGGCAGAAAATCGTGATTGTATGTGTTGAGAGGGAATTGGACAGTATACAAAGAGGGAGAGAGAGATAAGGGAAAGGAAATGTTGCAGGGAGAAAAAAAAAGTAAAAAAAGTCTTAAAAAATATAAAGTCAATTTTCAGCGCGGCAAGAAATTTAACAGTATTGTCACAGAATATCTGATGAATAGCTGATACTAGAGTGGGTAAATGTACTTATCCACTGTCTGAAGAAGTGGCTGAAAAAGCAAGGTGGCAAAAAACTGTTGATGACATGCTACTATTTAATAGTAAAGTATACTATAAGTATAGCATACTTATTGGTCTAGGAGTGAGAAGAGCCTATCAAGCACTTCAAAAGGATCTTACCTTGGGGGCTGTTTATTTCTACTCGAGGTAAAATATGTTGTTGAAATAGGAGGTTGTCAGGAACACTGATGTGCCTAATCAAAGGCAGAGAAAGATATCTATACAAAGGGAGGTTAACAGAAAATAATCCAGGATTGTTCAGAATGGGAAGACTCAAAGTGAGTGGGGATCACTGACAGAAGCAATGCTCATTTTCATTTTCTTACAATAGGAGAAGAGAGACAGTTCAATGACAGTGAAAGACAAAACCCTCAAAACTAGATCTAAAAGACAGCACCTTATTAACATAATGTTGTTTTCACCTTATATACCCGTTGTACACAGAGCAAAGTCACTGTCACAGGGAAATTCATCAGTTGTAAGAAAGACTGAGGAATCCACACCAAATATGCATCTGTGTGTGGGGAAGTGAACCAAAGGTATGTGCCCAAGGCATGATTGGATGCAGCTGGATGCCATGAAGGACACCATGAGGATGTGAATGAGTCCACGCAGGGATCATTAAATTGGGGTGGTTGCATTGGCTGCTTTGGGAACACATCTGGCATGTTTCCAGGGCCATCCACATGGGAATGTAAGCTAGCTATGCTCCCTTTTCCTGGGTCTCCAGTCATCTATGGGGGTTTATGGCCATACCTTTTTGACTTAAAGTGCAGAAAGAATGTGTTGTGTCATCCTTTGGGGTAATGAACAGCCACCAGGGCTGGGAAAGATTTTCCTTGCAGGCTGGTTGTTTGATAATCAGCCCACTTGAATTAATCTTTATTAAAGATTCATAACAGTCAACAGAAAAGATGACTGATAGACCCTCTGAACCTCAGGTCTGTCAGTCTTTCTGTCATTGTGAGGCTTATATTTTTCATGCTGCTTAGAAATCTCTTGGGTCTCTCTGGAGTACTACTTAAATGCTAATAACCATGTTCTCCAGGACAAAGCCTATAGACATGCAATCTACTTGCATGTGCTTGTTTTACTGTCCTGTTTGAAAAGTAGAATGAACTTTTCTCATCTCCTTTTGAATAAATTTTACCCTTGAAATCTGAAAGATTCGCTTGCAGTACACTTGAGTCATCCTGTCACTGTACTTCTCTACTGATGCTGTTCTACAGTGTTCAGACCCTGGGCTATCAAGTCAATAATGCTTAGAACTTGCCATGACTAGATCAATGGTTCAGTTTATCTTTGCCAGATATTTTTGCTGTTCCCAAATAGTTTTCCTTTCTTTTCTTCCCTTTTTTTTTCTTCCAGGATTGCAGTTTGGGGAAAGATGCAGCCTTTTCTCAGGTCTTGCTGATGGTCCAAGATATGTTTTTTAAACTGCCCCAGTGAAAAAATCAATAATTAACAAAAATACATCTCTACTTGTTGCAGATAATTTCTGTTTTGGAGTCTCACCTCAAAGTGCAAATACTGCTAATTTCTCTGCTGCAGGAAAAAGAAAGTTTTATTTTCTCTGTCTCAAAAAACTGTATAGAAACTGTCTAAATCTCAGAAAAAATAAGGAATTCCAATAGGATTTGAAGTAGATAATTAAAATTATACTTGCAATTTTTTGCACATTGTGTCTTTTTTTTCATTCAGCTAACAATGATTAAGATTTTTATTCTTCCATATAGTATGTATCCCCACTGCTGTTCCTAAAACAATCAGTTGAATTATTGTCCATGGAATCCATCTTTCCTTTTGTTTCCACATGTGAATCTCAGCTCATCTGCTTATAGAATTCCTAAATCTATTTTCCATAAGAAACCATTTCCTTTTTGCTTCCTATAGCAATTACACAGATGCAGGAGTCCCCATGTACTCAGCCCTTTTTGCATTTCTTGTGGACTTGGGAAATTCTCATGTGAAGAGGAGGGCTGCCCCTGGACAGGCTGAAGCAAGAACAGATAGGAGGAGGGCATGCCCTTAATTCTGCCTTTAATACCTGCAGCTACAGGATTTTGGAACAACAATTTAAATGGCCAAACTCCCTCTACCCTGTAGCTTACTGTCTGTAGTTATGATTGACTTTTTCACAAGAGAAAACAAAAAATAGAAATTCCATACAAATTATTTACTACTGTTTAGATTAAAGGCATCCCTTGAAGATTTACAGTTTATCCCTCAAACACTACAGGTCTTTTGGCACACTGTAATTCTGACAATTGATATGTTTCTCTTTTGAATTTTCATTAAATATTCTTCCAGAACCTTGGGGAAGGAGGGTGCAAGATGTCACAAAAAAGGTGTCTTGTTGTCATCCATCAGAGACATCTGGCATGGTCATTCTGCTGAGAATTGCTTTGAATGCATTGCAGTGCCCTGGATGGATGTGGCTGAATCAGAACTCAGGAGGAAGCTGATGAGCAGAAAACAAGCTGCAGAAGCATATATTGCTGGGTCAGCCAGCAGAAAAAAAAAAAAAATAGATACAAAAATAGTAATGGGATGCTTTCAGAGAAGACTCAGGAAACACTTCTTTGGAGTCAGTGAATTAAAGTG
Organism: Haemorhous mexicanus; assembly: GCF_027477595.1. NCBI lineage: Eukaryota > Metazoa > Chordata > Aves > Passeriformes > Fringillidae > Haemorhous > Haemorhous mexicanus. The sequence continues at coordinate 13,258,734 of NC_082348.1, forward strand.
CCTGTGATAAGAAATTGCTCTTTTAATATCCTTTGAGGGGAATTTATATTAGAGTAGCTGGGTTGACCTGCCACTGCAGCTTCGAACAGTACAGTGTTTAAGAAGAAAAGTCTTTTCTTTTTTGTGTACTTTTAGTAATAGGTACAGCATTCAGGATAAAATTTGGCATTCAGTGTGGAGCACCATGAAACAAATGCATCGTATGAGCTCTGAGAGTTATTTTTTTCTCTCATGTAGCATTTACCATATGTTTGGCTTGTTGGCAATTTAATCAGTCTGAATAATCTTGTTTTGTGACAAACCTCCTAAATCACAAAGGAATGATGCAGTTTGTATGGGTGGAATATGCTCTACAGGGATATTTCAAGTTGAAGAATAAAAATGAGAATTAGACAATACAGAATTCATTGAAAGCCAGTTTTCCAGCTGCTCTAATTTCCCACAATTTAATTTGTGTGCCGTCAAAAGCAACTTGGAGGTTTCCAGCAAGATGATAGAACTATGGGCTAGGCTAAACAGAGAGTCTAAAATGTGCTTAATGCATTGCAGTCCCATGCTGTAAAAACATCTCCTAGGGCCAAATGCAGACAGCATAATATCCTAGTGAATTGGACCATTAAATAAAACTGTGAAGTCATAAAGCTGTAGCATTACCCTGAAATTAAAGCATTGTCACCTTTGAATTATGGAAATAATTTAACATGCATTTAGGAAATCTGCTTTTCAGGGCTGAATTAAACTATTCCACATTATACAATAGAAGATGTGGCTGCAGTCTCCTACTTGGTTTTGAATGACTTCCAGCTTGTGTTTAGTTTGAAATTTTACCAAGCTGAGAAAGTAATAAAAGAGTAGAACGGAGTAATAGAAGATAAAAATTAACAGTAACCTATGCCTGGGCAACAGCTTTATAATTCTCATTGCAGATTCGTAAGTGCAAGGAGAACTCGTTAAATGGAATAAACAGGAAAAAAATGTGCAGTATGGACAGATGTAAAAACATAATGGCAACTTCTTAGTTGAAATCCATGAGAAGAGAGCTTTATCTGTGTAGTTTAACAGTTTCCAGGTATGGAAGTGTCTAGAAGGAGGTAGTGGCACTCAGCTTGGTTTGCACCTGCAGTTAGAGGGTCATTGTGTAAACAAAACAGAGCAAAGATTAAATAAAAATCCTTGCATTATGAAACAGGAACAAATATTTGAAGCCCCAATTTCAAAAGCTGTGGGCATTGCTGGTGTAGAGTGTGTCTCTAAAGGCAAATGCCAAAGCCAGAGCTCAGGTGCAGACAGCTGTTCACTGTTTGCTGGAGTGATCTGTGGGCACATTCAGATGGCAGCTACGTGTCTCACACAGGTCCTGAACCTGCCTGAAGTGCCAGATCACAGATCATTGTCAGGAGTCTTCAGAGGACCTGCCAGTCAAGTAGGGAGGGTAGGATGCCTTGACCTCCTACTGAGGCAGGCAGTGATATTTTGGGAGCAGCCCTAGCTAAACTTGTGCAAGTGAATTTGAGAAAATAGAATGATCTTTTTCTAGTTTTTGCCAAGTTTGAGTTGGAGAAACTGGGATTTGAATAAACCCCAAGGGCTGATCTGAAAGGTTATGGTCTTCAGAAGAAATGTTGAGATTATTTCTGAGTGGTCTTCTGATCTATGGAAGCAGGTGCAACAGTCTTGATATTATCTTTGAATGGCTCAAGGATTTACTGCCCTCTATATCTCTCAACCAGTGGAGATGCAGGAGGGAGCACTGTTGCCTCTTCTACTCTGTCCAAAGCAATCTAAAGTTTAAATAATTTTCAGTCTCACTCGCTGCATTTAAACAAAAGGGTGTCCTTTTGAAAGAAGGAAGGTTGTTTTTTTGAGTTTTTTTTTACTGTGATGTGAATGTAATCCTTTTATTCTTTTAGCAGGTTGTGTTTGACTTTGTATGCATTTCCTCGCCCCTCTACACCTCACGTGCTGCTTTCTAAAATGGAAGTACTTTTTCCCTGGGAAGTGGGAAGAAGTGTGACTGAGATGGTGGAAGAGATTTCTCTTTCTTTTCTTCCTCTGACCTTGTTGCCACCAGCTCTATCTGTGTTGTGTTGAGCTGCCCTTCTGATCCGAGGTTTGCTTGTGGGTGGCTGTGACTCTCCTGTCACTAGATCCACGAGAAAAACATAGATCTTTTTTGAGAAGCTGAACTGATGAGCATCTTTACTTCAAAGGTGAAGCACAGAGGGAAACTTTGAAGTGACCACTAAAGCACAGATCTGATCTGTTGAAGTATTAAGCCTAAAGGACTAGGCATGTGTAGGTTAGGAGATCTCTGAAATGTAACTTCAAAATTCTTCTCTTCTGTGTAACTTTTTTAACTCCATTCTGAAGTACTTGCTAAATGACATTTACTTTGAATACAGAAAGAAACTTGGTTTGTTTTTCCTTTTCCTGTGTAAACTAGAGGATGGAAAATAGGTCAACTTATTTCTAAATGATCCTGTGGAGAAAAGCAGGTCTAGAATGTCAAAGTTCAGATCTCAGGACAGCTGTGTGCAGCTCTAATGATAACAAGACTGCTGAAAATTAATGAACAATCATAGAGGAAGATAAGAGGAAGACCTGTCACATTTCCTGTCCAGCACACCTGTTAATGAGTGCTGGCTGCTAACAGTATATTTGCTGATACCTTGTCCAACCTCATTTCAAACATGTCAATTAATTATATTTCCAACACCTTTTTTGGGAGGACAGTTTTGTGCTATGCTTTTTTTAATCAGCTTTTCCTAGTATTCCTTCTTTGCTTCTAAATTGGTAGCTCTTGATGCTTTTGACTTTTCAGGTACCCACATGGCACCTTTCTTGATGCACAGCCTGGAAAGTACAGCAGTGTTAACCACTCTACAACTAGAGCATTAGGCTGCTCTACTTCCTGAGCAGCACTGTAGCCACTGTTATGAACATTGATTTTATTGCATTTTCTTAAAATTATGTTCAGAACTCTCAGTGTGGAGGTGCTTTTCACAGCCCACCTGGAATTTCAGCAACCAGTATATTCCATCATCTCCTGGTTTTATGTCTCACATTATCAGCAACTCGGTGTTTGTCTTTTTAGTAGCTATTTCAGTTAAGGCAGAAGTTAAACTTCTGTCAGCTTTTGTGAGATGAGAGTTAACTCACCCTTGACTGCCTCTGAAAAATCCACTCTGTTCTTGTCAATATTGTCTTGAGAGAGCAAAAGAAAACAGAGACTAGCTGATAAGGATAGCTACTTTAACATGTACAAGATGTCTGTTACAAAGTCATTGAAGTATATTGTGTTCCAAACAATATATGTGCAGGACTGTGCAGGGTATTGTGCTGCAGTGTTCACTGTGATTACGACCACTGGGACAAGTATTACAAGCAATAAATTTGTAGTATTTCTTACCATTTTAATCTGACTTTCGTGTATTGCACATTGCAGCAATGTTTCTTTGAGCTCCAGCTCCAAGGGTCCACAAGCAGCTCCCTGAAGTCAGTAAGAACCACAGAATTGCAGACCTATGAGCAAACTTTCTGTCTACATCACAGAAAAGATGAGAGGGTTGTGAGTGAATGTGTAGCTTCTTCTGTGTAAGCTGTCCTTACAGTTAATGCAAGTTAATTTCTCTGTCACTTGCAGCCAGGTCTTGGAACAGACCTCTTTAGATAGTCTCCAGATGGTTGTTGTTACTTGCCTGTCATTTGAATGCCTCCATAATGACAATCCATCAAATCATCTGTGTCTTTGCACAGATAGTCCATTTAGGATTTTTATACACCTCTCAGCATTCTGTTGAAGTAATCTGGGGCATATATGTAGCTCAGTGAAAAACACTTTGACTGCAATGCATTGTAGTGTCCACAGAGCTGTCGGGCTCATCATGCCAGTGCATTGGGGAGTTACTGGAAAGCTCAGGCCTGGAAGAACTTAGGCCAGGTAATGTGGTAAAACCATCTGAATCCTTAACTGCACAGTTTTTAAGATCAGCTTAGAAAATATATGATTCATTGTTATCTAGGGTTTTCCTGATGAAGCATAAATAACAAAATAGAAATCTATTGCCTCGATCTTACTTCTTCCTCTGTAACTGTCTGTGTGTTTCTGCAAGTGAGATTGAAATCTGCTTCTCATCAAATCATTGAAAATTGCTGCCTTAAATTTTTGCCCTGTCAGTATCTTGTTTCTTCCCTAGGCAAGCAGGGTCTTTGAAAAAGAAGAAATTTCCTGGTTGTGACTTTTACTAATAGTGTTGGGCATATGCAGGGCTCAGTCCTGTGAATCCTCGTTGAAGAGTTCGTCTTTAACTCTGTGTCAGCTCAGCAAATTGGCCTTTCTGTGTTGCCCATTGCTATACCAGAACCAACTGGGAAAAAGCCTTCCTGGAAACTAATTGCTTCTAAGTGTGGTGTTCTCATTATGCCAACCCCAGTGATGATCGTGAGCTGGGTTGGAGGGTGCAGGTTGTACTTAAGCCTAGATTCTGCTTTCTGTCACCTACACAATCCCTTGATCTGCCAGTAAATGCAATGAAGGAAAGGAGAATGGGCTCCCCAGCATGCAAAAGCATCAATATTTAGAGTTAACTACAGATGCCAAGTCATATGGCATTCTGTGCCATCATCCAAGTAGGGCATCACTCAACTTATATGCAGAAAAATCTGAGAACTGAGTGAAATGAATGATTTGACTTCCAGCTGGGTGGTAAGAACATACTCTCAGTTTAACTTTCTGGCAAGAGATTGTGCTTTCTGCTCATGGTGAGTTTATGCAAGCTCATCAGCTGCAGTTCTCTGCTTCCATTTGTTATTCCAACAGCATGGGCTGTGCTCTCAGGCAAAAGGTGAATGTTACCCCCATAAACCATATTACTATTTGTTTTCTCTCAGTGACAAAGCCAGTTGAAAGGTATCTAACTTTATATAGATACCTGGTAGTAGAAGAAGCTGAAGGTCTGCTGTGCTTCCCAGGAAGCTTGTAGTTTCTGTCTTGCTCAGCAGGCAGTGCAGTGTTTGCTTGAGCTGGTTCAGGGAGAAACATCTTTGTGGGCCACACTGACCTTTCGTGGAAACAGACCTGGTTGGTGTTAATCACAAAGTGCCCATTTAGGAGCCCAGGGTCCTGCTGATGATCTGTCCACTACAGTACAATGTTACATTTCAGTTGGTTAATTTTGTTCCTTGCTTGTTGGAAGTGCTTTGCTGTTAACCTCCTGTTCAATCGTTTTTCATTTAACAGAAGATAAGATCTGGACTGAAGTGCAGCACAACAGCACAGGGCTGACCAGAGTGCAAGCAGCTGGTCCAGAGAAGCCCTACACCATGTCCTTCAACTACAGCAGCAGTGCAGAGCAGCTGGAGGCTGTGATCAACAGCGCTGAGTACTGCGAGCAGGAGGCAGCCTACTACTGCAGGAAGTCACGGCTCCTCAACACCCCGAGTAAGTGCCACCAGCCCAAATCTTTCCTTCTTAACTCCTATTGGCTGTACAGCAGGTAGAGGCCATGCTGCAGCTAAGGAGAAAAAAAAAAACCAACCAATAATAACACCCAAATTAATAGTAGCAATATGGAATAGAGTGAAAAACCTTTTACCGTTTTGGATGCTGCTGTGCAGTGTTTGTGCTCTGGTGCAGGAGGGTCTGAACCCCTCAGGGAAGTTTTCACTCTACACGTTCATGCATCCCCAGACTAGGAAAGCTTCTATGATGGAAAGTGCTACCTAGAAACTTCAAAAAATGTATTTAGCTGATGGCAAATGGATGAGTTTATTCATTTACAGTTTTTACCTGTATATTAAAAAGCATCCAGATTGCTCCGGACTCATAATGTTATGTAGGGGAGGGGTGTAACCTCTTCTGAGTCCCACAGCCCTGAATATGACCTTCAAAGTGCTTGGTAGTACAGTTCCTGGGGCAAAACTAACTTTCCCCTTGCAATAGAAGGTAGACATTTTTTCCCCTTGTCTTAATGTAACAGAAAAAGGGAAGCAGAGGGTCTCATCAGTTTGTGTTTCTCTGCAGCACCAAATTTCCAGTGGCTACTCAGGATGTCTGGCTTCCAGTCAACTCTGTCTTGATGTCAGGATTTTGTTTGTTTATCTAGAGAGATGAATGACACAAAAGGTAGACTTCTGAATGACTTCCAAGTCTCCTCTGTTACTTATGATGTCTGTATTGTCCTGGTGATGATTTGATTATTAGCAACTCTTAAATTTGTTTGCAGTTTAGAAGAAAGACTATGGAAAGCCTGAAGGGAAGTTGGCAGTAGGAGTTCCTATTCTTAAAACAATATTGCCTAATGAGATGTGTCAAAACCCTTCTGGTTCCAGCAAAGTTACTATAATACTGATTCTTTATGGATCCAGTAATCAGATGCCTTACAGTCAGTTTATTTTTAAAAGCTGTGAATTATGTCCTTCGTTATCATCAAATTTACCAGCCAAGAATTGATTGTATTGCTAATCTTTTTTTTAAAGAATGAAATGTTAATATCAGCATCCAGGGTAGAGCACAAAGGGAAAACAAATTGTGGGCATAACAGCTCATAAAGTGGAATTAATGTCATACAAGTACTTTCAGTGTTGCTGGCTTCTGTATCCCACAACACACTTGATATGGCTAAAAGATAAAACCCCACAGAGGCTATTTCCAAAATGTTGTTTCAAGGATGAATACCACAATATTAGAGCAAATCTGCATGTGTTTATTTTTGCACATTTCTGTGAGGCACTTGGTCATGTGTATACAGGAATGTACACTGTGAATGGGTTTTGAGATGACTCTTATATGTGGGACCTCTCTAAAGCTAGGGACACTTCCTGAGAACCAAAACTTTTTGGGGAAAAAAAAGAAGTAAAAATAATCTTGTGTAAATTGACAGTGTGTAAACTGTGCATCTTCCAGACTAAAGCTATCAAACAACAGGCAGACTGGCTAAGAGGGCTCCTGACAGGCAGCTCATCCTCTGTTTGTCCAGAACCAAAGCTGTGGCTGATTCCTCAAGGGAAAGGATGTGGGGATGGTGTCCAGCAGTCTGGCTTGTGCTCTTGCAGCTGGTGCAGTGCCACTGTGGTCCTGAGAGGTGACCACACAAGAATTGCACAACTCATTTAGTCTTTTCTGCAGCACCAGTTGATAAAAAAAAATTGCAATCCTCGTGCTCTGCATGTAATAGATACCATCATTTTTTCTCTCTTTTTTTCTTCTTTTAGTATGCTTTAATTACACTTCCAAATTTGCCTTTTTTCATCCTCAGCTTTCTCAGTAGTCTAAGGATATGGCAAGTTATGAAACATGCTCAAAAACAACATTTCAGTTCTTGAAATGACAAGAAAAGGGTAATTTGTTCTTAACTGAGTATTAAGTATCTTTGTAGAAAAGCATTATTTTCCCCAAGCTCTATTAATTGACATTAATTTTGTAGTGAAATGCTGTTGTGTTAGAGAGGAACTTAGAGACCAAGCAGTGCTGAACACTATAGATGTCTTGAAGAGTTCTAGGACTTAAGGAATTTCCACTCCTAAACTTGAAGATGAGCTACAAGTGTGAGTGACCTCAGGGTATTTTGCTGGACCTGCTGCAGAAGGTTCTCATCTGTGTTGTTTTTGCCATATTTGGGGCCAGAGAAACAGAACAAAGATCAAAACTCTTGGGTTTTGTTTCTTTGTTTGACCTAGCCTGAAGCACTGTGTTCCTCTGTGTTGCCAGGCTATCTTACTGTGTAATTGCTGTTAGTGTGCAACACTTCAGATCTGACTGTACAATTCAATATGCACTGCCCATGGATTAATGAAAATACTGCATCTGTAGGCCAGCAGGATTACCTGACCTAATCCAGCGTGCTGAATGTTTCCACTCAATATTACCTCTGGACTGAGCTCAGTGGTGAATGCCTAATGGAAGTACATCTCCCAGAGGTATATCTAATCTTGACAAAGTTATAAAAGTTCCTCTTCCAAAGGGGTAATCCAATCCCAAGGATTTCCAAAGAAATCCAGTCCATTGCTGAGCTACCTCTCATTCTGGGCTTTGCTTTTTTTTGCCTTTTTTTTTTTTTTTTTCTTCCCACAAGGGCATGGAACACATGATTAGGATATGACAGCTGGTAACACCAACACACCAAATCCTTGTCTTCAGGATCTAAATACTATCATGTTTCACAGAGAAGCAATAAAAACATTGCCCTTTCCTTTTGCATCACAGTGCAAAGATGTATGTTCTTTGATAGCAATTTTGGCTTTCACAGCTTTGACATGGGGCAAATGGGAAAAGCAAGGCATTCTGAGCTGCCTCAGAGAGAAGCCCAGGGAGGCTCCTGGCTTGCTTAAAATTGTTCCAGTTTATATCAAGGAATTTCTCTTTCTTCTTTTGCTGATCCCTCCTACCCTAAAGACACAGGCACATCCTCAGCGGGTGTGACTGAGCATGGTATCCCTTTGAGTTTCTTGGATTTACATCTGCAATGTGTCAGACATGCAGTCTGGCAGTTGGCAGAGGAGTTTACTCATCTCCACCTCCTGCTGTCTGGAACAGCCTTATTGGTTCTCCCTGTCATACTACAGCTTAGCTGCAAGCGTGTCTTTGAAAGCAAAAATTAAATTGCCCTAAACTGTAGTTTTGTAGATCTCTGCCATCAGACAGCTTTTCAGGAGGTTTGTGAATGCTGCAATAGATGTCTGTTCATCAAGGCATAGCTGGCTTTCTTGAGAAGGTGGCAAAGAAACCTGTATGACTAGAAATCACAAGCCTCCTGTGACTTTCCCAGGCTTGTTGGAGAAATAGTAACATAACCAGAGCAAATCTGATAGTGGGCATTAATTAGGAAAGTAATCCACACTCTTAGAAAAAGATTGCAGACTTACCCTTGCAAGTAAGGCCAAGTCAGGCAAGCAGGAGAGGAGGGGTGGGCAGGAAGCTTGAGCTGCCTCTAAATGTCCTCTCTGTATTCTGAGAGTATGAAACGAAATGTAGCCCCCCCCCCCCCCCCCCCCAGGGCTTTGATTTCCTTTTTTCACAGAGCATCTCAGGCAATACCTAAGGATAGAGCACGTGTACCAGGATAGCCACATGGGAGCAGATGAATGTTTAACTGAGCTGCTAACATACAAGATGTTTGAAGGTGTGAAAACCTTAACTGCACAGCCCTCCATTTCTTGACTGAATTTGCTCAGTTTTCTAGAAGCAGTGGGTGGACTCAAATGCTTGTCACTTGGGAAGCTTCTTCACATCCACCTTATCAAGGACTTAGCACAGTGATGGCTCTATCAGTGGCAGCATAGCTTGCTTTACAATACTTGGCTGACAGTCTGTCAAGTTCATAGCACATTTGTGTAGGCAGGGACTGAGAAAAGATCAGTCCAACAGAAAAATCAAAGAAATAGGAATGTATGTAGCTGATGGGGTTTTCCTGACTTCTTCCTTATTTTTCTCTTTCCAGTAGAATTCCTACACCATGTCACCTTAAGCTTTGATGTCAAACATTGATCCTAAGCTACATCCATCCTAAACTACACACCTCTTCCCTGAATTTATGGTCTGTCAAGTCTCACTATTATATGACTTGCACCCAGGTTTACACCTCCTCTCCTCCTCTTTGGTCCCCAGCTAGTCCCATATTTTGGTGCCAGGCTGCACCAGGTGTGTCCCACAGTCTGACCCCTTATGCCAGGCAGCTGGTTGCCCTCACTGGTGCATTTGCATTTTGTAACTCTCTGTTGGAGGGAAAGATGTAGTTCTGCCTCACAGCAGGGAACACATCAGAATTTCTTAGTTTAGACTTAAGACAGGTCAACTTTTCTTTTTCTTTATCTATGCCCTGTATGTTGCTAGGGCTTTGTCTGTGCAGGCTCCCTCCTTAGCTCCAGGTGAGGCCAGTGATGTGAGAGCAAAAGGTGCTAAGAAATGTCCTGCAGGCCCTGCCTTCAGCAGTGGCTGCTGGAAAGATGCAGCTTAGGGTGAGCACACCAGTTGATGTCTTTAGCAGTCCCTCAGTCTGTCCCCATCACCCACAGCTGCTCAGACAAGGGCATTAGCATTTATGCTATTGCCAATCCCTTTTAGTATCCACTATGGATCTGTTATCATAAACTTGTCTAATCACTTTTTGAACTTTGTTAGGCTGCCTGCCCTGTGGCCTTCTAGGAAAGCAAGTTCCAGGATTTCCCCACTAGCTGTTTTTCAGAACTACATTTTTTAATGTGTTTTAACTGCTGTTTCTCTCAGTGCACTGAGTTCTTGTATTACAGGATGCCTTGGAACACAGTTTTGTGCCCAGGCAGAGCTTTTATAGTGCTTTTGGTTACTCATCTAGGACTTTCACTAACTCCAGTATTTTTCACCTGAAATGCCCAAAGTTTTTTGAGATATGGTTTGCACCAAGATTTCACCACTTTAAAGTAAATCTTTTTGAAGAAAGGAGTCTGAAGCCTGGGTTCTGTCGGAGTATTTTACATAGATGTATCAGGAGGTGACATAAAATGACCTATAACAAGCAGTCATTTACCAATGGGGGTTTGCTCACTGGTATTTCATGCCTTTTAAATATAATTTCCAGTTTATCATTCCAGTACTTTCAATTGTTAATGCACTGCCAGGGGACTATTTGTTCTTGTACAAAATAACTTTAAATTGTTATTGCATTACCAGGAGACTATTTTTCATTGCACAAAATAACATAGAACAGGGCAGTCTGCCCTCAAAAAGTGGCTTGTGTTGAAGGAGTGGTGGATAGGTGGCAGGTGTGGATTGTGTGCTGCAATTATTCTTGGGTAAATAGAATCCCATTTTTGAGAATGATTGACTTTCCATCTGTGTTTCCATCACCATACCTTGTCTCTCCCCCCAAAGTGGCAGTGACAGTTTCTCACAAGCAATTTTAGACAACTTGTGCTATATTTGGAGACTTTGGAACAGAGTTCACCATAGTAATGCAATGCAACCCCCTTATTTGTAGGGAGAGATTTAGAGGACATTTTTAAAGATGCTATGTTGGTTTTTGTGTGCAGCTGATTAAAATGCAGGGGGTCTGAGCAGAATACAAAACCTGTGGCATTGCAGCGGTAACTTGGCACAGAGCCTGCACACACCTGTGAAGAGTGGAAATATCATTATCCCAGTTTCTGACCCTTTACTCACCTTTCCCTCTACTATCCTCCCTGGCTGGCAGGGAGATACAGTGTGCTACAGCTGCCAAGCAAGGAATGGCAGCTACTTGCTGCTATTACTTCTCATCCAGTCTTGTTGTCTTTCTCTGAGATTGAAATGCAGCCAAGAAGCTAAATGATGGGAAAAACATGGGGATAAATCCTTGCTCAACCACACACTGGATGGTTTCTAACACAGTGGAAGGAAAGCATGTTCCCTCCTTGACACCCACTGCAGGACAGGGCAGGCTTCTAATGCTACCTGACATAATTCTGCAGGGACAGCAGCAGGGCAGGAGTCTCCTGGGATGGCTCCAGTGAACACTGGAGCACCATTATCCGTATTTGCTTTAGACACAACGTGTCAGGTGAATTTAAAAAAACACTTCTTCAAGTGAGGATTGATGGAGTAGTGAGGAGAGAGCTTCTATGGTTACACTCCTCTTTGCTTCTATCAAGTACATCCTTCATATTTCTGCTGTCACTGGATATTTCTGTTGCTTTTTTGTTGTGTGTTTGTTTCAGTTTTTCCCCCTTCCTTGAATGAATTCATTTTTGTAAGTCTGAGGAGCAATTTTGGAGTTATACTTTTATTTTATTTTATCAAATGTCATTGCATTTAAGACTTTTTACAGTTTACATAGAAAACATATTTGCACTCCAAACCAAATAGATCTACTGTCTTTTACTGACATGGAAATTATCTTTTCCAGTATACAGGAAGCTTGACCAGGGGTATTAATGAAGGCACATAGAACATGTAAATGAAGTGTAAATCTAGACAACAGATTTTGAGCCTGAATTCTGGAATTAATTGCATACACTATTACTGGTGGTTCTATGAGGAAGTTGGTGGTGTGAGCTGATGCTGCAAGATGTTTACCTGACCTCCACAATCTGTTGGTTTGGGACTTTTGATCCCAAAGAACTTCTGGTTTGGAGTAAAGTCAATATCTTTTGTTCAACCTGTGAAACTTGTGGGATTATGTAAGTGCTCATAGCTCAGTAATGCTGAAACATTGAGTTCAGGGAATTCTGCAGTTCAAATAAGAGCTTGGAAATGGATAGTTTTATGAGGCACACATGTGTGCCAGAATCAAACACATCTTAATGATACCTCTGGCTTGAGAGACCCAGTTATATAAACTATTTATACACTCAGTGTGAAGAAGGAAGAAGGACAGAATTCTTTCAAGCTATTTCAGCCAGCATTCCCTTAATCATGAGCAGTAATAGTCACTTTTTTTCCTTTTTTTTTTTTAATTTGCAGGACTCAGAGTATTGTTAACAATAAATAAATAATGGTGATTAGAAACAAACAGCTAATACATGGTTTGTTATATTAGTGGGTCATTAGCTATGACAGCAACCTGTCCTCCATTCAAGGAAGAAAGCAGGACTGCTGCCTGAGCAGAAAAGTGTGCCTTCTCCCTCATTAGAGCCACAGCAGGGAGCGTGTTCTCATCACGCTTCCATTTGTCTGCTTCTTTCAGCTGTCCTACTTTAAACATCTTGGGCTCCATTAGACTCAGATTGTCTTACTGACATTAAACCAATTTGTCTGTCAAATTTGGGCCAGTGCAGAGAGTGATGTTTTCTGATTTTGCAGAGCAGAAGATGTAAATTACAGCAGTGGAAGAGTTTTCATCTAACCTCTTCCACCAAGATGCCACATGAGTGGCAATAGTAAATGGCAATAGTAATTTTCATTGGTATTTACATTATTTTTGAGGCTAAAAAAGCATTTGTGGCTGTAATTTCTCAGTTTTATGTGTGTTCTGGGTTCATTTGAGTCCTCTTTTAGACCTGGGGAAGAAAGTAGGTGCATAGCAAGGCACTTGCAGAAAATCAGTTGGGATGGAATCCCTGTGCTTAGATTTTGTTGGAATTGGTTTGACCTGTCCAGGAAAACAGAGGTATTCAGAGGCTATGCACCAAAAGATCAATAGCATAACTTAATCATATGAGTAATTAGGAGGAAAGAAAATGCAACTCTATGGTAAAAAATGACAGGTTTTTGTTCTGAATAATGAGGTTACTGCTCAGATTCAGTGCTTGTAAATCTGAAGTCCAGGAATTTTACCCCCATTGCAGGAAGGTAGCCGTGGAAAATTTATTTTCATGTTTGGAAGTGGGAACGCAGGGACAGGAGAAAAGAATCTATGAGAATCAGCTGAAGGTGGCATTTTGACATTACTTGGTGTTCAAACAAAAAGGGAACAAAATCTTCCCTAAGCAAAACACTAAACTAAATACTCTTAGATGAGCTATCTGGTGCTAAAAGGAGCATAAAAGTAGCTCTTCTCAGTTTCTCTGACTTCCTTTTATAAAAAGAACTTCCCAAAATGTAGAGGATAAGAAGGCATACTTTGAGAAAATGTTTCCAGACACTGGGAGAAAAAGTTGTGTACTTCTTCCACTCAGAAGAAGCACCTAAAAGCAATTTAGAATTGTTTGCATCCCCCCCAACCTGGATCTGGAGAAGAGCAGATCTGAATGAGACTTGACTAGTAGTTATAAAGATGTGATGACCTGAAAGAAAATAACCCCTTTAAAACCTTCTTTAGAGAAGCTTTCTTGTGATTTGCTTGGCCCGAAAGATTGAGAACAAAAATGAAAAAGCTTTTGAGCCTGAATCTTTTCCAAGTCCTTTTGACAAGAGAAAGACTCAGGCTGGTTTAGCCAAGGTGTATATTCCCCCTTGGTCTGTCCAGGACTCAAAACAACATCAAGAGCCTTCTTCCTTTACTCTCAAGAGCAGAATTCAGAAGCCCCAGAAGAAAAGTTTTTTGTTTTTGTTTTATTAACATTAGCATTTAGAAAGGTTAACCAATTAATCTATGCAGTTCTCCTCTAAAGGTAGCTTTCTTGTTTAGCAGAGAGGAAAATTGAGGCATCAGGCTTCAACTGACACCAATTTTGCCTGAAATTGGAATGGGCCATTAGATGGATTTAAATGTACCCCTCCAAAACCAATGGCCAAGTTCTTGTAGCCACAAAAAAGAACCATACAAGTGTTTCCTCCCAGCTGAACACCTTTGATGTCTTTCACTCCAAGTGTGAGCTTTCTCTAGTGACCTCTGGTGCTTTGCCCTTGTGCTACTAGTGGAAGAATGCACGTGCCATTCCTTAGAGACACATTTCCTTTTGTGTCACCAGAGTTATGGTGATTTAGCAGGAAGATGTGATCCCGTGAGTTTATATGGACCTACCAAACTGCAAAGAAGCTAATGGTATATTCAGGTGGGGTATAATAGGATTTTGGTTGTATTCAGCCAGATAAAAGGAGAAAGCTTTGATTTTGCACTGTAACTGGTAGAGTAATAAATGTTGTTATTTCCCCTTTGGTTTTGTGGTTTAGTGTTGAATTTCTGTATGGATTTTTTTATATACACAGAGGAATAAAAATGCATTGCAAGTTTCACTGGGCTAAGTACTAGAAGGAGCTTTCCTAGCAGTAATGCCTGTTTTCTGCTTAGGCAGTACCTGGAGCCTGTAGGAATGTATTTCTCAGTCAGATGTTCTTGGAATTGGCCAGTGGGTTGCTGAGTTACCCGAGCAATAGACACAGGTGTGCACAAAAAATCATGAAGAATGTTTCAATATGTCTCATTTCTCTAGAAAACTAGGTTGTGATTAATATCTAAAGCCTGCTAGAATCAGTAGAGACCCACTCCATGGGTCCTAGCACTAAAAGGAAATCTTAATTTGGGCTAAAATGAGATGCAGATGTAAGTATTTTCTCACCATGCCAGATACAGAAATGTCTGTCTCCTTTAAGGAAAGGAACAAAAGCTCAAACCAAACGTTCATCCTAAACTCAATTGAACTGCATCACTACCCACTGTTCCTTCATAGACCTTTGGACCATTGCTGTTGTGCTAGATTCAGTCCCTGTCTATGTGTGCTTTTTGTTTATCCAGGATGCTTAGTTCCATGTCCCCCTTTCTTACATCTCCCATTTCCCCAAAAAGTTTAAAGTGACATGTCTAATTTACATGTAGGGATTTCAGTATATTACCACTAATGGCACATGAAAAGTGCTCCCAGTATAGTCTGTAATCAGTTTTGTTCATGCTGTCTCATTCAATGTGAGCAAAATGTTCATAGTAACATTTGTGGGGGGAAGGAAAAGATAGCAGTTCTTGGCTGTTCTGTGTTACTGAACCTCAGTTCTCAGTTCTGTGTTACTGAACCTAGTTCAGGTCTGAAAGGTTTGTTTTACTGACTCCAAGCCTATGATGGGCTGTTTAAAAAGTGACCAGAGATCTGAAAAATGGTTCTGAGAAAAGAATAACATCAATTTAATGATATGTTTATTTTAAATACTAACTTTTCCTTCATCTGATGATTCAAACGGTCAGTGGAGTCCATAAAGTTATGTATTCATGCAGATGGAGTTCTCTCTTTTTGGGATATATTTATGTAGATATGTGTAGATCTTCTTTCCTCCTTTTAGGAGGAAAAAGAAGAGTGGAATTTGGCTGTAATTCATTTTTTAGGCCATATGGATATTGTCAGGCCTGGTACAAGACAAAGTAGTGTTGGTTACTCTTTCTCCTTTGAGGTAAAGGCTTTCTGTACATTAGCACTTGGTTGCCTCCCATTTGTCAATGTGATTTCAAAGTCTCAGATTTTATCCACATGAAAACACATGAAATTTGATCAAAGACTAACTGTTTGGGGTGTGGCAGAAGTTTAGGGGCTGTTTCTTAGAGAGAAATCTGTATGACTGAATGTTAAGGTAACAGCAGAGGATGGGATTCTAGGACAAGTTATCTTCTAAAGTAGGCTCTACTTTGGCTTTTTCTCTGGCAAAGCAAAGTCAATTTGATCCATTTGTTTTGCTGCTCTAATATGTGCTGTTGAACTGGGAAAGGGTCTCCTTCAATGAGCATTTTTTTAGATCCTGCTTTGGGGTCCTGTTTCCCAGAGCTTCCATATTCAAAGCAGTGGCAGTTTTCTAGGTCACTTCCTTCTCAGTCAACACTTATGTTCTGGATTCATGAAAAGAGATTGTGTTGCATTTTGTTTACTACCTCTGTGAGACATGCTAGGGCCACTAGTCAATCTGCAGAACATTAGAAGTACCTTCTTAATAGAGGCAGAATTTTACTGAGTGAATAATTACATCCTGTTAGTGCTGAAGTAATCACCTTACATACAAGCAATGCCTCCAGAGGGAGGTATGTCCTTTCCAAAATGCCACCCTGGACAGTTCATTTTACGTCCATACAAAGCTCCAGAATCTGTCTGACCATATTGCACTACAGGTTGTCATGTTTTCAGAGGATGAAATTTATGTTCCATGAAATATGCCATTGCCAAAATTAATAGGTAAATGAACAAAGTGAAACAGACCATTAGAACAATTGTAATATCACAGTTGCTGGGTTGTGGCACAAAAGCAGAAACTAATGGGTAAACATAACCATATTATAGCGACAGGAGCCATCAGTGTGCACACACAACTGTGGTTACACAATGGAAGGCACTCGACCGATGTGAAATATGATCTAGCTGTCAGGCCAGTTGCAGGTAATCTTGCTTGGAACAACACTTCCCTTGGCTGATGGAAAATTATAAATATCACCTATTTCACTCTTGTTCTACCGAAATTTCAGTTTCACTTTGATAATTTTCATAATTCTTTTTTTTTTTTTTTTTTCATATCATTCTGGACCATGATACTGAGATTTTTCTCTTTGCAGAAATTTTCCAAGACATGAACAGATTGTTCCTGAATGTTCATGTAAATAGGAGTTTAGCCAATGACCTTAAGAGTAAATGTTCGCTCTAACACCTTGAAATCTTGGATACCTTTGCCTTTATTTCTGCTCTAAAGCAATGCTTTGTAATTTTAAGTGAACGCTCAAACAATATCTAATCAGGATAAACAACTCTGAGACTGAAGTGTGTTTATATAACATGATTAAAAAGCTTTGAATAGCTAACAGAATCATAACATTCTATTAATGGACAGCTAGAGAGAAGCTACAGTAACGAATTATTCAACTGAAAAATTACAAAGCACAAAGATATGCAGGATCAGATCCATTGGATTCAGTATATTTGTACTGATTTAGGCAGGTAAGATGGTAGATTAACTCCTTAATTTTTACATCTTTCATTAAATTCCACTTTAGTATAAAACAAACTAAAAAACACAGAAACATTTTAAAACCTGAGATATTTAGAGGAGCTAACAAGTTCAACCATAGCTTGTTAATGCAGTTTTTAAAATCAGCACCTAAACACTTGAGCACTGATAGTTTGAAAAAGCTAGCACTCTGTTCTTACAGAGGTTTACCCTGCAATGCTGAAGTAGAGAGGGGTGGAGGAGAGGCATCTTTAGGCCTGGTTCCTGAAGTGGTGCAGTATAAATTAGAATGCCATCTCTGGCCATTTGCAGGAGCCCGGAGTGGGATTGATGCAGGAGCTCCTCCAGATCACTGTGCCACTCAAGAGTTTACTCATGCAGGAGGACTTAGTCAGTGACTGACTAAAACAAATTCAGAGCCACTTAATTCTGCTAAAGTGGTTCAAAGTAGTTGGAGCACAGGAGAGAGATGGGTGCTCAACTGTTTATCTTTCAGAGATTTCACTCCATACATACACAAAAAATAATCAGTTACTTTGGTCTTCCCTGAGCAAGATCATTCAAGGGAATATGTAGCAGGGAATTGGGTCCTAATAATGGTCTGGTACAGAGAAGGCTGCAATGGTTCAGAGGCAGCCTGAGCTACAGCCAGCGTTGCTAATTGCTTCCTCACATGGCAGACCACCCAGGGGTTTCTCTACACAGAAAAATAAAACTGTGCAAGTGTTAGATATGTGTCATACATGTGATTTGGCATGTGTTTCATCAGCACATAAGTGTTTCCACTGAACAGTATGTGAACTTACGTAACTTCTGCACCTGGTGCATTAGTTGTACTTGTGTTTTGACCTTACCCTAGTTCTTACTGAATGGATACCCTTTGCTGCTTTCACCCATGGAAAACACGAAGCCAGCTGAGGTTTAAAATGCACGTGTAAATCTTGAAATTAGAGTCCTCAAAGTCCTGCTTCCATTTATCAAGAGAATGCTGTCTTACTGTTACACCATGCTAGTTAAATGTGAGATATTGCTATGATGAGTGTAACCTATGACAAAAAAAGTGAAAACTTGAATATGCTAAATGCAGAATTAGGTGACTAGTTGAGTGATAATATATTGCCTAACCTAATGAAAAGACATTACCTTTGAATAATGGACCACATCGTAGATTAAATTATCCCAAGGCAGGGTAGTAGGTGCTTCATGCAGACAAGGTCAATTACCTTATCCAGAAGAGCCTGTTTGAAGTGTATTATGAATAATTCACAGACATAGAAATTAGCTTTGAAAAAGTGTCCCAGCTATAATGTGGTGAAAGCATTCAATTTCTTTTTTAATGTATTTAAGATAACACCCAAAGGACAATTATGGCTGCTTAACTGTAAGACTACTTAAATGACAAGGAATGACAATTGTGTGGTCAAATTCACATTAATGCATTATGCAAAGGGAAGCATCTCCACCATGGTGTGATGCTGTCAGGATACAAGTAGCAGATTTCAAACCTCATACTGTATTTTTAAATGCTGAATGAAATTTTATCAAACACTGATTAACTTATTAACCTTTCTCAGTGTAGAAGACTTAGTTGTTGCTGTGCTAGCTTTGTTTACTCTTGTTGTTCAGGCCTTTTAGTTCTTTGACTTTCTGATGTGGAAATGAAGGTTCAGTGCTTAAATCACTTGTGTGATTTTGGAGAGTCTGACAAATGCAAGGGTAGAACCAGAACATTTTATTTTCCATCGTTAATCAGAAGACCAGTCTTCTGCTATAAGCACTAAATTAGGCTGTTTCCAAGTCAGTATTGTTCCAATCTAGAACTATTTAGCATTAGAGTTAAAATGATGGCAGTAGCCATGGTAGCAGAATGCATACTCACTTGACATATGGTGACCTTAGGTGTGAATTAGAAATGCAATAAACCTCTAAGTCTGGGGATTAACATGCCCTCTCAGCATATTTTGATTCCACAGGCAAAACAATAACCTTAGCTTTCTCTCTTTGACTTTGCAATAAGTGGTAACGGCCAGGGGAAATCCCTCAGGGGCTGCAGTTTTCTAAGATGCCTGGCAAGAAGATGGCTAATTCATCAGGTATGTATTTAAGTGCTGAAATGTAATAGTGACATTTCATGGCCTCTGAGTTTACCAGCTTTATTTGCTGGAAAGGGAGAGTTCAGCAGAATTTTAGAGGGTGCTGTGGAATTGTGTATCTAATGAGGCATACAGCCTTCCCAGTCCTGTTTCCATTCACCTCAATGTCAAGAATCCCATTTATCTCAGCAGGAGCAGGAACTGGGACCCTGGAACTTTCAAAGGATGGTTTGAATAAAGAGGGATAAAAATTTGACACAGAGTCCAATTATGAAACAAGCTGTTAAAATATATGATGAAGTAGGAAACCACCACAAAGTGATAGGAATTGAAACTTCCCTTTAAGCAAACACACTGAAAAATGTTGGTTTTTTTGCATGTAGTTGGGTTTTTTGTATTCTCCATCGTCCATCTTTTCTTTAAGGATCAATTTGCTAAAAAAGCTCAAGAATTTCCTTTCCTTTCAAAGAATTTCCTTTCCTTTCCTTCACACAGTCGTTGGCCTCCACCCCCGTGTTTTCTGTGAGGGCTTGATAAAGACTAATCTGAGTCTAAGAGACTTGCAAGCTGATGTTCTTATTTGCATGCAGGAATGTGAACAGATGTTTACATAGTAGTGCTAAGTAGGACAGCTGTTTGGGCGTCATTTATGTATTCCATTTAAAAGCAAAGTTTTATGGTAAAATTTTTACTCACAATGTGGAAGAGAAAAGAAATCTAATTTCAGACAAATGAATTTCTTCCTGTGCTAGGGGTGGCTTCCTTTAAAAAACTCATCAGTTTTCTGTATCTCTGAATTTACGGCATCATACAGATACCTCTTACCTAAACCTCTGGGAAAATGCACCTTACCTTGGCCGGTTGCCAGTGGGTGGAAGAAAATATATTTTCAACAAAATATATTTTCAACATCAACATTGCTAAATGCTATTTGACTGAGGGAAGAAAAATAGCACTGAGATTAGGAGAGGGAAGTTGTCCCTTTTCTTTGCAGGAGATGGCTTACTGCTGATTGTTTCTGCAGTCTGTTTGTAATGAAGTCTGCGTCAGGGTAACATTTGCCTTTGCATTTGTTCTGCTTTTCAGATGGGCAGAAATCATTAAAGTGCATTGCAGCCATAAACATGTAATTTGTATTTATTAATTTCCTAGAATAAATCTGCATAGAAAAACTTCCATTATGGAGGTGTACATATGCATGAAGTATATCTATAGAGAGAAGAGGCTGGAGGGAAGAGGCTCTCATATATTTTTAAAAGAAGTTTACCCCTCAGGGATTTTTATTTTAAATATGAGGCTTGGGTCTGATCTTGTTCATGACTTCATTTCCCCTGATGCAGGTCCCCCTAGGGCTCCAAATTTGAAAAGAAAGCAGGCAAATTATGTAGACAGTTAAATGGAAGTGATTGATCCCTGTTGAGGGATCAATTGGAGAACTCTAATGTGTTAATACCTGGTCAAAATCCTACCCCAATCTGAGAGAAAAACTTACCTGCCTCAATTGTGGTGTTTCCACCCAAGCACCACTACCTGACAGAGATGCCTGCATCTTTTCAAGCCAGTAGTTGACAGCATTTGTAGTAAGTTGTACTTGGCTAGAGGATATTCACTCAACTAAGGAGCCTTACTGCTGGAAGGAAAGCTGGTGACGGATGTGATGGTCTTATGGACTTTTGATTCACAGCATTGATACAGCCCACAGAAGGGTTTGTCTCATCAGTTGTGATGAAAGGCCTATGGTAGAGAGTTATTTCATATGTAGAGTTCTTGATTCTCACTTTGTAATGCTTGTAGATAGAATGGCTCCTGTGCTGGTTCTTTCTCTCACCAATAAATACAGAAGACACATAGGCCTGTTCAGCTTTGGAAAGAGAGGAAGGACTAGGGCTTCTGGAGGTTGCATGGTTGTCATTCTTCTGCAGCCTCTGCCCGTATTCACTGCAGTGCCAAAGTACAGCTCAGTTCTTCCTTCAGCTCCAGGAACAGAAAACTGTCTTCAGCTGCATAATAATCTCTGTTAGTGACAGCAGAGCTGCAGAGCTGAACAGTTCATATTCTATCCACTACAGTCTGTGCAGGAATGTAAATACACACCCATGTTTGTTATAGCTGTATAGAGAGATACACAGGAACCTGAGACCAATTAAGCAGCAAAAATAGAAGATCTATTTGAAAGATGTGAACCTGTTGCTAACAGGGTGAAGAAAAAAGAGCTGCAAATTGATTAAGCAGTCCCACAGAGAAGACAGATTGTTGTCATCCTGACCTTTAAGGCTGGTCAGGATATATCAATAGAAGCATCTTCTGAGTACAGTGTTTTATGATTTTTTTTCATTTACATTCTCTTGTTTTTGCCTTTACGTGCTGGCTTGGAGCCAGTTCATTTCATGGTCTTGCCTATACATATGTTCTGCTACAGCTGCATTTTTCCAAAGTGCCCAATTTCACAGCACTCCAGCCTTCCTTAGGATGACAAATGGTACCCCTGCTGCTCTGACCAACAGAACTGTAATTGCAGCCTGAGACAGGGACAGCTGAACTAAGGCCATGCTGCAGTTTGGGTATATCCTTAAGTTGAAATCTGCCTGCATGTGTTTATCGTAGCTGAGTTTCCGATTCCACCACTCAAGGCATTAGCTGCTGACATTAATTGTAACATTGAGGAAAGCAGAATTGCTCTGCAGTTGAAAGCAGTGTCAAATCAGCAGTTATTTATTTACAATTGCTCTGTAATGTGTTGTAACACATCAGACTATAAAGAAGTTTAATGAGTTGCAGTAATGTCTCTCAGAGATACTGGAACACAGTTCAACAAGTTATTGGGAGGCTTTTTGTTCACTTTTGTTGGTTGGTTGGTTGGTTTTTTGTTGATTTTTTTTAATAAAGCTTAAAACCAGACTTTCTGCACCGCTGTGCAGGACTTTTTGATCATAAGAGGTACAATTCAGAGTTGTCTTTTGCCAACTAACATGCTTTGAGAACAAAAAATAAGCAATCCAGTTCAACTGGCCCAGTGAGATTTTAGTTCAGTAGGGATGTGACAAAAGGGTAGGAGGAGAGGCTCAAAGTGTGGTTTCTACACTGTCCAAGCTGCCTTGCTGGCTCATAATTGGTGTAAGTCTCAGAAATGTGCTTATATTATTCTCTGAACTCTCTTTTGGGTGTTGGTGTAATTTTGTACTTGTTTACAATGCCTGTCTTGTAGAAGACAAAGGATATATTGCATGCTCTTCCCAGGGACTTTACAGCTTTTTTTGCCATTAAAAACAAACAAACAAACAAAACATCAACCAAACAAAAATCCTAAATGAAAGTAAAAGAAACAAAACACCCAAACTAAGGGCTTTTTATCTGTGACTGCATGGGGAGAGATACTGGACTTCCCTCCTACCCAAGATACTCAGGTAATATTACAGGACTTGAGATAAAGAACTTGAGATGTGATATAATTTTCTACAGGTATCTTTTCAAAACAGAAATGCCATCCTAATACTATCTGAGAGTGCTACTATCAGTTTTAAGAAAATCCTCTAATTTATTTAGTTAGGGATTCCAGCGTTAAAGTGATTAGCAATATTATCTCTTCTAATTTATGTTCTATTAAGACTGTTTTTCTGTTTTTACTCCAGTTCAGATATTCAGCATACGAATTGATGATATTTTCTGATTTCTCTAAGATCAATCTGAGCCATGAAATTCGGTAGTTATTATAAGGCACTTACAGGAGCCAGTCAGTGGTTGCACTCCAAAAGGGCACACCGTGGAAATGACATGGTCCTAATGACTTTCTGGTCAGATTCACCCTATGTAAATAGATGTTATTCTCTGTCAGCTATGCTGTATTAACCTGGGAGCTGAAGGACAAGGTGTGTTCTCGTTGCTTCATGAATCAATAGTGCTAATAAAGATTCTCTATACCTGAATCTAGATTTTATTATTCCTAGAAGCTGCCATTGCAAGTGCAATGGGAACAGAATTAATCTGTCTTTTGTGGAGGGTTGTCAAATCTGAAGACAGTCCATTTGAGCCACTGGTGAGTGTATTGGTGCAATGTGAGCAGGGGTAAAAAAGAAGTGATAATAAGGATCCTTTTCTCATTATTAATGCTAGTAGTTGAAACTGCATATACAGGAAACAGTTCTGTCGAGTAAGGTAATTCCATTTTTACTCAGACACTTTTCAAAATAAAGGAGTGGGGAAGAACTGTTATTAGTGCATGTAGTTTCTCCCAAAGGACCAAGCAAAGATTGCTTTCCACAGCATGTTTTTCTGTAACTCATCCAGTCTCCTATTAAATGTCCCAAATGTCCCCATTTTATCTATACTCTTTTTCTAGTTTATCTAGTTGCATCTCATTGAGGGCATAATCCAGCCAACTGTCCATGATTTCTAGCAAGAACTGAATTAATCCTTGATTAATTCACCTCAGCTTTACTCTAGCTGGCTTGTGTTCATAAACAAGCTACCTGCTCTGAGTTATACCCTGACTTTCAGACCACTATTAGGCCAGGCTGTTGCCCTGGGGTTTTTTGGGCTTTCTTGGTGAAAGGCTCGGGCTGTCAGGCAGGTGAGAGCACCTGAGCCTGGGAGCTGTGCAGAGCTGGGGGCTCCATGGTTCCACCAGGTGGAGTGCAGGAGGTGCAAAGTGCTACAGTTAAGGTCATTACTCTTCATCCACGCCCAATCCCAAGGGTTTGAGCTGTCATGATGGATAATTCAAGAGTAAATAGAACAAATATAAGTAACTTTTTTTTACCCCCTTTAAAAATAGGTTCTTCAGGCCTGTATATCACTTGCTGCATACCTGCAGATGGTGCTTTTGCTTGACTCAGTGACGCCACAGAGTTTATCTAAGGAATTCTTACATCCTGAATCTGTTCCAGAACAGAGGCTGGACTAATCTTCTCCAAAGGTCCTGTCTGGCCTTAGCTGTTCTGTCTTTTGGGAACAGCCTGATGCTCCGTGAGTGCAAATTTGCACCCTGATTTCCCTGGAGCTGGATGCTTCTCTGCTGGTTGCTGGATCTGTCCATTATTATTCCTGGAAAATAACAAGAAATGAATAAACTATAAAGTGTTTCTTCCTGGAGGTCCTTCCTTGGACAGTTGCTTATAATGTAGCTTTACTGTTCTGTAGAAGTTTTCTCACTTCAACATTTCCATGAATAATAGTTGAATAACAAGTTTTCTTGTGGAGAAATGATTGGTTTATGGTTTGATGCACCATTCATAGTCATTGATGCTTCAACTATTCCCCTCTGTCCTCTGCAATCTTATTTCTAGCCTCTGAAAGTGCTTTCATCTATGAAAACTTAAGTAGCATTTAAGAACAAAAACTGCTGTGATAAACTACTACTCTCACCTTGCAGTATTTTATAAGGTGCATTAGTTCAGTGCTCTCTCCCCTGAGGCCTTTCCCTGTGGCCCTTTCACATCCATTATAAAATGCTTTAAAAAGAAAGCTCTGAAGAGCATATGATGTGTCTAAACTTACAATCTCACTCATCTCTTCCATGCTTTCCTCCATTCCACGTGGGCACCCCATCCAGTTAGCTCATAAGATAATGTGGATAAGGCTTCAGCAGGACACAGAGAGAGTGGGCTGTGTTACTGTCTGACTACAGGGTGGCTGCAAATGTCATTCCTTTTGTCTTCCTCAGGCTCTAGAGAGCCACTGAGGAGTGTCGGTCTGCTGCAGGTACAGAGAGCCCCAAAATCAAACAGGATCATTCAGTGTCCCATAGCACTTTCACACGAACCTGAATTACATAATCTGGTTTATTTTCTCTTTATTAATCTGTTAATTCAGCACATGCTACTATTTATTCTCACTAACCATTTTATACTTCTGCAGAAGAGCTGATTAAGAATGAAAGACCATTTCCTGGGCACTGTAATGAAACACCTCACGAGGTGGCATCCAGTGGAAATAGGTGAGAGGATGCTGGTAGTGAGGATGAACACAGGAGAGCTGGTTGAGCATTGTGAAGGCAAGAAATGACTGTTTCATCTTACTGCCATTATCCCTACTGGGTATATCTATGACATAAAGAAAAAAATCCAGACATCTGCTGAGCAGGAGCTGTTCCTCTGGCCCAGGCAGGGTTGTGTTGGAGCCCACTGTGGCTTATCCATGGTGATTATTCACTTGCAATTGAATCCACAGCATTGATGGGTTTCTGGTCCCAGTACAGAGTAAGGATGTGGCAGGACATGCATCAATGTCATGGGCTTATCTGTTAAGGCAGTGTCAGGCTTGTTTGTCTGAATTTACCTGCAGGATTTAGGCTAAACAGAGAAAATGGGAAAAGAAAAGGGGAATGAGGAAGAGGAAAAGGAATTGAAAGCAAGAGGGACAATTTTGAAGTGAAGGTGAGCTGCAATGCAGAAAATAAAGGAAATTAGATAATTTTTTTTGTTTCAGCAGGGTAGAGTATCCAGTTCATCTTCAGCAAAACTGCTGAGGATTCAAAGCTGCCATCTCCTGTCTTGTCATTTGTCCCTAAAAGCTATAATCTTCTTTGGATTGTTTATTCGTTGTTGCTTCTCCTTCCCAACCTGCATGCCTTCAGCTGTTCACATAGTTTTTGTTGCTGGCTGGAGTCCCACTTGCATCTTTCAGGAAGCTTGTCACTTGGCCAGAAATTTATTGAAATAAAAACCCAGCCTGGGCTGGCAGAGGAGAATGCAAGTACTCATAATATTTTCAGCCTTCTTAGGCTTTCAGCTGGGACATTCATGAGGCACAAAATTTTAGTTTGGCTGTAGATTTAATGTTCCTCAGCATCTAAAAGTATTTGGGTTTGAAATCCTTATGCTCATCCTCAAATCTGTCTCTTAAAGGCTTGATGATGATTTGGATTTTGCTGAGGCACTCTAAGTGTGCATGGCATTAGCTCTGTCATTGCAGCTCAGCAGTTCGGCTCATTAGGCTCCTGTTAAATGTAGAAGAAGCAAAGGTCCATGTTTATTTACCTTCTTTCTGCCCATGCTCATCTCTGAGAAGTCCCTAACAGCTCCAGAAGAACAGAGCACACTGTGGTAACAGCTGCTCTAGAGGGAGAGCAGTTTCTCTGCTTAAGAGAAGCAGACAAATGCTGCTATGTGGTTTTTCCTTTGTGTTTTTTTTTTTTTTTAAGCAATGGTTTCAACCTGGGATTCTGTGAAAGCAATGCACCTTGGCAGCAAAGCTGTATAACAAGAAACAAAATGTCAGCAAGGTACTGCCTTTCCCCCCCTTTTCCTTACCACACTTCACAAAATAATTTTAGAATGACGAGCAAACTTTGTGGTCTTGCCCATTGGGTAGTTCCACTGGCTTTAGCAGGACTACACTTTTGGATAGCTGATTTGAATAATGACAGAACCTGAACAGAAATTTTAATCAAACTCAGTGAGATTCTTAGTAATGTTGGCTGGCACAGTTGGTACACAATACAGAAAGTGACTGTCTTGGTGCAGTGTTTGACCGCCTGTGATTTCCAACACAACCATGTTTGTCATCTCTGAAAATTAGGGCAGTGATATGTGGGTTGTAGTTTTAGGAGAGAAAAAGGACTGTGAAACTGGTATAATTGCCATGGGGAAGGCTAAAAGTAAAGGAAGGAAGTATTAGATAGTCATGATGTCTCTACAGAAAAAGGATGAGATGGGCATAAAACAGGTGTGTGTCCCCATGGAAGCAGAGTAGTGTGGTACAAAACCAGCTGGGTGACTTGGTGGCTCACCAGGTAAATAATGTTCAAAGGAACCATGTCATTGGGGATCCTCATTTTTTCCTGGTCCATATTACTTAATTTTTCCCAAGGTAACCTGATCTTGACTTAAAAGCAGGGTTGTTTGTGAGGTGCAGAGAGCCTGACATCTAGAGAGGTGGGTGTTGCTTCCACATGGCAGGGGCAGAGCCACAAGACCCTCGCTGAGGGCTATGAACCAAAGAGCAGCATTTTCACTGTTAAATCTCAGCATCCCCTTCACAGAATGAGCAGCACGTCATGGTTAATGCATCACAGCCTGAGCTCAGCCTGCTTTGAGTTATCAGTTTATTTTCACAGTGGTGGGAGTTGTTGTTTAAACCAATACAGATCCTTAGTCACTGACTTCTTCACTGAATAAACAGCCTCTAAGAAGGTATTAATTATGTGCTTTCAGCTAAGTGTGGAATATTTCTCCAATTTGTCCTGTTTTTATCCAGAATTATTTAAATATTTTTTTTTTTCATTTATCAAAACTGTCTTTTTTTCCCTGTTGAAAGACCAAACAGGAAGAATTTGGTTTTATGTCAATCGAATGTTGAAAAGTCCAATATAAAAAGCTGTAAAAATGTTATGATGAAAAAAAATGGTGTGGTAAACAAGATCTTGGTAAACCCTTGCAAAAATATTGAGTCACTTTTCCTTTGTCACTGCTTTGTCCATTTATTCAAGAGGCTTTAAAAAAATTATTATCTGAGATGATAATTTGTACACTGACTTGGCCTCTGAATTCAGTTACTTAGGTTGAAATATATATGTGTATATATGTGTATATATACAGGCATAAGTATGAGCAAAATCTGCTAACTGCTTGTTTCACATACTGTTCAATGTATCAGGTGAACCATTTGCAGGATTTGATATTGTTGAGGTGGTTAGTGCAAACAGATATGGTTTTGAGTGAGATTTCAAAGAATTGGCTTTGGTTGCTCTCTGCAATTCTACAATCAGCATTTTCCTACTATTCACTACCTCTTGATATGTGAATCTCTTTTTTTTTAAGAGAAAACAGCATAGATGTAAATTAATTTACATTTTCTTCAGTAAAATTTACAGATGTAAGATTTTAAAAATTCAGTTCTGCTTAACTTGGTTTGAATTTTGAGGACAAAATGAACATGAAAATTGCCAAGACAATGTTGTTAGAGTACAATAGGCTTTCAGTGTTTTAAAAGACAAATGCAAATAAATTGACCAGAAGTGGTGGTGAAAAAGACCTTTAACTGACCTCTTTCAATAACTTGGGTACCCCAAAAACCTTGACTGTCTTAGGAATAAGTGCTGTGTCAGACTGTCAGACTTTAGGTTTATACAGCACAGGAGTTTAACACAGGATCCAATTTATCTTGCTATGTTTCCATAATTAGATTTTTTTTGTTGCCATAGCAAGAACAAACAGAGAAATCATACAGACAAATCTGACAAATATTTTAAATATAATACTTCTAAAAATGCATGGCTTTAAGTCACACTGTATAAACATAAAAGTCAGTACTAAGACTTTCTGATTGTATAAAGGCAAACTGAGTCCACAGAAGTTGCTTGGAGTTTGTACACACAGTGATATGCATATAATGTGTATAAATGCTGTTGGAATATGCTGCTTCTGCCACTCCTTCAGCTTCTGAGTGCCTATGCAAATAATCTTTGAAAAAATGCCATTTAAAGCAAGAGCAAACCTAAACCTTTGAAAATAACTTGTATTGCAACAAATGTCAGTGCCTCCTAATACGAAAATGAGAGAACTGTCAGTATGAGGGAGATTTAAAAGAGTTTAAGCTGGTAGAAGGACACCAACTACATATTCAGCCATTCTTGTCCCTGGAAGAGGCAGATACGCAATGCAGGTGAATTTGATCTCAAGCTGCATCTCCTAAGGATCACTGGAAACCAGTTCCACGTGTCTGTTTTGCTCTCCATAGTCCTCAGCCTCTGTGCTGGTGAAGAATGCAGTCGGTGCCAGCCTTGCTGCTGCTGAGGCAGATTCCATACAGGGAGCTGGCAATGAGCAGCTGAGTTAAGCACACTGCTGGAGCAGAGATGGGAAATCTGCTGGAGAACTGACAGCCTGACCCTCCATGCCTTGCTGGACGGGCACAAACTGAGTTCTTGTCCATGTACTGCAGTATTGTATATGTCAGGGTTTCCAGAATCTTACTTGGCTCTTTGGATGCACACACCCAGCCGCTGAATAGAGAATCCACAGAAGATGAGACCCCTAATTCTTTCCTTTCAGAAGATCTGTGCCAGCTGTACCTTCTGCTGTCTGTGCCTGACAGCACACAGGAATACTTGGTTTGATACAAAATTTGGTCTGCCTGCTTAGTTCTTTTATATTATTCTTTAATTCATTATAATTATATATTATTATCATTAAGTTATTGATATTGTTACATTATGCTTGCATTATATTTACTATAATACTATATTAAATGATGGTAAAAAACAGTGGTGTAAATATAACAGCTGTTTCTAGAGGCTTCCATTCAATGACATTTCTGTCATCCTGTCCACTGCAGGAAATACAACCCAAAAATTGCCCTTTTTGAAGATTTTGTTATCAAAATTTATATCTTCCTAAGGCAGTTTAAGCAGCGCAGAAGGAAATCACTGGAAAGAATCTCATTACTGATCTACCTTTGGTAAATTCATTCACTTGGCACTTGCTTGTTTTGCTTGGTTTGGGATATTTTTTCACACGCATTCTCTCCTTCAAAACCATAGCATGGAGTTCAAGGACAGCATTAAATTTTTTTTCTTAGACTATAATTTTTTCCCACTAATAATAGGAAAAAATGCATTGAAAATAATACTTTTAATTGTGCAGCAGGCTTTTGACAATGTTTTTTACTAAATGATGTGTTGCTAGGAGCAGTGTAAGCACATAATGAAGAATTAGTAGCACTTCTTATTAATGGACTTTTTAGCTTAGAAATATTAAAGTAGAACTCTACTGACTTATGTTACCATAAGGTGATGGGGTCATTTAAGATCCTTACTTAATGTCATTGATTTGGTCTGTGGCTTCACCAGAGAAGGGAAGTTAATTCATTTTGAGGTGGTGGAGAATTGATAACGCTTTGAAAAAATTGCAGTACCACGATTATAGAAGTGAAGACTGTGCGACAAATCTACAGACTTAGAAGAAAATTTTAATGAACACAAGCTGGCCAAACTCAATCTCAGTGCAGGACATCCTCCAGCTCTGCCAAGGTATTATGGTGTAAACTTTCTGGAAAGAACTCTGATTGATTGGTTTTGTTTGTGAAGTATTGTTTTACTTCACTATTACAGGTGTATGACATACAATGTAAGTTTCAAAATTCCTAAACTCTGCAGGTGTTGATGAAGTACTGTAGATTTGGAAGAGCTTTGCTGAAAAGCTCTGATTTCTCATGTGTTAAAAACTAAGCATGTGGAAAACAGTTTTGAAGAATCAGGGCATAATTTTACTTAATACTACAATTGATTTCTAGGGGACTAGTTAGTGAAAAAAATCAACTCGTCTTGGGTAAAGGTGGCAGAACTCTGCCTAATAAATAGAATTTTGGAAAATACACTGGTTTTTTATAGCCTGTTCCCTTGACAATCTGAGATTG
Organism: Haemorhous mexicanus; assembly: GCF_027477595.1. NCBI lineage: Eukaryota > Metazoa > Chordata > Aves > Passeriformes > Fringillidae > Haemorhous > Haemorhous mexicanus. The sequence continues at coordinate 13,289,421 of NC_082348.1, forward strand.
TTTCTTACAATGTTGACTGCTCTATTTTTTAGCACTGTGTTTAATTTAGTTGTAAATGACTCAAACTGTGGTGCTTCTACCACTTCCCCAGTCTGTAGCATAAATCTGAATATGCATGTGTTTGCTTGGTATTGCTCAATGAAACAAATAACAACAGATCTGAAAAAGATGTCAGGAAATTACTTATTCTTAATACACACGAAGGATTGCTTATTTCGCTGTTATGTTTAAGTATATAATGGCTTCCACCAAAGGAAACTGACACAGATTGTATTTGATGAATGGACACCATTATTTGCTGTTGGCATGAAGAATTTATCTTTATCTAATTTTTTTTTTTCCAGAATGGGCACTTTTAAAATTAGATTAAGCACTTCTGAATATCTATTTCTACTCCTAGACAAATCACCCTTTTATTCAATTAACATTACTATTCCAAGCTTTACTGAGTGATTTCCCAATAATATAGTAGAGAACTGTTACACTGGCTGCAGCAATCAACTTCTGCAAGAAAATCAGCTGAATAGAAAAGAAAGAAAATATAAATGTGTTGACAATAATATGAGGCCTAAAATGAATGTGTATATTTTTGTAGGATGAATCCTTAGATCTATTTGGATTGTGTTTTTCTAATGAGTACCTCTGGGTATTGGTCAAATTCGTCATGTCTTAATTGTTGGTATCATGAGAATGTAGTTGCTCTTCCTATTTTTATTTTCCTTTTTTTATGAATTTACAGTTCAGCAGTCTAAGCTTAGAAGAAAAATAAATATGAATTAATTTTGCCAAGTGATTCTAAAACTCATTTTAATTAGTCTCCTACATTCTACAGTTAACCTTGATTGCATTTCATAATTTAAATTTTCTTGCCTTGTATAATGAGAAATACTCCCTACTAGTAATGTTAGAAAAACAGAAGAATAAATTGATGCATCTTTCTTCATTAGCCATGCAGTTTATTTTTCCAAGCTCCTTTGATCAAAAAATCTTGATATGTCAGTTTTGTTAAATTTTGCCATCTACCTGTATGTATAACTGATTACATTTCTTGATTTAAGGATTAAGGAGTCAATGAAAAAGTTAGCTGAGCTGGAAGACAAAGTCAGTCTTAGAAAATGTTCATCTGTGAATTTCATTACATCAGATTCTGCTTACTCTATCTGACTATTAATACTTAATGCTTGATGCATAATGGATTCTGAAATGTGAACAAAAAAACTGTCTCGGTTTATATAAATGCATAAATCTTAAAGCTCCTGTAGGCAGAAAATAGCTTCACAGAGATAAATTGATTCCCAAGTAGGGAAATATTTTTTCCCACTTATGTCCTACCTTTTTTAATATCTTATCTGACTTTACATTTGCAAATTCCACCCATGGACAGCCCATTAAAATTACTAACCTTGCTCCCTGAGAAACCAATAGAAATTTTAGTCTTAGTTTTGAGAGGAGCTGTGCTAAGTTCATAGTAATATATCAGTCAGTGTGTTATTTTTGTAGATTTTTGTTCTTTATATCTGACTCCCAAGGTAAGAAATCTGGATCAAGGGCTAGGGGCTCCTGCAAAACCAGTTGACACTACAAGAAGTCCTTGTCCAGTACTGTGTGGTACAGTACAATCTGTGCAGTGTGAGTTGTGGCAGGAGAATTGTTTTCAGTCTACTTCAGTGATCAGATCTACCCCCCAGTGTCACACAAAAACCACTGGACACATCTGGTGCAGACACTGGTGTTGGCTTCACCATTCCAAAGTCCTGTCAGCTGAAAGGTGCCAGGGTTCTCATGAGTAACTGGCACGTGAGCCCTAATGGGATTAGAAAAGAACTGTTGCTTTCTCAACATGTATTCCATAAAATGGAACTTGGGGCAAAGTTTGTGGTTTGTTACTTTGCATTTTGCACCTTTTCTTTGAGTGTTGTCTTACATGTCCACCTCCATTCTCTTTTGCATTCTCGGGAGAATCCAGTTTGCTTATCAAGTTCTCTTTCTCTCTCTTTTTCTCTTTTCTCTTTCCCCCCCTCTTTTTTCCCTTTCATCCAGATGGAGTTCCATTTGCTTGGTGGGTTGGCCGTGCCAATGAAAAGCACCTTTACTGGGGAGGATCTCTTCCAGGCATTCAGCAGTGTGCCTGTGGATTGGAAGAAAGTTGTCTGGATATGAGATATTTTTGCAACTGTGACGCAGATAGAGAAGAATGGTAATAATTTTAACATGTGTCTGTGTGAAGAGTTAGGGATAGGAGGTGGGGCAAGAAGGCTTAAATCTATCCTGCTTCACAGTTCAGGTAGCTTGAGTGTAATCTGACAAGAATGAAAATTAAACTAGAATTTGGACTTCTGATTTCACCTTAAATTCTGATTTTGAACAAAGACATCTGGCTGAAGCAGGTTGCTGGGATAGGTGGTCTACAAAAAAGGCTTTTTTGTTGAATGCCAAATCAGGTAATTTTATTTGCTTAAAAGTTTGGTTCAACTGTAGCATTGCATGAATAAAGGCTCTATGAGCTGGTTTCATAGGTGTGCATCAGACCAGAAAATTGAGACCTAGACAGCAAAATTCAGATACAGCTAAACAAGAAATATGTACTACTAAACACTTGTATTTTTCCTACAAAACAGTATAATGTGCCTTAACCTTCCTTTACATTGGATCTCAAGCTTTTTAAGGTCAATAGGAAGAGTTGTTTGGCTTCTGTAGGTTTTGGTTCAGTCTCCATAGGAAGTTTTAGAGTCACAGCATGAAAATTCAGAGCTTTCCTTGGGTTCTTACCTTTGTTGTGCTCTGATGCTGCATGAATCTGGGAAGGCCACCTCACAATCTTCTGTCATTCTCTGCACTTTCAGAGACACTCCAGCCACCAAGAGCTAGTAGGTGAACTTTCCAAACGTGTTTGAGGGGACTGAAATGCCAGATGAGTGTTATTGGAAGTACAGTTTGAAACACTGAACATACATGTGAAAATTCTTCTCACTCAGTCTGCCTTCTAGACCACTCACTGATAGGATCTGCTGTCCTTTTTCTGAAAAAAAGATATTTTAACCTCAAGTAGTTCAGATATTATGAATAATGGAAGTAGAGAAGAAATGTCTTGCTGTCATAGGCTGCTGTGTTTGAAACACTGTCTGAATTAGCCCTGTGAAACCTTCACTTAAAGTGAGTAGAAAGGAATGGTAAGGAGTCTTAAAACAAAACAAAAAAAAAATCAGAAATTACTTGTCACTGTAAGTGTTGGGCTTTTTTGGTTGCTTGATTTCTAGACAGTGTGATTATTTGCTTGGACCCTTTGAATCCCTGGGGTCGTTATTCACTTTCAGAAATTATAGCTGTAAGGAAATTTCTTCAGGAAGATATTTATGTAAATATTGGCTTATGAATGTAATTTGTATTGAATAGCATGGGCTGTGCATGCTAATCTTTTCTTTAATGTTTGGCTATCAGATGTGCTTTTGACGAGGTTTGCATATGAGCATCACGAGCATCTGTTTTTGCTGGTGCTTGGCTCTTCTCATAATCCACGTTCCATTTTTCACTGCTCAAGCAGAGCAGGGTGTTGTGCTGGCAGACTCTGGGGTTGCAGTCTTAGACTGCAGGGCACTGCACCACTAGGTTGTACAAACCAATGCAAGGTGAAAGCTAAATGCAGTTTTTTAATATTTCAGCTGAGTCTCCTCAGGAAATGAGACCTAAACATGTTATGCTGTGAGTGTTCATCTCCATTTCCCCCCACACACCCCCCAACGATTTTGAACAAGCAGATTTGTTTCAAGCATCTTGGACAGATAAAGAGAAGTCTCAAAAGTATTACAAATTACACATTCTATGAAAATTTATGCCAGGCTGAGGGGAAAAAGCCAATTAATGCCCACAAGAAGGAAGTTAAGGAAGCGTACACTTTTATTAGATTTTGGAAAACCCTCATGGGAGAAAGATGTTGGAAATCATGCATCGTTAGCTTGGCAGCTCAGAGAGCTACTTGTTTCTCCTAATTTCATGATAATAACAGAATATGCTTACAAGGTACCTCCACCAAACTGCCTACTGTTTGTTGGTTCAGGGATTCAGTTGCTTAGGTTTTTAATCCATGAGAAAATTTTACTTTGGTAGTATTCTAAGCTGAAGGTTGGCTTTCTAAAAGCTAAGAAAACCCTGACCTTTATGAAGGGTTTCTAAACATAAGAAATTTCATGCCTCTTGAAGATTGCTTTTGTGTTTCCCTGCTAGAACACTGACCCCCTGATATATAACGAGCATTCGAATCTGAAACCTGCTGAGATCTGAACTGTGACTTTAACCTGCTATACATTATAGTAGAAGGAACAAGACAGCAGTAGATGCATTTATTTGCCTCAGCATGAAATAAAATGGGTGCTGCAGAGTGGAAAACCAGAAAATCATTTTTGCTCCTTTTAGATAAATCATGCAGCTCCAAGGTAGGAACTCTCCAGAATAGCTGAAGCATCCTCCTGTAGAGAAGACAGTCCTAGGATTTTTCTTTGATTTGTTTTCCCTAGACTAAATCTTGAGTGCAGAAGAAGGCACTAATTTCTCAGAGCAGTAAGAGAAATTATAAACAATGGAAAGCAGACCTGACAAAGTCCTGTGCCAGGTACAGCAATATGGCAGCACACAATATGCACTTCCAGGCATGCTGACTTTTAAGTGATATCTGAGCAGACACCTGAGCCAGCTGCTAATTTTGGGCTCTTACTTGACAAGAAGTTAGCCTTCCTGGCCAGATGAATGGGAATCTATAATTAAGCATTCTAGATTGGGAAGGCTTTTATGTTTTTCATCTTTGTTTTTATCAAACTGTTGTACTGATAAGTATCTTTTTCCATATGGCTCATCATGCTTCCAAACTCCACAGTAGGATGACAGTGAAATCTGTCACTTCAGAATAGTGGAGCATCTTCATGGTGTTTTCTGGAGAAAGGGAGATCTCTGATGAGGAAGCAAAGGCACCTGCAACTGCACCCTTTTTGTTGACCCAAGCAAGGGATCTGAAAAAGTGTAAGACATGCCTTGGCTGCATGCTGCCAAGAAAAAGAAAGATTTCTGACTGCTGAAAGCACTTGCTAGTGGGTGGAAACATTCATAAAAATCCAGTGGCTTCAAGCAGAAGCTAAACCTAGTTCAGAAAATGTTCTTTCTTTCTTTCTGTCTTTCTGTCTTTCTCTTCCCCCACACTGACAATAATTAAAGGTTGGGAAAAGCTCTATATAGATGAGACATATTAGTGATTGTTTTTCAGAATATACACCCATTTTCAAATGAAAATGCATTCTTGACTGGGAAAATGTTTTAAACTGACCTAAAGAATAAAGCATTACTGAAATACTGACAGGATAGTGTTACGAGATCTTTTGGATCTTCAAATACTTCTCCCAGGTTGTGTTTCATCTCAAGCAAAATTCTCTTGCCTTGACAGTTAAGGTCTTACTGCTCACCAGACCTTGCATTTAAGCAGGAGAAAATTCTTTCATGCTGAGGTGAAGCACATGACTGTCCTGAAGTCCTTTTGCTACTTTGGTCCCTCTATCTGGAATCCGTTTTCTGCTTCAAATGCAGACCCTTGACTGAAGGCAGTCATCAAACCAAACCTTGCTGACTGTATTCACCTGGAAACCTTGGGAATTTGGAGAACTCTGCAGCTTATTATTTTGTACAGAAAGTATGGCATCTCTAGAACTCATTTTGTACAAGAAGCTCAGGCATCTCAGCAAAGTGTGATGGATGGTGTTGCTTCAAGCAATTAGCTGATTGGCCATCTTTTATTTCTATTCTGCAGTCTTATTATTCAAACTGGAGGATTATCCTCCTCTTTTATCTTCCAGAACAGTCTTCTTAACTGGGGAACTAAATCTTTGAGTCCTGCCATTTCCAAAGTAACATGCATTCACCTCTGTATCGTGGCTTTGGGGCACTAGAAGAATAAGGAAAACCACAGGACATGATAAGAAGGGGAACAAAACAGAGGGTGGATATTACTATTGTCAGACCCACTTTGTCTCCCAGAGGTATAACGAGTACATTGTTTGAGAAGGAACAAAGCCAAATGGAAGTGAATGAAGCCCTGCTTGGATGAGCTATATTTGTGCTAAGCTATGCCAGAGCCAGGCTGATAAAAGGAAGGGCAGAGAAACCGTGATGCGCCCAGATTTGACAGGTTTTGTTTGCCCAGCCACTATCCCACACTGAATCCATTCCCTGAGAAGCAGTGCAGGCAACTCCAGAGAGCCTGTGAGCTCATAAATAACCCCTGCCAGAGGTGACCTGGCCTGTACAGAGTTGTCTTGGATATCTGCCTCATGACTACATTTGTCAACAACCGGGAAGATCTGCCTGCAGAGAGCTGACTGTAGCAGGTCCCTGAGGTGTTGAGAATCAGTTCATTACACTAATTACCAAACTCTGTATCTCTAATTCAGCCAAATATAGGCAGTGCATCTTGCCTTCAGCTGTTAGGTATGTCCCCTTGTGCTGGTGTTTTTTAGTTTATCGCGAATGTAGATTATTTTACCCAGTAAAACATTTTTGGATATGGCTCATGGGTAAGATAGCAATTAAAATTTATTCCTTTGGATTATTAATGATATGCCCTGCACAGGCCTCTAAACTTTTCCTGATGGAAACCTATGTCCCGGGCCCATTCCTTATGAGTTTCCTTGCCATCTGCTGATGACTGTATTCTTTTCCCCAAATGTATGGTATTCCTGAAAATCTGTACTGAATATCTGAGCTACTGTGACTCAGATCCCACCAGAGTTTCCATTAATGTGCAAGAGAAAAACATACCAATAGGGGATCATATGAGAATAAATTATATTTAATGGCACCACTGTTCCACCATCTGTTACAAAAAGTATGGAAATGGCTACCTAGAGATTAGCAATTTATGATGGCTCACACTGTTGGAACACCATTGAGCAAGGGTTTGTTGAGCACACTTTTAGTAGTAGCCAGGAAGAAGAAAAATAGTTTCATAATGTTACCATCCAAATAGTTATTTGTCATTTACCTGTGAGTCTGCCTTTACTACATTGTGAAGGACCCAGCTGCTGCACTATCACCTTTAGTAGCAAATTGTTTTCATCTTTTTTAAATTAGTCCATACATAGAGCATTTGTTGGATGTGTGACTTCCCTCATAGCTTATTGAGGAAGACCTTTGGGTAGATGTAGGCATCAATCTTCAGACATGGATAAACAAATGACATCCAACTGTATTTAATACCCATAAACAACAATTGTTCAGTGGTTTAATTTAAAGGGCATTATTGGATTTGTTTGTTTTGGGTTTCGCTTGTGGAAAGGACAAATTGACACTATCCTTTATGCAAAGAGCTCAGAAAAACATCTGCTTGTTGAGTGCTGTTCCCACCCTCAAAACATTCAGATTTTCATCTGGTTTTGTGCCAAAACAAGTGCCAAGTCTGGTAAGTAGGAGGTCAACTTCTGAAGTTATTAATTTATTCATACCGTTTTCTGTGAGCTGAGGACTCCTTTCAGGAAAGGGAAAAAACCAGCCTTGATTTTTGTGAAATCAGGACTTCACTTACAAGGGGTGTGCTTAGTGGAAGTAGCCACAGAGTGCAATGTGAAATCCACTAAGGAGAAAAAAAATAGTGGCTAACCTAAGAAGCAGCTGTGGAAAAGCAAATATAATCTGGTTTCAAGTGTGTGAAGTGCTAAAATAAAATACATATAAGTAAAAAGGAGCTCTAGGAACAAAAACAAAAATAATTAATGTAACAAGGTTTTACTTTTGTTTAAAAGACAAAATCATGTATTTGCACATCAGAGTACAGATGCTTTTTATCAGAAAATAGAAATTTTATTTGAAAAGTGTAGTACATGAAAAATGATCCCCTAACCCCCTTCAGGCAAAATTTTAAATGTTTTGTCCAAACCCTGGAATATTTGTATTTTGTAGTGCCACAGCAGTGCCTCCAGGAAGTTTTTGTACAAGTACACGAAGCTCTTTTGCTCCTCTCTCAGGAATAATATGTTGTATTTGAGAGGCTGCCATGGTGTAGCACATAGAGAAGAGGAACTGCGGTGCTTTGTGAGAAATGGAGTCTGAAATAAGTTCAATTTAAGAAATACCAGGAATTTGAAACACTCACAGTATCTTCCACTCTCTTTTCTGCTTTTCTTAGCTGAAATCTCTTAGGTTGGTATTTCACCAAAAACTTGATTTCCTACTATGAAATAATAATAATTAACTGCAACAGTAGGTGTGTTGTTCCTCACACTGACATGTTCTTGAAGGACAAAATATTATTCTGATAGGTTTTATTTAAGTGTCTGCTTGTGTGAAAATACGTATCATTATATGAGGGTTTTTTCCATGTGTGAGAGAACAAAATGCTTAAAATGTGCTTATTGAGTTTGAAGAGAAGCTTGATTGAGTTTTCAAGGCATTAACAAAGAAGTGAGGATTTTTATTAATTCTAGAATATATTTCTCTCTCACACTTGAGTTATGCTGCTAAAGTTCACTGTGACACTGGCATATAAGTAGTAAAAATTCAGTCGTAAAATTTGATATAAAAGAACTTCATGCAGTACAGCAGAATATCTAATAAGCAATGCAGTTTTCAGAGATGTGGAATAGATATCTTTAAAATGTCACCATTTCATGGTTTTTTGTAGATATTTTGAGTGCTAGCTGTAGAAAGATACAGATTTTTATTTTAATGCTGATCATACCTAGTAAAAAGATTGCACCATTTTTTAAATTTAAATAAATTTCCAGGAAAGCTCCCTAAATATTTTTGCAATTTTTGAATTTTTTTTTTTTAAAAAGAAAACACCACCTTAGTTACTCATGTGTATATTGAATATTTCTTATCCCATTACTATGCATCTTTCTGCCTTTTTTTCATTCATTTTGCCTACTTTTCTTACTCCATCACTGGAATACCTCATTTAATCATCTTCCTAAGAAAGACTCAAATAATTTTGCTTTTGTCACGGTAGTTTTGTAATCTGTTAAGAGTATTTACGCTAAATTTCAAATATTGCTACAGTAACCTATGAATGTGATACTGAAGAGATTTAGAGACCATGTACCTTTGATTCATGCATGACAGTTTTCCTTCTGAGTCTGTACTGAAGGCCTCACTCTGCCTTGTGCCTGGGAATTTCATCTTGCTGCACTTTTTCTGTAATTATTTGCATGTCAGACACCCACTGGAGCAAGAAGAAAATGTTAGCGTCAGAGAGGGTACCTCTCCTTTCCCCCTTGGCATTATGAGACAATTAACTATGCTGCAAGCAATTATAAGCAATGAAAAATAAATGCAGTGTGTGCAGCCTTTATGAAAAAGATCAAAATGCTCCTATTTTTGTCTAACATTAATCAGAGTAGAGCACTTAGCCAAGCAAACATTTGAGGTTGTGTGTCAGAGCACAGCTGCAGTGTTTGTCCTGATTATTATTTCTTTGTTAGAAGTCTGTGTCTGTTCCTGTATCTGGAACTACACTGAGAAGTTGACATTACAAGGAGGATATAGGCAGGATATCCCTGCCTGGGATGTCAGACTGGCAGTGTCATCACTCAAATAGTGATACCTATTTCCTGAGGCATTGTGTCACACCTGCCTGGAGGAGCAGTGGGTATAAATTTGGGGTTACTGGCATTTTGGATGCGTTGCCATCCCCGTGTGCAGGATGTGGTCTTTCACCTATGAGCAGACAGGTGAGTTGAGTCTAGACCCTGCTGGGCTGTGCAGAGGTAGAGATTCTTTCTCCAAAACTTAGGAGATTTGGTTCCATGAAGGATGCTCTCCCACACTTATGTGCCCAGATGTACAGCAAACCTTACTTAACCTTGAGAAAATGACTGTGGAGATTCATAGCACTCATCTCTCTATTATCAATCAACAGAGAGAAACCTCAGAAGGGCAGTTCTGCTCTGGTTAGGTCAGGGTTGGTTTGGGGGGTTCAGCTGGGTTCATGAAGTGCAGTGGGATGAATGCACATCTGTGTACCCTGCCAGAGCCAAAGCCACTCAGTTGGCTTAAGGACCTGCATGAAACATCACACTGCATTTTGAGGACAACTTTTTGTCCAGCTGACTCCGAATAAAAACAAATTATCCCTTAAGAATCAAACTTCCTTTTCCTCTCTAGCAGCCATGTGTAAGTTAGTCACAGCTAAGAACAAGCCCAGCTAACCAAACATGAAAAGATTGACAATGCAGTAAATCTGCCTTGAGTATTTCAGTTGCTGAACCAAAATGTCCCCAGCGTGCAGTGCAAAGGATTGATTCGGTCCGAACTCAGTCTGCCAGTCTAGCTGGTTTTGCAGTGTGCAGGGTCAGTCATGTCCCAGCCATCCTGAAGCTGGATCAGTAACTGTCTGGCATCCCCTTACTAGCAGTGGGTCACCCGTCCTCTTCCTGCTCGGGTAAAGCATAAAGGCAGCATTAAACACCCTTATCTCTCTCCAGCTGACTTTACAGAAATGCAGACTTGGACTTAGACCTGATCCACAGCAAATACATCCTGCTGAGGAAACTCTGTAGAGCCCAGTTTACCTTAATGCCCATTAGTCAGCATGGCAGTGCTCTTCCTCAGCTTCACAGTAGTTCTGCACAGCTGAAGCAGGTTTACAGCCCATCCCAGCCAGTATTGTGTTTCCAAATGGTGTCTTCAGTGATCAGTATTGCATGTGAACATAGAGCCTACATGGGAGCACATTTATCTCAGACAGTGTGTACTTGTCATAATTCTTCCAGGTAATTCTGCAAAAGATCTTTAAGTAAGCATCTTTTAAATATTCTCTTGCATGAGGAATGCTGGGGGGTTTGTCTGTGGTTAATCTGTCTCTTTCTGTTTGTGTATTAAAATCCAGGACAAATGATACTGGCCTCCTTGCTTTCAAAGACCATTTGCCTGTAACTCAGATTGTGATCACTGACACAAACAGATCAAATTCTGAGGCTGCTTGGAAAATCGGCCCTTTGCGTTGCCATGGAGACAGTGAGTACTAGCTCTTCTCAATTTCCATAGGTACAGAATGTTCCTTTTTTGTTGTTGTTGTATTTTTTTATAAAAAGACTGTTTCTCTGATAAAAGGTAGCTTTCCACATGCAGCCTGCAGCTGCTGTCCTGTGCCAATTAACTATAGAGAAGGGGGTTGTGTTTGCAGGGCAGTTCTGGAATGCTGCTTCCTTCAACACGGAGGCCTCCTACCTGCACTTCCCCACGCTCCACGCCGAGGTCAGCGCGGACATCTCCTTCTTCTTCAAAACCACCGCCCTGTCCGGGGTATTCTTGGAAAACCTTGGCATTAAAGACTTCATACGAATTGAAATAAGCTGTAAGTTTCACTGCTCAGAAATCTTGGTGGTTTTGCTGAATTTGACAGATGCAGAGAACTGGGAAGGGCACATTTTCTGCCGTTTTTAGATGGCTGGAAGTGCCTGGAGATGATAAGATGGAGACATAAAGACTCTTTTATCGAGACGTACCTACCTCTCCTGTCAGAGTTTCCCTTTATAGACTTGATCATTACACTTAATCTTGTTGTGGCTAGATTGATCTTTCTTAAACAAGAGTATGAATTTATTTTTTCAACACTGATATTTATTTTTAAATATCTTTAGAGGAAAAACTACTGGTACCTACCAGTTTCTAGGTAGGTTTCTAGTTGAAAGCTGAAAAATTTAATTCAACCATTCTTATGGTTACTTTTATTTCCATATCAGTAACATACCCAGTCTGATGCAGCCCTAGTGTTTCAAAGGAACTCAGTGTGTATGGTACAGCTACGAGGTGAGAGCTTATGAAGGACAAGACACTAATGCAATATAAGTTAGTCACAGTTGTAATGGATCTTGAATACTTCAAAATCTATTAAGTGAGTGCAGTGGAACTGCTACTCAGTGTATAAGAAAATAGCAGGGAATTTAATTATTGAGATTTTGCCTCACTCCTGTAGTGATGACTTCAAATATTTATTAGTGACAAAAGAGTACAGTGGCTTTGACATGAAATATGACATGTCTATTCCAAATTCTGTCAAGCTGAGGGAAAACAAACTGAGTGCTATGCATTTGATAATATGCTTATAATAACCCCAAAATAAAATTTAATAAAACAGGGCCCCAAGGCCCTTCAGTTCATTAAACTGGTGGTAAATGTCATGGTGAATTATCACAAGGTAATGAGGTGTGATTTACTGTTAACTGCACATCAAGGTCCAATTTGGTTGCACTTCAGGGTAGTACATTTTATTCTCAGGGATATAGAAGTAAAAATGGCATCAAATGTAACAAATACTGTAAACTAAGAGGATTGTTCAGTGAAAGCTTCTGGATGTGTTTGCATCTGTACTCCTAGAGAAATGAGTTATTTTAAAGTTTGGGAAAAAATCTTTTAGACTTAGGCTTCTCATCAGTAGTTTGTTGTTGTGCTTCTTGCTACCAGATGGAATTTGCAGCCTAAAGGCGTTGTATCAAGGAAGCTCCCTCCATAGAGCAGGTGCTTCAAAGGGAAACAACTTTTTAGCAGGTGCAGGGGCTAAGAACAGATCTTTGTCTATCCCTATGGAGCATTTCCTATCTTAGCTATTTAAAAAGCAGCTTCCAAAACCAGACCTAACTAATTTTTTGGGGCTTGAAATAACAAGGTTTTTAGGAATTTTCAGTCCATAGCCTTCTGGTTGTGTGATGTGTGGACCTGGTTCTTGGTCTTCATGGTGCATTTAGCATTTTAAAGAGAAGAAAATAATCAGTAGCAAGAATGTTAAAAAGTTCCCTTCCAGGCTTCCTACAGAGCAAGGTGGACTCCTTTATGTGGCTTTTGTTTTTCAACTATTGTCCTGTTTCTAGGAGCTTTATTATTTCTAGATGTGTGTTACATATATAGCTTTAGTGCTCATCTATTTTTTTTTTGTGCATCTTGGGTCAGATTTAGGCAAATAAGTGCTTGTAGGATTCTCTTGTACCACATGCAGCAAAGTTATGTAATGGTTAATTACCTGCATTTTGAAAGACCTAGTTGGAAAGATCTTTGTCCTTTCTCCCATCTTAGCATTATTTGTCCAAAATCTTCTGGGACCATTATGTGACTTTTGTGCAGCATTTAGCACTTTTACTTCAAAAAGAAAAGTGCCATTTCTAGATCACTCTGATTTTTATAGCAAAAAAGATGGGTACCCACAACCAAGCCTAATCACAGCAGAGATCAAACAGTGAGGCTGCAGGCTTAAATTTATGTATAAGCTGCTGTGTAGGAGATGGGAGGTAAATGATCCTGTACTATTTGCTGACATAAAAGTTAATGGACCCTATATTTATGTAAGATTTCTTGATGTCAAAACCACTATTTAGTTCATACCTTCACTTCCTCTTCACATCTGTTTATCTTGCAGCCCCCAAGGAGATCACCTTCTCCATAGACGTCGGGAATGGTCCCACAGAAGCCACTGTGCAGTCTCCCACAGCCCTCAATGACAACCAGTGGCACTACGTCCGGGCAGAGAGGAACCTCAAGCAAACCTCTCTGCAGGTGGACAACCTCCCCAAGAAGGTCCTGGAGGCCCCTGCTGAGGGACACTTCCGCCTGCAGCTCAACAGCCAGTTATTTGTAGGTAGGGACAATCCAAGGGTTCCTGTAGATAACAGCATTTCGCATAATTTGGTGATGAATGCTCTTATCTCGCCATTCAGCTTGCATGTGGTAGCTTGATTTTGCTTTCTCTTCTTCTACTCCTGCATAGACAACATGATTAACACAAATAACAACTCTTTGCACTTAAAGCAAAAACCATAGTTTAGCCATGCTATACTTGATGGTATTTTTGGGGTCAAACTCCTAAAATGTATTTATTGCCAAAGAGTTAATGGCCTTTTTTCTTCTGCATCACTGGCTGTGTAAAATGCTGTAAAAAATGTGACCTCTCTCTTTAGGCACATTGTTAAAGACAAAAATTTGTCGTATAAATTTCTGGGGCAAAGCCTGAAGACAGTTTGGTCTTTAAATTCTATTCCTTCAAGCATGCCCACCAAAACCCTTATTTGGCTAGAGAGTCCATGAGTGAAAGAAGTATAGACACAGTCAAAGCAAATACAGGTGTTTTACCTGAAAGTGATTCTTCAGAGAAGAAAAAAGAAAATTAAAAGAGGAAAGAAAAATTACTGCATATAATTTATTTTCGCCCTGGCACAAGAAACCTGCATTGGTACTAGTTTGTATTTGATAATATGATAATGGGTTACAAAGGGAATGATCTCTTTTCTATATTCAAATGCTGTCTTTCTGAGTAATCTGCTCAATGATGGAGTGGGGTGTAACTGTTCCTATTCAGGGCCATTCAGGTAACTTCTGATTCCTTCCTTCAAAATGTTTTTTTTTTTACTTAGCTGAAATGCTGTAGCAAACCTCAATCTGTCAATGCATTTTAATAAAGTTTACTTCTGTATTCATACCCTTATACTTAAGTAGCTTTCAGGGTATTCATTTGAGCTTTTTATTGTGTATGTGTGCAGTAATTACTGGGCTCTGAAAGTAAAGAATTAATCTGTTAATAAATAGATATGGCTGCATCAATGTCAGGAGTCCTTACAACACAGCTGTTGATTTATACCTAAAATGATCTCTGTTAGACTCAGCTGGAGAGGAGAACACACAGAAAGGAGGCTTAAGACTGTCACAGTGGAAGGTTTCTGTTTTCTGGTATGAAGCATGCTGCTAATCACTTGTTTTTCAAATACTACATTGATCCTGAGAACATGTTCTGTGGGAGGCCAGGCCTGGAGGCAGAAGGCTTGGGCTGCCAGACACCTTAGAAACATCAGAGAAATTTAGCCAACACACTGTTTGCAGTTAGGAAAATGAGATATTTAGTGACTGAATAGACTTTGCCATTTTTTGGTTGTTTCTTTCTAAAGGACTAAATATGATCGACTTGCCATAGGTCATCTATTAGATATGTCATATATATATATATATATATATATATATATCAACTGTTTACCATCTCACACTATCTGCCTGTAAGCTTGCTCCTCAGCCTCAGCAAAATAAACAGATTACCTCTGTGAATTTCATGGTGGTTTTAAAGTGACATAATTGATGAATTGTGTAATGAAAATCTATGGTAGTTAAGGGCCTCACCAGAGCAACGTGCCAACAGGAGCCCTTGCGAGCAAAGACAAACACAAAGCCTTGCACCTGTCCAGAGCAGCATCAGCATCCCCACGAGCTGGGGATTGAGAGGATGGGGAGCATCTCTGCCCAAAAGATCCCATTGCTTTTGGTGGAGAAATGAATTTGTACCTCATCTGAATGTAGCTATGCTTTAAGGAATAGGTTGGAACCTCGTCCCTGATACCAGCAGGGACTTCTGACTGATTGTACTCTGATTGTAGTGAGTGTTTACAGAAAACTCTAGGATATAGGTATTTATTTCAGCCAAGAGGTGAAGAGTCCTTGCTGCGCAATAAATATGTTGCATTGTGTCATCTATCCACACTTTTACTGAACCATGAACAAAAGGGACAGAAAAAAAATGAGTTTGGGAGTGCTTTTTCAGGCCTTAACTCTGCCAGATTGAAGGCCAAAATTATCTGTGACTTGCTAAGTTTTCCTGAGAGCTGTCAGAAGAGTTGGAAACCTGGGTTGCCTCCTGATTCTGGCACTATTTATCCCCGGGTGCTCCAGGGAAAGGTGGCAGAAGTCCAGCAATACACAGATGTGATATAGTTCGTCTCTACTGAAAGTCTCATTTGAATCTCTTAATAAAAAGCTACTGATTTAATACCTCAGCCATGCAGAGGGAGTTTTAACCCATCTGAAAAATAAATGTATAAACACCATTGTAAAAAGGAAAGAAGCAGAAGCACATAATATTGCTCCCTACTCCCCCTATAATCCACAGCATATTTGTCTCTGCAGTATTCTGCATACTGACAGTGATTAAGGGGTTTCCAGCCTTAATGACTGTGTGTGGCAGGTTTTTGAGATAGCTCTCTGTGTCTGTGAAGTGGAAGAGAAAAATGACTTTGCATTGCCACTACACTCAAACAAGCTTGGGTTTTAATGCAGTTAGAAAGGCGTTAGAAAACCATTTCTCACTTTCTTTTGGTCTTGGGTGCTAACTGCTTCCCAGCTGCATTATAATCCTGTCAGAGGATGGATATCCTTGCACCTGGCCAGATTTCTTCTCTAAATTTAAAAAATAAGTACAGTAGAAGGAGCAAACCCCAAACAAATATGCAGGCTAAGTAACATCAACTACAGCAAACTGTCCAGTAACGAGCCAGTTCAGCAAATTACTTGCTCAGAAGGGGCAGGCAAAAACCATTCCTTTCCATGGGCAGTCATTTTCAGCACTCAGTATGTGTGACATGGTTTTGTATAGGGCAGCTCTCCCTGTGGTCCTGGAGTAGCTGTGTCATTGTGGCATGGTCTGAGATGAAGCCCTGTCTTACCTACTGGTGAAGGCAAGAGCATCAGATTCCATCATGGGGATGGGAAAGACTGTCCTCCCAGACCACTTTGAGGACAGGTTTTGAACTCAGACTGGTAACATCAGAGGAGCAAAATAAAAATCCTGAGAAATTAATCTGATGTACAAAGCTTTAGTCAGAAGTTTTTGTGGTATTTGTTTGGTACATTTAGGAAATTAGCAAAGCTGAGTGTTTGTGTTCCTGGTTTTGTCTTGGGAAGAAGTGAGCAAGGAATGAATCCTTGGGTGAACCTCCTCTGTCTGTTGTAGACAGTCCAAAGGCAACATAACCCAGAGACAGTCAACATCTGAGAAACTTTCTCTGGAGATAGAGAGAAGGAATTATAGGGAAAAAAGGAGCTTATTTACTGCTGTTGGTTTTAAAAGCATTTGTAGACACCTTGGAATATTTTGGAGGCCAAGAGGAGGAATTAATGCCTATCTCTTTGTGTATCCTGTATGCTTTGTATATATTTCAGCTTTAGACCAAAAAGGTCTTCTGAGGAACACCATAGCAAGTTTCAAGGTCTTCAGGGTCTTTTGAGGAACACCATAGCAAGTTCTCCTGCTCCTGATTATGATTCCTATACTTCTCTGCCCTTTCATTTTCTTCATATCAGTTACACAAATGAACCTAATACTTATTTTCAGTCTCACTAATCCAGTTTCTACCAACAAAACTCCTTTGTTTTTTTTAAAGGAAATCTTCAACTCATTGCTAGAATGTTAATTATTTAGCCAATTGTGTCACCAAGTTATGCTGTGAGGGCTCAGTTGTGAGCTTCTTGTCCCTTCTCTCAGACTCTCCCTTCCTTTCTCAAGGGCTTCTCACAAAAATTCAGCTGCATAAACACCTTGCTGAAAACAGCTTGGCTTATTTGACTGTCACTTCTACTGAGCAAAGTTCACCCTTAACCTTGGTGTTTATTGTCCTTAGGCTTATCTCAAAATATGTTTTCCTGAATAAGACATTTAGGTCTCATCCATTAAAGTCTGTAGTCCATCAGGCTCCTATTAAAGTTGGAAGGATTTAGAAAGCCTAATTTGGGGAAGAGTTTTTTATGTTTGTTTTCAGTTTTTCCTTTGCTTTTCAGAAATCTATATGAATATTAGGTCTAGTCAATTGAAGAAAACTGTCCAAAATAAGCAATCAATTTGCTTAATCAATGCTGTGTGGGTCTAGGTTCATATAGCTGGTTTGTGTTAAGCTCTATTCTCTCCAGAAAATAGAAGACCAGAAGAGTGAGAAACTTTATATGGCTTTCCAGAGTGCTTCAGAGAGCAATAAGGATATGAGTATTGCAATAAACATGACATCCATAGAACAGTTAACAATAGTTTTAACTCATCTTTTGTGTGTTACCGCTGGGATTGGTGTGTGTGCAGAGAAGAGGCAAGGAAACTGTCACTCATCCTTGTAATATTTGTGGTGGCCTCCAATGCAAAAGAAAACAGAGTAACCAGTAGCCTTAAAGGGAAAAAAACCCATTTTTACTTACATAGACTTTATTGAAAAATCTGTGTGGTATATTTTGGTTTGGGTCAAAATCTCCAAACAAAAGGATTTTGTGTGCAGTGCAGCCTTATTCTTGTCCTCAGAGGGCCTTTGAAATAAGTGAGCTAACATTTGCTTACCTGAAAAATATAGCTGGCTAAAGAGGAACTTGAAAATATTTATTTCTCTGAGAAAGGCATCATAAAATGTGTATGAAAGAGACATGTCTCATGCATACTATCTAAAGTTCAATTACTTTAATTCATATCCAGTGAATTTCTGCTATTAGTGTTCCAGAAAGAAAAGTATGACAGAATGGTGTAGTAGAACACCAGACATTTTCAGTCTGTTACTGCATTCTCTTTAGTTTGCAGAAGTCTTGCTTTAATTAATTTATAGTAAAAAACAAATGCTCTTCTGCTGGGGCTTATCAAGTGATGTAATCTCTTAAGTTGTACACTATGAAAGAGAGCCAATTTCTACAGAAGAATAATAACTTTTTTCATACTACTTTTGCAGGAGATTTACCTATAAAGCTAGCTTTTAAGAGTCTGCAAATGCTGATAACTCCTGAACCAGAATTAGATTTCCTAGCAGCAATCAAAACTGCAGTATCTTCAAAAGCAAAACATTGGCAAATGCCAAAAAAAAAAAAAAAAAAGGTGTATGATAAGAAAAAGGGTCATATTTTCATAGGGAACTTCAACAATCATCATTATTATCATTCTCAGAAATTACTTCTTATGGAAAAGTGCCTTCACTGTAACACTGTTAGCAGTTTCATTTGACAGATATGATGCTAGTTAGCTTGTAGAGACAGAACTGTCCTCTTGCATAAAGCTCTGGTCTCCAGGAAGAAAAGCAATTATGTTTAACTACTGTAGTAAATAACACATCTGTGAGCTGAACTCATGTTTCAGGCCTACAAGAACCATTGACATGCAACACATCAGGCTGGGCAGTCATGCATAAATTCAGACTCCAGTCATTTCCCTTCAGCCAGCAGGCCTGGTGCTGAACATGACTCATCCCTGCTATCTGGGCTCATCAGCATGTGTAACTCTCCTGCTGGTGGGATTAAGGTGTTGTTTGTACTAAGGCAGCAAATAGGAAAAAACAACAAAAACCCCAACATTTTCAGTTTGGTTTTCTCATGTATTTGGTGATATGCAGGCATAAGATAAAGAAGCTAATATTTCTCTTAAATGAATTTTCAGTTTCAATGCCAGACAGGGCAGTAGACAAGCCAAAAAAGAGAAGAATGACAAAAAGAAAATGTCACATACAGCTTTCTAGTTCTTTCTTAAAAATAGAGAGACGCCTTTAGTTTCCAGGGCTGTCCATCTGTCATCTTTTGCCACTGTATGCATTGATATATAGTATTTTTTTTATTTGTGGATTCGTATTTGTACCTCAGGATTGCACTTCATGGCTTTGATTACTGTTCAGACTCATCAATGAGTGCATTTTTCACTCTTTCTCAGGGGGAACAGCTTCCAGACAGAAGGGCTTTTTGGGATGTATTCGATCTCTGCATTTAAATGGACAGAAACTTGACCTCGAGGAGAGAGCTAAAATGACACCTGGTGTAAAACCTGGATGCCCAGGACATTGCAGCAGTTATGGGAACCTGTGCCATAATGGAGGAAAATGTGTGGAAAAGTATAATGGTTACTTCTGTGACTGTACCAACTCGGCCTATGAAGGACCTTTCTGCAAGGAGGGTAGGCAGCAAGCTTTGTTCCCAGTTATTTGTGCAATAACTCTGAATTACAGCACCATTCCACTCATGTCAGTTTGGTGTCCCCACATCTCAAGATGTTCTATTATCAGCTGTCCCTTCAGTGTTTTTAAATGTTTATCTTAAAGCAGGCTCTAACACCTCCTTTTGTTGACTTCTGTGTTGGCCTCAGAAATTGAAATGGTGTTAGTTGTACTAATAGTTTAACACTATATCCCACTATCATTCCTGTTTTCCACTGCATGTAACTATCCCCAGACATTAGGAAATAGGGCTAAAATGTTTTATAGGTGTTTAGCCATGTCTGAATGTTTAGGTTGCTTGTTTTTTAAACCTCATTTCTTTTGTTCACCTTAACAAATCCTTAAGGTTTTTCTTCACAAAGTTTTGGAGCATTGATGTGACAAAAAAGAGGTAGTCTTTTTATGTTGGTTTTTTTTTTCCATTCCTACGACAGCCTACCCAAACGTTAAGAAATTTTTAAAATAAGCATGAAGCATTCAGTAGAAAACTGATTTGCATGGTTCAGTCTTTGGTGAATGTGTCCTCACTGAACCTTTCTGGTGGCTTATAGGAAATGCTGTCAACACCAGAAAAAAGCAGGGCAAATATGGAACATCTAATTAGGAGAACATGCTTTTTGGAACTAACAAAATCACTACTCAGTAACAGCAAGGTGCAGGGTGAATTTTTAATTTCCACGGCTGTCCCCCACCTAACAAATGCAACATGCTTGCTAAGTGGGCTGCATCATCTGCTGGTATAAATTGGCTTAGGTGTTTAATGAAAACAGAAACATGCATTCTAAGGATCTGAGGATGCCCAGGCAGATGTTTCTCTATTTGGTGCTCCCAGAGACAGCTTCCCTTAGCGTTGCTTTCATAATTATTTTCTTTAAAAAGGAGACCGGAAAGAACAAATCTATTTTGGGGGTAAGACAGAGAATATTGCCTTACATGTCACTGTTAGAAGATGGTGAACAAAGCATTTATTTGGCTGACAGACATTTGGGCTGTTCCATCTTGTGGAATTCTGACTCCAGCACTGAAATAGTTGAGTTTATGTCTCCATACACTGTTTCTCTCTGTGCCAGACAAACAGTCTGCAAGGAAAGACACACTGTTATACAAGTGAAGGAAGGGTGATGTCAGCTGGATCAAGGGCGTTTTGCAGTGTTCTCCTTCTGAGGTGTTTAGTTCTGGTCCATTCCTGCCTGGGAGATCTGAAAATGAAGTAGCTGAAATAATCCCTTTGGTTTATATCTGCTTTCAGAGGTGTCTGCATTATTTGAAGCTGGCACTTCTGTTACCTATACTTTCCAAGAACCCTATCCTGTCACAAAGAATGCAAGCACCTCAAGCTCTGCCATTTATGTGGATGCTGTCGTGTCCAAGGAGAATATTGCATTCAGCTTCCTCACAGCACACACTCCAAGCCTTCTGCTGTACATCAACACCTACTTTCATGAATATTTGGCTGTGATTCTCTCCAAGAATGGTGAGTAGTCTTGATTTGCTACCCAAGGGAGACCAGTGCAACTCTGTGGAGTATTTGGGGGATTGGTTTGTTGGTTTGTTTGTGCGCTTGGTTTTTGTTTTTTTTTCTTTGTGGGAGAATAGTATAGAATTCTGTACTGATTTAAGTTCATTTCTGTGTCTTCAACTTTATCAACTTCATGTTGTTCAGTTTGTGAAATGGCCATCACTCTTGTTTATATCCCTTTATTTGGCATTCAGTGCTACACTTGCCTATTCAGTCTTTGAGTAATCATGTTGTTGGGGCTTAAAATGTGCTTTGACTTCCATTTGGCAGGGTTTTACAATAGTATTTCCTTGCTATTTATTCCGTAGTGAGATCCATTAGGCCACCAAGATAAGGGAATGAGAAATACCATGTACAAGAGCGCTTGGTGCAGAAATACGCTATAATTTTATTCTTTGCATTCTGTCTTGGGCTATGTATTGCTCCTCACTGGATTGTTTCAATGGAATAAAGCCATTTTGTCTAAATATTAAATCCAGAATATGTCAAAGTTTTCTAGGTTAATTGACCAAAACATGAGGTGTAAACCGATTTCCTGTTTAGAGATACTTAATATGGGTACTTTTTGAAAATGTGTTAAGGTTTTAGGGGCATACACCTTTGTCTTCTCAGCAAAACTCGGGCTCCTGAGTCCTTGCAATGCTTTCAGAAAACTCAGTCCAGACAAACATCATCCTAGACAAGTGGGGAAATTTGAATTTTCCAAGAGTTATCAGGCACTGGAGCACTGGAAGTGATGACTAAGCTTCTTTGTGAGTCAGTAGCCTGTGGCAGAACATAGAAAGTTAATGTGATGTGGCTGAATATGTAGATTTGACTGAATGACCCAGACCACTCTGAAGCCTTGAAAATTCCAAAATAAGTAAGCTTTCAAGTACTGTCAAATAAGAACCATAGAAGATTAAAAAAAAAAAAAAAAAGGTTTTATTCCTGACATGGAGTTTGCAATAGTTTCTCTCTTGGTTATGTCATGTGGCTAGTATTGAAGCTGGCATGGGATAGTGGATTGGCACCCTAATCCCTGGGAGAGGCAACTGGAATAGTAACTGCCTGAACAGATCTACTCCAAGTGAAGCTTTGGCAGGGAGGTGGGACTGCTGAGGTGACCCTAACCCTCTCCTGTCCAGTCCCAGATTTCCATCTCTAATTTGCTCCTGTAGATATGTGTTTATGATTTTCAGATGTATGAATATTCTAGTGTGTAGCTCCAGGGTGATGGAGGTTAGTCCCTCTGAGGTGAAACCTTGGAATCTGCTTCTCGGTTACACTCAGGTCTCTTGATGCCACTCAGGCAGTTGGAAATAGCCCTGAAGTTAATCACAATGTAATATCCATTTAAATCACCTTTATTGCTGCCAGAGTAGTCTGAAATGACCTTAAAAACATGAGTCAATTGACTTCTATTGATGGAATACACTATAAGCAGCCCATAATTGTGGAACTCTAGGAGGGGGTCTCTAATAGTGCTTGGGGTTGGGATCAAGACATGAGGGTGTCCTGTAGCAGCTCAGCATGAGCAGAGCTTGAGACAGTGAAAATGACCTTTCATTTTGTCAGCGGCAAATGTCCCATCATTTCCCTTGACTTAGATGGAAACAGGCACTCTCAGTGCATGTGGAAATTAGGTGGAGCAGGTCCCAGCACAGTCAGGCAGTACAAACCATGTGCTTTTCTCAGATCTGCACCTCTTTTTATTCACTGGTAATACGGTGGTAACAGTTGTTTAGAGTGTTGGTGAGACATCAGGCTCCAAAATTCTGGACTATAAAGTGTAGCACTTTATGCAAGAAATGATTAAGATAACTAGCTGACCTTTGTTAACTCCTGAAAATCTCCTTCAGGATTACTCAGTGCATGCTTCTGTGACATTTTTACAAGACAGTCATTTCAGTCATGTATATTCTCTGCCTTTTGTCCCAAATGGAATAATTTGTTAAATTTCATGTCCTTTTACTTTTTAGTCTTGTTGGAATTGAAATTATTCCAATGAAAATAGTGTTCAGATATGTTACTCTTTCTTCCTCCAAGAGGTTTATGCTTGCCATAAAGTTACTGGACTATGAATATCAATGTCCTTTGTAGCATTAAAAGTGAGTGTGATTCCTTCTCTCTTATTGGCTCACTTTCAAGGAATCTTGCTGAGTCTGACCGTGTATAGTGTCTGACAGTGTACAGGACATAAGCAGGTCCCTGCTGGATAGCTGATTGGTTAAATAAAGGTTAGGCTCCTAGAGAAATGGGAATGGGCATTCTCACTTAGGAGGTGAACAAACTCTGGAGTAATACTCCTTACCATAATCACAAGTCCCCTTCCTCTCATTATGTAGGAACAGTCCATGTATAATTTAATACTTCACCTTTTTTAACTATTTTTGAAGCTACTACTCATGTTATTCTGCTATTCTCTTTTCTATTATTCACAAAATAACTAGGCAAAGTATTAGTTAATAAAAGTAACTATGAGAAGAATGTTTTTCCTACTTCTTACTTCTCACATTAAATATTTGACATTAAATAAGTGAAACTGTTTTCAAGGATTATTCATAATTAGAGTATACTAAAAGGGCTTATATGAAAGTGAACTTGTATAGGCAGCTATGGTCTAATTCAGTCAGGTGTCAAATACTTCCTAAAACCTATTGATTTCAGTACATTTTTATGTATATATAATACTTCTAGAAGCAGTTTCCACCTATAGAACATATAGGTGGAAACTTCCATACCTTCAGAGGTTTGTTCTTGCCTCTGATCAATGAGCTCATGTCCTGGAAGTTTACAGGGAAGGTTTCAAAAGCTGATGGTTTTAAAGATGATTTAGGGATTGTTTCCTCCATGAGTTAATACTGATGCCTTGAAATCACACATGTGATTTGAAAATTGTATACATCTAAGAACATCTTCCTTTCCTCTCCAGTCTTTCATGGATTTTTAAATTACAGCTACATATATATGTGTATATATTGTGTATAGATGGGTGTGTGTATATACATATACATGTACACATATATGGGTGGGTGTGCATGTAAGGCTCATGTAGTCCCATATGCCCCACATCCAAGAGATTAGAAGTACTGTAATGATTGGCATTTTTAATATCTCTTTCTGTAGAAATTTCAAATTATAGTGCCTGTTACTAAGCTACAGAAAATGGGTAAACATCTCTAATTAGTCTTCTCAGTGTGTCAATCCACAGAAATTATCTATATCATGGGAAGATGCTACCAAGAAAAGAGTATTTTTTTTCTTTCCTAAGCTAGCTTTTCACTGTACATTTTTGCAGTTATATGATTTCACAAAGTAACCAGTACCTCTGAAATATTATCTTTGCCTTGCTCCCTAAAGGTAATAAATGATGGGAGAGAAAAGTGTTAAAAGAAAAAATGTTGAAATACACTATATTTCTCCTTTCTTCATTTTTCCTACCCTCCTGCAAATAATCAAATGCAGTATGAATATGATGAAATATATTGTCTAGAAAATTTTTTTACAAGTCTTTGATTCTCAGTTTTGTTTTCTTTCTCCATGGAAACAATATGATTCCTAATCTAGAAAAAAAGGAGATAGTTAGCATCAAATAAGAGAGATCAATTCTCAAACTATGCTGGAGTGATTGAAAAATTATCTGTATTTATTATCTAATCTCATAAGTAATTAAACAATTTGAGTCCTTTTTTTTTTCTTTTTCCACCTTTCCAGCATCTATTGCCATCACACTGATCTGTGTTCTCCATTTCTTTTGGAAAGCAAGACTCTGATTTTGCATAGGAAAAATTAAAGACAAGGAAAAAGGCACAGTTAAAAACGGCAGTACAAATGAAAACATCTCAAGTAATTCTTAAGTCTCTGATACTCAGCAAACAGTAGCAGGACTTATATTAGCTGCACTTCTCTAACCTAGAAAGTATTGAAATCAGCTGATATTTGACGTGAATAGTAAAAGAAGTCACAATGTGTAACGGAGGTAAGATGGGTTAACACTCTAAGAAAGAAAAGAAACAAATATTGTCAGTGAGAAGCTACTGATTCATTTTTTCTTATAAACTCCTAATCTCCAGTAATCTCCTCCAGTCTCTGTGTCAGAAACAGCTTTTCTAATGAAAGCATGTAAACTTCTTTATTGTTTTTGCCTTCAAGTATTTTGAACTGCATCTCCAACAAGCAAAGCTTTTCTCACTCAGTGGAAAAGAGATGCAAAAACTCCAGTTCAGTCTTTGAGGCAAGAAATCTTTTGGTCCTGTTCACACTGTACACTCTGAAGTTTAATGGGTCAAAACTAAAATGGGAAATAGGACTTGGGTGGATTTCAGAGGGTGATTCTTCTGGTTCCTTTTCCTTACTTACTTTCCTTCCTGTCTTAGCTCTGGGACATTGACTAACTGCTTCAGAAAGACCCTCTCAACTACTCTATTGTTTGTGCAGTTGTCTTCTCTTTTGAGAAAACCTTGTGCCTTACAGCCCTGCAGCAGGCATTGAACAACCGGCACAGTTTATGTGACTGAAGTGGGAAATGGTGACAAGGTTCAGATAGAGTTACTTTTAACAGATCAGGAGCAGGAAAGAAAGTCCTGTTGGGAAGTGTGGGAGACAGCTTTGTGGAGGAGACAAGTAACTGCGAGTGACTGAGGATTGTTCCCAGTCTAGCTCTGGTTCACAGCCATTATGTGGCAGATAGCATGTATGTCTTCTAAATATAATTGCAAGCAACTGTTGCAGTTGGCCCCTGAAATCTTTTTTTGTTTACTGGGTAAGGGACCAGAGACAGTTTGATCAGTGATGATGAATATAAAAGAAATTTTCCCCAGTTGCCTTAAATGGGAAGCTGGCTTTGGTACCATGAGGAGGCAGGGTTGTGATGGCAGATCTATCAGCTTATTTATCTAAAAAAATCACTCTGGTCATGCAGATATTTCCTTGCCGTAAGCCCACTTCACAGAACACAGGAGTGCTGATTAGAGTTTTCACTTCAAATCCAGGACTAAAAAGTCTTTGAGGAAAGAGGTGGGCTTGGCACCCAAACCCAATTCTGTCTTATGTTTGTGTCAGCATATGGCATTTTAAATTTCTAAGTGTGCAAAACTAACTTGAAAGAAGAAGCTGCCATAAAATTCAGCCAAGGACTCTGGCAGATCTCTGTCTCTGCTTTCCAAGAGGAGAGAACTGAAAGATCTGTCTCATTAGCTGAATTCATGGACATGTTTGTACTCATGAAGATTATTTTGCCATACTGGAGGGCCAATAGATGTTCTGGAGACCCACAAGGGAAAACAAGGGAACTGTAATTAGATTACATAGAAAAGGTTGAACAGGCTGAATAATTGATCTGTGCTCTAGCTATATACAGAATGACTTTGAACTTACTGTTGTCTGGCCTAAAACTCCAGACCACTGGCTGCAGATAATCAGCTGGGAAGAAAAGCTGTGTTCCCATTTGCTCATAGGAGGTGTTTATCTCCCAGAAGACTTGAGTTCCTAGTTCATATTTTCCAGCTGATAAGTCATTTTTATTGTTGGATTTCTCTGGAACTGTCCTGAAAGGAATGAGAGGAAGGGTAGAGAGTCCTGTCTGAATAGATTCTCCATATATATGTGTAGGTATATGTTTATGTGTGTGTGTATATAAATATATATATATATATATGTGTGTGTGTGTGTGTGTGTGTGTGTGTGTGTATATGTGTGTACATATATATGTGTGTGTGTGTGTGTATATATATATATATATATATATATATGCTATTCAGTATTTCTGAAAAAGGGTATTTCAGAGCTGCTTTTATTGAAAGCTTTAGCCTTGAAAATTGATAGGTGTTGATTTTCAGTTACTTTTAATTTAGATTATCTGTGTTGTGGACAGACTGATCTGTGTACTAAGCACTGTAGTCCAGCAGAACTATTGATTTAAATGCTGCCTTGGAGCAGTGTAACAGTTTGTACACAACAGGGGAGCCCAGTACTTGGAAGACTGAATCTGTGTCCAAACAAATCTCCTCCTCTGTCATGTATGTGGTATCCCTATTAACATGTTAATTTTTCCATATAGTATCCATATAGTAACAGCATATGAGTTATCCTGTCTGCATCATGAAAAGATGATTCCTTCCTTCTTGCCTTTCTTGGTGGAATTGGATGTTTATGTCCTAGTTTTTGCAAGTGAGAGTGGCCTTCAGGAACTGCAGGGCAAAAGTCTGGAGCAAGGTAGATGTACACTTGGTGAAAGAGGATGAGATCTGGGAATTGGCATTAAGCAAACTGGGCACACATGAATCCATGTGCCCTGGTTGGGTGCGCCCACAAGTGCTGAGAGAACTGGAAGATGTCATTGCATGGCCACTCATATTGCACAAACCAAAACATGAGACTTCAAGTGTGAGAGTGACTGAGTACTGGCACATCATGCCTAGGGAATTGTGCAGTCTCCATCCTTGGAGGTATTCAAAAGCTATCTGGATGTGGCCCTGGAGAGCTGACCTGCCCTTGAAGAGTCCTTTGAGTGGGGCAGGGATGGACATCATGTCCTCCAGAGATCCCTTACAACCTCAGCCATTCCATGGTTTTGTGAGAAATCACAAAGGTATGCATTTGGAGGTAGATTACTGGAAGTTAATATGTGCAAGCATATATTTTACTAGAGAAAAGTCATTACAATGCTACCATTATATGGTTCTTGCAAAAGGATTTTTACTAGGTAAATTATTCATTCTTCCTCTAATTTTTCCCGTTAGATGACTTAAGAACTCGAGTCAGTTCTTTGTGTCCCAGTGGTTGCAGCTAGTTTTTGCTATAATCAGGAGGTAACTCACTAAAGGATCCAACATCTCCATTCACAGGGACTGGCATAGCCCATGGAATAGGCAATCCTTAGATTGACTTGCTGGTCAGAGGAGCGGAAAATTTCCCAGACATTCCTGATCAGCCAGGCAGTTCCTCTAGAGCTCAACACAAACAGGCACCATTAACCTCAGAAAGCCATTAATCCACAAAGTTCTGTGCTGCCTGTATTATGAGTTAGGAATGAAAAGGACATTTTAGAACAAGCATATGATTACTTTTCAGTAGTTTTGTCTAAAAGATTATTGCTCGCTCTTCTGCTCAGGCATCATGCAGTGCTCAAATTGCTTCTTTTTCTCCTGTTCATACCATCTTTTTTCTGTGTTCTCATTGCTGAACATAATGGCTATTTTTTAGGTCGGCATGACACAAGTCCTTGCTTGAACAGGCATCTGTACTGCCAAAATGGAAAGAAGAATGGTTAAAAGATATTAGGAAAAAAAGAAACTGTCAGCCAGAATTACTGTGAGGCCAGGCTGGGATAACTTTCTCAGGGTATCACAACAACAGGTCTGGTTTTTTTTCCCCCCAAGAGCTGTTCACACAGCATTAATGATGTTGCATAATTTACAAAGCAAGATTGAACTTTTGAAATAAAATTCATTGGATGATACTTTGTATTCCAATCACTGGGTAAAGAATAAAAACTCTTCCTGCCATCCTGGCTGCTCTGAGAGTCTTAAGTAAAATGTAGAGAGGGAGATGGAAGCCTGGCAAGATTTTTCTTCATACAAAGGTGTGTAAACCACGGGGCCTTCTGAATGTCTGAGTGTGAGACAATTAACATCCAGTGTTTTTAAATTGCTCCTGCCTCAGAGGTTTCATGTCAATCTCCAACAGATGAACATTCATGTGTTTTACCAGTGGATAAACTGTGGTATAAAGAAGGAAGATGTTTGTCAGCAGCCATCAAGCTGGTAGATCCCAAATTGTAGCAGCACTCTGTCTGTTGCCTCCAGGGTACTTAAAGCACCACTGTGTATGCTTACCCATGAGCTGAACTGGAGGGACAGTGTTTATTATTTTCCCACATCCATGGGTTAGCTCTATTCCCATTTTAGACCCAGCCACATCAGCCATGTACATGAGCTGTTTTGTTCAGATAAGAGCTCCCCTTAAAATCTCTGCAATAAGCTCTGTGTTTAGGCCACTCAGTGTGTGCATCATGAGCTCTCTGACTTTGGTCCTCTGGGTAATTTTTTAGATTTTGCTATTTTTTCTACCTTTGAAGCAAGAAGCATCTGCCCATTCCTTGTTAATTGCTGGTCAGTCTGTGTTCAGCCAACTGGCAGCTGGTGGGAATGAGATGTCTGTGAAGGTTAAACACATTTCTCAGTCATGTAAGGGAACCAGCTACATTTATTGATGTTTAAGTGACAATCTCAATCTGGGTCCAGCTGTCTAGCAGGATTGTAGCGTGAACTGAGGTCATGGGCCTCCAGATAGGCTCCTTTTGCTGTGTGTGTTTTTTTCTAAGTTGAACAAATACAATGTGAAGAGCAAGTGTTGTTTTTCTTTTTTTTTTTTTTTTTCTTAAATAGAGGATGGCCTGAATATGATCCTTGATTCCTGAATGTCTCAAGCACTAAGTGAGAGGCATTCAAATATTTTTTTTTTTATTACAGGTAGAAACTGCAAAAAATTGAGCAGTGGATTTTTCTTTTAAACCCTATGAGACAGTAATGTCTAAGCAAGTGTAATAGCTTAGTAGTGATACCAGAAAACATGTTCAACAGTTTTTTTCTTTGCTTTTTCCATGCCAAACAAATAGCAAGAGCTAGCCCCTAAATGAATGCAAGTACTTTCTTAGTTAAATGCCACTGGACGCTGAAGAGATGGGCTCTGTTCTTAAAATCACCAGCAGCACTTCCACTGGAGAGTAAATTTACTGAGTAAATATCCCTGGGGAGAAGCTGCTAATTAAGGAATATGTTTCTAAGCCAGCTGCTCCTAACCGAGAAAACGGTGGTTCATTTTTAAATATCTGGGCTAGGAAGAGGGACACTGCCACACTGAAACTGTGCAAGTTCCCAGAGATATATTTTGTGGTAGAGATGACTGAAAAGTGTCATGCGTTATTCTGCAATCAGGGGTGAACAAACATTTATACCTAATGAGCTGCAAATGGCTTTTGAGCCAATACTTTAACTTTTTTTAATTTCATTTTTTTCATAATTGCAACATCAGTAGCTTCAATAATATATTCCACCCTTTGTTTAATTTATGCTTTCCTTAATTATTTTCTCTTTCAGCTACAGCTTGGGTGAGTCTGGAGAAAACATGTGGTGGTGTAGTTGAAGTCTAGCAGTCCAACAAGGGTGACTGCCAATTTGAGACAGCTGTAAGAGGTTTTGTTACTCCTAAACACTTCCCTGGGTGACTCTGAGGCGGCAAGACGTGCAGGGCTGTCCAATGCCCTCTTATCTAATGCAGCATTTCACTATTTCATGCATACACATTTACCCCAAATCAGAGTTGTCAGCTGCCTTGGTTTAAATGTGTAACTGATGTTACACAATGGTGATAAATCTGTACATTTTACATGTGCCACCCACATGTGCTCCCTGAATTAACCTCAGCTTCTCTGAGCAGAGCAAGATGTCTCACCAGCTGCTCCAGCCAGTTTAAGTCATTAAAAAGTGCTGTTGAAGTTGGCGAGAGTCGTTGGGTTCAATTTGGGCTCGTTTAAAACCAGTTTCCATAAATAAAGGTCCTGCAGAGAAGTCTCAGACTCACACAGGTGCCATTCCCTTCCTTGCTGTTTGGTCCTTCAAGATGAAATGACACAAGACCTCTGGTCCTGGTGACAAGTGTGACAAGAATTTGACTTAAGAATGATGGATTTACAGACCAAAGTCCTGATAATCAATTTCTCTTTTCTGCAACGCTGCTTTAATTTTGTTGCCAAATACCTAGCACTGGCTGAGGTCTTTCAAACAAGGGAGTCTTTTCCTGAGCTGGAACAGTGTGTAACATTTTCCCTTTTCTGGGTGATGATTTAAAAATTACTGTTTGATTTTCAACACAAGCTTTGGCAGTCCAGAATGAATGTAAAGTTGGTGGGCATAGGCCACAAAGCCAGCAGATTATTTCTGACATTCCACTCAGATGCTGCTGTAGACACAGAGAGAAGAAAGGCAGCTCTCCTGTTGACATGTTCAATCAGCACAGCTTTGGGACATAGAATATGTAACACCATGGCCACACTATTTCTTCACACTGTGCAGTCTGGGAATATTTTTTTTTTTGTTCTTCAGATGGAACACTTTGAAATCTCTAACCAGTTTTGTATCCTTATTACCACTAGACATAAGAGCTGCTAGAGCAGCTCATCCTCAGAAAAAAAGAAGCAATTTGAAGGCACCATGCTGCTCCTGTAGCTGCCTGGAGGTTGGTTATGCTGGCACTGATCATTAGTGTTCTTCCAGCAAGTGCAAGTGCTGGCCTCCATCATCATTGAAAGAGTGTCCTGGGAGTGTTTTGTTTCAGAAAAGCCACCTCAGACTTAGTCGCCAGCATGGGATGGCATAAATCGTGCCCTTTGGTCTCTGTTTCCCAGGACTTCCCTCTGCACAAGGGAACCCCCAGGAATCCTGTTAAAATGGCTCTTAGCTGTTTGATATCTTCAGGGGATGTCATTCAGCCCCACAGCCGTGGATTTTAGTGTTGCAGGATGCAGACTGAGGACCACAGCGATGTGCAGCGAGCCAGCTTTGACCCTGGCAGTGGTCTCATGCCAGCAGCATGGCAGCCCACATGGATTCATTTCCTCAGGAAGTGCTGAAAAGAAGCCATGCTGTGCTCAGTAACTCTGTGGCTAAGCTAAGCCTGACCTCCTCTCAGGCTGCCCTAGGGGCAGAATTCAAAGCTGAAGTGGATGGATAGGTACAATAATCATGTGTGAATCTACTCTTACCTAATACTGCTGGGGTAATGAGCCCACTAAAATTTTCCAGCCCAAGGCCAAAAGAAGGATATCTTTCCTTTCCTTTCTCTCTCTTCCTTATTGACTTAACAATTGCTCCAGCAATTCAATGTACATTAGAGAAGGAAGGCAACTTCTTGTGCATTGCTTGAGCATTACCAAACTCCAGGTGTGCATGCTCAGACATGGAGAGCTGAAAAGAGGATGACAGGCACGACTACAACAAGACTGACAGAAATTACACTGCTCATGATTAGTGTGAACCCCTGTTGTGAGGCAAAAATGATGCAAAATACAGAACTGGGAGAATAGAGCTGGTTTATACACTGATTTCCATTTGCAGTTTCTGACACTGGGCTGATGTGATGGAGAAAGTCAGTGGACCAGATAATCAAAATTCAGAGGACAAAATAAAATTCTTAATAATAATCCTAATTAACAATCCATTTATTTTGCTTGTCAAGTAATAAAATGGCAATTTAATGTGCCAGGAAAATTATTCTGTAATCTGAACACAGAAGTTTTAGTATTGAGTGCAAGGCAAAATTAGCTCTCATCTACAACGGTGAAAATTCAAAAGCACCATGGTAGATAAGGTCATGTACTTCTGGTTTATAGGCAGAAGGCAACGTGCCAACTTGAATTCAATAGTTCTGAAGAGCAGCTGTCCATAAGAAGAGTTGCCACTGGAACTCAAAGCAATTTGACAAAATAAAATTCCATTCACCCATCTCTTTACATGATTTAATGTGAAATTGCACCACTTTGGAAAGTAAGATCTGTTCCCAATGGATGCCAAGAGCCTCCTCCATTGTCTTCCAAAAAATAGAACAGATGGTTTCTGGTTTAAAATCACTGCTTCCGTGACAAAGTCAATGGGTAAATCCCTGTTTGCTGCAGCTGAGAGCCTGGATAGACTGCCTGTCATGCTGGCTCCCTTTGAACACAGATGTGCTGGTTGTTGTTGTTGATCACCTGCCTGCACCTGCATACATAATTATAATTTTATACACATGTGTGTTCATAGCCTTCAAAAAGAGCAGAGAAGTTATTTACACATTTACAAACTTAAGTTACAGGCCACACCCAGGCTCTGCTCCATTTTCTGCTTTACATCCCTTTCAAAGGCTCCAGGTAAGAGACAGCCTATATGGAGCTTCTGCTGAGACATGATTTTGAGTTTGGACCGCTCTGTTAGGCTACCATATTTTAGTCCCAGCTTACTCTGTGTGGTCATCTTGGATGTGGTATGCAAGGTCAGTCAACCTTTCTACTTTCTATCTGCTCTCCCACTGCCCAGAGCAAATCTGAAGAACTTCCTTGCACTTGGGCTTCTTTTCTCACGTATTTCTAAAGTGTTTCTAAGATGTTTACACTGTTAATCCCTGTTGATGCATCTTCCACTCAGTACCAGATAATGTGATGGTGATTTAGTTTGGACCTTTGGGTGTGACAGTGATGGTGATAGACAGCACCTCCTTGCCCTCACTATGCAATGAGGGCTGGGAGCTGTTCGCTATGATTTGGGGCAGCTGAATTGGGACCTGTAATGTCACACTGAATAATTTAGCAGCTTTTACTGACCTTGATGTCTTCACAAATTCCCCTCTAATGTCCATAGCTATGTGTGAGAATTTAAATGCTTTTCATAGCTTTTTTTTTTTTTCATTTCAACTTAAAATTTCTCCTGGTCCAGCAGACTTCTCAATCAGCTAAAAAGCCTTCATCCTAGTACTGCATTCTCATTTTCCCTCTTGATTTTGAAAGCTTTTTTTCTATCCTACAAATCCAAGAGAGTGTCAGTGCTCATCTGGGACACACTGAATTTTGTAAAACTTTTTTTTAAAGTACAGCTCTGAGGAGGAAAACATCCTGGCAAGGGAAAAGGAGGGGAAATGATCTTAACTTGACTAGGGATTCCATCTTGAATGACTACCAGCTTCACTGTGAGGTGTGTAGAGGTGGAAAGATTCCTGACAATTTTCAGAACAGGGAATAAATGCAGAACCATTTCTCAGGGTTGGGGTGCTGTCAGCATCTATTTTCTCTTTGAGACAGTTTAAAATAGCACCAGAAAAGCTCTGGAACTCTATGGTTCTACAGTTCCATGAATTTTGGTTGCTGATGCATAAAAAGAGTTCAGAAAATTCAGATTTTTTTTTTCTCTACTACTTAATTCCCAGAAAATTATGCTTGAAAGGATTTTATCAGAAAAGATCCTTTTTCTCTTAGGTTACAACATATGTAGCTCCATGTGTGTATATATCTTTATCATCTATATCTATCTCTATCTATCATCTATACACATTTCCTGTAGTCATTTGTTGAAGGATTAAAATTCATACTGGATCCCTCCTTTCCCTCTGCATTTTGATTTGTTGCAGTACTGTTATTTATCAGAAGTCACAATGCTTTGTTTGATAGCAAGATTGAATGAGATGTTTTGCATTCATTTTTATATGAATTACATTAATTCCTTCAAATATGTTAGAAGTAAAGGTACTTCTTTATTTCATATAAATGATAATGTAAGTACAGGCCTTTAACTGTTTGGAATTAAGTTATAATTCTTGCAGTTGTCACTGTCTTCTGTGTTGTCTGTTGCATCTGGAAGAAGAGAAATGATAAAACCCCAGCGTTATTAGTTTAGCAGAGCAGTGCAAGCCCTGCATGCCCTCTGCTGGAAGTGATCCCTCGCAGGATGATGTAGATCAGCTGTGGCAGTGCTCAGTGTCTGACCTGCAGACAGACACACTCGCCTTTGATGTATTTAGTTACTCATTAAGTTCTGTGTTTCCATAGCAGTTAGTTAACCCAGTAG
The DNA here is from genome assembly GCF_027477595.1 of Haemorhous mexicanus. NCBI lineage: Eukaryota > Metazoa > Chordata > Aves > Passeriformes > Fringillidae > Haemorhous > Haemorhous mexicanus. Next base: position 13,324,232 of record NC_082348.1, read on the forward strand.
GAAGGGAAGCTTCTCCAGTGCATTATTTTCTTCACGCTTTTCATTACAGCTTGAACTCTTTCAACTTTCTTCTTGACTTATTAACCTTGTTACTCCATAGCAATAAAAAGAAAATTAGTTATTTGTTGTGTAAAGTTATTGAGTGATATCACATTACTGACACGGGTTTTATATGCACAATTTTTCTCTGCTTTTAAGGAAGTTTACAGGTCCGATACAAGCTGAGTAAAGATGGGCTCCTCATTTTCACCATTGACTCTGGAAATTTTGCCAACCGAGAGCTGCACCGTGTGAAGATTAACAGGGAAGGCAGAGAGCTCGTCATTCAGGTATGCCACAGCTTATGCTGGGTGTTAAATAACACTTCAGGCCACAGACACTGGCACAGGTTGCCCAGAGAAGTTGTGGATTCCCATCTCTGGAAGTGTTCAAGGCCAGGTTGCTCTGAGCACCCTGGTCTGTCAGTGGCTGTTGTCCCTGTGCACAGCAAGAGGGCTGGAACGAGACGGCTTTAAGGTCTCTTCCATCCCAAGATTTATGAATTCTGGGAATCAGACTCCCCGATCTCAATGCTTTCTCACTGGCAGGAGGCAAATGTTTTACACTGATTCAGCAGCAGAACAGCTCTGTAGCTTCAAGCAGAGCTCCACCTGGACCCTCAAAAAGTTTCCAAGAGTGGTGTTCTCCATTGAAAGGTCTTCCCTTGCTTCTGACAGACTGTGAATTAGGAAACATCTTTAGCCAGAAGTTCATCTGGACCCCTGGAGTGGTTCTGGGGCTTAGGAATGTCTGTGTGATCTGTAGTCTCCATTGAAACACACATTATGGATCATGGAAAAGCTGCAAAGGGGAGAAAACAGCTGAGGAATTTAATTTGAGTTAGGGTATGTTTCCCAAGGGAGAATGTGATCCCAGCTGCCTTATCCTCTCACAGAAAAGGGAAAGCTGAGGGAATGCAAGGTGCAGTCACCATGTACATGGCAGTGCCCCATCCTAGAAACTAGAAGCAAGCCATCCTGAGTGTTACAACCTCATGAGGGACAAAACCCCTCCTCTGCCTTGTTCCCCTGCATCACCTGTTTTTCCAAAGCAGGGAGAAGAGAACCATCTTGATGTTCCTTCTGCTTTTCTTCTATGGCTAATTATAGCCATCCATATTGCAAAACAGGTTGGCTAGATCTGGGCAAAAATCATTTAACAAGGAAGGGTGGCAGAGTCTATAGAAAGGTTGTATCTTAAGCAATAGGATGAAAAGATAGAAACACACAGCACTGCATTTTTTTTCTCTCTACAGTTTCCATCTCTGGGTGGTAAAATCACACATCAAACAACTGCAGTGGGTAGGCCTCATTATCTAAGAAGAAGAGTTATGCTAAAAGCCAGGGTTTTCCTCAACTACCAGTCTTTTATTGTCTGCTGCTCTGTGGTTTTCTTCTGTGCAGAACTAATTCTTCATAATACATTTCCAGAGTGGCCTCCTTTGAGTATATTTTGAAGTGACTAGACATGGATTTTGGGAAGCAGGGGGATTTCAGGGTCAAACATTTTAAGCTTTTCTGCAGGGGAAGTTTCTTCAAAGTCCTTTATATGACTATTCTGGTATACCTTTCAGCTTCTCATGCTAAAATCAAAGCACATCCACTTTGCTATCTTTAGAAACTGAATCACGCTTGGGGGCAGAATTAACAGATTGGCAGCTGAGAACATTCCCAGAAGTTTGAAATGAGTACAATGAGATCTAGGGGTGTCCATGTGCTGTTGTACTGAAGTAATTTTATTGACCTTTTCCAGGTTGATCAAGTTCTCAAACTCAAACACAACTTTTCTGAGATTGATTTTAAGGCCATTAAGTCACTCACCTTGGGCAAGGTCACAGGTAGGTTCTACTAAATATACTCCTGATTCATGAGATGTTACAGTGCTGGAATTAGTCTGTGCTGTGTGTTGGGTTTTTGATGGAATTGGGGGTTTGTTTGGATGGTTTTTGCTGGGAGAGTTGGCCTGAGCATTCCAGTACTCTATTTATAGATCTCATCAGTGCAAAACTTTGGCAGCTTTACTTGTTTGCATCGATAGCAATATTAAGTGCTCCGACTGCTCCCTCCAGTGAAGTGATTCATACAGCCTGTGTGGTTGCACAGGGCAGCATCTTAGCCTAATGATACCATTTTGCTGACTGCAGCTTCCTCCTCTCCAGCCATTTCTGTTTCCTAATGATAAGAACAGCACAATGGAGCCTTCATCCTCTCTGCCCTTTTTTTCACTGCCAGTCTTTTTCCATTTGAATTCTGCAAGGAATATTGCATATAGCACTTAGGCCACATGTTCTGTACATGTTCCTTGATCTTTACTCCTCCACACTAGAATGCCATTACAAGACCAGGAAAACCCTGCCTGAAATTTAGAAAATAGAACTGCTCTTTTTTATTGTCAAGTATGTCATATTCCTTTATATTAGAGTCTTGTTCTTTCCCAGTAAGATTCTAAATACAACCTTCTTTACAGACATTTCAGTCCTTTGTTCAACTTGGACCTCCATATCAAGCCTGACATCTGAGTCACCACTGCAATTTTATATGTTTCATTATTAGCACACGAGGCCTGTGGGACTGGCAGCTAGACAGGCACTACAGACATCCCCTGGTGCCTGCTTGTGCAGTGTAACTCTGCAGAGTGACAAGAGTGCATTCTGCATCACATTTAATTAAGTAGATTAAAAGCAGGACCTGATTATCTCCTTAGTTATATATAATGTTTGGGGTTTTTTTTCAGAATGCAGCTGTTTTCCAAGCCTTTGTGGGCAGGTTTGGGAACCTGACAGTTTTCAGCCCAATTCAGAGCTAAGCCAAAATTCCAATTTTGTCAATGTTTAGCTGTAGAGCTAAAAATCTAAAAGAACATTACTCATCCTGACCTCTACCTAGAACTCGAGCTATAGACACCAAATCAATAAAGCAAGGATTTTTTTACCAGAAAGATGGAAGGTAGCACAAAGACCTTCAAAAATGTAGCCAGCAAGCTGACATGGTGCAGCTCAGCATTATGGAGAGAAACTAGATTTAGTCACAAAAATATGATTAACTTCACAAGTGCAAATTGTTGCAAAGCCAAAAAGCCCAAGTGTATCTCCAAAGGTCAGGCATTCAGTTCCACTGAACACCATTGACTTTTATGCTTCTTTTATTTCTGTCTTGCCCCAAAGTTTATTGGGGTTTTGTTTTTGTATAGCAGTAGTTCATATTCTGTAATGACACTAAAGCCATAAACTTGGCCATCCAGGTGGTGAAGTACTCTTGCCATACTGGAAATGACACAATGCATCCCAGAAAGTCACTTTAATTCCAGCCTAATTCTAATTCCAGTTTCTTTTTCATATGTTGAGTGAATTTCCACGAACTGTTTATTCTGTATTAGGATTTAATTTTCCAGGTTTTTTCCCACAGCTGTAGCTATGCCGAGTCCTTGTGCCCTCAGAAAATCACAGACCTTCCTCAGTCTTCTCCCTTCAGGATAAACACTCTCAGCTCTATCAATCCTCTCTTCACAGGAGAGGTGCTCTGGTCCCTGAATGATCTTTGCAGCCCTTCACTGACCTCACTCCAGTAAGTCCATGCTTCCCTCCCACTGGGAAGCTGTCTTTCTCTGCAAAGCTGCTTACCAGCTGCTCAGCCCCAAACCAGTGCTGCTGGATGGGGTTCTTTCTAGCCCAAGGGCAGATCTTCACATTTCCTTTGCTGAAATGCAGTGTTCTTGTTTTCTCATTCCACCAGCTTGTCAACATCCCTCTGAATGGTGACACAACCATCTGGTCTACCAACTGCTCTCCACCATTTTTTATCTTCTCCAAGCTTACTCAGGTTACACACTATTCCATCATGGAAAGACACAAAACCAAACCAGAAATTCCTACTGCTCCAATGTTAAGAGCATTGCTTTGTTGTACAAAGAGGAGAGCTAGACATTGTCATTTTGGGACTGTGGAACTTACATAGGTATCTTAAATCATTATTTATCCTGTTGTGTGGATAAAATGTTGACTATAGCTTCTTTTAGTGATGGCTCACCAGGTGAATACGGGTGACTTAAACCAGTATCTGCCAAGTTTTTCCTTCTCATTGCTCATGCCCTCAGCAAAGCATAAACTTCCAGAGGCATGTGGTGCTTTGGAGTAGACTTAGACTTCCTGTAGTGTTTATTTTGGATGCCACTGGGGTTACACACCTAAAGGCATTCGTTAGGAAATTAAGTGTCCACTCAAAGAGAACCATGTAAAAAACTCTCTGTTCTACATGTCCTACATATCCATGCTATAAACTTCTGAAAATATGCCTCTCTTCTTTCCTGTCACATCCCTGCTCATTTGTCTGCTCTAAAAGCCTGATCCTGGCTGCCTAATCAGATGATTATACCACCTTCTTTTTTGATTCCACCATTAATTTTCCACTGACTGGGAAATCTCAAAGAGGTCTTCCAGCAGGACATCATGAAAGCTTGAAACTCCTTCCTCACCAGATTTTCTTATGATAGCTGTTTCAGCACAGCTGGAACTTTTGAAAAGTGCACTTTTATTAAATGACCATTTTTTTAAATAATAGTGTTTCCCTGCTTCTACCCCTCCCCACCCCAGCCCCATTACACTTTCTTTAGGTACTTACACTCTAATTATTTTTTTTCCTCCTTTTCAAATGGGCTATGTTTTTTCCAATGGCTACCTTATTCACAGCTGCAGCTCTGAATTCTGGGAAAAAAACCCTCTGTCTTAGGCAGAGGAGTCTCACCTGGAATTCAAAACATAGGGACACTCACTCTGCCACAGACTACTTGAATGACCTTGGGTGAGCCATTTATGTGCAGATATAAAGGTAAGCAGGCATTTTATTCCCACTGGAACCAGTCTGAGCTTTACTATCTCCCTTCTCTATCAGTAAAGCATAGATAATAGAACAGCCCTGTATCAGAGGGGTGCTGGGAGGATAAAAGCATTAAAGGCTGTGAGCTCTTCAGTTACACAGTAATGGGACCATATAGCTGCCTTGGAAAGATCAATCTAAATATAAGTGTGGCTTTGAAGACAAGGGAGTAAAAGGAAGCATCATTCAAGTAGCCAGCAGATGTCTGTTGAATTCATCCTCACTGTACCCACCAGCAATAGAAAAATATTATTATCTTGTAGTTTGCTGTCATTTTTACTTCACAAATATAGAGTCAGGACACACAAGGACCTATCCAAAGCTCATTGGTATCAATGGGAGTTTTTCCATGGACTTTAGTGAGTACTGGATTCAGGCCCCAAGTGGGTCATTCACTTTATGGCAAAGCCTCAGTGAAATTTTAACCAGAGTCCCAGTTCATTTACTTTAAGTGCTCCTTGCAGAGATCATACTGCTGTATTTAACCACATGAACATTCTGACCTAACTGTGAGGCTGGCTCTACTTTGAACGAGGGATTGAACTGCATGACCTTCAGAGGTGTCTTTGAACTTAAATTATTTTGTAATTCTCTGATCTCAGAGACACATTTGCATGTGTTTAGGTGTTGTCTACAAAAATCTGCTGTCCCAGTGGAAAATATACTTTATTTGTTTGCAGGTTTACTTTAATGAATCCTTGAAAACTTTTTACTGTGCCCAACATGTCTAAATTTTTCACCATTATTGTCCCTGGGGAAAATGAACTCTGATGCAGAGAAGTGAATTTCATTGTTTGTGTATTTGTGTCTGAGCAATTCAATATTGTAGCTGTGTAGAAATACCAGAGTAAAAGGGTAGCACTGAAAGGATTCAAGAGGATTTTGAAGAAAAAGGTTGCAAGTATTTCTTTAGAACCTATTAGTGTTGAGCTAATTTATTTGTGTCTTCAAAGTGATCAATTAGCAGACCTTCCCACACTGGTAGCATGAATGATTGTGTATTCTAGCCCAGGAACATGATATTTTTTATCTCTAAAAGCCTGAGCTAAAACACACTCAAGTTTCCACTGAGTCATTCAGCTTTGATATAAAGTGTACATAAAAGAAAGTTTATCTGGAAAGTAATTTTATTAAAATCATTATGTAGGTGCAGTACAATCCTTATGATTTCTACAATAGCTTTTCTTATTAAAAGTTCATGAGGAGAAAATGGAATCTGTACACTGAAGAGATCACAGAGCAGTTCATCCAAGAATATTATATAGGGGTAGATGATAATGGGAAAATTAAATCACAAGGGGTAAATTGCCATTAACTCTGAAATACAAAAGTTGCCTTAAAGAAGTACCTCCTTTTAAAGAGTTTCTATGAAAAATGCTTAAGTCCATTTTTTCTTCTTCTTTTTTTTTTTTTTAACTGAAAGACAATCCTGTTCTTAAGCTCACCAGATCACAATTTACAGTTTAATTTATACAAAAATGTCTGCAAGAGATATTGGCTGGACTCTTTTGGTGACTGCAAAGTCCATTTCTTTGCTTCAGACTCTTCTTGCCCTAAATACCTATTTCTTAGACCATATTGTGAACAAAGATCTCTTAGGTGAATTTTAGGGTGCCTTTAAAGACATTGATTTTCCTCCTAGTAGCATAGTAAAGCATTAAGGAAAATGGAAATTACTACATGAGATAAAAGACCAAGATGGAAAGCACCTAAATTAAGCAAATTTTGGCTACCCCAGGCCATCCAAGCAATCCAAGGTCTAAGCTAATGCCATCAAGTCTCTATCAAAAAGTGGCCAGATCTATTCCTACTTTTGACCCAGCAATATCATTTACCCTATGATCATACCTCAGTGCTTTAATGTACCTATTTTCTTGATGACAATGCTGCCTAAATAGGAGTCCAAGGTCATCTGCTTCTACCCAGAAATTTTATTTTTAGACTGAATTCATGCTACTTGAGTTGCTTTTATCTGTCTGCTTCTGGGACTAGCATATATTGTACATCAGTATATGCTTTTGTACATCATCTCTCCATCTTCTTGAATATTTTCTTCTTTATATAGATTATATTTTCAGCCTGTGCAGAATCACATAGGACTGGTTGTGTTGTGACAGATTAGGATTCACATGTCAAATATGACATGTTAACAAATTTCACATTGCAACTCCAAGTGCCTCATTTTCAATGGTAAGCTGTCTTTGAGAAAACGTAATAAATGCATGCCTTAAATTATCTCTGCAAAGCCTAATGAAACAAAAATCCTTAAATGTTACACTTGGCACAAAATGTTCACTTGCAACAAAACAAATCCAGGCTCACTGAGCTCGTTTGGGCATTCTGTTCATTCCTGGGGAGCCTCATGAGAAGTGACTTTACTTTGCTCTTGCTGCTCCTTGCTTTTTCAGAAGTGCTTGGGAGGGGCATTGAAAGTCTGAAGCCTGTCCCCTGTTCATATTCATCCTTTTGTTAAGCAAGAGTCAAACTGGTTGACCTCAGCTGTTACCAGGAAAACTTCTGTAGTTTTCACTCCACTGTCTTTGTGGCAGACTCACACCAGGAAATGAGATTATTCTGAGGTTATATTTTTGGGTTCCAGGTTAACCCAAGATACACTTTCTGCCCTTTCTAACTGGATGGTTAATGTCAGCAGTGTTACTGAGATTGTTGATGGACACAGCAGCACATTTTTCAAGGTACCTGCACAGTGCCTTGTAGTCAGCTCTTCTGAGACAGGTGCAGTGTGTGGAGACTACAAGTGTCTTTTACCTCAAGGTCGTGGCTTAAAATCTGGTGACAATGTCCAAGAAGTAATCTTGCCAGTCCTGCCAGTCCTGTTCAGCACTTTGGCAAAATGAGGTTTAAGTTTCTGAGTGACATGAAAATAATGTTGATAAGGAAATAACGAAAATATATTGAGAAATGTTTATGTTCCTGTTTTACACAATGAAACCTTTAGAAAAAGGGTATTTTACCCTCTCTCCCTGTACAAAAATAACACTTTTGATTTGTGTTTGATTCCAGTACCTGTCCTACTTGTTATCATTTTCTGTTTCAATTTGCTGTTTCATTACTGAGCAGATTGATGCTTGGTCCTAGAGAATTCTCGTGGAATTCTGTTCCTGATGAAAATTAATTTGCCATTACTGAGATATGAAGACTCAAAATTACTTTATCTAAAATCTTAAAACAAGTGTGTTGTATGTGGCAGAGGTGTATAACGAAACAGCAGGGGAACAGGATGTCTGATTTTCTGAATAGGAATACATCAGCACATAAGTTATGTTGATACCTATAATATAGATACAATCTATAACATTTAAAAAATACAACCACGTGTTAGACTTAATCCATGTTATCATGGAAGGCCATTGTAAATACATGGACAACCAACATAAAGCTTGCTGAGCTGTGACATTGCAGACAGCTTCCAGGGATCAGCTACAGGACCCAACAAGAAGCCAGGCCAACTTATGCAAGATTCAGCAGATAAAGCTTAAAAATTACTTCCTAAATGTAGGGGTAAACTTAATTTGTGGAGAATGAGCAGTTAAATTACTACAAGCTGAAAAAGATTGCCTTCTTATTCTCCATGTAGAAATTAGCCAAAATAACTTATTCTCTAGTGCTGGGAACAGAAATGAAATGCTAAAATGTCAGAAGATCAAACCAAGCCATCAGCAGCAATTCAGTGTGATTTTCCAGACCAGTGAAATGCGTGGAAAGATTCCCAGCACTGCCAGGTCACAGCAAGGCCCCTGAAGTTTCCTATGACCTTGGCTGCAGCACAGACCATAGAACTTCACCGAGTTGCTTTTCTCACTGAGCACTGTGTCATGTAGGGAAAACACCTTTTGGAAAAACATTTTATTGTGATGCAAAACCTCCAAAGGACAGAGTGTCCTTTCATAAACCTTTCCATAGAGCTAACTGTGTCATAATCACAGATTTACATTATCCTCTCAAGAATGTAGAGGGCAGCACAAGTCGTTCACAAGTTGTGCAGCTTTCTTGTTGAGAACAGTGGAAGTCCTTCTTTATGACAGACATTAGGCACACACCCAAAGCTCTGTGATAAAGCAAACTGTATCTGTGCATGTGGAATTTTTACCAGAGGACTCTGGGGTTGTTTTTGGTTTGTTCTTTTGATTTCTTTTTTTTTTCTTTTTCCAAAATTCAAAGTCTTTCAACAACAAATCTCTGAGTTCTCATTCACGCAAAACTTACTTTGACACAAGACTGGTGGAATTGGCCCTTGATGCAACTCTTAAAAAGGCCTGCAAAAGTAATGAATCTTAGACTTTTCAAACTACTGCACCACAAGAGAGGAACACATTATTTCTTTAGGCTTTACTTTTTGCCCATTGGGGCTGAACAGAAAAACTTAGATTGCCTGGTTATAAAAGATAGCAACCAATTCACCTTTTGTGCCAGAGCTAAGAAAACAATAAAGGTTGAGGGTAGGAATGTTTACAAAGGGTTTTATAAATTCAACAAAGATGGCAAATACAGTAAATCAGTATTTTAGTATATACAAACCTTCTTGCAGGAACTTGGAAGCAATTCTTTGTCTGTTTTATAGCATCCTGGCCAAAATCTCATTAAAAATCTGAATGCAGTCAATTTCTACATACTTTCAGAACAGCAAATGTGAACTTCTGCAAGATTACAGGTTTTCCAGTGGCAAAGCCTTACTGTTTCCCTTCCCACCTTGCAGCTCAGAGGCTGTGCCCCTGACAGCTCTGCAAACTGAGTGTTTCTCCTGTAAGGCCCCTGGGAGGGCAAGCTGGTACTGTACCCTGCTTTGCTGAGAAACAGCCACGCTCTTCTGTGTTACACTTCCACAAAGACACTCAAACATAATTAGAAATCTTTCTCAGCTAATTCCCTCTGGGTCCATGGCATAACAGTCACAGATCTTGAGCACAAAAATAATGTGTGATTTGGGCTGGCTTTGTGATTTCTCTGTAATTTCTTATACAAAAAAAGAAGTTTATATAATTAAAATAGCAATTTCAGCTTTGAGAGAAGGTGCTTTTTTTTTCCCTCAATCCTGACCACTTGTGAAACCATTGTATTTGAATAATAATGGGGAAATTGGACCTTATTTAAAAATTTAGCATCCTATTCTTTCAAGATTTGAAAACAAACTTGAAAAGCTAGGAACCCTTATTTCCCAATGCCATTGAAAGTATTCCCAAAACTTTCAATGCTAGAAGGTTGGGGGTTTTTTTCCATTACCAGGTATTTTTTTAAGACTTTGAATAAGTTTTGATACTGTATCTGTGTGCATTTGTAGGTTTTTTGTCTTGTTTGATTGACCTAGATACAAAGCGCATCATGTTTGAGACCTCTGAGCAGCATGAATTTCAATTTCTGGAAAGTAAATACTGTGAGTTTGGAGAAAATAGAAAATGGCTTCACTGTCCTTCCCTGACTTTCACAGACAATCTTTGATATTAAAACTTTGATTTAAAAACTTTTGGAAGTAAATTTTTTACTGTGAAGGTGGAACATTGGAACAGAGTGCCAGAGAAGTTTTGGATTCCCATCCCTGGAAGTGTTCAAGGCCAGCTTGGATGGGGCCCTGAGCAGCCAGGTCTAGTAAGAGGTGTGCCTGCCCATGGCAGGGGCTTGGAATGAGATGATCTTTAAGGTCACTTCCAAAACAAACCATTCTATGATTATATAAAAAAAACCCTTGCCTTTGATTTACTTTCTCTGTGTGAAATTTAACTGAACACATACCAACAGATAAAGGTTTTTATGTTATTTTATCTACAGGCTGGAAAATAATGCAGCGATACATATGTGTTTTAATTTTGTATTAGATAAGAAAAGTTATAGTTTTGCTCTTTATTTTATTAGTGAAATAGGGCTAGTAGGGCGAGAGCCTGTCTAATAACTAGGAAGATTCTTAGGATTTCTGATAGTGAAAAAGCAGTAACATGAATAGGTGCTTCAGCAAAGCTGAATAATAAACTCTTGAAGAAGGATGGGAAGCTTAGGTAAAAAAGCCATTCAGTGACAGGCCACATAAAGCATTTTATGACAGAAAACAGAGAGCAGGGTCTTTCATCCAAAGAGTGGAGGAGGCAGAATGCCTTGAAAGTATGGTCCATATATGTGCAACTGATGCTGTTAAAAAAAAAAAGTTAGATTATCAGCCCTAGAGTTCTATGGTATTTAGTGTTATTAGAGTTGCTATTTTACTTAGTATTATTATTGTTGTTGTTGTTGTTGCTATTGCTGTGGTTAGTAGATATGATGTGCTAGATATTGTCCATTAGTAGAGAAAATGGATGAGGAAAAAAGTGCAGTGCAGGCTTTTATGTGCAAGACAATTCAAGGTAAGTAGCATAATAGAGAAAGGACTTTGGGAACCTCATGGGCGAGACCAGGGAGGACTTGTAGGCTGCTGAAGGAGAACCTGAACAGTTGAAATTGGATAGCAGATGTAAAAGGGGTGGGTAAGCCAAAAGAGAATTCCTTTTATTAATGCCTTCATAAAACAGTCAATTGCCAGAGTGTTTTTCTGTTGCACTGCAGACAGTTTGTCCCTGGACCCTGAAGTCTCCAAGGCAAATGCCTATGGTTTCACTGGCTGCCTGTCCTCTGTTCAGTACAACCACATCTCTCCCCTGAAGGCTGCCTTACGCCATCCCAGCGTTGCTCCCGTGACTGTCCAAGGTTCTCTGACAGAATCCAGCTGTGCATCCATGATGGAAGCTGACGTGAACACAGCAACCACAATATATTCCTCATCAGGTATGTCCTGCTGGGAGGGCATTGGGGAGTTTAAAGGATAGTGTAGAGGGAGGTTTCCCTCCTTTTTGCTGTAATGCAATTGTATGAACAGTGGAACTGGGAAGTTCCCTTTTCTTTCCGAATCGGGGGTTTTGAGGATGGGCACCGGGATTAGCCAAGGCTCCTTTGAAAGTCATTGTTCTGAAATAATGTTTTCAGACTAAGTTCCTGGATTGCCTAAAACATGCTTACCTAGAACAAACAAAAAAGTCCCTAAGCTATAGTGTAAAAGCTTTGAAAGTTTGGTTGTGCACCTGATTTGTCGTTCTATCCACTCCAGATAATTCTGGTGCTGCAGATATGAAAGGAGAACCTACATGTTACACAGATTCTGTATTCTAGTGGTGATAAAGCAATAGAAGTCATATAAAAAACAATTCAAATTTGTTCCTGCCGTAACAGAAATGAGCAAAAACTCTTCTACAAACTCTTTGGCATGTGTGACTTTCACTGAATGCTTGTACTTCATTCTCTTAGACTGAGGAGAGGGAGCACTACTTGAGCAGTACCAGCAAGATGATCCCCATCGTTTGTGTATCTTTTGCAATCCTGAAGCTGTCCTCTGGGAATCTGAAGTGTTTTGCATATGTGAATTTGTATGCAGAGAAGGAAACTGAGAGCAGCTGGAAGTGTTGTCACCATGAACAGGGCCTATCAAGTTGCTGCTTTAGTCACCAGTGGATGTGGCAGAATTCTTAATGACCAGAAAAGGGTAGAAATTAAAGGCTGGTATTTGCCCCTTGACCTATAAAGCTACTTTCTCCTTTTTGATAACTAATAAAACTCTGGTTTAGATCATAATACAATTCCTTTCACATTTGTATTTATATCAAATCCCCATTTCCTGCAGTTTCTGCCTAAGATGTTCAGCAGGAAACAAATGATGCTATTAGCATTCTGCATGGGGAAAAAGGCTGCTGATTACTCTGGAGAGTGGCAGCCAGTGTGCATGTGCTCCTCCCCAGCCCCCCACTCCCTTCTCACTGCCTCGAGTTGTCTGAGGTGTCTGCTCTGATGCACAGACAAATGTGTCTTGTGAGTCCTGAATGGGCAATGATACTGAAAATTTGCACTCTTTGCCCTGTGATCTGTCACCTCAATGATACAATTTTTCTAAGGAGTTTAGAAAGCACTAAAACCTGGGGCTCAGAACTTCAGGGCAGAACACAGAGCAGAGTGTAGCATTTGAACTTAAATATTTAAAGCATACAATCAGTTGCACTCTATTGTTAAGGTTAAGCACTGTTGCATCAGAAATGCAGAATTATTATAAAAACTTATGCCTGTCTTGGCACTGTGTGCTCTAAAATATGATTTCCTCTCAATGTGATGAATTATCTGACATTCCAGTCTCACTATTCACACTGGATTTGATTAAAGCCTGAATAAGATCTTTAGAACAAGTGAGCTCTGAAGACTTCATGTCTTTATATGCGAAAGTAAAAGCAATGGGTGGTTGATTCTTGTTTAAAAAAAAATTCCAATTTGTAGCAAATTATAATTTCTATAGATGTACTTGAGCATTACATTTTTACATGCAAAGGACACATTTTAAAAAATAAAAAGAAAACAGAGTCAAGGATTAACTTTCAAATTTAGTGCTCATATCTCAATTCATCACTTCCAATTTCTCATTATTGAATGTCTAAGAAGAAAAATAGAACTTCAAAGGAGGCTGTACATGTCTATGTCGATATTCTAATGGGCAGATACAACAAGAAAGCCCACTAGGAAAACTCTTTAAGTGTGTGAAAAAAGCCTTCTATATTTGTAACTTGAAAACAATTGAAGCTGTTTCCTTCAGAAAGGAATACTTGCATTCAAAAAAGTTTCCTTGCAGACAGATATGGAACAAAATCCATTCACAGTTATCTGAACACATTTCTTCTGATGAGGAAGCACAAAATGAGAGGTCGCTTACTGTGGTTTTTGATCTTTAACAAAGATCTGCACATCACCTTCTTCCTCACTGAGACACGTGTAAAAGTCTTGGTATTTTGAACTTTATATTGATGGTATAGAGATAATAGACTTTTCCTGTGGTATTTTTTCTTTATATTAAACTGCTGTAAAAATTACAGAGGAGATTCAGCTGTGTGAATGGTGGAGTCTTGAGCTGCCTGTCCTCTGAGAGCAGCTCTTCAAGCATTTAAAGTAAAAAATGTCAGATACTTCCATAAGTCTGGAACTACACAGAAAAGATTTCCTTCTGAAAGGCACCTTAAACAGTGAAGTTCTGTCTCACTGTGCTAATTGTGCTGAGCCTGGTATTTCCAAACAAGCTCTGACTGGCTAGGGATATGCCAGGACAGCCTTGTCTGTAGCAATTATGAGATGGTGAAGTTGAGGATCCTGAGAGGAAGGAAAAAAGGCAGAAATGCATGACTGCAACCTTTAACCTTCTCATGAAACTGCTTGGAAGAATCCCTCAGGATACAGACGTGGTAAGAATAGTGGTGTGAGGCCCAGAGAGGTTGTAAAGTCTTCATCCTTGGATATATTCAAAACCCAGATGGATACAGCTCTGAAAGTCTTGCTCTCATAGACTTGGATTTGAGTAGGGGTTTAGACTGGATGATTTCTAGGGAGCCTTGTGACCTCAGCAGAGCTTCCAACCTCAGTGAGTCAAGCTGTAATGCCATCAGTTTTATCTAAAAGGAGGAGGATGTCCTGTTAAGGTCTTAGATGAGACCCAGTATTGCTATTCCTTGGCTTCAGAGTTTATTGTGTTCCCAGTGGAGATGGCTCTGCTGTTACAGGCCATCTGCTGCATTGTAAAAAGCCATGCTCTCCTTGTATCCTGATTTTATTTCTCTAAAAATATAATAAATATATAATTCTTGGGGCTTGTGGCTGTTGGCCTCCATTCTGAAACTGCTCTTCAACATTTTTTCCAGTTTCTTCTCAGTGCTTAAATTCCGGTAACCAAAAATAGTGGAGTGCTGATTGCATTAGGTGTCAAATAATCTTGTAGGCAAAAATAACATCTTATATAATTTTTAATAAAAAATTTTATTTCATCCTTTTTTCATACATAGCTAATAATTTTTCATTATTTTTTTGACTAGTGCCATGCACTGGCACCAGTTGTGATTTTCTCACTAGTATAGGAGAACTGCTGTAGAGCAGATGTAAATTTTTAATTGTCACTGAATTCACTGGTTTCAGCTGAGGGATGGGGTAAAAAATATCTCACCAAACTTCCATTATCCAGAAAGTTAACTCATCTTCAGTCTGAAAAAATGAATGCTCTCCTCTTCTAGTTTGTGAAGTAAGTGAGTCACACTATCAATCTCTGACAGCCATCCTAGGGTATAAAATAATTGTAGGTCGTTCTCCTCTTTGACTGAATTTAAAAAAAAACTACCTAAATTACTAGTTTCGATTTAAATAACTTGTGTATACTGAAAAATAAAATGAGATTAATCTACTGATGATGTGCAAAATAATTACCAACTGTGATCTAATTTTGAATTTGGCCCTGTTTAAGCTTATGATCAGAGGCCTGAGATTAGGCTAAATACCCCCAGATTTCCTTCCCAGTCTAACCTTTTCTATGATGCATTCTATATTTGTGTGTAAAAGTGTTTTTTTTACTCCCATTCCAGTCCCACAAATGTAGTAGATGAGATGCCCCAAGCAGAGACTGCTTCTCTTCATGGGATTGAATCCAAGTTGTATATCTCACCTTCAAGATCGGTCAGATTTAAATCTGCCTAGCATCCCTTTCTTTTGGCTTCTTTCTGGTATCATTTCTTAGGTAACAATAAAAAAGATAATAATACGTCACTGACTGAGGAAAGCTCCCAATAGGCTGTTTAGTTAAAATGTCTCTCTGATTCTTCTGATAAACTGAAACACTTTCAGCTGTTAGTGTGAAATTTCCGTTTCATTTTACATATACCCTTAATATAATTTGCTCCTGAAGGTGTAGGAGAAAATTGTTCTTCAAACTCACTTTATTTTTCAGACCCTTCTGGTTCAGTTCTCCAATCCCCCAAATTACACCTTCTGAAAATAGATAGAATTCATGAAAGTAAGAGGACACTTCTGTCTAAGCCACAGGGAAAATAAACAGTTGATACAGAAAATTAGTTCTCTTTTGTTTAACCAACTGCAGATCCTTTTGGGAAGACAGATGAAAGAGAACCTCTCACCAATGCAGTCAGAAGTGATTCAGCTGTGATTGGAGGTAACTTCATTTTTAAAGACTATAGTCAAAACATAATTCTGTCACGGCAAAAATCTAGGAGACTTTAAATCTGGGCTCCATGAAATCTAGTCCAAGGGGTTTTTTGTAATCTGAAGCAGATCTAGTATCTGCTTTGTTTATTAGCACCTATCTGTGTCAAGCTATTTAGGTAGACAACTGCATTATGGATTTGTGTGGTCACACATGGATCATCAGGAACCTGAATCTCCTAAAATATAATTGAAATCGTCTTACTGCCTGCTTGAGCAGGAGATCTGGATAAGATGATCTCCAGAGGTTCCAGGTGATTCCATGTGAGTCTGTGTTCTAAGACCTAGCTAAGTACCCATTTTCTTACACACCACGCTGGTGAATACTTGGCAGAGTATTCACATATCTCGTATTTCCTGAGCTCTCTCTATTTGTGATCTGGTGGTGTAGTGAAACTCACCAGGTAATATGGAAGTATTTATATGCTTGGGAACATTGTCCTCATAATTTCATGGGTGGTTTTAATTTTCCTGTAATAGCCTAGAAGACAATTTATCTCTGTTTATTTTATATGGTGCCTTGTATCATTTTATATGCTGCCTTTGATAATATCTAGAAGCTATAAACCAAAGTGTAAAAGGCTTGTGCAAGGTTCCCAGAGATAACACAGAAGAAAATATGAGAGAGAAGGAATTTATTTGAGCAGATCTTGTGTTTTAAAAGCAAACACACTGAACTAACTTTATTTCCAGTGGAAGCATAATTTTAAAGAAATTCGGTCAATTATATCAATACATGCTCTATTTATAGTGTTCCTAAGGTGACAAAATAGAAATAAAAACTACCACGGAAGGTTTGATAGAGGCGTATGGTTGTGTATGGGCTGAGATGAACTGATCTATCTACCAACTAGCTGCTGTGCATTGGTAAACACATTTTTTGAGGTAACTGAGCCTTTTGTTTTGGTTTTCACTCATTTTATCCTTCCTTTTTTATCCCTTTATAGGTGTAATAGCAGTTGTGATATTCATCATCTTTTGCATCATTGCCATCATGAGCAGATTCCTCTATCAACACAAACAAGCACATCGAAATAGCCAGAAAAAGGAGAAGGAATACCCAGACAACCTGGAGAGCTCCTTTAAAGCTGACATTGACTTGCAAAACACAGTGAGCGAGTGCAAACGGGAATATTTTATCTGATGGACAATGCAATTTCTTCTTACTCTTCCTCCCCTAACCTCCCTTTCTTTATTCCTTTCTCCCTTCCTTTTTTCTTTTTGAAATTTTTTTTCTTTTTAAAACTCATTTTTTGCTAGCTTCTTTTTCATTTGGAAAAGACCACCCTGCACAGGAAACACTGAGAACAATCACAGTGCCTCATTCTCTGCACAAGAACCTGGCAATCACAGTTTACTTCTGCAGCTCAAGAGACCTGTTATCCCATCCTGCACAAAACAAGATCCACATGCACACCTGGTTTCTGCTGTCAGTTCTTGGATGTTTCAAAGTTCCTACATTTATTTGTTGTTATTTTTTCTCTGGAGCCATTTAAGTCATTGCTTTTACACTAGAGCTGGACTATGTAAAGTACAGGTAAAGTAGTTGAACACATAGCTCTGCAGATACTGGGACAGGATAGAGGGAAAGAATGAGATCAAAACAGCTGATTTATTTCACGGGCTCATTTACAACAATCACAAAGAACCAGTAAATTCTCAAATTTTATTAATTGATATATTGTCTATTGATTTAAATAATGTTTAATTTGTACCAGTTGAAAAACTGGTATGACATAAAGGAAAATAAAACTGTCCTCGTTAAGCTCCTTCCCCCAACCTCCTGTCCTTTTACTGTAACTTTTAGGCTTCTCAGTACTTTTCCAACAATATATGTATCAACAATAAGTATCATTCCCATGCACCTCTTTCACCTCCATCTCATAAGGCTGACTACGTAGACCCAGCATACACTAGTATAACCCTAGCTGAAGCATGGAAAATAGTAGCTTGAATCTCCAAGGGGTTTAGGAAGCTGCTAGGACTTAGGTGCTCTATATTTGTCTGAAATTTTAGAAATGCAGCATATGCCTGTTCATGCCACATGGAGGATTATCACACACTGAGGTTAAACGCTGTTGCCCCTGTGGAAAAGAAAAAGAACATAGATGAGAAGAAAAACCAAAATAGTTTAATCTTAAACATGACTCACACCTTCTGCCATCTCTTCTAAAAAAAGAAAAAGAAAGAAAAAATCCTACTACTCAAAAAAAACTCCCAAAACTGCATGAAAGATTGACTGGTATTTCCTGTAGAAATTGGAATAATTTCTCAAAAACTAAATAGAGAGAGATCTGAGGTCATGTTTAAAAATATGAATATTTGATAAACCTTCTTTACAAGGAAGAACATTAGGGAAACAAAGAGATCCCAAATACTCTAGTTCAAATTAATCTTTGCCTTTTTTTTTTAAGTCTTTTGTCCTTTCCTGATTGGGAACACTACTGAAGAATCAAGTTCTGCCCATTTTACTTGTGCTGCATGGTTACAGTGTGAGGATGAAAAACCTCCTTTTCAATCACAAACATCCTAAGGGTAAGAAATGAAGGAGTCCCAGCCCGTGAGGTTTTGAACACCCTGTTTTGTCAGTGTGTCATCTGCCTTTGCAGGGCTTCTAAAGAGGATGTAAAATTTGCAGGTGGTAGAATTAAGCCTAAAGTTAAGGGGAAGAAAAATCTGATTCATCTTATTCATATTCTTCATTTAATTCGAGCTGCAATTGATCGTGCAGCTAAATCTCCTTCTTTGCCCTACACTCTGTGCAGTCACCCTGGGGTTTCCACACGGGGGTCCTTTTTACATAGATTTAAAATTAAGCAATCTCAGTATGAGGTAGTAGCCCACAGCAAACCAGAGATGAGCTTACACTTGCAACAGGCGCTGTTTTTCTAGGCAGTCCATTGCAAAGGTACATAGGTGTTTATTTGAGCTTTTGGTTTGAGGTTTTTTATGAGAAGAGAGAGCAGACAAGGAAGAATAAATAAATATATGACTGTTTTAATATGGTGATTCTTTACCACTTCTTTTGGAGCATTCAGGGAAGAGAAAGCGGTCTTGGAATAACATCATTCTTATGTTAAGAGGAATATGATGCCAGCCCTACAACCAGAACTGTTCCCTGAACAATTTTATAAAGCTGTCTATATTGAAGCTAGTTTGGTGCCATTCTTCCTCAGCCATGGTCAACACAATTATTTGACAGTGTTTCTGTGTGATGAGTATTGGAATGATGGATTGAGTAGCTGGGTTCTCTTTATGTTGCTTTATCTTCGGCAGTAAAATCCTGGCAAAGCAATTCTCTTTTCTCTTTCCTTCCTGCAGATCAAGCTGCTTTGTTTGGCATGACAGAAGGGAAGAATAGGAGATTTCATGGGCGCCTCTGCCTGTGTTTGAGTCATCTTTTCTGAAATGGCCTCTGTATGAGACATCTCTGATGTGCTAATGTGCTTAATTGGCTACAGGAAGAATGGATTAGGAAGGTAAAACTCTGAAAATTTAGCTAGGTTGAGGTGCATCTGTAAAAAGAAAGAACTACATATGAATGTATGCATTAGTATGCAGAGACATGCATCTATACCTGTGGATGTACTGAGACAGGAAGATTTTTATGCTACAAGGCTGAACAAATGAACACACTTGTATGGACTTCTAAATCAGGATGTCAAATTATTCTTATTAAACATAACTAAAATATACTAAATGAAGTACTCTAAATATATACTCCTTTTTGGTTTTTGTTTTGTTCTAATGCTTTCTTTAGTGAGAGCATAATCGAATTTCCTTCAATATCAGTTAAAAGCAATTAATTATTTTTTAATAAAAGAAATACACTCAAGAAGAAATACAATCAGCTTCTGAAAAAAATCTTCTAGAGCTAAAATTCATTTTCCTTAGTTCAAATTAGAGCTTTTTTCCCATCTATTTAAAGCAGATGCCATTTCTGCTATTTTTGTTAATGTTTCTTTTTAAATGGGGTGTATTCCCTTTTCCTTTCAGCTGTCATTCTAGATAATATTTTTATGTAAAGCCAGGGGATAATACTTTTTATACATAAATTTTCAGATTTCATTTCAGTGGAAAACCGAAGACTGTCAAAGAGTTGGTTGGAGGCAGTTTGTGTTTTCTTCCTTCCCCAAGACAAGTAAGGGACTGGTAGAAGGATTGGAAACTGTCTGGTTTTTTTTCTCTTGGTGATATGATATGTAACCTATGAAAATTATTATTGTGAGGCAAGCTGTGAAACTATGAAGTATCTTAGATATGGATTTCAGCACTGCAAATTCCTGTTTTCCAGAAAAGACTTGACCAATAATAGCCTTGCTTTTAAAGATATTTAGTCATGCAGAAGAACTCTCTATGAGTGCCAGTGCCTGGCTATAGAAAACAAAGGAAGGCTGGATGTCAGAAAGCTAACTCCAACTAACTTGGCTGCCACCTGGGTGAAGAATAGGCTTTGCAAGGAATTTAGTCTCTTGAGGATGTGGATCAATGCTTAAGTGACTAAACAAAATGAGCATTTAACTCAAATTAATTTCTGTATCTGCCTTGCTGTGGAATGTTCTAATATACTACAAGACATTTAAATCTCTGAAAATCGAGTCCCATTTCTCTTTTGGAAATAAATCTTTGGTCCTAAGTAAGTTACTTATGTAATTGGCAGAAAATATTTCATCTGTCCATATTCACTTATAGAGACAAGACAGTACAAGTGGTTTGGGTCAATTTTTAAAATGTACACTGTTTTTATTTCTTCTTGCTCTTGTCACGGCTCCACGCTTAGATCATGTCTGCAGTGAAAAAGCCAAATAAAAGACATACTTTTAACTCATATGGGCTAAGCCAGAATTCCCACCTGGGTAAATATGACTGTAAAAATGACACATAGGGAGCTGTGTCCTTATCAGAGTGTGTTCAGTCATGAGATGCCCCTGATACTTAAGTTAAAACTACAACCAGATTACAAAAAACAGATGCTTTCTCTCAGCTTTATTTTAACCTGATCTAGCTAGACTTTAACTCATCCTATTTATCAGTTGTTCAATTTTTACATTGTAATCCAAACCCTTATTTTAATGAGATCTTTGTCTATATTAGCATTTAGCTGATCACATATTTCACATATTGAGTGAGGAGCAATCAATATATCATATTGTTTCACTATGGTGAGGGGTTATGAATCTTTTCCTAATGAAGTCAGGTATTGCTTTTGCTGATGATGAGTCCAAGACCTATGAAGCACTTGGATATTGCTTTTATTTTTTGGGTTTGTTTCATTTTGCGTTTAGTTTTACCAGCTCCCTGTTTCACAATTGTCATCCAGTCTTGTCCAGCCCTGTGGCTGGTGAGGACAGGGCAAATGTCTCAAACATCCTGTGAGATTAAATGAATACCTACAGATGCCTTTTTCTCTCCATTGATTATAGAGACAGGGTAGTCTCCTGGCGATAGAGAAGTTACTGCTAGCAGAATTTGCCTATGAATCCAAATTTTACAATAGTTGTGAAGATCAAATAGACACATCTCCACAGGTATTACAAGTGACTTTTTTTTTTTTCTGAGATGACAGCTGGGGTCAAGGAAGAACATCTTGCATCCAAATTACTCTAAAAATTACTCTAAACATCTCTGCCTAATAAATGTATACATCTCCTTGAAGCCAAATACATGAAAATCGATTTTCAAAGTTGTCACCGCTTTGAGCCAGTGACAATCTGATCAGTAATCTGTGGGGAAGTGGATAATTCTCCTTTCAGTCTGTTCTCGATCCAGCATCCATTTTTTGCCTCCCATGGGAGCTTTGGCAGATAGTATACATGAAGCCAGATCCACACATTTCTGAACCTAAAGCTAACTCAGCCCTCTCAGATGCCTTTCTACATGTCTGGTGCCATTTGAGATGACTCCGAGGTATCTCTGCAGCTCCAGGAAGGATGCAAGTCTCCTGTCTGTCATATCCTGGCATCTGTTAACCCCAAGTAGCTATGTCTGATACTTGCTGCCTTTTCCAATTATAATAAGTTCCCATCCAGGAACCCTAAGTTCTCAATGAGATGAATCCCTGAAAAAATAAATCCCATCTTCAGAACAGAATCAACCTTCCTTCTGTTAAGGAAGCCAGTCAGTTGACATGCAGTGCTCCACTTCAAATTAGTAAGAGTGTGGGGGAGGCAGAACTTGACCTCTTTGTGGTCCACCATCTCATGCCATTGTTGTTACTTTCACCTACACAAAGTTTACCTTAAACAAGACTCGTTTTAAATATTCTTCTGCACTGCTGTTTTTCCACAGACACAAAGGAGTTTTTTTCATTTTATTTTTTACAAAGCAATCCTTCGTAAAAGACTTGAGCAAAGTCTGAGACCTTGTGAGTGCTGTTTCAAAGTTTTCCTGCAGTTTTTAATGTCTATTTACCAAACAAGCCAAGTGATATAGTTTCACCCCTGCCAAACCAAAGGAATTATCCAGCATCTTTAGAGGTTGGTGGGAGGCCTCTTGCTTGACTACAGTTAGAGTTGCACCATGCCCTTGAAGTTTTTGGAGGTTTTCTTCACAGATTGCCATCACAGCTTCAAAGCATGATTTGTTCCCTTGGGTTCTGCAGTTTGCTGCACTTTCTTTCTCAGTGGAAAGTTCTTCATGTCCTCTTTCAGTGTGGGCGGTCCCCTCCTCCCTGCTACTTTTGTACATGAAACTTCTAAACACATTCTTCTTTTGGGTCTGAAGTAGCTTTTTTCTTTGACTGTTTATTTTAAGACATGCATATAGAGAGTTTGAATATTTCAGTGTATTGGTGCTTATTTTTGTGATCTTTTGCACTAAGTTACTCTGACAAAAACGAAAATTGGAAAAAAAGCACACTTTCTGGTGAACTCTTGTAATTTGTAAGCTCGTTGTTTGTTGTTTGTAATGTGCTGAGTCTACAAGCCGAGCTAAGGAAGGATTAAGGCAACAGTTTGTGTTGACAGTGTCACTTCATATCTAGTTCACCTCTGTTTTCTTCATCGCTCCTTTCTCTTTAATATGTGGAGCTATCAAATTGTTGCTAGGAGTCAGAGGAGCTTGTTTCACAATTCAAATTAAGATTATGATTTTTCTCCTGGCAGTCACAGAAACCAAAATGTCAGCTGGGTGTTCAAGCAGAGGGGAGACTACACTCCATCGTGGCAATGGAGTCACCTAGAGGTGATGACCTCTAAGAGGAAAAGAGGACATTAACATTTCAAACTGCCATTGTGATGGGGCAGTGAAGGAGGCAAAAGCTCTTGGAAAACATGCACTGTTTGAAGCCATGCCTGGTAAACATCAGGTGGATATGAGGCTTTTGGGTATTTTTCAGTGGTAGGTTTTCTTGCCATGGAATGAATTGCTGCTACTTAGTCTGCCAAATCATAGTCTTGGTTGTCCTGATGGTCTGTAAAATATCAGAGATGTGATTCAAACGTGGGAGAGGATTTCAAAGCTCTGGCTGATACCAGATCCATATCTCCCCAGTTAGATTGCTGGAACTCTCCCAGGTAGCCCAAAGGAGAATTGGGGAAGGTTTCCCTCAAACAATCATAACATTTGATCAAACGTTAAGCACAGCAGGTGATCCAAAGAATTTTTGCTTAGAGACTTTTCACTCCCTCGTTTAGGATGCTTGTGGCAGCTTTTTTCTAAACTACTGACTGCTGTTCCCATCGCAACACTACTTTTTGACATGCCAGTCATAACTCTCTTCACAAATTTCAGTCCCACAGCCCTAAATAGAGTCCATTTGGAACTAATTCTGCATGGGAAATTATTTACTCATTTTTGCATGCCCTTTACAGCTCCTTTACAGGACACATCTTTTCCTGATGTGTTCTGTCACTGCTGCCAATGCAGCACCCATATTGTCAAGAAAGAAGAAGGGTTGTTTCTTAGGTAAAGCTTAGATACAGCCAGTCACAGCCTCACTTTCCATTCACAACACAGTGGCATTGAAGTTTCAGGACCTTAAGGAGAGCAAACAGGTACATTTTTTTATTCAGTCATCCAGTCATAAAAATCTCTACTCTGTGATTTTTGCAAATGAAATCTGTAACACAAACCATCATATCTAAATGATAGTGAGAACCTTGGCATTGTCGTACTTGACCTGCTTTGAAACCCCCTTTGTGAAAGAAACAAGAGACAGCTGCAGACCTGGTTGTAACCCTATTTAGGTCAATGTAGATACATCCCAGATGAATTTAGCCTCATATTGCTCTTGCTTTGATGATCTCCTGCAAACTGGGGCTGACATATATTAATCCAAGTCAGGACCTCATGTTTTTCATCCCTTGCCGCTGTCAATGAGAGTTGCATTCACTGAAATTGTGTTGTTTTCTAGCAGAACTATGGATAGAATTTGGGATAAGGCAATGAACTTCATCTCCACAAAGCCCATGATATGGCTTTAGGAGTTTCTAAAATTTGTGTTTTGGGAAGGTTGGTCTGTGGGTGGTGTCTTGTCAACCAATTCAGGAGCCAGCACACTAACACTGGAAGGATTTTATGGGATTTTAATGGATAAAGGCACCCTAAAAAGAAAAAAAAAAAAAAAAACCCAAGAGTAAAATGGCAGCTGAGATTAAATATTTGTAATAATAAAAAATTGGTTCTTTCTACAGATGAGCCCTTCATCATTCATTTTACTTTGTTCTACTCAAATTTTATTAAATAAATCTCTCAGAGCTCTGTTCATTTTATTAGCAAAGCAAAAAAAAAGAACTTTTTCTTAATGGTTTGTCCAAGGGTAAAGCAAGAGTCTCTCAGTTACAGTAAAAATCAAAATGGAGATTTAGATTATTCCCCTTTCACTATCTGGTTTTCTAAAGAGAATTCCACAGGACGTTGCCTCAGTCTAAGTCAGTTTTGTAGACAATGTAACATGTCTTAATACCCTGTTAAGGGATTGAAAAAATTTAGCCTTAGCTTCTTTTGTTTTCTATGGTTACTGTTGTACAGAAGAAAGACTTAAACTGTAAGTAATGTATATTTAATAAAAAAAGACTTTTTGTATGATTTTGTGTCGAAGACAAATGCCTCCTCTTGTGTTTTTATTTTATCTTCTAGCTGAATGAACATTAAAAAGTGCTGATTATGGGAAAACAAATTTTTGGGTGTTTACATGTTAACTCCAAGCCAATAGACCTCACTAGGTGATACTATGATTTATTAATTTCAGCTATGGCTAAAAGTTAATGTCAGAGGAAATCTAGTCCTCACCCTCATCCCTGACATACCTCATTAGTGCTGGTGGGCTGACTAAAAGTTGTGTCTGCAGAAAAGCCTTGGTTCTGGTTAGAAAACCTTCCTGGTCACAGCTCTGTAGCTCTGTGCCCACGCTCACTCACAGAGGTGTGCACACATCTTCTCCCTCCCCAGCCTGCCATGCAGGAGCATCCAGTGCTTCTGTTCCCTCCATGGGTCCCCTCACCCAGCAGCTGCACTGCTGGCTGTCACAGGGGTCACACTCACAGCCTGCTGCCCTCTCATGTGTCCCTGGCACGATAAATGGGACATGGCTCAGCCTCAAGGATTCTGTCTGGGCTTTAGGTGTTTGGTCTGATTACTTTTTCCCCTTCCTTGGAAGCTGAACACATAAATCTCTAAGTCTCCTTTGAAAATCACAGTATTTGATACTATCAACCAAGAACCAGTAAACACTGACTTAGAAAATAGCACATCCAAGGAAGTACAGAGAGGAGCACTCTTTCAGGAGTTTCACATGCTTGGATCTGCTGCAATTTTCACCATAAACTTGTGGTACTTACATAATTTGTGTTTCAGTCAGCCAAAGATTTCCATATTATCAGAGGAGATGTGGGTCCCCTTATCTTAGGAATTTCTCTGTGAGTTTTGTTTTTCCCTTTCATTTCTGGACAGCCTGTGACCCAGAAGGCAGGACTAGCACAGGTTTGTAGTCCTGCCTGGAGATGGGCTATCTGGCAGGCCAGCTTTTCAGTGCTGCTTTGGAGTTCTGCAGGGCACAGTGCCCTTCTTGTGGGGCTGATCCAGCCTAGCCCAGGCATCCCAGTCCTCAACCAGCCATGCAGAACATTTTCTGCCATGCAGAACACAGGCACCAAAGCCATCCTACCCCACAGAGCCCTCCTGGTGTCCCCTTGTCCCTGCTGGCTGCAGGAGGTGGGGGTAGGTATCACCTCTCTTAGACAAACTTCAAGTAACAATTAATTCTACACTCAGTTGCTTTACTTGGAAAATTAACAAAAAAAGCAAGACAGAACTATACAAATCT
Source organism: Haemorhous mexicanus (assembly GCF_027477595.1). Taxonomy (NCBI): domain Eukaryota; kingdom Metazoa; phylum Chordata; class Aves; order Passeriformes; family Fringillidae; genus Haemorhous; species Haemorhous mexicanus. Next base: position 13,350,455 of record NC_082348.1, read on the forward strand.
TTCAGACTTTCTTCATAGCTAATATAGTGGGAGCAGTAACCTTACAAAGGTTAGTAAGGACAGTAGAATCTTCTACAATTTTATTTTTAATCCAGACATTGAAAACTAAGTTTGCAAGGCTTACAGTCTGGAAATGTCAATGTTAATTGACTTCTATTTTTCTGAGTGGAGAGAGAAGAACTGTTTTCTTTTTCTTAACATCTTAATTTGGTGCTTTAGTCTCCCCCGTGATTTTGGAATAGTTCAGGCTTTTCTGGTATTTTTTTCAATGCATTATGCTTCTTTCTTCCTGAGTAGGAACACCATGAGTTAAAGATATTATTCAGAGGTTACACTAAATAATTGCACTTGTGTAATGGGAATGCATATATCTATTTGGCAGACTGACAAAACTTCATTTATTGCAGTTTATGGCTAGTTAGCAATGTCTGGAAGAGAGGACAAGATATCATTGTGGTCAAATCTCCTCCTTCCTCAGCACCTGCTCTCCTTTTCTACCATCAGGCAGAATTAAGGAGGGGAAAAAAGCCTCTTTTGCAACTTCCACGTGACTAGCAGGTGTTTCATGTTAAAGCTTTATTCCTTCAGCCAAAGGCCCATGGGCAAATGTATCCAGGCAAATACCATGAAGTGAAAGCTGCTGTGAAAGAAAGGCAGGAGCCCTGCTGGAGTCAGCTGTGGCACTTTTTTGCTTTTTGCCCACAGTGTAAGTACTAGGCAGCTGCAGTCAGTGCTTATTTTTCTGTACCTGTTGGCCTCCAAGTAATCATAAAAAGCAGCCATACAAGGTCATATTTTTTTTTTTTCCCAAACCCCATACCAGCAATGTCTGTATTTACCTCTTCTTAGCTCGAAATAATTTCTCCTCCTTTCTCAAAGACTAAATTAGATAGCCTTTGCCTCAGTTTAAGCCTATTACAGCTTGTCCTATTGCCAAAGCAATGGAAAGAGCAGCTCAATCCCTTCCTGCCATGCAGCAGCCCTTCTCCTGTTTGACTCCCTTGACTATCTGTTTGGGCACTCTTCTCTAACAAAATGTTCTCAGACCTGTGCAGTGATGGAGGCCAAACCACCCTGCAAACCAAAACACTGATGGGGCATCCATGGGATGGTTTAAGAGGCTGCTACAAATGCTCATGTATAGAAAGGGGCAGCCTGGCACAGACATCAGCTCTGTTTCCTATTACTGCTGGTGCCCAGCATGGAGAAGCACCTCAGCCCCAAATGGTTAAGCAAAAATCTTCCTGTGTTAGTTTACCCCATCCTCCTAAAAGACTGCAAGCTGCTGTGAAGAAAGAAATCTGCTTCCAGCTGGGAGGAGACCATTTAAAAAGTGACATGAAAGAGATTATGTTGGGGTTCTGTTTCCCCCACCAACACTGCCAAGGGTTCAGTAAATATTGCAATAAGAAAGCTATTGCATGAGGAAAGGATTTTTTTTCCCAAGCAAACTGTTGTGCAGGATCCTTAGAATGTGATCCAGAGGCTCCTCAACACCATCAAGTTAAAGAAACTCCATACTGGGAGCAGAGTCCAAAGGGACTTCATGTATCTGTTGGGGCAGGTGGTGGTCCTGGGATATGAAACCAAACATGTCACTGTCAGACCCTACTGTGGGCAAAAAAGAAAATCAGTCATTCCTCAAGACCAATATTGGTTTATATGTGCAAATACAAAAATATATACATGTACTCACCCACCCACCCAATATATATACACACCCTAAATAAACTAATTCAACCTACATGTACTTATATATATAACATATCTATATATATTTATATACACATTTACATGTGTAAGCCCTCTTTGACATACATTTCCACTTCTCAGCTATTGAAAAGAATCCCTTGGTTACTACTTCCTTGGAATAAATCCCTTCCTTTAAAGCAAGGGGACTTGAGTTTGCTAAGGCAGAAGAAGTTTGCACTGCTTCTTGCCTCTTATCCCATGTGGTATTCAACATCCTAAATCCCACTTGTTGCCTGGCACAAAATACCCACAAGGCTGATGCATTTGGGACCACAGCTCAAGTGCTGGCTGCATGCACAGGGAGGTGAAGGGAAATACTGGCTCTGCTTTGAACCCCAGTGACACAGGGGGTTAGTGTCATGTGCCTGGCAAACCTGAAACCTGGGGATACTGAGGACAATTAATGAGTGTATTATGATCCACTAAAAGCTACAGGAGATAATAAGCCACAAATTGGGCAAGAGATATTAATCATGGTGCTTTCAAAAAGTCACCTTTATATTTGCTTCAGCCCCTCATGACCGTAGTATGGCTGCTGCCTACTGGTGAGGATACATTTTTTTGGTATTAAAATAAAAAAATAAAATACAATAATTTAAATATCCTTTCCTTATGAGAGATTGCTGTTAAAAACAAACAAAAAATTTGATCTTAGAGGAAAAGACCAGACATCTCAAGGCAAAGAATCAAATTGTAACTTCTTTACAAAACTGTCTCTGAGAAAGCTCTTTTAAAGCTTTTGTGAAATTTTTCTTTGAGTGAAAGCTCCATGAAAAAGATTACAGAAAGGTTCCTGCTGCCATTGGGCTGGCAGGTCCAGCAGCAAGACAGCTTTTTTAGACGGGGGTACTGTGTTTGAAAGGGAGCCTCTCTGGGGGAGAGCTGCAGAGGCTCAGGGGGCTCCTGAGCTCAGGATTTTGGGGATTTTGAAGGGCAGTGGGTCTCCCCAGCCCTCTGGGCACTGGTGTTCCACCCCAGCATTGGGGGCCTGGGTCTGCAGAGTGCTACAGAAACGACTTCCCAGGATGGGAAATTGGAAACATTGACAGCAGCACTACATGAATGCACCAAGGAAGTGGTTTCTGGATCTGAAGCCATCTCCCAGCTGTATTTTCTGGCTAAGGATTATGTTTCAGGCCCAGTCTAGCAATGTTTTCATGTAAACTAAACAGCAGAGGGGTTTGCTATCCTTGTAGGGAATTAATTAGATTTAAATTTGCATTTGATTTGACAGTGCTCTCATATTATAGTAAAATCTTTGTAAATGACTTGTGAATCTTTTTAAGGCTTCTGGAGTCCAAATCTCCATGATGTTTTCTTATGTATTGATAGTTGCTATCCTATGCAAAAAACTGACAACATCTGCTAGTTTCAGACTAGAGCTTTCATTATTGAATGTCTCTTTGTTTCTTTCTTAGTCTAATACAAGAAAATGTCTCTAGAGAAATGCTATGAAGAGCTAACTTGTCATCACCAAAATACAAAGATACAACAAGCTCATCCTTGCCTTCAAACAGTAACTACCTTGCATACACTATTGAAAGAGATCCAGAACCAAGACTAAAATTATTATTCATCAGCCACAAGAATTTGGAGCAGAGGAACCTCAAGCTATGCTCAGAAGAGCTTAAATTTAAAGTTCCAGTATTGCACTAATTAAATTCTTTTGGGCAGGATCAGTGGGCAGGAGCCACACAAGCACATAATTCACTTCCACAAGCTTTTGGATGCTTAGCACCACAAAAGAGCCCGAGGCAGAATTTGCAAAAACAGTAGTGTCATTATCAGTGTTACTTTACAGGTTTAACACCATGCATATTTGGAATAAAAAAAAAAAAAAAAGCTTTCACAGCTAGGAAATCATATCACATATATTCTGAGTCTTGTTCTCATGCACTTTGTCTGCTACTTTCTCACTCAGAACACCCAGAGTACAAACAGAAACCTGCAGTCTGTGTAGACCCATAAAGATGGGCAGCCTGGGCAGGACTAGAGAGGACTTATGTCTATTGAGAAGGGAAGAGACAGTGTGCCAATGCTTCCTGAGCATTAATAAAAGAGGCAGGAACAGAATCCTTCTAATGATTAGGTAGAAACTGATGCCTTTTTAAAGTGAGACACTGTCCTCTACTTGAAAAGTTATGTGAATGTGAGGCTGAAATCTATCATGATTGATTGGCAAGGATGGGATTCAGCTTCATGGTGAGTAACCTTACTTAGGGGCTCAATTTTCTTCCTTAAAATACATTCCTAAAGGCATTTTCACTATGCAACAAAAATGTGTGGTTGGCAGACACGATGGAGGACTGCACGTGAAGTACCAGAACAGTAGATAGCGAAGAAGCAGTGTAACCAAAAATGTCTATAATAGCACAAGATGCCATTATTTAGGCAACCAGACCCCCCTTAACTTCCCTGTCAGTGCAGAGGTGCTGACATCCTGCTTTGCAAGCTGAGCCCCCCTCACAATGTGAAGCTGCAAGAGGTGTCTGCATGTGTGACGTGCACACAGACACACACACACAGAGCACACAGGCTGCCAACTGAAATACAACACACCTTAGCATCCTTTCAAAACATCATCAGTGTGCAGAGCTTTGCAGCACAAGTTCCCATTTTAATCAAATCTTTGGTTTTTTTCCACATGAGCACAAAATCCAGTGAAATCACAAATCTACCAGATAACCCTCTGATTTCATGGACAGCATGAAATCTGGGTGAAGTTTTCTTTTGTATTTTCAGATGAAGAGGTTGCAAAGGAAGGAAAATAGACTTGCTGCTAAGCATCTGCAACTCATAGGCAAAAACACAAATGTCAAAAGGCTTCTGCCAGAAGGCAGATTTCTCAGAGGTATGGTGATAAGTGAGCAGTTCAGGTTTAAAGAGGAATTGAACTAAAAATAATCAGCATATTTAAAAAAATACTGAACAGCTGTTTTTTCCCAGCTAACATTCACCATATACAAGCTGCAGATTTTGACATTCAGGTGAAATGGTGAAACTGACTGTTTTCCACAAATCTTACATCTGGGATCTCAGGACACTGATTCAGGTACTGATGAACTGTTTAAAGGCCCCTGAGCAGTGGTGGGGTGGAGCAGGAAGGCAGGGGACAGATTTGAGTGGAAATATCAAAGTCCCTCATTCCCTGGCAGATCAGCAGGAATTTCTTGAGTTACGTCAATAGGTCAAAACTGTCTTCTCAGTGAGTCAGAAGGGACCTTGCTTTTCCCATTCCTATTGTTCCAGCAACTTTCCTGTCATTACCCAGAATTGTCAAACAGTCCATGTCCTCTCTTTCAGAATCCTTACATTTTTACAGCTTGCCTCCATTAAAAGTACTTAACAACTGTTTTTCCAGAGACCTTATATTCAAAATACTATCTCTACATGGCTTGTGTTCAGGTTTGTGTGTGCATTTTGGTGGTTTTTATTTCTTTATCTATAAATAACCTCTATTGCTAAATATGTGTCTTAACTTTCTCCACCCAACCAAAAGTTCTTTTTGCTATTTTGCACTACAGACTATGCTGTTCAGAAGAACCAAGCTACAGCATAATAAATTCCTTCAGAGTTCATTGGAATTATTCTAGCAAAGAATTACTGACTTACCCTTCACCTCATTAGCATCCTTATGGTACAGTTAACTAATGCAATGTCTGGGCCAAATTCACTGGTAACTATTAAGGACTAGATCACCTTGAGCGCTCTGCATTTATGTGATTATAAACCCAGTGAAATTTAACGCTACTCAGAAATGAATCAAGCTCAAAATTTACACTGATTAAAGCTGAGTTACACTTCGTAGCCCTCTGACAAAGTTCTGGCTGAAATAAAATAGCAGAAAATAATAAATCATTTTCTACCTCCTGCATATCCCTATTCCTGGGGAAGGAGAACTCTGGTTTGGGTTTTTTCATTGTTGTTTTTTCTTCCTCCTAAGTCCCCAAAGCATTAATTAGCTGCTTATATTTTTCTCTACCAAGTAATAGATAGTGACGCAGTTTGTTAACCCAACTAGGACATTTCTCCCAGAACTAAATTCCCTTGTTATTAATACACACTTTCCATGGTATTACAGCTACTGCATTATCTTCTAAACCATTACCACAATATCTGAGCAAGAATTTCCCCAGATAATTTCCTATCTTACCCACAGATTTGTTTTTTGAAAGATTATCACTATTGCAGTTTTGTACAGTCCTCTGGTTTTGATGAATGGTAGCCAGCTTTGCTCTGAATTCTGAGAATTGTCAAGCATCCTAAGGTGCATGCATTCTCACCCTCATCCTCCAGAGAAATATCAAATTCTCTCTGTTTTCTTATTTTTGCAGTTATTCATTTTTCTTCTTCATCCATTTAATGTGTGCTCAAGGGTCAACTAGACCTAAATGAGATATTCCCTCCCTTCCTCACCCACACTCCTCTCTCTATTTACCTTTTTCACCTCTCTGCATATAGAAGGTTCTGAATTTCATAAAATATTTTAGGGCTAATTGTGGGAGGTTAATGAATGATTTGATCTCTCTTCAGGATTTAAATTATATGAATGCAGGAGGAATTCACAGTGTAGTAAAACCCTTCGAAATCTCTTCCACTAAAACTGACTCCCTGTGCAACTCGGCCAAAATGCTCAGTGCCTGCTCCAATACGAACTGAAAACAGTAGGATTATTGTCTCTTTCAAGGAATAGAAAACAAACATGTACACTTGCACACTAAGTGTCTCTGTGAGATTTTGATTCATGGAAAAATTCTCACTGATATACTTGCATTTGAACCAAGAGTCTAAGCCATTATAAAATGGAAATTCAGATTTGGGTCATCAAGACTGGCTGCAAGGTTTTATGGATTAGTGTTTCTGAAGCCACTTGGAAGGGAAAGGTTTATAGAAAACAAATGTAAATCTGGGTAATAATAAGAATCCTGGATGCAGTTTTCATGGAAATGCAGTGATTTATTTGCACATATAAAATTTGCAGAAATGTGAAGATTTTGTCAACATTTCCATGAGTAAGTTATTCAAAATCTTCTACATGATATGAAATATGCCATATTAATAAGGCTAGAAAGGGGTGCTCAGATGTATGGTATGCATCAATGGAGAAAAGGTGAAATTGTTTGCAAATATGTGAAAGGAAAACAAAACCCTTCTCAAAAACCCTGTGCATTTTCTTCACAATAAGTTGTCAAAAATATTATTCAGCTGCTCCTTTGGGATAAAAAGGCCCATTGCAACCCAGCCTCCTTTTCAGGGGAAAAAGCTGCATAATTTTGCCCATTACTCTGGCAAAGTGCTGGCAGAATTTCTTTCTCACATTAAAGCAAAGCTGTTTGCCTCCATCTACAGCTCTGAGGTCTTTGTGGTGAAGTTGCTAGGAAAATGGTAAGTGGTATCTATGAAAAATGGCATAAATTCCACTCACTCCCCTACACCTGACATTTTTCTCCTTTTCTGCTATTTGTTCAGTCACAACAAATGCCTTTGTTGTGTAATTGAGTAGCTGGCTATGGGACATTTAACTTACCAGACCTCTGCAGTGCAGAAATGGAATGAAAAAATCCAAGCTAACTTGAAATCCTTTCAGCACTACAGCATTGGTGGCAGAGCTTTGGAAAAAGTGTGGGAACAGGTCATCAAAGGCAGCAGACTTTTACCACCCTTCCCTTAGAGCAGGCAACAGTGAGGGGTAGCAAACACTTGCTGTGTTTTCTAGTGCCACAAGCACTTCCCAGAGACAGACACTGCCAGTCTTCCAAGGGCCATCAGGGGATCTCTGCACTGAGAGGGAAATACAATGAGTCAAATATTTCCAGGTTGTATTGAAAAAAAAAAAAAAAAAAAAAAAAAAAAAGGTTGCCTTTCTCTCTGTTGCAAGAAATTACGGGTCATCGTGTTCCCATGGTTTTACTTTAAGACAGTCACGTCTCAGCTGTTATCCTGTATCAACTGGAGGCAGAAATAATTCAAATAATTCACTTTTCCCCGGAGCGCGCAGATTGCACATTCCCAAGCGCCATCTACTGGCATTCCACCTGGGAGCCGCCTCCCAGCACACAAGGATCCCTCGTTCTGGCCTTTGGCAGGGCACGGGTTCGACAAATTCGTGTTCCTCCGAGTTTCAAGAAAGCACAGAGACGTGTAAGGTGTGAAAAGGGAGCTCCTGCTCTGGGCCTGGGGAAAGCCAGCTGCTAGAACCAGCTCCAGGAAAAGCTTAATCCTGGATTTCATTAGATGAGAGCAGATAACTCAATCAGAATATCCAAAGCCATGCAAAATTGGACCTCGTTTGTTCTTCTGGTGAAACTTTGTGATTCAATTTCTTCACTCATGTAAGGAAGAGTCTTGAAAGAACATATTCAGTAAATCCAGATTTCCTAGATTATGTGACTAAATCCCCAGAACTTTCAAGATGATTTTCTACAAAAGATTTTTCTACTCATTCTCCAAATAATGTATTTTTCTCAAGACAGATGGAGGAGCAAAACACCCTTGTTACTTGACTCTGTAACTCGCTATCATTTTCATTAGCAAAACTAATTTAAAATATATATTTTATTCAATTTTAGTAAGTACTGTTTATTTTGCATATTTTCTTTCCTAATTATCTTCCCTCCCTTTTTATAGTTAGCTTTAGAAAAAAAATTCTTTCATTCTTTTCTGTCAAAACTTTGTTGAATTTCAAGCAAATTTTCTAGAATATTTGATACCTAAGCAAAGGATGACTACTTACTAGGAAAAGTGGGGACTTAAAAATATCTTCAAGGCAACTTTGAATATTCTCAGTTCTGAAGAAGTTCTTTGAAGATATCATCCTAGCTCTCTCACCTGGAGGCTTTCATACCATGAAGTAGCTCAGAGCATCTACTAAAGTATTCAGAGCCTCAGTGGCACTTGCCTTAGAAGTCATTATGGTAATGCATTCCTGATTCCTGAAGACAAAGTGTTCCCACATGATAGGACTGACCCACAGGGAACGTGTTTGTGGTGTTGACCACCACTACCAATTCATAGTGGTCCTTAGCTGGTGGGCAACATTCAGAATGTTTGTACACCCACTGCTCCCACTGGTATGGATCAGGAGTCTGGTTTCTTCAGAGAACCAAAAATATGACACATTTCCATCTACCCTCAGTTATAATCAACTTGCAAGAAGTTTAAAATATAAAGGCATAACCCCCTGCCCAGTAGTCAAAATATCTACAGGCATTGTCTGCAAAATTTGGTTTGAACATTCCTTTGTAAATTCTCACCCAACCAGCCAGACATGTACCAAAAAAGATGGGGTGGTTTTCAAATTATGTTAAAGAAATTAAGACTTGAAATAAGCATGTCAATACATTCTTTGTTACAAACTCCCCAGTTTTCATGAGCTTTCTATGCAGAAACCTTCCCCTACTCAAGAAATCAAATATCTGCAAAACTGTCTGTACAAATCTCAAAAGAGGATTTTTGCACTTGTAATGGCCCTGATCTGTAACAAATTGATGTAATTTCCCATGAAGGAAAAGAATAAATCACAAATCAGGAAAAAGTGCCTCAAATATCAGACTCAGGAACCAATCCCCCCATCAAAGAAATAGACCTTAGTGCAAGTCAGCACCAAAGGTTAAGCAGCAGACCTCCACAGCACCCTGCCCAAATCCAAGACCCCATGTGCTTTGTTACTTGTGAGAAGCTACTACTAAAAAAAAAAAATAGCCAACAAAATCTAGCAATGTGACCTTTAGCCCCTTGAAATGAATGCTAATCCTCCCTTACACCCTGAGCCAGGGTTGGAGGGTTGGACTGTGGCTGACAAGCTGTCCAGCTTAGGATTCAAGAAAGACTGGGTCATGGCCCAGGCTTATCAGAAGTGTGGCATCTTTCTGCAGAAAGATTAGATTTTCTGGCATTTGGTTTGGCCTTTGTAAAGCATTTGCTGGCAATCCCATTTTGATCCATCTATTGGGGGCAGAAGATTGGTTTTATATTGTGCAATGGTGCCACTTGTGGAGCCCCAACCTTATATAGCAATTCAAAACAATAAGTCACCATTTCAAAGGAACTTCCTGTAATATTTCTGTGCTACTCAAACTGGCTGCTTTCTATTCCCTAGGCCCCAAACTAAAATAGTTGCCACAGCACCCTCGGTACCCCAGTTATGCCCCCATATATTAATTATAATGAAAATGACCTTTTAATATTGATAATCTCCATCTATGTTCAGACACATTTCCTTACATACTCAAGGTTAATAAGATGCACACAAAGGAGCTAGATTAAGGTTAATTTACTTCTGTTTACTCATTGATCCTAAAATATGGGACATAAGAAAAGGTAATAACAATTTCAAATGCAACCATTCTGCTGAGAACTCAGTGGATACTTGTTAAATTATTATTAATGCTTCCCCCCCCCCGCCCCAGAATGTAGTGCAGACAAGTTATCACCAATGAAGAATTACAAAAACACATCTGTGCAGCAAAGGTCAGATAAGATTAAAGGAGCTAGTCCTATTTAAGTGTTTTGTAATACAGGATTCTGGGTCCCAGGGAAGCTAGGATGAAACTGTTGAGCCTCAGAGACCTCATACTTCAGCTTACCTAAAAATATCAGGAAAAAGCCAAGACCTTTGCAAGTCATCAGGGATTTGTTTTCTTTCTCAGCTGACTACTAGAGGAAGCTTCCTCTAGAATAATCAATGCACTCTACCCCCAGCAGAGTTTGTACCAGGCAGCAGTTAAATATGCTTCAAGTGTGGTCAACACCTGTGGTAAATGTCACTGGTTCCCCTGAGACTAAGAGTTCAAGTCTTTAATACAAGCAGTTTAGTATTTTTATGCAAATCAAGCCCATTACTTTATCTAAAACCAGCCAAGCCCCCTCTTACAGAGAACCTTAAATCCATCAGCCACTTCTCAGAGAGGATGCCAATAGCAAACATCTTTTGTAAATGCCTAATTCAAGAGTGAATTCCCTTTATGTACATGAGGAATGCAGTCGTTTATAATTAGGTCCTCTATTAAAAAAAAAAAATAAAATCCTTGCTGCTGTTAGGCCTGGTTTGGCTCAGTTTTGTTGTTGCCTAATTGCCGTTTCTACCTGTGCTTCTACCCAGATTTGGTTTTCCTATTCCCAGTCACCCTCATATTACCCCTTATCATCCACATTTGGAAGAATTGAAATGACATTTATTACCTTCCTCCTGCCAATGCAAGCATCTTCTGCTGCCTTACAAAAACAGTGGCCACCTTACTGCAGAATACAAATTCTCTTGGATACATCAGTCACAGCATCTGTGTGGCTGAACCCAATTTATGAAACATTTATTAACTCATGGGCATTAACTAGTTGGGTCTGTTTGAAACAATAGGATAATAGTTTGTTAAATCTCGTTTGGTTCAGGGTTTTTCTATGCTTATTTTAAATAACCTGGCCTGGAGATTATTGCAATTGACAGTTTGGACATTAAGAGAGCTGTTTGGGAATGCTGCAGTGTACCAGAGTGTGGTATGGATCACAGGCTCAGCAGTTGGATAAAACACTACATGTTTTTTACCTGTATATATATGAAATACATACTCTGCAGTAACAGAGTTCAATTCCTCTCTGCATATAGAATTACAGAATCAATTAGCTTAGAAAAGATCTCTGAGATCATAGAGTCCCACCTGTGACCAAACACCACCATGTCAATCCCACCATGGCACTGAGTGCTACGTTCAGTCTTTACTTAAACACTTCCAGGGACAGTGGCTCCACCACCTCCCTGGGCAGCCCATTCCAATGTCCAATCACCCTTTCTGTGAAGAAATTCTTCCTGATGTCCCACCTAAACCTCACCTGGTGCACTTGAGGCTGTGGCCTCCTCATCACTGGTTGCCTGGGAGAAGAGTCTGACCACCACATGGCTACAGCTTCCTATCAGGGAGTTGTAGAAAGTGACAAGATCTCCCCTTGAGCCTCCTTTTCCCCAGGCTAAACACCCCCAGCTCACTCAGCTGCTCCTCACTGTGTTCCAGGCCCTTCACCAGCCTTGTTTCCCTTTTCTGGACACACTCCAGCATCTCAACATTCTTCCTAAACTGAGGGGCTGAGAACTGGACCCAGGACTCAAGGTTCCGCCCACCCAGTGCTGAGTACAGGAGAAGAATCCCTTCCCTACTCCTGCTGGCCATACTGTCCCCCAAAAGCCTTTCCTGACAGACACAAATGACTATGATTAGCTGCACTATTGGCCCTGTTCTTCTTGGCCTCCAAGCACAAGTTTTTTCTCCACAAGTCTCACAGCTCTCAGCCATTTCAGGACACAGTTAATGCCACTTACCCTTCTTTCATCAGAGGGAAACCCAGCCTATGTTTTCACAACATAATGGCCATTCCATAAGAGCAGCTCTGGAGCAGCTGATGTCTGTAACTCCTTGCCCTCACCTGTGATATTTTGCTCATGTCCTCACACACCACTTCAGGTCCAGCCTCTGTGTTAGCTCATGTGCCAATGAAGTCCCTCTTTAAAATTCTGAGCAATGCTCAACTAATGTTCCTGCTCGTTAACCCCTGTAAGCCTTAATGAGCTTAACTTTTACTTGTCCTTATTCATTTAATACATAGACTATCACCAATTTTCAGAACAGTCTGGATATTTGTTAGGTTTTTTAATTAGCAGCAGCTAATTGAAAGGACAGTTTCTGGATAAAAAAGTGACTGTTAAAGCAAATGCATGGGAATGCTGTGTTGTACTAAGTTAGCAGCAGAAATGGAAAAACTCACAATGGCCTGGTGAGAATGCAGTGCTTCTACAAGCTATATAAATATGGCTCTGTGTGTATATGCATACTTACACCAGCTGACATAATTCAGCCACCTTTGTCAGCTGGGCAGGAGGGAAATACTCTCTTCCCTGGAGATGATACCCACCATCTTCATCTGAGTGCCCATGAGCATTTAATGAAGGTGAATGTTGCCCAAGGATGATTTCAGCCCCCACAGAGATGAATGGCAGCCACCTTTGGGGCAGAAGAAAACTGTCACTTGGTAGCATTTAGTAAATATTTCAAGGGTCAAGAAAACAACACAAAACCAAAATGGGATGCAGCATTTGAATGAAGTTATAGGAAGATGGGACAAGTAGATGGCCTGGACCTGGATCAAGACAAGTGACCTAAGCTAGTTTCAACATGGATAAGACGTGGTCCTAAGGTCTGTGGCTAGACAGCTCTGGTGACATTCACTGGGTCCCTCAGGGGCCAGCAGACAGCAACTAAAGATTCCTTCATTTTTTAACACCTCTATCCAGGTGTTGGCCATGGCTTGGTCCTGCTGATTCTCACATACAACAATTTCAATAAACAGCTGAGTGTTCCCAGACTTAGAGGACTGGCTTTGGTGTATTGACAGATATTTTTTCAGTCAATTATGAAAACTACTTTATACTTATAATTTGAGTATTATTTTTCTTAACTGTTATAAATGCCATTGCGGTTAAGAGACTATATCCAGAGTCTCAAAATTATTTAAAAGTCTAATGCCAATTTAAGTCCCTAATCCACACTGATTTCCCTGGGAATTAGAAAGTAAAATACCTTTAAGAAGTTGGGCTGTAGTTCTTGTAAGAAAATTAACATATACCCTCAAGAAAGATTATAAATTATTTGATATGATATATTCAAAAGTTGGTGGCTTTAGAAGGCATTATGTTTTATAAGTGGCTCATTTATTTCAATATCTTGAAAACTTTTTAAGCAAGACACACTTTCTAAAATCATTATCTAATTATTTCTTAGCCAGCTTCAGAGGCTAAGACACACACTGGAATATATATACACATACAAATGTGTATAAACAGCTGTTAATGCTATTTGCATTTCAAGAGAAGTTTTAAAAAGTATGTACTCTGTCCAATACAGCAGGATGAAAATCAGCTGTAACTTCTCTAGCTGTGGTAAACAGCATGTTTAGTATTAACTCCAGATACTATACAACATTATTGCAGTTCAAAATATCTCTGATCCCGTTGAATACATTCAACATAAAATCTGCTCATTTTAAGCAATAGACCAAACCCCTAGAGGGAAAAAATACCCTCTAGAACTATCAAAACTAGGAAAAAATGTGGGCTTTTCCCTCTCCTTAAAGAAAAATTCAGTTTTCTGTAGAGTTTTCAACAGAAAAAGAAGCAAAATAACACAAACCCAAAAGTTTGGCATCTGTTCCATGAGCAGCAACTGATTGAGGTTTTTTGTGCACAGAATAACTTAGTGTTTCAATTACAGAACTCCTCAAGTTTTAAAAGCAGCTAAGTATCTACTTCTAGCAGCTGGGAAATAGCCTTCTGTGTGAAACGTGAGTGAGAAAATTGACTGCATTGTGTTAACTCAAGCAAGGGGAACAGACTCCCAAAGGGGGTCACACTCCCTTCTTGCTTGAAATTAAATGCAGACAGGTTAGAAAAATTTAGAGTATTGAGTTATTTCTTTCTGTGGTCAAATTAGCTGGTTTTCTGCTGATTGTTTCTCTGGTATGAAGCCCACAAGTCAGAGGGAAGAGAAATATCAAAGCTAACCTATGGAAAGATGAAATTCTTGCACTGACTTCCAGGCTTTGGGACAGTCTCTGGCCTTTGCTGCCTTTGACTGGGAACATGTAATAAAAACAATTTTAAAAAAATTAATCTTAAACTGATAATTTTTGATAACTGACTCCAACCAGGATGATAAAAAGTGAGGTGTGGTGAATCAGACCACGTCTTCACCTCAATCACAAAACTTTCAACTTTATATCCTTTTTGTTGGGGCTGAGTACTAAATGACAATCCTCTTTAGCAAAGCTAGCCATCTGCTGATCTTGATTTTCATTTACAAACAATGAATCCTTTGTTTTCCTGAGTAGCTGTCATTCAGCATTCATTACACAGATTTTTCAGAAATGTTTCTTCACTCTTTTTCCTTGCTAATGGACTTTAGGGCATTAAGTTTGGTGAAAATTATGTAGGAGATAAACATTATCAAATGTATGTTCAGAACATGCAAGGACTATTATATCAGTTAAAACATAAAACCTTGTTTTGAGAAACAAAATTACATATTTCAAAACTTTGTTAGAAGAGTATGAAGCAGGCATAATTTCCATTAAGGAAAAAAACTTCTACATTATTTTTTATCTGAACTATTGCAACCTCCCATTTACTGAAATACGATTTGAATTAAAGCTTAGTATTTTAAAACTCAAAATTAATTTGGTGATGTCAATATTTATGTGTAATATCTTTTTGTCTTGAAAGCATGCTTTTCAGCCAGAATACTCTTTTCTTTTCATTGAATTATGCATGTTTCATTAAATTGCAGCAAACAGCAGTGCCCATAAGTTTCTTGTTTCCTTCTAAGAGTATAGATGGTCAGTGTCTGATTTTGTCTTTGGCTGATCTACCAAATGCTTTTCTGAGCTACTGCTTTAAGCATTTTCTCAGTATTCTAGCCAAGTTTTGTGTATTTTTAAATGTCTTTCTTCACAAAGGCACAACAAATGCAGGGCTCTTGTGCCCGCAGCATTCTTTATTAGGAAGAAAAGCTGCCAGGTTGGAAGCATGTAGCCCAAAGCTGGAGTCTGAATCCATTATGAGACCTGCCCTAGTGTCCAAAGTTGCTCATTTGGGCATGTCCCTCCACCAGAAATGTGGCTCACATGGACCCAGACAATGGGGTCAAAATTGTTGGAGCCAGTGCTCTTTTTCCTTGTGAATTTTTTGAAGGAGGTTGACCAGCTGAGATTCCTCATGTAAGAGAGCAGAGACTACTTTGAAAACTCTAGCAACCAAAACCCCCATCTGTTCACACATCCATGTTAAATTCCATCTTGAGTTGGACAGGTCTGAAGCTCCAGCTGGAATATGTCAGCTTTTAAATACGTTGCTCGCACCCCTCTTTAACTGAGCAGCAAGAATTAGATAACAACAAAACAGGAGTGAAAAACTAGGGCATGATACTGGGTAATCTAGCTACTAGCTTATTTTTTTCATCTGCCTGAGGTTGGAAAGTCCTGGGTAATGGCAGTCCAAACCAATTTTGACTAATAAAAAGTAGTTCCAAAGAGGTATTCATGAGGGATGGACATGCAGGGCCAGGAGCTGGACTCAGTGATCTTTATGGATCCCTTTCAACTCAGCATATTCTGTGATTCTGATATTTTGTTGCTTCTGAGTCGTATGGGAACCCAAATATTTAAAGCTACTTTGATGTCCTCCAGTAGAAGACAGCAGCTAAACATATTAGAAAGCATAATTCTCATTTAACTACAAAAGTACTGACCTATCTGAATTTTTAGATCATGTTTATGCCATTCAATTGCATGACTTTTCTGAAGAGAACATATTTTCCCATTCAGCGTCACAGTTCATGCAAACTCTGTTGCCTATCAACTAATTTATGGCTATGAAGCTTTCAAGTGTTTAATTGGAAATATCTTCTCTTCTGCTGTCATTATATTACATTGATAGAAGAGCTTCATACCAAATGCTTTCCATGAAAACAATTTCTAAATCAAATTATTTTTAATGTTGTGAGTTTTTTGCACATGAGTAAGTACCTCAATTGAGATGTATAAAACCAATTAGACCCCTATTTATCTCTGCTTAGCAACTTGGCTCCACTAATTTCTTTGGTCACTGTGTTTCACTTTGGAGCTTACTCTATTCATACATTCTGATGATTGAATTACTCAACATTTGTTTTAGAATGCATTTATTTAGTAGTGCCCTTTCCAAACCACTTCCTTTTTATCTGATCCTGAGAGTCCTGGAAAATTCCTTCACAAATAATATAATTGTTATAAAAAAGGTGCATTAGTTGCCCTCTATGTGCTTGTGTAACAAAAATTCTGAGCAATAAATAATGAGTAATTGTCCGAAAGAAGAAAGATTTTTGATTTTTTCCCATTGTCATATTAAAACCTATGTTGAGTGGAATATTTAATCACTAGCACAAATACACCTGGCTATTTGGCTTTTTCCTGCCCCTCCCCACCTTGTCCCAGAAAAGGTGACCATTTTCAACTTTAATTCTACTTTCTTTATGCACTGTCAAGTTTAGGTGCTCCTTTATATCACATGGATAAATCCTACAATGACTCACTCTCTGCTGGGCAGAGGAGCATGTTCTTCATTAGATAGCCCCTTTATATATATATATAATACATAAATCCAAAGAAGCAGTATGTCCTTTGAATGCTGCACCAGGATAAACACATTACTGTTTAGGTTAAACACATTACTGATGTTTGGAGTTTGAAAGTCTGGAGGGATATAGTATCATAAGGCTGGCAAGATGCTGAAAGGCAATCTTAAGGATAAAATGGATCTTTATCATGACCAGCAGACGTTCGTGCTCATTTTTGACAACATAAACTATTTTGTTCCATATGATCCATGAGCGTAATTGTTAGGATTCTTCCCAAGGTCTATCCCATCAGGCTGCATTTTGAGCCAATTGCTTCTTGAGCTGCTTCTCAAGGAAGATGGACAATGGTTTATTTTGATTTTCATGTACATTTTATATCCACATCTACATCTTAGGTATCTATCTATCTATCTATGCATATATATGTATATATTTATATGAAAATATTCTGCTTTGCATAGATTATATGCATATATTTTTATACATAAATGCATTGAATAGGCATCTATAAATCTATTATCTATCACATATATTACTTATACATATATATTGCATATATATGTATGTATTGCATATAGATTATTTTATATGCTACATTATATACTGTGCAATTTACATATACATTATTTATTAATATTTTCATTTTATTTATTCAAAGTTCTTTATTTCTTTCCCTCCTGTGTCGATCTTCTGCGTCGACCAGTGTTATTCATTGTCACTTGAACCATGAACAATCAGAAACAAAACACTCTCTGTATTTTTTATGAATTACAATTTAGCTGAGGAGAAGTCAACACAACTATGCATCATGGATTCATACCTCACTTATTTAGAACAAAGATGTCCTGTTGGATGTCTAATTTGTCACCTTAATCTTGCAGGTCAGTTGCTGTTATCTTCTTACCTCAGCCTGAATATCACATTCTGCTGGTGAGCATATTTCAAAGATATCTAATCTTGTTGATCTCATGGTACAGTGGGCATGATGATGAGGCATGAAGAGGATAAAAATATCAGAAGGAACATTAATCTCCTCTTAATTTTCCAGTCAGTATTTTCCAGATGTTGTAAAGAACATTAATGTTTGATACCACATTGTGAATCATCATCATTGAACTAAAGAATATTTCTGTGGAAGAAAAAAAAGACAAAAAAAACAAGTTATTTTCTTCTCCCTGGTAAAGTATATAAAGTGTCAGTGACAATGAGCTGTCAGGGAGTCTTCACATGGCATAGGTCTCACTACCTTTAACTCCAAAAACTTGCAGTCTTACCAGCACTCAATAATTCATCATGAATCTTGCAGTATTTGTAGCATCTCAGTTCATAGAAATGCTCAGCTTTGGTTTCTGAAATAAAAGTGCCTGCACATTTGAGGCTGTTTTGTTTAGCATCATGTTCTTATTTTTTTCTTTCATGAAGTCTTATAAATTCCCTAGATTGACTTCCAGTGCCTGAGTCAGTTCTTCTACATCTTTGGCTGGCAAGAATCTCTTACAGTGGTGGCTCTCCAGGGGGTGCATCTGCCTTTTGGGGCTTTGATCAAGCCAGGAACCACCACCGTGGGCAGATCCCTCACAACCAGCACAGCACTATGAACACAGAGACTATACTCTCATGGGAGATTCAGCTGCACCTCATCCCCTCTCTTCTACTAAGACAGATCTCCTAAATAATTTGAGTTTTTACTGTTTTCCCTGTGAATTGTTTCTTTTCTCCACCCTCCCCCTCAAAAAAAAAAATTGAGCTATTTACATTTTTTTTCCTGTTTCTCTGTTAGCATATTTTACTATTTTCTAATGTTGATATAGCTGGGTTAGAAAAATTTAAGGACAACTGCTATCAAATTAAGAGTAAATGACCTGCTTTCTGTTCCTTTTTTAATTGGAATTTTTAAGTGCTCTAAAGAATTCTGTTCCAGAGGGAGGATATTTTTAAGTTGTCTAATTGGTTAATATCAATAAAAACAAATACTACTGCCTTTGACCAAGATCTGTGAAAATCCCCACAGGAGGAAATTCTTGTTTCCAGTCTCCATTTTGAGCTATTAAGCTCTATTCAGAAATGGAGCCATTTTTTTGGAAACCTGGGCACACATTGCCTTGCAGACTTGATGCCAGAAACCCTTGCAAGTGCCACCTGGGAAAAAAACATTCCACTGCTACATGAACAAACTGAAACATGCCAAATCATCTCAAAACAAACATCCAGGAATTATTGCACAGTTAACTTTGTGCTTTTTTTGCCTGGTGAATTCTCTCTTGTCCTTGATAAAAAAAGGCAACACTAATACTGTTTTTGGAAACTGTTAGAAAAAAAGAGAATAGCAATACTAAGGAAAGCTTAATTGACTGTGTATTTCTACCTGAAGGACACTTTCTAGCAAAGTGTCAATTATTTATATCACAGCTCTGATAAGAAAGATCAAGCAAGACTGAGCTCTCCTTGAGGTTGAACTTTCAGGAGAGTCTATCACAACTACTTTTGTTTCAAAAAAGTCTGCACTTTTTATCTTGTCATACATTTAATTAATAAGATATTTGGTGTCAGATCACTGTTTCTGTTTGTATAGCATGCAGCTCAGCAGGTCCAGGTAAATCCTTTGGATTCCTGTTTTCTCTGGCAGTAATGTTTTCTGTTTGTCAATTCACTTCTGGCCTGATAAATCCTAAGGCTGGGAATCACTGTGCTGCTTAGTTAATTCGTAATAATAATTATGAAAACAGTAGAAATAATATACTCTGAGAATGAATGGTCTTGTTCCTTATGAAACACATACAGCAGAGCAAAAGAGGATTCTGGATTTTGGTGAGCACCTACTACTCTAGCAAAAATAATACTTCTAGGCACATCTGGATCTAAGAAAGCTGTACATTAAACCAACCCCTTCTCTGTGGACTTCTAGATGTCACCTTTTAGAGGCAGAAAAACCACTGGTATGTAGCTAATGCTACTAAGTTAAATGGAAATTAACCAAAGCAGTACAACTGCATTTGAAGCTGGAATCATATATTACTACAGTATTTTTTGTTGTGGTTCTGTAATAAGGGAAAGTGTATCTTGGAACCATGTAGAGAACAGCAAATTTACTATAACTGCCAGAGACAAGTGGGCATGAAAAATGATCAGTTCCTAAAAGCTTTTAAAGCAGCAATGTTTGTCCTTCTTGGCTTTATGAAGGTCATAAGTCTCTCTGGTATGATCTAAGAAATGCTATAACAAGGTTCACGTAAATGCAGCTGTGTCCTGAAACTGTGCTCAGAGAGACAAAATTCCTTTACAGAAATAGCCACTCAACTTTTATCTGCAGAAGACAATATTCTGCAGAGGACTTTTTCAGAGATGCAGCCAACTCCCAACCACAGTCCAGTGACAGAATGATCTATGGGAATTTTCCTGCCAGGAAAGCACTGTCCAAAACTAACATAAACTTATTTTATTACTTGCTTGGTTTATACATCTCTTCACTGTGTCTTCACTAGGTATACATAGATACACACACTAATATATATCTGCATTTTATATGTAGACATATGTATATTATATATATAAACATATGTACATGCATACACATACATGTATAGATACACACATACATGCATATACATATATACATATATACATATATACATATATATATATATTACATTCTTAATTGATTTTAAATATTATCTAGGACACCCTGCAGTCTGCTCCAAGCAAAGGAGCAGACAAATTTTTGCAACTCCCAGCCAAAAGGAATGATTAAGTTGAAGATAACTTCTCTCTCAGGGAACCCACCTGCACCTGGTCTTCCTCTGCCACAGCTCAGTCCTGTGGCATGGTAACTTAGCTCTGCTGGTCACAGCAGGAAGCAAAGGAGGAACTGAGGCTCCATCCAGCCCCAGCTGCATGGCTGGAGGAATTGGCAGTGCTGAAGGTGCCCAGATACTCCTGCGTGCTGGGCATTCAGCGCTGTGCATCACTGTGATTCAGACACACACAGCCTAGCTTCTGCAAAGCCTAATAAAAGAACCTGGCAGCTGAGAGGAGTGACCTTCCCTGGTGGGTTCTTCTCTGTATCCTGTGTAATTGCCTCCTACCTGGTGAGCAGCAGTAGAGCAGACACCCTGTACAGTGACTGATGATCCTGTTCAGTGCTATTAGGAGTAAACTGTGGGTTCACCTTTTGCAATGCCATGTTATTCCACAGGAACAGCTGCCATCAAATATTTCCCAATTTTTGGTTGGTATCATCAAAAATAACATAAATTTGAAGAAAAGAATGGCCCTGGTTGTTTACCTGCTGTTATTTTGCCTCAAGCTATGTTTCAATCAATTAAAAAAAATTATCCCCCTTTAAAAAGAAGCTCTCCCTCTACTCTGCTGCCCCTTCCCAATAAAGTGTCTTCCTTTGGGATGGATGTTTCCCTGTCCTTCTCTCCAAAATGCTCAATGATGGAACATTCACAGCCTTTGTAAGCAATCTGTTCCAGGGCATTTTCAGAGTCAGTGCTCCTTATTATCCTTACTTTTGAAAACATTTGTATTGCAGTCAATACAAGATGAAATTTGGAAGATGGCTTTGTCCAGCTGAGTTCTTGTGCTCAGAAGACACAAGTCTATGTACAATGTTAAAGAAAAATGAAAACAAATAGGAACAGCAGTACTTTTTCCACCTAATTCTTGCATAGCACTTTTCCCTTGATACATTTCCAAGGACTTAGTAAAAAAAGACCTGTCTGATGACACCTTTCTGATAGATGGGGCAGGGCAGGAAACAATCACTGTAATTTGTACAATTCCTCCATTACTTCACCAGAGAGGAGAAGAAGAGAACACAAGCATTTGCTTAAAAACCATCTGCTTTCATACTTAATTCTTTTGTGAGAGTTTTGAAAATAGTGCCCTAAACAACCAAGGAAAGGTGAATTATAGTCATCCCAGGTAAAGAATATTATCCAAAGAACATGCATATCAAGATATACTTTTCCATCTACTTTAGTGGGACTCAGGTGAGATTCATAAGCCTTAAAATGAGTATTTATAGTGCTGCTAGTATCCTGGAATAAAAACCTATTTACTCAATCATGAATAATGATACGAGCTCAACCTTTCAAAAAAATATGAAAAACAACTCCTTTTATCACCCACCATATTTATGCTAATACTTCAGTAAAGTTATGGAGTTTTGAAGCACATTATACAGTTCCAAACTAAAGTTTGACAATTAACCTTTCAAAGGAATTCTGTAAGAAGAAGCCCCAGAAAAATGTAATGGTAGCAATTTGAGTTCTGCAGTCTGGATAGCCTGGGATACAAAAAAAATCCAGGTTAACTCATCAATTCCAAAGGAGCAACTGTTATTTCACGTTTTGCCTTTGCTTTAAAGGTACAGTGATTCCTTATCATCACACACTCGCTGCAAGAAGGGATGGATTCATAATAATATGTCATTTTTAGAGTGAGATATGAAACAAATCATCAGCATGCTGTCTCTTAGAAGATAGATTATTTCAATTTTAGACTAAAGGAAACTGGAATAGTGAAGATCCTGTGTCAGCTCAAGAAACTAGACAAGAAATTCTGGCTTCTTTAAGTTCCATACTTAGAGATCTGAATTGAGCCTAGGATTTCCAAATTGAATACAGAGTATATATATATAATTTTTTTACTGATAAAGATAAACCTTAAGGTTATCCTAAGGTCCCATATCTGATCATTCCCCATTGTGTACAATCCTTATTTTCCGCCATAACAGCTCTCCATCCCAAATGTTGAGACCTTAAGTTCCACACCTGGCACTTACCTGAGTTTCACTTTTTCTACAATATTTTCAATATTTGTAGAGAAACAGAGGCATCAAACAGGGAAAGCCTTTGGGAAACAATCCCAAAATTCCTGTTCATAAATTTCATCTTTCCTCCATCTTTCCCTCACTCCTCTTTATTTTCTGTAAGCAAAAAGATCTATTATGGTGTGGTGAGCCAAGGGTACATCCCAGCAAGCAGCCCAGTGAGAGAAGAGCTGTTCCATGGGCTTGGTTACAGCAGATGAACTCTCCTGTCCACTCACCTCTCAACCAATGCTCAAGAGATGAAGTGTACAACTGCAATGGTTACTCTGGGGTTAAAAGACATAACTCAGGAAGGAAAGCCATGTGTGTAGACCAGGTTAGAAAGCCACCTCAAAGTACAAGAAGATTCACAGACATTTTAAAACAGCTTTTATCTACTTTTTTTTGTTTTTAAATTCACACTCTGCATTGAAGATATAAAATCTCAGTTGGAACCTGAAGCCAAATCCAAAACACAATAACAGTCACAGTTAGCTCAGGGGGAGTGTGAGAAACAAGAACAAAATCACACTCTCTGATGAGTATGGATTCACAAATCAATGGAGACAGGAAAGGAAACAACACCAGGCT
The DNA here is from genome assembly GCF_027477595.1 of Haemorhous mexicanus. Lineage (NCBI taxonomy): Eukaryota > Metazoa > Chordata > Aves > Passeriformes > Fringillidae > Haemorhous > Haemorhous mexicanus. Next base: position 13,373,765 of record NC_082348.1, read on the forward strand.
CACTATGTAAGGCTGTGCTCTGGTTTGACAACAGGGAAGCTGGCTCATCATTTAGCCATTCCACCAGCTACAGTAAACTTTGAAGGATTACATACATGAAATGCCACAGCACAACATTTAATTAAAAAAAAACCCCACAGATGATGACAACAAAAACAAAAACTCTACAATTTTCTGGTTGTTAATGCAATAGAAAGGAATTCCCAGAAGCTCTGATGAAGGAAGCACTGGGCAGCTAATCACAGGTCTTCCCCAGCACGCAGACATTTTTCAAAAGGATCAGCATGAAAAATTGCTTTGGAGACTCTGACAACACAGGGGGAGAGATGAGCTGAGAAGAAAAGCTGAAAAAATATTCACAGTTCAAGTGTTGGCCCTCAATATTGCCTCTGAGCATGTTTGCAAGGAAGGTCACAGCCAGTGAGTCCCTTGTGGTCCACAGGGAGCTGCTCAGTGCAGGTGTAATGGGGACAGGACACCTTTCTGCATAAACTCATTCCAGAACCACCATCACCTCTGCAGGTAAAATCTCCTTTTACTCCTCTGTCCAAAGGCATAAGAGCTTTTCCAGGCTTTTTCACAGATCTCAGCCTGTGCACATGAAGCAAAGGTGGCAAACCTCCTTCTCCTGCTTTAGAACAGCAAGACAAATCAAATTTACAGATGTGAATATATTTTTGCTGCATACTACCCTCAGCCATAAGGAAGGAAGTGGAGCTCAGGCTCTTGGCAGACTTGCCTCTAAAGCTATAGAGAGAAGAAAAAAATACATATTTCCTTGGCTTCTTTAATGTTTTCCTGATACTGGTGCATGAAGTGACTAAGTGGAAAGGTAGTCATCATTCTATAAACATGGAATACAACTAAGGTATCTCAATGCACTTTCTGATTAAGGGAAAAACATTTTGTTACCCAATATTATTTGCAACTGCACAGTTGAAAGTTCTTTAGGAGAATCTAGGCTAAATGTAAGACTTCAGGGACCCTTTTAGGTTCCTCTTTTTACATTATAAAAAGGAGTATATTTTACATTATAGTCAGAGTTTCTGAGTGTTTATTCAGAGAAACAGCCTCAAATTTCATTTAATTTCAAAACCATTTGGTGTCTCACACTTACCAACTCCTTTCAAATGTATAAACCAAAGAGAAAGAGAGAAAGAGGCAATTTGTCTAAATTTGTAGCAGTTCCATCCATACTAACACCCTGATTTAATTTTACTGGCAAAATACCTGAAGTTTGATGATTGATGAGTAACTGGGACAAACATCAAATGCCAGTAATAGGAAGCATACTTAGGAGGGAACTGCACAAATTTCTTTAGCTTACCTTTTAATCTTTTAAATGCTTAGGTGTTGATATAAACTTGTCAGCAGTATGACCACTTCTTTCTTTTTCCTAACCACAAGAGCCATAAATTTAATGATGTCTATAATGTACTTCCAATACTTCAGAGATGAGCAAACCTGCAGTTACAACAGCAATAATAAAGAAACAAAAAAGATTCTGATTCTCTCTTGCGAAGCCAGAAGTGTTGGGCAGTAAACAACAATTTACTCTTATAAAAGGAATTTTATGACAAGGATGATAACTAAATATGTGCCCAATTTATACAAGTCACAAGTCAATAGGTGCTCACCCTTGCATACTTGTACATAAGCACACAGATATACTGAGTACTGCTCAGTATATGAGGAAGTTAAAAAAAATAAAAGTAAAATATTTAGTTTCTAGTTTCTTTCCACGTAGTTCCCCCTTCCCTGTTGTTGTGATAAACAAGAACTAGTGCTGAAGTTCAGATTTTGGAGCTCTCTACAGTGAGAGCAGCTTGCAGATGAAAAAGCCCATTGTGCAACCTCATCAAGAATTATCTTGGTATGGGAATAAAGAGGAACATTGACCCACGGAAAATGTGCACTGGTTTGCTTTAGAGCTCGCATAGCAGTTTACAGCAGCAGAAGGCCAAATGCTTAGAATTCAAGGCACCAACACTGTGCCTGATGAAATGAAAATTTCATGTTGGATAAGTGCTCAAGTGAGATAACTTGGTTTTATTTCTATTTCTAGAGCATGCAGTCAGAGATGGCTGGTGCCCTCAGTGCAAGCTGTCACCAAAAATCAGCACATTAGGAAAATTTACGCTGGCATTGAGCTATTTCCTCAGATTAGAATGGGAAATCTGCTGGACCTGTAGGAATGGTAACCACTGTGGAGTCGATGAGCAGGTTGGGTTGTGATCACAGTGCATGTTGAAACTCCATCACTTTACACTTGTTAAGAATATTTGTTTCCTTACTGCAGAACCACTTCCTTTTTGGTTTTTTCCTTTTCCCCTTCTGGCTGTTTGCACATACCCAAAGAAAGAGTTTTACTGACTGAGAAGGGAAGGTCCCCGACTTCCAGCAGAAATCCCTGAAACCAGTGTTAATGCTTTGAGCTTGCCTTACCCATTTCAAAAGGGTTTTGACTGACAGAATACACACAGGCTGTTAAAATCTGCCTCCTGAAAAGGCTTAGAGTATATCAAAGCTATCTTCTTTGGGGTTTTGTATATAAATATGTATCTCATGAACATGGGGAGACAGTTAACCCTCGTGCTTGGTTCAGTTGATCAGAAAGGCTCTTTTATCTCTTAGACACATTCTAAATGCTTTTATCATCAAGAAATGATTGCAGTAGATACTTTGGTGAAAGCATGTCACCTGCTCCTTCCACACTTTGTTGCTTCAAATATAAATACAAATTAACACCCAGATGAATGCAAAGCTATTAACAATTTTGACATTTCAAATACTGTGGCTTGTTTTACCTACATGAATCTGCTGTTTGAGTGTGGTAACTATTATTTCTTTTTCCCTTCACGACACACTGGCTCATGTACATTACATAACATATTGCTGGAACCTGGCTAATTTGAAAGGATATGGTAGGATAAACTTCAGGATGGCCTGAAGACAAGACATCCTGAATCCTACACGTTGAGCTATTGTCAATATTCACAGCTGAATCTCTCTGGCTACCTAGTATTTATTAGCTCTTTTAGCATCCCACAGTTATCCATTCATTTTTCCCCACAATGTTCCCTGAGAGGTAAGTCATGTTCCTCAGACAGGAAAAGGAAATTACTAAGCCATTTGAACAGAGTACTTTTGAAAAGGGATCCATATTGTCTTAAAACAAGTCAGGTCTTTTAAACTTTGTTCACTATTTAAAGGGACTTCTGGAGGTCAGAAACTATCATCCAATTTCTATTACATCCAGTTTATGCCCATTTTTAATGATATTAACATGCCTGGTTTTCCACTGCCTTTGTGCCCTCTGAGTCTTCACCCTTTTTTTTGCCAACCTCAATAAATTAAACATGATTGGTCTCTGTGATGAAGTAGCCTTTCTTCTCCATGATATCCCTAGCCTCAGGGAACTGCACTGTCTTTGGTACCTTGTTTGAGTGTGCAGAGACAATGCGTGGAGCCAGCTGAACCCACACTGCGGGCAGGCTGGAGCCAACAAGCAGATTGCTCATCCCACTTTTGGGATGCTCCAGATGGGTGCCACACTGGAGTGGTCTGGCTAATGACCAGTGGGGCACAGCAGATGAACTAACATGGTCACACACACCTTACCTGGAAGAGGAACTTAATAAGCAGCCTGAGCTACTGGTGGCAATCTGCAGCAAAACAAACCAGCATCCTTTCTACAGCACTAGGTCACAACTTCACTGGTTAATTTCTGTGGTTTATAACCCTAAAGTTAGACTAGATATGTTAATGGTTTATAATTGAACTTCAAACTTTTGTTACTTTTGTTTTGTTCAGGGGTTTTTTGCATGAACATGTGACTAGAACTTGTTTCCGTATGCTAAGACCAAATCAAACCCGTACTTGTGCCCAGCAGTAGCATTTCAAAAGCACAGCCATGTGAGATACAGCACAGTCAAAACAACCCTACCTTACACAATTAAGCTGGGTAAGGCAATGGAGTGACATTTATGTGGTCCCATTCAACCCTGCAGAGATTATGTGCATCTCCTTGGGTAAGTCCCCACACAAATCTTTGCAAGGATTTAAATACCTAATTCCCAAGAAATCCCTAGGACACCTAACTTCCTGTGAGGATCTGAAATTAAATTAAAACATGTGTAAATCCTCCAGGTGTTAAAAATAAGGTAAATTTATTTTCTTCTACTGTTTTCATTGCTTTCTTATCCTTTCATATCCTAACATTTGCAGGACCAGGAAGTTTTGCTCCTGCATGTGGATGGAGTCTTACCGGAGAATCAAACTTTATCTCTGTTTCCTAAGGCCTTATCTCTACTTCATAAGGGCTGTGGATATTGCTTGCAAAAAAATTATTATTTTCAGTGTTTTACTGAGGAATGTGGGTTGCTGTGCCTTTCCTGCAATGTGCTCTGACAGCTTATCTTTCTCTGCATTATTGCATAGTTAAGAAATAACTATTCTTTGCCAGTTCTTCTCTAGCCTTGTTTCTCAAGGCACAGAAAGTTCCTGTGATCATCTGATACTTACGTGCCCATCTGCCTTGACTGGCCATTTTCAGCAAAATTGGTCACAGTTTTGGAGGTACAATGTTCCTAAAAGTTTAATGATAATATAAATGAGGGAGACTAAAAATAAATCCACCTTCTTTCTGAAATTAATTTATCTTTATAATGAACATTGTCTCAATCATGTGTCAGGAATCTTGGACACGCACCAGATTTCTAGTCAGGAAACCTCATTATGATAGATCCTCTATATATGCATAAATGCCCAGGCATTCTGCAATGTAAATGAAACCAATCTCCCCTTCATGATATCAGAATGTCTCAATCTATTCTTTTTTTAGTTAGAACCAGAGCTTGCAGATCCTGCTCTTCAAGAACAAACAAAGTAAAAAACCATAAAAAATTCTATGAAGAGGTCTGGAGGAAAAAACCAACATTATGAAATTCAGGGGGTTTGAAAGAAAAGAAAACCAAAATAGGCTAAGAAAGAAAACTGTTTATCCAGTCCAGTCCAATCTTGCTAGAAAGGAAAGATCCAAGAGGCATTAATTCCACTTCTGTGTTATTATCCCCAAAATGCATCGCTGCAATTTGGACATAGAAAATGTCTTCAACAAGCTTGGAGAATAAAATGTTGACAAAGAAATATGTGCTATTAGTTTGAGCTGCTAGGTCACCCATGGGACAGCAATACAAACAACCTGGCTAATATAGCCAAAAAATAAGTGAGTGGTTCAGGCTGTAGTCAGAGCAGGAGAGGAGAAAAGGATCACTAATGTAATGAAGAAGGACAGAAAATGAATACCAGGTTGAGAAGAAGCATGTTGGTGGAATAGGTGTGTCAAGAGAGATAGCTGCATAGTTCATCTAAATGACAATATGAATGTTCTCTCCTCAGGCTCTGTTTCTTTCTGTCTTGTATATTTATTTTTTTGTTGTTCTTGGTCTTGCTTACAGCAAATAGCTAGAAGGGAAACAGTGTGAACCAATGATTACTATCTCACTAGTCTGAAATCTTTAGGCTTGTCCCCTTTCCAGAGGCAACCTAGAAAGAAACAAATAATCATTTTAGGGAATGTGGAAGCATGATAAAGAGAAAAAAAAAAAAAAAAAAAGAAAAAAAGGAGGACAGGGATGAATGTGGTTTAATTTAAGCCTTGTTATTAGATTGCTTACAAATTGAAATGTGTTATCTATTGGGCTCCAAGTGAGCTTCAGACATTCCCACTTGATTACTGTTTTTTGCTAAATCTCAGTGACCTGAAACTTGTCTAAGGAATGATATATATCTTATTTTTAGCTCCATCAAACTTTACTGTGATTTTTTTTTTTTAGCCAGAGCTGTGACAGCAAGATGTAAACCTGAGAGGAATATGCAGGAGATCTACTGGTGTTTCCACTCAAGAGAAAAGTGTGCAGAAACATGGAAACAGCAGGATCCTCCAGGACTGGAAGGAGCCTAGAACACACACTGAGAAAGTGAAGGTGTGCCTCAAACATTAATGTTTCTTGACAGTGCCCTGTCCTCAGCAATTTCACAAGTCAGTACCCAGAGCAGTCCTTTGGTGGTTTTAGAACTACAGACCTACAATAATTTCAGTGAATCCCTACAATAATTTCAGTGAATCCCTACTGCCACTTCCAGAACCATAGTCATACGGAAACTTGGGCTGAAGGGGATATCTGGAGATATCTAGCTCAGCCTACAACTCCAGAAAAGTCATCTTCAAAATTGTGGGTGCTACAACTGGCTCAGGGTGCATGTTTAGCTCAAGAAGAGCAATTGCAGCTGCAGTTTGTCAGGGTCAGGAGACACTGTGATACGTGCTCAACTCAGACCTGCTTTGCACAGGATGATGTATGGATTCAGCACATGTTAATAGCTCCCGTATGCTCCTCAAAGAAAATCAGGTGAGACTTTGTGAGGTTTTTAGTTTCCTCTTCCCAAGGCTGATCAAATTGGGATGTTTTAAATGTAGGTTTTCTACTCTTCCACTATCAGAGTTAAACATAACAAAGGCAGGGATCCACAACTATAGCAGTGATGGATTTACTAGGATGATATTACCCCAAAAGCTGATAATATGAAAGGACCCTTGAGGGAATGAGACAGTTGACTGTAAAAAAGGTTCAACAGTGATCCAAGATAATGCAAAACCAAAGGATTCCTTGATAGACTTTCAAATACTACAGAATAAGACTGCATTTTAGCAGCCTGGAGCCTGAAGAAACATCTAATTTCAGGAAAATGTGTCTTCGTGTTGCAGGATATTTTCTTTTGATAAAGAGCTGAAGATTCAGCTTATAAAACCAGAGAGCCGAATCCTAGGATATTCAAAATGTGCTGAATGCTGACTGAACACTATCATCACTTAAATAGAAAGAGCAGATTGACTGCTTCTGAAAATCTCATCCCCAAATCCAACCAGAGTGTTTTATCTACCCCTCAAGTCCAACGCAAATTCACATTATGATGGATATGTGATACTGTCCAATTTTAATTGACCCAGAGTGTAAAATTCAATATTCCTCTGTAGTTTTTGCAACTTTCTTCTTCGAAACATTTTCATCACCTTCAGATCATTTCTATCTTTTCTCCACCCACTTCTATTTTTTATTGTCTGCAAACAAGAGGCATTTGAAAACCCTCAACAGGATTTCTTGGAAGACATTAAACACTAACACAAAAACAAGCTGCACACTGTGCTGAAAAAAGCTGAGATCAAAACAAACACTTTCCTTTCAGCATGATACAACGAAAACAGGTAAAATGTCTAGAGGGAGTGACAACAAAAATTACAGAATTTATCCACACTAAGAAGTTCCATTTCTTTATATCCTCTCTGATTTCTCTCTGATTAGTTAGAAGTAGCTTATAGAAAACTTGGCTAGTAACTTAAGAAGGCAAGGTGAGGTTTGACAAATGTTTCTCTAGGGTTCTTGCTTGATTTTAATTTATTGTTCCCAGATTTGCTCTTTTTTTTTTTTTCTCTGTTTTGTTTTTCCCTTTTCCCCTCAACAAAATGAAAACTTAAGGTCTGAATTGATTCACAATGCCTGCATTACCTTCCTGCTGGAAAAAAGTAACCCCACATTGGCAAGATTACATTTACAACTAGGAAGCAAAAAAAAAAAAAAAAAAAAAAGCAGCTTGATATGATGAGTTGGCTTAGCAATATTGGGGAGGAGAGAAAAGAAAAACTCTTTAAAATTGAAATTGCTCACCTGCTGCTGCTGACAGCCTCAAGCTTTACCAGTGATGACTGCACAAATCCATCAGCAGCAACATGCTGCAAAAGCCTCTGCTAAAAACAGAGACTGTGCAGAAAGACATTCCATTGTGCCATTTATTTCCAAGCACATATTGGAACTGGAAAAAGTTCAGAGAGGAGCAGCAGTGCTTAGCAAATATACAGAAATTCCTGTGGTCGAGGAAAGACATTGAAAACATCAGGACTATGGAGAGCATGGGGAGTTAGAACGGGACCTCATTGTTCATCTCTTCATGAGTACAAGATACAGGGTATCCTACGTGAAGTTTCAAAACAAACATGAAAATAAAACAAACAGGAAAGACAGGAATTTTCTGCCCCTTAGGATGCAGGAGATTCACAGAACATGCAGCTGGAGGATGTTGTAGTTGCTAACAGGTGATATGCATTGAACACTAAAGTAATTAAGTTCACAACAGAGAGCCCATCAACTATTATTATTGACAGCACATTCCAGAGTGCACTGGGGGGAGTGTCACATATTCTTGTGCTGTTCTCAATCCACTCTAGACATTTGCTTGTGATCAAAGCTAGAGACCTGGCTAGAGGGAAGTTTTTTTAATGTGGCCCACTGTATCTACTCTTACATTCAAGGAGGGTGGCCATAGCTAAGGCAGCACTGACATTCATCTTGCCTGTGAAAAAATGCCATCAGTGGCACAAACAGCTACACTGAGAAACTTAAAAATACTGAGATTAAAGGCCCCTCATCCACCCCAGTGAGCTCAACCAAGAGTGAATCTGGTGAGGTTTTTCTCATCACTGGCAAAGCAAGTTCAGAGATTTCTTGCTGTCATGCTTTCAAGTTGGCATGCAATCTCTCTGCTCCCTTTCAAATGACTTTTTAAAACATTTTTTGCAGTCCCTGTTTCCACTTGGCAACAGAGAACACCTGAGCTGGAGTGAGACACTTCTAATGGATTGGGAAGCATGGCTCTTACTGAGATTACAGGAGAAAGCTTTTTCTCTTTGTTTAGGGTTTTGTTTGGTTGGTTGCTTTTTTCCCCCAGGTTGTTGACAGAAAACAGTGTCTGCAATAATTCTGGCCTAATTTGATTTTCAAGCTGTTAGAGACCTGGCACAAGCAGAGCAGGTTTTGTCAGTGCTGAGGGATTTTCATTTGAGAGACAAAATTAACTCTGTCTTTTCTTCTTCACTTTCCTGAATGATATTGGAAAATGTGGAGCAAAAGCAAACAAAGCCAAAATAATCTCAAAGGCCTGAAGGTGCAGAGGACACTTAGATTTTCAGTTTAACCTGACCACTGGGATTAGCAATCCTTTGGGTAAGACATAAGGTACTGAGTAAAAGGGGATTTCCTTGGGGTTGTTTTTTGAGGAACTCTTCATTACCTGATGCTCACAAAGAACTCAGGTGGAACAGAAAATAGAAGGTCATCACTCGTAATAAACCATCTCTTGGTGAAAATTAAATAAATTCACAAACCCATGCATTTTGAGGTCTGCTGCTTCTAATACTCAGATACCAAAACCCCGAGCCTTGTAGGTCGCTGTACTTCAGTACCGTATAAAAAGTGCTGAACTCACAAGCATTACTCAAAGAGATATAGTGTACCTTTGGGTTACTGAGTAAACTGAGTCATTAGTGATGTCAGACGTGCTGCACAGGAGGGCAAGTGCTGTGGGAATTCCTGCTTTTTGCTGAACATCCTGGTCAGGGCTGAGCTCTGCTCAGAGCTTGCTCAACACCAAGGACTTCTAGGAAGTTGCTGCAGTGACCAAATGCTGCTAGGAAGTGGCTGCATAAACACTGCCAAAGTGGTGTGGTTAGACAAACTGCAGTGAAAGCATTTCAGCCATTAGCTGCAACTTAGTCTATAACAGATAATGAGTAGTTTCATAAAGCCTAGGAGGATGAAAGCAGGAGGAGAAATGGAAATAAAAATAGTGTCCTGAGACTGAAGAGACCAAGCTTCAGATCCTAATGCTTCCAGAGAATTCTGTCTAACCATGGACAGAAGGCCTTGTCACCATTTAGGTTTCCTTAGGGTCAGAGGATTCCAGCCCAGGGTGACCCAGGTCAGTTTTGGGAGCCCAGGCATGGTCAGTCTGTGCTAATATTCATGGCACCTCTCTGTGACTCATTTTAAAAAAAGGACTGAGGGTTGCTTCTACTTGCCTAAGTGTCTAAGTAAATCACCTTGAGGACTTTGAAAATAGTAATAGCAGCAGTCTGGATCCTGAACTTTCATCCTGTTCATCCTTGTTGTTCACTATTGACCTGGATTTCCTGGAAGACACTGGATTTTGAGGTTCACATACAGTGTGATGCTAAGAAAGCAGAAGATGGAGTGGTGGAGTCTTAGTTTAATATGCAGGGCCTCTAATTGCTATAGAAAACAAGATTTTGAACTGCCTTGACATTTTCACTGAATAAACACCTGTAGATGTGTGTTTTGTTTATCTCATTTTGTTTCTGGGAATTGCCTACAGGAAGGGGGAAGACAAGGCCCTTTTACAGAGCTCTGAACTTCAGTGAGAAAAGGAAAGGGAGAAGATGGGAAGATTTCCTGCACTGGGACATCAGGAGATTCCACTTCGTTGTGCTGAATTCAAAAGGCAGTTTTGTGGTCTTCATAATTCAGGGAGGTTGCAATGCATAAAGAACACTTGGGAAATAAAGTAATTGCTTGAAAAAATAATTATTATCAATTCAGAGTCAAATTATTAATATATATAACAATAAAAATCCAAATTTAGTCCAAATCATCCAACAAAAACGATGTACACACTGAAAGAAAGAGGCAGCCACATGTGGAAGCAGGTGGGGAGCAAACTGCATTTGTCTGCACTGAACCAGAAGGACAAAAAGATCCAGGAATCAACATCCTTACTCTCCCCACTGTTACAGAGCAACTAGAGGAAAATAAATCATATGGCGATTAATAAAAAAAATTTGCTTTCTAAAGAAAAGACTGATTTTCCCCCATATAATTGATTTGGCTTTCACTTTTCTTTCTACTTCCTCTCTTTGAATGAAGTGCCAGAGGCAGTAAACAAGGTGCTTTAATACCAAAATTACTCTGAGAAGTAAGTTTAATCACATACCTCAAGGTTTTTATGAAAAAAAAAAAAAAAAGAGTACATAGAGTATTTTGTCACTTGCAAGGAAGAAAATTCTTGAGTTGGAATGGCTGAAATTTTTTTGCAAAAACACCCTTTTTCATTTTAGCAATATTATTTTGCTTTTGAGGTAGGCTCTCCTTCCTGTGGTATGACTTTCCACAGAACAGTTTAAAGCTAGGGTAGCACTGCAGTTTAGGCCTCAGTCACAATGGGATGCAAGGAGTGGGGTGATGAGATGACCCCCAGAGGTGGTGCCCCATTTTTCCTTGCTCTCCCCAGAGTTCATTTGTTCCCACAGACAGTGAGTGGGAATCCTGCTCAGCACAGATCCCCACCACTGCTGACACAGTGCCAAAGCACAGCCCTGGCTTCTGATCCCCCGTTCAGTCCTTCTCGAGTCCCTCACTTCTGAGACCTTGAGCAGCTGTGTTCAAGACAAAGATAAGGATGAGGAACCTCAGCTGCCCTTCCAGCTTTCAAAAAGCACTCAAAGACCCAGCCCATGATAAAAAAATAAAAATAAAAGCAAACCAGCCGATAAAAGCGTAACTCGGAGTTTTGATAGCAGCCAGGAAAGTGCAGTGCCAGTGCTGATTGCAAAGTGATAGACAGAGGTTTCCATTTCACACATTTCCATTCTAATCCTGCAATCCCAGTCCCACAATGTCAGGACAGATCCCTCATGCAAGGAGGAATGAAAAAGGGACAAAAGAAGGGAAATAACCACAAAGCCCAGGGCACAAAAAATAGAAAAGGAGAGGAGGTGTTTAAGTGTTCAGAGAATTTCCACTCTGCAAACTGATGTAGAGGCAAAAAGGCAAGATGTGTTTTTTGGCATAGTTTGAGGAAAAGCTCCATGTGAAGGTATAATTGACACCATTTAAATTCCAAAAGCACAAATGCCAAGAAACTCACAGCACTGTCAGGCAATCAGAGGATCCTCTTATGAGTCACTCTATTCCTCTGAGATAGCTGCCTCTATCTTGTGAAGAGCCAGGGGTCCTTCAGTGAAGAGGACGGTGATATAATGGAAACCTTGGTAGCTCTGCTTTTAGGATCCTTCATAAGAATGCACATAATGAGACAATTTAAATTTTAGACTATCCAGAGAGGCAATATTGAGAACATGCAAGAGCTGAAATCCTGAAAAAAAAGGCATTGAGAGCCTCACCATGAACAGAAGTGGAAGCCTATTGAAGGAGCAGGTGTCATGGAGAGCTGTTGCTGACTGAAACACAAAATCAAGAACAAGGCATGAGGTAAGGCCTGGATCTCTGATTTTCCATAGAAGAAAGAGACAATACAGCGAGAGGTAGAAAGGGGTGTAATGCAAAGAACCGAGCCAGCAGAAGTACAAGGAAAAGTTACACCCTAATCTAAGCATCTTTCCCAATGCTTCCTTGTATTTGTAACTATTTGTAAAAAAAGTTAAAAATATAGAATGCAGAAGACATAGAGAGGCTAAAAGCAAAGATAGCAATGAAGATATCAAAAATGATGAGACATGAAAGAGAAAGAACAGGTAACAGGACAGTGGGCACAGCCACAGTTCATTTGAGTTCTGATTTCTTCTCTCCATCTCCAGCAGAGCATATGTGTATCTTACTTTGAAAAAGCACCACAGACTCTTTGTTGTTGTAGTCTTTAAAAATGCATCTTTAAACTGATTATAATCTTATGCCAGACTTATTATCATTTCAAGACATCAGCTGAACTGGAATGGAAAGCCTTCATTTTCTTAGCAAAACTTTGCACCTCATAAAGGTTTTATCTGTTGCTATGGCAAAGGCATTACCCAAAGGAGTTACTTGTAGAACACCACAAGAAGGGGGAATTTTTCAGTTCTTTTCACATGCACATTTTTATACCCCAGACATTTTAATTTAATCATATTTTCCTTTCATCCTCCAGACAGTTTCTTTTATTCCTGAGTAAGACGCGTGTCTACATCAGTGGCATGGAAGGATCCATTCTTATCTTCTTCCCCACTGTGAATCAAAATCTACTTTTAATTATAGAATATCAGCTATTTCTCTTTGATGATATTCAAGTGCCTATTCCAAATTGAAAGAGCAATAGAATAACTGCCTTGGTATTTTCTTACATAGAGTGATGACCTTTTTAATATGATTTCATGGAAACAATGGAGTTACATTCATCAGGTTATATAGAAATTTGCTGCTTCTTATTTTTTTCAGACATGCCTTTTCAATTCACAATGACATTTGATAGGAGACATAAAAATGCCAGTAGATTGGTGTTTTTTCAGCCACCTCATCTGACAAGAATTCCCCCTCCCCTCCGCCCCATTTCTTCTTACAGAGCTATGTTGTTCACTCATTTGGGACTACTTCAATTTGCTTATTAAATATGTAAGATCTTCATTATGCAGCCAGGAGCTGAATCATGTAAGATTAACACAAAGCCCTTGTGAGAGGATTTTTTTAAACTTTATTAATATTAATAGTACGGGCAGCTCACGTAATTTTGTAGTTTCCAAATCCAAATGTCAATACAGGGGATAAATTGTACTTTTCTTTTTTGCCTTCTTAGCCTTCTTTGAAGAAAGGAGGACATTCCACAGAACTTTACATATTTCCAGCTAGGTTCCATTTTTACCTCCCAAAGAGTCACAGACTCTTTCTCCTGGCCATTGATTAAGGGGGAACCTGAGGATACAGGTAAGAATCCTAGGGATTTTATTCTTTATGATGACTTATGCAGCATCATAAAGTACACAGTTGTTAATCAAGTAAAATACTTCACTAATGACCTAATGAGAAGTACAGTAATAGCTTAAGAGTGGGATTGAACCTGGCTTTGAACCCATGCACAGAACAGAAGGAAAATTGAGATGCTCAGATTGCATCCAAAGCAGGCAGCAGCTGAGAAGGAGCATCTTAAACCTAACCAGTACACAATAGGAGAGAAGAAAAAACCAACTTTTATCCCCCTTCGTGTAAGAAAGAAGCCTGAAATATGCTCCTGAAATGCTGGCTTGCAGGATCTTTTTTTCAAAGAGCTTAGCACACTTCAGTCCTTTTCACACTTAACTGGAGGAGGAAGTATCACGTACTTGCCCTGGATACACAGAGACTTAACAGATGAGGGTTCACCCAAGAAGTGGTTTCTATTCTCTGCTCTATCTGACAGAACTCGGTTTCACATCTCAGAGAGATTCTGCAGTGGAACATTGTGACAATTGCCATGTTGTTACATCGCCACTTCCCCATCTCCACTCCTGACTTTTGCTTCTCCTGCCTGCCTGAGTGCAGCAGGACAGCTCTGCCAGCTGCTGGAAAGCAGAGCCAGCACCTCACAGCCTTGGGCTGTGCCCCTCACAAGAGGCTGTCCTGAGGACACATCATTGGGTTATTTGTTTTTTACACGTGCAAACAACCCTGTCGCCACTCTTGAAAAGGATCCTTCCATTCCTTTCTCCAGGATTGTTACTTCTTTTACTAGCAGCTAAAATACAGCAGCACTTGTTATAGCATCTTCTAAAAGCGGATTCCTTTCTCACAAAACAAGAGAAAACTGTTAATTGTCAGGCAAAATTTGTCACTCTTCTCACCTCCTATTTCACAATCAAGTAATATAAATATTTTTTTCTACAAAGAGAGAATTTCAACAGGGAACAACCAACCCACAGTCTGCTACTCGCATCATTCTAGAGACAATATGGAAAAGCAAAAGGTAGAGACAGAAAGAATCTGAGTCTTCTGCTTGTTTCAAGTTTTCTATAAAGGAGAGAGAATCAGCTACAACTTAAAAGAAATCCATAATATTATTCTAACCTCTGGAGGTTATGGCTCATGGCTCATTCCATGTTTACAAGCTATTCTGTGCAGCTTCCAGGAAAATCCATAAACATTCAAATATATGTTTTAGAACCACAGCCCAGCAAAAGAGAATGAAAATTTACTATCATCTTGTTGGATGGATGGCACTGAAGTTGTAAAAGAATAAAAATACTTTGCAGTATTATGGAGCTAATCCTAAACCCATCAGCTAGATCTTTATTCATACAGATACCAGGTGACAGCTTGTGCACAGTTTCTACACTGAGAAATGAGCGCAGTGATTGTCTATTCAGACATGCTCTTTAATAGACAATTCTTCCAAGTTGAATATTTTTAAATATTGGAGGTTTACTCCTCTCTTCTTCCTTTATTTTTCTACATCTTTTCTGCAAATAATAAAAACAAGAAAAAACCTTACAAAAAGATTGAGTTAAGAAAAAAGAAATAACATGCCTGGAAGAAAAACACGCTGGAATTGCAAGGAAGGAGCTTGTCCACATTATACTTTCAGTCTCATTCCTCAGTCTGAAGACACTTAAATTTTGGAGGCACTGATCTAAAGCAAAACAGATTTAAAAATTTATTTCTCTTAATCATACACAGTGAAATGGAGTTTGAAAGTTGTAACCCATAGGGGCACCTCTTGATTCAGGGTGGTTGCAGCTTTAGCTTGGCATCAGTAAACAATGAGCAGCTCTCTCTTCTGTGGTGCCTATAAAAACCTTACATTTGCATATACAAGTAAATTAAACTGTGTTCTGGGAATGACTCAAAGAAAATGAAATCAATCACATTTATAAGCATCTTGTAACCTTTACCCGTTTCTCTGGAAGAGAAATAAAATGAAGACAATTGTACCTTGGTTTCCACAGTGCTGTCTGGGTGTTTGATAGTAATCTGACTGGGAAATGATACCGACAGCAAGATAACAAGAAAACCCATTTATCACTGTGACAGGTGCTGGGTTTCATACGAGTTTAAATTACCAGTGATGGAGTAGGGTTGTCTTTCTCTCATCTCAACCTCATAACCACTGTTTAGACTCAACTAAAGTTTCCATTTCGTAGTAATCAAGTTACATGGAGTCAAATTGTTATTCATGAATTCAAGGAGGTTAAGACTTGAGATTCATTAATGTGATGTTGTCAGCCACAGCGAGCAGGTCCATGGCCTAGAACAGTGTGGTAATTGGTAAATCTGAATGCTGGGTGGTTAATGGCTGTTTATTAGCCTCTAATACATTCTGTGTTATTTAGTCTTACAAGATTTGACACCAGATATTTTTAGTGAGTCACAACACCCTGACAGTTCACCTTTCTTGTACATCAGTGGATGTGCACCAGAGCTTAACTATGCTATTGAGGGAAAGAAATATAAATCACCACTTCTATCTTCTGCTGGGCAGAGTGATCTTCCCCCTTTGGATACCTCAGGACTTAAGGAGCTGTTTTGAAACCCAGGGCACCATTTATGGACAAAGACAATGCTAGCTGTGTCATTTCCATGCCTCAATTTCTTTATTTTTTCTTTATCCTTAAGAATACTTTACTCCCTTGATTGTTTTTCTGAGAAAGAAATCAAAACCAAAAGAAACAAAAACATCCTTATGACTTCTTTGGAACTTGGTCTATCAAGAACAATCTTTTCTGTTTCATTCAGAAGGACAAAATTTTACAAGGCAAGAATCTGTAGAAATATCCCTTTTCACATCTCATTTTGATGGTAGGATGGATTGTTAAATACGAAAGTTTGCCAGAGAAAGTCACATTCACAGCATGACACTGGGCTGGGGAGAGAGGCACGTGTAAGGCTAGGCAGGGTTCAGCTGAGTCACCAGGCCCTTCACAGGCTATCAAAGTCCTGTCAACATCTGACACCTCATTTAATTCCTGTCCTCAATGTAATGTGCTGATCTGTGCTTACATAGGCAGGTTTCTCATCATTTGATACGGGATACCAAATCATAGCTCTGAAAATGTGGGGTTTGTTTATAGAATTCCAACATAATTAACTTATATGTACTTTATTCTTTTTCCACCTTGCCCTTTATCTGATATCCATCCTTCAGGTTTTCTCTGGAGAAAATTAGAGAGAGGAGGAATAAATCTGAGTTTATTAGTTTTAGAAAGCAAAAAAAAAAAAAAAAAACCACTCTAATTCTCCTTTATAAAATCTCTAATTCCTTTATTTTTCTCTGCACTTGTTTTAGTTTCAAATCATTTTCTTACACAAGTGAGTAGAAAAGTATATAAGGAACTGTGATGTGTTGACTACAGCTGGAAAGACCAAAGCCACAGCCCTCCTCAGCTGAACAGGGGAGAGAAAATAAAAATAAAATCTTGTGGCTTGAGATAGGGACAGATCTTGGCCATCAACATTCCCTCGAACAGACATCAGAGAAGATTAAAGCAGTTTCTCACAGAAACAGAAGCCCCCACTTGTCACACAACCCCAACACAGGAATTAAGAACTGTAGAGCCTTTGCATATTGCTGCTAATACTTTGCTATTTCTGCTGTAAACTCCTTGACTGAGACACAGTAGAATGATATTCTCTTTTTTGTATAGGAGTGTCCTACCATGACTGAGCAAAACACCAAACATATTTTCCTTCCTTCCTAGTGCTAAACACTGCCCAAATGTTTTTCTTAGTTCTGGTATGCAGGACCTTCTATTTCCATTACTTCAGGACCTCAAGATCACTCAGCAAATTCTGTATAGTACCTGGATCCTTATTCTTTATTGGTATTCTTTTTACCTTTGAAATATTAACATGTTTCAAAAGCATTGCATATCATGCTTCTCACAACAAAATATGTGATGGGCATATGAAGCAAGATGAGTTTCTCAATTAAAAATCTTCCTTCAACCCAATATTTTCCCTATTTCAGTTTCTCATGCATCTTTCCAGGCTTCTAGTAGTTTTATTTCTTTTAATCTTAGTCAATAATTTTTTCTTTTAAAAAAATATGAGAAGCTCCACAGAAACCTAACTAGGTTACATCTATGGAAACTGGACTGCCAAGGAGTTTTTTATGGTTTAATGCTACTGAGGTGCTTTTCACCAAAACTCAGAGGAACATTTTAAATGAAACCCAAAGCAAATGGAAACTCCCTAGATCTTATACTTTATACCATACTTTGGATTCTTCCTAGTGATACAAATATCCATTGAGGTCAAGGTTTGGGCAGCATTCACAGCACTACAAGGCTTTGAGAAGAAAGAAGCAAACCTAGGCAGTTCCAGCTCAAATTGTTTTTCACTTGGAGTCAGGGCTGCTCAGATGCAAACCCAAGTCACAGGTCTTTGGGCACATATCCCCGGCCAGCCTTAACTGAAGGTCTTCTATGGAAAGTCTACAGTGTCTATCATAAAGCACAAAACCCCAAATATGTGAAAATTATTTCCTGTATATATTGTAAACTCAACTGCTCTTTTTGAAGGGAATGTAACAAAGGTATTATGCATATAAATTATCTTTTCAAAACCGTGATCACATCTTGGAAATATGAACTGAGACTGAGCCTCTGAAAAGACACAGAGATCTTCTTGGTGGGGGTAGTTTTGCTTTTAAATGGCATTCTATCAAAAGAATGACAACAACAACAATAAAATAAACAAGCCAGGCTTGATAGGTTTCATATTGTGCTGCAGTGTCATGCATATTAATCACCATAATGAAACTTATTCCAAGTAATTCACGTGCTGAATAAACAGCTTTGTAAAGTGATGCATTTTAATTGTAGGCAAGAACATATTGTTCAAATCTGTGACATTAGAGAAAAAAATTGTGTCTTTGTACTATTTTTGGTCTGTCTGGTTTTGTTTTTTGCAAATAATTTTAATAAAATCTAAAGATAGAACCTTAGAAAACAGTATGAAAATTCTTCTTTTTTTCTCAGCAAGAAATGAACTTGGTGAAGAATGGTGCAGCATGACCAAAAGCACACACACCTGATGGGTTAAGCCTCTCACACATGGTGGGTTATCGAGTCTCCAAAATTATTGCAGCAGTCTCTATTAATTTGTGTACACTGGTGGTACAGATGATGAAAGTGACACAGTTGCTTTCATTATTAACTTCATTATATGATCTGTAACATTATTAGCAGCAAGACAGCAAGTACAGAAGGCAAGCTGATAATGTAATCAAGCACAATACACTGAAAAATTGTGAATAATATACTATTTGCATAAAAAAACCCCTTCTTTTAAAATCACAGCCAGGGAAAAGAGCTTAAAAGTAAACCCAAAAGGTTTTCTCAGTAGAAACTACAAAAAAAACCAAAAAATCTGGAAGAAGAAAGATGTTTTTCAGAGGTACTTTTTTGTTGATATGTGATACTAATTAATGAAAAATATTAGTGGTTTTGTTGTCATTCATACGGCAATTGCTTCAAACAGCCCCAATAAACAATTGATTTTAATCTGTGCTTGAAGTTAGTGTGAACTAAATGGTCTTTCTCTTATTGGACTTTTTTTTTCTCCACCCGTGGTGGTTCAACCCCAGCTGGGAATGAATTGCCAGGCAGCCACTTGTTCACTCCCTTCTCCTTGGTGGGGTGGTGGGGAGAATTGGAACAAAAAGCAGAACTTGTGGATTGAGATAAGGTAAATTGAAGGAACGTAAAATAAACAATAAAAAGAATGACAATTATAAAAATAATTGTAACGTTAAGGAGAGAACTAAAACCCAAGGAAATGAAGTGATGCACAGTGCAATCACTCACTATCCACTGACTGATGCCTTCAGTCCCCAGGCAGCAATTGGTGCCACCCACCCAATTCCCCCCTTCAGTTTAAACACTGAAGAGGATGTCCTGAGGAATGGGACATTCCTTAGTTTGGGTGTCCTGACTCTGCTCCCTCCCAGCTCTTTGTGCACCCCACTGGCAGATGGTGAGACACTGAAAAGTCCTTGACTCAGAACTATTTAGCATGAACTATTTAGCAACCACTAAAACATCAGTGCGCTACCAACATTATTCTCATACTAAACACAAACACAGCACTGTACCAACTACTAAGAAGAAAATTTTCTCAACCAAAACCAGGACACCACTTAAGCTTTCTTTTGTGTTATAGATGTTTCTGGAAACTGTATCATCTAGTTGAACTATACACGGTATTTAGAAAGATGATACCATGTACATGCTTGGAGATCTTAAAAGCCAAAATAATATAAATATCAAAACTGCAGTGTGGATTAGTCCAGTCAAATTCTTCATGTAAAATGGATCTGTAAAACAACATCTCCACAGAAGTCAGGTCTTTGCCTTTTGGTCTTTAAATAATTCCTCTGGAAATTCACAAGGAAGGGATTAAAACTTTGATTTTCAACAAAGGTTTCATTATGTGTGACAGCACAGTCTGAAGACTAAACTTGAACTATTACTAATTTGAGACGAAAAAAACCCACAATTGTTCTTCTCTGTCTGCTTGGCTTTCTAGTCGAGCTCTGTTCCAAGAGGAGAGTTCTTTTACTTGCCATAGGTCGCTCTTATATCCAGACTTATCCTTGTAGTTACAGCAATGCAATAACCATACTCCATGAGTTCTGCCAAAACCCAATTACTCCAAAGGCAAAAGAACCACTGTGAGCCAATATCCACAAAGGTGTTCAGATCCTGAACCTCTCTGAAATGGATCTAGACAACTCTGTTCCCTTCCTGGCATAACTTGCTGCAACTGTCAGGGATTTGCTGTGTTTGTAAACTAGTGGTTTTAATCACAGTACAGATTCCACCTCAGTCATCAAATATAAATGCTTTAACAGTGCACTTGTCTAATTCTATCTATAACATCAGGAGCTAAGTTAGGGTCCTTGAGCATGTGATGGCAGGTAATTAACTGCAGTCATGGGTGGGTTAATTTTACTGAGAAATCTCAAGCGTTGCAGGCCTCTGTAATTTGCTGTATCCCTTGTTCCTCAGGAGAACTGACTCTGAGCTAAACCTCAGAAAATTCATCATAAAATATTACCATAAAACAAGATAAGAAACACAAATCTCTCTTCAAGAAAATAAATAAAACATCAGGTTTTATCACTCTCCTCTAATTAATATGGCAACCATTCTATTCCTTCCTGGAGCCTCCAGGGCAAATGATGTCAGGTGGTGACATGATGCAAACACCATCAAGGGCGAAAAAGGGAAGCAGCTGGTGGGTGTTTGAAGGGGGAGTTATTTCCTAGCAATGCAGACTCCTCTGGAACTCAGCTCACACCTATTGCAGATAAATAGCTTGTACATACTGTCAATATGTCACCTTTGGAGAAATTACAGTATGTGTAGTATGCAAATTACATACAGTCACTGTGCATTTTGATTTCTTCCCATTTGTAGAAATGGAAAAGATATACAAGAACATAAAGAGAAGCACAGAGGACTGGTAGCCACAGACAGAGAAAGCCTTCATTAGTAAGTGAAGTTCTGGTACAGCAGAGGAAGACACATACATCTGATATTTTGATAATAGACTTACAGATGTGAGACTGTGTTATATTCCTCTTATCCCAAATCCACACCTCTGCAGCTTAAGAAATAGCTGATAAACATATATGATAAACAAATGGGTGACTATGTAGCCTACTTTATAAGAAGGGTTAAATTATGGGATCAAAACATCATCTTTGTGTGTTAAAATCTGTGATTACCCTTTTCTGCCTCTTAATGTGATAAAATCTGTCACACATTCTGAACTAATCCCACAACATGGGTGTTTTCATCCACTTCCTGACTAAATTTCTGAAGGCTACCCCAGGAGTTCTCCTCTAAAGCAAGTTAAACAGTCTACATTTTGTTTCTGTTGAACAGCATCTACAGATGACAGCAACAAGGGATTTGCAATGTTTTGCCAACAGAAAAACTTTGGTACAGCTGAAGCTCTTCAGTAGTTATCTAATCCAAAGGTTAATATAACAGGATTCCTTCCCTTGACTTCAGCTCTATCCAGATCACAGGAATTTTCCTAGAGTGCATCTTGGCCAGGGTATACAGAAAACAGATCAGAAGGTGGTCCACATCTTCTGGTAAGACTCCTCTGAAGCTTTGAAAAGCTGGAGCATGTGTAGAAAGTAAATCCTGATGTAGTTATGTAGCAGTAGCAGTGACAGCTACACATGTGCAGTATTCCCTCACTGATAACAATATTTTGAGGAGATGGACAGCTGGTGACCCAAGTCAGAGTGCAGCAGAGGAGGACAGAGCATTCACCACGCCAGGCTGCTCAAAGGAGATGAAAATTCTGAATATAAAGGTCCTTTGCTTTCCCAGACATTTTGGCATTAGACAGGCAGTCACAGGATTTGTCAGAGCAGGAATGCTCTAACAAGTGAGGGCTGAAGCCCTGTAGTTCAGGCTCATGGCTGCCAGCACACCCAGAGGAAGCACACAGTGAGGAGTCCAGGTCTGGCTGGGCAGCAGGTCCTGACACGTGGGCTGGGGCAGCCTGTGTAGATTAATAACAATGTGCAAAACAACTGCACTTTTCTAACCTATGGCCTTGTTTGCTTGGGAAGCATTACAAGTAAGAGATTATGATTAGCACACAACAGATAATGCTGACAACAATGGTAAGGAAAAGCGAGCTGCTTTTTGGGTATTAGAAACGGCAAAGTGCGATTTGCTGTGCCCATTACCAGGAGACAAGCAATAAGATGATAACCATTTCTTTAAAGTCACTGGTGGATTGAAATTTCTGCCTTTATAAAAGAAATGCCAAGAGAAAAGTTTTCAACACTGGAAGCACAGTGGATTAGGGGAATGAGTGCAGCTGTAGTGGGGGAAGACTTTAGGATGTGCAGCAGACATAGAGAAACACCAACACACACCTTTGGTGCTGAGAAGGATCTAGCCTGAAAGCAGATAGCAGAAACTGCTGATTCAATGAGGATTTTTGCAAAAGGCCAGAAGTTTACAACTGTGTCACAAATTCTAGACAACAGTTGAGGCACAGATAAAAATGAAGAGAACAAGAAAAACAACCCACAGTGCAAATAATTGACAGCTGATGACTGAATCCAATACAAAATGTAGTAAATTAAGGTCTTTGTGATGGCATGTAAGTCTGCTTATCCAATTACAAAGGCAGTCCCAGAGAATTTGTTATTCATTTAGCATCATGGAGTACCTTAGCACAGCATCTTGCCAAATGATTAATTTAAAAGACATAACTCCAGAGTATGTTATGACTTGTTTTACAGATTAAAGAAACAGCTCTTAAAATGGTACTTGTTACAGAATCTGTGCTTTCTTCTGGTTTCTTCAAAATTGTCAAGAGTCTGCATGAAAGGTTGATTTCTGGGAAAAACAGCAGCAGCAGCAAACAACAACTCATATTAGCATTCTGACTTTGATGGACTCTTTGCAGAGCATATGGTCCTGATTGCCAAAATGCTTGTTTGAAATTTCGTCAAATATTATATTCAGTTACATGGCGCAGAAAGTAGAAGGGTGAATACTCTTTTTTTAAATTTTTTTTTCTTTTTTTTTTTCTTCAAGGAAAGCAACTCTGGAGCAGATTGTAAATTACACTGAAACCTACTTCATACCCAAACACTTCTAGTTTGCTGCAAGATATACCATCACACGTGTCATATTGACTCTTTGCCACAGTGCAGATTACTGCCTGCCTGATGCAGAACTAGCAATCTGTGTCCTACCAGCCTAATAACCTGCAGGTTCTAACTACAACTGGCTGTGCTAGCTATGAATCTCCCAATGTCAGAAAAACCAATCCCACCTCTTCAAGTACTTCTGGTGAACCGTGAACCATTCTTTTCATCCTTTTGCCCTAAAAATAGTAAGTTCTGAGGTCTTTTTCTTCTTCAGGTCCAGAGCGGTAATTTGTCAAGCTTTTCTTGTAATGCCAGTAATGTGTACTCCCTTCACATATTTCCATACAAGGCACTCTTTGAATGTAGCCTTTGTGCAAAACACTTCTTTGTGTGTGGAATCAGGCAGGCTTTTCTATTAGTGATGCTGTTTGCAGGGTATGTTTAATGATCTAGACATGTTTACCTTGACGAGAAATCTACAAATGGACTTTTAAATGGAACAAGCCATATGAGAAAACAGCTCCATCACTCAACCAGCATGGGGAAAAAAAAATAAAAAGGCTAACTCATTACAAAATGAATCATGTATTCCATGCCAGCTTGACCTATTAAATACGTCACATTCAGCCAACCCCTCTTTTTACCATGAATGACCTTTTGTTGCAGGAAGATATTGCCAATGCAGCAAGAGGAGAAAGTCTCAGCACTTTTTCATCTCCTGTGTGAAGTCTTGGAGACATTTTCCAGAGACTGAAATGCTGATCGTGTTTATATGCCCTTTCAGTGTGAAGAAAGGAAACAAACAAAGTAGAAAATTGGGTTATGTCCTTTTCAATAGTTTATAGTTGCCTTAGGTTCTGTCAGAGGTGATGATCTACAGAAGTAGTCCCTTTACATTTACCCTTAGTTAAAACTCAGGGCTGTTTGAAACTCATCCACAACCATGTTTTCTCATCATGTTCTTGATGCTAATCAGGGGAAAGAGCAGTAAGATTGAAAAAGTGAAAATTTCACCATTTGAAATGAAGTTAATTACTGAAAAAGGAAAGAAGAATGTAAAAAGTGGCATAAAATTACTCTTTTTCCCCCTACTCTCATTCCGCTAAAACTAGAAAAAATTATCCTTGACTTCATTTCAGCATTTTTTGACAGTTTAAGAATAATCCTGAAACTTCCTAGTAAGACTACTTTAACAAGAGCTACAGGAGTTAGGAGACACCGACTGAAAGCAAGTCCATTAGATTCACTACCTATTTACACTCTGAGACTGTAACTTAACAAACTAAAGTCTTGATGAAATTAAAACAGCATTAGAAACCTGCAACATGATTGCAAGTGCAACAAAGAACACCCTGGCATAAAACAACTATAAAGGAAACTAAGAGATCGATACGTTTTTAGAAGGATGATAGAAGAGCCAATGAAATAATTTGAGCAGAATGATATAAGACACATTAAAATAGCTTTATTGATGCATGTCTAGGTGCCAATACTGTCATTTAAAGTGTACCTAACTTCAAGCATTCTGATTCTGATCAATATGGTCTCCTTTCTGAAAAAGAGATTAACCACCCCTGATAGATGACTACTTTTTTATCCATGTTCAGTATAATTGCTGACCCACCATTTTCAATCAGCATTTCCAAAGACATGATAGAGGTCCCTATTTAATCTTTTGTGATACTCTGGAAGGCCCCAGAGGACAGTCAATGAATACTTGTCAATAAATACTCTAGAGACTGGGCTACAGGTACATTTAATTTCCCACTGGAAGACCTGCTTGTCCATGCCTTGCTGTGCAATGAGGGAGTGAAGTGTATAGGCTTCCAGATGTTTGTACATAAATCATGCACTGGACACTGTATGCAGAAGATGTCTTCAGAGCCCCTGCAGGTGGGTCTGGATGCAAAACCCCATAGTTAAACTGGCTCTGGAATGAAGAATGAACTCCAGGGACCTGTAAGGTCTATTGTCTGCAAAGATTGCTTTGTTGCAATCTACAAGGTGTTTTGAACTATCTGAATCTGATCTCAGCTCAGGAATATGCCATCACTGGAAAACTAAATAAAACCATCTAGTTTTCCTAAAATGAAAGAGAGTTGCACACCAACCAATTGCTTGCTGTATTAACTTGTGCTTCTCATTGCTCCTCCCAGCAGTTTCTAAGGTTCTTCACTCAATGCAGATCAAACACATTTGTGAACTCCTCAGGCTATTCAAGCACATGGAAGCAAACAAAACCCTGCTGCTATCACACAGAACAACAAGCATTCTTATAAGTTTCCATCCCTGAAAATATCTGATGGAACAAGCATGTCTCATACAAAATCAAAGCAGAACAGCGTATGCATTTGGTGCGATAGGAAACTTCAAGGTACACGAGGTTCCTTGCCACAGGGAATGTGTGCTGCCAGCACTTGTGCTGGTGTCTGACTGTGGACAGGAATTGTTTGGCTCAGTATTTCATTAGTGCCTTATATACCACTCAGATGCTGAGTGCACTGAGCCTTCCACTGCTATCAGGGCTCAAGAAGTTCTAGAAAATTCTTAGGGAACTGTTCTCACATGAGCATTTTATTTGTGGAATGCTTTATGCTGGCAACATCCAGGGCTGGCATGAGACAGTGAATGACTACAGCTGGTGCCTGGAGCAGACTGGAATACCTGCGTTAGCATTTTGATGTGCTCAAGTGGCACCTTCTAGGTGTAAATTTGCCTCATGTTTATAGTAGGAGGCCCAAGGTGCTGTCTCAAGGGAATGGTGTGTGCTGAAGCAGTTCCCTTGTGTGGGAGTGGCCAAAGCCATAGGACAGTGCCATCAAGAATGTCCCACTCATGAGGTGGGAGCACCTTCACCTGCCAGGCAGAGACCTGGGGGCTGGGGCTGGCACCTGAATGAGCCTCTTTGCTGGCACACCTGCCATGCAGACACACAACTTGAGAGCTCTAATGGAGTGCAAAATCAACTCCAACATCTTTCTTTTTTTGTTGTTTGTTTTTTGTTGTTTGTTTTTTTTTTGTTGTTGTTGTTGATGGTTTGGGGTTTTTTGTTTGTTTTTGCACTGCACTGGTAGGTAATAAGAAAAACCTGGCAATCCTCCCTTTTATGTACAACTGATTGATGCAGTAATCACAGGCAAGGCTTATGGCCAAGTGCCAGTGGATAATGCACCTAACACGTGTGACCCTTCAACAAACAGCCCGAGTTTAACTGCTGCTTATCTCTGAGATTTCCCAGTGGCACCTTTATACTGCAAGCAAGGTGTTATCAGCACTTGCTAGGGACCACACAAATGTAACACTTCTTTGCAAGGATCACAGGAGCCCAGAATGAGTTTGAAGGGAAGATGATGCTGCCATCATTTCTGTTTTATCTAGAAACCATTGTGATTTTCAGTTCCCTTTCCTTTAGGATGCAGCACACATCTGGTTGTGGGATATTTTGGGGAGTGACACAGTGGGATTTAACACAAGAATAACTGCAAGAGTCTTCTGTGGAGGACTGTTTTACCCAGTAATTCTGTTTGGGTGACAGTTGATGGTAGCTACTGGTACTGGTAGATATAATTACACAATAAGTTCACTCTGCAGAACAAATAATAATGCTGAAAACTAACATCAATACATCGCCACTTAAAACACTGGGGGAAAAAAAGAAGTGGCAGGATGTTTTAGAGCAAGTTTATAAAGAGACAAATTTTTCAAGGTCAGTCACAGCAGTGTTGTTCCTAAGAAAATAGATTTTAAAATCCACTTCTAAAATTAAGTTATATTTTACACTGGAATTTGGATTCCAGTAGAGTTGAAAGGATCACTCAGCAAGTTCAGTATTTCTGTTTCCCATGCCTGGGGTCAATAAAGGACATAACTATGTTATTTAGAACCCTCAAGTTATTACTTTGCTTAAGTCACATATTTTGTTTTCATTTGGTTGTTTAGTCTGTGATAGATCCCAAATATTATCATGTAAAAAATGTTTTTCCAAGGATTTTTAAGTGACTTAGTGACAGGTCTCAGAGCACTATGAGCTGGATAGAATTTATTATACTTAACACAAACAGCAATTTTGGCAGTATCTGTCAAAAGAGTACAAGAGATACTCTGTTATGAACAAATACATGGAGTGAAGGAAGTATGAAGCTGCAGAGCACTGATTCTCCAGGGAAATGACCTGCCTGACCACATTCTGGCCCATTTGTCTATGGTGGTTCTCAGCTGCTGAGTTGCCATGTTTAGGTAATCTGATATGAAAACATGTCACTTCTGGTCTGAATTCTTAGTAGGGGTAAATTAGATTTCAATCTCTGAAATATCGTATCAGGAATCAGAACAATTTGTTTTTTACTTATTTTTAGAGAACTAATTCCCATAACCTATGTGCATGTGTTTTCAACTAAATTAATTTCTTATTAATTTATGATTCTAAAACATCACCAGGATATAGAAAGAAAAAAAAAAAAAGAGAGATAGCTGTACCATAGAAAAGGCCAACATAATAGAATTCTAGACAATATTATGATAGTTAATATGTTAATAAAGCCAAATCATGATGTAAAGTACCAATTCAGGCACCATTTTTAAAGACTGAAGTGTCAGCTGATAATTTCCTCCAGCAACCTCCATATTACAGGCTAAATAATTTTGAGTCATTTATTTACTTTTGATTGTGAATTTGTGCTTTGGACAATATAAGTCAATTATTGTCTGCATTTCTGCATCAAGGCTGTAATTCTAATTTTATCTACTTTTTGAAAGATTTCCAATCTTTGATTTCCAGGGGTGAAGAATTCAACATATTTCTAATCTTTGATTTCCAGGGGTGAAGAATTCAACATATCACTAGATGAATTACTCCAATTATTAAACTACCTGTTGTCTCAAATAGGCATTGGAACCTTATTATTAAAGAGTCAAACATCTTCAATTTCCTTCCACTATGTCCAGTTTTCTGATACAGATCATCAGTCTGCTTTCAGAAGTCTTTTTACCTTGCCAGTATTTGTTGACCCTATTCAAATCATATCCCTTCCAAGTCTAAACCCCCAAACTGTCCTGATTCTCGTGCTCACATCAGGTCTGCCGTACAGAGAAACCCTTCTGTAGGTCAATTTTAACTCCTTGCACTATCAGTGGAACTCGCCCTCACAAAAGCCACATCCCTCCCAAATGAAAATGGAGCATGCCCCAAGGCCTTTTTAGTCAGTTATTCCACATCAGGCCTTTGAACTAATAACCCTGTTGGTTATGTATTGGATCCCACCTACATAGAGAATTTGTTTCCCAGCAGTTTGTTTCCTTCTCTGAACCAGTGCTCCAGCCCTCTGAAGAGCTGTCACATTAATAAACCAAAATGGAAAATGGCTGCTTCTTCATCTTTGGTATTCCTTTTTCATTTTTTTAATGTCAAATAAAAATAGTAAGTTGACACCTGTAGTGAATTAAGACCTAGTGGCAGATCTGTAATATATAATCCTATTTCCAATCACAGTTTCTGGGATTTCACTCAGCAGTGTCAGTGCTGGGCACTTGACCCTGAGACCAGAGCTCCTGTTTTCAAGGCAGCATCATATGGTGATCTCATCACAGAGCTTGGGAAACCTGTGGGAATTACCCTCTATGAGAAAAATAATTTCCAACGAAAAGAGGAAGTATAAGATATAAATTATCCTCTATACCTAGATTTTAATGCTGTCATCAAGTTTACACATAGAATGAACCCCAAAAACAGCAATAAAAAGGAAATTGTCCAAAACATAGGGATGCTTAATTTTCAGTTCAATATTTACTCATCAGAATGGTCTTTTCCATTACCAGGGCTTAATAAACCTACTCAGGGAGGCTCTAAATAATTTGTTTGAAAACTCATTGCCCACATTTATACTTAACTTTGAAATTTTGTCAAAAGTTGAGATGAAATTATTTTAAAATATGTTTGAAAAAACTTGTCATGAGGCTATAATTTCAGGTCAATATAGATCATAAAAAATTTCTACTGCTTTTGAATTTGTGTTTTGGAGGATCTGAGACAATTGTCCACATAAAGCATTAAAGCATTAATTCAGATCAATTCATATACATGATGGATTTAAAATACTTAGCACACTATGGAAGATAATGAAAAAAAAAAATTAATTTTGCTATCTTGCCACTGTGATAATTTGATGCATTAGGCACAGCCCATTCTTGTTAGGAAACATTAGATACTATTATAATTTTGAGCTTGCATAATGCAAGAGGCAAGAGTTTGGGATAAATACACATGTTAGCTGATAATAGCACATTTTTTTCCTTCCCCCCACCCCCCCCCCCCTTCTGAAAGAGGATTAATCCTACTTTGTCTGGTGCTTAGCAGACAAAGAAAATAATTTGTATAAAATTAAATGGGAATTACTTTAGAATTTTAGATGAAAATTTGTTTTGGGAATAAATTGATAAAAATCAGGTCAACTGTCTGCACTGAATAGCAATGCAAGCAAATCCAGAACCAACAAGCAGTAACCTCAGCAAGACAAAGATCATTTTACAAAATTACTACTTTTCCAAATTTGCAGGGTGAATACTTAATAAAAAGAAAATTTAGGATTTGTACATGGATTTGAAAAACAATTAGAAATCACTGATTTAATGAGGATTTGGTTCACCAGGCAGTCAGAGAATTGAGTGTTGGAGATGAACATGATAATAACAAATGAAATCTTGTTTAAAATTTGGGGTCTCAGCAGGTGGTAGGTAATTAAAGCCCCAAGGAGAACTATGTTGCCACTCAACTGATATAACTAGTTTTATTTAGGAGATAAGAGAGTTAACATAGGATAAAGACTGTCTCTACCCAACTCTCCTGACAGCCATTTTCTAACTTTTTTGGACCCTATGTGTCCCGACCCTGACTGCTTCCCCAACTCCCACTACTAGAAATCTTTTTTCAGTGTCTAACCTGCCTGTGGCTGAATTCAGTACATTATCCTCAGAAATAAGTTTATTCTTTTTGTCTTTTCAGTGATATTTTTCACATTTAGGGAACACCACAGAAAATTCCTATGAATTTTCTTTTTCTGAAGTAAAAACCTCCAATTTCTCTCATCGTTACTCATTTTATAGGTTTTTAAATCATTGTCCTCTTCTGGACTGTCCTCATTATGTATCTAGTCTATGTAAGGATAGCTTGAACAAGAAAAAAATTATCCCTTTTCCTGTTTTGATGACACATTAAGTGCTTTGCTTCAAAAAGTGTTGAGGTGAGAAAAAGCCAAATTTGAACATGAAAGAGGTCTGAGCCCTTTTACAAAGCAACGCCTGTTACTTACCCAAGCAAGTTCAAGTTTTTCAGAGAAATTTTCAGAAATTGCCACTCCCCTTTCAATGCTCACTCCAAATTATTCAACATCCAAAGAATGTATTAAAATCTTTCAATTGTTTTTGAGGAGTTTAGAATTCTTCCTTCATCCCTTCTCCCAGTAGCTGACGGTTGTTGTGAGTGATTAGGGAAGTACTAATTAAACTCCTTCTATTGTTCTTCCATTCCCAGTGAAGGCATTAGATATTTTTGTGCTTGCATATGATGAAGACCATTTGAAATATATTGGTGATTTATACAAAGCCCTTTTCCCTTTGAAATCACCTCAAACTTCACTATTTTTCACATCTACATTATCCTTTTATGTACTACACTCACTGCAGAACTGTGAGAAAACTCTTTGACCTAAATATAAATACAGAGTAATGTATCTTTCTAAACAACATAGTGATATGTTACATAAAGCTCCAAAACTAGTTCATATCTGACTGTGCAAAACTTCAGGTCAGTCAAAGGGTGTGAAATAAGGAAATACAAAAGCTCCAAATATTGCATCACTATTTTGCAGGGAGTAATTCTCCAGAGACATTTTTCCTTGTAGGTATAACTAGAAATGTCCTATTTTCACCTAGGAAATATTTTAGCAGTCCTATCCAGCTTCTACTGACATTAGTGGCAGTTTTTGTGCTTGCTTCTGGGACCTGGATATTCATTTTGCTGTTAATCCCTATGAACACATCCAGCATACATCCCTCATATCTCAGGTAAGCCCTTTAGCTCTTAGAAATGCGACTCTAATCCAAATTTTGGGCCTGACAAGGGGCTCATAGAAGTCACTGTAAAAGTAATTACTTGGGGATCCAATTCTTTGTTCATGAAGGAAGTGTCAGACAGCTGGTAATCTGTGTTTGACTTGTCTTGATGGAAGAAAATGCAACCTCACATAGCAGCTGGAATGAGCATCCTGTTGCTCGTGTATTCTGCCAGTAGAGACACAGGCTCCCAGCCACTGATGATCACAACAGGAAAAAAGCAAATCTTTCTTATGTCACCTCAAGCATCATGGTTTTGTTACTCACTTTTGAATTTTTTTTTCCCCCCAATCACAACTAGTGACTAGTCATTCTCATTACACTGATCATAAAAGGAATAATTGATTTTGGTAATTTTTAAAAACTTTTTTCTCCTTTTGTAAACCATGCCAATATAATAACCAGGAGATCTGCAAATTATCAATCTGCTGCAGAGGGAAGCATCTTACCTCTCTGCTGCACACTGAGACATCAGCTGAACAGTCACCAAAGATGCACACTGAATATTGCAATTATCACAAGAACAAAAAGAAAAGTCTGCAGATGTGGGGTAGACAATTTGACAGTCAAGTCAACCAGGAGAGATATTTCCTGATCTGAAACAAGTTCTTTAAAAACAATAAAAATTAATTTTCCTCTCATTTCTGTATTTTATAGCCAGCTATTGAAAGGTTCAAGTTTAAGAAAATACATGGCTCTTTCACAGTGCTTCCCAAACCCCAGATTTGTTAAGTGTT
Organism: Haemorhous mexicanus; assembly: GCF_027477595.1. NCBI lineage: Eukaryota > Metazoa > Chordata > Aves > Passeriformes > Fringillidae > Haemorhous > Haemorhous mexicanus. Next base: position 13,405,828 of record NC_082348.1, read on the forward strand.
TGAGCCTTGATACTATCAGTATTTGCAAAAAGGGAAAAGCAACATACTACATTTATGCAGGAAGGTAAGCTGAGGTGTGCAGTAACACAGTGGTTGACATGAGGTCTTTGGGGTGTCCTTCCACTTTGCTCTGCCATGTTTCATTCTGTTGTCCCTCAAATTCCTTGCATGTTGCTGGTTTTAATACGCAAAAATGTTCTTTTCAGCTGAAATATAACAGTGTGAAAAAACCTGTCACCTTGGCTCAAAAACAAGCAAACATGGAAATCTAGAATGTGTTTTTGGAGAGTTAGTCAGCCATATAGAACTAGAAACATTACAACCAAAAATCAGAATTTAATAGGCAAACATCTTTTGTTTATTACCTCAGACTAAATGCTATTTTTGCAGAATGATGGTTACCCAGATATATTAAAAAGAAAATATCAAAAGTGGAATGCAGTCAAAATAATGGGAGAGAGGCCAGGAAAACAGTCACAAAAAAACTTACTTCTCTTACAGCATTTTCCCTCTCCAAAGCCAAAATAAGACATATTTCTTTTCATTTTGCAGAGTCAAAAATCAGATGAATGAAAAAGGATTAAAAAACAACTGTGTACCTAGAAGCATATATATCTGCAGTCCAGCTGTACTGGCTTGGGAACTACAGACAACTGAGACTATTGTCATAGCAAAGAAAAATCTCCAGATGCACTGGGATTAGTCCAACAAGAAGTGAATGAGAAGTGGGAATGGGTGAGGGAAAGCTTTAAATGAAAACAATAACCAGCTAGGTTTGTGTCTGTGTAGCTTGTCTCTGGTTCCTCTGTTAAATGCTGACTCCAGTCAAGTGTGAGAGCAGACTCTGGATAAGAGGGCACATGGACAGTCACAGAGATCTCTATGGATAAATAGATCAAGGCTGTGAAGGGGTTTGGAACGGTCACAAAATGTTGTGTGGCTCATAGGAAGAGGCAGGGCTTATAAAACATGCTTGTGGCTTACTTAGTGGGTCTACAGCCTGCATAAATTGACATATTGCTATTTTTCCTACTTGAAAGAGATTCCATTAAAAGATTAATATATTTGTTTATGCATACTCATGCCATACAAAATAATTCAAACTGCACCACATCACTGAAGCCCCATATTTGTTATTATGGAGTGAGGCAGAGATGGTGCTGTAGAACAACTTTGTTTTTGAGCATAATGCTATAATGATTACACTGATTGGGTATAACAGCCCACAAATCTGAAGTCTGAGAACATCAAATTACCCAGCTGTGCTTTCTTTAATGCAGGTCTGGACTAGAGCAACTCTGCTCTTAGATTTTAAAGGGTACTGAATGCTTGTAGAGCTCAGGTTCTTCTGAGACCTCTTGAAATTTACTCCAAATGTCAGATGTAAATCTGCTATACAATAAAGCCTTGAAGTTAGAAAGCTGAAAAAGTAAAAGGTTTAGAGACCCTGCAAGGGCTTTTTTCTTTTTCTACGTAAATCAATACTCTGAATTCACCCTCTTTTAGGGAGATATAAATGCAATGCATTTCCTAAAGGTGTTTCTTCTTGACAGCTCTTCAATTTTAAAAGTCACAAAGTTGAAAACACTTTTAGTAATGGAAAATAAGATTTTGTTTTAAAATCCCCAATTTATATGAATGTGATCAATTTTTTTGCTATTAAGAAACACTGAAATTTCTTCTGCACTCACAGAACCTATTATTTTATTGGAGATTACCTTCTGAGTAAAAATATTTTTAACCACTTCTTTCTGAGCTATATTTTTGTTAAAAATAAGATACTGGAAAACACTGAAATGTAAATACAATGGACAAACATGTTCTGTAAAGAAAGCTATTCTGTCCACAGAGACATTTGACAGCAAAATATTTAATCACAGCTTTATGATCAATGTCCAGTATTTCATTCCCAGACTCCTTTGTTTCTTTATCTCTTTATATTTGTGACATATTTTGAGACTCATATGATTAAATCATTTTAATGAAAAAAAACTCTGCTCATCTGCATTTTCGATATCTTAAAATAAGCAGAATCCTCAACAACTCAGTTCTGCCTGGTGTATGAAGTCAAGTTTCCTACCTCATGCACACCCTCCAAACACTTCCAGATGGAAACACTTAGCCTCTCTCTTCTCTCCACTTTCCACCTTCCAACACTCTCCTTCCTGAAGGTTCCTGCTGTAACATGAGTCCCCTAAACACTGCTGCAAGCCAGAGAAAACTTGGATGGACATGGAATAGTTCACACTGGCTGGGAATGGCCAGCCAAGTCCCATTGGGTCTGCCAGAAGTTTAGATAAGAATTACAAAAAGCTTGGCTGGTTTCTGGCCATTTCTGCAGGTACCTGCCTATGATAAATTTCTTCCTACCATGTGAGCTTCATTGCCTCTCCAAAGAGCAGTTTGCTGCACCCAGACAGCTTTTTTAAGCTGAAAAGGTCTATGGTTGAAGAGGTCAAATATATGTACCTGACATGCTGGCAGGGAGCAAGCTGGAAACAAATCATTATTTTGCCTTTCAGGGTGGAATTTTCCTTGGGACTTCTCTAAGAGAAACATTTTTTTAACGCTGTTACTCAAATTTCAGATTTTTTTTTTCCTCTGTTCTCGCTGCCAATACATTCTAACATTTTTGATGCATTTTTCTTTCTAAGCTTTTATATAACTATGAAAATTCACTTGAACTTCGATAATGTGAGAGGAACAGCAATATAGTTACCCCTCTCAATTTAACTGTACTTGAAAAATGAGACAGAAATGTGATTATTGTGAGCAGATTTTGGGATATATTTCCCAAACAAATAACTGTAGATGTAGATCCTTTTGCATTGATTTTTTTTTTTTTTTCTTATCAGATTACTCATTTTGCTTAAAAAAATGAATGGAAATAAATGTCATCCCAGTCATAAAATTATCCTTGCCACCCACCAGTACCACCCTATTTACTGCCAGGGCACCATGCAGCAGTCCAGGGCAGAATCAGCCTTTCTGTAAGAACTGATCCCAGGAATTCAGCAGAACCACTGTGGCATGGCAAACAGAAAAGACCAAATCAAGCCTTAAAGCTAGCACAGGCTATGGATGCTTCCAACCTGCCAAGTCCTCCTTCTACTCAGAATCTTTTCAGTGCCTCACCTGTCAAATGAGTTTGCAAATAGCATTTGATTTCAGTGTTATTTCCATTCATTCACACTTGTAATAGTCTTAGGAAGGCTTTCAGGGGATTGATAAAGTTTCCAGCTTGGAGTTAAAATTTCCATGCATATTCAATGTTTTTTCCTGCCTTTTGGTAGCTAAATGCAGAAGTCAAGATTTGTGGCCTTTTATTATCAAATTCAGCCTAAATTTTCTATGTTTATTTATATCCTGTGGTTCTGGAGAAGACTGATATAACAACCTGAACCTCACAAGCATTTTTGATCCAGTTGTATGAGCTATAAATCATCAAGCTTGTACTGAAGATTGACTGCTTGTCAAAGGCAGGGACATAGAAACAAACCCAAAAGCAAACCAAAACAAACTTAAATGTTTGGAAAGAGTTTTGAAGTCTAAAATTATGTGCCTTTTTTGTTAGACTGTTAGAAGAAAGAGATGGATTCATCAGAACAAAAACCAGCTGCAACGAGGGCTTCTAGCAACTCAAGTCAGAAGTCCCAGTACAAAAATCATTACCACAGCCTAATTGTGCCCTGGTGCTTACATGTGGTTATTTGACAAAGTGACTAATTTTTTAAGGTTCTTTCAAGTTAAACACAATCATTTCATAAAAAGAGTATATATGAAAAAAAAAAAAAGAAGAAAAATAAATAACCACGGGCATATGGAATAAGAATGGTTAATTGCTATTCACACTTTTTTTCTAAGTGATTGTTTGTTTTAAATTAAGAATAATTTTTTTTTTAATTACTGAGTTATTTGTTGGTAAATGGGATTTGCTTCTTTTTCCAAACAAAGGGAACAGCATAACATTTCTTTCTGACTTTCAAAATATTTGATGTTTTAAGCTCAATAACATTAAGCCAGTTAACACTTCTGCCTTGGCTTTCTTGCTCTTGCTTTTTCACTGTTTTTCAAATAGACTTCATTCCTTGTGATTTTGGAGAAAAGACAGAAAATGTGACAAAAATGCAAATTGAAGACTGAAGTGATAAAAAAATCAATAAAAATCAAACTAGACTTTCATTGCTATTAAAAGAACCCTCAAATTTCTCTGATTTTTCATAATCTCTTGGGATCTGGAAACTTTTAAAAGATTTTCAGGTAGACACTGCAGCTGCTTCTTGAGACATTTTTTTAAGAATCCTCGATTTATGTAGCAACACACAGCTGAAACCTTGTATAGTAGAATATCAACAGCTTGAATAGCAAGTTTAACTGAGGTTTTAGTCAGTAGAAGAGCAACAGTGCTGGGGAATGGGGGAGAGTTCTATTTCCGTGTGTCTGGGCTCAATAAAGCTCCCTGCTCACCTAGCAGGCAGTCTGAGAGCCTGCTGCCAGCAGTAGGAGAGGTTTTCTGCTATAAAATGATGTTGGATTGCACACCAAGCCCACCCTGGGGGCAGCTGCCCACCCACTGCTGCCACAGGGCACTCGGGCAGTGTCTGTCTGTCTGTCTCTCTGTCCAGGAGAAATGGCACAAGCCAGGTGTGGAATGTCCCCCTCAGCCTTTCCCAGGAGTGTTCCTGCAGGGCTCCTGCCCACCCTGCTCCTGGACAGGAGCTGCAGGGCTGGCCCTCCACCAGGGCTTCTGCACGTGGTGGGAGGAGACCAACGCTCACTGCGGAGAGAGGGACAAAACCTCCTTTCTGACCTCACAGCAAGGATTGCTCCTGGCTCAGAGTCAGCACACAGGTTGTAAGAAACACAAAACACCAGAGATTCTTAGGTTTAGATGCATTTTTGGTGGCCTCTTTTTGCCCACATGGTGAGAAATGGAGACATGTTGATGTCTTGTTCTCTTAGGTCTTTTGAAAATGAATATTTAAATTCATTATCTCCCTACTTAATCACAACCATTTACTTTCTCATTTTTCAATGTTTACACTTTTCAACTGTTGAATTTTTAGATTTTTTAAACATTATTTTCTACAATAGAGAAGAAATTACTTAATGCATAAAATCCTACAGATTATTAAGATTCCAAAGCAGGATTAGAGAGCACTTGAGTGGTAGACTGATACCCACTTCCCCCTGATACCTGTCAGATATACAGAGATTACTAGGGATCTTCCCTCCCTCTCCCCTTAACAGGCCCTTAAGAACCTGGATTTATTGTGACATGCTTCTATCATCTTTTCTTCTTAAAGCCCTGTGATTCAGCTCTTCTAGTTCTTCTGTGCAAAACCTTAATGGTTTAGCCCTTGAAGCCACTGAGCTCATTGCATACTGCCAGAGGAAGGTGAGATGCAAAGAGTTTCTACCTCATTACTATGTGGAATACTGGATGGCAAAATATTCTTTTAAAACCTGTGCTTAATGTTACTCAAAACCACTTGAAACTAATTTAAGTGAGAGATGTCACAAGCTAAAATGTCATTTGTCACAAGTTAATGCCATGCTATTTCTGGAGAAAACAAATTTAGTAAATAGCCTGATTAAAAAGGATTTGTGAGAATGTAAATAAATGAAGTTCAAAGAAATCAGCAATGCGTTTTATATAAAGGCAGTGAGATCTCTCTAGGGCAGGAAGAAAAAGTACCAGCCATGTGGAGGACACAACCAGAACAGATATTCTGTGTTTGCAGCCCTGTGCAAGCTGGCACCCAGACCAAGAGATTGCAGAGAATCCTGCTAACAACCTCAAGACAGATCACACTGTGTTTGGTGCCAGCTGACAGAAAAAAACCCCACTTTATTTTCCTCCTTCAATGGAAATTTTCTTCAAGGAAAGAAAGAGTATAAGGTGCACCTCAACAGACTAATTCATCCTCTAGACCTGCTCCTTTCAAAACAGATCTACACTTCAGATATCCTTTGAAATGGCCAGCAAATCTCATGGGAACCATGTCAGCAAAATCCCAAGTGGAAAGAGCCAGCGAGGGTGGTCCAAAGGCTATTTGTCCTCAAGCCAAATAAATCAAAATTAAGTTTTCTCGGGGGGATGGACTACATCTGAGAATTAGGTTGTTTGAGGATAAATAGTGTTTTGAATGTTCTTGCTTCTACAGCACCTTTCTTCTTCATAGACACACCCACTTTCACTGAACAATTTTTCTTTCCTAAAATTTTCATCAAGAGAAAGGATAAAAAATAATCAGGGATATGTCAACAAAAACCTAATTCCCATTTTCCTATGCTCCTCTGAAGGGAAGAAAAAAAAAAATCTAGTTTTAACTGCAAGTTGTAATGCTTTTATTCCTGTTGTGAAGGATCCAAGCTGCTTGTGGCTGCAGTAAAGATTCCATTCAAAGGGACTGAGCAGGTAGCAAGCAGCAGAATTTCACCAACTCCAGCTCGTAAAAACTGGCAAAGTTCTTATGGCGGCAATGGAATTGTACAAGTTTAAATTATTTCTATGAAAGATGCTTCATGGATCTGCAGGGGGAAGATATCTTCCCACATCACTTCCCACAGAACAGATTTCAATGAATTCCCAATAGTGTGTCTGATAAATTTTACCTTTTATTTTTGCTTATCACTGGGGAGGATAGAGTTCCTCAAACATATCCATTATTCAGATTTCTACATTGATTTTTTTTTTTGTTTCAGATATTAAGCCTACAGATTATTATGAGCCATTTGAGCAAGTCTATGATTTTGTTCCAAGGGTCAGGGAAATCACATAGTACTGTTTCCACTCTCCTTCTTGGGCCATTAGCTTAAAATCCGCCACCACTTGCTCTGAAATTCTCTTTTTGTGATTATTCATGCTAGCAAAACTTGAATGGTTTGCTGTTCCTAGGTGAGGTGTTACTACAAGGTCAGGTTCCTGTAGATAGTGATAGGGTGAAGTCCTTAAATACTTGAGGCATATTTTGTCTCTAGAAGAAAGAGATACATGGTCCCTGTCCTCAAGAATTTAGAATCATGGGATGTATTTTGTCCTATTTGAGCTTAGGTCATGCAGAACCATGGCCTAGGCTTATACAATCCCATCTGCAATGATTAGTAGGGAAATATTCAGATTTTGACTCAAATTATTAATGTGTATGGATCTTTCTTCACCCAGCTTTGTTCTACCTGACACGATCAGTAAGTTCCCAAACATCCAATCAACACAAGATAAAATTCTCAGACCATAGCAACAGTGATGTTATTAATTGCTTCCATTTGGCAGGCATGCAGCTCCACCCTGGAGAACGAGATGCTGCAACCCTCCTTATCCTGCCATGGGGTAAAATCTGGTTTTGTTGCTGCTTCTGCCATAGAAAAACAAAAGAAAGGCATAGAATGACTAGAAGGGAATGGTTGGTGGCTGGCTTCCTTCACTGGAAAGGTACCAAGGGCTATGACATTAGGTGAGTTTTGGATAGAGTGTTGATCTTCTGAGCAGGCCCAAAGCTACCCTGTTATATAATAATAATAGCAATTCCAAACAAAAAACCTCAAATATTCCATTAAATTATAAAAATCCACAAAAAAATGCTGCCCCAGGAAGCTGGAGGCAGAAAGCAATACCAACATCTTCAAAATAAATGAAATAAATAGTGGCAAACAGCTCTGCAGAGACACTGAAGGGAATAGGCAAGGATGTGCAACCTCTCATTGCTAATCCAGTGCCTGCCCACGCAGGGAAGCACGGGGAGAACCAGAGCAGCACCCAAGAGTGCCCAGGCTCCCACTCCTTGGGTGGCAGTGCCAGGCAGGGCAGCCCCTGGTCCCTCTCAGCAGAGCCCTGCCTGTGCTCCCACCAGGGCTGGGCCCTTTCCCCCCACACGGCAGGTCTGCATTTCAGCTGAGAGGTTTGCAGGTCTGGGAGCAGCCTGCCGGGTGGACACAGGGATTTCCTCGTGGGTGGTGGGGCTGTGAGCTGCAGAGGCAGCCCTGGCCGTGGCTGTGTGGCACAGCAGCTGCCTTGGGGACAAACACTGGGAGCTGCTGGGCCGGGAGCGGCCGGGAGCGGCACTGACCGTGGGACTGCTCACTCTGCATCCTCTGCAGCCACACCCTGCAGCCACACCCTGCCTCCCTCACATTCATCCCTCCTGCAGCTTGTTCCCATCCTTGGGCTGCTGCACCGAGGAGCAAAGCTATTTGCTGTTTTCTATTTCTTCACAAAAGGCTCCATCAATGTGGTGGTGCCTAGGATGCCTTCCTATAGCACAACTGATTCCTCCCTGCCTTGTGAATTACCCCTGCATGTTTATGCCACTAGCAAATTTTAGAAATTATCTACATGATGCTGATGTTCTTTCCTTTGGGTAGAAGTTAGGTGAGATTTCCCAGCTCCTGCCCTCCTGGTGAAGGCAGGGAAGTGACAGGTATGATTCCTTTCCCTCCCAGACACTCTGTCCCATGGGACAGGTACTTCTAAATATCTCAACATATATTGGGAAATACAAGGTGTCCTGATGGGACACAAGGAAATCTGAGCATCAGATAAATTAAAGTCACATCATGTTACCCATCACAAGAATCTGATCACTGTGAATTTAATGTAATATACTCTGATTTTAGCAACTAAAGGTACACTCGTTTGAAATATCTTTGGCACGTTGATCTCAGCTGCCTGCACTTCCTGCCCCCCTTATTCAAAAAAGGACCTGGATATGTCACTGGGAGATGGCTGGTGACCACAGCACTCAGGATAGAATATGAACAAGATTCATATTCTAAGCTGCCCTGGCATCTGAGCACCTCGAAACACAGGAAAAAAACCTTTTTAGTGTGCGGGTACACAAGGACTGGAACTGGTTGCAAAGGGAGTCTCCATCCCTGGTGATGGTTAGAAAAAACTGGACATGGCTGTAGACAAGCTGCTCTAGCTGTCCTGTTTTGATTACAGGGTTTGAATTAGATGATCTCCAACCTCAACAATGTGAGTCTATAAAAACATGTTTAAGGTCATTCCAGAAATGTAGGATGTGCTGAGTGACATCCAGCTGCTCCTCTAGAGGGATTCTGGTACCCTGCAGGGCCTGTTTCCCCTCAGCTCACTGCCCACAGACCCCTGGCACCCCAAATGACACCTCTGTGTGTGGAGGGGCACACTCTGCCCAGCCTCCCCCAGTTAGCTTTGAAAGCAGATTTCTAAAGAATCCTGCAGGAGCTTGATGGAGCTCTGGGTGTAAGAGCACACTTGGGAGAGGATTTGAGGGTTATGGAGGCTCTTGTCAAACAGATTTAGCAAATCTAATTACTGCTACTACTACTAATAGCAGACTGACTCTTGGTAGTTTTTGGATATGTTTCCTCAGCAACTGAAAATTGCAGAAACATTTATTTAATGAATAAACTGGGGATTAACCTCAAAAAAAAAAAAAAAAGTTCTGTGCATTTTCAGGAAAGATTTAAATAAGTTTCTTAAGATTTATTCATAAACCTTTTAAGTCACATCACCCAATTCTCACAAACTCATGTGGGCTTAAACTTTTACTCAAAATGTCATTGTAAGCAAATATTTCAGATTTAATGTAGAGAGCAATTATTTTCAAAAAAAAAAAGCTCCACTGTGCTGATTCCCGATTCCTTACAATTCAAATAAGAGAAACAAAGCCTTGAAGTTAGAGAATTGAATGCAAAGAGCTTGGATGTTGAATCTCAGTGCTCAGTAAATACCATCCCTAAAGTGATATACAGCCAGTGAACCTGCCTTCTTTTTCCATTTTCCCTCAAACTTCATGCTCCAATGTCCCTAATTATTCTCATACTGAATAACTTTGAGAAAACGTCGAGCTGTTCTCCAGAAATCCACAAATGGAAGGGAGAATAAAGTCTCATTAAAAAAAAAAAAAAAAAAAGTTATATATTGTACCAAGCTCTGCAAGACAGTAAATACCAAATGCAGCAGAGAGAATTCAAGCTTTTGTGGAACAATAGGGAAATAGGGGTAAAACTATATTTAACTATATTTATATTCACAGCCTCCTACAATGTGAGGGAAATAATTGCTTATGATCAGGAGAGTAGGCACTGATATCATGGTCTCCTGTTATCCTGCTCCAGGTAAGATAAATAACAGGCACTGAACACAGCTTGGGTAGGCATAATTTTAGTGCTGCAGACAATGAGCTACAGCCTAATCTAAGACAGGCTCCTGCAAACCCCAGCCCCACTGCTGGGCTGGGGAGCAGGTGCTCAATGGATTTGCAACAGCTTTCTGTTGGGAAAGCTGCACACACCGTTCCCACACTGCTCCATTAGCCCATGATTAAGTGTAAATGGCTATAAGTACCCCATAAGTTTACAATATATCAAATTTTCTAAATTCTCTGTGGTTAGGCATGAGTGGGATTCTATTAATATTTTAAATCACGCAGGAAAGCATAAAACAGACTTATGCACACTCTCTTAAAACTGAGAGCTCCTGGGGCAGAGGGATCATTCTTGCAAGGTGTAACAGTGTCCACATGACTGATTTTCTAGTATACAGCTGTTCTTGTATGAAAGGATCCTGGAGCTTAAAACCAGCAAGATATTTCCCATTATGTTCCCCTTTGTTTTTGCCCAGCAGCTGTTTGATGGAAAACATCACCAGTAAACAAGAAAATACAAATAGGGGAACATCTTCATCTAGTTCAGACCAAAGCCTAGTAGCCAGTCTCTGGTGATGGCTAAAAGGACCAGTGAAGAGTATAAAACTAGACCATGCATGTTCCTTTACCTGCAGCCATTTTTGGCTCAGGGATCTTCTGAAGACAATTTTGAACCTGACTGCAAGGAAACCTCTCTAACTCTAGAAACCAACAGAAATTATGGCTAGGATGAAAACTAACAAAGCTGATGTAGTTCAAACCTTTCAAATATATATCTGTGACTATATATAAACATGCATATTGAATTTGCAATATATATATATGTGCCATCAGGATGGCCTATTACAATGATGTCCATAAATATGTGTTCCTAAGTCTTCATTGGAAAGTCCACTGACCCAAAGGAAAACCCTAGAATGTGGCAGCTGAAAAAATACCCCAACAAAAATCCAAACCAAAAACTAAAACCAAAGCCACACAAACCAAAGCCTTGAACTCTTAATATATGAGTTCCAATGGGTAAATGCAAATATCTGTAAAGCTGTGTTCTACCTAGTGGAGCCATGCAATAGAGGGCAGCCAAAAAAACTGGCTCCTTCCCCTGTGAATATTCATCCATAAAATAAATGCCTTTGCTACCTGGGAGCAGTGCTCTGTCCCCATGGTCTTGCAAGATTAGCAATAGAACTAATTCTGTTAATTTCTGCAGCTGCTGCTCTGTCTTGGGGAAGAGGTTCTGCTTGCTGTCGAGGCTGCAGTTACTAAGTCTGTATCTCTAAGAAATACTTTTATTATTTTTATTTTTTCTTTAAATGTCAGCACACTTGCCAAAAGGCATTACTGTTGCAGAAAAGCTCATCTTTAATATCTGCATCTTATTCCTAAAACAGTTTAGCTTTTTATTGCCAGTGTTTATAGAAAGCCTACAGTAATATAAATGGCATTCATAAAAGTTGCCAGGTTTTTAGCAGCATGCTGTGCCTTCACAGCAGTTACAACAATTCTGCTGCCACAAAATAGTATCCAATTGCAGTATCTACTGGCAGAAGCACAAATTGTTCTCTTAGGTTGGACATTGCTGGAATAAGATCACATTTGCTAACACCTTTTTTGTTGTTGTTTTCTGGGTTTTGGCAGGATGAAATGTTTCTCTTTCTTTTGCCACATAAAAAGGAAGGATCAGGGAGTTGTTTGGGTTTGTGCCTTGTTAAGAGAATTACTTTTTTCTTCTTATGATATGAGGCTTAATTATACTTCCCTGTTTGATGCTTGTGTTAGAAATTCAGCTTCCCACAACAGTATTTCTCTATGGAAGGTATGAAATATGTCTAGAGAAATCTGAACTTCTCTCATTTCATGATGCCAAGATTTTGGACAAAAGTACTTGTTCTCAAGAACTCTAAGGGGCTGCCTCTAAATCAGGATTAAGCCCCTTTTCTCTATAAGCCAAAACATATCCAAAGCAAAAGTCTGTTCTGCAAAAGTCAGGTGAGAGAGGAACACGAACAAATCCCTGTCCCAGGAGCAAATGCACAGACTATAAATGAACATTGGCTTTGACTTGGAGAATGCCCTTTGCTGTGTATGTTATGAAACCACAGCCAGACATCCAAAAATTGGAAAACTTCCCTTTGCCAGTGCTGAATAAAGACCACCTCCTTTGCCTGTCCCATGCCCAGTACTCATTTGTTTCTGAGCAGTTCATTGTGGTCTCTCACGTGTGCTCAGTGGGTATCATAGCTGAATCCATGACACAAAGGTAATCCCTGGTCAGCTTTGTCTAGGTCTTAGCACAAGGCTTTTGAAAACATTCTGTCAGAGTTAGAGCTTTTGTACATTTCTGACCTCTCTCCCTCTTTCAAGAAAAAAGCACCATCCCTAAACTTACCAAACCACAGCTGTGACCCATGCAAGCTGCCAGAAATATCCCATCTGAGTACAGCACTGCAAGCTGAACTGAGCTTTCCTTTTAGGACCAAGATTAGAGTTTGCTGGGAAAAGATTTCAGTAACTTAAAAAGGATGTAAGTTTTCCCTGATTCACACTCTGTTTATGATGGCCTGCCTGGCATCTGGCTGCAATGCAGAATTTCAAATTTGTTTTTCCTCCAGGGAGTCAGAGTACTAATCTACAGTAACACAGGCTGCAGGAATCTAATCATTGTACCATGACCCCAAATGATCTTGTTATGCATTCTGCTTCTGCCCAGTCTATCTTGTGGATTGACAAAAGTTTCTGCAGTCTGGAGATAAGGAATGTGGTCTCATCCATTTATTCTTACTTTACTAGCCTGGAGACAGCAATATATTCCAGTCATTCAGATGAGAGACTTGCTGATGAGCACATGGGAATAAATGGGAACCAGTGAATTATGTGCACAGCCACAATGGGGCTTTAGTGAAGAGCAAAGCACACCTCCAGAGACGTGCTGCTGACAGAATCAAAAAGGTGAAGATGGGAGCATCAAGCTTCTTGGGATATTTTGGAGTTAAATAACAAAAGGCAGTACTCTCTCTCTCAGGGAGATTTCCAATCAGATTGAAAAGATGCCCTGAAAGCAGAAGATGGTTTACCCACCATTTCTGCTCTTTTGTTTCATGATAGTTTCTTCCTGAAAACTTGGAGGAAACATGCAACTTGTGGGGAGAAAGAAGGCTGCTTGCCCTGACACCATCAGCTTCCCTATAATGATGGCTCTGCAGTGAATAGCAACATGCTTAGACATGTTTCCTCTTCAGTGGCATCTCTCTCCCAGGCTGGGGAAGGCAATTCTACCATAGCTTTTATGGACACTGCACTATGAGAGGCCTAAGGGAGGCAACACCTGCCTTCATCTCTTTCCTTAGGTTTGCTCACGTGTTTGGTTCAGGTGATTGCACACAAGTATCAAGACATATATGGACTTACTGCATAAAACTCAGCAAGGAATGAGGGAATGGTCAGAAATTAAACATGATAAATGCCTGGGAAATCATTTACCTCCCTTGTTTTGAGAGGAATTAACCTATTGCTCTCTGTAACCCCAACAGGCCAGGCATGAGAACCAGCCACCTGTGCAACAGAGCAGCTCTGTGCTCAGCTCACCAAAGTGACAGAAGGTTCTGTCACTTATTTAGTGGATGTATGTCTCAAATATCATAGCAAGTTTCTGTCTATCTGCACAGCAATGCTTCTCAAAGTAAGGTAATTTCCAAATAAACAAATTTAAGTAATTTCCAAAGTCACAGAGGTGGACAGTTTTCCTTTGGACATCCCAGTACGTTTTCGTGTTGCTTCCCCAAGGACTCCTTACTGCACTCTGTCTTTTCCACTCTGTAATGTTCTCAGAAAATCAAATAATCTGCCTTGCCCCATATATCTCCCCATTCTTATTCTATTTGCCCACAAATCCACCAGGATAAAAAACAGGTAGGTGAAGCAGTCTTCACCTGCACCAAGGTACTCCAGGTAATCAAACATATTTTCCAGAGACAAGCCTAATATAGGATGAACTGAGTTTGATTCTAGGTTGGTGCACTGCCAGTGAAATAATTATCATTTAAAGGTTAATTAAAGAATCTGCCTTTGCAGGTTGTGAGGAAGGCACTTAACAGCAGGAACTGAGCTCAGGAGCTGTGGGTTTGTGTGCATAATACATAAAGTTACAGGCACTAAAATGCATTCGTCTTCCAGACTCACTTTGATCTCAGGCACAGCAGAGTAAATGCCATCCAGCCCTGGATTTGGTGCAGCTGCTCTGAATTTACAAGTTATCCTGTGCAGGAGCCCAGGAAATAAAAATGCTTTGAAGAAATCCATTTCATCCTGTCTTTTTATCTGCAGCGCCACACACAGCTGGCTCCTGACATACAAAGAGTTACACATTTAAGGCTGGCCAAATTTACCAATCATGCTGCACTGAAAAATGCACTCCTTGGTGATGTTCAGCTCTCAAGACCTGGTCAATGAGTGGAGGAGTGAAATATGACATCTCAGAACAGTGGTGTTTACCCAGTTGCTGCTGCAAGGAGTGAACTGCTTCCCCAGCCAGCCACAGCTCTCTTCAGCCTTATGAGCCATGGTGGAGCTGTACTTCCTGCCCACGGAGCTTCATTTTATTCCCCCACTGACATACATCTTTGGAACGCCCCTCTACACTACACCAAGGAGGACAGCATTATTCAAAGCATTTTTTCCTTGGCCTACAAAACCTACAAGTCCTAAGTCCATGTGGGGCTCAAAGCTTCACTCCATCCTCATTACAGGTTGTAATGTATCTTCAACTTAAGCATTTTGTCCCTTTTTTTTTGACATGTTCTACTGGAAAAATCAACTATCCATGATGATCATGGTTATTTTAGTTTATGCACTACCAAGAGTCATTTATGTTGCTGCCTCTGTGTTTTGTTTTTCTTAAAAGGTATTGTTTGATGAAAGAGATACAATGATGGCAGTGGCATACATCATTTCTTCCCTATTTACATCAAGATTAAAGTAACAACATTTTAGGATGTGCATATATTTCACACTGAGAGCACGGAAGAAGTTACCAAAAATTCAGAATGTGACAAACCAGCCAAGGATGGAGAGAGAGATTCAACAAACTGTTTGAGAGCTGGAAGAAGGGCTTGCCTGAGCACTTTGTGCCCATCTCCCCACTGACAGTGCTTTTAACAAGCGTGATCCTGCATGCTTTTCTACCAGCTCTCCCCAGTGTACCTCTTGTGCTGACACACACACACACATGCTCAGAGTATCATTCAAGGCTATTGGCAACCATGTTCTGAACAGAGGATGGGAGCTGATGGGCAGGTGCAGAATTTTGCATCAAATGCCAGGGTCACCCTTCCCACTGATGGCAGCTTACAAGTAGGAAATAAGTACAAGAAAATGCTGTGGAACTGGGCAACACCAGCAATCTCAATGTGCAGCCTGTGTGTGAAAAGGAGAAGGGGGAGCTGGCAAGAAAGCAGAGCTGTTAAGGGATAAGGGAAATAATGTCAATTAAGGCAAGAACAAATTAGGTAAAGGGAATCCCAAGAGTCAATATGAAATAAGGAAGAAGGGAGAAAAAGGAGCAGGCAAGGACAGGTCCCAAACAAAATGGAAATACAGAGATAACTTCTATGAGGCTTACATCCCTAGGGCAGCAACTCAGGGCTTTTCCCTGCTTAATTCCCCTCTGTGTCCTTCAGTTTGCTTTGCTTTGCACACACTCCATTTGATCTCCAGCATGCTGAAGGCAAGAACTTTTAAAAGAAATGTTGTTGTCAATTTGGAAACAAAGAAGTGAGTCTAATGAGTTACCTGAGATATATTTTACAAAGTCAAACCTCAAAAGGTTTTATTCATGTGATGAAGAGCAGACGGAACAGATTTGAAACAGGAAAAATCACAAACAACAACAGAAAAAAAACCAATTTAGATGGAACCACATATTAAAAAATACGCATTATAATTACATATATATTTTTAAAAACAGGACAGCTTGTACTGTCTGATAAATAGCTACTGTCTATTGGGAAAGACTTTCCTGTAACAGCTACCTACTATTTCCTTATTCTTATTTTCCTACTGGGAAGCAGCGTCAAGGATGTGATGCCCTTATATTTAGCAAACATTTAACCAATACAAGTTTAATCATTTAAGAAAAAGCATCATAAATATAATGCTTTGTGTATGAGAATCATCAGGGAGTAATTAGAACTCTTAATGCCTACAGAATAAATATGACATACTCCTGTTTCAGAATCACTCTCTAACTCTCCCACAGAGCAGAAATACAGAGGAAGCAATTAAGCAGGCAAAAAAAAGAAAATAATTGAAAAAGGTACGTTGAAGGGAAACACTTCTGAAGTTCAATCCACACATTTCATTGTACTTTGGGACTCTGAGATCCCCTAGTGAGCAATAGACCTTTTAAAATAATTGATCTTATTTCAGTTAAAGTATTCTACTTGGACATCTTTTGACAATAAACAGATTGTCTTTTTTTGTCAGAGGTATCTCAGCTGGTCTAAGAAAACTTAGAGCATGTTCATAAGGGTTTAGTTGTTTATTGCAATGAGAATCTCGGTGTGCAAATAATTGGGTGCTCCCCAGAAGTCACTGGAGAAAATACCAAGCTACAAAGCAGAGATAAGGTGTGCCTGGGACTTAAATACAGAGAAAAATGAATCATTCCAGTTTCATTCACCATGACCAGTAATGTAATTTCTTGTCTCTTGCTGATTTTCAAAGATAAATTTTACAAGATCAGTTGGAATTTTCAATAAAAACAAAGGCAACCACATTTCATCTGGAAAGGGGCACAGAAGTGTCTGTGTAATTTCCCCAAACCGTTCTCTCTTATTCCATAAAATGTAACTAAGAAAGCCAAGCTTCGTAGCACAGTTTTAAAAAGTCACTGTCAACATTCCTCCAGGATTTCTTAAAATCATTTTGGACAAAAAGGGACTATTCTTGCAGAGGTCACAGAACAAGATGTCCTTCTCAGACAGATCCAGTGCATTTCAGCTCTCCCTGCCAGGGTGACTGAGTAACATTGCACACACATCACATCCTGTGCATCCCTACAGCAGACCATGAGCGACTTATGCAAACAGATTATAAGCTCTTACCATACATTGCTTTCTTTACAAAGAATTTCTTTCTTCACAAATAATTCAAGAAATGAATGCTTTGAAGTTTTAGACAGAACATCAAAATGTACCATAGAGAAACTATAGCGTTTTTCAGTTCCTCACGTGATAGATTTGCAATGTTTATGTTAAAATATAAACATAAAAGACTGAGTGCAAATATATTCTTTTTATAGATGAAAGTGAATGGGCAACCTCATTCTTTTTCTTTAAAAATGGATAGTACCAGCTGCTTCTAAAGGAATCAACAGTATTACCCTTTTCAATAATTAAGTACGAAATCCTGAAAATTACTTCATCCTAATTCAAGCTGTAAGAAACAAAGGTGTCCCACACGTAGAAACAGCCACATGTTTCAGAAAGGAAATCAGTGTACTTCTCCTTTCATGAAGAAAATGGGATATGTTTGATGTCCACAATTAGGTATGGGATTAGTTAATAAAGAAGGGGATGCAGAGAATCAGCGGTGAGGGGTCTTCTCCCTGCTGTAACCACAGACTAATCACTCATCTCTTTGTGTCTTAGTTCCCCAGTGGCACAAGACTGCTGTGAGGTCAAAGCTCCTAAAAAGCTGAACTCCTGCTTGTTTGCTAGAGCAGACATCCATATTCTTCCAGAGCCTTTTGCTGACCCTTTACCACTGAGCAGGGGAGACTATGTCAGGGACAACTGGACATTTCAAATAATTTCTCTTCTCTCCTGCAGCCTGATAAGATTTGTTTGCCCCTCCCATACCAGATCATTAATTTGATCTGTCTGCCTGTTCTTTGTATTGATGAAAGGAAGAGGAGTTTCAAAGGCAAAATGAGAAAACAAATAGAATAAAATTGCGCCAATCATCCTCCCTTGTTTGTAGGAATCTAATTTGTGGCTAAACCTGGTGAAATCCCCACTAAAGCAAATAGAAATTGATACCTTCTTCTTTCATCTGTGGTGAGATGGAGTGTGGTCTCTGAATCAGGGAGATTATTTTCTTCAAGTAATCCCTTCACATGGCTTCAGCAGCTTCAGTGATCCAGTGTTTGCAATTTGCCCTCTCGGACTAAGCAGAGACTGAGCCAAGCTAATGTGCAGTAGTGCTCTGTACTGGTTACAGATCTGGTCTAAGAATGAAAGGTTCATTAGAAGGGTTCATTAACTAATTGCCACCATACTTTAGTATAATGTAATGCAGAAAATTGACAGGATCTGTCTGGATTGTTTAATGAAATAATTTACATTCCAGAATTAACAAACTTCATGTTATTTAAATTCCCAGATAATTTAAATTTAGGAGAAGCTGCAAACACCCCTCAAGAGAGAAATAACAAAGAGTCCTGTGAAGGAGCAAAAGAAAGTACAAAGAGATTCAGCTCATGAAATAATGTCACATGCTGGTATTACACAGAGGAAACTTATCGACCAGGCAGACAGATAGAAGGAAGGAATAATAGGAATATTCAGCATTACAGGAGAGTGACCATCCAGCTGAATGCACAACCCTACATTGTTTGGGTTCAGGGAAACCTCAGGGTGCAGAGCACTGTACAAACGCTTTCCACAAAAAACAACGTCTTCCACTTAACCACCTATCCCACTCCCCACTGCCTTCTGCCTTTCTCCACTCCTCTGCTGGTTACTTCTTTTCTCTATTTCATCCTTACAACCTCATCATGCCCAGCACTGCTGTGTCTACTGAGAACAGCCTGGCAACAGGACAGCTGATAAAACTGCAGCTGGTGACCCAGTATAAAACATATGGTACCTGGGAATCTGGATAAACTTTAAGTCAGTAAACTACAGTCACAAGAGAAATCAGGTTACAATACCCACTCACACACAAAAATAGTCCACAGTTTTTCATGTTCCTTTTCCAGGAAAGAGGTGTGATATGACAACATTTGGAGGAGGAAAGTAAACATCTGCAATAATGTTTTCAGTGTGTTTGCCCTATTTTGAACTCCAAAGCTACTATTGTGAATAGTTTTTAACATCTCAATCCTGCATTCCAATCACACTACTTTCTGTTTTTGAAAGGAAATAAAAGAAAGAAATTAATTTCACAGGCTGGCAATTTGACCCCAGCTCCATCCCTCGGCTCTGTTCTGCCATGCTGCATTAAGAACTAAAGCATTCTTGGGCATCTGGTGGTCAAGGGATCCAGGAACCAGAAGCACTTCTTTCCTCAAAAAATGTTACCAATACTGTCTGTGCATATGCTTCTCTAAACATTGTTTTAGCTCTTTGGCCTTTATCAACCAGATTTGACAGCAGGAGTTTGACATAAAAATAAGCAGTAACCAGTTAAAGGAACAAGACTCTGTAATTATTTCACAAGAAAAAAAAACAACATTAAAAAATCCCAATCCCTCAAAACTGCACTGTGAATTCAAATGTTATTAGTTGATAGCTGGAAAAGAAAACAGATGTGGCAAACAGCCCATAAGCTGAAAAATATTTAATTAGAGCTCAAGACTTACTTGAGACTCCAAAAGTTGTACACCGGAATGAAACTCATGGAAATCTTT
The DNA here is from genome assembly GCF_027477595.1 of Haemorhous mexicanus. Classification (NCBI taxonomy): domain Eukaryota; kingdom Metazoa; phylum Chordata; class Aves; order Passeriformes; family Fringillidae; genus Haemorhous; species Haemorhous mexicanus. Next base: position 13,425,589 of record NC_082348.1, read on the forward strand.
TATTTTTTCTGCCCCTTGCTTGGCATCCTTGGCAGTTTTAAGATCTGCACTGAGTTAGAGCTCATTTGTGCTCATCAGCTCTGGTGGGATAATGCAGAGTCACTGCTCAAGCTTCATCAGCTCAGAAGCTCATTACTTCCCATTTCAAATAGACACAGAGCATTTTGTATCACAGGTTTGCAAGGGGAAAAAAAACCAACAAAAAACAACCCCTCAAGCAGTTGTTTTAAGAATATTTCTGCTGTGCTTTAAAATGTGGACAAGTCTATAAATCAGATCCTATAGATTCTGCTAGCAAGGGTAGGAGTCTTAGCACTCAGTTAACCTAGAAGAGGTCTTTACATATTATTGCTACAGCTGTTTATTTCACTGAAGCCCTCAGATCTTCTTCAGGCATTAATTTTTCAATAATCCCTTACTGATCAAGCAGAATATTTTCCTAATCAACACATGGAGTTCTCTGGGCTATACCTTTCTTTCTCAGACTTGTGAGGCAAGCTATACTCTGCTGAGGACATTTCTCTCATCTTCTCTTCACCAGTGAGGATGATATGTTCAATACCAAAATAAAAAAGTTGCCACAGGAGAGGATTCATCACATCTCCAGCTTCAGGGACCAGTGATTAGGACACTCACAATTTCATCAGCTGAGCTGGTAATTCCTCTGCACTTATCAACCACAGGGATTTTCTCAAAACTAACTCAATATCTAAATACGTTTAGAGACATATTTCTTGGTCCAAAAATTACACAGAAAAGGTAATAATATCCCACTGTTACCCAAAAAAAAAAAAAAAAAAAAAAAACAGAAAAAAAAAGTAAAAGAAAAAAATACCAGGTACATTTTTTGACATATGAGCTGTGATTTTCTTGTCCCTTTACAGCTTGAATTTTCGGTATCCTTCCAACAAATGATTTCCCAAATGGAAATTTTACGAATGGTGTAATTCTGAAAATACAGCCATAAATACTTTTTTCGTTAGAAAGATATCAGAGTTCAGGCACAATGTCACTTCCATTTATTTCATTTTGATAGGTAACTGATTACACCACCATCCTTCCAAATTAAATATCTCAGTATACTTTCAGAGGGAAGGCTCTTTCCAGACAGAAAAAGCTTTGCATGCCATCATTGACACTGTAGGGGGAAAGTATGAAGGATAATCATATCTTACTAATCAGCTGTACTTTGTCACTGCAAACAGACTAGGGTTCAGCACGGGGTTATTTTGGCTCTTTGCTTTGTGTATGTTTGGGATGCGAGGTGGTGTTTGTTCTTCTGTTTTTCTTTCTTTTTTCTTTTTTCTTTTTTGTTAACGAGCAAGAAAATAAAAATCCTTGTTGCATTCTCAGCAGTGCTTAGTGAGAGACATAAAAAACCCCCAAAACATCTTTTAGCAAGAAGATTACACCGTAGCAAATCCATACAAAGTATGATAATTCCTGAGATCCTTGGTTACACAGCACAATAAATTAGAGTTGGGAATCTCTGAAAGCTCTTTAACCCCAGATAAGTTTGGGGAGGGGAGCTGCTATAAATAATTTTTGAATAGAAGCATTTGTGACATAGCCAACCACAGTGTGACATCCATTGAATGATTCCTTTGCTTGTTTAATTTGCTGTGTGAGCATATAATTTGGGGAAAATGGCTTTCACTTGCTTTTCCCCCCAGAAAAAATTTAGAAAGGTTAAGAATAGCAAATAATCATCTCTTGATTTGAAAGCATAAAAGACTGTATAATTGCTAGATGACATATCCAGCACAATATTAATTTTCAGACAAATCATTTCCCTAGATGAAAACATAATTCCAAACTGTGTGTTCTGCCTGGGCATGAATGATCCCAGCCCTCAGTTGAGGCCATGCCTTTGATTTTGCTGCTCTCCTCAACTCCGTTTAATGAAACTCAGACTATGAGAAAAAGAGGCGTGAGAGTTCTCAGTTACATCTGGGCTTTTTGCACTTAAATGTTGCTTTAGTACCTCATTAGACCCAATGACTTTTGCTTGAAGAGACTGCTTTTAAATAACCCAAAGTGGTGAAGTTACCTCCATTCCCTCCCAGAGGGTTCATCCACTAGTGACTCTGACAGGCTACCATGTAATGAAGAGCAATTGGAAGTACTAAAAGAAAGCCTGACTTCCATTACCTGAAATCTAGTCCTCGTGTAATCCACTGCAAATTTTTTTCCTAGTCATGCATCCAAAATAAAGACTGCATTAAATACTCAAAGCTTTCCAGAGGATCTGATCCAAACTGAGAAATTTTGCACAGTATTTCAGTGGTTTGCCACTGACAATTTTGATTATTTGATGAAATAATCTTATCTTTGATATAAGATTTGATAATGCTGACAAAAATATATAAGCCATGTGGATTTTCTACTCTTAATCATTCTTTATGTACCTCAAAGGATTGGAACAGAAAGTTGAGTATGTAAAAGTCCAAGGTCATACAATGAGCAAAGGTCTTAAATTCAAAATACTAGCCCAAGATGTGATTCCTAGAAATGTTGGACTTTGCTTCACCTGCCTTATCACCAGCAAACTTGGAAACACTGTAATTTTTATTCTACAGGAAATCTTTGCCTTTCCAAGGCAAAAAATGCCTGTAAAAGTTAGGCAACACACTCCAGATATATGTCTCAAGCTTTATCTCCCTGTTTGTGAACTCATAGTAAAATGATACCAAGAAAACAAACCAAAGAAAATATAGAATTCTGCAAAATTAAACCAACATACCAGAACTTAAGATCAAATCCATTTTGGGTCCCCCTTTTTCACAGTAGAAGAGATTAAATTCTTCAATTTTAAAGTGTCTGACTGCCATAAGGTTTAAAAACTCCAAAGATAAGTAGAAAAGGCATTAACTGCTCAATAAAAGCTTCAGAGTTCCTTCCTCCATCTCTTAAGGAAACATCCTATTTCCATACATTATTTATTGTGCTGCTGTTTTCCTGAGCAGCTTAAATTTGCTATCATTTCCTTCTTTATTCAGAGAGATTTTTAGTGCTTCTAAACTATGTATTTTGGCAATGTTGCCATGCCTATTTGTAGTGTGTAGAGACCTCTAGATCCAGAGCTGGGCACTAGCAGAAGCAAGGAAGAGTTGCAGGTAGCACCACAGCACACACCCCCAGGCACCACACAGGCTGCCTGGGGGAATGGTAATGACAACACAGGGGATCTTTTGGGTCTCCATTTCCTATCCTGGTGGCATTGAAGAAAAAGAAGAGAGAAGATGGCTGAGGAGCTGCAAATGGTTATTTTGCCCAAGTTAATTTTCAACAAGCAAATTCAGAAATATTCCCATCTACCCCACTCGTTTCACTGGCAGAGCTGGTGACTGATTTTGAAAGCAGCCTGCAGCAGCCAGTTATACTCATCCATCAGCTTTAAGGTCTTATGAACATGAATGAAAAAAAGTAAAGAAAAAGAGAAAAGCATTTTAGTCTAAACCATAAAGAAAGAGCAAATAAGGTCATTAATTTTTTACAGAATCAAATGCACTCAGTTATCTTGCCTTTGTACAGGAAGGAAGAATTTCAGTATGAATTGATTTGAGGGGACTGCTTTGACAGAAAAGGGAAGGAAGGGGAGGATTTCAAACTTGGTTGTTTCCTACCATTTTCCCCCTCCTCACACACCCCCTTTATGCACCTAATCCTCTGCTGCAAAGAGTTTTAATAGTGAAGGGTCTGCAGTGCTAATACTGATAACTGTATGGTGCTGTGCCTATTTGTCAGTTTAATGATTATGTGCATGAGAAAAAATGTTGCCTTCCTTCAGAGGCTGATGAGCTTTTCAACACATTATTACCAGAATAAATGTGAAAAGTAAAGTACGAATTTTCAGTGGAGGGAGTAATTAAGCAACCTCATCACTGAATTTTAATTAGTGATACAAGGACTATTTCACTGCTTAGCTCTAAATGCACTTTCTGATGAGGGCATAATACCTAAATAGATCTTGTGTAGTGTTCTTTTTGGAAAACAGGGGAAGAGCTCAGGTTTGAAGCAAATAGGGCCATTCCCTCCCAAGTCTAAGGCCTGCCCAGCACTAGGGGACTTGCAGCAGTGGCATTATCAAGGAATATTGCCTTCTCCTTTTAATAAGAAAGAACACAAAAGGCAGTGTTATGTCAGGATCTGGATCTGGCTGGATAGTTCAAATATTTTCCTAATTATTTTGCTGTTACCAGAAAGCAAAGCAGACAGTCAGACTGTTATTACCTACTTACCAAAATTTTTGTCCCATAAATCATTGCAAACCTTCACAATTTCTCACAAAGCACCTTGTCCCTGTTTTGAACCACTCTTTTACTAAAATACCTTGACAGTAATATTGCACATGTGAGGTGTACTTTTACCATGACCTCAAAGATCACCACCCCCACATGCACCATGCCTGGCAGCAACTGCTACTGTTGTCTTGTATGTTTCTGTACTGAAATCCTACTGATTTGTAATCTGATTACCTCTTTTATTACGTGGAGGATGCTTTGAATGTGCAACAACCTTAAGGGAGTTGCTTTCATGAATTCCAAATACTGTTTCATAACCCAGCATTTGCCTGATAGAGAATTGTGTGTAACCATATGTTTCTGTGTTTGTGTACCCATGTGTGCGTGCAAACCCATCATATTACACACTACTAATGGACACAAGACCACAGGCTGCAGCATTAATATGCAAAAGCCATTAAGTTCCTGAACACACTGCTATGATGAAACCCTTAATAGGATGTAGACTGCTGAATTAATAACATTCATCGTGATTATAGTGAGGTGCCAAGACTAATTGGAAAAGGTATTTGATCATAAAAATAACTACCAGTATTTTTTTCCAATTTTTTTTCCATAATGAATTTAAATGTGCAATGAATAGAGAGAGAGAGAGAGAGAGAGAGAGAGAGCAGGGGTGGTTAAAAAAATTATGCCTGGTATTGTGTGTGTTAGAAACACAAGTTAAATTAATTGTACATATATTTCAACAATCTTTCATGTTTTGTCAAGTTTCTCTTTTTAAAGCCCCAGCCTAGATGAATCTTTTTATAAGAACAACAATCTTATTGAGTCATGTACCTGAGCAAACCCTTTCAGAGGTACTTCACCTCTACAGCTGATAGTCACATAAGGAAAAACCAGACAACTATACCTTATATAAGAATAAATTCTCTGCTCTCCCAACTTCTCACTAGCTTGCAGCTTACCTTGCTCTCAAATGCACACCCATGGAAATACACACCAATAAATTTCCTTGTTGGTTAAAGAGCTGGCAATATGAAACCTGCTCCTGATTTCATACATGTGATGACTGACAGTATATAAATACTCCTGAAAACAAAAGATACCAGAGAAAGAGTGACAATGCTGGGCTGTTTTCACTGTAACTGTCTAATATTTTAAACTGCTAAATATAAGAAGCCAAATTAATTTCAACAGTTTTTCCTTTTATTTAGGTAGTGTTGGGTTTTGGGAGGGGGGATTGTGTTTGTTTGTTTCTCTTTTTGTTCGGCATTTTTGATCTGGTTTTGGGGGTTTTATGTAAGAAATTCTTTTAAGTTGGGCTTTCCTAAAGAACCCTTTCAGGAGCAGGTCTTAAAAGTAATTGTGGGGTAGAGAATTACTTGTGGATGTGATTAGTTTTGATATATGAATAGCAGCTGCAAATGGGATCAACAGTCTTCCTCAATGGGAAGCCAGACTGAAGTACTTCACAGACACTTTTATAAAAGGTACCTCCACAGAGCAAGGAAAACAAGCTTCCTAACCTGAGCTGACTAAAAGAGCAGTCCTGAAAACTAAGGAGTTGAACGTTTCAAGAGAGATTTATCTACAATGTAGCTGGTTCAAATGATTCAGATAGAAGCTTCCTTCCTCCCATCCCTCCCTTCAGGATAGCATTGCATAAATTTGTCATATAATGCTTAATATGATAATAAAAAAAATAAATAAACAAAAGACAGACATTTCCTTTAGTCTGTTTAAGTATCCTTCTGGAGACTTTAATTATTCCTTTATTAAGTAATAGAAGAAAATGGAAATACAAGCAACTGGGTAGCCTTCCTTTGGAAATCTATTACTGTCCCTTAGCTTTTCTTTTTTATTTATTCCTTCAAAGCTTGCAGGTTCCTTTTGCACTGAATCCTTCTCATACTCCATATCCTGCTTATTTCCCTATTCTTACCCAATACTGACTGAAATTCATAATTTCATCTTTAAATTGACTGTTTATTGAATTAAAACTATAAAATAAAATAAATGTCAAAACAAAACACTGAAATAAAATTTTTGGACCTTAAGAGTTCAAAAAAAATTTTGAACCTTAAGAGGAAGAGACAGCTTATTCAGGTTGATTCAAAACAAAATAAAATAAAACAAAATTTCTGCCTTCCTTCATAACTGGCATTATAATATAACTAACTTATATTACAATGTAACTTTTCTATTTATTCAATACCAAACAAATTTGGAAATGCTGGAATCACCTATCATGGAAATTCAAAGTTTAAGGCAAGAAGTCCAGACTCAATACTTTATACACCATCTTACATTGAAGAGAAGTACACTTTAAATAGGGAATTTCAGAGATAAAATTGGTTAAATTCCATTACTTTATCTTCTTATGCATACATGCAACGTTGCTTTTCTGATCCATTTATAAACACCGCCTGAAAGGCAGAGCCTGAAGTCATCAGTCATTTTTCAATAGAAAGACAATATATCAAGACAAGAACTTCAAGAGTACAAGAAAAAAGATTGCTGCTCTTGAATCAGACACTTCAAAATAAAATACATGAGGTTGAGTTCAAGAAAGATAGCCTTACTATTTCACTGTTTTTTCACAAAAAAAGAAAAGGATGCAAATAGAAAGAAGCACAGCTCTCAGAGGAAAGTGGTACTTGCTAAGTCTGAACACTTTCTCAGGCTCTGTAGATGCTTCTTGCAGCTCCTAACAAGGATCTCTTTACAGAGTTTCATCTCATACACCCACCCTGCATTCCAGGTATGGGAGCATCAAGGTATTGTTGGATGGAAAAGAAAAGTCTGTGTAGATATTAAAATATGATACCAAAATAAGGACACCAAACTTGAAACCAGAAGCACATGAGAATGCACCTGATGGGGCAGCTGCAAACATGACCCTCTGTGGGATATTACTGCACCAGCAGACACTGCTCGCATTAACAGGGCACTGGACTAAGAACAAGCAAACTCCTAATGAGAACCTCTCAGTATAAGGCTTGCCACTACAAGGTGCATGTTTTAGCTGACTCCAGAATACCCCTTTAAGAGGCAAGACACTGTGGGACTAACCATGGCAAAGAAAGCATAGGCAGTGGTAGGTGTTTAATTACACTGAAGAAAAGAAGTCAGAACTGAGAGCCAGGAGAAGAGACATTAAGGCAAGGGCTGAAACAGAATCCCCTTCCACACATGACTTGGACAAAGGAAACTCCTATTGAAAAATCAACATTAAAAGTTATTTTAAACACCTCTATATAATTGTAATCCTAATCTACATATTTGCATCCTCTGTTCTTTTACCCCCCTCACACCTTTGGGAAATGAAGATCTTTTAATTCACTCTAGTAGTATTTGGATCTTTCTGTGTATAAGCATGTATTCTGTTCCCTGGAAGTCCTGTTTACAAGTGAAGCCAATGTGATGAGTGCATGGCTAAAAACTGCATGGAAGAAGAACTGCACCTTCAGACCACGCTGTACCTCAGCCGCCAGTGCTGAGGTGGGGACAGGCATCTGTATTGCCCAGGAGCAGTACAAGCAACAAGCCTTGCTGCTCTAATTCCAGAAACATTTTCCAAATTGTGGTACATGGCAACAGATATTTTACTAACTAATGCAAAACTATTAAAGATCATAACGCATGTGAAGCTATTGAAAATTTAACCCATGGTTTACTGCCTTTGGAGTACTGCTGCAATCATAAGTGCTGAAGGCAAAGTAGGTTTTGGGTTTTTTTTTTTATTTTTTTTTAAAACAGAGGGGACTGAGAGAGAGAAAGAGAAAAAAATGCTTTGGAAACTATTTTTATTCTGGCAGAGTTTTCAGTGCTTACTTAATTTGGTTCCCGGACTCTGTCCTCTTTTAATTCCCTTGTCATCCAGAATCTATTACAGGGAGCTAATGCCTTAATGGCACCATCTGGCATTATTTAATATGTAACACCATCTTATAAATCAAATTATAATTTATAATTAATCAAACAATTTGTATTTTTAATAATCATAAACTCTATTAGAAAAACCTGTATTTATTAATGCATCACAGCATTGTGAAAATATTTATCACCTGTGGTCGTTCCTTTTCTCTCTTTCTCTGCTTGAAGACAAAGGTTTTTATTACAAAAGCAGGTAATAATTAAAATGTTTCTTGGAAAAAAGGCACAAGAATTTTCCCAAAGTTTTGTAGAAATATTAGATGTTTTAGAAAATATTAGAAATGAGTTCAAATAGGCAGCTGAAAATTGTTTTTTCACTTTACTCACTTTTTGTATCAGTCATTATAGATGCTGGTCTGCATTCTGTATCATTGGGATCACCAGCAGGAATTCTCTCCTTCATTTTAAGTATCCCAAACTTACCCTATAATGTATCCAGCTATACTCAAGGACAAATATTTTTTACTAATTAGATGCTGCCTATACCTATTCAATATTTTATCTTTCTTTCATCCCACCTCACAAAAGAAATGCTGATTATCATTTCAGTAGGGAAAAAATAAGATAGGGAGGTTTTACTATAAAAAGAAGTATAATCCTCCTCTTTTTTTCAATGTAAATTATTGGATAGGTGTTAAATCAATGGGGTTTAAAATGATTTTTTAGTCTGGGATGATTCAGTGGAGTTTTAAGAGAAGAGCTAGAAAGAAAAGGCCAAGGATGAAAAATTACTAATAGTTGCGTCATCCTGCACCACATTACAGCCTGAACTCTGGGTTCCACAGCACCAAGGGCAGGAGTAGTGCACCAATGCCCATAAACAAAATAGCTAAAGATATCTGTGGCCTGAACACTCCACTGCTATAAAACTTCTGTCTAAGACAGTAAGTTTCACCTGCTTCCACCCTCCATGAACAGCTGCTATGGCTGCAGACCAAAACAGGGATTTTGTGAAGTTCCTAAGAGCTGCAGAAGTGGGAAGAGGATCAGCAAGCATCTTGCAGCAAACCCTGCTAATCTTCCCATGTCAGAAAGCAGAGGAGAGGGGAGAGGAGTGGGAGGAGAATGACTGGAGCCATGCTGTAGCTCCCTCCCATGGCACCAGCTGGAGTGGGCGTCTCACCTGCACCTTAAGTCACAAACCATGGATTTGACCCTGTGGGAAACCACTCCTGAGCTGAGTTTAGTGCTAAATGCCTAATTTGGAGGCAAAGTGGTGAAAATGAAAGGAAAATGTGAGGAAGTGCTCTGAATCTGGCCGATGTCCCCAGCCACACCAGGTCACATGCCACCAGGGTCCAGTGACAGGACAGGAGGTACCCTGCAAGCAGACAGGGTGTCCATGTCACTCCAGCTGACCACTGACAAACAAGCACTGACAATGCCCAAAACCTGTACACCTGTACATCCACTTTCTCCTTCTAGACTCAAACCTGTGCTTTTTATCTGAAAGTTCCTTCAAAATTCAAAACCTGTTTCAATGAGATATTCCTAACCAGATTTTCAAAGAAGCAATATTCATTTACTTAAGGGTTTTGCATGGCAGAAAGAAGACTTTATGAGGCCTTTAAAATGCATGTTGGATGTACTAGCTTATACTAATCTTAGAAATTCTCATTTTTTACCCTTGCATACATCTTTATTACTAAGATACACAAGAAAGAGGAACTTCAAGGAGTGTTTAAAGTGCACGTTCTTCTGCTGTTTCTTCTCTGCATGCAAGCATAATCCCCTGCTTGTAATGTCACGGTTAGTGCTTGCAAAGAAAAGAGATTAATTTGTCAGAAAGAGAGGATTACACATTTAGCAGGGGCACAGACAGGTGAACAGGGCATACCCCTGGAAAGGCAGCTCCACCGTCATGCAGATCTAACCCACCGGGTCATGGACTGGGATTATACAAGAGAAGAGCAGAGATAACCAGTGTAAAGAAGAAAACATGAAATCATGTTAGGCATTCCAGTATCTTTTGGCTTTAAAAACACATATTGAGGTTACTATGATGAAAAGAGAAGTGATTTGGGAAAGCAGGATCCCTGAGCTAATGTGGGCCTAAGGTACCATGTCCACACTGAGTAGTTCTACACAAGTATGACCTTTAAATTCCCTGTTCCATTAACTTGGCATCTGGGGCTCTTCCCCATGCTCAGAACCTTTGTGCTTAAAGGCTTCCTTGGGCAGCAAATGTAATGTAGTAAGCAGGAGACTGTGGAAATGGACTTGTACAGTGAGGTAAATCCTTGCATTGTTTTCTGGCCTGTATAATTCATGATGCATCTCATTCAGGACATTAAAGTGTTTATGAGCTTTGAGTCCAGTCACACTGAAGACTCATTATATCCTTCCAGGGAGGAGAACTTGGAACACTTAAGCCAAGCAGCTACACCATTTTTTACCAGGTGGACACATAATTGAGACTCCAGAAAGATGTTTGAGAGGAAGCGGATGAGCTGGACCAGGAATTTTTTGCACTGCAGAGTTGTGTAAAGTGAACTAGCAACTAGCTAGCAACTCCTGCCTTGGCCACATATGTGCATTGGCTCTGTGATACTTGGGCAGTGAGGGGAGAACAAACCAGACTTCAGGCTTGGTACAGCCAAAGGGAAGGACATCTCACCATTAGCTGAAATGTGGGCACTGGCAGCTAATTGCGTTCAGCCCCTGGTGGAAAACCCATGGGTTGATTGAAAATTCTTTTGAGGGGTTTGGGATATGTTTGAACTCTGAAAGAAAAATGCAATCTGTCCTAAACTAAAAACCATTCTTAAACTTACAATGAACACTGTGCTCACATGCAATAAATACTGGCTTCAGTATTTAACTGAAGGTTCCTTTAATTTGGGAACTCATAAAGAACATGGCCTTATGAACCCCCAAACTTCCCAGGGAAGCTTTCCTTTGCAGTCCAAATATGTACTTAAAGCCCATTCCAGTTTGGATAACTGAAGCACTTGACTTTGTTCAAATCCTGTGCATAGATCTTTCATGAATTGGGATCTATAGGAGTGCGTGCATCCTGCTAACAAGGACAGAGTGTAAATGATTGCAGGAAGAGAATGCCTACAAACCTGCAGGTGAGCCTGCTGCTAATTTATTGCTGTTGGCACCACTTCCTGCCCTAAATACTACACAAATTTACTTTTCAAATACTCTTCGAGTAAATGTATGTCTAAAGGGAAATATTTTTATCAGATGGACATTTTAATAAAATATTTTATTTCTAAAGCAGAGAGAAAAGAAAGTAGCTAAGGAAATATTCTGATAATAAAATATGCAGTCAAGGGAAGCACTTTCATAGCAGCTCCATGAATGACTTGCAGAAAAATATAAACTGTGTTTATAAATAAACACATGAGAATAACATTAATATATGTGTTTAATTGAAACCTGTAAAGCCAGTGAGTGTTTTATCTCCTACATTTTAGCATCTTTTTTGTTCCTGTGAAAAAAAAAAATGGGAAGAAGGTGAGGAGGAATATATGCAAAGCACATGGCATTAAGTGAAAGAAATGAGAGTGCCTGCTTTATGTTGACCTATTTGCTGTCAGAAACGTAGGTCCAGCTCTGCAGAAATACACCCAATGCAGGTATGCAAGCAAGAGCAGGAGCTCCTTGGTATTGCTCACAGGATTTGAACCTCATGGAGAGCAGCAGGTCAGGGCGATGACATCGGGGTGTTGTGTAAGAAATGCTGTGAGCTGGGGGCAGCTCTGAGCCCACCAGAGAAAAGGTTCCTTAGGCCCTGTTCTATCATAATGCAAGGAAATTCACTCTGAAGTCACAATCACATGCTGTGTTTTCTCAGTTTAGTCTGAGGTGGGAAAAAGCAGTTTCACAATATGGCTGGGGGAACAGCTGGCACTGTGACTGTTCACTGATCTGGGTCTGGTCCAGACTGGCTTTTACTAATTTCTCCCACTTACTCTAATCAACAGTTTCTGTGCCAGAGCCAGGTGGTCTCAACCTCTCTGCATCTCCTGGGCCTCCATCAGCCCCTCTGGAGTGTGTGCCTCCTCCCGAGGCTGCACTCTGAGCATCATCCAAAAGCCTCCTCCGCCAGGAAGGGAACCCCTTCTCCTGCACACAGTAGCAGCAGTGGGAAGCACAAATTCCTCTGCTGGGAATCAAGGCTGAGAATGAAGGGAAAAGCAAGACAGGAAAAGAAACCTAACTTCTACCAGTTCTCACCACTTCCTGCAATGATGTGAAAGAACTCTGATAAAAAACAGGCTAGCAGATCTTAAATAGCCTTTATGATTCAGCTTTGCACTTTTTTCTCTTACATGGTTTACTTGCCTTGAAAATTTGACTTTCCATTTTCTTTTTATTGTACGTGCAATGGTTTCTGTAGGGATAATTGCAAAATACTAGGTTTTCATGCCTTTTTTTTTTTAAACTTAAAATAGTTGATACATCCTAAACCTTAACTTGATCTAACATTTATATGCTAGGTGAAAATTAATACCAAAGCATTCTCCACCTGCCTTAAATTCTAAAGCACCATTGTGTTTAACAGAGACACAATTTTCATGTTTCCAGTTTGTGCTGTAAATAAAATCTGCTTAATCACCCTAAGAAAGTGATTCCCTCCTTCCTCTTACATCTCCCATAAACCTCTATCACCCTTATGCTGTGGCACACTGTCTGAAAGTGTTATATGCCTTTACTCCTGCAATGCTACTTCGTAAATATATTCTGAAGCTAGCAGAAAAAATGTTTCATCAGATGGTCAGCTTGGTAAAATATTTTACTTCTAAGAGGGGATGAACATCAGGCTATGAAAGAAATACAGCTCTAATAAAAGACACAGGCAGTGAAAAGGCTGTGGTAAAATCAGCATAAATGTCACACCCCCACCCCCCAACGGAATAAATTTTCTTTATAAATAAATACTGTGAGAATAACATTAATATCTTTAGCTGAGAGTGGGAAAGTGTAAGAACAGTAAAAAGTGCTCTTATATAAACATACTTTTCTCTTCTAGTGCAGGAGATATGGGATGAGAGTTATGGTACTTATTTAATTCCAGCTTGTTCCATGGTGATTTCTCAAATGAGGCAGAGGATGGCCACTCTTAACTCAGGCAAGATGAGGCCAAATCTTGATTGCCATTTACCAGGGTTCCTACTGACCTAGTACATGCTACCATCTGGTTTTATGCAATCTTCAGACCCTCATTTGCCTCCTGACTCTGTCATGTTTGTTGAGAGTGTTTGCAATTTAGGGCCTTAATTAAACCTATGCAGAGCACCTCTCCCACCAAGCACTTCCAGGAGCTGCTACATCACAAATCAGAGTGAAGGGTATTTGCACTCTGCATTACATTTGGTGCTGAAACTGAATCTGAGACAACTGGAGAATATTATCAATATGTTTTTTTTTTAAGTGTTGGGGTCTTCTTTTAATTTATTTTTATAATTTTTACAACTAAAAACATGCCATTAACAGAGCGGGACGGGATCTTGATGAAGCAGGAAAGAGAATTAATATAAACAAGGTTGATAAGATGAAAAATGCATCAGAAAAGCAAGCATCAGACAATGCTTATACCTACTAGCAAACAAAATTAAACCCTCAGTTCTAATACGACTGCTGATGGTCTCAGATGGGAAGATATTTGTACGACACTGCTGAAGTAAAAAGAATCTATCCTTGCTGCTACTAAAAGATAAGGAAAGGGAAGAAAGAAGAAAAGCTGGACAAAGAATCATGAAGAGAGTCATGCTGTCCAGCCTGGTTGCTATATTAATTTCTTTGTTGGATAGGGAAGTTAGGGTATCTTTTAGGACTGGGAAGACCTGCATTCTATTCCCTGATACAATCTTAAACTCTCCTGCCACTCTGAAAAAAATTAACTGGGTTCAAATCTTTAAATGTACCTCAGATTACCAACTAACACTGATTTTAAGAAAATATTGACTTGAAAAATCAGATAAAAATAAAATTAAATTAAAGTTGCTGAAGCAAACAGAGTGGAATATCAATCAAATTAGAATGAACAACTACCTACACAAAATAAACCCCAAAAAAACGCAAGCAATTTTGCTTGTAGTGGTTAAAAGAGAGGGAAAAAAAAGTAAGGAAGTATTTTCTTCTCTAAAACAAGAAAACAAAGCTGGAGGACTACAGGATTATATACAGTTTTCATGCTCTTTGCTGGCTTCTGATCTTCTGCATTTTAGATGGACTTGCTGACTTGTTTAAATTTGCTGCCTCACCTGCACCACTGACTGCAGACAAAATCCAATACCAGGATCCCAAGGGACATGGAAGGGCTGGTGCCATGGCAATGGTACAAAGCTCAGGTTCAGGGAAGCTGTTTATTAGATCCTGCTTGTGGTCCAGCCACACTAACCCAAAATTTCACACAGACAAACCCTCCTCTGCAGAGTCCTGGCTTTTCTTCTCAACCAACTTCAAGGCACAGATCAGTGAGAACAGAAAGGAGGCAGAGGAAGGAAGGTATTACAGTAACAGAGGACACAGAAGAGGAGAAGCTAAGATTAAAGAGAGATTTGGAAGCTTCTTTTTAGGAATTCTGCTTGTTGTATGATTCTTCCTCCTCCCCCAGTATCTTTTACTCACATAGTTTGCTTCACACAAACATGACAAAATAATCTTTCACATGAAGAAACTTTTTTTAAAGTGTATTCACCAAAGCATGTCTGGCCTGCTAATTCCTCTGGTGCTTTGTAACTGCCCTTGCATTAGTGAGTTCCCATTTGCATTTTAGTTTTGATCTACATCTGTGTAAATCTGAGGATTTCAGCTACTGCTTAAGAAAAAAATACAAACAGTTCTCTTAATGTCCGTATAATTTGGCAGAGGTTTTAGGATTTTTCTCCCCAAAACCAGAATAGACTGGAACAAAACACTGTCATCCTGTAGAATTCCTAGAGGGTAAATTTATGCAGAAGATCCTGGTCTTGTTACCTTCCTCAGCATGGGGAGCAGATTTCTGGTTTCTCATTGCTAGGAAGAAAAGCAACCATCTTTTTCCTCTTTACGTATAACAAGAGTTATATTCCCCCTGCTCCTCCCCCCAAAAACTTTAACAATTCTGCCTAACACAGACCATTTGGCCTCAAAATGGTCATGTTTTATAGACTAGATGGGAAGAACAGAAAGTTTTTAGCAAATAGCTTTCTCTAATATGCACAGATTTTATACTGAACACTGTGTTTCATTGGCTGTTTTTTCTTCTTACTCCCTTTCTGTCAGCCAACAAAATAAAGGTGAAAAATCATGAAATGAAAGGAAAAAACAAACAAACAAACAAACAAACAAAAAAATCTAACTCCCGATCCTTTTGCCAAATCTGTTTGCTTACATTCACAGCACAGAATCTGGGTGTTCTGGGTGTATTCCATTGTTATTTTGGGTCTATGACCATTAGACCATGCATGAATCCTTTGGTGGCATCTGCTTATATGGTCCATGCTGGAGAGAAAGCCAACAATGCAAGCTAATATTTTAAGCTATGTTTTAATGGGATACACAACAAGGAGCAGCCAGCTGCAGAACAGAACAGGTGGGTGAGCTCCAATAGTTTCAGAGGTAAAACAGGGGAAGTTCACAGTGTGCTAATCACAGCATTACTTTGTGTTCCAGTGCATGGTTTAATGATGGTAAATAGTCTCAACATATATTCTACTCTACCTTCTCATATTAGTAATAATTATGTTTCCTTATCTATCCTTATATATCTGCTTTGTTGGTAAAGGAAGCTGCTGTAAGTTCCCTGTGCTCGTATAAGCACACACTACAGCTTCAGTTTTCCACATCACAAAATTTTGTCTTTGAAGAACAGTTCAGTCATCATTCTTCCCCTGGTTGATACACTCAGAGGCAAAGGCACAGATTTACTAATCCAGGAACACACAGCCCCAAACCATAGTTCTGTTTCTGCCTGTGGCCACATACCGGACACTAATTACTGCAAAATATGAAAAGAGTCAAAAACTTTAAAATATTACCTTTTCCTTTATATCTGTCTTAAAAATATTTTCATAACTAATTACTTTAAAAAATGAGAACAATATTTCCAAATGCTGTTTTCCAAATAAATGCTGTTGCTTGCAAACATCATATTCTGTGTAGAAGAGCCAGGACATGTAACAGGCACATGGATCCTTTACCATAGAGAAAGGGTTGTTTGTTTGTTTGTTTGTTTTCAAATTAATGATTGATATGAACTTCTGTTATTTTGTGCATACTCAGGGATGTTTTTTGTATTATTTTTCAGTGATGCACAGTTTGCTCATGCTTTCACAATATCCTTGGCATGCTCCATTTTCATTACTTTCTGCTGGCACAGAGCTGTTCCTCTGAATTTGCCCAAGTTGTTATTCTCCCGAGGATATCAAATGAGACCAAATAGCTCAGCTCTGTTAGCTCATTTCCAAACACCTCAGGGGAAAACATAGCAATGCCAGTTTTTCTTAGAGCAATGGATTTTTCCCACCATCTCTTCTGAAGCTGTTAACCTTAGGACACACCACACTGTCCCCTCTGCCAAGCCCAGCGTCAAGATGGGGACAGCATCCCCCCCAGTGACCCCTGGAGCACTACCCCTTCTGACCCTCTTCACAGGGGAATATGACATCACCTGCCCACCCCTGATCCAATGAATTTGTGGCTGAGCCATTAATTTTCTCTGCATCTTTTGTTCACAGAGGTGTACCAAGATGCCACAAATGTTGTACAGATTTGGGTGGCCACACCATTCAAGATTCTATTCACTTCTCTTCCTGTAACTCCCTGATAAGGCTTTATTGGGAGGTGTCTGCTGTCAGCTGCCTACAAAGCCAGCATAAATCAGTTGCTAAGCCACATCACGCTCTCAGCTATTGTGCCAAATTGAACCCTGGTGTAAGCACACGCAGCTTGCAGCCATGGCTGGCTGTGATCCATTGGGCCCAGAGAGAAACATTTGTTACACTCCCAGAGATCCTTTATACTGTTACCTTAGTAAAGACTACAGGAGGTGTAAACCAGCACATTTTCATTGCTGTCAGTGGATCTATATTGACAGAATTCTTTCTTCCTTTTTATCTCTGATCATACTTGCATTCCTGATCCTGTATTTCCAGCTTAGTTACATTGCTGCTGCCAGTTGTCGGCTTTCTCTATCAACCCCAGACTGCTTTTGTAAAGGTTTTACACACAAGGTGAGCACAAACATTACACTGGGGCGGAGCTGAGCCCATAGAGTTCAGCCTCCTGGCTCCACCAGGGGTCTAGAGTTAATTGAGAAATGTAATAATGAGGGCATATTGAGAACAATTTTTTGCCAGTGCAGTTTCCTGATTTATTGTAATTAGTGGTACAGAGACATCTGGAGTTGGAAGTAACAACCAGGCTACTATTAAGAGGCATAAACTTATCTAACCCTTTGGTGAACCTGTTTGTATTTTTGACCCTATTAAAAAAATTCTTTTTTTCTTGATTCTGCCAGTAAGAAACCTTTCCCAGGGTAGGCACAGACATTGGGGTTCTTTGCTTCAGTCTTTTACAATGTGAAGCTTCAGGAGATTCAAAATAGCCCGGATACTTTGAAATGAGTTCCAGAAAGGGGAAATGAAAGAAGTAGAAATGAATGAGGGTTTTATTGGTTTTTTTCCTCATGCTTTTGCATTTAATTTACAGGAAGTAAATGAAAGTTGTTGGTGCATAGGGCTGTGTAGTACAAAACTGATGGGAATGTCATTTCCCCTTCACCACACTGGAACTGTTCTCCTCAAGGTGCCCATCCATATGACAGCTGTTTAAGGCTTCTCTGTACCTTTGTCCACCTAAATAGATGCTTCAAAAACCAAGCTCAGAATTCAACACAGCTTTAGATAGTTCTCTTTCATTAGCAATAAGTAATAATGAATTATAAGCCAGAAGGGACTCTCTGTGAGACAAAGCTTCATTAAACACGCTGAAAGGATTACTATATTCCAAGTGTCTATTGTTTTTCTAGTAGCAGCTGGCTCCAGGTGCATTCTCAAATGTTACACATTAATCCAGGTCCTTTCTGAACCTGAGCTTTTTTGTCTTGCCCTACCAGTCGTATGACAAGGTTTAGATCAGAATTTGCTTCTTGACCTGCACAGAAAAGTCTTCAGAAAATGACAGACATCAAAATGACCTTACCAAGTATTCCAGTCCTGCAATTTATGTTTTTTTCTGGTATGTGTTCATTAAATTGGCTCTCTGTGAAGTCAGGTTATGGTTTTAATGGCCTCCTTTGATATTCAAATTTTTACTGAACATTCACTCCCTCTTGCTTTGTTGGAAAGCTGCACTATTTCTTCACCTTCATCGGGACCTAGTGGTGGCTCCCACACACGTTTGCAAATCCCTGGGTGGTCAAACTTTATTTTGTTCCTTTTTCACATGCAGCTAACCTTTGAAAATACTTTCCAAAGGCTATTCTGAATAGCAGGATCCCAGCTGGAGCTTTTTAAGGTCGTGACATAAGATTTATCTTTAACACACATTCTGATTTTCTTTGCTTTTCCTTTTCTTTGATAAGAATTTGTTTTTCTCTGGCGCTTTGCTTTGTATAACACTGTGCTTTTTGTGACCACACACCATTTTCAAAGGCTTACAACTAAATTATTGTAAGCAGTGCCTTGCTATTGTATGCAGCTATTCTTTGGTGAGGGAGGATGTATGCCAACTGATAAAAATGAGAAAAGATAAAAAAGAGTTCAGCATCTAATCTGCCCCATGGTGGAAACTGAAGCATGTTTTTCTGTAAAACACTAAATGTTCACAATCATTGGGTGCAAGTGAATGTGGTGAGCAGTCACTGTATAAGGCCCATCCAGGGCCAAAGGGCTTTTTACTGGGGATGTGAGGACTGGTAGGACCTTGTTGTTCTGGTCCTAGGGAATCCCTCTTTAAGCAGCCCTTGAAAACAAGGCTTGGGTGTTTTATTACAATGCATGGAACTATTTGGGGTTTTATCTGATACTGCTGATGTCAGTGAAGGTTTCACCAGTCAGGTCAATGAAACGATAGCCAGGCCTTTAATTACTGCAAATTTTACTTATGCAGGGGTATAAGCAGAGAAGTAGAAAATAAAATGGACATTACCAGCTAGGTAGGAATGGTGTGATACCACGTCAGGTGTCAGAGTGAAAAGACAAAAAGGCTGATCTTGTTTAGCAGCTCACATATCTAGTGGTGAAAAGGGCTGATCTATACATTTGTTCACAGCCCTTTCATTAATATGTCCTCTCAGATTAATGTACTGGAAGGATTTTTCAACACTTATTTTCTTATTCACTTTTTTGATAGCCCTTTTTCTGGAGAGAAGAACTTGCAGCCTCTCTCAAGTCACCAAGGACCCAATGAAAGCCTCCTTCACACTAAACAGCACCCACAAACAAAAAAAGAGCAGCTTTCAGCAACTGAAGTTGAAGTAGAATCACACTTATCTGTGATTTTTCCTCATAACTGACTAGTAAAGATCAGACAGATTGTCTTGAATTCATATAATTAATCATGAAGCACAGAACACAATTTCTAGGGGGGTCCAGCTGATGTTCACTGGTCTGTTACTTTGTGTTGACAGGCTGTTATTTAAACACCAGCCTATTCAGCCAACAATTCAGCTCCCACCTTTAACCTCAAGAACAGAGACAAAAATGCTTAATACTCATAACCTTGGCATTCCCAGGAACCCAGGTCCATGTAGATATGAGTGGTAACACGGTATGGTTTAGTCTACTGTGAAAATAATATTAACTGCACATGAGGTGAGACCAACAGAAATAGCCACGAGATAAAAAATCCATTTAACTCACTTTTGTAAAAGCACTCGCTCCATCCTTAAATATACTGACCACATCTCTATGTACAAACTGGCTCCTTTCTGCTGGCTTCAGCAGAACTCTTCTAATCTACATTAGCAAAACACGAACACACCTTTGGCTACTGACCTACCCTGGGGACCATGCCTTTAACAGCTATTGCATCAAAAAATATTCTGGTTCTACTCTGTGTCAAACACGAAAAGTATCTTTTCAAAGAGACACAGCAAGAAAGGAAGGATAGACAGGAAGCAATTAATCCAGTAAAACATGAGATCAACAGACTTTCAACACAAAGAATGTATCACTAGAGACCTGCAGATTATCTACTCACATCCTAATGAAACAGCAAACAGATTGTTTTTTAAACAGAATGTGTGCGTGTGTATGTTTGCATATGCACTGCCTTCGAGATCTCATGGGGAAAAGTAATTATCTGTAGAAGAAAAATGTTCTTGTGAGACCAGTCTGCCCATGCACAGCTAACAAATTTCAGACACTATTATAAAATTGCAGCATATAAGCATCATAAGTTAGCCCAGCATGAAGCTTATCTTCTACTGAGAGAGACTCTAGACAACTGAGGCCAGCACAACCTGCTCAGTGCTCTCAGCAGTAGGAAAAACCCAACATTATCCCCCCCTCCATAATAAACAAAACAAAAAACTAAAAACAACCCAGAAAAACTGAAGCCACAAAAAAAAAAAAAAAAAAATCATAGCCAAAGTCCTTGCTGACACTGATGGAGAGAGGGTCTAAATGTTTTTACTGCTGTGGTTTAACACCTTATCAGATCCAGCTGCAATCTTCAGTTCGTGCGTGGAGGTTAACACAGGGGAATCGGTGCTGACGGTTCCATTGCTACATTTCAGTCTGGCATCTTATGTCTAATGCCTGGGGAAGTCATGTTTGTGCTGTGACTATGAACTGTGACAGCTGAGGGATCCTGTTTCTCTTTTTCCCATCCTGGTATGGATGGTAGCTTCCCAGGAAAACAGGCGAGGCGAGGGCATTGCTCTTTGTTTTGGAGTCTGAGCCTGTTTTTCACTTGATGCGGTCCAATAACAGCAAAATAGAACCATTTTATTGCCAAAACATCTATTTTCCATTCATAACCAGAGATATAGCATTTGAAGATTGTCACTTCTCATCACACTGACACTAGATACTGCATTGCTCTTAAAAGACACTTTATGCTTTGCAGGATCAGAACCTAAATGTCCATAGCTCAGTCTATCCAACACAGTTGACCAAAACTTCACTCACAAAACAGCTCACAGGCACGGGGTCAGAGTCTAAGAGAGGAGAAGATGACAGTTCAGAACAGGAATGCTCTTTCTGGGGATGGATTTTACACTACAGTTCTCCTGTCTTCTGATTTTAGTAAGATGCTACCTAATAATTTCTAACATCTTACTTCACAGGTTTACTTCAGAACACTTTGACAAGATGCTTTAGTTGCTAGTAATCAGAGAACAATTTTTGTGCCCCATGGCAGCTGGAAAATGAAAGCCCTATCAGGATATTAACAGTGTGTGTCTAGACTCATATATAAGTGTACATATTGAGAAAAAAATTTACCTTGCATTAGGAATTACTATACTTTCTCCCTCCTCAGAATACTTTACAGTCAAATAGGAAAGAAAAGAAATTTAAGTCAGTCAAACTCAGGAACAGAATACAACACGGTTCCTAATTTCTCATTAACAGTGTGTCAGACAAACTGATTTATCAGGAAATCTGCCTTCCTGCAAGCAGCATTGCAAGAGCACCTGTAGTTTTCTTTCTGATTAATTTAGCCATGGAGCTTTGCATCTGGTTCTTCTCCAACAAGGCGAAAAAAGAAAGAATAATGTATGATTGCATTGCAATACCTATTAAAAGATTATTGCATTCTCAGAGGAAACATGAGGAAGTAACCAGACATGAGTTTGTTGGTGTCCTTTGCCAGATAGATAACTATGGCTCTTGTGATGTGCAAAGCAATGGAATTCAGATCATTGCAAGCAAAAAAAATTGATATTCCTGCAAAGGAAGTCTTACCAGGACCCGAATAAATTTTTCTGTAAACTTCCAGGCTCGCTTCGTTTACAAAGACCCCATCTTCTTCTCTGCACAGACAGAGACACAGAAGTGTCACACACTGCCAAGCATTGGATGGGGTTTTGGAGATCTTCCATCATCACTGAGAGCTGACTGCTCATTTCTTGGGTTTCAGTGTCTTAGAGGATACACTTAGCAGTTGAGGGAGTGTTTATGGGGCATTTTGGAGAAGCTCAGACCAGGAGTGCAATGTATGAACCAGAAGTGTAAATATGAAAAGCTAAGCAGAAAATGGATTTGTGACCAATTCTTGACTGCCACCAATCTGTAGCACAACCTAGAGCAATGCACTTTCTGCCCCTGCTTCAGTTCCCTCTCAGGGGAGTAGAGATCATGACTCTGTGTTTACCAATGCTTTTCTATCTCTCTAAGAGGGCAACTGAAATAAGCTGGAAAGAATTCAGACAGTCAGTTAAGCCAGTAGAGGTTGAACCTCCACGTGGGTCACGACACCAATCGGAAGGTGACAGTGCCATCTTCAGCTGCTGGGGCAGTCAAAACCAATGCGTGACTACAGGCATCCAGGTCAGGAGATGTTCTCTCACACTCAGGAAACTGCTGAAATGAAAATGTTCTTATCTCAGCCCATTTTTTCCATTGCCCTTCTACTAGGTTTTTGTTTGCACCCCCTCTCTCAAGATTATATTATTTTGGAGGGAAGTACTGTGAAAGTAGGTTCCTATTGAGCAGACATAGAATGGAAATTAGTCATCAATCAACTGAAACCCCACAGAACCACTAACTTAATGCAGTAAAATGAATGATGGAAGGAAAAATAAATGCATCTGAATTTAAAAAAGCAGAAATATTGTAACAACCAAAACACAACACACAGAGGCTATTCTTGCAAGGGAGGGAGTTGAGGAGTCCTTTTTAGATTTATTATTTGGATTATTAATACTGATGAGTAGGGGAGAAGCAGAGAGAAAATCAGTCTTCCATCCTGTGGTGCAGAAAGCAAGCAGCACACAGTCTAGAATTAAATTATACAGATGCTGCTGCTGTGTCTGGACTGAAGTTGTACCAAAGAGCAATGTTTGCTTTTTTTTTACTTTTCTTACCTAAATAGGAATCTCAGCAGAAGTCTACCATCACAAAAAGAAATTGTGCACTTTTGAGATTGGCAAGATGGATCCTTTTAAAAGGAAACACATCCCAACAGTTTTCTGTACAAAACCAACCTGCTCAGTCAAGGTATGAGAGGGATAGAAGGAAATATGCTCTTCTGTGAAGAGGTGCTGTGTCTCTCTCACCAAAAAAAAAGCTTTTCCTTTAAAGAAACTTGTCCCAAACAGGTCAAAAAGATCAGATGGAACCTATCAACTCCCAAACTGGAAGCACCTCCAGTCCCAGGGGTGTGAAAAGGAAAACTGGTGCTCTTGAAAAATGACAATAAGTACATGAAGCTTGGTATGCCCTGCTTCTGGGGCACAAAGGCACTGTTGGAGCCCAAAACCCCAGTCCTGGTTTTGGGCAGTAGCAGCAGCTAAAAGCGGGCAAAAGCTCCCTGCTTCCCCATCCTGCTGGGAATGCCACATCCTGCAGGGAATGTCACATCCTGCAGGGAATGTCACATCCTGCAGGGAATGTCACATCCTTGGTGCATTACAAAAAGAAATAACTTCTAGCAGCATGAGAGCAGGAGAGGGAATTGAGGACTGAACAACCTCAGGCCCTCGGTCAGGTCCCACTTACACTCTTTATGGCTTATAGGTTAGGCCCAGGAAAATTAGTCTCAAATTAAAGTGGGCTACTGTGAGCTTCATTAGCAGTAAACAATCCATGGTTCATTAAGGGGTGAGAGACCAGGCTCACTAAAAGCTCTCCTAGGAAGAAGTTACAATAAACCAACAACTGGATATTAAAGGTATAAAACAGGTATTACTTTCCATAGGGGGAAAAAAAATCAGAGCTGCAGAGATGTAAATTCTCCCAACTTTTATTAAAAATCTAGCTTGCAGCTCATAAAAATTTCAGCCACTAATGAGAGAACAGAATAGGATTTCAAAAAGCACTTAAAAAGTTGGGATCAAATATTATTTCTGACTAGATTTGCATAGAGCCTTTCAGATGTAACTGCTGGGTGAAGGGTGGAACATTCTGAGCATCCTTGCATGCACTTTATTTTTCTTTAGAGCAGGTTTTTCTAAGTCCTTTATTTTGGTTATGTCTGAGATTTCCCACATGCTCGCCTCATCATACAAGCAATTCGGTTTACACTTTCCTGGCAGAGTTAAAGAGGTTGCCCTAAAAACAAGTCAACATGTAAGCAAATACAATTCAGACCAAAGAAACGCTGCTGTAAAGGGCAGCCCCTACCCCTGTGCCAAGCAACAGGGAAATTGGCTCTAAGCCCTTTCTGATGCTTTATTGAAATGTGTTATTTTCTCACACACAAGTACCCTCTGGTTGCACAATGCAGTGCAGACTCAGCTCTGAGCACACGAGTTTTGGCTAATCAAAAGCAGCAAGCATGCCAGAAATCTGCTTGCCCTATGCAAACAGTGCTACCTTGTATTGATTTCCTCAGCACATGTTAACATAAATTTGACATTAACACCAGCTTCCCCACCACTCCTCTCATGGAGAGCACACTGATTTACAGGCTGTGTCAATGCAGGTTGTGTTCAGACAAACAGCTCCTGGTCCTCTCTGCACAGTGATGAGGCATCATTTGCCATCACCCATCAGATTCCTTGACTGAGAGCATCTTTTGTTTGGTTTCTCTTTATTTTTGGAGGCTCCACCACTTTACTGGTCTGTTTTTCTGCATTCTGCTGTAACACATTACTGCTATGCCAGGCAGGAGAAAGACTCGATCTAATATTTTTTCCCCTTAGGATCCCAGCAGGGGTGACTGCAAGGAATCAATCAGGAGACAAGTTGTCACGCCTTCAATTTATTAGATGACATATGACGAGTCAACCCTCATTTAGGTACTTTAAAAAGAACTTGTCTCTGCCTTTCCAAATGGAAAACTCAACAAGCATATTTACAATTCATTTGACATGTTTCCTCTTCAGTTAAAAACAGGTCCCTCTCTTCTATTCTGTGTGATTACTTCACACATTTTTAAACAAAATAATTGAACTATCTTGAATAGAGGTGTTTTTGCAATTTCTAACAAGACTTCTCTTTTTAGCCTCTCCTTTCAGGCAGAAAAATATAAACTAGTCTTCCTAATGTTTTGTGCATGTTCCTATTTCTTTAGGTTCTGAAACCAGGCTGGCACTAGTTCCATTGTATGATCACACGTGCTTTACACTTCTACTTTAACAAGGAAAAAAAAAAACCAAAAGCACAGCAAATCATTCTTTATCCTATCTGATAAAATGTCCCATTTGCCTTCTCTGGCCTTCCTTTGTTCAAGGCAAACCCTAGCCACTAGTCATTCTAACACACCTGATGTGTCAGAATGATAACACAAGGAAAATTCCACAGGAAAATAAGAGGTACAAGAAATACCCCCACCCCAAAACACATGGGAGCACTGTACCCAAATTTTCAGGGTACTTGATATCCTGCCTCAATGCTGTGGCTTTGTCCCTATCCCTAGGATAGGTACCTGTGTACCTTGGAAGGAGCTGTTTGTTCACAGAATCTGCCATTGACTACCCTTTTAATGTCATTTTTGGTACATAACAGCTGTTCTTTGCTTATAGCTACTTGTCCCTTCTTCCTTCTATAAAAAATGGCAAGTGACCTTAACTATATAGTTAAAAAAACCAATTTTCTGAATATAATCCAACAGAAAACTAACAGCTATGAGAACATGGGAAAAGAGCAGACGTAGAGGCAAGCAGTGTTAGAAAAACATGTAACAAATTAGAAACCTGGAGAGTCATTGTCGATATTATGACAAGCTGTGCCTTTAAAACCTATTAGGAATAGACAGATTCACAGTAGTAATTAGGGAATTGGCAGCAGAGTACAAGAAAAAGGGAAGGAAAAGAGAAGGAGATATTCTTGAAAATATTGAAATTGCAGAGCTCTTTGCCTCCATTAGGTTAAATGCTACAACTTAAGCACTCTGTATGTCAGCTCATGAAACTGCAGTGACAGAATTCTCAAAAATAGGGCTCCAATTTTCCCTGCCTAGTGAGTAATAGCTAATAGTCAGTAAAAAAAACTAGAAAATTCCCCCTGGTTTGCAGAAAGGTACAGTTGTGCTATTGGCTTCCACAAGGTGGCCTCTGCCAATCATTTTACCCTGCAGTGACACCCCTGCACAAGCTGTGTGTCCTGTAGGCTCAGATTTATTCCTGCTTTTCACCCCAACCCCTCTTCCTCCCCTAAAGGACTGGGCAGCACACAAAAAAGACTTTAGGAACATGAAAAAGCATAAGGACATAAAAAAATATGTTTGGGAAAAAGCATAGAAACAACCCTGTTTTTTCTTGACAATCTAGCCCTAAGCTTTTCCTGCGGAAAGGAGAAGATGCCACCTTTGTCTCAAGTGGCAGTACAGGCAACCACTTTTCAGATCATAATCAGCTTTTGAGGCTCTATCCTTACAGTCAGGTTTTACTCTGACTGTTTCTCATACAAATTCACTTACAGTGAGTGATCTCCCCTCACACTCCATGGAGGAGCCTGCACAACAAACTGTTCCCTAGTTTTTTTTTCTTTTTTTTTCTAAACACTTTTCATCTTAAGTGGAGCTGGTGTGGCCTTATCAAAGCTGAAATGCTGAAGTCAAGTGTCAGGCGTTAACACAAATGTCAAGTGACTGCAAACTTCTGGATGAAGAGATATTCTAATGATTGTAAGGCTGGCCCCAGATTGGGAAAGCCTGGTTAAATCTCATCATTTGTGTTCAGCTCCTGAGTGACCTTGAAGAAGCTCTGAACTTCAGGTTCCCAGCAATTACAGAGTGATTTTTCTTGACTCCCCCTCTGTGTCCTCTCCTTTTTTTGGCCTGTTTGTTCTTTCAGCCCAGAAAGTGTAACTTATTATTTATAGCATTGTATACAGTGTGATTCAGTTTCTGTAGCAATATTCAGTTTGACTGTAATAGAATAAACAAAAAAAGGGAGGACCTATACAAAGAAAAAACTTCTGATTTAAGCCCAAGTTCTTTACTTAAAGGAAACAACAGTTCACAGAACTTGGTAACAAGAAGCTTTAAGTCCAAGCATGTAAAAACTGTCCTATCTGCTAGAAAGAGGCCTCAAATTCTTTTATTTGCAGTATACAAATTTTACAAGGAAAAGAGATAGATACTATGACCTACCCAGTCAGAGAGAAAAGCCTGTCCTTTAAATCTGGAATCTTCACATTTCTATTTCTGCAGTTCCCACAAGGAACTTCATAAAAGGTTGATACCAGTTTAAAATAGAGAGTTCTTTGTGCAAAGCTGCATGCTTTATTCAAAGCACAAAATATCTTCCAGACAAAAACATGTTCTGCTGAAATAAACAAACACGGATCAGAGAAAAGATAGACTTAAAAGAACCCTCTGGGTCTCAGCAGATTGCAGCTTACAAGTGACCATGTATTTTCTCCCCCATGCAGTCTCTTTCTGTCCATCAGTTGTTGTTCTTTCTTCTTTTAAACTCACGCCTCAAAAGCTGCAATTCTACTGTAGCATTTTTACACACTGACACTGGGGACTCCTTAGGAACTTGTTTTGTGTGCCTAAATTAATCCCTGGCATTCAGGTATGAATTTGGAGGCATCAATGTTCCCTGCAGGTGGCTGTTGTGGGGCAAATCAGAAGGAGGAAAACAGCTGGCATTAGATTATAAATTGGGGTGCCAGAGCTACAGTGAGGCTGAAGGACTCATGCACAGAATTCTGCCCTGGCCTTTATGGAATGAGTACAAAAAGATAGCAGATAGAGATATCAGCTACTGCTCAGGACTGGGTAATTCTAGAAATGAGATTCTACATTTTTTTGATAGAAAAAGCTATAATATCACATGACTTCAGCATGCAGGAGGACAGCAAAAAAGTGGCAGGAGGCATGAGGACATAGCAGAGATCACATGCCATCTCCTGACAAGACTGCTTGAAGAAAAAAATGGTAAACATTTTATCAAGAAATTTTATTTGCTTTCTGTTTCTTTAACAGAAAGCAAAGGTCTTAAGTCATAGTTTTCTGACCATGAAGTCGACTTGAGAGGAAGGTAAAGAGGTAGGTTAGGATCAATCTCACATGGCCTCTGGTTTTGGTAACACCTTTCTCAGGATGGTGGGAGAAGTTGTTTCCTGGAGATCATTCTTCTCCATCAGGGGGACCTGGATAAGCTGGCTAAATTCAGCCTGGCAAGATGAAACCCTTGTCAAGCAAAGTCTGCAAGGCTGTCCACTGACACCTTCCTTCAGTCTCAGTTCTAATTTTTAATGTTCCTCCTGGCAATGCCCCACCAAACCTGAGCAGCCTAACAGAGAACAGGCATTCCCAAACAGACAAATATCCCAGAATAGAATGTGTCCTCAATAGCTGCCACAGATATTGAAACTAATTTCTTGAAACTGCCTTTCAGAAGCAGTTTTTAGAGAATAGCTTATTACAAGAGGGACTTGAGACAAATTAAGCAGCTTCTGTTCTCTACTAGTTCATGTTCTAAAAATTTTATTAGTCAACTTCTAGAATTTTGTGGGAAAGGAGGGGTTAAATCAAGAATGACTACCCAAAACTTGTTCAATTCTAAATTAATAATAAAAGAAAATTCAGGGCTTTTTCAGTCCAGGCTATCTTTTATTTCTTCTGTCACATTTTCAAAAGGAAGCAAAAGCAAACATTAAGATATCAATTCTCGACAACAACAGATTTAGAGGTGCTCAGGTATGGCACAGGATCTGCCAGGTATGGCACAGGATCTAGAGAGTAACTTTCCCCTTCTGCAGTGTTTGAGGAGCCTGATTGTGCCCCTTTCTCTGTATTTTTTCTCTGGCAACTGAATGGGAGCCCAATTATCATGATTGCATGGAAAACAGCAAAGGCAAAAAGTGCCCTAACACATACAAAACCTGCTACGAGGTCTTAAAAGGAAAACCAAGGCAATCTAAAACTTTTAATCTGATTTCTAAAGCTGGCTGAAATGTGGTTCTGGAACAGTTAGGGATTTGTACGACTGAAAATCTCACTAATCTGGTCTCCAACCTCTATTACATTCCTCATGTGAACCCTTGGGAACCTGCACAGTTCTTAACACAAACCTACATCCTCATCAGTGGAAACAGGCCCTTCTTTATCAGCCACATTTACTGTTGTTATCTGAATCCAAAGTTAAAAAAAGAAGGGACTGCTGGCAAAAAAAAAAAAAAAAAAAAAAAAAAAAATCAAAAAGGAGAAGGCAAAATAATATAGAAAAACAAAGATCTTATAAACTTTATGCCTTGAAGAAAGATGAGTGCTTTTATATTATCACATTGCCTGGGGATTTTATTCATGTATTGCTAGAGACAGTGAAGATTTAACCAGTGATTGAACCACTTTTGGGGTTAGATCATGGATGTCAAAACACTTCATAAAGGTTACCTGAACAGAAAGCCAGTTTTGTTGGCTGCTTCACTAAAAAATAAAAGTATATTCAGAAGTGTCTAGAACAAAAAGCAACATGAAGATATCTGGAACACACCTAAGCACAGACCATGCCATTTTGTGGACACTCATAGAAAATTCAAATCAAAATCACAGTTTACACTCCAGCAGAAATCACTACTTCAAGGAGACACTAACCTTAACATGCACTAGGCTTAAAAGGAATTTCAAAGTCTTTGCTCTTTGAAAAGGAAAAAAAGCGTGACTAAAATTTCCATTATCTTAGCCTTAGAAAATAACTTGGAAAAGTTATTGAGGTATGAACTCTAATAGCATAGGGATGCAATATTTATTACACAAATTTATTGACCATAAGCTTTGGAAATGTTTTATTATTATACAGAAGTGCCAGGCATCAATCACTTTCTTGTGAAATAGCAAGGAAAGATGATTGACCTCTCTGGCATTTATGAAACAGTTCAGGATATATTTCCACATCTCCCAGACTTCTACAGCCCCAAAATGACCCAGAAAGAAGGGAAGTTCATCTGTAGAGAGTGATCTGGGTGTCAGGTCTTTGTGGCATTCCTAAAATGGAGCAAACTCAGGATACCCATTCAAAAAAGCTCTAACAAGTGAATTTGGTAATCAATTCCCATTGAATTTGTAATTGACAGTGATCTGACCCCTCCAGAATGAGAGCAGCCAACTGAGCTCATTCACAGCCCAGAGCTGCCTTCAAGCCAGGATTTCAGGATATCATCACTTCTGGAGAACATCTGCCCCCTGGATTTCAAGCTGTTTGTTAAGTCATCCAGACCTGCTCCTGGAAGGGATGTGTTTTCCAGGCACCCTGGATGCTTTGAACACCCTGCCCAGGTGGCTTCTAAGGAAAGGTGGCCACACTCTGTCCCTCTGAAAGTCCCTCTCTGGCAATGTAGGTCAGCCCTGGAACTCTGCAGAGGCACTCAGATCTCAGTTATTTCCCACAGCTGGGAATTGCTTTATCCTATGCTTCTCACATATTCAAAAGAAATCAGGTTCTTCCTAAGTATTCAAGCAGGGCATAAATCACAGCTAGGGAGGAAAGGTCTTCCACAAGAAATCCAGTCTCAAAGCAGCCCAACACCAATTTATTTATTTTTCCCTACCAAGCAGCACAGCCCAGAATCTTTATTTTTGTGCTCTGTTTTCAC
Organism: Haemorhous mexicanus; assembly: GCF_027477595.1. Taxonomy (NCBI): domain Eukaryota; kingdom Metazoa; phylum Chordata; class Aves; order Passeriformes; family Fringillidae; genus Haemorhous; species Haemorhous mexicanus. The sequence continues at coordinate 13,456,367 of NC_082348.1, forward strand.
TTGAGTGGAGGCCTATGACTAGTCCTAGATGAGTGGCATTGGTTTTTTCAGGGTGGTGATTGGTAGGATGAATTGCCAGAATTGTGAAGCTATTTCAGTTTTGTCATATTCCTTTTTGTTCCAATACCTTGAAAAAATAAAACACATACCCCAACCCCAAATTACCAAAGCACACTGTATTTTCATTCCTGATCACAGGATGAAAAACTAGTATTCATTTTCAGCCCTAGAAATGACTACCAACACCTCAATTTCAGAGTTCCTCACAGAGACAAATTTCCAAGTATTTTCAAACACCCATTCCCTGAAAAGTAGGGGCATTTATGCAGGCACAAGAAGGAGACTCCCCATTTCAAAATTCAATGCCTACAGGGAGACACTATTAAAGTGTGCAGGGGAGCAGCTACCCCTGTTGTCACAGTGTGTTTAACCAGCCAAGTGACAACAGAACTGCTTTTTCCTCTCCACCACCAGAAGAAATATTCCTTAAGTTTCTATATTCACAACACCTTTTTTGTCATTCTTTTCTTAAGCTACTCCTGTTTGCTCAGTGTGTTTAGCAGACATTTATCTCACTCTATCTGCAAAGATTAAAGGCTCATACTACCTAGTAATCCAATTACCCTGCATGAGAAAAGCAAATGTATCTTTGGTCAGTGCCCACGGAGCTCCAGGAATCCATCACAATATAAAATGAAATCTAATTAATTGTGTGCTTTGGTTTAGCTTCACCCACATCATTATTTCATTCATTTCTAATGGATATGTTAGCAGAGATTTAATAGTTTTAAATGCACAGAGCCAATGGGTCAGCTTACCCTAAGGTCAGTGTTCAGATAATTATATTTTTAACGAATTGTATCTGAAAAAAGTTACTTGTGGTGGGAGACACAAAGGAGAGAGAGCTGCAGAACCTTGGGATAACATTGCACTTGTGCAGAAGTCTGAGTGTTTTACAATTCCACTAATCCTCAGTTCACATTTAGAGAGAAGGGGACTCTCACCAAATCTTTTTTGCTTCTTCAAACACAGATTTTACCAAAACCTATTAAAGCAAATGGGGGAGCCCTGAAGTAGCACAACACTTATCCAAATCCCAGAGGCAACCAGAGTAAGGTTTGGTGAAGAAGAAAACAACAAACCCAAGTGTAATGCCATAGATACATGGGTTGGTGTGATATAAGGAAAATGCACTGAGGAGTAGAAAAAAGCCCTGCAGTGTGGCCTTAAAACAAGTAGGAGAAAGTGTTAGAAGAAATCACACACAGAGTCATGTAAAGCCATTGTAAAATTGATATTCCTTGGAGAATTTCATCCTTAGAGTTATTTGGGAAGCACACTGCATCTCCAGGCTGGGACAGTCACAGGAGAGCTGTGAGAGCCAGAGGATAAACCAACACTTCTGTAAAACTGCAGTAAAACAGCAGAAACAAAGAAAGCCTCTCCATATCATTTAACCAATATAGGGTAATAAAGCAACTTGCCCACAACTGCCGAGTCAAGTTTTTTTAGATAGTGAGAGACAATGGCTGGAAACACAAAGCAGACCAAAAAAATAAAAAAAAACAAAACAAAAAAACATCATCACAGTAGTTACAAAACAATCTGTTAACAGCAAGGTATTAACAGCCATTAGGAGAAACTGCTTATAGATGTGGTAAAGTCTTCATTATCTGTGACAGTTGAATAAAGGCTAAAAGCTCTCTAAAATATATGACATAATGCAAATAGAAGTTACAGGGAAAAAGCCCACAGAATGCATTAAAGCAGAGATCAAATTAGGCAGTAATAAAGTTTCTCCTCCAACCTTGAAAGCAATTGAAAATAACATTATTTTCTTGAATGTATTAAAATGAGAAAAAACTTAAATATTTTACTGAGTCAGAATAGCTTGTCTGTAGGAAAAGAAAATGTTTTATTCCTTAAGTGGTTAATATCTTGTTTAATTGGTGCTTCCGCTTTGTGATATTCCAGAGCTCTAGGAAAGGAACTGGGAACAAGATCTGTCTCACCAAATACACAATCTCTTAGAAATATCAACATCCATATTTTCAGAGAACATATATGAAATTTACCTCCATAACCCCACTCCTTTTTAAAAAGCAAAATCACCATCTATGAAGTCAATAAGATTTTAAGAACTGAATGCGCTCTGTTGTCTCCAGGTGCCCTTAGTCTTTTCCTTGCTATCCTGCAGTGTAAGCTGGTAGGATATAAGGCAAGCTTCCCCAGCCCTCCTGTGGTGAGCACACAGGTTGGCAGTAGTGTTTCCTTGGGCACAAACCTGAGGTGTGTGCCCGACTGCTCCAGGAGTCAGGGAACTACAACGGTGACACCAAGTTAAACCAGTTTTCCATGTCCACAGCCCTCCTCCAGAGAAATGCCACAAAAACCTGACACGACAAACCCTTCTACTTTTACACAGTTACTGAGCTGCTAGACTGCTGCATCCACAGGCTCCATATAGAGAAGCCATGGGAAACTGCTGCATCCATGGCCAGATCAGAACTGCTGCATCCGTGATCAGAACAGCGTGGCTGTCACACAAACCTATGCTGTGTTTGTGTGTGTGCAAGCACATTTGCTATACTTTGAACAAAAAGATGTGGCATGTGCTTCCAACCTTCAGTCTGGGGTCCAAAGCAAGGTAAAGACGTGGGAAGGCAGCCAGGCTGCAGCCCACCAACACCAGCAGCTGCCCCAGTGTCACACCTGTCCTCAGGGCAAAGCAGCACTCAGACCAGGTATCTTGTGCAGAATACAGTCAAGCCATAATGAGAAGGGTGTGTTAAACCAGACACAAAACCCTGATTGTGGCACTTGTTTTTGAGGGTGATGCTTCTAGCTCTTGGCACTTCTCGGGAAAAAAAAAGAAAAAAAATAAAGCATATTTGTCACAAAATAAAAGCAACCTGCCCTCCAAACACACATGCACATAAAAAGTCAGGAAAACCTGAGGAGTTGTACAGCAAAGTAGTGTTAATTTGACATTGAGCTTTGCTCCCTGATGGTTAATTGTCAAATATAAATGAAATTGTGTTCGCACTGCAAACTACACACAGGTCATTTTAACTTGAAGTAGAAGAATATGAAAGGCCCAAGACACAAAAGAGAATCAAGGGGAAGGGAAAAGAGAAAAGAAAACAAAACCAAAAAGTTCAACAAGAAAAAAAAAGAAAAAACCCAAAGGAGGAAAGGACATGATGACAGTTCAAAGAAAATATAACAAACACAAAGAAGCTTCTGTTTGCTTGAAGCTCATGCACAGCTACTGAAGTTGTCTACTTTATGAGGATGGTCTAAAAGACAGGTACAAAGGGAAAGTTAGCCAAAAAATCAATTCTATTCTCTCTATTCCCAGCAGTTCCCCTGCATACATCAATAAAATAACCGATGCAGTATTTTTTGTTCTGGGCAGTGTGGCCTTAAAACAAGCAGAAGAAAGTATTAGAAGAAATCACACACAGAGTCATGCAAAGCCATTGTAAAACTGAAATTACTTGGAGAATTTCATGAATGAAGCTAGAAGATGACTCATGCAGTCCTCCTTTGTCCCACAGGGGAAGTTTAAAAGGGCACCTCAAACAGGTATTTCACAACCATGACTTTTTCTGTGAATGAAAGGCAGAAGCCCCATGGAGAGGCTTGAAAAACGTCCAGAAGCACACCAATCTATATTTTCTTCAAAAACACCATTTGCATCTTTCTAAAAGACAAAAAATGGATATGACGACATGGGATTTACTTAACAAAGTGTAAATGAATTAGATTTGAAGTGAATGCAATCTACATGGTCAACATAGCCATGTAAAGACATTTCTGAAGAATCAAGCAGCCTTTTCCTCTTTAAGGAAAATATTTCTAACAAAGTGAAACTTGAAGCCTTCCGAGCCATTTTCTCTACTTGGTCTTGGAGAAAGAGCAGCTCACTGCACACAGAATGCAAATATTGCAAATCTCTACCTGTCTGCACTGCACTGAGGCAAATGGAGGTAGAGATCATTACTGGCACCTTTGGAAGCCACACACAGCTTGACTTTCACTGGGCTCCTCAAGGCCTTCATGCTGCTCCTTCTTCAGGGAAGGTGATTTTTACTTCTTTAATCATAAATTCATTATCTCAGTTTGATGACTGCTTGCTAATCTCCTGCTGATGCTGTGATCTTAATTTAGCACTTAGATTTTGAGAGTGCTACACTGGCCAAAGCCCTCTGTAGGTATGAGGTATGGCAATCTCTTTGTGATACTGCTTTTTATTTAAAGTTATGCACGATCCTTCTGAACAATTTAAATAAGGTACTTATTCAAGTTTCTGGCAGGTTCTTCAAACTTGGCATAACTGCTATTGAGGCAAAACCACCAAAAGTTCCATGAAATAAAAAAAATAGAGCAGAAAAAATCCTACACAGGCTTTAGATAACAACTGGAATAGTCACTGGTGTGCAACAGTTAATTAATCTCTTTATTTCCAGTAGAGAAATGGAGATTGACATTCTACAATATATAACCAGTCTCCCTAAAATAGACATTGCAAGGTAGTTGTGACTCTTAATTCCTTTTGCTATTATTCACTAGTCAATCCCTTCAAAGAGCTGAGCTACAGCTTGGCAGCTGCACCTTCCACAACTTCAGTGGGATTTGCAGGTGCTCAGCCACTGCCTGGATGTGGATGTTTGCTGTTTTGACAGCTATGCTATGCACATCTTTCTCACATAATAGAATAACACCTTGGGAAGCAACAACCCAGGCAGGATGAAAAACATTCTTGTTTGAGTCTGTTTCTCTCTCTCTTCTGGATGAAAACATATTGGAAATCAGAGCTAATTCTCCCATTTGGCTTAGAGTAGATACTTGTGTGGCACACCAGCCCTCACTGGCTTGCCCTTATATAATTCTAGGCACATATGTTTCACTTTCAGTTCTTTCATTTCATTTCAAATGTCATTTACATTTTTCATGTTTACATGCAGTGATTCAGTTGTGGGTGTCACTGACAACCAGCAGGACTCCGATAGTCTCACAAAGAGGTTCCTAAAGCACCCAAGGAAATAACTGTAAAGAAATTGAGTCCAACAAGGCAGTGCTGGCCAACAGGACCTGTTGCAAACCAGAGCACACAGTGGTGATTCAAAAGCCTTCAGGTGCTGTACTGAAGCAGTTCTACCATTTACTATGATTTTTGCTTAGGAATTTCAAAGGAACTCAAAGAAAATGCTGCACTTTGGGGGTCCCGAGGCTCTCTGTCTGCAATGGCACTGCCCTGAAACCAACAAGAAATCAGCACAAGAGAACCAGGTGTGGAATCCAGCTCCTTGCAGGCTTCGTGCCAATGTCAGCCCAGCCAAAGCATGGCATCCCTCATGTGCCCTTCTTAAGCAGCAGCACTGAGGGTGAGCTTTGAGCAATGGAGCCAACACTGGTTATGGAATCACTCTCCAGACCTGAATTATGAGAGGCTGTCAGCACCTTTCATCAACATGCATCATATTGCTTAGTTAATGGACCCTGAAAAGGATCTACTATTTTTCAATATTTTTTCCCATTATTGTAAATAGATGAGATTCTGCTCCAGGCCACATAAGAAAGATGAAAAATTAAGAGGAAGAGACATGAATAAATGCAGAGAATGTGAAGAAAGAATGTGATTGCTCTTACTTTTTTTCCCTCAACAAGGCATTTTCTTCCCCTTGAAAAATCTAGCAGCTGCCCTGAGAAGAAGACAGCTAAAGTTACCAGGAATGCAAAATGGGACAAGCATTCAAAAGAAGCAATACTTTCAGTAAAAAAGTATTTACTAGTTTCAACATTGTATCAGCATTTTTTTTTCTAATTGTTGATTCGAAATCTCTTTTTAAAACAAGATAACCCCCTAACTTGGTTGATGGAACAAATATGAAATCTAAGCAGAAAAACATGTAAAGTTTTTACACAGCGTTACACAGATTTTTAACAAAACAGCTCATTTAGCTGTAAACAACAGTTCTTCTGAAATAAAAAAGGTACCTACATAAACTGTCTGGTCTCAAAAATGACCTCTGTGAATCCTAAGAAATGAACCAAACCCCACATTCACAAAAGCCCTATTTTTAATGCTACTTTTAATCCAAATTTTAGCAATCCATCTGTGCATTTGAAACAGAGTTACTGAACTTATCACCACTTAAACCTGTGTAACACATACAAAGTCATGGCAGAGCATGAGAACACAATCTGGACGGAGGCAGGTTGCTGCCATTTGCAGGCTGAGATGAATGTGATGGGTCTCTTCTCAAATTAGTTCCACCTTCTTTTTCTGATTGAAACAGGTTCCAGCTTTCAGGGTCTCTCAGCTGATGCATTTATTATATATATATTTATATGCATATGTTTTTGCTATTAATTTGGCGAGGAAAACCAAAGCAAATTTAAGAACAGATGAACCCTGTGATTTGCAAACCTAACACTGAGCCCTGTGAGAAATTAAAAGTATCCTTGCTCTGGGGACTTAAACTGAAAGTTTCAAGGAAGGAAACAGGCTGATAACCCTACCTCCATAGTATTTCCACAAATATAACTTGGATTCCCTTCTCCCTGGGTTTTATTGGTGAGGGTGTTTTATGGATTTTGTGAGGTTTTTTTGTTTGCCTTTTTGGTTTTTTGTTGTTGGGTTTTTTATGTTTGTTTGTTTTCTGAACTAGTTAGATAGATGTATGAACACAAAATGAGCACAGAGAAATTGTAATCTTGTAACTACCATAGTCCTGACTGCTCGATTGGATCTTCAGGGCACCATTTAATATTCAGATGCACAAAAAAACATTTAAATAATGCTAGGGGTTTGGGCTGTGCCACAAACCAACAGATGCTGGGCAATTCAAATTTAAGGATGACACTTCATTACCACTATTCTTAACAAGGGAAAGCAAAAGCATGTAAATTAAGAATATAATTTCAGCCTTTCAAATGAATTCTCCAGGATTTATTGGTGTGTTACAACAGTAATGTTATTTTAAGCACAGTTTTCTGTATGTTAAATGCCAGAGACCTTGTCTTTACTCAGGCAATAGTAAGTAACAAAAATTGTAAGAAAAGTAAGTGATAAAACAGAAGAGTCAGATTCCCAGTGAAGTGCTAAATAAATCCCTGTAAAATCCTACCATATTGTTGGGAGGGGAGTGGGAAAAACACTGTGATGGTGTGAACTTCCAACATCATACCAAATGCAAACACAGAAGGTAAAGCTTGGCAAAAACTGAAAAAGAATGTTTCTGAACTATTATTCACACATGGAATACAAAACATTGTGGAATTAATTCATCTGACATAGATAGTTCTGTCTAAAGTCTCATATTTCTTTATTTGGGATGTGAATACACAGCAGTCATAGCATCAAACTTCTATACACAGAGTTAGTTCTGAAACAATGAGTCTTGGTGATATTTAAAACATAAAATTAAAGGAACTGTTATTTTCTCATGTGCAGTGACTAATTGAATGCCTGAAAACAATTAGATTTAATATAAGTGATATAATAAACAACAAGCTAAATGGTACAAAGTACTGAACTTCTCCAGTACAGGGCTTCAACTGCAGACACTTCTGATGTGATCACTCCCATATTTCTTGCAGTTCATTACAGGTATTTAATTTATTAACCTAAGAGAACCCCACATAACACTCTGAAATATTTTTTATAGTAAAGAAAAGTAAAATCCTAGTCATGATTGATCTTTTTAGAAGAGAAGAATGAATGCAAGAAAATCTATCTGAAATTTAGAACATTTGTTACTACAGATTCAGATTTCCAGGCTCCTCATTAGCTGAGTTCCACCCATGATACAGGATTACATACATAAGCTTAAAAAAAAATACAAAGAGATAAAAAGAGATTTCGGCAATAAGAAGCATGAACTTCTGTTAAACTGAATTAAAGAAAGAGACAAGAAATGGAAAAGGAAAGAGAAATAACTAGTTGAGTGAGGACTGAAGGGTCAGAACCATGAATATAGGACTGCATAGTATAAAACACATCTTCAAAGCAACTGAAGCTTAAAAATTCAGAGGAAGCCTTTAAAAGCCTATGCAACCACATAGTAAAAATTCTGAAGCCTACCTGTCAAGACAAACAATTCAACTGTATGTCTAAAGGATTGTTTCACAGGTCCAACACACATTTTCCTGAATTCATGCCTTTGATTTCAATGCCTTGTTAAAGAAACCAGACTACACACGACATTTAAGTACTGGGCTCCTTTCGTGCTAAAACCCAGAAGGTTGTCTCACTCAGAGGGAAAGATTCAGGCTTCTTATGTAATAAGAACACTGGTACACTTCAAGCAGTTACTTATTTGACCCCAGAACAAACTCAGTTGGATGTTTGCATACTCTGGAACAACAAGCTCAGAACCACCAAAGTACCACCAATTAAAATATCAAGAAACAAAAACGCCAAACAAACACCAAAAAACACCAACAAAAACTAAACTGAAAAAAAAGCCCATAAAATGAAATAGAATACTCACTAGGTAGAAGCAGGTAAACAGAGACAGGTCACCATGATGCAGCTGCAAAACCAAAAATCACACCTGTAAGCCTTTACCAATTTAAAGGCATCTTCACTCAAATGTGCAGCAGGGGGTAAAGGGGGGGAAAAAAAAAATTTCAGAAGAACACAAATGTATATGGATTATGTTTCCAGTGTTCCTGCCTTGCTGTATTGGTTCAGAAATAATATGTAACATAAGACATTTAAAGTTGTCAGTAGTGACAAATTTGCTCAAGTCCTTATGAAGAAAAAATGTTTTTTCAAAGAAGTGTGCCTTTTTATAGTTCCACTGAATTCTCCTAAAGAAATACTTTGAATCAGCAAGTGAAAAGGATGAGTGAAGATAGCCTAAGCTTCCTTGATTCTAGAGGATCTAAGCATCACACTGTCTAAAGTTAGCATATGAACCAGTTATCTGATAAGTCACAGAGAAAATTATTCATCAAAAAATCCAGCCTCAATCCTTTCAAAATCCCCTTAAAGGAAATATACTTATAATCCACCATTACAATATTAATTTTATTTCATGAAATTTAACATATAATGCTTTTCCTCTTTTCTTTTGTATTTTTAAATACTTGCAGCTCAATATTTTTCTTCTGCCACTTTCATTTCCAAACTCTCCTGCATGAGTGAGTCTCAGTACTGGTTTTTTTCTTTCTTCTCTTGCATTTAATTTTCTTTACATTTACAACCTTTGAAATCAATAGCTGCACAGTCTGAGACAAAAAATAATGTAAAAATACCTATTCAAAAAAATCAAGATGCATCTTAGACCACTTTGGCAACAAAAAATAAAAGTACTTTGTCTTACCTTTTAACAAGTCAAGGCAGCTGAACAGATACATAAATGGGGAAAAGAGCTGAATCCTATAGTTACAATTTTTCTTGTTGTGCTCAACAGCAAAACCTATTACATTAGTTAACATTTTAAATTACAATTAAAAATTAAAGAGGAAAAATCCTAGGGAAAAATATACTTTCTAATGGGACTGGTTTGTGTGTTCTTCCTAAGCCCTTCTCTCCAAAGTGATTGTAGAAATATAAACAGCACTGAAACTTTTAGTTAGAGATTTTCTAAATCTCTTCTGTTTCTTGCAGCTAAGAGAACCCAAATTTTCCCTTTTTCCTAAGGGGCATAAGTCCCTGTAGCAGAATTTCGAACCTTGAAGTTAAAATGGAGGGGGACACTGGTCCTTAGAGAGAGCCCACGTGTGGCAGAATTCACCAACTCCAGCTACTCCATCTGGAGTGATTCCACAGGATTGGTTTACAGGCCAAGAACCAAATCCTGGAGAGCTGCAGGAGCCAGAAATGTGCCAGCAGGACCTGCCCTTTGGGCGAGGGGAAAATTTCCACTCTGCAGCTTCCTCTGACTGGGGCAGCACGCCAAGAGATGCTTCCAGCCTGGCAGCACGTCCCATGATACCCTGAAGTGGATGCAGAGGGTGTTTTCTCACCCTGAAGCAATTTCCTGACACATTGGTGGGGACTGCTGTGGATTCTGTTTTGTTTATCGTCTTGCTAATGAAGTGTTTGTTTGTGCGAGTGCAAGTGCTCCGGGAAGAAACCTCCAATTTATCATGCTTGTGTTGACATTGCTTCATCTGCAGCCTAAACACAAGCAGAGGCTGCACAGAAATCTTATGGGTGGTTAAGTGTTTAATACCATGTCTAGCACACCAAGAAGAGCTGGCAAGGAACCCCATGGATTTGGTGACACGTGTCTCTCCAGATCAGCAGCTGATTAGGACAGTTGCGTGACAGTCAGAACAATGCTCTGAGTCCTGCAGCTTGCTGAAGAATATAAAGGAAAAAGGAAAATGTTCCTTTTTTCCAGTAACTTATACAACACCGAGCAGATCTTCATGAAAATTCAGTTCTATTTTAAAGAAGCAGATTTTTCAATATATAATACAATATATATGTACACCTGCAGCAGGCTCGAGCCCGTTGGAAAATCCCCATATTTGAGAAGGAGGAAATGTACTGATGAACAGAACTGCTGCTGCCAAGCAGGAGAAATAAAGTGCAAAGGAATAGGAAAAAGAAATCAATTTCCCTTATCGGTCTCCAGCTGCACATTGTGTTTCTGTCTGTCATGCTTATGTAGGCAAATCATTGTATTATCTTTCCTCCTGTGGACAGTTCCATTGAAGCATTTGTGAAATGGAGGTTGTGTATGACTCGTCAAAGGCTGTGACCCTGATGATAAATCTGTACTCCTCCCTGAACAAGTCCCTGCTGTGCTCCTCTGGTATAGATCTGCTCCAGAACATATGGGTTCAGAGCCAACCCTATATTATCTGGAAGATTTTCTTCTTCCATTAGAATTTAGCTGGGGACAAAGCAGACTTTTAAAATGGTTAGCATATCGCTGAGACCTGAGGTTCAAGCATTTCCATGGCCCTTGTAGAAGATCCACAAACTTTACAGTGCTGAATGGGCTGCTGAGAAAGGTGTAACCAGTGTTACCAAGAGTCACTGTGGCACCTCCCAGCTTTAAACAGAATGTGTTTACTTGTGAGGGCTGCCAGCTGAGAGGGAAAAAAAACCCCAACCCACAGTGAACAACTTTTGCATCAAGAGGTGGAACCCAGAAGTTCTGCTACCCTGAATACTTTTGCACTCTCCTAGTACCCTGTAAGTTCTTCCAAGTAGAGTCCTTTTACATCTCTTTGTCCAGTAAGCCAAGACCAAAAAAAAAAATAAATTTAGGGAGCCATTTTCATAATAAAAAGCATCCTATTTTATAGCTAACAGTGAGGGTCCTGCCAACAAAAGCAGACTGTGTGCATGATAAAGAGGCCCAAGCAACATCAGAGCTTTCACAGCTTGCTGCAGCTCAGCATCTTTCCCCATCTCCTCCCCCAGCCTTCAAAACTCTAGTCATTCAATTAAGTGCCTTGGGATTTGGGATTGGAAGGTGCTAGGAGGATGTCACTCATCATTACGATAATTATCAGACTTAGACATTATGCATTATTTATTCCAAATATTTATTCATTATTGTGTCCCAGATTAATGCAAGCTATTTGAGGCAAATTATTTCTTATGGAAGTATTAGTGAGAGAAATTCTGAAGCAGAAAAAAGCAAGCTACCAGCCAAAAAAATAAACCTTGCCAAGCTCCTTCAAGGAGTGATAGAGAGAGAGGAAAAAGAGAGAGAAGAAAGTTTTAATAAGATGATTGATCCTAAAGCTGTCAGGTTGTATTATTGACAGTATGCAAGCCTCTTCTGGGAGCACAGATGTTGATCTAATATATTTCGTCTGTGATCTAATTTAATATGTTAGATGTCCTCTTGGTAGACTGTAAATTTTCTTCCAGTTCTTTGGGGGAAAAAATGAGGAAAAAACCTCATAGCTGCAAAAACTGTGTGCTTAAGATTTCTTCAGTGAGTAAGTTTATGTATTATGTAAGATAAACTGGAACAGCTTTTTTGGACCTAATAGCATTATTCTGATTTTTGTCTGTCAAAATCCAGTTTAGTATGAGTAGCCCACAAAGTAGAATTCTGGTTAACAAAAATTTCACCTTAGCTTTGCTACCAGTTGTTCTTAATATGGTTTATTATTTTTCTAAGCACAACAATGACAGCAAAGGACTGGGGCACGGCCACCCTAAGGGCTGCACAGACATGTAGCATAGCAGGAGGTAGATGAGATACACTTTGACCAAGAGACAAATACTAGAATTATCAGACACAGACCACTTGTGCAAGCTGAAATGAGGGCAAAAGAAGCTAAGAGATTTGCTCAGCCTTGTAGGTTCATCAGTAGTGGAGTTAGCAGAGCCCTCTGAGGTTTTTTGAGCTGACAAGTGGCAATTTTATTCTTGTAAAAATGGATCTTGAAAAATAATTTTTCCTCTGTGTGAATGTATTTTTGAAGAAAATTGCTTTACAAAGGAATAAATAACCAGAATATATGGGTGGGTGAATATGTTGCAATGCTAAGTATTTTAACTTGCTACTCAATTTTTTTGACATGCTTTTCCTCTGTATTTTCCTATTACTGAATTTGTCCATATAGTCTCTTATATTTACATGGGAGTGTTTCATAAAAAAAAGGCAACTTTTCTATTTTTGTATTTGAATTCACCTGAACCCAGGAAATAATGTTGCACAAAACCCTCGTAATATGATAATAAATCAAAAAATTAATTTAAAATGTTAAATCTTACGGGTTTTGGGTGTATTTCCTTTTTTAACTCTTTTGACTCTTTGCACTTTTAATAAATCAGAAGGGACCAGAAACAGAGGAATAAGAAATGGATTCATATATCTGTATGATTCCTCATTATAAAGGCCAGCCTGATGTTCTTTTGCATTTCTGCTCCTTCTCTTCAGTCTCAACTTCAGATCTGAAAAGACAACATGTGTCCATATTTGGCAGTCCTTCCACACCACTGGATAGGAAATATGGGATTTTGATCTCTCAGAACTACTAACTTGGCATCTAGCCAAAATGTGTCACTTGTATTAGAAATCAAAACTCCTACAGGTCCTGACCTGCAGCCAGCCACTGCCAGGAAATGCAGACACCCATGTAAAGCCAGGACACTCTGCTCCTGCCATTGCACTGAAAGCTTCTTTACTCCACAGATACAGAGCAGCAGCTGGGCAACATCAGCCCAGCTGTGTACTGACCACAGGATCCTGCCCCAACAGCAAACAGCAAGGGCCAAATACAGAGTTAACACAATTCTACAGTGATATCTCTGTGGAATACTCTTCCAGCTTCTAGTGACCTTCAGGGAAGGTCTTTATAAAACTCGAGTGAACTCAACAGCTGAGTATCACCAGAAATCTGATTGCATCTTGACGTGTGATAAGGAAGAAAGAAAAAATGCTTATGTTGCCATGACATAAATAGTGGAAAGTTTCCTTCTGACAGTCCATAGAGGAGAAGGTGAGCAGCAGGTTAATTGCATTCTGATGGGAGATTTCATTTTCTGTTTCTCTCTTCCCTTAATGTTGCCACAACATTTTGATGTTAGTTTAATGCAAACAAGATTTAAACAATGAGTATTTATATTTTTGCTGGTATAGTTCCAACACAGTTAAAGACAAGGAATCAGCAATCTACCAGCCAGCTAGAAGCAGAAGGGGCAGAGAGAGAAGAAAGTTTCTGTTTTACAGCAAATGAAACTTGAAAACTTCTTTGAAGAATTTTAAATGAGAACCAGATTGGCCCTTGCATGTAAATGACCACTGTGTTTATCAGAGCAGGAGAGTGGTGAATTTGAGCACACCAATCCACCACAAATGGGTCCCTTGGACACTGCTTGAAGCCTTCTCCTGTCCTAAGGCAGTATGAAGCAGAAATGTTCTGCCTGACCTCTTTTAACCCAGATCATTTAAAAAGCGGGAGCAAGGAGGAAAGAGGTTTTGAGGGAAGGAAATAAAGAAGAGGTGCTCACAGCTTCTTACTGAATTTTATAGTTCTGCAAACTGAGACACAGTGAGGATAAGTGGCAGACCAATACTGTCCCAAGGATGTAAGTCAGCTTTTCCATCACTTTTCTGTCCTTAACCCCTCTCATTGTGTGAGAGGTTGAGCCTTGCCTAATATAAAAAAATGCCATCTGCTCGAACCTAATATTTAGCTTTGGGAAGCAGGAATAAACAACAGGTTTAAGTTCTTTGTATACCCAAAGGGAGGGGGGGAGGGAACCCACCTTCTGTTAGTACTTATCAATTTGATTTAAAAAAATAATGTTGATATGGAAGAGAATTATCTAAGTGAAGCTCTCAAACAGTTGGGAAGATTTAATGAGTTCTCTGCATCATACACACCCAAAGAAATCACTACACATATGGAACAGGGAAGAAAGAGGGAAGTCAGGAGCTCAGAAATGGCAAAGAAATGAGGAGTTTACTTATCAGTGAGAAATGATTTTAGCTAATACATACATTATGTTTTCAATGAAGACGTTTTCTTTTGAAAAGCGTAAGGATTTTATGGAAAGCCTGAGGAAGAAAAAAGTCGATTATATACTTTTTTATTTTTGAAAATTAACTCAATATAAAACAATGTTTTGAGTTTTCATCTGATGCAGTGACCAGTAAATTCTTCTCTGAAGAAAGAGCCTTACCACATAAGCCATGTTATTAAACTACCTATACACAGTGATAGATTCAGGCCACAGTAACATTCCTGGGACACAGGACAGCATCATCACACAGATTAACAATGGTCAACTGAGGCTTCATTATAATAAACTACTTTCCCTGTCCTGCAAAAATTCCATGATGAATCTTGTAATCATAGAACTTTTTAGCTTGGAAAAGAATTATAAATTATCACATCCAACTGTTAAATCTACCACCAAACTATGGCCCTACATAGTGACAGTTACACTTTTAAATATCCTCAAGGATGACAACTCAACAACTTTGCTGGGCAGCCTGGGAATTGAAGCCAGCTCCAGAAACCTAATCCAGAAACATATACTTAACTTCATCTCCCATCCAGTTTGTAAACTGGGAGCAGCTGATGGAGAGCTACACCTCATTCTACCACCTCTGCATGGTGGGCATTCCGAGCCATAAGGCTACATCTGAGTCTCTGGTGTTTTCATGTCATAGATCCTTGGACTGTATTGGATCAGAAGAGGTATGCAACAGTCTTTACAACCATGCAATAGAAAACTCTACTTTTTGAAATCTCCTGTAAGAGCTTGCAAAATGTAGACACAAAACTGTGAACAAGACTAAGGAAAGACAAAGAAAAGAAGGAGGAATTTGCCCAGTGCAGTAATGATGAAGAAGGTTAAAGATCTCTTTTAATTATTTAGTGTTGAATATTTCCATTTGTTTTCAGTCTGTCTCCTTTAAGGGAGTACTCCTGGCTGATCAGATAATGCTCAATACAAGTCCCATCTTTTAACTTGTGTCCTTTCACTCATGCTTGAACACCTCAACTTTCACCTCTTTTGTTTCTTTCTTTTGAAGAATAGAAATGGGGTGGGGGGGGGGGGGGATGGCTGACACATTCTAAGCCACTTGAATGGCTAAGAAATGTTTCTTTGAGACAAAAGTGCTGCTGTGCTGCAGAAAGCAAAGCTGTGCAGGATGAACCCAACAATTTTTTGGCATTAACAAGGGGCAGGAAAGTTTGCAGGCGAAGCTGAGGAATACAGGCTGATTGCTGGTGGGAAGTTGTGCTGAAGAACTTTATGGAGTAACTAACAGGAACTCACTGTGCCTACCGAGTTCTTAAACAGTTCTACACAGTCTGGAGCACCCATGTGTTGCCTCTCTATTTGCATATCTATAGGCAGGGCAGGGCACTGTCAGTTTAGCACAACATGTCAGAAGAAATCTGACTAGTACAGAATTTGATTCTTAAAAAAATATAATTTGAAACTAGAGATCAGACCATGCTCCAGAAGAAAAATGTGGTGACCACTGAAATCCATTTAAGGTTATCAGCAGTAAGACCCAATAAAATGGTATAAAAAGGGCTATAAATATCAGAGCAGCTTCAATAGTTATTCAATGGTATAAAACACACCATTCCAATTAAAAGAGAGATGACATTGTAATACATTTTGATTCTTATGTCTCAGAAATTAGACTTGCCTCAAGACTTTCAGACATACATTGGATTTTTTCTATATCTAAGTTTCTTGGTTTATTGGGGCTGCTAAGTCAGCAAAACCATTGTATTATGTCACTTGCTATGTTCTAATTCTGCTGAAAAATCTGTTCATTTCTCCTTTAAGAATTTGAGAATCTCCTACAGGAATCTGTCATCAGCAAAAAGCATTGCTATTCAGAAGAAAAAAACCAGCATGTCTCTCTGATAAATATCAGAAAATTCCCTTGGTGACAGTGATGTACTTCATTCATTTGTTTATTTATCACACAAATGCATTCAAAAAGGTTCATATCATAAAACAAAACATGGGAACAATCTATGGATATTCCCCTTGCTGGGCCATTCCTCCCACCATTTGGGTCTGATGCCCTGTAAAACTGTCATCTCCAAATCAGTTCATACCTCAAAAATTCAAGCCCTTACAGCAGGTAAGGTCTGCCCATGTGACTCCATGCTCCTCATCTTCGTAAAATTTAGATGTCAGCTGTCACTTCAATGGCAAATTTCTCATTGAAATGTCATTTCACACATCACTAAGTTTTCTCCTCTCCCCCACCCTCTCCCTTTCCCTAGCAGAGCTGTTTTGAATCTGGCTAGTTCTGATCTGTATGACAAAAGGGTAACAAGACCTAACTAGAGTTCTATTTCATCAGGTGCACCAGGGAGTTTCACGTAGACAAATGCTGGATCTTATCTGAAATCCAGATTGGTTCTCTGAACAATGGGGGCACCTGCTTCTACTCTCACACATTTTCAGTAGCAGATGTAGCTCCACAGGCTGCAGCACAGTCACCCACAAGCTTGGACTAATCCAGAACTTCTACTTCAGGGAAAGTGCTGCCACAGAGCAAAAATCCATCACATGTGGATCAAAATAAGTATCCATGAAGAAAGTATCTGGCCAAGAACTTGTAGCTGGGAGACCCTGGAATAATCCCATGTTAGGATCTGCTAGATTTTAGATAACCTCTTAGATGTACCTCTCATTTGTCTGACCACAGAAGGGACACTGGTACACAGGTTCGTAACCCTGTGTTAAAGGACTAAGTCTACAATGGATTGGTTTGGGTTTAAGCAGCCTAGATTTGTGAAGATGTTTTAGTAGGTCACTGAAGTTCGTAAAGCACACTTCTTGATAAACTCAAGTAAATTTAGGAATTTTTCTTCATCTAGTGCTGCTGTCATTGAATATCCATATATTGGAGTCTAGAGCCCTTTCCAATTCCCTTGGACATTTCCAAGCAGCATTTCCTGCTTGTTCTGCACAAACAGAAACACTCACTAAAAACAGTCAAGATCTGGTGAGGTCACCTGAATGCTTACATTTAGGCACCTTAATCCTGCTCAAACTACATGGAGAATAAGTCTGTCACAATTCTGTTCATCTGATTGAGCTGCAGCATCCCTGATGTGATTGTGCCTCTTCAAGGCTCTTTCTTGCACAGGCTAAATGAGAGCTCAGCACTTAAAAGCTGGCCACATGCTGGACCTGGTTAGACTCTGGAAGCCTGGCCTGAGTGTCAGTGTTATTATTCCCCACGGCTTCCAGATGTCTGTAAGCAAAATCTGAGCTCTACATAGAAGCCTCTCCTGTCTAAATAGGCCTCCCTTGTAAGCATGGCATGCACCAACAGGAATTGTGAAGAGGTGTCACAGTGTCTGGGGTGAGAAGCCACAAGCTGGTCAGTGCTCCTGTTCAATACAGTTCTACTCTGACTGACAACTCAGGCTGCAGGAACTAATAATCAGCACATTCAATTAAACTGCTTTGGGATCTGGACTCACATCCAACTAGCTTAGGTATTGCTGTATTGCTGAGGTAGTGGCATTTGTAAGTCAGAAATTAAATCCTGTTTCCTCTATTGTATTCTTTATGTAATTATATTATAGAGGAAAAAAAAATGTAAACTCCAGGTTTTGTGCTTCCTCTAGAACACAAAGGTTTCTTTGATATGAATAGTAATTAACCAGGGGAATGAGAACTGAGAGCTGTAGTGTTACAGGGCATGTTAAAGTTAAGACAGGTTTACATGAGTTTTACTCAAAGAGATAACAAAGTTTGAAGATAAATTCAATCAGGGAATTCCTCCAGGAGCAGGAAGCACTCGCTGACAAGCACAGTCCCTCTGCAGATTCACAAACCTCTGAAACTCTCTGCCTTTGGACCATTCTCAAATGACTTTCCCAAGGCCACACAGGGGATGTGTGACAGGCAGCCAGCATCCCCCAGAGACAGCACAGGGCTGGTGCTTCCCAGGCCCTGGTCCCAGGCTGCGACAAGAGCAGCTCCTCTCTGTTTTGACAGAAAGACTCCTCATGGCAGATGCCAAAAGTTTATGTTCAGGAATGCATCTTCAACAGGGAGCACAGTAAGACTCACATACATTGAAAATGTTCCCCCAGAACTCTTACAGCCAACAGCATCCATTAAAAAAAAAAAAAATTAAAAATACTGTTTTCAAGAACCAACACTTAGAACCAAGCATCTTGCTAAAGTGACTGAAGTAGGAGAGATGAAAAAGAAAAAAGAAAAAAGAAAAGAAAAAAGAAAAAAGAAAAAAGAAAAAAGAAAAAAGAAAAAAGAAAAAAGAAAAAAGAAAAAAGAAAAAAGAAAAAAGAAAAAAGAAAAAAGAAAAAAGAAAAAAGAAAAAAGAAAAAAGAAAAAAGAAAAAAGAAAAAAGAAAAAAGAAAAAAGAAAAAGCTATAATTCTGATATTTGAATGCATTTCCTTGACAAATGCTTTCTTATTTGCCTCAAAGAAGAAAAATTCAGGAATACTTTTTTCCTTGACATGATGGCAAAACTACTGAATGTTATGTAAAGCAGGGCTGCAGGTTAAAGATGGAGGTTATTTGTGTCAAAAAGTGCTCTAACTTTGTGCTGCTGCTGCTGCATTGGAAACCAAAACAAGTTTTAAGGAGTACCTTTCCCCCATGGAGATTTGATATGCTTCTTGATGTTTCAGGTAAGGGAGCAAAGGCATTAGGAGGTCAAAAAACCCAAACCAAAGAAAACACAGGGGAGGAGAAAACTGGAAAATAAAAAATACAGTGTTAGAGTCTTGATGCCCTCCAACCTGTGTTTATCACACAGGCATTCACTAAACACAGCAAATACTTAGAAGGAAACTGCCATTTGTAAACAGAGATAAGTTGCCCCAAGAACTGTTTACAAGCAGAATATGTAAATTCTAATTGCAGTTCCCCAAAAAATAACCAGATTCCTGTTCATAAAATATATAATTAAATCAGAAAATACTCTCTTTGTGGAATTTTTCATGCTGGTTTTCCACGGTCCTGCTGCTTGGTTTTATTCATAGGTGATGAAAATGCAGATGCTGCACCATTTCTTCATACCAGCATCTTTAATTTAATCCTTAATCCTCATTCAAGTTCTTTAAACAGGGCTTTAATTCTAAAAGTTGGGGGAAATTATATATTGGTCCTTTCCTCCAAGTGAAGTCAAATTCCTCCTTTAAATGCTATGCCATGAAAATAAATCAGTTAGCAAATGGCTACTCCTGGTTTCAGACCCTTACTCCTTGAATAGAGCACACAGAGAGCTTCAGCTCTCCTGCCATGCCCTTGTGCATTTGGAGGGAGCCTTTTGGGAAGGAGCAGCACCCTGTGCCCTTTGGTGCAGTAGTGCAGCAGGGCCTGTGACAGGAATATTAAAATGTCCCACCACAGGCATGGGAGGCTTTACACCAGCTGGTGTCTGAACAAACCATGAAAGAAAGGACCAACTTAGAGTCTGGCCCAGCCCACAAGATTATGCCAGATTTTATGAGCTTTTCCTCTTTGCAGGCTTCAGTTTCAATTTTTTAAAAAAATTATTTACTGGTTATTTATAGGGCATGAATACATCACCTACACTGTGGCAGAACCTTTAATGCCAAGCACCAGGACCGTATAGCAATACATCTTCCCTGCCAGAGCACAGAAATGACCCTTCCTAATTCCTCATTTCAATTTTGTCAATTTTGAACACGATCACTGCTCACAGAATCATAGAAGAGTTAGGATTCAAAGGACCCTTAAAGCCCATCCAGTTCAACCCCCTACAAGGTGCAGGGATATCTCCAACTAGATCAGGCCTCAGAGTCCTGCTCCATCTGACTTTGAATGTTACCAGGGATGGGACATCTCCCACCTCTCTAAGAAACCTGTTCTATTGTTTCACTGATAGTAAATGTAAATTATAAGAGTGAAGAGGGGCTCTTAAGCCCTTGACAGTTACATGTGGGCTTGTAGTGGTACAAGGAGCAGAGCATGAAGGAAAGATATTCCACTGGGACAACTTAATTTAGACTGAAGAGTTTAGGTGCTTTCTCCTGGAAGTAAATGGCTTCAAGCTTGGAAACAGCACTGATTAACATTCTGAGCAGCTCCTGCTGCTGAGAATGACAGATAATCTCACCTTGAGCCCTGAGTATTGTTGTTTTTATGATTATTTTTCCACAGGGTCAGAAGGAATTGGCAATATTACATGCTGTTAGATTTTCAGTCATTAAGAGACAAATCAGATGCTATGTGTTTCTTTAGCTTCAACAATTAAAACCAGACTTAATATTCTATGTAATATAAGAAAACCCCAACCAAAAGAATCCCTTCATTATCGTTTGCTACATACTGGATTTATTACATGTTTGTGGTTTTCCATTTTGTGCTCACTTATCAATCTGCTATTTGAAGAAATTACTGAAGAGCAAGAATCACAATCCAATTTCCTATTCCTGTTCCCAAGCTGGGTGTACAGGAAATGAAGATGTGTGGGTACTTGACAGTCACACTACCTGGAACCATGCATCAGGAAATGATGGCTTTGGCTGCTTCTTTTCTGCACAGAAGTCTTCAGTTTACCAAACCTAATGGTATAAGGAAATCATTCATCTGAAACATAACTATCTAATCCATGTTAGCCACATCAGCTTCCACTAGAGCCAACAGAGAACGATTATCACCTGGGATGATTAATCTCAGCCTGAGAGAGGTGTCTGAAACTGGAGGGACTTATTAACCTCTCCACAAGGTACAGAGGGAGCTTGGACAAGGCAGTCAGATCAGAGCTGTATCTTGTAGATAGCCAAGGTCAGCAAGATGAATGTTTGCCTACTCACTCTTCCCAGCCATGGGCTCTCATTAGATGCACCTGCTGCACTTGGAGCAGTGCAGGTCCATCTCTGCTGCTGCACAGACAGAAAACATTGGTATATTCATCAGAAACATCCCTAGTCCCTTATCTCAGACGTGTGTCTGGGCAACCTTGAAATACAGAGTGCAGTGTAAGCAGCACCATTTCCACCTCTCCCTGAAACACAATGGCTTTTGCAGAGGAACACTGCAGCCATGTAATCATGCATAGAAACTGCTGGTGAAAGAGCAAGTCACCTCTTCCCTAGGGCTGAAATGGGGATAGATGGGGGACTGAAAAGGTGCAAGAAGAGGGTGGCTCATACTACAATTTCACCTTGAAAGTCATCTGAGCAACCTCTTTTATTTAGTCAGAACTTGTTGGGAATAAGATTTGCCAGTAGGATGAGAACAGGTAAAACAGCAATGTAATTACATAAGGTTGTCATCTATAATACAGCTATTGGACCTTACACACATATCAAATGAAGGTTGACATTTTTATAAAATATTTTTGTTCCATTAATTTATGGGGTTCCTCCTGAGAAATACAGTGCTTATATTTATGCAAGCTTTGTGTGTTCAAAAACTGAGGAGCTGCTGGTGAGGGTAAAAGAGGCAAGACAAAATTAGAAATACCAAGCTGTTCCCCAGAAATCCTTGGAATCTGTAGCACTATGCCTCTCTCCTCTTTCAGGAAGGAAAAAGCTGTTCATATAATGACACTGGAGCTGACATCATGCTCCTGAGCAGAGCCTGAGGACATGGCCAGGCTGCAAAGTGTGTTGAGCTAAGAGATCAGATGGATAATCACCTCTTTAGTCCTTAAGGATCTCCTTCCTCCACCTTCTCCTTCCTGGGCACAGCATTCCACACAGCATCAGCTGGGGAATGTGAGCAGCAGCTGTTCAGTTTGGTGAAATCCTGCTTCTGCAAGGCTGGGATACTGAGACTCCAGCTTGGCCTGGCAGTGAGACTTCTAAATGTCCAATATTAAAAAAAACCCCAAAAAACAAACAACAACCCAAAACCAAAAAAGAACTGACTGAAAACATGAGTGCATGCATGATCTAGGGCCTGCTGCAAGGACAGTCACAAGGTATTTTGTCCAGCCATGGCTACTTTAAGCTCTGTCTTTCAAAATCTCTTTGACATTGCAGGAATATGTTTCAGGAGCTCCCAGACTGGCTGTGAAAGTTTCCAATAAATTATGCTGGTGGGAATCAAAAGCAGTTTTGAGCAAATCATGCCCCAGGCTCTTCTGGGTCTCCCTAAGGTGTGGGTTTTAGTGTAAGACAGTCTAAAAGCCATATGGAAATGATAACCAGCTCCTGCATGCACAGTGAACTTGAAATTCCTGTCAGTTCTTTCCCTGGCTTAATGTTGAAGCAGGAATATCAATGCCTTTAATTGGTTTACATGTCCTAGAGGCCCCTGGTATGCAAAAAATGCCTTGAGGACATGAATGCTGATCTATTACAAAAGGTAAGCAACAAACAAAAAAGAAATATTAAGAACTGAAGTGCATGAGTGGTTTGCAGCTATCTTCACTGATGATATCAGGTTATGGCTTTTAGTAACATTCTGCATTTCAGAAAGCTTCTAATGCACATATCCATTGTCCCGCAACAAGCTGAATTTCTTGCCTACCTGTTTATTATGTCTGTCAATCATGTGTGAAAACTGATGCCAGAAAGTAATCTGAAAATGCTGTTATATCCAATAGCAGTGATAAGGATGAGCTCTAAGGCTCAAAGGACTTTGGTGGCAATAAACTATCCACAGCTTGGATCACAGTCTTTTCTGTCAGACTACCTTTCATTAAGCTTTTACTAGCAAAAGCAAATGGGAGAACCCAAACAAAACAGAAAGAAGCTGATACTAAAATATGAACTTCTGACAAGAGCTAAAGCAAGTGTCTACTTGCACACAAGATTCTAATATAACCTTAAAGGAAGACAGGAAGGGGGAGAAATTGAAGCAGAGGATGTAATTCTCCACTATCTATGCTCTCTTGACTCCTGTTCATATTCCTAGAAAAACAAGATGGCTTTGTACCTACATGAAGAGTTTTGTGTGCAGAGGGTTGAGACATACAGGTGCCTTTTAAAATCTCCTGTCAAACTAGAAAACTGCACCTTGGTGGGAAGGGATTTTTAGAAAAAGCCTTTGACCAGGTGAGGGAAAGGAATGGCTTTACAGAATGACAGAAACATTTAGGTTGGAAAAGAGCTCTGAGATCATCGAGTCCAACCTTTGACCAAACACCACCATGTCAACCATACCAGGGCACTGAGTGCCATGTCCAGTCTTTCCCTAAACACCTCCAGGTGACTCCACCACCTCCCCGGACAGCCCGTTCTAATGTCTAATTGCCCTTTCTGTGAAGAAATTCTTCATACTGTCCCACCTTAACTTCCCCTGGTGCACCTTGAGGCTGTGTCGTCTCATCCTGTCCCTGGCTGCCTGGTAGAAGAGCCCTACCTTCACTAGCTGCAATCTCCTTTCAGGTGGTTTTAGAGAGTGATAAGGTCTCCCCTGAGCCTCTGTTTCTCCAGGCTAAACACCCCCAAGCTCCCCCAGCTGCTCCTCGGCTGCTCCAGACCCCTCACAGCTCTGTTGCCCTTGTCTGGACTCAGTCCAGCACCTCAATGTCCTTCCTCAGCTGAGGGGCTCAGAAATGGTCACAGCACTCCTCACCAGTGCTGAGTACAGGGGGACAATCACTGCCCTGGTCCTGCTGGCCACACCATTCCTGATACAGGCCAGGTGCCATTGGCCTTGGACAATTTTTGTAGTCTCTTCCCTATGTTTACTTATACCTGAGCCACTGTGAACAACTTGATATTACAGAAGAGGGAAAAAAGTGAAAAAGGTTTGCATGTTCTAACTACTAACTACTTCCCCCTAACTACTATTATAATACCTTTCATCAGCTATACCTAAGGTCTTCAAAACAAATGGATGACAACTTCAGCTGGTAACAAACCAATCAAACTTATCCTATGCAGGGACTATGACTGGACTTGGTGATCTTTGTAGGTCCTTTCTTACCCAGCATATTCTATGATTCTATGAACAGCATTAAAATCAGTGGAGTCATTCTGGATTTAAACCTGTGAAGAGATTTTCCCAATAAAATTCCTCCCTTACCTTGTGAGGAAGGAAAAATATTCTTGCAGTAGCAGTAGTGATGGAAACATACAGGTGGAGAAGTGGGAGATGGGGAAGAGAGCCCAGGACCCTCTGAGATGCTGAGCGCTGGACTGACATGGTGCATGTCCACGTTTCAGCCTGCTCCATGCTGGAGGCCAGGGCTGCAGTTGTGATCAGACAAGCAAGATGAGAGTGATGTGCATGTACATCCTGCTGACAGATGGATTGGTCTCTTTGCTTTAGAGCCTCCAAATTCAGAGTAAGGCATCCTTCCAGTCATCAGATTTCCTGCGCTATTAAAAGAAGAGAATCATCTGAATCTCCCCCATCCTCCAATAAACCTGCACATCCAGGCTCTGTGATGCCAGCTTGGAGGCTGGGAATACTCTGCTTAATGCAGTTGCCTCCCTGAGGACTCACGCTGGCTCACTCAGAACCGACTGCAGCTCTTCTCTGCAGGGTGACACAGGCTTTACACTCACCTTTATTTTCCAATGTCTTCCCAGTTCCATGCAATTAGGAGTGACACATTTAAATTATTAGATTAAATTTATACCGAAATTTCTTTCCCCCCTCTACCCCAAGGAAGAGATATGTTTAAAAAGGTGGCCAGAAATTGTTTCAGCACAGATACACAGTAAATTCTGACAGCAGTTTCAGCACCAGCAACTGGTTTCAGGGGTTTTTTTCCCTAATTGGATATCATATTGTCATCATGCATTGGTTTCCTGAATTTTCTATCTGGAGGGGAAAGTGAAGGAGAAAAGCTTTAATTTGAAAAAAAGAAAAATAAAAAATCCTAAATAATGGGTTTGTGGGCACTGACACGATGCACTTAAATTTTAATTAATATTGGGTAGGTGTCCCCAGAAATTCTGCATGAAATAGTTTAAACACATGCATATAAATAAGTATATTTTTTTCTTACCTAAGGGCAAAGCTCTCATTTACCTAAATCAATGCCTATTGATTTATGGATGATGTTTGTGTCTTTACTTATTACATCAGCTTGGACAGATCCCTTGGCTTTTCTTACTAGGTTCACTGCTTTGCCTTGGGAAGTAAATACTTTGTTCAAATACATGCCAAAGGCAACAGCAACACTGCTCAAACATACACATCACTTGCTCTTCCCATTCAGTATTTAAAATAATACCCTTGCTTTAGGTGCTCATGCTATTTAAATCAGACACACAGGTAAGTTCAGAAATACTCGCCTGGATCAAAGGATGGATCACATGGAAAATCCAAGCATGCTTGTAACCCAGACAAAAGTTTGGCCTCGGAATTAATGAAAACATTAGCAGAATGTCAGCCTGTCACATCTAATTAACCCTAATAATAGCAACTCACTCTTCAGAATGCAAATTCCATCTGTGTATCCTAAAGGTCTCCACAAAGATTAACAGCCCAGCCCTAGAAAGACAAACCAGGATACTTTCTTTAAGCATGGGAAGAAACTGAGGCAGGAGGAGCAGCAAGAGTGGAGAAGAACTCCAGAGAGTGCCCAGAGGAGGGAGCAGACAGGTGAGAAAAGGGAGATATTACAAGGGCAGCCTTGGGGTAGCCAAGGCAGCATCAAGTGTGATTGGGGAAGGGTGGCTGTCTATTCTATTCTGATGGGGTTGATTTTTAAAGCAGAACCAGATCTTGTGTAAAGCAATAAAGAATTAAATGGTACTACACTGATATGCACAGTTTAGTCCAGTTGTCCACTGAATATCAGAAGAGATTGGCAGAGTTGGTTTTTGATCTGCTTCATTCTTTCCAAATGCTGCAGATGTCTTTTGCTTTAAAAAAAAGGTGCGACCAAAAGCAAATCCAGCAATAACTTTCACTAACTTGACTCTAATTGAACTGTCGTGTGTGTAACCATTCTAGAGAAATGGTGATTCCTGCAATCAGCTGAAAAGAAAGAGGCTGCAGGAAAAATAAGCCAGAGACACAGATAAGAAGATTTTATTCAGCTTTATTTGACAAGTTTTATTACACTGAGAAAACATAACGTATCTAATCTCTTTGCAGCTGTTGCAGCCCTTCAGCCTTTATTACTTAAATCCTATTAGATATAAAATTGTTTCTATTTGTCAATGGCATGATATCTTCTTTTATTATTATTGTTATTATCATCAGAGTCTTGCAAGTATGGCCATGAACATAATTTCTGGCCTATCTTCTTACCAATAGTTAAGGTTACTCTGTGATATTTGCCTGTTTAAATGGCCTACTTTTTCAAAAGTCCTGGAGAGCTCTGTGTATTGTTAGGATACACACAGTGGCACTAAATAAAGCTCAGCAAATAATGAAAACCTGTGCAAATGTACCAGTATAGCTAATTATTTCTATTATGGATGCTGAAAATCCAATCAGGCTGGGCTCAGCTGTATGCTTACCATATGAAGATGTTGAAGCAAAGCCTTTCATCACTGTACACGGGTTTTTCAATTTGTCACTTGGAGAACTTTAATTCTTCCTTTTTCACAGAAGGATGAAGGACATTCTTTTTCTTACAGTAATTCCCATTATTGCACATAAATATCACTCAGAGGGCTTCTTTCTCCCCCTGTCCCTAGGATAATTCCTTCTCTGATTCACCATTTAAGAGACTGCAAGGGACATTCCCACCATGATGTCCCATGGAAGGCATGGAAGGTGGGTGGCTCATGGACAGCCATGGCAGGACATCACCTGGCTGCACTTCCTGTGAGGAATGCAGATGTAATTTCCACAAGGACACCATTTCATTTTTGAGGCAAAAGATTTTGCTTGGTGGAAAAGCCATTTTTTTAGCCTGACAATGAAAATCGTAAAATGTTGATATCAAAATTATTTTACAGCTGTTTATAACAGGTGGGTTTTGACCAGGTGTTCTTGCAGCATCAGCAGGTTAGGGTAGAACAAGAGTGGAAGGAAAAAAAAAGGCAAAGGTGCTTTGTCCAGAAACTTCCAGCGGAGTAGAATATACCATTAGCATCCCCCAGATGCCTGCTCTTGCTTGCACTGGAAGCATTATATTCATCCCATTAAAAAGGGCACTTTCATGCTGAACAAAACTAGTATTTGAGACTGCCAGTGCCATAAAAGTTTAACAAATGAGTAAGACACTGATTCTGAATGCATAACAATAAGGAGGGGGAGTTGTTTTCCCTTTTGCCAATTGTTTTTTATTGTTATTGTAATCTCTCTCTCTTTTTATTAGTTTAATTTTCTTTTGTGTAATTTTGTTTTTATGGAGCAGATTCATCCCTGCTGTACCTCTGGTGGAATTTCAGGAGAGACATAGACATACTTTTCTGTTGTCAAAATATAAAGAAATTGTTAATTTCTTTCTCAAAGCTGCCATATTTAGATACTATGGGCATTTTTTCTGTAGTTTCTCTCTGTCTATCTAACTATAATAATGATGGCCAAAAAGAGGCTCACAAACAGCTCATGATCTGCTTGCTTATCAAATGTGCTGGTTTCCTAACTGCATATTTTAGCATGCTGAAATGTGAGAGGCATTAATTTTGGACAGCAATATGTATGGAAATGAAATGGAAAGTTCAAGAGCTAGGAGCTACTGCCTCAAGCAGGAACAAGACCCTGCATGGCAGCTGATCTTTGGGAGGTAAAATCTTCTGTTTCTTGCAGTTTTCTACTGCATAATGGGTAGCAACTTGCAAAGGACCTGTGTTGAGCCAGTGACCAACTGCCTAGAAAGCTGGACAGCAGAGAACTCGGAGCTGGATGAGATCACAGACATCAGACTGAAAGGCATCCAGAACCAATCATATCTTCCAAGAGGTTAAAAAACATAGAGAAAGATGTGGGTATGAAGTGGTGTACTTAAAAGTTTGGGGTGCTGTTTTCTGGGGATGCAGGTTCTGAAAGTATAGAGTGAGGCAGGTCTTATCCAAGTGGGGATTCCCTTAAATGAAGGGTTTTGAAGTCTGTCCCTCCATAAGACTCTTTATCTCAGAGAATGAAGGTAAACACATGACAAATATATCTCACAGCTGAAGACTCTTATTTTAAGGATGTCTTTTAGTGACAAGTTGGATCACTGTCTGCAGGCTGAATTTCTGAAATTCATCTGTGATTCAGCTTTGGCAACAGGAAGTCCAAGGACCAAGCACAGAAAGTCATGAAAATGCAGATACAACCTGAACTGTCGAAGGAGACAAATCTCCAAAACCCACAGATCAGGTCTAATGAAAAAAACTTGTACATCTAAAACTGGACTTGAAGGATGTCTTAATTTCCTAGTCTTACAGTATAGTATAACACTAGTTAGCAATCCAGTTTAGCAGCCTCTGATGTCATCAGGCATTTGTATTTTTGGTCCAGAAATTCCTAGGACAAGTTTTTAATAAGAAATGACAGTGGAGGCTGTTTGTTTGCTTTCCAGCCTGTGTGCAAGGAAAGCCTGGGATATCCCTGAAGTACTAGGTAAGACTCACCACAAAGACAACTGCCACAGCAAGAAGTCAGGCCCCTTCCCCTGGAGGGTGTCCCACCACTGTGAGGGAAGGAGAGAAAGTCATCCAACCCCCAGGGACAAATTCAGCAATATGAGATCCTCCATAGTACCAAAGGAAGGGCACGACTCTCTAGTGCCATAGTCAGAGCACTACTCATAGCAGGGTATGCCAAAGGCAACTGAGTCATACAGGCATTTTTTAATTGTTTCTGTTCATTTAGATCTCTTTTATAAACCCAGCAAATATGAATGTGAAGTAGATTCACAATTTCTGGACCACTGAGACATGCTCTTGCTTGCTTTGCTCTCCATCCACTTGCATCTGGGCTGTCTGGGGTTGGGTTTAGAGACCCCAGCAAGTGAAATGAAATAAATGTGACCCTCTCAAAATAACAGTGCTTGTGACAAGTGGCTGCCACAACCAGGGAGGGTCTGGTGTTGAGGCCTGAAGCCCTCAACTTAACACAAACAGCAGAGACTTTCTTCTACCAGCAGTTTTTGGGACTCAGCCTCGCTATTTTTTGTGCTCAGCTGCACATACTGAAACTAGTTTCCAATTAATGAGTGATGAGTTTTTATTAGACTCCTCAACACTGCACTCATGTTTTTGAGCACACCTGAAATTTGATCATATAAATAGCTCTATCTTCTAAAGGTGAGTGCTGCAATAAAACCTAAACAATCTAGGCCATAGGAAGAAGAAAATATCTCAGAGCCTTCTTGAGATTAAAAACAAGTACAGCAAGAATTTTTTGTCAGTTTTGTATAAAATGATAGAAACATATTGTGTATTAGGAGCAAACAGAAAAATTTATGCATTGGAGTATTATTCTTAGCAATATTAAAAACCACCACATTTGTTCTTTGACGTTTGAAACATTGCTCTCATTTATGTTGACAATTTATCATTCAGACTTTCGGTCTTGAAAAATAAAATAAGTGAGCAATACTCCAAGGATACAACACAGTGTCAACCAGCTGTAACTGGGACATTAAATAATTATATGGTATTTAGCACAGATAAAAATGCAGTCCAAGCACTAACCAAAAAATCTTTGTAACACTTCTCTAGGACAGAAACTCTATCCCCACTTTGCAGATAGAACATTAAAAAGAAAGCAAAATCTTTATTGTTCTATAACAACTATGACCAAATGGTTATGTTGTGAATCATTCATTCCAGTTTCCTTACACAAAGCAAAATACAAGAATTAGAAATGGTTTATGCTAAAGACAAAACTTAAAAAACTTCACTTCTGAACAAAAAACTGCTTTTTGCCCAGTGCTGGATTTAGGCTAGAAAAATCTGCATGAAAGGAACATATGTTGTCAAACATTATGCACTCAGAATGGTGATGTGGAATGCATAAACTGGAGTGGTTTCTGAAATGTAGCCCATCAAAATAACCTAATTAATTTACTAGGATTTAATAGCAAATAATTTTGCTTATCTCTGGAGGATTTGCAAAGCTAGCAGGTGAGACATAATTATGCTGAACCAAGACTTGTGGGAAAGGACCAGAGCCATCTCCATCTTGGGCATCTTAAACTGTTCATGAAGTATTTCTGAGCTCTGGTTCCCATTAATGCTCCATCAACACTGAACATTTTTATACAGACACTACCAAAGTGGGTAATTTATGATTAATATGAGTGTTGGATAACTGAGGATTCTTCAAATCTATGCTCTGTGCAGCAGGATGTATTTCAGATTTCCCATTTACATTAATGCAGTGTACTCAAGACTGGCATAAACCTCTCCAGATTTTTATTTTAAGTTAATTTTCACCCAGAGCAGCTCCTTGGCCTGGCTCTTTAGTGACCTACACTCTCTTTGGTGTGGCAAAAAAGTGAACAAGGAAACTGATAGCCTGGGATGGAAGGAGAAAGAGCAGCATCCTTCTTGAGAATGGTTTGGATTTTAACTGTTTTAAATCCAATGCAAATCTCAGTTATTTTATCTGTCCCCCAAATAAAGAAAACAAACTACTACAGAAAAAGGCTGCAGGAAAATAAAACTGGCCAACAGTAAAATATCATTTCAGTGATAGCTAACAAAAGAAAATTATATCCCTCAGCTCTATAATTCAGTCCTAATGAGCAGGCTCTCTGAAGAAACTGGATATTAGATGATATTTGATTACTCATCAATTAGTCAAAAGCATGGGCAGTTTCACTAATTTTCCAGCCAAAAAGGGTTGTGGAGCTGTTACCATAAACACACATGGTAATGTTATGCTCTGATTCAGCAAAAGGGATCTCAGTGAACTTGGTGGGGAAAGGGTTTGGCTAAGGCTCAAAATTATTATTTAGTGGTTTAGAAATCTGCCAAAAAAAGAAGAAATTTCTGGAAAGCCACTGAGATATTTAATCTTTATCACTTCAGCAAAAGCCAAGGGATTTGTTTTCATTCAATTGGACAAGGACACCAACCCAATTTTTTTCTGTTACACCTATAGCTATATATGTACTTACATATGCATGTATGTATATGCACCTATATATAATATATACCTAATATATATCTAATTTGTCCTTTTTAAATTTTTTGAATTTTAAAAAATTTTTTTAATGTCTTACAGAAAAAAAAACCACAGAAAAAAAACCTGCCTTTTTATATTGGTCAGACTTGCTTTGCAGGGGATGGTGACTGAATTCAGCCAGCTTTGTCAACTGCTGTGCTCTTATTTAGACTCTTCATCTGAGTACAGCTTCATCAACATATCAGCAAGGGATTTCATTGGAAATGGCAGAATAAATTATTGATCCTTTAAATCACTTGCATTCTGGTACACTAGCTGTAGAAGGAAAACCAGGAAAAGTATAACAGACACAGATTATCCTGCAATTTTCAATGCTGAGAACGACACCAGTCATCTGCTCAGCCTGGCTCTGTTCACATTTGTGATCTTTGATATGGCACACTGGGGAAGTTTGGGCATATACCTTCCTAACCTCTTTTACAGCTAGAAGCCAGGCCTGGAGACACCAAAGGCTTTTGGCAATCCAACCCAGGAGTACAGGGTGGGTTTTTTCAGTGGTTATCACACCCACACACTGTACAGGACTGTGTGCTTACAGGCTGGACACCCAAGTCAGGAGTGACATATTACCTTATGCTACTTTTGAAGCTGGCCTTACATCAGCATGTAAAATGAAGCTTTCAGAACATGCTGGGTGCATTCTGCCTGCTCCAACAGAGATGCAGAGGCAGGGCAGGGTGGGCTCTGAGCACAGGAAGGTCAGCACTGCCCCACTTTGTTTGCACGCACCAAAACCAGAACTGCAAGGACTACATTTTTGATGACCAAGATGGACCAGCTTAATGAAAAGTTTTATTTGCATTTTTAAGTCTAGTTTGACTCTGGGTCTATCATGACAGCATATGCAGCTACCTTGGCCTGGTTTGCAAGCACACTGGGACTGCATGAAAATTTGGTGCCTATTAGATCATGCATTGAGCAATGTTCACTGAGAATACTTTACCCCCAATTTTAATCATACACATTATTAACTCATGCTACTGGATTTTTCACTAAAAACAAACAATACTTTCCTTATTATTCCCCCCAAATGTCTTCTTGTTTTCTTATAGAAGATCTAGATTTTGTGACAAAGCTTTGATTTCTGGCTGAAGGCAGCCTCTTTCTCAGCTATGCAACACAGAGTAACAAAAACTAAATAACTTTTCCCAGATTATTCTTTTCTGAGGGAAATTTCACAAGTATACTTTACTCATGCAAGATAATGCAAAGTAGTAAATGCAAGTGACTGAAATATTTTGCCACTCAACAAACTGTCTCTAAAACTTGCAATACAAACCTAGTTAATTTGCTTTATTTCATTAATATTGACCCAACTGTAGCTGAATTTATGGGGCCAGCAGTAATGACTATCAAACTGAAGGCTTCATCCCTTCCATACACACACACATATGGTTTTAGAGAACCTTTCCTGAAAAAGAATTAGAAGTAAATGAACTAAAAGTGACCATGCCAGCAAGCTGGAAGAGGAAATAAATCCATGCCATGAGCTATGCACAAACACACACTGGCAGAGAGTTATAAAAAATATTTCTTTCAATGTGAGAAGCAATTACAGACGGAGAATGAAAACTGGTGGGGACTGACTGACCTTAGTGTGTAGATAAAATAGGTAAATAGAAGGCTGCCAGCAACGTGTTTGCTGCTGAGATTCAGTGCAATAAAGCAGTGAGGTGGGGGAGAGAATTTTATTTCCCACTGCAGACACACCTGTTTGTACTTTGCAAATATTCAAGCTAGGAACAGAGCTTCCTGGATAGAACATATTAAAGAACCCATCACCTCCACAGAAATTTCACTGACAAAAGTGCACTACCCAGCAGAAAGCATCAGCTTCTTCCATTTCACAATATAGAATTTTAACAGCAAGACTGTTATCAGTTTAAGCTCCATAAAGAAAAAGCATTATGTACACTTAACATTTCAGGAGGAACTGGTGTAATCAGATGATGACTGCTCAGATTTCAGCCTTTCCTCTTCTGAAATTTCAAAACAGCAACAATTCAGCAATCCCCAAATGACTGTCTCTCTCAGAAAGCATGAATCAGAATTATGATAAGGCCCTAAGTAAGACCTTCCCTTTGAAAAGGTTTGTCACTGACATGAGAAATACTTTGCTATTTTCTATCACAGTTATTTGCACTCTAGATATGTTTGGGTATAATTTCACTTCAGAAAGTGCAGCAGATGTCAAGCAAATAGAATGTATTGTCTGTGAAAATTTCCTTTATGTTCACCTCTCCCCACATTAACATTAACATTTAAAAAATTTCACCCCCTCACTGGGTTTGATGGGAGCTTTCTGACTAACAACCAACATCTGAAAGCTTTCCCCCTAGGTGGAGGGAGTTCCATTTACAAATACATCATTGAATACCCTCATACGTAGGTTAGTGCATTACCTAAGGGTGAGGTGCTGTTCAAAGCAGCCAGGTCAGTAACAGTGATCATCCAGTGACATTGGTTCAGGAATGAAATTCTCATGTCACCTCCTGGGGGTAGCTGGATTTGTCTTAGAAGTTTCTCCAGTCAAATATGTCCCAGTCCTTACCCTGCCTGGTTTGCAGAGTCTGAGATCATCATTTAAGGAGCATCTTCAGGCTTGTTGTGACTCCAAAAAGCCCTCAGGGAGGAGGTGAACTGAAAAAGAGGTCATTTAATGAACACCTTCACTAGGTTCTCCTCAAGAGAAATTAGCAAACAATTTTTATTTGAATGTTGATGTTAATATGCAACTAATGACTAAGCACTATGAGGTTTGGCTTATATAAAGATGAAAACTCAGCTAGCCAGCAACAGTTTTGGGATTTTTTGCCTATATAACAGAAGTCTTTCTAACTGGTCAATGGAGACTGCCCAGAGCATCACTTTCCAAACTGTGCTTAGTTTCTCAACTACATCTTTTCAGAGTTGAAAGAGATACTTTTTTAAGAATTTGTCCAGTTCTCCATTTCAGTGCAGGAACAGGACACTTGGCAAGAGAAACTCAGACAGGAAAGAAGTAGCTGTTTTGGAAAACAAGTACAGAAGAGATAAATGGCAGGTACTTTGAGCATCCATTTTACAAACACAGGCTGATGCCCCAGTTTTCAGCTTGCTGGGCATAAAACACCCTCTTTTCCAGCACTGAGAGGAAGACACTTCTTGTGGCTCCTGGTACACTTCAGATCACAGATACATCTTTCCTTGGGAGCCCAAGTGTATCTGTCATTCTCCCCTTATTACAGATGGAGGCCAGGCTGAGCTGAGCATTTGTCCTGTCCACTTGGATCCCTGCAGTTCACTGTCTGGCTCCAGTTGGTTCAAACACATCCTTTGTCTCTTCCATATTTTAGGATCCCTGTTATCAGCTCAGTCCCTACCTCCTTCCACAATTTAAGGCCTTGGTACCATGCTGCAAAGCAACAAAATGATCTGATCTCAACTGATTTAGTTACAACTGAGTGTTGTCAAGGCTGCTGGGGTCCTTTGGGATGAAATAAATGAGGAAACCTGACAGACTGTTTGAGTGAGTTACAAGTGATGGATACCCAGGCTGAGGGATCTGAGCACAGTGAAACTTCTGGAGAAGGGGGAAAGGAGACAGACTCTGCTCCCTTTCAGGAAACATTGGAAAGTTTTTCTCATATAATAAATTCTTTACTTGCTGGCAATATTATTAAATAAAAGCTTTAGATGACCATCCACCCTTTTCTTACTACCAGATCTCATTCAAATTGGGAAAAAAAAAACAAAAACAAAACCAAAAACAAAACAAAGCAAAACAAAACAAAACCAGAAGGCAATGCTGTTGTCACAATTTACCTTGACAATATCTCATGACTTCTGTGATAGGGACTGACTAGATAAAAAAAATAAAATTAATGTAAATTTGGCAGAAGAATCTGTCCCTAATTAATTGAACCGATTACACGAGAAGAACAATCCGCACCACTACTGCCACCCCCGTGCCGGCTTTCCGGCAGCCGCTGTCTGAGAGCAGCACTGCCCTCTCCTGGGTGCTCGCTGCTCCTCAGAGCTTTCCTACGGCAGCTAAACCTCGAACGGCAGCGAAAAAGGGAAAATTCACACAAATATAAATTCAGATTTCTCAGGAGATGGCCTGGCATGGCCTGTACAAACTCCTCCAACACCTTCTCTATGCCCCTGCTTGACAGCATTCCCAGAGGTGCCTCAAAAGCTCAGGAAAGGACAACTTCTGTAGGTTCTGAGCTCCAAGGGGACAGCTTGGCTGCCTTTACACCTCCTGGCATAGGTGCTGGAACTTTCCTGTTCTGGGCTGAGTTTCCTCGAGGCCCATGAGTGCTCCTGAGAGAGCCTTGCTTCACCTTAATGTGACAGGGGCACAGGTGAACTGCCTGGCAACTCAAACAACATCATTCTGCAAACACCCACCCCCCCTGCCAGCCACCAGCACCACTCTGCTGGCATTCAGGAAATTGGAGACCACCTCAAATCAAATCAAACCAAATCAAATCAACCTCTCCCAAGTGAGACATTCCAGATAAGAGTGAGAGGGAGGGAATTTAGGATCCCCAAATGATTCCTGGTAAATGGCCTTCTTCTTGGAAGGGACCTTCCGTTGTTTTGACTGTATCCTCTCATCATTACCCCACTTCAATCTCACTCCCCAGATTTCTAGAATATATTTTTAGGTAAGGCAAGATATTTTCAGAAGCCTTTTACTGCCTTCTGTACTGGTCTGCTATCACATTATTCTTTGTTTTAATATCTCTGAGTTCAGAGACAAGAAGTTCAAGAAAGAAGGATAAGAGATATCACCGATGGTCTGAAAAATAACTCAGCAGCTGTTCAGCCAATGTGCACTGTATACAAATGCTGGGGTTATTTCTATTTCCTTCCAAAGCCTTAGTTTTCATCTGGTTTTACTGTCGAATGACAAACAGCAAAGAACAGCCACAACACCCTACCTCCAGCTGTGATAATTAATAACCTGTCAAGACATGGATCTCGCTGTCTTAGGAAATCTAATGTCTGGCTAGAGGTGATGAAAAATACTGAGAATCCAGAAAGAGGGGAGAAAATGCATGATTAAGATATTATGCTTGGTAGGGGGAAAGAAAAGCCTTTTTAAATAAAATAATCTCTTTCTATATGTATGCATATTTAAATGGAGCCAAAATTTGGTCAAGGAGTCCATTTTCAAAGAATGAAATCCTTAGGGGAAGAGTTCTGTATAAATAAAAACTGTTTCTGTCATTTTGTTATTACTTGTAAAGGCTGCTCAGATGTTTTTATTCTTGCAAAATTAATTCTTTTTACTTGTAACTAAAGTTCTCTGAAGATTGTGGAAAGTCTTCCACTGATTTTGGCAGGCTTGAGATTTTGAATGAAATAGATTCTGTTCACTTGCATATTCAATTTTTAAGGTAAATAGTGATTTTTATGAAGGGACTCCTGTCTTACTTGAAGAGCAGACCCATCCCTTCAGGTTTGTGGGACATAAATCACATGAACAAGTCACATTGATGACTCTACATGGAGGTAGCAATAGATGATCATTAGTCTACTTTACAAATACCAAGATAACAAAATATCTGTGTTTACCTAGAGAAACGAAACTTTGTCCTCTGTCCATGTCTTCAGACCCAGTATCCCTGTTTTTTCCCCTGTTACCACATGCCCATGAAGAGCTACAGAATCCAAAGTCTTCCTGCTCTAGAAGCTCAGACTTGACCATCACTGGCAGAACACTCAGACTCAGCCTGGGTGACTCGGAATCAGCCTGTGGGGCTATCAGGTGTACAACCAGAAAATATACAACCAGATTTTTGAGCAAAAACAATGTGCCAAGTTTTCACCCAGGAATGTTCCAAGGGAAGAGCAAAAGCCCTATTTTACTCACAGAAAGGCTAGGTTTGTAGGTAGCCTTTAAAGAAAAACATACACAAGTGTGCCCATAGATACATATGTATACAGAGAGAGAGAGAGAAATTGAGAAGCCTTTCCTGCACACAAAAAATGATGTTGAAAAAGATCTGATTTTAAAATTTGTGTCACTTGAGAGTTAAAGGCAGGCACACAGGGGGAGAAGGAGCTTTTCAATTTTATACTGCAAAGCACCTAGTCCTCCAAGGAAATATGAGGACAATGCAGCAACTAATTGAAACTATCAGGCAGTTTTGATAAAGTAGGATGTGATTAGCAAGCTGGAATTTAGCCAGAGCATCCTGGTCCACATTTTCACTCCTCTCAGCCTTCATTCTCTTAAAGTGCCTGACTGTAATCTACCCCTATACAGCTGTAATGTGTAAGTCAGCTTTTCATTCCACAGGAAATAATTACATATGGAGAACACCTGTTAATTGACTGTGCTAATTTAAAAGGGGAAAAAAATCCAATTTAACTCTGCAACGTGTTCCCATTAAGATGATATTACAAGTTTTAATTAATATCTTGATTAGATACTGTTATTCATAGTTCC
Organism: Haemorhous mexicanus; assembly: GCF_027477595.1. Taxonomy (NCBI): domain Eukaryota; kingdom Metazoa; phylum Chordata; class Aves; order Passeriformes; family Fringillidae; genus Haemorhous; species Haemorhous mexicanus. The sequence continues at coordinate 13,494,237 of NC_082348.1, forward strand.
ATTCCAGTCATTGAGCTCAGACCTTCGTTGTGATATTGCTATTTTGACACAGAGAAAATATGGCTTGTTAGCTATGGTACTTCTCTTTCTAAGACTGGTGTATTTCAGATTTCAAATAATTGAAACCACTGGCAAGAATAAACTGGTGGGAAAGGCAGTCCTTGTTTGCAGTTGGTAGGGTGCAAATTTATCTTGAGGACAAGTGCAAATAACATGTCCAAGAGAGTTTACAAACAGAACTAAACACAAACAATTAATGGCATTATTTATTCAGACAGTGATACCTGCAGTATGAACTTCACTCAACAGTGACTCATCTGCAGCACTTGGCTAAAGATTCATTTTGTATAAATATAAATTTTTATCAGAGTAAGCCTTTTAACTGTAGTTTATATTTTTATGACAGAGACTCTATTCCTGATTTCAGCACAGCTATAAGACAAGCAGATTCCAGATCGTTTTCCTCCCAAACACCTTCACTTACATAAACAGCCTCCTTGATTTCCAGCAAAACCCCTCAAAAGTCAGTGATGGAAGAAAGGACTGAAGACTCCTGTTCCTGAAACCCTGACCTTAATGCCTTCACATATGGGAATACCTCACTTCTCATCCCCCAGAGACCAGACAGAGCCTTGCTGGTGTTTCCCACATTGCCAGTGTTGGGCCAGAGAACAAATTCATACAAAAGGCCAGAGGCTGTCCTAGAAGAGCTCACTGGACCTCTATGAATAATTACCCACTTTGGAAAGCATCAAAAGAGATGCATAGTAAGGTATGGAAAGAGCATTTAGGACACACTCTTCCAAGCAAAACCCAAGCAGATTGGAAGCCTTCCCCTGCCCCTGAGATGAGTGTTTAAAAGAGGGGTTGGGTGCCCTGCCCTGCTGCAGTGTCTGTTCCCAGGGTGCTGGAGCCTCTCCTTGCTCTGCACTTCCCAGGAATGCTGCATTTCCCGGTGTGCCACTGTGCACAGCCCGCTGCCACAGGGGTATTAAACCAGCAGAAAAGACTCAATTTCCTTCTGTCAGGGCTTTCCATGCTGCTGACAAACAGCAGTTGACTGACATTTAAGTGGGAAAAACTTGGCTTTGAAGCCTCAGATGATCCGTTCCCTATTGCTTCTTGCTCGCTGGCTTTGTTCACATAAACCAGGCTGAAATGTGCTGCCAATCATAGCAGAGGGGGAAAAATCCTCTGCAGCATTAAGCCAGCTGGAGATGCTTATCCTGACCTGCTCTCAGAGGACACGGGCACTGAATCCATCCCTGCCAGAAGAGAGAGAATGTTGACTCCTGGTTTTGCTCCTGTGATTTCAAGAAGCTTAAATGCAGTCTTCAGAACATGAGAAAAGGCTTCTTATATTAAAAAAAAAAAAAAAAAAATTAGTAAGTGTAGTTTCAGCAGCCAAACTTAGCCCAAACCAAACAACCAAATTAAAATCACGCCTTAAAAAGTGTTCTCAGTCTGAGAACTGTACTGACCATGCAATTAAGCAAACTAAACAACTTGCCTGGTTTCATCATTCTGTTCTTGGGATCCAAAAGGGACATAATCTGCACATGAAATCCTCCTACTGAAAATTAAAATCCAGAACACTCCTGATCCCAGAGGACTTCAGTCCTTTCATGTCTGAGGTTTTGTGACCTCTCTTGGTCACAAGAGTTACATCCTTGGGTAAACCTCCCTTGGTACAGCCAAAGGCACTGGCAGCTTTTGCTGATCACAGCAGAGTAGTCTCAAACCACTGAAGGGATCCAGAAATTTGTCAGCCTTGGATTTCATCCACGTAGGAGAGGCGTGGGTCAGGTCTCTCATCACAGCAAGTTTAATGCACACCAACAGGACCAGGCCCTTGTGAAATTTAACACAAGGGCTTGAAAAGCATCAGTTAGATCACAAAAGCTATAAAATACACTTAGTGTTCTTTTTATACCCTCTGCATGATTTAGGCATCTTCAGGATTTGTGTTTTCTAGCACAATGCAGTGTTCACTAGCAATGTTTCCTTAAATGACAGTGGAGGTTCAGGGCACCTGTATAATTTCACATCTAAAGCTGTGGAAAGCAGCCATGAATTTGAATGAGGATTTCTTTATGGGTTTACAAGGCAGATCCAATAGACACAGGATGAACCTGCAGGGTTGGTTTTTTTCCCTCTCAGAAAGGCTGCTCTTGTCATAGGTATGTCTAATAGAAAAATGGCTGCTTCCTGTTCATCACTTCCTCACCTAGGGGGAGAGACCCAAACAAACCCAGAGCAATTTCTACTCTGCAGCCTTCAAATGGGTACAAAGGACATAATGGAAGTACTTGTACACAGGATACTGAACTCTTCCCAGCAACACTGAAATTTAGTCTGAGAATAAGCATTTACCATACCTGGAAAAAGAGATTTTGTTGAGTTTTGGGTTTATCTTTTAAGAGTTAGGAGAACCTTTACCTGTCTTTATACTTTTCTTTTGCTCATTGTATCATTCTGAGCCCTTTAAATTAACACAGCCTGTCAACTTTCCACAAACTGTTTCCATGCCAAATAATAGCTGCATTCTGCTTTGGGAGCACCCTGGAAATATGAATGTTCAGTCATCATCAACTTCTATTTTTTTTTTTAATGTATTCAAACTTATGTGTATTGTCAATTTTTTTCTCTCTTCTCTGCCTATATTTAACACGTTCATCGAACTGGCCTATGTTGTGTTTGATTTTATTTCCCCTTGGATCAGATTTCAAGAGGTCCCAAGATTTTATTTCATTAATTCTGTATCTTAGAATGGACAGTGCTTCATTTATATAATTAACCCTCTTGCAGAGGCAAATGCTTCTCTTTTTTTCTATATAAAAAAAGAAAACATGGTGAGGATGTGTGTTAGAAGAAGTCAGCTTTCCAAACATGAAAACTTTTCCTGTTAGTTTGATGTCTCAATTCCTTGTTGGACTTTATCAGATGAAATACACAAGGCTCTCATTACCATGTCGAGATGTCAGCTCTGAGAAAAAGGCTCTTGGGCTTCATGAAAAAATTCCAAGTGTCTAAACAGAGGGATTGGCCCACAAAAGTACCCCAGGGCCTGATTTGTGGTGATGTTCACAGATGCATGGGAGGAGTCAGGAATCAGGGAGAGGGACCTGGGTGATTTTCCCCAGAGCAAGTTCTCTAAATATTGAACTTCACCCACTGTTCAAAGCCTGTGTGACTCTTTCCATCTGTGATTAATAATCACAGATCTTTCTTGAGAAAACATAGCCCTTAATTAAAAATCAAACAGGGCCTGAGAACTAAATTATTCCTTTTTTCCTAACCTGGACAAGCAGAGGAGGAGGAATAGGATTGGGAATAGCATTGGAACTACCAGCATCAAAGCACTGTGAAGAGGATTGCCACACTTCATTCCCTCCCAGACCCTGATGAAATGTTAAACTGTTCTGTGCAGCTGGTCAGACTGGGAAATATCCATCAGCTATGGCTCTCTCCTTGCTTCCAAAGCCTGATTTTTTTTAATTCCAGCTGAAGGAACCAAACTAAACCCATTACTTTAGCCTTTCCACATTTAGAAAGGAAGTATTCGTGTCAAAATCTGAGGGTTAGAAAAATACTGAGAAAAGCTGAAACACAAACATTAACAACCTTCTATTTGTCAAGCAGCTCCAGAATGATGAAGGAAAAGAGGTTTTATTTTCAAAAAGTCAGGATGCTTTTTTCTTAAAATGCTTCCAATTTTACTTTATTCTCACTGTAATATTCTTTCAACTGCTATTACTTTCCATTAAGTATTTGCAGAAATATTTGAAGAGAAACCCATTTTGCTGTTCTTACAACTATGTCCTTCCCTAGAGTATACTCTTTCATACATTTGAATATTTCTGTCTTCCCTTCTCCATTTTCATTTGTCCTGTCTCAACACTATAACTTCTTTTTACATTTCTGACTGCTGTATAATGAGGGAAGCGAGCTCAGATTCATGGCAGTGAACGATTCAAACCCTCACACATAAGAATCAAAAGTGACTGTAAGAAACACAGAAATTTGTATCTACAAAAACATTTCATATAAACCGTGTGTGGAGTCTGTCTGTGTGCTTTCTTAGAGCCTAGAGCAGCACAGAAAGCAAAGGAATAATGTAGGTGGTATTTGAGGGATTATTTTGCTGTTGCAGAGAGGAGTAGAAGACAACTTAGTTTGTGCAAAATGAGCTAGTATGCAGAGCTAACAGAAAAATAAATAGAAAAATAAATAATAAATGAAAGGTTATTTTTCTCTTTCTAGCCAAAATATACTATGACTGAACAAACATATGGACCTCCTCTGTTAAATAATAAGATGCCATTCTTTCCTGCAATAGTTTTCAAGCTAATTATTTCAGCCTGAATACCCAATCCACAAACTTGTTAACCTAATTAGCATTTATGCTTATTCAACAAAAGAAATATTTAGCTTTTGACCTTGAAATAATGTTCCTCCAATGCTAAGATATGTTTAGCAACCAGAAGACATCAAAATTGAAAAAAAAAAAAGAAACAAAACAAAACAGAAGTTTCATACCTCAACAAAGGAATAGAAATATTTTTATTGCCACAGACCACCTCAAAATTCCATTTTTTTTCCCTGAGCTCTGAGCAAGCTCAGAAACAAATAAAGCAACCTCAAATAATTTATTGGAAATTATATTGGCAAAAAGCAGAAATAACAAAAATTAATAGAAATGATAATATTAATAGTGACAATGCGGTCCTGTCTACTGTGGACCTTATATTCCTTGACATAATTTATAGATCCAAACAATTAATTAAAAAATGTGATTATTGTACATTTAGGAAGTGTTATTCCTTTCTATTTGATCTCTCAACTAAAACTAAAAAGCTGCTAATAGCACTACCTGGAGTGTTGAAGTATTATTAGTGTCACTGCTGACCATCAAAATATTTTGTTACACAGAAAGGTATAAAATGTCTTTCCTTCTTCTATTGGATCATTGCAGATAAATGAAAATATTTTAGATTAGAGACATGGTATATGTACACTAGAGACTCCTGGAAGTATTTGTCTCTCAAACTAATTTCTGTATTTGCAGAGAACCAGAAAGTAAATCCAAGGTTATTTCTTCACTATGGTCTGCTGACTGCAGAAAAATATAACACAGAAGTTGCATGATCATTTATCATTTACATTTATTTTCAATACTAGTTTAATTTTCTGTTTGAAGCAGGTTGACCTTGCAATCTCCATTTTGGGGAATTAGATGACTGGGAAGGTTTCTCAGCTATGTAAAGGAATATTGCTCACACAGCTCAATCAAGAACCTTTGTCACACAATGACATTAATATTCAGACAGCACATTCTCTTCTGAGAGACAGCACATTGTCTCAGGGGAGCTATGGGGCAGACTTAGAGCACATCTCTTTGCAGGAGAGTGTCAGAAGTGCTATGAAACCATTCCTCTCCTTTTACCCAATCCCATTACATGCCCAAATTTATGACACTTTTTCTGAATGTAAAGCTGGAGAGCTTGGTGTACATTTGGACCTTGGACCAGATGTCCTCCAGACATCCCTTCCAACCTCATTCATTCTGTGGTACTTTAGCCTTGCCCTAACCCCAGAACAATGTCCTGTGTCCACTGATTTCCCTCCAAGCAGCAATGATCTGTGTATGAAGAGTTCATAGCCATACAAATATCCTTTGTCTTCAGGAATGTGAAGGACAGCACCTGCCTGCCTCCTGTCCTAGGATGGCCTTTTAGTCATCAAGAAGCAAAATCATAATTACAAATGCAGGTAGATTTCCAGTGCTTCCTGGTAAGTGTATTTTTACAAGATCAGCCTGGAGTTTGCTTTTCCCATAACTGAATGAAAAGCTGAATGATGTATATTTATGTGCTGGCTGAGAGTTTTTATGCACCATCTTTTGTCTGCCACAGTTAGGTACAGAGAAATGCATCAAGAGCACACTGCCCTCTGAGCTCTATGCTCAGGATTCAAACTTAACAGTAATTTGCATTCCCATAGTGCCTAAGAGTTCAACTAGTTTTAGAAACATGATTAAATGCAGGCTTGCAATCTCTTCTGAGCCTGAGACATTAACTGAAACAAGCATGTGAGAGCATTCACTGTGGCTGAAATCCTCTTGTGCCATATGGCTGCAGAAAATTATTACTGGTTAGTGCAGGTTTGGATTTTATGCCTTCTTTTACTCAAACACAATTCAGGAATATTTGTGGAACCCTCAGTGTGGCAAATACTTGATTGCACTTGTACACTGGCAAATGGCCATGTCTTTGAACAACTTGTTTTGTTACCTTTTACTACTGGGGTTGGTGGGGGAGGGAGAAAAGAGAATTCTGCTCCATTTTTCATTGTCAATATTTTGGTAAAGGATTTAATGAACCCTTTCACTGATGGGAGACCTGATACAGATTCCCAGATTTTCAGGCTGGGGCTAGAGAAATGGAAAAAAAGGAAGGGCTGTAAAAAGGTCTGAGTCGCCTCCTTTTGAACACCATGCTTCCTACTACTAAATCATCAGTGGATATTTAAGAAAATGTGCATGAATGCACAATTATTTGATTGTCTACACTGATCAAATACCAACTGATCTTCCCTGACAGGAAGGATTCATTAACTATCATCCAAGTCTCCTTTATGCCACATGTTTTTGAATTTGTTTTCCTGCATCAAATGGGAATTTGCTCTTGCTCAGTTTGTGCAGTGTGCTCAGATGCTTTCAGATAAATCCTCTAATAATTTGATTAAGTAAATGCATAAGCACATTGCAAGACCTGCAGGAATTTGCTTCGGGAGGTGGTCATTTCCCCAGCTTAAGGCAGCACATAATTGCCAACCAGGAGCTGCAGCATAGTGCCTTCAGAGAGAGTCTGAGCCCTCCCACCTCTGAGATGGCCAGGGAGAAGAAAGTGTCTTCAAGCTGGTATCTCCTTGCTGAGCCACCCCTCTCATGTCTGAAGATTCTGATTAACATTGCAACCACAGGAGATTTTCCACTGCAGCAGCATAAACCATGCTGGGCAGCACCTCTGGGAACAAGGATATGTGGTTTTGACACCACTGAGGGATTGAGGAGAATTCTTATGTCAGCCCAGCCCATCTTTTTTGCAAAAGTGTAAGTAAAAGTAGCACATACTGCTGCCATGAGCATGGCAGGAAAGGCTGCAGGGAATCAAATCAAAGCTCTTGTGTCTCAGTGCACCTTACATGCTTCCTCTCAGGCAAGAGGCTTCCTCCTGTCTCACAAACATTAAATTGACTGAATCCTGGCAACACTCCTCTGCTATATGGGGTTGTTATTCTTGTATTGCGAGCAAGTACTATGTAAGGCTCACAGAACATCAAATCTAGAGGTATATTTGAAATTAGACACCCAATTGTTGTTTATTTAGGTTGAAATAAATGGAAATTGGAATTCAACTCAATTCTTTGGTGTCTAAATCCACTGCCTACCAGATCATCTTTTTTTAACATTTATTTTCCCTCAAACACACACAACTCACATCTATGGCTTTCCCCAGGACTAAGTAACCGACACCAAAACAGAGCACAGTGGTATACATTGTTACAGACATGTCATTTCAGATATCCTGAAAACAAATTACCATCACAGGGAACTTTTCCTCTCACAAGGGAACAGTTTCATCTTCCATTTGTACATGAATCATGAAAGCAGCATAAGTGATGCAGGCCATATTTGGAGACTTGCACACCTTTATGTCACTTCTTTATCCTTGCTGTCTCTATGATGCAACTGCAAATTATTCTCCCTCTCTCCCTCCTTTCCCTATTTGTAATTAGAGGGCAGAACAGATGGTAGCAGCTTACTTTAAAGTGATGTCTTCATTAAAACACTTCTCAGTATGCTGCCTAAAAATCAGGTACAACAGCAAAGAAATTACCCTTGTTATGGGCAACTCTCACAAGAATTTGAGGTTCATAGTAGAGAGACATCAACATCTCAGAAACTGTGATACCAGAAGAAAATTCCAGAAATGACAAACTGGGCTAAATAGTGTCTGAGGAGCATCACCTCCCTAAGACTTTGGACGCACTGTTGCCAGCCATGTGCCTATAAAAATCAGGAACCAGAATCTCCTCCTTACGAGCTCCTTGCTTCCAAACTAGGTCATGGTTTAAGGCTTACACCTCTGAGCAGAGGCAAAAAGGGATCTATATTCACTGTTTTGTGCTTCTAGCTAGTGACAGCTGGTAAACTTTTTACACAGGTCAGTGACAACCCACAAATACCCAAATACTTCTCCCCTTCCATAATTATTATGTTTGCAAAAGGCAATGGTTGTCTCGGGGTATGTAGAACGCAGCATTATTATCTTTATGATCAAATACAAGACTGAGGTCTTTTCATGAAAAAGGAGAGGAATGAATTCTCCAGAGGTCCTTATCTCTGAAATGTACCTTTCCTCATAGGTCTGTGTGTGCATGGATTGTTTTTAGCTTTCTGTACTTGATACAGCCCCTCCTCGATTCAGATCTGTGAAGGAGAGAGAATTTCAAGGAGAATTGAGGAGTACAGTGGAATTATATTTCATGCCACAATCTGATAGTAATTGGGGGATCAGTAGACACTGGTGTCCTAATTTCAGTTATCACTGAGTATTTTTCATTTCTCAGCATACCTGAATTCTGCACTGGTTGAATTTTCTTTCATATTTTATAGAGTTTGGATTGACTACCTAAATCAGCTAATGACAGTCAGTGCCATAAACAGAAGCTGTGTATTTTTTAAGACCTGTTAATCATGCTAACTAATTAAAAAAACCAAACAAACCCAAAAAACCTACAAAAACCAACAAATAATAAAGTTTATAGAATTTATATATGGAGATTTATTATTCTTTTTTTTCTATACTTCCCACTGTGGTTTTTTAGCTAGAAAATTCTATTATCGGGCTACAATTACAAGGGTTAAAATATCACCACCTTGAGTAGAAGGTTCAAGAATTTCAGTAAGATAAATCCTAAGGGCTTACTTAAACTTCAATTTTTCATTTAAAAACTTCAGGGTTATCTTTATCACCTTCCAGGTAAGCATTATTTCAATAACGGAAAAAGGCAAAAGGGATACTCTGAAGACACATTTTCAGGACTTTACAAAAAAGCTTGCTTCATTATTTCAATTTGCTGCTTTTCCTCAATTGATCAAAGAGCCTTTTGTTCCCTTTTCTCTTGCTATTTTTTTTATTTTATTTTTAAGCAGTCCTCTTTTCATTGCTGTCACCTACTATTAGCTCACAAGTCAGGATTCACGTTACTATCATGCAGTTTGCAAATGAGTTCAAGCTGGTAGTGCAAGAAAGAAAGTGAGCAGTTGCATTGTTTCTAGAATTTCAGTGTTAATGCCTGTGCTTGGCTCTCAGTCCTTTGGGATGCTAAACCCCATAGAGGATGCTAATCTTACTGTAAAAAACTGAGAGAATGTTTTGTCCCAGCACAACAGAGCACAACTGCAGATGCATTAGCCCTGTGCTGTGATAAGGAGGTGGTCTAATCATCCAAGCAGAATGTGAGAATTGGGTGTCAAAAAGAGCAGCAACCAGAAATGCTCAGTAAATACTTAAGTGCTTTCTTGAATGAGAGTCAAAGAACTCTACAGGTGGAACTCCACATTGGAAATCTGTATGAGTAACCATGTAAAAGTCTCAGTCATAACATTATGTGGAAGTGTTGCCTGGGTTTTGTTTTTTCAGCATTCAGTGAGCAAGCAGGAACTTCTTTTCTGCTGTCCTTTTTTTTTTAACTTCGCAGCAGAGAGAGGCAATTCATAAGTAGACTAATTATATCATTATAGTGTGATTTTAGTAAATCAATACAAACTCCTCCATTTATCCTTGTGGATATAATCCATTTTAAGATGCTACCTAGCTGGACTGCAATGCAAAAGAATGGGTAGGGGTAAGATAATAAGAAACCTCCCTACTCCTCAAAAAGGTTTAAACAAGAAAGGTCTTTTATTGATCAGGCTGATTTTTTCTTCCCCCATTGCTTTACTTTCTTGCATAATGCAATATGAGAAACCTGAATTGCACACATTAACTGAAAGATGTTTCTACCTATTCAACTCTGTGAAAGAAATCATGTCTACATTCCCAGCTAGGAAATCATAACAATTTCCTCTACCCAAATACTAACTGGCAATAAGCTACGACAGTGAGAATTATTGCTTTGCATTCTCAAGCCATTCAGGATAAATATGAAATAACGATTAAAGAGAATTAGATTTTCAGATTAGATTGGTAATATTGTTCAAATAAAGAATTTCACTACATCTGTTTATTATGGCAAGATCCTTTTACACAGAAGCCTAGGAGACTACTCCTTTGTATTGGAAACTGAAGTTTAATCAGTGTGTGACAAGAATCTAGTCATCTCCTGTATTTAATAGGACAGGTTTCCACCTAAGTGACAGAAGAGGGATGGAGAGGCTTGCAGGAGGCAGGTGCCAGGGAGGACAGATGGATAAATTGTTCTCTCAGCCTGGGGGTTTTCTGCATACATACCAGAAACAGAAATCACTCAAGAAGAGCTGGCAAAACAAGACACCCTCGTGTAGCCAGGAGAAATATGTCTCACTCTCCAATTTATTACAAAATAGTAAAGCTGCAAGACACAAAATGTGTGGTGTGACCAAGAAGGCAGCAGAAGAGTTAATTGCCGTCCTCTCTGGGCCTTGTCATAGTCCATCAGATAGAGAATTTCACTTGGTGACCCGTTCAGGTGGGAACCTAAGAGGAAGTTCTTTGTAAAGGTGGAAGGTGAACCCCTCTGTCCTGGGCTCCAGCATTTCAGCACAGAAGCATTTCTGTGAAATAGATTGTAGCCTAGGCTAAGTTTTTATTTCATAGAAGCATTCAATGAAATAGATTTGTAGCCTAGGCTAAGTTTTGAAGAAGAAATAAGCTTCTAATGTTGTCCCATGGCTCCAGTCACGAGACCACTGAGCTTCACTTTAATGCTTTATGATGTCTTTATCTCATTGTGCATGTTTTATCTCTAATTGCATTTGTGAACTACTTTCTGCATCCCAAAGTGATTAAAAGACTGGAGATACCAATAAAATATAAGAGAACAAACTAGGAGAAATAATTACTGAAATATAGGATACAAAAACTTTAAAAATCAATGTAGAGAAACTGTTGAAATAGAAGATGCAATGATGTATTCCTGGTACTTTTTTAGGCTGAATCATGAGACTGGGCAAATTGGGGAAACTGCAAAAAATATTTTGGCTTGATTCATCACATTAGAAATAATATCACAGAATTCATCAATTCATTGCTGCAATACAGACACAGGTTTAAGCACAATAAAGCTGGGAATAGTGACTCATACATTTGGCCTGCTAAACTACATAAAATGAAAGGAATATCACTGCACTAAACGTGCTGGAAGCTACTGAGGACTAGGAGACGAGAAATATAGAACAGAGAGCTGGGAGAAAATGCCACGAAGGAAGGCAAGAACGGATGCATTTAGTCCTGTCTGTAATGAAGACTGACATGACATTTGAGGTAATAAAAAATGACAGCATGAAGTACTGCACATATTCATTATATTTTCAGCCTGCAACATTATCCCCATGACTTTTTCCATATTATGTTTACAAAGTAAGGTCAAGCACATCTGAGTACATGGAGGAGAGACAAGCTGGGAACACCAGGTTATGCAGACAGTAGGAGCAGGCTGCAGTGCCCTGCCCTCCAGGACTACCTCGAGCCAATCTCTTACAGCATGGTGCTATTGGAGGGGCTGGACTTCTAGGTACAGACTAAAGAGGAAGCCTGGACCTTAAATCCTCTAAGGCTTCCTCAGCAGCACGAATCCATACTGTGGCCAGTTCTCCCTCTTGCTTGGATCCAAGTAATTGACTGAAACAAATGTAAGATACCCAATAAATATTTTTCTCCCTCTGCCTCAAAGTTGGGACTCCCGCTCCTTCTTCAGTTGCTCCAAAATGTACATTCCACCTCTTTGACATTTCTTTGAGGATCAGCACTGCAGGCGAAATTGTGAAATATTGATTTATATCAAAGCTACAAAAACCTATGCCATCCCTAAATATAAATAAAGCAGTTTTGGGAAGGGGCATAGAGGGGCAGACAGGAGCAGTAGGAGGGAAGTGACTGCCAGGAGCAGGCTGTAGGATTCCCCAGTCATCACAATCCACTGCTCTAGCCCAACACTATATATGGACCAGCACCAAGAGTCAGGAAAAGAGTCATGAAAATATTTGACAGGAGAAATTGTGATGCTGCTGAACCTTATTTCCAGAAATAACATGTGAAATGTTAATTTTATTTCTAAAAAGGAAACATGAGTAAAATATTTTTCATTCAAAATGTGAGACTAGACTCTCCCAATGTGTCTCTTTTGGATGATGAATTTTACTTTAACATATCTTAATTTAAGTCTAAGTGAAAATACTGTAGTGTTATATAACATCTCTTAAATCAATTATCATGACACTTTCTATGCATAAAGCAAAAAAACAAGTGTTTGCTTTAAAAGCTAACAAGGGTGACCCATTGCAAGAATAAATTAAGAGTTAACTTTCTAAAGAATTCCTCCTGGAAGGTGCTTAGCACCTTTAATTCTTACAAGCATCAAAGAGAAAACTAACATTCTCCCAATGGATTAACTGTCTCACAGCATTGCCCTAAAACTAGCAAAAATGCTTTCTGATAAGCCTGAGCCATAGTGGGATATACCCTGTTTTAGTGTGATCACTATTTCATCTTGTCTCTGCTTACCACAAGTTTCTACAATTTGAGACTTTCAGAGGGAATTTGCATTGACATCACCAGGACAATTACAAACCTTCAGGACCCAGCAGCAGTGTAATGAAGTAAATGATAGATCCTTTATCAGAGAAAGCAGATGCCTTACAGCTAGGCTTCTTAAAAGAAAGATTATAGGTCTTAAAATGGAAGTAGAAGATATTTTCAGGTCAAGAGGCCACTACCAATTCCTCAAAGAAGAATTTTAGAAAGAAAAAAGAAAAAGAGAAGCATTTTTCAAGATGAACAGGAACTCCACAGTCCATGCCTCCCCTGAGGAGCTTACAGTGGTCAAATGCCACAGATGTCTCTAAACTTTGAGAATGAGGGAAGATTTGAGATTTAACTGCAGATTTTAAGGCCTCTGCAAAGTGCATGTACAAAATGACTTTCAGTCCTGGAGCACTCCACAGTCACTTCTGCTCAGGCACTGAGAATTGCAGAAAGGCAAAGGAGAATCAACCCCAATGTCTGCCATTAAATAGGAGATCCTATTCCTTGAGATATTCAAAACTTGCATGGACAAAGCTCTGACTTGGCCTAGTTAGTTTGGTCTGTTTGAGCACACTGAGCAACACAACCTCCACTGCCACATCCCTACCTAAATTACTCCATTGTAATTTAATTACCATTAAATTACTACTACCATGTTAATTTAATTAAGCATCTGCATTTTAGCATGTTATTAATGTAGAGTCAAAGTGTCTGCATTTCCAGCAATCTGCTTTTCCAAAAGACTGATATCAGGAGTATAATAGATAAAATACAGTAAGTCTTAATTTTTTTTTCCCATTAGATGCACACCACATGTTCTTATTTCCTCACAAAACCAGGTTTCCTAGGTTTTGCCTTAGAGCAAAAGAAACAGTTTGAGAAAAAGCATTTTTGGGGAGAGCCAGAAGTTGTGGAAAAGTAGAATTAATTTCAGTAATTTTTCTGTGGGTTAAACTCATGCCTGAAAAATACCTCAAACCTGACTGAAGGAAGGAAAACAGAGTGTCAGGGCATCAGAGACACTCAAGTGGTTGATTTTCACTGTTTCTCTCTCTGATTGACAAAAAAAAAAACCAAAAGAAGTTTTGTTTGATTGGAAACAATACCACGGAAAAAAATGATGCAGCTGTTGCCATATATATAAAAAATCCTCTCCTAAGGCCATATTTAAGCGCTTAGTTTAGGAAGGAGGAAATGAAAACCTCTGCATAAACTGCATTCTTCTGTTTCAGTCACAAAGTGATTCCAGTGTCAACTAAGCTGTCTGCAAAAGCTTTGCACCTGCCTCAGCTACCACCCAGCTTTATGAATCTGCCTGAATTAAACTGAAAAAGCTTATTCAATTTTCACTGATATGTCAGAAATACTCCTCAATAAAACAAAAGGTCAAATTAGAGCTTTTTCCATGTAAAGGACATTATATTAAAGGTGCTCTAGATATGCCTTGGTAGACTCTCAGTCAGAAGAGAAACAGGTCCCTAAGAATATTGCAAATCATCAACAAATTAATTGTTGTCTTTCAAGCTCAGCTGTGTCTAGAGTTTTCCAGAAATTACTGTCTTACATAAAGACACTAAATCTTGCTTTGCAGGAAATCCTGCAGCTTTGTCAGACACTGATGCTTATTTTGGGCTGAACTTGAAACCAGGATTTTTCAATTACTTCAAATAACAGCTGACTGATTACAAGCCTAGAACTTTACCTCTGTTATTTATAGAGGCTACACTCTTTCAAAGAGCAAAACAAAATTGCAAAGGTTAGTGACATAAATATCAGGGAAACTTCCTCTTGGAAGATCTATACATTCCAAGTCTGAATTGTTTTCCAGCTAACACCTAATGCATAAAGTTTGTGCTAATGTGTTGGTTGGCAAAGGACCAAGAGTGCTGAATTTGGAACAGCTAAAACCATCATCTAAAGATTGCAGTGATGGCTGGTCTTATCTCTCTCTGGAAGGCTGTAAATTCTGCTTGGTGAAATTTTCAGAGGTAGGCACTAGCACCAGGGAGTACAGCAATCTTGCAGACATCAACTGATATCACTTGAAAAGAGAAAAAGACAGGTTAAGCTGGAGAGATTCTTTCAGCTGGGTAACTTGGTAGGACAGATAGTACCTTTCTCTCCTGCCTGCTATTCTGACCAGAATAATACTGCTCTCTTTGTTATATACTACACAATACCAGCTTGTGAATAAGCCAAATGAGAAAGAGGAGGCAAAATGGAGAAATATGCAGGTAGGCTTCAAAGGATATTGCTGAGTGTTTTGGATCTCATTTTATTGGTTAATTTTTTGACATTATTCTTGGTTAGATAAAAATTACCAGCTAGATTAGTGAGGTGTCTGTTTTAAAAATAAACAAACAAAACCAAACAGCAACCAAACCAAACAAAATAAACCTTGGTATCATCCCCAAGTCTGAGAGACAAGAGAGACTAGAAAGAAAGGAGTCTGAACAAGTACAAAACCATCTCTTGATGAAATGGCTACTAATGACCTGAGCTGAAAAGAGTATAGGACTCTAGACTCCAGATTTAAGGTCAGGCAAAGAGCCTCTAAAAGCAAAAGGCTGCAGGTTCTGACATACATTATGGTCTGTACTTCAAATAACTGGTGCCTCAAGATTTGAATTTTTTAATGAAATAATCTCCAATGTCTCATTTAAATAATCATTTTATATATAAGTTGGAGGAGCTCTATCAAATCATCCATTAGGAGAAGCTCAGAGTCAGATCAAAGAAAACTTTCCCATCAGACTCAAAATTCAGTGTAGATACCTACAGAAAATCCTTTCTGATGGCAGATCAAGTAAGGCCCTTTCCATCAGAAGCTAGTGGTCTCATTGCATTTGTGATTTATGGCAGACTATCCCAATGAATTGCTGGGTTTCTTTGTGCAGGATGTTTGTGAGAGTTTGAGTGCTCTTTAAAAATATAAGATGAGCTATGAAATAGTTCTCTGGAAGTGGTGCCTGCGCTGAATTTCCTGGGTAGAAATATGAGCTACACACTTAAATAAACACAGTGATCCTCAGAAAGATCAGATTGATTACACCTACATTAATCAACAGAAGAGTTCACAAGAAGGCAAATCTCCCACACCTTCAGGAATTGTTACTCTTACACAAAACTGCTTTGCATATTCTTGGAGAACTGCCAAGATCCAACAGAAGTACTGGGGGCAGATGATGATGCATGGATAAGTGTGCAGGTGCTTTGGACAAATATCTAAAGCTTGGGTAAATTTTCAAAGCAGAAAATAAAGAATTATGATAACAAATCTCAGATATCCCTTCTTCAAACCCATGCTGTAAACTTGCCACTTTCTTCCTCTGCACAAAAATCCTCCTGGCCTGTTTTGTCACCCTCTGAAATATGCACTACAGAGTGCTGGAGAGACTGTGTACTTCATCCAGGGTGCCCAAGCCCATGTGCACCATGGTCTCAGCATCCCTGGGGGCTGCAGCTCTTGCACTCCTTGGACTGGAACACATTTTCTTTGTGGGATTTATTTGCTAAAGATCTAAAGAACTACGAAACATATGTAAACCAATATCACAAAGAGCTCTAAAAGCACGTCCCTGGTTTTGCTTCAAAGCACAGGCACATCAATACATTTTCCACAGCAGAATGCAACTACTTCTTTTAATGTGGGCCAATGGATTTCTTCAACTTCTCTGCATCACTTGAATGCACATAATTTAATACTGAAAATGATACTGCTTTCACCATTCTCTTCTGCAATACCTCCTTTTCTTGATCCTCAAAAGAAAACAGCTGTAGGTGTGTACCAACTATAATTTTTTGATCCATCACTTAAAGCAAGTAAACTCTTTCATACCTGTAGCTCTTCTCCCACCCTTCAGCCCATTTAACCATGCCTTCACTCTAGATGGTACATGGGCTCTAGCAAATGGAAAAAGTGCATGTACTGGTAAATGTACATCTGGTTTTCTATCCAAAATGGTCCAACACCTTCCTTCAGGTGTAATCTGGATTTACCCTGTCACTGCTTTTGCAATTAGGCCTATGTTTGGGGGGTTTTTAATCTCTAAAGACCTATGTTATTAAAACAACAGTGTAAGTTTTACTAATTAACTATTTCTGTGTCTATGAGTGAAAGGCATTTGGAAATGCAATAAATTCTCAGGTCATATGGAAAACCAAATAACCCTTATTCAAACACCAGAGGCTACAAACAAATATTAAGCATGCACACAATTCAGCAGGAGATAACCAGAGATCATACTATGATCTAATGTATCATACTACTAAGGCACAGCAAAGTAATAACAGCCCCACAGAACAAGTGGTAATAGTTTAAAAAACTAGAAAGTTATAAACAAAAAAGAAAATCAAAAGCCATGCTCAGTCTGAATTCCAGAAAACCTTTCAGCAATGCTGATCTTTGTTTCCAACTAAATGGGTTTCCAGTGATTTCAGGACTCATACACAAAATGGAATTGTTTTACAAATTTTACAAAACTGAATCTCCCGTTGACACAGAGAACTTTGTTACCACCATGAAGGGTTGAAGGCACAAGCAGAAATCACTGTCTTGGCTTTTATCTTCTGTCATCACCACAAAGCATGTCTGGCACATGGTCGATAATTTATCTTTGCTAAAATCAGATCTAGAGAGGGCAAAGGACTCCTGAGGTGTTCAAGTTTCACCCCTTCCCCAATAATTTCCTTTGATATTGAGAGAGTAAAGACTGTAGGATAACTGACAAGGTTGTCCCTGACACATTGCTTTCCTGGCAAAGCTATCATGCCCTTGTAGCTCTTGCACTGAAATGCACAAGCTACTTTTTCAAGGATGAATGGAGCTTACTAATCACCTAAATCCTAAATTTATAGCAAAAATAAAGAATGCCATAAGCAAACTGGAGTCAGAGCAGCAACTGCACAATTTTTTTCTATAGGCATATATTTCCAGTTAGATATAATGAAAATAATGAACACAATTAGGCTAAGAAAATTGTTATTCATGATAGATCAGAAACTCCTCAGAACAGGGAAGTTCTTGAAACTCTAAGGAGGCATAAACATGTATGGAAATGTAGACAAAACTTGAGCCTTCTTGAATGAGCAACAAGCAGAAGGGAGTTTGCTTGCTTAGAATAGGTGCTAAACAAATATGGTGAATATTTCAGTCATTGATAAAAAATAAACACAAAGCAGGTAAAAGTTGTTCTGGTGCTGATGTTAACAATGCTCTACAGCTCCCTCAGAGACTAGCTTACCTTACTCAGTGGGTGCCAATTTCAGGTAGAGGGTAACAAAACAGGAAGTCAATGCTTAAGTCTCTAACAGATTTTGCAATGCTCTAAATAAACATTAACCCACTGAAATTTAGTGATTTCTAGCATGTGAACATTTGATTCCTACAGGGTGCCAGCTTAATTTTCAGAAAGAGCAATTTCTTAAAAAGCATACATTTATTTGTGTTACCTTCGTTGATCTTTTGTTAGGTCATGGTAGTGGCACAGATAACAACACAAAAAATCTAATTCCATATGATTTTGCTCCCACACATATTCACTCCCATATTTTTTGGGTTACAAAAATCATCTCCTCTCCTGCAACTATCTGTCTTCCATCAGCACAGGCTGACTGCCTTGCCAACTTTAATCTCTGGTCTTTCTTTACTGTTGCAAGTCGTTAATCAGGTACTTCCATCATCGTAACCAATGGCGACCCAATCTATAATCATCTTCTACTGCTCTTTGAGAGCTTGCTATCCACCAGTGTCAGTGCTTCCTAGACAGGTTATAAAAATGTGCCATCCTAAATTCCACACATGCATTAATCACTTGACAAGCTTTTGCTGTTACTGTTTCCTGAATTCTAGCTGCAGCTATGCATTTTTTACCTCAGAACAGTATTAATTGAAATTATAGTAAGACACTGCTCCAGAAAAACCTGGGACAAAGCAAATTAAAAGATAAGTAAGATTGTTATTCTATAACACTTTTTCCTCAGCAGTCCAAACACAATGAATATTCCCCTTGCTGTTCTTGCTGTGCAAGAGAAAAGGAGGGCAAACAAACATTTAATCTTGATAAGTCAAGCTGGTAATAGATTCATAGATTTAAGGTTAGAAGGGATCGTTAGTTCATCAAGTTTTCCTTCCCATCTAACATGCCAGACAACATTACCTTTTACTGTGTTACCTTCAGTGAGCTGAAAATGAAGGGCCCTGATGTTTAACTAAAACTCATTTTTTACCCAAAGACACCCAATATTGAAAGAAAGTTGCTATCTTTGTTAAATAACAAAGAAAACCAACACAGACAGTGAAAAATTAAATTTCAGCATGTGCCATGCAGTACTGCAGCCTCCTGCATGACTGCCAGGCTGTTTCCCTGCCCAGTTTCTAGAGGCACACATGCAGCCACTCCTGCCCCTGAACATTTCTTGGTCTGCAGCAACCCAGCTTGCCATTCCCCCCTCCACCCCTCAATTTCTGTCCTCCTCTGCTCCACCCAAATAATTTTCTGCCCAAGAAATTTCTGGATAGAGGCAGGGGCATTGTCCTGGCTGGTAAAGAATTCACAAAGAGCATTCCTGTTGGCTGCCTGATCACTTCTTGCTCCTGCCAAGGTAGTTTTGATTGCACCTGACATGTTCCTTTCCAAAACTTTCTACTTTCAGAACAATGTGAAATTCAATTATTTCAAAACAATAAGGGCTTATAGGACAGACCATCAAAAACCCTGCTAACAAACTTTGTCTGCAGACTCAAAACCTACAAAACCAGCAATTTCCTCTGGTAGTTTCCTCCAATAGCTAAAACTCTGATACTGTGGCTTATTTATTTATTCATATCTATTTGAATTAGAATGGAATTAACTCCCTGCTGTTCTTATTATTTGGAGGCTTTTCTCTCCTGGAATAAATATCAACACTATTAGCTTCAACACTATTAGCAATTTTTTGTAGCTTTTAAAAAATTGCTTTGGGAAAAGGAGTCCCTTCACCACTCATAATCTTAGTATCTTCCTGCTCCTTCTTTTTTTTTTTTTCTCTGAGGAGAGGAAAGCTGAGGGGAAATGAAAAAACAAAAAAGAGCTCTGGTATTACTGTTTGAAACCAACTTCAAAGTTGCAGAAGAAAATACAGGGGATTTTACTTATATATATATATACACATATATACATACATGCATGCACTTGAAAAACTATTCTTTCTTTAAAAAAACAAAAAAACAAAAAAAACAAAAAAAAAACCACCCCAAACTTCTGGTTTTAGCTCTGAAATCCTGTCTGTGAAATTTCTACTGCCATTTCAGAGGGGCTGGTGGTGCATCTCTCTTTCACTCACCCCTCCTATCACTGTATCTCCTCTGGCTGCCCTCAATACACAACTCCCCAGCTGTTTATCCTGGCCAGGAAGAACATTCACAGCTCTGCTGCTTCTGTTACCCGTCACCCTTAGAGCAGGCTGGGACCCCACTTGCCACCCTCCCCCATCACACACATTTCGTTCCATCTCCCCTTTCACATGGAGCACCTACACTTAACAACTTTGCCAGCCTTCACCCTGTTTTTAGAGCAGGGAGCACATGTCTTGGAAAGCTGCTTCCACTGATTTATGGGGTGAATTTGAGGGAGTACCTAAATCCACTGATCTCACAATTTATGGGAAGAGTTATGTATACAGTTGTCATCCAAGCCCACAGCTAAAGGGAAGCTTTACAGTCTTGCTAGGAAGGTCACCTCCCTCCATGTGTTTTCCATGGCTGGAGCCACAGGTGAAGGTGACAGCACACCAGTGTGGGCAGAGAGCTCCTTCCTGGGAAGATCAGGCAGGGAGGACAAAGAGGAGCCTGGCTGTCAGCACCCACAGGCAGGATGCTCCAGCTCTGCCTTTTGCTTTGCCCATTTAAATCCCAGAGTATCTAACAGCCACTGTCACTGGAGACATGCTCTGGACAGGCCCATCCAGGTTAAATAAATAAAGTCTGAATTCAACAAAATTCAATTCTGTTGTCTTCCAAAGTGAATTATGTTAAAGCAATTTAAAATGGCTTTAATTCTTTTTGATAGTATTATTTCACAATCTTAATTCAGGTGAGTAATACACTTTGAAATGAACAGGCTTACTTGTTCTCAAAGACCTATCCTCAGTATTGATCCACAGACAGGCCCTTATTACTTTACAGATAATACTAGTCCAGTGAAACATTAATAACTACACAAGTGATACCAGTTGCTGAATCCAATTTTTTCAGGAAATGGTATTTTCTCTGAAGAGCTCAGATTTAGCCAGAATCAGTTTTTCTGATTAAATTAGCACAAGAGAAGACACTATATAAGAGTATTTCTAAATAATTATTCATCTTAAATAGGATGCCACATTCATAAAACATAGAAGAACAACTCATTTTGACAAGTAAGGGAAAAATATTATATAATTATTACAAAAATACAATGTGAAAATATTGAAAGAATACTGATTATTAAAACATATTTCAAAACTATGAGAAGGATGTATATTAACTACCACTGTTGCTGACTATCTTTCTACTGCTATGAAGGCACGCAGCATAAAAATTATGAAAACAATGTCTAGTCTGCAGCATTCAAGTTGAAATCCAGTTGTTGCCTTAGTCCTTGCTTTCCAGACTGAATGCCTGTGGGGTTTGAACCCAGAAAGCAATAAGCTGACACTAATAAATTGGCAAGAGCTAAAGTGCTTTAATTAACTAAATAGCTGGACCAACATTTAACACCAGACAATAGTGTTGTACTACGTGTTTATTAATTTATGTTTCAGTAATTTATTAAGGACTTTTTCCATTTAATTTTGAGACAGATGCTCCACTCAGACTCAGGAGAAATCAGGTTGGTACTGATTTCCTTGTAGCCATCCAGGAAAGAGAAGAAGCTGAGGAAACCTCAGCAAACAAAACATAACCAAACCCGACTTTCTCCTGAAAATCTCAATGTTTCAACTTTTATTTTTGTGTCAAATTGCCAAGAACGAAAATAACTTCTCAGGAAGTTGTGGAAAAATCTAGCTTGTTAAAAGTTGGCTGCTAATAAGTGACATTTCAAAAATGAACTAATTTAAAAATACCTCCAACATAGAATCATTTTTCAATTTATTTAATAACATTGTACTGACACACAATTTTGAGACATCATACAACAATAGATGTTTAATGACTGCAATAGATCAACCCCTCTTATTATATGTAAAACTCTTAGAGGAAGCTGTTCTGTAAACAGAATGAAGTATCTTTTTCTAATTTAGAGATCAAAATAAGTAATTTATCCAGAAACAAGATTTTTTTTTTTAAATCATGATAATGGAGATTTTTGAAAATACATATTATGAAGATCTCATTTTTAACAGAAAATAATCTGAGAAAATATATCTAACCAAGGTACCCTGCAATGTCCCTTTCTGTCAAAATAAAAGTCCTGAATGAAAACATTTAAACTAATTTTAGGAAGGTTTGTGGAACTAATCATATATCAGCCTGGTTTTAGAAAGATAAAAACAAGTTATTTCTCTGTGGACTCCATTTATATCATCATAGGATTTAATACTATGAAATATCCTAAATAGACTATACACCACATGATATCAGTTGACTTTCTGGTCCTCAAGGTCAAATTTAATTGGTATAGAAACATACTTCCTATTAACTCTATTACTGTTTGTGTTTATGCCAAAGTGAAGTTGTCTTTGTAGAATTTATTAAAGTCATTGATATCAGAATGTTCATCTTTGAGGAATTGAAAGATATTAGATTTAGAGTAGACTTTATGGTAATTTATTAAGTTATTGAATAACTTGCATGTCTACTTATTTTGAATAACTGCATAAAATTTCACTCTAATTAATGGAATAAATTAGTCCTATGTCATCTAAACAACCTTTATTTTTCTATTAACATTTTGTCTCATAATAATATATGCCTAATCATATTGCTGAGAAGTAGAATTGAAAGTGTTTTAAAGGAGAGGAGCAATAGACAAGCCTGAATGATGACAAAAGGAAGCCCTTTGCATAGATGTAGTGCAGCACATTTTTACAAAAAAACACAACATACTCCAAGACTGCCACTTCCCAGGTACTATGTGGATCTTGGAAAAGAAAAGAAGGAGATTTCTTTTAGATAGAAGCAATCACAGCCATAAAGATCTTCAAATCATGTCTCAGAATATTTACTCCTCAATTTTAGAATATCAGTGTGAAAGTTATATCACCAGGAAAGCTGAAAATACTTATTTTTCAGGGAAATAAATCTTTTCCCTGTGAAAGGTGGGAGATGCCATAACACGGCAGGATCCAAGGCTGGATTATGAATTACAGCTACAAAAGATGCCATAATGTATGGAAATCTGAAAACAAAATAGCAAGGTTTGGCCATGTTGAGAATAAAAGGCAATCTTGGACCTAATCAGGGACCATGTGAAGTTGAATATCACAAAACAAGATAATCAAAGGACCTTTTTATTCCATTTGGGGTGGGGTCTTTATTCATTTTGGGGGACTTTCTTGAGATTAAAAAATATATCTTGGTGAGTTCAGATTTGCAATGGTTCCCAAAAGGGATTGCCTGTTCTGCTATTATTCTGACATCCAGAAAAAATTCCAAGTTGAGATTAGAATTATGTTTTCTGCCAATTTTTTAAATCATTTAGATCTTCTATGATTTAACTATAGAAATACCAGGACATTGTAGTGTAAGAACAAAAATTACTTCTCTTGAAAGTTATCTCCACTAACATCCTATTGATGATCATGTCATGTCATTCAACCCTGAGCAAACAGCTCAATGCCATTCCACACATTCCACTTTCTTATCATTTTTTTCTTATGAAAACTGCACTATTTTACAACAAAAAAAACCACTCCAAACCCCCACCAGTGGTCAGGCTCATGTTTAACCTGCTAAACATGTTACCAGTATTGCTACTGCTGCTGTTCAAAAAAAAGCTGCACATTCCTGAAACAGAAAGACACACAAGACCATTTTTCATGAGAATGAGAAAGGCTCATTTTATAGGAAACACCAGTCTGTTGTCTGAACACCTATTCCATTTGCAAATCAGAAGAATTTTCTTGTTCCTTTGCCTCATGTTAAGGGCTTTGAGCAGTCTCAGTAACTTGCTTTTCAATTTAACTGAGATCAGAACTAAAAGGGGTAGAAATGCACATTAAAATGCTCTGCTTCAAGACAATTGCTTTTCTCTTCTCTTTAAACTAGCTCAGCAGTGAACAGCACTGTCCTTGGCTCAGGAGATTTAAAGATCTTTTAAATAAACATAATAAAAAAATTACTATTTTTCACCTAGGATTTCTCTATGCCCTGGATTTGTGAGCTTTTCCTGATCAACTTCTTCTTTTGCAATTTCTGCTTTTTGCAATTGTTTAGCGCTTGGTTTTTAATGTTTAAAAATAATTACATTTAACATCTGAGCTTCATTTTCCTGATTTTTAATGACAAAAATAGAAAACTAATTTCATTTCATTCACAAGTTATTTACATATTTATAATAATTTCCATTTCAAACTCAAAGAATGAATCAAACTCACAACACCTATTTTTTATTTCTAAGCAAGCTGTATTTTAAAATCATAATAATTGTCTACCACACATTCTTCAATCCATAAATATGATGCAGCATTTCTCTTTTGAATTTCAATTAAACATTGTGATTGAAAATGAAGAAAAAAGAACCCATTTTCAGGAGGACACTAATTACTGGAAAATTAGAATATGAATATATCAGCTGAGGAACTGGTATTTTGGCATCATAGCAAGAACAGCAGCTAAGAATCAGAATGAATTACTGGCTTGAGATTAACCTGAAATGCTGAAACCTGCCATTTCCCCAAGCTGATCAGGCTTGGTGTATTATTTATTCCAGTGAAACCACAATGTCTGCTTTTGATTGTGAGCCAGAAAGGATCATAGAAATTGTCAAGCAGAAAACTTGCATAAAGTGCCCCAGCAATAACTTGCCACTTGCACTTGAACTTGATTTACATAGGCAGTAGAACTGGACCCAAAAATGCTGACTCTACATCAGACAGTCCCAATGTTGAAAAGAAATGTTGTCTTAAAACATCAAAGCATACACTGATAGTTTACTTGAGTAGTTTTCAATTTGCTACTGTATTGGTTAAGGTTTCAATGCCCAAACAGAGACAGAACAGAAAATTCCCTTCCTCTGGATTTCTCTTTCATGAGTGCTGCACAGAAGAAATTTTGGCTGCTCACATTGTTGAGCAGCCAAATCACAGTGTTGGTGAACACTGGATTTACTCAAAGTGCCAAAAATCCTCCTTTTTGGCAAGATGGAAGTATTAGACATTGTCTTCAGCCACTACTAGTGCTGCTTCAGTAGCTGGGTTTCTGTAGATCTTCCCTGTCCTTCTATCAACAAATATTTAAGTAAAAACCAACGTATTTTTAGATAGACTGTAAGGAGCTGTATTAGAAATTAGCAAGACCTCCTGAGCTAATTTCGAATTATTATTTTGCAGCTTCAAAGCCATGCTGCTGCTGGTACTGTAACCCCTGCTTCTTTGACTCATGTTGCTCTTCAGAATTACTGACACTCGTTACAAAAGGAGGTGTAACCTAAGTAGCTGGTACAGGAAAAATACAGAAACCTCACCCTCTGACAGAAGCCAAGAGACCAGAAGTTTCTGGGTTGCTAACAATAGAGTTGCTATTGATTAGTATTTACAGTAAAGAACTGCAGAGCACTGAGGTCCTTTAGTGATTGATAATCACCTTCTGTCTCTGGAGAAGTAGAGCATCCATAGCAGGATGAAGCTGCATTCAGCACAGGCCTCCAGACTGGGATTCTCAGCAAGCCAAAATTGATTTTGCCCCCCTGACCCCAAAGGGCAGCTGACGTGGGACTGTGCCAAATAAAACAGCTTGAGATGTGGCTCTGTGAACTCTGCATTCCTGGGACTTTGGCTTCTCTCTAAACATACATCCAGTGTCTTCAGAACTAGGTCATAAACAGTCCCCCTGAGAGTTCAGATTTATCATTCAGAAGCAGAGATTTCATTAGATAGCATACAGATATTCCACATGATCTTGGTTAGAAGGCCATGCAATTAATGATGAGTTAGTTAATTAATGGTGGATGTTGCAGCAGGTGGCAGTTCTACTCCGGCTGGTTCAGCCACCTGCTATTAGCTCCATGTTAGCCTGGCTGCCCTGTACCTAGCACTTGAAAAGTGTTATCCCAAGCTGCAATTAAAGATATATTCTTTATCTGCACTCCCTTTCTGGAGAGAGGCCCATGACTCACCACTCCAAATTCCAAAATGTTTCTTTTTACAGAGACACATAAATTTTGCATTAGCACTTCAGTAAGGGAAAAATATCAGCCTGTTGCATCTATATCAATAAATGTGTCATTTTGACATTGGAGTTTCCTTTTATAAAAGTATATATACATATTAATGGTGATACTATGTATATCAGAGACAAAGAAAACTGGAAAAAATATTTTGCCCAGAATATGAAGCCACTAAGTAAAAAAAAAGTATAGGTGGCCTATGTTATCAGTAATAGTCTGTCTTATTTGCTTGATTTCTTAAGGGTAAAGATACAGGTTCATTTATACAGAGATACACCTCTTATAGGAAGCAATCTCTAAAATTTACCATGAAAATTACTGGCCTGAAAATTCTTCACTAGACCCATGGCACTGCCTTCCATCATGGACTGTGGATCACAATCAATGGGTTATTTCTATAAGGGAGAAAGGCTTGACCAGATCTCTAGACACAAAAGAAGGGTAGGCAAAGTCAGATAACTCATTTTGTACACATAAAGCAATCCTTCAAACAGTCACAATCAACTGGAGGAGTGACATGTGAAATGATGGGGGGAAAAAAAGCAGCAAAATACCACTGATAAAACCCATCCTGTCTCCTTACTAACCTTTCTTCCAAAAATGCTATTCCAACAAAAATTCTGAACTAGTGGTAGGAAAGGCCATCTTCATGCCTCATCAAATGGTGTGTGAATATTTAGTGGACACCTTTTCTTCTGATATGCTTTACATATGATTGAACATTTATTACTTCTCTTTGAAGTTGCTGGACTAGGTACTTAAGATGTCCCAGTCAGTCACCTACCACATGTTTAGGATTAGTTTGTGCTGGTTCATTATGAAAATAATAAGATAAAAGACTAGTTAAAATAGTTACAGATTGGGTGCTCTGTTTTGTTTTCCTGGCTCATCTCTAAATGAAAATTTATTTTAAATATCATCATCTTTTTGGTTTTTGCTTCCCAATACTTTTTTTTTCTGGGTGAAGAAGGGTTCTCTATTTTCTTGTCAGGAGTCAAAAAGGATCAAAAGGAGACAGGATTAAAAAAAGATTAAAAATATATAGACATATCATACTTCAGCTACAGTTTCCCCCCCACTCCCTCTTAATTTTATTTAAAACTGAGTTTTGAGAAGCAGTAGAGCATATATTTATCACCTGGGAAATGAGAAAATAGTTATTGTTATCACTTATTTTTCCATCTACTGAACAGAACAGAGGATATAATTTAAAAAAAAAATATCGACAAGAGGCTCATATTTTCTCCTGAAGTTAAAATGTATATTTTAAAAACTCATCAATTTTTATACATAAAGATTCCAGGTAGCATAGATCTCACTGCATTTTTAGATATGCTTTTCCAATAGACAGCTATCCTTCATTGCACACCCTATTTCTAA
Source organism: Haemorhous mexicanus (assembly GCF_027477595.1). Lineage (NCBI taxonomy): Eukaryota > Metazoa > Chordata > Aves > Passeriformes > Fringillidae > Haemorhous > Haemorhous mexicanus. The sequence continues at coordinate 13,521,751 of NC_082348.1, forward strand.
TAAGTCTGTCTCTGCCTTCTCTTCCAGCTATTGGATTTCATTATGCCTTTTCTCTGATAAATTGAAAATCCTTCTGACACCATTATTTCATTTTTCATTGCTGAGGAATCCCTCTCGATCTCACGTGCTCTTTTAGCTGGAAAGTATTGCATAGATGGGAGGGAGAAAACTGCAATATCCACTTACTGCAGTGCATGACAGCTCATCCTGGCCACATTTAAATGGCCAGCTACCAGAAAAGCACATTAACAAAAAGACAGACCTTGAAAGGGCAGCCATTTCAGTAATGATATGGTAATTATTAAGCTAAGCACTTGGAGGGAGGAAGTAGTACCCAAATTTTATGAAAGCATGAGACCTTGTCAGATTCTCCTAAATTTAGAAGTTAGAGCATGCTACTCAAAATGACTGTGGACTGATGAGACTGTATTTCTAGATATCTGTGAGTATATGTATTAATTGAAATTTCTTACTTTTTATCATCACTTAGCATTGAGCCCATGTACTATTAAGTCTCAATCACGTTTTATTTTACAATGTGATCATATATATTATCAGAGAAATCAATGAGATTTGAAGAAAAATTATTAAAAGATTGAGAAAAAATTTTTCTTAGATTAACTCTTCACTGTATCGGTGCAATTCACCATCATCAACATTCTTGTCCCTCAACAAAGATCAAACAAAGGCTGTATTAAATTTTAATGGCAATGTCACATATTGTAATGCTGTGACTGCCTTAGTAACTGCAAAATTGATATGATATGTATTTGATGGAAAGTAAATAGATTATAAATGGAAAATAGATGGATTATATTGATAGTAAAGTTAAAATTAGATAGCTAGATTTCCTCACTCTTCTTTGCTGACAGGCTGAAGGTGGAAGAAAATAGTAGTATAATGTCAACTAATATTCAGCATGACAAGTTAAAAGCTGTTTTCTTATTTGACATCACTGGGCAGTGTTAGAATTAGAAGCCTAAATCAGTTGTTAAGAGACTTGTACACATTAAGTCATACAGCTGTCAAATATGGCTGCCTGTCAGAGATTCTTCTGAAGCTGGGACGGCCACTGCACACAGAATTTCAGAGGCAAAACACCCTTGATAAGCCCCAAAAGTTTGACTGTATACTCTCCAAGGATGTAAAAGAAGTTTTGGAGAATTTATGAAACCGTGGCACAGGACACCAAAAGTTGAAGATGGCACATAGGAGTTGCACTGAATGACAGAAGAGCGGGAGGGTTACTAATCAGCAATCAATTGTTTCACTGCAGTCACACACAGCATGATGGCCAAGAGGAGACAGGGATGCTATAACTGTGAGATAAAGCAGACAGGACCTGCTGATGTCCTGAAGCTCAAAAACACGGACACTTCTGGACCAAATCACTCTTTCCTGGTACTCTCCTCTCCACAACAGGAAGTTGCATCCTTATTCATGCAAGACATCAGTGCCTTTGCTCTTTGCCCTCATTTCCTAATCCTCAAACCCTTACCATGTGATATCTTCCAGACTTTCTCCATACACTTCTTAACAGGTCCTGGGGATAGGATGTCACCTCCTAACACAAACCTAAACCAGCTATTTTCCTAGCTATCCACTTATCTGGCTTTAATAATTTTTCTTCCTATAGGCATTTGAATCAGAAATAGAAATACCCGGATAATTTTCCACACTTATGTCCAATGTTTAGACAGTTGATTAACATCACTTTTCTAAATTTATTCTTTTAGTTGAGGAAAGGACAGACCAAACTCAACCCTTGCACATTTAAAATGCATGAAGTAGCTTGGCCACCTGGGCATGCATGGCAGCTGGCCAATCTGTACATATGTAGTTCTTTACCAGGCAAAAAAAATGTTCTGGTTTAGCCTGTGAGACATAGGAGGACAGAAAATGAACTCTAACCATGGTGATTACAGAAAATGTGGGAAGCTGGAATGACTGCAGTGCAGAGACATAGGACATATGACATAAATCACATGTCAGATATTCTGGCCTGGGGTCTCAGTGTATTTTAGAGCTCCACAAAGTTTAATGCCACAAGGACATATTCCTGGTTATTACTGGGAACGTTACCCAAACGCTAAGTGATCAATCCAGTAACTTAAATATTAGTAAATCACTGGAGTCTATTGAGGACTAAATTCCTGTATTTCACAGAAGAATTTAAAAATTACACTCATGCCCAAGGCCACCGCAGTGGCTTGGAAATCACAGTCAGAGATGTCAAAGTTTTTGTCTTAGGTTGCAATGCAAGATGTAACCAGAGGTAAGTATTCTATCACCATCTGTTGAAACCAGATGGAGCAGTGTTCTTTATCTCTTCCATGACCCATCCTCCCTCCATAGGGATATGTCCTGTTAATGAGCCATTGAATCTTTGACTGATAAAATTACATCATCCCATTGGGAGATGCTCCACCCAGGGGGAGGAGTCAAGCATTCCTACCTAGATAAAAATCTGAGATTTGGAACACCAAGGGAGCCTTTTTCCACTGGATTCCCAGAGGAAGACCAGGCCCATCTACACCACCACTGGACTGACTGAGGAAAACTGCACCTTTCTACAGGATCACTGCCTCAACAGAACCACATCTGCCACTGCAGGAAGACTGCAGCCACCATTTAATGGGACTGCTACCACCACCCTGACTAACAGGGTGCAGTTCATATTCTGATTCTGTCAGTGTTGTTCTGTATTACTGTATTTTGATTTTAATTTTCCTAGTAAATAACTGTTACTTCTATTCCCATATCTTTGCCTGAGAGCTCCTTAATTTCAAAAGTTTAATAATTCAGGGGAGGGGGTTTACATTTTTCACTTTCCAGAGAGGCTCCTGCCTTCCTTAGCAGACACCTGTCTTTTCAAACCAAGACAGTTTTCTGCCAATAAAAATTATTCTGTGGTAAAGAAGATGGCAGACTTCATGGAAGTGCTGAAAGGCCTTGTGATTGCTTCACCAGTAACACAACAGGCTCTGAGAGGACTGCTCATTACCATTAAGGAGTGCCATCTCTGGAATAACTGCTCAGGTCCCTATTAACCCCTGCCCTACTAAGCACAGCTGTGCTCCCACCTACACGGGTTAAAGCTGTCCCCCAGCAATGGCTGCTCAGACACAGTTAAAGTGAGAAGTTCCCTGCCCTTTCCAGCCAAAGTTTCTCTCCTGTAATTGCAGGTATAGCCCAAATTCCTAATTCTCATATACACCACAGACATGTTTAAAATGGTTAAGACTTATTATTATTCCAACATAAGCCTTGCTAAATCTATGACCTGTTAACTGGGTAATTCACATCACCCTTCAAAATGTCTTTTCCTCCTTTTTTTCTTGCTACCCTGTTAGTCATAGTGCTGTCCTTTGCCATTTGACAAAGGATAAAAAGCAAGATGAAAGAGGAAAGAAAATAGAAATACTATATCTGAAAAGAAGTGAAAGGAGTCAGGATGCTATTCTCAAGTATCTCAGGGGAAAGTTAAGTATATCCTGTAATTTTGGAGAAAACACTGAGAAGAAAGCTGAACAGATTTTGTTGAAGGAAAGGAAACTTCTCATATTGCATAGAACTAATCAAAAGCCCCAACTCCTCTGATCCACTGCCCCTGTGGTTTGTCATAAACTGATAAAAAAACAGCTATCTGACAACTGCAAGAGAAGCAACTCGCCTGGGAAATAGAGAGTTGACTGAGGAGCATTCTGTGTCAAAGAGACATGAGCTGAGATTCACCAGTTGCTATGCATAAGAAATGTGGCCACTATGCTCATTAATTCTTGAACACTCTTTATTTTAGTGCTAAAAGTGGTGCGACATTTAGGTCACCTTTAGTCTGAAGCTGGCATTTGCCTCACAATTAGATTAATGAATACTCAGGGAAAGCTCAACAAACGCTAAAATCCAGTGAAATTGAAAACACTTTGGTGCCCATTAGAAGCCTACATTTCATCAGGAAAATGTGACCAGCTCATTTGGACAGTAGGATACTGCATAGGTTTATAGAATTTTCCTAGGCTTTTCTCCAAATATATAGCAGTCTTTCCACAGCTCTCAGCTATGCTTAAAGAATGACAAAACCTTCACATCTTGGAGGGTGTCTCCCATCTGAAGGGACTCGAGGAAACAAACAATCTCACACCAAGGTCTATGATTCTGATTGTAACATAGGAGAGCAACTGAAATAATTTTAAAAAAACCAAAAAACCTTATCATCGTGTAGATAGGAGAGATATAGGTCATCCTTGCAAGTAGGAATGCAAGTGCTAACACCATCTCAGTCTGTGCAGAAGGGTGGTGCAGCTCCATGGCCGACGATGTGAAAGCACGCCCAGCTTAAGATGGTGCTAGCAAAGATGGGAGCAGGGATGCTTTTCCTCCCTCTCCCCCCCAGTAAACCAGGCCTGCATGTGCTAATTAATAGTGCATATGGCCTGAAACTGAGGCATTAATAAGCTCTGTGTTACCATGAAGTACAAGGTCATACTCATAGGGACTAACATCAAGACTATCTGATCTATGCTGATGTCTCATCAGTTAAAAAAAATAGAGGGGGAAGACCTGAGGTGCATTTTTCCATGAGAAGATTATGAGAAGCAATTATTTTGGTGTGATCACAAAAAAAGCCAAATCACTGCCAGGATCTTTAAATGACTGCTAGATCTAAAAGATGAAGTAGTTTCAGTAGTGATACAAGTTACTAATGATGCTGTAAAAGCCTCTATCCAGAATATTGAACAAAATTCTGGCCACCTGTATTGGAGAGAAATTTGTTCAAATGGTAACAGATGAAGAGACTGGCCATTAGGATACCCAAGGGAACTCAGAAACCATTGTAGAGACTAAGAAATCTCACCTTGATTTGCCAGGAAAGTGGCAATAATGGAGCTCTCTTCAGATATAACACAGGACTGAAAGGTAAAAGAATTTTGAAACCTCAAGGTCACTGCTAGTGAGGAAATAGAGTAGCACAGCTTGGAGTAATGAAAAGTACAGAGAAAATGAAAAAGCTCATTCATTCTATGGCAGAAAACAGTCACTTAGTGGGAAGAATCCCACAAAAAAGTAAAATCAGGATAATGTGGGTCCTGCCCAATCCTACATTACCACAAAGCTTCATAGACTGCTGACATCCACCTAATTCTAAATCTAGTGGTATCTGATCAAAATATTTGGGAAGTGGGCAGACCAAGAGTAAGCCTTGTTTGTTTAGCCCCCCATAATAAAAACCTTTCACGTGACTGAAAACCTTTGACAGATCTCAATAAAAGACATGGAGCAAAGCAGACAGAAAGCAAGCAACATGCCCAAAAGAAAGGGAACACAACTGGTTATGGGGTGGCTGGTCCCAGTGAGGTATCTTATCACCTGGTTTGGTACAATTAGAGAAATTACTTTCTTTTTGGATATTTATTATCTTTTTGCAAAATAACACAGTAATACCATTAACTCCTAGTAAAAGTGATAACAAGCAGTGGTATGTTGGAACAAGGACATATTTTATAAAATTAGCTTAGAACAAATGATGATTCCTTATTATTCACACCATATATTCACACTTCTTTCCTTCAGCTGGAAGAACCAAATAAAAAAAGATGACTAAGCATTCAAAATCATATAAATAAATATCTTCAGAGTAATGATAATTAAATCATGTCTCACTTTGGTGATTTTATTTTTAAATAAAAATAAATACAACACTATACAATTATATGTTTTTTAAATGTATTGTGCTAACTAAGTAAACAAATTTTTATTATTTTTTTTCTTTTTGATACTCACTTGAAAAATATACAGGTTATATAAAAGGTATAGTTGCCTAACAAAGTAAAAATACTGGACCTAGTGGCCCAGGAGGTCTATTTCAGATTCATGTTCCAAGAACAAATTTTTTGTGTGCAGACAGGGCTTTTGTGGTAGGATGTGAAAGCCCTCAAAATGAAAAGTGTTATCTACTATAAAGTAAGTGACAATGAGCACAATGAACCCATGTTTATTGGGTTATTTCTAAAATGGACATGAGTAATGTTTGATATGTGTTTACTCAAGTATTCCCAAGGACTTTTCTATTTCACATTTCCCTGCTTTCCTTTGTATCTGTCTAAAGATTAAGAGACAATTTTTTCTTCAACCCACCAAACCCTGTTTCAGTATTACTGTATTGAGCTTGAATAGTTACATGGCATCTGAAGGTTCTTTTAAAATATAAAAAAAAAATGAAGGTTTGCTAAAAGGTTATATATCTGCTGTACACTATATTATCTTAGCATAAGTAAAAGTATACTTCTTTTAATCAAAATATGACAAAGAGGGCACATCTACATTGATATATGAACAATGTAATCCTACAAGCTGTCAGAATCACAAACAGAGAAGATGAATTTTAAAGGCAGGAAAGCAAACATGCTCAATGTGAGAAAGGTTACTGCTGAAAGGACTAATCTGACTTTTTAGAAGAGCATGGAAAAGATATTACATGTTGACCTTAGAGTGTGTCACCAGTTGTTTTTCAAGAAAAAAAATAACAAGTCCTAACACTCTTTATGCTTTTCAGCAGCAAAACTCCTCTCAAAACATCCAGCTTGTCATCTGTGCAACTTTGCCCTTTACATACAGAGCTTCTAGGTGAATATACTTATCGCTACAGATTTCCCTGCTGCTTTTGGCTAAGAAGTCAACAAGAAATTCATGTTACCTTAGTGATTTTTCTTCTTTGTGTAGGGCAGTGAGACATTTTATTTTATACAAGATTCCACCTAGTTTCACCTTCAGCAAGCAAACTTGGCACCTGCGAATTCAGATGCACAGTAGATTTGATTTATCATTAGACCCTAGGCTGAAAACACCAACAAAATGGGTCTGCTTTATCAGTAACAGGTATAACCACAAGTTGTTCTTAAATTTCAGTATCTGTGGGTTTACAGGTAGTCTTCAAATAACAAGTCTACTAAAGAAAGAGCATTACAGTAAATAGCATTCCAGACAGTTTGTGTTCCAGCTGTGTTGCCTTTATTTACCAGACCCCATACCTGGTTTTCAGCTTGTGTAACGCCCTGACAACCCACAGACAGAATAAAGAAAAACATGTGTGTTTATCTTGGTGGCTAGTCTGTAAAACACAGATATAATTTCACAGATAAAAACAATCTCTGCCTGAAGTTAGTGGTTAAATTGCAGTTTTCTGATTTTAGAGAGGAGACTGGGTGACTTGCAATTTAGTTCTAGTTTGCCTAAGCATTCTATCTAAGGTTAATTGAAAGAGTAGATATTATTTGCAACACTGCAGGAAATCTGGCTGGATTCCAGGAAGAGAGGAAAAATATGATAGAGCTGTTTATTTTGCATTAGCTACTCTGAATAAAATATCTAACTTAATCCAGATAGTTTTTTCACCCAGAGGGACTGATATTCCAAAAATGGCCAGAAGACTATAAGGGAAAAGGCATTTTTCTGTTTCAGAGTTAGCACCTGTACTTTCCTCTAATGAAAGTAGCTGAGAGACATTTTGTATTTCCATAGAACTGAGAGACAGCAAGAAATTAGGAAATTACATTCTATTTGTCATCACTCATGAAAATCCCCAGCCCACTCCTGCAATAAAGGCCCCAAATAAATAATGCAAGAGGAGACTTTTTACAGATAAAATGAGCTTAGAATACCTCTCAAGGAAGTGATTCTGATCAGTTCTGTACAGGAGAAGAAGGGGGCAGAGGCGCTGAGTGGAAATCCTGCCTTTGGTTCTTCTCTTCTGCATTTCTGTTCAGGATGTTCCCTCATTACACAGCACATATTCACCATCAGGAGGTGATGGCTGTTACACAGCTTCTACTGGCTGAGTATCCTCATGATTCCCTACTCCACAAAACATAAACCCTCCAGTTTCTTCAAAGAGGTCACTGAACTCTCCAGAATAAAGGTCCCAGACCATCTTTGCACCATGTGATGCATCCAGAATGACAAGTGAAACCTCTAGCCAGCAGCAGACAATGGGGGAAGAAATCTTTGCCTTCTCCTGAATGGAATGGATGAGAGGACCAGCTTTGTTTCAACAGCTGGACCTTACCTTCAGTAATAATTTTTCCTGGTTATTAAATTGGCTGTTATTGTTGATAAGGAACCCATGGATGCATGTTATCTCAAAGGGTTACAAATTTTTTATCAAAACAAAGCCTTCACAACTGCTAGACTCCACAAAAAAGAGAAAGAAAAATAAGAGACAACCATGAAATCTTCAGCTAGGACCAGAGGCTGTGTCAAAGACAGCAGCAGGTCCAAATGAGCATGTAGGGAATCTGACATGCTGCTTGCAATTCAGAACAGAAACACCCTAAGAGAAAAGCCTACAAAGCATCAAACCAACATGACTGGAAGCTACAATACCTAAAAGTTGCACTTTTCTGGGCCTTTTTATGTTTGAAATGATTGTTACAGACAACAGGATATGGAGAGAAGGATGATGGAGAAACATGAACTTACTAAGGCTACTTAAGATAATTTCTTTTCATTTTTAAAATTTTTTTAAAGTACTGCAGTACAGTGCTGAGAAAAGTGTGCATGTAACTGATTTCTATTGCTCTTCTTGGATACTTCATCAGCCCTCAGTAATCTGCTATCCAAGATCCTTTGATGATTTAGGAAATTTATTACTGCAATATCCTTGCAGGTTAAGGAACTGCTATCAGCCCACTTGGAACAAATAAAGCAGGTGGAGAAACAAATTTTGTGTCAAATAAGGAAACTGTTTTAAAGTTAGGAATGAAAACTAAATTTCTTTAGCCACAGCTCAGCATTTTAACCTCTGATTAAATGTCAAATTCAAAAGATATTTTTTTCCTCTTTATCAGTGCTCCCACATAAAAACCAGGCTCAGATCACATTCTAGAGTATTTTGGAATACATAAAAAAATCATTAAATTTAGAAAGAAACTGGCAAGCAGCAAATTTTGACACACTAATATTTCTAAGATGATCAGGATAAGACTTTTAGTATTCTGTTCAGCAAGAACCCTTGGGCAGAACCAGCCAGACACAAAATTATAAAAAATATGGCTCTGTAACCGTGTATTGTAACGGCTAAAAAGATGATCCACAGTGGAGGGGAAAATAAAAATCTCCAACATAATTATTTATTAGTACAAAACCAACAAAAGAATTAAGGTGACATGCATTTAGGATGTTTTTGAAAATTTTCAAAACTCATATTGTCTCAAACCTAATTTGATAAAATCATGGGAGAAAAATACCATGATCAAGTTCTACTAAATACTAAAAATTTCTGTAAGATTGGATAGGAGAGAATGTAAGAATCATTATTTGCTTATGCATATGCTAAGATGATGCCATAATATTTTCTACTGTCTGGTTTTAAAGAATTAGAGGCATCTTAGGTGTTCCCAGCAACAAATCTCTTAGCACAAACTGTTTACCAGGCTCTCAGCATTGCTTACTTCTTCCTTGAAAAAGAAAGATTGAATTTCAGGGCCACACAACCACATGCTAAATATGACAAGTATTAGCAGAGCTGAGGCACTGAGTTATTGAATAGCTCATTAGAAGGACACACACTGAACCTTAAAGGTTATCAAAAGACACATTCAAACTTGCTAACAGTTGCTTTCTTGAGAAATTTCTAGTGAAAAGGTCACTAAAGAGCCTGACTTCCCCCTGCTCCAAATTACCATGCAGTTGGGCAGTACTGTGCCTGAATTACAGGAGGTATTAACAATAAGAAAATTAAAGCAGCTAGAGAAAGTTAATAAAAGTCCCAGAAGCAGCAAGGCTAATACTATATTTATTGTCTTCTGGACGAGGTCAGACAAGGGATGTGGGGAGAATAACACTACATACATATTAACACAAATTATATTGTACAAATACACATACTTCTGCACAGACACACACATAGACATGTATGCATGAATGCTTTACTCTTATCCATAACATGCCTCCCTGAATACTGGGGGAAAAATGTCAATAATCCATTCTCCTACAAAAGCATGAATAGCCCATTATCCCAATCCCACTGATATGCAGCAGCTCACATGGGGGTAAAAGAGGAGGAACACAATGGCGGACAAAGCCTTGGGTTCACTCTTATTTTTTCATAAATGACTACAGCTCATCTACTTTCTGCCAGCTAGGCAGCAGGAAGATCTAGCCCTTTTAAGCCCAAGTATCTCTTTTCCTTTAATTCACCTCCTTGTAAAAGGAAACAAACACATTTGGCCTTTTATTCTTTTAACAGTTTATTCTTTAATAGACAAAAAAAAAAAAAAAAAACCAAACAACTAAAACTAAAAATAAACCGCCAAAAAACCAACCAACCAAAAAAAAAACCCCACAACCCTCCCCCACAAAAAGCCCCACCAAACCAAAATAAAAAAGGCATAACTGTCTTTAGACTGACATAAAAGAACTGTCCAGCTCTTCACTAAGGATGAGACTCTAATGGTCTGAGGCCAGGTAAATACCACATGAAAATAAAAGGCTTTTCAAAGTAGCTTTCACCCCATGTCCAACTGATAAAACAGAGTGGGGATTTTGTTCAGCATTTATGGGGCCTAAACAGGTATTTGAAATTTCAGCAGGTTATAAATAAGCAACAAATTTTTTTAAATAATCCTTTTTTTCCAATAAGTATTTTGTAAAGTGAAAAGAAAGCCTTCTGTTTGGGGACCACGTCATGTGGTATGGAAACACATGGTTGAGAATAGTGGAAGTAAAAACCCCCAAACAAAGCTTTTCTTTTCCTTTCTTGCCTTTGCTGCACTAAACGAAACTAAACAACCTCAAGTCATGTGAAATGAAATCATGGATCTTATCTAGGTCACAAATTTCCCCTTTTTAGTAAATAGATAATGAGTCATCTTCACCATCCTCAAATTAATTTCTCCATATTATGGTATAAATACACCAAAATCACAGGTTGAATAAGGGAGAGGTGAGCCCATCTCAGCCCAGACAATCATAGGTTAAAGAATCTTTATTAAAGTTATAGATCAGAATGGTAGTAAAGGTGAGAGGATCTGTATCCTCTGCTCATTTATTGTATCACTTGAACAATTTAACAGTACTCCCTGTTACATTAGCCATCCTGTACTCCCTGTGGTCCCAGGACTCCAGGCATTCCCAGTACCTCCACTCAGTCCCAGCATTCCAAGCTGAGAGAACACCTGCTGGATCTAGAAACCCTTTCAAACATTTTCCTTATACTTCCCTCCCAGGACAAACATTCACTCAGCATAATGGGATGCTGGATTTATGCACAACTTTGTCTATTCAGGCCAGCAGGGAGGAAGTTCAACATTGCAAAGGTATGGCTGAAAAGCCCACAGTGGGCATTCAATGCCCAGCATCCTGCATCCAAACCTCAGTTCCTTTCCTAAGCACAATGAATCAGGCCCTTTTCTGCAGTGTTAGTCATTCTCCTGCCAGCCATTATCCTCCATTGTTCCACTAGACATTCTTTCAAATAGGTCAGTGACTTTCTGCATAGCTTTTCATACTTTCATGTCCATCTTTTAAAGCATTGTGGGTTCAGTTTATGTTGTGTAAATCTCTTTGCTATATTTGTACATTGCCCTGTCAGCATTACCCTCCTGTGCACAGCTTTCCAGTCCTTGCAGAGCACAAACATTCTGCATTTGATTCTATTATCTTGCTGTTTCTCAGTCACAATCTCACTGGTCCCATACAGCTGGGCTTTTCATGGGGTTCATCTAAAGTAACTTTTTGTCACCTACAGCACACAGAACTTCAGGAAAGGAACACACTAATCCTACATATAGTCACAGTAGTTGGCTATAATTATGAAACATGAAGTCTTGAATATTCAAACCACCTATGCAGACAACCATTGATCATTCACAAGGCTCTTCTCTAAGGTCATTAGGCATTTCTCCCTCCAAAAACCATCTTTAGCATCGTGTGTGTTAATGTACTCCCTAAGATCACACATTCTTCTTGTATAACCAAGGTACCCAAAAATAAGGGTTTTTAAGATGTTAAAACTGCAACCTTCTAAAAATGCTTCATATCAAAACTTGCAACAAGCACAAGGAAAAAAACCCACTAATTACTTACTTCCAGTTGGTTGAATTAATTACTATTCCAAAAATGCATATGCTTAGGGGGAAAAAAAAAGTCAGCTTTTTGACAGTTTGATCTAATACCCTAATACAATATGCACCAGTGCCACATGATGAATGGAAAGCTAAACCAAAATGGAAAATATACATGAGAGTAAGATTGAAAAGATAAATTATTTTCTTATTTGGACATGTCCCAGTAGAAAAAATGATACCAAAATGCTGCTTCCTAAAGTTAGCTGAATTCTGTGTACACAGGCAATGATGAAGTGTTACATAAAGTATCCAGCAAGATTTTCTCCATAGAAAGCCTGAAGTATCTTTTTTTTTACCTGTTGAAAGCCATATCCAGTGCAAGAAAAGAGAAGAAAAAGACTACTAAAAGTACTTTAAACTTTAAATATCTCCCTGGATAAAGCACATTCTCCTTCCAAGTTTACCAAACATGGATTTTAAATCTGATAAGTGAAAAGAGGAAAGCATTGAAACAACCACATAAATACCTTCTTTAGAGACACATACAAGTTTTACACAGAAGAAATGGAAAAGGGAGGGAAAAACCTTTTCTCTGATTCTGAGCAAATGCAAGTGTGACCCAGTCACGCTGACTCAGTCCTATGAGTCATCTGCAGTTTGGTAACTTGCCATCAAGGAATTTCCCTCCAAATAAGGTGACAAAAGGCTTTGATAAAAGGCTGAGATAGATGTCCTTTAGGCAGTATATATAAATACACACACACACACACACACACATATATATATATATACATACATACACATACACACACTGCCTAAAGGACATCTCTCTTCTCTCAGAAACCAGGCATATCTCTCCACACAGACCCAAGTATTTGCTACATTTTATCTTTGGCCCTTGGTGCTCATCTCCAGGAACTATTTTGCCATTGCTTTCTCTGCTGTCTTCACATTTATCTTGCTATCAGGGAGGAGGAGAATAAGGTTTCCAGCACACTTTCATCACCTTCCATGGTTTGTGTTCTGCCTGTCCTGTCTCTTTTGTTTTTATCATAGTGTGGCAAGTCACATGCAGCAGACACTGAACCAACCAACAGGAGAACAGCTGCACTCCTGCGCTTGTCAATAGCTGGGCTTTTGTCTACACAGCAATTCTCATTGCTATCACTGTCAACTCAGCCCAGGGGAACTCCAGTGGTCTTCTCCTGCTGTTTCTAATAACTCTTGAACTCCTAACCTAACAGCATTTTATAAGAAAGGATAAAATATGTTTTAGAATTGGAAAAAAACCAACACTATGTCCTACCTACATATTTCAAGCTGACAAGAGAGAGACTAATCTCACAAAGCTGTAGTTGTGTACCTCTGAGCTAGTTTTACAGGTTGCTTTTGCCATCAGTAGAAAGAAGTGGACTTATCTAAGACACAGCTCCCTGAATGTCTCTCCTAGGCACAAGACAGATCTCTTGGACGTCTGCCATACAGCAAGATAACTGCATCCTACAAGAGCCCATCTTTCTCTATCAACCAGCAAGAGAGCCCATACAACAAGATTAGAAGCCAGTGTCTAAATGTCTTCATTTATGTTGGGATTCCCAGAGCTCCTCTGTTTGTGGAGAACACCTCAATGTGAAGAGCACAGCTGAATATATAATTAAGGGCAACCTCAGGGATCTGCAGCTTGGGATAACCTTGTCATAAAACAGAGAGCAAGACTCCCATGACAGCTTCCAACAGATCTCTTTTGCCTTATTCTGAAGTCTGTGTCAGTGGTCAATGATGAAGACAAAATATTGGCCAGTGTGGAACTTGGGTCTGATCCAGTCCGCCTAGTCCAACACTAAATCCAAACAAATCTAGCAAAAAAAGAATAAACACTTTGCTCTCAGATACTTTCCAAGGAGAAAAAGACAGATAAATCTCAGAAAGGCTGATTCAGTCTCATTGAATTTCATTTGGAATTTATCATTTATTCCAATATTACCACCATGCAAATTCCTACAAAAGCTGAATGTTTGTTTGATTCATTAGCTCATAGTTTTGCATTCACCTGTCATGAGCTGGGTTGGGCTGAGTATGCAGAAATCAAATGCTGGCAGACTGCAGATTAGAGGGATTTATTGTATGCCTTTCAGGAAGAATCTAGACATAACTATCCCCAGGAAAATACTCACAAAGCATGTATTCCTCTTAAACATAGGAGCCAGTGGGTGGTAACAGGCTGCTGGAGTTATCTGTTTGTCAGTAGACAATAGCTGATTGAAAAGCTTTTTATTGATTTCCTGGGTGAAAATCTGTGATTACCTCCACAGCTACCAGTATTACATGTAACAGCAAGATAGCCCTGTGGGGTAAAAGCAGATTTTGCTCTTGGGTTAAAGCAGTACCTAGTTCTAGTTAGGTTTACTTGGAAACCAGTTACGCTTTATTAGCAAGTTCTAATGTTTTGACACTTATTTTCAACATATTTTTAAAAACCTGAATTTATTTAATTTTTTTTTTTAAGAGTTAATTAAAAAAAGAAGAAATCTCTACAAATGACAAGAGCCATGTTCTTGCCTGTGACTGTATACAGAATCTGTTCAAAGCAGGTAAGTGGACAAACAATTCCCACAGCACATGCACTATTATTTTTTTAATATGTTCTATCCTGTGCTTCAGAAATCTTAAAAAAAAAAAATCATAGAATTCAGTATTCTAGAACAAAACATATTAAAGCCAAAAACTTTTCCCAGCCTATTTATTTGCTTTTTTTTTGGGTGAGCTTTAAGTATATTATTTTAATTTGCTGAATCTAATTTTTATCAGACAGAAGAAGCCAAAAAAGGAAAAGACAGTCAGATGAAACCTAAGGAAGGTATGAACTAGATAGAAATTAGCACACAGGGAGAAAAACAAAAGACTGTTGGGAGAAGCAAATTAAAAAAATGGGTGCTAGGGGAAGTAGTTGAAGAGCACAGAGCACTTCAGAGAGGGCTGTTTATCATGACATTTTGTGTATGGATTGATCATTGGCTAAGTTAAATTAACAATTATCTTGTCCTTTCATTGGGTGGTGCTGAAATCTGAAGTCACATTTCTTCTTTCTTCCAGATATACTGTAAAAATCTGAAATTATAGATCTTTAAAATGTATTAGGGGAAAGAAAAAACCTTGATATCAATTGTTTTCACTCAGCACATTTCTACCAGATTCTGAAACGTCACAGGATTTCATAAGCTGCCTCTCATTATTTCAGTCCTAGAAATGGTGGTTGCATCATCTGACAACACTGTTTCTGAAATTTAATAACACAACACACAGAAGCTGCAATCTAAGGGAGCTTACAATGAAAATATCATAGATAGGAATCTTAATTAAAAACTTGCCCCATTGTAAGCCACTGAACATCAGAAAATGTTTTAAAAAATGAATGATTGTCCTAAAAACATATCCACATGAATTATATACCTAATTCTCCAGATTCTTCTGTGCCTGCAATTTTCTGTATTTTTTGTTACTGTTTCCTTTTACTCTCTCTAATTGCCTGCTGAAAAACAATCTGGAAATAAAAGTAGTGTGATTCACCTTTACCCATATGAGTTGAACCTCATGGTTTGAAGTGAAAATGATAAACAAGAACCAGTGATTAGCCAGAAATACAACTTATTACATTGGTCACAGAAAATCTGGAGTTTTTTTCTTAAAGTTGTGTTGTTTCTATCCACTAACCTATTAGCAAGTTCTTCTGCAGACTGCAGTCTCCTCCTCAGACTCCTGTCACTGAAGCACCCCTGACAATACCCAAGATTCTGTTAAGATCTCTAGACCTCACCCCTTCCTTATCTTCATCTCCTCCCCACATCCTTAGCTGGAAAATAAACCCAGTTTGCCCTGCCTTGCCTTGAGTTTTTGCATTTTGTCATTGGCCATTCCCACTGAGCAAACCAGGCAAGGATCACTAAGGGTTGGGCTGCCTGTACCCTTCTCTCTGTAGGTGCCCTTGTCTTTCTAGCACCTGATTGTCAGAAAACTTGTAGGAAGTTACTCTCTGGTAGATCTGCTGCATTTTATTGAAATTGGCTGATAAATTTGAAAGTTATTAGAGGGCTCGGGGAACTTCCAGCCCTACAGCTTGGTCGGAAAGAGCTTCCTTCCCATTCCCATCACACTCTGAAACACATGAAAGGACTTCAATTATTTCAATACATTCAGTTTGTGGAATTTCCAGAGAGAGAAAGGAAAGATGATACATTAACAGAGTTAAATTCTAACTTGCTCTCAGCTCAGACCAGTAACTCTAGCACTATAATAGTTGTGGGGGGGTTTTGAACAGGGAGAGCAGAGTACTCTCTGTACTGCTGTGTGCCCTTACACAGAGCAGTAATTGATAGAGGGGACACAAACTGATAAAGCATTCAGGCACTTGGAGTCCTTCATGCCAACATTATTGAGACTAAGGAAGGAGTCAAAATGTCTGCAAGATATTTGGACACAAAAGCAAAGTGTAAGGTTAAACTGGAAGGAGTGGAATGCCGTCTACCATCAAATACAGCAGGAGCCATCCATGCTGACTGTGTATTACCAGCTTGCACATATTTGTGATTCCCAGCATCACCTACAATCCCCCTTTCCAGCCCTCTGTTGGTTGATGGGGATGCTGCTTTCCTTCTAGTTCAATCCTGTGTGACTTGTAAGAATTCAGGCTGATTTCTGCTGTGTCTTTAATCTTGCAAGACACCATTAGATAAATGAAAGGGTTAATATCTTATAGACAAACAGTCCCAACCATTCTTTTCTTGTCACTATGACTAATAAGAGGAGGACACAGGATTACTCAGGATACAGCTAATAAGTCTCAAAGTGTGAAGTGTTAACCAGAAAGAAAAGCAAAATGTGAGGAAATGTGAACTTTAAAATGAGACTTAATTGATCTCAAGAAGAATGTCTGCAGAAGTTAGACAGGAAAGGCATATTAACAATCCAAGAGATGGAGACAGTTCCTTTTTGTTCCCACTCAGGCTTTTTTCCTTTCAACTTTTTCAGTTTATCTACTCTATTAAAATCTCTTACTCCCAGACTGTTGTTCAGAAATCTCATTAATCGAGATGTAGGAACATAACAATGAAGAGAGCAAATAGATTTTGATTCATAGATGTTTAAAGCTGCAAGAGATTATTCACACTATTTATTTTAATGTCTCATATAACAGAATCCTTCGTCTGGATTTCATGCAGTAATTCCAGCAGTGGAAGAAGGAGAAAAATCTTATGCATAAATAAAGTGTTCTGAGATTTCATATTTACACATACACACTCAGATATACAAACTCAGAAATTAGCTATCCAGAATATTTAAAATAATTCAAACATAATAATTCAAGGAAAAAAAATAATAATAATTCAAGGAAAAAAAAAAATCAGTGAAGAATTGCCGGAAAATGCTGCCAGTTTCCCTTTATGCATCATATGCCTCCAGTGCCCAGCTAGGGGAGGGGTGTTTCAGAGAAAATGATCTTATTACCTGTATATAGGTAATAAGATCATTCCTATAGATAGGAATGTTTGTCACACTCATGTTTTCTGGGAGCTCAGCCTGCTCACTGTGAATGTTAATTTAAACAACCCAACAACAAACAACAACAAAGAGAAAATCGTCTTATTCCAATTTCTGAAACTTCCTTCTCTCTTTTCCTTCTCATAATTCTAGCTCCACTGTGGATTCCTGCCCATGCAAATCTAGGATATCTTTTGTTTGTTTTCATTAGGGGCTGGAAAATTATCCCACCATCAAAAATAAAAAATACAAGGAGAAAAAAAATCAAGTGGATCTCTAAACATACCTCAAACAAACGGATACTGGGTGTCTCAGGCACTTTGGCAATGAAAGCAATGGTAGTTAAAACAGAACTAGTACCTGCCTTCAAGGCAGATCTAAGGCAGGAATACACCCAGACCTCTTCACAAGTTTTTGTCAAAGTGTATTATTGAAATAGGAGTGGGAGAAAAGACACAGTGGTACAGAGATGGAAGAACTTGTTTAGAAGAACGTGAGAGACCAAGGAGGTCTCATGCATCGGAACCCTTCAGGCACTGAAACCCCTCACTCTGCTGAAATCTGTCCTGTTCTTCCAGTGAGACTCCTACAGGACTGTTTCCCCTGGGAAGAGTTTAAATTAGGTTGAGACATCTTTCTACGTCTCGGAAGGAAGGTTAATTCCAGACCTCCTCCCCTGGGAGATAACTAGGTAATACTCCCCACATCACAGTGAAATTTGGCCTGAGGGCCTGATTTACCAGTAAGAATTTTGGTCTCCTTCCTTCATTTCAGTAGACTATTTTTACATGGCTTGTCTTGCACAGAGAAGGAGGGGATGTTTTCTGTGAACTCTGCTGCTGAAGCTGAGTTCATAAATATCAAAGAAAAAAGAAATGCAGATGAATGGCAGCAGCAGTGAAAATGCTGAAGCAAGGAAGAGAAATGGGATAAGAAGGAGAAATGCTTGGGAGGATCATTTAAAAGCTGCAAAACAAAGTATTTGTTTTGCAGCAATGGAAACATCTGAAATGAGAAAGCAATTTGCAGGCTATTTGGCCTCAAAGCTCCAGCATGATCAAACAAATATGCCTGGAGAAAAAAATAGATCAGGATCTTTTCATGTTGTTAAGACACTGTTTTCCTAGTTTCCTTCCTCACAGCAGAATTACTGAGGAACTCACAATTTTAACTTCTCCTTCAAGGGTTTAAATGGCAACCCCAGAACAAGGCGCTGCTCAGTCTCAAACTCATGGGTCACTTTTCTCCCACTGACCCAGCACTCCTGCAGACTGAAAATTGCCACCATGAAACAAAACAGCTCTCTGCACCCTTGCAACATTTCTCCTTGGGTATGAGGGACTCCCCCTCCCTCACTGCTTTCCTTTCTCCACTTCCAACATCCTCTGTTGCTTGCTGCCCTGGAACAAACTCCAGTCACCTCTGCAACGGGGAAGGTCACCACTCTCCAAGCTGGCAGTAGAATTCATTGCAGTCAGGATTGCATTTATTTAACAAGTGAAGGATACAGGCAGAAGGAAAGGGCCCAAAGTTAAGTTTCCTGAGAGTACTCTGATGGAAATAACGACAACCCCACTGGAATTGTTACAGGTTGTTGTTGAACATCAGAACACCATCAGAAATGAGCAATATTTGATAACTTTAAGTGTCCTAAGACTTAAAACAGTCCCTCTTTTTGTGTTTCCAAGCATAGAACAGTGAAGTTGTCTCAGATATAACTGCATCCTTTCCATAAGGTAACTGCAGTTTCACCAGCAGTTGCCACTGCTTTCCCTGCTGACAACTGTTCTGAGTCAACAGTGGTTCCATGGTCTACTTACAGGACCTTAGGGATCAATTGGATTTTTGGGGGGGTTTGCAAAGACTTTTGTACTGATAGAAATATTTCTGGAAGCTGATTTGATAATTAATCCTCATTACCTTACACTGAGTGAAAGGCTCGGGCACCCACCTCTTGTTTCACAGCCTTGCTGACTTACAGTTTCCACACGGCATTCCCGTTCCTGGGACCTTCTTTGGCCCAGCCCTGGCAGCCATGCATACAGTGAAACAATCTGGATTTTAGTGAACCTGGGATGGGAAGACATCAGAGGTGATGTGCTCCAGGCAAAACAGTCTATTTCCAATTCCTTCAGCTTCATATATTTTCTGAACTTCTTATAATTTCTGAACTTCAGTTGCATTGTAGTATTACCTCAATGACACAAAGTATCTTTGAATAAAATGTTCTGTAGACCTACAGACAGTAGGATCACATATTTGCAAGAGGATAAGATGACAGCTTAAAGCTGATTTTCAAAGGGATAGTAGTTTCAGAAGAATTGAATGTTTCAGAATTTCTTAAGACAGGAAAGACTTTAAAGCATTCTATGTTAATGTGACAAAATAGTATTGTGCTCATGATCTATTAAACCTGAAGAAGTGCACCCTAATAAAACCTGAAATAATAGGATGAAAAAAAGATGGAAAACAAACACAAGTAGTATCTTAAAACTGTATGCTAAGCCAGAGCAACACACACGTGGATATCATTTTATCAGGACAAGAGATGTATGCGACATCAGCTCAAATACAAAACATCAGGACACATCAATATACTCTGAGAACAGTTTGAAATAAAATCACTTCAAATTGCCCCAGCTACATGCATCATTCTTTTAGCAATACATTACTTTTTTGGTGTGTATTGTTACTACAAAGCATTGTTAAAAAATAAAGGCACTTTTGTTTTGGTTGGTTTTTGGTGGTTTTTTTTTTTTTTTAATGTGCCAACAGACCATGCTTTGCATAGGGAAAAGAAAAATATTTTTAAATTATTTTGTAATCAGGTAATGCTCTGAGCCATGAACTCAGACTAACCCAATCTAGCAAGTCAGCTAAAAGTTTTATGGACCATGATAAAGTCAGCTCGTGTTTATCACAAGTGCAGCTCCACTGTTTGATTCTGACCTCCAGCATAATCTAAGTGCTTTGTGAGGAAATATTTCATTTCATTTGCTTGAAATTTATCCATGATTATCTTCATGTGACCTCATGTCCTTTAATTATGAAAGACTGTAAAAATCTGGGACTGGTTGGGTTTCTTTAAATATCTTTTATATCTTCAGTGTTTAAATTAAAGCGAGGTTAGGCTGTTTCTCATGCTAAGAAATCCTAAATTTTGCAAATTTTATTTTTCATACATCAACATGCCTAATTTTCCCAAATTCTGCTTGTTAACGTGGTAAGAATAAACACTACACTGCAATGTCATGTAGACACTTTTGATTTTAAGATTTTCTTTCTTGGAAGAATCATTTGAATTAGACTCACACTGATTTCAACAAGATTGTTCTTACTTTATATGATAGAATAAAGTAAGGGTTTACAAATACCTCCTTTTGGGAGAAGGACTTACTGAATGAGACACTGGAAAGTGAAACATCAGAGAGCTCCCCAGTCCCAGAAGCAGGAGGTTCACAGGAAATCACACACCTGTGTTAAATATCTCTGGATGGGATTTGCTGAAATCTTTGGGAAATGAATGCACTGCAGGTTCTTGCTGGCATATCAACTCTCAATCTCGGGTCAGCCACTCTTAAAAATACCTGCTTAGTCTTAAATCTTATCCCTGCCAAAAGCAGACTAAATTGAGTACCCACCTTTTGAACTTTATTTTTTCAGGAAAAATCTAAGCTAGAGGGTATTGCCTTCAAGGCAAAGGTGATTTTGGACCTTCTGTAGGGTTGGCATAGTCCCAAAAGAACAATTTAGCTAGTAACTTTTACTAGTCACAATTTCACTTTTGCATTGGATGCACCTAAATCAAACTGGCAACACATCAAAGTCAAAACACAACAAAGTTTCTGGAGATGAAAAAAAAAAAAACCACTAAAACACCCCACAAACAACTCTGTTATACACCTATCAAAAATAAACAGAAAAGGTACTCAGTGTAGAGTCTGATAAGTAAAATTAAGTACAAAAAATTCCAACATAGCACTCAATCCCTTCACGTTGTCATATTGTAATTGCCTGTTCTGTTCTACGTAACTGTTCTCATGATTATATTCAAGGCTTCAGGCAAGAGGTGCATGACTGAAGAAATATACTTCAGAAATAACATCTCCTTGACACTTTCTTGAAGTTCCTCAAATAATTATTTTCAGTATTTCTATAATAGAATGACTGAAGGAGATGAGGAAAAAGAATAAGGCAAAGAACAACAGTGAGGCAGGGAAAACCATCTATCCAATTATTTGGTCATTTCCCCAGGGTGGTGACACATTATGTACCCAGATTTATCTGATTTTATACTGTTATCCCAGACAAGATGCAGCCACTGTGGAACCTACCACTATGCTCCTTTTGCTGTTTTCTGCTCTGAGCCAAATTTTCTGAAGCTTACTCAGATGGAACATTCTTATACCTTCCACCTACCTTCTGTGACACCCAATTAAAGTGCAGTTGAGTGTAAAGGGCCCAAGACAATTCCATTATGCAGCAGGATGAGAGGGAAACATCAGTTCCAGTGCAAAATGGGTTGCTACTTAATGACACAGCAAAAGATTTTTAGAGAAATATAGTTGTTAGAATAAAAATGTGCTGCTTATTCAAGGTTAAAAATGCTCTAGGATTTTTGAGTCCATTGACAGAAATTTGCTGCAGAGATGCAGAAACATTTAATAAGGATTTTACTCAGTTATGGAAGCTGAGATTGCTGCCTTCCAATCAAAAGTTCAATATTAGTTAGGTTTTTTTTCCATCTGAACTACAGATATCAGATCTGAACACCAACATTTTTAAAGCAGCCTAGAGATGGCTTCAAGCTATGCTGGTTGACAAGAAAAACATAACCCCAGGTGGGAGAGAAAGGCATCAGAAAACTTGACATTGTAGTCAGTCTCAATTTCCTAGTGCCCATTTAGAGGGCCTGTGGTTATGTCAGAGATATCATGTGTATGTGAAGGAAAATGGCTCGGACTAAAACCACACCCTGAGACACACAACCATGGCACAAAATCCATCCTCTTGGAAAGAAGGGATTTGAGGCAGACAGCAGTGTCTTTTGCCTTGTGGAATTATTATGTTTGGCATTTTAAACATCTGCAGAGATATATCTACATAGAACTGTGGACAGAAAAAGGAGTTGGGCTAAAGATGGATCACATTTAATTATCTACAATCTTGAAGCCTTAAAGATGATAGTTTTAGGGGATTTTTGTGTTCTCCAAGAAAACCACTAGCAATTAAAATTTTTACTATTTGACAATCTCTGCAAGTATATTAAAAATATTTTTCAACAGTGTTTAGTGAAAAGTAAACTTAATAATTTGGTTATATGCCAAGAGATAGATGTTCAGGGACAAGAACATTTTGGAGACAAAATTATTGGATCAGCCTAGGTAACATCCTAATTATTCTAAACTATTAAGCAAATATCTTTGTCTTTCAATAGCCTGGACTCTGTAATTTCAGAGGCAAACACACTTCTAGTGCATTTCTTTTAATGGAGTTTTAAGGGTTGCTGATGAGCAGCTTGGCTTGCCAGGGGAAAGCAAAAAGCCTATTGAACTCCCTTTAATGCCATGCTACAGCATCCATGGGGCAGGGCTGTGCAGGGAGCATGAAAACATGGGTTTTCGTGGGTGGGAAGTGGTGGCCTTAAGGGGCTGTAAACTGAAATGTTTTCACCTGCTGTCAATTTAACCACCACCTTGCTTAGTCTGTGGTGTTCCTCATGTATTTCAGAAATAGTCTATCTTACTTTCTCAAAGTTTCTGATGACCACAACCTGCAGAGTCAGACCCAAGTTAAGCTTGTGTATTTGTGTTTATATCACTCCAAGTGTCTACAATCATGCAGTAGTAAAAGGACAGAAAAAAAAAAAAAAAACCTAGTCTTAAATTGAGGGGAAAAAAACCAAGATGGTGGAAAAAAAAAAAAAACAAAAACAAACCAAAACACAAAAAAACACCTCAAAAGACCCTAAAACCAAACCAAAGCAGGAAAAAAAAATTCCACACCAAAACCAACCAGAAGCAATTTTTTCAACTCCTATCAAGGCTCAACTCTGATTTTGAAGGCCTGCTAAGAAATAAATTTGAGCATATTTCTCAAGGACCAGCCCAGAGAGGAGACATTTTAACAAAATCTATTAGTGAACAATAATTCATGCTATCTATCATATTGTGCCATTCATTCATGCATGATCTAACAAGATGACATTTAATACAAAATAAGAATGATGAAGGTCACAGGAATTTGCACAATTTATTATTGGTGTCAAGCCAGATTAGTTTAGCCAGTGCTTGACTAAAATTTGCCTAGGATGACTCTCTCTGAGTAAAAGGTTATTATTCGGTGGATATTTCCTCCTCACATTTGGTTTTAAACTGTGAGAGCAGAACTGACTGTGGGGAGCTCTCTGAATCTCAATGGAAGAGGTTTATTCATATCTCATGTCATGACTCTGTCCCTGCTTTCCCTTTCCCAGATCCCTACAGCCACTCTTTTCAATAACCCACCTAAGGGCTCTGAGAAAATGCAGGAGCAATGCAATTCTGTTGGGAACTGACAGAAACACCCTTGGGAGACCAGGGGGGATAAAAGAACACATGGTGTGTATGAGCAATGCCTTTTTTAAGCATACCTTTGAGAGCTGACCTAAATAATCACCTGCAGGAATGAATGGCCCCTTTGAACACAAGTCAAAAACCATCCTGCTTAATTAACCCATCTGATAGGTCTGGGATTTACTCTTGAAGACACCAAATCATTTTAGTTCTTTGGTCAAGACAAACACAAATTTGCAACAAATCCTAGTCTTTGTTGAAATATAACCCACTAACATGTGTATGGATGCAGAAGTTGTTCAGTACTTTTTGGAAATACAGTCAAAGTTTATTGTCTCAAAGATTCTTGCCACAGATTTGGGGTTTTTTTTAAATCTCTTTTTAAAATACCACATTTGTGCTCCTGTGAATGATTCAGACACTGCTCTAGTCCATCTTTAATGAAGTCATCAGAGTTACATCAGGGTTAATTAAACCCAAGAGGCACCAAACTTCAGTGTGGATTAAACAGGATGTCTCATAAGCCTTGGATATGAGAATGAATAATATTCAAATCTGACAAGCACCTATCATTCCCATACTATTCCTGGATGCATTGGTTATTCTAGTTCCCTCATTGTATGACAAAATTTGTCCACAAGACTTGACATCAATTTCTACTTCATTTGGAATCATATAAACATCATTTATATCACCCAGTGTAGCACAGGGTTAAGCTACACCTCTGGGTAGCAAACAAATCTAGACTGAGTTTCCATGGATTCATCATGAACAAAGTAATGTCTTTGAAGAGCGAAGTCAAAAAAACAACACCACAAAAAGCCCTTTGGCCTGAGCAATTTTAAGTCCTAATGCAACAATCCTGCCTATGAAAATTAATGCTGTAAAAGCCCTAGAGAGAAACCTGTAGAAAAACTAATCCATCACCACAGCTAAAGATGGGAAAGGCTTTTCCTCATAAGCTTTTTGTTTTCCCCGAGACAACAATACTTTCTTCCAGCTGAAATTATTCAAATAGTCCAGGAAGAATTTTAGAATTTTTTTATCTTCTTTTTTTAAGTTTTCAGCTGAATCAATCCCTCAGTTAGCTTAGAAGTAATCACATCACTATTAGACTCAGCACAGGAAGTGTGAGAGGAACAAGTGACCAGGACATCTTTTGGTGACACTTTGCCTGTTCAGGATTGTGAGCTTCAGCCACACAAGGTCTGCGTGGCTGTAGAGGGAACAATTGCTCCCATAAAACTGCTTGTGACTGACAGACCTCAAAATTACTTAGCTTTTTAAATGCTTTGTTTTAATGTGGTCAAAATTCCTCAAAAATAAAATGTTTCAATAAAATTTTTAAATCAGTGCCAGCCTCTTTCACCACCACTTTAAAAGTGATTATATGTTAAAAACATTTGAAAGCCTCCTCTGAATGATTCTACATGATAAAACAAAAAAATTGTACATTGAATGCAATGATCAGTTGCAATGTGAAAGTTTCTGTTTTTGTGAGCAGAGATGAGAAAGCCCCATGTAATTTTTGACTTCTGATTATTTGGGTTTTTAACACTTTGCCTGTTCTCATGGGTGACAGCAATATCCAATACCAGGCTGTGCCCAATAGATCACAGGAAACTTTGATTGCTTCAACCTTTGCTGAATGTAAACACTTGGGCTCTACTTTCCTAACATTTGTCTGTACCTCAGGCAAAACCCATTGAGAAAGTATCAGTGAACACACTTCTGTAATTTTCAAGAACAAACATACAATTTAAAAAGAGATGAGGTTTTATTGAAGTGATACAAAACTACCTAGCATTGATCCTTCAAGAAACTTAAGCCTTTGTGCTTCTCTTTCCTCAGCTTTGTTGCATGGGCAGTAGCTGAGAGCAGAACAGCACTAGTGCACTGATGGGAGAAGAGGGAGGAAGGAATAAAGTCTTACACCATCACAGTTGTTTCTGCAGAAATGGTCTGGCCACAGCTCATGGCACTGATGGTATCAGAACTTTGGGAAGGGATGTGCCTTTCCCTATCTGTAAGGCAAAATTCCAGCATTATCCAAACTCCCCCCAGCCCAGCTTGGGATGTTTCTGTCTGCAGGTATGTGATTTAATAGAGTTCCTTCTCCCTGCTCAACTTCACAAGCTCCAAGCAATCCCTGTGGCTCTTCAAGAATGAATTACCTGGTTGGCTATTCCTGATCTCCTAAATTTCAGCTGAAATCACACCCTATCAGGCAAATAATCAGAATAGTGGGAGGATTTGGGAGCTTAAAACAAGACAGGTAAGACAGAGTGCTAATGAACAAAACATTGAGTTTTCAAATGCAGTTGTTTTTCCTCAGCATATTGAAAATAAATGAAGCTCATTTTCAAGGATAAGAGCATTCTTTGAGCCATATACCTGTAACTGGGCTTGAATTTGTACTTCCAGTGCCTTTGGAGAGTTTCATTATTTTTTATAATATTCTAGCTGCCATTCAAATCTCAAACAAATAATGAATAATGTAAAATCAATTGCCTGGGAATAGGTTTCCATATAAAAATCCAGTGAGTTGGGGTAATGTGGCTCAATTTTCCCCCCCCCCCTCATTCCAGTTGTTCAGGAGCTACTTTTAATCTTCAGCCTCCCAGGTAATTTATATCCAGCAACCAGCTTACAGATTTCATTTCATCAAACAGACTGATGAGAATGATAAATTTTTAGACTGCTGAAACATACAATCCTGACAGGTTTGAGATGCTGTGAATGGTTTCAGGAGTCCCTCTTGGGGCAATATTACTTTTTATAGATTCTTAGCTATGAAAAATCCATACTGAAAGCATGTTGAAAGATAAAACACAGTTCCCAGATAAGTTTGGATTATGACCTTTACCAGCTCTGTTGAGTGATGGTTGTTGATTTTCATATTTAAATGATTTTCATATCATATAAATGATTTTCATATTTCATGTTTTCACTTAAAGATGCAGTAATGCATCTTTAATTACAATTCCAATCACCTCTGGTGAAGTAGGAGCTACACTGTATAATCCAACAAGCTTCAAGTACATTCACATAATTGCCTGCATACAATATATTGGAAAATTTGACAGTCATGTTAAATTAAATACTTTTTTATTTTTGTGTCTTGGCATTGCTATCACTCATGTCTAAACAGTGTCAGTATATCTTTGGTACTTTCAGCCCACAAACAGACCAAAGTCACATCTAGGATGATGGTCTCAGTAGTTTGGCATAAGCCTGCAGTGAAACTCTTTCCCAAGATGATGAGCAAAGAATTAAAATGATAGGTTGATGTTTTGGGTTTTTTTCCGTTTTTTTGTTTTTAAATACATAAAATTGAGCAATTTACCAACATTTCAAGTCCGTTAAAGACTACCAAATTATTCACAGTGAAGATAGAAACCAAGGAACTTTGCAAATTCCTCTTGTGCCTTTTTCACCACTGCAGAAATCAGACTGCATGCAGCCTTCATCTATATGCATTGTGAAAGTGCTTTTGAGCCTGAAAACTGGTAGAGGGGAAAAAAGTGCAGTGCTTCTAACTTCAAAGCAGCAAGCCCTTGAAAGCCATCAAACAAAGAAAAACTTAAGGTCTTTTCATCAAGAGCTGTAGACATGTAGGCAAGGTACCCCAGAAATATCCCCAGAAATGTCTCTAACAAATAATTTCTACACAATGAACAGTCAGGCAAAACCAGAAATTTGATGGAAATGCCTGGGACTTTTTTTCATTTGTTTCTTTTAATCAGTAGCTTCCCCATGGAAATCAGATCTATTTAATAAAAAGGAAAAACAAAATCAAACACCTCCCATTTTCTTTCAGAGAAAGAAAAAGTAATAAACTAGAGGTTTGGGGTGTTTCTGACCAGCATTAATAGTCACTAGCTTCACAAGTTAATTCAGGTCGTAAAGATAAATATATTATTTAGGACATGTGTCTAAAAACTCTTTGCTAGCTGTATCCTCCTGAACTCATCTGGAATTCCAAGTTTTCAATTAATCCTTTGAATTACTGGGTCATTGGAACATACATTCCTACAAAAATTCCTTTAAGTACTGTTAAAATATTCATAAGTTTTAATCAATAAATTACGTGGGTTTTTTCAGTGGCATGTTCACATCAAGTGTCAAAAAGATTATCTTACTTGGTTAAATTTAAATGAGAAGTTTCTCCTGTCTATAGAACAAATGAAAACTAATATCATTAATCTTTGATGCCATGGATATTAACAGTATTTATAGCCTACCAAATGTGTGCACTCTGAAGCCTGAGAGCTCCCAGTGTAGATTAGCTTTTCTTCATATCAAAAGTCAGGAACTAGTCATTTGCACCCCAATAAAAAACATGCATAGCTCAGGACACCTCTAAAAGCTTTCAGGGGTCAATAATAGAAATGTACACTTTCTGATTTGGTACCAAAAAAAGACTGACCATCAGAAGTGCCTTCACTGCAAGAATCAAAGAGAAGATTTGGCTGTTGAAATTGAAGTCAACTGAGTTGACTTAAACTTCTCTCTCAGCACTGTCCTGATCATCCTGTTTGATGAAGTACACAAATATCATAGCAAAGGTTCTCCTTATGGGTTGCTAGCTCATCTGTAAATTAGAAATCAATGAAAACTAAAAAGAATAAAGTTACAGCATCAGCAAAGTATTTCAATGAAAAAGATCAGGAAAAGTTTCTTGACATCTGAACTGAAATCTATACCCCAAAGAATCTGATACTCAGTAGGTAAGAACTCTGCCAGAAGGATTTTGCTGGTTTGTAGTGCTGTGCTTAAGGTTTAATCAAGTAACATCCCTAACACACTGTTACCACACTCACTAATGACATGTCTGCTTTCCCACCTCCCTATAACATAACACTGACACTAATTCAAAAAATAAGTGGTAATTCCCAAAGATTAAGTCAAGAACTGTGTAGCCAAAGAGGAGTTGCTTACATGGGCCTGCTGGAGCTCTCCAGAAGGGGCTGAAGCCAAAGTGAGAGGAAGAACTTTCCTCTGTTAATTAAGCTGAACATCCTCCTTCTATCCAGGCAGAGCATTTGCTATCCATGGTCCAGTATTTAAAAGAAAAAAAAAAATCCTATAACTGGGTTGTTCAGAACCACAGAGAAATGCCTCATTTCTTTAAATAATCCAAGTTGGCTTGGAGGCTTCAAAGCATTTGAAGTCACAGTGCCCACTCTTGAGATACTAAATAATGCAGCATAAGAGGAGATTCTGCCACACAGCAAGGCAAAAGGAGGAAAGACACTTTGAGCTGAAGGAGGCAATTAAGGTAGGACTGCAAGGGGACCCTCAGGACGAGTGTTGAATGTTCTCTGCAAAGTCACCTTTCTGACTTTTCAAGGACTAAAGGCATCAGAGAATAGATGTAACAGCCAGGCTTTCTGCTTATCACTGACAGCTCCTGGCAAGTAGCAAGTGGGTACAGACTAAGCCTAAGGAAAGCCTTCTTCAAAGGTGCCTGACTGCCACTGAGGCAGCCAGACACAACTCCACTGTCTGCAGTCCCTAAGGTGAGCATAAATTGCTTTTCAAGGGGGACTAGTTGGCCACTGCATGCTATGTTTCCCTCAGTGCGGGGGCACTGGCAAAGGCAAGGCTGTGGGACAAGAGCAGCAGAAACACGACTGGTGGGAAAGGCCAATACTTGAAATATTCTTGATCTGATTCTTTCCTTTCCCAAGTCACAGTACTTACAGCCCTGGCACAGTGTTTTCAGCACTGGGAAAGTCAAAACAACAGGGTTTCCTAGCTTTCCCCCAGTATGATTTATCCATCTGACTGTGCTGCCTTGGAGTATCTCCCATGAACTAATTATGTAAGAGCAATCCTCAGATGTTGGGATTTGTTAAAACTTCCTCTTACAAATACCTACTGGATATGCTAACATATCAGAAAACATTACAAACTCCAAATCAGTTTGTAGTTTTAGTGCAAGAAATGTTTCTTTAGCACTGCCTGAAACTCTTAATTAAGCAGAAATACAGTAATGAGGCCAAGACAAACTCTACTGTCAGAGAATAAGAATAAATCTATTGCCTCCTTGATTTTTCACATGCACACAAGAGAGCAGGACTTTGGTTTAATATCATTATTTCTGTCAGAGTCATTGTTCACATACAGGTGAGCTGAGATTACTGGGCCACAGGACCCGATTTGCATCCTGATTACCTTGAATCACAAGCCTGGGTTCATTTCCCAAATGCATGACAAGAGTTCAGATTACATTTCCACGTTGGAGAAGAAAAGGAGGGAGCACGCAGCTTGCAGGCCAGCATGCCAAGACTCAAAAATCCATTATGCAAATCATCTAGGAAAACCTAGAGCATTCAGGCTGCTCATCTTGTTTGTTTGTCAGCTGGAACAAGGATCAGGACAAATTCTTCAAGCTGTACAACTCAAGGTATCCTCTTGTTGCACAGTAACAATTTACACTAATGATGCATTACACAAAGGAGGTGGAGGAGCAGAAGGTGCTGGAAGCAGCCACCTTTTTTTCTCCTAGGCACAGCAAATGATTCCCAAGAAATTCTACAGCTCTGATTAAAATATCAGTTTCCTAGATGCACAAGAGCATACTGTGAAATTTCTATTATCTGGTACTTTTGTAAGAAATGAAGCTTTTGCCTGAGAAGTAAACGACTCAAGTCCAGCTTGACTTCACCTGGCTGTTTGAGCCCTGGGAATAGGCACAGCCCTACACTTGCTTTGTAGTGGTAGATTTCAGCCTGTGTTTTATAAGGTAAGAAACAGAATTGCTTGCAATACCTTTGAAATAATTTAGAATTAAAACAAAGCTACTTTCCGTGGAAAGGATATTCCCAATATGTGGTCTGTGTCACTAACATTATTTAGGGATTCTACACTGGAAAAAAACCCAAAGAGACTCACAACCTAAAAAGAGAAATCACCAAAAAAGCATCCTCCTAAAAAAACCCCAAACAAACAAGAGTGAAACAAAAACTAATTGCTCCACTGCTGAACAGTGAGTAAAGATGAATGTGATTTTCCTTAGGTAAACTCAGAATGTTGGTGTTTTCTGATTCTCATTCTTGCAACAGCCCTGGTTTTTCACTGGCTGCAATTACACCTGTGCAAAAACATTTCTCCTTATTCTTCGATATGTTATCACAGAGACATTACCACCATCTCTGATTGGATCAGCCTTAACCAGCAGCACATCCCTCTTGGAGCTGCCTGGCATTGGCTCTGCTGGACAGGCAGGGAGCTTCCAGCAGCTTCTCACAGAAAACAACCCTGTCGTTGCCCCAGTACCAAAAGGTGGCCATACAAACCCAATACAATGTGGCATCAAATGCAGGACAGTCCATACTTTGTGAAGTGCCTTGATTTTAAGTCTTTGTTTATCATACAGTGCCAATATGAGTACCCCAAATTCTTACAGATGGAATTAAAGCTAAAACTTCACACTGGGGAGCCTGCTGAAGAGCTGGTACCTTCATTCTTGTAAAAGTGGCTTCCTACCAATGGTAAGAGCATTCCTGTCCATAAGCCACCAATAAAGAACTGCCCAGACAATATTAGAAAACCTGAAGCTTAATAAGACTCTGGCCAGCCTCAGGAGATCTGCCAGTGTCCCTCAGGCTTGTTTAACTGATCACATTCCCCCTAGGTGCCTTGTGACACTTGCGGGAATTGATCCTTTAAGATTTTATCCCTTATTTCTGACACATTTTCTAACTTCCACTCTGTTTGGCTCAGGTTTGATATTTAATAACCTGAAAAACAAACACAGGTGGGCTGCCAGGCTGCCTCTCAACAGCTTCTGCTGACAAAGGGGAAACCGAAGACAGCAGGCTGGAGCTGACTTTGCAAAGCTTGCCTTTATTATAACTGTTTCCTTTTCTTTTTGATTTGAAAGACAGGCTTGAGCTTCCTCTGGGGAGAAAGGATTTTGGGACAGTCTCAGAACTGCAGGCAGCCCCAGCACTGGGCTCCTGCCTGTGAACAGGGGCTCTGTTTTGCTCAATGCTCTGTTTTTTCCCCTATGTGTTCATTGATCACTATCTTTTTGATGATCACATTGCAGTCACCTACAAGGAATTTTTTCCCCTGTTATTGTCCTACAAAACTTCAGCATCTGCTCCCAGACAGCTCCCCAAAAGTTAGAGTCTACTCTCAAATGTGTTTATCCTTTTGCTTACATGTTTTTCAAATTTCACACTGCATCACTGAAGCTGTTACTGCTCATTGATTCAAGTTCTAAGACTTTTTCTCCAATTTGCCCTGATTTCTGATCTTGATTCATTTATTTACAAATACTTTTTCTTGTATTTACTTTTGTTCCATATTTTCCATGCTGAGTCAGAATTAATATTACCATCCCATCTGGTGATTTCCAGATGCTTTTGGAACCCTACTTTTACTGGTATAAATAAAACCCCCAAAGCAATTTTTCTTAAAAATCAAGCACTTCTAGGAGAGAAAAATGATCTGAGTGAAAAATGGTGAAGTGAATGAAGTGATATTTTTCCTGGGTTTTGTGTGGTTTTTTTTTTTTTTAATTTTCCGAGAATTTCTCGAAAGTTGAAAGCATTGTTTCCACCCTAAGATGGTGCTTCACGAAAACCAGCAGAGTTATGTCCTGT
This sequence comes from Haemorhous mexicanus, assembly GCF_027477595.1. NCBI lineage: Eukaryota > Metazoa > Chordata > Aves > Passeriformes > Fringillidae > Haemorhous > Haemorhous mexicanus. Next base: position 13,554,520 of record NC_082348.1, read on the forward strand.
TCAAACTTCTCAGCAGTCTTATTGTTTAGTTTCAAAGCAAGAACAGGACCAGGATTGGGCTATAGACATATACAAGAAGGTCAAATAATTAATTTGGGAAACACTAGAAGAGACTTAACATTGAAGCACTTCAGCAAAGCTTGGATAGTTGAAAAAAAAATAATTCTTTATTCATCCAGAGTCTGTGTTTTATTTCCAGGGAAAAGAGTGAAAGCAAACTTCAAGAGTCTTTACTCAGCTATATTAATCCCATCCATAAAGCCTGTTGACAACTAGTTTGTGAGTAATTAGAAGAATTGGATATAAATTCTCATAGAGCTGAAAACAACATTGATCTGATATTCTCTCCAAAGTGAACAGGAAGTGCCTCAGTGACAGCTGGGTTTTTTCACTGATGCCCCTATAACACAGGACATGGTGGTTTTTGGTTGTTAGTACCCTGAAGAGCTTCTGGTAACCAGGAAGAGATCCCTGCCTAAGCTGTACTGTCCTCATTTAATCTGGCCACTCAACAAGCAACTGGACAGGTCACATCATGTCAAGACACCTTCCCAGTGTGCTTGCAGTGAAAATTAAGAATGCCCCATTAAGAACCATCATTAAAATACATAAAGAGAGAGCAAAAATAGCTTCCCAATCTAGGTCTTCACAACTACAGTAAGGTTTAGAATTAGTCTACTTCAAATAGTTGCAAACAAGCATACATGAGAAAAAAAGTGCCTGTAGTCAATTGTACCAAGAGAATTAAGCAAAAAGACCAGCAAGTCAAGTAGAAAATTGGCTAGAAATTGGAAATCAAGTTGTAACAGGCAATTGTTTATGAAGGAGGCAAACAGGGTAGAAGGGATATTTCTTGTTTTCCATCTCTATCAGTTATGTAGATGAAGGAATAAGAAATCCTTCAGGAAATTCAAGAAATCTAATAAAGACTATTCACAGATTTGCCTAAATGTTAGAATAGGAAGAGATACTGGGTTCTAAATGTTGTCCCAACAGTACTTTGACACAGAAGTCTAGCAAATAGAATTTAATACAGCTACATGGACTTTGCATAATGGAAGTTAAATATTAATTCTAAAGACAAAGTAAAGAGCAAATAATGCAGACAACAGATATTAAAAGGATTAATGAAGCTCAATAGATTGTTTCTCCCCAGCTGCATTGTAAGAGCAAGAAAATGGGAGAGCAAGATGCTAGGCTAGAAATCCTAAGTTATATTACACAATAAACAAAATAACCTATACTTTCCATTCTAAATTCAGTTTTGGTTCATTTTTTACAGGAAAGCATTTAGGGGAAAGCAAACAAACAAACAAACAAAGAGTATGCAGGGTATATGTTATCCTAGTCACTGTCAAATAAGAATTATGATGAAGTTGTGTTTCCTCAGTCTGTTTCAAGACACATGAGTAAATGCTTTAATAGTCTCCAGTAAAAAATACATATGTTTATCAGCAGGTTCATTATTTCCTTCACAGGTACTTATTTATGAAATTTCCCTTAGGTTGAAGTAAAGCATATTCATTCCCCATATTTCTAAAGTAAACACGTCTGTGATTATTATTGATGGGGAGAATTATGTGACAGCAATGCAAAGCAGGGATCATAAACAAACAGTGAGACTCACCAAGCTGTGCACAGACACAAATACAAGCAATGGTGTTGCTAACAGCTGGTAAACATACAAATTTGGTGTTCCTGCCATGTTGTGTGACATTGGGGTCAAGCATGTGAAATGGAGAATTGTACAGCTTATTTGGAGTCTCCATACATTCCTATTAATGCATCATTAAAAGGCTTCTAGCTAAGCCTGGAATACAATATTAATGTGGTGAACCATTCTATTCAAAATGATGCATTGTCATTTTTAATAGCAACAAGACTAAATCCTAGAAAACATATTTTCACAATAACCTATTTTTTCCTCTCAAGCTACTTGCCTATGAATGGGCTATGCTTGGGCTATTCCTACCTCCTTTTTCCCAGTTTTTAAAACTGATGGTTAGAAAACTTCCTCCAGCAGAATATTGCTTCATTAAGACTGCACTTTTGGGCTGAAAACCTGTGAATTTTAACAAAAAGGAAAAGTCTATTTCTTGCTTCTCTCCCACCCCAAACTAAATCTCCTTTGTAAAAGCTCCAATTTACACACTGAAAAGTATTTTTAAAAAAAGAGAGAGACCTTTGATACAGTTCTTAAAATACAAATTTATGCTCTTAGATAGGCAAAGATTTCAATTTCCAAAAAGGGTCTCCTTTTCTACTCAGTCCCTCTAACTCTAAAGAAGTTATTATTATGAATCTCTAACCATAAAACTTTAACCTGGTACAGACACATGTCTAGAAAAATAGCATGTTATACATTTTAATTTTCTGCTATCTGGCATATTTGCTTTCTTTTCCATCTTTCTTGACTATGACTGGCTGCTTCATTCTCCCTTCATCCTTTTTAAAGAGCAATTATATTTCCACCTATTTAATAATTTGTGTGCTAACCAGCCTTTGTTGACAAAGGTCTTGATTAAGCTTCCCTCAAATTATGATGATTTAATCTACTACAATGATAATAGTAACTTATAATTTATAAAGGCAGTAGAATTGTCTAGAAATGAGGTCCAACCATACAGAAAAAAATGTCTATAATATTCTAAAGCATTCTGGTCTACCAAAAATAGCCACAGATAAGAAGTGACAAGAAAACTGAACTTACAGTTCCCTGTCAGACAGAAGAGCTCTTCCATCAAAGATTTGCTACTCTTTGCAGACAATACAAGAGTCTTAACATTTCTCTCAAGAGGTGTTAATTCAGGAGCCGAGTTTAAGAAAGAAATTTTAAAGTTCTGCATTCAGTAGAGCTTTGCTTCATTATAAATGAGTCATTCCATGTCCTGTGTCAGGGACATACCCTGGAAGATGGGCTAGGATGTTTGTTTACACTTATAAAAGAATAAAAATAGCCTTGTGAAAAGAAGAGAAAAAAATCTGCTGTCCAGTTCAAAATGAATGCCAGTACTTCTTCACAAGACTAGCATAATTGATGGTCCTGTACAGAGCTCAGAACATGTGCTTTGTATTTTTGCTAATGAATGACTGAGCTAGTAATAGAAATTTTGATAGACAACGGTGAAAAAAAGTCTTATTCGACTGCAGATTGTATTTTTATCCAACACAATGTGGTTTTCATGACACATTGCAACCCCAGGCATAGTATATCATCTGAACAACACGAATATGATTACAACTCGGAGTCAAAGAATGACTCTAAGGACCACCCTTCAAATAGAAATGTATATTAAAAAATCAATTTCTTTGCATTAGTTGAACTTCTGGATTTTATCAATAGTTTGGTTACAGCCACTGGGCCAGACTTGCAGCTGATATAAATCAACATAGTCAGTGGAGCTCCAGAGGACACTGGAAGACCATTTGTGTCAGTCAGAGAGCTGAGAAAAGTCTCTACTAATGCTCCAGCTGGTAGCCAGAGTTTCATTCTGGGAAGGGAAGAGAATCAGGTGTAATGGAGCATGAAACTTGATCCAACACAGACTGTAGAGAGCCACTGACCACAGGGTTTGGACTAGAGGAATGAGGGGGCAGAACTCATTAAGAAATTTGCTTATGAGAACTTAGTCTGAAATTTAGGTGTTTACTTAAACTAAGCATCTGGAGATCCTTTGCTGTTAGAGACTAGAGCAGACACACGATTCAGCTCACAAGGGGACTGATTCCTCCTCAAAGACTAGAGGCAAAGTTATGCACTTATTTTGGTCAGATGCCCAACTTTTAAAGGGATAAGTGCTGTATGATTTTTTGCAAGTAATAGACTTGATTACCTTTCCCTACCCCTCATATACAATCAATTACAACCAATTAGAAAAAATCCCACATAATTGAAGGACAAATTTTTTACTGTACATTAAGAAAATTTGGGTATGGGAAGAAATATTAAAGCCTCATAGTTTGCATATGATTAAGAATTGAAAAAATTGAGAGACACTGTACATTGAAAGAATCACAAATATGTCAAAAAAGAATTTTAATCATTTGTAGAAGTATGCAGCATAGATAAGACAACCTTTCTACACCAAAAATGGCACGGCAAAAACACTAACAGCTAGAAAACTGAGCTGCTGCTAACTGATCCTATTTCTGTAACTTAAACCAATTAAATATTTTGGGCATGAGACTGTAAAACAAATTTATCCAAGATATAATTAAATAGGTGATCAGGTCATCAGAGTAAGCTCCGCCACAATCAAGATTCTGCACCCAGAAAAGGAGCAAGTCTCCCATGCAATCTTTTGCAAACTCATTCTGATCTCTGTAAACATCTCCTTTATCCACAACTTTTCTCTACATGAATAATAATCACCCTTTGTTTTTGTGGGTAGGTACATTGCAATGATTTTCTGTCTATCAAAGATGCAGCAGGTCACAGTTTCTGCTTAGATTCTTTTATTACTCAGGGTGGGCAGTGACTTAATCAAGAAAGGACACCAGTGACAAAGTTTCTGTTCTGATATTAGCACAGCTGTATGTGTGTGTTTTGGAGACACTCTGGAAAGCAACAAGAGAAAACCCTGTCTGAATATTAGCAAACAAAATTCAGTTTACTTGCATACTCTATGCAGGGCAAGTGAGAAGCCATAAAAAAGTCTGACTAAATGAACAAGCCATGTCAGATGCAAACAAATGTTCACAAATATGTTATTAACTCCTTCCCCACAGTCTGACTGAATACAAAGGTTTTGTTGCAAGTGCAACCTTATGAAATCTTGTATTCATAGAAAAGCTTGATTTAATAACTGTGGCCCATGCCCTCAAAGGCTTCACTTACCCATATGAATTCTCCATCACTCATGTCAAGGTGAATTATGACCAAATGACAATTTTCCTATACATTTCCAACACTTTAGGCTCATGGTTTTTAGATCCCACATGAATCAACCAGGCATAAAAATTAATCCTGAGTTCAGAGACTGGCAAATGTACCCATTTATTTAAAATTTGCTCACATGGATAGATTTATTTTTGCACAGCTTTCCTACAAGACAGGATTAATCCAACCCTTCCCTGGAAAACTTCATTACACTCTAAAATCACAAAGCACCCATTAAAACTCAGAGACTATGCTGAGCTGATGGGTTTGGCTCTTTCTGTATGCTTAGTAGATAAGGGATTATCTTAGAAAGCTTCTTAAATCAAAAAATATCTCTTGAAAACTTTTTACAATTAAAAAATGTCTAACACACCCTTAAAGAGACAGTAAATAAATAATTGTATGTTTGAAAAGCAGTAAGTGTCCAATGAATTGCTGTGCATAGTACCAGAGATACCTGTATTTTGTTAATATCTTCATTCAAGAGAGGATGTAAACAGCTCATAAGCCTATTTTAAATCTTCAAAGTAAAGCAAATTTTCTTGCCAGTGTTACCCATTCAACTTCTCTTTCATCTACCACATTCCAGTAACAAAGACCTAACAAAAAAGACCAACCTGTCCCTATGAGGGAAGAAGGGAAAAAAACATATTTATGTAGTCTACTTTTTTTACTTTTTTTTTCTTTCACCAGACAGCAAGGGCTGACCATGCCCTAAAGGTCAATTTCTCTCTCTTCCAAAGGAGAATCAGACATTAGAGTATCCCATCTGGAGAATATCTTGTTCCCTTTCATTAGATGGCTGAATTCATTGCATGTTCCTCAAGAGAGCTTTACTTCAGATTTATCTAATGGTGAATGCTCATAGAGACTATGTGAAAATCATGCAGAAAATATCTCCTAGCAGAGTCCTTCAAGAAGCAGAAACTATTGCTACTGAAAGACACTCTTTACATCTCTTCAATCACCAAAAATGCATAAAGTGAATTAGAAACAAAAAGCTCCTATAAACTTTTCTTTAGGGACAGAAATGGTTTAAATTGATCATCTCTGAGAAGCCTGACCAGAGTCTGACAGAGGGTGCAGATTTTAGGACCAAAGGCTTCCTAAACAACTGCAACCTTATATCTTCCTCAGCTCAACATACTATATGCAGCAGAAGTTGATCTCTTTTACACACACACCGAAGTCTAAATTTAAGATCTCCAACAGAAAAAAAAAAAATCTCTTTTAGATAGCCTGCAGTTATGTTTAATAGCCCAGGATTTACTATTTCTTTTAATACTTTAAATGTTTCTTTACAACACCTAATGTTGGTTTTGGACTTGAACTTTAAACAAAAAGACAGTTTCTGTTAAAGATAAACAAAAAGCACATTGATGGATCACCTTTTTGGTTTTTTGGTAAGATTCAAACTTTACCTTAGTTCTAGGGGCTCAGGTACCTGAAATCACAAATCAAATGCATCTTAAAGACTAAACTAATGCCCATTTTGCATACTGATCTTAAAATAACATTTTAAATTTAAAATTTATTTTAATAATGAAATCAACTCTTGGCATTCTCTAGTTACATGGGCATCAACTCTCATCATTAGTCTTTTTGCATCCATTAAACTGTTTTGCCACCAAAATAACTCTACTGCCTTAAGAGGTGCCAATCTACCTAAGCAACACCCCACTGAATATTTAGTAGAACTCATCTGAGACATATGAATCAAAGGTCTTCATTTCAAGATGTTCAAACCCTAGGATACAGCTTTTTAACCTTTATTTATTTACCCTGTTCTATGTGTTGATGGTAGTTTGTCAAAACTGTGCTGTGAGTAGAGCACACAGATCAAGGCTTTTGTGAAGCTGAGTCTGTGGGAAGAAGTTCTTGCATTTCAAACAGAGTCTGCACTGAGATAGCTGGAATCTCAGGGTGCCCATGCAGAATTCAAGCACAAGGGTTTTAGCAGCTGTGTCTGCCTCAGGCACAGCTGACTTCATTGGCTGGCATACTGCAGCAATAATTTTGGATTCCCTCTTCCTGTGTCAACTCCGAGCAGCTTTTAAAGCCCTGAAGATTATGACTGCAGGACCCCTGTGTAAGCCCTAAACTGTTCTAAAATTTAAAGGGAGCTAATTTGCAGAGACAGTCTATCCTTCAATAATTAAATGGTGTTTCACTCCTTACTGCACAGACTGAAACAGAATGTGATGATCTAACAAGACAAAGGGCATCACCTGGGCTTTTACATGTGTGTATTTATATAACTGAACACAGGCATCTTCATTAAATAGTCCTGCAAGTATTATCATTGAAGAACTGACTTGTAAAAAATTCAGACAGATTTCAGCTGCTTCCTCTCCTAGTGAAATTTCTGGGTTTCATGGATTGTATAAAGTCACTGTAAATGATGGATTCCTACCATGCCTGCTGGGCATGGTGAGAAAACAGCAAAGAGATAAGCAACTGTAGCTATGCAAATCTTCCCTGGTTTATCTTCTGCTAAGGTGAACAACAATGCAGCTGCACCAGGGTTTATAGTAAGTATAAAAAGGGAAATGCCTGTGGTAAGCAACCATGATGAAAGGAGAAAAAAAAGAAAAACCTTCATAACCTTATATTTTATGTGCATAAAAGCATTTTAAAGACATTTCATGTCCCTTCCGAAAAGGTCCTGTGCAATCATAATCTAAAGTTTTCAAACTAAGTTCTAAGAAACTGCAATATCTGCCTTCTCTACAGCTTTCTCCAATTCAAAGCTGATATTTAAAAGCCCGTTTCTGACCTTTGTTGTTATCTCCTCTTGCTCCCATTATACCCATTGATAGCCATGAGCTATGTGGGATGAAATTCCAGGTCAGTTGAGCTATTGTAAAAAGTCTATTGGTTTAAATAAAGTTTAATTTGTGGAATTAACTTCTTGGTATCATTTCTAAATTTCACTGCTAGCTTCACTTTCATAGTGTGACAGAAATCTTGTTCTTTTCTTTGAAAGTGTGCATTCCCACAGCCTGATCCCAGACAGAGCCTCACCTCATATCCTTGCTCACCTAAATGCCACTCCAAGAGGACCACCGACTCCTGATCTCTTCCATGGGTACCCCAACAGCTTTCCATGGCTGACCAGTTTCTCAAGAAAGACAATCCCCATTCTGGACAACTTCCTTACAAACCCCTTCTCACAAGCTTTGAGCATGTTGTCTTCCTTTACCAGGAAATTTGAGGCGGGCTGTTTCAGTTCCACCACCCGGCCCCTATCTTTTAGGGCTTCCAGGTATTTGGTAAACTCCAGGCCTAACACCCTTTCACATGTATTAGATCAGACAAGAAGGAATGCAAGGAGGCACAGGCTCCAGCTATCAATGCAAGAAACCCCTGTGTGTTAACAGTCTAAGCAAGACTCACTTCAAAACCCTTCATGAGGTTTAGCACAAGTTTCAAAGCAGAAAAGGGTTATTCCTTCATCCAATGCCCCTACAAGTGTTTGGATAGGGATAGAGAAGCTGCATCATCCTCACTGGTAAACAGCAAACTTCTTTATTTGGCATCATAGGACACATGAGAACCTCACTCTCCAAACACTGTGATGCTACTTTGCCCTCAGTCTGCTCATGCAGAGCAACCATTCAGCAGCTTCCCAAAGCTCACAGGCTCCAGGCTCATGCACTCAGTAAATCTCATTTCAGAGCAAAAGCACTTATGGCATCTTGGAGCTGCTGCCACCACCTGAGAGAACTAAAATAATTTACTGAGAAGAATGCAGCAACACCCCCAGCACACAGCAGCAAGAGCTCACTTCCTTACCTAAGCACAATCTCCTCCCTTCTGCCCTCCCTATTCCTTTAGTTCAGGTTCTTACAGGGAGAAAGCTGCAGCCTCAAAATGGTATTTTGCTTCCCATCACCAACAGCAGCAAAATCTGAACACTAGATGGTATAAATCAGTGGTGTTGTCATGGCTTTGAAACTGCCCTGAACAGCAGCAGCAGAGGATCTAGAAACACACACACCATAGGTTCAACTCTTCCTACAACCTAGCAAAGAAAGAAAATTTAATTTTCACAGCACACATGAGAACAAGATCATAAGTAAGCAATCTGCTTAAATTAAAGCTACACACTGTATTGTTTACTGATTCAAAGATTAACAAAGTTACACTAAATTTGATCTCTGCAGATAGCAAAGCACATTAAAAGGAGCTCTTTTATTCCACTGGTATTCTCTAAGGTACTTTTGTGCCTATAAATCAGGTTTGGATTCACACAGAACATTTAGCAGGCTTATGCATGATGCACTGAAACAGAAGTAAGATATAATTAAGCACTGACATGACAGTTAACAAATGTGTTTCTGAGCAGTTTCCACATGCCTCATGTGGCATTATGAGGCACCTAAGCCAAAAGCTCAGGGTACATTAACTACCAGAGAGGGGCCATAATTCTCTACAACTATACAACCTGCCACATTTCCTTACTATTTTGAAATACAATTTGCAAATTAAAAGAAAGAAATAGGGAAAAAAAAAAGTCAATCAAACCTGTGTAGTGCAAATAAAAGCATGAAAATCACAGTAGCCTGTAGGAAAGTTTCCCAAATTCCATAGCTATCCAAGAATAGACCATGCAGTAAACAACAAGGATAGATGATGCAGTCTGGGATCCAGTGATAGTTTTCCTTTCAGCCAAAGTGCTGAGTGCAAATGCTAAACTGCAGGTAGGAGAGGGCTGTAACATAACCTATGATGGAGTTATGAAAAAAACCACAAAAATAATCAGCAGTAAAACACTCTGTGGTTTATTTGGAAGGAGTTCTTCCACTAAGTTTGCTCCTGTGCTGAGGCAGTCGAACGCTTCTCAGCCTGAATCACAGTCGTGCTGAGAAAAATGCACAGTGATGCCACAGCTCTGGAATATTTCATTTCTTGGCAGTGTATGACAGTAGCACTAGTCACTTAAATTCAGCACCACCAGCTACTTAAATTCAACAGCAACTGTTAATGATTTAGCATCTACTGGCAGTTTGTCCCCCCTAGCCAGTAAGCAGGGCTGCAAGGGTCTACAGGCACCATCATGCTGATTAGCAGTGATTAACAGTGATTAGCCTGTTTGATCCAGGATTTACACACAGCACAGGCTGTGCTGGAAATCAATCTCCATATCTGGGATTTAGATCTGAGCTGCTGGGGAGGATGTCCCTGCCTTGCTGGTTGCAAAAGCAGGCAGCAGGCCAGCAGAGAGAGCAGGCAGAAAAAGCTCCTCATTGCCAGCACCAGAGCTGGGCTGCTTCTCCTCAGTGAGCCCTGCCAGCAAGGACACCCCAGCATACCCCAGTGCAGACCTAGAGAGGGTAAGGCAGCAAAGCAAGTCTATTTAGGGCCTTTCCAGAGCCTGCTCTCTGCAGAATGACTCCTCACACCGTGGATCAGCTGTCTCACTTCATATACTGAGCGCAGTGCATACACATCTCAGCTATAAGCAATTACAGCAGGCAGGTTAACCCCTTAATCTCCCTGGATACACTCTGGAATCAATGGAGACAGATCACCTGCTGCATTCCTTCCACTGAAATCAGCCCTGTAAATTCCATGCACAAAGTCTGCTGTCTCAAACATTCCCAGCTCCCAAACCTCACTGCTTGCCAATCCTTAAATAGTGTTTATAGAAACCTTGAGCTCTTTCTTGGCAGGGCATGAATGGAGAAAGAAGTCTGACTTAGAAATTGAGTCAAGTCTAGATGGCTGCTGAGGAGCAGGACTGACGTTTCCCTTACTGGCCCCCAAAAGCAAAAAAAAAAGGATGTTTGGTTGGTTAAGAGTATAAATAAATCAGAAGTGGTTTTGGTTTTGCTAAACTGACCTCAAAAACTGGCACCACTACCTCCATTGGGAACAGGCAATTCTTTACATATAGCAATATTTTTATCTAAAGATATCGTTTTAATGCTTTTTTCAGAATTATCTCAGAACACTCTAGTTTATTTTTTATTCGCAAGTTTATGCCTCTTTATTTGGTAAGAAACATTTTAAGGGTTAGGGGGCTTAAAATATATTTATATTGTTTTTAACCTTAATTTACATCACACCCTAGAATTTGGACAATTTGCTCTTAAATTGCCAATTAACTGAGAAAACAGCCATTTGCACAGCTCTGTTCCACAGCAACCCAAGAGGGAAGCAAGGTGGCTCCATTATCCCAGCATTTGAATGCTCCTGGGACAGAGAACAGTCTGAATTTGAAAAGCAGGGATTTTTTGCTATGTAAACCCAGAGATGAGTTTACCCCTGTGGCTTTTCTCTCCTGGAAGCACTCATTCCTCTTCTCAACAGTTTTATTCAGTGATTGATCCCACTAGAAAAACAAACAAAAACCACAAAATAAAACATCTAAACCCAAAACCATACAAACAACCCTGCCCCTCAAGAAGCTCAATGCTCCCACAACCACAAACCCCAAACAGATAAAAAACCCCACACAAATGGTCAAATCACATTTTTACTAATGTCAGATTTGGTTGAAATCAAGTTCTACAAGTTCAAAAGTTATTAGGCAGAGCTGACATGTGCATGCACACACATGAACTTAAACTTTGTTTTCTCAACTAGACTTGCTATCAATAAGTGTAATAATAAAAAAGAAAAAAAGCCTGAAGATCAGGCACTAGAATTTAGCTTTCTTACTCTCAGCCAAAAAACACTTATCACTAAACTACAAAATTATAGCAATTTTTCTTCAGTTCATGACTTCCATCTGACATGCTTTTTAGGAGCTTTCCCCCTACTTGGTCCACGTTAATTTGGTTCCTGGTTTTACACAAGTTTTGGGAGATAGAATCAAGTAGGAGGGAGTACATTGAAGGAACTAGAAAGGGAGGACAAATAGAGAAATATCCTTTACTTTGCACACCCCTGTGGAAGTTTTGAACATAGGATAAATTTTGACTGAATCACAGGCTCCAAAACCCAGAGTGTGGAGTACCTGGCCACACCAAGCATGGCAGAAACTCAGCTCTTCTGCAACAGGGCTTGTTACAGAAAGAGATGCAGAATTCAGCATTGGTATCCTTTTTCAGATTAGCCTCAAATATTAGTATAAATATATATATATATATACACTGAAGAAGGTAATATACACCTTTATATAAAGAGTTGAGATGCAGGAGGAAGCAACCTGACTGTATGAAAAAGCATCCAGCAATACACCATCACAACCCTGGTGAAAGAGAATGCAACAACAGAGAAAACACACAAGTGAACGACCTCATTGCCCTGTTTTTCTAGGATTAGCCTTTTAGCACAGGGTCAAGGAGCATGTCTGCACAAATGTGTGATTACTCTCCAGGGACCAGGAGTCCAGGCGTGTTCACTCATGCTCTTTCTGCTGCAGTTGAGAAAAATAAAGCAATCTGCTGGATTGTCTTAATAAAAAAAGGAAAATAAATTTAAAAGCACAGACCATTTTAACTAAGCCCATCATTTATATCAGTAGGTGTAGGAGACGTGACCAGCCAACTAGAAATAATCCAGCTGGTTGGAAGCAAGCAGCAAAATGGTCATCCCATTTCTTTTGCTACCTGCTACATAATAAAGGGGGGGGAGAAATAAAAGAGGGGGGGAAAAAAGGCACACATCTATTTCTGAGGTGTTTCACTCATTTCTAGTATCCCACTGAAGCAACAATGGTTCATTCATTTTGGTCTGGAATTAAAGCAAAGAACAATCAAACCAAAAGAGGCGGAAAATTCAAAACTTTTCCCCTCTTGAGCATGTCATGCTTTGTTCTGACTCCCAGCCCTGGCACCAGGCTTGCTGAACTCCCACCACACACGGATTGTCACATCAGGCCAGATCACCAAAGCAGCTGGTCAGTGCCATGTGTGAAGGCCGTGCCTTTTTCCTGATGCACTGAGGTCCCTGACTGGTCATTAACACTCACCTTGTCACCCCAAGAATTGCTCAGCCACAGTCAGGATCCATAAACATCCTACAGTGCAGCACAGACCATATTTCAAAAGTGCAAAGACTTCTATCTCTACTTCTTATCTTCCAATAGAGTTGTTCTCCCATGGTGCTTTGTATGTTTCTACACCAGGTGGAGGCACTTTCTCTTTGACAAAAAAGCAATTACTGATTTTCTTCGCTTCCTGCTGATTCTTGTTTACTAATAACAACCAGTCTTCCCCCGTCTACTTATCAATTTTCACCTCCAATCTAAAAGAGAAAAAAAAAAAAAACATTTACCAGGTCTGTTGTGATTTTGGTTGGGGCTTTTAAAAAATTTCTGAGGGTCAAAAAGGGTCACATGGATGCTATTGTACATGGAGTTAAAATTAACTGCTATTCACCATGATTCTGGGAATCTGAGCAGCTTGATTAGAGAACCACATTTCTTGAAAGGTAGTAGGAAACAACATTTTCCACCCATTTTTCACTTGTGTCTCCTTTCTGATGAAAGTAGAAAACACAATGACATTTTGTAACATCATGCTGTTTTCAACACTTTTAGATTAAAAAAATTATACCATTGAAATACTTCATTTATTTTTGTTGAAATGAAACATTGAAAAATTAATTCATGCATCTTAATCCACAATTAGTGTCTTCCACTTGTATTTTTTAAGGCTAAAAGTGTTGAAAATAAAAACATTTTATTTGACATAAAGATTAATCCTTTTTTAAATTAGATTTTAGAAATGGCGCAAGTAAAAATAATGAACAAATAAACCACACAAATATCTTGAGCTGAAACTTCATGGAAATCAATAATACTTGACATAAATCGATTTGGCACCGGTACATTTAATATATTTCTTGTAATTGATATGATTCAGAGTATTCTTAAGCACAAACATAAACACCTATATAAATATATAGAACTACTATCTGTCTTTCAAAAATGCTATTTTAGAGGGGAAAGAGTAAAACTTTAGAGAAATGGCTCCTAGTTCTATATCAGCCACTTGAATGCCACAGGCCTTTAATATTCCCTCTCCAGTTACTAAGACTCCACATACCCAGCCTGAAAACAGGTGAAACAATCACCATGCAACATTTCTAAAGCTCAACAAAAAAATTATAAGTTTTAATAGTTTGCATTTGCTGATGTATTTCCCTCCAGAGTCCAAACAGAGGACATCTGTGACATTTTGTAGTTGGGGAAACAGATTCAGAGATGTAAAAACTCATAGAACTCAATGAGGAAAGAGAATATGCAATTCAGGCCTTATTTTTCTATTTTCTTCTTCTACCATGAGGAAACTTTCCCCTTTTGAGGTCCATGTTAGATGTGTCAGCATACTCACAGAAATATCAGTCAACTCTTTGTGATACTTTTTCTTTTCCTTTTTCTTCTTAGTCTAAATTAATACCATAGTCTGCTTTCAAGAACCACAGGTGAAAGTGGTATGGTTAAAGAGGCTTTACAAATACCAGAAGACACCTCTGTGGACTTTCATCTGATATCTTTACAGACTGGAGGACTAGAAACAGTAAGCAATGTGTAACCCAAAAAAATGTTTTTCAGGGTGAAAAAGAGGAAGAGAGGTATTGGCATTGCCTGACATCATCTCTCTCCATAAAGCAGCCAAAGCAGCCCAGAAACTCTGAGCAGTAATCTCTGCTCAGATTCAGTTTGGCTATGGGCTCACCATTGTGGCTTCTCTGACTTTGCTTCAGATCAAACTAGTTGCTTGACAGTGATAAAGCTCCCTGATGAATTATTTGCATATGAGTTGGTAAAGTACTTAATGCGAAAAATAACTTTAAAAATGCAAATTAAAAAAAAAAAAAAAAAAAAAAAAACAGCTCTGGCCATTATGTCTTGAAGTAGTTACTTAGTAAAATTTTGCAGACATCTCTGCTTTCTCTCAGTAGACCAGTAATGAAAAGAAAGTTCTATTCATTAATATCAGATCCTTTGTACTCTGATCGGTGACTAAAAATTCTCCTCTTTTCCCCCATCCTGCCATATTTGTCATGTCTCCCCTAACCAGAGCTAATGAAGTAACACCAAGGATTGAACTGATGACCTTCCCCTCCTCACAGACAGACACTGCTCTCTGATCACCTCTGTTTCTGAAGTGAATGCTCTTTGACTTGCAGCTTTACTTTTCCAAATATTTTTCAATTTTATTAATATGCTGTCTATTGAAATGTTGTTCAGGTTATCCTAAGGATTACATTTTTTTTCTTGCTGTTCAAAATGTTTTTGCAGGATCTGTTAAACTAATGTAGGAGGTGAGGAATACTTTGGAATAGCATTTTCTTGTTTTTCAGGATATCAACTTCAGAAATAACAGAGAGGAGACAAACAAACAAAAAAAACCCCACCCACCTCATCTTTCACCAAAATAAATGTATGAAAAAACAAGGACATCCATTCTCACAGGTTTGCAGGGTGTGTAGATGTCAGCATCCCTTTGTCCACATTGTAAGCTGAACTGTGGCTATGACCCAGCTCTCTCTCATTCTTATAATGAGGAGCTAACAGGGAGATATGGCACAGACTGTCCAAGTCCACACTGCACCAACCAGAGGGACAAAGTAGTCTGAGAAATGTGGACTCTTTCCTTCATTCTAAAAGTGGTTAGGTAAAGAAAAGTGTAAACTCAACAGTTTCTAGTTCGAATACTACTTTACAAAAGTTAAAACATTTCATTTGTGGCCAAGAATGATTTATGTCTTTTTAACACCACATATTAGTCTGTGCAGGTCTGCTAGTTTGGGTCTCAGTATAAGCCAAGGCCAGAACATTCTTCACAGAGAGCTGCTGTAACTGCTTTGTGTAGAAAACTGGCTCACAGGACTAAACACTGGCAAAAAGCCTAAAACAATACTTGTCCATGGATAAAATCTATTAAGCATAAAAGAATTATAGGCGAGAGCAAAGCAAGGATCAGTGGTGCAGTGTGAGCTTCTTTAAGATGAATATATATGAAGCTTTCATGAGAAAGCTGAAAAACTCATACTGCAGAGGACGTGAGGAATGATAACAATGAAACACTTAAAGGAAAATGTTTACTCAAGGGCACCACAGGATTGATGAAATGATCAAAATAAACAGATGAAGTCAGATTCTTCTCATGTTTTTCTCAAAATTGTTCTCATTTCCCACGGGAAAGACTCTTCACCATCAAGAATTTTTAAAAAAATAAATAAAAGGAAAACAAGAGCATACTACTGAAAGAAGAGGAAAGTTTAGAGTAAAAGATTTTTTTTAAAATTCTTATTTAATACTGTGGGACTAAAGTGCTATATCAGGTGTCTCTATACAAATAGAGAAAAATTGTCCCTTCAAATTACTCCAGTATAACATTAGAAACCACATAGAAGCATCAAAGAAAAAGAGGTATGAGAGAGAATAATAGAAGCGAAGAGAACTCTCCATCCAATTTCTTCTGTGCTTTTAAGAGTTTGGGAAATAAAATTACTGAAGTCCTTCCTTGCAATTGTGGGACACTCGTGTCAGTGAGTGAAGCTGTTTATGTGCACTCTCTGCAAGGGTCACCTCTACCTGCCCTTTTGGACATTTCAAGCAAAGAGCTGAGCACTTGCAGCTCAGAATGAAATTCTTTTTCTAATTTGAGCCATTTGGAATTGGGGTGGGAGGTGGTGGGAGGAATTAATTGAAAACCTGAACAAGCTGGTGACACCTACGTAAATTAATCAGAAAGACTGGTGTTTAATTTACACTCAGTGAAGATTTGACACTTGTGAGATATTCCCAGTGCAATCAGCAGACAGCTTTGCCCCTTCTTTCAAACTAAACTTACAGATCATCCTACCTACAGTTGTTTGGATACAGCAAGGCTGATGAACTCTCTCCTAAGACTGGAGACATTTTTCATTCAAGGATTAAAAGAACCCATAAGATATCAAATGGTCTTGAAAATTGCCAAAATTAATATGGTGATTGCTGGTGTGGAGGACTCAAGAACAAGCCCACCAGTGGCAATATAAACTGCCAATATAAACCAGAGCCAGGTAATTGACAACTGATAACAAGAACTCAAACCAGGAAGAAAGATCTTTAGGTGCTGCTTTATTTGCCCTATTTAAATTACTGAGTAATGTCAGTAACTAATTTGTAATGCAGATACCATGATGGCCAGGGAAATGCAACTGCCAGAAATGCAGTAAAAATTATAAATGTACAGGTACTGGAGTCTGTCTGCTGAGGAAAACTAATGAAGACTCACTTTGTGCAAAAGGCTACTTTTGAAATCAGTACTTCCTTGTGACTCAGCAGCTTGCAAAACATCTGGTTGATATCAAATCAGACAGGACAGATCATCCAACTGGTCTTAGCCACTTGTTGATTGGCACATCTTGGGTAACGTCCTGCCAACATGTCTTCCCAAACATGGGGAAAACATTTTTTTTTCTTTTCGATATTATATATATATTCATTGAATGAATAAAATGCCCCTTGCATAATGACATTAGTGCCAGCTACCTGATCATTCTACCAACATGATGAGGAGTGTTAACAGAAAAGCAGCTAAATAAATCAAGCTGACATGTTGCCCTGCTTCTGTACTGATTGCAAAGTGATGCTGTCACACATCACTGAGTAAAAAAAAATCCAAACAAAGAACAATACACTCCTACATCAGTCAAATATTGTGACACAAACTGGAACAAGTCATAGAACTGAAAGCTAACATCAATCATGAGGACTTTCGTTCTGGCCATTGCAAATACAAAAAAAAAAACTCTACAAGATTTCTCTCAAACTCCAAATGTCATAATATGAATTTATATTTCCTAGATTTTTAAATTGTTTTTAATCTCAATCATTTTTATGGGTAGTTTATTTATATTCCCAATACCATATGGGTTGATTACTTGCTTCCCTAAAAGAATAATAATAATAAAATATAAAAGTCATAATATACTTAAATATAATCTATATACACATATATATCTACACAGTGTTTATATAATAATAAATAAATAAATAAATATATATATATATATATAATATTTTATATATATATATATATATATATATATATATATAAATGTATGTCCACAACTGAAACCTTAGTTTCTGGATTTTTTTTTGTTGTCATTAATTAACTCTTCTTCCAAATACTTTTGCCTACTCCTAGTCAGTTTTATGACATAACTGCTATTGTACAAAAAAAATATATAAATAAGATGTAAATTGAGGAGGACTAAGAGGAGGCAATGCTCATACTTCGCATGAAGGCTCAGGAGTTTGAAAATATACAAGCAGATTTTTTGCCTGAGGATGTATCACACATCTCTGAAAAGAATTAGTCAAGTTTTGCCTTAAAATTTGCCTAGGGACATAATAGTTAATTGAATCCAAACATTAAGCCGTCAACAAGTCTTATTATTTAGTAAATTTAGAATAAAGGAGAATAAATGTTTACGTGAGGAAGAAATTGGGTTTTAACCCAAGAATGGGAAAAATTCACCACAGATAGTCATTATATCTAATAATTTTTCATACTGAAAACTTGTAAATTGTGGGATGTAATTAGAAACACATATGAAAAGGAAGCATGAAGATCCAGAGAGATGAGCATTTGTGCACATCATGGGGGCACAAGTACACAGCAGAGAAGGTAACAGAGGGCAACAGTGCTAGGAGGGCTTAAATGACAAAAGCAATAAGCATGAAAATTTCCAGAAATATGAACACATTTTTCATGGAAAAAAAGCTCTGGAGATTATTAAAGAGCAGGGTGAAAAGAGAGACTTACAGAAAGTGCTGGTGTTTACAGCAGGCTGAACATAACAGGGGGAAATGACTCAGTCATTTGAAATGAGAGCAGTAGGGATTAAGCTAGCAGCAAGTTTGATAGATGTATCAGTGGGGCTTTGATCAAACATGAATTGAGTCAGCAATAAGCAGACAGATTTTGTCATCCCTGCTGGTTAAACAGTACTCACACACGAGAGTAACTGACTGCATTCAGTGACACTCCCTGTATAATGTGAATGTACACGTGACCAGTGTTAAGGGACTTTGTCCTTAAGGGCACTGCAACCCTTTGTGCAGCCAGAATTCCTGGTTCATCCCCAGATTAGGAGATAAATTAAGGTGTAATTTTTATTTTGTTCCTTCAATTAGAGGCATCATAGGGATCCTATGGTGTTCTCAATGCTCAGTAACCACAGTGAGTGTGGCCCCCTTTCCACTGTTAATCCATAATAGTTTATCTTTTGGATTTTCACTGGGAGCCTCACCCACAGCTGCTGGCAGTTAACTCCCTAAGGTACAGAAAGCCTCCATGTGAGCATTCACCCCTGTTCTTGTGTACAGTGAAATCATGGCAGGGGGTTCCTGGGCCTTAAAGAACAAGCTCTGATGTGTTAATGCTACAATATGTATGCAGGTGAGATCAGAAACATATACCATGCCAAATCCCTGTTAAATATCCATGCTGGCAGGAACAGGCCCAGAGTATTGGCACTTTGCTTGTGCAGCAAGTTCCCCTAACCTCTTATTTTTGCATATTTTTGCATCCCAATTTCATCATTTTTTATCCCCACAACTTTTGAGATTTTTTTCAATCATAACAAAAATGTTCCCTCTCTTCCTGTCAGGAAAATGTATTTTCATCCTTCTTTGGGCAAAATACTGTTTTTCTTTAAGAACATCAGCAATGAAAAAAAACCTGTCCTACAAATCATCTGAGCCTTACGGGCTCATCTCATGGACTGACTGCACTGAAATCATTGAAGGTCACCACAGGATTAATATGGATGAATTAAAATTGGTAATAGCAATGCAAAAATGGATTGAGATATCACAGAGCTGGGTAGGGAGATGGAGGGAAAGGATGAAGCTCTTAATTATTTTTCAGTTTAAGGAAAAAAGAAGTGCTAGCCATGATGTATAACAATGTTATTTTTAGACAGGAGAGAAAATTGGTTTGTTTTAGGAGTTTAAACTGCTTGTATGAAATAAATTTATGAGCATGGATAGTGTACAGACCTTTTACCTGGGTTAAGGAAGAGGTGTGACTGAATTAGCAAGTGTTTGGAGTTGTCTGAGGTAGGGATGGGATACAAACCCTTCCCCATCTCTTCTGTTGGATTTGTTGGGCAGTTTTCTACAAACATGGCAGAAGCTAAAATTCTCACAGTAACACCTTTCCGAAAATCTCACAGTAACACCTTTCTTTAATAAAAACAGCCAGGACCACACAGATACCCTTGGTGGCCTTACAGAAGAGACTGTCACCATGTAAATACAGCCTTCATATGCCATCAAAGGATTCACACTGAAGCTGGGCTTTGAGACCCAAATTCCAACAAAACCAGAATCCTCTGGGGCCATTTGCTAGATCCAGGAGTCTTCTGGTGAAATAAATTCATTGGACTAAATCTTAGCAGACCGACTGCTGTTCAGTCAGAAAAGAGAACTGCTGAGTACCAGCTCATGTGATGTTACCTGGTAATTGCATCTGATGCCTCTCATTCAGAGGGATTAATAGATGATGGAATGAAAAATCCAGATTTTTCTGGTTATTCTGCCTGGTTTTTCATATTAATGTTAGGAATTGACTGTGAAATTTTGTATTAATCACATTTTGCTAAAAAGGTATGACATGTCTTTGACTTCTAAAATAAAATCAAGACTCCTTTAATCCAAGCACTTCTTTTTAAAGTACCCCATAATCTGTGAAAATAGCTGCTGTTCAAACCTTTTATTTGCTGAGTACATTTTAATTCATAAAACTCTTCAGATCAGGCACACTTCTGTCACTGTAATCACAGAGCAGGCCTGCAGTGAAGCTGCTGTTCCAGTGAGATGCCCCAGCCTGGATGAGGGTCTGCTGAACTGCAGTGAGAATGAATCTAAGAGGACAAGAGGAAGATGGAAAAAAACTGGGAACATTAGTTGTGATCCCATAAGAGGAGTAGCTGAATTAGAAACTGAGGCAGTTTCTGTTTTGTCTCCCTGCAAGAAAGTCCCCCAGTTGGACCTAACTGTCCATGATAAATTCCACTTTTCTGTCCGCTGTTGTCGTAGGGGTCCAGAGGAAAACAAACCCATTTGGGCATCTAGGAAAGTCACATAGGGCATGAGCTACAGCAAAAGGTGAAGAATGTTTCTTTCTGTAGGAAAGAAGTTTGATGGAAAGGATTGGTCTTTATCAGCATGGCTGTTGCTGAATTTGTCCTTGCTTTGCCAAAACATAAATATCTTACATTTAAGACATCTTTGCCAACCTCTCAGCCTAAGACCTCCCAATCATATCACAAACAAAGTCACCCAAAAAAATACTTCCACTGCTGTAACAGCATCATATCTGCATTTCTCACTTTTCTTTTTTTTTTTTTTTTTTTTTTTTTAATCCCTGCTCCAGGTCTCTTAGGAGGGAAAACACTACATTTACTGCTGGACACTGCTGAGGGCAGACATATGATGTATCAGAATGGTCATCCCAGGTGTTCCCTCAACTGAATCATATACTGGGGAGTTCAGTGCATAATTTCAGCAATTCATATATGACCCTTACTTAAAATTCTTTGTATTCTTTCCAGTTTCTGAAATGTCATCTGCTTTCCAAGCTGTGGGTTTGTTTTGATTAGTTTTTTTTTTTCCTTGACAGCAAGACTCCAATCTATATTTGTGTGACTTCTTGGTTGGATTATTGACATTTTCCTTTGTTTGTCTAGTTTTAATTATGTAACCAAGCCACATTCAAGGTTTCACTCATTCCAAATTTGTATGTTGCCACGTTTCTCCAGTTTTGCATGCATTGTACAGAATTCTATTAAACACTCCATTGATTTTAAAATCCCTATGTTAGCATTTAAAAGTTTATGTGCTCTAGCTTGCTGGGACTCAACAGAATTATAAGATCATAAATTTATCTTTTTATATTTTTCCCTGTTTTCATTTCAATCCAGAGTCTCTTACTGTCAATCTAAATCCTTTGGATATTTATACCTAATCTTCAGAAATCACCCTCAAAAGCTGCTGAGAAAATTGAATCCAGATTAAGGGTGAATTTAGTTTCATTTTTTCAAATACAGATGCTTATACACCAAGCTTGTAGGAATGGAAGTTGTCTCAATAAAAGCAGTGGAGGTGGTTGAGTTTTCTACCAAAACAGATGCCCAAATACCTTCCCCGCCCCACAGTGGAAACAAATGTTACTGGATGAGATCTCAGGTGTTATAAACCACCATGTCCATTACATTAAAACTGACACCCAGGTTCTTTTTGCACCATTTTCACAAAGCAGCAGACTTCAGGTGTGTAAAGCATGGGACATCACAAGCTTTGTGTCCCACGACACACCCAGTCCCTCTGCACAGTGTCTCAATTTTCCATTTCTCTTCCCTTCTCACTACTCACAAGCATAAGAGTAATGCTTGGGGTTCTACAGGTTGGTAGAAAAGAATTTCAACTTTATTCTTACTGCATTCAGCATGTACTCTCTGTTGGCCAACGCAGTGCCCCAGGTCTTCAGGAATAAAACTGCATTGATGATGTGTCCAAACCAAAGAAAAAAACCAGGAGAGTGATTAGGAGAATCTATGATTGTTTTTCTGTCCCTTTCTAGTGCCAGTGCCCAGTGTCACACTGATGTTTCTGGTGTGATGCAAGAAGCAAAATTAGTTTAAAGATTTCAAGATAAGCAAGGAAGTATGTACAAATTGGAAACATAAATGAAAAGAGTACAATTTGTCATGCAGCTGTTTGTTGAAAAGGCAATGTATCTCTTAATGTTATTAACTTCTGTCTCTTCTGCCTCTGATGGTGAGCTTATGGAATGGACATGTTCTTCTTCAAAATTTCATAAGCTGATAAAATGCTCAGCAGAAGGGTGTAAAGTGTTCAGCACAAACCTCATGTTCATGGCTACCAAAGTTCCAAGAGCCATAAGACAGATTTATTAGGGACAGCTTAATTGTCTAATTACTACACCCAATAATTGTACATCTTCAACAGTCAAGAAAAACTGAATTTTTTTTCAGGTTTCCCCCCCACCCAGAATCTCCAGCACTGCCAAACCCTATGGTGTGCATTCAAAAGCTTATTTATTTATGCATATGGCTTGCATATCTCAAGGCTAGATGCATAAATTTTTAGGAGCTGACGTGCTCTTCAGGGAAAAAAGTTCCCCTTCTGAATTATTCTATTCACTCTGCAGCTATCCACTGCTACCCCTTGTTTATCTGCTCATTACTGTGACTGAAAATGAGTTTGTCAGAAGAAATATAATTTAAAGAATGAGAACATGAACATAGAGGGCATCTTGATAACTCAGCAAATATGTAAGAGTTTGGGTTTTTTTTATCACAGAGATAAAGCTTTTTCTTCTAACATTCTTTTTAAAAGGAGCATTCTTAAAAGCTTTTGTGGAAAAAAAATCAGAATACATATTAAACAAATGCTCTGTAAGCTGCTTTGCCTTGCTGTACACAGGCATAGCCTTCTCTGTAAAGAAAAAAAAAGATCATCAGGATGATTGCTGTGAAAAGGCTGAATACTTCACAATTTTTACCTGAAGTGGGAGTCAAATAATTCATTACTTGGGAAAATGTCTAAGCCTCATCACAAATTCTAACAAATCAAAACCTTTGCTAATCTCCATTGATCTCAGTGTGCATGTGTGTGGTGGGGAAGGGGGAATGACACAGAAGATAATGCTCTGCCTTAAATTATGCTGAATTGCACCCAGAAGCAGATGGAAGTGTGTTTAATCTGTTCATGGCAGCCAGCTCCAAGAAGCAGTCAGAGCCACCATCTCCTTCCTCAGCTGAAATTTGCAAGTGATCTTCAGACAGAACCCAAAATAATCACCTCTCCTCAATTTTCTGACCAACATATTAGGAAAGAAGACGTTTCTTCTAGCTCCTAGATTGCAGTATGTTTCTGCAGCTCTTGTCCCTATCTAAACCAGCTTGTCCCTTTGGTAAAACCAGGAGATTCCCACGTAAGGATCAGTGCAAATACACTGGTTGTTTCCATTCCATCTATTTTACATTCCTGGATGCCTGCATTTATTCCAGTGACTCATTCATTTGCCAAAATTTTGTTACCCTCACTTTAAATGGATTATATGTGCCAGCAGCATGTCTGCTGACACTATCCTGGGGCTATTAGCCAAGGAAATGATTGCCTTTCTAAGTGGTTTGATTATTCCCTTTCCTATAGTCACTTGTTTCAGAAGAGAGAGGGTATGGATGGGTACCATGAAAAAATATGTGTTTTGCAATTCAAAAGTTTGCAATGACCTGTGTGTCTGAAGCTGTTAGAGACCAGACTATTCTTAGGAGAGATAACCACAAATCTGTAATTAGAGAGGTCCTCATCTCTAAAGTGGTCTAAGACGTGGTGCTGGCTGAGATAGGCTGACTTCCACACTGGACTGGTAATCTCTGCTTTCCTAAATTTCCAAATCCAGAAGAGAATACCTTAAAAAAAAGTGCTGGTGGCTCTGACTTCATGCACTTACATTCAACTCATTCAGCCTGAGTTTAATGTAAGTGCATGAAGTCTGTCTGGGGTTTTTTTTTGGCCTTTGTGTTTGTTTATCTTTCTACATTTCTTCTGCCAATTTCACACCTGACCAGACAAACTCACAGAAGTTTTTTGTTGCAAGGTAAGGCAAGTCAATAAACAGACAAGTTAAGAGGAAAACACGCTCTAAATGATACTTTCTTTTCTTCTGGCTTCATTATCCCAGTGCCCCCCTTGGCTCCCAGACTGTGCTGTGATGTTGATTGGCTCACAAATAGACTGTAAAATCCTTTAGGCTAGGACCTTCTTTCCCGTTCTCTAAAACCATTAGCCAGACCCTCAGCACTACATAAATGCAAAGAAATAATGATGCTTATGGATGATAATAATGACTAAAAATTCATATCCTCTGAAGACCAGGAGATATTCACAGCTTCCCAATTTGCCTCAGAAGGGATAAGAAGAAGAAGCAGCAACAGAGAAAAGCCGAGCAGAGAGTCAAAAATGGGGAAAGTGCAACAATAACAACAAAAGGAAAAACAAAGACAAGTTCAAGGAATCCCTGGAGAACTCCAGCCTTAGAAGTCCCCTGCACGCAGTGGCAGCGAGGAGCCCGTGGCAGCGGCTGCTGCCGTGTGTTTGATTCCCCCCGGGCTCCAGCTCTGTCACTCACCCAGCTCTGCTGTCATCAGCCAGCACAGAAATAGAGCATGCCTTACCCCAGGTCCCATCTCTGCTCCTCACAAAGTCAGAGCCTGCTTGTAGATCAGAGCTGTTCCAAATACAAAATGAAGAAACAGACACGCTGTCAAAGTAGGATTTTCTTTTCTCCTTGCTTTGCTGATGTTGTAGGAATTGGGCTTCAGATGAAAAATATTTTTAGTTAAGAAAATGAAGGAAAAAAATTCAACTTAAAGTGCAGATTCTGCAACTTGGAGATATTAAGTGAATTATTTTATTTTTACTAAGTTGCTTAGGTTTTAAAAAGGAAAAAAAAATCAGTAGAAATGAAAAATCACACTACAAGACATTGTAGATATCTTTATGTCTTGTCTGTATGGTTGGACTGTTAACAGATAAAGGATTATATTTTCATTGTCATTATTCTTCTCATATTCTCACATCTCAATGGTTGGCTTCTATTTTATACAGGAATGTGGTAAGATATTTTGGACTCTTTATTGTTATTGCCTATCCAGATGTGCTCCTCTTCCTATTTCATTCAACCTTTAAAGCTCAGATATCAAAAACAGAAGAAAGAGATTGTTGGAGTGGGATTTTCTTTTGCTTTTCTGTTTTTCCCCCAAAACAAGGAATTGTCCTCTAAGTCAGAAATGTCTCCTGGAAGCCAAATACAAGGTTTGCATGCCTTGAAGAAGAGCAAACTGTGTTTACTCCTTTCCATCTGTCAATGAATTTCTGAGCGACCAACCACTAACACCAACATTCTCCTGTAAATGTTTTATTGGTACCTAAATGCACATAGTTGAGATTTTCTTTTTATTATTTTTTCTTTTTATTATTTTCATATGAAATCTATTTCACATTTAGCAGTCACACAAAGGGAACAATTGTTTTCCAGTACATTTAGTACACCAAAATTAGAGATTTGGGAGGTGCAAAAAAAATCCAAACAGTCTAATTCCTGTTACAAGTTCTGAAAAATATCCTCTCTAAAGCCAGTACATTTTATTGCATTAAAA
Source organism: Haemorhous mexicanus (assembly GCF_027477595.1). Taxonomy (NCBI): domain Eukaryota; kingdom Metazoa; phylum Chordata; class Aves; order Passeriformes; family Fringillidae; genus Haemorhous; species Haemorhous mexicanus. Next base: position 13,580,546 of record NC_082348.1, read on the forward strand.
TATTAGCAAAGCTCTAGTATTTTAAGTCTTTGGTTTGTAGGTTGTTCAGAAATATGCCTACCTATATAAGCAAACCCAGTAGTATAAATCAAGCAAGTGCAACATTAACCAAACTGGGAACTTATACTGAGCATTGAACACATAGGAAAGGACAATTTCCAGGCAAAACAAATAATTCTTTTAAATATTTTTCTGTGTATAACCAAAGAATCATGAGAATAATAAAAAACCAACAAAGTATCTACAGGGCTTATGTCCCCATAAAAATATGTCTTGCAGAGTCTAATTTCTTTTGTTATTACAAAAGCAGTTGTTATTAAACAATTGCAATCTGATTTTATGCTTTCAAGAGGAGCACTTATGTACAAAGATAGTGTGCTGCAGAACTCTTGTTAGCTTTGCTGAACTGTGCATGCATAATACATAATTGCTGGAAGTGAAACAAAACCGCTAAACCAAACAGGTGGGAAAGAGATGGAAAGAGAGAAGGAGGGAGAAAAAGACTAAAATGTGATTAAAGCTAAATCAAAAGCCTGCATACACACACACACACATATATATATATAAACATGTAATGCTCTTCACTGTTACAAAGTTGTTATAGGCAGATTTAGGAAAAAAAAAACTTAGTAAAATATCCACCTTCTCTTAGCAGAAATAAAATTCTGATATTCTATATTATGCTGTTTTTTTTTCATCAGGCATTCACAAAGATATTCTAGAAAAATTGCCAGAGTGAAGATCTTTTGATTTGTTGGATTTTGTTTGTTTTCTTCCCTAGTTCTTTATTCATCTTTATTTTCTGCCTATGATTCTAATTTCTAACTCCCAATCAGGGCAGAGACTCCTGCAAAGGAAAAGTTCATGAGAGACAGGATAATACTCTTCCCATCCAAAACTTTACTTACTTTTATTTTTTTTTCCTACTTTTTTTCTATCCAGACTCTTAAAAATTCTTGAACAGCACTCAGTTCTTCTCTAACATTCCTACTGGTAATCAGTCTGTACTGCCCTAGAGCTACCAATCTACCAGTCTTGTCCTCCTCTGTACTGCTCTTTCCACCTTTTTCTGAATTGGAAACACTGGTGGATCAAACAACCTTGAGAAGGACAGATTGTGCCCCATAAAGAGAGAAACAGACACATGATATCATGGACAGTCATTAAGAGACATTGGAAAAATATATTTCACCCTCTCACATTGAGACTAGGTAGCTCACTGGAGAAAGACAACCATGAGACCCTGTTTTTTCTGGAATGGATTCCTATTTTTCCATTAAAATTGTCCTTTTTTAAAAAAAGTCTATGACATAATTTGAAATGGAAAGGGGAAAAAATTTAGTCTTCCCCTTCTAAGAGAACTGATTTTGGTAGTTTGAGAACTTTGTTTACCATTGTCTTCCTTCATGGACTCCAATGGAGATTGAGAGATTTTCCCTCATAGCCTCTGGCAGGAAAAGTTTGGTCACTAAACGACCTCTTGCATCTATCTAGAGCTTCAAACACTTATAGCTCATTAGATTTCTAGATACCAGGCACTGCAAAATACCTCTTTTTTTTTTTTTTTTTTTTTTTTTTTTAGGATGCTGAAGAGCACGGATAAATCAGTAGAGAAACACTATACCAGAAAGATATAAAGTGACTCTCAGAAATTTCTTCTAAGATTGGGAAAAAAATGCTTGACTTTGGGATTCAGAGAGCTCAATCTGCTTAATTAATCAGAAAAGAAGAGTGAAAGACAAATTGGTTGAAATATGTACGTTCAAAGAGAGGATGTATGGTGCACACAGAACCCTTTAATCTTTTGGTGAAAGGCATAACAAGAGTCTGGAAACTGAATCACATATGCAAGACTGAGAAATTTGCTACATGCATGCTTGACAAAGAGATTGACTGAGAAACTCCTGAGGAAAGTGTAGAGCCTTTATCATCTCTTCAAAGCCAGGACACAATGCCTTTCCTCAACCAATTCTTACTTTTTGCTCTGAAATTGTCTGTTACAAGGGTGAAATTTAACATCCTGTTATAGAAGAGCCCAGATATATACATCTCAGTCCCTTCTAGCCTAGATGAATCAGGGACTCATTTCAAAGAGGAGTAAACTAAGCATTGGAAAATACAATTTCATCCTCCATTATCAATCCTGTAGATCAGGATAGCTGACAGTGAAAGATCACTTCCATGGTTCAAACCTTGGCATTGCAAGAAAATGGCTGAAAACACAGCAATTCTACATGTTTTTATCACTTTCCTTTTCTTGAACCCCCAGGATATAATCAACTACGATGTCTTTTATTGATTATTTTAAAATTAGTGATGATGATAATGCTTTACAACTATAGTACCCTCTCATGGTTTTAGAAATAAAGAAATAAAGATACACTCAAAATTAGATGGTAAAATTTGCAAGCTATAAATATAAGGTTCTACCGATTTCCACCAAAGAAAAAAAATCACTAAGAAGCAATGTACTTATATGTGTATATCATTTGACTACCTATGGGATGGAGGGGAGCAACTGTTTGAAAACACACATTGAAAAAAATTATAGACCATTCAGTTCATGAAAAGATGAGAATAATTTGTGCAGCTGAAAATGGGGTGGGAATATAGCTAGAGAGAATGGAGACACAAATTGAAGAAATCTGTTATTAAGAAATAAGTTGAGAATTTCAAGGCTTCTCTTTTTTTCCACAGAATACATAGATGAAGAAGGACCTAAATTATTTAGACTGCCTCCAGGCTATGTTAGGGGACCACTATTTTAAAAAGCTTGGGTTTGTGCTCTGGGATTTTATTGAAAGGACAAAATAAAACCCAGCTCTCTAGATGGTAGCTTATTAGCTGCAGTCCAGGATCTGGCTCTGATGATTTATTAGGGAGCACTTTGAAAATGCTGGAGACCTGCCATGGGTTTACAATGCAGTGTGGAGTTAGGGAAGCTACCTACTGCACCCACATCCCTCCCTCTGGGCTCTATCTACCCAAAAACTAATATAAAGCTTGGTGGTAAAAAAAAATGCTGGGACTGCAGGGATAGTGACATGGAGGAGGGCAGCATTCCAGAGGGCCAAATTAATTTCCCTAGGGAGCCCCTGCTTGTAAAATCCCATAAACAAAATGTCACTTTTCATTGCTAAACCTCTTTGATTGCTAACAGCAAACACATGCCTTATTTTGGCATAAAGCTCTGCACCATCAAATTAAATAATGTTGAGTTGTTGTTTTGTTTTTGGTTTGCATTTTTTCCCCTAACAATCTGTCTCACACATTCTTTGGCTGCCTTTAAAAGTCACTTGTAAAGTTTCACACTTGCACGCTGCGAACAGCGGGGCTGGAAAGCTCAGTGTCTCCAAGGATCAATAAGCTTTGAGTCGTTGTGGTTCAAATGGAGTGAAACAAGCCCAGCAAGTGACAAGTGCCATCTCATGGTGACTGCAGGGAATGAAAGGGAAGGTCTCCAGGTGATCCCTGATGGCTGAGTGGGAGCATCACCTGAAGGCCTGATAAAATTACTCAATGCTTGAACTTGAAGGTACCAGGGATTCTGTAAAGGAAATTACAGGTGAAGTGCCATGAGGTCACTGCTGTTGTAACAACAAAACAGCTCTAACATCAGAGTGTTCCTCAGTGTCAGCGCCTGGCTATTTCTAAAGGTGCATTGTAATGCCAGCTGAAAAAGTGTATTTGGGTTGGGTTGACAAAGCCCAAACCTGTACTGAAAACCAGACTTATAAAGGAAAAAGCACAAAATAGGCTCCCTGCCAGAGTAGGCTCCTACAGCTGACAAACTATTGGCTAAAATTATTCTAAAATTATTCCAAAAAAGGTGTTAGTGTGCAAGGTGCTTTTGGGAGTCAGCAGTTTCCAGGAAGAGAATAGGATTTGAGGAATTTCCTCAAACTATAAGAAAAATGTTTAAAAATCCTAATGATTTCAGAAGACTACTCAGAATGAGATGCTTACACTTAGGACAACTGTAATCTCCATGTCCTTCTGTGCATGCCATGAGAAATATATTCCTGATAGCTCCAGGCAAAAAATATCTCAATATGCTATGCTCCAAGGAAAGGTGAAATGTCCTATACTTCACTAGGCTCCCTGTGGAAAAGGAACCAACCTGGAAACACAGTGGTTCCATTTGGAGCAGAACTTTGATTTTTAACGTTTTAGGAATAATTCTTAACTGATCAGAATGAAGACACACTTTTAGATCAACATGGGAAACCAAGCCCCTCTCCATCAACCTAAACTGCATCTCTTCCCTGAAGAGCTGTGGGTGGGTCAGCCTGTTCTCTGTAACCTCTACCCAAGCACTCAGTGCCACCAAGTTCAGTTCAAACTCAGCAACATCCCCTCTACACAGTGATCCAACTGCCAGTGGGGTCTGCCACACAACTCCATTCATTTAATAAACTTCACTGCCTGATACAGATCTACAGCGTTCAAAAAGATCCATGTACAGTTCACTTCATGTATTTTTAGTAAGCTTTCTTGCACCTTCTCAATTTAAAAGGAAAAAAGAAAAGTGATAATAGAAGTTGAACAGAAGTAGATGTTGGTATTATTATGTGGACACAAATGACATTGAATACTCATTCCAATACCTAGCACTGATTATTCCCACCACCTTATCTAGAAATAATTAGTGAGCATCCTCCTGAGAACAGCAACCCTAATGCTTCTCTTTGCTACATTAAAATTACCCAGGCTTTGCACCAGTGTAACTACACAAAGGATTACAATCATTGCCTACAGTTTTAAAACTCCTCTAGCCTGCAGAGTGAGCACAGTTTTTCAGTGCAAGATATCCAGAACTGATTTCCTTGGGAATTACAAAGCATAAAAACTGAAGACAGATACAGACTTAGCAATAAGCACAAGATTACATGTTTGTACTGATAACAGAGAAGTAATAAAAAGAAAATACTTAGCTTAAACTTTGAGCATATGGAACAAGCATGCATGTGGAGAGGGAACTCAATTATTTAGTGAAATGGTGTTTTCAAAGTAGCAAGAATTTCCTTTCCATGCCCTGATATTTTTTCCCCTGCTACTTGTTTCTTTGGTTCATTTTCAGTCCCCACCTGCTCCTGGAGCAGCAGGCAGACCTTGTCATCAAAGGCTTCAGGATCAGCCTAGCAAGCCAGGAAACCTTGGTCCCTCCCTGCTGCAGCTGGCTTCCTCTGCAGGCAATTGGTCTTTCCTAGTGCTGAACACCAGGAACTGATTTTGCCAGCTTTATTCAGCTTTATCTTAGAAAAGTGCACTTAGCAAGAAAATACACTCAAATACTTGAAAAGCTAGAAAAACAACCCAATCTTAAAGGGAGACCTATGAAAATTCTGCCACTTCTGATCCTTGAGGCACTCATCTTCATCCATTTTAAATGTCTCTGATGATTTCTGTGCCCATTTTTAGCATTACCAGGAACTAACAGAGTATTTGAGATGAGGAACCATGGAGTTAAACCTATATCTAAAACATAGGCTGCTATCTTCACTTTTATTCAGCTAACTGGCCTTTGGGAACCAACACAGTTCTTAGGTAACCACTTGGGAGTGGAAGAGAGAGGAGACAGTGGTGGTGCCTCTCCAGCCATTATCTTGGGGCTACAGCTTCTGTATGCAGCAGGGGAGCCCTACACTCTAACCTGCCCTTCCCCTGAATGGGTTTGAACCCCTCTCCTGAATGCATGCTCTAACTACCAGCCTAAAACATATTTCAATTGAGAGTTTTCTTGCCCACACATATCAAGGTAATCTTGATTTGCTTGAAAATATGAAAATGCTAATGGATAGAAGAAGGTGGGTGGTTTTTTACATTAAACTGAAGATAAACCAATATCTCACCTTTGAATTTCACTTGACTGTTCTGGAGAGGTTGGAACCAGCAATTTACTAGTCTCAACAGTGATCTCTGAAATATGGACAAACTACTTCTGGATTTCCCTTCAAGAAGTGTGACAACCTTGCCTCAATTATAGTCATTCATATTTACATTTGAACATATAAAATTAATACCATATCCTTCCACAGCACATTTCACAAATCCATACATTTCTACTTCCTCTAGCAAGTCACACATCTACCTGTTTCAGTGTCCTTCTCCAGGGCATGTCAAGACCTGTCCTCTCTCCATTTTTCAGTAGGAGGAGGTTTGCACACACTCACCAAATCAATTTGCTGTATCTGGGTCCAAACCTCCCAAATTATTAACCATTCTTACATAGCCTTACTGCTAAACTCTGTTTTATCTTTCATTACAGCAAGGATATAGATTTAGCAAATGTAAAATAGGGTCTCTGACAACTAGATTGCCTCAGTCTTAGCAAAGGACATGTAACAGATCTGGTCAGGTGGTGAGAACATGCCTGGTCTCATCCCTTCTTAATTTTCCCCTCCTGTCCAAACTGCTAAGCACTATCTCATATCAATCTCAAAGGACATGGTAGCAGGAGAGGTCAAATAACTTCTCTTAATCAGAAAGAAACAAAAGCACAGAAACAGGTGCATGGAATGGGCTCTTTTTGGCTGATCTTCTGCAGCTGGATAAATACCAGGGAACAAAACACAACCACCCCTTGGTGGAGAGGGAGATGGAAAACATGGACACCCTGCCATTTCTGGGATACACACTTTACACCAAGACATCTTTTTGAAGTATGAGGGAGCAAACTACAGTTTGTTCAACACTGTCAATAAATGATTGTCAGTAAATCTTGGTCTACTTCATGGAAATAGAGCCAGCTGGGAGCTTTTTGAAGATGTGTTGCATTATCAGTCTTATTTGTAGAACTGGGTAATTTAGGCAGATTTCTGAATACAGATTTGTGATTTCCTCTCTTAACTCATTATTCATACAACTGTTCTTGACATTTCAAAATGAACAGAAGAAAACCTTTTGTCTCAATTTTGTTCTCAAATAGTAGAGTCAAAAAAAGCCCCATAAAGTGGTAGAAACAGGATGTTTTAGAGACACTGAAACAAACATTTATTGTGCTTGTTGCAAACTGAATATTTCAAAAATCTTTAGTCATGACAGGAAAATTATTTGCAAACTCCGAGATTTTGAGGTGGGAAGGCGTTTCCTCTCCTACTTCCAGTGAGTTGACTGTTCAGAATACAACAGCTATTTTATAATTTTCCATTGCAGTCCTCCTACACCCAAACTCAAATAAATAGAACCAGCTTCAAATCTTTCCTTAGCATCCATTTTTTACTACATATCCAATGTAAAAAGTACCAGGGAAGACAGTGTGTTTTCTTTAGTTACCAAGCTAACTGAAGAACATCACAAATTCCTTTTGCTGGTTCCACCAGTTGTCATCATACATCCAACTTAAATCCCAGCACACTTTGCAGACACACAAGCTCTAGAAACATTGACAGTCAAGACCTTTTCTTCTTTCCAGTCCCATCATATTTTTTGGTGCTGTTTTCCCTTTCATCCTCTGCCAGCTCCCCAAAAAGGGAAGGAAAGGCACAAAATATCCCCAAGAATGTAAACAAAAAAGTGAAAACTTGGGACCTCGTTCCAGCAGACACTAGAACATGAAATTTACTGCTGAACCAGCAAAAGTTTTCAGTCCTAAAAGCTCCAGTTAAACTCAAGAGATAAATTTTTAACTGGCCTTTCTCCCCTTTAAGTTTCATTTCTCAACAAACTTCACCTGCACTTTGAGAACTAAACCAGAGCAATTAGCTTTTAGCCCTGTCTTTTATAGCTAATTGCCCTTAAGGCAACTGCAAGGATTCCCAGGTGTCAGCTTTCTGTGGTGTTTATGCAAGTCGCAGAAGAGAGCAAGCAAAGACATTAAAATAGAGAAGTTCTTCAGCAGACATACAGAGAAAAAGGGAACTTAAAAAGGCAACAAGGCATGATCATTAATTTTCTATGTATATCACGTTTACTCACTGAATTATACAATGTGATAGCATTACAAGCAGAAAAAGCTTCTTAAATGTAAAGATTTAAAAAAAAGCTTCTCCAATTTCTTCAACCCTACAATGACCCCCTAATTGGCACTTGAAATTCTTTAGCCACGAATTTAATTATATTTCTGACACCCTTGAGAGTGTTTTCTTTTATTTATTTATTTTAACTGGCTTTTTTTTCTCTCTTGACATTAATCTAAGAAGACTATGTGGGTGTTTTTTGTCTAAAACAGCAGTCACTGCACTTAACAGGAAACAATTTTCTGCTGCCTGGAAGGTGAAAATTTCCCTTCAAATCACTGTAGGTGAACTCACCTTCCTATGCCAGCAGGAGATGGCCACAGATGGGCTTTTCTGCTGACATTTCCATCTGTTGGTTTGGTTTTTAGGTCCCTCCAGTAGTGTCTCAGTGGAGGGTGGTGCTGGGGACTCCATGACTTCCCAAAGGAGGAATAGCTGAACTTGCTGAGCCCACACTGTGCTGCTGCTGGCACTCAATAACTTCCTGTGCATGCAAGAACATGTTCCAGCCAAGTTCTCACCAAGAACAAAAGTCATATTTTCCAGTCTGAGGAACTTCAGAATTCTTCAGGACTACAGATGCTGACTGAACCAGCACTGGTTTTTAGGAGCTAAGCTCATTGAGAAGTCCAGCAAGAGATGACTTGGAAACCCCTGTTACTATAGAAATAACCAACGGTGTTAGACTTCTAAGTGCCCCAAAATTTGGGGCTTAATACCATCATCCCAACAACTGCCTTGAAGTTCTCCTCACAGACTGTGGTTACCAGGGCACATCTCCCTCATTCTGCTATCAGTTTCAATATCAGGCTTTTCATCTTAACAAATCTGGATGGTATCTGACCTACAGTAAGATTTCTTTCTAGAGGCAATCATGATTGTCACTAGCTTCCATGGCTATATGCAGAGCAAACAGCACTTTACATATGATGTGAAGACTTCTATTTCCATGGAAGAAAATGTAAGGAACAGAAATATAACAAATCTAAGAAAAAAAGGGTAACAAAAAATATCTGAGCATTTGTGCCACTGTAGGTCTTTTTGTGTGCTCAGTAACTTGTTTCAGATTAATTAGCAATCTTTGAGTGGTCCTGCTAAGCAGGTGGCAAACTAGAATGCATTGTTTTGCTTTGATGCCCATATTTCACAGTGCACTCTTAATGCCTTTTTATTTGTATTTTTTTTTTTTTTTTTTTGCTCCCTTGTTTTGTTTTATAAGTGTTCAGAGTGCTGCACAGCATTATGGTACACTATCATTTTTCAAGCCATTAAATGTTAACTTCATTTTCTTGTGTGAATTATGCTTTGCTCTTTTAGTTTTGTAATGAAAAGTAAGTACAGGTTATGCAAGCAATAACCCCTGTGTAAGCAGCAGCTATCTTTTTAAACGGTTTATTATGCCACAGTCTGGTACTCTATTAAATATAGATTACAGACTGTTGAATAAATGAATATCAACTAAGCAGCCCCATCCTTCTGTACATATCAACGCAAATAATGAATCATGGCACCTCATGAAAATGTATAACCCAGAAGAGTGGGTCAAGAAGTAATTACACATTTGTCTTATCTCATGCTTCTTGCTCTCAAACCAGGAAAACACATTTGTGATGTTTAGGGGACACTGAGAAAGCTCTTGCAACCTGTTTTTCCTGGAAGGTGAAAAAGTATTCTTTCTCATAGTTTTATGTAGATGTGCTTAGATTTCCAAGTATTTTTCTTATACTATTCTTTGAAAAAGATTCTTTCATAGTTATGAATCTACGTTGAAAAATGTTGGTTCATATTCATATCTCATCTCTTCCTCAGACCTGCTGTGTTACAAAAATAAGAGTAACTGAACGGTTCAGCTTGGCAAATGTAGGTAATTATCAAAATAAATGGGCCAGTATATGCATTTGAGGTTGCATTATATATTATGTACAAAATGTAATTATTTAGATACTTTTAAACATAGAAAATGGACATCAATTCAGGACAGAACACATGATTATGAAACTCTTTAGAAACAGGAATTATTAAAACTGATATTGATTAGCAATAACTGAAACTAAAATTTGGAGACTGAAATTCAAATTATGTTGCTTAAAGTCAAAGTAGACTAACCTGTTGCATATGGAACAGATTAAGAACGGACTAATCATTAGGTTATTAAAATAACACCATTAACGTGAGTTGTATAACATAAAGTTATCTTAGCAGCTCAGGAGGAGTTATCTGCTGATCCCAGCTTGAATAAATGGACTCTGAGAGGAGACAATATCAGTGGAGGGAAAAAAATAAGCCAAAAAATTAACTTGCTTAAATACCTTGTGCTCATGTTTTCCAAGGCAAATTTTTTGGCTGCTGACAATCATCATAGTTCCTCTGATTTTAGTGTGGACATGCTTATTCACTCTGCTTGTGAAAACATATTTAAAATCATAGAACCTCTCAGCTGGCAGGGACCCACAAGGATCATTGAGTCCAACTTCTGGCCCTGCAAAGGACACCCCAAGAGCCACACCATGTGCCAGACAGTGTTGTCCAAATGCTTCTTGAACTCTCTCAGGCTTGGTGATGTGACCACTTCCCTGGGGAGACTGTTCCACTGCCAACCACCCTCTGGGTGAAGAACCTTTCCTAATATCCAGCCCAAACTTCCTCTAACACAATTTCAAGCTGTTCCCTTGTGTCCTATAGGTGATCAACGGAGAGCAGAGATCAGTGCCTGGCCCTCCACTTCTCCTCATGAAGGAGAGGATATTAACAATAATTAGACCTGCTTTTAAAAACGTTTCATATTAAAAATCCAGTAGTAGCCATATTTTTCCAGGAATTTCTAATGTTTCTGCCAGAAACCTGGGAAAAAAAAGTTCAGCTTACTGGTTATGGGAACTGAAATATACTTGATGGTTTTTGGCTTGCAAGTAATTTGTTAATATTTTGTCAAAGGAAAAGACACCAAAATGTGTTTTTGTTTAAAAAGACACTATTCATGCAAATAAGCTATATAATTACTGCATATGATTTTCCTATCCTCCTCCTCCCAGCCTGCTGAGGCAGTAAATGCCAGAAGCCATGGAAGCCATTAAAAGGTAACATCTGTGCAGTCACAGGGTGACCCAGTTAATTTAGCACTGAGCACTTTTCAGATGCCAAGATCCTCTGGAGTACCACAATGAAGATAGGGAGAAAGGGAGGAAAATGTTTATTGTTAAATGATACTGATAATTTTATGTTTCCATGAAGCACTTGGACCCTGTCTTGGAGACTAGTGGGAAAAAAGTCCAATTATCTTTTTCTGCCTGTGTCAAATCAGAGGTCCCAAAAATTGCTCAAAACCAAACACAAAGAGTAAAAGAGAAAACTGGGAGAAAATGAAACATTGGAACAATTCTACTGCCTGCCTATCAACTATTTCTTGTTATACAAGATATACACTATATTAGATATAGTATTTTTTGGAGTCACAATTATGAACTGGCAAAACCCATGAGTTTTATGACAATTTATGGCTCCAAAAATGAACCAGTGTTCTTATTCATTAAAAGAACATGAAGAAAGCTGACTTTAAATGTCCTCAAGATTAGCTCCAAGCTATCCCTTTTACCCAGTGTGGGGTTTTTGTAGCATTCCTCCTTTCTTCTAAGACATTAAAAGTCACTTAAAGTTTAAGGAAAAAGCCAGTATTCCTTATGAAAGGCAGAGGAATTAAAGCACAGAGAAGGAAAAAAGAAGGCCACACAGCTGTCTAATTCCATTGTTTGTTTTTTCACTCTACATCCTTGCCATGTGTGAGCATAGACTAGTGTTCAAAACACTGAGCCATGCACAACCAAGAAGCACAAACGAATATCCACGTCTCTATCCTGTCCTAATTTGTTACTTCTGGGTGATTTTGTACTGACCACATGTATCTCCAACACCATATGCTGGTAAATATGAGTATTCCCATTTTACAGAAATAAAAAAATGGGGTCAGCGTGAAGATAAACTGTTGCAGTAGGACAATAAAATGTAGACCACAATGAAAAAGTAGCAATTTAACATTCATTTTCTTCATCTTTGCAGTAAGAACATGTATACTGTACCTATATTGAGAAACCCATACGTAGTTACATTGCACATGTGAAAATACATACCTGCTTATCAAGTGAAGAACTCCTAGCTGTTCTTCATAAACACTACTAAAATCTTGTTATTTTCCAATGATTGAAGGTGCTGCTTATACTAAGTGCTGGCAATTTCACTTTCTTGGACACTCAGTGGTGTGGTGTGTGCAACTGCAGGTAGGGCATGTTCCTTGGTAAAGAGACAATACTGAATTCAAAGTATGTGGGATAATGGCAGGAGAAAGGTGGTGATTTCTTTTATGATAGCTGATGCTACATTATTTCTTTGCAGCTTCTCAGGTCAGTATTGTAAAATAGAACCTAACACAAGGTTCTGGTCAAGATGGAATCTTCCTTTCCAGAGACTTATGGCCAGTGGGATTGTGTCTATATATTAGGATTCTAATATATAGAACCTCAGGTTTATGTCATGGCTTTTTCTAATATATAGAACCTCAGGTTTATGTCTTATTTTTATCATATCTGGATAAACAACTTTTTTGTTTATCCAGATATGATAAAAATAAGACATAAACCCGAGGTTAAAAACAAAAGCAAATATCCTACCTAATGTACTAGCCTGTTGTTTTATTAACTGAAAGGCAGGGGAGTTTCTGGGAGCATTTAAAATTCCAGAGTGCAATAATTATAAAATCCAGTTAACAGCAAATCTTCTAAGGGTAAAGGAGAAATGTGAAAAGTAATGGCTAAATCAATAACACCTAAGTCCTGGAGTATGGCTAGTGTGTCTTATGTGAAATATCAATAATTATTTATAGCATGCAAAGATGTCTTCAGCATTCAAAAGATATGCAGAAGACCCACAGGATGAATGATGTACTTAGGTTTATAGAGGCAGTTCAGTTCCATGTTTAAAAAAGGCTACTGAAAATGTCTCCAACAAGCACCAGTGTCCTGCTACAGCCTACATTCCAGGCTTGCCTGTACTTGGGGCACGTGTACCTAACTCAGCTGCCAGTTTAGACCCAGCATTGCCCTTTACCCACCCTATCCTGTGCTATCCACTCAAGAACATAGATAGATTTTATATTAAGATCTAAATCTGAATTGAAAATTAAATTAAATCTAAATTTGAGTTGAATTAAGAAGAGTGTAAGTGGTTTCCCAATGCTTAAGTCTGCAATCAATGTCCAAGTACAGATTTCAATAGGCCAAAAGAGTCAGTTTGGCATCTGTTTGTGATTAGAGCTATCTCTGTTTCCCTAGGCTTTTTGTCACAGTGTTTGTCACAGTGTCATCAGTCTAAGACTGATCAGGATTTGTGCAACCGATCTGCTCCAAAGCATCCCCTCAGTAAAAAGAATAAATGGTGGTGGTCACAAGAGTCTAGTCAATCTATCCCCATTGCCTTTGGAAATCAGTGCAAGGGAAGTGCCTGAATAACATTGTAAATCTGAGCCAAAGCTGCTTTGGGTTCATCCAGATATTACCTAATGTCCCTCTGAAGACAAACCACTTCAGTACTTACAAATTAGGCTGATCATAACACATGCAACATAATGAGCATTTCCCATTTAATTTTCAGTTCCATATTCCAGAATATATTTCAGATGTTCTGTGCTTACACAGCTGCAGTGCCCAAAGGCACAAATCATCCTTTAAGCTCTATTGTGCTAAGAGTTATTCAAACACTCAGAGGACCTTTTCCCACACACCTTATGAGCCTAGAATACAAGCACTGTGCACAGGCTGGAAAAATATGGTTACAGTCACATACATAAAGATTGATATATTGATACTTCATGTTTTATATAAAGATAGAAAAATAAATGTAACTGCCAATAAACTGAATCTGCTATTCATCAAGTTCTCTCATTTGTTTCCCAATTTTATAGCAGAGAGGACACTGGAGGGGAGATTTGCCATAAAAACAGCTGTCACAGTCAGTTTCTGCATCAGCTGAGGAAGCTCTCTGAGGTGATGTGCCAGACAGTACATTTCACGTCGATAAAATAAGGGCACATAATGCAAAATATGACATACCCTGTTTAGCTAAGACTGCTAATCAGGTCCTAATTTCTAGCTCTCTTCTATAGTCTTGGAGCATTCTTAAGAATTTTTTTCTGTACATATGGTTCCACTAATAACACACACCCTGCTCCATTCTCAGTCTCATTCACATGCCTGAATATTCACAAAGTGTTTCATAAAAATACTCTTATGTTGCAAAAGCTGAAAATACTGTTGTCTTTTAACAAAGACCTCTAATACCAGAACTGGAATGAAGTTAGGTGCTGTGATTTGATATCCTGGCACTAAGCAAGCTGTGGTAGCTAACACGTGCATAATATGCTTAGTCTAGAAATAATTACATTCATTTTAATTTGCCCTCCCTGAAATGTGAAAGAAGTTTCCTTATATTTTATTTGCAACATGTAACAAAAACTTCCAAGAATGGCTCTTTGAAAGGACTTAAAGAGCCCTGTTGCCTTTCTCAAACAGTGTCAAGGCCACAAGAGGAATTTGCCATAAGATGATAAGCAAATAATAATAATTATTTGGGAATAATTCAGATAAGCACAGAAGGGAGGAATTTGGAACAGGAAGGCAATAACTCCAGCCCTAGCAGAGGTAAAATCGGGTTAGCACATTCAGGATAACACATCCAGACAAGAACTTCCACGGTGGCAAACTGGGAAAGGAAGCAACTCTCATACACATCACCCCAAGTTATGGGAAGGGCACCTGTGACCACCCTGTGGATCCCCAGAATTTGGACTGTGCAAAGGTGGCAGCCCAGAAGACTCTGGGACCCCCACCAGCCAGAAGCCCAGGGTGAAGAAGGACAGATGAGATGCCACAGGATCCACAGGTGGTGATTCTGTCCTGCTTCATCTCTCCCTCTCCATTTTCACTGCAAATCCAGGAGGAGGCAGGATTCCTATCATGCCTCTACTCAGACACACATGGATACCAAACTGCTTTCCTATGTCTGTCCAGAAGCAGCTCCAGGGCTCCTTTAGGTAGCATATAACAGAGTTTGGATGACTACAAACCCAAAACATGAAACCCAGATTAGTGCAGCAGTTCTACTGCACAGCTAGTAAAAATAAAGAACAGAAACAAAATCTCTCAAGAAAGTTTTATAAAGACAGGCTAAAGTTGCTGGAATGATTTGCCATGAGGGGATGGGAGGAGAAAAATATAATTATAAACTGGCAGGTATTTGAACCAGTGAACCCAGGAACTATTTTGTTTTTCATGAAAGAGAGAGCTGGGAACTATGAAAAAATCTGGTCTTTGTTCTGATACTACATGATTAATTACAGATAAGACAGATTTTTAAATGCTTCTTCATTTATTTGTAATTCCCATAAATTTCTTATTTAAACTCAGTTCTATGAGCAGATTTTATCCTGGTGAGAAAGAATCAAACCCCTTTATATACATAACTTTGGTTTTTTGGGGCCCCTATTTGTGCAGTTTGCTCTGGAGGTTTTTTCAACAGGGGAAAAAGAGTAAAGATGAAATATATTTTTCTGATTTATCCATAAATGACACATAGATAGGCTTGCCTAAAATGTACAAACAAGGTGATTTTTTCAATCTATAATATGTATTTCTCTCCTGCATTTTCTTATTATGACACTGAAGTGTTTCTAAAATCCTTACAACTCTCTAAGATACTATTTAGATACTTCAGTATCAGCAAACTTCTGCTGCTATTCTAAGATTTGCAGACAATAGGAATTTTTGTATCTAAGGTGTCAACAGCTTAATAAATATCTTTGCTTACAATTCATAACTACTGAGTATTCTTCTAATGAATCTTTTTAAATATTGGACTATTAAAAAATATTCCAGGGAGTGCTTATTAAATACTCTGCTTCACTGTGTGTCTAGCCATGTTATTTTATTGGAGTTCATGACAGCTCATTGCTTTAATATTCCATGCTCATTGCTTTAAATCCATTTAAAGAAAAAAATCACACATGAACTGCATACATAATTTCAAACTAATTACACCACAACTATTATTAAATAATTCCTGCATTATATAACCCCCCCTTAAAATGTAGTTCTATTGTTCAGCTCTAATTTTGTTATCGTAAAATATATTTCTCAACAGATCCCATTTAAATCTTTGAGAGGACACTGTGAGAATGAATATCATCAATTTGTAATTAAAAGGGAAGATTAAGAAATTTAGACCAATAAGTGTACTTATTGCAAGAAAACATTCCTAGATGCCTAAAGACCCTTGAACTGAGTTTTAAAGATTTTAATAATAGAAATAAGGAACTGTGAGCACTGCAGTTTGATCTGCACATGTCCTCTAAGACAACACTGGAAGATCATGGGCTGACCCCAGAGATGTTCTAGAGCCTGCTGAGACCCTTCATTATGAAGTTTTAAATGAGAAGAGTATTACTGAATGATAGACCACTGTAGGATGTTTTATGCTGGATATCTTATGGATGACTCCTCAAAACTGAAAAAAAATTATTTCTTTCATTTGAAAAGTCTAGTTTTGGAAAGACAGTAATCTCTAAAGCAGCTAAAAGTATATCAGAAAGAATTTTCACAGCCATAGCAAACTGCAAAATTTTTTAAAGCTGGTATTTTGTATTGATAAAGAAAGTTCCATCTAGCCAAGCAAGCAGCAGTGATGGTGATTAGGAAAGAATTTTATTACAGGTACTTAAAATTGCCTAGAGAGATCCAGGATTGCCAAGAGATCTTTTTTTTTTTCTCTTTTTAATTTTTTTTTCTTCTTTTCTTAGGGCATTCAGCCATTTTCCCTAAGAAATGTCTCTTATTTACTAGTTCCCAGTAGAAGATATACAAGAAATGAGAGATATTTAAACAGTCCTTAATTTCCTCTTTTTATCTGGGATAGTTTTCAGTGTCCTCAAAAATTTTTTCTGTAACTGAGAGCCAAAGCCTAGGTCTCCAGCTACAGGGAAATACTATCCTAAGTTGTCCTTGACCCATCATTCTCCACCTAAAGTTTGCTATAGATTTCCCCTTCCTGGCTGGTCCTTCCTGAGATGTGCTGAAGAAGAGGCATAGAGAAAAAGTTTTTTCCAGCACACATCCTGATCATGCAACTGATGTGAAATTTTCTGCTTCTCACCCAACATAATTTCTGTGCTTCTCTTTGCCACCCACCTTCTTCTGTGCCTCTAGCTGCATGTTTTGTGAAAAACATGTTTATTACCCATGTTTAAGGTAAGAAAAAGGACTCTGCTGCCATAATTTTAGAGAAAATTATTCCCTTGACTTTGCAGATGCCAAAGCCCTGACTTTGTTCTTTTGAAAAAGCACAGCCCCCTCAGGGGTAGCAGAGGCACTGGGGGTGCAGGGCACAAACCCTTGTAATGGAAATGGGGAATTTCACAGCGTACCCTGCTGCTGCATCTGGCCTTTGAGTTTTCACTTGGTTTTTGGTGGAAGTTACAGAAGCACTGGAAAAAGAATCAGTGTGTGTGTGAATCCAGACAGAAAGTGCATCCCTACCCTACAGAGCCTGCGGTTTAAGTTCATTTTAATTCTTAAAGCTCTTGCTATCTCCTTACATAAGTGTCATTTCTTGTGTGAAGGCAGAGACCAATATTAAGATCCTCAGCTGAAATAATCCTTACAGCTCTGCAGCTTAAGATAAAACTGACAGCTTCTATCAGGTTTTATTCTTCAGGACATAAACTTGGGGTCAAGAAGGCATTCCTTCCCATATGATAGCATTGCAAATTCAGTTCCCATTGCATGGTTTGGTTTTTTTTTTCCTTTTCTCTGATCAATCCTAGCATTATAGAGCTGGATTTGGCACAACAGATTTGTACAAAAGTATTTATGGGATTGATTCTATGAAAACAAACAGAAGCCTTTTCTTGACCTTCTTGCCTATGCATTACTAAACATCCATCCTTCACCCTGGACACCATTCTTTAAAAGCAAATTAATGAGGGCAAAATCCTTCTCCTGTTCAATCTACTGTAGCTGCCTTCTGCACACAGCATTAGGTCACCTGAAACAGTCCCACAGGGTGTGGAAAGGGAAGGGACAAACAGCAGCTATGCTGCATTTAAGTTTGTATGCAAGATGAAATGCAACTAAGTGCAAAAAGCCATAAAAATAGATATTAATTGCTTCTTCCCTAACAGTTTACTTACCCACAGTGAAGAAACTTTCTCTTTATTAGTTGAAAACATACTCTCTCATTCTCTATAATTGTATTAGATGTAGACAGGCATTTTGTGCCTTTGAACAGAATTAGACAGCGCTAATTTTAGGGAAGTGTTTTGGACCAAAACAAAATAATTCTGATGCTGTTAGTGAAACATTTAATTAAACATGTAAACAAATGTGCTTTAAACTTTCTTTCTACTTCAACTACTTTTTGTTATAAAATGTTTGAAATCAAAACAGAGTGAAGAAACCTTCCCACTAAGATAAAATTATAACAAATGTTTTGGAGAATGTCAAAGCAAAAACAACTGTGGGTCACTCAGCTCTTGCAAATCTGACCTGGGAATGGAAGGACAGATTCCCTGCAGGCAGCTAACAGCAGGGTTCAACTGGCTTCAGCAGAGCTGTTATTTACATCAATTAAAAATGGATCTGAAATCTCTTGAAGGGATAATAATATCAACAAATACATTTGTTGTAATTCTCATCTTCGTGAGAAAACCTAATTATCACAGTCTGCCAGATGTAGCAAGGCAGACAGATGTGACCCCAAATTTTAGATGCATTCAGTTATTAGGTATGATTTATGCTCCTCTTAACAGTAGCTTCATAGAGGCATCTATCTATGCATAAATTTAAAAATGGTAGGACTTGGCTTTAAGTGCACTTTGAATACCAAAAGATATTTTCCTCATGGATTCTCCTTGGTTTTGTTTCAGGTATACTGTCTGAAATTTCCCTTTTAGTTTAGAAACACGAGAAGTATGGTTTCAGTCCTTCATAATTCTCAGAAACTTCTCCTAATGCAAGTGTCTTAATTTGAATGTAAAAAAGTTAACTATTAATTGGATACAATTAAGAAAGTAATTTAATTATGCATGAAAGTAATGAATGAACATTTGTCACAGCTGTCAACCAGGATATATCTTTTTCTTTTCTTAAATAGTTGTGACTCTGCATATGGGAGGTAGTAAAAATGAGGGAAAACAGGGTTGGTGGGGGATTAGACATAGGAAGAACTGGATGACCTCATGTGTTGTGGAAGAAAGGGTGATACTTAAAAACCTGAAGTTTATGGTGGCCAAAACTGAAGAAGAAGACTAGAAAAGCTATCTGTAATAGAATGAGATTTTCCTATCTATACACAGTCTTATCACATATTAAAAAAAGACACAACTGCAGACTGCCATCCAATCCAAGTTTCAATGAATTGCCCATGCCTGAAATAAAGATAAAACACAGATGGCATGGTGGCTACATGATACACTGTGAGGAAAGGCACAGAGTAAATGCTGCATGCCAAAGCAATAGTACCAGAATTCCAAAATGATATCCTTAGAAAAATACGGAAACTTTGAAGGCAATTTACCAGAATGTTCACAGTACATTACAAGTCTGGAGTCTTTACTGAAATAGGGAAAAATAAAAGTGATACTTTCCATCCATCCATCTTCCTAAGTTATTTCTGTAATACTACCAACATTTTTTTTTCAATGAAGAGGGAAGAAAACAGTGAATTTCTAAAAAAAGGCAATTCAGAAAAAGGGAAACTAAACTAACTTGGAGACCAAAGTTATTTAATGGTACTAGGAATTTCCAAATTAGGGCTTGGCAACCAAACATCTTTGAAAACCTAGCCTAAGTGACCAGCCCTGGATCAGAGGGCTGTAAAAGGATAGAAACTTAAGCCAGGTTTCACCTGTTTTGTCTTCAGCACATTTTCCACCTGACTTATCCCTTAAAGCTTTTAGCTTAGTAGAAATCTTTTTTTTTTAAAGAATCAGTAACACCAAATTTTCATGTAAATATCCAAAAACAGGAAATCTGCATTGCTAAAGCATAGAAATTGCTGTAATGCACCAGGGGGTTTATTGTCTCTTTTTCCTCTTTTTGAAGTGAGGGTGTTTATATCTTAGAAAGGAGAAGAGGTGAATATGGGTCTGCAATGAGGGAGAAGTTCCAGAGGGCTGCTCTGACCCACTGATGAGGTCTCTGGTGTCGAGACGACCCCGAGGTGTTAGAAAGTCTCTTTTTCCCAGCCCAGCACTCAAAGAAAGAGGGAGGATTCCTTGGCTCTTGTTCTCAGGGTTGTTTATTTTCTGTTATCTAATACATTCTTTTTCTGACCCACTGAGGTCTGTCTGGCAGGTCGGGTTGAGGCACACTGACCGCCTTCAGGGCGGTGTTAGCTTTTTATACTAAAAACTACAAGGACTTTATTTACAATATTTTTCCAATACCTATCACACATGTCAGACAGTTTGTCTGTACTCTAAACCAATCCAAAGTGCCACCATCATGGAAGATGGAGGCTAAGAGGACGAAGAAGTAACACTGGACACGCCCAGATTCCTCCATCTTTCCTCCTGCACCCCCATTCTCAAAACCCCAAAATTGTACATTTTCACCCGGCAATAAATTCACTATCATTCTACTCAAACCCTTGTGGCTTGTAACTCCTCGCACAAAGTTGGTAATTGCTTCCATGGGTTAAAATCGAAGGCAGAGGTGTCTTTGGCTTTGTGCCAAGGTCTCTGAGCCCCCTGCCAGGATCCCAAGTCCTCCAGGGCAGTCAGAGGAATTTCCTGGGTTCTGACAAGCCACTGCCATGTTTCCTGCTGAGCTCCAAGCGTGGGGCTGTGTCAGCTCCTGTCAGCCCAGCTGCGATGGATTGCCAGCCCCTGTCCCTAAGCGTGACAGGATGGGAGCTGGTGAGCTCCAGCAACATTACAGCAAGCCTTAGAGGACAACCACAGCTATTAGTGTGAAGACTCGAGGCAAATAAATAACTATTTACTAATGAGGGATGGAGCATGACAAACTCTTATCCTGGTTGCCTGGCAGAGTCAGGGAAAATAGATAAATCCCAGGCTGGGTTAGCAAGGAGCATCCAAATCTCAGCTGCAGGGCTGAGGAGAGCACAAGAGGCTGGGGAATTGATGGTTTTCTAGCAGGACCCCCCCAGCCAAAACAGGGACAGCTGGAGCAAGAGCACAGAGGGTAGAAAAGGCAGTACTTGGCACATTGTTCCTTCCATTAATGGCAAAATTACAAGGTGTCTAACTGAGGAACAAATCTGTACTTGCTAAACACACACTTAATTAGATATCTCGCTCAGAAGGAAAGAGCACATGAGAAATAAAAAAATCCTCCTGGAAACCTACTCTTTAGCTAGTCTGACAGTAATAAATTATGCTCTGTTTATTTGTTTAATTAACCAGTGTTACTGAATCCATTATTTTTTCATTCTGGCTCTTTTAAAATTTTGTTTTCCTTAAAACAGAATGCTGTGACAAGCCTGTAAACTTCTGATCTTTCTTTTGCATGATTCACTTATACAGCAACATAGATTCTTGGAAACCTCTATTGTTCCCATGATTTAAGAGAGTTTAAATATTTTTAATGCATCTTGTCTTTTCAGTTTCAGATGTCTTTGTAAAAGCCTGGGTGTTAGACTGTTAAAGGAAAGCCAGAAGTCTTAACTAAATAAGAAAGGTTTCAGAATGAGAAGACAATTTAGACATGGATGTCTGTTTTAAAATGTGGGTCTAATAGTTTTCTGAACCTGTTGTTGAACATGTTTATTCTATAAGCATTCATGGCTTGAAAACTACAAAAGAGGGGAAAATATGGAAAGATAAGACTGGAATTATGAGGAAAACTTATTTTCCTAGAATATTTCTACACATTTTAGTTAAACTATTAATACAGTGCAGTGAAGACTGATGTGTGCTAGAGAAAACAGCTGTACCCTGAAAAATACATTTGCTTCAAGGAATATATACCAGATAAGTCATGAACTCCTGCAAGAGCCCAAAAAAATACACTCAAGCCACAGCAGAAACTTACCCTGTTTTGTCAGAAACCTTATATAAAAATCCACCAATTCACAATCAAATTAGGCCACAGTTTTCAGAAAGGCTTGTGATAACTTGCATTCTTTCATACTCCACCAAGACTTACCTCTGCTCTGATGGTACTTGGACTGTCACAAGATAAAAAGAAGTGGTCCATTTTATTTGATCTTACTTGATTTTTCTTTTATTCCTGCTTTAAGTTACTTCATTTCTATTTGCTACATCAAAGGACCCTCCAGTGTCAGAAAAGATTTCCCTCAGTTATGAAGAAAGCTCATGGAATATGGACACTTTTCATACTCCTCAGTACCAGTGAGTTCTAGCGAATCATAGTTTAATTTTCTCAGGATGATTGTTAAGTCATTACTCACCCCATTAAAAAAAGCCCTACTTTGCCCTTCCAAACAGGACATTGACAAGAAACAAAGACAATTCAAGTAGTTAATAAATAACAGTCCTTCACCAGTTCCCTTACTTATGCTGTGTTATATATTTCATCCCTTCTCAGAATTAGCCCTCAGAAAAAGTTCTGATTCACCCTTCTCTGAACCCAAGCTCACTCTGACAGGAACAGCTTTCCTGCCTGAATTCATTATGCATGGCCTAGTCTCCTAATTGAAATAATGAAGGCTTTTTCCTGTCTTCTACTTTGTGTAAAACCTTTCGGTATTAGCCATGCAATTACCAGACCCTCATTCACAGAGCTCTCAGACACCTTTACTGGAGGGGAATGGGAACCCTGATTCCCCCATCACCACTGGCAGCCAGAGCTCTGACTCCCATTAGTGTCAGGGCAAGCCCTGAGAGGGAGCTGAGGAGACATGTTTTGTACTCCAGCCATATTCCTCCTTGTGACCTTTGGCAGGCACCTTTCATGTTCCAATTTTTCTTGCTGAAAATAGTGATAATGACAGGTCACTTTCCAAAGTGACTTGAAATGTACTCATCATTATGTTCTCAAAGAGTGAGAGGCTTCTCTGAATATCACCAATATTACCTGCTGGTTTTAACTAAGCTTCTCCAGATGACTGACTGGCTGCCTTTTGAGCATATACCAGTTCTTCAGGTCTAATGAGTACTCTCTTCTTCACCTCTTCCCATTCCTCTCTTCAATGTAGGAGTATTGAATAACTTCTTTAGCACTTTTAATATGTTAATCCACATCTCTAACAATTTTCTCATTTTCTACAGTATACAACACTTAATACAGAATTAGAGTCACATTTACTTGTTGGTAATTTCCTGGAGCCATTTTAAAATATAGACACCACTTTCCATTCCCCATCACTTTTAGGTCATTTTAGGGAGTGCTTACAAATCATAGTTAAGCTCAGAAATCTCACAAGAGAGAAGTACCTTATTTTTGCAATTGTTAGTGTCCAAATGCTGTGCAACCTCTTTAGAGGACAAATTAGTTTTAATAAAAGTTCTAGAAAATTTTTAAATAGTAACTCCTTTAACCAAAAATTTTGCAAAAAAAAAAAAACAATGCAAAGAAATCATTCAGCTACTCAGATGTAGCTCAGACCTTTTGATACTCTGTTAACCTTTGAAAATGTACTGTATTCTCTTGGCCTGTGGTAAATCTGGTCCTTATGCATTTGGGAAGTTTTTTTGCATCCCTTGTGTAGTTTTAAAATTACACATATCTTAAAGTTCTGGAACATTTCTGTCAATCTCTTATTTATTTTATCTTTACCTCAATATCTGATGAACTTTTCAGGCTGAATGTCTGCAGGTAGAAAAATTAACATTTTCTGGCCAGTTTTTGTAACCTAAGTTAATGTTTATCATTTAGAAAGCAATTGAGTCATACTCAAACATCCTTTACTCCACTGTCACTGAAATTAATTTATAGAAGTATGAGAATCCCTCCAAAATATCTTAGTTAGAACACAGTCCCTGTCACAGCATAGAATAATTTCCTGCATGTGCTCAAGAGTCAGGAAGCTCTGCACCTACCACTGAAGATAATTATATCTTATAATTATGGTCACTTGAATATAATTTTATCAACTTGAAATATGCCTGAAAATGTTGGAGATAATACCATAAAAAGAGAAAATGGCTTCTGTGGAAGTGGTCACATATCTTTACACTGTGAGTCTGGTTTTAAACCCATAAAACTGCACATAGAAGCAAAAAACAAATGTTGCATACATGTCTCTTTGAAGTTTGCTTATTAAACAAAAAAAAAAAAAAAAAGAAAAGAAAAAACAGAAGGGGAGATATGAGATTAAAGACCAAACACACAAAGCTCAATTTTTGTGGATTTTGTACTATCACTCCTCTTACATTTCCCCATATGAATAATTTGCACCTTTCATTCCAATATATTGAAGCCATGACAAGGACTGGGTAACAACTACAAGACACAGGGCCCTGAAAATGATCTGAGATATTCTTCCAGTGAACAAAGTGAATTTGATGAAGATGTATCAGGGTATTTCATGCAGTCTCTAGAATTTATAGAATCCATTCATTCAAGTTAGTCTTCAGAACAATAAGCTCAAGTAATATTTGTTTGCAGCTAAAATATCCTCCCTCAGCACCAAAGTAGGATGAATCACAGCAGTCTTGTGCATGCAGAAGGAAGAGAATATCTGTGAAAATATCCATCCTGAGAAAGGTGAAGAATACATGATGTACCATCACCTAATTTCATATGAAGTCTGTGGGATCACACCGAGTAAAGGCAGCTGTAAATAAAGACACAACACTAGTGTTTGGGAATTATTTCAAAGAACTTATAAAAGGCTGCATACTTGTCTTTACTTCCAAGAGCATTTAAGAAAATAAAGTTAGTACCATTAAAGATGGTTTGCAATTGGAGTTATTTCAAGTAGCTAATTTCCAGCTTTTAAACACAATGACATTTCCCTTATTTTCTTTTTTTTAACTTAAGTTTTACATCTGTCATAGGTAGGTGGGCTGATTAAGTTTCCTTAAATAAATTGTACTTTATTACTTCATAGAAAACGTATAGAAAAGCAATGGAGAAAAGCTGAATTTGATGGAAACATTCTGATATCAGCATTAAGCCCTATAAATATTGTTCCAGACATTACCCATTTAAAAACAGTACAGAAACCTCTCACTTTCCTTCTGTCTCATATTGTCGTAGGAAGATCCCATGGCCTTCACATACTTTGTGGGAAATCAGTCTCTAGTGTTCAGCTAACCCCACTAAGGAGGCAGAATAAACAACAAGTAAGCTAAGACTACTCTTATGAGAAATTTTTTGACAAAGAGAATTAGCAAGCTATGGAAATTTGTCCAAGGAATAAAAATCATGCTGAATATAAGACAAGGTACATGAATATCCAAGAAAGATATGGAATCTTGATTCAAAGCTTTTAGCTATGACCCTTTGTATATTGACATTCAGCAATAAGGTTCTCACTGAGTTCAATACTGAGCTCCATTAGTTGTGTGTGCTTCCTGTTATTTCCTCTTTTATAAGGAAATAATAGGAAACAAACACTCTAGAAATTATACAATCCATTTGGTCATCTAACATGGTACACTTGATCAATTTAAACTTCAAAATACATTTAAGATTTCTAAATGTTTTTCTCCCAGCATATTTGAGTGGTCTTTCAGTTAGACACAGTCTGAAAATATAATTCCAAAGAATCCTATATCCAGAACTCACCCCTGCAGATTCCATAAAGCTGATGAGATTTAGCAATATCTACTCTTTACATATAGTATCTACTCTTTACATGTAGTAGAGTAAATATAGATATTTAGCATATCTACTCTTTACATATAGTATCCCAACTGTGTAATATCCACCCACCTAAGAGTAATTTTATTTAGTCAGTGTATCTCTGTTTTGAATATTAGAAAATCACGTAAGACTCAGAAATCTTATTGCTGTAAAAACATATTTGTCACTCTATCCACAAGGCAAGCCATGGAATACAATTATGTTTGTCACATTGTGTTCACATATCACATGTGTTCATGATTTGTTCATGATGCATCCATGCTGACTACTTCTCATTTCCTTGGTAAGTTTTATACAGTTAAAAATGGTTTGTTTCTGACTCATTGTCTGTTCTAATTGAGCTGCAGGATCTTAAGTCATAGCCTCACTAACATTGCCCAGTACATTAAGGCTATTTACTTCCCTGGCTATAATATACTTTATTAAGCATACATACCCAAGCCTGTATAACATTTAAAGCAAAATGAGATAGCCCTGGACTATGTATATTATGAAAATTGTCCTCTAATGACTGTCCAATAGAAGAGTACAGAGTCCATTAAAAGAGCATAATTCTTTGTTTCTTTTGACACACCATCAGATTACCATTGGCCTACCCCTAATAAAGCAGATGGGAATCTTTCTACTCAGTTCATTTGACTAACCATGGTCACTGACTTAACCACAGGAACAAACCAAATACTGCCTCTTTTCCACCTGGTTTTCTGGACTGTCATATTCAGAGAGGAAAGCCAGACTAAAATCAGCGAGACATACCCATATACCCACAGATATATATGTACAAACACACACACTCATACACACACACACTCTTAACGTGGACAAAAGTGTTCCTTCCTATCTCTCCCAGTGTTCAAGGCAAAATTGAAAAGGAGAAAAATGCTTTTCAGGGACAGAACAGTCCATGTTTCCATGTTCGTGTTCTGGCTAGACATCAGAGGAAGACCCTCAGAAGTCTTGAATAACTAGAAGACAGCTTCTACTATAAAGCTTAAAAAAATGGGGAAGTATTTTCCTATTTCAGGGTAATCATTTCCCCTTTTGATAACTAGAAACCCTACCAGTGAGCTCCACTCTCCAGGATAATGAATTTCTTGGCTGAACTATCAAGGTTCTCCATGAATCTACTCACCAAATGAATAAGAGGGCACTCCAGATAATATTTTTATAGCCTTTCATCCAAGAGGCTGCAGAAATATACAGACAGGCAAGACACCAACTTATGAATTGAATATTTCTTTGTCTCACTTATTTATCCATGTTTCTATTCTTTTTATTGCTCCTTCAAACTACTTGTAGAACAGTGAATTCTAAACTGTTGCCATTGCTCCCTTCTCTCATCTTTAGCCTGTGCAGAACTTTGGAAAGGGTTGTGTGAGCTGCACCAAACACCTGAAGAATTTTACAATATCTCAGGTCCTTACATCTAAAAGATGTCTGGGAATTATTTACTTTTCCATCAACATGATTCTAAGGACTTTCTAAAACTCAGTCTCCTCTCAAATTGCATAACTGAAAGATAAAGTACTCTGAATTTCCTGTCAGTTCGAAGGATCTTGTGCACAAAGTCTTCCAAAGGTTGAATTTTCCTACGGCTGCTGACAAAGCAATATCTCCCTTTTATAGGTTCCACATGGTAGGTAATGGAGTACCAAACAGCAAGCAAGCCATCACTTCTTAATCAGTTCTGATTAAAGGGTCAATGAAGTTGTGATTCCACAAGAAACTTTAGGCCAAAAATCATAGCCTTAATCACAGCTGGAAGCCAGCCAGGGTCTCTCATCATGCTCCAAGACACAGGGTTTTAATCACAAAATTGCAATGATGCATCATTTTAAAAGAGAATAAGAGACAGAGGAAGGAAAGGAGTCCTTACAACACTGCTAACTGACCTTAATCCAATGTGATGTGCAACACTCTCAGTATGTGACTGTGGCAGGGACACAATTTAAGTATAAAAAAGCCTCTTCTTAAAACTAAATAAAATGTGAAAGAGTAGATTAGATTATTCCCAACATCCTCAAACAAATTTTTGTGTGCTGAAATTTATCTTGAGATTTGCAAGTGGCATTAGTGGCTTCCTATATGACAACTGTACCACACTTTGCATACACCTCAGAAAAGCTACTTAGTTTCAAGATCACATCGTCATAATTACTCAAAAACCCTCACCTGCTTGCAAAAGATGAGTACAATTGTACCAGATTGGGAAAAAAATGCCCTTTTGATGATTCTGATTTCTCCTGTTACTTAATGACCAGCACCTTTTTTTTTTTTTCTTTTTTCTTTTAAACAACAACCTCTTGTTCTATAAAAAGCCCTCCAAAACTGCATTTTGGCTACAAGTACTTAAAAAAGGCAGCATCTGGACATAGAACTGGAAATGGACACAGAACTAAAATAATGCAATTACACTAATTTAATTTAATGGACAGCACTTTGGAAGGAGAAGTCAGGAATTTTTGGATTCTGTACTTGTCTCACAAAGTGATTTTACTCCCTCCCCATGGCTCTGAATTCCATCTCACCTTATATTTCCTGTGCCTATTTCAGGTAAAGCTCCTCCCAACAAAGTTTTTGCATTTATAAAAAGTTTAAAGTATATTTCACTAGGTCAGTCCCTGATGAAATCTTCTAATCAGTTGTGTAAAAAAATCAGGCAGATGGCCAATAAATTATTAGCCTGCCTGTGAGTTTATGAACCATATAGATATATATTATGGCTTTTAGTCTGTAAGTAATGTAATGTTTTAATTACACTGATAAGGGTGGGTAAGTATTCTTTTAATACTTTCTGTAGTAAATAACATGAAAACAACAAGGATTTACATCTAAAGAGGAAGGTTAGAAATGGTGAATTTATTGTGCTGATCACTGCCTTCCAGGTAATGTATTTTCTGTATATTAATTTTTTCAACAGAAAGCTTCCCTTTGAAACATGGACACATCAACCAGTATTTAATCTAAAATGGTTTTAATGATACCAAGGAATGCATAATCAGCCCAATCTATTATTTTGCAAACAAATTTATTTTGAACACACTTATGTCAAGGTTCATTATCTTTCATGCAATATTTAACATATAGAGAGATATTAATAAATATTTATATGATTTTCCTTTGTGATCATTTTGTTAACTCCTCCTGCATTTGTCTTCTGCTTTTCATGATTAGATGTAGCAAAATTACCAAATAGTTCTGTATTCCAGTTATATTTTAAAATTTAATTCAAAGATATTTATTTCTCTTTGGTTTTGGACATATAATTTAATTTAATGTCTCTGCAAAGCCTTTATAATGAATGCACTTACAATGACCTATAAAGCTTTTATTCTTAGTACCATGTTATTACTCATAGCCAAGTACTTAACACTTATTTTTATAGATAGAAAAAGGAGACAAAAGCCACTGGGCTGTTTTGCAGACCTGCTGAGCAGGTAGGATGGCCACTGAAATCAGCCAAAGTTTAAATAAACAGATGACTAACAAAAAAACAAAACTAAACAAAAACAAAAAAAAAAAAAAAACCCAAACCAAACCCAAAGTGAGGAGAGGAACTTTCTTTGTATCTTTGCAAAGTTGGGTGCTAAAATAAGATTCAGAGAATTTTGAAGATACTAATGGAAAAACATGGGCCCAAGTGGGTTAAATTTTAAAATCACCATGGACTATGATGAGGACAGGATCCCTCCTCCTCAGGATTTTGGCTCAGGAAAATAATAAAAGTTCCAGACACAAGTGTTCAGCTTATCCAGAATATAAGTGGCAAAGCATATTGAGGTGTTTTTTGTTGGAGCTAAGACTAGACCTAGAGCCAAACAAACATAACAGGAAGACATCCCTGTGCCTTCAGTGAAATTTGGTCTGAGCTCTCCATCACTGCATGTTAATCTCTCTAAAAGAACTGGCTATATTAGTCCTCTGCATTTTAGTCATTTATACACTGTTTAGAGCTCTGAGAGAACAATCTAGAAAGTCCTAATATTCATTTCTTAGAGACTCCTCTTTGCCTCTCTCACCTCTGCCATCTTATCTTCTCCCATATAATCTACTGAGAGATGAACCTTCCAACAGCTTAAAAGAGGGAACATACACTAAATGATTTATTACAACATTTTGTATTACTTCTACTTTGGGTCTGGACTGATGCTAGGCAATGTGAAAATGCAGAATACAAAGGTGATCTTTAACCCACATAGTTTACACTGTAAATATGAGATGGAGATGAAGAAGCAGCAAGTAAACAGCAAAAGAGGTCAAGGTGTAGTTGTAGAAAATAGTTTCAGCCCACCTGTAACCCTGATGATAATATTTTTGCAACCTTTACAAGAGGAGAGCTATGAAAATTCGTCTGGATACAAAACACAGGGCAGCACTTTCCATCTCAGTGGGTGAAGCTGAGTGGCACAAAGCCATTGTGTTTTCCAAGAAGTTAACAGTGCACAACTGAGACCAATTTTGTGAACAAATCAAAAGAACTGACATCTCAGTAATGCATCAAGTATGATGTGTTAGGCAGTGACTGCAGAAAAACTTTACACTATTCTTGATGCATTCACTGTTCCTCACAGTTTACACACAGATTTCTTTCCGTAGTAGATAAGAGAAGGACAGATCTTGGTTTATCAGTTCTGTTCACTCTGTGGAGATCCCACTGTGGCTCTTAAGGTTATTTTCTGCCACAGCAATGTACATTAGTAAGGTCATTAATCTCTTTCTAGAAGGGGAATATTTTTAGAAGTAAATGTTGCTCCTTCATCAAATTCAACTGGTGGGTTCATAAGACTCATCTTATATGTCCTTTTCAATTAATTTACAGAAAACATCCATGCTACCACTTCCTGCAGGCTCACAGAAGACAGAATTTGGGTTTTGTTCTCCCTGATGGAGTGACAATTGCTACCCCCAAACCAATTACCTTCACAATTAGCAAGTAAAATTAATTTTCACACTTCATGTGCTAACATGAGAATGACAGAAATGCTTAACATTTTTTAAACGTGTCACTAGAAAAGAAAAAGACAAATGTGACACCACATTTTCAAAAGAGTTCAGGGTCTCTAAACTCTGATTTGGAAAATTTTGGAGTTCACAAAGAAAGCATTTGCTGGTTTATTTTTGAAAGAAATCTCATCAGAGATGATGAGAAAACTCTTGTTCAACATCTGATTCTTTGTGTTCGCCTTCTTACAGTAGGGGATGGGGGGGGAAGCTTAAATTATATTTTAGGCCCAGGACACAGTAGGGATAAAAAAAACCACAACATTTTGCAGTTTCATAGAGACTGGAATCTTCCTAAGACTTTCTAAATGAAAACCAAGCCAAGATTTTGGTGGCCTTTTATATGAATTTGCCCATGTGGATTCCTCAGCACCAGTAAATAAAGCTGGGGCCATGTCTCTGGTCTTCCAGACAGTTCTAATAAACATTATCCTTTATTCCCTTTTCTTATTTCCTTAAAATAAGAAGGAACTCAGTATCCTTGAGGGAAAATTTATCAATACAAATTGGTTAACAGCTTTCAAAACATTTTGTGGCAGTAAACTGAAACCAGGAAGATGGAAGACTGAAAGTGACACTACCTAAATGACGGATTTTTAGCAGACAAAGTTCAGATTTATCCCTTGCTTCCTATGCAGCATTAGCAACTTTTCAAAGCATAAACATTAATATTATGGTTTGTTGAAAAGAAAATTTATTACTGGGAAAAAACTACAGCCATTTTTCTCTTTTCTTTTTGAGAGCTACAAAAAGCCACCAAATACTTGACATAAACTTGTCAGAAACTACTGAAAATCTTTGAATGAATAGTGAGAAATGACAGTAACAGAGAGGCAAAATGAAAATAAAAAAATAAAATTAAATAAATTATAAAAATAACAAAGTAAAAATATAATAGACTAAATAAATCTAAACTAAAAATCTAATAAGTTAAATAAAACTAAAAAAAAACAAATAAAAGCAAAAAAAATAAAAAATCATAAAGAATGAAACTAATAAATTAGATTAAAAACTTATAAAGTAAAAATGCAGATAAGAAATACATAAGAAATGAATAATTAAAAAATAGAATAAACCTAAAATACCTGAAAATAAATTAAATTTTACAAATTAAAAAAAAATCAAAAAAGTAATTAAATAAATAAAACTATGAAGTCCAATTCCAGAAGCAAAGCATTAATTCTTCAATTCCTAGCCCAGTTCTGACATGAATTCTCACAAGTAGAAAAAAAGTATCTCCTTTCATATTTCAAAACTATTCCTAAAAGTCTTTTTGCTGACATTTAAGGTAAAAGGAATCAGGCTTCCAATCACCTCTGACATCTTTGAATCCCAGTGTCTGTACAAGAAACTACAACATTTCTATTGTCAGTGCAACATTTAAAAAATTCTTCCTTAATTTGTCTGTG
The DNA here is from genome assembly GCF_027477595.1 of Haemorhous mexicanus. Taxonomy (NCBI): domain Eukaryota; kingdom Metazoa; phylum Chordata; class Aves; order Passeriformes; family Fringillidae; genus Haemorhous; species Haemorhous mexicanus. Next base: position 13,612,748 of record NC_082348.1, read on the forward strand.
AGGTGAAAATTCAGCCCTGCTATTGCTGAGGGCTCCATCCAAGTAGAAAATCATGTCACGCTTACATTGTGTAACAGAAAATGAATATTCTGCTTTTACTCTGGTGTTAATTGCTGCCTTTTCCCTAACTAGGTGGCAAGTGACCTTTACCTATCGTTACTGCTAAGTGGAAAGAGAGAATAATAATGTTATTTTAATTGATTTGTGAATTATTGACCAGGGTTATGAATTCTGAACCCTCTCTGACTGGGAGAATCGATTGCATGCTCTGTTTACAATTTAGTATTTTGTATTTTTTTGTCTCACGCTCCTGTTTTGTATACATTCCAAGGATACCAAAAAACAAAAATGTAACATTACCATTTAGAACAATTTATGTTGTGAATGTTTGAAAACGCTCTCAAGTACAAAACATAAAATTTTGTGATTGGGAATCATGGGAAAAACATCTAGAACAGACTATTGCATGTCCCTGAAAAATCAGTGGATCATGCAACTATAGGCTTGGAAAACCCCTCAAGTGCTCATTCTGTCCCTTCTCGTAAACCACGGTGGCATTACCCTTACCCAAATAATTTTTGATATGTTTCTCTACACAGTTCTTAGGGTCTTTTATCAGGAAACAACACTCCATCTCTTTATGTAAGATCTAGTGCTTCACAATCCTTACTGCCACATACTTTACTGGACTGAAATTTCAGCCTCCTTTCCTGCCATTTAATTCCTGTACTTTTTAAAGAACTGCAGAGCACTTGACAGCTGTCCAAAGAGAAAGGAAGTTTTTAGCAATCACCTCTGCATCCACCTTGTGGTAGTTTCATCAGAAAACCCTTCCTTATCTTGCTTTTGAGAAAATGATGTGAGAAGATATCAGAAGGTTTCCTACGGTCACAGTAAATTACAACATGTATTTTTTGGGGGCAGCAGCCACTGGGGAAGCCTCACCTACTGAGTAGGGGAGGATGATAGAGCTGGGCCTCACTATTCCATGTTCCTATTTCCTCCATGTCGAGCCCTGTGCATTCTCTGTGGTTCCGCTCAGTCAAATCTTCTTCTCCACTGACATCCTCCGTGGGTTATTGCCACTTGATAAGAATGAAACCCACAGAGCCTTCCTCTAAGAGTTTGTCTGTCTTCAGTAACAAAATTACCTGGGTGCTGAAGTACCCCGTTCCCTGCAGAGGCCTGGGTGCCAAAATCCCTCAGTAGCAACAGGTCCTGAACTGTGCTTTACTTTTCAGCTGCTTTTAAAAATACCTTTTACTTGATCTTGCTTTGATGTTTCAAATTAAATGGCCTCCCCAATAGTGCTGAGAGGATTTCTGTGGTTCCTTAGCACCCAGTTTTTCACCAGGGCCACCTTGCACTAGGGAGATTACCACTAAGGATCTTCATATCATTGCTTGACACACACAGGTGCACACTCTCCCTCTTTCTTCTCATTCCCCAAGTAAGCTCTTCTTACATGTGTGAACTGTGCCAGTGACTTCAATCATTCCAACAAGTCTCAGTTTAATTGATTTAAATAATTTAATTCAAATCATTCCTTAGGTTATGTGTAAAGAATTGCAGGTACTTGATTTTTTGCTTCTATAATCACAGACAAGCCATTTCCCCTTCTCATTTTCTCTGTATTTGTGCCACTCATATCCATTTAAATACAACCTAACTTCACTTAGGGCCGTGCAAAGTTTCTTCAAGAGAAAGTATCTGTTGCTGACTGCAAAATGTGACTGGAACTGAAAGTCTGCTGTGGCAAAGCTGCAGAAACAGGACCTCACTTGGCTCACTTACATGGTGCAGTTTGCTCACACTGTCACCCCTTTATGCTCAGCATCTCACTGCAGTTACATTCGAAATTAAATGCTCTTGGATAATTATGGGAGTGCATGCTGCCATTTCCTTAGATATTTCCAACAAAATTTTAGCATTCAATGGAAGTGGCACATCTGTTTTTGAAAACAATTAAATTATTAGACACAGTAATTCTGTTAGCCCTACAGATGACTTGAGAATTTTGACATATAATCAATATGAGAAATGGAAATTGGATTTGGAAGATTAACAAAGCCTGCCATTGAAAGATTGATTTTTGCATGAGAGTTTGCCTTAGTCAGAATTCCCAAGGGGCCCAAATAATAGCTAGTTAATATTGGTCAGAAATAAATAAGAAAAAAAAACCAAGAAATAACAAGAAAAAAATATTGAGAAATGGAAGTCTCAGCTTCCTTTTCAAGGGCACCAAAAATTGTCTTATTTCACAGATTCCATTAAAATAAAAAACATCTGTTTCCTTGTAACTATGTTACAGGGTACTGTTAATTTTTAAAGTTTCTTTTAGCCAGAGTACAAAATAAGAGCTGAAAACACAGATTTGTAAGGGAAAAAAACAATTCTGATCTACTAAAGGCTTAGTATACTAAAGTAAAACAAGACTCAAGATTTCTGTGGCAGGGAGCATGGGACATCAGCACTTTCCCAGCATATCTTCATATTTTGTAATATTACTACCCTTTGACAGGGATTCTTCCCAGTATGAGAACAGAACCAGCCTGTAGATGATTTTGATTAGGGCCTCTTGCTCAAATTTGATGATCATCCAAATGGTAGACCTTTTAGAACTATTTGTGGTGTTAATTCAGAACACTAATGAGTCTCTAATGGAACACTTGTAACTGCAGTACGTTTCTGTTACCATACCTTCCTCTGTGTCAAAGCATAAGCTGTTTCAGTAATAAATGGTAATGCAGGCCTGACCTGGAAACGTCCTGGCTGCTGGAACCTGACTGCCCGTGCTCCTGAAGGGTGAGGATGCCCTTGTGTGTTTGGGTAGTTGCAATTAGCATGTGCTGTGTGCAATTTCTCACAGCAGCCTGGCAGCTCCGGGGTTTTGGGGTTCTTAACAGGCAATTTACATGGAGATTCAGTTTTGGGACTAATATTTTCTGGATGTAGAGGCCTTCAGTGTCCAACTGAAATAGTTTAATTAGCAGTAGAGATGCAGCTGAAAGAGCTCCAAATTACTCAATGATTTAGAGCAGAATCATTTTGTTCTTTGATTTACAGCATGGAGGAATTGCTCTACTCAATGAACAGGTTCTGAGGTTTTTTTCTTTCATTTTTTTGAAAAAGAATTTTTTTTTCATGATTTTGTCACTCATAATAGCTATTTGAGGAAGGAATAGCCTCATCAGTCAAATCTCCATAAAAAAGTATAGATTGTTTTGTTAATTTTGTGCTAGGCTGATGAATATGAAGGATCTTTCCTCAAGTCAAAAAAATTTTAACAGATTGTTAATCATCTTCAAGAAAGGATTTGGGAAACAGAAAAGGCTATGGTGTAAGGGTGATATTTTAAGTAGATAAACAGTTTTGAAATAATCTTCCCTTTATTTTTTCTTAATCTAAGACAAACAGAATGGGAGTTTTATCCACCAACTCTATAAATAAGTCTCTGAATTTCTTCTAAAAGCAATCAAATTGCCTTTATTTAGCTGCCTTCTGTGTCAACAAATGCTGAATTATGCATGGAGGCTATGATATTGTGATACTCACTTTTAGTGACCTTATAAAAGCCAGAGAGAAATCAATACAGATTCCAGTACTAAAAATGCTGGAAAGCTTGGTGATCTGAGCAAGCAGCCAAAGTCATGTTAAAAAAAAAAAGGCAGTGTCAAATTTCATTTTTAAGATTAAGTGAGCTGATGCTTCAAAAACTTGGTTTTTCCTTGGTGGGCTTTTTATTGTTTTTTGGGGGTTTGGCGAGGGGGGAGTGTTTTGCTTGGGTTTTTGGGGTTTTTTTTCCTTCTTCTTTAAAGAAAGATTTATCTGCATTAAAAACTTAACAAAGACATCAAATACATTTCTGAAAAATCATTTTTACTCTTGGTCCCCATCATCACTGCAGCCTTGAAGCTATCACTTTATCTTTGCTGTTGACCTTAAGTGATTTCCATGTTTGCCTTTGTTTTGTTCCAGCACTAAGGGAAAGGAAAAATACTCCATATACTCCAGGAAGCATTTCCTTACCAGAGACAAAAGGTGCTTACCTTTTGGGAGTCAAACTTTACCTTACCTGTGTCACAACAGTCAAATGAAAATGCATTCTGAAGAGTTTTGTTCCATTAGTTTCTTTTCTCTCCTTTCAAATCCATTTTCTTCTTTGTCCTCCAGATCTGCTGCACCAATGGGTTTCCACAATTGAAAAAGTCTCAGTGGTGAAAAGTTAATCTTTGTTTGCTTAATCTTGTTAACTTTGGATTGGAGTGGTTCTTAGTTATTGTGTTGTAAGATAGTGAATCACATTCTGTGTACATTTTTCCTATTAGAGTTCATGCATTCCTACCGTATACTCTAAAATTCTTTTCTATTTTCTACTCAGCATTTGGTCTAGGAAAGCCATTCAATTTTTTTGATCTGCCTTTTTGCCCTTCTCTGTACTTTTACTCATGCTGTTAAATCCTTTGGGATGAGATGGCCAGAAGTGTGTTCAATATTCAAGACATAACACAGCCTTAGACAATGGCACAGTGATGTTCTGTGCTTTGTTATCTAATCCTTCAATAATAACTTACAATATTTAATCTGACAACTCATTAGCTTTTGAGATCTGAATGGAGGTTTACAATGAATTATACACAAAAAAATCAAATATATCTAAAAAAAGCTTTGTCCATATTATAATGCAATAATACTCATAGATCAACGCTAAAATTTCACAACCACCTGCTCAGAATAGCTAATATATCTCAATAGAGCTCAATATCCATATCCATGGAATGATTTTCAAAACTCCAGCATTGAAATAAAAGAGATACCTCACTTGATCCAGAGAAGAAAGAGGTGACTAAGAGATAGAGCTGGAAAGAAGGAAAAAAATATAACATCACAGATGATGTTAATTGTAAATTAAATGAAAAAATGCCTAATTTACTAAAGAGAGTGGAAAGTGGATGTTGCTTTGGTAAATTGCTAATTAAAATGCAAAAGGTGAGTCTGACTTCAAGAAATGAGGAGTATTTTGAGATGATTATGATGCCTGGCCATTTGAAACCTTTGTGATTTATTTAGCAAAATTTCTAGCTTCCAGAGCACAGCTGAACTCAAATTGCTATCCTTAGACTTCTTTCCCTCCAAATGGTTCGCTTGCCAGTTGGCTGAAAAATAGATGCTGCTATTGTATTTTTTCATGCTCTCAGCACAGTGGCAAGTGCAGCCAGAGAGGAGTGACAATATGTAAGACATTCCCCTGAAGCCTGAGGCGCAGAAAATGGTGAGTCAGGGTGTTCCCCTGCAGCTCACAGAGGTCCAGCAGTAAATTCTATGAAACTTAGAAACATTCATAAAATGCCTCGAACATTAAGCATAATTAAAATCATCCCCCTTTTCTTATTTACTTTTTCTCTCATTTTCTGGCATTTCCTGGTTTTTAGGAAAAAAGGGGGAGTAATTCAGCATTTAGGAAGTTTACATCTATCCAACTTTGATTTATGAATCAATCAGGCTTTTCTTCCTTTTTTTCCCCTCCCAGAAACCAATAATCATGCAATGAGTCAGAGACCTCATTCCTTCACTCACTTTTTATGACAGTAACTGCTTTGACTTGGCAAATCAAAACTGTTGTAAGAGCGTGACTGGCAGTCATTATGTAAGCAAAAGCTTTGTCAGAACAGTTCTGATAATTCTTCCAAGCAATGATGATAGAAAATGAGATATAAATAAATTTGTCATAGGTAGCTCAGTTAACTATTAGAAGAATGATGCAAAAGTCCCAATTAATTGCATACAAATACTTCAAGAAACGTTCTTGCAGAAGTCTTCAAAACTTGATACCAGGTTCCTAATGAGGATTACTAAATAAAGCAAATCTTCATGCACTTTATTTGACATCAACAGCTTTGTGTAAGCAAATAAAATTGATTATTTTCTTGGGAAATCTCAGATGGTTTGTTTTGTATTTTCTGCCAAAATACATTTTTTTTCTGACCAATTGAGACCTAACTGAAAAAAAACAATTGGTGTGGACTTTTTAACTTGGAAAGAAGATATCAAAGCAGTGATTTATCCTATGGAGGACCTGGTCTGCACTTAACTATTAAAGAAAATTAAAATAATTAAGAAGGTTTGCCATAGAGCTACCAGGGTCTGAGTGTAACATTTTGAAAAGACAGATGAAGTAAACTAAGAAGCGCTTGGGTATCTTGTATTCCCCACTATAATTATTGCTCTATTAAGAGTTTGTCTCATGAGCAATCACTGACTGCTCAGATCTTTTAATGAATATTTAAAATATATGGCAAAAGATGTTTCTGTTATCACCAAATCTCTTTGAAGGTATAAGCAAAATAATTTGTCTGTCAAAATAGAAAATAATGGAGAAGATTGTTTTCTCCTTGCACATCATGAAAGCATTGATCAAAAAAAAATGTTTTAATGAACAAGAATAACACTTACCTTGACATTTGCTGGCATATTAAAGATTTCATGAATAAAGAGTGGGAAATAAACATACCTTTAAGCACTCCAATTGAACTGAAGCATGACATTTTAATTTCCTTAAACCTTGGATCTTCTAGTCATTTGCATCAATGACACATCAGAGCCTCTAAGACTCTGCTCTTGGGTTTGACTTTTCATTGGTATTTTGTTTCTATGAACTACATTTTACAGTGTTTTTGAGAAGTCAGTCAATTTGCAGAATCAATCCCATCAAGATTTTTCCTTCTGATGCCAAACAGCACCATGCTACAGCAGTGCTGCAGAGTGCACCACTTCCTGCAGGAAGCAGGTTGGGAAAGCTGGTGGACAGAGTCAGAAAGCCCAAGATTGGGTGCATCCAAAATTCCTGTAGGTTAATTTGTATATCTAATATACAGTATTCCTACATGCTTTTTCAAGCATAGATCCTAGATCAGAGCCAGCCCTGCAGAGTCTGGGAGCAGAGAAACATTCTTTTCCATTCCTTACTTCCAAGAAGTGTCTGGCTCTCCACCCAACATGACTCTGGGCTGCTAAACTGGGTGCTATGCTTTCCTTCCCCGTTCATTTGTCTCATTTCACATCCCTCGTCCCTCCCTGGCAGAGAGCACAGTTACACCTTAGAATGGTTGCATTTGATGGCTCCTTTGGGCTGATGAAAGAGTGAGGCCATAGACAGCTTCCACATATTTATCTTCTTAACAGATAGCACAGAGCCATCAGCCTTTGGCAATAAGTGAGAGCAATTAAGAGTCTGGCCAGACATTTAGCAGGCATGTACTGCATCAGAAGTTATTTACTGCTACAGGCAATTGAGGAAGACATAGACTACAGGAGTCCATCTCTAAATCCCTGATCAAATGCCTTCTTTGCAAATCTTGGAGAATTACATAGATCCTAACATATGACATCATCTTCAATGCCTAATAAAAAGATATAATGGGAGCTTATTTTTTTAAACTACTGAGAGAGCTGATCAGAATATTTGTACTCGGTAGTTTTTATGGAAAACATGTCCTAATTTTCACTACAGTTATGGTAGCTCAAAATTAATTTGTTACTTTGGAGGGCTTTTTTTTCTGAACAGCTTTTATAAATATATTTTAGGTTCAGCAGCATTCTTCCTCCTCCAAGGCAGACAGGCCTCAAAATCAAATTGTTTTTATGAGGTTCTCCATATTCTCCTTGGACCCTTTACAACTTCTCTCCTTGTTCAGCCCCCAATACTAGAAAAGGGAGGTACCCCCCAAAGATTTACAGAGTGTGACTTAATGATGCTCAACAGACATGATGAAGTTTCATGCAACATGCCCTGAGAAACTGCCTTGAATGTTGGGGGACTTGAACATGGATTTTTTTGTCAGCTACAAGGATTTTTTTTGAAGGACACCTGTGTTTCATGCTGTCCCAGTTATAAAATGCTTCAAGACAAACATCACCTTAAACTACACATTTTTGTATTAAAACACAGGATTCTTCAGTGCATTACAGATTGTGACCTTTCTTCAGAGCAAATAATGCCATTCTTTTATTCTTTGTTCTCAACTTTGTTTTCAAGGCTACATCCAAAGTGCTTGGCTTGTTTACCTTGTTCTTAAGGCTCCTTTTTTGCTTCTCAGGAGATCAGAACCACTCAACTGAATTTCCTTTAGTGATGGAAACTAGGCAGGATTTGTTGCTTTAAAACAAACAAGAAACAGGAAAAAAAAAACACCACAAAAATAAAAAAACCCAGAAGACAAAAACAGAAAAGCAACCAACTCTTTCCATATTTCAAAACACAAAAAGAAGCTTTATTCCTCCAGGCACATATTAAATTTAATCAGTTTAGCCTTTTACTCAATATTAAAGATGTCAAAAAATTTTCTCCCTCCCCAATAATTTTCTTATGGGCACAGAAGAAAATCTACCTAATATTACCTAAAATATCTTTTCAGAAGCTCAGGTCCTTGCTTATGTATGGTACTGAAGACCATATTCAAAATTACAAGTCTTATAATCTCCAGTTGCATCTGCCATAGCATCCTCCTGCCCATATTTGTACTGATCTGTCATCAAATCCTGGAGGCAGTGTTAAAGCAAATTGATCAACAAGTCCTCTAAAAATGCATTGAAATTCAGATCCTGTTCTGGTGAGCATTACCAGACACAAAACAACACTTGATAGAACACATTTCAGCACCTCAAGGTATTTTCAATAGCAACAGTCACATTCATTTGCAGTCTCAGAATGAGGAAAACATCAAACTGTACTTCTTTCATTAAAGTTTGAAAAGGAATGATCTTTTGACCACTGAGAGTAAAACCAAGTGGCAAAATAATCCTCCACTGAGAGGGCTAAGTTCCCTGTATTCTGCACCACCCTCTCCCCTATATTCTCTTACTTTGTCCCCCAAAAAATTACTTTTACCCTCATAAGCAATCTGCAGTGGACATCACTTAAGAAAATCGACTTTTACACATGCAAATGTGTGTCAGTATCCTTAGTGAAGCACCAGTCAGGGATTTGCTGTATAAGCAATAGCAGAGTGCCTAGCATTCTGCTAAAATTCCTTGTATGCTCTCCTCAGAACTATTTAGGAGTTGCAAATTATATCTATCTATATAAATATATATATACACACACACTTTTACAGCTGGAGAGAGAGACTGTCCTCATCTTTTTTGCCTAAAAAATGTTGGGTTTTTTTCCTCTTCACTCTCCTTTCAAAAGCAACATTTTGCAGAGATCCAGGCTGAAATGTGAACTTTTTTTCTGGCAAGCAATCTTCTAGCAGCTCCTGTAACTTTCTCAAGGACAAAGTTAAGGGCAAAAGTAATTAGCCACACACCGATAACACACATTCAAATCAAGATGCCCTACTGAGCAGGCTCTCTCTCCATTGCTGTTTTTATCTTTGTTGAATTTAATTTGGTTATTTTACTTTGTTGGTTTAAATCATCTCCAGGAGCACACAACTCCTTTAAGATCCTCGGGTAATCCAAACTGTAGCAATTAGTAGCTATCAGCTACCCATGAGGTGGCTGGGATTGATATAGAACTGGATTAGGGCTGCTAGCAAATAGGCAGTGAAACATGGAACTCCACCAGCTTTACAAAGAAATCAGAACAAGGTCGTGATCAGTAAGGACAGCTCCAAATCTCCTGACACTCTCACTAATTATCACTATTACCCATCAGTGTTGTACCGAGTACGACTGTTGGAAATTTATGCCACTATGTTCTTTGCCAGGCTTTCCTTCAGTATTTTATTTGAGCTACCCAAGGCAGGATTCCTCTCCTCCCTGCTCTGCTTGCAGCACAGTGCCCAGCACAGCAGGGTCCCAACAGTCTGGGACATGCAAATGCTGCCACAGTACTTGAAGAGAAGAAATAACAACAGAAAACAGTCAAGAGTAAATCCTGGAATTCCTGCTGCAAACTCCATCTCAAAACACTGGAAGGGAGGGAGTCAAGCTACCAACAGCATGGTTTGGAGCTAGCAAACCAACAGTACACAAGCCTATCTATCACTGAAAGGAAGAAGAGTAAGAAGAGAGAAGAGTAGGAAAATGTGACCAAAACAAGCAGTATCTCTCTAATACAGGTCCACCTCAAATGTGACAGCACTGGTTGAATACATTCAAACTTGAATATTGATGATTCCTAAGACACCTCCTGAATAGATTCACATTCACTAATCAGAGCTTTATAATTCTTTGTTGCAACAGATTTAGCTTATCATTCCTGCCTTCAACCAGATTTGCTTGTTCCTCACAGCCCTCTCAAATGTATCAGGCTATTTGCATAACTGGAGCTCAAAATTAATTTTTAAAAGACTAAATTATTAAAAAATAAAGAACAATAGAATATGCCAGAAAACCAGTACTTATACACAAAAGTTAAATCAACTTTCTGAAAAACAATCTCAGCTCTTACATCAGATTTCAAACCTGCTTCCATGAAAAATGCTAGACTGTGAGGTTAATACAAAGATGTTGATTTGTTGTCTTTGAAACTCACCAGTAGTAAACAATCCTTGTCTTAACATCTCTTTTAAAGAAGGGTCAACATCTATTCCTATCCCAAGTCTTTGATGACTGTAGCATTTAATTAGATTTTTAAAGCTTAGGTACCTTAGCAAAACAATTTACCACACACATAGAAGATAAAATCCTACCCTCACAGCCTCCAATCTAATCCTTTAGAGGGCATTTCCAGAGGTTGGCAGCTCTGATCTTTGAGCATTGGTTCCCTGAACAATGACTGCTTCATAAAGGATTCTTTCTTTTAAAGAGTATTGTGGGGTCATTTGTAGACAGACTTGTGTTTCAAGTAAGAATATCTTTGTTCTTCTTTGACTCAGTTAATATATCAAGTCCCTGTCAGGAATGCCAGTGTGCTCTATCCACTCTTCTGGTGCCCACATCGAGTTTCAAGTGTTCACTACAGATCCCACTCTCTCATTTGCGCTTAAACAGCTTGGAAGGCAAACAGACCTCATAAGACCATTCCTACAGACAAAAATGCTACTTATTTTCTACTACTGGATGTCTGGGAAGCAATCACCAGCTGTTAATTACCATGGGAGTCCTCTTCCCTTTTCAGGGACACATCTAAGCAAATCTGCATTCCATCTGTCCCACACCCAGTCCAGGGGTGCTTCCTCTCGCCTTAAAACTGCACCATCCTGTCATGCACCAATGTGTAAAGGACTAGCAGGCCCACAGTACTCATGTCATTTTATTACAAGAAAAACAAAGGAAAAAATCAAGCAAACAACACTGAAAAACTGCCATCTTTTGTGATGAATTCTGAGTCCAACTGAAAGAGTCCAAGATAAGCAGGAAGCTCATACTGCAGCATGGAGAAATCAACACAGTCAAAATTACAAACTTCCTGAATTACAGTAGCAAAGCACTAGAGTCAATTCCCAGGGAAAGGTGCAGGCAGCCCTGCCACAGGATGCCTTTACAAAGACAGACACAAGTGGAGCTGATTCTGCACTGGAACGAGGGAATAGATGTCCCTGCAGTCCTGCTCTCTGTGCTCTGGTGGGAAAGGGCTAGAAGACAATACTAATCAAAATGATCAGCAGTCTTTTGTGAGAGAAAAACATTTTAGCAGACCTTCACTTGGCATTAAAGTGTAACACAAGTGCCTGGTCTCTTTAACAGCCTTGGTCATGATTCGATACTAAGGCAATATGACGGAATGTTCTTGGTTAAAAAAACATAACTATTTCTTACACACTGTGTTCATGAGCATTTTCAGAAACTGCAAGTTTTCTTTCCCCACAGGGAAGGCATGCTGTGATTTATGAACTGTAATAGTGAGCTTAATTGGGAAGGAGATATCATTGTTGACAACTTTGTCTTCACCGAGTAACTAATGGAATAAATCTGCAGGGAGCATTTACTCACTCCCCATCAGGGTTTCGGACAGTGGCTTTTGGAGGCCACATGATTTCTAATGGCTTTGCAATACAGCTTGCACACTGAGGCCATTGCCACTGCACCCATGAACAGCTCTGTCCCCAGAGCCCCAGCCGCACCAGCAGGACTGCCAAACTGGATAGCAGGGACTGGACAACAGAGGGGGAAAGAACTGGACTACAGTGCAGATATCCATCTACATAATGCAATGGTGTGTCACAGACATCTCCAACCCCATGAACCTTGAGTCCAATACAAAGCCCAGACCAATCAGCAGATTGATCAGATGGGTTTAGGGCAATTTGGCCCAGGGATAAATAGCTTGAGGCAAGCACTACATGAATGGGACATGCCAGAAACTGAATATGAACAGCACCAGAGACAATTAGCTTGGCTGTCTGTCAACCATATGCCTTTACTGATCCTAGCTGGGGAGGGGTGTTGTTAAATGGGTCCAGCTGGTTTGGCATTTGTTGTTTATTTAGTCACAAAACATTAATTTAGAAGGCAGACATTTAAGCTTTCTCTTGAGCATATTTTCATTGCCATTATAGTTCCTGCTAGTGTACTTCCCCTCCACTAGGACCAATTTCAGCCATTCAGGACTGAGTTCACAGAGCCAAGGGACTCACATCAGATACATCCCTGCTATAAGAATGGGGCTCAAATGAATGGTGTATTATTTTCCCTGTCCAGAGGGACACTATCTCACCACGTGTCTAGAGTCTATCAGGTTGTGTAAGGTGATGCAGAGGACATCCTAAATCAAAATTCGGTGTTCAGAGGCCAGACCCTGCAGATTCTTAAGTAAACAGAGGATTCATTGAACTAATGGACCACTCAAGCATGTAAACTCACATAATTGTTTGCATGAAATCAGTCACAGGCATCTCAGAACAAATTCTGCACTGCCTGTATTGACAAGTGCCTCATAAATAGCACAGACTGAATGTCCCTGTCATTCTGGGCAATACATTTCTGCCAATATGAGGGCAGAGATTACTGTCATGAGCTGCAGTTCCTCTTCAGACTGGGGATTTTTGGTTTCCATTGGCTGATTCAAGATAGTTCAGCCTGCATTGTAAAAGAAGGCTTTTACATGATAAGTGAACTTTTACAGGGGAAGAGAAGAAGAATTTTTAAGTGGAGAAGACACAGATTACAGAAAGGGTTGAAGAGAAGCTCTACACTCTATGGAGTACTGCTACAGCTGCTCTGATTCTCACCCCAATGAAGAAAGGTTGTCATTCCTTTCTTCATGTTTGAGTGACCAGATGAATAATTTTTCTTCTTAACAGAAGGGAGCAGAATGATTCTGTTTCATCCTTTTGCATTCTGATTCCTAAAACTATCTTACTGCTCTCTAAACATTACTGATGTACCTACTTGTGGAGATCACAAACAGCTCCCTTTCATTATGCAATTTTTACTCTAAGACTAGGGCCATTTGTGGTCATTCACGTTTAGTTAAGGAACAAATTTTTCCTCCTCAGAAGAATAAAAATATTTTCCTTCTGATGAGGAAAAGCCTAAAAGTCAGTTTTCACTGTTACTGCCTTTTGTACTATCCTGTCAACCCTCTGAAAAATGGAAAGATTCCCTTCCATACAATTCAAGGCTGAAGGCTGACATTCTTTGCTCTCTATTAACATCCTAATATATTTGGCAACACAAATTCACTGATTACTCATTTTTGCCTTGAGTTTAATGATTTACTGATTTTCTTTTTTTTTTTTTTTTCAGCAGAGATTGCCTATTTTTTAAGACATGAGAGTACAGCACAGAAGTAAAGGTACTTCATTATCTTTTGATATTCCCCTTTAGTTTCTCAAGGTTGTTTCACTGTACAATTATAACAGGACAACAAAAGAAAGCCTCTTTACAGTGTTCAGGAAAACTAGAAGTAGTTTCTGTGTGATCACAAAAGCCAGGTATGGAACTCACCAATAGTTGTTTACCAGATTGAAGTAGTTTCCAACATTTTTCAATTTACAGCTTTTGTGCAGACTATTACACTGCTAATTTAACTTCAATGGCAACAGGCTTAGCTTGTTTTGTTACATATAGAAACACCTAGAACAAGCCACTGGGTCCCAGGTAGAAAACAGTGCCAAATATTTGTATTTCTTTGGCACTCTTCATACATTTCATGTCCCTCTTCACTATTTAGCAAAGCACCTCTCACTCCCAGGGAAATTCAGAGAAAAAAAGCAGAATATATGCATGTAGGTTAGCTACATGCAAAATGGTTGTATGGCAACCTTTTTCTCCCTTAGAAGTGACAAATAACTACAGTAAAAACATCTAATAAAATGCAGGGAGACTACTGGCATTCTATTGCACTTCCACATCCAAGCAAGAAATCAAAGGATTTCCTGGTGAAATTATATCAGAGAATTCTTCAGTGGAATTATCCAAGGTTTCTTGTCCTTTCCACAAACTTCTGCAACAAGTTGCAGCCAGAAAATGTACATCTACTGAAAGGTAAGCAGGGGCAGGGGTACTAGCATTCCTTGTATTCATGCCAATAATGTCAAAGACCATCAGTGATGATTCAGATCCCGTGGCATCCCTTCTAAGAGATTTGCCAGCTTGCACACATAATTATATACAGACACTCATCTTACAAAGGGGACAATAATCACTTATTTGATTAGCACCCCCCCTGGATTCTCAGAGAATCTTCCTAAACAGAGGGCTGTCATCTTTCCCAGTTAGCTTTTCCTCTACCCCATTACCCTCTTCTCCCCCTGCCCTTAATCTTTATTTCAATAACTTTAACTCCTAGAAAGGTGACAGAAGCCAGTGGCAGTATTTCTTTCTCCAGCTTCACAATAGGTAATCTCTTGTAATATCATTTTAATAACAGAAGGACAATAAAACAACATCTGAGAAAAAGCACAAATAGAAGTGGAGAAAGAGGCACAAACATGAATGATAAAAAAGCAGGGTGGGAATATGTTCTCAAGTGTTTCTTAGGGCATTTTCTCCTTTTAATTTTTGTGTCCATCAACCCGGTAGGGCAAGGGGCATATGGAATTCCCTCTTAGGTCCTGAAGTTCTAGGTTCAGTTATGAGCTTGTATTTCAGCAACAGCAACATCCAAGATGTCTCTAACTCAATATGATATAGGGAAAATGAGCATCTCTTATTTTATTTCACTGAGATATGGGGCATTCTGTCTGGTGTAAAGCAAAGCACACCTGAGCTTTAGAGGTGGAATATCCAGTGCTAAGCTCTTCAGTGAAAATTACTTATATTTGGATCTTCTTGATTTAATTTAATTCATTTGTTATGCTCTTATTTGCAGGGTGAGTGGACTGACATCCTAATTACCCCACAACACCTCAGAAAGCAATCAGTTAATTCCTCTTAATTGCTCCCTAATACTTAAATGATTATTTAAGTATTTAGAGCTGTTACCCCAGTTTAGAGTGCAATGTTGAGTGCCTCCATTTAATGGATATTTAGTCTAGATTTTTAGGGGCAAATATTAAGTGCCATTCAAAGGCCAACTTGACTTTGAAAGATGACTCTGAGTCAGAGATCTCAGTGGATTGACTCCAAAGAGCAAAGGAAACATGTGATTACTATCTAAAGAATATTTTAACATTTAAAGGTAGGTATTCCCATCATCTCACTGACATTAGGACCGAATAGCTCTAACTGTGCATACAGATTCCAAATTAATCAATATGCCCTCATTAGACTGGGATCCATGCAGCTCCTGCATGCCCCCAGCAGGGAGCCTGATGGTGACAGACACCTGTCACTCCCACCCACCCTGCACTGCTGACACTGCAGTCAGAACGGGCCCTACCCAGGTCAGAACTCTCCCTGTAAATGTGTTTTGTACCTGCCTGTCTGCCCTACACCTCAGGGCCCTCAGCATGTTTCTCACCTGCATTACACACAGCCATCATGCCTTATTTCTGTTTCCTTATCCCTGCACAATTCTGCTCGTCTCTTCTCCTGCAGCATCTAAACAGCAACTTCTGCCATCCCTCTTCTTTTTGATTCCTTTTCCACACTCAAGAGGAATGACTCAGACTTACCCAACAGTAACACACCTCATCCTTTACTCACATTATTTCCTCACCTTTACAAACTTGTCTGATGCACAGCCCAGGTTTACATATGGTGCAACGTGCTTACTTACCTTGTATACACAATCCTAAAACAGAGAAGCTGAACAACATGCAGACAGTTGTCCTAAGACAGTAGGGCCAGATATAGCAGTTTACTTCCTGGGGATTAAGAGAAAAGATTCTTAACAGGGAGCACAGGAAGGGATCATAACATCCTCTGTGATTTAAGATGCACCCTACAGTCAGAAATTAATTCACAAAATGAAAACTGATGTAACCATGTCTTCAACAATGCTTGTGTAGCCAGAAAAATAATCTCTCAAAAGTGTGCAATAACTCCACCTGGTGATTCTCAACATGGTATTGTCAAGATTAAAGCTGCTTCTTATGAGAAAGAGAGCAGCAGAGGTGTTACACAAACTAAAGGCCTAATCTCTAACATTAGCAGAGTTCTTAGACAGTACATCCTACACTCTGTTTGCCTTTATTTGGCTTAACCTGTAGACTGCATTTCAAACTAAAACATGTATAAATAGGAATGTAGTGCCCACCCTGCCCACAGAATATATTTTGTTTTATAGTGGGAACCACATACATCCCACAGGACATTGTTGACCACTTACTGAAATAATTTCTAACTTCAAATTACTACATTCATAAAAATAGCATCACTCCTTCTTTCAAAACTCATTCTTCCTTTTCTAGGAATGGAGCATAACAATGCAGATGACATTCAAAATGCAAAGCTAAGAAGCAAATATACTAAGCTTCCCCCCTGTTTAAAGCATTGATTCCCAGGACTGCCCAGGTTGGTCCTCCAGAGAAAATTGATTTTTGATACTGGCACCAAAGACTATTGAGGATTGAAAAGAAGTGCATCATTATCCTACAGATGTAATAAAAGCATTTTTTCATACCTTTCAGACTAACAGAAGAACCATGCTAGATTTCTTGCATCTCATACCATATTTTAAACTAAAAGTTTTCCAGGGCCTTCACAGATCTTTTCAACTAGATGATAGACCTAATTCTCTATAGTATACTGTAAATGTCTAGGTTACCAGCCAAAAGGTTGTGATGTGTGCACACTGACATACATATATATATATATTTTTGAGACTCCATTTCCTAGAGGTTCTGCTAGTGAGGTTCCTCAGCCTGCTGATAAGCAGTGATGTCATACTCTTATCAACAATTATAACAAGCCTCACTGAAGCATACCAAAAAATCTTACCTATAAGCATTTCTTAAAATAAGTATAAGAAAAGTAAAATGCACTTGAATAAAAGCCAGGTTTTCAAAATATTTTCTTCAATTCAAACAAAAATTTTTCCCAGTTTATAATGGGAAAGAAAAAAAAATCTTAAACTGTTTTCAAAACTCATATAGGTTTGCAGAAAACATCACTTTAAAGCTTCTTGAGTAGAAAAATCAACAGATATTAGAAAAAAGTAGAATCTCAAACATCTTTTGCCAATCAGATCATATTTCAGAGAGAGCTGTATGAAAATGGTAAATCATTGCAGTAAAAGATCACTGGATGAAAATGGTAAATCATTGCAGTAAAAGATCACTGGATAAATACCTATACTAAGATGAGCTAAACATCATCTGGTTTTGCCTGCTAAGTAGGGTCTCTAACTTTTTCTCTGCTGGCTTTTTAGTAGTCAGTGTACCTACCAGGGTAACCCCTTTAAAAAGAAGAGATCTTTTCCTACTGACTGCTAGAAGATATTTCATTTGGTGCAAATATTACAGAACAGTGACTTAGGAAAGAAAAGGGCAGGACTTCTGGTAAGTGTGTTTGCCATGAAATTAATAAAGTTACAGAAGGAGGTCCTGGTCAGCTCAGTGACCACATGAGTGGAAAAATCCAGTTGTGTTGCTCTGGGTTTACCTTCACGTGGTGGGAGATCCCACCCTGGAATAAGGTGTACTGCCTCAAAGGGCTGGTTTTTCATCCTGTGTCATGTTCAGAAACAACTCATATAACAGTCAGACTTAAAGCCCACCCTGCCCTCTGGAAAGCAGAGCACATGGCAACACAGTCTGAAAAATGAAAGCTGTGCTAAGTCACTGTTTATTTATGACAGAGAAGCAAAAGGATACGCTGGGGTATCTGAATTTTATATGGGTATGAGCAGGAGCTCAGCATAAATATAGGGAGCTTGTACACTGGCTAGGGAACTGTAAAGCTGGCTGGATGGGGATGAAGAAATATACTTAAGGAGCAGAAAGATGTTCTACTTCATCAAATTCAGGTTTCTGTTCTCTTTCTCACTCAAGGTTGTTGCTTGAATCTGCACAGATAGTTGAGCTGAATCATAAGGGGAGCAACTTATGTAGGAAAACCCTCAATTAAGAAAAAGAAGCACCACCAAAAATAAAGTACCCAAAAAACTCCTCAACAACCAATTGAGATTTCATTCAGCTTGCTGTAGGATCCCCAGAAATACTTCTAATCTCATGTACTTGTTAGGGAGGGTGGAGGAGGTGGGCAAGAACCAGATAATTCTTAGTGGCACTCTAAGCAGGTCCATGTCATCCCATCATTTTATAAATGCCTGTTGTGTTCCTCAGGTGGTAAAGCCATTTATACATCTACCTGAACTGTATTTTTCTTCTATGGCAAGGACAAATGTATAAATGTATGTATTTGTTGAGCAACCTAGGTTTTTTTTTTCAGTGTCATTAATGCTGCCACAAGTCACTAGTGCCTCCAATGAGAATGGGAGTGCAGCAGATGTGGGCTTCTTGGAGCCTTGACTACACTGCTGGGAAGGAGCCAGAGGAACAGAGAGCTAGCTGAAACAGCTCTTTCAGAAAAATGATTTTTTTTCCTTAATATCATACGTGAATTAAAAAGGAAAAGTCAGAATATGCTTCATCCCAAATCACCAGAAGTGTAGACAGAAGAGCTCTCTGCAGCACAGACCTGTGCAGAGACACTGAGTCATTAATATTTATACAGCAGAACTGCCCTGGCTCACTTGCTAATGTGGTTATGCTGTTTCCAAGCTACATGCAGCATTTCCCTGTTATTGCACAAAGTCACGACCAGACAGTAACTCAGAGTGACAATGCACACAGTAATCACTCTGCAGGGCACTCAGTGGGCACAGCCACGGGTATTCATTGTGCAGAACTGACTTTGGGGTACATGGCATCCTGGGCTCAGGAACTCCTCACCCAAAAGTGCTTCCCACCTTAGTCTGATGCACTATTTTCATGCAACTGGCTCTTTGTAACCAACCCACTTTGCTTTTGAATAATAATTAATAGAGATGCTCATTTTTCCCACCCCTACCAATGCCCCTTGTTAGTACTTCTGCTCCTTCACCAGCAGATTTGTCTCAGTTAAGTTCAGCTGTCCAGAGAAAGTGCAGCAGTTTAATAGTGCACAATCAATGAAGAGAGAGAAGAGTCTCTGGAGGCTGATTCACGACAAAGACATACCTTAGGATGGACTCACTCTCCTTCTCTCCACCAATGGCACATGAAGACTGGTATGACAATTTACACTGAATAACTGTTTCTTGGCTTAAGACAGCTCTTGTGCAGATGATACATGCATTTGAAACAGCTATATTTTTAAAAATTCATTGTTAGCAGATATCAGAACTTCAGCATAACTGTTTGATGCACTTATCTACTCAAAGTGAACATATTTTCACCAATAAATTGGTGTTTGTTTGGCTAGATACTGTCTGATGATCAATCTAACCCCACTCTATAACAGTAAATGTATCCCTTTCATTCACAAAAGTATTTGAATAATTCCACAGGTTCCACCCATTAGGAATCACCATACAGGAAGGAATTCAGCAATAGCATGTGCCACCTGAGCATGGTGGCACTTTTCAAGGCTATACCTCCTGAACACATTACTGTGCAAATATCATACACTTATATATTAAGTCTGATAGGAGCATATTTGTTTTTATTCCTTGCAACAAGTCCATAATGATTCCATAAAAAGATGGAAATTGCATGCAAGGTCATTATATCAAGCATGAAAATTTGACATTTTCTGCAACAAAAAAAAATATTTTTAACATTTGCTTATTTTTAATAGTCATCTCGAAAGACCAAACTCATGATGTCCTTCAGCCCTAAGCGTTATAACAGCCCATGGAAAGCACTGAGTGGGAAAATATGTACTGAAGAAATTAGTATTCCTGGATGGGGATGTAATATTGTTAGAGACTGGAAAACTCACACACATCAAGCACACAGAACCCTCACTTTTACACTCATCCTCCTCTCGCCCTTCTTTCCTCACACATTTAGTGAGTCCAGCAGGAGCAAACAGGGAGCTCTGGGTTCCAAGTGTGCAGTGTCATCACTACCACTCCCAGCTGCATTGAGCCTGAGATCAGCAGCAATTAGTCACTGGTAGCCCTGCTAAACGCTGTGATTTCAGAGGAGCTGCCACCTCCCACCCCAGACTGACCCGGGGCCATCACAGCCCTGCAGCTTTTCACAACGCCCAGCACCAGAGGCTTCACAGGAACTGTCAAGAGGCCCGTGAAAATAACGCTAAAAGACACCTTAAGGTCTCAGCTCCCACCAGGAAATAGCTTTCTTCTCACAAAAGTAGAGAAAGTCTAGAAACTGAGAATCACAATTTGGAGTAAAAGAGAATCTGCAAAAGCTTGAGGGTCCAACTGCAAAAGCTTGATGTTCCAGCTCCAACTGAGCTAGGAATTCAGACTGGGATCTTTGTCATCCCGAAGAACCACTGTCTTCCTCTGTCTAACAGGTTTATAATACCTCACTTAACTCCTACTTGGAAAGGAAAAAAACAGTCTGACAGATCAACATGAGAGCTTACCTGTAATTGTGCTGTTCTATTTCCTATCTGAGCTTAAATTCACACTCTCCTTTTTACTTATATATCATCATAGATATGCTTAGCCAGGAAAGAAATCAAGTCTCAAGGGCATTTTCTTTAATCTGGTGCATTCAGTTATTATTTCATCAAAGAGGATTGAATTCCAGGTGGTTTCACTATCAGGGTATGGGATGCTAACTTATATTAGTACTTTAATTCTCACAACTCTTTTGGGTTTGTTTACAGACAGGTGTAATGCAGAGCTTATGAAGTTTCATGGAACAACTAAGAGTTAAAAAGACAAATTCAGATGGGTTTTGCACTTTGTGAAACTCCTGGCAAAAATGCCTCTAGTTCAGTGGAGAAGTGCAAGCTCACCCCGGTGTGTTGAGATTATGCCTTAATATACCCCTACATTCTAAAAAGATGTTGTTGATTATCTGTATCCTCAAAGAATTACTGTCACATACAAGTCTCTGTAATCCATTTATGTACTTCTGCTAGTTTAAAAGGTATAATCCAAATCCTGTAATCTGCTTTATGCGAGTCACAACAATTAGTGTCAGCAGAAACTGCTGCTTTCAATTGAGTAAAATTCCAGGGCTGATCCGACTGAAGGAACAGAAGTGGGAGAGCAAAGTCTCCTTTCCTTCCACAGCCCCCTTGATGTGCTTCAATTTCCAACCTCAACTATATATTCACTTCAGGCTTTTCTAAAGGACCCAGCAGTGGAATGGCTCAAGAGTTTCCAGATATGATTTGAGGACATGTTGCACAATAAAAAGAAGATTTTACCCCACAGCCCGTGGGAGCTCAAAGCGTTTGTTATGTCTTCAACATCATATTGTTGAATCACCTGTAAATCTACCAAAAGAACTGCAAAGGCTCTAACAGAGGCAAGTGCTTTGCAGTATTTTTCCACATGGTTTAAAATATGATTGACCCCAAATATCATCCCCACAGAAGAGTTTGCAGAGGGAACCATGCCCCCCACTGGCTTCACTGTCCTGTGTATCACACACAGGATTCAGAGCCTCAGGTGGAGCAGCCCTGCACCCTCTTCTTTTGCTCAGGTAAGGGCAGTCAGAGTCATGACTTGTTGAAAGCAATGGAAGTCTCAGAGCCAGACAACCAAAGACTGAAATGGAGCAGGAGGAGATAACACCAATTTGGCATTCACTGTTATTTAATTGGGGCAAGTGTCTTCACCAATGGCTCTTTGGAAGGAGGATGAAAAGGAGGCTAAGCTGGCTGCTGTCGTCCCCAGCTGATAATTTGTACTGAGAGATAGAAAAATATCAACTGCACTGTTAATTTCTATATTATGGAAATTAATCCTCTCATTTGCACAGCAGGAAGCCAAATTATACTATCACATGCACAAATAAATCTGACATTTTGAGAATTTGACATAGCACCACTGAGAGCTGGTTTCAGCAACACCTCCCACTTCACAGAGAGAGCATAAGGGTGTCTTCTCTCAACAAAGGTACTGACAGAATATCAGCCAGCTCTTCAGCTGATGAAATTTGGCAAAGATCTCCCAGTTTAAAGAGAACAGCTGTGATCTGCCTCCCAGAAAGCAGATAATAAAGAAAAGTGCATTTTTGAGTGGGGCAAAGAACCATTTTTCTAAACTAGCAAGAGAAGTTGCCACAGGACCTGCTAAACCTTCACATTCCAGTTTCAGTATATTTCCTCTCTGGGGGTTCTTCCTGTGCCTACCGTAGTATTTTTTTGTACAAAAAGCATAACATCTCAACAGACAGCACTGAATGAAAATAGTAGAAGTGGGAAAGAAAAAAAATTAACTAAAAAAACCCAACTATCTGCAGTGATTCAGCCTGAGAGTTAAATACTCTGTAAAAGCCACATTGTCTGTCACTTGATTTGAATGACAACTACAAAATGCCTGAGGAACATTAAGTTTTATGAAAGAGAGAATTTCAATCATTCTTAGTTAGCTTGGGTTTATTTACTCAAATGTAATTGTTACTCTGTATTTGAGAATCAAAGACCTTAATATAGATCACAGATTCCCTGGAGGTGGGGAATAATCATCTGCTGACTGATTTTCACTCATCCGTTTTTCTCTCCTTTGTTGATCCGGTCCTCTCCATGTTTTTATTCCTAAATGTCAACTCTAGAAAGTTACTGAAATAATACACATCAATTATTAAAAAACTAATAACCAGTAAAATGGTTGCACTTTTGCCTAAGTCACTGATTAGTGAGAGGAGCTGAAAAATTCATATTTCAGCAGCTGGTATAAATTGTTGACAATGAAGAGCCTGATTACAACTATTCAACACATACTGCTCATATTCAAAGCACTCCTATATATGTATCAAACTCCTAGAAATTGATTAAGTTTAAACTTTCACTTAGGAAACGTAATAAAAAGAAGACCAATCTTTCCCAGCAAACAGGAACCACACCTGCCAACTCAAGTCTAGCATGATCCCCATTCTACTCTTAGGAATGGAAGTAGTGAATAGTCTCACCTGACTCCAGGATCTTGGGCCTTAGGAAAACACTCACATGTTCTGAAAACAGAAACAAAAAGAGTCAGCAACATCACCAGAAATTCCAGTAAGGAAGGCTGCAGAATACCACTCCCATCCCCCAGTTTCTTCCCCCATAGAACCTATGTAAGCATAACCTTGTTTGTAGTTTGTTCTTTCATACAGAAACATAATTAAGATCTGATCTGCAACCACATGCCTTAAATAAAAGGCAGCTGCTCATATGATCTGCTCATTAAGTGCTGTATTCCAAATGCATACAAAGATGCCAAGGTAATTAACAAGGCACAAAAGCTTTGGGGAGTTTGCAATAGAAACTCAGTTGAGACTCATCTTTACATTTACAGGATAATAGCTAGAAGTCTATGAATGTAGATTTCATTTTAAAATCTTTTTGCTCTCAGGGTGACATTTCAGAACTGTTCTTTTTGAAAAGCTACAATTTATTTTCTACTCTTATGGCTCCTAAGGATGACTTTTTGTGCTTCTAGGATCTGTTCCTTCTCCTTTCCTTTATGCTTCGGGACTTCATGATAGCATTTCATAGAAGAATTTAAAGATTTTAAAAGTATGAAGTTTTCCCATGTAGCAAACTATTTTTATATCAACTACCACATCCAAAAGTCTATTTACCACCTTCTCCTCCACTATTCACCTTCTTTACTTTTCCACCCTTTTTTATATGATAATCCTTAACTTTTCTAAAAACCTATATCATTACCTTGCATGGAACAAAACTCCTTCCCATTCTTATTTCACTTGAATACTCTATTTCTTCTTTGGACAGTTAAGCAAGCAGCTAAACCAGCTGTGATAACATAGCTTTTTCTGTAAAGAACAGTCAGAGGAAAGAAGAAGCTGTTGTTTTTTGAGGGGTTTTTGCCCTTTTTTTAATTAATAGGAGTCACAAAGTTTTCTTCAGGAGCATTACCTAGAGGCCCCATTGAAGGTAAATAAATCATGGGAGGAGAATTTAAAAGCCACACCCACATTAAGAGGAAATAACTTTATTGCTGCAGATGCAATTGCTTCACCAGTAAAAGGCAAGGGAAAAGGCTTTCTTGCAGACCAGTTAATTGGGTGCATTTCACAGCTTTCCCAGTATCTAGCTTTCATTGTGCCTGAAGCCAAATCCCTGGCGTCCTCCAATCTTTTCAGCAGCAGTGTCATCCTTCCCTATTTTTTTTCCTTATGAAATTCTGAGTTTCCATAACACAGTTGAGGACTGAGTAACTGAATTAAATGTGCTAGAAGCCAAAACTTGCAAAGAAATCATAGTGCTGGCTGGAAAATGTCCTTTCTTTGTCTAATAATGCAGACCCATAAATTAAATCAAAATTCAGCTAAAGTTTGAAATAAGAGTTTTTAGGGAGGTTTTTTTCTTGCTTTGTGCAGGCAGAAAATTTTGGCTTTCCTCTGCCTGCAAGGTTTGCAGCAGACTAACCCACCAAAGCATTTACAGGTGTGTGGGATAGTAGACTTGTGTTTTCCCAGGTTCAGAGAAAGACCTTCAATCAAGTCTTTGTATGTGATTGCCCAGGCTTTACAAGGGAGAAATTCTGTAAATCTATGATTGATACTCTTCCCAGGCTACTGAAAATACCTCTAGAATCTGCTCAAAATCAAAGACCATACTTAAACACAGCTCCTCAACAATACAGCAGAGTTCCTTAACTCTGTGATGTACCATGGGCTCTCTTACACAGCCCATCCCAAACTAAGTGGATTTTACCTAGGATTTTATCAGTGTAGCTGGGTCAGAGGGGGCTGTGTGCTGACAAGGTGCTCAAGCCCAATACCGATCAGGATCTCCCTCTCCTCTTCAGGACTGCAAAAGGAGTCCAACTGAATTTCACCTCTGACACAATAGTTGCTGTCATTTTCAGAAAATTATGAAAGACAAAAGTGGGCCTTAAAATCCTTTTAAAGTCTATTTGTATTCCTATTAGCAAGGTGCTGTAATAAATAGATTCCATTCTCTGGACTCAGGAAGGGAGTATCACATGGAGATGAAGGCATTTTAAAATAGACCTAAACTGCACAATTTCTTCTATTTCCTCAGGGTGCCTGGTCCTGAAGGCCCTTCAAAGACTGAAACACAGTTCACAGATTCTGACTTTGCTAAGTTTTTATCTCAGGAAAAAAAGTGAGAGGAAAAATAAAATACTCTACAGTTGTATCTGCTACATAAAGAAATAATAAACATCAGATATAGATTTTTCCTTCAAGTAAAACAAAGGGGACTGGAAAAGCATGAGCCTTGCTGTTATTTAAAAATTATCTGACTTACAGCACTAATAATAGCAATAATAATGATCCTGATGATGATGAATCCATAAGGATATGAATTGTGTTAAGAAAGCCTGACAACAAAATACATATGTGAACCTGAGAAACGGGAAACTTGGGGAAAAAGAAAACAAATATCCGTTTCATGAAGAATAACAAACATAGGAGGTAAGTCAGCTGGGTGAACAGTGAAATAAGGAAAAAGAAATAATTTTAAGAAATAGATGGATTTCCCAGGGTAGAGAGGCATGAATGAATCAGCAGATGGAAGCAAAAGTGTTGGGGAGATGGCATTAAAATGTTTAGTGACCTCTCTGAAAGGTGACCAGCCCAGGCATTTGTGGCAGCGTCTCCTCAAAGCCGCGGTCAGGCTCTCGCTGCCGCAGGGGCTGCCCAGCAGAGCCCGAGGAGCTGCCACAGCTCACAGTGGCTGCAGGCAGCCCAGGGCAGAGGGCACAGGTTTGTGCTGTCAAACAGCAGGATGCAGGGGGATCAGACATATCCAGCAGCAGTCTCACAGGCCATGCATATTTATGCATTAATGCACGATGGTGGAGGTGGAAATGCAAACCCCACGGAATGAAAACTCCTTGTCCAGAGTTACTTCAGTCAAAAAGCACTTTTCTACTTGTCTAATGCTCTGACATGGCTGGTAGAAATATCACTGAACTTATCCTATTTCAGCCCCACAGAATAAGTGTCCATATTCATCACTTTGGTCTTTACTTCAAGAACTCATCCCCTGCATTATATATGAGGAATTTTCTCTGTCACGGTATGTATTCCCCTGTGTCAACTACCCTTTTGTCCCCAGCGGTCTCATTAAAAAAAAAAAAAAAATGTTATCCCTAAGCAAGCACATTAAGAAACAGAAATGTGTGAAGAATAAAGATGAATAATTCAAACTACTCCTTAAATTTCATGATGATTTTAAGAAAATAATGATAATTTGATTTACATCGTCTTTAAAGATGCATTTGATTTTTTCTTTTCTTATGACAGTTCCCAGATAAGGCACAGAATTGCACTGTCCATTTTAACAGAATAGATGCCCCACAGCTTTTTCAGTCCTGTTTTCCCAGTCTCATAAAAGCCTTATCTCCAAGGGTAGGAATCTAGTTCTGATCCATCAGACTTTCTGCAGATGGTGCAAGCTGAAATGTTGGTTTTGACAAAGGGGCATCTCATTTCTGACATATAGAAATAGACTGAAAATGCTCAAGGTATCTTGTCAATGCAACTAAATGTTCAGTAACAATTTTTTGTCTCTTCCGAGTTACAACAGAATCGATGATCTAGAAGGGAAAAACTCACAAGGCCATTACTATTTTTCAGCTCTCCTGCACTACTTTATTCTCTCATCACTTCGGTCATTCAGTTTCCAGCATCCTCCAGAGTCTGACAGATATTTAAGAGCAGAGAAGTCAGTAAAAATCTTCTAATAAAACTGCTGATTGCTAAAGAAATGCAATGTTCTGGCTGATAGGAGTCTAAGGCATTTCGGTAGCAATGGGTCACCTACTTTAAACTATTTTCTCTCTTGTACTGGGTAAAATATAATTAGGCTTTGTTGAGGTTACTACCCCTACAGTAAAAACTGTTCTGTTTCCTCTTATGCTCTCATGCCTCATTTTTGCATCAGCAGAAAATCTCATTTCTCACTTCTGTATGTCATTCTCTTTCATGAACGCACAAATCCCACAATCTAAATGTGACAGATTTTTTACCTATTCCCTCAGAATTTCCAGTGCTGGAGATTTAGTGCTTTGAAACAACTCTGGGAACCTCGCTGCATGCCTCCTTGGTAGGATGGAAAAATATGAGAAGAGACGTGCAAAGATAAATCAAAGTGTGAGATACGTTACTAAACTAGAGCAATTTTTATAGCATTTAGATGATACTGAAGCACTGTTAACCAGAGTGTAAATGACTGAACAGGTGATGAATCCCTTAGAGGAAAAAGCCATTAGGAGGTTTTAAATCCATAAAAAACCCCAGTATTATGTGCTATGAAGAGCATCAAGATGTCCTTTCCTTCCCTTTTTAATACAGCTCTCATCAGAATATTCCCGTACAGGCTTCCCAAGGCATTTTATCAACACACTCCAAACAACTCCTCTGTTGAATTTCAGTATGATTTACAAACGAGCATTGGAAGGGAAGCACTGCTGATAGTCTCCATTGCCATCCACATGAAGGACTCAGCTTACCATGAGGATGCATTTGGCAGCTGCACAGGACATACTTTTCACTTACCAACAAGCTCTACAACTAGATTTGATTTTGCAAATCCAGTGAAATCTGCTTCTCCCAAGTTGTGTCTCCATAAGTAACAGCAATTTAGGATATCCATTTGCACTCAGGCTGCTTAATATGGACAAGAGATTTTAACACAAGTTTTCTGTGTCTGCAGAAGAGTTTCTGAGTCAACAAGCTCATTAGATCTCCTCAGCTGTGTCCTTTGAAACTGCCCAACTGTTTTTTAACTAATTAAATAACCACTGGAGCAATAACCTGACTTTCCTCTGCATGTTTGACTTCCCTAAACTCTTTCTTGTCCAATGAATGGTTAATTACTGAAGTAAACTAAAACATGCAAGATGCAAGATGAGGAGAGCTTGCCCACAGCATGCATGATAGCCAAGTTATTCAGGCTGTCTGCTGAGCAACATAGGTTTAGGCATCCTCTTCAAATCTTCTAAACTCAAACCTCATGAATGTTACAAACTCATCCTTGTAAGTGGTCTGTGGATAATTAAGAAGTACAGTCCTGTTAGCTTGCACTTTTTAAACTTGCTTAAGATTCTAAGAAAGTAATTATTACTTTCAACTTCACCTTCAATATGCTGGGATGACCCATGCAGTCCTTTAGGTGGTCATGCTCTGTATTTGATTCTGAGCTCTACAGATTAACATTTAGAGCTTAGAACACTAGATCTACCTCCATGAGAATCTTTTTTGTAGCCTACCTGGTATACCGTTACTACTGCAAAAACTTCTGTCATCTACACTGTCAGTAAAAAAAAAAAATAATAAACTCAGTAGAGTAGGTATGGAATGAAAACATAATCAGTGTAGGCCTTTAGGAAAAGTTGGTGCTCTTTTGAAAGAAATACAAATTTTAGATGGTAAAATGACCTTTGGTTTCTCCTCACTGATTCTACAGGTGTTAAGGGTAATAGTCTTCCACCACAGGGACTCTTAAGTCAGAAAAAATTTAGGCCATAAACTAAAACTCTGTGCAGAAGAATGAAATCAAGCATCACTCTTTGTTCTTAAATCTGAGACAGATAAAACTGTAAGGAACATTGTGAAACTCTGGGTCATTTATGCTGGATATTTTGTGTTAGCGGCTCCCCATGAAAAATGAACTTATCCAAAGGCTCAAAGCACAAGAAGCCAGGGCCCAGCAGAGTGCACACTGAAGCAAGAGGTACCTTTAGCTGTACCTGTGGTCCCTTGGCTCTAAAAAAGTTTTTTTGTACACATGGAGTCCATGCAGCCCTTTCCAGCACAGACGAGAGATGTGCTGACCTGGAGCAGCCCTAACAAAGTGTAGATTTTGTTAAAGTGGAATTAGGAACCCGTAACTCTGCAAACTTGAACAATCCCTCCCAGGAATATTTTCTCCCATATCCATTAAGTATTCAGAAACATTGGTGCTGGAGCACCCTTGTCAAAATAGAATAAATCCCTTGTGGAAGTTTTCCTGTGTCTGCTGCCCACTGTGCAGGTGATCCCTGAATGAGCACGCTGCCACTTTTGTTCTTCCAATTCTGCTTCTCTGCTGCTTTTACAGCAACTGCCTCCTCTCACTTCTCAGGGATGTAACCAGCTGTCTGCAGTTTAATTGGGACACTGAGGACTGCTCTAGGACTTGACTACTTCAAGCAAGCAAGCAAAACGTCCCCTCTTAGTGACCTGCTGAGGCTGCTTCTTCTTTGACTTGAGGTTTTGTTTGTTTGTTTGCTTCTCTGCCTGCTGCTTCTCAGTAGTTTCTGTCCTGTATGAACTCCACTTGTGTGTCCTTTATAGTCTGGAAGCTGAGCTGAGTTTTTATTCTCTCCTAAGCCTTACAAGTATTCTCTAAAATAATGCAGGTCAAGGAAATAGAAGCATTCCAATTCTGAGGCTGAACTTGAGAAGCAAAGGCCACTTTAACCAAACCTGCCTGTCACAAGTGAAAACTGTCACAGATCATTCTGAAGGGAAGGAAAACTGTATATCAGGTGGATAGTCTCCTTGTCTGTTATCTCAGTTGTCAACTAGAAGGAGAAGGACCTAGCAGAAAAGTGACAGCAAAATAATGATATTTTTAATCCCTTGCTGGATTAGGAACAATCTTTGCTATGGAAAGAGAAATCTGTTGTTCATGCTAATTATTGTGAGGTTTAGAGCCACTCTTATCTTCCAAAATATCACAAACCAAGCTTTTTTGCCTGCTATCCTTTTGGATCCCATTGAACAAAACAGTGAAATGAGGAGCAGGATTGACTTCACTGATATCAACAGGACTGTTCACAAGCTTACAGTGATGCACACAATTAGGAATTTTGCTGAAAAAGGACTGGACTATTTTTCCTTAATGTTTAATGTTGGCTATTATTTGTCCCACTATTTTCTGCTGTTTATTTTCTGATGATAACAGTTCTTCATCTCTGAGCTGTAAGTGTACCCATTTTAGTGAAATAGAATTAATC
Organism: Haemorhous mexicanus; assembly: GCF_027477595.1. Classification (NCBI taxonomy): domain Eukaryota; kingdom Metazoa; phylum Chordata; class Aves; order Passeriformes; family Fringillidae; genus Haemorhous; species Haemorhous mexicanus. Next base: position 13,643,076 of record NC_082348.1, read on the forward strand.
AGTTAATTCACATGGATGTTCTTGTCTTTACCTGATCAAAGAGGCATATTTAGTTTCAGTTTGGCATATTTTTTACTCAGTTTGTACACAAGTCATATCCACACCAGGCTGGCAGATGAAATCCCATCACATTTACTTCTCTTGTTACTGTGAGATGTCATGTTCACTGTAGAAGAGGACATGCTGCCACCCCATAATAATAGCAAACCGAGTGCAAACTACCATTTCCAGGAACCTGTGAGCATTGCACCCAGGCCAGACTAAGAGGCAATTCCTTCAGGAGGTACTTTGTCCCAGAAAGGAAAGCTAAAATATACCCCTGGTAAAAGACAGGCCAGGAACTGGCTGAGAGGGTGAATCCACCCCCTGAGAGCCTGCACAGACAGCACAGACACACCCAAACAGCTCTGACTGAATGGCCCTGCCTCTGAAGGGAAATCATTGCTCACAAGTGCTGCCTCCAAAATGTTTGGCTGCCTCCAGTGTCCTTGAAGCCCATGGCACACACCAGGCATGGCCATTGGGAAATGATCCACTTCACGTTTCCCTGAACAATCCAAATACAGCTCTGGTGCCTGATTTCATCACCAACAGAGGCTGAATAATTAACTGCCCTCTCTGCTAGGCCAAGGCAGACATGAGGCACTGAATGCAAAGCACTGAGAGCTCCTTTACTCCATTTCCCTCTGCAGCCACCCCAGCAGTCTCCCCTGGCAGCTGCAGGGAGCTCCCCTTGTCTATCACAGCTTTGGTGGCTCTCATCTTTCTGCACCTTAGAGAACTGGCAACAAGGACATCTCTGATTTGTTTTCCTCACACCTCCACTATTGAACTCCTGCTCCTGGACATGAAATTCCACCCTTCCAGAATGCAGATTTCTATTTGTGCTCTTGCAAAAACGGGAACCTTCCCGTACGTAAGGAAATCCTTTCCTTCCCTTCACAGAGATTTTCTTTTGCTTTCTTATCCTGAAGAATGTTTTTCTTGAAGCCCAGAGCACCACAGGAATATTCCTAAAGTCTAAAAATATGCAGGTATTGTGTTCCAAATCAGTGGGTATGCCATTCATGATTGTTGTTCATCCGTGGTGTAGAGCAACTGCTTTGAAGAGGGGCACAAGCCAGGTTCTGAGGAATGATTTGTGTGAGAGTACTGAACATTTTTATTCAAGCATTATGTGATCCTGAGAAGGGAGAGTGAGATGAGAGCGCTGCCATCTCCTCTGACACCACTCTCCAGCAAGAAGGAAGAAACAGGAAATCTCCTCAGGGAGCATTGTTAAGGGGCAATGAGCTAGGTCAATATCTGACACCCAGAAACTTCTCATATTTTGAGTGAATAGTGACATCCTTCTCAGACCTTTCTAGGCCTGTGTGTGTCTGTGTTATGATTTCTGTAGTGCACAGTGCAGGATCAGCATGGGTGAAAGACAGCACTATAATTAGGAAAAATAGCCCTGCTCATTGAAACACCTGTGTGAGCACCCTGTTGTGTATTCTATACAAGGTCACTTGAGGAGTATAGTGTATTCTGGCCTTAAAATCTTCAGAAGTGCATGTTGGATGCTAATTTTTTCTGTACTTTGATCAGATAAAGTGCATACAGATAATGCATCGTATCCCATGTAGGGCTACAGAGAAAAAAAAAGGCAAAAAAATGGCTCAGCCAATTCCTCTAGTCACAAAGTTAATGCCAGTTGTGTCTTTAATGTGAAATTATTTTCAGTGTGTATGATCCTTATGTTCTGAAAGTGTGAGTCCAAGAAGCAACATTTTTGCTAGGAAGGAGACATTACACTTTTCCTCATGTTGTAAGAATTCCAATCTTTGTTTCAGCTTTGTCCAGAGCTTATGATTATGGTTTTTAATCTATTTTTACTTTCTCTGCAGCTTCAACAGTAGATTTTTAAAATTTTCTTATAATTCATTTACATGTCACTCTGCTTTTTCTCTGCTGTTTCCCAGTTTAAAATCTTAACTAAAATGAATGTGTTTAATAACCTTGCTGCAATCTAATAATCAATTAGAATAAATCATCATCAGCTTTTTAAAAACATTTTTAAGTCTCATCAAGAAAGAACACACACAAATTAAACCAAAACCAAAGGAAATTAGAAAATCAGGATAATTTTTCTAGTCGCTATATTTTGGTTATTTACTGTGGAATTTTGTTGGGGAGGTTTTCCAAGTCTTATCTTTGCTCTGTAGGCAATGGCTTTATGAAAGTATTAGAAGTGGTCTTTTGACAGCTAAATGGAATAGAAGCAAAATTTCCATTTTATAGAAAACTGCCTTCACAAACTGTGCAATTTTCCTTATCCAGACAGTTTAAATTCAAGGCTTCTCTAGCAATGTCACACTCAGTCAAATCCTACAGGATATTTCTATTAAAGTTTGAGGTTAAATGGAGACTAACTGCAATGTTGATACTATTGTTAATATTTCATTCCAGTGGTGGAATGCAGAACTTGGATGATGAAATTTATAGCATTTCTGGAATTCAAAAACTGTTTGTTCATATAGTCAATTTGTTTAAAGAAATAAAGTAATATTTCATCTGACAACCTCAAATTACTTTTTTTCTGTAATTGTTTATAATTATTTTAACAACATGATCTTAACTATAGGGCACTGTTATAATTTGTACTTTAAAACATTTTGTTATATCCAGATATGCTGAGTCATATTTTAAATGATCAATGCTATTAGTTTACCAATTCCTGTTACCTTACTGAGGGAAAATACACTTTACTGTTTAAACTCATCAGGAAAATACTATAATGTGTGTTTAACATCACCCTGGCATCAGTTGCATTTGTTTAACCTAATATTGAGTAATTTCATTCACTGGTATTCTGCTTCTTTCCCTTTAACTGATATTCTCTGACAGGATCAGCTTATTACTAGAGGAGGGATGAGAAAATGACAATTGTTATAGATCCTTGATTTTGCTCTTGTCCTATTAGTCTGCATCTGAAGAAAGAAAATAACATAACTGATAACTGGTTGCTTGTGTAAATCAAATGATATTTAAAAGGAAGAAGTGGGTTTATCCTCTGACAGGATATATATTTTTTGCAGTGAGTGTGTAACATTAAAGAATCAAAATTTAACATTATAGAAAGAGATGTGATAGAAAGGTAATTTTTTATCTAAATGCTATTAAAATTTTCATGTATTTTAACATTACCATCCTAGTGGTTAACTAATCAAACATTATTTGATATTTTTCATTTTATATACAACATTTTTTGACAACTGGAATGAAGTTTACTAGCATGGAGAAGACAACTCTCATGAGACTGATGTTACATGTGAGGCTTTTCAGAGGTTTTTTGAGAGGGCAGACCTCATGTTTAGGTGAGATTGAAGCTTGAAAAGTTAAATCAGACTTCCTAACTGTTTCTGCATTGATCTCTGTCTATGGATCAATCATTTCCATCAATTTCTGCCCCATAAGATCCTTAATGAGGTACATCCATCCAGCCACATAAAGTGCTTTGTGATCAGTTATTTGCACGAGTCATTTGTCTCAGGAAATCTAAAATCCACCTTTGCAGTGCAGAACATGAAAGATATATTTGCAGAATTAGAGTGGGTGTGTGTGCACAGGAACTGGAACAGCCAAAGTAGCATGTGCAGGCTCACTGCTCAGGTGAGGAGGGACCTGCAGAACTGGGGGGAACAAAGTGCCCTTTGGAAAGGATATGGAGCTCTGGCACCACTCAGGGTGATTTCTGACAAGCCAACACTTGCTGTTCAAGTATCACTAATATTTAATTTTGTTGTCTTTCCACAAAAGTGATAAAATGGACACTAGCATTTTGATCACAGACAAATGGTTATAAAAAAGCAAAAACAACCCTTTGTTTTGTTGTTTATAAACCGTATCTGTAAATGAGTTTCTTCTTTCCTGTTCATTTTCACTCCAGACACTATTCTTGTATTTTTATCATTTAGTGAATGATGTGCTGCAGTGTGAATTTTGGTGTAGGCCTATTTCAATTTTCTTACTGCTGACTCCTTTGCTTTTGGCTGATTTATACTGTGTACAGCTAGAGAAGGAGCTGCAAATGACAAAATGGAATAGACAACCTGGAATCGTCTTCAGGGAATATTCAAGCATTCAAGCTTAATATTTGCTATTCATGAGCATTTTTCTCCAGCTACACTCTGCTGTCCAAGTGTTTCCAGAAAGTAAATGTGGCCCCATTTAACATGAACATTAAAAATGATATCATCAGCCTATATTATCAGAAGACCTGATTGTATTAAAATTTCAAACATGTATAAGTGGATTTATTTATCTTGTTATTTAGTTATTGTCTTAAACAAGTTACCAACAATTAAATCAGATCTGAGTAGCTATCAAGCTTTAAATGTAGTAGAACTGTTCACCAGGAGATGGGAGGCAGGATAAAGCACAGAGACCACATAACCAGGAAAGAATCCTTACTGTCAGGCTTGTACTAGTTTTTCCTTAAGCATCCAAAACTGACCATTTTGGGAGCTCTGTATTAGGCTACCAGTGCTCCAGGTCTGACAAAAATCAGTCCTCTCCTCACATTTCCTTATAGCTATTCAAGGAAGCTAATCAATATTTTTTCTGAAGGGGAACTACATATGTGTCTTTTTCAAGGCAATATATGTTTCTCAGTGGTGACTTGAGATATTGGGTGCTGTTTTAAGGGGTGCTCTGCCAAAACTCATGTCATCTCATAGTACAACCAAAAATGCCTTAAGACATCATACCTGGCATCCATCTGCAAGTTCAGTAGGACAGAGATTTTCCTAGGCTTGTGTCTGTATTCTGTCTTAATGAAACTCTGAGTAAGCACATCAAGACAAAGCCCAGGATACAGGGGATAATACACAGTTAAAATTTTTAATAACTTTCAGCAGGCAGCTACATACATCCTCATCCATTCATGTTTAGGTGTGATGGATCTAAATATCACATCAGAGAGTCCCAACAGACAAACTGCAGCTATGGCCACTTTCAGGCAGGCAATCCCCTCAATTTCTCTTGTCCTGGAATTCTCTAACCTAATTTCATAGCCCTGGAAACACAGCAATCTATCTAGGTGTATTGACTGGACTGAATTTACACAGGTCATTTGAAAGATAAAGGTCACATACATACCAGGCCTCTGGACCACATTTATTAACAGCATCCTGCTGACTTTCAACATCATTAGTGTCATCTGGACCAATGCTGGAGTAAATGAAATGTGACAGAACAAAAGACTGTTGCCAAGAGTGTAGATGTACCTAAGTGATACAGAGGGAGGTTCAGCCTTATTAAGCTCTGGAAAACCACACTGTTCACCAAAGCCAGAAGCCAGAATAGCCTTTGCATGAGACACTCTCCAGCCTGGTGATGGTAAAGCACTTTTAATTGCAAAGACAATAAAAGAGCGAATTGCTGACCTGAGGTTTATACAACAATATTTGTATAGAAGGCAGAAGTTCTAAACAGAGGCAAGCCATCTAATACTCACATTTTGAGAGTATGAAAACCCCCAAATGACAGAGAGTCCCAGGTGAGAGCTATTGTACGTGTATTTATTTTTAGTATTTTTGGAAATAGTTCTGGATAGCTAGCGATTTTCTTACAGTTGCCTGAAATCTGCATGTCTGATTCAATTGTCAGAGACTGAGGGGCTGCCTGCAGGAAATATGTGGCCAAGTGCAAATGTTTTCTGATTACAAAATGATTAAACTGTCTGTGAGACCTGTATGAAATAGCTCTGAGCACAGCCAATGCTGGCATGGTAGAATAGCAATGGTTTCTTTCTAGTTCTTGTCGGGATTTGATGAGAGTCAATAAGTCTGGCAAAATTTTACCTCATGAGAAAACAATTTGGGAGTCATTTTTGTCAACATTCTCTCTTAAACAAACCCAATACTTAGCTTCCATAATTTCACTCACAAAATGTTATTGCAAAACCTGAGGGTTTTGTCCATTTTAAACCATGGTGTTGAGGGCAACTCTGGAGGTTAGACAGCACCCCTAGGCAAACACCAACTCAATTTGCTGCTAAAATTGCACAGAAATGTTCCTTGCTAACTTGGTCTTTGTGCACCAAGGAAAAGTATTGGCCAGGTCTTAAATTGTTCAGGAGTGCTGCACTGATCCAGACCCAGCACTTCCAAAACACATGGACATCTCCTTCCCTCAATGTCTCAGTTGCAAGTTTCCCATATGTGCTGTGGGAATCCTGGAATGACAAACAACACAGAAGAAATTATCTGAGTGGGAAGCCGTGGCAACAGTCATGAAAGGGAAATGCAGGATAGTCAAATGTCCACAAAGGACTGCAACAATTCTTTAAGATTGAGATTTTCAAGAAAGCAGATACTTCTAAGAAGAAGAAAAAAAAAAGCCTAAAACAAAAAATAACTTTTAAGGACTTTAAGAAAAAAGAAACATTTAAGGACTTTAAAAAGATATTCCAGAGAAAACTTTCCAGGGAAAGTTCCTTTGATTTAGAAAAGGAAATTCTTTCTCCTTTTGCATTCCAGACACAGAGTGCTAAAGAGAAGACCTCCCAGAGAGAATAAACACATGCCAGTGCAGAAAACCTTGCCAGAAAGGATTTGATTTTTTATTGAGGCTTCTTCAGATTGCAGGTTTCACAGTGCCCATTCAGACACACGTTCTTGCTGAGAGCTTTGTTTAATGCATGCTTCAAAAAGGAGCTTTTAGTGCTCTTCTTAAAAGCAAGATTCTTTTAGAACTTTGTAAAGCTTATCATTTGAGCAACATGCCACTGAAAGGTAAGTGGAAGGTTCAGTTCTCCTGTTCAGCTGGGGCTAGGAGACTCTCACTCCACCACAGCCCCCGTGTGTCTCCTGTAAGAGAAAATCACACCTGGGAACTGAGGCTCACCTCAAACTGATACATGCTAGAAAATGTTATTCTCCCAGAGGTGAGCTGAGGGGAACGTACACATTCTGCTTTCATTGCACATTTTCTGTAATATCAGAAATCTCCTGCTGGAATGAGGAAAGGGAGACTAAAAGGGAAGTGTATTATGTTTCACCAGAGAAAATTTAAAGGAGAAAATTACATTGGCAGAGTCCTTCAGGAGCTGTGTAGTCCTTCATCTTGTTCCAGGGCAGGATGGGCAACTCTTGAACCATTTCTGACAAGGACTGGTTATACAAATGAAGACTCCAGAGCTGCACAGACTCAACAAGACCCTTAAGCCAGTCTCCTTTCTCTGACAAAGTTGTCTCCCACACATCTAAAGCAAATCTCCCTTGCTGAAATTGAAACTCAGTATGTCTTTTTCTAAGTGGGAACGGAAGGGAACAAATTATTCCTTCCTTTCTGGCAGCTGTTTCTTACATATTTTAAGATTTCTCTCATGTCTTCCCTCTTCTTCTCCTGTCCTAGATTAGATAACCCATAAATACATTTGCCCTTTCACAGCATATTGCATTGGCTAATGAAATCCAAGAATCAATTACATAGATTACAAGGGTCTTGAATGACAGCATAGCAAAATACAATACCCAGCCTTGTGTCTGAAGGAGCAGCATGTGAATACTCATTCAGCACCACTATTTGTCTGTGGTGCATTATGGCTTTATCTAATTAATTACATTATGAAGTGCTTGATTATGATAGCAGTGAATGTCTTTCTTGCTCACTCTTATCACTTGCTTAAAACTATTCTGTTCAGCTGAGATATACATGCATCTGAGAGCTCATTTAGATATTTGGTACCAAACAGTGGATTCTCACTCCTGAGTAGGTTTATTATATTCAGAACCTGTTATCTGATTATCATAGTTCCTAAATAAAGCTTCCTAATAACTTCAGCAGATCAGATTGTTCACAACTTAAATGGGAGGAGGTACGCAGGGAGAGCGGGGGGGAGGAAGAGAAGCCTGAATTATTTATTCATTTCCCCATTTTCAAGACCTTTCTCATCCCTCTTTGTGTCAAGCCTTCAAGATGTAATTGGAAATGTTAGATACACTCCTTCAAAAATGTTCTCTGAACAAATTACCAAGTACCATTCTGTGAAAAGAATGGATCACAAAGAGCAGCACTTCTTCAAAGGAAAGCAGGCAAGCTGATATTCAAGTATTTGGTCTTTTACTGGTTGTCATTCACTTACTCAGAACATTCTTGGAAAATGAACTATTTTATTTCTTCATTGTTTCCAAAGCAAGACTCTTTTTGCAGTTCTCATAGTATCAATTTTAATTGAATGCTTTCATTCCCCTGTAAAGTTTCATTTTAAAGACATTCACATCTAGGAGATGCCTTGGTCTTTGCCAGATGTACTCCCATTTTTCTGTTTTGTGAACCATCATTGCATTAGGATTCTTGTTCCTCAATGATACACGTATACCAGCCTATATTTTTAACACCTAAAGGCCAAAATTAAAACAAAGAAATAAAGTTTTAAACTCCCATCAGATCTAAATGAGAAATAATTTGGTTGTCCAAAGTGAGTACATCATTCACATGTTATTTCCCAGTGTCCTTCGTCATGCAGCCACAACTTGCTCACGTGTGAGCTGAATTAAAAAATATTTATCCATGAACACAGATGTTAGGTTCAGCAGAGGTCTGAGAAAAATGTTTCATCCTTCAGCAACGAGCCTGTGAGCTCTATCTTGTGCTGCATCAGCATGACCAGAACTACTGGGATCAGCATGGGTACAAATAAGCTGAGTGACTTGAGGTGCTATCCCTGTCCTGGCAGAGTAGTGAATAGGCCTTATGAAGCATCCTGGCTCTTTATATCAATGATGAGATTTACATTTGTGAATCTTATATGTCATATCCTTATTTCAGTACTGAGCCCAAATCAAAGCAAGGAAGCTTTCAACCCACATGCATCAGAAAATTTGGGTGTTCCATAGCAGCAGATTATGGGGCACCCACTCACACCCAGAGACCACAACTGGGAACTCCTGGTGTATTCTTCTGATTGCTGGATATGAATGAAACAGAGGGATTTCAGGAGAATGATGATTGAGTGTAAAAGGTCTATTACAGGACCAAGGTGGCAAATGGACTGTATAATGCTTTCACTTGAAAACAGTTTAGCATTGCTGTCATTTCCCATCTGTATGGAGCACTGTGGGGAGATGAGATTGATCCTCTCATGCCAGATGTCACTCATACAGAAAAAGGAGATAGATTCTAAGAGAGCTGAAGGTAGTTCCTGAAGAATCCATCTGTGGAGAGTCTGGACAGCATTATTTTTGCAGACTGTGAATCACTCACAGAGGCCCCAGTTCATAACCTGGAGGGCACACTGATGTTTGCTCCTGAAGGCAGCAATCCCTGGGTTGTTAGAGAGTAGGATCACTCCAGATGTCTCTGTCTACCTCAAATTTCAGAGTATTGACTGGCTGATTTAAGCAGAATATACAGTAGTATATGAACCCAAAATAATCTGTGCAAGGGTCATTTTCCTTCTACTGCTGGTAATAAAGCTCAAAAATTGCAGGGGAAAGACTCTTAGATCTCTTATATAACCCAGGTACTGTGATGGGATTTCTCCAGAAAGGTTATCCTCAGTACAAAAAAAAAGAAAGAAAAAATATTGCCACATATTAAATGCCATGCTATTATTTTCCAGTTTTAAAAGAATGGTGAGGCTGAGTATGGAAGAATAATTAAATGTTGCAGTAATTATATTGATTAATACTGGGATTATGTCTGACATTTGTAATATAAATTGAAGGACAAGCCACAACATGGATATGTGTGGTTATGACATTTCTTAAAGTACCTTGAGAGATTAAAATCACCAAAAGAATGTGAGTCATTACACGGTTATCTTTGTGTTTTCCCCTTTTAATTTTTTTTTCAGTGATTTGAGAAGTAAGAGAAAGAGATGGTGTTTGGAAGCTTTTATGAAACGTCCTTGTTTTTTTCCTGGTGCTTCAAAGCAAAGAGGATCTGAAGAGACAAACAAAAACATTCTTGTCTTCTGAGTTCAGAGCAATGCACACAGCCCTGGAACACATTTCTTTGCTGATGTGCAAATGTGGATGCACTGTCACCTTGAAACACTCAGCCCTGGGGAGCAGCTGTCTGTAACCCAAAGCCTAGTTTGATTCAGCACAGCTCTGTGACCTTGCCTAAGTTTCCAGAGAAAATTGTTGCTAAGGTGTGAGGGAGTCCATGATGTGCAATTATACAAGATAAAAAAAGCAAACACAGACAACACTGTAATTGTCTAGACAACTGTGATAATCAGGAGCTCAAGGGTTAAAGAGGAGAAATCCTGGCTGGAAAAGCTGAAATTCCTAAAGGAGAAAAAAAAAAGCAGAGGAAGGTAAGAATCAGAACATGACAAAGATGCCACTGCTGGGAGTGATGGCTCTCTGCCTTTCCTCAGCATTCTCATGTGTGCCTGCCCAGAAGAGAGAGCCCAGGTGGCTCAGTGGGGGTGGTGAGCTGGTTAATTCTGAGACTCACAGCACTTGAGTCTTACCCACCTCCTGGGCACTAGCAAATGACTTTCATCTGGAAATATTATGTGTGTAGTAGCAATGACACTGTAGTTGTGAAAATCCAAGGATACGAGCAAGGAAAATTTTGAAGGCAGAGGAATGTATATTACTAGAACATAAAAATCTCAGTAATAATACTTTATGTTCCCTTGACCACTTCTGTTACATATCTGAAGAAGGGCTTGTGTGCTTGAAATCTTTTCTGGTTTGGTTTTTCCCTCAGTTACATCAACTGATCTAATAACATATTACTCTTGTCTGTAAGTCTTCTTGTAATAATATAAATGCTTCCTATCTATTGCCTATTTGTATTCTATACTCAGGAGTGAAAGAGGAAACCATACAGATGAGGTTGCTGAAAAAACAAGTGATACCAATATTTCTTATTAATTTATTCAAATTTTTCAAGGTAAAAACAACAGCAGAGGAAGTTCTGAAATGTCAAAAAATTCTGGGCTAAATTATTATAGGAATCAAACGTAGAGATTTTTCAGTATTTAGCTTCCTATTGTCAACAATGGCTCTATTTCACAAAACCAAGTGTCTAAAATTAGAGTTTACTATACTAAAAGGTAGTATAGTTTACTATACCAAAAGGTTTTTTCCACTTTTCTGTGCATCCAAGATTTTCCTACATACAAAGAAAATTTAGATCCACCCAAATGCAGTGAATTTCTGCATTTCTTTATCAGAACTGCAGAAACAATAAATTATTGATTATTCCAACGGCTCAAAACCTCCTCCATATGGGCAGGATAATATTTGTGTCTGAAACACTTCTTCTGTGCATAGGCTAGATCAGATGATCCCCTCCTGAGAGCATATCATGAGATATGCACATTTTCTTATGAAAGCCCTTCATTGTTCTCAAGCTGTCAGACAGCAGTTTTGTTGCACCACACTTTTTCTCCCAGCAATTTATTTCCTTCTGGATTGATGTGCAAATTCTCTTACTGAAGCTGAAAAATGCTGGACTCTTATCAAAATGTGAAACATGCTGGTACAATGGTCCACAGGATAAGGGGATAAATCCATGTATATTTGGCTTGGTGTGTATCTGTTCAGGTTTGTGGAAACACTGGACAGAAACATCTGTTAAATAATCATCTACTTCAAAAGGAATATTTCATCATTTTCTTGGTAAGATAAAGAGGAGAGCTAGAGCTCCTCATGATAAATATTACACTTAGTAATTAATTTTTCATATTTACAAGGTCTACATAGTAAAACTTCTAAACTAAATAGTCTTCATTTGCATACATTTCAATCTGAAGGGCATTGCTAGAGGACAGTATCTCCAAGACAATAATGAGCTGTTTTCATTAACCATGCCCTAATGATTACAGCAGGCTTGTACTTCAAGACAAATAATTGTGTGTCTTTAGTTATCTCCCCTTCCATGTATGCCAGTAAGTTAGAAAACTATTTCCTGCTCCTGGGTTGATGTACTCACAAACCTCTTGAAAAAGATTTAATTTAACTTGGATGGGGTGTTGGTAAAGGATCAGGAAATGAAATCTGATCTCAGTTATAGCTCTGGAAATCTGGAATAATGCAAATGAAGTATTGTAGGAAGAAACAGACTTTAATTTTTTTCTTCTACAGTCCTCAACATAAAGAGATCTCTAATCTGCTCAATTCCTCTTACTGTTTCCAATATGTTTAAAATTGCATTTTAAAGTACCACAGGAATTGTTGTGCTTTCTTCTAATCTTGTAATTGTCCAGTTATTTTTGTATACAATCTTCCAATATATCTGTCATCACAGTATAGGAACTTTAAAAATTCCATTGGGCAAATTTGTTATTCAAATGTGACAGATCTTCCATAACATGTGATTTATTTTCATGGTTTTGGATCAAAAAAAAAAAAAAAAGTGATGCTTTTTTGCTTCTGTCAGATGTATCTGATTCAACTAGTACATATTATCCTCCAAACTGCCTAACAATTATCACCAAATAGTAGAAAATAGACCTAACAAAGGCCTTCAAACATGTTATTCACCTTTTGCCTTCCATAGATCAACTAGATCTTTGTTTTTCCAAATGACCATTTGTCCAGCTTGCTCTTTAAATGCTTTAGTGATGATGGAGTTTCCACAACCTCCCTAGGCAGTCTCTTCCAGTATCTAGTTAACCTTATAGTTGCAAAGTTGGGTTTTTTTAATGTCTAAGTTAAATTTTTCTTACCCCAATTAAAAAGGCTATTACTTTCTGTACTATCTACAGTTGACATGAAGGAAAGATTACTCACTTGTCTTTTGCAACAATGTTTTATATATTTGAAGATCACTATCATGTTCCTTAGCCATCTCTCTCTCTCATTCACTGTCAATCAAGTAATTAAAAAGTTTTCATATGGTATTCAAAAGCTGTGTTCTCAGAGCTGTCCTACAGCTTCTAGGTTCTTACATCATTGTTGAAGAAGTCTGGATATTCTTCAAGTGGCCTGTACATTTGCCAAAATGCTCTGCTTAAAACAGAGCACAGTGTTGCAGCTGGTGCCTCCACATCAGTACAATCACACAAAAGACTTTGGTGATTTTTGGGCAGCTGAGACATTCTGAGTTGCACCTTTCTCTCTCCATTTGAGATTCATATGGTAAGGGAGAGCACATACACTTAAAACTAGGTGGTTATTTTCACCCAGTCATTCACTGAGGGGATTTTGAGCCAGAATTAATGGCGTGATGATGGGCTTTGTTCTCAGGGAATAGGTATGGGATCTGCTGGGGTCCAGGAGACTGGAGTGTAGTGAGGACCACACTGCTCCAATGAGAGCCTCCACCAGGAAGGAATGTAACTAGCTCAGGCAGTGATGTTCTCAGCCCTCAGCTGGGCTTTCCTCTAATCCTCATTTAACACCTGTCACAGCACACTTCACAGGTGGTTGATGAGGACTCAGGTTCTGGCAGGTTGGCAACTGGACTTGGGCTCAGAAGCTAATAACTGATATTCAGAGCAGAACTGTGATGTCTCACGCTTGGAGCAGGCACTTCCCCCTCTAACCTGACCCTCCAGGAACCTTGGGATGATATTTGTCTCAGTGCAAGCCTTTAAATAAGCCAGAAAGCCACTGAAAAGGCTCATATACACAAAACAACGCTGTTAATCAATCACAGAACATGTTAACTACGGTATTTAAATATTTGCACCATTGTCAAAGCAACAATTTGGTGGGTTGTTTCTCCTTTTCTTTTCTCTCCAGATGATTCTCCCAATATCATCTCAATCTCAGCATAAATTCTGGTTTTTATAGGTTACAATGCCTAGAGTTTTATTCATGAGTTTGAATTTAAGTACATGAGCAATTTCAATAAAGTTTGCACAATGACATTAACCATATGTTTCATTGGATTATTGAATCTGGGCTCTTGCTTCATCAGCACTGAAGAAAGTAATATCTACACAGAATCATAGAATATCTACATAAAATCACCAGATCCATATGACCAGAGATCATGGTCAAAGCAGAGTGAGAAAAACCCAAATGAAGTGAAGCAGATAAGGCCACAGATAACCAGAGGCCTAAAGCAATAAAGGGCTTCTTCATCAATAAGTTCTGTCAATAACTCAGAAACTTGTGTACTCCCTCAGAAATATAAATTTACACCTCAAGTTTCAGTTAAGGGAATAATTAAAATACCCCTCTAGCACCAAAGATATGATGTTAAAAACAATTGCTTATTTTTAAAATGCAAAATGCTCTCAGAATATTGAATTTTAAAAATCTATTTTAAAACATATCAGAAAGTGAATGTGAGGATCATAACAAAATAGTTCATTTTGCTTTTTTTTTCATTGATACTCCTACGTTTGTATCAATAAATATACTTTTTATAGTAAATTTATATTTTCCTGAAATATGAGTCTGCTTTAGAAACTGTGTTTGAACCAATTACAAATAGATATACCTGTTTTGAAAACACCAATACTCATTTCTGTAATTTCCATAAAATTTCAGTTAAAATACAAAGAAAAAAAGCCTGGGGGTGGAGAGGGGTGTGGGGGGAAGAAAGATTTTTAAAATTCAGATCTATGGATGAGGGGTTTTTAACTTTTTGTCTTGACAGCCTTAATTATCTGAATTTTTGGCTGAGATCTGTGTAAGTATCTGTATGTTTAAAATAAATATGCACCCATATCTAGCTGATTCATATGCTCTTTCAGAACAGCTTTTTTTTTATTCTTCCCCATCTGTTTCAGGGATGAAAGAAACAAGGACACAAATTCCATACAATGGCTTAAAAGCCATGTTTTTTACTTACTTTCACCTTAGTCTTTATATTAAAGAATTGACATCAGAAGCAGAACCCGACTATGATAAAAATCATAAAAGCTCTGAAGTATTTTCCTACAGTTCTTGCCATTCTAAATGGTGCTACAGCCTTCTGTTGAAGGCTTTATATTAATAAATTACTCTTTTAATTATTGAAACTGCTTTAACTATTTTTCTTCTCTGGGGGTAACTATGTAAAATAAAACAAAAGAATTTTAATTGATCAGGAGATACCATCCAACCTAACTTGAGATTTAAAATTGTCTCTAATGTAGCCAAATGAAAATCTATTTCCATTCCACTGTGACCTAATGCCAAAGAAGCATATAATTGGAATTAGTGAATATATTATTCACAGAAGTATCAGACTTGTGATACTTATTGATTACCATGGTATTTGTTTTGATGAACTATAAAAGAATATATATATGAACACCTCCATCAGACACGTTACAGAAAACATGACAGGCAGTTTTGTTTCATGGATTTAATCCTATATGGCCCAGTGTCCATGACAGAAGGGTCTGGAGCCTTGGCTATAATCCTTGGGTGCTTTTTTTGAATTCAGAAATGAGAAATAGGAATAAAAAACTAAGATCTTGTAGCAGGTCCACTGTGAATATAAATCAGTAGAGCTCTGCCAAAATAGAGTAAGCTGTTTTGATTTACAGCTGGGAGAACTGTACCAACAAATTATATGTATGGCAGAATATGGGAAAAGAAAATCAGAGAAAGTAAGACAATTTGCTTTTAAATACAAAAATATGTTAATTAGAAATGTTCAAGTCTGTCTATGAAAATTTACTGAAATCCTTTTGGGAGGAGGATGGCAAGCCATGATGCAGCAAATAGCTGTTTTCCATCACTTGCATGCTTCTTGACTGCCCGGAAATCTGGGAATTATCCTCATCATCACCTCATGAAGGGATGGATAAAACTCTCCATCATTCACTGATCATGAGTAGCACATGGGCTGTAAAGACACCACCTAGAACACATATTCAGTTATGAGGATAAACCTGATGTGGCTCATAAGGCAAAAATATAATAAAGTAAAATAACTGCTGCATAAAAGCTAAATAAACAAATGTTGTTTCACACGCTTGATGTAGTTCCAAGATAATAACACTGAGGAATCAGCTGGTAAAAAGGTATTTATTCTTTATATTCACTTCAATGGCATAAAGAGAGGTCTTTTATTTGTCACATTTTCATTTCTTTTCAGTAGGTTTTCCAGGAGTAATAAACTTGCTTACAGTTCAGTAGCACTTCATAAATTAGAACCAATCAAGTTTTATCTGAATTATAAGAATGGGTGTACAAACACTAGATGAGTGAAAGAGTGCAAAATCCCAGAAACAGGCTAGTACTTCTCATGCACTGTTAATCAGTTTTGTGAGGTAATTTTGGTATTTTCTTAATTTTAAGATTTTTCTGGTTTTGTTTCTGAAATTTGTAAAGCTAGCTAAAGAAATTATAACTTTTTTTTTCCAGTTCAGTGTGACTTTACACTGTCTGATCATCCAATTCTAAAATAACCACACAGAGCCTTTTGCCACTAACTGCCTTTGATTAATTTGTCAGTTGATCAATTTTTCCACACATACAATAGCACTATACTATACTACACCCATATTCAAGATTTTAAAGCTATTTATTTTAAAGCTGGTCCCAGAGATCTCTGTGCCCCTCTGCAGCACTGACTTCTGCCAGGCCACGTCCTGGGGTGGCAGATGTGCCCAGGAGGGCACTGCAGGTGAGTGGGGAGAGATGAAGGCTCAGGTCTCTGTTTGAGTCAGACTTGGATTGCTTCACATCATTTCACAAAGCAATAAAACAAAGCTTGTTTCCGTTCCATGGTGGAATAAGAATAAATTTGAGAGTCTCTGCTCCTCACAGCTCCAGTTGATGGGAGCTGAAGTGATTCCTCAGTGAAAAGGGGCATGTTGTTGAATATGTCAAAGCTACTTTAGATTATTGTTATACTATCTAAAAGATTACAATTTTAAAAAGAGCCACTTGCATGTTTACAGTTCTATTTTTTTCCATTACTTTAAATTATTCACTAATCTCTCACTGGTGTTGTAAAATAAAATTACTGTTTGGAAAGTTACTGACTCTTGAAAAGTGTGTAGCACAGATTTAAAGATATTCTTTCAGAGATAAAATCCTCTGAGTGTCTGTCAGAGGTCAGGAGACACAATGCATTAGAGAATTAAGCATTAATGAAGCATTTAATTGATTATGCACAAAGTCGGTTCCAAAATTATTTTTAAAACCACTAAAAATGAAAATTCTCCATAAAACAATTTAAAAATGCACACCTTCAGCATATCTTCCTGCATAGATTAGAGATATTTTTAGTTCTTAGTCACACCTGAGGCCATTGTCTAAGTTTCTAACACAGATTTACATTGTGGAGTGACAGATCTAAAAGAAACTTTACTTTTTCCGGTCTGTGATTAATTTTCTCTTAAGTACTACTTTATTTGAAAAACAAAAGAAAGCAAACAAGCCCCACAAACATTTTTTGAAAAATTTTAGCAGTTATTAGAAATCCAAAATCAGCTGAATTCTCAACTGTCTTATTCAAGAGCCAAGAGCAAAGATAATTTTTACAGTCCATATAGAACTGCTTGGTTTCCTTAGAATTCAGTCAGGCTGTAGTGTGTGCACACTCTGTCTTGCACTAAGTGTGGCTTATAGGAGCCAACAACAAAAGAAAAAGAAAGTGCAGAAACACTCTGCATTTCCAGTCACTTCCTTGTTTTGGGAGGTGGGTTGTAATCACTACCATATTGCAATTATTTCATGGTGAGCCAACCTTGGTTCAATCACAGCTGCTTGAAAGAGAATCTCCAATATCGAAAATAAGTAGACAGGAAAAAGAAAAGTGTTTGTAACTTTCATGGGTTTATATTGTATCCAATTTTTGTCTTTCCAATTTTTGCTTTTCCACAGTGAATATCTTTCTTGAGCATCTAGTGTGGGCTGGGAGAAGTGGGTGTGTCTAGAATAACTCTTACCAACTTGTTTAAGTGGGATTGCAAAGTAAATGGGAATGTAAATGTTGCAATAATACAAAGAGCATCAAGAGCAAGTCCTGATAGTAGCACAGCAGCTGCTCTTTAAGAGAGCTGCAGAAGAAGGGTTGCTGAGAAATGCAGCCCAGTCTGGGACACGTAGGGAATCAGGCTGCTGGGAAATTCAGTGAACCTGGTTAGAAAACCATTCTATTCAGTTTGATGCAGGGCAGCAGTGCCAATGAGGAGGGCTTCAGCAAGCTAAGGTAAGCTTTGTTTCTGCTGCTCTCCTTCTCCAACACCTTTCAAAACAATAAATGTGATTTCTGGGGTGCTTTTACACCATATCACAACACACACTATAGAAGTCTCAGTCTTCCTCTAGTCATCTAAATTCTAGTGTTCAACATTTGGTTCCTTACACTGAGAAGGAATCTGTGTAGAGCAGCACAGGTTCAGCCCTGCAGAGGCAGGAGTGCCAGAGAGGCAGTGCAGTCAGGTGGATTGCAGGTGTGGAGCCTGGAGGGGACAGGTGACAGTCTGTGCTGTACAAGGGACTTGTGCTGCTGCTTATGGTACAGCCCAGCCCAGCAATGGCCAAACACAGCAAAACACAAAGGATGGCCTGAGTGCTTACTGTGGAGTCTGTTCCAGGCAAAAAGGACATCTATTTATTCATTTCCCACTAGCCTGCTCCTGTCAAAGGAGATGACACTTGCCTTTAACGGGAGATGAAATTTGCCTGCTGGTTGGAAGGTTATTGAATTGACCTCTGATTTGCAGGGATACATTTGGAAATTTTGCTTCTTAAATGGGATTTCTCCTAAAAGAGATAAGAAATCCCTCCAAGGATATTTACAGTGACTGGTTATCTGGTGTTGACATTAATTGCGCTGTCATATTTTGCTGAACAGCCTCAAGTGTAACATTAGCTGAACCATAAGACCCTTCCATATATAACAGTCTAACTTAATATACTTCATAGATGTATCCCCTGTCTTGTGCCTATCTCTCAACTGAAAGAATCTGGGCAGTTTTATGCAGATGTCTGGTGGGCTGAGCCCTGTAGGTGCATTCATAATGATCAATGATGTGCTTTTATTTGCCACAGATCTGTACACAACCTCAGCTTTTTTTACTTTAATAAATCTGGTCTCCAAAGAGAATAAATAGCTTTTCAGCAAATATATCATAAAAAAGCAAAATATCTAATATCCTACAGCAGGATTCAAAACTTTTCATGTTACAGATCACAGCCTACACATGCATGCAGCCCTTTTTAAATCATGTTTATATATCATTTTCATGGCATTTTTATCAGTTACCAATATTTAGTTAATCACTTAGAGTGCTATCAATAAAAAGTGTTTGGCATGAATTCTGATGTAAAATGAAGCAATACTTTGGCTGCATTTTTTTCAGTTTTGATCAGTTTAATACCTTTTTTTTCCTGTGGTATGGGACTGTACTCTTTTAGCTCCAGAGAGCTCAAGGTCCTGCTACTGCAAAGAATAATGTCAATTTCCTTGTGAGGATGTGAATGTGGACCAGCACAGTTGAGTGTGCCTACAATGGCATCATGTCACACCCATTTCTGTCATGGGTGCAGTGATGGGGGGTGAGGTAACAGCATAAGGTGGCAACCTGCAAGTAGTTAATGCTGGAGCTTTTGTGTTAGCACTTTCACCAGATGGATTGCCCCTTCTGCAGAGTCCCTTTTCCTGTGTCTGGTAAAGCTCTATTAACCTGGTAACATGGCAGTTTTATAATTTATAATTTATTGGTGATAATATGTTATAAATTTATTGGGTTATTGGTACTGGCATGTTAACAGAATAAATGGAATGCTTGTAATTAACAGGTTAAGCATCTACCACTATCAGCTAAAAGAGATGCTCCAGTTTAACAGGAGGACACTGTGGTTTTCCAGTCTCATGATTTTTCTCTGAGCATTCACTAACTGACCCTGTGAGAGGAGCACTGCTAGTGCTGGTGACGTGTGGGTTTGACAGCAAATAAAGTTATTTTCCTCATTTCTTATTAACAACAACTAGATAACAGGACACAACTGACACTGAACATTCTCTGTTGTAATCTGTCACTCAAAAAAAAATAATAGCCACATATCACACAAGGAGACATGAGCATGGCAGATCATTAATATCATCTACCATGCAGCAAATTGCTTGTCATGCTTCCTTTCTACTCATTTATGACTAAAGAGGACTGTTTGAAATGAGAAACAATAAATATTTTTCACACAGCCTCATTGGTTAATAAAGATGAATTCCCTAAGTTTCTTACAGCACTGACTAGTTGAATCAAAGGGAAGAAAAAAGAGAAGGAAACAAAAAAGAGGTCATATACAAATTTATGATCGAGGAAGCTTCATAGACTTTGACAATTAAATATTTGTCTTAAAAATTTTTATGCACTTTACATGCTTTATTTCCATCCAGAGTAGGATGATGCCATAATAAAAATTAAGCATAATCATCATTATCCATGTCAGAAAGTAGCATATGTCTAATTGAAGGTAGTCATTAATATTTTTGTCACTCCAAAAACTTCATATCATTATAAAAAGAAGAGTAAACTGCACAAATCCATATCTTACATATTATCTTGGGATATTTCCACCTCCATGGTGAGAATTCAGGAATGGCATTAGGATAATTCACATTTCTTTTTCTTCAGCTTTTTTTTTTTTTTTTATATTTCCATCCGTGAAGTACCAGAAAATACTATGGGGTTGGGATGGAGTGGTTCCAGCCAGCTTCTCCAAGAATGATTATCACTAGGAAGAAGGCTGGAATTTAGTTTAAACTCTCTTTATGTTCAAGGCACTCAGCTTGTCAAAGGATGCTCCCTAGATGCCAGTACCTTTTGCCTCATTTAATGTTGGAGACATTTTAAAGCACTTTCATGATGAAAGGATGTATATTAACCAGCTCTATCCCTCTAAGATTACTAGATCATTTTGTTGGATATAATTGCATGCAATATTCTGTGATATAAATAAATAGACCGTGAGTTCAACACAGGAGCAATTTCAGAGAAGTAATTAAGACTGTTGTCTAATTCTCAATGTTGCTGAATTTTACTCCTCTCTTGCCTCTTCTTTTCCCTTGATTTATTCCTTTCATTCTGTTTTGTGTAAATTCTTTTCTTCCCTTTCTACAACGATATTATTCCCACTTTTTTTTTCCCCAGGAGCTTTACTTTTGACATCATCTCATGTGGTACCTGGCTTGTAGTGATCTGTTGTAATGCCAGAATGCTTTTGAAAGCATCTTAAGTGGAAAGTCTTAATGCTCAGATCTGTGGAGGAATCATTTCTTTCCTCCTGCCCTTTCTGGGGCTTGCTACCCATCACTATTATAATAAAAGTTTCAAAAAAAAAAAAAGTGGTGATCCATGAACACTTGCCACCTCACAGACTAAGGAGAATGAGGATTAGAAGCTAGGGGAATCTGCTAATGAAGTGCATTCTCCAAAAGTTTAAACTGCCTCCAAGTTACACAAACCTGAAATTCAAGAACTGATTTATATCCCTGTGAAACTGGAATTTTCTTTGAGTTCAAAGGGAGTACTGTGAGTGTGACAGGTTGCCAAGCATCCTAAAATTGATGTACCAGACACTGCTGTTGCAATTGATTCTGTTCCATTGATTTCACTAACAATATTCCAGTTTAATGATGAAAAAAACAGGCATAAGGCACGTTAGTTATGTTATAGTCTCTGATGGATTGATTGGCTTCAATCAATGTTATTGGAATTGGTGAGGAAGAACATCAATAACCTAGCTCTCAGAACTGAGATTAATTATATCTTGTAGTCCTGGCTCTACCTTAATGAACTTCAATAAATAACAATTCCCTCCTTCGGTTTTTTTTTTTTAGAAATGCCACTCAATATTGTTGGAAAATATGTATAATACTGGTGTTTGAGTTTCTAAGAGATGATAATGAAGTATGGATGCAAGATTAAGTTATAAAATTATGTCAAAAATTTTGCTATATAAAGCCCTTCTTTCAGAATAAAACCCCCCCATTACCTTAGTAAGCTACAGATGTAAAAGAAAATCCTTGCTCCAAGAACTGCTTTAATGGATTATATAGGTTCTTTTACTGACTCATCATTCTCATAGACCTAAAGTGGTAATTATATAAAATATTATGATATTATGGTCTAGATTGAACAGGTTTGTTGGGGATTTTACAATACTATCTCCAGCAATCTCTTCCTTAAAAAGTCAGGATATGATTCTATTTTTCTTCATTTCCCACAAAATCAATCACTAGAAATCAGGTGACTGCTATGCTGTGTTCCTTCCAAAAATGTCCATCATGTGTAGGAATTGGGTAGGGGGTGGTGGTGGTATAGAATGCCTCAAAACCTAACAATTCTAACACCAAAAAAATTAGGTACTCCATAACTTTATAATAACTTAGTTTTTAATAGATGAACATAAAATAAACTTTGCCAGTGGCATGAGGTATAACTTTTACTGGAATGACAGTATAAGATACAGCATGGACTACTCATATCCACTGAGAACAGGTACTTTCTGAGGCATGAACACAGTGGCAGGACAGTTCAGGGCACCATCCTTCCTGACATCCACTGAGAAGGAATAACTTTAGAATCAATAATTAACTGATACATCTCCATGGCTCACTAAAATTCCTGTAAGAAGAATATAGCCTGGCCCTGAGTGACCCTGGCACAGCCACACAACTCAGTCCTCCACCATACAGGGATTATTGCTGATTTTTGGACTAAGTGATGTACACTGGAGATAGTTCTCAGTGGGAGCACGTAGGACAAGCACAGCACTGCACTGATCCAGCTGCACTTCTTCCAGTCCTTAAATGAGCTCACTGAGCTCTGACAAGGCTTCACTGATGTAGACATGCTCCCAAGTCAAAAATACATTTCTACAGTAGTGCATGCTTCTGCACACATTTAGTTATATAAATGTGTATATAATATGAATGCATTTTTATTCAGACTTTTCTTTAAGCCACATTGAACTATTATTCAGGAGAAAAAAAATGGCTGGCATAAAATACTGCATGACCAGTAATAATCTCTATTTATCATCATTTGCCTTGGGTCCAGAAGTGTGGTACTGACACACTTCTGTCAAAAACATCTTCTGGAAATTAAGTCAAAACCCAACAGGAATTCTACTTAGCAGCAGCTCACCACAGTACACTGGTCTGCCTTGCTTGGCAGTTATGTTTTTCTATTCACAGTGAGGACATGGACAATTCTGCATTTATTTCCATAAGGACAACTAAGTATTGTGTTTTGGAAAAGGGTAGTAGGGCATACTGATAAGCATGAAGTCTGGAAGGAAGGGCTGGTGAGGCTTTATTGATTCTCTTTTTCTTTTTTTAATTAAAATTTTATGCAATTCAAGAGCACAGCAAAAGAGAGCTTACACTCAGCATTTCAATTTAAAGCCACAGCTTCTAAAAAGGTCACTTTTCTTCTTGAGCATCATGACCTATCACTAACAAAATATCATTTGGCACGTTGATGTTTTCCATTCACCAGAGAATGCTTTCATATGAAATATCTTCCCAAGAATATCTCAATGTAGATGATCATATCTTGAGGAGGTATCAGTTTTCTAAATTCATTAACAAGTCAAACATCCTACCACTCCCCAAAATGCACAGCACTGCACAGAATAAAAGACTGAGAAACAAAACAAACATACAGCCAAAACAATACAAACAGAATTTCTGAATCATGTGCCCAAGCTAAGTCAAGATGACTTTGCTACCAATAAAATGTGGCCATCTCCTCCATATCTTTGCCCCTAATCAGGAAAACAACGTTTTACACTCAATACTGTTTCTTTTGGAGTTTATTTATCATACAAAGAGACATGTGCCTAGCACCAAGCAGACAAATCTCACCTTAAGAAGTATTGCATCAAAAGGGCTGAATTTTAAAAGGAAGCAGAAGCAAAATAAACCTGAACCCCAACAATCTAGATTTACTGACACATGAGTCAGAGTTCTGATTCTTTCCCTTCCTTATTAATTTAAGCTACTAGTCACAGCTCTCTTTCCCCAGAAGACAATTTCATATTTCAAAGTTAAGCCCTTAGATCATAATGCTGACAGCTGCTTTCCATCAATGACTGTGATCCAGTAAAGAAGTCAGGTTTCTGACCAGGGAATATTTCCTAAACACTTTTAAGAAAAAGGGATAATTAAATGTTATAAGTCTGGCAGTCAAGCCTCAGTTCTAGCTTAAAAAAACCTCCACAGTACATTCAGAAATCTTCAGACATGAAAATTAAAGGCAATGAAAGTGAGAATAGCTTACATTTGGCAGGTGCTGATTTTAGGATGAGACATGTTGCACAGCAGGATAATAGATTTTGACTCAATGAAAAAGATAATTATAAAATAGTAGAAAACAGATTGAGGATACCACTACATAGAGATCTTAAAAGGACAGGTAAAATATATGTTTGGTTTAATTTTTTTTCTTCCACTTGTTACTTGTTCTACTCCTATATTCACCTCCCAAAGGTATAGTTATAGCTTAATTATCTTTTCATTTCTTGTTGCTGAAAAGCCAAATACCTTGTCTCAGTTGATCATTTTGTATGGTTTAAACCACAATGGTGGTTAAACCATCCTAGAGAAAGACAGATTGGATACCACAAAAGCCAAATGGGTGACCCTTTAGATTTATTTCTTTCCTCTTTGACAAAACAGAGAACTCTTAGACTGGATGTCTCACATAGATTTAAGGTGAGATCTATCTTATTCACAGTAGTTATTCATGAACATCCTCTTTTTCTCAATAAAGATAAGATAATTGATCCCTCAGGTGAAAAGTATAAAAATCAGGAGTGCAAACCTTTCCAGATTTGGGTTAGTGTCACAGTTAAATATAGCTTTCACTATCAAGTGTAATTCTCACATGAAGAGCAGCCATATTACACCCTGCTTTGGAAGAAGTATTGCCCCTGAATATGAAACTAGTATTTAATGAGTCATCAGTATAAATCACTTTACAGAAGGTGGTGAAAAGCCATTCATGAAACTGATAAAATATACGTACATGCTTCTGAACATGCACAGCAGGCAAATTTCCTATTGGTATTCACACAGACACCTAGAAGTAGCAGCTTTACCCTTCCCTCCCCCATAAGCAGCAGACCCAAAACTTTCTCCAATTCAAAGCTGGCTTTAACCATTTGTTGGAAAGGGACAAAGACTCCACCTCACATATAATCCTGAGATTGGAAGTATTTTACACAATCTGTTAGATGTACAACACTGAAAGTCTAGATTTCGCTTTGGATGATAGAAAGGAAGAATAAACTTCATTAAAGAGAATGAGTAATGGGTTAAGATTTCTAGCATCTGGAATCTAGAATCCAAAACAAACTTGATCACATTCCTGTTAGCTCCAAGATATTACCCATTATGAGGCATGTTGCTATGGAGATTTTGGGGGTTTAGTTATTTGCTAATTTTTGGGGGGTATTAAAACTGAATTTCAGGGCTGACTGCTCTGGCCTCTGCATGTGTGAGCAGCTCAAAGAGAGTACAGTGTTACTTCTGTTCCCTTTAGCAGATGGACGACAAATGAGAGCAGCACAAACACTTCCCAACTCCTGCTTCACCAAACTCATGTGACCAGAATCTGTGGTTTAGAAGTGGAGAAAAACCTGCCCAACAGCAGAGGGGTACCTTCAGCAGGGCCCCTGTGTCCATCAGTCACCTTAGGTCACTCTTCATCAAACTGCACTGTGTCACTCAGCTGCCCCACACAGGCTTCCACATCCTCTAAATGTGTGCTGGCCCGTGGGGGTGGCATCTCTGGCTCTGTGTTAAATCACACAGGGATTTCCTGCCCAAAGATAACACTACAGACACTCCAGGTCAGTCATTAAAAGTGCACCAACTCACTTTGAACTGATGATGAGGCTTTTGGAAAAGCTGTGACCACACATATTTAAAGGTTAATTTGCCACATGAAGACTTCACAGAGTACTGGATGTGTTCTCTACCTTTTTTCTTCCCCAGGAAACTCAAAGTACATTCTAAGTCAAGATATTCATGTTATAGATATTTTCTTCATCCTATCACTAGTAGCTATCAGCATAAATAGGGAGATAAGAAAAGATCTAGAGATCCAAAGGATTTTAAATAATGGGATTACTATTACACAAGCAATAGAAATGTTTTCTAAATTTTAAAAAAAAGCAAACAAACAATCCCCCAAAACTTTGTAAAACTGAACCCTTTCATGGAACTTTGTTTCTACTTCAGATAAATCTTGCAAATATCATTGACTGATGGACTCTGGAGAAGTTGTTCTGAAAAACAAATTAAATTTGAGGTTTCAACAATAGTTTTTAAAATTAGTCCAGGTTGCTTTGTATTTGTACAGAAGAGAGAAAAGAAATAAAGCAGGCTGTATAGACCAGGGCAGGTCCAGTCTGCCACTGGCAGAATAAATATAAAAGATTTCATAGTGAAGATTGTGACTGCCAAGAACTCTTGATGGCTGTTGGAAACAGGGCAAGTGGCACTGACTCCTGAATGAGATGGACACAAGCAATCATTTATCCTGTCCTAAGGTGTTTGGGAGGCATATTTGGAGGGGGATATCCATTCCCTCTGATGGCCACCTTAAATTAAGTACCTATTTTTAGGAAGACTAAAACTAGCTAAAATTAAATCAATGTCTACAAAAGCATCCCTAGGATAGCAGAGGTTACTGTTGATAGTGATGAGATCAAATGAGGAGGAAAAGGGCATGGTACCTAATAAAAGATGTTTTTGTGCCTATTTCAGTTCACAGAAAGTCCAGTTCATTACACTTTTTTTAAAATTTGAGCTTTATGATGGCTCTGCCCCACAATGGCTGTGGCATTTAAGCTCTCCTCCTGCATTGATCTGTCCAACAGTACCCTTCAAGCACACACAAAAAAAATGACTGAATCATTATCTTGCCATCAAAAGAAGTATTTCAATGAGTTTCCTTCAGACATGAGCTACCCTTTGTGAAAGAAGTTGTCAAAAGGCCAAGGCCAAATGGCACAATTTGTAAATAAAGCTGTCAATCAGTCCATGGGGTCACAAGAGAATTGCTGCAAACAAATTGTTTGCTTTCCACTCACTTGTGGCAGAAATTGTTATCTTAAAGGATACTAAAGACTTGGGACAGGGACATGTGCCACCTGTGACCCCAAAGATCCAATTCTGTCCTGTCCCACTCTGTCATTTTTCCTTTCACAAACCCAGAGACATGCCCCAGCCAGGCATCTTTCCTGGCTATGAAAAGTGCTGCTGGACATCCATGTCTGTGACCCAGCAACTGAGAAGAGAACAGGAAGCCTTATCAAGAGCAGCACCTTCAGGGGCAACAGATTTCCCAAACTTTCCTCTCTTTTTCCTCTTTCCCTGTACTAAATATGGAGGAAGGTTGGCTGAGTCCAGAAAGAAAGCTGGATATTTAAATGCCATAAACAAGAAAACAGTAATTGTTCCTTGCCCTTCAAATAATCAGTGAGAATAAATGCTGATTTTTTTTCCTCTGCTTAGATCCAGCTTTTGTAATTCTGCTTATATTTATTTTGTGATTTTTTTTTAAGGCTCAACAAAACTAGAATGATAAGTGAAGCTGGGAATTGAAGAACATGAAAGACACATAATCAATGAGTACAGAGCAGGTAAACAGGGGTTCATTGTGGGGGGGAAGAAATAATGGTTTCATTCTTTCCTACCAGCCTTTTGCTATCTGACTAAATCACCTTCCTGTTTTTTATGTTTCTATATATTTGTCAAATTGCTGATCCATGATCAGTGAGGTGTCCAGAATTTCTATGAGCATCCTGAAAAGCTCATGACTTTTAACATTAAAAAGAAGACATAACACCAAGGTTTTATTTTCCCATAGTGCTGGGTCATAGCTCCTGATCTGACCACATTATCTCCATGATTACTAGTTTTTAATAGTACAGTAGATCTGAAGGGTTTGGAATACCCTACTGGAAAGAAATGTTAGAAACAGAAATCAGCCCAGACTTCAGCAGTTTCCCAAAATGCAAAATTCATTTCAAAGTGCAGCCTACATGACCATCCTCAGCACGTTCCACTGCATGGTAGAGCTGCTACCTGAGCATACTCCAGTTGAAATCGCATTCTTCATGAGGAGTAAATCCAGCACTTCTCAGATTCTAGGAATCATAATCTGAAGAGTGTGATTTTCTTTACCCAACATCTACCTGCTTGGAAAGGTCAAAGGCTTACAGTAATTAAAATAAAAAATAGGTTTGAAACCTGATAACTTTTGAAAACCTGAAATTTTTAATCTGTTTTGCTTTCTTAGTAAGAAAAACAATATCACTGATTGTTTAAAACTAGTATTGAATTCTTGATTCATGCTAATTTTAAATGGATTTGACAACCTTATGTAATTCAGAACTGCAAATTTATAAAGACTAAAGTTTCATCTTGTTGATTTGATCATTTTCAAGTCTATTTTTGTCTGCTTCCTTATTCTGAAAGTTAACTCTGTTACCTAAGGGAAAGGTGAATAATCCATTAGAAATCCCATTTAGTGTGGGTGCACTCTAAGTGTGGAAGAAAAAGTAGAATTATCAAAAGTCACTATATATAATAAATGGAAATTATTCCTACGGGCAAATGGGTATACAGCTAAGAGCACAGTACACATAATCCAGTTATAAATATGACTTTCTGCTTTATGGTTAAAAAAGCAATGTTGATATTAATTCTGAAGACACCCTTTTTATACTCATAAAAAATATAGCAAGTCTTCAGTAGGATTTAATAAATAATAAACAGACAGCAGTCTAGTGGATGGAGGTGATTAATAACCAAAAGGAAGAGACTAAATACAATATTTGTGTATAATTAAAACACTGAGCTACTGCTGGCTGATTTGATTAATGGCACCTTCTTAATTATAAAGTGTCTCTACTTATAATTTAAGACTACAACGGAACATCTCTTGCTCATCCAGAAGCATGAGACAGTGGAAAGATGAAGTATTTTATTATCTTTCTTGCATAAAGATGAGTTCTAATATAAGGCAAGCACAGCAATGCCAAAGTGCAGGGGAGGTTAAGGAAGATCCAGGATAGAACTCACAACCAGTAGATGGCACTCATTTTATTTAATTCCATTCTACAAAACTAGAGCAAACTCTTTTCTCCCTTCTGCAATTATTTTATTTCTTAAGATAGTGAGCAAATTTTACTGAAGAAAAATAGAGTTGCAGATAAAATATTTAAAGATCTGATCTCACACTGGATATTAAAAAGAGGGAAGAAGGGAAGTCCAAAGTACTTGAAAACTTCCAAAACAAAATTTTTAATTGCAAAACCCGGCAGGGAAACAAACAAGAGGACAAAGCTAGAAATAAGCTAAAAAGTGCTACAGAACCTCATCTTCATTTAAACTGTTTCTGGTAGACCCACAATGACATATCACTTTGTTTTGATAAAAATCCCTCTAAAAATATTTTTAAGTTCAGGATAACCAGTTTCCCTCCTCACTACTTTTTCAACCAGCAGAGCTATTGCAAACCAATATGGTTTGAACTGCAGAAGTGTCACTCCGCAGTTTAAACTGCAAGTTCACCTCATCTGTTCTCCATGTCAAACTGTGCAGATAGACTCAGTCACAGGAAGGGTACCTGCCTTTGATGGTGACAAAACTTTAGTTATTCTATGCCTCAAGCTCAGCCAGAACTGCAACTAGAGCAGCCCTCACCACTGCACCTGTAGAGGGACAATTGCAATTCGAATTTCTACTCCAGAACCCAACTACTAGACAAGGAAACTCTTAAGTTCATCAATAAGCAGCTACTTTCATGTCACATCCTTTTGACATCTCCTGAATTACTGACAATTCTATATCACAATATATTCACAGCTTCTAGAGAGTCCCTACACTGGACCAGTGTATCTTTTGTTTCACTGTGTCTTTTTTTCCTTTTCTCATGAGAGCCTTAACACATGGTTGGTACCACTGGAACAGTGATGGCTGTTTGCAGGATATGTGCTACTGTAACCAGTATTCTCAAAGGAAGAGGGCACAACCTGGTCTTTCTTAGGTGTCATGGCCCCAGGCTGGTGTCATCTTTCCTGGAAAGGTGATGCTGCCAGCATGGCAGCTCTGGGCACTGCACAGGAACAATGAGAAAAACAAATGCAAACAACCAAGCTGACACATCATTTTCTACAGTATGGTGGGCTTTCAGTGGGCTTTTTCTAAATTTAATTTAAGTATTAAATAGATACTAGTCTATTTACTAAACTTCTCGGTTTGGGGGAAAAATAAAAGACAAACAGAATTAAACAATCTTGAAATAACATCTGCCTTCAGGTCTCCACAAGCTTACTCCAGTCTGGGGAGAAGAGAGACACCAATTAGTCCAATGTTATCACATATTATTTTGGCAGCTAGCTATATGAATGAAATAACTTGTTCTACAGCTAAGATATTGGCCAGCCTTAATCTCTGCTGCCTGAATGGACTGATCAATGCCTGTTTGGTGGAGTTCTTAGAGCAAATACCATTTCATGAAAGGAGACTGAGAAACAAGATTCTTCTTGAAATGCTGCCAAAAGGATCTGTACTTTTATGGTGCAATCAAATTTATTCTGTCTACATCTGGTACAAAGCTGACCTCTCATAAAGCTGAGTTTATGTCCCTGCTCTGTAGGTGTTTAGGAGGATGCTATCATATTGGTTTTTTCCCCACTTCTAGCAGAGTATGGATTGGATGGAAAATTGAGGACAGCCCAAAGATTTACCTTTGCTGTACTTGACAGCATTTCCTATGAATATTTGTGCAGGGTTTAGAAGAAACAAGCCTACCTGAAATCTAGATTCAAAGACAAACTTTGAGTCTTGGAGATCTGAACTTTTAGCTCCCTCTGTTACAATGCATAAAAGCAGAAACCAATATTCCTTTTTGTGCAGAATTACCTCCCAGTCCAGAATGAAAATGCATAGTGTTGAGCAAACAAAGCTGAACTGACTGTACAGGAGCAAGGCTGGGTGGAACAATGCAGGGATTAGGAACCCAAAGCCTCCATCATTCACTATTTCCATTTTGACCAAACCTGGAAATGACAATGCGTCTTCTGGACAGGTTTCCCAGAAATTTGTAGGTGACCTGTCTAAGTAGGTGAACTTCATTTCTTTATCCTCAGCTATGTATGCTACTGCCTCTCCCTCTTCTACCTGAAATCCACTAAAATGGCAATGGCACCTAGAAGGTCAGAGAAACAACAAGCTAAAAGCCTGTGTTTCCTAGAAATGCACAAAGGTGTTGAATGCAAAGAAGGAGGTCCTGAGTTTGCTGCTGATGCACACTGTGCATGCACATGGCTGAGCATTCCAGTGCCTCCCAGTCTGGAAATCACTGTGGGTTTCAGGTTAGTGGGGTGTGGTAGTCAGGACTCAGCCTCATTAGAGGTGACCTGTTTGACTGATTATATTAATATTGAAGTAGTTCAGTAAATTAATATTTTGTTCTCTGATCTTCTGAGCCTTTACAAAAGACAACATTAAATAAGCCACCCAACAAAGAATTAACTATCTGATCACAGAAGCAGTCTAGGTTTTAGGCCATTTGTGAAAAACATTTGCACTGCTATTTCTTTCCCATCCTTTCCTGTATTTCACAGAGAACTATACATCTCTTTTTTGATAAAAGTGAGTAAGAATTTCGCCGCCTCTCTTAGGGAACTTGGTTGGGTGCTTCTGACTTACATAATATGAAATACTGCTGAGATGCCCAAACTAGTCCTAAAATATCTTATTTCCCAGATGATTTTCCCAATGGCACTCTGTGCTACCACTACTGAATTGCTCAAAGCAAGCCAGCTTGGCTATCTTGAGGCAAGTTTCCTAAATATAGAGCAAAAACCACCACAACTACTCAGCCTTGATATTCCAGGACTTTGGGCTGATGAGTGTCAAAAGCCAGGCAGGGCTTTGCTGTGAGAGCATTAGAAAAGAGTTCTCATAGCAATGACCAGAATTATTTCTTCTTAGTGTCACATGTGAAACAATTATTGATTACTGAAGGTTTTATAAACAAGCCCACATATTGTCACTGTGGGTGGCATATTAATTATTAAGTAAACAAGAGAAAATAAATGTGTGCACAGTATTGTTATTACAAGCAGTAGGAGCCATTTATCATGGTGCCATATGAAATCAAACTGAACAGAAGTGATAATTGAATCCCCTGGTGAATACCATTCCTCTGGCAGAAGATCCCTGGGAAGCAAGACCATTAATTGATTGCCTTGCATGATTAAAAATGCAGAAACAAACCTCAACATTATTTCACATATTTCAGGGAAACGTATCAATTAATTTATATCAGTAGTGTTATTTGGACCAGACTAATAAAATAGATATATTGGGATTTTAATATTAAATGTGTTTTTTCATAGTAAATTTTCTTTGTTCTAGACAACACCAGGCCAAGACCAGAAAGAAACTCAACTTCTTTACCACAAGACCACCCTCCTTTTTAGATCAGCATTACCCATTGCTGAGTAATGGAAACAGAATGTCAAGGAGGCTGGGAATCCAGCACCCAAAAACTCAGACCAGAGCTGCTCAGACACGATTGCCAGTAGCTAAAGACAAATACAGAGGTAACAGTTGCTGTTCAATAATTTAATCTCAAACTGTTTTGCTGTTCCAGAAATAACATTTCATCACTGATTTTAAAAGAAGTAAAAAAATATGACTCAATAACTGAAAACCACATAAATACTTTTCAAACAAAACTTGTATTTACAGACATTAGAGTGAGATTATCTTAACAGCTCAATGGCCCTCCATCAGCCTAGATGATCATTGAAATAGAAATCCTAATGAGTCAGCTAACATGCAATGACAAGCTGTCTCCTTCACAACATTTAAAAAGGGTTATTTATTCTTCAGGCTCTGTCAGAGGATGGGATGTGTTCTATAGGAAATAAAAGGTCCTGCATCCCAATTTTAGCTTAGTTTCCCAGTGCTATTGTAATCACATTCTCAGGGTGCATAAATGCAATTGATAATATTTTTAAAGCATGAAAATAGTGGTGCTTTTTTCTTCAAATTTTCAGGAAAGACTACTAAGAAAAAATTGATTCCAGAAATCTTACAAAGCTCATCAGGTCAGGAAACTGAAATAATGTAATGTGACTTTTCAGAACAACTTCCCATAACCAATAAAGAAAATCACTTAGACATAGATTATTGCTTAAAAGGATCTAAAGTTTTGAGGAAGGGAAGGAGGTGCATTGAACACTGGGAATTGTTTCCATAAACCCAGCATTACATTTCAAAAGACTGTCCTGAGCATATAGACTGCATCCCCCACCCCAAACATACTTGTTGAGTGAAAGGGGTCTATTCTAAAAACATGCCATTTTCTTAGCCCTATAAAAAAATCTGGACCCAAATCTTTGAAAACAAACTCACTGCAAGAATTAAGTCATTTTGAGACCCAAAGCAGTCATCATAGCCCACATTACAAAAGGTCAGCCTAGTTTTACTCACTCCGATGTCAAATTTACCCTGTAGCAAACTTAGCACCTTTATTAAGTTGATCCAAAGAAAGTGAATCGCTGGCAATTAGCCAAAATGAAGTGAGAGCTACTCAGTTCCTCCATCATTTTAATATTTGTATTTTATTGCTGGTGTAAATAGGTTTATAACCTTCCGCTGTGAAGCGCAGACATCTGTTCAGCTTAGCACTAAACATCTGGTTATTCCAACAAAGCAGATAATTATATTTAATGGATGAGAAGTGTTTGATGGATCGCATCCAAGTATCTGAATAAGACAGTTATGCATAAAGACTATTTGCATGGATTAGCTTGACAGGCTAACAAGACACAGTAGAATATTATTTTCTCTGATAGTTACATTGATTTCAACTGATGTTTTGCATTGCAGAGGACGCCAGCATTTATTTTCAATCAAAATTCTTTTACTTTTCTTTAGATTGCCAAAAAATGTAGAAAATTTTATTTGCGTGGTCCAACCCCCTAACACTGCAAGACTCCTCTGTGTTGCAATTTGACTGTGGGTTGTGTTTTTCAAACTTAGAATTAAGCATTGGAAGAAAGAATCCCTTTACTTCTTGCCCTTACATTCCATTGTTATCCTCTAGAAGAGGTTTCTGTCAGGAAACATTCCTTGCACAGAAAATAATTGGATGTTTTTCAGCTAGTTGATGTGAACAAGTAGCTCACCAAAAGTGATACAACAGATTGTCTTAAAATGAGAACTATTGTTCTAGAAAAATTAGTAGTGGAATTCCTCCAGGATTACTTATTTTCATTACAAATCATGGCACAAAAATGGGAGTGCTCAAGTTAAATTGAAAAGCATCATTAATAGAAGATTATCAGAACACGAAACAGAAAGAGCAGGATGACCTTGAAAATTCTAGGAGAACTGGGATAAAAAGTAATTAGAACACAAGTTCACTTTCTTGGAGACTGCTAACAGGCTAAAGGCCATGAGGTCAGGAATGGGAAATCACAGAGAACAAGAAAGACACTGGGTATCCTGGACAACTTTTCAAACTACACCAAAAATTCAGACTCAATCCTGGCAAAATTCCTCTATTATGAACTGATAAATCTGAACTGCATGATATGAGGTATTTGTTGGGAAGGTTGGGTACTGTTCTAGCCACCTGCATTCAAGGACTACAGGATCCAACAGGAGACATATGAGAACACCAGTAGGTTGACTGGGGGCATGGAAGGCTTATCTTGTCACACACAGATAGGAGATTTCGTCCTTTTTGCACTAATATAAGATAATTTGGGAGATCACAGAACTGATCCCTATAAACACATCACGGGGAGGAGATAAATCTCCAAAGAGAAAGAGGAGCCAAAGGAGCTCTTCAAACTGAGTGATAATTTGGGGCCACTAATACATTGATAGAAGCTTGCCTTGAATACATTAAACTTGTGAATTAGCAGACTTTTCCTACCCACTTACTAGGTTATCAAGATTGTACAATTAGCTTTTAGGAAAATCATTGGGTAAACAATTTTAAAACAGATGCTAATAACTTTTAAGGGAACAACATGGCATTGCTCCCTGTGATAACAGAGGCTGGGTTCAGTGGCAGAAGATGTCTTTGTAAGCCACAGGCCTTGTGCCCCAGTGAAAGCAATAATGAATGGAAGTGCATTACTCCTGAATCACCACAGCACTATTACCTCCAACCACTGCTTGGTTATTGACATTGAAGAGATAAATTGAGTAATTCAATGAGAGTGTTTGGCAAATATCTTTTGAAAACTGCATGTCACTGTTTAATAATACAGTGCTTTATATTTTAGATATTTTTGTGCCAGAGGTAAAGAAAAACATTGCGGACACTTTTCTAAAGGGAGGGATTATAAATGTGATTTACCTTGTGAGATCAATTGAATGACTGACTTATCCCATGACACTGTGGACTGTATGCCTAGAAATAACTTCAGCAAATGGTGTCAGTCACAACCAGGTACAGGGACTTGCTGAGATTAATTCTTTCCCATTTCTTTCTCCGAGATAGGGTAGATACTTGCTGCCCTTTATTCAACACACATGCTCAGGCTACATTAGCTCATCTTTTACAGATGAGAAAAGGCACAAAACAAGATCCAAAACCACAAACATTCAAGGACTAAATCTTGCATAATATGTTAGTTCATCCAGATGGATAAAAACATCAGGTGGTCAACATTATCCATGTTGACTGGAATATGTTCCAAAAAAGCAAGCACAAAACAAAATAAAAACCAAGTGAAACCCCTCCCAAAATGCACCATACTTAAAATGCTGTATCAAGTTAAAAATAGATTTGCAAAAACTTAGTTGATCCTGAACTAACAAACATTTTCCTCCCTAAGAAAGTTCAGTATCATTCAATACCATTTTCATCCCTAAGAAATAGTGTTTGTTATGATGTCACAAATGAGACAGCCACAACACACAGAGTGTCACCATACAACACCAGAAGGCTCCAACCCAAACAGAGTAACACCTTACCTCATCAGAAGGCTTCAGGCATCTGCCCATACAGAGTAACACCACGCCACCTCCAAAGACCACAAGCACCTGCCCTTCTCGCTCTTTAGCCCAGCCTTTTACACCCCTCACATTCATGCATTGCACCAGTGTGCCCTCTGCTCCCTTTGGTGGATGGTCAGTGCCCCTGGGCACGCCATGGCTCATTGCTGTCAATGCTGCTCACCTGCTTCTCACAGCTGTAGCTCATTAGGGATGAGGCTCGGCCACAGCCCCACTCCCAATCACCACAAACTGTGTGCCTACATTATGATATCTGTGCAAGACTTTGAAAAGCTCTCAAAAAAGGACAATTTCATCACAGACACCTTTTTTATTTCAACAGTGTTCCAGCCCTTTAGAAGCCAACCAGTCTAATCATCAAATTCAAAAATTAAGGTCACATAGATACTGCTACCAGTCCAGGACACTGTGACATGTATTTTAGTAATAATAACAAGATTGGGCTAGGAACTACAGTGTGCTTTTTTTGGTAAATTGGAGATCTTCCTGAGAGGAACTGACCCTTGCAACACCCCACCAATGACTAGGGCAGATCTGCAGTAACTCATCTTTCTAAAATGTTGTTCATCTAAACAATGAGTTAATCCCAGGCAGTTCAATGATCTGTGTTATTGCAGAGGTCACACTACACAATAATCTCTTCTACAGGCCTGTGACTTTTTCATATGCAGACCTTCCATACTCACTGAGAATACGGGGACACTTTTTTTAAAAACAGAACAGGATATTGTGCTGCGGAACTGACCTGGCTTAGCAGATGTTAAAGATCCATTGTTATAAAAGATACAATAATTGAAACCAGCTTTTTTTAAAGAACTGTTTCTCTGCTTCTGGATAAAATAAATGCATGTAAGAGAAGAGAAAAGTGCAACTCTCTCTTTGTCTATAGGTCTATACCTGTGAAAGAGTTTTCTTTCAGAAAAATTAAGATATGAATGTTTGTTTCCTGGAAATATATTCATTTCTGTAACTTCAGTAAAAACCAGCCATGAGCTTGTCCGTGATACTCTGTAACCATATATAAGGTCATGAAACATCCAAGAAGTTTGCAGAGAGATTCACATAGCACAAATGGCAGAGTGTGACAAGGCAAACCAAAGGGTCACACAAGTTGCAGGACTGGGTGTGGGTAGTGGTGATAAAAGTCCTCACTTCCCCCTGGACACAGAGGGAGCTGCCAGCAGACTTCAGTTAAATGAGAGCCCTGAACCCTGACTCTTGAGGTGAACACCCCAAGCACATGGGAAAGGGAAATCTGTACTGCAAAGAGTGTTCATCCTTGGCAGACTGATTTATCCTTCCCATGCAACAAAATCAGTGCCCAGGCACAGATCCTGCCTTGGGTGACACCCCACCTTGTGTAACCCCCTCTGCACACAATGCACAAGGCAGTGCATCCTGTCTGTATGCAATGCAGTTTAAATTTCAGGCGTCCTGTGCTAACCCATTGATGCCCTTATGGCATATTCTAGGGAGTTCTGTCTGGAAAGTACCCCACTTGATATTGTCAATATTCACACATTTCAAAAACAAACGAGTTATATGGTGGTAGGCACAGAGCGAAAAGAAAACACAGAGGTTTTGATTCTGTGTTCATACTCTTACCTCAATGCTGGCTCAGCCTAAAATACTCCTATGCCTGTGTCTGAATAGAGATTTGCAGCTACACAGAGTAGGTGTGAGATAAGCTGGGGGAGAATGGAAGCAGTCAAAGCATGTCTACCACATTATGAAATAAAAAAGTACCAGAAAATGTAACTAAGGATTCACAAGCAAAGCCATATGTCCTGTGAAACAGCTCTTCTTACACATAATTCAGACAAAGTTTGGTACAATCCCTTTGTACTCCCTGGGGGAAAAAAAAAAAAAAATCCTTATTGTCAGGGCCTGAACCACATTTTCAGTGAGACACAGCTGTCTCACTCCAATAGTTCACACAGCTGCCCCTGTGGTATCTGTGGGAATAATCCTGCAGAAGCGACCTGTGTTCCACACCAATAACTGCACAGCTCTTTTCAATCCCTCCACTGGCTTTGAGCCCTGTTTTATTGAGGCAGTACCTCCCAAAATTATTAGAGCAGCACAAGAAGAGCACATAGAAGCTGTGAAACCCTAAAATCAAATGCAGAGGAAAGTAAGGAAGGAAACTGGGTGGGGGTAAGGGGCATGTGTCATCATCTTATTGCAGGAGCTCCATACTGTTGTCTCCTTATTGCAAAAGTTTCATACCTTCTTGATGTTTTTGCAAAAGTTTCATACCTTCTTGATGTTTTCTCCTGGGCAGCTCCTCAGAGCACTTACTCTTTCTTCTTCACCAAAGAACCAACCAGCACCCAATCCCCTCTCCACTAGCCACCCCACTCTTTTATAGCACTCTTCTTCTCACTGGTTACAGCTGTGGCCTATTAAAGTCAGTCCTGTTCCTAATCTTTGATAATTGGCCCAGCTGCAACTCCTTAGGGGTAAGATTACTTTCTACACTGTCTTTATTTTCTTTTATTCTATCCCCCTGCAGGCCTGTGGAAGGGGTAACAGAACTCATCATAGAGAAAAAGAAAAGATTTAAAAATGCAGCACCCTAACTGTACTGCCACCTGTCTGCCTGAGTGCCCACTCCTCTCAGGGCCACAGCTCCAGTGAGCAGCTGTGTCCCATTACAGAAGGGGACCACATGAGGAGAGGCTTTCTCTGCAGCAGCAGCATGAGCTGAAGGCTGCTTCTCCCCAATGTGTGGGACAGACCAAACATCCAGCCATGCTGCAAAGGCTCTTTGCAGTGAACAAATATGTTTGTGTGTTGGCATGTGTGAAGAGTAATAAGTGAAGGTTCGTTTTCTGACTTGATTTTCTACATGAATATAAATATTTTATGCTACCAGATGGACTCTACCAGTTGACCATAAGCTGAAAGCAGTTTGGGGGTCCCTCTGCTCTCTCAGGTGCCTTTTCTCATGAATTTCTTTAAATAAGTAGAAAACCAAACTACTTCAGAACACGCTAAATCCTTAGCCATAATTATATCAGATGGAAGATCTGCCTTTAGTGATCCCAAGGTCTCTATTCCCAACATCTGAGGAGTACAATGGAATAAATTCGTCATCATCACTGAGTTAATTTCATATTTTTCCCCAAACAGTATCATCAGGACAATTAAATACATTTTCTGAGAATCAGAATGAGCAGTTCCCACCTTGAAAACCTTAGATAACAAGGACCAAGGCACATGGAAGGGGGACAGAGATGCCTCAGGCCCAAATTCTCTGTAAGAGTATGGTATGCTCTGGGAGATGCCCCATAAAACTTGAAAAAAAATCATGAAACTTGCTCAGGGGATAATCATGGCTAGAAGGAAAGTACCTGGGGAAGATAGAAGTGGAGATTAAAGAGATAGGCAGGGGCTGAAGAGTAAGGATCTTTGCTATGGGGGACATACACTATTCTAGTGTAAAAATGAGAGATGCTTTTTCATTTTGAACTAGAATTTACCTGCACTTGACAGGGTCATTTTAAGGATTGTTTCATCCTAAGAGAACACACACCCCTGAGGAAAAACCCTTGGAGGAGGTGACAAAGCAGCTAGTAAGAACAGAAGGATCTAAGAATCAGAGGTGATAAAGAAGTAGAAAAGAGTCATTATTCTTCTAGCTCCCTGGATAACTGAAGTTGGGAGATTCATAATTTGAAAACCATTTTATTCACTGAAGACTGTCATAATTTCAAAAGCTGCTAAGCATGACCATAAGTACACTACGTTGTTGAATGAGCAGAAAAATTTGCAGTTTAGTAAGAGAGTTACTGAACTCCAACACTAATTACTCAACTGGTAAGATTAGGTTCAATAACTTATTAAAAGAATACAGGTATTGGGCTGTCCATGAAAGACAAACAGGAGAGAAATATTACATCAAATAGGAGAGAAGTGGCATGTCTAATACAATTTTACATTAGTAATCCTTTCAATAAATTGGCACTAAAATTTTAGAAAAAATTGTACTTTGAAATAAATTGGAATATGATAAAACTATAGCACAAAGCAAGTACCAGTGTTTGTTTTGAAGAGAAGAATATACAGTGTGAGGTTCTCCAAGAGCTTCACAGCCTGAGTTATGAAAAACCTGGATGATGGAACAAAGAATAGATCAGCAGGTAATGCCATGCTGGAGGCAGATTTAGTTCAGAGGTTAGGAAGTTATTCTTTACTGTGGGAGTGATGAGGCCCTGGCACAGGGTGCCCAGAGAAGCTGTGGCTGTCCCATCCCTGGCAGTGTCCAAGGCCAGCTTGGATGGGGCTCTGAGCAACCTGGCCTGGTGGAAAGTGTCCCTGCCCATGGCAGGGGGGCTGGAATGGGATGAACTTTAAGGTCTCTTCCATCCCAAGCCATTTTTTCATTATGTGGTTCAAAGGGTTATATGTCAAGAGCTGGAAATTGCTAGTGGCTTCTTCATGCCTCTGATAATACTTGGAGACCCAGTGTATGAAGAGATTTTCCCTTGTTCTGTTTTGCTTTGAAAATTATTTACTTTAATATGTATGTTTCATTGAATGGAAAAAATATTTTGTTTGTTTTATTTTATTTTGTTTTCATGGGAGAATACAATTTTAACTATATTAGCAAATATTCAGAATCTTGGTTCTCCAGCAAGTAAGGGCAATTATTGAAAATATTGGTATATAACAAGCGGCACATTCATGCCAATGGAGAAATAAACTAGCAGCTTACTTTTCCCTACAATCATGAATTTTTTTTCCAGGCATTGTATTTTAATAAAAGATATATGACTGACAGATGAAAAGAGAATTAACAATATTCTGTTTCATTTTCACCAAAAAAAGAAAACTGATCTGAACACATTGGCTAAAATCAGGATGGCCATTTACAAACCAATATTTTTATGAGAGTACAGTTTCTGTCTCCCTTTGTTTAACTTTATTTTAAAAAGAGCTTTCTATGAGTTGCACTTAATGGTGAATTCTTTCAAATCAGTGAGATTATGGGCAGCACATTTCCTTGATTCCTTCTATTCATTAGATTTAGGTCTGACGA
Source organism: Haemorhous mexicanus (assembly GCF_027477595.1). Taxonomy (NCBI): domain Eukaryota; kingdom Metazoa; phylum Chordata; class Aves; order Passeriformes; family Fringillidae; genus Haemorhous; species Haemorhous mexicanus. The sequence goes on from NC_082348.1 coordinate 13,684,045, forward strand.
GTGAAGAGGAAACTTTAACTTGCCTACACAGATTTTGGTTCTTTTCATCCTTCTGTTGAACACAAAAGGTTTTTATCAGGTTTTTTTGTTTTTTTTTTTTTTAACTTAGTACCACAATTGAGAGCCTTGAATAAAGGAACTGAGTACCACTGGGTGTGACAGTTCTGAAGTCCTGGCTGCTGGATGCACCCCTTGGCTCTCTCCCCCACTTCATACAGTGACAAAATTCTAAGTTGAATTCCCTGAATTCCTCTAGAAAGACATCCCAACATGGGCACAGACAGAACCAGGAGTCAAAGACTCCTGTCCACTGTCCTGTGGTCTCCCCATTACTGCTCTGAGTCCCAGCACCACTGAAGCATCACCACATCACTCAGGCAGGAAGGTGATGTTCACCTTTGGCACCCTGAAACACCACCTGGGAACACCTGTCAGCACAAACATGCCCAAAATATCCTTGTGAGGAAGCTCCTGTAGGCACCAGCCTCCCCCTGTGACTTTGTACTTCATAAGGGCCGCAGGATGAGGTTTCTAAACTTTGTTTCTGTTGCTCAATGTGGTGTCCAAATGTTTGGTACTTGCCAGAAATTCTCTCTACTAACAGCTCTTGAGCCTTCACATTGTGACTTTATGAACTTTTTCTGTATTTCTTTACAGTTTTCTTTGAAGTGCAATTTACATCACAGACAGCAGTGGGAAGCTAAGAACTCACAGATCCCACAGTTTTAATGTTAGTTTGCTTAGGAAAGGATGAAGGGAAAATTGCCTAAAAACTAAATAAGCACTTTGAGAATAATAAATATTAATAGCAGAGCTTTCTGCTTATAGAGCAGCTTCCATCTGGAGGTCTTGCCTGGCTTCATAAATATTAACAATCCAGTTCTATCAAAATCTATCAGAATATTTCCACTGGGAGTCCATGAAAATGGGTCTTGGTGATAGGTTTTTATGGTGATTATCATTTTTTACCACTTCTGATTTAGTAATCCTGTTCTTCCTTGGATTTTGTCAGGCATCGTAGCATGTTCTTTGAACAGGCCTCAGTCAGAACATATCTTTGATTTGGGAACTTAATTATCCCTGAAGTGATATTTTTTTCAAGAGGTGGTGGCTTCCTATGTGTCTGTTTTTCCCTTCCTCTACAAGCATGAGGTCAGAAAAGTGCTTCAGGAGCAAGCCTATCTGCCTCAGATGCAGCTACAGGCTACTCCTGGAAAAAGGATTCAGAGTCCTTCTGGGACGGCCACAAGATCTTGGATAGTTCCAGAGGCAGAGCATCTGCTTCCCATGACACAAGGTAACATCTCAGGTGTGAAGTCACCAAGAGCCCAGAGTTGCCACCTCACACAGAAGACAAATTTAGTCCTTCAAATAACATGTTTTCTGATTAAGGAACACTTTGTTTGCTTGTGCAGGTTATTGTCTTGTTTTAGTCTCTCTTGCCTTTTTCCTTGCCGCCTCAAATATTAATTCACTGAATAATTTCTCTCAGGGCATCCATAGTGCCAAAAGAAGGACTAACACAACTCTGTGGAGCAGGAATTTTCTGCAGTCTGGCTTGCTGCTGATGAAGGGTTTGCTTTGTTTTCATTTCATGGACTCAACGACTGCTCTAGAGTGTGACACACTGCTGGACTCTTTCCTGTTTTTACAGTTTCCAGTGGAAAGTATCTGGGTTTTAAATATTTTTTTAAGACTTTTGAGGGCTTTGCTACTAATTTTAAACAATTTGGTCCTTTCATGCTTGATTTACTTTGCAGCAAAACAAATATTTGAGACTGGATGTTAGCAGGGAAGACTGTGAGACTGTTTTTGCTTTTCCCACTTCCTCCATCTCTAAATGAACAAACACATGGTCAAGTAACGAGTTCACAGGATAACTTGGCACTTATTTTGGAAAAGAGGGAAATAATGAAACAAAGTAGCATATTGGTTAAAAAAGGTCAAACAAATCATGACTTGTGCATTCAAATAGGAATCTAAGAGTCAACACTGATTTAAACAAACATGCTAAAAAAATGTTCTGAAATATTCTGATTCATCATGCTTTTAAAACAGAAAAACTCAGAGAAAATTTCATAAAAATCTTAAAAAAAAAAAATCACTACTGGACCATAGAAGCCAGAATGTTGGTACTGTCTGCAAGGTATTCAAGTTTGGAATGGGTTTCAGAAGCCAAAATACTTGCCAGTAGGGAGGTAGCATGACAGTACTTTCAGTTGCCTTTTACTCAGTGCTTTGTGTTATTGTTTTATCCTGAATAAATGGTTCCACAAGAGAGCTGGTGAAATAAATTGCCTTTAATTTAATTCATGAAAAATGAATTGAGAACAAAAGGACCTTCACAGTTTAAAGGAGAAACATTAGGTTCTGATCTTTCCTTCTTGGATCTGAAAGTCCTGAATATCTTGTAGAAAAACACACATACAATATAAATGCTGCAGCAGCTTTGTTTGCTCAGAGAATTTGCGGATTGACTCAGTATGAAGTGAATCCATTCTCAGCTAATACTCCAGCTGAGCCTAGGGGGTGACATTATGTGATAACTTTGTAAAGTGCCTTCCATGGGTGAGGCTTTTCTTCAAATTCTAAGCATTTTACTATCATGTATCAGAAATTACATTTTATGAAGTGGTAGCTAAAACCAAGCCACCTGTGGCTCGAAGAACAGTGACCTGAAGCACAGAATGTTCAAAGAGTAGTTAAAGGATTTGTGCTTGTTTGGTGAGGCAAAAATGAGGCTAGGATTCTTGCTGGCAGTGACTGCTGTCTTCTCTTGTGACACCAGTGCTGTGTCTTTTGAACAGGGGAACAGCAGCACACCCTGGGACCAAGGGCCAATTGCCCAGGTAAGTGTCAGGGATCCAGAGGCACAGACAGCACAACTCAGCCAACCTGACCTCTTTGTTCCTTCTGCTGACTGAAACTGCCAACTTTAATTCACCCACAGAGCAGTCAGAGCAAGGAGGTCATTGCACAGAGACTGGCCATCAGCTGCCAGGCACTGGCAGTTCGTCATTCCTACCCGACCCAACTCATTTCCTAGATGTGAAAGAGCCTGCACTCCACTGACTCTTCTGTGGGTAAGCCAGTCCTGCCTTGCAAGCCTGCCCAGAAATACAAAAGGCTTTAAAATAACATACTTTTTTTTAACTGCTCAGGATTTGACCTCTGACAGTAATAAGAGAGGACACCTTACATGAAAGTAAACAGCCTGAACCTTCTGAAGACTGAATTCAATGTTGAAATTTCACTTTCATGTTTCATATCATAAAAAAACCCCAGTTTATGTACCTCCCTCTGCTCTCAGAAGAACATTTTCCTCATCCTATCGAGGTGTCCTGGTCATTGGGTAGGGTTTCCTCCTCAAGAATCACCTTTTTCCTTTTTTCTTTCTCCTTTTTCTTAATTTTTTATTTCAGAAGAAGGCAAAGAAAACACAATGGCATTCAGACTGCAGGACCTCTCGTTTAGTCCCCCAGTGGGACATTTACACCAACATTCCTCCCTGGACTCCCTTTTTCTGCATCTTTGAAGGTTCTTTTAGCCCCAATAAACACATTGTGCCCCAAAGCATGGATTTGTGGTGCTTTGGTGAAGCAGCAGGAACATCGTCCCCTGGCACTCAGGATATCCTTCCCTCCCACTCAGGGCTGCTGAGAGCAGAGTGCTGTGCCATTCAATAGCTGTGGCAGAAGCAAGGCAAAGAGAAAAAGGAGGGTGTCAGAACCAGGTTTTTGCTGGAATGTATTTTCCTTCCTGGAGACCAGAGCTTCTCCTCCTCCTTGTGTTTATGCAGGGCTGACTCAGCTCTGTGCACAAAAGAACTGAAATCTCCCCCCACAAGACTTTGTGGTGAGTCACCCACCTACTCAGATGTGCATCCCAGGCTGCCTGAAAGTCTCCCAGGTAGTAGAGAGACAAGGTGATTTTCTGTTTCTGGCCCTTGGGCTGAGAGGGTATCTTATGCTACCACACAGTGTCAGAGGGACACTCTGCTCCTCCTAGTGCACCTCTGACCCACGAGACATCTTTGCCACAGAAGCTGAGGGCCTGAGCAATCTCTCTTCCCTTGCTGGTGACCAGAACTCTTGTTTTACAGCTGCTCACAGATAGTGTCTTATCTTTAATCCATAAAGGAGACGGTTTGAGCTCCATCTGGGAGTTGTGGAGATGAATAGATGTTTATCTGAGTCTTCCTCTTTCAGGATGCCTTAGCTCAGAGATAGGGAAAGGATGCAAAGGCTTTTGTTTGTTTTCTAATGTGAAAAAAAAAAAGGCTTTGGGGGGGTTGAGAGACTTTAAGCAAGAAGTAAGGAGGCTTAAGAGAATGTAAGGAGTTCTTACATTTTTCTTGAAAATAAGAAATCAGGAACTGAAAGAAGTGGAGCAGGGTGAAAAGAGTAATCAGATATGATAGGCAATGGAGAGAAGCATGAACAAGACCAAAGCTAGGCATAAAAAATAAAAGAAAAAAGTTATAGTTTTTCAAAATGGAAACACAGTTCTACATTCTTCAAGGCATTATCTCTTTCTGAAGGGAAATGCTTAAGCAGCAAACAGAAAACAAAGATACTGGGATATCTTCTAACAGACAACTATGGGGCTCCATTAGTGGGCTGTTGTCCTATATGGACAGGGATTCAGCTGTGCAGGATGCCCAGGACATCCCTAGGAAGGGAGGATGCCCATCTTCTCACCTTGGGGTTTTGGCTCTCATACAGGCTGGGGTTCCAGAGCTGCACAGGGAAGAAATTGGGATGGCAAAATGGTAAGGACATTTTTGGCTGCCTGTCTTATTAGTTACCCAGGCATTGCTCTATCCTTCCTCTTGCTCTTCCTCAGGAGCAAAACAGTGGCTGCCAAACTCTCCTTCCTGCCTCAGTGACTGCAAAGCTCCTCTCAGAGAATTAATCCCAGCTACAGAGAATCTGAGAGGAGACCAGGAAGCCAGTGCAAGTGTTAGGGATCCCAGGACATCATCCTGACCCCTTCCTTTCCTTTCCCATGGAAATGATTCCAGCAGCTGATTTTGTGTTTTAGCTTCAGGGTCTTTGTGTTTGGACCTCACCACAATAAAAATTAGGTCTTCAAGTACAAAGAAGAGAAGGGGAAGAGAGAAATACTAGCAATATTAACAACAACAACAATAATAATATCAATAATAATAATAATAATTTGGAATATATTATATTGCAGAATTTTTCAGAGATAAGACAGCTGGCAATGGAAAAAAGGTCAGGAAAATATTCTGGTGTGCTTTTAAACACCAAGGCCTAAGATTACCAGAGTTTTTCCCAGGGAAAAAACTTTCTACTTCAGTTGCATTGTGTTTTCTTCTCAATGCAAATAAAAAACCCCAGAGCTCCCGCTGACATCAAGCGATTCTTCAAAACAAATGCTAATATGATGTCCCTCACTTCCCAGAGGCAGGCTTTAATTTTGAACTGAGTTTGTGAGTGTTCCCAGTTTCACCCCCTCAAACTCCAGAAGAAATTAATCCAAGCTACAGTCTGGAAAGACAAACACCCACTTTAAATTAAGGCTTTAAAATTACTCTCTATGAGTACTCAAAAAGAAACAGAGGATTTGTATTATTGTGATTATATGACTTGAAACATAGCTGGAGAATCTAATCTAATATGCCACACTGCCTTGCAATGCTGAAGTCCATTAAACCAAATTAATTAACCAAGGGGAATTAATTAATTCCTTTTGATACTACCAAGTTTGAGAATAAGTGTTTGGAGTTGTTTTTAAACCTTCAAATGGGTAGCTGAGAGAAGTTATTTCTTTTAAACAAATTGAAATTTAAAAATATGCATGCTGAAACTCATGTTTTCTCTGTATTGGTCTAAGACTACTTCAGTTTCTTCCTCATGTTGTATTTTTTCCTATTATTATCTTTTTTCCTCTACCATTCCAGATGTTGGGGTAGAATATAAACATTATTTTTATTGCCTTGGCCCAAAGTAAGCCAAGGTAATAAAATGTTCAGAAGAGAGCCTAGGTGTGAAAGCACCTAGGAAGCAGTGAACTAAGGAGCCCTTTTCTTCTCCACTAACACTGACTGATATAACACTACCTTTACAGCATTTTGCTTCTGTTACTTCTTGTCTTGGCCCTGCAATCATGAAAAACAGAATCCTTCCATAAATTTGTATATTTGTGATAGTTTCTGCACTCTGTCTTTTCTTTAGGCCAAGGGCCTAAACCACCAATTTTTTTCGACCAACATTCAATTACCGGTCATGTTTATTAGAGTAATGATCATTCACCCAATCTCCCCTGCAGTTTTCAGTTACTTCACATCTTTTCTGTAGTGTAGTATAGAAAGCTTTGCATTGCAGTTCATGTGAAGCCTTGCCAATATGGGGGATACCTCTGCTTATATGTTTGCTTTTCCCATGACATGAATATGACATGATTTGTTCAATTGTTATAACCCTTCATCTGTCTGAAGAACTATTACTTATTCTTCACCTTGTCTTTGTGCTCTTGATTTTTGCTTTCTCATTTTGGCATGTCATTCTTTCTCTTTTTATGTTATGTCATTAGAGATTTTTCCCAACCATGTCACCGACATACCAGAATTAGTTTGAATTCTTATCTTCTTCTCTGGTGTCTTTGCAAGTGCCTCTACAGTTTTAATAAACGTAGATTCTATTGCATTAGGAAGGTTATTCATGAAAATGTTAAAAGATCTGGGTGATACGCCTGCAGAATTACAGGCAAAATGTTATTCTTTTTGAAGATGGAATCACTGAATCACTACATTTCTCTCCCTTGATATCCACTGGATATCAGTTTCATCATAGAAGCCTCCCTCTCTCCCTTCATTTTCTTTTGCTGTCTCACAAAGTCCCTGTGCGTCCCTTTCTCTCTCTCATGTTTTTTTCCACAACTGAGGCCAGAGCATAGGAACAGGAAAATGCCCTGTGAGGTTTGACTGTTCAGTGTTTCTCACAGCCTGCCTGAGAGTCTGCTGGACCCCCTTTCTCCTGCTTCTTTGCTTTGCTGCTAAGCTGATACAAAGTGTACAAAGCAGCATCTCACTTTTTCCTGGGGCCTGGTAAAATGCATTTTCTTGTTAAAGAACATAAACAGCTTCCTAGTATTGTCCCACCAATGATGAACCCAGTAATTTCCTTCTTCCTGGATGTACAAAATGATTTCTCCAGCCATGCCAGACTCCCCTTGTCTCATTATTCAGAGATTATGGGGACATGCTACTTGAGGGGGGGAACAAACCAAAAATCTAGTCCAGATATATTATTAAAATTGGGCAGAATAAAGAACAGAAGTATAGGCTGTTCAAAGGCACCTAATGCAGTAAAATCCCTTTTTATTGTTGTGTGCCATTCACTATGGTTTTATTGTGACTGATGTATTTTGTGTATATATACTTGCAAATCTTAGCTAACATTTCCAGACCATGTACTGCAGCACCTCATGCAGATTCAGTCCACCTTATTACATCTATTGCCAAAAAACAACCAGCAATATAAACAAAGGTGATAAGAGTCTCTCACAGATGAGATGCACAGCATCTAACCTGGAAAGTCTTCAGGGTTAGCATCCATATCTGAGGTTTTCTAGACTCCCCTTGGAGACAGTAGACAGAAATAGGAATTTCTCAGTGGTGTTTTGTCACAGCCCAAATTACATGTTTCAGAAGGACTAGATGAATCATGGCTTGCCAACACCTCTTGCTTTCCCTTAGTCATAAAATGAATCAACATGATTGGTATATACATCAATATCCAGACCCTTCCTCAGCCTCACTGCCCTTCTTTGGACCTGCTCCAACACCTGAGTGTCCTCCTTGTAGGGAGGGGCCCAAAACTGAACTCAGTGTCCAAGTCACATCTTGTCCTACTTTTCTTGCTGACCTGATGGGCAAAACCACACCCCTGGACGTGTCACCATTCCCTGGAGGCTGTGTTAAGTGCTCAGGCCCCTTCCCTTCATGCTAAATGTCAGCAGAAGGGTAAGACCCAGCTGGATAATGTCAGATAACTCTGACTTTCAAAACTGGGTCACAGAGGACAAAACATTAATTATAAGTTCATTTGGCTAACTTTAAGAGGCAGCCTTCTGAGTTGCTCACTTAAGTTGGAGCAATGTTTTACCAGGAAAGTGAAGACATTTTTCAGGCAAGGAAGAGTAAATCACTTGAAAATAACATAAAGCATGTCTTTGAAGGCATAATACAGCATCCTTGGAAATTCAGGGTAGTGGATGTGACTTACACAGATTTCAACAAGATTTAATACATTGTTGGCATGGGCAGGTGGAGAATGAGATCAGTGAAGGCAGAGAAAAGGGCTAGGAACTTGGTATGAAGAAGTACAAAGATGTAACATTTAGGCATTGCAAGGACACAGAAACATTGCTGGTAAACACAGCATGAGAATCTAAAGAAAGGAAGGGTCTGTTGTTATTTATCCATGCTTTTCTTGGGCTTGGTTCTGAATTGGTACAATAAATAGTAGCGCTTGAAAAAATGAGATTTGGTCAGGATACACAGGGTCAGACCCTCAGTTTGGAGCAGTCAAACCTTAATTGTACTAGTTGAAACAAAATATCATAAAATTACAAATCATATTCACTTGCTGGGGAGTAAAAAACTGATGAGGTGACAGATTTCCAAGATTTCAGAAAGCTGAAAAACAAACCCTCAATTAAGCAAAACCCCTCAATTTCTTTTAAAGGAACTGGTGGGGCTGTGAACGAGCACTACAATAACTACATCAGTGTATATTACTCAGTATTTTTGTGTTACAGACATCCAGAACCATAACAGTGTCCAGCACACAGCCAGGCCTCAGTAACTAACAGCCCCTGATATTTGAATTGATAAAGGGTGAACAGCCTCTGAAATGAGGAGAGGCCACAAAAAGCTCAGGAGAATAAATAATGCTGAATAGAGGGAAGAAAACTGCCAGGTGATTTCACTATTGTTTCAGACACCTTAAGAGAAAGTGCAGCTCTTTACAGTGACCCAGCTGGTTTGCCTCTGAGAATCCTCTGAAACATTGGTCCTGCCTTTCATGGATCAGCTCCATAAATAGAACGGGAAGGAAAGATCTGCTGTTTTTAAACAGGAAAAAACAGTGAGATGGTCTCACTTCCAAGGACAACCTGAAAGCAGGCAGCAAGCACTCAGCTTGCTTCTCCAAGTGGACAACACATCAGAGAGACCAAAAGAGGCATAAAAGAAACTCCTGTCATTTTGGGACATGTTGTTTAGAAACATTTCCTTTCTGCCTGGACATTTAACATTGTTCTGTATGAAGTGGCTGCATATTCTGCAGTGCTAAGGGGCACAGACTCTTCAGCTTCTGTAAACTTTAGTGGCTGCTAGCATGGTCTCAGCCAGCACAGTGCAAGAGTGTGACTGAAGACATGACCACTTTGCAGCCAGTCATGAGATACAAGTGGGCAGATTGCATCAGTCCTCAGCACTTGGAGGGGTTGAGCTGTGTGAAACAGGCTGAGAGAGGCTGGCTTCTCTTCTGGCCTTAGACTGTGACACCACAGGACAGAAAAGTGCCCCAGAACTGGGACTTGGTCCCACTGTGAACGTGGTGTGTTGGACCCACACGTGCTGAAAAGTAGGAGGAATAGTTGGCTGGCTGGTGTGCAAATGCCACTGTTTTTTACATGTAATAAGTGTGTAATTACACTCACTTTGTTTCCACATTATATCCTAATTGACTAGTGTATCAGCAAACCTCACAGATATAATGATGAATTTCTGCCATAACCTTCCCCTCAAAGTTTTCAGTCATTTGGGATCTTGTTATTTATTTCTTTTGCCTTCAGATATTTCTACACAGAGAGGAATTACAGGAATTTCCACGTTTGGTATAGAATTATCTAGACATAAAAGTTTTAAAATTATGAAAAATATTCATCACAGCAAAAGGAGTAATAAAAGACAACTCAAAAGGCAAATTATGATTCAAGATTTTTGTCAAGACAGTTTTTACTGCTACACTTAGATAAGCAATGGCATATCTATATATGAAAAACTATAGCAGGTTCCTCTGCATAAAGGAATAATAAAAACAGACCAGACAGCAACAAAGCAGCCTTTTTCTAGTGAAAACATCCACCAGCACTAGTCTGGAGAATGAATACTAAGATTCATCATTGGCATTGTTGGTTTGGAGCCCTCCTTTCTGTCAAAAGGCTTCCAGTGACAGTTCATCATCACTGGCCTCCATCCTTTTCTTCACTGTCTCCCAAGGACATATTCCCTTTCTGAAGAAATGCACACAGACCTTTGAAGTCTAGTGGCAAATCATCAACTGCACTATGATTCAAGGAGTTTTCCAAGGGGGTACCACTTGTTTCCAGAGTATGCAGCCCCATCCCAAGGCATATGGACCAACTTTGATACAAGCTCCTTCCAGAAAATTCAGTGGAATTGCGCATCACATAATTCAAACTGAGGAAATTTAGGGACAGGTGCCCTCAGCTTTTAAACCAGATGCCTCATAAATAGCATACAGATGTTAGAAAACCCAGGGACTCCAGAGGACTTCATAAAGCATAAAAGGAAAAAACATTAATACATTGTTTGGAGGAGACTGGTGTCAAAAAAAAGGAGTAGATATTAAAAGCAAACATGGAAAAGAAATAAGAGTTGTTTTGAAGAGTTGCTACAGTGTTAAGCATTGGGAAGCTGTAAAACCTCCTCAGTCATTGTTGTTGCTTCATTTTCCTACATTGTTACTCACATCCAAGCTACTATAGTGATTTAATTTTACTTTATTGCACTGCTTTTCCAGCCCTTCTAATGAGATAAACATTTCTGACAGTGTTGAAAATTGAGGTGACAACAATTTTCAAGACAGACCAGACACAGAATATGAACTACACATATTATGAAGTTATAAACAAGAAGGAGGAGGGGGAAAAAGAAGTATATTTTGCATTCCTTGGAGTCAGACCAGGGAAGAAGGACTCCAGTTCTCACTGCTGAGAAGCATTTGGGGCAGTGGGGAGTGGCTCAGTGCATGACTATCCATAAATTTGGCTCCAACACAAAACTGGCTTTCTGATTACATTAAACAAGAGGATGGATGCCTTTGTGGTTCATGTCCTTGAACTCTGTTCAGGAGGATGACCACACTGAACCTCCTGGTCGACCTTTTACAGGGCACATAGAAGAGGCCTGCTTTGTGTGGGGAGGGCATGTCATAAAAAGCTCATTTATTTAGTAGAGCTACATCCAGCAGCAATGGGAGTGCAGAGCTCTGCCAGAGCTGCTTTCCTTTCCAGAACTCCCGACAGTATTGGCACACCTTCCATGGTTCCTGAACACTGAAGGACAGAAACAGATAGATCATCTCATTCAGATGTACACTCCTACACTGAACAGAAAAAATCTCTCTCTTTTCCTCCTTTGCCTATTTCTAAAAGGAGAATTTCTTCTTCACTCCTTTTTCTTCCCCTTTGCATCTTCTGAATCAGTTTACAATAATACACACGCTAAAATACTTTAACTGCTACTATTTTTTATCTTGTTACCTTCTACTAAACCTCCTGCTTCTCACTTTCAGGCACCAAACCATCCCTGACCCCCTTGTTTGCCACATGTTTTGTCAATATAACCTTTGCTGGTAACACCACATCCTTCCGAGAGCGTTTTGGGAAAGGAACAACAAGCAGGTTATTTTTGGTAGAGCACATTTCGTCACACCAGGGGAAAAGAGGTGACACTGCAAGGACAAATATTTCATTATTTCCAGGGGACACCAATCTGCTTAGGAGCTGTCAGGTGCAAAGAGAGCTCATGGCATCATCCACAGCAGGGTAGCAGAGAGAGCCTGCAGTGAAGGACTGAACAGTGAGAAACTCCGACGACTTGGGCGCACGCTGAGAAAAGCAGTTGTACTGAAATCATGGAATAAAGTAGAAAACAATATAACTTCCTACTCAATTGTTCTCTCTGGGTAGTTTCTAAGTATTCTGAATACCAGGTCAGAAGCTCTTTTATTTGCAAGTGAGTCCCTATTGCTTTACATTAGCAGAGAATTTGGCCTGCTCTTTCACATGGGGATGGGTGATATTAAATCTAACACCTAATATCACTCTTGGTTGCACAGTGATAAATCTGAAGTTACTCTACTCTTGAGTTTAGAGTACTGAGTGCAAATCCAGCAGGTTTGTCCCACTTTTACAGGGAGATAACGGAAAATAAGTTGTGCTTTGGTGCATTAAGAACAGATGAAAAATACTGCAAAATTACTAACTTTGGACAGAAATTAATTGGATTATACAAATATAATAATATTTTCAAAGACAAGGAGAGAAGAGTTAAGACACTCTGCCTGGAATTGCAATCTATTTTCTTTTCCCTGTAGAAGCTGCCCTGGACCTGATAAGCCAGCTGCTGTCTGATATATGTCTCCTGCCTCCCCATATGCTTCCTGTATATGCTTACATATCACTTTGCAGTCAGCCAGCAGCTTGAAAATGTCACAGTGATAGCTTGCTTGGTGATACCCCACACCCTCTGTCCTCATGACTGAATGTGTAGGTCCCAAATCTACTTATATGCACAAAAAGCAGAACAAAGAGGGTGGTTTACAGTGAGATTCTTGAGCAGAGCTACAACAGTGAGCTCTGGAGTGAGCCAACACAGATGGTTTTACCTGCCTGGGGTCTGTAGGGACAGAGGAGACATCACGATCGTGTTGTTGGATACTCTGCCCTTTACAGGACATAGACTTTCACTGGCTGATTCACAGATTAATATCTTCAAGGCCACTCCGGCCACAGAATGATATTGAACTAATAACTTATGTTCATAAATCTTTCAGGAAGGTGTCTGCAAGATTTCAAGAAATAGAAAAACTCAGCCTTTTTCTCAGTGCTTTCTTCCAAATCTTGATTGCTAAAAATTTCTCTTTTTTATCACTTGCATTTTAACAGAGTAATTGCACAATTGTTAACACTCATTAAAATTTACTCCACTAGATTAAAAACCTCTTTTAGTACCTGATTTTTGCTTCTCATTGAGATCCTTGTGAGCAATAAAGACATTGCTTCTTTCTGATAAGGTAAACAGAGGGATTTCTGCAGCAAGGCCTTGGCCTTGCATTAATCAGGAGCCCAATATACTTTGAGATATTTATCTTCCATGCTTTAGAGATGGAAAAGAGAGAGGTCTTCCATGCTGTTGCTTCTTCTTCTTCAAATGTAGACAAGATCATAGAAGTTAGCTCAAGCCACCAGTTTCCAGAATAAGTGAAGCTGGCCATGGGTTGTCCATCACAGACTTTTTACAAAGAACTGCAGCTGATGAGACATTTTCGTAGGAGTGGAAAGACACATTCAGTTTTAGGGAGTCAAACGGCCTAGCCAGGAATTTCAGCCAGTAAATTAAAGGGAGCTAAAGTCCCTGTACAGGCAACAGAAGAAAATTAAATACACCAAAAGGCAAGTTAGTGAGCCTAAGAGACAAAATCTGTGCTCTCTTTCAGAAGGTAACCTCTGTTTCTCCATGGGGTGATCAGACCCTCTGACGCTCAGTGGGTTCCCACATGGACCTCCCAGACTGGAAACAGGGGGGCTCAGGGAAACTCCAAATATGAATCCAAGGAAATCCTGTGTAGCAAACATTCTACCTTCACAATGATTAATGCACTATTCAAAACAGCTGCCTGATAGTGGAAAAATCAGCGAAGAATGAGCTCTAACCACAGAACTATGCCATGACCCCAGTGGAAGGTTAACTTCTCAGCAGAGAGTTATCAATATCTATCTGTGGCAAAGACATCAGTTAAGAGTAAAGTGGACATGACCTTAATTCTCATTGTACTTGGGCATATTTACAAGGAGACCGACCACGCTGATAAAATTTTTATTCTGACATAAATTTTTTTACTTTATTTATGTCAAAGTAATGTGACTTCTAAATGGAGATGAGCCCTTTATAGCTCAATATTGTAGGTGTATTTCTCTTTATAGATAATATTTGCCGTGCAAGATGTTTTTAAATCTTTTCTTTTTCTGCAGTGATCAAAAAATTCAGCATTTCCAACCTTTTCTGGCAGTACATTTTAGATGATGTTTTGTTCCTCTGAGGAATCCAAATAATAGGTCTCTGCCAGAAAATGGCAATTTTGCAATATCAGCACACTGGCAGAGTACATAGAATTGTTAGAAACACATAATCACAAAATCACAGAATGGTTGGAGAGACCTCTGGAGATCATCCAGTCCAAGCTCCCTGCCAAGACAAGGGTCACCTAGAGCAGATTACACAGGACCTCATCCAGGTGGGTTTTGAATGTCTCCAGAGAGGGAGGCTTCACAACCTCCCTAGGCAGCCTGTTCCAGTGCCTTTCCACCTCCAATGTAAGGAAGTTCTTCCTCATGTAGAGGTGGAACTTGCTTGCTTATGTTTTAGTTCATGGTCATTGCTCCTCATGCTGTCACTGGTCACCACTGAAAAGAGTCTGGCACCATTCTCTTGACACCCAATTCTGAGATATTTATATGCATTTATGAGGCCCCCTCTCCTCTTCTCCAGACTAAACAGGCCCAGCCCTGCAGCCTCTCCTCTGACCCCACACTGGAGTAGTAGTGAGAAGCCCTGAGGAGGAAGGAGCAGCAGTGATAGCAGTGATGGACTGACACCATTCCCTGTCCCCCTGTGCCACTGATGGGGAAGAGGGAGGAAAAATCCGAAGTGAAGCTGTGCCCTGGGAAGAAGGGCAGCGTGGGCAGAAGGTGGTTTAAGATTTGGTTTTCTTTCTTACTATCCTACTCTGATTTGATTAGCAAGAATCTATTTTTTTTTCTCCAAAGGGAGGTCTGTTTTGCCCATGACAGTAACTGTTGAGTAATCCTTCCCTGCCCTTATCTTGATGCACATACCTTCCGTTATATTTTCTCTCCTCTGACCAGCTGAGGAGGGGAGGGCTGGATCAGGTTTGCTGGGCACCTGGAGTCCACCCAGGGCTAACCCACCACAGCAGGACATTTCAGAGGACATCTGAGAATTCGTCTTTGAGGTTAAAAAAAGCAGAAGATTGTGGCAGGTGAAAATTCAAATGGTGGAATATTGATAGAGAGTGTTCATTAACACAGAGTGTTTATTCATGCTACATAGTGCATGTAATCAGTTACACTCACTAAATGAGGATTTGATTGCCCACTGCTCCAAAGCATACCAGCACTTTCACATCGTAAAGACAGGACTCTGCCCATTTGTATTTGCTAAGTACAAGCAGAATAGCCTCTGGGAGGAGCACAAAACAGTACCAGAATAGAAATAGCAAATTTAAATATTTGTAGAAATGCTACAACATCCTTTATGCCTGGATCTCAGCAAAGTAGGGCGTTGGCTTTTTCTTAGGGGAGAGAGAAAACTTTTGAATGTGATGTAGTCCATTGCACCTAATTTTAGCCAGAGAATGAATAATCTTCTGGAAACTGCTATCTCCTCCTTTGACTCCAGAGGGTATGCAGAAGACTAGGATAGATTATGTGACTAATATTTCAAACACAAAATTTGCATAAAATGACACAAACCCCTTATCTTTAGAAAGTTTCTTCAATAGACTGCCTCATCGTAGAGTCTAATTAGGAAATTTAATTTGAGTGATGCTGTAGAGGAAGAGTCCATATATGAATATTTATAGGAAGCCTTCAGTAATCAGAAAAATCTTTCAGCATGCTTTCAACTTGTAACAAGGCCTAAACATGTGCTTAAAATTTAGAGGAATCTTTGTGTTTTCTTAAATCTTGGTAGCCATAAGGGCATTCTTCAGTGTTTCCCCAGTAAAGTTTGAGCTCCCAGAGATGAATCAGCAGTGTAGCACTGTGCTACAGAGCATTACTCCAGCTCTTATTTAAATGTTTGAAAAAGCTGACTAGATCCAGGGATCCTAAAGATTTCTGAACTAATTTTTTTTCTCAAGACTTCCTGATATAAACCAATTCCATTCCTGAACTCTACCTTTAACATTGTTTTCAGCCTGACTTCACAAGAGAGAATTCATATTTATCTACCTCATAGAGAAAAGATATGTTTAGATTATTCAGATATTTTCCCTGTAGTTATGTTTATTGTTCTGAATTATAACTTCCTGGCCAGCTCTTTGATTTAATAAGGAAGAATACTATTTCCAAATAAAGCATTGCATATTTCATAGTGAAGTATATATATTTATCTCAGTTGAGTTTGCTTGTAGCTCACTTCAAGAAAGGAGTAATTTCTATACATTGTCTTTCAGCATTTCATCTTTCCCTTGCAGATTAATGCTTACCATGTCTAACAGGAACACAAGGACAATAAAAGGTAGATCAGTGTGAGTGTTGCCGAATTGACAGCTGAAATCTTCAACCACATTTGTACATGTCATTTAAATAAGGTTCAAGGAAGTCCATGACATTGTACCCAGAGGGAAACCATTGTGCCCATTCGGACTCTGCATTAAACGAAAACAAAACTCATTGTGCAATTTTGCCAGCAAAAGCATTCATTGTGTGTCCCAGTGCCCGAGTCGCTGTGAGCGTGAGCTGTTGCAGTTGGGCTTGCTGCCATCCCAGCATGTGCAGTTTGAGATTTTTTTAGTGTTGTTTTGTTTCTTTCAGCTGTATATTCTCCTGCTGAACATCAAAAATCTTGAACTAGTGCCAATCAGATACAGCTGAATTGCCTTTACTGCAGTAAGAAAAATTATCAGCATGCAATTTATTATTAGAACAGACCATTCTAAACTTTTACTTCCATCACAGCAGACAGCTATATCCATTTTTGTATAAAAACTCACTCAGCACAAATAAAAGGAACAGCAGATTAGCTAGCTCTAAAACCATATCCTATTTTCAGCTGGACTCACTGGAGAGTGGACCTCAAGGATAGCCATGTCCAGGGCATTTAGTTGCACTTGGGGAGCTCTTTCTCTCCCATACCCTGTATAAGACCAATAAAAACTTATCAGTGGCGTAGGAACCTCACTTCAGTGAGATTAATATTTTATTATTTGAGAGAACTGCAACCACCCATTTAGCAGGGGTAAGCAGAAAACAAAAAATTATTTCTACTGTAGTTGTAAGTTTACCCCAGGGCTCCATGGATCCTACACCAATGCTGTTTTAGGAACAAAACAAAGAAACAAACAAAAACACCACCAAAAACAAACTAACAAAAAAAGCCAAACCAACACTACCAGCATAAAAGTATTGATGCTCTGCATGCAGGATAACCACTTGCCACTTTGGGAATTATCTCCAAGAGCCTAAGGATTTGCAAGTGTTAGAGTCAGGAAGTAGAGGAGAACACACCCTGAGGGAACTCGAGAGGACTAAGGCCTGTTCTAATCTCTTGTAATGCCTTTCTTCCCCCCCCCCCCCCCCTACCCCAAGAGGGCAAAGTTATTTGTGGGATTCTAAAGAACTCCATCAGGATTGCAGACTGCATCTTCTAGTTATTTAACTAATCACTTAACAAAGGAGGCAACCTAGGTCAGTAAACACAAACAAGTGCAGAACTAAAGAAAAAATTATTGAAGTTTAAGCTTCTTTTAAAATAAAACCAACTCAAAAATGAAAAAAATGAGAAAAATGAAGTTCACCCTCCCTTGGGCTAATAATTTTGCAGAGTTATTTTTAAAGTAGTGATAGGAGCAGTGCTAAGCAACAGGGTCTTGGGGTCATCACACACATCCTCATGGAGCCCTAGCTTCATTCAGTGTAACTGTGACTTTACCACATGCCAGCTTTTTGCCCAGATAGTGGGTTGAAGCAATAAACTTCACTGAAGTATCTCTGAAGAGAAGCACAAGACTCTTGCTCTTGCACTTCTTGAAGAAAGTAATCTTAAACTGATGCCTTTTTCTCTGGAGAGAATAGCACATGCAGGCTAAAAGAGCAAATGCCTCAGTGTTATTATACTTTAGGAAATACCTTTAGCCAATCCAGCTGAGTCTGTTTGGCTAAATGCTGCTGCAAGGGGGGAAGCACACTCAGGAATGGATTTTAAGCACACCCCCTTATCCAACACCTTTGCTGGATGTAACCCAGTTACTGCTTTGGCCAAAGCATTCACACTGTGATTAGAAAGATCTCTGCTTTGGATGTTTCACCTCCGTGCCTGATACATCCAGCCTAGAAAAGGGTAGAAAAGAGGCTGAAGCCACTGCTAAAGTACAGGAGATCCAACCTCCCAGAGAGCTCAGGCTGACACAAGCCCATCACTACACTACATAAGGACAGGCCAGATGCTGTACTAACAACTTTTGAGAGGATTTTCACCTGCACTTAAATAGCCACAAAAGCAAAATTTAACACTTAGGTAACAAAACACAGCAGGCTCCACAATCATCAGAACTCTTGACTTTGAAATTTCTGGCCTTTGGAGCTATCACAGAATCACAGAGCATGCTGAGTTGGAAGGATCAGCAAGACCAGCTCCAGACCCTGATCAGCAGCATCCCCGAGAGTCACACCATGTGCCCGAGAGCATTGTCCAAACACTTCCTGAACTCTGTCAGGCTTGGTGCTCTGGCCACCTCCTAGGGACCCTGTTCCAGTGCCCAGCCACACTCTGGGTGAAGAACCTTTCTCTGATATCCAACCTAAACCTCCCCTGGCACAACTTCAGGCCATTCCCTTGGGTTCTGTCACGGGTCACTACAGAGTGATGAGTGCTGCCCCTCCTCTTCCCCTCACTAGAAGTTGTAACTGCAGTGAGGTCTCCCTGCAGTCTCCTCTTCTCCAGGCTGAACAGACCAAGTGATCTTGGCCACTCCTCACTAGGCTTCCCCTCAAGGCCCTTCATCTTGGCTGCCCTCCTTTGAATGCTCCCTAATATGCAGCAACTAAAAAACTCAACTCTTTGAAATTATGCTACAGTAACAGTCCCATCTATGCAAGGAATAGTAAAGATTTTCAAACTGAAGATTCACTACACCAGATCCTCCAGGAATGATGACTTTCACTGTTTAAATCTTCTCTGTGCGAGCAAGTCTTCCCTTTTGTTTTAAACTGCAGAATGATTCACTTTATTCATCATTCTGTTCTTTTGTTATGATAAATCCATGTGCCAAAGCCTGCTCTGATTTCTTAACTCAGCAAGAGCTGATAGTATGATTCACCCTCTCCACATCTACCCAGATGACATTCCCACTGTTCCAAATATGCACTATCAAACTGCACGTCAACATCCTGTTGACTGGTCTAGAGTGTGAGCAGATGTGCTTTCCAGTGGGGTTGGAAATTAGACTGGAGAGGAGACAGTGGCTCTAAGACATTCTGCGTGACCTTTGGACATGATGACACTACAGAGTTACAGAGACTCTGCACCACTGTCTACTGAACTCCTGACCTTACACATCTTCCCTCTATGGTGACATTAAATGAACCACAGTCCATGGAAAGCCAAGCACCAGGCTACAGGGAAGATGTAGAGCCTCCTTATATTTCCATTTCACAGAGAGATGGCACATTTTGAGAAGTATTTGCTTTGTAGTGACACTGGAGGTTCCCCTGAGTACAGACACAAATGGAAAAGAGTTTGGCCCAAATAAATTAACAGATTAAGGGGGAACCTTAAACACAAACAGGCAAACTACATCCTTTATCTGTAAATTGTGCAATAAGGTAAAGCAGGGGATATATGTGTTCCAGGGATAACAATATATTCCAAAGGTTCAAGCAGAAGTCAGGGGAGTGGTAAAAATAAAGACAAATGCTTGGGATGCAAAGTAGGAAGGAGAGTTGATCTCCTGTCTCCAGGGTAAACTCTTGTCTTCTGCCTTGCATGAGGGTCAAGAACTAGTTCAGTGTTATGAATGCAGGCAGAAAATTCTTCCTCTGTGTTCCAAGGATTTCACAATCTTGTTGCACTTAAAGTCACAGGTTGCATAGGCACCACATAAAACATGAGTTATACCAGCATCACAGCCCATCCTGGGTAATAAGTCTATATTGATCCCTTTTGCATCACAAAGGTTTCATTCTCCATGACTTTACACTAGATCTGAGATGGTCCACACAGTCTATGGCAAATATTCCTTGCCCTTTCAGCACAAAAATAAATGGGAAACAGAAAGAAAACAAGGTGGGGGGAGAACCCCACACACAAGGTAAGAAATAAATAAACTATTACTCCTTACAGAGATGGACAGGAAGATAACCAGTATAAAACAGTATTTCATGGGATGTCCAGGGCCAAATGTGTTCCTATGAAGAATCCCTCCTTCAGGATTCAGCCTAGTAGTTAAATCTCTCTTTGTGCTTGGCCTGCACAAAGTCTTCAAAATTTGGGATTCCTCCCAACCTCACCCAGCTCAGCAGCTTGGCATGTTTAAGACAGCCTGAAGCCAGCAAAGGAGAGGAGGAAGCCACACCACCTCTCCTGCCAGCTGGCCAGGCGACCATGGCATGCAGCCCTGTGTACGCTGAGCCCCTGGTTCATCTGAATGTGCCCATCAGTGCTGCCACAAGGCCCATCTTGAACTCACAGCCAGGCACAACTGCTGCCACATCCTCTCCTCAAATGGCCAGGTGATGGATGAAAGCACCTTCTCTGGAGCTTGCAGGCTGTGCAGGGTGGGCAGTGAAGGACATTATTGATAGCTTTCCACTCAGCCCCTTTCAATCTTGCCATTGCCTTTACAGGATGAGATCACAGATTTTGCATTATGTTTTGCCATGAAAAACCATCAGAGAGAGGGATTTCTAGTGTGCTGTCCTGTTGTTGCAAAGCATAACTTCCTGGAGAGAGCCTCCTTCCTTTGCTTTATTTATTTATTTTTCTCCGAGTGCAGCCTAAACCCTCCCTTCCTGTTGGGAACAACAGCTGCAGCAGGCAGCATCAGCTTGCCAAGCCTGAATGGCTGTGGAATATCATTTATCTTGGAGCAAGATAGCATCAAAGAGAACAACTATGTGGGCCTGACCATGCATTCACTACATAGCTGTGCTTAGGAGGAGTAGGATAAATTGCAGTATCAGAGGCAAAAGAGGTCCCACTTCTGAAAAAAAGGGAATTTTCATTTCCTTACACAGAAAAAGATTCTTTCAAAGGCTGGAGTTGCAAAAGTATTCACCAGGGCAGGAAAGCAATACGTCTTCTGTAGGTTAATGGGAACACCATGGCCTCGAGATCAAGTAATTGGCTGATGAAAACCACAGAGCTGACACAGATTTCCTAACATACCTGTGTTATCCCACAGACCTGGTGAATCCTGTATGAATGCCACAATCCTTAGATAAAAATTACTTTCAGATACCTTTCTGTTATCTTCTCCTTTTAACCCTTTTGGGGAGCTTTTGGTTTTTTGCCAGAAGCAACTGTTATTTAAAGATTAGGAGAGAGTTCAGTCAAATTGAAAATTAGTGATTATTCACACATTTTCCCCACCAGCACTCTACTCCTATCTTTTGCTCTGGGTTCCTTTGTTGCCTCCTGCCCCACGTGATCAGTTGGCTGAGAGCACTGAGATGCTTTTTGTTCAGTGCCCAGTCTCAAGGCTCCCCTGGAAGCATGCTGGGCTGAATGGTGCTTCCCTTGACAACACCACATATTTCCCATAAATGATGAGTGGAAAAGGTCAGGCAGGTCTCTTTAATGGTCTGTTTGAGAGCAAACAGCCTTGGGAAATGGCTCTCTGATTTCTGGGAACACCAGTCTATTCAATAAAGAAAGACAGAAGTCCCAAGAAAAGTGAAGGTAACACGTTAAAGGGGACTTTCCCATGTGAGTTTGCATCTGCCAGAATCCTCCTACATAACTTGGGTATAACTCTTCCAGTGATTTTGGTGGGGGGAGAGCAGCTGTAATAAGAACACAGACAGATGCAGGAAGCATTGCACAAATGCAGAGGGGTTGGGCACCAGGATCTAACAGTGCATGCTGTCTTGAGTATTTGGCCACAAAAGTCCTCAGACAGTCCAGACCACTGGCTGTAACATAAGGCCATCAGTACCACCGTCCTTCACATCACCTGCAGCAGCTAGGGAATCTCTTCTCAATAGAAGATCTGACATTCCTTAGAGATCACAGAATCACAGAACCATACAATGGTTTGGATTAGATCATCTAGCTACAACCCTCCTGACTAGACTACGTTGCTGCAAGGCCACCCAACTTGTCCTTGAGCATGATGATGAAAGATTTAAATGTAAAAACTTCACATGACAACAATTCTCATGCTTCAGATCAGAAAGACCCTATTTTACCTGTGCACATTGTGTTTCTTACACAGAAGAAGCAGTAATCAAAAACATACCCATCAGTATTTTCATAGAGAATCTATCAAGTGTAAATGAATGTCACGCTGTGGAGCTGAAGCCAGTGCAGCAACGTCAGGAGTTTTTCCTATTATTTCCCTGTCTTTGTTTTGTGCCTTGCTTTGCTCTATCACTAAATGTTCCAGAGATCTCTACCACGAGCCCAGAGTGTGGAAATGCTGACTGAAGTCATTTACTGCATCCATGTTCACAAACAAGCTGTTAGTTGCTGTTGGCATGTAAATAAGTCACTGTTCTTTCCATCCTATAGCTGTTAAATAAACATTGTGAGCTAAGTTCATGGCACTGATTTCTTGCAGGAGGTCACTGAGATGATTTCACAGAAATATCCTGTGACAATTTTGCAAAACAGGATGGTCCCAGCCTGAATTTCATTACTTTGTTTTTTTCCACTACCATCCCAATGGTGACTGTGTTTCTGCTGTCACAGGCAGGCTGTTAATTCATCCTGACTCCATAACAGACACCAGGAAAGTGGAAAATTTGTCCACTCTCCTTAGTGTTTAAGGCATATGCATTAAAAATTTGCTTGTATTCTGGTATAACCTAGAAGTCCTAGTCCATGTCAGCTTCAGACAGGCTGTGTGTGCATACATACAGTGACTACATGCCACTGACTGCAGCACAGCACGAAGACAGCCAAACAGATAGCTTTAAATGGCAGCTATATAAACAAGGCAGCTGGCACCCTAGTCCAGGCTGAAAAACTCACAGTGGAGTATGCAAATTACCCTCTGCAGCCCAATAAATACATCTTATTTACAAATAACACCTGCCTGTACATTAAAATTAAAATACCAAGACTAGGGAGAAAGCAGGCATCTCATCTTTATTCTCCCAATGGCAAACTGGAGCAGAGATTAAGTATTTTGCCAAAGGTGCCATAGGAAGCCTGTGTCAGAGCCATGACTGGAGTTACTTGTGCTTCAGCCTGTGCTGCAGCCACAGGCTCCTCCTTGTTTTGAGCACAGTATAGATTCATGGTACATGCTGACATAACTACTTTGACCCAGTAAATGCCATCCTCAATTTTCACCTGTTAAAAGGACAGAATCAGTCAGACTGTCAGGGTGAAGGGGGACGATGAGCAACAAAATTTGAAAGCCCTACTTTCAATCTTACCAACTAATAGTAGACATTTTAGGAAAAGGAGTCAGCAGCAAGTTTTGCACTTAAAAGAAATAACATCGACAGCAGTGGATAGGGGTTTGGGAAGTGGATTTAATAGGTGTGTCTAGATTTGGCTAAGAATGAAAAGAGCGTTTTCTTTCCACTGGTTGCTGGCTAATAAAAGCAGAGGGGTGGAATGCATCCAACTTGCAAAACTTGAATACAGTTACTGCTATCTGCAAATGGGTGCCCCTCCCCGCTCATGTGAGCTACACAGGCAAAAGAGAATGACACATGTGCTGTTTCCTTTTCCAGTTGTAGAGGGGTCAGGAGCCAGGCAAGGAGAGCCCGAACAAGAGGAGCATTTTCCTGGGTTCTTCCAGCTGTTCTGTTCAATCCCGCCGTCAGTTCTGAGCAGGGAAGAGAGACTGTCAACACAAATAAGGCATTTTTCAGAGGCGTAAATTATGAGTTCCCCAAACAATGCGACATCTCAACCACGTGAGTACCCTTACCCCCCCCCCCCCCCCCTTACAATAAGAGTGGATTTATCAGCTCCTCGCTTAAGGAACAGATTGTCTAATGCATTTCGTATGGGGGGAAAGAAAAATAAGGAGTGCCTGAGACTAATCCTGAAGGAAAAAAGTTGTGAAGAAGCTGTTTTCTTTCTTAATTCTTTGTGTTCGTGTGTGCGCGTGTGTGAGGGAAGAACTGAAAGAGGCTCTGCAAACTCTGGCTCCAGGATAGGACCAAGCAAAGTTAGCAACGTTTCCGCCTAAACCCCAGCTTAGAAAAGTTTCATTTGAACGTTTTTCCGTCCCCCCGCCATCAGGAGTGAAGCTATAGAGCATTTTGAAAGCGTGCTGACGCTTTTCTAAGACAGTAATAGTGCTGCCCAGCCTGCGTTTAGAGACTCGAGCTGTCCGTGTGTAACATGAGACTCCAGCCACAAACTGACAGTCTATATTTAAAGCCACAGTGTGTTTCTGGTCCTGGAAATTTAGAAACACAGGCTTAAGGACGAGCAAATTGGTTTTTCAGCGAGAGAAGGTACAGGAGGGCAAGTCTTCTGTTTGCGTAACTCTGCATGTTTCAGTAAATTTTAAAAGAGAGAGTTTGGCCCGAGCAGTCAAGTGAGCGCAGAGGCTCAGCTGCACTATGGTAGTGTTCACTCTGGGACAGTCTGAAAAAGAAAGGTGAAGGAAGGGGTGGATTATGATTTCATAAGCTGTGAAAAACTCTTGAGTTTTTGGTGCTGCAATATATATTTTTTTTTCTTATGGCTTTAGTATGATCTTTCTTGTTTTAATTCAAGAAAGTACGTTTGTTTTATTTTTAATAAATAAACTGCCTGTAGCAGTATTGTTTATCATACCATGGCATCAATAATGAAGGCAGAAAGTACAGACAGCACTGCTGGGAGCAGCCTGCAATTCAGGGTTTGATCCAGATACTGCTTTAAGGATATTTGTTCTGTATGGCTGTAGATACTGACAATGTTTCCCAAGCTTTGAATGAGGCAGGCTGATCCAGCAGAAAAGACACAGCAAGCGGAATCTCCGGAATCCAAACCAGCAATTTCTAGTTACCCTTTAGTCCTTTTTGCAGATTCTACCCAACAAGAAAGATTAGATGTTACCTTCATATTTTTTTTTACATCATTCTGCAGTTTAGAACATTACAGCTTGTTTTCTATTGCAGCTTGTTTTCTGTTATAGCCAGGAAAGATACAGGCAGGCTAATTCAACATCCTGAGAGCTTGGGTTTGGCACAGCTTGTGAAAATTACTGCTATTGGTGCTCTCCAAGCATGTCCAGGAGGGTGGTCATGACTCACTGAGGTTCTTCTTGTGTATTGTGAAATATCAACAAGGGTCCAGACTCAATCTTGTATGTTTAGTGACAGGCTTGGCCAAGTGACACATCCAGGATGAGCTCTATGGTTCTGAGTACAATACAAACAGCCTCTCTGGCAGACCCAGGTTGTCAGACCCCACAGAAAGCCCTAGGGGGAAACTGGATGAAGAGTTAGTGCCCCATGGGGCCTTTTGTCTGCTCATAATGGAAATAGACAGATGCATCAGGTTCTCCTGGGTTTTCTTCCAAAATGTGGACAGGAATTCTGAGCTTGAACTATTTTAAGATCATATGATTCTCTCCATGAAAATAAATTGCTTACAACCCAACTAGGAGTATTCTGGCTGGAAAATAGTAATAATATATTGTCTTTGGTTGGGTGTTCTGGTTTTGTTTTGTTGTATTGGTTTGGTTTTTTTAATTAGATGAATAAAATTTATAGATTAGGAACAAAAGTTAAAGGGAAGTCTGATAATACCATATTTCTGTATAATGCACATTTGGTGCATTGATAATGGTTGAAGCTTTGAGGGAAGGTCTTTGGGAAAAGGGTCTAATTTCCTAGTAAAATTTCTACTAATTTTGCAAGAAACAAGACAAGAGACAATTGAAAGTTGAGTGTATTGACAGGCACTGCGCAGCATGGACAGCAGATGTTTGCCAGAGAAGCAGAATAATTGGGAAAACAAATTTGCTTCATAGCCACAGTGAAAATCTTTGAGATGGGTGTGAAAATGCATAAAACAACCATCAAAAACTTTTTGATATATATTCTGAACATATGAATTCTTTGCTGAATACCTGCAAGTGAGACCACAGAGCAGCTGCCAACTGATGTAAACTGAACAGTGTTAAGTTACCTAATTGCTCATGTTCTTTGCTTATCTCCTTGTGTTTACCCATGGCTGATAAGGAATTTTATTCATTCTATAAATGCAGTATGACCCTGTCAATCCAGGGGGGAGCACGCACTGTTTCAGATTTTAAATATTCAGCTCTGTGGAGTCTGTAAATGTATTCTACTCCTAAATGGGGGTGCCCCACCATCTCACCTTGGGCACTTCCCATGCCCTGCTCAGATATCCCCCAGATATCTGAGTGGGCTCTCTGTGCACATAACAGAGGTGAGGGAGTCAGTAACTCTGTGATGCATTTGCTTCCTGCTCACATGTACAAGCAGTAGCTGCCTGACTTAACTATGAAACCTGAGGAACTCCACAGGTTTTGCCGTCTCAATTCAGCTGGCAGCTTTTGCCCTCTTCCTGTTAGACTGCTGTGACCCTATTTTGAGGCAGTGGGACAGCTCAAATGACGTGAAGGATTAGGACAATAAACGTCACCAAGTCAAAGGTTCAGCCTGGGGAGGCAGTGATCTGTGCAAAGCCATCTTCATGGGTCAGAGGTGTTCCCCCCTTTGGAGAAGGTGTTCTGCAATTTACAGGGTTTCATCTGTCCCCAGCAGGCTGGGAACATTTATCTCAGCTCTCTTATACTCCAAATGCCAGCTGTCAAAGGAGTTAGTGGTTAAGGAGAACAGTTTGTGGAGGCTTTTCTTCCTCATCACCATCAACAGATAAGGTCCTCTTCCTAGGGGGGATAGGGAAGCAGTGTGTTGTGTGCAACATAGAAGAATTGGCCTGAAAGGAAACCAAGAACTGGTTGGAACCAAGGACCAAGGCTGGTCCTCAGGCCATGCTCCACCTGCAGAGGGAGGAACAGGTTGAGGAAGAGGGTGATGCAGAGCCTCCTTGAGCTGTATGCACTCCCTCTGCATTGCCAGCTGTCCTCCAGCAGTAACCCAGGCACTGCCCTGCTCAGGGGAGCAGAGTCTGGTGCTGCCTCTGTTTTACAAGCAGGAGGTCTTGGCTCCATCAGCCCAAACTTCTCCACCTGCCCCAATGACAACCAGAGATTCTGGCAAAATGGGTCACGTATGTATCTGTCCCCTCAGAGAGGCTGAGACCTTGCAGAGGTGGCTTCAGATAAAGGCAGAGTGACTCCTGGCTGTGAACGGGGAATGTGGTTCTGAGAACAGCCTTGCCACATCTTCAGCTCATAATGAGATATATTTTGGTGCTGCAAACTGATTATTTTGTATGTTCCTGGAGCAATACCAATTGCCTTTCACACAGGGTTTGTGAAAAGCCTTGAATGAACCCTTCAGGTTTTTAATTGTGTTATTCACACCTTGGCAATATATGTGATTTCATTGCCCTTAATCAACAGAAGTGCTTGCCTGTGACAGTAAGTGATAAACAAAAACAGGGGCTATTGATTATGAAAATCTGGTCTTCACTGGTAAACCTGTGAGCATTTATACAGAAGGAAACCTACAGATTATAATAACCTCTCATTTTTAGCACAGAAATCTCAAAACATATCCTACAAGCATTGATGTAAATTGAATGTCTCTGCTTGTATGTTTGTTTCCCACCACTGTGCATATGAATTGGAAAATTTGGCTTTATACCCCAGGGCTCTCCTGACACCCTCATTGTCTGACATATTTATGTGAAAGTCTGGGAATTGAAAGGCTCAGAATGCACCTAAAATTTCAGTAATTAACAGCAGAAATGTTGGCAAACCACTGAGCTGGAGAGAATAGGGAGGATGTCGACCCAAATAGGAGTCTGCTGGTTTAAAATACAAAATGTCATCATTGCTGGGCATCATTAAAAAAAAAAATACACAGTAGATGTTAAAGTAGATGTTAAAGATTCAGGTTGTGGCTAGTGGTGTGCTTAAGCCTGTTAATATTATAGAATTATGCAGTGTCTGCATCTCATTGCTGATACTGCTGCACCTTTCTTTCTAGGCTCTTGTGTAATATACCCTGTATGCATAGCTGTTCAAATGACTGAGTGCAATCAGCAAAGTCTTTTGTAAAACAGGCTTTCAGAACTGCATTGTCTAATGAAAGTCTGTTTGTGTGAGTGCTCTGTGCAGTGCCTGCCTCTATTGTTGGGGAGGGATCAGTATTCCTATAGCGCAGAGAAATTCAAGCCAACAGAGGGATCTGATTGTGCTAGGTGCTGTACAGTCACCTCTCCTTCAAAAGGTTGGTAAAGAGGAGAGATTACAGGTGGGAGAGAAATGACTGCTCTCCATGGACACTGCTGGTGAGGCAGCTTTTAGCTGGGAAAAGCTGGGGAGGTAGGAGTTGGTTTGATTCCAGCAGAATCACTGGTGCAACAGCTCTTTGCTTCCCACTAATTCGGTAATGCATGCTCAGGAAAAAAAAATTTAGCTCAGAAGTTATTTAGCAACTGGCCTCCTTGTTTCCCACAGAAGATCAGAAAACTTTTGAAAACAGCATTTGACATGAGTAGGAAGTTTGTTTACAATTTTTTGTTTCACATACAAGTTGTGATAGAAAATGCATGAAAAACCCAGATGCCACAGTGACAAGAATATGGAAACACCTTAGGAGGGCAAGTACTCGGGACACAGACAATTGTGTTTTACTTCCTTAATTTTCTAACTCAGATGAATTTGACACCATTACCCCAGTAATGAGTAGATGAAAAATTCACCAGCTGCTAAGCATTCTGAAAAACTACTTGGAGAATGGAGAAAAGTGTCACTTGGAGAAATCAGGCTTTGTTTGCCAACAATTTATGAACACAAACGGAGGAAAGGCCTCTCTTCTCTGGATAATTTGCTTGTAACTGATAACTGCATCTAGTACCAACACTGCAATGCTATAACAACAGACATGCAGCTCATAATTTCATGCTGAAATAAGATCTGGACTCCTCTGTTTCTTGAAGAGTCAGCACAATCTAATTCACACCAGATTCCTATCTCTGCTATGTTAGCATGGAAATCAAATGCACTGCCTGTGCTGAACTGATCCCTTACTGCAGATGTACCTTGCACGTGTAGTTTCACCAATGAGACAGCTGGCTAAGTGATTTTCCTCTTAATTAATCATCTCATATGCAAAGGACACCAGTTTCTCATATCTTCTTCTCTTCTGACATATGTTTCACCACAGGGTTCTTCTTGATGAAGCAGAAAACTCCACTAAAAATCTCAATGGGTTAAACTTGTTCTGCTGCATTAGAGTTTTAAAGTGATTTTTCTTTCCTTTCCTCTGCCTCTCTTTTTCATCTTAAGAGGGAAAAAAGAATTCAGTTATTTCATGAGGGTCTCTACCTCTTTTTTCTCCAGATAAGCCCTGAAACTGAGTTAAGCTTTTTATCAGTAAGTTGCAGGGGGGCGTTTGAACACACCCTGAGACAGTTCTTTGTTACTGTGAGTGATAAATATTACTATTTTACTGGGGACTACATGTTTAAAATACCTAGTTTTATGAGCCAATCCACATCATACAGGACATGTGTGACTAGTTCACAGCCATACAGAATCAGACATCAAATCATTACATATGTGTAGGTGTTTACACTTTTGAGCGGAGACTCTTTCAGTAACACCAAACCTAGAAAATGAGTTTGAATTCTGTCTGTTCACACATATATACACACCCAGAGAGTGTGTTTATACAATAGACCTTGTATCTGTATGCATCCATATACAAAGAATGTATATATACCCACCATCCTTTCCACTACTTATATGGCTCTATTTGTTCAGGTTTATATTCCTCTTCTAGCTCATCTGTGCTGAGAGAATTTGGTAGTTGCATCTTAAGGACAGTTTTCTAGAAATGCTGATCATATTAGTATATTCATACCAAAATTAAAGTTATTTTTTAAAAAACTTACCCTCCTTCGGAAACAAAATACTTTTTCAAGAATCAATTCAATCGTATTACATAATTCTGTGACACCCCCCACCTCAAATGGTTGAGAAGAGTTTAATTTATCCTGGAAGAGATTTTACAGAATTGTTATTCCAGATAACTCTTTTTTTGTAGGCAAACTTCTCTGTGGTTCATCTCATTTTCTTTGAAAAGTGTTCTTACTAAAACAAAAGTAAGAGGCTTCTTGTCTGCTAATTGGATGTTTCAAAAATTTCAGTCACTTAAGGGATGAAAAAGCAGGTCTTCATGGCTGACTTTAGATAAACCAAATCATCCTTAGGTGAGACAAATAGACCACAAATCACTTAACCACAAGTGATTAAAGAGTTACCTGTCTGAATGAGTAGAGGGAAAAAATATTTCTAGTGGATGGTGAAGAGTTACCATAAAATGTAGTCATCCAAGAGTTCAGGAAGCTTGTGTATATTTTCAAAAATTCTGATGTTTAAAATGACATGCTGGATTTTTATATTTTATTTCTGTCTTCTAGAGTATATTGTTGAATTCTGCTTTCAAGATTTTAATAGCATGTATTAGGGCAAGAAGTTTACCAATTTATTATGAAACAGTCTAGTCTTTTATTTCCTGAACTAAAACCAGCACCCATGAGCTAGCTGAGGTTGCTTTTCTAGCTGTCAATGGTTTGTGCAAGTGTAATGAGCACACTCCCAGTCCCATCCAACAAAGCAAACAGGAAATTAAATCCTTGATGTACCTGTGGCCTCTCTCACACCTGCTCTCTCATGTTGTCTAGTTCAGATATCCTCTGCACCTCCTAATCCTACCTGTCTGTCCCTTTCTTAGCCCACAAGTAAATGGTCATCTCTGAACATAGGAGAGACACAGAGGTCCCAGCTGTTAAATGCCATTTCCTCCCTTCTCTCAAGGACCTTCCACAGTCCTGCCAGTGAAAAGGAAGAAAGCATAGATCAGGAAAACATAGGTCTTTCCCTGTCACCATCTGGGCTGAGGCTTTGTTTCCTTTGGGAGTTGCCCTCTCTTCCACTCTCCCTCTTCTCTATTGATTTCTCTTTTCTCTCCCATCTTCACAGCTTGCTATGAAACAACACCTCCCCTCTCCAGATCTTTCCTGTCATCACATAGCAATTTTTTATTTACAACTGGGACGCGCTTTTTACATTCTGAACCGCATGATTGGGAGAGATTATTATTGTCTGTTTCTCCTGAATTTCCATAATTACATCAAAGGCCTTTGATTTTTGGACTCTATTACATAAAAATCCAGTTTTCTCCACACTGAACTCATAGGGACCTTTTTTGGTTTAAAGAAGCTGTGCTTCCAGTTACTGATGGCAATTAAGCCCTCAGTGGAAAGAGGGGCTCTACACAAAATTAGGCTGTATCTCTCTCTACAGAAAACCCTGCATAATGTGTTGAGTACCCCAGGAAACAAATCTGCAGTTGGGAACCAAGTTCCAGCTTCCCCTTTGCTTTGGGAAAAAGGGGTTTTCACTCTTTTGCAAAAACAGTGTGCTCTGAACACTGTCACTTTTCCTGTTACTCAACCTATCCCTGCTCCAGTTATGTTAAGAAGAGTGGAGAGAACAACTACTGCAAACATCACCAAAGCCAGGAAGAACACCACCAGGTCAGGGAGAAGAGGGCCAGGCTGGCTGGGACTTTGAGCAACATGGTCTAGTGGAAGATGAAGCTGACCATGGGGGTGTGGTTAGAAACAGATGCTCTTTAAAGCCCCTTCCAATTCAACCCATTCCATGATATTATGATTCAAAGGCTGCTTGCTAGGTCCTTCTCATGAAGACTGTGTCCACCTAGTGTGAAGAAATTAATTTTTTTGAAACCTTGCTGATTGTCTTTGGCACTTTACCATCTCCTGCTAAGAGCTGTCTACTCATCATACTTACAGCTCAAGCAATAGGCAGTGAGTGGACCCACAAACATCCTTTAAAAAGTGAAAATACCCTTCTATCTTACCATAACTGGATGGATCTGGTTCTTCACAACACCTCATCCCACACCCTGACCCAAGCACCCAGATCTGATTTGTACTTGCTGTGCAGGGGACAATTTGAAATTACTACAAATCCAAGCCATTACCACATGGTGGCTTGGCATGGTGAGAGATGGAAAAGCTGGTGTTGTACAGCCTCCAAAAGAAGCTGGTTTTTTTCTTACCATTGGTTATCTCTCTTTCCTCTGTCTCCAGCTCTCCCATTAATGACTTCTTCCTACTCATGATTAATAGCAAGCTTTCCACTCACATCCTTTCCATTTCCTCCTGACAAAATAGTCTTCTTCATTGCAACAGCGTATTCTTTTTTCTTTGTTTAGTATGCAAATTTCTCAGGGCAGAATGATCTCTCCCTCCATCTCCTTTCTAAACAAGAATCACCAAATAATTATTTGACACTTTGGTGCTCATGTGGCGCTGACCACAGCTGTCTTCCCAAGTTACCTCATCAAGCTGCTGATTCTGGATAGAGATTTCAGCCTCCTGAAGCATGAAGATAAAATGCAAAATACAACCTTAGGTATGACATCAACTGGTAATGCATATCAAGCTGGAAGGACTTTAGGGGTTTCTCCTTGAAAATATTTTTCCCCTAAACACATTTATTTGTATTCTCTGAGATAGTCTCTAGACTGTGGAGATCAAAGAGAGCTGGAAATCCAGCAGGGTTTTAAAGTGTATTAAAGGTACTGTGTTTCAAAGCCACATGGCTGAACATTTAAGCACCATGGAAGAAATGAAGTAGCAGGTGGTAATACCTGTAAACATGATTGTTCTAATCTTAGTACTTTTCAATTTGTCAAAGCCTAACTGTGTGACAAAGAGCCAAAATAAAGAATGCTGTGTGCACATGCAGACACACACGAGAGCATAAAACCCAAGGACACCAGCCAGCTTTGGGTTTTCCCTTTCAGCCACCTTTCTGATCTTGTAAGTCATTTACAGTAACAAGAATGTGTATTTACCAGGCTTATGTGGAACCTGGCAATTCTAAGTATGGAGTGCTTCTTGAGAGATTTGAATTCAGAAATGTAATTCCCTGCTGCACTTCTTTTTTGCTGAGGTAAAAAATATAAAACGCCATCCACCATAGAATAGTAGCATATTGTAAATGTCTGCATATTGTGAATATATATAGAGAGACACAGTCTATAATGTTCCTCACTTAGCATCTTATACATTATATAAATATTTTCAGGTGCATTCACAGAATCAAAGTGAAACAAAATGAGACTGTTTTTATTACTCCTAAAGAAATGAGAAAATATTAACAAGTGGTGTCCACAAGATCTAACCCCTTTCCTACCGTAAGTTTTTGTGCATGTTTTCTGTTCGGCTCTAGCTGTAAGTTGAAAACTTCATCACTTAAGATCACCTGAGATCCTGGCCTGTAAACAAATAACTATTTCTGTGTCCTTCCCATTTCTGCAGAGTTTCTGAGGAAATGCCTTACTTACTGCAAGCTGCCATTGTAGTGCTGAAATCTGTTGTTGAGACACTTGTATCCCGGAACCTGAGATTGCTCATATTGATTTTATTGGACTTTGTATCCGGATTTGCTGATTTCAGATCCTAATTTTTTAATACTACTCTGCTTCAAATGTCTTGGTTTAGCTCACAGCAGCCTCGTCTACTATCACCACAGATTTTATTGAAGGCAAAGTGATTTATGAATGGTAACTAGAGCTCTTGTAGGAAACACTATTGAAGACTGGGGATAGTGGGGAGCAAATAAAGATAAACTGATCCTGTATGCTCCCAAAGAAAACTTCCCGCAGATTCAAGGTTCTTGCACATTAAGAAAAGATGTCTGTGGCTCCTGAGCTCATTTCCCCTGTGGATTAATGATCCATAAGGGATTCTTCGTACCAAGGAGGAGTAAAACCCCCTCCTGCTTTTGGCAGGCAGGAACATAACTGGGGAGATAAATGCTTTTAAATTTCTCTGAACTTTGCTGTTGCTCCTGGGTAAAGGATTTCCCTTCTGGAATCCATTAAAATCTGTCACTCTCAGACAAAGACTCTTCTTCCTCCTCCCACGATCTGTGTGAGATGCTTAATCTCAGCATCCCAGGGACGTAACCATTTGTGAGCTGGAAACAGAGCATGAGCTGAGCCCTTCTGCTCTTGAGGTACCTCCTCTGGCTTCCTTTGCTTGCAGTGAATGAAACCTTTCATTGCAACAGCCTCTGACTTGTGCCAGAAGGTTCAGGACTGACTGGAGCAACAATGGGTTGGCAGAGAGGTATGAAACTCTTTAAAATGTGGCATTGATTAATAAATAAAGATCAGCTTTAAACACAGGGGAGAAACTGGGATGAGGTACAGCTCCATGACACTGTTTTTAAGAAAAATTGCAGCCTGGACTTTTCCTCCCTAGTCCTCTCCACAAATTGCATTTCCTTTAAGGAAAAGGTCATGCCTTCTTTCCCAGGCTGGAAGCCTTCCCCAGACAGGAAGCGTATCCTGTGTCCTGTTTTCTCCAGAGTCCAGCAGCAGAACAGACAGCAGTGTAACTTCCATGCTGCTGCTCCCACTGTGCTGTTTTTAAGTGATCTGAGTACCAAATCTCTGGCTGAATCTTCCCCCCACCTCAATTGTGGTGCAGCCCCAGGGCTTGGCAGAGCTGGCAGCTGCTGAAGATGCCCAGAGGGAGAAATACAGGCCCCTCCCTTTGGAAGTCTGGATGGCTATTTTTGTCTGATATGAAACTGCAGCAGTCACTGGGGGGAGATGTGGGAGGGGGAAAAGCACATGTTCTGTAATTGAAGATTGTCTCTGTGATTTATTCCCGCAGAGAAGGGTAGATTTTCCTCATTGAACGAGAAAAAGAGACTTGGAAACAGTAACAGGTAGCACATGCCCTTTTCCACCCAAGTGATCTCCTTCACAGGTCACACGTGAGAAGGAGCTGGGAACCAACCCTCCCTAGTCATGCCCTGCTGCCTGCAGCAAAGAGCAAGGTCCAGGACTTGTGGGTGGCCGAGGGACGTTCACCAGGGAAATGCGGATAAATGTGGGTGCTCAGCTTTGCAATTGATTTTGTTTTCCACTACTTGGCACTTCAGGGCACCAGCTTGCTGTCTGTGGACATGAACATCCATATCCCTTAGAGGATAATTTCCTCCCACTCCCCCCTCCACTGAAAATATCCTTGGTGAGAGGAGATGTAGCAAGAAATGCAAACTCTCTCCCTTAACAGGCACAAAGCCATGGCATGTCAGCTGTGGCCGAGGGTTATGTGTCTCCCCAGACTCCCAGGGCCCCACACATCTGTCTTTTCCATTCCCCATCCTTGCTGGGATATTTCCAATCCATCTTCTGGCTAATGGGATTTGGTACCAATTTTCCCTGTCCTTTGTTTCACTGCCATTGCACAATGAAGTGATGCTGTAGCATTACCAGAGCTGTGTCTCCCTTAGCCCTCTCCAGCTGTTGGGCTACACCAGCATTAAGGAAAAGAGACTTCTTTCCCAGGGACAATGCCACCTCTGCCCATCTGCTACAGAATCCATGACAAGTGGTGACCAGTGTGGGTTTGGTCCTGATGGTTCTGGGTTTTCTTGACTAACCAGAACTCAAAACCTTTTTAATCTCTGCCCATGGAAGTACTGGATGGTGCTGATGGGCTGTCTTACCCACTAGAGCCAG
Organism: Haemorhous mexicanus; assembly: GCF_027477595.1. NCBI lineage: Eukaryota > Metazoa > Chordata > Aves > Passeriformes > Fringillidae > Haemorhous > Haemorhous mexicanus. The sequence continues at coordinate 13,719,703 of NC_082348.1, forward strand.
TAGCAGATGCTTAATGGAGAGTTAAAGCACAGGCCGACCATCAAGGGATCTGAGGAATGGGAAAGTTTTGAGCCAGAATTAGTAATTCAGAGTTTAAATGGGTGCCTTGGGGTATAAAAGCTTTTGCATTTACCAGAGTTTCTCATATGAAGTACTTTAACCTCCTGCTCACATCCAGACTTGGCGCTTGGCAGGACTAAGCCTTGTCTGCCGCTCTTCTTGAACGAAATCTTTTAACTTGGAGATGAAAGAATTCAACCTTTGAAGCTCAGCATTACTGAATGCACAGCTGGTGGCAGGGAGCAGGGAACTCCTCTGTCCAGTTCTCCCAGGCAACTCCAGTGCCTGCAGGGCTGTGTGACCATGACTTTATCATTTTGTCCCCTCCATCTGTGCAGCAGCTGCCCACCCCAGCAGTGATAAAGGCTTTTGTCTGAAGCCAGCTGTGCAACCCAGCACAGCACAGAGGTGCTGGTAAGCCTAGCCCCTGTCTTGGAATGCAGCTGGGGCAGGGAGCATCTCTGTCACCCCTTCTTCCCTCCTCATTAAGCAGGCCTCCTACTTCTCAGGCAAAAATATCCCATGTAAGGTCTTAAAGAGTTAAAGCCAGACTGCTCTGTATGACCCTTCTTAATAGAGCATGTGCATCTCCTAGGGAGCACTTCTTGCTGCCTGTCTCCTAAAGGGACTCTCAAGAGCAAACAAGCTAGAAGGACAATCCTTAGAGCTCCTGCTTGTGTGTTTAACACTGTGGGTGTAGCAGGGGAAGAGGGAAAGACTACTACATCCTGTGAAAAGAGCCAGGTGGATTTAGAAAGGCAGATATTCAGGTCTTGTGGAAGAAGGAATTAACAGAGAGGCCCTGTAAATCTAGGGCCTGAGGCCTGTTTTGTCCACTCCTTTAAGTTTTCTATTTGATCTATACAGGCAGAACCAAAAAAATGCAAAAAGGAAGTGGGCTTTACTCCTCTCTTGTAACAGATACATACTTGTGTCCAAGACCTGCCATGGCATGAAGTACAGCACAGCTCCCCCTGAAATAAACTGCAGCTCACACATATCTCAGGGTGGAACTTGGCTCTTAAACAAAATTTAATGGGAGTCTGCTCTGGCTGAACTCTACTTATGACTTCATATTTTCCAGGCCTTTGCTGCTGATGTTGGCTTGTTCATTTTTCTTTATTTTTTTCTTTTCATTCTCTGTATAGTAATAGGTGTTTCAGTGGGATAACTTGACCTTATGAGATTGTTCCAAAGCATACTTCTCTGGAGGCAGTGGTAAATAGTTTTGATGTATTATGAAAGTGCTTTGAGAAATTTGCAGGCTGTCTCATGACTGCTTGAGAAGGCAGACATCTGCATCCTGTTAGGCAACATCAAGTGGTGAATTAAACTAGGAAGCTGGAAAGCAGAGAAGGTGTACAGAGGCTATATGTTATGTTCCTGGCTTGATTCTGTCGTGTTTCTCATACTCATAAAATGGAGTTTTCAAAACCTTCACCATCGGCCCAACTGAGCAGGTGGAATGTGTGAGAGAATGGATTTCAAAGGAAGCAGAAGCAGTGAGAGCTCTTGCTAATCCCAGCTTGGGTGTGAAGCACTTGTGTTTCACTTGGTGTGTTGGGAAAGGGCCCTGCTTTGAGCCAGCAGGGCCAGCAGTGGCTGCTGCTGCTGCTTGGCCGCAGAGCCCCGCGGCTGCTGATGCAGCTGTGGAGGAGATCACCTCTGAAGGAAGGATGGCACGGGGTAACAGCTCTGCCCTTGGGTCCCCATCTGACAGCTGAGAGAGGGGCCCGACTGCTTCGTGCATTCCAATATAATCTTACATCGGAAATACCAAGCCCAACTCTTTCCATGGCCTTCTAGAGCTGCTGTAGTTCAAAGGAGTCACTGGACTCTGAATGTCTGGAGTTCTCTGCTCTGCTCAGAGCACTCTAGAAGTCTCCAGCTTTAACCAGCTGATTTTCTCTTTATGCTTTTCTTCTGGGGAACTTGTTTTTCCTGCATATAGACTTTTGATGTCCTACAACCACTCAAAAGAGCATTCCTGCTTTTTGCCCTCTCTGTCTGCACCTAGCAAACCTCTCCCTGTTAATGGCAGTCAGACTACAGATTGGCTTGGATCAATTTGCCAATAAGTAAATAGCCTTCTAAGTAAACAGTAAATATGGATAAATAAAAAAATATTAAATGTGGGAAGGGGCTTTCCTTTTGGTGAGCTGGTTTCCTGCTTGGAAGGAAAATGTTTAGGAGCAAGAATGCCCTTTGCTGCAGGAATGTAGTGGCCAGCTCAAATCACTGTTCGCTGTCAGCTTTCCTCCAGGGATGTTTGATACACTTGGAGCAGCCCAAAGGCTTTACAGTAAGTGAAAAATATGTTGATCAGAGAAGTAGCATAGCAAGCATTTGTTGCTATTGAAAACTACTAGACCATATTTCTTTGCTTAATGACACACATTAATCCTCCATTGAAATTTCCATGGCTCTCCAAACTGAATCTGGCTTTAAAGGTTCAAAATACAGTCCAGACTATAAAAACGTAGCATTCTGACCAAAAAAAGGAGCTGGAAAAAAGTCTCAGCAATGTTCCTTTGTTTTTTCCTTTGCTGTTTTACTGAGGATGTCATCTACAAGCTTTGAAATGGTTTCAAAAACATGGCATTTTTAAAATTGGTGATTACAATATGAATATTATCCAAGTACCCACTGCTACTTCTGTTTTCAGTCCAGGTTTCTAATGAAATGAGTCTTATGTGCTCCTGCTGTCTATCTGTCTGCCTGATCATCTGCTCATCCATCTGCCAGTTCTCATCAGGAACTTTTGGGTCCACTGACCAGTCTCAACCAGATTTGAAAGAGAAACAAGAGTCTTGGAAATTAATTTAATTTTCCATGTTGTATGAAAGTCAACACTGTCTACAGGGAGCCTTTCAACTAAACAGTAAAAAGGACTCCTTATCAGGAGATTAAACTAAATGAAGTTCTTTTCTACTTAAGAGTGTAGCAGCATCAAGTTTTGGCACGATTTGTTTCCTTCCATAAACATGACTCTAACTTAACAGGCAAAATACAGAGGGTAAGACCCCATTTAAGCACCTACAGGAGATATCAGGCCCTTCTGACCAGGGCATGTTGAAAGCTCTGCAAAAAAATGGGTCTCACTATCTCATAGCAAGGTTAGGCCCTCAGCACAAGCTTTGCAAAGGGATAGTTAAGCAGTGCTAAAAATGTTTGGGATTTATTTTCCCTAATTATAGACTCTAGAAATCTAGGCTTCTTTAAGCTATTCTAAGTTTACTTATTGGTTGATGGGAAGGAAATTCCCACACCATACTCCAGGATTCACCACACCTTGTGGAGGCTGAATAGCTCTTCTTGCAAGGAGGCATGTCACAACAGGACAGGACAGAATAGCTCCAGCTGGAAGAGGCACACAGCTATCATCTCGACCAACTGCCTATTAGTCTCCTTCTGTAGCACCTGTAGAGACAGCTGAGATCACACAGACTCCTTTCCAGCAGTCAAGGCTGGTTATTAGCCTCCCACCTACATGGTCCTTGACATTAGCAATGAACTGTTAATGAATTTCACAACAATATAATTCTGTGCTGAAAAACATTCACTAGATGGCTTCAGTGCAGGTCTTTTCATGCTTTGCTCTGTTAATGTGTTCAATATGCTCGTTTCTAAATAATGCCAGACAGTTGTCCAAAAATAATACACAAGTGATCCTTTTTCCTTTTTCCCCCAACAATTATTGCACAATTTGTCTAGAATAGCTCAGATGAATGGTAGATGGTAAAGAAGTTTTGCTAAAATTCCTCAACTCTGTTCAGACAGCTTTAACTGATACAGAAATGCTTTTCAGATAATAATGTGGCCTTTGTCTTTAGAGCAAATACGCAGAAGGAATCTCCATATTCATTGAAGAGACCTTGGGAAATAAGAAATATTGTTGCCCTGAGCTACTAATTGCCTTGCAAGTTTCTAAGGTGTTTTAATATGTTTTATTTTCTTTGTTTAATATGCTCACTATTCAAAGCATTTGGAAGATTGTTTCCACTACAGATATCTCCATTAATAATATTAATCCCATCTGTTCTCCAGGAATGATCTCCATGTCCCTGAAGAACATATGCTAAACAACCTGACATTTCCACATGCAACGCACAGTAGACAGCCTTAGGCAAGCACTGGTGTATGAGCTGGATGGAGCTGAATACAATTCATATCAAATAAGCCAGGGGACAGAGCACAAGAACTCCCATTTCCAAGAATTATCACCTGTTGGGCTGCTTTGCTACAAAATATTGACAGTGGGAATGAGCATAAATGAAGAAACCTGCCCATGTTGGGAAAATTATTATACTTTTTTGAGGATAGGAGCCTGGTACTTCATTCTTTGAACTCTTACAATATTATCAGGCTTTCACCAGTTTCCAGGTGGTTTCTAGGTGACATTATGTGTAGTTTGATCATATCAACTCTAGTTTAAGCACAAGGTCAAGCTTTTTCATCTCAATGAGAAATAGGCATTTATCAGCCTCAATAGAATAATGGCCATGTTTCTATCTCAGCATGTCTGTGTTTATTAAAATCAGTTTTCTGCCAGCAACAGAGTCAGTGGAGCACTCTTGCTTTTGGATCTATGCCCCCTAAATCCCACCCCCAGTATACAGAGGCTCCCTCCCTCAGCAGGTCCCCATGGGGAGGGGGAGCTGCAGAGCTTCTGGATCTCTGTGCCTGATGGCTGGAAAGCTCATGGTTACTGCACTACTGACTGCTGCTAAACAGAGCTTGAAAATGCTGAGTCCTCACTGCCTTTCCTTTAGTGCTGGGCTGCTCTGGTCTTCCTTTTCTCTCCAGTCCACAGAGTTCATGAAAATTGAAGCACTCCTTATCTATGCCTGCTTTTCCTTTAAAAACAGTTGAAGTTGAATAATGGAGTCAAAATTTGTGAAGGATAAAAGGACAGTCAGGCAGATAGCAGGAACAGAGAAAATCAGTGCAAAAATGCTGTTGAATGTATTTGATGAAAATGATTCAAATTCTAGCAAGTAGTTCTGACTGTCTTAGTTAAGGGGACTAATTTTAACTAATGTTTGTCTTCATGCCAAATCCATAAATGCTTAGTGCCATGTCCATCAAAGAGGGTATGTTTCAAATGTAAACCAAAACCTAATCTTTAGAAGTTATTTCAGTCATTAAATCAAGCACAACAACATTCAGAAACAGAGGTCACCTTATCCTCTTAAGAAACAACCAAAAGGCTTAAGAGTCTTTCCTGAGGCTGCTAGACCTGTTAGGTACAAATTAAAAGCTTGCCTTGGTAAATAATTACAAGCAGTTTAGCAGTTAAGTTGTCTTACTGCTTAATTAACCACTTACACAAGGGACTGGGAAGGAATAATCGCCTACTCACAGATCTCTTGGCCTCTGACTGTTCACTAAAAGGTTCTGACTCGAATTTTTATGCTTATGTTTTTAACATTAAAAGTTTAGATCAGTGGGGTATGCTGTTTTCATGAACTGTTTCTTGAGAAGTATAAGATAAATATCAGCTACAGGTGGTGAGATGGGCTTTCACTGTGTCTGTGGTCAACTGCTTGGATTACCTATGGTCATCTGCAGCATTTGCAATGATTAATCAGTTAAGCCAGCAACTCCTGTCTATTCAGCTTTGACCTCAGTGAAGGAGCAAGTGGCTGGCTTGTTCCCATTTTGGTTCAACAAAAAATTAATAGAACTTAAAATTGTTGGCTTTGGAGGAAAGTCAGGCAGAAATTAGGAAGAATCATCAGATCCACTGCATATTTAGTGTTTCTTTCAAAACCCTCTCAATTATAAAGCCTTCAAAAGGAGTACTCTGATCTGATGAAGAGGGAAAAGGTGGGAGGAGAGGCAAAGGCCGGAAAATGTCCTGATCATGGACTGTATATGAGAGATTGATTCATACTCCATTTGTCACTCCTTCCTCAATGAAACAATTCCAGGTCAATTTATCTTCCCCAGGAAGATGTTAGACATGAGTTGGCTGTGACTGCTATAGAGGAAAAATGTAAATGATGGCCTGGTTACATCAACTTATTTCCATGGAAAAGTAAGGAAATTTGGCAGGGATGTAACTATACATATGAAAGAGACAAAACAGGACACAAGTTCCAAATTGCCACGTGCAGCATTTTTTCAATAGATTGGACCTTCCTCCAGGTTCTCACACTTCATGCACCTTTGTATGATAAGAAGGCAACATTTGGTCTTCAGACATTGAGCAACTTTCCCATAGGAGCACAGCAAACACTGGTCACTGCAACATTTATAGTACTTCTAAGGGGGCATTGACCATTTGCCAGATGGACTTAATTGCCATCAGAATTGGTGGCAATTCTCAGGGTTCAACATCCCTGAGCAATGAAGTTAAAGTCTTCAGTAACTTCAAACTGAAAAAAAACCAAAAAACCAGTACATGGTTCAAACTGTTCAAAAGGGGAATTTGAGGGCACTGTCAGTTCTTTTTCAGTTCTTTTGGGGGATAAATGGAAAAGTTAGTTTAAAAAAATCTGTATGTTTTTTAGCTGATATAATCCTTTAAAACATTTTTTTCTCTTTTAAAGTTTGATATGTGTCTTTTTAATTTCAAAATACAGAATATCTGTTCCTTTTAAAATATCCTTTTTATTTTTAACCTAAAATAGTTTCCCAAATTTTATTACTATTTTCTCCTTTTTCCTCTTATCATTAAGGGATATCATACGATTATTTTTGACAAGATGACTTTTAGTGTATCTCTCCATCTCTGCTTTTCCCCAAGACCCAATGGCAATTCAGCTTCACAAAAGGAGAAACTGTGTGAATGAAACCATTACTTCCACAAACATTGTAAAACAGATTTTCTCTTATTTACTTTATAACATTCTAGAATGGTGAAAAACTATTTTGCTAACACTGTATACTAGAATCAAATGAAATTAAAATAATGTGACAATCCTAACCTAATTGAACTAATTTGATAATTGCTTTTTATCCTTTCTGTGTTATAAAGCATCAAAAATCTTGAACAGACCTTTATTTGAATTAAACTGTACTTAGTCTGTTTAGAATTAATGACAAGGTACTTGTTAGCTGGGATAACAAGAGAACTGGGCCCAGAGCATTTTAATTTCGTAGGTATTTTTAATCTGCATGATGTAACTTTCATTTTCAAAACCATCCATTTACTTGTCCAAAAGATCATGTGATTGTTGTTGTTATATGACACCATTATTTTCCTTATAATAATTTAGTATACAAGTGGCAGCCAAATTATTCTGTCTCTTTTCCAGATTGACAGATGAGAAACTGTTCCTTAATTTTGAAAGAGCAGCCTTAATGTTTTTCACAGTCTAATGGGAGATGGTGATGACTTTTTCAGCCGAATATGTCAAATTGATGGGTTCAGGCTAATGACCCTTTGGGACAAGAGATGCCAGCTCTGGCAGGGCACTGCACACTTACTGGCAAATATTAAAATAGGTAATGACTTTTTTTCACTCAGAATGGCCTCAGTGTGATGCATCTGATATTGTAACGGGCCAGAGAGCAGCTTGAGCAATTAACATATTTCTAACATGAAGTTTTCAGAAGTTGGTTCGGCTCATTTTTACAGACACAGCTGCAGTCAACCAGTTCTAACTATAGCTTGTAAATTAAATTGGTGTGCTGAGGTTAATAGATTAATGATTTTCTCATGGATGCAGTGTGTTGGCAAGACACAAATATAAACCAAAGGGCAAGAAGAACATACCACAGTTGCATAAACAATGGAGGTGTTAAGACTTCATTAGTTTTTCTATACTAAGTGTGTGATAAGAAAAGTCCTGCGTCAGTGGAGAAAACAGGGACACATTAGGACCTGCTTTTCCAGTCAAGAGGAACCATGACTGCAGAAGAGCCTACAAAGAACAGAAAGAGCCCCTTGGAAAGGAACAGTTATGATAAGTACATTTTTATATAAAGAATATTAAAAAAATTAAATTGCAGTAGTTGTAGAAAAGGTTTTTAACAACTACAAAAGCTGCCTGGTGGACTCCCTATACTCCTCAGTGCTTTCAGAAGTTTATAATGTTTTATCGAACCCAATCAAATACCTTAGTATCATCTTGAGAGGAGGCAATTAGAACCTCACCTAAATTCTTTACATAAAAAGGCAGTCTTCTTTTTAAGTTACAACTTTTTAAAAACAAGACAATATTATTATGGTCTGTTGCACTAAGTCAATTGATACAAGCCAAAAAAATGGACAAAAATTTATAAGACTCTATATTACTAAGTAAACTGTTTTTCATTTGTCTCATTGCAACCAAAGTTATCTTTCAAATGTATGGAAGAAGCAAAGAACAATCAATACTGAGGTAAAACCCTCCTCTGAATTCCATCTCTATCTGGCCTGAACCGTGAACTGGATTCATGAACTATCATTCAATTTGAACATCTCCCTTGTTTAGTGGACATGCATGGACAGATAGTAGGAATGTTTAAGACAAAACCATTAAACATTTAATAGCCAAATTCTAAAGACACATTTCAGCCTACAGATAGAGACTGCTTACCCACTACTGCCTGCAACAACTCAGTCAGTGTTTGGGGTGGTTCTGCAAAGCACATCCCTGGATACACTGAGGTAAGGGTGGGCTGTTCTTCATCTGAAAAGTCCCATTAACAGCAGATTTTCATAAAGTGATCAGGTGAGCTGATTCAAGGTGAAATCTTCCTGTGTATTTCCTAGTCTGCATGCCTAGGAAAGTCCTGAGAAGGAAATGACTGCCTTAAGGATTTCAGCCCATCATTCGTATGGATTGAATAAATTTCAACCGCTTCTCATGCAATGAACAGGAGTATCAAGAGGGAGAATGGGTTGTGCAAGAAAGCACTTAAAGACCTACTTGAGTGTAATTTAGCAGCCAAGGCTTTGTCTGAGATTGTAACCCAGCAGTCAGCAATGGAGCATCGTGATAAGAGATGCTGGGGTTGTTAAGAATCAAAAGCACAAGCATGTGGCTTGGAAGATCCTGAAAGACAGGAGCAGGAGCAGTGCTGCCTGACTGCTGTCAGTGGCTTTGAAACCTGTGTTGTCAGAGCTGCTTATCACCCACAGATATCTGTGTATTCACTCAGCCTGACAAACTCCCAAATGCAGGATCACCCACAGGTGCATGGGAACCATGACAATGGGAGTTGTAATCTCCAGCTTTTCGTTCTCTACTCAACACTGCCAGCTTCAGTCTGGAACTTTGTCTAAGGAAATTGGAGAGGCCTTGAGAAATTTGGGGTAAGGTTACAGTTACACCATCAAATTGCCCTTGTGGATTGCACAGTAGAGATTTGGCAGTTCACACCAGTAGGTTAGATCTATCCTGTAGGGTCATTCCCATGCATTCCTGTCAAATGTGCCAAATGGGGATCCCCTTGCAGGTATGGTTTTCCTTTCATGCTTTTCCCATCTGTAAATCCATAGCAATCAAACGTGTAGGTGCTTAAATTGTTGACTAAGGTCCTGACTGCAGAACCACCAAGAGTACAAATACTGGATTTTTTTAATGGAAACTAATTTAGCAGGCAAAAATGATGCTTGAAAATTAGAAAGCTTGAAGTTCGCTACAAGTTTATTCCATGTGTCACTGATAGTAGCCACAGAATCACTTCAAAGTATTGTCTCCTGCAAGGAGAAAGATCTAAACTCTGAGCTTTCTATGCTGAATGGGAGAAAGTATTTGGGGGATGAATATGCTCTTTCCCACCACCATATAAGTTGAACAGCTTGTCAGTTGGAATGTCTTAACATGGTTAAGATGTTCTTCTAAAGCAGAAGTCTTGCTCACTGATAAGTCTTGCATCTTTATAAGGACTGCCATTATACTTTATTTTTTCCTTGAAGACTTGTTCTCTGGTGTCACAAAATCATGCCAAAACCTCACTTTCTGTCTACAAAGCACATTAAGTCCTTGGCATTGTAAAGAAGAACTGGAAAGATCTACTTGAATGAAGTTCAGATATAAAGCAAGTGTAAATGTTAAAAAAAAATTGTTTTAAAGCTAGTGTCAGAATTTTGGGGCAGGAAGTGATTTATGGCTTTTAGTGGTTCAGATTTGCGATTTATAGAACAAAAGAAATCACTACAACTGTCAGAAAAGTGTATAATGAGAATAGGAGAGTGTTGAACCTCAAGCAGAGTTTTCACTGCTGAACCTGCCTGCTTCAAACAAGTGTTCCTTAGCCAAAATGGAAGGGGATAGATTAAAACTAGGGGGAGGGGGGGAACTACTAAAATTCATAAAAATCAAGTTTTACTGGAAAGTTGGACCCGAAGGAGGTAGTTTAACAAATTTACCAACAAATTTAGCAGGAGTAAGTCACCACTGGCTATGTTAGCATACAAGTCAGTTGCACTGGTGTGCCATCTGTGAAGCACAAAGCCAGAGATCTGCTTGCAGTATTTAAGTCAGGAATATTTCTGGAACTTTCACAGGCTGCTGCCTTCTCAGCAGGATGTGATTGATGAGAATGAGACAGGTAGCAATTGTCATTCTATTGCAAAAATTCCTTATCTGTAAGTTTATGAGCAAAACTGGAATTTGATGAATGTCAGGTCATGACACAAAAGCATTTCTTTCTCATCATTCTGGCTTTTAGAAACACACTTTCCAGCAACAGACAATTTGATTTGTGTGTTCTGTTCTTGATTTGGTCATCTCATTCTGATGGCCAGAAATTTTATGAAAAACATGTTTCCCCACAATCTTTTGATTTCTGTGTGTCATGGTAACCAGGGGCAGTAAATAACAACAATGTTCAAGCACTTGCAGAACCAGATTGTAGCTGGACAAGGGCCAATATAACAGGGAGAGGAAGTTTTGCAATGACAGTGTAGCAAGAGATAACACAAAAGATGTTCTTGAAACAAAGGGAAACAATCAAAACAGGTGCAACAGCAGCTATTGGAACAGAGACCTCTGAGCACTCTGCATGTGAAGAAGAGCAGAATAAAGACGGTACAAGGCCAAAGCCATTACTGAGCTAAAAGTTCCATCAGGAAGCTGGATGTCTTTTTTGCCTCAGAAAGTGAAGATTCAGTCCTCAGCAGTGCAGTAATGCACTGTATTTCTCACACAGACTGAGTTCAGAGAGGCCATGCTGAGGTTCCTGGCCAAGCATAGATTCCCTTCTGGACAGCAGCCACTGTTTCACTCCTGCTCAGGGAAGATGGTCTCATTCCACCACACATGCCTTGCGTGCTCCTCAGCCATATTTCAGGAAGGATGACACTGCTTGAACCTCAAACAATGCCAATACTTTCACACCTGCCTAGCAATACTGTAATATTGCCGTGAATCACATAGCTATTTTTGGACAAAGTAAAATTTCAGAGACAGTGTAACAGGGATTAAGAGGTGTCTCTGTGCTCTACATCAACATTGCTCCAAAACTGATTTGGGAAGCAGACCTTGACTGTCTGGTCATTGGTGGTAGCTGCAATGTCCTGGCACTCCAACTGATGCAGCCAAAGGCTGGCTGGGAGGACAGCAAGCCTGTTCTGTGGCCAAAAGGAGACACACAAAGGAGCAGTCAAGCCCTGGTTCTTGTAGTAAAATGGGAGCTGTGGTGAGAGGAGCCACATCAGGGTGTCAGCTGAAGGGCACAGCACTGCCAGTTTAGCCCATCAGTGCCACCTGCACCATAGCTCAAGATGAGTCCTGCATTCTGTTGCAAACTTAGAAAGATGGAAATGAAAACTTTTCTGCAAAGTGATGATACTGTAATCCATTCTCAAAAAGCACTGTGATGGCAAGTCCTAGAGACAAGGCACCTGCTTGTTATCTGAATCTGAGAGGCACCTAAGAATGCCAGGTATGAGCAGAGAGTTACTCATAAACCTTTTTATAATTAAGGGGATAATAATTTGATCTGGAATTAATGTTTGGCAGCAGCTGTGTGGCTTGGGAAGCACTTTGGAATTCACACCTTCAAGTGTTTGATTGCTGCAGAGGAGCCTGCTTTTTTGGCATGCAGTATGTATTTGGTGTGTGAAGAAATACAGAGCATTTTGACCTTGAGGCAATTAATCTCTTCTGTGCACATGGATTTTGAATAGACATAGACATAATAAGAGGTTTTAAATTACAGAAGATGTGCTCAATCTTTCCATCAGTATATAGATGGAAGAAAATGTGGGAAGGATCTCTGGGGGAGAGAAAAGCGCACTAACTTTCTAAAAAAAGCCCCTCCCATGTTTGAGAAGAGGTGGATCCTTTGAATCTGAGCTCTTCTCATTTTGTTACAAACTGATGTTAGAGACTGGACATGAGCAAGGAGAAAACTGCTGATAATGTTTTGTCCTTGAATCATATATACAGATATAGCAAAGGGCAACCCAGGTATCAACTATAGTGTCACTCTTGAGTTTACAGAAGGACTTGGAGTTATGTTTTCACCTTTTCCAGAGAACTTTTCTATGTACTTCATTTACCAAAGGGAAATTTTAAATAAAATTTAAAATAAATTATAATGCAGTCATGTTATTTGATTTGTCAGCACTGAATTCAGACTTACTGTGCATGGGAACTGTGTTTTGTACCACACACATGAGAGGCTTGCCGTGATTCCAAATGTAAGTTGAAAAGAAACAAATGCAAAGATTAAAAACAGGACATTGCAGATAAATAAATATTAATTGAAATCAATACACATAGATTAATTAGCACCAAATCAAGATCCAGACCATGCTCTGAACAGCCATAAATGGGAAAATAAATAGACATCAACCTTTTTCCCCCCAAAACTACCTTTCTGAGAGTAATCACAGTACCTAAATGCTCTTAATTTAAGCATTCACTGGAGGATGTTACAGGTAAGTGCTCATAATACACAGTAGGTGTTTCCCTGGGGGCCATGATAGTTTGCATAATGTGCTAGCTATTTCTTTTCCACTGCTGTGGTGGCAGAAAACTGCTACAGTAAGGGTAACTCTAATGGGAATTTTCATAAATGTCTTTTGCTAACAAGTGGTATTGATTAAGTTCCAAGTTTCCCAGGTTAAAATAATACAAAACTGCCAGTACAGTCACTGCTCTTCCATATGATCCAATTTCTTTTTTATAATTAACTTTTTTATGTTCTATTCTATTTATAGATGGAGAAGTGGAGAGCCCCACAGCTGGAGCAGATGTGGCTGTTATTGGAGGTGAGTAGCAGACCGTACTAAGCAGCACCATAAGAATTAAAACAGCAGGTTTGTTGATTTCTTGCATTTTGCAAAACCCCTGCTTTGCTGACAAGACAACAGGAGCGGCACAATTAGAGTTAATTAGGCCAGTGGGAAATCTGCTCCCAGAGGGGCTATTGGCAAGATAACCAGATGAGATAATGAGCACAAACCATGTACTGAGCAGTCCCACTCTCATCCATTCCCCATTTTAGGATGAAATACCAAACAGTCAAAGAGAAAAGTCAGTCTCTGATTTCCCTCAGTATTCACTGGATCAAGCTTGTCCTTTAGCACAGAACTGGTGCAGCACCTTTGATTTGAGCGATGTTAGCTCATACCAGCTGACCCTTTATTGCTGCAGAATTCACCACACTCTATTTCCTGGTGTTCCATTAAAGCTCTCTCATGCATTTAAACTAAATACAGTTGTCAGAATAAATGAGCAAAGCTACGTTCACAGAGTGAACCTGTCTTTTTATTTTTATTGTGTTTGTTCATTTCCATGCTAACACACTAATTTCAGTCATTCACAAGGGGCCATACCAATCATTAGTGCAAATTGGTGAGGTTCTGCTATATTTCCCTCAGGTCCCATCTCCTGTAACTTTAATTTCAGCTTTCTATGAACAAGTAGCAGGTAAATTGATTTGTACTTAGTCCCCTAGGCTTATTAATATTGTGCTACATCTAAAGCCTATTAGAGCCTCTTGTGTCAAGGGATACCACTGAGGTCCTAAAAATTGATGAAGCCCACGCTGCAACCATGATATTATTTTCAACTTGAAGTTCTTTGTATAAGCGATTTCATTTCTGCTAGCAGTAACTTTACCTTCCAGAACCAAGCACCATGAAATCTGGGGGATAATGTTAAGGCATTATATATGCTATATCTTTAAAGACAGAGTTATAATCTTTATTTACCCTGCTAATATTCTGTCTGTTCCTATGATTTTATGCCAGTAGGGTATCCACACTCAGTTTACTGATGCTGATAAACCTAGAGCTTTGGAGATACCCTCTCTTGCCACTTATCTTGACTATAAGATGCAGAAAAGAGGTACTCTCCACCTTCCCCTCATTGTATCTGCAGAGTAGTAGGCATTTCCAGGGAGCAATTCTTCTGACAAAACATAAATTTCACTTCTAGAAGAAATGACCCCACACACACGTTGACAGCAGAGGAAGCCCTAGGAATGTTCTGTTCAAGTTCTTTTTATTGTGTATTTCTTTAATATTTGGCTTATTCCTGGATTCATATGAATATAGAATCAGCTCAGTATCATGTACTCATACAGAATCACAGTAAAAATGTTCGTAAGCACATCCTGGATCCATGCAAAAAATCAGATTAAAAATTTATAAAAGTCACACAAGTTGAATAAACTTCAAAATACTTAATTTTTTCAGAATTTTTAAGTCAATAATTTGATCTGGGAGGAAAGGGATAGAGTTTGTAGGTCTTTTAAGAATGGACTTGTCATGAACTTGTCTCTTTCATGGACTTCTACCTTTCAAAATGGAAAAGGATCATGAATTTACTTTTTTCACTAGATGTGTTTCCATTCACCATTTAGTCCTATGCACATTGAGGTCATCTATAGAAATTTTTGTCCAGTCAACACATAGCTGGAAATTAGTCCAGGAGACAAGAAAGATCTACCCAGAACCCCTTCTTTCTGCCAAGTGCCACTTTCACATTCATTACAATCAAACTTTCTTAATTAGAGCACAGAATGAAATGGCAGCTTGCAAACACAGACCAGTTCCAGAGTCACCCAGCTCCTGCTATTTGTTAAATGTCCCCTATGAAATGCTCAGTGCCCTGAACATTTCCTGAAATTGAGAACACTTGAGAAGGCAGTGTTGGGTTGTCTGCAGCACGCCCACCCCAGGTGTGTTACCAGAAGGATGAAAGAAACCTCTTGAAAGAAACCCCTTCATGTTCTTTTACTTCTCATTTGTAATGAACTTTTAGCTCCAATATGTTCAATCAAATCAAGCCTTAGATTTAAAAGAAAGCTAGTAAGAATTTTTCCAGTATTCCTGCAGTATCTACAGCCCATCTTGTTTGTTGCAGCGTGTTCTGACTGCCCACTGCAACAAGCAAACCCCTTATGGCACATGGGCTTTTCCCTACCCAGCAACTCAGGTCGTGATGTCTGGCTGTGAGACACTACTCGTGTTTGATCACTGGTGATCCATTTAAGTGGTTTCTTCCCCCTAGGTGTGATTGCTGCTGTGGTGTTTGTCCTGATTTGCCTGCTGGTGGTGATGGTGCGCTACATGTACAGGCACAAGGGCACCTACCACACCAACGAGGCCAAGGGAACCGAGTTCGCCGAGAGCGCCGACGCCGCTCTGAAAAACGACCCCGCTCTCCAGGAAGCAGTGGATGAGAGCAAAAAGGAATATTTCATCTGAGAGGCAAGGATTTCCATGGAGACTTCCCCGAGGGAATCAATCAGAAATGTAACATCAACAGAAGTACTAGGAGATGGATAATACGAGGATACAGGCGAGCATCCTAATTGAAAAGTATCTCTCTCCTTTTTTTGTCACTGGGTTGTTTCTTTTCCTCTAGCAGTGAAGAACTAAATGCCAGATACTTGCCTGTTGATTTTATTAGCAACACAGCTGGTCACAGTTGAAATCAATATCAGATAAGAAGAAACAAAATCTCAGTATGAGTGATACACCAAAACCAGATAAAGATAGCAAATGTCAAGCCTTGACATTTGGTGAAAATAGCAGATGCCAAATGAAAACATCCTCTTAGAGTTAATGATGCATCCTATTCTGATATGATGAAGAACTACCTGAAATTGAATTTCAAATGGTAACAGAACAAACATTAAACTAGATAAAGGTGATCTAGCTTGAAAAAAATAAATCTAAAGCCCAGATATCCCCCCATCCCCTTAAATGTGCATTTTTATTTGCACAGGGGGCTTTATGTTGGTTTTTGGGGGGGGATTTACACTGGGATTTCTTTTTTTAATATTTGAATTTTTTACATATATAAAAAACAAAGACACTTCAAAGAAATAAAACTCTTGGAAAACATGGAAAAGGTAAGAGTGAAGGATTTATTACTGACTTTCCCTGCATGGCAGCTTAAGAACTGCGAAATGTTGGAATTTACCATATAGTAGACAATAGTCAGTAGATATACAAATATGATTCCAATTAGTCTGTAGGTTTTCTGCACACATGCATAAATAGATAGATATTAAAAGGTAAAGCATCCTGGTTTGAGCAGGCCCCTTGAAACAATGGAGCTCAGCTACAATTTTTTTTCATGTAAGATATTTTTGCCTGAATATTTATTTATTTATTTTTGCATTAGAATATTCTCTGAGTGCCCCCCGGCAGGATTGTAGGTTTTTGCAGGGAGAGGAATTCAGTTCTGGTGCAAATATGAGCACATCTTTCACAAATGCAACCTTATGACTGTAACTATAAAGAAGTTTGTTCATCTGCATCCCACTGGCTTTATTTCTCACTCTGTATGGCTTCTTTGTATCCTTTGCAGTGTGCTAGACCAGAGAATTACACTGACATCGATGCTTTATTATAAATAAATAAATAACTAGATTATTCATGGTGGGTCACATGAAAACATCTTATTCCTCACCTAAGAATCAACAGTGATGAGTTTCTTTACCCCAGTAAGTTGGCTTCCTAATTGAAGCCCACAATTACCTCCAGAAGTAGGATAATTGTTCTCTGCACCTGCTCATCCACAGCTGTCATGGTGCCCTGGACTACTGAAAGTAGAGGTGGAGAAATGCAAGATAACAAACAAGATACTGATGAGCTCTGCTCAAGTTGAGCTCAGCTCAAATATTTTTTCCTGTGCTTTGATCTATATATGTGTGTACATATATATAAAGTCATCTACAGCTGTGCTTTCAAGACACTGTTGCTGATCACTTGTGCTCACTTCTGGGCACCAAAGCTTGGGAAGCTCCTGGACTCTGGTGTTTGTTATTGGCCTCAAAAATGCTGTAAGAAATCTGATCAAGGTAAGACTGAGGATCCAGCTGAAGAAACAAGATATTTTTGTCTTTCAATCACAGTCTCAGTCTTTGGTCAGTGCTTGAAGAAGATGGACTCTGAATTATTTTTAGAATCCCAATTCCTTTAATTTTCAATCTTAAATCCACATGTGTTAGCATTTTAACCAAAGACTGTGACACTTGTGCCAAATTTATTAAATGCTTAAGATGATTTCTGTAACACACCATTGCAGAACCACATTGTATTCTGTGGCTAGTGCAGTGTAAAATGCACAAAACACAGAGCTGAAATATTTGATATTATGCACCTGCCTCCTTCTTAGACCCATTAATATTTTAATTATTTTTAAAATATTAATCATTTTTAAATCATTTTACTTCTGAAATAGGAACTATTTTATTTCTCTGGGACAAGTGTTAGAAAAAAAATCACTGAGCTTAACTGTAAGACTGAGGTTATAAAACTGAAGACCCCTGATCCTCCAGTTCAATAAAATGTAAATATTTCCTCTGAGAAAACGATAACTGGGGTAACTTGAGCTCTGCTGCATCTCCCACAAAAATGTGGGAACACCAAAGAATTTTCCTCTAGCCCTAGCAGGACCCATAGAGGACTACCAGCCTTTTGTCCCCTTTCATACATTCAGAACATGTAACATTATCATAGCTGTTAAAGAAAATTGACTTTACAGAAAAGTGTGATGGCCATAGGGAATAAATTCCTGCCTCACTCCTCAGTCTCATGACTGGCTTTTGCAAGTTGAGCTTGCAGATTTTAATCAGACACCTGCATCATACCTGTTACACACAGGAACCTGACTTAGTGTTTCTTTTGGTGTGGATGTGAGTTTTTAAATTATGATTTAGACAAAATGCCACGCTGGAATTGCAGAGGCCAGATTTTCTGTTGGTATACCATGAGCTCAGAGGAGCTCAGCCAATTCTTACCAGTTCAGTCAACTTCAGACTTTGTGTCATTGCTTCCCTTAAATCTCAGCTGAATGCAGCTTCTGGTCTCTGACTATATCTCTTCTTTGTAGCTTAATTAACAATCTTTATCCCATTTTCTCTATTTATCTAGACTGACAAACAGTTCAAGCATTCAGGAACAGCTTCCCTGTTGGTAACAAGCCACTTTGAAAAGCTGGGCAGCAGCACTTCTGTCATGAGCTGTGGTTTCAGTGAATTTATTTCTTTACTGTGTCCTTCTGGTTTTCAGGGCCTTGTGTATTTAGAAATTGCTCAAGCTCACTCAACAGAGAGACGAAATGGTTTGTGGAGATTTTCTGTTTCTTTGTTTTCTTCAGGAAAAACTTTGTTTTGTAATGAAGAAATCTCATGATATCAGGTGACTGGCACATTCTAATGGCCTCATCCTGCTGGTTTTTTACTCATACAATAACTCAACTCTCTTGAGTCATTCAATTTAGTTGTAAAAAGAGTGCATTACAAACTTCCTATAACTTTAACAACTAATTAGCAAAACATCCCTCTGCAGGCAGCATGCTGTGCTAAAACAAACGTGTACAGCGCTGAGACATCTCAGTTGGCAGCCGTAGCTTTTCATCACTGATGGCTAAATGATTTTTACAGTTTGCTGCCTGAATAGAATAATTAATGAAACAGATTCTTCTTCCCCCACATGAGAAGTCCCTCTAATGCTGTGGCCTGTTGTCCTGCAGCTCTTTGGTGCCTCATTTTCTCAGCTGTGGCTGCTGTTCTTGCTTTCACTCCCTCAGCTCCCATCTGGATCTCTACTGCCTTCTCTATGGCAAAGGATTAGCCATTTACTTATGCATTTATTTACCTGTTTTTATCTGTGAAGTTGCTCTGCCCCTCTCGGCTAGGTAATAAAAATTCTCAGAAAGGTTTTAGGTTTGGCTTGCCAATCCTACATCAAATTTGAGCAAATGTGACCAAAATGACTTGAGACAGATTTACAGAGTGATCACATATGCCACATTTTTACAGACAACGGGTTTTAAAATAGCACTGTAAGTTCTGTAGTTAAATTTAGTGCTATGAATCTCCAGTGATCATCTCCAATGTTTCTCCCTAAACAAGGCATCATTATGATGATCCCTCAAGCCACTTGATTTTGTCCTCATGCCTTAATGCCCTATGAAAACTTGTTGAATCCCACTTTGCATAGGAAGTCTTAGGTCCACATTTGCAAGTATAAGTCATTTTTAAATGATGTATGGGAAAGCAGTGCACCAAAATGACCAATATTTGCTGAAGCTGGCAGACAGGAAATAAATATGATCCTATTTTTTTAAGATATGTGGAAATAACAAAAATTAAACATAGTATTTCTGGTGACATTAGTGAATGACATGGGTTCATGAAGCTTTCAAACTCTCTCACTGATAAAAATAATCCCTTACAAAGGGAAATTAATCTTCTTTAAACCATTTCTTTTTGTTAGTCTTTGAAAAAAGTTTTCACAGATTCAATATTCTGACATTCTCTCTTAACATCTTGATCTCAATTTCTTCTAACTTTGTGAACATAACTGACAATCCTCCCCTGCATAAAAATGACTGCTTGCCCATCTCAGCCTCTGAAGCATCGTTACAGCTCAGCAGAGTAATTCTGTCTGAAAGAAGTCTGTCCCCATTGTGTTCCTGGCCAGCCAGACCATGGACCTGGTGTGCATTTTTTCTGGGGCTTGGCCTCTGTTGTTCCAGGTTTTCCCCAGGTCCAGTATGCCACTGCACATTAATACACACCTGAGGAGAATTTAGTCAGCCACTTGTCAAGGAAGTGAGACATACAGACATACATATGTGTAAACAAGACATACATGTGGGTAATTTTTTTTTTCTTTTTAGAAAAAAACAAGACCAAATCACTTTGGGATACTATTAAAAATAGGACTATGGGATTTCTCAGAACATCAAGTTTTCTCTTAAATCAAATCTAGGGATCACGGGAGTACATCAGTACATGGAAATAAAAAGGACTATTTTCTTTCAACAAGGAATGCAGACAAAGTGCTGAAACATTTATAGTCCCAGGATAAGCAGAAAAGGACTGCACTTGTTAAAGCCTACAAGAATTCCTCACAGAACAGAGGAAACACTGAGACAAGATGCTGAGAAAATCAGTAAAAAGGTGCAGAGCGAGAGAAGGTAATCTGATGCCAATAGGGATGGAGAGAAGCTTTTCTTCAAAGAAAATAGATATTCCTGCTTGGATAAATCAGTGTATTTGCTCATTGTAACTGCTGACAACAAATTTCTTTGAATTTTATGAGATGTTTTCTTTGAATTAAATTAGATGTTTGGATTCCTTGTGTGTGCAGCTCCAATCAAAAAATTGTGGTACATACACACCAACAGGACACTCCCATTAAATATATTAAAAGCTGTTTATTGCATTTTCTAAAATCTCTCATTCTTCACATAAGAAAGCTTTGTGTGTTTAGAAACTGCAGAAGCCTCCCAGCAGCAGCTCATTCAGGACAGAATACTAAATACTTGAACAAGCAGTGGACCCACATCTGATGTCTGGAAATTTGGGCACATAAAGGAAGATAACAATACCAAAATAAAACATAGATGGTGAGCAAAAATTTCAACCATATTACAAAGAAGTTAGATATTTGCTGTAGTAGAGATCATTCTCTAGTTCAAGACAGTAGTATTGCAAGTGACTGAAAGTAAGGAATCTTTATTCTACATGCCCATTCCCTGTATGGTTGGGACAGAATCCCACTGCATTCAGTGGGACAAGCATTTTATTGATCATATTTAGCCTTCCTGCAAAAAAATTGTATTTCCACATGTGTCAGAAGGAAACACATTAAATTAAAATAAAATCTTTATATGTGCTGATCTTTTAGCACAACTTCTTGCCTTTACACCTTTTCTGTTGTTTCAAACTGTATGTATGATGGAAAGTATCTGATATGTTGTACTAAAGACTATTTGGATTGCAGCTTTGCTATGAAAAAAATGGAAAAAAAGAGCATCCAAAGCTTACTGCTGATTTTATGTTAAAGCTGACTATAATGTCTGTATTTACCAAAGCTATTAATACACTGATGGTGTAAATCTACTATATTTTGAATGGGAAAAAAAAAAAAAGAAGAAATTACTAACTTTATAATTAAAGTTCTAATTTTCAGCATTTGAAAGGCTCTTCTCATATTTTTCTTCTTTTTCAAAACATCATAAACTTTTAGAATTGCCAATTATGTTGCTTTCATGTGAATGTAGATCAAAAAGGAATAGTCAGCTAGAATTTTTCTTCATAGAGCATACAAACCCTAAAAGATATACTGCTGGGGTTTGCATTAAAAAGCCAGAGAAGCTTTTGATAGATCTGAGAAGGAGTCAACCTTCAAATGAGAAATCAAACAATTGTTCTCTCTGCAAAAACATTACCCTGTGGATGTTGGTGTGGACCTTTGCCCTTCTCTGTGATCTAAGGCATGGTATTCTTAAAAATTCTGGGCAGATTATAAACATCTTATGGCTATTTGCTGTTGGCTGACCTCCCTTCCACCCAGCTGGTACCAAATGTGAATGTTTCTGCTTTGTTCTTCATGCTCTCCATATAACTTATCTTTTTTCTTAATACATCCCCAGTTTAAGAGCATTGAGAGGATGTGCCTGGTATAACAAGTATTGCAATGGAATCATTGAATCGTTAAGGCTGAAGAAAACCTGCTGGATCATCAAGTGCAACCATTAACAATCTTGGCACTGCCAAGCCCTTTTTCAAAGATCACTCCTGTCAGTGAGAAAAGCTCTTCAGGTAATTTGTTATTGGGTCAAGATGGTACCTCAAAGTGGTCAAACCTGGAGCGTGCAGAAGGACAGGAGATCACCTCAGTTTTGATATCTGTGGAGAACTGTTCCAGTGGGCCTCTAATGTGCCATAGGATTTGATGTGTAGACTGGAGGCCAGCACCAGCCAAATGGTTCATCAGCAATGCTCTAATGCTGAAGAAAGATAAGCAGAGAGGAAATGCTACTGAAGAAAGACTATAAACCAGGTCCTTCATTATGAGCCAGAACACTGTGGAAACTGGACCTTGACTTGGTACCACATCAAACAGGATCCAGTGTTACTGGAGGTGCTTCCAATTTGGCAGCCCAAATCTGTGATATCTTTTACTGTTACCAGTGGCACTGCATGGCAATTCCATGGAGACTGGCCATGGGATAACTGCCAAGGAATTATCAAAGTGTGTTCACACCAAATGAATTCTTTATGGATGGCCAGTAGTTGACAAGCTTATAGCAGAAACAAAGAGGTGAATAAAAATGAAGATTAGCAAATAAAGGGCAATACATGAAAATAAGAGCTTTCAGAATGAAGTGCCATCACATAGCATGACCTTACACGTACACATGATTTGCTTCATACCTATTCTATCAACCTAAAGCTTCAGCACAAGATATTTTGACTGCACCCAGAAAGACTTTGAAGTAATAAATCTGTTTCCCAGCAAATATTTTGATTAGCATTTCTATTTCAGCTTCAAAAGAAAGGTTTCCCGCCTTAGCAACTAATCTTGCTAGAACTATAGACAGAAATGTTTCTTAATTTCCAACCTTTGCTTAATGACCAGGAACACCTGAATGGTCACTTAGTTTCCAGTACATTGTAAAGAAAGCATTTAATCTCCCTGAGGGATTGCTACCAAATTCACTTGGAAGGACTTCTCAGTGTGACATATGGGTATGTTGATAAAATGCAACTCAGCATCATATTCTTACTTACTGGAAACAATCACCTTTATTCATTCTAACACCTAATGGAGTGATCAATAGCATTTTAATAAAGCCCCCTGTTATTCATATTTAACATAAATAAGATTTTATATTGTATTTCAATTAAATTATACTTCTTGCAATTCCTTACTGTCAGTTTTTTGCTTTCTTCTCCATTCAAAGGTTTTTTTGTTTCACGAATGCATGTGAGACCTTCGGGGCTCTCCATGCCTTTTCTCATGTTCCTGTGATGTTCTGCATAAACGGAGCCTTGTGCTCAGAATTTCTTCCATAGAGCAGGAATATCTCGATTCCCTTCTGTCCTGCAACAGCACAACTTACCTAGCAGAACAGAAGTTGAAGAATCAGAGATTATTACATCTCTCAGTTTTCTGGTAAAGAGATAAAGACCCTTGTTCCGTGAAGGGAGCTCAGGACTCTCTCATTCTTTCTTCATGCATGACATGAGTGATGCTTCTGACACCAGGATGCAAGAAAGCAAAATGAAAAATGGAAGGCACAGCACAGAATCAGGAGCAAGTGCATTCCCCTGAACAGCAAGATGCTGAACACTTGCCAAAAGCCCCCACAGAATTATTTCTCTTTTTCTTCCCATTCAATACCTCTCTCACCTTCTTCCCTGCAAAGAAACATCTGGCAGCTGTGCTTAACTTTAACCAGATCTCTCATCTCTGCAGCTTCACTGGCTGCAATGAAAAATGGATTACAGGCACAAGGATAAGAGCAAATAGTTCAGGATCAGATTACTTCAAACCTCATCAGACCCACCAAGTCAGCTTACTCCTAGCCCTACTCACAGGTGTAAGTCACATGAGCTTTGAAAACCTGTCCTCATTTTTTCATTTTGTTTCAGCCCTCAAGTCCTGTCCTCATCCTCTCCTGCTATAGGATTAGGAATTTTCTTATTAGACTCTGGCTGACCTTTTTATGGGATACAATCTTCAGGGGAGAGAAGAGACTGTTGTTGTATTGATTGTGGTGGGGTTTCTTCCCATACAAAAAAACTTAAAACTTGAAAAAACTTTTGTTAAACTCCTGTTGATCAGGCTTTTTTGGTAAGGAACACAATGGAATAGTTGTGAGTGAAGGTCATATTCCCAAAGATCAGCCTGCCTCCCCAAAGCACAGAGGCATCGAAGATTTAAAAGAAAACAGTACCAGAATATTCTTCTGCCCTGGATCAAACAATATCTTTTCTATAAACCAAATTGTTGACCAAAGTTGAATTGTTTCTGAAAAAAAAAAATCTCAGAACTCCTCATAATTGTCTTTTCTCTGAAATAAATAGTAAATAAATAATCAGTCTCAACAAAAAGCACTTTTAATCAAACATGAGTAAGAGGTCATTATTCACTAAAACAATTTCTTTTCCAGCAGTTCTGTGTTGTACAGTAAAATTTGTGAAGACTGCAAAAGAAACTAATATTTTGCTTCATCTTCCCTCTGCAGGAACATTCATGAAATGTGTTTGTGTCATTTTAGCTAATCAACATTTTTTTTTTTTGTGCAGTGTCTTCGAGGGTCTTGCCCTTTCTCTCTCTATAAATTGTATTTAAGGTGGAGATGGGAAAATATATATAATTATTCACTGTCTAGCTCCAAGTCCAGGCAAAAGTTCCCACCTTCCAAGTGCTCTTTTTCATTTTATTGATATTATTATGGCAAATTAAACTGCTGAGAAAATTCTATACAACTTCCTAAAATGGTATATTTAGCATGTATCTCTCTTGAGTTGGAATTTCCAGCCAAAAAGATGACAGTCTACAATGAATTGGGAAAACAGGAATGAGAGACTCCTTTAGTCCCATGAGGAATGCCTCTGCATGTGCCTTGGTTTGCCCTGGAATATCAATAAAGAGGAGGAGGTTATGGGGGTTTATGATTGTTTCTTTGTTCTTTTTGGAGGTTTTTCCTAACAGCGGTATGAAAAACTGGCTGGCACAAATTCCTGATAGGAGTAAAATAAGATAATCCCTTCAAAGACTCAGAGCCTTCTCCTCCAGCTGCTGGGATGCAGAACATGCACATGTACATTCTTAAGGTCTAATGCTAAAGGCATATAGAGAAAATGAACTTTACTCCACTGTACCCAGTAACACCATTCTGAACATGATCAGGGAGTAATTTTTACCATTATTTTTACCATTTATTTTTATTATCAGGGAATTAATACACACCCCAAGTGTATATGCCCTAATTTGGGATCATTTGAGAGCCAGAAGCTCTGTAACAGAGCAGCTGCATTGTCCCACCTCTGTCACAAGGAGCTCTGATGTGATGTGTGTCTCAGATATCAGTAACCTCCACACCAACATCTGCCACCAACTTGTGAGGGCCAGCAGCTGCTGACAAAATGCTTTCCAGAGGGTCTTAACACCTTTAACTGAAACAGCAAAAATGGACCCTGCATTAACTTTGGCAATAGCTGAAAGAGGCCACAGATGCTGGGCAGAGTCCATAACTTGTAGGAGAAATTGGATCAGATGTGGTAAAACCAGAGGAACCTATGATCTTGAAATGCTGTGTTGGTGGGTGAGCACACAAACACGTGGACCCAGGAATGCAATGAGTTCTGCCCTGGTACCTTGGGAATGGTGAAAAGTGAATTCATACTGCCTAGCCCCTCGCTGTGTAAACACAGCTATATCCCTGTATTCAAGAGCAGCATGGCCACAAAGACAGGCTGAATTAACCCAGCCCCCTTTATCTGTGGCTGTTCAAACTCAGCTACAACAAAATCTAAGAGAAATCTCTTCTGACAGCTGAGTCAGAAAGCAGCAGGAATTGATGGTAGTCACTTGCTGTGAAGATCAAGCTGTGGTTCTCACAAATATTTTATCACCATAGAGCACAGAAAACCTCTCCATGAAATTCTCTGCACCTGCACACTGAGAAGCAAAGTCCAAGCAAAATGTCCCTGAAAAAGCTTTGTTTTCTTATTTGTATCCAGAGGTTTGACTCAGCCCACAACAGCTTGTATAAATTAACACAAGTCCCTTCACTTCAGTATTATTCACTTCAGCTACTTTGACTCAAAAAAAAAAAAAACCAAACACAAACAACAGAACCAAAAACAAGAAAACAAAAAAAAACCTTCATGTAAATTTGTCAAGGACCAATGAACACATTGAAATAGGAAATCTGCATGAAGAGAAGTTATGAAAAGGCTTGAATCCAACACTTAGGACTAAAGTGTACTTTTTGTTAGGCTTCCAGGAAAGATTAATGTTGCAATAGGTAAACTGGAGAATGAAAATGACCTTAAACACAGCAAAAAAACCAGCATCTTTGAAAGCAGAGGGTTCTGATCCTTCCTAAATTATGTTGGCAGAGTCTTAATTTTGCAGAACTGATGGCTTTTGTTTTATCTCCTCACCACAGTTAATCTGACAATGTGCTACTGTAATTATAAGCCAAGACAAACTTGCAGACATTCTAGGGAGACCATCATGAAAAAAAAGGAAGAAATATGCTATTGTGCATTAATGACTTCATGAAACAAAATTTTCATGATTTTGTGATGGAGGACTGAAATGATGGGCAAGAATTATCTTCTTCAAACATCTGGGAGCAAAGCACAGCTGGCTCTCTATTGGAGCTTGGCACTCAGCGTGCTATGAGACATACTTCAGTACATAAGAGAGGCTCTTATAAAGCTGAATCATTTGGGCAATTAACACTCAAAGCAATTTTCACACAAGCTCTTGATACATGAAATTTGAGTTTTCCATAAGTGACAGGCAGGCTGCTGCATGCAGACAGAGACAGCTTTGCTGTAGCACTTCAAGGTTTATGAGGGGGAAAATGCATTCAGAGATGGAAGGTGCTTTAAGCAAGTTTTTCTGCTCATTTGAAAAGGAAGACTTACTGACAATGTTTTACTGTTATGGGCCTGTGCAAAGTTAGTTACCTCACCGGAATATTCAGATCAAGGGAAAAATTTTGAAAGTTTTACATCGCCAGAGTTTAATGTCTTAGGGGACCAAAAAAATAATTTTAATTGATTTTTCACCTCTTGCACAAAATCTTGCATTGGGTGTAAGCTGAAGAGTCTCTCTAAAGAAGGCAATTGTTCGTGTTTTCTATGAAGTGCAACAGTGTAAGTTAGTGGCAAGAAATTGAAACAGATGAAAAAAAAGTCTGGATTTTATAAGTGCAATTACTTTTGATTAAAATTCCTAGCAAGTAATTGATTTAGAAAAAATACATTTCAGAAACCCAACTATATTTAAGTTTCCTATTACTGTTAAAAGACCACATACAATAAATTTTCTGACTCAGAATTCCCAGTGATCTGGAAGCTGACTGATGAATTTATCATGCTTCAAATGGTTAATCCTGTTCATATGGCAGCCAGGAATTGCCACACACAGAAAAGTATGGTAAAATGTGGAGTTAGTCACAGATAAAATTAGAAATGGAAAATAAAATTTGGTCTACCATCAGATATAGCCCAAACACTTTGCAAAGTAAAGATATCACCCTTAAATTTAAAGCATAAAATGAGAGGAAAATCGACATTCTTCTACCACAACAATCTGTGAACCGGAAGTGAAGGTCCAATGTTCACAAAATTAGTTTTGTTTATTTATTAATTATTAGGTTATTCTTTCTTTCTTCTTCTTCTTTTTAATTGCGTGCAGGTCTGAGTAAAACACAATCCAGAAGAATACTCTGAATTTTGCTGCTCCTTTGGTTCTGCAGAGTAGTGATTTCAGGTACTCTTTGAACTGGAATATAGTGATTTAGTAGCACTACAAGGAAGGTTATTTAGAAGACAAAGTTACATAGAGCAGTTGCTGCCCACCATTCTGCTCTTAAACTATCAGCTGGTTTTGATAAAGCTGCTCAATTTCCACAGAGATAACTGAGAACAGAAGCTGTCTGAAGACCCCTAACTTGATTAGAGCTTTTAAGTCAGGGTTGAACCCTATCTTCAGAAGCAGCCTTCCTATCAGTAGCTGCCTCAGAGTAAGCAATAGAGATACACAGCTGGATCCTTTAGACCTGAGAGAAAATTGAACAGAGGTGCATTTGAGAGGTAAACCTCTGCACCTGAGGTATCTCAGGAAGCCTGGATTTACTGACAAGTAGGGTCAATACCAAAGACTTTATTTATGCATTGCTGCTAAGGCTGACAATAGCACTTTGCCATTAAGAGCCTCAAACTCATTTCGCCTAAACTCATATTCCACCAAAGCTATTTTAGGCTTCAATGACCAGAAGCATTTTATCAATGACTCAGAGCTCCCAGCACACCTTTCTTCTTAACACTGACTCAATTGCTGCACACCTGGACTTCATTTCCCAAAATACTGCTATTATCCAAGAGTCACGAATCCTACGAGTCACCTAGGGTTTGCAATCTAGCACAGCAACTGGGTGTAGTTAACTTTCTGTGCTTGCTTCCACTAGGGAGCAAATCCTCTCTCATTTAGCAAATAGTCACAGCTGGGAAAAAGATTTTATAAGGAAGTTTTTCAGTCATCCTTTGATTTGACTAGAGGGGTGCAAAACAGCAGGGTTTTGATTTGGGTTTCAGAATGTGTTTTGTAGCCAAAGATGAAGTATGGAGAAAAGTTTGAAGGAAGAAAAAACAGTAGTGTGGAAATACAGTGATGTTTAGTGAAGAACACCTAAAAACAGCTCTTGGAGAACAGAACACTGAATTAAAAGAGCGAGTCCATATTTCTGTATAATTCTCAATGGCTTTTCTATGGAAGGCTGATTTTCTGGCAGACCAGGATACTTAGAGGAGGAGCAATTTCTTCCACCCTCCTTTTCTCTCTGTGCTCACCTTGTCTGGTGTGGAGTGGACTTTTCAGTCAGACCTCAGCACTGCACCATTTCCCTTGAGGAATGAGCAGCCCACGCACTCGGGTGTGTGCTGGGCAGTGCCTCTCCTGCTCTCTGTGCAACAATATCTTAATTTTGTCCAGCCCTTGTTTCTTTGCTACTAGAGTGGTTGCTTCCCACCAGTGAATACTGAGTCTGCTTCCCTGTGTGGTGAGCTTCTCTTTGAGCTTATTTTGTCTCTAGTGACTCAGGTCAGCAAATCTCTCCCACCTTCCTCCTAGTGACATCTGAGAAAACTTGAGAAGCAGTGAGAGGCTGACTCTGGTAATGTAGGGAATGTGTGTAGCCCTGTAAGGGAGCTGTAATGGGACAGAAGAAAGGTCCTCGTGACCTGGTACCTCATCTCCAAATCTTTACTGATAGCAGGTCTATAAGGGAAGGCTACAAGCACAGAGGAACCTTTCAGTACAATTTCTCTAAAATGTACTCTGAATATTTATGATATAGAGATGTCTCATATCAGAGTAAGGTTGTATTTTCAGATTTTAAGGTTTTTCCCTCCATTATTTTTTAATTCAATAATAATAGGTAATGTTTTGAATTAACAATTCTTTTTTGTGTCTCAGACATGCTGAAGCAATAAGCTACACAATTTTATTTATTTAAAACAGCCGTTTTAAATAAATTTTATTTTCTTTGTTCTGAACCTGTCCCTGAGTTTCTCACCAGATTCCTGATAGTCTTTGCATCAGAACAGATGAGGAAGTTATTTCCATTAACTTCCTTGGTGGTCCTTACATCACTTGAAAGCCCTGTCCACCCTCTGCAAAGCTATTTAAAACAGCAGCAGCAACATGACCTATCTTGTGTGAGGAAAACCACAGCAGCAGTTTCAAAAAATGTTAAATTAGCTGGAAAGTTAAGTTCTTTAGATTTTTTTTGTATTGCTCTCAACTTCTGTTCAATGAGTCTTTTAAAGCTTGACATCCATTCTCTGCATAATACAGTCAGTAAGACACCACCTTTGTGGCAGCAGCTTTATTCAAGAATATAATGCTCTGCAATCCATGGCTTCTGTGCAACAGACAGCATTTTATTCTACATGCTATTATAGACCACTAGAGGGTTTTCAGGACTGTCTTCATGTGTAGTTTTGATAGTAAAAAAAAAAAAAAAAAGGGAATTTGGCTTCCATACTTTGTAGTAAAGCTGTTCTCTTTCCCAGATAATGAACAGAACTCATTGGACTGAACTGAGATAATTTGCAAGGCAAAGCACTGATGGGTACATGAGAAACTTGAGCCCTAAGTTTGTCTTATTTTGGATGGACTTGGTTATGGTATCCAGATAAATTGGTAGCAGGAATCTCTGCTAACACACGACAGTTGCAGGCTGCAGGTGGGGTAAATTCTAGTTATGGAGGCAGCAAATTTCCCACTAGCTGACAGCATGGGAACATTATCAGAATGTTTCACCCATCAGAGTTTCACACATCACTCTCCAGTTTCTTTTCACAATCATAAAGCTGTTCTTTACCAATGTTAAATAGAACTTCTCTTGTGTTTTCATGAAACATGAATCAGCTCTGCATTAGAACCAGGGGATTTCAAGCCTGTAGAAGTCCTAGTCCACCTTCCCATGGGGTATCACATCAGTGAGCTGGGGGTAAATATGGAATTGCTCCTCATCAGTGATTTGATGAATATAGATCAGTAAGGGTAGTTACAGATTTTGCATTTAAAGTTTGGTCCATCTCACAAAGTCCATTTTCATTAAGTGAAATGTAATATTACTGATCTAAAGAAGGGAGGAACAGAACACTAATAACCAGTGTGAACTATATTTATAGTTCATAACAACGAAACAACTCAACATACTTTGCAGGGGTGATATAATGGGTGAACACCTTCCTTGGATGCAACAGCAGACAAGAACTGCAATGATATTTTTCCCTATTTGGCCCTGCTCACCTGATGCTGACACATTTCCTGCATAGTGGAATGACATGTCCAGTTCTGGTGTTGACATTTTAAAGAGGATGTTGAAAAACTACAGGGTGTGTGGGGAGGAGTCACAAACATAGCTCAAGGGATGGAAAGAAATATTTATGGGAAGCGAATTTGATCTTATCTCAAAGAGGTCCTGAGACAACCATGACTGGGGCATTAGCTATCCTCAAGAGAAAATAGAATATATAAAATCACCTTTAATCTTGCAGAGAAAGGCAGAACAGAAAATTTATGGAAATTGAAATTTAACAAATTCATGTTAAGCATGTTTTAATGACCATGATTAACCATTGAACTACACAGAATCAGAGCATAGCAAGTTCTTGATCTCTGTGCCTGTGTCTGTGTTATTCCTTAAAAATAAAAAAACAACAAGGTCTCATCAGCAAAGTTACAGTCTTTCAGCCTAGATGTGGGCTTAAATAGATCACAGTCACACTTTTATGGATTCAGGTCAAGACTAGCTGTCTTACACATTTCTGAAGCAATATGTAAGCCAAACACAGTACAGGCTGTTGGACTCCATCCAGGAATAAAAGTGTGTGATCAACTGGCCAAGCACTTGGTCTTTTCCATCCAAGGGTGATGTTTTGTTACCAGATTTACAAATCTTGACAGCCTTCCCTGTTCACAAAATGTCTCGAATACCCACACTTGCCCAAAGCAAGCCTGATTGCAGAAACCACCTCCACAGAGGGCAAGTACCACAAGAAGTAATACAGCCAGCATCACAGCTGTGCCTCATGAATGAGTGAAGCCAGTAGCTATTGCCTCCTGGAAATAAAAGTGTAGGAGGCCTATCAGCTTCTCAGGTGCAGTTTAACCTGCAGATATTGTTGTTTGTGTTGCTTAACACAAAAACGTGTTACAGTGTTACCGCTCACTCCAGCAGATACAGCTTTGCTAATTATCCCATCATGAGCTACTTTGCAGTGACATAAATTGCCCAGTTAGTGTCATTTTACATTATCTAGCAAAGAGCCTCTGTAGCCTGCACAGGGAGTAGAACTGCTTGAAAAGAAAAGCAGGTCACTTTAAAGACAGATGCTGTAATTTCTCTGCATGTGCTGCAGATGTTATGGTTTGCTTGAATCAGTTCAGTAAAGAAGGAAAAGGGGAATGACAAATAGGGTGATGAAAGAGATGAATTAATGAATAGCCTTATTGTTGAGAATTCACCTAAAGCAGAGGTGTAGAAGCTGATGCAAATACTGTTTGCCTTGGATTCCCCTAGATACAATACTTCACAGATCACCCCTCCAAATTAAATCCATAACCTGGATCCCTTTACCCTACCTGCAAAAGGTCATGTTTCATTGTTGCCAACAGAATGGCTTCTTCTAGAGCCCTGCCTTAGCATCTTCGTTTGTGTAAATCTGAGCTCTACCCCACACCTGAGAAATTCTGCTCTATCTGATCTGGGCTGCTTACTCAGCTTTGGTGCAATGGCAGACTCTATGTAGGAGATTATGCCTGATCAATGGGATTCCCAAATTTCAAGCTGAGATTTCCAGGTTATAAATAGATAAAATCAGGAAGAAACAGTGAAAGATAGGATGGTTTGGGTCATTTGTGCTCATGCATATGTGTGGAATAGCTAGAAATTGTGGACAAATGTCCTACATCCTCACATTCTGTCTAGGTAAGATTTCCAGGCAGTAAACATATCTAAATGGGAAAATATGTTTAAAAGAGTATCATTATTAATCTAAGCATCTGTAAGAAAATATTAGAAGAACTGGAAAGTGTAGACCTATCTCTTGGACAGGGAATCAACTGAGAAAGTTATTAAAACCAAGCTGAGGGAAGGAAAATTTATTCTTAATGCAAATTTGCTGATGGTGAGATATTGTGCTGCATAGTTGAATCACTGAAAGGAGGTGTTGTGGGCCCCATTTCACAGCTGAAGAATGAAGAGCATAATCCCAGTTAGATACTGGGACCTCCTGGTGACGCAGGGGTCTGAAATTTGTTTCATCTTTTTCCAAGTTCCATAGTCATTGTTGCCATCGCAGTTGTTTAGCTGCAGCACATCTTGCTTGTGCTGTGTGTTTGATATGCAAGGAGGAATTATTTACTGGGAGCCACATAGCCAGCTTGCATCCCAGGGACACCATTTGGCTACCTTATGGCAAAAGGCTGGAAGTTCTTCCAGGCAGGTTGTTATACATGAACTTAGGTAGCACAGGTTAGTGAAATGAGGTCTGGGATCTTCCAAGGACACTTCATTCTGAGATTGGCTTCTGCTTGTTCTCAGGTAGATAATTTTCCTTTGACATGTTGAAAGAATAAATGTTTTCCTGGTGTTTCTTTTCCAGTTGAGCAGCCATGTGGGTTGCCACAGGGAGAGTTGACTGACAGCAGGAGAGAGGACAGTCCAGCTCAGAGTGCATCAAAGGGTGGCTCCTCTCCTCCAGGGTGTCATCCACACTCTGGAAACCTGAGACCTTCTGCCCAATGGCAACCACAGGGATTAGTCAGAACATAATAAAGGTGTCTTGACAGGGAGGTGTGGCTTCACTAATTACATGGATTAATGGGAATCTGGATGAACACCTCGTCAAATGTACCCATGGAATGGATGACACTTCCATAGAAGGAAGCACTTCTATGGAACAGGAATAAAATTTCTATAGTGTTGGATGTGAAGATTTTTCCCAAATTTGCACTGAAGTTACAAATACTTTGTGTCATAAATTCTTTAAGCTGAGGAAGCTCCAAAATCACCTTAGCATATTATTTTGTGAGCAGACACCTGTAAAAGGAATGTTGTAAATCTCATCCTTTCCTTGAGATGACACTCAGGCACCTGCATATCTCAAGGCAGAACCAAAGTTTCAAAAAGCTTGTGTGCAGTTGTTCAGGGAATTTTTCATTCATGTCTCAGGCTCTATTTGCTATGCAAATTGAATAGCAGCACGCCCAAAATAACTTACATGTGTGTGCCTATTTGCAAATTGAACTATGTAAGTTAATAGGCAGGAGAAAACTGGGTCCCCACAGCAAAGTACAGAGATCTACAACTTATAAATCAGCAGGACCTCTCTGTGGCTGTCTCATAACTCAGTTGCCCAATAAAATTACCTCCCATCTTAGATACCTCTAGCAAATTTGGTTTTCATCTACCTCTCTTTCTAACACCACCGTTTGCAAGCATGCCACCCCTGCACAGGCTGGCTCCAGAGCCCAAGGTCATCAATAGAAAACCTCTCATTTATTTCAGCAGCTCTTAGAGTAGGCAGGGAATAAATAGGCATATTGCACGCATTGTCCCAAAGAGGCTTTTCTTCCTGCCAAATTAGTCCAGGTACATTTGTGAGGAGTTCAAAAGTGTTTTGATGGAAATTAATATGTGTCCTGAAAAATCAAGAGAGCTGGAGGTGCAGTCCAGGAACTCAGAACGTAGCACGTACTGTGTGGGGTTCTTTCTACAGATTAATTTACAGCACTTCTCAGGGGACTCAGCCTAAGTAGTTGTGACAGAGCAGACAGAATAACCCTTTTATGCACATTACCTTGACTTCTAGCAACACTGCTGTGATGTTCTTCTTAAGTTCTTGGTGTTTTAAGGAGAGATGGAAATTCTATTACCAAAAAGTTTTAGCTTTCAAAAAAAATGCTGCTGTCTTTGAAAGAAAAGCTTTCAGCAAAAATTAGTCTATCTAGAAGAAACTCCTACATTAAAAGCATTCCTTTTTGAAAAAAATAAAAATTTAATTTACCTATTTTGATGTGCCTGACTTAAAGTTTTACTGCCCACTCCATCAAAATTCTATTTGCAGATTGATTTTTAGTAAAATAAGTAAAACTGAACTAACTGATGCTGTTTTGAAATTGCAGTGGTGAATTTTTTTCTCACACCAGTTCACCATCATAGTTGTTTCTATTAATCACGTTTTGCACCTCTCACCTGATTGGTGCACTGAAAACATGACAAGATTATCCTTCCTTCCCACCTCCTGCTGAGCAGCAAGAGCAAGGTTTTGACCACTTGTTAGCAGCTCTTTTGTTCTGCGTCCATGCAGGCTGCTGCATTTTTAAACCCTTTAGCCAAGAACTTCTCTCTCATATATCCTAGATCACTCTTGCCTAGAGCAATGCTTCAATGGATCCCTGCCCTTTTCTTGGATAAAGTGCTCACTGCAGCCCTGGGAGCTCCCATCTAAACATGCACCATGCCTTGGACACAAAGCATTCTAAGCATTTTGCAACCCTAAATTCAGCATTTGCTGGGCTATGAACTCAGCTCAATGGGCAGCACATGCCAAAAGTCCTGGCACACTTCCTGCAAGGTAACACTACAGTAGAAATAAGTGAAGAAGTGGGTATTTCTAGACCTCCTCTGTGTAATTTTTCAGAAGCTTTTGTACAGCATGAGTGCAAACAGGAGGACATGGACTCTGGGGTGGCTTTTGCAGCCACCCCTCCCTACCCAGAATAAATAAATTTCTTTTTATCTCAGTGTGACTTTATGAAAACTGAGACATTAAGAATCAAGTGACTGAAAGGTGATAGAAATAGCATAGGCCATGCATATCAGCATAATCAGATTTTAGACCTGCTGACCTCCCTCCTGCAAGGAAATTAAATACAATTGTCTGATACCTGGTCATTAAGTTTTATTCCAGGATAGCAGGATTGCTTTATTTATTGCACAAAGCACTTATGATCATAGGATCATGGTAAAATACAGATGAACTGCTCTGAAGTAGGCACCTACAGACAACTGGATTTTGGAAAGCCCAGGAGGTCTTACCTCTCTCTCTGAAAACTCTTCCTACTTCTTTTCAATTGGGATTTTGAAAGAAGAATAAAAGGAGTGAGCTTTCAGCCACCCCCAGTCTAAATCAGCATATTCCCTTTTGCTGCTGGGAGCTCATGTTGTGACAGGTCATTGTAAGCTCTGTAAATGCAAAGATTAAAGTAATTGAACCTCTTGAGGGAAAGGCAGAGAGGTTAAAGCTGGAGGGAGCAGCAGGATGCCACAAGGTGGGAGGGGAAGTCTAGAAAGAAACCTTGAGATTTGCTTTTCCCTGCGTGGCAGGGTTTGAGCTGTTCTTGTCTCCGCTAAGAAATCTTGCTCTTTCTCTAAAGGGGTTATTATAATTTGAAGACTAATTGTCCTTCGCTGAAAAAACAGAAAAAACTGGAGGTGTTGAGAGAGGAGGAAGCTCTAACAAAGTGAAACCTGGCAGAGACATATAACAGAGCCCCTCCCCATCCTGTTCAAAACCACAAATCTGAAAAGACTCACCAATTCAATTAGAGAAGAGAGATGCCAGTATCCCATATTACCCAACCTTATCATGTGAATTGCTCTTTTCCAGCTCTTGGTGTTCTCTAAGCATGTAGCTCTCTAAGCTGTTTGTAGCTGAGCATGCACTGAGCTGATCATCACTCCCTGACTTTCAGACTTTTGAGTTTCGCTAACATTCAAAGCAGCGTGGGCTTAGGAAAGGGGAGATTAATTTTGGTTCTTTCATCTGGGATGATTCATAACCAATACAGGAAAAATACTCAATTAAAAGCTCTTTCAGAAGAAAAAAAATGGGTTTGCATAAATATAAAATATAAAACCCACAAAATTTACTTTTGACTGGAACAAAGTTAACCACCCCGTGCTAATTTTGTTCTTTTCCATAAAAAATTGTTTCCATAAAAACTTTGGTGTTTGTGGAGGACAATATCTCTTGTGTGCTTTGCCCCATCTTCTTATGTGGTGTAAGCTGTCATAGCATGGTTTCATCTCCAGTACAGCTCACTCACTGCTAAAAGCAGCAATGTGCTGCATCAGACCTGCAGACCTCGGGCATCATGCTCTGTGTGTGTGCTTGGTCACAGCCTCTGACACTTGGGTGTTAGTTGAGAACACAGCTGCTGTTGTTGTGACACTGCAATTCCTCAGAGTTCTGTCTGACTTCCCTGCAAAATGAAAATAAATTCTCCAGCTGTGGAAGATGTACCAAAATCATTTAGCTGGTAACAAAAAGCAGGTAGATAAAGCAGGAAACTCTGAAGAAAAGATCCTTCTTCATCATTGGCTTTGGCAGAATAAAATCTAGGCAAGGAATTTGCCATAAGGAGCAGATGGAGGATTTCTCAGAAGTAATCCACAAGAGACACCATTAAAAGTGTGTATTTGGTGACTTCATCTGGCCCAGGCCTGACTCCTAACATTATGTGTGACTCACAGCAAGAATAAAAACTGAGAAAATATTCTGAGGCACAGTTAGGGAAGGAAGCTGGGAGTCCTCACACCCTCCTGTTCCAGCTATAGATAAAACACCTGTGTACACTAAAGGAAACAGAGAAGTCCTTTCACTTTAAACACTTTTAGAGCTTTGGTGCAAGCTGTTGATTTTTATGGCCTATCACTTTTGAGGCAATAGAGAAATTATTGTTACCCGTATTGAAAAGTGCATCTGTTTTTGGGATCAAGCACTGTGTGCTGTCCTCATGATAATGTGGGACACAGCTGAAGGTTCAGAGCCTGATGATATCGAGGGGACTTTTCCACTGACTTCCATGGGTACCATATAAGTCCTTTATTCAGCTACTTCATTAAATGTTTCTTTTTTACAGGGTTATTACTGTACAGGTCTGATGTACACAGGATACTGGAAGGCATTTTTACTGCCAACCCTCTGTTTGAACCAATGGGCAGTTTGGAATATTATGGTCCATTATTTTTGACTGAGGCTCTAAACTTCACTGTAAAAATGCTGTCCTTGTAAGTTTGCTATCCTGAGTGTTGCCATAAACACGGGTTCTTGCCAGCTGGGAGACATGTGAGGTAATTTCTGATGATCTGATCAATGTCTGGGTAGTCCCAGGAAGCAGCAGGATGCCTGAGCTGGGATCGCTGCAATTTAGGCAGTGGACTGAACCAGGAATGGGACTGTATAGTCCTTTCAGAGATATATCTTCTCCTTGGCTGTTTATGCTCTGCATGCCAGCAACTCAGGCATGAAAGGATAAACCAGAGCCCAACTCACACATTTTACCTGAGGACTGAGCTTTACATAAATCCTGTTAAAGCTTTTAACGTGCATTATAGGCGAGCAAGCAGGAGATCCCCTCCAGGCTGGTGAACATGGAATTTATTGACCTTGTTTTACCAATGGCATTCTGAGGAAAGCTGTTGGTTTGTGCCAGCAGCAGCACTGGAGAGAGAGATAACAACCTGCACCTCCTGGCAGATTCCCACTAGCTTTGAAGAGCTCAGCTGCATTTCATCTAACAGCTTTATTGATCTAAAGCAAAGAAATAAGGAAAACTTAAGGAAATTATGCTAGGCAGCCCTGCTATAAAGTTTTGGCCCAGGTTTTGACATAGCCATTGATTTAACTGACATGGGTTTTGAAATGGAATTTGAATAAATGATGGAAAAATAATGGGAATGTAAATAGTGATGCTAAATATGAAGATAGCTGCCCAGGAGGTTGGGATCATATTTCTGTGTGTGTCAGCACCCCATCTTGGAATTTCCATTGGCACCATTGTTGACAGGATCCCACCCCTGGCTCCTCTCTTCCAGTCATTTGTGACAGCAAGGTTCAGGGTTTTTGTGACACACTAGAAAAAATATGAAAGCTTTTAGAGACTGAAGCATATCAACATTACAGCTAAGCAGAGCAGTGAAGCTCTATATTGCTTCTGCCTTTTAAATCAAAGAACATTTCACAACTGCCCAGTCTACATGCTTTTGCAGAACTAACTTCTGCAGTGGTACAGTTAATAAACAGCTGTGCTCTTTTATCTACCAATTTGAGAATGACAGGTGTTTAAATGCTGTAAAATATTTCAATAGGCCTTTTTTAATTAAAAAAAATAAAAGGCGCCAAGAGCCTTGTATCTTGCTCTAGCTCCCAGAATAGATTTTTCAAATGTATATTTGTATGTAGATTGTCTCTGTACTTTGATGTGAGAGAGCTGGGGCAGGCAGTGGGATGATCAGGCAACCCAGAGGAGCCATTGTCAGTGATGATTTGCATCCAGCCAGGAGCAGGGAGCTATGGGAGAAGCCCTGCTTCTGCTACGCTGTGGTGAATGGAAAGGCCCCTTCTCTGAAATGTAGGCAGAGCTGAATATTGTCACCCAAGAGATCACCTGGGTCAGACCATTCCTGCTGCAGATAGGGGAAAGAGATGAAGGCATGAAGAATGGCAGTGGGAGGTGCAAGGTGTGCCATTGAGGGGGTGGATTGGTCATACAGGTGTTCCTTCTTCTTCCTCATACGTGGCAACAGCAGCCTGGTGCTCCACAGCTTTGACACAGGGCTTGTCCAAGGGCTGGTGCTGCAGCCCTGCAGACTCAGCAGCCTGCAGCTTTAACCCAGCAGCAGCCCTGCCAAAACGGGCACGGGCCACTAAAGCTTCAGGAGCAGAGCCCTGAGGTGGTGACAGGGAGCAGGCATGATGACTGCAAGTACATGTTCCACTGTGAGACAAATACATGTTTCTCTGTGGGAGGGAGAGAGAGTTTTGTGGTGGTTTGCATTGTGTAAGTGTTCCTGGATTTGCACTGTACTTTTGAAGCAGGGATATTCTGTGCTTGTTATAGAACTTTTTTTTCTCTCCTGCATCTCCAGATAGCTTTCTCCTGCAGCTACCTGTGCCTGTCTCTGTGATCAGGTGAAAAGAGAAGATATATTTAGCAAAATGATTTAAGAGCAGTAGGGAATAAAAATAAATCAATTAAGGTTTAAGTATCTGAAAATCAAAAATCAAAGTCGTATTTGTTCCTAATGATCCCTTCCTTTATCTGTTTTAATTCAGAAAGAGCCTTTTGGGTTGAGAAGGCTATTATCATCAGCAAATGCCAGTCTTTAAAAACAAAAAAACAAACAAAAAAAAAAAAAGGAAAAAAAATGCCTGTTAAGTACTGAATACTAGCAAGTTTAATTGACCAAGATTAAAATGCTTTTAGAGACATATAACTACCCAGAAGGGGGAGGGTGGTGGAGGAGGAATTATAAAAAAAGAAATTTCTGCCTATGAGGTCTGTTTGATGTACTCAAATGTATCATTCAGCTGCTGTGTCTCAATAGTTTAATTCAGACCTCTTTGGGCCCTTTTCCTGGGTCTCTTCCTGTTGGTCCCCAGTCACAGACTTGGGATACATCTTTGGGATTGTTTTACACTCAAACAGAGGGCCTAAAGGAAAAGCTACAAAATATCAGAATGCTTTGGTATTTGGCCCAAAGTTCCCCAGTACAGACATCTGGATGAAATTACAGAGCATTTTCTCCCTCTCAGTGTCATTACAGGCCAGTTGCCTTCTTCCTGTACACAGCAAATGTGATGTACAACCCTCCTGTGGTGGTTCAAGCCAAGGCACTTGTGACATATTTAAAAGGAACTTGAAGTGTATGTGTGGCTGGTTACTGCTGTTCAGTTGAGGGGGGGTAAAATTAATGTGAATTCCTCATTGCTCAGACACATCTCATTGCTCTTCAACAGGAGCTTAAATTTTCACCATAGCTCATGATTTGGATGACTGAGGTAAAACTTTGGACAAGTGTCAGCTTCTGCCCAGCTAGCCTCTCTGGAGCAGATGTATCTGTATCCAAGGAATCCAAAATACTTCTGATTATTCTGATGAAGCAAATAAAAAAAAAAAAAAGAAGAAAATAAGAAAATCCCTGAGGGAAAAAGATCCCTTGACAATTAAGATTTCCTGGTCCCCTATTAAAGGTTCTTTCCCACAGAGTTCTCCTAAACTTCATTTGCAATGCATCTGGCAGACCTGAGATGAGTCTCAATGTCTCATATTATTCAGCTTAAGATTGTGTGAGACTGTGAGTCTTGGTCCAAGTGAAGCCAAATGAGGATAATTCAATGACTTCTTTTAAACATTCTTTTGAAAGTTTGAAACCATACCTTCATGTTCCTTTTCAAATCTTGCCATGAATTATTTGTTCAAGGGAGTTTAGGGAGGAGAAGTAAATTAATTCAAATCTCCATGGCTCCTGCACAGTGCCCTCATTTTTTCACTATCCTTCTTGGCAGGGGATGAAGCACACAGCAGAATTAATAGAGACTGGCAGGAGGGCAGTGCAATGTGTCACTCATCAGTATACACTTCTTTGACTTCAGACCTTTTCCAGCTGGATCTACTCATAAAAACCCTCAGTGCTCCAGCTGGAAATGGCTGGTGACTCCAACTGTGCCGCTGAGACTCTGGAAAACTCCTGCAGACAAATGAACACAGGGGGAGACTGATGGTCCCCTGGTTCTGCACACACTGACCCCAGCACCTGCCTGTAGCCTCCCCCCTCACTGAGCAGCAGCATTAGCTAATGTGTTCTTGATTGCTGCTGCACTTAAACAAATGAACTCATGCAAAGCTGTTAAATGCAGGGCAAACAATTAATTAAACACTTTACTTTTGTGCTGTTTAAAATGGGAAAAATAAACCAAAATATGACTTTCCTGCCCAGCCATTGCCACCCCTCACCCATTTTGTTTTTATCAGCCCAGCACCACTCTTCTAATGACCTGACTTTTCATAGCATGGACTTAATAGCTCAGTAAATGCCACTGTGTGAAAAATAGGTTCAGCCAGTATCTCAATCTCCCTCAACTGCTTAAAAAAAAGTTTTCTTGATTTCAGATGTCTATTTTAGGGAAATATGAATCCTGGACTTAGTGCATGCCAGGAGACAGCTACCCTGTTCAATTCTGTAAGGTTGAAACATTTCTCCAAACAGAGTCCTCCCAGGGAGGGTATTTTCAAGTCTTGAAATTCATTCAGTGTAAGCTTTTATAGTCATTAAACTGTGAGGATCCTTGAGATGATTATTTTCTGGCATTGAAAATTGTTTAACAAGGATGTATTCCACAAGTATATAAACCTACTAGAGAGACTCAAGATACCTCTGTGGAAGAAGCTGGACATAAAGAAAAATCAATCTCACATCTTTGAACAGGTACTAAGTTTAGATCCCTCCCTTCTGCAGATGATAGCATTTTGAGATGGAAGGCATTCAGAAGTAGGAAACTCAGGAGAAAGAAGATGAGGGGACCAAATAATAGAAGTTGACCATGTTGTGAAACCACAATTCCTAATCAAATAAACATCCATTCTCAGGGATTTGCTGGGCAAACACCTCCTCTTCTATACTCTATTTTTAAGAGATACAAAATTCACTTTGAGCACTGTTTCATGGCTAAAACTTTTATCAATTATTTGAGTCAGCTAACAATTTTACTTTGCATATTTTAAGGGGGAAAAAAATCTACGAGTGATCTCAAGCTTATAAAATTTGAAATAAACAAAAAAAAAAAAAAAAGACAAAAACAAATTGAAGTTAATTTTCCTGAAGATGCTCCTTAGTATTTACATAATGGGTTTGTATTTCTAAAAAGAAAATTTTGCAGATCATTGAACCACAGCACAGTGACTAAGTGAGTTTGCTACTAAATCATTCAAAACAAGAGTTATTTAGCTTCTAGAAGAAGCAAACATATTGTTGCATAAGACTCTGAAAGGACTATTACAGTTTTTGTGCATCATTAAAGCAAAACTCCCAAATAATCCCTTAGTACATAGGTTGGAAAACCGTGGCCTGAAATGAAGCTATGAATATTTATTATAGCAGAACTACAGCAAGTGAGAAGCAGCTTTGGCCTAATAGTCTGTAATGCAGCTGGCTGCATAATCTGAATATTACAAAGACAAGAATTTACCAAAGCTAAATAACAGCAATCTGCTGTTCAGCTGAGGCAGCTGGAGCTCTGGGAAGAAACAAACCTCCCCACTGTCCTGGACCAGAGGTGACCATGCTCCATCCAGCCTTTGGCCCCCATATCAAGGCATTCTCAGTCCTCTGCTGTCTCACCCAGGTGTTGGGAGGGGACAGCCCTGCCCCTGCCTCTTTGCTGTCCCTGAGGTCATATTTCAGCTGTGTGCCAGAGAAATTCATGGTTCAGCACAACACTTGAACAGACTGGTCCTGTTCTGGTCCATATACCCAAACTGTGCCATCCCTATGCTCACACTATATTGTTGACAGGAAAAGTGGGCACAGCCCAGACCCAGAGACTGAATTATTGGCATTTTCTGCCCTTTTCTTACCCTTTTCCTCATAATTTCTGAAAGACATTTCTATACTTTGAATTGACTGATATTTTTGACCCCTGCCAAGCACAGGGAGAGCATTTTCATGGAAATCTGCAATGACTAACTTTGATCTAACTTATGTAGATAGCTGGAGTTATTGTTCCTGTTGTGTATTATTTTGCACCTAGCAACACTGAATTTCATTTACCATTTTAATACTCAGCCTCTCCATTTCATCCATCCATAACTATTTATCTGCACCATCAACTGCAGGATGGTAAAATCTAAATAAGTTTTGTGCTAATACAAACTGTCATTTCACTACTCCCTGCTTTTCTCAGATCATTCATTAATACCTTGATTAGCTCCAGCTCCCTGCTATGTTTCACTCTTCCACATTGTGTTGGAATTCCATTTAACTGCAGTCTTTGCAAAGTGATTATTTTAGCAAACAGGTAATAATTTATAAGATTTTTTTTCATCTTATCTCACAATGACTTTATGCTTTACCCAAATATAATTATTTGCATCATTTTTTTTTCACCCCAGTAATTTGGTAATACCATCCCAAAACATCCTAAAAACCTAAGCATATTTAATCCACCTAAGGCACTATTTTCATAAAGGTGAAATACAGTGGGCACACCCCTGGCAGACCTCTCTTTTATTTTTTATTATATATATGTTATATTATTATATATACATTTTTATTTTTACTATTATATATATATATTTTATTTTTACTATTTTTGTTATATATATATATTTTATTATTATATATACTCCTTCTCAGTGAGAACACAATACACTTTCTAAATCCATCTATGACAAATAGACATAAATCCTGTGAAGTCATATTCTGATGAATCCTGGTTCTAAAGGTGGCCCATTTATACCATATTATCACCTGCTTCTCTAAGATTCAAGTCACTAGTTTGTCTTCTGATTAAACCTCTATACACAAGCTGTCCTTCACGGGAAAAAATAGAC
This sequence comes from Haemorhous mexicanus, assembly GCF_027477595.1. Classification (NCBI taxonomy): domain Eukaryota; kingdom Metazoa; phylum Chordata; class Aves; order Passeriformes; family Fringillidae; genus Haemorhous; species Haemorhous mexicanus. Next base: position 13,763,567 of record NC_082348.1, read on the forward strand.
TGCAGCAACAGTTTTTCAGTCTCATTTTCCCAAGGTGGAGTTTCCTAAACAGTAGGCTTTGAAAGTCACTGGAATATTTTCAAATTCATAAAGCAAAATCTTCTGTCTTCTGTTTTAGGGTGATTATATTTAGGGGTGGATATTTCTGTTTTTTATAAAGATGCACATTTTTGTCCCCTTAAGACACCACAAATTGTCTTGATCTAAATAATATGACCTTCTTGCTAACATTAATTAATCCCTTTACTTAGAAAACATTTTCCCACAGAGTATTTTTCCTTCCCTCTGGCAAAGCAGTCAACCAAAATAAGAGAGAAGAAAAATCTCATCTCTTGCACAAAGGTGTGAGAGTGTCAGACACACACAGGGCCACCCCCCAAGAGAGCCAGGAGCAAATGGACTCTGGAGAAACTGCTTCATTTCTTCTCCAGGTCAGGCTGTCTGTTAGCCATTAAGGATTCTGCAAGCCTGACTGCAACGTGTAACATTGAAGTTAAGATCACTCTAGTCAAGAACACAGATAAAATCAATGGCTTATAGCTGCTCACATTTATCCATTGAAGTGGTCAAATTCTTCATGATATGTGATCCCTTTGAAAGAATTTTCTTGTGATTGATTTCTCTGTATTTTCTACTTTCAAGGCACTGAACAAATCACAGGTTTTTGAAAAGCAATTGCTATTCAAACATAGGGTACTTTCTCCTGGATTTTTGCTGCCTATGTATATACCCACATGCACACAGGCCTGATGATTTGAGCAAAGCACAGGAAGCCTTTATTTAGTTTTCCACTATAATCCATTTAGCCTTTATCACTGAGAAATGTAGGGGGAAAAATGTCAGTTTTGCAGGTAACAAGTCACTGTTGGACATCATCCAAGCTGCACTGTATGACTGTGTAAGCATTACTCCCTGCTGTTCAGTGGGAGTGACAATGTGCCTTCCTCACAGCCCATTGCAGCTCTTCATCAGAGGAAAGCAGTGCACCAGCAGCATGGTGAGCTCAGGCAGAGGGACCCCATGTCCCCCAGCTGGCAAAAGAAATATTCATGGAGCCACAGCCTCGAGCAGCCCTGCCACAGAAGCCTAGAGCAATTTAGCTGGGGAGCAGAAAGCTGTTCTACCTAGTAGGGGCAAAAGCTGGTGAAACACTTGCCTGACTTCATCTTTGTGTGCTGAACTGGCCCTGCAAAAGTCCACAGGAGAGCTCCTACCAGGAGGAGGAATGTGAACCTGAAATATGGGTAAGGGTGTGGTAGTCAGGATAGATTGGTGGAACAGCACACTTTACAGGAGAGGTACCTTATTTTCTAAGATGTGAGCTGCCTTTGGCCTTTGGATGTTGATCACAGATTGGCTGATGTGCAGGAATCTGTCAGACCATGATCTCCCTCTCTTGATACCCTAGGTTCTAAACAGATCATCCAAATTATCTAGAGCACCCAAATTATCTAGCACTGTTCTTATGCTTTGGCTAAATTTATGACACTAGTGAGCAACAAGATGCAGAGATGGAAAGAAAAAAAAAAAAAAGGACAAAAGCAGTGCTTTTAAATTTAGCAAAACCTGTTCTACAATCCAGTTTGTCTCAGCAGTTCTCACACCAGGATCCCTGCTGGCAGACAAATGCCTCAATCTCATAGCAAGTTTTGAATGATTTCCATCCCTCCCAAAAATTATATCAACAGCAAACTAACTTTCCAAATGCTTCTCAAGGACATGTTTCTGACTCCAGGGCTGTCCTCTCAGGGGACAGCTTGTTTCACTCACTATATTCTGCCCCTTTTGCCATTGCATGTGTATCCTTATGTGCCAGGCTGATGTGACAGTCCTTCCTCTGGGGAAGAAAGAAGCTGAACCCTCAGAGCTGGATGGGACTGGCTCAGCTCTGGCTCTATGTGGCAAATAACCTTGCCCAGGATTTATTACTGCTGTGAGCCTCTTTCACCAGAAATCCCTTAAGCAGACCCTGACACCAATCCCAGTTTCCCATTCTGAGGTAGAAGGGAGCCCTTTGATTTTATCCTCACAATCTTCATGTAAGTTGTTTGGATTTAAAATATTACACAGGGTAAGTTTCTTAGCCCAAAGCTGCTGTTTGTTTCAGTGACCTTGACAACTTCTCTACATCTGCCATCTGTTCCAGAAATTGCTTTACCTGGAGCCTTTCCTTGGTGTTCTCTTCACCACTTGCAGGAGCACCACTGCTAAACTCATCTGAGACACCTCAGGTGAATGGGGAGCAGTGCACAGCTGCCCACCATTCAGCAGGATCAGAGTCCTGCTGCATCTCACAGAAACAAAGTAAGGGAAAGTGTCACAAAGATTCTCAGACCTTCACTTACAAGTTTAGTATGGACAGCAGAACCATCACAAAGAGGATGGAAAAGGACCTTGAAAAACCCTGTAGTTCATTATGTAAAACAGGTAGAACAGCACAACTGCCATTCCTTTGCTCTTCATCCATCTTGTCTTTCCCTTGCCCTCTCATTTTCCCTGTTCACATCATCATTGCTCTGGAGCTGGCTTCTTTATCCCCTCAAAGCAGCTGGGAATACTCTGACTGCAAGGTGCTGCTACAGGGAATAAAGATGATCATAACAAATAAGAAAGCAGAAAACTACTGCAGATGAAATAAAATGCAACACATGAGTCATTAAATATTGAACTAAACTCAGGCTGCATAGCCAGACTCAATCTGTTTTTACTGATGGTAAATGATGGGCTTATATAATTTTCAGTATCCTGATGGATGAGATGACATCAGTTGTTTAGGCTGAGGAAGACAGAGTGAAAAGGGTTCATTTTACTTTTCTCACTAAAAGGCCAATTCCTCTGCAGTGCTGAGGACCTGAGGCTTCACTTTCTGGTTGGACTCTCAGTTTCTCCAGTGTTAATAAAAGCTGTGGATTTTGGACCAGTTTGGTTTAGGCAGTTTATAAAAGGTCCTCAAATACAAGCTTAAGGATTGATTACCCTTGTCAGTTTTTAATGAAAATTAACAATGTGGGTGGGAATAGATTTTTATAATTACCAGGCCACTGAAATTAAAAAGAGAGAAGATATTCCCCAAAACTCTGAGACACCATTTCCCTCCAGCCAGGGGCACCACCACAGAGTGACTGCAGGGAGGCTTGCTTTGCTGCAAGGGAGAGAAAATAAGAATTAACTTCTGATCTACAAAAGCACTGGAGCTGTTGGAAATCAAGTTATTATTTAATAAGATGCCATGCTTTGAACCACTAAAATTAAGGGCTGGGGGAATCTCTCTGTCACATTGCTCCTTTTGCCACTCAGACCCATACGTGGCAGCCACCTGAGGTTAGAGAGCTGTAATTAAATTAATAAAGCAAGGCCTGGCTACTAAAGAGGGAAACAAAGAGAAGAGTGATTATAAATAATTACTGGATGTACTGGTGTAATTTAATTTTTTTTTTTTTTTTTGCTCTTGAGGCTGGTAATTTTTTTTGCTGCTGTTGTTCTTGATGGGGTCTCCAGTTAGAAATCACCTGCCAAGCCACAATTTTTCATCAAAGGTTGAAAAGAGGTTGAGGTGACAGAAGAAGTCCAGCATCTCTAGAAAATATCGAGAATGTTTTGCTAGATAACTGACAATGTAAAAAATTTTCCTGGTATTTTTTTTTGTTTGGTTTTGTTTTGAGTAAAAAAAAATTACCTTTCCCAAGAAAATTAAGAAGAAATTAGCAAATTTATTATCAGTTTCCTCTGGAACCCCTTTCCTTAATAAAATTGAATTTTTCTAAAAAAGGTTTGCTTCAAGAATTCCTTCCTAGGTGGCAACACGAGGACACTGTTAAAGAAAATGTTGATTGCGATGCTTCAACAACAGCTGCTGCTCAAACCATATGTGATGTGTCTGGCTTCTTGGCAGCTTCCTTCCTGAAACAGGTATTCATCTTTCCAAACACATGAAGACATTATTGTCTGTTGTTAAGCCCAGATTTCAAATCATTGATTCTTGTGAAACTTGTCTGGCCTGAGGTTCAGTCCTTTGCTCCACATTTGATTAAGTTAGAAATACATCTTTGGTTCTCAGCTTGTGCATTCCATGGCTGGAGCAACACGTTTTTCACAGCTTCTCTCCCCACCACCCTCAAGCCAGTGATGTAAGCTGTAGCTCGTTCAAAGGCTTAACAGGGAATCAGTTTTATAACTCACAGTTCACCATTGAGCTCCAGGCAGTGCTCTGCACCTTTTCATATAAACATATCAGGTGGTTTGTGATGAGCACAGACCCAAGTTGAGTCAGTGCAGGCAAATGTGTTTGTAGATGAGCAGCACATTCACAAATCTTTGGGTGGAGCCCAGCTCCCACTGTGGAACTCAGAACTGCTCCAAGCTGAGAGCATTTGAAAGATGTGAGACCTTTAGATGTAGGGATTTGTCTCAGCTTATCAGAAAAGAAAAAAAAGCCACCTGCAAGATTTAGATCTATATCCCCACAGCAGGCTGTTGAATTTGCCCAAAAGTGTTTTGATCTGCAAGTTTTGATCCTGGCTCACTTGCGTTTGGCTTATCAGGTTTGGTCTCCTTCATATTTAGAGCATACTTATCACAGATTGAACTCCCTGGCTCTGCTTTCTAAAGCTGTAGGGTGAATTACAGCCCCTCCTAAGTAAAAAAACCAACCACTAAGTAAGTGTGTTTCTGATTTTACTAAAACTTTCCAAGAAAATGGGTCTTAAAAGGGCAGTGTTCTCCATCTAACAAGATGGTTGCCTGGATGTGGAGCAAAAGGTTAAGTTAATCTGCTAAAAAATTGGGGTTTACTAAACGATTTGAAAAAGGCAGACATCAGCCGTGAGGTCTGTATGTGTTGAATCAGAACCCCAAACATCCCAGGTGAGAGGGGCAGTCATGAAGATGTGGATGTGTTGATCCTCAAGGCAACTCAAGTATTTTTTCCTAGTAAAATAGTGAAGGAAGCAGGCCCGATGGCCCATTGGAGAGGAATCCAGGTTTCCTGGTTCCCAACCTTGGACACCATGTGACGTCATCTGTCAATGGAAGAGCAGAAAACAAAACCAAGCTCAAACTTTTGACTCAGGGATCACTGCAAATTTCTGTTGGGACTGCCTTTCCCAGAAGCTGGTATTTGAAGGAAGACACTCATATTTCACTCTTCTGGTAAAATAGCAGGCAGCAGGTAATTTCTGTCCCTCAGTGTCTCAGTTCTCACACAGCCAGCCACACTGGGAAAAGCAGGAATTGTGGAAGACTGACCTTGAGACTGCCCCTGACGAGTCTTTTATCCAACTACTCCCCATTGCTAGGGTAGTGTGCCCTCTCCATCCATCCATCTCTCCCTGTGTAGCTGAAGTATCACAGCCCTCTGGAAGGAAACAGGAATGCTCCCATCTCCTCAGCACTTTGAGGTTTTGTTAGTGGTAGGGATATTTCTGCCTTTACAATCCCCATGTAAGCTCAAATTCGGGTTACAAAGAAGGGCTTGACTTCGCCTTAATTTAGCACAGAAAAGCAGCGCTGCTCTCTCCAGCAGCTGCCCCAGGACTGTCCCTGCCCGTGGTTCTGAGAATTAAATTCTTTGAGGGTATTACACAGTCGAGTAAACAAAAGGAACAACTGGAGCAGCTCTGCATGAAGAAGCCCTGAGGCTCAGAGAGAACAAAAGGAAGAGGACCCGTTTAAAGTCCTTACATTTAAGAGAATTGCAAATAACCTGTGACTGCTAGTGTCTTGACTGAAACTCATTTTCTGAGCACACTGAAGGGAGCAATTCTGGACCTTTTGGGAATCCAGACTTAAAGTGTTCAGGGACAGTACAGGAACAGACAAAGTTTAGTACCTCACACTCAGCACAGATTCACTAAACCTCGATAGAACAGCAACATCTGTACAGTTGCCGAAGGTGTCCAGCTCCATTTTTGGATAAATCTGCTCCAGAGGAGCACCACAGTCCACTGTGGTTGTGCCTAGTAACATATCACTGGGAGGGCCAAGAAAGATTCTTAGTACCCATTTAACTACTTCTCCATTCATCCCAAATTAAATCAGCAAAGAACTGATCTGAATCAGAAGCCAAATTTAGAAACATTTTGAGAAATTTCCCCACAGGGCCTAGGGGAACTCCCTCTACAAGGCTCAAGCTCATACACACTTCTGTGGGGATGTTCAGAGGCTGCTTCCTCCCATCCTGGCTCCTGCTGAAAACTTTACACCAGGGCCACAGTCTCAGCCTGTGGCCTCTCACAAGCTCTAAACTGTCCTTCTGCTTTTGAAAGGCAATGAGGCATGTTGTGGCTGGTCAGAGCGCTGATGTGCTTTCAAAACTGTGCATTGCACAGATATAAATCGGTGACTTCAAGTGCTCTATGAGAAGTGAAACCAAAGCACTTGCTTGTGCAGGTGCTTCAGGCACTGAGGAGCTGCAGAGTCAGCCCCTGCTCTGACCAGTGAGAGAAAGAAGGCCAGATGGGTCAGGCTGGCCCAGCAGGATGAGCAGGGCCACGGCTGATTCCCAGATATCCCTGTCCTTCCCTTCCACCCTGGATCGGTGCTGCTCACCCCTGCGAATGCAGGCAGCTGTGCTCGTGCCTGGAAGCTGACAGAAAGGCTACCAGTAAAGCTTTGTCATTCCCACCCAGGGAACTGCAGGTGCTTCCAGGGTCACCCTCATTTCTGGAGTGGAGCAGATATTTTTGTTGGCTTTGGTAATTCCCGTGGTCAGAAGAGAGAGAATTGCCACATAGGGGATTCAGTGCAGGCTGGAAAGGGTTTGACTTTGACATACTAATCCTCTGCATTTTTCTTCTTCTTCTTTTCAGGTTAAAGTCTTGGTGGATTTCCTGAGGAAATTTACTTTAATGGGTCAAAAATGCAGCTTTTGCATTTTAAGTGGCATAGTCTGTAGCTGACACTCTTTTAGAGGAAAGAAATCTTGCAAGCTAGGTGGTATGCAGCTCCATCAGTCCCAACACAGATGCAGAGTCAAGCTGTGACCACTGGTTAGAAAATATGCCTCCAGGTTACCCTAAATGTTTTAATCAATCAGGTACTTGAAGGGAAAGGGACATTAGAAGCAAGAGGAGTAAAAATGCATTTAGTGAAGGAGAAGAGATCACAGAAGGTCAGAGAGAAAGAAGTTAGCACCTGTGAAATACATAAAGGCTATCAAACAACAAGGTGAGAAGGAATGTGTCACTAGACAATCCTTTTTTTGAGTTTCCATTGCATTTCTGGTGCTAAGTATCAGTGCTCTTTGATCCTGCCTAAGCAACACCCTGGCCTGGATGGACCTCTGTGGAGAGGAGGACCTGCCTTGTCCCCACTGGGCTGAGCCCATTCCACAGGCCATGCACAGAGGCACAACGCCAAACTGATCTGCACTTCACTCGAAATTTTGCAGTCCTTCCCCGGCTGTTCTATTTCAGCCTTAGGCCATCACACTGCGGGTGAATGGCAGCTTTTCACTCTGCTTGTTCTTCTCTGAAGAAGGTATTTGTTTCAGTACTCACTACATCTGGCTTTCTTGTTTGTGCCTTTGGTTTGAGTAATTGCCTTAATCTGAATTTCAAGGCTGACACCCTGCCTGACCCTTTTCTACTCACTTCGGTATTGCTTATGGCATCCAACCTTCTTATTTTTTGTTTTAATTAAAAACTACAGCAGCTTAACGAGCCACTTCTACATCAAATTTATTTCCAAAAACAATATGCATGCATGCATGTATGTTCACGTGCCACAGGATTTCACTTTTGGCTTCCAGTACTCCCTCTCATGCATATACATTAGAAATGGATTTCTACAAAATAGAAATCTATTTTCCATAGATTTATGGAAATAAATACATAGATTTATGGCAAATAACTCAATTAAAATATTCATGTTTTAGTTGAAAGTGTGTCCCCTAAAACCATTGCAGCAGCTACTGTTTTTCTCACCAGTTCAGCACTATTTTTACCTCAGCTGCTATAACTGAAGCAAACTGTCCTGGCCCTGGGTAGCAGTGATTTGGTATCCAGGTGCACACACACGTGTGCAGATGCAGCAGGTTTAATTGCTGTTTGCTTTGCAATGTAAGCCTCTTTAATTTTCCATTCGTTAAATAAGGAACATGCAGCATTTACGTAATTAATTTGCTCAAATAGTTCAGCAATTGAGTTCACCATCTTTGCGCCTGTTTCAGAGGACATTTCCCAGCTGCTGCAGCCCCGAGTGCTCCCCTGCAGTGCATCACTGCTTCTCCAACATGAGCCCATTGACCTCCTTGAACTTTCTCTCACACCTACCCACCAAGCTGGTTTGCAGTTGAACTCTCTGATCCTCTAATCTCATTACCCCTTGTTCCACGGCTCCCTCGTCCTGCCCTCTCTGTCTCTTTGCTGATCTCTTGGCTGCCTCCTCCTGCATCCATCCATTCTCCCATTTCAGCCTTCCCCTGACCAACCTACCCACTCCAGCACCATCCCACACTGCTCAGGTCGTTCCTGGGCTGTTTAGCCCCTGCTGTGCACCTGTCCTCTCCCTCAGAGATACCATCTTAGGACCACAATGTCAACTGAATATTCAATGCAAGAATTATGAATGTGCTTTCATGCATATATAAGCAAGAGGACAGATGCAATAACAAAACCTGAGGTCAAAGTCTGAAAATATCACTGGAAAAAAAATGTTGCTAGATTGGAGAAATTGATTAAGACCTGCAAAATGTTTTATCCTGATGCAGATTGGGTTACCTAGAAAATAGCAATAAAAGGCAATCAACCCCCTTCCTGCTTGTGAATATCTTATATTTCAATAGTATATGTATCAACATGTTTAACAAGACTTCCAGAACAAATACACAGCTGACCATTTACATGTATCTCAAGTCCTGAGGGAGGTGTGTGTGTGAAATGAGTTACAGGGATGTTGGAAGGACATGAGGATCACCTGGCATACAGGCACATAAAGACTTCTGTCAGTATGTCAGGCTTTCATATCAGATAATGATTACAATACTTAAAAACTCTGCATAAAATGCATAAAAACTCTGTCAAAACAATATTTTGACTTGCTGGTTGCAAACAAAGGATATTTTTAACTGCAGCTGGTTTGAATTTCCTGTATATTTATAAAAATAAAATGTTCTTTTCATGCTTGAAGTAATTCTTTTTTCTGTCAGCTGGTTGGGTTTTTTTCCTTATGGAATCAAATTAATCACGAATGTTCCCTGGCTGACAACACAAATAGTCTTTATGTTTCATAATGCAATCAGAAATTTTCCTGGGATGTATTTGTTGGTTTTTTTGGGTGTTTTTTTCCTAAAAGCATCCATTTGTTACCCTTAAGAAAGCAGTATCATACAATACAATTTCCACTGTGTAATTGGAGCTCCAGGCTTCACTCTGTTTGTCAGTGAAGCCCAGAACTGCCCCGACCATGGATACAGCACAGAGCCACCCCACCAGGGCAAGACCACAGTTCATATGTCATAAACCCATCAATGCAAGAAATTTATTGTTGATAGGAAGAACAAAATCCAGCAAAACCCACCTCATGCATGTTCATCACCTGAGTTGATTTGCTGCAGGAAGTACCCAGTTGCTCTGGTGCAGTAAATTAAAAGTGAGACGTATGAGTTATCACCATTTAAATTCAGCATGGATCACTTGAAAAATGAATATATCAAATAAAATGCCCTGGGTCCTGAACTGCTGCCTTGTGAAGCCTGGATGTTCTAGTTCTGCATCATACATCCTTGAACTTTTGTCATATTTTAATTTCAAGCACAGATGTTTGTAGTTCTAGTGACTGATCATTTCTGAACCTTCCTGACAGAAAAAAAAGCATTCTCAATCCTGTGTTTGTACAGTGACACCTGCCAAGGGGTCATCCTTGTATTTTCCATGCTTTTTTGGTAGCTTCTTTACTAACAGAGGTACTGAGTCACTATTGATTAAACAGTTAATGATAAACACAATAAAATTACTTAGCAGTTCCAAGATCTTCCTAGAGGGGAGAGGAAAAAAAAATTTTTAAAAGTTAATTTTAGCCTGGATTTGTTTCCCTACAAAGTTTAGGAATAGCCACACAAATTTAAGTAGTGGAAGGGGTAAAGGAAAAAGCAGACAGCAGTTCTTGTCTCCTCACTGAGAGAGAATAACAAAGCTGGTTTAGCCATGTGCCAATGTTCTGTGGTCACCTTGCACAAGAGTAGTTGCAGCACGGCAGAGGAGACAGAGTTGCAGTTGCTGAACAGCTGTAACAGCCAGGCCAAAACAGCAGAGGCATTTTCTTCAGTGGGATTTTGAAAGCAATAAGTTAAAACATTCCATTATTTATGAGAGCATTAAATATTCAGCCAGGAAGTATAATAATGAAATAGATATGATCAGAACTTGTCTGAGAGTAATAGCATTTTGACTGGATGTTTTTTGAGGGAAAAGAATGCTATTTTGTGATTTTTGTTTGAAAATAGAACTTTCACATATATGAGTATATTTCCAAACAAAGTAATTGCCAAAAGCACTTTCAGAAGACCACTATTATTTGCAAACTTTCCACTGGCCTTGTCAGAAAGAGCTGGTCTCTGAAAAGCTTTACAGTCAGACTGACAAATCCTCTGTCAGTTCTTAATGTCTTAAGAGTCTAAAACCAGTAAAGGTTATTTTCAGATTCCAAGCATAGAAAATATTTTATTTTCCTTATGAGGACTTTCTCACAAAACAATAAACAAAATTCCACTGAGGATGTAGAAAAACATTTCAGATGTGTCTGGAAATGCAACATTTGCAGAGTGAGAAGCCAAATGTAATCTTGCCTTGTGATTAACCAGTGTTAGTTTTGACAGTGTGATGCCTTCATGATTATCCATTTATCTATTTGGGTGCCTTATGTTTGGAGAAGAACGTAGCTTAACTTTGCAAATGGAACAGGAATAAATTATTCTAATTGCCATTAAAATGTTTCTATTTAAATACCAGCTTCTGCCAACTGCTACCCCGCAGTGGTTTGTGAATGGTACCTAAAGCAACACATGCAAGGGAAGCTTTTGTGATGAGACAAAAATGTGCTGCATCAATGGATGCTGTGAAAAGGGGTAAAGTCCTAGAGAATTACAGCAAGCAGAAGCTCATCCCTTTTGTAGACTGTTGTGTACTTTGACTAAATTAATCACATCTGGAGAAAAAACATACAAACATCACTAGTTAGCTGCCCCCTTCCTCAGCAACTTAGGGGGTTTTGATCTTCTTTTACTGTATGTAGTACCCATAGTGGTTACAGTCTCTCTCTCTCAAGCAGAGTGCATTTTTGGATGGTAACCAGATACTAAGAAAGTCTTTTAAGATGAGAGCTGTGGAAGCTACAATGTGGCTTTGGTATTACACTATAACCCTGGGTCATCTGCCTCTGTTGTCCAGAAGGAACTTTCTATTATCCAAAACATGCCCATGTCCCCTGATTTGTTAATTATGCTGACAAGTCCCTTGAATTTCTGAAATCTGTTACCCAGGCTTATTTATCTTTCCTTATGGCATCTGAATAATCAGGACTACACTGTTTTTTATTGTTTTTCATAATGCTTTCTGCTTTTCAGAGGGCAAAAGCAGTCTCTCTCTCTCCCCATTTTGCAGAATGCATTAGACTATCCAAACAAATGAACCTGGCCAGATGAGAAATGCAACCTGTCTCTGTCTCAAGTACTACTTCATACTGTTGTGCAATGCAAGCACCACAGATTTGGCTGCAGAATACACAGTTGACACATTCAGCAAGAGCAAGATGAGTATTTTAATTTCCATATGCCTCATTAAAAAAAAAAAAAAACAACACCCCAAAAAAACAGGGGGTTGGTAGTCAGAAAAGTCAAAAAAATCATCAAAGCTGTATCACTAGAAAAATGTCTACAAACTGGGAATGCACAGAAGGGTAAACTCTCCCCAGCTGATCCAAGATTATCAGAATTACATGAATTCTATGTAGTTAAGGGTCCTATCCCATCTAATGGCTACCATTTGAAGCTTACAGATGGATTAAAAGGACAGGGCAACCCATCCCTGGGGTGGTGCTCCCTGGAAATCGAAGGCACTAGGAATCATCCCATGCCTCAGGTTGTTTCTTTGCGCATAAAAGCATTTGCAGATTTTATGCCTAAAATTTGTTAAATCTTTTCTTGAACTCCTCTGTTTGAATACCTCCTGAGTTCAACAGTTTAATAGTGCGGTGTGGGGAATTAGGTATATCTTTCTGTGTCCACTGCCTCACAATTCCATGGCCTGCCTCCTTGTTTCCTCTATTGTGCACAGCTGCCTGAAATATTCTCCATGCAAGTCAGGATGTTACTGACCCCTGCCAGGTCATCATGCGCTGAAGGCAGAGGAAATGAAGTAGATAAGCTTCAAACTAGATAATGGGAAGAGAATTATATGTGCTGAGTTCACCCCTGCATTTACTGAAGAGTAAAAGGAAAATCAAGCATACAAGAAAAAGAAATGAATGGAATAGAACTGAGCAAAGGAAAACAACAAAGAGAAGGGAAGCCTACTGGCTGGAGTGACACAGTATAAGGATCACCTGTACTAGAGCAAAGTTTCTCACTGCACAGTAGTCTCCATTGGCTCCATCAGAGTACAGTAACAGAGTTGTATTATCAGCCAAACACATTGTGAGACTGCCCAGTTGTCAGGATGGTGATACAGTTGTTAAAATGACCTTGCCTGGCCACAACATTGAGGATTACCTGTGAAACTTCGCATGTTAATCCAAGGCACATTACCTGGGCAATAAAGCAGGGGTCCAAGAACACTGATGCTATCTATATGTCAAATCAGAAGTAAATGGGGTAACATAAACACAACAAAACAGTGACCATAGTTATAATGGGTTTGGAAACAAAAGGAAAGGCAAAGAGGGCCAAGTGGCCTTGCTTGATGCAGCACAGTGAATAAGAAGGAGTAGGATGGATAAAATAGACTACATTGGTGTGAAATTGCTTAGAGAAAAGTTAATAAGAGATTCTATTGAGTAGTGCTGGGAGTTTGTTATAGATGCTTCCCCCTCCAGGTTCAGAGTTGGATATGAATAGCAATTTCTGTAATGTTATTAGAGGAAAAGACAGACTAGTGAGAATTGTGTCATTAAGGTAGACTGGCTCCCAGGCATATGTTGAAAAATAAATGCAACAAATAATTCTAAGGCTCAGGTGCTCCTTCAGGTGACAGGCAACACCCTGGGCCACTAAGCAGTGAGGATAAAGTGGAGATTAAAGATGGGCTTGGCATGCTCCTTGCACACTTTGTCTTAGTGCTCAATAAGGACAGCGGTGTCAGCTGTGGGGACAAATGAAGGGTGAGGAGAAGAGTGCAGAGAAAGCATATATCTGAGGCAAAAGGAGAATTTGGAACTGAATATGACTGAAGAATTCAGACTGTCTTCACCTTTGGAAATTGCAGGTACAAGAATCTTTAATAAATCTGTCAAGTTTTTATGAATGGGACTGTGTGCTTTGACGACAATAAATGTACCACCCTTATGTAGTGAAGAGAGACAGGAGGAGAAGCAAAAAGGGAACTTGGCAATTTCAAGCCTACAAATCTGATCTTTGTAACATGCAGAAGTTGTGGCCTCTCCAGGAAAATGCTTAGGCTGAAAAAAAAATATATATTTCCTTCCCAAGATGGCAAGGAAGCTGGAAAAAGCCATAGGTAAGGCTAACTTCCTAACTGGTGCAGGAGGAAATGTGATTCAGTGTATGAAAAAATGATATGAAACAGTTTCCAGCAGTACCAGAAACCTGGACACAGTAACACCAGCTGTCCCTTCCACTGCTATCACCATAGGTATTTTCTGAGACCTTGATTTTTGAAGAAATTAAGTACGTGTATTACTCTCAGATTAGAACTTTGTCTACCGAAGCCAAAAAGAAGACTTTAAAAATATATTGGTTTAATGATAATGTGGGGCTCTCTAATCTTGAAAATATCCTTGGATGTTCTTTGAATATCTCAGTCTCAAATCTCATCATATATATACTTAAAATGAGACACATAATGTAACACCACCTTTAAATAAGAACTTAGTCAACTTTGTATTTGCATTACCTACTCGTATTCCAGGTAATGCAGGATGGTACAGGAAGTCAGGAGAGCTTTCTCACTGCATGTTCCCAGAGTTCCCCAGTGAGCTCCAGCCTTGGGATCTCATTTCTTTTGCCAGCAGGCACTGAGGCAACAGCACAACTTAAGATTTTAGGCATCATCACACATAAAAGTCCCAGCACTTATTTCTGGATGAATCTCCAAAGAGATATCAACTGGCTGTTCCTCCTTCATGTACTTCACTTTGCCAGCAAGGCTTATAAAGAAGAATTGAATATATAGAAGGTGTGGTCACCGGGATACAACAGCCAAAGAATACATTCGTTCTCAAGAGACTCTATGTAATGAAATATTAAATTTTTAAGTAATACAAATAGTGCAGTCCTTGCAAAACAAACAAACAAAAGCAGAAAAAAAACCACCACAGTTTTACTTCTCCCTAATCAAGCAGGGAATGACACCAAAAATCTGTATAAGCAGGGCTGGTGCTGCTCCAGCAGCCTCGAGCCTGTGCGTGTAACTACCTCTCACAAATCACACCACAAACAAGAACTCACTTGTGCAATGGCTGATCACTGCTTTTCAGGAGAGCATGTATGTCTGTAAAGGGCTGGGAATGGAGATGTTCAGCAAATATGAAGTATTCTCCTTTTCCCTCCTTGAACTGCTGTCCTCACACTGAAGCAGTGTCCTCTGCACACTCCACACGTTACAGAGCTGGCAGCTCTTTACCAACCCTGTTCCCATCCCCTTCACCTGGGGCAAGTGGCTGATTGCACCTCCAGGTACACCTTGTAAAAAGGCCATGGAGTTCCCATTGTTTGAGAGTGATACCTGCACATATCCCAACAGCTGACTGTGGCCAGCTGAAGGTGTCAGTAGATGGATGTCCAAAGACATGCCCTAGTTACTGGGTTTTGTGAGACCAATTAAAAAAGGGCGTCATTGTTCTGCATGACAAATGGCTTCCTCTGGATATTCTTTACCTCAGTTCTTGGCATATATTATCTTTAATTACATTTGTCTCAAGGGAAGTCTGAAGTACATTTTTTCTCTCCAAGTGTGGCTTTTTTTCTTCCTGTAAAACAAGTCTTTGCTTTATTTCTGAGGACTTCACGCTTCATCTCCCAGCATGTCGTGGGCTGTAAAGCTTCACCCTGCCCTCCTTACATTGTTTTTGTATAACAGAATATGTCTGCACACAGCAGTTTTGGAGAGGACCTAGCATAGGGATTGAAGCCCTTACCCAAAGCCTCCCCTTGGGGACATTACAGAGTCCTCTGACTCTTGCTCAAGAGGTCTCTCAGTGACACCATTTAATGTGCCTTCAAAATATAGGTCCCTTGCTGGAGTCTGGGCTCTCAGACAAGGCAATTATAGGAATTTATCCCTTTCAATGATACAGAGGGAACAGTAAAAAAAAAAAAAAAGAGTGAGAGAACAACGTCTGTGGAGCAACCAATTGCCACAACAAAATGAAGACCTGGAAAAGGGAGCAAAGCAGAAGGTTGCCAAGAGGAAGTATCCTCCTGAGGCTGGCTAGTGATTATAAGGAAGTAAAAAGTAAGCTGTCAATAAATGTTTCAGATTACAGGGTATGTCAGACTGTGAGAGGAAGAGAGTGAAACTCAGCCAGTGCTTCCTACCTCCACTGACTTAGGTTAAAAGCATCTGCAGTTCTGCTGTGAATAATTATTGCCAGTATTTAATAAGTCTTTGCAGAAACTGTCATGCTCTTAATCTGCAGAGCTAATTATGAAAAACAAAGGAAAGTGTCTAAATAGGTGGAACTAAGTGATTAAAGAAAGAGCATGAAACCTGCTTGTAAAATAGGATGAGGGGTTTGTTTTAAATTTTAATGGTGTAAAGGGCAAGAGAAACAGAGACAAAAAAATCAACTTTGCTCATTATAAAGAAAACCAAAAACAAAGGTTACCTTTCTGATAGGGTAAAGACTTGGAAATGAGACCATCTGAGTTCCTGGGAGATCTGCAACATTTGAAGGTAGAGGGGTAATCCTCAACAATAGGGGGGATCTCCCTATTGAGCAGTAGTGCCTCTCAGTTCACTTAAATAGTGTTTTGGCTTAAATGGTGTTCTTCATCCTGTTGACTTCAGTGAGCCTCGAGATATGCTGAGATATTTTCATGGCTGAAATTAAGGCTAAAAATATTTCCTAACACACATGCTGAGGCCTTATAGCAGTGTGGGACAGGCTAAGCTAAATGCCCTAACCCAAGGGGGAAGGCTGTGACAGAACTTGGGCTTTAAAACAATTCTATGAATTCTGGGTTTGGAGTTAGAGACTTTTTAGATATATATTTCTATTTTACTCTATTTTAAGAAGTTCCTTCACTGATATCCAGCCCTTTCCTTGTGTCCCCAAAACAAACATACTTTGATAGGGGGAAAATGGCTCTTCAATAAATGACCAGCTCCAGGCTATGGATGTAAGCAGAGGAAAAAGGCAAAACACAAAGGTATGTAAAGAAACACTGGTAGGAAACTCAATTCAGGTTGAGGAATTCTGATTTATTTTTTTCTGATCTTTTAGTTCTTTCCTTCTAGATAATACCTTTAACAGAACATTGTTATTTCTGCAAACATCCATCAGAGCCCCAAGAAATTCAGAGTGATGGCTAACATATTAAAAAAAGAGCCCAAATTTCCAAAAATGTGGCAGCTCCCATCAGATGCACACACAGCTCTGCCAGGAGCCTAATTGACTTAGGAGTTGTTTTGTGGTAGCTGGGGAGGCATCAGGCAGCAGCACAGCTGGTGAGGTTTCAGGCAAACTGTGATTTTACCTATTTATTTTCTTTCACTGACTTGTCATTCCTAGCAAAGGGGTAATATTTTTATGGCAATTTCCATAAGGAAAAAGGGAAGATTTTTTTTTTTCTCTTTTTAATAAAAAAAAGGGCTTTAACTTGTTATTTGAGATGTTTACACATCTCTCATGGTCTGTGATGAGTCCTTTAGGGATTCAGATCACTGAAGAGCAACTTATCAAATGCTCCTTTTGCTGCTAGGAAAATAAACTCAATTTACTGATCAACAAAGTTGATTCCCTTCCTCGTGAATTGAATGCATCTATTATGAACTCCACAGGGAGTTTCTAGGGCAAGTTGCTTTGAAAATCAGACATGAAACTGTGAAAGGTATTCCAAAAATGTTCAGAGTCATCAGTACCTTTCTTCTTGTCCACACTCTTAATTTTGTTTCTAGGATTCACAATTCAAAATAGCAGAACAAAAACAGGTCACTGTGATTTTTTTTAAGTGTATCTCCTGAAATGGGACTGAGAAAATAAAGTCTGCAATGGAGAGTTGGCAAGAAATTCACCCTTCTTGGACAAAAGGTACCCCTTATAGGCACAGATCTTTGTTAACAACATTTAATGCATTACAAATGTTTACAGATGCTCTTGCACTGCATACAGTGCCCCAGTAAAGGAGAATGCACCCAGAATCAGTTCACTGGATATGTGATGCCCCAGGAGACAGAAAATTAGTCCACAGTAATGCTATGATTTAGAGTGCGTTTTCATTTATTCCTAAATGTAAAGTGCTTGGGTAGCAAACAATTCTTCTGCAGGGAAGAGATGTACAATCACTTGAAACTAACAACACATTAAGTTGACTATTACTGGAATCCTGCTGCTTCTTATTGCTCTGTGTATAATAACTAGGCAAATATATTCAGATCTGGCGTGGGTTTCCACTCATTCCATGACTGTTCTATTTCTACCTGCATGGTCTAAGCCACTTAAGAGAGGATAATGAAAAAAGGTCTGATAAATCCTTACCTAGAATTTGTAATTAGTTTGAGCTTTTTGCAGCCCACAATCCAGTTAGTTTAAAGGTAAGTCAGGCATCTCTCCACAGGTTCCAGACACCATGGAGACAGAGTTCACATTCCATTGAACAGGACAAATGCTGGGGTGATCTTTGTACAAAGGGAGCAACGTCACTCCAACCTCTCCCAGCTACATCAGCCTCAGGAGGTGGCAGAAGGAGAGCATCCAACAATCCCAAAGTGGCTGAGCAGTGGCAGGAGCAGCATCAGAGCTCTTGAAACAAGAACTTTGATGGGTTCTTGAAAGTAAGTGTTTGTTTTATTCTAATGGCCATGGCCACCAAAATTAGAAAGCCCTTGAATTCTGCCAGGCATTTGTTGGCAGCTTTCATTTCCCCCTGAATTGTTTGTTGCACTTTCCTTGAAGTGCCAGAAATTGCCACAAGCTTTGTGCAGTCCCTGGGCCGTGCCTCCGAGGCAGCCTCTAACTCCTGCTCAGCCAATCAGCCCAAAGCAAATCTTTTTCTCCAGCTGGAATAGCATCTGCTCTAGCACCATGAGAGAGGAAAAGCCTCTTTTTCTAAGCACAGTACAGGGGGCTTTACATCAGTACCAACAACAGAAAGCATCTGATCCCTTTTCCTCTGCCCCACTCCATCCTTCCCACTAGTGCAGATGTGTCCCTTGGTGCCTTATCAGCCTGTCTTCATGAAGCCCTGAGCAGGGCAGCTGATCCTCCCAGCTCAGCACAGGACTGCAGCCCCCACATTACAGCCCAAACTGCTGCAGGCTACACAATCAGTATGTGCTAAACATCAGCTGCCTCTCACCAAATAAAGCCCAGATGAAACCCAGCCCTTGAAGAAAGAGGGGGAGTATCTCCTGGCACACATGGGAAATCAAAAAACAGTCACTGCCAATTACAGCTTCATTCAGATGGAGCACAAGAAAGGTTTATCATCACTGAGATTAGACACAATATTTCCTTCAACTTTTCTTTTCTGTCCTACATGTTTTTTTAATAATGAAAAGTAAATTTCTCCAGACACAGAGATTTCTCTTAGAGGTTGGTGAAACCACAAAGTGAAAGCCTCCCTTGTAGCCATGCTGGTGGGCAGGAGGGAAAAGGAAACCTTTTTTCCTGCCCCTCAGTAACTCCTGGCCTATCTCACTGTTGGTCTGCACAGCCCAAAGCACAACAGATCCTCTAAATGTGGATCTAGAAAAGAGGGGGGGAAGGTTTTCTTCTCTGCAGACCCCATGCCAGGGGGGGACTGTAAATGGCAAAGGGGGACTGTGTCCCATCTTGTGTGGGAGGCTAACCAATGTATCAGACCCCTCAGACAAGGTTTGCTTTGGGGGTGAAGTGAGGAACTCCTTGATATCTTGCCTGTTCCTGGAGAGTGTTAAGAGCAGGATATAGTTAAACCATTTCATGGAGTTTTAGGACCAAGATGGAGCTTTCTTAATGATATCTGTGGTACCTCTGCCAAAACCAGACAGAGTAAGCAGGCATCTTCCTGATCCAGTTGAAAACAGGGTTCTTGAGCTCCAGAGCACACTCCCCTTTTCCACTTTCAGTTCAAAAAGCAATCTGACACGGGCAATGTCCCAGGCCCACAACTCAGCAGCAAAAAAGCCAATCTGACCTAGCTCTGATATCAAACTGTGGGAGCTCTCTGGCAGTTCCAGGACACCTTATGACGTTCAGAAATAATTGAACAAGGTTGTTGAACTGGGTGACTGGAGCTCTATCCCAGGCCAGTATTCTCTGGTACAGATTGCAAACAGGGCAACTTCTATCAGCTGTGCATTAGACAGCTCAGGTGCCACCGTGGTTATCCTAATATCAGCAGATAAAGCAAGACCCATTGACCAGTCTGGTTTGGTTTAGGGGGTTTTTCACCACATTCTCTAGTATGGTTTTTGCATGTGCCAGTGAGCTTTTGCTGAAGCTTAGGAAATAGACTGGACCAGAAACTGTGTCTGTTAAGCCCTATGGACATCTGCAATTTATGAGGAAGAGAAGAAGTTTTGGCATTTGGCCCCTAGGCCAAGGGAACAGTTCCTTTCTCATTGCAATTTTGTACAAATGTAACCTGAGAGTCCAGCTGGCTTCACTAAATCCTGAACAATGTCTTAATTCACATGTCTTTGTCCAGCTGGAAGAAACATCTGGCCAGCCTCGCGCAGAAGGTCACCAGCCAGCAGAGCAGGCTGTGCCATCAATCCCTGACCCGCTCCAGTTACAGGTTCAGAGATGGAAAGACCTCCTACTGACACCCCCTGAGCTCAGCTGATTGATTGTGACCAAAGGAAGTTACAGCCTTTCCCTGAGCTGATCAGATGGCAAATCTGAGGGGACAGCAACCTCCAGCCCTTGTGACAAGAAGCTGGAGAAGGGTTGGGAGCCACAGCATTTTCTGGAAACCTCTGTGTAGAGAGCAGCTGTCAATCAACATCCTTAATTGGTAGTAACAACTCTCATCACAGATGAGTGCCTCAAAAAGCCACCCTCTGTGTCAGGGAGAGCTTTTATGGAGGAGGCTGGGGAATGGATAACAAGTGAAGATCCTTTTGCTGGGCTCAGGGTTAACCACCATTGCCATCAATTATTCAGGGTTCCCATGCAGACGTAAGGCAAATAAGGTATTAAAAATTTACATCTCTCTTTCCCTCCACTCCTCCTTGGTATCATCACCCCTTAAGCATATCTGGTGAATGTGAGCATTTACTGTTAATTAGCTGTAATGATAATTGCAAAGAAAGTACAAATGCCTTGACTGGGGAGATATGATATGTCTCTCATTAAACCCAGACTAATAGAAAATTCTTTGACTTCTTCTCTTTTATTCCAGAATCTCTGGTCCCACATTAATTTAAGATTTATTACAACTGAAGATACAGGGCTACATATTGGTCTGCTGAACACCTCTAAAGGCTGTGATGACCATGTGATTTATGCCATTTTAGGAGTAGAGTAAGTCTGCTATAACATATTTTTATTTTTTAGACATTTTGATCTTTCAGAAAATTAATTAGCTATAAAAAAAGGAATAAAAGTAATCTCTATACATTATTTCTATAAAATGTGCATATATTGAATGAACAGTTTTCATCTTCTATATGACTTTTCATCTCACACTTACTGAAGTTCAGGAAAGTAGGACCAAGTAGTCCACCTCAGTATTCATTTATAAGCAGTTTACCTTTCTGCCACTAGTAGTGTAAGCTGCTCTGGTATATAATAACTTACAGGCTTGGGAGTCTTCTGGACTCTCTTTAAGTTCAGGAAATCACAAGTCTGTAACAGTTCAGAATAAATTTCTGACTTCTTTATCCACTAGAAGTGCTCAGCTCAGTGAGAGGTTACTATGCAAGGTGGTAGCACTCACAGTGCTGTTTCTTCTAATTCCCATTTCCTTACACACTGTCACTTGTATTGCACATCTATAATAGAGCTGATGAAAAATTATCCACAATATTTCTTTCTTGCAGTTGGAAAAGGCTGACAGGATCAAAGCAAAATGCTTTATGGCAGTTTTAGCAGATCATACCCAGTATAGCCAATACACCTATGATAAAGCTATTCACCTGAACTTTGCACACTCAGTGGAGCCCCCCAGGCTACAGAGCCAGTCTTTTTCTGTGGCTCACTGAATATTTTATTATTTATACAAAACGGAACAGCTTCAGGAGGAGAGGTGGAAAATGCCTTCTATGCCAGGATGACAAATAGACCAGTAATGCATTCAAGGCTTTGCTAAATTTTTTTAAAGTGAAACTTGGGCTTTTGCATTTGAACAATTCAATCGTGTCCCAGTCAGGGTATCCCAGCAGTCAGAACAAAGAGAACAAAATATTCTTTTCAGTGTGCACCTGGCTGGTCACTGCTGTGTGCTGCAAAGTAACCCTGTAGGCATTACCAAGCTGTTTCATTTTGCCCAATTGCATCTAACTGACACATGAACAATGTAAAAGCTGGGAATTCTCTGAGAAACATGAGGAAATAGATTGGACTGAGCATATTTGCAGTTTGCAGATGCTGCTGAGAAAGGGCTGTACTTATATTGCTTTGCATTTGTCCCCTGGAGAGAGAAAGGGCCTTGGGACATTGTGAGGGATTGCTGCTCTCTCCTGCTGACCTCCACACTGCACAGGCAAATTGCAAAAGCTTCCAGTCAGCTAAAACACAATTTCGTTGGGAAAAGGAGTAAATCTGCCAGGTGGAAAATGGGAAAGCACCAAAACATTAAAATGGCCATGATTGCCAAGTGGAGACAGCACATATAATCAACAAAAGACTGTTTTTAAGTTTGGCATATGGCAGGTGACAGTTGTCAGGAAATCCAAGTGCCTTATCACTTTCTTGTTTGCTGCACAAAATGCTGGAGTGATGCACCAAAATCAGTGAGGGCACATCAAATAGATTCATCTTCCTCCTGAGAGCACTGTACACAGCATTTGCTGCCTTTTCCAGCAGGACTTGGAGAAAAGAAGAACAACGTATGCTTAAATTTGCAATTACCTTGTGGTTCTTCCTTGGCTTGCCCTAAAAACACCCTACTGAGCAGCTTTTGGCTCCTGGACACTTCACCATGCAGAAGTTTAGGGTCCAGAGAAGAGTAAGGACCCCTTTGATTCGTGTGTATTCAGCTGGGCAATTCAGCTGAGCACTGGCTTCCAGCAAACAGAGAAAACACCCATGAACCTTCACACCTGTTTAAACTGCTGCCCAAAACCCTAGTTCAGCAAAGAGCTTAAGCACACGTGTACTTAAGCTGGACTAAAACCTGCCCTGGGATGCTGCGTGGGTGCAGTAACTCAGCATTTTCAGGGATCAAACCTTCTCAGGGGTGTTACAAAGTCAGTGCTGTTGGGTTAGCACCAGCTGCCAGGAGCAAGGACCTTATTGCAGCCCCTCACCCACCACCTTTTACAGCCCTTTAGAGAGACGCTGGCATTTACATTAGAGGAAGTGATGAATGAGTTGCTAAGGCTGCCAAATCACAGCTCCACTCAGGGCTGTATCAGGTCCTCTTCTTTAACACATGACAAGGTACACCAGCTTTTCTCTGTTGACTGTCCTGGAAGTCAGTGTCTGTCTGGCTGCAGTGTCCTGCAGCCCAGGTGGTCTACGTCAGCTGTGGCTCTTGAATTTAAACCCTAGAGTCTGGTATCCATCCTAGGCAAGCATGTGCCCTGAGTTCACAGAAACTACTTTCCTTTTCTATGGCAGCATGTGCTACAGCACATGGCACAGTCAAGACAGCCACAATACACAGAGTGCCACCATACAACATCAGAAGGCTCCAACCCAAACAGAGTAACACCTTACCTCATCAGAAGGCTTCAGGCATCTGCCCATACAGAGTAACACCACGCCACCTCCAAAGACTGCAAGCACCTGCCCTTCTTGCTCTTTAGCCCAGCCTTTTATACCCTCACGTTCATGCATTGCACCTGTGTGCCCTCTGCTCCCTTTGGTGATTGGTCAGTGCTCCTGGGCACTCCATGGCTCATTACCTTCAATGATGGTCACCTGTTTCTCACAGGTGTAGCCCATTAGGGATGAGGCTCTGCCTCAGCCCCACTCCCAATCACCACAAACTGTGTGCCTACACTTTTCCACACCTCTCTATCACATATTCATTAGCCTAGGAAGGAAATGTTCTGTTCTATATTGTCTCTGCAGATTCCAGCTTTTCTTCCAGAACAAATAACTAGAAATAAGAAGGACTGCAGCACTCACAAAATGGTATTCAAGTGAGAAATCAAAATCTGTAAAGTTATACTATGTAAATTGTATAGCCTTCAACTTCACAGAGTACATTTTTGAAGAATGTTCATGAAATAAAAACTATTAGAACTAATTAATTTTTCAATTTACTTTCCTTATCATCTGTTTAAAAGTCAAAGGAAGGTTTGCCTTACCAGAGCAATATGTTATTCTTTTTTTTTTCAAAGCAAGCCCTGAGTCACCTTGCAATAACATATTAGAGGGAACATAATGGAGGGGTAAGAGAAGAAGCAAAAAAGGATGCAGTGTATTTCTCCAGATAATATAAGTGTATACTACATATTCATAAACAATATACAATGACATTAACTATGAAGTAAATATTTTCATATGGAGTGTTCTTTAATGATGATGAAAAGGGAACCCAGGGCTTTTCCTAGGGGGTTGGTGTCTTCTCATTTGTAATCGTATCTGTCTTCTCACCATGAAACATTTTAATCTTCGACTAGTTTTATGGCTTTGCAAAGGCTTAAAGAAGAAAAAGATAAGGTCATAAAGGTGGTGAAAAGAGGGGAAACTTGTAAATTTGTTTGAACCCAGTGGTTAAAATGGAATTGCGGAGCCCTGTATGAAACGTGTCCATTCGGCAATCATGTCTGCAAAGGATCAGTATCTCTCTTTGACATTTTTAGAGGTGTCACTGTAGTTATCCAGGCACATTATGACCATTGATTGTCCTCTGAAGACTCATTTATTTCAGCAGAGCTGTGTTGATCTGCGTGGCTGCAGGGCAGCCTTCAATTCTCAGGCATAACATAAAGCAAGGCAGGCTGTAAACAGCCCACCAACAAAAGAATGTCTTTTGCTTAAGCGGGAAGTTTGTTAATTTAACTGGAAAACAAATGTGTACCACAAAGGAAAGAGTTGTGCTGTATTACTAGAAATCTGCAAATAAGGTCTTCATACAGACTGTGGGGGGAACAGTGAAAACCCCAGGGCATAATTCTGCCTAAAGCCAGCCCCCTTTGATAGCACAAACTGTAATTATTACTTGTGATCATATCCTGCACTAACAATAGCACGCAATGCAATAGAAATCCAAGCTTGTTTCAGCACCATTTTTCCTAAGTATATAAAACATTCAAAAAGCTATGTGATATTTTAAATTCATTGCTCCCTGTCCTTATACATCTTCCCAAAAGTCTTGGAAAAGTCTGTATCTAGTCCAGAGAGAACTGTCTGCCTGTGACATTAATTTTTTCTCAGCCTGTGTTGAAGAACAGATATGAGAACATCACTACCAAAATTCAGACCATAATGGGGGAAAAAGTCTCAATTTAAACTTGCCACTCAAGAGGGGTGGCAAGAAAAAAAAAAAACAAACATGTAGACAATTAGGTACAAGCTTCAGCTGGTGCCAGGTGGCTAAGAGGTTGGCAGGGTGAAGGCACAGCATACCTGTTTCTAATAGCAATGATCTGCACCTGTCTGCATCACAGCCAGCACCTTTGATTGCCATTCCTGAACACGCTGCTGTAGCTGGATCTACCTGGGAGACTGCTGTAAGCACAAGACCAGAGTAAATTCTCTAGATTTATAGTAAAAAACTTTTACTGCTGTCTCGCTGAGTTGTTCAACAGCCTAAGTTGAAAGCCAAGTCCATGTTATAGCATTCAGGTGTACTGACAAGCTGCAGGAAAGAAAATTGCAGCATATATAGACATCATTCTTCTGCAATCCCCTTCTGTGTAAATGAAGTTACACTGGCAAAATAAACATTTTGATGGAAAAGATCCTGTCCTTTAAACGAATAATTTATAGATGCATTTCTGGCTGAAATTACATTTCATCAAAACAGGAAAGAACAAAAGAAAAATGTTACCACTTTGAAAGCTTCAGGACTATGTTCCATGAAGTGTGTGAGGGCTTTTTTACTTTTATGCAAGTAAATTATTTCCTTGAAAGTATCAGTCTTTAACTCCACGTTTAACTACTTGTTCCATCATATTTCCAAGAAACAGAAGTAGAAAAAGGATAAATATGTAATAGAAAAACAGAATAGAAAAAGGAGCTTCCCAGGGTGGAGACACTGAATGAGTTGAAGAATACCTGCATGATATCAATCCCTCTCAGAGAAAGGCCCTCTAACCATGTGCATTAAAATAATCAGTATTATGTTCTTCAGAAGTGCAGCAAATAGGTGTTCCCTTCAGGCAGAAATTAAACCCCATGCTCCTGGCAGAGCAGGGACACAGAAGGGTTGTCCTAAGAGTGTGGGTGATAGCAAGAGATCAGTCCAAGGAAACAGAGAGGAGACATTAAACTGGTGAAACAAAAGAGGTGAAGTAATAAAGATCCAGATTCTGAGTGGGATTTAGGCACCCAGTTCCCATTTCCTACAAAATGCCTGAGGAAGTGCTGCAAAGCCTGCAGAAGATCCTCCTCTGTTTTTTTATCACCTCTGGACTGAAAACAAACAAAAAAAAGTCCAACAAATCCAAGAGGGAAAATGACCTGTGAGGAATTAAGTTCTGAAATTCATTTGTCAGTCTCATGTGTACCTTAGCAAGCTCCCAAATAGTCCCAAGTGTTCAGTGATAGCACAAGGGATGTGACTTCTTACCTTGCACAAGCAGGCAGTTGTGATAAAAGACCGTTTTTATTTCCATTGTAAAGAAAAGTCAATGTTCATTTGTTTGGGAAGCCTCCCTGACAGAAAGCTTTATCAGCCATGAAATTAGCCCTTCATGCTCTCTTAAGCCAATAGGCCAGGACAGAGTCACCCACTGCACCTGATGCTTGCAGTTAGTCCTGATTAGCAGCCCCTCACGGATTTCAAGCAGCAGCCTCCTTAAATGCAGGCTGTAAAACTTCACTGGCTGCACTAAATCAATAGGGAGGCGAGAGACAGGTTTGGAGAAGAGATGGGAGAAATAAACAGACACTAAAACTACAGCATTATTATCTTTTTTGGCAAATAGCCACCAAAATTGCTCAATATACTGTATAAACAAAAACTTACACTCACACACATGCAGTCTGTCTGGCAGAGGAAAAAAAAAAGGAAAATATACCTTAAATAATATGTTCATTCTCTTGGGCAAACAAGCAGCAAGCAGTTATATTTAGCAAGGTAATAAAACTGTATTGTAAAGCCCAGGAGACCCATTACAGCAATGCCCTCTGCACTCTCAGTGCTTGGGGAATTCTTATTTATTTGCCTATGAGAGCATTGCTGGAGACTCATAAAGTGCCACCAGGAAGCCCAGGTGAGCCTGCAATCTCTCTGTAGGATGTGACCATTAGCTACTGAGAACTTCACAGGGGTACTATCACAAGGATCACATCTCTGCACTACAGAAAATGTGAACCCTGAGGAAACCTCAGCAATTTATAAACTTAGTGATACAGAAAAAGAAAATAGAAAACTGATCTTGGGAATGTTCCTACATGGAAGCAGATCCTTTAAAAAAGGAAGGAGAAAACCTAGATCTACTGTGTGTTGGGGCAGTCAGGAGGATCCAAAGCACCTGGTGCAGAATCCACGGAAAGAGAGCACTGACTGGGTCAATTCCTGCTGACATCACACAAGAAAATGCCAATACAGCATAATACAGGGAGAAAAGGAGAACACAGGGTATAGGTTTCATGTCATCTAATCTTCTATATCAGCTCTAGCTGAACTCATGTCCCTTTGCTGAGAGAGGAAAATGGGACTCCTTAACTGGAATTCACCCAAGTTATTTTTGTATGGAATTATTTTCGCTCTGAAAATATCTGCTTCTGTCTACTGATTCTCACAGAAGTATAAGCCAAAATCCATTTAGAGTGGCAGCAACACTGGGAAGGACAGACTGACATAGAACAAGTTCTCTTAATGCACAGACTTATTAGAAAATGTGCTATTTTTTACAGTTCTCTTTGGATAATCCCACAGAATAGAACAGAATTCATTTATTTCTAATAATAATTTATTAGGTAGGCTTAAAAATTCCTCTCTCTCAATCATGTGGGAAATACCTTTAGAGGGAATTTACTCTGATTTAATTTCTCTTCCATACCACAGAAATCTTCCTTGTAGATTCAGATCAGAACCAGGGATATTCCAGAAAGAATCTGAATGAATTTTGGCCACACAAGGATAGGATTGCTTTTAAAGGTATAATGAAGTGCCCTGAATGGAACAAAACAGGATGCACTATGGGTAGGCTGAAATTTAAAAAAAAAAGAGAGTCATTCTTGGATTTGGTGAACACTTCCACATTTGTGACTGCAACCAAGGCTTACAGCAAAGTCAGCATCCTGAAAACCCCGTGGATAGCTCATTATATACATATACATCCAAATCATGTAATAAAGAGTACAGCAGGGGCAGAGTCTGTGAGTGTGGGAGCTGACACTTCTGGTACTAGCTCAGCATTCCCCTCTGCTTCTGTGCCCCCATGTGTAAAATTAGGATAATAATATTGCTTTCATCTTCCTCACCATGGTGTTGTGACTATTAATTACCTCGCATGTGCCGAGACTTGGATAAATGCTAAGTTTTAATCAGCTCTTGATGAGCTTGGGGAATGCAGCAGGGTCTGAGCTGAGGGTGGAAGAGCAAGTCACACTGATCCCATCTGCCTGGCACAGGATGAAGCCAATGCCATTGCCTCACCACAGTCTGCCTCCTCACGCCCCTCCAGGTGACATCTCTGGCTGTCCATGCAGGGATCCCAGTTTTTTGGACATCTGATTCACAATACCTCTGGCCTCCCTAGCAGATCTCTCTGACCAAGGACTGGTCTATATTTCCTCCAATGGGAAGGGCAAAGTTTGGAGCAACATTCACCAAAGTGCTCCTATTACCCACAAACTTGCTAAATTTCTTGCTGCCAGATGTTCACAGGGATTACAAGCAGGATTTGGTTCCACACAATATTTTGAAAGTGTATGATTAAATCAGATGGGCAGCATCTCTTCCACAACAGCTAAAGTTAGTGGAATGGCATGAGTGGAACTGTGCCAAGGTTTTGCAATTTTGCATCACAATCTTTGCTCCTCTCTTGGAACCACTTGCTTTACTCTTTCCCCTACTTGTTGTTTAGTTGGGTGGTTTTGTTGCTAGCAAGATATTTTAATAAATCTGTGGTGGTTAGTCCCTTTTGAATGGAACCAAATATTTGTTCTGTTTTCTCCAGGAGTGTTGCCTGTTGTATAAACTACTGGGGTAGCAGCAAAATGATGGCTTATCTCTTTGTCCAGGTCTGATATTCTGGGATCAATGGCACTGCAAAAGACAAAACTCTCTCAAACGCAGTGTGATTCATCAACAAGCACAAAAACAAATTCCACAGGAACCCAAGCACGACATTCAGAGGTGGAAACTTGGAAATACAGGTCAAACAAGTGCTTTTGTTTTGTTTGTGGGTGGAACAGAGAACTCAGGAAAGGCAGAAACATAACCCCCTGAATTAATGATGAATCCCAGTACTCAGAGATGTGTCTTTTAAACAACCTTTGATAATTGGCCTCTTGGTAGCATGTAGCTAACATCCTGAAATAATGGAACAGAAATCGGCATCAATCAACACAGCATGAAGTTCCTTGTTCTCCAGTAAACACATATTCCTGCTAAACACTGGTGGCTCTTTGTCCTAAATTTAACACCAATTAGGGCCTGATCCTCAGTTCTGCCAGGAGGGATGAATGTCCTCCATACCCATCCAAGTCCATCAAGAAACACAGAAATATCTCAGCAGCTCTTAGAAGACATTCTGCAGAGTCTGACCCTTAGCAGTTTGATAGCTTGAATGCTAGCATTGCCCAGAGCACTTACACTGACAAACAGTCAGACATCCTTGCACATTTATATACAACAAAACAGAGAGAAAAATATTCTATTGCTGGGCTTCTCCTGAGGATCTCAAGAGCCAGGAAATCTGCAGCAGAGTTAAGAGGGGTTAGAAAGAGGAAAAAGAAGAGGTGGCATTGATGCAGGGAAGCATAAATAATTGGTGTGAAGATTCCCTTCATGTCAGAAAGACAAACTGAGCTAATTTTCCATGAGTATCCCAAGAGGAATAGAGTCTCATTTTATTTCAGCTAGGGAAAAGAGGTTATTCTGCCGTGCTACTCCTTTTCTGGTGTAAAATGGAAAGAAAGTTTCTCATATCTCCATCAAGAGATTTTTCTTGACTGTGAATGTAGAAGGGAGATTGAGGTTTACAACAACACGTGTCCCTGCCTCTGTCCTAAGGAATCAGCAAATTGTTGCCAGGTCTGCAGCCACTGGTGAAGATCCCCATACTCTATTTACATCCCTTCACATTCAGCCCTTCCTGTCCAAAGCAATTGGAAAGGATTTTGGTGAAAGCAAACACGTGCTGTAGGGATGGGCAGCACCTCTGCCTTTGAACCAGCTCACTTCCCATGGGAACAGCCTACTACAAGGTAAAGAGGGTCACTCTCAGCAGATTAACTCACACAGCCAAGGAAGCAGCAGTCTGCAAGTGCCACACAGTGAGCAGCACACAGACAGTGAGACTCTCATTGAGATGTAAAGTAAAATCAGGTCCTCTGACCAGAGCTGGAATTTGTGAAAATACAGGGGCCTCAAGGGGTGAAAAGGCCAGACCTCAGTGGTGCCATCAGACAGGGAGATGCAGTGGAGATTATGGACATAACTGCAAGGGCTTTACTGTCACAGAGGAGAATATCCTGCACCAGACTGCTCTTCCCAACCTGGGAAAAAGCAAGAAGTTGTCATTATCTCTCGTCCATCATTTTGGCAGCTGATAAGGAGAGGGAATACCGTGCCAGCCTCTTATCTGCCCTCTTAGCTTTGACAGACCTGAGCCCAGCAAGTCTTGTTCTGCGCCTTCTGGCAGACACCAGCACAGGTCAAGCATTGGAGGCTTTTGGAGGCAGCAAGTTCACCACCTTTGAGAGGCAGCCAGAGAAGCCCCACTGAGGTCACAAATGGGGTTTCTTCCACTGTCAAATCAAGACAACTCAGATGAAATGCACATAAATCAATGAATTATGACTGTCATTCCTGTGCATAAGAAAAAAAAATACTATTTCCTTAATTTCTTATCCTTTTCTGGGATTTAAAACATGCACAACTGCAGTGCTTTCATTTTTGCTTGGAAGTTAGAATATTCAATGCAAATTAAGAACCAGATTAAAACTTCCTAGTAAAACAAGAGGCTGCAGGAAAGTGCTGATCTGATGAAATGTAAAGTTTCATAGTAATAACTGGATTGCAAAGTTTCACAGGAAAAATTTTCCCTAAGTGAGGTCAGATGTCTCATTTCCCATCCATCTAAAAGTCAGAGTGATATTTGAAATAATGCTATTGATAATAGGGGTAAAATATTATCTTTTTGCCATGGTCAACCTTTGCCTAAATTAAATATTTGGACAAACTTGGTGTGAAACCTTTTGAGAATATGCTTTCCAGAGCATGAGGAAAAAATATCTATTATGGCAATAACAGAACTTAAACATATATGACAGTAGTATCAAAAGAGTGGTGGTAACATTACTTCCATATTTACTGTTTGCTTTATAACTTCAGAGGATCTGGTCTTACTCTCACAGCTACTTTCTTTCTTCTTCCAGAGAATTTCCATGTAATTGCCTCAACCTCTGCATTTGCAGAACTGCCTGTTGAGTGACTGCACCAGGCCAAAATAGATCCCATATTTAGGAGCCTAGCCAGAGAAGCCCATTGAGGTAATAATAATAATAAATCAAAAAAGGTTGAAAAGTAAATATTCCTGTAGCTATGCATCTAACTCACTCCATTCAGAGACCAAATATCTCAAAAGCTCCATCTTCAAGGTGGCCAAAAGCAGGTTGAAACTCAGCTGCTTTTGTGTGCACCCAGTCCATGCTGAGCCAGCCCAACCATGCTGGGTGTCCCATGGGGGTGCAATCCAGCCTGTCTTTCTAAAAGGCACAAATATCTTGTTCCAGAAGGCTAACAGAGCAATGTCCTTAGTCAGAAACATGAACACCCCCCTCACTGTGTTTCTGGTTAAATGTATAGCTCAGGCACTTATAGAATAATAAATCACCTATAGAAGTCAATGAAGGAAAAGAAAAAAAAAAAAAACACCATGAACAGCTTGAATAGCAATTTACAAAGTTGCTCAGCACAGCAATATTTAAAGCTGTTCTTCACTATATGTCATTTTCAGATAAGTTAATAAAGAAATATAGGAGAGAATCAATTTTTAGTAATCATTACTATGTACAGTAGTGAAACCTCCAGGTTATTCAATTAATTCTAGACCATAATTATGACCCAGGAACAAATTTTATAAATCAGCATTTTTTTATTTAACCATACAAATCAGACTCTGATCTTGAGTGCAGATCAAGAGTTGTATATCTCACAGCTCTTGCTGTCTCAGAAAATAGACACTCCAAGGATTCAAGCCCCTTGAGGCATAAATTGTGCACACTTCAAATTCCACAGAGATCATGGTAATTATAGTAATTTTTGACTCAACATGTCACAGTGCCCCAAAGACACTCAGGTTCTTTAATAGAATGCAGAAAAGGAAAGGTATCTGGATAATCTAATAAATTCTAGGTCTCAGGCGTAAGAGCAGATATAAGAAATAACCAAACCAAAACCAAAGTCCATGCCCAAAAAAATTAAAACAAACAAACAAAAAGAAAAAAAAAAGAACAAAAACCAATAACCAACCAACAAAAAATACCCACAAAATCTGAGACCCAGTCCAGGATCAAACTCACCTGGAGAAGGCTACAGCAAAGAGAGCAGCTGAGTTTCCTACCCCTTGTAACACTTTCCCTTACTAGTGCAGTTATCCTCTGTGGATTTCAAAGCACATTCTGGTTGCAGAATTACATTTACAGTTTTAGTCTTACAACATATTTTGGCAGGCAGCCCAAGGCTCGGAGGTGAAGCCACTTACCTAAGAACATACAGTCAATGAATTTCAAAAACCATAAACTGAACTCCTCAGTTCAAGAGGTCTCCATACACTCTAGGAATGCACACACCCCAAGGGATGCCAACAGCCCTCCCCACAGAATCCACAAGATCCTTTTCTAAAATCAGTGGTAACTTGTTTGTTGTCCCTTTGGTTCCCAAGGAACATTTGGCACCAGTGATTTGGTCAGCTCGCTGCTCCTGTCCAGGGCCCAGGTCTCTGTCGTTCATGCTGCACATGTTAGCTCACTCCCCTGCTTGAATCCACGTGGTTTAAACATGGTCCTTGGGTGCTCATTCCAAGGATCAAGATGAGGATGTCACATCCCAGAGACCCCTGTCCCAGAATCCCAAAGGGCTCAGAGCTGCCACTCCAAAACCCTAAACCAGAGGTAAGCATGGGAGCTCAACGGGTGAAGTCACTGCTGTAATTAACCAACAAAGGGGCAGAAAAAAACAGCCCAAGCCCATTTTTTTTCTCCACTATATTGTTTGATTCCAGCTCCAGTTTCGCCAGTTTTAAGTAGGCACGCAAGATTAGTGATCAAAGTGATAACAAAAAGTGGTAGTCTCCCTAAACCTTTATAATTATTGATTCAATTCAACATCATTATCATTCTTTGGTTTCAAATTTTTCAGTAGAATATTTGGATTTTTTAAAGTATTATTTGTTTGAAGATAAAATTCACATGGCTATTGATATTGACAGGAGGTCTAATAACCTTTTCTACAAACAAATGTTTGAATTATGTTGTCACTGCACACCAATCTCTCCAAGGAGTGATGAAAGGAATGGGGTCCTCTCTTTTTGATAGACTTCTATTTCAGGAAAGTCTGGTGGTCTTTCAGCTACTAACATTTATCTCTGGCATTAATTTTGTGTATATTCCCTTAAAATGAAGGGAAAGCCATTAATGAGGAGAAATAACATTTCAGCTGCAGTGTCCTAATTCTGCACATATTGTCTGGGCAAAATATGTTTCCACCCACAGAAAGGTAGGTGATGGAAACACACTGACATAATAGAACTAATAATAATAGCTTAAAAAAATTGAAAAAGGGATACCAATTGTAGCACATGTACAAGAAGAACTGGCCTTTTAAAAACATTCAAAAATTAGGAAATATCATTATTTTTTAATAGAGAGAACATGGTGACTACTGCAAATAAGAAAAAATTTGACCTAAAATGAGATTTGACCACAATTAATCTACATAATAAATGTTGAATGAAGCTCTCTATGTGAACCTACCAAGATATTTTATCAGCTTGTCTTTAAAACAGAAGAAAAAGGCAATAAACATTCATCTTCGCATGTAGCAATTTTGTCTTTCTTACACAAATGCCTTTTTTTCAGACACCTCTTTTTTAAAAAGCTAATCAAAGCAGATAACCAGCCCAGTTTCAAAACTAAAAAGAATCAGCTAAACATTCAGACTTTGAAAAGCTTATCGAAATTCCCTGACAAATGACACTGTTAATTTGCAGACAGCTAAAGTAGTAAGTAAAGGCATCCTAACACAAACCAACCCCAAAAACATTAAAAAGGCATGGTTAGAAAAAAAATGGATATAGGAAGTTTAAGTATTTAACATGACTATTTAATTGACTTTAAAGTTCAAACAATTCATTACAGACAAAACTGACATATGCAATTCCACCACATGCATTCCATACATTTTATAATCTATTCCATGAAATATGTTCAAGATGCTTTTAACTGAGATTCATATGAAATTATATTGGTGAGAATTTAAGTATATGATTTACTTTGATTACTTCTTTTTGAGAAAGATGATGAAATCTTCAAATCAGAGGACCGAGTGGAACAAACTCTGGAGAGGAGATATGAGGAAATCAAATGCAATTGAAAAAAAAAAAAACGTGAAAATTTGGCAATGGAGTGAACACAATCAAATGTTCTGAGATGAAATGAGGTGCAGGACCCAAAATAGCCAAAATTATTCCCACTGAAATCCCAAAATCAGGGAACAAAGGTAAACAAAGAGACAGGAGAAGAAATTGAAGAAATTCAATGCTAAAAAAAAACCAAACGGAAACTTCCAAAATCAGGTGAAAACAATAAAAGCAAGTGGGACAACGTGAAGTGCAGGGAACTGGACCAAAGCTTGCCCAATTGATCCTCATTGTAATTGCAAGATTTCATTCTCTTTCCTGAACTGAAATTAATTATGTGTTTTGTATATGATGTTTCTGGGTTTTTTTTGTTCGGTTCAGCTTTGACATCACAGCTTGGAGTGAGAGACAGATGACAGACATGGCTGGTGATACATGCTGAAGAGTTGTTATTCCATTCTAGAAAGTTCAATATTCACTTGTTGTTTTTCCAAGAGTGACAGGGACTGCAAGTCCAGTGCCAGCTGAAAGCACTCATTTGGACCTCTCACCATATGATGTGCCATGTTGTAGCAGAGCATTAGGGCAGCTGTTTTTTAAAAAAACCTGTCCAATTCCCGAGCTAGAGTGCTTACACTCAAAAGAAACATCCTTCTGGAGGTGACTGTGGTGGCTCTAGGTAGATGCAACAAGAGTGGTGCTCCCACACCCAGTTTTAGAATGACTGTTACCCTGGCCTGCTCCATACACAAAAGGTTCCACTCCCTCAGCTACTGGATTAAGGGTATTTTATGCACTGTGGTTTGCATCTTACCCAGTCTTCTGAGGCCCACCAATGCGTCTGACATTCCATAAGTTATGGTTTATGGCTTTGCTTGAAGAAATTTTCCAGTGCCAAAACCTAGCTCCTGAGAGGAGCAGTCCCAGAGGAGATCCATCAAATGAAAATGTCATTTCTATTGGGAGCCTCAGCGACCCAGAGTCCTGCAGTTATTCTCTGGGGACATTTGTTTGTTTTCCTTCAAAAGGGCAGGCTTAAAATTAATCTCCTTTAGACAGAGATTGAATTTAAATATAATCAAACACATTACTTTGAAGCGCTCATTTTTCTTGTTTAAATTTTTATAGATACACATATAATTGTGCTCAAGCATGAGATTTTCATGCTGGTTTCCAAAGCAGGTCAATCTCAGCACTGCCTGGCTGTAGCGGAGGTGACACGAGGAACCAGATGTAAATGCAGAATCTACTGCTCATTACCTGGGGTATAGAATAGACTATTTCAGTAGAAAGGGACCCACACAGATGATGAAGTCCAAATTTACCTCAGCCCCATCAGCTAAGCTTCAGATCCCATAATTCTCAAAACAAAACCGCAGCCATG
This sequence comes from Haemorhous mexicanus, assembly GCF_027477595.1. Taxonomy (NCBI): domain Eukaryota; kingdom Metazoa; phylum Chordata; class Aves; order Passeriformes; family Fringillidae; genus Haemorhous; species Haemorhous mexicanus. Next base: position 13,799,360 of record NC_082348.1, read on the forward strand.
CATTTTCTCAGGCACAGAGGCTTGCAGAGGTGGTGGAGAAGAGCTCCAGTCTAGCCACCACTCTTCTTCCAGCTGAGCCACTGTGAGTATCTCTGTGCTGCCATTTCCAATTCCAGCTTCAGCACGTGACACTAGGGTCTGGGCACAAGGGTGATGGCAAACAGATCATGATGTGGCCTTTTTGCCCTGCTCTTGCTCCTCTGGAGCCACACAAGCTGAAAAACTCACAAACAGCAACCAGACTCAGCTTGGTGACTTTTTCACCCTCCCCAAGCTGTTTAAGTTTCCTAGTACAGAGTGCTTGGGTACAGGATAGACAGGCTGCATGGTGCAGATACATTTTATCTTCCACTATGCTTTATAAGCTTTTCCTTCAAAACTGATTCATTGTACAAAAGCTTTGAACTTCCTTTCTGGTCATTGCATCCTGTCCTTAGCTTCTAGATTAGGCAAGCTGTGCTACACAAGGTATATTCAAGGGAAGGTAGACTTGTCTCTAAATAATTGCCCTTATTAATTACAAGAGTTTAAAGTGCAGGTGCACTAAGTCATTCCAGCATTTGGTCCAAACTCCAATTTGGCTTCCCCAGTAGGAAGAAATTATTTATATGAACTTGTATAAGCAGACCTTAAAGGGTTTATACTCTGTAGTAGAATAAATATCCTCAGAGTGTTTCCTTTCTTGGCTTCTAAATCAAGTTTTTCACAATGAAAGTGTGGAGAGGTACAATATTCTCTCTACAAAGGAACAGCAACCACAGCAATTAGAGTTAAATTATTAATAAAAAAATAGCAGCATTTACCTATAAATGCAATCAGGCAGGGTGTTTAATATATAGCAATCAGAGCACAGTTTAAAGCAAAAATGAAAATCTGAAACCACTCTGAGTGTGAATTGGACTTGAATAGTACATTATGAAATTTGATATATGGAATGGTTTAAAATATTTTCAAAATGTCAAAGATTATTCCTCAATTTGGCTGTGATCAGCCTCAACAATCCAAAATGCTTACTCTGATGCCTTAGCCCTTTTGTTTTCTCACATTCCCAGCTAATCTCTTCACAGAGGGTACTGAGATGGGTAATGAGAAAGTTTTTATATCTAAACTGGAGTATGATGTTATTCAAAAGGATGGATATTTTAATGCTGGGAGGGGGATGGGGTTTTTATGTTGTTGTTGTTGTTTTGGTGTTCTTGCAGTGGTGCTGTGTGACTTACTGTAGAATCAGCTCTCAATTTGGAGATTACTGTAATTTTCCATTAATCTAGTTTGCACATTTGTTGGAAAGCTCAGACCTTTAGCCTCCTATCAGACATGTCTATATTGGATATTATGGTTCAAGTATGGTGTTGAAGTCCTGTTCACAAGCCAGATCTAGCACAAAACCAAGTTAAAATAACTTTGAACATGCATGAATAAATTTGGCCATGTCTAATACAGACAGGTACCTGGCTACAGCTGACTGGGAGGATCTGCAGAGCTCTCTTGTGCCTGTTGACAATTTGGTAATGTATTCACTGGAAGCTGTTCGAGGTTTATAGGCTTTGTTACGAGGTTCAAGAGAGGCAGGCTGTAAAAGAGGGAATTTGTGCTGCTCCTCTGCCATGATGAGTGCAGGAGAACAGATAATCTCCACATCTTCAGTGCATTTTTCTCAGGGTAGGTATCAATATGAAAATGTTCTGTCAGACAAAGGAAAAATACACTGCTGTCAGCTATTGATTGGGCTTCATGAGCCAAAATACAGATCAGGGGACACCATCCCAAGACTTAAGGGGAAGAGTGCTATTGCTTCATGATGCAGTTACAACTAAAAGCAGCCTTAGATGAGCTGGATGAGAGCCATCTAACCTATAGTCCCTCTCACCTCTGAGGGACCTCTCTGAAGGAAATGCCTTTTTTTACTGTAGCTTGTGAACAATATAATTTCTAAATTGTCCTATGGAGAGAAATGATAGCACAACCATCAAGTGGCAAAACCCACTTCCCCATGCACAGAAAGGAAATGGAAAACTGAGGTTCACAGAAATAAATTAGTTCTTACACAAAGAATGTTTTTAATGCTCAGCTTTTAGGGTCCCAGCTGAAGAATCCATTACTCTAAGTTTTGACTTCAAGTTCTTTGCTCTCTAGGAAAAGGGCAATGTAAGCACCAAGACACAGCAGAACTTGTGGGAGGATCTCCTCAGTCTCTCAAAGCTTTTCCAGTTTTCTTCACTGTCTGATAGCTCCACTGGCCCAGAGAAACTGCTTTCCAGAGCCCTGGAATTATCCTTCTGTGCACAGTACTGGCAGATGAGCACTTGGGACACCCCCTCATTTATCTCTCAAGCCTTAGTGACAGTGAGGTCCGTTCATCTTTGTGTGACTTTGTACAGCAAGCAGTTGTGCCATGAAAGGATCGGGAAAAATATCAGCAGTCCTTGCTAGATGCCCGCACAGAGAAGAGTACTGATCCAGCTTATCAGTCATCACACCTTTCACAAAGTTAGGAAAATAGTCAGACATGTTCTTTGAAAAGGAAAGGTTCAGACTCCCAGTGCTAAATGTCTCCCAGAGTGGAGTAAAATAGTTGATCTCTACATGAAAACATTCTCTCGGGGATACGAGAGCTTGCCTTTAGCCTCAATCTTTGTTAAAGGGTGGAATTTCCAGGAGGAAAATCAGCCATCTTCCCCATCCTTGCCTCATAAAATATGCAAGAGAGTGTTGGCAATGAACCCTGCCTCAATTCGTCCACACACCATTCTTGAAGCTTAAACTTTTACTGTGCAGCAAAAAAAGTCACCATCTGATGGTAGGTTAAATCCATACTGATGCTCTCAGTGCATCAATAATTAAGCAGGGCCTTCAACCACATCATTTAATATGACAAAATGTTTCTTAAGAATTGTGAAATTATCACCCCCCAAAAAAAGAAAGAATTAGCAAGATTATAAAGAACCCATCATGCTCAGTGGCCTATGTTCAGAGACGTAGAGCATTCCTTCCACTTACTTTAACACAGCAGTAGCACTCAATAGCTTCAGGCTGTAATTAACAGCACAAAGCTCTCTTACTGGGAGACAGGATAACAATTCAGCAAAGTATATCTATATTCTGCAGCAGGTTCCTGAGATGCTCAGAGTTTAAATAGCTTTTAAGGCAAAGCTAAAGGAAGTTGCACAAATTACAGTTAGTACAGGTGAAGAGAAGCCACAGAAGCCAGGAACTAATACAGGAAATTAACACCCTTAATTAATTCTGCTGGCATAGCCTGCTAGCTCCAATCAAAAATGCTGCAGTGTAAGTTGTTCTCCACAGTTCTGGGGCTTTAGAAACATCACGTACCAAGCTGCTTCTAAAGCCATTGCCATCCATTCTCTTGGAATAATACTACAGCATTAAAAAAAAAATAGAAGGTATAATGATGGTCTTGGTTTTAGAGTTCATGAAAAAGAGTTTAGAAAATTTTTCTACACATGGAAACAAAAGACCAAAAGAACTCAGGACTATTTTCCAAGGATCAGATTCTCATCCTTTAACCTACAAACTTTGTGCAAGTAAAGGACAATTCCTACAGCTTTTAGTCCATTCCTAGAGACTTTTTAGGACAACACACTGGTTAAATGTATTGTTCTAATGGTGATAGCCTGCTATCAGACCTCATCTTTCCTGGGGTCTAATCTTCCATGCATTTGTAAATAGAAAGGGATGGGTTACAACTGTGAACAGTTGTAACAGTTGTAAATAGAAAGGGATAGAGCAACTGTGCACTCACAGGTCTAAGTGTTGAAGGATATTTTCACTTGATCACAGATATCTGAGTCATCCCAGGTCACCTCAGTTGCAGCAGACCTGCAGATCACTGCTATGAAAATTATCTCAGATAGTGTCAGTTCACTGCATTCAACAACTCTGCAGAAAAGAGACTGGTTGCAATAAAAAAGTTGGCTTGCATTTCTACCTTGTGCAAGTTGTCTGATGTCTAGACACCCAGAACTAATTGGTCAAATTTTTTAAACAAAATTACCACAAGGGAAAAAGAGCAGCCTTGTAAAATTGTCCTAGTCAGGAAGTTTATAACCTCTTGGATTCCCCCTGTGGTGGCAGAGGTGCCCTTTCTCATTGAGTTGCACTCATAGTACTGCATTGTTAGCCTGAGTTAGCAGGTGCTGCACTGTGCAGAATTGCACCCAGCTCTACCATTTCCAGGTGAGAAAGGGAACCTCTTATTGTTGAAACAACTGAGCAGGATGCACAGCAAAAACCCAAAACTGTAGATTCCCAATGAAGCAGGAAAGCCCTGCCTCCACCATTTCAGTCTCTCTCTGCCTTGGCTCATCACGCCTGAAAATGAGGCTGGAAATGATTACTCTATTCATTTTGGTTACTGTTATTACAAATTCACTTGGGAAGGAATTTTCTCCCATCATGTGTGTGTATATCTGGCTGTCACAGAGGAATCCTGTTAGCTCAGATCTGGCCATATTCTTTTGATGCTACTAGTACTACTATCAGTAAAAATGTCACTTCTCTGTCAGCAGCTTGATCCACAGAGAACTTTCCAACCCACAGTCTCACTAACTTCCTTTTATTCCCTGGGACTTAAAATGGAAATCTCAAAGCAACTGTTGCAGAAAATTTAACTTTTGTTAAACTACAATCAGTGTAATACAGAGACTAGAGCATTTATTTCCTGGTATATAAATATGGATTCTTGGTATATAAATATGGATTTGGTTACTAGCTAAGTTGGAAAGAAAACCAATAAGAAAGATTTGCTGCACAGGTTTAAAACTTTTTTTTATTTCCTACCTGGAAAAGGTGAAGGATCAATATTTAAAACAGAATGTGTCTTTTTTTAATTTAAAATCAATGTTTACTCAAAGTGCTTGAGACTAATTAAATTACTAGTAGTAAGGGAAAAAAAGTATCTTGAGAAGTCAGCTTTTCTGCAACTACTCACAATGACAAGAGTATTTTTTGCAGCAGCTAAAAAGCAACCTATTCTGATTTATTTCAGTTTACCATAGGTGGGTTCTCTCCACTCTCCCTCCTAATAAGGGGGGGAAAAAACAAGGTCAGAAGCAGCAGCAGCAGAGCTAATACTGTTGTAGCATACCTTCAGATCTCTGTGCCTGTGTTTGGGGCTGGCTGCAAGTTCTTTGCCTTCCTTCATATTCGGATATGCAGAAGTTCTGGTAGGAAGCATCACCTCAAAAGCACAAGTTTTGGAGCAGCCAGGTCAGTCTACACCCTGGGGACTGTGGTGAGTATAATTTCCCCTGCACAGTTTCTCCAGCCTGTTGTTCCACAAGATGCCAGCTCCACAGTACAGTACAGGACAATCCTACCCTGCCCCATCTCTCTCCAAGTTTCTGCTCCTACTTCTCCAGCTCAGCACTCTTTCTGTTTGCTGACCTGTTTGTCATGGTCCCACAAATACCAGCTGTATTATTAAGCTTAAAAACAGTCCTTTATTCTTACACCAGTTTCACATTTGCATTGAGGGTATTCTTAACTTAAAATAAATGAAGAAAGAAAGAAGAAATGAAGAAAGAAATGAAGAAAGACTCAAAATAAATGAAGAAAGAAAACCAGACTGCTGAAAGATGTGCTTATTTATCCTTACCTACCTCTCCATATTAGCCATTTAACCAGTTTAAATACTCATGCCCCTAAGATGGAAGGTAGCAAGAAACAAAACCCTCACCTCAGAAAGATTAGAAACTCAATAGAATTTATTTATAAGCATTAATTTACAATTCTTAAAAAAAAAAAATCAAGATTTTTTTTTTCTTAGCATGATTAACTACTGTTTAAATCAAAGTGAAGGCAATGCAGAATCAGTGTCCTGCATTGTCAAAAAGAGACAGGCCTGCTTCACAAGAGCAAGATTGAGGCTAAATAATAAAATACCCATTAGAGAAGAAATTCAAGTCTAGGATTTTTCTTATCTCCTGGTGTCAGATAAGTGACACATCAGTTTACACATCTATCCCCAAAATAAAAAGGAATAATAGTTTTGGAAGACTCAGCCTCAAGTTTACTGAGGCAAATGAATTATGGATCTCTAATGGCAGGGTTGTCAGAGATACATGTCAAGGGTGACATTAAAAACTTCTTTAGATAAAGCCTGGATGGGTTTGTTTGTTGACCAGCAATCTTGCCGAAGATGCAAGAGGCTGTAACAGCAGCACAAAACATACTTGAAGAATGGTTCTGGAGACCAGTTAACACTTGAACTAACCATCATCTCCCCTGAGTTAGGTTCAGAAAATGCCAGTATTGAAAAGCTGGGCTTCTAACATTAATCTTTTAATACAGTGCTCATGCTGAAAATGTGTATACCTTGACAATCTATGGCTTCTAAAACCTAAAAAGATTGATGGCAAGAAGACAAATGTTGCTCTAAAAAAGAAGTTCTTAATAACTTCTGCAGAATAATGATGGACTCCATCCAATTTAAAAACCTGTCTGACCAATGTGCTCTACTAAATGTGTTTTGGGGGCATAAACTAAAGAGAAGACTTACAACAACAGAAAAAAACACAAAACACAACCATATGTCAACCACTTCCCAGCAGGCACTTGAGGGAACATGTTCACTTGGAATCTGTTTCTATATTGCGCTGCATTGCCAGGAGCTCGGCTCCACACAGACACCCTTTTTCTCCCCTAGAGGGATGAGGGAGAAGATCAAAACAGTAAAAGTGAGAACACTCCTGAGTTGAGATAAAGACAGAATAACAGGTAATGCAGCAGTAGGAAAGACCATATTTTTTGTTTCTTATGTTATCTTCTTACTAACATGTCTCTTATGTAACAGCCCAGCCCAGATTTCAAAGATTTCCAGGACCTGCAACAACCCCTGGAGAAAAATGCAATAGGGCAATGAAGTATCTCTACAAAAACTTCATTCTAGAAGTGTTGAAAACATTTTTAATAGAAGGAAACTACTCCCAGGGTAGTTTGTTTAAAACACATTATACAGCCACTCTAATTTTATAATCTCTAAGCAACAATATAGGCTTATAAAAAGGAAGAAAACAGTATCAGGAAGCTACTAGAAAAATGAAATAGTACAGGAATTTCATTTATACTATTGACACCTTGAGAAAGCAGATTAAAAAAATGCTACACCCCTATCTACCTCAAATTTGTGAGCCTGAGAGACTGAATGCTAAAATCCACAGGTCACTTGATGCTCCCTCTGTTGTAGCTGCCAATGTTGATACTATTTCTGTCCTCTGAGCAGAATAGCAGCAACAAGGTTATGGTCACTCATTTTTGGAGATAATAAAGCCAGACAATCCCTCATCTGGCCTAATTAGGATAAAGCAGAGCCCAGCCATAAGGGGTCACCGGGGAAAGCAGAGCTGCTGCCATGCAGTAAGCTGGTTCCTGTAGTAGAATATCCCATTTGTGAGCTGGCTGTGCTCCACAGCCCTCCTGCATTCTGCACTGCTGCCAGCACCTGCCAGGGTGACACAAATAGAGACAACTCTCTAGGCCAGCCTCCATCAGAGGCAATTTAATTGATTTTTTTATGATGGAGCAGCACACCATAAAATTGAGAGCAGGGGGAAAGGACCATTTTAATTTCTCAGCTAGGCAGGAGAAATGACACATTTGTCCGTGTGAGGCCCATCAATGCTGCAGCTATGGCCAGCTCTGCCTCCCCATGTGTTTGCTAACCAGGTCCTTGCAAAGACATTGCTGAGGGTTTGTGTGACTGAAATCTGCTGAGGATAGGATATAAAAGGATCAGCATGAAGATTCTGCTTCTACATTATCCTCCTGAGTAGATCTCAGCTTTCTGGAGACAAGGAAATAAGGATATTCTTCAAGGCAGAACACTTTTACTCTCCTTCCATCACTTCTCTGCATTTCATGACTAATTTCCTTCAATAAGGAACAGGACAAGAAATAATTAGGTTGGTTTCATAGTTTCTTTAAAATTTTGTTTCCTACTAGCAAAGGATCAGCTTGGAGCTAAATATCAGAGCATTTGGTCAGCACCTGCATTTACAGAGGACGTATATCGCCTTGAAAATTAAAGGAACAATCAGAAACAATGGTCTATAAACCAAACTATAATTCTCTTGGCTCATAAAAGTACAACAGAAGACCCAAACTGGACAATAATTAAGATTACAAAAGAGCAAAGAGGCTGAGTATGTCTGTATCGGAAGAAAGAGCAATGCAACTCAACTATCCCCTCTCTGCCCTCTTCAGAATATTTCAGAACTCCCCTCTGCATGCTTGATCTCCAAAAGGAGAAAAGACAGCTTAGTATCCATGTCACCAAATATGCCACAAAACCTATCACAGCAATGCAATTAATTTGACTTCAATTAATTACCCAATTTGACTTTAATTAACCAAGGTTATGCCTTGGTGCAACACTTACCTCGCATTTCTCTCTGCTGCGGCGCAGAGTAGCAGTGAGAGGGGTGTCATTGGATTGACTTACTGCCAAATATCCATTGGTGCTGGATGGAAAATGCAACAGCCACCATGGACTTCAAACCTGCCTGTTTGATACACCCTGACTAGAGCACCTGTCTACAGATGTGCTGCTGGTCAGCTGATCCCAGACCAAGGTTCACTACAGGATGGAGAACTCAAGTAGAACATCAGAAGGAGGTGAAACCCAAGTATGGAGAGTACCAAGGTATTTTTCAGTCAGTGAATTTTTACAGACTCTGGTAGCTTTGCACTTCTGTAGCCAAAAAGCACCAACTTTGAGCATAACCCAACTTTAGCTTCTGGTCCTGACTGTTTAAGTCTGGAATAATCCTAGTGACCTCAAATAAGTATTTGCTAGGGGAGTATTTTTCTGAGAAATACTTTAAGATTTCTCCAAGACTAAAAGAAGAGCTTGTGAAGAAGGCTCATATGCTACCTCTAGTTTTGTGTCAGCTCAAATGTTAGACTGTCTGCAGGAGGTAACTTGGACTCAGAAGAAGATGGGATACAATGGGCTCTGAGTATAGGGAAGTTCGCTGCACAGAATTGTAGGGAAGGAAAAGGTGTTACTGCAGAGGAGGAGTACACAGGAATGATTAAATTCTCAGCCCTCGTCTTTTTTTACAGTGAGTTTTGACCTTGGATATTTGGGGAAAAACATCTAACAATCACAAATCATGGAAGTACCTGCTTTGCTCAAGTGGTCATGGTGAACACTGTATTCAGCTGAATGCAGCACCTTCAGTTGCAGAAATCTGGGATACTTTAAACTATGGAGAAAGATAGCTGAAGTCTGTTCCTTGTAAATCTAAGAGCACCAAATGTACTGAACTACCCAGAGGACCTGGCGCAAAATTATCAGTAAAAGAGAACTCAAAATCCTCATTGCTCTTCCCTTGCTTTTCTCTGCTCTCTTTCAGAAGTCAGGACTGTACCTTCCTTCTGCACTTGAATAATGAAAGTCTTACAGATCCTCTTCTCAGATTTTCTTATACAGTTGCCAGATGAAATAAGCCTCCAGCCTTCACCCCACCAAATTCTTGTTCAAGAGAAAAAAAATTGCATTCCCATTCCTCAAACAAGGAGACAAATCTTGGTGAACAGGATTATGTGTTTCCTTTGATTCTGGGAAGGTGAAGCCAAAATATTATCTCACATTCTTCCAATGCAAAAAACAGGTTTTATTTCTTTGGGATTTTACCTTTTTCTTTTTTTACTATGTTGCTGGGGAAAGTTAGCAGTGAATACCCACAAGGTTGAGAACTCCAGGAGGTGAAAGAAAAAATTCTGTGCTGCACACATAATAAGCTGAGCAACTACCCCCATGTCCACCCATCCAGCAAAGCTGTCAAGCTCCAGCAATCCCAGCTTCAGAGTAAAGTCATTTCCATATCACCTAATGAAGGATGCACAGACATTTGTTATTGCCATTAATTTATTAAATGGGCAAGGGCACCAGCAATCATCAGCCTCATTATAACCCTGAGAGAACTTGTTGAAAATCACGGGAGGGCAGGGCAAGGGAAATTAACTGCCCACACCAACCTCAGCTACATACTAGGATCCTGAAGTGTCATCCTTCTAATGCTGTTTGTGACGACAGACAGATTTAATTAACTGCTTAATGCTCAAGTATTCCTGCAAGAGCTTGCTTTGATGGGAAGAAAAAAAAAAAAAAAAAACACATACACAGAGGAAAACCCCAGGGCTCCCAAAACCTGACTAAACTGAACTTATTTTCAGAGTTGGCTAGCAGAAAATAATACCTTTGAACTGCTGTGGACGTGCACAGTTTGATACAAGTTTCTTCCATACTCTTTATGCCATTAGGGGTATTCCCTATATAGGGTTTCCCTATTTTTTCTCCTGTCTGTGAAATATTTTTCCAGCCTGTCACATTTCTGGGAAACCTCCAGACATTTAAAAAGCTTTTTAGATTGCTATCACAAAGTCACAGACATTTAAACACTGCAGAGAACTGCCTGTCACAACTACTGTCTTGAGGACAGTTTGGAAATTATTTTGAGCACAAACCTTGGTGGGGGTGGAAGGGGCCCAGCTGCCCCAGTCAGTGGCTGGAGCCTGCACTTGGAGACCACAGAGCAAATTCTTAAATGCTTACAACCTGCTGAGGGGGTTTAACACTTTGCTGAAGGTAACCCCTGAACAAAGGGCTGGGATGGTAAGTTCAAGGGCAATATTGCTCCAGCCACAGAGTAGCCCATTAATGGCCCAGATAAATTGCTATTCCTGCACTGTTAACCCAGAGCTTTCGTGCTGGTCCACAGCCTGCTAGTTAGCTGACAGAAATGTGCTGCTTTCTTTCAAAGTGGTTTCCATTTTTTTCACCAACATCCACCCAGATCCGAGATGGATTTGTCTGTAAAGACATTCCATTAAAATAAATTTTCATTAAAGCCTGAGGGCCATAACAAGCCTTACCCAAATGAAAGGGTATTTCACTTCGTACATCAATACATAAATTGATGAGCTGTTTCTGTCTGCAAACTCAGCTAAGGATGCAGCCACTTCTTCCAAGCCACAGGATTTTAAAAATTGGCAGCACCTTAGGGCTTTATCAACCCAAAAAAAGGCTAATATCTTCATGTCACTGACCCTGAGGGCAATTTCACAAGGGGACATGCAAGATCTTCTGGGATTTCCAAGCACAGCAGGGAACTGCTGTGTAAGGTGACCACCTTTAAAGCAGAAGTGCTTTAAAGCTCAGCGCACTTGAAATCAGAATCTTCAGGGAGAGGCAGGCACAACAGGGGTGTGTGGAGCTGGAAGCACATTTTACTCCAGGGCTACTTTATGTTCCTGCTGTTTTTTCAGAAAGGCAAGAACTTTTACAGTCATACTCCATATGCACAGAAACATACCTGGGAGGGAGCTATAAAATAAGCCATTCTTTCTGTCACCTCTAATAATTCCTGCCTAGTATTAAAAACTGTTTCTTTTCTTATACTTTCTGTCTTTTCCTGCTTTCACATTAACTCAGAGGGCACCTGGGAAGCTTGACTTGGAATTACTACTCCCTCCCTCCCTCTAATTCATCCCTCTTGAAGATTCTTACCTCTGCCACCCCAAGCTCCTCATCTCACAGCCCTTCCCTTCTCAGGCTGCTTTCCACCAGCACACCATGCAGGAAGCATGTTTTATGGATGACTCACTGAGCACTAAGGTGCTGCTGCTTCCATTAATTTGCTGCCTGGGTAAATAATTTACAGCTTCTTAGCTGAAGGTACACAGCTGGAACAAGGCAGCCATCAGTGGAGTGCCACAGGTGGATTACCCACCCAAACAAATCCTGTCTGCACCAGGCTTTTTTTTTTGCTCAGTCATAGGCACTAGCAATTTTAAGCCCATCAGATCTCAAGTCTCACCCTTTCTGTTATTACTCTTTCTTCTGTGACAGTGCCTAGAAATCATATTTGTTGATTGCTGAAATACACTGTTTCAGGCAGCAGAAGTGGAGCAAAACATCAAGAGCACAGTGAAAGGCCAAACTCACCCCTCCAGAGCTAATACATAAACTAGGAATGGCAAACAAGAACAGCCTGGTCTCTCTGCCTTTTTCTCTATCTTCTCCCACCCAGTTGCCTCCTTGCCATGCTGTACCCAGGCACTTATACACAGATATTCATAGGATGTTTCCTGGGAATATTTGTTAAAGTCAACCCTTGTCCTTATCTTCCTCCTATTTCTATCTGAATCATACTGTCCTTACCACCACAGAAGCAGGACCTTGATGAGGATGCACCAGTAGGAGAAAGACTATAAAGCAGCAACATGCACTGAAATTGCTAGAGCCGTAAATGTCACTGTCCTGATGGGGAAATATAGCAGACTCCCTGTGGACTTTGTCTCATATGGATTATGTCTCATCATGAGGAACACAGGTAGTAGTGAAGTCTAAATTTCTTGCACCAATTTGCACACAAAAAGTTGGAACCATGGCCTCTTAGCACTGGTTCCATTCTGAGGCATTTTCCATTTGAGTGACATCCTCCTCTCCAGCTAAACAGGGTGTTTGGCTCAGAGCAGTGCTGGACTGTCACAGAGGGCTCCCATGTTCCACTAGCTCTGGGGACCTGATTTGCACTCTCAAAAGAGGTATTGTTACTCTGGAAAAGGTGCCTGGATGAGCTAAAGAAGTCAGACTGAACCTGTGCTTCAGCAGTGCATTAAATGAAAGATGTCACCTAAGATAAGGCTGAATTGTAAGGGATTTATTTCAAAATAAAAACAGCAAGGGAGCAAGGGCACCAGGGTGCACACAACACCTCACTATGGGGCTGGCCAGTGTGAGGAGCAATGTGCAGCACTTCCCTGAGGTTCCTTACTGGGGCCAGAGGTGAGATTACTTTTTGGAAAGGTAATCTCCACACTAATGTTTAGCAATAATAGCACTTTGCCCTTAAATTGCATGTCCCAGCTCAGGATCAGACTCAGTGGAAATGGCTACGTTATAGCTTTGTGGGAGGAAGCACATTTATTAGTTATACAGCATGATTGGCAGGCAATATCAAGGGTGCTACCCATGCTTCTCTCGCAAGGCTGCTTGTGATCAGGGCAATTATGCAGTTTAAGAACCCGTTTTAATCTGAACAAGCCTATAGCTTAGATGCCCTTAAATTATTTAAGCACCTAATTCAACACAAGCACTCAACAACTGCCTTTGGCTTTCATGTACACAAGCTAAGGTTCCAAATATCTTAATACATGTACTTTGATAAGTTCAAGAAGCAGAAAGTTATCCCATGTAAGGACACCACACAGAGAATAGATTCTGAATGAGTTCCAGGGTAAACTAGGTCAATAATGTAAAGTCAGGATCACAGGCTAACTGGTGCAAGACTGTGTTGTAGTCAAAAAGATAATTTTCCTACAAGTCTCTCACAGCTCAGAGGAGCAGGAATAGGGCTCAGGAGTCCTGTCTGGACAGTATTCCTCCCTCAGGCATGCAAATATCCTCTTCATCCTGAAACCAAGAGTCAGAGGGTACTTTAAGCCAAGTACAGTATGTGGAAAGACAGCCCAAAGCCTCAGGACGCCAGAGGGATGTTTTACTATCTTTGCTTGGTTTTGACAAGTGTGAGTAATGTGAGCACTGGGGCATCTTCCAACCGCAGGGAAATTATTTAAAAGAAGTTCTCAATAACCCCAGTATGACACAGTGGGGACAGCCATGAGAAGGAGAGAGGGACAGAGCCTGTCTTCAGCAGGGTAAAGACAAGGCTGTCTATCCCTGGCTTTGCTGAATGACAATTACACCTGGCAAATATGACGATTTATTGCCTCTTAGGCAGTTAGACAGAGATGCTGATGCACCTGCTCCTGGGGCTGAGTGACAGCCAGGCTGGGGAGAAAGGCAGGCAGCTAACGGGTGCAGGAAAGCATATGATACTTGTCAGGGCCAATCTGGCTGACAACTGTGTTGTGCCAGGTCTTCCCAGGCTGGCTGGAGAACCATAAAACAGGACCCAATCTCTAGCTGCAGCCAGCCCTTGCTGGGCACGGGGAAGGGCAGGGCAGAGGCAGATATTTGCAGCAGGACTCAGGAGGATTGCTTGTGGAGACACAGTGCTTATCTCTGCCAGCAGCAGGGACGCACCCTGTGCTGCCATTTCTCACCCAAACTGTAGAATTCAGAGTAATTCTGTGCTCTTTGAAATGCTAAAAGACAGCCCGGAGATGTTTTCCCTTTACAAAGGCCAAGATATGCCATTGGCACAAAGCATCAGTGCACCCAAGACATCTGGGAAGCTGAACATCCAGCTGCATGCAGCCCAGCCTGGAAGATGTGCTGCAGAAGTCCCACTTCTGCACACTGTCATCTCTGGTAAGGCAGGCAATGTCAGCCTCTTTGTTGGCTGATGAAGAAGCCCCCATCCTAAGTGTGTTTTCATTTGCTTGCCCAATAGATGGGAAGTTTATCCAAGACAGAGCAGGCAGTGCAAAGCCAATATTTTGGCGGTCCCAGCTCTCAGAAGAATATGGAGTTGTGTGGACTTTTCTTACGTGTACAGAGCAGCCTTTCTTCAGGCTAAACTATCAATGGTTTTCACTTTGTCTTCTTGGACGGCAGTTTCAGTAAAACTGAGAATCGAGGCTCCCTGAGCCATAGGACTGGCTTCAAAAAGGAAGCAGGGAGAAATCTGCTTGACTTGCCTTGTGGGTGATAGATTTTGGGCTCAAGGACTTTAACTTTTCTCCACTGTACTGAGCATAGCAAGGTTCCTCAAATAAAAGAAAAGAAAAAAAATATTTTAATCAACCTGCTATTTCTATTACAGCAGAGCCTAATCAGAGTCCCACCGCATCCCAGTCTGCATACAAATTGAAGCAGCAAAAAGCCAGGAAAGAAAAAGGAGAGGAGAGGACAGAGAGTGCCTCCAGGTCACCCTGGAGCAATGGCAGGATACAGGCCAGCTCTGTTCAGTGTGGACTAGAATGCCAGTGAAAGCCCCATGCAAAGTTTTTAACTGAACATTTAAAATGGATTTGTATTCTTCATGCTGAATACATTTCTCTCAGTACCTATAGACACATTCCCTGATATACCTCAGTAAAACATTTTGGTACTCTGTGCCTTGCACATGAGATTGCACTTTATCAATGGGTTAAGACCCATGATTTTCTTCAACAGATGTATGAAGAAAATATTGGTAAGAATTGGAATTTGTATCTACCAAAAACCAGTTTCTGACTGCTCTCAAAACAGCCTTTTATCTTCCAGAATTCATGAAATTCTGGGATAAATACAGTAAGAATTATGAGAGGATTAAATATGTTTATTCTGGGTTTCCATTTTGGATCAGATTTTTGACTCTAGCAGACAAGGCAGGTGTTTTACTACAGATTCTGCAAGCAGGTACGATCTGACCCTGAGTAGCTAATGCAGTAAAAATACAACCCAAGCAACAGTAAATTTCTGGATTAATAATGGACAGGGAGGCTGAAAGGGACTGCAAAAAGCTGAGCTCAATTTTTGTGCAGAACCTGGACAGGGAAATAATGGATGCCCTTCCCACAGGTCTGTAGGTGTGCTCTTATTTGTTATGGCAACATGGCAGGTGGAAAATAAAGTTGAGCCATTTCCAGAGCAGAGGTGGACTCATTTTTATGGTCCTGCCATGCTGCTGTGATGGTCTTTGGCTGTTTTAATGGTTTTGGTTTTATGCTACTGCAAGGTGAAAAATGCACCACATCCTGCACCAAGAGAGAAAAAATATCTGCTTTTCTCAAAATAGACTGAAGGGGAAAAAGGAAGGACACAGGGATAGCAAGAGGCCATACATGTGCTCCCATAATAGCCATCAGTTGAGAAAGTCCAGGTTTATTGGCAGCTGGTTTTCTCTCCTCTCTCTTTCCAAAGCCTAAGACTCCCATTAAACTGCCATTCTCATCCCAGAGACCCTGATCCAAAACTACTTAACAAAAAAGGAGAATTTATTTTAGTCTTGACAGATCAAGACCAGAATTCAAGTGTAACAGGAAAGGTGAAACAACGTTTGCAAGTGACCAAAAGAAAGAGCAGTGGCCTGGGTGTGGAAGATGAAGGACATGCAGGTCACTGATTTGTCACAGGGGCTATGAAGGGAGCTCAGTATAGGGTACCTGAGGTTTGATTGTGTGCTGTCTTCATTTACATGTTGACTCTTAGATATCTAGGGCAGTACAAAAGTATTAGTAATGAAAATGTTGGTTAAGGCTGGGGTTCAGTCCTGTCTTGTCACCTCCCAGCAAGCTTAGTTGAAGAACTTCTGGCACTTGGCAGAAACCATGAGCTGGAGTTCAGGCTGTGAGTCCTGCTGATGCAAGCACAGCCCTTTCTTTTCTGTGATCCAGTGTGTCCTCTTTTTCCCCAATCACCAAAGATGATAAGCCTCCCTCTAGATGACCTCCATCAAAGTACAATATGATCCAGCATCATCCTCCTGTATTTTTTTAGGCCTTTTGCTCAACATCAAGAGGACAAAGAGAAGTTAGAGCACTACATACTGGAATTCAGAATTTGGGGGTTTGTTGTTATATACTTTATTAGTGTTATAATTCTCATTAATACAATAGGTAAATAGGTACCTTTGAAAGCCTCATTTGTGTCTGAAATCTGGAAGACTGATTTTCATTATTACCCCTGGAGGGGTGGAAGCACAAAAGAAAGAAAGTTTTAAACATTTGTCTACTCATTACTCTGGAATGACTTCTATCAGTAAAAAGACCAAGAATAATTCCAGTTTTGCATTCATATACATAGCTTATTTTATGTTCAAGCTTGTACTATGACTTCTCCCAAAGCTGAACAGACATTGTTCTTTCAGCATATGGAGAAAAATGTGCTACATACAGACCATTTTGACCCTTCACTTGTTTTCTTATTATACTCTTGTACTCATGCATATTTCTCTCTCTTTTTGGTTTGTTTTTTTTTTTTCTTCTATTTGCAGTGCAAGAAGCAGAACACAACCACCCAGAGATTTGGATGCAGATAGATAGAAATCCATGAGCTGTGGATGCTGCCTAAATTAACTGCAAATGGACAGGAGTGTCTCAAAGCTCTGTCTTTCATCAGCATTTCTCATCTAAGTGCCCAAATGCCTTGCAGGTATGATCATTTATAAATGCAACAGGTGCAATTCAAATGGGGAGAGTGAACGTATGAGAGAGAAAAATACCCTGTGTTTTTCTCACATCAATAACAACGTAATACAAGAAACCACCTGTGAAGAAAGGCGTGATTAATGAAAACAAATACAAGAAATTGGAAATATAAACAAACTATGGCAGTAGCGCTTTAGTTTCAACAATTTTGAAGTTCAGATCCACTAGTAAAGCACAACCTAAAAGCTTGCAATATATGGAATAAACAGGAGTTTGAGAGATGAAAAAATGTGCCATAAAAATAAGAAGGTTAAAAAGAGAGTCACAATGCATAAACAAAACAGGCAACAGTTCTGCAGATACTGAGGGTAGATCTCTGCTACAAACATTTGTCTGGCAATTAATTACTTCTGTGGTTTGTAACCTAAAGTCCTATAGGACTGCATGGTATTTTATTCTGATCCATTGAAGGGCTTTAGAGATTGATGGCAACATCACTGGCAAGGCACACTCAGCCTGGGCACAGCAGGGCTGTAAGATGCTCCATTCAGTAATGCTTGCAGAAGGTGCTGTGAGGAACTCTGGTGTCTGGTCAAATCCACATCCCAGTTCTCTGGCCTTCTTCCCAGTTCCCAGGAGTCACTGCCTTTCAGGGATGCAGGTAAAGATCTCCAAGACTGCAGACTTCTGCTCTGGTCTGATCTCATGACTCCTGGTTTTTGACTAATTTTTTAGCCCAATTGCATGAATTTCTGGATTAATCCTACAAGGAACTGAATATGCCCAGCTATTAGCAGACCTCTGTTGAATAGTTATGTGCTAATTCAGCCTTTGGAAGGGGAGTTAATCATGAAGGGAAACAATTCCCACAGTGCCTTTGGTTTAGCATATTTCAGCTGCTCTGCCCCAAGGGGATTTCTCAGGCTAAACAGAGCCTGATTGTCAGATGTTAAACAGATGTATCTTAAGAGACAACTGTGGCAAAATACTGTTCATTGTTTATTTCTTTGATACATACTGTAAAGTCTATTTGGTAAAAGTAACAGAGACATTCACAGAAAATTATGATGGTGAATAATTATAGTGCTCTAATTTTTATTGTAATACTTATGCTATAGCAATGGACCAAAAAGTGAAATCAAGACCTTGTTGTAACGGATGCTATACAAACACAAAGTGAGAGCAATGAATCCCTGCTGTGAAAAATTTTATTCTTCACTGAAGACACGAATTCACTGACACGGGTCTTCACAGCACAATGGCTAATTAGTCAGTGCAGTAGCATCCGTTAATAAAAACGTAATAACAGACAAACCACATATCCTTGGACAGCCTCTGATAGGAATGTGCATTCTTTGCTGCCGATATTGAGCATTTCTTTGCATGAATCAGTCCCCAAAGGCACCCAAAGCTATGGTTTAATTCTGAGGAGAGTATCCTCAGGCTGGTAGTAACCAATATTTAAGATAAAAAACACCCACCCTACCAATATTACTTCCTTGCAGAGAGAAATGTGGGGGGGAATCCCTTCTCCCCTCCTCTCTGAGGAATGCGCTTGCCTCTCCCCAAATTCAGAATCCATTACTGGATACTGTCGTACTCATTTAGAGGAAATCTGTATTTGGCTTTATCAGAAATATTTCACGGTGGAAGAAAAGACCATCCTAATTTTTTAACCTTAGAAAAGAAGTCTAATTATGCCAGGTCCAAAAGTTTTGTCTTAATGAAGTTCAAAACCTTTTCTTTCTCCAGAGCAATACTGTCTTAAGTCAGTTATTCTTTTCGTGACAAATCCCCAATAAACACCTTCAATTATTCTACCTCCTGGGATAGATGCTAACAGCATTCTTAGCACATTTATTTCCCTGCTAATATGATTCTAAGAAATCACTTTACAAGATGATCATTACATTAGTTTTCTCTGGTTGGTACTTTAAGTGGGAAAAAAAATACACAAGATATCACTCCAGATGGTTGGTCCTGACAACTTGTCAAAAACACACTCATGTGAAGTTTACATGGCCACAAAACATAACCCTGTCAGCAAGGAAATCATCTGGCCGGAACAAAGGCTGGTGATTGGCTTGAAAAGATAGAGGTGTTCTTCCACTTCTTACATCAGAAGACATTTTGAAAGAACATTAACAGAATGCAAATCTTGGTTCTTGACAATCACTTGCATGTGGATTTTCAACCACTGTTTTAGTATACAAACAATGAAAATAAAAATTTTAAAAAAGGGTGAAAAGGAAAAGCATAAAAAATACAGCAAAGCAGAACATAAAGTTAAGCAAAGCAGAAAACCCTGTAGGAGCCATTCTTAGTACCACTTAAGAGGAAGAAGGAATTACAATCCAACTTCTCCAGTGTTGAACTTGGAATAAAACAAAAGGTTCACTAGAGTCAGCTAAAGAGAGATTGGTCAGCAATAGTTTTACAGTCATGTATGTTAGTTGGGACAATGTCATCTGTAGGAAGGGACAGACCTGGACATGAAGGACTTGGTGCACAGGGCTTGTACTCTAGTATGGTGTTAGAGGGATTTGTGCCCTTACAGGCAGAAGGTGTTAGAGGGATTTGTGCCCTTACAGGCAGAAGGTGCTAGAGGGATTTGTGCCCTTACAGGCAGAAGGACTCAAAGACTTTTGGGCAAGCCATAGGCTGCATGAAGCCTGTTCCTAGAAGAAAATCTGATTTCTTTCAACACAGCAGCTTCACTTTCCCCTTGTCCTTCTGACATTTAAGGGTGGGGTTCGTGACCATGCTGTCTACACCCTTCCCACCACCCTCCCCTCCATGAACAAAGGACAGGAGCATAAAAAGTCTTTTTTCATTAAGCACCATTCTTGGAAAAAACATGTTCTGTTGTTGATTCCTGCAGGATTACTTGGATTGCCAAAGTGATAGCAGGGGAGAGCTTCCAAAAAGAAGATCTAGGAAAATTTCTATAACCCCTTTCCTCTTGGCTAATTCACATGGGAGAGCTATTCTTACTTGCTTCTCTCTGGCCCTATTTATTCCCATGGACAAAAATATACAAGAATGTGAAAAATACCAGTGTCTTCTACATTTATGGAAAGTGGCTCCTTTCATGTGGTCCCAAAGCATTTCCTTGAATTTCAAAGGCAGTAGAACTGGTTGCTAGCATCTGCAAAGGCAGTACAAATATAACCCTTAATTCAAGCCCAGGATGATCAGTGAGGCTTGTAACCATCATCTATGACATATTTACATCTCCTGTTGCCAATATGTTCCACAACATGAGTGACATATTTACCCATCACAATATATTAAAAAAAAAAAATCAAATAGCTTGTTTAGCTGAGCATATAAGAGGGGAGGCAGTTGATCAAAACCTACCTCACATCAAAAATTATCCCTAAAGAGGTGTGAAAGAGATACAGATAAAACTGTCAGCTCCCAGACAGTCTGTCTGCTGTAACAGGGGCTGTCAGACAGACAGGTTTAGAAACATCAATGGCAATGAATTGCAAAAGAGGTTCTGGTGTGATGGAAAACTCAGGCAACTTCTGCAGCCTGCTGCCTGTGGTCCCATGGGGCGGGAAGTGGTGTCCTTTATAATTGTTTCTCTTGAGGCACAGTAAGATCCTGTATTTTATTGAGCTGCAAATGCTCAGGACTCCTCGGGATACAGGCACATGAGTGGAAATGATGGCATTACCACAGCTCATCAAGTTGCCATCTGTCGGCGAAGACGTCGAGGCACCAGGAGTGACCTTGTGAACACTCCTAACCTACCCCCATTAGAAGGGAAAAGGGAACATAAACCGTGGTGGTTTGAGTTAATACATTTCATTTTACAGCTGAAGCAAGCGTGAATGTGTGCTCCATCAGTCACACTGGGTCTGCTGATGGAAAGGACTTGATACATTGCAGGTGGCAAATGCCTTCCGTCATGTACTTTTGTCCTCAGTTTCAGTCCATCAGTCATTGATCAAAGCTATTGTGCCCTACATTTGACAATTTTCAATTCCAAAACAGGCCATATCCAACACCTACAAAACCAGCCCTATTTGGAGACAGCTAAGCCTGTGTATCATACAATTTAATCTTGCACTGCACTCTGAACACTATTAATTCATTAATGTTTAGTTTTTAGGCAGGACTGCCTCTGCAGTTTCCAACAAAGTCATTGGAGCAGGAGTCTACCATTGACACAACTGGATGTGCAGTGTCATGAGTATCAGTTGCACAGGGCTTTATCTGCAAAACATACAGCTGGCCTTGGACCACATGCACAGCAGGCTGTGAAATTTTATTTTGTTTTGCAAAAGTCTGTCAGAGAAATTCCCATCTTATGACAAAGCTCAAGGGTTAGAGAGCTCATACTGAGGAAACTCAGACCCAAAGTTCCCACTTACCTGACAGGTGCTCTAACCCTTCAACTCATGAAAGGGAGGAAGAAGACTTCTGGATTAAAGTAGTTGGTCTTCTAAATTGAACCTTAGATTTAAAATCAGGATCTGCTTTTCACCCACAGAGAGTTGTCATCCTATCCTCTCTGTGCCAATATGGTTTTCTGGATCAAGGATCAAGGTCTGTATTGCCACCCTGAAAAATACAGCCATGCAGTCCTGGCCCTGACAGTGTTTTTAGTGAATGGGAAACACCTCTCCCTGAGCAACACTGTAAAACTTGGTCTGCATTTAGAGGGTTGTTTCTCCTGAAGCAAGGGGCTTTCCGTGGTAAGCAGAGGAGGAATAGTCTTGAACAGGTCAGGACTTTACCCAAAAAGAGACCAAAGCTGCTGTAAACCTCTTGCAAACTCTCTCCTTCTCTTCCTGCCTTCCACTAAGATGCATTTATTTGCATGATCAGATTCTCAAAAAAACCTTGAAAAATTGTAACTTGGCCCATTGCTGACAGTTCCTCACTGCTCAATGTGTACAGGTGCTCTTCTGTCTAAATCAATTACCTGGTGTCACGGCTTGGAGTTTTGATTTTGGTGCTGTTGCCTTTTTCCTGATAAAGCTTTATGTTCATCTGTGCCATATGCTGCCTTGAATTTATGCTGCTGCATTTTGTTAAAGATCAGATTTTCCTTTGCCATTAAAGGAAAAATAGAACATTCCAAATGGACTGTGAAATAAGGTAAAGAAAAGTTTAATCATGCTAAAATCAATTCCATGGAGTGGCTTTATTAATAGTTTTTGCATTCTGAAACACATTGCTTATTAAATATTGTGTAGTTTGGAAACTGAACTATTTTGTGCTGCAGGTACATTATACTTTAGCAAGTGGCCAGTTCCCACTTCATGCAAGATTTAGAGAGACATGCTTTTAGTTCATTGACAGACATCAATGGAAACAGAAATCATCTTGCTGGAGAAAATTATGGATGATTTAATACAGCATCCTGTCTCTGGTACAAAGTCTGGTACCAAATTCTGAGGAGGAAAATGTAAGGAAATTCACATTTGACACTTATGCATTACCTTATCTAACTGTTACCCATTAAATGAGGGCTTACATAATGATTAATAAACTTTTCTACTTATTTACCACTTTTATACATCAATTTTTGTAATTTTTAAAACTCTGTAAAGAACCTTTATGTTTATCATTTGCACTGGAAATTACATTAGTATATCTTTGAGCAATGAGTTATGTAGCTTTAACAGCTTTATTTTGTGCATTGGAAATAGTAATTTATTTTTTTTCTTGACTAACTTTGCTTGCTATTTTGTTTTGGAATAACCAAGACATCTCGGGCATAAGCCAACACCTCATTATAACTAGACTTATATGAATTAGAATAAAAAGTTCTTACCGTGTGCCGAAGACCATTTTTATTTTCACTTCCCTACATCACCTTCCTCAAGTGTGTCTCTTCACTTTCCTTTCTCAAAGAAGAGAGCCTCATTTTCAGCTGGTCTTGTAATACAGGAGTTTTATTTGGAAGGAGGGACATTTGGAAGCCTCAGCAGGGACTTCACAATCCTTTGAAAAGTATCAACTAAAATGGGATCAAAGCTAGGCTGGCCTTGGCTTACACCATCCTACCTGTCCACGTTTTTGATCATCTAAAGAAAGGTTGGTTTCAACCTGCCTTTCATAACTTAATTTCTGCCCAGTGCTGAAATTAGAAAGAATTATCACTCTGTGAAAGATTACTGGAACTCTCTAGTATCTGCTTCACCCTAGAGCCAATAGAAAAAGTCATTAACTTTTATCATTGTAACTGAGGACGATGCCTTTCAATTAAGGCAGGGAAGGACTAGTGGTGCAGATAGATATTACCTCCTGGTCCTTCTGATCACTCACCTGAAAATGCTGTCTCTTTTCTGAGCTCAGGCTAATGCATACATACACATTTCTCAGGCTCCTGTGTAGTGAAATATTTATTAATCTATAAGAGGAAGTGGACTCTCATAGAGAAGGATTCATCTGGGAGAAAGTGTAAATATGTAACAAATACTGCTGCAGCTTCAGAGAATGGTGAATCTATTGGCTGCTAAGAATGGTGATAATTCAGAAACATCTCCTTCTGTATTTACCTTTAGGCTCTTTCTTATTAGGAAAATCTCCTAGGGAAAATGACTTAATGTAGCTACACTGGATGGAAGTGTTGTTGTGTACCTCTGCTGATCAATGTCCTCTTTCCACAGTACTTTTCCCTTCTTGGACTATTTAAACACAATTTGAGAAAGGTATTTAGCGTTTCCAAAAGTAAACAAAAGGAATATCATTGCACCTCTACTTTTATTTGCACCCTTCGTTTTTTCTTTGCTCTCCCTGACTGTGGTCTATTTCTCTCTCTCTCTCAATGTCCCTCTTCCACCTCCTTTAAGTGTCAAGAAGCACCCTGCCTGCGCTGCCCTCAAGTTCTAGGAAAATAAAACAGCCTGGAAAATGAAACAGACTGGGTAAGTATTATCAGTTAAAGGAAATTTTCATATCACTGAGTCCACAATGATTCCTTGCTGAAAATTGTAGGTGACAATGTTTGGTGAGTAATTGTACAGCTAGTCAGGCTCAGTTATCACTCAAGTCTATTCAAGGCTCAGAAACCATCCACCCATCCTAAGTTACAGTACGGATTTTATTATGTCATTGATCTTCATAAAATCCTAGTACCTTCCCCATAAAGTTAATTGGTAATCATGAATTGTCTGGTACATGCACAATATGTCTTCACAACGAATTAAGAATGCTTCACATCTGATTTGGTTTCTTTATCTCGTTACGAGCTCCAGGTCTTTAGTGAATCTGAGATAATCATGTGGCAAGGAGTATGAGAACCATTCCTGCACAGGTAGAAAGGTTTTATCAAATAATAAAGATTTTCAAATTTACTGGATTCAGCTGATCCATATAGTTGGTAAGGACATGACAAATTTTCCTGATCTAAAATCTAAGAAAACCATACTGTTCTTAGTTTCCCCCACCCCTGCCTTTATTTGTACCTCTTTTCTAATTTGAACCCCAAAAAAAAAAAGTTCAAATTTGCCTAAAGTGCACAAAGCATTGCCTTATTCATTTCATCTCAGTTCCCACTGCTATCTGTTCTCTTAAGACCTAGAGAGGTTTCTCCCATGGAGAAATCACCTTGTACCACAGGACTCCAATGCTGAGTGTGGATTTGGACAACTTGAAACATAAATATGCAGTACAACTGAAAAATAATAAAAAGAAATTGAAAGGAAAAAAAAAAAGAAAAAATTTGGACTACAGGTTCTGAAACTGATCAATGTCCTTTGGTTCTCAGAGTCTGGTAGCTCATGGGATCCTGATTTCAAAATCTCGTGTGTGAAATTAAAAGCCAAGTGAGAGAATTTTGTTACATCACAATTCAGGAAATGTTTCCAAAATCAGAAAAGAACCTTTGGTGTGGACATTAGGGAAGGTCCTCACTTTTCCTTAGGAAAGTTGTGAGATTCTGTTCTTAAGAAGCATTTATTAACTTACATTAATACCTTTCAGATCATGACCTGTGTAATTTATTCTACTTTCTTGCAGCCAGAAGAATGTGGTGACTTCTGCAGGTTGCATCCAGTTGGACATGTCTAAACTGTCATGAAAAGTCAAAAATGCAGTTTTAGTCAAGTCTCCCACACCATCCTATAATCCTGTCACTTCTGTGTGACACTAGAAACCAGGAATGTGCAAGCACACTGTCCCTCTGAAACCCTAACACTCATCTCTTTGGATCATAAAGTAAATGTCTTTTGCCATTCCCAAATTCTTGATGATATATTTCTCCCAAATGCAAAATTTGGACCCCAAGCTGAGAGAAAGTTGGAGACTTCATATGCAGCACGTATATTCAAAATTTTAAATTCTTTGCTGAGATCCTGCATTGATAATTGAGTCCCAAACTATGTGATACACAGATAAATAGAAACCAGCAAGAATATTCATGGATCCAGACTCCATTATATATTGATTCAGACTCATATTCTGACTCATGATGAGGAATTAATGCTAAAGTGTGAGATTTTTCAGAAAAGCTAAAGGATGCTGCTCCTACCCAGCCTCCCACAGGGTAATCCACTCTTATTATTAAGTACGTTAAGAGGCAGAGAAAAATGTTCCACTTTTAATGAAGAAGAAGAGATAGTGCAAAATAGTTTACTAAATTTCAGCCATGGCATTTAAACCTATTCATGTGATTCAAACTCATTTACTTCCCCTGAAGTTTCCTGACAAGAACATATATTTCCCTGGAAATGTAGCATACTAAAGCCATTGTAAATAAACTGCATGAAAAATAGTGCTTTTATTTACATTATGATTTACCAGTCTTAGGTCCTTATCAATCTAGGCTCCCTGTATGCTTGCTATAAGGCTGAATATGAATCAATGTTTTCTCTGTGTGTTTCTTCAAAACCTTGTGAAAATCACTTTCCGATCATGGGGACAGCTGTTAAACTTCATACCTGGTAGTTATTTCCTAGTAGGTGGCAGTAAGGAAATGAAACCATATTCTAAATAGGTTTTATTGACATGCACATACAATATATACCCACAATGTTCTCTGTTGGCAATGTCTGAAAACAACAACCTGCAATTGGATACAAGTTCGGGCTAGAATAAAATGGAGATATGGCTCATAAACCTGTGCTCTTGATGGCTGGTGGTCAATACCACTCCTGCAGAGTTATTTTTGCAAGTTGAGACATGTATATCCTGTACATTCCTGTATACATACCATCAGTATTTTCACTGAAGAGTTTTCCCTGCTTCCACCTGCCCTTTGGATGTGCCTTGAAACAATGATTTTGACACATCTACATCTACTTTCTACTTTGTTTTAGGGTGAAACGCTGTATAAAGTAAATGGCTCTGATTATTCCAGAGGAGAAATCAGTCTTTCTTGGCATGATATAACTGTAATTTAAAGGATGCTTATCTTAAATGGAGATATACAGAAACACAGAAAAAGGAAGCTATGTTTTCTCTAGCAAGTGTTAGGTTGCATTAAGTTAATATAAAAACAATTTGATAATGCTGTATTTTTAGCAGAAAGAGATGACAAAAGTTTTTGGGAAGTTTCAAAATAGTACTTGTGTAAGAAACCATTAAAGGTGAACTAACCAAATTCAGACTCTCCTTATGCCCAGGTTTAAGCAGAGAAATAATAAGATTCAAAATGCACCGAAAGAATTGCCATCTAAGTGGGAGAGACAGAGGAAGTGCTGATATTATCTCCATAACAAGAAAATAAAAGGTAAATTGACCAAACCAGAGAACTGAGAGCCAGCCAGACAGGAACTGAACTGAACCCTCCCAAATGCAAGAGTAATATTGAACTGCTCCATGATGGGAAGCTGGCAAAAAGGAATTTAAAAGACAAAGACAGGAATTCTGATTTCAGATCAATTGACTCCCTTGTTGTTGTTTTTAACTGTTTAGAGTTTCCTGTTCAATCTGCATTTGCAGATATTAACCTGAACATGTACCCATCCATCTGTTGCCCTTTGTCTACATCCTGTTCCAGGCTACCACATATTTCAAATAGACTTTCAAGACTGTGCAGGTTTTTTTAACAGCCTGGCCTTCAGCATTTTCTCTACTCACCCAAATTGCCTTATCTCGCTTAAATTATGCAGTTTTCTGCATTAAGGTAATAGATAAAACTGATCCCAAGAAATAGAATATCTACAAAAACAAGAAAAAAATCCTTTCTCTTGTTTCTTGAAGTCATCCCACTTGTATGTGTTGTGTTTCTGGGTATCATTGAGCCCCCCAATATATTCAGACCTCTGATGAGACTGTAGTGAGCAAAATCCTTCCTATTTTCTTCTTTTTTAACATGCTGATTCTTAAGATGATTTTGTTTGTTTGATTTATCAAGAGCAAGTAATACTTTGTAAACTTTCCAGACAGATGGCTTGCATTTGCTTCACTTCCCCACATCTCTCTTCAACCTGACATGCATGGCTTCACTAGGCACCCCAGGAGGGTCTAGCAGTCAAAACAAGGTGTTTAACAAGACTTTTCTCATTGTGCAGTAATTAGATCCCTTTCCCTTATGATTTCCAAATATGATCGAGTTTGAGCTGGATTTTAATAGCCAGTGGCTATAGGGAGATGAGTGAAATAGAAGGGTCAGTATGTCCCCTGAGCATGTTAAAAGAATGATACAAAAGCACATCTAAAACACAGGTTTCTGAGATGGTTAGAATGATTATGTCCACATCTTTTGTGAAATTTGTTTGACTAAGCAAATGTGGCTTGTTTGACTAAACAATATGAAGACCATGTAAAAAATACTTGCTCATTACAGATTCTTTCAGGAAACTAAGGCTGCAAAAGAAGAACTATTTCTGATACATATTGGTCATAGGAAAAAAGAAAAAAGCAAAATGCCAAGAAAAAAATTAACACAATAAAGTAGATGTGGAAGCTCTAAAAACTGGTCATGTTCTGAGGCACTGTTTCACAAGGACATGTAAAGAAAAGTTTTGTAACTATTTTGGAGCAGGGGACAGGAAAATATATCAGAATAAATCTTTCATCTGCTACTTGAGCTTAACAAGAAACTCATGTCAGACGTGTTTTTTCCAGGCCTCCATAGGAGACATCCTTTTCTTGAGTCATTTCAGAAGCCAGTCACTTAATTCAAACCCATTCCCCAGGACTGTGTCTCTCAGGAGGATGAACATGTTCAACAGATGCCACAGCACTGGCCATAGGTTAGGCTAGACTGCATCACATGGAGCAGCATGACAGTCTTGATTTCTTTCTGTATATTTTCCCCAGAAGAAGTAGAGATTCCACCAAGAGCAAATGGATATTTAGTTCAGAGTAGGGGTCCTTGGCATATATGTTCCTATCTCCAAAACACTGGCAGCTTCAAAGGAAGTTTCTTGGAGCTCTATAAATTTAAACTAAATTTATAGAGTAATAATATAGGGGCACCTTCTGGCCAAGGCTTCATTAATGGGAGGTGTTATGGCCTAAAGCACAAGGATTGATATTCTAAGACTTTCTTTTCCCACCTTATAAATGTGCAATGAAGGGTCTAAAAGTTGTCAAAATACTACTGTTCTTCCTATCAGATTGTTCTCATGGGCAATGTCTAATGTCAATGAGTTCCAGTGACAAATTATGTTCTAGGGGAAGAACAAGTATAAAATAGATTTCCTTTTGCCAGATACAATTTTAAATGCAACCCACGCTTCAATGTCCCCCCTGAAAAATTGTTTTTGTTGAGATGTTAATTAAAACCATCCACCACACATTTATGGGACAAGTAGGTTTTAAATCAGCCAGAGAAAACAACTTATTGTTCTTGAAACCATAGGTTATAGCACACCTAAAATGTTCATAGTCCTAAACCCACTGCAATCTCTGTTTCAGGGGATCCTAATAAAAAACCCCAAACATTTGGATACCATTGCAGTTTGTACATAACACTAACCCCTTTGGTTGCCAGAGGCTGCCTATAGGACTTTCTCATTTTTATACAAGAGTATTGAAATCAATAATCCCTGTTGCCTAACAACATTTCCATAATTTCTAGGAAATGCTTTGATTGTTTCCTTTAGTCTTTTAAAAACCTGCTTACCAAAACTACCTGGACATGCTTTCTATGTAGATTTTTGTTTTAAAATATTCATCCAAATGCTATGTAAACAGTAACTTCTCTAATGATTCAATCAGACTCCAAAAACATTTATTATGTGCCCAAAAATGGTGATGACTAGGGTATATTTCAAGACAAAAAGAGAAGAGAGGTGTTCAGCCCTAAACAAAGTGATAAATGGCATGAAAGGGGTCCTCAATTCCCTTCTGAAATACTTCATAAAGGTGGTAAGGAACAGGGAAGTGAATAGTGGGATGCAGGAAGCCAGTGGCTGAGCAATTTGTGGCCTTCTATCTCAGATTTGTGACCTAGCCATTTGTATGTCACTGACACATAAATAACCCATCCTGCTTTTGCTTCAGCATTTTGAACTCTCTGTGTGCCATGTCATGTTTGGGAAATGCAAAGGAGCAGGAGGAGAACCAGAGTGAGAGGCAGGAGGGATTGGGAAGAAAGTGGAGTACACAGCAAAGTGTTCAGTGAAACTAAGGGATTGAAAGGGAGGGAAAATATCTCCTTAATTTCATGTGGAAAAATGCAAATGGTGAGATGAGTTAGCCTGCAAAATATCATGCCAGGAAAAGCGATGGGGGCATCAGAGCTTAGGACATTTAAATTGCTTTGGATAAAGCACTGGGTATGGAATATAAAGAGCAGCTGTGAGTGTGCTGCATGTAGCTTTACAGCTCATTTCCCTCTCCTCAGGGCCTAGTTCCTCACTGCCCAAGGACAGGCAGGTCCCTCCAGCCCCTGGACACTGAGTTTCCAGTGCTGTGCTGTTCCCTGACACAGCCATGGGGCTGCAGGCACACCGGGAGGATGGACAGAGGGACAGACTTGTGCCACTGATTTGCCTCTGAACGGTGGGTTCCTACCCCAGCCATGGTTACTGCACTCACCAAAAGATCTGGACAGCAGTGCCACTGCAACAGGATAGAGAGGAGAGCCTGGGGGGCAGTGACACCACTCTGACCCACACCTGGCTCCCTATCACAAGGGTGTCTCTGAGCCCAACACCCTCTGCTCTGTCCCAGGACAGACCTCAGGCATGGGAACCACAAACACACAGAGAGCATCTGTCTTGTGAGTGCTTCTCCTTCCCAGCAAGGGCAGAGGAGCCTGCCCCCGGGGCATGGCAGCTGTCCACTTGTGAATGAATAACCCAATGAAAACCCATAATGAGAAAATGAGAGCAAGCTCTCAAGCTCTGGCTGTAACCAGTCCCTACTGTTCATGTCTTTGGTGATTTGGAATGTGATTCTCTGTGTTTCTCCTGTCATCCCAAGGGCCACTGGTACAAGAGCATGCCAGGCCCATTGTTTTCTCTACCTGACGACTAAACGAAGTCCCAGTGGTCAGACTCCTCAGACTCCAAGTGACTCCAATGAGACACATTTGCTTCTTCACTATGAAATCTTGCTTGCTGGTAAGTGCTAGGGGTCATGGTAGGTGCTGTAACATATTCCAAGAGATCTGCCTAATCTGCAGGTAAAATTCTAAGCCACAAATAGTTACAGATGCTTTCAGGACTCCATTAAAGCTTTTTTTATCCCATTTTATTCTCAGCATCTGTGTGTTAACAGCACAGTGGAGCTTCTATCCATTACTTCTCACTTTGCAGGAAGGTAGTGGTACACTAGAAAATTAATAAATGGCTTCAAAAAACATGCTTTCCTATTCTTCCCCTGGAAAATAAAAGCAGAGCAAGAAACAAACCACAACCTCCATAACTGAAGTATATTACAATTGCTAGTACATGTTCAGAAGGCAAGAGAAGGTAAATTAAGGTGATATGTAAAGCGCATACCCCAGCCCATTTTTGAGTTAAAGGCGAATTGGGATGAATGCAGTTTATCATGTGGCTATTTGCTGATTAGAAGAAAATGTCTTGTGGTAATACCGAGCTGAGGGAACCCCCTTTGGGAATTCTTACACACCAGGCAGACTGACCTGCTAAATCTGCAAAGACTGAGGAGGCCAAGCCAGCATTACAGTAGAAAAGGAGCACTCCAGTTCATTCTGTGGGATGCCTTCAAACCTTCTTTGCAGGGGCAGATAATGGTAGGACTAATGTGCTTAGGAGCTTGCGACTCCTTTGTTTAAAAGGGACCTGATGGCTGAGCTCAATTCCCCAAATGTGAGAAACAACCCTTTTCAAGACTGAATTCACACAGCCTCTGAGTTGGTCTGTTTGAATGATGTGCATTAATGCAAGCATATGGGCACCTCAAGACCCCTTTGCTTCCACCAGTACAGGAAAACAGAGTTCTTGACAGAATATGTGTTTTTATGCATTTGCCATGATCATATTCTGAATGTTACATTAGATCCTGCAAAAGATGAAGGAACATGCTCCATTCTGAACAGAGGTATATGACTTTCAGCTGATCAGTTCTTTTAACTGACCTTCTCTGCTCAAATCTCCTCAGGCATGGCTGGTCAGAGAGCACTTCTAACCTCCAATCCCTACAGCCACAGAATTCCCTGACAAGCCCTATCTTAGCAAAGAGTTGAAATCTCTCAGTATCTGATTCATTGTTTTGTTTCTTCTGCAACCCCCAAGAATCTAGTCTTGAAAGAATGGTTCCTCTTGAGCTGAGGCATTTTGTTTTCAAGGGGCTTCATTTTAAGGGTGGCTATCAAAAGTTTATCATCCTCACTGCTAGCCCTGCTCTTCCAAGGTAAAAGTCTCCTTTCTGGTTTGGGCTCAATTGGAAGGTAAATGAAAGAAAAAAAAAAAAAACCCTGAATGATCACATTCCCTTACAGAGAGTTCCCACTATAAAAGAGAATTTATTGGAGAGTCCAGAATCACTCTCCAAATTGCCACAGAGTGCTTCAAAGCTCTTTGCAGCAATTAAAGTACTGATTCAATATAAGATATTAGAATATTTGTTTTAATATGCTCTTTTGGAGAATAGTTCATGGTTCCCAGCACCTCCATGGAAACATTATATTCTGAACTATTATTATTTGATAAGCCTTGAAAAGGTGCTGGTCTTGGAGGTGTTGAGGGTTTTTTCATCAGATAGACAGAGATGCTACAGAGCCCTGCTGACTGAAATCTCATATCTCTTAGATGCTTTGGATCACAGGCAAATTCAAATACGTATTCACTGCTCCTGCAGAATGGCAGGAACTAAGTTTGATGTGGTGCATCAATTGCCAGCAATGCACAAAGAGATCTGGATATCCTGGATCCCACATCCAATGAACTGAAAGGATGCCCCTTTCCTACATGCATTGTCAGCCCCTTACATCTTGCATTATTTATTTTATGTGAACTATCATCTTCTTCCATATCTCTTGCACGCATTTTAAACTGAATAATCTTTTTTTTCCTACTCAAGAAGCCTAGGCACACCTCCAGTAGGCAGAAGCTCATGGCATGTGAATTCCCAGCCCTTGAGCATTGTGACTCCAGTGGTATCTGGATTCATGGAAAAATACTGTAATTTCTATGTGGCTTCTGTAGGGTTTCATCAACATCAAATGACCTTGGAGCCCATCTCCCTAGCTGAACTCCACTGAAGAGCAATGCTGAGTGCACACTGTCAATAAAAGTTGAACAAACCATACAAATAATTTCAACTCATAACTCTGCTAATAGGTTTTAGGAGGTTTCTTCTCTGTTTTTGGTCACACCCATTCTCAGAAACTGATTAATTTTCTGTCGGATGCCATGCCTTGGAGATTGGTTAGCTGCTGTTGAGTGGCAGGTCATTAATCACAGGACAAAGCCAATTGATATTTTAGAGAAAATTTATGCATTGTTTTTGAATGCAGAATAAAATCATATTCCTCCAATGACTGCACCTGAATCTGTCATATCATCAATAATGATAGACTTGTGAAATGTCACTCATTGCAACGGGATTCCCTTGAGGAAGAAAAGCAGGAAGGGAAAGGGACTTAATACTGCTTATTCAAAATTACATTTTTCACCTTTCTTTCTGTCAGGCTTTCTAGTGTCTGTTTTCACAGTGCCACTAATACACCTCCCACCAATTTCTGAAATTTCCTGTGTTCCTTCCGTGATTACAGCTCAGGCACCTGACATGGGAAAAGCTGGCTCTGTAATGTCTGACATCATGTATGAAAGGGGAAAATAAAAAGAAAAGTACTGAGCTTCTGAGAATTTCAGTAGCTTTTGACCCTACAGGTTCACTGATCTGTTTGGTTCACACATTTGCGTGGGTCGAGCAGTGTAGGCAATAAGCTTCATTCTGCAGTTCAATGTTTATTTGGGGGAGCTGCCTTCTTTTTGTTTCTATCTCCAAAAGATGCAGGAAGGCAGCCCTCAAGATTGGTTTTTTCCATTTTTCTGCAATATGGTGTAAGAAATGCTGCAGGGGGCTGATGCTGGGTGGAACCGAGCAGAGAGGAAATTTGCACCAGATGTTAGAAGCCAGCTTACAGTGGGACACAGAGCGCTTCATGGGCAAATTTAAACCCTTCTGCCTTTTCACCTGAACAGGAAAACCACAGTTTCTGACCCTAGAAGGTCTTTTAGGTCTGTGAGCTTCTTCAGGGCTTTGCATCACAGACACAGGTGAACATACTGGGCCATGAATGTTCATGAGAACACAGCCACTTCTCAACAGCTGGGCTGTTCCTGCAAGAAAACCCAAGTTAAAAAAGAGCTACAGGGAACATGTGGGTCTTGGAAATGCTGCCAACACCCCAGAGAATGCTGTTGAGAGCTCTGAAGGACAGCGCTCAGACTGAAGTGATTATAGGATACAATAGGGAATTAGAAAATAATGAAATTTTTTTCTAGAAGTCTTCTCCCCCCCTTTCTTCTCTGCTTTTTAAGCTTTGAAGTTATTTAATATCAATGCAAAATAAATTTAGTGGGAAAAGTTTTAGCATTAAATTAACTTTTCATTGCATTTTAGCATTCTTAATCCAGCAGACAAAAAAAAATCATTATTTTCTTAAATTTAATTAATTTACTAAACTCCTCATAGTTCATTGAATTCAATCCTGTATCTGTGATCTTTCTAGGTCCATTAAGCTCCTGGGGTTCAACTTCCTCTCTTCAAACTCATAAAAATCTCATCAAAATGGAAATAAAATGCAATTTTGAACTTGCTAATGAAGGGAAAAAATGTTAACTTTCCAGTGCTGTTGAATTAATGGATTATCTTTACCAGCCCATTTTAAAGCAGGAAACTTTCACACTGGGGCAAACTTATGAAAGTGGGAATAATTGCACAAAGAGGCATTAGCTGTGCTGATATTTTTCACTGCTTTACTCTGCCACTACCCAAGATATTACTACATTAAGATTTCTTTCCCCTGAGCTTGCTTTGTCTTCTACCCAAGTAAGATGGATATGAAAGTTCTTATAGCATATCACATACTGTTATTAACTGCAGAAATAGTCCTAGATATCAAATGTTCTTCATGACTTCAAGAAAGCACAGAAGCACCTCCAAAATTTTAAGTCTGGGGAGTAGAAATAGATTATTGGTTTGGAGCGAGGAGTTTTGAGGGGTGGAAAGTGAAAGTGAATTTTAATTACCTAAAACAGTGAGAGGGGAGAGGAGGTGAGGAGACCTCTGATTCTGGTATTTTTGCAGATTGGGCGGTGTTTTGTGACCAGAAAACATTTTAGTTTGCTTCCTATGTAGTCTTGCATTTTTGAGTTGGTGGTATCTTCTTCTGATCTTAAATCAGAGGAGAGTCACAAACAGTTGGAGTCTGCTAAGTTCCACTCCTGAAAAATACACTTTCCAGTGCCATAGGAAACAGTTTGGGGTTCTTCTAAATACCAAGTTTATAAAAGAGAACTCACATCCAGAAATTAAACAAATTGTCATATTTTTTCCTAATAATTAGTTTTTTTTAATTGACTCTCATAACACTTTTTTTACCTTAGCCTGTCCAGTTTTTACCTTTCCTTGAAAAATAATTTGTATGTATTGTTCACATTTTTGTCTTGTCCCATTATTTGGTACTTTTTTGCCTCCTTTTAATAATAAATATTTTTCAAGGTAATTTTCCATAAGAAATAGCCAGAAAAAAGAAGACCTTGGAAAACAAGGAAAAAATATTTTTAAGCCTGAAGTAGAAAAAGATACATGAAAGAATTGAGAAAAGTATTGAGAATGGAAAAAATGAAAAGTGACATACTTATCACTGTGAAATGGAAACTAATTCATAATTCCACAAGGAAAACAAAAGGTAACTTCTCAAATATTTCTAACAAAATGCAAATATGCATTTATAAATTGATGCATATAGCTCAAGAAATAACTGCTTATTTTATTAATTTTACTCTCATTACTATCATGATTATTATTACATACACAAGTGGATCATGCTCATGGACCAAGCCAGACTACATTAATGCCTGTGCGAATCAAGTGCTAGCAGTGACCAGATAAAAGACTTTTCTATATTAGAGCACTTAATTACCATCCTCTAAACACAAAACCTGAATGACAGACCAGAGTTTCTTTAGGGAAAACACTGATTATCTCTCAGATAGACAAGGAGTTGACATGCTCTCCATCCTGGAGAAATCACAGGCTGGATGAAGGCTTGATAGCTTGTGGATGCTCTTCTCTGAAAGAATATTCCTTTATTCACTTCTTATACAGGGAGATTTTAATTTTCTGCACTTGGAATACAGACAATTACCGCTTCTTTTTATGACAGACCTTCAACTTCTCTCCCTACTCTGCCAATATTTCCCTACTGCCCATCAGACCCCCTGAGTTTATCCAGTTCTTTGCGACCTCAGTACGGAAAAGCCATCATCCTTCCACACAATTGTTTTCAGGGCATAACTACTACCCTGCTACAAAGTTTTTCTTAGCATCTAATGTAACACCACACACGACACATCTTGCTATACTTTAAGGCCATTACTTCTACTCCTTTTCACAATGAATGAAGAGAGCAATTTTCTCCCTTCTGCCTTGAAGCTGACTGCTAGATGGATGCCTGCCTTTGGCTATCTCTTCCCTAGGCAATTCACACTCAGTTTCTTTCAACTTTCCTGGCAGCAGCCTTCAAGTTTTCAGCTCCTTCTAGGCTCTCAACATCTGCACCTCCTGAAATACAGTGATAAGACTTGCATTCTGGCACCCCAGAAAGCCTTTGCTGAGTCCTGAGAATGATTATCTCAAACAGCCTGCAAGAAATCTTCCTAGTTTATATCCTGGAATGAGATCTGCATTATTTTCATGGTCTGAAACTGCTTGATTTGTTATCCTACTCCCACTGTTCTCCTCCCTAAAATACTACCTGCCTCATGTTTCTTCTCTATATTTACACTGTAAATTATTCCTATGAGGCAGGGCACTTTGTCCCACTTTGTTGACTTGCATGCTATTTCCTTTTCCATTCAGGTGTCTGTCTTGGTTCTACAGGACATTTGTAGTCTTTCTTCATTCAAAAATACCCAAAGCCATATTTTTATTTCATCAACAAACTGCTAAGTATGGTGAATAATTTCCCACAGCTTGTGGGATCCTTCCTAATAGACTCTTTTAATTAGCTACAGAGAGCAGCTCTCCCAGTATGGTTTTCCAGGCTTTTATAATTCAGAGTACAATACTTTAAGCTAGACTACTCTCTCCTAGCCAGTTTATTCATAATTTGGTCCAGTTCTTTGAGTGAGCCAAGGCAAACTAACCCACAGCTCCTCACACTTATTGCAGCATCTCTACTGCTGCTCCCTCTCATTTAAGAGTAAGCCACCCCTATAATTTAAACTGCTCTTTAAATCTTCAGTGTCATCACAAAATGATGATAACTTTCAATGCCAACTTATTCAGATACTCTGGGCTGTTAATTAGTCACTGGTGTTAACATCATGGTTATTAAAGGTGATACCCAGAACATGAGTTCCACCTAAGGAATGGGTGATTTCAGAGCTCCTAGCCAGCAAGCACCTGTGGTTCATTGGCTTCCAGTTCTTACAGCTCGACATGCACCATCACCTCTGCACGGGTTTGCTGAGGACTTCTATTAGGAAATTCATTTTCTGAAAGACATTGACCCAGCCTTGTTTTTAGTACTCTGATTTAAATGCTCGGGCAAATAGTAGATTATTAACATTCTGTCTATATTTCACATTTATCTCTCTTACCTAAAATATCGGGAAATGTTCTAATTGGACCCAGTCTCTATAACCTCTGTTGCTATTGTCTCTTTCCTTCTGACTCCTTCTATTTCTTTACACAAGGCAGAGAAAAAGCAGCAAATTTTCCAAGAACAGTTCAATTAATAATGATGGATTCTTCAACCTTCACTCACAGTAAGAATGCTTTCTCATTGTTTAAGTAGCTGAATGTACCTTAAACAGGACAGAAATGTGTCCTAGTCTGAGGACCATGGCAGAGTATCCCAGGCAGGCAATTTCAAAAGCAGGTGCTTCTCTCACCTTCTTTGTCTCACTGTGTGATCCCTCACTCTGTGTCTGTATAACCTCTTTCACAATGACTCCCAGTTTGGATTGGGGCAGTAGTACAAATGACAAACAGTAGAAGGAGGAGGTAAAATAGAGTTGTCTGTGATTTAGCAAAGATGGTACAACAAAACCCCAGGTTACTGATGGACATACAAGTCTTACCTTTCCAAACTGGCATTGGTGAGGTTTCACCATATCCATACCCTTGTGCTTGGGCTCAGTCCCCACAACCTGGCACTTGGCTAAATGTGATAAGCAGTCTGGCCATATTCTTCCACCAGCATAAATGACAGACTCCTCTGCAGGACTACAATGAGTCCACATGGATTCTTTATGGTTTCCTCCTTCTCACATTGATTACAGACATAAGAGTGATCTCATTCTCCTGTTAAATACTGAGAGGTAAATCAAATCAATCTTAATCTCTTTGCTGCCTGTCCAGAAAGGTGTGTAACCAATGGAAAGCAAATAAATCATATGCTCCTGAATATCCAGTTCAGCTGTGCCATTACTCAGTGTCAGTTGAAACCAAAGGCAAAGGGGATGCAGAGAATTAGATGTGACACAGAGGTGAGCTGGAGGAACGCTTCTTCCTGGTGCACTTTGTCTGCAGCCCCTGCAGCTACTGCCACCCTGGCAACATGTGCTACTCGCTTCCTTAATCCCAGCTCTTGGAATACCATGGCTATTTGGGACATTTGTTATTGTTTTTTAACGTGCTCTTCTAGACTGAATGAAAAGAAAAAAAATCTGGCAACTGCCATATGAAAGCAATTTCAAGACTCAAAACTTAAAAGGGAAAGAATTATCTAAGTATTCCGTTTTTAGAAACCTTCCTATCTGATAGTGCTGAGAGGCATGGAACAACCCATTCCTGACTTTGGAATAATTGTTCCAATACCATCAGTTTGAGAAGTAGTTCAGTCCCCAAACTCCCCATCCAGACAATGTGCTGCAATAGCAGCAGTTAAAAAACAAAAAAGGCTCTACAGAGCAGCTATAAGGATATTTTTCTTGTCGCACTCTCTTTTTGATCACAAATAAATTATTTTTGTCCCTGTGGAAAGCCCATAAATACCAGGCATTCATTTCTCCACAGATTTGCTCAGAATAAGTTAGTGATACTGTTATTGCTATTCTATTCCAATTTTTTATTCTCTCCTTTCTTTTCCTGTCTTCTGTCATAGTATAGTGTTTCTCAGAACATGAGTACTTGGGGAAATCATTAAATTTTGATAATTTACTGCCCTGAGTTTGTTGAAACTCACAATCATATACACTCCTACCGACCATTGTAATTATGTTTGGTTTATATCTTTTACTTTATTAATTGAAGAACTGTGTCAAAATTACCTCTGCCCAAGTGGGTGCCATTGTTTGCTTCATGGAGATTTTATTCAGCTGGTGAATACTGTCAATTAACTTGTGCTTTAATTAATAAATGATTCACTGATATAATTATGTGGTTTATGCCAAGCTGCTGATAAATTGATAATTCATAATGTTACTTGGACAGATAAATCTCTTTTTCTGAAGGAGGTGTTTTTTGCATTTGTACTTTTGGTCATAATTAATATTCCATTGAATTTGGATGCAAGCTGTGAATACTGTTAATTTGTATTTGCTGGCAGTTATCATGCTCTCTGCAGAAAGCAGACTCCTGTAGCTGGCACCAGGATGCCAGCATCCCAGTCCTGATGCCACTATAAAAGCACTCCCCATTTAGTGTTCCTAAAGGGAGCACTCTGAATGAGCTGCACTCCAGGGGAAGCTGCCCCTAAAATGGGGCTCCTTTAGGGCAGCTCAAGCTGAGCAGCCAACACGGAGACTCTTCAGACTCTTAATTGCTTCCCTGTCAAATTCATCTGCCATGGCTCAGAAGGTCATGAGTTTGGCACTGACTTGGGGATGAGCTTCCCAGAAATCTGTATTCCACTTATCTGACATTTCTGGGGCAGCTGATTCCACAGAGGGCAGCTGCCTTCCCCTGGCCCTGCTAGCACAGCCCCCATCCTGCACCCCAGCATATCTCAAAGCACCACCAGTGGGGCGGGGAAGGTGAATAACTTCTCCCTTCTTGTGCACCTGTGCACAGAGCACCAATGTTCAGGCCAAAACATTACTCATGGCTCAAGGCACCATCTTCACCAGCCCAGAGTAATCTCCCAAAACCCAGCAGACAAGCTGTCCCTGCAGAGCCTTGGTCAGGTGTACCCAGTACCACTGCACCAGCTATTTATCACAAAAAGCTTTCGGTCAAGTTAATTCAAGATGTGTCTTGATGTACTGTCATTTAAAAGCATGACTATAACTTTACATAAAATCACTCTGGCAAGTGTATAATGCTGTGTTAAAACGCATTACCTTAAATCATCTCCACTTACACAGAGCACTGCAATGTTTGAATACATTAAATCTCTATTGCCTCAGTCTGGCAGCCTTCACTTCAGAGAGTGAAGATTGCGCACATTTCCTTGCCAATTCTCTAAACAGGCAATATTTGTGATTGTGGCTTATATCCACATAGGATAGAGACATCCCTCACACCTTAATATTGAGAACCAAGGCCATAATACCTACTCAGTTTCTGGGCAGGAGATCTAAAGCCTCAATAGCCAGCCCAAAAGCTGTGTCTCTTTCCTGAAAGAGTGGAAAGCAGGGGTCAAAGAACTTTCCCAAAGACAAGAGGATTTGTGACAAAACCAGAAATCAGCTAAGTTCTCCTGAGCAGCCTGCATATGCTTTCCCCAGTGGGAATCATTGCTGCAAATGCTTTAAGTCTCCATTATTTAGGAATAACTTTTCTTATTTGTCCTGTGAGAAGTCTTATATAAGGACAAAAAAGACAGATTAAATTTGAAAAGTTTGTCACCTAAATGAATAAATTCTTTAAATGTTATGACAAGAGTTAAACATTTATTTGAACA
This sequence comes from Haemorhous mexicanus, assembly GCF_027477595.1. NCBI lineage: Eukaryota > Metazoa > Chordata > Aves > Passeriformes > Fringillidae > Haemorhous > Haemorhous mexicanus. Next base: position 13,839,828 of record NC_082348.1, read on the forward strand.
TTTAAATGGCCTCACCATTAAGATTTATGGTACGACAAGGAAGGACAGAAAAACAGACAAGAAAATGAAACAGAAGAGTGATGCAAAGCGTATCACAGCAACATTTCCAGCTATTTTTTAAATTAACACTGTGGTGGACTACCAGCAGCTAAGCTTAAAATAAGCAAATCCCCTTCCACATAAAACCTCCAGTAAGAGAGGGACAAATGCAGAACATGTGGGTTGAGATAACTTACTGAAAGAAAACAGCAGTGGAATTCCAGATATACATGGAGAGAAGCAAAATATTTTAAAAAGTACAAAAAAGAAAGTTGTTTTAAAACTTTACATGCCTTTCGCAGCTGCAGTGCGCCTGGAGCTCAGGGCTTTGAGTTTTCCGAGATACTAACCGTAGACGTAACCCTAACACTAACCCTAGGAAGGAAAAGCCACCTAGGGTTAGGGCGGCTTCCCAGGAAAAATCCGTGGAGGCAGCCATCTTGTGCCAGTTTTGCGCTGCCCTTGAAATGCCTTTTCCAGCTGCAGTGCGAATGGAGCTCAGGGCTTTGTGGTTCCGGAGACACTAACCCTAGGCAAAACACTAAACCTAACCCTAACACTAAGCAGGAAAAGCAGCCTAGGTTTAGGACTGCTTCCCAGGAAAAAGCCGTGGAGGCAGCCATCTTCTATCAGTTTTGCGCCCCCCTTAGCATGCCTTTGGCAGCTGCAGTGCGCCTGCAGCCAAAGGCTTTGTGGTTTCCGAGATGCTAACCCTAGGCGTAACCCTAACCCTAGCACCAGGCCGGAAAAGCAGACCTGGCCTAGGGCTGCCTCCCAGGAAAAAGCCGTGGAGGCGGGCATCTTGGGGCAGTTTTGTGCTCCCCTTGGCATGCCTTTCGCGGTTGCAATGTGCCTGGAGTTCTGGGCTTTGTGGTTTCTGAGACGCTAATCCTAGACTTAAACCTAAGCCTACCACCAGGCAGGAAAAGCAACCCTGGCCTAGGGCTGCCTCCAAGGAAAAAGCCGTCGAGGCGGGCATCTTGGGGCAGTTTTGCACTCTCCTTGGGATCCCTTTCGAGGCTGCAGTGTGCCTGGAGCTCTGGGCTTTGTGGTTTCTGAGATGCTAACCCTAGGCGTAACACTAACCCTAGGCCTAGGCAGGAAAAGTAGCCCTGGCCCCGGGCTGCCTCAAGATAAAAGCCCTCGAGGCGGGCATCTTGGGGCAGTTTTGCACTCTCCTTGGGATGCTTTTCCTGGCTGCAGTGTGCCTGGAGCTCTGGGCTTTGTGGTTTCTGAGATGCTAACCCTACGCATAACCCTAACCCTAGCCCCAGGCAGGAAAATCAGCCTTGTCCTAGGGCTGCCTCAAGAAAAAAGCCCTCGAGGCGGGCATCTTGGGGCAGTTTTGCACTCTCCTTGGGATGCCTTTCGCGGCTGCAGTGTACCTGGAGTTCTGGGCTTTGTGGTTTCTGAGATGCTAACCCTAGGCGTAACCCTAACCCTAGCCCCAGGCAGGAAAAGCAGCCCTGGCCCAGGGCTGCCTCCCAGGAAAAAGCCCACGAGGCGGGCATCTTGGAGAAGTTTTGCACTCTCCTTGGGATGCTTTTCACGGCTGCAGTGTGCCTGGAGCTCTAAGCTTTGTGGTTTCCGAGACCCCAACCCTAGGCGTAACCCTAACCCTAGCCCCAGGCAGGAAAAGCAACCCTGGCTTAGGGCTGCCTCAAGGAAAAAGCCCTGGAGGCGGGCATCTTGGGGCAGTTTTGCACTCTCCTTGGGATGCTTTTCACGGCTGCAGTGTGCCTGGAGCTCTGGGCTTTGTGGTTTCTCAGATGCTAACCCTAGGCGTAACCCTAACCCTAGCCCCAGGCAAGAAAAGCAGCCCTGGCCCAGGGCTGCCTCAAGGAAAAAGCCCTCGAGGCGGGCATCTTGGAGAAGTTTTGCACTCTCCTTGGGATGCTTTTCCTGGCTGCAGTGTGCCTGGAGCTCTGGGCTTTGTGGTTTCCGAGACGCTAACCCTAGGCGTAACCCTAACCCTAGCACCAGGCAGGAAAAGCAACCCTGGCTTAGGGCTGCCTCCCAGGAAAAAGCCCTCGAGGCGGGCATCTTGGGGCAGTTTTGCACTCTCCTTGGGATGCCTTTCGCGGCTGCAGTGTGCCTGGAGTTCTGGGCTTTGTGGTTTCTGAGATGCAAACCCTAGGCGTAACCATAACCCTAGCCCCAGGCAGGAAAAGCAGCCCTGACCTAGGGCGAACTCAAGGAAAAAGCCCTCGAGGCGGGCATCTTGGGGCAGTTTTGCACTCTCCTTGGGATGCTTTTCACGGCTGCAGTGTGCCTGGGGCTCTGGGCTTTGAGGTTTCCGAGATGCTAACCCTAGGCGTAACCCTAACCCAGGCAGGAAAAGCAGGCCTGGCCCAGGGCTGCCTCAAGGAAAAAGCCGTCGAGGCGGGCATCTTGGGGCAGTTTTGCACTCTCCTTGGGATGCTTTTCACGGCTGCAGTGTGCCTGGGGCTCTAGGCTTTGTGGTTTCCGAGACGCTAACCCTAGGCGTAACCCTAACCCTAGCCCCAGGCAGGAAAAGCAGCCCTGGCCTAGGGCTGCCTCCCAGGAAAAAGCCCTCGAGGCGGGCATCTTGGGGCAGTTTTGCACTCTCCTTGGGATGCCTTTCGCGGCTGCAGTGTGCCTGGAGCTCTGGGCTTTGTGGTTTCTGAGATTCTAACCCTAGGCGTAACCCTAACCCTAGCACCAGGCAGGAAAAGCAGCCCTGGCCTAGGGCTGCTTCCCAAGAAAAAGCGGTGGAGGCGGGCATCTTGGGGAAGTTTTGCGCTCTCCTTGGGATGCCTTTGGCGGCTGCAGTGTACCTGGAGTTCTGGGCTTTGTGGTTTCTGAGACGCTAACCCTAGGCGTAACCCTAACCCTAGCACCAGGCAGGAAAAGCAGCCCTGGCCTAGGGCTAACTCAAGGAAAAAGCGGTGGAGGCGGGCATCTTGGGGAAGTTTTGCACTCTCCTTGGGATGCTTTTCCCGGCTGCAGTGTGCCTGGAGCTCTAGGCTTTGTGGTTTCCGAGACGCTAACCCTAGGCGTAACCCTAACCCTAGCACCAGGCAGGAAAAGCAACCCTGGCTTAGGGCTGCCTCCCAGGAAAAAGCCGTGGAGGCGGGCATCTTGGGGCAGTTTTGCGCTCCCCTTGGGATGCTTTTCACGGCTGCAGTGTGCCTGGAGCTCTGGGCTTAGTGGTTTCCGAGATGCCAACCCTAGGCGTAACCCTAACCCTAGCACCAGGCAGGAAAAGCAGCCTTGGCCTAGGGCTGCCTCCCAGGAAAAAGCGGTGGAGGCGAGTATCTTGGGGAAGTTTTGCGCTCCCCTTGGCATGCCTGTCACTGCTGCAGTGTGCCTGGAGCTCTGGGCTTAGTGGTTTCCGAGATGCCAACCCTAGGCGTAACCCTAACCCTAGCACCAGGCAGGAAAAGCAGCCTTGGCCTAGGGCTGCCTCCCAGGAAAAAGCGGTGGAGGCGAGTATCTTGGGGAAGTTTTGCGCTCCCCTTGGCATGCCTGTCACTGCTGCAGTGTGCCTGGAGCTCTGGGCTTTGTGGTTTCCGAGATGCTAACCCTAGGCGTAACCCTAACCCTAGCCCCAGGCAGGAAAAGCAGCCCTGGCCTAGGGCTGCTTCCCAGGAAAAAGCGGTGGAGGCGGGCATCACTGGGAAGTTTTGCGCTCTCCTTGGCAAGCCTTTTGCGGATGCAGTGTGCCTGGAGCTCTGGGCTTTGTGGTTTCCGAGACGCTAACCCTAGGCATAACCCTAACCCTAGCCCCAGGCAGGAAAAGCAGCCCTGGCCTAGGGCTGCCTCCCAGGAAAAAGCGGTGGAGGCGGGCATCTTGGGGCAGTTTTGCGCTCTCCTTGGCATGCCTTTCGCGGCTGCAGTGTGCCTGGAGCTCTGGGCTTTGTGGTTTCCGAGATGCTAACCCTAGGCATAACCCTAACCCTAGCACCAGGCAGGAAAAGCAACCCTGGCTTAGGGCTGCCTCCCAGGAAAAAGCCCTCGAGGCGGGCATCTTGGGGCAGTTTTGCGCTCCCCTTGGGATGCTTTTCACGGCTGCAGTGTGCCTGGAGCTCTGGGCTTAGTGGTTTCCGAGATGCCAACCCTAGGCGTAACCCCAACCCTAGCACCAGGCAGGAAAAGCAGCCTTGGCCTAGGGCTGCCTCCCAGGAAAAAGCGGTGGAGGCGAGTATCTTGGGGAAGTTTTGCGCTCCCCTTGGCATGCCTGTCACTGCTGCAGTGTGCCTGGAGCTCTGGGCTTTGTGGTTTCCAAGATGCTAACCCTAGGCGTAACCCTAACCCTAGCCCCAGGCAGGAAAAGCAGCCTTGGCCTAGGGCTGCCTCCCAGGAAAAAGCGGTGGAGGCGGGCATCTTGGGGAAGTTTTGCGCTCCCCTTGGGATGCTTTTCACGGCTGCAGTGTGCCTGGAGCTCTGGGCTTTGTGGTTTCCGAGACGCTAACCCTAGGCGTAACCCTAACCCTAGCCCCAGGCAGGAAAAGCAGCCCTGGCCTAGGGCTGCCTCCCAGGAAAAAGCGGTGGAGGCGGGCATCCCTGGGAAGTTTTGCGCTCTCCTTGGCATGCCTTTTGCGGATGCAGTGTGCCTGGAGCTCTGGGCTTTGTGGTTTCCGAGACGCTAACCCTAGGCATAACCCTAACCCTAGCCCCAGGCAGGAAAAGCAGCCCTGGCCTAGGGCTGCCTCCCAGGAAAAAGCGGTGGAGGCGGGCATCTTGGGGCAGTTTTGCGCTCTCCTTGGCATGCCTTTCGCGGCTGCAGTGTGCCTGGAGCTCTGGGCTTTGTGGTTTCCGAGACCCTAACCCTAGGCGTAACCCTAACCCTAGGCCTAGGCAGGAAAAGCAACCCTGGCTTAGGGCTGCCTCCCAGGAAAAAGCCGTGGAGGCGGGCATCTTGGGGCAGTTTTGCACTCTCCTTGGGATGCCTTTCGCGGCTGCAGTGTGCCTGGAGCTCTGGGCTTTGTGGTTTCTGAGATGCAAACCCTAGGCGTAACCCTAACCCTAGCCCCAGGCAGGAAAAGCAGCCCTGGCTTAGGGCGAACTCAAGGAAAAAGCGGTGGAGGCAGGCATCTTGGGGCAGTTTTGCACTCTCCTTGGGATGCTTTTCACGGCTGCAGTGTGCCTTGGGCTCTAGGCTTTGTGGTTTCCGAGATGCGAACCCTAGGCGTAACCCTAACCCTAGCCCCAGGCAGGAAAAGCAACCCTGGCTTAGGGCTGCCTCCCAGGAAAAAGCCGTGGAGGCGGGCATCTTGGGGCAGTTTTGCACTCTCCTTGGGATGCCTTTGGCGGCTGCAGTGTACCTGGAGTTCTGGGCTTTGTGGTTTCCGAGACGCTAACCCTAGGCGTAACCCTAACCCTAGCCCCAGGCAGGAAAAGCAGTCCTGGCCAAGGGCTGCCTCCCAGGAAAAAGCCCTGGAGGCGGGCATCTTGGGGCAGTTTTGCACTCTCCTTGGGATGCTTTCCACGGCTGCAGTGTGCCTGGAGCTCTAGGCTTTGTGGTTTCCGAGACGCTAACCCTAGGCGTAACCCTAACCCTAGGCCTAGGCAGGAAAAGCAACCCTGGCTTAGGGCTGCCTCCCAGGAAAAAGCCGTGGAGGCGGGCATCTTGGGGCAGTTTTGCACTCTCCTTGGGATGCCTTTCGCGGCTGCAGTGTACCTGGAGTTCTGGGCATTGTGGTTTCTGAGATGCTAACCCTAGGCGTAACCCTAACCCTAGCACCAGGCAGGAAAAGCAGCCCTGGCCTAGGGCGAACTCAAGGAAAAAGCAGTGGAGGCGGGCATCTTGGGGCAGTTTTGCACTCCCCTTGGGATGCTTTTCACGGCTGCAGTGTGCCTGGGGCTCTAGGCTTTGTGGTTTCCGAGATGCTAACCCTAGGCGTAACCCTAACCCTAGCACCAGGCAGGAAAAGCAGCCCTCGCCTAGGGCTGCCTCCCAGGAAAAAGCCGTGGAGGCGGGCATCTTGGGGCAGTTTTGCGCTCTCCTTGGGATGCCTTTCGCGGCTGCAGTGTGCCTGGAGCTCTGGGCTTTGTGGTTTCTGAGACGCTAACCCTAGGCGTAACCCTAACCCTAGCACCAGGCAGGAAAAGCAGCCCTCGCCTAGGGCTGCCTCCCAAGAAAAAAGCCGTGGAGGCGGGCATCTTGGGGCAGTTTTGCACTCTCCTTGGGATCCCTTTCACGGCTGCAGTGTGCCTGGAGCTCTGGGCTTAGTGGTTTCTGAGATGCTAACCCTAGGCGTAACCCTAACCCTAGCCCCAGGCAGGAAAAGCAGACCTGGCCCAGGGCTGCCTCCCAGAAAAAAGCCCTCGAGGCGGGCATCTTGGGGCAGTTTTGCACTCTCCTTGGGATGCTTTTCACGGCTGCAGTGTGCCTGGAGCTCTGGGCTTTGTGGTTTCCGAGACGCTAACCCTAGGCGTAACCCTAACCCTAGCACCAGGCAGGAAAAGCAACCCTGGCTTAGGGCTGCCTCCCAGGAAAAAGCCCTCGAGGCGGGCATCTTGGGGCAGTTTTGCACTCTCCTTGGGATGCCTTTCGCGGCTGCAGTGTTCCTGGAGTTCTGGGCTTTGTGGTTTCTGAGATTCTAACCCTAGGCGTAACCCTAACCCTAGCACCAGGCAGGAAAAGCAGCCCTGGCCTAGGGCTGCTTCCCAGGAAAAAGCGGTGGAGGCGGGCATCTTGGGGCAGTTTTGCGCTCCCCTTGGCATGCCTTTGGCGGCTGCAGTGTGCCTGGAGCTCTGGGCTTTGTGGTTTCTGAGATGCTAACCCTAGGCGTAACCCTAACCCTAGCCCCAGGCAGGAAAAGCAGCCCTCGCCTAGGGCTGCCTCCCAAGGAAAAAGCCGTGGAGGCGGGCATCTTGGGGCAGTTTTGCGCTCTCCTTGGGATCCCTTTCACGGCTGCAGTGTGCCTGGAGCTCTGGGCTTTGTGGTTTCCGAGACGCTAACCCTAGGCGTAACCCTAACCCTAGCCCCAGGCAGGAAAAGCAACCCAGGCCTAGGGAAGCCTGCCAGGACAAAGCCCTGGAGGCGGGCATCTTGGGGCAGTGTTGCACTCTCCTTGGGATGCCTTTCACGGCTGCAGTGTGCCTGGAGCTCTGGGCTTTGTGGTTTCTGAGATGCTAACCCTAGGCGTAACCCTAACCCTAGCACCAGGCAGGAAAAGCAGCCCTGGCCTAGGGCGAACTCAAGGAAAAAGCGGTGGAGGCGGGCATCTTGGGGCAGTTTTGCACTCTCCTTGGGATGCTTTTCATGGCTGCAGTGTGCCTGGGGCTCTAGGCTTTGTGGTTTCCGAGACGCTAACCCTAGGCGTAACCCTAACCCTAGCCCCAGGCAGGAAAAGCAGCCTTGGCCTAGGGCTGCCTCCCAGGAAAAAGCGGTGAAGGCGGGCATCTTGGGGCAGTTTTGCGCTCCCCTTGGCATGCCTTTGGCGGCTGCAGTGTGCCTGGAGCTCTGGGCTTTGTGGTTTCCGAGACGCTAACCCTAGGCGTAACCCTAACCCTAGCACCAGGCAGGAAAAGCAACCCTGGCTTAGGGCTGCCTCCCAGGAAAAAGCCCTCGAGGCGGGCATCTTGGGGCAGTTTTGCACTCTCCTTGGGATGCCTTTCGCGGCTGCAGTGTGTCTGGAGCTCTGGGCTTTGTGGTTTCTGAGATTCTAACCCTAGGCGTAACCCTAACCCTAGCCCCAGGCAAGAAAAGCAGCCCTGGCCCAGGGCTGCCTCCCAGGAAAAAGCCCTGGAGGCGGGCATCTTGGGGCAGTTTTGCACTCTCCTTGGGATGCTTTTCACGGCTGCAGTGTGCCTGGGGCTCTAGGCTTCGTTGCTTTCGAGATGCTAACCCTAGGCGTAACCCTAACCTTAGCACCAGGCAGGAAAAGCAACCCTGGCCCAGGGCTGCCTCCCAGAAAAAAGCCCTGGAGGCAGGCATCTTGGGGCAGTTTTGCACTCTCCTTGGGATGCCTTTCGCGGCTGCAGTGTGCCTGGAGCTCTAGGCTTTGTGGTTTCCGAGACGCTAACCCTAGGCGTAACCCTAACCCTAGGCCTAGGCAGGAAAAGCAACCCTGGCTTAGGGCTGCCTCCCAGGAAAAAGCCGTGGAGGCGGGCATCTTGGGGAAGTTTTGCACTCTCCTTGGGATGCCTTTCGCGGCTGCAGTGTGCCTGGAGCTCTGGGCTTTGTGGTTTCCGAGACGCTAACCCTAGGCGTAACCCTTACCCTAGCACCAGGCAGGAAAAGCAGCCCTCGCCTAGGGCTGCCTCCCAAGAAAAAAGCGGTGGAGGCGGGCATCTTGGGGCAGTTTTGCGCTCTCCTTGGGATCCCTTTCACGGCTGCAGTGTGCCTGGAGCTCTGGGCTTTGTGGTTTCTGAGATGCTAACCCTAGGCATAACCCTAACACTAGCACCAGGCAGGAAAAGCAGCCCTCGCCTAGGGCTGCCTCCCAAGAAAAAAGCCATGGAGGCGGGCATCTTGGGGCAGTTTTGCGCTCTCCTTGGGATCCCTTTCACGGCTGCAGTGTGCCTGGAGCTCTGGGCTTTGTGGTTTCTGAGATGCTAACCCTAGGCGTAACCCTAACCCTAGCCCTAGGCAGGAAAAGCAGCCTTGGCTTAGGGCTGCCTCAAGGAAAAAGCCCTCGAGGCGGGCATCTTGGGGAAGTTTTGCACTCTCCTTGGCATGCCTTTCGCAGCAGCAGTGTGTCTGCAGCTCTGGACTTTGTGGTTTCCGAGACGCTAACCCTAGGCGTAACCCTAACCCTAGCCCCAGGCAGGAAAAGCAGCCTTTGCCTAGAGATGCCTCAAGGAAAAAGCCCTCGAGGCGGGCATCTTGGGGAAGTTTTGCACTCTCCTTGGGATGCTTTTCACGGCTGCAGTGTGTCTGGAGCTCTGGGCTTTGTGGTTTCTGAGATTCTAACCCTAGGCGTAACCCTAACCCTAGCGCCAGGCAGGAAAAGCAGCCCTGGCCTAGGGCTGCTTCCCAGGAAAAAGCGGTGGAGGCGGGCATCTTGGGGAAGTTTTGCGCTCCCCTTGGCATGCCTTTCGCGGATACAGTGTGCCTGGAGCTCTGGGCTTTGTGGCTTCCGAGACGCTAACCCTAGGCATAACCCTAACCCTAGCCCCAGGCAGGAAAAGCAGACCTGGCCCAGGGCTGCCTCCCAGAAAAAAGCCCTCGAGGCGGGCATCTTGGGGCAGTTTTGCACTCTCCTTGGGATGCTTTTCACGGCTGCAGTGTGCCTGGGGCTCTAGGCTTTGTGGTTTCCGAGACGCTAACCCTAGGCATAACCCTAACCCTAGCCCCAGGCAGGAAAAGCAGCCCTGGCCCAGGGCTGCCTCCCAGGAAAAAGCCCTGGAGGCGGGCATCTTGGGGCAGTTTTGCACTCTCCTTGGGATGCCTTTCGCGGCTGCAGTGTGCCTGGAGCTCTGGGCTTTGTGGTTTCCGAGACCCTAACCCTAGGCATAACCCTAACCCTAGGCCTAGGCAGGAAAAGCAACCCTGGCTTAGGGCTGCCTCCCAGGAAAAAGCCCTCGAGGCGGGCATCTTGGGGCAGTGTTGCACTCTCCTTGGGATGCCTTTCGCGGCTGCAGTGTGTCTGGAGCTCTGGGCTTTGTGGTTTTTGAGATTCTAACCCTAGGCGTAACCCTAACCCTAGCACCAGGCAGGAAAAGCAGCCCTGGCCTAGGGCTGCTTCCCAGGAAAAAGCCGTGGAGGCGGGCATCTTGGGAAAGTTTTGCGCTCTCCTTGGCATGCCTTTCGCGGATACAGTGTGCCTGGAGCTCTGGGCTTTGTGGTTTCCGAGACGCTAACCCTAGGCATAACCCTAACCCTAGCCCCAGGCAGGAAAAGCAGACCTGGCCCAGGGCTGCCTCCCAGAAAAAAGCCCTCGAGGCGGGCATCTTGGGGCAGTTTTGCACTCTCCTTGGGATGCTTTTCACGGCTGCAGTGTGCCTGGAGCTCTGGGCTTTGTGGTTTCCGAGATGCTAACCCTAGGCGTAACCCTAACCCTAGCCCCAGGCAGGAAAAGCAGCCCTGGCCCAGGGCTGCCTCCCAGGAAAAAGCCCTGGAGGCGGGCATCTTGGGGCAGTTTTGCACTCTCCTTGGGATGCCTTTCGCGGCTGCAGTGTGCCTGCAGCTCTGGGCTTTGTGGTTTCCGAGACCCTAACCCTAGGCGTAACCCTAACCCTAGGCCTAGGCAGGAAAAGCAACCCTGGCTTAGGGCTGCCTCCCAGGAAAAAGCCCTCGAGGCGGGCATCTTGGGGCAGTTTTGCGCTCTCCTTGGGATGCCTTTCGCGGCTGCAGTGTGTCTGGAGCTCTGGGCTTTGTGGTTTCTGAGATGCTAACCCTAGGCGTAACCCTAACCCTAGCACCAGGCAGGAAAAGCAGCCCTGGCCTAGGGCGAACTCAAGGAAAAAGCGGTGGAGGCGGGCATCTTGGGGCAGTTTTGCCCTCTCCTTGGCATGCCTTTCACGGATACAGTGTGCCTGGAGCTCTGGGCTTTGTGGTTTCCGAGATGCTAACCCTAGGCGTAACCCTAACCCTAGCCCCAGGCAGGAAAAGCAGCCCTGGCCCAGGGCTGCCTCCCAGGAAAAAGCCCTCGAGGCGGGCATCTTGGGGCAGTTTTGCACTCTCCTTGGGATGCTTTTCACGGCTGCAGTGGGCCTGGAGCTCTAGGCTTTGTGGTTTCTGAGATTCTAACCCTAGGCGTAACCCTAACCCTAGCACCAGGCAGGAAAAGCAGCCCTGGCCTAGGGCGAACTCAAGGAAAAAGCGGTGGAGGCGGGCATCTTGGGGCAGTTTTGCCCTCTCCTTGGCATGCCTTTCACGGATACAGTGTGCCTGGAGCTCTGGGCTTTGTGGTTTCCGAGATGCTAACCCTAGGCGTAACCCTAACCCTAGCCCCAGGCAGGAAAAGCAGCCCTGGCCCAGGGCTGCCTCCCAGGAAAAAGCCCTGGAGGCGGGCATCTTGGGGAAGTTTTGCACTCTCCTTGGGATGCTTTTCACGGCTGCAGTGTGTCTGGAGCTCTGGGCTTTGTGGTTTCCGAGACGCTAACCCTAGGCGTAACCCTTACCCTAGCACCAGGCAGGAAAAGCAGCCCTCGCCTAGGGCTGCCTCCCAAGAAAAAAGCGGTGGAGGCGGGCATCTTGGGGCAGTTTTGCGCTCTCCTTGGGATCCCTTTCACGGCTGCAGTGTGCCTGGAGCTCTGGGCTTTGTGGTTTCTGAGATGCTAACCCTAGGCATAACCCTAACACTAGCACCAGGCAGGAAAAGCAGCCCTCGCCTAGGGCTGCCTCCCAAGAAAAAAGCCATGGAGGCGGGCATCTTGGGGCAGTTTTGCGCTCTCCTTGGGATCCCTTTCACGGCTGCAGTGTGCCTGGAGCTCTGGGCTTTGTGGTTTCTGAGATGCTAACCCTAGGCGTAACCCTAACCCTAGCCCTAGGCAGGAAAAGCAGCCTTGGCTTAGGGCTGCCTCAAGGAAAAAGCCCTCGAGGCGGGCATCTTGGGGAAGTTTTGCACTCTCCTTGGCATGCCTTTCGCAGCAGCAGTGTGTCTGCAGCTCTGGACTTTGTGGTTTCCGAGACGCTAACCCTAGGCGTAACCCTAACCCTAGCCCCAGGCAGGAAAAGCAGCCTTTGCCTAGAGATGCCTCAAGGAAAAAGCCCTCGAGGCGGGCATCTTGGGGAAGTTTTGCACTCTCCTTGGGATGCTTTTCACGGCTGCAGTGTGTCTGGAGCTCTGGGCTTTGTGGTTTCTGAGATTCTAACCCTAGGCGTAACCCTAACCCTAGCGCCAGGCAGGAAAAGCAGCCCTGGCCTAGGGCTGCTTCCCAGGAAAAAGCGGTGGAGGCGGGCATCTTGGGGAAGTTTTGCGCTCCCCTTGGCATGCCTTTCGCGGATACAGTGTGCCTGGAGCTCTGGGCTTTGTGGCTTCCGAGACGCTAACCCTAGGCATAACCCTAACCCTAGCCCCAGGCAGGAAAAGCAGACCTGGCCCAGGGCTGCCTCCCAGAAAAAAGCCCTCGAGGCGGGCATCTTGGGGCAGTTTTGCACTCTCCTTGGGATGCTTTTCACGGCTGCAGTGTGCCTGGGGCTCTAGGCTTTGTGGTTTCCGAGACGCTAACCCTAGGCATAACCCTAACCCTAGCCCCAGGCAGGAAAAGCAGCCCTGGCCCAGGGCTGCCTCCCAGGAAAAAGCCCTGGAGGCGGGCATCTTGGGGCAGTTTTGCACTCTCCTTGGGATGCCTTTCGCGGCTGCAGTGTGCCTGGAGCTCTGGGCTTTGTGGTTTCCGAGACCCTAACCCTAGGCATAACCCTAACCCTAGGCCTAGGCAGGAAAAGCAACCCTGGCTTAGGGCTGCCTCCCAGGAAAAAGCCCTCGAGGCGGGCATCTTGGGGCAGTGTTGCACTCTCCTTGGGATGCCTTTCGCGGCTGCAGTGTGTCTGGAGCTCTGGGCTTTGTGGTTTTTGAGATTCTAACCCTAGGCGTAACCCTAACCCTAGCACCAGGCAGGAAAAGCAGCCCTGGCCTAGGGCTGCTTCCCAGGAAAAAGCCGTGGAGGCGGGCATCTTGGGAAAGTTTTGCGCTCTCCTTGGCATGCCTTTCGCGGATACAGTGTGCCTGGAGCTCTGGGCTTTGTGGTTTCCGAGACGCTAACCCTAGGCATAACCCTAACCCTAGCCCCAGGCAGGAAAAGCAGACCTGGCCCAGGGCTGCCTCCCAGAAAAAAGCCCTCGAGGCGGGCATCTTGGGGCAGTTTTGCACTCTCCTTGGGATGCTTTTCACGGCTGCAGTGTGCCTGGAGCTCTGGGCTTTGTGGTTTCCGAGATGCTAACCCTAGGCGTAACCCTAACCCTAGCCCCAGGCAGGAAAAGCAGCCCTGGCCCAGGGCTGCCTCCCAGGAAAAAGCCCTGGAGGCGGGCATCTTGGGGCAGTTTTGCACTCTCCTTGGGATGCCTTTCGCGGCTGCAGTGTGCCTGCAGCTCTGGGCTTTGTGGTTTCCGAGACCCTAACCCTAGGCGTAACCCTAACCCTAGGCCTAGGCAGGAAAAGCAACCCTGGCTTAGGGCTGCCTCCCAGGAAAAAGCCCTCGAGGCGGGCATCTTGGGGCAGTTTTGCGCTCTCCTTGGGATGCCTTTCGCGGCTGCAGTGTGTCTGGAGCTCTGGGCTTTGTGGTTTCTGAGATGCTAACCCTAGGCGTAACCCTAACCCTAGCACCAGGCAGGAAAAGCAGCCCTGGCCTAGGGCGAACTCAAGGAAAAAGCGGTGGAGGCGGGCATCTTGGGGCAGTTTTGCCCTCTCCTTGGCATGCCTTTCACGGATACAGTGTGCCTGGAGCTCTGGGCTTTGTGGTTTCCGAGATGCTAACCCTAGGCGTAACCCTAACCCTAGCCCCAGGCAGGAAAAGCAGCCCTGGCCCAGGGCTGCCTCCCAGAAAAAAGCCCTCGAGGCGGGCATCTTGGGGCAGTTTTGCACTCTCCTTGGGATGCTTTTCACGGCTGCAGTGGGCCTGGAGCTCTAGGCTTTGTGGTTTCCGAGACGCTAACCCTAGGCATAACCCTAACCCTAGCACCAGGCAGGAAAAGCAACCCTGGCTTAGGGCTGCCTCCCAGGAAAAAGCCCTCGAGGCGGGCATCTTGGGGCAGTTTTGCGCTCTCCTTGGGATGCCATTCGCAGCTGCAGTGTTCCTGGAGTTCTGGGCTTTGTGGTTTTTGAGATTCTAACCCTAGGCGTAACCCTAACCCTAGCACCAGGCAGGAAAAGCAGCCCTGGCCTAGGGCTGCTTCCCAGGAAAAAGCGGTGGAGGCGGGCATCTTGGGAAAGTTTTGCGCTCTCCTTGCCATGCCTTTCGCGGATACAGTGTGCCTGGAGCTCTGGGCTTTGTGGTTTCCGAGACGCTAACCCTAGGCATAACCCTAACCCTAGCCCCAGGCAGGAAAAGCAGACCTGGCCCAGGGCTGCCTCCCAGAAAAAAGCCCTCGAGGCGGGCATCTTGGGGCAGTTTTGCACTCTCCTTGGGATGCTTTTCACGGCTGCAGTGTGCCTGGAGCTCTGGGCTTTGTGGTTTCCGAGATGCTAACCCTAGGCGTAACCCTAACCCTAGCCCCAGGCAGGAAAAGCAGCCCTGGCCCAGGGCTGCCTCCCAGGAAAAAGCCCTCGAGGCGGGCATCTTGGGGCAGTTTTGCACTCTCCTTGGGATGCCTTTCGCGGCTGCAGTGTGTCTGGAGCTCTGGGCTTTGTGGTTTCTGAGATGCTAACCCTAGGCGTAACCCTAACCCTAGCACCAGGCAGGAAAAGCAACCCTGGCTTAGGGCTGCCTCCCAGGAAAAAGCCGTGGAGGCGGGCATCTTGGGGCAGTTTTGCACTCTCCTTGGGATGCCTTTCGCAGCTGCAGTGTTCCTGGAGTTCTGGGCTTTGTGGTTTCTGAGATGCTAACCCTAGGCGTAACCCTAACCCTAGCACCAGGCAGGAAAAGCAGCCCTGGCCTAGGGCTGCTTCCCAGGAAAAAGCCGTGGAGGCGGGCATCTTGGGGCAGTTTTGCACTCTCCTTGGGATGCTTTTCACGGCTGCAGTGTGCCTGGAGCTCTGGGCTTTGTGGTTTCTGAGATGCTAACCCTAGGCGTAACCCTAACCCTAGCCCCAGGCAGGAAAAGAAGCCTTGGCCTAGGGCTGCCTCCCAGGAAAAAGCCGTGGAGGCGGGCATCTTGGGGCAGTTTTGCACTCTCCTTGGGATGCCTGTCACTGCTGCAGTGTGCCTGGAGCTCTGGGCTTTGTGGTTTCCGAGACCCTAACCCTAGGCATAACCCTAACCCTAGCCCCAGGCAGGAAAAGCAGCCCTGGCCCAGGGCTGCCTCCCAGGAAAAAGCCCTCGAGGCGGGCATCTTGGGGAAGTTTTGCACTCTCCTTGGCATGCCTTTCGCAGCTGCAGTGTGTCTGGAGCTCTGGGCTTTGTGGTTTCCGAGACGCTAACCCTAGGCGTAACCCTAACCCTAGCCCCAGGCAGGAAAAGCAGCCCTGGCCTAGGGCTAACTCAAGGAAAAAGCCCTCGAGGCGGGCATCTTGGGGCAGTTTTGCACTCTCCTTGGGATGCTTTTCACGGCTGCAGTGTGCCTGGGGCTCTAGGCTTCGTGGCTTTCGAGATGCTAACCCTAGGCGTAACCCTAACCTTAGCACCAGGCAGGAAAAGCAACCCTGGCCCAGGGCTGCCTCCCAGAAAAAAGCCCTGGAGGCAGGCATCTTGGGGAAGTTTTGCACTCTCCTTGGCATGCCTTTCGCGGCTGCAGTGTGCCTGGAGCTCTGGGCTTTGTGGTTTCCGAGACGCTAACCCTAGGCGTAACCCTTACCCTAGCACCAGGCAGGAAAAGCAGCCCTCGCCTAGGGCTGCCTCCCAAGGAAAAAGCCGTGGAGGCGGGCATCTTGGGGCAGTTTTGCACTCTCCTTGGGATCCCTTTCACGGCTGCAGTGTGCCTGGAGCTCTGGGCTTTGTGGTTTCTGAGATGCTAACCCTAGGCGTAACCCTAACCCTAGCCCCAGGCAGGAAAAGCAGCCTTGGCTTAGGGCTGCCTCAAGGAAAAAGCCCTCGAGGCGGGCATCTTGGGGCAGTTTTGCGCTCTCGTTGGGATGCCTGTCACTGCTGCAGTGTGCCTGGAGCTCTGGGCTTTGTGGTTTCCGAGACGCTAACCCTAGGCATAACCCTAACCCTAGCCCCAGGCAGGAAAAGCAACCCTGGCTTAGGGCTGCCTCCCAGGAAAAAGCCCTCGAGGCGGGCATCTTGGGGAAGTTTTGCACTCTCCTTGGCATGCCTTTCACAGCTGCAGTGTGTCTGGAGCTCTGGGCTTTGTGGTTTCCGAGACGCTAACCCTAGGCGTAACCCTAACCCTAGCCCCAGGCAGGAAAAGCAGCCCTGGCCTAGGGCTAACTCAAGGAAAAAGCCCTCGAGGCGGGCATCTTGGGGCAGTTTTGCGCTCTCCTTGGCATGCCTTTCACGGATACAGTGTGCCTGGAGCTCTGGGCTTTGTGGTTTCCGAGATGCTAACGCTAGGCGTAACCCTAACCCTAGCCCCAGGCAGGAAAAGCAGCCCTGGCCCAGGGCTGCCTCCCAGAAAAAAGCCCTCGAGGCGGGCATCTTGGGGCAGTTTTGCACTCTCCTTGGGATGCTTTTCACGGCTGCAGTGTGCCTGGAGCTCTAGGCTTTGTGGTTTCCGAGACGCTAACCCTAGGCATAACCCTAACCCTAGCACCAGGCAGGAAAAGCAACCCTGGCTTAGGGCTGCCTCCCAGGAAAAAGCCCTCGAGGCGGGCATCTTGGGGCAGTTTTGCACTCTCCTTGGGATGCCTTTCGCAGCTGCAGTGTTCCTGGAGTTCTGGGCTTTGTGGTTTTTGAGATTCTAACCCTAGGCGTAACCCTAACCCTAGCACCAGGCAGGAAAAGCAGCCCTGGCCTAGGGCTGCTTCCCAGGAAAAAGCGGTGGAGGCGGGCATCTTGGGAAAGTTTTGCGCTCTCCTTGGCATGCCTTTCACGGATACAGTGTGCCTGGAGCTCTGGGCTTTGTGGTTTCCGAGACGCTAACCCTAGGCATAACCCTAACCCTAGCCCCAGGCAGGAAAAGCAGACCTGGCCCAGGGCTGCCTCCCAGAAAAAAGCCCTCGAGGCGGGCATCTTGGGGCAGTTTTGCACTCTCCTTGGGATGCTTTTCACGGCTGCAGTGTGCCTGGAGCTCTGGGCTTTGTGGTTTCCGAGATGCTAACCCTAGGCGTAACCCTAACCCTAGCCCCAGGCAGGAAAAGCAGACCTGGCCCAGGGCTGCCTCCCAGGAAAAAGCCCTCGAGGCGGGCATCTTGGGGCAGTTTTGCACTCTCCTTGGGATGCCTTTCGCGGCTGCAGTGTGTCTGGAGCTCTGGGCTTTGTGGTTTCTGAGATGCTAACCCTAGGCGTAACCCTAACCCTAGCACCAGGCAGGAAAAGCAACCCTGGCTTAGGGCTGCCTCCCAGAAAAAAGCCCTCGAGGCGGGCATCTTGGGGCAGTTTTGCACTCTCCTTGGGATGCTTTTCACGGCTGCAGTGTGCCTGGAGCTCTAGGCTTTGTGGTTTCCGAGACGCTAACCCTAGGCGTAACCCTAACCCTAGCCCCAGGCAGGAAAAGCAACCCTGGCTTAGGGCTGCCTCCCAGGAAAAAGCCGTGGAGGCGGGCATCTTGGGGCAGTTTTGCACTCTCCTTGGGATGCCTTTCGCAGCTGCAGTGTTCCTGGAGTTCTGGGCTTTGTGGTTTCTGAGATGCTAACCCTAGGCGTAACCCTAACCCTAGCACCAGGCAGGAAAAGCAGCCCTGGCCTAGGGCTGCTTCCCAGGAAAAAGCCGTGGAGGCGGGCATCTTGGGGCAGTTTTGCACTCTCCTTGGGATGCTTTTCACGGCTGCAGTGTGCCTGGAGCTCTGGGCTTTGTGGTTTCTGAGATGCTAACCCTAGGCGTAACCCTAACCCTAGCCCCAGGCAGGAAAAGAAGCCTTGGCCTAGGGCTGCCTCCCAGGAAAAAGCCGTGGAGGCGGGCATCTTGGGGCAGTTTTGCACTCTCCTTGGGATGCCTGTCACTGCTGCAGTGTGCCTGGAGCTCTGGGCTTTGTGGTTTCCGAGACGCTAACCCTAGGCATAACCCTAACCCTAGCCCCAGGCAGGAAAAGCAGACCTGGCCCAGGGCTGCCTCCCAGAAAAAAGCCCTCGAGGCGGGCATCTTGGGGCAGTGTTGCACTCTCCTTGGGATGCTTTTCACGGCTGCAGTGTGCCTGGAGCTCTGGGCTTTGTGGTTTCCGAGATGCTAACCCTAGGCGTAACCCTAACCCTAGCCCCAGGCAGGAAAAGCAGCCCTGGCCCAGGGCTGCCTCCCAGGAAAAAGCCCTGGAGGCGGGCATCTTGGGGCAGTTTTGCACTCTCCTTGGGATGCTTTTCACGGCTGCAGTGTGCCTGGAGCTCTGGGCTTTGTGGTTTCCGAGACCCTAACCCTAGGCGTAACCCTAACCCTAGGCCTAGGCAGGAAAAGCAACCCTGGCTTAGGGCTGCCTCCCAGGAAAAAGCCCTCGAGGCGGGCATCTTGGGGCAGTTTTGCACTCTCCTTGGGATGCCTTTCGCGGCTGCAGTGTGTCTGGAGCTCTGGGCTTTGTGGTTTCTGAGAAGCTAACCCTAGGCGTAACCCTAACCCTAGCCCCAGGCAGGAAAAGCAGCCCTGGCCTAGGGCTAACTCAAGGAAAAAGCCCTCGAGGCGGGCATCTTGGGGCAGTTTTGCACTCTCCTTGGGATGCTTTTCACGGCTGCAGTGTGCCTGGGGCTCTAGGCTTCGTGGCTTTCGAGATGCTAACCCTAGGCGTAACCCTAACCTTAGCACCAGGCAGGAAAAGCAACCCTGGCCCAGGGCTGCCTCCCAGAAAAAAGCCCTGGAGGCGGGCATCTTGGGGCAGTTTTGCACTCTCCTTGGGATGCCTTTCGCGGCTGCAGTGTGCCTGGAGCTCTAGGCTTTGTGGTTTCCGAGACGCTAACCCTAGGCGTAACCCTAACCCTAGGCCTAGGCAGGAAAAGCAACCCTGGCTTAGGGCTGCCTCCCAGGAAAAAGCCCTCGAGGCGGGCATCTTGGGGCAGTTTTGCGCTCTCCTTGGGATGCCATTCGCAGCTGCAGTGTGCCTGGAGCTCTGGGCTTTGTGGTTTCCGAGACCCTAACCCTAGGCGTAACCCTAACCCTAGCCCCAGGCAGGAATAGCAACCCTGGCTTAGGGCTGCCTCCCAAGAAAAAAGCCGTGGAGGCGGGCATCTTGGGGCAGTTTTGCGCTCTCCTTGGGATCCCTTTCACGGCTGCAGTGTGCCTGGAGCTCTGGGCTTTGTGGTTTCTGAGATGCTAACCCTAGGCGTAACCCTAACACTAGCACCAGGCAGGAAAAGCAACCCTGGCTTAGGGCTGCCTCCCAGAAAAAAGCCCTCGAGGCGGGCATCTTGGGGAAGTTTTGCGCTCCCCTTGGCATGCCTTTCGCAGCAGCAGTGTGTCTGGAGCTCTGGACTTTTTGGTTTCCGAGACGCTAACCCTAGGCGTAACCCTAACCCTAGCCCCAGGCAGGAAAAGCAGCCTTTGCCTAGAGATGCCTCAAGGAAAAAGCCCTCGAGGCAGGCATCTTGAGGAAGTTTTGCACTCTCCTTGGGATGCTTTTCACGGCTGCAGTGTGCCTGGAGCTCTGGGCTTTGTGGTTTCCGAGACGCTAACCCTAGGCGTAACCCTAACCCTAGCACCAGGCAGGAAAAGCAACCCTGGCTTAGGGCTGCCTCCCAGGAAAAAGCCCTCGAGGCGGGCATCTTGGGGCAGTTTTGCAATCTCCTTGGGATGCCTTTCGCGGCTGCAGTGTGTCTGGAGCTCTGGGCTTTGTGGTTTCTGAGATTCTAACCCTAGGCGTAACCCTAACCCTAGCCCCAGGCAAGAAAAGCAGCCCTGGCCCAGGGCTAACTCAAGGAAAAAGCCCTCGAGGCGGGCATCTTGGGGCAGTTTTGCACTCTCCTTGGGATGCTTTTCACGGCTGCAGTGTGCCTGGGGCTCTAGGCTTCGTGGCTTTCGAGATGCTAACCCTAGGCGTAACCCTAACCTTAGCACCAGGCAGGAAAAGCAACCCTGGCCCAGGGCTGCCTCCCAGAAAAAAGCCGTGGAGGCGGTCATCATGGGGCAGTTTTGCACTCTCCTTGGGATGCCTTTCGCGGCTGCAGTGTGCCTGGAGCTCTAGGCTTTGTGGTTTCCGAGACGCTAACCCTAGGCGTAACCCTAACCCTAGCCCCAGGCAGGAAAAGCAACCCTGGCTTAGGGCTGCCTCCCAGGAAAAAGCCGTGGAGGCGGGCATCTTGGGGAAGTTTTGCACTCTCCTTGGGATGCCTTTCGCAGCTGCAGTGTGCCTGGAGCTCTGGGCTTTGTGGTTTCCGAGACGCTAACCCTAGGCGTAACCCTTACCCTAGCACCAGGCAGGAAAAGCAGCCCTCACCTAGGGCTGCCTCCCAAGAAAAAAGCCGTGGAGGCGGGCATCTTGGGGCAGTTTTGCGCTCTCCTTGGGATCCCTTTCACGGCTGCAGTGTGCCTGGAGCTCTGGGCTTTGTGGTTTCTGAGATGCTAACCCTAGGCATAACCCTAACACTAGCACCAGGCAGGAAAAGCAGCCCTCGCCTAGGGCTGCCTCCCAAGAAAAAAGCCATGGAGGCGGGCATCTTGGGGCAGTTTTGCGCTCTCCTTGGGATCCCTTTCACGGCTGCAGTGTGCCTGGGGCTCTGGGCTTTGTGGTTTCTGAGATGCTAACCCTAGGCGTAACCCTAACCCTAGCCCCAGGCAGGAAAAGCAGCCTTGGCTTAGGGCTGCCTCAAGGAAAAAGCCCTCGAGCCAGGCATCTTGGGGCAGTTTTGCACTCTCCTTGGGATGCCTGTCACTGCTGCAGTGTGCCTGGAGCTCTGGGCTTTGTGGTTTCCGAGACCCTAACCCTAGGCATAACCCTAACCCTAGCCCCAGGCAGGAAAAGCAACCCTGGCTTAGGGCTGCCTCCCAGGAAAAAGCCCTCGAGGCGGGCATCTTGGGGAAGTTTTGCGCTCCCCTTGGCATGCCTTTCGCAGCAGCAGTGTGTCTGCAGCTCTGGACTTTGTGGTTTCCGAGACGCTAACCCTAGGCGTAACCCTAACCCTAGCCCCAGGCAGGAAAAGCAGCCTTTGCCTAGAGATGCCTCAAGGAAAAAGCCCTCGAGGCAGGCATCTTGGGGAAGTTTTGCACTCTCCTTGGGATGCTTTTCACGGCTGCAGTGTGCCTGGAGCTCTGGGCTTTGTGGTTTCTGAGATTCTAACCCTAGGCGTAACCCTAACCCTAGCGCCAGGCAGGAAAAGCAGCCCTGGCCTAGGGCTGCTTCCCAGGAAAAAGCGGTGGAGGCGGGCATCTTGGGGAAGTTTTGCGCTCCCCTTGGCATGCCTTTCGCGGATACAGTGTGCCTGGAGCTCTGGGCTTTGTGGCTTCCGAGACGCTAACCCTAGGCATAACCCTAACCCTAGCCCCAGGCAGGAAAAGCAGACCTGGCCCAGGGCTGCCTCCCAGAAAAAAGCCCTCGAGGCGGGCATCTTGGGGCAGTTTTGCACTCTCCTTGGGATGCTTTTCACGGCTGCAGTGTGCCTGGGGCTCTAGGCTTTGTGGTTTCCGAGACGCTAACCCTAGGCATAACCCTAACCCTAGCCCCAGGCAGGAAAAGCAGCCCTGGCCCAGGGCTGCCTCCCAGGAAAAAGCCCTGGAGGCGGGCATCTTGGGGCAGTTTTGCACTCTCCTTGGGATGCCTTTCGCGGCTGCAGTGTGCCTGGAGCTCTGGGCTTTGTGGTTTCCGAGACCCTAACCCTAGGCATAACCCTAACCCTAGGCCTAGGAAGGAAAAGCAACCCTGGCTTAGGGCTGCCTCCCAGGAAAAAGCCCTCGAGGCGGGCATCTTGGGGCAGTGTTGCACTCTCCTTGGGATGCCTTTCGCGGCTGCAGTGTGTCTGGAGCTCTGGGCTTTGTGGTTTTTGAGATTCTAACCCTAGGCGTAACCCTAACCCTAGCACCAGGCAGGAAAAGCAGCCCTGGCCTAGGGCTGCTTCCCAGGAAAAAGCGGTGGAGGCGGGCATCTTGGGAAAGTTTTGCGCTCTCCTTGGCATGCCTTTCGCGGATACAGTGTGCCTGGAGCTCTGGGCTTTGTGGTTTCCGAGACGCTAACCCTAGGCATAACCCTAACCCTAGCCCCAGGCAGGAAAAGCAGACCTGGCCCAGGGCTGCCTCCCAGAAAAAAGCCCTCGAGGCGGGCATCTTGGGGCAGTTTTGCACTCTCCTTGGGATGCTTTTCACGGCTGCAGTGTGCCTGGAGCTCTGGGCTTTGTGGTTTCCGAGATGCTAACCCTAGGCGTAACCCTAACCCTAGCCCCAGGCAGGAAAAGCAGCCCTGGCCCAGGGCTGCCTCCCAGGAAAAAGCCCTGGAGGCGGGCATCTTGGGGCAGTTTTGCACTCTCCTTGGGATGCCTTTCGCGGCTGCAGTGTGCCTGCAGCTCTGGGCTTTGTGGTTTCCGAGACGCTAACCCTAGGCGTAACCCTAACCCTAGGCCTAGGCAGGAAAAGCAACCCTGGCTTAGGGCTGCCTCCCAGGAAAAAGCCCTCGAGGCGGGCATCTTGGGGCAGTTTTGCGCTCTCCTTGGGATGCCTTTCGCGGCTGCAGTGTGTCTGGAGCTCTGGGCTTTGTGGTTTCTGTGATGCTAACCCTAGGCGTAACCCTAACCCTAGCACCAGGCAGGAAAAGCAGCCCTGGCCTAGGGCGAACTCAAGGAAAAAGCGGTGGAGGCGGGCATCTTGGGGCAGTTTTGCCCTCTCCTTGGCATGCCTTTCACGGATACAGTGTGCCTGGAGCTCTGGGCTTTGTGGTTTCCGAGATGCTAACGCTAGGCGTAACCCTAACCCTAGCCCCAGGCAGGAAAAGCAGCCCTGGCCCAGGGCTGCCTCCCAGAAAAAAGCCCTCGAGGCGGGCATCTTGGGGCAGTTTTGCACTCTCCTTGGGATGCTTTTCACGGCTGCAGTGGGCCTGGAGCTCTAGGCTTTGTGGTTTCCGAGACGCTAACCCTAGGCATAACCCTAACCCTAGCACCAGGCAGGAAAAGCAACCCTGGCTTAGGGCTGCCTCCCAGGAAAAAGCCCTCGAGGCGGGCATCTTGGGGCAGTTTTGCACTCTCCTTGGGATGCCTTTCGCAGCTGCAGTGTTCCTGGAGTTCTGGGCTTTGTGGTTTCCGAGACGCTAACCCTAGGCGTAACCCTAACCCTAGCCCCAGGCAGGAAAAGCAGCCCTGGCCTAGGGCTAACTCAAGGAAAAAGCCCTCGAGGCGGGCATCTTGGGGCAGTTTTGCACTCTCCTTGGGATGCTTTTCACGGCTGCAGTGTGCCTGGGGCTCTAGGCTTCGTGGCTTTCGAGATGCTAACCCTAGGCGTAACCCTAACCTTAGCACCAGGCAGGAAAAGCAACCCTGGCCCAGGGCTGCCTCCCAGAAAAAAGCCCTGGAGGCGGGCATCTTGGGGCAGTTTTGCACTCTCCTTGGGATGCCTTTCGCGGCTGCAGTGTGCCTGGAGCTCTAGGCTTTGTGGTTTCCGAGACGCTAACCCTAGGCGTAACCCTAACCCTAGGCCTAGGCAGGAAAAGCAACCCTGGCTTAGGGCTGCCTCCCAGGAAAAAGCCCTCGAGGCGGGCATCTTGGGGCAGTTTTGCGCTCTCCTTGGGATGCCATTCGCAGCTGCAGTGTGCCTGGAGCTCTGGGCTTTGTGGTTTCCGAGACCCTAACCCTAGGCGTAACCCTAACCCTAGCCCCAGGCAGGAATAGCAACCCTGGCTTAGGGCTGCCTCCCAAGAAAAAAGCCGTGGAGGCGGGCATCTTGGGGCAGTTTTGCGCTCTCCTTGGGATCCCTTTCACGGCTGCAGTGTGCCTGGAGCTCTGGGCTTTGTGGTTTCTGAGATGCTAACCCTAGGCGTAACCCTAACACTAGCACCAGGCAGGAAAAGCAACCCTGGCTTAGGGCTGCCTCCCAGAAAAAAGCCCTCGAGGCGGGCATCTTGGGGAAGTTTTGCGCTCCCCTTGGCATGCCTTTCGCAGCAGCAGTGTGTCTGGAGCTCTGGACTTTGTGGTTTCCGAGACGCTAACCCTAGGCGTAACCCTAACCCTAGCCCCAGGCAGGAAAAGCAGCCTTTGCCTAGAGATGCCTCAAGGAAAAAGCCCTCGAGGCAGGCATCTTGAGGAAGTTTTGCACTCTCCTTGGGATGCTTTTCACGGCTGCAGTGTGCCTGGAGCTCTGGGCTTTGTGGTTTCCGAGACGCTAACCCTAGGCGTAACCCTAACCCTAGCACCAGGCAGGAAAAGCAACCCTGGCTTAGGGCTGCCTCCCAGGAAAAAGCCCTCGAGGCGGGCATCTTGGGGCAGTTTTGCAATCTCCTTGGGATGCCTTTCGCGGCTGCAGTGTGTCTGGAGCTCTGGGCTTTGTGGTTTCTGAGATTCTAACCCTAGGCGTAACCCTAACCCTAGCCCCAGGCAAGAAAAGCAGCCCTGGCCCAGGGCTAACTCAAGGAAAAAGCCCTCGAGGCGGGCATCTTGGGGCAGTTTTGCACTCTCCTTGGGATGCTTTTCACGGCTGCAGTGTGCCTGGGGCTCTAGGCTTCGTGGCTTTCGAGATGCTAACCCTAGGCGTAACCCTAACCTTAGCACCAGGCAGGAAAAGCAACCCTGGCCCAGGGCTGCCTCCCAGAAAAAAGCCGTGGAGGCGGTCATCATGGGGCAGTTTTGCACTCTCCTTGGGATGCCTTTCGCGGCTGCAGTGTGCCTGGAGCTCTAGGCTTTGTGGTTTCCGAGACGCTAACCCTAGGCGTAACCCTAACCCTAGCCCCAGGCAGGAAAAGCAACCCTGGCTTAGGGCTGCCTCCCAGGAAAAAGCCGTGGAGGCGGGCATCTTGGGGAAGTTTTGCACTCTCCTTGGGATGCCTTTCGCAGCTGCAGTGTGCCTGGAGCTCTGGGCTTTGTGGTTTCCGAGACGCTAACCCTAGGCGTAACCCTTACCCTAGCCCCAGGCAGGAAAAGCAGCCCTCACCTAGGGCTGCCTCCCAAGAAAAAAGCCGTGGAGGCGGGCATCTTGGGGCAGTTTTGCGCTCTCCTTGGGATCCCTTTCACGGCTGCAGTGTGCCTGGAGCTCTGGGCTTTGTGGTTTCTGAGATGCTAACCCTAGGCATAACCCTAACACTAGCACCAGGCAGGAAAAGCAGCCCTCGCCTAGGGCTGCCTCCCAAGAAAAAAGCCATGGAGGCGGGCATCTTGGGGCAGTTTTGCGCTCTCCTTGGGATCCCTTTCACGGCTGCAGTGTGCCTGGAGCTCTGGGCTTTGTGGTTTCTGAGATGCTAACCCTAGGCGTAACCCTAACCCTAGCCCCAGGCAGGAAAAGCAGCCTTGGCTTAGGGCTGCCTCAAGGAAAAAGCCCTCGAGCCAGGCATCTTGGGGCAGTTTTGCACTCTCCTTGGGATGCCTGTCACTGCTGCAGTGTGCCTGGAGCTCTGGGCTTTGTGGTTTCCGAGACCCTAACCCTAGGCATAACCCTAACCCTAGCCCCAGGCAGGAAAAGCAACCCTGGCTTAGGGCTGCCTCCCAGGAAAAAGCCCTCGAGGCGGGCATCTTGGGGAAGTTTTGCGCTCCCCTTGGCATGCCTTTCGCAGCAGCAGTGTGTCTGCAGCTCTGGACTTTGTGGTTTCCGAGACGCTAACCCTAGGCGTAACCCTAACCCTAGCCCCAGGCAGGAAAAGCAGCCTTTGCCTAGAGATGCCTCAAGGAAAAAGCCCTCGAGGCAGGCATCTTGGGGAAGTTTTGCACTCTCCTTGGGATGCTTTTCACGGCTGCAGTGTGCCTGGAGCTCTGGGCTTTGTGGTTTCTGAGATTCTAACCCTAGGCGTAACCCTAACCCTAGCGCCAGGCAGGAAAAGCAGCCCTGGCCTAGGGCTGCTTCCCAGGAAAAAGCGGTGGAGGCGGGCATCTTGGGGAAGTTTTGCGCTCCCCTTGGCATGCCTTTCGCGGATACAGTGTGCCTGGAGCTCTGGGCTTTGTGGCTTCCGAGACGCTAACCCTAGGCATAACCCTAACCCTAGCCCCAGGCAGGAAAAGCAGACCTGGCCCAGGGCTGCCTCCCAGAAAAAAGCCCTCGAGGCGGGCATCTTGGGGCAGTTTTGCACTCTCCTTGGGATGCTTTTCACGGCTGCAGTGTGCCTGGGGCTCTAGGCTTTGTGGTTTCCGAGACGCTAACCCTAGGCATAACCCTAACCCTAGCCCCAGGCAGGAAAAGCAGCCCTGGCCCAGGGCTGCCTCCCAGGAAAAAGCCCTGGAGGCGGGCATCTTGGGGCAGTTTTGCACTCTCCTTGGGATGCCTTTCGCGGCTGCAGTGTGCCTGGAGCTCTGGGCTTTGTGGTTTCCGAGACCCTAACCCTAGGCATAACCCTAACCCTAGGCCTAGGAAGGAAAAGCAACCCTGGCTTAGGGCTGCCTCCCAGGAAAAAGCCCTCGAGGCGGGCATCTTGGGGCAGTGTTGCACTCTCCTTGGGATGCCTTTCGCGGCTGCAGTGTGTCTGGAGCTCTGGGCTTTGTGGTTTTTGAGATTCTAACCCTAGGCGTAACCCTAACCCTAGCACCAGGCAGGAAAAGCAGCCCTGGCCTAGGGCTGCTTCCCAGGAAAAAGCGGTGGAGGCGGGCATCTTGGGAAAGTTTTGCGCTCTCCTTGGCATGCCTTTCGCGGATACAGTGTGCCTGGAGCTCTGGGCTTTGTGGTTTCCGAGACGCTAACCCTAGGCATAACCCTAACCCTAGCCCCAGGCAGGAAAAGCAGACCTGGCCCAGGGCTGCCTCCCAGAAAAAAGCCCTCGAGGCGGGCATCTTGGGGCAGTTTTGCACTCTCCTTGGGATGCTTTTCACGGCTGCAGTGTGCCTGGAGCTCTGGGCTTTGTGGTTTCCGAGATGCTAACCCTAGGCGTAACCCTAACCCTAGCCCCAGGCAGGAAAAGCAGCCCTGGCCCAGGGCTGCCTCCCAGGAAAAAGCCCTGGAGGCGGGCATCTTGGGGCAGTTTTGCACTCTCCTTGGGATGCCTTTCGCGGCTGCAGTGTGCCTGCAGCTCTGGGCTTTGTGGTTTCCGAGACGCTAACCCTAGGCGTAACCCTAACCCTAGGCCTAGGCAGGAAAAGCAACCCTGGCTTAGGGCTGCCTCCCAGGAAAAAGCCCTCGAGGCGGGCATCTTGGGGCAGTTTTGCGCTCTCCTTGGGATGCCTTTCGCGGCTGCAGTGTGTCTGGAGCTCTGGGCTTTGTGGTTTCTGTGATGCTAACCCTAGGCGTAACCCTAACCCTAGCACCAGGCAGGAAAAGCAGCCCTGGCCTAGGGCGAACTCAAGGAAAAAGCGGTGGAGGCGGGCATCTTGGGGCAGTTTTGCCCTCTCCTTGGCATGCCTTTCACGGATACAGTGTGCCTGGAGCTCTGGGCTTTGTGGTTTCCGAGATGCTAACGCTAGGCGTAACCCTAACCCTAGCCCCAGGCAGGAAAAGCAGCCCTGGCCCAGGGCTGCCTCCCAGAAAAAAGCCCTCGAGGCGGGCATCTTGGGGCAGTTTTGCACTCTCCTTGGGATGCTTTTCACGGCTGCAGTGGGCCTGGAGCTCTAGGCTTTGTGGTTTCCGAGACGCTAACCCTAGGCATAACCCTAACCCTAGCACCAGGCAGGAAAAGCAACCCTGGCTTAGGGCTGCCTCCCAGGAAAAAGCCCTCGAGGCGGGCATCTTGGGGCAGTTTTGCACTCTCCTTGGGATGCCTTTCGCAGCTGCAGTGTTCCTGGAGTTCTGGGCTTTGTGGTTTTTGAGATTCTAACCCTAGGCGTAACCCTAACCCTAGCACCAGGCAGGAAAAGCAGCCCTGGCCTAGGGCTGCTTCCCAGGAAAAAGCGGTGGAGGCGGGCATCTTGGGAAAGTTTTGCGCTCTCCTTGGCATGCCTTTCGCAGATACAGTGTGCCTGGAGCTCTGGGCTTTGTGGTTTCCGAGACGCTAACCCTAGGCATAACCCTAACCCTAGCCCCAGGCAGGAAAAGCAGACCTGGCCCAGGGCTGCCTCCCAGAAAAAAGCCCTCGAGGCGGGCATCTTGGGGCAGTTTTGCACTCTCCTTGGGATGCTTTTCACGGCTGCAGTGTGCCTGGAGCTCTGGGCTTTGTGGTTTCCGAGATGCTAACCCTAGGCGTAACCCTAACCCTAGCCCCAGGCAGGAAAAGCAGCCCTGGCCCAGGGCTGCCTCCCAGGAAAAAGCCCTCGAGGCGGGCATCTTGGGGCAGTTTTGCACTCTCCTTGGGATGCCTTTCGCGGCTGCAGTGTGTCTGGAGCTCTGGGCTTTGTGGTTTCTGAGATGCTAACCCTAGGCGTAACCCTAACCCTAGCACCAGGCAGGAAAAGCAACCCTGGCTTAGGGCTGCCTCCCAGGAAAAAGCCGTGGAGGCGGGCATCTTGGGGAAGTTTTGCACTCTCCTTGGGATGCCTTTCGCAGCTGCAGTGTGCCTGGAGCTCTGGGCTTTGTGGTTTCTGAGATGCTAACCCTAGGCGTAACCCTAACCCTAGCACCAGGCAGGAAAAGCAGCCCTGGCCTAGGGCTGCTTCCCAGGAAAAAGCCGTGGAGGCGGGCATCTTGGGGCAGTTTTGCACTCTCCTTGGGATGCTTTTCACGGCTGCAGTGTGCCTGGAGCTCTGGGCTTTGTGGTTTCTGAGATGCTAACCCTAGGCGTAACCCTAACCCTAGCCCCAGGCAGGAAAAGAAGCCTTGGCCTAGGGCTGCCTCCCAGGAAAAAGCCGTGGAGGCGGGCATCTTGGGGCAGTTTTGCACTCTCCTTGGGATGCCTGTCACTGCTGCAGTGTGCCTGGAGCTCTGGGCTTTGTGGTTTCCGAGACCCTAACCCTAGGCATAACCCTAACCCTAGCCCCAGGCAGGAAAAGCAGCCCTGGCCCAGGGCTGCCTCCCAGGAAAAAGCCCTCGAGGCGGGCATCTTGGGGAAGTTTTGCACTCTCCTTGGCATGCCTTTCGCAGCTGCAGTGTGTCTGGAGCTCTGGGCTTTGTGGTTTCCGAGACGCTAACCCTAGGCGTAACCCTAACCCTAGCCCCAGGCAGGAAAAGCAGCCCTGGCCTAGGGCTAACTCAAGGAAAAAGCCCTCGAGGCGGGCATCTTGGGGCAGTTTTGCACTCTCCTTGGGATGCTTTTCACGGCTGCAGTGTGCCTGGGGCTCTAGGCTTCGTGGCTTTCGAGATGCTAACCCTAGGCGTAACCCTAACCTTAGCACCAGGCAGGAAAAGCAACCCTGGCCCAGGGCTGCCTCCCAGAAAAAAGCCCTGGAGGCGGGCATCTTGGGGAAGTTTTGCACTCTCCTTGGCATGCCTTTCGCGGCTGCAGTGTGCCTGGAGCTCTGGGCTTTGTGGTTTCCGAGACGCTAACCCTAGGCGTAACCCTTACCCTAGCACCAGGCAGGAAAAGCAGCCCTCGCCTAGGGCTGCCTCCCAAGAAAAAAGCGGTGGAGGCGGGCATCTTGGGGCAGTTTTGCCCTCTCCTTGGCATGCCTTTCACGGATACAGTGTGCCTGGAGCTCTGGGCTTTGTGGTTTCCGAGATGCTAACCCTAGGCGTAACCCTAACCCTAGCCCCAGGCAGGAAAAGCAACCCTGGCCCAGGGCTGCCTCCCAGAAAAAAGCCCTCGAGGCGGGCATCTTGGGGCAGTTTTGCACTCTCCTTGGGATGCTTTTCACGGCTGCAGTGGGCCTGGAGCTCTAGGCTTTGTGGTTTCCGAGACGCTAACCCTAGGCATAACCCTAACCCTAGCACCAGGCAGGAAAAGCAACCCTGGCTTAGGGCTGCCTCCCAGGAAAAAGCCCTCGAGGCGGGCATCTTGGGGCAGTTTTGCACTCTCCTTGGGATGCCTTTCGCAGCTGCAGTGTTCCTGGAGTTCTGGGCTTTGTGGTTTTTGAGATTCTAACCCTAGGCGTAACCCTAACCCTAGCACCAGGCAGGAAAAGAAGCCCTGGCCTAGGGCTGCTTCCCAGGAAAAAGCGGTGGAGGCGGGCATCTTGGGAAAGTTTTGCGCTCTCCTTGGCATGCCTTTCGCGGATACAGTGTGCCTGGAGCTCTGGGCTTTGTGGTTTCCGAGACGCTAACCCTAGGCATAACCCTAACCCTAGCCCCAGGCAGGAAAAGCAGACCTGGCCCAGGGCTGCCTCCCAGAAAAAAGCCCTCGAGGCGGGCATCTTGGGGCAGTTTTGCACTCTCCTTGGGATGCTTTTCACGGCTGCAGTGTGCCTGGAGCTCTGGGCTTTGTGGTTTCCGAGATGCTAACCCTAGGCGTAACCCTAACCCTAGCCCCAGGCAGGAAAAGCAGCCCTGGCCCAGGGCTGCCTCCCAGGAAAAAGCCCTCGAGGCGGGCATCTTGGGGCAGTTTTGCACTCTCCTTGGGATGCCTTTCGCGGCTGCAGTGTGTCTGGAGTTCTGGGCTTTGTGGTTTCTGAGATGCTAACCCTAGGCGTAACCCTAACCCTAGCACCAGGCAGGAAAAGCAGCCCTGGCCTAGGGCTGCTTCCCAGGAAAAAGCGGTGGAGGCGGGCATCTTGGGGCAGTTTTGCACTCTCCTTGGGATGCTTTTCACGGCTGCAGTGTGCCTGGAGCTCTGGGCTTTGTGGTTTCTGAGATGCTAACCCTAGGCGTAACCCTAACCCTAGCCCCAGGCAGGAAAAGAAGCCTTGGCCTAGGGCTGCCTCCCAGGAAAAAGCCGTGGAGGCGGGCATCTTGGGGCAGTTTTGCACTCTCCTTGGGATGCCTGTCACTGCTGCAGTGTGCCTGGAGCTCTGGGCTTTGTGGTTTCCGAGACGCTAACCCTAGGCATAACCCTAACCCTAGCCCCAGGCAGGAAAAGCAGACCTGGCCCAGGGCTGCCTCCCAGAAAAAAGCCCTCGAGGCGGGCATCTTGGGGCAGTGTTGCACTCTCCTTGGGATGCTTTTCACGGCTGCAGTGTGCCTGGAGCTCTGGGCTTTGTGGTTTCCGAGATGCTAACCCTAGGCGTAACCCTAACCCTAGCCCCAGGCAGGAAAAGCAGCCCTGGCCCAGGGCTGCCTCCCAGGAAAAAGCCCTGGAGGCGGGCATCTTGGGGCAGTTTTGCACTCTCCTTGGGATGCTTTTCACGGCTGCAGTGTGCCTGGAGCTCTGGGCTTTGTGGTTTCCGAGACCCTAACCCTAGGCGTAACCCTAACCCTAGGCCTAGGCAGGAAAAGCAACCCTGGCTTAGGGCTGCCTCCCAGGAAAAAGCCCTCGAGGCGGGCATCTTGGGGCAGTTTTGCACTCTCCTTGGGATGCCTTTCGCGGCTGCAGTGTGTCTGGAGCTCTGGGCTTTGTGGTTTCTGAGAAGCTAACCCTAGGCGTAACCCTAACCCTAGCCCCAGGCAGGAAAAGCAGCCTTGGCCTAGGGTTGCCTCGCAGGAAAAAGCGGTGGAGGCGGGCATCTTGGGGCAGTTTTGCACTCTCCTTGGGATTCCTTTCGCGGCTGCAGTGGGCCTGGAGCTCTAGGCTTTGTGGTTTCCGAGACGCTAACCCTAGGCGTAACCCTAACCCTAGGCCTAGGCAGGAAAAGCAACCCTGGCTTAGGGCTGCCTCCCAGGAAAAAGCCCTCGAGGCGGGCATCTTGGGGCAGTTTTGCACTCTCCTTGGGATGCCTTTCGCGGCTGCAGTGTTCCTGGAGTTCTGGGCTTTGTGGTTTCTGAGATGCTAACCCTAGGCGTAACCCTAACCCTAGCACCAGGCAGGAAAAGCAGCCCTGGCCTAGGGCGAACTCAAGGAAAAAACGGTGGAGGCGGGCATCTTGGGGCATTTTTGCACTCTCCTTGGGATGCTTTTCACGGCTGCAGTGTGCCTGGAGCTCTAGGCTTTGTGGTTTCCGAGACGCTAACCCTAGGCGTAACCCTAACCCTAGCACCAGGCAGGAAAAGCAACCCTGGCTTAGGGCTGCCTCCCAGAAAAAAGCCCTTGAGGCGGGCATCTTGGGGCAGTTTTGCACTCTCCTTGGGATGCTTTTCACGGCTGCAGTGTGCCTGGGGCTCTAGGCTTTGTGGTTTCCGAGATGCTAACCCTAGGCGTAACCCTAACCCTAGGCCTAGGCAGGAAAAGCAACCCTGGCTTAGGGCTGCCTCCCAGGAAAAAGCCCTCGAGGCGGGCATCTTGGGGCAGTTTTGCACTCTCCTTGGGATGCCTTTGGCGGCTGCAGTGTGCCTGGAGTTCTGGGCTTTGTGGTTTCTGAGATGCTAACCCTAGGCGTAACCCTAACCCTAACCCTAACCCTACATAGGAAATAGATCTAGTTTTAGGCCTGCTTCCCAGGAAAAAGCGGTGGAGGCAGCCATCTTGTGGCAGTTTTGCGCTCCCCTTGGCATGCCTTTCTCAGCTGCAGTGCACCTGTGGCTCTGGGCTTTGTGGTTTCTGAGAAGCTAACCCTAGGCATAACCCTAACCCTAACCCTACAGAGGAAAAGCAGCCTAGGGTTAGGGCTGCTTCCCCGGAAAAAGCCGTGGAGGCAACAATCTTGTGGCTGTTTTGCGCTCCCTTTTGCATGCCTCTCGCAGCTGCAGTGTGCCTGGAGCTCAGGGCTTTGTAGTTTCTGAGACGCTAACCCTAGGCATAACCCTAACCCTAAAGCTAGGCAGGAAAAGCAGTCTAGGTTTAGGGCTGCTTCCCAGGAAAAAGCTGTGGAGGCAGCCATCTTGTGGCAGTTTTGCCCTCCTCTTGGCGTGCCTTTCGCAGCTGCAGTGCACCTGGAGCTCAGGGATTTGTGTTTTCTGAGATGCAAACCCTAGGCATAACCCTATCCCTAACCCTAACCCTAGGCATGAAAAGCAGTCTAGTGTTAGGGCTGCTCCCAGGAAAAAGCCGTGGAGGCAGCCATCTTGTGGCAGTTTGGCGCTGCCCTTGGCATGCCTTTCGCAGCTGCAGTGTGCCTGGAGCTCTGGGCTTTGTGGTTTCTGAGACGCTAACCCTAGGCATAACCCTAACCCTAACCCTAACCCTAACCCTATAGAGGATAAACAGCCTAGGATTAGGGCTGCTTCCCAGGAAAAACCATGGAGGTAGCCATCTTGTGGCAGTTTTGAACTCCCCAAGGCATGCCTTTCTCAGCTGCAGTACGCCTGAAGCTCAAGGCTTTGTGGTTTCTGAGATGCTAACCCTTCGCTTAACCCTAACCCTAAACCTAACGCTTAACAGGAAAAGAAGTCTGGGGTTAGGGCTGCTTCCCAGGAAAAAGCCATGGAGGAAGCCATCTTGTGGCAGTTTTGCACTCCCCTTGGCAAGCCTTTCTCAGCTGCAGTACGCCTGAAGCTCAAGGCTTTGTGGTTTCTGAGACGCTAACCCTAGGCATAACCCTAACCCTAACGCTAGGCAGGAAAAGCAGCCTAGGGCTGGGACTGCTTCCCAGGAAAAAGGCATATAGACCGCCATCTTGTGGCGCTCCCCTTGTCATGCCTTTCACAGCTGCAGTGTGCCTGGAGCTCTGGGCTTTGTGGTTTCTGAGACTCTAATCCTAGGCGTAACCCTAACCCTAACCCTATGCAGGAAAAGCAGTCTAGGGTTAGGGCTGCTTCCCAGGACAAAGCGGTGGAGGCAGCTATCTTGTGGCAGTTTTGCGCTCTCCTTGGCATGCCTTTTGCAGCTGCAGTGCGCCTGGAGCTCCGGGCTTTGTGGTTTCCGAGATGCTAACCCTAGGCGTAACCCTAACCCTAACCCTGGAGAGGAAAAGCAGCCTGGGTTTATGGGTTACTTCCCAGGAAAAAGCCGTAGAGGCAGGCATCTTGTGGAAGTTTTGCGCTCCCCTTGGCATGACTTTCGCAGCTGCAGTGTGCCTGGAGCTCTGGGCTTTGTGGTTTCCAAGACGCTAACCCTAGGCGTAGCCCTAACCCTAACCCTAAACTTAGACAGGAAAACGAGCCTAGGGTTAGTGCTGCTTCCCAGGACAAAGCTGTGGAGGCAGCCATCTTGTGGCAGTTTTGCGCTCCCCTTGGCATGCCTTTCGCAGCTGCAGTGTGCCTGGATCTCTGGCCTTTTTTTGGTTTCCAAGACTCTAACCCTAGGCGTAACTCTAACCCTAACCCTTGGCAGGAAAAGCAGCCTTGGGTTAGGGCTGCTTCTTAGGAAAAAGTTGTGGAGGCAGCCATTTTGTGGCCATTTTGCCCTTCGCTTGGCATGCCTTTCGCAGCTGCAGTGCGCCTGGAGCTCTGGGCTTTGTGGTTTCGGATACGCTAACCCTAGGCGTAACCCTAACCCTAATCCTATGCAGGAAAAGCGGCCTACATTACATTTTTGCAATTTTTCAATGACCAGGTATTGGCTCTTCCCTGCATTGGTCTCCCCTTCTTGGAGCTCAAGACAAGGAGAACAAGGATGGACAACGCTCCAAAACTGAGATCATCTGCATCCTACTGCTTTTGACTACTCTGTTCCACTGGGCTCGGACACTTTCTCAAGGGATGGGAAGGGAGAGGCACCAGCAAGAGAGGGGCATGGTCCTTCTGGCTGGTCTCAGCATCGTGCTCGAGGAAGGGAGGCATTAGTGCCTCTCATAGCTCTAAATCAACATCTAAACTTGGTGACATGCAGCATTTTGGTTCTGAAAATTTGTATCATCTCAGGAACTGCACATATGAAACACTTTCACTATCTCAAAACATTTTCGCTAAAATATTTCGAGGGGGACTAATTATCAAAAGCCCCTACCAGCTTCAGAGCAATCGACATGTTTGTGTGGAAAACAATATCTTGGTTCCCTGAAAACATTTATTTTCCAATTCTGCTGGAGTTCAAGACTGAAAACACTTAGAAATGAATAAGGTAGGCAGAGCTGATGGGAGCAAAGAGGTTGCCCTCTCAGATGCACGAACAGCCCTTTCCTGTTTAAACAAATTTCTCATACAAATTGAAATGTTTGACCTGATTAAGTTCCTTCTGCTTGACACCTCCCAGTTGTGCTGTGTGCTGGGGGACTGTGCAAGGTGAATGGTGTTCATCAAAGTAAACAAAGGCTCTTTCACTTAGGCAGAGTTTCTAATCCTGTGGGCTGATGGTTCCTGGGACATTTGGATCTATGACTATGATCAGAGAAATGTGGAAGTTGTACAGCCTGGCCCAGAGCAAGGAGCAGAGCTTTTTCGTTGTACAATGTGACTGACTCAATGCTGCTGCAGAAAAGTTAATACCTTACAGCTTTTGTGTTTCTTGGCTGTTTTTAATGTTAACTCTGCAGTCTTAATGGAAGTGTAATGAACTCCTTTGCTAGACTGCATTTGCAGTGCTGTGCTACTAAATCTTTATTTCACACCTTATTACAGCCCTTGCTGCATGAATCTGCCCAAAGTCATGAAGCACAAAGTGGCGTTATTGTGCAGTCAGTACAGCTTAGCAAAAATGGCCAAAATAGTAGGGCTGATGGGGGGTGCATTACAACATCTGCCTTAAAACAAACAAACAAACCAACAAACAAATAAACCCCACTGGCTTGTTCTTGTGCACATTGGCATTTCCAAAAGGATAATAGTTATTAACTGCATTTACAAGAAGTGTAGTTTTAGTTGTGAAATTGTTGTTGTCCCATCTGGCGTGTGATTCTGTCAGACACCATCACCATAGAAGCACAGTGGGCTTTTGTTTATGTTTGCAGGCAACTCCTGGCCCCAAACCAATCCTCCCCAGGTCCCTTTCTGACTCCACATGTCTTTCCAGGTCTGGAGATAGTGTCAGCACTCTGGATTGTGGAGGCAGAAGTGCCAGGCTGGCTCCAAACTCAGAGGTCTAATGAGAAGACCGGAAAATCTGGACAAGTCTTGTGCTCCATCTCCGGGTGCACAGTCCCCAGTCCTGTGCTGCCACTGGAACTGTGACTGTGCAGTGGGAAGGTTAAAGGACCTGATGGAAACTAACAAGAAAAAAAAAATTGACTATTAACAGCACAATCACAGGAGTATCAATGATAACTAAAGCAGGAGGAAGCACCCAGAGCCAGGGGGATCAGCACAACCATGACATGTCTGTAGACAGAGGTCAGCAGCCATGGCACTACAGCCTTCACAGAGGTACCCTACACCTCTAAAAGTACAATAAACTCTTCAGTTTTAGGAGCTTTAAAGGGAGGGGGGATGCTTAGAACTTCATGGGGCCCTTATTATTATTAAGCTGAGACCTCTGTGGAGAGTTACTTTAAAGGTACTCCCTCCCAGGCACACTACCTTCAAACTCTGACCAGGATCAGTGCTGTGCCTTCTGTCTGATAATAAGAGCTGTCTGAGTGTTGCTTGGGTCAGATAAGTCCCCTGTAGATTCACTGGACATTCTCAAGTGGAGCAGGACTTGATTTGCCGCATCAATAACCAATGCACAACTTTGGGTACAGGTTTCCATACAATTGCATGAAATATTTTGTGTTCTAATTGTAAGATTTCCTCACTCTCCTCACCAAATATGAAGGTTCTCTATACTATATTCAGGCACAAAATATTTTCAATTGGAAATTCTGAGTTTCCAAATGCCTGAGATACCAGGAAACCCCACAGAAGGAATGCATGGCTCCCTTCCGACTAAGTATATTCCATGATCCTATGATTCCATGAATCTGGTGGTGTTGGCACTGTGGCAATGCAGGACTAATCCCATGGAATAGTTTAGAAATGGCCGAGGCAGAGCATAGAGCTGAAGAGAATTGACAGAGGATGACATCTCACACTCATTAGCACTGCGTCATAAATATGGTAATTTCTGAAATGCTTCCTTTTTACCCCTTGGGATGGTAGAATGTGAATGAAAATCAGCCCTCATGTTCAATTAAAATTTCAAAGAAATACCATTGGGTATTGCTGGTGCAAAAATGAAGTTTTAGTTAAAAAGTATAAAACATGAAGGAAAAAATAAATTAAAAAATCTCTCAAAAGGATAGAAATGTGGCCTCTGTTCATTTAATTGTTTGGGAAGAGAAGAATTAATCACTGGGTTTTTGTCTTGCCCTTCTTTTTACAACTAAATCTTTCTTAAGATTCAAACATAATTCATTGCAGGTAAAAATGAGTTCTGAAAAATGAATGTAGTCTTGAAATAGAATTGTTGAAACTTATATTGAGGGAAAAGCAGCCATTGCTTGAGGCAAGTTCTATTCTTTCTGTGTAGAAATGAGCACAAGCAATTTGTGGATAATTTCTACTTTTTTTATTTCTGCAATTTCTGTATATCCAGCCAGCGTGAATTTTAACAGATCTGATCCACATTCAGAAAAATCCAGGCAGTTTCATAATATTTTTGTAAATCAGCTCTACCCTGGATCTGTAATAAGTATCACACTGTTGGGAGATGCTGAACAGAAATATGATATTCATGCTGTCTAGCTATTCAGTTTACACACAGTAAATCCAGCTGAAAGCTCTAGGTAGATTACACATGCTCCAGATAATCAGAACAAAAGGATGGAAACTGTTTGGTAGCATCTCCAATTTAGAACTAGAGATTCTAGCAGCCCATGGTAGAGGTTATTTGTGATTTTTGGCATTTTCTGTAAAACCCTCATTTCTGGCCATCAAGTCACTTCTCTTTATCAGAAAGAGAAAGAAAGAGAGACGAAAAATAAAATCTTGAAAACTAAAGGATGTTTTAAAAAATGACAAACACACTCTTTGAATGAAGTCTGATTTTTAAGTCACAAATTATCTTTTACTGTTTTGAGTTGGTAAAGCCCTGCGTCCTTGCCCCTTATTTTATACAGTCTGCATGGTTGCTTTACAGGCAAGAGCTAGCATTAAATGTTTTTTAAACCTGCAGAAAGTCCTGGATTTTTAGTGTTTAAAGAAATCACTGTGGTGATGGATGAGTGGGCCATCTACAGGTGAAGAGATCAAAGTTCCACGATAATTGCAATTTAGCAACAGAGGACAAAACAGAGGCACAGGAAACTTTGTGAATGAGAATAAAGGGAAACATATTAAAGGAGCTAGTTAATATCTAGTTTCCTGGATTTCTAATGAGTCAGCTTGGTGCAGGATGATGAATTACCTGCCAGCTTTGACTCTACAGATAGAGCGGCATCATGCTGAAGTGATATTCATCCATGACAGGGAAGAGAGAAGGTGGTTCTTCTTAGGTAACAGTTTATTGCTACTTTCAAAAGCAGTGGTGCTGTGGATATAAACCTGGGAAAGCTGATTTGCATTTCACTATTGCAAAGACAACCCTCCTTTTCAAGCTTTGAAACAGTTATAAAGCATTGACTTTGAACTGACACATTGAGGAGACTATTGCAAGATATCTCCATTACCAGTTCTGGAAAGAACAATGGCATGGGACCTTGAGGGGAGACAGGATTTGGGGGCAAGCAAAACTGTGTTATGGCGTGACATAGGCCATGCAAATCCCATCAATGAGTTTTTTCTCCTGTTTGATAGCAAGAACAAACTTTCCACGTTGCATTTTCATTCACTTTAAATAGCTGCTTGATGCTTCTCAGAGGCAAAAAACACAATGATGAGGCCTCTGGGCAATTTCTTATGAAATTCACATCCTCAGAGGTTTGCTCCCAGTCACTCACTAAAGTCAGAGGTCCAAATATAACTGCAAGCATGTTTCCAGACATCAAAATTCACAAAGCAATAACAAAACTCATGTACATGTTGCTGTTCCAAAAACTCAGTGTTAATAAGGCACCTTGATTCTAGCTCCTGTTGGTACAAATGTCACAAACACTACTCTGCCTTCATAGTATTCATAGCCTGGCCCTTCATTCTTATTTCTCCCTACATTCCCTAACCTTGTATTCATTTTTACAGTTGAATACCTTCAGAGTGAATGCTCTTTTTTATTATTATTTTTTCTCTAGCATTTCTCCAAGCACTGCCCTGAGAAAGAGCAAGGACTGAAATATTTATGTATGCAGATGAAACTGTTCTTCTAGTTGCTGATAATGATGTTTGTTTCCATTTCTACTATCCTCTCTCCCAAAATGACATGTACAATCACCAAGCTTAATAATATTCATCTCTCTCAATCTTAATAAAACTCCATGTGTTAGCACATTTAATCCTTCTAATACCTTTAATGCATCTGACCCTGTGTGTTCAACCTGGGTGTGAGCAGATTCTAGTTTTGGACTTATGAGTGTCTTTAATAAATTTACACTCTAGGTATTTAAAAATACTCCCCTTCCATAGTAAACATCCTGGTGATTAGTCTGCAAATAGAATTAAGTTATTCTCAGCAACTGGTGTTGGGCAAAAGGCAGAGATGTGGATATCAGGAGGAGTCCACTTATTATTTTGATATAATCTGATCACGAACTTGCCCACCTAGAGCAGGAAGCAATGCGTGTCCCCTACGATTTTGCTTGAGCTAATTACGCTCTTAGGCTTTGTCAGGCCACTTGATGTCAGAGGTTTGGCAACTTTGCTTTCTTCCCTACGAAACAATACAAAGGGATGCTGGAATTGTCTGAAGGTTTTCCCTTGTGTTTGTTCTGGAAAAGTTCAAACCCTCACATAATTAAGTCCTTCTGAACACAGAAGGGCTGAGTGAGTGCTACTTTTCATTATGTCTTTCAGAGACATTGAAAAGTTCAATCTTAATATCCAGCATCTGTGAGCTCTGGAGATGTTCTGGAGCAGCGCATGGCTGGCAGCCGTGGGGTACCAGAGAAAGCATCCAGGAGTCTCTTATCTTTGAATTCATCCTGTAGACCCAGAAACCAACACAATGAAATCTGCTGCATGAGAAGAAAGCTTTGTGACA
This sequence comes from Haemorhous mexicanus, assembly GCF_027477595.1. Lineage (NCBI taxonomy): Eukaryota > Metazoa > Chordata > Aves > Passeriformes > Fringillidae > Haemorhous > Haemorhous mexicanus. The sequence continues at coordinate 13,879,195 of NC_082348.1, forward strand.
TTACAGCAGACCGTGGTCTAAGCAGGAAGTTGGACTGGATGACCAACTGAAATCCTCTCCAGCTCGAAACATCCCTTCATACTAAAGCTAATCTCTGTGCATTTGTAGGGGAAATGAAAGGGTTTAGCTAATGCATTTTGAGCACTCCTATTTTGACAATTCCCAGACATAAACACACACATATGCAGGATATCTAAGCAGTCAGAAAACAGCTAGAATGGAACTTGGTCAAGTGCTCAAGCAAATTGCACACAACAGGAAGAGAAGAAAAACTGGAAGTGTTGGGAAAGACAGAGTGTGCCAAAGCAATTAAGATTCTTGCCTTGCAAATGACAAGGGATCAAGAATAAGGGAGGAGGCTGGAAGCTATTAGAAAAGAGGTTGTAGCAGAAGATCAAAGCTTATTTTGTGCCCACGTGTTCTGGAGCAGCACAAATGTTTCTGTGTAAAGGAGATGTTAAAATTTTTACTTAGGCATTTTAGTCTTGCAAGGGTTTCTGCAATCATAATAATAACTTCTCTTCTACCAAAAAACCTGCCCACAAGTCATCTTCCCCTTTTCCAAGTATTGGAAAGCCTGTCCTGGACAGACACGTGTCATGTCATGGCTTTGGAAACAAAGTAAAACCTTCCATTGCCTATTGGGAACTCATTTCTACTTTCCTGGCTTTGTGGTCTACGTTCAGGCTTGCCAAGGACCTTTCTTTTGCTGTTAAGGGGGTTTGCAGGCACTTGTTTCCTTTACATTTGTTTAAATGGGCAGGGAGTATATAAAGTGGTTTTAAAGTGCAGAATAGCTGCAAGAGCATCTCCATTTTTGTACAAGACATGTTTTTTGTCCATTTGCTGTGTATTGGTTTCAGGCACATCCAGCTTGATCAGGGTGCTGAACCACCAGCAGGCTGTGGTACCCACATCTGTCAATTTTGTTTTCAATAGGAACAAACATTAACTAAGTTTTCATTATCAAATCTTTTCTTTGTCTTACACGAGCTCCAGATAGGTTTGAAATTGGGTCAATTTTCACCAAAAAGAGGAGAAGATGGAGAAGAACTTACCAGAAAGCAGTTTATCAGCTGTGGGTTGTTTGGGAGAGAATAACTGACAGCCCAGAAGGCTTTTTAAATTAAAACCCATTTTCTGAAAACAGATTTTGCATGTTATGTGTTAAATAAATTCAAATTGGATAAAAACACACCATCTCCAGATTATTTTTTGTCTTCTTTGGGCAATTTATTAAGCTGTAAACCCTAAACATCTTAATAAAAATACAGAAGTAAAAAAAAACCTCTGTGTGGCTCATCTTTTATTCAAAAGCATTGCTAAATAAGAGGCATCCCCTTTAGGGCAAAAAAAATGCCACTTCTATTTCATACTGTACTTATTTCTCTAATGTCTCCTAAATGATTATTTGCCAAAAAGCATCTTACAGGACCATCATTTCTCTGTCTACCTCCTAGCACAAAGGCTGTTTCTGCTTCTCAGCAATAAGAGATCTGCTGCCTCTTCCCATCTTTTATTTGTGTGTGTGTGTGTGTGTATGCGCTGGCAAATTCAATCTGCATTATAAACAGCAATTCTACATGCCAAGCAAGATGCTCTGCAACCTTAGCCCCGTGCTCTTTCTCAGCAGCATTCCCAGAGGAGAGGCTTTACAGGTTATTAGTAGCATGCACAGAAATGGCAACAGATATCCCTGTTCCTTCCTATGTATTATTCATAAGGCTGCAGATTTGTCCTGATAATTCACTGGGTAAATCACAGACTCCTCTCACTGGGGCCTGGAGTCTGTGGACCTGGAGGAGAATAGCAAGTTGTGGACATTGCACCATGTGTGTCCAAGTTTTAAGTATTACCCCAAGTTGAAGGGAATGTGCACTTGAGTTTCTGTCCTTAAAGACAACACAAAAGAATGAAAAGAGAGTCTGCATGTCAAAGAGAATTTATTCTGATTTCTTAATTTGGATAATCATCTGTTGGAAAGCAAACTGAAGACCATGGAGATGTCAGAGGAAATAGTAGGTGATAACTTTCCTTTATTATTGGACTAGGGTATACTCAGTCATGGTAAGGAATTGCATCAGAACCCATTTTCAGTTTACCAAATCATCAAGAATTGACTTTTCCAAAGACATAGGTGCCTTTGAACCAAGCATCTAAATTCCTTGTGACGTCCTGAAATTCCTTGGCCACAGCAAATGGCAACATAATTTTAAAACTTCAACTGTTCAGGAAAATATTAGTGGATAGTATACATATTTTTATCTTAAAATAAGAAAACAGAATGAAAACAGCATGCAAAATGAAAAGGAAAGCATACATATATGTAAGAAACATATATACATATGAAACTTAATGGCATTATGAAATGCATGCACCTCCAGTGCTATCAGGACTTGACCCCTAATCATTTATACTTGTTTTGTGCCCTGTGACATTAGAGACAGTAATTAATGATGTGAATGTATTAGTTCTCTGTTCATCTCCTGGATGCCACGTGCAATTTCAGTCACCTGTTTGAAAGGGTCTCAGAGAAGAAACAGAGAGGAAGAGTGGAGGTACACAGACACTTGGTGGTTTGAAGTAGCTTCTTCAGAAAGCAAAATTAATAACCTGTCTCTTCAGCCTGGGAAAAGATGACTCAGGAGAAGGCAGCAGAGTTCTATAAAATCACAAGAGCCAAGACCAATAGCAAGTTATGTATTTGGTGTTTCCCAGCACATGACAACCAAGGAAATGATCAGGCAGTGGGTTCAGAGCAAACAGAAAAAGAGCTTTCTCAGTCGCATATATTTGTGTGTGAATCTCTTTGAAGTGAAGATGTAAACAGATTCAAAAAGAAATTAGGCAAATTCAGGGAGGAGGGGCTTATGAGGAGCTATTGACGCTGCTGATCAGCTGAATTCTACAGCTCAAAAAGTCTTATACCACAGTTTCATGGATGTTGAACAGGTGCACCAGAGCAAGGCATCTATATTCTAGTGCAAGAATTAAGGAGATTCAAATCAAACTAGAAGAAAGTAAGCTCAAAACAAATGTGTAGTTCCTCTAGGAATGTGCTATCAGGCTTTGAAACTTACAGTTAATTGGATTCAAGGGGAGAAAAGAAAAAACTAATGAAAGACAAGCTGATGGAGGAAGCCACGTATTAATAGATGCTTGAATAATATTCAATGTAACCGCTACACAAACTCTGTTCTTACTCACTCCTGCTACCCCCAATACTGAAGAGAAACCCTGCAGGCTTCAACCCCAGCAGCTGCTCAGATGCTTGGAGTGGCCATGGGTCTGCAGTGCAGTGAGCTGGGATGGGGGGGTGGATTTGGTACTGAAGGGGTTTAAGGGGAGTTATATTCAGTTAAGGGGAGCTATATTCAGTGGTCAGCCCACTGCACATTCCCCCTGTTAGTCAGTTCTCTGCATACATAAAGCAGCTGCTTGTTGCTCTTGGGCATCAACAAACCCTTCAAAGAAATGAGGCACAGAGCTCCTGCAGAACTAATAAAATGATAGGGCAGTTTTTTTAAGAATTAAATACATCACAAAGGCAAGTTATTAAGAAGATATATTGTCTATACAGCTTAGGATCAGATCCATAAAAATATTTGGCCTCCTAACTCTCACTGACCTCAGTAGTAGGAACCAAAATATGTCTGTAGCATGCTCTGGCCAGCTAGGAGGAAAATAATGATCTGGTAAATAGCAAAAGCAATAAATACACACAAATGAGAATGATCAATTCTGTTTTTTCAGACTTGGTCAGATCCTACTAAATGAAGATTTCATTGTGCTGCCTAGCAGTGAATATTCCAGCAACAGAAAGCTCAAGACTGACAAGCAATGCTCTGATTCTTCTCCCCACACAACCTCTCAGACGGGCGAGATAGTGAAGCACAAAGGGTTTCACTGAAAGCTTGTAATGCAGCACTACTATTAAGTAACAAGAAAAGCAAAAGGAAACAGGGACAAAGATATTCTTGCATCTGTGGTCAGGTTTCCATCCTGGGCTTTGCTGGGAATGCCATCCAGCAAGATCCCTTGGGGCTGGCCATCACAAGGCATGGTGTTGGTCGTGGCTCCCCCCATAGTTCTGCTTTGCTTAGTTCCAGTCCACATTGTGGGCATTTGGCATCTGCCAAATCCCAGCCTGAGGATTTATCAACCCCTGCAGAACAGATGGTCCCACAGATGGTTTTTGCTGCCCCAGATCAATGAGCTGGCACTCATCATCTTTTACAAGAACAGGGCTTTCTCGTCAGATTCTTCACAGGGGGGATAGTGCAGGAGGTGTTTGCTCTATACTGCCCATACAGAGCCAACCCCACAGCAGCTTGTCTGTGACAGTAACCTGGATGCATTTCCTGGCTGAGAACTAGATGTTATCTTTCACATTCACAAGGTCTACATAGTCACCAAGGAAATCTTTACCCTTAGGCTCTGAAATTATTCTGATTCCAAATATTTGGAAGAGGGGGTGATGTCCCACCATCTCCCACTCACCAAAAAAAAAAAAAAAATCAAAGATATCTTAATTTTTTTAATACTTGTGAGATCAGATAAAACTAAGACAAAAGTTCAAAAGATTATAACATTACACTGAAATACCCTAACCTTAAATATTTCTTCTGAGTTGTAGCATTCTTTGTCATTTTTCTCATTCTCACATTCAGATGCTCTTGTGAAAATGGAAACATTGCCTTCTGCTTTCCCAGATAGTCATGGTCTCATTTATAAAGCACAGTATTTTCCAACACTTGTGTGTTATCAAGGGAAGTGAGTTTATTTTAAAGGCATATGTGACATATGTGGAGGGGAGAAAGTTAGTTCTGCAGTTCATTAATCCAAACAGCAGCTCTTCTGTGCACAAAAGTTTTGTGGGTTTGTTTTGTTTTTTTTTCCTAGCCAAATTGCCATGCCCTGTATATATGTTTAGGTGTAAAATCTGCAAAAGGTAATTACTTTCTAAGAGTTCTATCAAGGCTCAGGCACCCTCCTCAGCACATCAATCTGAGGCAGTCACTAATCTCTCCAAACTGAAGGAGGCTGCTTGAAGAAATATAAAAACTCTGAATTTAGCCTTCTCTTATTTAAACTAAACACCTGCAATTACCTCACAGAGGCAATGAGTCCCACATAAATGGTTTGTAATGCAGTTCTGAATCAAGCCCTTAAGGATTATTAAAGTAATCCATCTTAATTATAGTGAAAATCTGTTACTGGTCTTACATAATAATGCTTCTTTTATAATTTCCACTTAGGTCTGCTTTCCTCCTTCTCATGTTTCCCTCCTTATCCTACAGTACTTTTTCTTTAACTGTCTTTGAACCGAATTACCCAATACCTTTGAAATGTGAGAAGTGTTCTTTGGGTGACTGCATGGCCATGTATTTAAGGAAGACATCTAAGGAAAAAAATACTTTATGCTTTTATCCTAGGTATGTCTTCAGCCAAGACTTTATAAGCAAATTTCTGGTCACCTTTGCAGTCCCAGCCAAGACCAGAGATTAATGAAGTGAGATATCATAAAGGCTCATCTCTGCACAGTCTAAATGCTTCTACCTGTCAATATTATTAGCATCAATTGCACTTCCCTGTGCTATTGATGCTAATAAACTATGGCTTCCTCAAAGGGGGGATGTAACTCTTAAAGGCTGGTTGATGCAATAAAACCCCAAAAGAGTAAATGATTCTGTGTTAGAAGAGCAATTGGAGGTACAGGTGTAGCACTGTTCTGATAAAATGTATGAAGACATGCATTCCAAGTGTCTCTATCAACACCAAATTTTTATTTCCTCTTAATATTCGAGTGGGGTTTAGTGTTCTGCACAAAAATAATTGAGATGCTGCTTTGGCTTGGTGTTCATGCTTGCCCCCAGCTTCAAAACCTATGCATTTAATGCTTTCTTCCAGGCACCTCTTTCTCCAGGCAACAAGCCTGCATCCAGAGGCATCCTCATTTTGGAAACACAGGCTGACACCTAAACAGGAGCAGATGTGAAGTTTTCAATCAAGCAGTTTTGAATGCAGAATGCTTTGGTGAGCCATGCTTCAATTCTCCTGTTAATAAAATGATCAGCAAAACAACTCCTTAGATACTCCCAAGAATTTTTATCCCCACACCTCTTTTGAAACCTGTTTCTCTCCTTTTCCACTGGCTCAACCAGAGCACAGCCCAACCAAGTGACTTGCTGTAAGTCTACAGTTCTGTCATCTCAGAATTTATCTTTTAATTGCCAGTCAAGTCCTAAAATCTTGGATAAATCTCATGCATATGTTTTCTAGCTTTTATTCCTCTACAACTTCAGCAAGACTTGCCTTTAGTCCTGCTAATACAGAGGAATAGTCTAAGGCACAGCAGAGCCTCTCCCACCCCAAAGGTATTTCTTGCTCAGGGACTTCATTGCTGGCAATACTGAGTCTGCAGCATCAGCTACAGCACAAAAGCTTTCAGTCCTTGAGTTGTTCAACAGATATGGGCTACTTAGCTTTAAAAAAGACAAAAATAATTAAAGAATAATATGCAAACTGCGAGGTCTGTTTTCATTTTTACACTTGGACGAAATAATGAGCAAGAAATTTTAATGCTCACAGACAGGCTGACCACAAAGGAATCTGCTTCTTGTCAATTCAAGCAACATCAGGAAAAACCCTTACTTCCAGTCAATTGCAACATTTGCATTTTTTACATTAATTTCTGTTATAATTCAAGGGAAGTTATCTGCTATCTCTTTACCATGTACAGCAGAGACTTGAATGAAAATAATTTTCAGATAAAGAGACTTCTTTCCCCATTTTTTCTCTTTTGAGGGTGTTGTTTATGTGCTGTATTGAAAATACATTATAATCTCCTTTCTATGCACATGATGCTTTGGAAAATAGGAATACAAAACTAATACCCTTGGGTTAGCTGATATGTGTACTGCTACACATAAATGTCTACCTTGCAGAATTTCTGGGAATATTACAGTCAATATTAGTATGGAGACTTCAAGTTTAGATGCCTTGCCTCATCTATATGGGAAAGGGAAACCTAGTCTGTGGCAAACCCAGTTACAGATCAACATATCCAAGATTAAAATTTAATTGAGGCAATTATTCTTCTTTCCCTCTCCCATGGAAGAAAAGGTTAAGCTAAATTTAAATAAGCCATGTTGATCTCTACATTATTCATTCAGTTGCTGATATATCACTGTCTCGATAATTTATGGGTTCTAAAAACTACCTAGATGTTCACCGCCCATCCCAACATCTTGGGGAATCATCAATTAAGATATCCCTTGGTTCCAAATCCATTTCAACTGTCAAAGATTTGGAGGAATTGATCAAAATTACAATTCAATCATTTTTTCAGATGGAGGTCTCTGACCTCACAGCATGGTGTCACCTTTCCTTCCTGTGGTGATGTGGATGCCTCTAAGCACAGACTTCTCAAATTAAAAGCCCACTATTAATTCTAGAAGTGATTTAATACTGCTGCATTTGTAAATCTACCCTTTTATGTCAGCTTTACATAAAAATCTCCTTTCTTTAGGATTGTATGACATTTCCTCTTTTGTTTTTACGTGCATTTTAAGCAGTATTTTCAAAAATGAGAAAGGACCACAGAAAATAAGCACTATTTTCAAAAAGTGTTTGGGTACTGAGACCCATGCTCTGCGCTGCATTTTGTCCTGCTGAAATCACTGGAGCTGCTTTGGAAATCTTTGCAGCCTAAAGTGGGGAATCAGAATATCTGTGTAGAAGAGTCAACACGAAGGGCAGCCACACTACCCAGGCTGAGTTCAGTGAATAGAAAGGTGAATTCTCCTTGGCATTTCACCCAACTTAAGGTGTTTGTAAAGTACGGGAAGATAAATTGTCTTCCCTACAGAACTCACATCTCTCCTTTGAAAGCAAAGGGAATATAGAGAGGGAACTTTGACCAGAAGAAAAGTCCATTGTGGACTCTTCAGTAGCAAAAATATATAAGATAGTTTATAAAGCTGATGCTGTAACATTTACAGCAAGCAACGCTACAAGCAGAGGACAACAGTTCCTCAAACAAATGAAAGAATAATATTTTTAAGGTGACTTCAGCAGCTGGAAATTAAAGATCAATGGCCTTACAATGATATTGGGACTTCCAAGGACTCCCTTTGTAGACCTATCTGAATGTTCTGCTTTTTGTTGTAAGAACTAAGCAATAAGAATAACTAAGTCCCTCTTTCAAGAGTGACCTTGGCACTGGGAAAATGTTTCACCTCCTTGAACTGTACTTCCAAGCCTAGATTTTTGTCACTGTCTTAGCATGCACTCTCACAATGAAAAGGGATTCCTTACTGCACTGCCCACAATTTCACAACTACCAGAGTAGCCAAATTTGTCTTCTATGCACTGCTCTGACTCACATTGCTAAAACACAAAATAGAAAGAAAAGAACTAGAGAGTTAACACATCTACTCAGCATGAAGCAGTCATAGTAATTTAACTCCTCTATCACATATCCTTCCATGAAATGATTGTTGGAATCCAGGATTCACACACAGATACCTAAATTTCATCAATAGGAGTTCTAGAGGGCATGTAAGAGAGAGTGGAGAGACAGAGGAAGGTATTTTTGGAAGAGTGTGGGGAACAACTCCTCTAGTAGACCTTAATAACAGATCAAGATCTGCAAACGACCTTCCATTGCTTCTGCTGAGTTTCTCAGTTATCAAACAGCATAGGCAGGAGCAGCCTTTAAAGGCAAAAATGTGGAGGCCAAAATATTTATGATGGAAAGGAGCACTGAAGCCATCATGAGCTCATTGAGCATACAGAAGCATGCTGGTCTTTGTCAGATGCTCAAGAACAAAAACCAAAGTAAATGGCTTAACAATGCAAGTCATCTAATGACTTGCCAGTCGTTGGCAATGACTTCCCAGTCTAAGTTATTTACACCAGTCAATTATTTGCACCAGTTGTTTAGCCAGGACTGCCCAGACACCACTAACAGAGCTCAGACTCATTATTTACCACTGCTGATGGATCTTCAGGCTAGAAGTTAGAAAGGCAGCTGTTCCTGAAGGACCTAAAAGGCAAGGAGAGAAAGAGAAGTGTCTGCACCCACCAAGACTGAGGTGTTGTCTGCTCTCAGCGAAGAGAGGGCTCACTGGAAAGCACAGGCACAGCCCTGCCACATTCCAGAAAGGGATTCAGTTTTTGACACCATCCATGAGCTCTGACTTGCTGGAGGGGGAGGACACTGCTATCAGGATGGGCAGCTTTTCCCTCCAGCAGTCAAAAGGATAAGTCCAGTATGGGTTTCAGAGATGGTCACTGCATGGAGGAGGCAGGGAGGGAAGCAGGAAAAGGAACCTGCCATTATTGTGCCACATGCAGAATTGCAAAGACATGCCCTCAAGGGCAAAGAGTATCTCTTCTGCTCTCTGCCCTGATTTGCAAAAATCTGCAGTCATACTCACACAGAGAAACCCTGGTTTCTCACATCACAACATGCTCAGCTACTCTGCCGTGTTCAAGGTGTTAATAAATAATTGACAGCAGCTCCCAGAACAGACAATGTCACTTTTGGTCCCTGTCAAGTAGAAGACATTTGGGAAGTTTTTGTTTGTGTTCTTTTTCTGTGTTTGATTCGATTTTCTCCCTTCCTTCTCCCTCCAGTTGCCCTAAAGCTATAAGAATAATATAAGATCTGTCTCATCCAGTGTCTGTGACAGGCACAGCTCTGCATGTCATGGCCCTGAGGAAGCAAGAGGTCCCCGAGCCTCCTGCAGCTAGCTGGCAAGTCTGAATTAACTTCATCTCCATTGGCAGGCAATTCAGACCAAAGACAGAGCTGCTGCTCAGTAGGATCCAGGCTGCCCTTTTCCCCATCCTCCTTAGTAATTCATGGGCTCTATTTTCCTACTTACTCTGTGCTGCAGGATCTGGAGGTGGTAGTGAGGGAACATGAGAGCCGAGTCAGCACTGGCATACAGGATCCTAGTGCAATTTGGCACCATTCCACTTCCTGTGCAACATCTTGTGAACTGCTCAGATGGTTAAAAAATCTGATCCCAGATCACTCCTTCAGGTTTTCCTTTGCTCATTTGTTCACAGCAGCAAAGGATGTAGTGAGGATGCTGTGAGTTGAGACAACCACTTTCTGAGAACAGAATGGTACTGGTATAAAATGAAGAATGTCAGCTTGTTTTCTAATGGCAAAAAAAGGGCTCCATACTGGTGCAGTCTAATAGTATCCTTGTTTTCAGACTCCTGTGGTTACGTCTGTGTCCTGCATGGCTTCTTGTGCAGTACTGCAATGATAGAAATCACACAGACTCATAGACCACCTTGAGCTGGAGCTGACCCACAATGATCATGGAAGTCCAACTCCTGTCCCTGACCACCCCAAAAATCACACCCCATGCCTTAGAGTGTTATCCAAATGCCTCTTGAACTCTGGCAGGTGTGGTGCCATGACCACTTCCCGGGCAGCCTGTTCCAGTGCCCACACGCAGTACCACAGGTTAATGAAGGGTGCCTCAGCCACTACCCCACCATATGCCCAAGGGTTGCCCATCTGGACACCCAGGGACACTTCATCTGTCCCTCAAATTGTCACAGTTCCTGTCACATGAGTTGAGTGTCTCTGGCAGGTGCCATGGTGCTGCTCAAGACACTAGAGAAGGAGATGGTACTTAGTGCTTTGTATCAAACATCAATTTCCCCAAACTGGGGCATTTGGAATATCTGGAGACCCCTGGAATGCACAGCCAAAAGCAAAACCAAAGGTGGGTCCAGTCAGGAATCTGGACCTGACTCCTGAGCCCCTTCAGCTGAGGCTGAATCCCTCAGAGGCTTCCACAGCCACAATGAGACTGTTGCTAAGCTGAGAACTGCAGGTGGAGTCCCTTGTTATTTCAGGCTCTCTCTGCAGTGAGAGCACATGTGTTTGGGGAAAGCTCAGGTGCAGAGGGGGTCACTGCTTGCTGCTGACAGAACAGCTCTGGTTTTTCAGTCTCCGTTTGCTAATGGAATTTGAGACCCAAAACGACAGGTAGTTGTTCATTAAAGTCATCTCTTCTCTCTGTCTGTTTATTTCCATTTTTAAAAGGCCACCTTCATAACTCAGAGCAGCCTGCCTGCCTTGCTTTTACTAAAGAGAATTTCAAGCAGGCTTAGACTTTATCCTATTTTCAGACTAATAGATCCTCAATTTCAAAACACCACTCTGCACTCTACAGGACACAGGGAAAAACTGCAGCAAGAGGATGCTCTAGGAAAGAAAGATTCTTATTTTCCAGAAGCATAAATACCCAGCACACAGGCTACAACTCTTGGCTTTTCTCAACTTAGTTCAAGACGGATTATTGAAAACTTATTATTGCATCTTTGGTACCAAGAGCAGCTTCTTGGCCCTCTTTTTATTGTTTTGGGGGGTTTAGGTTGTTGGGCTTTGTTTCTCCCAGGCAACCAGATATCTGCCTGCATCTTTTGCCCCGGCTCTGATTTAATATGTTGTCTTTGCAAGTTAAATTTAATACCTGCTCATTCCAAGAATACTAAAAGGTGTGGGAAAGCAAATTTGAGTTGTAGTGTGCATTTTGTCTCTGCATGGCTCCTGTCAAGGATGCCAGGTAGTCAGACTGCCTGATTCCCTTGGTGTCTTCTGCAACCGAGTAAGAGAAGAAAACCACTAATAGGGAAGAGTTTCAACTCAGATTTCATTTTTTGTTTCTTTTCTCCTCAACCATTTCATGGCATGAGGTGCTGCTGGTTTTAGAAGAAAATGGCCCAGGTCCTTGGTAACATGAGGACAAGTCTAGATAAGAAGTAATGCAAATCATCTCCTGTGTGTGCTCATTAGCCTGTGCTGGGGAGGAGGAGAAGAGCTGCTCATCCTGCGTGCATGCTTTGTTGGGGAGAAGTTGGTTCACAGCTATGAAAGCACTGGATAAAGTGCTTTGGTGTGAAAGTGATAACAGTATGAAAGCACTGGGTAAAACAAACAATCCCTTCCCTACCATGCAGACCTGGGGTTTTCAGCCTGCTCGGTGGAAATTTCCTGAGCCAAAGATTTTATGTCTGTCTCTGTACCCAGCCTTGGATGGAAAAATGGGTCCAGCTATTTGAGGGGATTGGCCCATTACTAATTGGTAAAACTTGTAGTGGGAATAATTACTGTTCTACAGTTGAGCTGTGCTATCCTGTGCCCCTGTTGCTTGACTATTCCACTGGATACTCTTGTGTCTTGGTGATTCCCTGTTCTGCTTCACTCTTCCCATCATTTGTCATAGATCTGTCAAAAGTCCAACTTTTTTCACCTCAGTTCTGTGTTTTGATCTTCCCTTTCAGATCCAGATACCTAGGAATGGTCTGGCTCTCCCCACAATAGAAATAGGCAGAGAATTTCCCCTTGGGAAGAAAGGATTTTTCCAGAGGAAGAACAGAAGAGACAAAAGAGACAACCCCAGTCTCAACCCCAGAGACAAAAGATCACAGTAGCGTGGGAGGACACATCAGAAAAATGGGACCCCTTTGGCTGGGTTAGGACATGGCAGGTGCCCTTCTGGGAGCCCTCCCTCCCCACAGCAGTGTCCCAGGGATCTCAGGCTCTCCCTGTACAGCAGCAATAGCTATCAGCTCTGTGCAAAGCCAGCTGCCCTCACAACCTGCTGCCATTACCAAGGGACTACCCAGCTCCATGCTCACCCTCTCAGGCACTCAGCATGGGCCCAGCCCCGGGGGACAGGGTCAGAACCAGGCAGGTACAGGGCTGACCCACCCACTGCTTTCTACCCCACGCCACGGCATGGTGTGAGCACAGCATGCAACACCTGCAGGAGCAGTTTGTTTGTGGAAGGTGACTCCTGTAGCCAGGACAGCTTTCTTGGAAAGTGTCTGGTTCTTTACGTAGAAATAATGCAAGTTAAATTCATACTAAAGTGGGGAGTTTGTGTGAAAAGAGGGAGCACTCCTAATTCTAGGGCAAAAATATACCTGCCTGGGGATGCTGCCAAAAGGGGCCTATATGAAAAGAGGGAGAGTTACTTTTGACATGGTCAGGTATTGGTAAAACAAGGGGTAAGAGTTTTAAACCCCAAAAGATCAGATATTTAGATTAGATGTGAAGAAGAAATTCTTTACTCAGAGGATGGCGAGGCAGTGGCACAGGCTGCCCAGAGAGGTTGTGGATGCCCCATCCCTGGACATGTTCAAGGCCAGGTTAGCTGGAGCTCTGAGCAACCTGGTCTCGTGGAAGGTTCCCTGCCTGTGGCGTGGAGTTTGGAACTAGGTGATCTTTAAGGCTCCTTCCATCCAAGACCATTCTATGATTCCATGACTCCATGCTGTCATGGAAGGTGTTAGGGAGCCTGCACTGTTGGGCAAACTTCTACAGACACCTTGATGGTTCAATCACAAATACCATATTTTTTTTTCTTTAAATATTTTTTCTTCAGTGCAGCACTGGCTAATTTCTTACAACACATCCAGGTATTTTTCATTTTTCATTTGTTGCAGAGCACTTTGGTCCCAGTCCATCTCTAATAAGCACATGAGAGAGCAAGCTTTCAGTTTCCTGCTTTACAGTCATATAAAGAAACTAGGGAAACTCATAAGTCACTATAAGGAAACTCATAATTCAACCTTCATGTACAGCAAAGTTCTGATGAGATTTAATGAAATTCTAAGTTCTCTTTATGTACATACTGGGAATCAATGGCAAGTTTGTGAATTCATTTGCTGAGGGACATTTGCAATCCCTTCCCACAAAATAAAAACAGAACATTTCATGCTTCTTTTGGTAGGAGACTGATGCTTACTTCAGCAAAAAGTGAATAAGTAAGACGAAAAATATATTATTTATTTCTTTTGGACCTCTTGCAATGCTTAATGTATATGTTATCTATTATATGTTTTAGTATCACAGTTAATTTCCAGAGAAACATATACACACCTTAAATTCCTAAACAGGCAGGTATTAACCCTAAGGTGGCTAGAGGAAGTTCTTGTTCAGCTCTCAGAATCTGTTTTGAGCATGAAGATCACAGACCTGAAATGTTTGATCAGCCACGATCAGTGTAGGTGTAGAATGCATTTTAGAAAGTATTTTTGCAGGGTGTCCCTCTGTCACATGCTTTACAAAACTTACCTACTGGAAAAGAGGTTTGGAGCTTTGAAGGTTTGGTTTTGCTAGAGGAATTTTGGCAAAAAGTTAAAATCTGAGCAGTTCTTCTCTTCTTTCAGATGTTTTCCCATCATGGAATGGTGTGATGTGGTACAAAAGGCTACATAACTGCATTTTTCCTGTGTAGGGGTGGAGGCAGAGTCCAGACATGCTACTGATCCTGAGTAAATGGCCTGAATCATGCAAAGATATGAAGAGAGACTTTTTGCTCATTGGATAAAGTTAGATAAATGCATAGATCTGTGCCAGCTTCTTGCTGAAGGGGTTCCACCAATACAGATTCATAAATTATCCCTCCTCATCTGGAGGGACTGCTTTGCTCCCATTGTAATTTTTGAACTTCAATGTGTTCTGAAATCACAGCAGCATAAAACCAGCAGAGCAGAATGCTATCCTAGGCCTGCTTTGCCCTCATCTCCTTCCCATGAAACTATATTAATAAGAAATTTGTCTTATCCCTCAAAGCATTCAGGGTCAAAGCATGGCATTAGAACAGGAAGGACGATAAATTACCACAAGATCTGCAAACCATGTTTGTGAAGATTGAAAAAGATGGTGTTACTTGATGTTATCTGCTAACTTCATGATCTGGGTTTAGTATGCATGCTTGGGCCTTTCCATGGAGGAGTTTCACTAGTTCCCTATCTATAATGGTTTTCCTGAACATTAATTTGATCCTCCACCCACATTCTGCATTCCAAATATATTCCATTAGCTCTTCATCTCTAATAATTTCGAGGAAATATATTTCAAGGAAATAAGTGATCATCACTTGTTCAAAACTGACTCAGTGAGAGTGAAATTCAGCAGCAATTTTCTTGAAAGTTGCTAGGATGTTCAGCATCAGGGTTTGTTTTTTTTTTTTCCTGACAGGAATATAGTGCTTGAGTGATAGGAGAGCAAAAGGTCTATTTGCTGCATGGTCCAAGTGACAGGTTCTAAGTGAGAAGAGGTGGAAGGTGAAGCTGATGTTAATGAAGTATATCTGGTGGTAATGTGACCTCAGAGCCCATGCTCTTGTCTGACATGACAGCTGAGGGAAATCTTCATCTCCATCCTGCTGCTGAGAAAAGGAGTCACAGAGAGAGGGTGTCTTTGGTGTGAGCACAGAAACACCCCACACACCCAGACCAAGGGGCCTGTCTTGGCTGTCTCCCCTTTGGGGGATGCTCTGTGCTCTTCAGAGCACCATGATTTTGCCTGTGCTGAAGGCCAATGGCACAACATGAAGTCACCCCAGCCTTGATTCCTACTTGGATCCCCTGCTGGGGGAGCAAAGCCCATAGAGGAGGTAGCACAGAAGCAGTGTGGATGTCTGGAGCAGTAATGCAGTGAAACAGCACTGTAAGAGAGGGAACACACTTTAACCAACCTGCCTCAGATGGAGGTGGCAGAGCACAGGAGAGCAGAGCCCTGACCTCAACCCCTGGGCAGGGAGGGGCAATCCCAGCTGCACAGGCTGGCCCCACTGGCAGTGGCAAGGAAAGAATTTCCAGCTCCAAAAGAACCACTGGACTTCCCAGTGCTGCCGAGCTGGAAGAAGCCTTTTTATCCAAGGCCAACTCAGCCTGCTCAGAAAAGGTTCAAGCGTGGTGCAGCAATCGCCTGTGCCACTGATGGGTCTGTGTGTTCATTCAGGGCTGCCAAGCCAGCCATGTTCCAGAGAGGAGAGATTTGCAGAAAAGCAGGGATTTAGCATCACATTAAGAAGCTATTTACTGAAACTATGAGACACTGACTGAAACTTGGCGTGAAGCAAAACTGACTGCTTCTCATCCCCTAAATGCTCAGACTAATAATGGTGTTTATCTGTGGAGTACAATGCAAATTTGTCATGCAGGGGACAGCAGAGGCCTCAAGTACAGCATGTTCTGCAGCAAACTCAAGCTATTTCAAAGCTTCAGATTTGTGAAGCAGTTTGCTGAAAATGCAATGTGATTTTCCTCTTAATCAAAGTCTGAAAATCTTTTTTTTACTTCGTCTCAAAATTTTCTGAGAAGCATAAACAAAGATAGTGAGAATGATAAAGGGTCATATTTATTGTGATTACTGTTATTACTTCAATCATCATTACTGTTATTATTTCTCTCTACCCAGGATACCCACTCAAACTAAAGCATCATATTTGAATGTTATCACCCTCTTCAGTATTTTAGAGGTTCCCATTAATGATGGTTTTGGAAGGATGCTTATCCCATCCCACAATAAAACCAATTTCTAATTGACATCATGCTGCTTTAATATTCCCTCTGGCCTTCTGCCCCCTGGGATCCCAGTGTGCTGCCAATGGTTCTGTGTTCCAGATTTTCTTCAGCTCCTGTCACATTTGTCAGTTCCATTTTCACTCTTCAATCAAGTTTCAACATACACCACACCGCTCCACTCCACCCTTCCCTCTTTTTCCTTACCATGTCTCCTAGGATGTATTACAAGGCAAGGTTCTACTAGAAAAAAAGGAGTGTCATTTTAAAATCTTGCTTTTTCAGCTCTATCTGATTTGTGATTCTTGAGCCCTTATCAAAATAGAGTTTCAATAAGCTACACAGGCTACAGAAGAGGAGACTAGTGCCTCATTTATTTGCTTTTCCAGACTCACATCCAGACAGGATTACCAACATGGACATAGCAACTTCAGCCCATGCCTCATCCCAGCTTTCCCTGTCCTTTCCTTCTCAGTTCTGCCTCCAGCACATGCACTGGGGATAAGTATTGCACACAAGGCCCAAAAGAGAGACCAGTTTCCATATAATTATACTTTTGCAGGCTAAGGAAATGCCAAAAATGTTTTAGAATTTCCTCCATCTGTCTTTCAGGTATTACTTTCTAGTTTGCTCTGTTGAAAATGCCATTTTCCAGTTGTTTTGGTTTGGCTTGGGTTTTTTTTTTTAACATATTGCTTCTGCCTAAAATATAAATGCTGATTGATTTCTTTTAATTAATTTCCTTAAAAAAGAGACAAAAACAACGATAACAAATAAATAGCACAAACAGCCCAAAATTGAGGCATCAGTCAATTAGGCCAAAGTATTTCACATCAAAGACTTCTGACTTGTCTGGTTTCCCTTGATATTTTTGAATTCAATACATTTTCTTCCAACTTGCAAGCTTAAATGATCACATACTGCCCGATGAAATACCCTCCAGAGCGGATGATACTGCAAAGTGCTGAGCACTTAGATGAATAATTTGTGGGTTTCTTCAGGGCAGTATGGACTGTGAATTCCCAAAGAACCTAAACAATTTCCTTGTACCCTTCATCATCTTTCAAATGTCATACTTAAAAAATCAAGGGCTGATCAGAATTGGTCTCTGCCAGCCTTGAAATACCTTTTATGGGTTAGATCTTGTCCATGCAATTAGCTAAACTGCAGTTCAGGCAACTGCACTTTGTAAACCCAAATTTCTCATAGTCCCAGCTATACCCTCTGAGTTTTCCATCTCCTCCATTACCTCTTTTTTCTCATGAAAGATGAAGGAAAAAGAGAAGTGCAAACTCCATCAATGCTTTCAGCCTCAAAGTAAGAAGCTGAAATGGTGATTTTTTTTTTTTTTTTTTTTTTTCCTGCAGCAAACATCTCAGAAAGAAATGTCATTTGCAACATTCCAGCTCAGCTTGACTCTGAGCTATGTGTGTTTGTGCTGCCAGAGAGAGCAGCCTGCCTGGCCCATGCCCCCACAGCCATCAGCCACGCTCCTCCAGTGCCTGGCAGCACAAACTTGAGGTGCTTGACAAAAAATTCACAGTGGCATCGTAGCAGCTCATGCAAGCACAAACCGACCTCGAGGCAGTCTGAACCAGCATTTCATCCTGATTTTCTGACACTTCTTTCTTCTCCCACAAAAAATAAAGTCTATGTTTTCCTATGGAAAATAAAATGTCCATTAATAACACTGTAAATGTTCACTAATAAACTGTAGGGGAAAAAAAGAAACCCTGAAGTCTCAGTAGAGTTACCATGCTGCAATATCTGACATTCGTCTAATGGATAATGATCCTCACAATAAATCAGTCCCCATTTCTTAAAGTGAGCTTTTCTTTCTGTCACCTTTAAACAAAATAGGGTTGGGAATTTATCATTTAAAAAGGCTTTAAAGCACTTTGGAGGGTAACATAAAAGAACATTATTTCTCCTGAAAAAAGGACCTTAATTTTTAAGAATGCAGTAGCTACATCAGGTTTAAATCAGAAAGCTTGCAGGACTCTAATTGAATATGATTCTGTGTGAGTGCATTTTCTTTGCTGAAGGAGAGGTGGTATTTTCTATTAGGCAAATTGTATGGTATGTGTTACACTGTGGGTATGATGAATCAGAAAGAGATTTAATTTTTCCATGGAAAATGTCATTAAAGAAATCTGAGGCATTCATTCATTGCCATTCTGAGGCATTGTAACATTTTATTTTAAAAAAATTCAGAGTTTTGCTTTCATTTGGATTCTTTTTCTTCAAATACCTCTTCAGATTACTGTAGAAACATGACATATAACATGAAAAATGTTTACAATCAAATTTTCTGTCAAAAATAGTTTAGATGGGGTATTTTTCAGTAGAAATTTTTCTTTGGTGCCTTTCAAGTTATGCATCTTGTTTGGAGAATACATTAGTCTCTTCACTGCATACTGTGCATATGCTTAGATAACTGTTGAGAACAGTCAGTACATATCACAGAAGATAAGTGAAGAAAAACATTTTTACAATTACATTTTATTGCATTAAAATTTAAGGGGACTTTAAAAAAGGAGCATAACATTAAATAAGCATATAATTAAATAGTCATAAGAATGAAAAATTAAGGAAAATTCACTCTCTTTTGTTGCATTTTCCTCTTGTAATACAGTATTTTCCTTTTTATATTTTATAAATACAATAAAGCTTGCTGCATTTTGGAAATATGCATGTGTTTTCATTTGTTAAATGTATTGTTCATGCAGGTGAAAATTAAATTAAGATGTGGGACAACTTTTCACAACGTGCAAAAAATGTATTCTGTTCACAACATTTTTCCAGCAAAAGTGTAAGGGAAAATGATGCATCTCTTGTCTTGCTTTGCTTTGCCTTTTTTGCCCCAGGTACAAAGGGAAAGTAACTGTTAGCACAACTCTGTTGATAGATTCCTTGCCTGTCCTCTGTCTTATACAGTAAAAAAAAATATTAAATAAAGCAAAACTTGTTTCTGCTTCTGTTGAAATGACAATACTCTCAGTGACTTTGATAGGTGCTGACAGGGCACTAAATAAAGGAACATGCCCTAATTCATGGGATTTCAAATACCAGATATGCCAGCAGAGCCTGGCTCCTAGGAAGGACTGTCTCCAAAGAGTACCTTTGGAACAGTGCAGAACAGAAACTAATTACATGTACAGACAGCAGCTCCATCTCCTGCCTTCCTGGTCACTGGAGCCAGCAGGACCTTGCCATGGGCTCATTCCCATTTGCTCACCCCACAGAGGGCAGCAGGGGGGTTCCCTAGCCAAGCCAAGGGAAGCCCAGGCTGGAGCCAGTGTCCATGGGAACATCTCCCCTTGAGTGGCTGGGGTCCATCTGAGCCTCCACAAATAATGGCAAAGTTTCCAGTGTGGCCATGGGTATTTCACTCCCTCCCTTGACAAAACTATCTCTAAACCAACTGCATGTGTGAAATTCTGACCCCATCCCACTGCAGGCAAGTGGAGCCACAGCAAGTATTTGCTGTTCACCAGCAGTCCTGCCACCAGTGTCCCAAAGAGATACTTTTATACTTTTTATTTTCTGCTCCTCTTCTCCTCACTCTTTCCAAGTGACCCCTGAGCCCCTGCAGGTCTTCCTACCTCCCTCAATGGAAGCATCTCTGCTGCAATCATCTGACAGCTGATTTCCTAAATACTCCTTGGCATCCAGTTGCATTCACAGATGTAAATGTTGATAGCAATCAGCTTTAAATCCAGCCTTTGCCTTGGCAGATCATTAGACTGTGAATAAAACACAGAGAAATATACCTGGATTTCTGATCAGTGGTAGGTATGCTGATGACTTTCATGTGAGGCATGAATTGTAAGTGTGACAGGACTCATTACCTATAAATCACTGCTTGGATTGTGGTTAACTTTCCGTGGTAACAAAGATAAAACACACTCTCTCCCTCATTAGCTGGGCACTGAAAAAACACTGCAGGGATTTTTCTGCTGCACAGAAAACATCTGCCTAGATTCATCTTCAAGAGATCTTTCACAGCAGCATTTCATTCATCCAGGTGAAGTCACACGTGTGAGAGCAAGGTCTGCCACACACGGCAGAGCAAGGTCTGTGCTCTGCCCTGGACATGGGTCAGAGCAGCCACCTTCACACACCCAACTCCAAAAAGTCCCAAAACCCAAAAGCAAAGCTTTCCCTGGCAGCAAGCCTCTATTAAGTCAGAGGTGCCCCACTCAGGTGGGTTTTCTTATCAATTTTTTTCATCTCCTGTGTTTTCATTTGCTTAAGAGGCTCCAGTTCACACGTGCTCTGGAGAAGCTCAGCCCACCTGTGCAGTTTTCTCTCTGGCTTCATCACTGTCTCACCTGCTGCAGCACATTACCTGTAAATCTCTCAGCCCTAGTGGACTCCCTCTTTCTGCTTCCCTCCTTTCAGTTTACCTCTGGTGCCCATGAAATATTGGACAGGAAAACTTTCAAGTTGGCAATCACATGATCCTGTGGCTGTGGGATGAATGCATTGCTGGTCCTTAAAAGAAATCCAGAGATGTTCTTGCTGTACAAGAATATCTGCACCCATTTGCATTCATGAATTCATAAAATTAGACAACCTGAACACTTCTAAGAGTATTTCTCCCAAAAAATTAAACTTTAGGTAGCCACATCTCAGAAAATTTACACAAAATAAAGGGAAGAAGTTTTTTTAAAAGTAAAAATGGCAAAGGATCTGAAGGACCAAAGAAAGGGATGAATAAGAAAAGGTTGTGAGGTAAATTCCCCTGTTATAATAGTACGTTCGTGTCATGTCTGAATCACATTCTTTTACAGTTTGGGGTTTTTTTATAGAGAATATTGGTTATCTAAAATTTGTAAGAATGTAACTATTGCTAGGCATATAGAGCACAAAAAACCACTGTGCAAATTAGAGGTAAATGACACATCCTGTCATAGAGACCGGCAAAACCCCATGAACCCTTTTTCTGCCTCTGTGCCCTTGCATGAGGAAATAACTGGAGGGCAATTTGGAAAATGGAAGATAAGTGCTTGTTGGCCTCCAGGTCTGGCAAGTCATTTTTCTATCAGCTAAAAACCAAAAGCAAGAGAGCATTTGCTGAGACCAGGTACGAGGAAGGAGGAGCAGAGAGGTGAAAGGAGACAAATGACTTTCTATTGTGGCTGGCAGCAGAAAAATCTGTTGCTGCACACTGGCAAGGCACAGTTACCTTCTCCAAATAATCTTATAACATTTTCACAAGGTATTAATCAGCATTCACAATCCTCTGGGTGCAACTTGTGTATCCCCATAATAAACATGGGAAGTGCAAATTGCACTTCCCATTTTTATCATGGGGATACACAAGTTACTGAATGAGAGAGATTAACTCAGATTCTTACACCAAGTTAGCAATAGGTTTATAAAACTCTTTCTGAAATGGAAGGACATATACCTTCATTAGCTTTTGCTGATTCACATATAAACCTAAGAGCCCTCCTTGGCTGTGAACACTGCAGTGCTTGGTCTGAGCACACTTATTTCCAGAGCCAGTGGTGATTCCCAAGGGTCCTGACTTCACTCTCAGCAGATCCAGGGACCTCCACCTTTTAGGTGACCATCTCTCAAGGTACCTTGACTCTTTATTTTCAACTTTATTATGACTCCCTTTCTAATTTTGTCTTTGCCACTTTTTATATCTTCTTTGACGGTACTATATTACTGGTCATGCTGGTGACTATATTGTGAAACGACACTGGTAACTTTTTTAATGACCAACAATGTAGAAAGAAGCCCTAGGGGTGGATGAAAAGCAAGCCAACATATGTGAACTATCAAGAGGATCCATGCCATGCAAACAAAACCTAACAAAAGTTAACTTTTATGGGTTGCAACTGTGCTGATGTCCTCTCCTTCCTTAATCACACACATTTACCTTGTATTGATGCTGGGATTATTTGTTGCCGTGGGTTTCAGCTGAATTTCAAGAAGAAATATATTAAAACAAAATGAATAGCATTGTGTAAGTTCAGGGTGAGTATTTATTTCTGGTGTGTTGCATTTCTTTTCTGCTGTGCTGTCAGATTGTCTGCAGGGCAGCAGCACCCAGCATAGCAGGTGAATCACTGCACTTCATTCCACAGCATGATTTATACTTCTTCTGTTTTGGTCATGCTGCTGTTGCCTCTTGTATTTATTGCTCTTTTTTTAGGCATTACAGTTAAGACTAGGATCTTGATCCTCTGTGCTCTCACAACTTGTAACACCATTTGTGCCTACCAGGGTAGCAAGTCACTGGATTGGAATGGCTGATTTATAACTAATTTCTACACTACAGTGTGTTTTACATAGAGGCAGAGTAGACAGCTGTCTACAGTGGTGTATTATCAAGGGCTACAAGACCAAAGCCTGTAGCAAGGCTGAAGGAAGGAGACCATCTGGGACACCCAAGAGCACCTGTGCAATGGTGGATATCCTGGGCTTCACCTTCCGAGGGGGTCTGCAGGTCACTGGGCTACCAAGAGCTTAACTCTGGTAGAAGATAATGGAGTCTTGTAATCTCCACCTTCCTCTACCCCTTTCCAAGGGATATGGAGGCATATTGATCCCCCAGAACCCATTCCCCAGGCTGTCAATCCCACACTGCCTGGGATGGATCTGGCAGCCATGCTCAGTACCAGCACAGGATGGGAGCAGAGGGACCAGGCACACCGCAGGAAGAGCTCAGTTATCTGTTACAGGAACCAAGGAGGTTTAAGAGCCACAGCCTCTTCACCTCTTGAGAAGGTCAGGGTAACCACTCTGTTAGAGCCTTGAAGATTGAACTATGATGAAAACAAAATATTTACTCTATTATCATCTCTGATAATTTTGTCTATGCAGTAATACACTTTGTTTCTTGTAAATGGAAGTGCAGGCTGCAGATGATGAGAATCTGTTCCATGCTTGTGCCTCCCAAATCCTCCAAGGATCAGCACTGTTTGACAAAGAAGTTGGTATTGCTGGGGGAATCCAGCCAATAAAACACTTCTTCATCCACTCCAAAGGCATTAAATCAGATCAGCTACAGGACATGATAACAAGAACTAGCTTGAATCCACTTTTAAAACAACATCTTTAGTAGCCTAGCTGCTGGCTGAGTGCAGCCAACACAAGAAGATTTGTATTGAAAAAAAAATTCTTGATGGTTATTAAATTCCTACAGTCAAAATAAAATCATACCAGTGGGCTCTGCAGGAGAGTCACATAGAAATTTCTATGCTGCATTATTAATTAAACATGTATAATTTCACTTGCTGGAAAAAAAGTATTTTGCAAATAGTAGAAGCCAGAGATACTTCTGGGGTTAGAACTGTCTCTATTGCTCTGAGTGTTTGCAGGGGCTAGAAAAATAAGGCTCCTTACTGCAAAATAGGCACTAAGCTGAGTCATTTATAGGAGAAAATACTGTGCAGGCAAAGAAGAATATGCAATAGTATTTATAGAAAGGAAGCCTTCAAAACTGTTGTAGAGTGTTACACCAAAAAGAGCCATTTTTAACTACTTTATCCATGCTCATAATTGAAGGAACAGCTTCACCTTGCTCTTTCTTCATGCAACCAAGTCCAGTGAACAGCCATTTAATGTCTTTTACAAGGCAGGATATACTAGCACTTATATACTACAACCTACACACAAACTTGGTTTTCAATGTCCTATAAAAGTTCTCAGATGGAAATTCTGGGAAACTTCTTACATTTCTACTGGCCTCTCCGCAATACTTATTATAGTTTTGTTCCAATTCTATGTTTAAGAGTATGGTGCCTGCCTTTACCCAGTCTGGGCTTGACCAAAGAGGTTTTATCCAGTCCAACATTTCATCATGTCCTGTTGGTGACAATTCCAACAGGCTGCCACTGATGCATGAATAACCTCAATTAATCTCTTGAGAGATAATGAAGGAGATGGCATCAGATCCATACAAAGTGCAAAAGCAGTCAGAACTATCCTGAAACATCAGAGGGGATAAGCATCACTCTTTTCATGACCTTGAAACCTGAGAAATCCCCAATTCGACTGAAAATGGATAAGAGAGATTTTGCTTTTTAGTCATCCAGAAAGTGAAAATCCATTTGACAGGTGTCACAACATCCTGACTGCTGGATAACCCCCAAGGATCACAGGCAGCCCATTTACTTGGCACCTTGATACTGCAGGTATCAATCCCAGCCAAAAAGAAACCCCACACCAGTATTCCTGCTCAAGGTCCAGTGTGGAGGACAAGCAAGGTGACAGAAGGTGGCAGTGTCCCTGGGTTTGCTCTGCAGCTGGAAACGCCCAGATGGTCACTCCACGATCCTAAAGGGTGAGTAGGTCAACACTGGAAAATGCATCCAGTGTTTTCCTAACAGGCTTCTCTCCCCTGGAGCTGGTTCAAAGGCATTAATATACTGATCTTTTCTGGAGTGACAGTGAATAACAAAGTAACACCCAAGAAGTTTTGGTTTGGGGTTTTTTCCCAGGTCTATGTGACAACAAAAGTGCTGAGAATCCAGAACTTTCTAATAGGCTGGACATTTTAAATTTTATGTGTCACTGCAGGTCCAGCCATAGCACTTGTGTTCAGTTTCAAAGAGAATTCCTGGGAAGTAATAACTGTCAGTCATATTCGGGTCAACTTCTCTATGCTGCCTCGTTCACTGAATGTCATCTTGATGCTTTCATTCCTCCAGTGCATCCTTCAGTCAACCACTGCCACTGAGTTGCTAAGATATAAAACTGGAAGAAAGTAAACAATAAAAAATGATTAGGAGAAGCAGCAAGGCATGAGAATAAGCTTTGGAAAGAGAGTATTCCAAATACCAGGAATAATAGTTGGAAACATAGATTTTTTACTACTTAAGCACATCAAAAAACTAAACAGATTTCCTGTATTACTACATTTACTCCCTGCTGCATGTCCTAAAATTGAACATTGGTACAATTAAAAATCTCCTGTTTCCTGCTCATGCTGCTTCTTTCCCAGAATGATTTCCATGCTACTGAGAAATCCTCCCATTTTCACAACTTCTTGCAGATTTCCCAGCAAACATAGAAAAGCTCCCTGCTGTGCTTTGTATCTGGTCACCCTTCAGCTCTGTTTCCCCTGGGCAATTGCTCACTTTCCATATTTTGTACTTTTTTCCTTGATTTCCCTCTCACTTGTTACAACTTGACCCCTCTGTTAAAAAAAAAAAACAAAAAACAAAAAAAACCAAAACTTTTTACTCCCAAATTGACTGTGAGTAAGTTTGTAATGGAAGTGGAATAAAATCCCTCTTTTGCTTGCAACACCCAATGCTTTCATTAACACAACCTCTGAACAGCATTTCCCTCTTTTTGTGACTCTGTCATTTCCAGTTTATCATTCTTTCTATAAATTTTAGCTCCCCTGTCCTTCTCAGTGGCACTGCTGCCTCTTCAGAATGATTATGAACCCAGTGGTAGACTACCAAGTACTTAAAAGCCATAAAAAAGATGTGTTGTGCTTTATCTTTGGCTCAGGATAAGTTGGGGTATCTATTCTTTATTGGCATTATTTCTCCTTTCTTTTTTTTCCCCAGCTTCCAGCAGTGGCTTGCAACAATAGCAATGATAACAATGAAGCAGCTGAAAATGTTGCTGTTATTTTGATTTAATGAGCCCTCTATTCTGTAAAAGAGTCAATACTTCCCAAAAATAACATCAATGCTTCCTGAAAGATGACAGGAGGGAGTGGAAAATTTTGTATGAGTAGCAGAGTCCTTTCTCAGTCACCATTCATCCTTGAAGACTGATGGTAGGAAAAAAACTCCTGTGTTGCTTGATGCCTGGTAAACCAAGCACAGGGAGTTAATGATTATGAAAACTTCTGCAGTAGAGGAAGAGGATCTTTTATCTGAAAACAAGGATTTGCACTATTTCTTACATGATGAAAACATGTTTTCACAATAAACAGGATGGAATTGTGTCTCTCCATTCATGCAGGTGCCCATGATAAAAACATAAAACAACCTCTCTGCAAAGAGGGACTGACCACAATAGGTACATGGGTGTCAGGAAAACTGCATCTGCCTTAGAGATGGGCAATTTGATCATTACACACCTCTTCCACATCACTATGAAAGACCTGGCTTCTCTATGTGCTCATTACAAGCTGAACCTGCCTCATCTATTAAACAGACACAAAGCTCTCCACAGTCTTGTAGATATAGTTACAGATGATGAAGATGACAATCTCTTCCAAAAATATGTTCCATCCTAGAAGAAAACAATGTCTAGTACTGAAGAATCCAATGTAACCTTTGGAAGTTAAGTTCAATGACTACTTTCCTTTACAATTAGAAAAATAATTTCTTTCTTGTCTGAAGTTAAGGGTTAATCATGAATCCTGTATCTGGTCAGGGACACTTTCAAGTAATGACAATTTATTCTTTGCAAACTTTTTTTTCCATTTTTGAAAACTTAAGATTTATAAAGTAGAATTTTAATGAATGCTTTAGAGAGCTGCTAGACAAGATAAACAGTCTAAAACAGAATAGCTAAATCTAGGAAAAGGAAAAAGATAGAAATTATTTATGTGAAAACAAGGATGCAGGACAAATGTAGAAATCATTTCTAAATAAAATTATGGTCCTCTAAATTAAGATGCCTCCAGTCAACAGAATCAAGCATCAGAGTCCCATGCTTTAGAGTCCTAAATTTCCACCCTTTTTCTGCTAGACAGAAATGCCATCTCTCCCCATACTTCCAATGAGCTTGTGTTTAATTATTGCTGTGGCGCCTTTCCAGCCACATTTCTCAGTGTCAAAGCCTGCACAAGTCCCCCACAGATCTTGTGCCACGCCTGCCTGTTCCATACAGAATCACAGACATGGTGCCATGTCCCAAATGCTCTGGGTTTCTGACTTAGGGGACTGAGCTCAGTCCCCATCTCACGTGCAAACACCACTGGATATTTATTTCTAGAGGTTCAACCTGGAGCTGAACCCCACAGGGGCACTTCCAGTTCTCCAGTGTCTGGAGTGCCATTTGAGACATCCACCAGGGCTGCCAGAGATGCAGAAAGACCTGGATGGAGAGCCTTGGATGAAGCACCTGTAGGAAAGCCTTCCTATTCTGGGTAAGAGTGGTAAATCAGGCACATTGTACACAGCACTGGATTGAGATACCCACACTACCCCCTCCTGTGTGTCCTGGAGATCAGTCCAGTCAAGCTCAATCAGTTTATTGATTAGAGGTCTATATTATACTAAGCCAGAGAGGCAAAGCTTATGATTCCAAATTCATAACCTTTGGTTTTGTCACAGGTGCTGCAGTAGCTCAAAACAAAGCCAGATTAATATGCAGAAATATCTAACAGCATTTATCCTCACTGTTGATTACACTTAACAAACTTTCCATCATGTCACTTAATTCCCCCCTGCCTCCTTCAGAATCATAAATTAGAATGTCACCTACAAGAACACCCTTCAGAAACTTTTCTTCAGAAAGAGTCAGGAACAGAATTATTGACCTTGGAATGGAAAAATAGAAAATGAAGAATCCAGGCCTCTTCTATGTGTTTGCTATGAATAGTAATCAACAGTTTCAAGAACCGAAAATTATTTAATAAAACTGTGGGTTTCCAGTATATTTAGCCTGACTTCCAGTCTAACTAGTAAAGCATTATAGAAGTTTGGTTTATTGGTTGTCCAGGGAATAATAACCTTTTATCCTAATAAACACAGATACTAAAATCAACATATAATTAATAGATGAGCCACCAGAGCTCTGAACAACTTAGTTTTGACATCAGAAACAGGCTGTAATCATAGGGAGTTTTACATAAGCAAGCTGATATTATTCCTCAATGGCTCTTCACTTTGTAGCTTTTGTTTACAGCCATCTCAGACAAGCTACCACATGGTAGCATCCCAAGACAGAGCCCCTACAGTAAAGCCATTCAAATTTATTGAAATCAAATGTTAAATTTTCATTGATGCCTGTATTTATTGCTTTTGCATCCAGGTTTTTCTGTGCTTCTTTATCTGCCTTAGAGAGATGGTGTTTTGACAACAGATGTTTTCTGAGCTCATCTCAGTGCTGCATATTCCCACTTGGATCCCTGCTTGTCACTTTGCCTGGCTGTCCAATTTGTGCTTTTGTAAAGTATTCATCTCTAGAAGCATCAATTACTCTGGAAACCATTAGAAATTGAACAAACACACAGGGTTTTTGTTGACTACTAAATGCAATCCTCCTCTTCACTCTGAATGAGGTGATGGCAACCATTGGGCTCAGAGCCATGCAAGGACAGAATTAATCTTTTGTGCCATAAGTCTGCCAGATGCCAATGACCTTTACTGAAGCCGAAACATATGAAAATATGACCTCAGAGGAGAGATTGAGAGAATTAGCATTGTTTAGTCTACAAGACAGTAATGAGATACATGACATTAAGACTTACAGAAGTGAAAGGTAATTTCAGTGGGCAATGTATTCTCCAGAAGCCACTCCAGTTAGGTGTTATATTTGAATGGGTATATTGAGCAATTTGATATATATCATAGTGGGGAGGGTATGTTTGTAAAGAGAATATAATCTTTTCATGATCTGATATAGTGCATTTCTCAGTCCCCTTGCATTTTTCAGCTGAAGGATGTGATCCTAGCCAGGGAACTGCTAAATCCTGGCAGATTCACAGCACAAGACAAGCTCTACCTCAGCAAGTGCTTCATGTTATCGAGGTTTATCCTTCCTGTTGAACCTCCTTTGTAAACAGAGAAGGGTTGAAAATAGATTCCCTGTCACACTGGACCCAGTTTCTCACCTTCCAGCTAGATTCCCACTTGGAAAAACAGGAAGAAAACTTTTGTCATTGAAATTGCTGAGCTGTGTCCAAACCGAGCTGGTGCCCTGGTGACATTTGAGTAGCAGTGATATTTTTTGTTGTTGTTTTCAAGTATGACTTTGAAGCAGCAAGAGTCAGTGCTCCACATCTCTTATTGATCTTGGCTGCTGAATGTTTTATGACAGGGAGTCGCCCTGCGTGAATTTGGAATAGAAGATCAATGGGCTGCTTAGGATGTTGTGCTGCTTAGATGACTGACACAGTTCCTTTCCAACACCACTGCCACTCCCAACCCTTTTCTTTCAACATCCCATTCCAGCCCTGAACTTCTTCCAGGTGTATCCCTTGAAAGGTTTCACCTGTGGTGTTATTACCTGTCTGTACACCCTAAGAGACTGGACACTAAATTTGCCTGTGACTTTTCTTGTTATCAACATAATTAGCACAAGGACACAGTCTATAGGAAGGAAAAAAACCTGCTTCCCTTGCACCTTCGAAGTTTCCATTCCAAGGACAGACTCCTTAAAAAATTCTTTTGCATACAGAGTACCTTATGTCTTATTTTCCTTCCAAGGAAATGGAGGTTTATGCCTCATACTTATTTGGGGACATTCTTAAGGATTTCACTAGACTAGAGTGCTCTAAAGAAAATACTCTTGAGTTCATAGGGACAGCTGGGCTGTTTCTAGACTACATTCCCTCAGCTCTTCTGGGTCTGGGAACAAATGAGCTGTAACCCAGCCACAGAATAACTCCCTCCTTTATGGATTGGAGATGCAGTTTCCTTCTGCCTGTCTCCCATCTCCGAGCTCAGAAGTTAAAAGAGAGACATGAAAGGAGCACCAGTGGTGAGGTGGAAACCCTTTCAACTGAGAACTGGGCACAGATCAATGTATTTCATAGACACCAACACCTCACAGGTTTAGTATCTGATGCAGCTCATTTCACGGAGTGCTCACTCCAATTAAGAAATGTTAGCTCCACAGTTTTCTTGGCTGCCACACAGCTCTAAGGAGGCAAGGGCTGCTATCCCTCCTGGAGGTCTGGGATAAGCAAAGTACCTTCATGAGCCCTCCCAGTGGCAAGGTGACCTGTAAAGCCACATTTCTAAGGCTCCCCAGCATCACTGTGCCCCAGCTTTGCCATTTCTGTTTCTCATGAGCAAGCTCAACTGCACCACTTCACCTGTCAGGGAAGGAAAATGTAATTCTGTGCCACTGCCTTGAGTCAGTTCAGGTTCTGGAATTACTCATCAGATTAGACTTCAAGGGAGAAACAGAACTCTGACCATGAACTCTTCTGTCCCCTTCTGCTTACTCAGAAGAATAAATTTTGATTCAAAAGCTATATTTGAATTTTTGAGCAGTGAATAAATATCCTAATGAATATTCTAATTAACTTTTTAAGAAGCGTTGGCTCAAAAAATCTTATTCTATTCTGTTACTTACATTTATAGCGGAGAAGAGATTAGGCAAAGAGCTCAGTTCCTATCCGAGGTGACTGACCAGGGTTTATAGGCTGTGGTACCAACCATCTTAGTGACTCTCATGCTAAGTAGCTGATATCTGATAGAAAGGAAAATGTGATCAGTCTTATGTTGAGGATAGAACCCACAAAACTGAATTCAAACAACATTTTTTGCTGTAACAAATCATATATTTGCCCTTCATGAAAAGTGTTGATTTTATTTAGAATTCCTTTCCATTAAAAATGTCTCAAGTCTTCTACACATTAAAAACTACAAAATTTTGCTTATTGTCTTTATGACTGCCAAAAGTGTTAAAATTTTCTAGGGGATTCTGCTTGAGAAGGGAGGCTGGACTAGATGATCTCCAGTGCTCCCTTCCAACCTTACCCATTCTGTGGTTCTGTGATTCTGTGAATTTTGAGGTTTTCAGCTAGGAAAATTAATCATTTTAAAGTCATTCTCGTTAAACCTTTTACACACTAAAATATTTCCATACAGTTTTACTTCATGCCTTTGAATAATCAGTAATCTCAATAGTATACTTTTTTATTATCCATTTCTGGCTGATTTAGCAGGGGGTGACTGGGCCCTGCAGAAATTCCTGGGGCAGAGCAAGGAAGGTGGTTCTGAAGGATGGGAGATGCCTGCAAGGAAAGGCAGCGTGGTACAGGTTTCTCAATACAGACTAAGAGCTGGGACTGTGGACAGCATCTGTCCTCTCTGGCTGTGAGATACTGCAAAGGAACTTGTCCTTCCCATTGTGAGGAAGGAGTAGCATCATCTCCAACTGCCACAGTAACTCCAGACCTTGGTGGCCAGGGGTGGACAAGACAACAGGGTTTTTCAGGAAAGGCTGTGAGAAAGAAATGGCAAAAAGCCTTTAGCAGCACATACAAAGCTGCAAATGCACCATTCACTTAACCTCAGAGAGGGGCTTGTATCAGACAATATTTCAGGTCACAGAACAGATTAGCCAGATATTTGCCAGGCAAAGAAATTAGTAATGCTGACCCTAAATCAAAGACTGTATCATTTCCCTATAACCCAGCTTCTATTGTACTAACTGAAAACAGAACTAGGCTAAGACATTGAAGCCTGCAGCAAGTAGATGGAAACAAACTGAAGAAAGCTTCTGACTGAATAGAAGTACTCATTCTGCATAGCACCTAGGAGTCTATATATGGGGTCAGCAGAGCAGAGAAATAGTAAAAGAAAGGTAATTCTGAGCCCAGATCTTCAGGCACAACGCAAAGATAGAAGGCCATGAGAAACAGCACAATAACACAACTCTTCAGCAGACAATCTGATCAGCATGGCCAGATCATAATAGACACTAAATAGGGATCATGGAGACTTAAAGAGTCTTCTACCTTGGTGCTAAACTGATATCCAGATGGTATTCTCAAAGACTAGAGATCTGACACTTTTCATGACTTTGAGGACATCTAGGATCCTCTCATGGGCCAAATAACTCTCCCAGGCCTGAAAAGTGGAAAGAGGTTATGTGAAGAGAAACACATGGCATTTTCACCCCCTTTTACTACACTGTAATTTTTTTTTTTTCTGGTATGCAGCTGAACTAGCATTGATAATTGAAAGAGAACCTAGTCTGAAGGAGGAGCAGAAACCCAGAGAGCTTGCAATGATCTGATTGCCTTTCCATTTTGTTACAGCAATCATACTGGCGTCCTATATGAGCTTTGCAAAACTTCACATCTCATCTGAAAAATCTTTGTACTTATTTAAAGTTCTTAGCACGACTTGATTGTGAATTCCTGTAACAGACACAGGCAACACATTGGTAGGCATCAGATAAAGTATAAGAGCATCCTTGAGACTCTCCCTAGGATTTGCTGCTCTTCAAGTAATTACCTTTTGCTTGCGTGGATGCTTGAAGTTTAGTGTAATCCAAGCTGATAGGAGCTGGCAGTGAGAGCACAGAAGAGACCCCCCAGATGGAGAAACACAAACTAGGCACGAACTCCACACGCCTCTCGTTAGACGTTAATTGTCCTCAATTGCAATATGATGTTTTCTGAGCTGACTGGTTCTCAAATGAAATCTTTTCAAACTCGCCTTTTGAAGGGAGCTAAGTTGTCTCCTGCTGGGTATAATCCTAACAGAGACTGTGTTCCCCTTCTCTACAAAGAGATTTGACCAATTTCCCTCCTGGAGACAGAGATGGTCTGACACAACGATTCTGCTCTCCCTCACAGAGATGCTTTGATAATCCTTGATGTTGCTGTAAGGCTCTAAATCCATCAGTCTTTTAATCTCTCTTCAGGGGCTTTGTCCAGATCCTCTGCATATAAAGAGCAATTGACATAATCAGGCAAATATTTATAATGTCACACTTTGCAGCAGGGCTGAGGTTTCCCAAACCATCTCTCTGAGATGAATGACCAGCATCTATAACTGTTAAAGTAAATCAATTGCCTCAATGCCCTACAGGGATTCACTGATAATCACTGCAGACCTTTGACATATATGAGTTCCCTGGGTTTTTTCCCTTTCTCTACCTATTAGTTAGAATGTCAAGCAAGTTTAAGTCACAGAACAGGTGTTTTTCCATCAAAGAATAATTTTAAATTAGAGAAATCACAGAAAATTTCTGAACATACAAAAATATGTCTACTTCAGTGAATTTTTGATTTTTCCTTTTAAAATAATTATTGTATTTGGAAAAAGAATAATAGGAAGTGACAGAAGTTAACAGTGGAGCTCCACGAGGATCTGTGCTAGTAAAAGCTCTCTTCTGATAAACATATTCACAAATTGTGTAGTGAAGCAGACAAGTATGTTTCAACAATATTTCAGTGTTTCCACTGAAAAAAAAATATATTCAAGTCTACTGAAGACTAAGTAGTCCTGTTCTTCTTAAACTGCATCTGCTTCTTCATTTTTCTTATTTTACATTTCTTTTTAAAAAAATTTTGTCTGGGCTATAGCTCAGTTCAGCTTTAGCTGACTTACAGTGAGCAGAGTGCACAAGTGTGTAACATAATCACTACAGAGAGGCTTGAGGAGAGTTCACATGAAGTTTTATTTGTCACAAGAAAAGTGACAGCAAATTCAATCAGTGAACCACAAAAAGGAGATTTAAAAAATCAGACCATGATTTAAAGAAATGTCAAAGTGAATATTTTCCAACCCAGCAGATTTCTTGTTTGAGCATGTCAACCCAACATGGTAATAACTAGTTAATTGGTGAAATAAATCTTGTCTGTGCTTGATCTGTCCTTACCACATACCTGTGGACAGACTAATGATTTAGGCTGTCCATCAGTTTTATGTTCATCCCAGGATGTGAGTGTGAAGGCCCACTATGGATGGTAAATTAATCTAGTCCTGGGGGCAGTATTGGACTTTGCATTAATGAGATTGTATATCCTAAATCTTCCACCATGGCTCCGTGATCTGAGGTTCACAATGCCCACATACAAGAACATTCCCCTCACAAATTTTATACCTTCAGATTTGCATCCTGGTATTACCTGCCAGCTAAGCAGAAATTGTGATTTTAATTGGGAATAACATTGTTTGTTAGTAGCCTACAATGTGCACTGCTGAAATTATTTGTACAACCTGACTGCCACATACAGTTAAGGAGAGCACACAAAAATTAAGTCCCCAGTCACCCCACTCCCATACTATTTGGTAACAAGCAAACATTTAGGAAAAATTCCTTTTTGAAAGTTTTTGTTCAGTGCTGCATTGTGTCATCATTTATGAAGCAACAATTTTTTTTTTTTTTCCTGGGAGTCAGATGTGATTTAGCAGAAGGGCTATTTATCTCTTAATCTGAATTCTTTCCAGCTCCTCCCTTGTTCATTAGTCCTTTTATCATGTCTTTTCTGTACTTAAAACTGAAAATTCATAAAGCACAGGATTCTGCTTTAACTTGCATATCACATTTGCCATAGACAAGAGATGATAAGATATGCTGCAAACTTTTACTTTTGAATGTTGATGAGTCTTCAACATTCAACATGAGAAGAATCTTCCAAATTATCTGAGGTTTTTCTAAACAATCACGACTTTTGTTAAATTTCTTTTTCTGTGTGTTGTCTTTGTTGCTTCTTTATTTAAAGACATTGATCTCGGTTAGTTGAAAAAAAACCACCAACAAACTCTAATACAATAAAATAGAAAGGAAAAAAGAAGTGTGATACAAAGAAATAATTGGGTTCAGATCACTGGAGAAAAATTGCTCAGCTGTCCCAGGGACAAGTAGCTATATTCTGTCTCCTAGGACACCCTCTGAAATATAATCCCTCTAAAACTGGAACTGGTAGGGTAGTTTACCTTAGAATTATTAATTCTCAGTGTGGTTGTTCTGATTTTAATTTAATTAATCCTAATTTAATTTTATTCTTGCACCATGATAAATCTAGAAAAATTAATTGGTTTTACACTTACATAACTGAGATGAAAACTTACCTCCCTATCTAATACCAGTCTTGCTCCTCAAGCCTTCTTGTAGTCTATTTTTAATGGGATTAGAGAATAAAAATTCCAGGCTACTTGTACAAAAGTGCGTGGAGGTTTTACCCAGTGAATTTTGCACTGCAATTTCCACAGGCCTCTAGTCCAGTCTGCTCTGTCTCTAATCCTGACCCATAAACTGCTAAACCATCCCTGATAGCCATAAACTGCCTCATCATCCCTGCCAGGCGAAACTCCATCTACTCCCATGTAAAAGGGCCACTGCCCCTGCCCACTCCCAGGCAGGTTTGCAGCACTCCAGATCTCCTTTAAGACAAGGAGGGACAGTCCATGGGGAAAAATGTTTAAACAGAAAATTCTTGTATAGGGAGAAAAAGGACAAATAAGTAATGTGACTGTCAAGAATCTCTTTTGATTCTCTGGATTCTGCAAAATGTTTGACCCCAATGTCTTGCTTTTTTTTTTTTTTTTGTTAATTTTATACTTTTTTTTAGTTTAAAATTTTGTGGCTGTGGGTGTACTCACTGCTGTACATCACAGTACCACAAGCTCCAAAATATGCAACACCACTGGGCTTTATTAAACCAGGCTGTTCTTCACAATCTAAGGATGACTTTGTGGACTAGTATGTGCTGGATTTATTGGAATCTGAGATAATTTTTCAAGAAATCATGAGTCTCCATGTCAGAGATCTGACCTGGAAAATCTCTAGAGCATGACATCAGCAGTTATCTGCCTGTAATATTTTACTTTTTGCAGTAATATACAAACCTGTCATATTTCTATGGGAAAGCTCTCAATAAAAGGAAGCAGGTTCAATCATAAAGTAAGGAAAAGCACACCTTTAAGAACAATATTTACATAATGGGTCAGAAGAAAGTAAACAATACCTAGACATGATAGACAGTTCAGATTTGAAGCTAAACCAGCTGCAAAGGGACGTGTCATCACTCAGGGATTTTTATGCCTCTGTATTAATTTCTCTATTTACAGGGTAAGAGAATTGGCAGCCAATCTAGGAAAGCTCCCACTGCCCATCCTTACATTCATGCTCTGCGACTAAATAAAATATTTTCTGTTGCCATGACTACTGGGTCCTTTTTATATTTGTCTTCCCATTTGCATCCACAAGCAACAAATTATGCTGACCAATTAAATACCAAATAATAGAGGGGAAAGTAGGAAAACAAGGGCTCCATGTGTCCTCATCTCTAGCTATTTAAATGCTGAGTGGCTACCAAGAAGAAGAGGACTTTCAAGTTTAGAGGTTTCTAACTTAACTCATGAAAGAAGCCACAGAGATTTCAGAGCAGCAGGATATGTGAAGGGCTTTTGATGCATGATGCCATCTTAGGCAGCTCACAAAGTATCTGGAGGGGAGCAGCAGCTCCAAGTGGCTTTAACTCTTGCATTCAGATAATCTTGGATTGTTACACTATCCCCATCTCCCTGGCTCAAGCTCATTATGTAAATTAGCTCATTTCACAACGGATCAGGTCTCTATATCCTTGTTTGAGCCAAAGCTGTCAAACCCCAAAAAGAATGAGCATTAATAATTTGCATCATAAAAGTCTACTTTTCATCTGGAGAACTGAGCTGGCCAAGAAAGCATGATTTAAAAGAACCTACTATTTTTTTAATCGAATGCATAGACAAATTCAGGAATAAGTTTACACTGAAGAAGTTCATGCAAAGATAACACTTCTCAGAAGTTTAGGACTCAACTATCAGGGTCAATGTCTGCTTTTCAGGATATTGTTGACCAATATGTAAAAATTGTATGTCATATCATATGTATAGTTTATATACCTCAGAAGTTATACCTCATGCAGTGCTTGAGAGCCATTTCATGTCTTGGCACTGAATGCCAGAGTAACCCATAGGAGCTGAAGAAAATCAATACAAAAGGGCAAGGAATTATCCCCAGGTGTTGTGCCTTCTGCATCCTCCACATGTCCCTGATATTGAAGAAAGTTTCCCATTATGCAGAAGTCATTGCAGTATATTTCTCTCATCTGGCCTTTGTTTCTGAGGGAAGTCTACCCTAACAGCAGCAAAATTCATCCTCAAGTTTCTGTGGTGCAACGTGTCTTTTACTGCTCCAGTCTCACAGCTGACTCATGCAGCATAATCAAGCCCCAAAGCAATTAAGCTACTTTGGCCTTAGTAAGGCAGTTTAAGAGACAGATCCATTTCAGCACAATTCAAACAGCACAAAGAAAAGCTTTTATTATCCTGATTTATTGAGTTTTTCCATTTCTCTTTTATTTAAGTCCAGTGTCATGCATTCAATTTAATGACAATGATTCTGTAAAGCATTAAAACACCCTATGACTATTAAAGGAACATTTATTGAGGTCTAATAAGAGACAAATCAACTTTTCATTTAAGTGCCTCAAAAATAACACAAGCAATAAATGGCTGATTATATATTTAATGACACTGTAACTTATACTGTACCAACAGAAAAAGCTTTTGCATTTCCAATTTAACACTATTGCATGTCATCATCATTAGGGAAAATGTTTATTGTTATTCTAATTGGAAGCAGCAAGTTAAAATACATCTTCATTTAAAAGCAAATAATGCTGCTCAAATGCTTAATAAGTATATAGAACTCTCGGCTATAATGCAGGGCTCATTTCAGAAAAGGCTGCTCCAGTTGGAAAAGTATGGCCCAAATTCTGACTTCAGACTTGTATATACTTGCATGTACAGAGGAAATGATGACAAGAATATTTCCAAATGTAGACTCCAACTTTTCTCCTTAGTCTTGGAAAAGCTACATTTTCAGAGTGTCTCATTAATCAAGGTGATTGTTAAAACTGTTCTTGTGTTTTCCTTCTAATTCTATGTTCCTTTTTTTTTTAATTTCTCCACTGTGTAACTTTCTTAGGCTTTGCAAAGACAAAGTTACAGAAATTGTTTTTGCTAATCGGCAAAAAATTCAAGAGACCAAGAAAGGCAACCATAGAAACAAACCTTTATAGTTCATTCAGTTGTGAAGGAAAGAAATAAGGTGTCAATCTCTGTCCCCCAAAATAAAGGAAAATTGAAAACATTTTCAGGGAAGTTAAAATTTTGAAATATTATTTTCTATTAAACAGGAAAATGAAGCATGAAGAGATTAGTAGCTGGCAGCAAAAAAATGTCAACAGAATGAAGCAGTTTAAAATCTTATTCAGTTGTCTTGACTTCACTCTGACCTAAGTGACTAACATGCCCTATTTTAGAGGACACAGGATTATTTCTCTGTATTACTTTCCTGGCTCAGTTTGTCCCTGCAATTAGGTCCTTAAGCCCAACGCCCTGCAATACCAAGAACCAATGCAGTAGAAATTTCATCCAGAGGTGTCTTTCTGGCACCCCTCACACACCTCCCCTGGCATCTCATGAGAAACCAAACTTTTAGGAAAAAAAACAAAAGCACAATTATTGAGCAGTATAGAAAAGAGAGAGAGGTACAGGCTGTACCTTATTTATAAGAAATTTTCTTATGAATCAGACCCCAGGGCTACTTGGTGTCCATCACAGTGCTGTGCAGGACACAGATGCACTTCCCACTGCTGAGGTCCTTCTGTGGATCCAAACCCCATGGAGGTTTCTCCTGGGGAAGTACCTCCACCTCAGGTCTAAGGGCTCTCTAAACATTTTAATCTTTCATGAGAGCTGTCTTCTGTTACTTCATTTGTGCTTTTCTTGCAAAGATACAGTAATGGACATTACAAGGTGTGGTGATGGCAGCCACTCCTTGCAAATGGCACAGGTACAACTGTCTGTGGCCATCTCTGGTATCGTGAGGGCAACTAACTAACTAACTAACTAACTAACTAACTAACTAACTAACTAACTAACTAACTAACTAACCAACTAACTAACCCCTCACTGCTGCTTGTTTGCAGTTCTTGCATTTGCCCTCTTCAGTCCCTTTCATTTCAAGAAAGTTCAGAGTAAATTTATTTTATATAATCTGCAGCTGGCTCTAAGGAAAGGCAGACCTTTGGCTATGATTCACTGACAAGCTTATTTTCTTTCCTAAGAATTGATTTAACTATCAAAGCAAAGGCTAAGACAGTTATTGAACCAGTTAAATGATTTAAAAATAGGGGACTGAATGTTTGAACCATCAACAGGCATCAGCACTGAGATTAAACCTGCAAGAAGGCAAGGACTTTATTTAATTTTTTTTAAAAAGCCCATGTGAAGTTATTTACACTTGAGACAAAGATTAAAGATGCTGTGAAATTTACTGTCCCTGCACTCAACTGGGGAGCAGGGCAGAGAGGAGTCTTGGTAGGGATGCTGCCACTTCTGACACCCTGTTAGCTTGCTAGTATGAAATACGTTCAGACAGTGCAGGAATATTTGTAAAGCTTATTGGAAAGGATATCAAATCATTCTGTTGTTTATTCAGTGAAGCTTAAGCACATCACCCTTGAGGTTATTCTGTGTCTTGCTTACACATCTTGACTTTCCCACACCTTGCCTTTGCAAAATGTCTCCATTAAAAGACTTCAATTTACCTTCAATGTTCAAACAACTTTGCGCCATTGCACTCTGCAGTAATGTAAATTATTCAATTCATGGCTAAGATTCAAAGCCATAAAAGTGGACATTTGTAGTTTTCTAGAGTCTGCATTTGTTGCAGAAAGACATATTTATAGAGTCTAGGGAAAATAAGCAGGCAGTGGTCCATATGATTCCTGCTGCCCTCATGATCACATTTTATTTGCTGTCGACCTCCTATACTGTCCTGTTTCATTCCTGTCATTCACCTGTTGCATTCTCTTGGTCTGTCAACCTGAAAACTTACAGGGCCAAAAATTTTTGTTTTCTTGATTCTGTATCATAATGAAGTCACTAACAGCATCCACTTGTATATATACATTTTCTGCAGTTAAAGAACACATATATTATTATCCTTTCCTCAAAATGGTCTAAATTTTCAGGAATTACAGTTGATTTAGAAGGCCTGGCATCTGAATGCCTTCATGAACTAATGTTAAAGATCCTGATCACCAAAGGAAGAAAAGACCAAACACTCTTTGGGTTAAAAAAGAGAGAAATTTTAAGAGACTGCAAGCTGAATGTTTTGTTTCAGAAATAATGCATCTAAAAGCACATCTGCTCCCGACATTTCAAGCTTGAGCTCTACCTTATTTCAGAATAATCCTCTTTTCCACACAGAGCATTACAGTAAAACTAAAATGCAACCAACAGAAAGACAGATAGCATTTACTATAAAAGATGGTACATCACAATATGTAGTACACTGAAGCAAATTCAAATATCAATTTAAGGTGAATCTATTAGTGTCAGAGGGGAAGGGGAAGGGGGAGTGTTACTGGTTATTTGTTAACACTGTCTTACTTCCCAGTGGTGATATAGCCTGTATTGATGAGATTACAGAAACACCATCCCTTGTTTGATTTCAGATAACCACATCCACTTCCCATAAAGCACATAATTAACTGAGGAGAGAATACTTCTTAATTAAAACTGTCTGAAATTAATCAAACACTGGTTTGCAAGGTTTGCAGAATACTCCTGGTTTTGCTCTTACTTCCTTGCTTGCTCAGAGGAAGTTCAAGTGCCCCCTGCACTGGTGCCATGGCACAGGAGGTGCTCACCTTCCCAGCACAGTCAGGGTGGCTCCATTTGCAGCCTGGGATGACAAACTCTCCCAAGTCCTTCTCACCACTAGACAGCAAGCAGGAGAGAGACAGCAGAAGCCGTGAAAAATAGTACATTTTCAGTATTGAGGTTTATTCTTGCCTTTTCCTGTCTTTCTGAGAGCACATGGGAGACAATCACACAGGCTGTTTCTCCCAAAGGACAGAGCTCTGGGCCTGCCTCCTCAGTAGGCACAGATGCTCCTGGGGGAGCCCTGCTGCAGGTGAAACAGGGCAGGTCTGTGCAGATGCACATGAGCCGGCATTGGGAAAAGAAGCCTAGAAGACACTCTGCCCAGCCTGCAGCAGGGGCATGGGAAGGGCAACAGTTCACAGACCACCCCTGCTGCGGGGCTGGGCCAGGGCAGCCCCTCCTTGCTGAGCCTCAGCAGCACCTGAGCTCTCAGGCATGGCCCTGGTGGTGCTCAGGGGCTGCACGGTGCCACAGCTAAGGCACATCACACGGGCAGGGAGGGCTGCTCGGCCGTCCCGGGGGGAGCACTCAGCGCCAGCAATTCCACATCTAAGGGCTCTGAAGATGCCCTTGTGGGAATCAAAAAGAAAGATCAAAGGCAGGCCTGAACAAGGAATAGCACTCTCTGAAGTTACTACTTTCATTGTTACTTTTGTGCTTCATAGACTAGTACATCACAGGGGTTTTTTCATTACTTCTTTTTTTTCTTGGTGATGTTCTTTCATCTTATTTGATGGATCTTCCCCTAGTTGTTCCACTTCTTTTATCTCTTGAAACACAGCTCAGGGCTACATTGTTTTGTCCTGTTAAGGTGGTATCATGAACCTTCTTGCTGTACCATGGCATGACCTCACACTGCCAGCTCCTGAGAACAAAGCCCTGCTCTAACTGTGAGCTCAGTCTCCAGGGCTCCACACCTGCAGAGTTCAGTTGGCCTTGCTGAGGACTTACACCTTTCTGGGGGAACAAGGACAGGGTGAGAAGCTGCTGAGAGGGAGAGACAGAGAATACCCCGAGCTGAAGTTGAGTATGTGTCATAACACTCTTTAATTCCACTTTAAATTTGGTCTCTGAGCTCAGTGAGGGCACTCACTGTTAGCTGGTACCTTCAGAAGTTACAATGGTATGAGGACTAGAACAGAATAGAATAACAATATATTCACTGAAAGAACAGGAAAAAAATTACATTTGTCCAGGGACAGAGAATCGATCCCAAATAAACTGCTTCAGAAGGAGGATGCTGAAATATTCCAGTAGAAAAAATTATTATTAAAAAAAAATATATATACACACATACATTATTTTACAATATGTAAAATATTATAACCTTACCTATTAAGACATGGAAAAACACTTTGCCCCTGAAAACAGATCAGGAGAATGTTAAAGCAACTGTGTGTCATCACAGAGTGGTGTTTGCAGGGTAGGCACTGTGCTGGGACATGTTCCCAAGCCCTGGCTGGCTGTGGCAGGAAAATGAGGTTGCAAATTGGCATTGCAAAAGGCATCTGCCAGTTCCAGACTCCAGAGATGCAAGAAATGGGGACACTGACTCCTTCAGACAGTTCCTACTTCCTTTTTAGAAAGTGTTATTGCTGAGTTTACTCCATACTAGTCAAGGTATCATTCTGCTTTTCCTTTGCCCTCTATCTGTGTTTCTCTGCTCTCTCAGTGCAGAAGATTGTTTTTCCCATGCACATAGATAAACTTCATATTTCTCTTGAAGGAAAGGTCATAGGTATGGTAATCACTGATTTCCCTCTACTGTGAAGAAGCACCAAGGATTTTTGGCCAACAATTAGATCCTATGTGCCTACAGGTAGAAATCCTGGAACTACAAAGCAGGTACAACTTGACTGTTAGCTCCTCTTTTTACATGGTGAATAGAGACACAGGAGAGTAAGAGTGAGAGCCATGAGCAGAAGACCCCACACCCTGAGCCATAAAATGCAGCACTGTGGATTCTTCCCTCTTCAAAGAAAAAAAAAAACCAGCCCTCTGGAGGGGGCTGAACCTTTCCTGTAGCAGTCAGTGGCTGGGCTGTCACTGCCAAAAACGTCATTCCTCATGCGCCCTTGAACAGCATCCTTTCAGTCATGCTTCTAACTATTGAGAAGCAAAGCACTGGCCCTGCCTGCCAGGGAGGAGATGTCCCCACTTTGTCACAGACCCCTTTAGAAATGTCACAAATGTTTGGTTTCTGTATTAACACCTTTAGGAAACAAGGACCTTCATTGACAGGCCAACACCTTGTGCATTTTTGAGCACTCAGTCATAAAATAACATCTGCCCACAAGAAGAGCATGAGAGGGACATTTTAATGACTTTTTGGTAAC
Organism: Haemorhous mexicanus; assembly: GCF_027477595.1. Classification (NCBI taxonomy): domain Eukaryota; kingdom Metazoa; phylum Chordata; class Aves; order Passeriformes; family Fringillidae; genus Haemorhous; species Haemorhous mexicanus. The sequence continues at coordinate 13,922,234 of NC_082348.1, forward strand.
CTAAAGGGAGCTTGCACCATCTGTCCTGCTGACAGGTTTGCTGAGGAGACACATCCATGGTTTTTCAGCTGGGTTACACACATACACTTTTGAATCCAATCCAGAAATGGGATACTCCTCTCTTATGCCAAGGGTACTCACTACTTTGATTGAAGATAAAAAAGAGATTATCCACATCTGCTATCATAGTTTCAAACAACCACCAGGTTTCCCCCAAAAGTGCCTGTGCTCCAGGGTGTGGAAGACAAACATTTCATGAGCTTTACATTTCCAGTATGTGAAGAGACTAAAGTCAATACAATGTACAGCAACTGAGTGGCAGAGCCTTAAGAGAGTGTTGGGCATCCCTTCTGTGTTTCCACCAAGATTTTCTTTTTCCATTCATAAGAAGGAGCGGTGTCCATGATGATTTTCTTTCACGTGGTTTTAGTAGTCCTTTGTTCAATAGAAGACACTGCCCAATTCTTGCATCCCACATGTAAATGGAAGCGTCTACAGACACACCTGACTTTTTATAGAAAAAGACTCATCTGCATCTCTAATTCAGAAACTCCATCTTTATTTCATTGCCCTTCTCCCTGTCCAGCAGCTGGCTGTGATGACGAAGATCCCCAGCACAGTGCCCCTCTCCCTCCTGAGAGTTCAAATGGATCTCAAAGCAGTGTCTCCACTGTAGAGGCAAATGCTCTCTTGGCTTCACCATTTACTTCCAGGAACAGAAGAATCCTCAGGTGGAGGATTTGCCTTTACTGCAAGTGATACCATTCAAGCTTTCTGCAGGGAGCCAAACTGGAGTACAATGATTACATTGAAGAGTACCTCAGAGGAAGTGGATGGAGTAATGCAAGAGAAATGAAGACTGAAAGCAGAACCTGACATTTCATCTTGCATTATAGCCCATGGGACTGAAGGCACAAATACAGTAAATTATCTGTAAGAGTCTCTTCCTACTAGAATGAATGACTTCAAAGGCTCTAGCAATACAATGAAATAAATGAAAGATTCCCCCTTTCTGTCTTTAGAGGACTGTGTAATAACTTTCATGTTTCTTTGTACAGCAATGCTTTAGTCAATATTTATACAACAATGCAGTAAAGTAGCTTCAAATTTGTTCCCTATGTGATAATAAATAAAGACAGTATTCAGATTTCTAGCTGCCTTTAAAACTGTCCAATCTTCTACTCTTTATTCTATTTTAGCCTGAATAATTTAGAAATCTGGCCCCAAAAATTTAAGGTCTCAAAACATCCAGAGAGGAAATCTGAGAAGCCAAAATAAAAAAGTAGATTTGTGTGATGTAACAAAATATGGCACATTCAGACACTGTACCAAGATGGGTCAAAATTCAGGGACAGATCAACCTTCATGTCCCTGTAGCTGGTTATGTGTAATAAGTAAGAAGGTGTTGATTGCAGTTGCTACTGTGGCAAAAGTTTCCAGTCCTTCATTCTTTCTGAGAGCCTTGAATTCACCAGTCTCAAGAAAATCCCAGTGTCTCTTCTGCTTTTCTTCTCAGTTCTCAGTTTGTGCTGCAGCAGTGGGTCACATTTGGATAGGATAATCACGGCTGTGGGAACAGAAAAGCACAGAGCTCCTTTATTTTACTTCATCAGTTTTCTCCTGTTCTTCAATTATGTCATATGTTCATTCTTCTATGCTTCTAAATCATTGACTTAATCTGTAATCTCCAGTGTTTGAACTTCTGGAATAACACAGATATTAATCTGCTCTGAAAGGTGTCCTTAGCACCAGTTATATTATAATACAGTGTACTGCTTCCTTCATCATTACATCTTATCTAGCATTCACCTCAGGTCTTCCACCTCTTTTTTTTTTTGCCCATGATACCTCAGGGAGTGAACAATCAGAAAGTTCACACTTCTCCCCTCTCCAAACCACTCATTAAATCTCATTGCATCCCTCAGTAGTGAATAGAACCAGTCACACCCCTACAAAAGGATTTCTTATGTTTCTGTTCTTTGACAGAAACAGATAAATCCATTCTATTTCTCTTCTGAAACTTAAATTGCATTTAAAACTAAGGGAAGAAATCAATAAAAGTCAGCAATCCAACTTGAAAAGGCTGAAGTTGGACAAACTTCAGACCAATCCTGCAGAGCTACCACATGCAGGACAGCCCAGGATCAGGGCACTGTAATCCAAATCAATCTTGATTTACAGGAGCTGGGTATTAGACCATGAAGCATCAGCCCATCCTATCACAACAGCATGGTTTTCCACCTCACCAGCTGTGCTGCTGACCTTCAGACCACGCATACCACCACATTAGCCAAGGAACTACATTATCAATCACTGCAATAATAATTGCAGTAGTCAGTGACACTCTCCCTGACTTTATTTAGATTCATTGCTGGTGGATCTGTGTGACCCAGGGTCTCCTTCCCCAATGAACATATCACCACTGTTATCTTTCCTTTGTTCATTCATGAGCTTGATTAAATACATGTTTCTTTGAAAAACGCTTTCAAAAAAGCCAGAAAAAGAAGATTTTTGCCTTGCTCTATTCAAGATAGTTAGTTCCTTCTGGGCAGATAATGGACAATTAAAACCCCCCAGCAGGAGTTAACCTTTACCAAAGCAATGGGTGTGTAGCAGACTCCAGCAGGAAGCAGCAGCAAGGTGACAGCCACCCTCCTCTGTGCAGCTGCTCCTCTCCCTGCCCCTTCATCACCGTCTGCCTGAGCTGAGGATCTTTGGCTCCAGCATCTGAGATGCTCAGGTACCACCTGGAGCTCAGTGACAGCAGCCCAGAGAGGACTGATTTGCTAGTCAGTGTCTTCGCACCCTTAAATCCTTCCTTCATCTCTCCAAACTGGTAACTTAGGTTTACTTTACCTCTCTAAGAACTATTGATTTTTAAAAACATGATGTTTCCACCTGCTTGACAGAGTGAAAGTGACAGCAGAGAGAGGAGAGCAGAAATGGCATCAGTTTACAGCCTAACCCAAAGTGCATCAAACTTAATAGAAAATAAGCCATGGTCTCCAGCATGGGTGAGGGCTCAGGGCTGAGAGGCAAAAAGGGTTCTGGCAGCCATGAGTAATTTTTAACATACCTTGTATGGCATCCAGCTGGACCTGCTGCCATATCTCAAGAAAGCAGTAAGCAGCTCAGCCTACAGAGTTCTGAGAGCTCAGAATCCTCTACAACCATGGGACAAAAGAAATCATAGCACACCTAAAATGAGGTTAAAGACAGCCACAGGCCACAGGTAGAAAACGGAGTGAGGATCTAAAATTGGTGTGTGTCAAGATGCATAAATCAGTCCCCGCTTCCACCACACACCACTTGGAGTTCATCTAAAACCAGAAGAAATAGGTTCTCTCTTAGCTCTGCTCCAGCATCTGCTCTGTGACATGGGTGCTCCTGAGCCTCAATTTTCCTGCATAGTGATGAGGATTTTAATCAGATGTTTCCCTGGCTGGTTTCTTTAGGCTGGTAGCCCTTTAGGACCAAAGTTGGTTCTTACTTCAGAATACAGAAAATACTTTTGCTTCAGATCTATTCCTGGTAAAGTCTTCTAGGTGCTTACTGTAGTAACATTTGGTGAAAATGGAAAAATGTTGGATAATTTTTCTCACTACCTACTGGTTGACTGCTAGTCCACTATAAGACACTTGCCAAAAATAATATGAGGAAAATCATAGAATTTCAGAATCTAGGCAAACATTTCCCGAGGTTTGACTTCCCCTTTCTCACCTGTGCAAACTAAAATCCTCAGTCAGGTCTAGGTCATGGTGTGCTGATGAGTGCCATGTTGTACAAGAAAGCTTCATCAGCACATTCAATCAAGATGTAATTGAAAGACCCATTAAATTGCAGAGAGCTCCTGCACTCTGCTTTCAAGATGGTAATGATACCTCTTGTTTTGCTTTTCTGCTCTCATTTTGGTAATGAATTAAGGCTTGTGGAAGCATTCTACTTCACAGACAGATGATGAGGCAGAACAGACTCTGTAGTGCAAGGAGGTTTAAACCAAAAGTTTAAGAGAAATGCACGATTTGGGTCTGTTTATGGGTTTTAATTATGAAAAAGGATTATGAATCAAATTTATTCCCTAAGAGAAACACCCTTCACTTACTTGTTTATGGATCAGTTACAGAAAACCCGTCATGGCAACTTGGAATATTCTGAGAACAGGAAATAAGTACAAGGACAGGTCAAGAGATGAAAGGAATGAGAAAAACTAGAGGCAGTGAGTAACCCCACTGTTCGTTGTTATCAACAACTTGAAAGATCCATGCTTGTTAATTTGTGATCTGTCTTGTTAAACTCTGAGCACGTCGCTCAATGACACTGTGTCCTAATTATGAGTCTTCCCAAAGTTGCTAGACCTGGATGGTGCTTGTCAGTGCTTCTGAAAGTAGAAGGAATGTCTGTAAAGGAAACAGAGCTCTTCTTGGTTTGTTTCTTTTTCAGCTGCAAGGAAGAAGGTCCCATTTTAATTGTCTTCTTAACATGATTTGGTCAGGGATAGAGAAAAGATGCAAATGCCATTTGCACATGCCATTTCTGTACCATAAAATGCCAGGACCAGCAGATTAGTATCTACCCTGGCCCTGCCACACATTTCCCAGTCACTGGGGCACAATCTTCCCTTTCTTTGTCCTGCAGTGAGAAGATTGTTAAATTTGAGGAAGCTATCTTGGGCAGTAATTCCAGTAAGAAGATTACTTCCTTGAGGAAACTTAGAACCTGAAAATAAGAGCAGGCTACAAAATGGAAATCGTTCTGTGTTTTTTCTAGGTTCTGGTATGTCTCCTCAGACTTCTTTATTTTTTTAATCATTATATTTTTCATCCAAATATTTAAAGAGCCTGGAGTTTTGGAGTGGCATATAGTAAAACAGAAAAGATGGGCACTAGTGTCTATCTAAAATGCACTCAGCATTTCCACAGCAAGGCACTGGTAATTTTGTGCTCACAATGTCTTTGGCTCAGAGAATTAGCAGTTACTGTTGTTTGCAGGAAATCTTGAAGAATAGCATAGTGACAACAAGAGTACCACACCGATGCACTGTGCCTGATTGTACAAATTCAGCCTGCTTCACCATCCTAATGAACAAAGACACAAGTTTAGAAACCAGTAAGAAATCCTATCTGTAATGCTCAAATTAATTGGTAATATAATATAATATAATATAATATAATATACATTAATCAACAACCATATATGCAGTTAAGTTACTTGGCAGCTTCTGGCCCAAGCTGTGAAAATTTCATGCTGAGGTTTCCCTCACGATCCACTGAACACTTTAAACATGGGTAGTTACAATTTAAAAGTGGTTTTGCCATGACTGCCTAAAATACTCCACTGCTGTAGTGGAGGCACCAGTGCTTGGAGCAAAGAGAACATCTCAGTCTCATCACCCATGGGGCCTATGGTCCTTCCTTCAGGGCAAGCAAATACGGATAAGACTGGGATTTAGTGGCTTTGGGCTTGTATGTTTCAGGGCTTTTGGTAATAGAAACATTCAGAGAGCAAACCTAGCTAAAAAAATCTGTTCATATGAGGGCTCAAATGTGGGACCTTGCTGGGAGGGTTCCACTACCTCAGGGTGATGGGATAGGTCTGGCTGCCGAGCCTCTGTCCTGCCAGGTACCTCCTGGTGGCACAGGAGAAGCACAGAGACATCAGCACATAGCTGAGGAAGGCAGGAAGCTTCCTTCACAGCACTCAGCACATGGGCACATTCTGTCAGCCCCCACCCCACCCAAAAAACCGTGGCATAGTAGCTCAAGTCAGGAGATTGCTCAGCATTTTCTATAAAAGAGCAAATATTTTCATCTCTAAAAACAATGGGGTCAAACTTCTCACTGACAATATGGTGATCACTGTGATTTCTGCAAGCTGACAAATTACACCGAGCCTTTGAAACTGGTAATTAACCATTCATTAATGGAACAGGGGAACAAAGAGGAAGACCAAATTGAATCTTAACTAGGTTCATTGTCTCAGCATTAAACACAATTACAACTGCTTTACTGGACACCTTCAATTTTCACCATCATTAAATAGACACATATTTCAACCACTTATTGACTGCAGCCTAAAATGAGACCTTAAGGAAAAGTTTTCCAGAACCAGATCTCTGTTTCCCTAGGGAGCAAATTCACCCATCTAGGCTGACGCAGCCACACAGTCCCAAGCCAAAGGTATAAAAACTGGAGGCACTTAGTCCCTCTTCCATTTGGAATTCAGCCTGGTTGGGGTTGCTCAGCTCTCCCCTTTCCCACACAGTGTGATTTGATCATTACAGATACATACAATGCCTTTGCCATAATGTGGATCCTGCAACATCAGTGTCACATGAGAGTGGTAAATCTAGGATGTACAAGGATCACAGTCTTTCTCTGAAAGTTTAAGAGATTTAGAAGATTATGATGACTCCCTGGGACATCAGTGGCAGGGCAAAATCCTGACCTTCCCCACTTCAGGCCCACATGTGCCATGCCAGTGGATCAGATGTCAAATCTCAAGCTCCAGAGAGCCAGAGCTGATGGATGCATGCTGGCGAGCCACACCTGGGCAGTGAGGGTGTGAGCCTTTTGCCTGGTGTCTGAGACTACACATCTGAGAAATACTGAAGAGTAGAGCCAGATCCTGCTATAATCCTCTGCAGTCACTAGAATAATAATCATTGAAATAATGGTATGTAAAATATTATTATTTTCATTTATGGAAATCTTACATCTTACTTTGGCAAAACAGTCACAAACTTTCTGAAAGTTAGAGCATATGCATCCATCTCTATATCTGCTTAACTTTGAACATGATATTTAAATGCATTTAAGGTTCTAGAGCATATACTTTTAATTAAATATGTGATAAAATATTTTGTTAAAGCCATAAAACAACCTAAAATTAACACATACAGAAAACGTAAATGCAGTGGAGCAAATAATAAGAACAACAGGAAAGAATTCCATTCATTATTACCACGCTGAACTGAAACATATTGTGATAGCTGTAACACAGAACCCAGGGGACTTCATGGCATCCTACAGCAGAACGTGACCTGGGAAGAGCCTGTTGTGCTCATGTCCTTCCACCTTTTGGAGAACAGAGTTGTTCTTACAAAGCTGAGCCAGAATACAGGGACCTCGATTCTAGCTTTGACTTTGATGCTGCTCCACAGGAAAACTTGGGTAAGCTCCTTGTTGAGTACTGCATCAGTTTGCACATCTGTAAAATACTGAACACCTTTACAAAGCTCTTTTGATATACATTAATCCAATAATGAGCATGGCTGATCATCTCTCCATTTCTCTACTGTGCAGAGGACATCAAGGGAGACACATCTAAATTTGTCCCATGACCAAAATAACTGCACTAATTAAGAGGCTGATTGGATTAAGCTAATTGCCACCAAAAAGTCACAAGGCAGGTCTTCTTGACTCTGGCACAACGACACCCTTGTGCAGGTCTACTGCTTTCAAACAGCCCCAGGGCAGACAGCCCTTACATGGTGCCCCATGTTCCTGCACATCACCCCACGACAGCCCTTCCCAGTGCCCCATTTCCAGGGGCTCTCAGTCCCCAAACCCTTTTCTCAATAAATCAGTGCTGAAGTTATTTTTTCATCTATTATGAAACTAAGGTCAAATAAACTTTAATTGTTTTTGTCCTCCCATTAAATTCATCAGCAGCAGACACTAGAGGGTGGAAATACAGGCCCCAGGTGCCTCACACAGACTTTTTGTCTGCAAAGGAGATTAATTCAGGTCAGATCATCATTTCCCCAGCAGCTTGTTGTGCTGAGATCCAAGACTGCAGGTTAAGCCCACCAGTACATACTTCCAGGAGACAGTTTACGCTCCCGTTGCCTTTTTGATCGGAGGGCTGACAATTTCACAGATTCTTTCACTTGCATCTGTCTCATCCTCTTTTTCCTTATTACCTCCTGCAGAGAAGTAAATGAATTTCAGGCACTGAGGGTCTTCACCGGTCAAATGCACTTAAACTGCCGGAGCCTGCTCAGCAGCTGACAAGTTTGCATTGCTACCAACTTGACTTGTGACACCTGCCCAGCAGGAGAGCCATTGGTCTTCAGCAGCAAGATTGACCTTGGAAAGTCCAGGCTGGCCTCCTACTGTGTGAAAAGCAGCAGAGATGCTGTGGGGGATCCTGCCACGCAAGTCAACAAAGGGCAGGTTCAATTCCGTGTGTGTGATTTCTGCAACACCCAGCTGGAAGAGCCTTGCTAAGCTTGGAGTGCAGTTCCTGAACAATCCATGGGGAGAAACAATGAGGGTTTTTTTCCCACCCAATATGAGTGCAAATCAACTGATGATAAAAACGTTATCGATTATTATGATTATGGAAAAGTACAAAACTTTTTGGGAAAGCAGTACAAAAAGTACAAAACTTTTTGGGAAAGCAGTACAAAAAGTACAAAACTTTTTGGGAAAGCAGCTCTTTGGGGTCAAACATCAGTCCGGTCCCATTCTATTCTATATTAATGACCTGGCTGAAGGAGTAGTTGTGCTACTTATTGAATTTGCAGTGATATTGGGCTGGAAGGGGCTGCCCGCACTTTGGAGGAATGGATCACTGTCAAAATTCTCATGCAATTAGTGGAGAAATAGAGGCAGAAAAATAACTCAAAGACAATGAAAAAATCTGGGCTTCTGTTGGAGCAGTCACAACTGGATCTTCAAGTTAGGTTGGATCACAAAGCTAAATTCAATAATGTCATACAGAAAAAAAAATAAACCTTATTCTGAGATAAATACATAAGGGGAAGGTCACAGGAAAGACAGAAAAGGGAAGAATAATTTCTTCTTTCTGGTATGAAAGCAAAGGGTGGTGCATCATATCCAGTCTGGAACATCTTTAAAAAAAAAAAAAGTGAACTGGGTGAAGAAAGGGCAAATAAGAACATAAGAGCAGTCATTGGACTTGAAAACATGAGCTAGGAGGAAAATCTGAGTTTTCGCAGTTGAGTGAGGAGATGCACAGCAATCTTCAAATAAATCAAAGTTGTGTAGAAAGCAGAAGATTGTTGGCTTAAATTGTGACAAGCATGATTTCTAGGCTCAATTCAGTAATAAAAATAGATGTTTGCAGCCATTTCAAATGTTTTGGGGCATGAGATACACTCCAGGAGGCTGTAAACTTGACACAGGTACTCCAGCAGACCAAGCCTTTCTGGAGGGATAGCTGGGGATGGGCTGGCAAAATGAGCAGCCTCTGAGCAATTACCAATTGCCTGGCTTCCCAAAGCCTCTGCCAGCCAGAGGAGACATCCCTAAATTAGCTGGTGTTCTTCCTCTCTCCTACCTACAGGTAAGTAGGTTTACTGGGAAGCAAGTGTCCCTGAAGCTGCTGGTGGATCACCAGGCATGGCCACCCAGCCATGGGCTCTGGAATGCTCAGAGCATCTCCAGCCTCCGAACTGGGGCTGTTGCAGGTAGATTGACAGGAATGAAACGCCTTCAGCAGCTCTTTTTCAGTGCTAGGTGCAAGTGTGCAAAATGTGACTCTGCAGTGCAAGAATTTCCCCCACAGCTGACACAGAATGGTTTGGGTTGGAAGGGAGCTTGAAGATCATCTCATTCCAGCCCCCTTGCCATGGGCAGGGACACCTTCCACTAGGCCAGGCTGCCCAGGGCCCTGGCTTTAAACACTGCCAGGGATGGAGAGCAAACCCAGCTGTGAGGAGGGGCTGCAGTGCCTTGGGGATTGATGTGTTCCTTACTCATTGGATGGCTGCAGTTCGAGGATGAGAAATCACTACATAAAAAAAGGGAACTAGATAGCACAGTTAAGGATAGTTTCTGCATATAGGGAGCAGAAGTATGAGCAGGGCATGCCAACCGACCCTAAAATTTCCTTTTCCTTTTCCAACATTTCTTTAGTTTTTTGTGCTAATTCTTTCTTCCTCCTCCACTCTGGCCTACAAGAGGAACAAGATAATTTGAATAAAACTTTAAAAGAATATTTGCCTTCAGCTGGAAAAAAAAAGGGAAAATTCACTCTGCTTGTAGAGGAAAAAGAAGTACTCCACATCAAGTAGCCTTAGTTCAAAACTAAGCATTGCTTATGCTGTTATAAGACTACATTTCTTTCTCTGCATTCTCATAATTCAGGCCAAAACTTTGGTGAGGAAAGGAAAAAAAAAAGAATTTATTTGAACCTTGGAGGCATGCCAACACCTCTGGATTAACACAGGTTTTTGTGGTCTGTGAAGCTCTCAAGAGGCAATTTGTAAAAGCCCATTACCAGCTCCTGGCAAGCAGTGATGGCTGGGGAGGGTGTTGGTGGCTCAACAGGTGGTGCAGCCTCACCAGGAGACATCAGGGAGGGGTAGAAAGATGTCATGCAGAGAGTGTTCAGCAGATGGTTACACACAACAGTTGCTGATGGTTAAAAAAACTTAAAACCCCAACCTTCCTCATGCCTCTCAACACAGCAATACATTTCCTTTAAAAACAAGAATAGGCTGTGTGATTTCCTTCTCACTGCCAGGAGCCCCATGCTGTGTGTGATTCCTGGAGCTGGGTTTGGCCCCCCAAAACACCCTGCTTGCTGAGCAATGTTTCTGCCTTCTCTTGTGGGGATGCCTTCAGTCTCATGTGGATGGAAAGCCCTGAGGGAAAAAAGGGGATGAAACAGAGGCAGAAATTCAATTTTGTGCAGCCCCTCGGAGGCTGCCTGTGGGCAGCAATAAGCCTCGTGATGGACCCTGCAAAGAGCTTCACTTGTTGCAGAAACAGCAAACATTTCTCGAGGAGCAAAGCTCACAAAATATCAAAATAAAAGGCCCTTCCATCAGGTTGCAAAGTCATCATGTCCACCACTGTTCGTGCAAAAAGGTGGCTTAATTTTTCCTCTGTTTCTTCACTATCCAATTGGTGCATAAAACCCTCCAGCAATTCTGTTTCTAAGGTATTATTTAGTAACTCTGGCATGAAATGCTGAGAGGAAAAGTGCCTAGATTAGCTGAAGTAGCATCTGAGACTGAAAAGGCATCTAGATCTTCTGTATATTTAATGTTTCAATCAGAAATACAGTCTCCATGCTTCAATTTAAAGACAGATAAGCTCTGGAGTTCACAGCACAAAAAAAAAAAAAAAAAAAAAAAGAAACAAAAGAGAATGAGTTGGGAAGACTATCATAACCACTTAATTAGCTGCTAGATCAGCCACTGTAGCAGAGCAGGATTTATTTGTGAGATAAATGGGTTTTCAGGTTTCTGTCTTACAGTTTTATGATTCTCATCATGAGATAAAACAAGTAAAATAACTCAGAGTAAAATATCAAATAGGTTTTACACAATGGGTGGTTTCCCCTGCTCTTACCGTTTTCACTTGTCTCTACCCACTCTCCTATTTAGTGGAAGCTCAGCACTTTCCAAAACTTTTCAACTCTGATATCAAAACTAAAAATTCGTCACAGAAATATTTGTGCAATAAAAATCTCTAGTGAGTTTTCATGTTTCTGACATGAGTGGTAGGTCTCAGAGCATAATGAGGAAATATTTGTGCCTCATGAACTGGCTTCCTTTACACTGTAGGAAATACAAGAAAGCTGGAATGGAGACCATAGCACCTGAATTTCCCACCTGTCATTGTTATGAGGTAGCAAGAGGTGGCTGTGCTGTGACTGCCTCAGAGACAGGTTCCAAGCCGTGCCCACCCTCTGCACTTTGCATGTCTGAGCTGACGCCTGATGCTGCAGCCCTTCATCCATCACAGCCAGAGCAGAGCAAAGCTGTGATCCAGGTGCTCTTCCCACCTGATTAGACTCATGTGAGATGTCACCTGCTACCCCCATGGTGTGAATGTCATCCTTTTAAGGCAAGTATGGAAAGGCCAGCTTGTCCTGTAAATTATCCTGCAGCCTTTCTGCCTCCCTGAATATTTTGGTTACTGCACTGTGTTTTTCTCTGCATGCTGCAACTGCTCTGCTCTCCTCAGATGCTGCAGCTGTATCAGTAAGTCCTGCAATCTTTCTGAACTGGGTTCATTTCTGCATGGTACCCCTTGCCATGACCTTGAAAAGCAGCAAGGCAGTCACAGGGCAGTGAAATGTTATGTGCCCACCCACTCAGAAAACAAAGGAGTCCGACTGCCTCGTGAAGGCAGCCTTGATGCAGATGTAGCAGGAAGAGATGGCCTCACTTTTCAAATATTTCCAGTGTCTGGATTCAAACTTATGATAAACCAGGAACAGGAGTACACAGACCTATATCAGAATTATGTGATTGGAGGGTTTGAAGCAAGTGAAAGAATCACATGGAATAATAACTTTTCTTTCTAGTGTAATGTAGAACATCAATATTTAGCTTTGGTAACTAAATGGGTCAAATCAATGACTTGGCTTTATCTTTAAACTAAAAGCTGTCTTTCAAGTCCATTCCCTAACCTGCTATTTAAAGAGTAAATACACAAATTGCTTTCCTTTTTTCTTCCCTTTTTCTGTTTTAACTCAGAATATCTGTAATGCTTTTGTGTGGTGTTAGGATGGGTGTTTTCCCAGTCTCACCATATTTCTAGAGAACCCATTGTGCTGAAGAACAGTAGACATAGCAAATTGAACAACAATGAACCAAAACTCTACTTAGTCCCATGTCCTGCCTCCTTACCTCAGATCAAAAGCAGATCTCTACAGAAGAGGAAATATATCAATACTCCAAGGACTCCATCCTCCAGTGTGCAGCTGGAGGGTTTCAAATGCTTTGTATTGAATTATTTGCAGTGGACATGGGTGTCTTTATCTGCATTTTCCTTTAACTGGAAATGCTTTCTACCTGTCCTTTGCACAAACCACATTTTTCTTCATTTATTCTTTGTTGTAATCTTCACTTGAAAAGGAAAATAAGTTTCCTAAAGAATATTTTGGGCAGAGCTAACAAAATATTGGAAAATCTCAAATGAGATTTCAGAGACCTGATGAATATTTCCTTTAGTCACAGACTTGAGGATCTGTTATACAATTACTCAGTAAAACCTCCTATATCTTTCAGCACTCTTGGTACTTCAGACTGAGCAATAAAGCTAGAAACATCTTCTCTGCCTTCTTCTAATTTGCAGCTGCTGTCTTTGATGTTAATCCAAGACACCTTGTCTGTTGTCCTGACTTTATAGTCCTTATTTCTATCAACACTCTCACCATTTTCCAAGCCTATCTTTTGAAAATTCTCAAGAAATTACTTGCTGGCAAGACATGGTTAAGCAGGGGACAGTGCTGGTAATTTAGGAAATCTATACTTCTATCTTCAGCAGCTAAGTTTGGACCTCAAATAATTAAGAAATGACAGAACCCTCTGTCAAATGCGCAGAATTCTTCAAGCTCCCATCAGCTTGTTCTCAGCTGGAAGTAAGCCTATTTCTAGCAGAACTCTAATTTACTAATGATTTTTTAAATCTCAGATTTGTAAGACTGCATTTGTGACAGATCCCTGACTGCCCAGGGAAAAGCAGCAGTTGAAGAATCACTTTGTTTCACTCTGGACTCTGGGGTGTGTTTTGGGGCAGGCTGGGGTAGATGAACAACTTTGATGAACACGAGGATGCTGTAAGCCCGTGTCAGCAGGTACCAGCACAGGCAGCAAATGACAGCTGTTAATACAGCACTGGCTGTTAAACTCTAAGTGAGCCTGAATGCAGTTCTTTGAAATTAATCTATTTCTGTCTTCCCTAAAGTGTAAAAGGTCCCTGTGCCTAAAGAAAAGGAGGGACGCTGTCACTGTCAGAAGATGGCTGTAGGGAAGGCTTTTGCCTCATCTTTTCTTTCCATTAATCAAGCAGTTTTTATGGAGAGGTCAGGCAAGGCTAGGGATACAGCTTCTTCACTGCAGGCAGACAGCAGGGCAACACAGCTCTTGATGGAAAAAAGACACACTGTGTTGTATGAAAGAATTTGTGGGTTTGTAATTTTTTGCCTTATTATTGTTTGTAATTTACAAAAGCCCAAAGCATTTCAGTGGCTTTTTTTGCACAGTGAGTTTCTGTATTCCACTTCAAAGTAAACTGGCTTTTCCAAATTTCTCTTAATAAAAATCTTCAAAGTGGGTCCAGGAAAAGAAACTCAAATACTGAAATATCTCTCAGAATAATATGTTTTGTTGGGTTTTTTTCTGGAAGAGATTTGGTTTTAAATCCTGTTAGAATTGAAATTGAGTCTCATGTATTTTTTGGGAGATGGAAGGCAATGTTCCTCCCAGCTACCAGTAGAGAAACTTACACAGCTCCAATAATGTTATTTGGCCTCTTTCCCCAGAAACTTTTGAAAGGACACTTGGAACTCTGAACATGTATTCACATGGGCATGGGTAGAAGGGGACCTTTTTTGGAAGGGATTTTATCTCTTCAGTGTCTTCCATGCCTGCCTGGGAATTACACAGCCACACACACAAAATGCTGTAGTGATGCCTGGTGGTGTTCAGGACGAGCTACAAGAATTGTATTGTCATTGCACCTCAAGTGACTGGTGGATGTTGTGCACTCACACAAATGAAAGTTGGGAAATGGATTATTTAAAGGGCCCCTCACAACTGAGATATCTGACTTCATCATTCTGCTCATGAATCTCTTTTTCTTTTTCTTTCCTCCTGCTGGTGTGCCTGACAAAAATGAACACAAAAATGAATTCCCAAGAGACAATAATACAGCATCCTCTCCATGTCTGCTACAGATGAGCATATGGTTTTATTCTGCACCTTGAAACCTGCTTCACACTCTCAGTCTGCCTCCACAGACCCTAACCCACTTTGTGAAGGGTTCTATAAACTTAAACTTGTTTCTTTATTGCTGAAGAAATAGCAAAGCTGCAAAAAAACAACATCAACAAAAAAAAAAAAAAAAAAGAGAATTCAAAGGTGAGGCGAGGCCAGCACACATCTGGTTCACTTAGAGCCAGATGTTGCCAAGATGAAGGGTGGGTTCCTGTGAGGGCTTCACTGTGCAGTTGTTGCCTTGCTCCCTCTGCATCCCAAGTTTATCACTCCCTCTGTCAGCAGCTCTGTGTGACACTGCAAAGCTCTGTCCTCCCTCAGCCCCTGCATGTTCTGTTTGTTTCTGTGAGCACCACTTTTCCAAAATGCAATCTTTAGGAAGGGGCCCTTCTCCACACACACATATTTTTCTACTGTTAAAAAACCAGAGGTGTTCCCCACAGCCAGTTTGAAATTCCTTTCTCACACACAACAGAGGTGAGGAAGTATTCTTTTTTCCCTTGGCTTTGCCACAAATCAGTGGAAGAGGTTATTGCTGCCTGACAGGGCAATTGAATGAAGATGTTTTTCAGAGGTGGCACTATAAGGGACATTGACTGTTGATATAAACTACTCCTTAATAACTTTCTCTGTGTTCCCTTATCAAAACTGTGCCAAACAGCAAAGATCTCATATTACAACCAAAAATCAGCAAGGGGGATAATGTTCTATTTCAATTCTCCTGGTAATCACAACTAAAGAGAGAAGTACGATAAAATAATGAGGTTAGGGATCTAAGTGATTTTCAAGATAGGACCTGTGGTATTAAGCTAGCTCAGATATGAAATAAAGAGCAGTCATACTGGAAATCATTCTTATGCTGAAGGTCTGCACAAATTAGCAGACACGTTTAGACCTGTAAATAACTTGCTGGCAAACTGCTGTGAAGGTGGCTTTCTTAGAGGGGCATGATAGGCTTTGTTATAACAAAGACAACTAAAAGGGCTACGGTATGATGACCTGAGATGGGATGAACAAAGTGAGGCTTCATGTCTTGATGCTCTTTGTTTTACCTACAAGGGATGATTATAGCCTGTTTCCTGTAGGAATGCAGGGTTTATGACTCCTACTATCAGTCTGAAGGCCCAGACTCTGCGTGTCACCCCACCAATAAATTCTGAAAACATCACTTGACTTCAGCCAAATTTGACAGAGGAGCAGTGCTCTCAAATGCACACCTTTCATATTCCATGAAAACCTGCACCATCGAAAGAGAAGAATTTGTGTTCTTCACCTATGAAAACTCAGCAGGATGAACGTGTCCTTCCGAATCACCGGCAAGCTCAGCCACAAGTCCCAAAGCTGTGCAAATAAGGTTTCGTTCATTGTGCTGCTCTCAGCAGTATTTGTTTGTCTAAACAAGCACATGTGATGAGACATCCTGTAGGAGTCTTGGGGGCTGGGTGACATTCATGAGCAATCAGCTTCTCAATGAAGCTGGAATGTTTGGGCCTATGATTAAGGTGGAAAATCAGGGAACAGAAAGTGAAATTTCATCAACATGTCAGCGTGCGTGCTCACGGGGCAAGACAGGCACTTCATTTTCACCTCTATATTCTGTCTCCCTACTCAGAAAATGGACACAGCCATTCAAGCAGAAAGAAGAATTTGCAATAAATTATGTATTTGACTTTGTTCCCTCTGACTTACAAAAAGGGAGATCACAGTTTTCACTTCTGAATCGGTTTAGTGTGTATCCTCCAGGATGCCT
Source organism: Haemorhous mexicanus (assembly GCF_027477595.1). NCBI lineage: Eukaryota > Metazoa > Chordata > Aves > Passeriformes > Fringillidae > Haemorhous > Haemorhous mexicanus. Next base: position 13,938,685 of record NC_082348.1, read on the forward strand.
CCTTTGGTCACCCTGTCACCTTCTGACAGCTCCTACAAGAGGGATGGAAATGAACAAAATGTTTCACCCAGAATGATTTGAGCAATTAAAGTCGAGTTTGTCTATCTGTTACAAGGCCCATGCTCAACCACTGGCACTCCATAGACAGAAGGAGGTAACTCAGAGCCCCAAAATACCTGGTTCAAACAGGAGATTCTATTTGTGTCTCCAATAAACCTGTTTAGAGATTATTTCACACATTGTCATAAGCAACTTAATTAAATTTCAGTTAATAATCAAAAATATATAGAGATGCCAATAATTATTTAATTAATTCCACACTAATATTACATGCTGATTAAATGCCTAACACTGTCTCTTGATTTACCATGTTAACAAGCAAGAAGTGTATAATCAGGTTAGTTATGAAACTTCAAGCCCATCTAGCATTCTGGACAGGCAGCCTTGCTTTCTTTTTACCAAATCACTCTGGGATCAAACTAGCCAGTGATACAGTGACACATCATCAATGTAATTATGCTGAAACAGAAAATTGCCTTTTGATCTTACATTCAGCTATTTAAGATATATTTTGAAATTTAAAGGATAAATCTTCATTTATGCTGTTTATGCATCAATAATTTTTTTTATCTGCTTCTGCAGTGTATCAAACAATAAGGATTCTCTAAAGTTTAGACTGGAAATGAACATGAGATTGAAGGAAATCACCTATAACAAAGGAGCCTGATTTACTGTTAACTGATCCTTTGCCCAGACTGGTTCACTTGGTTTCTGTTGAGCAGCTGAAGGGGCAGAGCCTTGGTTGCTCCATGCCTTGACTTTCAGCCCCGCTCCTTTTTTTGTCAACCAATGCCTCAGCTGTGATGATTTCTGCTGAATTCCTGGAAAAGTTTCCTCCTGCAAAGCAGCAGACTCGACCTGCCAGTGCAAAGGAGGGGTGGCACAAGAAAACACCTCCACAAATCAGGCTGTTGACTAATCCCAGTGCACCAGGCAGCACAAATGCTCCAGAGCAGGGAGGAAGTCTAAATTTTAATGGTAATGAAGGTGAGCAGAGAAGAATAAATACTGTCAGAGCCTGCTAATTATGAAAAGAGATGGATGGCTGCTGTAAATCAGTGTGCTGTGGGGAGAGAGTCTTGAGACAGATTAAGTTATTATTCATACTGGGGCTGTTCAAATAAATCAATGGAAATTCCATCAGCAGTAGGTTCCATTTTTGTTTCGCTTCTTGATTTATGGGTTATGCCTTTGGTCTTTTTATCAGAATCCCTTTCTGCTTTATTCCTAACAGGTATGTATAATCTAATCTGAAGCCACCAGATATTTTCTCGTGCAAAATTATTTTCATACCTAGCCTAGTAACAGGAGAATTAACAGGGCAAGGTGCTTTTTATGTTTCAAATCCTTCAAAGTAGTTTATTGCACTGCTCTTTACTTACATTCCTCACCAGAAAATCAAGGATTAAAATAGTAATTTATTCCATGTTGTTTAGCCTAGTCTTCCAATGAAACAGTATCAATGTAGTCACTACATTGGCTGTGCTACTTGGCCCTTCCACAGCAGATCATTTACATTTTTTCACCAGTATCAAGCAAATTTTGGGAAGCATAAACATTCCAGGGACACTGAGCTCGAGCAGGATGAAAATAGGCAGTAGGGCAGAAGATCCCACATGTCCTTATGAGGAAAGCATAGTGTCTCCAGCACAGATGCATTATGAATAGTGTGAAATCTAAGTGGAAAACAACCAAGGACCCAGCTCCTGAGCTCTGACGTTTGTAAGTTTACTTGCTTGCTTATTTAGATGACAATTTCTCTGTAATGGTGTTGGTCTCTCTGTGTTGATGTCCAGCATCTTTTGTCACAAGAGTCCCTATGCACTGCCAAAGGTGGATCAATAAATGGCCAAGGGCACGTGGTCAGGAAGGCCAAACACATTGCACCTCACCTTTAACCTCTGCTTCAGTTTATTGTTATGTAACCCTATTTACCCCACCAGCAATGTCTCAGGGTCTGAATACAGCTAACACCGTGAAGTCTCAGTGAGTAGTTATGTCTGCCAGTATTTCTAACAATGGGCAGATTCAGGGGACAAAAACATGGATTGTAGTCAACAGATGAATGCCCAAGCAGTGGCTGGACAGCACAACAGCACATGGAAAGTAGAAGCATTTCAAGGATGAGGTGAGCTGAGAGAGGGCAACCAGCCACCTTTATAGAATAGACAGGCTTAAGCTGATGGTAATGGGGCACAGACTCCTTCGAATAGTAAGAGCAAGTTGGTGGGCTGGGCAATGACTTCAAGCAATGAAGGAAATTATTAAGGGCCAGCTGACATCTACAGAGACCTGGATTACCATTAGGCAGGTGCCTGATGAATATGTACTTGAATAGGCTGAGTTTTACCTGCTCTCAACAGCTTAAAATCACCTCTGGCTACACTATAGGAGCAACAATGCAGACAATAGTAAAACTGGATGGAAAACATTCATCTTTTCCTGTCTCTTACTTGCTTGACAGAGCCATTCATATTATTCAAAGAATCTGCTATATCATGTGTGCTGCTACTAAGTGCCCACTTGCTTTGCATTTGTAAAAAATTGTTTTCAACATTTTGGCAGCCTGGCATAGAGTGTTTAGATGTCCTGATCCCAGCAGAGTGTTTGCAAATCCAGTAATTGCATATCATTACCTCCTTTTGTTGCTGATGCTGTTGCCTGTGCCTTCATTTACCTGTGGCTCTGGACCACTCACTGTTAGAGAGGGCTATCTTTAATGTTCTTCTCTCCAATGGTTTGTTTGAAGCAGCATGCATACATCTTAGAGTCCTGCAAGCAAAGCAGCATGCCAAAGAGCTTAATTAAAGAGGAAATAAAAAAAGAAGCCTTTCCCCAGCAAGCTGGGGGAGTTGCATACTGCTGAAGCTGATGGGACAAGATTGATTGTCTGATGTTAACATACAGAAAAAGGGAACTTGTGACAGAGGTGGGAGAGATATATTTCATTAGGGACAACACCACTGAAAAGGACATTCACTCATAATCTACTCAGGTATTTTTTTTTATTATTATTATTTCAGTATCCAGCAGTGTTTTAAGGCAATTCCCATCCTACCTCCTGCTGTAAGCTTGGAAGTGAAAGAAGCCAGCTTTATACATCAAAGCTACACTAATAGCCTCTTTTCTGTCCCATGAACCATCAGCATGGGACCAGCAATACTGACAGGTCATGGCTGTGCTATTTCCATCAAACATCAGACCTGTGCTGGCAATGATGGCAGTATCTCATCCAATTAGTCTAGAAAAGGCACTGGGATATGTCTTCCAGGTGATTACTTCTGACAGCCAGGCCCACCATTTTCCATTTCCCATTTTCTGGAGGTGCCTACTCCAGGATTAGTAGTCACTATTTCAGAGCCTTCAGGACTCTTTGCTCTCTTTAAAGGCACAAAGTAGCTTCCTGTGGGATTTTTAAATGGTTTTTCAAGACAGTTTGCAATCAGCCAATGACAATAGAGGGAAGTCTGTGGGAGTTTTTCTTTCTCTCCAAAGCAGCAAAGCACTTCATTTTTGCTGAACAGAATGCCATCAAGCATCTCCAATAAATGCTAAAAATCATTCCTGAATCTGCTGGAGCCTGTGCTGTTAAGGCAGAGGCTGCACACCCAGGGAGTGCTGGCTGCACAAGCCAATTGTGCCAGAGGATTCCTCGCTGTGCCCACATCAAGAGGCAGCTGGCAGCAGAGATCCCTGTGGGCATATTTATCTGGGATCATTCACAATGATTCTCTTGAAAGGAGATTCTCTCTTGTGCAAGCTTCCTTATTCCAACATCAGCTTTTTGGGAAGAGTGTGAGGCTCTGCTCTATTTTCCTCACTGGTCAGCCATGTGAAAGGGACAGTGAGGATTTAGCTAGTGAACCTAAAAGGAACCTGGTACCTCTGGGTGTGCCCCAATGACAATTGCACTGCCATGTAGAGAGTCTCTGTCTTCCAGTGTGGTACTTGCCTGACAAGCTCCATGCTCCTCTGTCTCTGCAGCAAGGATTGGGGTGTGCAGGCTGCACAGCTCAGGGCCTTTCCTGCAAGGACACCCACACTGCCAGGACACCCCATCACCAAGATGCACAAAATGGGTGGGCAGCCTAAAGCCCAGATGAGCTCAAGCTGTCTCCAAGAGAAGTTTGGAGGCACAGTAACCCAGTTTTAGCTGCCCTGTTCTCTCAAAGCTAAGGAGAACTTTGGTGACTGGACTTCTACGCAGCCACAAGCACCAGTACAAAGACTGTACCTGAGAAGAATGATAGTATTTCAGAGCAGCCTTTTAGATGTATTTGTATGTAATTCATTCTTCTTCCTAGGAGGAAGAGTAGGCTGTGCCTCAGAGGTGGGTGGCTAATCATTTTCCTTAGATGACAGTAAGTTTGCTGACCAAAACATGCACAGAAATATTCAGATAGGTCCTCTGCTCTGCCAGAAATGCCATCTCTCTGCCCAAGGCTACTTTCCTGCTCTGTCTACCCAAATCCCCACCTTAATGGTGCACAAATTGAAGTCCTTCTTGTGACATGAGGCACCAAAGGGAAGATCTCTCCCTCTCCTCACCATGTCCTACAGGGATGTTTTCCCATACCCATGTGTTGCCCACACAAGCCAGATAATTATACAGAAACTTCACCTCCAGCCCACTACGGCCCTGTGAATTAACAGTCCATGTGTTTTTTCTCTTGTTTCCATCAGCTAATCAAGAATCTCTGGTTTTATACCATTTCACAAATATCAGTCCTTTCCCTGGGATCATTTCAGCTGCATAATAATGGCCTGTAAGTGCCATTCCCAATCTTCAGTTGACCTTCAAGGTAAATTGTGTTTTGCATTTGTCTTACACACTTTCATAGAAACTTAATCCACTGTCTAACATAAATGATCATTTCCAAAGAACATAATGGCTCTGAGTGCAGACAATAACTGGCTGCAATTTGCTTCATGAGCAATTTTATTTACATCGACAGCAGAAGAGCTAAATTGAAAGGTCTGTTCTTTGGCTGTGGCTGTATTTGTGCCAACGCCAAAAGTATGTTCAGCTTCAGGAAATCAATTCACCTTTGATTTAGCCCTCTGTATTATTAACACAAGAATAATACAGAATATAGATTTCCTGCCCAAGTGAAATGAATGAACGTCTGTCTTCATGCCAAGGCAAGCACCACCCAAATTATTGAGAAATAACCATTTGAAGGGGGACAGTGCACCTCTCAGAAGGGCTGTGGTTGGGGTTCACATGGATGGAGCCAGCTCAAGATTACAGCTGTGCAGGCTGCTCAGGTGCCCTGTGGTGCCCTGTGTAGCTACTGGGTCATCTTCATTGCATGCCAAAGGTGGCCCTGAGGCAGCCTCTACTGTCAGACCCAGCTGCCACATAGACTGTGAGTGTCACAGGAAATCTTAAATGTGCTGGAGTACAGTACCTGGAACAGGTTTTGTGTGACACAGCCGTGATGCCCAGCGTTGGGAAGGAATTATCAGACTCGCTGCCTTTCAAAATGCTGGAGGTCACTTTTCCAGAACAATGCAAATGAAGCCACTAGGCTGGATGGTGTAAACAGGTTGCTCAAGAGGATGAGTATATGTCTGACATGGAGATGGGGTAGGATGTCTCAGGCACAGAGTTCTTTAAATTTTCCATTCCTGGTTGGGGCTTCATGGCTGCAGAGGGAAACTGTCTTGATGCCAAATACACTCACATTTTTAGAAAATATTCTTCTTTACATGTTCTCTTTTTTTTGTTCCCCTAATCAAAAGGATAAATCATGGGATGCTGCACAGAGATTCAGGGAGAAAGTTGGTCATTCTGTTTGCACAAAAATACTGCATGGGAAACCCCAGGTACTCCCAGTCCCAAAGAACCTGCAAATTATGTAGAGAGGGAATAATCATAAAAGCTTTGTGGATGATCCAAAAAGAAGGAAGAGCATGATGTCCATTTTATGAGTGACAAGTGGAACCCAGGAAAGGCTAAATGAGTTATCCCCAGTCTTTAGGTAAGTATGTCATAAAGCATTCTAGCTGCTAATCTGATATGTTACAAGGAGTCCTTTGCTGTGCATCAGAAGCCCATAATGGTGGCAGTGTGGAATTTAGGAGCCATTCCAGTATATTCCCACTGAAGAGTTGGTAGAGATGAGGGAATCATGTAGCAACTTAAATTTTGCCGTGCTAAAAGTCTATGAAGAAATAAGTCCAGACAAAGTCAGCCTAAACGAGTCAGGACAATTTGCCAGCTGACACCAGTGCTAGCAAAGCACTAAAGAAATATTATGTGCCTCCAGGTCAGAAAAAAGCAACTTTCATTGTGAAGACTGAGAAAGGGAGAGGAGGGCTGTCTCAAGTGCTCTAGCAGCCTCTTGGACTGTCACCAGGAAGACTTAGGAGTTTGCAAGTACTCTTTGACCTCCGTCAAGGGGAGTGATTGAGAGCTGGTGGCAGTGGTGTGAAGGTGACACACAGCACAGAGGAAAGCAGGAGAGGGAGCTTCTGTGCAGCAGTGACATTTGCACATACAGTCATGGGCTGATGTACAGCCTTACTTGCTGGCGCCTCTTGTGTTCTGGAAAATAATGGTAGAAATAACTGTTAATAAAAATAAATATACCCTAATTCAATATTGGCCTAATAAAAAAGTATAGGAAAAATATGTTATTGAGTTTCTTTTTCTTTTTTCTCCAGAAAGTATATAAATAGTAACAAAAATGTCAGTAAAAGAGAGGGAGGTGAGGGAATAAAAATGAAGCACCTGGCAATCACAGGAAGTTTATAACCAGAACTCCAGACTCCGTTGTTACCTTGAAGGCTGGTTTGTACCCAGAGAGACCCCAGAGTCAGTGGCAGCAAGAGGCAGCCTGTCAGACTGTCCATAGCCCCATGCTAACACAAGGCTGAGTCAGAACATGCTGTTAGAGCAAAAGTCAGCTCAGCAATCCATTGCCCTCAGGCACAAGTAGGTACAGTAAAGGGGGAAAGGAAAGACAGATGCAGCAAGGATGCCAGAAAGAGCCTTGAAAAAGGGGAAGGAGGTAGCACAGTGGGGCAAGAACTTAGGAGCATCCCCATCATGTCAGAAGACCCCCAACTGTTTGCCTGGGAAGGTGTCAGGGAGCAGAACCAGGTGACTTGGCTGGGGGGGCACAGTGCAGGGTCACCAGCCCGGGGGCTGCAGCTCGTGCTAGGCTGGCAAGGCTGGAGCAGCTCCTTCTCTGCCACGGGGTGGGAGTGACAAGGAGAAGATCCCCAGGGCTTAAAGGGAGAGGACCATCCCACCAGGTGTTTTTTCCTTGCTTAAAAAGTTCCCAAGTCACACGAGCCCTTCCCTGGAGTTAGCAGTGCAGGCAAGCAGCACATAGTCCTGGCAGTCCTTCCCTTTCTTCCCTATGGAATGCTAAGTCCCTACCTGCCTTATTTCTAAAGACACTTATTCATTTCACTACCCACACCCCTTCAGAAAAAACATTTTACAATTACAACCTTCTCTTTTTCTAATATGGTTAAAATTTTTCTTCTAAACCAAAAAGGAAAACATGGGCTGGCTCCTCCAATGACCATTTCCATTATTATTCTTTAGATCAGCTCTATTGTCAGTTAGCCACTCCTGTGATGCGAGGATCCTGACAGCAAGAGTAGGAGAAATTTGCAACAAATTAGTCCAATGTAAAAGCAGAAAAGCACAGCAGGAGGAGCAAGCAGTGTCCATATTATTGAATCCCACTTCAGTTCAGTCCAGGATGGTAATCACAGCTCCACAGAGGGAAGGAAGATGTGTGTCCTAGCATTATAATGGGGCATTATGCTGTCAGACACTGAATAGGTATTACCATAGAGGGGCTTTTCCTTCATCAAGCCTTCAGTTTAAAGGGCTCTGCTGTATCAAGAAGTGCTGTTCATATCTCAGCTATGCTGTGTGACTTAGACCTTAGATGATACCAAATCCATTAAGTAGTATAGTTTAATAATCTGCATCCTTTCACTTCACCTTGTATTTATTGCCACAGTATGCAATAAATGCAAGCGTTTCATGGCTAACAAGATTCACAAAGACTGAAGATGGTTTTGTTTTGCTGGTTTCACACAGTTCATAATGGGACCCTCTGCACAGTGTGAGGTTCACAGAGCTGGGTTCGTTCCAGGAGGAAAACAATAAATGTGTGATAGGTTTATAATCTGTGACACACAGCTCAAGTGCCCTGCTTCCACCAAATGGGCCCAGGAAAACTTTCCTTTTATTGCTGTTCAGGCACACACTGACACATACAGTTTATTAAATAATTTTGCATCTTGTTAAATTTCATTAAAGTGAGAGAAGCAGAAAAATTTCTGTGCCTGCAGAAGGTTTAATCAGTGCTGCATCTTGGCCTATCCACCAGCAAAGACAGTTGCATCTTCAAAAATCCTAAAAATAAAAAGCTGTTGCGGTAAAGCGTATCTCAGCTCTGTTTACATCTCCTCACAACTACTTATTTGTACAACATATAGTGCTTTTTGGGCCTCAGTTGAAGAGCTTTAAATGAGTGAGGATGAAGGAATAGGAGGACAGCTATCTCCTTCACACAGACCTGCCTGAGCAGTGCAACTTCAGAGGAAAAAGAGGACTGGCAGACAAATCCCTCCTTGCTTCCCTGCTCCATAGTTACCTCTGAGTAACTACTGGCATCAGCAGTGTTATTTACAATTTTGTACCCATCTGACTGGAGTGCAGCATGAGTAATTTCTGATCACTCCCTGCTGAGCTAGATTTGGTCAGGTGTCCATCAGGAGAACGCCTCCATCCCACTGGAGCCATCAGCATCTCTGTTTCAAGCCAGCTCCTGGCAAAATCAACTTGGAGCAGGTGGCCAGTGGGTCCCTCTGAGAGGGCAACACCTGCAGGTCAGCTGCAGCTGCCATGGCTATTCCAGGAGCTGTAAAGCTGGGGGTGCTCCTTCTCAGCCAAGGCATGCAATAAATGCATTCAGGGGGTTGTTTTGCCACCTGTTCCCATTTCCTCACCTTCAGCAGTGACATTCAAAAGAAGTTTGCCATTTCCCCACAAAACGCCTTAATAAATACTCCACTGAGTTTTGCTGCCAGTAGATGGAGCATTGTAAAATGTTGACACAGAAGCCCAGACCAACAGGGAGAACAGGACGGGTGTGTTCTTGTCCCTGCACTTTGCCCTCCAACTAAGCATGCCTGGGGCTGGTATTTGGCCCTCCCTCCTTGGTGGGGGCTTCAAAAGAGAAAGGGCAGTTGCAAGGTTTCTGCTGAACTTCCAGTCTCCTGAAATGTCTAAGCTAAAAAACAAAAAAATCAGTCAAGCATAAAATCGTGGGGATGCTCAAGGTGAAGAAGCCTCTTCAGCCATTGTGGCCATCTTCCCTGAAAATCCAGCCAGCAGGTTTGACTTTTGCATTTAAACATTTCCTCAGCATAACAAGGCCCAAAGGCTGGTACCAAAGAGATTTTAACAGACAGAAATCTCCACAGTAAACCATTGCAGTAGGTACTTCCCTCCACTGTTATGCTGAGCCAGATCACATGGAAGGTGAATACAGCACCATCCATCCCTTCATCCATCCATCCATCCATCCATCCATCCATCTCCAGCTGCCACAAACCAAGCCAAACAAGGCAGATACATTTTCCTGATAAAATATCCCATCCTACTCAGTAGCTTCCTAATTCTTACTGGTTGTATCTGAATGCTGTTTTTCAGGAGAGCCCATCCAGACAGAGCTGTTTGCCTCAGCACTCAAAGCTTTTCCTATTTGCAGTTATTTCAGTGGCTGCACCTTCATGACAGGGCTGATAAATTCAATTCTGACTGCAGAGGGGCTGGGTGACAGCTGAAAACAAAAAGTACAAGCAATCCTGACAATGCCTCACTTCAAGAAAAGGCAAGGTAGGAAAATGTTCTTGAGGCAATCTGGTTTAAAGGAGCTGCTGCTGAGCCCCTGCATTCACTGGGGTTTTCAAAGGTCACTCCCATCCTCCCTCCTTCTGCAGCCTCTCACAGATCATCTGTGGTTCAGACAGCACAGGCGTTATTGGGCTCCCACCCATCTCAGCAAAACTTGATTATATATGTATTTTCCTTTTTAGGGCATTTCCTCTCCTTATTCCCTTTGTTACCTATCCTCTCTTTCATGTCAAGATGGATCAAAGTGTTCCACCATTATGGGCAACCCTTATCCCAGAAACGTGTGAATCCAATCCCACCAGAACACCATAAACACCACTGAAATCTTTCCTTGCTGGTCTGCCCTAACAGTGACCTGCATTATTGTATCCTGCAACCAAGGTTAGTGAGAACAGTAGCATGCAAAGCAATACTATTGCTTATTTGTTATTAATACCAGCAAGACAGCAATATTTAGCCATCACAAAATGGAAAATAGAAAAATGGCTATTACCTTGCTCCTGCTAACTCTCCTACTCACACCTTTTCATAGCCAACCCAGCTGCTGCTTTAGAGCAAGTCTAAACCTTAGAGGGGGAAAAAAGTATCTATAAAAACATTGTAGCTCATAGCAAAATTTCATTTCAGAGAACTCTGTGGAGCCCTGGGATCCTGTTGTATTGTTACACACACAAAAAAACAGAATCAAACTGAGTGCTAATGTACATGTTAATACAGGATTGCTGTAGGACAAAGGTGTGAAATGTTCCTTCTCTACCCTGATGCAGTGCTGCATCCAGATTTGGAAACCACTCTTTGAGAAAGATGTAATCTAGCTAACTGAAAATAATTATGAGCAGAACAAAAAGGGTCAGCAGATATCTAGAAAGTCTGACTAAATTTGGAAAGACTAAAAGAATTGAAGTGATTTAAGACTCCAGTGATTGAAAAAGAGAATTAGAAAAGCAAATTTTACATGCACTGAAGGTAGCAGGAGAGTGAGTCATAAATAAATAAATGCATGTCTGCTGTAGATATAAGAAGGTATTGGCTTAAAAGCAGGCAAGTAGGATTTAAGTGAGACATCAGGAAAAAGCTGGCAAGGCCCAAAATAAACTAAAACCTTGGCTAAACCTGATTCTGCCCTAAGCATGCATCTGGGTGAGGTGATATGTGACTGTCCCTTCCTCCTGCAAATTTTCTACAGAAGTTGGTTCTCCTTGGACGAAGTTATGTCCTAGAAACATTTTTCCATCCACATTTCCAGCATAAGTTACATTATTCTTTGGCAGCACCAAAAGAGACTGCCCAATTTAATAGCACTGCTTTCTGCATACATAGGCTGGAATTTCAAGAAATCCTAAAGTTGCTCCACTTCCTTAGACTTTCAATTAGATTTGAAATTTTGGGAGCTTCTGATTTTGTGTTTGTTAAAATAAAATGCCAGTTTCAATGATAAAGGGATTAATATTAACAGCATCTTATTTAAGTAACAGAGCACTGAGCAGGCTGCCTTCTGCTCTGGTTGACTTTTTATCACAGGTGTGACTCAGTGACTAGGAGAGGTCAAGGAGGGCCTTCCTCTGCCTGCCCTGAGTGTGTCTAGGAGTGCTGGGGAGGATATCCAGCCGCCCAACCCATTGAAGAAACAGGAAACCACAGACTTGGACACTGCAAAGTGAATAGATTCCATTTTGTAGCTGTCTCTGTGTTTTATCATGACTGAAAAAGGTGTAACTTTTTCACATCTTGGGAAAGAGATGGAGAGTGGTATGCAAACTATAATCCAAACTTTCCATATTATAACATAAAGCAGCAGGCTATGCTTTAGACCACTTGTCCCTGAAATATTCTCCTCTTTAATAAACTGTGTCATTTGTTTTCTACCATTCAAAACCATCTAGAGGCATCCTCTGATGCTGAAAGAGACCTCCCTGTGCTCTACACACAAAAAAGGTAATTGGCCTAAAGTGCAAAGAGAGAGCTGCCTAAATGAAACCTCCTTTCTGGTCTGCATAGATAGGCAGGAGAAAATGGGATGGCTTTGGGGGTGAGGTCTCTTGCAGAGAAAAGAAGTTTCTGGAAGGTCACTCCCAGCAGGACTGAGATCCATTAGAATAGCATGGCATTCAAGCACCACTGCTTATTTCCAAGGAGAGTGGCAATTTCACTTTGGTTGTCCTGGGAGATAATAACCTCTTTAAAATAGAATATTTCCCACTCATCAGCAGGGTGACCATGTGGCTCCAAGGCAAATGGGCAAGCCCAAAGCAGAGGGCATCTCAGTCCTATGCAGAGAGCATCACCACCAGCAAAGGGACACTGAGATGAAGAGAAGCCTTATTGCTGCTTGGCATTGCATTGTGCTCCTCCTCAGCTCTGTAGCCATAGTGATCTCAGCCTGACCCTCCATTTGGCCCTCTGGTCTTTCTTTGGGGATCCAAGGTGAAAATCAATTAGGTACCCAGTTATAAATCCAGTGATCTTTCACTTGAGACCTTATTTCTGTAGCAATCAAACTACTAAAACTATCTATACTATTAATGTATTACTGTTAATACCCTGTTTCCCGGATCAGGAAGAGCTGTATCAGAGTTTCTTCAGGAATAAGACATCCTCCATTGTTTTCTAAATATCCTGTTCAAACCCTCCAGGTACCTGGAGCTTTTCACCACAGTTAATTCACCCTGTAAGAGGGACAAGATGCAAGGAGACAGAGAGGTTAGGAGAATATGGGAGAGCAGTGAGAGAACAGACAGAGCAAGGAAAGCTGTGCAAAATCCAGGCACACCACCAGCCCCACTTGTGTAATCTGTAGCACTGTTGGCCATGGCAAGGCAATTAGAGTTCCTCAGCCCAGCACCTATTCATGAGCCCAAATACTTTCTTTTGTTCAAGCACTGTCAACAGAGAACTTTACTGTGAGCTGTCCAAATATTCTATAATTAAGATGAATTAGAAAGTGGAAAAGCAACTGTAGCAAGAAGAAGAAGGAAGCAATTGTGCAGAATACTAAATTCCTTCCTCAAGCTTTAAGTCTAAACTGACATACCTGTGCACTTTCTCCCTTGTTGGCTTTTTTCTTCCTCTTCTTTTTTTCCTTTCTCTTTCCTTTGGTGACAGAAGAGTGAAATGTACACAAATCACTAACTACTAAACTGAAGCACACATCTTTTTTCTTCCCCTTTCTACTCTTCACAGAGGCCTTTAATCTCAAATAAATTCTTCCTGTTTCCTCTCTGGAACATTGATTTAAACCACAGGAGCTGGGAGTGGCAGGAAGCAAGCAAACAGGGGGAATGTGGTTCTGACACCTAGAGTTTGAAGGCATAAGAAAGTAGAAGCCCTTTCTCTTGGAAAAAACAGAGATTTCAATGGCTTTCAGCCTTGAGTTTGAAGTAACCATAAGTATTCTGCAAGAGATAAGCATGTGAAAGGGTATCTTCCTTAGTCTAGATATTCTGTCTTCTCACTTGGGGTCCATTGGCATGTTGAGATGTTCTGCTGTGTCAGACTCATGTCCTGGAGCAGCTTTTTTTTTTTTTTTTTTTATTACCTGCCCCTGCATCTTCCAAGCACAGTGAAAAATTGAACAACCAAATGGCAGCAACAAGCTTACATGGTCACACCTTTCCCTTCTTAGGTGACTTTTCAGTATCACAGAGTCTTCAGCCCCCAGAAAAGGCTGAGAAATTCTTCTTCTCTAACTGTGTTCATGCTCTTGTCTCCCGGGACTTCTGCTCCCCACAAACAGCAGAGCAGAAGATAAAAGAGACAAGACAAATACTTTGTCTGATTCTGGGAACAGAGCCCGCAGGTGGCATAAGCCCACAGCTCTCTCCTTAAGCATTATTTGGGTGATCATGGGACTCTTTTGGAACAGCTTCCCACTCTGCCTAGAATGTGGGCAGATGAAGGTTGGTCTTTTGGCTTAAATCAGCAGGGATTGCTCAGCTTGAACCATGAAGGTTCTTTCAGGAACTACAAACTCTAAGTGATGCTAAGGCAGAAGATGAAGTGGATACTTAAAAGGATTTCTCAATATTTTGGCACATACTTGACCTTCCAATCATCCTTTAGGATGATCCCAAATCCCAGGAGAGTCCATAGGCCTTTCCTAAAATGGTTTGCTAGATATGACTGAATCTTATTAGAGCATAAGGAGAGGTTTAGTAGTGGGGTTTCTGTTTACAAGAGAAAGGGCAATTCTGGAGTAGGTTCAGACACCAGAATAGGTTTTGTTTGTTTGCCATATGCAATAATATTATTTAGTTTAATTTACTTTATAAGTCAGATTGTTTAGTAGAACTTTATTTCCTCTTGTTTATAGGAGGTTCAGGCTTTTTCTCCCTCTGCTGGATTTCTGCTCCGGTGATGCAGGACACATCTTTAGTCTTTGTCTAATAAAAGCTCTTCATCTGGCACATGAAATGGGCCATTAGTCTTTAAAAAGGACCATAACATGTGTCTTTAAGGGTAAAAGACTGTTAGGAAAGGCTTTCTAGGGCAAAGTCAACCTTTCAGTGTGGTTTTGCTACACATTTCTTGGCAAAAGGTGAAGGGAGAAATGGGCATGCACAGCCCATTTTGCTGGCAAACGAGTTAGAGTCTAGAAAGCTGCTCCATCTCTTCCACCCTGGAAAAAAAGAAAAAAAAACAAAAAAAAAATTGCCCACTTCAGTCCCCAGCAGCCTCCTTTCCCAGAGATCTCCTGTGATCAGATTCAGCCATTCAGAAATGCTGGGAAGTAGTGGCTGCACAGGAGGATCAATATGGAAAACACTCAGGATGCAGCCACCCCTGGCCCCGAGGTTCATCATTGCACAAATGTAGCCATGTTCCTCATTACAAACAAGATTGATGTATTTAACTCACCCTGCAGCTCTCCTTAATCAGCTATCTAATTTTAGGCCCCTGCTTTTAGGCTGGGAAAGGGAGGAAGGAGGGAGGTTATTGACAGAGTTCTTAAAATACTGTAGCAAAAACCTACACTTATTAATCATTCTGTATCTGATTTATACCCAAAAGATATAATCTGCTCTTGCCTCCCTAAGCGCCTTTATTCCTTACAGGATTCACAATGCAAAGAGTGAAAAAAAAAAAAATCAAATGGGACAAAAATCATGAAGTTTCACATTGTAGTTAGGTTCTCTGTGTGGGATATCTCATTGCTTAACCCTTTCTAAGCTTCTTGGTGGCCACTGAGGGAGCCTCAGCTCTCAAGCACTGTTGGTCTGTCCTATTGTCAGTGACAAACCCAGCACCTTTCCATCCTTTGGGCTCGTTTCAGCTCTTTTGGTGAGGGGTTTTTTCAACAGCAAAGAGCCAGATGATCCTTGTGGGTTCCTTTCAATACAGAATATTTTATGATTCTGTGTTGGGTAACTCCTGCTGTGAAACCCATGACTTGCAGTCCCAGAAAGAATGAGAAAATTCTGACTCCTGCAGGCTGGTGATTTATTTCTATGTCTCTCTGGAAGAACAATGTCAATAAAAAGTTATTACAACTCTTTCTTTTCCTATAAAACCTAGTCAATAAGATATTACTGTGGTGTCTTGTTTTAAAGAAAAGCCTGGCAGCCAAAAACACACAGAGAAATAAGAAGGAGACTTGGAGGAATCCCCTAAATACAGAAGGTCTCTGTTTATCTCCCAAGTGTGTCTGAGGGAGCAGTTCAGGATCTGAATGTCATAAAAAGGGATTGATGCACAGCCTGGGTGATCTTACGGTCCTGCACAACAGCACAAGCCATGGAAGCACAATAGCACTTCCCAGACAGAGCCCTGCTGCAGCTCTTCTCCATGTGGATCACAGGCAAGATCCTCACAGACTGAAAATCACTCTATTAGAATATACTTCAGTGGTGGATTTAATTACTTCTAAGTGAAAAGTTACCTAACTTGATCTTCTATTTACTGCTGATCACTCAGGTTTATGCTGAGGAGCTGGTGCAATTTGGGCTGAAATACAAACAGCAAGTAGAGCCGCAAGAAATGTGTTGCATATGTTGTGCTGCTTGCAAAATCTGTCAAAGATTACCTGTTTGGAGGGTGTCCCATCACCCCTCTGCCTATGTCACACCCTTTTTCCATTCCTTGGCATACCTGAATGCCTATTGAATAGAGCTGCTTTATCAGCCGCAAAATCCCATGGTTTGACAGCTGTAAAAAAAGACCATCATCCAAAGATCTAATTTGTGATATCTGGTGTGTGCCCAACAAAAACTGGTCCTCATTCAAAATTGATTTACACTGTCTGTGCTGCAAAAACCCTTCCAATGAGGGTGAGTCTCTTGCACCTCTCCTCACTAACATGAGATGGATCACCAGCTAATGCTTCTTTGACCACACGTGTCCATCTTTTTACTAGGATAAACCTTTTTTTACTATAATAAACCTAAACAAATCAACATTTTTTGGGAGTACCGACAAGAACCTCTTCAATTTGTACGAGTGACCACAGTCCCAGAAGATTTTATTTCAGCTGAAAGAATATCAGAATAAGTGAAGTTTGTGGCATCACCTCAGAGTTACTCTACTAAATCATCAGCCTCTGGATCAAGCAAAGCATTTGGAAAAGGGTGGAACAGGAAGCATAAAAAATTAATTTAAAATTACTGTCCAAGGTGTATTTACAGATCCATGGTTTGTGTAGATACTATAGGTATCACAGAGAGACAAAGTGATGCAGAAAGGAGTAGGTTGGGAGGGGGTCTGTAACCTAGCAAGCTAATCCAGGTGACAAACTGGTGGGACTGTTCCTTTCCTTACACAGTCCAAATGAAATATGTGCATTTCCCAGGGCAGTGGAGAAAAAAACTTATCAGTCTGATGTTCACTAACCTCATTACTGCATAACTGATGGCAGAAAGAAGCAGGGATGGGCTAGTTACAGCTAGTCCATTAATCAGGTCCCTGGTGAAGCATCTCAGCTAGAGTTAAAATTAACGTTGGAAAATTAATCGGGATTTCACAAAGGAAACCGCAAAGCATATGGTGTCAGCTAATGGAGAGGCTGCACGGCTCAGGCCTCGTGTCTTCCTGAAATCTAATTAGACCCTAATGGAAGGAAGACCAAGTGAAGGCTCTTAATTGAAAATTACACTTCCAGTTCAATCAAAGCCTGCTTCCGTGTTGCTATTAACAGCCTTTTAAAAATAGCTGGATTCTACAGTGACCTTGCATACAAAGTGTTCACTTACTGAGACTAGCTGTATAGATAATCAATGGATGCCTGAGTGATGGATTTGGACCCATTCTGTAATAATTTATGACTAGTGTGTATTGACCTGGTTACTGGGATGTTGTCTGTATGAATGAATATATGGCTTAATTTAATAGGAGCTGTCCAGAAAGTACAAACAAGCAGGTAAAACAGTCTCAAGGCAAGCCACTCCTTGGCAAACACTCAGAAGTGTTATGAGATAATTCACAGACAGGAAACTGCCTGGAAAAATTAATGTATTATAAAAAGGAAACATTTTTCCAAAGAAAGAATGCTTGCTCTCCAGGTGGTTTATAAAGGGCCAGCTTCACTTTGGACATGCAACAAATGTGCACATATTAGTGAGGGAAGGTACTCAAGTGCAATTGCTGCAGGCTCTGTCTGTACACTCCGGGCCATTGCAGAACACCAAACAATTTATCTAAATGCCACTGGAAACCACAGGACAGAGACAGCAAGCTGCCTTCAGAGCAGGCAGCAGAGTATCTCCATCAGGAGCAGCAGGAATTACATGACTGTTACACTTTAAGGATCCAGGCTAGAATTTGCTCAGCAGGGGATACTTGGTAAAAGCAAGGTCAGAAGTACTGGCATGATCTCAGACCTTCAAAACTGAAGACTTTCTAGTTTCCAGAGTTCTCATCCCCATTCCAAAGCCTTTCACGTCAGGGCAGCTGAAGGCAACTCTCCAGAACTGTGTGAATCATAGCACTTTCTCCTCTTGTACACAGCCCAAAAGTACATCTCGTATCTGTAGATGAGCTCTGTGAATCATCATCTATCTAAATCTCTTCCCTTGGATTTAGCAGTACAGCAGGTTTTCCCTCTATTTCCCTGTCCTGCAGATTACCTCTGTCAGCATTCTCTCAGCCCCAGCACTCCCCACATTCTGCCACTCCATTGCTCTGTCTTGCAGGCTTGGAGACCTCTTTGCAGCTTCCACAACTTCTCCTGCCAGTTTAATTTTTATGGCTTGATTTGCTTTTAGTCTCAGCAGTGGCTGCTGTGCTTCTTCTCATATCAACCAATGATTATGATGCACCCTATTTTGCTCTCCTGAAACAGTCTATGCTACCTGAAAAGCAACAATTCTTTCTGCATTGGGATTTTTCCCCCCAAACTGTTTTTGAAGTCCTGTGTAACTCACTCATATTTCTTTCCACTGTTCTGATTCTGACACAGCATTGCATAAAGGCTCAATGTCACTGGTTGCCTCCAATGTGAATTCTCCCTTCAGGAGACTTCTGTCCCTCTCTTTCCCTGGGTCTTGAGGCAGACAGGCCATGACAGGAGATGTGTGAGCAGTGATTTGTTCATGGTTTGTCTGACCCTGACTCATGACTCATTTTGGTTGGCTCAGGCTTGGAATGGAGTGGAATTGGTGTCACTTTTGCATCAGTTGAGAAAGTAAAATTAACTCAGAGATAAGCAAATTCCAAACAGATGTAAGGGAACATTTTAAGCCATGTTTATGGCTATTAAAGCCCTAAAACACAAAAATCAAAGGAAGTAATGATTCCTCTATCTCTTCATATCCTTAAGTCAGAGTTACAGAAACTTGATTCACTCTATTTCTTTTTTTCCCTAATAAAGTTTTCAGGCAAAAACTAGGCAATTTCACTCCTCTGAGTCATTTACTGTTCTTTCTGTCTAGTCCGTCTCTGCTATTGCTTCTTCAGAAAATATGTTGTGGTTCATCTCATAATATTCTTTGATTTCCATGTATCTCCTTCATCTGCATGCCTGGACATTGCCATGTGCAGCTAATTCCAAATACATAATTTCCTTTTTATTCAAGTGAATACATAACTACATGTGGGCATTTCCATATCTCTGTTGGTGGGAAGATCTTCCCACCCAGTGGTAAAATCCCTTCAGAAGTGTTTTTATTCTCTGAGACGTCTGGTTTTTTTCCCTGTCTAGCATTTCAACAGTTTCCCACATCTCACAGAAAAAAAAAATTTCTATTTGAGATATGATTTAAATGGTAAATTCTCTGTGTTGTTTTAGTGCTCTAGGTTTGTGGTGAGAAAGAAAAGAGCTTTGATCTATTTCAGCATGTTTGAGGAGAAAGCAGGAAAAAATCTGCAGCCTGAGTTGAAGAGCATGCTGGAAAGTATGCTCTAATGATCTTTAAAATCCATGTGTCTATTAATTAATCCACTGGAAAAAACCTCTGATTTCCTAAGCTTTGTTGTAAGACTATTTCTAAGCTTCATAAAATCGACCCAAACAATATATAATATGTCAAAGAAGATGGGATTGAACATGACACAAAGTAACTCAGCTGTCCCCCTCAATCCAGTTCTGGGCAGGTTTCAGCCTGTCTCATCTCACTGCCAAGGCAGCTCCTTTTTTAGGGGCAAGGTTCTCTCCATCTTCATTCACAGAACCAACACCACAGTGGGTTCCAGTGAGAATAAATGCCTCTAACTCAGCACAGTGGAACTTCTTGAGGATTTCTGTGTTTTCATAGGGCCCACAAAATTTGGCTTCACTCCGTTCTAAAGTCAATTTTCACACTTCTTTTCCTTCTGCAAAAGGGAAGCTATGGAAATTATTTCTTTTGTAAAATGCATGAAGTTGTTTTTGTGGATGATATGGAATAATAGATGCTTCAAAAAACCATTTCCATATCATTTGCAAAGAGAGATTGGAAAAAATGAGAAAAACAGCTAAAAACTAGAAATCAGAGCAAGGCTTACACAAGAGCTAATCTCACTTTGACAATCCAAAACCACCCTCCAAAATAACCCAATCATCTGCTTTTGCCACTGCCTCTGTGAGCAGAGGGAGCGAGGAAGCTTTTTCTTCGTTTTAATTGTCCTGATTCCTTTTTAATTATACCCCTTCCTCTGTTCTGCTCAATAATATCAAATACTAGAAGAAGACTTTGGATTGCAGCCTAATATATTTTGGCTGAATCAAAACTCATGAGTTTCAAGTTTTTTTCCTACTCACAGGCATAAAAAACCTTTCTTATTTAATGAAGTTTCATCAGAGGCCTCTCACAATATGGGCAGCTGCTTGTTCACACAATTTGGTTTTGCAAAGGTTCACTGCCTCTCTGAGGTTAACTTCCCTTTGCTGCCTCAATAAGTAAAACCCAAATCTTTGGACTAATTTGTTACAAGACAGAGCTCCTCAGATTGAAAATGAGCATTTTTGTCTATTGTCAGTTGATAAATTGGGAGTGAAATTACAGCTCTGCAATGGGTGGAAGAGTTTTTCAAATCAATTGTGTTGCACATTTCACATCTGGAATTTAAAAGAGGCAAAATGATCATAATGTTTTGATTCTGGAGAGTGGGAAGTCTAAGTGGATGACAGCACTGATCCACTCAAATCTAATAATTCTCTGACACTATGAGCTATGAATCTAACAACTGAAAAGCATTTTTGCTAAGAAAAATAAACATAAGTAAGGGTAAAGAGCTTCATACATATAGAGATAATATTTTTCTTTCAATATTTGATTTTTATATTTTGTCTCCATACTTTGAAGTTGGATCCAAAATGCCTTATTGTAAAGTTGCTTAGTACTAACACAAGAGTCAAATGACAGCTGGATCCCAGGATCTCCATCTGGACATATTTGATGATGCCTGGGACCCTGATATATCATGCACTCAGAAAATCAAACCTAATGTTTTAAAATTACATTTCTCCCACACAGCTTTACAAATCCCACATTTCACACATCCCACGAAGTTATATTTCCTTTCTTTCAGCTGCTCCTGAAGACACTAAGCACAAAAAGCCTTGAGCAGTGGAAAGAGCAGATGCTCAGCAGGGAAGAAAGGTCTCAGCCTTTCCACTGCCACAGTCATGTCTCTGCTGTAAATCTCATCTCTGCAAGAAACAAGAATTATCTCAGAGTCCCACAAGACCAAGAACAATTTCAAAGTTTTTTGGAGAGGGCCAGGGATATGTTTTCAGTCTGCTTTCCCCAAAAGGGACGTGGGGTGATTGAAGCAATAAAAAGCCAGGTGAAGCTCATAAGAAGCATTCCTCTTCTCATGCTACTCTTTCCCACAGCAAGCAAAGTAAAAAGTAGAACTCACGAGGCAGATATTACAGAGCTTAACACATAACTCAAGGGCATTCAGCTAGGATCCTGGAAAATCAGGTAGGATCCTAAAATTCATGGTTGAAAGGACCTGGTAGGGCTTGCTCCATCCCCTTAACTGAGTGGGCAGAATAGACACAGTTCATCTCCTGTGAGAGGTTTATCCTATTCATCCTTAAATATTTTCACGTCCAGAAATGTACAGCCTTTCAATGTTATCCATCCCAGTACTCCTCTGTGCTTCCAGGTACAATGTCCAAGCACAAGAAAGTAGAACATAGTGTCTACCACAAATAGTTGCAAGTTTTAGTCATGTGATGCTGTACCTCAGCAAATGCAGTTTTCAGGAAGACTGACTCAATGTAATTAATTACTAGAGCAACTCATAAAGCAAAAAAAAAAAAAAAAAAAAAAAAAAAGAGGCAAGCTTTCATGCATAAAAAGCTCCTCACATCCTTTCATGTTGTTATTCACCATCTGTGCTCAGACCCTCAAAATGCCTGTGCAACTCCAGCACCTATACCCAGCAGGAGACTGGTGAGACTCAAACTCCTGAATCTCCTGGATGATTCTGAAAATGCTCTTTTTTTATTAACAAATTCTTACTTTATGTGAAGTGAAATCACAATTTCCACTTCTCCCATCATCTTCTCATTCCAGGAGCTGTCCTTGTAACAGCACTAAGTAAAAGATACTCATCCACCAAAATAGTCTCTGTCTTACATATGTCTCTCTCATGCATGGATAAATTAAAAAGCTGCTGCTCATTTTTTTCTGAGGGAGTTAAAATTCACAGAGGCCACTATGGAGAAGTTTTACAGAGATGGAAGAAGAACACAAGTAGCAGGGAGATATTTAGGCCTCTTCCTTCTTTTTAATCTAAAAATTGTTTGCAATTACAAAACAGGGACTAGACACTTCATTCACACTATTTCTGGCAACATTTTGATTCATTTCAGCCTATGGCAATGTCTACATATACCTCAAAATGCAGAAAACCTCTCTGAGAAGAGATTCTTCCAAATCACGTTTGTAAATGGAGTAATCCATGCTTGACCTACATAGAAACCATTTTGAGCTTCACCACTGAAATTCAAAGTGGCACCTGTCAGTTAACACCAAAATCTCCTTATTACTTGAGCAGGAGAAAGAAATTGAATTTGATTTGCAAGTTCAGTAAGGATACATCTATATTGCAGGGCTGTAGAGGGAGAGGTAAGTGACATTTTCCTGATGTGTGTGAGTGTCCATGTCAACTGGCTGGCATTTGCAGGCTGAATCCTGGGAAAGGCTGACTCTGAGCTCCAGCAAAGTGAAGCAGTAGTCAAGTAGGGCAGCAAAATGAGGGGCAGGAAAGTCACACTCTGAGGTGTGGAAAAGATGGAGCAGACACAATTCTGGCCTGTCTCAAAGAGGAGGTCTCTTGGGTGGTACTCTCTCGACCAGAAGGATCACGTGGAGCAGCCTCCCCAGCAGAGCCACAGCCTCAGCACACTCAAGCCCTGTCCCAGCCAGCAAAAAGCCCAGCAAGGGACAGGCCATGGCCATGCACAGAGCAACCTTCCAGCTCTGGTGGCTCTTGTCCCCCATGCTGAGGAAAAGGAAACGCCTGGAGCAAGTTCCTGCTGCCACAGCTTCGCTGGTACTCAAGGAAACTTATTTAAAACCATTAAAGGTGCCTTCTCCTGGCCTGGTCACACTTCCCAACTGTGGTGCTGCCAAGGAAACAGCATTTTGCAGCTCAGACACAGAATGCAAGACTTAGCTAGGCATGTCTTATGGAGTACCCCAATGGTATAGTGGCTGCACCTACTTCAACAAAGGGAAACTGAGTTATAGACTCTAAACTCATTAAAAAGCAAGTTGAACTTTTCATTGCAAGTTTTCAAGAGCTCTTACTGTTCTACCATTTGGCATCATGGGAAATGTAGTTGAACTCATTTCTCTTAGGAGAAAACAAGGTTTGAACTACAACTGCCTGGAGGTACCACAGACATATTGCTGACTTATAAAAAAATCAGTCTTCATGATACTCACATTTTTATCAAAAACTATTTTTCCCCAGCAAACTGTACATTTATTTTTTAAAAGCTAATTTTTAAGCAGAAAAATTGACTGACCATTTTTTCTAGCGCCTGAGTCTACTCTTGCTTTGGGAGACAGAACTTCAAATTACTGTGTGTTCCACAGTCTGCCAGTGGGAACAAAACCTTGTGCATTCCCTCTTTCACAGTATGGACAATATGAGTCATTCCACACTATAATGCTGGTAAACAGCAAAGGAAAATGCTATCACGAAAACTGAAACACTCTAAGGGCTTAAATCAAAAATATTAGTCAGACCAAGGTTGGGATGATGAGTTAAAATGGAATTCCGTATTATTTCAACTTTCTCTCCATAAAATGAAAAAGAAAAAGTAGAAAGAGATTCCACAGTGAAGGAATTTCTTGTGATGTTGAGTTTGCAGGGCCAAGAAAGCTCTGTGCTCTTCAGCAAATGAGACCAGTGGCAACCAGTTCTCATTTTCTTTACAGGGAAATGGCTTACCTTGAGCACCTCCACAGACAGCTGCCTTCACCCACAAAGTCCTCCAAAACAGTGTGGTCTTTAAAACCTGCTGAGTGTCAGGTACCCCCACAGAAAACTACAGACCAGGCTGAGTCAGCATGGCAGAAATTGGTGTGTATGAACAAGGGCTCACTTATTTACCCTCCAGTTGCAACAACAAATCACAGCCCATTTTCATCAGACAGCTGTCCGTGCTTTTGCGAAAATTAAGACCTGACCATCGGCTCCTGCCTTTTAGGGGCAGACATGACTCAGTAGATTTGTTTCACAAGTCTCCCTTAATTTCATTCATACACTTTAATTGCCCTCCTTCAGTCGTCCCACCTGAGAGACAAGCTGTCGACCTTCAGAGCGGAGATGGCCGAGGTAAAAGCTACAGTCAGTAATTATCCAGGAAACCATTCTTGGCTTACACACTCCTCCAGTCAGTAGGTTGGTACAAAAACAATCCCACAAATAGAGACTGCAGTGAGATAACAAGAATGAAACACATAACAGTTCTGGTAATTAAGAGCTATGACTGCCTGCACTTGTGATGATTTTCTATCACTGGGAGACCTGGAATCAGGACTGGACAGCTTTTCCAGTCAAGCTGTTGATGAAACAAGAGTCAATACAGTGAAGCAATCTGGTCTACCAAACACAATATCAGAACAGATAGTTACAGCAGGGGGTTTTTGACCTTCTGAATTAAGAAACAGACCAGAAGACTAAAAGACATAAAACAATCTGGAAATCACCCCCTCAGAGCACACATGCTCTGACAACATTAGCTCCAGGTGTTTCCATCTGCTCAGTCTTCCAAGCTGTTACTCCCAGTGTGGACACCATTTCCCTGTGCCCATGCTAATGGCAAACCTCTCCAAGCTGACTCATCTAGATCCACAAACCACAGGCCAGCCCAGCTGAAGCCAAAGCTTCCACTCCAGTACAGCTGTCTGATGTGATGCTCCCAGCAGAGGCTGATCACACCGCACTGCTGTGTCTGCCAGCAAATGCCAAACTGGTTTCCAGTAATTCCTTATGCTCCACTTGTATTTGAAACCCAAATGCTTCCATGTTCCCAGCACAAAGAGGAAAGTTTGGAGTGAGAGATGAGATTCTGCCTGAGAAGGAGGCATCAGCTCTCTCCAGGGCTTTGTGGCTGTGCTTATCTAAAGGGAGATGGTCATTGATACCAGCTGTCAGTGAGCTTGCTGCCTCGTTCATTTTTTTGTAGTTGTTCCAGGGGCTTCCTGTACCAATTGCTCTGGTTCAGTCTAAAGCTGACTCCAGGTGAAATCCCAGAAAGCCCAGAGACCACCCCCTCCCTTTCAAAGAGCCATCCACCAATTGCAGGTATTAACAGCCTCATAGAATGCTTTGGGTCAGAAGGCAACTTAAAGATGGTCTTGTTCCAAACCCCCTGCCACAGGCAGGGACACCCTCCACCAGAGCAGGAAGCTCAGGCTGCTCACACACACACACCCAGTGCCTACCACAATACTTGCAGTGTGGGCATTTGCTTGGGCTGTCCAGAAAATTTTTCTCAGTGAATGGGGGACAAGAATTGTGGCCTATTTTACTTGCAGCTTCCACATTTTCCTTGCTGTTTTGGTACAGCAGTTTCCTTCATTGCCAAGAAGATCCCTGCCCGAGCACTCGGATCACGCTGCCTTGGACATACATCCCTCCAACACAAAACCCAAGTTGTAATTACCAAGCAGGCAATGCACTTCAGAGAGACAGCAAAGCCCACTCCTGCTGGGCCCAGCTGTGGATATGGAATTGTCTGGGACTCTTTTCTACATTCATACCTACAATAAACCAGGACATCTTCCTTTCTCACTTCAGAGACAACTCCAGCAAGAATTACTGGGACATTTTTTGGCCTGGCATGAGCCAGGGGATGATCACATTGTGAGCACACCTGCTTACTGGTAACAAACAGCACCATATTGCAGAGTGTGAAGCTGCCATAGTTCAGTACTTACACATCCTTTGGCATGATTTTCCTTCGTGACACTCCATCCCAGGGTGACTGTGAATGCAGATCCATTTCATCTTTGAAGGAAGTTTCCAATTCCTTTTCTTTATGAAGCTGTTTATTTAGTAGTCTTACACTAAGTTATCATAGGGAATTGTGTTTGCACAGGGAAAAAACAAACAAACAAAATATGAGCCAGTTTCCTCTATTGCTGAAATCAACCTTAGCACTAATGACAGGAAGTTTTCTCTTATTTCCAGACCCAGTACAGTAGAAATAAGATGAACAGCAGCTCCTACAACATCACCCTAGGAAACCACTCAAGGTGGCTATTATTTTTATCTTTTAAAAGCCTAATTGACATAATTATTAAGTAGGTAAATGCAGCAATTATGAATTCACAAAAGCACTCAGGTTATCATATTCTATTCGCTTACCGTGACTATATTTTCAGTGACCTCATTGTAATCTGAATTCATACCAGTATTTTACTTAACCTGAAAAACAAAACAAAGCTGAAAGTCAAAAAAAACCCTGCTTTTATGGGAGTGCATTAACTGTTTTAAATATCAAAGCATTTTTTCTTTCAAATTGTTATTTATTTCAACCCATTCCAAGGAAAATAAATTGACACATCAATTTTATTGTTATGGAGCCTACTTAGCAAAAAAATACAGATGATCACAGAAATGTTGGTGTGATGGGACCTCTGGAGGTCACCTAGTCCTACCTACTGCTGAGCCCATAAGCTGTGTCTTTCTTTGTCCCCAGAAATGCCTGTTCTGACTCTGGTGCATGCCTACAAAACAGCAAGCCAGGGCAAACTCAGTCTCCATGCTCAGGAGGAGGATCACTGGGGAGGACAGAGCTGAATTCAAGCAGCAGGACGTGCCTGTGACCTGCCCTCAGTATATCAAGCTCTTCTGTACCAGACTGGCAAATCTTGCTCACCGTCCTGAGATGGTTTATGAGAACTGATAGGAGCAATCCTTTTCCACATCAGCAGAGATTCCACAAAGCCAGGAAATATGCAGTGCTTCTTGCCTGCTACTAATTCCATTTTTTTAGACACCAGGTCCCACCAAAAAAAAAAAAAATGCTTGAGACATTTTCTTGTTGATTTGATCCACTCATGCCAGAGCAGCTGTGTGTGGGCACACCATGCCTCTCAGATCATTGCAAACTAATTAAGGGCTTTCTTCACCATGTGGATAATTATTATTATTCAAAATGCATTGATTCATTAAAGAATTTGGCTCAGACACAATAAGTCCCTTACTCCTGGGTAAAGAGGGTGTTGTACAGCTCAGCCTTGGCTTCTGATCCTTTCCACTTGAGTCTCAGTCTCTGATTATCCTCAGGTTGCATCCTTACAAATTCTTGCTCTTAAAGGAAGCTGTGCTAGAGAAGATAGACCAAAAGTGAGGTTTCTAGAGGGAACAGCAGCAATTGTATCTAATTTTTCAAAAGCTTTCTACATTCAAGGAAATCAGTTTTGAACTTCCCTGGGAGTGAAGCTTCCAAAAACCAAGACCCAGGCTAATAAGAAAGATTATTACCATGTAGTACTGAAAATTCCAAGGGAATGTCATGTCATCTTGTCCAAGTCCCTGCATAATGCAAATGAAATAATTCCATCTAGTACTTAGAGTGGCATCAAAGCACACTGCCCAAAAGGCAGCTTGACCTGATTTGACAACTTCAAAAGAAACCAAATCCACGTAAGACTAAAAAATTCCCCTCTGTCATTTTGGAGAAAGTTGGGAGATGTAGACTGAATTCTGCTTCATCCTATGCTTCAATTATTTGCTTGTCACACTTCACTGCTGCTCAGTTTAGCCAAGGGATTTGGCTAATTTCTTCCAGGAGGAGGAAGTCAAGGTCCACAGATGATTTATTTGCAAACATCCATAAAATTAACTGCCTCTAAGTAAGAGATGACTTGGGCAACCCTTTGTGCCTATCTCCTTTTGTCCCTGTAAGAGGAGCTAATTTGGTTTTTTTCTCTTTTTTACTAACATATGCGCACTAGAAGTTAGACTGAAATGAAGAGCTAGACAAGACCTGTAGGTTTCTAGACCATCACCCACCTCTTGACCACTTGTGTCTTGGACCCATACCAGTCACCTTTACACAGATTTTTACACAGAAGTGTCAGAAGTTTTTCATCCAGACAGCAGCCTCACCTCACAGGTATCTAACTAGGAGTCCCAACAACTGTCCACATCTTCAGTTCTGAAGAGCAGTCATTTATACCAGTGAGCTCGAAAACACAACATTCAGTTCCTTTACATTTTGCACATCCTAGCAAAACACTTCATTCCTGAAGGCACACATTTTTCCTCAATTAAACATGAAAGCTGTTCAAGCCCAAAGATGACCCTTAATTATGGCTTTGAATGCACTTGTTAGAATTACCTCCTTGCTCATCTTGGGAAAGTATAATAAGAAGTAACATGATAATATGCAGTGCTGTAGTTTTGGAGTAATTGCCTAGTATGCATGAACTCTGTGAGGCCTTTTCCAATTACATTTGTAGCTTGCTAATGTTTGGGGATTTTCCAGGATAAATTACGTTAATTGTGTTCCTTGGATCTGTTTTCCACAAAAAGCCCAATAAACAGCAAGAAGAGGGAGGGAGAGAATTAAGTGGCAGAGTTAATTAGATTAGGCTTGTGCTGTAGTGTAGCAGGAAGATTCCACTAAATCCTATAATAGGCCCTAATGAGGATTTTATCATGCTTGTTAAACGGGTCATTTAGTTGTGTGACGGGGCCGCTGAGTGCAATGTAAAAACTGGTTAATAAAAAAAAAAAGTCTTTTAATTGCACACACAGGCAAAGAAGTGTCAAAAGAATCCAGCCAAATGGAATAGCCTCCAACCAAACACAGGAAAAGCTTTGCAGTTCCTGAAGTGGTGAACATGTACTGTGATTAGGCCACTTAATTTTCCTTGACTGGCATAAAAATTAATGCTTCATGAGTGATTCACACTGGGGAACTCTAATAATCCAGATTTATCAAAACAGAAATTAGATTTTTCTTCTTTATTTGTTGTCATGTTTTGTTGTTTGTATTTTTTTACAGAGCGTACAAAAATGAATGTAAATCTGATTGTTGTTGAACCATCTGTACCTGTCCCTCTTGTTAGTGTTTGTAGAAATATCCATAACAGAGTCACTGACTATTCTCATTAAGCTCTTGCCGGGGATGGGATAAGACAATCTTAGCATTTTGTTTTCAGGCAGCAGACGCCACTTAGAAAAATGAGAGTCCTGGAAAATGCACTCCATAGAGAATTCTTCCTCTTCACTTTAATTTTTCATTCAAAGACAAAGGTCCTGGATGTCCTGCTTAGTACTGGGCATAAGAAACCATATATGCCCTGAATTTGCCAAGGGGTGTGAACATCCAGTACTCTGATAGTTTTCTGTTTTCTCACCCCTGAGACCAACTCAAAAAGACTAACCTTAACCATGCAGACACACTTTGAGGCGATGTTTAATAAACAAGAAGCAAATCTAGACCATCAGCAAAAACGATGAAGGATACCATTTGATCCCCCTGCTTGTCAAGGTTCGCTAATTCAAATGAGACTCATGATAGGAGCTTAAAGGCCTCCTGTCTCCTAGAAGCCTGTAAATGGTTGCTCACTACAAGATACTTTCTTGGGTGATGTGTGGCCTGCATGACTTCAGAGGCAGAGTACATCTCATCCCTAACTGTTATTTCAGCCCCAAGCTCACATAAACAATAAGGGAAGATGTCTCCTTTATCTAGCTCTAGCCTTTGATTACTCTTCCAGTGCTCCCAGAGATGTTCTCATGTGTTCATGATTTCCTCCAGCATTCAGCTCAAGCAGCACAACAACTCCCCAGCTTGCTGCCAGCCTGTCAGGGCTGCATCTATGACACTTCCTCCCTTGTACTTGAAAACATCCATTTGTTTTCCCAAATGCAGGCAGGGTTTGATTTATATCAATCTCCACGGCGTGTGGCAGGGACCAGGTGGCGGCTGAGCAGAAGACCATCATGGCTCCCACCAGTCCAGCAAGGGACAGCCATTACCCCGAGCAGCCCGTGGTGACACAGCAGCTGCTGTGCCTCCAGCACAGCTTGGTGGCACCCCAGAGGCACGGATAAGGGACAGCAGGGCATCCATAAATGCCTCTTCCAGCACCCGGTGCTCTGCTGCCTCAACAACCAAACATCTGCTGGGGAAAATGAACACGAGGAGTTCAACTCTTCCCTGCTTATTCATTTTACACCAGTGATTTTTCAGCTTCTTTCGGTTTGCAGGGGTCTAAGCATATTCTAATGGCAGCATGTGAACCCCCCTGCAGGGATTCAAGCCAACTGCTTTATTTTCCTAGCTCCCATTTCAGGAATGTTCTATATGCTCTAGGAGACCCAGAACTAGCTACAGGTGGAATATTGCTGTCCTGATCACTTTCTAATAACATAACAAATAAAATAAAAGTAAAAACACCTGTCGAATAAGACATGACAACACCAGCCCGCACACACTATTGGCATCGTAACTGTACATGTGTCTGAGCTTGTTTAAAATCTAAGTTTTATCTGTGACAAAGACAATCCTTATAGAGCAGCTACTAGAATTTGCTAAATTTATGGCACCTGCTTTATCTTCCTTCTTTGAGTCCTTCTTACAATAATCCTGTGCCATAGAAGCTTCCCAAAACTATGTAAACATTAAGTAGCTTTCACAGCTTTACAAGATTTATATCATCATTGTATTAAGTTCATATGTATCATTCTATTATCCTTTTTGTATGCTTAGTCTGTAATCATTGAATTCCCTTCTCTGTGTTTCTCCAGACTCGACACAATGGACCCTGATCTGTATCTGGATTCGCTCCACACTACGAACATGAAAATGTTAAAATGATGTTATCTTTTAGAAGCAGTTGCATTGTGGGCCACTCTGGGGCAACTGAAACTCTTACAGATAAGAGACTCCTGGATAAATAAACCAGCACTGCAGTTTGACTTCCTTGCTTCTTTATCTTGAGTTTTCAGAGCTATGTTCAGCCAGATTACTATGGGCCAATTCTCCTGTCCATCAAGATATCTGAACAGCCACATCAGTCAACATGTAAAGTGATCCCACATCCAGGGTCCAGTGTGCAATCTGTCAGTGATCCTGCAAACAAGCTCCAGCTCCTTCCTGCTCACAGTCTATTTCCTCAAAGTCACCTCAGCAAGCACAGGGATGCTGAAGACCCGGGCGGGATAGGAGGTTCAAATCACACTGGTGGTCAAAGTCACAGCAATGCCAACCAGACAAGTAGGCCAATGTGCTCTGAAAAGAGACTTGGGAGACTCTTATGTTCACCAGGGCCTGCTGAAATGGTTAAAGCCAAGCACAGGCTCTGTTGCCATATCAATAACCATGCTACATCTGTCATACTACAAGATACAACTGCTTGTAATGGCTGGATAGCATTTTGCCCTTAATGTTTCATTGCATTTGACATTGCACAACTCAGTCTGCTACTCCCAGCTTGCAGAATTAAGTTCACTTTACTGAATCATTTTGCCAAGGAAAGACTTCTGGTTTTCTTCATCTACTCATCAAAATTATCTGTCTATGGGTGCACACACTTATCTATGACAACATCCCTCAGATACACAGCTGTGACTAGTAACACAGGACAGACCAGGAAACACAGACTAACAATGTGACCTACAAAGAATATTCAAACAGTGGCTGCCATACTGCTTAGAAGACAGGGGAGAAGATTTGGTAGTGGTATTCAAATAAGTCATCCAGGGAGAGAAAGCCTCTTGACTTTAGAACCAGCTCTGCTTTGAAAAGAAGGCTGTTCACCCAACAGCTGCCCAACTCTGTGCTCTAACATACCCTTGAACTCATTAGAGCAAAAACAGTGGGTGTAAACTTCAGCAATGGAGATTTAAATTAGATATCAGGAGAATTAAGAACTAGGAAGCTGAGGGAAGTGTGATGACTCTTGCAGAAGGGTTTTATGAACCATGTAGAAAAACATCATGCTGGAACAGCCTCTGGGGTGGAGGGGTAGGATAGATGATCTATTGAGTCTCTGCTATACATCTGATATCTGTGATTTGACACATTTCCTAACAAAAGCTGGACAAGTAGGATGTACATTAAAGGAGTGTATTGCTTCACAGCAGAGCAGACTTCCCTTCCAATCAATGAGGCTCCCAGAGCACCAAGTGCTGAAATAAACTCAAAATATTTTAATTGGTGACTTCCTTTGTTTAAACAATAAAGAAGTCATATGGGTCACTTCTGTTGTGGAGCAGCACAGACTGTCTGTCAGGCACAGGCAAGACTTGTATAACAACAAAATGGAAAATGCTGGCTTTA
Source organism: Haemorhous mexicanus (assembly GCF_027477595.1). Lineage (NCBI taxonomy): Eukaryota > Metazoa > Chordata > Aves > Passeriformes > Fringillidae > Haemorhous > Haemorhous mexicanus. The sequence goes on from NC_082348.1 coordinate 13,970,817, forward strand.
TGTTGTCTGCTAGTATACTTGCGACCTGGACTTCTCCCTTTTCTTCCTTTTTTTTTCCTCTCTCTCTCTTGTTTTTTTCCTGTTAATGCCAAGCCCTGAAAACATCCCAACTTGCCAAGTTCTCTTGCTACAGACAGCTGAAGCTGCTAATTGCAGTCCCATCAGTAAAATGCAGACCTGCCCCTCATCTCTCCTGTACCATTCCTGTCTTTCCCTTGCAGTTAATGAAGTGTCTCACGCTGCGGAGGGAATAGTTTGCAGACCCAGCTTTCACCAAGATACTTACAATGCTATGTTCACAGCAAGGAATTAGAGCCAAAGCTCTCTGAAAATCAAAGGAAGAAAGAACTACCCACTGTTATATAAGCTGGGCAGGCAGTGGGCTGCAGATACAAACTGGCTGGGGATGGCTCTGTTGCATGGATTGCTCTGGACATCGCTGTCTCCCCTGAGACTGTTTGTTTGCTTAGTCCCTGATGCAGCACACGCTCCAAGTTTCATCTCTTTGCTTTTTGTCAAAAGGTCAAGAACACTCTGTGGATACAGCATGGCTTTTTCTTGAGAGGCAGAAGAAATGTGCTGCCTGGGAAGAGCAAAATCCTTTGGCATGGGAGTGTTGTACAGGGAGCTGACCTGCCTTTCAGCTCTGTTCCTGGAGGCTGGGGAAGCTACACTTGTGATACTCAGCAAACTGAGTGAGCTCCCTGACATGGCACAACATCCTGATGACACCCTTTGCTTCTCCAGACTTCAAGTTCCTGCGGTTTAGGAGTGCAAATGTGGGTTTTTGTTTTTTTTTCCAGGGTGTTGGGTTGGTTTGGAAGTCTATTTTTTCCAATAAGAAGTTGTACTGAATTAATCTTAAACCTGTGACCTGAATTAAACTGACTTGGGGGACTCTAAAACTCCCCCCAAAAGTGGTCATCAACATGTAAGGGGAACAACTGCTCTTAGCCTGTCTTGAAAATCCAGTGGTGATGGAGGATGGATAATCACCTCCATCATTACAGCTGCATTAGTTTTAGCTACAAGGAACTAGAATTTCTTCCAGACTGTTTTGTCCACTCAGTCTCCCATAGAGAGTCACCTAGGAGAGGAAGAGGAGGGATAATTCCCAGGAATTAATAAATTTTGGATATGCCATGACATATGCTTGATATGCTTGGTACTGGCTCCCAGGATCCTTGTCTGTCTCTGCTGATCCTGTCTGCCCCTGCACCTTCCACACAAGTCCAGAGTTTGTACAATATTTGGGCCCAGGGCATCTCATCCCCTCAATCAGAGTATTTATTTAAATACATAACTGATTAAACTAAAATAAGCCAAATACTGAGGCCCCAGGTGCTCTGGAGATTAATACATGGCTATATTTATGTTAGCACCTGATTTCTCCAGAGATGGAAAACTGGCTCTCATCCCTGTCACAGCTGCCTCTGCTTTCTGTAGGGAGGATTGAAAGGGCCAAACCTCAAATAGGATTTCTAGATCCAGGCTTGCAAACAAAGCAAAATCAACAAACATATGGGATTTAGAAAAAAAAAAAATAAAGATCAAGGAATACTTAATTGCCATTTGCTTCCTATTGTGAAGGGTTCATTTCTAAGTCTTATCTCCAGTTATGAAGGCTGAAAGTTATTCACAGTCATCCCAAGGGTCACAGTTTAGCTACTTCCTAAGCACCTGTGAAAGGAGGCAAAGGAAAAGGTCATGCGTGCTGTACAGTAACCACACATGCAGAATTTCAAAGCACCTCTTCAGTCTCCATGGGAAATGCTTAGAAATCAACAAATTGCAACTGTTTGGAAATGCTTTTGCTTTCTAAAGCTGTGAGCACCTAATCTATCCTTGTGTTCTTACAGCCATCTACGTGCATGTTTCTGGCAAACTCTTCTCAGGTTGAAAGTTTTAAAATCTAACTGGTTGAATGTAACAGGACTTTGTGCTGAAAGTGGTCCCAGCCATGGAGAGAAAGAGGCAGAATCCCTCGATGCACCCAGGCTGGTGGGGAAAGGATGAGTCTTTGCCTTGTGATCACCAGGTGCTAAATGCAGTATAAGAAAAGTGCTCCCAGCACAAAAAAAACTTTTAATTCTCACTTTTTTCTGTTGGTGTGAATGAGATGTATGTCTCACCTGCCTTAGGCAGACCCTCAGTGCTAAATGTGGGCAGGCATTTCCCCACAAACATTTCTGCCATCATATCTCAGCCAGGGCTCACCTGCTGTCCCAGGTTCAGGGCTGTCCACATTGCTCAGCTGTATCTGCTGCTTCACACAGCTCTGTTCTCCAGAGGTGAACCACTCTTAATATATCCTAGTGCTGCTAAAAACATTAATAAGAACACACACACACTCTCTCATACAGAGAACTCAAGGAATTCATCATATTAATGGACAGCCCCTGAAGCACTGTAAATTCAAGCATATGAATTTCAACATCTTCAGGGGTTTTAATGGCAATTTTCCCTTCTGGTATCTAAGTGTTATAAAACTCTGGGCAAGTCAGTGAACCAGGGACTGAAACTGATTTGAAATAAAAGCGAAATGACTCAGGGGTTTAATTGTCCAGGCTGGGCAAAGTGAAAAAAAGTAAATAAGCACTTTGTTATACATGATGGAAAACAAATTGGAGCAAGTCCAATGCTGCAAACTTTCTTCAGGCAAAATTTTCATCAGTTTCACTGGCAGGGGCAGGTATGAGTTCCCAGAGTGGGACTCAGTGACTGGAAATCATCAAAAGCTCTCAGAGCCACAGGGCATTTTTGAACATCAAACTGGAAACAGCCAGAAGGTGGGTGATTTTCAGAGCATTTCTCCTATATAAATTTGGGGTTTTTAAAACTTCTCCACCAGGGCAATAAAAAGTTTGATGTTGAAGTTGTGCTCCCTCAAACAACATGTAGAGTGGTGTATGATGTGAAGAATACTGAATCTAGCACCCTACAGGGGTTGAATTATTTTCATAAAGTACTTCCTTCATGAAAGAAAATAATCTGTTTTTTTCCTTTTAATTACAGGTGGTATTTTTCACAGGAAAACTTTGTTTCCACTCGATGATCTATTTTTTTTTAGTCAAGAGTCAAATAAGAGGATTTTAGCTTTGCGCTGACATTTCAAAAATGCCAAGAACATCAACATTTGTTCAGATCATAGGTGTCACTATTCATCAATCTGATAGTTCAGAACTGGGATTTTCCAGAGCAAAAGCATTAAGAAAATTTTTGATTTTTATCACATCTCAAAAACACATTTTCAAAAACTTCTCCCAATCTCCAGATGAAAGGACTGCATCCACCACCGACTGACCCTGTGTCTCAGAAGTCTCCAGACTGCCTGGGAGGGGACACACTCCTGCCACAGCCCCCTCCCAGGCACTTGCACTGTGCAGTAGCACCTGATCCACCATGTCTGGGAACAACACAACATCCTATCAAGGGCTCACCTCTCACCTGAGCCGGAGAGCTCTACATCTGCTGAGATCAAGAGACTCACTTGGAGGATTCAGAGGCGATGTGCAACATGCCCTGCATTTTATTACTGCAGATGGAGCAGCCAGCACAGCCCTAGCCATGAGGCTACCCAGCTACCTGCAGCCTTGACTGCTCCCTGATGCCACCACGCTGCCACCTCTGCTTGCTTCTCCATTCAGCTGGGCACTGCTGCCTGCTGCCCATCCACACAAAGGGATGGGGTCAGGAGAAGGGCCCTCCCTGTCTGGCAGTGCTCCTCCACCTCTCCAAGGCCTGAGTGGGACAGCAGAGCAGAGACACTGCACAACAGTCCATAGCAGTCAAGGAGGGGGTGCCTGGCATAAAGTTCTCCAAAATCATGGGGAAATTGAAGGAAGGAAGGAATTCGCAGTGTTAATGTGGGCAGGCAGAGGAGCTGGAAATTCACCTGGCTTTCCCACCCAACAGTTTCTCTCCCTTCTCCAAGTGGTGGCACTAAGGACGAGGTACATGATTTCCCCCAGGCCCCTTCATGTGGTGAGGCTGAAAGCTCCTCTGGAATTGGCAGCACTGCTAAAATCTAATCAGGTGCTTCTGTGCAACAGACCCAGAAGCAATTGCAATCAAGCCAATTGCTGCATCTGATTACACATGAAAACCCTCGTGCTGCTAAGTGTTTTGCAGTGCTTAATAAAATGTGCTGGTCTTACCTCAAATTGCATCAGGCAGGGCTGGCTTGGGGTTTTTTTAATATTAAGAATTATGTGAACAGAAAGAAAGAGGAAGAATAGGATGGAATTTGAAAAAGCAACCAGTGAAAGCAAGGTAAAAGAGGCTGAAAATACACTTATTCCCTCATATGCCTTCATCATAGTGAAAGGAGATCTTCAGGATGAACTTCATAGAAACCCCAGCAATCCCAGGAGAGAATTTGGCCAGGTGCCCATAGCTCCTTTGCTGGCCTCGTGACAGATAGTCACACTGGTTAATCCAAGGCAGTGGTCTAATTCCCCAGAGAACACTTTGGGTTTAACACACCCAAAATCTTGGGTTTGGGGCCACACACAAACACCCCTGAGCAAAGGCACTACACCAGTCAAAACAAACTAAACCCACAGTATTTGTACCACTTCTGGCTGAGTTTCTGTTTTTCCCAATTTTCCAGCAATCTTCACAAAAACAGGATGAAAAATCTTAACTCTGAATTTTCCTTGTTAACCCATCACTTAGAAGTCATGGATTTTGCAATTAGTACATCAGCACAGCCCATCCTATGTTCCCTAAAGTCTTGATTTAAAGTGGGCCAGCTGGAGACAGAAACTGCATGCCTGTGATGACTCTGGAGAAGTCTTGCCTGCACTGTGCTTAGTCTAAGTGGGAATTCATCATTTCACAGGCCCTGTGAGTCACACATCTCCTCCTCCAGCCAGTCCCACCATGTCCCCATCTCCCACACTTGCAGTGCAGCACCACCATCATCCCAGTCAGTATTCTCAGACCTGCTGTGACCATCAAAGTGCCATCCCTTGGCTCTCTGGGCACCCACCTCCACATCTCTGCAGCTCAGATTTGCTGCCTGGGCCAAGCACCTCCAGCAGTATATGGTTCCTCCTGAGCTCAAAGGAAGTATCTGCAGACACACAGAGCTTCAGCCATTTCCAGAAAGTCCCAGAGGGAGGGAAGCCCCAAAGAGCCTGTTTGAACATTTGAGAGAAACAAAGAGTGATGGTGAAGAGGGATTAATGAGCAAAATGACAGCCACTTGCATTTTCTTTTATAACATAAATTGTCCCACTGTCAATTATGGTTTAGTCATGGCAGAGGAATTTATATTTCTGCAATAATGAGTAAAAGCCTGAAGCTGCCACAAATCCTGGAGCAAGAGGCCTCTCATCCCTGCTGCACTAATTTTCAGCTATGAAATCCAAAACTTCATAAAGAAGAGATACTCCTCCCTACTACTCTGACAACAGCAAAAAAGGAGCAAGAAATTGCAGTGGGAGAAGAAAGCACCAGGTCAACAGTGATTCCCACACACAGCCAACCTCTGCCAATTGCAGCAGAGACTTGGCCCTACTTCCTGGTTTTCAGTTTGGAGCTGATGAATTAATAACCTCTGAAAGTCAAAGCCATTCCTCGTGATTGCTGGTCAGGGTTTGGCAGAAGTGCTGCAGAAATCTCTGGCTTGAAAGGGAACTGCAGTTGCAAACTGGGACTTAGAGACACCAGTGTACATCTTCCCTTGAGGAAAAGACTGAGCTCAACAGCCAAATTCCAGGGCAGAAAGTTTTATCCTATCACAAGTGAAGAAATTAAAGTCATAAAATGTTTCATGATGCAATAAAGAATACTGACAACAGGGAATCATTAAAAGCATTATTATTTTAACATAAGGCCAAGATAACCAATAGTCAGAAGCACTATCTTCCTCTTACAGTGACTTGGCCTCCAGGAGTGAGAGGAAATCTGAATGCTCTGCTCTTCCATGCTCTTCCATAGGTTCACCATATCCAACCTGTCCCTTTGGATTCCTTGCAGAGGCCCCCATGCCCTCCTTCAAAGTTCACCAAGATACTGAAGGGTGCTTCAGTGGTTTTGGAGTCGCTGTTGAAGTCCATTCAGAGCCCCAGAACAAAGGCACTGGGAGGGTTAATGCATCCTGAGTGCTGGAAAAAGCACTGCTTTAAGCTTTCAGCAGAAGGATGAGGCTGTGCATGCCTGCTCAGGGACTCACGTCAGGAATTAAGCCTGCAGTGCTCATTAATAATAATGAGAACTAAATGCTGTATTGCATGTGTCGTGATGGGAACAAACTCCTTCTGGTACAGCATGGGGCTGTCCTAAACAGATGATTTAATTAGTATGTTACAAGTATTGATTGTGGGAATAAATATGAATTCAACAAATACTGCTAATGAGCTTCTCAACCCAGCAGTATGTCCTCCACACAAACCAGAAGCAGTTGCTAATTTAATAAATTTCATATCCCAATGCTGACAGGAAATCTTAAAACCACTCTTAATGGCAAGACCAAAAATAATCTCTGCTCCCCTCAAATCTCTGTTTCAAGTCAGCATTTACAATTGGCCTTTCCATATTCTCATTTTCTTATTTTACTGTGTAGGTTTCTCTTTTAAAAGATGTTATTTTTTTTAGCAAGCAGAATGTCTGTGTGAGGACTGGGAACAGGCTTCCTGGGAGGGGCCCAGGAGGTAGGTCTCTACTAATCATTGGACTAAAACCAAATATCTACATATATTCTTTTTGCTCTGGTCTTTTCCTGTATAGAGTTGCTGTGAGCCTGCACAGACCCCTGTGCTAGATACTAGGACCAATTCAGACCCTACATTAAAATAACGTGTTCAGAGAAGTCCTTCTGCAACTCCTCCATTTCATGTTTGCAATTTCCTTTCTTTCTGTGCTTATTCTCATTCTGCTTCTCATTTAAAGTCTTTGGGAGACTGAACTCTCCTGGCTGTTCACTTCTGCTGGTGCAGCACAGAGGGGTCAGCAGGATTTTAGCCACCATTCTCCAAAATCTGGCAATAAACCTAAGTGCCCAACAGGACTCCCAGTTGGTCCACAGAATACAAGCAACACCAGGTCCAACTGGAAGCCATCCTTTGCTATCCATCAGCTAGCCAGACCTGTCCCAGATAACCCTACATCTCTTGATTCAAATTTCTTCTTCCTGATGACTCATTGCACTACTAGATTTTTGCATCCATCATGACTCAGCTGTTTGAGTAGCTCCAAACTGGGAAGAAGGGAAGGATTCTCTCCAATGAATTTGACCTTCACTTAATAGTTATTCATAAGTATATATATGAACAAAAATTTTCACCTGAATTGCCTGCATTTTTGCAAAAGAGAGATTCCCAAGCTTGTGTATATGGTCATTAATTGATGCTTTCCCATCTGCTCTTTGCAGGGAATATGCAGGTTTATTGATAATATTAGCTGTGGTAGTCAAGGGAAAAATCTCTGACTGTTGTGCATTAGCTCAGCTTCTCTCTGTTCTGGCAAGTTTGACTTATCATTAAACATCCCAGAAATGCCAGCTCTAAAAATCATTTCTACTTTGATGTTATTTTCCATCTCTGAGAAATTGCTGCTCTCTTTTGGGGATTTGATTTTTATTAGAAACTTTTTTAAAGGCCAAAAAGCAAGAAAAGCATCAACAAAATCAAATGACTCCATCTCCAACTCAAGAAGAGAGCCAAAACCCTTCCACATTTCAGCCACTTTCTTGATGCACATTTTTCAATCCATCTTGCTCTCTCCCTTCTTTATTACATAAATGTATGAAAGGAAAATAGATTTTTTTTCCTAGTCAAAATTATTATCTGTTATGCTATATGAGAATTTAAGAACAGTCAGTCTGGGTTTAAAAATATGTCCAGCCCAGTATGCTTCCACAGCACAGGAGGTCAAGTGAGCTTGTACAAAACCTTCCCCCAGGCACAACTTTCCTCCATGAGTCATTAGCAGTCATTAGCATTTTCTTTGTGTTGATTAGCACTTGCATGTAATAACTAATTACATATAGTTCATGAAGCTCAAATTCAGTGTTACTTTATGATGACTAGTTGGTGCTAATCTATACTGGTGTTGAAAGAGCCAAGTGCCCTCTTCCCTGTTCCCATTTATCGAAATGCCAATCCATGTGCACTTATACAGAGATCCTGAGCAGATAACATTACTCACCATTTCCAACCTCCCCAGAGAAGTGTTTTCACTGCAAATGTTCCCAGCCTCGTATAACACTGAGTTGTTCTTGTCATGTCTCCAAAGTGAGCTGCTCACTATCAGCTGTGTGCATCTGTAGGCCAGAATCACTCTCATGAATAAATAAGAAGGCATGATCAGTTATCAGGAGCATCAACATGCTGGAGAAGAAAGCTCACTAGGGGAGGGAAAAAGCTTTCATTACTTTTAGATGCCCTTTTGGTCTTATTAGAATGGAAACTGTGGGACTAGAATGTGAAGGGAGATAAAAAGTGCTGGCAATGGTGGATTTTATTGAAATAAAAAACCAATTATACATACACACATTGTCAAGTTCCTGTTCCCAGCTTGAACAGGAACTGTGTGGCCTTCAAGCCCTGCTTACAGAGTGTGGTGGCACCAGATCCAGGAGGGGCTGTTAGCACAGGAATGTCCTCCCAGCTTGGTTTGTTGAGGGCCTGGAGTACCACCAAGCCAGGTTTGGGTCCCAGGACTGCAGCCAGTTTTCCTCCTTTTAGCCAGTCCATTACAGAGCTGCTTCTGTCCCTCCTGCCTGCACAGTGACCAATTCCACTGCACTCAGCTGGACTCCAGACAGAGAACCTGTTAAATAAGAAGCTGCAAAGGATGTAGAGCCTGGCTTTGCATGTGCTTGTTATTCCTACCCATAGGCTGGAACAAACCTTCAAATTTCCCTATCAATTCAGATATTCCAATGCAAGGACTTCAGGCTTGATTGTTCTCTGCAAGCCATTCCTACAGATCTAAGTAAAGAATTAAATTACACAACAATTAAGGTGTGGAGACTCTGCAGAGACCAATCCTGGATCATTGCTAAGAGTGCTTAATGATCCTTAAATTCAGGAGGAAGAGAGAGGACCTCACTTCTCCCAAGAGCCCATTTTTGCCATTTGGATCAGGTCCAAAGAAAAATATGTCAATTTTCTTCCAGGGAAATTTCTGCAGGTTTGGCTCTGCAGAGAAAACACTGAGATGAAAAGTAGTTAAATGAGTTGTTTGGTTGGCTTTGTCTTTGGCTGAATTTTCTGATGTCTGATAGATTGTGAGTTCTGAAGCCTTTTCCCAAGTCTGGACAGTAATAGCAGCGTAGTCTTATGTGGACTCCACTGCCTCGCAAATCTGTAGTCATGCACTAACACAGAAAAATTCTCCTCAACTTCTTTCAGGTCTCTTCTTTTTACAAAATACATAGAAGCTGGCTATCTTTGAGATCTCTACCCTCTGTCAAATTTGATGACAATTCAATCCTGTAAAAAAGTCATGCAGGTAGAAGATGAGCACACATGCCTAGATAGACACAGGAAGCATGGTCACACAAGTCAAGAACAGTGCAGCAGAGGATTGGTTGATCCAAGATTTTCCTTCAATGCTGATCAATGCCACCTATTTGAGGAAACATATTAGAACATGACAAGCATTCAATGATACTTCAAGTATTTTTTCAGCCTCCGGGAAATCCTGTCAAACGTTTTCCCTACCAAAGGGATACCCATTAAAGGATATTTTTTCCCAATAAATTTGTTCACTTATATTTTACATGCATGGAAACTTCTAGCATCTACAGCAACTGCATCAAGGAGCTCCACAGCCTAAGGATACATTTTGTGAAGATGACTTCCTTTTTTTTTCTCTGAGACTGCACCATCACAGTTTCATGCTCCCATATTGAAAAAGGCATGGTCTTTTCATTAGATTTAGAAAAAAAAAAAAATCAAACAAATAACCCCAGTCTGTACAAGAAAGTACTTGGCCTGCAGGCTACTCCTGAGACCAGCATCAGAATCTCACTAGTCACGTTAGATGTTCAAACACACACAAATCTGAAGGCTGCTAACACTTGGTTTACCCATCCCTCGTGTCAAGACTTCTGAAAAGAAACCCTGAAACCCAGATAAGAAAAAGTATAGAAATGAAAGTTCTCAGTCCAAACTCTCCTTGTACAAGCTATCCATTACACTGAGAAACATCAAAGATATTTGATTCTGGCTTTGGAGACTTTTGTAAGCTCTTTTCCTCTATAAGTAGCTGGGCCATTTTCTCTATGTACAATATATTAATATCATCCAGTGACTACTGCAATCAATGGAAGCCCTCCAGTTCAGCTCAAAATAGTTAATCAGGCTCCAAAAGCTGATCTTTGTTAATCTGCTTTGAAAACCTAAAAATCAAGGCTTATTTTCTCTTTTGAGACCTCTCAACATCTTGAAAAACTACTCAATCAGACCCTCAGATTACATTATTTATTAATCTGCTCTGCAAACCTAAAATAGAGAAAAAAAAATAAGATTATCAATGTCTCAAAGAGTGATGAATGTAATTTTCACTGATCCTCTATGTAGGAAAACTTAGGGCTGCTAATACTGAATATAGGTCAATAAATCATCCTAGTAAGAGTGACCTAATTAACACTCAAGCACTGATTTGAATGCATGAAGCTCATTATCTTCACTTGAGGCTCACTCTCATAGAAAGTAAAAAAAAAAATTAAAGCTAAAAAACTCATGGAAAACTTAGTGGAAGCAAAGTTTCTGGACAAGATTAAAGGCAAATATTGCTTCTGGTTCCCAGTCTAAGAGTTCTCCAGAACAAGAGGAGACAATTGGAAACACTTTCAATTACTCTGGTACAGCACCCCTGATGATGACTCTGTTTGTAGAAGCACTCATTGGCTGTTTGAAAGGATGTTCAGAGCTCAAAGGATATAAAAGCACAGTATGTTGCAGTACCCAAATAGCACCTCTGCAGTGACTTATCCCTATGGAATACACAAGCCCTGGCCTGGCAGGCAGTATATTCCACCCCTCAGGGTCTTCGTCTGGAGGAATCAAATCCATTGCTCTGCCTTCCTGATTGAAGGCCAAAGAAATTTTTACAACTGCCTATGTACCTAAACTCAAAAATCCTTCCTTAAATTATTGTAATGCCCAAGACTAAACCTATATAGTTTCCTTTTACAAGCCCTTCTTCCCCAACACCAATCAGCTGGAATAAGAATTTTCTCATTGCTTTTGTACTAAAAGTCGAACAGTGAACAAGGGAATATACTATGGCAGATGAGCAGAGTAGTATTTCTTCTGAGTATCACATGTCAATTGAGAAAGATTTGGACCAGAAAGTGACCAAAGCCAGCTCTTTGACAGACAAGGTGGATTCTCCCTGTGGTACAAATGCCCACCATTGCATCCCCAGCTATGCATCAGACACAAGTGGCAATAACCCAAACACACTCAGCTCTTGGAAAGAACTGAGTAATTTGGAATTAGCTAAGTATGAGGTAGTTTAGACACACTTAATCTGGAAACTAGGAATTATTTCTAGTAGATAAAGGAGACAATTTCTAGATAGATGAACAAGACAAATAGAGATTACTGGTTTTGAAGCTGAATGTTGATGTATGACAAGGATGATATAGTGTAACAAGTTTCTGCAGTGGAGCAGAGCTCTTCTGTGACCTGTAGTCTTGCTTTCACAATGTACAGCTGTGTATAAACTCATGTACTCTTATTCAGTCTTTGGGAAAGGTGCATGAAATTGGGAAATTGAATCCATTTATCTCATTAACTGAAAAAAAAAAACTGAAGTGGAATTCTGTTCCATGCAGCTCACTTGAATTAATTAACTAAAGCCTGAATCAGTGCTTGTTTGCAAATACTGTCATTCTAAATCAGGAACCAGAACCAGCAATTGTTCTTTTTCTATTAGAGTCATTGAGGAGGGTACCATTTGATTAGCCCCTGGCTTCATTGATTAATTTATCATTTCTTTGTTTGGTATAGATTTTGATTGATTTTCTGTGCTCTTTGCAAATGAGTAGGTTGTCATGAATACAAAAGCACTTCACACACAACCACCACCACAGCTCACAGGTCTGTTGTTCTCCTGATGCTCTACTCACTGAAACTGCCTCTTTTTGCTGTCCACCAGCTCTCACTCACAACAACTGCTGTCTGAATCATTTACTGCACCTGAGCTACAGCTTCCAAAAAGTATAGTGTCCTTACTAGAGACACAACAGGACAGAAGAGCAGGTAGTCACAGTGCTCCTTCAGTATGAAATTAAGGTCTATTTAGACACAGGTCTCATTATAGCATGACACCAGACTGCTGCAGAGCTATGACATTTTTAGAAATTGCTGCTGATAAGCAATAGTTAATATTTTAGGAATAAAGCAGAGATATGATGGCATTATAGGGCAAGACCATACCCATGTGGTCACACCAGCTTGTCCGGTTTGATTTTGGAATGATAGGGGCTCACACTGGTTCTGCAAAGGGAGCCTTGCCTCATGAGTGGATTACCTGAGATGGTGTTACAGCCCCTCTGTGGGAAATGGATTTGTAGGGAGTTTTTAGGGTTTGATAGAAGGTTTACACCTTCTTAAGATCAAAAGATGTTACTCCAAAATCATAGCCAGTAGTATCAGATGGACACACAAACAGAAATGAGAGGACCTGTTAAATCTGAATATAGAATACATGAGCTATTGAAAGGAATTTATTGATAAAGGTTCAACAGCTAAGGGACCTAGGTTTAGTTTGTGACTCTTCCTCCTGTGTCTTTAGGAAGTCAATTAATCCTTTGGGGCATACCTTCATCATCAGCAAAAACAGATATTGCCCTCTCATCTCCTGGAAATCATTGTCTTGAAGACAAGTGCCTTAATGCTGTGCTCAGGTCCTCATGGACCCATTGTCCTGGTACTTTGTGTTTAGTTTTCTGAACCAGCAAGTTTTGTTAAATTACTGTTCTGACCACAACATTGCAAGAAATCAAATCCCCACTGAGAATAGAGAGTCTTTTGTTGTCTCCTGCTGCACTATTGGCAAAATTAGAGGGGCTGTGCTAGAAAAAATGAAATTGACTGTTGACAAGAAAAAAACTGGAACTACTAAGACCAATTAGAAAAAAAAGAACAAAAAAAAAAAAAAAAAAAGGAGAGATGGGGGAAAACTGCACAAATAACCACTGTGCTTTTAAGTGTGTGACAGAAGCAGTGTTCATTAGAGCAGTACCATTAGGAATTGAAAATGGGACTTCTGATTTTGTACATATGTGCCTATATGTACTTACCTACATGTATTCACGTATTTATTCACATTCCTACACTAGTATCTCTTCAACTGACAGTCAGGAGTTCTTTATCTGTCTCTGAAACATAGTTCACTGAAACAGAATGTACTATAAGATAATTTCTTACTAGCAATGGCTTGAAAATACAGAACAGACAGCTTGAAGTGTACCCAATTCATCTGTGATGAAAAGCAGAACAAAGACAGTATTTCCAGGGTATAGAAAGAGAAAGTATAAATGTGATGCAGATCAAGTGTCTGAACCTTTTTCCATTTACCCCCATAAAAGTTCAGTATTAAATTGAAAGGGTTACACTGAATTTTAACAGCATGGCATAGCCCTGTTCTATTGTTACTTCCCTCAAACCTAATAGTAAGCAAACCACCGAGAAACAGAGAGGCACAACTCAGGGTTTCATCCCTGATTAAAAGACTTTGGAGCATGACAGAAAGCACAAAAGCTGCTGGGAAGTTGGGTATCCAGATACCATCTTTTAGCGTTTGTCGCTTGGCGGGTTTCTGATGTACCCAGGATGATACTTCGAAGCCAGGTGAGTCACCCTTCTAGCCCTTTTCAATAAAAGACTACACAGCAATGAATGTAAGGTAGTGCAGAAACAGAGAGAGTGGGATACTCCCCTTTTCACCTCATGAAATAAACTATCATGTTAACAATCCTGAAACATCGATCTGTGCTGCCTTGCATTATAGAAACACCATCAAAAACTAATTAAGAGCCAAATACCATGCCATCTATTTCAAGATATGTTTCTGAAAGCATTTCATGCTTCTCTTGAGCTAATTCTGTGATCTCATGAAAATAAAGCGTTCATCATTACTCCCAGACACACAAAGACAGAGAGAGGTAGCACCTAAGCAGTCCTTTTTGCCTAACTACTAAAACAGCACTTTTCTTCCAGGTTTAGAACTGATTCACAACAGAAAAAGTCAGAAGGTCAACAAACACAATTAGATTCAAAGCACAGACAAGCAAATCTTCACTTCAGGCCACATCTCCAAACAGCAGCCAGTTGGCAGAGAGAAGCTCAGCAGGTTAGCCTTGTCCTCTCTGCCCACTTGCCAGAACAAATGGTGCTATTTCAGTCTGCCGTGGCTGCAGGCAAGCGATTAACTCTCAGGCTGATAAACTGAGAGCAGGTCTAAATGGAGCAACCCAGTTTTTCCGTGGGGTTCTCTAATCACAATTCACCACCTAGTAGGAAGAAGTGTAATCTTAAATTTTTGCAGCTTTTCTGCTGGGTAACATGATTATATTGTAAAGCCATAATACAGTATAATGCTGTATACCTTTATGGAGCCTGAGATGGCTGCAGCATTTTAGCAGCATTGTAATACAAAACCCAACCCACTTTACACACAGAATATATTTAGCCCCTGTTACAGAGAAGTTGAGAAGATAAGGCTAAGCTGATCAATAAAGAGTCTACATAACCTCCATGCAATGAAGCAATATGAGAAAGATGAACTCAGGATTTGACAGAATCCAAAAGTGCAGGAGAGAAATCCTAAAATTAAAGAGAAATAAAGAGGAGTTATCAACTGTGAGGTGAAGAAAACTACATAGGCGGGCTTAAGGTTGACCAGGACATGGGCAAAGTGAAAAAGGATTTCCAACAAACTGAACTGAAGCTAGAAAAAAGAAGTTTTGGGGATGAGAGGAGAAGGCGGGTATTCAAAGAAAGGGACAAGAATGGTTAAAGTGTAGAGTCAGTAGAGAAAGCCTGAGAAAGCCAATAGAAGAGCAAGAGAAGAAGGATTGAAAAATTTGAAAAGATACAGGGGAAGTGAATTCCAGTAGAAAGACATAGTAGAGCTGAAAGAAACAAAGAAATGGGTGCAAAGAAAAGAAATTCATTACATCCCAGGAGATGTGATCCTTTGGGAAAGCCAAGGAAGCATGCTGGGACATTCACACCTTAGTTAGTTTTTGGTTCTGGCTTTCGACAAGAGGTTCTGCCTTTGCTTCATCCATAACTCTAGAGAAAAAAGTAGAAACAGGAATTAAGATGTTAGATATTTTCCCAGTTCACTTTCTCTGGGACAGGACCATTGCTCCTGGGGAGGAGCTTCTGACTGTCCAAGTCCTCTGACTCAGAGATACCTCCTCCTTTCAAGAAGTCCAAACCCCACAGCCCTGGCAGCCCCCTATGATGGGATGCATAGAGCTGGGTAAACCCACGACCCCTCAGATCTGCCTGGTTTGCCCTCTCTGTGATTATATCACTTTGCCTGGCTCAGAGCAGCTGGCAGGAACAAGCCTGGTGGATACATTTACATTGCTCACCTTTCACCTTACCCCAGACCAAGCTCCTCGCACCCATCCATCAACACCCCTCAGCCTGGAGAGAGGGCAGAGATTCTTCTGTCTGCCTGTTAATAGCAAACTGCACTGGATGGGAAGCCTGCAGACTCCCTGGTGTTCAAAGGAAAGAACTCTCTCTGGCCTGTCTGGCCACCTTTCTGCAGGTTGGCTTTCAGTGGACGTTCTGGCTGCCCTGCTGCACAGTGCTCACAGAATGAATAAGCCTGTTCTTGCACATGAGTCTTTCATCTCTGTCTAGGCAAGCTGGAAATGAAAGACTGGGCCACAGCGTTCAACTAAGGTTTCCAAAGCAATTGGCTTCCCATTCCCCATGGATAGCCTGAGATTACACCTAGAAACAGTAATTGCCACAAGTTTGCTATGATCAAGCCAAGGGACTACTGATACATATTCTCCAGCCTCTGCAGTATTACAGACTGTGTCTAGAGGCAAACTGCTACCAAATTTAAACCAAGGTCCCTAGACCACACAGCTAAAAGCCTTGTGGTTTTATCATTTATATTTCATACGCAGCTCCTGGAGGAACAGAGCTGGTTTAATACCTCCCACCAGCAGCACTCCCTAAAGCATGAATGACCCCCTTGGAAGTGCCTCTCACCATCTCACTGCTAAGGGAGGACAAACAGACAGGCTGATGTAGGTGTCTGCAGTCTGGATGGCTAAATGAGCTCCAGTAACTGCAAAATGAACAAAGGAAACAAACAAACAAAACAAAACACCAGCAATTAAACCAAACAAATACCACAAACAAACAAACAAATACACAAAACTCTTGGAATTAACTCTTATGATCATTATAGTGCTGATTCCACTGGTCTTTACTGCAAGATTTTATCACAAGCCATTTTATAAAGAGGGGGTGGGAGTAGGAGGATTATTTTTGGTTTAATTTCCTTGTCCAAGAAAGGGATCTTTGAGGTGATCTGAGTAAATGTTGAGAGGAGGGAACGTGTATACTCAGAAGGGAATCTTCCACCTTGAGAACTAATCAAACCTCTGCAGAAGTTCAGAAACTTTCCAAAAGCCTTTTCCAGTTTTTTGATCACGCCAGAAATCTTGTTTGCAGAAATACATTGCAAGTCTGATCTTTGAATTGGATTGTTATACAAGCTTTTCACTGCCTCTAAACAAAGAAAGATACAATCCTGTGGCAGTCTGCAATGTACTCAATGTGAAATATCTGAGCATTAGCAGAACTTGCTCTGCAAAGGCAGATCTTTTGGGAGCTCGTGGGACCACCTGAACTGTCAGTAACCTGGAGCAGCGTGGCAAAACACAGATTCACAATTGCTACTAAGATGGTTTATCACAGTTTTCTATTGAAAGTCTTATAAGCTCAACATACCCATTAGTATGAAAATTGGACTCACTCACATCTGCTCAAAAGCAGGCTGGGGCCAAGTTGAAAAGGCATCCTGTGCATTACACCTCTGCTTAGAAATCAAGGCTTATTGGTAAAGTTCATTTTGCAATAGGAAAGAAATAAAAAGAGAAAAATTCTCTCCTCAAAGTCCCTTCACGGCCTCTGCCAGTTACACACACAGTAACCCCTTCAAAGAAAAAAAAGTCTCCTAAGCCAATGCTCAAGAAATGTAGGCTTTAGTTCATATTTGCTTTTCTCTCCTGCATCTTTTTTTACAGTTAACATATTAAAATCAGGGCTGGAAATGCAACAACCATCTCTTCTCAAACAGAGCATAGATTTGAGAATATCGTCAAAGTCAGTTCATAAATTCAAACAAGTCCCTTACATTTTAGTAGGACTATTTGGGTCTTGTGTGCCCATCTACATCATCACACTTGAGACACAGGGCCTCACGCTTGATTGCAACACTTTTAATGATTTGTCATGTGACCTGGCAGCAAAAAATTCCATGTTGTGGTAATTTAAACACCCTTTCCTTTGTCCTTATTCCTGTAACAACTTTATTTCCTGCTTCCTACTAAACAGCATAGAGAGAACATAGCCCAGAGATGTTATCCTTACACCAGGACACGGGAGTTTCCAATGCCTCTGAAGTGGCCATGGCCATGGGAAACTGGGAAAGGACTGGAGACAAAGAGGACAGAGACTCATTCTTCTCTTTCAAAAGTGCAGTCTCAAGGCCTGGGACACAGCATGCTCAGATGTTCTGAGTTGGGATGCAGTGCTACCAGGGCTTTAGAGGAAGGGGAGGGCTTTGAAATATCTGGGAAAGAAGCCCCCCTGCATTACCAGTGTCAAGCAGAGCACTGTTCTCAGCAGGCAGGTAATGAGATCACACCACATTGAAAGTCAATGAAGACTTTGAAGTTCTGACTTTACAAAGACAAACTGATGCTTACATTTTTTGCCTTTCCCAAGTAGCAGTTCTGGCAGACACCTGAAAAGAAATGGTAACTAGACATAAATATAAACAATTACTGTGTTTTACCCCTGTGTTATCCCAGTGGTACTTGGCATTTTAGGAGTTTAAAGTTTAATTACATTTTTGCTTTTGGTACATTGGATAGCCATTCACCTATGAAGAAGAGCATCTGAGAGGGTTTCAAGCTCATTTAAAACACTCAGAAGCAAAAACTGCTGAAGCGTGTGAGGCTGGCTCTGTGTTTTGATGTGCTATAGAATAATGTATGGAATTATTTATACATTCCCTAAGTGGTGCATTTTTCATTGTGCTTTCAGCTAACTTGCAAACTCCACTGGTCCCATCCCAGGAAAGCTCTCTCTCCACACTTGTTAATGCTTCAAGTAATATGCTGAATTTTTCCTTGCCCATAGCACCTATTGTGTGGAAGGAGATATTTGAAAGTCTGCTCAGATTGCAGTGTTACAAGAAAGGGGGAAAGAGATGATTGAGAACATTTCTGTCACTTTATTGCTCACAGAATTTCATATTTATTCAGATTACCCACTCCCAGCTTCCTCCAATCACCTTGGATTCTGATGCCATTCCTGCTGTTACCTCACAAGACAGGAGCTGGGGACCCTGCATCTTGAATCTTTTTGAATTCGTTCATCAGCAAGAAACCCCTGTTACAACATTGAGATCCAAAGGTCATGTCCACAAGGTCACAATGTGCTCTCCACAAGAAGCCTGTCAGGGCAGGCTGTTTTGAGGGACAGAAATGGCCATGTAAAAGTCGGCTTTTGATCTTCACCAGGTGGGCAAGGAGCCGGGGGAATCACCAGAATCACTCCAGAGGTTTCCTACTTGCCTGGTTAAAACTGAGTTCCACCACCCTCGTGTGCTTGCCTCCTCCATCTCTCTCTCGCTGTCCTGAGCATCCTCCTGCTGCCAGGGGCATGGAGCCCCTGCTGTGCTCAGCTCCACCAGCCTGTGCTCCAGAGCAGGGGAATTGATTTTGCTAACACCCGTCTGAAAACAGCTTCTGCTGCTGTGGTAAATCAACACAGCGCCACAGGATCGGAACAATAAAACACGGAGCAAGCTGGGGGTCTATTTCCTCTGCCTG
This sequence comes from Haemorhous mexicanus, assembly GCF_027477595.1. Classification (NCBI taxonomy): domain Eukaryota; kingdom Metazoa; phylum Chordata; class Aves; order Passeriformes; family Fringillidae; genus Haemorhous; species Haemorhous mexicanus. The sequence continues at coordinate 13,989,883 of NC_082348.1, forward strand.
AAGGGTGCTCCATCATGCCAAGCTATGATTACTACAGCCCCACACCAGCAATCTCCTCCATTTCTCAAGTCCAGTTTCAGTAGTTTGGTATAGGAGTGCATAGTTGTTTGTTTTAATCTAATCACTATTCATTTTCAGTTATCCAGGAAAATGAGAAAATCTTTCACAATACACAAAGCCCTGGGTTTCTTTACCTCTGCCTCTGAGTGGGCTGATTGCAGAAAGGACCTGGCCATGCAGGCTCTGATTTGGGAAAAAAGATAGAAAATGTGTTAGTGGCCAACAAAAACATAAAAACAGCATAAAGAAGCACAGGGAAAGATACGATCAAAGAGAAAATGCTAAATAGATGGTATAAAATTTCTTATCCATACATATATACATATATGACTATATTTATATATGTAGTCTCTGTGTACTTATGTATAAAAATAGGTATGTATGAATAGAAAATGCCTCCCTCATCACATGTGGGCTCCACTAGAAAACCCATTGTTTTCATTCTAATCTGTGAGGGAAATACATAGCCTGGTGTGGTTTTTCAAAGAAAGAAGGGGGAGCATTTGATGACGCTGCCTCCTACTCTGCCTCCAGCCCCTTTCAGTGAGGCTTTTCTCCTCACTCAAAGCTGTCCAAGGGATTCACACATGCACTCATACACATATGCTTCAGTCTTTGCTCAGATGCTTGAATGATTGTTCTGGCCAGCAGTTACCCTCTCAGTCACAGGGAAAGCTTGTCGTTCACCAGCAAACTTTGTGAGAAGCCTCTGGACTTCCTCACTGTTGCTTCAGTTTTTGTTATTTTTTTCTTATTTAGCTGCAGAAAATTGTTAAAGAGAAGAAGTCCAGCTCCCCACAGTGCCTTTCAAAATCATTTCAAATGTACCTTACTGGGCTGAGACAGCTGTTTTTATCTTCTCGAGGAAAAAAAAAAAAAAAGAGAGAGAGAAAGAGTTTTTTGCTCCTTTTTTTTCCATTATACAGACTCTTTTAAAAGGCACGTGTGTTTCCACTTCTGACCAAGGTTTCACAGCAGGAAGACAGCATCTCTCCTACCACCAGCAGCCTCCAAGTCTCACTCTGCTGCCTTTCCCTTCCACATGGAAATGCTGCAGAGCTTAAGGCGTTACCTCTGTTTCCCTCTGCAGTAGCCTGGGACAAACCCCAGGGTAGCATCACACAATTTTGCTCCTTGTCACTGAAGAAGAGAGGTTACAAAGACACTTTTATTTCAGGATCACAAAGCCCAGGGCACCATGCACCAGTTGTTGTTGACTCTGGAAACCTCTCTGGGAAGTCATGGTGCCTGTATCCTAATCCATACATCCTGAGCCACACCATGACTCCACGTGCTCCTTCAGAGCTGCTCCAGAGGAACACCCAGGGTTAGGGGAGCACAGTGACCACCTGCGCTCCCAAGCTGGACAGTCCCACCAGGTCCTGCCCCAGGGACCCACTGGGTATCAACACACAGTTTCTCACAGGTTTGCAGAAGGAATTGGGCTGTCTGCAAGATGGAGTTGTGCGCAGGCCAGCTGGACAGGGCTGGATGAGACTGCGGCAGTCCTCAGGCTGCTGAACCTGAAAACATTCACAGAAACAGGAGTCTATCACCTCACACTGGGCTACCAGGTCGATGAGCAAGCTATCTCCCTGCTGTCCAGCTTTCTTTTCTGAGGACTCACTTATCACTAGCACAGGATGTCCCCAGCTCACACCAGGGAGAAGAAACTCAATAATTATGGTTTAGTCAATTAACCTTTTGGACTCCAGCTCTAATGGGGCTACCGCTGACATCAAGAAAAGGGATAAGGGGTGTTGTGGGATCTAAGCTTACTAAACCAAGGCCCAGATTAGCAGAATTTTAAGGTATTGGAAAATTATATCAAATATAATTTATAATCATAGCTGTTACAGAGCAGATCCAATGAAAAAAAAAAAAAGTCCTTTGACAAAAATAAAGACAGCTACAAAATAACCTTTCTGAGGCACTAGCATTCCCATGTAAGAATCTGAAACCAAATCTATACTGCAATGAAATAGTTTTCTGCAAAACCATGCTGCAGTCCATTGGCTAGGTCATGCTCATGAGCTGAACTGTGACTCTGGGATCTAAAGGCATCAGTCACTTCTGTCAGAGCAGTGTTAGTAGTTGTGAAGCAGGAACCAGGATCTGATCTCTGCAAAGGGACATAGACAAGTTCAGTCAATATATTATTTGCTGTGTCTACACTGACAGCTGGATTGGATCCAAGCCCCCTGGCCACCCTCTGATTTACTGGAGCCTTTTAGTAACTGCATTTCTGCTTTAGCTCAGTGGTGAGCCAGAATTAGCAAGTCCTGCTGAGACCCCCAAAGAAGGGTTGTGGTAGGTCAGAGCAGCTGTAGCCATGGGGAGAAATGGCAGATTTCTGTCAGTGTCCAGTCAGGGATTGTGGCAACTCTGTGGGAACATTTTCCAAAGATAAACTAGGTAAACATCTCATTAAGACCCTTTCCTGTTGGCCATCAGTGGATACTCACTTTCTCATCTTCTCAGAGAATCCTATACTGGATTGCCATAGGACCAACATCAAGCTCAGCTACACTGTTCCTGCTGAGAACTGTCTTGGTTCATCACGTCAAAGCCACTGTGACTCTCCTGCAGGCTCTCACATCCTCCAGTTTGGAAAAAGACAGCACAGAGTCAGGGCAGCAAGAAAACAGATATGTCTTAGAAAGTCCTCCCCAAGCTTAAGTAAAATACAGTGAGCTGTGAACCCACCCAGGGGACACTCAGACTGAATCACACTCAAAGCTCAGGCTTAAAATCAGGCTGGAGCAGAACATCATGTTGATGATCAGTGCATTATTACACAGCAGCTGGGCTACAATAATTGTACTCCTCCTTAGCCTTGGTAACATCCCAGATAATACAGCATGGCTTATCCCCAGGAAAAAGAAAGGTTACATCAAGCTGCTCCAGTCTCAGATTAAAACCATGTGAACAGAGGGGCAGCCAGCAGTGCCCACCTGCCTCCCAGTGACATACTGAGCCACTTTAATTTGGAAAATTGTCTAAGGCCCATATTTCATGGTATTTCTTTTAATATGCTGGAGGGTGTTTGTCGTGTTAGGCTGTGTAGCTTAGGGCTGGTTTGTGGTCTGTTACAGGGCACAGTTTTTTACAGTTCCTGTGCAGGTGCTGGGGAAGATCACAAGCACTACCCATCATGTCAGGGACACGTACACCACTCCTCTCAGCCCATCTCACCAGCCTCTCCAATTGCACAGGAGTGATCCCTGTGCTGTTTAATACATTTTGAAATCCATTAAGGCTGACATTGATGCAAATGTAAGTGTCTCATCCTTATTAAAGGGGATGTTTAACTTTGAGCTCCTATAAGAATATGTGTGTGCTGTGGCCATCCAGGAGCCTCTCACACCTTCTGCCTACTGAGACAAATGGGGCATTTCAAGCAGCCTCCCTTCTTCTTCCCTGTGAGACCACGAGCTGTTGGCACAAGGGCTGAGGAAAGCCAGAGCCATACTGACACTGACTGACTTGTTCTATGCCTGCACCAAGGAAGGTCACACAGACATTTTAATCTTCATCAGCACAAAGCCCTGCATCTGAAAAAAAAAAGACCAAGAAAAAGGAAAGGGCAGAAGAAGCCTGAAAAATTAACACAGGGCCACCTTCCCACCCCTGTCTGTTCATACAAGGAAAGGATGTTCTATCAGGACTGTAAATGGAGCCCCCAGTTGGGTGATGCTGAGATGTGCAATTTTCCTTCATGCTCTGCCTCCCACAGATGCCACTAAATGATAGTCTTGGAAAGCTAAGGTGTCATCCCTTTCCTGGAGTGATTTCCACATTCTTTGCCTACATGTGGCACTTAGGGACGTGGTTGGCAGTGTTAGGATAATGACTGGACTTGCAACCTAAACTGTTCTATAGCTGTATTTGGTCACATTGCACTGTTCATTAAGTGATCTCAAAAACCTCTTTGAAAGGTGACTCCTGGCACTGACATCCTTGCAGAGAGGGCAAATTGAAGTGTATTGTGGTGAGGGACCTTGCCTGTGGTCCCAGGGATTAGGAGCCATTGGAGATGGTTTTGAAGCCTCAGATTAATTCAGGCTGCATAATCCAGGCTGGTACTAGGTAGCTGCTGGCACTGTCAGCTCTTGTTCCTGCAATGAAATAATTATTTGATCATGAGATTTCTCATACACATATATCTGGCATGTACACATGGAATTAGCCATAACTGCTTCAATTCTAAGCCACATGAACTCATTAAAATTCATTCCAATTAATGCCAATGAGCCGAAAACAAACCCAACACCTGCAAGCCAGAGAGAAATCAGCAGTTACAATACTTTACATATGTCACCCTACCTTGGAAGTTTTGCTGCAGCTTTAATGTGCAGGCTGTGAATTGAAAATGAAAATTTCTCTGCTTAGACAGATCTTTACAGCTAAGGAGTTGAGAAGGTTAGGGAAGCCAGTGCACAACTAACCTCATGTGGCACTCTGCATGCAGCTGGTCCAGAACTACCTGCTTGCACAAGTTTGGAAATCTTTCCCTCATCTTACAGCCAAGGAAAGTGAAGCACAGAAGGGAAGGCACAATGGCACTAGAATTGTTCTCCTGTGAGTCCCACCTAGAGGAAGAACATGCACACAGGTGTTGACTTGATCAGGGTAGAAGAGGCAGAGTCTGCAGTTCCCCTAGCCCACACTACTTTGTGACAGAAGTATCCTAGAAATTGTCTGCCAAAAGCAGGAACGTGCTGGTGGTGAGAACAGCCTGACAAGCTGCTGAGGTCCAGCTGCAGCTGCCAGCCTCTGCCCGAGACCTCTATCAATCAACTACAGCCCTCGGGGTAGGGAAGAGAGCTTGAAAGCACAGGAGCACACAGGTTATTCTCAACAGCCCAAAACATCACATCCTCTCCCAGCTCTGCCTCTGTGCTAGAGGAGATAGAGCTGAGTCCCCTCCACAAAACCATATCCCTTCCAAGGGTGTTCCACGGCTCTAGAAAGGTTTAGTCATGGGGACCTCACTTTAGCCTCATGCACAGGAACATGTAAATTGCAATGGCAGCACCATTTCCTTGTGTCACACAAAATCTGGGCTCATGGAGCTTCTGGGGCAGGAGACCAGAAAACAAAAATAAAAGATAGAAACTTCTGAAATTCATGTAAACTATTTCCCATGTTTCTGCAGTGCAGCAGCACTTCAGAGACAGAGCGTGCCTTGTGTTTGTTCCCTCTCCTATCTGCAGAGCTGATATTTGCTTTAATGATTTTTTTTCCATTTCTTCTCTAGGTGTTCACTGGGAATTGTCAGCATCTCTTTTCCCCGACCAAGAGTGAATGAACCACAAGTGCATTTTGTATTCAACTGAACAGACTGATTGACTTTAGACTAAGTTTCACTATTTCTCACCTAACTTTCATTACCTCGAGTAAAATGGTAAGTCAACCTGAACTGAAAGTAATTAAGGGAGTTTTGGAAGGGGGGCGTAAAAAATAAAAGAAAAAAAAATCATTCTCTCTTCAAACACATAATTGTACAAAAATAACATAAAATGTAAATTACTTATAGATGTGCCAATCTGGCTCATTTGTTGTCACTTTGAAGATGGTAACTACAAAGGGCTAATATTTGTAATCTACTGACACAGTAGTACTGCTAAAGTGTGCTATTTAGCATCTTCCAAAAACACCTCCTGGGTGTTTTTGGAAGATCCTAAGCTTCCTTCAGATACCTCTAAAAGTATCTGAAGGAAGCTTAGAAGTCGCTTCTCATTCAGACATTCCCCAAAATATCAAATCAAGCAGGATATGGGATAGACTCATGTGAGTTAACATTCCAGCTCTTGGATTTCACACAAAGGAAAGTACAGCCCCTTTGCCAGCATGACTGGCTGCAAGCTCAAGGGTATATGGTTTTAAGGGCTCTGTTCAAGGCCAAAATATTCAAATGTACCTTGTCCAAACTTGGATCTGCACATGACAGGCAGGATTTCTTGTGTAGTCATTACCAGTATTAGGAGTTTTCAGTATTGGTAGATTAAAAAAGGTATCCCAGAGAGTTATAAGGGACATAACAGAATAATGTTGGAAATTATCTAAATGTATTCCAGTCTGCTTTGGAAAAAAAATCCAAACAGACTCATAGGGACAACCTGAGTGTTGAGAATGACACTTTGTAGCTCTAACTACTTCATCCAATAAAATTTTTGTTTTCAACAAGTGCCATTAAAACTCTGGTGGCAAACATTTGATGGCAAACCAGGAATGATTTTGGATAAGGATCAGGGAGAGGGCAGAGAGCAGGGCATGGCACACTTTGCCTCTAACCCAATACACATTACACTCCTTCAAAAAATCACTTAATGGTGATTTCAGCCTAGATCTTATGCTGCTTGAAGCACAGGAAGAGATAACAGGCTCCATATATGGCCCAATTAACAGTGAGAGGAGGCAACAAAGTGTTAATGACAGCAAATCCCCAGGAATGAGGCAAGGACCAGCAGTGCAGGAGGAGGAATACATGGCACCAGCTTGTTCAAGTCCTTACCCTAACAGCTGATAAATGCCTGCCATTGAATCACCTTTTGGTCACACATCTAAATAAAGCTTCCCACAGAGCAGAAGGCTCCAGTGGAACAAGAACTCATTTCTGACATGGAAGACTTTCTTCATCTCAGCAGCACAACAGTTGAATTAAAGATAAAAATTGGGCCAGGGCTTTAGTTTGGGGCAGGTCAAAAGCACAAAGCACAGAGGTTTTCCTTTCCCCAAAACATATAGTGTGAACAGCAGCTGTGGCTGCTGTGAGATGTCCATGAAAGCAATAGATTTCTGGCCACTGTGTTTTACTCATGGTTCATGGACTGGAACCCCATTGGATGTGGGTCCAAAGCCTTTGGGGACTTTTGGATGAATGACCATGAAAAAATATTTTCTCTCATTTCCAGATATCTGTGCACTGCAGGGATTTATACTCTAAACAAGATATTTATCCTCTGAGTAAGCTTCTCTGTCATATTAAAAATAGTGAAACCTCTTAAAACAAAGAGGAATTATGCTTTGAGTTTAAGCATCCAGCATCATGAAAGGGGATAATTTATGCATCAAATAAGGAACTGTCACTTTGTTCTGTGATGGTGAACAGTGTGAAATTCATCACTCATGCTGCCTCCCAGCACAAACTGTAGGGAACATGGATGTGAGTAGAGTGCCCTGGGTAGCTGGAGTCTGCAACTAGCATCCTCTACCAGTTTTCTGTCAGGCTATGAGACTCCAGCATGTCCCTTGGAAATTTACAAGCAAGAATTTCCACAGATGAGAACCAGGCAGGGGATACAGGTGTAGAGCTGCCTGCTCACCTGGCTTGTTTATAGGCTCTGAGTCTGTGTTTGCTGCTGCTACCCACATGCCTTCCTGCCAGGTGAGAAACAGTCTGAACCCCTCCCATGCTGGATCTGGTGCCTAAGAAGGAAACGTATCCAATATCTTGCTTCATCACGAATGTGTTTTCTTCTGAGTTTTAGCAGAAGAGCAAGATCTGGTTTATCAAAGCTGCTGCAATATGGTAAGAGCCCTTTATTCTCATAGCACATCTGGCCTCCAGTGATATCACAACCATTTATTAAAATTGAGTCTCTCACAATTACATGGGGGGGCCATTATTCAACTCTGAGAAAGCAAATAGTAACAGTCTATCCTAAACCCTACCCATACATACCAAATCTATCTATTTCTCTGCCATCCATCATTAAAAGTCCTCCTGTCCTCAGGCCCTTCCTAGGGCACACTTAAGTTGCAGCTCACATGACAAACAGCCTTTGGACAGTATGCCACAACACTGTGTGTCCTCTGTGCATTGACAGTGGCCAGACAACCCTTTCCCACTACCTGCTAATTTCTAGTGATGCCAGGTCCAGATGAGCCAAATAGACATCAGCTGTTCATAGCAGTAGCTCTGGAAGCAGTGGGGGTTGAAATTTTTAGGAAAGACTGTCCTTTCCTTCTACCTCTACAGCTGTCCTGTGACCTAAAGGGAAAAAAAAAAAGCTTAATTCTTTTTTCATTAATTGTTTTTTAATTCACTCGATTCTCTGATCCTGTTCCAGTGCCTTTGCACAGACAGTGCACAGTCTGTGCAGCAAAGGTAAGATCAGGAGCAGCAAGAGGAAGGAAAGGTTTGAATGCCTGACTCAGTATCATCATGAATGCTTGACTTGGGAAATCAAACCTGAATGTTCCCACCTGTTTCTGAGATTTTAGCAACCCTTTTCACTCTAATTGTTTCACTGATGACTGTAATTAAATCAAAGTACAACAATTGCCCCCAACATTTATTTACCTGGAAGCTGGCTGCTTGTGCTTTAGGCCCAAAGAAAGGCTGTTGTGCCCACCAGTTCCTTCAGTATTCAATTTTTTTCTAGATATGGCTCTTGATCTAATAAGAAAATCTATTATCCCTGTCTGTCAATTTTATCTCAAATATTTATGGTGATTATGTTACTAGGGGCTGTAGAGTTACTTATCTGTCAATATATGCTCACTAATTTATATGTTCATAATATTTTTTTCATTTACCTGCAAGGCTGTTTTTCCTTTTCCTTTTAAGATCTATTTAGCAATAGAGCTTCTTTTATGACAAAGTTTCCAGGCCAGGTTTGGTGCAGAAGCAGACATTCCTCCTCCTCCTCACATTCCCTCTAAATTGTGTAAGTGCAAACACAGAACAACTGCAGAGCTGCATTTATACAGCTGGTCCCACACACCACTTGGTGACCCCTACCTTCAGAGAGCTGACCTGAAGTCCAGCAGTGGGGAGAAATCCCACCCCAGATCAGATCCCGCACTTCTGAGCAGGACAGACACAGCTGGCAGCCACAGTGGTCTCCTCACAGAGAGTTATCTTCATAAAGGACACTTCAAAGTTAAATTCTGGGCTAAACAATTAAAAAAAAAACCAAAAATCAGGCTGGAAGCACAGCTGGGGTTCAAGGCAAAGGCAAGATAAGAATTCTATGGGAATCTGGTAGGGACAAACACAAAGCCCTTGGGATAATAATGGAGGATCTCTTATCAGATCTACCAGGAATCACCTACTTGACATTATGCAAATCTTATAGAGCAAAATTCTATACTCTATTAATATTCTATAATCTTAATAGATTATAGAACATTAATAATCTATAATATAACATTTATTAATATTATATAATATTAGGGTTTAGGTGTTAGGTTTATCAAGGTGTAGTCAAAAGGCCTTTTTTTTTCCCTTTAGTGCTCTGTCACACAAGAAACTCATGAGATCATAGCCCCTGTACAGACTTGAGCAGAACCTCTAGCTGGAGTTTTACCGATTAGAAAATGTGTAAGGAAGGGGGATGTCACCCTTTAAGGCTGCCTCAATTGTGCTCATGCAGGGAAACAGCTCCTGAGAGCTTTATCTTCCATTCAGCTCCTTCATGCTCCTGGGGAGCTGGTCACCCTTTTCCCACTTGTCCTATTTCAGAGTCAGATGGCCAGTTTGGTTATTTTGGGCATGTTTCAGCACCCTTTCAGGTTCTTCCAGCTGAGATAAACAGAGAGAGACTTTAAGGGGAAAAAACAGCTCAACAAAAACACTGTCCTCTTTATTTCTGTAAACACAAAAGCTACCCAAACCTTTGATTTGGATTTGCTTTTAGAGGATGCCTGCATGTCTGCAAGGCACTGCTGGAACACCAGAGCTGAGCAGAGTGGACCCACATGCTGGGCAATTACCCAGCTGCTAATTCCCACAGACAGAGCAGCCTCTGATCTGGAATGTGCTGGAAGGACAGGAGCTGCCAACCACTTTGGGCACATGTGGGAGCTTTGTTCCTGTAACTTCAGAGGAGCCATTTCATCTGGGCACCCCAGCAGCCAGCGAGTGGGGCAGCCCTGTCAAATGCAAACTAGCAATGAGCAATGCCTATAAAAGAGAGATATCATGAGAACCTGCCTCTTGGGAATAATGAAAGGCTCGGGCAGGTTGCTCTGATTGTGCAACCTACCCGGGGCCTGTCAGCTCTGATAACAATGGCAGCCATCAATTCCTGCAAAAACGGCAGCGGCGTGAATTGCAAATTGTCAAGAACCATTTCGGGTCGAAATGAGATTTTCTTCAGAATGCATTTGTCTGCTTGTTCCCGTTCACTTGAAAAGCCCTGGACAGATCAGAACGAACATGAAGTAGCCAGGGTTGGGAGGGGTTTTTTTGTTATTATTCCTCCTCCTCCTTACAAAGCAGTTTTAAATGCCAAGAGCTTTCACAAAACAACAGTGGTTTCAAAGCTGCCAAAGGGCAATTTGAAAGTGAAAGGTATTCTCTTCAAATTACCTTGGAAAATGATACATGTTATGAAAGGGGTTTACTTTTTGGAGTGTTAAAGAGATACCAAAAATCCAATTTTATTGTCAGATTATGGAGGCAGGCAGTAGGGGACTGTGTAAAATTGCCAGATCTCCTCTTTAGATTCCACAGATGTCTATTTGCCTTTCACTGACACCTACAATGAGGTATCAGACAGAACTGAAAGGGACAAAAGAGTTGTGGTTGTTTGGAAAATCTGTTTTGTTAGAATATTAACAAAAAGAGTCAGAGCTCACACAATTGTTACCTATTAATAGTGAGGAAAGAACTTGAGACAATGCTGGTCAAACTCCCTGGAGAGACAGGAGCTACAAGAAATTTTTGTATTGGTTAAAGGAAGGTTGAGCCTGAAGAAGAAAATAAGTCAGTGACCCTCTTTATCAGCTTTAGATAACAGTATTTAGAATGCAGGTTTTTAATAGGGCTTTTTCCCCACACCCTTTGGTGCATGGAAAAGAGATTTTTGCCTTTTCATTTTTCTGAACAGCATGACATCTATTATTCCCCAAGGGAAAGAGCAAATCAAGTCAGCCTCCAAAATGTATGTTTTCTAACTTGTAGAATGGATGGATGGAAAATAACAGCACAGGCCTTTGAAAAGGGAAAATTGAGTCTGAAATCTGAATAGGATGAACATAATCGCTGTGTTCCATGCAGAGGAAAGGGCAAACCTCAGGATTGAATTTTGCCCCAAGATGAGCCGGGAAAAGTAAACCTGAGGAGGAGTTCAGTCCTGCTACACAATAGACTCCTTTTGCTTATAAGTCCCAGTTCTATTTTCCCTCTTTCTTGTTCTTGAATTGGTTTTTATCCTTTAGAGAAAGATGGATCAGTAAAAAAAGCTACTTTTTGAAGAGCCTAGCACACTTAGTTCCCAGATAGTAGATATTCCTTTCTCTGAAATCACAGAAGACTTCTTTTCTCTTCTGGTCCAGGCTGACCAGTGACAGCTCTGTCCCTGTGTGCAGAGATGATGCTCATCGATCCAAGCCCAAACGTGACAGTCATGGATGATGCCCTCTGACAGCTTCTGGGAGACCAATTCTAACTCAACTAAGAGCAGTCAAATCCAGCTCCCACTGGAGTCAGGTGGTCCACACTGTCGTTTGAGTCCCTCAACAAGCAGTCAGGTGGAGGTAAGACTGGTGAGAACTTGGAAACCTTTTCTGTCTCTGTTTCTTGAAAGCAGAAAGTGACAAATTGCTTCCTCTTCCTGGAGAGCCCCTTTGCAGTGGGACCAAATCTGGAGGACTGTCCCCCTGGTTCCCCCAGTTGTGACTTTTTTCCTGTGCTAAGTCACAAGCCACACTGGGAGCATTTTAAAGCTGGCGTCTGTGACCACACAGAATTTAAGATGCACTAATATTTGCTTTGCATAACAGGCAAGGAGCCACACCTGGGTTAGGGCTCGCTCTGAGCCCAGTGGAAGCAGGGCTGAAAGCATACTTACCTCTAACTTTCTCCTGCATCTGTCACCCTTAAAGGAACACCTGCAACACAGGAGCAGAGCTGCATTTGTGATTTTTTGAGCTCCAACACTTGTCTTTGAGGGAGAAAGACTGCAGCATGAGCCCGTGTGAAACACACTGTATTCATACTGTCCAAGGTATTGCAAAGAACCATCAGGAAGAGAAACAAGCTCCCAACAGCATCTCATTGCATTACTTCTAACTTGTCCTTTCCTTGCCAACTAAGCTTCTACAAATTCAAGAGCGTTCACTGGAGAATTTCTTTTTGAATCAGAAAGGTCAAAAGAGAAAAAAGGGGGAAAATTGTTTCACATTTCCCATTGTTGCTTGCTTTGCTATTAAGGCTTCAAAGCAGGCTTGCAAGCAGGTGGCAGATCTGTGTTTTCTGAGGCTGAAACATACATGGGTGCACACACACTCTCACAAAATACCAGTCTCTATCTGTCAGCTCCAATGAGCTCTTTCTGCCTTTTTTTTTGCAGAGAAGGCTGGAAACCATGTCCCTCAGCCCATGCTGCCGTGAACTGTTATGCAGCTGAGATAACAGAGGCAGATTAAGGGGAATTGAAAGCTTTTGGGGGGGAATTTGCTACCTTAGAGAGATTTGTGAAGTTTACAAAGCCAAACACACCAAAATCAGGAGCTAAGTCCTTTTGGAAAACAAGCCCTAATTTGTTTGTAAATAACATCTGTGCATGTATGCATGCACATGGACATCCTCCCAACACCAGAAGCTCTGATTGTACCTGCTCTTTGAAAGCCAATGTTTGTTGCTTCATAAATGCTTAATGAAGTTTCTAAGGAGAAACACAGCTTGCTTTGGGAATATGTCATTCATGATTCACATTAGTGGCCAAATTATTGCAGCTTTAGGGGCTGGGGGCATAGAGAGGCCATTTGCTCGGATGGAATATTGAAAGCAAGGCAGTTAACCTTTTGTGGCAATCATGGTTTACCAGGAACCTTACCCAGAGAGGGCCTGAGGGCTGCTGTTCCTCTGGCTGGGTCTCAGCCTCCCTGACTACACGTTGCTCCCCACTGGCAGCTGCAACTGGAGCAGTTTTTTACCTTCCTATTTTATCCTCAGACTCTGGTTTTCCAGTCTTACCATGTGTAGGCAACTGATGCTTTGCTTTACAGTGAATAACATGTTTTGCAGGTAGAGAAGACAGCCTGGGGGAAAGAGCAGCTGCTTTTCCAACCAGAGTCTTTGGGGAGCATTTGTTTGGAGCTGGTTAAAGCCTTTGGGTACCCCCATCACAGGAAAGCCCAAAGAGACCCAAACTGAAGAGGTGGATCTTGGTGACACCCAGAAGGGAGTGGCACTGGGCTGGCAGTGCAGCACTCATGACAGGAGCCAGGGTCCCCTGCTCGTGCCTCTCTGGTGGCACTTGCACACAGCAGTTCCCTTCCAAGACAAGCCTGGGTGTCCTGTGCCATGCTTTGGTTGTCCCCTTCAGACCATGGAGTGATGCAAATTCTGCTTCCTTCCTCTGCCAGGGGATTTCTATTCATTTTCATCAATATAATAAACCAGCTTTCAGTGATTCATTCCTGCTGGGAACCAAAAGGTTTAACCCTTACTCCTGCCCTTGCTTCCCCATCTGTCACCTGTGGTGGCACAGTGATAAAGAATGCTTCAGAGCCTGGGAGATGCTCACAAGCTAGCAGGATGCAGGAGAAGACTGGCACATCTTATTTTGGCCAGCTGGGAAAGGAAAGCCTTAAAACAGCTTGGGGCTTAGCATGTGCTTCCAGAACAGCAAGAGCGTGTGCTACACTATTCACCCATCTTTGATATTCCACTTCTATCATCATCACAAAGAAGTAATTGATTAAAAATTAATATCCCAGCTCTGAGATAGCAGTATTATTTCCTAATAAGTGTCTTGCCAGCCGCTGCAAAGCAGTAAATCTCACATGGCATGGTCATAGAGGAAACATATAATCCTTCACCCTCTTTTTAAATATCTACTCAAAATTCATCCCCATGCCTGTAGAAGTTTCCAGGTATAGGGAACCTTGTCCTTCCTTCTTAAGCAATGTGAGGAGCAGTAGTTAACAACAGTTAATTGTAATATTTGTCTTGAGGAAACCTTTTGCAGTGTTTGGCAACACCATCATCATCAGAGACCTCTCTTCCCCCTGGGGTGTTGAAGCATCACCATCTACTCACTGTCCAATTATTTTTGTGTCAACTCCTGGCAGTCTTTGAAGGCTAAAGAGTGAGAAAGGTATCATACCCTGAGTTACTAGTAGTAGGACCTCCATTCAACCACTTTTCTTTCAAATATCTTGTCCAGAACATTCATAACCCATAACACAGATTTTTATCCCATTATTTATCCTCTCTAAGGTCTCATTCTTCCCACCACAAAAAGATGCTGGAAGCTGATACATTCCTGCCCCAAATCCTCGTGCTAAGATCTAGAGCAGGGGTATTATCTCTTATTAACACAATACCTCCCCAAATCTAGCTTCTGCACTGCTCAGACTCAGTCATGTGCCCCACAGACTCAATGCTCAGCATTCTCAGGCCATTTGCTAAGTACAAGCAGACTCTGTTCAAAGCAGGGTATTTCTAGGCAGAGAGGGGATTTAACAATCAAAGGAGGAAACAGCAGCAGTCAAAATAAAAAATATTGACTTGTCCATTGTAAGCTGAAAAGTCTAATAATAACCAATAAAGTTCCTCTTCTTTCCTCTACTCCCCAACCTAAAATATGTCTGCTTTTCAGATCAACTCATTGCTACTCAGGCTCCCTGCCTTCATTCCTTTAATGTTTAACACAATATATTAAAGCAGAAAACAATGCCCTCAGCTCCATTTCAGAAAGCACTATGAAGTAAAGTATATCATAATCTGCTTCTTTATCTTTTCTCCAAGGGAATCTTTGCTCTCCTTCCCTCATAAACCTTCCTAGTAAACTGGTACTGCTGATTAACTCCTGCTCTCTGTCGGACTGGCTCTGCCATTTGCTTCTGTTTAATGTGGGTTTTTTTTTTTGTTTTGGCCTTTTTGCTCTGAGGTTCAGCCCCCAAAGTCCCAACAGGCAATGAAAAAACACCAGAGCACTTGGGGTTTGGACTGGGCACACTGTGTGAAGTCTCTGAAGACAACTGCTGGAGACCTTCACTCACCTCCAACTTCTGGACAGAGATGAGGAACCACACCTGGGGACAGACCTGTCCCTTGCACAGTGTGTGCAGACATCTGGTGAAATCCTTCATCCAGCAGCTCAGGTTCCCCCAGGTGCTCCTGGCAGCCGCTGGTGTCTGACAGCCCCATGAGAAACTGGATTCCCTTTTACACTGGAAAGTGGCAAAGCTGAAAGCAAAGATGACCAAGGGCAGAGGGAGGATCCAGCCTCCCAAGTGGCAGCCAGGCTGCAGCACACAGAGCCCAGACCCCTGTCTCTGAGCCCTCTGCCTAAACCACAGGGCTATTAAGCTAATAGGCATTAGTGTATGATTTTTCCCACAGGAGCATTTAGTTCCTTGTGTGGTTAACTGCTTTGTCTTGTATTTCTCACTGTCATTGCTGTGTTGGCATTCTGCAAACCTCCTTATTTGCTGTTCTTTGCCCTTCTCTCGTGGGTTTCTGTCTGCACTGGGATTGAGGTAGACTGAGGCGCCTTTCATCTCACCTGCTGAAGTAATGATGTTTGCCATGAGACAGAGGGTTTGATCAGGGAGAAGGAGGGGGAGGATTTAGAAGGAGAAAAACAGTGAAAAGAACATGAAGGAAAAGTAAGTCAGGCTGAGAGAAGAGATTGAAAATGTTGGTTGATTTGACACCTGATGCTTTGGAGAAATTCTTGGCCATATCTACTAAGCAGGAGCCTTTGTGCTCCCTTTCTAGCAGCAGCAGGAGAGACACAGCAGCAGAGACCTGTGCTGCAGACAGTCAACAGAATATCTCATCCTCAAAAAAGCAACTGCTGTCCTTGTTCTTAGGGATAAAATGCCCTGCCTGGATTTTGTGGGGTTTGCAAATCCTGGAAAACTGTATTTGGCTCCATTTTACATATTGCTACTTGTCTTTATTTTTGTGCTTTGCCTTTCCCTAGTTCCTGCCAAAGAGTCTCTATAGTCTCAGTAAAACACCCCTGCTGTTTATGCTTAGGGGAAGTGAACACAGGAACAGAAAGCAAGTCTTCTTTCTGATGGAGCTGTTTCCCTTTAGGCAACTCAGGACTTGATTCCACAAAGCCACCAAGACACAGAAACCAGATCTGGGGACAAGTGGAGATGTGTCCAGCCCTGTGACCTGCTCTGCCCAAGCACTGCTGACTCTGCTGTACCACCACAATCAGCTCACCTGTGGCTCAGACTTACTTTTTCCCTGTACAAGGAGCAGAACCAAAGCACAACAAGGGGAAAGGAGCTGTTGAGGGAAGCCTCCAACTGGATGAGAAGAAATAATGATTCAAAATCTAGCTAGCTGCCCTGGGCAGTACTAAAGCCCAGGGGAAGCACTTATGCTGTCTAGAACAAGTGGAGATGCTTTGCTTCCCAAATCACCAAAGCTTCAAGAGTATTTCAGGCCTTAAAGCTGCCACTTCACCAGGATGGGATGTTACCTCTGAGGCTGGGAGGTATTCACCACCCTGAGTGATGAATTAACAGAGAAGAAGCATGGAGATATACACATGTACTCACCTGTATGCTGTGCCACCCAGCAGGATGCCTGTGACAGAACACCTCCCTGCCAGGGCTCCTGAAATTCTCCCCTGCAAAGCTGACAGAAAGACACTGTGAATAGCAGTGGGTGGATTTATGATTCATATATAGACACCTAAATGTATTTCTAAATCTCTTTATACATCACGAGGGCTGCCTTGTTCCTGTCTGGGAGCCCCTGGACATATCTAACATGCTCTTAAGCACATGGGCCACAGGTTTCACATAAAAAGCACAGAGTATCCACACAGCAGATGGGAAGGGATGTTGTCAGGGAAGAGGTAAAAGTACAGCTTAGGTACCTTATGTCAGACTACACTGGAAATCCAGGAAAAACAGGGAAAATTCTTAACATCAAACTGAACAATAAAATGCCTAGGAGAAAATGTAATGTCCCATTACCTTTATATTTATTTATACAGCTGTATTTAATTAGGTGGGTGCGTAGGTTATATGGGATAAATAGATTTGACAGATAACAAATTGCACAGGAATATAAATAAAACATATTGAGTAGGCAGATTTTACATCATGGATCAGCTGCTTAAAGCTCCTCAAACCCATGAAATTGTGTCAATCATCCCCAGGAGACAGGTCAGTGCTAGGAGCACAAATAAGACAGCAACCAGCACGCCATGAGGCTGTGTCTGGTCTGGATTCGTGTGCCACTGCTCCCTCTCAGCCAGGCAAAGTCGGGATGAAGCTGTCACTCAAAGGTGATGCTTTCCTTTGGGACTAGACAGTGCTAACAATCAGTGGGGTGGCATTTTATAGTGCTCCCTTCCAATACTTCCTACAGAGGTTACACACTTTTCCTTTCTGCTACCTATAGCAGAAGTGTGTGTCCGGCATACGTGGTCACTTGAAATGCAAAAAATAGAGAAAACAGAAATGGCCTTCTCTTTCTACAGGGCAGTGATTTAACATTGCCAGATGTGAGCCCAAACTCAGGCTTGCCATAAAGCCACTTGAATTCCAGCACAGTGGGACTGGAG
The DNA here is from genome assembly GCF_027477595.1 of Haemorhous mexicanus. Classification (NCBI taxonomy): domain Eukaryota; kingdom Metazoa; phylum Chordata; class Aves; order Passeriformes; family Fringillidae; genus Haemorhous; species Haemorhous mexicanus. The sequence goes on from NC_082348.1 coordinate 14,007,444, forward strand.
AAAGAGAGATGTTACCAAACTGGGACTTTTCCAGAGTGCCCTTAATTAAACCCAGCATGGCAGGACACAGACTTCTGCAGTTTGCATCTGTGGACTATTTTGTATAAAACCCCCGATGCTCCTTCTGGGGATACAACTCCCCGTGTGTCAGCGAGAAAATTGAATAAGCAGAGGGAGCAGCTCAAACCACAGGGCAACACTGCCACCCTGAGCTGCTCCTGCGGAGCTGCACATCTGCAAGGCAGCAAGTTCAGCTGCCTAAGGCAACAGGATCTCTGTGCAGCCTGGCTTAGGCAGGAGCTCCCACAGCCATGAAGAAAGCTCTCAAACTGCTTTTGGCTTCAGCCAGACAAGTTACCAAAGTGGAATAGATGTATCTCATTCCTAAAGCCCAAGTAATGTGTTAACCAGGCATGGCACTCATGGCTGTGCTGTCCTGATAAAAGCCTGTCAGGTGTCAGCTGTGACACCAACCCGTCAGTCCAGATTCCCTGTGACAGAGCCATTGCTGAGCCTCCCAGCCTTGCTCCCTGGGAGAAATGCTGCAGCTCAAAAAAAACCCACAACATGGAGTGTTTGAAGGACAGAGACTTCATTTGGCATCATGATATAAAATCCCACACCTGGACATTTATCTGCAAACTGTGGCAGTGTTTCAACCCTGACTGTAGGATCTCCTGTCTCTCCCCACAGCAAAATTCCTCTTCTGCCAGGGCCAACCTTCAAGCACCCTTCCTTGCTCACAACCTGCCTCCTGCAACCTTCCAAAGGCTGAGGGGTTGTGCTGCTCCCAGGGGACCTGGCCACCTCACAGGGACTTTTTTGCTTTCTCACAGGACCTGAGCCACCTTGAAGGAAGAAATGTGCCCTTTGCACAAGCATGTCAGTAACACACAGCAGTCCCCTGAAGTGTTGGTGGAGATACCCTGTCTGCAACACTCTGTGCAGCACTCAGCATGCTGACTCTTTAACTGAATTTAGGAGAAAAAGGTATGCTGTTCTTTATAATGCACAGGTCAGTGCTATAAATCTGGCTTTTACAAGTGCCTGGTGTGATCAGTGCTTTCACAACCTTTCAGTGTGGCTATAACCAGTCCTGTGGCTTTCACTCACCACAGGGTGTTGCAAATGAAGTACTTTGGTCCAGCAGCCCAGGCGCTTTTACATCACGAAAATTTGCTTTGTCACAGAGTCCATTAAGGAGAAATGGTGCTGTGCTGCAAAGCAAGTCTTCTGTACCCCTGTAAAATCATATAAATCTACCAGTCTCACTGCTGGGAGTGACTGCAAACAGGCTGAGGGAGTTCTGCAGAGAGCCAGGGCTATTAAGTGCTATTGACTGGACTTTAAAAAAACACAGGGAGTTGGTGGTTCTTTTAAAGTCCGTGTTAATAACTATAACACACACACCCCAGCTCCTCATCAGAGAAGTTGGCCTTGTCTTCTATTTGCTGCTGAAAGATCTGCCCAGCTGCCATTATGCTCTGCCCTTCTCCATCTGATGGCTGGACCACACTCCCGGGTGTGATCCATCCTCAGACAAGAGGACTTTTCTCCTCTGAAGAGAGGGTGATAAAACTTGCTCCCAATAGTAAGAAAGCAGAGAAGAAATAACAACTCTGCAGCTGTAGGGCTTTATCCTAATTACAAAACTCTTCCCCAGCTGAGATGGGACCTGTTATCTTTCTTCCATCCCATCCCATGGACCAGTGACACCTGCAAGACAATTTCCAGCCACAGCAGGAGAGAGGATGCAAGAAGCATGCTTCTTGCTGGGGCTCCACAGCCTCCATCCCACTCCAATTTTTTCCCCTAAACTCAGAGCCAGGCTGCAGCACTGCAGGGCTGAGGTTTTTGTGAGCTATTTCTGCTGAAACAGCAGTGCTTTTCCTCAGCAGAAACAGCTGCATGGGGGCAGGATCATAGCAAAAGCCCCAAATGCCACAGCAGCAAATCCTACAAGAGCTGTAAAGAAATGGTTTGCAAGCAAGGACTCACGTCTGTCAAAGCCAGCTCTTGAGCCAGCCAGGACCCTGGCTGTAGTGGGAAAGCGAGATCTGAATGTCATAAGGAGGAATTGAGTCTGGAAGAAGCCATAAGAGGAAGGCATTACTTGTTCTCATACCCAACAGCTGCTAGCCCGTTGCCATGTGGTCTTGAATTTGAAGAAGCAAAGTCATACAGTGCTGTCCCTGGTAGCACTGAGAGACACTTTGTCCCTTCTGCAATGGCTGTTATTAGAGACACGTGTTCCTTCCAGCCTGTCCCAAAAGGAAAATCAACCCCTAGGAGACACATCATGCTAGGCATGATACTGGGCTCTTGTGACAGGTTTCCTGCTGAGAAAACATGAATAATATTTCTGGAGATGAGGAGAAGTCCATCTCATTCCATAGGAAGCCCAATATGTTAGTGATTTCTGACAGAAACTGGACACAGTGGCCATCAAAACCTGTTCAGAGACTAAACAGGACATGGGGTGAGGAACCTATAAACCAGCCTCAGCTGCTGTGCTCTTAAGAGCCTGGAACTCCATGACCTCCTGTGGTTATGCAGAAGTCTGGGGCAGGGCAAAGACCAAAGCCAGCCCTCCTGAAGCCCATTGCAGCTGAGCTCCCTTTCCTGACCCACCTACCCTTATTTAGAGATGATCTTTGGTGTTCCAGAAGCAAATTGTACATTTATCTTGTTTACCTTGGCATTGGGTATTCCTGTAGCTGCCAGCTCTCTGTGACATGTGACCAACATTCTTGAAAATGGGATTTCTCAAAAGTGTCTTGGAACCTCTGAAAGCAAAACACCCATGATTTCAGTAGGATGTAGGCATGGAGGCTTCTCAGTCAGTCCCCACAAGTATTTATCTGAATCCTCCAGCACCTAAACACCGTAGAAAATCCAGCCCAAACATCACACTGCAGCCTCCCACTAGGATGTCTGAATAGTTGCATGACTGACATGAAAACGTGCAATTTCCCAGCTGACAGCTGCTTCCACTACAGCAGTGCCCACGTTTGTGTGAGTGAGTATCAAAGGGGGACGGCTCTTGTACATCATCACATTTGGCCAGAAGATAACTAAGCACCTATCAAAGCGGAGACACAGATAACAACACAGATAACAAAACATGGTTTCAAAGTACAAAACAAATCACCCTTTTCCCCCCTCATTTTCTTTGCTTATTCTTCTTCTTTTTTTTTTTTTTTCCACTCAAGCAACTGCCTAGTGACTACCCCACACCTGAAGACAGGTGAAGCAGAGGTGCTTTAGGAGTGCTGCTGCTGTGAGACATTCCATGTGTCACAAAGGCTTGGCCTGGCTACCTGTCCTGCAGAGAAGGGCCACTGAAACATTGCTCTCTTTGCTGTTGTTCTGCCAATGTGTCCCTTCTCCCTTAGCCATGGAAAGCCCAATTTTGTTTTCTGCAGCTCAAGATCTTTCTGCTCAGCAAGTGTGATGGTTGGCACCATCCCTTAGCACGAAACCAACCCCTCAGTTTTAAAACCAGGCTGGGTCTCGTCCTTCCTGGAAGGCTGTCATGGTTTATTGAAGAACCATGTCCCTAAGATGCAAAAACTGCTTGGATGAACATTGCTGTGCACAGGGAGGGGAGATGCAGGAATGGCCTCAGTGCTGTACGCACATCCTCTGTTCCACACACACACAGAGGCTGCAGCTCAGTTGCTACAGACTCCCCAAAGAGTGGTGCAGCCACAACAGCAACCACCTAAGGAGGTTAGGTCTTCTTCAGGCTACATTTAATTCCTTCACTTATAAACCTACACATTAATAAAAAGGGGGTATTGGAGGAGCCATTCATCTCCCAGTGCAAATGTTTCAAGAGACCATAAACGAGGCCTTGCAGGAGTTAAAGAGCACCAGAACAGCAGAAAGTTCAAGTGGAAATGAAAAAAAGTCATTACAGATTAAACCAGCTGTGTAAAACCCCCAAAGCTTAGAATTAAAAGCTTTTAAAAAGCTTTGCATGGACTCACTGACTCATCAAAATTTAAAGGCAGAATTATTCCAATGGAGATGCCAGCAGACTTTTAACTCAATGATGGAGAAAGAAGTAGAGCAGGAAAGGATTTTTAAAAATAAAGAAAAAAAATTCCTTTCAAGCCCCGATAGACTTGAGCTGGTCAAGCTGCTGATAGCAGCACTGCTGAGTGGCTGCAAATCCCATCTTCATTGTGGAGCATGAGGCAAATGCACAGCTGGGAACTGCATGGGCAGTTGCTGCAAAAGGCTTGAGCACACTGGATCCCTCACACTGCCTTCTTCCAAGGCAGGGATCAGATCCCACTGCCCTCTCCCAAGGCAGGGATCAGATCCCACTGCCCTCTCCCAAGCTGCTCACCTCTCCAGGGCTCCCAGCCACAAAGCCTGAGACAGAGGTCCCAGAAGGTCCTTAATCCAAAGGAGTTCCTGCTGTATCCTGCACCGTATCCCCAGCTGCATCCAGCAGTCACAGCACCAGGACTGCTGCTGGTTGTGACTCTGAACATTAGCTCTCATCAATTTCCCCTGTCTTTTCATGCTCTTTAGCCTAATAACTGTAAGGAGTGTTGCATTTCTGGCCTGGACACATACTTCTTGAGACTCAGAAACAGAGCTCAGAGAGAAACAGAGGTACAGACAACCCAACTTTAACTCTGAGAAACCTCCATAAGAAATTTTCTTTTGGGCATCTCAATTCCTGTTGAAAAGCTTGGGATTTAGAAATCTCCTGATTTCTATTTCAGGATCTGTTAAGATCACAGCAGTTTCACTTTCTTTCCCCTTCAGTTTCTTAACACACACTAAGATCTGCAGGATTCCCTCCTGCTGCTGGAGATAAAAATGGTGCAAGCCCAGGGCTCTGCTTGGGAGTGCTCCATATCTAAGCTAAGCAAGGCTGGTCAACAGGTGCATCACCTTACATCAAAAAAAGAAAAAGCTTAGCTAACAAAATTATAAAATTTGTAGAACGTTTGTAGAAATATTATGTTCTAATGCTTTGATTTTCTACTCTTCACTTCCATAATAGGACTGTGTAATTAAAATCAGGAAATCAATGTTTATAATAAAAAAGGAAAAGCTGGAACAGGAAAATACAGAAAACAGGAGTTCTCTGTTTGGCAGACTGGTATTATGCATCAGCTCACTGAAACTGAGTTTTAACTTTTAATCTCAATTTGCTTTTAAGGCAAATTTGAAAGTCTCAGGCTAGCCCAGAAATAGAAAATTAAACTTTGATTTTAATTCCAATCCACATTTATTCCTACATCACCATTTATTCCTACATCACAAAGAGCTTATTGTATCAGAACAATAATGGCAGAGGAAGACCCCATTCCTGGCTTTTGCCCAAATTTCCAGCATTAACAGGCAGTTCTTGAGAAAGCTGCAATTTCTGCAAAGGGACTTTGAAAACACACAGAGCTCTCTGAGTCTGCTGCTATGGCACCTTCGTGTTGCCCAGGTCCTTTGAATTGCACCTAACCCTGCAGATCCCACAAGAAACCCACATAAGATAATCCTGCTTATAAAGAGCTTGAGCATCAAAATTAATCACAAGCAAGCAACAGGCCACAAAAATGACACCTGGAAGGAGGAAGTCAAAAACATAGTCTAATTTCAGGAGAGAAGACTTTCCTGGTTGTCTCACACTCTCATCAGGAAGCCATTTGTTTATTCATTATTATTATTATTTATGATAAATGAAGTGTGCTGTAAACCCAAGGCCGGAAGAAGCTGTGCAGCTGGAATAAGATGCTCCTCAGATGGCTGCTCTGGGGAGACTGAAATGTTTTTGCAGAGCTAATTGCCTCATAAATTGGTTTTATTCTCCTGGCTGAGGCTAATGTCTTCTTTTAAAGTTAATAAAAAGAACTCAATTTGCTGATTGTTCTGGACTGCTACTAGGAAAAAGAGCTGCTTAGGGATCCTGGAAGGGCCCAGACAATTCCTCAAAGCCATTGCAGCTTGGATGCTAAGTGGTGACAAGCAAGGTGTTCCCTGTCTGCTATTTAATCTGCTTTCCAGCGATCCTGTCACAGTGCATGCCTTGGGTATCCCCAAAAACGTTTGAGGGAGAGAGATTATAGCTGACAGCCTCCTGTAGCAGACTCCAGGGCCTGGGGATTGAGAGAACAGAGCAGCTGTTTATGGCAAAGAGTGTGTTATCAGCAGGCACGATGTGAGCCCAGGTCCCAGCAGTGCTCCAAGGCGCAGCAGCCCCGTGCAGCCTCCTCACACCACACATTCCATGGCTCAGGGCCACCAGCCCACAAACTCACCACTCCCAAGGGCACCCCTCTGCAGGTCAAGGTCTGAGCAGCTCTGCAGAGGTTTGTCAAAGGGGGCCTGTAGAGTCACTCCTGAAGCTGGCACACACTGACAGCCCCATCACAGGCAGGGCTGGGCTCTGCCCCACCACCCCAGAGCCAGGTGCATGTGCAACTGCACCAGGAGGAGCATTTTTGCCCTGGTCAGGTAAGAAATGAGCTATTCCCTGCTGCTGATCCTTACCTACGCCGACATCCAGAGTGAAGTGTGAGCCCCTCACAGCACAGAGTCCCTGCCTTTCCAGTCAGGAAGTAAAGGAAATCCCTATCCATGCCATGGCAGTGCAGTGCCTGGATGCTGCATGCAATCATTGCAGACACACCAGCTGCAGCCACCACCCCTATGGGACCTCTTTGATAATCTGAGATAAATGGGAATGTCACAAACCTACAGCTTCTTACATGGACACACATTTCCCAGGACTTAAGCAGGGACTGACTGTGGAAAACTTCAACTGAAAACTTCAGCAGGGATCCAAGGAGGCTGCTTAAAACTCGGTGCCCCTTGGCCCCTCCTGCACTGAAAGGATCAAATCCTCTGCTTGTGCTGAGCACAGGGAATTCAGCTCTGATGCTGAGCTTAATTAAATAGAAATATGAAGTAAGAAAGAAGGGCTAATTAGATAGAAATGCAGAGTTAGAGGATGTGAATGCTGATTAACCTAATAATAGACAATAATGCTGTTAAAGGGAGTTAAATGGATTGCTTAATGGATGGAATGATCTATAGTATATAATATATAAAGTACTTAACAGTAAACATTTAATTACCTCTTCAGTTGCATTTTTCTTTACTGTGTGGGGAAAAAGTGCTTCATAAAAGAGTTATTGGATGGGAGTAATTTACAGCCCTGCAAAAACATCTGTATTGTATGGGAAAGAGCAACAATTTGTCAGAGCCACAGCAGAAAGCCTGAGACACAGTGAGCAATGCTGGAGCTGCCAGACAGGGCAGAGCAAGGCAAGTTAAATACCTGTGCTCCCGGTATGGTACATCACTGCCTCTGTGGGGCAAGAGGCACAGCCTTCCCTGATGTGCCTCCCACAGGAAGGAGGGCTTGGGAAGTAGAAGATGGATGTGACACTTCATGAGATAGCTCCAGGTGAAACTTGCTGAGGATTTAGGAAGGTGACCACTTGTCACAGAGGAGCAAAGCCAGCTTCTGCTGTGCCTTGTGGGGAAAGTTCTTAGAGGGCTGGAAGCACCTCTGGATAATGTGACCATCAAGTGCAATGCCATGGCCCAGCCACTAAAACACTGTGACTGCTCCCAGCACAGATGAGCTTTTTTCAGTTTGAGCTTTTCTCAGATTTCCCCAGGGGAGCCAGCCAGAAGTCTGGCGTACAGCAGGTGTTTTTCAGACCTTTGGGATGTTTCATACTGAGACAGGGAGCTCATGGATGTCACGAGTGCCTCCGTGTGGCCAGCTGCCTCCTAAAGCTGCATTGCCCTCAGTAGCAAATACAGCACTTTCTGCAAAATCAATAGTCAGGTCTCTCCTGGAGGCCTCTAATAGAGATGTACAGAGGCAATCCTGGACGTTAGAGAGGGGGAGTCACTCCAGGAGGCTCTCACAGGTCATTGAATTGGAGATAGGAAAAATTACAGTCTGTGGCACAGGGGTTTCTGTACCTGCTTCTCTTCTGCTGTACTAGGCATCATTGTGACTGTCACAGAACGTGCCCTAAAGGGGCACATGATCACGTCCCTTTGGGACACAGGACAAGGCTTGCACTCCTTACTGGCAGCACAGCAGCAGTCTCAGTCCCATCACATTCATTTCACACCCTGGGCTGTATCATATTGCTCAAAAGATGAAAATGTATGCAATTTAATTCCTATACCTTGCACTCCTGCTAGAGCTTTTCTTTCTCCTATCTTATTGCTAAGCAGCTGGGACAGAGGCAATCATTTGCACTTGGTGGAGCTCAGCCCTCTCCCTGGCAGGGTCACTACTGGAGTGGATTGCTTCCTCGTCACTTGGATTTCAAAAAGCAGCCTTGCTTTCATGTCCCCGTTACAGCACAGCTCTGTCATCTCCAGTGCCTGATGCAGCATAGGTGGCACCTGAATTTCTAAATATTAATTCATGAGGAAGTGCTGAGCCAAGCAGAGTACATGGGAAGAAGTCAGCCTCAGTAAGAGGGAGCACAAGCAGGACGTGAGGAAACAGCAGGGCTAGGAAAAGAAAAGCTGATATTAGGTTGGGCTGTGCCAGAGTTGCCTACCTGACTTTGATAACTAACAAGTTCCCTTACAGATCTATTCCCCCAGCATCCAAAAGAACAATCTCACCCCAAACCTCAGCAGCACATGAGAACAGCTCACAGAGTCTGCCCATTGTCCCTGGCAGGGGGCTATGCCTCGTCCAGTGGGAAGCGATGCCTGTTCCATTACCTGCACCACAGGGCCAAGGAGAGCAGCCTGGCCATTAACTGCCTGTGATGAGCTAATTAATCACGGGCACTGGCTGAATACCTGCTCCCACACCGTTATTAATGGCTCCGTGGATTGAGCTGCACAGCAGAGGCTCCTCCACGTGCTGAAGCAGCAATTCTGCTCTGCAAAGGGCACCAGCTTCACCCAGCCAGCAAAGAGGAGAAATTGCTGAGTGCTGCCCCAAACTCCCATCTTCTCCTCACTGTTATGGACTGACTCCTAGCTGCCCACTGGGGCTCAAGCTTCCTGTCACAGGTCTTCCAGGGTGGCATGGGCTCCTACTGAAGGACAGCCCTGGTACCAACTTGACCCTTCATGTGGGCATGTCATGAGGTGACTGACACCAGTCACTGCCAGTCCACTGCAGAACAGAATGCCCTGGCTTCCACCTTGCCACTCCCAGACACTCCAGCCTCACCTGGTGCCACATGTGTCTCCCCCATTTTAGAGGCTTCCTTCTCTAGCTGTGTTGCCAGAGGGATGCCCAGTCTTCCCTCAGTGTGATGAGGTCCACTGAGGTTGGACCAGGGCCCCTTGAGCCTGATCCTGCTCCAGATGCTGCCAGAGCTTATGTGGCCACAGCCTGAACATGGCCAATGACACCAACTGCTGCTTGTTTGGAGCAACAAAACATCACTGGGAATGAATTGTGCAGCTGAGCAGAGGCTCTGACAATGAATTCTTCACTGCTCCTACTCCTCTGTCTTCTCCCCTCCCATTTCTTCGTATTTCTAGGTGATGGGAAGGAAACTGTGTCAGGCAGGACAAGCAGAAGGCATGAACAAAGCCTCTGGGTCTTGCTCCTGCCCGGTGAGCTTCCATCTGCAGCAGAGCTGGCCCAGCTCAGCCTCCCAGGGGCCACACACCAAGGCAGAGCCCGAGTCACCAACTGCAGTGATAGTTCCAGGGGCACAGCCTGCCTCTTGTTCTCTCTGTGCCACCAGATGTGACTCAGGTCCATCCCGATGCCATAGAGGTGAGAGGCTAAAAGGCACTAAACCCTCCAGGCTGTCTGGAAGCAAAGGAATGGTGCAAGAACAGCCTAGACAGCTCCCTGAGCTGGCTCCAGGGCTTTTGGGGCTGCTTCCTAAAGCAGTGGACTCTGGCAGTCCATCCATCAAAGTGTGCACTGGCACCAATTTACAGCTGTGCCAAGCCTGTCTGGAATCAGGCATCTGAAGGAGGGAGTGGCCCCAAAACCAGTCAGCTATGAACTGTGAATCATTATAATCCTGTCCCTCAATCCCTGGGGCTGATGGGCACAAACAGATCCTTTTCTACCTGCAAAGGAAATGTCCAATTCAAAAAGCAGAACCCAAAGCCAGCCTGGGAGCTGAGCTCATACAGGTGTGGCAGCAGGCCAGAGGGAGCTGAGAAAAGTTTGGCCAGGTGGCACAGAGTGCCCTTGCAGTGTCATAGTCCCACCAAACACCTGCCTTAGACAATGAAGGTCACACTACTTTGGGGTCAGTAGCTAATAAAAAGATCTCAAATCCTTCCTTACACTACTTTCATTTAGTGTCACAATCAACTGGACCAGAGATGGCTGCTACAAGAGCTTACCCTGCTTTTGTAAGGACCAGCATCACCTTCTCCATCCCATGAGATTGTAAGAACTCCCAATGTTAAAGGTGCCTGGACACCAAACATCTATGAAGCTACTCATCTCTGTGGGAAGAAAAATGTCCTGAATTGTTTTAGCTTCTTAATATAAAGGTAGGAAAAAAATAGAGAGAGAAACTGACACAGGATTTAGGATGACACAAATTATATTTCTGAACATCACCAAGAAACAAGATGGGACAAATTCATCTAGTACTTGTGGAACTGGGTATCACAGCTCTAAATACAATGGGAATTGTTCAGCTTTGATTAAACAAAACAAAAATTCATTAAAAAACCACTCAACCCCCAAACACGTTTCAGGTCATTGTGATTAAACTCAGAGACTGAATTAACAGAAGGAAAAGAGATTGCTAATACACTGCCAAAGTCGTCCCCACTTAATTCAGCTAAAGAGAAGCAATAAGCCCAGGACTGCATCTGGCAAGTTTCAAGTAGGCACCTTCTACATGAAATGCAGACTAGGGTCACGATAGCAGAATAAGCTGCAGAAGGAGGAGAAGGAATTATAGCCATAGGACACATCAAAGTACAAGCTTATACAGACCAGTCTTCACAGCTGTAGTTTCTCCATTTAGCTTCATAAGAAAAATTTCCAAAAGTCTTTTATTCTTAGCCCCCATGTGTCACCTAGACCCGATGGTTTGTGAGGGCTGGTGCCACAATCCAGCTCTGGGCACCACCCTGGGCTCCTTTCCACCAGGAGCTATGCAAAAAGGTGTGAACCAGAGCACGCAAGCAGAGAGGTGTCTGCACCAGTACCAGGTGTGACAGTGCCTGTGTGGCAAGGAGTAGCTTCCCTTTGGTGGCCCAGAGAAGAAAAGCTGTTGCTTGTTTTCCTGATATCAGCACTATGAAGCTGCATTTTGTAGGATTTGCTGATGGACATGTTTGTGCATCTTCTGGCTTTGCACTTTTTGGCTGGTGGGACGTGCCCGATGCTGCCATCATCCTCAGAGAGCATGGGAGAGGCTGGGAAGTGAGAGGAGCTGGAGAATGGAGCCAGTGCTGAAATCAGAGGTGACTGTGTTAGATGCACACAGTCCTCCCTTGTCTGTGGGAGACCCAGAGGTCTTCCTAGAAAGGGCTGAGAGACACCTCTGCCTCCCTCAGACAAGGACATTCACTGTTTGGGGGCACTGGCTGCACAGCATCCAAATACCTGTGGCAGAGCATTGCATCTGTCTGGCCCAGAGCAGGAAACAGGCTCTGAACTCAGTGCCACTGGCAGGCAAGAAGCACCTGTTATCAGATTGAACATACACATCTTGGCCATCCATATTTTGTTCTCAGCCCTGTAGAGTTTCTCTCTGGAACTAAGAGGTGAGGGAAGTCAGTGCATCCACCCAAAATGAGAAAGATGAGTCATCCCTCCATCCTCCTCCATCTCCTTAGCCTTGGGCCTTTTCCCTCCAAGAGGCTACTGCAAAACCTAACTGAACTGACATCCTAGATCCAGGTAGAATTTGGAGCCCTCAGTCCTGCTCCAAGTCCCCTTTGACTTGGGGCTGTCTGCCTTGGCCACGGTCTTAGGATAGTGGGGCAGGAAAGGGCTCTGCAACAGCGAGCAAAGCTTCAGGTATTGTGGCACAATTCACACAAAGCACTACCAGCTTTGAGCAGCTGGAAATGAACCTGCACAACCCCATTTACTGCCTCACCTCAACAGCCAAGCAAAACAAAGGTGATAAAAGCAGACAGCTGAGGAATTCCCATGGAAAATAGCACAGAGTATGTGGGAGTCTCACCTGGAACACATACTCTTCTTCACCCTGGGACTTTTCTTTAATTCTATCAAATAAATATATTACTGACACTGCTGAGATAGAAAAAGGGGGTGAAAACAATGTCTTATTTCTTTCTTATCAGTTGGGTAAATATTAATTCCCACTTCATACTAGGATTAGGCTCAAACTGGAGCATCATAAATCTGTAACCAAACTGAAGCCAACAGAGCAAGAATGTCTTTTTAAGTCCAGCTACAAAACCAGTCAATGGCATGGGATGAGAGATGCTTTTATTTTTCACCCAGTAGAACAATCAAGTGGAAGATTATTAAATGGGGAAGACAGCAGTTTTGATGGGCCAGATACCAAGTAATCCCTGAAATGTGTCCAGTGTATCTGTCAGAGGAGCAGAACTGGGCTTCTTTGGGTTCTCTTCAGTGGATAATTGCAAAAAAAATACAGTTTAGAGCTAACTGAAACCAGTCATCGGATTAAGAAAAACGGCAAAAAGGCTATTAACATTAAAACATTTTCTTTCAGCATTTTCAAAACAGAAGGTTTCACATTTTTGCTTCAAAGCAACTTGTTACAGCCCAAGACATAACGTTTATTAAAATGCAAGCCTAGAAATTAATGTTTTATTTTGGTATGAAAGGATTTGTTTGTTTCAATTTTTCCCTTTTTCATTCCACTGCGAAAATGGAAAAAAAAAAAATTGTCTCAGGTCACCCTTACATTTTTTCTCAATTTTTCAGTTCAGCCTGCAAACTGAAAAACCGTAAGGGCACAGCCTACTTGGGAGTTTACTGTCCCTCCTTTTATTTGAATCAGATCTAAACCAAAGAAAAGGGGAAGTTCATTTCACCAGGTAATACCAACCAGAATCAAGGTATTTAGGAGATGTAAAAACACTGAAAATGGGAGGAGCCATTGCTGTTTACAAGGGGCTGAACGACCCAGGAGACAGCTCTCCTGGCTCTAAAGAACACTGCCATCTACAAGTTTCCTGCTCTGCCATCCTACTTTCACCTAAGGCAATTTATGAACTGTGGGTCTGATCCTGCATTTTCAGAACCTGACTGAGATGTGCTGACACCACTTATCTGTGAGCAATGCAAGATCCAGGTAACCCACCCTAACCTGCTCTAAGCCAGGGGGCTTGGGGGTTTTGGGGTTGGGGGAAGCAAATGGAGAGAGACATAACACTCTCCCCACCAGCAACACTGGAGCATCACTCACGTGACCTGAAAACAACATCCCTTTTTTGCAAAGTGCTACCACTTCTGCAGGGACAATACAGTACTGGATAGTTGCTCTGCAAGCTCAATAAAATGAAAAGGCCTTACAAGGATCTTTGTCGGGACAGTCATCTGGTTCAAGCACAGCAGAGGACAACAACAGCAAAAAAAAAAAACCCACAATAAATTAGGTATCAGCACAGCTTTCTAAATGGTCTAGAACAGTTATTACAAGACAAAAATCACAGCTCTGGTAACTTAGAATCTTGTCCTTTTTTAAAAAAAAACAAAGCTATTATCCACAGGTTTTGCATAAAAATAAACATTTTAAGCTGACAGCATTATGTTAATTGGATCAACCCGCTTTTTTATATATATATATTTCTATGTATATTTAAATGTATATTTTTATATGAATAATCTTTAAAGGAGTAATGGGAGTCACAAATGCATAAAAATAGATATTTTGAAAAACAAAAAAGAGTAATAATAAAGACAACCCTGATGAAAAAGGAAAAAAAAGTCAAACAGGGCAGTATTCTAAAGCAACAGCTCACCATACCAAAATTTGTGGAGTCCAGTCCTTCTATATTGTGAGCAGTTACTCCTAAATACTATTGGGGTTTCCAACAGTGATGCAAAATAAATTCCTGCACATTTTTTCTTTTATAAAGGAGAAGGGATTGGGGTATATAGGACAGATTTAATGCCTGTTACATTGCTGTAAATAACTAGCATAAATCTTCTGTCAAGATGAAAGCAGGAGGAACTTCAACAATGCTTGCATCTATAAGAATATATTTTCTAATCAAAATCAGATCTGTTCCTCCAAACTAAGTTGTTGTGGTTTTTTTTTAAACACAATTTTTGCCCTACAATATTTTTCTGTTGTTCTACAAATAATCCAAACAGACTGGAAAAGGTGAGATTTTCAGTACTCTGTCAGGATTTTGTGCAGCTTTGACAAAAGCCAACTCCTACCAGTTTGGAAGATCATTTCAGAGTGATCCTGAGCATGGTGTAACCTCACTGTTAAAAATCCCTTCAGGGCAAAACAATCATGGGGGAGGAGGGGAAGCTGTAAAAAATTAAAATAGCCTGACTTGCTTGCCAGCTGCATCAGTATTCAAGTAAAGTTTATAAAGTACCTTTGTGGGACTTCAGAGTCTTGGAGAGCCAGACTGGCTTATATTAACAAGTGTAATATGCACTTAGAATATGCCTTGTCATCTGCTTGTCTAAACTAAAAAAAAAAAAACAAAATTCAAAAACAAACAGAAGCAAAGGAAAGGTAAAGGAAAGGACTCAGCATCAGTATTGGACTGCAGAGTGTCTTCTTGACACTGACACTTTGATATTCTTGCCTTCCTTTCTAATGCATTACAATAGCATGAAATCACACAGCCATTTTAAACGAGCATTTCAAGAGTCCAGTTTTCAGAGACTGAAAACTTGATCATCAGCACAGCACTGGAAAAAGCTGATCTAACCATATTTCACTTATAGAACTCTTCAAAGGAAAATAAATACAATTCCACAAAAAACAACGCCAAAGAAAAGCACAGGAAGTAATTTGTTTTTTATCAGTGTTTTCTCTTTGATATTCTTACAGGAAAAAAAAAAATCCCTCATCTCTGTCTTTAAAAGCAAATTTTCTAACCAGTAGATTTTAGAGCTATTTTCCATCTACATGAATCTAAGTTTTTCTGAAACCACCAATAGGTTTGGATTTTTTTGGGGGGTATGGGGATGGGGATGTGTGTACTAGAGAATTCCCTCTCCTAAATTTCAGACATCCAAATGGCATCTGTTTGTTTTGTCTTGTTTCTCCTCTTGAATTTGTCCATTCCCCTTAGGTTTTCAAAGGCCAACCCTACTGTGAGAATTTAGGCGTCCGCATTTGAAGGAACTTTGGACCGAGCACAGCTTCACACATTTCACCTTCTTCATGCCCTTTCCATGTAGTTTCTTCTCTCTTTACATGTATAAAATCACAGTTTATGTAACATTGTTTTAAAGGAAGAAAATAAAATACACACACACACACACACACATACATTGTAGTGGTGAACACTATACACTAAATTTTTTTTTCAACAGCATAACAGAAAGTTTGGCCTACTGTAGGTTGAAGATGTAGGGAAGGCTGAATTTTTATGGTTGCCATGCAAGCCACCTTCAAGACAAAACAGATTAACCCACCCAAGAGCAAATGCAGCTTCTACTTTCAAGCCATTCAACAAATAACTGCCTTTCCAGGAATCAGACTGACATCTGACAATTCACTCAATGCAGTATTTAGAGAACCTCACTGAGTTGCTTCTGCACCAGTCCTTTGAATCCAAATGCTGTTTAAACCAAAGGGGAAGAGGGTATCTGAACTGCCTTATTATTATTAATATGTATATATTTCAATAACACTTTGAATTTCAATTAACTTCTGAAACCCTGCTCTTTGAGAAGAACACATCCTTTAAGTTGACTTTTTTTTCAGGCTTCTACTCCATAATTCTCTCTTCATTTCCTTTCATAGTTCTTTTTCAGTTATCTACCAGAAAACTTGCTTTCTTCCAGCAGAAATGCAGCTGGTGGGCTTGGATTTTCACTGCACCCGTTCTGTGAAATTCTCAGGGAAAACCCCTCGGCATTGGTCAAGTTCCTTATGCTGGATCCAGTCAGACTCCTTCACACCCATCAGCCATCCTTCGTCCTGGAGGAGGAGACAGAGATCAGATGCTAAGGGACAGATGTGAGCAGGGATTTTTCTTACATGGTGCAGGCCAAGGAGGTGTCAAGACATTACCAAAGCCATGCTCTTATTTGGCTTGGAGACAATCCAGGAGGAGTATGGGGAGAAGGAAAAAATGTTGTTGTTTCCTTTTAAACAGAGAAAAGGCTACATCCCACCAGAGTTCACACCAAAGCTCCCATCTGACCCAGACCGTGCAGACATAGTAAAAAATCTAACAAAAACATGTCAACATTTACACCCACTGAAACAGGAGAAATTCTGCCAAAAGACACTCCAGAGCTACAGGATGGGAATCACCTCTCTCACCCTTCACAATGCAAACATGAGGGGTCTAGCATTCTCCACAGTCATAAAAGAGACAGGCACCTCCAGCATGTAATTCACCCCATTCATCACAGGCACAAGTCTTTGGAAAGGATGAAATCAGCTCCAGGAGGTGCTCCTCCCTGCTCCAGCCAGGGCACCCAGATGGCTGGCATTTTAGAGGTGGTACAGGCAAAAGGAGTCTTACTTGCTATGCTGAAATCCTGATCTATGAGAATTGGGAGCTGAGGAACCCAACCTATCTTCCCAAAACTCAGCAGTCTGTTTGGTTTGATGCAAGGTGAGGTCAGCAAAACTCCCAAATTTTGGCTACATGTGATTTAGGTGTCTCAATAAGGTCTTCCCTAGCCTCCAACCTATACATCTAAAAACACAGATGAATTTTCAGTCAGGCAAAAGGAACCAGGCTTGATAGAAACTGTTCATGAGCAAAACCACACTTCCCACCCTCTGCCTGCAGGTTGTCTGGCATTGAGATTTCTGCTCCATCCTAGGCACATGAGGGACACATTCAAGATATTCAAGGTGGGAGGGCTGCACTGAGCTTGCAGCTCAGGTGTACAACCACTCTATTCTCTGCCTGCCTTGGAGCTGCCACCATGGAAGCTCCCCTTCCATGCACATCCCCCACTCATTTGCAGTGGGGCAGCCAAGGGGTTTAGAGTGCAGCATGAGGCACGAGAGCTGCACAGCTCCCAGAGCCTGCAGGCTCACTTAGCCCTGACTGCTGCCTTCAATTGGAACATCCAGGAGATGTCATGGGAATGACGCGAGATGGGAGCCCATCTGCAGCAGCCAGCTGCAGGGGCTGTGGAAGGACTGACATGCCATAAATCAGGAAGACAAACAACCAGGCAGAAGACACTGGGCCCAAGTATCTAGGAGGCAGCTTCAAGCTCACAGCACGTCAGGCACAAAAGCTCATCCATTTGCACATAGTGCTGTGCCATAGAGCACGCATGCATCACTCCCACCACATCCTGCTATGAAGGGTCTCCTCGGCTGTAGGGATTAGACGTGAGGATCCAGATGGGGCCTTAACAATTTTAAGCCACATCACTTGAAGTGCCAGCTTAGAAGTGTTGCTGCCCTCAACCCTTTCTTCTATTAAGAGAGATGAATCCAGGCCTGGACATAGCCACAAACTGAGACCTAAGCTGCAAGGTAGGGATGGGAATCAGTCTAGTATCCTAAGCTCCCTCCACTCACGTGCACAGTTCATGCACCTGTTAACAGCCAGCAATTCCTGGCTGGGTATGGTTGAGGTTAGGGAAATGAGTTGTAGCACAGGATACACTGTAGAAGGGTTAGAGGGCTTCAGTGCAGCTACAGAGTCATGTTAGCAACACTCAGAGCTCACCCTCTGCAGCTTGGAGAGTCTCGAGTTCATGGCTGTTGCACCCACATCCAGCTAAAGTGCAAACACAGGGCATTGAAAAACTCTGATCCAAAAACCCCATCAGGTTTCTACCACAGAAACTGGGGGAGCTGATACTCATTTCCCATCCAGAAAGCTTTCTGAGAAAGAAATGTTCACAAATGCTTGTGCGGGGCAGTCCCACCCAGTGGGGAGTCTCGTCTCCAGAAGGAATCAGTGCCTGTTCCCCAAAAACCTCTCCTCCTCTAGCTGTGTGGGAACTGTTGGCATTTTATAGCTCCATTTCACAAGCATCAGCATGATCTGCCTCCACAATTCACAAAGCTAACAGCTGGGCCACAAAGAGGACTCACATTTTCTGAGTTAGTGAACTACATCATCTTCCCTTTACCCCTTGTGGCATGCAGATTTTATCTGAACTAGGCCAAAGCCAAAGAGCTGATGACTGCTCAATCAATTTGGAGAATTCTTTCTTTTCCAAACAGAAACCTAGAGATGTGAGCATTAATTTTATAAACTCAACACCTCTCTCAGTCAAAGTTGTAAAACTGCTGCAGATTGTCAGCTGGGTGCCCTCAAACACAGAAAGTGAGGAGGACTTACTCAAGGCTTCTAGCTCAAATTAAAGAAAAACATGACCAAGTAAAATCAGGCAGAAGATAGGCAGCAAGACTTGTTCTCTGGAGCTGAGACCTGTTCTAGCCTTTGGTTCTACTGCCATCTCCTGACCAAACACAGTCACTTGGAAACAGCCACTGCTGTGCTGAAGTGCAAGACATCATCTACCACCAGCTGCCTTCTCAGAGCTCCAACACTTCTCAAAAGAGAAGAAAACATCATAAGGTATGAGTCGCTGCTTTCAATGCCATAGTCTGTGCTGTAGTGGTCATAGGGAATGTGCATCAAGTTTAGGGGCAGTGAGGAGGCAAAGTATGGGGTCTGTTGTGCTCCCTGATCAAGAGAGCCACTGTATTGGCTCAAATGTTTTGATAGGGACAAGAATCCATGGCTACTGCACATGCTTTATGCAGGATAGTGTCTCCACTTTCCAGTAACAAGCAGAGTCCTCCCCTCTGTTGCAAGAAGCCAATCTCAAGCTCAAGGACAACCAGCTCTCTTGCCAGCTCCCAGCCACAAACTAACGGCTCAGGATTCAGCCAGCCAACTGTTAGTGAAGAAAGAAGCAGCTCAGGAGACCCCCTTGGCTCCGCCTGGCCCATGCTCACACCCTGCCTCCCCCACTCACCTGCTCCTCAGGGTTCTCAAATGGAATCACAAGCACCACGTCCCCGGCCTTCAGCTGCAGCTCGTCAGTGTCGGTGGCCGTGTAATCGTGCATGGCCTGGACCTGCAGGGACAGGAGAGCAGCACTTTGAGCACTACAGCCTAAAATGCCACCTGAAACCACACTAAATGTTATGAGCCTCCTGTCATTCTTCAGGGCTTTGCCATTCTTTCGCTTTCAGTGGAACTCATAGAAAAAAAATGGGAATTACTAAAGCAGGGAAATGTTCCTATAGTAAGATGCTGTAAATTTTCACTTTCAGGGCATGATACAGCTGTGCTTTCTGGCTACCACATTCCCCTACAGACATTAAATCTGTGGCTTTTCCTCACCCAAAATCACTCCTTCCTCCACTCCTTTGCTGCAAGTCATCTTAGGCATATTCAGAATGTCCACTCAACTTCCCTGTCTAGTCCTATACCTTCCTCTGTTAATTCTGACTTTCTAACTTCCCTGAACATGGAGTCCTCTGTTCCTGCTGGTGTTCCCAACTCTTCTCAACTTGTCAACTTGCACCAAAGCTTAACTTTTCCTGTCAGGAGCACATTTTATCCACTATCCAGAGTCTGTGACTGACACCACCACACTGCCAAGACAGAAACCACTCCAGCACAGAGAATGGATTTTGCTGCACAGTACAGCAAGACCTTTAGATGCTGATGCTCTTACATAATCCTCTGAAACATCTGGAACTGCATGAAGAGGAAGAGAGGAAGGTTTATCTCTTCTTCAACTTCTGTTCTGCCCTTCAATGTGGCCTAGCCCATGGCCGTGCTGAGTGAAAGCAGTTAATGCCTTACAGGGGAGGAAAAAACCCTCACCAAGAACTCGATGCTGCACAGCCACATACTCACCTTGAACAGAAATCCTGGGGGCATGTCAGCTCTCTCAGATGAAGCACCTCCTTCCACAGTGCCATTGACAGTTGCAGGGAAAGTTTCCACAACAACAGCAGGCAAAGAGCTCTGATAGGCAGTGGCAGCCAAAAGGAGGGAAAAAAAGACATTGAGAAAAGAGAATCCAAAACTGAAGTTCCAAGTCCACCCTGGAGGATCCAGACCCCAACCATCCCATGGCTTCAGTGGGTTTTCCAAGCACACCAGTCAGCAGCAAGAACACCCCAAGGGACAGCAGAGGCGGCAGCAAGAAGGCAGGATTGGTGACTGCTGTCCTTCCATGCCTAAGGCTGCAGAAAGGCAGGGGTGAGTTGTAGGTTTCCTGAGACTATAATGCCCAGCATTTACCAGTTGCTGTGGTCACAATGCAATCTCATAGAGCCCTCCTGGAACAGACAACTCAAATGTGACAGCCTGTAGGAACAAAGCTGCCATGAGATCAGACCTACCCTTGTTCTCTAAAAGGGCAGTAGTGTGACCAAAAAGAGAGGAAGTCTGGATATTCAGGAGACACAGCCAGAGCCCAGAGGACAGGCAGGCAAAGTAAATGGCAAGCAAGAGGGAATCCAGCTGACAACACAGCTTAGGACAGCATGGGCTGTGGCCTGACTTCATAACATGGGTGAAGGGACAATTCTTTTACTGGATTTTCCAGCAGGACTTCTCCCTAAGCATTACACAGATAAAATGCAACAACTAAGTCTGGTCCCTGAATGAGAGCATTGTAACTCCTCTGGTGGCAGGGATGTTTTTTTTCCAAGCAGCTACACAGCTCTTGTCCCAGTGCAGCCTCCCACATGTGCTGGGTAACAAAGGGATGGAGGAAAGGGATTGCTGTCCCTTGAGGTTTACCGATCCTGAGTCAGCTTCAGTTTTAGATGCTTCAGCTCCAGCTGCTGCTTCTGATCCAGCTGCTTCAGCTCCTGCGCGGGCTGCTTCTGCAGGCTGCAATACAAAAGTCATCCCAATGGGAAGTTACTCTCCTTCCAGCCACACAAAGAGTGTGCAGCAAAGTGCAGCCCAGCCTGCCCAAGTGCTCTGTGCCATTGCCTGAGCCATCTGCTGACTAACAGGTGAGACACTGCAGGGTCTGGCTGCATTTCTGTCTTCCCCTTTCTCTGCAGCTCATGGAAATCACAACAAAGTCAGAAACCCTCAACTCCAGCCATGCAATAATTCAGAGGAAATCAATGAAACGCCAAAAATTCTGTGTGCTTCTCTTTTCATGATCCAAACTGCAGATCTACTTAACACACACAGTATCTATTATTAGATCTAGATTGTCCACTTGTAAGAGAATACAAGTTCTCCTGCATGCCAAAGAACAAGGATCTCTCCATAGTCTACTTCCAAGGACAACAATCACAGAAGATTTAAGTACTTGCCTACTTCCAGAAACAAAAGAGCATGGTAAGAATGTGTCCAGATATGAAACTTAGTAGTCCAGACCCAGCACCACCATGACAATAGCACCGAATCAAAGAGGAGACTGTGTTAACTTTCACCCCCTCGAATTTTGGACAGGCCCAAAGAGTTGTGGATTTGGATTCTTTTGTGAATATTCTATTACTAACAATTTTCTATGAATATTCCAGATGGGGTGCGTAGCACATTTGTGTTGATGGAAAGTTTCTACTGCATAAAAGCTGCCACCACCAAGGAGATTCAGTATCACCCACAAATCACTGCCTGACAAAGACTATTCTAAAAAGCCTGGGGACAAGGGTTTCTGTGCACAACAGAAGACCAACCAAACACCTATGACAGGCTTCCAGCGGTTCAAGTTTTTATTCTCCTTTATCTGGAGTCAGATTAACTCTTTTAAACACAAAATTAAAGATATTAATTTCCCCCTCCCAGAAACTGCAACAATGCAGGAAGTACATTGGATCTGGTAGCACCAAGGCTGCAAATCAGCCCCTTGGGAGACTGGCCAGGCAGCATCATGGAAGACTCCCAAGATTTGCCATTTTACATACATGGGAATACCCAGCTTTAGTAGGCCTACATGCCTCATACATCTGATAAACACATGCTGTCCTCCTTCAGCTGGGATAGTTGATTTTCTTCTTAATAGCTAGTATAGGGCTGTGTTTTGGATTTAGGATGAGAATAATGTTGCCAACACTGATGATGTAGTTGTTATTGAGCAGTGCTTACATCAAGTCAAAGACTTTTCAGGTTCTCATGCTGCTGTGCCAGCAAGGAGGCAGGGGGACACAAGGACAGGAGGGGACACAGCCAGGACAACTGACCCCAAGTGACCACAGGGATATCCCAAATGCCATCATGCTCAGTGTATAAACTATGGGAAAAGCTGATCAGGCACCACTGCTCAGGAATGAGCTGGGCATCAGTCAGCTGGTGTTGAGTAACTGTTTTTCATTTGCCTCACTTGGGGGTTTTTTTTGGGTTTCATTTATCTCTGTCATTTTTCTCTGCATTACAATTATTATTATGTTGTTTGAATTAAGATGGTCTCATCTCAATCCACAAGTTTTATTACTTTTATCCTTCCAACTTTCTCCTCCAGCCCACCAATGGGAGGGAAGGAGTGGTTGTGTGGTGCTTCACTGCCAGTTGGAGTTAAATCCAAACACATACACCCCTGCATACAATCATATTAAAAACAAAACATTGTCCAGATTCCTTAATTTTGCAGTTCTTATAGTCCCAACCTTACAAAACCCCAGAGTAAAGCAGTCACCATGGTAAACCTTAAATGTACCAGCTGGCTACTAGCCATGCACTAGCACAATGCTCCAAGCAGCATTCTAACAACAGCAGCAATAAGAAAGAAATAAATCTTTGATTTAATAAAAATCCATTACTTTACCTTCAGCTGCTCCAGTGGTGTCATCTAACACATGCTTTCCTCCCCTATCATATCCTTCCTCATGTCTCCCAATCACCATGTGCACAGCCCTATACTGCCAGAAGACATTACAAAGAGTAGAGCTGTTCCCATCCCACAGAGGATTCCCTCAGCAGCTTTGGTAGAGCTAAGGTAAATACAAGCATATGAAATGCTACAAAGGATCCTCCTGTTTAATTGGATTCACTCCCAGGTTTTCATTTGGGTTCAGTGAAACTGGAATTAGGACAAATGCCAGGCCAGCTTTATGTGACCACGCTTGAGTTTGATATGGACAAGTGAAAAGGACCTCAAGATGAGGGTTTGGGGTTGTTTCTTGGGTTTTTTTAAGCAGCTAATTTGCAAAAATAGTATGGAATAATCAGAGAAACTGGATCTAAATTAATCCCTTGAATTTCAACAAAGGGCATTTTCATATCAACTATTAATTTTTCTATTTTATATACCTGTGGGGCACCCTGAGACCTATAAAAGCATTTACAGTCATGGAAAGAAAGAACTGCTCACTGCTGTTACCAGGTTTAAAAGCTTTGCTTATTCCAACAGCAGCATCATGCACACCAAATGCACATTTCCCAGTCTGCAGAACTAAGCCAGCTCTGCTGCACTCAAGGTTCTATGCAGTTGATAACCTCATGGCCTATGGGACTAAGGAACCCCAAAAACAGTCTCCTCTCATCAACAGCTAAGAACAGTTATAACAAAAACACTTCAGAAGACTTGAAGAGGAAGATTCCCCAGCCTCAGGAAGCTCTGCTATTTGTGTATGGTATGCCAAGGTGAGAACTGGTACAGGGAGAACACCTTGACTAGCAGCATTTCCTGGTTGAGCAGATTCTCTTTGGGGTAAAACCAGTTTGCAGGATGAGAGAAGTGGTCAAAAAAAACCTTTTACAGCCAAGACTGTAAGCACAGCTCAATCAGCTACGGTCATACCTTACCCCTGCCCATTCCCCTGAAAGGAATGAGATTTTTCCTAGCTAAACCAGTCTCTTCTTCCCTATGACAGATTGACAATGCACATACAGGGGAAGGACAGATGTTAAATACTGATGGCTGATACAACACACAAGGGGAAGCCTTCTTCCTTGACATCACCCAAGCTCATGGGAAGGAGAGTAGTGCCCACAGTGAGTCCTTAGGCCAGGGCTATGTTGTGTCCTTCCAAGTACACTCATTCTAGGGGGTGATCTGGCCCTTGGGAATGGGAAGGTTGGCAGGACTCAATTCCCCTGCATGAGTCAAGGCCATGAGCTTACTCAGTGAATACAGCCAGTTCCAGCAGCAAGCCTGAGAACCCAGACCAAGCATTTTCTGTCCACACTGCTGGCTGCCAGTCCAGGGGGACTCAAAAGTAGTTGTGCTTGAAATACCTCTCAAGGGGCTAATCTGCAGCAACCTGAGACCTGCCCAGACCAGATATGTAGAGAGGGCATAAACGAGGGTCAGGGTTTTGTTCAGATGCAGGGCATGTGCAGGGTCTCCCTGTCAGCAAGCTCCAAAGCTGAGGCTGAGGCAGATGCCAGGCATGTCTTGGGCCTGCAGTTAACTTCCAGTGGAGACACAGGGTGTGCAAATTCACATCAGCCTTTCTGACAATGACGGTCAATGAACAGCAAACAGCACAGACAATTCCAGATGTGTACATATCTAATGGTACAGGCAGTAATGATGATATATTTATGACAGCTGAGATATTTATGCATTGCACACGAGACCAACAAGATGCAGAGAGTTTAGGAAATGCTGTGTTGTGGAGAGTGAGGATGATGCCACAGTGGTGTTAAGTATGAGGTGAAGGTCACAGCATTATGGCAAGGGAAGGATGAGTGGGTTAGCAGGGAAAGGCAATGGGCATGTGCACTGGTAGAATGGTAAGTCTTAGAGTGCCAGACTGACTTGCAAACGTGTGGCTGGCCCTGGGGCTTCATACAAGGTGCATAAGTGGGTCCAGCAGCACAAAGAGCAACTTTGGCCTGGGGTGTGCAGGAAGGAGAAGCAGTGAAGGAAAGGAGACAGGCATGTGAACAGAGCTGGCACTGGCATGTGAACAGACATGATGAGAGACAAAAGCTGTATGAATTTCTTACCTCCCATAAATCCCAAGGTAAAGACTAAGCATGTCAAAGAGCAACAAAAATAAAACATGTTTATACATGATTATATCAGTGAGCACAAACATTACAAACACTGATCAGACTGAAGCAGACATACACATTCAACAGCACTTATCTCTGCATGTTTTGAAAATATCTGTTATATACATCTCTGAGAATAGAAGATCTTTAAGGTCCCTTCCAACCCCTAACATTCTATGATTCTGTGGTCTTTGGATCAGCAGTAAAATACAGTAACCACTCTGCCATACTGCCCATCCTACAGGAAATAAATCTGACTGTTCTGATACATAGGTGGTTTTCACTATTTTTGTACTTTGGTTACCAGTAGAAATTACTTATTTTTTACTCTTTTAATGACTTCTGAAGCTACTAATAATTAGGTTAGAACACTAAATATGATATTGCTGAGCACTTTTGAAAAACCCACTTAGTGTAACATTTGTTGCTTACTGAAAGGATAACAATTTCATTTTAAGTCAAATTTATACTCGTATTCTATGTAAGTATAACCAATCATCTGAGTTCTAACTGATGATTCAGAAAAAAAAAAAACTTTTTCAAAAAGGCTTATCCTGATATGCAGCTTGTCCTGAAGGCAAGTAGACACAAAATGCCCATGTACCCACAAAGTTCCAAAAAAGGATAGCTTTGCCATATTGTTGTGTATCCAATTATGACAATAACTAGTATCTTGCAGATACAGTATTTTAATTTAGGGGAATCAAATGCCTAAATGTTTGATTGCTCTGACAAAAGAAGTCTTATTCCTACAAAAATCTGTGCCATACAGACCTACTTAACATGATGATACTGGAGATGTACTATAAACAACCCAATTATGTTAATTACAAATTTTAGTGGCATCCATGGCAAAAAATAACCACTTCACATATATAAAATGGAAAACCTCAGCAAGGACAACCACCATATTCAGGATGCACTGCAAAGCCTCCTGTCATGTAGACATAACATGAGGCACAGTTCATCTGCCTCTGGCAGATGACAGGATCAGGTACAGACCAGAACAGAATTAGGCATCTTCCTTTTTGATACCACACTGTGACAGGCAGGAAGCTGCTTCTCAACTGTGAATGCAGGCTGTGTCATACACAGAAAAAGAAGGGCTTCACATCACTTGAATATCCATTAACAGCCTTATTCACCTTAAGTAACTGCAGATTATCAAAGTGTCTGTTAATTAAAAATCCATTTGAGAGCAATTTACAGCAGGAGCTCAGAGCTCAGGCTGAATTCCCATCCACAGGTTAACAACTTTAATACATACAGCATACAGAGGGTGCTGCTCTAGGGAGGGACATACATTAAGTGGATCATCAGAGCAAAGCCCAAGCACCCCAGAAAGACCTAGTGCCTGACTGTGGCCAGGCCAGCAGCCACCTGATTCTTCCTGGACTTCCACATCCAGCAGAGAAGAGCAAGGTCCACATCCTGGGCACCCACACCCAAGCCCAGCCACCCACAGCTCAGGTCCATGCTATCGTTCAGGTGGGTGCAAGTCAGTCATGAAGGGAGAAGGAATGGTGATATGAACCAACCTGGGAGGCGGGTGTGGGGGTCTTCCCCACAGTGGCATCTGGTTTAATGGGATCAAAATCCAGATCCAACAGGCTGGCTCCCTCCTGGAAGGGCCCAGGGGCATCAAACTTGGCAGCAGTGAGGGAGAGAAGTAGTATGAGCATTAGACACGCGCGTGTGCAGGGTGGAGGGAGGGTGTGTGATATCCCGGAGCTGAGGCTGCAAGCGCAGAAGAAACGGTGGCAGCGCAAACACTGGATGTGAGTCCTGACTGCCTGGTGCCCACGATCCCAGGCAGCTCACATGGGGCCCTGCAAACCAAATCTGAGCCTCTTCCACAGCACTCATCTTCCCACCTGGCCAAATGAGCGACATGGTGCGAGCACCTGATCTGCTGTGGTCAAAGGGATCATGGCCCCTGACGAGTGAGAAGGACTGCTCCTCTATCTGCATCTACTCCCCACAGCTCATCCAGCGGCCTTTACACTGACAGACCAACTTCCCCAGCTACACATAAATGAGCTCCCATCCATACAACCCATCTCAGAAACAAAATTCCAGGCAGAATACCACTCAAAATGCTGAAAGGGGAGTCTGAGAGACCTGAGCTAACTCCCAAAGCTTGTAATTTCCTCCTGCCTTCTGAGTCAGAAACACAAAATATGGCTAAGCCATATTCACATCTCTAGCTAAGGGATGCGAATCCCCCCCAACTCAAAAAATGTTGTTTTCAAAAGTTTTCATTTCTAGGCATCCCATAAACTTACACATGTAAGTCTTCTAAAAAGCACACATTTGAGAAGCTTTGCTACTTTATTTAAAGTCACCAGAATAACTCCCTTTGAGTGAATAATGCTCTACCTAGAGACAACTATCCCACATTTGTGGATTACCATTAATAAGAAATCACTACAAAAAACACAAATTATTAGCATTTAAGACTGGACTATCACTTTGGTGGTTTAGATTTAATCTAACCACAAGACACTGCTTTCTACTCAGCTTCAGAAGAAGCTGCTGTCTCTGGGAAGTCAGGAAGACTTTGCCCCCGTTTCCTACAACCTCCCAGCTCACTGGCCCTACTCCTTCAGCTACCTTTTCAATAACACAAAATTTGGCAGGTTGGTCTCCACAGTTACATGAAAATCCCACAATGGAAAAGCTTCTGGAAAGTAGCAAGTGACACCCTTTAAGGTAAGTCCTCTGAACCATCATTTTCACCTCTTCTAATTTTCTCTTACTCCAATTTTCTTACAGATTTTTCTCTGCCTTATGAACATGTCTTTTTGGGATCCACAAGGATGAGGACAAGGAACCAAGCTCTTTCATCTCACAATAATGAGCCCTGACCAGCATGCAAAACCCAACTATCATTCTAGTAATTCTAGTATGTTCTTCCAGCACATCCAAGCCACCCATCAGAAAGGTTACGACCCCAATCTTTAGCTTTGTTTAGTAGTGAAACCTCAAAGGCTGCAGCCATGGAATAGCCTTACCTGTCATTCAAGACATGAATGCAAGGGCTAACACTCCTTGCCTTTACCCAAATCTCCCACAAGACAGCTCATTGGAACTAAGACAGCTGACAGGAACAGCCCTGGGCAACACACTGAGTGCCAGGGGCTGCTGGGCCCTTGAAGAGAAGATTGTTCTGGAAACCAGAGTCCTCCCTCAGAACTCCCATCTGGTCAAAAGTCACAGCAGATCCCATCCTGGCTCAGAGCACTGATCAGGTGCAGAAGAATACATGTAAGGGCTGACAGTCACATGGAAATACATGGCAGACCATGGAGCAGAAAGAGCTGTCCATTACAATACAGGAGAAGGAAGCACAGATGATGATAAAGAGCTGCTCAGCTGCCTGCAGTCCCCGCCTTCCAACACTGATGTCAAAACATCTCTCCACTCTCCAAGTTTTATCTATTGCAATGCCAAATCTGACATGGACTTCCTTCCCTCCCCACTTCATCTCTGCCCCTCAGCAGCTGGATGGAAGGTGGCAAACCAGAGGCAATGGAGCAGCGTGACGCAAGGAGAAATGAGAGAATGAGTCACAGATGAGCACTGACAGAGATATGATTTGTGCTTTAACAAGCATTTAGGGAATATATATATACACACATGTGTATATATATATATATATTTAAATAAAGTAGATGCAGGTATCTCGTGATACAGCCAGAAATCTGGTCAGGCTCCTATATACATAAGGACTGCCATTCTCTTAGATCCAACAGAGAACTTCCCAACTGGGCAGCTTCTCTGGTAGTGACATAAATCAAAGGGCAAGTGAAGAGGAAAACCCATAATTTGAAAACTTTTTCCATTTTCAGGGCTTCAGATGGTGCCACTTGACAATACTGACAGACTGTGTCAGCAGACTTAACTACAGGCACAGTCCTGCCCAGCTAACTGCATCAACTACTCTTTGCAAAGAGAACTTTGGCAATTCCTTTTGGTCTTTCCTGCGCATACCTGGGCTTTAAACCACAAAGCCCGTGGGTGAAGACACAGAGGGCACAAAACTGTCTTCTCCAAGAACTGGCAGAGATGCCAAGGTCAGCAGTTAGGGATGCACATGAGCAGAAAAAACACATTTCATCAACACTCAGGATCAGTGGCTTTGGAGAAAGCATAGCACACCACAGGATATGAAGGGAGTCATAATCCATGTGCACTGCTGCTGAACATGGAAATGCAGCAATTACTTTCTGGTATCTTGACCAGGTGCATTTCTCCTGTTTTTGCTACGAATGAAAGCTCTCAAAGGGCAACCTGTTACTGCCTTTCAGGTACTCTCCCCTTCAAGTCAGGTCCTAAGTAATCCTTTGCCTTCTGAGGTCCAATGCTGAACTTGCTTTCCTCCTTCACCTGACCAGGTTTCATGGCTTGACACCTCCAAAGAGAAGAATGGTCTGAAGGAAGAGTTCA
The DNA here is from genome assembly GCF_027477595.1 of Haemorhous mexicanus. Taxonomy (NCBI): domain Eukaryota; kingdom Metazoa; phylum Chordata; class Aves; order Passeriformes; family Fringillidae; genus Haemorhous; species Haemorhous mexicanus. Next base: position 14,036,895 of record NC_082348.1, read on the forward strand.
GAGGCAGAGAAAAATTAGGCAGGGCATAGCAGCTAACCTGCGAAGGGGTTGTCACACTTATCTCAGGGACAAAATTGTCATCAAACAGACTGATGATGTTCTCCTGCTTGATCTCCTTGGAGGGGGTGACTTTTGGAGGCGGAGGCACCGGAGGCCCTTTCCTCAACTGCATGCAAGTGAGCACATGGCCACAGCACAGACGGCGACACCCAAAAAAACCAAAGACAAGAACCAGGTTAGTCACAAAAACTAAAGGTGAGGGAAATCACAACCACTGGCACAGAGCAGGGTCCAATCAACTCCATCTGAAGAGAGAGGGGAAGGGGTGAAGGGCTGAACTGAAACAAAACAAAAATCAATAACCACACGTCTCCAGAGAAGGTTTGGCATCATTAGTTACACTTCAGCCGTGGGCAAGTTTCCCTCTGCAGAGGAGAAGCGTAACACAATTAATATGCATTGACAGGACATGCATACATAATTAAAGCATGTGCAACCTTCAAAAGAACCACTGGGAAGGGAGCAGATCAATTACTGAGAACATGATCCAGCAGAACAGGCCAGCACTGCCTCCCTTTGCCATACTTACCATACCTAAGGGAATGAGAGAACAACTCCATTTGTCCTACAATGGGCAGGTGGCCATGAGGACAGACTGATCTGCCCAGCTCTGGCTCCCCGGTGCACTGGCACTCAGTCTGCTGTAAGAAAGGTCTGCAGGAGCTCTTGATGGCATCTCAGCTTTAGGCAAGAACAACTCAAACTCCTGAGAAGCCATGACTGCTGTGAGCCCAACTCTGCTCTCAGTTTCACCAGTGACCATTGACAGTAATGAAGTCATGTCTCCCAAATGGAGATCCTGGTGAATACATAAAACCACCTCACTCTGTGACTCTAACCCATTCTATTACCCCTCATGATGCTAAAGATTCACCCTGACACTGCCTCCACAACCCCATGGAAGTTGTGGTAGGCTCTGCCATCCACATAACTTTCCATATTTTGCTGTGCACAAGGCTAAAAATTTCTAGATCAAATCAGACTTTGAGGAGCTGCTGCTGTGTTGGAATAAATCAGCCATACAAGTTCCCAGCACCACAGCAATGCTTAGCAATGACAATGCCTCCCATTTACAATGAAGTTTGCCAGCTACTTCTTACTGCATCCAAGGCAGCAAGACCCAGAGACCTGACAATGTGTACCCAGTGTATCAGTGTCAACCCAGATCTGAAACACAGAAATCCATTACTCCTAGGCCGGTGTTCACACTCCTCCAGCACATAACTGAGCTCTACACAGCCTTTATTCAGACATGTCCAGTTTTCTACCGGATTAACCTACTTGAGAGAGAATGATTGTGTATGAAAACACACCTTTTTTCCCCCTGAATAGATAACTAGGGGAAATAATGGAAGCAAGTGAGTTCACTTCCAACTTTTTGTTTGCAGAAGGTGTGTGTGTTCATATTCCCTGAGAAAAATTCCTTCCTGAAAACCCCCGGCCTTCCAGTTGCAAGATGGGACCAGAAGTTTCAGGGAAATGCTGTTCTCAGAAAAGATCCACCCTCTGCAGAAAAGGAGGGCTCCAATTACTAACTCTCAAGTCAAAAATAACACAACTCTTCTACTATTTATTCCTCTGATATGGGTGGCCAGTCTCCTTCATTCCAATGCAACAGTGTTTTGGAAATCACCACTTCCACACTATTCCAGCATTACTTCCAAAAGCAGTCTAAAAACCACATTTCAAAGACAAGATGATTGCATATTGATGTTGTGTTATACCCATAAATTCATCATGCACTAACAACTTTGTTGCCTAGAATCCTCTAAAATCCTTCTGCTGACTTCAATCTAGAGCTTTATCTACCCAAATTCTGCACAGTTGCACTGATTTCAAAAGCCTCATTACAGAGTTTCAGTGGTGTAACTGAGAGCAGAAGTCTGACCTTTTAAGTTTCACAGATCCCCTCAAGTCTTGTGTCATCATCAAATTATTCTGCAGAGAGCTGAGAACATTCACTTCTTCCAAAGGACAGAAATCAACTGCTTTTAGAAATTAAATGACAGCAAAAGAGTTTGAGGTTGTTTTGGGTTGTAGAGGGAACAGTTCAAAATTTAGTTAGCATTTATTTGATCACTCCTGGTCTTGTCTTTCTCTCCGCAGCCTTTGCTCACACCCTGCATTGGTACTTCAGACACAAAGAGGCCGGGGAATTGTTCTTGCTTGCTGCTTTGTGCTCCATCCTCCCAAAGAGGGTGAGGCCACTCAGCCTCCCCTGGAGGACCCATGAGAACAAATCACTTACCCATAGGTCAAAAGTAATGACACCTGTGGAGATTTCAGTGTTAAAGTCAGGCACTTTGCTGTTGAGAGAGCAGACACTTGTGTTCCCAGCTGCCTGGCAAGCTGACACACACTTGATTTCTAAATTTTATCCACACAGACACCAGGCTCGGCTCTGAGTGTGAAACTCCTGCCTTTGTCTTCCCTGCCTCTGAAGCCAGCTCCTTCTCTCAGCAGCTGCTGTGAATGCAGAGTGGAGCTCTTCTCTTCCTGACGCCTGGGGGAATGAATTAAACAGAGACTGGGAAAGAGCTGCCGGGCGGTGGCAGCATTGGCTGCAAATGTCATTTCAGTCTCCCCTGTGACCCATCCAAGCCAGGGCTGTGCTGGAATATCCTGCTTGTTCCTCAAGGGGTGCCTCCAGCCCCAGTCCTGCGGGCAGGCAGGCAGCAAGTGAAGGAGAAAGCACTTGCAGGCTAGCAAAAACAAGGGTTGTGTGTGCTATTTAAAGGAAAGGGAAGAAACCAAACTCAGCAAGATGAGTCCACAGGCAGAGTGAGCGAAGTCTGTTGAAAACAGCTTAATAAATCTCTATAGGATTTCTTGTTCCAAATTTTAGTCAATTCTGGAAATCTCTGGGGGAATAAGAAAAAAAAAAAAAAAAAGAAACCTGCAACAGAAGGGCAATTTTGGATATCCTATCTTCCCTCCCCATACGCACAGCCTACTCCCAAAGGTCCTAAGCAGGTTGGAGGTCAGGCTCTGCACTGCCGAGCTTTTCAGAGACCCTGGAGAGGTCCTGAAAAGACAGTGCCAGGCACCCACACATCTCACAGGGCTAGAAAAGAAATTTGGCCTCATGTCCCCTTCCTGTCCCTCAATAACCCTAAAAATCAAATATGCAGTGGAGAGAACAATATAGTGAGAGGCTATCTAGAAAGAGGAGAAAAACTACCCCACAGGCTTGGATCTGGAATCACACTGCTATTCATGGGAACAGCAAGGAAGTTCTGGGTAGCACCCATCTCTTTTCAGAGGCAGTGGGTTTTCTTACCAGTTTGGCCAGAACCCCTCTGGGCTTTAATTCTTCCTGAAAGACTTCTCCCAGTGTCCCACTTACTGAGACACAAGGACTGGAACCCAATGTAAATTTGGCCTAGTTACTACTTTTCCCTACTAAGCTTTTTCCCCACTCGGCAACAGAGGGACAAGAAGATGAAGTAAATGTTTTATCTTCCCAAAGTAGAACATATATGATATGATATGCTGAGTTGCTATATCTAATGTTTTGAACATGCTGCTGGATATTTCCTATGTAAGGAAAGGCCTAATGAAGGCCATATGGAAGGTATCAGACTCATACAATGGGTCATATCTTCTTCCTGGAACCCATCTAATTTCTTCCTAGCATAAAAATATAATCCCTTTTTTTTTTTTAGCATAATATTGTCTCTTGATAGTAAAGTGAAACATCATCCAATGTACAGATGTTCTCCTTATAATATTAAGCTTTTTTATTTTAACCTTTCTCAGCTACAGAAGTTCTTAAAAATAAACTGGACCACTGCATTCCACTGGTTAATTCAAAGGTAAAGAACAAAGCTCCTTGCCCAGCTACAACTCTATCCTCCTTGGATCTTCTTAGCCATCCTATCAGACAGCAAAATGTATTACTGGCCTTCTCCCGTGAAACCATTCAAAGACAATCCTTGTAATAGAAAAATGGCAAATAAGCAACTTGCATTCTTAGGAACTTTCTAGGGAAGCAGTGGAAGAGAACAACCATCATGTGATACTCTGTGTGCTGAGTAGCAGGATGAGGTCTAAAACACAGCTGATGGATGCCTTTGACCCACAGAGCTTGTGCCATCAGCAGAGACATGGTCAATGTCATGGGGACACTACCTGAGACGGTGATTTTGGGATGCTTGCCCCAGGTGCTTCCAAAGTGGACGGCTCCAGCTCATGGTTGGCAGTCTTGGTCTCAGGGCTGGTGATGGGAGATCCATCTGGTGGAGGCGAGGGGCTTTTATTTGCTTTCGCTGGGGTGCTGTCACTGAAGGAAGTGGAGAGAGAAAGGGGGAGACAGGGGGAGAGAGAAGGGAAGAAAAAGAGAGAGAAGTCTGAGCCAGGCCTAGGAGGAGCTGTGCTAACCAGCACAGATCAGTGGCCTCCATTATCTCTTTGCTTCACTGCCCAGATATGCAATGAAGACATTTGGAGCTCCTGAGAAGCATCTTTGCTGAGTCACTCGCAGCCCAACACACTGCAGCAGCATGACTTTGCAGCAGGCTACTCACTAAATGCCTACAGAACTTATATACTTGCCTCAAACACAGAAAAACAAAAACTAAACAACCAGGCATCCTTAATTTTGCTAGATTTTCATGTAAGTGCCTGACGTTAAATTATAGTCTTTAATACTGGGGAAGCAGATGGGGAAAGGAGTTCAGTGCTGCTCATTCAGTTTTAAATGCCACAGATTAGAATTTTTCTGTGTGGTAGTCTATGGACCTCTGCGTGGGTTATAACTCATAGATTCACAACACCTGAACTAAGGCTGCAATCACAGAATATCTTATTCTTTGATGTGGTATGAACTGACTAAGCTAGAAGAGAGGCAAAGTAGCCAGAGGTTTCACAGATCATTCCAGACAGCAAAGGAACAGTGAGATTCTGGCTACTAATAGAGATTTCTCTATTATGAAAGGTCTCCCTAGTTGGTCTCTGTTCCAAGAACGTTACTGACACACAGTCAAGAGGGATTCTTCAGGAAATTAAGATGCAAGAAGCATATGCCAATGGCATTTGTTGGTTCACAGCTTGGACAGATTTGGGCAGATTTTTCAAAGGCATGGCAAGAGGCACATGGCTTTCCCTACAGGCGTGCCCTGGCTGGGTGTCAAGTCTCTGCTTCAAAATACAGAATCATGAGAGATTTAGTAAAAAGCTGATTACCAGAGAATTTCAACAGGAAAAATTCACTGCTGGGGGATATTTTAGCAGAAGTGGTTACAGTTTTGCAAAACCATACGCAGATGAAAATATAATATCATAGCATATTGCAAAAGGGCTGTACAACCTCATCTACAGGGAATGGTGTTTGACTCCACTAAAAGTCACAGTTTCTGTGAAACTCAAGGCCTTGAGAAAAGCTGAAAGAAACAGACCCTTTCCTACAGCTTGAGACACTAAATCCTGGCATAGAGCCAGCATTAAAGCAAGGCAGACCTGATTCTGCAGGGAGATCAAGTAATTTATTACTTTACTCTGTCCCAAGAGAGCCCAGAGCCTCAGACATGTACATCCACTCACACTCGGATGCCTGAGTTGTAGTGCTCACTGGCCAACATGCATGATGGCCTCATTCCTAAACATTTGTTTGCAAGTGGGGGATAGCAAGAGGAAGAAGGGATAGCAAGGCATTTCAACAAACCTCCTCTTACAGGCAAGCATCTCACCCTGCTCAGCATTCCAGCTTTCAAGCTCCCCATCCCATTCCCTCTTCATTCACTTTGCCCTCACCCATTCCCCCAGCTTTCTCCCCCATATCCACACCCCACACACACATTTCCCCACAAAGCACTTTTTCTCAGGTCCTCATGCAGGTTGGACACTTCTGATGACACTGATGCCAAGAGCACACCAACATGATGCAACAAACCCAATGACATTCTCTGCCAGCAGCTCTCAACCAGGGGCACACACACCAAGGGAGAAAGAGGGACAGGAAGAAGGAGAGACTACAGAACATGTATGCCAACCCCTGCAGCTCTTAAGTCTGACTGAACAGTGTGCTTCCTCAGAAGTTCCCAGAAATCACCTCAATACCTGGAGTCTGTAAAGAATTCTGAAAAAATTTACACAGTTGTGCTACAGATTCAAAGTAGTAATGGCTGGAGGGTGAAGGTAAAGTCCTGATCTAAACAGGAGTCACCAGGAAAAGTCAAAGAACATCCTCTAATGCTAGATTTGGCGGGGTGGGGGAAAGTACATGTTACCTCCCTTGGAGCTGAAAGCACTTTGGAGAAAATGGGGGACACAGTGATCTACACCTAGAGTGCCAGGACTTCCCAAATGCCCAGACTACACTGGGAATACTGGGACCACTGGCTATCAGCTGGCCTACAAAAATGAGGGCAGACTTTTCCTTTGAGGGACTTGGAAAGGCCAGTTCTCCCAGTGAGAAAGGAGTTCAGGCTTATTTTCTAAAGGCCATGGAACAGTTTTGTAGTGACTTATTTCCAGTGCCTGGCAGTGACTTAATTTGGAGATATATTGGTAAAAGGCTCCCATGTGAGTCAGCCCCTGTAGGATGAGGGGAAGAATTGGGCTGTGAGGGCCCAACACTAAAGCCTTCATTAAGTCACTACTATTTACAGCTTGTTTGATGTGTTGGCCAGTCCCCCTAGGAAAATGCCAGTGCTAATTTTGGCTGAGCCTTTTTCAGCCCCCTGAGTGGCACCTTCATTCCTGCACTTGTTGCTTTATAACTCTGCTGAATTTAGCCAGTGCAACCAGCATCAAGTGCGATGGTCACCAGGATCCTCTGTCCTTCACATGTCCCCAGCAAGCACACACTGCCCACACAGAGCAAAGTCTTGTCTCCTGCTAACTGATTGCTCCAGGAAACACAGGAAAAAGCACGGGTGCAGGGACTCTACCCACTGAGTGAACATGAGCACCACAGCAAAAGCAAGCCAAAACCACAAGGTCACTGCTCTTTTTCCTTCCCATGAGTAAATGGGAAGTGATGCCAATTCCAGGAATATCAGGCAACGAAAGGGAAGGAGTGTCAACTTTCTTCTGCAAACAGAGAGCTGGAAAGAGAGCTGGGTCTAATACAGCTGAAGGGAAAGTCAAAATCCCCCAGCCTCTTTTTAGTGCTGCTGAACTCCCAGACACTCCAAGGTGCTGCCTCATTTGTTCTGGAAGGGCAGAGTAATATCTGCAGATGAGTTTCCCTTGCACTTGTAACAATCCTACATCAGAGGATAAAACCTACTTTCCAATATGGTAAAAACAGATCAGTCATGTCCTGCCAAGTTCTCAAGTTAAAAAAGAAAAAAAGGTTGGCATCTCAGTTAAGGCTCACTCTGGGCCTTTTAGCCAAAGGTAATTAAATTTTTACCTCTAGAGCATACTGGAGAATTATTTGGAAACAAAAATATTTAAAAGGAGTGGGTGGGAGAAAGAAGGAAAAAAGAACCTACATACCCAAACATATGGTGGCACAAATGTACATTCTTGCTGCAGATCAAATACTGACTGAGTTCCAGATCCTCCTTCTCTGCACTAGGGATTGCACATTTCTCTGTGACCCCAGCAGCTGCTCTGACAGCACAAACCCCCAGCAGAGCCCAGGTCAGGCACCTTTATGGCAAGGTCAGCTGGACTTTACCAAGGCTGAGAAGGAGCCCATGGTGAGTAGAGCTCAAGGGGAGGTTTATTAGCTCTCTCCTTCTGTTGCATAATCCATCCACTCTCAGGAACTGGAAAAATTAGACCTCTTGTCTGGTACAGATACAACACCAGTCCAATCAAGACCAGAGACAGACATCCAGAGAAGTACTCCACTGAATCCTCCTTTTCCTACAGTAGAAAACCTCAGAATAGTAACCACACAATCTATTGCTTTACTACTTGCATTTAAATATATAAATACCTAAGTTTGCCCATCAGCTTCCCTGTGAAATTACCACTCTTCACTCTCCAGCTTCCCACTTTACAAAGTATGCACAGCAGACACAAAGAGAAGGGCTGCATGACTTGCCCTAGTCAGTGGGAAACCAGATCAGGAAAAACAAGAATCCCAATATACCAGCACTTTCTTTTATTGCTGGCAGGACACCATCTTGATGATTATAATTTTTTTTTCTCCCTGTAAGGATCTCATGGAGGAAGTACCAAGACAAAAAGTAAGAAAAACAAAAATCAGAGGAATTTTCCATGCCATTATGCAGCAGTTCCCACTTTGCTCCAGAGCATGTTCTTGTCAGGGTCCTTGACCTATGGTAACTCCAGGCATTGTAGCAATCCAGACAATAAATGCCATCACTTTTTTAAAGGCAAGATGCAGACATTAGTCTTCATACAAGACAAGAGGCTTCCTATTCCTCCAGCCTTGCACAAAACATTAAATGGAGGGAGCAAGATAGTGAGGATCCTCAAGAACAGAGCAAGTAAGGAGCAAAGCTGGAAGTATCCTTCTCCACTTCATCATTCTCCCAATTGCAACAGACAGGATAGGATAGGACTTCTGAGTGTGGAAGACCTGCCTACTGGTCCTCCCTGGCTAGGCAGAGGATGAGAATGCAGCATTTCAGACCTGTTCAAAAGAACAAGCCCACTAGGTAAAACTAGAAGCTGTTAAACACCAAAATTGATTATATTTCCCATGGAAAACCCAGCACTGCATTTTCCATCATACAAAAACAACTGGACAGACAATGCCTGAGTTTTCACACTGCCTTCTTAGATAGGAAAAGAAGCAAGGATTCAAACCAGGCACACAAGCAGTTAATGGGATTATCCAGACACAGAGAGATCTCAGCAGGACCCAGCAGGCCACAAACACATCTTATCATGCAAAGGACCCCTCTCCCACCACAGGGTTAACACGTGCCAGGCTGTTAGAGTCCAGCAACAGCCTCTCCAGTTTTAGGAGCTAAATGAAACACGTATCGAAATGCTGCTCTCCATACCGGTACCTGCTCATCTTTTTCCTCAGCCTGGCGAACAGTTTAGTTTTCTTTCTGTTGAGGATGGCACGCAAATCATTTCAGTTACAGGATGGCACAGTCAAACCAGGGAGGAAAAGTTAAGCTTCCAAGTACCCATTTAGCTGGTGCCACAAAACTCGCTGTAATTAAGATGACAGGATCTCCTCCCTCTCTCTCTCACACAGACACACGAGTATACACATACACACTTCCCTTCATTACTAGAAAGCTATGGCTTGGTTTGGAGAAAGCAGAAGAAGGTTCTTTATGCCTGTCAAAGATATGCACACATATAAGAAAACTAGAACTTTCCCTTCACTTGGGAACATAAGGTCAGGGTGCAAATGGAGAAAAAGAAAAAGGAAACTGTACAGACCACCAGAGTACTGTAAATGTCCTTTCACAGCTCCTCAACCTCCCCTGTGAATATTGCTGCAAAAGAAATAAGCTCCCCATTCTTCTTTTCTTATGTAGTCTGTGCAGTCTTATACATGGAACCTACACAGCAGCTTTCCTGCCATGTCTTTTTCCAGTTTGCCCAATCATACCAGGATAATCCCACAGATCTCCTCGGTCTTTAGGCATCTGAGCCCTGAACATTCCTAACCCTTTCAGAAGCACATCCCAAACATAGGTCTGAGGTTCCCAGAAATACACCAGCTGTTCTGTGCTACACTGCCAGCTCCAGATACATCAGCCACAGTAGTATTTCTGTAGGGCCTCACATGAATGCCATAATGATGTGCAAGATAACTGCCTCTCTTCTCACACCTCCTCATTCATTTCCTGCCATTGTATCAATCTCCAGTCCCCTTCCCAGTAGAAAAGGGTTAGGGAAGCATCTGCTCCTACTGCAGACCACAAAAAGCTGTCAGATGAGTGAGGGCTATTTCCTCCTGGACACTCTCACCCCAGCCCGGCACCACAATGAGAGGCCAGATGTGCAGCAGACACAGAAGTGCCTCACAGCATTTCCTGGTCACTGCAGAGCTACCTTGGCAAATCTTTGCTATATCCTCCTACAACACCCTGCTCCACTGTGCTCAGGATTCACTCTGGGGCAGGTCTGGCTCCTCAGCTGAGATGCAGAGAGGGCTACTGCCCACACAGGGACCCCTGTGCATGCACTCAGCTTTGGGTTTTAGGGCCATGAGGTCTCCTAGTCAGGCAAAGGGCAGAGAACTGCAGCTGAGACACCCTCTACAGCCCCAGAGCAAGCTAGCAGGTTGGGGGCAGAAATTGTACAGATATGGAGCAGGAATTGTAAAAACAGGTAAAATTTGTTCATTGAAAGCTCTTTAAAGCCAGAAACTATGCCACAACAGCACTGGACATCTCTGAGCCAGGTTGCCACTACTGCCTACAATCAGTTCCTCAAGGAATAGAGAAAGGAGGAAAAAGAAGCTGGGCAAAGCAATAGTACAGCCTTCATCTGTCCTGTTACCTCATCCTCCTCCAAAGACCCTGGAGGATGCTGCTCACAGAGACAACACAGCCCATGGCAGCAAGAGGATGGGCACCACAACCTCCTCACAAGGTTTCAGTCTGGTTGGACTGTGATGATCAACAGACACCACATGGTAACTTGGGAAGAAGGCATTTTCACGAGTAGCATTCCAACTAGCATCATTGAAATCTGCTGTCAGCAATCCAGAATTCAGGGACCAAATTCAACTCAAACCTCCTCTTTCTTTAGAGTTGGCAACCACCACATTGCAGGAATTGCTGGGAGAAGACATGCAAGTCATCTGTGCATGACTGCAACAGGTTAAACTGGGAGGAGAGACAAGGGAGCACAGAGGTCTCAACAGCTGATCTACCCCTTCTAAACCAATGCACTCAGACCACAGCTTGCCCTTACTTCATGCTGACCTCACCACCTCCCTCCATCAACACAGCAGCTGAGGACCTGGGCTGTGCTCCTGCTCACCCAGCATGTTGGATTAGCAGCAGCTGGAAGCCAGAGCCCAACACTGTTTCATCACTCGTGCACTTGGGTGGGAGCCAGTCAGCGTAACCCAGAGCCCAACCCCTCCCTCCCTTCTCAGTGCTAGGGAATGTGCAGAGTTGCACTTAAACATGCAGGACAGGACCCAGCTGAGGAAAGAAAACTGAAGGCCCAGAGGACACTCACTCCTTGCACACACACAGATTGGAAGTGCTCTGAGTTCAGGAGGCCTCGTTTCAGTGATGCTGCAACTACTTCCACAACACACAGGAAGGAGAAACACACTGCAGCTGGGTACACAGGATGGGCATAAGGCTCTGGCAAATGGTGATTCCAAGTCTGGAGAGCCAAAGAAGGGGCTGGGGAAATGAGCTCTTGGGGCTGAAGCTGACAAGCTGCAGGTACATGGTGGGAGCTTTTGAGGGAAAGAACAGGACAGGTGCTGGGCAACTGGACCCAGAAAGAAGGGCAGCTCAGTCGCTGGAATTAGATTTTAAAAGCAGAGCTCAGAGTCAGTTGCCTAAATATCAGGACCTGGTGAACGTTTAGGTCTCCAGATGGTACCCTAGAAAGGTAAGAGGTATTGGATTGCATCATGCAGTGCCAAGTGCAGTCCTGGGCATGGCTCTAGGAAGTCTCAGGGGGGCACTGGAAGGCGGAAAAATCCCTTGCAACTGACAGCTTGGAGGTTTCAACACCCCTGGGTAGGCAGAGAGATCCCTGTCCCACCTCCCCTGCTGAGGGAAAGACACTACCCACAGTTACTGACCTGGGCTGTGCTTTAACAGGGAAGGCATTGCCCGAGTACTGCTTGTCTAGACCCAGCAGGACATCGTGAAGATTTTGGTTCAACTGCAAAACACAAAAACAAAAGACAGAAAAAGAATGAGAAAGGAGCTCAGATGCCAGAAGGGAGCCCTGGCTGGCCTGCACAGACTGACCAAACACAAGCTTGTGGCAGGACATGCACAGTTCCTCAGCTAGCCCAAGAGAGGACACCCCTAAATCTGTTTCCACTTCTCTGTGGGCTGTGCACTGCTACAGCACTTGAGCCATCAAAGAGCTGCTGGCATCTCTGGGAATGCTCTGTCTTCCTTAGAGATCATCCTTTTGCTTCCCTATCACCTGGGCCCACCAGTGTGCTGCCAGGTACCACTGCAGAAGCAGGTTGATTGTTTAGCTAAGATCTGTGTGCTACAGCTGGAGCTCCACTCAGGATTTGTAGCCAAAAGCTGTTTCTCAGGCCTGCTCACCAAAGCTTGGGACACGGCCATTTCAAACGTGGAGCCAAAGGCCTTCAGGTGAACAACCTTCAACTTCACCAGCTGCCTGGGCCATCTAGGCTTGGGCAGAACCTGGGTGTCTTTGCAGAAATGCACTCTTAGGGGTTAAACTCTCCCTGGCACTGCACAGTGACTCCAGACACTCCTATTTTGGAACAGCCAATCCATGAACGAGACAAGACCCCGGATTTATCACCGGCAGGAGGAGGGATCCCATGAAATCAAGGTTGGAGGCATTGTGCAGGCAACACCAGCAATTAATTGGATGCTGTAGCAGTAATAAGAAACAGATGGTTCTTATGGAAACAAAGCAAAAGCCCTGCCCTCATACAAAATTCCTCAAGAAAGAAAAAATCCTGACAAGAAAAATCATACAAGAAGAGAATTCCTGTCTAACAAGCATCTTCCCCATGTTTTGTTAAGTGTGAGTTAGCAGCAACAAACTAGTAATTCTAACAATCCTCCCTATTCTTAACACTTAGTTCATCCCTCAGTGGAGAAGAGCAGGCTATTAACTGGAAAAGACCCCATAAATTGTCAGCAGGGCTCAAAATTGATGTGTTACACCAAGGCAGAGGGCCCCTGACTGCTGGGAATTGAAGGACTATAATGTTTCCTTGTTGCTTAGTGGCTGTTTTGTTGTCAGGATGACATTAGGGAGCAGAGGGAATATAAGGGTTTTCCAGCTGGGCTCTCAGTCCTGCCTCAAGATTAGTGCAACATTTACATTTTCAAGCAGCATACAGACCTAAGGAATTCAGGATTTGTCTAACTCTTAACTGGAAGAAGAACATATCTGTAAAGGACAGTGGCAATGGGGGACTTCCCACAGACTGGTCCTGAGATCTCCTGTGGGTGCTGCCACACAGCACCAGGATCTGCTTGCCAACACTGCTTTCTGTTGTGATTCCCAGCTCGAGGCACACTGGGAGCCCATACACGGCCCACACTAAGTACTTAAATGCCTTCTTTTGGGTCACAGGGCAGGAAAGAAGCCAAAGCAGAGAGGCACTGTGGGGGAGAGCCTTTTTGAGGGACTGGAGTGAGGCATGTCCCAGTCTTCAGTCGACTTGCAGACTCCCTGCTGGTTTTAACCTGCAGTGAGGGCACACAGCAACTGGCTGCCAGGCAGCAGAGGAAGAGGAAAACATACCATGCTTGGCCTGGCCCAGTTATTGGTTATACAGAGCCATAATGCAGATGAACTAAAAATGGCAGCAAGAGATAGGTCTAAGAGTGGTTTCGCCTTCCTCTGGATCTGGAAATGAGTGCTGTAAAGTGACATGAACTCCCCACTGCTGCCCTGTGGTCTCTTCCCTGTGCTCCATCCCTTTACATTACTGTGTCAGACTGCCTTGGTCCCAGGTGGCTCAGAAAAATACTAAGGGTTTGTATTATGCTCCAACATAGGGCCATTTTCTCCAGCTGTTTCTTAGCTTGAGATTTTGGGGGTTTTTCATTTGATTTTTGTTTGTTTTTTCTTTGGTTTTGTTTGTTTGAGTTTTGTTTGTTTGCTGGATCTTGGGTTTTGTTTTTCTTTCATTAACAGTGAAGAGACAGTAAGTAGGATAAGCTGTTGGTTGCCTTACCTTGCTCATTTCTTTATGGAAGTTCTCTTCTAGGCCAGCTATACTCTGGAATGTGTTGACATAGAAACCAACACGACTGCCAAATGAAAAACAAGACAGAAGAACTTAATGGACACAATGCTCTCTCAAAATCTTTCAGTCCTGCCCTTTCTGCTACCTCCCACCCACCATTCTCATGCAAACTCAACTCTGCCAGATACGGCACATGTGAGAAGAGAGGGTGGCAAGAAAATGGAACTATGAGCAAAGGCCAGGCACAGGACAAACATGTCCAGGATGAAGAAGAGACTGAGTAGAACAGGATCTGAATTTATGCTGGCTAAAGGGAGAGGGAGGTACACGGTAGGGAGGAAAAAAAGAAAAAAAAAAAAAAAAAAAGAAGGGAAAAAAAAAAGCACCAGCAGTAGTAAGATGGAAAGAAAAAAGGATAGAGGCTGTGATGCAGACAGTGCTGGGAGAATTAGCAGGGGGACAGATATTAATTCATCCAGAAGTCCCTTAGCACCAGGGAATCAAAAAAGGCATAATCTCTTTGCTTCAGGGGCAGAAAGAGTAAGAAAGCAAAGGATAGCACAGAAAGCACCAGGGAAACAGAAGGATCAGCTGGGAAGCAGGAGCCTGTGAAAAACCTGTGGGGCCTTAAAATGCCAGCAGCTGCCTTTCACCAGCCTGCCAGCTGCCAAGAGAGTGCCCTAGCAGCACCCTGCCAAAGGAGCAACAGCAGGAGGGAGAGGAGAGGCTGTCCAAGGCCAGCAGCATCTGGGCTCTGCACAGGGAACCACCCAGTGCCTCTGTCCCACCCAGCCTCTTTCCCAGCCAGGCCTGCAGGCTGCTGTGAGCAAGGAATCCTGACTCAGGCTGGTGGAAAGGGGAGTGAAGGCAGACATCAGCACTTTGCTTTCCCACCCCACTGCTGCCCACTTTCTCAATCCTCACAGACCAGCATTGTCAGCCTGGACATGACCACTGCATTTAAAAATAAATAACTGGTACACTGCTAGGAAGAATTTGCCAGTTTTCCACTGTGTTGTCCCCATAAATCAGCTTCTGCTGCCCTGCAGTTCATCCCCCAAGCTAAATGTTGGTCTTTGTTTCACCTCCCTTTTCATCACTACAATCTCTGGTATGGCAAACCCATGGTCTCTCAGGTCTTTCCTGAAAGTTGAGCAGAGTTGGTAGGGCAAAGGGATTAAGCAGACAAAGCAGAGAAATACAGTTTCTCTTTGTGGTAAAATCATGTTTTTCAGGAAAATCATGATGTAAAGCACAAGAGTGAACCTGTGGCTGGGGGGAATCCTAGGACAGACAGAGACAATCCAGGAAAAAAAAAAAAAAAAGCAGACACCCAGTCTAGGCTAAGAAGAATTGTGATCCAAGAGCTTGGATATTCATTTCCTTCCAACCAGCCCTTGGGAAAACTTCCAGCACTCACCTATTCCATAGTGAAGGCAGTTCCTCCTGCAGATCAACATTCATCTCTTCAAAGACCTTCTGAGCCTTTACCAACTCTTCTTCAGCCTTAGCAACAGAGAAGGGAGACTGTCAGCTCCAGCACAGACAAGCACCCTGCAGGGCTGGAACAGCTAGGACTCTTTTGACTTCTTTGGGAGACCAGGCAAAATTCTGGCATGAGGTAACCAGCATCCCAAATGAGTCTCCCAGGAACCAGGGCTGCACCATAGGTGACCCTTTAGGCTGAATGTGTTCCTCTCGGGTTCCCTCAATGGATTTCCCCATTTATACACTCAGCAAGTAATTCAAACAACCACTAATGTGTTTCAAGTTCTTTAAATTGCCCTGACTTCAGAAACTGAAAGGAGTTGGTCAGGCAGTTCAGCTTCCAGCTTGGATACAGATAAAGGTAATAGGGGCCTCTGTCCCTTGCCAGATCTCAGAAAGAGTTGAAATCCATGCCAAATGGCTTTAGAGAAGAATCCTCCTCTTGGGGACTCTCTGCTGAGGTAAGGTCATGCCAAAGCTCCATCTCCATGAGGAAGAGAGAAGGTCTGCATCCTTGGCTGATACAGCTCTCCCACAAAGCTGACTGGAGAAGCAAGGAAGGGTATGCAAAGCATGAGTTGTGCCAGAGGGAGGCCAGGCTGCAGGGCTTCAGCAGCACATCCTGGTTTCTGTGGTCTCACACAAGCGCAATCCCTGGCTGCTGTCAGCCCCAGCTCCAGAATGGATCTCCTTCTCCAAGATGAGAGTTTAAATTTGATCTGTTCATTGGACCTAGACACTGACAGATCCCAACGCTGATGGACACATTCTGTCAGGTTTCAGCAACAAAAAGGATGCTCCTGGTTTCTGTTGCTGACAGCAGAAACCAGCAACAAGCACATGCCCTTTCCTACATCTGTCCTAGGTCACCTCCTTCTCTTTTCAGTGCCCTGACTTAAAGTTCTCTAATTAATATGTCTCTATCCTGTAATCTATAGCAGCACAGCATTCTGCCATGCAGTGGGATGTACAGTGGAAAAAAAACCCTGTATGAGCAATTCGGAAGGTCAGCACAAGTGCCTATATATGTGACAACAGCAGGAATTTCACAACACCACAGGCCTCTGCAAAGAGCCCACAAGCTACAGAAGCTGGATCTCCCTACCAGCCTGCAGTCAGATTCCTACACCTTCTATGAAATCCAACTTTATCTTCTTTGTGTCAGCTTAATTAAAGAAATCCAGCTTACTGCTCCTTAGTGACAGTTATATAGAACAACAGGAATGATGGGAGAAAAGGCTTAAAAATATTTGGCAGTTCTGAATCCTGTTCCTCACAGGAATCACTCTCCATTTTATAGGGTAGGATCCTTTCACTCTCCATTTCTCTCCTGACTCAAGAGCAAACCACAGGAGCTCCTACTTTCCAGCTAGCTTCACCTGTCAAAGGGTTGCTCATTGCTGCCAGAGGCAAGGCTAAGGCTCTGTACTCAAGACCGGGGGAAAGGATTCCCCTGGAAAAAGACACATTTGGGAGGTATTCAGAAATTAAGACCTGGTGAGGAACAGGCAAGGGGAGAAGGGGTCGTGATGCTTCCACCCAGAAACCCCTGTTTCGCTGCTACACTCACTGAAAAACTCAACATTTCAAGAGGGTTTGCACAAAAAAAAACAAAAAGTATTTTAAACAGAGACACAGTTTATGCTGAATGAGAGACAATGATCACAAAGACTCATTCTACCTTAAAACACCTCTATGAATGAATGTTTCTAATGTAACCATTTTAAAGGGAGTAAAAAAATAAAAAAAACCAACAAGTCCACCCTTTGGCTTTATCTTATTCTAACTTCCAAACTATACTGGAACCCGAATCAGCAGAATCAGCTCAGGAGATGATGTGACACCACTGAATGCTGTTAGTTTTTCAGATGTGGTGACTATTAACATTCTTTCCCTCTCTCATTTACTTCTTTTTAAGGTCAAAGAACCTGGAAAGCAATGTGTGAATACTGTGACATCCCGAGGCAAAGGCAAAGCCAGTAACAGGCAACGTTCACTCTAAAGCAGTTGTAGGAATCAGGGATCCATCCAGCAGGGCCTGTGGCTCAGCTAGTGCTCTCATCCCCAGGTAGAGCTCTGAAATAATGCTGCAGTCCTTAGTCTGCCTAGGGATCTTCTCACCAGTGGGATTTACTTTGCTTGGAAGCCAGAATCCTGGCACTTGATAGCCCTGACTGCTTCCAGACAGAGCCAAAGCCAGACATCAGCCTGATCACAAGCCCTTCTAGAGAAAACATAGATTTTCTGAGGTCCATTTTCCTTTCTCTCCTCTCCCTGCCTGAAAGGGGGAAGTTTAGAGCAGGAGATGGACAACAAATACTTTCCTGACCTTCCACCTAGCCAAAGCTCAGAATGCCAAGCACAACCAACTCAGTTGTGGCAGGGGACAATTTTTCCATACTGTTTCTGCTACTACCACACATCTCAGCCCTCCTGACTGTCTGGTTATGTCCAGCCTGGTGCTTTCAGGCAGTCTGGTGACCACTTCACTTCAAAGACTCTGTTGTAAACTGTGGTAATTAGGCACTGCTCAGTAAATAGTTTAGATATCCAAGAGGCAGGAAGAGAGCAGGAGGACTCCCTCCAGACCCAAGCCCCACCAGTCCCAACCAGACCTGCCTCTCAGAAGAATTCAACTTGCTCACCTTTTCCTACAGACAAAGATGTTGTTCTGTTATCACCGCAGCACCAAGGATGTTATTTTTTAGTCTGCATTAAACATGTCAGCAGAGCTTAGTCAAAAGGCAAGAATGTGCTGTGCTAAGCCATTTTCCTCTTTGTTTCAAAAAGCACAGTCACTGACATTTCTAACTGGGAGTGTGCAATAGCAACTCCCACAGCAGACTTAACAAAAAATCCCCACTGTGTTGTTTTTGGTTTTATCTGCTAAAGGCCTAAAGAGCCAGAAGTTTGCACGCTGGAGGGAAGGACTTGGCTTTACAGTAGAAACACCAGATCTCACTGACCCCATTCTTGCATGGAGGCTGTAAAAGTATCAGGCAAGAAGAGACAGCAACACAGCTGCTGGTAAAAGGAGACTTTCTTAAGGCTTAACATTCTGAAGCTTCCCAATAAATCCAGTGTCATCAGCCCGCCCGGTTTTATCAAGATGTTAATGAGATTGTCATTAACACCTTCAGTCTTGAAATCACACGAATGTAAAAACTGAAGCCTTTTTTTCCTACCTATTAATTTTTGTGAAAGCAAGCTGGAAAACCTACAGGCTAAGAATAAAACTAATGTTCTTTGTTAAGGGTTTTTTTTTTTTGGTTAGTCTCCAACCAAAAGTAAAATTAAAATAAAGAAAAAAAGCAAAGAAAAAAACCCCAAATATTTATACAAATAGAAACAAAATATTAGGGTTGACAGTAGCATGACTTAGCAGAGGAATAAAAGGGAGTGTTTTGAAAATATCTGTGGTCACTGAGTAGATTAAGGCCAAGTACAGGGAGATTAACGCCCCCGCAGCACAGTGGGTGGAGAGATTAGAGAGCCCCTTGCACATGCTGTAGGGCAAAGTGACCCAGTTCAGTGAAATCATGGAGTGACTCCTGGTATCCTGTCTAAGATCCACGGGCAATGGATGAGGGGGGACTCATAGGTACTGCTGCTCTGGGCAGTCTGTGCGTGCTGCTATTACAGCAGTGACCACAGCCAAGCCTGAGAAGAGGAAAAATGCCCAAGAGCTGATAGATTTATTTATTTATTTGTGACTTGAGGAACTTCCCATACCTGTTTTCTAGTCCTCCAGTCAAAAAAACCACCAGTCAAACAGACCAGTCAAGAACCACAACTGTGCAGGTAGCTCCCTGCTCCCAGCTCCCAGCTGGGCCAGCAGAGGCACAGGAAAAGCCCCCAGGAGGCTGCCATGTGTGTTTCTCCCTTCAATCTAGAATGAATACATATTTCCTCCCTTGGCTCTGCATCTTAAGCAGGGCTGCTAACAGCTGTTCTTTTCCCAAGCTTTACTGATGTGGTAATGGAGTCTTTTCCCTGATCCAAAGTCATAAAGTGACTGTGAAAAACCCAGGGGTTTAATAAGATAAGAGATGTTTCTGAACTGTAATTCATCCAGTGGACAAGGAATGTGAAAACACAGGAGCATCTGAATGAGAACAGACGAGCTCACCAGGAATTTGTGAGCAGGTAACTGGTGCTCTCCCAGTCTGGGAAAGGATTTGTTACATTTGCTCACTGAAAGTATTTTCTTCTCACTGTCTTCTGACAACTCCCTCTTATCCCTTAGGGTGTTCCAACTGAAACACTGATCGAGATTTCATCAGAAAGTCACACTTCTATGCAAGTAGGCTTGAAATTTTTATTCCCTACAGTTCCTCTGAGTTGCTCACATCTCTCAAGATGCTATAACCTAAGCTCTGCTAGATGACACCACCTTGATCTCAGCCTGCTCAAATATGTCACACAGGGTACAAATTGACTGATCTGGGCCCATCTCTTCTGCGCAGATCGAAATTGTATCTAAAAATGGCTCTTTTAAACCACAACAGCCAGGACAGTGCTCATTTGGGAATATCACAGGAGAATGTTGCAAGCTAACTCAGCAGCCACAGAAATCACAATGTTATTTTTTGTGGCTTTACTCAATGACACGAATCCATAGGCCAATTTTTCAGAGTTTCCTTTTTTTCTTTTTTTGAAACAGCAACAATAAAAATTGACTGCTTCTCTTAGAGCAAAATGGAAGCAGTAACTGGAGGAACTGTGTATCACATCACCCTCTGCCTAAGAGTTATTCTACAGCCTTTCTTCATCCACATTTCACCTCAGGGGGAGAAAACAACAGTCCAGTATTAACACACCTGACTAGAAATCAGTCAGGCAGGCACAGATTCATCCACTGGTCAGCAACTTCCACATGCCCACTGTGGCTAAGGAGTGTCAAGGACACACGGATCAGAGAGGACTAGAGTGAACGTTGCCTAGAGATTACTTGCAGGGTACAATCTAGAGCCCAAAATAGCACATGCAGGGTTAGAGCCAGGTAGATCAGCAGTCACCTGATTTCGGAGCAGATTAGTTTGTGCAACGAGGTGAGCTTGTAGCTTCCCTTGACACCACTGAGGCGCAGCTTTCTCAAGCAGCGAAACAGGCTGGGGGAGGGAGCATGTTTGAGTGGGAAAAAAAAAGAAAAACAAATAAACAGAGAACAAGAGAGACACAAACATATATCTTTTAGGATAAAAAAATTAAAATCACAACAGAGAGTGTATTTAGAGGCTGGGCCAAACCAGTATCACCAAGGCAAGAGAAAAAAAACAACCATCCCGGGACTGATCAGTTAGAATCCTTTGAAGCATGCCAAGCTTAGCAGTAATTAATGTTCCCATGTGGGCTGGATACTGCACACCAGCCAGGCAGCTGTAAGAGCAACAGATACAGTTGTTAGTGACCTAGCACACAGACAACCCTAATCCGAGGCATGGCTGTGAAGTTGGAGCTCCTTAAAGAGAGGTCAGGATTAATTAACCATTATAATTATTTGCATGCAACAGCTGAAAGTCCAGAGTGATTTATTTTAATAGCAGGATGTAAGTTTAGCAATAAGTGGCAGGGGTCCTGGGTGGGAAAAGAACATCCATATATTAGAGAAGAGTAAAAGAGACCATGTAGTGCCAAAAAGTATTTACACTGCTGTTTCTGTGACTATACCATGAAACTTTAATCAAGACAGTTCCCACTTGTATCCTGCGTCAGAAACATGATTTCTCTCTCCTAGGGGTCTGCCATCACATTCCAAAGGAACTTACACTGGAACAACCCTACTTCAAAGGTCCCAGGAGCCCAACTCCAGGCACAGAAACAGAGAGGTGAACTACCTCCAGCGCAGCTGAGTGCACGCTGAGCCCTGGCTGCTGCCCACAGCCCTGCAGAGCTGCGTGACTGCAAATGCCAGATCCCAGGCTGGGCACTGAGAACTGCCCCCTTGGGAAGGCCATACACACATAACTCCCTGGCACTTCTGCTCCCATCTTTGCAGGATCAGGACAGTGCAATGTGTCACCTATTACCCTGGGCATGAGCTTATGGCCCAAATTCCAGAGGGTGCAAAGATCCAATCCAGTGCATGCTTTGGCTAATGACAAGAGTTTGATCAGGTGCTGAGAGACCCTTTCACAGGCTCATGAATAGAGCACCAACTCCTAACTCTCAATATTTCACTCTTCAAATATTTTTCTGTTATTTTGTTGTATCATCTTAGCTGAACATCTGGGGCAACAGTGAGTGCAGTAGTGATAAAGGCAGCCAACCTGTGCTGCAGAGCACCAGGTACCAACCTGAGTAGATCAATTCCTACAAAACCATTTGGCTTTATCTTATACTGCAGCAAAGATCCCACTGGCATGCACCAATAAAATAACATGCCCCAGGGAAATTCTGCTCCTGCCCCAAACACAATGAATTACTGCTTTGAGCTGAAGGCACAACCAGCTGGGCCTCATGCCTTGCATACAGAATCAAGACTTGCTTTGCCACACAAGTGATGCAATGACACTTGGGCCATCAATCTCTCTCCCCTTTTGTCTGTCAAGGTTAATCACAGTGCATGCAGTGCACTGTAGATGACTGATGACCTGCAGCTTAACAATAAAAATACTGGGGCCACTAAACACACATCTTTCACTCAGGGTAGGGATGCATCTTAATTTCTTCTGTGCAGGAAAAACACCAGCATCTCTTACATAGCTCATATTCCCCCCTACCAGAAATAACTCTAAGCAAAAGATGAAACTCTTGTCAGCCTGGTTAAAAGATACAGATCCAGGGTCTTTCTTTCCTGTGCTGCCTCTACCCTGAAGAGTCACAATTTACCATGGCCCACACTGAAGAGAATAAAAGATGTCCCCCCAGGCCTGGACTATTCTGTTGTGTCAAGAAGTGTCCTGTGAAGGGAAGCACATGGATTCAAACACACTTAGGGTACAAGAGGATTTCATAGCTCATTTTAGGGACAGTATTCAATCCATGCACCTACTCTAGAACAAAATTAGCACTATTACCTTTTTTCTGCAGCATTAAAAAAAATGTATACTTTATTTTTAATTAAAATAAATCTCATTAAAAATAAAATCCTTCACTTGACAACTGGGCAAGCCCTGGGTCAAGCTATTCACAGGCAGGAAAGAAACCTGACAAGAAAAAAAACTCTTATTTTTCTGCTTTCAGCCATATTTATTATTCAGCAATTGTGGCCAACAGACAATAGAATACATTCATCAAGTGTGCATAGAGAGCACTTCCATCGATGTAATTCACACTCCAAAGGGTCTGTGTCCTAGGAT
Organism: Haemorhous mexicanus; assembly: GCF_027477595.1. Lineage (NCBI taxonomy): Eukaryota > Metazoa > Chordata > Aves > Passeriformes > Fringillidae > Haemorhous > Haemorhous mexicanus. The sequence continues at coordinate 14,059,524 of NC_082348.1, forward strand.
ATCAGAGGGCTTCACAAACACAACTGAAACACTCTTACCATTGCTCTAGGACAGGGAGAAAGTCCCAAGAAGCAGACAAATTGTAACATTTTTCTGGAGCACTGCAAGATTTTGCATCCCCAAGGGGCACACAGGCTTTTCTGCCAGAGGTTACTGGTCCTGTGCCTGTGATGAAACCCATGCCCAAGCATCTGGCCACCAAGACTGGCAAACTGATAACAGTGAGTCTGAACCAACCCAGCAGAGGCCATCCTGCCTCCCAGGAAAACTAAACAAATGAGAAGGAAATACCTAGCAAACCTCAATGATCTTAAGGATCCTTTCCAAAATGAATGAATGAATTCTATGAAAACACAATGAAGTGGTACAGGTGAACTTGAAAGCAGCTCAGCTGGCAAATGCAGAGCTCCCAAAAAGAAAGGAAGGCCGCATATCCTCCTGATTGCTTTACCTTTGCAATTTTGGTTTCATCCTTCTTCTTTGCAGTTTGCAGGGCTTCAAAGTGGTGTCTGGCACTGTCGTAATCCACAAGCTTCCTTCCTCGCTTGGCGATACGAGACTAGAAGGATGGAGAAAAGAGTCACCCCAGTCCTCCCCAGCAGCCAAAACTGCAAAGCTTCCCAGGAAAAAACCCTCCCAACTTCCAGAACACCCCACACTCTGCCCATGCAAGGACTCTCCCTGGATCCTCCACACAGGAGGCCCTGGAGCCACCTGTGGCAAGCACCATTTCAGAGGGAGCACCTCAGGAGGAGAGAGGAGCCATCAAGGGGAGGTGAAGGGATGCAGCCAACAGGCCCCACCTTTGGGTAACATGCGTTTTCAGAACTTTAGCTCCCCTGCTTCCTAAGCCCCACCATGTGCCTGCATCCTACAACCTTCATTATTTTCAGGGCTTTCTGAGGGCTGCAGCCAGTCCCTAGCTAACTAGCTCACTAGTCTGTGTGGAAGCCTGAGAGATTAGGTTCAACAAAAGAAGGCATTTCTGCTGCCAGCACAGCAAAAGCACTCGTCCACATGCTCAGGATACACCATGGACAGCCTTTTGGACCTTGTGACAGAAGCTGCAGACAGTAGTGACTGCCAAAGGCAGAAGTCTGCTGTCACCAGCATTCAATCAAGGGAAAACCTGCAGCACTGGGTCACCAACACACAACACTGAAGCCAAAACAAACACAAGGAGGGAGCTGACTGTGTACCAGACTTAGATTCAGGAATGGAGTCCTGACAAACCCATGGCTGAGAATCCAGGGCAGACAGTCAGGCCTGTGGCCTGGTCCTGCGTTGAACTGAGGAGCCTAAGGCTCTCCCTCTCAGCAGAGCTGCACTTATTGAGGCTCTGGCCCACTGGGTTTCCCTGGTTTAGGAACAATCCATCCCCCAGCCCCCTGCCTCCCACACTGTTTGCAAACACCCCAGACTATCTGGGTTGGAGCACACACCTTCCCAGCCTTACCATAACCCTTCCCCCTAGATCAGCGAGCCTGGACCAGCGTCAGTAATCAGCAGCCCAGAGACAGGCTGGATAACAGAGTGAAAAGGCATGGCTAAGAGCCAGGAGCACTTCTAATTAACCACAAAACCCAGGGACATAGTGCAGAATGAGGAATCAGCACTGGGATTTACTTGCAAAAGCAGAATCCCCCTCTCTCCTACCTTGGCAGGGAGCTGTGGTTTCCTCTCCCCAGGCTCCTGCAGATATGCTGCAGAGCCATGCTCGGGGCTGATCTGTGCCAGAGCAGCTCACACACCTCCCACACACGCTCCTCTGCTCCTCCAGCAAGCACTGCTGCAGCTCTGGGTGAGTCACAGCAGAGCTGCAGGATCTCAGCCACATGCACACCCAAACTCTCCTCTAAATGCTTGGCTCACTCCAAGAGAGGAGTCACAAAGAAGCTGAGCCACCCCACAGCCAAGGTCACTAGAAGACTCCTCCCAAAAACCACACTGCCAGCCAGGAGACAAAGTATTGGAGGGGGCTTCCAGCTGCACAGCAATCTGAGATGCAAGTTAATGCATCTTACAGCAGAGGAAACATGGCCCCATCTGGGATTTAAGAGATAGCACTTTGCCCCCAGGGAGAGACAGCTGGAGTTTTCCCCACCTGTGACATGGCCACACAGCCACTTCAGTTTTTGGGCTACCCCACCAGGAAGTTTGATTCAGCATCACCCATCTTTCAAACAAAGTCACTCCTCCATGTTCATGCAGCTCCCAAACTTCTAACATCACTCCCTTGTTTCTGCTGGAGTACAGGGAAATGCTGCAAGGTACAGACCCACAGGGTGGGAGCCCTCCTGGAGTAACCACTGAGCACACCACTGCCAGTGATGGCACTAACAGGGTTTTCAGGAAGGCTCAGGGCTCCCTTCTATCACTCCAGGACAGCTGCAGGGACCCACCATCACCCAAATAAAACAGCTGAACTCCAAAAGACTTTACTACTTGGCAACAAATCTATCTTAATTTGAGCCTTCTTAAAACAAACAAACAAACAAACTCAAGCCATCAAAAAACCACTTTTGCCCTCCACACCCTTCTTTACTGATATTTGGTTTTACAGCTAGTAGAGCACCAGTTTTAGTTCAAGTCAGAAAATCTCCAATTCAACAGCTATTCAGAACTTGGGCTGCAGTTCATCTTCTTTGGCCTCACTGCAGGGACCTGCACTATTATTGCACATTGTGCAAAACCAACAAAAAATTCACTCAGAAATATTAAATGTTATGCAAGAAGAGTCCTACTCCAAGAAGTACAGACACTGACCTGCAAAGAAAGCTTAAAGTACTTTTTGCATTCCCATTTTTGAAGTTAGAGAAAATGAGAGGCCTTGTTCAGGGGTGAGCATCCAACATTGGATAAATTATTTTCTTTAACACAAAAAAATTCCTTACTAAAGGCATGTTCTGTTTTCACATTCCTACTGTGGATCTCTTTTCAAGTCCAAAAAATCTGAGGGAATTTTTACAGCCCTTCAATTAAGTTGGATTGAGAACATATTAGAATGCAACAAAAAAATAACACATGCATGATCTAACTCATCACACATTTTAATTACTAGGCTATTAACAAAACCAGGCCTTTTCACAAAAAAATTAAAATCATCTTTCTTCTCTCCATTAATCAACTTACTTTACTAGAGTAATGCCAGAATTCCAGGAAAAGCAGAAAATTTCATTTTGTGGAAAACAAAAACCAGAAAACTAATACCACAACAACAAAAACCAACTCAAATATTCTGTAAATGACATGAGACTGGAACTTTTTTTTTTTGCCTGCAAATCTCAAGAACTCTAATTTCTTATGTGAGGCCTAGCTATACTTCTGTACAGACACAGCAATATTCAACAACTGATAAAATGTGATTTGCACCAAAGCAGTGCCAAAGTCTGAGTCTACAGCAAGCCCAAAGTAAGGCATCTTGCTAAGGAAGCAGCACAGGGTGCACTTTGAGGCACAAGGCATCAACCCCAGAGAGATCAGCCCTACAGCCTCCAGCCCTTCCCCACTCCAGACTTCCAGGGGCAGAAGAGGCTGGAAAAATGAAGCAAAACCAGGAGTCCCAGGAGACAAGGACACTGCTGTGCAGGGCTGATTTTACAAGCCTGTGACCTGCCCCCATCTGATACAGCACAATCCTCCAGAAGCAATAAATATTGACAAAGGTTTCAAGAGACACGTTGGGGGGAAAGGACTGCTTTCACTGGAAAGGAGCCAAGCTGATACTTCCCATATGGTGATATCATTACTGGTGCTTCCATATGGTGAAGACATTTCCTGCATAGCCTCAAAATGAATAGAGAGGAGATAGCTGTGGGGGAAGGGAAGGTCACAGACCAGCATTCAAACCCCGGTCCCTGGATACAATCTGTCCCAAAAAAACACCTATCCAGCACTCTCCCTTCCCTGAAAAAAGCAGGGTACACACACAGCAGGACTTCAGGGACTCACAGAAATCTGCCTTCCACACCAGCCCTTACTCATAAAGTACATTTGGTACTAACTGCTTCCTCAATGTTTTCTACTTACAAGGAAGTTATAAGACAAAAGGACCAAAAAGAGATTGAGACCTTCTGAGCTAGTGCTGACATTGACCCCTGCACTCTGATGCAATAGGGAATTTCATGGATCCTGCTGTTTCACACTTATATTTTCTCTTCAGCATCTTTCCCCTGAATTCTTCAGTCTTGTTTTAAGCCCAAAATTAGAACAAGACATTTTCAATTAACCCAGAGCTGCAGAGATCTTGGCTGCTTTTAAAGACGACCTTGGACAAGCCCAACACACATTCTCCTGGAGCAGATACAAGAAATTGATCTTCAGAACTTTTATCTGCTGCAAATCTCTAGATCAAATAGTTCCAAGAGAACCTTACTTTAATATCTGGAAATTGGCCAAGGTATGTATCCATGGTCAGAAGTGCTTGATCCACCAGCTTTTGATGGAAATCTGTCCACAGGAGATCATTGTTCTGAAAAACAAAAGTAATGAGTTAACTATTAAGAACACAGGGCTTCACATTTCTGGTTTTCTCTGTGAGTGCTACAGCCAACAATCTTGGGCATTCAGAGCTCTTAAGAAACAGCAAGTTCTTTGGAGAACTAATGATAACAGAGATCTTGGCAGAAATGAGAAAGCCTGATGCTGCTAATTCTGGTGACCTTTCCAAGGACAAAATGCCTTTGAAGTCCCATCTTTCCCCTGCAATGTTAAACTCAAGTCTGTACAAGCTGGTTTTGCCTCCCTGTCCCAGCAGCTACAAAAAAGGCACACCTGACAGCACAAGGCACCATTTTCTGTTATTCATTACAGTACAGCTTCCTGGAGAATGATGAACAACAGAAAGCTACACAATCAGTCTCCAGCCCTCACACCACCTGCCTCCACAGCCCCATGGAGGACATGGCATGTACCATGAGCTGTGCTCACCTTATCCTTGACCTTAGCTCAGGCACAGCAATTTCCTATCAACACCTTGGATTAGGTGAAAATTATCCCTCTCTCCTGTTTTTCCACTTGAACAAAGGGTTTGGCCAAAACATTCAGGAAAAATTCCCACTTCATGCTTTTTATTTGGCAGGAATAACTCTTCTCTCTCACCTGTCTTTTCACAAGCGAAATATAAACAAGGACTTAAAGGGGAAGGTGGAAAGCTGGAAATATTCTTGCAGACCCAAAGGGTAGCTACAGTTAGCTGTCAGGATTCATGTCCCCTTTGATGTCTCTGGCTCAAATTTTCTGAAGGGTCAATCTCTCAGGAGGCACCATAGTGGCTCAGGACAAAACAAGACCAAGAGGCTGTGAAGTCAAACCATACAACTCCATTACTTACTGTAACAGCACTTCCTAATGCAAAGTTTCCATGTTAATGAAAAAACTGACCTGGAAACATTCAGATTTTGTTTGAATTATCTGCTTTGAAGTCATTATTTCTTGGGCAAGATACAGATGTTATTTCAGGTGAGATTTTCTGCAGGGGAAAGAAGAAGGAAAGAATCCTCCTCCTGCTCTCCTGTCTACTCCTTCACTACTTCTCCAATGGCACAGACAGCTGCAGGTAACCCCAGTCCTGCAGCCTCATGGCAAATGAATCCAGAGAGCTGAACTGCCACAGCTGCTGCTCAGCAGAACAGCTGAGCAAGAGAGCAGAGGGTGCTGCCTCCAGCTGGACCCACCCCAGGCACAGGCCAAGGGGATCCAAGCTGCCAAATGACAGGCTGTGCCCTCAGCTCCACAGAAAACACCTGGGCAAGCTGCACAGGCATCACCTCACCAAGGGATGACAACACCAGCACTGTGGGGTGACAACACCAGCACTGTGGGGTGACACATGGCTCGGCCAAACAAGGGAGCAACAGGAACAAGGCAGCTGGTGGTACTGCCATGAGGGGCTGTGGCAGCTGCACAACTGGCTGCTCTGACTGCTTTAGCCAAAGTTTTATCTGCCCCTTTCTCTTACACAGAGCATAAGCAGTACACCCAGCTGGCCCTCCTGAGTTTCTGTAGGAATCCTCTGTCCCCATTTAGCCACTCAGGGGAAACAAACAGCCTCTGGGTATAAGTGTACAGTTCTGTGTAATGTACAAGCATTTGGCAACAACCTCCTACAAAAATACAGGGCACATCCTTCAAGCCTTCCTTTCTTCACAGTGCAGAATTTGTCTCCAATTCTTCTGTGAAGTCATATGCCTGAAGAAATGTGGTGCACAGACATAGCTTCCAAAGCTCATCTCTGACAGAACAAGTCTGGACATCCCCACATCCTGGACAAAGTCTTACCTCTGCTATTTTATTTGTGTCATCTCTCCCAGGCCAATCTGGCTCATAAACCTCCTGCAAACACTCTGTCAGCTTCTTGGAGGCCTCGTGCATAGCTAGGAAAGAAGAGGGAACTGTTCAGGCAAAAGAAAATAATGTGTTCCTCACAGTTTAACCCTTACCCTGAGGAACAGAAGCACAGGAGCATTACAACAGATGCTGAGCTCTTCCTTATTAAATGTCTGAGCCTTGATGACACTGAGATGGAAGGTAACCAGAGGGAGAAAGGAACCAAGGGTGCAGTTGTATCAAGCCCTTTGTGTTCATCCTCCCCTAGAAGGACATGTGAAGGTCCATCTGCTAAGACACCACCACGTGTTTGGCATCAAAGCACAACTCCATTCCCAGATGGTCCCAAAGGATTCTGAAAAATTCCCCCCCGACAAAGCTGCAACTCATGCCTGGGGAAACACCAAGGAGGGGAAGGCTGCAGAAACCTCACTGGGAGGTAAGTACTGGAGGGGAACAAACCTCTGCTCATGCAGACCTTACCTTTGACAGAAGCCAAGTAAGTTCGGAGGTCCTTCTGCAGCCTCGTGCCTTCGGACTGCCAACGTAAGGAGATCATCAGTTATTCTCTCAGCTCAGGAGAGTCTGTAAGAAGCACTCAAGCATTTCTAACTAAAGAAAACTGGTCTTGCAGACAGGTTACACACCAGTCCTATGATCACATGAAACTTCAAGCTATCACATTTTTTGTATTTTTTTGCTCTGTGTTCTAGGAACTTCTAGGACTTTTGCAGCAAATGTAATCGTAACTCCTCTCCTCTTGTACTCTCTTTGGGTCAGTTCCCAATGCTTCCCAAGACCAGAAACTTTGTTTGTAAAACTGGCCAGCTTTTTCCAATCCCTCATTTCCTTTGCTGATGGCAGTAGGAAAAGAACAAATGTGAACTCATCCAGAACTTTCGAGGCATGGAAAACAATTGGGCCATGCTGCTGGAAGCAGATGGATTTCTCACAAAGCTATGCTATCACTGCCACTTCAACAGCTGGGCAGATTTAGCCTCTGCTTAGAGAGCACAGCTGCACCGGGAGCACAAAGGATCTCAGCATGAGCTCAGCTGAGACAAGAGGTGCCTGAGCGGTGGGAGAGCTGATGGGAAACATCTGCTTTTGAAGTCAGTAGCTCTGAGGCAGCTGTTGAAGATGTCCTGTGAGCTCCCTGTCTCTGGAGTTGGCTTCAGCTGTCAAAATTCATTATGCTGGGGTGCCCCCTCAATGGGGCACAAACTGGGAAGGAGGAAAATGACAGCAGGCTGTGAGGTGCAGTGGTCTCTTTTCTGCATTCTTGTTTTGCAAAAGATATGCAAAGTCCCACCAATGGATACATTATCATCCTGCAGCTGTATCATTTTTAAGAATAACTAAATTTCAACTCACAATTCAGAAGTTATAAAAAACTATCAGCAGGGAAAGTCCTCTGTAGAACATGCCCACTACACAATTGGGCGCTGCAATGTCTGGAGCAGTAACATTCAAAACTGTAGCATCTAAAAATCAGAAGCCACTTCTAAAATTGTGTCCATGCTTGCCCTAATCCTGCCACAGCAGCAAATGACACAAGCCAAACTCAGAACTCTTCAAGTCTCAATACACAGTTCCAAAGCCATGGAGACAAAAGAATCCATGGAGCAGAAAACCAGCACCACAAGTAAATGTCTAGTCAATATTTTTAGATAGATCACCTGAAAAACCTACAAGTCAGGGCTGAAAACTGGAGCATGCAATTTCAGCAATGCAGAACCAGCCTTCTGTGCTCTCCAGGCATCCTCACCAGTGGTGCTGCATCCTGCAGCTGGAGCGCTCCCAGTCACCTCTTGCTGATGTTTAAAACTCAGCTGTGCACTCAGTGCACATTTGACATCTGAGGGGGCAGGAGGTAATGGCCTGGTCCAGATTAGATTAATGAAGGGCTGGAAGAGCAGACTGTGTAATTACAGGGAGGGGAAGCACTGAAACAACAGCTCCAGGTAAGCCCCCCCGCCTCAGCAAAACTTTGGAACTGTTAAGATAGAGCATGAACTCTGGGAGAGAAGCTCCACCCTGGGGTACCACAGGGGGGTTGCTAAGCTTGTTTTACCACATAGGGCTGAAATGGAAACTGCTGGGCTTGAGGCATTCTTGTCAGGGAAGAAACCCTCTCTCTGAGCTACTGACTGCAATGGGAACCTACTCTGTGACAGCAAAGGTCCCCACTGCCTGCCCTGCAGCAGGGGCTGTGCCCAACACATGTGGAGCAGGCAGAGGTGGGTGCAGCCTGTGCCAGCAGCAGCTTCCCTCTCTTGTGCTCAGTATGAAAGGCTGTAAACCAGCCCAGAACTTCCACACAAGTGGCAGCTCATGAAGGGTATCAAAACCCAGCAGCTCTGCCAGGCAGAAACACACATGGTGCCAGCTCTAAGAGCTGCCACCAGCATCACGCTGTCCCTCCAGTGAGCACTTCAGCTCAGGACAAGAGAAGCCAAAGCCTGGCACATCTCAGGAAGGGGCTGAGCTGCACCTCTACAGGAGGACTCTTGCTCCCAGGTCAGCAAGGACAATATCTGGGACAGATCCTTGTGCCAGTGACTGAACACAAGTGACACTGGGAAAGGAAAGGAGGAGGGAACCTTCAAAAGGCCATTTGGGAAGGTTAACAGCCAAAGAATCTCCATGAGGGAGTAATGAGGGGCAGTTCTGCTGCTTGTCAAGCCCTTAGGAGACACAGGCAAGCCCTGCACCTGCATGGCTGTGTCCAGCTCTTTTGCCACAAAGCAAATCCATCGGAGACAAAAAGTTCATACCATTCAGGGACCTCAGAGTGGTGCTCTTATATGAACCTGATGGACAGAGAGTTAGGAAGTGCAATGCCCTCCCTTATGTCCACTCAACCACTATTTGAGAGAACTACAAACACCTTGGTTGAAAATGATTGATTTTTAGACCTGCACTCCATTCCTCCACAGACCACACACAGAAACACGTGTCAGAGTGGTCCAACACAGTCATTAGAGTCAGAGGAGCCTCTAACCAGCCAGTGAACAAGGTCACTGCCTGCTCACACCCTAGCCAGCTCCACAAGAGAGCAGCGCTGTTCTGTCACCAGCCTGCAGCAAAAGGTCAGCTTTCCTCCAGACCTCCATTCCCCACTGGAGCAGACTTTGCAAAGAAAGGTCACAGAAATCCCAAGGATAACTATACCACACACACCTTATACATATAAAAATATAAATAAGTGTGTATACATGTATATAGAGCCGATTTTTTTATTCCCCTAGCCCTCAGCTCTGGATATGCTAAGAATCTAAGATTCTTAGGAAGAAGAAACCTAACTCACACTCATGGTTTGCCCTGTAAAACAGGCTTTGTCTACATTTATTTTAGTAATAGGAAACTGAAGGCTTAAGCAAATGCAGAGCAGCCTCCAGCTTCTCTGATTAATTATTTGGGGAATTTAGTTCATGGTCTGTTCCACAAAACAGGAGAAAGAATTCAGATGTAAGGGATACAAGACACAGTGCCTCTTTAACAGGCTCCTCACTGCACCACTGGAACTCATGGCCTTGGAAATTGAAAAAGCCATCCCAGAGAGTCACATATGGAAATGTAGATTTGAAGGGTTTTGTATTTCTCATTTATGAAGGTTATTTCTTAATTGCTTAAAAATTATACCAAGAGTCACATCTGGTAATGCCATGTTATCAGAAAGCAGTTAAAATGTATTCTGCTGTCTACAAAAACGTATCATTGCTGGACATGCTACAGACATGCTGAATGAACTTCTGGAGCAATAGCTGCTATTGCTGCCAAGAGAAGGAGCATTAGTGTCCAGGAATCTGCAATCAGCTCTGGTTACACATAAGTCAAAGCCAGACTGAAGGATTTCATTACATTCAGCTGTGGCAAATCCCTGCTCAGCTGGTTTTGTGACACAGCCACATCTGCTGAATCTCAACAGACATGATGCAGCTGCCACTAACAGCTCTAGAAAAAGGTCCTAAATGTGTCAAGCCACAGAAGAATAGCATTTCTGCAGTACCACCTGAGCTATGTTGTGACACATATTTCCTGCCACAAAACAGAAGCAATGCTTCCCCTATCAACAAGCACCAGCAAAATCCACAAGGTAACTGGTGTTTTCCCTTCTGGGAGGCGGAAGGCACTAGATAAAAAATAAAACAAAACACACCCAGTCGAAGATTGAAACCTACTGCTGTGTAAGTAGGAGGGTGGGGGAAAATTGCTACACTGTTAAAATATTTCTGTGCCCCAAAATACTGGGGGTGAGGCAGACACGCAGAAGAATAATGACTCAGGCCTGACAGTGATTGTGCAAGTATGGGAAGGAAGTCAGATTTAGGTCTCAGCCATGGAAGGATGTTCCCTTTTCACCATTTGCTTTCTTTGTCTCTTCTGCCCTACATGGTGCTTAGGAAGCTGAAACTGCCTTGTTCCATTTCATTTATTTCTAATCTGTTTCCCAACCTACCCCTCGTTCAGAGACACAATGTTGCTCTTATATCTCTACTTCCAGCAGGGCAGCAAAAATTACATTACAAGGCAGCTGCTAACTGAAGAAAGTGTTCTGCTTGAGCTATTTCTTTTTCTAAAATTGGGTCTAGAACAAGCATTATTTTTACTGATCTCTTCACTCTCGTGACCAGCGACAGGACTGAGGAAACAGGATGAAGCTGAGGCAGGGGAGATTTCGGCTGTGTATCAAGGAAAGGTTTTTCACCCTGAGAGAGGCTGGGCACGGGGACAGGCTCCTCGGGGCAGTGTTCACAGTACCAAGCCTGCCAGAGCTCAGGAAGCGTTTGGACAATGCTCCCAGGCACAGGGTGTGACTCTTGGGGTGCCCTGCACAGGGTCAGGGCTTGGACTTAAGATCCAGGATGGGCCCCTTCTACCTCAGCATGCTCTGATTCTCTCACTGATTCCATGAAACAGACCCTGGAAGTCTCAGTGTCATTTCTTGTAAGTGAGAAGTTTTGAGTTATGGGTCACTTCAATAGGTCTCTGCCCTTGTTTAATTTAATGGCCTTTAATTACATTGCAGCAGATGACTGGAGGCTAATGCTGAAACCCAGGGTGCAATTACATATTGACAATTATCTTACCAGCTGTTTGTTGAAGTTTTGCACACACTGTTCAAACTGCTCATCTTTTGTTTCATCTGCTTTACCAAGCTTCTGAAGGACCTGCAGAGAGAGAGGAGAAAGGACACTTCAAACACAGATACAGAAAAGCACAGAAAGTAACAGCGGCACGTTTTTTGTCCTGAGACCAAAGTTAAAAAGTCACCCCTATTCTCGTGCCCAAGATTTTCAGAATATTTTTCCACAGTCATAGTTTGAAAACAGATTTACAGATGAGTCAGGAAGAACTCAGACCCCTTACATTCTGCTGTACTGAAGAGCATGGCTGAGGATCTCTTTCACTGATCTAATGTTTTTTGCAGACAAGGCAACAGCAATCCAGTTACCTCCTGAACCAGCAAGACACAAACCACACCCCTAATATGCCTTGTGCAGTTACATTTTTCCTGATTTAACACTAGTGTCTAGTCCAGACAGGGTGGAGTTCTGCTCCCAGAACTGCCGGATTGGCCTCAAACACAAACACAGAGAGCTGTGCAGGGATCTCAGGGAGGGAGGGTGGCTGGAGCAGTGAGAGTCCCACCTTCTTTCCACCTTTTCTCACTATGCACATGCTTGGCAAGAGCTGGCTGCTGAGAGCCACCGGGGACCTTACACCATTAATCTGTGTGACACAGTCCAAGTGTCACTTCTGAGAGTGTCAGCAGCCACCTCCCTGCACAGCACAGCTTCCCGCAGCCTGTACAAAAGTCCTTATCAGACTACTTCTCTTATCAGCCTTCTCTCTTAGCTCCCTCTCCGTGCAGCTAAGTGGATTGTTCCCAGGCTTAGAACAAAGGAGTATTTCATGTTCTGGGCTGGCAGGAACATTCATCACAAGAAGTCTGGGCAAACCTGTGGAGGAGGGCAGCAGCTATGTGCCATGCCCCAAGCAACTCCAGCTGCAGGGAGACTGGGATATACCCTGTAATTGGTAAATGCTGATTATATCATCTCTCTGAATCAAAACTAAAACCTAACCGTGCCAAAAAAAAAAAAAAAAAAAAAAAAAAAAAAAAAAAAAAAGGCAAAAAAAGGCAAAAAAAGCCTTGTCCCACAGGAACAGTGAAACCAGAGAAAAGCCCTCCCAGCCCTCAGCCACAGGAGGTTTTTCAGCTCCTTTTGGGGAAAAGGGGATTAAGGCAAAAAAAGCAGGTCCTTGTTATTGATACCAGGTCTTCATGCAGACCATTAGTAACTGTTCCCTGACTCTGAGGGACTGCCAGAGAGCCATGACAGTCACCCAAACCAGTTTCCTCCAGCTGCCTTTGCTACCCATGGATCTTCTCAGAGAACAGAGAGAATTTTTCCCCTGCACAACAGGGATCAGTCTTTCATGATTAGTCCCCAAAACGGAATTTAAAAGAATTGGGCAACAGGATGTAGAATTGAATATTTTCAATTTGAAGTGACCTACAATAATAATTTAGTCCAACTGGCCATGCACCTACTGGCCCTCTCTCAGGGCTTTTTTATACTGTTGAGGTGGAGAACACCTGTTATGCCTATTTGGCTAAGCTCAGTTTCTCTCTCCCCAATACATGAATGGATATTGCCACCTCACCCCTGACCACAGTAACTGACTGTAGTGGAAGATCTGATAAATCAGTGCAGTCATTCAGCATCCAGCTCCTAAATCCCCTTATTTCAGCTGGGATTAAATGTCTAGGAGGGAATCACTGTTTTTCAACCTCCCTCTGTTCCACAGCTTCTCTTCATCTCCAGAAATTGCTGAGGTATTCCAGTATCAGTAAAGGAGGGAAAAGGACACACACAGAGTGCCCTCTTTGTCACCAAGAGCTGAATCAAGGACCACCAGAATTTTGAGTACAACTTTCTACAGCTCAAATGCCAGCAACAAACCCTGCAGCCACAAACACCTCACGTGCTTGGTACATCTGTCTACACAGCAGGACACAGACAGCATGAATATTCCCTTCTTCCTCACAAACCCTTGGCACACAAGAGCTTGCTGGAGAGAGAAGAGGCAATGTTGTTTGTACTGGCAGAGTCCTGTACACCAGACACTGGTGTCTCCTGAGCTCACCCACTCCAGCGAAGGGGAGCACATCCCACAGCAGCACTGCTGCTGAGGTTACACTTTCCTCTGCCATGCCAGCAGGAGACAAGGATTCAGTATGGCCTCATCTTTCTCATCAAGTCATATCTCCTCCAGATATTGTTCAGCTACACTCCCCTAGGCTGTCAGATCTATGGAGCATGGGTTCCCACCTGCTGGGTGACTTTCTAGGTGTCCAAGGAGCAGGCACACCAATAGCAGCCATCACTATAAAGTATGCAAGCTGTAAATTCCAAAGAAGAATCACATTCTCCCTCAATGTGCAGATCAATAGAATTACTGGAGATACAAAGGAGATGTTTACAGGGCAATGCATCTGTCTGGCTATTCAAAAGATGTGATGCTTTCAGGCCTGGAGGGAAGGAGAGCATTTAACTGGGAGGAATCTGGAGTATGTCACCAGGGTCAAAGACTTAGAACAGCCTCAGTGCTTCCTGGTGTAAAACACAGAGCAGCACTCACAGACTATTCATTATGGAGCCAGATGCCTGCTTCCATCATAGTCAAGGAGTTAATTTCAGCTCTACAGCCCCTTGGGGAACATGCACACTTAGTCTGGGCCAGCTGGGGAAATCTTGTTCCACTGTGCTGAGGTGCCCTGCACAATTCCTGTAAAACACTGGGCACTGCAAAGAGCTCTAACTCACAGCCTATCTCCAAGGAAAAAACTCCTGCTGTAACACGAAAGCTCAGATGAGGAGCAGCTCTGAATGAGGAGAGAGGAAGTAAGAAGAAACCCTGTGTGATTCCACAGTGGTGACAAGGGATGGGTGAAACAGATGACTTGAGGATGCCTGCAGAGAAATAAAGCAAGGAAAACAAAACCAGGTACAGGAGAGAGCCTATGAGAAGTGAATCCCTGGATACACAAAAAAACCTCCATTCTTGCTTCCTACACTACTCCCCATGCGGTAGATGAAGGCTTGTGCCCCATGTCTGCTGGCCCTGTGGGCAAGCCCCAGCCATACAATGATCCCTTTTTTACCTGCTATGATGCAGCACAGAGACAACAGCCCTGGGCTGCAGCAGGACTGTGGTTATCTCCTCATAATGCTCTCCCTCATAGCCAGATCTGCTTCACATGAACAGCCCAGAGGTCAAACCCCAAGTCATCTGAGCAGCACAGAGGATGGCACACCTCAACGCTGGCCCTCAAGCCTACTCCCAGCTCCCCCATCAACGAGCTGTGCTGGCAAGTCAAACTAACAAATCCCCCTGGGCTCCCTGAACCAGGCAGGGATGGAGCAGCTGGCCCTGGGCGTGCTGCTGACTGCAGACATGTCTGTGCTCACTGCTAATAACCCGTGAGCTCACAGGACAACTCCCCTCCCAGGCTGGCACTGCCGTCATAGGTCAGGCTATTCCGGGTGAGGCTCCCTCCCTGCCCCTGCCACAGGTTTTAATCCTCCAGCTCACTGCAAAGCCAGATAAAGTTCGGATGGAAACTTCAGGCTCTTTGATAGCTATTAATGGAGCAGATTTACCAGGGCAGGAGTCAGGGCTCCACCACAGCTCGCAGATCTCGGGCGGATCAGAGATGGTGTGATGTGTCAGCTGCTGTCTGGCGCAAACCACACCAGAAGCAGGCATGGGTCTGGCATTTAAGAGATAAAGCAGCAACCATGGCTTGGCTCCTTGGTCTGCCCTTGACCTGAGGTGTCCTGGCCCTGCATAAGGATAGGGATCATTTCAAGATGGTGCAAGATAGGGTGAAGGAGGGAATACTTTGTATGAATCCCACAGCACACGTTGTGAAATGGATTTCAGAGGAGGCTCTAGTGTTGCTGTGGGTTTCAGTCCTGATTTACTACGATGTACTATGATTGATTGATTTACAGTCTTGATTTACTGTGACAGGATGGAGCTGTCATCCCAGCCAGTGTTTTTGGCTTCAGGCACCAGGTATCTTTTCCAGTGTTTCTCAGAAACCAGGTCTCTCATAACTAGACCTGTAAATGCTCTGCATACACTAAGACCAACAGGCACAGACCAGCTACTGTAGAATCTCCAAAGAGAGCCAAATCCCACCCACGGACCCTCAGTTTTTCCTGCATTTGAATAAAAGCAACAAACAAAACAAGGAAACTCAAGAGTTCAACTGAAGTTTTAAAAGCACTTTAAGAACCTAGAAGGCAAGATGCTATTAACAAATCAGTAAATAATCACATTCCTCTCATATCACGCATGTGTTAGTAATCTGCTGTTGTGGACAGAACCATCTGCAGTAAACTCAGAATTGCCACACTCTGAGAAGTAACACAGTAAAAGTGAAAGGAAAATATGAAAACCCTCATACCAGAGATGTGGCATTTGCTAGCAATGGTCAGAGAAGTCAAGGCATGAAATAGCCTTTAAAAACAACAGCTGTACCTGGCAAATTTGAAAAATTGCTTTGGGCTATCCAAGTTGCAGGTTCTCCCCAAAGACCCTTAGACAATGACTGATCATTACCTAAATACCACAGCTCTGGACAACTCAAAAGAAAGCAGCTCCTGTGGCTGCAGTTTTTTCCCAGGTCTATACAGGGGCAAACATTCCTGAAGGGCAAGCCCCACACTGATTAGCACAGGGTCTCCAGTGCTCTGCTTCAAGCACTGGACGGGAAGGGAATGGAGATCTGGACATCAGCCCTGTGACCACCAAACTCTGATAGAGAGCAGCAATCCCCAGTAAGGACAAACACTTGCTGGCAGTGCAGCAGCTGTCAGCACCAAGCACCAGTATCAGACCAACTAAAATGCAATTCTGCTTTGCTCAAAAAAGCAACTGCAACCACATTTATGCTTTCTAATAAAGAAATATATGCCAGCTGCTTAATGCAGTCACAGTCCTCAGTCAGCACTTTCCCTCACTCCCTTTTGAAATACCAATGCCACAACACAACAAAAGCCCTGAAGCCCCAAATATTCTCAACAAACCACAAGTAGACTCATTATGTGAGCCAATAACCTAGTAAAAATCTACTTTGCATGGCATATGGGTCACCCAGGCCAAAAACCAGTTTAGGGAATGCAAGTAATGAGGAGGAAGGCAATAAAATAATTGCATTTATTTTGTGGATCTCAAACAAAGCTAAATCTGCATCTGAAACACCTGAATTTAGAGTGGTCCAGCCCTGATGAAGGGGAAGTCATTAAGCCCACAGTCAGGGAACTTCAGCCCTACAAGTCCACATCTTACTCCCCCACAGTATCAGAGAGAGGGGCTGCACTTACATCTTAATGACATGGGCCCACTGCCCCTAAATCACTCCATCTCCTGACCTCCCCACCCGTATCAACAACACCTCTGACTGTAGCTGTGTCTGCCAACTCCAGGGCATGATCTCCAAGTACCAAATGGGCACGGAGCCAGTAACTACTGTGACTAATTTTGAATTGCAATAAATTGGCATGTGTCAATGGGTCGACCAGCAACAGAACAAACAGACCTTTGATCTCAGGCCACTGCCTGTTATCCCATGGAAAAGACATTCTACTTGGAACAGGAGGAGAAGAAAAGAGTGTCCAAGTCAGATGGAAAGCACAAAGCCATGTAACTTAATAAGGTATAAACAAAGGAAGTTTCATAAGCTTTTTTAAGCCTTGTTTCTTCTGTGCCCAGATACAACGTGACTTGTTCACTGAAGTAGATTTCTGCTCATGGAATACTTTGGTTATTGCATTCAGATTTGGGGAGAAAAGCATGAGCAGCAGTGGGAATCTGCTCCCCCTCCAGCCCTCCCCAGGAGAAGGGCATGTCCTCCTGCCCTCCATGCCTGACTCCAGGCTGGTTTTAGGGACAGCCTGGCTTTCCTCATGCAAGCCCGACACAATTAAGTCTTTCTTTCAAACAACTGGACAAAAGAAGATGGGGGTGGAGAGGAAGAAACTCCAAACATATTAATGCTTAATTTTAAATTGAGGAAATTATTCCCATAGCTGAGCAATCACCAAGGCCCTTGGATCACCGGAAGATGGGAAAGGGCAATGTCAAACTTGGCACAGACAGAGCAGTTCTTGTTTGCTTCTTACTTGCTAACAAGGTTCAATAGATCCCACAAAGACAGGACTTTGCCTCTGCTACAGAGCTAAGTGTTAGGAAATGAGGGTCCAATACTGCATTTTGTTAGCAACTTCCTGAATGACCTGGAAAAGCCATGTCTAATGTCACACTCATCCAGCTGTAAGGAGGAGTGTTTGGTCAGCATGTCACAGAGTCACCAAATTTATCTCTGGCATTTCCAGCTGGCTAATGGGAAAGAGGAAAAGCAAGATGAGATGACCAGGTTTCAATGCTCAGCTCAAGGCACACTGAGTTTGATTTTCACAGGTGCCCCTACAGTTAAACTGTGTGAGAAATTGCATGCTTAGAGCCATATTGTAAAACACAAATTACTAAAAAGATAATTCTCTGTACATATCCCCCAAAAATATGTTACCAGAGAGGAATTTAAATCATTAGGATAGATAGCATGAAAGTCCTTTGCTAATGAAAGACTTTAAGACAAGCATCTCAAGTGTGACTTAAGCCAGATTGATCCCACTCTACAAAGGAGTCAAACCATATAAGGCCCTTCCAAAGCTATTCTTCCCCAAATCCAGAAGATGACAGCTTCAATCAAGGTCAATCACTTCTCCAAACAAATACATCAAAAAGATCTCATTCCTTTCTCCATACGATACAAAGTGTGTGACTAGATACTAACAAGTGTGACTAGATACTAATAACATGCATAGCCAAAGAAACAGCATGCATGTGTCAAAGAACCATCATCTTCCCCAAATAGCACTATATTTAAAAAATTCTGTAGGAGCCAGTCATGCTGCATTGCCTTGAAGGCTCATCTCAAGTATTCACCTCTGCCAGGTGTTAAACAGCCGCCTCACCATGACCTGCAACTTCAGGACACACCTCAAGTTTAACATGACTCAGTGTGGTCATATTGCCATGCCTTTCACGCTTCATCCTTCTCTCTCACTCTGTAGTCAATATAGAAAAAAAAAAAAATCAAGTTCCAAGTTTTCTCACTCAGAATTATTTCCTGGAAAACCTGCTTCCCCATAACGGGCTCAAGAGAAAGATCATGGCAACAAGTTTCACCAGGCTGAAGTCAGGTCAGCATCTAAAAATATACAGGACATAGAGAGTCCTAAGACCATAGGTGACCAAAATGAGAAGAATCAGGTCTAACTCCAGTTTTTGGACATTCCTCCCACAACTACCTCCGTGGATTTAGTGGATCTCAGGCTGTTCCTGCACCTGAAGCTCAAGACACTGTCCTCCATGCTATTGTTGGAGAACTCCTGACCTGCCTGGCCGGTCAAAATTGCTATAGCCATAAGTAGAACCCTGTGCCCAAGATAAAAAGCCCTCCTGGACATGGGGCCAGAATCCCAGTTAATCTCCTGCCCTAGGAAAAAGGCCAGGATGATTTTCATTTCCCTGATTACCTCTTCTTCTCTTTCTACTGCTCTCAGAATCTGCAATATCACCTGCTGAGCCCATTCTCTGTCTCAGCAAGATCAACATCCCTGAGGACCCACATAAAAGCATCTCTGTTTTTGGAGTAGAATCTACAACAGTATCTCCCAGGCCATTCCCACTCTACTGACAATACTCAGTTTTTCCCAAAGCAGGTACCAAACACTTTGCCTTCAAC
Source organism: Haemorhous mexicanus (assembly GCF_027477595.1). Lineage (NCBI taxonomy): Eukaryota > Metazoa > Chordata > Aves > Passeriformes > Fringillidae > Haemorhous > Haemorhous mexicanus. Next base: position 14,078,683 of record NC_082348.1, read on the forward strand.
CTCTGTGCTGTGATCAAATCACTTAGCTAAAATGGGCTTTGACATTTCCCTGCCTTAATGCCACTCCCACTCTGGGAAGCCTTGGCTATCTGTTAACACTGTCTCTAACTGTGCAATGCTTTAAAAAAATGTTCACAATCCTTTACAATATTGCAAGGTTCACTGCTACTTCCCACAAAACTGGGCTAAGTATCTCAGTGGGATGGGCTGAGCCTTCCCAGAACACAGCAGTGGGACTTGTGCAGGGCAGAACTCTAAACCAAAAGGCACAGTAAGTTCTGCACAGCTAATCTGTGCTGACTCTAGTCTCAAACAGACTCATTAAGGAAAAAGATAAAGATGACATTCAAGCGTACACAAAGCCCAGGGGCTCAGTCAATTTTTTGCAGCATCAGCTTTGGCAGAAAGCCTACAAATAACCAGCTCTTTGAAGAAATGGGCAAGCTCTATATGCACTCCCTTGCTTTTACTTCAGATAAGCACTTTCAGGGGGAAAAAAATTGTTTGTATTTCTCTTGAATGGCTCCAGTTGAGCTCTAAAGAAAAAACAACAAAAGAAATAAAGTACAAACTTAAAACCAAAACCACAAACTCAAGAGCTCCCCAAAATCACTGAGATATATTTAAAATCTCCACCCCAAGCTCATTATTCCCTCTTAAGTGTCAATTGAAGTAATTTTTTTAAAAAAAGAAAAGAAAAAAGCCACAAATAGAATTGTTCCTTTAACAGTTGTATGTCCTGCATGTTTTTATTAGCTGTCCTAGGAAAAGTTTAAAATTTGCTTGCAAGAATTTTTAAAACTGCCAGTAGAAGAGCCCTCATTTATTCAAGCCCCTAAAGTAACACTGTCTCAATGGCCAATTGTGAAAAGACATTTCTGAACAAATTAGCAGGTTTTTTAAGTCATATGACCAGTCCCCAGATGTTCTTCCATCTAAGAACAGGTTTGCCAAGCACAAGCTCTCTCCTTCCAGCAACAACTCCTGTGAACACATCTGCATCAAGCAGATTGCTCTGTTAGATGGACCCTGAAGTTAGAGATCTTTAGAAGGAAGATACCATGAAGAGATTAAGTCAAGAGCACCTGGCTGGCCTGGCAGCAAATGCTTTCATCTCTGCAAAGGGCAGAACCAGAATACTTCACTGTTTTCTCCCAAGAGCACAGATCAAGGTGAAGGACATTACAAATGACATTTCTTGATTGCACCATTTGGGGAGAAGAAGGCCCTTACACATTTCACTGCCTGCATCAGGTACAGATTTCCCAGCAGTGTGAAAGGAGTTGCTGTCCCCATGCTACCAGTCACGTATGTTCCACAGCAGGCAATGACATGAGGAGTTCAGCTGCCCCCTCTTCCCCAAGGATCACAACTATGTCCTCAACACAGAGCTCTGCAGACTTCTCAAGTGTCTTTTTCTTTCATGGAAGAAGATACCAAGGGCTGCTGAGAGAGCCCAGCTCAGCTGACACTAGCACAGGGCAGCAAGGGTGCTGAGGTTCTGTCACCAGCACCTGACAGCAGGGATGCCTGAGTGTCTGCATCTTGTGAGTTTGGTAAAGGAAGCCAGAGTGGGAGAGACGCCTCAGGGTGCTTTTGCCTTTTTTGTTTTACTGTTTTTTAAGAGAGAGGGCTCCTTCATATGCTAAAGCAGCAGCAATTGTTTGCTAAATCCTTAAACAGGGTACACGGGAAAGCATGCTGTGCTCTTAGTTATCAACTCAGTCACTTCTGTCCTTCACAGTTTGCAGTTCTCAGATATCCAGACCTGGTTCAAGCTCAGCAGCTTTTATTTTTGACAGCAGTCTCTGAGCTCAGTTACCAGCCTTGGACAAGATGGCTCTGCTCAGCTTCATGCTGGAAGGGTGTCGACAGATGCTGAATATATTATGAGCAAGTGGACATGAACTGTCACTCCCTAAGGAGAAGAAAATGCCACACTGAGGAAATCTGGTCACTATAAATCAATTGGAGGGGGGTCTGTTAAAAGATCCCCAGATTGTTTTTATTCCTGCTGTGGACCATACATTAATCAACATTAAAACAGGTCCATGAAACAACACAGGAACAACAACTTAAAGCTACTGCAAAGTTCTTCAAGGAGAGCATTACACAGCTAGAAATGGCTCAAAACATCTCTTTATTTGATGAAGTGTGGTGGAAAGAAAAAATATTTCCTTTTTTTTTTTTTGCCCAAGCAAGGCAGTGCCAATCCTAGGTATCCTTATAGACAGATATCATAGATATCTGTACTATCGATGTAGATATCCTTTCACTCATATCTTCATAGATGTCACATGAAATGTCTAGGGATTTTAGTACTACCCCATACACAGCTACTGAAATAACAAGATTCATCAACCAGAACTCAGTACCTTTAATTCACAAGAGTGTTGATGGACCAACTCTTCTCTCTCACCCTGGTAACTCCATGCCCCAGAAAATCCCAAATCCAGGCAACCAGGATTGCTGATTACAGCATCAGCACAGCTGCAAAAGCTTGGTCTGCTTAGTATCATCATTCATCATATGCAACCTCAAGGCAGAAGGCCTTTCTTGTTCCAGATTTGTTTACAGTGGGACCCCAACCCTGGAGCTTTACTCTTCAGAAGTGCTGCAGTGCTAATGCACAATCACACTAACAAGAATGAAACTGGACCATGTGTCCAGCTTAGCAAAGAGCAGAAGGGTTGCAAAGCACACTTAACTGAAAATCCCCAAGTCTCCTACAGACAAAAGATGCAGCTCATTCCACAAACATCAAGTGACAACAGATAACACTGCTAGCACTGCTCACAGGTATAGTTTTGCAAACTTGAAGAGCAAGGACTAAAAAGTAGAAACAGAGGGTCGAGTTATGCATTAGCCCAGGATGTTTCTGGCTCAGCCATCACTGGACAAGGATCTGCTCCTCTCTCCCTGTGCTACCAGTTGCTTGAAGATTCAAATAGAACAGGCTTCCCCTTGTAGTCCTCATCCTTCAAAGGCCACCTCTGCTCTTTTGGTCTAGCCTGCTGTGAGAGGCAGGAGAATTTCTGTCTCGCAACAAGGTTCATTAACAGGAAACTCTTCTGAAGGAGTAACAGGGATGCAAGGCAAGGAATGAAATCTCAGCAGTCAGCTAAGACCAGATGCTATTTCCAGATGGCTTAAGGACATACACCCACAAAGCATGTCATTAGCTGTGCACAGGTGGGGCTAAGGCTACCAGCCAACTCTAAGTTCAGCTTGCCCAGAAAACCCAAAACCACAGTCACACTGACAGCCCCAGAATTATGAATATTTACCACACACTTCAGGAGAGCCAACCCAAAGTGCCAAAATAGGTAACAACCTTTAAACACTCCAGTATCTCAAATGAGAATCTATGACAACTAGTCCATGAAAATCCATGAAGGTTTAACACCTCCCTCTTTCACATTCAGCCATAGTTTGGAATTCCTGTTACATTTTCATTTGCAGAAGGCCTCCCCTGTTTTTGTATCTTACCAAGCACACACATGCAGACAAACACAAAATCACCACCTAAACTTAGACCAGAGAAGTTAACTCTGTTGTAAATGTCAATGGGTTTAAGCCTTGGCTGGGAGGAGAACAAGTTTGTGTTACTGTCAATCAAAAGCCAGGCAGAGACACATTGCTGCACCAAACACCATTGTCAGCTGTCTCCCCCAAAGCAAATACAGGGTCTATTCTCAGAATCTGAGAGCCCTTGCTGTGGCCATTAATAACCAGGGAACTGTCAACAACCTGCTGCTCTCTCAAAGCCCAGCTCCACATGCCACCACTTGATGTTACAGCCTCACTTGGAAAGGCCTGAGATTTCAAGTGGATTCACAGAAAACAAGGTTTTATATATGAATCAATGCAGCTGCCCCTGGTTTGCAGAGCAGCACACATGAGTGGACTGAGCCAAGCACGGGCTCAGCTCACCTGGATCATCACTCAGGGGGGTGTCACAAAGAACCAGCATTTGCTCTGCACCATCCCAGTCACACTCTATTACAGAGTGACAAAGAGGCAGCCTGGCACTCACAATCTCTCATCTCTCCAAAAGGCTCACTGAGAATCTAAGATTCTCTAGGAAAGTAGTAGATACTCAGTAACCAGAGAGCAAACCCCCTTGCTTTTATTTTATTCCAGCTTTGTGGCAGTGCTTGTCCACAAAACCAGGCTCAATCATTTTGTTTTGCATCTAGGATATGAGAGACTGTAAAGAAGGGGATGTCTTGTTACACACTACAGACTTTAAACTTCCAACACAGACCTTTTAAAGCTGAGCAGAGACAGTACCTATAAAAAAAGGTAGAGTAACCAGAAGGAAGATATGATTTGTGGCTTTCTGCATGGAGCAAAGCTGGGCAATACCTAAAGGAGGGGAGCTACATCCCTCACCTTGGGCCCTAGGCACGTATATCCCTGGAACAATCAGAGCCACCAGTACCTGAGCACTCCCTGCCCACCACATCACTTGTCTTCCTGTTTATCCACTAAAAGCACCTGCATATCTACAAACATCCCCACCACTCTTTCCATCCTCTGTCATAATTAAAATTATACAAATATCAGTCAGAATCATAATGGTTGCTAAGATACCCACATGCCTAGTGATACTCCCCTGCTACGCTGTCCTGGCCTCCCTCTTGCTTGTGTTCTTCTGTTCACCATCTTCACTTGCTTTTTGTACACATCTGGGGCCACAGCTCTAAAAGACACCAACTCCTGCAAGAGGAATCAAGCACACAGTTCTCACTCTTCCTGCACAGCTGACTTTGCCCTCAGTATAATTTCAAAAGGTGTTTAAGGGGCCTCTTGGAAATTCAGGGGTCAGTCTGGGGTTCTCTGTTCACTCCCACAAAAAATGTGCAAATCAAAGCCCTTTGCAAAGGTGTGAGTCATTACAATGAAGATCCATAAAGTTACTGTGCCCAGATAATAAGCAAAAGGAGAAAGATACAAGGTACAAGGAGGACAAGTGACCTTGCCACAAATTCTTAACTCCAATTGCATTTTCATTATCAGCCTAAGATCTCAGCTTTAAAAATACAACTCTCATCACAGTATCTGCTTAGCAAAAGACACCCAGTATTTACATAGGTACTTCCCATTTTAAAAATATGGGATCAGCTTCATTTCAACATAAGGAAAACTCCAGAACCATTTCAAAGAAAAATAATCAAACAGAAACAATAAATAAATAAATAAATAAACCCACCACTCTTTTAATGTTTGTGTTTATTAAAGTTGAGAGTTCCCATGGAAAACACTTGTCACTGAAGACCTGATTTTGTCAAATTTTTCAGCCACAACATTTGTCATGGTAATGAAAATGTCTTCATACCAACCCAGATACAGAAGATTAAAGACCACCTGGCTTGTTCTGTGAGTCATTTGGTGCTAATCTTGTTATACAGGCTAACAATAAAATCATAATGTCTGTCTGGAGCCCGAAGGCCTCACTGACCTTCTGTAGTTAAAGCACACTTATTCCATTGCTAGCAGCACTCACAAAAGAAAGGCTGGAAATGCCTCTAGTTGCTTTTATGTCCTCTTGCCCAAGAGTTTATTTGTAAAGGGTTACCAGGAGCCAGCAAATACAGATACAACTCAAGCTGTCTCTGTATCACAGCAAACCTATTTAACCACATCACTCCTGTTCAGATCTCATACACATTCACTGCTGCCCACCTTTGGTTATGCCACCACCAATTGCACAGCTTTGTAAAGTCCCCTTGAACATTCAACATGGCCTGCAAAAATACCATCAGGACATCTTCATGTCTGAAGTCACTTTTAGACATAAAGATGACTGAAAGATGACATAATCTTCTATGCCAAGACTCCTGTATTTCACAAACTTTTTCTGGATTGCCTTTGAAGTACCAAGAGCCAGTCCCTAGAAACCCCACCTCACACATTTTAAGTCACACACAGAGAACAGAGAAGCCCCTGCCAGTACCTAAGAGCATTCACATCCTCTTTTCCTCTAATATTCAACTTGTTGAATTGACGTGCAATAGACGCCTTTACAGTGCACTGGATGACCAGGAAGGATTGAAGTGCCCAATCTGCTTAAGAAGTGGGACCAAAGAACCTCCTAACACATCTCTAGTCCTGGACTCACTCTGCAGCAGTACAGACACGTGCATTAACTGTCTCCAGACAGTCATGTACAACTTTGTGTAATGATCAGTCTCTCAAACAGCTTTTTGAAAAGCTTGTCTCTGGAACCGAGCCATGTTTGAATCTTTACTATAAAGTCAACATTTGAAGCACTTTTATTCCACATAATTACATGCAAGCGACTTTGCCCTTCTTAATCCCACACATGAAATACAACAGAGGCCTTTTGCATTTGCCCAGTTCCTTGCAGCAGATTTTTTCCATAGGTAATGTAAAATAAAATTTTGTTTTGATATAAACCCCCTTATCAAGGTGGTTCCCAAGCCTGCTTCTACTCTTGTTGCTGCTGAAGTCAGAGAAGAGCAAGAACCAGCAAAAGAAGGGAACTAAGATTTCAGTGACTAGAGTGATTGAAGGTTTTGTTCACCTACCCAGAAAACGAAATTTCCAGAGAACAAACCCTGCAGAGGAGAGTCTAAATCTGTGTTCTAGGGGAACAGGAAGGGCAAGGGTCCAATACATGAAATAAGGTAGAAATCACAACATATGATCTGGTACTGTGAGAAGCATCAGAAAGCAGCCACATGGGAGTTGCCATAGAAGTTACTCCTTCTCTGATTATCCATTAAAGCTATTGTCAGTCAGGATGTGAGACGAACAGTGACAGGCAGGCAAAAACAGGCATCAGCCAAACAACCTCCACCATATATTACCAAAAATCATCCTTCTCAGAAGAGACAAGGGGACCAACGAGGGAGCCACACAGTGCAAAGCCATCTCACCACTCTGGGAGCTACATCTGAGCAGGCAATTTTTCTTTGCTCATGTTTGGATGGGAATGTCCAGCTCTTACCAACATACTGTGCACCAACAGAGTGGTTCAACACAGCATTGGTAGGGGTTGCCAGGGTTTACTTTAAAAGTACCCCAGGAATACAAAGGACACATGAAAGGTAAACACTGTCATTAATCCAACTTCTTCAGAATGGGAAGAAAACCCCACTGAGTTTTCAGACCACTGCCACAAACAAATCTGTTACATCAGCCCAGGATTCCAGATACAGGAGACCATGTTAGGAAAAAAATAAATGTCTGAGCTCACTCTGCAACAATCATGCTAGATTGTGGGATGGTGGTTCAATTTTTTTTTCCCCAGCTGTAAACAGCACAGAGAGTTACAGACAGCAAGGCCAGAAGATACTGGGTTGAAGTTACAGATCTGGCAATAAACACAAAAGAATGTCGCGTGATTTTCAGCATGTGGTCTGCAGACTTCAAGGCCAATGAAGAACAACTATGGAAAGTGAGCTGTATATCTGGCATTTACAGCGAAGGCCAAATCCCTGGAAAAGAAAATTAAGGCCCCATGACCCAAGAAAAAGTTTGAAGCCCTCCTCTAGTTCATCTAGAACATGGATGAGACTTTTTTTCATGAGGTACATTCCTCTCCTGGTTTTAAGGGAACCTCCTTCAATACCACTGACACATTCACAAACAACTCAGCTATGGGGAGCCAGTACCCGGTGTGTCTGAAAAAAGAACAAGCACCTCATTAAGACTAACACAACACAATCTGCTCCCACTATGAATAAAGATTTAAACCTGAAATGAGTGGGGTATGAAACAAAATGACCATAGTGATAAGATTTCTTGCTAAAAACCTTATAAAGGCTTCTCTGTTTTCTGTAATTCCCAAGCAGAAGTAAGGGGAATTAAGTAATATCTCTTTCTTGGTCTTTAAACACAGAGCCACGCCAGGCCTGCCAGTACAGCTGTCCAGGTCATGTATCCAGCAAGGCTCCTGCCTCAGCCACATCCAGCCACACCAGTGTCACGGCTGTGGTCACTGCCCCTGAGCCCTGGGTGCTGCAGTCGTGCTGGCTCACACGAGTGTCCTTCCAGCACAGCCACACAGCCTCCTGGGCAGCTCCTACACACTAATTTTGGCTCAGCATGGTTTTAATAAAAATGAGTCATGACAGCAGCGAGCAAGTGTTCCATGGCTGCGGCTACCCACACTGGTGGCTCAGGAAAATAAAAATGGCCTGTGCACACATCTCTGTGCCTTCCTTCCCACAAGGCAAGTGCCATCACCTAAATACTTCTGCTGTCACCTGCAAGAATGAGGGTGGGCATTGAGGCTGCTGTCAGCAGCTGCTCCATCCATTCCCCACCACACTGGACAATGCTGCAGATACCAGATGGGCACGGGCACTGTTACAAAACCTCCCTGCTGGATCCTATCCTGCCACAGTTTCACTTCCCGCTCCTTAAACAGCTCTGCGTGACAACAGCCAAGCAAGCACAGGAACTGGAGTGCTCCCATGGAGGGGAACAGAAACCTGAGAAGGGAGGAGAACTTCTCTCAGCAGGTGGGTGTTCCCCAGCTCATTCCCCAAGTCCCAACCTCCTCCTCCAACATCTCTCCCCACCAACCACTGCACTTCAGTTTCAATGATGTGCAGCCTGCAGAGTTTCAATGGTGTCAAGTGCTACTACTGAACACAGACAGGGCTTAGGAAAAACAAAACCAAACCCCAAAACAAACACACAACTGAGATTACCTGTACAGAGTATCTTTAAGAGTGAAGGTAGAAGAGAACAGGGAACAACATCTGCTTGTCACTGTTGATTGTTTGTTACCTGCACCTGCCCACAAAGGGTCGCATTCACCCAATGTTTAGCTTCCTCCTGTGCAAACCTCAACCTCACTCATGCCTTTTCTCCTCTCCCAGGATGACAACAGGAAGCACTCTCTGGTCAGTGTGGTGACTCCAAGCTGAGACACACACACACCCACACCCCAGCAGGCTCTGAGATCCCGCTGGAATCGCTGGTGATGCCCCAGCAAGAGGCAAGTGCTGAGAAGCACGTCCATGCCCTGGGCTGCAGCTCCCAACAAAAGGAGCCTTTGTCCCCCGGTGGCTTTTGCAGGACTGTGCCAGAATCAACAGGGATCGATTCCAGCAGTGCTAGGAAACAGGATGGGGCAGGAAAAAATAGGCTGGGCTGCTCCTACCTTCTGCTCACCTCTGACTTGCACTGGGGGGGGGCTGCATATCAAAGGAAGCTGGCTTTGAAGAAGAGTACCGTCCTAAAAACCTTCAGGTACTTGACATGAGACATAGGAGCCATCTTCTGTAGACAGCTTAGATATACAAATCATTCAAAAGTACTGCCACCTTATCACTTCCAGGCAAGAGACCCAATGGTAGCAGTTTCCAGAGTCAAAGTTCTGCTTTAATTCATGTCCTGCAAGAAACAATAGGACCTTCCTTTAAAGTACATTTTCCAGCACAGATGGGCACAGCATCCCCTCCACCCTCTTTTCCAGAATGGAACTATCATGTTCAGGGGATAGAGAAAAAATCTGCTTTGGACTGGAGAAATTCCCAAATCACAGAGAAGTCTTTGCAGAGGCCACAGTTTTGTGAATACTTAAAAGCTTTCCCAAGAAGGCCACTGAAAAAGCCTCATTTCCTACTCTCTCTCCTACCTCTGTATCACTGTTCCCTCCTTGTGCTTCCCCAAGAATGCAAGGGCTAAAGGCTGAAACAGGACTGACAAGCAAACCTCAACTCAAAACAGCAATCCAGGCTGGGCCGAAAGTAACCACTGGTTTCTGGTGTCCCAGCCTGGCTCACAAGGAGTGGAATTGAATTTCCAAGTAGCACTGCTGCACTTATGCCCTCCTGTAAATTGTTGGGCCATTGTTTTCACTAAGTCACACCAGTGAGGGTGGATTTTGGGCTAAAGGACTAGAAAGGCTGGGCTGTTTCAGCAGAATGTCCCCTGTTTCTATCACTCTGGAAAACACCAAGCTTTAGACTTGCTAAACTTGTATAAACTTGTATTTCAATATTAAAAATTTCCCACCCATTCCTAAAGTGGGAGAATCACTGCCAAGCCTTTTTCTTTTTCAAGATAAGATGTTGAATTCCAGGCTCAGCATTTCAATTTTTTTTAAACTCTTAATTATTACGAGGGAGATGCAGATAAGTCAGACACAATTTGAGACAAACCCATTCAAATTCAGTGGTTCAGGAACCAGTTTATTGACTGAAAACTTTGGCTTTGCTCACCAAAAGTAATTTCCAAACCTCAATATTTACATACCTTCTATAACACTTGAAGTTCTCACTGAGATTAGAGTGTTTAAAAAAAAAAAAGTGAATCTACTGTTCTAAACAACACAGAATATGACCCATATTATGGAGATAAAACTGCAATGGCAAAGCTCCAAACCAACCTTACCACATATCTTCACAGTTCATGTAACTTCTGGGGTAGGTTTTGCTGTTCACACAGGACAAATCTCCCAAGAAACTGAGTGCTGGGTTTCTGAGACTTCATTACTGTCAGATTTTTAAAGCAATACCATCTAAACTATTACAAAATTATTTTTATACCTAAACTGGTTTTTAAATTATGTAACTTTTTGAGACGGTTTCTCAGGCTGATAAGACCACTCTGCCATTGTGGTAGCTACTCTCAGGACAAACTTCAGAGAACAGTTAAGAGGTTAAAATTACTGTATATTGCCCAAATCACTAATTAAAATTTTGAATGAAAGAGCCAATGCACCTTGTAGTGTTACTTCCTCAGTAAGAACCAGAGCCCTATTATTAAATGCAGGCTAGGATCAAAGAGGCAGCCCCATCTGGATTCTGGTCTGATTGCACAGCTGCCACAGGCAAAGGTTAAAGATGATGGGAAGAGAAGGAAAAAAATAGAACAATGAGGATCTAGATCAACAACTAAATAGATATTACTGTGGAACACCACAGATCCTGAGACAGAAGCCTTAACTTGGAAGAGAAAGGGTCACCTGTGTTTTGGCTGGTCTATGATTAGGGGACAGAAAGCTCTGAGGAGTTGTTTGATGTGACAGCTTCAGGTTTTCCAAGAGCAGGAAAACACAGTCAAAGCAGGGGCACACTCTCTGACACCAAAAGGGAGCTGGGAGCACAGACAGGCTCCCAGGGCTTCCCTTGGAGCTCTCTGGGGAAAGCCCTTCTCAGTAGCTGAGGAGGGTATCCCCTCCTTAAGCACTTGGCTGTCTGCCACCTGTGGAGATGGCTGGGGATTATCATGGGGGATTGGAAGGAAGGTGGGATTGGAAGTAGGAACTTGTACAATGCCCAGCTGATGCTGTCTAGGCCTTAGGTGCTTTGCTAAGCAGATGAAAGGCAGAAATAAATGCAGAATCAGAGCTGATCACGAGTTTCTTGTGAAGGAGAGTATTCAGCTGCAGCTATCTTTTCCACATGCACCTGCAGGTGAGTGTAAAATGCTTGGACATCTTCCTCTGAAACAAACACAGAACCTTCTTCTGTATCAAAAGAAACAAGCACATCACACAACAGCACTGGTACTGCCCCAGTGCAAGCACAAAATACTTTCTTTCTCATCTCTGACTTCAGAGCGGGGACACAAATAAACCAAAGATGCTGGCTGAAAGCAGGCAGTCTGTCTCTGCCAATCTTCACCAGCACACACAACACAAACCCAGAACACTTCTGCTGCAGAGAGCAGGGCAGTCTCCCCCACAGCACAGCAGCACTGCCAGGAGGAGAGCAGGCTACGTGCAAAGGCTTGGCACACACGTGTGCTCAAAGACCCCAGCACAGAACCACTTCCTCTTCACTATTTGAAAATGCCAGAATGAGACCTCTAGAGAACAACTAAGTTGGCCACAGCTGTACAAGGAGTACTCAACAGTGCTACAAAATAACCCTAAATTACATGTAGGTCAGTAATAAACAGTAATGTTTATTACAGAAGGAATGGAGAAACTGCCACAGTTCCCTTCAAACCCAGGAAAATCTGCACTGAAAAACTGCCTCTGTCACAGATGCACAGCTCAGTTTTGTACAAACCATGATGCCCTTCTGCATCATTGCCTTCCCTTTCTGTCACAGTGGGGCCAGTACTCTCACACACCCTCAGAGGAAGCACAATATAAAAAATCAGGTGCTTAATTTAAGAATTCCAAGCATTTTCCCTTACCACTGCTGGGGCCATTGTGTATGGTAGCACTACATTCTTGCAAGATAAGATTTCTGTCAGGTAGACAAGTCCAGCTGGCTTCTTCAGCAACTGCTAAAGGAGATAAAGATGCTGATTATGTTCCTGGCTCTCTTTTTCAGCCTTCCAGGTTTTAAACACTGGGTAATGGTGAGGGCAGAACAAAAAACTGTTTACTTCTGCAACCTTGAGTCAGCTTTGCATGGGCTACATCTCAGCCACACAGGGGATTTCCTTCTAAAAAGCAAGGACATCAAGTAAAAAAAAAAAGTGAAAATCAGTTTAAGGGGTTCAAAAGAACATTTCCAAGGGGTCATTCTCAAAGTGAGATTTTCCTCTTGGGCAAGACAGGATTGAAGCATCCAGGCTGCACAGGCACTGGTCCCAAGATATACTAACACAGGTAAATAAACACAGCTACTCCAACCCTTCTCTTTTTTTCCTGCATCCACATGTTACTAGTAAGAACTAGTTCTAAAGCCCAAATAAATGAGCTGCACTGGTGCAACATGCCCCAAGGACAAAGCACAAGGACAGGGGAACTGACTGACCTCACATCATCTCCTTCTCCCCTGCAAGAGCATCCCAGAGAAGTCACAGTTGATTAAACAAATGATATCCTCACTCGTACCTTTCTTTTCTTTACAAAAATGACAAAATCACTCCAAGCATGACTGATGACTAGAAGGAACACTAGAGAGAATGGCAGCAACAAACAGAAAGCAGATCAATGGGTTTTAGTAAGGAAGCTACAGAGCCAGACAGCAAAGGCAGCAGAAAGCACTACTCATGAATTTTCACCTCTCAGCCTGCCACCACAAAAACAGATTCTGTTTTCATGTTTTCGTCATGTTTCCAACCACTTGCTAACATCCCTGCTTATCCTGGCCACAGTTTCAGGATAACACTAAAAATCTGTCTGGGTTGGTACAGGCACATGGGGTTAGAGTAGCGGGGCTACCATCACCACTGGAGACAATATCCTGTGAATAAAAACATCATCAGAAGGTTACTATAGCCAGAAAACTAAAGGAAGGCAGCAGCAGGAGGAAGAAATTAAAGAAGAGTTTGTTGTCTCAACACAGCCTCTTTTCCACATTTTAATCTCCCATCATCCAGAGATTCCTTACAGGTGAGTGCTTTAAGTGTGGCACAGGAGTCTGCACATCTTTCAGACCCCAGTTTCCCCTTTTTGCATCTTCCCCAATAGCTTCACCACAGAAAAAAATCTTAGGGATGGGCAGAAGGAACAGAGGGAACAGATCAGGGAGGGAACAGGAAGGACTCAGCCCATCACTGATAACCTCCCTACAGTAACAGACCAGAGCAAATGAACAATGCTCTCTGTTCGAACAGCCTTCCCTCCAACTCCAACCCCACTTTTTTAGAAAAAGAAAGGGACATTACTCAAGTCTTTTGAGTTTCCACGTGGGAGGGAGCTGATTTTTACAGAGTCATGTCTTAGTGCCACAGATCCACCAACAGCTCAAGGAAGAACAGAGGAGGAAGCTCCAAAGGCAGCAGGTTCCAAACATGACAATTTCAGCTCCAAAAACAAGTACCTGTTTCATCTGATGACAAAAAAAAAAAAGGTTTTTTTTCTGCTCTCCATTCCATGAAACAAGGAATTAGTCATCCCTTAAGAAGGACACCTGGTTCCTCAGCACCAGGAGACAAAAAACCCCACAAAAATGCAGGAAAAATTAATTTTTTTCTGGCCCCTTCAACCTTTGCCCCTACTTGTTCTGGCTAAAAATATCTTCAAGGCTTTTGATATCCTTCCATACCTACAGCATGATTGGCTTTGGGCCCACACCATCCCTGGGCTCAAAGAATGCACTGCAGGGTTCCTCCCTCGACACAGAGGTCAGCTGTCCCTTTCCTTCCCACTGCCCATCACTGCAGGCTCTCAAGGAGGGCTTTACTTCCAAGGCCTGCCACTCCACTGTCCCATCCTGGTTTTCATTAACAGCTCCATTCATGATGGTGAAACCCTAACTCACCCAGGCAGCCAAGCTGTGCTGCTGTTCCTTGCTGCCTGTGGGGCCCAGGATCTGTGCCTGCAGGGCTCTGAGGACAGGCACGGGGCACACTGCACAGGCAGCCTCTGCCAAGGGCAGCAGTGGGGGTAGGAACCTGCTCAAGAGCAGGACTCAGCCCCCACCAACACCTGCTGCAGAAAAACAAGGCAGACCATCACACTCGAGGGATTTCTTTGGCAATGCCTTTCTTTCCTGTCCTTCTGAAGTAGCACTTTTCTAGATATGAGCTGGCACTAGTGCCATTTCCCATAAAGCAAAAAGCCTCATTTCCTCCCCTGGAAGCCCCACTCCAGCCCTCAATCCCTCCTTTTCTTCATTAGCCCCTGTGCAACTAGACCCTGTTCTATTCAGCCCCCTAAAACACATTTGTTTCCTTTACACACTCAGATCTTCTCCTGGGACAAGGAGAACATTTCCATTCTCTTCCCCAAGCAGCCTGTGCAACTCCCACCCAGACACTGAGCACCCCAAGGTTTCTGGTGGCCAGGTCCTTCCATCCCCCCTGCTGCTCCCACACACTGAGCACCCCAAGGTTTCTGGTGCCAGGTGCCTCCTTCCCCCCCTGCTGCTCCCACACACTGAGCACCCCAAGGTTTCTGGTGCCAGGTCCCTCCTTCCCCCCCTGCTGCCCAGCACAGACACGGGCAGCTTCTCACTGAGCCTGCCCACCACCCATGGATGGTAGAGCATCCAGCTGCCTCCCATTTGAGATCCTGCTGTCCCACCAGGTAGGACTCTGCTCCTTACACCACGGGAGAGGGCTGGAGCTAGGAAACATAGAGGGTTTAGAGCAATTCCAGTTTAGTTTCAAGATTTGGCAGGGCAGAAGGATCTTTTCTTTTTCTCCTGTTTTACTCCAGAAGACTTTACTGGGTGCCTCAAAGATCACCACAACTCACTGGTGACAGTTTTAATGACACCGCTTCCCACACAGCACCTTACTATCTGTCTCCTCAAGTTCTTCAGGACAGAGCAGCTCCCCAGAGCTGCTTTTTGGTTGACTTTTTCCAAGCAGACTGCACTGTTTTGCCAACTAACAAGACTGCCAGCTCAAATTCAGCTCCTGAGAACCTCTCCCTTCCTTCCTTCCTCAAGCATCCATTAACTCCCATTAAGCCACCCTCCTGGATAATCAGAGTAATGCTCTTTAAACACAGAACACAGGGCAAAGCCACTCTGTCTGCAGGTTGTGTTAGAGGGCATGGTGACCCTGCAGGTAACGTGATTGGGAATATTATGCTCCAGAGCCTCCAAATAATCCATTTATAGAGAGGGGTCCCCAGAACAGGACATGACTACAGCAGAAAAGGCACTTTTGCTGAGTCTCCTGGCATACTCAAATACACCTGGCTAAACAGCAACTCACTGCAGTCCTAAAACAAAGTGTTCCCCTCCTGCAGCCACCCTGAACAGCATCTCACCTAATTAAGGGTGACATTGGATGACTCATTTCTGTCTGTGTGAAAGAAAATCATCCTGAGAAGAGCTGCCAGCACAATTTCCCTCTCCTTTTCTGATAAATTGTCCCGGTCATTAGCATCCACACTATACAGAATTGTCAAACAGTCAGTGCATGGAACACCAAAGGAGAAGACACTGGGACTCTTCACCATCACAACAATCTGCTTTTCTGACTCCCTGACCTCGGAGCAGGAACTGAAAAAGGCTTTGGCACCCATTGCAGGAGAAACCAAACTGGTGCACCACGAACCAGCAGAAATGGAAAGCTGCTGTTAGCACCTATCAAATACCTTGGAATTAAGGTGGCAGGGACTGTAACATCACTTAATTCCCCCTTTTGTCCCAGGAAAAGAGCCAGTTGGTGAGCTGTACCCTCATCCCTCATTCCCCCTTGTGTGCACTCAGTCACAGTCAGCTCACCACGTGCAGCAAGAGGCTGGAAGGAGCACAGGTTTCTCATCCATTCCTGCCAGCCTGAGGAGCTCAGACTCAGTGAATTCAACAAACAAGGATCAAGACTAAGTCTTTCAATATCTACAGTAAAAACTGATTTTTTGCTGCCACTTAATATTACAAACAAAGCAAATTAGGTTATGACATTAACATTAAGGATGTGGCTTCTTACATAAAAAACCCTCAAGTGACTTTCAGAAGGGACTGAGATGTAGCACTAACCTCTGAAACTGCTCCAACAACAAAAAGGCCAGTACAAATCGGAGACTGGCCCAACAGTGCTGCAGCAAAAAGCCAGCCTTGGAAATAGGTGAACAGTAGTTGTTTGACCTAAACTGAAATCTGAATAGAAGTAAAGATCTATCTTAAAAGTCTGTATTCACTGTTGTAAGAGAAAATTAATGCACCTTCTGTGTGTCTAGTAACAGCCTTTATAAGGGTCACTTTTCTCTAGAAAACAGCCATATTGACAGTTTAAGAAAACACAACAGATCTCCAGGATGCAAGAGTTATTTTCCTCAAAGCAATCTACAGCACGTTTACAGAAAGATACAAATAAACCCCCGGTTCTCCGGATGTTTTGCAAGCACTCTTTGCACATGGCCAATCAGTTAAGATGAAAGGTTCTTTTACCTACATAACCACAGGCTCAAACCAAGCATCTCCTCTCCCACAGAGGGCATTTAGAAACAAGACAAGCCTCGAGATGGTGAACAGGCTGGGGCCCCTGGGGTGCATCTAGCACCGACACAAATCCTAACATTCCAGGATTTTTTCATATGAAGATTTTTGTCCCTTCAACATGTTCAACATTTCAGGTTGTTTCTCCCTCACCCTTCACCCACCATTTTTGCAATTTAGCTCCATTTGTCAGTCAAGTCTAAATTAAGTGATGCTCCAGCAGGAGTGGTGCTGTGACAGACAGCATGGAAAAGCAATTCCCTGTCTCCCTGGCAGGACGCTTGGTGTCTGCACTCACACTGTGCTACACTCACACACTTGCAATGCAGTTCAGCGGCTGCCCAGCCCGAGGCCACCCAAGCACCTTCAAAAGCAGGTTCCTTTTCAAGGCTCCTCCTACATTAGTTGATTTATCTTGTTACTCCTCTCTTTCATTTCTTTAAGTCATTTTGCATTATGCCTGCCCTGCAGGTACAGCCCAAGCACTGTGTTTGTACTCCAGCATGAATTCAAGGGCTGGTTCTCAGTTATAACCAACATTATATAACAAACTGAAACAATAATTATTTCCTCCTTTTTTCTTTCTTAAATATATCTATGCTCCCACCCCCCATCCATCCCCAAATATCCAACTGATATGTCATGTTCCCTGTAGGTCTAACTCACTGTGCTATTTAGTGGACATTTTTTCTCCCTTCTATTAATGAACAAACTTGCCTTTCTAACTAAAACTTATTAGGGGAAAAAAAAGTATTGGGTTTTATTTATCTTTTCCTGTTCTTTACTGATTTTAACAGTTAAAAAGAAAATAGATATTTCCCTCTTCTATCCTTTACTTTTCACACACATGCCCCATTTATCTTTAAGGACATGAAAACGTCCTGCTTTTTCACCACCCAAGCTTTTGAGAATAAAAACAAATCCTGGAAAATGTGATTTAAACTTCACTTCCAATTTTTTCTTCATCTATTTTATAGCCTTCAGTCAGGGGTTTCAGAGAGTCAAATATAAGCTAAAGAGAACATAAAATTAAGAAGCTGAATACTAGCTACAGGTTGAGCTGAGCTGGGACAGAGGCAAAGCTCAGGCACCATCCCACTGCCCTGTGGATTGCTTGTCTTTTCCCTGTTCCCACACTTTTTGCTGCCCTCTAGTCCTCCATCCAGAACTTCCCATCTACTCTGCCTATGAGAGGAGAGATCTGAAATAAAAACAGGTAAAGCAGCACAACCAGAGGGCTGATAATGGAGCAGCAGAATGCAGAAGAGAGAAGGAAAAGGTGCAGCTAGAGATGACACGTCTCAGTGGCAGAGGTGATTTCAGAGTGATGTGAAACAGCTGCCCCAGCAGGAGTAGCTGGGTCAGTCTAAACTTCAGTCTGTAAAGACAAGACTTTATTTAAGGCAGGCAGATGGAGACACAAAGAAAGCAGCAGCTGCACAGAGCAGAAGACAGGGCAGCAAGATAACTATTCAGAAGTGGTCACATCTCCCACCAGAACAAACCCAATGCCAGAAGCAGGCACCTGCCTCAAGAGGTGTGGGAGATTAAGAATATTAAGAGCTTAAGCCAGAGTTTTCAGAGTTTGAATGCTTTAATCTTGACACCTAAAGCAGACGGCCCAGTTCCTGAGGTGCTGAAAACAGCTCCACCAGGAGACACAGCTCTGTCAGCCTCAGTCTGCCATGTCTGGGGGGCACAAACTGCACACCCTAGGTACCACTCTACCATCACTCTGCCACATCACTGCCCCAGAGACAGACCACTGCCCCCTCAGCTCCTGGGTGTGCTGGTGACACCTGGCCATCTCCACCATATGCAGTTGTATGCCTCACTCATAACTTTGGGGGCAATTCTTTTCTACTCTGTTTGCTCTTAATCAAAGCAGGCAGCTAAAAACACTGCACTCATGAGTTCATGCTATTCAACAAAGCAGAAACTGGAGAGAATATGTATTTATCAATACCCTGAAAGTAAAGGAGGAGGAAATTTCAGTCTCCAGAAAGCAGGTAAATTTCCACCCTCCCTTCTGTCTGCCCCAGCCTTAAGCAGACACCAAACTGAGGCCAAAAAAGTGGCACAACTGTGGAGCTAGATGGTCACTACATCCTAGCTCTGTAGTTAATAAAGCCAAATGGCATCATTTAATTCAGCTGGCATCAATGTGACATTCCAGGCAACAGAACTTCAGCAACATCAATGTCTATTACATGGGCAGGCATTTAACATAGCTTAATTAAACCCTATCTATAGCCAACAGTAACACTAGCAAGAGGAATAGATAGTATAAATAGTGTTGTTTGCACAAATTCCCCTTCTCAATTCCTCTGCCTCCTCCTCTGCAACGCTCATTTTAAATGCTGATACTTTTGCAAGAAGTAGTTTTATTTTTACACAGGCCCTGATGCAGAATGAAGCAACCAAATTAGGAAAACATAAAAGGCATTTGAGGCCATGACTGAGCTGGAGAAAGAGATAGAGGAGCAGGTGCATGCTAGGAGGGAGGGGGCCAAAGAGCTCTCACAAGGCAAAACAATGCTAGAGGGGGACTCCAGAAGGGACAGGCTGGACGCAGAGCCCTTAGAGGCCAGTACAGCTCCTTCACAGGTTCACAACCACCTTGCTGAACAACAATGAGAGTTTCTTAAGTGCAGGACAGATCTGGAACACGTGGCACACGCAGTGGGGCACAGGAAAGGCACGGGCATCTGGGTCAGCTCTTGCAATTCCCTGAGCTGGAAGGTGATAGCTGCAAGGGATCAGCCATGGGCCACTTGGAAACAGTCCCCTCCAGGGCCAGGCTGAGCCACAGAATGTGGTTTGTCCCATCACAGCGTGAACATATGATCAGCAGATGATCAGCTCTTGGTTCTTCCCTAGCACCTTTTGAACAGCTCTTCTCCTTTTCACCCAAGAGGATTGCCTTTCCTTCAGCAGAGCTGAAGGGCCAGGAACAGTAAATTAGAGAGCCAGGCTTGATAGGGCAAGT
Source organism: Haemorhous mexicanus (assembly GCF_027477595.1). Lineage (NCBI taxonomy): Eukaryota > Metazoa > Chordata > Aves > Passeriformes > Fringillidae > Haemorhous > Haemorhous mexicanus. Next base: position 14,098,459 of record NC_082348.1, read on the forward strand.
CCTCTGCCTGCAAATGAGTGTTAAGTCCATCAGCTTCTTTGCCAGAGCACTTGTTAAGAATCTGGGCCACACTGGTTTTGGAGAGGAAAATCACCACAAAGTGCTCCCCCCAAAGAGCCTCCTCAAAAAGGAAGCCCTTAACTGGAGACCTGGGACTGCCAGCTCAGGAGACATGGCAGCTAAAACACCCCAGCTCCAAGTCACCTTCATCCAGCATGACAAAGCAGCTCTTTTAACCTACAGCCTCATGGTAAGGGCATCCAGCCCTGATAACACACACTTCCTCCCTGAATTATTTATGGCCACCAAGGGTCATGGAATAAGGAGAGCAAAAGCCTCCAGCTTGGCCAAAAGTTCTAATCTGGCAACTGACTCTGACATCCATTCACAGAGAAGTCCCAGACCATGAGCAGTTGGGTGCAGCACACCATTCCAGAGCTCTGTGACTGATGGATCACGTCACCCCTCTGACCTTCTGACTCCCACCACATGTCAGGTCTCCAAACCCTACTGTCCCACATAAACTGCTCTTCCTGTCCAAAGAAAAACAAACAAACAATCTCTTTTTCCACTCTCTTCAGCTATTTTCACAAAAATTTTACTGCTCAAAAACAGTCCTGAACCTTTGCCTACAAAGCAATTCATATCAAACTTCTGCAAAAATATCTGAAAACCCTTTTAGGCCTTTTGGAATACACTTTTACTGAAACAAACCAGAATCAGCTTTATTAACTGAGATTGTCCACTATTTATATTGGAATTGTTTCAGAATAGGAAATGGCTTTTTTTGGCAATACATAATGCAATCACACTGCAGATACTAACAAAAAATCATACTGACTGCTTGCATGATGTAGGAAACATTATCAGAGTGAGCACATCCTTTTAATAGCTCAAGTTTATTAAGACACAATTAAGCTTGGCCTTTCACAATGGCTGTCTAGTCTAAACAGACAAAAAAAAGAAAAATCCCTACTATTCTTCAACAGCGGAGGTCAATTCAATACACTGAAGAATGACCATTTCACTCCTCTGCTGAGGAAACTGTAGCTAAGGAGTGTTTCAGTCAGAACCCAAGTGTATTTCTCCATCTGAATGATTTTACATTCTCCTTGAGCACTGTTCCCCTTATGGAAGCTGCCATCTCTCTCAACAGAATTTTTCCAAAAACACATTTTCACGCAACCTTTGAAATATGCTGTCCCTCAGCAGAGTAACTCAAACCCCTTCTGTGCCTCGTGTGTCAGACTCAACACCTGGACCAAGGGGTCATGTTGCACCCACAGTGGAGAAAGACAGTAGCTCTCCAAGACAACACTTTACTGCCTGAAAATTGAAAATTAATGAGCTGAACATTTAAATTCCAGGAAAGGAATTTCCTGCATTTTTTAAAGCATACTCTTTTTTCTCCCCTCAAGCTTTTGCCCATTTTTTCCCCACAATGACTGCAGAAGCAGGAATAAGGAAATAAGGTTGGTCCTTCCACACTCAAGGCTCACAGAGCTGGCAGGATCAAAACTTAAGTAGTTATAACAACTTAGAAGAATGCTTAACTTCACCTACAAGGGTACTGGAGAGCTACAAGATCAGCATATCTGTTCAATAAAAAGATGCAGAGATCTACATTTTCTTCAAATGTCAGTCTTTATACCTCCTTGGTGTAAGTTTGTATCTGTTTCCGGCACCATTGCAAGTAAATCCAATGGGAAGAACTGCTGTTTCCCTCTGCAAATACCATCCAACTCAGTTCTGAGTCAGTTAAATCACACATTATTGTTCCTGGGCTGATAAAATGTTCAATCAAGCCAAGTAGTACAAAGGAAAAAAAAAAACCAAAAGTGTAAACACTTTTAGCTGTGTTTTCAAATACTGCAGTTTCTGTACCATTGAAGTTCCCTTTCCATCCCTGCTGGCAAACAAGCATTCAGCTCTGTGTAATACAGTTCCAAAGCAGAGTATTAGCAATTGCCCAGTGAAAAATGTTTGCACTTCAGCTGTATCAACCTCTAATCTCTCTCCTGAAGAGCTAACTTTGAAATCAACTGAGAAACTAACGTGGCTTTTAAAGTTTAACAAAAAGTTCTAAACCTATTTAAAATAAACAAACCAAATACGATCAATACAGAATTACAAAAAAAAAAAAAAAAAAAAAAATTCAGAACAGGTTACCAGCCTTCTGAAACTGCCTGTCAAATCCTTGCAGAGAGGGCAGCACTCCTGCATATCAAGAGATTAAATACAGCCCATGGTTTTCAGAGGGATTAGTTGCTGTTAAGCGCTGCTTTCTCCTTATTCAAGTTTGCACTCTCCATCCTGCCTGGCAGCCTATATTAAGAACACACTGCCACCCAGACTTCTTCTTTCTCGTAAAGAATGGGACAGAAAGAAAGGCAACACTGTCTGGCTTTCAGGACTCTCCCAACAGCACTTCCGTGGAAACGCTTACTTTCAGAAGCTTCAACCTCCCAGCCACAGGTCTGAGTAAAGCTCACTCCAGCCCAGCCTAAACAGCAGAAAATTCTATGTTGCACATGTGTACTACCAGAGATCTGAGCAAACACAGTACCTATTTCTCATTTCATAAAGCTGCTTCATAGTGACTCTGTGAGACCTCTGTCTACATCTGAATGCCCCAAGCTCTGGGTTCCAAGTTCATCACAAAATGCAACTCCCTGCTCTGGCAAACCCTTCCTGAATGCAGGCTCCCAACATAACAAAGGAGAAGTACAGGAAAAAAAAAAGGAGAGGAAAAAGGAGAAAAAAAATAAATTAAACTATTGTACAACTTCAGCAAGTTGAAGAAATTTCTATTCCCTTCTGTTCCTTCACATCACAAATCTATAAATCTAAAGAGAGCTACAAATCTACAGAGAGGTACTTTCTGAGCAGCAGCTAAGAAACAAAACTATGCAAGCAAGTTGGCATGATGAAAATATAACCCAAAAAAACCCCAAACAAATAAAAACCCCCACCTCATCAATCCTATTTTCTGCTAACAAATACACTTCCAGTTTTTCTCCAGGAATGTGGCACAGGACCTACCCTGCAGTACTTGCCAGCTTCATGAAGATCAAACAGCTTCAGAGGCAGGGAAAGTGCCCAGGGAAACCTGAACAGTCTGAGGTCCACCAGCCACTTGGATGCACCTGCTGAGAAGACACCTGACAAAGATTTATTCATCCCCTGTGCCACTGCCAATAGCTCAGGCAAACCTGCAGGGGTTCCCCTCTCCTGTTCTGACAGCATTAAGTACTCAACTAATACCATATTTAAATTTGATTCTGACTAGCAAGAAAGTGGAAATTGCTTTCTTCTTTCTCCCAACCCCTTCCTGTGAGAGATGTCCCCTTTTAGCTCAGCAGTAGGGATGTCAGAATGGCACAGGTTTGGGGGCACTCATGTATTCAATATTGTAGTTGCTGGAGAAACCCAAGTAAACAGTCCCTCAAGAGAAGGCTACAACAACAGCCTGAAGTCAGAATGGACCTTTTTGCACTATTCTACCTGCCAGCAGTGCTCTGAGGAGGCTTTATTCATATTTTAGTGTTAGTTCCCATCTCATTGCTCTGGGGTAGAGAATGCACAGTCTCCTGGTCAACATTAAAACAGTCTCACCCCCATAAGAAGCTGATGGTCTGCACACCCTGAATGGGCCAGCCCACGTAGGTGGCTGAGCTGTGGCCACCTCAGGGTGACAGACCTGCCTGCTCTGCTTGGCAAATTGAGTCTGCTTTGTGACCATGTCAGGGTGCCAGCACAGAACTTCTGGGAAGACAGGCTGACCCCTCTGTGTACAGGTAGGCAGCCAGGACTGTAAGATGATCCTTGCAAAGTTGCAGAACTCTCACCACAGGCAGCTCAGGTGTCTGGTCACCATCACAACAGCAGAAAAAAACAGCCACTCTAATACCTGCTAACCAAAGGGACCCTCTTGTCATCCCAAATGCTTTTTGGACCAGAACTTTATTATACATTTGAGCAAGCAATAGGGTCTTGTCTCTCTGACTAAAGAGTCATGAACAAAGGAAAACTTGTTTTATTCCCAGAGGCCCTAGTCCTGCTAGATGCTGAACATCTCAGGCTGCACCCAGCTTTCCCCAATGGCTTGGCTACAGCCAAGCAAAGAGCAAGCATGATGTTGGAAAGAAAACAAACATCTTGCCTGAAAAGACAAACCTTGCCTAACAGCATGGAGGATGGAGGGAGAGCAGACAATATTTGATGTCACCTCCTGAGAGATGAGGTCTGTAACACTCAGTATGGCCTACAGCCTCTTTAAAAGTCCGCAGAGAAAAGAGATCTTCCAGATCCTGCTTCACAAACCTGATCTCACAAGAACTGCACTGAAGAGGACTGTTTGCAAGACTAGAACTTACAGGGAAGATAAAGTGAAGGAATAGGGTTGGGCCTTTTCCAATCAGAAAATTCCTCCATCCATGAGATTCTGCTTCACATAAGAAATCTGTTGCCAATAGCCAGACAGAAGGGCACCTTCAGCACAGCACTGTAAGGGCCCTGCCAGTCAGACCATTCCATGGGCAAAGAGACATGTGGAGCCTGGTTTCCTATTTCACCTCCTCCCTGTACCATGCAGATTATCTGATACCAGTAATACAGTCTGAGCTCATACTGGAATCATCTGAACATTAGGGGCATTAATTCAGATCTTCCTGCTGTATCCAGTGCCTGTTTTCCAGCCACCTTTAGGCATGAAGTACCTTTGAGACTCTACCCATCCCCTAAGCCCTGCATTCTTAAGAAAGCAAGCTAACAAAGCAAAAAGCCCTGTCTTTGTCATCTGGGGAGTCCCCCAGAAAAAAAAAAAAAAAAAAACAAAACATCAATTTTCCTGCCAGATCAGCAGGCAAACAATACTTGTAGCTCTTCAGGCTATTTGTTCTTCACTGGCACAACAAGGCAGACTGCCACCAAACCATCCTACCCTATGCAAAGGCAAGAAAAAAACAGAGTCTCTGCAGAGACAGAAGGATCCTGAAGGAAAACCAATAAGGAACTTCTCTCAAGTAGATAGATGTATTACCTCCCAATAAGAGAACTTTCTGGATCTACCACTTTTATAGAAAGGCTCCCTCCCCACCTGCAGAGCTCTCACAGAGCAGAAACTGAGAGCCTCTGACAGGTGAATCCTGATAACAGCTGAGTTTAAATTTGCTTTAAGGTTCTTGGGTACTGCTCATTAGTATGGACTCTCACCTGCCTCAACAGGGCTGAAATGTTATTCTAGGTGTTCCCTCCACCTATTGGAGCTTGACTTAGGAGGAGGAAAAATGTCTTATCAGGGCAAACTCAAAATACAAACCATGCCTCCTGCAAACCCAGTTCCACCCAAAGCACAATCTGAGAGACCAAGACTACAGCCCAGCCTCCTTGGACTGCGCATCCAGAGGGGAGCAGAACTTTGCTCTGACAGATGGTTTAACCGGGAAAACTTCAAACACATCTGGGCAAGCATCAGTGGAATTAACAAAGCCAATAACAGGAAAACAAAGTGACATTTCATGGCAACAGGAGAGCGAGAGCTGTAACCATAAACGGCAGTCTATGACCTAAATGTGACCCCCTAACACAAGGGAGTTGGGATTTCCAAACTAAACTTTGCCAGGTCCCATGTGGAAAACAAAGCCTTCCCCTTTGGTTAGGGATGGAGAGGGAGAAAAGGGGATGCCTTGGTTTGTTGGTACATCAGAAGAAACCCATGACAAAATCCAACAGTCTACATAGACTCTTCATTTTGCCCAGCTTTGTAACAAAAAGAGTGAGAGACAACCACTACTACAGGATAAGAACTTCCCACACTCATTCTAAGTAAAAACAAATTAATTCCTTTCTACTCCTCTCCAGACCAAAAAAAGTTCCCAAGGGGAAAAAAAAAAAAAAATAAAAATCTTTCTTTCTGATGTCAACTTTACAGTTCATCTCCTCAGACAAAGCTAATAACCTGTATGCAACTAAAATCAGCAGTTGGTGCCTGTACAGCCAATACAACTTTCCACACTGAATCTCCACCTAACATGCAGAAGGCAAGCAAAGAGCCTGATCCTGTGACAAGGACACTGCCAGCCAAGCTACTAACTCCCAACTCATTTGCTCCCCAAGCTCAGCTCCCTGCTGGAACCCCACAGAGGAGTTACCCTCAGCCCAGGATTGCATCAATTCACCAAGATGCTGCTTGAATTTGTTCAAAGCAGAAACATGCACATGCAGGCAGACACATCCAATAATAATGTCCAGAAACATTATTATTGGAAATGTTTTCCTGTCCAGAAATAGGACATTATTAGAGGAAAATGGGAATTGTGGAAACTTTTTAAATTTTCCAAAGTGTCAAGATAAAACACAAACTTTAACCAAGATCATGGATTACAGACATAAAGAATAAAAAAACTTCATAGCCTCACTGGAAGAGTTTAAAAGAGCTGAAAACACCAGATTCCCTCTAAGACACCATGACAATGGGGGCAATACATTTTTTACTCATATTTAAGAAGTTTAAAATTATGAGAAGTCCAGAGCTCCACATCTCAGTCTGAAAATCCTTCAGCTAAATTTAGGATGAATTGATCATGATTTCCAGTTTAAATATCCTAATTAGTTGAAAAAGGTGATACGAGTTAGAAACAGTTGCATGAGTTCCTTCTGCAAGGTGTGTTCCTCTGGATAGCAGCATCAACTTATTTGATACATTTCACTGGACAATGGGCAAATTATTGCCCAGTATTGTACTTAAGGCTACCTCTGAGTAGAGATGGAGGTTAAAAGGGTTTCCATCTCCTTTGTAAAAAGCACAGTCGTGTATTTCCTGTGGGATTGCTCAAGTGCCTTCCAAAAATAGCCATCAGTTTTGCTGAAAGGCTCAAAACAAACAGCACTTCTGAAGGAATATCTTACATAGTTTACATAATAGGCATCTCAGAAGGGAAAAAAGGATGTGTACAGTGTTTCAATGTGAATTCTGCACTGAACAAAAAGACATCATTCTTTGCTTAGCACAAGGCTGAAATTCACCAGGAAGAAAACTGCTGAGGTCAAAGCCTCAGGGCTCAAGTTGAGAGGGAGATATTCTCAAGGGAAGAACTTTTTTATCCTTGATTCAAATCAAAATACGATATGGAAAAGGAACAGTCAGCTTGTTTAAGCCTCAAAAAGGAAAAGATCAACTCTAAACAAAATATATTCAGAAAAAAATCTAATACATCTTTAAGTTGTTACCAGATCCACCTCTGCATACTTCTGCTTACCATTTTTTTAAATTATTTAACACCTGCTCCTTATCTCCTGACCCACGGTTCACCCTTCCTGCTAAACACAGTATCTCAGTTTATAACTAAATACCACAAGTGTAGTGTCATAACCATTGGTGCTTCCACATCACTTCATATTCAGCTGTATCTCTCCTCACAACCTGAAAGCTAACACTGACACATATTCCTCAGTGAAAGTCTGTCCTTTATGGGTAAAACACTGAATGCTTCACAAAAGAAGAATTGTTACAGACAATCCTGTAGCAGTATGAAGAGGCAAAGTCAGATGATGAAGCAAGCAATGCTTTTTTTTTTCTTTGAGAGCCCAGAGATTTAAGCTGCACTGTTTGCATCAGGATAACAACAGCTGAAGGGTCTAAAATTTGTGTTAGCAAGTGTTTTGGGATTGTTTTCCTTTTCTCCTTAGAGGAAAACAAGCCGTGCTTTGCTCTTCCCAAAGAGACAACTGCTTTCAGATCCTGCAAATCACCTGCAACAGCCAGCTAACTCTCCATTATTATTGTCATTCCCAGTCCCCAAACACCACCAGGGAGTGAGCAAGGAAGTGAGCTAGATCAACAGCTGGCAGAAATTTGTGGAAAATCCTCCCTAGGAAAAGAACCTGTGTATGCTCGATAAGAGACAGGGCAGGGCTTGGCAGGACAAGCTTGGTTCCAAGCTGCACCACTAAATACAGTAACTCCATCGGCGGGCCCAGGAGCTCTACCACCTACCCTAACGTGAACTACAAATATGGTTGCCATCTGGTGGCTAACACAGAATGAACTTTAGCATCTGTGATGAGTTCAAGGTGGACCAGATTCCCTGTCCTGTTCCCTCTGGAACAACAGCAGGATAAAGAAAACCACAGATGTGGCCATTTGGCTCTTGTGTACAGAGCGAAGCCAGGACCTTGCTGCTGCAGTTCCATACTGGATCTGGTAATCATTGGGGATTTTCACAAGCGGTCAGACAAGTTCAAGGGATGCTCCTAGTCTCGGCAAGTGAGCTAAAAGTAGTGGAAGCAGCATGGGCAACATTAAATAAAAGTGGTTTGGGCTGCCATTCTGACCCAGCAGCGGTTTTGAGCAGTGTCGGAGATTGGTACAAGGCTCAGGCCAGCACTGCATTTAATCCCAGTCCTCCTAGATTAAATCGAGCTGCTAAAGATAACTCCCGGGGAACACGAGCAGCCGTGGGCAGATCTGCTCGCCCGCCCTCCCTCAAAGATGCACCAGTCCTTATTCAGTCAATGTCATCTCGCAGCAAACCACTGAAAACCAAGACGAGCGTGCCCGCAATAAAAGCAGCTGATCAATGTCCCTGCGTAAAACGCTCGATAATCCCTGCCCAGAGCAGGCAGCTGGCATCAGACGGAGCATGCCAGAGAGATGAACAGGAAAAGTATCCATTGCATATTCCTGGCACCTTCTGCCGGCACAGGGGTGGGCGGAGAGCAGCGAAAGGGCTCCCGGGATTCAGAAATCCCCCCCTCTCCCAGCAGATCGGCACAATCTTTAAAGGCCCTATGGCTGAACCACCAAAACGAGGAGCTCAAGGTCAGTACAGCAAGTAGCGACTAGCACGCGATGCTGCTGGAAGATAAGGGGCGAGTGTCCGTCTCCTTCCCCTCACCATCTTTGAGGTTACGCATTTAGTGCTACGGCAAAACACAGAACCGCTCTCGAAAACGCTGCATAAAGCACAGCCTAAATGCCACAGCGAGAGCTCTCCTCTGGTGAAACAATAAGCATCCGCGGATCCAGCCCGAGCGTGCGGCGCTCCGTGCTCCCCGCCGGAGCCGATGCCATGTTTCCGCCGGCGGACGGCGATCCCGCACCGCTCCAGCGGGGACACCCGGCATTCTCAGGATGCAGAGGGGCCCCGGTTCCGCAGGCAGGGAAGGCGGCTGCCACCCCCCCCCGCGAGCACCCGCTGCGAGACGCATCCCTGCTCCGGGCAGGGCTGTCATCCCCGCTACCCGCGTCCCCCGCTCCCAGCCCCGCATCCCGGGGATGCCCCCTTCCCCCCTACCTTCTCCTGCGCCCGGGTCAGCTTCTTCTGGACGTTGCTGGCGATTTTCCCGGCCGTGACCCCCTTGCTGCCCAGCTCGGCCATCTTGCCTCCTCTTTTTAACGGGCTGCGAGCGACGGACCGGCAGGAAGGGGGGGAAAACCCGGCGGGCAGGCGATGGCCCCGGCCGTCACCGCCGCCTCCCGCCCGCCCGCCGCCTTTTAAAGGGATAGCGCTGCCTTACAGGGACAAGGATGGGGGCAGGTTTGGGACGGATTTCCCCCACCCTGCCTCCTCTAGGTCCCCGCCGCTGCCCGTCCCAGAGGAAGCCAGCAGGGTGGGAAAGTCTGGGAAGCATCGCAAGGGATTCATCTTAGGTGGTGGAATGAGTTTGCTGCCGTCTTTGATCCCGCAGCAAAACGGCACTCTTGTTTTAAGAGATCTGTGCCACTGATTGTTATCTCTGATTGTCCAAATTCATAAGACAGAGGTACTTTCCAAATTACTCCTGGATATTCACAAGAACAAAGGAAAATTTAATTCCTTAAGGAAGGGCACCTGGAAATTAATCAAACCCCTGATTTTAAAAGGTGACATGAAATTTTAGAAGATTCTATCCTTTAATCCTGGAATTATGAAGGTTGGAAAAGACCCCTCATGTAACTGAGTCCAGCCATTACCCCAGCATCACTGTGTTCACCACTAACCATACCCCCAGGTGCCATATTCCCCCGCTCTTTGAACACTTCCAGGGATGGTGATTTCACCACATCCCTGGGCAGCATATTTCCATGCCTGACCACCCTTTCAGTGAAGAAATTTTTCCCAATATCCAATCTAAACCTCCAACAGCACATCCTGAAGCCATTTCTATTAGTTCTGTCACTTTCTATTAGTTCTGTCTGGGAAAAGAGAACAACCTCCACCTTGCTACAATCTCTTTTCAGGTGAGCACAGAGAGTGATGATGTCGCAGTTGAGACAGCCACGATACACAGAGTGTCATCATATAATTTCAGAAGGCTTCAACCCATACAGAGTAACAGCATACCTCATCAGAAGGCTTCGAGCATCTGCCCTTCTTGTTCTCTAGCCCAACCTTTTAAATTCTTCATCTTACATGGTTTACACCTGTGTGCCCTCTGTTCCCTTTGGTGGTTGGTCAGTGCCCCTGGGCACTCCATGGACTTGTGCTCCAGACCTTCCACCAGCCTTGTTACCCTTCTGTGGACACACTCCAGCACCTCAGTGTCTTTCCTGAATTGCACAGCCAGGAAACCGAGCACAGGATTTGGGGTGTGGCCTCACCAGTGCCAGGTACAGGGAGGTGATCACTGCCCTGGGCATGGTGCCCACCCTGATGCCATTTCTGATGCCATTAGCCACGATGCCATTGACCTTCCTGGCCACCTGACTTTGGTTTTGCTTTGCTAGATCTACTGGGCAAATACCTTTTGTGAAACTTTATTCCTTTACACGTCAGGACAGAGTTCTGCTTCCTGGAGCACAGGAAGCCACCTCAGTGCTGTTATTCACATCCTAATCCTCAGCCCCCAAGCTTCCCTCGGTACCACACACCAGGACTTGGGCGAGTGGTGGGGAAGCTTCCTTCCTTCCTACCCTGCTCCTACACACTCATCCCAGTTCTTTGTGGGAGCTTGGGACTATGTGCACTCAGTACCCAGTACAGTACCAACCAATCCAGTGCTCTGCAGAAAATTGAGATATATAACAAACTTGCATTTACCTTTAAGATGGGAACACCTATTTTAATTCAACAATGGGACCAAAACCTCCATGTGTCCCTGGAGCATTTCACACAGTCATTATTTTTCCAGTTGAAGACTGTTATCTCCAGTTTCACACACAGAGGAAATAGTGTAGCATGCACTACTGCAATGTAAAGCCACAGGTAAATGTTGAAGGTGATAACTTAAGACAGCTAAGCCAGGTTTTCAAACATATATGTCATTTATTGCTTCCCATTTCTGCTTCAGTACTATTTCTGTTCATTCAGAACAGAAAAGAAAAATAAAAACAATTGAAATAAAAACTATTGTCTTGCCAGGGTCCTTAGAAACTGTGAGCAGAGAAGCTGTCAACACCTCTTTGTAAGGCTTCATGGGACAGTGCCTCTGCATTTCTTGCCTGTTTTGACAATGGCTTTTTTAATGACAAAACCTTCATTCAGAATCTAGTTTAAATCCACATCCATGGTATATTTCAATTATGTGAGTAGACATACTATTCCCATTTAATAAAATGGGAATGTGTTCCAGTTGAGCATAAGAAAAGTGCAGTGATAGTGGACATACTCAGTGTGTGACTACCCATGATGTCAATCTGTATTGCAAACTGCAAATTTATTAAATTCCTTCCTGGCTTTACATCTAGTATTCTTCTATCTGTATGATTAGCATTTAGTATTAATTTAGTATTCATTTTCTGTAGTATTTGTCCCAAATGCATCTGATGTTTTCCATAATTTCAGCCTTACTAGTTATTTTCACATTACCTTTCTTCTTGGGTATCATCCATAATTTTTCTCTCACTTCCACCTCCCCCGCCTTAGCTGAGCTTTAAGGTTTTAAGGCTGAAAGATGCACATGTGGTTAAACATTTGTAACATCACGTTTAAAAGAGCAGATGTTTCAGGGTCAGAACACATTCCTCTCCACCCTACCTCATATATTTGCTTCTCCTGCTTAGGCTTTTCTTCAGTGGAACTGGTTTTGAGGGGATTTTTGTCTGATTACGTCTTTTCAAGTGAAAAGCAAATTAGCTGAGAAGAGAGTCCACAGCAAACATCAGACATTTGTGAAACAAAGGCAGCCAGACACACATGTTCACCACAATGAGAAATGATGACAAATTGTGTGCACTTTAAAAGCTGGGATTAACAGCAAGTATCCACCTCTCAGCATGAGTCATTTCCCAGTTATTTCTGTACTTGATTGGATCAGCACCAAAGCTGCAAAGCATTTGCTGGGCTCCAGGTGTGTTGCAAAAGGTACTCCCCTGGCATGACCCATGGATCACGAGTGGCCATGCACCTGAATGACCATGTAAGCCATTTCAGCCAGGTCATACATGCAGGAGGTTGTTGCTTGGAGAGCAAGAAAGGCTTCAGTCTCATATCTATCCACCATTGTTCTGATCTCAAGCTTACTGTGTTTTACAAGGTTATAAATGTAAATAATTTCAATTGGACTGCAGTGCAATTATGTAGTTATAAACATACAGGCTGGTAACTTAATGCTTTTATGTTTGTTTAGGCTTTGTGTCATCGGGTGACAGAGATGTCAAGCCTTTTGGAAGCCATTAGTGGCAGATTCTGCACAATTGGAGTTAATGTGAATCAAACTTAATGCTTATGAGTATCATCTGCAATGAGATTAAGTTCAATATGTGCATAGTTGTCTAATCTATTTTAACATTGGACCCTAGAACACTTCATTTTGCCCAACTGTAACCAGCTAAATATATTTAATTTCAGCTGAGTCACCTTGGCTCCTTTTATAGTCAAAAGAAAGAAATCTGTATCTCCAAAGCTGAGGAAAGATAAACCAGAAAGGTCTCCCTTCCCCCTGAGCTACAGAGGGAGATTAGCTGGATAGCTTAAATAGCTGAAGTGAAGAAAGCCAGATGGGTTATGAAACCCACCTGTAGTCCATCTCCCTGGTGACAGCATGACTCATTGCCACAGTTCAGAGGGAAGAAGCAAATCTCTCAGACACTCCAGCACAAACAGGCATATTTAACACGTACATAGCCACCACTGCTTTTTTGTGGCTCTCTTAATTGATTAATGCTCTAGTCAATAATAACTGTGTTAGGCCTCAGCCCCATAAGTGCATTTCACTTCTCAGTTGTCTCATTAAAGGGAGATGAACTGTTCACCTGTTTACAATTAAACATATGCTTAAATGCTCACTGGCTTGGAGTCTCTTCTTTTGTAGCTTAGGTACAATTTATTCCCTTCATTGCACAAATTGTTGTTCCAGCTATTTTTTTTCATTATTATCAGTATTCCTGTTTTGCCAGTTTTGTCCATCTGGGAGCAGGATGTTTTCTTCATAATTAGAAGAGTGATTGCAAAGAGTGATTTCAGCAATGTATCCATTAAATTATTTTTTATTTTTTCTGACTGGAACCTTTTAATTGTAGTTCATGTGTTTAAAAATACAAGCTGGGTTAATCAAAATCTTCCCTGCTACTGATGGCAAAATCTTTCATAATACAATTCATTTAAATAAAATTATTGTAAAATAACAGCAGAAGTGGTTTCTACCGTTCATGGAACTAGCAGTATATATTCTCTGTTCCAATTACACAGAAGATTAAAAGCAAGTTAAATTGATTTTTGTTTCTTTTCAGCAAGGAGTTCTATTTTAAGTGTATAATTACAGTTTTTAGAAAATATTTAGTAGAGTTCAGTTAATTAAATGTTTATGGAAAACATAAATATGTCATTATTGGATTCTTTAAATTCTTATATTTGTACTAAATAATATTTGCAGTAAACTATTTTAAGAACTCTAAAACCCTTTTCCAATTACTCATGTGATGCAAAATGGGTCTATTTCAATCACAATTTCTTGTAGCATTCAAAGCTGAAGTTCAGGTATTAGACAACCTGGTTGTTTGGATCTGTAGTTCTGTTCTGACTCTGGCTGTAGCACTACAGGCCAGTTGGCATCACTCCCTGCCAGCACCACTCTCTTGCTTCAGTGATGTCAGTTGAAAGACTAATTTAAGACAGTAAATCCAATGTCTTGAAAACAACAAATTGCACAAAATATATCATGCAAAATCTAAGTTCCTATCAAGATCTAACTCCAACCTTGCCCACCTTTTTCTTTCCATTGCAGATCATGCATTCTTCTGGGGCAGCATTCCAGAAGATTTTGTAAAGGTGACTTCTGTCTTTTTTTTTGTCCTGATAACATTGTCAGGGATAATTTGGTTCTCAATTTCACCATTATCTAGTTTGCCTTAGAATTCCTTCCTGACTGACTATAATCTTTTGCAAACTCTCCCTTTGTTCTCCCACAGAAAGGTGCAGGGAAGAATCAGGAAGTTTCCGCCATAAAAATAATAGATAAGAACTTGCTGATTACATACTCTGTCCTTTAAAACAAGAGCAACATGAAAGAACTTTAATTTTAAAATAGTGTCCGAAGGTGTTTTCTCCCACACCTCTCAGACACTCAGTTCCTGTTCGAATCTCTCCATTGTCTTTTATGAGAAACAGAAGATGATACCCAAGTTACTCTTCTCATGCTCTAAACACACAAAATAAACCAACAAAAAAGCTAATATTATAGCACTGGGAAGGCTCCAAAGCTGAGAGCTTTGCCTATCTAGTCCAGACTCACCTGTTCTGAAACAGGGAGAGGCAGCAAATAAAATGGCATTAAAACTTTGTCTCATGTCTCACTGAAGTCTGTCCTGTGATTGCAAGCTTGCTTGAATTCTAGGGCATTATTAGGTGTTCATGATGTGCCTTACTGGAACCTCCAAATTTTGGCAGATTTTTCAAAATTCAGAGTGTATTTCTTTTCCATCCACATACCTGTTTGGGTGCTTGATACACATGCATGTAACTTTTTATTTTTTTCTCTGCCTGAGTGGATTTAGCCATTACAAAGTGATCTTTGGCCCTGAATTTGTGACAGATTAGCTACCCTTCACTGTTAAATGAAGTGAGTGAAGAATGGCAATGGTCTGTAAGCTTTGCACAAATATATTTCCAAGAAGCTTATGAAAATTTTTGTGTACCCTATTGTGCAGGAAAAGAAGGGATTTAGCAAATATGAAATAATTTTGGTTTTACTTTTTCATTATCATCAGTCAGCAAGGAACAGGCAAGTGAATCATGTGCTTCCTTTGGAAAATATTCTGAGAATTCTGGAAGCCTTCAACTATTTATTAGAATATCTAAAAAAATCAGAAATAATTATATACTCAAATGGACTCAGTTTATACTCAGTTTATCCCCATCTCTAACTACAGTAGAACAAAAAATCAGAAATAATTATATACTCAAATGGACTCAGTTTATACTCAGTTTATCCCCATCTCTAGCTACAGTAGAACACATGGGCCAACTGGTGAAATCACATAACACAAAGGGTATCATATCACCAGGATACCACATCAACAGCACAAACTGTCACTGAAATGCAGGAGGTATTTGATATTTTCTATCAAACACACGTCCACAAGGTTCCACACTTGTGATAACCATGCCAGGTGGATGGTTATGTTGCAGTGTCTTCCTCCTTGTTTCCCTTTACCAAGAGCCTCATTTTATTTCCTTGGCAACAAAATAGGATTACTTATTCACTGCACAATACTTACAAGAGCCATCTCTCCTTCAATTACTGCAAGATTGCTACCAATTCAAATCTTTGCAGTTTTCAAAATTATCCAACTCTTTACTTTTGAGGTTTGGGATTTGATTTTTCAGAAAATAAGGATGGTAACCTTCCAGTCTGGGCAAATCCTCTTTTCTGCACATACCTAATAAAACATTTTCTATTTAGAAAGCTTTTTTTTTTTTTTTTAATGGGGGAGAACAAGAAGGTTTGACCTTGCCATTAATGAAGTGTTTCCTGGAGATATTTAGTTAATTATCCTATCCTATCCTATCCTATCCTATCCTATCCTATCCTATCCTATCCTATCCTATCCTATCCTATCCTATCCTATCCTATCATTATCACAGCAAACAAGTCTTCATCTTCTTATATAAATATCAGAATATATAAATGGAAATACACACAATTTGTGCTTTATACTGTATAGGATGGAACAGTGCCCCAGACAGGTTTTGATAAAGCTAATCAGATCAGTTACGATCTTTTTATAAAAAAATTTTACAGATTCCTGTTTGTTTATATGTAGTATTAGAGGCAGTTCTTTAGATACTAGTCCCACATTAATTATCTTGCAATTAGAGGTTGGT
The DNA here is from genome assembly GCF_027477595.1 of Haemorhous mexicanus. Taxonomy (NCBI): domain Eukaryota; kingdom Metazoa; phylum Chordata; class Aves; order Passeriformes; family Fringillidae; genus Haemorhous; species Haemorhous mexicanus. The sequence goes on from NC_082348.1 coordinate 14,114,703, forward strand.
GTTCGTCCCACAGGAATGTCCAGCTGATCACAAAGACTTTATTGACTCACTGCTGTCTTTGATGCATTTCTCTTGGCCCCTTGGTTACAATCAGTAGTCTCTAAAAACACCCATCACAATCACAATCAGCCAAAGGAAGTATCTCCTAGCTAGCAGTTCTTACCCTTTCATGAGTTGCCATCCCTTTAAAAAATACTTCAACAAACATTGAAGTGTGACAAGCCTTCCTTGTTTTAGTCCTTCTTTACAGATCCTGGAGAATAAATAGTGGATTCTCATTGCTCCCTGCTGCTGACACTAAACATCCATCTCTCCAGTCAAATTGTTCAACATTACACTTCCAAACTTTAGATGTCAAGTGCATGATGATAACCAATAAAGAGAGTGCTTCCATTTGTTGCCTAAAGACATCTAAAAATAATGAGCTCTTTTCTCCTCTCTTTTTTCTTATCACTGTGCAGTTACATAATAGTCATAGAAGTAAAGCAAAGGCCTGGGAAGATTTTCTCCTCTGAGAAGTAGCCAATTCAATGGAAAAGCCTGAGGACCCTGACCTAACCCAGCATCTGGGAAATATAAGGTTATTCCCCATACACTATATGTTTTTCTGTAATTTAATTCATTTTAATTTTATATGAATTGCACAATTGATATTTCATCACTTCTCATGGCAGAAAATCATTAGTATTTTCTGTTCCAGTAGAAAAAGGACAATGTGCTATTTGTAATTATTTTCTAGCCAAATAATAGCATAAATTTCATTTGGTCTTGCCTATAGTACTGTGTGGTGGAATGCCAACATCAAAAATAATAACAAAAGTACTTAATACCAAATTATACACCAACACAATTGCAGTAATTACAAGCAGTACTCTTGCATTCCAATGTGACCCAGAATTGTGACAGATTAAAACATTAATCTCTACCTATGCATTTGCCAATGAAGCTTTGTCAGTCAAGATGACCCAGTCCCAGAAAAGGCAAAAAGAGGAATTCAACACAATGAAACTGTTCAGTGTGGGCCTAAAATTTACAGCCTTGAAAACATTCAAACGTTATAGACATCTGCTCTGATGATCTAATAATCAGCATGGCTGTATTAGATCTTTCCTGCCTCAATTTAATCTGACATAACCAGTGGATGGAGAAGTGTAGCCATTCCCTGCAGAGGTGATGACTGATCTCTGCATCACTGGATGAGTTAGAAAGCTTTGCCAGCTGAGATTTATGTCTCAGAAATCTGCAAAGTTGGGATGTTTTGTAACCATTTTAAAAATACAATGTAGGATAGAGGTGAGACAAATGGCTGCCCACACTTCCTGGAGCTGATATCTATTTATATTGCAAAACTAAGCTGACTAGCAACCAGTGAATGATTACTTCTTGGATGAATTTGGTGCCTTCATTCTTTCTAGAAAGAAATGCATGTTATTTCATACAACTTCATCTGAAAATAACAGGTGTTTGGTAAAGTGATCATGATTACTATGCATTTATTATTTATGAATTTGTGACCATAAGAGAAGCATCTATAAATGTGATAGTCATTAGGAAAATTAGAAATACTGATTGCCTTTTCAGTGGTCTCTTCTTAGATGAAGATGTTTAGCCAAGTCCCTCCAGATATGTGTAACTGATTCCCTGCATACCTTTCTGATTCTCTAATCCACTAGACTTAATGCTTCTTTTTTGCATCTGGGATGAGACTGTCTCTGCATTATTTGGGAATCTTCAAGCAAATTCAAGAGTTCACCCCGTCTGCACAAAGGAGACAAAGAGCTTCAGGAGTTGAGCTGCTGAAAGTGAGAAAGACTTGTCCAAATGTTTCTTATCCCATACTTAACTGTGGTGGCAAACATTCTCTTGCAGTCCTTTATCCCTTAGACATTTCTTTCCAAAATCCCTGACTCCAGCCTTCCTTTTGTCCAAGTAAAGTGGGCTGCTTCAGCGAGTTTACACTTCAATGTAATTGTTTCCCAACTAGATAAACATTTGACAGCAAACACTGTTTAAAACATTGCCAAGATTGCTACAACACCCTCTAAATGGTGTCAGATGGTCTCCTGTTTACTGCAATGTTTACTGCAGTAGTGTCTGAAACACACAAATATTCCCCTCAATTACTTCCTGTCTCCTTTACTCTTATCTCACCCAGACTGTGATCTCTTCAGAGTAAGAACTGTTTTTTTTTTTAATTTTGCAGGATAACAAGTGGAGTGTCAAAGCTCAATGATTAACAAACTGTTAAAGACAAATTTCAGCAGGAGCAATACAGGACTACAAAGGCTGGATTTTCTCTGACAAAACTTTTCAACTTTGGACATGTTCTACTTTTTCCCACATGCAAATTCCCATTTAGAGCGAGGATGTGCGAAAGATGAACAGAAATTGAGAATGTTTACATGTACAGGGGCAAAGAGACGTTGTCAAACAAGTGTAACCAAACTCCTCTGTCTTTAAGAAGCCATAATAAGTACATTGCTCTTAGCTATATATATATATATATATATACACATATATATATATATGTATATGTTGGTGTTTTTTTTTCCCATAGATACATAATCCCAGACTTTCACTAAGGAATACTATAAAGGCAGCACCACCTAGTGGCACCAAAACCACAGTGTAGCATTTTCAGTGGTTTCCTGAAAATCCTTTTGGAAACACAGGGGAAACTCAGCTGAAATTATTTTTGAATTACCCACATGACATTGACATATTTTGGTCTTTTTTTTTCCTAGCAAGAACGTGAATAAATATTTGCAAGCTCTTAGCATATATATATATATATATATATATATATATATATATATATATATAAATACACACACACACCCCCTATATATATATATATATATACACACACACTTGTTTTCTGTTGTAAGTACCTTTTGAAAAGGAAAAGGGAAGTAAACACATGCATTAATCACAGCAGATAAAATATTTTTTTTTTTATTGTACATATATACATATATATATATATATATATATATATATATAAAATACATATTTTTAAAAGATCAGGTACCAAAATAATTATTACTCACAGCTTTCCATCCAACTTTATTATTTACCTACTGCATGTGTAAGGTTTAGATGAAAACCTACACAGGAATAAGAAATACCTGGCAACTTTGGACCGATTCCCAAATATTTTCCAGCACACATTCCAGGGAACTGTAATGTATCTTGCTTCAATAAATACAGTCCATGACAGAGGTGCTCACTTCCAAAAGTCAGTAGGGTCCAATGTGTCAGACCAGTTTTCCTCCCCAGAGATGGTATTGTCACATGTATTTACATCTGTGCTCAGCAGCTGTACAGTGCTGGGACTATCACTTGGTAGCCCTTTAGATCATCCTACCATCTGCTTTCCACTTGCCCCTGTAAATCCTCTATTGACACTTCTGTGACACTTCAGGAGTTGAAAAACCCTTGGATTCATCTGCATCCGTGGGAGCCTGCCAGTGCTAACTACCATTGTTCTGAGCAGTGAGAATCAGTGGTTTGTTACAGCCCTTCCTCTGGGCATGCACTGGTGAAGTTTGGCGTTACCAAAGATATAAACTGTAGTAATTCTGTGAAATTATATGATAGCACGTTTTAAAGTTAGAAACATTATGTGACAACATAGCATAGGAAGGAAAAACCTCAGAGATCAAAACCAGTAGTGGCCTTGTTTTTTTAATGCAGTGCAAATAGTACACAACAGACATTCCTAACTATTCCTGTCTCATCCCTTTTCTCTCAGCCTGCCCCATTCTCCCTGCAGCCCACAGCTCACCTCTGCACTTCCTGAACTGGCACCCCCTGTGGTATTTGGTACAGCCACAAAGCCTCCACTCAGTGTGGCTTTCCCACTCCTCCCTTCCCAGTCCCAAGTACCAGCACAGCTCTTCTGTTCCTAGCTCCAAACACACTCCCAGTGCTTACTTCTCTCCTGTCACAGCTGTCAGGCATCCTCCTCTCCATCTTCACAGCCATGTCACAGCTGGGGTATTTAAGAAGCTCCTAAGTTTCATTCACCACTGGCATACAATGTTGCTGGTGCTGTCACTATTTCACCACTGACCTCCTAGATTCCTTCCTTGCCTACAAGAGAGTATGGGAAAACAGAGAACAAACTGACTGAATAGAGTAATTCTAGTTAAACAGTTTATGGAATTCTTTGTCATTTCATGGTTGGGGGTATTTTTTTTTCAGTCTTCCCCATGTCTCACAATGACTTCATTCTGAACTCTAATTCTCCTGATAGTTTGAAACCTTCCACACCAGTTTATTTAGTCATTGTTTCTGGTGCTACTTGTTTTGAACAGGCATTGTCCTTTACCTTAAGGAGTAAAGAGCTTAACCTGAAAGTATTTGTAGAAAAGATTTATGTCCTCTTACAATATTCACTTTTCTAGACTAATTACATGAATTTTTTGAGGATAAATTTAGTCTCTTGCAGACATCCATGCTTCCACTACCTGTTATCTAATCCAACTGGAAAGAGCAAAATCAACTCAGCAGTTTTGTGTCCAACAAAACAAGTTCTCCTAAGCCCATGGTTACATAGCTTCCAGATGTGCCAGGGCTACATCTGCCAGCAAACCACAGGGAGGCAGAGCAAAAACCACTGTAGGATAACCCCTTCTCCACTCACAGAAACTATGAACCTGATAATCTTAGTGTATCCTCATCTGTCCAAATCAAACTCCACCTTTCTTGAACAGTTAAGCACACTGTGTTATAGCAGTTAAGAAGAACTATCTCTGATAGAAGTTGGGGAAGAATAGGTTAGACTGCATCTCATACATTGTAAGCTGTATTTCTCATTATTCCCACATTCTTGCACTTTCTAGTCACCTGTGATTATCTAGGTCTTCCTCCACATATTACTTTTTCAAGTGGTGAGCTCCTCAAATAAATTATTTTTATTTCCTACATATATATTTTTTGCTATTAAATTCCAGCCCATTTCTATTACATTCTGCGTTGTTTTTGTTGTTGCTTTGATTTTCATACTTTATGCCTTTTTTCTTTATATCTTTAATACTCATCTGTGTATTAAGCAATTAATCAAAACATTAATTAGAGTCAATCCTTGGGTATTTCTTGGATAACTTTGCCAGTACCTTTCCTCCACAATGACCGTACTCTTAACATAATGTTATCTCCCCTTTTGCCAAGTCATTGCACACCTTAAATTCTAGTAAGAATCCCCCTCTTTTCTAGCTATTATTTTCCATGGAGTAGTGAATCTTGCAGTTCAATACAACAACTTAAAGACTTGAGGCTGCTAAACAAAAATGCAAATATAAATAGTAATTAAAATAAGAACAAACCCTTGTAATTTCTGTATAAATATTTTATTATGTATAAAAGACAACTGACATGGGTAGGTGCTCGATTAGGACAAAAAAACTGGCTGTTTTCATTAAAAGATTCAAATGCTATAAAAAGCACTTTAGAATGTCTCTTCCATCTTCTGCACTGACATTTTACTTAGGGACTCGTACCAAGCAGCAAATGTACTGCAACATAGCAGTGGCTGGTGTTTCTAATGATGCTATGACAAAACTAAAGGAAGGCACCATATGGCATCCAAATTTGGATTCAAGGCAGGAGCTCCTTGTCTCCAAGTCAATAAAACCAGGCAGAGTTATGAAGACAAATACTCAGTCCATAGACTTTTAAACAGATTTTGCAAAACATCTCCTTTGGGATGTCAGCTGGCTCTGGCAAATACAAATTTCTTCATTTAATTTAAGATGGAGACAATTGAAAATAACAATGGGAAAGGGAAAAAAAAAAAAAAGGAAAGATGGAATAATTGAGAGTCTTGGAAAAATCAGAAGGCAGGCTTGTTCAAGGAAAATACTCCCAACAGAATACCTGGTTTTCTTACAGTTCACATGTATGCTCAACACAAGAATAATATTTTAAAGTCCTTATGTAGGCATTTAATCCTCTACTAGATCAGATCAATTTTGTTCAGAGTTATTGTTTTGTATATGAGATCCATACAGAGGAAATTTTGGGTTTTTTTTAGTCTAAACCTTGAAAAGACACCACAAAAAGGAATTAAAATACTTTAACAGTGTGACTGTAGTAGTAGGCAATGTGAAATTTCATGTACACCATTAAAACTACAGAGTTTTTAAATTTCTAACCAGTATTTGACTTCCAAAGACTAGACAATCAAAGAAAAATTTTGTCATTTTAAAAAGCAAGTTGCAAAACTTTTGCTAAGTTTATTTAGCTGAAGCATTTATGATTGTCAGTATGTAAACTACCTCCCAAAAAACAGTCAGAGCCTGACATGTAAACAGTTAACTATATATAACTACATATGTAGCATAGTAGGATATGCAGGTTTGAACGTTGTTCAAGGCATAATGTGGATGCAGGGTGCAAGGTTTCTCTCAAAAATGGGAATGTAAGGTTAGTGCAGTGATACTAAAGTTATCCAAAGTATCGTGCAAGGGAGAGTTTTCTGTTGGCTGTCATAGGAAAAGTAATCATAATAAAAAAAACCAACCAACCAAACAAAACAACCCCCAAAAGACCAAACCCCAACTTCCAAGTGTCCACTCTTTCTGTTAGGCACCAGATAGTAAACAAACTTCTCTGAATACTTCAGTAGTCACATTTCTGTCCAACAGAACTCTGTATTTGCCTATGGGTTCAGCAAGTTAAAATGGGAAGATTCCAGTTCTTTACTGCTGAAGAACAGTAAAATTTACTGTTTCCAGTTCTTAGTGTTGAAGAACAGAATAAAGTCAAAAGTAGTATTATAATTAAATGATAAAAATGTAACAACTACTTTCTTTTAATATTTACATTTGAGTTTGGTATATTAGCTAGAACAATGAAAGTGGCTTGTGCTTTGGTGATGAGAACAATGCCTGGCTTCAAACTCTCCAATGTGATATTTAAACTTTCATTTTTAGGACTTGTATTTTTTTAAAACTATATAAAAACATTTTATGGGGATTATGTTTAGATAAATTTGTATATGTTCTGTATTTCAAGTCTAAACAATTTGACATAAGTTGTATTTTTTCTATCCTTACTTTTCATATTACTGGAATTTTTTTTTTTAATACATGCAGAGTAAATGTTTTTACATATTAAAAAAATTATCTCATAATTTCATTGTTATGTGGAAACCTTTAAAAAACACTGGAGGACAAGAAAATATAAACTTATACATGCAGTTAATTTCCACATATTATATAATAATCCCCTTGCTCTCAAATGCACTCATCGAGTAGCAGCGAGACAAAACCACTGAATGATACTGACATGTCTGAATTTACTTCTGGTTGGCATTTTTTTTATGAATGTGCTGTTATTACAAGGAATTCTCCCAGATAAAAGGAGATTCCCAGTGCAAGAAGGAATCTTTTTGGTTTGTATTTTCATATGTGTAATTAAGTGTTACAGGAGAGGTAATTGCTCTTATGTACTGCTAGAACTAAGGCAGAACATAACACTTCATGATATTGTCAAATACCTACAAACCAGAGAACAAGCATGTTTTAAACTTCCACAAAATGCAAACCTCTTTACATGAAAATTGTACAAGTACTTCCAAAACGTTTGAGTTTCACTTCCTGTCAGAAAATCTGACATTGATGGAGTTTCCAGGAGTCAAAAGTCCATGAGTTTTGGCACGAACTGGTTCCGTTTTGGGAGAAATTTTGATTTCAAAATTCTGAAGTAGCTGTGAACATAAACAGGACAAACATTAGAAAAACTGCAAATTTACCAATGAAGAGTAGCCTTTAACAAGAGAACATAACAGACTGTCACAAGCAAAATTTGTGTAGCCAGTTTGGCAGAGTTTAAGTGCTATGATTCCCATCCAGGAAAAAAAAAGGTGTTACAAGGTAAAGATTATAATTCAAAATCTTCCTCCTCTGATGGAGGGAGGACTGAGCAAGTCCTTTCTGAAGAAATCCCACAGAACCAGATTAAACAGTCTGAACTATCAAAGAAAGCATGGTCTCTTCCAAACTTTGTGAGGTTCCCCTCTATGTGTTTTTGATTTCACTTCCTTTAATATCAATCAATATATGAAATTAAGAGAGCTGTAGGAATCCAAATCCCATCAGACTCATTTTTCTGAATGAAGAATACTTCAGCTGTCTACTTTTACACTTTCAAGAGGGAAATACTGCAACATCCTTAACTTTTCCTAATAATAAATCTCAAACACTTTTTTTCTATAAATTAAGTAATTTTCTCTTATTCTTTCTCTAGTATGACTGATAACCAATGCATTTTCCTATACATGACTACATTTTTCAGTGTCAGATGTTGGACGAGGCTTTTATTCAATTTTCCTTTTTAAAATCCTTCTTGTTATTATCTTTGTCTTCCAAATTTACTTCAATTTGGCTATATTGTCCTTAAAATGCAGTGCATGGGGGTGGCTGGTTATTGTTGCTAAGTGAGGACTCATCAGTGTTTTGCAAGACTGAGTAATTTAGCTCCCCTTTCTGACATTCAAAATGCTTGCTAATGCTGCTAATGTTATCTAGAATCACATTGCCTTGTCAGAATTGAATGATTTTTTTACTATATCACTCCAGTCTGTTCCTATGGTACTAATATTACTCAGACAGTTGTTCATAAATTTGTATTTATGCATTTATTTCTTCTCAAGGGCACTAACTTGCAACTGTCATTAATTAATAACATTGTGTTGCTTCTAAAACATTTCTCCTTTTTCTTCAAAAATCTATATTCACATCCCGTGATTTTAAATTAATTCACATCAGCTTGGTATCCCATGCAAACTGTAAAAGTACTCTCTAAGTAATCCATCACTTACACTGTTAATGAAAATAACAGCCTAAATCGAATGCAGAACAGACTTTTACAGAATTTTAATTAAAAGCTTTCCCAGTTCAACAGCAATTATTCTATAGCTACTGCCTTCAGCTATTTCCTTTTTCCAACCAGCTGTGGATGCATTTTATGGGCATTTCCATCTGGAACAAATTCTATTAATTTGAGAGCAAAAACAAATTCTATTAATTTAATTGAGAGAAAAAACATACAGGACGTGTGAAAATACTTCCTGAAGTCAGAGTACATGACTTACTTTATACTTTATACCCCCACTTGATCAAGTCAAAAAAAGAAATTAGATTGGTCTGACACAATTTCTCTTTGATGAGCTCCATGTGTTTCTAATTTTAACACACTTAAGTATCATCTCTGTGTTTGTAAATAGGTTGTGTGCTGTTTTGGTCTACTTTCTTTCCAGAAAACAAAGCAGGTCCTCAATTGCTTCCATGAGCCTCCTTTTAAAAAAGATGGAAGTATATTTGTTTTACCAAGCCTCCTGGGAGCTCTCTCATCTCAGCTCCAAAAGACAGGCACTAATTGTTCAGAGATTGCTCTAGAAGTTTACTGAAGGAAATTCAAAGACAAATTCAATCAAGCTTTCCTTTGAATACATAAATATTTTTACAGTTAATCATCTATAAATAGTTACAAATCTTCACTATTTGATTGCACAATCTGTACTCATTATTTGAGCTATAGGCTGTCTTGTAAATGACAAAAAATGTAGCAGCTGTTGGGAACATTTTCTTTATGATATGAACCAATCAAAACCAATATATCTCAATATATACTATTTATATAGCTATAAATTATGTATATCTAAAATGAGAATGAGTTAGAAGAGAGAACCAGAAGAGACAGAAAAGCCCAGAACATAGAAAAATTCTACTGTTTGTCATCACACTGTGATCAGTACAAGGATATAAAATCTATTTTCAATCTTTGTAAGTTCTGAATTCTTCTAAATTAAACACAGAAACTGAGCAGGTAAACATTTTAATATACATTAAGAAAGATTTCTGATTTGCTTACAAAAGCCTTCTGTACCAAATCTATATATTTCCTTAACAAACTTACATTTAGTTTTACCATTTGCAATGTAGTTTAGGTACTATGCTATATTTCAAGCATGATTATTTTTAATTTTTTAAGTCTTTGCAGCATGAGTACATTAGACAACACTCCAAAACAAAGGTTTTGAGCACTGTAGGATACCCAGAAATGGCATACGTAAAAACAAAATAATACCATTCACTTTGCTCTTGAAATGCTGTCACATAGCTCTAACCTGAATCAGTGCAAGATGGATTTCCAGCTCTGCAATTCTTTTTCCTATACAACTTCTAATGCCATAACCAAAGGGGATGGAGCCAAAGTTGTCTACTCTGTCCAAGTTATCTTTCCTCAGCCAGCGCTCAGGTCGGAACTCATTAGCCACTGAGAAATTTTCTTCACTGTATGAAGTAGCATAATGACAAAGGGCCAGCTGGGTCTGAGGAAATAAATGATATTTATATTTAGCTAGCTCAAACACATATAACAAAATTGAAAAGCATTTGCAATTACTGAAATTTTTGCAATAAGAGGTGATAAAACTTAAGCAACTCTGAGTAATTCTAAAGACAAAAGAAAAAAAAATCAAAAATCAAATCCCTTTTTCAATTGGTGAAAGGAAAATATCTTCAAATTGTTTTCAATGTTGCTGCATATATTAGAGAAGATGCAGTGGGGAAGGAGATGGGAACAAGTTACAAGTATTGGGAATTGTTTCATGAGGTTGCTATGAGAAAAGGAGAAACTTTCCACAAAGGGAATTAACAGACAAAGCATTGGAAAACTGCAAGAATAATGAAATTCATGCTTTTTAAATTGAATTGTACCATTACACTGATGTGTTATTAATAGAATCCACCCTCAAGAATATTAAGAAGTCATGATGATAAATTTCATTTGCAGGTAAGGACCCAAATAAAAAATATCAAAACAACAGCAATAAGTCAATCATAAAATCTACTTGTGGCATATAAATGGGTATTACTGAAATACTTTCCTCTTAATGTTTGAAATCTTTCAAAATCAATGAAGTGCATATATGTTGGAGCAGATCATATTTCATTTGCAAAAATTAAACTGTTCTCTGCAGAGGACTGCAACAGAACCTACCCCTTTAGGTATCAAGTATCCTCCAATGATTAAGTCTTTCTGGGTCACTCTTCCATTTCCTGGCAATACTGGATATAACCTAGTGAGAAATATTTATCTGAAGTTCAACAGTAATAACTAACACAATTTTAAAAATGTTAAGATTCCAATTTGCATTCACAAATATGCAGGATGAATGCCATATTCATTCACATCAAAAGTGTTTTTCAGGAGTACAGAACACCTTGGAGCTTCAAAGACCTTGAATCATCTGTGAGAATATGATCATCATCTGAGAAAAGTTATTTATTAGTAACTGAAGGTTGAGCTATTTGGTCTATGTATTTATTTGCTTTATACATGTCCAAGCATGAAGGTAGGTGGTCAAGCTGGAGACATTTTAGTACTACTGGTAAAGCTGAAAATGCCTTATTGATGCCCTCTCTAAAATCCTCTTACTTCCCTCACCTCATGATGAACATTTAGTATAAACATATTAAAAAAACCCATGTCTGTCACATGCCTTAAATTTAAATAAAAAGCTTAAAATTATTGAAGTGGGACTGCAAAGTACCAGAGTGGGGAGGAGGTTGTTACATTTTATCACACAGTCTAAAGGGAAAAATCAAGTTTTCTATTCCCTACCTTAACAGACATGTCCTACATTTGTGAAACCACTTCTCCCATACTGAGAAATATTAAACATTATATAATCTATCTTATTCATTGCTTGAGCATCCTTGGACACAATACTGCTGAAATAAATAAAAGTAGAAGCAGCAAACTGCACTAGCAACAATAAACTACAAATGCTAAAATGGACTCATAATTCATTAGAATAACATGGAATTAAATCTTTTACTTGTCTGCTACTTACCTCAAGGTTTCTTTCAGGACAGCTCTAATCAAAGGCAATTTTGGGACATCACGAGCCACTGGAATGTGATCTTTTCTCAGTTTATTGACTATTTCCTCATAAACACGTTGCTGCACCTCTGGGTGCTTTGCCAACAAGTATATTGCCCAGGACAAAGTGAAAGAAGTCTACGGAAAAACCACAATCATCAAGCCAAACAAGATTATATTAATAATAATTTCAAGCCAAGAAAAACAATCAGCTTTCAACTATGTGTTTTATATGTTTAAAGTTATGAAACAGGCTGGCAATGATTCACATCTGGATTCAATGGGAGGTTGCCAGATGTTGCCATCCCCTCCTTCATCCCTTTTCCATCTAAAAGTCCACCACATATCAAAACAATCCCTGCTGAATTTTTCCCAGCGAAATATAAAAAGCAACAGACAAACCAAATGCAAACCCAACTATGTGAGCAATATTGAAACATAAACACTACAAACAGCAATGGATTAAGTTAGCTCTCAGTTTTCAATATGCTTTTCACCCTTCCTTCCAACAAAAACACTTTGATAAGATAAGAAAATTCTTCTCAGAACATTTCCAACCCCTTTTAAGCATATGGTGGTCCCCCCATAGCATCCACATGACAGAATTGATATCATCTCTGCTAAGATTATACTTTATCCTTTTGGTAAGCAATGCTGCACCACTATCATTTAAAAATATTTTGTGTGAAGAAGAAACAGAACACAAGGCAGAACACAATTCAACTTTGAGCACAAGAGGATTTAAAGAAGCCCATCATCTAATCTTTTTTCACCACAGCTGGATAAAAAATCAGTTTGTGGAAATGTCTTATTTTGGTCTTAATTTTAAGATCAATTTAGAATGCAAATTCATCATGATGGCGACCTTTTATGTCTTGTCTTCAAACAGGGGTATAGTGCTTCAAGTACCATTCTCATAAGCTTTTCTTGATTTTCTTGCAATATGGAATGGCTGTGCCTTCTACAATGCAACCCAGTTCTATTCCACTCAAAGGAGCTGGCAATTGTGCAGAACTTCTCTGATTAAACAGTGTTCCTTCCCAGGTTCCCAGTTTCTTCGTAACTTAAAAATTAGGACTGTTCCAGGAACAGACAAAATGCTTTGTAGTCAACAACTGCCTCACAATTCTGTTGAAAGCTTTTATAATCCTCAAAATCTCTTTCAGTTTCTATGATAAATTGAGATCTGAATTGACAGCAGTAGGAAAAAAAAGATTCTTTCAATTTTTGTTTTGTACTTGAAAATGAGGAAGTCAGAAGTATAGTCCTCTTAGAAAAAGACTGTTGCCAGCTGACAAAGCAGAATCAAATGGAAAGGGAAATTCTTGTTGGCATGAACATTGCCCTTTTATTTTAATGAAAAATGTCACACACTAAAAATGGAAAATGAACAGTCTGAAAGATTAGAAAATGAATAGGATTAATAAATGTGTTTTACTTAAGAACCAACATCAAAAAGCTCTGCAAATTCATAAGCCCTTGGGACATTTAACCAATGGAGTAATACTCAGCACATAAAGAAGTTTTACATATGCTCCTTATTTTGGAATTCAAAAGTGATTGCTGCTGGGTTTTTTTTTTTGTTTTGTTTTCTTTAGAAACCTTACAAACTTTCTTAAGCCAAAAAAAATCTGAATTCAATTATCCAGAGAGTTTTTCTTTAAGACCATTTTACTTTTTTACTTATTTAAAACCTTTTTAGTATAAGACTATTTAAGTCCTACATAGGACTTCTTTATCAAATTAATATAATTTCTTTAAAAAATTTGTTCAGTAACAATCATTTATAGTAGAAGTGTTCACTGATATTCTAAATAACTCTGTATACATTTTACATACAACAACTCATCTTTCTTTTTCCTTATTCTTCCAATGGTCATGCTGCAGTCAGTACTGAGCTACACTGATTTCATATGCCAGGAATGAGAGGGGAAGATACAGACATGACATTAATGTTTCTTCAAATGTATGGCAAATCAGAAGAATAAAGAATGAGAGACACTTGAAACATGTTCCTAGGTGTTAACATGTTGGATACACCAGCCCCATTAGTCCTGAGCATTTACCACAGCTCTCTGCCTCAGCCTGACTCTATGTTGCCAGCATAGGCAGGGCTAGAGTGAACTTGTGCCTTATCCACATCATTGCTGGTCTAGCATCCCCCCAGTAATGGATTCCAGCAGAAAGAAGATATCTGATCCATAATGTGTGTCCCAGTTGATTTAATTAGCCATACATGAAAATCCTTTACCAAACTCCACATATGAATTTATTGATCAATTTTTTTCACCCTAACTTTCAGCTAATCTTTCTATTGTGCTCTACCTAAAGTAATACAAACACCGACCTGATAAGCAAACTATTAAAAGAAAATGTATGAAATACAAGCTGAATGTAAAGACAATTGCTATTTTACCTGTTTAATAAACTGTGGAACAGACTCCCAAGTGATGGGTTCCTGTTTACCACAGCTAGATCAGAACACTGATTTCATTCCAGTGGAGAGATTATACACTACAGGAAGTATTTTGTATCACTTTAAAGGCCTCATGGCTTAAATGTGTTAAAATTACAGCCTCATGAGCAATGTAACCCCCCTGAAGAGAACTGCCAGAGATCCTGGTGTACAAAAACAACTACACACAAGAAAAATGGTAACAAGCTTACTGTGTCCACTCCTGCCAGAAGCATTTCAGTCATGTTGGCATAGATCTCTTCCAAAGTAAGTTCCTGACTCACTAGGAGGTGTGTAAGTAGCCCACCATTCACTACTTCTCCTTGGTCCAGCTGAGACTGAATAGCCTTCAATTTGTTGTCAACATGGATTTGACCTTTGGGATTCAAAAAAATTGTTAAGCCTCCATTTTTATTTTTCTGCTGCTTCCATTCAGTAATCACATTTCTCACGCTACACTGCACATCCAGGGGAAAAAAAAAATCTTTTTTCTTAAAGGAAAAATCCTAGAGGGGTTGTGGAGGTCCTTGGGTACTCATGGCAAGGAAAGATTGAGCTGACAGGAACCTCGGTATCTCACAGCATGAGAATGCTGAGCCCAAAGGAAGGACACAAGAGACTTCAGTGCCCTTCCTTGAGGGAAGCTCGAGGCCAAGTTTTATGTTCACCTGGCTTGTCTCCTGGTGACTCTGTAAGAAGGGGTGGACTCTGCAGAGCATGCTGCAGCTCAGCAGAGAGGCTGCTGCAAGATGTAAGCAGCAACCAGAAGGTCAAAGCCACAGAACTTAATTACTTGGTAGAGAAAGATGAGAACCATCAAGTGATAACAAAAATACAAAAACTTGAGTGAATGTCATGCTGAGCAATTTCACCCACAGTTCCATGAATACTCTAGTGACTGCAAACAGCATCTTTGGTCAAGCAAGGGATTTAAGAAGAGAAAAACTCCTCCAAAAGTTAATGGCTCACAGAATGAGCTTACAAAAAATGAAAATGCATGCAGCTTTCTAATATTTGAGAGAGAAAAATGGTTCAAGTTTTTTAACACTCAAGAACATTAAAAAAATAAAATTGCAAAGACAACTCCTTCTTCCTACTTACATGAAAACTGATTAATAAAGTAGCCTGGAATGTTTTATTTACCAAAAAAATCCATATTGTAGTACATCAGTGTACTTCAATGTCAACTTATACACTTGTATATATATAAATAAACTTTGCAAAGTGTTTAATTAATTGACAGAGTCTAGTTTATTAACTTTTTAGTCAGTTTTAGAGGTGATTATGTCAGGGTGCTTAATTAAAATTTTGCTGAAGTCAACAAAACTACCCTCATTAAAATTGAAGTGGCTTAAGACAAAACTTTGGCAAAGCACTTGGACCTGGAATGAAAGTGAGTGCTGAAAGAGATGAAGATAAATAAAGAAAGAGCAGTATAAAAAAGGGGAGTTTTGAAATGTACTGGTAAAGGTAATTTTCAGTGGAATATTTTTTAAAACAGTTCCCCTGGCCAGTCTGCATTTAATATGAAACTTACTTCTGCCACAATGTCTTCTTATAATTTTAGAAGAGAAATGCAGCTTGTCCTGTTCAAACACACACAGAACCTGCAGAATTACAGCTGAACTTTTCTACTACTAAATCTTACTAAATTTGAAGAGTCCATCCCAGGATCTGCAGAACTCTCTCCAGGGTTTTGGAATAAGTGGACGAAGCCATTTGGGAATAGCACCTGCATACATAGTGGTCTTAAACATGCTAAACATCAATTCCAGAGCTTCAATATATTCAACAGTTTGCTGTGGGATGTTGTTTTCCAGACAGCCCAACCGGCATTCGTACAGAATAGTGGCCACACCTGCACATAAAGAAATGAAAAAATTGTCTATACACATGCATGAATATATATTTATAATTTAAGGAATTAACTAGCATTAAATGGAACTACTTTACAAGAATTTATTATTATTATTATTATTATTATTATTATTATTATTATTATTACTACTACTACTACTTCAGTTGGGGAATAGATAAAACAGAAATTCAAACCACAGTAAAAGAGCCAAGCTAAACATTGCAGCAAGAGAATAGCTGCTATGTCAATAATGCTCAGCATGAGAAGACAGTCAGGAATTCCACCAGAAGCAGAGCAGACTCCAGCCTGTAGGCTGTTTTGCACTGCACTGTGAATCCTGAGCCTGCCCTGTTGGCCTCTGAACACTCAGAGACACAGAGTCCAAAGACATTTCTGATAACTGCTGACAACGGAGGAGTTTCTACCACTGGCTGTGTCTGTCATCAGCTGGTAGCAGATCAATACTGAGTCTATGTAAATGGATAAAAAGCTTGCATTCCAGACAATGCTTTTACTGCACGCATCATTCTCCACCCAGACCTAAAAACCAGCAGGTGTGACACTGCTGCATGTGACAATATTGACTGTCTCTTGTTCTGACTTGTGTAATTTTTTCACAGATCTTTTTCTGCAGTTCTGCAGGCACCCCCACAAGGCATTATCTTTACTGACAAAAATAATTTTAAAATTTGGTTATTTTCAACTCACTCCTCCTTTCCTAATTTTCCTCCCTGGGAAGATATTTTTCTGCATCTTTTCTTTCTTTTGTGCCTCTTTCAGAACTTGCTAGTTCTTATACATCCTCTCACTGCTTACATGGTCCCTTCAAAGAAATCTTATGTATTGATTCTCTGAACAGTTACAGCGTAAGTTAAATAAACAGCAAGTCATATAGAAAATAATTGTGTGCCAGGCACAAGTTATAAATGAAAAACTAAAAGAATGTGAAGAATTTAAACTAACCCATCAGTTACAGTGAATCTGTAAGCTCACAGTTTGAAATTCCATAAACTGGTAGTTAAATGTCATTTTTAGACACTATTAATGTGAAACAGACCAAGCAGGCAGCCAGCAATTTGACACAAAGTGAGCAATCTGGATATTTTTCAAATCCCAAATTACTCAGCTGCCTGTCAGCAAAGAGTACCAATGTTTTTAAAAGGCATTACATATAACAAGATGGGGTTGTATGCAGTCAGTTAAAGAAATACATAAAATTTGTATCACCATGAGATTTCTATAAGAACACAGGAAATGCCATACAGGCTCAGGCCAGGGTTTCCTTCAGCATTCCCTCATTAATGGTAGCCAGTGGCAGATGACCTTAAGGCAAGCATAACAATCCCATAGTTGGCATCTGTAGGCAGGGAAAAGCAGTATTTTTTCCCACATTAAGCTATGAACTGAATTTAGATACATCACATGGTGATTCCTCATTGGAATTGGGCTGGTATAATGTCAAATTAACATGTCTTAGAAGTCACCTGTCAGAAAGTCAGCACCCTTATCCCTGAGAAACCATTAGAGAAATACAGAGTACTGAGACTGTTCAAGACCTTGACTGAACGTTTTACCTGTACACCAGCATTTCCATGGGAATTGCTCCTTAATACAAAGACTCTACAAAGGAATTCTACTGATACCCAGTGCAGTAGCCAGGAAGACACACAAATGCAGAATGTCAAACTTCCTTTTTCAGATTAATCACATCGGGGCACAGTCATCTGACAGAAATTCCTAACCACAACCACACTGGTTTACATCCATTTTCTCTACAGATCCAGCCTGGGCTTACCTTCCATTGAATACTTGAAGAAAAGGTTGTTAACATTGGTCACTGTTTCCCCATCCTCCTCTTGACTTCTGAGGGTGTGGATTCTTTTAATTAAGTCTGTGATAACTTCATTGACTCCTTCAGAGTAAACAGCCACATCTTTGGGTTTCAGAATTTTTTGCCTCAGTACACTTCTCATTTTTAGCCACTGCTCCCCCTCCCTACAAGAAATTATTAATAATGTCAATACATGGTTTTCCTTAACAATCATCAGCTGGGTAAGAGCTCTGCAACCAAACTGTTTGCAATTTTTCACGTCAAATAAAAGCAATTACTAAAATGAAAATTATAATACTGTATGTTTTGTATTGTGCTCCTACAATTTTATTCTGCTCCTACAATTATATTCTGTATTATTGCATGTCCTCATTACATTTCAGTGTTGCAACATGTATCTTAAGGTATAAGTCAATCTCTGGGTTGAGAGACAAAACTTGCCCACTCAGTGATCGGAATTTGATGAGTGTCCCTACGTTAGTCTGTTAGTAGTAGCTAATGCAAGAAATTAGTAAAATATTCTATTAAAATGACTTTAAATAAACATTCAAATGGGTAGTCTGCAAAACTGCTTTTTCAGAGAACAAATACTTAATTACCAAATAAAGGTCTCACATTCACATCTGACAAATCAACAACTTGAGCTGGTACCATAAATTCTGTTACTGTTACATCACTTTCAGCTGTCCCAGTTCTAAACCTACAAAGTAAGAAGAGAGCAGAACTACCTGTAGAGAAATAACTTACACATTCTGCTTTATCTGAGCTATGCATGGAAACCTTGATGCTGAAGACTAAAAAACTGAATTGTAGTATCTATGTGCTCTGTATGAGCAAAGTATCTGGGAACAGTGGTTCCAGGGATACCTTTCAATTCCTTATGAAAATGGAAATTATCTTTTATGTGTTTGTTTTAAATTGTTATATTTCCCATTACTTTTTTTACCTGGAGCAATGCTATTGCAAGGTACAGAAACTTATCATCCAGCAGAAGAATTTGATCTCTTTAACAGATATTTCCTGAGTCTCCTGATTTAAGATCTCCTTTCACTAAGTATCAAGGAACTGTTAGTTTGAGTCTCAACTGCAGCTTAAGATTTGAGTCTGCAATGCAATACATAAAGCCTTTTGCTACCATGAAAAACAGACTGTCCATGACTCAGGAAATTAATTTCCCTCTAAATAAACATCCTATGTCAGTGGGGACTGTGAGTAGTTCCCAGTGGCAATTAACCACACCCACATACGCTGCCAGGTTATGCAAGCTGTACAGACAGATAGCTCCTCTGGAATCAGCCAGATTCAGAAATATCTGTCTGGGGATGCACTACAGTGTGAACTGACCATTCTTTACATTAGTCTACTGAGGGGGCACTTCAGTGAACAATAAAGCTAAAACCAATCTGAGCCAACAATTCCACACAGCATCCTGCCTGCTAGATGGAACAGTCTAGAACTGATGCAATAAACCCACATTCATGCAGTGCAGTGCCAAAGCTAGTAAGCTCTGTTCTGTAAAACTGCTTGCAGGTAAGTGAGTCAGCTCAAACTCCAGCTGATACACACTCCTAAAGAATGTCTTCTAGCAAAGTATCTCACTCCACACTCAACTACACATCATTCCCATCCCTTTGAAACTTCATGGCGGGACAAATTCACAGCATTCACCACAAATACTTCTCCCCACTAGACACAAAGATTTCCCCACACAGAAAAGCCTGATTTCCCAGATGACCTGTACAGTCCTTCAGAAAACCACTAAACTTGCACAAGAAAACAAGGAAAGTGAAGGGCTGACAACACTTACGCAGAAATGAGCCCCGTGGCTCTCCCCCGTAAATCTCTGTACTCCTGCCAGGATTCCATGTTGGCTCTTTGTGGTGCTCTGCCTTCTGCTCGGAGCACTTGAGCAACCATGTCTCGATCTGCAATGGATACAACAAACTGGGGACCAAAGTGAGACTTGAAGATCTTTCCATATTCCTGAGTGTGTTTTTGCTACAGCATCACCAACAAAGAGAAACAGAAGTCAAGTATTACTAAGGAAAACTGTGACAAAAGCAAACTGACAATTTGTTATACACAAACTCTCACACCTAGAATTTGATCCCCAGCCTTCCAGTCAAGGAACAGTTTGAAATGTCAGGAGAAGCATGTAAGCATTACTGTGAAATATTCACAAAGAAAACAGAGAGGTCACACAGTTCAGGACCCTGACTGGAAAGAGCCAAAGCTCTAAGGCACAGAGTGTGAGTGAAACCAAACGCTGAGAAGATGAAAGGACTTCAAAACACATCCCTTCAGATCAAACAGGTAAGAAAGAATGTCTGCAAAAATGAAAAACATGGAAGCATATAGGGTTAAATTACCAGTATAATACAAAGATATCTTCTGTGAATAACTACTTACTCTACCATTTAATTGCTTATAAAGAAGCTATGTATAAGTTTTTCACACCTAACCAAGAATAATGACAGTGCAACAGCCTAGTAAAAATCTGCATTTTGGAACAGATTGGTCAGCAGTAAACTTGAGAGAGACATATGCTAACTCTGCAAAAGAAAGGAAAAGGTGGCATCTTTTTCTTCAAGTGGGGTTTATTAAATGGTTGATCCACAAATCATGTGATTCAGGCTGGAGAAAAATAAGAGGATTGGAAATTAATAAAGAGGATTGGAAAACATTAAGCTGTGCATATATATTAAAACAAACAAACAAAACCAACCCAAACAGTTTTCTAGTAAGATTGCACTGTCAGTGTCCCATGAAATCTTACTGATTATTTCAAATAAATTTCATTCTGACATGGTCATGAAGTGAAATTCTCAACTCTTACAAATTCACTTGGAGTTGAGGTACATCCTCATTTCAGAGGGGGGAAAACCTTCCCCCTCCCAAACTGCAAAGCAGTTACTAAAAAGATATTATTAAGACTCTAAAAATCAATTTTAAAGCCTTTATTTCTGGTTAAAGTATTAAGACAAGTTAAACTGACCAAAGTTTAACTTTGACACATTACCTACATTCTAATCCAAAGACATCTGCACACAGAGTTATGCTGATTATAAACCAAAGATGGTTGACACCAACTGCATTTGTGAAAATCTAGTATTGACCCAAGATTAATTTATGTGAAATATATTTAATTCGATCTTAGTTACAGAGATGAATTGTTTAATTGCCAACAATAAGTTAAAGACACATGAATCACTCTTCAGAATATGATACCAAGTACAGTTAAAAAAATGTAATTCTTTTTGTCTAGTTTCCAAATAAAACATGAGTTGTGCAATTGTGGTCTTTGCCTGTCACCTCTTAACTACTTTTGGAACACAATGGCCAACTTAAAGGTCTCCCACAACAATATTCTTACCATTTTCAAAAATCAGCATCTAGATTCATATGAGACACATGTATTAGTCACCCTGATGAGGGAAATGCTACAGCAGGAACTCGATTGTTATTTCTGTGTGGTCTGCTCCTAACCAACACCACAGACAGAGCAATGTAGGAACAAGCTCTCCCAAAATCCAAAGCATCTCTTGCCTTAGAAATACTTTAGGGATACTGATCTTGGAGATAATAACTTTTGAGAGTATGTGTCTTGAAAGGAAAGCATGAGTTGGGAAAGGAGAGGGGCAAGGAGAATTCAGTGGAGTGAGGGGAATACAGGCCACCAGTCATAGAAAAACAGGTTCAACAAATTTTGGTATTTATGGAGCGGTTTATTTTTTCAATGATGGTGAGGTTTATACGGAACAACAAACTTCAACAGAAAATGAATCAAGTGACAAGCTATCCAATCAAATAAATTAAATACTAGTTTTAAACCAGAAATGGACAGGGACAAAGTATTTGGACATCCTTTTCTTTCAACAGACTGAACACCATTCTATCAACTTCATGTATAAAAAAATGCCCAGGATTTCTATTTCAATATTTTCTATCACAACGTGGGTTTTTCTTTCCCTTGTTCCAGACCTTGAAAATGTTCCACTCGAGTGCCTCACATACCGCTCTCACACCAGTCATTCTTTCACACACCATAAATTCAAACTGCCAGCATCCAAATCCCTCCCTCCTCACCTTTCTTTTCTTTATCCTCGCATAGCACTGATGAGACAAAAGAGATCCAACCCCATCAAATTAAAAATACTTTCCCTTTGTCATAATTGCTGTAGGCATTACTACTTTGGCCAGGACTAGCTGGAATCATGTTACTGAGAACAGAACCTCCTTTGTGAAAAGGCTCTCAGCTTCCCTACCCCTTCTGCATATAGCGCACAAATATTTGTGTGCACCAAAGGACATCGTTTAAGAAGCTGTGCTGGTTACCAAAGGGTTTGGGATTAATTCATTCCTGATGTTCACTGTATTGTTAAATTTAACAGACTGTTAAATTTAATTCCTGCTTGCATTCTACGTGTAGGCAAACGGGGTATCCTCTGATTCTTGAGACTCTAGGCAGACTAAATACTAGTATTACATTGCAACTTCTCCTTATCCTTCCTCACACTTTTCTTTCTAGGAATAGAATTCACTAAAGAAGAAAATACCCATATCAGCTAGTCATAGTGAAAAGGATATACTATTTAGGATGTCTTAATATTCTTTTTTATATTTTGAATAATTTTCACTGTTTTGACAGCGAAAGAACTTGAAACCAATGGTAGCATCTTTTTTAGTGTTATGAAACTATGATGAGTACCTCTCAAATTCTGTACACCACCACAGAGGAGAAAAAGAAACAGAATGAAACAAAGAGCTTTAGTTGTCTTCACCTTACATGTGCATGTCTTAGTAAGCAAGCAATCAAGCTGAGCAATTCATCATTAGCAATCTAGTTTGGGTGCCATGGAATACAGCATACATCCTAACATTTCTTCTTAAAAATCTAAATGGTAAATATAAGGAAGCTGGACAAAACTGAGCAGCTTATGTGATTCTTTATTTTTCTGTCTCCTGCCTCTTCCTGGTGTTTTTAGGCCCTTTGTAAATCTTAACTTTCAAGTTTTGATTCTCATACCATTTAAAGTTCGGTTTTCTTTACTTTCCCTTTTCTATTTTTATTTTCCTTTCTCTCTCTTCTTTCTTCCTGAAATTTCAGTAATTTTCAGACAGCAAACCTCTTGGGGTTTGTGAATTTCTGACTGAGAATTTCTTTATAGCGATTTGGGAAAGGTCACTAAGAAAAGCACCGTTTGAGGTATTCCCAACAAGATGTGTACTGCCGGTGGAAAGCTTATGGATCCACAGCTGCAAAAGAGTGAAACACGCAGCTTTACTCCCTTACACACAAAGCGCTTCCTTTAGAATCGCTTGGACTACACGGGGAAAGGGCCCCAGGAGATGCACTGTGACTTTTCAGGAATGAAACCCACATGTTTGGCCAAGCAACCAAAAGAATTCATCTCTGGATAGCGACAGCCTTACGGTAAGAGTGCTGCCTATGCCAGCATCCCCGAGGCGCTGCACAAAGATCCTTATCTCCCGCAGGGAGATCCTCACCAGGTGCGCCCGACGGAGGGGACGCGCCGCGGCCCGCGGGACTCCACAGCAGCGGAGGTGCCCACACCGGAGGACGCTGCTCAAGCCCCACCCGGTTCACTTGGCCGCCTCCGCCCGCGCCAGCACCGCCACACGCCAGGTGACAGGAGCTGCTCTCGGCCCGCCCTCCCTCCTTCCCTTCCCTCCCCTCACGCCGCCATCCGGCCCCGCTTCCCGCCACCCGCTCCCCTCCCCCGCGCCAATGTGGCGGCCGGGGAGGGGGCGGCAGGGCCGGCCGCGCCAGTCGCCACCGCTCGCGGGCCTGTCCCTCGCCCCCCCGGCGAGTTCGAACCGCCCGCCTGCTGCCACAGGGACGGGGGCGGCCGCCGGGGGCCGGCCAGCGCTGACGGCAGCGGGGCTAGGCGCATCTATCGCTCCCGCAGGGCACCGAGATAGGCAGAGTGTATTTATGTAAGGGGAGGCCGGGGTAGGAGAGACAAAATGGTCTCTGAGCACGGCGGAGCCGGGCTGAGGGAAGAGCAGCGGCCGCGGCAGAGCTGGGGCGGCCCCGGGCTCCGGCACAGCCTCACCGCACCGGGTGGGTGTTGCAGTCCAAGAGTCCGGGGAAGCCCACGTTTCCCAGCCCTGCCCGCCAAAAATAAGCCCTCTGGCAAGCTTGTGAAACAGCCCAGTTAAAAAAAAAAAAAAAAAAAAAAAAAAAGTGGGGTTTTTTTTTTCCCTTCTTTCAGCTTGAGGCACCTCCCCAGCGGTTCAAAACGCGCACAAAGATGCGCGGGGAGCGCTTGCGGGCGCCGGGGAACCGGGATCGTGGGATCCCCCGCGAAACAAAACTGCGGGAGCCTCCGGTGCTGCGGGTACTGGAGCGGGGATCCCCTGAAACCCGGCTCTCCCCTGCGGGAAGGCGGCGCGGCGATGCCCAGCTGCGGTACTGCTCGCCCGGCGATTCACCGGCGCTTTACCAGGGGAGGAAAAGAAAGGTTTAAGTAACCCTGGCGTGATTAAAGCGTTAAGTACCCGAGGGAGCTGTACCTGGATTTCATGAATGCGGCCGAAGCCGTCCTTCCAGAAGAACTCGTAGAGGTTGTAGAGGGTGTTGGGTCCGGGCATTTCGTGCAGGCTCTTCACCCTGCCCAGGCGGCGCGGGGGGGGCTCCAGCAGCTCCGCTCCGCGCCCCTCGCCTTTGTTCCCCGCCGCTGCCCGCGGGCCGCTCCGCACCTCCAGGGACTGGCTGCTGCACAGCCGCGGCTGCCCGGGAAACCTGCTGCTGGCAAAAAGCGCCTGGTAAAAGTAAGTCCTCTCACATTCAAGTGTCTGCTTGCATTTCATCCTCAAAACTCTGGTGAAGAAAGACATGTTTTTAATTTCAGAAGGGTCCACTTTGCTCCTGCAGCTGCTTTTTATTTGGTTGCTCTTTCTTCAGTGCCTGCTTTAACTTGTACAAGCAGCACTTCTCCAAACTCTTACTGCATGAGCATCAGTTTACACAGACCATTATTTAACGCTCCCTCCCCTAGGGCTGGAAAAGGGGGGTGGGTCTGGGATGAGACTTGAATAGAACCAACCTATTATTTTGTATAATTCAAATCAGATAAATTTACCCATTATACATGCAGCCAAAGTCCAGGTTTTGCCTCTTTCACCCATTAGTTTGGTGACAAGTTCACCCCATCTTTCTCCTATTAAAAAAAAAAACAGTATTAGGCCTTTTTTTCTTTTTTTTTTGTGGCATTAATTCATTCCCCTGTGTTAGAAAATAGGGTATTTTCTGCAGGACATTCTCCTAGAACCGTTCATTATCCTATAACATATATGAAAAACATTTGTGCATACACATACAAGTAGCGCTGGTCTTATGCAATAACCTTACACAAAAAAAATCCTGTAAATTACAATGTTCAGAGGTATTATTTGTATTGCAGAATGATTTATCTTTTGGATAGGATCTACTGCATAAGCAGCTTGTGTCAACTTTTGTAGAAATCCGCACAGTTTAAAAAGTATTTGTGTTGTTTTCGTATGTATTTCTGTATAATTCCAAAGGTGATAATGATTCTCTGTAAAATGTTGATTAGTTTCTGAAATGATGTGGAAGAGACTATCTTGGTTTTTAAGTGAGTCAGACACTCAGATAAAATTTGAGGACAGAGGAAAGTCTCAAGGAAGAACCACATTTCTAGAACAGAATTATGAATAAACTGCTGAAAAAGTAAATCTAGTAAGCGTCAAAATTATTTGCTTTTTTTTTTTCCTAATTATCTTCACTTAGATTTTTGAGGCTGTATTCTGATTAAGCTCTGTGTACATGATTACTGTGGGCACTGATAACTCTACTGAAACAAATAACTGAAGTTAGGCACATCAGTCTTTATGGATACAGCAGTAAATATTACAGGAATAAAATCTGTTAAAGTATGTGCTGGTTTAAGCTAAAATCATGTCTTTGAAATGGACTGCATCATACATAAAAGGGTCCAGAGAAGAGCAACAGGAAAAAGAAATGAGAAGGTTTTTAAAAACTAAATAAGGTTGAGAGACTTATTTCATCTGGGAAAGATGACTACCACAACCATTGCAACAGCCTACAGATGTGTACATCTTTTGTTAAAAAAGGTGCATGTCAGAGAGAGAAGAAAGAAAATGATGGGCTTAGTTTGCAGCTACAGATTTCTTGATTATTTTTCCAGGTAACCTTGGTACCTCACATTTCAGGCAGCAAGGCATCGCAGGATGTTACATACTTGCTATCACTGAGCTTTGCAAGAACAGGTTTGAGAACATCATCAGGGAACCTCTGAAGTTCTCCTTCCTACATTTCTGTGAAGTGTAGCTACCTTATTTCTTTGGTATCTATCTAAAGATGCTTGGAGAGAGACAGTTACGCAGATTTTTAAGTTATGTTAACATTGTAATTTCTAGATTGCTGGAGGGAATATGTGCACCCTTCCTAGAAACTCCTGCTCACAGCTATCAGCATGGTTGATTTTTTTAATTTTAGTTTGAAGTCATACATGGTTAAGGCAAAGCATCTGCTGCTATTAACATGCTAGTGAGATAAACTTAGATACATTATGCTGTAAAGGTTACAGTTTTGCAACTGGTAGTAGCTTTCTCTAAGTGTACCTTTTTCCAGTTTCCAAAAATGGAATTCTCCATTATTTTCCCATGTTACCTCTTTTCCATGAAAACCATTATAGGACATATTGTTTCTAGCCACTTGAAAAAGCTTCAGAAGCTTTATCCTTTAAGTACTTCACCAGAACAGTACCTGCTTTCCTTCTGAGCAATTTCTGGAGGTGGCAGTAGTCCCAGCATAGGAACTACGGGGTTGTAAAACCCCACCTGCACTCCGTTTCTTCTCAGTTTACTTATTGTTAGATTTCTGTTTGTTTGCAACAAAATGGTCTGAAACACAGACCCCATTTTAAAAAACCAGCATGTAAACACTCAGAGAATCTGCCATTTCAGTGAAACAGGGAGCTCACCTGATGCAGCCCATAAAACAGCTGCAGACCTTCAGATCTCATTACTGGCAAACCTCAGCAAATTTTTAATACCAGTCAAGCATTCTGTGATAACTGGCTATCAAGTGTATATATGCAGCTTATACAATTAAAGTAGAGCCAAATTCATGAAAAGATTCTAGCAATCCATTGTGCTACAGCTCCTGAGGAATTGGATGGATTCTCTGCTGTCTGTATAGACTGTAGTTTGGTTTTATTATGACACTCAGCAGTGTGAGGTCTGAAACTTTTTATTTCATTAGTCATGTACAGATGTTTATTACTGTAAAAAATATCACCAAATAGTACAGAAAACCTAAAAGAAAAACCCCAAATCCCCACCAAAAACAACCCCAACATATAAAATTAATTTTGAATAGGATTTTTACTCGGTCTATTTTAAAGAAAGAGTGGAATGTGCCTTTTGAGAAGAGTCCTGACTCAGGAGTGTCTGTGAGACACCTCCATTACTGTGTACCATCTAGTAATTTCATTACAAGGAGACATCAGTGTTTGATAAGCAAAGCCAATACCACACCATGCTGAAGAATTTCCAGAGTACATTACAGGCAATGGCAGAGCGTAACAAAGAAATAAATTAAGAAAGAACAAAGTGGCAATGCACTAATGACGAAAATTGCCAAATTTCTTTGATCTAACAGCAGGATTTAAAGGAGTGTGTAAAGGTGCCATTATGCAAATCTGTATAGAGCACCTTTCTTGCACAAAAGGAGATGAATAGATTGACAGCCACAAAACTATTCTTTTGTAGTGCAGGTGGTGCCCAGAGGTAGGTCTGATGACCAGTGGGCAAAAATTATTTATAAGTAATAGATATTTCTAGGCAATTTGCCAGAGGGAGTAGAAATTCAGAGCCACTAACAGATGCAGCTCTGGTACACTATTAAAACCTTGCTCTATAATAATCGTCAGTAATACCATAGCAACCCATCAGTGCAGATACAAGTTTCTTTTTCTATGTAAACTGTACAAAAAGAACACTCCAGACAACAAAAGCCAAATTGTAAGGTGGTTCAATAGCTGAATACAGGAAAGGAATGTTTATGAATGTGAGTGAATACATGTGGGCTACCACAACATGGAATGCGTAATTAAACCATTCACTTTGCTG
Source organism: Haemorhous mexicanus (assembly GCF_027477595.1). NCBI lineage: Eukaryota > Metazoa > Chordata > Aves > Passeriformes > Fringillidae > Haemorhous > Haemorhous mexicanus. The sequence goes on from NC_082348.1 coordinate 14,142,882, forward strand.
TGCCAGATCATAATTGTGTGGTTCTGTTTTACTTTCAAATTAAGAGTTTTAGTGTACATATGGGCCACTAATGTTCCTGCTTTACTGACACACTTCACATCCTTACTACTGCAGAATCTGAGTTGGAGGTCAAACTTGCAAACTGGAGAATGTACAGTAGTCAACATTATGAGGAAACACCAAAATTTACGTGACAAGAGACGAACGAAACTGAAATAAATTTCCTAGAATAGACTTGAAAAAGAGAAAGAAAGAGTAAAGGAAAGGAGCCAATAAACATTTGAAAGAGCAGCAGAGGGTCAAATGGTTAGAGGGCAACTTAAAGTGGTGGAGGGGTTGGCATCATCTGGTCCTATTTTCCACCCAAATATGAACAGACTTGTTTCAGGTAACAAAAGTCCAGCAGTACTGTCCCAGAATTCCCAGGAATAATGGTGAGTATAGCAGCCATTATACAAAACCTCCTTCCAAGTCCACATAAAGCCACTAAACCATAAAGAAGGGAGGAGTTATGCCATCAGCACAAAACAAGCAAAACACATTTATGTGACTTAAAAGATAAATATTTTCTCCTACTTGTACAACCTACCAGTATGTATATTTATCAGACATCTTAACACTGACTCAGAAACACATTAAGAGTTCTTTAAATTTAAACAATGACATTTGTCCTAGCCTGTTGGTCTTTGGAGTCTGAAAATATGTTTTATGTAACAAGTCAGTTGGGACTTTTGTTATTTCAAACAAGTTGGAGCACATGCCCCTTCTCAGCAGACATGCTTCAGTTTTAGTTAACTTTTGCTATGTAACGGGATCACAGTATAAACTAAACTTGGCTTATTGATAATTTAGATTATGTATTATTTTTGGATAATTCGTCTTCAAACCCACAGTCCTGCTGTTCTCTCAGTCTAGACCCCCCATGGTCTGATTAATTGCACTTTGTTACTTTCGTTTAGTTATTTCTAAATCCAATTTAAACTTGCCCTCCTCTTTGCAGGAACTCTGACAAAGTTCAGTCAAAGATCTTTGTGTCAATAATATTGGTATTCACAGTCAATGGTTACATTATCATCTTACCAGGAATTTCGTTTTCTTAAAATTATTCTCACCTTTTAACAGTCTTGGCTATATCTAGTTTGTAATTATTTGAACATAATTTTAGGATATTCAGTATAATAAATATTGTGCTGTATGTTTTACATAACTGTTGAAATAGCTACAAGTATAAATAATTTATAACTGTAATTTATGGACATAAAAGATTTGATAGGAGGCATTTAACTTTGCCCAACACTTTCAGCTAAGACTACACAGATACGCTCTCCAGAACATTTGCAAAGAAAAGCTGAAAAAGGGCTGCATTGTCAGAAATGTAAGCAAAAATTCTTAGTGTAGTTTAAAACTTTTTCACTGAAAAAGCCATAGTTAGTCATAATCTTTTGCCTTTTCTGACTGTCCTCTAGCACATCTTCTGAAAGATCCTTTCAAGTTGTGAAGTTACTTCTTTAGAATTTTAAATGTCTTATAAATTCCTCTTTTTTCCTGGAAACAGGACAAATCTGAACTTCACAGGCTAAATACTAATGAAAGATTGTACAAAAAGAAGGTACTTAAATGAGAACAAGCAAGCCAATGCTGCTGTGACTTACTGTTCAGCCCTTGATAAATCAACTGTAAAGAATTCAGTTCTACCTGCAGACTTCTCATAGATTTAGATCCTTGCCTTATGCCTCCTAGGGCATATGACCCTGAGCTATACTGAGAACCACTTGCCTTGAAGTCCAGAGTTTTTTAAACACGGAAAGTATGGCATTACGAAAAATGAGCATCAGGAGGGCATAAGGAGACACAGAAACAGAAACTGGCTGTAGTTTGGTGCTTCGGTGAGCTGTAACGCTGTGAAATTGCCACCAAATCATCACTGCACTTTTAGTCTAGAATGCCATTTTAATGAGCAACAGCAGCACCCTTCAAGCATTAACATCTTCATATGGACACTTCCTGGTTTGCCGCAAGAAGGAAGGGCACAGAAACACAAGCTTCAGTGTTGTAGACTATTGGAAACACAAACAGCAAATATTTAAAAAGACAATTCCTGAAGAAAATTAAGTCTCCTCAGTATGGAATTCAGACCAAGGAGGGGACTAGGGAGCAGGGGCCAGCAAGGAAACCTGAATGACGTCCAAGAAAATCACACCTCCTCTATCCACAGACTTCCAAGAAATAATTTACTTACCCCTGAGTTCACCTGCCTCTGGCATCAGTCATAATCTGAATCACACTTCTGCCACACTGTCTGTTACTCTGTGGACAATTTAGTTTCCTAGAGGGCTGGGATTACAGATGCAGAGCTGTCTACTGTGACCCTTGGGTGCATTGCCAGAGTACAGGGGTAGTGAGGGGCCAGCAGGACAGAAGCCCCAGAAGCCAGCAGCTTCTCAGTGCCCAACCCTGTAATGGTATGGGTGCTGCCACATGCAGCAGCAACTCAGCTGTGGTGAGTAAATGCACCAGTCTGCCACTTGCTGCCACAGCCCGGAGTAACAGCAGGCAGTAATTGCCGCACTTAACCTTATTGTCATGGATTCTAAAGTGTGAATACCAAGATGCTATCACTGATGCATGGAGTCATTCATGCCTCATAAAATTATTATGCTTTACTTGATGCTGAATGTACTGCATCCCACACACACATTACTTAGAGGAGTGAGATCATTAGTCACAATTTACTACACATGAACTACTGCAGTCCTAAATCCAGCTACGACTAGTGATTTCACAATTACAGGAATCAGTATTAAGCCATTTGCATTTAGTAGGTTGTTGTGAGTTTTTTCAAGTTTATGAAGGGTGGAGAATAGTTTCAAAGCAATTCATAAAGCTTTTTAAGAGAGAATTATGCAGAGGGACACTGCCTTACTTGCTCAGCTAAACCTCTGTCACAGGTCCCTCCCATTATACTAAATTACCATTTTGCTACTAACTGTTGCCATTAGAGCTGGTCCAAACTACTATCAGAAGTAAATAATGCTTTAAACTGGGGAGAGGAAATCAGCACCAGAATACTGCACAATTATCTCTTCTGTATAAGTCACTCCAGCACTGCCATGGCTGGTTCCAGGTTGAGGCAGAAGACTCAGCACAACTGAAAGAATCACGTGTTACAGGGTAGGGCTCAGAGCCTAAACAAAGTTTAAACTGAGGCAGATCAGTTCCCTTTTTAAAATTACCTGATTCTGATACAGAGACCAAAACCAAGCACCGTCTGTTCTCAATTATTAAATGCTTCCAATATTTCTACATTCTCAGTTTGTGAATTCATGCTAATAGGAAACAGAATTCAGTATCCTTCTGAAGCACATCTGTCACACAACCAGAATAGGTGTATCATGCATGCTCCTTCCAGTATGGTAAACCTTTATACCAACCTATTTTCAGCCAACAGAGGTTGCTCCTAAAGTTCCACAAACAACCAGAGAAGTAAGACCTCTTAATACAACACCAAGTAGCATGTTACATTATTAAGCAGGTGTTACTTAAAAATCATTCTTCTGCCACAAACCACCAACATTTCCCTATTGTTTTCTAAAATTATAATGCAATCTTCATTACAAAAAAGAAACTCAGGAATCTTTATTTCACACATTCTTCCAATTCACCTTGTGAGAAGTCAAAATGCTTTTTGATTCAATAATAACCTCTGTGGTGACAGTGCACTGTTAGCAGTTACGACGGTTTTATAGCATGGTAAATAAACAGAATATAAATAATAGAGAAACAGCTTTTATTTGAGCAACTTCTCAAGAGAAGCAAGAAAAATTAGGAAAACAAGCACAGAATTCATTTGTATTTACTACTAATGCTTTCCTTGAGTTTACTTTGGAGACAGTCTCTTTTTCTTCTTGTCTTCAAACTCTTAAGTATTTCTGACCTATTTGTTAGACTTTTAATACAGGTAAAGTCACAAGTATAAATTAGCTCTGTTTAAAAATATAATGTAAAGTGCTCCTCTCAGGATTTGTTCAGCTCACTGAATGATTTTATTTAAGCATTTTGAGAAACAGTATATTGTTGAGCAGACATAAGAACCAGATAAATAATATCTCAAACATCAGTACAAACTTAATTTACAAAACCTTTTCAGCACTCTTCTGAAAAAGGATCTTCAGCTGATAAAAATAAAATCTATTAATTACCCTGAAAACCAGACAAGTACTTCTCTTGAATGAAGTGGCCCATATGCTTCTGCCCTCCGGCCATGAGGAAATGAGGGCATAAGACAAGGAGCACAGTGCCACACAAAAAAAGTATGTGCTGTGACATATTTGTATCTTAAAGTTTCTAAAAATATTTTCATGGTAAGATTTAGTTCCTTCTTTCCTTTCCCATTCACCTATGAAAGCACATACACAGGTAAGTAAATATGTGGCTGTACAGATGCATATAGAAGAGTCTGTTAAAGGACCTGTCATAAATTTCAACTCCATCCTTGCAGTAACAGGAACACGCAGACGGGTGATGTTCCAAGGAGCCACCCGTGTTCAGGAGTCACTTGCGGAAGCGTTTGAACAGGGGGTGGATGTGTTTGTTGGAGGACGCCTTGCTCCGGGAGGAGTGGTACTCCATGTACACGGTGTCATCTGCTCCCGACATGGAGCTCATGGTACCTGCACGGCGGGACACCTGCAAGCACAAGGAGCACACACACGTGCTTAGTGTGTGATCTGAGGCTTAAAATATTTGCATTGCATGTGACTTAAAAGATTTACTTCAAAATCTGTAACGACAGATCTGTTACGTTCTCCTTCAAATATGATGGAGAAGGACACAAATTCCATGTCAAATTTCTTCTGAGTGCCCAACAAGTGAATTATTCCAATAGCTAAAGGCTAATAGAGATTAAAAACCCAAATCTGTTCTCTAATGTTTCACAAAGTACCAGGCCATCAATGACAACATCACATTTAGAATTGGATGGAAATAAAATGGCCCAGTTCTGTCCTACCTGTGGTCATCCTTTTCAAAGAATTCTTCATTACCTGAGCTGACTTTGAACCATATTCTCCAGCAACTACTTCTTCCTCAGCATCCAGGTCAGATGCTTGCAGGACTTTCTGGAGAAGCTGCTGCTGTTCTTCTTTGGTTGAAAATGAAAGTTCTTCTTCTTCCATGCCTGCCAGCTTTGTGATTACCTAAGAAACAGAGCACACTACAAGGTGAGGGCTCTTTCTCCTCACTGTTAGCTATTCAAAACCAAGACAATTCCGGATTCCATATCTGGTTGGAACTGGCTTCAACTTTTATCAATGGTTGGAACAACCTCACACTACAGATAGCACAGATACATATAATATCTTGCTAAGTGATGTATATATACATACACTCACAGCTCTTGTTATATATTCTGGCTGGAAATGCAAAAGACAAATCTTTGGGGGAAAAAAAAGGAAAAGAAAGAAAAGCTCTGGGCAGAGCATGTCAGCTAAACATGGTTTATACCAGCTTGACCAATAACATGACCAAAGCACATATAAATCAAGCATGTATTCAAGTTCCTGCAAGGTTGGTGTCATGCTGTAGGCTCTAGATTTGTCTAGTTTAAGAACCAGTATTTTATATTTAACAAAATAATCCAGTAGGTCTGCAGAGACTCAGAATTTTAGCAAGAAGCATTCAGGAAAAAGGAGAAAAGCCCCTAACAAATTGAGATGTACAGCTGTTGGGAGACAGTGCAGCAACCTGCAACAGAGCATCAGTCACAGAGCAAAAGGACTCTTCCAGCCTTTGAGTACTTAAACACTGGGTAACTTCAGGTAAGTTTGCTCTCCTTGGAATTCTCAGTAACTCATCTGATAACTGTGGGTGCAGGGCACATGTGACCTACTGGCAACACAGTGCCATGGGCTCCATCAGCTGACAAAGCTCCTCTTCTGAACTGAAAGATCTCAAGCTTCTGTTCTAAAGATTTGCAACAGACAGCTTACTTTCTTAATCAGAGGTATTTTGAAAATGTCACATTTGACATGGTTTTGAGAAAGACATTCTAATTCAATCACTGATTATGTAGTGCTTTCCCTCATCTTTTCTGCTTACCTCTTGAGTCAATACAATTAGAAACTAATTACCTCAGGAGTCTGAGCAGATCACAAAAACACTGTAAATAAAGTTTAAGGTAAAAGAAATCCATATTAGCTGCCAAGCACTATTTTTCAAAAATGGGGAAGGAGAACACTGGAATGAATAATCAGTGCTGTTATTTGTGGGAATGTCTAGTCTGAAAAAGGATGTTTTCCTGAGAAAACGTCCAAGCCTGAAAAATCCATCAATGGAAGGAACCAGTCCTACTAATGGCTAAAGGAACACTATGGTACTCCTTGTTTATTTAGGAGGATATGTATATGGTCATCTCAAGAATAAAGAAGGAGGAGTCACAAAAATCCATTTTAAATTGTATTTGCCTGTTTCCAGCTCTGGTTGCAAAACAGTGCTAGCATGATTCACAGAATGGAAAGAATTCCCACTGCATCATCTTTTAAGCCGTCCAACTGATGCTCTGTTTAAAAGCTACCCCCAATTCTTTAATATACAGAGTTCTTCTGCAACTGGTTTAAAATTTAGTATATTTAGTCTCTAAATAAAAATACAATACAGTAGCAAAGGCAACTGGTTAGCTAACCAAAAAAAAAAACCAGCTAGCAGTACACTCCAAGCAGTAAACTGTAATAAGGCTGATATTTAAGAAGCAAAGACAAGATATGTGGATTTAGCAAAAACGTATTAGTCCAGTCCTCTTTTTGATGAAAGGCAGAGAATGAAGCTATTGAGAGATGGCAATAGGAAAGTAAGTCCTAAACAAAAAGTGAAAACTGTTACCCTTTTAAACTAGTAATGAATTTTTAGTTATTTAGGAACACAAATCCTAAGGGACAGGACATTAACACTGAAATAATTACCTAAAGAAGAGGTAGAGTCTCCATATTTGGAATACTAAGAAAGCAGACATCTATTGGGAATGCCATACACATAGCTCATCCTTGCTCAGAATGAAGAAACACAATAGATATTTTTTTGGAAGTTTCTTTCAGCCCTATTCTTCTTTGATGACAGCTATGACAGAGTTTGGCAAACAGAAGAAAATATATATTCTAATGTTTTATTTCTAATCTGCAAGTAAGGAACATTTCAGTTCTGGTCAGCAAAAATGTTCCTCTAGATACTCAGCTGGCCACTTGCACTACTTCATTGCCACATTACACCAAAGCTCCTAGGACTTTGAGCTCCTTCCTTGCAAAATGAAATCCCCCTTCTTAGCTCTAGAATCCAGGGCATTCGAATATAAGTAAAGGGATTGCTCTAATCTTCCTGGCTATAGCCACACAGATGCATTTGCTGTAATTAGTTGCAGCTTAGTACTAATCTACACCTTTGTTGAGACACATGCACTACAAAGGAAAAGAAAGTTCCCACCTATAAAGACCATGACAAGTCTGTTTCCAAAGAGCTCTTTAATGGGCTGCTCTTTCCAGAGCAGTGATTTCCTCCAGCCCAGCAGTTCAGGGGCATGTCCTGTACTGGTGCCTCACCCAGACAAGCTCTTGAACAGCCAGATGTGGGAGTCTTATTTTTCATTCTCCTCAGCACTGCTTCTCATTGGGAAGGCTTCTAATCAGAGCAGTAAGCTCCAATTTTTCAAAGGAATAGTTTACCTAAACCCAAGAGCTATCATGATACTCTGCTGCCTTTACAGCCTAACAGATGAGCACACAGGGCAGACCATGCATTAAAAGATAAATAAGTGAGATACACCATGAAATCTATAATATAGAGGAGCTTTGGTTATGTTTAGAAGAAGATGACACAGTGCAATACTGGTCTGAGACTGGAGTTCTTTGGAAATTGTCACTTCCTAAGTTTTGCAAGTTGTCGAAATTGGTGCTGCCCACTGACAACACCCAACACTGCTTTATGTAGTGCCAGTGTGATACTGTATAATGGAAGGCCTGCACAGATGGACAACTGAACAGCACAAACGTCAACCAACCACCAAGGAACATGCACTGCACTCTGCCCGCTTTCAAGTTACAACACTTATCTTTCTAGAAGCTGTACAGAGCTACTTGTATCTGCCCTCACAACAGATGATAAAACAATACCAGGGCAGTTCTTGCTTGCAAGAAAAACCTTCATTAATGCATTCCACAACCAGAATTCCCACATACTGGACCAAATACTAACACTAAACAATACGAAAATTACATTCTTAGGCCTCAAGCATAATAAACAGAAGGAACAAGTTACCTTGAAGCTATAACCTTGATCTACAAGAAACCGTTGCCGTTTTGTTGAATATGCCATTTCCTGAGTGTCTTGGGATACAAGGGAATAAAAAAAGGCATTGTACTCCTCTGCAACCATGCCTAAGAGACAAAAGCACTTAGTGATTACTTTCATTTGGAACACTGCAACAAAGAACAACCAAGGAATAAATACTGAAAACAGGTACTTAAGTAACTTGTCCCCACAAAAATTATTTACATTGTCTATCTGCACCCAGACATTACATAAACTGATTGACACAGCATGGAAACTTCTACTTTTGTTTTTAATAACTTGAAGATAGGTGAAAAGACAAAAACAGAAAAGGAAACGTAGACTAACACAATCACACAGGTGGTCTAAGAAGAATCTGCTGCTTTATTCTGCTAGGCAAGGCGAAAGATAAAATTGTTTTTAAGTCTATCATGTCAAAAAGAAGTGAAAAGTCAAGAGCAAGGACTGCAGTGCATGTCAAAAAAAGTCCAACAGAAAAAGACAAAAGAAAAGTTTAATCCATGTGAACTAGAGTTGGCAGTGTTTTTGAATTTAAAAAGTGAAGCAAAGATATTTAGCTAAGAATTCACAGCAGTATCTGAAGACCAGCACATACCAGGCTGTGCATAAACTCTTTGTTCACATACAGTCCTAAAGGTCTGTTACCCTGGTAACAGGGTTGTCCTTTAAAACTCAGGGTTTCATTAAGACTTTGTCAATTCACTAACACGGGGTTTGTTTGCATTTTCAAACAAAGCCTTACCTGTAAAAAGCACGAACTGCACATAAAATACGTGTCTGCAGAGCTTAAGTCCAAGTTGAAAGTATTTTAAGAGTAATTGTTCTAAACAATAAAAATTCGTTTGGCCATGTTTTACAAAAACACACTAGTCAAAAACCAAATCCAATTTTTAAAAGCAAGTAATCTACAGTGTCAAAAATGTGATTTCTAGAGGCTCACTTCTTAGAATAATACTATGATCCAACAAAAACAATTTCATCTTGAAGAAAATATCAAGGAATGAAAAAGTGAGAGAATTGCCATAGAAAGTCAGTTTTCTTTCAGCTTTTTTTGTCCTTTACAAGTTTTCTCATCACTAAGTTTACTGACCCAGAAGATGCTTCATTTTCATTCACTGGTATATCGGTATATTCTGTTTGACTAAAACATAAAGACAGTATAAAGAAGCCTCATGAACACCCAGTTTCTCCTCCTCTAGGTTGCTATGATCCAAGACCCAGAGCCCAAGCACCACCTCCTTTACCTTTCTTGGCTCTCAGCACTCGTCCCAGCCTTTGAGCCTCCTGCCTTCGTGAGCCACCGTGGGATGAGATCTGAATGAGAACATTGGCTTCTGGCAGATCAAAGGACGTGTCCCCTACCTGCAACAGAGCAGCACCTCTGAGCAGCCTCTTATTTCCACATCTCCCCAGCCAACACCAAATACAAGGCACAGCTCTCTTTGTGAGCTGTGATACGAAGATGTCAAATGCACACCATGCATGTGCAGCTGACTCTAAAAGTTGAATCCAAAGATAGGCACAAGGACACAGTGAATGTACTCCCTCACCTTGGAAATGAAAATAGTGTTGATTTTTGGATTGTGCTTGAAGTTTTGTAGAATTTGCATTCTTTCCCCTTGTGCAGTAGGACCATAGATATAGGGTCTGAAAAGAACACAACATGTACAAATGAAATAAATTCAAGATTTCTCACTCATCTCTTATGAGGTACCATGGCAAGGAGTGCAGGACATCTTTGAGCAGATATGAGAACAAACCAGATTTTGGTACAGATACCAACTTGGTACAGATACTTTTAGCTTGTTTGACTCTTCATGGCAGCTGCCCAGGGGTTTGTGGAACCCTCTCAGCAACCCAGTCAGCCAGAAAGAAATTCTGACAGTTACAAATGTTTTGAAATTACGTGGACCAATGAAGCTGTATATCAAAAGACTGAATACATTTGCTAAGCCTACATGAAAGACTGAAGGCAGCTGTTAAAGACATTTTTTTCCTCAAATGTACTGAGTTAGCACATTTACAGCTGCAACCTTTGCTTCCTGTTTAAACACTTGAAAATATCAGGCTTCTCTATTAAGGATACGCTGGGTGTCACAAATGGGCTGCTGGGTGTTGTTCTGGGAAAATTTATTTTTGCTTTTCAAGCTAACCTCTTGCCCCTTCTAATACCTTCTGGGCTTACTGAAATGATGCAAATGCCTCAAACATTTCATGAGCAGCTCACAGTGGCATTTCACCTATGGTTTCTAATGTCTGACAGTGAATTACATGGAACATTTAATGTCTCAATCCCAAAGACTCACACAAAATCAGTCACTCTCAGACTTCATGAGCAACTTGGTGCTGTGACTTTTCTAGTGTCTGACTGTTTTATTTCTGCCTAAACAGAGTTAAAAACTGAAAAGCTAAGAAGAGAAGAGCCCACACAAAAACAGTGAGCTGCGTGCAGGATAGCACTGCCACTGCTTTGTCATCTGTTGTACTACTTTTCCAAATTAAGGTTACCAAGCATCTCCAAACAACAGGAGTTAAATTTTCCAATTACCATTTTGCTCACAGTTCCATAAATTATTTCTAACACAAGGAACTAAGCTCAAATTTTCCATTTAGTATTGCACATAGATCATGGCTGAACATAAACATGGCAGTGCATGGACTTAGGTTTTCTATTCTTATCAACTAATCCCTGTACACTGGCTCCTCTTGCTTTCTTTACTACAAACTTTATTCTAGGGTTTTTTACCAAACAATCGTAGTAATCTCTAATCTAATTCTTCTATTTATTGTATTTAAGCAGACTTTTAGTAAAAAAACAGCTAAAAAATGAAAGTAGCAAATTAGTCAATTCAGAAAAAATATCTTCATTATTCAATTAGTAGCATTCAGTAATATCTTAAGTCTTATTTTAAATTTCATGTAGTATTTAAATTGTGAAGTTAAATGGCAGATTTAAACTGAAACAAAATTTTTGAGCCTTCCTTTTCTTAAGACCACCAAGAAGGCATTCAAACACATTTTGTATTAAGAACAGAATAATCCTGAACTCCTGGCTATCAATCCTTCAATCCTCCCAGATCCTACTTGACAGTGATTCACTGGCATTCCTGAGTACTTTTCTGAATCCAGAACATTAAGTGCTAAATGGATTCTTTTTTTAATGACTCATTTTCCTCACTGCGAAAAGACATTTGAGGGATTTGCAAACATAGATTCCTCTGCCATTAACTGACATAACTGATAAAACCACAGAGGCACAGTCCTTCAGAAACAGTGATTTAAACATAATAACATCAGTGAAACCAGGCAGTACGTGAGCTATGCTATACTGGATGACAGAATCATGACAGAGGGAAAGCTGGCTGAGCAAATTTGGATTCTCTGGCCCCAAAACCTGTAGACAAAGTAATTCCTGTCATGTGCATGGTCTTCCCCTGATGGCTCCCCACTACAAGGGCAAGGGGGTTAAGGGAGGAGCCAGCAGAGGCAGCCGGACTGTGGCCACCTCTCCTGCCATGGGGGAGCCCACCCAGCCCGCAGGCTCCCATCAGGCCATGAGAAGGGCAGTGGGACCTGTGCTCCTGCTGGGCACACAGCCACAGCACTCCTGCTCTACCCATTGGGCTGCTCTCTCCTGCTGGGCACACAGCCACAGCACTCCTGCTCTACCCATTGGGTTGCTCTCTCCTGCTGGGCACACAGCCACAGCACTCCTGCTCTACCCATTGGGCTGCTCTCTCCTGCTGGGCACACAGCCACAGCACTCCTGCTCTACCCATTGGGCTGCTCTCTCACGCTGGGCATGCAGCCACACAGCCACTCCTGCTCTACCCACTGGGCTGCTCTCTCCTCCACACAAAGAGTTCCTGCCCTGCACAAACTAACAGTTCCCTTTGGTTTAGTCTGCTCACAACAAAAAACCTTCAGTTAAAACAAACCTCACCTTTGTCCAGCACAGCAAGACTGTGCTTTCTTTCTAAGAGTGGCAGCTGGATAACCTGGAGCTCCATAAATGATGTGAGAAACACAGAATTCACTACAGAACATAAAAAGGGGCCACCTACTATTTCTTCAACTGGTTTTCCTGCCACGCTTCCACAGCACCTACCCCACTTACAACTGCTGTGCCCTGTAGCATCCCCTGCCCCCCCAGCATTGCCTGTGCTAAAGGCTTTGTCTGTGGTACACTGAACACTGCTAGAGACATTCCAGAGGCATCATTACAGCTAATCTCTGTCCAGACAGATTAAAAAAATGATGAAAGAGACCACGGGTGTTGGAATTTATCCAACACCATTAGCTCTGCTTGCTATTTGATGTCACAGCATGCCAGCACCACACGGTCCCTTAAAATGCAGTCAGAACTGATTATGAATTTTGGAAAGTGTAAGCTTGTTTGTGGTTTTGCTAAGGAATACTGCTGAAATTCCTAGACATGAAATCATACACTATCAAAATGCCCCACAGCTTCCAGCAAGCAAGGCATTATTTGGCCTTGTCAAAGAAAGGATGAGGCCAGCTTATAAGGTTATGTTTCCCAAAAATCTCTCTATGCCCAATCCTGACAAACTCTCCCTGACCATCCCTCCCCAAATCCTACCAACAGACTGATGCTGACCCCTCATTAAACCCTGTTTGCACAACCTCCCATAACTGCACTCGTATTACAGTCATTTAAGGTAATCAAGGAGCTCTAGGGAGAAATGTCCTTTAGTTTATTAAACAATTGATGCACTTCTAGGCAGTGCACTAGTACAGCGCAGATACCATAAAAGCTTGTCTTTGTTTTTTTAAGACAAGGGTAAGACCTTTTGAGAACTTGAAGAAGAAGGCCTTGGGTCTCAGAACACCCTGAAAGATCCAGAGAGTACATATTTGAAAACCTTTGTCTCAGAGAGACAGGGGAAGCTACCATACATTAAAGAAACCTTTCTAGTGATATTTCCAAAAGCCCCTCTTTCTTCCATTGGCTTTTACTAATTAAAATAATTTTTTCTGAAACAAATGCTAAACAGAGACTCTTTTCAAACACCAAAATCATGTTGCAGTGCCAGTAAAGTCCATCCAAAAACACCCTCCTGAGCTTTTTATGCAGGAGGACTGGAGCTACAGCATTACAAAAAATATCAAAGACTACTGAAAGCTGTGAGATTGCAAGGAAATTGTCATGGAAGGAAGAAAATAACAGTGCCATCATTGGCTGAACACTTACTTCCCAAGTCTGACTGCATATTCCTTCAGTGCAAACACATTGTCAGCAAAGACGATGATTTTATCATTCCGTCGCTCATGAAACTTAATCAGGAACTGACAGGCTCTGAATTTATTTGGGTTCATGGTGTAGAGCAGTATCCTTTTCTTTGTTTTAATAGCTACATATTCTCTGTAAAATTCAGGTGACATTGGGCACCAGACCTACAATTAGAAAACACACACACACTAGCACTCTGTTATTTACTTATTTAATCCCAGTGGGAACTGCAAAGATATTGGAGGCTGGTAACGCATTAGGACTTTCTGTATAGGGCAGGTCACACATTTTAGCACAGTCATTTCTGTACCGAAATGAAAGCTACAAGTCACTGAAGTCTCTTGCACCGATAAAATCTGTTTTTTCAAAATGCTTTGGCATTGAGATCCATGACAGAAATAGGCAGCTGGACTGGAACAAGACTGAAAGATAGTTACTTCATGTTCACACTTAAATAATTTACTACAAACTACTACTTCCTACAAAGCAGTAATTAAGGGAATGAACTGTGTACTCTCCCTCTCACAGCAGTCAAAGCTTTTTCCCATAAAGACCAATTTTCATCCATATTCTGAAAGCTGAGACACATTTTGTCTTCATTACAGAACAAATTCACCCATCTTTCTCCATATATCCACAGCTATTGAGTCTAGAACTTCCAAAACACTAGGATTAATTAGAAGTTTTCAACACACAATAACATCACCCCAGGATTCCTAAGCAATTCTTCTATTATGTAAACAACAACCATAGTACTTCAACAAGTCTAGGTTTATTTTTTCTACTCTAGCATGAAAAAATAATAAATTATCTAGTTTAAGCCAATGAAGTCACACTATTGATAACATCTGACACTATCCATAGGGGATATAATTTGGGAAACATTCACTCTGCTGTACAGGAGTTATTCCCTCATATCCATTGCACAATAGATATTAACAAACTACCACAGAGAAAAGCCTCTTTCATAACCACCATTCAGCTAAGGAAGTTAATGACAATTTACAGTAGGTGATTTAAACAACATTAATTGTTCTGTACTGATAAGACCTAATTTTTTATTTCAAAATATTTTTTCCAGTGACTTAAATTCCAGATGATGCTTTTATTATCTTTTGATGACATTAAAATAAATTCTTGCACTGAATAGGCTCTGTTGTTATTGTGTACTGTCTACATGAAAGACTTAAAACTCTTGAACCAGCAGACAATTACATCAAAGTGACAATGAGATACAAATACTGACCATTTGACTGAGGTAAAAAATTTCATCTATTTCATCTATTGCTCAATGCCTCTGACTACATGGCAAACACATGTATTTTTTTTTTCATTTTACATTTTGCAAGACAGGCACTCCAATCCAAAGATTTAGTATGGCTACTCAGAAAGCTGAAAAACTCTGAAAAAACAGGTAAAGAACAGGTTTGTTGTCTTTTTTTTTAACTTTGTGTAACTTTTTAAACTGTGCTGCTCATTCTCTTTTAGAGCAGTGAAAGAGCAACACCTACAACAACAACGACCTGCCCCATGAGACATCAGCACTGCCCTCTCCAGCCACCTGGGAAGAACTGCACTTGAAAAGTGAGCCAGACACCTTTCCTGGCTGAGGGGAATAAACCAGGTTGATTAATGGTGCTACTCCTCAAGGAAATCCAAACAAATATGCAGAGCAGTTGTGCACATACTGGACTCAACACTGGCCTTTTTTGTTCTTTGCTTTTGGTAGAGTCATCAAATGTTAGTTCAAAACACTGGCCTAAGGAATAGAAACTTCCAGAATTTTCCCATCATTCAGAACAAAAGGTAGCCCATGCTTCATTTTTTAATTACTAAAAGGCAGTTCAGGGACTGAGAATTTTGCTTAGCAGAACTAACCAAAGTGCCTAAATGCAAACCTGAATTTGAGGACTGGTTACTCTCCCTTCAACAGTTATTTTCTAGGTCCTTTTCGCTTGCATTCTGTGAGTTCAAAGCCGTGGGTTTTTTTCCTTCTACAACCTCCAGTTTGCACAGTGTTCAAAAGGAGAACAGCTGACCTATATTTGCATATTTTATTCCAGTACCAGAGCTAGGGAGAATTGCACGAAATTAACAAGACAGGCTTAAAATAAACCACCACAACAATAACAACAACACAAAGACAAAAAAGCCCCAAACTCTACCATAACACATTGCAGCTGCTAAAACTTTACTTCCATTCAATGAGAGACCAAATAAATTAATGAAAAAGCAACCCCCTAATGCTTACATGGAAACATTGTAAATAACAGCTTGGAGAAAGTTATACTCTTCCCTATTATATTCTTCCATGTCAATTACCAGTGATAATACATTGAATTAGGCTTTCCAGAAAGATTACTTTAACATTCTAATGTGCCTGTGCAAAAGATTTTCACCTCTTTCGATACCACCAGATTTACCTCTCATCCATATGCTGGAAAGAACAGAGGTCACATCTGTATACTGGAAAGAATTATGAGATCCAGTCCTACATTTTCAAGTTTCACCCTCACATGTTCAGGCTTGAAATAAGCAAGTGTTTTCTTATGTATTTTAAAATTTCTACTATTGTTCTTTTTTATAAGAGCTGCAAAATTTTTTCTCAACTTTATAAGCATACTAAATATACACTAATAGTACCAAAAAGCAGAGCATCACCTCAGCACACTGGACTTTAGCAATGTAGCCACTGTTCTGCAGCTCCATCCAGTTGGCTTCATAGAGCTTTGGTCCAATCAAGAAGTTCAGGTCAACAATTTTATCATCTTCTCTGACCAGGGTAGCAGTCAGCCCCAGTTTACAGTGAGCTTGGACAATAGTGAGCACACGCCTGAACATCTTTGCTAAGAAATCCAAGACAAATTTTTTGTTAATTTTCCTGAATGCTTTCAGAAGATAAATACTGCAACTTTTAAAAGACATTTTCATCAACTCCTGAGCATACGGCAAGCACAGCATCGGGAAATCATACTCCATTGCACACATACTCCTAACAAATCTATAGCAAAACTTCACAGTGATTGCAGCTTTACTTTGCATTGCCAAGTATACTCTGAAAATCCCAGTAAACTTTCTTTATTATTTTCTATTCCCCAAGAGAAAATTAATATATTCACAGGTTACACGGCTTGGTTTGGGTCTCTACTATTTCCTAGCAAGAACTATGACACAAGGACTATTGGCTGACTGCCACATTCAGGACTTGCAGGATATGGCAGAATTACTCATCTTCAGTATTGCTAGAAATCACAGAGGAGTTGCTGTACCTTCATTTCTATGAAACCAAGCAAGAACAAAAGTGACAGAACAGTGCCAGCATGCTACTTTGATAAAATGGCAATTAATCACCAAGATCTACTTCTGAAAGAAGAAGACCTCAAAATATACTCAAGTAAGAATAAGGAAGAACAGCTAACAGAATCTTGGGTGCTTTATTAGCTAGGATTATTCCACAGACACTTTAATAGCACATTATTGCTTTCCAGTAGTACAGATCTCAGTTACATGGCAATTTCAAAGACAGCAGTTATTTCTGGATGTTAATCACTATGGTTACTCATAAATATTAAAAGCTGGCCTGCAGTGACACTGCATCTATGAGAAGGCAGATGAATTCCTCTCCTGTTCAAATATGTCTACAGCAAAATTATGCAAACGTAATTCAGGTATTTTAAGAGCACTTTATCAGCCTACATGGAGGAACTTTTACTTTACACTGCTATTACAGAAAACACAGTGTCTCCTTTGAAGGGTTCAGAAAACTAGTGGTCAGCTAAACTATGTAGTATCAGAGGGAAAAAAAAAAAAAAAAGTAGAACAAGGCAGCTTACTTGTTCCAAAACCCTAAGCCATGGGTTTACTCACTACATTAATCATGAGAAGAACAGCAAAAAAACCACCACTTCTACAAGAACAGAAGGACATTAACAATGTGTGCAACATGGAAGGTTTGCACACCTTTTCCTTACCAGGAATGGTATGGACTTCATCCAGTATCATAAGGCCCCACTCTTGACTTTTAAGCCACTCCATTACTCTTTCTGCTTCCCAAGACCTTTTTGTCGTGTGCCCCAACATGGAGTATGTGCTGATGGCAACAGAACAGCCAATGGGCTTGTCTTTGGCATCAGAGGTAAAGCGACAGATCTGGCTGTCGTCGATGGTGGACCACATCTTGAACTGGGCCTTCCACTGCTCCACAGACACGGCAGAATTGCCAAGCACCAGGCACCGCTTGCGCACAGTGCACGCGGCTGTCACTCCCACCAGAGACTTGCCAGCACCTGCAGGGCAGGAGGAGTGACACTCATTAGTCACCTCTCAGACACCACTGGAGTAGGAGGAAGACAAAACCAAAGAGCAAAGGAAAACTGTGAGAGGATATGAAATCATGCAAAGGGAAATTTCTTTGTTATTTCTTTGCTACAACAGTAATAAAGAGATCAAGTATTCGCTTCTTAAAAATACAGCTGGATTATCTACAGGACAACTGTATTTCCTCAAGAAAATAAATTGCAAACAATGGCTTTGACGATTAGAAGCAATAATTTTAATGCTTTTTAATTTCAAAAGAATGTTACATTACAGGTGGTTACAGAAAGCTTCCCTAGGTGTTGGAACTCAGGACATCGCTCTGGGTGTCCAGAGCGGCCGGGACCCCTGCCAGGGGGCTCAGAAACCCTGGCACAGAGCCCAGAACGCTGTGGTTTTGATTATGACCTGTGGAGCAAATTACCAGCCTTGAACGAAGACCAGCAAGCCACAGCAGTTTAAGTAGCATAATAGTGAAATTATCACAGGGTGAAAAAATAGATTTTTGAGGTTTCTAGAATGGGGGTTTCTGTGGCAAGATGGAGGGATTTGGGCGTGTCCAGCCTTTCTCGTTCTTCTTCTCTGCCTCCATCTTCTGCTCTGATGTTGGCACTTTTAGATTGGTTTAGAGTAGAAGCTCACTGTCTAAAACAGGCGATAGGTATTGTAAAGTAATTGTAAATATTGTATATGTAGTTTTTAGTATAAAGAGATAACACTGCTCGGGGCCAGGCAGTGTGCCTGGAACTGTCCTGCTGGACGACCTTGGCAGGGCAGGAGAAAAAGTTTTATAGATAAGATGCAATAAACAAACTTGAGACCGAGAACTGAAGAACTCCAACTCATTCTTCAAGCACGCGGGCTGAAAAAGAGACTTTTCACATATCTCGGGGTCACAGTGATTTGGACCCTCGAGACCTGGGGGTGCTCTATTCTTCTGTCTCTGCCACTTATACATTCCCACACAAAGCAACTCCTTAAATCTTCCCATCCTTCACACTTCTCCCAGCACCCCTTACACACTCTCAGGCCCTCATCACAGGTCCCATGTGCCTCCTTCTCCCCCAATACTGAGGGCACTGGCACACAGCCTCCTGTTTGCTCCTTTTCCCCCTGTTTTCTGTAGGCTGTCCCAGTCAGCATGTTTCTCATTTCTTCCTCAAACTCTCCTGCCCAACACCTGTACACTCAAGCTCTTTCCTTCCTTGGACACCCCTTTATGCCACCTTTGTATTCCCAGCTCCCCCCAGTTTCCCTATTCCCAACCAAGGGAAAAATTGCAATGCCAACAGCTTTACATTTGATGGGAAGATGAGCAGAGGTGGCAGAGGGCACAGTGGAAGCAGGACTGGCAGTGTAAAGGTACCACAGCTGCTCCCCAGCCCCTGCCAGGACACTGACAGTTCTGTGACCCAGCTCTCCCTCAGCACAGCCTCACCACCAGCTCAATAAAAACCACCAGGACTCTGCACACTGGGACCAGAACAGTCCCTGCTGCTGTCTGAAATCTAGGCAGCTGCCATCTTTGGAATTTTCTTTACTATAGGCAAATAAAGAACAAATTATCTAGATACCAACACAGAAACTTACCACATGGCAAGACAATAACACCAGACCTGGCTCGTCCATTCCCAAACATCTTCCTTAGGCTTTTCTCTTGATAGGGCCTGAGGACTGCAGTAGGTTTCAGATCTATATTGATGTCAGGATTTACAGAATCATTTCTGAAATCATATTCTGCCAGCAAGGGGTACTCCAAATGGATACAACGCTTCTGAAGTTCTTCAATCATCTCCTGAAGAGGAAACAAAGCTTTAGTTGATAAATTCTCTACATCTGAGTTCTCTACATCTTTTCCCTAAAAACAACTAGGTTACAGAGTACCAAGTGAAGTTACATTTATTTTTTATGCTTATGAAATCTTATTCTGGAAATTTACCTGTAATTACCCCAGCCACCAAAACACTTTGAGCAACAGTTAATATTAGAGAGGGCTCTTTAGGCAGATGGAAGAACATGACACATTCAGCTCAGATTGCTGCTTGCCCAGCAATGACTAACCTAAACCCTGAAGTCTTGCAATGAAGAGTTCAGTAACAGACACAAAAGATTCTCTACATTACACAAAGCTGCACATCTGTTATCCTGAAAACCTCTATAGCCCGTATGGAAGTTATTCCAAGACAATGACAGGTGAATCAGTCAACAAGAGGTTGTTGGTTTGGGTTGGCTTTTTTCAAATAAACAAAACAGCTACTAAATTATCCTTTTTTAAATTCCTTTTTCCCCCTACTAAGGCATCATTGGAATCACCAAGTCCAAAATCAACTTGAGAAGTTCTATAGAAGCTCTCTGAAGGTCAAGCAAGGACTGCAGTCCAACCTCTAGCTCCCCTTCTCAAGTGATGAAATTGGAACCACCAAGAATGAGTTACTTCTGCAACTATGAAGTACAAACCAAAAGGAGGAGGGAAAAGGAAAAAAACCAGCTCTCTGAAAGCAGCCCTCTACTGAATTCTCATCTTGAACCAAGTAATACTCAGCCACACGTGACAGGGGCCTCCCTAAGTCCCTGGAGCCTCTCTGGCCTGTTAGCACTGTGCTCTGCTGTCATTGTAGGACACAAAAGAACACAAGCGGGTACTGCTGTTCTCAAGGTGAAGAAAAAAGGGAAGTTTATTTTCTGACTCTAACCTTTCTAGTTTTCCAAAACTGACAGTGGATTAGAGGGTGACAGTGCCACCTCTCCAATGACACTGGACAAACTAACGGTCTATCAAATTTCTCTTCTTCCATAAAAGAATGCAAAACAATGAGTTATTTACAGAAAGTGTGTGAGAAAGTTTGCTACAAAAATGTCAACATCAGAAAGCTTAGAAAATCTTAAAAAAAAATCAAGACAACACTCTGCAGGCAGGGAAAGAACAAAATCTACACTGCCACTCTCCAAGATTCTAAACTTTTGAAGGTAAAAGGAAAGAAATGTTAATGATTCCTAGTGATCTCCTCTACCAAACAAAGAGCCACAGTCCTTTCTAGTAAGTTCTCATGCTTATATGCTTCTGTGCAATATTCATACCTGCTTGACTTCAAAAGACACCGTCTGCGTTTCTTCCTCCTCCTCCTCATCTTTGTCCATCTGCTCATAAAACTCAAATAAGTCAGCTGGGACATCTGGCTTATTCTGAGCATCTGTTCCCTGTGAAGTTGATGGACCAAGGCCACCTTCACTAGATTTGGAAATCTGAAATAGAGGAACATGAAATTTCACCACAAGTTTCATTAGAGACACACTCTGACTCCCCTCTTCCTCCCAAAGTCAAGCTCATTAAAGAGGCAGAATTTGTTACTGGCAGAATGAAGCTGATACAACAAACAAACAATAGCAACTCCAAACTACTCAAGAGTTTACTTCCAGTCACTGCAGTTATTTTAGAATATGGCTGGACATACCGCTGATTTACTTGTGAACGTCTCTGTAATCAGCTCTGTCTCTTCACCTTCAGCATTTCTCAGGCGACATTCTTTAATTACATGGTCTTGCAGAAGCTGCTGAATGACATCAGGGTGGGTACTTTCCACAAAATACCTAAAATGAAAGAATAAAGGAAAACATTTTAATGAATTCATCAACTGAATAACTCACAGAAA
Source organism: Haemorhous mexicanus (assembly GCF_027477595.1). Classification (NCBI taxonomy): domain Eukaryota; kingdom Metazoa; phylum Chordata; class Aves; order Passeriformes; family Fringillidae; genus Haemorhous; species Haemorhous mexicanus. The sequence goes on from NC_082348.1 coordinate 14,164,431, forward strand.
GAGTGGCATAGATGCATAACTAGATGCACTCTAAGCATCCAGTCTTGGGGTGCTAATTTAAAAATAAAGACATTATGGCAACCAAAACTTTTAAAAGATGTCTCACACCAAAAGCATCATGTATTGTGCAGTTATCCCTCCACCTTACTCAAATGCTCTCTAACCTGAGTGGCAAACTCCAGCAGAAATACCCACACAGACCTCTTACATACGCGTCTTATTTGTGACAAACACAAATTAATTGTTTTGACTGAACTGAGATGAGTTTGTGAAAATGCCGGATGTGGTGTTTTCAAGACCTGTCCACAGCACCAGAAAAGCACAAAAGACAAAACCCCAAACTTCCAAAACACAAACCACCTAAAATTTTAAAACTAATGCATCCTAGAGATTCCTCAATGATGATGCTGGCTGAAGATCACAGTTAAAATATGCGCTGATTTCTCCAGGCCCCATCCAGCATTATCCTCTAGCTTTAAAACAAGTCAGATTCAAAAGAGACACAAGCACCCACCTCTTGCTACTGGATTTGCTTATCTTTCTCCAAATGATTTGAAAACCTTCAAGACATATTGCAAGTCCAAGCAATAAACAAACAAACTACAATATCAAATTTGCAACCTACTTTTAAAAACATGATGACAACCAGCACTGGCTCAGGATAGCCAAACACAATTCATGAGCTAATGTATTAAATACTTCCAAAAGCTGTAAAAGTGATATCTGAGAGCTGTTACACTCAGCTGGCAGCTGTGAGACTCCAGAGCTCCTGAGAGCACTCACTCACTCAGCTGTGCATTTGGAGGGTTTGCTGCCACAAGAGCCAAGGAAGAAGCCACTTACCTGTTATGTTTCAGAACCAGCTTCACCTTCCCATAGCTGACGGTGCACAGCTACAATGAGAGCAGTCATTAGGAACATGCAAAAGAGAGATTCCATGTTTAGGACCAAACACTGCAGTGGCTTTAGGTCTTTGTGGGGAAGCACCTTACCACAAAACATTTACTTGCACTGCAGTTATGCTCATGGAACAAACCTGAAAAGGCATTTTCAGAAGATGCTCACATCCTGTCACACAGGAGATCAGGCACAGATACTCACTTTTTATGCCTAATTTCAAACTGTTTCCAAGACTATGAGAACACATTTGTAGGATAAGGCAGGCTGCCTCATAGTGGCCCACTATTACAGACTGCTTCCTACATTCTCAGTTTTCCTTCAGAGCAAATCTGAGGAAACTTTCCCCATGTACAAGTTGTACTGGCTGAAATTATCCACACAGACACTTAAATGTACTTTTTATAAATCCCACAAAGGCTATATTATGAAAATAGTATGTGTGCAGCAATATCATATGCAAAAAGACAGAAAAAAATATTCTCTTGAAACGACGACAGAAGAATAAGACAGTTAAAAGTGATGAATGATCAAAAAATCAATTAAGCAGAGGCAGCAGGAAAGGAATTCCTTAGTAGAAACAGATGTATTTCCAATGCCAGTAGAACAGCCTTACCTTGATAAACTGAATTATTCCATCTGGGACACCAGTCTTGCTGAGTTTCTGCAAATACTCAGTGATGTCACTTGTCTGCAAGCCCACACTCACAGCAGCATACAGGGAGTAAGCAGTCAGCTTGTACTCATGAATATGAGTGGGTCTGCACACAGGCTCAGCAATGGCAACCAGAAAGTCCTGTGCATATTTGTAAACTGGAGAAAAGGCTTCCAAAAATATATGGCCATCAGGAGCCTACAGAAATAAACAAATGCTGAAGGCAGAACACTGTTAGTTGAACTGACTCTCATAATGAAGATATGAGAAAATGAATAAACACTAAACTTTTGTCTTCTGAAAATGATCCAGGAATTGATTTGTCCATGTTCCTTCCATGGCATTATGAATAAGCCACACCCAGATCGATAAAGTTTTTCCAGACTGACATACTGGGGTATTCCTTCTTTTTTAATGCTAAAGAAATTGCTTGAATAGAGGCAAGCTTCCAGCCCCATTCCCCTGGAACAACAAAACTGCTTGCTCGTTTTAAGCAGAATGAACAAATGAATGAATGAAGGCAGCACACGGGTGTCACAGCCCCAGGTGCCTGTACAGCACTTGGTGACAGGCACCGTGCAGAAGCTGGCTGGGAAACCACCTCTTCCCTAGATGCTGCACCACTGGCCACACCTTGGGCAAGTTTACTGGCATCCCTTTCAAAGGGCACAGAAAACAAACGGCACCAGTACGGAAGATGAAGCCAGCCTGTCTTAAAGCCGTTTCACTCCTACATACAAACCCTGCTACGGGGTCACTGCAGTGATAGATGCCCCTCGTGTCATCAGCCAACACGCTGCTCTACAGCCCTCCCCGAGACGTCTGGCTGAGCCGCAGCTGGGCCCGGCCCTGCAGCACACCCGGAGGAGCGGGAACCCCGCCTGGAGGCTGCTGGGGCTGCAGCAATCCCCTGGGCACTGCCGGGGCTCCTGTCCCCGCACAGGCGCTGCAGGGGACGCACCGCCCCGAACCGCATCAAACCCCGCTCCCAGGCACGCCCGAGGCTCTCCACCCGCACACTCCGGCCCGCCCTGCGCTCCCCGCCTGACCCCGCAGCAGTCCGGCTTCTCCCACTCCCCGGCCCGGTCCGTGTTCCGCAGCGATCCCGACCCCCGCGAGTCCCACCCTCGGGCACACGGCGACAGCGGCCCCGCCGCCCCCCGCGCACGCACCACCCAGAGGGGCCGCGAGCTGTGGTCGGCCTTCAGCGGCATCTGCAGCCGGTAGTCCTTGGCGCCGTACTCGTCCACCTTGGTGCCGCTCTCCTCCACCTGCTTCCCCGCCGCCGACGGCAGCGCCTCCTGCGGCTCCTTTCCGGCACCTTCGTCCTCATCGTCTTCGTCGTCATCGTAATGGCGCTTCTTGGACTTCTTCTTATCTGGGAGCAGAGCGGGAGCCGTGACGAGCCGCCCCTGGACCCCACTCCCCGGCCCGGCCCGGCCCGCGCCGCTCCCCGGCCCCGCTCACCGCGCTCCTTCCTGCCCATGGCCGCCGCGCGCCGCGCAACGCCCGCCCGCGCGTCACTTCCGCACGGCAGCGCCGCGAGGGGAGGAGACACCTTCGTTTCTCTGTTCCCGGGGCCGCCCCCGCCGCGGGGAGAGGCGCGGGCGGGCACGGGGCGGGACCTCGGGTACGGGGCGCGGCCGCACCCTGGGCGACGCCCGGACCAGCCGGAAATAAGGAAAAATAATTAAAAATTAATAAAAGAAATTGAACTTCCGGAAAGCGCACAGTAAATAAAAATAAAAAAGCCAACGCGGAATTGAGATACAACAGTGACACTGCGCAGTGTTCTAAAATACAGAATACTTAAAAGAGAAATCACACTGTTGCCCCTACAGAGTGTTTTAATATATTTCTAAGTACAATTCGTGTCTGATTTTGGAAATACAAATACATTTCGAATGGTTAAAAACAAAAATTAAAAAAATATTTTGAACATCAGCCAGCTGAAAATATATTTATCTAGTAAATCATCTCTCAAAGCTTTTATATATTTAATTATTCTAACTAAACATAGTACCCTTAAAAAACAAGTTCATAAAAATGTAGAAATGAAATTGTGGAATAAGATTACTGGGATATATACACACACACATTCAATGCATACACAGAATTACAAGGCGGGGTTGGTTGGTTGTCTTTAAGTTTGGGAGGTTGTTAGACAACGGAACTAGCAAGCAATGCCCAACTCCTGAGTTCCTCAACCGTGATAACCATAATCTAATTTTTAAATTGTTTTTATCTTTTTTTTTATACACAAGATATTCCATGTAAAGCAGCAACAGCAGTGCAGTTACTGGCAGCAACATCTCAAAAGTAATAAAAAACCCCATACATCCAGACAGTAGTACATTGCACACACACATGATTCTCATACACCCATCGACAATTGGTCAGAGTATTAAATCAGTGTACAAATTAAATATTTCCAAAAATGTGCAAAAAAGTCAACGTTGATAGAAAAAAACACCTTTGTGTACATACATTACAAACTGTGCCCAGCATTCAACTGAGAGTAAAAACATTTACAGTGAGAAACTGATAGATTAAATAGAGAATTTAATGGCTACATAAAAATGTACATTAGATCAAGAGTAAATTTACAAAGTTTTATTCATAGCTTCATGAAAACTAAAAGCCTACGTTCCAATTAATCTAAGTCTCCTCCACATATTTACAGTGATACTCCATTATACAACTCCTGTGAGGTCTGAGATGACAGACACTATGCTTTAATAAACCATTCCAATTTTAGGGTGACACCACCTTCTTTTACTGGTATTAACAAGAAACAAACACTAGGGAACTGACAATCTAATGGCTGTTCAGAAAAGAAAATGCAATCCTTGCTTTTATATCCACATTATATAAACCTCTGGGGAAAAAGGATCACCTAGTTTTCGGGTAAAAAGCACAAAAAAGCTCTGATGTATTTCCTATGACTATCCACTCATGAGCTGGAGTATCCTTTTCCTTATTTCTCAACATAAGACCCTGACCTCCAATCCATACCTGTGGACTCAACGTAAGGGCTGAACCATGAGATACAATTTTTATACCGTTTAATCCAGGCCCTCTCCCTTTAAAATAAGTTTCTGAAAACTAAGCCCTAGCCAAGGTGTGACTGCTCTGAAACAAGAGAAATATAATTTCCTCCACCCCATCTACCTCTCCACTCCCCACACAAATATATTGCTAGAGGAAACCCAAGGATTGCACCAGCAAACTGCAGGGAGCTGCAGCATCCTGGGTTCAAGTGACGGGCTCCCTGGTCTAAAGCTGGACACACACCTTACTCAGGAGCTATCAGGGGCCACCACCTATGCAGGACTTAATCTTTGACAGCCAGAAAGAAAAATAAATGGTGTGGGCCAAATGGGGGATATCAAATGAGAAAGGAGCTCCTTTGCTTCTGATCACAGATTTTGATTCAGAAACCCTGGCTTGATAGCAAACCTGTCTGACCCCTCAGTGCACATTAGTGGCTACTCCTGAAGGCAGCACCCACACCCAAGAACCTGTGGGTGACATCTGGCTGTCACATAAAGTGGATTGGCAACTTCCCAGAGCTTGGGAACATTCTCACTATGGTGCACAAAACAGATGAGGTCACAATTTTATCTTCATGGTGTTCCTGAAATATCCCAAGGCTTAAACCCAGCTACAGAAGTCACCAGGTTTTAGTCACCAAGCTTATGCAGTAATTTTAGAATGACAACAGTAAGATTAAATTAGAAAGAGCTTTTAAAAAGAAGACTCGGTTTTAATACAAGCATGAGTTTTGCATATCGAACAGCAACTATAAACACCCACGTGTCTGAAATATGGGCAGTGTCTACCACTTTTTACTAGTACCTGCTTTACTCAGTCAGCAACAGCTTACTGGTGGATGCACACTATTTATAAGAGACATGAAACATCACTTTTGGCTGTATGTATACGGGATAGAAAAGCTTTGGTAATTGTACATGATTCTACACTGCAGACTTGTCATTGCCATAAGACAGCAAGTTACCAGCAAGAAGAAATGACACTGGCAATACTTTCGCTTTTCCAGAAACACCATAGGGACTTACATTCAAGCACACACATTATACTTCTCTATATGCGTGACACAGTCTTTCAAGATTTAAAAAGTAAGAAATTGGTTATAAATAAGTGTAGATCTGACCAATTTGCTCAAGTCTCTGAAGCTGCAGTTAGACATTGCTCTATGCTGTCCAAAAGAATGGCTTGCTGTACTGCACTGTACCTATGGGTGCTACGAGGCTTTCAGTCAAGACAACAGCAGGATTAAGATTATCCAAAAAGCACAGGAAAGAAATCTGTTGGTTTGCTTGGACAGATCAAATTCCTGTGCACTGAAAGTAAACAGCTTTTAATACAGTACCACACTTACAAATGTACCAACTTTGCTTTCAAGCCGAGTAAGAACTCTGCTGCAGAGTCTGGTACCCAGAGCCAGGAAGCCAAATCATGACAATCCAGTTACTTCAGGACATGCAGACAAATCCTCTTTCTGGCATGTACGTTGGTGTACAATATCCAGAATGCAAATACAAACGTGTATTAGCACAGGAAGCCAAAAATCACTTTCAAGTTCTGAATTTAAATCTCTGCTGCAGATTATAACTCCAGCACACTTTTCAATGCAGTTAGAGAAGCTCTGCTTTGGGCACTTTGAAAAAACCTTCTCTAAGACTGCTTTAGTGACATGGAATTGTATGACATATTTCAATATGGTGTTCTAACATGAACAAAATTAAGGCATACAGAGAAAAAGGCACTAGCTAAAAAAACCTCAAACCTCTTATTTTACTGAAAGGACTATTTAGCTACAAATCTAATTGGAAATCAAGTTAGAATTTTTAATACTATATTTAAACTGTCAAGAAAAGAAGACTGTAGATTTAACTATGCAATTACTAGATCCATACCTTTATGAATGCTTCTATGGATATTTCTATCACCCAAATAAAAAATAAGCAACTTTCTCTAACACAACACAACTGAAACCTTGAGTCATGCTCTAACAGGGCTGTAAGTTACACCATTAGAACCATACCACAGAAGTAGCTTTTGTCAATTAATATGTGCAACAGTCAGAATACTAAAAATCATTAGATAAGTAAGACTGTTGAAAATACACATACTCACCAAGAATTTCAACCCCTATTTTTTGAGAGTACAGCTTCATCATGGCATTTACAGAAAAGAAAACCAACACTGCAGCAGTATTGCTTTCACTGGCATTTCTTTTTTTATAATTGGATTCAATAATTAAGACCAATTCATGATTCTAAAATGCTGGTGGCTTTTTAAGTGGGATACAAGAAGTTGGGAGTAGGGATCTTGGCTCTGCAATTCTCCTCCAATGGAGTATAAAGCTTGAAATTCCATGCAACCTCACAAATTGTAGAATGAGGGGTCATTCATCATCACCCCAGGAGTCCCTGTAAGTGTTTAACAAACCCTGCATACAGCTTGTTTTACTATATTACCCCACTGGGGGTTAGTAATAGCCAGCCTCTTGGTAAAAGTCTGATTTAGCTTCATAATTATTTCTAGCTCAAAATATTTGTGTTAATAACCATCTAATTTACTGTAAGTTATTTAAGTCAATAAAGAAATTATCCTTAGGGTGAAAAAAGCTAGCTCAAGCCTAACCTTGGTTAAATTTGTAAAATTTTACTAGAATCACTCAAACTGGAAAATGTCAACTTCGTTTAAGAAGCACATTGGCAACTTTCTGACATGCTAAAGACATGATGGAAAATGCATTCTGAAAGTTGCTTTTTTCCTGGCTCCAAAATCCTGACCGTTGTCATGACTGCATGCCATTTTTTTTTTTTTTTTTAGAAAAGGCACAAAAGCAGCAAACTTGATTGTTCAGTAATTAAAAATCACAACAAGGAAGTGATATTGCAATATACATGATCCAGCACTGTCTCACAGAAAGGTCACATTATAAGAAAACTAGATTCTGAAAATTTTCAAGCTTCAGAGAGTGCAGTTTCTCTCTAGAATAGTATATTTAAATGTAATGAATGCTACAGATAAACCTGGTTACATTTTCCCTTTAATGTCCTTTTTTGGTAATATAAAATTTCCTTACCTTTTCAGGAATCACTGACCACTACTGATTTTTATATACATTTTCACCTTGGTTTTGGTACCTTCTTTGTCTGAAATCAATAATTTCAATTACATGATCTTGAAAATTACCTACATAAACTATTAGGTTCTACATTAAACTTCCCATTCCTACTGTCACTAAAATTTGCTTATACAGCAAAGGTCCCTTACAGCAGAGTACATATCAATTCTTCTTAAAGACTGCTTAATAGCTTTTATCTAGTGACAGAGAAACAAAAAAAAAAAAGTCAGTACAAGCTGCCTTTCCTTTCAGCCTTTTACACTTTTCCTGGTCTGACTAGTTACTCCTGTGCTCAGGAAACCTTGCACAGTTGTCTACCCTGACCAAGAAAATTTTAAGTTGTGTAAAATACTCACATAAGCTGAAGAAATCACCACTCTCGGTCTCTGGAGAGATGGCCACAAAAGTCATTCTAACTCCACTACAGGTAAAGTGATTAGGATAGATCCATACTCCTGCTTATGCTCAGGTAAAACACATGGAATTCAGCAGAATAAATTCAGAAATCTCATATGTGAGTGACTGTGGGAATGGGTAAGCTTATTCTTCTGTCTGCATGCATTTTGTAAACCTGATAGTCCTCTAAAGATGCAGAACAGGTAGAGCCTTGTCAGACTGGACAAGGGTAACAGTACCAGCCTGCTCTGCCTTTAAAAAACAACAAAAGCAAGCAATGAAACATCCAAAACAGTAAACATAATTTCAGTTCTGTTGTCCAATAGTTTATTTCCAAATGCCCCTTTAAATTATCTATGTTCTGTTTTTCTACAAAAATATGAGAGTCTGATTTTTCTGTTGTGAAAAGACAGTTACTCACTACACCTGATCAGTACCTGGGCTTCTCAGCTGAGAAGCAGTATCTCAGATTTTTAATTCTTTTATTATGCTCTTTCAGAAATAGAAAAAGTAATAAACTCACATTTTATGACAGCTGGAAATCTGACAAACACCAATCTGGATTATCAGGCTGGAATATTTACACTTATGTTATTTAATTGCTGGCTCTCTCTGCACTTTTGGCCTATTCTTTGTACAATTTTCTGTGCTGTGCCTCCTTCTTCATAGGATTAATCAGTGCAACCTTATTAAAAATATAACTGGAGCCTTAGCTTTGTCAGTGACTCTTTCCTCATGTTAAGAGATGTTTGACTTTATTTCAGGAATTTTCAACGCATCCTAGATGACTGACCTGCATTACTAAACCAATTTTTTAGTGCAGAATGGGAAGAATTTTATATTATTCAGGCACTTGATGTTGACATACATTCCATCCTAGCGCCTCTCATGAGCTTTGCAAACATTTCTTATAGCTCATTCTGAATCCAATAACTCATATACTGCACAAGGATTAGCCATTCCCTTTCCCCTGCAGCCATTCATGGGACTGTGGAGGAGAATTGACCCTCAACACCAGTATTTTTTATCAGCTAAGATAACTGTTTCCCTCAAAGCTTATGCAACAGAGGTTCTCTTTGGCAGATAGTGCAGGAGGCATTCTCCTAACTATTTACATCCAATAGCTGACCCTTGTCTAGCATGGAAAATTTCCCCTTTGCAGTACAGTAGTTTCTAGGAGTCTGGGCCCATAATCTGTTTACCTGTAATTATTTTCATATTAAGATAATACAATAATTCTACACCAAAACTTCTAACCAGTACATCAGTTTTGAGCTCGTTTTTGTTATTTTCTTTTGGTCACATAGAAGTACCAGCTAGACATGCTGCTGCACAAAGAGTTCCAAGTTCTTCCAGCTTCCTCAATTAACTCTCAGAACCGCATGTTCCTGCTTAAACTGTACATTCCAGAAACTGATTAAATGCTAAAATATAGTAAGAACCTAGAACTCTCTGCTGCAAGTACCTACAATATAGATAAAAATCACATAGAAGTAACCTTCTTGTCCTTTAGCTGCATGTCTATTTTTCCCTGCACCCTGAGTCAGTCAGCGGTGTCAGAAAAAGTCACACAGTTCCTGACTGTCCAAGCATTTGTAATTTTTTTTCCTCTTTAAATAAGGAACAAATATGTACTAAAGTGCTTTATCTACATCAACCACATCAGTACATTATAGAAACAAAAAGTTCTAGTCCTGGTGGGAGCAAGGGAGAGAAGATTCTCATTTTAGATACAAATTTTAGATTGTTTACAATCTAAGTGAAACAAAGATTCAAGAGAATATTCTCTCTCTTGTCTTTTTTCTCCTTTTTCTTTGTAAAAAATAAAAAATAAAAGTGCAGTCAAATAGAAAATAAATGCAGTAGATGCAAGCTGAGTTGAGGCAGGTGTTAGTGATAGTGTGCAAACGTGTGTCTTAGCAGTTCATCTGCAAACGGTCGCAGCTTGGCCTCGATAAAAATCCGTTTCAAGAAATCCCGAGCGTGGTCGGAGACGTGAGGAGGGAGCTGGGGGTTGGTTGGCTGAGTGGCAATTTTAAAGATGGCAGCCATGGCTTCAAACTCTGCCCATGGGGGCTTCTCAGTGAGCATTTCTACCACGGTGCAACCTACACTCCTGAAACAGAGGCAGAAGTGAAACAGCAGGTTACAACAGAGTCATGCCCTTCCAGGAAAACAAGAAATAGCAGAGAAGGACTAAAATATCACAAATAAGCAGAGTCCACATAACACTACAGAGTAACTTCAGCATGAAACAGGCATTGGAAAAAAAACAGCATGTACTGCTATACCTTTACCTCAGAGTTACACAAATCACTACCTATGTCTCCACTTCATTACTTCCCTGGGCTGAAAGCTACTACATCAGTGAAGGGATAATTACATATTTATCCAGGGAATACTAACTGTGGTAGGGCACTGCCAGCACCCAGTGTTCAGCAGGCCATGCACTCAGCATTGCACTTGGAAGCTTTCCTGCTCCTTGAGGCTGAACAGAAATGCAAAGCATCGGGAAAGCTCTGCAAGCTCCATGCATGCAATGTGTGGTGCCAGCTCATTAGAAATGCACAAGTTATCACCAGTGAATCATGTGCAAACATAATATGGTAGCTGAAGAACAAAAGCCCTACTTCAAAGTATCTTCTCTTTTAGTTAAGGATACTAAAAATATACTTAGATTGACAAACAAAATTTTAAGTTCCTAAACAATCTTTATTGATGAACAATGTTTAAAGCATTTAGGAAGGCAGAAGGGCATGCATATGGCTAGAGAAACTTTGTTCCAGAAGTCCTTAAAGATCAGCATCTTCCAATAACAAGTGAACGATACTGCAAAAGGGATCGGCTGGAATAGTCTTCCAATTCTTAGAAAGTCTGAATGTTTTTCAAGATGCTTGCAAGAAGTTTTGCACTTAAACAGAGGTACATTGCATCTCACAATAAGGATTTACTGACAGCTGTTTAACTTTGGTATTTTTTCTTAAGTTTTCACCAAAAAACACACAATCACCTTGGTACCAATACTTCAAATTTGAATAAGTGAGCTGCTAGATATTATAAAGTTGACCTATTTTTCATGTATATCAGAGTAATCACTGAATAATCTGAAGTAGCCTAAATTAATTTCCCTGAGGTTAAAAGTATTGCCATTGCTTGGATACAATGTAGTACCTTTTTAAGCACACAGTGTTACTACTCCAGCCTGTCTGCTGCTGCCTGCCCACTACTGTGTATTCACAGATCAGATGCAGTGCAAGGGGTCTCACTGCCAAAGTCATCTGTCAATTGGACTGGAGCCATGTTAGACTGTGGCATATACAATGTTTCACTAACTTTCATTTTGCAAATTACCGTTCCCTCTTAGTTCTTACGTATTTAATAACAACTTAAACCAAATTATTTTTTGATACTCCCTTTTAAATCTGGCAAATTCACTCTTAAGTGTTCAACTTATAGAGAAGTAGCATTTTATTTTCTGCCTTGCAAAGGTATTTCAGTGTTGAAGTTTCATTACAACACATTGACTGAAGTGATGTTTCAAAGCTTCACCTATGGCATTCAGTCAGTACCGCTCTCGAACTAACAAACAGTTTGGTAATCCTAACTTCAAGGTCAGTTGAAAGGATTGTCTTATGATCTCTAAACTGATGGGCTGAGAAATTGCCATGTGAAAAATTAAATTTCAGTGTTAAGACTCTCCAAATATGACTCTCTGTATTCACATTTGCCACCTTCTTCAGCTTAAATCCCAAGATGAAACGCTGCAGCTTCAGATAACAAACACCTACTCTCTATTGAAAATGAAATGACACTTTTCAGTGGAGAAGGGGTTTAACATACCAGATGTCTGCTTTTCTGCCATACCCTTCCCCACTAATAACTTCGGGACTCATCCAGTAGGGAGTTCCTGTGACAGACTTCATTCCTGTACCAGACAGACAGATGGTCTGCAGCCGTTTGCTGGCACCAAAGTCACCAAGCTTCACATTGCCTGCTGAATCCCGCAGAATATTTGCTCCTGGAGGGAAGGGAACACAGCATTACCTTCATAAAAGACTCAAGGTTTTGGTGTGGGAAACAGTAAAAATTTGGATACAATTTGTACAAAAGTTTGTACAAAAAGTGGTACAATTCAACATCAACCTAAGATTTCAAGCCAGAGAATTTACTTTCTCTGCTCATGTGTACTAGTCTCTTCTGGAGTTCAGAAAATAATGAATTGCTCACACTGGTTTGCATCCTAGGCCTTTTCCAGAAAGGGGCAGTCCCTTTGTAAAGCCCTCCTGACAAAATAAGGAATGTGCTATACATGGGAAATTAAAAGAAATGGGAAAGGAATTTCCACACAACTGAAAATGTCTCCATACTATTGTAAAGCAAAACCTCAAACTGTGTTACAGTTTTATTCAAAACCATTATCTGCACAAGATGTACAAATTGACTGTGATATCTCAACCTGCTTTGGAACAAAATATTGTTGATACAAAACAACAGAAAAATGGTAAAAATATCAGGGAATACAACAGCATTGTGTTCAACACACCTACTCTGCACATCACCATCTTCCTACATATTCACACCTTGCTTATGCAACACTTTGCAAGTCACCTGCACCTGTCTGCAAAAAGCAGATGTTACACCAGGCTTCCTAGCAGTAAAATGGAAGAAGCCTGATCAGGCAGGTCACCTCTGCCAGTCACTTCTTGTACCAGTGAAGTGCTGGGTAATTTCTACATAGTTGATGAAACAAAACTCTGTAAATTTAAACTTTCAAGTCATGATGCTTTCCTCTGCACAGTCTATTTCTAATGACAACATCCTCCAATATATTTAAAGCTATTACTAGTAAAATAAAATCAAAGGAATTTATCCTGCTTGTTTTACAGGTGAAGACTAAAGAAACATGGACAGAATTGTGCTAGAACATCCCAAAGTTGCTTATTTTTCCCTCCCCAGGTTACAACAGTGACAAGACTAAAAGATGGAAAGCAATCACACTGATTTTAAGTCAGTATTTTGGTATTTCAAACTAAATTGCATTTTAGTGCTTCACATAAGATTGGAAAAGGATCAGTAATAAAGAGCACTGAACTGTGCACAGGACTCTCCTTACCTTTAATATCTCGATGGACAATCATATTACTGTGCAAATAGTGAACTCCTTCCAGAATCTGCCGTGTGTATTTACGAGTCACGTTCTCTGTGAGAGCTCCATATGATTTCAACTGGTCTTTGATGGAACCCTATAGCACAGATGGATAAAGCACTAACACTTCTAGAATTCAACTGAAATTCAATTAAATTTATGCCTGAAACATAGACATTTAAAATTACAATTCTTCTTGATTTAACCTTAAATACTTGTAAGCAGCTGAATAGTTGCAGTCCAATGTACAGAAATAGAACAGCACCCTTAAACTTTTTGATGGGTAAATGGTGACACTCAGGATGAACATAACACATGTCCTTTGGGTTAGCTTATACTCAGAAAAAAACATTGTCAAGAAAAAACCACCATGTCCTATAGGGTGGTAAAAAAATAATAGGTAAGCAAATCTTAGCTTAAAATAGGATTAAATCAAAACTTCTTCAAAAATATTTTTGCAACAATTTTTGTATAACCTGTCTTTGCCACATGGAGTTACAAACGGCTAAGCTTACTTCTGTCACTTCTCCAAATGTCAGAAGAATTCAAGACATCCCACAAAACAAAACCCAGAACTCAAAAAAATGAAGAAGCAAAAAAACCCCACCACCACTAAGAAACCAATGCCCAGACACTGCTTTTCCCCTCTGGAGTCTCATAGTAAGTAGACTGCTGTAACTATTCAGAAATACAGAGCCTCTGTTTTTATACAGAGCCTCTGTTTTTATAAGAGCACATTTTGCTTAGCTCTGCTGACCCCACTTGGTGAGAAAATGAAAATCTACAGTTTTGTGACTTTATAATATTTCCTAACAAAGAAGAGGAACTGCAGTTCAGCGTGTACTAGGTGCCACACAAGAAGCAAGCACCAAGATTATTTTCTGTATGCATTTATTCTCACCCCATCTCAGCTACTTTTTGCTTTCCAGAAATATTTGAAGCGTGGCAAAACAAAACAATAAAATTCAGGGAGATTTAAGAGTTTACTAATGATAATATTGTCTTTTCGAAGACATTGCCAGACACCACTTATACCAAAACCAAACACAAAGAGCTTTTGTACGCACCACTGTAATTCTAAGAATCCAAGTAAGCAATGGAGAAGAAAGGAGGTTGCAAGCACTTGTCAGTACCCATCTTTGGTGGTTTTAATTTGGACAGTTTGAAATATCTATGTGCACTTATGCAAAGCTGAATGCTTGGGTGCTCATCACGCTGCACATTATGGATGGCTGAAGTGGATGAGCTCTCTTGCTTACCCCAGGCATGTACTCCATGAATATTGAGAGTGTCCTTTCAGGTGGATCTCTCAAGAAGCCATAATACTGAACAATTCTTTCATGCAGCAGATTTTTCAGCAACTGAATCTCACACTCAAGTGCATTTACTTCCTGAAAGGACAAAATAGGACAAATTTACCATGCTTGATGTAGTAAAACTAAGATTTTAGATTTGAATTTTTTCAAGCAGAGCAGTGTGTACATATTAAAGTGTTCTGCAAACTAAGTAACCAAATATTCCTACAGCTCATGGAAGGTTTTTGCATTTTATAACAAGAAAATATCAATGTTAAATTGAGGTAATTAAAAACAACCAAAACTATGTCTTTTCTATACATTATCTTTGGGATGATTTTGCTGTTTTTTCATTGTTTCTCTTTTCTTGAAGTTATGTTTGTTTCAGAGCACAACAGATATCAATATGTTGATATGTCAGTGATCATTATGCAACATGTCATAAGCCTCCAGCTGGGTAAAAAAACAACTAACAAAACACAGAAAACCACCCCACATTTTAATCTTTGTGGTGGAATAACTAGCATTAACTCTTAACTCCTCCAGGATGATAGACTATACTTGAAAAATGCCTTTGTGTAGCACTTGATATTGTAATAATGAAATGCAACAAAGTAGAACACTAACAGCTGGTGCTTTGTCTGAAGCCATAAAAAATACTATAAATTTTGCAAACAGGAAGTAAAATATTTTGAAATGGACTGTGCAATTAGATGCTGGAAAAATACTAACCCACAAATTCAAACTTGACTAGATTCCAAATTTCACCTAGAAGTTTTTCATCAAAATCTGAATTTTTATCTGTCATAGCCTGTTATGGATACCCTCACTCTTCTGAGTTCAGAAAGAAAATAGATTTTTTTACACACAGAGGCCCATAGTACTACAAAATGATATCATAAGTGAGCTCACAAAACTTCTTCGGGAGAGATACTACCATATTTTAACATTTCCAAAACATAATGAGTTGTTCTGTTACACATTTTAAAGCAGCAGCAACAACAACTACACCAGGAATCTACAGCACAAATGATTCTTGACTTTTTCTTTTATCCTATACCACTAATAGCAGCAACTATAACTGGCAGCCACTCAATTCTGCAATCACGCTTACACCCATTGTTTCCCTGGCCTTGCTCCCCACAGTGCAGAACACAGTCACAATGTAGGGGAAGAATAATTATCTTCCCATCCAGTAAAAAGCAGCAAGTATGGTTTGGGAAAAGAAGAAATAGTGGATTTGTACTATTTTTAAATTATTTATCTCCTTCAGCATCCAGTATTTAAGGATGGACAAGTTTAATTTTAGAGAGAGAATAAGCTAACAAGGAAATTTGTGCCCTTTAGGGAGAAACACAGCCTGTAACAGCAGCTAGTCTTGATGTTTAAAAGAAACAAAACAAACAATAGCCCCCGCCATAGAAATATCCCCCAAAAAAGATGAAAAAATAGGTAAGAATCTCAAACTGTCTTCATAGCCAAATTTCTGTTTGGCAATTTGTTTTCAGGAACACTTATATTAGCAAAGCTTTTTCTGCTCATAAATGTAATTTTTCCAATTCCTGTTAATATAACTAATTATCTATTTCAGAGCACACTTCATAATAGATTGCTTGATTTTAGAGACCGAGACGGCACCAAATCAAATTATGCATCTTCACAGCATAAGGATCTGTCTGAAAATCAAAAAATGTGATGTAATATTAAAATCAGGTAAGCAGACTAATTATCTATGGTACAAGCAAAACAGAATTCCTAACAAGGACATGGTTTCCTAACACAACATGGTTTAAAACATGTTCATCCTGTTCAAGGAAAAGAATGTGAGTCTGGTCTAGAACACACCACTTCAGCAGAAGCCTTTTCCAAGGTCTCTCTTGGGCATCACTTACCTTGCTGGTTTCCGGGCTATCAGGATCAAACTGAACTTGTTTAACAGCCAGTTCTCGTCCAGTGTCAGCATCGTAACACAGATATACTCTGCCAAAGGCACCTTGACCCAGCAGTTTACCAAGTCTCCAGTTAGTTGGAGCTCGTGGTGCTGAAAATATAAGTATGTTTGGGTTTTCAAATGAGCTTGTTATTTAGCTGATGGAGAAAAACTGGAATACACAGAAAATAATTTTTTAAAAGACTACTCTTTCAACAACAGAGACTGTGCATCCTAAACCTCACCATCTAAATTACCAAGATCAATAAAACTCCCTGTAAGATGGAAAACATGAGCTACTTAAAATTATTCACAAAATAAATTGTGGTAGAACTAGACATATATAAAATAACTAGCAATAGCTAATTTGAAAAACAGAAAAAGAATGTTAAACAAACAGCTTTCTTTTTAAAAAAGAGAGGCATAATTACAAGGTATGAGCTACTGAAGTCATCACAAAGTATATTTGCTCCTGAAATTCTACCACAAGTATGAAGCGGTACCACTAAAAATTTACAGTTAAACTGAAAACATGTCCAAGATCTGCAAAAATAAATAGTAACTGCAACCTACAAAATCTTTCTCAGGTCCTAAAGAGTCTAAGAAATCACTTTTACAATGTTTTGTTATCATGGATGTAAATTCCAATTGAAAGTCTACATGGAGGTTGGTAACGTAAGCAATAAAAATACTGATGAGCATAGTCTTGACCTTCACCTATTAGAGAGATAAAAACATATTATTTAATGGCATGCATTTGTATGGCATGCTAGGTTTTGACATGATATACTTGAAAAGTAAGAGTTTTACAGTGGGGTTCACCAAATGCCAGAACTTACAGCGGCTGGGTGGGCTGATGTCCATGACTGACAAGGTAGGATTGTCTATGTCACTGCCCCTCCTCCTCATTCGGTTATCTTCGTACTCCGGCGTGAAAACGCTGCTCCCACTGCTGGTGCTCAGTGAGTGATCAGTGGGACTGAAACTGACCGGTGATCGGAAGTTGTTGCCCTGAGTCCTTCTGGCTCTTGGAAAAGTTTTACGACCTTCAATGATAAACACAGAACACAAAAGTTACGGTACAAAAAGATACTGCAAAGAAACGTGTGCATGCAAATACTTTATGAGTTCTACATCATCTCGTTCAAATCTGCCGCAGCAGAGGATAGGACACAATCATCATGAAGTTTACTGGACTACAATCATCATGAACTTTCCACCTAGAAGAAAACAAACGTTCATCACAGATGTATATAAGGACTAGACAGAATCAAAATCTTGTGTTTAAGTGATGAAAATTAGGACGAAATTCTGGAATTTTTTCAAAATATAATCAAGATGCTTGAAAAACCTGGAGACCTGTAAGAGGAGGAAAGAAAACACTGTGCCTCTGCTTTTATTGCTCTATTAAATGTGCAAATACCAAATTTCTGATATTTAGGAGAATAAAATACACATTTACAATGCTGTAGTGCCCAAGCCAGCCTCCTCCTGCTGTAAACTAGAAAGAATTGAATTCAGAGAAAGACTGACACCTGGAATCAAACAGGAAGACCACAAAAGTATTTCAAAAATCAAAACACAATCAATGCAAAATTTGGAGATAGCTACGGCATCAGAATAAAAAAAGAGAGCACCGATCTTCAACATGTTAATTACAACCAGATGACTAATACAATTTATGTTAATCTATTTAGATAACACAACTATTTTTAGGATAGCATCTCTTGATTAAGTTTCATCCTAGAGAACTCAGCAATAACTGAATGAGTCTCTGATTCATTAGGTACTACAGTAGAGGAGGAGTTCCCAGAGGACTAAAGAAAGCAGATAAAATATCTCTGAAATAGTAGACTCAGCCTTATATACTAGTCTGGACAATTTAAATTCCAAGAAAGATATGCAAACAAGTTATTAACCAGTTTTATTCACCATTGAAAAGATAAAAATGTGATAACCCAGTCATAATTGGTTTGTCTCATGTAGCTAATCCTATTTTCCCATTTCAATGGGACATTCTCACAAGCCAACTCATGAAATGTTGCAGACTATCTTACTATGGAGATTATACTCAAGACAAATTCAGAGCAGTTATCAGTGATTTCTCATCAAAGGGGAAGATAATTTAAATGGACATCCCCAGCAATTTATCTTCAGTCCATTTCCATGCACTACTTTAATTCATCATCTACATATGATGGAACTTAACACACTGAAATATTGCAGATGACATCATGTTAAGTGTGGCTGAAAGTCCATTTAAAGATAAAAATAAAAATTCACAGTGGAATTAGATGTTAGAGACGATTCAAAAATCAAGATGAAATTCAGTAAGGAAGTACAATATACATACTCAAAGAGAAATCTAATGCAGAAACTACAAAATGTAAAGCAACTGGAAGTCATGAAGAAAATGATACAGGAAAATGTAACCAAAGACTGAAGAGCAGTCACAGTGGTGACCAGAAAGTAGGGTCATTCTGCATATTCATGTGACTGCTACATACCAAGTTCTCCTTATATCCTGTGTTATGCATAAAGTGGCCATGAGAAAAGCCTCAGCTTGAGCAGAAGAAGAAAACGAAGGTGAGAAACCAGGTGTGTGTGTGTGATGTAGGGATATATAAGGGCAATGACCAATTCTTCACTGTGCTAAAATAGACTAACTAGTTACTATTTTAATTTGCAGGAAAAATGTCTTGGGAGACAGAGAAAGCTAAGTTATAAGATAAGGTATCTTGGAAGTTGGTAACATAAAGGAAATGTATGTCTTCTGTTCAGGTCAATTCAGAGTTTTCTTGAAAGTCAGTGTGACAGATCATTGCCTCCTTAAATCTTGCTCTAGAGCTGGGACTGGACTTTGCAGTGCCTAAGTTTGATATTTCTGTGATTCCTGTAACGTAATTCCATTTATTGCTTTGCACATTCCACACTGCAAGTGAAGCCATCTGGTCTTGGGACACATTTCTTTGTAACTCTTCTCAACTAGCACTTGACACACCCTGAAGTATGAAAATCCTTCAGCTGCTCCTCTCTACTTTCTTTAAAAATTTAACACATGTTAAATTTAAATCAATGGTATTACTGTCCAAACTAGTTTTGTGGACACATCAGCAGGTGCTGCCTTGCATTCCAACAATTTATTTCACCATCTAATTCTCAGTTTACATCACTGCTCTTAAATTTTATTTACTCTTTTAATCTAAGAAAATGTTAACAGGAACTCCACTGTACCTGGGATTTCTCAAAGCAAAACCAGACATTATAAACAGACATACCTACTTTGGCTAGAAAAGGGTCACAAAGGTCAAAAACTTATACTGTATGACTTGTGTGTGGCCAAAGATAGCAAACATGTCCACAGTCGTGCATATGACTTAGGAATTCTGTAATCCATAACTTTACCAGAGATAAAACTGCTCAGAGGTTCTATCATTCATTAGAAGCTTAGCAAGTGAGTTTGGGGAAAAAATTTAAGCTTTCAATTTTGTCAATGCTTTATTTAATTTCATTAAGATCTTACAATTTTATTCACATTTTCCAATGAGAAAAACAGATTAATAAAACTGCTGCAGTGCTTACCATCATTGTAGTCTTGTTGATGATATGAAATGTGATATCTTCTGGGATAAGTCCCCCCCTTTCCAAATTTCTCAAATATTGGGATATCATACTCTACTAGAAAATAAAATTATTTATTTCAAAATTTAAAATGTGACAAAAGCATGTTAAATTAATCACTTTGATAATACATAATTAAAATGGGCGAGCATATCAGAGGATATGAAGGGCAAAAGCATTAGAGGAGAAAGATTTATAGAACAAAATCACACAACTCACAAGAACTAAAAGGACTTCTGTCAGAAGTCCCAAACGATTAAGAATTCAGCAGCTCAAGTGGTTTGTAACCTCTTGCTTAAAAGAATGTTGGAGGACTGCAGTATGCCTGATTACTCCAGTTTAAAAAATACTTTATAGAGGAGAAACTATTCCAAAGAATATAATTTAAGGTTGTATAAATATGAAAAACTGGTGAATGAGTCAACACAGCTTGAATTACTAAAACACATTCAAAAGATCCTCTTTTAGAAGTTATCGAGGGGGAGAAGTATAAGGTAAGGGAAAAAAGTCTCTCAGGCATAAATAATTCCTTACAAGGTAAGTACATAAGAAGGGAGGAAACAGCCAATAGTGCACAGGAATCTGGCCTAAAATTCATGCAGTTTAATTATCCATGAATTCTCTGTACAGAACAAGGAACAGGGAGGTGACAAAATCACTTTGAGAAATAAAACCACCAGAATAATTAGAGAAGGCCCTTAAGAGGCTATGTGACTGGATAATAAAGTTGCAGATGAAATCCAGTGTAGGCTTCTGTAAAGATTTGAGATAGAGACTTCCAAAAAAGCAGCAGCTGAATTCTTTTTATTAGCTGAGAAGAAAATTAAATGCTGTAAGATACACTGAACAGTTTTGGTCTACTCAATTTCAAAGATTTCAGTAAAACTGGAAAATATTCAGAAGTACAGAGATGATCAAAGATACAAATTGCTCCTCCATATGGAATGTAAGCCTCTATATACTAGAAAAGCAACAGCTCAAAGAGAGCAAAGAGATCCATAAAAAAACCAAACCAAACCAAAAAAATCCACTGGAAAAACAGTAACAGAAAAAAAGAAAAACAAAAAACCAAGCCTTAAAAAAAGTTACAAAGCACATACTTCTTCATAAAACACAATAAATTGCACAACTTTCTGTTGCAACCTACAGCTGATGCTGAGAAAGTTTATACAAGTTGAAATAGGGACAGAAAAAAATTGTGGAAGGAAAAAAAAAATCTATCAAATCACAGAACATCTTGCATTTACAGAACCCTTGAGCAATACATGACTAGGAATATATTCTGAGAGAGGAACATTACACAACCCTCTGTTAGAAGCCCAGTACTGGTGGTGGCAGGAGGAAAAGACTATGCCAGACTGACCTTTTTTTCTGCTTCTGTTACACTTCAAATCATGAGAATAAATATTGAATGTGGAATTAATGATTGCTTTCTATCCCACTGTTAACATACTAGAACATGGAATGGGGAAAAAACCCAACAAATCCCAATTAAAAAAACTGCAAGATGATCTAACTAGAAAAGTAACTGTAATGAACACAAATAAACTAGATTTCCAACTCTTTTGGTACTTATCTCTGTTACCTAAATGCTACTTACACACAGTTTTAATTTTATTTTTATTTAAAAGTGGTGCAATCTGTTAAGCACTCTAGAATTCTAAAAAGAACAAACTCACCATCACAGATTTACCTGGATAAAGCTTCAAAATCAAAATAAAAAGAAGCCTCAAAATATGTAGTAGACTGAAGAAACACAAAACCCTTTTGATTTACTGGAAACTAATTATTGTTCAACAACAAAGTTTTGTATTGAGACATGACTGTGAGAAGACACTTCAGAACACCTTGAAGGTTACC
Source organism: Haemorhous mexicanus (assembly GCF_027477595.1). Classification (NCBI taxonomy): domain Eukaryota; kingdom Metazoa; phylum Chordata; class Aves; order Passeriformes; family Fringillidae; genus Haemorhous; species Haemorhous mexicanus. The sequence goes on from NC_082348.1 coordinate 14,186,391, forward strand.
CACTGCACTTTGCATCCTGAGCCCTGCACAACAACTTAGATTTGGGCCAGATTATTGTATGAAAAAACCATTAGTGGTGATGATTAACACATAGGCACAGCACACAGCTCTTTATCCTTTCACCTTGCAGTGCTTGCAAATACAGAAGTATGAGCACTTCAAAGTGATACTTATTTCACAGAGAAGAAAACACAGGCTCTGCGTACTTGTTTTGGCAGGGATAGGGTTAACTTTCTTTATAGTGGCACTTACAGTGCTACATTTTGGATCGGTGGCTAAAACACTGTTGATAACATTTCTTAGTTATTGCTGAAGCGCATTTACACAGAATCAAGGAGCTTTTTTGCTTCACAAACTGCCCTGCCAGCTGGTAGAGTGGGCTGGGAGACACAAGAAGTTGGGAAGGAACACACCTGGGACAGCTGGCCAGGTGACTCAAGGGATAGCCCATATTATCAGAGGTCTTGCTCTGTAACAAAAGCTGGGAGAAAGATGGAGGAAGCAAGGAAGGAAGGGCATTCATAGTGATGGTGTTTGTCTTCCCAGGTAACCACTAGCAGTGATGGAGCCCTGCTTTCCTGGAAATGGCTGCACACGTGCCAGCTGATGGGAAGTGGTGAATGAATTCATTGTTTTGTTTTGCTTGTGTGTGCAACTTTTGCAGTACTATTAAACTGCCTTTATTTTAACTCATAAGTCTTCTTACTTTTCAGGGAAAAGTAAGGGAAGTGAGCAAGCAGCTGTGTGGGGCTTAGCTGCCTACTGGGGTTAAACCACACCACCTCCAAATAAATTAACTACAGTTATACAGCAACTTAGACATAGATATTACAGTCCAATTTAACTGTTTAACACTTAAGTGTTGCATGCCCCCATGCACTGCACATTTGCTCTTTTACAGAGGCAGATAGTTAGACTACACCCACTAAGAGTGGTGTCACACACAACAATCTAGAAGAAATATGAAATTTATTGTATTTCCATGGTATCTTTCACTGTGTGCATTTGACGTTGTTCTGCTTTTTCTACCATATTGTTTGTGTAATACAATACTTCTCCAATGTGAACATCCCTTCTAAGTCCTATTATTTGCAAGAGGAGCAGTTCTGGAAAGCTAGTGTGTCTCCAGTGATTTTTGCCTACCTGAGAATTCCTGATGATTATCTGGATAGCTCTGTGCTCTTGGCATCCGAGACTTGGGATAGTTGTCCCTGGAAGTGTAAAAATACACAGAATCTAAAAACTGCTGTTAATCCAGACTAAAGTTTACTGTCCTCTTACTGATGAAAAACCACTGCTATTCAGATTGCTGCAGGATGGAACTCAATTCTGAAACTCAATTTTAGTAGGCAACTGTAACAATTAAGGATCAGCAACAATGGAAAAGCTTGCTCATTGAGCTAAATATAGGTAAGAAAGCAACAGACTCTGTTAATGAGCAATGATATTAGTAAAAACACGAATTATCAAAAGTACAGCCACAAAGGAACACTGTTATGTTTAACACCTTTATGGCTAAACACAAAGGTTTACAGACTGGCAAAATGGGTTATACAGACTACAAAAACTCTTGAGGAAATTTAACCAAAGAAATGTAGAACCTTTTAATAAGAAAAAAACATTTCCTCTTCTCTCCATGAAAGTCATAGGATTAAGAGAGTGATTTTATTGAGTTATAGAATGATGAAGAATTTTTTGGTTCTTACATGATCACATTGTTTCTTACCTACAGTTGGTATGTAACTCCCAGCCACCAAAAGGAATGGATGGGATTGCCAGTCAGAGCAATCGATAACAGTTTATTTCCATAAACATACCAAAACAGTGTCCTCCTTTTTCTGGTAAGAATTTCTCTAATGGGTAACAGAAGCTAAATGGAGACACAAAACCTACATCTTTGTAGGAAATATTTAAATGGGAAAAAAAAAAAAAGGAAAACAAACTAAGTAGAGGTGACAAATTAAGTAAATAAAAACAACCAAAAAGAGTTTTGAAGAAGAAATATGAGTTGCATTAAGTTTGCTTTTTTCCCCCTTCTTTCACTCACTCCTACCCCACAAAACCCTTAAATTTGGCAATTAGATAAAATTTCTTTTCTATGGAGCTACATTAAATACTGTGTATGTATAACCTACCACACTAAAACCACAAAACAATTTTCATGTCTACTGTCTTCTCGGTTGTGAAATGCAGACTTATTAAACTCAAAACTGTATTTGTTAGACCAAATCTATTTGTGTCCTCAAACCACACATTCTCAAATGAAATAGCACTACTGAATAATACAGCTCAGATTAATTGCCACAGGCAGTGACCTCCAACTCTTCACCTTTCTACCAGTTAAATAAAATATTTTATTAGCAGTTTTTATTAGTTTTGCAGTTTGAAATAAACAAAGAGCAAATCTGCACATTAAACTCAAGGTTATTTGCCTGACCACCATAAACCAAACAGGAATATGTTCTACTTGACTTGGCTGGTGGACAGTGACCCCTCTTCAGGGGTCTTCTCAGAGGTCAATCCAAAAAGACCCCCCACAGCACACACTGCCTCTAGCTGACTGGTGGGCTTTAACAAGGAAAAATTAGTTGAAAGTTTGCAACAGGAACAAGGGGAGAGGAACAGACAGCAATTGCAAAGGAAAGGATGAGATTGCCTGTTGAAGCCAGTAAATGATTCTACCTCCTTCTTGAATTGGGTACCCCTTGCTTTGGCAAAGGAAAGCCTACTTCATATGGCAGTGCCTAAGAACTGTAAATTTAATGGAGTGGCTCACTGCCAGGGTATATACACCATCCATGTGAAAGACATAGCAACATTTAGAAAAAACCTTCAGTACATTCTTGTAACACCTTAAATCTAAATTTTTGTGTTTTAAATACAAATTATTAAAAAAAAAAAAGCACCACAGTATTTTCCATGTATTAGTAAGCAATTAAGTTTCAATAAGCTTTTATAAACATTCTATAACTTACAAAGGAATTTCTGGAAGAAGCACTGCCACTTGAGAGTAGATGCATTTTACAACTGAGACATTATGCAATCTAATAAAGATAAATAATTAAATAATGAATGTAAATAATTTTTACCCATCTAACGGGCTGTCAAGCGAAGGACAGCTTCCCGAGCCAGAGTTTTCAGGACTGCTCAAAGACAATGGATCCAGCATCTAATAAATAATAAATAGAGGAAGACCAACAAATTCAAGGGGTTTTTTTTTTTCAATTTTTTTTTAATAGTTAAGGGGTTTGCTATAAAACAGCTAATAAGAAACAAATCCAAATCAGATATGAACTGGTAAAAACAGAGAGAAAAGCTCATCTGTTGCCTTAAAATGAGCTCCTTCCTAAAATGAAGTTTGTTTTGATACATTGTATAATATCTATTATTTTCCATGAATTGGACAACAGTCTTTTGCTGTAAATTAAGCAGTTACCCCTCCAATTTTTATGGTCTGTGCTGCATCTTAAAGGTCCTGGACATCTACTTTGCCATATACCAATCAAGGACTTAAAGATACAGTGTCCTGAAAGTGAGTTTGCACTCTGCAAACACAGACACTTAAATGAACTCAGTACTGCAGAGGACAACATTTACCACAGGTTTAGCATTTTTATTCCTCTTGTCTCATGCTGAACAATATTGATTACATCTCTAAGCCAATAAATTATGGCCCAACTGGCAGCCCATGGGTTTTATCCAACCCCTCATCTTTTACAGAAAGTGTGGGGTCTGCTGTCAGAGTGCCAATAGCTGTACTCAGGCAGATCAACAGCAGAGCAGAGCAAAACTCTCCACTCCCTAATTCCCTTCTTGTGTTTGTTGGGCAGGCTGTGACAGATAAAGGCAGCATGGCCAACACTTGCCAAGGTGATGTGGCAATGTAGGTGGGGGGAGCAAACAGAATTTGTGAGCCCACCACACCAAAGTGGCTCTTGAGGCTGCTTAGGTTGAACTAACATGGCCTCTTATGAAAGTAAAATTCATTAATTTAAACCTGCTGACAGCTCACACAGCAATGCATACATGACAGGTTATATATTTCTGGAATACTTAGGAGCGAATGGACATCCCAGGCTTCAGGGACCATCTGTCTGTCTGACCAGTCAGTAACCAGAAATTACTTTGCCCACACCAAAAGTAACTATTTCCCTGGAATGAATCCAGTCTTGGGCTGGATCTGACCACATGGCTATGATAATGAATAGCCCTGGTCTGGAAAGTAGGAGATTAAGTCCCTATTCTCAGCTCGGTCATTAAAATTGTGCAACAAATTGCACTATCCTCTTGCCTTTATTTTATCATCTGTCTCTCATTTAGTCAGCTCATAAAAACCGTTGCCTCTTGCCATTTGTAAATACACTGCCAATGTCAACAACAACTTCAACTGATTTGTGTATGCAGCATTATTTTTCTTTCCTCCTTGAAATATCTCCTTCTCCATTGCCAGTTCTGTGAGCAGTTACATTCCTGCTCCTTTTCCTGCTGTTTTGAAGGGCAGTTTTTATATTCAGAGATTTATATTCAGGATTTTTATTTTGCTAAGTATGTGGATATCCTACATTAATGCAGGTGAGTAAGTATTAAAAAACAATATACATTTGTGATCTTTACACACCAAAAAAAGTGAATTTGGCAAGTCTTTCAGAGCTTATTTATGCCAGGCCTACAGCTATCCCCTTGCCTCTACCCCAACACAGTACCTACCACACAGAATCACAGAATATTCTGAGTTGGAAAGAATCCACAGGGGTCATTGAGTCCAACTCTTAAGTATCAACTGAATCCAAATAATTCTGACAGATCCAAACTCTTTCTTAAAATCTCCTTTTAATTACCCGGAAAAGTTGTAAAGCTGGTCTGGCTTATGTATCATTCTCAGTAAAATAAAGGGGCTTGTGTTTTCTAACGTTTTCCCCTGGCATCTTTGCTGTTATTTGTATCTATCACTATATCTCACTCAACTATCATGGCAATTAAGAATATTATCTTTCTCCTTGTAACAGCATATTTGAAAAACTGAAGAGACAAAGGAAAAAAAAATAACCAGGTTCTGCAACACTAAACAGCACATTTATTTCAACCTTACCAATCAAGTTTTAAAGAGTTATCATTAATTTTTTTGCTGTTCTTTCTAATAATCCATATCTTTCTTGAACAGCAGTATTTCATAAATAAACTTAACAAAAACTTTAATTTCAATAATCACAGACGTACCTGATCCATACTTTCTGGAATGAATTCACCCTCACTGTTGATACTGGTGAAGGATCCATTTCGAGCCACCTGATGCAGCTCATCTGGAATGTATCCTGGGGGAGGTGAACTCCTATCATGAGTATTAGAACCTTTTGAAAGAAAATGGCCAGTCAGAGTTTCTCCACTAACCCAGAATTCAAGGCTTTATTGAAATGTTTCACAGGCACTGAGCCTGTCTGGATTACTTCGTGCTTTAGGAATCCCCCAAATACCTGTGCAATACTAGACTTAAGTATAGCATTTAAAATCTGCAATCCAGAAGTTATGAAAAATTTGGGACAGAGTTGCCTCAATGACATTAAAGAGAATTTTCATTATACAGGAACAGAAACATAATTTGCCCACACATCTATCTGAGTAAATTCTTTCTTTTGACCAAAATCAAAATCCAAACCCTTCTACCCATGTCAACTAATCCTTTCCAACTCTTCAAAATTTCAGTTTTTCTTTGTTGAATATTAAATGTCTAAAAACATAAATACATATATTCATAATAAATGCATAATAACTTATTGCATTGTCTGGAAAATTATTCATTAAGCTCTCTAGTTTCATAATTAAATTTAGAATCTAACATCACCCAACTTTAAAACATGAATAAGTAAAGAGGTTACATCAATCCCAAAATCAGTATGTTAAACAGATGCTCACACAGTAAAAAAATATGGGTGTTCTAAGCAAGCAAACACATTGTCATATAAGCAGATTTTTCAGTAGCTCATTCCTGTATCGGAAAATAAAGGGGAGTAATAACATCAGCTTTTTAAGTTACCCTGAAATAATTCTACATACACTTATTTACTTGTGGGGTTTTTTTGATAATTTTCTATATTATATATATTTAAAACTCTTTTGTCTTAATATTCAAAATCCACTCCCCCAAATGCAAATTCTATAGTAGTCATTGATGAGTAGAAGAGAGAGTCTGTGTTGAGAGCAAAATTTTCATGAAGATAATACTACAAAAAACATTTTTACAATTAAAGCTATTGAAACATGCAGCTTACCTATTACAGACAGTCGCCTTTTTCTGTCTGTCACACCAAACACTGCATTATCTAAATCTTCCAGTGAGGGCAAGGGCTCCACGTTATTTACACTGGGTGACTGAAAATGCATAAGTATTACAATCTGCAGTTATTACTTTATATTCCTGACAATGAAAATACTTTGTAAGCTTTACAGCCTTTGTGCAGTACATTCCACTTTTTAAGCAGTCAAAAAAGCAACTTGCCAATTTACATCACAATTCATCTATTTTAGTAGCTCATTCATAGTCTTTAAAATTCATTTTCAATATGCACCAGTATACAAATCCTATGAATATCAACACCACGATTTGTTAGATAATACCAAAAGATCTCAGCATTTAGTCTATAGACTACTAGTCTTTGCTACCACTAATATTAAACTTCCCACATATGACCTAAAGAACAGTTTCAAATAACTACCATTACTTAAATCGTATACGGTTTTTTTGTATCATTCTACTAATGTTCACTTTTCTACCACTGTAGGGTAGGCAAACAAAAAAACAGGAACAGGATCTAGGAAAGACTTAAAACTGAGTCAATACAAAATGCTAATGGATGCTTAAAGAGAAATAAAGAAGCAATCAGTATTATATTCAATTGGGAAAACACCATATTTAAGAAAAGATACAATTATATTTCATTATGAAAACTGAGGAAAAAGGCATTTAGCATGTCTGCTCATACCTGTGTATTTCCATGTATTACAAGCAGTATCTTGAGACTCTTCATATGTACACTACGGTCAAGTAGTTCAACAGCTTTGTCCAGGTCATCCTGTGTGGTTAATGGAATTACAAGCTACAAAACAGGGGGCAGGGAGAAAAAAGTCTTAAACAGGACACAAGAAATAAATGAGGAATTCAAGGGCAGAGAAACAAACAGAATGTTTCCTTTCATAGCAAACAACTTGAAAATAAACCTTATTAAATGATCCCTTAAGTATTAAAAACTCAACCTTAACTCTTCCTTCAGATTCCTCTACTAAGCGGAACAAGTCTTCACAAGAAGCAACCACTTTGCATATACAGAACTTAAATATCCAAATTTCAGCAAAAAGGGTACAATTGGGTCAATGCCTAAATTAACACAAGTCTGTAAGATAAATGTAAATCCTATTTCAGAGAGTATAAAGCAGATTTTTGTATCTCAAATGTTACTAATACACTTCTTTAAAGTTTCATCACTAACAGATTTCTCCATTGAAACCCAGCATTTGTTAAGAAAGATGTGATCCATGTGCAACAACTCTAGTCCTCACCTGAATCCTACTTGGATCTAATTAACTAGAATTAACTTGGCAAACATGTATCTTTAGAACAGAAAATTATGCCATTAACATGCAGTTGAGATCTGAACTCTCTAACAATGAAAATTGGGCTCATGTTTCAGGAGTGTAAATTATAGCTTCTGCTTGTAACAAATGAAAAACAGAATACAGATTTTTAAATCTATTCTACTTGTAAACAGCCTCAGTCAATGATGCTTAAATACAGTACTTTTATACAAAAAGAGATGGGATTGAGGAGGAAGATGTTGATAAAATGAAGAGTATGCTTATTTGTTAAATTGCACTTTTAATACTAGTGACACATTATTACCACCGCATTTCTGAAAGGTGATGGGATGACTTGCCAGCTAGTGTGGAACGTAAGAAGCCGAAAACCTACTCAAATTCCTAAAAATCTACTAGTGGAAGGAGCTGAGGCTAAAGCATTATGAAGGGCCATTTCACCTGACCTTCCTAACATCCAAAAACCTTCTGTTGGAATTCTTCGTTTTGAGGATCAGTTTCACAGAAGAGTCTGGTAATGTAATGAGTAACTAACAAAGAGCAATCACTGGCATTTTCCTCTGCAAAGATGCAGGGTAGATACAGCAGTTACATTGTGCTTAACCAAGCAGATGAATAAGGCTCCATGCACTTTGCTGACTCAAGGCAAAAGCCAGATGTAATCCCTAAGAATGGATCCTGCATCTGTAAATACATTTGCTATTAATAATTCTATCCCTGCTTCTAAAGGAAAGCCAGAAGTAATATTGATCAGGCAAAAGCCGCTTGACAGTGCTGGCCCTGTTACCAAGAAATCTTTGGCAATTAGACACTTTAGAGGAGCAACAGTTAAGCCTGGTTTTCCAGTCTACATATTATCTAAATGCAACATTCCAGCAATTACCTAAAAAGATTAATACTTAAAGAAATTACCTACAAGAAAGGATAAAAGCTATTTCAAATTTACAAACATGCCACAGCTCAAAGAGGTAAAGAATTTCCAAGGTCTTCCCACAACAGGACTGTGGAAGATCAGGAAGATAATTTTTCCATTCCTCAACAAGTCAGAGGCATCCTTATGATACAACACTACTCCTGAAACATTTCATACATTTCCTGCCTATCCTGATTCGGACAAGATTTACTGGTTTGAGAAAACACACATACACACATTAGAAATCTGGGGTTTTGTCACAGGAGTAAGTTTGGTCACAGAAGTGGTTCCCACTTCTTGCAAGTGCAAATTTCAGCCTTAAAATTATCAATGGCCAAGGCAAGAATTTCGAGGACACAGAATATTACCTCATTATTGCTGTAATGTAAATCCATAGTCTGTCCAAAAGCAACTTTAGCTTTAGCTGCAAGATCTTCAAGTTTAACAGGCCTTGGTAATTGCAGGATCCTGAAACACAATATAAGTTATAAAGAATTTCTGTCCATTGCATATGAAAATCTGGCAACTCATTACTTAAGAACTATATCAGAACTAAATTTACTACTAAAAAGACTATAAGAGGCTACACTTTATTCCCTGTCTTCCATATTTTGAGACTTTCAAAAAAGAAAGAAAAGCAGTGAAAAATCTAAAAGGGATAATCAGATATAGAATTAATTTAATTGTAAATATTTTACTTGCTTAATGCTTTCTAAGCCTCCATTTCTGAGAGAAATTGTTAGAAATTTCTACATTTTTCCACTTCAGAAAACCACGACAATGGAGTGCCATAGGCTGACAAGCATAAGCATCAGAAATGAATTGCTCCTGCAGTCCCCATTTTTTGGAAATCTGAAAGACTATCTTACCTGAGGAAGGTAACTAAATGTCACCATCTTTACCACAATGAACTACACACTCAAACTGCCCAGTCCATCACTAACTGTGCTTCAAGTGTGCTCCTGTAAGAATGGTGCAGTTGTAGGTCAACAACTTAAGATTTTCTTTAAACTCAATGTTCCATCAAACCAATTAGCCCAAACTGTGTATAACTAAGCCTTGACTATAGAAAACCATTTCATTTTTGACATACAACACCATTAAACAAAAAAGAGCTTTTAACAGGGACTAAGCTATTAAGGTACATTCAATTCACACTCAAAAAAGAAAGAGCACTCAAATTTTGTGAAGTAGAAAAGTTAGCAAAGGGTACCTGTCCCTTATATCAGTAGTTCAGTTAGTAGTGTGGTGGTTTGGGGGACATTTTTTCTCTTGAAATGAGGCTAGAAACCAGGCCAATTTAAATTAAAAGTTATTTTTAAAAAAATCTTTAAAAAAATACCCTAAAAAACCAAACAAACCAACCCCCCCAAAACCCAGAAAACACCAATTCTCACTGTAGTTAACTATTTGGGCAGCAAGCCTGCAACTCTGTTCCAAAGAGCATGCATGTAGTGTGATGGGTAAAGTGCCACATTCACCACTGAAAGCAAGTCTGGAATCACTTCTCTTTTTCACTTCCCTTCTTAAAAACTAGTGAGAAAGCCATTGCATAATTTTTTTTCCCCTGCATGATTTCTTCCCTCGATCACTAGAGCTACATGCTCGGGCAAACCGATGTATTCTAACTGATGCTGAGCAATGAGCCTAGGCTGCCCAGCACCCCTGGGCAAGCAGGGTGAAGTCACTTGGGACAGTTCATCACAGACCTGGGTTAATGAGCACAAAAACCTGGGAAAGGTATCTTTCCATGTACTTACTTTATGCCTGCATTAATATTGAACTGGTTAACTTAGTGCATTTTGCAGTGCGTCAGATTTCACTTTCACAATGGACTCTCTGTGCAGACTGGCAGCATGTAAACACTCCTCTGTTTTTAAATTCATGCTTCCTCTTACTTCACTAGAAATTGTTAGATAGATGAGACCTCATTTCTCAAAACCTTCAAAAAAACATATTCCCTCCAAATTATATAGAGAACTCAATCATTACTGATGCACTTTTTCATGTGATGTTCAGAGAATCACACTAAGGGCTGCCCAGAACTAGTATAGGGTTTATGGAAGCTAATTTTAAAAAAATAATTTAATATTTCTCTTGAGAATTAGCATGCCCAGGATATTACTTCCTTTTTCAAAAGTATTTTCAAAGATCTTACTCTATCATAATTTCTCTGTAAGCAGAATGAAATTTGATACTTTCAGAAAGAGACGGGCAAAATGAATTGTCAACAAACCAGTTCTGCATGGAATTATACATCCAATTCTGTAAAAGCTTTTGAGCAGCCACCAGAGAAGAGATTATATAGAGACAGATGTTTGTATACTTTAGCAGGTGCATCATCCACCTCTCATAAGCAAAATGTAAATAAATTTTAACTGATTAAATGAAAACAATCTGAGTCTAATAAATTTTCATCTTACAGTTGTCAGACTGGCACCCCTGAAGTAAAATTCAACCTCCTCCTCTGGGTATTACAGTAATAACAAATTATCACACATTTATCACACACAATGAAGGACAAAAATTTATTTTCTGGCCTGTTCAAACTTGAGATCCATTTTAATGACTTATGTAATTATACAAGGCTACAAACATCTATCTGAAGTGTAACCAAATGAAGGATACTACACTGATCTTAGTTACAGTATGATATTTAGGTGTTTATGCATGCTTTTAAACAGTTAATTCTCTTTAAACTGTGTTCATAAAAAATTAACTTTAAGCTCAAACCAAAAACCTTAGAGATGTAAAACACATCAAACTGTTAATTTGAAACTTTATGACAGGAGCATAACAAAACATAAACAAAGAGACAAAACTGTTTCTTTACCTTTTTTCACCTCGATGTTCAAACTTGACTCTAACATCATTCTGTAAGAAGAGATATAAAGGAATCACTATTAGTTTGCTATTTACCTCTTTTGATGAAGTCCGTGAACTCCTATTCAATACTCCTACACTAGAACTAAATTCCATATTAATTTTCTGCCCTTTCTGATAGATCAAGTATTTTAATAAGCTACTTCTGCTAAGGTACATGATAGAGACTTAAAGAGGTCAAAACCAAAAAGTGTTAAAAATAACTCGAAGTGTTAAAATACAAAAACTTATTCTGAAGTGCAATGAATGCTTCTGTAAATAAACATATTATAACAGATTTATGACTTCAAATTTAATGTGGATGTGGTTACCAAAGAATTCTGTATCCTGAGTAGGCAGATGGATTTAGCTACCAACAACATGTTTGTGAGTACACTTTGCAGCTGAGCTTTCCAGGCCTAAGAAACATATCTTGTTTCATAAGCATTACCATAGAAACCCACACATACAAATTAAGCCAGCAGTCATGCAATACATATCCCAGTAACCATCTCTGTATATACCTGCAGTTAACAAAAAATAACATTGATTTCCAAAATCATAATTTTAAAAATCAAACTGTATTACCAACTACTGCAGGAAAAACAATAATAATGCATTCAACCACAAAGTTTATCCAAGTAACAGTGTTTCATCTTCCAAAAGAACTGATTTTCAAATGATTATTTTCAAAATCCACAAATTGAAACAGTGATAAACATTTCTTCTAACTTTCTAAACACGGATTATACTCAAATAATTTTGGATCATATGTGCATATTACCACAATGTCTAAAGTCACAGCTCAGATGTGAGTTTCATGACAGTTGCAAAGCACCACTGTGTTGCACACTGAACTCTCACAATTTTTAAGGCACAGAATGAAAATTATGTAGACATTTGGTTTTGACAGTTTAAGAGCCAAATATATCTGAAAATTTTCATTTTTAAAAGGTTAAAATAAGCACAAACTGAAGTTTATTGAACTGTAAATTAAGGATCAAATCAAATAAACATACAGCTAACTCAATTTAGGCAGAGGTCTACCTCCTCTCCTAATCTTTCCATATAGTAGTTCAAACCTATCAACTAAGTATTTACTACTTTTCTATTTGTGTTCAGTATCTACAGAAAAAAATGCAGCTGGAAAAAACTCTTATTTCCAGCTGTATGAACAACAAATTGAGGCAAAAGATGCATTGAAAGAGTTTAAGCGTATTTCTGCTGCTGTACTGACGTTCTTTCTTGCTATGATATAGGTGACAATTGGGTAATCTACCAAACCTATAAAATTATTCCTTGGAATTTCAAAATAGTATAGTTCCAATATAATAACAACAATAAATATAAAATCACTTTACAAATGGTGTAAATACCTCTATAATCTTTAATTTATTTATTTATTGAAGCATACACTATGATCTGCTCTGAAATGCCACCATTTCATTTTGCTGTTAATATAAGAATATGAATAAAGAAAATGGCAGCACATGTGGGAGACTAATAGCTCATTCTGGTATGCTCACTGGTCTGGCAAGAAAAATAACTACAGAAGTCACAGCAGGACACTCCATATTCAGTACATCAGTGAAGACATTGAAGATTACCTGTTTTTTAGGGGAAGATGACTTTGGTTTTCCTGTTTCTTGCTGGGGCAATACAGGACGACTGGCCTTATGAAGCACAGCCAAATCCTGCATGATTGAATTCAAAGCTTGCTGCTCATCTGCTCAGAGAAAAAGACCAGACAAGTGTAAAAGACTGTCACTTCTGAAAGGCATTACTCTCTCATTTCACAACTAGGCAGGCATTAGCCCAAATCTAAGAGTCTGCATTACACTTCAATACATAAACACCAAATTTTAAAAAAATTGTTGCCACATTGTAAACATTTTTATTTTATTTATCATTAACAGTGCTTGAGGAAATACAAAGCTTAATCAGTAACTCCAATTCAATAACAGGTTTAAAAAAAACTGAAGTCATAACACAGATTAAACTTTAAACAACTGCAGGCTGTATTAATACAAGAAAGGGGATGCAGGAGAAAGTCTTGTCTACTTAGATTCAAACCATATTCATAGATGAGACGTTTACTTCCTGCTCCTTTCCATAAAATAAAGAATAAAAAGCAGGTTCTTTTGAACTATTTCTCCTCTGTCCTGAGCAGGTATGATCATGCCCATGAGAGGCATACACAAACTCCCACATGAACACTTCAACTGCCTGAGCATCTGCTGATAGCCCACGGAGCATTATAAAAACCCAAAACAAAAATCCCACCACAACAAAAAAACAATAAACAAACAAAAAATAAAACACCACAGAACTTTTCCAGGACTGAAAATACAGAGGACTTTAGGGCTTAAAGGAAGACTTCACATGGAGAATCAGAAGCTTTGAACCCAGAGGATAATTTAGGGGCAGGAATGCTACATAAATTAGGTTTCAAGTTGAGAAAAAATCCTAAATCCTGACAATCTGCTGCAGCTGTGATGTCCTGATGTCATGATAGACAAAATCTGCCCTAGAACTGGGATGTTCCTTTAGACAGGAAATCACTTAGGAGCTCAAAAGCCTGTACATCCATCACTAAGAGAAATTTATTTCTAATATTTTATATTAATTCCTTGCTACAGCAATAGTACTGCACTCAGCATGTATCCAGAACACTGGATAACAAAATTTATCTCCAGAGGTGTTGACTGTGTGCCTTAATGCTCCTTGACAATGGACATGCTTGTTGAAGAATTCATTGCTAAATGCTGTGATTTACAAAGAACAGTATTTCTCCTGAGCAAAGCTCAGCATTAAAAGCAGCAAGCAAGCATCCCATGTATTCAACAACAAGGAGAATTCCTTCATTCTACTAAAATATAACTAAATATATGTATCATATAAGGAAATTTAAGTGCTCTAATTTAATAGATTACTTAAAGAACAAAAGGCTAGTCTGAAAATGAGTAACTTTGATCATCACTCATGCTGTCATTATTCATAACTTTACTAAGATATGCAAATCTACAAAAGCAAGTTTTACCAGCAATATTTAATAGCAGAACTAAAGGTATTCTTTCAGCTCAGTTATTGATTTCTCACACTTCAAAAATTTGCCACAATTAAAACAATTGAACTATTTTATTGTGTTATGGCCTATTCCAGTGCTCAGCAATGCAAAAAATAAAATAATGCTTTAGCAGTTGGTTGGAGTTTCCAGTGGTTACTAACTTTGATATTTTATACAAAAGAAACTGAAGTACTGTGGCAAAGCATCTAATGTTACTAAATATCCAATATGACTCAACAATCATTTCTCTCACACAAATTGTTGGAGAAGATCAGAAATCTGAAGAGTGTTGTATTCCTAGATTGAGCAACTTGATTATTAAGCATAAGGTTAGAAAAACTGGCAAAACATGAAAAGATAAACAAAAGCAACACAAAAATGTGTGTGGTGTTGTTGGTTGGTTTGTTGGGATTTTTAGGAGAGGGAACACCAAGAAATTATTGCAATAGCAACATGGTGAACTCACTAAAAACATATAACTTGAAAAATTGACATACAATTAAAAAGTAATACAAATGTGCCACATAAGTAGAACAAGTCTGACCATCAGCACAGAAGTGGCTTGGCACTGTCATGACACAAGGAAATAAGAAAACTCTTACATGTAGATTTTATGTTTTGAGGTTGACTCTAACACCATCACCACACAGAGCATACTAAGTACTGCTCAGTACCCTAATACCTTGAATCTCAATTTCCTAAACTTGAATCTGTAAGTACAGCTGTAAACAAACATCTCTTGGTTCACATACAAGAACTGTGAACATGGAGCTGAATCTGATGTCGTGTTTATGTCTTTTTGCTTTGTTTGCCCTCAGCAATGCGGTTTTATAATAAAAAAAATGAGGGAAAAGTACTACATTATAAGGAAGGGGAAAAAACAACCAACCAACCAAAAAAAACCCCAAAAAAACCCAAAAAAACAAAACGAAAAAAAACCCACAAAAGGAATATTTTCAACACTAGTGAAGCTGATGAACACTGCCTTTCATATGTAGATGTTACATTATGTTAAACAGCCAAAGCACATTTCCCAGGAATTGTAGTAAATTTTTATGTAAGTTACACAGAAGACTTACCCATTATGGCAGTGAGTCTGAAAACTCAAACTTCAGGGAAATGGTTGCTTCATTAGCATTATTTTACTTCCTAAAACAGAAACCCAAAACCCCCATAATTACTAAAGTTGTCAAAGCCATGTAAAGCAGTCAACTTTTCATTGTTTATGGGCAATTTTTCTAAGATTCTAGATAGCAAACACACATATAAACTACAAATAAGCTTGCATAAGACACACATATTATGTGTGCAGAAAACAGCTTTTGCATCCCTGAGAGTCCTAAAAAGCAGAACATATATTAAATGATTTCCTATGCTGTGTTTTTTGTATCAGCAGTTGCCTTGGAGAATCTTCCAAAAAATTATTCAGGTAAAGTGCTTATTAAACACCTTTTTAACTCTGTATTTGACCCAACTGTCTTAAAATGAAAGCTAATGTAATTTTCATTAAAAGTAATGTTTTAATTAGCTGTCTTAATACATTAAACATGACAATGTATTTCATTATTTTAGATTAAGCATTTCTTTAATATTTCTTTGTAAGCATTTTGAAGAAATACAGTAGTTCTGTGAGGCATTTTAAATCTTCTACCTCACCTTTAGAAAACAAAACCAACTTATATCTCCAAAGAAAAACATCCCAGATGTTCTTCCTCAACCTAGCTGAAAGAAAACCAAACTTGGAAGCTGAAGATATTTGAGGTTAAGGTCTCACATAGGGTTGAAGAAAAAAACGTCCCCTCCAAGTTCCTCCAGCTACAACAACTCATTCTTCAGTATTAATCTGTGATATGTCTCACTAGAACATAAGCTAATAACTGAGCATCCATTTATTTTGCCCTCCACTTCCTTATTCCTTAAAAGAAAAAAAAATCCAACTTAAGAAAATTCAATTTCTCTGAATAACTTGTTTCTTATTTTCTTGTCCCTTTTAACTTTTAACCAAAATTCTCAGTTCAAATATGAAGTATAATCAGTCACCTTAACAACCTTTGTGTTAGCATTTAATGTTACTTTAAAAATAAGCTAACAACATTAAAATTTCAATTATAAACATGACTCAGACCCATTTTTATTAAGACCTTTATGAATTCGCCTTGTGAAATGGAAAAAAAATGGTTTTAACTGATAATTTTTGCAATGGTTATAACAACAGGGTGGTTGTGGAGAGTGACTAAAAATAAGATAACAAAAATCAATGTTTTTCAAATATGTCTATATACATTCAGTAAAAAGGTAAAAACCTAATCCCTGGCTGCAAAGTAGCATTAGTATAGTACACACACAAGAGCAGATTACAATCCAAAACAAAAAAAAGGAAGCAAAACCAAAAAATTGAAACTCAGAGAAAGACTCAGGAGAAGCAAAGGCTGCAAACACAAAGAGCAGATGCAAAGGTAGAATAAAATTATGTCAAGGTCTTGCAGAGAGACCCAAGCAGCCTGAATTTGAATGTAATTAAAGAAGGGATGACAGAGTGAATTTCAAAAAGGTGTTTGCTACACTCTTATCACATCATCAAAGAAGAATATCCTAGCAACAGCATTTTGTATATAAGGGTGGAGAGATGCTGATTCATATTCATGATTCACTTCCCACCAGCCACCTTCCATAGTCTGGAAGTCTTTCAAAATCTGAGAAAGCTAAAAACAATTTCTAAGAATCACCTGGATATTTTCTTTCTTCGGTGGTTTTGTAAAGGCAAATGAAACAAAGCCTGAGGACAAGAAAGCCATACAGATGATGCAGCTGTTTCAGACACCCTGAGCTAACTGCCTATTCTCACACACTTCTATAATAACCAGACACAGTGCCTCTCAGTTACTAAATCAAGAACAAAAAAACCCCCAAAAAACAACCTGGTGAAGAAGCAATCTAGCTTAGCTTGATTTAGTAAGGAATTTAGACTTACACAGGAAGACTTAGCTACATAGAAAGGTGCTTTACACTTTCAGAGTCCAAACCTGTTGCGATAGTGGGGCAAGAATCTCAAGGATATCAATTCCCTCCACTAAATTTTCACTAAAATAAATTAGTGCAAAGATAACTGGTTTCCAACATTACACCAAAGCAAAATGACATGATGTGAACTCAAAATAAGAAAGATGCACTGTAATTATTTCAATCACAGGTAATGATTAAATCTGACTTCCACTGTATTAGACATGAGCAAGTTAAATCAAGACAATACAAAACCAGTATCTGCTTGCACTTCTATTCAGAGACACACTTGTCCATAACACATGAAGCAAAAACAGCCAAGTAAAAATGAAGAGTGAGCATTCACAGGTGATTTTTCAGACTGTAGAATGGACAATCAGAATATAAAGTAAGACTATAAAATTTTATTTCATAGAAAGAAGAATGAACCAGATAAAATGGTTTTGCTCTAAAAATGTTTTATTGCTTTTTAAACAATCAAATGCTTGGTCTCACACAAACAACCTCCTATAAATCCCAGCAAGCAAGGCTGACAAAATCTCAAGTGATCACCTAGTCAAATATTCCTACTTAACCTTTCACCAAAATAATGGGCAGCACTGCTTGTTAAGGTTTTTATTTTAAAAAACTAAACACAGTATCTGTGAACAAGACAAAGAGTAAGACCTAAATCTCAAGTTCTGTAACATTTTTCATAATTCAAAGCAAATGTTGGCATAAATATCAATAATGACACTATAGTGTGGTGAGCATAGAAGTCAGCATTGTTAAAAGACATTAGAAGATACCTAAAAGAAGGTAACTCCATAGAAAAGAACAAAAAGAAGAGGATTGTATATGGACATACACACAAATGAACACTGGACAAAAAGCCAGCCTTTTCAAAGAATATGAAAGCAGCAGCAGTAGCACAAAATCATGAACAACAGAAAAAAAGGGAATTGAAGAACAGTAATGAGAAAAAGATGAACAGTTACACATCAGATGTGAGATCAGCTTTAGAAAAGCTTGGATCTTTAATATATTGTAATAATACATTAAAAAGGTATTCACAGGGAAAGCAGGTAAGGGAGAAAAAGACTAATTCAAATCAAAAGCCAATGATACATTGCTAAATTAAAGTAACATTTGGAAAACAAAACCATAGTAATAAATGCAAAACAAAGCGAATGCCTCGATTTCAAGGTTTATTGCCAAGCAAAATAAGTTGTCTTGAAATAATTACAGATTAGTTAACAGAACCACCCTACTAAGGTTTTTTCAACATATTTGGCTAAATATCACATGATGTTCTAGTTATTTCCTTTAAAACCTCAATTAATTAACAGGAAACCCAGCTGATGGACTAAAATAAAAGAAATCCATATTCCTACTTAGCAGAAAACTCCAATGAACATGTTTCCCCCACTGCAGGCCCCTGGAGAGCAACAATGAAATAGACAAGTTAAGGCTTAAGGAAACTACCTGAATCATGTCTGAAAATAGCTGCAGTCCAGCAAAATGTATTTAAATAACATTAAGTGTTTTAAATACATATAATAATTTACTGTGGTTACTCTCCATTTATTATTAATTTAAAATAATAACACTTTAAAACTGAGATGAACTGCATTTATGATACTAAAATTCACAGGACTGCTTTCTGAACTTCCATACTCCCTGCAACCAGGAGGGCATCACCCACAATTAGAAGCTGTATTTCATGCAAGTCTAAATATTGTGGTTTATTACATTTACTCAGTAATGTTTTTGCATTGAATGCATTTTGACATACAGACAATCATTTCGGCAATTGGAAAAAGAGTTGCAGGCACAAGATTGGACAGTCTTAGCAAGAAACAATTGAGAAGAATTATTAAATCATAATGTAATTACCTAACATAGGCGCAATTCACATTAAAGAGGCATAGTGAAATCCCTGTGTGTATAAAAATGCAGTGAATGTAGAAGCCATCTTGCTTCTGTACACAACCTGCAGGCACAGTGCTCTGTGCAGACTGCACGTGTGGGATGGCTGAAGCATGAGAATCTTGGTGGCTGGCACAGAGGTATCAGTTATCTCTACAATGAGCAGGCTTGTGATTTTTTATGCTGAAGACTTTTAAAATCTTCCTGGCAAGCAAAAAAAAGTGAATTTATCTCTCACTGAGCCCACAGGAGCATGCAGACTTACCTCATGTATACAGATACAGACATGATTTGGTATTTTTTTATTTTATGAAAAGAATGGTTACTAGCTGTACTCCTTTTCGAGTTCAATTTTATACACAGACAAACAAAAAAAGTAAAAAAATCTCCAAACCAATAAAACAGACCAGACTTGTATAAAAATCAGTATCTATGGATGGTGCCCTCCCTGTTCCAGGAAGAATAAAAGCTCAAAAATCAGTTCAGGCACATCAAATGCAGCTCTCACGCAAATTACTTAGGGAACCAGATTTCAGAATTAACTGAAGGATCCAACATGCCCAGTGACAATAGCAAAATTTCATTCAGATTAAATCTTTAGTTCCTGCTGTTCAATAAACTGTAATTTTACAGAGTCATGTAACATCATTTATCAGCTTGATGAACTATGATCTTGACCTGAAAAACTTACAATGTGCCGGAAGGTTTGAGAATTAAGGACAGAATTTTTAAAGACTGTTCTCATAACAAATGGAAAGCAGCAGTTCAAGATGAGTTTATACCAAAATTAGGCTTTTGAGATAAATATCTTAACACTTACAGCAATATTCACAAAGAATAACCATAGTCTAGGAAAGCTAATCTCTCTACACTTCCTTTACAGTTGACAGGGAGAGATAAGCATATTTAGAGAGTTTCAAGACACTCAAATACAAGTTTCCTGCTTTGAATGAACCTCTTCTTTCCAAGTAGTATCAAGAGCCTCTATTAGCTAACCCTTCATAGGCCTACTCCATTTCAAGTACACCAAAAAGATAAGACTATAATTGGCCTCAAACAAAAAAACATCTACTTTCCTCAACAAGATATCTTTCCTCACCTAATTCGAGTTTTACAGAACTTCTCTATTTCCTCTATCTGTCATTGCCTCGGCAGTAGCCAAAGCACTTGACAGCTCATTCCTCAACCTAACTGAACAATTACTTTGCTGATACATCAAGCAAATCTTTCTTGAAAGTCATGATGCTTTCTTAAGATCTGTTCATGATTTTTAAACTTAAAAATGTTAAACTGAAGAAGGGTCACAGCAGCTGAAACTTGCAGACAGGCACCACAGCGACACCTTGCAAAATATGTTAGTGTTGTCAATTTTGCAACAGAACATACTGGCTGCAAATGGACTGTTCGTCCTCCTCTCTTATCCAGGACCAGATTTTCTCACAAAGTTATGTAAAAAAGCAACAGACACAGTTCACTGGGCTACACATAACTGCATCACTGCCTCCTGAGCACTCTGGCATCCTGGAAATTTATCACCACCATCATGGTGGAAAGCCCCGGCACCACAACACAAACATTCCTTACCATTAGCTGGGCTATTCACACAATAAAAATGTTTAAAGCTAACTCAATATATTAAGATAACATTGGAGCGTCGACAAACACACAATAAAACACTTCTCCAATGTTTCCAACTTTATCCTAATTTACTATCTTACATGAACTGAGTAGCTGCATAGAAGGTGCCTCAAACAAAATAGGTGTATGAAATTTTTAGACTCTAGAATCCCATGAAACATGCACTACAGTGAGTGAGTATTAGGTAGATTTAGGTGCTTCTGTGTCTCCTTCCAAAAATCTCAAGTCGTGCTCTTGGCTCACTTGAGCACTTATCACTGCCATTGGCAGCCCTTAGGCTGAAGCTGTCATGAAGGGCACCAATATTTGATTTTCTCCAAACTTTAGACTAACAACTCAAAATACTTGTGAAGAAGGGCTAAAGGTGTTACAATGAAAACTATCCCTCACTACAAATGTGCTCTATCCAAGGTCCTATAGGAAGACAACTGTTTGGAGGGGGTTTTGTCCAACAGACAGTTCACAGCACACACCCTAAAAGGACACAGTTTAGCTCTCATCCTTGTGATAGCATTCTAGATCACCAGTTCAGCCGAAGAACTAAATGTACACAGTACAAACTTAATCCTACCAGCACTACCAGTACTGATGATTCCTGTAACCTTCACTACTCAAAGAATGGAAGACTACGCTACAACTAGCAACAAATAAATATTTTTTAAGAGTAACCACTCACTAAAAGAGTAAACGTATCACAAACCACTCATATCAGCAATATCCTATGAGCAAAAATAAAGTACATTAGAAAAAAAATGCTGTCTTCCAGTAGTTACTGAGTATGGCAAACAACTGCAGCATTTCAATTAATGTACAAGTGTGATTACACACAAATCTTCAGTCACATATGGCTTTTTAGGACATACAGAAAAAGCATTTCCTTAAACTCCAGTAACTAGTTCTATCCTTTTCACTTAACCTTCCAGTTTTGTGACTGTGATGGGTTTAAATACAAGCATTTTGGGAAATAAACCAGACAAATAACCCCACTCTCTATTTCTACACCTAGCTTTAGTATCTATCATCAGGTACTGAAACTGCAAAACTTTGTTTTTCTTCAGTCTAACAGTCATATTTGACAGAATCTTCCAATCAGAGCAAAACTCAACTATTTCTAATTTGTAGCAGTTGAGAGTTTAAATCATGGCTGCAAATCACATCACCATTTCAAATCAAGTACCAAAAAAAATTAACACAAGGATACATACGAGCCTTTTTGATTAATATGATCACCTGTCATTTTGCTGTGACACCAGTAAGAACAGAATCTAAGTCTCCAAGGACATTTCTGTGTCTCCAACATGAAGACAACTCAGCCTCAATTACTCTGCATCTTCCAAATTCTTCAAGACATAAAGGAGAAATTGCCCTCAGCAAACAGTCTTTGTTATATACTATCTTACTCATTCCTCAAAGCACAGCTGTTCCTCAAAGCACAACTCTTCCTGCTCACTACTCAAGGCAGTGATACATTGAGGAAATCCAGAGTACAGTAATACAACTATGATTTTTCTGATCTTCTGCTGCCTTGCTGTAATGTTTTCCCACTCCAATGACACACCAGCACCTGCAGCTTCTGCTTAAAATGCATTTCCTGGCTCATACTCAATTCTTCCTCATTAAGTACCCCACGTGCTCTTCTTATCGTAATTCAAATTAGCTTTGTACATTCAATCAGATAGTTTCTTCATTTTTTCTATCCTCAAAACAAATATTAAATGCAAAAAAACCCTCATAATATGCTAGCATGGAATATTTAAGTAGATAAGACATTTATGAGCCATACAGATTTCCAACACAGCATAGCAAAAACACCCCTGAATCCATCTCCAATTCAAGAATAAAACATGCAACAAATAGCAATTAATTGAACCAGGGTGCCCCAGGTACAGAAAGACTCAGACCTCTCACACTTGGAACCCTACAGAGAGCTCAATAACACCACCAAAGAAGACAGGTAAGTGTGTAATGGTTATGCACCAATGGAAACTGAAAAAACCATGTGCACATGCACAGGTAACACATCATATGCAAAATCCAAATATTCTTTTACATGACTGTGCAGCATTTTCATAGCGAGCAGCTCTCCCTGCACAGGTCTAAATGGACAAATTTATAAGTTTTTACCCATATGCAGTAGGCACTGTGTTTTCAACTGGATGAACCACAGAGGCTAAAACACTAAGAGTGCTAAGCTATCAACTGAACAAACTCTTCATCACCTTACACTTTGGTAATGATCTTTAGCTCCCTGTGGATTAAAAATCATAATTCAACCCAAACCTTCATAATAACATTTAAACCAAAATGTAAAAATAGAAACCTAGGTTTGCCAAAACACTCTAGAATGAAATGCAAAGACACAAAGACAACGTACTGTCAAACGATTTCCTTCTCGGACCTGCACTAGCACAGCCCTCAGCAGTGAGTACCAAATGATGAGGACTATGATGCTTCATTATTATACTTTTCCCACAAGTGATAAAAATGTAACGACCCTCATAATATAGAGCTAATAAGGAAAACTAACTACAGTTCCAGAGAAAGGATTACTATGCCTGTGCCCACCTCTATCTATCAACTTTAAGAAAACTGTTCCACTGCTAAGGTTGCATTTGTGTCACGAGAGTAGTGCTGCTTGTCCACACTAACTGATGCTGTCAAGCTGAACCTTAATGACAAGCAGGAGATCTGGAGCCAACAGATGATCCAGATGAAAAGATTTTACATCTTAATTAATAATCAGCATATCTAACTGGTTTCACATTTCTACAGTTTCAAAGCCACCACAAAGAAAAGAGCAACAACTCGTGCTGGAATCAACCCTCTTGGCCACTGCACAGATCTGGATGTTTTAAAAAGGATGACATGCATAATGCAGGGATTTCAAGAAGTTACACAATATTAAGTGTGACATATAACAAACTACAAGTAATGGACATATGCATAATTCTGATAGAGCAGGGAAGAGCAGATCTGGCTCTCCAAAAAGAGATCCTCACTTTTAAATCTTGGTGCACTCTGTGTACATGTATAAGAACTGATCTCACTCAGTATCATGGTCTTCTTGGTGCTGGAGAAGTCTTGCCAAAGGCCTTCTTGCAGTCACAGCATAAGAAAGAAGATCTACCCTTGCATGAATAAATTGGTTAAAATATAGAAGACAAAGGACAGACATAGCTGTTTTCACAAGGAAGGAGGATACCAGTGGGCCTCCACAACTGTGTGTGTTGTTCAATATATTCTAGATTACCCAAGAAACAGGAGCTTTCTGAAACTCCTATTATCTGAGAGAGCAAGGAGAGGACTGACAACACTAGAGGTGGTGGTCTTTATCAGAGAGAGGACGGAGCAATAAAGCAGGTAATTACCAGCACTGATGAATGAAAGCGCAAGTTGAGTGGAAGGGAGGAAGGAAAGCAACAATCCCAACTTTGTACATGAGAAACCAACGGGCTTTGCACTGAATACTGCCAGCACTCAGAAATAAAGCCAGTATTAGGAATTGTGAACAAAAAGTGTGAAACACATCACTGACTTCACATTCTGAACACCATTAGCATTCCTGGGACCTTCAACTCCAGAAGAGGATGTAGCAAAGTAAGAAAAGGTACAATCAAAAGCATAGAATGCTTTTGTTCTACAGGGGAAAAGAAATAGGCAAATTAGGACTGGTTTCAATAACACTTGGGTGTGGAGAGAAAATGATAAAGGGCTACAAAATTGTACAATGAACAGAGAGATGTACTGTTATAACACACAGAGAATGTCCACTCTCCTCCAAAAGAAAGGTGGCACCAAAGGAATTCAGTAAAAATGTTTTAAAAGTTTAAAAAAAGAGTAGTTTTTACTAGAACCACTAACATACCTATAGAATTTCTTACAAAAAGGATATTTGGATGCCAGACATTTATTTAGCTGCATGCAAAAAAAGTCTGAGAAAAAAATCCAAACATTACTAGCTACACAAAAACTATTCCAGATTTAGAATCAACCTTTACTAAAAATAATTAGGGATTAAAAGAATATTCAAGCTAAGAATGCTTACTGTTCTCACTCTTCCATAAGCATTCATTCATGCTCATCACTGAGGGATGAATACGGAATTTTCTTTTGTTTGATTCTATGACAGATTAAGATTTTACCTAAAACTCGCCAAATAGTTCACCAATAACATATAAATTTGCTTTTAAAAGTCACATTCAGAATTCATGATAGTGCCAGTATCATAAACACAGAAGCATAACAGATATTCCATGAAGGAACTTGCTGCAGCAAGGCATTCATTAAGCCAGTCATTAAGAAGTCATTACATTATCCACGTCATCCCTGCCCTGAAGTTACTGTGCTTACTGCTATCAGCAGGACAAAAAACGCTTTTCTAAACCCAACTTTACACCAAGACAGTTATCATCAAGCCATTATGGAAAAAACACCCACAATTCCCATGGGGATTTGCTATTCAGATTGACTTTTCTTTTTTAAACAAAGTCTTATGCTGGAGTTATAAAAATTGTGGCACTGCTAAAAACATACAAAGTCAGTGTGACAAAACAACAATTAAACACAGGTTGAACTTTACCAGTTTTCAGCTGCTGCATTAATAAAATATTTAGGGTGACAAATCTCATGTTCTTCAATAGAATGTTGTATTTCTTTTAGTTTTTCTTTAGAAGTTTAACTTCTGCTTGTGTCAGTATTTTAGCTCTCTGTTCTCTTTTATAAAATTATTATTAATTCAAATTATAAATTCCAGTTTTCAAATGTTTGTTCAAAGATGAGACTATAGTTACTTCCAGTAACATGGCATTTAAACTGTTAAAATTTACAGATCTCTTGTCTAAATTTTAAAATAATTTTAAGGACAGATGAGATGCAATCAACAGTGACTGCTTGAATACTTCTTCCTGCAAGAAACTAAAAAGGGTCTTTACTAGTAATCATTATTGATGCCCATTTAAATTTTTGTGAAGAACACACTGTTGAAAGAATTGCAAAATTTGTCCCATCTGTGATCTAGCCTCAAAAATTATGGATAAAAGCATTTACATCAGTCTGATAAAATGGAGTAAAACCAGGGAACATGCTGAACACATCTGTTCCATAGCTGATTCTGCAATTCTTCCTATAAAGCATGCCTATAGGATTAAAATTTCTTCTGCTACATCACTGGACCATATGACATCTCAAGATGGCAAAAGGCTTGTTCAGGTACAGTTGCACTAGCAGACGTTACCTCAGCAATATAATTTACTCCAAAAGACAGCACATGTACAAAACAAATCAGTAAGGACACACTTGTGCCAACAGAAACTGCATCTAACCCTAGGAGAACTTGTCCTCAATCCAAATTTCCTGTTGTAGAGCAGGCTTATGTTCAAAAGCCACAGGGATTGCATGTGCTGGGAAAGAGATAGAAGAGCAGCAAGTGCATACTCTGCTAAGTCTAAAAATGCTAAACAGAAGAAAACTAACCCAAAATAAAGATTGAATACAATACAGTATAAGGCTATATTCATGGGAAAGATAACTCCAATTCAGTTATATGAAGAAAGAGATGATACAACAAACATTAGTATGAGCTTTTGTGTTAGCAAATGCAGGAGCCAGGAACCTGATGCTGTTGGCAAGAAAAGAAAAAAGCCCCAACAACAAAACAAAAACAAAACCCAGCCATACCTGCATGCACACACCCTAGAATGACGTTTTAATAAGGCCACCGTGTTACTTCTGCTACTTGCAGAGTAACTTAATTACTCTGTTGCTCAAAAACTGTCTGTAGAACTTTGAAAAAGATACAGACAAATCAGTGCACATTGAATCTGAAAAACAAAAATCCTGTTTGGACAGTTTAGTAAAGAGAAGTCTAACATAAAAGGAGACAGAGGAAGAGTCTTCATGTATGAAGGCTTGGTGAAAAGAGCACAGAAACCATTATCCTGCATGATTAGTAAGAGTTGGATGAGAATTAAATAGCTTAACTAGCACCAAGACAGAATTAAATGTTAAGAAAAGCCTCCTAACAACAGTAATAGTCATATGTACCAGCTATAAATAGACCAGTGAAGAGGTGTGGTATTCCCCTCTTCTGAGTTTTTTAAGAGAAGATCAGACAAATGTCTGTCACACATGATTTCAGCATATTTCCTTCTGCCTCTGGTGGGGGCTGACCTCATGAAATCCCTTCCTTTCTTACACACTCATCATTTCTTCCTTCATGAGAAACGGTCATCAGTGTTATCATACCTGAGCTTCAAAAGTACAGTCTTTCCAATACAAACATCAGACGCATATGAATTTTATTGCATTGCTGTTGTCAGATTGTTCATGTGCTTGGCAGAAATCATCTCAAGAAAACAAAAACCAGCATATTTTACTGCTGCTGATAATCCACAAATGATGACTGGAAATACAGGAAGAGAAGCAAGTGTGAAAGATAGTGTGAAGGATTCAAAGAAAAAAATCACTGAAAACAAAGTTACAGCAAATAAAAACTACTTTAGCCTAAAGAAAACTACTTTCCTCTCACATGAAAAACTGAGTTAAAGTTTGCTGGTATATCTTAAAAAATATGCAATAATTTGAGATAGAGAAGTACACATAAGTAAGACTTCACAAACAGATGGGACAAAGACATGTCTCTACAGGACTCCCTGCATTACCAATTCCCAACTGCCAGTTTTTAAAGGAAAATGTAGATATTTCTGCTTTGGTCCTGCTCAAGTAAGTCCAACTTCAAAGAACCTCACCAAGATGGGCCCTAAACTGTGGCATGTGTATTTGAGGGTCAAGTAGCTCTAGAGCAGTGGTTCCCATTTCCTAGGAGAATCCCTGCAATATCACAATACAGAACTCCATCTTTCCTTTTCTCATTGTCACCAATCTTCCTGCTGCTTTTAAAAGATTACATTTAGGACAAATATATTAAAACATCCCAGAAAACCCTGCAAAGAAGCATGGTTAGTCTAAGAAAACGGGTTTACACAGAGCCATAAACTTCATTTGTCATATTATTAAATCAAGATGTCATGCCAATATCCAGAAGTGAGAAGTGAATCACAAATAACGTGCTGAATTCTGAACACGTTCCCATGTTTCCAATGTTATTCTACAAGCTGTGTGCTATTATAGCATGAATGATCTATTTTGACCTTAGCACTACAAAATACAAAATATTAAAATAGCAAAAGAAGCATTTCTTCTTAAAGAGATTTTTCTTTCTTCTCACAGAAAAATCAGTGTGTTTAACAGAATTTACAGATTTTTTTTTCTTTTTTTAGTTTAATACTGTGTCAGTTCTACTTGAGAATTTTAAAAGCTTGCATTTAAAAATTGAACTTTCAGGACAGCAAATCTAATAGTTTGCCTAATTAGATAAACCTAGAGTCACTAGGCAATATGCATATTTACATTAGCTTGTCATGTATATGAAAACACATGACATTTTCTGCAAATGTATTTAAGATGTACTTAACTACATCAATCAGTCAAATTTTCATCACTCTTTTATTTTTCTCCAAAAAGTCTAAACAAAGGATAATGTTAGCAGTACGAAACATCTAAGAAGATATTACTAGAAAATATGTTCATTACTCTAAACTAAATGGATACCTCACCACAGACCAGAAAACCATTGGCTGTGTGTGTTGTGGAAGAGCAGGAACAAAAGAAGGAAATCAATCTATCATCATTCTCAGGCTGCATTTTATAAGAAAACGTTATTTTTAAGTTCAGAGGATGCCCAGTTAGAGAGCCACTGAACAACTTCTCACAAAACCAGATTACTCATTACTTCTGACTTAGTTTGCTGAGGTAAAAAGTCAGCCTACCCTTAATACAAAAGAAAAAAATATAGAACTTTAGATTGCCGAGATTTCAAAGCTTTTTTCTCCATAGTTCCCTAAAACTACTTATTATTAATGACAAGGTTTTAAAAACCAGTCATTCTGATTTGTACCTAAATATGAACAACTTCTAGTAAATGATCAGGAAAAAATGTAAAGTAAAAACTGCAACTGTGGACTAAAGTTACAGCTTGACTAACTTGCTTGCTTTCTCCAGAGAAAACTATAATAAAACAATCTCTCCTGCATTTAGAATCACTAGGCTTTAAATTCCACAAGCCTGTGCACTGACTGGTTTTCCCAACATTCATAGCAAAACACCACTGACACATCTACAACCAAAATTGAAAGGTTATTCATTTTTACCAGGAATTAGTTTTATCAACAAAAAGCAGAAACAAAACAAAAAAGTTTGCCTGCTGATATTAAACAAAAACATAATGCTCATTTCACCACATGAATAAATTCTGTCATGGCTCTTTACCTAATACAATTTACTACAAAACTCCTAAGATTACCAAGCTATCTTAGAAAAAAAAGATTTCTCTCACAGTTTAGAAATCTCAGCAAGCCAAGGCAAGCAATGCAAAAACTTCTGTTTTCTTCACTTTACTCTTCTTTTAGTGCCAGGTAAACCATCTGTTCAAACACCAACACAGAGTTCACCAAGGCAAACTCTACATAGACTTTTCTTCTCAAGCAATGAGTCAATCTGACAAATGTTATCCTCCTGTTCTGTTCTATCAACATACACTAAAACCTTGGGGAAAAAAAATCAAATTAATTATATACAGCTTTGCTACCTGAATCAAATCTGGGTTCAAGACATATTGGCAGCAGTCATGATAGAACACACAGTGTAAAGGAAGCAGGAATTATAACAAGTTCTGATTTTAAAATAGATTTCTGAGGAAATCTGTTACTTACAAAGTCACTGTAAGGAAAGGTATAGGTGAAAGCAGGAAAAAATAGCAAAGAAAAGCTCATCAATATCCCTTCCCTTAAAAATATCCCCAGGGAATTCCACAGGAAAGAATACTTTCTAGGGTATTTCGTTAGTAAGTGCTCTGCCACGAGAGAACCCAAGATAGTGTGCAAGACAAGCCTGTAGCCATTCACTCTGCTAATACGCCTGTGCCATATAAACAGCAATACAATTCCGAAGGCCTCCCACGCTCTGCAACGTGCTGCATTGTTTAAAGAAAAGAAACGTTGTAGTTGAGAGACATTTTCTGCACGGACTAGAAATCCCTCTTATTTCAAGGCAGGCTTCTATTATCTTTTACCACCTTCTAAGAGGACACTTCATGATACAATACAGCTTAGAGGCTCGCAGCTAATTTAGCGCTTTGATCTTCAGTAATGCCACAGCCAAAAACTAAAAGGAGATTTATGAAGCAAGAGCAACCAAGGGAAAAAAAAAAAAAAAAGGCAAAAAAAACCTCCCAACCTCGTGGGTGCTGCAATGCACTTCAAATGCAACACAGGAATAAATAATCCAACATTCACTTTTTCCCCTGACAAAAACATCTCGCAGAATTTGACCTACATACCCAATTCACAGCACTACCACTGCAGAGCAATTCAAAGACGAGAAACCACAGCATCAGCGAGCAATCATGGGAAGGTTCAGGGTGACACAGAAATACTCGTCAGGCACATAAAACACTTTAGATACTGCAGCGGTAATGTAAGCAAGCAACATGAGCGTGTGTCTCCCGGCACCGCAAACAACTATACCGCCGCGCAGCTCCACCTGCACCGGGCCGGGTTCGCGCTGCTGCCCCCGGCCCGGGCACCTCCGGGACGCCAGGACCGCCCCAGGGCCCCGCAAGGCGCCCGGGCAAACCCGCCCCGGGGTTCCCCCGCATTCGGGCCGCCCCCCGCCCGCCCCCTCCCCGCGTACCGACCTATGTCACGGCGGAGGCCGGGCGGCCGCCGGGGACCCCCCGCGCTTCCCGGCGGCGGCGGGAGCAGCCCCGGCTGGGCGGGCGGCGCGGAGGGAGCGGCCAGGATTCCGGAGCGGAGCCCACCCCCCCGGGGGAGGGGGGGAAGGGGCCCGGGGCCTGCCCGCGCCGGAGCACGGCGGGGACGGTGACAGGCGGCGCCGAGGCCGGCGCGGAAGGAGCGATGCGACTCGGCGGGCGGAGAGGACCGGGGCAGGTGCCTCGGGGCGCTGCGGCCGCGGCGGGGCCGGGCCGGGCCGGGCCGGGGGTCCCGTCGGCCGTGAAGCGCCGCGGCTGCCGCTGCTGCCGCCCGCGAGCTCCGCCCCGCGCGCGCCGGGCCCCGTGACGGGGAGGGAGCGCGAGGCGTCACCGCGTGGCGGCGTCACGGCGACGGGGCGGCGCGCGCCCGGGGGCTGCGGGGGCGCGTGCGCGCCGGGGCCTGCCCGGGGTTCGAGTCCCGCCGGTTCCGGACGGACGAGCGTCAGAGAATCCCGGCCCAGTGCGGGATCGGCGCCGTGCGAGGGCAGGACGGGAAGGTGCAGCGCGGTATAACTATTGCCATTGCCCTGCCTCTGCCGGGCCCCGAGCTCAGCCAGCGCAGGACGCGCTGCCTTGACTTGCCTCTTATGGGGGCTGTGCGCGCTTTAGGACAACTTAGAACGGCGATCTGCCGCCCTTAGGGCGCCCATTTCTCCCGGCCGCTCTCCGCAGGAGGCACCTGCTTCCCGCAGGAAGTCAATGCATGCAAGGAAGAAGGATGCTACCCTCAATTAATCAGCGAGGAAGCAGTCCCTGATACGTAGCAGGGCTATTACAGCTACCCTTGCGGTCTTAAGTAGCCGATGACGGTAAATAATAGCAGGGCACTGTAATTAGTTTTGTACAGATTTAACAGTAACCTCAGAGGCATGAACCATTGTGTGTGAGATGCACAAATGACCTGTGTTAGTTTAGCGGCGCCCTTTGACACACTGCCAGGTCCGGTGTGTTCACACAGAGAGAGCAGGGACCTGTGCTGGGGCACCTGACTGCTGCTGCTCACATGCTGCTTTCTGGGCAAGTGCTAAGAGGTATTCAACGTGTAAGACATCAAGAGGTTTGCAAATCCTGGACAACCTCTCAAAATCTACCCAAAACAAGGGTTGGGAGGCTACTTTGGTCACCCTTAACAAACCCCGGAAATAACACTTGAAAAGAAGTTAAAGATTTATGTGTCAATTTCCAGTGGGAACCACATACGAAACTAACTGCCCATCAAGGTCCATAACGTGATTATTTTGAGATCTTCAACGAAACTAGGCTGCAGAGAATGATAAAATAATATACTATGATATTTTTTAAAAGGCACTGAAGAAGACAGTGCTAAAGACCAACTGATGAAGCACATCCAAGAAGGGCACAAGGCACTGACTCACTGATTCCAGAGCCATCATGCAGGAGACATAGTCATCTCAAAGCTAAGACACTTTGTTCCAGACTTGGGAAAATTGTCAGTGATGTTTACAAGACACTTGTCATGATCAAGAGTCTTTAATGAGGAAGTTAAAAAGGTGACCTTTTCTGCCAAACGATAGGGAAACAGCCAAGAAAATGCTGATGTGTGATGCTCCTGCACCATCAAGCAAAATCAATGAGCCACAGCTGCTTACACAGCTTTGAAAACACATCCAGTGTTTCCCTTGCCTCAATGTTCCATTTCATTGCCATTTGTCAGCTTTAGCATCTTGTAACTGGATTTAACTGATGGAGGAGGGCTTAGCAAATGATAGGTTTTGAAGTCAAAGTTCTTTCACTACAGAAGAAGCCAGCAAGGATTGTGGAAGATCATCCCACATTCTGCCTGTGTGATGCTCTGTATTGCTGCACAAAGCCTGCCCAGCACAGAGCAGCATCCTGAGAGTGCCTTGCAGAGGTGGTGTACATCCTGATGGGCACCAGTGTGACCCTGCCATAATCCTGAAATCAGAGCATCTTCAGTACCAGGAACAGGATAAACAACTAAATACTGACTTTAAGATAAAAAATACCTATCAACACCAAGGACCAGCACTTATGACAGTGGCTTACACTGAGCTCAGGTCAAACCCAGGGGCATGGTTCTGAGATCATGTGTCATGCAAAATCAATCTTACAGGAACAGTGTAATTGCTGATATGAAAAATAACAGTAAAAAATAGCTGACAGGAGTTGAAATAAAGTATATCAGTTATTTATCCATTCAGTTCAAACCCTGTACAGGTGACAGAAGTTGGGAGGTGTGGGGGTGGAAATTATAGAGTAAGCACATCCCAGGATAGTGTACTCAGGCAATTGAATGAAATCTGGCAGAATGGCTCTCCCTGAATCCCAGAATCAATACCTCATTGCAATGAGAGGTTCTCACCTCTTATATGTATTGCTTGAGGCTAACAAGTGCCTGTATTAGTTGACACTGGAGCCACAGCTTCTAAACACTTTAAAAAGGAACAAACCAGCCCCTTTTCAGAGCCATGCCATCATTCTCCTTTTTCTCCCAGGTTTCTTTGCCTCCTCACCACTCCTTCCTATAGATGGCATCGTATTATCACGTTTTGAATGGCATCCAGAAAACGGTAAGTTAGTGATTAATTCAATATATATTTAATCAAATGACGGGTTAACTGACAAAGGAACAAGCTGCTTGAGACAGAGCAGATAACAGAAGTCAAAATGGCTTCTTCTGGGAACTGCAGTAGGGTAAAGCTTGAGATGCCAGAATGTTATAACATGATCCAGAGTCTTTCCTCACCAGCAGTAGGGCCAACAGTTTGTTTATAAACTTAAATCCAGCTCACAAGCATTGAGGAAACAGCAGTATTATTTCAAACCTTTGCTAGTCATGTGTGCTATGCTCCTCTGCCTTCCCGTGACAGAAGGACACAAGTGACTGCATCTCAGTACTTGCACCCAATCCAAATGCACCATCACTGTAAGGCTGATGGGGAAAGAAAGGAATAGCAAATATCTTGGGGAGGACAGTCCTAAACCACTGCTGGAAGATTTACAGAAATGTAATATACACTAAGTGATCTTGGGCAGCAGTACTCATAGGTTTGTCTGCTCCAACCCCATCACTGAAGTTTATGAAGCAACTCATTTACCTTTAGGACTCAGCCATATTCAGTAACCCAGAATACAGACACTGTTGACTTTACTAATAACACAATTCCCCTAACATCTGCAGCACTTAGCCATTTAGCACAAGGCTGCTATTTGAGATGGCAAGGGGAAACTGGGAGATGCTGATTAGAAGTATATTAAATTACACTATCTTGCAAAGAGCACACTTTCTTAAAAATTTAGGGGATATTCTGTGTGACTGTTCAGAACACTAAACACAGCCATAAATGCTTGTAGCAAGCAATGGTTGCCTCCTTTTTGTTCATTTACATCTTAAAGCAGACAAGGGACCTTACTGCAGAATGACACTGCACAGACTATTCTCCCTTTAGCAAACATGACAACTGTTAATCTTTAAAGAATGAATAATTTAAAACACAGACTTCATTTTACACTAAGTAAACCCACAGAATAATCAGACTTCACTTTATGTTAAATAAATACCCTGAATGAACAATATTCTCCTTAAGAGTACAGATACAGATACAAAGAATATCTATAAAATGTAAGGCAAGTGCAGTTGACAAAAATTGACACAAGTTCCCCTTTACATTTGTGACAGCAGTGTAATTCTGTAAAGTTCTATGACACATATTCAGATATAACACCAGATAGTGGTGTATTGCAGCAGTTGGTAAGCACCTATTCATCCATCAAATGAATATCTGATAAGGGATAGGCAGAATAGGCACAGGCTTAGCCAGAAGTAAATACTAAAGCAACCAAAAAGAGATTTCTAACAGAATGGTAAATTAACTGTCATTCTAACATTCTTCTGTTTGCTTATTACAATTATACAGTGCAGCAAATGTTTACATTTCAGTGTTTGGTCAGTAAATCTTGATTCTTCCTGAGGTTCCTTAGCCCTTTTCTCACAGTTTCTTTCACCTCCCTTGTAAAATAAATGAAAGAAAATAAAGCCCTGTTCTCTGAACTCCAGATACCCCAGTCTTAAGGTCAAGGATGTTTTTGCTACCACACCCATTTCTTTTAACCTCTCAATGTCCTTTGATCAAAGGCTCTTGGCAGAGGAAGAGCATTGCTACAGTTGATATTATCTGCAGCACTACAGCAGAAACCTGAAACAGTCTTGCTGCCAGCTGACACAATACTGGGTTTCTGCAAGGCGCTGCAAAACTTTTCAAATAATTTTAATCTACATAAAAATGGACCAAAGAGGCAAGAACAAAATAAAACCTCTGTTCTGAGAATTAAACACTTCATGAAATCCATGGTGCAAGATGAAAAACACAAAAACAAAGTAAACCCCCCTGAAAAATACAAATAAAAAACAAACAAACAAAAAAAACCCCAAACAATAAAGGAAAGGCTGTGATTACTGCAAAACTGTTTCAGCAAGGGTGTTACTATCCTAACATCCGAACAATTGTGATAAAAATGTTAGTATTATGCACAGTAAGCCTCAGCTCATGAGGTAACCTTAGTATTATTACTGGGGGGAAAAAAAAGGCAAAGAAAAGCAGACAACACTGATGTGTCCCCTTCTCCTTCCGAAGATGTATTTTCTATATTTTTAAACCAGATTTACCCTTAGAGTATTCTGAGTATATTCTCCTATTGCACTAAGCTGAGCACGTTTCGGGTTCACAAAAGCTGCCTATTTCAACTTCCTGCCAGTTAAGAAAAAGCACACACAGCCTCTTCTAAAGAACTAATATACATCTTCTTAGTACATCCATTGCTTTGCT
Source organism: Haemorhous mexicanus (assembly GCF_027477595.1). Taxonomy (NCBI): domain Eukaryota; kingdom Metazoa; phylum Chordata; class Aves; order Passeriformes; family Fringillidae; genus Haemorhous; species Haemorhous mexicanus. Next base: position 14,221,997 of record NC_082348.1, read on the forward strand.
GAAAGTTGAAGAAGGCAAGGTCAAACTGTATTCAGCACAAGCAGAAAGGCTTGTTATAGTTTTACTTGTGAAGGAATTTATTAACTGCAGACTGAATCTGTCTCCCACACAGGAGAATGCTCACCTTTCTAATGTTCTCATGATTTCCTGAGGTGAATGATTAATTCTCCATCATTACATATAAACTTCCCCTCTTTATGAATATTCACACTATAGCATAGTTAAAGAGGAAATTTGCAAGATTAAAAATTGATGATTTCCAAGTTTGTACTCAAATATTTCGGTGAACATTTCTGGGATATAATAAAAGTAATCAATTCACTTCCATTTAACTTTAAAGCTACAGTGCACATGTACCACAGAAACTCACAGTCAAACATGAAGAGACAGTAAGTTCCACAAGTTTCAAGCTTGTTCACGTTTAACCTTCTTTTCCAGAATGATGTTAAGGATGTTGAAACAATGTGTTAATAAACTAAAAAATTTCACTTGAAAGCAATGGGCTAGACTTCTGGAGTTAGTTATCTAACAGGTGCATTTTGCTTCCAGGAATCCTCTTGCTGAGTACCCTGAACTAATATTTGCAATAAACAAAATATACCTTGCACAAGAAGTTTGAAAAAAGTTGGCTTTATCTCTGTACCAATTTCTCACAATCACATAAATGACTGTCCAGTTACTAAGAGGATAAAGCAGAAAGAACACACATGATGGCTCAAACTCCTCCTCCCCCCAACACTGGCATTCATTTCATTTTCATAAAAAAACAATCTACATACACCTATATAAGAACAAGTATTTTACTGAAAGACACAAAAGTCAAACTTTGCAGAGAACAAACAACATCAGACTCTTACATTCAGCCCAAAATGAAGTATTAAAAGTTCCCTTCTAAAGCAGCAACTTGATTCCAGAAATTTCATTTTTTACAGCAAACAAACAAACACAGTCATTACTTTTTTTTAATATTTGCACTAAAGTGAGCAGACATGGGAACATTTGCCTTAAAGCAAATAAAAAATTTATAAATATAACCCCTTTAAGTGATGTATTACAAGATTTCTGATTTTAAATGGCATCTCTGCATTGTTCACAAAAACCACACCTGAAGACAGTAATGAAAAAAAAATTCTGTTAACATTGTAAGACAACAAGTACAAAAGGTGTTATAGCTGGCAAATGAAGAATTCCAAATTTCTCCTTTACTCGTGTAGCATACTGCAGAGAGCACTGCAATATACACCATGGATTTTGCATGTTAAATTGTTGAATCTATACTGCTCTCCATCACTGTATTTATTATCTGCTTATTCTGTCATCAAATTTAAGTTGCAGCCAGCTTAATTCCATTATGTCATTATATCTGCAAATAATTCAAAACATTCAAAATATGATATGCCATATTTGTTTGAAATATTAATAACAGTATTCCATCTTATTTTTATTTATTTTCAGATAAATACTTACTCTGCTTGGTCTTCAAAAACATTGTTGAACACTCAGTATTTGGCTGAACAGAAACAGTGTAGAGCTAACACTGACCCAAGGGTTACTGATGCAAGTAACAGTAAAAGATTTAAATTACCTTCTCTGCAAATTCATCAAGGACAGAAGGATTCCTAAACATTCCCCCTTGGCTAGCTTCACCGCAAAATAAGTATTCTTTTTATTCACTTCTGGCTGGGATTCTTCATTACTTTATGCCTGTGCAAATGGATACTTTGTCTTTTGTATCTTTTCCCTTCCCAAATGACTGAATGCTTTCAGGGTGTTTTCAGAGAAGAGATATACAATGTAAAGCCTTTCAAAAGTTTATATTTAAAACCAACAAAAATCAAGGCACTTAATGAAGTTACATATGAGCAAAATAAATTATTACTGAGAATAAGGTCAAATCACAAAGTGAGATTATCAGCAAGGGTAAAAATTTCTTTCATAGCTTTGGTTTGAACTTGCCAGAAACAAGCTTTTTCAGCATTTCAGAATTTTTTCCTTCTGGTGGGGAGGGCCATCTGTCATGATCTGAGAAAAACAAATAGAACAATTTACTTAGTTGATTGAGAAACTATAAATTTTACTTTTATGTCCTCCCACTTCACAACTTCAGTCACTTGAAGGGCATTATTTTAGAGCCCATTTCTTACCAGGTATTTCTAGGCCATGGCCATACAAACTCTGGCCACCATCCACGACCATGGTTATCCCAGTTATGAATGATGCAGCTGGAGACAGCAGGAAACATACTGCAGGGGAGATCTAGCAAAAGAATGACATTTAAAAATCTTAATTTCAAAATCTCAAATTTTAATCTTTTTTAAACTGCTGGTAATTGTTCATTTCAAAGAAGCTTGTGAAAACTTTTACAAGCAAGAGCTAGTAACATTTTCTACTTAGTAAAAAAAACTGTGACAGCCTTAAAGCCATCCTTCCAGCCACAAACACCAAGCATTTAACAGAGGAAAACCAGTAAGCTATCACAGAACAGCATCAGATACCAAAAAAACAACAAAAAAATGTTGATCAGTTTATCAAGGATGCACATTCGTGGTGGTATAGAGCTAAGCGCTTTTAAGATACACTTTTTTCCCCCCCTTAATATTAATTAAGTCTTTCCTGCTGAAGTAAACTTTTTCAAGAAATAATGTCTACTATCAAACACTTCGGCTGTAAGAGGCAGCTGAATTAAATTTTCTGATAACAGTGACTACTGGTTAAGTCTCTCACTTGGCACAACCACACATTGGTACAAGCTTTCTTCTTTTTAAAAATTCCATCACAGTGCAAAATTAAATATTTTTTGTTCTCCATATAATAAAGTGGCTTCAAAATAGAGACAGAGAAGTAGGTGTACCAGAAGCATTCTGAAATACATTACCTCCTCAGGAACAGCTGACCTCTTGGCAGGAACCTTTGGTATGCTCTTTAACCACATCATTACACCTTGTTCTCCATAGTTTGCAACAGCAGTTTCCGAAAATACCAGTCCCTATTTAAAACAGCACAGTTAAAATTAAGTTCTCTTTGCATACATTTAAACTGATCATTCTAAAATTTGAACTTGTCATTACTGATTTTCTGTGGGACTGAACTATAAAGAGCACTTGAATACAAGTTTTTGAATGTAATGGCATAGTATAATTTATACAAGAAGGTAATTTGGCTGCTAGCCACATCTCTGTTCAAGCACAATAATTCTGATTATTCCAATTCTCTGCTGTCACTTCAATAACAAAAAAGTGGAGTATAAAAAAACTCAGACGATGCTTTGAAATTACAAGCATTTCATGTTAAATTACAGCAGGAAACTACAAAGCCACAAGAACAAGTTTTCAAAAGTTTCTTGTCATCAGCAGGAGCACTAGACTGATTTACTGTGAATTACAGAAGCAGACAGATTTCAGTCAGAATTCTGACTCTCCCTACTGAGCTGCTCCAGAAGCAGAAAAAGATGACTGTGCTTGCTCTGGTGACCACACAGTCACCAGAGTGACTGGTGAGAAGGAAGTTTTAAGAAGGAAGATAGCAATGTGAACACAGTTACATTCACCAGTTAGGACAGAACTTTTGGGAGTCAAGTTAAAGTAAAATAGCAACATTTGAATTCACCCATGAAGCATAGGCTAAGATGTTGAAGATACCTGTATAATGTGTGTGAAACTCTTCAGAATGCACACTTCCCTGTCTATGTATCCATTCCCTACAGGTTACTCTCCTCCCATAAAGCAGTAACAATTTTATATTGTTACCACAGACCTGATGGGTCCACAAAGGTGACAGAACGTGGACTTTTGTTAGCAGCATAGTAACAAAGCTAGCAAATACTTCTAAAAGAGCCAAAGCCCTGAAGTGTTTGCTTGTCAAAAATGTCTTCTGACATGTGCTATGACATCTAATCAGCATGATTCATTAGGTAATTAGCATGCCTGAAAAGTATATTCACATAATAATGCTGTCTTAATTACTTACTTCCCCAAGACTTGATAAATCAGAAAAAGCAGATAAACAGGAAATACAAGTCAGTACATCTTAACATTTAACATGTCTCCAGATGAATTGGGTCTCACAAAGGTTACATAAAAGCCTTTACCTGAATGATTAACACACATTTGCCATTAAGCATTCTATGCTCTGTCAAACAAAGCAAGCCAGATGTTTTAGGACAAGAGGCAAAAAGAATACACAGACATTCTACAAAAACAGTAGCAAGATCTTCCTAGGGATCACTTAAACAAACATGACACTTCACCTATGACACTTGCTGTGAGATAAGCTAAATTCTGACTGTAGAAGTAGCTGGACAAAGTTTATGTTTCAAGGGAGTAAATGTGCAAAATAAATTGTGGGTAACAGAGAATTACAACAGATCACACATTCTCAAATGTCATGGCTAGAGCTTCTATGTAACTTCTCTATCTGCAGCACTACAAAACATAGCTGCTCTTTCTATACAGTTATTTAAAACAACTCTACCTGCTGTCTACTTCCTCAGAAATGTGGCAGGCATATTTTAGTTGATCTGTATAGTGGTTTCCCGCCTGCATCGATTTGTTACAAAAAAAATCAAAACACACATTTTTACATATGATTTTTCTGAGAGAAGGTACACTCCAACTACAGTCTCTTTATATGCCTAAAGCTAAACTTAACATGTAGGAGACAAAGTAAAAGGCATTATGTGAGACACTCAGAGATTTTCAAAATAAGTTTGTAAACATAGGTGGAAACCATCAGCATACCTGAACCTCAAACAGAAAAGTTTTCCTGAACTCAGAAGTAATGTATTCATTACTGAAACACAGAGCATTCAATAATTTTATGTCAAGGCTTTGTAAGACAGGTCACCAACTCCTACCAGTATTATTTCATTTAGCTATAAAAAAACTAAAAAACCAAGCGTGCCAAGTCAAGGGAGAAAGCAGAAGCAATTTTATCCCACATCCTCTGACTCATCATCCAAAAGTACAAAACACTGTCAAATGGTCCAAAGAACACAGTAAGGGAATTATAAATAAACAAATATATAAATAATCCACCAACAGTTACTGGTAATAAATTTAAAAATCTGTTTTGGTCCAAAAGCTCTAACTATGAACATGTGTAATAGCTAATTTTAATCAGACCATTTGCCATTACTTACAGGAGCAACGCTGTTGATTCTCACTCCACTGTGAGCCCATTCTAAAGCTAAAGTCTTGGTTAGGTTATCCACTGCAGCTCTTGCAGCTCCTGAGTGCCTATGGAGAAAATAAAGCAAAGGAAGCATCTGTTCTCCTTAGCTAGGAGTGTCCAGTGTTGATTCTACTGCAGCCTCATTAGGGTATTCAGAGTTGTTTTCTGTGGCTGGACCAAGCATCTGGAAGAGAGAGACTCTCTAGTTTCCAAGTTTGACCATAGCCTCACTGTTTAAACAAGCCATGCTGTGATTTCCTGTCATTGCTAGAAATACTTAAAATCCCTTTCCCAATGCAACATGGGGTAAGCTACACTCCACTGCAGGAGGAGGCTTATAAAAAGAGAAACAACTGAAGTTCAAACTGCGTAAAACTACCTGTAGCTTGCACAGGTAAAGCAACACTTGGAAGAACAGTGAGTGGTCTGGAAGATTGTTTAAATCTTCTGACAATCATGATTAAAGTAAATCACTATTCAAAAATTACTGTAGGTGGATGGAGATAGAGTCATGAGAGTCAGAGTGAACTGCTACGCCTCGCTGCTGTAGGTAACCAGTCTGAAATGATTACAAGCTTGAACAAATGCAAACAAAATTACTGCAGTAACAAATTGTAGACAGTTGGAGTCAGAGAAAATGAATAAATTTAGCTGCTTTAGCCTAGCAAAAGAGACTAGGAGGAGACAGATACAATAGCTTCTCAAACAAAGGGAAAGAATAAGAAAAGAAAAACCCAAGATTACTTATTCATATGTTTAGGCCAGAAATAGATAAGCTCCAGGCACACTCTGAGGAAACATGACAACTTCTATGTTCAAAATTAATATCTATAAAAGACTTCTATCAGGTGACTTTAGGCATGAGTGGTGTCTGGACTAGTAAAGGCATATCTTTTTCAACAGTACACTTCTGCAAGAAGTTCCAATCAATTTAATTTGGAAGTAGTTTTGTCTATCCATCTATATACAATGGCTCCTTAGGAAAATTTTTTCACCATTATTCAGAATGAATTTGTTTTTCCTCTTAGTTCAACATAAATTGAAACATCTTCAGCCTATTTGCCATGACAGCTGAACCAGACACCACAGTAGAAATGCTCAAATAACTGTAGCTTCAGCACCACCGTGTGGATCTCTATATTTATTCTGTACTGTGAAGAACAAGCTAGTGAGAAAATATGCTGCTGTTCCTTAAAAATGTTGGCTTTGAAAGCATTCAACCCTGAATGAGGGCAAAGAGAGATAATGCAACACTTGCTCAAAATATATTTTTATATTTCTTCAACAGAAACTCAATTTCCAAGTTAAAAACTAACCAAACAAAAAACTAACAGCAAAGGGAGCCATTTCCAATTAAAGCCTCACTGTCAAGTCTTGCTTCATAGCCTCTTACAAACAAGTGGAGAGAGACCAGAGATGCCATCTACTGGATTAATAAGAGATCCCTACACATACAGCCAAGTGATACTCTTCCTCTCTCTTGACCTAACTACTGTATTTCTATACTCTACTGCTGCCCAGTACACACCTTTCTGAAGTGTTTAGGAACAGTTAGTACTTCTGGGGGAAAAATATAGGAAAGTATAAAAAGAAAAGATATATTACGACATTCCAGGAAAGCCATTTCTCACGGCAGCAGTAATGTTGACAATGGCTCCTCCATGTTCCTGCATCCAGGCATTGTACACTGTATGAAGGAGGAAGATAACCTATAAATATCAGAAGAAATACATACAAATGAACTTGCCAACTGGAAACCAATCTTGGAGTCCTAACTGCAAGCACACTACACATTTGTCATACTGGTTTAGAAAAACAATCTGCTCTTTGTACCACAGCCTTGCCAATCCAGAGGTGAGGCCATGAGGCAACAGGCACAGTCCAGGTAAGGCTGAAGGATTGCAAAGAAGCACTTGATGGAAATCAATTTCATGTTTCCATGTAAATTACTTTAATTTCCACATTCCAAATGCTATCTGAGAATGACATACCATACTTAAATTTAAGCCTAAATTTATATCCTTGAAGAAAGTGTTTTCCTATGTTATACACAGTGAATACAGGCCACGAAATTTGAGTGGTTTTCCTATAGTCCTTTAAATGAGTATCCAAGTCAACTAACTTCCCAAACCTGGCCTTAACCAGGAGATCATGCTTGCCTAAATGAATGTTTGTATTTATGAACAAATATAATATACCATTTAATGCAAAGCCTTGGATAAGATTCAGGAAAACAAATATCCACTGTCATGTAAGTGCATGAAAAGAAGCAACTAGGGAAACTTGACATTTCTTATCTTCTGGTATTTCTGTAAAAAACCAAAAAACAAGTAAACATAAAAAGCTTAATGTTCAGACCTTACCTGCTTTGCAACAATAGAAGGTCCCTGTCAGATTGGTGTCTATCACAGCATTCCAGCCTTTTGCACGGATGGCTTCAGAAGGACTTGCAAACTGGCCCCCTCCATTATTCACCAGGAAGTCAATCTTCCCATGCAGACTCAGTGTAGACTTCACCAAAGCCTCTACCTGAAACAGTATTTGTTAGGGTGGTATGCTGATCAAGGTCTACACCCAGTTTTGTTCTCAGACAGTATATTCTCCCTCATGCCCTTTTCACAGAAAAAGAGGAGGTCTAGCCTTCAGAGAGGCTGTAAGATTGGTAAGACAGGATTAGCCAGCCAAGAAGGACTGGGCTGTATCCATGCTTACTTAGGAGATTTTGCTGGTATAACGCATGTGCTCCATAAAATACCAGCACCCAAAGAAGAAGGGGATTTAAGCTGGCAAAGACTTGTGAAATCAAACAGACACAAAAGCCCACTACACATGACCTACTAAGAATCTCCTGATGTTTTTCAGAAGAGTGGGTGTGCTCACATGAGATCTGCAAAGAGTTCCATATAAGGCAGCTACTGTTATTTTCATCTGACCATATACCTGACCATTTTAAACAGAAAACATAACTCATCTTGTGGAGTTTTATAATCCTTATCTAGAAGTTTAGTATATTCACTACAGCTCTGACACATGAGTTGGCAATAGCCAGTCTTCTTACACAGAGCAAGAAGGTTAATTATCCTACAAAACATGAAGTCTAAAAAATGCTGGAAATACAAGTTGTTTTCTTTAGCAAAAATATTATTGCAAGATAGTAATAAGAATGCCATAGCAACAACTTAATAATTTAATATTTATCTCAAGAAACAGGTAATGGGACAAAATTATTGTTTCCTGCTTATATCATCAATCATAACTGGATACCATGCATCAGTTATTCCTACTCAAGCATAACCTGGCATCTGTGGTCAGAGAAAAACAGAAAAAAAAAATCCCCAAAAACTCAGACTGTGGAGAAATGAGAGAGAGAGAGAGAAGGAAAAGTACTAAGAATGATAAAAAGAAAAGACTGAAAACAAATTAACAAGAAAAATCCACTGAGAAGAGACATTAAAGCAACTTTTCAACAGTTGGACAAAATGTATGTTATATGTTATAGCATATCAATTCAAAATGGTTCATATGCTGCACTTAAGGAACTGTTGTTGTTCCTACGTGTTGCACCATATTCTCAGGAAAAAAAAATTAAAAACCCAACAACAACAAAACCGTATCAGTTCTGCTTTCTGAAAGCCAGGAAAGGCCAGAGGGCTCTCTAGTGCCAGTTTAGATGGCTCCAACTGTAGCAATCTTCACAAAGTCTTCTGTGCTGTAGAAAAGTATCACTGCAGTGCTTCTCCCAGTTACAATAAACACCGTGACTGCAGCCAGCAGCCCAGGGAGAAGGAGGGTCTGGTAGAACACATTTAAATCACAGTGACTACAAAAGAAGATTCTTTTGTATTGCTATAAATAAAATATCCACTTAGAAAGAACTTCTTAGAAAAGCTATTAAAGACTCTCTTTGGAAAAAAGCAAAGCTGCATGAGGTAGAGCTACCAGTTTAAGACATTCTTCTGAAAAAGACAGAAAAGAACAAAATCAGGCACTTCAGACATAACCAGAAGATTGGAACACTGCAATAAGGAACTTTTGTGTGTGACTGCAACTTAGATGTATTAGTTACATACTTACAGAGAACTGAGATGACAGCAGTCACTGACTCAGGGAAAAGGGACAAATGTCCACATGCATTCACAGGTCACCCCGAGTCAGCAAAACACACAGGTAAACAAGCCACTACAGAGTTGTAGAGATTTGTGATTTGGTGGCTAGAACTAATAGGCATTCTGGCACAGTGGTAACAGGTATTTTTACTGTGTTACTGCTGTGTTATTTAAAAGTACAACAACAGGAATCTCTTATCCACAACTCCCCACCAAGCCACAGTCTTTCACGACAGGCTTCACAGAGACAGGCATTAAGTATTTATAAGCCAACTGAGCCCATGCTAAGCTACAAAGTTTATTGGAAAGCAAAGCTGCTAGTGAGCTCAGACACAAGGTATGTGCTAAGTAGCACTGCACTGAGTCTGTCTGAAGTAGTCTTGTTGATGCCCAGCTGACAGATTTTACCCAGGGGTCTGGTCCAGCAGCAGGTTCTGCTGCTGGAGTTCAAGTATGGAAAGGAGACATCGTGAACAGAGTTCTGAATTGTTGATTTCAAGAACAGCCATGGCCTACCAGAAGTACAAAGATTTATCTTCCACTTACCTAGACGTGTAAGCTTCTACTTATCTAGGAGCCAGTTAAAGAAATGTTTGTCCACAGAGTATAGCAAAAAGGCTTTACAAGTGTAAGGATTTAAAGAGCACGGCTGCCTGTCTCAAAACACTGTCAAGGCCACAGAAGGAACTCACCATAAGATGATAAGCCACCAAAGCAGGAACTTGAGAGAAGCACAGAAGGGAGGAATTTGCAACAGGAAAGCACTAATTCCAGGCCTAGCAGAGGTAAGATCAGGTCAGAACATCTTGGTTAATGCATCTGGACAAAAGTGCCCACTGTGGCAAACTGTGGGAAAGGAAGCAACTGCTCATGCACATCACCCCAAGTTATGAGGATGGCACCTGTGACCACCCCATGGGTACTTGAAACTTGGCCAGTGTGAAGGTGGCACCCCCAGGAGACTGACAGGACACTGCTGCATCCATGGCTTGTGACTATCATCTGCTTGGTCTCTGTCTCTCTCAGTCTCTCTCCCTCCCTTCCTCCCCTTAATTCAGGCATTCATTCCTCATGTCTTGTCCCTGTCAACAGATTTTGCTGTAGCTCAAAATTCAAGACACAAAAAGAGATAAATAAAGATACACATGCACACAGAACTGTCTGGTTGGCATCTCAGCAAGAGCAAACTGATCTGCTCTCAACAAATTATGAGGGCAGTGCCAGGAAATATGCAAACAATGAAAATCACTTCAGTTTCATAATCACTAAGAAGCAACATTTATCATTATATACACTCCAAAGCACAGGAAAAGGGAACAGGTGCACAATCACTGCTCCAGGATAAGGCTCCATGACAGAATATAGAAATATATTCTGATGACAGAATAGAGAAACCTCAGGTCCTCTTATCCCAGAGCCCTCTACTCTGCCATTTAAAAAAATAAACCAGGTTTTTTTATCCTTTACAGAACACTCAATGGAAAACTAGTCAAAGCAGCAGCAAACTCATGACAAAAAGAAGCCTGACAGGTTATGCAGTGGATCAAAATCCTCCATCAAGCAGGATTATTTCTTGCACATTAAACAAAAAGTAAGCTTTGCTAGAAAGCAAAAGGGTTTCTGAGGATGAAGATTTAGAGACTTAAAAATGTGAATTCATTAAGATATTCCCATGATACTTGCCATCAAGCTTCCACAGTAATTAATTCACTGCACCTTCTTTTCCTCTTCCTAGGCCAGAAAGAGCTCTAACAAACATCCTGGACTACATGATGAGGGATGAACCTTCTAATGCTTGAATTTCACAGATCCAAACTAGAGGCATGAACCGTGTCATCTTCAAAGCAGGCCAGTTACTTTAAGATTTGCAATAGGAGGCAAAAAATAATCTTCTGGCAATTTGAAAGCACCTTCATCTTCCTTAAATTTTCCCTATTCAAACTCCCTCCCTCCAGTTTATAAAATGCAAACTAGGAAAAAATTTATAGCAGCCTTTAGAGAAATGCAGAAGAACTGATCAAGAAGGAAGGATTTAAACAATGGCATTCTGTAATAAGAAGAAATGGCTGATCCTACAGGTGATCAGGGTGGCTTCCTTTGAAAAAAAGATTTACTCTTAAAAAGACTTCAGTGAGATGTCAAAGAGAATGATACATGAATTATGTAGTTCTTCAGGAAACTTCCTGGGCTTTGAAGCTTGTGATAGATCACTTCTGACATCTAAGGGAGCCTGAACTCCAAGGTTGGTTTTTTTTTTTCTTGTTGAAACATTTATAATGTTTTTCTCCTGCACATGTTCTCTGGTACCTGGTATAAGAGCTAAGAAGGATGAAGTGATTCACACAGAATTCTTGCAGAGGCTGTTCCTCTCTGCCCAACAGTGTGTCCCCGTGATTTCTGAGGTAAATACTCTTCACTAAGCTGAAAGCAAACAATGAGTTGTAATGTTGTTAATGAGGAGCACACAGAGCCAACACAGTTGTAACTAGTCTCACTTCTTTTGTGAGGGAAACCAAAAGTTGACATGGCCTCCCATCCCCTCCTCTACTATAACAGGAAGCTCCTCCTGTATTTGTGAAAATACTGAAGTGAGTTATATTACTGTGTTACCTCTACTCAATATTTGCCTCCTAGGCTAGAAAAATCCTTAGCGATATCTTTTACTGATTCCTGTTCCCATGACTCCAAGTCCCAGGCACTAAATTTTAAGTTAAGAATGGAGTAGGTTTGGAAAGTAGATGTACAACACTCTTTGAATCAAAGTAAAAGCCCAAAGGTACTTTTCCTCTAGTTTCCACAAGGCAAGCAAGTGCAAATTAGGAAAAAAGTACTTTTCACAATTGCTGCTCTAGGAGACATAATAAATAAGGAATAGTAAGCAGTGGGATGTGGAAAACCTGCCATACACCTCAGTTGTGACTGAGTTTTTAGCAGTGTAAGTTAACAATTGTTAATTTATCTAATTTCAACTTACAAATCAAAGTACCTAAATGAAAGGAAGCACTCTCCTCACTACAAATTTGAGACCTGAAAACACAAATTTCTGGTCCAACAGTAAATTTAGAAATTAAGTAACACGTGGTCAGGATATAGCAATCTTTGAGAATCTCAGCATTAACAGAAGAGAACAGAGCCAGAGAGGCTCAGGTTAAAGAACAAAAATCAAAGGATGTCTCTAACCAATAAAATATCTGGTCTTGGAGATGGGCATCTGGAATGGAGAAATATTTACCAGGTACACAAGTTCTTATGTTAACATGCAACTGCATTCCTTATTCAGATTGTCAGCAAAAGGCTTATGACATTTTCATAGTATTTTTTTCCTAAACAGGACTTCAACAGAAATAAATAAGAGCAGTTGCAGAACTGAAGTGAGTGAAACTGTAAGACTAAATCAATGACTGAAAAGTTCAAGACAAGAGTTTAATTTGCTCCTCTGAAGCCTGTCTTCAATAGAAACAGACATGAAAGGACAATGGTTGAAGAGAACTTCCACTGATAGGAGACATCCAATAGAAGCTTCACAAATATCATATGAAAAGTTCTAGGAAAGTTCTGGTGCGTCTGTAAATGGGGAGAGTTTAAATTGGAAACAGGACAATTTTATGATAAAACTGCAAAGTAATAGCAAAGACAGACGTTTCTTCGAGTATCAGTATGGCTACCCATACACAGAACTCTTTACACAGCATCATAAAGGAGGCTTGAAAAACACCTTCAAAAATTTTCAAAGCCACTTAACCCTGTTTTGTCAAATAGGTATTTAGCCACACTTAAGAAGGAAACAAAGAAGGAACCCCAGATTAGTGGAGATTACCTCATTTCACCATCCAAGCAAGCCCCAAACCATCTCACAAAACGCTGTAGTTCTCACTAATCAATTTCAGACTGATATAGAAATGATTCACCTGTAGAAGGTTATTAAGCATGCCAGAGTACTTTCTGCAAGAAACAGACCTGAAAAAAGCTTATACCTTTTTTCCTCCTTACCTCTTTTCTTTCCTGTAGCTTTAATCATGCAAGTTGCCCTCTGACATCCGCCATAACCTATTATGTTGCACTGCTGATGCCAGTAAATACACACCCTAAAATTCACTGGTAGGTGAAGTGACATACTGCACAGCCCCAGGGTTCCTCTCCTTCAGGAGAGAAAGTCTGAGTAGATCACTATAAATATTTTATGGCATGAACTGTTCCACAAGGGAAGAATTTTAATTTTTATTTGTTTTATGGCTATATCTTAGGATATTTCCAGAATCCTTATAGCTACTGAAGGTCATTAATATTTAGGTTAAGAGAGACTTTGAGAGGTTTAAAAAAATGCAGTAATCAGTGGTTACTGGAAGATTTTCTAGCTGTTTTCAAAAACTTAAAAATCCAACCTGAAGTTGGACTTTTAAATATTTAATTACAGAGATAAAAAAAAAATAGGAGGTGCATGCAGACTTCTGAAGAACCTGGATTATGTACTTTTGCTCTTGATGTTCCATTTTTTGTAATATGAAGAAAAAAATTAAAAATCAACTTGAATAGTAGCAGAGTTTGCAATGAGGCAGACCTCAAACTGTAACCAAAATTTCTGACATGGCTAAAATATTATATATCTGTGGGGTTTTTTGTTTTACTACAAGCCAAACTGACAATGCAGGGCACTTGTGTCAAGCCACAAGCATTCAGATTCCATGCTATGCCTTCCTGTTTGAAGGAACTATTCTGAGGTCTCCAATCTTCACAAGTTTACACCCCCTCACTTCTGTCACAGCAATGTGACAAAGAATCATGCTCAGTGGGCTCTGCCTCACTGTGGAACATGCCAGTTCTGAGGCCTGTGTCTCCCAGAAATATCTGAAATACGTAAGCGTGGTCAGAAAAATATTTGCCAATATTTACAAATGCTTTTTTGCTTAGGTGGCTAACAAAGATCTTCCCTTGAGAAGCACACCTATCCAGATCAATTTAACTGATCTCTGCTCCACCTTTCCCCTGATCTAAGCTACTTTTGAGAAGTCCAGAAATCTTTAGAGATCTGAGAATTTATATACACAATATGCTTTCGATACATTAAGCTCCAGAACAGAGTCAGTAATCTTCACCTCTTCTTCTTTGCGGATATTGCACTCCATGGGGGTCACTTGGGCAGGACTCACGGAGGCCAATCTGTTGTTGAGCTCTTCTGCTGCAGCTTTTAATCGATCAAATTTACGAGAGGCAATGACAACATTGCAACCTGTGTGTGGAGACAAAATGAAACATCATTCAGCTAACACAATATTGCTATTTTTTAGTAACATCATGGAGATATCTTGTAGGATGTGCATTTATTAGTCACTGACTAGAAAATACAGTGTTGGAATTCTTGCAAGAGAGAGAAATACTGATGTCAGATGCTTCTTAGCAACAAGATCCCTCTGTGCCAGGAAAAGAGCAATTAAAAAAAATGTCCACAAGATTTCCTCTCCTTCTTGCAGAAGGGAAGATAACCTGTGAGTTGCAGAGTCAGCAAAGCAGCTTTCAGACATCACTTCTGCTGCTTCTGCTCACAGCTGCCTCATTTATCAATTAAGTGATTTAAAGATGTTTCAGCAGGTCTTGATTACAAAAATGCTTACTCTTGAACTACAAAAATAATCTTCTTGTACAACTGGCTGGGATTTTGACTAGCAGTGAGTAAATGTAATGGTCTATTTTTTAACTCTACAGAGACTGAAGGAAAGGATAATAGCCTCACAAGATTAATCCCTATCTGCAGTCTACAGACAGCGGGAACAGAGCCCTCCCTGTGGCACTGCAGAATCCTAGCTGCAGAAAGGAGAGAAAAAAAATAAGGCAGGAGTTCAAGTACTCCTTTTTTCAGCATTTGGAAGGCAGAAGGGTTCATTCTACAGAGAAAAAACAATGCAGGTGCCAAATTTAAGTCCAGCACTCACACCACAACCAGTCTAATTTCTTCTGTCACACCAGTGGACTCAGGACAGCTTTAAGGCTTCAGCAATTGCTACTACACAGACTAAACCAAAGGACACGAAATTAATTCCTAGTGCAAATCCAGCAGGCAATTTCATGTAATGATAAGCAAATGGATAAGCAAATTACTAGCCAAGCAGGCAAGGTCTTGCTGCCAGTTTGCTCCTTTCATCATCTTAGCTTTTCAGCAGAAGTAATCTCTTCTTAATATCAGGTCTGCTGCTCATCTGCTTTAATACAAAACATCCTCAACCAGCCAAAAAAAAAAAAAAAAAAAAAAAGGGAAAAAGTTAACATCTTGCCAGGTGTGGGTTTTTTTTTTTTCCCCTCTGTTGCAGAGTGGAATTTGGCCTCTCATGTGATCAAGCAAACACTAGAATCAACTCAGAATAACTAGGGGGAGGAAAGAGCAGCAAGCTGTTCATTTGACTCAGGCAGTCTTGTGAAACTATATATTAAAAAAAATACTTAAAATACAGGAGTTTGATTCTACCAGGGGGAAGCTTTATAACTACATATCCTTAGGAATAGGAGCTTCACCTTTAATTAGTGGTCATCTTAAAACAACACATACAAAGTCAGTAGTTTCTGAGGTCTCCTGTTTTTTTTTTTTTAAATTAAGAACTCCATTCACTTGCACAACCACCTAACTAAAGGAAAGTTCATAAAATGCCACACACAATTACCAATTAACACAAAATACTGAATCACAGTAGCCCAGTTGTATTTACCAACTTAAGTGCTTATTAATACACACATTGATATAGAATAAGGTCCAGTAAGAGACTATATTTTAGCTAGATGCACTAAGTGGGGGAGGGAGAGATTCTAATCACTGAAGAACATTTGGTACACACTGTGCAAGCTGACAGCATCACTTAATTTTCTTCACAAAGAATGACCAGATCATTTCCTGATAGGGTCAGGGAAAAGGGCACAAGTTTCCAGATAAAAGGTTTAAATTTGTCCAAAAGGCCTCAAAGGAGACTGGTAATATAAACAATGTATATCATGACTTGCATTATGTGTCACTGCTCTCATGCCTGTAAGAACCAGTCCCCCTTACCTGAAGTGCAGGGTATACATGGAAATATCTCCTGATCATCATCACCTTATCAGGAGTAACCAGCAAGTCTACAGGTAAGGAAGGTTACTCAGTCAGACTAAAGCCCTGTATAGCTCTTTCTCATTTTTTTCTCATGTGCTTTGTGTAGATTCGTTTTCTATTGTGTTCTATTTAGGCTGTTACGGACACACTTTTGTTATTGTATTTTGCTTGAGAAAAACAGCAAAGATCAATTTAAGCACAATTTTAAGATAACTGGGTAACATCACCAACCAACAGCGTGATGATCCTTAAAACGTACTTCTTTAAAGTAAAGAAAAAAAAAATACTCAGTCCCCCAGTAATACAAAGGTAACAGAACTAATCCTCCATTCAGCTCTACAAAGCAAGTGGAAAGCTGCAGCAGAGAGGCCAGGAGAGGCAGAGATGTCTCCCAGCACAGCCTTAACAAAGAAAGCTCTTTACTATGCAGTGCAGTGGTGCACATTCCAGCAACGCAAACCACGGGAGGTGACACCGAGAGGTGTAACACTAGCGCTGGTATTCTGAAGGCGCTAAATCTAATCATGACAATAAACTACCCGAACCCAGGCTAATGCCGATGATCCCTAGCAGAGTTGAAATCTGCAGGAAAGGTGTTGCAAAGTGGATGTAGGAGTCATTCCAACCCCTCATGGTCTCATATCAGACAGTCAGGAGACTGCCTTTCACTCCAGGTTTCACCATTTCTCTGAATTCAGAGTGGAAAGAAA
This sequence comes from Haemorhous mexicanus, assembly GCF_027477595.1. NCBI lineage: Eukaryota > Metazoa > Chordata > Aves > Passeriformes > Fringillidae > Haemorhous > Haemorhous mexicanus. The sequence continues at coordinate 14,239,054 of NC_082348.1, forward strand.
AGCTACGCCGTGCATCACGAAGACGTTCGTCAGTTTCAGGACGTTCCTGAAACCGCAGACACTAGGAGAAACACCACGTCTCTAAGATGTTCCCGTGCGGGCAGCAGTTTAAGGATACTGCTCTGTAAGAATCAAGGTTCAACAACCTCGTAAATCCTCCAGAGAACTCACTGAAGGGAGAGTCTGAGAGAAAAGGTCCTGGCTTAACATAACCTCGCTGACCTCTGTGTTTAAAACAGCGAGTGTTTTGCGGGCCAAAAGGCACAGCCCTACACCAATCTCACCTCGTACCTCTTGCTGACCCTGCCCCAGTGTCCCACCCACGGGCTCCTGGCACCGTCCCCGAGCGCCGTCGGGCCCCGAAAGGCAGCAGAGCCCGCGGGCACTTCCTGACGGCCCCTCCAACTCCATCCGCCCTCCCACCACCCGCCTGGCCCCGCTGCTCCACCGGGGCTTTCTGCGGAGCCCGCCCCGCGCCCACCTAGCGCCAACAGGTCGGCGGCGATGGCCTTGCCGATGCCGGTGCCGCCGCCGGTGACAATGGCGACCCGCCCGCGGAACAGCCCCGCCGCCAGCAGCCCTCGCCCCGGCGCCGCCATCTTCCCCCTCCTTCCCTCCCTCCTGCCCGCCTCGGCCTCAGCCGCGCCCGCCCTCGCCGAGTGACGCGCGGCCCCGCCCGCCCGGGGCTCAGCGTCGTGGACGGCGGAGCGGTGCCGGCGGCGGCGGCGGTGCCAGGGTCCTGTGTCGCGGCACAGCGCGGCACCGCGGACGGCAGGTAAGGCAAGGGGAGCGGCTGTCCGCTGTCGGTATCGCCCCCGCGGGGCAGACGCCGCTCAGCGCCCGGGAGGGGTCGGTGCCTCCGGTGGCGCCGCGGGGTCGCCGCTGCAGCCCCGCAGTGAGCGCCCACTTGCCCGCAGCTGCGGGGCTCGTCCGCTTGCAAGGGACGGGTCGCCTTGGTTTTCTATTCCGCTTCGGGTCACCTTCGCCTGGACGCGGGCAGGCACCCTGAGGAGCAGCGGGAGCGGAGCCGCGCCGGGAGCAGCCGGTGGGAAGCCCGGAGGCTGTCATGGACAGAAGAAGGTGCTGGTGTGCGCCTGGCACGGACCGCGGGCGGGCAGTTCTATCTGCGGGCATGGTCTTTGCAGGGAAGAGGCCGTGAAGGCTGAGGTGACAGCGTTTAGCATGTCCCCAGTAGAGTCATTTTGGGCTCAATTGGCTTTGTGGTGGTGGTGGTGGTGGTGTCCGTCCCCCTCCTCCCGGCCCCCTTAAAATGGCCCTAAGTAAGCTCACTGTTAACTGCACAGCTGACTCAGAGGACAGGCAGCATTATTTTCTTTTCTGTCCCACAGTGAAGTGACAGAGCATCTTTGTCCGTTGCAGGTGATTTTAACCGGTGCTGATGTGCCCAGCAGCATGTGTGTGCATGTTCAGTGTCTTTCCAGGCATCTCTTCTGTCCTTTTCAATAGAAGAGATGTTTGAAAGTATGTCTCAATTTTGTCTTGTTATTTTTGCCTTAAGAGAGTTGGCTAATGTGAGGAGAGAATGAGGTTTTGGTTTTTTTTTTTTTTTTTTTAAGATATATAAGTAAAGTGGAAGAATCATTGAGTCTGTTTTGGGATTCTCATTTGTGAAACAAATTTATTTACTTTTCCAAAAGCATATTTTAAGGTTTAATACTTTAAATCTGGGACAATTTTAGAATAATGTGTTTATCCTGTAGTTCAGTGTTTCAATGGAAACTGTGTACTCTCCTTTTAAGTGTATTGGAGGGGAGGCATGGAGAAGTTGACAGTGTGTCCAGATTCATTCATCTGGAATGAAAGGGTGACAAGACAGGGGTGCATTTCTGCATCGTGACTTAGGCCAATAAGGCAACTGTTAGACAAAATTGCCTTTTTGGGGTGGGTCATTGTTTGCAGAATACATCAGTGTTGAAAGCATTCCGACTTTCTGGGGGCAAAACGTGGAACACTGTGAGTGACACTGCAAAATTTTTTTTCCTCCCTTTAATTATCTTTCACAATCTGAGACTTCACAGATTCCCATTAACTGTCTCTGGCTGCCCTACATATCTTAGGCAGGCCATATCAGAGCAATCACTAATTAATCCCAGGGAGAAGCACTCATCTGTGCTATTGAATTAGATCTTCATATTCCAGCCTGCCTGCCATCCCAACTGAGCTGCATGGCTCCAAGGAAAATCCAGTGGGCCTTTCTACTCATGTGACCTCCTTGACTTCAGTATTCTTCCTAGAGAGTACTATCAAAGAATTTTTCTTCCCTATCAGGATATATTTCTTGGTTTCTGGAATTTCCCCATAGCCACAGAAATGCCATTAATAAGGGGCTGAACCCATGAGTAAGGGTTCTGTGAGTGATGGGTGGAAGGAGAAAGGGGAAAGACATCAAGACTGTAGAAGAAGGAGGAGGGAAATGAGACATCCATTCCTTGGCATTCAGTGGAGGGTAGCCCCTTCTGGTACAAAATGTATTCACAAAAAATAGAGCTGGGATAACCAATGCTCACAGACATTTTCAGCAAAGCAATGGCTTTTGTTCACTGTTGTGTCTGTTGCCTTTGAACCAAGGATTCAAACTGTACCTTTGTGTGAATGGATTTTACTCCAGTCGTTAAAATTATTTAAGCTGAAAGAAAGAAAATCTTATTAACTGAAATCAATTTTAATCTCCTCATATGCTTGTACTTTCTAAATCACAAAGGAATGTTATTTTTTTTAATTGATAAATAGCATTAAAACACGTTGGTCTGTCACTCCATACAGACAGTGGAAAATTCAGTAAGCAAAGGCTTTTGCATATTGATGTTACTCTGTAAACTTAATGTTAAGATTCTGAATTTTTATGTGTTAGAAAATAGTGTCTGATTAGACAGCTTTTTTTTTTTTTTTCCAGTATATGTCAGCTTGAATTTGGAAGAAAATAAATCAGTATTTAAAGCCTTGGAGTCTTAATTTTTGTTTTCTGAAGTTAACCATCTGACTTTTTTTGCCTTGGTATAACTATCACTTAAAACATCAACCATTCAAAAGTCAAAATGACAAAAAAGGAATTCAGTAGTTTTTTCCAGTAGTCAGCTCATTTGGAGTTGTAGGATTAGCATATGTCATTCTTGAACATCTACTTTTTTATTTACATATTGAAGAGAAAAAATAAAATTTCCTGGTTTTTTAGATTTCCTAGCTCCCAGATTGTGTCTTGGCTTTGAATGAAGTAGTTCAATTTATTGAGATGAATAGGAAACTCTGCATTTGCAGAAAAGGCTACTTTTGTCCAAAGCTGTCGTTGTGCTTTGCCAGCCTATGGCTCAGCTATTCAGCTGATTACACCTGCCAGTCCAGTATGCTGCCATGCTTTAAAAATCCTGGCACTGATATGTACTGCCTTGAGAATTCCTTATGGCATCCTATCCTTCAGGGTGTCTGTGCCCTCCTATAGCTCAGAATCCATGCTGGCAAGGGGAAAGGTCTCAAGAGTGAAGTACCAACCTGATGTGAGAGAAGAGGTGGCTCCAAACAGGAGAGAAACCTCCATGGGATCCAAACCCTGTGAGAGGTATGCCTGGGGTCAGCAGTCTCACAAGGAGGTGAGGGCAGAGGAGATTTAATGGAAAGCATCTTAGTGCCAGAAATAAAATTTTAAGGTTAGAGACAGTTTCTCATAGAGCATTTCTGTGAGTTAGCCTTCAGAAAAATGGAGGCTTGCACTTCAGTAGCCTCTGCTTTCCCAGACACCACTCTTATTGGTGCTCCAGGCTCATATTTTTCTTCTCCTGGGACAGCAAAAACCACACAAAGTGTAACAACAGTAACTGCTACTCTCCCATTACAAGAAATGCTTGGATTGAGCCAAAACCAAATGAAAGCTGGTGTGAGTTTGTGTCCTTACCTCTCTAAACCTTTCCATGGGATTATGCAATTTCTCTTTGGAAATCCCTGCTACTTTCTCCTCCTATTTGTACATTCTCTCCTGAGGCTGCTTTTCCTTTCATCATCTCTTAACAGTGAGAGCCTTTCTGTTTAGTGGCTTCTGGTTTCCATGTCAGAACAGCCTCCTGGTCAGCCCCAGCTGATGTTCAGGCTTTCTGGTCAATTCATCTTTTTTGGGACTTCCTGTCTGGAAAGGCACTTTACTCTCAGCTATGTCTTGGGGGATTTCAGTCTAATCAGACGATAGTCAGGATTTTAAAATCTTTTATCATTATCCCTAGCAATTTTATTCCAATGATTTAAAAAAAAAAAAAAAAAAAAAAGGAGACAGACATAGGAGACATACCAAGACAGACATCCCACTCAAAGCAGAGTTTACAGTGGTGCAAGATATAGAATATCATTATCAAACAGTTTGAAACAGGTTTGTAGAAAGATTTTCTAAACAATTACACATCCTGCTAATACCATACTAATGATACTAAAGCATTCACTTGTCTGCAGCTCAAAGTGCTGCATTTTTAATATCCTGGCATCACAGGTCTCTATCTGCACTTCTATCCAATCACAACTCCCCTGAGCCAAGTAATTCCTGCTGCTGGAGATACTGTCTAAATATCCTAGATTGTATTTACTGTGCAATACATTAAACAATCCAGAATCACTCCCAGGGGAATATTCTAGTTCACTCTCTGTGCAGTTGTGCTCTCCAGCAATTCCTGGGCTGCAGCCCAGTGTTACTCAGAGAAAGCTTTGATTTGAAGCCCCCAAATATCTTGCCTAAAGAAGAACCACGGGATGTATGTAGCTTGTTGTTGGTATTTTTCAGATAATGCTTTCCAGACTGGATTTACAATTGACTGGATTTCCCATTAGGCTGTATGGCTGCAACTGCTTCCTCTCTAATTGGAGGTATTTCAATGTATGGTTTCTCCTCATTTTGTCAGTAAAGCACTCACTGGGGTGCCTGATCTTGCCAGCACAGAGCAGGGCAGGAAAGGGGACTGAGACTGTCAGGGATCTTCTGAGTAGGAAGAAAGGAAAAAAAGCCTGAGGTGTTAACCAGGGTCCTTGCTTCTAGTTATTGTAAAGGTCAGAAAAGAGTTCAGCATGCATTGAAACCTTCTCTTGTGAGCACTGTGTGATGGAGGTCTTGAAGCTCTTCACTCGCATCCCCTGCAGTCTTGTCTGTAGCAGAAGTCCTGTGTTAGCACAGGTGCTTCACACCCACCACCAGTGTTTCATGGCTTTGGAGCAACTCCTAGTGTTACTTACTTCCCCATGTGTGTGTATATGCTGTGTAGAAGGTGTTTTCTCTGCACTCTGGTTTGTGTATGCAGCAAGTTCTAGTGCATCTTCTAAACCCAGTGAAGGACAAGTTGGGTCTTATACCAATAAAAATAGATGCTACACTTGATCGCAGCCTGAAGGTACTGCTGTGGAAGCAGGATGTTTGACTAAAGTTGGTGGGATTGACTTTGTTCAGATGTTCCTATGGTACAGTGTAATCCAGCAGTGACTTGGGAGATGGGGTAGGGATTGCAATGAGCACCTGCTGTTTCGAGGTGTAGGATGGCCTGTTTTGGCAAGTCCAGAAGTGAGAGGTAGGGCAGGGCAACAGAGAAAGCATGCCTCTACAGTTGAAATCTAATTTTTCTTACAAAATTTAGAGTCTTTGGTTGAGTTTATTCAAGACTCATATCTAAATGCTTGGTTTGCTTTGAAGATTTCAAGCCTTCCATTTCCAAATCAGGCTCCTTTTAAAACCTTAGTTCTCTTTAAAGGCTAATGTGCCCATGCCATTCCTTGACATTTTTAGCATAGTATAATAAACATAAAGAAACAGATATCATCCATGTGGAGGCAGTGGGAAGCTTTATGTCTTTTATCACAATTTCTCTTTCTTCTAGCAGTCTGTTCAAATAAGTGGGAAGATGAGGGCAAGATAGCATTTCAAGCTTCTGCTCCATAAAGGTAGACTAGTACAGTTGGGGGATTTTTTAAATGTTGGCATGCGAGAAAATTGATTGGGCATTCCATTTAATAAAAAATAAAAATGCTCAGCTATTCTTGTATGCTGTCTTCCAGTCTTCAGTAATAAGTGATCTGCACAGCAGTTATTGTTCTGTGACATTTGGAAAAGTTATGGAACAGCAAAGAAAAATAAAAAGAACTGATTCATAAAACAGATACTCTGCAAAATGTCCTTGACTTTTAAAAATATCCTTGGAAAATGTCATTCAGAAACAATAGTGATACTATGGAATGTATCTCTCCACTACTTTTTTTTCTTGGTGTTTTGTCTGTAGCTGTAGAATGCTGTCAGCGAGCATTTGGTGTCTCATGGAAGAATGGAACGGAGAGCAAAGGTCCTGAGGCACCCAGCATGGCCCCATGAGCAAGGAAGCCCTTAATCCACACCCAAGCAAGTCCAGTCTTGCTGCAGCTCCAGTGATGGTCAACAGCAGAGCTGGCCACAGCAGGTTTGGCTCATGGTGTGGTACAGGGCTGGCCTAATGGCACCTGCCAACAGGCAGGAGCTGTGTGCCTGTGATAAACTGGAGGGACTGGGCAAACTTGGGTCTGTCAGTTCTTGCCCCCAGAAATCATATTGCTTGCCCACACCTCCCTTTGCTTTCAGCTTGAGCCTTCAGCACACTCTGCTCCTGAGGGGAAGGCATGGAGCATGGGGGGCTCCACTAGCAAACACCTGTAAAGTTTTTGGTGACTTGGGTCATCTTACTGTGTTATCCCCAATGCTTGGGTGCTCAGTGCCGTCCTGTACTTGTGGCAGTCCAGCTTAAAATCTGCTCCTGCTTGGAAGCATGCCCAGAGAGAGCATAGTCATTTTTCTTGTTTCTCTTTCCAAGAAATGAAAGTGCTTGGAAGCCTGTGGATTAAGCAGGGAGGGTGTGAACTTTGAATTTTGGTGTTTGCTTTCTTTTACCTTGCTGGAGTGGTAGAGGTAGATGTTTTTCTTTGTGTTTCTTGCTGTTGTTATACAGACAGTGCAGTTTGAAATCAGCCACTGCCAGGAGGGGTAGTTTTTCCCTCCTTCCTTAGACATTCCTTCCTGTAGAAGGAGCTGCTTGGTGAAGAATCTGTATGGCTAAAAATAACATTTTATTTTTTTCAGTGAGATAAATCCCCCTGTCAAGCTCACCACAAGCTGCACAGACCCTGGTACTGATAGGGAGGAGCTGTCCTTGCCTCCCTGTCTGATATGTCATTCATTACAACTTGAGTATTTGCTAGTTTCAACTGTGCAATCTAGTTTGATCTATTTCACCATAAAATAAAAAGGAAAGAGACATTCTCTGTTTTAGCAGGTGAGGATGCATATGTGAAAGATAATGTGGAGTCATTTAGGCATTTAAAACATATCCAAAGCTGTGGAAGGAGCCCTACCATTTGGCCCTTTTCCTACATAAAGTGTGAATTAAATTGGCTTTCTTATATTTGTCTTGTCACATGTTTTTCTAGGGCCTGGAGGGCTGCATGTTCTGCGTTAGACCAATGCATCTCTTCATAACACGATTGGTTGGTGGCAGACAGATCTGTCCTGAACAGCTGGATGCATCTAATATCACCTATTTTTCATGTGTACAGTTTGCCCCTGCAGTTACAGCAGATAACCCCTTTAAAAATACTAGGGATTAGAAAAGATCCTTTGGGTAACATGCATGCTCAAAACCACACACATGCACATGCACAAAATCAGAGGCGGGGGTTGAGTGGAGATGGGACAGGGGATGCAGAGGTTATGGACTAAAAGCAGCAAGCAAAGGAATATCTGTGGCTGGGAAGCTCTCTCAAGGTATGTCTTTGGGGTAGATTTCCCTTCATCTCTTCCCCATCCTGCATAAATCACAGTGCTTCTAAAGCACAGGTTGTTTTTTTGTTTCTGCAGACAACCCCTGCATGATGAGAATGAAGACGCCATCCCAGTTCTTCTTATGTTTTGTACATTTTATGTGACTATAAAAATAAAAATTTATGCTCCTTGCTGCTTACCGTCTACATTTTTTCCTCTCATGTCTGCTCTGAGCAGTCATAAAAAGGTTACTTGTGCTGTAGCTGGGATTTAAGATCAAGGATTTTATTAGCTTGCAGGAAGGCTCTTCCTCCCCGTCTGCATTCAAACCAGATAATTTCTATTCTGTTAGCAGCAGGATCAAACCCTGAAAACCAATGGAAGAAGCTTCCTTTGACCTAAATGGTGCAAGGCCAAGCTTTTAGGCTCCTGTTTTGTGTGTCAAAGACTATTACTGTCACAGGAAGCATAAGTAGCCGTAGCTTTCCTGCATAGTAACAGAAGACTGTGCTTCTAAAAATTACTCTACAAAGTGCTTTTGCAGAGCAGCCTCCCCAGGGTTCTCCATCTGTTTTCATATGGAGATTAATAACAAATTGTTTGGCTAATAAACTGCTCCTTGCTATCTCTGAAATATGACCATTTCTTTTCCTTCCCTCCCATGGACAGTTATTAGATTCCTGTCTGCCCCTGTGCACCCACGTGGGGGGCATCACTAGTATGAGATGCACAGCAATTGTTAATGTTTCAGCTCCATAGCCAGGCTTTTAAAGGGTGAAGGTTTTGGTGTGTGGCAGAAGGAACTGGTGCTGTGGACAGCTCTGGAGTGCTGAGGGTTGGCCTTATTCTTAGAAGTGGTAAAGAAAAGGAAGAGAGGAAAATTAAGCTCTTTGTACACTACTGTGATTTCTGCAAGAGCCTATTTCTTGTTTGCAGCTACAGAGAAAATATTTCCAGGAAAAATGGGACTGAGGCTTGAACCTGTTCAACTCAGCAGCACTGCTGTGGGATGTAGAGCTGTAGAGCTGATGGTGGTATTTTGAAGTGCTGTGCTCAGAAGTTCTGGACCAGCTGGCAGACGATATTCTAGCTGCTTCATTGGGAAACCATTGAGAGAAAAATAAACGTGTACAGTGAGAACAGGCATAAGATCAGGAGGGATCTTTGTGATCTTCAATCTGACTGCTCCCTTATGCAAACCAGAAGACTTTCCCTCTTCTGGTCAAGTACAGGTGACCAAAATTCTGCCAAGACAGCCAGTCCAGATTTGGAAATTTCCCGACAGTTTATCACCCAGTGATATACCAAGGGACACCTACCCACTTTGTTAAAACACCTACCTAACGTCTGCCTTTTTGCATCTTTCAGCTTTTTATCTTGCTGCATCCTCCTCTGCTGGGTCATAAGGATCTCCTACATGCTTTTGGTTTTGATGTAGACAGACTGACATCAGATTTTACCTTCTCGTGCCTTAAAGAGAATAATCTGGGCTCCTTCACTTCCTTATCCTAAGGGTTTTGACTCAGCCACAGCAACGGTGCTTCTTAGGGGCTTGTCCCCCATTGCCTGTTCCCTCTCCTTTTATCAGAAGGAGGAGAAACTGAGCTGCCAGTCTCAGATTACCCTGCTGTGGAGGTGTTTCTAGTCCTGGTGGTAACTCACAGAGGCAGTGGCTGCTATATAGTGGGGTGGGAACATCAGACATAGCAAAATAACTTGGGGATCATGGGCATCTTCTGGTCATTAATCAGCGTTCTGCCTGTGTGGTGAGCACAAGAACAGGATACAGACTGCCAGTTCCTCTCCATGAGAGATCCAGGAGGGATATCACCTTGCTCCCTTCACAGTCGAGGCTGACATAGTCCTTTGGGCTTTGGCCTCACACTGAGAACTGACATTAGTTTATCATCCACTTTTAAGCAAGTTTAAGCAAGGCCACAGCTGGATCAACTTAAAAAAAAAAAAAAAAACCAAAACAACCCAACTACAAATATTTGCCTGTAGCTTTATGTTATTTTTAAATGTTACTTGTAAGACATCCCCGGATCAAATCAGTAGGGACTGAACATGGAACTAGAGCCAGGAACTTTGGGAATCTAATCAACTTCTGTGTCTCCAGACTTTTAGTAGATTATTCCAAAAGTGATGCTTTTGGTTTCTCAGTTTCCAGGCCTGTTTTCCTCACTTTTGGAAGCAGAATCTCACTGTTGTCTCAGGGGCTCATTAGGCTCAATCACGTAATTTCAAGGTTTTATAGAGGCAAAACATGAAGTTTTACAGCTGATGTTCAGAGAAAAATGTTAGAGTCTGTTGTACTTCCTGAATAAATTTACTACAAAGAGTGAGTTTATTCCATTGCATAAATTAATTCCATTTACCCTTAAAGGCATTAAAACAAAAACAAAACAAAAAAGCCAACAAATGAAAGCTTACATGAATTTCTGTTTTCCAATGTGTCTGCTAATTTAGACATACATATTTTATGGCAGGTGTGATGGCAATCTAAACAGACTCTTTCCAGCCATGCTGCATAGCTAAAAATATTGTCTGCCCAGTAATTTAGAAGTAATCTGGCTTCTGGGGTATACTAAATCTTGAGGGGTTTTAAAGTCCATTTTATGTGTCTCCTAATCACCAGGGAAAATTTATTTTCTCTAATGCACAAAAATAATCTGAATTGTTGAATTCTTCAAGGCTCTTTAGAGCCAAATGGGCATAGTTCTTTAGGTGTTAAAGTGATACAATTACAAGTTTTGTTGTGGGTGTGGTGTGTTAAAGTGTAATCATACCAGGCATAAATAGTTGACCTAAAATAGTTCTGCACAAAATTTCAAAACAGACCAGCAAAATCTTAGGTCTGTGGGAAGACCAGGACCATACTGCCAAACTTAAAAATGCTTAATTTTTTCTGTCATCCATTCAAGCAAAACTATTTCCCCAGCAATATGTAGGCTATAAACTATGATACCTGTGATTCTTGGTTTCCTATTAAAGGAAAGACTCAGTTACTAGGTAGAAGCTTAATTATTGGTCAGTTGCATTCTTTTAAATACAAATTTTCATGTAAATGTTCAAGAGAGCTCTTCAGAGTTGTTAAAATGTTATTCATTGTATTCAGATTTGTACCTAAATGCTTCATGAATACTTGGCATAGTCAGTTTCCTTAAGTGTAATGAAATCTGAGAACCATTCATCCTTTTTCCATATTCAAGGAGCAGGATTTATCTGCTTCAATGCATGTTTAATAATGTGGTCTTTACTTAGGCAGCTTTCCCATGGATGATAGTTTCACTTGATATTGCTGTTAACTTTGCTTGAATGAGGAGCAAAAATTGATTTTTGCCAAAAAGATTTGTGAACACTCATGTTGTTTTCTCTGCACAATCAGAAGAATTTGCTGTGGTTCCCAATTTTCTCTCCAGCAAAGTCATCTTAATACTAATTTTGCTTTAAATCCACTGTATATTCTGTATTTTTTAAAGTATGACAACACTACATACTGCTAAATTGCTGAAGTTTGAAACATCACTCATTTTGTCATAATTTGATTAATTTTTGTAATATCCCTGCAGAGGGGAGTAGATCATTAGAAGCTCAAAATGAGGAAGGCTGGCACCAATATAGCTGTTGTAATGCTGGACAAGCACAGTGTTCCTGTTGCAGTTGTCTCTAGGCCAGTCCCTTAAATTGGTCAACTTTTTTTTCATCTATGGTTTCAATCCTTTATTCTTATGCCTTCGGGCCAAAACTATTGTCTTCTGTTTGTTTCCAGCATTGCAGAGGAATGTTAAATTAATCCAGTAAGCTGGCTATGTTTAATTCCTTCTTATAAACGTTAATACTCTTTCCAGTAGCTTTGGTTTGTTATACTGAAAACTGGACCCTAAGAATCAAGATAGATTAGACACCACAAAACATGTAGCCGTGTAAGAGAACTGATTTTCAGGACAGTAATAGAGATCTTCAGATGACATTTAAACCAGTTGGATGTAACTCTTTTGAGGAAAATACTGCCAATCTTTTCTACTTGGTAAGACAAAGACACTTTTTCAGCCTTCTCTCTCATTTTAGGCTGGGAATGGAGTGCATAGTTTGGATACCAGCAGTGGGACATCTCACCAGAACAAAGCATCCATGGGACCATTGTTAATCAATGACTTCTAAGTGCAGGATTGGTGCTGTTGGATTGGAAACAGGTGCTACAAGATGCCAGGTGAGGTGACTGAGAGCAGCAGTGGGATGGAGGAGACTGTGCAGAAAGACAGCAAGTCTGGAGGCCAGAGCCCTCGCTTTGGGACAATGAGAAGGGCTGTGGCAACCACTGTCACCTTTGATGGGGAAGCCACTATGGACCGCAGGAAAAAGAAGAAGAAAGAGTCCCGGCCCGAGTCAATAATCGTGTATAGGTCTGAGAATGACAATAAGGTGGAAGAAGAACAGGTGGATGAAGAAGGAGGAGACAAGAGCTCTGAGGAAGGCTCCAAGTTCCTGGGTCAGTCTATGACAGAAGGTATGTAGTCCTGAGAACACTCACTTCACATAAGTTTTTTTGATGCCATCATGCTCTAAGGTCAAATGGAAGTGACTGTGGGACCAACCCTCTACAAGACTGCAGGAAAGGAGACCTTGAGTTCATACCTGAAAATGCTCTGAAACAGAAAGCATTACAGGCTGATTTGGGATGTCTCCTGCAGTTCTTTGCAGACTTTGGTTATTGCTACAGTTTTAGTTTTAAATGTATGTGCTGGTTGGGGTTGATGTGCTGGTTGCAGTGCTATGCATGCATTAAGCCAATGATGTCACTGTCCATGCCTAAACAACTGCCTGTTAAGTGAAAGGATGGAAGCAGATGGAGTTAGCGGCTCTACCTTTGATAGGGAATTTAACTCATTATCTAGGATTTGCTCTTGCCTTCTGTTTGCATGCACTCAGCACGGCCTCCTCTTGAAGGGTGATTATTTGGCAAGGTCATTATGGGGGATCTTTGAGTCACTTTCACTTCTGCTATCTGTCCTGGGTACCCTTGAAGGGAAGAAGTGTGGAAGGCAGGTCCTGTGGCTAAAAACTCCTGTGAGTCAGCAGTGCAGGCTGAGAGGGGCCCAAATGCTCCAGGTCCACCAGATGCCCCATGATCCCAGACCCTATCATTACTTGCCTGCTGCCTTCCTACTTTTGTGGGACACTTCAAGCTGCTCAGCCTCTTTTTAAGGTTTCTGAAGACCTTCTTCCAAGCTAGTCAGAATTAAGACTAGGAGGAAATAAACTGTAGCCCAAAAGAGGAGTTTATGGCCACTGCATGGCACATCCTATACCAATGTCACTTGAAAGCTAAAGCAGTTCCTTTGTAACTTTAACACATACACCAGCACTGCCCATTTTGGTGCCTCTACCGATCTCTTAAAATGCAAATAAAATGTATGACAGTTTGTTAAGTTTTTCTAAACTTCAAAAATTAATTTGGATTGAGATACAATGCAAATGTAAAGTGAAATATTAGCTATTCAGGTATAATTCCATGTGTGCATGTGCTTATTCCAAAACAAGAGTCTTAGTGATATTTATCTAATTAATCCCAAGTGTCCATGCTGCTCAGCAATAAATGCATGAAGTAAACAGAGAAAATACATATACCATTTTCAACTGAGTTACTCTGTCTCATTCTCTCTCATTCTCCTATACTCTTGCAGTACTTTCCCTTCATGTATTGTCCCTAGTGGAGACACTGGACTTTTCTCTCTTGTGATTTCTATAATTTGGAATTCCTGTCTTTTTCCTCATTAGCTCTTCTTTCATTTTCTTCTGTGGTAATTTTCTTCATACTGCATTGCTTCTTGTTTTCCATCTTTTTAAATTTGATTTTACATGTAACTCCATATGGACTATCTAATTGTCTTTGGGGTCTTTGAAGATTTACACAAAATACTCTGTACAGAAAATAAATCTGATGCAGATGAGTTTATCTGTGTTGTAGGTGTCTGGAACATGCCTTTAGACAGCCGCTATGTCACCCTGACTGGAACAATCACCAGGGGAAAGAAGAAGGGTCAGATGGTGGACATCCACGTCACCCTAACAGATAAAGAGCTGCAGGAACTGGCTAAGTCAAAGGAGCCTCCTAAAGAAGATGTATCTGAGAAGAAGAAGAAATGTGATGTTGGGTTAGACAGAGGACCTCACATCGTCCTCTGGACCATCATCTGCCTCCCCATCATTTTTGTAGTGTCCTTCGTGGTTTCATTCTACTATGGAACCATTACATGGTACAACATCTTCTTGGTGTACAATGAAGAGAGGACCTTCTGGCACAAAATCACCTTTTGTCCTTTTTTGATTATCTCATACCCAATTATAATTATGGTTGTTTCTTTCTCCCTAGGCCTGTATTCAGCTGTAGCCCAGGTAGCATGGTCCTTTGGGTACTGGTGGCATGCTGTCAGGGATATGGAGAAAGGATTCTGTGGCTGGCTCTGCAGCAAGCTGGGCTTGGAAGATTGTTCTCCATACAGCATTGTCGAGCTGCTTGATTCTGACAATATCTCAGGTAGTCTCTCTGGCAAGAGCTCTGCGCAGGGGGTTGAGACCTCAGCAGTCTGAGCCTTTGGTCCTGGATGACTATTTTGGTCATACACCAGTGTTCTCACCTAGAAAATAACCCACTGATTTAAAAAAAAATATATATTTAAACACAAACTTAATGAATTAAATATTGGGCTGAGAGTCCTCTTTAAATGTCACAGAATGCAAGAATGCTAGCTTCACATGCTCTGGGTGGGAGGTGCATGGCTTTCCAAGGATTTGTCATGTTTGTAGCTAACTACAGCTTCTGGGAGTCATAAGAAAATCCAGGTCTGCAGGGCTCTGGCTGTTCGTGGAGTAGCAGAGACATATTATGAAATGTCCACTTCTGTCAAGGTAGAATTTACTTTTCAGCAGTAGGACATAATAGTGACCTAGAAGTCTCTGCTCAGGGGATGAACTTCAAGAGATAGGAACCCATTCAGGTCAAGGCTAAATTGCAAAATGTGTGATGTTCCTGCAGTTTTCTTAGAAAGGGACCTTTCCCAGTCCTTCCAACAAGAGCAGCTAACTTAGGCAGGCTGACTGTTTAGACACTGTCAGAGTCCACTGTCACAGACCACTGGAATAGTGGGAGAGGACAGCATAGCTGCCAATAAAGGCAAGTGAGTTCTACAATGACCTGAAACAGCCCCATCCCACTATGGGAGAGCAGAGCTTGCTTTGTAATGTGGTGTGTGGGGACCTGATGGCGCTGTCACCAAGAAGCCTCAAGTGGCTGCAGGTGCTCAGATAGGTGCTTGGAATACATCTGCAGTGGATCTCTTGGTATGTGCACTGCTAGGGAGGAATGATCTACAGGAGTCATACACAGTGTGCAGTGCAAACAGTTTGTTGTATTATAGGGAGGAAATACCTGCTCTGAGGAGGTGCCTGCCCCTAAGGAGAGGACAATCCATTTACATCGCACTGCAGTGCAGGTGTGGACTTGCGGCACCTGGATTTAGGGAGGTGGAGTTGAAGGCACTTGGGATGCGACGGGCTCTGAAACAAGTTATTTTGGTTTTCAAGTTGTTCTTATGGAAGAGCTGTTGAACCTCCCCTTTCAGAATGGGGAAGTCCAGAAGTTCATGTCTATCCGTGCCTCTGGAAATCTGTGTCGCCTTTCCCACCTCATCCCTCTTCCTGTTTAATTATGTGGAAGAGAATGGATTGTACATCCTTCTCCCCTCATGTCTCATTTTCATAATGGGTTTCCCTCCTTTTTTGGATTTTTTATGGCATCATAGTGGGCTCCCTGACCAGGCAGAGGTGGCCACCACAGGCTGGAGAAATTCTAATTGTCTCTTTAAAAAATGACTAGCAGAAAAGTTTTTTATTCTCGGTCATCTATTGGGGTTTTGGCCTAAGGAGATGAGCAAAATAAAAGAGAGATATAGCAGATTGTAATGGGGACTGAGTAACACATTTGAAACGTAGTTAATTTTCTCAGTGCTCCAGTTCAGCTGGTGCTGCTGGAAAGTCTGTGAGGCCCAAGCCAGATGAGCCCATCATTGCTTGCATGTAGGTAGGTAAGTGTGATGTGCAGTCTGTCAGCTGTGCAGTCACTCCTGTCTCTGGAGGTGTCTCCCTATGGGGGGGGAACTGCTCTAGTTTTAGGATGGTAAAAAGAAGCATTCAGAAGCTGGATTTCACAGAAACTAATGCTTTGTGTTGCATTTTAAGGCTGAGCTCAAGACTACACTGACTGTCCTGGTTAGAACATCTGGGAACTGGTGATGTATAAACAGTCCATCTGATCCTCTAGTCCTGACACTGAGAAATAAGTAGTTCCTGCTGCATCCTTGGTCCCTGGGAGGTCAAAAGAGCCTCTTAGCATTGGCTGAAGGCTCATCAGTAAATAATGCACAATCTAAATATCAAGAGCAGTCTTGGCCCCACACTTAACTGAGAAAGCAGTGCTGCTCCATGGGCACAGGTAGAGCCAGGCTGTGTTTGTTGCTTCCTACTGTCATTTTTTACTGGTGAAGTTTTTTAAAGCAATTACTAACTTCCAGAAAAAAAAAAAAAAATAGACCCCAATCTGTGAGACAATGTCAGGTAGTTTAGTGGGATTCAAAGAAGATGACATACACATGGGACTGGCTCAAGCAGTGGAATGCCTTTCACAGGCCTGTTCCAATCAGGCAGGCTGATATGCCTCTGAATCAATGGAGATGCTGAGGATAAGCCATGCCAGTGCTGGCAGTCTGTAGTGACCCAGTGCAGCCACTCTTCTTAATACTGCTCCACATGGAAATTGCAGGCTCCCACATGGCTGGAGGATGGGAATAAGTGATGCTTAACAAGCATTAAGGAAAAAGAAGGTCCTCTGGCAAGTGTTCTCACGCTTTGCCTAGAGGGACACTGCTGGCATGAAAGGGGTGGATTGTGTATCTTGGCCCCAACATGCAGCAGACAAGTTTAGGGGAAGGATGGCTGGCAAGTGTGCATTGCTGCAGAGGGAGAAACTCAATTCAGCTGTCACTGCCAAACAGCAGCTGTTCAAGGCTAGACGAAAGGCTGGGGTCAGTAGCACAAAGAGCCTTCAGCTTACAGAGGGCTCGAATGATAAATACCAGCTCATTACAGAATACATCCATGTGAAATGTCTGCTGAGCTGCAGGATTTGCTTTCAGGATTGCTAACAGCCCTCTGGAGTGGAGACAAAACCAAATCTGTGCCTCTTACTGCTACATAGACACAAAGGAGCATCAGAGTACCCTCCCTCTGCAGTGCAGCTGTGCTTCTGGGTTTGGAGGTCACATTTTGGGGGATATGCTGGGACAATCCATCATGTGTTTTCTACTTCTTTACACTTAACTAAGCTTTCATTGGCTCCTGCTAAATTCAAGACATTCTGTCATTGATTTTGGTGGGGGCTATTTAAGCTTTGGGTTAGTTCTGGTGCTTGAGGTTAGTTTTGGTGCTATTTGTAAAAGTTTAATCAGACTTTTCTCTAAGCAACTGCATAGCTTTTGCTCTTGCCCATTGTCCTCTGTAGCAGTTTGCCAGTTGCAAAATATATAATAATTATCAATTGTTGTAATAGAAAAAAAGCACAAGTTTTTGTCTTGTCCTACCCTGCTTTCACAAACAAATAATTTCTGTTTATGTGCCACTGTCAGACTGCAGGGAATTCCAGTTATTCTCATTGTTGAGTGTGTTTCTGGCTGCTCTAGTCTGGATGTTTTTAAATTAAAGATACTGTTTGCTGATTGTTATTTTTAATTGCATTTCCTTTTCCCATCCTTGCTGGCCTGGGTGGAGAATAAAGATGTATGTGGCTTTACAGGAGTGGTGCTCTCATGCTTCTGTTTTACTTTGTGTTAAAATCAGTACTGTGGGATGGGCAAGTCATTCTATGCTGATAATTTATTAGAATTCCTTATGTTGAAGATGTTTGAAGATCCACTTTAAAGTGTGTCTGAAATGGGTCGAAGTTCTACCCCTTGTTAAACAGTGCCTATCCAGAATTGTCATATATCTCCAGGGCCTGTGTTCTTCATTTTTACTTCATAGCTCACAAATGAAAACTTTTTATTTAATTTTACTCATTGGGTGTCTGTTTAGCTTTAGCCACGAGGATCTATAGTGGGGAACACACTTCCATACCAAAACAGGACGTAATTTTAACTCTTCAAACATGGTTTGTGTGTCTGTGACTTGGAGCTGCTATTTACAGCTGTGCTGGGAAGATTTCTTATAACCCTTGGGTGCTTCAAGCATGACTCTGATAAATCAAAGGAGAATCCACCAGCACAGTTATTCAAAGTGTCTAAACATTAAATGACACCTTTGGATCTCTCCCACATAGTCTTATTACAGCTCTACCCTCCTGCTGGCACAGGGAAAACACTTATTTAAAATCTTCTTTCTTCTAAGAAGGGGAGATGGATCTTCAGAAAACCCAAATGAAATTCCTAACTGAGGGCTAGCACAGCTTAAGTAAAACAGCTCTTTGAGCCAAAAAGCTACCTGTAGGTAATTCCCTCAAACTGGAAGTGCAACAGCTGGAAATAGCAGGAAGGTGTTTTTGGTTTGATGCCTGCTGCAAACATGGCCAAAGGAGTGCAGAATTTCTTGGGTGGCAGATGTATGTTGGGGACTCCCCACCACTTCCCCCGGTGAAGAACATAATGAAGGACACTCAGCTTCCTGTGAGATGGAGATAATGGGCCCAGAGAAATAGCTCATTAGCCTTTACAGTTCTCACTTCTGCAAGGTAATCATTTTATAAGAGAATGGTTATCAGTGAGAGACTCCTCTTGAAGATCTTTGCATCAGGCAAAGCACACGTGTGGGACTGCACCGTGTATCTCACCAAGGGGAGAGGAACTGCTAATTCTGCCTGCTGACTTACCCATCCCATTCAGTTTCTCTGAGGACTGAAACAATAACAGCATGAATGTGCTTTTATCCACAGTAAGTCCCTTGAATTCACCCTTCTAGTGCCTCCAGCCTGTGCTTTGAATCCTAAGGCCAGGATCCTGCAATTCCTTGCTGAGATTATCAGCAGAGGTTGCACAATGGATCCTCATAAGCACCCCCCACAGATACCTTTTAGAAGCTGCAACCACTAGCTAAGAAAAGCCACTCCAATGTGCTCTTGAACACTGAAGCATGCAATTACACTAGCATTACAGAGAGAAAATAAGGATGCACAGACCACAGTTCTGTTCTGTGATGGACACAATTTGGCTCAACATTTATGCAACTCCTTTTTGTCCCAGGCAGTGAATTATATGGGATCAGTACCCTCCCTGCTTCTTTCCAAGCATTTGGCAATGTGGAGGCAGTTCTATTAATGTGTTTTCATCCCTAGATTTGTCTATGCATGTTTATTCCCTGAATGGAAAAGGGAGCTCAAAAAAAACCCAAAAAAACCAAAAAACCACAAAAAAAACCACAAAAAACCAAAAAAAAAAAGAAAAAAAAGAAAAAAAAGAAAAAAGAAAAATAAAATAAAAAATAGGTTTAATCAAATTCAGGAAGGGCTAATCCACTTGGAAACACAACTTTTCGATTAATTTAGTGAATTGGAATAGACATTGTGTTTGCTTGTCTTAACTACTAAAGCATGATTTCTCTTCCAACAGGCAGCCACTTAATGATGAGGGAGGACTTGTGGTTGTGTGTTAGGTCCAGGTAAATTACCAGGGGGTTCAAAAATCCCCAATGCATCCTTCCACATAACAGGTGAAGTGTGATTGCATGCAAACAAGCAGTCCAGAGAAATGAGGCTTGAGGGTCTGTCATGTATCCCCTCTGGTCACCCAGTTCCATTAACTTCCAGTTCTCCTAATTTCATGTCATTACACGGTAGCTGAAGTCTGTCAGAATGCATTAAAATACAGAGAATGCCTGAGTCAGGCCAACAATGCATTTTTCCCTCTGTTTAAAAAATGCCCTTGCTTTTACTGTGCTAAACATAAAACCTCATTCCCAGAGTACAGCAGCTAAAATCCATTGTTGTTTGTATCCTTTGAAATTAGATATGCCATGGATAAATTTGACCTGGAGCCCCTTAAGATACAAATCTTAGATATGATCTCCTTGTCTCAGAGCTCCTTGTCCCAGCCATTTCTTCCAGGTGCAAACTTAGCTTTACAAGATAAAAAAAGAATAACTACTGATTTCAATAGTATGTTCTGCCTGCAAACAGGATAAACCCCCACCTCCCAGGCAACATGTTCCCCCAGAGCATGGTTTATTGCAAGTTCCTCCAGCAGTAAGGTACATTAAGACAAGTATATTTGAAGGTGCCTTAGACTATCTTCATATATATGCCAAATTCTTTCTGCTTCCACAATAAGGCAAGAGAATCAATTACTTCTACTACAAAATACCAGCAAAGCAGCTCATTAGGATATAACACAAATATAGCTTAATTTATTCTAGCCTGATTATTTGAATAACCTGCAGTTGCGATCCGAACACCCCAAATATCATAAATAAATGGCTTTTATAGTGTGGGTGCTCGGAATGAATCCAACAGCTCCTGGGGTAGTCAGCCTAAGGAGAGCATGCATTTTATTCAGTCGTTCTTTCTAAAATACATTATTGTCCTGAAGTATGGAAGTGTCAGTTTCTAATGATGTACTTAAGTATTTGTAGTGAGATGCCCTTATAATTACAGGCAATTACTAGAATATCCTTCCATGATAATGGAGATTTTCCTTAACACTTTATCCATGGAAAAACGGCATGCAGAATTAATAAACACAAGCAATTTTAACCTTCATTAATTTATTCAAATGAGCTCCTCTGTGACCTAAGAGAGGAACAGAAATAATTCGTAGTATCTGCATGTAGTAAAGAAAAAAGTGAAATATTTAATATAATGAGCAGTATCATCCCAAGGCACACATAGTGTCATTGTAATGGTGTCTCAGTTCTCCCTAAATATGTGTTGGTGGAGCTGCCTTCAGTGACTCACAGTGATTATAGCACTGGCTTGTCTCTAATGCGATTAAACACCGCTGGAGCAATGGACTCTAATATCAAAACAGGCTCCAAGGAAAAAGTTTCATGTCATGGTGGTGACTTCAGCCAGCCCCATGATTACAACAGGATTGCTCTGAGGCTCCAGTTCCACCCTAAAACCAAGTCTGTGTTGATGGCTAAATTTGCCATTTATTTCAATAGAAAGTTATAAAAAATTAAATGCCTGTCTTGAATGTCTAGTACAAAAAAACCTGCAGAAATCATTGTCATCTTGATGACTTCCTTCCAAGGAATTTCTGCATAAAATAACTGACAGGGAAAACTTGAAATTATTCTTCCCCCACCTCTGCATCTGACACTGTCACATATCTGCTAGTGTAATGGGTTAGCATCAATTTACACAAATAGAAACCAAACCTAATCCCTTCTTTCCTCTCAAATATAAGCTCCCTCCTTCACATTGCTGCTTCGTCCCTCAAAGCTGTACAAACAGGAAACTCACAAGAATTCAAACATGACGTCCCCTCCTCAATGCTTCAATGCTCCATTTCAAAAGTGCAATTAAAGCAAATATTTTTCAAAAGATCCAAAATTTCATCCTTTCAGTCTGATTTAATCTGCTTCCAGGTGGAGGCAAAGAGATAGAAATTTAAAATGGGATCCTCTCAGCTCAGAAAGAGCCTTGTTTGGCAGCTGAAGGCTCATCTCTTCCCACAGTTGAATGTATAAGGAACAAAATCCCGTGCTGCGAGGATTAAATTAGATTATTAGCCAGCTCGTGCGTGCGTGTGCATGCAAACACGCACGATGCTGGTGAGGGCAGGATGAAACGAAAGGGGAGGATACTAAAGGCTCATCCTTGTGCATCTGCTAAGCAAATCCTTTCTGCAGTGAGTTATCCCAGCTAGCTTGTCCTGAACAATCTGCCGAATGAAAGCCCTTTCCAGAGCCCCTGCAAACACAGCTGCAGTGCTAATGGCTGCCAACAAAGGCACTGCACAGGCAGCGGTGTGCTACAGACTGCAAAACAAAGGGTAGGGGGAGAGCAAGATGGATGAGATTCTGCTTCTGCCACAACCCCAGCTGAAACAGCAGCAACCACTTGGTACTTACCACCTCTTAATAAAACACTGGCTTTAACTCTTTTTCAAACACTACTTAATACACTTTTGCTGGGCTGTTGCTTTCCCCAAAGCACATATACCTGACGTGATCTCTCTGGTCTTCTCCAGGATTCCAGGTTCTCTGGAGCTCAGCTGAGCCCAACTATTTCTATTTGTCTGAAAGATAATCAGACCCTACATAGGCAGATAGTCCTATAAAATGTAATACAACCAATTATTTGTTGTAACAGATTTAACAACTAATCCAGACAAGTCTGCCAGAGTTGTTTCCACTGCAGACACGTCTGGGGCTTTTCAGTTACTTAGTAGTGGGAAATATTTTGCCTCTCGTGAAACGAGGCTGAGTGGCCCTTGCATCACTGCCTGCAGAAATCCTTTGTCTAATCCATGGATTTAGAATTTGTGAAGCAATCCCAAACAGAAACACAGATGTTAGATGCAGGAAGAAATTTCTAAATCTACTTCCTCCAAAGGTAAAATGTAAAAGCATATGGGGTTTTGCTGCCGTTATTGCCTAATTTCTGCCAGACTCATGAGCAGAAATCCCTCAGCAATTCGGCAGTGCTTGCTCGGTGACGCTCCCTACTCCTACGGGCTGCGGAGCTGCCTCTGCCTGGTGTCTGGGATCACGTTGCCCTCCAGTGGCTGAACTGAAAAACGGGGATAAAAGGCCACGGCAGTACTTCTCTCTGCTTTAGAAATGCATCCAGAGAGGTCTACACGCCATGAAATTGCAATATACTAAGAATTTATGTCATGCTAATTTTTAATATATGAATATAAAACGAATCCTACCCTTCCTTCCTGTTCCTCGTAGGTCTGCAATCTGGAACAAGCTTCATCCTTAGGACTTCATGCTCCTCTTTCTCTGGCTTGCCAGGCTTACATCGTGAGCCATGGGAGAATGTTTAATGAGAAGCAAATACAGCATTTTGGTTTGTCCTTATATTTGAAAGTGTGGTCAAACTCCATTTTCACAGATTGTGCAAAGCAATCTCTCAGTAATACATGCCACTGTAATGTATACATTCTTCTCAAAAATACTTTTGGGTTTTTGTTTTTCCAATAACGTGACATAAATGCTGATAAACGAATATGTGGCAACAAAGGCACAATATTTTAAAATATACAAAAGTCTAAAGCTGAGCTGACCCTTGCAGATGATTTTTTTTGAACATTTAATAAAATGAGGCATTTTCTGTTTTGAAAGTGAAGCTCCATTCACAAATGCCTGTGAGTACTCAACATTTATGCAGATCTGACATATCTCAAACTCAGCACTAATAAAATGTGATTCACACAACCAGTGCTTACTGGTGAGAGACTTGGTTCAAGTGATACCTATAACAGATAACAGGGAATCTGCTGAACAAAACTAGAGTTTAATTCTTAAAGTGCCATTTAGTTACCATAATCATAAGAATTTCCTCTTTCACTCTCTGTCTCCCAATTTTTGGAACAAATGAGGCAACAAGTGACTCCTTGAGTGCACAGCCCTAACTTTATCCCAACATATGTTGAAATTGATTATGACATTGTCAAAATGTACCTGGTCCTGTAGTTGAATCTGTATCACAGCATAGGGAAATACTTGGTTAAGGTTGGAAAAAAAACTTTAATGTCAGAAACTCCTGTTATTTTGGAGCTGGACTTTTGCAACTTTAAGGTTCTCCTTACTTCTCACAGAAAAACAAATAAATTAAGAAAATGAAATTACATTAAATAGTCTCCTCCTGACAGTCACATGAGATTCAGCTGGGATGAAACCTTTAGACCCACAGCATATGCTTCTGCCTTTTTACCTAATTAAATAATTGACAGCTGTTGAAGACTGTCCATTTACAAAGGTCATCTGCAATCAGGCAGCAACACAATTAACATCAGCAGCAAAAAGTGATTAGAGATAAAACAGGAAATGTCAGAGCTTTGGAGTGGAGATGTTTTCAAATCAGCTGAGCCAGGTGAATTCAATCCAAGGCAAATATAAAAGTGGCCAAAGCAAGCTTTAATGATTTCCCTTGAAAGTCATGTGTGAGATTAAAAATATAGCTTCTACTTTGAAAAGGGATGAGAGAGGGCAAAGGTGTTAGGGAGTTAGAGGCTCTCTGAGTTCTAGAGAGTGGAAAGTAGTGTAGCAAATAGTTAAACCTTTAGTAGATACTCAGAACATAATAAGTAAGAGGAAAACCAGGGGGATTTAAGGAAAAATGTTGTTAAATCATCCTCCCACCTTCCTTATTTTATTTAGTGAGTCTTTGATGCTGTTTTAAATGACATTCTCCTGAGCAGGCTGGGAAGTGTTGTGCATTTTGGTGCATGACAAAATAGCTGCAAAAGCAGGCAGAGCGATATATCTTAAGCTGTGCCTAGTGGTTATTCCCAGGATTGGCCTTCTTGTGTTGTGCAGTGTCCTTTTATGATGTGGCTGAAGACAAAACAGTTCCTTTGAAATCTGGAAGTGTTATCAAAATGAGGGGGATGGCAAGCACCATGGCTGAGAGGATAAGAGCTAAAAAAAAAAATATTGTTGCAATTTCATAAATGGATTGAAAGAGGAAAGAAACCAGGATTGTTAGACATATATGCCATTTAGTTCATTGGGAATAGAAACCAGTAGGTGGAAGAACTACTGGATGGGCAGCAATTCTGCAGGACAGAACATGCAGGCTACAGAAGAGTGTGATCCTCAAGTGTGACTCCATGACAGTGTGGAAAAGGTAAAAAACCACAAGGGGGAAAATGGGCTATAAACACTGTTGGCCTGTGATTTCATGCTTTCCCTCTGTGGCACTTGACAAGGCCTCAGCTGGTGTATGACAGCCAGTGAAAGGGGTGTTTTTTCTGCCTGAGAAATGTGTAATTACTGCAAAATCTGGAGAAGGGAAAGACGAAGCTGTAAATACAGCAGCTGGGGCAGGGAGCAGACAAGGAAAAGCAACACTGACACCCCAGTGGGAGAGAAACTGCAAATAAGGAGCCTCTGTCTCTAAGTTCCATGCTGAGGAATTTGAAGAGCCATTTCTCCTCTACAGTCCTCTGGAAAGTAGGAGTTCTGGGTATGCTGCTTTGAAGTAGTTTATCAGCCGTGATTAATTTGCAACTATTCAGAAGCCCCTGAACTGAAATGTGCCTGGCAGGACACACCCCGAGTCAATATACACTATTTCCTCATTACCTCTCCTTCCTATGTTTTTTTTTAAATTTACAGGCAGGGTTGGATGAAGTGGTATAATCACAAGCCACCCTTAGCCAGGTGGCTTTTCCTGCCTAGGATAAGGGTTCTGCCTGGAGTTAGGGTTTTTAAATAGACAAAGCCCACAGCTCCATGCAGGCTGCTGCTGCAAAAAGCGTGCCCAGGAGAGCATGAAAGCGCCACAACATAGCTTCTTAAATGGCTTGACCTTGGAGCCACCTAAGCCAAGGCTGCTTTTCCTGCCTAGGGTAAGGGTTAGGGTTACACCTAGAGTTAGCATCTTGGAAACCACAAAGCCCAGAGCTCCAGGCGCACTGCAGCTGCGAAAGGCATCCCAAGGAGAACGCAAAACTGCCCCAAGATGCCCGCCTCCACGGCTTTTTCCTGGGAAGCAGCCCTAACCCTAGGCTGCTTTTCCTGCCTAGGCTTAGGGTTATGCCTAGGTTTAGCGTCTCGGAAACCACAAAGCCCTGAGCTCCAGGCACACTGCAGCCGCGAAAGGCATGCCAAGGGGAGCGCAAAACTTCCCCAACGTGCCGGTCTCCATGGGCTTTTCCGTGGAAGGTAAGGAAGCCCTGGCCTAGGGCTGCTTCCAAGGATGGAAACGAAGCACTGGCGAGGGCTTCTTCAAAGGATAGAAAACCAGCCTGCACCTAGGGCTCCTTTCAAGGAAGGAAAAACAGCCCTGGCTTAGGGCTGCTTCCCAGGAAAAAGCAGTGGAGGCAGGCATCTTGGGGCAGTTCTGTGCTCCCCTTGGCATGCCTTTCACGGCTGCAGTGTGCCTGGAGCTCTGGGCTTTGTGGTTTCCGAGACGCTAACCCTAGGCGTAACGCTAACCCTAGCCCTAGGCAGGAAATGCAGCCTAGGCTTAGGGTTGCTTCCCAGGAAAAAGGAGTGGAGGCAGGCATCTTGTCACAGTTTTGTTCTCCCCTAGGCATGACTTTTGCAGCTGCAGTGCGCCTGGAGCTCTGGGCTTTGTGGTTTCCGAGACACTAACCCTAGGCCTAAGCCTAACCCTAACCCTAGGCAGTAATCACAGCCTTTGGTTGGAACCCTAAGCCTGAGCATAGGCGCTAATAGCCGCCTGGGGTTAAGTTTGGCTCCAAGATAAAATCTGTGGAGGAAGCCATGTGTCGCACTTTCCTGCTCCCCTCAGCATGCCTTTTGTAGTGGCAGTGTGCGTGGAGCTGTGGGCTTTGTCTTTTTAAAAACCCTATCTCGTATGGCAACCATAACCCTAACCCTAGACGGTAACAGCCGCTTGGGGCTAAGGCTGGTTCCAAGGAAAAGCCATTGAGGAAGCCATGTTGTGGCGCTTTTGTGCTCTCTTTTGCAGTGGCAGTGTGAGCGGCTCCATGGCTTTTTCCTTGGTGTGAATGAGATTACACCTGATCACCTTGGATCCTGAGTCCTCTGAGGTTTCATATATTTATTGTTTAGACCCAGAGACTGGCATTCTATTCAACAGAAAGGGACAATTAGTCACAGACTTTTTTTGCACGCTTTTACAAGCAGAGAGCCTCATATCTTCATCCAGGCTAACAAAGCCCCAGTGCCGCAGATGGAGTTGATTAGTCAGATTTGATGATTATCAATGAGGGAGCTCTGTTCAGACTTGCGAAGGAAAAAGGAAATGTGGGTTAAGGTTTGTTTCAGGAATCATTAGCCAGTTTTCCTTGGAATGGTGGAAACAGCTCTGAAGAAATCTGGCAGCATGAAGGTGTGAAGTCGAAATGTTTGGGTTTATTGTTTGTTTATTTTACCAGAGAGCTAAAAGCCCTCATTTATGTCAGGCTGAGAGCTAAAGGGCAGGAATATCACAGATGGAGTTTCATGGTTATAGGTGTCTTTAGTTTTACTCAGACTTTGTAAGGAAATGCAATACTGGTACCTAGGCTGGGCACAGAAAACTCCTGCAATCAGAGGTTCCCAATTCTGGCCTAAATTGGGTTTCCCTAAGTAATGTTTGCAATTACAGCTCTAGCAGCAAGAGCTTGGACCAAAGCCTGGGATTCAGCTTTCATGTCAAATCTAGGAGTCAGAGAGAAGGGGTTTATGTCAATATTCTGTTTCAGCAATCAGGTCTGAGGTTTTACTTTCCAACCCCAACATAAAAATAAAATGTTCATTGATCATGACGCCTTGGAAAATGCTTTTCTGCTGGTGTGTGAAAAACTATTGCTGATTAAATTGATGAGTTCTTGTTTCTCTATTCTTCCCTCGTGTGTGTGTGTGTGTGCACATCTCCTGTCCTGTGTCTAGAATTCAAGCTAAGCTGGAAATCAGCTGGAGTGGGATTTGCCTGGTTGTGAGCCCAAGGGAGGGCTTTTGGACTAAGATAACATCAGGAATAATAATAATGATAGTAATCAGCCTGATTTCCTTGGCTGATTAATCTGAAATCTCTTTAGAGACATTCAGGAAGACTATACATTATTTTCTCTGGCAGTAGCTGACTGGGGTTTTTTGTCTACCGGTTTCCCCTAAAATGTTTGTCACATTGCCAAACTGCTCTGTTCCTTTGATATGCAAAGTGCTTTGAAGAGAGAATTCCTCAATTACGAGTATTCCCAAAGCATGGCAATGTAGTAAGGAAGGAAAGGGGATTTTTGTCTTCAGACATCACACAGTATAAAAAGGAAACACTTGTGTTTGTAGGGTCATCTTCTGATGCAAGATTTTTGAAGTGTTCGTGTAAGATTTACTCTTTTGTAGCAACACTAGTATCCCCACTTGGAGCTCTGTTTTGAGAATAATTATAGGTAATATATGGGTTTTGAGATATACTCAGAAGTGAAAGACACTGGTAATGATACGCTCAAAGGATACAGGGAAGGTAACGCAGAACAAGAAGTACTAAATACATGTGATGAAATACTTGCTATTCTCATGTATCTCTAATGATTTCATAGCCAATGGGCACCAAGATATACCTGATTTAGCATCTATTTTACTAGGACTTCTTAAAATCAGTGGGTTCCAGTTTGATCAAACGGCCTGGATGCAGTGTGGTTCTGGAATTCTCTCTGTTGTTAATGGTGGGACAAAGCTAGTGTTGTGCCAGTGTTTAATGAAACAATCCTGACCCACTGGTGATTCACGGGCAGAATGCAATTTTTGGGATGCTTCGGGCAGCTGAAATCCCTGCCCTAGCAGTGAAGGGGAATGGCTGCTCCCCAGCAGGCTGTGTCCTGTGGGATTCTGGGGTTCTATGAAGAGGAGTCTGGGGAGCCCTGGGGTGTTGAGCCCCTCTGGGGTGTTGTGCTGGGTTTGGCTGTGATAGAGCTAATTTTCTTCACACCACTTGGTATGGGCGTGTGGTTTGGGTTTGTGCTGAACACGGGGTTGATAATATAGAGGTGCTTTTGTTATTGTTGAGCAGAGCTTACAGAGCCAAGGCCTGTTCTGCATTTTGTATGGCCATGTTGGCAAGAGTTGGGGGTGACACAGCCGGGACAGGTGACTAAAGCTGACCAGACTATATCACATCATAGCATATGAAGGGGAGAGGAAGAGGAGGAAGAGGGGCTCCTTGGAGTGATGGAGTGTGGATATTTGGAGTCTACCCAAGCCACCATTACATGTGCTGGGGCCCTGTTCTCCTGGTGGCTGAACCTGCCTGCCCTGGGGAAACAGTGAATTAATGCCTTGGTTTGCTTTGCTGGTGTGCATGACTCTTGCTTTTCTTATTATACTGTCGTTACCTCAACCCACGAGTTTTCCAGCTTTAACTCTCCCGATGTCTCCGCGGTGCTGCTGGTGGGCGGGCTGATAGCCGGGGTTACATCCCGATGGCTGAGGGATAGGGGACCCGGGAGGTGCTCTAGGCCAGGGCAGGAAGAAGAGCCCCTGACACCTGCCCTGCCCCCGCCTCTCCTCAGGGACCCCAGTTTACCTAGGTCGGGCTTGTCCTGGGCTACGCTCCGCTCGAACTGCGGCCAAAATGACAGCCACGCCTGCGAGATGTGGCACTTGGAGGGAGGGCTGCGCGGGGCCCTGAGGAGAAAGATGCGGGGGACGCCCGACATCTCCCTTCCCTCTCCGACAGCCCGGCCGTACCTTAGGTTCCCCCTCAGCCGGTCCCGAACCGGCAGTGCCGGAAGCGGCCCCGCCCGAACCCCCGTCCGCCGCTAGGCGGCGCTGCCCCCGCCGCGGAACGCGATGCGCCGCCGCCGTGTTCCCGGGGGGACGCAGGGCGGGAGACGCGGCGGCGGGCGGAGCGCTGAGCGCGGTGCACCGCGTCCCGGCACGAGCGCCATGGCGCCCAGCGGCAAGGTGAGGGCGGGGATCGGGGGTCCCGCCGGCTCCGGGCACCCACATGCACCCATCCCTGGCTCCGGGTAACTCCTCCCCGTGCTGGCCGCCGAGCCGCTGCCGGTGAAAAGCTGACTCGGAATCAGTGTTTCTGCTTTAGAGCACAGTGCAGCTCCCGCAGCAGTGACTGGCATTGCTCTTGCTAGAGTAACGATAGAACTGGTTTTGCTGTGTTGGAAATGCAGTTTGTATGTGTGGTGCGTTTAAGGGAACTTATTGGTGAAAGCTGTGTTCAGGTCTCTTGTGTTACGGGGCACTTTAGCATCTGTTACACGCAGCTTTCTCTGTGCTGCTGTAGCCATCTCTCTCTTTGCTTTATTATAGCTACTTCAGCACTTCAGAGGTAAAGGCAGGCTTGTTCCACATCGCCCTTATCAGTACTGAGCAGGGCGGGTCGGTGTAGCTCCCGTGTGACAGTGCTGTCCTGCGGTCACACGTGCGGAACTTCGCGCGAGTGTCGCTCCGGACCCTGCACCTGCCAGCAGCAGCTCTGGGTGCTCAGGTGAGATGGCCAGAGGTTAATAACAGGTTAACAGCTGAAGGGAGACATAGAGGAGGGTTACCACAGGAGGTGCCCTCTTCCTGAAGAAAGATTCCACATACCTGAACGGGCACCCAGCTTGGGCTTGCTGCCTTCCAGAAGAGCATCTTGGCACTTGACACTTGATGGTGTGTTTGTAAGCAGACAGCAGTTCTTCACTCCTGCACTTCTGTGGCTTCTCTGCTGTCATACTGCCGCCTATGAAGAGAATGTTACCCCTTTTGGAGAACAGGATGGATTTAGCTGCCAGCCATTGTGTGTTTTTAGGGAGCACAGCTCCAAGGCAAGGAGGGTCTGCAGCTGCTGCTGTGGATAGTAGATTCAGTAATTCCCCAGGCTGGAGGTGGGCACTGGCAAGGCTCTTGTGAGAACACAGTGCCGCCTCTGGAATTGCCTCTTCTCCACTCTGAGCTTCTGCAGACCTGGCTGGCTCAGGCACTTATTCCCAGCTCCCAGACAAGCCAGTGGTGAAGGCAGTGTGAGGAGTAGAGTGCTGAGACTGAGTGTAACCTGCTAGACAGCTTGTGGAGCTCTGCTCCTTGGAGTTGCTGCTTGGAACTCTGCTGCTTGGAGTTGCTTGCAAGGCCATATGCAGGGCTTAGACCAACGCCTTTTCTTGCTGTTCATCCATTTTGCTTTGCAGACTCTACATCTTGTGTCACTTTACAGACTTAAGATCATTGCCCACATCCTTTTGTCAGCATCATTTCTTCTGGAATTGGATATATTTTGTATTTTAAAACAAGTCAGCTGGCTCCAGCCTAGGTAATACCTGACTTTCCTATGTTCTGGCAAACAATTTTTTCAGGCAGTGTAATTTAATCTACTGGCAGCCCATCAAGCAAGGTTTTGATATATATTTAGATATATATTTAGGGAACTTTGGTTTAATCCATGAGAATAAATTTGAGCTGGCCTTGGACGTGCCTCATTTTGCTGAATTCCTCTTGCAACTACATTCATGTGGATGATTAATCAAGATAAGGGGAGTCTGTGAAAGAACTTTAGAGGAACTTAGAGTCAAATGAGAAATTGCAAGAAACAATTTTATTTATTTCTAGTGTATAAATCAATTCATGGGCAGACTTGGGCAGTGTTTTGTATAGATCAGAGGTGATCAGAAATGCAAAAACATAGACTAATGTGAGGGATTTAAGCTCCTAAATTGAAATTGGAATTCATCCTTCCAATTGTCAACTAAATCCTAGTGCAGAAAAGCCCTTAGATCCCTAATATATTCATGGGGTTACATAGAAATTGCATGCCCCTTACAGGTTATTGTGTAACATAGGATTTTTTTGTGTTTTCCACTGAAATGTCTGGAACATGGTACAGGATGAAATTATTTTCTTTTCAGTGCAGTTATGCCAGTTTTGTCTTCCACCATTGTCTCTTATTAACAGTTAAAAGAAACCACTTGTGATGTAGTTTGATTTTTAGGTTTTGTATGTACCCTTTTAAGTAATTATGCTTGTATTTTATTTTTTATTCTCACTCCTTCTTTCCAGGTGGCAACAGTGCTGTGCCTGGATGTAGGCCTTACAATGAGCAATTCTTCCCCTGGTGAAGAGTCTTCACTTGACCAAGCCAAGAAGATTATGACAAAGTTTGTGCAGCGACAGGTGTGTGTGACTTCCTAAGTGTTAAAAACATCTGTGAAACATTTTCCTATTTACTAATAATTGAAATAAATGAGGAATGAGTGAGAATTAGTCTCTGTTTATGCAGGAGTGGCAGGGCTCTTTGTTTCAGCTGTATTTTTTTGTGCATGAGATGTGAAGGTTGGGTTGGTCACCCTTTTTCTTCAGGGCAGTAGAGACTTTCTCTTTCTCTGAAATATTTCAGCACTAATTAATTGCCACGTGGAAGACTCATTTATAGGACTGAATCAACCAATTTTATCTGTTTTCTCCCAGATAGCCTCTTGTAAATTTGTTTGTTTAATTATATCTAACTTTGTGATCTCACTGTAAGTTTACATTTTGAGAGGATAGCACCAAATAAGTAAAAATCAGTAAATCCATTGTAATTAATGTTTCAAAATCAGTTCCGTTTGCTGTAATCTGCCTAATACAGTTATGTATGAATATACCTGTGTTTTTATTCCTGTTGTGTGTTCTCTTTATCTGCAGGTTTTTGCTGAGAGTAAAGATGAAGTTGCTGTAGTTTTGTTTGGCACTAATGGCACTAGAAATGGCCTTGCCAGTGAGGATCAATACCAAAACATTACTGTACATAGATCACTAATGCTGCCAGATTTTGATCTGCTGGAAGACATTCAAAATGGGATTAAAGCAGGCTCTGCACAAGCAGACTGTATCCTTTTGCTGAAGAGCATTTCTTGAACTGATTCAGCTACGTAGGAGACAGGAAGTCAGTGTTGCGAAATTGTGCTCAGCCTCCCAAGTTTTAACTACTATCAGAGTTGAGCTAATTTGTGGTTGTAAGTTTGTCCAAAAGCAGACTTAGCTGCTTTTTGACGTTCTTTTAGGCTAACAGATGTAGCCTTGGCCTTAAAAGGAATCATTGCTTTTATGAAGTGTTCTGTTAATTAAAGAGAACAAAGATAGTAATATAATTTTAGGTCTCAAATAAGGCATGTATTTTTAAAATAGCATTACAGAACTTGGTTTATGCTTTTTAATAAAAATGTTGTTTGTGAAATAAGTCAGCAGAAGTTCCAGAAACCAGACTGTCGTGGCTTCAGCCCAGCTGGCAGCTCAGCCCCACACAGCTACTTGCTCATTCCCCCACCAGCTGGATGGGGAGAGAACTGAAAGGGTAGAAGGGAGAAAACTCGTGGGTTGAGATAAAGACAAGTTAATAGGGAAGTTAAAAGCTGTGCACACAAGCAGAGCAAAACAAGGAATTCTTCACTGCTTCCCCAGGGCAGACAAGCGTTCAGTCATCTCCAGGAGAGCAGGGCTCCATCAGACTTAACACTTACCTGGGAAGACCAACACCAGAACTTTGAATATCCCCCCTTCCTCCTTCTTCCTACTGGCTTTACCTGGTGAGTGGGATATCCCATTGGTCAGTTGGGACCAGCTGTCCCTGCTGTCTCCTCATAACTTCTTGTGCCCCCCCAGCCTCCTCACTGGCAGGGTGGTACAAGAACCAGAAAAGGCCTTGGCTCTGTGCAAGCACTGCTCACCAACAGCTACAACATCCCTTTATTGTCATCACTGTTTCCAGCACAATTTCAAGACACAGCCCCATGTCAGCTCCTCTGAAGAAAACTATCTCTACCCCAGAGAAGGCAGAATAGAGGTTTATCATATTGATTTATTTATAATGTATTTATAATATTGCCAAACATTACTCCCTGGTTTGAATGCCATTCATGTTTGACTGTGTTCTGCTCTTAGTTATATGTAAGCTGAAGAGTTTTAAAGAGTGATCTATATAATGTTCCTTCATGTGTTTCATTTACATTCAGTTCAGTTTCCTATGTTGTCTCTCTCTGGCCATAAAACAATTGCTGTGAGCTCTGTCCAGGCAGTCAGAGCTGTTTCAAAAGTGTGCAGCCACTGAGCTGGCTCACACATTCCCAGTGGACATTGTGATGAGGGAGAGATTGTCAGATGCAGGTGGTTCAAAGAAAAACTTCTGCGAGAAAATTATATATATTGAAATTTTGTTGGTGGATTCAGAGTAATATTCTAAAAGTTAGAGTGCCTCTTCATGGACTTGAGCCTCTCACTGGCAGTTGAGAGGCTGGGATCTGAAGTAGTCTTTTTAGTGTTCCATTGGGTAAGTGGGGCAGAGACACAATACACACAAGTTATATAGGAACCTCTTGCATATCAGTTATTTGAAAAATATTTATCTCAAAAGATTATTTCTTAAATAAAATGTGTGTTTGTCAGTCTTTGAGAGAGAGTGAAAATGTAAAATTGTTTTAGATGAAAAACAATATTCGTTACTTGATTCATGTTCTGAGATTTTTCTTAATTTTGCCTAGTTCTGGATGCTATTATTGTGTGTATGGACTTGCTTCAGAAAGAAACAATGTGAGTATGTAACCTGAGGGCTTATACAAAAGTCTGACTTTGCACTGATGTTTTCTTGTCACTCTTATGTTACTGTATGTATAAACATAGGAAGTGCTTTTGAAAAAAAAAAAAACCAAGCAAATATTAGAGATAAACAGCACACTACAAAAGTTCATCTCTAAAGAATCCTCATGAGACATCTGACTTGTCCAGACAATTGGAGAGCTTTCTGAGGCAACTGGCAACTCTGTAGTAGAGCCATGAGAGCATTAATGCCATTATAGAAGGCACAAAGCCTTCCCTTTCTGTCACATTCCTTGTGTTCTGCTTTCAAAAACTGTTAAAATGCTTAGGAAAGGGCCACTGAACTTAAATGTGATGGCACATTTTAGAAAGAAAAAAAGAAAACAAAACTAGAAAGGTGAATTTGTTCAGCCTAGAAATTTAAAGACTGTTGGAGATGCAGTGGCTGTTTGTAAATATGCAGGATTTGGGAAATAAAGGTGCAATAGGAAAAAACACTAAGCTGAGAAAAAATGTTGACATCAGTGTTTAAAAGTTATCAGTGAATGTACTTAGGCTGTCAGGGTGTTTCTAACACTGTGAACTAGTGGTGCAGGGAAAGGAAGGTAACTACACTCTCAAACCAGAGTTTGATCATGTTTCTAAAAAGGATATATGATCTAACTGTGAGTGCAGAAGACTGGACTTGGTGATGAAATTTATGTTTTTATGAATAAAGTCTAATCAGTGTGGAAAGCTGTATCCATTTAATGATTAAAACTGAATTGTGAATGATAATTACTGTATTTATGGCATTATAGTTTCAAATAGCTATGGAACACTGGGTTTTGTTGTAGCTTGTATACACCAACCCCTTTGATATGGAGTTTGCCTTCATTCGAGAAAATATTATAGGGTAAAAATTCAAGAAAATCCCTCTTGTTTTGATTATCCAGATCAAAACTGAATTCAACCAGTTCAACTGAATTTTGTTCTGTCATTGTTCAACTGAATTTTGTTCTGTCATTCACTGTTACTCCTTAGTATATTAAGTAGTCTTGAAAGTCCATCTTCTCCAATGATTCTACTGAATTAGATTACTAAAATGGAACCCCCACCGGCAACAGTACTTTAAAATGCATTTTCACAAGAACAAACTTGGATCTGCAAAGGAAATAACCAGTGTAATCCATAAACAGCCTAACATATTTTATTAGCATTTTATCCACATTGATGAAAATTGGCAGACTTCCATTCGTTTAGGTGTAATTAGTGATTTATACAGTCACAGGGCTAGAATTCTCAATTTTAAGGTAGGAGGGAGAAAGGGGAATCGTGTAAAGATAAACACTTAGGATGAATAGTATAATCTGTGATAGAACAACTTCTACCAAATAGGTTTATTTGCTTTATTTCATTTTACTAGTAAATTCCTTTGGTAAAAGTAATTACAAGTATATTACTTTTGTTATTATTTTGTAAGGAAAGGATTTAAAAATGGCCTTATAATATTTTCAATATATGTAAATGTTTTTCTCTATTTTAAGAGGAAAGAAATATGAAAAGAGACACATTGAATTGTTTACAGACCTTAGTAGTCCTGTCAGTGAGGATCAGATGGGAATTATCATTGCTAACTTGAAGAAAACAGGAACTTCACTTCAGTTTTTGTAAGTATGAAAATGGCTGCTATGTACTATGCCATCTTTTAAAGGGAAATTATTCTTTCTTAATAATTATCTTGAAATAGCAAGTATTTCTATCAGTTATATGTACTTTGAATTCCACTTATGAGCCAAGTCCCCTTGGTTAAATAATGTGCAAATAAATGTTAAGATGATGGCTTCTTCTCCACTTAAGCTTATAGCTTAGAGCCAAAGTGGAAAATGGGAGACAAAAGAAAAATATAAGCAGAGAATTAGAATTAGGAAACAATAAACCAAAAATAGCCTCCGAAACAGTGGTTTTGTCACAGCAACAGCCTAGATCCTTTTAGGTAAGGACAGTACTGGGAAGAAATAATGAAGTAGTGTTGCAGATATTAATAGCTTGATTCTGGTGTCAATAGAGGAGCAGGTCTGAAGAGAAGGGTTGTATTCACAATGATGGGCTTGGAAGATGGAAGCAATCTTAAGTATTCACACAGGAATCCCTTGATTGTCATGTTGTAGATATAGGTATTGATTCAAATGATCAGTGGTGGTGTTAAGGTCTGTATGTGATGGCAGCTCGAAGCTGTGAGCCTTCTAGAGGAGTTTATTTTAAAGCAAAACTTTATGTTCCTGTTGATAATAAATACTTTCACATGAGAAAGTTAAAGCCCTAGTTTTGCTTGTGACTATGTACTTTTACCTAGATCCAGCATTCTGTAAGGAACAATGTTGTGAACTTAATAACAAATTCATTTAAGCCATTAGCCAACACATCTGGAAGATAAAAGACAGGTTAGGTAGGAAAATATGGCTGAAAATCATGGCCTAATCCTCCACAAACATCTTTGCCTTTGCTTAGGGGAGGCTGGATGCAAAAATATCAGGTTCTGTCTACAGAGGAAAAGCTCTTATGCTTTCAGTGTGGCATGCCCCTCCTGGCTTATTTGAGCTGTTGTTGGCATTGGAAGCAGTAGATGTGCATCACCATGAATCTGAGTACTCTGCCAGTCAGAGTACATCTTTTGGAGCCCTGGTATTCATCTTCTGCTCCCTTGTCTATGAAGCAGAAATGAAATGTTGCTGTTACAGCATTGGCTGCAGGTTTGCACCCTGTCTCCCAGCCACAGGAGCAAAGGATTACTTTATTTTTACTTGCACAAATGTAAAACGTTTGTTTAAAAAAAAAAGTCACGCTAAACCTTTTGTTATGACCTGTGCTTCCATCTCTTATGCCCTAATCATAGACTAGGTTGTAACTTGTAGCAGAGAGTTGGTTTTCCTCCCTGTTTCCAGGTGCCAAACACGTGGTGAGCACTGTGTAGTGTTGGGTATTACGTACTTCTCATCACAGTAGACTCGGGGTATTATATAGTGAATGTAGCCTAACTTTACCTATCAGAGGTTTGAAGCTTTTTGATGTTGCCATGTCAGCTTAAAAATACAGTTTCTATATTTTGTCAGTGGAATCTGCTTCCTAAAAAGGTACCAAACACTGATGAAGCTTGATCCTTAATTTTGCTGTATGTGACACTGTTGTGCATAATGTTAACTCTGCTCATTTACTGTTGCTTCATGGATAACTTTAGTGAGGACTAATGAGGTGGAAGTATGGTAGAGATGTGTAGGCTGCTTTTTAAAAAACATAATACAATGCTGAAGTTATTTCACTTTGTAGAAATGTGGTAAAAGGTGTCATGTGGTGCATTCAGAATTGGATCAGATGAAAAAATCTGCAGGTGTTTTCTGGGGCACAGAGTTGAGGATTCTACACATCTTTCTCTACTGTGTTTGTTATACTTAGTTAACACTCTCCTATATTTTGAAGAGCAGCAAAATCATTTTATCTATACCCCCTGGCTAAATTTTAAAATCTGATTCATGAAGTGCAGGAAAAATGTGTCATCTTCAGTCAGAAATTCGCCCAGTGTTGTAAGCTATTAAAATCTCAAAGAATTACATTTGTTCCAGAAATACCTAATAGCTCCTCTGCAGAGAATGTCCTGCTTGCTGGCATTTGGAGCTGATACAGAGTCACAGGCCTGGAACAGCCTTTAACAAGTCATCTGGAGCAATCCTCTGCTTCAGACTGGGTCAGGTGTATGTCTGTCATTGCTGAGCAGTGTTTGTCTAACCTTCTGATAAAGATTTGCAGTGATGGAGACTCTTCTCTCTCCTCAGGCAGTTGGTTTTAGAGATTATAGTTTGAAATGCCTTTATCAGATTTTTGACTATCTGACCTCACTCCATGATGTGATTGGAGTGCAGGTAGAATACAAAGAACTGATTGTTTCCGTCTTCTCTGCAACAGCTTTCTATATTTAAGACTGTCTTGCCCTCTAATTCCCTTCTCTACGAGCTTTATTTTGTTCAATCTTTTTTAATGGATCTTGCTTTCTAATCAGCATTGACTTTACTGTCTAATCTATTCCTGTATGTGGATGTCTTTATTGATGCACAATACCCAGAACTGTTGCATCGCTCTGGTCAAGATGTTATCAATGCCAAGTAGACTTGAAATACTGCATAATTTGTTTTGCAAGTTCTGTGGCTCTTTATACATCTGTCTGCAGCTAGATAGAAATCGTTGATCCTAAGAACATTTTTGTTTTGTTTTGCTTATTTTAATAAGGAAGAAAGTCAAGCTAACTGCTTCTTCTTTTGTTCTTAGTCTGCCATTTCCAGTGAGTGTTGATGATGGAAGTGGAGATAAAAGTGCCAGTGTACATCCTCATATGCACAGGAGCTCTTTTCCGATAAAGGGTTTAACTGAACAACAAAAGCAAGGTATTGATGTGGTGAGGAAGCTCATGTATACTTTGGATGAAGAAGGAGGGCTGGAAGAAATCTATACTTTCAGGTAAATTTGGCTAATCCTGGTTATTGTCCTATAGATATGCTTCCTGATTTCTTCTCCAAAAGATGAAGTTAAGTAATCAGTTGAACTCAGTGAATTTTATGACTTACTGTACTCTCAGTCCCCTTCATACAGCTTCTTCAGTGGCTTTAGAGTAAGTAAAAGAGCTTAGAGATTTCAGGGGAAAATTAATTTTCTGTATCTGTACTTAAATAAAAAAATCAGTTTCCTTTAATCTTTAGTGTTGGAGGATTTTGGAGGGAACATTTCTGGAAATGTCATTTCAAAAACATATTTTAGAAAGAGGTGGAATTTGTGGCATAGTTCATCTTGAGTATCTGCATTTAATGGTAGCCTTTGTTTGCGGGCTAAAAAGTAGCCTTTGGTTGCAGGCTACTTTTAGCTCACTGGTTTGATAAACTCCCACGAATTCTTTGAGTAAATGTTGTTTTTTGAATCCTGCTCTTTAATCACAGTTTACTGTGCCACTGTGACAAGCAAAATACTTTCTTATTTTTCATTTTTCTTGCATTAGGAATGCAAGAATTGAAAGATGATTTTTCACTTCTTGTTTTCCCATTGAAAGAATGAAAGTTTGTGTATCTCTGAAAAACTGTAACTAATGATACATCCAAGACTTTTCTACATAGGTGTTATCTTAGTTGGGTAACAGGCAGAATGCACCTACGTGCCTTTTTAGAGTCTGATGTTACTATCTCAGCAGTTCTGTTCTACAATTATGAAAAGTGATATTTTAGACAATGTGATTTTCAGGAAGCTCAGCAGACCACAGCTGTAATGTCATTATTAGAGGTAATTTTTAGATGAGGGTTGTCCCTGTAAATGGTGCTGTAATTTGTCAATTTATTTGTGGAATTTCCTTCCCTCCCCCAGCTCAGCTGGTCAGCTTTGCACCTCAGCAGCCAGAGAAGCTGCTCCTTGAGCATTACTGTGCATTAGTGAAGAGACACGTGTCACTGTGTCTGTATTCTGTACTAGTCAACAGAGCAGTCTGAGTCTCTAGAAAAAAGCAGGCTTTGTCACTGGTTCAAAGACTGCACAGAAAAGCAGAATCTTTCCTGGCCCATTTATCCTTTAGGATAATCCATATGCATGAACCTACCATGTGGCTTGGCCTCTTTATACTTTTTTTATCGCAGACTCTTGCTACTTTACAAGCTGTCTTTGTGCCATACTTTCAGGGGAAATGCAAACTCTCTGGATAAATAGGCATTTGGCTAGTAGATTAAAGCTTTAGTTGGAAAAGTTGTTTAAGAGTATGTGAGGTTTTAGATGCAATTAAGTTGCTTATCAAGCTTTAAGAAGTCAGCTTTGCGAATCTGTCATGATAATTGGCCAACGCAGATACACTCTCCATTTTCCGAGATAAATATTTTTACCAGCAGGAATAATTACAACTCTTGTAAAAATAAATTAGTCATGCCAGGTAAGTGAGTGAGGAGGTTTTGTTGTGATTTTTTGTTATGATACTCAGCCTATTGACAGGAGGTACTTCTGCTGCTTCTGGTTTTGGGGGAAGGGATAGCTGAGCAGAAAGGTTGTGTTCATAAAATACAAGCTGAAAGGTTTTATTGACTGGGTCATCTTTAATTCCAGGCAGCATTTTTCTTCTGCAAATATAAGAAATTAAAGGATAGAGATGATAAATTGAGCTTAAATTACATTTTTAGGCATTTGGCACTTATGTATTTGATTTTTGTGCTCATCCCTGAGTGTATGTGTTGCAGTACTCCTAATGATATAGTACCATGTTCTTTTTTAAAATCCTGTATTGGTGTCTTTATTGCTAGAAAAAAAAAATCTTCCCTTGCTTTCCCTAAGGGAAAAAAAAAACCAAAAACCCAACAAAACTAAAAAGGAAATCCAGTGTTTATCTCATGTAAAAATCCCAGTGTGTTTTTGCCTTTTCATTGTGCTTTTAGAATTTAAGAAAAGCAACCCTTTTCATACTAGGAAACCTGAAAAGTAGAATGCCAAGTTGAATTCTCTACTGATCTTTTTAGAAGTTCATCTTGATTTCTGCCACACAAGTACTTTAATCAAGAGAGTGGTAGATTCCATGTTTTATCATCATGTGAAAAAGAGTAGTTCAACCTTGTTTTATCTTTGCTTTATCATGCAATAAAAGAAAAAAATGGAGAGCTTTCTCTGTGTTGGAGTTTTACAGCCAAATTGCCAATACAGTTTGTATTAGTTGAAAGCTGTTCTGGGGGGCAAGCCTATTTGAATTCACAATGATATATTATAAATTACTGTGAGTTGGTTATTTTGGACTCCATTGCTAAAAGTTGTGCAATTAAGTTAACACTTTTTAATATAAATTCATTACAGCTCCTTTTTTTGTGTTTTTTTAACTTGTATATCTGCTGTTTAGGCTAGAAATAGTTGAAGTAACTTTTTCACTATGACAGGATGCCCTTAAATTAATGAGTTCACTAGTACTGTATAAAAAAGTGTCAAAAGTTAATTTCTACATAAACAAAATCCTGTTAATTGCAACTGGATTCTTTATTTCTTCAGCTTCACTATGGAAAAAATTTTACCACTTTTCTAATTTGTGTTGTTCAGCTTGCTACATGCCCTAAGTGGATGAGCACAGAAAAATGGAAAATGCTTAAGAAGCAATTGTGTAGTTTTATCACTAGATCTAACACAGCGCCTTTAAGCCCTAGTGTCACACCATCATAAAGGCTCACAATGGGGATAATCTACTGTACCACCTCTTTTTTATCATTCTCTTTTCTGACAATGGCTAATGGTAAGATTATTGTTACAGTTTATTTGCTTTATGCACTCAAAGCTGGAACAGTTTGGACTCCTGCGTTTCCTTGAGGAGAGTGTATTGTCTATAATACTTTATTACAGTTCACCGGAGTTCATTGCTGTTTTCCTGATTCCTTCATTTAGAGAGAGCCTGGAACGCCTTTCAATGTTTAAGAAAATGGAAAGAAAGCCTATGCCTTGGCCTTGCCAGCTCACTATTGGTCCTAATTTGTCTATAAGGATTGTGGCCTACAAATCAGTAAGTGTGTAAAATCATATGTTCTAGTGTAATTTGGCAACAAATTAGGTGCAACTGCATGGAGTTTTTTTGTTCCTTAAGGCTAAGAAA
The DNA here is from genome assembly GCF_027477595.1 of Haemorhous mexicanus. Classification (NCBI taxonomy): domain Eukaryota; kingdom Metazoa; phylum Chordata; class Aves; order Passeriformes; family Fringillidae; genus Haemorhous; species Haemorhous mexicanus. The sequence continues at coordinate 14,280,627 of NC_082348.1, forward strand.
ATAAAGATAAAACAACATCCAGATAATTACAACAGACATTTTTGTTCGGTTAGAAGCCAGTACATCTAAAATTGTGGTTCCCACAGCAGCTTTAACTTCACCATATCTGTTAAATAACTAAAATTCATAAGGTACAGAAATAGGAGTTATTGCTGTCTACTCTGGCACTTAGAGTGGTATTGGACTTGATGACCCCGATTAAGAATGCTGTGATTGACATTCAGCATCAGTGATATGTGAGACTTCATATATGTTTCTTAAGCCCTAGGCATGAGAAGAATTTTGGACATGTGTGCGTAAAATGGTGGGTGTAAATGTTTTACCAGCCATTGTTTCAAATCACATCTGTTGTTATTTCAGACTTGGAATGAAAGGTCTGTTTTTTCAGCTTGTTAGTACTGTTTGGCAGAGCTTGGGCCCAGTCTGTTTCTTACGGTTTATATGGTTCCTTTAATCAATGCTAGGAAAAAGTAAGTGTGTTTAAAGGTAACAAATGTGCAAATTTCTAGTTATAGAATAGTTAATAGGTAACTGTGTAGTGTGGTAGTATTGATGGATCTGGTGAGGTGGAGTTTAATTGGTTTGCTATTTCAACACAAGACTGAGCCTGATATTATAAGGATGAAATGTATCTGAAGTCTGAGAGCTGGGTATCCTAGGCTTGAAAGACATCAACTTTCTATTTATAGTTACTAAATTTTTTTTTTATTACGCTGTTGTGCCAGACTGGTGCAAATAGACAGACAGGGTCCCCTCCCAAAGATGTTTACACACAAAATAAAGTAAGTTTGGGAGAATAATCAGCATGAACTGAGTGACTGGCCTGAGGTCATACAGCAGTCATACTGACATAATTTATTCTGCCTTTACTGTTTTATGCTCAGCTCTACATTTTTCTTCTCATGTACTAGCTATGCAAATCAATTTCACTTAAGCAGAGAGAAAAGAAAGCAGTTTTATTTCTCTGTAGTTGGGAAACATTCACTCATTGTAAATACTTACTCCTTATTTCCCTCCCAGTCTCATAATGCAACTGAGATCTTTTTGCCTTTTGGGGAAGTTGCAGTAATATAAGGTATTTTTATCCTGTGGTGTAGTAAGTCTGATGGAAAACTTGGCCAAGCAGAGTGAACATTGAGTCTTACTTTACCTTGAACGTATTTCTTAATGCTTTGTCAAAAGTATTTATACAGTTGGAGGTAGTAAATTGCATAGCAAGCAAGTTACAGGTATCCTGTGACTCAAAGACTTCCACAAATGGCTTAACCTAGAGCTTTAATGAAAAACCAGGAGAGGTATGCTGTTCATGTGTTAGGTCTCATACAGATGAAGCAGTGCTGAAAGCACTGTGGTGGCAGCCACAGATGCATTATTTGACAGTCTTTATTAGTTCTTTGTTGGCAAAACAATGCAGCACTCAGGCTAAGGATTTTTTGTGTGTTCTGGTAAGTACTCTGGATCCCACTGAAATGTTAAACATTCCTTTTCTTTGAATTCTGATACCAAGGTCACAGAAGAGAGGGTGAAAAAACTTTGGGCAATTGTGGATGCTAAAACCCTCAGAAAAGACGATGTGCAAAAAGAAACTGTTTACTGCTTGAATGATGATGATGAGACAGAGGTTCAGAAAGATGATACTATTCAAGGTACGACATCTTTAAGTGCACCCTGAAGACAAAAGGAAGATAATGGCTTGAACTCTAAGGTCACCTAAGGGCCTCTTAGTTTTATACCTTGAAGCCTTGCTGTGGTCTTAGAATGTGAGCCCTGTAGGCTGGTGGAACAGAGACTATTACATGAGACTTTGTTTTCAAGTATTTAAAAAAAAATCTTACTTTACCAGTAGTAGGAATAATAATGACAATGGGAATAATAATAACAGGTGGAGCTTAGAAGGCACTACAGCTTTCTGAACTGCACACTGTGGAAGGCCATACCTCGGTTCTGTAGTGAGTAGTTCTGCTACCACTATTCCATTTTTAGATCTTCACTTGTACTGATAACATGAATGCTTTCATAGTGCTGCTTTCTTGTAGATGAGCAACTGCTCTAGTTATTCTGCACTTGGAAAGATGAAGCCATCAAAGGAGGGTTTAGTGTTCAAGAGTACCAGCTTTGCTGTACTATAACAGGATCAATCTGAAGTAGTGGTACGCAACATACCTTTTATGACCTGCAGCTTCTTTCTGAGCAGATTAATTTCCTTAGAAGACTGCAGGCCCCAGAAACAGCAGGAACTAGTGTACTTACTTTTAAAAATGGAGTTAAGCAAATCTGTTTCATTTCTTGTGATTGTATAGATATATTTTGTTACTAGTTTTTTTTCTTTTCCTTTACTGTTTCAATCCCACACAAGTAGGGCAAGTATATTAACTATAAAGTGCAGAACTATTCAGATAACAATATAGAGAGTGCTGTCAGATGACTAACATAAATTGAAAATTAGAATAAGCTGTATTTTTTAATTTAATCTATTTCAATTTTAGCATTCATAGGTGTTTCATAGCAGTATCAGAAAAGGTTCCAAGGACAATGCGACCTTCTTTAAGCAGAAATGATGGTTAAAAGATGGTCTAGTTGCATTTTACAACTTCAAAACTGTGTAAAAAAATTCACTTCTTACAGAGAATGCATTTTGAAGGAGTTGTGACTGTTTTCAGCTAATCTTCTGACTGCTTAAGTTAGTAAGTAGTTGTGGGATACTAATAAAAAGAAGTGGTGAGCAGTTCAATGTGAACAAAAGAGATAAAAGATTTCTCTGTCAGTGGTGTGATATTTCTAATGCTAAAAGAACTACTGATTCCTCCTGGACTTTTGTGAATCTTTTGAGAAATGTCATAATTAGACAATATTTTGTATTTGCAGCACCCATACTGCAATTTCTTTCATTCTGTGTGGTTGCTTTTCAGTTGTAGGAAAATGTATCTGCTTCTAGGTTTTTCATCCAGGGATTTATCTCTGTTCCTTCTGCTTTCTTCACACCTGAGGATAGCATCCTTAGTCTGTGGCAACATAATAAAGTGATGACATTACAGGGAGGATATTGGAAGCTGAGATAGGAGAGCAGTTGGAGCAGATGATACTCTGAGAAATTACAGCTTCCTATTTTGTGGACATATACCTGTAATGTATGGCATGGGAAGTAAAATACAGAAATATATAAAATGACCAGTTCTGCATACAAGAGTGTTTTGGTTTTCCATTGTGTACCTTGCTTCTACTGTTGGCACATTTTATTTTCTGAATCTCTTCTGGTGTCACCTCATCTGGTATGATTTGTGGTATGTTTGAGGTTGCTTGTATTATGTTTGCAGAGAGTGTTGCAATCTCTTGGCTGAAATCTATTCTGATTTGCCTAAATCTATTCTGTGAGTGTAACTTTGTTAGGCAAGATGTTCCCTTATTTTCTTTCCTGCTCTCTGAGAGTACTTGTGTTACATAAAATGGTGTACAAGGAGTGCTTTGCAAAGTACAAAATGTGTCTATGGGTGTTTGGGGTTTTTTTTGCTAACAGGGAAAGTAATTTGATGAGCATGTGTGGAACGTAGCTGTGGGGCATGAATGCATTGTTAAAATATTCAGAGAGCTAATTTCAGTGTTAAAATTGTAGGCCCATATGCTTACCAGATGCTCTTCTCTCGTTCTCCAGGTTTTCGGTATGGGAGTGATATAGTTCCTTTTTCCAAGGAAGATGAAGAGCAAATGAAATACAAAACAGAAGGAAAGTGTTTTTCTGTTTTGGGATTCACTAGATCCTCTCAGGTGTGATACTAAATGTCTTCCTATTCAGCTTCCTGGGTTATTCAAGACTCTTGATCTTGGTTAGAATTCAGTAAAGTCCTGGTGTTGTATTGGGTTTTAATATTGGGAATGGGACATCTCCACTCAGGTATGCAGGAGTGACTTATTTGCTGATTCTAGTACACGTAAGCAATATGTGTCTTGTGAAGGAGAGAAGCTCATAAGTGTGGCCATTGGTCCCTCAAGTGAAGCCAGAGCCACTGAACTCACATCTCTCCAAAGAGGAGACAGAGGTATTGTGGTCTTATTTCATCTCACAGACTTTAATTGTCTGTCTGTCAGCTCAGGCAGCAGCCTTTCTGGGCTTTGTCCAGCCTAGAGTGTGGCTGCTTCTTAACAGAAGCTTCTCCCTCAACATTACTTTAATGTTAAAGCAAGCCTGAAGCTGACTCCATTCATTCTCAATTCCATAAGGATTAGTTTGTGAACCATGACTGGTCTCTTCTTTCTATGGTGAAAAAACTTAAATGTAGCGAAGACTTCTTAGACAAAGGAAGCATAATTCAAAAGCTCTCCATATTTCCGTGAGATGCTCGGTGTTTGTAATGCACTTATCTCTACTTGTGGTATTGACTTTGCTGTTTGTTGTCCCTGATAGTTGTAAGAAACTTACTCAAAGTAAGTACTTTAATATTAAAGCTACCCAGCACAAGGTGATTTCCTTCAGAAAATCCAGGACTTAAGCATTAGCAAAGCCTTAGGCAAAGGCTTAACAAAACTGTTCTTGAAGAAGGACACATGAGGAGAGAGTACAGATATGTGAGTGCCAAGTAATTGCTGTGAATGTTAAGCTGCTCCTCATCTTTTTTCTCTGAAAAAGTTTCTGACTGAAACTTTACTCATCTTGGAGTTACCCACACCCAGTCCTCTTCACCAGTCAAAACTGAAATGAAGTCATAGGGCAGTTCTACACCTTCACTTCTGACCGATCCCAGCCTTCCTGCTCTTTGAAATCTCTCACTGCCTGAACAAAGGAGCTCTTGATAAAGGCTAAGGCATCATCACCTTTAGAATGAAGGAAATATGCTAATAAAATAGGAAGCATCTGTGGGAGCTTATTCCCAAGTGGATGTAGCTTAACACCTTCTTACTTTGCAATACAGGTGACACAGAGACCTTGTGCATATTGCTAGATGTCTCATTAGACTACTGCAGTGCTGTGTTCCAGAGCATAAGCACTGAGGAGCCAGGAAGTTATGTAATTTACTGAAAGGAGAAGCCAGCCCAACTGAAATCTGTAACCTGGTTGTTCCCTGAGGACTTTCAGACTTAGTTGTTGAATAATGTGGGAACTTGTGCACTGCAAGTGATTGATCAAGAAAACATCTCATGCTTGAGCTTATGTGCCCTAAATTGGCCAGGGCCAGAGAGGTGTTAGGGGGTGCTACCTCCTGTACCAGAAACTGGATCTAATAATAAGTGAAATGTGTCTGAATCCTCTGTTCCAATGAGACAATTTCTTGGATCTCTTCATACATTATTAGCCTCCAGCTGAGTCTTACTATTGTCATTTAGTTCTGCAAGATGCATTTCACTGTGTGCAGAGTTTTCTTATGCTGGAGGTTGCCCTCCTGTTTCAACTTAGTCTGACTTTATTTGAAAATGGAAACTAAGAGGAAAGCAGATGAGGAATATAGTGTTCCTGTGAGCAAACTGTTATTTCACATGGATTTTTATTTTCCCATCGTTGATCAGATAGTGTGGTAATACCTACAAATACATCGTTAATAATTGTAGGGTTACAGTTAATTTTAGGAATATTTTTTGAGTCACATCAATATGCATAAAAGAATTAACAAGTTGCTTTTAAAAATTTTCATTGTACCAAATATTGATTGCTTTTAATTAATTTTTGTAATATACTTGTCTCTGGATTTCATAGCAAACAGAAATTATATCTTAAAGTGTGATTTGGTCCTTTACTAGGAGTGTGAGTAGTTATGCCCAGTAGTAGCTGCACATCCCCTTAGTGGAATAAAATTATTAAGGCGTGCTTGCAGGATTAATATTATAGTGGATAGGTAATGATATCAGGAAGTCTTTAACTACAGCTGGAATTTTCAAAACCCATATGTTATCTTAAGTTTTGCCTCCTAAATTTTGTTGTTTGGAATGATAAAACTTGACACTACTCAAATGTATGTTTGATATTAAATTGTTTTTTTAAAAAAGTTCGATGGAAAGATGATTCGTTATTGACTAGGAAAACTGGAACAGCTCCAAATACATAATTAAATAAGGAATAGAACCACCTTGTATTCTTTTACTGTATTGTTCACATCCCTCAGGAAAGAAGATCAGAGGCCGCTTAAACTTTGATTTTTAATTTATAAGCCGTGCCATGTAAATCAAGAAATAATACCTGAAAATATTACAAAGGGGCAGTTTCTTTTGCAAACAAAAAAAGGTGTAGTGATACACACATCTAGTTATGTATACTATTCTGAATGTAAAATTTCCTGAGCGTTTAGAGACAACAGGAAAGAAGGATTGCAGGTTGAATAATCTGAGTTGAGGAATCGTGCTGTAATACAGTGAACAGACCTGCTCTGGTGCAGGTTGTCACTGACTTCAACAGCTTTATGGTAATTTGCTAAATAAAGAAGATAAAATAAAAAGATGAAATGAATGAAAGAAAAATCTAAGATACAATGACATTAGTTTTGAGACTGTAATGTAAAGAGCTTTTTCTTTAACAAAGAGATGTTATTTTAATTAGTGTCCATAGTAGTGTGTGATCTTTGTGACAGGTCTTCTGTGATTGCAGGCTTTTTGTGTGTGTGTGTGCTGCTGTAGCTCCAACTATTCCAGTGATGCCCCTTGATGAAACTATTTTTCCTTTTTGTTTTAGATTCAGCCATGTTCATTAATAGAGTAGACTGCTAACAGAAGTGCTTCTTTGCTAGCACAGCTGTATATACTCTGGGTTGGTGTTGAAGTAGCTTTATTAATTAAAGCTAATTAAATTTTGCAGCTCCTTTTTGATGAATCTTTGCTAGAAAAATTTCATAGCATAGATATGGTAAGCGTTAGGTTTAGGTATTGTATTACCTATTGTCATTTTCCACAATGACTTTTGAATTACTGAAGTATAATTCAGACTGGTAACAGCTGCCGGTAGCACTGTCTTTCATTCCTGCTCATCACTAGGAAGCTATGAGAATATACTACCCAATATGACTGAATATCCATATTAAGTGATGAATGGAGATATTAAACAAATACAGGGATTTAACCTCTATGTGCTATAATTAATTTTGGTGACTTCTGACTTGAGTAATGCCAGTTGTTTTGTAATTTAATTGGTCCAGTTGTATTAGTGACCTTTTCTTTAGGTCAGGCTAACTCTTGACCATTTGAATCTGTAGATCCAGAGGCATTACTACATGGGCAACCAAGCTCTGAAGGTCTTTGCAGCAAAAGATGATGAGGTAAGGTAAACTGAAGCGTACTGCTGAATGTATTTTGCTACAGAACAAAAAAGAGTAGTAGTAATGCTTGAGATTTCCTGTCTTTCTGTGTTAATAAATACTTTTAATGCAGCTTACAGAAATGTCTAATTTCATTGCCCAGTAGGTTAAAAGGAAGTCGGATTAAACACTAAATGAATACAGTATCTCACGAATAATGAAAAACTGGTAGATACTATGTTTGAGCAAGGTTATGAAGAACCTGAAATTGGTGATGAAGTCGATTCTTATGCAGAGCAACAGTGTGCCCTGTCACTGTGTTATTTAGAACAGACCTTCAAAGAACTGGAGGTAAAAAGCTCACTGTGGAGCTCTAATATGTTCCTTTACGGGACTTTCCTCCCTTTTGCTATCTTATGCAAAACCTCTGAGAGTTCTTCACACCTGGTGAAAAAGGTGGAATGTGCTGAATCTAAAGTTGGCTCAGCTTTGAATGGATCCACTATCGTGATGAGATTTGACCTTTCTGCTTGTTTGATTTATGAACATGAAAAAATGCTTGTGTTAAAGTTATAGCTGAAATGGAAACTAGTCTTGACTAAATCAATGCTGTTGAATTCCCTTTGAAAGATGTATTTCGTGATTAAGAACTTGCATGATTTTTTAGACTTCTTTTTTCCCTCCAGAATGCAGCAGTTGCTTTTTCTGCACTTGTTCGTGCATTGGATGAGTTGAAAATGGTGGCTGTAGTGCGCTATGCTTATGATGGAAGATGCTATCCACAAATTGGAGTAGCTTTTCCATATATTAAGGACACATATGAGGTAATTCTTCTCTCTTACCCTTCTGCAGAGACCCAGAAGCAACACAGTATGTCAGAACTTTTGCAGCATATGTTTCCCCTGATCCTTCTTACGAGAGACTATTGAAAGAGCTAAATATGTATAGGATGGCTGAGCAGTGACGGAGGTGGGGGCGGACACAACAATCTTCAGACTTTTGAAGGGTATAAACATAAAAGATGGAAAGGAATTATTTAGGGTGGTATGAACTGGAGGAGGTAATTGAATAAAGAAAAAATGAGGCAGAGAAATGTTAAAAAAAACAAATCTAGCTTTTGACTTTGGAATACAGTAAGCTGCGATAAAACCTCCCAAAGCGCCAATATATTGGATATTTAAAGCATGGATAATTAGAATTCTGCACGAGAAAAAGGGATCAGATGGGTGGGGAGGTCTTTATTCCATGAGCAGAAAAATCGAGTGTAGCCATTGCTATGTTATTATTTTAATGCTGTGTTTTATTCTGATTCAAGTTGTGTTGCTCTGTACATATTTTAAGTGTTTGTATGTGCACAGACATTACATCTTCAGATTTTTCTTAGGTTTTACGTTGCCCTGATATGGCACTCTGGGGATACAGATTTTTTTTTTTTCAGGCTCAGTTGTTTTTTCTTTCCTCTTGCACAGTGTCTCATCTATGTGCAGCTACCCTATATGGAAGACTTAAGACAGTATGTATTTTCGTCCTTGAAAAACAGTAAAAAATACATTCCTACAGGTAAGACATTTGCTGGTCAAGTAACCTGCTTCTTGTCTTCTAAGACACTCTAAAAGAGTTAGAATATTTGGCTCACCAATGAAAGCATAAGTTCTGTTGTTATTTTGGCTTAGGAAAACACCCAGGTATCTGGGCATCCATTATGGTGATGTCATCTTGAAGTGTAAATGTGTATTAAAGCTTTGGCACTTCAGGTGCAGGCTGAGCAGACCTAAGTTTGCAGGCAGTATTTCAACTGTCCTGTTAAATGACTTCTGGCTCAGGTTACAGCATTGTGAGTCTCACAGGATCCTGTGATAGAGAGCTGCGATTAGTCGTCTGTATCCTTTGATCTTTGAACTCATTTGTGGGAGTAAATGGCCAAACCTTGTGGGATCTACAGTGTGTGATTAGCTAGCTAGAATTAGAACAGAGGCAGCTGCTCTGTTGGTGCAAAGCTGGTCCTGTAGCCATTTGCAGTATGGCCTATTAATATAATGTACAAAGGCAAAGACAGTATTTTCTGTGGAGTGTTATTAAACCATGTGCCTATTGGTATCCAGCTTGAGATGGATGGCATCTTTGGAGAACATGCAGCTACACAAAGCTTGACTTGCTGTTCTGAGAGTTTTGCACAGCCGTGAGTCTTAAGTGGATGTAGTTTAAAATCCACTCCTGCTTCTTTCATTTGTTATGAGATGCATTGAATAGGCACCTGCACATCAGGGTATATTTAGCATGCTGGTTTGTTTCTGTAGTTGTTTCTTGTTTTCTTGCCTGTAACTAGCAGTTTGGTAAGAAATCTAAAACCTGTCTTACCAAAGCAGTAGCTGGCTATTGTGAACTGTTAATTTGCAATCATAACTTTAAAAATTTATATTATGCCATTTAGTTTTGCAAACCAACTGTTCTCCTTATTTTCTAAGTGGCCTATAAACCTTCTGTTGCAAATGAAAACATCTTGAAAAAGAAAAGCTAAAGCAGAAAGGGAACAATAATTGAGCTCTTGGGGGACAAGAGAAGGCTTTATGACTTTACACTGTAGTCCTTAAATAAAGCAGGGGGTTTATTGTTGTGTCCGTTATCCATATTCTTTATTGGCACATCCATAGCTGTAGTGTGTTCTGTGGCATTTTCACTGTGACTTGGTGAAAATCTCGCGTTGTGAAGCGAATCTTCATTTATAAATGGTTTCAAGAAATCAATCCATCTGCAAGTGTTTTTAATGTTCCTTTGTATGTAATTGCTGCTTTAGTGGATCAGTTATCTGCTGTTGACTCACTGATTGATTCTATGAATTTGGTTCATGAAGATGGAGAAACTTTTGAGGACCTATTTAAGCCCAGCAAAATTCCAAACCCTCATTTTCAGAGATTATATCAGGTGAGATGAACTATATGGTATTTTTTAAAAACTTTTTTTTCTTAAGACTTTTCAGCCTTCTGTCTTGCTTTGATTCACGTTGGAAAGATCTGCATTGTGAAAATGCAGGTATAAATCTCTGGCATTAAAGCGTGTGGTAAGTGGTGATTTCTGTGTTGTTCCTGACAGATTTATCTTCAAAACTTCTAGTTTCCAGGAAGCAAGGAAAATTATACCTGTGCTGAGGTGTCCACAACAGCATCAGTGATATTCACAGACACATAGACTAGGCAAGCTAAAACTTGCCTCTCAACACTGTATTGTAGACATAGATTCAGTCTTTGGCTTTTGGACAAAGAGAAAAATTGGCTGAAAATTGGGGATACCTTCAGCTTCTCATTCTGTGTCCTATCACTTTTCTGTGCAGTGTTGTATCTAGCAGTTTTCCAAACTAGGTCAGTCTGAGGTGAACTGAATCAGTGATAAATGGTTATTAACATTGTTGACATTTAAAATGTTCTGTTGGGGTGTCTAAGCTGATGCACTTTACGAGCCAGCAGAACAGTTCTCACTTCCTGCAGTTATTATATCAAGCTGTCTCCATTTTGATTTGCATTCCTTTCATATCAAGGAGACTTTCATTGCAACTGTCAGGATGATTATACATTGGAATTCAAGTGTTAAAAATGACGCAGCAAATTCAAAAATAAAGAAAATTATGTTGCAATTTAAGCAACTGCAGAATTGTACTGTATGCAGAACCATAGAGATAGATTGAATGTGTGACTCTGCTCTGAAAATTGACCAAAAATGGTATTATAGCAATCATGTTCATATTTCAGCAATTCCACATGATTTATTTCGGTTTACAAGTAGGAAGATGATTTTTTTTAAATTAAGAAAACTTACCCTAGCTTCCCAAAGCCTTGCTTCCTCAGTGTTGTTAAAATAACCAAAGGATCTGAAGGTCAATGTGTGCTTCAGGAACACATGTAAGCCCACTGTCTTCAACCCTACTCTGATTGACACCTGAAGAACTCAGAGGTCTCATCAAGTTCTGCCAGTCAAATTGACAAGACAGTGTGTAACTGAGTGCAAGATTTGATCAGTTGAAGGTTATTGCAGGGCAAGAACTTAAAATGAACTGACCTCTTCACAACTCTTATTTTAGGAAGGGTTGTTAAGCTTGGTTATTACAAAACTTGGGCATTGCTTGTAGATGAAGTACTTGGGGGATAGAATTTCCTCTGTTACATTGCTAGATAGAGTTTTGCATCCTTTTAGTTTAGTGGATGTCATTAATAGGTGAAAGATGGGGTTTTTTAGGTGTGCTGTTTGTCTTCTGAAACAGTGTGTTGGTAGTGTTCCAGCACTTGAGTCAATTGCTGCTGGAAGAGGGTAACTGAGTAACTTGCCAATTTTCTTAGAGGATAATAGGATTTTGTAAGGGTGAGTGCTACTGGTAGAAAAAGCATTTATTGACTGAATGTGTGGGGAAGGATGCAATTTCTGTCCTTGCTGTTCAGAAAGCCCTTAAACTGTCAGTCCCCTTAGTGCTTTCTTTTGGCCACACTCAGCCCCATTTGTTTGTATGATTACAAAATTATTATAATCTTGTTATATTTATATAATTGTTATATAATTATTATAATCTTATTATAATCTCTGTAAGTTGTTCTCTCCTTTGCTGTGAAGATACCCCAGATTCTTAGTATTTTGCTCTTAGGCAAAATGGCACTGCTGGTTCCTTAAGAACGGCGAAGAAAAATTCTGCATCATCTTTTGACTGTAGCCAGTAAGTGGATTGGGCTGAATAGAACCTATAAATGGTTTTGAAAAATAACTCTGAAGAAAAGGATGAACTCCTACTTCATTTCCTTGCTTTGTTGCCTCATGAAGATATTTGGAATGATAAGTGACAAGAGCCAGAATTTAAACAAAAACATCAAGCTAAATTACATCTCTGGAAGTAGTGGTAGGCATCAGGAAATGACAGAGTGGGTGAGAAGTAGTTGTTAATGCTTGCTGGAGTGGAAGATGAGGAATATCCTATATCCAGACTTTCAACTTTTATTCCTTGCTTCCAGAAAAAACTAGGTGAACTTCTGTAGCTTTTGTAGTGATAGACTTCCAACATTATTGTGTAAGTTGTCCATCTTAAATACAAGGATTTGAATCACCTAAGATGTTTAGGGAATGCAGTGCATTTTATTTAGCCAAATAAACAAATTGCTCAGGAATGGTGGTTCTGTAGAGAGATGGACCTGTTGGTCTGTTGGTGCATGTATGTCATTGCTTATTACAGAATTAATGGTGTGAAGCCCACTTCATTACATCCATTGACCAATATCTTGGTGTGACCCCTGTTCCTGAAAGCTGTCTGTGGAGATGTAAGAAATTAGGAATGGCAATGAGAAGCTATTGCCTTGGTGACAGCACACATGAATAGAGCAGTGAGTCTGCAAGGCAGTGGCAGTGTGGGTTTCCTCTAGCTGTGAGGGTAGGAGTGATTCTTGCTGGACACAGAAGGAAGGAAAGGGGGGAAGCAAGGTTAAGAGGGACAGTGTTGGTTTAGAAACTCCAGGTTGTCTGTTTAACTTAGTCTCCATTTAGCACCTGAGTTTTGACAGTTCCTGCCATTTCAGGTTTCAGACGTAGTCATCTGCTTTAAAAACATGTACAAGTGCATGCTGTGGCCACTCAGTCTGCTCAGCTCCTGCAGCTGCATACATTAAGATGTCAGTTACAAAAGCCTGAAACACACAGGCATAACAGGACTTTTTTTGCTTTGTGGGCTTAATTCAGTTACCTAATTTTTATTTTTTTTTATCACAAGAGCCATTTCTGCAGCTTCCAGCAACATTTTTACTCTCTTTCAAAATAATTGTGCCTTAAATCATTACAAGTGTTTCCAAATCAGTAGCCTTGTACAACGGCCTCCTTTTGGCAGTATGTTCTAATATGGACTGGAATGTTAATGGCAGCCTGAAAACACATCAGTATTGATGTGTCACATATTGTCTTGATTTTCTGTATTAGCAGATTTCCGGTATGAATAGGAGCTTTTACTTGCTTTGATTTTGTTTTTTAAATTAATGTCATGACTGACAGCCAACAGGGGTGCAAATCTCTGCTGTATTCCTAGTTTACTTAGTAGCTACTTTCACAAGGGTGTCTAATGCACCTAGTACAATGGGCATAGAAAAAAAATTGTCTCCTCTGTATCTCACACGTTTTGATGTGTGTGTGTGCATGCACAGGTATGTGTGTGTTTATTTGTAAATGCAAATACCTCTCTACTTCTGTCTCACACTTCACAAAATTGTAAAGATATTTACTTTGTTTTCAAAACCCTCCATGGAATTTCTGTAGCCTGCCTCATTAACCTCATCTCTCCCCATCTGCTTGACTCCATGACTGTGTGCACTGACTCTACACTTGGGTGAAAAATCCTTCTCTATAGCTCTCACCATCTGTTCCAGCTTTATGCATCTGTCAGGCCCCTTCATTCCCTACTCCTTTCAAAGCTAGGTTCCAAACATTCATCTATTCTGTGCCTCACTTGTGCACATTTAATATTCTCTCTTTCTATTTGGATTCTCTCTAAAGTTTGTGAATGTATGCATACTGAGTTTAATTGACCAAGAAGAAATATTTTCTTTGAGGGACATTAAACTGTTACAATAACTGGAATGTGTGGTTGGGATAGATCTCATTTACTTAATTTTGAAGTGTATAGAAATCTCTCCCGTGGGACTGGTTTATAAGAGAACTGCTTTTTAAAGGTAGAGTGAAGCTAAAAATATGAAAAGTTGCAGATGACTGTTTCATTCCTGGGATTTTTCTAATAATTTTCATAGAACTCATTCCAGTGAGTGTTGGAACACTCATCTGCATCAGTATTCTTGTTTAATATCATTAATAAGCTCCTTAAACAGTTGATCATAAACTTTCAGTCCATTGTGAAACAATATTTTTCTGCAATATAAAGATAGTATGTTTAATATGGAAGATATTTTGCAGTTACCATATAGTAAGTTTTTAATATAATTGAAAGTTCTACTTTGCTCAAGACTGTTCTGTTTCTTGTAGTGTTTGCAGCACAAGGCTTTTCACTCTGATAAGCCACTGCCACCAATAGAACAGCACCTTTTAGAAATGCTGGAGATGCCTTGTGTGGTAAGAGAAAGGTGTCAGGCTCCTCTGGAAAGAGTAAAAGCACTTTTCCCCCTAAAGGAAGTTGGCAAGAAAAAAGAAGAGAAGACTGCACAAGACATCTTCAAAGACAAGTACGTTAGAAATGTATTATAGATTTTTTTGAAACTTTTTTTTTTACACTTCAGGTTGTTTTTGCTGGATGAATCAGGCTCAGAATCTTTTGAACAGAAAATCAATGAGTTACACACTGGAAAAAATGCTGATGGATAGAGAATATTGTGGTGCCACAGAATGTCTGGAGTATTTTGTGAATAGTGGTGGTCATACTGTTGCAGTGCAGGACACAATAGGAACCAGTAAGTTCCTCATGTCTGGGGAACCTGTACCAACTCATGTAAGTTCCTCGTGTCTGTATTTGCTGTCACAGAATCACAAAATCCATCAGATTGGAATGGACCACCGGAGGCTTCTTGGTCAACCTGTTGCTCAAAGACCACCTGTGAGATCTAAGGAGGTATTCATACAGTCTGGCCTTGAAAACCTTCAGGGTTTGTGCATCCTTCCTGGGCAACCTGTTGCATTGCTTTTTGTCTCGTGGTCGGACAGTTTGTCCTAAAGGTGGTTATAAAGTAGTTCAAATAACACTAACAGAGGGTCTAATTTAGTTCAGAATAAATGCCATGGCTCTTTAAATTAGCCATAAAGTTGAGCCTTCCTTCTCAGCATGCTTGATTTAGGTAATTGTCTGGCTTTCATTTTGAATATCAAAAGAAAAGCAGTTTCATTATCTGCTGTGCAATTAATGTGGTTTTCTCCAAAAAAATCAAGCTGTTATAGACTCTTCCTGGAACAGCTATTGTTTGAACAGTTTTAAGACAGAGTATTTTTGTTGTTATTGAGTATGCTGTTTGGTTTATTTGTGCTGCACATAGGAAGAATAAATGCTAAATTGATACTGCAGTTGTACTGTCACCCCAACCAAATCAATTTGCATAAACAAAATCTGTTTCTGAGAAATTAATTTATTGAAATCTATAATATAACTAGTGGGTCCCTGAGATGTTGTAGAGTTCTCAGTTAGCTCCTTCTCTCTTTATTTTGTCAGTTTTGGTTCAGTCCTTTCAGCATTAGGAATGATGTCTTTGAGGTGTTTTGAGCTCTTGCTTAGCTCAGTCCTTTCTTCTGGGTTGGGTAGAGCCTCCTCAGCATGTTCTCTTTGGGAAGACATGACACAGGACTCCTCACTTTGCTGCTTGAGACCACATTCCTCTCTACAGAGAAATACCTGGCTTTTTTGTTGTTGTTGCTGATTTAAGTGTATTCCTGTTGCCTTGGTGTGTCTGTGAATTCATACTGATTCAGTTCTCTTTTCCTTACTCCATGCTTCAGTTTCTCTGAGTTTCTGTACATATGTAAATTTATATGTATATCTTAAAAAGTGGTAAAACCAGTTTAGAAATAAAAGGCAAAAAATTGGGCTCAAACAAGCTAGAGAGAGAGAATTTAAACAAAAAGCAGGGACCCATTACTGTTAGTTGCCTTAAAATATATCTTCTCAAAAGCATCTGACAAGCAAGAAGGAACTCTATTTTGTATAAAAACAGGTTTCCTTTAGAGGGGTGATAAAGTAGCTGTAAAAGTTGGATAGACTTTAGATAGAAATTGATGTTGGGCATTAAAATTATTTTTAAAAAAAAGCTGTAAAGGAAGTGAAAGGATACAGACTTAACTATGCAAAGAAGAATGAATGACAGTTAAGATTTTTTTTAAATTGCAGAAAAATTGTATTGCTGTAGTAATGAACGGGACTGGTAGCATTTTATCATTGCTACAATGGCAGTCTTAACTTTGTTTTTGTTCTGTGTTTGGGGAAAGGCTGGGATGATAGATTTTATTCACTGGATAAAGAAAAGTGCATCACTCTGCAACAACAATTAAGGAAAATATTAAATAACAGAGGCACTTGCACAGGTTGCCCAGAGAGGTTGTGTGTGCCCCTTCCTGGCAGTGTTCAAGGCCAGGCTGGGTGGGAGGTGTCCCTGCCTATGGCGGGTGTTTAGGAAGTGGGTGATCTTTAAGGTTCCTTCCAAGCCAAACCATTCTGTGATTCTAAATGCTATGGCTCTATGAGATTCAACTTATTAATACTAAGATATAGGTTGCACTTAAGTATTTGGAAAAAGTTGTTTAAAAGATGTCTTAACCATTATTTTTGTTTTCCTGTCATCATATTGACCAGATTCTTCTCCGTTAATTTTTAAGGTCTCATGGGACTAAAGCAGCATAATTGTAGGCATGATATCTTAACAGAGATTTCAGTATTCATTTGTATCACTTTTGCTTAAGATCTGTGTAGTTTAAAAAAAATCCAGTAATATAGAAAACATTTTACTTTTTCCTACTTAGGTTGGCTGTGGAGAGGCTATTATCTCATCCAGCTTTGTAGGATGTGAAAGGCTTCTATATTAATGTAGAAGTGGGTGTTTTAAATTAATCTTGTATTTTATTAATTTTTCTCAAATAGTAATTGCACGTTTTGCAGTTTAAAAATACTGCTAATCAGTGCATATTCTAAATGTCAGATCCTTGGCTGGTATAAATGGCTATGGATTCATTAGTTTCTGCTGTGCTGCACTGATTAATGACAACTGTAGATTTGGTCCTGGGCTGTTAAATGCAGCATCATCATTTTTTTTCTCCTTCCTCCAATCCCAGAGCATTTTGAATCAGTAAAAATAATGCAGGAAGAAAAAGAAGTAAGTTGATTGCCATATACTTTTGGAGGAAAATATTCTAGAAGAAAATTTCTTCTAGAAATTTCTAGGTTCTGTACACCTTTCATAAAACCATGTTCATATACAAGATTTTTGGTTCCAGGGGAGCTTCTAAACTCTCTGGTGTTGATAAGTATCAGTTTCTCCTTTTACAGAGAGACACTCTGGATGTTCAAAACAGTCAAGCAACTTGTTCAAGGTTAGCCAGAAAGTCAGCAGAGTTGAGAATGAAGCAAAGGTATCCTATCCTTGTCCTTAGGCATAGCTAAAGTCATCATTTCTCCCAGAGTGATAAGTGAGGTTATGCTGAATGACAGGAGTTGCTGAGGAGAAGGGATTTCATTTTGGTAGTGACAAAATTAAGGACAGAGAAAATTGCTGAAACAAAGTGAGATAGACAATGATTGTAAAGAAGGCGAGGAGTGTGCTATAGAAAGCAAAAAGGAAGACTCCACAAGTTCTTTCTAATAGTTGATTGCTTCTGTAACGTGCAATGCAGTTTTTGCAATCACTTCTAATCTTGCACAATGAAAAGTGGCTCCTAGTCCAGGATCTCTGGCTTTGTCCCTACATCATCGAGCAGTTTCTTCTTTTCACAGTCGCAGAAGTTTTTGGAAAAACTTGTTACTTTGTTTTGGCATTCCTTGAACGCAAATCCTGCCCTTTGGGTTGCTCAGTAGCTTTCAGTCATTCTTAAACGGAAATCAATTTGTCTGTGTCGGTAGCCTGACAACATCTGATTTTCTTCCCCTTTTGTGATTATCTGGATTTTCCTCTATTGCTGAGATATACTCTGAAGTGTAGCATGTTACATGTTAGAATCAAGTTCCTAGTTTGAAAGTACACCTTGCTCTATGCTACCTGCAAGGACAAAGCAAGAAAGTAGCCCAAAATCACAATTAGCTTTTTAAAAACAAAAACAGTTTTTTGAAAGCATTTTGAGATGTAGCTTAAAATGTCCTAAGATAGTTCTGATCTGCTTAACTAGAGTTTGTCTAGCAGGTTTTAACAAATACAGGGTGGAAGTTTACAGAGCTCTCATGTGCTGATGGAGAATAGAGGTCATTAGATTCAAAAGCCACTGTGTAAACAGGTTTGTATTAGCTATAAATTCCAAGACAGGCTCTAGCAGGTAGTGATTGACCAGTAAATTAATGTATTACTAAAATGGTAACTTTTCACTGACATTTCATGTTTAGAAAAAAAAATCTAGTGAAAATACCAAATGTCATGTTATATACTGTAAATTATCAAGGCTAACTCAACACAGAGATTCCAAAAAAAGTTTTTGGAGATATTCTGTATTTAGAAAGATGAAGAAGGTCTGTATAAGGAAATTTACACCTCAAATAAGCAGTAATAATCTCATACCTTCAACAAGTGATGCCTTTGCTGTATGTGACGAAGAGGTTAGATCTCTTTCTACTGTCTGGTTTGTGCAGCCCAAGGGAAAATAAGACATGGTTAAGTGTTGATTTTGGTTTTGATTTGGAGTTTTGTAATGAAGTTTAGTTCAGTGTGTAGTTCATTAATTTATTGACTCCCTAGTTAGTAGGCAGGACAGTCATCTTCAAGTGTTTATATTCATTTTTGTCCTTCTCATTTGCAGTGAAGATGAACCCAGCCTTAAGAAACCAAAAATTGAAGATGAGGAAGAGAGCTTTAGCCTCATGAAACTTGCTGAAGGCAATATCACCTCTGTAAGCATATTTTTACAAATCTGATTATCAAAGGGGAAGATTAATTCTCTAAGTCTGTTGTAGTGAATATACAGAATTCCTGATAAAATGAGAGTTTCTAGCTGAAACATGACTGAAATACTGTCTACTTGTACATTTGAGACTCTGCTAGAGATTGTGAAGACAACTTTCTCTGCCCTTAGGCATGTGTTAGCACAAGTTTCCATCAGTTGTGGATATTTTAGGACAAAATTCTCTCCTGGTATTTAGAACTCTAAAAGGAAAGCCTGAGGATCTGAAGAAAACAGAATTGGAGCTCAGTGGTTGAATTTTGTTTTTGCTGTCTTCCATGTCTTCTACAACATAGAAGTTGCCTCTGTGTAGTTAATCAAAAGTATTGCTGTGATTTTAGACATTGTTCTCTGCATTAATTGGGGCTCTGAATCAGAAATTTGGCTTCATCTTGCCTCTAGATCTAACTTATAATTTTATGGCTTAGATGAAACTTCTGTTGTAACTGTGCACCTTCCTTTATTTGATGTTTTCCTATTATAAAAAAATAATTAATATTGAACTAACTTCTTCTTTTCAAATGTGCTGTTCGTTAATGTTAATTTTGAAAAAAAGCATTATTGATACTTATAAAAATATTTTTGAAGTCTAAAAAGATTTCAGTTTCTGCACTTCTAATATAATTTTCTGATATTTCCTGAAAAGTGGCATTGCTAGATCTTAAAGAAATACCGTGAGGCCAAGCAAACTAATTGCAAAGCACATGAATTATTTTGACAGCAAAACATAAAAAAAAAGGTTGAAGAATTATGATTGCTGATAGGAAATTTTAAGCAATGTATGGTTGTTGGTTTTTTTTTCCCCTCAAGTTGGTGCATCTGTTTCGCAGTGTTTATTTATATTTGACCTGGTTTTAGTTCCTTTGAAAGGTTTCTGCATTTGCATGCCCATTTAGGGCTTTGGCTTTAAGATGTCAGACTCTGCCAGAAAGCCTAGATGATTTAAGTGCAAGCTTTTAATTTTGAGGTCCCATTGGAGTGTCTAGCCACTGATTCTGTACCCATGTGCCTGGGAGCTCACACTCCTCACTAAGCATCTGGTGAGATTAGAGAGTTGTAAGAGGTCTGTGCTACAGACGATCTCAGAGCTGAACTAGCAGATAATGTCAATTGTTGTGCTTCTGTCTCTCAGCACCAGAGAAGTGGCCAGCCTGTAACAGTGCAGCAGAATGAGTTCATAGCCAACCTTTGCCAGGAGTACTGTGCATTAACACACTTTATAAGACTTGTATTTTTGAGTCTGAATGCAGAGAAATGCACAGTTTCTGTTTTCATATTAAAATTAAAAAAAAAAATTAAGATTATTGTTTCCTGACAAGAAGAAAGAGATGGGTATTGGAAGACAATTGAATTGGTTTTGTACTTTTTGTAGGTAGGCAGTGTTAACCCAGCAGAAGATTTCCGAATTCTGGTGAGGAAGAAAAATGCTGACTTCAAAGATGGTAAATGACTTTTGTCTATCTTAATTATATTAGTAGCACCTTCAGAGTTCAGTAAATGCAATCCATTTGTCTAAACTTAAGTTTCTAGTTCAATGTGAATTGCTCTGGAATTTACAGGTTAGCTTGTAGTGCCACTCAGCCAAGGAAGGTGTCATTTGTAATTCCCATGTTAATACTTGCCTTCCCCAATTAAAAGTCTCAGGTAGCTGTATTTGGCTAAGAAGGCACTAGACAGCTACTTTGAGGCACCTGGGCAACCCCTCAGGTGTTTCTAACAGAAGACCCCTTGGTATTCACTGCCTCCTTCAGGATGAGCCTCAGCTTTTCATTCCCAGGATCTTTCTGGCCTGAAGTGGAGAGCTGGTGGGTGTGCACAGTGTGAGAAACCTGTCTCATGTTGCCTGAACAAAAAAGAGGCTCATGCCTGGGACTTAAATCTTCACATGCAAAGGTCATTTCTTACTGCTTGTGAGTGCACAGGTGAATTCAGAGTGGAATAAGCAGATAGTATTTGTAATCTGAAAGTTGAGAGAAGGCTCTGTGTGCACTGACTCTTCTCAGAGATGAAAAAGAACACAAGGCACAGGTCAAGCACTGTCTTGCATGGCCGAAGTCTGAAAATGCCATGAAATTATCATTGGTTTGTATGGTATTTCCCTCCTGGAGAAGCTGTACAGAGATAGATGTAATCCAAAGGTGTCTTAAGAAGAATGCACAAGATGGACGGGGTCCTTTGTCTCATAAAGGGTGATTTGAAGGTTGTGGCAGGGTAAACCTGATCTGCCAAATAGCCATTAATGTCACATTCCTTTTCAAAGAAAGATTTGCAGAGGTCCTTAAGTGAGGTACTGGGTATTTCAACAAGACCTTTGGTCCTTTAGGATGTAGTTTCAGGAGTGTGTTTGGCAGTATATTAAATTGTGATGCAGCCTGTTAAAGCCTGCATAGCTATTTCTCTCCAAAATTTCCAGACCTCTAAGCCAGCTAGCTAGCTTTTTTACATGGATTTTACATTAGACCCAGAAGAAATTATTTATTGAAAAAATATTTGGAGTTGTGTTCTTAAACCTCAGCTATATTAATATGCAGTTTAAAAAGCATTGTACAATACATTAGAATACAGAAACTGTGGAACAGTTGACTACTTTGTTATGGTGATAAATTTTATCATGTAGGAAATCTTTAAGGCAGAAGTAAGTATAGTGATTACCCTTGAAGATGGTTTAACTAGAAAGAGTGCTTAAATATGTCTACTTGGTAGCTGTGCTGGAGATAACTGCAGCACATGGTTGGAAGGTTCTGGGTAACTGTGCTGGACGTAACTGCAGTACATGGTTGGAAGGTTCTGAAATTTTGAGCAATTTGCTTTTATTCTTTGTGATCTGCTCTGTAATGATAACATGCAGTTAAACAGAATGTAGTGCAGTCACCCATTTAAAGGAGAGATAGAAGCCACTATAAATAAAAACATACTTTGCATATTATCTCTTTCTTCTGGATAATCCTTTTTGTGCTTTAGAGCCTTTTAGGTGGCTAAATGCATTGAACATTGGAGGCATGTTTTTAATGGCTTGCTGTATTGCACTTTGGTTATGTAAATAGTAAATTCTGCCTTAAAACTATTCAGTGGTTCTAAGGGGTTTTTTGGTATAATTTTGTCATTTAATGATGAATTTTTTTTCCCTCTGCTAGAACATAAGAAATATAAAATTTCTTTGCAGGAAAGGATAATCTGTGGCATTCAAATACTTATTTGTAAAAAGGGTGGCATTTTTGTGTCAGGATGCAGACAGGAGAACTGCTAAGTTGCATTCTGTGTTTCTTTCTTGTATTAAAAAAACATCTGCTACAGTCTTCCTAACTGAATAGAGCTTACATTCACCTTTTAAAATAACAGCAGTCCTTTCATTGGGAGGTGAAAGACCTTTCAACTGTTTGATTGGAGGTGGGTTGTATTTTAGTAGTTAGAGAAGTTGTAGCAGTAGGAAGAGTTGTACTTTAAATAGTGACACTACAGTTGCTTTTTAATTCAGCTGCAGGTTAATGGCACACCCACACCGAAATTATAAAGGTAGCAGTACCAGAAAATGGCAAGGTGATTATTTTTCTTTTTTTTCTGAAACAGCTTGTAGGAAGTCCTGATGGTATATTTATCGCTGAAAACAGGTACCAGTATATTTCCTGCAGTGCCCTCACTGGGATGTGTTAATCAGGGTTTGTACCTTTAATAGCAGAAGTCTTAAGGGAAGCTAGTCTGTGTCTGATGCTGTGTGAGATCTTTGCCACTAATGCCTAAATAAGTACTTGCAGAAAATCAAAGGTTTTCAGATTGGTAAGGGTCTTAGAGACACAGTTCAATTCCTGAAATAATCAACTTTGGTTTTACCTGAAAACTGTGTCCTTTATTACAGTAGGGAGCTGCTTAAGGGTTACGTGGTGAGATATGTTTGATGGTTTCAGCTTACTGGTTAATGCTGATGCTCATGTAACTAGAATTGTGTTCCCCTCTAGACATCCTCTCTTATTTGCATTCATGGCCAGAGAGATGTCATGTTATGCGGGTCTTATTTTGAGCAAGTCACAAGTGTAGAGTCATCACAAAGAGATGTCTCCTGATAACAGCTTCTGACGTTTTTGTCAATGACTGCACATAAAATAGATTAGTTTACCTGAGTAGAATCTAATTGTTGCTCCCAAGTGTGTACAATGAGTTTCTTCATTGCTGTGGCTTCAGAGAAGGCTTCAGAAAATGCAGTCGATGCTTGCCATCTTTGTAATGCCAAGGTAGCAGCCACGTACTACCAGTTCATCCTCCTACTTGGAGGTTTCCTGCCATGTCTGCATCTCTGGAGAGCGGATCATGTCTGATGTGTTGTACAGTATTTTCATAGGCTTCTGTATAAGATAGAATCAGGTGAGTAGAAAAAGGTATCGACACATGCACAGTATTTTCTTTGATTTGTAAATTTTCTGTGTGAGTTTATAGGCCACATTTTATTGCATCTTACAGTACTCCTGTCTGAGAACATGATGTTGAAAAAGCTTTTTTTTTATTTACTGATTTTCAGCTGGGAGAGAAATCTGCATGTCCAGAGACAAATTGCACTAAGCTCTCATTTCTATATTTATAATAAATTAGTTCATATATTTTTCCTAGGCATTTCTAGAAAAATATAGCTGAAAGAATCAGTAACTGCATGTGAACAAGGATGATATTTTATTGCAAGATTTTCTGTAGAAATAAGTATAGTTAATTACCTTTCTGGAGCTAAGAGAGTTTTTTAAAAAGCTGATACTTAATTTAACTCTTTGTTGGTGTGTTTTTGCAGTTTGTCTGCATTTTATCTTACTGGATGTTATTGTATATTTCAGAGACTATTTATGCTCTACTGCTAGGCAGGCCAGATGCGATGACTGGTTTGATGAAAATGATTCAGTCATTAGTAGGGCTTTTGCAAACCAAATACTTGAGTATGTAGAATCACTTTGAAGTTTTCTGTATATCTGCTTCACAGAGAAGATCAAGCCAGGTTTGTCTTTAAAGGGCATAGTGATTGGGTGAGACTCAAAGCTCTGAGTTGCAACAAACAGAATTTGAATTAGGTCTTATGGGGAAAAAGACAGTAGAGATCACAATGATGGGGCTCGCACAGAAAAAGGGACCCATGAGAACTTGGAGACTCTCCATCTTTGGAGCTACACAGAATTCAAGTCTGTGGAACACTGAGGCACCTGTTCCACAGTGAACCCTGTTTTTACCAGGGATTTTGGTCATATGTCCTTCAGACATCTAGCATCAATCATTCTGATCCATACTCACAGGACATTTAGAGGCACCATTTCAAAACTGAACAGCACCTCATAGGGTCCTGGATTAGTTCAACAGCCAACAGCCCTTGGTCTTAAAATTCTTATTTCTTGGGTTAAAGATGAAGGAGGTCCTTAAAAATTAGTACAGTTTTCAGTTCAGAATTTCTTTCTTCTTTTCAGTTCTAGAAAGGTTTTACAGAGCAGTATTTTGAAATGAATTATCAGGTGATTTAACTGATTTGTCAGTGAATCACACTTCAAGCACTGTCCATGAATACAAATCATTACCACCAGCAGCACGTAAATCAGAAGGTTAACAACGGGAGACTTTTGTCTAAAGGAAGAAATTTTTAATCTGATTTTTTTTGGGGGGTGGGGCGGGTATCCCCAAGAAATCAAGCTTGGACTGTAATAATAGACAGTTTTGGTTATTGTGTAATCTGATTGGTATAGTAATCAAGACCAAGAGCTGAACTTAACAAACATGAAAATAGAACTGCACTTCTGTACTGTAGCTGTTCAGAGATAACAAGTGAATATAATTGTTCATGGCATATTTCACAAAAAATGACAACACTAGTGAATGTATTTTGGAGTAGCAAATGTATCTGAATGCCAGAGGGGAAGGGTTTAAATTCTGCTAGAACTAAAAGATCTTCTATTCTGGGATTTTTTTTCCCCTGCAGTTCTCTAACCCTTAATAACTCTATTTGTTATCTAACCAGTCAGGTACAGTAGAAAGAGGAGATTAAAATTTCTTGGGATGTTCTGCAGAATGTGGTGGTTATTAGGTGTGCTGGAAATTCCAGTTAATGCAAAATGTGGAAGTCTGTTGTTCGTTCACTTCCCTAAATGTGTGTGGAGTGAGGGAAGTTGGGAGAGAAGAAAATAGTTACAATTACATGGGAGTGGCCTGAATGGGCTGTCAGTTTGTAACTCAAGGGCCTACTCTTTAAAACCTCAATGCCTGAGATTTGTCTGGGACACATCAGAGTTAATGCTTATCACAGCTTAGTTAAAAAGACATCTTTATGCAGAACATGCCTTGCTCCAAAAACAGGAACATCTATTTTTTGCAGCATCCAGACCCAAAGATTCAGACTAATGAAAAGGCAGCAGGAAATCAACAAAGTTCTCAGATTAGAAGTGTAAAGGAACAGCAGCTACTTCAAGAATTTCCTACTATAATCCTTATCTTCTGTCTTTAGTATTACTTTTGGTCCCCTGAAGTAATTTGGTAGTCCGATCAGAACATAGGAACTTTTGTCTATTTTAGATTCACCCATCGTTTGCCTATGATTTAATGGAAACCCAATGGACAGAATCAAGTTTTTAGCCAAGCTTCTTCAGGATGTTAGAGGAATGTGACTTTAAATACTGTTGCCATGTAACCTGTTTGCTGCCTATATTATGGACTCTCAGTGCCTGGTAAAACATTGCAGGTTTCCTTTGGTTCCTTACAACAGATTTCAAAAGGAGGCATCTCACAGTCAGTAGCAAGAAAGTCTTTTCTTCTGATGGCTGCCAGGGCAATCAAATGGAAAGGAATTTAAAAAAAAAATTAAATGCAAAAGAAGTAGTAGAGTGTCTGATAATTTCAGACAGTATGCTGGAATCTTTCTGACAATAAAGACTTTTATTGCACTCTTATAGTGCCTGGGGTTTTAATTTAACACATCAATGAGAAGGCAGTGTTTAAAAAAAACACCACCACCACTTGAAAACACCAGCAGGACTTGCTTTTATTAGTGCAATTCATAAGAAATTAGAACATTTAATGAGAAAATCATTAACCATGAAAAAAATGGACTGACTTAACTTGGGAAGCTTAAGTAGTTAGACTTCAATTTAGTTTGTCAGCTACTGGTGAAATAAATAGAGAGTGAGCTGATTACCTCTGGCACAGTAGGCACTTTAGCACACTTTCTTGTGCTGTAGCTGCTGTTGGGCAGAACCATTATCTGCCTCCTTTTCTAGAAACTGTCAAAACCTAGTGGGAGAATATCAAACATGCCTTGTTTCACACTATGCAGAGATATTATCCTTCAGATTCAGTTCAATTAGGCATTTTATAGGAAATGATATAACAGCTGGTGCTCTGCATACTCGCAAGAGCAGAGAGGAACACAGTACTTAAACAATGTCTCTTTCTTGGTGTGTTTACTTCTTGTTTCTTCCACCACTCTGACAGGTGATTTTCTTTGTTGATGCTTTCATAGCTGAGATTTTTGAAGGAATGTCTATGCCCATAACATCTGGAGCTGGGAAGGGCTACAGATCAGGGGAAGGGTTCTGCTAATCCACTGACTGGTCTTTAACAGTACAAGAACAGGACAGGCAGATGCTGTGACTTGGTCAGAAAGCTTTCCTGAATCTTTTTCCTCAATGGCGGCAACACTGGTAATCTCCCCTTATAGACATCATCTTTTAAGAATTCTAAGAATTTGTTCATTTTTTAAGTTACTAAAACTTAAATCAGACTTTGGTAAAGGGATTAACTGCTGATATATGTTTCAAAAGATCCTGTTTTATTGTTTGTTCTTAACCCAAGTCTTGGCTCTTGTTTCGAGAGAGGCAGGGCACTATCAACTCCCTATTCATTCTTTTCACAATGCTTCTGAGTTTATAGATCACTGTTGTATCCTCCTCACACTTGTTTTTTCCCTGGCTGAGGTGTTTGCCAGAGGGTAAAATTGGACAGTTCCTTAACTTTAAGTAAACATGAAGAGAAAGTAAATTACTACAATCTAGCAGAAATTAGTTGGGATTTACAGAGCTCTTGGGTGACATTTTTTCTTGTCTGTTTGCAGTTTAGGTTTACAGCTACCTACCTTTTAGGACCTCATCAGTAAGGGTGAAACTGGTGTTCCCCTTCTTGCTGGTACAGGTCTCACTGTTTACCTCTGCTTCTTTCTGTCAGGCACACACAGTTTATAATCTCTATAATCATAAACCTCTTTGCTCTGATAAAAAATTATCAAACTACCTGTACAAGAGACAAGACATACTCTGATGTCAATAACAGCAAGGTCTTTTAACTGCAGTCACCCTACACATGTTGGTTTGACATTATTACACCTTTTTTATAAATGCTTTTGTTGAAATACACATCAGTTGCAAAGGATGTTTAGGGGATACGCTTGTGTTGTAGAAGATTAACCTCCCTAAGCTTTAGGATTCCAAATTTTTATCAAGCAAGTTAGGCCACTGCTTTTTTTTCTTGGCTTTCAGGGAAAAGTATGCCTTGGACATGCATGAGGTTCTTTCTAGTATATCTGGCTTTTCCAGAGAGGCTGAAATTATTGTCACTAGCTAATATAGCAATTATCAACTTGCATAGCTTGAGGCAGTGTGGGTATGATTAACTACTTAGGTGCCTGTGGAGTAGAAAAAGAGAGATCTAAAAGAAAAGTTGTGGTTTTTTCCTTGAAAGTGTGCATTCTTTTTTTTATTTATCAGTTTATTTCTCCTTGTCTTCCAGTGAGTCAGCAGTTGATAAACCGCATTGATCAGTTCTTGGAAAATAAAGGTTCCCAGTACTACATGAAAGGGATTGACTGCATCAGAGCTTTTAGAGAGGAGGCCATGAAGGTAATGTTAATGTGTGAATACTCTTACCTCTTTCAAATTAGAGGCATGATGGGCCTGTTTTCTTGATAATTTATTGCTGCAGCAAAAAGAATTTAAGTTTCAAATTTTAGAAATAGAGTTGCATTTTTGGGGGTTTTTATTGTTACTGAAATGGAGACTAGCCTCTCTGGTATTACTTGCTGTTTGTTTTTGTTTAAACATAAAACAGAAGGCCTATGACCTGATGCTTGTGCTAGTTAAAAGTGCAATCCTACAATTTTCTTCTTCAACAAAGCTAGTTACAAGAAAGTCTTTCTAGCTTTCTGAGAGGTGCTTTTTGTGGCTCACCTTTCCTTAGAACTCACAGTTTTAATAGAAATAAAATCCAAATTCTGTAGAGACTTTTGTGTTCACCATGTTAAATGACTTCATGAAGAATTAAGCTTCCTTTAATATTTCTTCCTTACAGTTTTTGTTACATTTTTTTCAGCTGTCCAAGGTGCAGTGCTTTAATGACTTTCTGCAGGCACTGAAATCAAAGTTGGAAGATAAAGCCTTATCTGATTTCTGGGAGATCATGATACAAGGTAGGATGGCAATAAAAAAACACTAGGCAATCTCTAGCTGTATTGCATTTATCCATTAAGTAGGAGAACTTTATTAGCAGTGGGGCACTTAAACTAACCCCACTGCAGCGTTTTTATCTGCTTCATTCCTGCAGCTATTTTAAAAAAAAACAGCTTTCATGTTGCAGTTTCCATTCCTTTTCTGCACTAATAGTTTCATATCAGCATTATTCATAATGTATTGCCTAGTCTTGTTGAAATTGTAAATTAATTGAGGAAGAAGAGACAAATTAAATGTTATGGGGCAAGGAGAAGACACGATTTCAGCTAAATTTCAGGATAAATGGAAAAAACTCATGCAGTAGAGCTATAAAAAGATTCTTGCAGTTTAAGCTTCCAAAAAATCATAGATAGTGTTGAAATGTGTCACTGATCATTTTGTATTGAAGTAACCTGAAGGACAGAATATGTGGTAATATGACACCTACCTCTGATTAAACTGGGAGATACAAGGCAGTGCCATTCTAAAAGACATTCAGAGACTACATAAGTGATAAATAAAGGAACATTTTCACAAATAGAAAATGTAGCAGACTAAAAAAAAATCTTTTGCATCATACTCTTGTTTTTAATTGGATCCAATGCTAAGGAAATCTGTTAAATGCCCATCTGTATCTCTTAAGGGTGCATGCTATAAAATGCAGTGATGTGATTTTGTGTAGTACCATTCAAAGTGATGAACTCCAGACACACTGTAATGTCTTCTTCATCCAGCTTTGAATTACAGGATGGGAATTTGCTTAGCAATGGGAAAAAAGCAGCACAGGACAACACTGACAACATCTTATTCAGTAGTGCTGTAGGGGTTCTTCTCTGTATAAATTTGGAAAAAGAAACCAATAAACTTTGAAAATAGCAGACTTGGATCTTTCAAAGCCATGAATAATTTTTAGTGAGTATAAATCAGACTTTTTGACAAACTGGAGTACGTTTTGAGGAAAAAATCAACCAAACAAACAAATACAAAGAGAGATGATATTTTCATGCAGCATAGATTATCTTCCTTTGAGAACATGGTGAAATGAAATCTTGATGCTTAATGCATAATCTGGCTGCTCTCAGTAGGGAGCTGAAATTGCTTTTTACTTGCTGCTAACAAGAGCAGAAGTTTTGTTTTCTCTCATTCTTGCCACATGACCCATCCCCTCTTTTCTACCAAGTGTGATGTGCATTGGGTCTTGTCATGAGTGACTGCCATCACCAGAAGAAGATGGATGTAAGTTAATGAGTTAGTGGCTCAGAAGAAAGGCAGATCTGTTTGACAAATACCTTTGTTTCATGAAATCCTGCCATGTGGTTCTGTGGGCACATGAAGGTGATTCTGCATTTACACTGCTGCTGAAATTTTTATGAATCTCCTATTCTTTGCTCTCACACCCACAGCTGCTTATTCAGGCGCAAGCACATTTGTATGGCCAAGTTATGAACTAGACTGGAAAAAATATTCGGGTCAAAATGAATGGAGATTATTTTGAAGGATTTTTTTGGGGGGTGGGACATCACTGCACAGGGTGCTGCTGCTGGCACAACCAAGGAGCAAAGTGGGGCAGGACCAGCACTTTGGTAGTCAGCCTAAGTAATCACAGCACAAGCGTCTGAATGCTAAGAGTTAATTTTTTCTGAGGACCTAAGAGGATGCTGTGAATGACTAAAAGTGCAGTTTCTAATAGATTTTCAGCATTTCATCTGTGATCTGTGATTTCAGTGTCTCATTAGTTTGATTGTCACAATATTAGCAGTTTCCTAAATGGATACTTCCACAAGCTTATGAATATGCTCATTAATTTATTTTTATATCATATTTTATATCCCAGTTGACTCATTTATGCAAGTCACATTTTCCTTTGAGTGATACTCTCTTTTTTGCTGGTGATGATGACACATCCTGAAGTTGGAATGTGAAACATTTTTTTCACTTCTAACATTAGTTGAATTTTTGGGAAGCCTTCTAATGATATTTTTATGTTTGGTTTTTTTTTTTCAGAAAGGATTTCTTTGATCAGTAAAGATGAAGCAGAAGGAAGTTTGGTGACAGGTGAAGAGGCTGAGAAGGTATCGTTTTTTTAATGAGAATCTGTTTGTATAGAGCCCTTGCTGTGGAACTGAAGAGTTTCTCAAGTGGATAAATCTTCAGCTGAATGAAATAAGATCCATATGAAGAAATAAGAATGTTCATTTGCCACACAATTGAAACTTCTGCATTTCAGAGCAAAATTACCTTAGCATGTTCTACAAGTTTTACTGTAATTGGTCTTTAAAAAGTAGTATGTATTGAAATGATCTGAAAATATCCTCTGCAAAGAATAGGAACTTGAGCAACTCAGTGTAGTGGAACAGCAGAGTGCTATTTACATATGTAAGATCACTATTTGAACTCCACAGAAAGAAATATGTTCTCACTGGTAGCAGGAGTTCAAAAATCTGATACTTTTTTAAAAAGCTTTTGTGAACTCCAGCAATTCAAGTTGTTGGGGCTAATTTTCACCATGCATGCAGTGATACCAGTATTTTCACTTTATGCAGCTCTTGTTCATGGGTGGACGTCATACATGATGCTGGGGATATTATTGGTGACCATATTAGATCCTTTTGGAAATGGGAATTTTGGACTATTTACAGGTATAATATCTACAGATGTAGCATTTTAGTAACTACAGTGGTGAATGAGGAGGTCCCAGTTATAAAGGACTGAATTGTAACAGGCAGAATGGTGCCTCTGCTTTGGAAGGAAGCAGAATTCAGAGCTGCTGTCAAAAATGACACTTGTGTGGAGAGGATAAGATGGATGTTTTTGTATCAGGCTGCTAGTATAGGAGAAAGGTCCTTGTATCACAGACCCCCCCCCGAAGGTAAAACTGTGTCTAAAATCACCATTTTGCAGAGAAGTAGCTGTTATAAAAGATGCCACATTGATTTTTTGCAGCTTCCAGGCCTTCTGTAAGCAATAGGCAGAAGTGGGTAGAAGTAGGTTCTCTATGATTTAGTTAATGAGTAGAAAAAGGTTGTATTTTAGAAACTGCTTTTTTCATCTGTAACAATTTACCTCAAGGTGAAGAAGGCACAGAAATGTCATGAAAATGAAAAGCTAACAAACTAGGAGTCCAAAAAGCTGAGCACATGTGCAGGATGCAAATGACAGAGTATGATGATTTTTCTAGATGCGAAGGACCTACTGGCTATTTATCATTACACATAAATGTATAAAGCAGCTTTTCCCCCAGTGGTGGTTTTAAAGAGTATCAGTTTTTTTTATCTACTTCAAGTGCTATGAATTTACTTGGAAACTTCCTCAGACAATATTGTTTTTGAGAACTGTACTTTCTAGTCTGAAACTACCACTGATGCTCAAAGAATGTGCAAATGCTGTGTGAAATGGCCACTGTTCCTTAAGGAAATCTCTACTAACCACAAAGACCTTGCAGCATACCATTGTCTTCCCTGTGAGCTTGTATTAGTTAAAAAAACTGTGCCTGCATAGGAATGCAGCACAAATGATAGAGTATCAAGGACTGGATTCACAGCTGCCAGGCTAAGCTGGAGAAGACATTTACATTTCTGGTTACCATCATCCTGCAATCACCATATATTGCAATACAGGAAACTATTTTGTGACTGAAGGTAATTTTGTGATTGATTGAAGGTCATGCAATAGCCATATCTTCCCATTAAATTGGAGAAATACAAGATATTGCCTGAAATCAGTTTTGCAGCAGAGTTCTCTAAGATGGCAGTTACCTTAACTCCCAGAGTAATTGGATTGCATCTCTTTGCTAACTAAGCAGTTGGCACTTCCAGATATTCACTAGATAACCATCTCCCCACACACTGTCCAAATCCAAACCCAGAACCCTAATTCCCATTGGCTGTTAAGGCCTCATATGACTTTTTCATAAGAAACTGCAAGACTGTGTATTCTTGGAGTAGGATCTGCAGGGGTAGAATATTTTA
Organism: Haemorhous mexicanus; assembly: GCF_027477595.1. Classification (NCBI taxonomy): domain Eukaryota; kingdom Metazoa; phylum Chordata; class Aves; order Passeriformes; family Fringillidae; genus Haemorhous; species Haemorhous mexicanus. Next base: position 14,312,817 of record NC_082348.1, read on the forward strand.
TCTTGGTATTGTGGAGCTGCTATAAAATTTAGTCCTCTTTGGTCCAGTTAAACCCTGCCACAGTTTTCCTGTGTGATACAAAGCCAGCATTTTTCTAGGTCTACAAGGATTGCAAAAGTGGCTCATTTATTTTCTGTACTGAAAGTGATACCCTTCACTTTAGGGTTATATTAGATTTTTTCAAATATCTCCCAACAGAGTAATATGCAAGTTTTCTTCACCTTTGTAGAGGTTATGTGCAAGCCTGTAGGGCATGGGGTTATGTGTCAGTGTTGTCCTTTTTGACACAGAAGCCTTTTCTCTTACCTGCTGTTTACTAGCTGCTAGTAGTTTCAAGACTGTTTTGTCTGTAAGATTACAGGTTTTATAGGGTTGCTGTCTGCAGGAAAAAGGAAGACTTACCAGGCTGCTTATTAGACAGGTCAAACTTTCCTTTTTCCAATTGCTTGAGGTGGGTCATGCCTGCATATTTTCCTATCACTGAAAAAAAAAAATTGTTTTTTCCCTGTAATAGTGGAGATACTCTTTTTAGAGCATGAGGATGGTAGGTTAAAAGAGCAGGAATGTCAAGTGCTTTTTCTGGTTGCTTTGGGGAAGATAATGGGTTTCAGCACAGCTATTATATGTAATTTGCTTTTGCATAAATGTAAAACAGGTTTTCAGAAAAAAAACCCAACTTTGGATGTTCAGCATTTGATGGAAACTTCAGGTTTCAATTTACTGCAAATCTTCATTGTACATTTCTCCAGCTTTTAGCTTCCTTTGCATAATTTAGCATGAGAAAGCTGATTGTAAAAATTTTGAAAAATGTGCTACTTCCAGAAATACCAGTTGACTCTTAATTAAATGTGAAAAAAGGAAATTTGATCTGGCACAAAAAGCCTTTCAGAGCTGACAAATGTTGTTAGCTTTTAGTTTCATAGTATGTGCTTTATATTACTACTAGATAAGGAACTCTTCCAACAAAAAAGATAAACAGACGTACAGCATCCTGAAATTCTAATTCCTTCTGTCACATTCCCTGCCTTTCTTTTTTTTCAGCTACAGAATCTCTATGCTAAGTTCAACTCAGCATGTTAGAAAATGAATGTTGTCTGTGGAGTGAGATTTCTGTGTTTCTCTTGGATGTTGCTGGTTAGGATGTAGGAAATGTCTGACCTTTGGTCACTGGGACAATGAGGCAGAGGTTGCCTGTCTTCTGTTACTGGTGTTACCCAAGCATGATCTATTTGCTTTTCATCCTAGAGGATACAACAGGAAAGTCAGAGTTTTGCCCCATGCCTAAAGCTGTCACTGGGGTTCTAGAGAAGGATCAGAATATTTTATTTATTAAAATAATGTTTAAGCTTTTCACACTACAAATGTATGGTCTCAGAGATTGATGATGTTGAGATGGATCCCATGGCCTCTTATACAACCTCCCTGGCTGATACAGTTGAAGTCCCCAACTGAACAGCAGCTCCCTTTTAGGAGCACAAAAGAGTTACCTAAGCAGGTATTTATAGCCTGTTTAATGTGGCTATTTTCTGCTTAGCTGTTCTCTTTCATCATCTGGAGTTATAGTGAAGTTGTTTCTGACTTAAGGATGACAGGACTCCAAGTCTGGGAATGTGGCTTTTTCTCGTTAGCTTCATGCCTATGTTTTCTTGTGGGGCAGGGTTGTTTCTAGCTCTGTATACTTGTTCTGGTGCATTTTAATAATAATTAAAAAAAAAAGATTTTATACTAAGGATATTGGTTAAAAAGTAGTAACTAGGATTTTAAGACAACTGGATGCTTTTTTTAAGTAAGAGTTAAGTATTGTCATTTTTTCCCCACCATTTTAGTGTTTTCGGTTTTTTTAGGCTAAGAGAAAAATCTGTGAAATAATTAGGAGGTGGTTGTACTCCAGATATTGTCTGTATATTTGATTTCAGTTTTTATAGTATCTGAGCCAACTTACCTTTCTCTTCTGTTTATGAATGTCATGCTTTAAGTGAATGGCATATGGTGAGTTGTATCAGCAACTACGGCAATGTAATTTTGCATAATGAATTTTCCATTTTTAAGACTGGCATTCTAACCATCTTATGGTTAGGGGGGTTGGGGGGGTTTATTCATATCTTTGCTCATTTTGTAATTGTTAATTGAATTAAATGGGGAAGCTTATAAATTCAACACAGAACTAGAATGCTTTGTGTAGGAAATGTCTCAAAGAAGCCATTGGTCACCCTCATGTATGTACTCATATTATTGGGGGTATTTTGTTATCCCTGAGCATTTTGTAGCTACACACAATATTTTTGAAGAACATAAACCTGGTCAAACTGAAATGAATAAAATTTCCATCTAATCCAGAACCCCATCTGACAGTGGACAAAAAGGGATGGGTAGAGAAAAATGTATAGTCCTAGGCTGTAGCCACTGATGTTTCAAAAACTTCTTGTGCCTGAGGTTGTTTCTGTGGAGTTGGTAGACTTCAAATGATTTCTCTTCTCTGCATCTTTCTTATCTCCCTCTGAGTCTGAGGAATAATATTTGCAGCATCCTTATCTCAGGGTTCTCTACAGACTAACAATATGTTGTCTCAAGAACCATATCCTTATGTCTGGCTTTTGACATACTTCACCATAAAATCCTTTAAAAGCAAGTCTTACAAAGTTTTTTGTAGTTTAATATGGTTTTGGAAGGTGGAAACCAGAAAACACTTCCTTCCCGATCTTTAATTTCAGGTGGCTTTGTTTTGATATAGAGAGGAGACATTCTGTTAATGTAACATTAAAGGCTCTCAGTTTTGTCAGTAAATAAAGTCACATAAATACTTTACTTTTTTTTTCTTTTTTTTTTTTTTCTTTTTCTTTTCAGTTCTTGGCTCCAAAAGAACAGAAAATTGAAACTCTGCCTCCTACAGATGAAGGTGGTGATGTTGATGATCTGGTGAGTACCGTAAAGTTGTGGTGTGGCTTTAGAATTAGCTCTAAGTGAAAGGTGCAATGATAGAACCAAATGCTTCTTAAAGCAGTAGATATTAGAGTGCATGCCTTAGAAAACACCTAAGGAATTGAATCAGAAGAGCCTCAAGAAATTACTTACTTGCTATTGTAAGACTTAGCCAGGTGTGTGATTTCATGATGGCAAATACCATGTGATGTAGTAACATAGGTGTTTACAGGGGTGAAATGTGTCCTTTAATATGCTTCAAAAGAGCCAGTGAGCCACTCATTTAACAGTGGATTGGTGTAATTTACAATAATAGCTTTTTAAAAGGTTTGTAGATCTTGAACTGCTAGTTATGTGGGTTGAAACTCAAAAACATTTTTAAAAAGATGTTTTGATCTTTTGAATTAAACTTCTCTATATAGGCTTGCTGAAATTCAAGGATACCAGGTTTTTTAATAAATATTTTAGCCATCTTTTACAGGCTGTCTCATTACAAATCTGTCTCCAAGGCTTAAGCTGATGGTGTAGATGGTTTTAAAGAAGCTTCGATAACAGACAGATTTCTACATTTGGACTGTACTTTTAAAAAACTATAAATTGCACAGATGATTATGTGAAGATAAGATTTTTCAGTTTGTTCTTGGACTTTGTAGAGGATTAGTACTGAATTCTGTGCAATCTATTTATGTTACATGATAAGGATTTCCAAATTTGCTTGGTTTTCTCAGCACTAAACACATGTAAGAAATAACTTCAGTGCTGCTTCTTTCAAATCTGTTTCTTCTTTTTGCAGCTGGACATGATGTGACCAGTGATATATGGTGACTATAGAAGGAAAATTTTGGAAGAGATGGCTCTGTGAGATGGGGCCAAAAAAAATGCTAATGAGAAGACAGCACATCCATCTTTATTTTCTCAAATGAGAACGGAAATCCCAGAAACGTTTCCAGCTGGTATAAATGGCATCTGACTTTTAAAACTAGAACAGAAGATTGAAGTTGTCTGAAGTATTTGGGCAGTAATGACACCTTTAAGGCATCTTTTTTTTTTTCCTTTTCTTTTCTTCAGAACTGAATTTAACGTGTCCTTTGTATTGCTTTTAGCTGAACACTACTAAATTTAATGAGAATCTGTTCTGGATGCCTGAAATTCCTGTTGCATTGTCTGGGAAGGAAAACAGAAATGTCACAGCAAGGTTACCAGGTAGTACTGAATATTTAGTGGAGGTAACCCTATAGGTTTTTTGTTTAAGAAGGAAAAAAGTCTCTTATTTTCATGCTTTAAAAAAACCAACCAACAAACTCAAAGAAACAAAAAACAAGATAGAGCAAAAAAACCCAACAAAGCACCATGAAAACCACCACAGAGGCTTGTGGGAAAAAATTCTAGGTCAGGAACTCACAAGTTAATAGTATGAAATACACAACAGAATCTAAAGCACACAGCAGAGCCAGGTGTGCTGATTTTGCCACACTGACCCCAGATCAGTAATTATGGTCTTCCCTGTACTACATCTTCTCTATCCTGTCAGCTCAGCAGCAGCCTAAGGTCTCTGTCCCTTTCTGTGACACATTTTCCTGTTTCATGTGCTGGGAGCTTTGATTTTTGTTTTGGACTTCTAACTAGTACGGTTACTGTAGATGCTCCTGGTGCTGAAAGGAGAATGAATCAGTTCTGTCTCCATTCCATATACTGCTGAGAACTGCTAACCCAGAGCAGAGGAATCCCTCAAAGCTGTACACTGACAGCTGGGATAGATAAGTGATAACGGTTAACACTGGTAACCAGGATATGGAGTAATGTCTACACACAGCAATCCAAATTAGTCAAATACTGCTTAGAAAGAGACATTCAAGTCTGATTACAGAGCTGAAGAGACAGTAATGACACCTTCACACATGCTTGTCTGTTAGAACCAGATTCATTCCTTTAAAAGCTGTTGCTTCATTATTATAAATGTATAAATGTGCTGTGCAAAATGGTATTAAGATCACAAAAAAAGGAAAAATCATGATCTGTAGTTGCAAAATGTTGTGGAATATTTGTACTTTATAGTGGCCAACAGCTCCTGTGTGGGAAATAGCGATTGTTTTTTGCCCCTACTTCCTTACACAGCAACCTGCTCTCTCCTGTCTTACATCCTATCCTGACTGAGTTGAAAGCATTTCTCAAATGCAGATGGCAGAGAGCAAGTGATTTTTGCAGACCTTTCTAGCTTTTGTATCACCAGAAGATTATTTTTCTCAGCTGTAAATAAGGATTGTTTGATCAGTATTTTAAAGGCCAATATATGGAGTATGCTGGCTGGGGGTTTCTTTTACACTTTATTTTTTTTGTTTAATAAAAATATTTTAAAGGTCAGGTTTTGTCTTCAGAGCCATGTTTGCTAAAATCAGGTGACTACTTATGCAGTGCCTAAAGGAAACTATCAAAAGCCCCTTTTCTGGGCCTACAATGCAAACATTGAATATCAAAATCCCTCCACAGAAGCAGAGTATACTTATCCTATTCTTTACAAACTCTAAACTTTACAACACCCAGTAAAGTAGTTTTTATTATATTGCAGAGATGATGAGAAAATTTTGGGTCAAGACCACACAGAATATAGAACCTGATGACCAGAATATGGAGTTACTTTGTTTCTTTTGATTTAGTTGAGCACATTTCTAGAGTGTATTGCTTCTGTCAAGGAATACACATTTAGTTCATGGAGAATTGCTGCATAAATCTTCTTGCTACCTGTACAGTACAGTATGTACAGGTAGGTCAGTGTGGTGATTGAGTTGCTAGTACTGAGAAGAGGAATGAGAATTTATGACTCAAAATAAATAAAATGAATTCTTGGAAGGCAAGAAAAACATCTTTAATTCTGCCCAGGCTTCTGAGTTCAGTCTTCAGAAGCTTCTGATCTTAATGAGGATCTGTCACATCAGCAGCCTGATTTGTTCTTTAGCAAAGGGCCAGTTTTCAGGTTCTCATTCAATGACTGGAAGAGATCTTGCATTTAGTTTAAGCTCACATTTTCAGTTACAAAGTCTGACTTACTGTTTAGTAGACTGACTCACTGCTTACACTGAGAAGTCTCATTTTCAATTGCTACACTGACCAGTCCTCAGAAGCACTAGGGCAGTTAGTTATCCACTTCAAAAGCAGCTATAAAGGAAACATAAAGTGCATGTGTTTTCCTGCCAGCAGCAGAACATCCCTTGTAATGTACTTCATAGGCAGAGAAATTATCAGAGCATCTACAAAAGAGAAGACTCTCAAGACTTCTCTTCCCTAATTAGAAGAGAGATGTGGACTAAAAAAAAAACTTTGCAGTGTGGACTTTGGGAGGTGGAGAATATCCAAAAGTATTATACCAGAAAGGGTAAATATTATGTAAGGGAGCTGGGACCATAGCATGTAACTGACAGTACTCCACAGAAAAGGACAAAGTACTGGGTTTGGAAGGCATAGAGGAAGAGTAAGACTCTTCTGGTTACAATATACTGTGAATCTGTAAGTGTCTAGGCTCTATCAGTTCTGCACAAAGCATTTAGCTCTGTCACTGCGTAGGGGGGTCTGCTACCTGTCATGCAGTTCTCAAGTTTGGTCCATTCCTTTTGTACTCAGAAACCAAATTTGTCCTCTTGGACAGTTGTCAATATGCCACAGTAATAAAAAATAACTTCTAGAATGTTACATAATTGAAGACTTGTGATTTGTGTGATATTAATCAGGTTGAAGTGAATGTCAGGTCGACAGTATGATGTCAACATGTTTGGAGAATTCTGAAAGCAAGGCTTCATCTTTGTCCTTGGAATGTGGCACAGAAGTATTACACATGTCATCAAAACACTTTTAATGTGAAGAGACCTGTTCTGCTGCACTGTGGTCTCTTAGTTGCCAGTGTGAATTTACATCTTGCTAACTTTCCTGGTATTTGGGTTTTGACAGAATTGTCTGTTTGATGTTGCAGGAGGATCTTTGAAATTAGAAAATGAGGAAGGAAAATCAGTTATCTCAGTTGTGAATTCTAAAGACACAGGCCATTTTTATAGTCTGCATTTGCACATGATAAAAGGCAAGGGAGGAATTCCCTTGTGATCTCAGTAGGGTTGGGGATAATCTGGAAAGAAGAGTTTTGACTTGGCATGTTGCTAAGCTGGCAAATACACTGGTAGATGTTGCTGCTGTGCTTGTAAGGGTGAGTTTGGATTTGTTCAGCCTCTCCACTGTCACTTAAATTTAGCTGTTGGTTTGTGACAGTGGAAAACTCATTTCCACTAAATTTTCAGCTTTGCTTCATTTCCCTTTCCATCTTCATTCTTCTCTTAGTACCATTACAGTAATGGAGGTCAGTGCTGGGAGCACTTGTGAATGTCAGATGTAGGAAACCTCCAAGTTTTCTTGTGTCTCTTTTGAGATGTGGGTTACAAAGAATTTTTAAAAACTCAAAATGTTCCCAGTACTAGCAGGGGACTGGGGGCCCACCCAGACTTTTGTTTCTTAATTCTTTGAAGAACTACCACATAGAAAAAAACAGTTCTTTCAACTAATCCTCACCACTTAAAGGGGCTGGTAAAGTAAGGCAGCATTGACTTCTGCAAGAAGTGACTTGCCTTTTTGGGGGTGGAGTTTGTATATAGCATTTCTCTGCACTGTTTTGAGGGCAGCTCTGTACCAGTTTGGGCTCTTTTCTTGTGATTACTGAACCTGAAAATTTTAGAGGAATAGATTACCACATATTAAAGAAAATAAAGAAAACCAGAATAGGTGAAGTTTTCTTTTGTAATACTATCATATTCTGATACGAAGGTCTGAAATAGATATATTAAAAAAGTCAAGGCTGTGATTTTTAGCCTCTCTTATCTTTCCCAAGGGATCAAAGCTCACATTGAACTCTGCATAAAAAATTGGCATAGAGATACTCTTTACAAGAAAATTACTTGGAAAACATTTGAACAAAGCTTAGCTTAAAGTTTGATCATATTTTTCCATGCAGCAAGTTTTGGTAAGTGGAAAGATTATGTCCCACTCTACCTTCCCTCTTCTACTGTTCTGGAATAGTGCTTGCTTTTATGAAAATAAAAGAACTAAACAGGAACTAGAAAACCTCTCAATTTTGTTTTTACAAACCAGGAATAAATTTAGTGCATCTGTGAGATGAGTGCCTTAAAATAGACTCTTTGCTCATCTGACTCTGCACATACTGTACTTTAGTGACTTAAGCTGGATAGAAGCTAATCTGCTTCTTCCCAATAAACTTTGTGAAGACAGCATGACTAAGACATAGTAAAATTAATTCTGTTCCTTCTGATGCTTCCCCAGTACAAGTCTCAACAGCTGACCATCAAAAGCACCTCTTTTGTCAGGAACCTGAAATACTTACAGTGCTTTAGTTGTTACCAAATAATGAATTATTCTGCAGCAATAAAAGCTACTCAGATTTGGTCACATATATATTTACTGGTGTATTAATTCTTAATACTCCTTCCTATGCACCAAGTCAGCTGTATGGACTCCTGTGAAAGTCTGGGGACTCTATAATGAAATTAGTATGTTGACCATGGAAATATATTCACTGTTGCTTTAAATATATCAAACCAAAGGATTGTTTTTCTTCATGGTCTCACTGAGTTCCAACTCTGTCTCATCCTTTCTTCCTATTTTAATGTACAATAATAGGCAGTAATAACTGTCATTTTCTTTTCCTCCAGAAAGGAGTGAATCTTACAGCTTTCAAGATATCAGAAAACAGAAATGCCGCCAATGCAGGGTATAACTAGAAACATTTTCTGTCTGCTGTCTGAGACAATGCATAAGGGGAGCACAAGCCCCTGAGGAGACCAACTGTGGTGCAGATATTTTTGCCTAAAGCATGTGGATCAGACATCATGCTAGGAAAAGAAAGGTAAAATAGCTGTTAGTACCTGATTGCTGGAGTTTTATATGACTGGGATGTATGAGAATGCCTTCTCCAGCCTGCTAATGCAAGTAGTCAAATGACAAATGTTCTCTCCCCATGGAGTGAGTACATCTGCAGTGTGAACAAATGGCCCCTATGCTGACTTTTCACAAGAGTTACAGGAGCTGTATCAGAATGCTTAGGGACCCTTTTCTTACTGTAAAAGGAGGGAGTGGGGTGGAGAGAATTTTTTTCTTTGGTCCCAAGCAGGCCAGCATTGAAGGCCCTCATCTGAATGGGTGAGAGCCTGCCAAGAATGTTCATTTTCCTGTGATGGCTTAATACTATGTGAGTCCTGTGTGAATTTGATCTCCTAGTCCACAGTTGTCCTGCATGTTGAGAAGGTATCATTTCTCTGCCTGCAAAGCATGAAAAATGGCTCAGCAAAGGTGAGTCAAGAAATCATATGATCTTTGTCTAGTGATTGTGATGTAGATTTCTCCCTATTACTCCTTGGGAACTTTCAGTAGTTGCCCCTGTAGGATCTCTACACTTCAGTTTAACACCAAGATTTAGAAGGCTAAGTGTTCTCCAAGAAGAGCATAGCACAAAGTGATAATAATCCACCTTTGACAGAACTGCTGGGTACCGTACAAATTTGTATATCATCTAAATCCCACATTTAACTAACATCTGATCTTCTAGCAGCTCAAGTTGCTGATTCACTTCATTTTCTTGGGCAGGCTGGGGGAAATTCATCAAAGATAACATCAGCCAGCAAGTATATCCTTTTTCTCCCTGAGTAAGAGGAATAAAGATTTTGGGAAGCAAAGCTGGTTTGGTGATGGGGAAATTGCATATGTTTAATGAACTTGCTTTTGCTTTAAATGCTATCCCTTAAAGCACCAGGACTATCAATGCTTTGTAGCTATTAAACCATTGATTAGTAGAAACAGTAACATTATCTTTGGATAATGCACTTGCTGCAGAAATGCCTTGAAGAGGAAGAGGTAGGGAAGGTTTCTGTCTTTAGTACTTTTGCTGGCTAACAAACAAAGAAAATTTGGGAGCACCTGCACTTTCAGGGACCATATGCATAGCTATGCTGGGTGGGCTTGCTTCATGTTGTTTGTAAGGGGTCTGTGGCTTTGTCACAAGGGGTGGCTCAAAACTCCGTGAGAGCTGGTGGTCAGGCTTCTTGGAAGATAAAGGAGGTACTCCAGAAGAGGTGAGTTCTGTAACAGATGAATCCTCAATGATTCCATCTAAATCAACTTGTAAATTAAACAGTAAGAGAAACAGGCTGTCTCTTCCATAGCTGCATTAAAATTTTCTCATTGTTTTATTTTCTAAGAATATAAGAGAGTTAATATGGTTCAGTGGTGAGGACAGCAGTAGTAGGGTTTTATTCCTAGTTCTGTTCAAGGCTCATTAGGGGCCATTTATTCACAGTTTCACAGAATATCCTGAGTTAGAAAGGACACACAAGGATGATCGAGTCCTACTTTTAAGTGAGTGGCCCATACAGGCAGTGAATTCACAACCTTGGTGTTGTTAGCACCATGCTCTGACCAAAAATATCTTTGCCTGTTGATTATTCTCCCTCTGTAATTGGGGAAAGTTATTTACTTATGATATCTCCCAGGGGAAGCAGATGAGAGGCCTTTGATAGACTTTGGTTGGATGAGACTTCATATACGGAAGGTATGTCAGTGCAAAAGTTTGGTGACAGAAGATTTGGGGGGATGGGAATAAATGAAGAAAAAAAGTGAGTTATTGTGATGTCCCCTAGGCATGAGGAGAACATGATCATTAGTCTTGAGGAGAAATGGAACAGTGGGAGTTCCATTAAATGTCCCACAGGCACCAGGAATATATGAGAGGCAGACATTAAACAGACTGAGGTATTCTGGAGAAATGGAGAAGCAGTTATTCCACCTAATGACTTTGAAAGGCAAGGAGAGGAAACAGATGAGGTTTCAAAGGTTATTATTGGAAGGAACAGCCTTTCTATATCTCTTTTCACATTCCAGAAAGAATGATCTGTTTTACATAATGAGCATTTACTTACAGTTCTCCCAGACACACACACACTGACCTATTTAAAAATGCAAATGGTCATGAAGTTCCCTTCGGGCAGCAGTGACAAAATCAATGTAGAAGGAATAGGGTTAGTCCAGCAAGACAAGATCTAATTGGGTTGTAGTTTGTCTGCAAGAGATTTCTCTGCAGTCCTCAGGAAATGGGAGCAATATAGGCTTTAGCATTGAATGACTCACAGCTCAAGGTTTACACATAAGATTGTGTATAATCCCTGTTAACCTAAAGCTGATGATTCAGAAGTAAGAGCTGTGATGAGGCAGAGGACATGTGAAAAGGAACAAACATGATGAGAGAAAAACATGCAAGAATGACCTTTTGCTACCCACAGGTCATGTAACTTAAAATACAAGAATGACACATACCCAAAGGGACCACTGGAAATCACGGGAACCACGTTATGGATACATGTTACAGATTGAATGTGTGCTGGAAGGCAGGACCAGCTTCACCTTCCACACAGCTGTGTACTCCTCAAGGCAAGATTATTCTGCAGAATCTAGTTCTTCACAGAAGAGCTGTGGGCAGTTTAAGAGATTTATTGTGGAGTAGAGAGAATTGAAATGCCAAGTCACAACTACATAGAGAAAACGTACGTTAGGTATCCAAAACAAAATAATATCCTTCTCTGACGTTTAACTGCTGGGGTTTTTGTGCAGGAATTTTCTTGTGATAGGATCTGGTTTTTAGGTTGCCAGTATCTGGTCTTGAAATCAATTACTCTGTGCCAGGCTGCAAATGATTTGTGGCTGGTACAAAAACTCATCCTATGGTTTGAGTGAAACTGAAGAAAATACAGTTCTATCATTCACACAGGAGCTGCAGAATGGTAGGAATTGTTGGGATCTATTTCTGTATTTTGTTAGGCTTTAAGTCATAGAGTAGTTTGGGTTGCAAGGTGTGGTAGGCACAGTTTGTGGTACTTGGGAGTGGGGCTGTGGCCGAGCCTCATCCCTAATGAGCTACAGCTGTGAGCAGCAGGTGAGCAGCATTGACAGCAATGAGCCATGGCGTCCCAGGGGCACTGACCATCCACCAAAGGGAACAGAGGGCACACTGGTGCAATGCATGAATGTGAGAGGTGTAAAAGGTTGGGCTAAAGAACAAGAAGGGCAGGTGCTTGCAGCCTTCTGAGGGGATATTACTCTGTATGGGTAGATGCTTGAATCCTGATGAGGTATGGTGTTACTCTGTATGGGTTGAAGCCTTCTGATATTTATGGTAACATTGTGTATTGTGGCCCTCTCAACTGCAGCATGTGCTGTGGTATATGCTGTGACAGGAAGGGGGTTTGAAAAGTCATCTGTCCAGCCCCTCTGTTTCTTTAAAGAAACAATCAACCCCACTTTCTAATTCCTAGAAAAGCAAATGCATCTCAAGGTAATGTACCCTTGGCTAAAGTCTTTGTTGTACAAAGATTTCCTAAAGTCTCTGAGGATTTTCTGTGTACTCTCAGAGAAAGCACAAAACCAGCCAATGGGCAGAAGCTGATGTCTTCATTGCACTACAGTTTTCCTCTGGGTAACGTTGACTGCACAGATGATACTGAGGCAAAATCCCCAGTACACCTAGGTCTGGCAGCCTGGTTGATCATGTTCTAAATGCTCTGGTGGCAGGGTGCAGGGAAGCTTGCACAACTGCTGTTAATGCTCTTCCTCTAGAGTCTTCTGGGGATTTGTTTGGTACCCAACAAGCCAGGCATGTCTGTGGAGCACGAATTTTTTTCCCTGCATGAATTAAAGGCATCAAGGCAACTGAGAGAGGGAGAAGGAAAAGGCAACTCAAAAAGCATTTAGAGTTTGAAGTCAGATATTAGCTGAAGAAGCAGTTCTGCTAAATTGCAGCTCCAAGCCATATGATTCCCTCTCCAGCCTATTTTGCATATGTGCTTCATTCCCAGCTCTTACCTTCAGATAAAATCAGCAATGTGTGCTGCACTTCCATGTTTGGGAATCAAAACCATTAATTGCAGGAAATTGCCATCTGATTCTGACTCTTGGGGACTGGAATGAGACCCCTCAAATCCTTCTGTCATAATGGCTTTTCAAAAGTTACCTCTCCAGAAGGGTACCAATGAGGCTCCAAGGTACCATTCTTTGGGGGGGACATAACTATTTCTCTGATGCTGCATGGTAGACCTCTTGCCAATTTGTTGTGCTAGGCTGCTCCATTATAGCTTTTCATCTCACTGTACAACTAAACTCTGCTCTCTGAGGCCAGTGTCAACCTGCTGACCCATAATTCTCTCTCCCTGAGTTTTTTTGTGATCACTAGTTCCTGAAAATCATTTTAGATGATAAGGTGAGAAAAACTCACGTTATGGTGCTGCTATATGAGCAGTTATGGTGTCAAGCATATGTATTTAATTCATGTCCAGAAACTTCTATGAGTAATGATCCAAGGATTCAGGTTTCCCTGCTGCTGAATTTCTAGCATGTAAAGGTGGTAAGGGCTTTTTTTCAGTGAGAATCTGCTAAAAAGATTTCAGGACTTTGTGTGTTTATTAATAACTTAGTGGCACAGAGAGTGCTGTAGCAGCTTACTTTCATCCTGAGGTTTTCAAAAGAAAAAGTATTGCTCCTATTTTTCATCTGAGTGTTTTATAATATGGAGAGGCAATATGCACACAGATAGGTCAGTATGGGTAGAAATGCAGATGTAGGCAGGACAAGATTGTTCCTGTGGAGGATTTTGAAGATGCCCATTTTGGGCTGGGGCACAGTCAGTGGCAGAGGCTGTGCTCTGCATGCATATTCTGTGTACATGTTACAGTGTGCCAAGGCTGCATTGATTTCCTTGCAGAATTAACAAAGAAACTGTTCTTTACCCACAGGCCTCCAGGGTAGGTGTCCTCAGATGATGTCTGCAAAAACAGGTTAGATCTGAAAAAAATCCTGAAGCAGGCTTGTTGTGCTGTTCCCTTACCCCCTTATTGTCTGTTCTACTCAAGAGGCTAAAGTATCTTCTAGCAATAACAGAGTTTCAAATTTAAATCCTTCCTCTACCTGATTCCTCTTGGGTGTTAATCTCTAGTCTGTGTCTTTATCACTGAAGATGTGCTCTTGTATAAGGGTATATTCACAGGGTGACCAGCTGGAAGCTGCATCTAGGAGGTGACTGTCAAGTACCAACCTAGAGATGCATTTTCTGGGACACTCTCAGCCTTCTTTGCAGGCCTCATCCCCTCTGGGCCACCAGCTGCTTAGAAAAGAGGCCCTTTGCTCTGAGGACAGTGTCTGTGTGACCACAGACACTCTAAACAAACAAACCTGTATTTTGCACTTCTGGAGGAGTATGTACTAGGAAGGTGGAGGGACGTGGACTAAATAAAACAGGACATAATTTTACAGTAAAGGAGAGGTAGCTCTGCTCTGGGTTCTGTCACAGATACTCTGCACCTACATCCACTGAACTCCTCATTTCCTCCCTGTACCTGATTGTAGAGTGGCCATTTATCTGTGCAGTGGACAGACCCTCCATCTGAGTCATGGTGGAAATGCTGTGTTTGCTTAGTGACAACTCCTCTTCCAGCTGAACTTTGGAGCTGAATCCTGCTCCCTGTGTTACAGTGAGTCATTTAGCATGGTAATTTTGACCATATAGTTTGTATGACAAAGGAATGATTTTTATAGCTAAAATAAGATCAAGCATAGATGATCTTTTAATGAAGTGATCCCTGTGCCTGATTGTATTAACATCACAGGGAGACAAATGAACCTGAGCTGCGAAGAGCCCCCCCTGCAGCTATAATTAGATGAATAAAGAGGTTCATATTGATCTATCCATTGGCATGAGGAAGGAAAGAGCATCACCCGTATATGCTTTCAAGACCAAAAGCTGGTGCAGGCTGCAGAGATGTCAACTTAAAATTGTGATCCTAAAACAAAAGTTCCAGTCTGCTTGTATGATACTGTTCCACCTACTCTGCAAAAGAGATGGCCTGGATGAGAGTCTGTGTCACTGTTGCCTGGGAGGAGTTGTGTTTTGTGTAGTGTGACTAAGAGAGCAGCTGTGCTTGGTTGATCTAGCAATGAGCAAGGTGGTGGTCTGGTATCCTCAGAAAATCCATTGTAGGATTTTCCTTCTTTCTTGGCACCAAGTTGGCTTGTGGACTACTCAGTGCCCAGTAGTTCCTGAGCACTGATAAGCACCTTCTGGCCAATTCCCCAAGTTTATATACTGAGCATGATGTTCTGTGGTATGGAATATCCCTTCTGTCAGGTTGGGTCAGCTCTTCTGGCCATGCTTTCTTCTGGCTTCTCGTGCACCTGCTCGCTGGCAGAGCATCAGAAACAAAAAAGTCCTTGATTTAGGGTAAGTGCTACTTAGCAACAACTAAGGTATCAGTGAGTTACAAACATTATTCTTACAGTAAATCCAAAACACAGCCATGTACCAGCTACTAAGAAGAAAGTTAACTCTCTCCCAGACAAAAGCAGGACACTGCTGTAGCCCAGTATGTAGGTGTTTGCTGTCTCATGCAGCTGCCTGAGATCCTCACTCCAAAGGGAGCATAATCCCTTTCAACTAGGCCTTCACTCCCTTGACTGCTTCTTAAAATGTCTAAAAAAACCATTTTCAAAACTATCAAAGGAATCTAATAATCTGTTCATGCTTAAATCTGTATGAGTTTACAAGAGGTCTCCAGACACAATTGCTTCAATGCAAGGGGTTGTTCATGCACTCTTTCCTGCCTGCTGCACTGTGGCTGATGGAGGACACAAAGCAGGAATATGTCATTGGACTTGGTGTTGCTCTCTGCTTGGCAAAACAAAGCATATAAAAGCATTTCAAAGATCTTATGTGCTAGAAAACATATGTTCTGATGGCTAATCAGTGATACTTGTGATTAGGACATATGAGATTTACTTGTAATTTTGCTGAGTTCTACCCTCAGGGGAGGTGGTTTAGGTCAATTCTCTGAGCAGAGCGTTGAACAGGATTTTAACATCAGTTTTCAGTGCTGCTCACCACATAAACTCATCTTTCAGTGCTGGTACACCCTTTGCCTTGCTCAGTTTTTGTGTTAGAGGGACAATGCAGTTTCAGTGTGCCTTTGTTTGAGAGCCATTTACTGGGCAGTTCTTGTGCCCTTAGGTAGATTCAACATATCTTTTACAGTTTCTTGGACAGCCATCCTTCCTCTTTCTGTGCCTCAAGGAATACCTGGCTCAGAGGCCACCTGTGAAGGAACTGTGAAAATGCAGTGTTAAGTACATGAGATGGAAAAGGATGAGAAAAGTTGTAATAATTTTGTTAGAGAAGAAGACATTAAAAGCTGTATTATATACATGGGTGAGGGGAGAATCAGGTCAAATTAGAGGTGAGCTTGAATCAAAAGTTAATATCTCTAATTCCCTCAAGCCTAAATGGTGTTTTTGTGTCTTCAACTGAGTTCTTATCAGCTGAACCAGACCAAACTGCTCAACTCCAGCGATATGTGAATGGTCTGAGACATCATCTGTGGTTGCAGATCTCAGATCAAGATAAAAATGCTAGAAGCAATGTGTTGCATTTTGATTTTATTTTTGCTGGTTTGCATACCAATACAGTTTTGTTGACTTCATCAGAGAGATGCTTGTTTTATATATTCTTGTGAATAAAATAAGTCCCTCTGCATATCCAGATGGGTCTATGACAAAAATAAGGCAGCTACACTGCAGTAACTGGTTAGTCAAGAGCTATACTACATCAGAGAAGAGCTGGTTTTGGTTTCCCTCTTCCTCCTCATACAGCTTCTAAAGCTACAAATGAGACCTTCTCCTGACATTGAGAACTGAGAATGCAATTGTCTATTGTGCCAGGCTAATTAGTGCTTCTCTTGACTGTCCATGACAATAATGCTATGTAACTGGAGGTATTAACTGATTTATAAAACAGGAGTTAGAAAGTGATTTTTATATTTTTTTTATTACTCTTCTACTACACGCCTGCTTGTGGAGGAACAGGAGAGAAGTGTAGTAGAGAATCATTAATTCAATATGACACTTGTTTTGCAGTGTGGCAGATTACACCAAGTTCTTCTGTAGTACCTGGTCTATACACTGGATAAAAATAACTCTGGGGCTTGCCTCAATCTGACAGTGATAAGAAAGAAATTTGAGGCTAATGTTATACCCACATCCCCATCTTACCTTGTAATGGCCAAATACTGCAGGGTGCCTGGAATGATGGTTCTCTTTGCAGTGTGCAGTAAGGTTTTTAATGTTGTTATGAAAAATGTTTCTTCTAACATGGTTTTTTGGAGGGAGCCAAAATTTTAACAGTAAAAGTCAATATGTGAAATGGGCTTAAACCTAAAACTGGGACGAAGAAAAAAATCCCTGTCCTTGGAGCAGGGTGTCTCATACTTTTCCTGAATGTGCAGTCTTTTGGGGTTGGACAACAAGGAAAGGGCTCTTGGAGATTTCGATGAGTTAAACATGTAATACCTGGAGGGGCTAGACAGCAAAAAGATGTGAAAACCCCAAATCCCTACCACATCCTTGCTCTCTGGTTTTTGGAATGGTCTTTAGTTGAGCTGCGGGTGGAGTCAGAAAATCTGACCCAAATCTTAGGTTGAGTAATGGATTCAGTCCACAGTGGATGCACATGTCTGTACCTATCTGTCACGTCAGCTGATCTGCAGAGACATGCCACATTATCTGCTTCCTGAAGATGGCTTAAAATGCACTGGTGGAGGATTAACCTCCTCTTGCCCTTTGGGCTCAGGGGAGCACAGTGTTCTGAGGAGATACTTGCATAGCTCTGACCTAGCTGGCTTTTCTGAGATGCCTAGGGCACTTCTGCATGCTTCTGTTCTACATGATACAGACATACCTTGAGGCAGCTGGGGCTCACCTGAGCAATAAGAGCTCCTTGTGTATTTCAGTTAGTCTTCAAAAAATTTAATCCTTAAACATCTGGTCTGTTCTAATTTCTCTTCTATTCTTCTCCTGAGAAATACAGGTATATATGTGGCATCTGTCCCTCGCCCTCCTTTGCTCAGGTGGAGATAAGAGTTATTACTATTTGTAAATGGTCACAGCATCTGTTGAAAAGTACCTTCCCCATTTCAGCTCTATTTCTTTCCTTGACTGTTTTCCTCTTTTTCTGTAACTGGAAAGGGGGCCCACTGTTACTTTACTTGTATGTTAGAAGTTACTTTGCTTTTTGAAGCACTGTAAGAACCAGGAACTGTAATTTGAAACAAGCCGTGTGAGCAAACCCATCTTGTTGTCCTCTGCTAACTGGATAATGTCTTACCCCTTGATAGGTTTCCTTTTTCAAAATTACTGAACTAATGACCTAGCAATAAGCAAGAGCCATGCACCCTGGGGAAAATCACCCTCTCTCTCATGTGGGGGGGGCGAGTCACTGGAACAGGTTGCCTGTTGTGGATGCCCCATCCCTGAAAATGTTCCAAGCCAGGCTGAATGGGGTTTGGAAGGCAGGGAGGTTGAAATAAGATGATCTGTAAGGTCCCTTCCAACTCAAACCTTCTATGATCATAAAACAGAGGTCTCTGTATTTACTTCAGCATGTCTAAACTTGCTGTTTCTTGTTCCATTCCAACCTGAGGAGCTATGGGAAGTTGCAGCTGCATCACACTGAGCTAAACTGGTGCTGCAGAGGACTGTCCTCTTGTCCTCAGGAGCAAGGCAGTGTTTAAGGAGAGCAGCTGGCATGAACCAATGCAGTGATGCCTCCAACTGACTGGCAGGCAGTGGGATTGTTGCATTTTGACCATATTAACTAATCACTGCTGATAATTGTTATTAATCGTTGGATCTGTAGTATGAAGCTTTATTTCCTCAATTGTGACTGTTTGAGGTGAAATGCAACAGCTGCTTAACAATGCATAAGTAGGATAAAAATGGAAGGAAAGGCTTTTCCTCCCCCTCTCTCTGAAAAAGCAGCACCTTTTGCAAGGTCTCCAAACCACATGTGTGAGCTGCACTGGCTTTGAAGATGATCTGGTACCCTCTAGCTCTGTTTGTTGCACAAGAAAATGGACTTTTGTGGTGGTCCCTCAAAAATCCATTGCCTTGTAGTTGTGCTTAATTTGTATAACTTCTGTGCAGACAGAAGGCAAAAAGTGAAAAGCACTAATTCCTCTCCCCTGGCTGTGGGCATTTTCTCTGCAGTACAGTGACAACATTTTTTGGGTTTAAATGGCTGTGCACTTGGGCTTTTTTCTTTTCCCTTCTTTGGAAAGTGGTTCTGGAGTCTGGGATTTCTCACAGTAGATCAGCTTCACCCTGTTGGACTCGAGGATCCTTGTGGGTCTCTTCAGTCTCAGGATATTTTATGGTTCTGTCATGCCCTGTCTTTGCTCTGATGGAATCAGGCCACATGGTTTGTGTCTGGTTTCTCAGAGTCTTTCCTTGACCTGCCCACAGGTGCCCAGTTTGCCAGCACTTTCTGAGCAACTGCTGCTGATTGCTGTCATTCTTTGATTGCTGAACACAGGAAGCATTGGAAGAGTTTGGCTTCCCATTGAATTTCCAAAATCCCTCTTTCTCAGGACTGGTTGCAACTAGTCCAAGGAGAACAGACTCTCAGGAGCAAAAATGCAGCCCATTCATTACAGAACCTGGACAAAGGACAAAAAGGGCCAAAGCCCTTAATTTCCTCAGCAGTTCCTGTCCTTTACTGAGACTGCCCCTTCTGATGCTGAGAGGTAAGAAAAGGTGATTAAGCATGAACTTAAAACTCCTAGGCCCAGCTCCCAGCAACACCAACAGATTAATGCATCATGTTGGGGATGCTTCAAACTCCATGATATGCTCTGCTGCCTCTGTTCTGGGGCTGTTCACAGTGGACTCTTCTGCCAGTTCAGTGATGCTGTTAGATTTATTGAGGACTTTGGCAATTAATTTCTTTCAGACCTGAGAAGGGCCTCATTGTTGTCCATCAGAGTTTTAATTAATCAAAGTGGCAGATGGACAGTATCAGCCTCAAATGCTGGTGTAGTTAACTCATTCATTATCATGTTCTCCTGCTCTCTGATGGTTTATAAAGGACATCTTTAATCTAGCTGTCATGAGGCTGTCCCCATACTAGGAGTTAAATCATCAGTCCTTACCATAATTACCTTCTGTCCAGGATACCATGGGGGAAAATGCTGATTTTTGCCAATAAACATGGAGGCCTCCCCTTGGCTTCAGACAGGTGAGTAGAGTTTGACCTGCAAAGATGAGCAGGGCTGGTGAAATTAGAGATCTTTTTGAAAGTCTCTGGAGCACACCTTTTTAGGCCCTCAAAACTGGCTGTGCAAATTGCTTCAGGAGGGTTTTGTTTCCAGCTGACCAAGTCCTTGCTGGGATATAGTGCCAGTTTGGGAGGAGTTTCTTGGGTCTTTCTGAATATTTGAGACATGGCCTTGTCATGAATGGATGCCCAGGAAACACTCCCAGGCTCATCTTGTTAAGTTATTAACACAGATTTTGACCTGCTTTGGGCCCAAGCTGTCAGCATGAGGGTACCCAGCAGAATTCGGGAGTTGACATGGGTCAGGAGGAATGGACAGTTTGGATGTGGCCACCCTTTGGCCTTTTTTGCCCTGAGGAATAAGAGTTTGGACTTGGCTGAGTCTTTACCCATTGACATTGGCACCAGAAAAAGGTCCTGAGCACACTGGAATAAGTGTTGCTATAGATACACTTATCATGCATGAAATGAAGAGTTTGCAGTAGAACCAGAAGCAAAAAAACCAAAGAACTTAAATTCTGTGTATCAGAAATATAACCAGTACTCCTCCTAAATCATCATGTGATGCCTGGGAGGATTTTTGGCTGTCTTGTGGCAGCAACTGCTTCAGGACCTTTGGAGTGACCGCACAACTGCCCATACCCAAATGGCTGCTTGCAGCCTGACAGGGCTGAAATGGTGAAATGCTATTTCCCAGATTGCCTATGGGGTTGTGAAAAGGCAGAGACTTTGGCCTACTGAGGAAACTTCTGTCCTGGATGCTCTTCCTAAGAAGTGGAGGGAAGGTCACAGCTTTATCTCAACTGCGGCCCCTTAGGGATGGAGGCAACCTCTCCTTGGCAGTGTCCATCCCAGCTGAAGCCAGTGCTTCTCTCCAGCACTGGGGCATCTTAAATAATGAGATCATCCACCTTTAATGTGACATCAAGAAGGCAAAGTAAAAAGTTCGTAGCTCTGACTGTTGTGTGAAGACTTTACTGCTGCCTGCATTGTTGCTTTCAAAACATTTGTTAGGAACAAAAAAACCCATTAAAATTTAGACCAAAATCCTCAGCCAAACCAATACTGTGACTTTATTAAGCACAAGGTTTGGGAAAAGAACAGCTTGGCTGTTCTTAATTAAGGTTGTCTTTCCCTGGCAGATTAATTACCCAGAATTCATTGCAGATTTCTGGCACCATGGATGTTATTGATCCAGTCAGGATGATAGTTTGTGCTTGCAGGAATCTGTCTGTGATCCTCCTTCCATGGGAATTTGGGGAGGGAGGGAAGGAGGGAGCTTGCTGGTAGTTGTTAATAGAATTTGGAGCAGATTTTTTTCCCCATGCTGGTTAAATCAAAATGCTAGACAGTTGCATAATCTCGTTCAACTCAGTAACAGCAGCAATTTCCACCACCACCACAGGGCAGAGAAAAGTGTGGAAGAAGTGTGGAGACAGATGCCAAAGGAAGCAGTGGATTTTTTTTTCTGGAGAGGTAAAGTAATGGGATTTTTCTACATGTGTTCAGAAACAGAGTGCTGAGAGTGTACAGCACAGAGTACTGTGGATGCTTCCAATGCCTCCTGGGCTGTAGTTTTAGTGTAATATGATGTGTTCCAATCAAGTCCATGGCAAGGAGCAGGGTTGCTGGTACCCTGTGATGTGCACATGCAGGTCAGGGCTGATCCCACCAGTGCTGGTGAGCTCAGCCCAAGGCCCCTTGTTGGCGGGGATAGGAAGCCAGTGACATCTGCTCCAGCCCTGCAGGAGAACACCATTTTGGCTTTCCAGAAGGGGAGGCTGAGACAGGCTGCAGGTCAGCTGATGGGAGAGGAGCATTGCTGTTTGGGTAGCTGAGAAAGACAGTCCAAGGAATGTCTCCTGGGTGCAGAGCTCTCCCTGAAAATATCAGTTCCTTGTTGTGTGAGATCATGAGTGATTCCCTTTCACAGATTTGTTACTTTGCAAAATTTAATGGGCACCAGCAACTTTACCTTGTTGAGCCTCTGATCTCCTTTAGCCTTGCAAATAGTATTTTAAAGCCTCAAAACACCTCCACGTGCCTCTTCTTGTTTGCTTTGGCTGTCAGACAAATGCCTTAGTTAAACATTTTCAGGCATGATTTCTAATCCTGAGGCTGTCGTGTAGCATGAGGCTGTGCTTTCCATCAGGCCAGCTTGTTGGCTATGGTGGCTTTACTTGCTCCTTTTTGTCTGGTACTTAGCCTCTTTCTATCTTTCCTTTTTTGTTTTCTCAGGATTTTTTTTTTGCAGGCTTTAAACAAGAAAGCAAACTATTCCCCAAAGCTCTGAAAGGTGCTCCTGTGACCAGATGTGCTGTAATGATGAGAGTCACAAATGGTGACAGGCATAGGACTAGCTCCACAGCCTTGAAGAATTTGCTGTTTAAAAAATCCTGGGTTTCCCTGAGTATTTAGAAATTCAGGCCTGAATTTTCAAGAGGTATCAGTAATTTGAGGTGCTAAATTGGCCTAGAAAGCATTTTGGTTTGGTTTTTTTAATTTTAGGAAAAGTTTAACAGTGTTTTATTTATGCTTTTTGCAAATTTGGAACCGAAGTTGAGAATAGGAGGCAGGTTTCAAGCAACAGATGTAATGATCTGTAGACCCCAAGCACAATTAACTGCAGGGCTGAGAGGCTTGGAAGCTGAAGTCTCACACTGACTGAGGACTGCAGGAGAACTTCACAGTTGCTGTAGGTTCCTCTCCTTTTTTCAGTAAGTGAAGAAACAACTGGTTTGGGGACCACATCTTGTGTTCAGCCTGGGCAGCCAAACTTGCTTCCTCTGATTAATACACTCAGGGGAAAAATGGCTGATGCGAAATTGGGGTGGGTGTTTTTTTCCTAACTTTACAGATAGGTGTCAATTTAAAATTGAGACAATGGAGGCCAGTCAAGCATCTCAAATCATGCTAGACAACTGTGTGGGCAGTTTGGTGCTGAACACAATTGAGATGAATAATTCCTAGGAGGCACCTATTTTTCTCTGATGATTACTAAAGAAGCTTAGAGTTTGACAAGTGGCCTTTAGATGTATAAATTTGGGTGAGCTGTAGCTGTAGATGACTACATTAAATATGTACAAAGGCAGGTGGAAATAGATGGCCTTAAGCATTGCTCAGCTGGCAGAGGTGGTTTACTGGAGATTGAAGACACAGAGAGCTTCAAGGGTCACTCCGTGTGCTGTGAGCAGAGACAGCTCCAGATCTGGTATCTTTCACCACCAAGAAATCTTATCTGAATGGAAAAGACATGGCTTGTATGTGAAAGTTGCACTCAGTGAAATGATTTTGCCTTTCTTTACACCAGTTATAGCTTTGAAAATTATCTATTATGTTCTGACCTGAGACCATTCTGAAGTTTGATAAGGCTTTAGTGGCGCAATAAAGTTCACAGTAGTCACAAATTAGAGAGAAGGCTTGGGCATTTAAAAAAAAAATATAAAATAACTGAGTTTATGGGTGTCTGTTGTTATTTAATGCATTAAATAACCAGGGCACTGTTTACATTAAGTAATCAGTGTTTGTTGCTCCCAGCTAAACCTGAAGTGAGACTGAGTGAAATACTTTAATTATTCTCTGTAAGGTGTGCAACTCTGTGACTGTGTCTTGCCTGGATGCATGGGGCTATTTTTGGCTCTTTGTGAGGATGGGAGGCCTTGTTTACAAATGTAACTGACCTTGGTAAGAACTCAGAGTATTTCAGCTGATTACCATACCTGCCTGTGAACAGGCTCTTTTCCCTTGCAGATGCAGGTACCTACCTATGGTTCCACTTTGGCTGATGCCAGTTCATGAGGCAGTAAGACAATGCATGCCAGGAGTCATCTCAGGTGGCCTTGGGAGTGGCTGAGCAGTGCCACCTCACACAGGCACATATTTATACACGTGGACATGACTGGGTGCAGCTGTGTCAATTCACATGAGGCTTTTGCAAACATGATGCTTTAAAATTAAGTGCTATTAATTCAATGGCAAACATGGGTGAGGAGTGGGTTGTATGGTTAAAATAGTAATTTTTGCAAATCCTGCAGCAACACAGGCTCAGTTGACCTCACAGAGCTGATCCACTTACTGCTCTCCCAATGCTCTTGCTTAAGGATTGCAAAACCAGAAAAGATCTGAAGAGCTGGGAGAACAAAATGCCCCAAGGGCACAGCCCTGATGTTACATGCCCACTCAAGCCTGAGGAAATATCCTGCAGATTTCAGTCAGGTTTATGTCAGTCCCTTAGGTGATCTCATTCAAAATTAATACACTTGTTGTCTATTCAATAGACTTATGTTACATTGGGAATTTTACCACTATAATTGCAGACAGTTGTTTGCTGTCTTCTTTAGAGATGGGCATCCTCTGGCCATTGAGTGGACAGTGTTATTTTGCCTCTAGAAGTGGCCAGTAACTTCTGGATGGGAGGCACTGACTTGCTGCTTGAAATTCTCAAACAAGATTATTTTCTCTTTAAGATTCCGGTAAATATATTCCCATTCAGATTATAACAATATTCATTGTAGTTTAGGTTTTGAAATTTCCTCCCATTTCTAAACCAAAATACTTGCGTATTTCCAGGAGTTAAAACATCTTCCTGCCACCACCTTGTCTCTAAAACTTTTTACTCTTGAGCCTGTGATTTTTGCAATTCTGCCGTGAATTTTGCAGCTTGAGCTCAGATCCCAATGTTTTGGCAACACTCCTTTCTGTGTGTGAGGAAATCCAGGCTGCAATATCACTCAAACCTCCCAGTTTTACAGATTGCCTTACATCTCTGTAGAGCAACCCAGTGTTTCAGTATCCCTGTTCTCTTGAAATCCACTGAGGTGGCAAAGACCACAGTGTGTTACAGCTGCTACAGTTCAGCAGAGCCTGGTTGGCTGGTGTAGGAAATTCCTTTTGGTCTGAGCAGCTGCAGGGCACATGATGGCTTTTAGCAATGGAGTTGTGTGCACTGAATAAAACTAGCCCTTGGAGGCCACTTGCAATTAATACATTCTATTAAGAATAATTGGGTTTGAGGTAAGATGATGTGTGCAGTGATTTGTGTTTGTCTAGCCTGGGTGATGCAGGTTTTTGTTAATCAGGGGATATGATCTAGCAAGTTTGTCATGCTGCAGTCTGTGGCAGAACCAGTTTTGGTACTGGACTCATAGGCTGGTTGGAGAGGGCTTCTTGAAGTCCATGTTGTCCATGTTTCATGGCTTCTTCCTCCATTCCCTGAGGACCCTCTAGGACCTGTCTTGTCCTCTTTATTCCAAACCATCAGTGTTATCACTGCAGTAATCAATAACTGCCACCAGCCTCTTCATTTATCTTCCTTCTCTCTATCAGTACTATCCCTTCTCCCACTGTCACAGTCCTTCTTTTTTGTCTCTCATTTTTGATTACCACAGCTGTTTCTTTACAGGCACCTCCTTGTCCTGTCTATTTTCTTTTTCTCTATTTGCTCTTTTCTCCCTCTCCATCTCTCTGCATTTCAATAGACTTACTGGAATAGATCTATATTTAAAAAAAAAAAAGGGAGAGAAGAAAAGGACTTATCTTCTTCCAGGGCATGGATGAGGAACAGACTGCCAAACTCTACAGAGCAGTATCCTCACATGTACAAGCATGGGAATGTTCAGTGATCTTTTGGCATAAGTAGAGTTTTCAGAGCTCCTTGTGACCATCTTCTGGGTGAAGCACTGCCCCTGCTTTCCGTCTGAGATAGGAAGGCTGTGTGGCTGATGGCGCTGGGCTTCTGGGCACGTCACCTTGACAAGTGTTGCTCTAGGCATTCAGCAGGCACCTCAGAAACAAGGAGCAGCCTCAGAAGATGTCCTGGGGTACAGCTTGGCTGCCATGTGCACTCAGAAGAGGAGCTGTGGTTCTAGCCTAGCTCTTTACCATCCCTTCCAACCCTGTCATTGGTGATTGCTTCCACTGTCCTCCCTTCCCCTGTGCATGCTTGCACTGAGCATTGCCTGTGTCTTGGTGTTTCCACAGCAATCTGTGGAAGACACAGCCCTGGTGTAGAGGTTGACTCCAGCACTGTTTGAACAGGAGATTTCTCTGTTGAGGGCAGTTCTGTACAATCCCTGGGAAGGACGCAGCACATCAGGGTGTGTACTCTGAAAACAGCTGCATGTACTTACCATGGTTGCTTCAAGCTTCTCTCTTGAACATAGGGAAGACACTACACAGGAGCCTTATAGTGATGTTTGGTAAACAATTTTTGCTGTTGAATGACATAAACAAATGGTATGTCAAAGTGCTAGCACATTCTGCTAGGCATGCTGAGCCCCGGCCCTTTGTTCTAATCTCCTTATGTGAAGTCTTTGCCTCTATCTGATGTGTAAAGTTAAAAGTTTACTGTGTAAGGTCCTGTGTGAATTGTGACCAGAAAGAAAGAGATTTATTGTAGCAAACAAGCAAGAAAGGAGGTGAATTTCACAATGTGTTACAAGCGAAGAGAGGAAAGGAAAAGATTACCAAGAGTCATTAATTTTCTTTTTTTATTATGTATATTTTCATTAGAAAACAATCTTGAACACCCAGGAATAGTTTTCTAATAAACGTAAGCTCATGAAGAGCACTTGGAAGTTTCCATTCTGGGTTCAGGAGAATGACGGGACAGTAACACAGTCGACATGGTCAATCCTCTTAGTCAGCCCCTCCCTTGTGGCTGATCTTTCCTTACATTGCAGCCTTCCCTTCCCCGTGCTTCCTGCCCTGGACAAAACCACTCCCTCCCTCCCAACCCCACAGACATCTCTGTAGTGTCTCAAAGAGAGTATTTCTGCATGGACACACCATTGACTCATCTCAACCCTCAGTGAACATAGTGATTTCTGGCAGGCCTGAATGAGGATCCCAGCAGCAGACCTGGGGGATCCATGCAGAGACACTGCTTCCTCTCCTGAGCAGACCCTTTAGTAGTGAAGGAGGCCTTAGGAGTGACTTCAAAGGGGACTCACATGTAGAGATGCAAAATTTTCCCCCTGGGGACGAAGATCCAGGGAAGTGTTCTTGCCATCCCTGCTAGCTACCTCCATTCTTGCGCTCAGCCTCTCAGGGGCAAAAGTCCTGAAGGGATTGATGCATAGCTACGGGCTGGTTGTGCTTCTGGAATGAGGAAGATTTCCTCCCCAGGCCTGGCCTGCATTGCCTACAAAAGGGTTTGTTTATAATGGAGAGCTGATGTAAATGAGCCAAAACCACGAGGGAACAAGGCCATTTTGCTTTGCTACCGTATGAAGCTGACAAAGATTCTTGCTCTCCTGTCCTCGGAACAAGCCTCACCCAGGTTTTACCACCATCCAAAATATCAGTGCTTTGTCCTCACTGTGTGTCTGGCTCAGGTACCTTATCCACTGTAGTTACCCTGAGGCTAAGAAACAAAAGATTCCCCATGCCATTATCCCACAGCTTGATAGCAGTGAAGGAGATGCTTGAAAGCGGTTGCTCTTCTGGATCAAGAAGTGAAACTCCATGAAAAAGGGTTCTGCTGGCCACATCAGTCTAGAGGAGTGGGAGAAGGTTTGTGTGCCTGTTAGCAAGAAGCAGAAGGGCTGTCCAGACTCCCATCTCAGAGAGATTGCTACCATTTGGTAGCAATGAATCACCCCTTTCCAAAGGAAAGCAAAGATGATGGAGTAGTGAGTGAAAGGGGAGGGGGAATATCATCTCATAAGAACATAGGTACTGAGATCAGCTGGTCAGAGAACATTAATTTTTGTCTCTCTAGCTAGAAAATAAGATCAGGTGGGTTAGTCAGAAGTCTGTTCATCCTTATAGGAAAAAGGATCTCTATAAAGTGTAGTAGAACTCCCAGAGAAGTGTGGCAGGCTGGATTTTAAAGGAAAGCTCTCCTGTGATGAAGACCAAAGAGCAGAGTAGCTCTCAGCAGCTTGAGCTGTGAAAGGATAAGACAGGTCACTTACAGGGACACGATGGGCATGTGCAATTTTTGTGATTATTAATATCATAACCTATATCAGCTGATGAAAGCTGCCCAACACTGACTTGCTAACAACAGGCGGTGATCCTGCCACAGAAGAGTGCAGCGGTAGGCAAACAGCCTGATGCCAGCAATCCCATCCAGTGGGAGCTCTGGTAATCTGGTGAAGGCTACACTCTAGGAAGTCTCCTTGAGCAGACTCAGTCACTGAGACTTTCTCTGAATGATCAGGGAACTGAATGTGATATCTTAATTCTGTTTGGCAAAGCACATCTCGATGCATAATATAACATAGAAAGGAGCATCTTCTCTTAGTACCTCTTCTCTACTGTTACTTACTTCTTTAAGACTTGGGTATCAGAACACTCCTTTTTCATTTTCTCTCTTTTTTTTTTTTCCTTTTTAAAGTAAGAAATATGGGAAATGTGGCTTGGAAAATAATTACTGTCTGAGTTCTTGTCCCATTTAGAAATCCATCTCTTTTCAAGCAGTTGTGATGGCGGCTGTTTGTGCTTTTGCATCATTGTGCTTTGTTGGAGGCTCAGATAATTCTGAGGGATCTTTAGTCTGTTTCCTGCTGCTGGAGCCGAGTGTCTGTTTTCCACATATTTCTGCCTTAATTAAATGCTATACAATAATGAGCATGAACTAAAGATAGGCCAAGAGTGCCACAAAAGTATTTCCCTCTTCTATCTTCTCTTTGCCTGAAGTCAAATCCTATGTTGCATTTTCCGCACAGCAACTCCCTGGCTTCTGACAAGACCTATTCAAAAATCAAGTATTGTTGTAGGTTTATTTAGGTTTTTATCTCTTCTTCATGTTTTCAGGATAACATTTATAAATATATATGTATATGTTTACATATCCATTATCTTGCAATTCCAGTTCTGAAAGAGAAAGGAGAAATTCACCCACTGACCTGGAGGTAATTTGAATAATGAACTAAGATAGTTTTTGATGTTTGTGTAAACAGCACAGAACTGTCAGATTCTGCTCTCCTTTTATCCGACATGATAGATATGAGATCAAAGACTGCCTACAGTAACTGCTGCATGTCAGACTTGCATTATTGAGGGAAATATTCCTAGAGCCACTGGTCCATTGCTGCAAAATGGAGGAAACCAACTGGTGTTTTCACCATATTTCCTTCAGCACATAAGAAGTGGTGAAGGTCAATGCAATAAGCTCCTACACTTGCTTGTCCTCTCAGGATTCAAACGTCATTGTTTATAAACGGAGTGAATTTGCCTGTCTGGAAATGTGAAGGATGTAGGAGACTTAAAAACTACTCTGGGAGGAATTCTGTGTCTGCTCATGAGATCTTCAGGGTCAGAGTCTAAGGACGGCAGAGGGGATGAGGCATCTGTTGCCTCAGGAATGAGGAGGAGCAGTCACAGGGAAGATGATGCTGGAGGGGAGATCAGCGTACTCAGCCAGTAGTCCCTAAGGCAATTGCACTGCTGACTGCTTTCCTCCAAGTGCTTGACCAACATAAAAGAGAAAGGGGAAGGAACAGCTCTTCTGGCTATGCATCCTCACAAGAAGGAGGACAGGAATCCTGGTGGATGGACTACAGGTTGGAAGCGCTAATGATGCAGCCTCATCCTACACTGAAGAGCATTAGTGCTTTGCTTAGTCAAAACAATCTTTTTCTCTTAAGGAAAATGAAAAGAGGATGCTTGAATGACTGACAAGGGGACAGAAGATGGTCTTCTGAACTGGAAAGTCTTCAGAATTGTCCTCCAGCTACAGCCATTGGCTCTAGTGTTTTACTGCTGCCATATCAAGGGCTTTGAGAAGAGCCAGGGATCAGGCAGGCATGAATAATATTCTCCTTTCTCCCTGAGTGAAAACAGGACAGCTGACACTTCTCTTGACTCAAATCTAAGCTGCTGACTTTCTCTTTCCTTGAGTTGCCCATCCCATTGTGGGAAGGTAAAACAAGAACTTCTTTACCACCTTGCTTGGGAAACCACAACAGGGAACACACCAGATTTTTCTGAAAAACAGCCCACAGTTTTTTACATTTTAAGTTGGAAATCAAGTGTTAGCTGGGTTTTGCCAGCATTTGTAGTTTTTTTGTAGCAACCAATTAACAGCAGGCATTAAGATTGGCAAAATAAATATATATCAAAACTGATGGTTATAGAGTTTGACTTATTGATACAGACTCTTAACATTCCCTGTGTTCTCTGGTGACCCTTAGGTTAGTGCATGTGTTTGACCCCTTGCAGGCACAGAGGAAGAGGGTTTGAACTTGGCAGTGAGTATTTACCAAGAGACAGGATGGCAAGAAGGGAAGAGCTATGGAAGCTGGAGACCAGCACTGATGTTTCAGTAGGCAAGAAGAGCATTGGCAACTGACACAGAGCAAAACACCTCTGAAGAGCATAACCAGATAAGCATTACCAGAAAGACCTGTCAAAGCTGACAGAAAATCAGGGGACTGGCAGAAATCACTAGATTGAGCAGGACCATACACACACGATTTCTGATGATGGCTGAACACAGTCCTCCACACTGACCACCCCCAAACAATGCTGGAGGACCACAAAGCCCAAGAACTGAGGGGTCTCCACAGTGATAGGACCCAGAATTTTCTCCATTGGGAGAAACAGCTGCCAAACTCTGCAAGCTTTGTTTGTCAGTGGAAGGTGATCTGACAGCTTTGTAACAAAGTACAGGGAACGTCTCTTCAGGGACCCAGCAGACAAGACTAGAAGAAAGACAAGGGGAAGAACAGATGCCTCTATAGCATAGCTCTGCCCCATCTCATCTATCTGCTAGAATCACCCAATACACAACTTATTTTTCATGTCTCGGGAGCGTACTGTCTCCATTTGCACCTTTGAAAGTCCTGCATAGTAGCACAAAGGGGACGGCACAAGGAGATTGTGGGAGATGAGAGAACTGTGCTATGGAAGGAAGAGATCCTCAGTATTTCTGCCATCAAAACTTTGAGGAGGAAACAAAAAGGGAATTCAAAACCCCAACCCCCACACTAAATTTGCACTTGTTCTCTCAGGCTGGCAGCCTAGAAGTCCGTAAACTCAGAAGTACCTTGTTCTGGAGTAAACTGTTCTGAAAATAGTTTCCAATGGCTTCCCCCGAGTTTGCTTTGCTGGTGGCAGCCCTTCGGCTCCCATGCTGGCACATGTATGAAGCTCTTTGAACAAGTTTTGACCTTCCTTTAGCCCCTCTGCCCATCAAGCCAGCTAATGACATGCTTCGTATTGCACAGAACACATACAATTGACAAGTTCATAGTGTTGTTTAAATATTAAACAGTCTAGACAGGCTTTTGAGTCTTATGCCACTGTGAAAAGGCTCAGACCATGCCCATCTCTGAACTGGGCTGCGGGATCATTTGCACAGTAAGACAGACAATAAGACTTGTATACATTGCCATGCAACAGAATAGACCCCAAACCGCCAGCCCTAAGTGGAAAGTTTATTTCTAAGCACAATATATGGAAAAAACAAACCAACAAACCCCACAGATATAGAAAACGTTGTAGCAAATCCCTGGTCAAGTAGGACTTCATGTCTGTCACTATCCTGCACCTCACAGCCGCTTAAAATGTCATGCAATGGAGGAGAGGGCACTCGGACGACAGCCTCCGCTTCCAATCGAGGAGGGTCTCCAAGGAGGAGAAGGCCGATGGGCTCCCGCTGTGATTCAGACTGTAACCAGCAAAAGGGCAGCGCTGCTCACCCCCACCACACACCTCGTCACTACCGGCGGTAGACTTAGCACTTCAACAGGCTTTACCAACGTGGATTCTCACAACACCCCTGTGAGGTAGGTACGTATTGTTATTCCCCCTTTGCGTGGAGGGGGGACTGAGCCAAACAGCCCAAGGCTACAGAGTCAGTGGCAGAGCTGGAGTGAGAGTATGCAGAGTCCTGTGTGCTCAGAGTACACCACTCTTTAACAGCAAGTTGTGCTTCTGACCTCGTAACATTTTATCGGTTAGCCAAATTAAAGGAATTTGACTTCTCCATATTAAATGAGTGGAGGGCAGGGAGGGAAACGACATCATGGGTGACAGCTGGCCCTTCATCTGTGTATGCTTCCCCCTTCCCAAAAGCACTATCATTACTCAGTCTCTTGGAATGTGGACAGAACAGGCATAGGAGTGAGAGGCTGCTGTGTTTGCTTGCTTTGGCCAGGTTTCTCTCTACTGAAGCAGTTCTTCCATAGTTCATTCATTGCAACACCTTCCTTCTGGGGGATAGCTACTTTCAGAGATGACTGGAACTGCCCCTTCCCTCTCCCTCTGCCCACCACCATCTCTTCTCCCTTCTGCCAAAAGCACTCTTTGGTAGGTAGTGAATCTGGTCAGACAAAGGTACAGTGGCCTCAGAAACCATGCTGTTTCACACTGGTCCTCAGTAAGCTGGCTTTCTTGGATGGTGTTCCACCTCCCACATTCTCTGCCAGAGAATTAAGTACCTGTTCTGTTGCATTCTGATATTTAAAGGGACACTGTCAAGTAATCGAGATGAAAAATACGACCTTGCCTTAAGCTGCTAACCTCCATCCTCAACGCTGCAGGATGGTTATCATGTTCAAACACAGAGGCTGAAGTTTGACACCTTCTCACCTGTGACCTGTGACAGCCTGGCTGCCGAAGGAGCTGGTAGCCCACGTTTGTCCTGTCTCCACAGAAGGTGTGAGAGGTGCTGGTATGATGATGGAGGGCAGCTGCATTCAGCCGTCATGCAACCTTGCTTGGCACTGCTGCTAAATGGATGAAGTTTGACTGAAGACTTTATCTTGATTTTGGAGGGAGTTCAGGCTTGAACACTATGGGGTCATTGTTTTGTGATAGCTGAGCTTTTGCTCCTCAAAATCCCAGCCAATCTCCATATTTCTAGGGTTCCTGCTCTTATGCTTCCTCTGTGGCAGCTGCAAAATAACTCAACCCCATAGAGTTGGGACATACCCTCCATAGAATGAAGACAGTCAGCAGGAAATCAGAAACATGGATTTCCTCCTGTCACAGAAGAAAAGTCGGGAGGAGAAGGAGAGGGATGGTAAAAGGAATGGGGTGAGTGGAGAGAACCATACATGCCCGAATGGAAAAGGACAAAATCGGTAGGGAAAGAAATTTTATTTTCAAGCTTGTAAGAGAATATTACAAACAATGGAGAGTAAAAAAAGCCCAAACCCTAAAAACTATTTAAAAAGTACTTGACAGTGTCCCTTTAATATCCACAAATGATTCAGCCATTGTGCATTGAAAGAGAATGTTCCTGAAGAGCAACCGATACCTACGAGGATATATCCCAGAGAAGGAGACTTATTAGAAGTGCTACACAGTCAGTCAGCAACTGTGCTCCCTCTTCAGACTAAACCTCTTTTGGATGATTGAATGGAATAGACTCTGTAATAAACTAACAGACTGGATGTGAAAGGATCAGCCTACAAGACTGAGTGAGACTGTTGCAAATTGAGCAGCAGAGATACAGACACCAAAAAAAAAAGGGTACATCTCCAATGCATGAGTGTCTGAATCAGCAAGGGAGCAGAAACCCATTAAATATGGGTCAGCTTCTTGTGATTAGAGCAAAATGGAAGGAAATTAACCTGGAATGTCTGCATGGAAAATGATGTGTGTGGGTGGCAAGGTCTGGATGCTGGATTTGGGGTTATGAAGGCATGAATCACACCAGTACTTGTGCTTGAAACACCTGCGGAACATTTGTACAAAATTTGCCAAAAATGCCTATATGTCAAATAAAGGTTATGGAGCACCCTCCCCCCTCCCAGTTCTACCCTCACAAACCCCTTGTCAGGAACATTATGAAAAAAACAGGCTTCTTGGTGAAATTTGGGTATGCCTGGATTTTGTTAAGATTTTCTTACTGAGATGATTCAATCTATCTTCTGTAAATCAATACTGAAAAATCCCCAGCCATTTCACTTCAGGTACCCCACAGCAAATCAAACAAGGCTACAGTGACTCATGAAACAAAACAACTCATCGCCCTGGTTAATTGGAGTCTGGAAAATAAAAACACTCCAAATATTTTGTTCCCTTCCATGTTTTTATAAATCTCACACTATGTGTGTGTTTGTGTGCGCGTGCATGTGTGTACGGGGGCTGTGCACAGAGCGTTACCTATTCCAGGTAATAGGATTTGTAAGACATGCTCAACCGTCTGTTCCTCTGCTTCCCCAGAGCTCTGCCTACTCAGTTTGTAGTCTGTATTGCACTTGTTTTGTTGGTTTTTTTGTGATTTGTGTTGTTATTTTTTCTTTTTTTTTTTTTTTTTTTTTGTTTTTTTTTAAACAGGCTGGAAAACATTAACCTCTTTAGCATGAGTGTGCAGCTCTCCCTCCACCTGCATTTTTCCTTAGCTGGCCAGGTGCCGCCTCTTATATCTTGTGCAGTTACTGAAAAAAGAAAAGAAGAGAAGAAAAAAAGAAAAAAGAAAAGGAAAGAGAAAGAAAAAGGCACACCATGCTCCTCTGCTTTATGAGTTCTTTGTCTCCTCCGCTTCGTGTTAAGGCCTCCTGAATTCCTCTGCTCAGACCGTTGTGACCCTCATGACGAGCTCTCTGTTACTACTAGACTGACTCCTCTGTTCGTGAGGCCTCAGGTGGCTGAGTATATGCAGGATGGTATAAGCACAGTGGTGGTCAGAGAGGGTGCCTGTGGCATGGCCAGCAGCCCGTGCCCCGCTGTCGGCTGGAGCGGAGTTAGTGGCTGTACCACCAGTGGAGGACGAGTGGGTGGTTTGGGAGGAGGGGCGCTGATTTGTCCTGGTCCCCGTTTTTTGCTCCTCCATGTCCTTTGTTTTGTCATAGTTCAGCACTTTCCACTGCTGATTGACCGCCTGCCACCGTTTAAAAATCCGGTAAACCGAGGGCCCTTCGTGTATTATTAGACCTGGAGGAAGGGGGAAAGAAATAGACATAAAACACAAACAAAACTTTAGAAAGAACCATAAACCTTCCCCAGCATTTTTCCCCAGGTAGCTGTTTAAGCTCAGCTCTCCAGCCAGTGCTTTCTCAATGATAAATCCTGTATTTTAATTACCGACAGGCAGAGCACTGGTGCTCCTCCTCTGCTGGATCCCTTTTTCCCCTGAATTAAAGGGATTACGGTTTTATCTCAGCCATCGACAAACGGATCGTAAATGTAGCACAGTGAGTTATGCTCTTACAGCAAAAGAGTATCTGTTTACCAACAAATGCCCAAGGTTTATCTCTCACTGGGCTAATTTTGCATGCTGCATAGGCATGATTCACCGGGCTCAGGCGTGTGTTTGGAGGGGGTGTAACTGCAGCTGACGTGTCACTGACGGCTGCTGCACCAGCGCTGTGTGTGTGCACAGCCCGTGTCTCTCCCCACACACACAGCAGCAGAGCAGACACATGTGGAAGACAGAAGCAGCAACTGAGCAGAAAAAGAGGTTCTGTCTGTACCCTTAAGTGGTTTGTTATCCCAAGCAAAGTTTTGCTCATCTGCAGAGCAGGTACCTCATCGAACGTCACTCCCTCCTTTGAGGGGGAGCTCAGCACGCTTGACAGAAAGGGCAGAGGAGCTCCCAGTGTATGCAGAACATGCAGGCAGTGCCTGTGTCCTGCTGCCCACGTGCAGGCACAGGGCTGATGTCTGGGGACGGCTCTGGACTGTAGGACATGGCACTGCTAATGGTCTCTGTGCTCCCAAAAGAAGGAGCAGCTCAGGCCCCTCGGTAGCCCAGCAGCTATCTCATTTCCCAGCTGTCTCCATCATCCTCCCCACCCTTGCATGAGCACTAACAAATTAAATTTAGTTGCTTCTATGATGACAGTATTTTAGTATTAAGCTCTGCTACTATTATTGAAGTTGCCAGACCCTGGCTAGACCCTGTGGAAGTACTAGGTCTCTAGCAGTGGCTGCAACACAGGTCTTCTCCACTGAGGCTGGAGGAAGCTGCAACACCTCCTGTAGACTGGCTTGGCTGGCACACTGTAATATACCTCACAAGCTTTGCTAGAGAATGGGATTTATGTGGACTGAGGGGAGTCTGAGTGTCCCTGCTTTGCAGCCATCTGTCTCTTAGGAAAGTGCCTTTCTGTCCCAGGCAACTGAAGCCAGACCAGCAGGCAGGACTGGGTGAGTTAGCACATGGATGGCTTCAATGTCCTTAATGATGGAGGCTTCACCACTCTGGGTCAGGATCAAGATTATCAAAAACCCTTCTAAGAAGAGTAGCTCTCTTGCTTTCCTTTTGCAAGCATAAAAATACAAGAACAAGACTCACAAGAATCAAACCCATGCCTAAACAAAGGAACAAAGGGGCTGACTTGACCAACAACGTGTGGAGAGATGATGGGCACCCCAGAATAAAGTGGTTTGCAGCTATTACTGATTATTCAGATGCTACAGCTTTACCAACCACCTACCTTTTTTAGACAGTTCAAGCTTCTGATGACAGATAATTGCTGGAGACAGCCTGTGCCACATCAGACTCCAAAACACCTGGAGGTCATCTTACCCTTAGGGCTGATCTCCCCATTTACCCACTGACAGGATGCAGGCACTTGGTTTCTTAGGGTCAGCATCTGATGTTAGAGAGTTTAAATCCTTGCTTCAGTAGAGATTGAGTTTCCAGCCTCCCTGGTTCTAAGCATAACTAGGAGCCCTGCTGACTTGATCCCAGACTAGCTTCAGGGGGACTCACATTGATTGAAATGGGGTGCTGAGCCTGCTCACTGGCTGCAGAATTAACTCCATTGGATAGCTTGTGTGCAGATCTGACACTTTTGGGACAGGGAATGGTGTAGGGCACCACAGAAAGAGAGAGCTCTACCCTCTGGTTTCCACGGGCCACTGAGATTGCATACCCTGCAGTGCTGCTGGCTTTTTATAACCAAACCCAGTGATGTCTTAATAGAAAAATGTGGCTTTCCTTCCTGCTTTGAAAGATGGTTGAGAATTCTGACGTGGTCTGATCAAAGCATCAACCATAAAAAGCAGGACTTAGGGAAAGCCCGCAGATCCAGCCAAGGACACAGAGCTTTGAAGCATGCCTGAAGTGGATCAGCCCATGACAAGGGACATTAGACATACATTTAAATGAGCTGCCTGATCAGTAATGAATGAAATTCCACTCTGATCAATGGTTCTCAGTGTTTCTCAGAGACCACTTTAAGCCTGGGATAAAAGAGCCAAAATCAAATGTTTTCTCTTTGGCTGTAGAACATTCTCCATAGCATCAAATCCATTCTACAAAGTATTAAACACCGAGCCACGATTGTAAATCTATTCTTAATTACCTTATCACAAATATTTAATGCACAGCCTGATTCAAGAGGGCTGTTTATAAAATTCTTGTTTGTTTGCCTTCTAATTATAAATGTTTATGATCTTATGCAATTAACTGTGTGATGCTGATGGATGGGTTGCTGAGTCAATTGAGCAGCTGTTTTCTTAGATAGTTTTGGTTTCCAAATATTTATAAAAGTACAAAATAACCTCTTTTCATCTGTATTTACTGGGCTCTAAATTACTTATCGATTTCGCAGTGTCAAGCTCAGGAAGCTGTAAAATTAAGAAGGAACCAAGTGGAGAGGTGGGCATGGGAGCGGAAGTAACAGCGATTCATTTACAAAAGGAAGTGCCAAGAGTAAGCAAGAGTCTATCAGTTAATATCAAGCTGCATGATGCTTAATGCTCTCATCGAAACACATCTTGTCTGCCTCAGATAAATTAGGATTGGAATTCTTGCATTCAGCCCTGTGCATCCCTTAACAAGAACACCCCTCCCCTCAAGAATTATTCTTGTTGACAGAGGTGAAATGTTCAATTTAAAGGCCAGAATTCAGTGGGAAGTCTTTTAGGAAAGACTGTATTCAACTTGAGGTGTCCATTTAGAAGCAGTTATTCCATAAGCCAAATCCTCTGTTTGAGTGTTTAAGATTGCAGGCTGGTGTGATCTTCTCTCTTTGTGCAGTCCTCAACACAGAAATGTCTATATCAGAGTTTCGGATGGATTCTAGGAGTGTCCCGGTCCTTTTCTACTCCTCCCCATTTTATCTCGCCCTCTTCTGCTTCACAAAATCTCTTCTCAGTATATCCTCTGTGAAAACCATCATCTTCAGAAGGAAAATTTCTGTGAGCTGTACTTGTACTTGTTAGTCCAGATCATTGCCTGCTTCATGAAATCCCTAGTTTGTAGTGTTGGTGAAGTGGAACTCCCATGGAATGTGGGCACTCATGATGTGCTGCTCTCATTCCCATTTTCTCATGTAGAGACCTGGCGGACCAGCCTTGGATAAAATTCCTTGATCTGAAAATTGTTGAAAGCTGGACTCTCTTGGGAATAGATGAGACAGAGGTGCATTCCATCAGTGGGCTTGTAAGAAAACTGATCAAGAGAAAGGTCCTCAGCCCAAGGACCAGAAGGGCTGCTGGGAGAACCGTGGCAGATGTAACAAGGGAATTGTGTTTGTGTCTCTGGATGGGGAAGTGGGGATCAGCTGCTGTACCACCATCCTGTGAGATTAACCCAGGTGGTTGTGAGCCTCCAATTTAAAGTAACTTTGGAGCAGCAGTTTCCCAAAAATGACATTCAGTGAATTCCTGAACGTGGTCAGCCTGTGCCACTAAGTGATGTTTTCCCCAGAATTTTCAGCCTCTAATTAACCTTCCTCTTATCCCAACACTTGCCATGCATTTTCTTGAAAGAAACAGGTAAATTTTTAGGGCAGGAACTGTTTCACCTCTTTGCCAGTAAAGAAAACCACCAAAACAAGGCTTCTGCTGACAGTGGGTAGCTCATCACCCCTGCACTGACACTGATATTATCTACATGAGAAAAAAAATCACAATCCATTCCAGCCTGTTGCCTTCTCAAAAAGGCCCTGTCCTGTCACCTCTTGTTTCCACCTTCAGCAGGACTTTGCCTTTTTGTTTTCCTTTTCAAATGCAATTTCATCTCAGCCAGACAGCTGCCATGCTTCAGCCTGTTTCTGTTGCTTTCATTATTGGGTGTCAGGGGA
Organism: Haemorhous mexicanus; assembly: GCF_027477595.1. Lineage (NCBI taxonomy): Eukaryota > Metazoa > Chordata > Aves > Passeriformes > Fringillidae > Haemorhous > Haemorhous mexicanus. The sequence goes on from NC_082348.1 coordinate 14,351,853, forward strand.
AGATTATGGCAGCTGTGATCAAAGCTTAATGTTTGCCTCCACAGCAGTTGTGACTCAGGCCAAGGTAAACCAAGCTTTCTGGGAGATAACACTTTATTTGCTAGGCTTTCTCTCTGTTGACATCATTGCATACACAAACCCTTCCCTCCCTTTCTGTGAATTCTTTAATCTTTTGTGACAATCTTAAATTTCTGCATTTTTGTTTCCAAAGCTCCACCAGCTCAGCCCTCACTAATCTTTTTGCCTTAATCTTATCTTATTAGCTCCATCCTTAGTCGCCTTTCATCTTGACCTAAGAACAGGAAAGTGGCTGATGATAAATCAGGGAAAGAGAGTCAGAAGGATCTGTTCCTGGAAATACAGGCTTGGAAAGGGGTACATAGAATCTGGCATCCCTCACCATTGTGCCTAGGTCAGTTCCAGCTGAATATGACAAGTTCTCTGAACAGCCTGGCATACTTAGATGCTCCTGTGGCAGATACTCAAGGCTGCAGAGGAAATGGGGAAGAGGGTGAACCTGTGCTTGTCAGGAAATGGGGAAGAGAGTGAACTAAGGAGCAGGGAGAGGTAGTTTTGTATTTGAAAACAATGTCATGCCATCAATGTGACTCTGTACTTGGGCTGATTTGGAGGAGAGTTGTGAACCCCAGAGCTGACCAGGCAGGGGATGAGGTAATGTCCCCCTTCTCCTCAATCCTGTTCATCATCTCCAGAACCTTTTCATTTCATCCCCCTTTTTCTGCAGGTGAACTCCCCAGCAGGGTGCATTCCAGGAGCAGAGAGGTGCAGAATCAGCACTGTAACACCCCACCTGCCTTTTGGTTCCCTGATGAAATAAACTGGTATGTCACTCTCTTCAGCAGTGTGACTGTCTGATCCAGCTTGTGTTTGGGATTCTGATTTCTCATTCCTAAGGGTAATGCTTTGCACTTCTCTTTATTCAATTACATCTTGTTGATTCCTCCAATTTGCCAAGATAATTTCAAATTTCAAATGCTGATCTGATCCTCCAAAGTCCTTGCAGCCTTTCAAAGTTTGGTGTCATCTGTGTATTTTATAACAGTAGATCCTATTTAATTATCTAAGTCATTAATAAAAATATTGAAGAGAGCAGAGTCCAAAAGACTCTTTACTTGAAAGCAGTTTCTCCATTGGCTGTATACCTGCATTATAGTTATTTAATCTAGAACATGCTTCTCTGGGAGGAGAGTCCAAAGGCAAAGCACCAAGAGCATTGCCCAAGCCACAGCATATTAAACTAACAGCTTCCCCCTTAGCCACTTTGCAATTACCCTTCCAAATTACATCTGGTTATACTACTGTGCTCACCAATTGGTTAGCTCAAAAATATTCAGTATCTTTCTATGAATCAGTTAAGCTGATTTGCCCTTCATTTCCTCAGTGCCTACCTTCATTATCTGATAGAGATTGTATTTAAAGTTAGGTACTCTGCTTGCATTTCCCCAGCTGCCTGGCACCTCCTGCATCCTCCTCAAGCTCCTGATGATGAAATGCTCATGGATCAGCCACTGTTCCTGCAGCTGCCTCTGAAGTTCATTAGGACATGCTGTCAAGGACAGAGCTAACTCATTTGAATATTTTTGAGGCTCTTCTTTTCTGATTCTGCCCTGGGCTCCTTTCTCCTCATTAAAATTATTTTAGTTAAGTTTTGAGGACAGAAACAAAGGCAACATTTAACTATTTGGCCCTTTGTTATCAAATACTATTTGAGCTCTTAGACTTGCCTTGTTCTTATTCACTTATGCTTATGGACCCAGTTCTTTTTGCCTTTTGAATCTCTGGATGGTCATCTTGGGGCTCAACTCTGACAGCTCCCCATGCCTGTGTGATTTCTAGAGACTTTTCATTAGTTGAAGGTTATTCTTTCTGCCTTTTGTGTGATTGCAGCTTCTGATTTTGGGTCCTCAAAGAGTTCCTGATGCAGCCTCTGTGCTCTCTTCCCACGCTTCTGAGCTTCCCCCTGCACAGGCACAGTCTGCTGCTGTGCCTTTAGTATCATCCCTTTTGGCAGCTGTGAGCTGTTCACAGCTCTTTTATCCTTCAGATTCTCTTCCCAAGAGACACTCGCTGCTCTGCTCCCTGGGGGCTGCTGCTGCTGCTTTTCTGGAGTCCATTATCCTCACATCTTACTTTTCTTCAGCTCTGGAATGCTTTCATTAAACAGTTGCTTCCCATACAAACTACTGATACATGCAAATTTTCAGGGAGTCTTTGCTTTCTGGGGAATCGAATAGGAAGTATAGATTCCTTTGTAACTGTCATCTCCACTCTCCAAAATATAATTTTTGTCCCTAGAATGTTTCAAGAGCTGAACACTGTACCCTGCATACAGGATTAGTTCCTAATGGTTAGCCTGGAACATATGGTGCTGTCTTTTAGAAATTTCTGGAAGCTGCAAGACACTGGACCAGTGATCAGGATTTCTCTAGACCATAAGACTTTAAGCAAAGGTCTGCTCTGAATAATGCTGGAAATGTACTCGGAGGGTGTGCAAACTTAGCAATTGCCAGCATTGAATGAGATAAAGTATAAATTGAAAATGTATTCATAATGATTAGAGCTCAACCGAATGCTTAACATATGGAAAAATAATTAGCTGATTATAATCAGGCACTTTCTTATCAATCATTCTCAATACACATTTTTTTAAATGTTTAAAGAACTGATTATGTATGAGTCTAGAATGTGTTTTTGCTCAGCAGAACTGGGATGGCTGGACTCCCTTGAGTGCTGTTATCACTGGATGACATGGCCATCATGGATCCCATGGACCTGGGGAAGACAAAACACTCCTTCTTCTGTGAAGTGCCTTCACTGTAGTGAGGTTTCACTGTCACACAGCTTTCCCAGCACTGGCATGCCATGCTTGGATCTCCTGGGCCACAGGGCCATGACGCCAGCAAAACCGAAGTTGAGCCCCTCAGAGATTGGTACCTCCATGGCCAGGGAAGAGCTCCCACCAGTGTACACAGAGAAGCTGTTCCCAGTCTTGAGAGGAAGTTTGGACTCTTCCGTTTTGGGTCACTATAGCAAAAACAAGATGGCCCATAACCTTCAACTGCTGGCTAACCAGAAAACCTTGTGTTTATTACAGCTCATTTCTCCTTGTTCAAAGGCAGCTGTGCCTCAGAGCTTCCTCAGCCCCTGGTGGGCCAGGACTACCACCCCAAGTGCAGTGAGAGCCCTTCTCCTTCCCTGCTTCCTCCACTGCATCTGGCAGAGCCAGGGGAGCAGCAGATCCCATCTGGGCAGGTCATCATGCTATGCCCCAAGCTCTCTGCAGCCAGTAACACCCAGCCCCAGAGTCAGCAAGAGCCCTGCCAGGTGGGACATGGATCCAGCGTGCTGGCACCTCAGGGAGCCCCACAGTGGCTGCTCCACCAGGTGGGTGATCCTGGGGCACAGTGTGGGGGGCTGGGGATAGAGGCAGCTCTTTCATTACTGCTGGGAGTGCCTGGTGTGGCAGCTGGCAGCTTCCCTCCCCCAGGAAGCACAGTGATTTTGCAGGATGAGGCTGAGCTACATGGCAAGAAACAATTTCCAGGCTGTGACACTGCAGCATGTCCTAAGTTCATGTGACACAAGTGTGCAGCAGTGATTCCTGTGTGCACAGGATGCCACAGGTTCCTCCTGGAAGCAGGAGCTGTCCACCCCACAGACATGGAATTTGTAACTGTGGGAGGAGGAAGGCTTTATCCAGCAGAATGAATTGAGTTGACAGGTAGGACTGCCTGTCATGGGGCTTGTGGAACTCATGGGAGCTGGGGGCAGGGTGTTGCAGGAGCATTTGGGGAGCTTTTATGGCTGCAAAGTAATGCATCCTCTCTGCAAGGTGCTGCCACCATCCCAGGGCAGCCCCGCTCAGCCATATTCTCCAAAACACACAGGCTGGGCCCTGTAGGGCTGAACTGGTAAGACCCAACATGAGGAAACACTGGCAAAATTAAGGAGCTGAGAAGAGGTGTCCCATGGAAATGAAATTTCACTTTGTTCAGCACTCCCACATGGTTTGTTTGCAATGGGAAAATAACACCAGCTGTCCTGCAGAGATGTGACAGAGGAGCTGGGCTGACCCCTGGAGCTGCACACAGCAACACCGTGGCCCTGGAGATGCCACAGTACTTCCATCTGTAAACATACAGACTACCAAGCACAACTTTCTCCTCCTGCACTGCCCAGACCAGTACTTTTTTACCCCTTAACTCAAAACTGTGATTAAAAACCACCCTAAAGCAAAACAAGAAATAACTGAAAATAGGTAAAATGAAACCCAAAGAAATTTTTGCTCAGGCAGTAGATAAAAGCATAAACTGAAGTACTCCCATAAACTCAGTTGTCTGTGGACAGCTACAGCAAAATGGACGTTGTGCCCTAAAGGGCCCTTGTACTCCTGTGGTATTTAACTCACAGGGCATTATAAAGCAGAGGATTAAAGGGAAGTCTGTAGTTATGCAGGCAGCAATAAATGAGACTCTTCTTGGAAAAAGCAACTAAATAAATAGAGATGGGAGCTCCAGCAAGAGAACAACCCCTTGCTTCTGAATCATGCCTCTCCGGCACCATTCCCCACTTGTGTGTCTATCCATAACTGTGCCAGAACAGGAGGGATAGGGCTTGGAGGCAGTACTCATTTACCCTCTTGCTCTCTTAAAGTTTCCTCTCCTTGCTTTGTAGCTAGGACTGGGTAGATCCTCTTGGAACCTTTTTTTTTTCCTCTGAATTTAAAATGGATATAACAGCAACACCCTACAAATTGAAAAGGCTTTGTTCAAGAGGTGAAAGACATTCATTGTGTGCATGACAGATACGGTAAGGTCTTTAAAAAAAGGGAGTAAATAATAATTTCAATCTAGGTTGAACAGAGCACTGATCTCCAGGTGATTTTATGGGTCTTTTCTACCTTCAGATTTCCAGACATTCCCTACAGAAGTCCATGGAGTTGAATACTTATGGTGAAGAGAGAAAAAGCACGTGACTTCCACTTCATTCTGTTTGCGTGATGGAAACCATTCCTCCAGGTCTGGGTCCTGAACCTTCCTATGCCATAGCTAATGTTACTCTGACCAAAGCACTGCCTGGGCAGCCATGCTGATCCCCAGACATTCCAGGGACACTCCTTTAAAAGGACAACACCACTGTGCTATGCAGGGCTTGGGAATCTGCCTTCACACTTGCTTGGAGACCTGAAAAAGTCACATTGTTCCCCAAAATGGAAGAACACGTGTATTTGCAGACAGGTTAAAATGTTTCATTTGGAATTGAATTTTTTTAAAATGTTGTATTCTAAATTCTGACACTGAATTTGAAATACTCAGCATGAGCAGTCATCTCTAAATGTTAAATCAAAATGCTTTGTTCAAGAATGATCAAAACATGACATTTGCTTATTGAAAGTAGAACTAATGCCTCCTTCTCTGCTTTTATTAGCAAATGAAATTCTGTAAGGAAAAATGAGAATAGTTTCACAATTTTTTCATTTTCTAAGTGATGCAGGTCCTGTCTGAGCCCAATTCCTCCAGACTATTCCAGTCACCTAAGTGCTTTTTCACTAAGAGAAATACAAACCAATTAGGAGAGACACAAAGGTGAGTACAGATCACCCTTGCCATCCCCCAGGGTAATGTAGGGCACACGGGCCAAACTAAGACACCTGAGATGCCTGTGATGTCACACGTTGGCATGTGCATGGTGATTGCTTCTACCACCTCACTGGAGTGAGATGTGGACATCTTTCCCCTCCAACATGCAGGAAGGCATCCCAAGGATGTGAGGCAGAAGGTGTTCATGCTGGAATTTGGCCAGCCTTTTGTTAGGATAAACATGTTCCTGGGACATGCCATGGTGCAGCCTGTCCTGTGCTGCTTTGTCCTTCACAGCCATGCCAAAAAAAAAAAAAAAAAATCTCTCACTGCAAACCCAGGATTTCTGTGAGATCTCCTAAGCCTTTCACCTTGGGTGCTGCAGCCTCTCTCTGCTCCCTGATGATGTCCCCACAGGTCTCACCCCACCTTCTCCCCTCCAAAGGTCTTCCCCTCTCCCACAGAGGCACTATTCAAAATTAACAAAGAGTGGTAGAAGCCAAAAGGAAAAGGGTCTGGTATTTCTGATCTGTTACTAGCTAGGATCTCTAGGAAGGCAAAACATGTTTCTTACTCCTCTGCACCTGCAAGGGTCTTCCACCAGAGCTGAAGGCCTTTGTGGCTGCAATATCAGATGAGTGAATACTGACAGAGGCTGAGGGGCAGGTAAGGGTTTACCTGCACCTATGGGATCTGTCAATGCTGAGCTTACAAGTATGACAGCAGTGAACAGAGCTGAGCGTGGCTAAACCTGCAGCAAAGGTTTAGAGAGCCTTGGAGATCACAGAAAGGCTCTTCATGTGGCTGTGGCTGAGCAGGGTCAATTGTCCCACCTGGCATGGCATGGATATTGTGGAACCAGCTCTGCCATGGGGCAGAGGGGCTCAGGCTGTGGCTGTCATTCATGGGTCTTGGTGCAGGAAGAAAAGCACTGCTTCAGGGAGTAACTTTCAAGAAGAATTGAGTTTAGCAACTTAGCCCATAGGCCTGTCTGCAATATTCTTCATTACAGCCTGTTGTATCTGGGTTGAAAGATGGCTCTGCTGGTAGGTAGCCATCAATCAGTCTCTACAAGGTGATCCCAGAGCTTGATTAATGTGTCTTCATATTAATCTCTTCTTACCTCTGCTTCTGGCTCCCCACTGAGCTGGGGACACACCAAAAGCAGCCTCATACATGGGGGTGACCCTGCCATGGTCTCATCTTTGACCAGGGAGTTGAATTCTCTTGCTGCAGCCACAACAGCCTGCCATGGACCACAGCTTCCACCTCCAGGAGTAATGTGTCTGTGGGGATGCAGGCTGTAGTAGGAGGAGTGACGGGACAGAAGGCAGTTGGAAAAACACAGCATGGCACAGAACTGAGGACTTTTTTCATCCTTTACTAGACAGCACAGTTTGTGCAGCTGGCATGGGAGATCCTACCAGCTGCCTACAAAGGAATTTCCTGCCACAGTGTAGAGGTTGTGACAGGCAGGTGAGTGCTCCTGCCTCTGCCCACGTACGGAAACCTAACCCGGGGACACCAGGCACTTGATTTTGTCAAGGAATTTCATGACAGTAAGGCACCATTCTGATTGTAAGGTATCACACTTGAAAGCACAAGATGCAGTTCACAAGGCAAGAGAATTTCATTTTTCCCTCAAAAAAAGTTAATTATGTTGCCCTCATTAAACACCAAACACATTGATCCACTGGAGCAGAGAGCACCATATGGTTATTCACGATAAATACATCTCTGGAGCCCTGCTGCAACAGTGGGACCCTGCTGGAGATGGATGTGGGGAAGGAGTGTGGAGCTGAACGCACACATCTGAAAGCCCAGGTGCTGCTCAGACTGTGCTGGAAGGGGAGAGGGTTCAGACCCAGGTCCAAAGCTGTGTCTCTTTGCTCAGCAGTGACGTCTGGCTCTGCGGAGAGCGGCCAGACCTGTGCTGGAGTCCTGTGGGCACACAGAGTCCCTGCAGCCCTGCCCACTGCTGGGAGCACACAGTGCTCCACACGTGCCAGCTGCCCCTCTGCTCTCTTATGGAACAATCAATGCAACAGTGGATAAAAATAGGTCCCTTCTTTCAGGGGCAGAAGGGTGGCTTGTCTCGATTTTGCCGAGAATCCACTGTTCCTGGATAACAGCCAAGGAGTCAGTGGCCAGATCAGCTTTGCAACGTTGCTTCTCCTGATGCTGGCCCAGCTACAGGGCCCACAATGATCGCTCCCCAGGAGAGACCCTGCCCAGCTGGATTGAGAGCCCCATAACATGCCTTGTGGGCACTGCTCCTGTCTACACAGCCTCTGTACAGCTGATAGATCAATGATTTGCTCAGTGGTTTTTAAAGCATGCATGCTGTGGCTGAATGTGTCCAAACCAGGGTTCACGGCGAAGAGAAGGTGACTTTGCTGCCAAGCTTTATCCCAGCTGCCTGCTCTAAAGGTAGGACCTGGATCTGGCCATTCCTATTAGCTCCTGATAGCTCCAGTTTACATGCAGATTGGGTAAGAAGTGCATGAAGAGCATGGCAAGCAGTACATCAAGCTGAAAGACACAGAAGACTTCTGTATATTCTCACAGATCTTTTCCAGGTATGCCAAAGCCACACACATTTGCTGCGTGGGCTGCTGTCAGGTCTGTCCTCCAAAGAACATTTGCTGAACTTCTCTGCCTTGTGCTCTGCCTTTAGGGTGTCATCGAGCCAACATGTGGGTTTGGTGCTTCCTCAAAACCGATTCCCTACTGCGGTAGCAATTCTTCCAGCTTTGTACCTTGGGGGAATGTGTAGACCTGAGTGAAAACATCTGCTTTCCTTTTGAGAAGGGGATTGATATAGATGAAGACCAAGACCCTGAAGACACTTCATTTCTCAGTTTCTTTTTATTTCGTTGTGACTTTGACTCCTAAATCCTTTGAATGCTGAAGGCCCAAGTGACCTGGCTAGATAACACCCCGAGGCTACCTCAGCCCGGCATTTCCTCTGGAAAGCAAAGCTAATTTAGAACAAAAACCCCATTAGTCTTGGCAAGAAGCTTGAATTGTCACTGTTTCAAGGAAGCTCCATTAATTACTGTTCCCACTGCACTATGAAAGATCAAATGCTGGGGATCGGTTTTAATTGGCTATTGATTTCTTATGTTATTACCTATGGTTGTGCTGAGATGCTGTCAGACATACTGGATGCTTTTGATTATTCTTTCTGGCAGCTGGGATTAAAAACAGCAGGCAGACATTTCCTGATCTGTAATGGATTGCCATGGTGTGCCAACAAGACTCGTTGGCTGGATGAATGGTCCTGCTCTGCCTATCTTGTGCTGCTGAGCTGCAGTGCAGTTTTGAAGGCAAGTACCATCAGGGATCAGCCAGGGAAAGAGCGGGAAAAACTTCAAAGAGCACGAGGATTTAGTGCTTGCAGAAATGCACTGCTGTCAGCACTAAGGGCAGGGAGAGCCAGGGAGCAGGGACTTGGGCACAGACAAAGCAGAAGAGCCCATCAGTCAGTGATCCAAGGAGAGGCAGATCAGATTACTTTTGCACTGCTGGGGATAACTCCCCAGGCATGCCAACCTCAGGGATAGCCCTGTGTGATCCCAAGCAGGCCAGCACACACAAACCATATCACCACAACCCTGTGCACACAGCCTGCTAATGGCCCTCCTGGGACATGCTTCTCCCTCAGAGCCCATCTGGGGATGCCTGAGCCTGCTCTCTGACATGCTCTCATTAGCTGGCAGAGCTCCTCCTTGTTTAACAGGAGATGCTTTCCTGTCCTCCTGACCCCAAATGACACCTTATTCTACAAATGTCGACTTCCCCTAATTGCACCTTGACAGAGAGAGAGGCAAACCCCTCCTTTCCTCTCCAAGGACTGTCATTTAATTAACAGGCAGGTATCTCTCAGGATTTAGAGGCCAGCTCTAAGCTGCTACTCTCTCTACTCAGTAACTGAGGCCTGTGAAGGCTCATTCCATTTATCTGTGCATTTCAATAACCGCGTTTCTGCTAATCTCGCTATGCGACAGATTTACCTCTTGGATTTACCTCTCATGGACCATGGAGAGAGCAGTTAATCAAATGAACAGTCCACATCTCACTTCTCATTCCCTTCCTGGTTCCTGAGCTCAGATGTCTGTGCTGTAGATGACTTCATAGCAGAGCAATACCTATGCTGGCACCATCACCAGTTCCTAGTTTAATCCAACTCTCATATCTGTCCAACAGACATGACCAGAGATAGCACAGATGAAAGAGAGATCAGAATCAAAGACATCAAGGCTGGCTGGATATCAAGAAGCATTTAATTTGTTCCTCCTTCACAAACTGGGATCATCTCTCTGCAACCTGTTCTTGACATATGTTTTCTAACAGGTTCTTAAATAAAATCCAGTACTGGAGGCTCCCACAAATCCCAAGCAATCTTTTCCAGTGCTTCTTGCCCTCCTGTTAGTTGTCTGAGAGCAAGGCAGAGAACAGTGTTGAAAGGCCATCTTGCACATTCTGCCCAGAAGGACAGAGATTCTGGTGCTTGGGGCCATACCACCTGTCCCGCTGATCATGAGGAGCAGGCTGGTTTTACTTTGGTTGTGGTTTTTGTTTTCATCATGGGTGAAGAGGTAGATAACGGTTCCTGTCCCTCCCAAATGTTTTTGTGGGGCATGCTAGATCTAGAAAAGTCCAAAGAAAACTAGTATATTACTGAAGGTTAATGACTGAGGGTCAAATCCAGACCCCTGCATTTTGTTCCATGGATCAATAGTCTCTGAGTAAACAGATGTATTTTGAGAGTTCAGCTTGGAGATGATCTGACCATTTCAGAACAAATTAAGATAACAACAACCAAATGATCTGTGCTGAGAGAGCTATATGTACAAGGAAGCACTCATGCCCTGACCTTTGACTCCGCGCCGGAAAGATCAGTGCTGCCATGGGATTGTCCGTGCAAACTGCTGCTGATATCTCTATCTTGGCAAATTGCTACCTAAATCCCTTACTGAATAGGTAGAGAGGAGATCACACAAAACAGCTGGGCAGTTGCTGACTGACTGTCTGATTTTATTCACACCTCTGCAGAGTTGGTGACTTCTCCAGCTTTGAGACTCCACACTGCCAGAGGAAGTGTCCTACCGAGCATCTCCAGTGACAGGGTGTATAAACCTGCCTCCAGGACAAGAGTACCCAATGGATGTGAGACACACAAGTATAACTGAAGTGCAAACTGGCTGGAACCACAGAGGAGCTCTATTTCAGCACACCTGCTCTTCAGTAAGTACTTTGTCTTTCAAACCCCTGCTCCTCTGATAGTGAAAGAAAAACTTGGGGGTCAAGCTGGAGGAAGAAACAACTGGAATTTGTGCAATTACTGTAGGACCTAGGGTATCACATTCTGCTATCTAAGGCTGCCCAGCCTGTTACAAATAAATGTACAGACAGCATCTTACATTAGCTCGAAAAAACCAGTGTGGTAGAACTGAGTGCACCTAATGTCCTGCCCTTTCCCCATGACTGAGCATTTCTTAGTTCCTAAATCTTTCCTATCCACCCACAGGCTAGGAAACAAAAGAGGAAAAGGGCTCTGATGCAGAGGAGAAGACACTGAATTGCACAGACAACACTCCAGTATTTCAAGATCCATTGCCACTGTAATTTTCCACGAGAGGTTTTATCCTAAACTTGCAGAAGTTGAACTAAAACCCACTGATGAATAACAAGAGGCTTGGGGCCATGCTGGCAGTCAGGACCAGAACTTTCAATCTCCAGAGCTGCCTTTGACTATTTGTCAAAAGACCCTGCATGAGGCAGTAAGGTTTGGAAGAAAGATAAAGAGAGGGATAAAAGCTGTTCCACAGTGAGGAACTCACTGCAAGCCTTCTAGGGAGACATTGCTGCATCCATCACAAAGTTAAAATGAATGAGGAATTCACCTCAGTTGCAGTGTTCATAGAATGGGTTGGGTTGGAAGGGACCTTAAAGATCATCTTGTTCCAACCTGCCTTGAGCAGGGACACCTCCTACTACTCCAGGTTGCTCAGAGCCCCCATCCAGTGTGGCCTCGAACACTTCCAGGGATTGGGCACCCACAACTTCTCTGGGCAACCTGCTCCAGTGCATCACCACCCTCACAGTAAAGTATTTCTTGCTAATATCAAACCCTACTCTCTTTCAAATTGAAGCCATGACCTGTGCTCCATCACCACATGCTCTTGCCCTAAGTCCCTCTCCAGCTCTCTTGTAGGCGCCTTGACATACTGGAAAGCTGTATCCCCAGACCCTTCTCTTCTCCAAGCAGAACAACCCCAACACTCTCAGACTATGTAGATAGGAAAGAATTCCCTGTGATTGGTCCCTTCCTCTGGCCTGACCTGGCCTTGGCCCTCAGTGGGACAGAGCAGCCTTTTGGCTAGTGCTAGTGCACACCCTGAAATCTGCAGGGCTGAGGAGAAGTCACTCAGAAAAGAGAGATAACCACATCAACAGCCAGGGAGTCACAGCTCATGCTAAAGATCTCATTTGTCACTGAGTTGAACTGGGCAGAAGAGGAGGAGGAGGGTAGGAGAGTGAACACATACTCTCAGCTAGTACTGCTCAGAGCTTATTTCCTCTCCACTGCTGAGCTGGCAGCAGCAGCAGCAGCAACAGCTGGGATTTCAAAGAGCACAAATGCACTATACAATCAAGTTTTACACTGCAGGGTGGCAGGGGCAGAGGCCTGGCAGCACCATATATGAGCTTTTCTACAGGAATGGAGACAGAGCTCACGTGCTCCAGAACATCCCCTCTCCTGCTTGAGCATGGGTGGGCAGCCTGGCAGCACGGGCAGACGTGCTGCACACAGCCCAAGCAGAGCCAGCTCTGGGCAAGAGAACCCACGTACAGACATGTTAACTCACTGCATCTGTAATGCTTCCCACTGGCTTTTGAGTTTGTGGGAAAGCCAGCATGCCTGGCACCCCAGGACTGCCAGCTGTGCAGGGAGGAACATGAGACAAGGGGGTGCCCCAAGTCACGACTATGAAATGTTCCTGGGAATGGGATGTCTAATTGTTCTTTGGCTGGAAAAAAGAACAAAGCTCCCAGCTTAGGGCATTATGCTTTATGGTGACATCAGTGGAGATGCAAATAAACTTAGTTTTTCCTCAGAGAAGGTGGAAAAGAGAAATAGAGGCCAAATCCTTGGAAAAAATAACAAAAACAAACAAACAAACAGAAGAACCTTCTGTCTGCCCAGTTCCCCTTCAGTTCAAGGTTGGCATGGTTTGTTCTCTGCTATGTGGGAAGATTTAGCTCCTATTAACAGATGAGCTAATCAGTTCCCCTCAGCTCTTGAAGCTTTATCAAAGCCAGTTAATCATGTTACTGATGTCTGCCCGGCTCAGAGCTCTCCACTTCTGTCCCCTGCCAACAAGGCAACACATGTGCACACCACACATGCACAGGGAAATTTTATTTTCCACTTTCAATTCTACCAGCAAGAGAACATAGCCTGTTGTGCCTACTGAGCCAAGATATGCGTGCTGCCCATCTCTCTTTAACACACTTTGTTCCTGGGGAAATGTGGTAGCTCCGCCAGCATCACATGAAGAAGCAGGGTGATCTCTACAGGCCAAGCTCACATCTCATTGCTAGCACAATGGTGGCAACAGTGGGAGGAATTGGTCTTGGCAGGCCCAAGTCCTGTGCTGGAAGGCTGCTGAGGCAAGAGCCAAGAGCCATTTGAATCTGGACACCAGGGTTTGCAGTCCAGAATTCTGGTCCTGACACTGGGTCTGTTTTACTTCTCCACCCAAATTTCACCATTGCTGCTCTGTCCTTCTTCTCCTGAGGGCTGGAATAGGGGCTGTTCTTCCCTCTGGAATGACTCTATCCACACATACACATATCCACCAAGTCAAGATGACTGCCTTTTCCCACTGAATTTGGGAGGGCTTCTTCTAACTCCATAACAGTGACGCCAGGACCTGGGCATGAAAAGATCTTTGGTTCCCTTTTTGCTTCCAGTCAGGGTCACTTGAACTGACAAGTGATCTTGTGGCCTGGGCTTGGGTGGACACTGCTCAGGGGCACATTTGGAGGTGGCTGGTGCTCACCAGAGTGTTTCAGGAGCTGCTGCAGATATTGGCAGCTATGTCTCTCCATCCTGCAGACCTGTACTGGTCCCAGGGAGACTCTACTGGGGTCAGGCTGACAGCAGCTGCTGTGCTCTCCAGGCTTGTGCAGTGTGAGGCAGCTGCATCCTCAAAGAGCTGCTCTGTACCAGCAACCTGACAAGGACCCCAGGCTGGCCCATGACCTGGTTTTGACTTGCAGCTCCAAGGTGGGCCAAAGAAGGAGAAGCCAGTCCTGCCTGGCAGAGAGACTGCACTGGAGAGCCAGGGAGCTGCATGTGGAGAAACCCTGCCATGCCCAGTGTGGGGCAGTCCCTAAATTAGCTATTCCAGGAGGAAAGGAGTTTCTCTAAAGCCTTACACACCCCAGCCTCCCCCAGACCTCCCCACCCACTTCTTGCTCTGAAGAGACATCTGGTTCTCTTTGGCATTTTTGCAGGTCCCTCTGCCACCCCAGTCAAGGAAACACTCTGGGGCTGCCCAGACGAGCTGAGAGAATGGTGAAAAATGGGCCATAAAAGCAAAGAGGAGGAAAAGCTGTGGGCACTCAATCCAAGCCAAACTGTATGGTCTGGCTCTGCAGGCCACGTCCCACTCCTCTCCAGAGGTGAGTGAGCCATGGCCGCCGTGTGAGATATGGTCACCCACCTATACAGACAATGTCCATGAAGCCGTACATTCCATAGCAGATCTGGAAGAGCAGGTCCTGGCGCTGCCACTTGGCTGAGGGACTGAAGGTCGACCAGATGAGCCATGAGATACTGGCGATGAGGAAGAGGGAGCCCAGGATGGCCGCTGCTATCTGAACCTTCTCAATGACTGTCAGAGAGATGGCCTGCCACTGTACAGGGAAGGGACAAGAGGGAGGGAGGAAGGACAAAAGAGAAGAGATTAGTTACTTGGAGCACATCACTGTTTTACACCATCGTGGTGGCTTTGGAGATCTCAAAGAGCACCTATGGGCATAGGTGCTTTTACCCCATCCGCATCTGGGATGGAGCGTGGCAGTTGTTCAATAGTGCATGGTCTTGGGTTTCTTGACAGAAAAGAAAATAAAAGAATCCTGCATCTCACCAGGAAAGCACAGCAACCTGAGTGAGGCAGGATGGATGAAGGCACCAAAAATAACATGCCCATGACAGTAGATCTGTGATGGCCATCACAAACCGTAAAGCTACTCCATGAAATAGAGGGAGTTGCTCCCAGCTGCTCCCTCAACAAGAGGCCAGGCAAAATCCTCACCCAGGGCATCCCAGTACCAAAAGAGTAAGTATCTCAAAGAACCAAGCTTTCTTTTGAAGGCCTCACATGAGCTGGCTCTGTGCCACTTTGTGAGATCTGACATGATCACAGCCCTAAGTAGAATCTCACAGTGGCAATGCACATCCCACAGAACGTGCTACAAACAACATAAGTTGTTGTGGTCAGGACACCCTGCCTTTAGATGATGACATATTCAGGCTGTGTTCCAAGGTAAACGTCAATGCTTCTTCCTCAGAAAAAGAAAAAAATAGAAATAACTCCTCCAAATCCATTCACTTTGTCAAAGAGCTTTGTATAAGCTACGTTATAAATATCCTAAACCCAGACTCCTCTCTGTCATCCAGCATAAAACCTCCCCACTCAGATTTACACTGCTGAGAAAACTGTCCTATAAAACCAAGAGCAGAAATTGGAGACTTTAACAAGACTTGGGGATGTGGTCCACAGCATCTTCTGCAAATCAAAAATAAAATCTGAAAACAGAGAGAGAGTCTCTCCTGGCATTTAAGTATATAGGCCACCTCTAGCTGTGAGATACATGCCCTTGAAATCACAGTGGGACTGGCAGGAGGATAAACAAAGATGGACTTCAACCTCCTGCAGGTATAGAGGATTCAGAGGAGCTGAAAATCTTTAGCCCAGATTCAGCCCGAATTCAGTTTCCCCGTGAAGTGACAGTCTTGTGAGCTCTCAGTGCCCTGCACGTGGTCAAACATATCCTAGGACAGCAGGATCACCCAGCAAGCCTTGTCCCATCCTTCTGCAGTGCAAGAAGGGAGTTCAAGTACTGGATATCTCTTCAGTGCTCAGGCCAGCCAGGAGTTAGCAATATTTTTTGCAAGGACTTTTGAACCCAGACTGAAGGGCAAGAAGCACAAGGTGACTTGTGCTGGTACAGGCACACATGGCACTGTGACCAGGCCAATGACCAAACCCCTGAACCAAATGCACTTCCCTGAAAAGGGCTGCATTTGGAGAGGGACAAACGAGAGCTTAAACAAAGGCTGAGGTCTGTGGGTGGCAGCTGAAGGAGATTCCTCTGCCTCTGCCAGCTTTGCTCCTTGGCTTACATCCTGCAAGGGCAGACAGCCCTCAAATTGTCTACCATGGATGTGCAGCACCAGTGAGGGGGGCAGTACCAGCTTATTTGGTAGTTGGCCACAGAAATGGCCACTGAGCTACAGAGCAGAGAGAAAGCTTGTTCCCCCCTGAAGCAGGACTGGGCTCAGCTAAACCTAGTCTCTTCTCTGGGCTCAGCTACTGCAGTCCAGCTACTTCCTGCCATCTGCCCCAACAGCTGACCCAGCCAAAGGCAAACACTTAGCACTGGGGCCACTCAGTAATCTTTTCAACAGCCTGTTCCCACTCTGCCACAGCCTGACCTGCTCCATGCCTCCACCAAATACATCTGGCCCCTGTGTGCCACTGAGAAGGTCCCACAGTGAACAGCCTGGAAGTCCCAATGCTTCAGAGGTGCTGGAGTCCACAGGAGAGGTGCAGTGGTGTAACTCCTCTCCTGACATCAGGCAGAGCAAAGGCCACCCAGCTCCCATCACAAATCTGGCTTCTGAGGGTGGGATAAGCAGCTCTGCCATCCTCCCATCAGCTCTCCAGCTTCATTCTCAACAGCACCACAAGCCAATGAAGGACAAATCTGCAAGCAATGCCATTAGCCCAGAGCTCCAGGACTAAATTCATGTGGTGGGGAGGGAGCTTGGCTATGTGCATGGGGTTGCAGTTCCGCCCCTGCAGCTTTCCCCAGATTCATCTCCCCTTCCACTGCCTGTGGCTGACTCGGAGGGAAGGAGAGTGCTGAGAGCACAGCCTGGTGCTGCGTGCGAAGGCTTTACCGCAGGCCCCGCACACTGACCCGCGTGCGCCTGTGCCAGCCAAATCATTCTGCATCATTTCTCTCTCTTGAGGAGGTAATGGACTGGCTCCTTACCATCTGCCTGGCACACTGCAAGGCCTCTGGTAGCAACAGGTCCTTCCAAGGTAGCAATTAGAGGAGAAGGGAAGGAAAGAAAAAACTGTTTTCTACAACTAGAAACCATGTACAACCAACACCATGGCTTTGCAAAGAAAGGGAAGCTTAGGTGTAGCACTAAATACACTGTCAAAGGGGATGGGGCTCAGAGAACAGAAGAGTTACACCTGAGTGCAAAACTCAAACTCTGCTCCCCTTGGCTGGGAACAGGGAGGCTGAAACACTGGCAGGGACAGTGCCTGCCACTGCTCAGCTGGCAGTGGCTGCTGGGAAGTTCACTGTGGTGATAATGAAGAGCCTGGAGTCTGTCAGCTGTGCCAGGGGGTAGGAGGCTCTCCCCCTGCATCTGGCACTAAGTGACAGTGACACACACAGCAGCAGTCCTGACTCTGTTCAGAAGGTGGCACTGGGGTGTGATTACCCTCTGGCAAGGAGGTAAATGGGTCAAAGCTGAACATTGGGGAAAACAGCCAGCAAGCAGAAGAATTTAATATTTTCCAGTAAAAACAAAAAGAAGTAATAAACGTATTTTCTCTCTGGCAACATTGGGAACTGCAATTTAGTGTCCCAGATCTAGCTTGAGCCACTAATAACTAGAGTCATTATTTTTCATCTTTTAATTCCATTTTGCTACACATCTTAGTGTATGAGATAGAAGATATTAGCGTGAGACAGAAGATAGAGCCTCTAACCCCCATGAGTGCTCAGACAGAAAGGTCCAAGAGCTGTTCAGAGGTGGAATGTGCTGATGAATTTCAGCTGCAGGAGCTCAGCTTGATGTGTCCCAGCATTGGTAGCCTTAGGAGGTCACCTCAATCACAGCACTGTGTCTTTCTGATTTCATAACAGCCCCTAGAAAATCATCCCTTTTCCCAAGCCCTCTCCACCCTCATTATGGCCAGCAGACCAGGGACTTGGCAGATGACCCTATCATCCTTGGGTCACCAGTAGAGCTGCTCAGCAACTCTGGAGTCCCTCTACTGGCACATCTGAAACCCCCAAAGCTCTTTGTCTGAATGCCTGGCAGCAGACACAGCCCCCTCCTTCCAAATCTCCAGCTCAAATGTTCAAGATCTAGCAAGATCACAGTGTCAAGCAATCCCACCTTGTGGGAAGAGACCTAAAGCTGAGCCCTTCTTCCCTCAGCTGATAATGACTAGAGCTCCTGGTAACCAGTGAGCAGCACTAAAGTGCACCTTTAACACCTCAGCTCACCCAGGTTGTCAATCAGGGACATGACCTTTAGGCAGGTAGAAAGCCCTACAGATGCTCTGCCAGTGCTGAACAGGGCAGAACTAAGGACTTGGTGGTACCAAAAAGCTTTAAAGGCTCCTACAAGATAACAGGATCAGCTTTGTGATCTCCAGACTCACAATGGCTTCAGAACATGTCCAAGCAGTTCTCTGTGATGGTCTGCCATCCACACTGGAAAAGTGCTCCAACCCTCCAAACCATTCTAGAGAAACGGTCTGGAGCTGTCTGTCCTCTGCTATCATCCCCCTGGGCCAAGTGCTTTGGCACACCACCCATGTCTGCAGGTGCAGACCACTCTCTCTCAGACCAGTTTCCCCAAGTTTCCCCATTTTGCCCAAATCACAAAGCTCTGCAACCCAGATGCCTCAGAGAGGGCTTCTTAGGAGCTCAGGTCTGACATTTGTGATGACTTTAGTCAGGGTCCAAGCTGGTACTGCTGCCTTTGTATGTCACTTGCTCTCCTGCACTGTTTCATAACCTGCAAGTTGGCCTTGACAAAAACCTGTTTCCCTGTTTGCTTCAGTGCTTCTGCTTATAGATTTGTAAGTGAAAACCTGGTAATGTAACACAGATGAACAATGTCATTACTATAGTATTTAATGCCTGATCTGTATTTCCCTGTCTTTGGCACTTGCAGTCTACAAAGCTTCCCAAGCACCAGCACAAGCATATCCAAGGCAGATACTGCCTGCAGAAGATGTCTATGTCTTACTGCAGCAGCTTGCAAAGAAGTCTCATTTGCTGGAAGAGCCTTCCTGCACTCCCCTGAGAGCTCCTCCATGCCTGCCTCAGGCAGTTCAGTTTATTTTTATTGCTGTATCTGACACGTCCCCTTAATACACATCATTAACATCCTGAGCTGTGCTAGTCAGCAATTTAATTCTCAGACCCAGGGTCACAAGCAAGAGAGGTTATTCCTAGAAGGTTGGAGAGGATCATTTGTAGCTTAGGTGTGGTTCTCCCCTTGCTGCTGTCCCAAGACCCTGACCATCAATTATCTTCTGGAGGATGGGTTTTTTTCACAAATTCACCAAGCAAAATTAAGCCACTGCTGTGGCATAGCTTCCCTGCTGTACACTTACAGATGCTGTGGCTTACTCAGATACTAGAAAAGCAGCTAGGAGGAGGGAGGGCCCAATAGGGCCAAGTAATGGAAACATGCAATGATGAAAACTCCCCTCCTCCATGTGCCACAGCATCTGGTAAGACTCAGGCTACAGCACTGGCATCCTGGAAAATTCCTGTTATAACACACAGGCCCTGAAGTCTCTCTTGCAGTGACTGCACCCATTGCTTGCAGGCTGCAGCTGAAGCTCAGCAGGTATCAGCAAAACTCATGCTCAACACAACTGATTCAGCAGGCTGGGACAAGCAGGAGACATCAGTAAACTTGCCTCAAGTTTTTTAGCTCAGCATCTCAGGCTGAAGTTCAAACACCCTGTGAGATCAGCTGTTCTTGCAGTTGTGAGCATCCTGATGAAGAGGCCATATAAGAGCACTCATCAGCCCGTAACAGATCATCACCATGGATAAAATGGAGCCAGAGGAGAACACAGACCAGATCCCAACGTCAGCACTGGATAACTGGAGATCTTTGGAGCTGAAACATCCCACAATGCAGGAAGAGTCACAGATAACAACTGTAAATCAGAGCTGAACTCATCAAGACTGCAGACAGTTGTTGGGAAGGTTGGTTCAAACAGATTTTCTCTTTGCTAAAATCAAAGCATCAGAGTAGATGTGGTTCTGGACTGACTATAAAAGAGGTGTATAGATAAAATACACTCAGAGGCCCATCAAAGCAGATACCCACTCCACTATGTATCAGCACCAGGGTGCAGGCAGTACGATCGCATGCTTCTAAACCCCTGTGCCTTCAGGGTCTTTTAAAGATCATGGGCTTTACACAAGTATTACAATGGAAGGAAGCATTTAAAGCCTCCAAGCCTGTGACTCCTGTCTTGGTGACTGGCAAACTGGAGAGCAGAATGAATTGGTGGATGGATGGATGGATGGATGGATGGATGGATGGATGGATGGATGGATGGATGGATGGATGGACAAAAGCTCTGGATTTCCTGGTTGTTCACAGCTGGTGGAATGTTTTTGCTTATTCACTGCCTGACTGCTGCTTGGCAGGACACCTGCTATGTTGTCCAACAAATTTAATCCCCCCGTCTCAGCAGGTTAGCACTATTGCTGCTTGAAGACCTTTGCTCTTAAATGCCTGCAATCCAGGGAGCAGGGAGTGGCGTGGGTTAATTTACAGAGATTAATTCTGCCAAAATAGAAGACTAAAGGTCTCTCTCTGGTATGAAGCATCATCATAGCCTGGAGGCTGGAAGGAGCCTGTGTTAATTATGCATGAACCCGGCTGTAACTTCTCTGCCCACACCATGAGTCTCCAGACACATCTGGCCCATGCTGTGCTTCTAAGCATTCCAAAAAATGTGCAGCAGATGTCAAAATGGGCAGAGAAACATGCAGGTCCCAGGGAACATGTGGGTGTTGGATGTGCTGCTCTGCTCAGACCAATTGGATATGCTTCAGGGAGCCCAGGGTCTGCCAGAGGCCTGGATCTGGCTTCCCAGCAGTCTATCAGATACAGGACACAGGAGAGAGGTAGGCCATGTTGCTGGTTAGAATATAGCCAGGCTCGGATCATCACCCAAGTAGGTTATATTGGACAAGGACATGAGGCTTGTGTGGTCCTTGCCTATATTACAATGGTCAGGAAAAAACAGATGACCTTGACTTCTTACAGCATTTGCCCTTCAAAAACTGTGCTTGAGAAATTCAGGGGATTTCTTGTAATAAAAAAGCTGGGCCCAAGTTCCAGCACACCCTGAGAAGAAAGGTTAGGGACTTTGAGATATACTTGCATGTCCAGCTGGTCCGTGTTATCCACACGTGCGGTGCAGACCATGAAGAAATGATGCTCCTCCTACCTGCACATGCTGTTATGGGATACAGTGTTGGGGCAGAGTTAACTACTGTGTCTTGTCTTCCTCCTTTTCCCAGTATCTTACCAGATGGTGAGAGCCACTGAGAAATGAGGCATTCATGGTAAGGGGTTACAGGGGGCCCAAGCCCTTAGTACTGGTAGGAAGTCCTGGCCTGGTGTATCAGCCACTTCCCACAGGATTTTGCATATTAATGCCAGGGTAGCATCTGCTTCCCAGCAGTGCCTTTGTGCTGGCACCAGACAGGGCACCCAGGCACACAGATGTAGCTCTACACACTGCATTTATTCCAGGCCAAGTGGTTTTTCACTCCAGTTGCTTCTTCCCATCCTCCAAATTTCCCAGTGCTTCTGTGAGAAGTGCTGTGAAGTCTAAGCCAGCAATGTAAAGGCTCCAAGCCCCAGATCTGCACAGTCCTGTGGGACCCTTGCTCCTGGAGCTGAGCTCTCTAACTCAGCTGTTTCTGCCACTCCATGTTCATGGCAAAAGCCATCAGATCAGGCCACTTTCTGACAGGGGAAAGAGAGAAGCTTTGCACGGGCTCTGAAATTTGTGTGTGTGTGTGAGGTGGAAGCTTGTTCATGAGCAGCTCCAACAAATTTTAGCTGAGTGAGGAACAGGAAGAAAGTCACTGACCCATTGCCCTGAGCCACCTGAAAGTGCAGAGTGTTTTGAAGTCATTCATTAAAAGCAGTTCTGGGGACACAAGGGCTCACAAATTTGTACTCACAAACCTTCAGTGCTGCTCAGCATTGCATCCCCAATCTGAGATGCAGGAAGCATTAGGGCACTCATGGAGCAGCTTTCCAGAAATAAACAAAAGCTGCTTTGTCCACATCTCCCCTCCTGCGTTTCAATCTGCTCTGAGTTACTAGAGCCAAGAAATTTAAACATTCTGGGTCTGAGGCTTGGGATGAAACTACTGACGTGTCCAGCCCATGGCTCATGGAAAATTGAATCAGAAGCTGTAGGGACTCTCAGAGAGCAGGCAGGTTCTTCCTTCCCCTCAGCAAAGTTTCCCCATGATGTCCCCCTAATTTCAGTACTTCATTTAAGTCTGGAGTCCTAATGGGTTGCCCCTTTTTCCTCAATGTGGTAAGTGACCTCAGGCCTGGAAAAAAACCACACAGAGATCACAGTTTGAAGGAGAGAGCAGGAGTTTGCATTCCCCCACTCCCCTGTACAACTGGGCACCATCACCAGCACTGTCCTTGCTTCCTGTTAGAGAGTGACCCACAGAGGGCCAGGCACTAGACAGACCAGAATCCCAACAGACATGACCCTGGTCTCTAAAGCACTGTTATGCCTCTCCAGTCCAGATGATGCTGATTAAGCAGAAGTGTCTGGATATATTGTGCTTCCTTATGGCTGAGGCACTAAATGATGCTCAGCAAAGGCATGCAGTAATTAATGCATCTTCAGGCATTGCCCCCACAATAAATCAATAGCTATTAAGGATAATTTATCCCATTTTTAATAGTCACACAGGTTTCCCCATTCTGAATCGTGATTTTAAATCACCAGTCTGTACTGTGACTTATTTACAACGTTTTTCAGACAAGAAAGAACGTGGGTCCTTGAATGACTTTCACAGACACATCAAGATGTGCTTTACCAGTTGTGTGCACATCTGCAGAAGTCCATCAAGAATCAGACTTGAAGAGACCAGAGCATCAGAGTCAACACCTCCTGTGCCATGCCATGATTGTGTGAGAGCAGTAAAGTGAAAAAGGGGGTGAGATCAGAGAGGAGAGCGCTAAGAAGAACCCTCCATCTGCCTCCACCATCCCTCACGCCAACACAGCAGAGTCTCAGCAGGAGGAGATCAGGATTAACGGCACAACTATAAACACGTGGAGTCTCGACTGCTCAGTCACAGACTGTGTGCTCTGTTGCAGTAAATCCCACAATGGCACAGTCCTTGCCTGGCCCTGGAGGCAGGCACACCTGGGGTCTCCAGTGGATGAACACATTTGAATGGCTGTGAGGTGTTAGAGCACTATTGTGGAATTTTCAACAGGAGGCAAGTGAATATAGGAATTGCCAGGGAGAGAAAGAGCAGACTCCCAAGGGATGCTCCCAGAACCACTGAGCAGAACATGGGGCCTCTCTGGACCAGCCCCTGGCAATCCTTTCTAAGTGTCACAGACATAGGAATCCATGTGACTAGGGAAGGAAAACCCACACAGGTAAAATCCACTTGCTCCCAGAAACAAAAATTGAAACAAGAATAAATAGACTTTGAAATGTCTCTAGTACCTTTACCTGCAGAGGGTTCTTTGTGCTTATGGCAATGACGTGATACTTGTAGTAACACAGCTCACAGCTCCAGCAGCCTCTCTCGCTAATCCATTTGATCAGACATGGCTGGTGCGTGCACTTCACAGATCCATCGCATCGACACGGGCTCAGCAACTCCCCCTGAAACAGACAGACAGCATCAGCGAGGCTCCCTTCCTTCCACAGCACAGCACACATGGCAGGCATGCAGAAGCTCCCTTATCCACCATTTGAACTTTCTTCCTTTTTTACCTTGTTTGGCTCAGGCAATCATGCTGCTTCCATCTCTTTTCCTCTAATAATGCTTGGCTGATGTGAACTGAGACTGTCAGGGATGTAATGGTCTCAAATACCAGGGTCTTACATGCCTTGTCACCACTGAAGGAAAAGCTGGATGAGCACAGCTCTTACCACTCCAGGGGACTCACACTGACCCCAACTAGTGGACACACCTCTGTTGGCAACCAGACACCACCAGTTCATTGCTCAGGTTTTTGTCTCTGCTACCTGTTTTAGAAAGTGAGGTTGGTGGTGGTGATGAGTTCTGAGACAGCCTCTGCTGCAGACTGATGTACTGCTCAGACGCAGGTAGCTTCCTCAGGCCCAGGCATGCAAAATGTCCTCAAATTTCTCTCCCACACTGTCTACCACCCCAGACAGTCACACTGGTGAACAACAGGGCTGGCTATTTGCACCCTAGAAGCAAGCAAGATGGAGAACAAATTGTGTTCTGGCCTGTGACCCAGACAGTTATGAGTGGTGGCCAAAACACTGAACCTCCTGGCTCGTTCCCTTGTTTCTGGTGCAGCTTTCAACAGGGTATCCACGAACACCCCATATTATTCTGGTCTATCTGCTATTATCCTGTTCACCATAAGACTGAATTCCTCTGTGCACACAAGCTCAGGAGCCCTTTACAGTTGTTTGCCATTGCTTATTTAGGTTAGGGAAGAGCCATTACATTTTACTCCTCACTGTTTAGTGTTTAAAAGCCATGGTATAGATTCCAGTAGTCTCTTTAGCTGTGCTCCAAGATGAAAAAGCTTTTAAAGGCAGAATAAGAATATCTATGGGACAGGGAAGGTTGGATCATACTGTCAGCATTGGGGAGAAGATATTTGCTCTTACATCCCAGATCAGCCTCATCACTAACCTGATGGAGCACCAGGATAACAGACCCTGGCATTGGACACTGCTGGATATGGTAAAACACATCCATTCCAACTGCCTTGGGTTATGAACCAGATCCTGCTCTTGCTAACCCTGGTGGGAAACTGTCTCAGCTTCTAGGTCACTACATCAGGTCTCAGGTCCTGAGGAACTGAGGACGACACTGGGCAAGAGTGATACTTCTTTTTATGAAACCTAATGCGAACATGTTAATCGTTTCATTTGTTTCAGCTAGGTCACCTAAAAATGTCATCTTTCATGAAATTTTAGAAAAACTGTAAATAACTGTTTATGTTACAAACACAGCTTTGGCTCTACTTGTTACTGGTTTTCATTACATATTGGAGAGGATACAAAGGGAGAGGGGGAGCAAGGAGAGTTGTAGGCTCCATGAACCTTTTCCACCTGGCAAGGGGTGACATGACAAACCAGAAGAAGGGAAGTAGGGAAGGATTAGATGGGGGAAAGGTGCACATGGGAATGAGCACTGACATTTGCCACTCAAACTCCCCATGTGAGGTACAATTTGAGGGGGCTCAGGTTTGGCTGTGCATGTATGTGCCCTTGCCTGAGACTGGGGTGGGACATCACCAGAGTGATTAGGAGCCCAGAAGAGCAGGTACTGCCAGACAGGATGCAAAAGGGGAGGGACCAGAACTTGGCACAACTCCTCACTTCCCCACTTGCCAAACCTCTTCCACACCAAGAGCCAGCCTGGTACAAGGATCACTGCTCTGTGCCTCTGGTCTGCCCTTCTCATCTCAGTCCCTGGTGCCTTATTTTGTCAGCAGCTTTGCCCCTCAGCACACAAGTGCAGCCCCAGCAGTAAGGAGGTCATGCAGAATCCTCCCAAATCGGCAGCATCCCTGCCTTTCCACCCCACTGCATACCTGGGTCTCTTGCAGGGCTCAAAATGGTGAGTGCAGGACCTGGGCTTTGTCTAATGAGCAGCTGGAGGCATGGATGATGAGGGATCAGGAATGAAGCAGAATGGAGCAGGAACCAAGAGCAACAATCTCCAGGCAAAGGCAGAGGGGAAAAGCAGCAGCTACAGCATGGACTCGTGTTGGCTTCTGGGGCTCAGTAATAAATGAGTCTCTGAAATCTGAGCTTCTCTCTTCAGAGCCAAGAGATGTTCACAGATGTCCTACAGCACCATGGGGACCCAGTCTCCCTCCCTAACTGTGATGCTCAAACACACAGTCCTGCCAGCTCCTACAACCTCAGGATTCAGCTGTGGAGATGAATCCCGCAGTAACTTGATTTTAGCAAATCTAGCAAAAACTCAATTTATCACATTTTCTCCAGCTGTCTGAAATATTACATCCTTGTATGTGGCACACAGCTATTTTTGCATACTGTGAATCCCAATTCTATCCACAGCAGGCATTTGTAGAACACTGCCACATGCACACACGTGCACATGCACTCCTGTACCAGCAGAAAAACAAACACCAGGGGCATATTAAAGGAATAAATCCTTTGTACAGCAAAGAAGAAGGAGTCTCATTGCTGGCTGTACAGAGAGCTTAGGAACAGACCATTGGCTGTAATACACAGGAAGGTTTTGCTGTACAGAGTCCTCTGCTGCTAAAAGCTACAGGAACACAAAAGCAAACCCAAAGTGAGACAAAAATCACAACAATTAGAGATGGAAATTAAATCCCTAACACCCATTTTTGCAGGTTTGTACATGATGGGTCTGCACAACATATTCTCCAGTGCTCAAACTGCAGCATTCCCACCAAATCCCTTAGGGGACTGCAATCCAAAAATCCTTTGAAGGGTCTATTTCCCTTCTTCACAACATTTATTTTTGCAACTTCCCATTGTAGCGTTATATCCCATCACTGGGATGAGTCTAAGCAGCATTTTTCCGTTGTCAGTAACTAGTGGAGAAATGCTCCCCAACTGCAAGCTTCCTCCTCAGTTTGCTCACTACCGTCTTGTTCTTCTGAAACATTGAAGTGTGCTTTGGAGTCAGGGCACCTTTTTTTTTTTTTTTTTGGCTGTTATCCAAGTCATATATTATATATATTATATATATCATATTCTTCCCTATTTCTCGATATGATGGAAGCTTGTCTCAAGGAGCAGCAAGGGCAAGGCCAGGCTGAACTGGCTTTACCCTGAGGAGGGCAATACTGCTGGAGATGCACCAGTAGAGCAACTCTGCTCCAGCTCTGTCCTTTCCGTCTGAATTCCCAATCTGTCCCCACTGCAATACGTCAAAGTGGTTAATGATTATCTGGCCCCTGCTATTTAAAGCCTACTAGCAGGAGTGTTGAGAAAGGATGGGGAAAAAATTATTGCCAGTGCGTGTCTGTAGTGCTCAGTATATCCAGGGAGAAAATAACCACGTCAGTAGCAGCGTCACCCCTGTTGAGTGGTGGTGGCAGAGTTTTGCCTGGCTTTTATCTGTCATTTATCAGTGCTGGGAGCCCATCCGCAGCTGCAGCTGCTCGCCCACCAGCAGGCAGACAGGGGATGTGTTTCCCAGGCCTGTTCTTTTAATTGCAAATTAGGTACAGCAAATTTGGCCACCCAATCTCCTTTAAACATGGCAGGACTGGGGATGATGGTGTCACTGGACTAGGATGTGCTTGGTCTCCTGGGTTGGCCCAACATCCTACTACCACGACCATTAAAGCAAACATTTTGAAAGCCAGTGCAAGCTGTACAGAAAACCAAGACAGCTGCTGATGATCTTAAGACCTGCAGTTTTTTCTTCACCTGTGCATTTTTCCTGCTCAGGTATGCAAAGCAGCACAAGCATCAATCAGAGAAGCAGTGCCCTGGGCCAGAGCAGGTCAATGAGAAGACACTGGAGGAGTTGTCCCATCACAAGGGCTGCTATCTCTCTTTGGGGGTGTACATGCAGCTGCTGCTGCTGCTCACAGATCTGCATGCGTGCATCTGACTGCTAGCATTTATGTCTTGTTTGCAGAAGGAAGCCAGGGTCATTTAATTTCAGGTCTTCAGCTGTGTCTCCTAAATATATTTAAATCTTCACATTGAGTTTAAATGGAATGGGAAGTTTTATTACAGCAAATAAATGCCAAATGATTTCTATATTAGGAACATAATTACAGCCAAATTAAGTAAAATGGCAAAGAGAAGCCCATTGTTACACAGCTGGTAAACTTCAATAAACATGTTCTAATGACCACTCTGTCTTCACACACTTAGAAGAGTTGCCCTTCTATCCTTTTGAACTATACACATAATTACCAGCATCTCAAATGCTTCCCCATGCATGCAAGCCCTGTGCCAGCCAGCAACAGGCAACAAGGGACGTGGAACAGGTACCTATGTGTACGTGTGTGTATACGTATGTATTAGATTGCATGAAATTCTCCAGCACTGGGACAAACTGACACAGAGTGTGGACCCAGAGAGGAGTGGAGCT
Source organism: Haemorhous mexicanus (assembly GCF_027477595.1). Taxonomy (NCBI): domain Eukaryota; kingdom Metazoa; phylum Chordata; class Aves; order Passeriformes; family Fringillidae; genus Haemorhous; species Haemorhous mexicanus. The sequence continues at coordinate 14,379,869 of NC_082348.1, forward strand.
AATTCTCCTGTGGTGTCAGGACAGCACAGGACATGGTTATGTATGGAGCTCTGGTGAGATGGCATTTCCCCAGGCACCTCAGCAGAGCTGGGTGCTGATCCCAATCTCCATCTTGGCAGAAATCTGCTGAGAGACTTTTCTTGACCCAGCTGGGGGAATACCCTAACTGGGCACTTCCCTAAAATCAGGAGACCCTATAGGAGAATCTATGCAAGTGATTGCAAAAAGAAATCATCCAGACTGCCATCTCTGTGACCAGAACTGGCTCATCACACAGATCCCCCTCAAAACCTGATATCCCTGTGCCATGCAGAGACAGCACTGCCCATGGCAGGCAAGATCTGTGTGCCCTGGGGTGCTATGAGTTCCCCCATCCCAACAGCAAGAGAAAATGCAGTCCCACAAAGGAGAAAAATCCAGCTCTGGACAATTGTTTTCTGTTGCCTAGCTGTGATTTTATTAAGTCTGTGACTGCCTGGCTGAAGCCTCCGGTGTGTGCTCTTGGCCTGGCAGCTCCCTGGGTCAGGACCATGTCTCTGCAGGGCTCAGCTGTGGCAGAGGTGTGGGCCCCTCTCCAGGATTCCTCTATCTCTTGGCAGTATGAAGGAGCAGCTACAGTTGGGCATGTCAGGCTGGGGGCTCTGAGATGGGTGTAGTGGGGGCACAGCTTTTTCATGGTTTTCTGCAATTTTCAATGGGTATTAGCTGTTCTGTGTGCCTCAGGCATCTCTGCCTACAGGCTGGGTGTGAGCAGACAGAGATCTCAGCTTTAGTGCACCCAGAAAAACCATCACACACCCCTCTGGGACCACCAGGAGTATTTTGGTGATGTCTGGGAGTGTGGGCGCTGGTTGGGAAGGGGATGTGTCTCACAAGGTCCTGAGCCGAAACCCCACGTTTGTTCCAGTGAGTCTTGTCTGAAAAGCCATCACGTCTGCAGAGCTCCCAATGCTCCAAAAACAACACAAATTGCCTTTCCACCCACAGAGGCTGCTGCGGCACCTGTGAGGAGTGCTGGGGCTGCCACGCTGCTCAGGCTTTTTCTGCAGCTCTCTGATGAAAACACGAAAGGCTGCAGCCACAGCTGCGAGGAGGGCAGGGTGGGACCTGCTTTGCATCTTCCTTCTGCTGGAAAACTCATCCCACCATTATCACAAGAGGTATGACTTCCCAGCTGAGCAGCTGATGCCCACAGCCTCTGGCTTCACCATGGACCAGGGAAATTTTAAATTTTCTCTGCTCTTTCCCGTCTGCAGTGTTTTGTGCTTGTCACCACTGCTGAGACAGACAATGACAGAGGTGTCAGCTCAGAATTTGGGAGTGGGATGGAGGAGTGGGAAGGGAGACTTTCCATTTTCTGAGCATTACCATTCCCCCTGGGGACTCTTCTGTCACTGCAGAACTGAGGGACCATCACCTCATCTGGCTGCTCATCAGGGTAGGAACAAAGCTTGGCCGTGTTTAAAGTCCAGACATGGATTTTTTTTTGGTTGAAGCAGATGACTCAAGAGTCTCAGCTATGCTGGAGGCAGACAGTGGGTCAAATCCCTGTACCCATACCCATCAATAGTGCAGGGATGTGGGGGAGAGGCATCTGACAGGTCACTTCTCAAGGCTGTTCAGCAGAGAACAGGAAAGTCCCAAGAGGGCCTTGAGCTGCACTGGCTGCCCTCTTTACCAAATTGCTCCGCTCCTACTCTGCCACCTCTGAGCAAGATGTTCCAAAGCAAGACCCCTCACGGCACTGTCCCTGTGCCCCCAGGAGATCCCCACTGCTTGTTAACAAGGATGGGTGCCATGTCAGAGAGGCCTGAGGGCAACCTCTGTACTCCACCTTCCCACAGGGTAAGCAATGGTGCCACAGACTCAGCCAGGCAGGAGCAGGAATAGGTTTCCTCTGCACACAGACATCTCTCAGCTCTGCCAAGGAGCAGGAAAGAGGACGCCTTCTTTTCCTCCCTTAATTGCTAAAACCTTAAAGAGTTCTGCAGGGCAGGAGGGTGGGAGAGAGAAATGAAGACAAGGAATAAAATCTCATGAAGAAAAGAAAGAAGGAGGAAGAGGCTTGAGAAGTCCTGGGTGCAGAAAGCCCAGCGCATTGGAGAGGCGGCTCTGGCTCACTCAGCCAGGAGCCTCTGCTGTGGTGACTCATCCTGGGAGCAGTCTGGAGTGGTGGCTCTGCCCTCGCTCCTTCACTGATTTCCAGAGCAAGGTGATTGAACACAGCTCCACTGAGCTTAATGGGATCTGTCAGGGAGCTGGGGCGCATTTGCCTTGGTAACAGAAGAGAAAACAGGCAAGTTGCAGCGTTTAATATAAAATATTTGGACATGACCCAATCCCTTTTCACTATAAAAAAAGGAAAAAAGGACTTGATCTAGGCTAGGGCTGTTTCAGTATTTATCTGACAGCAACTTGGTCATGTGCTTGCCCACAGCCTGTACTATCCAACAGCTCTGGGTGCTTCTTTGCCACCACTGGTAAAGACCAAAGGGAGCTGGTTCAGGAAGGGCAGGGTGTCTCATGGCTTAATATCAATTTCCTTCAAAGCAGCAGAAAAAATGCTTTTTTGTGAGAAACAGAGAATCACAGTGCATTTTATGTGCAATGAGCTATGGAGTACTTTAACACCTGGTTTCAGGCCAATGAAAGGCAAAGGGCAGAGAGCCATTCAATTTAAGTCCCACTTGACCAGGGAAGGGAGATAGCATGGAATGGGAGGCTGGGGATTGGTTCTCACCTGAGTCAACCACTGCAGGGGAAGTGAGAGGGAAGGACAGTCCCTAAGGGTCCCCTTAACTGAGAGGAAAGATGTTGAACTCCATATCTGTGTACAGGCCTTACCAAGACAGGCCCTTCTCAGAGGAGATTCCTCTGAACAGGAATCCTGACCCACCGGTTTTCCTCAGAGCAAATAAGCAAATGAGAGCAAATCAGAACAAGGCAGTCCTCAGAGCAAATCAGCTCCTCAGCAAAGGCACCTGCAAGCACTCCTGCTGTGTTGCTGTTGCCACCCGTGACAAAGTAGCTGAAACAGACCCTGAAAAATTGTTCCACTAGAACAAAGTTGAACCTTACCTGAATTACAGAATAAGGAATCAGGAATTAATTATTAATAGCCCAAGGAGCAGAGAGGTTACAGTATATGGTATTTATTTGCTTTTCTCTCTAGAGAAGGATTTTCACAAGAAAAATTACTTGACTTATGTCTTCTACAGCCCACTTCATCCTAATGTCATTGAACATGTTTTTGATTAGCTTATTTAAGTAATTCTTACTAAATGTTGCTTGGTTGCAAGGAATCAAAAGGCAAGTGTCTCAAATATCACCTGCTGTGCCTCATCAGGTGTGATGATAGCACCGATTAAGTGAAGAGCCTTCAGTGCATGAAAGTCACAGTGCTGCACATGTGAAATCAAGATACCTGAACATCCCTGAGCACTTGGCTGTTGCACTGAGTTCAGCCCCAGACTCGTCCTGAATACAGAGTGGGGCCATTTCAGCATCCCAGAGAAGAAATGTCATGACTGGTAGCGCCTGGGCTTTCACCCAAGCTACTGAGAGCTTCAAGCTTCTGGAGATTTACTGTAGACCCCAATCCTTTCATGAGGTAGAATACTCTAGTTACTTTTGAAAAAGAAATCCACAGTTGTTTCACTCTGGCTCTTCTTAATTAAATTTAAAGTATTTCAGACAATACTTAGATTTATTCTGTGTGAGATACAAGAGGGAACTCAATTTTGCTCCTTAGGATGAGATGCTGGGATAAATCTGATGCGACACCATGAAGTCAAACAACTCTTCAGCACAAATCAAGCACCCTTAAGTTATGGCTTCTTGTAATAAATCTACAACCAATTACAGAAGTTTTCTTTTTTTTTGGGGGGGGGGAATACAAAGGGCTTTTTCACTAGAGAAAGCCTCATCCAAATAAAATCTTTCTAAATATACTTGTTTTTTTAATAGATAAAAAAGATAGCAATTATTCCTTATTATCTCTAAGTTCAAAGTATAAAGTTAATGCTTTCAGAATGCAAGTATCATACAATGCAATTCTTATCTGAGATGTGCTCGTAATTCAGCAAATTGAACTTTGCAGCTACTTCCCTGGGAAGCTATTCATAAAGATATTCAGCTAATGGCCATTTCAGGAAACATTATGCCATCATCTCCTGAGGAACAGCCATGAAAAATCTGCAGAAATGGATGCTGCTTTGACTCTGCAGATGTAGACCCCACTTTTAAAGACAGTGAAACAAACAGACCAATAGGCTTTATAGGCTTTTGGGGGGTTTTTTTGGTTTTTTTTCTCAGAGAGAGCTGAAAAACCCTTCAACACTAGACCTGAGAAAATCTTTACTCTGTAATATTTGCCTAATCTTCCTGGGTTCTTCAGGAATGAGAAAATGGCCAGGTGCTACTGGCAGTCCTACAGTAGTGAGCTGTTCCTTCCAGAATTGCAGCAATTGCTTAGGAGCTGCTTCGTCCTGGTACCAGCAGCTCATCAGTGGGGGGCAGTAGATGATGGCAGCCAGGATTTGAGGGTTGTCATTTGCCATAATACCCTCAAGTGACCCCCAGTCAGGACAGAGGGCCGTGCCGTGAGGAACCGAGGGGGCCACGTGCACATTCAATAAGTGGAAGCCAATAAGAAGGTGTAAACAGAAGCAGAGAGCAAATCTCCACAACTCGAAAGCAGTGTTTCCCAGCTGGGAGTGGAGATGATGACATGACAGGAGGGATTGTCCCAACAGGTCTGGATGGGAATGGTTATGCAGGAGCTTTTCCTGCTCCATTTGGAATGGTCAAGACTGGCAGCTCAGAGATGGAAACCCTCCAAAGCCACGTCTGTCTCCAAAGCTGTTTGTGTCTCCTGTGCTGGGAGGTAGAGCTCGAATGGGGGCTGCTGGCCTTGGGGGCACCTGGGGTGAAGGCTGAGGACAGCCTGGCAGGGGGCTGAAAGCAGAAGTGAGGTGGGAGACAACACACACATGGCTGCTGCAGCAGCTGGGGAGCTGTGATATAAAATAATGAATGTGGTTTGTTTACTTTTGGCTTCACTAGCACCGCGGGACTGAGCTGGTTCATTAAGACGTGGACTGATCCGCTTTTCCTTTCTGCCTCCCAGACTCAAGGAGAAGAATATGCAATTACAAAGTTCACTCATGTAGAGCCCTTCAATTACTGGGTAACTCTGTTATGGCTTTTCCAAATGTTTCAAGACCCGTGCAATAGGACATGACATCTGAAGTAATTCATTTTTCATCTGCTGATTAGCAGAAATTAAAATGGTTCTCAGAACATCCCAATTTATGTGAGATCAAGTTCCTTATCGTCTTAGTGGTGAAGGCATTTCTTTTTGGTGTCTCAGGCAACCCTGCAAGCAGAGATGCTGAACAAAAATACATGAAGGAGGCAGCAAGGGGAGAATAGAGGCCCACAGGGTCAGTGGGGTGGTGGAGCTCCAGAGCCTCGTCTTCCAGTCCTGCCATTAGGTCACTTAAGTGTTTGGCAGAAAGTCAAAATGCTCGCTGGCACAAACGTGCACTGGAGGCAGAAGCACCTCCTTTCGAAATGATGCAGCTACAGAGTGAAGCTGAACTGCCTTTACTGGCAGTGAGCAGAAAACCAGCCATAAATATAAAGGTTTTCTTCTGCAGGTGTCTGCCACCAGCAGCAGAGCAGCTGCCTGAGGGATGCACTTGTGCCATGATGATGGATACCACTCAAGATCCCAACAGGCAGAACTGCCAGCAGCACCTCTCCAGTGGGATCCAGGCAAGTACTCATGGGGCTGTGGTGGGGGGTGTCTGCAGGGCTGGCAGCTCAGGGGGATGCAAGTCAGATGGAAGAGCGACAGCATGGAGCAGCCTGAGTAAGGAATGGGATAAGGGAGAGAATAAAAGCAGGGGGTCTCAGACCATTTGGCCAGGCAAGAGTGGTCACACTGCCCTTTCATTTGCTTTCTATTTTCAAGGCATCCTGGGAAAGTAGGTGAAGTCCCCTGGGGAAGACTGGGATTAGGAGGCAAGGGAGCATGCTCTTGCTGACTCTCACAACCATCCTCCCTGCCACCGCAGGAGCCTGCTCCAGAGCTCATAAACCCACAGGCCCACTTAGCTGAAGTGCAGCAAAAATACACCATGGGAAAAGGCAGCTTAATCCCCAAATCCTTTTGCCTAGTGTGACAACTTTCCAGTCAAGAGCAGCCCAATAGGATAGAGCCAGAGGTACCAGTTGCACTGGCTGCACTGTCCCCAGGGGAAGCTGCACAACACTAATTATGATTTTTTCAGTGCTGCCCTGGCAAAAGGCCTCCTGTATACGAAGCTGCATAAATCCATGTGTTTCAGTCTCTGCCTGCATACATCTCCTGGAAAGCCTTCTTGTATTTTCCTACTTCAGCTGGGGAATCCAGCTTTCCCTTTCACAGGCAGAGTATGAAACAGAAAGGAGAGAAAGTAGAAATAAATGTAAGAATAGCTGTAACATTAGACAAGTGGGCAATAGAGGCCATTTTCTTTTTTTAATCAGTCTTTTGCACAAGCTGAAGACCAGGTTTGTGTAAAAGTATGTGTAAAAGTGAAATACATACACACAGATGTGCATATATAAACACTGCCAGGGCTTTGAGGTTTCAGCACTATCAGTGCCCAGGTATTAAGCATTACATAGGGCTGACTTACCATCTAACTCTGCGGTAACCTTTTGAAGATATACTGATTGGCAACTTACATACTAACAAATATATCAACACTGAGGCAATGTCAGATGCTATGCAGCACTCCAGAGATGGCTGAGCTTCAAACAGTGGCCAAATAATTTGTATCCCTCAGCATGAAAGATGCCCTATTGAAATATGAATTATTATCTCTCTATTATTGGTCTTTATTGTGCTTTGTCAAATTGGTTCTCCTGCCCTTTCCCCATGGGATTTGCTGCTTCAGATACAGAACCTGTTTGTGCCAAGCAAGATTCCTCCTACCACACCTGGATTAGTCTAGCTCGGTGAACCATGTCCAGCCAGACTGTGCTGTGGCCTTCTTTAGCTACAGGTTAGGCTGCCTTTCTCTGAAACAACACATCTCCTTTGTAACAACTTAACAGTTCTTTCAGCAAGTTGTGTCTCCACACAGGAAGGCTCAAATACCCGTTCCTGAGTTCCAGTGGTGGAGATTTTATTGTCCATCTAACCCGCACTCAGCTTTAAGGATGGGGTTCTCCTTTACACCCACCCGGCTGCTCTACTCCACTTTCTGGTGCAGCAAGCCAGGAACAACATGAAAATGCTCAGCCCACTTCCCTGAGGGTGACCTGCTGTATTCTGGCAAGACTCATCACGCCTTCAGTTGTTCATGCTGCAAGCAGCTGGGATAGAAGAAGGGCACTGGAGAGAGAAGAGGAAAGAGGGAAGCTGTTCTCATTGCTTTACCCTGGACGTCATGAGTACAAAGGGGACAGGGCTGCAAGCCCCAAGAGTTGAGTTCTTTTAGTACAACACTCCTGGGCTTTGTTGTGCTTTTAAGAGGTTTTTGAAAGCGCCTAGTATTTTGTTGTTTGTTTTTTTTTTTCTTACCTTTGCAGAATTGGGGTTGGTAGAGAGATAAGCATAGAAATGATCACTATCCACACATGTGTATTTCCTGGAGGAAGTCCCACTAACTGCACAGGGCAGGGTATTGTGTAATCAGCAACTCATCTGCTCTTTGGTGTCAAACACTGAGAAATTGTGTCTGGAGAGCCGAGAGCATTCAAGCAAGACTAAAGAAACTCATTACCCAGCTATCACCCTCCACTGTGATGCTCCAGGAATGGGAAACACCTGCAGCAGCCACAGATGGGCTGCAATGTGATGGGAGCTGCATGGGGAAGGCATGGGCAGAGTGGGCCCTGGCAGCAGCTCTTCCTCCCACAGCTCTGCTGATGTCCTGCTGCTGGGTTTGGGGAAGGCTCCATGTTGTGATCCTTGCTCTTCATTTATCTACATGTGTCCACAGTGTATAAAGGTATTGAAAAAACAAGGCTGAAGAGAAAATTATTAAGCATGGCTGGCCACCTGTCTGCATGGACATCGATCTCCACTGGTGTGTCTTTGTTGCTCTGGCAGTCAGAGCATGTCCAGCCCAAAGCACTGGGGCAGCCAGTTCTGCTCTGGAGGCATGTTCCATCCCTGCAGCAGTCCTGTTCACCTGCAGAGGTGCTGTTTTTCAGAGGCCCTGCCAGTGTTTTGTGACAACAAACTGAAACTTTCTACTTCACAGCCTCCTGGTAGGGGGGCTTCTCCTCTTCAATATGTTTACATACAAATTCTCAGTCTGCTTTCTGCATCCTGGGTGAAATGAATGGGCAGCTGCAGATGATTTTTCTTTCCAAAATGAGTACCTCCAGCTGCCATGCAAACCTGTGAAGGGCCAGTGCTCAGTGGTCCCTTGCTGCAGGGATGGCAGAGCAGGGCTGAGGTGCCCTGGCAGAGATACAACACCTGCATCCAAAGCTCTTGCCCAAGCCATGTCTGCCTTCATCTCTGGTGTCCAAACATTTCCACAGGTAGTAAATACATTTCCAGGTTTTCCTTTTGAGGGGCAGTGAGTATGAAATGAAAGCAGCAGTGCCTCCTGGCAAGGCTACAGCAATCATCCCAAGAAGCTGGAAGACTTCTGACAGCCCCAGGGCCTGGAGGGTGAAAATACCCCGTGTCCTCCAGACCCTTTCCTCACGCTTGGCCACATTCCTGGACTCTGGTAGCCACCATGGAAGTTGAACAAGATCTCAGGGTGGGACCTGCATCCTAGCCTTCACTGCTCAGGATCTCCTCCAGCTATTTTGCCCTCCTGCTGCTGGGAGGAAAGAACGGGTTTTGAATTTTTAATTTATTCCTTCTCTTTATTTCTTTGGAGATAACGGAGATGAAAGTCTGCCTGGTAACAGTGCTGAGGAACACAGGCACACAGGGGGCAGGTCTTGAAACGTGCTCTGCTGCACTGCCACATGTTTTAGGGCTGGCTGTATTACAAACTAAAAGCAGGGTGTCCAAGTCTCTCCTGAACGGTTCATTTTCTGTTTAAATTCATTGCTTAATAGGAAAAAAGTAATAATCGAAGCCTGCAGCTATTAGACTTGCCCACGGTTACAGAGGTGAGCTTGCCTCCCTCCTTACCTGAATAGATTTCAAGGAAACAGGGACATAAACTGAATGAGATTTTCCCCAAGGTGAGCCAAAAATATGGGCATGTTTGCCTCCACAGCAATGGTTTTATTTGCACAGCCTGCAGGTAACTTGGGCACGTGAAGGCAAGGCTGGGGCTGGAGCACAGGAAGAGGGGAGGCGGAGGGGAAGCGGTCACCTGGGTGCAATGGGATGGAAGGGAGCGAGGTGCGAAAGCGCAGAGGAAGCGCAGCCGCGGGAGCTGCGCTGCGAGCAGGGAACGGGGGGCTGGAGCAGGGAACGGGGGGCTGGAGCAGGGAACGGGGGGCTGGAGCAGGGAACGGGGGGCTGGAGCAGGGAAAGGGGGGGCTGGAGCAGGGAACGGGGGGGCTGGAGCAGGGAACACGGGTTGGAGCAGGGAACGGGGGGCTGGAGCAGCGCAGAGCCCGGCCGGGCTGCCGGCAGCCCAGAGCGGCCGCTGGGCACAGAGAGCCGGGCGGGAGCCTGCCGAGATGGGTTATTTGGTTTTCCCTCCGGGGCAGGGACAAACCACTGCTAGGACCGAACGTGTTAAAGCCACGCCACCTCGAGACTGCCGGCAGATCCAGCCCTGCCTTAGCCTGGGTGATGCTTTGCTTCTCTGCTTCGGGCCTTAGGATTTTGGGCAGAGGGGTCTCAGGTTGATTATCTGCTCATCGTCCCAGGGTACAAGCCCTTCAGAGCAGGGCTGGCCCAGGCTCTGCACTGTCCCCAGCTTTGCACAGATCCTTGTGCACACTGTTTTCCAGAAGCAAACCCAGTGCATTCCCTGCATATGAAACAAACTCAGATATGCACAGGCAGTCACTCAAAGCTGCCTTGCTCTGCCATCACCTTCCCTTTCCTCCCTGTCCACACTTTACATCACCTCTCTACAAGCATGAATGTCTTCTTTTTCATTCCAGACTGTCAGGAGGAGATGGCAACAGACAGCTGCTTATCCAATGTCATGTCCACCTGCAATGTTGTCTCAGGAGGAATATCATACATTACAGCTGTGAAAGATGATGGGACAATACCTTGGGACAGACACGGGGAGTGAGGGCCTACAAGGGAAATGCCATAATTCATCATTGGTATGGGTGTAGTCAGGCTTTTTAGACATTGGTAGTCAGTTATGGAGATTGTCACACATAGAAAAGCTTCCCAGTTCCCACCACGCAGCAGAGGGAGGATCCTGAAGTGCCCTAGAGGGTGAAACAGTCCTACTACAGTCTTTAAGTATTAATATACCTCTAAAAGCATCCTGTCTAAAGGAGAAAATATTTCCAGGCACCTAACTTCCAAATACACAGTCTGAGGAGACCCCAGGGCTTCCCCAGCTCAGACCTGTCCTGCAAGGACACACAGCATCTTCACAGCCCACCTGCAGCTGCTGCAGCCTTCCACCTCGCCAAGACTGACTCAGGAGAAAGCCCACTGGGCTTATTTCCACAGTCCTGAGGGCATTATCAAACACACCTGAGTATCCTGTGCACACCTTTTAAGAGTGGAAAGTGAGGCCGTTTTAGGATTTGGATAAGGCAGTGGGGTGTCCTCTTGGGCTAGTGGCCAAGAGCAGTCCCAGGGTCCCCAGGAGGGGACTCTCCACAGCTGAACTGCCTCTTGGAGCAGCTGTAAGGAGGTACTTTTAAGGTCTCTATTAAAGCAGGGCGCTGTCTGGGTATGGGTTTGCTAGGGAAGATTTTGTTGGCTCTCTGCTGCTGCTGCTGCTATTTGGGTGGCTGTGTCCATGACAAGCTTTGCTGAATTCTATAGATCTCTATCTGTACATCTCTACAGATAAAGATCTATAGAATGGTGCATGTCCCTAGAAGCAGGATGGAAGGAGGCTGAGCTCCCTTTCAGTCAGCAATGTTATGGCCTTTGTTTGGCTTTAGTGAGTTGTGATATGTAACTCTGAGCCATGCAGGATTTGTTTCTCTGGGACAAGTGACATGTTAGGCTGTACCTCCTTTCTAGGAGAACTTAGCTCACTGGTTTTGCTGCCTCATGGGGAGCAGGTACCATTGATTTTTCTCAGCCTCCCTTTTCCTGTCTCCTCTCCTTGCCTTCATGGTCATGCAGTGCAAGCATGTGCTCTGTGAACTCATTCCCAGGCATGGACAGGAAGTGTTTCATAATGAAATGCAATCTAGTTTTATTACTAAAACACAGCTATTTTCATGTAGAAGAAAAAAAAGAAGAAAAAAACAAACAAACAAAAAAAAATCCCTCTGGCAGCCTGTGGTGACCAGAAAACACTTAAACCCACCTCTTATCAAGGAATTTGCCCTTGCCCCAGTCCAGGCAGCCCCTAGGGTACCCATCTGTCCTCAGTGCAGCCAGGTACAAATGGAAGCATGAGCTCTGAACTGAGCTGAGTGGGATTCCTCCTGCATCCACCTTTATTTACTCTGGATATTTCCCAGGTACAGAATTTCTCAAGAGCAGATTAATGGCTGAATGTGAGTAGAGAGCTGACATGAGCTTTTTAACCTGATACTAAACACACTTCATCTTTAAGCATCTGTGGTTCAGAAGCCCCTCACAGTACTCCAATCCCTAGAGAAGACTTTAAGCTCTGCACCATGCAGGACAAGAAAATGAGACTGCTGTAGATGTAAAGATTGTAGGTTATGGCTAACATACCTCACCCTTGCTGTGTTTCACGCTCCAGACTTGTTTCCTCTACCATGAACCTGAATACAGACCCTCAGCCAACGGGGAAGGAATGCTTTTCACCAGAGATCTGATCCAGTTCTAATTTTTTTTTTTCCTTTCTTGAACCTCCAGAGTTTGATATGGTCTTGGGGCTAAAAATAAGTTTTCTGTCCACAAAGCACTGTTTCTTTCATGTTCACGGACTGGAATAATGGGTCTGCTCACATAGTTTTTTTTTTTGGTTTGTTTTTTTTTTTTTTTTTTTTTTTTTTTTTTTTGTTTGGTTTTTATTTTCCCTTTGAGTCAGGCCAGTTTTTCACTTTTTATCAGGTCAGCTGATGCAAGCTCTCTGCAAACCTTGCTGTGGACTATGGGACTGCACCTTCACCTCCCCAGGCTCACAGAAACATGCCATTGCAACCCAGCAGCCTTTCAGGTAGACATTTTTTTACTTATTTCTGTAATTTTGCTGTAAATCTGTGGGTCTGAGTTGTGGAGTGGTTCTTGGGAGTGCTGTTACTGCTCCTTGTGTTGCTATGAACCTGTGATCAGGCATCACTCACCTCTGACCTGCTGTCTTGGGCTCCCTCCAAATGCAGGGAGCAATAATCCATCCACCATAATATGTCTTTACCAATCATTTTTGCAACTGTGACAGGATAAGGTACTGTGAAATTGAAGACCGAGACTCTTGGGAACAATTATGAAACCCGTATCCTAAAAATGCTCATTTCCTTCTTGCAATTCTGTGTTTTCACTTATACTTTAAGAAAACTATTGTAGCTTGTATTTTCTGAGAGACAAGCACTGCCAGCAGCAGACTGGAGATGCTGTTGAGTTCTTTGGGATGCTTTTCCTCAGGGCAAAGACTTTCCTCCCCCTCCCCCCAGCCCCCCCCCATTCTACTGAATGGCTCATTAGATCCTATTTAGGTGGAAACAGTACTTATTTCACTTGGGAGATACTCAGAGCTGTGTGCCAGGCAAGCTCTCTCTCTACCTGGAATTATTTTGAAGGATGCTCCTCTGCAATACTACAGTAATTGTAAAAAGATCACCCAGGTGTATTAGCAAACTGGAAGCTTTGATTGAAGATAAATGAGTGATAAGCTGTCTACTAATTTGAGGTTTATCTGTTCCTCATGTGTGTGTGAGTTTGGAGCTGGCTGCTTTCAGATGATCATGGCTGGTTTCAGACTTGCTTGTCCTGATTTAGATTTGCAACACCCAGAGGGGGTTTTGCACAGGGGAATACCCATGCTAGAAACAGCAAAAAAGGCTGGAGAAGCACAGATAGGCCTGCTGTGTGTGTGGCCTGATGGAAGCTGCAAGGTCAAGGAGGGATAGTGATTATTTGGCAAAATTCAAAGAGAAGCAATGGGAGAAAGGGAACAAAAATGTGGCAAGGGTCCACCTTAGCTGGGATGATGCTCCTCTGGGCTGGGAAAGGTTTTCCCCTCACACTGACTCTGGTCCAGCCTCCATGTGTCATGAACGGCAATGCTTCTACTGTTTCTGTGGGTATTAGAAATAACACACCTTCATCCTTGCAGTCAGAGAAATAAAAGCTTAAATGTATTCAGTGGAGGCTCTTCCAGAAAGAGAGCCCTGTTGGGTTTGACTTGAGAGGAAGGAGTTTTTGTTGCTGAGATTTTGTTGCCTTGCACAGTATCTCCTTAGGGAGGGCAGACCGTGGCAAGCAGCTCTGGGCTGTGGAGAGAGGCTGGTGGTGGTCAGCAGCCACAAGTCTGCCCTTGCTAACTGAGTGAATGCTTTTGTGTTCAGAAACTGGAGTCTGCTTACACCAGAAGGATGTAAGATTGAAGAGATCACTTCAGCTACCAGCTCCAGCCTCCTGTTATTGCGTGCCATAAATTTGCTCTCAAACGTGCTCTGCTTCATTCTAATATCAGTTCGGTTTAATGACCCAGCTCCTTCTGGAATGTTCCTCCAATAGCTCCCTACTTGGTCAGTTGGAAACTTGTGAGTTTCACCCTGAATTCATTCAAGCTTTATCAATACTAAATATTCCTGTTGCAGAATAATTTGGGGAAGCTTGAACAGCTTGAACTCTCTACCCAGAGCTGCATGTCTCCCGTCTATTTACAGGGACAAAACAGGTCAGCAGTTTCTTTTTCCCTGGGCTCCCAAGCTCCTGCTCAGGAACCCACCCTGGGTTTGTGTGTAGCCTGTTTCTGCACTGCTGCTGGATTGAAACTGCACTCCAAGTATGGTGTGTTCCCTGTGCTACCCTGGCCCAGACTTGCCTGCAGACAGACACAGGTATCAATACTACAGAGAACAGTAGGGAGACCCTGTTTTCCACTGTGTTGCAGGATCACATTTGTCTTTTTCAGCCCAGACACACTCTGGTCACTCAAAATTACTGATCCCAGAGTTCCTCAATGAGCTCCGTTATCTTCTCTTTTTTGAGGGTAGAGATATCAGACACAAGGAACCATCACCCTTCTGCTTTTGATGTGTCAGGACTTTACAGCAGCAAGTCCAGGAATACTATTTGTACCAGAAGGCATACACTGGAGCCTTGTGAGACCAGCCTGGGTGAGGTGGAAGCCTCACAAGTTACTCCTAAAGCCAGAGAGTCTTTAAATGATGGGAACCCCTAGCTACAAAAAGCCAAAAATATGAAAGAAAAACATGAAGGAGCACAGCAGCAAAAGCCCACATGAGCTGAAGATTTCCTTCAGCAAAGCAGAGCCCTCAGTGTCCCTCTTGTCTGTGTTTCCCTCCAAGGCCCAAGGCAGACAGTGATGCTCTAAGCCGCGGAGCTGGGATGGGGGAGAGCTGGGGAGATTTCCACTTCTCTTTAGGGGCAGAATTCCTGTGCTTCCTGCTCATCACTTCAAATGTTGCATTGTCCAGACAATTCATTGCAGAAGGGAATTAAACAAACATCTCCTTTCATTTTCCACAATAACAGTTTTATTCCTGGGAAACCTTGTTTGCTGCATAATAATTTAATGGGTGTAAGAGAAATATACTGATTAACTGTTTCTAAATTTACTCACTTGGTGCAACAAAAGGGAGCTTAATCTTGCAATGAAGTGATTTGAATGATGGGTACCTTTGAGAGGCAGATCAGGGTATGAAGTCGAATAAGGAGCTGTGCTGGAGAAACCTGCTGCTCTGTTCCTCTGTGCCTCCAGCCGCTCCTGCATGTGGGGCAGAAGACTGAACTGGAGGCAGAGGTTCAGACCTTTAAAATACCCTCAGTGCCATTCAGTACGAGGCAGCCCTTCTCCCAGGTGTGCTCAGGCTGGCTGTGGCAAAGGCAGTGCCATACCATGACCTCAGGTTCACAGGATGCACAAGAGGGAAGTCTGGAGTGTGTTATTTTCTGCTTGTCTCCTTTTGAAATCTATGGCCATTTTCAGACATCAACCTGTGAAGCCAGTGGGAGGGTGCAGGCAGAGATCCTGAAGTGCTTTCTGGACCCCTCTGGAGTATCACCCTGCCCTGAGCACATGAGCAACAGTACTCAAATAATAGTGCTAGAAAAGCAATGAGGTGTTGCACCTTTCTTCTGTTGTTTTTGCACAGGAAGGGCACAGCTGATGTTTCAAATCCGCCATGGCTTGGTGAATTTGGCGTTTGGGTTTCAGTGTAGCCCATGAATGTGGCTGGTGGCTAGTTTGAAGGCTTATTCTGCAGTGAGACATCTTCTATGTCCCAGCAAAGGAAAACCCTGAGTCATGGTGATGCCTCATTCAGCTCTGATGTCTGGACTGGATTGACAATCTGGTCAGCTTCACACAATTGTAAAGAGGGAGGGCAAAAATCCAATGGGCTGCCACTAAAACTAGTTCATTCAGGCCTGCAGCCAACATTCCAGATGTTCTGAATCTTCTGGGACATGTGGCAGAAAGGATATAAACAAAACCCAAAAAACCAACTCAGCTCTTTAACACTTAATTCACAGAAATTTTTATGTTTTTTCTGATCCATGTGTCTATGGCTTGGGAGAGTATGAATGCACTCTAGGGATGCAGGCAAAGATTTAAGCCATAATCCCTTCAATTTCAGACATTTAAGAAATATAAATGCACCACAAGAGTAACTGCTTCTCCCAGGTCTAAGATATGTTAGTAGTACATGAAAGGGAAGGTCAGAAAGGACAAAAGAAGACTCAATCTTGCTCTCCAGCAAATTCAACAGGAAACCTCTTTTTGACTGTGATGAAATTGGGACCTTGAAGAAAGTGTCTCCTGCTGAAACATGCTGAGGATATTTTAAAACCAGATTAATAAATAATTGGACCATCTGCATCAGAGTCTCTAAGTGGAGTGACACATGGAGGGTGCCTGTAAATGGAACAGCTTCAAATATGCAGAGTAAAATACACAGTGGAATGGATTATTTTTTTTCCAGAATAGACATAATTATTGCCCATTTGTGTCTCAATGGCAAGCACAATGAGAGACACTGCCTTTAAGATGGGCTGATTTCTCCTAAGAATGGAACAGATAGATAGTAAAAGGATGTGCCTGCCCTGCAGAGGTGACAATCATATTACCGAGACAGAGCTGAGTCAGGAGCAGTACCAAGGAAATGGTTTTCCTGAGGCTGGGGAGCAGATCAGCTTCCCATTTCCTAGGATCCAGCTGGGCCCCTTTGCTGACAGAAGATGATATTGCCTCTAAGGCCACCAATATCTGTTGAATCACCTCCCATCACTCCTGGGCACTGTTTGTCCTGCACTGGACAAGTGTTTTAATTACTGTTCCTCTTGAGGCTGCAGCAGTGGTTGGGGTTAATGCTTTCCAGCCACAGCCTTCATAAGAGCAGGGTCAGACCAGAGCTCACTGAAAGAAGCTGCTTCTGGACCACTGTGTTTAATAACTCCTTTTTTCCTCCTGCAACATCCCAAGGAAGTCAGCTGCCCAGCTGATGCATTGTGTTTCCTTGTGCTGCTTTCTGATCTGGTAACTGGGCATCCTTTGGCTCTTGTACTGGAAGAAGTGATGAGTAATTAACTGTTTCTTGTTCTTGATGCTGGATTTTGTAGCTTTCTACCCTGAACTCTCCACTACCATTCAACTGCTGAGCCAAGGTGAACTAGTTATTTAGCTTTTTGCTTTCTAGAAACACACCGAAGGAAGGTGGCGTATTTTTTTGGGAAAAATGTCTCATTTGCATAACCTATAGATAGTAGCAACATCAGCCTTTTTTAAAACCTGAAATGAAGAGGAACATTGAGAGAAGCAGTGACAGCAAGAGAAACAGTTTGACTGAGAGACAGAGTGTGGGATTTATCACATCTAATGTGCAGTGTTCCCCTGCAGACTCTCTATCTGAGCTTGGTTCCCTGAGCTCCTGGGTTAGGGACAAGTCAGGACAGGTAAGAGAGGACCATTAACCATCCACAGCAAATGAATTAGTCTTGACACTTCCTTGCTGGGCCATATCTGTTATTGATCTGTGCAGACAGTGCTTGGTTTCTAGAGGTTTCTGAAGGTATTTGGGGTGCAGTGTGCTAACCTTCCCTTGAACACCTGGAAATTCCTCATCTCCAAGGCAGAAATTATGCCTCAGAAAACCTGAGATGTGGTATTTTTAGTCTTCTTGCTGCACAATCACACTGACTAGAATTTAAATTTTTTATAAATGCAAACATGTTTTTGATCAGTTGATGTCTCGTTTACACTAATAAAATTAGCTTTTATAGGGATAACTCCTTATTTTTAAATTGTAGTTGAAATTGCATTATATATATGTAGAGAGGAGACAGTCTCTTCCGTTTTGGTTGATTGAAATATATCTTTACTGTGAACAATGCACGTCATATTTTTTAGAGAACAAAAGAGAAAAACCTATTTGTCACTTCAGCTCTTCATTTAGTGTCCTCATGAGCAAAGAAAGCAGCAGCATTAGCATGAAACAGGTGCTAAATATATAAATACATGCCAAAGACCTAGAAAAGGGTCCTTACTCATGGTAGCAATGGAGTCTATCTCTAAAAATAAAATATAAAGGAGTAGAGATAATTACATAGATATAAAGATGTAAATAAAACTATAGAGGAGTAGAGCATCCCCTTGAAAAAAGGGAAAGTACCACCTGGGTGGTAGAACAGCTAAGGCTTCCAAGAACAGTCAGGCCCTAACTTGAGACAGTATGTGACTAAAGGATGGGACAATACCAAGACTGTACCCATGAGTGCACAACTGCAGGGGTACCAGGAGAAACAAAGCCTGCAGCTCCTCCCTCCAGGCACTGCCTGGCAACCAAGGGCCATGACCAAGGACCTCACCAGAGCAGGCAGTTAAGAGATGATGGGAACTAAAAACGTGGGACAGCATGGAGGAGGGAAAATAGCAGGTGTTGCCACGTGGATCCTACCCTCTCCCTTGCCTCTGTTTCCCCGAATGTGAATGTCAAAGAAAAATGCATGAAGAGAGATTAATCAAAATAGCTGTTTTGGCCAGGATGGACACGACACATCCATGCTGCACCATCAGGATAACCCATGTTCCCTGCTTCCATCTGGGGAAGTCTGAGGCCAGTTCCTGCTGGCATCAGTGGGTGCTTGAACACAGCTCTACACTTAGCCCCACAGCCCTCACCATGTAAGATCCTCCAGTAGAGTCTCCAGTCATAACCTGTACCCAGACCCTTCAGCTGATGGGATGGCAAGACAATATTTGTGAAATCAGCCTGTTATGCTCTGTGGTCTTATAGTCTTAACCCTCAAGGGTAGGAAGTTGGTTCTCATGAGCAACTTTCAACCCAAACCACCTAACCATCCCCTGCTGAAATTCATGACTGTGGGTTGGGGCAAGATGGCTGTCAGTCTCTATAGGAGATTTTTCTCTACAGGAAACAGAGGTAGCTCCAGTTTGCCACTGCTGGCAGGTTTGATAATGGTTTAATCCTCATGCGGTGTCTCTCTGCATCCAGGCACAATAAATGTAAAGCAGAAATAAAAGAACTGCCTCATTAAAATCTGGTCACAGAGCTGGAGATAATACCCCTGTTTTTGTCAGATATGAAGTCACGCAAACCCCAGCAAGGAAGGGAAATGATGGATGGAGTAAAATGTACCTCGTGTCCCTCAGACACCCCCTGCTCCTCTGTGGCGCCATCCGCGGCTGCAGCGAGCGCGTAACATCTCTGGCAGTAATGAGTGACTGGCAACGCTGCACGGATCCCTGCTGGGGAGCTGTCAGTCAGGGGCTCCCGGGAGGGAAGAGTGAGGAAATGGGAGGATCCCGACTGAAGAAATAACCCCTGACGCAGATCTCCAGTGACTAACTCCCCACCCTCTTCAGATGATGCAGATGCAGCCCTGGGGGCTATGTCTGAGTCGTGTCAATGTGGCTCCTTCTTCCCTGCTCAGCACCAACACCTCCATCCTTTTGGCTTTATCACTCCAAACTCCTGGCTGAAGACTAGTTCCCTTGCTCCTGGCCTTTCCTTGAGCGTGGCCCATGCTGAAGAACCACCTACCCCTTCTTTCCCTTTGACCAAAACTCCCTGACTCCAACCCAGCACTACTAATACATAGCTGTGAGGACATCTCAACATCTTGCTCCTGCAAAACCACATCATTTGGGACAATGTCCCAGAAACAAAGTTCAGCTCTTCTCCTGACAGGACCACCCTACATGGGCATTCACTGACCAGGATTTAGATCTGTGAGCTAGAAAGGAAAAAGCACTATTTTTTTCTGATTCCAATCCCTGAGCACTTGGATGCTGTGAATGCTCTGGTTTTTCAGAAGGGAAGCAACACCTGACCACACAGGGGATAAACTCCCAGAGAAGTCAGCACTGAAGTTTCACATCTGAAGAAAGGGAAGGGACACAATATAAATTCTAAATCTTAGAAAAACTTCTTCAAAGAGCCTGTGAAAAGGCCCTCTTCTCCAAGATTCAGTTAGCACTTTTAAATGCATCGAACTCTAGAGATGTGCCCTGGGCAGTGCCATTAGAAAAAGTGCAAGATTGGAGCTGATCTGAAGTCACCCAAAAGTTGCTGAATTCAGGTCTAAAACCTCCCCTGGAGGGTTGCCCTCATTAGATTAGTCTCACTCTCAGACTTCAGTCCCTTGTGGAGATGCAGATAGGGGCAAGAAGATGAGATTCCACCTGGAGTATTGCATCCAGCTCTGGGGTCCCTCACACAGGAAGGACACGGATGTACTTTAGTAAGTCCAGAGGCGTTCCCTGAGGATGATCAGAGGGTTGGAACACCACTCCTATGAAGGTGGGTTTGCTCAGCCTGAAGAAGAGAAGGCTCCAGGAACACCAGACTGCAGCCTTCCAGTACTTGAAGGAAGCCTTTAAGAAAAATTGAGACTTTTTAGCAGGGGCCTATTGTGACAGGAGAAAGGTTAATGGTTTTAAACTAAAGAAGGGACAACTTATACTGGATATAAGGAAGAAGTTTTTACGGTGAGGGTGGTAAAACACTGGAATAAGTTGCCCAGAGAGGTGGTAGATGCTCCATCCCTGGAAATGCTCAAGGTCAGGTTAGATGAGGGTAAACAACAAGGATGTTCCCCTTGCTCATTGTAGAGGAATTGGACTAGGTGACCTTGAAAGACTCCTTCCAATCCAATCTATTCTATGACTCTGTGATATCCTCAGCCTGGTCCCAGCTGCCTATGAAGGTTGATCCATCACTGTCCTTGGGATGTCCCCTCCTGCATCACTCTGTGTGAAGTGTGAGGACACCTTCTCCCTGTCATGGCTGGGGACAAGGATGAAGCGGGGATGCTGCACGGCTGGATGGGGCTGCCTTTGGGGGCACAATCTGGTGGTCCATGAAGCTGCTCCAGAAACATCCTCTCATGTTTCTGCAATGAGCAGTTGCATTCAAACCCCACACTGCAGCAGTGCTGACTCAACACTCTGAAGCCCTGAGCACCCAGAATGTGAGTACTGAAGGTCCTCACCCCAGCACTGCTCCCCACAGAAACAGGCAGGGGGCTCAGGAAAGCAGGCCATCAGATTTTTCCTTTTCCCCCAAATTTGCACTCTGTAGTGACAGTTCAGGTTGGCTTTGAGTGATTCACCAAAATCCCACAGGAGATCTCTGGTAAAATCAGTGTTCCACCTCCATTTCCTCTTAAAAAGAGAACATCTTATTTTTCCTGAGCAACACACAGATTTTGGTACGGGCCATTCAATAGATTTTCCAGAGAAGAATTAATGTTAACATAGGACAATCACCTCCCAAACTGACCATTGCAGAGCTAGGAGCAAGAAAAATACCACAAAATCAATTTATTTGCGTGCCATGAACTGGATTCAGTCTGTGATAACAGGACCAGGATGCAGATCATGCAAATGAGGTCATTGCATGGATCTGGAGTGGAAATGTTGCAGATCTCTAGACAGGGGTTGGTTTTCCATCTTGGCAAGTTTTCATAGACCCCAGTGTCAGTTGGACTTGACAATTCACTCACAGCAGCATCCCCCTGTCACCAAACAGTTCACAAAAGTGCCCAGACACAGTGCCTTAGATTGCAGCATCTCTTTGGTTGACTGGTGGAAAGAGAACATGCACTTGGTGGAAAATATAGTGTACTGTGACTGTAAATACTACGTGAATTATTAATTTGCTGTTTACTGACTTCAATATTTTTCTATTCAATTATTCTCTATAGATAGAGCAAAGGACTGCTCTGATTTTTAAATAATACGCAAATTATTTTTTGCACATATTTACAGGAAGAATTTTTGCACATCTTTTTATTTGAATAGATTTTGAATTATTTGCTGCATGTTTTATTAAAGCAGCTGTTCAATAATTAAGAAGAGTATATAATTATATGTAAGGCTACCGAATGATTCATATTGCAGTATTTATTAGCAACCCATTGAGAGTATAACCCCTCTCCTATGAGCTGTTTTTCAGGATTCATAGGTAGGAAGACCACTGTCTCCAATTTACTGCTGGAGAAACTGATGCACAGGAAGGGCAGATGATTCAGAGGACTAAATGTGAACTTAAGAGCTAAACCCAGAACTCAGGACCCACTACAGATCTCCAGTCATCACATGCTGCATCTTCCTGGCATACTTTGCATTGCCTTGTAAGATCCCCAACCATATTCCTGAGAACAAAGCAACCATCTCCCTGGAAAAGGAGGGAGTGTGAATAACTAAAATCCTTATTGCTCTCTGGGCATTCTGTAGGCAGTGACTGACCTCAGCATTCAAAAGAGAGGGTCCCAGGTCCTCTGTGCAGATCACATTTAAACATAAATAGCCTTAAAAGTTAGTTGGGAGAACTCGCTGACTCAGGAAAAGGAGGGCTCATGTTTCGGCTGGAGCCAGTTGCACACACTGTGATGTAATTTATTCTTCACAATACACAACTCATTTAAGGCCCTCCAAGCTGTGAACCATTTAAAGCAGCAAGAGGGTGACTTTGAATGCTGTTACTGAAACATGTTGAAAAACCCTTCAGCGTAAGGGTTAGGGAGTTTGGAGATGTCCTGTTCCTTTCCAGCCATCAGAAAATTAGTCCAAAAGGGAGTGTATTACTGTTCCAATGCAGGGATCCCAGCCCAGGTTTCCAGGGTGGTTACCAGCACATAACTTGAAGCCCTGTGACCTTTACACTGACAGTGATGTCCATTTTTGTTGTAGATCCCCACCTGGACCTCCCAGCTTTCTTCTAGGAGCCTATGTAACAACTGTTCCTTAAAATAATGCTATTCCCAAGCTCTGTAGCTCATTTCTTCCTCATCCCAAAGAGATGCTGTGAGGTGGGCTGGATAAGGCACTCCAGCTCTCAAAGCTGTGCCTTCCCCGTCAGCTGGGAGAACTTATAATTACAATTCCCACTATTGTAAGTTGTGCACACAGTCTTGTAAAACATGACACTTTAAGCCTATTAATTGCCATGTTTTGAATTCTTGCCAGCAATTTACTCTCCCCCACCCCCAAAGACCCAACCCCTAAAAAAGAAATTATTCAATCAAATCTGTAGCACAACACCACCTCTACAAGAGAACCCAGACTGCTGTGGCTGGATTTGGGGCTCACAAGGACCTGTCCTGAGACATGGTTCACATGGAGCTGTAAAGTCCCTCTCGCAGCTGCTGGCAAGGTCTGCTCTTCCCATGGGATTAGTACCTCCAAGACCTGGCATGACCCAGGCTCATGGATGCCAGCTGCTTCTCCCACTCCCTAAGAGGATGTTTGAGCTTAATTAGTTCAACCTCTTGATCTTAGACCCTTTTCTGGTCCCAAATGCTCAGCTCTACATCATGGTAGACTCTCAATCCAGACTCTGCAGGCTGCCAGGAAAGAAAGCTAGCTTGCCAGGAAAATTGGGGTTCAGCACCCACAAAATAACACCCAAAATAGCCTAGAACCTCTCTGTGTGAACTTCACAGGCATAGGTGGGTTAGTTTCTGTTTCCTGCCCAAATTTCAGCTTTCCTCCTAGGAAGAAGTCCCTGTCCTTCAGCTCAGCCTTTTCCAGAGCACTTTGAGTATTTGGCCCCATGTAAGCTGTTGCACCTTTAGTGGCAGTGACTTTCTTCCCCTCACACCACGAGTTCCAGCAGCAGGACCCCAAGCCTTGCTTTTGCACACCACTTCGGAGCCCTTTAAGTGAAAATAATGACACAGAAGCAAAAGCTCTGTATGCAGCAAAAACTGTGTGGATTTAAAAATACTGAAATATTTTTTCTGTCTGGAGCATATGTGACGACCCCAAAGGGTTTTGGAAACAATGGTAAGACTCTGTTCATGTTGTGATGTGGGAAGGCAAAGAAACCACGTGCAGTCAGAAATGAAAGCAAATGGAGATGGTGAAGAGCCAAAAAGGAGATGGGGGTCCTGCTTGCCTTTGGCTTCTCCTACACATGGGACATCTCACTGGGATCAGAAGGGAGAAAAGGGAGCGCCAGGGCCCCAGCTCCCCTTTAAGGGAGCTGTTCTCCAACAAGACAAGAAAGAGCATAACGGAGCATACAAAAGCACAACACGGAGATCTTCCTCAGAGCCAGGCTCTAGCACAAGAGCCCCAAGAGCTGCATCTGGCTCTTTTCTAATCCCTCACCAAATGGACTTTCATCATACTTATAATTAGGGATAATAATTTAAAGAGATAGTTGAATAACCAAATCTGCTAATCCTTTAGTGGAGACTCTACCCTTTAATCTCTCTCTGGTTCACTAATGCATAAAAATGTAGCCAGGCACCCACTGCCCTCATTAGAGGGAAACTTTACCCTCCTCCTCCCAGCCTCGGAGACCTGCCAGCGATGAAGGGAGGGCACAAAGGCAGCCCTCTGACTGCTTGAGACATGCAGGAACTTTGAAAACATCAGCCTGAGCTTGTTTCAAGACCGATGTCACAACAGTGGCTGGTTGTCATGGAAACAGGTTATCAGCTATCGAAAACCATCCATGAGATAAATGTCACAAGGAGAGATGGCAACTGGGGCTGCGAGGCCCTGCATATGGGCAACTCTGACTCCTCCAAGCCTCTTGCTCCATCTGACCAGATGAACATCCTCCCCTTTGCTATAATTTCTGCTGTCACAAGCCACCCTGCTCTCCCTGTGACAAAGCTTGGTTTGCCACCGATGGGGTGGCAGTGGCTTTTGTGCATCCCCTCCAGCCCTCTGGTTTGTACCCTGTGCTCTGGTGGTGGGCAGTGGGGAGCCCACTGTGGGGATCACTGTGGGGATCAGCAACATCAGTGCTGGCATCTGCAGGGTAAGAGCTGACGCACTTGCTGGGCGAGGAGCAGCCGCAAGTGGGAAGCCATTGTTAATTAATCAGATACGCCATGTAATGGCATTAATCACAATCAATATATTAGATAGGGATGATGAAGATGCTGTGCAATCTGTCAGATAGCAAATACACCCACACATTCCAGCACAGCCACACACAGTTCTTGGGATGTCCATGCTCTTCCCCTGATCCTCCTAGCTTGATGACAGCATCAAACTGTCTTTTTGCCTCTGCTTCTCGGATCCTGCCATTCTCCTCTCCCCTGCCTGCCTCTGGTCTCACCCTTCCAGTCTGCCTGCCTCCCCCTTCCCTCCATCCTGCCTGTATTCCTTGTTTTTCTCCCATGACGTAATTTGGAGAGCTGCTCTGAGTGGCATCGTCTCATCCACACACGCCTCCATCTCCAGAGCTGGCAAAGACTTAGGGAAAGGATGGGATTGAGACCTTGATGTGCTGTTGTGTAGGTGGGCAGTGCAGGCTGTGCTGCTCCTCTTGGAGGCCCTCTGCACCACCAGAAAAGCACGTTAGCCTTCGCTGGAGCTGAGTGACAGCAGAGTCTGCTAAAAACGCAGCATGCTCACACCATTCATCTCAATTGCACTTCCCCATGTTTTCCTGAGGAACAAACCCCATCTTCTTTTCTCCTGGTGTCCCTCATCCCAAGAGCAGAAATTTTGTGATGGAAAGGCATCTGCACTTGGGTAAAGGGTCCTTCCAGAAAAAAACACTCCTGCCTTCCCACACACAGTGCCACAACCTCACTGCACAAGCTGGAAGAGTAATGCATTTTCTCTGGCAGCTGCCACCACAGACGTAAGAGGCATGTTTGAGATAACAAGACTTCATTTCAAACAGGAATGGTTTTCATGGCCAGCACAGTGAATAAATGTAAGACATCTATTTTTGCTTCATGTCCTGCTTTCCCTAACACACATGGAAAAGAAACCCCAGACATACCAAAAACTTTGACACAGCTAATCAACAGCCTATTTAAAAACAGAAAATACCTTAATATTGGGTTAAAAAAAAAAAAGAAAGAAAACTAAATGCAGTCCATTAAAAGCAGATGAGAGGATATGAAAAACACTTTTGGAAGCTAAGTAATAGCAAAACACATTTTAAAACCCTAAACAAATTGGCAGAAAAGCTCAGCGAGTCATTTAATGCTGTCTGTGCAGGCAGCATTACTGGCTGGGTAATTTATTTTTCTTCACAGCATGGTCTTGGGGCAGGTCACTCAGGGAGGGTGTGTTCAAACCCACCATGTTTTTGGCTCTGAAGAACTAAGGCCCTTTCCTGACCTCACTCAGACTGGAGGGATATTTTCTACCTGCACTGGGGCCAGTCATGCAAAACAGGTTGGGAACTGGTTTTTGATGCGGAACAAAGCACCTTGTGCATGAGGTCTGCTGTTCCCCAGGAAGGCAGTGCCAGCAGGGCAGGAGCAGGCTGGAGAGCCCCAGCAGGAGCTGGGAGTCTTATGCACAGTCTCTTATGACCAGGAGAAAGGATGTCACACAAGAATAGTGAGGGAGGGGCATTTGAAGAGTCCTCCCACATGTGAAGGCTGAAGGAATAATTGTGTACAAAATTTGCTTTGGGGCTGATGAAGGCCAGAAGCCTCTTCTGAGTGAAGGAGAAATGCAAAGCAGTTACTCAGGGATGGACCAGCAAGAATTGCCAGACTCCTCCTCGCTCAGCTGCCCTCCTGCTACCTTTTTCAGATACTGATCTGCGGGGCTGAAGACATTTCTGGGTGGAGAGGTTTCACAAATAGTGTGGGGCAACAGGGGACAGTTTTTCATAGAGACCACTCACCCCAATGACAGTCTTACCTTTTACTTTCCATGTTTTCATGAGATTTCAGGAAAGCTGAAACTATCCATTTCAAGTGGACCTTGTGATTTCTCAGTGGAAAAATACAGTTGCTCTAAGTCCTTTCCAGCAAGCTGGAAAGCTTGCTGTCCCTTGGTCAGGCTCAGGAGGAGAGCCTCACACCCAGCTGCACTTGCTGGGAAGAGCCTTTTCCTAGCAGAGAGCATTAGGTATACTGGAGCTGGAGAGGCTGCAGTGCCTGGCACAGATGGCTCAGGTACAATGGGACTGTCAGTGCCTCTGAGGAGCCTGCACTGGCTACAGGAAATGAGCTACAGCCAGAGCCAGTCCCAGCTGCCTGCTGGATTTGTCCTCACACAGCCATGTTGGACAGCCACCAGTTGGACAGTGAGTGGAAGTTTAAATACTGACCTGAATGACTGACATCTTCTCTCTCATCTCACCACAAGGCCATGAGAGATGAGCCAAAGCCAAGACAAGGTCAGGATGTCTCCGCTTACAGCTTATGAGAGCAGGAGTTAGACCAGAGCAAATCTCCTGTCTCTGCCTCCTGACAGCTGACCTGGCTACTTAGGTAGGATGAAGAGTGTGTGTAGAGATATAGACCTTGCCCAGATTCAATACTCTGAGTTCACAGGAGGCTTTACACTGATTAAGACCCATTTCATCAACTAGATGTAGATTAAAAGATTAACTGTCTGATTAATAGTTCCAATTTTTGAGCAGGGAGAAGAAACCAGAGATGATGACATAGTCATAAGTTCAGAGTTATTTTTAGTTTGCTAGTGAATGAGTCTCAAATGACTAAAACAAACAAATCCAGCTGGGATTAACAAACTGTACATATAGAATTGTATACCTACTGTTGGAATCTCAAGTCCTCTTCTTCCAGCTTAAGTTTCATGCCACCTTCTTCTTACCTTAGCCACCTGATTTATTATTTTTGGCAAATAGGCTTTGGGTATGTGAAGAATAGCAGAGTTACAGATTCTGAGTGGTTGATTTACACAAGACTTTTCTGAACTGACTATTTTTATGGGGAAGACTTTTAACTTGGATAGACCAAGCTATATCCCAAGGCAAGCATCAATCCCAAGTAAAAGACCCAGGCTTTTAAAAGTAGTTCTTCTCTTTGTGTCATTCCCCTTGAGGCTGTTTCTGAATTTTTCTCCTTTGAGAATCATGGTGACTGCTAGTGGACATTGCTCCTTCATGCTATGCTGTCCCATACCCCATTTAGCAGAGCAAGAATAGCCCAGCATCCTTCCTTCGGACTTTGCCTTCTTAAGCTAAACACATGGCTGGTGTCTTCCTCTCATCCAGTGGGTCTCCATGCTCGTGACCATGCCAGAAATCCTCCTCTGCCATTTTCCTCTCCACAGATGATGCCTCTGAACCTCATGTCATCAGCAGATTTCAGCAGTGCATTGGCACACCATGCCACTCTGTCCTTCTATCAGGCTTTTCCTGCCCTGATAAGCAACAACCACAATGCAGCAGCCATGGCTTGGGCTCTGCTAGCAGTGTGGGTACTGCAGTTCTGGAGCTTACTCTGAAAGAGCTCAGGAATGAAGAAAGCTGAAGAGAATACAGGTCTTCCTCAGTTAACACATAATTTTGGGTTTTTTTCCTTTTTTATCCTTTACTTCTATAGACTATGTTTTCCCGGCCTTCTCATGTTCTTTGTTTTTAAGGTGCAAAAAGAAATGTGAACCTGTAGATGCATATTTTCCCCAGAGAATTTGTGAATGCCCCATCTTTGGCAGTGTTTAAGGCCAGCTTGGATGGGGCATTGAGCAACCTGGTCTATGGAAGGTCCCCACGGCCATGACAATAAGGTTGGAAATCTGAAATCTTTAAGGCCCTTTCCAGCCCAAACCCTTTTAGGGTTCTACACAGTGAACACTCATGATTGCTGCATAGAAAAGAATCTTTGCATGGGAGATTTCCTCAGTTACACAGTTCCTTTCGTAGTCTTAGATGGGATTAGCATTCCCAAGTCTTGAAATTATCACCCATGACTTCAAGTACAAATGGTTAAACATCCTATCCACGTGTGTTTTGTAGAAGTTGAGGGACACTGAGGGGACATTTTAACAACCACAGGGGCATTGACTTCAAAAGGTCAGCACTCTGATCCACTTGCCCTGCCCAGCCAGCTAATAATCTGCTTACTTGCCAAGAAATGTAGCCAGTGTTAAATTACATGTTTGATTGACTAGTGGATGCATTTAGCAAGGATTTATAACCAAAAAGACAGAAGTCTCCTTAGACTCCTTCTCAGCATTCATAAGGATTAATTATTTTTAGTCTGAGCATTGTAACTGAGTGTATCTCAGTGTATTCCACAGGATAGAAGGGGAACTGGGTCCCTGTTATTTGCACAATTTCACAATTAATATGTACCCCTTACCTGCTAAGTTTCATCTGCCCAATCACCATGCTATCACCTTCCTGGGAAAGCAGATTCTTCCTCTGGAGAAGTCCTGTTGCTCTGGAAAGTCTAGTGCCACATAAAGGCATCAAATGTACTGCTCAATGCCCAACTCACCTACTTGACACATGGAGAGGAGGTGTCCATATAGGTAACTGGAAATGTGGGAGATTGGAGCCCAAAGCCGGAAGGCATCAGACTGCCACTGAAAGCAGTAATTTACCATCAATGCCACTGGTGTTGGCAGGCCTACCACAATTTCATAATTCTGAGAAGAGACCTAGGCAGATGTCAGAAGCAGTGGTTTCCCCAGCCTGGGGAGTGGCCCAGGCACTTGTTTGGATGCCTTTTCACCAGGACTTGTTTGGATGCCCTTTCCAAAAGCACCATGAGAGCTTTCATTCCCACCAGTGGGAACAGTCACTGCCATTCTGACTGAAAGCAAGCTTCTTGAGATAAACACAAGCTTTTCCATCGCTGGGGACCAGAGGTCCTTAACTCAGTAACACTGCTCCAGGCAGTCTGTTAGGCCTGCACTGGAAGGGTCCCCAAGCAGCAGGCAGACTGTGGTGACGCTGGGGTAATTTCCAATGATTTATTTTCTTTTTACTCCCCCTAAAGCTCGGAGCTGTTATATGCTTAGTCTTGTTGCACACTAAATCATTCTGTGTCCTATTTAGGATTTCTGAGTCTTGAGGACTCTTCAGTCCTTGGCAAAGCTGGACATCCCTTTCTTTATTCCACAAACCAGAGAAAGGAGGACAGGAAAGGCTTTGGGGACCTGACGCAAAACAATCTGAGCACATTAAGCCAAATCAGCTACTAAGGAATTCATGTTTCACAGACAACAACACAAAACATCATGCAAAGACACAGGATTGAACATCCTTCAGTCCCCACCTCATAGGCCTATCCCACCCACTGCTCCTGGGTGATAGCAATGATGGAATGTCCTCAGACTGCCAAGATGAGAAACTGTGCATTTACACTGAAGGAGAAACCTGTGATTGAGGAGTGTAGCTTGGGCAGAAATCCAGAGGCAGAAACCCTCTTCAAGACTTGGCAGGTCTGGTCAGGCACGACATGTCCTGGCTTTAGAGCAGTTCTGTTACATGGAACCCAGGTCCCAGTGTTAGCAAGGTAAGAGATCAGCAATGGGAACAGTTATGTCAAGCTACTCAAACTTAAAAACTTCCAAGAAGTTTCAGCCTTTGGATCAATTCTTATTCCTTCCAGATTGCTTCACTCATCCCTCCTGGGTACCCTTGATCAAATCACAAAATTGCTGAGCAGATTCTTACAGCGTACTTTCTAATAAACCGTTTAGGAAAGCAGACTTGACAGCATCTTACAGTTTTTTCTTCTTTTTTAAGCTAGCTCCACAGCCTCTGCCAAATTCAAGGATGCCAAATATGATCAGGCTGTGGATGGCACCATTCGTTTGTGTCAATCCTCTTCATACTAGATAAGCAGACAGGACATATGGGCCTATCCTTAACGAAGTGCACACAAGAAGTAAATGGGAAATTTCTGCAAATCAGTAAACTTCTAAGTGCAAGATTAACCCAAAGACTGCCAGATGCAGAGAGGAGCTGCTCTAAGTTCAGATAGCTGAGAAATGTTCTTTCACCTCCAATTCCTGTAAATACATCCTGGAAGAAGATATGGTGGAGAGGAGAGGTCTCCAAGACTATAGAGTACTGTGCTTCATCTCCATGGACCAGAGTCTGGCAAATCAGCACCTCAGAGTGAGTTCAGCCTCTCAAACACAGCCTACACCTTATCCCCATGTCTTGAGGTTAGTCTGGTCATCTGAACCATCTGGAGCATACCCTGACTCTGCACAAACCTCCTACAATTTCAGAGGTGAAAAGCAGAACTGTGAGTCTGTGTTTGGGAAAACCTGTCTCTCTAGTGAGTAGAGAGAGAAGCTTAATCTTCTTAGCTTAATGAAGAGAAGGTGAAGACGTGACGCGACTGTAATCTCTTAAGTACTACCACTGGGAGAAGGTTTTTAACAGTGGAGGGCTTTTTAATCCTGTAGACAGGCAGAAGGAGATCCAGTAGATGCAAGATGAAGGTGAACAGATACAGTCTAGAAATAAAGTGCATTTTTTTGAAGGAGTGAAAGCAATTAGCTATTAAAGAACTTACAGAGAGATGCACTACCTCCCCCAACTTCTGAAGTCTTAAACAAAACCTAGTTATGTTTGAAATTGTAAGTGTGACTGGGTCTGAAATGAGGGAAACCTGACAGAATTTCACCCTACAGTGAAACCAGGAGCATTGTTTTATAAAATTATAAAACAATGCTTTTATAAAAGAGCCGCTTAAAGAAATCCATACATTTACCTTTGTTTCCAAATGGCTTCTGCATGTCTGTTTAACAGCTGTCACCTTCCAGCCACAAGTTGTGCATTGAGCAGTTACACACATTCTCCACAGAAGAATGTTAATCAGGCTCTTGATCACTTGCACACAGTCCTCTCCCAGTTGCATTTCCAGGTGTTCTAAGGTACCCATGACCACAGCTGGCCAAGCTGCTACACTTTGAATAACAGAAAACGTTCCACATGCTGAAAGGTCTTACTGGCATCCACCTGGTGACCAAAGGGCCACGTGGGCACTGTCAAGAAAATCAAGGACTTTCTCTCCTAGCTACTGCAGTCATGGTGATGACCTGTCCCATGAGCTTTTTCCCTTCTCAGTGGCACACTGGGCCCTTGTCAGAGACCTTCTCATCCAAACCCTGTGAGACACTTTGGCAGTCCTGCCCTGAAGCCCCTCCCTGGGGCACAAGGTGCTTGTGCCCTAATGCTGGCAGAAACGCACACACCAGTTTGTACCTGCCCCAATCTTCCCAGGGACCCCCAACAGTCTGTCCAGTTCTCTAGCTCAAACTCTGTGAATTACACAAGCATGTAGCATGGAGGCATTCAAAACAATGCTCAGCCACACCTGAACTATCAACCTTTGTCCAGAACTGCAGTGTTTTGGATCATCCCAGCACACGTCAAATATATCCAACTGCTTCAGCAGCACTGTTGAGTGCTTCTTTCCTCCCTCCTGCAGTCAGAGCTACCTCACTTCTGCCATCACTGCCATCTCTATAGTGCTGCATCTTGCCCCATCATGACCAGTCACACCAGGTTTTGCTCTTCCCCTTTTTGGCATGGTTTGTAATGGGAATGATGCAAGACTGGGCCTGTTTAACACAGGCCTGTGTGAAACCCCCAATAAATAATTTTTTAGTTGTTGGCCACTTTCAGCCAAATTTGGCAAGGATAAGAGGATTCTAAGATAAAATTGCTTATGTGTCTTGAAAATTTGGGAATGCATAGAAGAGAGAAACCTTATTCCAAACTGTCAGTGTAGGAAAATCAATGCACTGAGCTGAATTCCTTATTTGACTCTGGAGTACCCACACAAAATGGAGCGGATGCAAAGACAGGGTCAGAAGTGCCTTGGTATGCTGGAAATTGCTTTAGTTCACATGGTTAGGTACCAGAGACTTTGGGTGCAAGGCACAGAGGAAAGCAGCCTTCATCAGCACTGTCCACCTTTTCTTCAAGACCTCCCTGAAGATCCCAGATCTTTAGTCCTGGAAACCACAGAGCTACGACCAGCTGCCAGCATGAGAGACAGCATTTGCCAAGGCTGCTGATGGAGGATCCTGAAGACATCTAACAGACAGGAAGACCACATTCTCCAGGTTTCTCTGGAGCTCTCTCTCTGACTGCAAAACAGCTATGTCACTTGGTGTGACTGGGTGATGTGCTGAGGAGCAGAGAAGGCAGAGACTTCACCAAAATTGGCCTAGGAATTTTCCCTCCACAGGGAACCGGTAGGTGTTTGGGGGTTCTACTATATGAGGAAAGCCTGTCTGCCAAGAGCAGAGGGAAATCCAGGCCTGGGGATTCCTGCCTTGTCCAAAGCACCTCCAGCAGGATAGCACTCTCAGGGCAGAGCTGGAGAGCTGAGCAATAGCTAATAGAGCCACTGGGACTTAGAAGTCATGCCAAGAGGGTCACTGCTGTGGCACTAGATCAGATGTGACTGTCCCATGCCCCGAGCCTGAGTGGGATGCCAGGAGCACAGAGTGTTCTGAGACACACAGCTCCTGCTGTGTGCAAACATGCTCTGCACAGCTTGGGCAGCCTTGGGGGTCCTGCGCCTTCCTAATGACCTGGTGTTATGTGTGGCTGTGACAAAGCATCTGGCACATACAGTCCCTGCTTGAGGCCAATCCTTGGACTCTCCATTGGATTAATCCAGATGCCCAGTAATTCACTTGTCTTGGCTGCTCCTGGGATGGTGTGCTTTGTGCTGTCATGCTTTCCCAGTGCTGCTCCAGCAGTTGTCAGCCACACTTGCATTTAATCTGTGCAGAGCTGGGGCACGCCAAACAGAAAAGCAGTGCTAAAGACTCTGCAAGTGACATCCATAGAGGAGGAGAGGAAAATAAAGAGGACTGAGAGCAAGAAAATGGAAGTTCTGGACATTGCTGCATAAAGCCCACTTCTGCTGCCTCCTCCCCTCAGTGTGACAGCCTCACCAACATTCTCATGGACTCCCTCACCAACATTCCCATCCTGTGCTGGAGCAACGCCAGCCTTGATACTGCAATGTCCCTATCCTTCAGATGAGCTCTGCCTGGGGGCTATCAAATCTGCTGGTGCTGATGCTGACCCTATTAACAGCAATAGCACGGCTGGGGCACTGCTGGGATATAAATCCAGTGATGGGAATGCATTTGCAGCCAATGCTGCTGTGTGGGAGGGGTCGGTGTGTGAGGCTGCATCGATGTGCATTTTGCTGGCACAGGCAAACTCCCTGCCCATGCAGAGAGCAGCTGAGCACTGGGCCTGGTGTGTGAGCCAGAAATCACTCAGCTGCCTTTAGCTCTGCTGAACAGCTATGTTCCCTTCTGTTAAAGACTGCCACTGACTCCAGATACAGCCAGAGCCTTTGTCTCAACCTGCAGAGACCGCAGCAGTGTCTGGGAGAGGCATTGGTGTCCAACCCTGTGCGTGGAACCAGCAGACAGAGACTCGGAGTCACTGCAGCAGCAAGAAAGCATCACTGCTTAATCCCCAGGGCCTCTGAACTCCCTTGTCAATCCCCACTCTGCTTCCTCCTGCTCACAGAAAGAGCATCAGAAAGTGTAGATGGCTATGTAGGCAGAGGAGGAGGGAGGGCTGAGAAGCAGAGAGTGCTGAGGCTCCCAGCACAGCAGGAGGAACGGGAGGGGGATGCTGGGGACATAAACAGCAATGACTCTCAAAGGGAAACTGGCAGGGTATTGTGCATGACTTTCCAGTTTTTCCTACCTCTCCCTGTTCACTCTGTGACACTTAAAGCAGTCTCCTGGAAAAACATTTTTTGCACAGAGTGCTGCTGCCTTTAATGTTTCCCAGGGCCATGGCAGCTGCAGTGGGAACAGGAGGGAAGGAGAACAACCAGGAGGGGAAGAACCAGAGCAGTGCTGGGCCCTGCTCTATACCACAGACAGAAGCAGTGGGAAGAGGAGAGAGGTTTATTTTGGTTCTCCTGATTAAACTCCAGCTGGCTTTATTTCCCATTACATTGTTCTTCTGAAATGCCAGGCTGCACACATGAATTTGCTACTGTGGGGCTATTCCTTCTGAGGAGGTTGCTACAGAAATGCATTTTTTTTAATGAAATTTTTTTTAAACCAAATGCTATGAAAAGATTTGTTCTGAACTGCAGGGACACAGAGGAGCTTGTCAAAGAGGCATCCCATGAGTGATGGGATCCATCCCCAGTTGTCAATGGGCTTGAGATCCAGGTGCTGGGCTTGCCTGCTTTTTCAGACCAGGAGCTGGGTCTTCAGAGCTGTTCCTCCTGGTTTCCAGCTTTGGTTCTATAAGATACCTTACTGTAACCAGGTGCTATTAAAAAACAGGCATGAATGAACTTGTGGGCATCCATGCTTATTTGAAAGTAATAGATGGCATAAAGCTCCTGGACACAATGAAAGGTCAATGCCAAGAAGATTGTGATCTATTGGATAGTGAGGCTTATTAAAGGGAAGGGATGGCGAGCTAGAAAGAATGAAAAACTGCATTTTCTGAAGCTGAACTTCGTAAAAAAACTATATCTGAAGGCAGCACATCTTCCTTTGACAGCCCTTATAGGCTGGGATGTGAAGCAGAGGATAGGGGTGACCTTTTTTCTCTGTAGGAGATAAGGAAACTGAGGCACAGGCAGCCAATTAAATGGAGATAATCAGCACATTTTTGAGAGCTAACGTGGAGACACCCAAACTTCTCTTCCAGGCCATAAACATCTGTAGTTAATGACAAAATGTTAATTACTGGCAATCAGCTAATGAGGGTAAAAGCTGAACTAATTTTCTGCTGCCTGTAATGCTGCTCTAGACTGTGTTTTGCCCATCAGCTGAACTGCTATTTAAAAAGAGGATGAAAAGGAAAAGGGAAAAAAAAAACATTTTGGCACCTCGCTCTGCCTCCTCTGCCAGACCAGATTAGTGCAGGGGGGAAATTCTCTGGTGTAGACAAGCCCTAGTTCATTTTCCCATGTCAGGCAGGGAATCAGCTACAAGCTGAGCACAGGGCCCTGCTACCCAGCCCTGCTTCCTACTGCCATCAGCTCAAATGACTCTATGGAAAGGTGGAAATTCTGTTTCTCCCCGATGCTAAGAAAAGACTCTGCACAACTGTGCTCCCCACAGTGGGACAGGGACAATGTGCTGCCCCTCCTTTTGCCCATCTAGGGTATCAGCACCACTCAGCCACAGCGTGGGCCAAATCACCCCCTTCTGGCATTTTGAAGAGGCAGCTGGAGATGACCCTCCTGGAAGAGTAAGGCAGCACGTATTCCTGCTGTGCATGAGTAACCAGCAGCCATTCCGGAGGAGGCTGTGCGCTACCGCTGGGCAGAATGATTCATCTCTGTGTCACGGACATGGTAGCAATAGCCCTGTAACAAAAGGCAGAGCCATGGGGTAATTTGTCATTATGGTGACTATCAGCCTTGCACTGATCAGCCTGGGTGCTCACATCTCTGATGCTTGCAGTAAAACCTCTCCATGGCACCAAGGATGGAAAGACACCAAACTGGAGTCACTGAGGATCTGGCCCTAGTGGAGACTGAATTGTACAAAGTGGGTTTGGGGCTATGAAGATGAGCTACAGGGTTGGAGATTAGCTGTCAGTGTTGCCATCAACACAGTAAAACCAACTTTGACTGGCACTGTGCTTTACCCTGCCACGGCACAGCAGGTTCATGGTAGCTCCGTGCTTGGGGAGCAGAAATGCCAGGCTGAATCTCATGCAGGAAGAGCAGCTAAATGTCCCTTATTCTCTGACTTAGTTGCCAGGGACAGCGACCTCTGAAAATTGCTAGCTCCAAAATTCACTTTTAAATCTGGTATTTCATTTCAGTCCCAAGCCCACATCTCAGGGATTTGTCTGTGGCCACTTACCTATGATCACATAAAATCAGGTTTCTCAGGCAGCACATCCCAACTGCTGTCCTGTGAGTCCTTCTCCACACTCCTGGGGAGCCTGGGCCGACAGGCAAGTGGCTGCCATGGTTCTCCACTGTGCTCCTCCAACCCGGTGGATGCCTTCAGGCACTAATGCCAACAGATGTCGTTTCTGTCCAGCTACCAGCTGAAGAAAACTCCTCCTGATTAAGCTGATTCCAGCTTTCTGATTAGGCTCCCCCTCTGCAGACTCACCTCCCTGCTCCCATGATGCTGACTGCCAATCAACTGCTACTGCTGGTGCAATTAATTCCATCTCCCTTTGCAGCCCCAGTTCACTGCGTGCAGGGACAGCTATCACATTTCATGCTCTAAAGGGCTTAACACCCCACTACACACACATACATCTGCACACTAGCTGGGTGGCCAGGAGGGTGAATGGAAACAGACTAAAGGAATTGGAGGCCTCAGAGACGAGGCCACCCTAAATCAGATTTAGGGAGTGAGAGGACAAATCAAATGTTCTTGGACAGAGTTGCACATGCCGTCCATAACATAAACCTCTTACCTGAGTCAGGGCTGCATCTATCCCACAGCACCTTTGGTGAGGGTCACCTGAGCTCTGCATTGTCTCACTTGGGATGCAGCAGCAGTAGCAGCAGCAGCGTCCTGGTAGTTCTTTGCCCAGATAAAAGCTACCTGCCTTGCACAGGGCCCAGGTGGAGAGGTAACTGGAGGACAGCAAACATGTTTAGTGTTTAGCTCCATACAGAGCATCCCCTGCCTTGGCACTAAGGCTGAGCTGAGCTGGGCTGGGATGGATACATCCCATCGTGCAGCATTTCCACAGGTGGCTGTGCCAGCCCTGAGCCCAGGGAGCTACAGTGAGTTCAGGGATAGCTTAAATGGGGAGACCATTTTGCTACAGAGCCTGGGAATGGGAGCCAGCGCTGCCATAAATCCAAACACCAATTCCTCTCCATCTCCTGCAATATACTTCCAAGCAGCTCCAAAGCTCCCCAAATTCAGCACATTTCCCAGCAATTCCACCACCCTCTGGGCTGATGCCATGGAAAAATACTTCTGGATTACTGCTGCCAACAGCTCCGCAGCTGACTGTAGTGTGAAAATCCTACAGGTCACTTTAGCTTATGATATTCAGGCTACATTTTACAAACGTGCTCTCTCTGGCTCTCTTGGGTGAGAGCAAATGAGCTGTGTGACTGGCGTGCAGGCGTTCTGCACCTCTCCCTTCTCCTGCAATAGCTCAGCATGGCTGGTTGATGCTGCAAGATCGACTCGATAACTACTATTGTTATTATCTTTAATAATCAATAATAATGTCCTTATTTTCTCTTGTAGGGCTTCCCAGTACATCCTTGCTTATTCATCCTCTGTCTTATTTCCATCCCGACTTTACAATCAGATCTGGGTGAGCAGCTGCCAGCACTGACCCAGCTGCCAAAGCCCAGCTGCACTCGAGTGAAGTCCCTTTCAGAGCAGGGACAGTTCTGACTTCAGCCAGCCTCCCTGCAAGGAGGGAGCCTCATGGAGCCGGGGCCAAAGCCATCAGCTCTGGTAGGCAGCTCTGTCTGAGCTGAAAGGGCTGTAAGTACCTAACATCCTTCCAGGGAGACACTGAGACATCTGCAGCAGCTGTAAAAATATGTAAAATGAGGCAAGGTTAATAGTGGCTATCTTGGGCATGTGTGCCTGTGTCTCCTTCTTTCATATTGTCTGAGGGTGTCTAATTGTCAATGCCTTCACTCTGAAGGTCTCCCTGGGGAAAAGGAACAGCATAGTGTCCCCCGTGCCCAGGCAGGAGCTGGTGTGTGGGCAGAGGTGTGCTGGAGGACACACTGGCAGAGCAGATATTTATGCCACAAGCTTCCAAATGCCAGGTGAGAGGTTTTGTACTGGCACCACCCTTTCTTCCTTTAACCAGCCTGTATGCCCCTCCTTGGCTTCTCATTCAGCCCCTTTCTAACAAAACCAGTTGGTCCTACCCAGCCTGGCAGCACCCCTTCAAAAGCCACAGCACATTCCTGAGCTAAGCCACGTTACAGCAGTGAGAAGCCACTGCTCCATGAGAGAGCTCTTGCTCTTTGGGAGAACAAAACTCATTCTGCTTAATTGCTCCTGGCAGCGCACTCTGCCATAATGAAGGTGGGAGCAGGATGGCAGGGAAAGGCAGCGCTGCTTCTTTGCACTGAGCCTCAAAATCCACCCTTTTGTGCTAAAAGCACAATGAGATGCTGGGCTCACTCCTTCAAGTCACTCGTGCTGGGGAAAGCAGCGTCTGCATTGAGCCCAAATCCTCCCTGCATACATCCCCAGCTCCGAGCGCTGGGAGGAGGCTCGTCTTGCTTTATTTTTAATCCCATGAAAAACCTAAAGTACGTCACAAGTGAGAATCTGCATTGTGGAAAGGCTCTTTCATAGACCCTTTGGACTCTGCTTCATGCGCCCAGAGGGCTTTGCAATAGTTAATTTTGCCTCCCAGCTCCTGGGAGGGAGGGAGGGAGGGAGGGATGGAGGGAGGTGTTACTATTTGCGGTTTTCTAAGAGGACTGTGAGATGGATGGCTGAGAAATAAAGTCTGTGGCCTGATGGTGCTTCTCAAAAGCATTAACACACTTTCTTCCTTCTCACCCACAGGCACAGTGACGTTTCACACTTCTGCTGGGGTCTGGCTCTCTGGAGACCTGATAGCTGTTCCCTAATGCCTCTCCTTTCACAGCAGCTTAAATAAGAGTCAGAGCCAGTGCCACAATCAGGAAAATGGCTCCTCTGCAAACCAGCAATGTGGTACCAAGCCCCATGCAGAGGCTGGGAAAGCCTGCCCTGTCCAGTTGTGGCACCTAATTCCAACTCATTGAAGGACAACAGGAGAGAAATTTTTTAAAGAGGAAATTAGTAACTATTTAAATGAATATAAATAATTTATTTGACATTTTTGGAGGCCTGATTTTGGTTAAATAAAGGACTTAGTGGACACAAAATCGAAAAGGTCTCAAATAGCCTGGGCTTGTGGGCTGGCTAGAAATTGGTCAAGATTTCCTGGCCATCCCCAGTGCAGGGGCTCTCTGGGTCAGTCCCCAGCAAAAGCAGACAGGGAATTAAGTCCCTTCCTGCTGGTGCTGGATATGCTCAGGGACACAGGGCAGCCAGACCTGGCCAGCTGTGCCCATCTACCGGCCCAGAGCTCCCTCTTTGCCTGGTTTCTCCACTGAGGCAGGCTGCATTTTATCATCTCTTTCTCCCTTGGCAGAATAGCACTAGATTGAAACCTTTAATCTACTTCCTTGAGGGAGAAAATGAGCAGCATTTCAATGCATGTGTCAGATGACCACACTTACGCCTTTTGATAGCTGAATCCCACAGACAGAAACAAGCATCCAGAGGCAAACAGGAAAGGTATTTTCCCTTGAAATAAGGTGCTGTAGTGAGGCAGAGATATTTCTTTTTTTTTCTTTCTTTGAACGTCATAAATGAAATCCATTAAACAGTGATGAGCAGACGGCACTGAAAACAAACACCAAATTAAGCACACCCACTCTAAGGGAGAGGTTTTGCCTGCCTTCTCCTCCCACACTCCTGCCAGGGAGGAAGGTGAAGATAAAAGGTGGGCACCTGTAAGGACCATTTTGGGGAAAAGGGCTGGAAGAGCTACTGGAAGAGGGAAGTGGGGATGTGACACAGGAGAAAGAGCCTTGTGTGAGGATGGTCACTAAGTGATGACTTTGCAGTACTGAGCTTGGGAAGGCTCTGGGAAGTGGGGGTGTAAGAGAGGTGCTGCTAAGTGGAAATCTGAGATGACAGTCACTGGGAATATGTTACTGGGGTGCCTCAGCAAGATAGGTGGAGAATAACACTGAAAGCAAAGAGTTTGATATCTGGGGAGCAGGGGTCTGATGTGACACTGGAGGGACCTGGTGTAACCTACAGTAAACCCTGTTGATGATATGGGAAATTGGGGGTTATCTCAGAAATAGAGCAGGAGTCATGCCAGAGGTACAGGTAAGGCAGATGGTGGGCATATACAGTACATCTATCCAGACTTTTCCAGCCCAAATTTTCACTAGTTAGATATTAATTTGATCTCAAAGTGAAGGATGGCAGTACCAGCCCCCACAACATGAGTGGGGAGCACAGGCACCTCCTGGACATCAGTCATGGACTGACTGCTGCCACCAGTTCAAAAGGCCATAGTTTTGCTGTGCTCATTAGGACAGGCTCTCGTGCTGGACCAGCTCATTTGTGCAAAGGTCAGTCAGACAGAAGTTGGGACACACTGAGATGGCTGCAGGCACAGTCATGTCTGAAGGCAGGCAAGTGGGTGGGCTCACATCTCTGCGTGCTTAAGAATCTTCTCCCTGTAACACCATTGTCCAGAATGAGAAGGCTAAAACCTATGACCAGTGACACTGCAGCCACTTCTCATTCTTCTCAGCCCCTGTTTTTTTTAAGGTCACAGAATTTAGGTTGGGAGGTCCCTGGATTTCTTTTGTCCAACCTCCTGCTCAAGCCTAGCTTCAAGCTAGCAACAAGGCTAGCTTCAAGGTTGCTCAAAGCTTCATTTTGCTTAATTGTCAAGATGTCAGAGGACTGAGATCCAACCACATGTCTGGGTTCTTGTCTCAGCACTGCTCTGCTCTCACTGCAAAAGTTTACTTCTGTATATCCAATGAGTACCTCCCTTGCTGCAACTAGTGCCACTAGACCTTTGCTATGCCCCTCTGGCTCTGTGGTCTTTATGCTCTGACTTCAAGTAGAGGAAGGCAGCTGATCTCCCCTTTCATCTTCCTGTTGCTAGGCTGAACAAGTCCAAATCCCTCCACCTCTCCTCACACAAAATGTGCTTCTGTCCCTTTAGCACTTCAGCATCCCCCACTGACTAGCCCAGGTTGTCAACCTCTCATTTGTGCTGGGGGAGTATTTGGGCACTGAGAAACATATCTCTGAAATTTCAGTTGCAACAGCCTTTCTTCCTGGGATGGCCAAAAGACAATTCCTCCCTGAGCTGGAAACAACTTCAGCGTCACTTGGGAAAAACTGCAAAGTGTGTAAGAACAAAAATGGCATGGCTCCATGCCTAAAAGTGTCAC
Source organism: Haemorhous mexicanus (assembly GCF_027477595.1). NCBI lineage: Eukaryota > Metazoa > Chordata > Aves > Passeriformes > Fringillidae > Haemorhous > Haemorhous mexicanus. The sequence goes on from NC_082348.1 coordinate 14,421,267, forward strand.
TGGCTTTCTTTTTCCTTTTACAGAGGTAAAAGGGACTCCCTCCTGGGACAGATATTCAGATGTCAGGCCAGGCAAGGAGCTTGTTTTCTTGAAGAGCTGAGCTTGAAGTTTGCTTTATCTCTGGGCTGAATATAAAATAATCCCCTTAAAATTGCTGCAGAGTATCTTCAAATGCCTTATACTTCATTGTTTCTAGAAGGGAGTTGCTAAGTTCTTGGTGTTGGGATGCAATTCTGGGCACAGTTTATGCCCCCATCTGTGCTGCCATCTCCCCTGTCCCACTGCCCTTCCTGTGTGTGCTGCCCTGCCCCATTACCAGTGCTGTGTTGGTGATCAGGTGGTCAGATAGGGGAATTAATTAAAAAAAAAGCTAATCAGAATTTAAAAAAAAAATTGGGATCAAGTCCCTGGCTGGATGGTCCCTGCTGCTAGAGCTTGGAAAGGTTTGAAATGCAGAGCTGAGGGGGGCTGCTGCTCATTATAGCTGCAAGGTCTTGACTGGCTCAGCTTGCTCATGAGCACGCATCACCAAGACACTGGACAGTCACCCTTATTCTGAGCAAACGTCTGTAGATAAGACTTTACCTTCTTTCAGTGACACTGACATCTCTTTCAACTTCAGAGACACCTCCTTCCTTCCCTTGGGAATGTCCCTGCTGCTCCTGTCTGAACTGCTGTGCAGGGAGATACCATGTTGGGAAGATAGAGTTCCTGAACTGACTTTAGCCTGACTGTGCTCACCACAGATGTTCTGCCTTCCAGCACTGCATGTCCTTTTTCATGCAGCCTTCACCCAGTGCAACTCCTTTGTGCCAACCATTCCCCTCCTCATCCACCCCCCAGCAAGGTGTCAGTCTTCATTAGCAGAGGAGTATGGGGTTTGCTGATATAATTTCCCAAGCAGTCTGTCTGAATACACAGTTGTAGCGGAGCCAAGGAACTCCAGGCCTTTGCTCACTGTTGTGAGCTGGGGCACTTGTGCTGGTATTGCCAATCTCAGCTGGGGTAGGGGTTCCCTGAGGGCTGAGCTCCTGAGAATTTTCTCTCAGGACAGATGCAGAGAAATACCTATGTCCATACTATGATCTATCCCAGCCGGCCCCTGCTCTAGAGGGGAATCACTGACTTAGAAGCTTCAAGGACATTGACTTCTCTTTATTATAAATATTCAGACAAACCAGTGTCAGAGGGAGATGCAACCCTCTTAATCATTCCCAACACTATTAACTAGACAAATAATGAAGAAATTAATTAAGCAAAAGCAAAAACAGACTGAATACATGGGAAAGTGTCTTGACACTGAGTTGCCTTATGATAATCTCTTAGGGACTTGGGGGAGGCTGTGGTACTCCTGGCATGTGGAAACCGGCGTAGAAAAGCAACAAGAGAAAGCAGTGGGAGCAATGTGTAGGTGCTGCAAGGTAGGAACCAGGAAGGAAACAACAAGCCTTCGATATCTATGACACAGCTGGAAGACTGATAGATTCAGCCAGCTCAGATTTTTTAAAAATCCCAATAATGTAAATTCCTTAAGTACAAGCCAAGCCTATGAATAAGATAAATCTCTTAGTGACTTTGCCAGTGATATCCTTCTAATCTCATCCTTCCTGAACGATGCTGCTCAGAGAGTGAAACACTTTGCATAAATGGGTTTGCTGCTCAGAGCAATCACTCATGCTTCCCGCTCCGACCCCAGGATTAGAGAAGTCCCCTGGATTAAGGCTGTTACTATTTAGAGTCAAGGGTGAGCCAGCTAAGCAAGGGCTCAAGGGAACTTTCAAAAGTGATTGCAAGAGAGCGAGAAAAAGAGAAGGAGAAGTGAACAGGAGGCCACCACTGTCTTAGGGAATTGCATGTCCCACACTGGTGTTGAACTGTACTTAAAGTGCTTTACAAAGAGAAATGACCCAATAACAAGGAATTATTGACATGCACATGGGAAAATAATGAACAGTAGATCAAGAGCCAACCAAGTCAACTTTTTCTTTAAAAAATAAAGATGGCAATGAACTGATGGTGCCATTTGCAGAGATGCTGAGAGCCTTGCTTCCCATCAGACATCTCTGTCTGCTGAACAGGCCCAGCATCTTGAAATTCAGAGCCAAGGTCTGCTGAACTCTCCCTCCCAAAACACAGATTGAAAATGACCTGCTGAAGCATAAGAAGTGATCTGAGGACCAGAGACACATCCCCTGTGCTCCCATGCCCAAGAAGCGTGGTGGAGCCACTTACATCCAAATGATGAGAGCCTCAGCACCATCAGATTCCAGACTGACGTAGGCCACTTTATGAAGGTGAAAAGATAATTCCAGATTCCAAAAATAGGAAAACCATGTTGGTTCATACAAATTACACCTAGGACCACCATAAACAATTTGCCTTTTGCTTACTGTTCCCCTGTAGCACAGACACATGTGAGAACTGTTCCCAGTACTACTTAGGTAGCATATACTGTAATAAAGTACGTAATCCCTTAATATACAAGAGCTTTTCTTATAATCCATGCTTGTGTGAACCCAGACAAATATTTAATACATTCTTATCACACCAACAGGAAATAGTTTCATCAATTCTGACAGACACATGAATTTTCAGAAGTGCCTGTCACAGATTCACTGCATCATTCCCCAAGAATTGATCCCTTTCACAAATTCTCTGTGAAGACCCCTTCTGCTGATGCTCTCCCCTCCCCATAGGAGAGTTTCCAGCAGCAATTCCAGTTGGATACTGTAAAATGGAAAATAGTGACTTTTCAGAAGCCAGAAGATTTTTGCAGTTAGCAACATCAGACTGGATTTTCAGTGTTTTGCCAAGAGAAGGGTGTCCTCACGCAGTTTCTGCCTAGGTTTGCAGAGCAGTTTTTCTGGGCTTTGGTTAATTAAAATACAGCACGTCTTGCATAACTTTTGAACTCCATTTCTGTAAAAGATATGTGAGGCTGCAGGCTGTCTGTCACATTATGCATGTCCCCCATGCCAAGACTGTAGCATTCTATTTGACTGTAAGTAATCTATTAGATGTAAGACAATTACTGTTTTTTAGTGAGTCATTTTTTTCTCAGTAATTAGCAGTTGTCAGTTCAAGTCAGCCCAGTGCTGGTGTCACTCAGTGACTTCAAGGCTGTATTTAAAAATCTCTTTTCTCCCACACAACAACTCACTACAAACAATATCACTTTTCCTGCCTTGTCCACTGGAGCCATTTTGCACCATGATTATCCTGACTAGCCAGGCCAACAGTGAGGAGCACTTGCTGCTTGAGCACAGAAGGGACTGCCCAACAGGAGAAGAGCTTGGCCAAGAAAAGGCAGCTCACCTTCTTGACCTCATTTCACTGCTATATGCTTTAAATCCTGGCTGCGTCTGTCTTGCTATAAAAATGTCAGACTGTCTCTAACACTTATTTTTGCTCATCACTTCAGCATGGCTTTACTTGGCAACTTTTCCCATCTGTTTACTTCTCTTCAGTGTTGTGCATGCATTTCTGAATTCCTGTTTACTTACAATAACGTGAACATTCAGCATTTGCAGAGCACCTAGGCTGAAGTAATTTCAGTGTTTTGTAGATGAGCAAGGATTCCTTAAAGCATTCCTAGAAGTGAAGGTTTCCAGTCTGCTTTATGGAGGCATGAAAGGGTCCTACGTACTCTGTGTAGATGTAGCAGCTCTGTATGCACTGGATGCCCTGGTTCCTGTATAATCAATGGAGGTCTAGTCAATGTTGACAGCAGAGCCCTGGGAGTGAGTCAGCAGAGCAAATGTAGGTGTCTGGCTCTCCAGCTCCGCTGCCTGCATTCACTAGGGGCACAATTACCTACCTCAAGATGTTTTCCACTAAGAAATCATTGCGTGGGCATGACTCAAGCTCTTGATTTTTCACTGCCTAAACACCCAGTCCACATGCAGACACCTACATTGTGACACTCACATTGAGGTGCCTGCAATTCAGAGATGTGTCCCACCTTGGTGATGTGCCCAGAATCACAGTTTGCTTACAAAGCTCAGATGAGAAGCTGAGATCCATGGTTGTTGCTCATCCACTTTCATTCACTTGAACTGGAAGAGGAACCTCCTCTAGCCAAGTCATCCCAATGGGGGAAATATTCTAAATGTGTCCTCTCAGAGCCAGAGACCGACCCTCCACCTGGGCTGGGACCTGTTATCCAGTGACTCAGCTGCCACTTGACTCTAAAATCTGGGGTTTGCTTATTCTGACCTCCTAGAGTAGCTGTCATCTGAGAGGACTGCGTTAGCTGCTCAGTTCCCCACACCTTTTAGTCTACTTCTTTTTCTTCTGCAGAAAGGCAAAACCTGGCACTCATGGAGGCAGGCCATGTGGTTTTCCTCCATATCACAGTGTCCCATTTGCTTAGCAATCTTCTGACATGGCCAGGAAGTTTTCTTTACCACTTGCCTTATCCAGCAAGGGCTCACTACTGTTTCATAGTCACAGCCCTGACACCCCAGTGTCAGAAAGTATTCAAGCCTAAATCAAGTTCTGAACCATCTTCATATCTTGGATCTTTCCAGGTCAGCCTGCTTTCATGACCTGGTGAACTTACAGCTGACCGGTCAGATGGAAAGATCTTTTCCAGTGGATGAACACAGAACACTGGTAAGTGGATTGTAAAAAACCCACAAGACACGGAGGCCTGATCTGTGAGCGACTGTGATTCAGTACAGTTGTGATACACTGCACATCACCACATTGCACTGGCCATGCCATGCACACACTAGTGGAGAAACAGGCAAAGTGCAGATCTCTCACTACAAATGTACCAGTAACAGCAGAGAGCAGCTCTGCCCAGCTGGGAGAGCTCTTGGCTGGTGTGCTGGGTTCCCAGCCCCATAGTGCACTCAGCAGAGTCCCCCAGGAAAGTGCCTCACAGCAGCCGAAACTGCTGCATCTGCTCCACAGCCCAGATGTGCATCATTGCATCAATCTGCCCTCTGCAGGAAAACGTGACCCACAAATGACCATTTAATCTCCTCAATCCAATTTGGCTCAGTCATGTGGCATCTGCTTTCTCCCACCCTGCCACAAACACACGTACAGCCAGTCCCTGCTCAGCAGTGAACGCTGGGATCAGCACACGCTGCGGCGGTGCTTGCGGCTGGCTGCTGCCTGGGAATCACACAGAACCTCTGAAGACAGAGAGGCCATGGAGTGTGCTAATGGGAACCCAGGACCCTGACCCCCATGGCCCTCTGACCATCTCATGAGAGCCCCAAAGGCTGTGCAGTCCACAAGGAGAGCAGTGCACTGGAGATATCGATGCCAATGCTGCTGCACACATTTCAGGAGGGAAGAAAAACAGCTCAAGGCAATGTAGACACAGTGATTTAAAAGGAAACAAGATTAAAGACAGTCATGTGAGTTCAGCTGTGTCCCAGCAGTTATGCTATATGCATTATAGGTAGATGGATATCTGGCAAAACTCCTTCTCTCTCCCTTGAAAGGATCTAAATCACAGGAAGGGCTGATATTCCTGCTGCATCCCACCCATGACAAGTGAAGCTGTGTCAGAGGGTACCAAACAGTATTGGCCAGGTGGACAGGGCAGTCTGAGAAAGGGGACTTGGGGTAAAAATTTGTTCCAAACATGTATAGGGCATGCCATATGGGGGAAATCCTGATGGTTATCTCCGTGGATTTGTACAGCCTCTTTTTGACTTGTCAGTATCTCCGGCATACAAATAGCTAACGGCCTTAGGAGCATTTACATAGGGGTAAAGACCTTGGCCTGCACTGATGTTTGTACAAAAATGCAAAACAGTCATCAGTCAAAGTGAGTTTTGAACTCAAAGTTGTTTCATTTCCAGCTGAGCAAATTTTCTCTTATTTTACAGGATACAGAGAGAACATACTCTCTTGTGCCTAAGCACTGCTCCTCGTCTCTGCAATACAACAGAACAAATAGCCTAATCAAGCCAAAATGCAGAGCATGCTGAAAAACTGGGAACATTCACAATGTAGTCAGAGAAGGTGAAAATCTCCCCTGTAGCCTAGGAGGGCTGGTATTGCTGCTCCACTCACAGTGCTTAGGAGCAAAAGATTATCTGATAAGAAAAGACAGAGTTACATTGCCCTGTTGGAGAGATGCCACCAGGAGAGGGATGAAGTTGCAAACCCTGTGGAAGGAAAAACACAAATGGGGCAACGCAGAACTGGGATGCAAAGAAGCAAGGAGCTGATGAATGCCATTGGGCTTTTTTGGTGGCAGTGGGATTGCAGGAGTGAATGAATGAATGAGGTTCCATCACGTGCAACAGAGTCTTGTGCTGATCAGAGAAGCAGAGCACGTGTTTTCCAGCTTTCATTTGTCCCAAGAACATCCCCCTCCATCTTCTGTTTCATCACAGAAATCCAATCTCAGAGGCCTTCTCACATCCATTACAGGAAAAAATAACTGGATCCAACACAAACAGAAAGCAGAGCCATGCTATGGTAGAAAACCTGCCACCTTCAGAGATCACAACTTTTACCCCATACGTTTCTGATCCTCCTAAATACAGACAGAGCAGCTCAGTTACACATGCACACACACACACATTTGCATGCCTTGTGTTTGCAAATAATCTCTGATGTGGAGCTTATTGGAGTGCTCCATGGAAATGTATAAGCCTGTAGCAGCTTCTACATCTCCTTTGGCTTACCAAAGCAGTAAGAACTTCTGAAGAGTCCCTGCAGCTTAGTTTGCTTTCCTACTGACAGATGTACTTTGGATGCCTCTGATCAAAGTTCCTCCTCTTATTAAGTTGCAAAGAATTATTTCTGATATTCTCCCTGCCAGTCATGATCACTTAACTACAATCCTTCCCCTGATCACCTGGCTCGCCACTCCAGCTGAGTTTTCTACAGTGATGGAGTGACATAGAGAGTTCTGCAGGCTTGGAGAAGAGCTGCTGCCATCAGCCATCTACCAAAGGTGTTTCTGCAGGTTTTCAAGCAGTCCTAGGTAGGGCTGGATCAACATCATCCCTTTTTGTGCTGCCTGAAGGGCAAGTCCCATTTGGCTGTGTGAGACCACCCTGTTGTGAAGTGCCCTTGATAGAGGCTGACTGAAATAACAGATCCTGGACTGAGATAAGTGGAGAAGCCTTTAGAACTTTTACTATACAGTTCCCTGTGTTTCCTAAATGTACAGTTTTCTGAAATATTCCAGTATTAACTTCAAATTTGCTAGTTCCATGTTGGCTGACAGATGGATACTTTTCTTGCCTTTTTGTAAAGAGAATTAAAAGCAAAGACAACAGCAGAACCAGAAGTTCTCAGAGCAATGGAGCCAAACAGTGTGTATGTTCTCCCTGAATTGTACCTGGTAGTAAGGTGTCTTTTTTATGATGTCTAGTAGGGGTGGGCCTCTTATGACAGTTCCCCTCCACGGCATCACAAACCCAGTGTGGGGAGTATGCCCCGCTTGGCCACACATTTTCAGGCAACTCATAAGAATTTAAGAGTTCTGCAGCCCTTTATTCATCAAAGGTGGCTGGATTTGGCAGAGAAGTTTAAATGTCATTGAGTGTATCTTGTGAACTTATAAACAGAACTGACATGGATAAGTACTGATGCTTAGGGAAGCAAGTAAGAAAGAGAGAAGAGAATATTTTTCATTTCTATTAAAACATATCTTGGGACAGGTTTTAAACAGCTTTCCAGGCAAATAAATTGAAGGCAGAAAGCAAAAATGGCCTGTAGAAGAGAGAATTACTGTAAGATTCCAGAAAGCAGCAATTGTAACAGAATGCTTTTGTTTGCTACAAAGAGACTAATGGCTGTTTTGGTAGTAATAAGACAATGTATAATAAATTTCTGCTATATTGCATATTTTTAGAGATTCATAATTTTTCAAAATCTGCTTCTGTAAAGTTGAAAACCTTAGTTACAGATATCTTTTTCCTCATCCTTTTGCTCAATTTAAACAAAAACCATTCTTGGTCAATCAAGGTTTTCTACAACCACTATTTCTGTAAGACTCGGATTTGAAATGGAATCGCCTCCTTGAGGTTTAGTGATTATTGGATCAAGAAGTGTCCTGGCTATGACAAAGAGACATAACTGAGCTGTTGCTACTATGAGCAATGTTTGTTCTCATTCTTCAAGCTATAGATGGGCAGGTATTTTCCCCTGGTATTTATGTGACTACCATTACACAAATCTCAGCCCTTGTCCAAATCCACACTGGGGGGTTAGAGCAGACATTTAATCCTTTCTTTTGCACACTCCTCCTAAAATCACCGTAAAAGCTAAGGGCAGATCTTACTGCTGTCTACAGCCACCTCATGGTACAGCAAGAAAGCCAGACTCTTCTCGAAGGTTATAAGAGGAAACAGATACAATTTCAAAAACAATAAATTATGATTATAAATCAAAAACACCCCCACATACACATTTTTACCGCAAGGGAGGTAAATATTAAATCTGGTGTCCAGAGACATGACTGGAATAACAGTCCTTGGAATTATCCAACTCTGGATATCTGGAGATCTGATTTGGTCAGATCTGCTTGAGTAGAAGTTGAACAAGATGATCTCTTGAGGTTCCCTAAAATCCTAAAATATTCTGAGGTTGTGTGAATTTTATTTGACATGAGTTATATCTCAAAATTGTCACCATCATCTGATGTTTGCACTGAATGCCTGAGCGCACCTTCAAAGAGATGAAGCTCCTGTCTAGCATCACTAAGAAAAAGATGAGAGAGGAAATCTCATTAATAGCTGCAGGATGGGAAGGCCAAGAACTCTCCCACAGATTCCACATGACTGCGAAAAGGGCAAAGAAATAAATCATAAGGAATGGGAAAAGTAATAACAGTGACCCAACATGACCAGCTGGGACAGGTCATGACAGTGTAGCACACTGGACTTTATGAAAGAGTCCTCACTTCAGGCTATGGGGGCTCTAAAAATGTTTTTCTTAGAAATGATGTAGCTATCTTGCCTATGAATAAAATTCTCCAGATGTGGGTTAAATGTAGGTGACAGCACTTCTGCTCTCATATGTCAGAGGAGGCTATGAACTGTTTTTTTCCTAACTAGCTGAATCCCATGAGTGTTTTTTCCAGGCTGAAAGTTTCTTGCTTTTAATCTGATGTGGAATAAAACTGTCCTCAAACACAGAACTTCTTCCATGAGGGAAATCTTCTCTGCCAGCTAGCCCAAGGGTTTTTGAAGCTGGTTTCTAAGGATGCACACAGTACACAGTTCTTTCTGTGACAGAAAAGACAGAAGTTGATATGCAAAGACAGTTTCAGTTGTCTGTTTCCCTAGATTTTCTCCTTGGGCACTGCAACAATTTCCCATTGTTGCAGACCTGAAAATCAAGAAGGGATATTTCTTCTCCAGTCCTTGCACTGCTCTTAAGCTTCAAGCAGGAATTTCATTGACGGAACTTATTTCACTGCTATTACAGAGAGGTTCGACTAGACTAACACAGTAACTCCCTCTGGCCCTAAATCTTGTAAGAATGCCTTTTCAATGTTAAGGAAATATCGGGGTTTTATATCCCAAAATGTGAACTCTGTAGGGCAAGAAAAGCCTTTGCTTCACTTCTTGGTGCAATGTTTGACATATTGACATCCTATAAAGGTTACCATAGTATTAAAATAAAGAATGGTCAGGAGGCCAGAAGCACCCATAACTCTCCTTCTGCCTCTTGTAGAAACCCTCTCTTTAATTGCTTAACTGCTACTTCTCTCTGATACAGTATTTTATTATTATCTACTTTTCTTGAATGCCCATCTGATCTGTCTTAATGTTCTTCTAATATCACTTGGAATGGGATAATAATATTCTTGTACTTCTCCAGCACCTTAAGCCCTGACAGGTCCTAGTGTGCTTAACAAGGAGAAAAAGAAAAGGGAAGTGCTTCATTCAGCAGACAGTGCAAGGTCATGCAAGACATCAGACAGAGAAGAAGACTGATAAAACTAAAAGCACTGGGGTGTTTGGAGGGGCAGACTTAGCCCATGGCCCTGTGCTTGCAGGAAGTGCAAAGCGTTCATTGAGCTTTAGTTCAGCACCTGCAGGAAATTGCCAGGGTAGGTGCTGATGTGATGTGGGTGAAGTGCCAGCAGGATTCCTGCAACGCTGATGCTGTGTGTTATGTCTTCAACAGATCCTTCCACATGGGTTTTTTTTTAGCTCTCCCAAACACTGAGAATTGGAGTAAAAAACTACACAGGATCTATCTGGGTAAGGACAGGGAACACTGAAGGGTGTGGAGATGCACATGGAAGTTCTTGGAAAACCATTTCTTTCATCAAGATACCAGTCAAAGAAGTGAGCTTCTTGGTTTCGACTCCACTGAAGCAGGACAATGCCTGTGCTGGGAAATTGGAGAGGGAGGGATCATAGCAATAAGGCAAGAAATGAGGATCTGAACAAATGTCTATGCAATCTTAGAGAAAGCAAATGAACACAACATGAGTACACAGCTGGGATATGAGAGAACATAAGCTCAAACTGGGTGTAGGGTTAATGCCCCAAGAGACAGTGCTAGCACAAAAAGGTGCTAGGAGGAAATGTGAGCCACCCCATCCATAAAGTGATTGAAGAAGGAAGAGGGGTGGTGTGGGCAACATTTCAAGCACGACTGGCTAGAAGCGAGAAACTGTCAGGAAAATCATATTCAGCCTTGCTGAGAGTGGCTTTAATTGGGGCAGAGAGCAGACACCTGAACTGAAGGAATGAGGATCCATTTGCCCTTCCTCCACATGGCTATAAGTGGGCAGGACCAGCCCCAGCCATAAGTCTTACCTATGGCAGTCACAGGATCCTTAAAAAAAAAGCACAACTGCTCCTCCAGCCTTTTCATTCCAGTTCCCCTCAGGAGGCAAGGCAGAAGAGGTCAAGTCATTAAGGATCTGAAGATTCAACAGAGTTAATGCTTATTGCATCTGCAGGCCCTCCTGTAAGGGGCTGCTACTGGGGAAAAATGGATGCAATTCAATAAGGCCAAATGCAGCTCCTCCACCAGTGCAGTAATGCCAACTGCACAGAGCCAGGATGCAGGACTGGCCAAGAAACAGCTCTGAAGGACATGGAGATCATGAGTTGAGTAACAATCAATAATCATCTGCTGTTCCCTAAATAAATGAATAAATAAAGAGGGCGAACATTAGTCTGGAATGGACGATTTCTGCTACCTGTTGAACAGGATTCAAAAGCTTTCTGCCTGCTTGGCACTGACAAGGATTCAGCTGGATAATTGTTTCCAGTGCTTTTTTAACAAAATATGGACCATTTGGTAAGGGTAACACCAAGGATGATTAGTAGTATAGAAAATACAGCATGAAAGGAAAGGCACAATTGGGATTGTTTGGCCTAGAGAAGAAGCAGTGTTATGGCTTCAGCTGTCAGTCAAACTTGTAAAATCCTGAAAGGATGAATTTTCACTGTATTTACATGCAAATACTGGAAAATACCTTCAATTACTTACTTCCTGGGAAAAAAAGGAAAGAGCAAGAAGAAATGAGTGTCAACAGGAAAGGTGGGTTCTCCAACTTAGCTCATCCTTAAGAACTGGTTAGATCAGCCTCTGTCAGGATTTGGATAGGTAGATCTCTTGATACCTGGGCACTGCCCCAGGCTCGGGCATGATCAGTGCACACATTAATAAACAGAAGCTAAACCTACACAGTACCAGGGGTTACAATGGCAATCCCAGGCAATGACTTGACAGAGGCTGCGGCCACAGGGCTGTCTGCAAACAGTGGGGGCAAACACCTCCAAATGCTTAGTGCACTACAACCCTTAGGGGTGCCTCTAGCACTGACCTCTTGGCTAATGGCACGTACTTTTTGGGTGGGAAAGGTGACCTCATGGCCTTACATTAAACATAAACACATTGTCAGTCAAGCAGACCTTGGTAACCTTCTCTTGAGAGCAACATGGCAAAGAAACCACAAAGGCCGTAGCAGTGCTTGACCTCCAAACTGGCTGACTATCAAGTTTATTTCTCTCTCATGTTCTGCAAAGTTGTTTTGCTTATGTCTGTGACTCCATGGAAAAAAGTATGTCTGACAGTCCAGTTCTCCAAACAAAATGGACATTCCCTGCAAAGTTATTCTACAGAGGAGACAAAACTTTCTCAGGGATCCCTTCAAGATACAACTACCCCATCCTCCATGGGATTTACACAGTTTTCCCCAAGCACAGCTGGTTCCTATGATTAAACACAAGGTGCTGGATGTAGGAAATGATAATATGTAAACCCTTTTTTTTTTTGCATCATTCTCCCATTCTGTACCATCCCTCACCCCCCACCCAGGGAAGCAAGTTGAGCTTGTGTGACTGTTGGGAGCGATGTCACCTGCATTCCAAGCTGCACAGAGAGGAGGCTTGGATTCGATGGTACATAGGCCATAGGAGAATCTGTGCAGATAGAGACAGATATGATGGGTGAGACCAAGCTCTGATGTGTCAATTGGCTTTGGCCAAGAAGAAAAGAAGGAAGAGGAGGCGAGAGCAAACCATCCAAGAGTGTAAAGAACAAGAAATGACATGACAGAAGATGTGTGAGAATTTCAGTATAGGGGCCTTGTCACGGAAACCAGTCTGCCCACCATGATTTTGCCTTATCTCATCACTTTTCACAGAGGGGCATGGGGAGAGTCCATTTATTATCTACATAGGTTTCCAGGTCCTGCTGTTACTTTCTTCACCAGAAGAAAGTCATCACTCATCACTCTCCACTGCCAACAGTGTAATCTGTTCTACTGTAACCAGTAATAAATCAGAAAAGGATAAAAGGTAGGTTGTGAAAAGATGGGGGAAGATAAGAAAGTCTTCAGCATCAAGCAATTCGTTTTAGGTAAGCAATTCTGATTAACAAAGGAAAGGGAGAAAGATAAAAAGTTAACAAGCTATTCTGTAAGTCTGGTTTCCCATGGAAACCATATCATGATGGGGTTATTCTTTTTTTGTCTAATGGGATACACGTTCCTATTACTGCTGCTGTTCCATCTGAAGCTCTCTCCTCCATGGACTCTACAGTGTCTAGCACAGATAATGCTATAATCTCTCCCTCAGCAGGACATTTCTAGCTTTCCTCTTCTTCACTCAGCTAGTTTTCATGAACCATACAGAAATTTAATGCCTTTCAGATCTCCACTCTCAGCCAGATGTGGCTGTCATTAGCCAGTAGGTTTAGAGGAGGGCTGATGAGCATAACCCATAACAGCTAACACCATCACACGGCTTTATTCGTGTGGCAGCCAGATAATAAAGGGATGGGATGATCTCAGACGTGGACCACTAACAATTAGAGTACATCTTATTATCTTACTACAGACCTAGGAGGAATGGAGATGTGCAGCAGGCACATAGGACACACACAGTATCACAGATTTTTGGCATGACCATTACTGACTTCTGGACTGGGCCAGCCTTGAATGCAAAAACACTGATGGGAGCAAAAGGCTGCCACAGAGGAGGCCCTTGCTGGGAATGAATTTTTCCTTAAAAAACAACCTAAATGCAATTCAGTTTTGTATTAACAGAGCCCTTCCAGAGGCAAGTGTTGCCTTTGTGGAAATAACAGTGACTCTACAGATGCAAACAATGGAGCTACATGCTTTTGCATTGCTTGTTCTGTCACTAACTGACATCAGCCACTGTTAATCATGGCCTGAAATGTATATTTAAGAAACAGTGTCACATAGACAAGTTCCTTCATGAAGCCTTTTATACAGGGAAAAGTGAAAGAAAAGAAAAACTGCTGCTCAGGCTAGCTAGTGGCACTGAAATAAATGGGTCAGGCATCAGAGTTTCAGCAGGCACAAAAGGTGAAAACCTTGTCTTCCAGAGCAATTAAAAGTCAATGGGATTAGTGGCTTTCACTATTATTTATAGAAACCCCGCTGTGTGCACAACATTATTGAAATACAGGGGTCAGGTCCTTGCTACTGGATGCCTACACTTTTGCTGTTGAAGTTAATGGGAGCTTTGCCAATCAACTCTGTGGCAACAGCAACTAAATCTAAAATAGATGACATCCTGGGCTCCATTCAGTTGATGGCTCAAGCAAAGCTTTTGCCAAAGCCAAAAATGTTCTGCCTGCACTGTACGGATTTCAAGGGACAGGTGAAAGAGGAGAGGTAGCTAAAGAGGTGTTAAGATTCAAAGATGGGAAGGCAAAGAGATGGACTGAACGTCACAGAAAGCATCCTCTCTTTCTTTATTTCTTTCTTCCATAAATTACAATATACAGATTGAAATCTAAATGGCTGCATTCCAGCATCTCTTATTCTCCAGTTTTAGCAGGACTGGCTGTTTTCTAATGAATGATTCTCCTAACAGCAAAGAAATGAATCCAGTGGGACACACCTATGAAAAGGACATGGATGGAAGCCTGCACTGTCATGTGATTCAACATGTTTGAAAACAGTGTCCTGATCGTCTAGCCAGTTTGGACAGCCCCTGTGAAGCACCAACATGTGTATTAGCAAGTTTTCTGGGCTTTGGACATGCTTGTGATACTGGTTGTACAGTTGTTTCTTCTTCCACTCATTCATTATCATACTTGTGCTCTGAATTCTGACACAGACTGCCTCTTTTCGTCTTTGTCTCACTCTAGTACTTCATTTTCCTCAATCTTGCAACATTGCAAATCAGAAATCAGGTATCCCAGACACCTCCTCCACTCCTCTGTGCTGCTGAGAGACCAGTTTGTATACCAGCAGTATCTCCTGACCTTAGCTCATGCCTTCTCTGCAGACCCTACCATGCAAAGAGCTGATGATGCTTTTTGCTCATGTCTGTACCAGGCAGAGGTTGAGATTCTCACCAGCTATTTCAAGTAACACAGGCTATTGATCAGCTGTTCAATGGTACTGACCATTCCCTGAATCTACACAGGGCCCCAGGAATGTGTGTTAGTCCAGGATGAATAATTTGAGGTCACTTTAATTCTAGAGAAGTCCTGAATATGGTAGGTGCCTACGCACTGAAGACATTACCTTATATGAGCATGAAATCCAGACATGCACCTGCAGGAGTGGATCTCACTGACTGGGCACAGGAGGCTGGTGAGCTGTGGGGCAAGACAACAGCCCCAGGGCCCTGCTCCTAGTCAGTCTTACCCTGATCTCTAGATTGGCTTCAGATGTGAAGGATGAATTTTATTTTCAGAAGTGTTATCATTAATTGTGATGACTCTAGATATTCATAATAATCACATAGCCTTATAATACTTCATTAAACTTTAGCTGTTTGTTTGTCCACAGCCCAGTTACATGCTCACATGCAAATGCAAGTCTCAATATCCATTTTGTCTTCCCTTCCAATTTTCTTGAAGGTTTTCATGTTCTCATCTTAAGGAACTGGTGTCCCAAAAATCTAGCAGGAACTTTGGTGGGAAGAATAGTCTTCATCCAAGCATTTCTATTGAATACTGTGCTAAGTCCAAGCTACCAGCCTGCAGGTAAGAGTCTACGATCTGTTCTCTCTGATCCTTCACAGCCAACCAAATCTACCACTAGTGACTTTTCAAATCTTCATCTTTCCAGCATCTTTCCCCAACAAGAGAAAGAGAAACACAGACTGAAAATTATTGGTAAGAAAAGATGTGCACACACTCTAACTGACAATATAACAAGCAAACCTTGAAACACATGGCTTTCCAGATTATATCAGTTTCATTTAAGAATGGTTTTCTATTTATTTTCAGCACAGCTGAAAGCACCACTTCTGAGACCCTAAACTCCACAGCACTGCTAACTCCTTGTGACGTGGGCTAACAGTTTATCCCTGATGCAAAGAGACTTTTCACCCATGTCTTTTTCTGGTAATCCCCATGACTTGCTTTCAGCTTGAAACCATGCCAAATACTGTAAAACATTTGTCAGTAAGGAGATCATCTTAGTTTCTTTCTCTTGCAGATCTTCCTCTCAGAGATCCAGGAAAGCAGACAAAATTCTACAAACACTAAGCATTAACCAAAACAGAAGAAAATACTCCAGCATTTTTCTTCCTCACTTTCTCCCCAGAGCTTTGCTGCTCAATCCAGGGTCTCAGAATTTGCTGACACAATGGTGCAGGACGTTCAGTCATTGAAGCCTTTGAAAATGCCAAGCAAGTCCCTGAAAGGAAATGCCATGGCCAAGAGCTGAGTTCAGTCCCACAGCTTCAACCATGTTCAGCTCTCATTTTCAGTGAGAGTAGCTGCCTTTTTCAACTCTCAGACCTGAGCAGAGTTTGTTCTTCACGCCCTCAAAAACATGAGCCCAGATGCTGTGATCCCCTGGTCATCAGATCCACTCTTTTCTTGCCCACATCCCTGGTTTCTCTTGACTAACACACAAGGATCAGAACAGTTTCACAATAATGAGTTTTCCTCCTTCCTATGGTCCTCAGCACGTTTTTAAATGGAAGAATCAGATTACGCATAAGAGCCACAAACCAACATGAGGAGCTTAAAATATAAGCAATTCAGTAGCCTGAAGTATTATGCATGTTGGGCAATCATAAATTTAAAGCAAAAATCCCTACTAATTTTATTTTGCATTAGATACTAAATAAAACCTACTTGCAAAGCCAGATTACTAAGAAACCTTTTTGGCTGTTGTTTTGGTTGGGATTTTTTTATATCAAAACAGGATTAAAACATCTTTTGGAGACTCACTGTCATTTTATCTGAGTAAATAAGCTTAGAGCGCCTAACAGTCAATTTATAATGAAGGCTTTTGTTCTTGTTACTGTGATGCAGCCCTGCAAATTTGCCCACAGCTGCAGCAAATTCAGATGGTTTTGACAGGTAAATAAAATACTGTTTAGATCTGTCATTGTTATTAATCAGCAGAGTAAAGAAATAGCAATTATATTTTGTTTACAAGCAGATAAATTTTCATCATGATCTTGGCAGGGGTGGTATAGAATAATGTGCATCTATAACTTTTACAGTTGTGAGGGTCCAAAATATGAAGAGTCTTTGGTCAGCTGTTGAGCTGTAAAAAAAAATGGGAAGCAAAGGCTAAACCAGTAATAAACACCATAACAAAAAGGAACAAGGAATGTGGGATTTAGCCCTGTTGGAGTTTTATTGATATAAGCACCAAATAAACCAAACTGCAGGTCTTGACATCAGCTGCACCAATTCAGTGCTCAGTTATTCTGAACTGTACTTCCAGGAAGCTGTGTCAGGATCTGGCTGTGCTTTGAAACCCCACAGTCTGGGCCTCCATAATGACTTGTGCTTCCCAGCTGCTGCAAGGGCAAAGGTTTCAAATACTCCTCAAGCAATGCCAATGAACAAAAAATTATTTGTAGAATAAGGTACTGCTCAAGGAGGAGTAGCAGAATACAGCTGCAAATATCTTATTGTATTGGTCAGAAATGTGAGAATCAAAAAAGAGAAATCCTAGTGAAAGTGTTATGAGATGCCAGTCACATCCGCTCCTCACTCAGGTAGGCTGGCAGATGGTCAGCAAATAGTCTCACTTTTACAATGCAACCTACACTGGTTTTCAGAGTGAAAATTAGCATCCAATTATTTTCAAGCATTAATGTTCTCCAAGGAAGTAAGCTACCTTTTAATTCTGCTTAGGCTCTATTTGCTCTAACACTAAGCCGATCTTGGAGGTGCCTACGTCTTGTGTACACAGGCAGAATGGCAAGCCAGGGAAGAGTACTAGAAATGTGGAATAATGCAAATTCCCAGGAAGTGAACTGCATGGCTTCCAACTTTTAGAAGAGATGGGGACAAGGCAAGCAAGAGAAGAAGGTGTACAGTACCTCCAAAAAAGAATTATTTCCTCCATTCCCATCGGAAAGCCTATGGTGAAAACTGTGTTTCACAGCTATCTGCCAGTTGCACAAACCATTAGAGAAGGCTACAGTCCATTGAGCACTGACCTGGGACCTATGGAACCCTTGGTATGACACATCCAGCAGGGCTGTGGATATTGGGATCGATTGGTGGCAGACCCCTCTTCTCCCAAGGAAGAGTGAAAGCCCATTCCCCACTTTCCAGCACCCATCACCACCATCCTCAAACCAACATAAGGGAAGGCACAATCACTGCATTACAGATGTAGGCAACTTTGGGAAAGGCAGGACGTGTGCAAGACCATGGCCACTTTCAAATGAGAACTGGTTTTCTCCTTAGCAGAGTACACAGGTCCCTGAAGGGGAAAGAACACCTGGGGTAAAACCCATTTTGCATAAGATTTCAATGTATCACCTTACATGCCAGAATCTGTGCCCAAAATGGAAATAGTGAAGTTGAACTTTGCAACCCTTTTTCATACAAGGATCCCCTATTACGACAAGTAATAGAATTATCCTGAGTAATAAGGGTTATCTGCACATATGGGCTTGATCCCACAAGCAGAGGTCTGCAGCCTTCCTTGCACCTGCAAGCTGTGTCACGTTAGGTACAAATGTTGCTGGGCACATCTCTGTAAGGAAGTTGCCAGCCTGAAAATACATGAGATGCTTTTAATTGTCATTAAATACGGAGCATAATGCTCCAGTGTGGCATCTTATATTCTAGCATGGTTGCATTTGTTTCATTCTCCTGTGTGGTGGAGGGAAACTTCACTGGCCTAACCTCAGGCTGTACCATGGAGCATCCAAGGCTGCAGCTTCAGCAGGTACAATCACAGCTCTCAGTGTTTCTCCTGCAGATAGTGCAACTGGGTACACGGGAGCAGTGGAGCACCTGCACAGCTCCTATTAGCCATCCCCTGGGAAACACTGAAGTGGGGTTGTCTTGTGCCACGTGTTTTGTACAGACTGAAGTTGTATTTTTAAAAGCAAAGAGCACATTAAACTCCTCCTTTGCATCACTTTTGGAATCATCACAAATGGGTACCCACAAAGCACCGAACAGTCTCCCTTGCTGAGATGTGCTCTGCTCCATGAAGGTACCAGCATGTCCCTCCTGCCATGCCACGCCTGTACGGCACTCAGGATGGGCATGAGTGCCCGGGGCAAAGCTGCTGGGAAAAGGAAAGCAGAAAAGGACGGAGCACGCCTCCACCCCACACCTCCCTGGGAAACACTACCGAGGTGCAAAATCTGGAGCCCGGGGCCTGGGCAGAAGGCAGAGCCGCTCTGGGTTTGGGCTCCTGTTCCGGGCAATAGGGACAGACCCTCAAGCAGCAGGCCCCGGGTCCCTCAGGCCCGTCGCGGCCCCCACCCTGGCGCCCACCGCCCGCGGTCGCTCACCTGCTCGGGCCCCTGGAAGCAGATCCTGCAGAGCGGGGTGCGGATGCCGCTGTCGACACTGCTGCCCAGCGAGTAACGGTCCTCGGCCTTGCCCTTGCCGAAGTCATCCGAGGAGGTGCTGCTGGGCAGGGAGGCGGGCGGCTCCCCGGCGGGGCTGCCCCACTCCTCGGCGGCCGGGCTGCCCGCGCCGCCGCCGCCGCCCGCCGCCCGCCAGCCGGGCCCGCGCCCCCCGGGCGGTGCGGCCCCCGCCGCCGCCTCTGCGCCGCCGGGCATGGGGAGCGGCGGCGGCGGGGAGGGCGGCGGCGGCGCGGGGGGTCTCCGCAGCAGGAAGACCTTCAGGTCATTGAAGAGCATGCGGCAGCGGCACTTGAGGAGGCCTTGGTTTCGCAACATCTGTCTCGGACGGAGGAGCCCGCAGCAGCAGTAGCAGAAAATGCCCGCGCCGGGTGGTATTAACATGTGCCTTTCCTTGGCAGGCGGGCACGGGGGAAAGAAAAGGGCAGGAGCCGGGCGCCCCGCGGCCGGGGAGGCTCCGCGGCGGCCGCAGTGCCGGGGGGGCTGCGCTGGCCGCCGGGGAACGCACAAAAGCAGAGCCGGAGGGCGAGGGGGCCAAGTCCCCGGCAGCCCGCTGCAACCCGGCGGGGACGGCAACTGAAAAAAAAAATCCACACCAGGAAAAAAACCCACTCTGTGCTGCCGAGGGATCCTTTTTCCCCTCCACAAGTTTGCTTAGAAATCAGCGGGAGGAGGAAATAAATCTCCCACGCCCGAGGGTCCAGGGGCGCAGGCGACGGTCTCGGGAGAAAGCCCCCGATCAGCTCTCGCAACTCCTAAGCCTGTAAAAAAGAAGAGTCCACGTCTCCAGTGGGTGTGGGAAGGAGAGAGAATATGGTTCTCTCGACAGTATTTGGCATCTCAAGTAATTTTCCTTTTTCTTCTATTTTATAATAATTTTTTTTCAATTAAAAAATAAAACCCGATCACACAAATCCCGGTGTGCATCCAGACAAAATAGCAGCTGGTCTGGCTATCAAAATGCAAAATTGGTAGCTGTTGTTGTTATCAAAATTGCCTCTTTGACAAAAAAGACCTTCACATTGTTTGTGGGAAAACACCCTACATTTTCAACACTGTGCTCCCAGGTGGCTTCAGATTTTACCGTTGCCTTTAAAAGATTTTATTGTAAATATTAAAAGTCCAGAAAGAAATAATTAGCATTCAATGAGCTTAATCCCAGATGTACTGAGACAAATATATTTTTATATATATAATATATATATCATATATATTTTATATATATTTATATATTCTGACCTTCTCTATTCCAGCAGCTGTCTGGACCATACAAAAAAAAAAAAAAAAAAAAAAAAAATCAGGGCGAAATTGATGAGGGAAGGCGGCTGTATTATTCCCTAAGCTGTTACCATCCTGGACCAAAAAGCCACGTCGAAATCGGATCTATTCTTCGCATGAAATTGACCGGGGAAACGTGGATCTTACATGGTCACGTTTCCTTTCCTCCTTTCACAAAACAGGAACGTCATCAAACGCATTGGCAGCTTGTACAGACCATTGTGGATGGCGAGGCGGTCAGGGCTCTATCAGCAATTGCAGGGACCTCCTTTTGATGCATTGGACGAGGCTCCTTCTTTCTCTCCTCCACCTTCATTTTCCTCCCCTTCTGTTCTCCTCCTGCTCTGACTGTTGCTCTCTCTCTCACAGACATTGACATTCAACCATCGCAAGTCTGTCGCACTCTCGCTGGCAGGGGAAAAAATCGGAGCAGATAATTCTCTTCTTCCTCCTAAAAGGCTCGGATGGAGCACAATGCGCCAGACACATGGGGCAGCATGGCTTATTTTTCGTGCGGCTCCTACCGCTTTGGCAACATCGAGCTGGTGTGTGCGTTTGTGCCTTCCTCCCTCAGCAGCAGCCTCCTCTCCGCTCTCCCATCCGGCTTGCCGTGATGATGTTGCTGTTGCTATCTCCCTTGGATGCAATGGGGAAGGCAGATTGTTTGCAGTGCGAGCGGGGATTTGCAGGAAGGGAGGGGTGGGACGTGGCCGCGCTCTTCTTCCTCCCCCAGCTTGAGAAAAAAAAAAAAATGAAAGAAAAACGAAGAGAGAGAAAGAAGAAGCAAAAAGGCGGGGTGAGAGGGGGATAATCAAAGCGAGGAACGGAGCCCTTCCCAACCTTTGATGCCCCGAGCTGCCGGCTGCCTGCGAGAGCCCACGCCGGGGAGGAAGGGAGGAGGGGCGGGGAAGGGGCTGGGCGGGCGCTGCGGCTTCAGCACCACGGGGCGCGGACAGCTCCACCGGGCGGGGCGGCGCGGGGCGGGGCGGGGCGGGGCACGGAGGCTCCGCCGGCGCTGCGCCCCCGGCCCGCCCGCCGAGCCTCGCCGAGCCCCGAGCCCGCCCCCGCCCCGCCGAGCCCCGTACCGGCCCCGCCGAGCCCCGCGCCGGCCCCGCTGAACCTCGCGCCCCGCGGGATGCGGCGCCCCGGCCGAGGGGCACCCGGAAGGCGGCGAAGCCCCTGCGCCCCGGCGTGTTCCAGGCGGGTTTCCACCTCCCACCGGCCGCTGCGGGAATATGTGACACACGGGAACTTCCAGGGGCAGGAAGCAGAGGCCGCAGGTGCGGCGATGTCTCGGGCAGTGGTGAGGGTTTAACATGATCCCAGTAGGAAGCCGAAACCCCACCAACAAACTTTTCCCTAGCAGATTAATTTGTTGCAGAGGTTTTCATTTTCTAACAGCTGTGATATCATTATTACATTTTACTCCAGCAGTGTTTTTTGCTGATAATTTTTTTGTTTCAGTAGCATGTATTTCAGTAGAAATATGGGTTCATTGTAGCCCAATGGAGGGTAAATATGACTGAACACTATTGCTTAATTAAGAGTTTTTCTGCAAGTAATGAATGGATGCCAAGACCAATAGTTTTTACTCTTTCAGCCTGTTTGAAAATTTTAAGTAGCAGCTACTCTTGGCCAGTAGCTCTTCTCTGCAATCATCAGCAGAAGTGGCTTTCCCCACCCCATCTTGCTATGTATGTCTATGCAGACCCATGCAGCCTATGAATGGTAGAGGAAACTTAGGTCTCCGCTGGGACTTGGTATTTGCATTCCAGCTGGAACAGCTGACAAAGGTGCTGAGTTTGATATGGACCAAAAGTATTATTGATACAGTCTATGCAACATAGCTAATGTCAGTGCAATAGCTCAGCTCAGGGACCAGTGAATATCTGCAAGATGAGACACACCTCTTAGAGCCTGGGTCTGACATCATGTCAATGCCATTGAAATTTTATTTGATTTGGTTTCTTCCTTAAACTTCTTCTGGAGGAGGCCATTGCCTGCACCAATGCCCTGTCTGGGTTCTCTAGCTGGTCTTGAGTACAAGATCTTCATTGGCATTGACCCAGGAAATGCCACTGATAAATAATCTCATGTCTCTTAAAAGTTGTGCTGGACCCTAGACAATGATTTGAGATTGTTTCCCATAGAAAAAGACATGACGTGCATAAAACATCGTGTCATGATTAGTAGAGGAATCTATGTTGTTACCTAATTAAAAAGGAGCAGACTGATTATTTGCTACAGGAAAATGAAACCAGCACATGCAATTAATTTCCAGGAAATAAATTACACATTGGGATGCTTTAAAACATTCATCAATGCAGCATGCCGTTCCTCAGAAAAGCTGGGCAGATTTGCCAGTGTGGCTGTCTACAACATATTAAAGCTTCTCAGAATTTCATATGTGTCTAATGGGGTCATTAGAGAAATAATAATGGAAAGAGGATTTTAGAGACTTCCTGTGTGTGAGACAGGCTGGCTAGAGGCTGAGTCTCTGTGTCCATGCTCCTGAATGGCTTTCCACCACCACTCCCCATGCTTTTTACTGGCCTGTCTTCTTGTCTTGATGTCACCAACATTTTCAGAATGGTTCCATCAATAACAGAATTGGAGAAAAATATATTGTTGTCATCCTTTGCTTGTGTAAAGCATCTTTCATCCTTCCCTCCTGCCCATGCCTGGTTTTACAGAAAGGATATTCTCAGGCTAGAGGAGATCTTTGTGTTATACTTTGGGTTTTAATGTATGGGCTGTGTGCCCAGAGAGTTGAATTGCTGATAAATGTGACAAAATAAATAAAACAAATAATAAATCAGAAGTGCTCCATATGCTTCCCAGAGGTGAGTGGGTATTATTTCTGTTTTGGTAAATGGGACAGCTGCCAATGTTTTCACACTTGGATGCTGCATTCAGGCCCTTTGGTATGGATCAAGGTGTCTCGCTTAAAATGCTTGCACTGGAAAGAGCTGGCCCAAGACACTTTAATGAGATCCCAGTGAGAGTCAGGAGCTGTCAGGAGGCCAGTTCAATTTTGCTTCACAGGAAGCAATGTACAGCAAATGATGGGCAGCACCTTCTTTTGCAGAAGAACCTGTTTCTGGGAGCTTTGATCCATTGTCTTTTGAGCCAACTAACACAAGAGGTTAACATTGGGAGGACAACTATGGGAGGCATCACCTCTGGTAGACACTACCTCTGCCATCCTCGGGTACCCAAAGAGGAAGAAAAAACACATGACTCAATCAGCTAAGAGTGGATAACTGGTTCCTCTTGGTTGCTTACATTCAAGCTACTGACCAGGAAATTAGATTGGGGAGATGTCCAGGCGTCTTGGCAGGCCTGTTTGTTATAGAAGGATTCAGGTGTCAGGCTGCAGGTTGGTCTCACAGCAGACATGGTTTAGATAACACTGCTTATCTAAAGCACAGTGTGGGCCAATTTGCCCTTAGCTACTCCCTCAACAAGGACAAAAAAAGTATTGCTATTCATGTGCCTCCTCTTCACCTCTCTGTACAAGCCATGGCTCAGCGGAGAGGGGGTGGAGGAAGCAAGAAAAAGAGTGGCTAGAGCTGCATCAGTACTTGGTTTGCCTGTGTGGCAGCTTGATATAAAATCATATAAGCAAATTTTTATTTCTCTTTTTTTATGTTGTTAGTTCAGGGATTTTTTAAAAAATGGCAGAGATAGGGAGAGGGCAAATGCAAGCAGGAAAACATTATGTGGACTGTAGCTGAACAGCTTGAACTCAGCACAATGGTCATTGTGCACAAGCATGTGAGAGACAGACAATATAAATGCTGATGTGGACAGAGAGGATCAGGGAGCCAGAAAGCTGCCAGAGAAACATTCCTTTGTGTTTTCCATCTCTCAGGAAACAGTTACCCAAACCCATTTTCATGCCCACCTATTCGGTCAATAGCTGCACTGTGCCTCCTGCTCCACTTACAGCTCCTTAATGGTGCAGAGTAGCTTTGATTGCCGTGGCATGGGCCCCATCCCTCTGGCAAACCATTACTTAAATCCAATACATTGAAGGTTCCTGCTGCTCTCTCAATGATGGGGAGCTTCTCATCAGCTGAGTACCCTCTGATTGCTTGTCACAGCCAGACTTCCTAGTTCTTTTTCCCGGACAGAGATATAAAATAAATCTCAAGTGATTTAATTACCATAACTCAGTTGAGGAAGCTTGTGGGCAGATGCAGCCAGGGGCCAGAGAGAGCTCTGCCACATTTTTTTTTTTTCTTTCTTTCTTTCTGGGCAGTTTCAAATGTGCTGATGCAAAGGATGTTCCTGCTGGAAAGATGGGCTGAGCAGGTGGGGGTTATGCATCTTCTAAACATTCAGAAATAATCTATATATTGATTGAAATAATCTTCTCAGAGAAGAACACAAATAATTTCTGGAGTTTTGTGCCTTGGTGTATCTGCTGTCTTGGACTGGAGCAAAAGTCATCACACTCTGCACACAGGGAGTTCCTGTGCTATTGCTTTCTCCACAGGCAGGGACTGAACTTCCACTTGCTGTCTTCCTGCAAAAATCATGGTCTGTCTCTGAGTTGATACAGAGCAAATTTTTCTATTTCCATGGCAGCTTGCTCTCTACAAAGAGGAGAGAAAAGGATTGGTTCTTTTTTGAAAAATCAGGCATGTCCAGCAAGAGGACCCCAAGCAAAGCAAAGTACAACTGCACATCTTTTTTGCTTGGGCTCAGGAAGAAATCCATGTCTTTGTTTTGGAGCTTTCTCTATAAGAAGGCTTGAGGCCAGTCAATGTGCAGGAGAATGTGGGTGAGAAGATACTACTGTTGATGAGGACAGCCCCCAGTTTTTCTTTCTTTAGGCTCTGGATTTAAAATTCAAACTTGCAGTGCCACAGCACTTCTCTTCAGGACTAGACAACTTCAAACATGGAGCTTTCCTGGTAACAAGTCCTACACTACCTCCTACAAAAGGAATTCCTTGTCCCCTTGGATGACTAGTCAGAACTCTGACTGGAACAGAGCAGCTGCAATAGACGGTGTGTTTCAGGATATCTTCAGAAGGCATTCAGCCAAATGCTGAGTGGATTTAACTATCCAGGAATGTAGTAATTGTCATGAAATCCCAAGCCTAAAAGGACCTGAAAATTAGACAATAAAAAAGAAAGTATATAATCAAAAGTCCCATGGTCTCCAAATCCAGGTGAACAGAAAGGATCTAGCATGTCATCCAGCATTTGCTTAGTTACCAGGATTCATCAGCAGACATGGTAACACTGAGGACATTTCCCCTAGGACCATCATCTGGCACAATACTGCCATACTCAAGAAAAAAGCAACAGTTTTGTATGGGAAGATTGATAGTCTGTCCTCAGGAGGATCTGTACCTGGCATAAAGGGGTAGTGCATGGAGACACCACACCAGGATGTCTAGGACATTAATCCTATGAATCCTGTGCTGAGCTAAGATCCTTCTTGAGATTCAATTCTCCTTCAGTATAATGAATATTTGGATATTTGAGACTGTTTCCCAAATTCTTACAATATGTATCTTAGGATTTAACATCTTAGGCTGCCCAGATAGCTTCCCCATCTACAGCAGCTTGTTTCTGGATCAGCAGGCAGATATACACATGCTGCATAAGTACAGTGCAGGTAGTGAAGTTGCTTACAAGCCAGATAATCTCCTTAGCTTCATCAGCAGTATGTGAGTTTCCATGTTGGCAGAGACCAAGACCCAGCCATGAGAAGAAGACCTTTTTAGGTCTCCTAAATTGTCTTTGTCACGTAAAATGGGTCTTGAGAAGAGCAGGGACACTGGAGATGAGAGAAAGGCACACTGAAGTACATTGCAGGAGGACATCCTATGGTCTCCCTATGCTGAAGAACTACCCACTGTATGCACCAGCTCCACAATATTTTCACAGAAGAAGGCAGTAGGCTTCCACATCTGCCTGGAAATTTCAGGCACAAAACACTGGGCTGACCCACAGCCTGTTAAAATACTGTGTTTTCTCCTCTCTTGCCCTGACTATGCTCCAACGCACATCAGAAACACAGGAAGGATCACAACTGTCACTAATAAGTGCACAAAGGCTCCACTGGCAGGTGTCACTCTCCTTCGTGACCTCTTCCCACACCTTTGCAAAAGGGACAAGTGCAGTGTCTGTCAATGAATGAACTGAAGGCTCCAACAGGAAGAGAGGAGTGTGGATTTAAAGGCAGGGCTGT
Organism: Haemorhous mexicanus; assembly: GCF_027477595.1. NCBI lineage: Eukaryota > Metazoa > Chordata > Aves > Passeriformes > Fringillidae > Haemorhous > Haemorhous mexicanus. The sequence goes on from NC_082348.1 coordinate 14,447,999, forward strand.
TGGAGGTGGCATAGTGCAGACGATGAAAGCAGAGGCAAATAGAAGAGCTGTGAGTGCGAAAAATTAGTGGATTTACATCCATGGAAACAGGAATTGATTTTTGACCATTGCATTTCTAAGGAGCATCCCCCGATAGTACCTCAAAATGGAAACTTTGTTCTGAAAAGGAGGTCTTGGCCTTGCATGTGGCCCAGACACAGTATTTGAAAGGGAGCTTAAACATCTCATTGACACTCTCCCAGGGCCTCAGGAGCACATGAAGTGAGAGACTGTTACATCCAAGTGATGGCCCAGATCTACTGCTTCGTAATGCACTTTATGTTAATTAAAGCAAGATTTCAAAACCATACACATTTTCTTGCCAAGATAATTAATTGATTTAGAAGCTTATGTAGTTAAAGAGTTTTGTAATTACATTTTATTGTGGGGGAGCATTTTAGGGATGGATGCTGCCACAAGCTGAACATTTCCACAAAGGTGGTGAGTGCCTGGGTTTCCCTGTGAGATGAACCCACAGTGCTGATGAGCTGGAAATCTCCTCTAGTCTTTGGGGTCATGCAGCTCCTAATGACTTGGTCCCAGTAGACTGAAACATTCAGTCTCACAGACCCTAAAAGGAAACGCTCAAAAGTATTGGTTTCTGAAGCAGTGTTTGCAAGTAGGCAACAATTCCATGCTGCTAAAGGGGCTTTTCCTTCATGGCAAGCTTGGGCTCTCTCTGGTGATGTTTTTTAACCCTCAGGTCATAGTGCAGATGACTGTGGTGAAAGGCTGACTCTAATACTAGTCCTTTCCATCTTAAGACTAGTGTGGTCTCTCTGGATCTTCCTCCCAGACAATGTGCTCTCATTCAAGAAGAAGGGGAAAACAAGCTGTCAACCCCAGGAAACACTTCTCTCCCTGCATCATCGCCAAACACAACTCTGCCTTCCTGCCCTGCCCTGTAAGGACATAAATTAATTCCTGGCCCTGAAAGCACTTAAGCTCGATGGGAAAAGCTACAACCCCTTTTATTTATGTTGGGAAACTGAGGCACAGGCAAGAGAATCCCCTCTTTGAGTCAGCAGCGAAGCCCTGTGTAGGGAACTATTTTACCTCATAGCATGGCTCTCTTTGAGAGCAATTTACATATCCTTGTGTGATGTGCAAGTAAGAACACATGCAATATATCTCTATTTTTCTTCCCTCTTTTTATGACTGAATAATCGCACAATCATTCTTCCATGGAAGTTTGACTGCTGCTGTTTATTGCCCCCTGGAAACGGGATGACAACAGCCCACGGCTCCTCCGCAGCAACTCGCAAAGGTCTCCTAAGCAGAGAATTATGCCCATTGGAGGCAATAAACAGCAGGAACAGCAGAGTGACTAAGCACCAAAGATCCTGCATTTGTGTAGAAACTAGCAATGAAAAGGAGGCAAGGATGCCCTGGAGAATGGTGCCTTAGGAAAAATGTTTCCAGCATTTTCTAAAAATGAAGGTTTTCGTGCATAAAACACAGGTCAAATTTGAACCTCATTCCACTGTTGAAGCTGTCTGTGATCCTGGGTATGACTTTCATGCTAAGCATCAAGACTTAATGAAAAACTGGTAAATCACAGGAGAATTGGCCCAGAGTACACGGAGATGTATTCTCCTGCTCTCCCTCTTGTTTGTGTGTGTGGAGGTACTGGTAAGCCTCCTTGGTATCAGGAGAACGTGCAGACAGAGATGGAGTCTTTTCTATCTAAAGCCACTGAGCCTACCCGTGACTGGCTCTGATGCCATTTGGGGAACTTTCATTTAGGCAGAAAAGGATTAAAACCTTGAGGAATCTCAGCACAGGATACTGCCTACATAGTCTCTTTTCTCTGAAACAGAGCTGCACCTGCAGTAGCACTGGCACCATGTGATCCCATAAAATCACTGTCCCAATGAAATCCTGATGTACCAGGGGAAAAAAAATTAATCTCCTTTTGTTCTCTTCCCTGACCACCTCCTTCCTACATTTTTCTTCTTGATTCATTTTTATGTTCAGAGATATAAATTTTCCAGGTCAGTGCTAAGTCCCTTGCTTGTGTGATCTTTACATACCAGCAGACATATGCAGAGAGATGAGAGGAGACCAAGTGCAAATTAATCCATCCTGCTGACACTTTTATTTATCTATTTTCTGTCCCCATCTGCCACTGCTCAACTGCCTCTGTGTGTGTGTGAAATAGGGATGGGGAAAGGGGTTGGGATATTGCTAGAGCCACTGAAGAGCTCTCTACTTGCAACTGCAGCTGTCCCCTTTCCTTCCTACTACCCTACTATCCACTGCTCCACATATTCATTCTGCTTCCTACAACCCTGCTATCCATTGCTATCCATATGCATTCTGCTTTGTGGCAATTAAAAAAAAAAAAGTGTCAAATAAAAATAACACAGGGCTTTTTAGTGCTGATACAAGATGCCAGGTTGACAGTCAGGAAGCCAAGCCCAGACTAGACACCAGTGGCAAAGCTGCCTTGCTGCTGAGTGCATCAAGGGCTCCCAAGAGAAAAGCACCAGTGTCTGCAGCCCAAGCTGAGCTCCATAGCTGCAGTCAAAGACAGACATATGTTACTTGTGGACCAGGCAGAGAGGAGGACTCTCAACACACACTGACTATTATATTTCATGGTTGTGACATCCAGCAGCCACATGGAGAGAAGAGACAGGAGTTTGTACTTTTAGGTTTGCATTTAACCATGCCTCCCCACTGAAATGTGCAAGCCAAGGTTAATCACGGCACACAGTGGAGTTCTTTGCACACTAGGCTTTGGCCAAGACCTGGATTTTTTTCATGTAGTCTGTATCACCTGCAATAATTTCTACTCTACTCTGATCCATGATGCCTCTGAATCATCAACTAGGGCAGGGTCCAATGGCTGTTAAGTTTCCCACATTAAATAATTCACATGATCTCCATCTAGAGTATTTAACTTTTTAAGCAATCCTGTTTTCTCTTCTAGGAGCTAGGCCTCAAGAATTCATGACCCACCAGGTATTTGCAGAGTGGCATGCATTCAAAATGCAATTCTTTTATAGCAGTGGTGTTATCACATAGAGAACTCGTTCCTGGAATGAGCATTGCTTAGGAGTTGTCAATACTTTAATCTGATTTATGCAAGCTGTGTTCTCCCTCTCTCTCCCTCTTCCCTCAAATAAACGCTAATAAGTTCTCAACCTCGAAAAATCTGAGGTAGTGGGATCAGTACCTGGCAATATATCAGCTTTGTTGCTGAAATCAGGGATGAAGCAGGGACAACTGAAAATGCTTTTCCCAGTTGTTTTTAATTCAGCTTGCAAATAGATGGTGCCTGTCTAAAGTATGACTGCCCTATAGGAAAACACTTCAATTCTTATACTACTGTGTGCCAATTAAGTAATTAATGAAAGTGTGGAAAATCTATTAAAAAAAGGTGGTGGCATCCACAGGAACATTAATACTGCAAGGTGTCATGCCCATGAATAAAACCTGACAGCATCTGCAAATTCAGAGGGAACTACCTGTTCTGCTGTTAAGAGATCAAGTTTAGGTGCTGATCAGAAGATTTTGAAGACTTGGTCTTTAACTTGTCTGTGGACTGGAAAGTATTTGTAGGGCACAGGGGGATTAGTCTTTGTCCTCCAGGACTCAGTTGTCATTTTACAATCTTACGATGCTTTAGACATTGCAGGGCACGAATGTCACTGCTTTTAGCCTCAAATTCTGTCAGCATGATATTGTGCCATGATGCAATCTCAGTCAGCATCTTGATTTGATTTGTGCATTGCTTCACAATTCGCTCCAGGAGGGCTTAGGGTCCAATTCTGCAAACAGCTCTGCAAATGAGAAGTCATACCCACCACTGCTTAGAGAGCTTGACATCCAGCAGCGCTCTCAGAGGACAGAGCAGCGCCCCCCATCCTCACAAAATTACATGGAAATGGTGGCCATTTCCAAACTTCACTTGACCTCAGAGGCAGTGCATGATTTCTCTGTGTTACAGTGAATCCAGATGGACAACATGGAAAGAATCAAAGGACTTGCTGAAAACCCAGCTGCTGCTTCTGAGCTTGGATTTTCCAGGTCAATACATTTCAATTTTTTTCCACTGAAAGAGAGAAGAGAAAACCTCACTCTTCCACACTCAGTCTTAAATCAAGCTCCTGCAAGATAATCTTAAAAGGAATTTCTTGCCTGTTAAAAGAGGAGACCCACTCCCAACCCACACTTCTGCACTGACTGTCTTTGATTCAATAAAGTCAGTGTTTGTACTGTCTCTGTATGTGTGCACCCTCGCATGACAAAGAAATCCAATCAGACAACTCTTGCACTTTCCTCCTTTCTGTGGTGCAATATGAATAGCTGCTCCATGGAGCAACTTCTGAATATGAAAGATGGAAAATGTCAAATAGACCATCAGAAATAACTGTCGTTAAAACAGATGATCAGCAAGGGAAATGTATTGCCTCAATATATAATCTAGGATCAAAATGTGCATTTTATAGTAGACAGCTATGTGATAATCACATGATCTGTCACCTAAAACTTGAGTCTGATCCCTAGTACAGACAAAAGGAAGGATTCAGTGGACAGCCATGCTGAATAGGAGTAGTAGTTCCTTTATTCCTGTATAATTAAGCTAATTCTCCTCATCTGTTATTGTTGTCATTCTTATGCTTTGTAATCCTTTTTACTGGACATAAATATTCCAAACAACAATAGTTTCTTGGGTCCCAGAAGCTGAGCTTAGACAAACTTTTGTGATTCTCAAACCAGGTCATGAGCAAACTTTCTGTGGATCCTTCATAAACCCTTCTCAGTGTTAGGCAAGAATCAGTATGTTACACAAAACATCAAATGAGAGCTTGTAGTTGAATTTTGACATGACAAACACTAAATTTGCTACTTATCATAAAATGTCCAACATCTATGTTTATTTATAGCCCCACTGAGGAAAAGTATAACTTTGTTCTATTCGCTTGTGAAGAACCCTGCATACCTGTGCCACCACAGGAATAAAAAAGTATTATTTTGCATTACCAGTCCATCGAGCTATTCATGCCACTACTTCTCTCTCACCACCCTGTACTAAGCCTTTTAAAGCCAAAAGTGGTGTAAATCTTTCCAAATGCCAGAGGACCATTTTGCTAAAACACTATCCATCTTAACAGCCTGTCAGATTTCTGAATGGGAATGACTTCTTTGGTGGGAACAGGCCTATAACTTATACTGCTTCTCATTTCCTGAAGCACTGGAATTGTGCTGCTCCCTAATGTTATTTTATTAAGATGTGATTTGTCATCATGTTGCTGAAAACAAGATAAAATGCTGGCTAATTAAATTCCTTATTTAACTTGATGAGCATCTGCTTTCTGTAGTCACAATCTTTTAAACAGAACCTTTATGGCTGTTTCTCAGGATCTGGCTATTACGATTTTTGCTATGATCAGAAAGGGGAAATGCTCTCCCTAAACAAAGCACGTGCGCTCCCATTGCCTATGACCCTTGCTGTTTATAATAAGAGATGTGTGGGCAGATTGCAGCAATACCTTGCAAGCACACTGCCCTGACACTTCAAGAGCACTCCCTGTTGTGGAATAATTGCTATCCCATGGAGCCCAGTGGAAATCACTGAGACAAGCTGGTAGCAAAATACTGCAGCTGACAGGAAGTGTCTTCTAGATCCAGCTGCTACACAAAATATAATAAACAAATCACCTTGTGACTTCCACCTTCTTTAGCAGATGAGACTCCCAACACAAAAGAAAATCTTCTCTGTTGAAGAAGCAGGCTTAACAAGCTTAAGCACGCACTTCAAGTTGAGCATGTGCTTAAGCGTGCTGTTTGTCAAGGCCAGATTCTGGCTCACTTTCCAAGAACTACACTCACAGAGGTTTCTAAGATGAGAGAAACCTTCCTGCATCATTGGTTGAGTGAAGATTGGGGTAGAAGAGTCCTCTGCTGAGTCCACATTCCTAATTCAAGCAGCAGTCTCACATTGCTCCCATCTTAGCCACAGTAGAGGATGGCAAACAATTGTATCAGAACCCACTGTAAGCTCAGGGCTTTTAGGAAAGTCTTGAGCATGCCACAGGTCTGGGTCTCTCTCTTGGAAGACCCCTTGACATCAGACCTTGCATCCCACAGAACTCCAGAGGTGCTCTGCCAACTCCTTTTGGCTGGGATTATGCTTTGAGATCATTCAAGGAAAGATGCTGCCGTGAAAGAGCAAAGGACCATTAATATTACATTGGTGTAATATCACACCAGTGACCTCTGATTCTACTGCTTAAAGGATATCTCCATATCTATGGGTCTCCCATGCACCAGGAGGAGAAAGGGCAGAGAACTGTAGGTAGCTTTAACAAACAGGATCTCAGAACTTGGCTTCATATAAATACAAGACCATAGGATTAGCTGCTTGTTCTGAGCTTGACAACCAGGCCAATAATTTAAGCTCCAAAATAGAACTAGGAATGCAACTTTAGTTTGTTTAACCTCATTTTCTAAAGAAATAAAGCTTATGCAGTTAAATTGTCTCTGTGTGCACGCAAGCCTTTCCTTCTAACTTTGGACCCTTCTCCCAGTTCAACTGTGTTTCACAAAGATAAAGTTCTGTTGAGTATCTGAACAAAGAATCCCAACCAGTGGTGTGCTCTGCTCCAATCTGAAGCAAAAGATACTGGAGAGTTTACATTGCCAGTGCCCTCACCCCAGCTGGATCACAGCTCATACTGTGTTAAATGCGGGTGACACGGTAGCTTTGGAAACACCGTTTCCAGTGTAGAATTTCAATGTAAGATGTAGGGGTTTTTGTCTTTTAAATTTTTGTACTGGGTGCCAATGAGCTGCCCCCCACACCTGGGCTACCTCACACAAAAGATCAGGAGCAGACTCAACTTTGCAGCAGCAGCTCTGTGAGGCAGTGGCCTGGCAGCGAAGCAGGGGCCATGTGCTGTGCAGACCATTGCTCTGGACGGGAGCTATGAAGGGGAATCCAGCCAAGAAGGACAGAAGGCAGAAAAGAGACCCTGCAATCTGTTGGAGGGGTTGTACTATAAACAAGAGCAGGAAGGCTTCAGCATGCCAGGGAAGAACAAGCTGTGTAGATAAAAGAGGCTGCTTCAAAAGAATGGAGGGTGACTAATTTTTCTTCCACCCGGTGGCCAAAAGAGGGAAAAAGAAGTGGTCTTCACTGAGCTGGCAGGCAGAGGAGGGGAGCAACCTTCTCATGCTAGAAAAACTCACAGAAAAGCCTCTGCAGGTGCCCTTTCATCAGAGTTTCAAGGGCAGCAGGATTCAGCAAACTCCAAATTTTGTCTTTGGTCCTACAAAGATGCTCAGGGAAAGGGCCTGAGCTGTCAAATGGGCCAAGAGGCCATGGTCTTTGATGTGCCTCAGTGGCAGAGGGAAAGTCAAGGGGATTTCCAGCTGTCTAAGAAAAGAAATCCAGGGAATTGTAGGGAATGCAGGGTCAGCATCTCCCCAATCACACCCTGGCCCTCCAAGCCCAGGGCTCAAGTTCTCCATTAGGCAGCTTTGACCTCCTTGAGGATCCCAAACCAGAGCAGAGGAAGTACAACCCCACAGCGTACAGAGGACAGGTCTTGTAGAGAGTATTCAGGTCAGACCCTAGCAGCTCAAAATAAAGGTTTCTCCATCTGGAACAAGCTCTGACAGTCCAGAGGCCTTTCTCTGACTCTCCTGCACCACAACCTTCTCTTAAAAGCTGACCTGTATGTCCCCAATCCAACCACTTGACTGGTCGTAGCTGGGTACGAACTGATAACATGGGATTAACTTATTTTAGAAGGTGAAACTGCAAGTTCTCCACAGCTAGTCAAAGACTGGTGCGATTGGGCATTGGTTATGGCGTCTCTGAGCTCAGTGTGGGCTACCAAAACCCTCCCAGAAGCTGGGGCATCTCAGGATCCTTAGCCTGGGCTGATTTCCAGTTCTCTGTTGGTTAGCTTTGCTACACACAGCAGCCCCGCATGCAATTCAGCCCCAGCAGAGAGTGCAGGCTGGCCACACATCCAGGAGGAAGGAAGTGAGCTCTGTTCATGTGGAGAATCACCAAGGTGTGCTAGCAAAGTGGTGAAATGGGGCAAATATTTTCAGTATGACAGTAGTAGGACCTCTGAAGAGCAGCCCAAGACCCCTCAAAGGATAATCCATGAAATTCCAGAATGGCTCTGGAGTTTTGGGAGACTCATATTAGATATTAGCTGCTGCTCATATAAGATGTACAATACAGGCAGTTCTGGCTTATTTGAAGCCAGCAGTCAGCCAGCCCAGCCCATGAGAGGAGGTTGAGAGCATGATCCAAATGAGACAAAGCTCCTGCTAAGAACAACACTGAGAACCCCATTTCCTTAATTTTTTTCACCAATGGGAGCATTTCTCTGGAAGGATGTGAACCATTTCCTCTGCAGCACACCTGGGGTGTACTATCCCTTCCCGGATTTTCACTCTGCATCTCTGCCCCTGACCCAGTATGTGGAGGATGAGTCCAAGCCGCTGCTGGAAGCATGTTCTGACTGAAAGGACACCTGGAGTGCACCAGTAAACTGTTTGCAAGTGGCCTCTCATTTTGTAGGTCTGTTCTCTGCATGGCCGGGCTGTTCCTTGTGTCTCGCTGAACTCGTGCCATATGGAGCAAATGCTCCAACGTCTGTCTGTGTCTGCCTGACCGTGCAACTCAAGGGCTCTCTGCAAACAATGCTCTGCTCTCAGCATTTGCATGAGCTGGGGACAGCCCTTGGATGGGGCTTTTCTCACTCTTCCCAAGCTGTTGGTTTTTTTTCCCCACAAGATCTCCCAAAGCATAAGGAGCCATCACCAGGGACCTGGAACGGGATGGCTGCTGGCAAGGAGAAGGTGGCTGGAAACAGTTGCAGGGTTATGCTCTGCACCTTCCCTCTCCCTCTCATCCTTATGTGACACTGGGATCTGGTTTAGCTCTGGGAAGTTAAAAGTGTGACAAGAAAGAGAGAAAAAAGGTCTCTCATCAGCTCTTTTCCCTCTCTGCTGTGCAGCCACCTGGAGTCTGCTGGCTTGCAGGGGAAGAAAGGGTGAAGGCAGAAGATCTGGACAGAGACCATGAGGCTATGCATCCCTTCCTAGCAAAGATGCTCTGCAGCAAGAGGACCTGAAACATGTGAAAAAGTTTGATGTTTTGCTTGAGAGAAGCAAAACCCTGGACTCAGACATCTCCCTAGCCTGTGGTTTTCTTGAAAAGTGGTGTGTTTGGAAGTGCCTGTGTGCATGTGGTGTGCTCATGTCGGTGTGATTCCCAGGGGAGGAGCAGCACGCTCAGGGCTGTGGTGTGTGTTGAGTTGCACCTCACTCTTCCTGCCTGTCTTGTTTTTCTCAGGCTGACAAGCTCCTGACTAATAGCAGTCACTGCTGCTAATCAGGAAGCAATTTAATGATAACCTTTTCTAATTAACTAGCAGAGAGAAGAATGAATAAACTGTGAAACAGCCAGCTGGCTGCAGTGTCCCGAGCCAAAGGGCCTGTCAGGTGGGAGAAAATGGTGTCTGGGGATAAGGATGGCAGCTCTGGGCCTGACACTGGGCAGGGTAGTAAAATTCTGAGGTGGGAGGGGGTTATGGTGTTCCCCAGGGCCTTTTCTCTGCTTTCTCTCCAGTTACTGCTCTGGTCACCCACATGGGGAACGTGGCTGTTCAGGAAAGGCATCTTGACGTGTATAATCAAGCCCCATGTATAATTAAAACCCTGGGAGGCCCTTTTATTTTAACTTTTATTTTAATTGATGCAAATATGAATAATCGCCTTATTTTGAAGATGTTCACAAAATCATAAACCAGCCCAAGTTGGAAAGAACACTGAAAGACCATCTGATCTAACCCTTTGTGGGAAAGGGAGCCAAGATGAGGTTATCTGTCACTCTGTCCAATTGGATCTTGAAAACCTTCCATGATGGGGACCCCACCATGCCCCTGGGGAGGCTGTTTCAATGATTGATTGTTCTCAATGCAAAAAATTTCTTTCTCATTTCAAGATGAAACTTCTTCCAGTGTAATTTCTTGAATGGCGTAGGACCCAGTGTTGCTCCCTGAGGGACTGCACTTGTGACAGGCTGCCAGTGCCAGCCTGCATAAAACCCATTGATTGCTGCCTTCTGCTGTGGCCTGGGAGCCAATTCCCTCCGCATCTCACAGATCCCCCCCTTCAGCCTAGCTGGTCAACTCATCCAGGAGGAGGCCATGGAAAACATGGTCAAATATTGTGCTGAAGCCCAGGTTAACAACCTCCACTACTCTTCCCAAGTAGACAAAAGATGTCATTTAGCTGTAGAAGGTGTTTAGGTTAATCTGCCATGATTTCCCTCTAATAAATCTGTGCTGGCTTTCCGAATCACCTACTTTATTTGCTTTGTGATAGTTTCTTGGAAGACTGTACTACTTTCCAAGGGCCTGGAGTAATACTAATGGCCCTATAGTTTCCTGTGTCCTCTTTTGGTTCTGCTTGTAGAAAGCCCTGACATCTGTCCTCTTCCAGCCTCCAGGCACATGCCCTCATCTGTCTGGTCACTAGTGGTGTCCCCAGGGATCAGTGCTGGGCCCTGTCCTGTTTACTGGCAATCTGGCTGAGAAGACTGAGTTTACCATTAGCATATTTGTGGATGACACCAAGTTGGGTTGGACTGTCACTCTGCAGAGAAAGCTGGACAGGTTGGATGAATGGGCTGAGATTAGGGTATGACATTCAACATGACCAAGTGCCAGGCCCTGCACTTCACCCACAACCACCCCAGGCAGTGCTACAGGATGGGGGCAGAGTGGCTGAAAAGCTGCACAGTGGAAAAGGACCCGGGGGTGGTGGCTGACAGCAGCTGAACACAAATCAGCAATGCCCAAGTGGCCAAGAAGGTCAATGGCACCTGGCCAGCAGGACCAGGGCAGTGATTGTCCTCCTGTGCTCAGCACTGGTGAGGAGTGCTGCGACCATTTCTGAGCCCCTCAGCTGAGGAAGGACATTGAGGTGCTGGACTGAGTCCAGACAAGGGCAACAGAGCTGTGAGGGGTCTGGAGCAGCCGAGGAGCAGCTGGGGGAGCTTGGGGGTGTTTAGCCTGGAGAAATGGAGGCTCAGGGGAGACCTTATCACTCTCTGAAACCACCTGAAAGGAGATTGCAGCTAGTGAAGGTAGGGCTCTTCTACCAGGCAGCCAGGGACAGGATGAGACGACACAGCCTCAAGGTGCACCAGGGGAAGTTAAGGTGGGACAGTATGAAGAATTTCTTCACAGAAAAGGCAATTAGACATTAGAACGGGCTGTCCGGGGAGGTGGTGGAGTCACCTGGAGGTGTTTACGTTAAGACTGGACATGGCACTCAGTGCCCTGGTATGGTTGACATGGTGGTGTTTGGTCAAAGGTTGGACTCGATGATCTCAGAGCTCTTTTCCAACCATCGACATTCAAAAATGACAAAGCAGCCTAGCAATGCCAGCTGCTGCTCCTAACCCCCGGGGGCAGACTCCTTCCTCACTGCTGACAAGTGCCGTCACCCCGTGTTCTCACACATCAGCTCACTGCTGATTCCCCGCTCAGCCACCGTTCAGGAACAGCACACACTGGCGTGCAGACACACACACCCGGGACGGCCAGCGAGGGGGTCCGCCCCGCCCGTACAGCGCAGGGTGCTGGCTGGGGCAAGGCTTCAGCCTGGGGCCGGCAGCAGAGTCCCCGCACGCCGTACGGGACCTGAACGGGTGGCGGAGACGGCCCCGGGGTCCCGGCTGCCTCCCCGGAACGCCGCAACCCCAAAGCCCCCGAGATGGCGCCGCGACCGGAAGACTACATTTCCCAGCGCCCCGCGCGCCCCGCGCGCCTCTCTTATTTTCCGGCGTGCTGTGCACTCCCGGCCGCTCTGTGCCACCGGGCGGTAGTGCAGAGCCTGCTGGGAGCTGTAGTCCCTCGACGGCGCTCCGGGCCGTGCCCGCCGGCGGTGAGCGGGCGGCGGAGCCTCTGCGGCGGGCGGGAAAGAAACCCTGACCTCCGTGACCCCGGGGGTGGCGGTGGGGCCCGAGGGACGGGTCGGGACCTCCGTGGAGTTTGGGACAGGAGCCTGCCCGGCTCCTGGGAGAGGAGGGGGCAGAGCGTGAACCCCACCGCCGGCAGGAAGCTGAGGAACAGAGGGGCGGGCATCCCGCCGGACACGGGCAGCGAGCGCATGGAGCGGGGCGGGCTGCTGGGAGAAGTCGCGGGAGCCAGCTCCTCGCTTCTGTTTGAAGGTCCGTGACCTGCGAATGGAGGTTTCTCGGGAGGAGCCGGCTCTGTCCTGTGGGGTTCAGCATGTATCTGCCACGCTCTGGGAGATACCCAGGAACCGAAGGTGAACAGGGAAGATGGGCATCGTCCCATCTTTGCTAAAAGGTACCCGAAGTAGGACACACTAACACCAAAGGGATGTAATCCTTTGCCTCCATGTGCCTTCGCACGGCTGGCTCTGCAGTGCAGGTGTTCCCGTGCTTTGCTATTCAGAGAAGAGTACTCGAATACTCGAATAGGAGTTTTCTCCTTTTCCCATATATTTTATCTAAGCAGGACTGGCATGCAAGGCTTTGTCAGTGTCTGTCACCATCTACTTGCTGATAAAGGCTCAGCATTCGTGTGACAGGTTTGCTGTACTACTAGATTCACGTAGGATCAATTACAGTAACACTCAATCACTAATAATACTAAGTTATCAATACAATAGTAATTATTTTTTTTTTTCCCCTGTAGATTGACCTCTCTTCCTCTAAAAAAGCAGTTGCCTCTGTGATTAATTCCCAATGTAGTTTTGGTAGAGATTTGTTGTTGGAAATTGTTGAAGATGTCATCAGGCCTTACAGAGGAGCAAAAGAGAAGGATTGAGGAGAACCGACGGCTGGCTTTGGCCAGGAGAGCAGAGAGGCTGGCAGCCCAGGGAGCCGGGCACGTGGGCATCGCTGCAGCTCCGCACACAGAGCAGAGGCTGGGCAAGCCGGGAGGCTCCAAGGAGGAAAACAGTCATGTCGGGTTCAGCAGCCAGCACCCACACAATCCAAACACGCCTGTGGAGGAGAAGAGCTGTCTCCAGAAAGGCTATAACCATTACACAGCAAAGCAACAGATGCCTGGCTCACACAGAGAGCAGCAAAAGAGTTGTTCAGAGGACTCGGAGCAAGCAAGTGGCCTAAAGCAGTTCCCTGCAATGATCCCGAATTCCCTGAGTTATTCCCATAAACATTTCTGGGATGCTGGTAGTCAGGAACATGGACAACACACTTCAGTTAATCATGGAACATTCCAGCAGCCCAAATGCTACCCAGCTTTCAAAAACCCCACGGGACCAGCTCATCCAAGATTCACTGATAATGGACACCCTGACGATAGTAAAGATTTACAAACTCAGAACAAATCTGACATTAACTATGTTCCAGCACCAAGCAGTGCCCCCCTGAGCGATTCAGAAATGCTGGCAAGCATAGACCCACTGACAGAAAGAACAGGGGGTGGTTTTGTCTCTCAGGCCAGTGGTGGGATGCAGAAGCTGACCAGCTTTGCTGGTGTGGGCTCTGCCTTTGAAGCTGCCTCTCACAAGAAAGCAAATAATGTTACAAAAGGAAAATGTGTGAAATATGGGGAAGACCGATTCCAGGTTGAAATAGGATATAATGCTGAACTTATTGCTGTGTTTAAGAAGGTACCAAGCAAAGCCTATGGTAAGAATTGTTTGTTTGCTGTTATTTCTGTTTTAAATTGGGTTGAAGTTTTGACATCTGCTGCTATTGTAGTTGCTACTTGCTCTTACCGATGTACCTATTGCTGGGGTGGAATATGTGGCATTAAGAGGGGATTAAAGAAGTAAATGCTGATTAAATTGGATTGACATTCTGGACATAAAAATCTTGAGCCTCGATTTAGAAAAGAAGTCTGAAGCCTTGCTTTATGAGCAGTGCTCTGAGAAGTTTAGTGGCAGCAGCTGGACAGTTTGTTGGAAGTGAAGGAGGCAAAGTTATTCATGAACTGGGATGTGAAAATGGGTCACTTCAGCTATAGTTCAGAGTTATGAGCTGATTCTATATCCTGGGTTACAGAGAGCAGTGAAATCTCTCCCTCTTGTCTTTCTTCTAATCTTTTACCATTATATTTATTTGTTATATTCTTTTTTTGTTTTCTCTCATGTGTTGCTGATCCCTGTGAATGGCCGTTGCATTCATGTCTTAGTATTGATATTCCCCATGTTTTTTTCTGGTGTCAAGTAGCTGTAAACTTGGGTATAAGTGTTTTTCAGATGTGTGGCAAAATTTTGCATGAGTAGATGGAATACTTTTATCTCACATGGACAGTTTACGGCGCCACTTTTTTTCTGCCCCAAACGATTAATATTCTGCCCTATTACTCTTGCCCTACTTTAGATCCTGCTATGAAAAAATGGAATTTCAGCATGGAAGATTACAGCAGTGTCTGTAAGTAAATATTGAATGATAAAAACAAGTGGAATCTTGACACCCCCTCCTTCCCCTGCTTTCCATAGTTATTGTTTAGCTTAGTTAGTGTCTTGAGTAATAAAAGTAGTGCTACCTAAAGATAATGCCCATATTTTAGGCATCTAGCTCATAACATTTTTCTGATACCTTGTAGCTGATTAGAAATAATTTAATTTTTCATGTAATCTAAATTCCAAGCACAGGCTGCACTTTCTCTACCATGGAATTTTTCAGCAAGCAACAAGATCATACGAAAGTTATCTGCTGTGCTGGTACTTGTTTTGAATTTATTTTGAAAACCGAGTGTGTTCTAGCGGCTAATGCTTAATTTCTGGGTCCATTCATGTAATTTCTTTTTAAATAGCTCTTATATAAACACTTTCATTGTTCATTTTGTGTGTCAGAAAAGGATAAAAGGTAGTTCTTCAGGGTTTTGAGTGCGACTGAAAATGAATTTGCCTTTTTTTTTGGTATAACAAGGGTGGGTTTATCTTTTATTCCTCTCCTGTCATCTTACTCTGTAAAGATTGAGAGATTATAGAGGCAAACACTTCAGGTAGGCTTTTCAGAAGCACACTGTACTGAAGTGAGTGATAAATCACTATTGATTTCAGTGGGAACAGAATAAGGCCTGTGTTGAGCACTTTAAAAAACCACAGTTGAGTGCTGGTATTTTAGCTTCCCATGTGGGTTGCCACACATTTATAATTTAAATGCTGTTGGCTTGCTTGAAGTGTATCAAGTACAGATGAGAGCAGAGTCTCTGTACCAAGGAGCCTGCAAATGAAGAGAATGGCTTTTAGAAATCAAGCATTTTTCTTTAAAGCTATGAAATACCTGAGTACTCTGTGGAAAGTTCCTGTTTACAAGTGAAGACAGTATGTGACCAATGTTGGCCTGTGAAATTGGGGAAAATAGCCTGAGAAAAGGGAACTAACTTAAAAGGGCCTTGGAAATGTAAAAGTGAAAGTGTAAACCAATTATTTTTAAAGTTCTCACTTGTAATTTAGTTTTTCTGAATAATGTGATCCTGTATCACCTTTTTTTTTTTTCTTTGTAGTATAAATTAAACTTGCAGTCAAGCCTAGAAACAAATGTTGAAATAAAGGAGTAAAATACGCTTTTTTCCTTCCTAATTTCTTTCAGTTTAGTTGTAGAGGTGACCTCTAACTACACAATGTTAAACCAGTAGCATTTAACATCTTTTGCTTAGGGCACTGGGAGGAGAAGGTGTAAATAGGTGTTTTTCAATCCCTCTAATTTAAAAATTATTTTCAGTGGGTACTCTTAAACTTTTTATTTGGAGTAGAAATCTCAAATGCATGAATTTATTCAAGAAATCACTTATTTTAAAATAAGGTTGGATGATACCCAAATGGTTTATTTATTAAATGATTAGGAAGAAATTGTCTGAATTTTTTTCTTCCATTTTCACATCTTGACCACTGAACTTAAAGTTTGTACTTTTTTGTTGTGCATCAGTTTTCTGGGCTACTTAGAAAGAAGCAGAGAGGATCATGATGTGCAGCTCAGTGCTCAGAGGACTGGATTCACCTGGGCTTATTCTAAACATCACCCAGAGAGGGGAAGTTGCCTTCCACAAGTACTTGAAGGCAGTGTGTGCTTAATGGTCCCCTGCTTTTGAGTCTAATGGACTCTGGAGATGTTAATGAATCTTTGTGTTACTGTAGTATCTGTGAGGTGGAGGCTTGGGCACAAACTTCACTACTTTGGTGCTGTAAAAAGTATAAGAAATAGTATTTCTTAACCATCAGAGTTCAGTTATAATAATAAAGGCAACACAGGGGTATAGATTGGCAGAGAAACACAGGGGTAAGTGGCATGTTTATTTCTGTAGATAGCAGTGTTCTCAAGCTAATGTCTGTAAAATGCTGTGTCCCTCCACTCTCCGTGCCCTGGCGTTGTGTCAGAAGTGATTGCTGGTGATGGGTAAGACAGGAGTGCAGATGGCTGGGTGGAAGTGCAAGTCTAACTGTAAGACACAGAATAAAGGGTAATGAACGTGAATTGTAACAAAAGAGATTTAGGAATTTGGACTAGATTCCTTCCTAGAGCATTCCTCCTAGATGTCTATCAGATATTGATGTGAGGCAGGAGGCAGATTTTTAAATCTTTCTCCTTTGTTGTTTACAGAAGCACTTGCCCATCGTTTCAGACACATGCTATTGATCACCATGCTCCTGTCCCTGTGATTTTCTAAGTGAAAGCACTGTAAGGCTGTGTGCAATTTACTGCTAAATGTGCTTCTGCAGATTGCTTGCCCTGGCCTAGGGAGCCACATTTTAGAACTGCTGACAGAGAGGGAGCTTAGTGCAATCACAGTGCTGGACAGGCCCTTGTTCATTTACTATCACATGTTCCCCTTGCCCCTGCTGTATTCTCTGTGGAAAATCCCACCAACCTCCTCCTCCAGGCCATTGCTGTCTCTATTCTTTGTCCCTGTGAATGAAAGCTGGGAATCATCATTCCTTTTAAACTTGTGTGGGTTCTTTGTTATTAATTCTTTTTGATATCTCTATTCTCCCTAGTGGAAGCAGCAAATCAACTTTCATCAGTAATTCTGGCACCACTGGAAGGAGAAAATGTGGTTGGCTTGGCATCAGGCTCTCATTTTGTTGGCAGTAGGGTTGATGTGAAATCCCTCTTGAAGATGTGTAAGAACTGGAAGAAGCCCTCAGCCCTTGTCAAAGGGAAGTGTGTGCTTATCTCTCGCCTGCGATTTGAGGTCGATATTGGGTATTCTGCAGAAGTGATTGGAGTGTTCAAAAAGATGGATTCCAGAAATTATGGTGAGTCTCCTGCTGTGTCTGCTTTGTAATAATGGCCATGTTGAAGCTGCTCTTGCTTCATAATAACAGGTTGTCAGAGTACATCCCACTGAAAGAGTACAAGAGAATGTGCTTTGGTGAAGATTTTAAAAGATCGTAGTTCTAGTTTAGTGTTGTATCCATGTCCAGCACTTTATCCCGTGGCAGAACATGTCCTTAGCCTGTTAGCTGAGGTGGTAGTTCAGATCTCAGCATGATTACATTGACATTTACTGTAAATACTGTAAATGAGGTGGGTTGTGCTGATAATTTGCCAGCAGTATGGAGACCATGCAAAGTTCTTGTCTTTATTATCAAATACAGCTGGACATTCTCTTACTTCTGCTTTACTGTGGTGTATAGTGGCTGCAACTGCCTGAGCAGATTTAATTTACCAGGAGCTTTACCATTGTTTTCAAGGCAAGTGTAATTGTAGAACACTTTTTATATTGGCATTCAGATTTCTATGGTAAATATAATTTTTTTTCCACTTGTAATTTGGTAAATGAGACACAGTGATGAGGTGACATGCACAGTGTCACAGAAGGTCAGTGACAGCATGGAGAAGAAATTCTGGAGCTCTAGTTCTTTGGGAAGGGCCACCTCCTCATTGTGCCTTCACCTGACTCTGAATTTAGTCTTCTTTCCCTGATGTTGTACACAGATGCTACCCAGGGATAAGCCTGCCGGATAGGTGGCATTGATGTTACATTTTGGATATTGATGAATTTCCTCCTGTACCCTCCTGAGCACTTTGACTCTAGGGTGCGAAGGCACAAGTGAAAGTGATTGTTTTACTGACTGAAGTCAGAGTTTGTTGGTTCACAAGCAGAAACTTTGCACACATTTTTCATCCCTTCTTGCAGTGAAGAAAAAGTGTTTGCCAGAATCCTTGAGCAGATGAGTTCATTAGGAGAGCTGATCTTGGCTTGCTCTGGTCATACCACCATTTCTAGATGTGTGGTCATACTTTTAAATCTTCTCCAAACTGACTGCTTAATATGACAGCAAACAGAGGAGAATTGATTTAGATCAAGGTAATAGTTGTTCTAAAACGGTTTTGAAATGTGCAGAGGATATAGGTAGATAGACATATCCTTATGGACAGAGAATTCAGTCTTTTTTTAAAAGAAATTTATGACAGTGTTTGTTGTAACTATTGCAGATATGAACACCAGAAAGTGGAATTTCCTGCTAGAGGATTACCCCAAACTAAGTGAGTAGTTGTGTTTCTCCAGAGAAGGAGAACTTCTGTGCATCAGCTTCTGTCTATTGCCTTTTCCCTTTATGTATCTGTATAATCCTGCTGAAACTGTGACTTGCCAAACTGAAATGTAGAACTGTGTTTTGGTATGGTTTTTTTTTTCCTAATAGATGCAACTTTGCAGAATCATCCAGTCTCTGCAGCATGCTTCTAGCACATCTGCTTCTCAGGTTTTTATGTTTAATTGAGGTTATAGAGTGCTTTGAGATGAATAGCATTACACAAGTCCTATGGATTATAACTATTATTTATCATCCCAGTCAGCATGCTGTGTTTGCTTCAGTGCTCATGTGAGGGTTTGTGGCTGTGAAATTTGATTGGGGTAAGTTTCAGAAGGATAATAAGCCAGGTGCTCTCTGCACATCCTTAGGAAGTGTGTGTGTTTCAGAGCTGAAATGCTGTTTCTCAGAGTACTTGTTCTCCAGCATGCTTCCATGGGATACCAGAGCGTGTTTAATAATTGAGTAAGTGCCTGCTTCTATGATGCATGCCTTAATAATTAGTAATGGTTGTAGGGCTGAAAGCCATGTGGTGGGGCTGTGTAGGAAGGCCAGGTCTTGAAACCAAGTGTGTCTTGAAGGAGACTGTTATGAAACTGCAGGGTTGGGATGTTGACATTCCTGATTTTGGTGAGTGCTGATGATCGCTCCCAATTTGGTCCAAAGGCCTTTTGTACATGCAAAGGCCTGATGCTGTAGCATGTGCCAGGCAGTCTGAGCAGACACATCACCTCCTAGTCTGTCACAGGATCAGTCATGCTGGCTGGGAGTTGTACACATTACATGAGGTATTCAGAATCCCACAGATTTGAGGAAAAGAAAATAATTCCATGAATCTTGCAGAGTGTAATTTGTGAGGGCATTTGAGGATTCTAGCACGTGCCTTTTAGAGGAGCAGCATTTGCTTTGTTGCCTGTTCATTTGCCTACATCAAAATTAAAAAAAGAGAATTTAGGCTGGATGCCATTTCCAGCAGAGAGATCTGTTAGCTGGGAACTGTTTGTAGAGGTTAATGTCTCTTTGCCTAGTTGCTCAGTCATCTTTATATAAAGGTCACTTCACTGAAAACTGTCTGTTGGATGAATCATGCTGGTGGCAGATATATCTTCATCACTCTCCCAGCTCATGTACAGAACAATAGCAACAGAATTATCAGTGAGCAAATTGTAGCAATTATGCTAACACAGAGCTCGGTCTGTGAGTGTAATAACAAGCTTGTGCTTTTCTTTGGATGGAGAGAGTTCCTGCTATTGAAGAAGTATAAATTAAACCAGAGAATTTAAAAAGTTTGGTCATTGCCCAACCACAAATGGAAATCTTTTCATATGTATATTTCTTGGAATTGCTTTCCCCTTTTATATGGCAGGGGTCCATCCTGCTGTTTTCCTCTTGGAGACGACTGAAACAAAAATACCTAATTGAATTCTGGTGCATTTACTGCTGGTATAGTGAGTTCTTATTTTATCTGTTTTTCCAAGCAGATTTTTTTTGTCTTCTGGACTTCATATACAAACTGACTACTAAAGAAAAAAAAAGAAGTTGCTTCCTGCAATAAAAATTTGTGCCCCTGCATTTGTGTTCCTAGTGTGGAGGTGTCTTTGATTTCATAGTCACTGGACAAAAATTATTTAATAAGTTTTCCTGGTTACAGCTCACTGTGTGTTTAAAACAGGTGTTAATTTGCTTAGAAATTAACTGTTGGATTAAAAAGAAACACTTTTATTTCTGGGGGGATGGGATAGAGAGGCTGCTGGAGGTGACTAAAATAAGGTCGTCCAGGAGGAGAATTGGCTAGATGCTGTTCTTGTTATGATGTATGGGTTGAAAAGATGAAGGCTCTGAGGTCTTGGCATACTGGATTCTGGGGATCCCTTTAGTTGAACTGGGAAGGTAAAGTTGGGAGGCTTCATGGGTGAAGGAACACTAGTACTGAGGAACTGAAGTGGCTGCCTGTAAGCTGGTTCTGGCCTGTAAGCTGCTTCTGTCCAGGAGAAGAGCAGTGGCCACCAGCTGGGCAGGGAGGTGCTGTAGGTCCTGAAGGATGGCTGTTGGAGTGCTGCTGCTGGTGGTATGAGAGCTGTTTCTCTGAGTCTTGAGGTGCTTCCTGTTTTCTTACCCAGTGTGGTAAAGTGGAGGCAGAACCCAACTGTGTGAATTCAGGGAACAGGAGAAGAAGAGAGTTTTCAAAATTGAAGATGAATTATATTCTTTAGGTATCTGTCTTGGGTCACTTCTGATGGTTTTGGTATGGTGGAAACCTCAGAGGTACAGAATCCCAAGGTTAAAATAAAGATGCCCCTGCTTTCTAGGCTTCAGGAGCTCTTTTGTTCAAATCTGTACTTGGTTTCTGAGTAAAGTGTGCTCTAAGCTGCCCTCAGCATGAATAATCCAGCTCCAGCTGTATTAGTAGCAATTGTCTGAATGATGGCATCAGAGATGCAGTTTTTTATAATCACGTCTAAGTAAGAGGGGAGGAGATGTGATTCATCATGTGGTTCTGAAATAGACTTTAGGGAAGAGGCCAGGCTAACACCTGTGCATGATGCCATGATTTCTGTGAGCTGTTTCAGGATAGGAAATGATATTTTTCATGAGGTTGAGGTTTGGGTCCTGAGATCCATAATGGAAGTTGTGTGTATGTTGTCCCTTCAGATAATAAACTGCTCTGTTCTTTGCAGTGCAAGTGTTGCTGAGCCTCGTGTCCGTAGAAGTGGAGCCACTGCCTGAAGCAGTAATTAAGACCTTTGCTGCTCAGCTCCAGAGATCTCCATCACTGACAGACATTCCTGATGCTGACCTTTCAGTAGTAGACTCCAAAATTGTGACGAGCCTCATGCCCTTTCAGCGGGAAGGTGTGAAGTATGTCCTTTTTGCATGCTGTTAAGCACTACTCTTTGTCTAGAATTGTGTAGTTTATATTGGTACACAGATTGCCTTCTTGTCCATGGAGGGTTCTGCATTTCTCTAGAGTCTGGGTCCATTGTACTCTGGCACTTGGGGCTTTTGAATATTTGGTACAGTATGGGTTGTTTGGGATTTTTTTTTAATTTATTGTTTTTTGGGTGACACATATGTTTTATTTCTAGATAGAACTCATCATGAGTCAGGTGGAAAGTAGTATTTTGCTAGTCTAAAAAATTGATCAAATGATCTCCCTCTTGTGATTCAGTATGTACATATTTGTCATATGATTTTTTATTTTGTAAGGTAATTGTTTTATTTTCCCAAGTGCATCTCTTCTGTTGTTGTTGTTTTTTGAATATTAAATACACATGGGAAGGGACCAAGAAATGGGACCCAAGCCCTAAAACATTTAAAATTACTAATTATATGCACAGATAAAAGGTTAAATGTCCCTGTCCCCATCATATATGATCAATAGTTGTTGATTTCAATATGCAGTCCAGGACAGTCTGTACTTAATGGTCTTAAATTACCATTGTTTTTAGTAATAATTTCTTAGCCAGAATGAACTCTGGAACACAATGTGAGTAATATAATGGAAAAAATGTGCTTTAAATAATTGTAAGGTCTTGAGACTACTTCTCATATGAAATCAAAATCTCTAAGAACTGAGCTGAACCACTTTATTAAGGAGTTTCCAAGCTTTAGAGATTTGTGGGAGCTGCTCACTTGTATGAAGACTAAGGGAGAAAATCCAGGTTTACAGAAGAACCCATATCACTTCCAGGTGATCCACATCAGAGGCTTGGTCATGACTTGTGCTCATCTTGGTTGCCAGATAGTAACCCATTTCTTGACTTCTTTCCCTCTCTGTTTTCCCCAGTTTTGCAATTTCCAGAAAGGGACGTTTGCTCCTGGCAGATGACATGGGCCTGGGCAAGACCATCCAGGCCATCTGCATTGCTGCCTATTACCAGCAGGAGTGGCCCTTGCTGGTGGTCACTCCTTCTTCTGTGAGGTTTACATGGGCAGAGGTACTGTGGGCTTGGGCATGTGCATGGGGTCAGTGAAGAGCCTGTGTGATGGTTAGACTGTGTTGTGCTTTGCAAAAGTTAAACTTCTAAATGTATTAAGGCAAAGAAACGAAAAAATGTACTGATTTAGAAACTTCATGGTGGGAAAATGCTTGGCATTGACCGTATGGTATATGCCTAATTTTTTTTTTTATTGGCTGATTTTCTTTTTGTAGTCCAGGTGATGTGTTGGGAAGAGGGACAGCTAGAGAAAGTGTGTCCTCTCACCCTCTGTTAATTTTTTTCCTGCAAGTCAGTTGGTTCCAAGTGGGCATTTTATTCATCAGTGTCAAAGATAATAGTTACATTGAAGCAATTGTCTTGTATTTGAGCCCTTCGCAGCAGTATTTGCCAGTTCCTTGGCTGGAGCAGAGTCCCAGATGCTGGGATTCTCCATTCTGTTCAAAAAGCCCCATTATCATCATCATTGTCTGTCATAATATGTATTTTGGCCTGTCCAGTGTATGCTGCTGACTTCTCTGAGTCCTTTATTAATGTTGGTCAAAGCCCAAGAAAGCTTGTATGGTTGAGAAATGTGTCTTGAAATAAATCACTGCCATAGTTTATACACTGAGGCTGGTGGGTTGCCATAGGCTTGTGAAATGTTCACTGTGGGAGAAAAGGTGAGCCAAGGCTTTTAGGTCAGTGAATTCTTTCCAGAGAAGGAGGAGGTGGGAGTTTAGTTTTTCCTGGAATATGGCATTGATGAGAAAAGTATTGATTTGGATTTACTGGTTTTGTGCTATAGCCAGCTTGTTAGAGCATCTTGGCGTGAGTTTTATTATCCAGTAGTGCAACAAAATGCAGGGTGAAAAGATGATAAAGTTGTTTACTGAGAAAGGGAGTGATACTCATCATACTTGAAATCTCAGGATCTGTAGACCTGAGGGACAGCACCTAACCTAAATCCATCTGTGGGATATCTACCAGGAACAACTTGGGCCTAGATTTCCTGAAGTATTGGGCAACTGCAAATAAACTAGATTCTGCTTCAGAAGATTTAAGAAATATGAGGCATTTTTGTCTAGTTGTTTTGTTTTGGGGTTTTTTTTTGTTTTTTTTTTTTTTTTTTTTGAGTGCTTGATTTCTTCCTTCCCCTACTCACAGCTGCCCAGGAGGCTCTTGTGGGAGATGTTTTATTAGAGATCTGGTTGATTTTTGAGTATGTGATGGATGTGGACATAAGAAAAATGTGTCACAGAAATTCAGAAGGTGAAATTTATTATAGTCTGTAATCTGTTCAGTTCATTCTTGTACAGATGTGTTGTACTGTAATGGTACAAGCTTTTGTGGTGTCTCTGGAGCCAAATCAGCAGAAATTTTCTTCATCTTAGTGATATCAGTGTTGTATTTTGGCTTTCTGTGCTCAGGCCACTGAGTGACTTAATAGTCAAGGTGCCACGGGAAGGGGCAAGGTACTGTTGGGTCTGAAGTGTTGCACCCACGTGCATTTAGAGTTCAGCACTGAAACTTCAATAATTAACAGGGTGGTTTCAGAGCACTTCTTGTGGACTAAGGTCAGCATCCCGTTAAAAATTCAGGATCAATTTTATGGTGTAAATTAGTCCCATGCCCTTTATAAAAGGAGAGGGCAGTACAGTAGGAGTTTCCAGGTACTTTCCTTTTGCTGCCGCCTTTGTCTTAAATTCAGACGTGGTGTCAAGCACACACTTTTTTTGGGTGGTATCTAACCTTGCTGCATGTTTGCTTATTTGGTGGTGCTTTCAGGGAGTGGAGAAGGATAGTTCATTGTTGCTTTCTCACATACTGAGAAATATGGGAAGCTCACTTTTAACTGCTCCTGCTGCTGCATGAGGTTGCTGAACAGTGGAGAGGAATGATTGTGGTCAGGGGATTTCAACAGACAAAGCTCCTAGAGACAGAGATGCCATTTCTCATCACCATTTGGTTACATTTCTGTAGGGACCAGATCCTAATGGGTCCAGACAGTTTTCTGCAGAGCAACATCAGCAGAACTCAAATGTTGCAGAGAGCTTGGTGTCACTGGGGACAGAATTACAAGGGAAATGGTGGGTGGTCTGGCTAACAGATGGATTTGGGGGAGGATATCTTGCTCTGGTGTGTGGAACATTTCAAGAGGTTGATTGAATGACAATTACCACATGAATTTCAGCTGCTGTCATAGAGCAGCTGGTGTGTTGTCAACTTGATCTTTTCATTTTGGTTTTGTTTTTTTGGTTTTGGAGTTTTTTTGGTGGACTTTTTAAGAAGAGGAGGTAGTAGAAGAGTTTTGTTCATGTGGATGAGTTGTACTTCACCCTCACCATGGAGTAAATATTGCTATAGTCATAGATGTTTACTGCTTAGAAGTCTGTGTTTCACAACTGTAGGTTTCCTGTTGAGTGGGAAAACTAAATTTCCCTGTGAGCAGTGATCACAGTATTCTCTGCCTCTGAGCATAGCAGGTACCTTTCTCAAGAGGTTGTGCACATTTCCATTAAAGATCAGATTTTTGTTTGGTTTTTTGAGGTATTACTGGGGTTGGTTTGTTTTTCTTTTGTTTGTTGGTTTGGTTTTTTTTCCAGTAAGAAGGAATAGGGTTTGAGCTTTCCTTGCTATATAAAGTAGATGTTGCCTTGTAGCCTGAGTTCTGTTCTTGATGTTCCCATTACCAGGAAGGTTGCCATGGGAAGGCTGCTTACCCTTACTGTGCTCCAAAGTGATGTCTAATGGTGAATGGGGTGGGTCCATGTTCTAAATATTCACGAGGATGTTCTGTGTAGTGCTTTGGGATCTTGACAAAGAAGATAAGCACCAGAATGCAATTAATTTCTTTCTTCTTCCTCCAGGCATTTCACAGATGGCTTCCGTCCTTGAGTCCAGGAAGCACCAATGTCATAGTGAGTGGAAAAGACAATCTAACAGGAAGCTTGATCAACATCATCAGTTTTGATCTCCTCAGCAGGATGGACAAGCAACTTAAGAGCACATTCCAAGTAGTTATTGTTGTAAGTGGTACATGAAAATCTTCACCTTAATTGTATGCTGGAAACGGGGTAGCCTTTGTACAGCAAAGAAGTGTGAAGTGGGCCTTATTTAGGACTGAAAGTATCTTGTAATTGTGGCTGTGATCACAGCTGTCTTTGTGAGTACAAGCATGAGGTTTCTCTGAAACCTTTTGAAATAACTAGTAGAGTTTAATTCCTTTGTGAGTCCTAAGGCTGTGTTTTCACTTTTACTGGTTATGGTGCCTCTCTGATTCCATTGTGCTTGGTCATGTCCTCTGCTGGAGAGAAAAATGTTTAATGTGGTGTGTCAGTACAGTAGTCATGGAATTGTATCTTCTTAAGTCTTGGACTTCAGGGTGGTGTTAGTGTTTATCCAGTAAACCAGATAACCTTTCAACATCAAATATATGGGTAAAGCATCCAAAAAATCTCCCATAGCTTGTGTTCTACTGACAATCTGCATTAAGCCTTCTTTGATCATTTGTATAGTTTCTTTTGTAAATTACTTCAAATTCCAGTTTTTATCTTTTTATAGAGCCACAGTAAATAGCATTTTTCTGGATTTCAGTTACTAAAAATTCAAAACATCTGGTGTTTCAAATCCAGCTTGGATCAATAGAGAGCAAAAGTGTATATGTAGCTTACTATGAGTATTTGATGTTCTCAGTCTGGTTTTCAGCACACACACACCTGCCCAAAGATCATGACAATTGGAACATACTTATCTTTCTGTTTCTCAGCATTAGATGGGAATGTGATAATAGATGGAGTTCTTTGTAGACCAAGCTACTCATGGGGGAACTGATCTTTTTAATTTTTATATTTTGTCTCCTACACACACTGACTAAATATTCTGTCTGGGTGGAAATGCAGAGTATTATTTTTGTAGGCTGAGGCTACTGCCTTGGCACTTTTAACCAGCCCTGAACTGGCAGATGTCCTTTCTGTGTGTTTATATGTTCAAATTTGGACCCTTGGTAGGTTTTTACAGATGAGAGTAGTTCTACTGCTTGCTGAGCTTTCCTGCTTTTTCTTCCACTCTTCTTTTGGTGGCTGGGAAAATTAATGTAGCTTATTTGTTATTTGGGAGAGAAAAGGCTGTGTCTGAGAGGCTAAGCAGTTACATTGTCTTTGCATGCCTGTTTCTACACACATGGAAAGGTGAGAATATACCCTTGGAGGGTGCTGACTGCTTTTTGTGCCTTAAATTCTTACTATGGCAGTAGGAGTGAAGCCCATTTGAGGGTGATGTCTGAAGTAGGAGACTATTACCCACCTGGTGAGCCCTATCAGCCGAACAGTTGGATCTTAATTAGAATTCTTTTTTCCTTATCATTTGCATTAACCCCTTATTAAGGGAACTGGCACTGTATAGGCTTCCTATGTTTGCTGCATTTAAAAGATACATAGGGGCAAATGAGTATCAGTTATGGAAATAATATTCCTCTTTCTCATCCCCTCTCCAGCCCCCTCTGCTCACTTTTTTTTGTGTTCATTTATGATTCATGCCTGCAAGGTTTGATTTTGTTCCATTTGCTTGCAGCTGCAGGTTTGAGTGCAGGAAGCCTGCTACTCTGCATCCTGTCTTTTTGTTTAGAATTTGATGTGACTATTCCAATGCCTGAAATATCCTGAATGAAAGGCCTGTAATACTAGATAGCTGAGAATACTGGGAATTTATTCTGTGACCTGCATTTGGACTGTGGATTTGAACTGACTTTGCTTTCATGCTTGTTTTGTTTCAGGATGAATCTCATTTCCTGAAGAACACAAAAACTGCACGCTGCCAAGCTGCCATGCCTCTCCTTAAGGTGTGTATGCTGGGTGCCAAAGCTCTGATTGCTGACCTCAGGCTGCCAGGGCAGTGTAGCTCCACTTACCAGGTTTAGGAGCCAGCAGCTGAATTCTTCTGGTCTGTAAGGCAAAATCCAGGTAATAGTGTAGATCCAAGACTGAAATTGGACTTTACCACTTGTTTCCATACAAATATTAGATGGTAAAACCTAACAAAACAACTTCAAAAGCTCAGTATAATTGTGGTACTGCCACTGATGAGTTCTGTGATGACAGGGAAAAGGGAATGTCAGAACTTACTGAATGTATTCAGGGAGAGTAGACAGAATACAGAGGTGTGAAAACAGCTTGTTAAATGAAAATAATCATTATCAGTTACTTCTTGGCACACCGATTGCTGCTGCATGTCAGAATGGCATTGCCTAGGGCCCTTCCCTGGTTTTAGGGCTCTAGACTGTTACTGCAGGCTTCCAGTGTACTTGTGTGGCGGGGGTTTAGCAGCATTCCTGCTGGTTACATGTACAGAGCTACTGGGAAATGGCAGAATGTGAGGTTAATGGGATGAGTGCCCACAGAAGGGAAGCAGTTGTCAATTATAAGATACCAGGAGAAATGTAAATTCTAATGTTTGCCTGTTGTCCTGGTATCAAAGAATCAATCTCATCCTGGTAGCCTCTAACAGATACAGATTGAAGTTATGGGTAGTTTCTAGACACTGCAGAGTCTGTACATTTGAAGAAGGTAGATGCAGTTCCTTTTCAGCAATTAACCAGCAATGTATATAAAGAGAAGATCTGATCTGTGATGGCTTTATAGCAACCACCTTTAATATGCAAGATTCTTAATGGTTTGCTGAAGATGGTTGTCCTTGAATAACTTGGTTGTTCTCCTTAAAGGCTTGACTCGTGTCTTCTCTTGGTTTTCAAATCACTTCAGGCTTTTAATGTTTGGAAGCTTAAGTAGGAGGTCCAATTCTATGAGCAGTTTGAAATACAGTAATTAGGGTGTGTGTCTGAAAATCATGGAAAATAACAAATTCACCCTCACTTTGAGCAAAATGCTCAAAAACCAGTTTCATCCTTTGCTACTTGAAGCTTTGTACGGATCAGCTTGTCAAAAGTATTTTCAGGCTGCAAGATATGAGAGTGAAAGATGGTAGCTGTTAGGCAGAGGTTAATTGCCTGTATGCACTTCCTGAGAATTTACAGTTTTATGCTGTCACATCACTGGTCTTAAAGAATGGAGCACTGATGTTTCTGAAACTGAATTTCAGTCTTCTGAAAGCATTAAGAGTTTCATATTCATATGAAACATGGTGCATTATCTCATCTGCAATGAGCATGCAGTACCAGATGTTTTGTGTTAGATGTTCAGGTAAATTCTGTTTGCCTGGTTGTGAGCTAAAATTTCTGAAGTACTTGCTGTAATAGCCCTTTTTTTTGCTTTGCAACACAGGCATTTTGCTCTAAAACCATCCCCTTTGGTAGGTGTGTTTTCAGCTCCTAGTGAGTGATGCTGTGGTCACTCCTGGCACAACACATCACTCCAATATTTTTGTATTTGAAAGAACTCCCAAAACATCAGGAGCTTTCATCACTTAAATACTGAATCTAACAGCTATACTATGTGATACCTATAGTAAGTAGCCAGTAGGATAGAAATGGGAGTATTTTCATTCTTTTACATGATACCTTGAAATTACTGAATAAGAGGTGTGGCTAAACATGCTGCTGAGGATAATATTCTTATTCTTGCCTTCTTTATGTTAAAAGGATTTGAGCAGCAGTAGGGCTCTTAAAAGAGAACAGGAAAAGTTGTAGCTGTAGGCAAGTCCTTGAGAGGTAAACTGCTTCTAGTACCCCAGTCCCTACCTTAAGGTTACGGTATGCAGCTGTGCCAGTGCTGTAACCAGAGGCTCTGGAGCTAATGCATGTCTTGTTTGTTTACCTTCTGAGCATTGCCACTTCTAACTGTTAGCATAATACCACTTTAAACTATCTGAAATTGCCATAGTTGCTGGTATTTCCTATGGGGATCTCTGTGTCCTAAAGCACTTTTAGGGACCAAGAAAAAAGAAACCAACTTAAGAAATGTGATTCTTGGTCCTTACATGCTGCAAAGATTTATGAGTCCATAATGACACTGGACAGATCTAAGTTAAAATGTTTTGGAGACAGAAATGTTTGTCAGTTCTATCCATACCTAATTAATTCTTTTTATCTTGATAGAATCTGCACTTTTGACTTCTCAATTTGAATAATAAATGAAATACATAAGTTGTTGCAAATGTTTATAGAGAACTGCATAGTCATTGGATTAAATTGGTACACTGATTATAAAGATGACATACCTTGGATATTAGTTTCTAATTTGTCTTGTTAGATTTGCGAGGTGGAGATTCAGTTTGGCTATCTATCTCATTGTTACAGCATTTAAAGCCTTATTTTAGTTTTTATGTCTGATATTGACAGGTTTTCAAAATGAAGTGGTGTTTTTAGCCACTCAGTCATAATTCATCTTTTCTTGCTCTCTTGTATATATTGCAGAGCAAGTGTGGTATGGAATTGTCAAGCAAAGCCATGTATTAAACATGTCACCTAAGTTTGCCCATTGGGGATTTTTAGACATCTTTTTAATATTAACAAAAGCTGCAAACTTTGGGTGTGCAGCACTCAGTATTTTTGCTGACATACTTAGCTGCTACCCTGACAGAGATTCAGAAAAGTTTTACTTGAGACAGAGGAAGAAATTTTGTAATGGCTGGATGTATGCAGTGGCTGTGCTCACTGCCTCATGGCTTACACCAGGTTGTCATCAGTTTAAATACATAGACATGTTATGCCACATTTACTGTTAGTGGACAGAACTTTGAGGGGAACTTATAATTGCATGAAGAGTAAGATAGAGTGAAATAGCAGCAGCAAGATGTTTAGGCCACATATCTTATTCCCTTAATGTTCAGTGGATGTGCAAACTTGTGGGTGCGCGGACTTGCTCTGTCTGCCTAAGTGAAAGGAGGTGGTAGAGTTTGCACACAGTCTGTGTGCATCCCTGCGGAATTATGGAGAAGGATGGATTGAAAGCTGTAGTAGAAAACAGTCCTTTGATGTTTGGTCATGTGGCAGAAATGCTGCTTTCAAAGTCAGCCAGCTTTCACACCAGCAGGTCTGTGCCAGCAGCTGCCTGAGATTTGTCCCCAGCTGCAGCAGCTCTCACATACTCAGGGGCTAGAGGTTGCTGTGTTCAAAGTGGTCTTTGTGTCTTGTTTCCATGCACATCAAAGTGAGAATAGCTTCATACTGTTGGGCTGTAGTTGAGTCACCAAAAGGCCTCCTTAGGCCTGGCATGTCCTTCCCCCTAACTCAAAGCTGTGTCAATTGGTAATAGGACCTGCTTGTCATCTTGCTGTTTTCTGTAGTCTCGTGTTTGGGACTAAGTTCTCCTAGGCATACTGACAATACTGGTTTTTCCCTTCACCTCTGCCCTGGATCTGCTTCCTTCAAAGGCACAAAGTGTCAATAGTGTTACACTTCTTACAAGCATTTTAGTTTTTTCTTCTAAGATTGTACTGGCTCAGAGACATAAACATAGGAGAGGGAGTATGCATACTACCAATATCCTTAAACCAGCAAAGCCTCAGGGATGTGGATGGAGAAGAAACAAACAAAACAGAAGTTTTTTCTGATCTGCAGTGGGATCTCTTGGCTACCAGAGTGGAAAGGATTCTACTTATTTTGATCAGCCAAGGTGCTGCATGGTCTTTATTCTTCTGTAACTGCATGGAATACTGCAAGGCATGGAAACTAGGGAAGGTCCCAATGGAAAATGGATGAGTTTTTTGGAAGCATTACAATAAGTAGTGAAGAACTGCATTGGAAACTGATAAATAAAAGGTACTATCTAATCAAAAATTCCAGCGGCATTAAATGTTCTTATACTCTTTGTGTCTCTATGAGCACTGCTCTCCAACACATGGGTAATATTACTAATTTGATTGTTCCCATTGAGCTGCTGTTCCAGTTAATAGTCTGATACACATCCAGGTGTTTGCAGGGTTAAAGGTCTTTGGTTTTGTTATGGGAGTCCAAATACACTGTGTGGCTGGAGTCTAAGCCTTTTATGCTTGCTGCCATAGAGCAGCTTAAAAACAGTGGAGAGAAACAGTGGAGGTCCGTGCTGAAGGTAGAAGGTGAGGAGGGAACATGAAAATTTCTATTTCTGTTGGAAAATAAACAGCAGCTGTCTTTAGGTGCTACAAATCTGTATGGATTAGATAAATAAACCTTTCCTTATTGTCATCTGCTGAGAGAAGGAGCTTCATCTTGAAACTGAAGAAGCTGTGGGCCCTCAGGGCTTCATCTTCAGATCTGCTCTTACCTTCCAATTTTTTTTCTTCTTGGAATAGGAAGGCAGTTTAATTTGCTTCAGTCATAGCTTATCACTGCTGTTTGACTCACATTGTCTGTCTAGATGTCAGTTAACAATAGGGAAAAGTCTTTGTTTTTTTGTAATAATTTCATCCTGTGAAATGTGGAGCCTGATCTCTTGCCCAAGCAGAGAAACAGACTCCTGAAAGCAGTTGCTACTCTTCTCCTTTACCACATCTTCTGTTTCATCAGGTGATTATTTTATTATGGTCCTTCTCAGATTTTTCATTTTGCAGGATAAGCTGTTCTTAAGATATGCAGTTTAAAATGACACAGTAAGCAAAAACTGGAGACATGAGTAAATGTACAGCCAGAACCAGGCACACTTGTTTAAAAAAGTATGTCAGTCTGATAGCATATGGCAGAGCTCCTGCTGGGAAATCCATTTAACACAGAGACAGTCATTGTATGTTAATGAGGCTCTTCATGTGTTCAATTATTTGTCTGTCACATAACCCCTCTGCCTCGCCTACTCCCCTTTCAATCGTTGGTTGCTGGGTCTTGACCTCTAGAGTAAGTGTCATCATTTCATAAATTATTCTTTGACTTTCAGAAGTGACTTTTGTAAATGTTTTCACAGCTGTGGAATTATTTATTGCTGATGTATTTTGTAATGCTACAAAGCCACATTTGTCTTGGGCTACTTAGTAAATGAGAATTGCAGACCAGGTCTCCACCAGTTCTGTGAACTTCATGCCTAAATGCAACTGATCAGCTAATGTTAGTTCATCTCTGTGGAAATATGTATCAATTGACTACAAGATCTGATTTTGCTAGAAAGTCCTTTCTGGTCCCTGCAATCTTATTTTCTGTGGCATTGTTCCATATTATTGTTACAGACCTTTAAAGAAAGAGGCTACATGCTCGCTCTTGGCAGCACAGAAGGTTCAGCAGGAAACAAGAATTAAGCAGTGATCAGTAGAGACTTCTCTGCAGGAGCAACTCTTTATTGGCATCTATTCAAAATGAGTTGCCACTAGAAAAAGAAATGGGAATTGAAGCCATTTCTTTCATCCAGAATTTAAGTCAGCCTTCAACACTTGGAAATTTGTCTTCCTAGGGTTTTTTTTTCCTTCTGTTCTTTCTTGAGCTCCATCTGTCACAGGTTTTAAAACTGAAAGGGACCTTTGGGATAATGAGTTAGACCACCTATGTTCCTTGAAATTTTCTGGAGTTAATTTCTGAAGTTCTTCACAGCTCTTGTAGAGTTGGTGTCTTTTAGGGTTTGTTTGGTTGGTTGGTTTTGTTGTTGTTGTTTTTATTGGTTTTTTTTACTTTTCAGTTTGCTTTAAATGGTTAATTAGAAGACATGTCATAGCTCTTGGTAAGAGCTTGCAGTGGTTGAATATCCTGTCTGTTCAGAAATAAGTTACACTCAGCAAAACAGCAGCTGGACAAGTTTAGAATTCAAATAACTTGTAACTTCATCATCCTCTCTTTTGACATTTACGTAGGGACTGGGGAAGGAGCCTGAATAATTGTTTTAACTACTGGGGAATTAGTGTTCCAACCTCATCTTGTGCAGCTCCCAGGGAACACCCTCTGAGAAGCAAGAGTCTTGATTGAGAATGGCATAAACCCTTTCAACACAGTTGGGTTTATGTTGCATTTATTATGTCCCTGCTTTGAGTGTGTTCTTGCTTTAGCTTGATCCAGAGTTTTCTTACATGAGATGTCTGTCATCCCATGCCTTCATGATTCCCTTTTTCTGGAGTTACCTTCTGCTGGTCCATGAGGAACAAGTTTAATTTGGAGGTTTCTTGCACTTGTGGGACTTGCTTGTCTTACTTTTTAGCAGATTTTTCAGAGTAGTGTCAGTTTCTTCCTCAAAGGTTTCTGCTAGGTGTCAGATATTGTCTAGGTTCTGTTCAGTTGTCCTCTAGTGTTACCTTAATTTTTAAAAGGTTCCTAATTTCTGCTTGATCAGTTTCCTTAGGGGATATGGTATCTCTGGTCTCTGTGACTCCTTCGTCTTTTGAGTAGCATCAGCACCTCTGTCTTGTGCAAACTCTCACCTTCTGACATGCTCAAAGGTTTGACCTCTCCTCTTAGTTCAGTAACTATTCTGCTTTTTTAAATGTTCATGGGAATTGTCTGATCCTGGTGGTGATCACATTTCCCTCTGATCTATTCAGTAGGGATTATTGGAGAAGTCAAGTCCCACCTTGATCACAACCTATATATAAATAGCTGATAGAGTCTTGAATTAATTTCCGGAACCCTTTTTCCACCAGATTTGGTTGGTAAGTGGATGAAACAGCTGAATAGATCTGGATGACTTGTTGATCTCAGTGAAATGATAAAAGAATTTAATTTTCTTTTTCATTTAAATGTGAATGAGCTGTTGGTACAGATGTCACTCAACAATCTCTTTGTTATTTTAATGAACCTCCATTAAACCATGTAGGAAATTGCAAGGCACGTGTAATTTAACCACAATATGTGAATTTACAGCAGTAGAAGTTCATAGGTTTTATCTAATAATAGAATTAGCTAATAGTGGTGGTATGAAGGTAGAAGTGTATTTTGGAGACTTTAATGTCTATAGTGTAATTTTTGCCCCTTCTTCTTGGGAGCACCTACTTTAGATGCAGACTTTCTGTCCTCTTCCTGTCTCCCCTACAACATATTTTTCTTTCTTACACGATTTGTATTTATTCTCTCATGTTCTAGCACCCAGCCAGATGTGCCTGCACTCACCACTGGCTGTCAGATCTTCTTCTGGCCCTGCATCAGAGAGTTTCATTTTTTTTCTCCTTGCTAGTATAATTAAAAAAAAAAAAAAACAAAACAAAGAAGTAAGAAAAAAATCCTTCCTCTTTTTATCTCTTCTGCTTTTGTGAGAAAGACAGTCTGCTTGTGGCTTGCTGTGGCAGGTTTATTATGAGAGAATTTATTTTGGAGGTGGGGATGTACTTGCGAGGGTGTGTCATTTTCCTGGGATTGCTGATGCCAAATGAAAAGCTGAGCCAGGCATAAGATGTGTCTAGTGGGTAAATGCTGATTCAGAAAGTACTGTAGTAAAAATGGATGTACCCTTCTCTTAGAGCATGTGGATGGGTATTAAGAAACTGTGTGTCCCTGGAAGTTTGAAGTACTGGGCTTGAAGGTTTTCAGGCTGTGACAGCTGAAGGTACCTGTGAAGGTAAAACACTCTTCCATTTAGGGTACTTGAATGGGGGGTCTGGGATTTTCTTTCAGGACTGTGGTGACTTCCTAAGCTCTGCTGTGTTGTAAGCTGTATGGTAATGATGCCCTGCTTGGTTTTCCCAGGCTGCCAAGAGAGTGATCCTGCTTTCGGGAACGCCAGCCATGTCGCGGCCCGCGGAGCTCTACACGCAGATCGCCGCTGTGCAGCCGAGCTTCTTCCCGCTGTTCCACTCCTTCGGGCTGCGCTACTGCGATGCCAGGAAGGTACTGCCCTGGCAAAGGGCCAGATGGGACTCTGCAAACAGCACTGGTTTTTTGCAAAATGTGGAGGCTTTTTCTTCCTTCCTCTTTCTGCACGATATTACATCTTTTTTGAGAAAGTTTCTCTGCAGAGGAACATTTTGAAAGTTTGTAAGCTGAGGAGGTGTAGGTGCTGCAGTGGTGGGCCTGAGATGTGAAGGAAGTAGTGTTTCTTGCCTTGAAAGCCATGGAAATAAAAATGGGGAAAAAAAATCCCCAAATAAATGTGGCCATAACTGCGAAAAGAGCCTGTTCTTATCAGATCTTGCCCCCTCTGAGTTTTTAAAAGGGGCAGAGTAACTAAGGGGCATTTAAGCAGCTGCAGATTTGGGCTAATTGATTTTTAAACAATTTAAAAGAGCAAACAAAAAAAACTAGTTCCTAGTCTTAGTCACTGTTTGATAAAGGACTTTGTTGCTTTGGATTTTGGATTTTATACCTCCAGGTAAGTAAGAAATTGAAGACTTACAGACTACTTCTTTGTATTCCACCATCTTCTAATTTAGGAAATGGATGCAATCCTCAGCATAGTTTGAAAATAACTCCTCTGCCAGCTGCTCAGTAGTTGTTTCCACAGAGTTACTGAGTCCATCCACCGCAAGAATTTGGCTTTGCACAAAGCCAGCATTTGCAGCCATGATAGCAAATGTCTGCCTTGCTGCCCAGGTATGGGCAACTCACCTGTACTTGGGTTTTCCATCCCTAGGGCTGTTGTGTGTGTTGGAGCACACACTGTTAAGAGCTGTTGCTGCTGCTTCTTCTACACAGAGGCTCTAGGATCTTCTGTGCTGGTTGCATAGACACAAAAGAGGGACTCAAATCTTCCTACAGCTCTACTTCAGAGTGTTCAGCAAAGTGGTCGGAAACATCTAATGACCATTTCAGTGTTCAAAAATATTTACTGAAGAGCTGAACATCATCAGTGTATACCATAAAAATAGTTACAGCTATTTGTAGTGCTTTTGTGTTTATTTTCTTTTCTCTTTGGGGTAGCTAACATATACCAAGTTTCCACCAAGAAGATTCTTACTGCAGTCTCATGTAAAATTCTTGAATCCCCTTTTTCCTAGATCTGAATGCCCACTTGCTTTCATAGCCAGTGTAGTGCTGTTCTGTGTATGTCCAAGTGTGCAAGTGAAAGGAGCAATTAATTGGCTTTGGTAGTCATGTGCTGGTGCCATTGATTAGAGAAAGACTTAGCATGCAGAATCACAGAGCATCAGTCATGGGTCTCCATCCATAGTAGGAATCATATGGAGGGAGAGGCCACATCTTCTAGTAAGATTGATTATCTTTAAAACTGAAAGATTCCTTTCTGAACATTCCTTTTAGAATGGTTCCTAGAGGGAAATGAAGAGATACAGTTTAATCTTCTTGGTTTCCGGAATAAAAAGGAAAACTGATTTGCAGCATAAGTAGGTTTGGAGTTTGATAAGCCCTGTTAAGGGTAAAGTTCTGCACAAGTAGCTGTCATTTCAATTATGAGGCAGATAGACCTTGGATAAAAGAAATAAAATTGTTTTACAGGATCCAGGTTGTAATAGTGCATCCAGTGTAAATGACTTCTCAACCTTCAGTGAAACTCAGCATGGAGGTCACAGTCTATATCAGCTTCCCTTCAAAACCTCTTCAAGATTTCTAGTACAATTTTCTTTCTATGTTTGACCTGCCTCTCCTAGATAGTTGAACACTGTTGGTCTTCTCCATGCTCACCTGGGACATTTTGTTACAATTAATGTCAGTAAATGATAGCATGAGCCTAGGAGGAATTCAGTTGTTTGGAGAAGTAGGGCTGCTGGAAATGAAGATATGTAGATAGCATTACAGAAAAAGATGGGACTGCTGAATATGGGTTAGCACAGATCCGCTTGGCAGTGAAAAAATTTAAAAAGTGATTGTAGTTGGTCCTTCGTGACTGTAGAGTATCCCTGACATTTGTTGCTGTAGTTCTAACCTGAGATTGTGTTAGGAGTTGCATCCTCTCTGAAGAACTGTTGTGGTACTTCTGCTGTCAATACTCAAATAAATTCTGCTTTCTGTCCTGAAATTGGCAGCATTATGAGTGGAGGTATAATTACACAGAACCAGAGAGGCTTTGCAAGGCTTTTGAAGATGTGTAAGGATAAAGGGTGTTATGTAAAAATGTTTTTGTATTAATAAGAAATCTGATTGCACTATAAGATTAAAGAAAAATTTGCAAACCTGATCCATTGAAATTAAAACCAAAGTCTGACTAGTTTCTGTTTTAAGATTTTATGACAGAAAATTGCAAATATCTGGCAGATCTGATTACAAAAGTTATAGAAGTTTATAAATTTTTATTAATTCAACCTCCCAGCATCTGTACTTTTAAAAATGCAGCAAGTGAAATGTCACTCGTTGTTTACAAGATGTCCCAAGACTGTTTCCCAAAATACATGCTGTGAATTCATTTTTCAAATTGGCTGATGTTGGCAAATATTAAGTAATTTCTATCTGAGCACATGCTCTGAATTTGTAAGAGTTTGGCAGCTTCTGCTAACACTGTAATAAGTTTACTGACTCATGTAAGATGCTGTAACACTTTGGTAAGAAAATCACAGTTGGAAGCATGTGTTCTGGAATGTTATGGATCAAAGCCAGATGTGTGTTTTGGCAATATAAATGTCCCTTTTCTTCTTTCTTTTCTTTTCCACTGTAGGGTATACTAAAGTAAATTTTAATAATTCCAAAAGTAATTATCTCTTTATAACTAGCTAGGTGCAGCACAAAGCTAGAATGTTTCCTTGTTTGCAGATCATTCCAGCACCATAAGTAATATATAACCTAAACATGCGGTGGGGACTCTGCCTGTGTGTGCTTTTAACATTACAGTAGATGGTGTCTTGGCTCTGTGTGTGCCTTGTTCTTTGCCTTTTGAGGATGCTGCTCTTCTGAAATCAGTTTGGCTTCGTGGACACAAAGCATATGTATACTTGCTTGTTATGGAAGTGGAAAGTGGGAAAACATGGGCTTTTAAGTGGAAAGAGGTAGCCCAAGGGATATCTAGGCCCCACAGCAAGCCTTGCTGAGCAGCCTAATCGTGTTGATCTGTCCTACTCACCTACCAGTGCACTGAGCAGTGTGGGCAGTGGGCTTTGGAGGCTGGCCACAGCACCAGGGGGGTCCTTCTTGGTTCTGTCCATCTGCTGTGCTGGGCCCATGGAGCCTGAGAAATGCAGAAAGGGAGCATAAAGACTGGCTCAGCAATTTCACCTTTCATGTAGAATGCCTAAAGCTAACAAACCCAGGGAGACTTGGGCTAGCTTTCTGTGGAGTCTGAGGGATGCATCTGTGTTGCACTCTTGGTGTCAGGGAAGCAGAGCAGTGATACCCATGTTGGTTTTTTGAGGGGTTGGCTGAGATCCAGGTGGGCTTATTAACTTTAGCCCTACACCACTAGGCTCTTGTCAGAGCCAAAGTTTTAATTCTCCAGGATTCAAACTGGCTATGTATTAAGGGTTTGAATTGTTTCCTTCTTTAATGCACCAACTGTAGCTAATCAGATGGTGCCATAATTATGTAGAAATAGATTAAGTCAGATGAGTTTAATGGTGGCCATAAGTACCAGAATCTGAAGTCAGTTGATGGTTCACATCAGTACAATATGGAAATAGGACTGCAGATTGTTTTATCTCAGCCTGAAGTAGGTACGTTCACTTTTGCATATCAGAGAGGTTTTACTTGCCTATAAGCTATCTGATTCCTCCTCTTCCTGTCCCACAGCATGTTCTCATCCCTGATCATCCAAGAACCACCCCTTAATACCGTCAGTCATCAGTAGCATGACTAACCTTCTGGCTAGTATGATTTTTTTTTTGTCTCATGCATTCTAGGAGAGGATGGAGGATGCAGTGATTCTTTCTTCTTTACTTCCATTTATTTATGCTACAACTGTGTTGTAGCAGTTTTCTCTTGGGGAAGACAAAATCAATATAGATATTTATGTTAAGTCTATTTTATCAATTAAAGTAGCTGATCGAGGTGCTGAGGCTCCTCACATCTCCATTATATGCATTTCAGGAGAGTGTATGTAGTGGCTTCCTTTGGATTGTTATTCCAAGACCAGAAGTTGTATTTTTTGACATTGCCAATATTATTTAGAACTAGAGCTATGAGAAAGATGTCACCTTTCTCCCTCCCTTGGTCTTTGGTATTCCTAAAGCTGAATTCCCTATACTTATTTGTGAAATTGTAGCAGAAAGGTTTCTTTTTTTTTCCCTTGCTTCAGCAATAAAACTGTATTGGTCTCTTCTCTGAAAGACAGTTGTTTGAAAGATGCTCCTTTTGGGGAGTGTACCAATTTTGATGCCACTGTTGTTCTTTCTCAGAGAACAAAAGATAGGCTGTGGGGTTGCTGGAGAAGTGATGAGCTGAGATTAGTTGAACAGGTGTATATTGCCTGCACACAGGATCTTGGAGGATAGGCCAGCTTCAGAGACGAGTGCTTCAAGAAGGAGTAAATTAATGGCTTGTTCAGAGGAGCTTTGAAGTGATGATGCTTTGAAGAGACAATGTTTGGAGTAATATCTTTTGGGCCACAGTTTATTTCTGGTTTGCTTGAGTCTGAGCCAAACACAGTAATGGCAGATATAGAGTATGCCAGGAAGCAGAGCAGGAGTCAGGTCACAGTGGAGAACAGGCAGTTCTGACTTAGCATGTCAGACAAGTGTAACAACTCTGTGAAGGCATCTGGGTTAAGGATATTTGTCCTCATGCTGGTGGAGAATATTTCTGTGTGTCTCTCTGCTTAAAGCTGAGATAAATGTGCCTGCACAGAACTGCAGTGAATTCTTTTGGCCTGCTCAGAGCTGCAAGTAGAGAGCAGCAACACCTTGCTGTGTGAGAGTTTTAGAGCACACAGCTGGAGAAGAGATTCCTGCCACCTTTCTGCATAGTCTGCTTCCCTGCATTTCCCTGGGCTCTTGTAGATAGGAAGAAGGGAAACTTGTAAGTAACCTTTCATGTTGAATATATTAGTTTGTATGCTTCTACCTTATTGCCATTTTTGTCAAATCTCCTGCTGACCATCAAGTTCTTGCCTTGTCCAGATTCCCTGGAAATTTATTCTGCTTTTGGATTGTATGCAGAGCAGTCCCTTACAGGTTGGACACTGATAACTGCTTTGATCTTTCCCAGATGCCATGGGGTTGGGACTACTCTGGATCATCCAACTTAACTGAACTGAAAATTTTGCTGGAAGAGTCCATCATGATCCGACGTCTGAAATCAGATGTGCTTTCCCAGCTTCCAGCAAAGCAACGCAAAATGGTTGTGGTGGCTCCTGAAGGCATTAGTGCAAAGACCAAAGCTGCCTTGGCAGCTGAAGCAAAGAAGATGGCCAAAGGGTGTGAAAGTGTAAGTCAGAAACTTATTTTCGCAATGAGCCACTGCTATTTCAGGTACTTTTATTTTAAAAAACTTTTTCATGGAAAAGCAGTACCCTGAGTTCCAAAGGTCAGAGCCACACCTTATGCAAAGGCACAGTTTTAATAAGTGTACAGCACAATCAGAACTAGCTCAGCTTTATTTGCTTTTTGATCTAAGTGGTCTACTTTGTCCCTTTGTATGAAATACCATTTCCTCTCTTTTTTTCTCTCATTAGTAATTTTTAATTGTCTTTCAAATCTTCTGCCTCTCTACTTACTCTCCTGTCTAGCCTTGTAATCTCATTCAGCCTACAAAAACAGACTTATTTGTGTTGTGAACAGAGCAGTGGCCAAAAATGCCAAGAGTCTATTTTTGCTTTTCTTGTTTTCCTTGTATGGTGG
Source organism: Haemorhous mexicanus (assembly GCF_027477595.1). NCBI lineage: Eukaryota > Metazoa > Chordata > Aves > Passeriformes > Fringillidae > Haemorhous > Haemorhous mexicanus. Next base: position 14,488,972 of record NC_082348.1, read on the forward strand.
AAAATGCATGTTGTAGGCTCCTAGGCTGTTAATATAGTTCTGTAAGAACTTAGGGATTTTTCCTTGCCATTTTAGTTGGGACACGCTTTCTCAACTACAGCTGCATTTATGATAGGCTTGTCATCCAACTGGTAGGAGTTTGTGGGAGGTAGGGAGGGAGGTGTCAGGGCTGTGTGAGTATCTGCTGTACCTTACAGTGAGTAGGAGACTTCCCCCCCAGGCCTCTATTGTTGTGCTTTTTTAGGCTGACTTTTTTTTTTTCCTAGCACAGTGTTTATTGGCAGCAGCAGAAATACCAGATTTGTAAGCAAGAAGAAGAAAAGGCATTTTTGAGATTCAGATTTGTTTATCTCTTCCTTCTACAGAAACAACAGGAGAAGGAAGCTCTTCTTGTCTACTTCAGCAGAACAGCAGAAGCTAAAATCCGCTCAGTCATGTAAGCTCCGTGTCACTGCTTCATTCTTGCCCAGTAAAATGTGCTTTTCTGCTGAGAACAGGGAGACAGTGCCTTGGAGATAACAGTGCAGGGACATAAAGCATAGTCTCAAATCAGCCTAGAAAAACTTTATTGTAATTACAATGCACTAAACATTTTCTTCTCTTGGGGTTCTTCGGCTGAATAAGTATTCTAATTTCATTCCAGACACAAATCTAAACTGTCATTTGAACCATTTTAAATGACTTTGTGTTTGGGACTTGGATCAAATTCCTTGGTCTGGACCCTTTTTCAATTTAAGGAGCAGGGAAATAATGAAACTAAAAGCATCAACAGAATTTGAGAAAACAAATGCTGCAGTTCTGCTGCAGCAGGAATCCTGAACCAAAAAGCTTATGAGATGGGCTTAGCTTTGGTTGTACTGTGTTTTAGGAATCTCAAAGCTCCTACTGAAGTTCTTGGCTCTTCCACAGGGCTCATGTGGGAATTCTGTAGTAAAATTTTTGTACCACAGGTGTGCTTTTAACTCTGTCTTCCCTATAAGTAATTTCTTTCTGTGCCCTTTCATCCTTAGCCTTTTTGCTGGAACTGCAAAGGAGTTGCTTTAGGTCATAGCATAAGTTTCTAATAAGTAATATGGTAATAATATGAAAATGGTTTACTTTCCACAGCTCTCTGAATGTAAGGACCAACTGATGTGCACTGTGTGATGTCACAGACCTTGCTGCATAATTTGCTTGTTTGGCACAGAACTACACTTCCTAGTCCCAGCATTCATTTCTGTAGAAGAGTTTCTTCCTTTTGTTAGTGAAGTTACAAGACTTTGATGTTTTTCAGTTACAAGTGTGAACTGAATATAAAACCATAAAGTGCTGTTTATTTGACTCTCGAGTAGGAAGTAGTCAATTTTTTCCTAGGGTTTAGTAGCATTGAAAATATCAGTTACTACAAGCTGCATCTAACTAATGATACTATCCTATGATCATCAGCACTTCCCATGTCTTAGCCTTAATGACTTGCATTGCTTCCACTGAAATGACTTGCCATTTGTTAAATAGAATGTGGGAATGAGATACAAAATAATTGTTATGTGTTGGTTGGCATCTGCTTACTACTCTGAATGTTTGCTTTGATATTTGTTTTAAAATACAGCAGTCCCACTTCTCTCCAAGATTTCTTTGTTAAAATAATACTGTCATGTAATGGGGATTTGAATATTATGAACCTTGCAAAGTTTTCTGCCATCTTAATATAGTGCTGGAAATCCTTCTTGGTCTTTTGTGACAGTTGCAGCTGACCTAGGTGTGTTGACTTTAGCAAAGGTCTTGGTATTCCTGATCTTCTCAACAACTTAGCTGTTCCAAAGAAAAAATTACATCATCTGTATGGGTTTATAGGTGTTCTTCAGGCTTCAGTTAACCTGATTGTAATACAAGTTGTTACATAGAAATGGGTTCTGTAGCTGTGCTGCTAGTCCATGGGAAAAGCTAGATGTTTTCATTTAAGTCGCTTAAAAGGAGCCTTGATGCCTCTCATTGGCCATTAGCCTATATACATGTGGATAACTCCTAGAAATAGCTGACAGATTTGGATATTTAAGCTGGAGTAAATTGTCAGTGGGAACCCTTGCAAGAAAAGGTACTTTTTTCTGATCAGTGTGTTTAGAGTTGTTTTCTTCTGATACAAAACCAATCCCAAGTAAACCCAGGAAGTTAAACTGCATACAGATTACTTTAGTGTATTGTGATTGTGCAGAAGTTAGAAATACAGATGGGTGAGTGAGATTGTAATTAAGTATAGATGACCTTCAGTCGATTGGCTTGGGATATCATGTTCCAAGTAGGATATAATAAACTGATTCTCTTTGACACCCAAGTATTATGTAGGCAGCTCTCTGCCTGTGGTGAAGAAAAACTGAGGGAATTTTCCTTTCTGTATTTTAATCTACAGAAGATTTGACTCGCTGCTTGCACGTTACTGCAGCTTTTTATGCTAGCCTGTTTCCTAGTGTTTGTGTATAGATGGGCAGTATCTTCAAAATTTTTTGTGAGCAAAGTCTGTATTCTCTCAGCATGTAATTTTATAGCATTTTGGTGTTTTTCCTTTTCCATGTAGAGAGTACATCCTGGAGTTACTGGAAAGTGGGAATAATAAATTCCTGGTGTTTGCTCATCACAAGATAATGCTGGATGCAGTAGTTGCAGAGCTGAAGAAGAAAGTAAGTGACTGATTCATCTCAACTTTATCACTGTTCCAGCTTCAAAGCTGTTGAACAGCCCCCTGGATTTATGGCTGGTCAGGTAGTTCAGGACAGTTAGTGACAGATGATTTCTACTTGCTGTGCTTCTGAGTGTGCCCTTCACCGAGGGAGCTGAGCTGTCAGGGTGAATGCCTCACAGCATGCATTTTGTATTAGCTGAATGGCTTTTATGTATTTAATGTTCTTTAATTCCACTGTCTGCCCTGGAGCTTGTGAATTCTTGTGTTACCCTGTGTGGCCGTTGTTCTCCAGGTTTTCCTCAGAGGGAGAATGAGACTACCCAAGCCCACCAGCTCTGCCTGCCTTTACCTCTGTGGTGCTCTTGTATTTTTGAAGTAAGATACTGCAGGGAGAGTTGATAGACCTGCTAACTTTCTCTTGACTTCTCTTGTTTGTATAACTTTTCATGTGAGATTTCCTTTGATGCTCCTAAAGCATGCTGGGTCATGCTGGGGCACTGTGAAGAATGATTTAAGATAACATTCCGGACTGTAACCCACAGTGGCACTGGTGACTTTGCTCAGTGGCAGCACTGGACATGGGATCCAATAAAACAGGAAGGAGTATACAAGATGGCGAACACCAGGTCTCTAAACAGCATCTTCTGCCTTTTCACAGCATGTCGAGCACATTCGCATCGATGGCTCCACATCCTCAGCAGAGCGGCAGGCTCTGTGCCAGAAGTTCCAGTTCTCAGAGAAGCAGGCTGTGGCTGTCCTCTCCCTCACTGCTGCAAACATGGGCCTGACATTGTCTGCTGCAGATCTGGTGGTGTTTGCAGAGCTCTTCTGGAACCCAGGGGTAAGTGTCCTGGAGGGGACAGGGATTGGATGTTCTCTGGAGAGCAGAAATGTTGCTGATTAAGTGATATAATGGGCAGGCAACTTTCTCTAGGGTTTGTCTCTTTCTTTATCTGATGTCTGCTGGCTCTGCAGCCACAGGTGCCTGGGCTGGAAGCTGTGAGGCTGGTTTACACAGCTTGCTGGCAGGGGAAGGTGGCACAAAAGGGAAACATGTCTTTATTTGACAGAGCTCTTAAGGGTTTGCTCATCCAACACCTGAAAGGGTCCATCATCAGTGCTCACCCTCTACTTTGGAAAACTCTTCAGTGCCTTTTGGTGTACCAGATTATTTCTTGGCTTACTGTTTGAGAATACAGGTCTTAACAGGATCCAGATAAGAACAAGTTGCTAAGCAGAAGAAATTAGATCCTCTGTTCTCTGGTGCTTATACTGTTTCTCAGATGTTGCAGTTTTCACTTTTTGTCCTGTTTTTATGTTAAGATTTTGATCCAAGCAGAAGATCGGGCACACCGAATTGGACAGACCAGCTCTGTTAATGTTCACTACCTGGTGGCTAAAGGCACAGCAGATGACTACTTATGGTAAGAAGTGAGAAAGACACTTTGGTTCTCCTGATAGGTGTTTTCACTGTCTATTATATATGTGGTGTGAGGAGCTAATGCTAGTGCTGATTTCCGGGGCCTGTGAGGGGAGGACCAATATGTACCAGGGCTGCTGCAAGCTGGTGGCATGGCCTGGCTGCAGAGGACATGACTGAGTGGCTGACAAGCAGGAGGAATAAAAGTAGTTACCTGACAAAGAAAGGGCTCTCAAGAGAAATTCTGGGAGAGCTGATGCATCTAAAACCTTGACAGTCCCTGTGTAAGGAGGAGGAATTGTCTTAGATACCATCCCAGAACATTCCTGTGCTAGGATACTGTAAAGTGCTGGGACTCAAACGAAGTCGGCAGAGACTGGAGATGGTTCGGTATATTGTAGATCAGTTCTGAGGAGCAGTCTGGCTGCTGTGTGCTTGGACAGGGAGCTGTGGAGGAGGACTGCACGGTTGCCTTCCTCTTTCTCTTCAGTGAGCCCTTCAAATAGATTAAAAAGGTGCTATTGACCAACCTCTGGGTAGTTGTGGTACGAGGCTTTTTGGCTTCAGTGAGAATTACCAGTGGACATTAGTCCTTAGGGCTGGGGAATCTAACATCTGGGGGTAGGCAGGATCTGAGGAATCTTTAGTGCTGCAAGGGAGCTGACCTGCAAATGATGACAAGAAATTATCCACCAGCTGCTTCATTTAAATCCAAAATTACATCTTTATTACCTTGTTTAAAGGAATGAATGAACTAAGTGAACTTGTGCAGTTCCCAGAATATCATGATGGCAAGTAATTACAACCCTACAATGCAAGGATCTGGAAACTGATGCATCACCCAAATTTCATGGAAAGTTAATGACAGTAATTCTGCCTTTATTTGTGAAATGCTGTCTGTGCAGTCATTAGTGCTTAATGGGGAAGAAATACGGCTCTCGAAAGGACAGTGGCATCTTTTTAAAAATAAGAAAAAGAACAAGAGGACAAGGCTATTTGGTAAATGCACTAATTGTGCTGTGGCCTTGGCGTCTTTCAGTGTCCAGTGTGCAGGTGTGGCCAGGACCTCTCAGCCTCTTCGGCCAGTGATGGATTCTTCCTCCTGCTGTACATTGGGAGTTATTCTTGAAGTGCTGATGCATCTTTTGTTGGGGTTTTCCATTGCTTGCCTTGGAGACTGAGCACACAGGCTGCTAGGAATCCTTTTAGCTGCATCTTCTCGGTCTGGCTTCATACCATTGATGTTGCCTCAGTCAACTAGTTTCTCTATTGGACATATGTGTTCTCCAAATGTTTATAGCCCAAAATCCTCTAATTGTTACTAATTTAATTGACTGATATCTCAAGACAGAATACAGTGATTATAGCCAAGAGCAGGACAGGTCAAGGAACCAACAAAGTTTGGTAGAAGAGCCATCTTTCTTCCCAGCTGTATTCTTTTTTAATCTACACATAGTAAATGAAGCGGTGTCCTTGATTTTTTTCCTTTCAGTAATATCTGTTTATCACTCCTAGGCCAATGATTCAGGACAAGATCAAAGTGCTGGGTGAAGCTGGTCTTTCAGAAACCAATTTCTCTGAAACAGCTGAGTCAACTAATTACTGTCCTAAGGTAATTGACCTGAAAGAATATTGGTGGTCCCTGGGAGAGGCTGAATGGGCTTTGGCTTGTGTACATCTAGATTGGCACAGGTGACCTTGCACCTGTTCTGCCTTTAATGCCACAGACCAGATTGTTAAGCTCCTCCCAGGATCCACGCCTTGGCTTGGAGTCTCCACAGAAGTTCCAACCTGCTACCTGCAAGGAGACCTGTTAGCATCCATGTCATATAAACGTCTTTGAGTTTATAATGTATGAGATACATATGGGTGTGTATCATGTGAGGTATGATCTGTACACACATGTGCACTGTGTAAGGAGAGTGTCCTCTGATTTTGCTCACTGTGTTTTACATGACAGTATGGATGCAGATCCTGTTGTGTTCTCTTTCCTCAGCCAGATACAAAGCAGAAGAGTATCTATGACCTTTTCCAGAAGACCTTCTCTGAGAGCAGAGATGATGCTGATGATGTTTTGTTTTTGGAGGCAGCTGATGCTGGCTGTGAGTTTGACTCTGGCAGTGCCTTGCAAGACGGAGAAGCAGAGGCATGTTCAGTGACTCCCAAAAAAAAGCGGCGTATTGACGAAGTGTAAATGCTGACAGCTAAAAATGGCAGCTTAGATATTATTTTTTTTAATTTAAAAAAAAACCAAAAGCAATCATATATTATTTTTTGAATTTTTGAAAATAAAAGACTTGAAATTTTCTGTATGTCTGGCATGTTCCATCTCAAAGGATGAGAAGGTAGTATGACAGTGTGACAGATGTGCAGCACACACCTGGCAGCCTGCAGGGTTTGCAGTCCTGATTTTGCCAGTGACTGAATGGACATGGGCAAGTATCATTCTGCTGTGTTTCAGCATGTCAGCTTCCACAGTTGTTACGTTTAAAAAGCAGGTAATGGTTGTCTGTCCCCAAGGCAGAACTCTTGAGAAAACCAACTCATCAGCAGCTGCAGAGTGCTTTTAACAATGTTTTCCATTTCCAAAAGTCTGTATTTCTAGGAGTTTGTTCACTGGCAAATTGGGCCATTACTTGGATCACTCACAGACTGGCCCTGGGTTATTCCATTTGGCCACAAGGAAAAAAGATCCAAACAGATCTTGATGTTTTGTGGACGTGGGGAAAAGAGGAAGTTTTTGAGCTAAGTAATGTAGCTGTGTGCCAGTAAGTGTACATTACCTGTTTTAGGCACATGTCTGCCTCTGCACACTCATCTCTGGTCTTGTGCTGAATATTAGGACCTGCTCCATTGGCATGTGCTTCTTCTATCAGTGGAGGGTGAAGCTTGTGCTGACTGCCAGGGATTAACCCTGACTTCTCAGAGAGGTGGGGTGGGTGGGTGTTTTCTTCAAGACTTGATTGATTTCTACAGGTGAATGATGAGAAAGGGACAGAGGCAGACTTTTGCTCTTTTTTTGTAAGAAACTGATTCTGGACTGACCTGTTTAAATAAATTGTTCTAAGTTGTGTACCAAGCTTTTGGTTCTTCCTCTATCTTGGCATTCTGTCTCCCACTTAGCTGTGTTTTACAGCTGTAATCTGTAGAAAAGGTGGCAAACTGAAGGCTTACATTTAGCTCCTGGAGGCCAATAGCCAAAGTGCTGTGAAGGTGATGTGCTTGGCTCTGTGCAGGTACCAGACACTGACAAAAATACCTCTCTTGCAAGGCAGAGGAGAAAAATCTTTGTGCTGTAAGATCAACCTGGTAACATTAGATATTTTTTTCCTGCATTGAAGGGTTTGATTGTTCCATTTTCAGCTGGTGTCATCACGGAAATGCCCCCTAGGCTGGGTGTACAATTGTGCTGGGTGGAGAGCTGCTTTTCATTCCTGACTGCAGATGCTGCTTTGGGGTTGAGCAGTAGCAAGGAGTGTTGTGACTGGGTAGCTGGAGGAAATGTTTTATCTCTGGATTTGAGGCTGAGAGTTAACCATCACTGCTCTTACTTCAACAGCTGGCCAGGTGATGAAGACATGCTTTTTGACATTTTAAAATGTCTGTCATCTTGAACACAGAGTATTAATCTGTCTGTAGGATGAGTGATCTTTCTACCTGCAGATTGGGTTGTTCTGAATAAGAGGTGAGAAATGTTGCTGTGTGCTGAATGAAAAACAAAAATGCAAAAATTATTTGTGTACCCATATTGTTGTCTCCTATAGGAGTAGTTCTCTTCTTTGTAAAGCTACAGCTGTTTCAAAACAGTACTTTCCTAAGACACACTGAAAGTACCCTTAGAGAATTCTGCTTCTTACTAACTTGTTTCATCTTGTCTGTATGTTGATAAATCCCAGCCCTGCTAGAGAAATGCCAGGTGAACCTCCCCTTTGTTAGGACCCATAAAATCTCAGCTGGTTTGCTGCCCAGATACAGAGGTTTTTCAAATACACCTGAGATCCACTTTATCCTTAGTACATGGAAAAGGGGAGAAGAACCTTGCAGGAAAGTGCTATTAATGATTACTTCAAGGGACTGGAGAGACTGCAGGCCTTACCCCAATGGCACCATTAGTCCATCATTCATATGGTGAGGAGGTGGTTGGGCAGCTGGCAGCAGGTTCAAACAGGATCTCCAAGGATTGCTGATGAGAATCTCTGCAAGGCAGTGTGCAGGATGCCAGTGGAACACACAGCAGGCTCAGGAACATGGAGCACCCCTGGGCCTCTTGCACCTGCCAGCTGAAGATGATAGAGCTATATCTTTTTGGCATTATCTAAAACCAGCAGAGGAAATGGAAGGACCCATCTCACTGGATGCTGGAGCATCTTACTGTGGCTGGATGCCTGCTTGTACACCTCCATCAGTGCTCCCACCTGTGTTGGAGAAAGGTGTGTTTTCAAGAAGAAAGCTAAAAACAGCAACAGGCTAAAATACATCAACAATAAGCTGGAGCAGTTCCAGCTAAGTGTTCTGTGTGTCCCAGGCCCACTTCATGAGCTGAAAAGTTCAAGGGGGTGGACTATCAAGGCATTGCTGTCGTGGCCTGTCTCTGTCTTTCATCTTCTCAGTCCCTTGGAAATGTGTGTTTACTTTGGCAGTGCTGGGAGCAGCTGTTACCCAGGGTGGCTGGGTTTGGTTGTTGCCAGAGCTCTCTGTGACACTGCTAGATGATGGATATGACCATGTGCTGTACTGTCACAGCAAACCTGAACTCTGTAGATACAGACCAGAGAATAGCAGTAGATTCTCTGGATGTGTTGGCTGACAATTTATATATTTTTTAACCATATCGTCACTAGGCAGCCAAAGGAAATTACTTTTTTCTGTTTTCTAATACGTTGGTATCAAAACTGTATCCTGTGAGTCATCATTGTGACGAGGATCTGAAAAGGGCAGATTTATTCGTAGGATATATCAAATGAAATTTTGATTCAACTGAGGGAGATATAAATACCATTCCCTAACGCCTTGCTGAGCCCTCATCTCAAACATTGCTCTGGCCCATCAGCTCCCACAAGAGCTTGCAGGGATGATCAGGGAATGAGAAGCCTGGCATGACAGAGGGCATTAAAAATGTCGGTGTTTAAACCCTCAGAGCAAGAGCCAAGAAGGAATGCGACATCTGTCCATGAGCATCTCTTAAAAGTACAGAACCCAGCCAGGGAAAGTAACACAGTGGCTGGGTACACTCAAGTCCTTGATTCCCTCTTAACTAAACAAACTGCAGGTGAAGAGTGCTGTCATTGCTTGAGGCAGCCAGGGTGGTATGGAGGAAAACAACCTGTAACAATCACCTGGGCATGGTTTCTCTGGGTGGACTGAGAAGCTCCGGCCCTCTCCTGGCAAGAGGGGGGTGGACCGTAGATGCCTCTGCGCATGGAAAAGCTCTCAGGCTAACTGGATTACATTTCTTAATGGAGGTTAATGAGTTGCAAATCCACTTACAAGCACTGAAGTTCGGTGGCACTGGTGTATTTTTCCCTCTGTGTTTTGGTGCTGGGAATCACCTCTGAAGCGGCTCATGAGGGCTTTCAGGGCTGGTGGTTTCAGCAGTGGCTAACCCCAAGCAAAATAGGAAATAGTCATAACCTGACCTGATGCAAAGACTCTTGAAACCTCATGGTTTAGGGCTGGTATGTTTTATGATAAGAATTCATCCTCATTGATTTTATATAATTTACTTTTTCGGCAGATGTGGACAAGTTTTCTGTCCCTGATTTGACATCTACCTGCTGCTTATCCTCTCTAAAAACGAGGTGAGTGAATGGAACTGCCCCGTTTTCTTTTCTTCTGTGACTTCCCTCGAGGGAAACCCAGGAATCTGAGCTCCGGCGGTGCTGGTGCCCATGTCCCGCCTGGGTCTCACACGGGTTCCACAGGATGGGTCAGGCTGGAGGGACCGCGGGGCTCATCCGCTCCAGCCTCCCTGCTCGAGCACAGCCCTGGCGGAGCGCACGCCACGGGACTGCATCCAGTCGGTTGGGCAGCGTCTGCAGTGACGGAGCCCGCACACGCTCTCCGAGCAGTAGCGCACCCGCCCGTGCTCGGCTGTCTGTCTGTCCGTCCGTCCATCCTGCGGCCTGTGCCGCGTCCGCAGCGCGTCCGACCACCCCGGGCCGGCACCGCCCAGCTCCCCGCGTCACTTCCGCCCGCGCCGGCCCCTCCGCGCCTGCGCACTGCCTCTCCCTCTCCGTGTCGGCGCCGGCGGAAGATGGTGAGTGAGGCCGGACTCGTCCGCCGCCATCCGCCGTCATCCGCGCCGGGACCACCGCTCTGAGCCCGCGGGACGCGCCCGGGGCAGCCCGGGGCCGGGGATGCGCCATGTCCCCGAGCCGGCCTCGGCTCCGCGCTGCGACAGCGGCTCGCTCGGTTCGGGCGGCCGGAGGGAGGTGGCCTGTGTGAGGGGAATGGCAGCCGGGGCGCGGGACAGAGGGGCTGCAGCGCTCCGTGCCACCGCCCGCTGGCCCCGGGACCGACGGGGCTCTGCTCGGTCTCGGCGGCTTGAAGTGCCCCGGCAGGAGCTGCGGGGCTGCAGCAGCGCCAGCCCGGTGGCATTTCATCGCCAGCGCTCCAGGGGAGGGCAGCGAGGAGGATTGGAGGACTGGAACGGCTCACGTGAGCACAGGTTGAGGAAGTTGGGCCTGTTCAGACTCAGAAGAGGCCATTGAGAGGGGATCTCATATAAATATATATAATTAGATAGTTTAAATGGCGTACAAATATTATCTCTTCTCCTGTCAAGAGGCAGGAGGCAGGCTCTTCTCGGTGGTGCCAAGCCGTAGGACAAACGGGCAGAAACCGATGCACAGGAGGTCCCAGCTGAGCACGGGGAAGAACTTTTCTGTGCTGTGACCGAGCACTGATGGGCTGTGCAGAGAGGGTGTGGAGTGTCCCTCAGTGGACATACTCGAGAACCGTCTGGATGCAGTCCTGTGCCATGTGCTCCGGGCCGATCCTGCTTGAGCAGGCGGGTTGGACCGGGTGGTCTCTTCCAGCCGGACCCTCTGAATACTCAGTTTTCCCAGGCTGCAGGGAAGGCTGTAGGGTGCTCAGTACTCAGCTGCCATGCTGGAGAGGGGAACAGTGAGGAGAAGGCTGTCTCTGTAGAGCTGAAGCTCATTCTGGTTTGCCTCCCAACAGGCCAAGCGCACCAAGAAGGTCGGGATCGTGGGTAAATATGGGACCCGTTACGGTGCATCCCTTAGGAAAATGGTGAAGAAAATTGAAATCAGCCAGCATGCCAAGTATACCTGCTCCTTCTGCGGCAAGGTGAGAGATCTTCCCCCCAAAAAAGTCTTAAAAAATCACATTGTTACTGATGCTAGAAAGGTGATTTGATGCTTCAGTAATTTTTATACTGAAGAAAAACGTGCCTAGTTCCAAGACAGGGACTAGTGTGTAGTGAGCTTTGTGCTGCTGTCAGAGTCCTTGAAAAAGAGAGTAGACATTTCACATGAATGTTTAGTAGTAGTTAAAGGAAAACAAACATTATTACATTTCATGATACAAAAGAGTGAGCAATGTTGCTATGTTATATGTTTTACATAATTAATAAAATAGACCTGACAGAATTAAAGCATCAAGTCGTTATCTTTATAATTAAGGCTTGACTTGGACGTTTTTTCCCCTTTAGTAACTTTTTACAGCATACCTGGCAGAGGAACAGAACTTGCTTTTTCCACTTTAAACTTCTGATGGCAGGTGCTTACTTTTGTGTGCTGTATAAGTCTGGTTGGGGAAGAATTTCTGATAGAAAGTAATCTTAACTGTGTGTGTACAGAATTAAAATTTCCTGTAAAATCTAGTTTTTGACAGTTTGAAAGGTCCATCAGCTTATGCTTTGCACAGATATTTTTATTGCTATCTGTAGAGTAGGAATCTTTAAAGTGTCTGGAAATTTAAAAGTATTTTCATCGTGAGTTTTTACTTGCTTTGATTTGTTGTTGGGTTTTTTTGTTTGTTTTTAACTTAATTGCCTTTCATATATGAAGTGAGAATGTTCATAGTCTGCAGAGCTGCCTAAATCAGGCATAGGTGTGGGCAAACTTATTGTCACCTCTGCAAGGTGAGGGATACCTGCCTGGGGGAGGGAGTTCTGTACCAGCCACTCACTCTTCAGATGCTGTTGGAAGTGGGTCTGGGTTGAGTCAAGCTAGGCTTCCCCAGGGAGTCCTGGGAACAGTGGTGTTACATGAGCACCAAACCAAGTGAGAATATCAGTTGTTATAACCAAGGTAGCTCCCTACTATTTTTATCCTTCAAAATAAGCTGAAGTTTTGATGATGCCTTCAGAAATGACCCAGTTTGTATCTGAATGGAAAAGTGTTTCAGAAGCGTCTGCAGAATTTGAGTAAAAGGATTGTCCCTTTCTGGTCCAAACTTGGCTTATAGTAGTGCTGTGAAGGTCTTGCCTGAAGTTTCTTGTTTGGCTTTTTCAGCTGATGGAGAGTGACTTTATTTTTTTCCTTTTTTCTTCTGTTCCAGACCAAAATGAAGAGGAAGGCTGTGGGTATCTGGCACTGCGGGTCCTGCATGAAGACAGTTGCTGGTGGTGCCTGGACTTACAAGTAAGGAAATTAAGAAGCTCCAATCAGTATTTATTCTCACATAGCTGTGGCATAATGCAGCTTTTGACATTTTATCTTTTTTTTTCTTTTTTTTTAATTTTGATCTAATCATTGAGTAGATTTGTCTTGAGATAGTAATGGGGGAAGTTGGCTGTTCTGTTAAAATTTGATTGGTGTGGATTAAAGTCAATTTGATTGCTATTCTTTGCAATAGGCAAAGCCAGATTTATTCCAGGAACAATTGTTTTCATGTTTTCCTTTTGTAGTAAAAGCAAAAAAATTGAATGATAATAACCTTTATTGTGAGGGTGCTTACTCCCATTGTTTGCTCCTTCCCCCACAATTCTGTAGACACTCCTGCCCCGCGCGTAGCAGTCGTGAGGGATCTGAGCCCACACTTTGGTGCTCGTGGTCAGTGCATGACTGGGAGATTTGGGTTGGGATGCAGCCTCTGAAGTTCCATGTGCTTTGTGGAGCCAGGCCTACGCTTTGTTGTGAGGAAAATCAAAGTGGAGTTAGACCCTGTTTGACCGTGCAGTCAGATGATAACAGTTTGAAATGATAAGTGCTTTCTCAAAAATAAACAATACCAGCACAGTTCTGCCACATGCAAATGACTCTGCTTCTTCCTCCAGTACCACCTCTGCAGTGACAGTCAAATCTGCCATCAGAAGACTGAAGGAACTGAAAGACCAGTAGAAGCTACTTCCTGTTCTCCTTGTGAAACATCCTTTTTTCTCCACTGTCAAAACTTATCCTTTTATCAATAAAAGGGTGATGATGGAGTGGAATAATTTTTGTCTTTTCTGCAAGAAGTCCTGTCTGTTACGTGTGTGCCCACAAAAGCTGCCCCATCACTGCCTTCCTCTACTGGACAAGGGAGAGAAAATAGAACAAAAGGTCTGTGGTTGAGATAAGGGCAGGGAGAGATGCCTCACCAGCTACTGTCATAGGCAAATCAGACCCAACCTGGGAAACCAGTTTATTACCAGTTGTATCAGAGTAGGATAATGAGAAATAAAACCAAATGTTCATTCCAATCACCCCTCCCTTCTTCCCAACCTCAGCTTTACTCTTGGCTTTCTTGCTCTCCCCAGCAGCTGCACAGGGGGATGAGGAATGGTTGCTGAGTCCATCACATGCTGACTCTGCTGCTCCAGCTTCCACAGGGGGAGGGCTCCTCTCAGTTCCTCTGCTCCAGCGTGGGTCCCTCATGGCATCACAAGTCCTGCCAGGAAACCTGCTCCACGTGGGCTCCTGGGCTCCTCTACACAGGGAACAGGTCCTGCCACAGGCCTGCTCCACTGTAGTCTTCCTACATTGTCACAGCCTCCTTTGGACAGCCCTGCTTCAGCATGGAGCCCTCCATGGGCTGTAGGACTGGGATGGCAGATTTATTTTAGAATTATTTGGTTGCTGTGGAACGGAGCTATGTAGCTGTTTCGGTTAGCTATAGAAATAGTAACATAAAAGTATAAAAAATACATATATAAGCAAATAGGAAAGGGAAAAAAAAGGAAAATATTAAAAATACCACCCCCCGTGGATCCAGTGACAAGATTTGATTGTGGGTGACTTCAGTGTCCCTTAGTCGAGATCATGGTCACAGTCTTGATCTGTGGGAGGTGGGGGAGCCCCTGAAACACAAAAGTTCACTGGGTTAATATCTTCAGGTGTGGTGGGAATGCCCATGTTCCTTCCCTGAAAGGGATGGGGTTTCCACTGTCCAATGTAACATTGTGGGTCATGTGCTGTCCAGGCCCTAAATGGGTCTGGGGGTGCGTTGGTGGTCTGATGGTTTATGACCAAGCCATGACAGCTGCCTCACATCATCCTAGCTGAGGCAGGAATGAATGCTGTCACGCCTACGTGTGCATGTGAATGTCCCAATACCTTCCAGGGGAGGGGGGAAAGGGAGGAGGAGTTTTACATCTCAGCCAGTGGTGTAAGGGAGGACATTTGCATGATAAAGAGCATTTTCCTATCTTGCAGGATCAGCTTCTTAATGCCCTTCTCCCTCATCTGGCTCAAAACCAGTTTGTTGCTAAACAAAAGTTGGTTTAAAGTCGTGCACCTCACCAGCTGCTTTTGAAAAGGCTGATTGCGTCATTAACCCTTAAAATTTCAGTCTCTCAAAGGTGCCTGGAGCATCTTCTGTTTCTGCTGCAGTGGCCTGGGTACCTCCAGGCCTGTTCCTCTCATACTCTCACTCCCCTCTGGCTGCAATTGCTGTCTGGGTTTTTTTCTCCTTTCATCTGTTACCCCAGACACTATCGTCACTGCCAATGGGCTCCTCTTTGGTGAGTGGTGGGTCTGTGCTGGAGTGGGCTGACATTGGTTTTGTCAGACATAGGGGAAGCTTCTAGCAGCTTCTCCCAGAGGCTGCCTTGTAGCCCTCCTACTGCCAAACCTTGCCAGGCAAACCCAGGGCGCTGTTCTGTATTTATAGGTGTAACTATGGAGACACTAGTAGTGCTATCCAGTAGTTTGAGTGGCTCTGGTTACTGGTGAAGCCATTAAAAACCACTTTCCTTTCTAGTTAATTGCACATTTTGTTCCTTGAATGCACTGAGGTGAATCTGAGGAAAGCTTAAATAACTTGAAGAAGCTTGGCTCA
This sequence comes from Haemorhous mexicanus, assembly GCF_027477595.1. Taxonomy (NCBI): domain Eukaryota; kingdom Metazoa; phylum Chordata; class Aves; order Passeriformes; family Fringillidae; genus Haemorhous; species Haemorhous mexicanus. The sequence continues at coordinate 14,504,274 of NC_082348.1, forward strand.
TCTTGGTATGTCCTTCACATCTGTGCCTCGAGGACTGGAGTAGAGCTCCGTGAGTGGAGGAATGGGCAGATGTAAGAGGAGGAGGAGAGAACACATAAGAAAGCATCTTTGTCTTTTCCCATTTCCTCAAGGGACTGGGCCATGTGCTGCGAGATGGAGACAAAAAGAGCATTTTGACTGGAATGGTAAAAGCAACTCATGCTCTGCTGCTGGATGGTGCTGCTAATCCTTCAGCACCACCCACAGCTGTGCACCACAGCCTGTGGAGTGTTCTGGTGTGTGCTGGAGCGTTCTTGGGGTTAGTCCACCTGAACACTTTGCTCCCTGGTCTGGTAGCAGGCTCTCGTGTCCGGATGTTTGAGTGTCCTAATCCACACTGAGTTGCAACAATAAATTTTCCTGTTGAGCCAATCCTTTGGACATTCAGTCTTGGTGAAAAAGCTGCTGTTTGAGATAATAATTGCCTCCAAATAATCCATTTAAACTCTCAACATGCTGGAACATCTTTTATGGTCTGACTTGTGAGTTACAATTTGGTTTTGTCAGGGTTTTTTTTGGTGACTGCATACAGGTCAGAAAACAAAAGTCTTGTTAATAACTTTGGTTATTAACAAAATGTATAGACAAATTTTTCTGCTGGAGGAAAAATAGCAAGGAAGTAGCAGAGGGGTTGCTAATTTATACTCCAAATTAAGCTTTACATGGATTTGGGGAGTGGCCACAGCAATAATGATTCATTAAAAAGCCTGACATCTTCAAAAGATTAATTCAAAGCTGGACCTAAGTAGGAACTATTTCCCAAGTTGCAAAAAGTCTGTGGCTCAGAAGTTTGATTTCAGTGACCCTGAACTTGTTTTCCAAACTTTTTGTTTTTCCTTTTAATTCACTGCTTCAAATATCCTTTACTAAAGTCAATTAATGTATTCAGGTATCTGGTGTCATTCATATCAATCTGCATATCCTCATATCCCAGCTGGCTTGGTGTAACCACTTCCCTGGGAAGCCAGTTGCAGTGCCCAACCACTCTCTGGGTGAAGAACCTTTCCGTAATATCCAGCTTAAACCTCCCTTGACACAACTTAATTATGTTCCTTTGGATCCTATTACTGCCCACCAGAGATCAGCCTCTGCCCTGTGGGAATGTTGCTTCCTCTCATGGGCAGGACAGTTTGGTTCTGCATATTGCTTTTTATTCTTCGTTCAGTGTGCTTGGGTCACATTTCCAGGTGGTGAGACCCTGCACACCTCTGTTCTTTCTTCATTAATGCAGAGGTCGTAACTGAAGTTCAGGTTTCTGATGAAGCTTGCTCAACTGCTCTGAAGTATGAATGGCTGTTCATTGACAGGCGCAGAGGATATGTTTCACTGTGTTGATATCCCAGGATGGCTGCACAGGTATCTTATCTGAGATGACTTCTATTCCTGTTGAGGAGGTTATTAGTTACCAGTTACCCTTTGGATTTATATTTGCAGAGGGTGGAAACTGGGCAGGGTAGAAATACAAAGAGAAGATAAGGATGTGAGACGATTTTTGACCTGGATAGTGTGTTTCTACCTGCATCCCTGTGGGATGGGCTGTGCCCTCAGATCCCCTGGGCTTCTTGTGCCGCGGTACCCCGGCGTGCTCCTCAGCAGAGGCGTTTTGTGTGGGTGAATCCTCGAGGCTGCAGTGCCGCTTCCCCGAAGTGAGGGCGGGCAGGAGGAAGGATGCGCTGGCAATGCTGCGAGCGGCCAGCGGGCGCCACTGCCGCTCTGCTGCGAGGCCGCTGCATCCCCTCGGCTTCGCTCCCGCCCGGCAGCGGCTCTGCGCACCTGGGCTCCTGCCACAGCTGCTCAGCTCAGCGGCTCCTGCTCCCCCCTAAAACAGACCATGGCAGTCTTTTCGATTGTCTGTGACAAAAGGCACCAGGAGGTTAAAATAGGAATGGGCAGGTTGGACATGAGGACTTTGTAGTAATTTGTCACCTCTAGCAATGCTGAATTTGCGTCAGAGGTCAGTCCAAATGCTGTGTATATGCTAGGAGAAATTTGTGTTGACAACTGTGTGATTCAGCCAGATGATCATCCAAATTTGGTGTTTCCTCAGAGAATCTACGGAGAAAACAGGAATTCTAAACAATATTGCTTACTGCTTTCAGTACAGTTGCTGTTAAGCCTTAGTCAGGAATTTGGACAGAGTTGTCTTAGATGCTGTAGAAGCAGAGAGCTGATACCTGTCCTGGAAGGTGTGAGCTTATGGCAATGCCAGACCCATCTGGATTACAACAGCTCTGGGAATTGGAGAAGGGTTTGATGGAAACGGAGACTTTAAATCTGACTGAATGTTCAGTAGATGTGGCTGTGCAGGTTAGTTTATCTTGGTTACTTTTGAAGAGCAAGTGAGAAGGGGACATCTTTCTCAGAGCAATCTCACGGTCCCATGGGATTTTTCTTTCAGGATCAAGGATATAACCTAAGGAGATGGTAGCTGTAATCAGCATGGCACTTCAGGTACCAAAAGGTGTTTCAGGAGCCCAAAGGAACTTGGAAATTAAAAAACTGAACAAGCTCAGGGCAGCTTTCCTCATTCTGATTTCTGTTAAGTATTTCTTTTTTTCCAAAACAAAATAATTGCTTTGGCTTTACCCCCTTTGCGCTTCCTGCCCCCTCTTGGTCACCAACACCCTGTTTGGTCTTTTGGGCTTCGCGATACTCAGCCTTGGGGGCACCACTGGTGTTATGCCCCATATTGAAGACTGGAGGTTTAGGGCTTACAGGAATGAGAAACCTCAGCCACAGGGATTGGTTGCCCTTTCTGCATGTCCTGACTTAAGGGTGGTGTGAACTCAGCCTGTGTGCAGGTGGTCCCTTTTGGCCTGGTGTCTTAGGAATTTGACTGTAACACAGCCTGGGAGTTATAAGCAATGGGCACCATGTTTTAAGGAGTATATTCCAGTGTGATTTCTAACTTTCAGGATCATCAAATGTTATGTTCTTGTATGGTCAGCTGCTTTCCTCCTTGAGCACAACCAAGGGTTACTCATGGGCTTCCTAAGCTCCTTCCTCCATGCTGCATCCCGAGGAGATTTCAATGGCACTTCAGAAACAAGAGTTTCTGACTGATGCAGGTGAGTCACCTTCCTGGTGCAGGCTAACACTATTTTGGGACTATCTTCTAGGTCTCTCTGTAGAAAGAAAGGAGATTTAGTGATGAAGTTTATTGCTGGCTTTGCATGCAGCTCAGAACACTGGACAACAAGAGAAGCAGCCAAATGTAGAGAATTATGTGAGCACCACTTTAATGGGCTGCAAGTCACCATCTGATTTTATGTATTATCCTAGCTTCCACCTGCTGCTCATCCTGCCTGGATTTTCAGCAGTTCCACTTGGAGAAAAATTGCATACAGAGCTGGCCCAGCTCCTATGGATGAAATGGGGGGGGTGACATCTCTCTGCTACCCAGCTATGCAGAAGGGCTCCCAGCTTTCCTTGGAGAATTGGCTCCTTAAAGGATGCTACAAAATGATTTGCAGTGGCATGAGATTGTGTATTTCCAAAGGCTTGAGGTGCCGGCTTGAAACTGGCCCCAGTGCTCTGGAAGTGGGCAGTTGCCATCGGTAACACATCCTTCCTCCGAGTATTTGATCTCAGCGGATGTCTTTTGAGCCATGGAGTGTGGCAGAGTTGTGGATATGCCTCAGGTGCCCTTATTAGATGCCTGGATGCATTTTGAAAATGGCTGCTTAGAAAATGTCTAATTGTTATTCCACATATTCAAAAAGGTTTTTTTTTTTCTCTTGTCAAGGCTTTGGCATGCCTTGGATTGCTAAATATACTTTCCTCTTGCAAATTCTTGGCAGGAATTTGTGTAAGGAATCATGCCAAGCAGTCTCTTCAAATGTTAACAAGCTCATCGGTGTGGCTTTCCCAGTGCAGGGTTTGTGCTCTTTTTTTTTCCACCTTCCTTCCCAAAAAACCCCAACCCTTCTTTTTGTACACTGTTGCTCTAAGCACATGAACTATGGCAGCTCTGCAAGAAAGGATTTTTCTAACCTGAGCCAAAAAAAAGTGCTTGATTCGTGTTCAACAGTTTGGTGTCACAGCCCTGCTCAACCTCCCGGCTCCTGTTGAGTAGGAAGAGTGGATTTCGGGGGGCTTGTGGAAAACCTAATCTATTTCCTCTCCTCCTTTGCCATTCTTGCTTCTCCTCTGTTCTTAGCAAGCTGGACTGTGTCCTTGCATGGTAATTGTAGATTTGATGTCTTTCTTCCAGTAGCCTATTAGCAAGTGAATGAGGCTGTCATGCTCCCCTTTTGTTTCCTCCCCTGTGCTTATCCGGGTGCTGAAGCAGCCCTGGAGGTGTTGCCTGCAGCCGGGCAGGACCCAGAGATTAGAGCTTCAGACTGGGCTGCTCCTCTCCCTCTGCCCCAGGCAAAGAGCAGCGCTGCCTTGGCATCTCGAATTTACAAAGCAAAGAAAGCAGTGAGAAGCCAGTGCAGCACCTCTGAAAACCTCAATGTCTCCCTGAAGGAAACCTTACCCTAGGACGTCGACATTCATCAATCAGCATGAGGTTACACACCTCCCTTTGGCTTCACTGCAGACAATCTTGCATAAGCATTTGGAGAGCTCTGCCCCTGACCTGCTCTCCTGGCCTTCAGTTATCTGATGGACACACCTTGGGAGCAAGCCTTTGTGTTCAGGCTGGGATGTTGGATTCCCCTCCCTGTGCTCAGTCTTACCTCCTCTTCATGGAAAGAGCTCCGTGTGGGATGCAGGGAAGGTGCTCCAGAGGAATTGAGTTGTGGGGCCAGAGAGCCTGAGTGCATCACACTGCAGCCTGGAATGAGCAGTGGATGTTATTGAAGGGACCTCTGTTCACACTGAGGAATATTTATTTATAACTCATGAGTCTGGTTTCAGGAATTTGCTCTGTGACCCTTCTCCATTTCTTTGATTAAACCTCCTATTGTAAGAGGAGAGTTTTATATTGCAGTCCTTCCCACCCTGAGACAAATGTCCTGCAAGTCACAGCTTTGCTCTGTCCTTCAGGCAATTCTGGAACAGCTTTAGCTCTTTGCAAGTGTGGAGAGAGAACCTGATTCCTTCCAGTAAATATACTTGATGCTAAGTGATGGGCCAAGAGGGCACTTGCCTTTTTCACTGAATATACTTCTTCCCAGTTGCCACCCACTACTGGGCCTCACCTTTGAAGGAAGAAGTTCTTATGCAAGGAAGGATTGTCTCTAATATCCCAGCTGTGAGGGCAAGTTGATTGCTTGAAGATAGGATCTTGGGCTCTATCAGTCATATCTGTTTCCATTCAAGCAGTTGCATTTGAAACAGTCCCTACTATTACTATGATGGATTAGATTTGAGATTAAAAGGTAAATCTGTAAAGGAAACATAAAAAAAATCCTTAAATGAAAACTAGATCTAAGTCATGCAAGGAAAGAAGAGGAACAAATAAATAATCTAGGCATTAAACAATTAATTTTTAACCTTAGTCAGGTGAAGGTATATTTTTCTTTCTGCATGAGGAATATGAAACAAAGAAATGCAAGTTCCTGTAGCAAGCAGGAGATGCTTGTTCCAAAGTAGGTCCACCTCTGACAGAAATGCTGTGGAAGCTGTGGTGCTCCTTGGGGACCTCAGGTGAAGACTATGCTGGTTCCTGTCAAAACAAAACAATCAAACAGATATGGAGGATTCACAGCCCTAAAAACAGGCTTGTTATCTGAGCCCATCAGCAGCCTGGCCATTACTTTGGTTTGGACTATTATTACTGCACCAGTGCTTAGCAGGTGAAGAAGGTTTTACAATATATACCTTAATCACTGATAAGTCATTTCACATTGCTCACTTGGAGAATCCGAGGCATAAGAAGAGGTGGTAGAGCTGCTGGTTGTGTTACTGTTTTGCTCTCAAAGGGTAGAGAGTGATTGTACATGGTAATCAGGCTACTTTGTTTGGTCATTGTACTTTCCTGCCCTTTCCCACTGCTTCCCTTCTTTCTTAATGTGCTCTCACCTTACATGGACCCTTCTCCGTGTTGTGAGGCCTTGAAGGCATGGAATATCTTCTTATTTTGCTCACTGGGGCAAGCAGAGCACAGAGGAACCTGCATGCTGCCTGTTACCTCTGGATCCTGTTCATCTGGAACATGGAGATCACCCAAGCCTTTGAGAATACATTTCAGGAGCACTCCCTGCCATCACAGCAGGAAGGTGGTACTTTTGTCAAAAGGAAAACTTGCCATCACTTGCAGAAAAAGGGGTTGCATAGAAATGAGACAGACTCTGACTTGTGGTTTTGCTCTAAATCAGCTGCATTTTTAACATTCAGAAGCCAACAAAGATGAAAGACTCCTGGTCAACCTCTCTACTCCCTTGGGGAAAAAAGTAAAAAGACTTGATAAATATTTTGCATTAATAAATTCCATTTGTCTTATAAAACAAAGTTTGCCAGCTACCAAAGCAGGAAAAATATTTTACATAACTCTGAGTGCGACGTCTAAAAGGTTGCTATGAGCCTGGTTTGAGCAACTCTTTCCATATCCCAGAATGTGAAGGAATGCTAATCTTCACCCAAGCTAGGACCAAGCTTGCTGTCTGTGTGGTGGTCCAACTCTGTCTGGCTGCCAGGTGCCCACCAAAGCTGCTTGACTTGACTCGGGGAAATTAATTTAGTTTATTGCCAATCAAATCAATGTGGGGTAATGAGAAAATGAAAACCAAACTCGTAAAACACCTTCCTCCCACCCTTTGCTTCTTTCCCAGGCATTCCACGCCTGATTTTCTCTCCCTCCTCCATGGCCTCAGGGACACCACTGCCTCACCATGGTCTTCCTCATGGGCTGCAGAGGAATCTCAGCTCCAGCACCTGGAGCACCTCCTGCCCCTCCTTCACTGAGCTGGGTGTCTGTTTGTCTCATTCCTCTCTCTGGCAGCAACTGCTGTTGTGCAGTAACTTCTTTCCCTTCCTAAATCCCTTATCTCAGAGGTGCTGCCACCATTGTGGATGGACTTAGCCTTGGCCAGCTGTGGGTCTGTCTCAGAGCCGGCTGACATTGGCTCTGTTGGACACAGGGGAAACTTCTGGAAGCTTATCGCAGAAAGCTACCCCTGCTATCAAAACCTTGCCATCCAAACCTGGCCATGTACTTTTCTGCCAGACAGTTAGATTTATTGCAGGCTGGACCAGCAGGTGAGAGGTAAGCAATGGAAAAAGAGATAAAGATGTGTAAATGTCCCAGAAGCTGTTTGTGAACCCAAAACAATGTCCCTCATTGTGCTGAGGGAATGTTACTATAAAAGGCAGAAAAAGCACAGCTGCCTACTATTATTATTTTGTTATTAATTTTTAAGTGTGATGTTGATTAATCAGTGGAGCAGATTCCCCAGGGATGTTTCTTGGCCTGGACTACCAAATTTCTGATTCTCAGTGCAGTAATTGAGCACTGGCTGCTCCTGCTGATCCTGACATGGTCTCTGTGATGGTTTGCATCACCCTGCTGCGGTTTCATGTCAGGCTGTGGAGTGTCAGACATCAGCCACAGCATCTCGGGGAGCTGGGAGGCTTTGCAAGCCCGCACCCTCAGTCTTGGTTAGCACTTCCTGGCATACAGAAATACAAATTGTTATGAGTGGTAGAAGAAGGAGACACCCAAGTCTGAGACAAGCAGGGTGCAGCTGACGTCTGCCTTCAAATAACAGTCTCAAGACCACTTCAGGTTTGGCACTCGGAGCATTCCAAGCCAAGGATGTTTTTTTGGCTTTGTAGGATGCAGATCATCACAGCCAACCAACCTCCCTCCACCCTTCCCATCAGTCTTCTCCTAGGTATCAGCCTGGCTTGCAGGAGCTGGGGTTGGTTCTCTACTTAGTTTTAGTCCATCTCCTGGTCACCCCTTCCTGCCTCCTTGATGAACTGGCTGCAGCTTTTTGTAAGCTTCCCCTTGAGCCTCCCTTTGCCTTGGGCCATCTGCCACCAGATGATCTTTTGGAAAGAGGGGGTGACAAAGGCTCACATGTCTCTGTCAATGTGTCAATGTCAAGGCCAGGAAATGCTGTGAGTTGAAACACAAAGAAAACGAGGGATGCTGCAGATCTGGGCGTGCAAGAATTGTCTCCAAGCATTGAAGCTCCTCAGCCCTGCTGCCAGAGATGTGCATGCCAGGAAGATATGCCATGGTGAGCCACATGGGAAGTGTCCATTCCCTCTTGGGAAGGTATTTGAAACAGTTGACTAAAGATTTATCCTGATTTGGGGTGAAAATTTATTTGTGAATCCCAAACAATGTCTCTTGTGGAGCTGTGGGAATGCTGCTATAAAAGTCACGAAAGGCCCAGCTGTCTACGATTATTGTTTTGTTGTTAATTTTTAACAATAAGGGCAATTACCCATTGGAGCAGATCCCCCCTGGGATGTTTGTTGGTCTTCAGTATTTAAACTATGAGGTTCTGTGAGCAGAGACGTGTCTAGGGCAAAGTGTATGTACAGCACTGAAAACCTCAGTGCCTTCAGCCACGGCTTGTGCAAACCTCCTTTCAGTTGTGTTGCAGCAGTTCAGGAGGGCACATGTGGCCAGACATGCTGTCTCAGCAGAGGGGTGTCTGCTCCTACTGGGGTGGCAATAAGTCTCAGGAAAACTTAGAGACCTGAGTAGCCCTGAGCACCTGAAGTTGTTCCCAATTTTATTAGATTGATATTTCTCAGCAGAATGGCCTGTTCAGGCTATATATAGCCATCCCCTAGCTGAGAACAATTAGTATTTGTTCTAACAGCAACTGAAGCTCTTTGGAAAGAGTTTCAACAACTAAAGGATCAGTTCTTGGTCACCAAGGGCGGGGTGTTGTTTTGGTTTTATCCTCCCCCTCTCCCCCTCAGCAGACCGTGCAAGTGCCTTCTCTTTTAGGAATCAGTTCTGGAACAAATGGAGACTCACCACTAAATTATATCTCTGGGCAGAAAAGCAGTGCCAAGCCAGTCGGTTGATTTTGTAATGTAGGACAGAGCCCCCCTTGCCCTGCGTGCAGTCATGCACAGACTCCTTGGCAGCTAATTAATAATTTGCAGTTAAGCAGTGGCTGCTCCCTTGCATCATTTCAATGCGGTTGCCAAGTGGAAAATTGAAAAGCAAGAGAGAGCCAGAGAGAGGATGACAATGACACAACAACAACAACAACAACAACAACAACAACAACAACAAAGGTTTAAAGTTCTAGGAAATTTCACTATGTGAGGCCAAAATTCCTTGTTTGTTCAGGGGCTGGGCTGTTGGCTGGCAGGCACCACTAGTTAACATGGCAAGGCCCTTTCTTTTCAAAGTCCTGTTGTCCTCAAGCACCTCCTGTTTCAGAGGAATTTCTTGGTCCTAAATTGCAGGTGTTTGGGGAGGGGGAGGATGTGGGGAGTACACAGGGCAGGTTGAAGAGAAGTTGAGTGAGGGTTTTTCTCATGGTCAGGAAAGTAACAAGTGCTCTGAGGAATAGGGACAGGCAAGGAGAGATGGTGAAGCACACCTCCCAGGACAGGACTGGGAAGAGGATGGGGGTGATGCCACAAAGGAATTTGCAGAGCAGGGGATACCCAAGAGTGGGCTTACAGCCAAGGGAAACCTGGTCCTAGTTTTCCTGGATCCTGAGGAACACATCTTGCCAGGATTGTCTCTCCTCCCAGTCTGCTGGTCAGCAGTTGGCCCGCGTTCGGCCTGTTCATGACACAAAAGGGCTCTCCTCTGGGTGGAGGGGTTTTTAGCATGGTCCAGTTAGATAGCAGTAACAGTATGGTCTCATGAGTTAGGTTTTCCACTCTTTTATGATGTTAACCCTAGGGAAGAGCTGGAACATGGAATGTTGGCACAGCAAGAAGTACAACAGCTGAACTGAGCATGTGGAGTTTTCACACATTTTCATGCTTGAGGTTGTCAGAGATGTGAGGAGAAGAGAGCCAAGGGAAGGCTGGTATTCAGAGCATCTGATGAGCTGTTTCTGCTGTGCCAGCCTTTCTTCTGTTTCTCCTCGCCATGGAGGCATCTGACTCTTCCCATCTACAGTCACCGTAGCCATCATGATGTTGGCAGCTCCAGGATCTGTGTGGCTGGAGACTGGCAATTATTTGTGGGAAGCTGGCATAAAAGATCATCAGTCCAAACACATGACCTATGAGAAAAGGCTAAAGGATCTGAAGAAGGAAAGCCTTTTTGAAAACATTTGTGTTTGAATACACAAAATATTTTGCTGTCAGGTGAAATGGCCTCATTGGTTCTCTGTATTCAGTGCAGACCTGACAAGAAGTGATGACTGAAACTCCAGCAGCGTGTTAAATGTTGGCTGGACATGTTCTGGCCAAGCAGATCTGGTTGGCCTTGCTTTGAGTTAGGGTTGGAGCAGAGACTTCCAGAGGTCCTTTCCACCAATAAAATTCTAAAATTCTGTGATATGAACAATTTCCCTGCAATAAGGATGGCCACACAGTGATGAAGTGAGATGATAGTAATGTCACGTCTGGAAATTCCAAGTTGGAGATTAGGCAAGCTTTTGTCAGAAGTGGCTCAGTGTTTGAAGGAGGGAAAGCAGAATGTCCTTCTGATGTCTCTTCTGTTTTTGACTTTAAAAACCACCAGCTCTTAACTCTCAAGCACTGACATCTGAGGGCATCAGGCTATGCACCCCCCAGTTCTGCTTGGAGGATATCGAGGCTCACAGATAACCGGCATGAGAAAGGATGAGGGAATCTGGGAGGCCAACTGGTTCCATTCAGAAAACTGTTGCTCTCCCATGTTCACCCTCTTGGTTTGGGGGCTTTCTGGAGATGGAAGGAACCAATGATGTGGATGACTCATGGCCCTTTTCTAAGAAGCCCAGTAATGCGGTGTTGAATCACTGAGCAAACAGGCAGAGCTGCAAATACCCAGAAGTCTTGGGCTCCTTGTGCTGCTCACATTTCATGATTTCATTACTAAATCTAAACCTGGGGCTCACCGTCCCTTCCAAGGAGGTGTGTTTAACAGCACACATGCATCATCAGCCACATCTCTTCCTCTTTGCCCTGAGCCTTTGTACACAAAGCAGTGATGGGGGGCTTGTAGCTTCTTGCAGTTTCTTGCTTCTGTGGGATTCCTGTGGGCTGAGCATGACTGAATGGCTGTGGTCCTGTGGATGAGAAATGCCTCACACCCTGCTGGCACCGAGGAGGGATTACTGTTCCCCTGCTGAATGTGCTTGTTTAATGCCCATTCCGTGAGGCTGTTTCTCAGGCTGTTTTCCTTGCAGGATATGTCTCTGTGTGTGCAATTAGCTAAGAGACATTAGCTTAATGACTTGTGCGTGTCTGAGTTAGGCCTGGCCCAGTCTCGGATGGCTGCCTTTCTCCTGTCTGGAGACTTAATTCTCTGCAGCACAAACTGCTCTGTCATGCTCATCCCAGGGGTTGGATGCAGACAGTGTCTCTTGCTGGTCCCCAGCCAAAGGAACCCTGCTATCACACATAATTGCCTCCTTGACTCATCGTGACTTTTATTGCTCCCACCCCCCCGCCCTTTTTTGTTTTGTTTTATAAGTTTGATTTGTTCTTTCGAAGCTATTGTTTCCATCCCTGTATTCCCAGTGGCTCCAGAGGACTGCAGTGTATTCATGCAGGAATTACTGGCGCGGGCTCTGTGGTCTGTTTTGTGTAAGAGTTCAGACTGAGTGATTGTTCTAGTCTCTTCTGGCTGGTTTCTGAGCTTATGAGTTAGGCAGAGGGAGAGCAATACCTGGACAATGCAAGCTGCATTGTTCAGGAGCCTGGTGCTGAATCAAAGTCCCTCATCAAAATGTAGATGACCATTTCTTTTTAATGGACTGATTGTCTTGGTCATCTCAAGTGGTCCACGGCAGCTGTCTGAGCAGTGGCTCAGGTAAGATGAAGGGGACACTGGTGATCCAGTCTTCTGAACAGTTCCAGAGCTAGAATTTTTCAGGACTGTAAGAGTAGATCTCATAAGGAATCTCTCCTCGCCTTCCATCTTTTGTCCTCAGTCTTTTTCTTTCCCATGTACTTCAGCCCCAGCTTCAAAACTCAGCCCAAGAAATGTGTCTGCAGAGGGCACTGGTAAAAGACAGGTTCCTCTTTCTCTGTTCCTGGCTGCACTGAAACTTCTGCTGGCTCAACTGAATGACTTCTCCTCTAGGCAAAAATGGATTAAGTTTCCAGAGCCACCACTGTGAAACTATTTGCTGTGATTGGACCTGAACAATAACATTTATGGGAAGAAAGGCAAGAAGATAGGGGTATCCTGTGAACTTGCTGATAGGTAAAAGCATGGTCAGATAGTTTTTATGAACCAGACATTGTCTGCCTAGTGCCACCTCTGGTCCTTTCCTGAAAAGTGAGGGCAGAAGTGCTGTACATTTTGGATTGCACTAAGTCAGTTTATCTGCCCCTCTGGCTTTGTGAGAGGTTTCATTGGGCCTCCAGGTGCCTCCACATCCTTTCCAGTTCCTCCCTCCTTGTGCTACTACCCATAGGTAAGGTCCTTGAAGTCATCACCTGCAGCTCACTCTCAGGAGAGACCTGTACTCGTTCCTTGGTGGAAGCTGAGGAAAAAAGGAGTGCTTGGGTGGACCATGTTGGAAGACTTCTTTCAAGAATTTCTCTGTTGGTAGGATGTGTGTGCCACAGAGGCAGCTGTTTTGGAGTGGATGGTTTGAAACACTGTCTGGAGCAACAGGAAAACAAGTGACAAGTTCACATCTCTCATTGCTTTTCCTCACCAATTTGCACTTCTGTAGTAGATTTGGCAAGGCATAAGCTTCAGACTTGGCACTGGGAGGAATAAACTGAATTAATTTACCTTATCTCTGCTTTAAAAACTCCAAGATCTATCAGTTTATTGTCATCCTGGAAAGGACTGTGACATTCTTCTTATTGCTGAATACATTGTTCATGTTAGAAAGTGTCACTCATGTTGTTTTTTGACATAGATGAATATAATCTACATCAAATCAAGTACATTCCTTTCACTGATGTAATTATGGAGCAGAAGGCATGGGACAATTGTTAAATTGTTGAATACTGCAAATGAAGGCCTTCAAGAACAACAATGAATCCATGCTTATAATGGAAAGAGCAAAGACATGTCAATCTTGTTTAGTTACCTGGTTATAGGATTCAAGATCCTTTACTGACACTTTCAGAAAGACTGTGACAGAGTAAGAATATAAGAATATCAGATCCAGTAGCTCCTATTGAGTCAAACCCATATGAACTCTCTCATCAGATATGTTTCTTATTTTCTTACATAAATTGTTTTCCTATTATGAAAACCAGTCCTTTTTGTGAAACTAAGTATTTCAACAGGGTACATCTCTCTCTGAGGACTTTTCCCATAGATTTTTCATGGGAAACTGACCAAATAATTCAACTCTGAGGTTATTTTCTTTTGTATCAAATTTATGGGCCTTTGCTGTAAACCTTATAGGTTTTATATCTTCATATTAAACCTGAGAAACATGTTAAAAAGAGGTTAAGGATAATGACAATTTTAAGCAGCAAAAAGCAACATTTTAACAGTTTTGCTAATTGTTCATTAAAATACTGTTAAAAGCCTTGAAGAGGAACAAAACTTCCATGCATCATCTCCAACTGTCCTGAGAGATGGGCAGGGAAACCACCAGGAGCTCATGGAGCAGGTATTGTACTGGACAGGGAGCAGGTTCTTTGCTGCTCTGTGCATCTTCCTCCCACAGAAGGCACTGAAGGTCATCATCAAGCCTCAAGGCTTGTTTTTCATTAAGTGCATGGGTTTGGGTTTGCTATCTCTGGCTCTACACACAGGCTCTTCCTGAGTGGACCTCCTGGACCAAGATATTTCTCCAAAGAAAAGTCCAGAAAAATACTGTGAAAAGGACTTTGCCTTTTAGATGTTGAAGACAAAGCTCCATTTGGGCCTGTGGCCATCTTTAAATAGAGCTTTGTCAAAAGATGAGTCTGTCCCTTCATTTATCAAGCAAAACAGCCTAATCTCTCTTTTATTCAGGTCTTGCACTACAGCTCTACAAGTATTGGATATGACTGGCTGAACCAGCGTTCTGCCTGGCCTCACTGCTACCATGATGTTTTGGGGTTATGGGTGAAGAAGCGAGAATGTTGGATGCAGATGGATGTGCTCATGCACAGGTAATTCCCACTCCTGCAAGCACCACAATTCCTCCATTGGGCTCAGAGGAATGGAAAGGGTAAAAGGCTGCAGCAAGCCAGGCATGGAAGCCAGCTGTCCCATGCACAAGTCTCCAGGGCCTTAACCTCCAGACCACAGCGCTCAGCTTCTTCTGAAAAAGGGCAACACTGTACAGCAGAACTGTGGAACTGGAAGGCTTGTGGGCTGAAATGAGTCCAAAAGACATATTAACAGGCATGAGAGGCCTGTGATGAAATAGCTAAGGTATTAATCCAGCCAGAGGCTGGTAATGAATACAAAAAATGCCCACATTTACCCAAGAGGTCCCAAAGGTCTTTTGTCCAGAACATTGTGATCCTTAGAGAAATCTCTTAAGAAAGTTAAACCACAGGGCTAGGGCTCCAGGACAAAATCTGGGCTAGTGTGGTCTCTCAGCTGTTCCGAGAGACCTGTGACCTGATGAAACCTTATTTGCAGTTTTGTTAAAGAGCATGGATATCTTCCTCTGGGACTTGTGCCCTGTCAGGTGAGGGTGCCCTCCTGCCCCTTTGAGTGGTGTGAGTCTCCTACTCGTCCCTGTGGCTGTGCTGCAGATAGCAAAGCTTAGTTTGCTTTTTTTCATTATGAGATTCTGTCCCCTGGTGATGGAGAAATCCTGAATGCTCAGGTACTACCCATGATACACAAAGTGCTCTTCTGATACTTAGCTCTCCATCTCTCAGTTGCTGAAGAAAACCTCCGAGGTGCAGAGCACAGGTTGGTGCAGGATAAAGTGCCACCATCACAATCTGACCTTCACCACATCCTGTTTCCTCGGCCCATTCATTTTTTAATGCATGGAGAACCTTGGTCCTTGGTGCTTGAACCATGGGCTCTTGGTGCTGAGCAGAGCTGGGTTGCAAGGAGAAAACAGGCCCCGGAGGCTGATGAAAGCAGAGAGTTGGATGGCTGAACAGCTGTGGTGCTGGATAAAGTGCAAACATCACAGAAATGAGGAAACAAAAGCAGGTTTGATGGATCTTCCTCTAAAGTAAATTCTAAACCAATGCCCATCTCACCTGCTTTTTGGAGTGGGTGAACCCACTTTTTAGGACTCATGCACTACAGTCAGGCCATTTCACCTTTTGACACTTCCAAAAGTGTGGCGGGCCCTGACTGTCCCCAAGGCTGTATCCACACTGCTCACCCTATGTCTGTGTTTCCTTTAGCCTCTCCATCCATCAGAATTTTTTCTTTTGTATGTATCATTTCCCATTCAGAGTGTCCCAATGAGGAAGGGTTGCTGAGTGGAGGCATTGCTGTATGGCACTGGCATGTCCCTTGGCATGAAAACACCACTATTTTGTGCACCTGATGTGAGAGTCCGTACAGCCATTCTTTGCTTTGACCATTAACAAGGTCTGATTTTAGTCCAAAACAAGCTTTCTTGAAACAAAATAGTCATTTTCCAGTCTTCCTGTGGAAGCCAAAAGTATTTTAAGTTGGACTGGGCTGGCCTAAACACAGGGTGGGGAAGAAGTCAGTAGGTTTGGGACATTTTAATAATGAAGAGAAGAATGTGAAAGGAAGGATTAAACATGGTGTTTTATGTGTATTTATTGAGTCAATTTATACGGTGCCTTTTGCAAAATATCTTGAGCACTGCATGGAAAACCACAATGCAAAATATTTGAAAAATCTGAACACGAAGCCAGCGTGTCCCAGCATATAGCCAGGAAACAAAGGAGAAGCTGGCACTGGGAGCAGTTCTCTAATCACCAGGCCCCAGCAAAAGGAGATCTGTGTCTGCAGGACAAGGTGAGCCATCATGGGAAGTATCTGTTCCCTGCACTCCAGACAGCCCCAGGTAGGTCTCTGTGGGCAGCCTGGAGGACAAATGGCTCAGCCCATCAGATCTCCTCCAAGAGAGACCTGGGCTGACAGACCTCAGTGGAGGTAGGGTGACCCTGGCTGATCAAGGAGGCCTGAAGGTGGCCCATTGCAAGTCCAGCTGGTGAACACATAGGAGCAGGACTGCCTGGATGGGAGCACTTTGAGGAACCCAACCACTGCTCCATCTGTACTGCACAATCCTCAGGACTGCTGCCTCTGGACCATTTTCAGGGAGAGGCCAATTAGAACCCCATTTCACCTGGCCAAGGCAAGAGCACAGATGTCTATGGCACTGTTTCTGTTATGGGATTTTCTTGCTTGGAGCTGAAGCATGAATTTTTGGCACGCTGCTGTGCTGATGACTTTTTCCTGTGAGATGGCCAGAGCTGCCCCTCCAGCTGTGCAGCTCTGCTAAACCCTGAGGAGGGGCTGCCAAGTGCTCCCCAAAATCTCTGTGAAGTCCATGGGACATCTGTGTGGTGAGGAACACTATAAAGGATGCATTTAACAAGAGTGCTTTGAAGTCATGGGTACTGGAAAAATATTCTGTGGAGGATTTAACTGAATTACAGAACAGGTAAAGACCTCAAGGTAAAATTGCTGCACTTCTATTATGCAACTTCTTCAATAATTTTTAAGGATGGCAAGGAATTGAAAATGGGTAGAAAAATGCTGATTGCTTTGGGCCATTCAAGATGCATTTTTTAGCATCTGTAGCACAGTTAATTTCCTTATACAGTATTTTTCCTAAAAATAATTTGCAGTAATAGAAAGTGAAGGAATACCATATCCACGGGACAGAGATTAATCTGCAGTACACAAGGATGTATCTTCAGGGGAGGAATCATACCTACAAGAGGAGGTTTCATCGCAGGAAATACTGCTCACCAAATTGCTGAGTTGTCAGCATATTTGAAGAGATAACTTTGTTTTGCAAATCTAACCTGTGCAGTTTCTGCTGTGGCGGAGGCTGGGAGAGATGAGTGGGATCAACAAGCATTGTGAGTGGGGTGGCGTTCATCACTTCCTTCCCCACAATCAACCACTTGCCTCTACCAATGAGAAGAGCGAAATACTTTAAAAAACCCAAAACAAAACATGAAAACCAGGTCATAAAACTTCATCTGTTGGCAGTGAGGCCCAAGACAGGACTTCAGTCTGGTTTTAGCTCATCTGACTGAAGGTCAATCCACAAAGTAGCCTTTTGGTTGGCTGGGACTTTTACTACCTATATTAAGGCTTTGGGCAATCTGTGTTGGGAAAGGAGTTTTGGACAAGTGTCCCTTGAGAGTGGTCCAGGGTCTTTCAGTTATGAGCTGCTTGTCCACCTGTCTGTCCCAGTGTTGGAAGAGAGGTGAGAACAAGAGCTATGAGGGCCAAACCTTCCATTTAGATCCTGAATAAAAAGCATGGACTGATGCATCTGTTTCACCTGGTAGCATCACCAGGTAGCATCACCTGGCTTTCTGTCACATGGTTTTCAGGTATCATCTGGACATTGCCTTTACCCGGAGGACTTTACCAGAGAGTAGCAGAACTGATTTACAGCCTGACATTTTTCAGAAATGAGAGTGTGCCTAAAGCAGAGAGGTGCTTGTATGGATGATGTTAGAATAGTTGATACTTGAATGTGCTGCAAAGCATTTCTGGAGGAGCTGGTTTGCATTCAGGAGGATTTGACCTTGAACTTTCTCCTGGAGTTCAGGCAAACACCCTCTACCCCCTAGGCCTGAAAAAATGTTCCTCTCCCTTTTTTTAAAAATATATTTGTTATGTCTAATTTTTCTGGCCAGAGCACTGGTACAGACTCGTACCCACAGAGCTATGTGGGTCAGGGGTGATACGTGATGTGACATGTGAGTGACTTTAGCTAAGCTTACTGGAGTCCCCAGTGCAGTTACACCAGCAGAACTGTTCTCTTCTGGGGACAGTTCACTGTCATTCCAGGGGATGGTGGCTTTATTGTCCCAGTGAGAAGTACAGCTCTGTGAGTCTTCCTGGGCTCACACTTGGCTGTGGCAACCACAAGCTTGCTGTGACATCCATGCTGCCAGTTCCAGAGTGGGTTTGAAAGCAGACATAAGCTCTGACCTGCTCATGTTCAAGGAACCTGCCAAAGGATTCTGGGTGTCTTGGAGCAGTGTCTCTGATGATCCAGAGCATGTGAGCTTGAATCTTGGCTGCGGGGCTCCAGACCTTATGTGGGACATGCACGGGTGTGTGAGTAATATGGCTAGCAGAAGAGCCCCATTCTGGGGACAAGCTCAGGTAGAAGAGTCATGTCTCCTATGATCCCATGGGTTAGGCACAGAACAGGACATTGACTGAAGCAGTGATTGAACAGGTTTGTGTTCTCCAGCCGTGGAGCTGCAGCCAGACTGCCTGGGGCCCAGCCAGAGCACCACAGCACCCAGGCCCAGCTCCAGAGTGGTTCTCCTTGGGATCACACACACAACTTCCTCCAGCCCAGCTGCTGGGTGGAGTGGACGCCACTGCCATGCTGCCAGGTGTGTGGGTGAATCACAGAGCACAAATCCCCCCACCCCCAAGTCAGTCTAGACACAGTGAAGTCCAGCTGCCTGCAAACACCCCATCTCATCAGCTTCCCAGCCAGTGCTCTCCTGGCTGGCTCGGGTAATTTGGAAGGACTCCAGCAGAGGATTTGGCAGGCTGATCTCTCAGAGTTCTTCCCAGTTCAGACCAATGTGGTGAACTGGTTTACCAAACACTTCATACTGTACACTGTGCTTTTGCCCTTCTTTGAGTAATGACTGTATTTATTGGCACAATGTCAACATTCATGAGGTGACACCCCTTGTCTTCATGTGAGAGGTTACTGTCATGCTGGAGTGGAAGCATCTACTTGCTTTTGTGGGAGAAAAGTGGGTATAGAGGGCAATGTGGTAATTTTACAAGCAGCAGTGTTGAGTATAGGAAGCCACATGGTTGAGTCCCGTCTCTGCCACACCAGAGTGGGTTTTCCAGTGAATTCTCAGCAGTGGGGAATTTTCAAGGTGTCCTAAGAAAGACTCTACCTGCCTGGGAGGATGCAGGCAATATCTCAGTGGCATGTGGATCATGCTGAGCTTGCTCTCAAACCTCTCCAGGTGCCTTATCACTGGCATTGATTTTTTGGACATAAATAGTTTGTGTAGAGAGGCCGACATTTTCCCACAGACCATGACTTAAACCTTGTGGGAGCTCATGTGCAGGTTGCTGGTGGTGTGGGTTTACAGGAATCCTGGCTGGCTTCCATGCAGCTACCTGCCCTGACCTGTCCCAAGAAATTAAGAGATGCAAAAGCTATTTCCTAGGAGATCTTTTGTGTTTATGCTCTGCTGGGTCAGGCTGGCCCACAAAAGCCATTGGGCTGGGGTTATTTCTGTATTGGCTCAGTGGTTGGAGGAATTTGAAAGCTGGACATCTTTTTATAACAACAACTCTGCCCCCATCTCCTCTCCACAGGGCAGGGTAGTCCTGCTTGGACAACAGGATGGCAGTATCCTCCTGACAACCTCTTCAACCTCTTCTAGGCATATTGATGCAGCACTAGAAAGCAGTGGTAATGACCTTCAGGGAGACAGGTGCACAAATCTTGAGAACCTGAGCTAGAAAAATCTTGTTTCATTAAGACACTGGCCAATTAAAAAAAACGACAAGTGGCAAGAGTTATCCTTCTGTAATTTTTTTTTTTTAGCTCGCCTTCCATAATTTTCTGTATCCATTGCAGTTTCTAGCTCTCTCTTCAGCTTTTTCCTGCCCACTCCCTTTGCATTCCCAGTGCATGCAGCCCTGCAGAAAGACAGCACTGGACTGTAAAGAGCTGATTGGAGCTCCTGGTATCCGGCAGAGGGCAAGCGAGCTAAGACAGCGATCCTGTCCCTGCAGTCCCCCCCTTCCCGCAAAGCTCCCTGCTAAGGGGAGATCTTTTGGGATTGTTCTGGGCTCTCAGCAGACAAAATCACAACATCCAACCTCTTTTTCCCCTCTTCACCTGCCTGCATCTTTCCATTTCTCCTGGCCAGTAACACCACATTTTATTTATTTCTATTCTGGTGTCCTGGTGTCGTCCTTCAGAGGGAGAATGGTGTGATCTTCTATTCAAAACTTTTAGCTATTTTTCAGTCTGACTAGCTACAGGAAGTATTTTTTAAAGTTTTTTTGTTTCCTGTGCTTATTTCCTGCAGTTTCAGAAGACATCTTCCTCTTTTTTTGGGTCCATTTTGGATCACAGGCCCTGGGGTCTTGAAAGCTGATTCCCCAGAGAAGCTGTTGTTTCCCCAACCTGCTAAAAGCAAGGAGCAGTTCTGTCCAACGTGTGCACAAATACTACTCAAATGGCTCCTGCTGCTCCTTTACAGCTATAGTCCATCCAGACATTCCTGTTGTTACCTGTTACTGTTCCAGCTGGCAGCTTCAAAGTCCCATGTGCTGCAGGACAGAATCTTTCTAATCAAGCCCTCTCCTTTCTGGGAATGTGCACTGTTCACCCTTACACCGGGCTGAGGATAAGATTTAAGATTTAATCAGCAAATTAAAAAATAAAGCAAGTTTGAAGAGAAGCAGATATTCCTGTCCTTTATTTTGGGATGCTTTCTCTTTGTTCTCAGCACAAGTTAGTGTGTATGCATCATCAAAGGGAATTAAAATGTGGTTCAACTCTCAAAAGACACTGCGGGAAACCAACACCAGTTGCTGTGCATTTGCTTCCCGTAAAAGGTCAGCACTGGGCTGCACATGCTGCGAGAATTAAAAATGCTGAAGCAAATAATATACTCATTTCTCTTTGAATGCTTGTAGTGCACAGGCTCCTTGTTCTCTTAGGTTCTTGTGGAAAATCCCAGTAATGAAGGTAAGTAGGCTTTACTCCAGCTCACAGCTGTTCTGGTAGGTAAAAGAGTGAGTAACTGGTTTATTGCCTTAGACAAGGGTGTGTTGGCTCCTGACTGCTCCCTGTTCCTCCCCTGCAGCCACACCTGTAGTGCCCACTGGGACAGAGTGACACGAGGGAGAGCTGGATGCAGCAGAAGGATGGATACAGCATAGATCCAGAAAATGGATCAGGTTCTGGCTGGGTGGATATCCCAAAAGCCAGGATATTGCACAGGGTTTTGGGGGAGGTAGATTTGGACCCTCCATTTTAGAGGTTGTGGGTGAGGGAGGAGAACCTGTGCTTGCAGAAAGCTCATTAGAAAACAGCTCTCTCTGGTGGGGTGGGTTTCATCTGGAATCTGTGAGAGACAATAAACAGGATGTCCCACAATGACATTTTTATAGAGCTGCTTTGCAGAGTGGGGCTGTGTTTAAAATCCAAATTTAGTTTATTTGAGTGGGAGTGTCCTCAGCTTTAATGTCTGCTTGCTTTCAAAGCAACATGATAGAGCTTGGCTCCTGCAGCTCTGATGTCCAGGCAAACCTGTGATCTCGATCCCTCCTGCTTTCTTCCTAAAAGCTCCCTGCCCTTCCACTGAGCTACGCTGGTGCTCATGTCTTGAGATTTTAGCTGTAATGATTTTGTGTGAAGGGTTAATTAGCAAGCTTTCCTCTGCAGCAGAGATTATTCCATTTTAAGGTTTAAGCATCTTTGTACATCAGGCCAGTAAAATATTCTTGGAACTAGACACAGAGCTATAAACCTAAAGTCATGCTCTATTGCTGAATGAGATACAAGAATCTTTAATAAAAGGTCTGGTTAATTACTAGCATGTGATGGCAAGTGATGAAGAGAGGCCGTGGGCTGTGTTTGTTCAACGTGAAGAAGAGAGGGCAAGAGCCAATTGCTGTATTTGACTCTCCAAAGGGAGGGTTCAGAGAGGATGGAGCAGGTTTCTTCCTCAGAGAGGCACCACAAATGGACAAGAAACAACAGGGACAAGCTGCTGTGAGGGAAGCTCTGGCTCAATAAAAAGAAAATAATTTCAGAAGGAGAGTGGTTTAGCCCAGAGTGGCTGGAGGTACTCAACACTGGATCAGAACAGATGCTGAGCAACCTTTTGTGGCTCTGAAGGGGAACTCTGTACATCTCTAGCTGAACAGCGTGCTCTGCACAGCATCTGTTTGCTTTAGGTGGGGGATTCCTGGAGCTTTGGTTTGTGGGGTTACTAGGGGAATTCTTCTTGGGATGGAAGGAATAAACAGCCTTGGGCAGTGGTGGCCCAACCTTCTTACTTGAGTCATGCCTTCTCTTTGGCAGGGTGTCCACATCAGCAAGAAAGTGAAGAGTTTGTTAGTGCAGCTCCTCCTCTGTCACAGCGAGGGTCCAGAGAAACAAGCCAGAAACCAGCAGTGATGCTTGGAGAGAATGTTGCAGAAGGGGTCTTGCTTGTGGGCTGCATGTCCGTGCTTGTGTTCTTAGGCTGGTACATATAAACATACTGAAGAAATGGAAAGACTCACTGCTGTAGGAGTGTCTCAGGCTGCCTGGCTGTCTCAGCAGGGTTGCACCAGTGCAGGAGAGCTCATTGTGCTACCCTGGGATGAGATCATTCAGATCATCCCCTCCCACACCTGTCTTGACAGGTAGTGTGCTTTAAAGCACATGATTACTATGAGATACCGTGAGTTGAGGCCCTGTGATTTTCTGCTGGCCCCTGGACACTTTTCTACAGGGCTGGTTCCTCAGTCTTTCTCCTATGCTGTTGCTGAGGAGGGCAAGGAAGCAGAAGGGCAGAGTTGATGTTGCCTCAAGGTCCTCTACAAATGTTTCTGCTACTGAGCAGGGTCAAAGGTGGGATAGAGTTTATCTACGTCCTGGAGAGCTGTAGGATGAGGACCTGTTCCTGCAAGATGCTTTGTCCCTTCAGCTCTTGGCTCCATCTTCCTCTGCTCATCTTTTCTGGCCACATATCCAGAAATGAGTCAGGAGAGGTATAGACCCAGGGCCAGGGAAATGAGACTGGAGACATTCTTGTTTAAGAAGTTGGCAGGGGGTTAAAGGCACTGCAGTCCTGTGTGCTCCCTAGTCCTGGAGTAGCTCCTGTTCTTCAACAGCCAGGGGACTTTTAGTGCTGGGGTTTCCTTTGTGCTCGACATAAATGCCAGTGTACCTTCAAACACTTCTCTTGCCCTAGGAGAGCTCTGTGCTCTGAGTCAAGATCTGAATGGCCTGTCTTGTCCCAGCCAAAACACGACTGTTCCCTGTGTTTCTTCCAGTACTTGTTTTATTTGTCCCATGAGACGAATAAAGTTACTTCCCCAAGGAGGCTTTGACATAGGCAGCTAGAGACCAGCAGCTGGAGTCCTTTCTTAATATGTAGTCACACTACACTTTCCTTTCCTTCATCCTGTTCCATCCAAGCACTTTTTGTGGACTCATGTAAGCAATCCCTGCTCTCCCTGGGGCTGCAGCCCCTTTCCACTCCATTCCTGCATGCAATGTTGTTACTCAAAGCAATATCCCAGCATGGTGCCTAGAAAAGAGCTGTTTTCTCTCCTGAGTAGGTTCTCCAAAGCTGTTATTACTTTTCCGACAGCAAATACAAAGCAAGTGGAAATGTTGGCTGATGCTGCTAACAAAATTCTTAAGCATCTATGTCTGCTTTGAAATGCTTTCATCCCGCTGCCCTGCTCAAGGGGTACCAGGCACTGATGGGAAGCCTGTCAATGCAAATCAAAAGGATCTTTGGGTTCTTATATCTGTGAGGGGGATACTGTCCATTTGCTATTCCAGGGGCTGGGAGGCTGTCCCAGCCCTCTGCAAGAAGCTGGACCCTTTAGCATCTGGACTCATTGAAACAAAGGGATTTTTAATCTAACTTTTATCTTGGGAACTAAATCCCCATGGAAACCCTGGATCATTGGAAGACTCAGTAGGTGTATGGATTGTGGCGGCTCTTACACCCAGGCACGTGAGTCTTTGGGAGCATTCCTACTACTGAAGGGAAATCCTGGTGGAGTAGTCTGGAGAGGGAAGGTCTCTGAGGTCAAAAGAACAGGTCCTCAGGTAAGGGCTGTTAGTGACCAAATATGAACAGTACTAGTCCCCATTCCCTCTAAGTTACAGCTGGAATTTTGTGATGTCTGTAAAGCCACTGAGAATTTAGATCTTTGTAAACAAGTCACCTTCTGCTGATATCCTGAGGACTGCCACTGGGAAACTGTAATAAAGAAGCTGTGTACAGTACTAGGTCCTTTAGCCACCCAAGGCCCACCTCAGACAGATTTGTTTAAAGTAGGAATATCTCTGCAAAGATGCATTGCTACATTGGCTCCTCCCTCCCCTCCCTCAGCTACATCTCCAGGTCCTCTTCCAAGAGCAATTAGCCATGGTACCTGCAGAAATCAATGACAGTCCCCACATAAATCCTCTCAGCTTTTGTTTGATCACCCCTATAAGCCAAGCCACTGTGCCTCATCTGCCTAGGTCAACACTGAACCTTTTTTCCTTACCTCCTCCTGGTCAGCTGCTTGGTTTCAAAGTGTTTTACACACCTGCAACTAATGAAGGCATCTTTGAGGGAAGCTTAGGGATGAGTGAGGAGTGACTACTGGGGTGTCTAAGTGCACAAGCCTCTGCTCCGTATGGCAACTGCACACCAGACAAACTTGTGACACCCTGCCTCTCTGCTCTGCAGCCCTGCAGGAGAGCAGTGGTGCCTGGGACATGGGTGTTGAGCACCTGGCCCCTTAGCATGAGAATCACCATTGCTTTATGCCTTCCAGCTAATGGGTGGGTACAGCTCTGCTAATCTCTAATCAGTGCTGGAGAAACCTAAACAAACTAGCCTGGACCATTCCTAAGCATTCATAATTACTGGATCAGGCTCAAAGATAATGCATTTAGGGCTGCTCTAAAAACATTTCAGATAGGGTGAATGTAAATAAAGTGGCCTATAATTGACCCTTCTGCTGACATCTGAACCCTGGCTGTGCTGATGCACCTGGGGAAAACAATATGAGGATGGAGAGAGGTGCCTGGGGCAGACCTACCTCTGGTGTGACCTGTGGAGCAGCAGAGCTATGGGTGTGGATCAGAGCTGCAGGAGCTTGTGCGGCACCTGAAACTCTTGCACAGGAGCCAACCAGGCTCCAGAGAACAAGTGCTGATGGAAGTGTGAAACATGCTGATGAGTTGTGGGGGAGAAGATGTGATGCTGGGAACTCATTTCTGGGCCATTCATTTATTTCCTCGAAAGCTTGCTGTTTGTGGTGTGATTGCCTTGGGGAGCAGCTGTGGGCAGGATGGAACAAGAGGGTCTTGCCAGTGCCTCCCTCCTCTCTGCAGCGCTCTGCTGAGCTCACTTGCACCACCCCAATTCAATGAGCAAAGCTACTGAACTGGGGTGGCTGAAGGCAGGTCAAGGCAGCATGGGACTGGAGCTTTGGGACCTACAGTCCTGGGGAGTGTGGAGGGAGGGACAGAGAGCCAATTCCATGGCTGGATCCAACAGCCTGGATTTTAAGGCTTAGTGTTCCTTTTGACAGGGAGTAAAGGTCCCCGCGGCAGGGGCAGAGGGCAGGGCAGAGCTCCTTTTGCCCCTGCTACCGACTCTGGCCTTGGTCATGTTCCCCTGGCACCCCCTGGGAAGAAATGGGGATGAAGGAGGGAAGATCCCTGTTATCCCACTCTGGATGTGCTTCACTGTGAGACAGAGGCAATTCTTACCTCCCAATACCTTTTACTCATGGCCGAGCTTTCTCCAGGGAGAAGGCAACATTCTTTTATAGCTCTGTCCTTTGTCAGGGATGAACTAGAAAAAATAAACTCACAAACAGAAAGTGGAGGTACAAATACATCAATCCCAGCCTTCCTCCTCACAGCCCCCCCTTTGTCATCACCTGCCCCTCACCATGCCAGCTCTGGGACTTGGGAGACTTTCTCCAGCACCTACCATAAAGCACTTTGTGTCAGTCTACTGAAAAGGAGGACTTTAAAAATAATTAAAACACTGTTTTAATCTTCTTGACTTTTTTTTCTTCCCCCACCTCCCCTGTGCCCCATTACCCATGAAGAAAAAATGAGGGAAAGAAAAAGGCAGAAGGGCACTTTTTGTTTTCTCCCCCCACGCACTCAGAGCTGTAAAATACTTCTTAATCATGGGTAGCAAGAGGATCTCTGTGCTAGGCCTCCACTTTTTGTTTGTGAGTTTATTTTTCCTAATTCATCCCTGACAAAGGACAGAGCCATAAAAGAATCAACCAGCACGTCTGTGGGAAAAAACTGCCCTGAAAAGGGTCAGAGGAATACTGTAGCATTTCCAAACAATTCCAAGGACTAAAGCCTGTGTGAGACGCAGCTTCAGCTATAACTTGCCTTTCTAGGAACAAGCCTACATCTGTTTGGCAATGCCATATTTTGTAGGGTAAAATAAACCCTTGAGAACAAACAGGCCAGCTTATCCAGAGGGGTAAATGCTTGGGAACAGAGCTCACTTGTTAATCCTAAAACTGTCAGCAAAGACCCACTAGAGAAATTATAGCTGGCCACGGGCACTCAAGCTGTTTCCCTCTGCCTCCCCACCTCCCCCATCCCCATAACAGCTGTAAAATCTTCTTTATTGTTCTGCTGGAGTTGGAGAGCAGCACAGAGAGGTCTCCCAGCCCAGGGCTGCAGCAGCAGGGGCAGGGGGAACATCTGATCCATTGTATCTGCACCGGTGTTATTGCTTTAGTGGCAGACAAAGAAAATGACGGTGATAAAAGGAGAACAGCCCAAGCACCTACTAAAGAGGCATATGAACAGGAAATCCTGGCTCGTTCCCACATCTGAGCTAAGTACGGTTTCTTTCCCTACAGGATCATTATGTTTAATGTCCTTCTGCAATTCAGGCAGCTGAGCCAGCGGAGCCCCTTCCCTCCCCCTCCTCTCTACCTTCCCTTCTCTCATCAGATTTCGAGCCCTCCCTGTGGAAAAATGATTTGTGCACAAGCAGCCTACACAACGGCGCTTAGAAGGAATTTGCCCCTGCCAGGAGTTATTAATGGCACCCCAGTAAATGCCCCCAGCAAAATGGGCCGCTGCAAGCATCAAGTGCATGTTGAAAAATCGGGTTTAAATCGTCCCTTGGGCAATGACCTATTGGCCACCTAAAAAACACAGGATTGGTTTGCTGTATAATTAAGTTCAGGCCATCTCTTGTGCTTACACATGCAGAAACCCAGATGTCAGCTTGGTGCGAGTCAAAGTTTTGGGCTCTTTTAAAACACCAGAAGACAGACTGTGAGGGCATAACATTTACCACTGGAAGAAAACCTACTTTGAATACTTGGAATATTTAACTGACTGCAACAGATAATTAGCCAAACCCTCTTACGCCTCCAAATATAGATTCATTAGTCATATGAAAATATCTCATTGGAACCAAATGTGAGTCATTAGTGAAGTCAACAGCAGATCATAAAAAAGGTACCGAGAGCCTCCTTCCCGCTATCCCTGAGAAGTTGTAAATGTGCAGTGAAAATAATTTGCTCCATTTTCTATTGAACATCTGCTGGGAAATCTGTTTAAAAGGGAGGTTTTTGAAGGGCTGCTGGTATGCAGGGCTGTGCATCCTATTTTCCCACTTCGAGATTTGTGGGAATAACAATTGCAAATCCTCTGCTGGGTTTTTTCACTGCATTTATTTTTCTTTTTGTCTTCTGGAAAAGACTTTCTCAAGTCACCCAGGCTAAAACTTGGGTTTTGTAATATAAAAAGATATTTTGTAACATGAAGTAGAATAAAAATATCTCCCCATTATTTGCTTGTAATTTCAGGGGAACATGTTGGTTGGCTTGGAATTTCAGAGTCCCCTGCACTCAGAGCAATGAGTGCTGCTGCCACAGGGACCCCAAAACCAAGTGGATACTTTCCAAAGTGAAATGGGGCTGGTTAATATCAGTGTCCAGCTTAAGCGAGGTACAAACAGACAACAGTGTGTTTTAAAAACTAAAGCAAGTGGGTAGGTACTCTATGGCAAGGGATCTGCAGCATGATGGGCAGACAGAGAAATTGACCGTGCTTGATTAAGCTCTTGTAAAACCTGAGTTATTGTTTGGGAAGACCCAGGGACTGGGATGGGACTGCATACTCAGTCCCAGGACGTATCACAGAGCACGATAAACGCTGCAGTCCATCAACCAACCCTGCAGTCATCAATCTCACAAACAAACATGTTGTTGTATAACTCCAGAGCTGTGAGTAATCCTGTGCCAATAGTTGTGTCGTGTGAGTTGTCAACAGCAGCACTCTGCATTTTTCTTAATTTGAAAAAAAAAATAAAACCAAAACAACAAAAAATTACACGAGCAAATTTTAAACACTCCAAAGCTGTCATTTTTCCTGTGGCAGACCGAATTCATGCTGCCTCAGTGCCTGACTTTAACCATATGCGCCACAAAGATATTAACTGAATATTCCAGCTTCATTAGCTCAGTTGCATTCCCTTGATTTTGCTGTTACTATTTTTTTTTATTACAGAAAAAAAGTCACCTCTATGTAATACCCCTTGTAGTTAAAATCCTCTGTGTAGCCTGTGGCAGTCGGGCAGCAGGAAAAGGAGTGTGATAGGGTTTAAAATGGGAGTTTCATACCAAAACCGCAAAGCTCAGAGACCTCTGTTTCTGTGCCTCTGGTTGTACCCCACTTTTGGTCAGCCACGTGAGGCAGTGCCACACGGAAGGTGCTGAATCGGCTTCAATTTGATCGGGAGGCAAAATACCCTATGGGCAGCCAGGCTGAAGGCATGGGGCATATCTAAGGGGACGGAGCCTTGGGTCTCCAAGAGGTATCTCCCAACTGCAGGGTCCTGTTCCCATGGAGGCATGGTGGCTCCCAGGACCAACATTTGGTGAGCAACTGGGTGTTGGGACTGTCCCTGAGTCCAGATGTTGGCCCTCATGCCCACGGTGGCACCTGGATTGAAATGAGGCTGCTTGTGCCAGGCCTGGCACTTTTGTGGCAGCAGGGTAAGAGTGGGCTCTTGCTTTATCCCCCAGCTCCCCATGCTTCTGGGGGCGTGGAGATCACCCAGTTCCCCCTCTCCGAGCGCTGGGTGTTGCTGTGAGGCACGTCCCCAGCCCTCTGGTGGAGTGGGATCTCTATCCCTCCCTGTTCAAGGTGCCTCAAAGTGACGCGGGTCTTGACTCCCTTCGTGTTCAGCCCCGCCGAATTCAGCGAGCAGACCCTCATCCCCAGAGGGAGACCATGTCTCCCACTACAGTAGGCCCTCGCCCCGTGTCGATCAGACTCTCCAGTTCCTCTCTGGGTCATTCCCAATCCTGTGTGCGGCTGGCCCCAGCCCACTCTGGGTCTGATCGCCTCTCCCCACCACGAGGGACAGCCCCGACCCCCGCAGGGGAACGGGGGCGGGCGCGGGGGCGGCTCTAGGACCCAGCGGCGGCGCGGCGCGCCCGGCCCCGCTCAGCTCCGCTCAGCTCCGCTCAGCCCGACACCGCGCCGAGCCGAGCCGTGCCGTGCTGTGCTGTACAGTGCTGTGCCTCACCGGGCCGTGCTGTGCCTCGCCGGGCCGTGCCACGCCGCCTGGTTTCGCTCCGCTCCTCTCCTCTCCGCCCCGCGCCGCCCCGCCGGGGGGCCGAGCGGCGCGTCCACCTGCCGGCCCCGCCACCCGTCAGTCCCGCCATGGCGCTCGGCGGGGTCGGGCGCGGCGCGGCGCGGGCCGCCTGGCCGCGGCTGCTGCTGGCGGCGGCGGCGGCGGCGCTGGCGCTGGCGGGGCCGGCGCTGCCCGAGGTGCTGTTCCGCTGCCCGCCCTGCACGGCAGAACGCCTGGCCGCCTGCCCCCCGGCCGCCCGCCCGCCCTGCCCCGAGCTAGTGCGGGAGCCGGGCTGCGGCTGCTGCCCGGTGTGCGCCCGCCTGGAGGCCGAGGCGTGCGGTGTCTACACGCCGCGCTGCGCCGCCGGCTTGCGCTGCTACCCCGACCCCGGCGCCGAGCTGCCCCTGCAAGCCCTGGTGCAGGGACAGGGCACCTGCGCCCGCCGCCGCGACACGGCCGAGTACGGCGCCAGCGCCGAGCGCCCCGCAGGTGAGCAGCGCCCGGCCCCGGCCTCCGCGGGTCCGGCACGGCGCGCCGAGAGCCGCGCACCAGGGACGGGGCACCGAGCGCTCTGCGCGGCGCGCCAGGGACCGGGCACTGCGCGCCGGGGACCTGGGACTGGGCACCGCCGTCCGGGCTTCGGGCACGGGGGACAGTGCACCGTGCATCGCTCACCGGGTACCGGGCACTGGGGACAGGTGGGCGCTGGACACCGCGCATTCGGGAACGTGCGCCGGGGCACCACCAGGTTGCCGGAACGTCTAGGGGACAAAGGAATCCTAAAGGGGAATCAAGGGGGTCCTACCGGGGCAGAACGACCCCGCTCGAGGGCAGACATGAGGTATCCCTGCGGGAGAGGAGCTAGAGTAAGTCCAGGGAAGCACAAAGAGGGAGGGAATGAAAGGGGCTCTGGAGGGGGGACAAAGCATCCTTGAGGTGGGCATAATGGGGTGTTTGGGGGTGCAGTTACTTCGGGGGTTCGAGAGGTTTTCTTGGTGTGGGGCAAGAACCCCAGGGGTGGAATGTAACGAGGTGGGGCGCAGGCGGGAATGCAGGGACTACTCCCGGGGGTTAGGCTGGAGGTTGGGGTCTTTTAGGGGAAAAAGCCCACCATGGGAGCAGAAAAAGGTGAACTTTGGGGAGACGCAGCTGAGGGATGGGGAGTGGAGAGGAGTGAACGTTCAGATTTGTGTTTGGTGGAGGAGTAAAACCACCCTGAAGGGTGATGGATGCCCCGAAGATAAGGAGAGAGGTGGTGTGGGAGGACCATGTGCTGCCTGGTGGGAAGGGGGAAGCTGAGGGACTGCAGGGGCCCTGCTAT
Source organism: Haemorhous mexicanus (assembly GCF_027477595.1). Taxonomy (NCBI): domain Eukaryota; kingdom Metazoa; phylum Chordata; class Aves; order Passeriformes; family Fringillidae; genus Haemorhous; species Haemorhous mexicanus. The sequence continues at coordinate 14,535,079 of NC_082348.1, forward strand.
CTGAGGAACCTGTTCCCTATGGCCACCCTTCCAGCGGAGTCCACCTTGGAGATGAGGTGACCTCTGCCAGCTCCCGTGGGGGTCCAGGGCCCCCTGCTCCAGGAACTGGGTGCAGGAACAAGAGGAATGCCTCCCGGGAGCACAGCCCCGGGGACAGGGACGCCAACAGGCTCCTGACCTGTTGCTGTGATTGCCGTGGGAGGGAGCGCTCTTCGGGTTGCCGGTACAGCAGTGCTGGGTTTTATTAATGCCTCCTCTCCCGTGGGATCGACTGCAAGCTCTTTCCCTTTCCGTGGGATGTTGAGAATTGGAAATCAGCTCTGGAAATAGACAGTAGCACTTTCTCGTTTCTCCTCCAAAAGGAGGGTAATCACCCCTCCTTGACTTCTGCCGCCTGGCTGTGACTTGGGTTCTTGACCCTGTTTGCATAACTAGTTCAGCAGCGCGACTTTGAATTCCCTCCCTTCCCTCTTGAGGCTTGATTTAAAAACGCTCTGAACCAGGCTGTACCTCTTGGCTTCCCTCTCTGTGAGGATGGGAATGCAGCCAGGTACCTGTGCATGCTCCTCACAGTACCTGTGCATGCTGCTCTGCTCGAGGAGGAGATGGAGAGAGCAGAGTAAAGGAAAAAGAGCAGCATGGAAAACTTTGCACGTTCCAAGCTGCTGCTTCGCACAGCCAGGCTGCGACTGCTTCTGTCCCCGCTCCTGTCCCCTCTCCTGTCCTTGCTCCCTTGCCCAGCTGTGAAGGGCTGTGGAGAGCCAGGACTCTGGAGAACAATGTTGATGCAAAATCTTCCTTGACTGCAGAATATAAGTGTCAAGGGAATGAATTTTAGACTCTCCAGAAGAAGCCAAGGGCATTTAGATTTAAGGAATTTGGCACTGACTTCCAGGCTTATGCTTTTACAAAAAGCCGGGGTGGCTGGAGGGCATTGCAGTGATGGGCTGAGAGGTGATTTTCTGAGTTAGTGCTTCTTTTTTTTCTTTTACAGACTTTAATTCAGATTTATGTTAACTTCACTCAGCATTTTGCTTGATTGGAATATCTTTATTCCTTTACAATGGGTGTGATTTATTTGATTATATCTCTGTGGATAATACACTCATAAATAGCACACTGTAAGAACCTTATAATGTATGTGGTGTTCTGTAATATCCATAGGGGGTGAATAATAAAAATACTGGCACATCTTTAACCAGTGTGATGTGAAACATGCAGCTGGAATATTCACAGTTGAGCATGTCTTGGCAGAGGAGCATGAACATCCAGAAAAGGGTTTGCGCTCTTCAGATTACAAAATTTTTAACAGGTTATTGTAGCCATTAGGAAAAAAAAATCCCAACCAAACCTACAACAAAAACAAAATCTGAATCTGCCGGCTTCACTTGATACTCTTCCCTTTAGACTGTCATCTTTGATCCCATCTCTACTTGTTTGCTAAACATACATGAGGGAGCTGAGTTTGCTTTTAGTTTTAAGCAGTGACAGGGAGAGCACTCTGGCACCCAAAAGAGCAGGGACTGGAATTTGCTTTCAAATGCTGATGTTAAGCCAGTTTCAAGAGTGCCCCAAGAGCAAGTTTTTGCCTGCAAAAAGCAGGTGTTGAGGGTTTTTTGGTGTGGTTGTTTTGTAGTGCCTTTTTTTTTTCCTTTTTAAATGTGCTTAAAGGTATTTACCCTTTTTCCCCTTTCCAGCTTGAAAAGGCTTCTTTGGCTGATTCAGGACTGGAATGCAGAGCTTGTGCTATTCCTAAATTAAGAGGTTGGCAAGTTTTTTTGTCCCTGATGAGAGGCAGAAGGATTGCCGAAATGAAACAAGGAATAAAACTCTGCAAATTCTCCTGCTATGGCTCCAGCATTGTTTAGTCTTCCACTAAGGTCTGTAAAGCCAATCCTGAAATGGTTGTAGGCGTAAAGTAACATAAACCACCATGTAGCTAAGGAGCAAGGGATGTTGCTCATTGCACAAGAGGCTTTGGGTATTTTGGAGATGTTGGGAATGTTGGAAGAAAATACCAGCAGTCTGTGAAATCAGTCTGAGAACTTCTCCCCTCCCTGGGGAGGCGAGTACATCAACCCCCATCAGTGGTGGGAGTGAGGTGGAGACTCAGCATCTACAGGGATCAGGGCCTTTTAGTTAGTTTTGGTGCCTCTGGACCACGTTCCACTGCAGTTGGTTTCAGGTCATGCTGTAACAAATTCCTGTACTTCTGACTGGAACCGCCTGACCTGGGGACAGAGTTGTTACTGTGTGCGCAGAGCTGGTCTTGAGTGTGTTTATTCTCTCAGCACCTCAGCAAGATTATCACAGTGTTTTGCAGATGGAGTAAATGATGTGCTCAAGGTCCTCCAGGACACGGGGAGCAGAGTGACGACTGTCTTTTCATTGTGTTAGTCTGTGTCCTGGCGGAAAATATCTTAGTCCCTGCAGCCACCTTCTATTCAGAACAGGCCTAAGGTGGCCATATGGGTCTTGTAGACACGGTATGATTTGAGAGGCATTTTAGGTAGCACTGGGGTCTTTCAAACCCTCCAATCTCAGCCAGAGGCTGGGGAGCCTTCCGTTTTAGCCATGATGAACTGGAATCAGGGCCTTTTGTGATGTTGTCCAACTCTCAGCTCCCATGTCTTTTGCCCTTCCTTCTGCTGGTTCAGCATTCACCTTATGTCAGAGCAGGCTGGTTCAGGAGATAGTCCTGCTGCAAGCTAGCCCTAGAAAACAAGTGTCAGATCAATGACCCAGACTGGCTCAAGATGCAGCAGGGTGCCCAGCAGGATGCCAAGTGCTGTTTCCAGGTGGGAACTTATGCTAAGAGGTGGAGCAGGGCAGATCTCAATGATGTCAGCAAATGCCCTAGATTGTCTTGCCCAAGCTATGAGAATAGTTGAAGAACATATGTTCTCCTCATGGAAACAAGATTCTAGGAATAAAACTTAATCCACTTTGAAAAAATGTTTCTTGAGCCACTGTTCAAAGCTGACCAGTTGAGAGAAATTTTTTTTCCCCTTTGCCAATTCAGTTTAATTGTGTTTGTAGTATTACTTTGTTGTTGGGATACTTGTACTAATTTAGTGGGATCTGTCTCAGAAGCCACTGCTAGTTAATGAGTCCTGCTTTGGAATCTCACTTACTTATTAAAACTAATGTGTTTTTTCAGTCCATGCCAGTGCAAAGTAACTTTTCCAAAGGGAAAGAGAGTTGTGAAAAGAATGTGGCTGCAAGCAAACTTGAACTTAAAGGGCTGGAGTTGCCTTACTCACCTGACCAGGGTCTCCACTTTGAACTCCCATGACACAAAAACAGTGTCAAAATAGTTAACTGTTAAAAACACAGCTTGTTTTAGCATCCAACTAAAATCCTTATTTGGGTAGTTCCAAATGCCACACATCCTTCCTTACAGGTCAGATGTCAAAACCTTCATTTCCCCTTGGCAGGCAGCTGCTAAAAGACAGTTAAATGTATTGCTTGAAAACACAGAAGACTCAGAGGTTGGAGGTAGCATAATGTAACTGGAATTTTAACAGCAACTTGAAAACCATGCCAGTAATGCTATGAATGCATTTTTCATTTCTACTGAATTGCCAGGAAGACTTCTGCTTTTCTCTTGCTTTTATAAGGAAATGAAGCATCTGTCATGATCTGCATGTGTATGTGTATATCTGTATTCTGCCCCCACAACTTCTGACCCTGTCAGTCAATTTGATGGGTCCAGTGCAGCAGTGGATGTCCTAAAAGTACTATGTTGCTAAAACATGGGTGAGGAGCAGAGGAGAGCCAGGCTGTGAGTGTCCCCCTCGTCCTGTGCTGGAAGCACATGAGCAAGAGGAAGATTGGTTACGAGTGCAGCAATCAGGCTTTCAGCCTGGCTTATGCAAGCTTGGGCATTACCACACACCAGGGAAGCTGAGTACCAGACCCAGATCCACAGGAGTGTGTTAATATGTCCACAGCCACTACAGTGGCTCTGCCCAGGATAAGCTGAACATCTGCACAGCTCCTCGCCTTGGAAGAAATTATTAAAAGTCAAATGCAATTAGGAACAGCTGTAGGGATTATAGGTGAATGAGAAAACCACACAGTTCATCTGTCCTCATTGCCTCTGGGGCTTTGCCAGTAGGTGGACCAGGTCTTCATGCTCATCTGTGGCAGCTGTGTCTGGTCAAGAGCTAACCTAGTCATCTTTTAAGTATTAAGACAATAAATAACACCTTTGTGAAGCAGCTTTTTGAAAATAATGCCACCCCCTTCCACAGTCCCACTGGAGTCTGCCGTGGTGAGAGTGCTGCTGGTGTGAAAATGGTGGTTTGGAGGGAGAGGGAAGCCTGGGAAGATTTCAAGGCTCTGACCCAAAGCAGAAATGTGTTTTCATGCTGTCCCTTGGCAAATGATCTGTTTCCTTCTTGCCCTTTGCAGTTGTTTCCTTTCCTCTGGATTTCAGGCTTATACTCACTGAGTATGGTATTTGTCAAGGGAACAGCAAGAAGCCTCGTCTGTGAGAAAGTCCATGTCGTTTGTTTTATCCACATCCAGGAATTGAGCTGAGATAAACAATTCAGGAGGCAAAACAGTGAAAACTGGAATGTGAGAGGTGTCTTTGTGTATGGCTCTGTACTAGACCTGGCTGCAGTGTCATCTGGGTCTAATTTATCTGCCCGATGGGCAGCTGTCGCCGTTATCCACAAACACAGCTGGATTTGTGAAGGCAGGGTTTCATCCGAGCAGCCAGCAGCATTCCTGTACCTGCTTTTCCTGGTCATATGTTCTGAGCTATGGAGCTAAGAGAAACAGTAGTTTCCTTGGTGGATTTTTGCTTTTTTTTTTTGGATTGAACAATTCTAAGCTTTCTGAACATGGTGACATCTGCCTTTTCTGCTGGGACTCCTTCAGGGAGGATCTTTTGCTCTAAGCAGACAGAGTAAGAGGAAGGCCAAGGTAGAACGTAAAGGTGCTGTATAAAGCATTTCTGTTACAGGAGGAATGCTGAGCTTGGTGGTGTACTGAGTTTTCAGGCATAAGAATTCCTGTTTTCTTTTCTTAAATTGGGGTGAGATATGTAACTGTGATCAAGTGTCTGCTTAGCAGACCCTTTCTGTGCTAGAGAGATGCAAATCCATTGCACTTGCTTGCACTTCCACTGTGGCTTCCACCCATCTTCATCCTGGCTTTCCTCTGGGGAGGCCCTTCCGGAATCAGTGTCCCTGTGACGGTGTCCTCTAGCAGCACATACTGAACACATGGTGCTTGGCTTTCCAACTTGTCCTCTCTGACTGCTTGAGTCTGCCAGCAGGGACATGTTTGTCTTGAGGCCTGCATTAGTGTCTTCCCGGGGGAGGGAGCTGTAGTACATGTGTGCAACAACGTGGTGCCTCATGGGTGCTGAGTGTGCTGTGGGACTGGGAGACTGACCATGCTGCATGGTCTTGCTGTGGACTTGGGAGAGAAGGAAAAATCCTTGCTAGTGGTTCTAAGATATTGTGCAGATCATTCTGCTGAGCTGATGTCGTGGCAGCCGTGTGCCGCTTTATTCCCCATGCACATTCTCATGCTCTGTCATACAGGTCTTGGTCTTTGTTTGGACCTGCAGAGCCATGGTAAGAAATTTACCCATCTGAGTCTTCACTTTTCTGGAAGGATGAGTTTTCTGCCAATTTATCAGATTTCAAATCTAGTCCTATTATTCTTTCTACAAAGACAAATTACCTTCAGTAGACCAAGTCTGACTGAAACATCTCTGCCTACTTTCAGCAGTCCCTGCCAGCAAGCTGGAAGGTGTTTCTCATTCACAAACTGGCCAAGCGTGACCTCATTAAATGTTGAACTGACACCTAATTACAAGAACATGTGATGGGATGGCTATCCTAGGCAAAGGCTGAGGAGAAAAGGGTTACTGAACAGTTATCAGAGCTTTGCTGCAGCCCTGCATTCGACTGCTCTTTGTAATTGCATTATTGATTGATTTCTGCTCAGTGTTTTGCTAGACATATCATTTAGTGAGATAGCAGTGGAAAGATGAAGTCTCTTGTTGCATCAGCTTATAGTAGAAATAAATTGTTTAAGAAAGGAAAGGATCAGGAATTACATGCTTTTGTTATGGACTGAAATACTGGGAGACATCAGGTCACTTTTATAAGCCTTGAACTGTCCTCTGACATTGCAGCTTTTATTCTGAAGAAAGCTGCACTGTGCCTCTTGGCTGGTAAAGGAACAAGTTCACTGCCTGGTGCTCTCTGTAGTCAAAGATCCCATTAATTCTGTAGGCTGCAAGGAATGATTTCTTGGTATTTCAGTCTGGACTGTAATTGAGAGTGACACAAAGCACTGGTGGGAATTGGACTGTGTTGAAATCCCTGCTTTTTCTGTTTTCTGCAGATAAACCAGCTCAGGTGGGAGGAGGGTATTTCTAATGCTCTCCCCTTGAAATTTATAATATTTTCAACACCTTACTGGCTGGAGGCAATTTTAGAGAGGTGTCTTTGTGCCTCCTTGCAGCTTGTCCTTGTGGTGCAGGATGTCTACAACATTGACACAGTGCACTGCACTCACTTGCATAACAACATGTGTGGGATTACATGTTCTGTAATATAATGAAAATTCATAAAGCTTTTCCCAGTGTTTTTGCTCCAGACTACAGCAAGATTTCCTGGTATGATGTTGCTGGTCAGACTTCTGCCAGAAGTCTGGTCTCAGCTCTCCTGGCTAGTTGTAGAAGCCTTAGTCCAAGCTGATGAATTTCTCCTGGCTTGGTGAGGAGATGGAAGCCTTCCTTCCCTTGTTTTCTCCTTGCTGTTTTCTCACTAGAAGAGGGTGAGCATCTGACATCCATTTCTTCAAGAGTGCTTGCTGTTCAGTCTGAGGTGAGTTGTTGTTGACTGGTAGGGTTCCTCTTCTTTTGGCTGTAATGAACAGGACTGCTTCTATGGCTTCTGCAGGGGTGGTTTGGGGAGGATTTTGTTTAAGCAGAAATCCAGGTTGTTACAGACTATTACAAAGATCATTTGGAGGAGAAGATCTGGTTTTCTAGTGGTGTTTAGGGAATATTGCCATTCCTGGGACAGAATGCTGGGTCAGCAGTACAGGTACTAATTAGAGGCTAACCCACCAATCCATCACAGAATTTAAAGAGCACTCTGGAACTGGGAGAGAAAAGTGAGCCTAGAGCAAAATGGTGCCTTCTTACAGGTCAGCTCCCTGTGGGAACTCTGAGTCATTTTGTTGTTGTTGATTTTAGTAACTAAAATCAGTGTATTCTCTCCTTTTTTTCCTTGCCAGACCCCCCAGACCCTGTCACCCCAAGCTTTCAGATTCCATTAATTCTTCTCCATTATCCAGGGATTTAGGTTGATTAGATTATTTCTCTGCAGAGGAGCCCAGCTTCCCACTGCCTGCAGATGGGACCTGTAAAGCTCAACTTCCTCGCACAGCCAGCTAGGTGGTGGGAGCACAGCTTCTGATGTCTTCAGGACAAACTTGCTGCCCTGTTCCTTTCAGGGCACCTGTTGCTGAGAGCATGGCCAAGACTGGGCAGGTGGAAAGCTGCTGGTCTACTGAGCTTTGAATAAAGCCAAAATGCCTGTTTCGGGCTGACTTTGGAGGTTTAGGAAGGTCTAGATCTCTCTGTACATAACTGAGGCATGGTTGGTCTGTGGGCACGGGGAGGAATTTGGCATGGAAACCTCTGAAGCAACTGTCTTGTCAAGTAAAACTCGGGCTGTGGGAGTCGGTGTGAGGAAATCACAACATCCACTTTGGTTTCTTCAGGCTCTGTCCCGGGGGCTGGTTGGGTGTTGCAGGAGGCCACAGGAATCCTGCTTGTGACCACAGCCAGATTAATGGCCACTTGGGCAGCTTTTCAGAAGTGAGGAATTTGTCCACTTTCACAATAGTGGCTAGAAATTCCACATGAATTAATTAGTTTTATTACAGGACTTGTCCTTCCTGCTCCTCCAGGGCTGCCTGAAACACTGAACTCATTACATGAAGAAATGGAAATAGTACTAAAAATAAGAACTGGTATTCCGAGCCTTTGTGAGGAAACACACAGAGTATACTGACATGCTCCACCAGATGTGCTTCTCAAGCTGTGGCTTTTGGCCAGATGAGATCTAAACCCGAGTTTTAGATCAATTGCAGCTACTTAACCTCCCCCCCGCCCCCGCCTGCTGCACGACTCAGTCTTCTCTCATCCTCTTATTCCCTGCTCAGTTTAGGCTGCTCATCTAGGCTTTGTAATTACTCACAGAATTTCAGTTTGATGCAGTGTTCAGATCTGACCCCTGGATGTTGCACAGTGAAGGCTGTGCACTTCAGCCTCCTCTCCCCATTAGAATGGGTTTCCTACCTTGCAAGGACACTGTTGGCTTTTATGGTAGTGAAGTGCTTGGAAATACTCTTGTGAAAGGGTGCTCTGCACTTGAGTTGTGGTGGCATGGGACTTTGGAAATGTTTGATTGAGTGTAGTCAGAGTAATGTTAGACTGAGTAAATATTTTGGGAACCCAGAGCTAATAATTTTCCCTTGCTTACGTTTGTGGGGGGTCAGCCTGCAGAAATTTACCACCTCTCACATGGCTTTTAAACAAACGCTGTGCGTGGACTCAGTGTGCTTTTATTTTAATCCCTTTTTAGAAGTGCTGATGTTGTCTTGAGATTTGCCCTGCTGGTAAGGGCAGGTGTTCTGCTTGCTGGTCATTCCAGTGTTTGCTTTATGAACATTGCTTCAGATACTGTGGTTGGACAGACTCATTTTGAGTCTGACCCCTCTTTTCTGCTCAGCCCCACCTTTGTGACCCAGGTTTGACTTGTGTTTTTTGGATGAAGTGAGTTCAACATGAGAAGGCTGACCAGTGAGGTGGTAAAGTTCTTGCAGGTCCCACGTCACAGAGTGTTATGGTTTCTGCTCTGCCCTCTTGGGAACTGTGACCCTCATCCTGGACTATGGCCAAATGAGCTAACAAGGACCAAAATGCAGAATTTCCAGCATTAACAAAATGTGCCCTATACAAAGAGTAAAAAATGCAAATGCAGACATAGTTTCTTCTAATCTCAGATGAGTGGAAAGCTTCTGTTGCTCTAGTAATGTTTGTTGTGGATTTCATTCACTACTTTCCTTAATTTTTCTGTTTATTCTGTTTATCACGCTGGTTTCAAGGATTTTTTACTTTACTCCGGGCCATTAGGCTGGTCCTGCACATGCTGAAACTGACCTTTGATAATTCAGACTGCACTGAAGGTGCTTGGGCAGTGCAGATATGACAGGGCAGTAGATGAACCTGGCCAAATGTCTGTCACATTCATAATCTGGCCTTGGGTGACAGCCAGCGATGCACAAATTTGGAACTTAAGAAAAGAGTATGGAGTGAGCCTTGAGAGGTGGGAACAGTGCTATGGAAACCCATCATGCTGCTGATACCGCTCAGCCCATGATTTCAGGGATTTCCAAAGCACAGCCTGGTCTGCTGGCTGCTCACAGAGGTGTTTTCATTATTTGGTGAGCTGCCCTGACTTCTAGCAGTGAGACTTCAAGTGCTGGGAGAGGCAGACAAACCCACTGTGATGTCTGGGTACATCAGTCCTGTGTCTTGAGGCTTCAGCTGTGGCGAGAACGGAGGTCTCATTGCTTGGGCTGTGCCCAGTGGAAGAACAGCCCTGCCCAGATCTGTTTTTATTCTTAGCTACGGGGTGTGCTAAGAGGGTTGAGCCTCTCGCTTGTGTTGTCAGCAGTATCCTGTCCCCTGGAGTTGATCTGTCCTAGCAGAGCTAAAATGTCTCAGCTGACCTAAAAAACTGCTTGTAATTGAAATGCAGTGGCCCCCATAAATATTTAACTGAGTGTGTGTTTTGCTGTGCATTTTTTTCCAGTTCTTCTCTTTTACTTTTCCCTGCCTGTGTGTGGATAGTCAGCTGAATGCACATCCCTTCCATGGCATCCTGTGAAGAAATGGCATTTTTGGCAGTTAAATTATGCATCTTGCTTGTCTGCCATCATCATCGTGTTTAAGATGGATATCAAGCTCAGTGTTGAGTGTGTGAATGCTCCTGTGGGAATGTTTACACCCCACTACAGGCGCTGCCCACTGCCATGCAAACCACATCCTGACAACCAGTGTGCAGCCTGCATTAAGATTTTGCAACTCTGCTGCTGAAGCAGTGGACTCCCATCAGATGAGGGAAGTTACCAAAGTTTTGCCTAAGAAATAGCTGTGGATGGATTGGACTTCGGGTTGTGAGGCAGAAAGAGCCTGCAATGCAAGGCTGGAATTAGTGCAGTCAGACAGTAACAAAGGTATCTCTGTGAGCAGCGAGCATACTGGGCTGAGCTTTGGAAGTCTCTGAACTAGTGACCTGAGCTGGGCTGACTGCCTGACACCAGTACCTTGTGCAAGGTGTGCAACCTGCCCTGTACTGGAGTAACCCCAGCTGGGATGCTCTCCTTTCTCCAGCTGTGGAAGCATGCACTATGCCTGGAGGACATGTAGCCAGAGCCTGGCAGGGACTAGGACAGCATAGATCAGACTGCTCCAGTGGTGGAGTTAGGCTGGGCCTGCTGCAAAGCCATTGGATAGGGTCCCCCATCATCACAGCTCAACCCGGAGTAAATGTGATTTCCTCATTGTGACAGAGTCAACAGCTGCATTTCAGAGCTGGAGACGTGGTGTTGGTTCCCCTCTGATCTGAGCCCAGCACAGGGGCCGATGCAGGGCAGTGCTGCCATCCTGTCCTGGCTGACATGTCCTGGAGAGAGTGGAGCAATGCTGTTCTCAGCTGGGGTCAGACCCTGAGCCAGAGTTGCAGGTTTGCCCTTTTCCCAGACAGACACATGCATCTGGTTAAGCCAGCCAAGGCACAGGGTGAGCAAGACTGAATCTCCCCAAAACCACCCCTGTTTCCCAAGGACCTGAAGCGGGGGCCACAGGAGTGGGATTAGACACCAGAGTTTGAGGACACACATGTTGCAATGCTGCCTGGAGGGTGCTTCTGTCCAGGGGCTTTCCTGTGGAGAGACATAGCCGGGAAGCAGAAATAGCAAGTGACTAAATGTCACGGTTACATTCCTGCCATCTGAAAAGAATTCCCTATTTTCTTTTGGCTGCAAAAATTAACTTCCCTTTTCTTCTCTCCGAGCGGGCGAGCTGGCTCCCGGTGGCTGTGCCCTCGTGGCGGATGCACAGGACGGTCCAGGTCAGACTGAAAGGAAAACTCTCCTACTGGGGGCTTTTCACTGTTGTGCTCCTTTCTAAAGAAAATGTGCAGGGCTTTTCTTGGCCCTTGTGAAGGCCAAGATGCAGGTCTGTAGCTGGAATAGGATAAGACTGGCCTCATTTGGGAGCTCTTCTGGATTTTGAGCTGCTTGCTTCCCTTCTACATCCTGCTGAGCTCTGTGGGGTGGGGGCTGGTGGCTGGCATCCGGCTTTTTGTTATTCATGTAATTAATCTCATTCCTCCCCGACCTTGGTTCTGCAGCCCCCAGGCACAGACTGGCTGTTTAGTCTCTGCTGCACAGTAAGAGCTCCACTTGGGAGTCAGGGAAACAGGCAGGTACAGCTGAGTGTGTTGTTCGTGGGCGTGCTTATCCTTTGGTCCTGGAAGATTCAGTAATGTACCTTAGGAGAGTAAGTTCCTTAGACTGAACAGCTTGCTAGTTGCTCCAGTGATGAGCACTACAGAAATGATAATGGGCCACCTGTTGCCTAGTTTGAAGATGCCAGGGAGGGGAAAACATGGAAAAGGCTCCACTGCAAAATTCCCTGGGATTTTTAAAAATTTCTTTTAATACTCTTTGCAATAGCAGAAGTCTGGACTTTTGTGGGATGAGAGCCTGATGGGTAAGAAATGACTCAGCAGCTGCTCCACCTGGGAGTAGTCAAGAGCTTGGTCCTTTGACTTGCAAAAGTCTTTTGTGGGCCCTCTGGGATCCCCTTAGTGCCAAGAAGAAAATATGCCTCATTATACCCATGCTGACCATGTGCATTCAGGCCAGCATGCTCATCCCAGTCTCTCGCCTTTTTCCTTTGCTTCTTTTTTTTTTTTCTTTCTTTCTCTAGAACTCTGTAGTTTTTTCCCATTGCATTTTTTTTGGTCAACAAGTTTATTATTTTCCTGCTATGAGGTGCTGTGCTTTCTTTCTTTCTTTCTTCCTCATGTGTTCTTGCTGCGTTTCTGCCAGCCTCATCTTCTCTCCCCATGCTTGGTCTCATATTTACTTCGCATATTTTCAGCAGGGTGCTAGCAGGATTATTGTGGCCTGTCTGGCTCAGTGAAGACCTGCTGAAACCTGCCATTCATTGATCCAGGGAGAAGAGCCGTCAACGAGTGCTCCTGCCAGGTTGGGAGGGTCGGGCAGAGCTCTGCACAAGCATGTCTGGGAGCTGTGGAGGTGACACTCTGGGTTTGGAGTATGATGGAAGCCACGTGTTGGTTCCTGCTTGGGACTGATTCTTTTGGTTTGGCTGCCAAACCATTTGAAAGAAAACAAAAGGTAAAACTAAGTTTTTATTCTGGTAACTTTGCAATATTGACTTTTCTCCTTGGGAGGACAAAGGAACCGCAAAACAAGCTTGCAGAGATATTTAAGGAGACAAGCAGCTAAAGAAGTTCACCACTTGAGAGCATCTTTAAAGAAAGAAAAGGGAATGAACATCCACACTCTCAAAAGCAGTGCCAAAGAACGCGGCACCACTGATCCAAGGATGTGTGAAAAGTCATCCCAAGCTCTTCTATGCCTGAGAGGTGAACCCGGGCTGTCTGGGCTCCCACACTATAACACATGGGTTTTGCAAAACTCTGACATTTCAGTTGGCAAAAGCAGCTGGTGGTGTTTAAGGGAGAGCCTGATGAACCTCCTGAGCAGCAACTGCAGGAGACAGCGGGATCTCTGGTTCAGTGGGTGTGGAAGACTTTAGTCCCAAATGGCCAAACTCTTGTTGGCTAGTGTTGTCATTGCTCCTCCAGTTCTTGCTGAAATTGGGCCATAAACATACCTCCTTGTTGGAGCTGCTGGCACACAGGCTCCCTCCACCCAACTGGCCCCAGAACTGACCACAGTCTTCTATTTCTTTTCCTTCTAAAAGGACCAAAAAGAAGCCTTGGGTGTGACCATAAGCCAGCCTTTTTGACTTGATTGCTGTTACTGCTGCGATTAAACCCAAACAAAACCAAAACCTGGAATGTTTTCTGTATGTCCAGTTTTAGTTCCCTTTTTTTTTTCCAGGTCATCAGCCAAACCAAACTGCCTCAAACAGACCCCAGGTGTTTGCACTATCCTTCTTTTCATGAAAATGCACGGTTCCTTTATAAAAATGTGTGCAAGAATTTGGGGTTTACCTACTCGCTCTCTTTCTTAAGGGCATTCAAAGAGAGATCCTCTTTGTTATATCTGTATTGAGATATTTTTATCCTGGCACTGTCTCTGTCCAAGGCAGGGCAAGGAGAAGCCATCAGGAAGCTGTGGAAAGAGCAGTGTGACTGAGAACCAAAGTGGACTTAGGAGCAGAGCCCTCCAATGAAGTTTTCCAGGCAGTGTTGTCGATCCTCTGCATGGGTTAAATGTCTGCATCTATAGCCATCCCTTTCTCTCCTCCTGCGAAATGAACAGGGCTTTGCTGGAAGCCAATCCCAGACCTGAGGCTGGTGGCTTGTAAAGTGGTGCCAATCCAGTGCCTGGACTGCACATGGACCAGTGCCCATCCACTTTCCAGAGAGTGGGGGAGCCAAGTCCACAAGGAAGATTTTCCCAGGTTTCAGTGAGTTGAGTGACCATTATGGCATGTGGGCTGAGACATATGTGGACCTTTATGTCTTGGCTCTTTTCCTCCCGTTACCTGAAGTGCTGTCTGTCTTCTCAGCATGTAATTCCTCTCTGCTTTGCATCATAATTCCAGCCGGTGCAAATCGCTCTCCTCCTCCGCTGATATCCGTTCTCTGACTTAGCATTTCTGCTGCTGCTGAGTTCTGGCCTTCTCCCTTTGGGGGCTGGCACCCACTGAACCCAGCTGAGAATGTCGCCCTTTGTGCCGGAGCTGCTTGCAGGAGCTGGGGAGCTTTGCCTTCCCTGCTGCGAGCCTTTTTGGCTGGAGAACGCGTGCCCTTTCCTGGTGGGGAGGGATTTAGGGGTGAGGGGGAGGTGAGAGCGCTCCTTGTGCTGGAAGAAAAATGATGAATGACTCTCTTGTGCTTCTGAACAAAACCAGGAAATGGGGGGGGGGAAACAAAAAAAGAGGAAATGAGAAACAGTAAAGAGGCCTCCCCCGCCTTCATATAAGCAATCACTCCACAGCATCTGGAGCCCAGTAAAAGGGCTGTTCCCAGGAGACCTCACACTCGACAGCCACACAGATCTCCTTTATTGCAGACTCTTGGGGATTGCACCCTCACCCACCTCCCCTCTGCTCGCCCTGCACCCCAAACCAGCCTAACAAGGGCAAACTGAAGCTCAGTTTCCATGGCCATGAGCACCAGAGATGGTCGAATGTGGCTCGGCTGGCAGGGCATGGATCCACCCCAAGGATGTGGTTGTGATGCTGTTGAAGCAGCCGCAGCACCTGCACACTGTTTGTGCTGGCATGCTGCCTGGCAGCACCAGGGCACTGACAATTGTGGTGCTCTTGTCTGGTGTGAGATCTGGAGTGGAGTCACCTCTCCTGCTCTCTCCCCCAGAACTCTTCTGGATGCATGAGATGCAGTAGGGAAGAGCAGAGTGGGTCACTGGCCATTGTGGTATTGGATTTTACTTTCTCTGGAAGTCACTTGATTAGAAACCCTGGGTCAGTTGACTGGGTGACTGCTGCATTTTGGTCCTGAGCCCTTCAGAGTTAGATGGGCCCACTCAAAGGGAGAGAAATCTTAGGAATTGTCTTCCTTGGGAAAAGCTCCTGAGGGAAGTCTGACTCCTCTGTGGTTTCCATAACAGCATGCTGAGGTGTCTGCATGTCCTAATGTCTTACTAATTTGCCAGTGATGATTTTTTTTTTTTTTAGTTATTTTAAACAGGCTCATTGTGCAACTAATGGGCTTTTTATTGGTGGTAAACAAGCCGAGTTAGACAGGAATGCTGCCGAGGCTGGACTGGCAGGCTTGCCTCTCAGTGCTGTAGAAATAACTTGTTCATTTTTTTCCCTTAAAGAGGGAGAGAGAACCTGTGGCTCTTCTGCAGCCTGATGCTCCTACCAGCTTCCCCATGGAAGCACTGGCAGAGCAGCTGAGGTGCATGCTCTGCACCTCATGGCTTGATTTTTGGGTCTAAAACTGCTTTCTGCATTGGTTTAAGGGACTGTAACCTTTGGTGGGAAGCCAGTGGCTTTGCCCGCACACCATCGCTGGGTGGTGTAGGGCCTAATTATCTCCTGGCCCAGAGAGCAGCCTCCTGCCAGGCGGTGCCTGGGATGCTCAGGGCTGAATGCATGGAGCTGGTGGGTCTCCATGGGGGCCGTGGAAAACACCCTGTCTCTTATCACACCTCTTGCTTGATAGGGTCAAAACTGTGCACACAGAGCATTTCCTCACTCCTGGAGAGGAGTGAGGGCAGGTTGGAAACAACTCCACTTGGGGGAATGCAGGTACTGCCATGGAGTGTGTGGGCACTGGTGGTGCCTGGCAGGGCTCGGGCAGTGCTCACTGTGGGGCCGTGTCTGGCCTCAGCCTCTGTCCCTGGTGTGTGTCACCACCAGCCAGGATAACCTCAAGTGAAAAGTATCAGACTTCAGTGGCCAAGAAAAGAGTGCTGACCTATTTTGGACACTTATTTATATTCAAGTTGCTTCTCTCTGTCTCTGTGAAGAAGCTGTTGTGACTCCAATACTTTTTAAAAGTTTTTTCCCCTCCCTTAGCTTTTGTTTGTAAGTAACAGGATATGATCTAGGACTAACATCTGTATTTTTCAGTAGCCAGAATAAATGTCTTATTATCTTTTATTTTTCTTGCTGAAACAACACTTTATGGAGCAAAGCCAGTTTTGTAATACAGCTAAGCATTTAGCTGCATTGGGTCTCAATTTTTATAGGTTCTCCTTTACTATAATTCCCAATTTTCAGACCAAAATGGAAAAAAGTTGGAAGTGTGTCATTGCTGTTCTGATTGTGAGCAACAAAAAGTCATCTAATGTAAAGTCACCAAACTTCTGGAAAACTGTTTGTTTTTTGGTTTTTTTTAGTACAGTTTTCCTTCTGTCACTTATTGGCTGTATGAATTTGCAGGAATCTTGATTTTCTGAAGGATCTTAGTGGTGAAAATGTTTTGGGTGTGGTTGTTTTGGGTCACTTCGATTTTTTTTCTTGTTTTGACAGCTATTCGCTAACTTTGTGTGCTGCAGTTCACAGTTAATTTCTTATGTTTTTAAAATGGAAACTGTAGTTTCTCTTGACAAAATTCTGCTGTTAGATCATGAAATCTAAGCAGCTTGGTCAGGGTAGCTGTGTGCACTAACCCTAGGTGGATACTTGTCATCCTGTAGTTTTTAGGATTTGCAATTCTGTCAACAGTGGGAATCTAAGTTAGATACTTAATCAGCAAGGAAAACAAAGGCAAATGCTGTGAATATTCATCATTCATCCATATAAATGATGGTTGCATTCTTGATATTGTATTCCATAATTTTTTCTGCTTTGAGGTAGGAGGGGTTTATTGCGGTTGTTTTTTTTTTTTTATTAGTGTTGTGGTTGGATTTTTGTTTGTTGGCTTTTTTTTTTTCTTTCCTCCTTTCTGTGTGTGTCTTTAAGACCTGAAAGAGCAAGGGTGAAAAAACTTGCTTTATGGAAATTGCAAACCCTTTGGCTTCACTAGCTGAGCTTGCAAAGTCACTGAACAGTGCCAACCTTGCACTGAACTAGCTGTGTCCTGTGCAAGTGCATCTACATGAAGATCATATGCAGCTCCCAGAAGACCAGTGGGAGCCTTTCCATAATCCTTGCCTGCAGCTGGATTTGACCCAAAGTATATCTGAGAAAGATTATGGCAGTTTCTTTCTTGAATAGAGTTTTGGTAGCTTTTGTGCTGTCACATCTGTGTTCTGTCTTTAGTGGCTGGCATGAAATTACCAGTGTGCATGCCCAGACAGACACACAGCCACTTATAGCCCCTGTGTGCACGGAAATGTCTGTGTGCATCGATTTGGCTGCATGGGATGATCCCACTGCACTGTGGCAGAAGGGCTGTGCTGGCTCCCCAGGCTGATGGCTCTGTGGCATCATGTAAAACTGCTCCTTGAGCATCAGGCTGCAACTGTTGCTGCTGGTGAGGTTGGTCCTGTGCAGGGTTTTGGAGAGAAGGATTACAAATTTTCCTATTCCTAAACTACAGTTTACCTATTCTGGACACATATGGAAATGACTGTTACATTTTCCTTGAGTCCATCAAGGATCAGTCCCTTTGCACTTTGGCTCAGTTATCTTCATGATTGCTGGTGGTCTTGTGCATGTGTGGCTTCACACCTTACACACCACAATGTCAGCAGGACGAATTTTTTATGAAGTTACTGAGGAAAACTTATGGTTCCATATTGTCAGTTTCTTGGAGACATCTGGATCCAAAGCTGAGGCTTCGAGTGTTCTTTTGCTGTGTTGCTGCCACCATATTTGTCTCTAAGCAGGAACACTGATTAAATTACAGTTCACCTCTGATAATGTGCACATATGGCAACTCTCTGAAGTTTCATATTAATTTTTGTTTTTCATGTGGTGAATAATCATGCTCACACATCTAGAGGGTTAAGGAAAGAACAGGACACAGTAATTGCTGGATATGAATTTCAAAATTCCCTGTGGAAGACTGTCTAATTAGATTTAATGAGCTGGCTGGTGAGCATGCGTGTGCATGTGTGCTTTCACCACCTCTCTTGAGCCAGCTGGATCAGAAGTGCTTATGTGTGTCCGAGGTGAACTGGAGGAGTATGTGGAAGAGATATTTTTACACTGGGAGAGTACAGGTTTGGAGCAGACTTCTACCTGCTTTTCTCATGTGTGTGCTGTAATGAGGGACTTCCACTACGGAGGTGAAGCATTTGATAGTGCAGGTTGTAAATTGGAAGTGACTTCACTGTGGTTTCAGCTGCTTAGGTGAGGAGGGATGGGAGCAGACTATCTGTCTCTGTATCTGTGGAGTTGGTATCCCTTCCTCTGTAATGTACTCCTCAGAGCTGCTGATGCAGGGGATAGCAGAGCTACAGCAGGTCACAGGATGTGTTGCCACCGAGCTGCCAGGAGAAGGTTTTGAATTAGCTGGAGGCAAGTGGTCAGTGAGGCTGGGATTTCTGGGAGTGAGGTGGATTACAGCCATCAGATTTGAACATTGCTGTGTCTCTGATCTGCTCTGCTGGCTGATTTCCCACCCCTCCATCACTGGAAACAGCCCTGAGGTGACTGTGTGCAGTTTGGCTTTTTTGCAGGGGTCACTGCCATGGGTCAGCACTCTGTTTCCAAGAAGGACCAGAGAGAGTAGAGAGGTGTGCTGAGAGGGTGGCCATTTTAATGAGGGGCTTCTGTGTGGTTTTTTGTTTCTTTTTTTTTTTTTTTTTATATTAATTAACCTTTGTTTTCTGTCAAGAAAGTTGTCCTGAAGCATGACTTAGCAAGGCAAACATGCCTGGACAAAAGAAGCATTAAGCCTGCACAGAGGGAGGGGAGAGGGTTACACCTCTAATTACTTTGTGTGCATGTAATTTTTTTTCCCCTCTGGTGACTGATGGGTCTTGAAAGGACTTGCCGGGGTTGGTGTGTGATTCACCAGGGCAGAGCGTGTTCTGGGCTGAGGCTGCTGGCTGTCTGGCCCTGGATGCCAAGGGCAGGCGATGCCCTTGTGCTGGCGTTGCTCACGCCTGAGTCAGCACTTGTGCAGCACAGCTGCTCCCCAGCTGGGGGCCAGCCGTGGGATTCGCTGCTCACGCCCCAGCCCTGCTGGACAGGAGGATGCAGAGGCTTGGCTCTGCCACGTGAGCACTGTCTGGAGTGGGCTGGGGTGATAGCATGTGGAGCAACGTCTCCTGGTAGGAATGTGGGTGCTCAGAGCACTGGTTGTGAATGTGGGTGTGAAACGCTGAGCTGCCAAAGTGCTTATGCCAGTGAAGGGGCTGGAGAAGGAGGCAATCCTGAGCCCATTTCACACATCCCTATCCCCAACCAGGGGAAAAGGGATCAGTGCTCTCCCACCCTCCCAATAAGCAGCAGCCTACAAACTACCCAGCCTGCCACCCTGTTCTTTTCTCTGGTCTTCCTGCCTGGTCCTGGAGCCCATGGTAGGTACACAGGCTCTCCTGAAAAAAATGGGACCTGAGATCGGCTAGGTGGGGAGTTAGAGCTCATGATGTTCATGTGGGAACCAGGAAGAAGGAAGAGGGGAACTGAGGTGAAGGAGAAAAATGGGTAATAAGCACTTGTGGGAGTGGTGTTCAGGGAAGAGGAGGAGAAGCTGGGGCTGCACAGAAGAAAGGAGGAACTTGTGGACTGGGCTGCAGTCCTGGCCTCAAAGCTGATGGATTAGGAGGGCTTGGCTGAGAGTTGGGGATCTGGTTTTAGGCAAATAGTGTAAAATATGTGGAATTCAAGGAGGGAGCTCCAAAGCCAGTGGGCTTGGCTCCTAAAGATCCCACAGGACCAAATGGATTTTAGTCGGCTTTCTGTAAAGGTTTTCTTTTTCCCACTAGTTTTTGGATTCATTGACCAGCTCCCTGCTGGTGGGGTGGTACAGAGGTCTGACCAACGATTTTCATCTTCACAGTTTGGTAAAAAAAAACTACCAGATAGAGAAGAAAAAGCCCTGTTAGTGTCTGCTTGGAGAGGAAGGCTGCAGCTTGGGTTCAACTGGAATATTAGACATCAGGACATCTGTGTGGGTGCTTAAGGGCCAAGATGCACTCTTTGGCAATACTGCTCCTGAGATGTCTGGCTGTCTTAGGGAAATGCAGCACTTTATGCATCAGAATCATGGAATCGTTAAGGTTGGAAAAGGCCATTGAGTTGAACTATAAACCCAGAACTGCCAAGTTCTCCACTAAACCATGTCCCTAAGTGCCATATCTTTTAAATAACTTCAGTGGTGACACCACCACTTCCCTGGGCAGTCCATTCCGATGTTTGGTAACCCCTTCTATGAAGAAATTTTCCCTGATACCAATCTAAAGCTCCCCTGCTACAGCTTAAGGGTATTTCCTCTTGTCCCATTGCTTGTTACAAGAAGGGCCAGAAGACATTATTGCAGAATTCTGTTTGGCATATGGAAAAAACCTAACCTTCCATGGCAGTTGGGAGATGCAGGGGATGGGAACCTTCCTGAGCTGGGTGGTTCCAGATTTGAATCCTGTAATTTTAGATGTGGGGTTTCCCTGGTTCTGGGAATGACACTCAGTAACTTAAGTATATTTTACTGTTGGGACTTTTTTTCCAGTCCCTTTCTTTTTTTCACCAGTTCCTCTTTCCTGATACTTTCATAAGTCTCAGTGATGCATTGTAAAGGCTGACCTAAACCAGAGGCTAGATGGAGTTATAAAATAAAGTAGGTATTTATTAAAAGGCCTCAATGGGTCCACCTTGGGCAGTACAAGAGCCCAGCTACACCCAAGATGAACCAAAATGGTCACAAAATAGATGACCAGTCATGAGGTCTCTCACTTTTATAAGTTCTGGTCCATTTGTATATTGCAGTTAATTGTCCAATTATAGCTTTAGGTTACGGAGTCCCATCCTTGTTTTTCTCACTTCATTCTGCTGTTGTTTATGCTCTTGGGCCTGAGATTTGGATAATTTGTCCTTGGTCCCCAGTTAGGGAAGGAATTGTTTTGTCTCCCTACTCTGTGAAGAGAACTTACCATCCCCTAACATGAAGCTCAGAACTACACGCTAAAGCAGTACAGAATCCAAAAAACATAAAAGCTAAAACCTGAGGCATCATCAGTGGCTTAGAGAAAATATTTTTCATATCTTCCTTTTTCCCCCGATGAGCATCTCTTCTATTGTTTTCACAAGTGAAAAATTGCATCTAGCAAAAGGGAATAAGAATCTTTGCCATTTTGAGAAAATTTTTGTCCTGCCAGGGTGAGGAAACCCTATCAGTGTTACCTGTTTGTTTGGGTCCACCAGCTCTTCTCTGCTGATAGAAGATCAGCTGTATCTTGCAATTGAGTTTGGTTTTGTGGTTTTTTTTTGTTTGTTTGTTTGTTTTGTTTTTTTGTTAAACAAAAAAAACCCCATCAAAAAACCAAATACCCAAACCACCCCTTTCTCTGGGAGTTCTTTCATTAAATGGAGCTGAGGGACCTGCAGCAAGCTACCTCTTCTGCAGGAATCTCTTTTGGCTTGAAAGGAATTATTCATGAAGTTATGCAATTCACAATGAATTTTCAATTTGTCACAGTTTTTCCCTGCCTCCTCCCTTTTGTCCACCAGCCTAACTAGGCTCCTGCTGAGTCTCTTAATTGACTGACATGCATTAGCAAGAGTTCTGATGTATAGGTGCAGTCCTGATCCAGCAGCCCTCCATGGATGAGGGGTTGCAGTGCACAGTGAGGTTCTAGATTCTTCCCAGTGTAAGGTTGCACCTTCTGAGAGGAAAAGCCATCATTTTTCATCATGAATTCTTTCCTGAGAGCCTGTGGTTGCTTGGTGTCTTGGCTTTCCTTCCTTCTTCATCTGTGTGGGAAAGCCAAGTGGTTCACATTCCTTGCAGGAAGAAATCTTGGAAGCAGAGGACTGTGTGATCCTCTGCAGTCCCAACCTGAAGTGTGACTGAAGTGCACAGGTATGGGGGGAAATCTCAGAGCCTTCACTTCATGAGTATCTGCTCAGATGCGTGGTAGCTGAGCTAATGTTTCATTTTTCTCAAACGATATCAGATGTGGGATAGAGGTGTTGACTGCTCATCCTGATGTAGGGAGCTCTGCCACCTGCAACAGGAACATGAGCTGCTGCTGGCACCAGTTAAATTTTAAAGAGGAGCCTGTGTGTGCTGCACATCTGTGGAGGGTTGATCCTGGCTGGATGCCAGGTGCCCACTAAAGCTGCTCCATGGCTCCCCTCCTCAGCTGGACAGAGAAGAGAAAATAGGAATAAAGGCTTGTGGTTTGAGAGAAGAGTAGGGAGCAATCTTTCACCGCTGCTGCTCTCAGGTCAGGGAATTCATGCATGTGCACCCAGGTGGCATGGCAGGGAATGCTCCTCCTGTCCACTCACTCTCCCTTCAGGGCCTGGTGTTTGCAGAGGATCTGCAGCAGGAGTATGGGGCTGGGGTTGTCCTGCAAAAAGGGTGAGTGTGGCTCCTGAGGTCTCATATTCACTGTCACATGTTTCCCCCTCCCTCTCCCCAGGGGAGAATGGGTCAGTGGGGTGGTCTTGTGCTGAAGGAGCCATGCAGTGAGAGATGCCTGAGCAGCACCAGCACCTTTAGCGAGGCAAATGTTTGTGGGATGTGGATTTTCATTTTACTCCTCCCATTCCTAATATTCTGTTTGGATCAGCAGTAGGAATTACAGCTGATAAAGCTAGCTGTTGCCATTAACAAAGGCATTTTCTTTCAAATCCTTAAGAGCTCCAGCAGAGAAAATAATAAAAATTCACTTGCTGTTCATGTTTCCAGGGTGTTCATGCCTTGGAGATGCACCAAGATGGAATAAGAAGATCTAAGGGTGGGTAAACACTCCTAGGACTGTGATTAGGAGTATGAAGATCTATTCACAAAAAATATAAAACAAAACAGAACAAACCCAACCAACACTTCCCTGAAGATCACTTTTGCTGCTCTCCCTTGGTGCAGGCCTGTGTTGAACCTGACACCCCCATCCTTCTCTGTGCTGATTTCTGTTACTAATTTCTCTTGCTGCAACAAGTGTTAAATCCCAGCTGCTAAGCAGCAGGTCTGGGCTGTGTTTCAGCCTCCTCCTCTTTCCCAGGAGCTGTTGATGTGCCTGTGCTTGCACCCTTCATGCTGTGTCCTCCATCCTGACACAGCTTTTTCCTTTCCTCTCCCTCTCTCACTGTTTGAAGGGTTCAGGTTGGGGGTGTAATGTGTGCGGTGAGGATTTTTTAGGGATATATCTGCCTTGACAGTGTCCCTTGAGAGCTGGCCCAACCTGGACAGAGCAGAAAACATGTGGAGTATTTGAATTACTAAGTGGTTCAGTGGTCTCCTGGGTCATGGGGCACAGGGGCAGATGTTGGTGCTGGCAGACACTGGAGTTCCACAGCAAAGGCGTTCTTTGCTGCAGAAGGTACCCCTGAATTCCTTAGCTGTGGTGAGGCCGGCCCAGCCAGCCAGAAGGGTCCCCTGGGCCTGCTGTATTTCATATGGGTCCTAAAATTACTTTAGGTGAATTCAAACTTTCTTTCTTCTGCTTGATCCAGCCCTGTCCTTGGGTTTCCTCCATGTGTGATGTCCTGGAGTCATGGAGATGCAGAATACCCCCAGGCCTGGATGGTGTCTGGAGCAGAACCCCCCATTCCTGTGTGTGGGGCTGCAGTGGGATGCTGTGCCGAGCTGGCAGGGCCGCGTCCCCTGGCTCCCCTCGTGCAGCAGCTGGGTGCAGGCACTGAGCAAGCCTTGCCCGCAGGCTTTGCGAGGTGAGCAGCTGGCTCTGTGCTTCCCTGCGGGCTGCTCATAACGAGTCTGTCCCTGCTCGTTTGTGCCACCGCCGGAGCCCCGGGGATGGGGCGGGCAGGATCCCCTGCGCTGCTCCAGGACCTGGCACCGGAGCGCTCCACGTTCCCGCTTGGTGCAGGCGAGTGCCTGCATGTGTTTTACGAGGCTGAGTTCACTGTGCCCATTCTTTGTCTCCCCTGCCCCTTAAAACATCCAAATCTTACCTTTTGTTTTTTAATCCCCATCATAGGAGTGCATACTTCATGCTTCCAGAGCATCTGATGGCAATCAAAGTGCAGGTCTTTCCCCTGTAACGCCTCTACACTGTGCCATGCCATATTAACTCTGTTGAGAGGGCATCTGGGCAATAAAGTGCAAACATGGTCCTTGTTTGGCTCTTGCACTCAGTAAAGACTTCTCTTTCTTGCTTTAAAGTAATGCACTGGCTGTCCCATTTTGAGCTTGGCTTTCTTCCAGATGAGCCTGTGTGTGGGCACGTGTGGATTATCTTTGTCTCTATGGCTACCCTGAAAACTTTTGAACCGGAAAATTCAGTTGAGGGATTGAGCTCTAAGATACCGGTTTCCTATGGCTTTTATGGAAATAGTTGCTGGGGGGTAGGACTGTACCTTGTTCATGTGTCCTTAGGGATTGAAGCAGAAACTCAGCGAGTATTAGACATCAGAGAACCAGCAACGTACTCACAAGCACACTCTCAGGAAAGATACATAGAACTCCTTAAAAATCAATCTCTGTTAGTTATATCACTCAAGTGTATTAATATTAATTAGGTCATGTAACTAATTACCCGTTCATCTGCATGTGAGGGGCAATTGATAGCTTGTTGATGGGTCCCATCTGGAAACTGTAGAGCATGAGGAACAGACCTTGAGAGTCACGTGTGGGCAAGAGGGGGTTGATTATCACTTCCAAGAGCTCTTGTTTGCTAGGGCTTTAAATCATTTTGGCAATTTCTGGGGTTTCATGTGGAATGGAGAAGTGCTGTCTCTGATGAGGGTTAAACACATGGTTTTTAAGAGAGAATTAGTGCATGTAAGCTGTTCACTGGTGCGTGCTTGCTAAGAGATGCTGTCAACATTTTGAGTTGATAACAAGTAACAGCACTTGAAAATATCATGATCATCCTTATGTTTTGTCTCTTTACAGTCACCTCCCCAGCTGGGGATTTAAAGATGTTTCTAATTAGTCACTGTTAAGATCTGGGAGATGAGAGTTGCTGAGGCTCTGTTGCAGAGATGTCTGTATTCTGTCCCTTCCTGGATCTCATTATGGGGTGATCATTGTCTCTGCTTCCCTTGTGAAGGTCACGCACTCTACAGTGAGTGTGAGGAGATAAAGCAGGGGACACTGGAAGGGGAACCTTGTGTTTGATGTTTCCTGTGGGCTTTAGGTCTCTTTAGAAGAGAGACAATCACTGAAGACTTACTGGCTAGTCCTGCACCATCATTAGGCTTTTTCTTCCTCTGCCTTGTCCAGCTGCAGTGGCACACAGATGCTGTCTGGCACCAGTAGGTTTTCCAGCCCAGCTGTGTCTCTGGGTATTTCCATGCTAGGCTGGACAAGATTTTGTGGTGAGCAAATGTGTAGTCACTTGTCAGTCTCTCTAGACTGACTGTGGGAGTCAGGTCCTATGGGTGATTTTTTTCAGTCTGTCTTTTTAAACATAAGTGGTGACATTTCCCATGTTTCAGTCATCTCATGCCTGGTATAATAACCTTTGGAGCCATTCAAACTATTTGTTACTCATTTAATGAAAATTGGCAGAGAGGCTTTTAATTTTTGAACTTAAAATACTACAAATTTGATGTTGGAAAGCCAAATGGAAAGAATTCATCCATGCCAGTCCTCTGAACAGACAACCTCCTTGTTCTGCTCCTTGGAGAATCCTTCAGTCCATTGTCATTTTGGGCAGAAGAGATGTTAAAGCTGGCCTTATCCTCCCCCAGTTCAGAGTATTTTGGTCAAAATCTTGACATTTTAATGCAATTGTTCCTTTCTGGTTTGTCAAGCCTTTCCTATTGTTTGCAACCTCCTGAAAGCTGTTGCTTACACCCTTGCTGATGGCAGGTTGATGTCTGTCAGACTTTCCTGATTCCTTCCCCAGCTCCCTGAGCCCAGTTCCCTTTCTAAAAGTGTTTCTTGATAATGCAGCACAACACAACCCTCAAGTTCAGATTAAGCTGCCACAGAAAGTGCAGTCCCCAGAGGTTCCATGCGAGAATTTTGATGGTGGAATGGGTTTGAACTACTGGGTTTTTTTCCATCAGAGTGTAAGGAAGAACAGGGTCTGTCAGAAGTTAATATTGCTCTCAGAAGATACAATGAAGGCTTGGTCTGAGATGGAGAAACAAAGAGGGGAAAGTGTGTCCATACCTGCAACAAGAGCTGCTGTTGCTCAAAGCAAGGAGTGAAATAACATGAAATATAAGTGATGATGTGGCATAAGTGGCGGAGACGAGGCAAGGAGGCAGATGCCTCTGGACATCTGCACATGAACAAACAGCTGTCTTGGGAAGAAATTCATTTGCCCTGGGAAGAAACTACTCTGCATGGGAACTGGTTAGGGCAGGTTTACTTCAGTACAAGGTTGCATCATGCAGCCTTTTTTCCCTCCCCTTGGGCCATCTGGGGATTTCCTGGCTGATCCTGTTCATGCTGCTTTCTCTGGGTGCTTGAGAGATCTCTTATAGCTGCTTGTGAACAGCTGTGGGGGTTGAGGATCAGGATGGCCTAGCTCATTAAGGGAAAATGGGTTCAGAGCAGCTAAGGTGATCTGGGGGCATTAACTGGTGGAAGAGGAGGACAGGATTTTTCCTTTTCATTGCAGCAGCGTTCCAAAGGCCTGCTGGGATCTGGGAGATAGTTAAATGGCAGCTGTATTCATGGAAGCACCAAAATAAGATTCTCACTGCTATTGGCAAGGGTCCTTTACCCTGCTGTGTTGCCTCAGCAAGGCACACTTATCTTCCAGTCATTAGACAGTCGCTTGTTAATTCATTTTGTGGAGGAGATTATAACCAGCTGAGGTGATAGCTACGCGAGAGACCAGGCTTCTGTCTTAAACTGCTGTATTGTCCCTTTGTTTTGCTTTGTCCTACTTCCAAACCCATGGCCATCCAGCCCATACAATGGAGAGCAGGCAAGAGCATTCCTTAGGGTGGGAGGAGCAGACAGTCTAGATTTTTGCAAGTCAAGTTGCCCAACACTGGAGTTATGTTATTCACTGTGGAACAAACAAGGGCTAAGCATTGTGATGGTGCAGTGTTGATTTCAGAGAAATTTGTAAACTGTGGTGAATTTATGGAGAGCAAAGGCTCAGGGCTGGAGGACTTCATCATGTGGCCGCTTATTGCAGTCTTGGAATCAGCCAGGCTTCAGGATGTTCAGCAGGAGCAGATGGATTTGAGGGAGCTCAGCTTCAGCTTCTGGATCTGAAGATCCATATTATCTAATCCAGTCATGAAGCAGTGGGATTTGGGGTGTTCATTCTTTCCCTTGGAGCCTGAGTGTTGTTCTTTGATGAAGAATTGTTTAGGAGACAAGATTATCTCTAAATTAGCCTGTTGAGCAAATTGTATATGGGGACTCTGTTGTCCTGGAGGGGCCTCAGGTCAACACACTGATTTTAAATTGTAACAATAGCATTTGATCAAGTGGCTCAGGTGCAGAGCTAAATTTTTCGCTTCTAGGAGTCTGACCTTTGCTCCCAGGGTCCCAGTTCCTTCAGAACCAAATCTTGGCCCTTCTGAAGCTCTTCACTGCCTGGGAGCAGCACTATGAATGAATAGCTTATTACTGCTTGACGTTTCTCAAGGGCAAGTTGCAGACTGCTGTTGCCTCTTACATGCCTAGGCTCACATGTATTTTGGCACGTACACCTCTTTGATATGAAAAGTGATTGGGTTGAGAAAATGCAAATCACTTTTGCCAAATTGCTGATTCTTGTTATATGAGGGAGGAAGGAAAAAAAAAAAAGATGCACCCAAATCTTTGCTTAAATTTCCAAGTTTGAGGAGTGTCCAACCTCTGCCAGGCTTGGTAATCACCTATGCCTGATGCCAAGCAAGAATAGGAATTTTTCAGCAGGTAAGGAGGTAACAGTGAGGTCAGTTGTGTTTGGTGCTGTGGGGGAACGTCTGTGTTTCCCCCACCCACCCTGCTGTGTGGTCCAGAGTGGGGGGTGTGTTAGGGTAAGTATTCAGAGTCAATTGTCTGTATCTCCTGGGTTTCTGCATAGGGTCAGTTTTGCTTAATCTGCATAGCGTGAGGAAAAAAAAAACAAATCAAATGCATAGCTCAGGATTATTATCTGGAGTTTTCTTAGTTTGCAGAGCTGCAGTGCATGAGGTTTTTAGTGAAGAGGCAATTTTTGGAGCAAGGCAGGTGAGGTAATTACCACAATCCTTTTTTTGGATTTTGCTGAATGCCTCCAGCCTTTGCAGGGCTAAAGAGAGAAAGGCATCAAAGTTTTCCCCCAATCCCCTGCCCCTTTTTACTTTTACCTGTATGTTCAGTGGTAATAGCATGACAAAATAGAGGGGAATTATTTATGTGGAACTAAAAGCATAGTCAGTGTCAGACATGCACCTGAGGGACATGCACCTAAATTATCTATTCATGCACCTAAAGGGACATGCACCTAAATTATCTATTCATTTTAGCTATGTGGTTGTCCTTGCCATAGTTACAAGGATTTTTTCTATCTGCTAGCTTGATGCTAACAGTCATTCTGTCAAGGATGGGATTTTTATGGTCCCTTTTTTAGAGATATGTACTGCTGGATATAGTGATACAATTAATTCCTCAAGGTCTCTTAAGGATCAAGAAGCAGGGTAGGAGGGCTCAAATCCAATTCTCTTGAATCATAGTTCATGAACTTGGCTCTGAGAGTGTTTATGGACCTTCCTGGTGTCAGGATTGACTTCCCTGAAGTCAGCTGTATTGTACCACCATAAATTACCTTAAGCAGATTATGGCCAGGGCCACATTAGTTGCTTTCAAGGACCTCACTGTGAAACAGAGCACACAAAAATTGGAGTGGGATCAGGAGCAAAGAAAGTACTGAAAACAAAACTCTTTGGTCCCACAGTCAGTAACAGAATGGGCACTGAGACTTTCTTAGTCTACCAGAATCCATTTTTGTCTTGGGCTAATTCATCCTCTTTCATTTGCATTTCCCCTTTTTTTGGCCAACATTGGTTTTGATGAAGAAATGTGCCAGACCCTGTGACATCCATGACAAGTCCATTCACAGTCCCTCATGTTGAGCCAACACTACTGACTCCCATCTCAAACAGACCAAAGATGAAGCCACAATTAGCAGACTTAAATGTTCTGCACTGACAGGGTTTTGTGATGGTGTTTTTCTGTGATGGTGTGTTTTGTTTTCTTTTATAGTATCCTCAGAAAGGAGGAATGTCTGGGTGGCTGTGATCAGAAGTCAAGGACCCAGAATTGGTGATACCAGAAGCCCTGGCATGTAGACTATATGGACTGGTAGTGATGCTGTCCTAGCTATAGCAGTGTAGAGATGAGAAAGGCAACGTTTGTGGGGAAGGTGGAATTAAAAATGAAAATTAGGAAAATTAAGAAAATGAAGGAAATTCTATGGGGTGGCAGTAATCATGTGGATAAATGTCGCTGTAATGTTATTAGAAAGATAAAAATTTCCAAAATAATATTTTTGTGGGAACTTAGGAATGTACCTTAATATCTAGGAATACATATTAACAAATATGTTTTATTCATAAGGTAAAACATAGATATGCCTGGATGTGGTAGCCCAGGCTTTTTCATTAAATAGAGCACCAGCAAATGGAGGTGCTATTTTAGGTTTTGTTTTGGTAACTAGTGTTGATGTTAAGAGGGCCTGATTGTACAGAGGAATCTCAGACCTAGTGCTCATAAAATGGATTCCTTTTAAATTAAATAGAAACCTAAACAAAAGTAGATCTGGAATTAGGATACTTGTCTTTGAAAGGGCGAACTTTGAAAAATGAAAAAACCTGGTGGGTGAAGTCATCTGGGCAGAGAATGGTGAATGCAGAATGCAGAGGTTACAGAGCCTCTAATTCAGAGGTGCAGAAACTATCTGGACCAGGGGTCCTAGGCAGAGGAGGAAAACAGGGCAGGAAAGGGCTCCTTGCTGAAGGCTGGTGAATAGCCACCTTAAAAGGGATAGCTGGGATTAAACAGAGTCTGTAAGGAATGGAAAAAAAGACTAATTGGCAAAAAAAGCAATGTCTTAGAGGTCAGGAAGGGTAGGGATAAAATGAGAATTGCCAGAAGTCATGCTGCGTTAGGTCTGGCAAAAGAAATTAAAACAAATAGCAACAGGTTTCTCAGCTACATAAATAAAATCAGACTTGAAGCTGCTGTGCAGCAAAGACCAACTGGAAGATCAAAGATGATGTAGGTATGGATCCACTATTAACCAAATTTTGCTTTGTTGTTAAATACAGTTGGAGGGGATGAGGACATGGAAATGTTGGAAACTGAGGGTAAGAACTGAAAGTCAAAAAATCAAATTGATTGAAATTAGTCAGAGGGTAGGAGCACCACCCCTGGTGGAAACTGTAGGTGTGAAGATGTTGAATACTTGTGGTTGCACTGTTAGGCTCATTGCAATGAAGAGAGAAAGTCCAGAAAAACTCTCTAGGATAAATGATGTGGATGATTGAGAGAGTCAGGAGTGAATTAAAGCTGAATAAAAAGAGTGCTGGGATGGGCAGTGGAAGACCAGACTGAAGACTTTGATGAATGGGATTTCTGCTAGTGAAATCTGCCAGTGGAGAGCTAAAACCTGCATGTGTTAATTGATCCCAGGGGGAAAGGGAACTTCCATCCTGCTTTGAAGAAACTACCCAGGCTCACCCTGTATCCACAGAGAAGTGTCTCACGGGGAGGGAAGCGTTAGCCCCCTGGAAAGCAGCTGGCAAGCCCTCAGCAGCAGCTATGAGCCTGAAAAATGGATGTAGGCAGGCACAGGTGCAGGGAAGAGCTCCAGTGGGAGCTTGTGCCATGGGGAGGACTTGGCAGCTGTGATGAGTTACAGGAGGAAAACAAAGACAGGGAGGGGAAAGAGCACTGTGAGCGAGAAGATAGTGTTGGCATGAGGATGTCATGCCATAACTCACCCTAATAATATCCTGTCTAGAAAATATGGCATCTGATGCCTCAAGGGCAGGGCAGATACTTCTCTGCTCCCAAGGAGGTTGCTGTGATGTGGCTCCTGGCAAGTCTCATGTCCAGTGGTTCAGGAGGCCCTTGCACTAATCTCAGGGAGGAGTTTTTTCCTTAAAAGAAGAATTTTCTAAAATGTTTTAGTTTTCTTTATGAACCCAGCAGGTTTTGTCAACACACAGGACGTAATGCTTACCCTGCCATGGTAATGCTCCTTCAGCTTGGCAGAAGGCAGGTTTTGTCATGGGAGAGTGATTGTTAAAGGTCAGTGTGACCAAATGATGATCAAGACCAAATTCAAAATAGAATTGTGCTCAGAAGAGTTTGGGGTTTCATTCACAGTACAGCTGGATTGAGGCTGAAACAGTATTCCTGTTTCACAAGATGTTTTACTGTACTGAATTTTCAAAGGGAATGGAGAGATTGTTTTGCTGTTGTTGTTAATACTGGTTTTTAGGTGAGGATCCCTGGTCTATCTGCTTTTTTAAATTGATTTTATTTGAAATTGTAGCAACGCAAGTGGCATGACATTCTCTGACCCAAAGCGGGTTTCCATCTATTTATTTATTTACTGAGATTTTATTGCTCAGCCTTTCAGAGTAGCAGAAGTGTCCTATGTGTTTGTTTTCTTTAGGCTTTAGAGTTTACTCTGCAGCCAAGCCAAACTAGTCCAGCTTTGGGGGGAGCTGAAATGAGGATATTGTACTTTGTGACCTTACACTTTAAATGAAATGGGATTTGGGAAATGGAGCAAGTGATCAGAGAGCTGCAACGGGTAAGCAGGGGAAGGCTTTATTCAATGCCAATGACCAGATAATGTGGTAAAGTTGGGAACAGAGATAGAGAATCGGTTGCTCAGGAGGAGGTATCAGGTATGTCGTCTGAGGCGAACAGCCCTGACAGAAACAGGGAAAAGGATAGCTGGCAGCTCTGATACTTTAATTGCAAATGAAACAAAAGCTGGTAGGGGAGAAACTGAGAAGTGTCACATGCCTTTAAGGCCTCCAAAAGGCTCTTCCCCCGCTTACAGTGGGCCTTTCTAGACTGATTTATTCCTGTGACTCAGTGAGGGTTAGATTTTAAGCATATGCTTTTCTCCACTTCCAAGCTCCCCCAGCATGGCCATGCTGCCTTTGGGGCAAAGGAGCAAGATGCACTCCAGACTATTTAGGGCTCGTTGTACAGTTTCATTCTGGGAACATCCTGGGGAGGCTGATGGCTGTTTTGATGCAAAGTATTCATCAGCCTTCTGCCATTTTCCAAGTTAATTTTTCTGGATGACTTCTCTGATGACTTCTCATATTTTCCACCAGCTGATGCTGTATTAAGAGTTTGTTCCTTTGTCTCTGGGGCTGTTTCATTGTATGGGTGCTTCTCCATTTTGTGTCTAATTTAAGGATTCAGGCTGACTTTGTGAATTGTGGCAACTGATTGAGGCCACTTTGTAAGGAATAATCCTCTGGAGACCTCCATCCCAGCTCCACTGCAGTAGGTGTGATCTGAGCACTGCCCTTTTCTTTGGTGGAGGTTCTTGGTTTAGGGATCATTCCACACAGTGTCCTGTCATCTCTCAGGGCATCGATCTCTGATGCTCCCAGATTAATTTTTCACAGCCAGAAGGACAGTGTCCCATTCTCAAGCCTGCTTCCTGGTCCAGTTCAGACCACATATTTTTGCTATGTAAACTACTGTTTTGATTAGAACACTACAAGAAACATTTGGTCTTGACTTTGAAATCACTTATAACATGAAACACTATCACAACCCTTTTGTAAACTATACCAGTGACCAGTTATTTGGATTGTCCATGTTTCTCTAATCCAGTAATTTTCATCTCAGTAAAAGCTGCATATTTATAAGAGTTCTTCTGGTCTTCCTAGATTTAACTCTAGGTGTTGTCAAATTTTTCCTGGTTGCCCTTTTCCTTTCTAGTATCTGATCTGACCAATCTGTCCCACTTTCTTCTGTGGTGCTCCATTATATATTTTAGGAACAAGAAAGCTTGTGTGGAATTATCTCCACAGGTTTTATTCACTTTTGCTTTTCATTATTGATAAGCAGTTTCCATTCTCCTCTTCTCTTACACCTCCTTAATAATAAATATTTATGTTGCCCCGTCAGTTTACATAGTATTCTGCAGACCTCAAAAGAGGCAAAGTCCTGTCCTGCTGATTTCTTGCCTTTCCATGTACCTTCCATGCGGCTGTGCAGGCACTAGAAGCAGAGATGATGCAGCTTTGCAGGGAAGGACTCACATACTGCAGAGGCTGGATGTATTTTGTTCCTCTGGAGCTCACTGGTAATGGAAGGCCTTCCTAATTCCTTTCCAAAGAAGGGATGACATAGCAGCTGGTGGTATTACACATGGAAAGAGTGTGAAAGTTCCCTGAAACTGGACATGCCCATTCTACCTTCTCTGGTCCTGTAACAAATCTTGTCTGAATGCAAAATTCGCATTACCCCTCCTATGAGTTGTTAAATGCCACCAGTAACTCTTCCCTGCTCACTACAAACCCTTCCCTCCTGCATTACCTGTTTGCTGTTCCTCCAGGCACGCTTTCTATGTGATGTAGGAGGGAATAGTGAAATGAGGTGTTAACTCAGCTCTTGTGGCATTAGGGATGTCTTTGGTCTGGAGGAACTTTATGATGAAGAGATCTGTGGCTGTGTGGGGATCAGCCAAATGAAGCTGGTAGAAATGAGATCAATCCAGGGCTTTTCTTACTCTGGTATTCTTCCTACTGGTATTCAGTAGGAAGACTCGAATGTAAATATGATTGCAAGCACATGTGGCTGTGGCTGTCCATCTTGAGACCTGTTCAGTGAAAACTGGCTTTATCTGTTTGCCAAGAGCAACTTGCTTTTCCCTTTAACCCTGAGGAAGCCTTTCAGCTTTAGACTGGCTGACACCATCATGGTTTGTTTAGCAAGGCAAAGCATGAGGGAGGGGTGTGAGAGGCCACAGCTGGGCTTTGTGAGACACTGGAATAGGGCAAGTGAGAAAACAATTAGAAAATAGCAAGTGTTCTGGTGCAGAGTTTGAGTGGGAACTTGTAATGTTCAGTGGTAAATAGCTGGTTAATCAATGCCAGATTGTCTCTTGGAAGTTGTCTTAATTACTTCAGCCTGTGCCAGACACTGATATCCTTGAAACCTGAAAAATCCCATTAGAAGGTGCTTTCATTGGTCTTCAGCCAACATGTTTCACTGTGTGACAAGAGTGAGTGCTGATGGGCTGGAGATGGGCGGGGGCCATTGGGGCAGCACTGGGGGTGGCACTGGAGGGGTCTCTGTGTCAGGGCACTCTGTGCAGGTCATCAGGAGCTTGCAGTGAGTTCCTTCCTCTAGGGTGGTGTCCCAGCTCTCCACTTAGGCAGCAGTAAGAACTGCTGCTGCTGTTTTCCATGTGCTTTGGCTCTGTTCCTGTGCCCTTAGCTCATTCCAAGGCCTTCTGTAGTTGCAAAAAGGCTGGGCATTTTTCTTTCTTTTTAAAGAAGAGGTGTCCTGGCTCCTAGCCCCTCACCAGGGCTGTGGTTGATTTTGGAGGCATGCATGACACACAGCAGGTGCACTTCGCATTCTGAAGGTCACCCCTTGGCTAAGGGGTCTTCAAAGCCTGTCTCAACAGAGTATAAAGGCTGGCACTGTGGTTTTTAGGTCTTTTTGCTGACTTGTTCCTGTGGGCTGAGGGAAAGCTATGAAACAGGAACAAGAAGATCACTATTTTTCAGTTTCATTTGGCATTCCATGAAAAGATCAAGCAGGGCACAGAGCTGAACTATGAAGGTCGCTCCTGTAAGAAGTTGGAAATGGCCTTGATATATAATTGGTATCTTAAAGGAAGCATAGAAATTGATTGATGTTTGGCTGGCTAAGAAATGTGATGAGCCATGTGCAGCCTCTGGCTTGGAAAGTCCCTATGTCACTGGTTTCCCGAAGCAGAGGAGATGATCAGTCATTACAGTCCTCTTGATGTCAGCTACTGGTCACAGGGGAGCAGCTCATTCCCTGACTGCTCCATTTCCCTGGGAAGCAATGCTGCAGAAGCCATCTGCTGATCTGCTGTCCCCTCTCTCTGTTGTGGTTGAAGGGGTTGTCAGTGTGGGTTGTACAGCAGTACCTAAATTCTCTGCCTTCCCTAACTGTAGAAGATGGGGTGTCCTTTGGAGGGTAATTTGAGCTGGTGTTCCCACAGGTAGAGTCCAGCTGGGTTCAACTGTAAAGCTAATTTGCTCACTGCCTTCCTCCCAAGGAATCCAGAAGTTTGTCTTGTTTAAGACAGGTCTGTTTTCCTCTCTAGTGAAACAAGAGTGCCTGAGTAATTATCAAATGCACAGGAACATCCATTGTCAGTTTGGGATAGGAAGTGCAGAGTTTAATTACATTTTGACTTGCTTTCACTTCACTATTCAGATATTTCTTTTCCTAGGTTTGAAGTCTTGTTGGACTGGAACAGGAAGGAGCAGGGGAGCTCATTCAGCTGCTGCTAGTACGCCTTGCTTTTTGCTCGCTTCAAGGGTGGCTTTTGTGTTTAGACATTGGAGAAAAGATACCAGGCAGCAGGGATAAAGGATGGCTGGACTCAGCACTGCAGCATGAAATCAAACTGGAACACAGCACTGGGAGAGCTGACAGTGCTTTGAATATCTTATTCTCATAGGAGGGGGTCAGGCAGGACATTGATGCCTGCTTCCTTTGGAAAGGTTGAAAGCCACAGAGTTCACAAGGTGTGACACTGGCTGAAGAGCATTCTCTTATACGTGGCAGGCAGGAGAACAAGGAGCTGAGGTCAGGGCAGGACATTTGGGAGATGACTGGTGGGGGTGGGGAGTGTATCTGCTGGGCACAAAAAGCAAGAGGTGGTGTAACCGAGGAGGTTCCTTCTGGGTGCCTGAAGCAGATTGTGGGGATTGCTGCATCACAGCCGTGATGTGTGGTGGTGTGATGAAGCATCACTTCAGCCACTTACCTTGAAGCTGCAGTAGTCCTGATTTCCGCAGGTTATTCTGCTTTTAGCAGATACAGAGCTCCCAGGCTGCTTGTGTGGGTTGCATTCTGTGTTAGTATTAAGCAGCATAATGTATTTGTGTGCGTTTGGTGCCCCATGACAGGCGGCCAGCTAAGCAGTCTCGGCCTCAGTTTGCAGGGAGAGAATTAGTCTGGGATGGTGCCCATCCCATATCATGGCCTGAAAGCTGTGGAAGGATGCTTTACATGGGCCCCTGTGAGGATGCCACAGGCCAGCGGAAGTGCCCAAACTCCTTGCCCCAGGAGGCACCAAAACTGTTCTCCCATTTTCCCAGTGACTGCGAAATACTTGGGGTAGCCCAGTGGGAAAACAGGTAACTTTACAGGCAGTGCTCCTCTATGTTCCCAGCTACTGTGTGCCTGGCTTCTGGTTTCACAGGGAAACAGGCATATAGGAGCTGGCAAAGGGCATTTCAGGTAACCTCTCCTCAGTCTGGGGGCATGAAGGACCCTTGTACTTTCTGGAAGGGATTCAAGCGCATCAAATGCAGGCTTCCTGAGCTGGGCTTTTCTGTTGTTCAGGCCACCTGGAAGGATGTGCCAGAGGAATCTCGCAGAGTGATTGTTTGTGAGCGGTAGCTGGCACCAGCACAGCCTGCACTGGGTGGTTGGAGGGGTACAGGGGGGCTGTGTTTTGATTCTGCTTTTCCTGTTTGTTGTAACTTGGCAGAGGCAAAGTTTCAGAGACAGCAGGGGCAGCAAGATCCTTTTTCTTTCTTCCTGGCATGTACCGTACTACCTTCTGCCACTAATTCTGTTTTTTTTCTGGGAAAACAGAATGGGAAGGGAGGATTGGTGGGGTTTAAGTCTGCAGCTTTGAAGCACATAAGCCAGAATATTTAGCATGGGGTTTATTGTCTAGAGGAGACTTTCCTAAAAGCAGCCCCAGAGATTGTGAGCAGCTGTCACAGTAGCTTTTGTTCCTGCTTCAGGTGGGAATTTAGTGGGGAAAAAATTTAAAAAGAAAGAATGAAGAAAGAAGCAAACTTTAGCCACACAAAACCCTCTCCCCAAGGCCTGTTCAGAAAATGGAGATAAAGCAGCAATAAAGTCAAGTGCTCAATTAAGCCAGATGTATGTGCTTTAAAACACTAACAGATGTGGCAACAGTGGCTCTAATAAGTGTAGCTTTATGGACCAAGTGTGGTGGAGGTTGGTGCCCATTGCTTCCTGATGGGGAATAGTGCAGCAGTGCTTTGGTTCTGGGGACTGATGAAAGGGTTATGTAGCTGCTGGGGACTGTTCCCCACTGTCTCCTTGGCTCCTGCCCCCTTTCCTCTGGGATGGCTGTGGTCACAGTGCTTTCCAGTTGTGATGATCTGTCTGAGAGCAGAGCAAGTTACAGCACTCTGGGCAATCTGCCTACTGACAACCTCCCACCTTAGTGCCCCCTTGGTGAGCTCCTTCCCCAGAGCCTGTGCTTGGGGACTTACATGGCCTTAAATGACTGTTGCATTTTGCTTTGAAAATTTGGGGGTTCCAAAGTACCATAGATAAAGGCCAGGTAAAACCTGTTGCATGCTGTACAACATGAGCAGAGCACAGCGTGAGCCGTTCTTGCTGCAGAGCATCTGTCTGGGCTGTGGCTGGGGAGGCTGATCCATGTCAGGTGTGCATTATGTTCAGGACTGGTTTGGAGTTGGGATGTAAACATCCATATGCCGCAAGCCAGCTTATGGTGTTTGGCATTTTGGGGTGAGTTCCGTGGGAGCCTCAGTCCTCCTTGAGGCTGGGGGATTCCCTGCACTTCCTTGCAGAAGCTTAGTGTTTCACTGTTTGGATTGTTTACAAAGGCGGGGGTGGTTTTCTCTAAATTGGGGGCCATCACACCCACTGTATCATCAGATCCCACTTTTCAAGTGCTCTTTGCCACATGCCTGGATCTCTTCCAAGGCTTTAAGTAGTATCCAAATTGTCTGGCCAAGAAAGGGGTTCTGTATAGATCAGGTGTAAAGCAAAGACACCAGGGTGCTTAGTACTGAGTGTGCTGGCAGGCTGTACACAAAATGCTTTCTGGAGCTGTTTAAATGGAAAGATGACTGATGTGCATCCCAGCTTCTGTTACAGTGATTCAGCTGGGTTATCACGTTTGTCTCAGTCACTGTGTTCTGAGGTGGTTTGTTTCTTAAGCTTTGCAATGCCTCCATCCTTCTTGGGAATGCAGCTAGTGATGTTCCCCGTCTTTTCTTCCTTCCTCTACCACAGTTTTATGACTCTCTCTTCCTGCCTTTTGCTCAGCAGGAATCTACAAACTCCCGAGGTTTGAATTTGGGCAGCTTCATGGGTGGCCCAAAATAGAGAGTCTTTTTCAAACAAAGTGAGATCTAGCCCTTTACAGAAAAAAGGCAAGAGACTAAAGCAATATCATCAGAGTGAAGGGGCAGGCTGTGTGGCACTGCTTTCCTCATACCTGTGGGGAGGAACCTTCCCCTTCCGAAGGCCAGGTGGCATGGATGTGGCCATGCTGTAGGCTCTGGAGGTTGGACGTCACTGAGGAACCGTAAAGGTGCCTTGCATTACTTGACTGTGCATGGCCCTTGTATGCCACAAACTGATCAAACTGCTGCCTTCTGGTAGAGTGTCCATGAGTTTGAACGTTTCATTGTGTTCCTGCACGTGTGCATGTGCTGGTCAGCAGTGGGATGAATCTGAAAAGTCTTAATTTTGTCAAAGCTCCTGGTTATTTCAGTAGTAATGCTGTATCAGTGAAGACTTTATCCTTAGAGAGTGGCAGTTGCCTTGTTTCGGTAAATGCACATACTAAGATAAATAGTAAATGTGCGTAGCAAATACTCATGCAAGACCTGGTTCAGTCCCTTCTCATGGAGTACTTGAACACAAGGGTTCAAATTCAGCTCTGCCTCTAGCTGGGAGAAGGGTAAAACAAGGGTTAAAGAAACTGAGCAAAGTGACTGCAAAACTGAGTGAAATACTGCCCCAAGAACAGATGGCCAAAGTGTTTTGACATAACCTGAAACAATTGTGGTGTTGCTTAGCTTGGATGTCAAATG
Organism: Haemorhous mexicanus; assembly: GCF_027477595.1. Taxonomy (NCBI): domain Eukaryota; kingdom Metazoa; phylum Chordata; class Aves; order Passeriformes; family Fringillidae; genus Haemorhous; species Haemorhous mexicanus. Next base: position 14,573,873 of record NC_082348.1, read on the forward strand.
AGAAAAAAACACAATCTGGGAACAGCTCAACTTGTGGCTTAAATGTGGGATATAGCAACTAAGTAATAGCCCTCATGAGGAGGGAAGATAATGAGTGTGAGTGCTGGAGGCAGCTGGGAGATGCTCGTGGGCAGGCTCAACTAAATTGCAGCAGATACTCCCTCTTCTACCTACAGTTCAGTGCTCTGGTTTTATTTGGAGGCACCTGTGCTTTGTGCCTGGGGAACAGGCGGGTTTCTGGGGGAAAGCAAACAGGGTTGGCTTTAAGGGCTGGTGCACAGCTCAGGGGCTGCATGGGGACAGTGGGTCCAGCAGACCTTAAAGTGAGACTGATGGTGTTGGCTGTAGGGCTCTGGCAGAGTTTCTGAGAAGTTAGGAAGAAATTACTGTAATAATAGTGTGTTTTGAAAAAGGCAGACTTTTAGGAAATGTGCAATGAGATTTGGGTGGGTGGTGAGGGGAGCCCTGGCCTCAGCTGCTGTCTGGAAAATTGACTTTGGAAAAGTGAGATGTTATTTAAAAGCTAGTAATAGAAATGACTGAAGTTCATTCCATTTGTATGCATAATAACTGGAGAAGCCAATGCGGCTGAGAAGGGAGTAGAGCAATACCAGAGATAGGTGAGAGATGGCTCTCACAGGCAGGATGAAGCACCTTTTTGTTTAAGTGTTTTTTTGCTTTATTTGTGGGTTGTTTTTTGTTTGATTGGGGGATTTTATTCCTAGTTTTGAGGAATTTTCCACCTTTCTTGAGGGTCCAAGGTCAGACTTCTGGCTGTGCTGCACACAGCCTTCCCAGATGGTGCAGTACTCTGCCACAGGCTCCTCTGCTCATGCTGGGTCCAGAGCCACTTCCTCACCAGCCACTGATCCTGATGGGGTTGGGAACAGGCACCAAATGGTTACTCATAAATCAGTGAATTGCAGTTGGGCTTCCAGAGCCAGAGGACATCTTTTTGGTGAGCTTTTGTCTATCCTTGAGGAGCCGGAACAGGCAGAGGGCATTTTTAGAGACTATCTCCCTTAGCTTCTTATATGAAAGAACCCACAAAATTTCCTTCAGCCACCTCTCCTTGAAGCAAGACGTCTTGTATTTGGCTAAAGCACCCTATCCAAGAGACATGGACAGATGTGAGTACTTCCTCTAGTAGTCCATCTCTTGCAGGTTCAAACTGATCTTTGGCAGTCTGTCTCCAGCTATCATGGTGTTTGCTTGTTGCTGCCTGCACCTATAAAGGTAATAATTTAAAAATAGGAGAATAGTCTGAAAAAGGTTGTGTATGCTATAATTTTTTCCAAAATATGTGATGGAAGCAGAAAAATTTAGTATGATTTTGAAGAGTTTCTTGTTTGTGATTGTGTTCGTCAGATCATAAGTCCTTCATCAGTCCTTCCTGGCAGGCTGCAGAGTGTATACCTGGGAATCAGCCTTGTTGAGATTTACAGCTCCTGTCATTTTGGCACCATCTGGCTCTCCTGCAGGAAAGAGAGGTACAGCAGCCCAATGCCAAACAGAGATCATCTAGATAGTAATGAACATGAAGGCACCCTCATGGAGGCTGTGGTAAGGAAAACTCTCCGGTGCTTGCATACTCTGGACTGTGGGATGCAAAACCCCTGACAAATTTGGACTTGGGGTTAGAGATGAGCCCATGTTTCCATTGTGGAAAGACACGTAATTCAAACACAACAGTTAAACCTATAGGAAATGAATAAGGTGATTTTGTGGTTCACTTTTAATCTGGAAGTTCATAGGAACCAAGGATTTAGGTGCTGATCTTATACTAGGAATTGGTTCAGGCTTTTTTGGGTGCCTGAAGACCACACAGATGCATGTGAGTGAGCGGGGAAGGAGAGCAGAGATTTGGTCTGCTAGGATTAATGGCTTCTTTCATTCAGGCAGAAGCCCCTAATGACTAAATAGTAACTACTCTGGGGATTTTACAGACAGGGTCAATGTCAAATTGGGAAGCTGCAGTGCAATTAATTTAAGCTGGGAAGTGTTTTCAAGTTAATTCATTTGGTTCTGCTGGGAAGGTTGGAGCTTTGCAGAGGGCTAATTGTAGAACTGTGTTGAAAAGGCTGAGATACGGTTCACTAACAAGGGGGAATGCTTTTATGGTGGCAGGGAACTTGGAGAGCCTCACTCAGCAAAACCTTCCAAACGCGTTAAAGGTCTTTCCCCTGAGCATGCTGCCTTCACACGTGTTGAGGTTAAGTACCTGCACAAAAAAACTGTCATCAGCCATGAGATGAGACCCTCTGGCTCCTCAGCCTCAGCTTTTAGCTAAGTCCAGAGTGTCTCTGCTGTAGGTGTGCACTGGGATGCACAGTAGCTCCATGCTTAGGAGAAGTTGCAAAAGAAAAGCAGGATTGTAAGTGGAAGCTTGGTAAATGAAGGGACTTGAAGCATTCTCCTGCATTTTTGAGGGTCCTGAACAGCATTCTCACCATTCTTGGCACACAGTGAACAGCTGGTGCAGGAGAGAGCAGGATATTGCAAATAATACGTGCAGGCTCACTGCTGGCCGGAGGAGGGCTGGAGCAGACCTTCCCCAGCGGTGGTTTGTGCTTTGCTGCGTCTGCACAGAGTGGACTGATAATATGCTACACGGCCCTTCAGTCAAATAATTTGGAAAGAAATCTAACAAAACCAACCCTGCTGGTTTGTCTCCCTTCAGCCTGGTTGCACGTTTCCATGAAATGGTGGAAACTTACTATTTTTGTGAATTGTGTTCCTGTTTGAGATGCAGTTGGCATTTGCTGACGTGTTTGTAGATATATTGAGAGGTGGAGGGGGAGGAAAGCTAATAGGGAGACAGGCAGTCATACAAACATACACACATGCAGAATACACAGAGGCTGTGTAATTGCACAAGTCCCGTATCCTTGGGAAACCAGTCTACAAACATGGTTAAAAAAAAAGAAAAAAAAGGCTGTTTGAAGTAAAGCCTGAGGGAAGGGACATCTTGGTCCCTCTTCTATCCTCATCTGACGTCAGCTTCATGTCAGCATTGCTTCCCCCTTCGTCCTGGAGGTCTTTGTGTGCAGAGGTGCACAGGTGTGCTGCGGGACACTGTGCAGTGGTAAGAGGTTTTCCTCTGGCTCTGGACCTAGGTGGATGGAGGAGGGAAAGTTGAGCTCTCCAGCCACCAGGAATAGGCAGAGAAAAGAGAGCAAAGCAAGCTGCTGAAAGCTCTGCTGCCTGGAGTCAGTGTCCCTAGCATTTTGGAGGAGCATAAAGCATTTCCTGTAGGATGCCAGAGTCAAAGGAAAGCACTGGGTGCCCCTTGGATCACCCCTCAGTGCCAGCTGCTCAGGGTAGGGAGAGGAGCTTGCTAAGCAACCCCTGGCCAGAACATGCCGTTCCCTGTTCCCTCCCCAGTCCTGCCTTCCCTGCTAGTAGAGATGGGCTGAAAAGATCTCATGGCAAAAAAAAAAAAAAAAAGGTGAAGGTGTTTAGGTGTTTGCGCAGCCCTTAGGGCTTTTGGCCCCAGAAGATCTGAGAGTGCTTTGTGGACAGCTTATCACAGAGGTAAAGCAAGCTCTTGGAGACTAATGTGGGAATTTTCTGGCTGTGGTGTGCAATTCCTCACTGGTACTGAGCAAGTTAGTGTGATGAAATAACCCTGGGAGTGCAGGCAGGCAGAGAGTCCTGGGGAGCTCTTCAGCAGATGGAGAGATGCTCTGAAGTGATCGGTGTCCCATGATGGTAGGTTGTGTTTCTGAGAGATTGGGATGACTGATCTTCAGGCTGGTCCTTGCAAAAGCTGGGTGGCACAGACACCTCTGGACTTGTAAGTCCTTTTAAACCAAATCAACAGCTTAAACATGACACGTTCCCTGTGCAGAACTGGATGAGGCTAAGCAGAACAGGCTGCTGACAGAGGAGAGGGGACAACAAGCAATATGGGGGTGTCCCTGTACTTGAATCCAGAAGGGGTCATGCACAGCTTTTCCCTCTTAGGTCTGTCAATGGCTGTTAAACCTAGTCTAGATGAAATAGCTTTGGTTTCTGAACTGCCAATGGCCAGGAGGAGAGCAGTGGAAGAATTGCTCTGTAATTGTCCTCTTTTCTGCCCCTCCCCTGAGCATCCATGGTTGACCTCTGTGAGAGATGCTGTTCCAGGGCAGGTGATGCTACTTCTCTGATGTGTGCCCTTCTCCCATTGCTCCCTCTCCTACCCAGCCCATTGCTTATGCTCTCTCTGTGGCATTTCCAGATGCACTTTTGTGCAAAGTGAAGAGTGAAACTTGAGTGGGTGCTTTGGTTTCATCTGCCTCTGGACAGCTGCTTTCAGACTGGCTTGATGATGATGGGGCCAGACCATGTACCAGTGCTCCCACATTTTCCCTCCGCTGCCAGCTGAGTGTGGATGGATGCTGTGCCACGGCTCAGTGCTTTACAGGTTGGCAGTGCTATTTAGCAAACCCTGGGTCCTTTTTGGGGGTAGGGTGGGGGCCAGAGGTCCTGGGTGTAGGGGCGGGCTTTGTTCTTGGCAGCTCCTGCTGTGAAGAAATTGCAATGCCAGTATAATCCTTGTTGGCAAAGTTTTTCTGAGGTTTCTGAGTTCCAAGTCATAACACCAGAGCTGTTGCACCTTTGCCTAGGGCTCTTCTTGAAGTACTTTGCAGATTGATGAGGCAGGGGTCACCGGGGCTATGGTTGGGGTTTGTCTGCTCCTTACCTACCTTCCTACAAGTAATTCTTCCAGTGGGGCTGTTGTGCATATGAAAGGTCAGGCTTAAAGACTCTGTCTGCTCTCAGGCTGCACAGGACAAGCACTGGCTTCTTGGCAGCATGGGACAGGCAGCTCTGCTCTTCAAAATAAAACGTGGCAAGCAATAAGACATTTAAATTATCTTGAAATAATAGAACTTGCAGTCACAAAAAGCTAAAACATGCAAAAACACCCACCAAACCTAGATAAGACAGATGACACTGCTCAGGGTGAAAAATGTCTTCATGGATGCTGCATTCCTGCAACCCCAAGTGTGCTCACTCCTGTACATGGTGCAGTGCCAGGCCAGGACTTGAGCTTCTGGATTTGCCCATATATTCCATGCATGGCTTTGGGCAGCACTCTCAAATATTTTTGTGCCTTTTTTTTGGTTTTCTTTAACCGTGTGCAATTCAGGATGAACACTTTTCTGTCTTCAGGGTAATCAATGAACTGCAAAGCTCTTAGACACCTGCAGAAGGAAAGTGCTGGCCAATGGAGGCTGTGATTGCTGCAGGAGGGAGATGTAAGCCCTGCCCAGCCCAGGACACAGCCGGGACCCCCAGATAGTGGGGTTTCAGGCAGGGTGTTGAAGGCTACTTCGGTGAAACTTTCTGTGGGTCTGGGACCTTAATCAGCATTTAAACACTGTGCAAACACCCTGGGCAGATAAGCGAATGCACGTGAAACCCTCTGGGCAAGCTGTTGATGAAGGAAAGCAAGTGCAGAGAGAGCAGGAGCGGCACTGGCAAGGGCGGCTGCAGTCCTTGGCATGGTGTGTGCTCCCCGTGATAGAGCCTGGCTCTCCTGTGCTAAGTGAGTGCTACTGGCTCCATCCTGTTCTGCTGCCCAGATACGCTTCAGGGCTCTTCAAAGGGATAAAAATATATTTTTAACCTGAGGCAGCTGCCTTTTTTTGTGTGGTACATTTTTTCTTGTAGCTCTGGAAGTGACAGGTTGTTTTTCAGCCCCTCTGTTTCTCAGCTGTCTCGGCAAAGGTGCCTAGAGGTCTCAAACCAGATTCCCGAAAATTTTAGCACTGGAAATTGGTAGTTGCTTTTGAGAATGTTGGCGAGACGGTGCAGCTCCCTACAGATGTTAACTGATGGCCATTAGAACAGGCTTTTTCCTAAGCCAAGTCCTCGCCCCACTGAAGCAAATGGGAATTTTCCTTGAAAAAGGCCATAAAGAAATCATTTTCTTGGCAAGTAGAGAGGTGTTTCATGGACTCTACATCAGCATTCAGGAGAACTTCAGCTATCTGCTTAGATTCCTGCCCCACTTGTCCCACCCTGCACAAAGCTTTCTACCTTTTGATCCGAAATAACAAGGAGATGTTTTCCACATGCCGTAAGAAAGAACTATAAAACAATTGTTTTGGAGTTTGGCGCCACTCCCTTACAGATATATTTAGTGTGAATTGAAATTGGTCAGTAAAAAGGCATTGGTCAGGATGACAGACAGATTAGGGCTCTGTGTCTTGAGACTATTACATACCTGCCCATCCCATGCTAGTAGGGGTGGTAGGTGGCTTCATTAGTTCATGGTTTGTAATAAACAAGCATGACTTGCAGCTTTTGGGCAGCATTAGAATGCATTATCTTGCTATAAGAGGGGTTATTTGGCTTGTGTCATGCTCTGTGCTGTTGTGACCTCAGATCTTTATCTCTCCACTCCTCTTGTTGCTCCCCAGCCCTTTTGCTCTTTCAAATGCCGTCCATCACACCTGGTGCTCAGCCTTCTCCTGTGCATGCAGCTTGTCCTGAAAGAAATGCTGGTGCTCTGCACATGGGGCCAAACCCTTTTGTCTCATCTCCCTTCCCCTGTGATGAAGCCACCTCTGGAAGCTCCAAGTCAGGATAGCTTCTCTTAAGAGCAGCACCAGATTTGGGAGAGGGAAAAGCTGTGATGGGGTTCTGCCATCAGCCCCAGCTGGACCAGTCCAGCTTGGCAGCAGGGTCAAAGGCATGGCTCACTGTGGCTGACTTGGCCTTAGAGAAGAGAGCTTAGAGTCAATAGCAGCTAGGCCTTCCTGGCTGCTGATCCAGTCTTGCTCCTGTGATGGTGCCTGGGGAGCCAAGACCAATCTCTCCTGTCCCTGGGTGTGTTCACGCACATTGACTTGCACACTCCACTCCCATCAGTGGTTTTCTTTGGGCTGATACTTGTTAGCATTGGAAAGTGAGAAAAATGAACAAAAATATTATCAGAAGCAGGTTTTGTGAATGAATCAGCCGACAAGAGGCTTACCAGCTCGCCTGCATTTACTAGCACAGTGCTTATTTGGGCAGATGTCTATGTATTTTAGTTGGAGGCAGGAAGGAGTGAGAATGGATGGGGGAAGACATCACTTCCAGTTTGCTGCTTTTCTGTCAGTTTGTACCATCTTTTTTTGAATGAAGCAGAGGACTGCAGTGTGTCTGAGAACCCTGCTGCTGCCCTTGTTCTGCTGTTGTTGACAATGTGGAGGGCACCAAGGAGAGGAGCACAAAAGAGATCAGAAGGCTAAAACTCTCCTAAGCCAGCCTTGCCTCTCCAGCCTCACCTATCTGTTAATGGTGCTTTTTTAGTTGATTCTCTCTAAAGGCGGCCTCATGGCCTTCTCTCTTCTCACTATGTGTTTCTAATTAATGGGGAGACTGGTGTATAAACAGAATATTCCTGCTCAAAATATTGCTTGTCTGACTCCTAGGATGATGGCCAGATGGCAATCACCAGGCAGCAGCCTAGACTTCAAGCTCGCCCATCTGGCTATCAAACCCGGTCTCAATTCTCAGCTGGAACCAGAACTGAGGAAAGCAATGGGCTTTGCCAGACTGGTTTTGCCCCATGTTTGCTTTTCAGTTGCTACCTAAGCAGCTAAAAACCTGCAGACCAAATGCATTTAGTATTTCTGGAAATCGTGAAGAAGTTAAAAAAGATCCTGGACAAATCCACTGAGGGATGGGTCTTTTGGTGGCTTTTCAATCCTGTGTGTCAGATGCAGTCTTCAGCCATGAAAGTGCTCTTACTGCTGGTCTGCAGCACAGACTGGGAATGGTCCTTCTGCTCCTAAGCAGTTGCTGATGGTCTCTCATGAATGGCAGGCTGGGCTGGATGGCTCCTTGATCCAGCCCACCTGGGCCATCTTGGCATCAGGCAGCTGCATGTTTGCTGAGTAAATTCAGACAAAATTCTTCTTGCAGTTTCTTGTTTGTGAGCTTGGGGTTGTAATACCTGAATAGAGCTTAGAAAGCTGTGGCAGAAATAAAACACTTTCTATTATGATTTTTTACTCTGTCATGACAGTAGGGCTATGCTGACAGTAAAGACAAACATCGTCATGCAGATTCTGAAAAAAAGGAACTGTTAACATCTGTAAATGCTCTGTATGCTTGGTCCTCTGAGAAGCAGGAGAGATCCATAAATTAAGCACTGTTACATGAGCTAAAGCATTGCTTGCCCTGCATCATGCACAGTTTGATATGATTTCTTTACCGCTAGATAAGTGCCTGAGTTCCATATTGCTGGAAAGCTGAAATTGGAGGTGCCAGAGAGAGTTCTGGTGCTGGGAAGTTGGGTGCTACAGTTCTTCCTTGGCAATACTGAAAGACACTTCCTGTTTGTCACCATCACCAGAACAGCCTGGTCTGTCCCCTGGTATGGTACCTGTGGAGCTGCTCAAGAGGTTTTGTGTAGAGAGATACATACAGAGACATACAAAGCCTGGCCTGGATTATTACACTGGGAGGTGATGTACATATGTGAGTTCAATCCTAATTTGGGCTGGAAGGGACCTCTGGAGGTCTTGCTTCAAGTCACAGCTTAATTCAGGCTCAGCTTCAGTATTATATTTAGCTACAGTATTAGATGTACTTGCTCAGCCAGATCAGAGCAGGCAAAAAGGAGTGATCAACTGTCACCTCCTAGGTGTTAGAAGCAAACAGGAAGAATTGAGATCTGTCGTCATTGCCACAGCAAAGTCCAAAGAGACTGGTGGCTGCAGCATTGTGACCATCGTGTCCTGCTGTGGCAAGGTTTGCTCTCACAAGTTTCTGGCGAATTGGGAAAATGCATAAAGCACAGAGCAGAGGAGATGGAAAAAGTCCAGAAATCCCCATATTTCCCCTAACTGATTTTGAAATGGCTGAACTAGCTGGGATCTTGTGGCATTCAGCAGTGGCAGAGTTGTGATTGTTCCACTGTCAGCAGAAGTGGCCGAATGCAATAGTAGGTAGAAGCTAAATGAATAACACGGTGTATGAGAAACAATTGGAAAGATGGTATGGCAAGGTTGATGATCACTGAAATGGCAGTATCTCCAAAGGATATTAGGGTGGCCACATGGCCTCAGTACAGAGGTGAGGTATTTTTGAAAGCAGAGCTGAGAATTTATTTTAGCACATGAATGTTGAGTAAGTATTCCTGGAGATACTCTGGGGGATGACAGATGGACTCAAGGTATTGTAACTAATCACTGTGGTTTTAAGTGTTGGAGGTGAAGTACACTTGGCATCTCTAATCCAACTGGACTTCTTATGGGAAAATTGCATTCTTGGGAAGTAATTTAGAAGGTCACAGAAAAGCCAGAAAGAACTTCTCCAGCAGCGATTTCCCCTGCTCTCTAAACTGTCTTTTAGAGTGGTAATAACTCCAGAATGAAAGAATCTATTCTCACCTTCCAGATGAAAGGGCTAATGCAATTTAAAAATTTTGCATGCAAAGATTTTATGGCTTGGTAACCAGCCACGTCTGAAAATGATCCAGGGCAGGATGAACATGTGAGGCAGCGCCTGACTGAGCTGGACACTTTCCTTGTCTGCTCTGTCTCCTGCAGATAATGGTGATGACCGGTCTGAGAGCATTCTTGCTGAGAACCACGTGGATGGCACCGTGGGGATCCTGAGTGGAGCTGGAGGGAGGAAGCCCATGAAGACGGGCATGAAGGAGCTGGCAGTGATGAGGGAGAAGGTGAACGAGCAGCAGCGGCAGATGGGCAAAGTCAGCAAGGCCCATCACAACCACGAGGACTCCAAAAAGTCACGGCTGTCGACGGGCAGGGTGAGAGGGCAGGGCTGTGGGGAGCTAAGGGGGGCAGCTGTGGGCTCACTGGGAAATGCTGACTGCAAATCCTAAGTGCCACCTGTAATAAACTGTCTTGAAACCAGAAAAAATAAATTGAAAGAAAAAAGTGGGGAGAAGCAGAAGAGGAGAAGCAAACATTTTTGGCCTGATGCTGGGGCTGAACACACCATCTAATGAACTTTGACATGCTGGTCAGGAGGCATTATTTTCATGGCAGCTTCACCTCCAGAAGGGGGGCTTCTTTTGGCTCAACACCCACCTCTGCAGGGGTGCAGGCATACCCTTTCCCCATGGACTGGCTTTCTCACACCCTTTTTCCCTAGGTAGACATGGCCCAAGAGGATTTGAGAGGCCAGAAGCAGGGCTGTCTGCCTGCTGCAGGGCAGCCCCAGTCCAGGTTAAAGGAGGCCACAAGCCCCGAGGATGACCTGAGTGGCTGTCCTGTAGCAGGGAGAGTGCTCTTAAGACCTCCCAGTCTACTTGCCTGTGCCTGTCTGTTATCCAGTTCTTGGCCGCGGCTTCCCTCTAGTGGGAAGCTTGGTCAAGGCAACTAGATGGGATGGGAATGGGGATGGAGATTGAAATCCACCCCAAAGGGTTCACAATATACATTCCTGTAAACATACAGAATATTAATATCTGGGGAGCACAGGGACAGAAAGGAACTTTAAAAGAGTCCTCATGCCTTCCAAAGACTAGGCAAAACAGAAGATAGAAATAAAATGTAGGCACCATCAACTTTAAGAGCTCACATGCTGCTGCTGCTCCTTTGCAAAAAAAACCCAAAACCTCACCCACTGCAAAAGCAGAGAGGTGTGGACTCAGTTTGGCTCACATCTGGCATATTTCAATCACACTGCCTTGGCTGAAAGCCCTGTCTGGGAGCTGGTCTGGGAGCTGGTGTGGAGCAAGTAGGATGCTTCCAGAGGCTTGCTTGGGGTACTCCCATTCCCAGGTCTTTCTCTCCACTCCCGTGGAGTCTCACATGCTTTTGAGTTGTACTTCTGGGCCAAAAGTACATCACAGGTGTGTGCTCTGGGCTATGCTTATGGAAACGCTCTTGATCTGTCTGGACTAGCCCTGCTTCATGTCACTTGCCACCACCAGTGGGAGCCATGGTAGCCTCTCTGAGGTTTTTCCTCTGTATCCAGGACTTGGGGCCTGGTATTATGTTGGTTCTTGGCCACGTCAGGTACATGGGAGACGTGCATGTCTATGCACAACTCTGATTTTGGCTGCCTGCAGGTGAACTCTGAATCAGGACCCAGTGGCAAACCTGTGTCTTTAGGGATGCACATGTGTTCATCCCTACTGGTGTTACCATTGTCCACAGTGTTGATGCTGAATGGTACCATTGTCCTGATAATACATTTTTTTTCTGCTTTCTGGGCTGTTTTCAGACCCCTTGTCAGCAGGAGCTGGATCAGGTCCTGGAACGCATCTCTACCATGCGGCTGCCAGATGAGCGAGGGCCCCTGGAGCATCTCTACTCCCTTCACATCCCCAACTGTGACAAGCATGGCTTGTACAACCTCAAACAGGTAAGTGGGGAGAGTGGGGGCTCTGGGGCTGTCTGTGCTTCCAGCAGCAGCCGTGGCTCACTGTCTGTCCCCACCATGTGCAGACACAGAACATGCATAGGTCAGGGCTGGGCTGATACCCTGCGTATGATGTGAGGTGTGGGGTAAATAGAAAATGCTGCACGTGGCATGGACAGGTTTAGTTACGCCCATATGCATCTGCAGCCACTAGTTTGCAAGTGGAGATGAAATTCATATCTACACATGACTGTGGGCAGTCCAGAGATGGAGAATCAGTTTAGTTCTTCTTTCCCACAAGAGCTGCTTACCTGTCCAGGTCTATTTTCTTGAACTTTGAGCCAGATCTTGTCTTGTCTGGGCCCTGCTGCAGGAGAAAAGCAGAGAGGGACTGAATACTGACCAGTCTTGCAGGCAAAGCAGAAGGTGCTTCTGGGAGTCAGGAAAGTTTCCTACTGTACTTTACTGGTTTTCCTCCACAAGTCAAGGCTGGTCCCACAGCTCCAGGAGGGATTCCTTCCAGGCAGGGTGGGGTTTGGATGCAGCATGCTTCTGAAGGTATTTATGGGACCCAGAAGAACTCAGAAAACTTGTGTGTCTGAATTCTGACTTCTGGCTTCATTCATGCAAAACCACCAGGTGTCAGTGGCTGAGGAATGGGAAAAAACTGCCGGGAAAAACAGCAGGAACAACAGCTGGTGCAGGGTTGGCTGGAGTAATCTGTGAATAGTACCTGGATTTGAGGATTCCTTATAGCTGAGTCTTTGGAGTGGACCCATGCTGTTTTTATGGCTAGGCCTTTTACTTGGGGCTACTTCTACCACTTCATCAGATGCATGAATTAAAAAGGCCCAAAACCCAGGATGCTCTGAGAGAATCTCCCTCTGTCCATTCTCCTGTCGATTGTCCCACTTGGGCCCTCACCCATCCACCCCTGAAGAGCCCCATGGGCTGGCTGGATCTCCCAGCATGAGCACACTTGGAAGGGCTAGATGGAGCAGAGGTGGCAAATTCCCTATAAGATGTGCCATATCTGGAGAATGAGCTCGGACACTGTGGTGATGCTTTGTGTGCCGCAGAAATAAAACAGTCTCTGCTGCTCTTTGTGCCTGAGGAACAAATCAGCCTGCACTGGCCTGCTTAGAGTAACCTCTGCATCTCCACTACAACCTGTTCAGAAATGTATCTGCTGGGGTTGAAGGGATGAACATCAGGTTCAAAATGCCTGCAGCACTGCAGGGCAAGAGGAGGACGATAACTATGAGACCAAGAAACTTTTCTCTAACAAGACTGGGAGGACATAGGCCAGGTCCACATACACCATGGTCCCTGCCTCTGTTCTGGGATAAGTGAATCTCTGTTTGTTCTGGCATTGGGGTCTGGCTTGATCTGATGTTTGTTTAGCCTAATCTGCAGGTGAGAAGAATCTTATTCAGCTCCTCTGTCAGTCTGTCTCATCCCTCTTTCCCAAGGGATCTTTGTCTCTTTGGATGCTTTCATCCACAGTTGGCAGAGAGTGATGCATTTCAGGGACACTTGTCCTTCTCGGTTCATTAGAATTGGCTTCTTGGTCCCTGGCACAGCCCTTGGGGAAAGAGGTTCAGCCTTCACCCTGGACTGCTGGAGTAACACTGCTGGTGCAGCATAGGCCCTGGTGGGTTTGAGTACAGCATCCCATGGATTTTGCCTGAATCTAAACTAGTGCCAGATCACCAGAGAAACCCCAGCTCTGCCAGTGCTGGGGCTTTTGGGCTGGGTGACCTGGGAAGTGGTTTGTTTTGTCCTTCTCTTGACTCTGACACGTGTCCTGTCCCTCTCCATGCAGTGCAAGATGTCGGTGAATGGGCAGCGTGGCGAGTGCTGGTGCGTGGACCCCATCCATGGGAAGGTGATCCAGGGTGCACCCACCATCCGCGGGGACCCCGAGTGCCACCTCTTCTATACAGCCCATGAACAGGAGGACCGGGGAGCACACGCCCTGCGGAGCCAGTAGACAGATGTGATCTTGCTGGCTGGAGGTGGCTCACTGTGGCCCCAGTGCTGGATTTTACATGGGTTTCAGCGTGTCTCTTAAGGCTCTGGAAGAGACTGGGTGCTGCCCTCCTTCCTCAGCTGCCTGGTTCCTGGGGAGGGGAGGGATAAGGGGAGGGGAAGGTGGTGGGGGGTTTGCAAGGAGAAGGGACTGCTTTCTTAGTCTTTCACCCAACATAAACCAGAGAACTGGTCTTTTTTGCTCCTCGCCCTGCAGCCCTGCCCTCCCTGCTGCTTTGCGGCATCTTTCTGCACCCTCCAGCACAGAGTGCTATGTGCTCCCTGACCCCTCCCAGGGGACAAAACCCCTTGCTATGAGCGGGAGAGGGTAAAAAAACTGAAAGAGCCCAGCCTTTTCCCCTCTTTTTCTCTCTTCCCCAAGACCAAAGACTGTAAATACTGTCACCTGCCTCTTGTGTCCTGCCAGTCAGTCTCTTGTGCCCCAGCCCAGCCATCAGTCCTGGCATGGGATGTGGTGTGGGAGGGAGGAAAGGAAGAAAGACCCTGGATTCCCAGCTTGAACATATCACCACAGTTGGGATGTGTTCCCCAAGGAAGCAGCAGTGAGGGAAAGGGCTGAAGATGAAACAGCTGCCACCTTGCCCCCTAACAACACTTGGGTGCTTCCTTTGCTTGTGCTGGGGCACAGCCAACTCCACAGGGGCCCAGCTTCAGCCACTGGTGTGGGAGCATGGGGCCTTTGGGTGATAGCAAAGCTAAATGCTTGTTTTTCCACGGGATTTGAAGGGCTTTTGCACAGTATTTCTTAGGATCAGCTTATGCCGAGGGAGCTAAAATGAACTTGCCGAGGCTGGGTGGAAGGATGCGTGTGTAGATTTAGGATAACAAGCCAGGGAATGTCTCTCTTTCTCTCATTCATTTTTTCTTTATTTCTAGATAGGAAAAAACAAAACAAAACATCTAAAACCTGCGTTCCCAAGCAGCTGCCCTTGTCCCTCCATTTTTGCTTGGGACTGAAGTGAGCATCTGTTATTCAGCACATTACTTTTTCTTTTTGTAAGTAAATTACAGTATATATCTTGCTTTGTAAAGGCCCTCACTCACACACACACATACAAACACACACACACACTCACATACTCTCACACTCCTCTGCCCATACACACATTTGTATAGATGAAATCCAAGTGATTCCAGGTGCTCTGAGAGGTTTTGTGCTGGACATGCTGAGGAGAAATGTGTCTCTGCTGTTAATTCACCTGTTGATTTCTTTCTGTACAGAACACACTGATGCTGAGAATAAATAACTTCCCCATTGCCTAATCAAGGAGGTTTTATTTTCTTCTTCTTTTTTTTTTTTTTTTTTTTTTAATATGGATGTCCTTACCGGAGCAATTGCAAAACCCCTCTCCTTGGAGTTCATGTCTCAGGCTTTTCTTAAATGGTTTGTTGTTTCTTGTCCCCCTTCTTGGACCAACATTTCAGATCTGAAGTGTGAAGGGTGCAGGTGGGCTTTGTTAAATTTGGGCCCTCGTGCCTTTGCAGGGGTTTGGACGTGGCAGTGGAGGAGACTGGGGAAGAACCCCCTTTGGAAAGTCGGGGATGGGCATATGTGGATGTGTATGAATGGGAGCAAATAAAAGAAGAAAACACACTTCCATGCAAAACCAAGTGACTGCAAAAATAATCCTACTTGTTGTCTGTTAACATCTGAGGGTGTTCTGCTTTTTCATGTAAAACTTGGACATGCTGGCTCTCATCTGCAGTTTGTACTTTGTTTTGTTTAGGAATAGGGAAGTTTTCTTATTTGCTTTCTTCCCTTTTAAGAAAGCCGAGCTACATAAAGTTGGAACAAATTAAATAGGATGCCACAAAACTGTTGTCTTTCCCCTGCACAGTGCTCGCAGGACGTTTCTTTGCCTATCACACGTAGATTTGTCCCTGTTCATCCTTTGTCCATGGCCGACAGGCAGTAACGGGAGCTGAGCTTTTCATTGTTACTGGCCCTGGTCATGTGGGCAGGGAGGAACTGGTGTCACTCCTCCTTTCCCTGGCTAGTATTCCTGCTATACACATGGGTCCTTGTGAATCTGTTGGGAAGTGCAGGGAGGTACAGGCTCTGTGTGTGACCAGAGCTGCTCCACTCACGCGGCTGTGGAGAGAGGTCCAGCACCTTCTCCCAAGGTGAGAAGTGCTGCCAAAAGGGGTGTGACAGCAGATCTTAGTGTTTGGGCATCACAGAGAGGCAAATAATAATAAAAATTAAAAAAAAAAAAAAAACAAACCACAATACATTCAATTAAAATTGCAGCATTGAAGGAGAGACTCTTTGCTGGCCCTAATATCCTGCATACAGCTGGCTGTTGCTTTCCCTTTGGACTGCCCAAAGGGAGGCAGCACTGGGCTTCTTCTTCTTCTGTGTTCTTCTACCCTCTGCCACGAGTTTCTGACTGACACATGTTGAGGGGCTTGCCAGTGCTGAGGAGCACCAGGAAACTGGGGGCAGGAGGCAGTGAGAGCAGGGGGCTGCAGGGGAGGGGAAAGAGGACAGGCATGATGGGGGGCAGGATGTAGGCTGAAGAACATGGGAAAAGTAGCAAAATTACTGTCCTGTTCTGTGCCTCTGGGGGTGAACTGGAGGTGGCTCAGGTGATGCCGTGGGAGGGAATGCTGAGTAGCAGGGTGGGGCACAAGGGTGCTCCGAGCCAGGTGCCACCCAAAGAGGTCTGGGGGTGACAGAGGTGCCCAAAGCCCAGCAGTGCCTGGTGCCTCCCTCCCGTTCAAGGGCTGGAGAGGAACAAACACGACCTGTGTGTGACAGTGTGTGACACCTTCCACTATACCAGACTGCTCCAGGCCCCAGCCAACCTGGCCTTGAACACTCCCACAGCTGGGGAATCCACAGCTTCTCTGCCCAGCCTGTTCCAATGCCTCATCATCCTCACGGCGAAGAATTTCTTCCTAGTATTTTTAGTATAAAACCTGTACAATAGTACAATATAAACGATGATATTTAATATAAAGAACATCCTTAGTGTAAAACTGTATGACCGTATCTGTGCATAGCTGTAGCTACTTATACACGTGTATACAGCTCCAGCTGTCCTTAGGGATGTGATTTATCAGCCCGTAGCTGAAGGCAGCGCTAACTTTTTGCACGGAAAGCTCCATTTCAGGGCCTCTGCGGCGGCGAGCGGCCGGGCCCTGAGGGTAACGCGGGCGGGGCGTGGCGCCGCCTGGTGGCGGCTGCGGCGCCGCGCGGCTCCTGCCCCCGGTACTGCCTGAGGGGGTCGGGCTCGGCCGTGTGGGGTGGCCGGGGGGACAGGGTGTCCATCGGCGACAGGGTGGCTGTGCCAGCTCCATGTGCTGCAAGATCGCTGCGGGATGCATTGTTAGCGCAGCCCTGGCAACCCGCGATCCTCAGTGCAGGGGCAAAGGGGTGATTTCGCCTCCCGCCCCGCTCTGGGCACACGGGGATACTGGCGGGTGAATGGAGGGGAAGAGGGGCAGAGGCGGAGGGCGATCGGGGGGAGTGGGAGAATGAAGGGTGATGGCTGCTTGGGCGGTGGGGCAGGGTCAGATCCAGCCCCGGGGAGGGCAGTGGGATGAGCCACCAAGAGCTACCAAGCGTGTTTGAAGACCAGGGCCTGGCTGGGCTGAGCAGCTCCAGGGATATTCCTTCCGCTGGGACATGGGGGCAAATCTTCCAGCGGCCCCAAGACATCTGAGACTCAGACAGCACTTCTGCTCCCAAGCTGTGAAGCTCAGTTTGAGATAGCATTTAGGGGCTCAACGTCACTGGTTGCTAGGTACTTTGCCCAGGCAAACTGGTTGAATGAGTGTGAGCTGTGCCCCACTGCCACATCCATGCAAAGAAAATTCTAAAAAAAAAACATAAAAAATTGTCGCTCTGCTTGCAGGAAGCTGTAAAGTTAAGCTTGCAACTTCCACCAGTCACCTAGCAGATTGTTCTAGTATCAAAAGCTCCCCTAAAGCATTGCCACCATTTTACCCCATGCCCTGTACCTCCCTGAGCACCCCTGTGCAGCTAGCTGAGCCCCCCAAGGGACCCAACACAGGCGGCCATGGGATGCTCGGGGCTGGAGCACCTCACTGGCAGGCCCTGGCACACAGATGCTCCACGAGGGTCAGGCACGAGCTAACTGAATGCATAACTTTATTAAATAAATGCTTTGTCATGAGAAAAGACAAAGATCAAAGAGTAACATAAATTATAAGTTGAATAAATAGTATACAGCAATCTTCACTTTTTAATAAAATGTGAGATTTTTTTTTTTAAGTACAAAATGCTAAACAGAGCATTAAGCTCTTCTTCCATTGTCAGTTTTTCACAAACTGCTTTTTTTTTTTCCCACCAGTAAGATTATGAGTATTTCTTGTTTACTGGAAAAAAAAACAAACAAAACAACAAAACCAAAACGAAACAACAGAGCTACCGTATGTATGTAAAGCTATAAAAAGCTACCGTAAAATGTGTAGTGAGTATTGCTTAAAGATAAAAACCAGGCAGGAAACTCGGAATCTGGTGTGTTTTAACAACTGTGTTACAACGGTGGGTAACGTGCATGGTGACGTCTGTCCCGGTGGCAGTGGCGGTGGCTGGTGGGGCTGGGGAGGGGGCCACAGCTGGCAGGGCTCCTAGCCAGGGCCAGGACAGCGGTCTGGAAGTGAGGTGAACTGACAGTTCTTTAAATATACAATGCTCCATTTGGGGGAAAAAAAAAATCAACAATGACAACAAAACAAAGCAAAAAAAAAAAAGAAAACTAAACCAACAGCAAAGAATTTTCATGGGAAAGGCGGAGAAAAGGGGAAGGGGGGAGAGAGCGGAGAAATAGTGCAAAATGCTCTTGTACTAGTGGTTTTCAAAGTCCACTGCAGTACAGACAAGGGGTAGCCCAGCCACTGAGCGCTGCTCCCTGGGCAGATGTGGTGGAAGGGCTGTCCTGAGCCATCCTTGTCCTCTCCTTCCCAGCTCGCATCCTAGATACCAACGTGGGCTCAGCACAAATACTGTAGCCAGAGACCCCTCAGCCTCATGTCCCCCCGATTCACAAATTGCCAGCATCTCCTGGTGTGCCTCAACCCTCCCCAGCTTCCAAATCTGCCCCTTCTGGTTCTCTCATCCTAAATGCAGAGGGGTGCTGCTGGGTGCTGAGAATGGGAGCACCTCATCACTGCCATCCCAGAAGGTGACCAAGCCCTCCTGAAGTCACTCTCAATCCCAGCCCAACCCAGGCTCCAACCCCGGTCCTAAATATTAGTGCAGCCTGTAAACAGCCTCGTCCTGCTGGGGATCCTTAAGGGAGTGGGCAGCTGGGGGGGGGGGGGGGTCACTTGGTGCCCCATCCTGGGAGCCAAGGTGATCTGGGGGGTGACAGTGGTGCACCTCAAATGTCCATCATCCTTTCCCCCAGGTTCATGGGGACAGGACAGGCAATGCCATCCCAGCATGGGTTATGTAGGGGTGAGGGAGTCTGTGTGGGATGGATTTTGGTACTCTGGGCTCCCAGGGTCACGTAGACTTGCTTGGTAGGAAGAGGATGGAGCATCGCCCTGTGTCCCTTCCCAGTATCTGTGGTGGCGTCTTTGTGACACCACCATGGGGCCCTGTGAGCTAACCCTCACTCTGCAAAAGCATCCTCACCAAAAGGCAAGGTCCATGGGGGTCTGATGCCCTTCCCATTGCACCCCGGGGACATGTCTCCTTTCTCTGCAGCCAAAGGCTTTCAAGTTTTGGGAAATTAAACAAAAAAAACCAACAAACCAAAAAAAAAGCAAGAAAGAGGAAGAGAGAAGGAAGGAAGAGTCCTGGGAAAGGTGGTACTGGCCTATGACAGTCAGGAGGTTTTGCACAGGGATCAGCAAGCAGACAATGTCAACAATGGTGTCCAGTGGCCCTTGGGGTTAGCACAAGCTCCTCTTCCTCCTGCTGTCTTCACCCCATTCTTCACTCCACTTGCACCCCAGCGTTAATCCACCACTCTGGTTAAACCAGCCCTGCTCCATCAGCCCTGCAGAGCCTGGAGGGGTCCCTCTCTCAGCCCCCACCACGCTCCCCTCCAACAACACGGAATTACCCCACTCCAACAGGCTTTTTGGGGGGCACATCTACACTGGTAGCACACTTCCTTCTTTTCAACATGGGAAGGTGCTTCGTCCCCAGGACAAAATGTGTTCTGCTGCGTCTCCGTGGAAGTCCATAGGCAAAACTCGCTCCCGCTGTCATTTGGAGGGAAATTAACCACAGCTGTCCAGTCCTGCCCTCCATCAGGGTAACGTCCGGGTGGGGAGCCCATGGGATGCTTAGGGGAGTAATGTCATCTCATGAGAGGCTATCAGGGCTCCCAACCTTTGATGGCAAGAAGCCTTCACCAGAACTCCCTTGTCCCATCCCCACTGGTGGGGCCCCAGTGGTGCTGTGGACCTCCATTTTTCTCTGCCCAGGTCCAGGAAGCTGAAAGGGATATGGGGGTTCAGGAACCTTCCACCTGAGATCAGCTGTGTCCTTTGGCCAGTGCTGGCTGCCACCTCCAGCCGTGGCAGTAGGATGTAGCTCCCAGCGGGTGTGTCTCCCCACCACAGCACCCAGACCCCACAGCTCCCTTTCCTTTCTCTCCTTCCATTCACTGCAGGATCTCCTCCCAGCACCAACATTGTGGAGACCCTTGTCAGGGATAAGCAAGAGGCGAGAGTCCCAAAATCAAATGCAAATGTTAAAAACAAGAAATGAGTTAGGAAAGCAGCCGAGGGCTGTCCCAGCATGCCCAAGGCAGTGGGTCTCCATGGTGCAGTGGCTGCTGTCACTCAACAAGGAGCTGGGCCCCAGGTTAAAGGCAAGGGCCCATCACAGGATCTTACTGCAGGGTCATGGGAATCAGCCGTGGCAACATGAGCAGTATCCTCAATGCAAAAGGATGTCATTTTCCTGCCCATGAGGAAAGCTATAAACCGGCCTTAACAAAAAACCAAGATGAAACAAAGTGGAGGTTTGGGGGTTTTTTCCCCCTGGAGCAAACCACATTTTCAGCTGTAAAAAAAAAAAAAAAAGAAAGAAAAAGAAATCTCCATAGTTGGTCAACTTCGTGATGGCAAAGGGTGGTGAAGAGTTTTGGCCCTGATTCCCCTGTCCCCATGTAGGGATACTTCAGTCTGAACAGTAATGCAGTCCTCAGTGTTGATGAGGCCCTGATTCCACAGGCACCGATGCCCCTCCATAACTCTGCTTCTGTGCTTAATCCAGCAGGTCATTATTTGTTTTTGGGAGGGGCAGCATATCCCCCAATTGCATATTACATTGAAACCTCCAGATTTCATGGTGAAGCGTTGCAAGGAGGGAAAGCCACATCAATGCACACACAAGTGCATGCAGGTAACGAACACTTTCACACCTGGATGAAAGAAAATTTCTGACCTTCCAATCAAGATGAACTGGACAGGGGAGACTGTATTTCCTTTTGTGATAATTTTTTTTGAAGTCCACAGATACTTTCTGGGGGTATTTGTGCTGTTGCAGGATCTGTGTTTCCCTCCCCAGCCTATCTCCAGACACAAAGTGAACAGTCCCACGTCTCCTCCCTTGCTGAAATCTGCCTGGATTGGGGGACAGTCATTTGACATGGAAATCAACTCAAGTGAGTCCCAGCAACATGGGGAGGACACTCTGGAGGACTGCAAGGGGAACGCTGGTGGCCACAAGATTTTCTCTCAAGACCCTTCAGAAATCAACTAGCTAACACAAAAAAAAAAAAAAAAAAAAAAAAAAAAAAACCTGCCCAAAACCCGTACTGGAGAATCAGCAACTTGGAGAGCTTCCTACATCAGGGTGACCTCTGCTTGTGGCAGAGGGGTGCAGGCAGTGTTAGGGAGAGGTGCAGGATGGCAGAGTGGCCATGGCTGGTTTGTCTCTGGCTCTATCCTTTCCTTGCTGAGTCCTTGTTGTCAAAAGGCTGTTGTAGATTCCGAGTCCTCAGTTTCTTCAGGGTTTATTTTTCTCTCTTCTCTTTTTTTCCTTTTCTCTTCTTTCATTTCTCTTCTTTTCTCTTTTCTTCTCTTTTTTAATTTTCTTTTTTCTTTTCTCTTTTTTCTTTCTTTTCTCTCTTTTTACTTTTCCTTTCCTTACTTCTCTCCTTTCTTTCTTTCTTTCTTTCTTTCTTTCCCTTTCTGTTTTTTTTTTCATTTTTCTTCCTTTCTCTTTTTTCTTTCCTTTCTTTTTTCGTCTTACATGAGATGAAAGGAATCGGAGTCCCGGGGCGTGGGGAGGTGTGGAGGGGAGGGTGGAAGGGAGTCTGGATAGATAGTGATGGGGCGGAGGGAGGGGATGTGGCTTCACTCCACATTGCTGCTGTCGAACGCGTGGCACTGCAGGTCTCCGCTCAGGAAGTCAGTCCCCGGCAGCTTCATGCCATACTTGTCCACACACCAACACAGCCCACGCTTCCGACCCCTGGAGGGCTTGCACTGGGGAGACACCCAAGGACAGAGATCAGAAGCAAGCCACCAGACACTGTGTGGCTCCCTCCCTGCGGATGAGGCCTTGGCCCTTCCACACCACCAATGCGATCCCCATGGTAAGATCTGGCTCTCTGCTTTCAGGACATCCCTGTCCCTGCTGCTACCCCAGCCCAGGGTTCTCTGACTTTTCACCCTCCCTCACCAGCTCCTTCAGGATGCTTGCTTCAGGCCAGATGGCACTTGGAGCCATCAGCAAGGCCACCCACCACCAAATGTGTCGGCAGATGCTTGCAGCATCAGCCAGACTAACCCAGCAAAGGAAAACCCTCCATCCTTCCCACCCAGGGCAGTGGCAGAGATAAGCCCTCCTGGGTGGGGAACACCTTACCTGCTTCCTCTTGTAGAAGCCCTTGCGGTCACAGTTGGGGAGATGGACAGCGCGGGGGACCATCCGCTGGCTGCTCTTCAGCTCCTGCAGGGACGCCTCCATGTGCCTGCGGCACGGGCCCTGCACACAGGGAGATCAAATGTGAGAAGGGGAGCACCTCACATAACCTTCCAGCTGCAAAAGCCCCCAGGTCGCCCCCCCCACCCAGTACCCATTTCCCAGGGTTAAAAGCCCTCTGCAGTCACCTTCCCATGGGAGCCTCATGGAGGGAAGGTGAAGGCACCCACCAGCTCAAACTCCTGCCGGAGCTCAGGGATGACCACGCGAGGGTGAGCCGTGTTCTCAGCCATGCCCACGAACTTTGCCAGGGTCAGCTTCTTCCGGCGGTCCTTCTTCAGGGCTTCAGCCTTGAGCTCAGAGAGGCGCCCGTGCTTGGGCCGGTAGGCCTTGGGCGGGTAGGTCTCCTCTGTCATCTCCGATGTGGTCGGCTCCTCATGCTCCCGGGACTCCCGTTCTGCAAGGGATGGGGTAACAAACTGTCATGTCTCCGTGAGATGAGTGTGGCTTGCTTTTGCACAGAGACCCTCCTGCACAGCCCCAGAGAGAGCTTTGGACCAGGCAGGATGAAAACGAATAACCAAAGGAATCCCTTTCCCAGCTGCTGCCTACAGCCCTGGCTTTATCCCACTGTGTGGGGCTTCACAGGTTTTTTGTGTGACCTCTGAGCTCAGGACAGGAAGGTGTCTAGAGAGCATGGAGAAGTCAGAGGTCTAGGATGCATTCCTACATACAAGGGTTATCGTTTTTTTGCGGAGAAAGACCATTATGGGGGTCATCCTACTTCCAGGGCCAGGTGACACATAAATGAGGCAGAGAAGCCCCTGTTTATCCATGCTGAGAGGATTAAGTGATGAGTTCATACTTCACCCTGCCTTAAGAAGGCAAGAGCACAAGCCAGGAATGCTTGAAGACGAGACAATTCCAAAGCCAAGGTCAATCACACAGCACAGCCACCACGTGGCTGGGCAGACATTTCAGAAGTGATACCAAAGATGTGGCTGACAAGTGCTGGGATCTCCAGGGTCCTCAGCTTGCAGCCCCACTCATGGGATCAAACCAGCTCCCATCTGCTGGCACACACCCAGAAGTCAGCAAAGCCAAGGGTAACACTGCCAAGTAATGCTGCCTGACTGCCACTGATGGTACTGACAGCAAAGGGGGAACATGTTCAGGTTCTGTCCATGGCACCCATCTTCCTGAAGACCCCCCAGCACAACCTCTGCTGTCAGGATGCAGTCAGGAGCCCTGAGCAGTTATATATAGGAGCAAGCTGGTGACAGTCTAAACTTAGATGACTTGTGACATTTAGTATAACCACCAGAATGAAAAAGGGTTATTTCTAAACTAAATTTGAATACAGTTTAAAGGTCCTGAGGTTCCTGGTCTGCTGACCCCTGGGTCCCCAGCTGTCTGGTGTTGATGACAGTCCGTGCTGGGACCAGCAAGTGACCATGAGGAAACTCATTGCAGCAGAAAAAAGGCATCAGAGTAGCTGAAATCTGTCCCTGAACAGCATCTCTTGCAATTTCTATGCCAGTGAACCCAGATCATCCCCTCCTACAGGAGGGAAAAAGGCTCAGGATTAAAATAAAAGCAGATATACGCCCCCAGCAAGGCAAGCAGGATTTTTTTTTTGCAGACTGATTGCTTCCTGGAGCCCAGATGCAGCACCAGGAGGGAGAAAGGTGAAGAGGATGCCACTGCTGCCCAGGGATGCCTGAGGATGCCCAGTGGGGGGGGACAGACGAGACGCTTAGTGGCAGATGGCAGTGCCAGACTGTCACACACACCTCAGCTGGGGGGTTTGGAGGTGACTGAGTGTCACTGGGTCACTGGGTGCCCAAGCCAACTACAGGTACAAGTCTCCTATTCCTCCTTGCCAAGGGGACCTTGCACTCTCCCAGCAAAAATCTGAAAGTTTCTCATGGCCACTTATTTATTAAAGTGGCCCATTGTTTTTTCTGTTTCCACAAGAACAGCACTGGATGAGCATCCCAAACTCTACACCCTCCTAACTGCCAAGAACAACATAAACAATCCCCTGTACCATCCCCAGGACTCATGTGGCTCCCCAGGATAGGAAAATTTTGCCATTTTACCCCATGATGCTTATATGCTTGGGTTTTTATTCCTTGCTACAGGACTCAACTGCCTGCACAGATCAGGGCTCCTCTGCTCTAAGAGGATGACAGACAGGGGATAGAGAAGAAACTGAGTAAACTGGAAATTACTCCCCAGAGAATGAAACAATACAAGGTGCAGCTGAAGTACATCCTTTGCCTCAAAAAATATTCTGGCAGCTCAAGGTCTGAAAGAACAGAGGCATCTGCAGTGACTAAGCCCTTCTTATAGCAGTGAAACACGCAGTATTCTGTCCCAGGAATCCCCTCTGGCACCCACGTCCAGGGCTGGAGAAAGTGCTGCCAGAGTACCTCCCTGGGCTGCCCTACAGTAATAAAGGGAAGTTTCACATTGGTGCTGGCAAGCCCCCAGTAACACAGGAGGGGCACAACTCATTACCTCTGCAATGACAAATACGTGAGGCACAGCTTCTTAGGGAAATCCTAACAAATAAAAACAAGTAACAAATAAAGAATACAAGGCAGTGAGGATTCAGTCAGAAAAACAGTACAGGGTATCTAGTCCCCAGAACTCATCATGCAATGGGTGTCTGCAGCAGCTCAGACTGCTCACATGGTCAGCAGCTTTACCCTCTAGCAAGCACCTTATCCCTCCTCTCCCTGCAAGCTGCCAGCAAGCCAGAATGTGCTGGGGACTAATGTGGAGCCCTTTCAGCAAGGATAGATGGCAGCCACAGGAGTCCTGTGCTCTTGCAGATAACTGATGTGCACTGAAAGCTGCCCAGAACACAACCCAAGTCTGGTGCTTTCTGCAGGGCTGAAAAAGCACCTGGAACTGACCCCCTTTGCTCTCCCTGGCATGCATGTGGTCCCCATGAAGTGGGAACATTTGCTTGGGATGTCATGCAACAAGGGTTAGAAGTGATGGGACTCCTTCATCTGTGACTCAGCAGTGGTGTCTAGTTTGGGTCTTTATATCCCAGTGATAACTCTATGGATGCCTTGAAGGGATCCCTTTCCTCCATCCTCTTATGTTTTTTAAAGCCTAATTTCCTTCAACAACAAGGCTGACCTTGTTAGAAGAAGCAACCCCTCTTCTAACAAGCCAATTTTGGCAAACCGAAGGGCAGAGGTCTGACAGAGACACCTGACAGGCTCTGGGCAGCTGGTAAGGGGCCTTCTCAGTGCCAAGATGAGAAAGAAAGGCAGAACTGGGGCATGCAGCACCCATGCAGCCCCTCCCTTCTCTTCCTGGCTGGCACATCCACCTTAACCTGCAGCTGCCCACGGCTGCCAGACCAGACACTCAAATCAGCATCCCCAGAGCTCCTGCACTCACCTGCCCATCCTCACCCACCAGCTCATTCATTACCCTTTGTGGCCCCCAGGCTGGCTCATGTCAGGCAGCATTTGGCACTGCTGTGCCTCCATGCCTGAGGAGATGCTGGCAGAAGCAACTCCCACTTTTGCCAAATGAGCCCTACTTGTGTGGAAGACTCAGGAAGGAGTTCAGGCTGGAGTTCCTCCTCCCTCACTGTCAGGTTCTGGCCTGCCACACAGCCCCTTCCCGCCTACTCCCATCTGCCTGCCAGCCTGGTGGCTACCTGCAGAGGCACAGCTGCCTGTCTGGGGACACAAGGCATGGGCAAAACATGCTGCATCCCTGTGGGCTTAGGGCATGGGCAGGAAGGCCCTACTCACAGCGTCCCCAGATGAAGGACAGTGGGAAACAGAAGGTGGGTGGCTTACACAGCTCCATTCCTTCTACCCACAACTCAGGAGGGGATCACCTCCCACCAGAGGTCCCATCCCAAGCCTACTGGCACAGAAAAATGACATGAAAGAATGACATTGCTAGCCAAGCTGAGGATGCTGGGCTAGCATGGAGGTGACACATGGGCTGTAGCCACCTCAAAGGGATGTTG
This sequence comes from Haemorhous mexicanus, assembly GCF_027477595.1. Taxonomy (NCBI): domain Eukaryota; kingdom Metazoa; phylum Chordata; class Aves; order Passeriformes; family Fringillidae; genus Haemorhous; species Haemorhous mexicanus. Next base: position 14,600,116 of record NC_082348.1, read on the forward strand.
ACCCTACAGCCAAGGCAGGAGACTGAAGGACTCAGGCAGTCCTTCCTCTGCCCCAAACTCAGAGCCACTCCATGGAGTCATGTCTGGTCTGATCCACTATTGCCCAGGCAAAGAGGGGCAAACATCTGGAAAGGCTCTTGACCCAGGCCAGGCCAAAAGGACTGTGCTGTTGATGAGCCCTGGGACACAGAAAATACCCACAGCAGATCATGGGATGTCCTATGCCCTGGGCTGAGGCACAGTGTCTTCTCCCCACTCCAGGCTAGCCAGTGGAAACTCCCTTACAGGAACCATTTCCAACTGTTCCCTGCAGAAGGGAAGGGGAGTAGCAAAATACCAGGCACTGTTTCTGGGAAGCCACAAATTGCTCCTGTCTGGCTGCCTGCTGTCCTTAAGAGATACCACCCAGCGCAGACTACACATCATTCTGCCCTGCATCAAAACCCAGCCTGGTGCTCCTGGGCTTCAGATGCTTTGGTACCATGCGACCCATAAGGTGGTGGGTGCACTCACATGGGGAAGCAGAGTCTGTGGGAACACTCCATTCCTGTCTGCTGACATTACAGAGTGGAACACAAAACTTCTTCCAAATGGCTGGGAGGCTCAAATTTTTGTAACACATTTTCATTGGTTTCTGGCAGAAAGGATCTATTGACTGCTGCTCCTAATGAACCGTGCTCGTTACAGCCACAGCCCACTGCTAGAGGACTTGCTGTCCTGTTCAACACCACCCCCAAAAGCCACATGCACTGAGAAGTACATGCACAACCACAGCACAACCCTGCTAAACAGCCCTCCTGATTATTATCATGATCATTATTATTTACAGCAAAGGCACTAACAAAATACACCACTTATACAGGAAGGTGTTGGAGAAAGACTTAATGGGGATCTCAGTTAAACCTCTAGCACAGGAACAACACAAATGTCACTTGTGGAGACTTTGAGAATTTGTCCAGTCCTTCCTCATCCCCAAACTCAGCCATCTCTGTTCAGAGGTGCTCATTGCATATGGGGCTTATACAGGAATTCCGTTCTTAGGATCCTGGCCGGAAAAAACCCTGAGTATTTTCCCCAACTTCCCTTCCCATTTGTTGCCCACTCCAGAGGAGGGGACATGCTCGACCTACATCAAAACTTCCTGGTACTGGCAGGCAAATTTGTCCCTGACCTGGACTTGCACCTGTGGCCATGATGGGAAAATAAAAATTCGTCCTTCCTGGTCAGCACACAGAGACAGCCACTGTGTTTGCATTCTCAAGATGCACGCAGGGAAGGGATAATGCAGGCAGGGAAGAGATGCAAAGAGAAAAGAGTCATCTCATCTTGCACCCTTTGGCAGCTGGAGAGTACAACTGAGCAAAAGCATTCTTGAGCTCCCCAGAGGCCACCAGGCTCAGCCCAGGCAGAAGACCAGGAGCTCTCACCCTCCTAATGAAGAACAGCTCGCTTACATTCCTGTCCCAGGCACAGCCCCCAGCGTGGTGGTGACAGCCCCCAGCCCAGCTGGAGTGGTCAGCAGGGCGGCCCAGGCGCTGTGCCTGTGCTGGGGTCACTGCCGAGACCACCGCCCTGGTGAGGTCAGGCAGTGAGCTCAGGCGGCCGCCCAGCCCGAGGCCATCTGGCACCCACTGGAGGCGGAGCAGCCAGGGCTGAAGATGGAGGCTCCAGCCAGTTCTTCCACTAGCCCAGGGTGTTGTCTGCTGGAGAGCCAGCTGCAATGTGCCTTGGACTTTGAACGAACTTTTGTGCTTTGGTGGGGTCTTGGCATCAAGCCGGTGTAGTCTGTCTGGCAGGGACTGGTGAGGGAGCATGCTGGTAATGCTTGCAGGTGATGAGAGGCTCAAATGAGACACCACACACCAAGAAGGACAGAATAACAGCAGGCCTGCTGGGACTGCCACCCCACCTCTCACAAGTCTCAGTGACGTGCAACAGACACTTACATCTATGTCACATAACACCCAAACGCTAACACTGAGGTGTTCTGAATGGCCAAACTCCATGTGTAAGTCATTGCAGAGATGTTGCACCCTCCAAATTGTGACCAGCCCCATCATCTGGCTTGGGTTATGATTTTAGGGTGGAACTAAAGTCCAGTCTCCTCTCCTGTGACTCCAGTGATTGCACTTAGGCCTCCAAAGGTCTGAAGTTAAGAAAGGTAACTCCCACCACCTCTTCAGTCTTGGTCCCCTTGAAGCCTGTGATGTAGTTCTCATGGGCCATGCTGTTTTACAGACACAGGAGAAGTAGTAAGAAAACACAGTCCCTATTTCATTCCCAGGGAATTAGGAACTTCAACAGCTGCCAAAGGCAGCAAAGCACTTTTGTGATTTGCAGAGTGTGGAAGGAAGTCTTTAGCAGTCAAAGCACTGTGAAGTGCTCCCAGAAACACCCACTCTGCCCCATCATACCCAGTCACCTACCAAAGACAGATGATCAGAATCCAATCAGTCCATGGCTCAAAAGCCACACAAGCTTTTGGAAGAGAGGCTCCAGGGTATTCCAGTATCCTATACCCCTGTGACAACATGGTGGAAGTTGATGAGACCTCACTCCCTTGTTCCACTGAGACACCTTTTAAGGGAAGGATATGGATCAGTAAGGCCAAGCTCAGAGAAGAGATGGAAAAGCATTCAGAGAGCTGACTTGGAAGGCTAGGACTTATCTCCATTTCCTTAAGCCAAGAGCCAGGAGGATGCTTGGGAACAGCTCAAGAATACCTGAAGAGCCTCAGAGAACAAGCACTGATGGCAGAGGGATGTGCTATTCGGTGGCTTTTTTTTTTTTTAAAGTAATTGTTTGGGCTTTGCTGAACTAGCCTGGAAGACCAGCTCTTTCTCAGGTTATTAATGTCTCCTCAGCAGAAACCTGTGGATACAGATTCTGCAGTATCAGCCAGGGCTCACCTGCAGAGCGTGAATATCAGGTGCTTGGGCTGCCCCCAGGTTCACACAGGATTCATGGGAAAGGAAGATCATCATCCTGATGACCTCTGTGTCCTCATACAGATCTGGATGGGGAAGAAATGCAGCTCAGCATGTGGGAAAGGAGATCTCAAGGGAACCAGCTCATGTTTTGGTCTGCTCTGGAAGTGCAGGAGCTATCTGTAGGAGTGGATCTCTGGGTCAGCATGACTTCGCAGTGCCAGCAAATGCCACGGAGGTGGGAGAGGTACAGCTATGGGAACTGGAAGCTTAAGGAAGGATCTGTGTTGCTATGTGCAAAAGGTACTTTCCTGAGTTGCCCTTCTTTACTGCAGTCACAAAATAAAACTCTCTGAGAGTAACTCAGTAGAGCAAGGAGAAAAGCAGGTTTGGATATGGGGAGCTTCATGATGGAAGCTCCTTCCCTACACATTGCTAGCTGTTAGTTCAGCAGTCTACAAGCACCCATGCTGTGCTGGAAGAGACAAGCTTGGGCACCTGCTGGTGGGCTAGACTGGTGCTGCCCTGAGATGTAACAATAAAGACTGTGGCTGAACAGGTGTTGTCTTTGTCTCTTTCCAAGGACTTCCCAAATCTGTTTACAATCAGTTCTCCATGCAGGTGTGGGAGTTTGCAATGCACATGCAAGACACACCAAGACCCGGTGACGGCCTGAATCAACAGGCAGCATAGCCAGAGACTCTGGGTTCTCATGACAATGATTTCTGTCCAAGAGAGAGCCCAAAATGTCCAACCAATAAAAGAATTGGGAAACTTTCCAGAGTTTCACCTTCCAGTAAGATGATGAGCAAACATCCATCCATTTCAATTAAATGATGCTGATGTGCACCATCTTGCAAAATTGCAGACACTCTGTTGTTAGATAGCTGCTTATATCAGCCTGACATTTCCTGAACAAAGTTATCTTCCAGAGAACTGAACTGGCAAGTGGAGGGGAAGGAAGTATTGCAGGATTAGATTTATATCAAGAAGCTCCTGTTGCTGATGCACTGATGATAGGAAGATAAAACGTATTTCCTTCACATCATCTGGAGACTGCAGATGTTCACCATTCCATATGTTGAAACTGCAGAAGAAGCTGAGAGCTGAATTATGACCCACAGAAATCTAAGTAAATCATCTTTCAATATCAGGGTGACCAAGACATTCTTCCTTCCTGGAAAGGATGAAGTAATTCAGACTTTCTTAGTCTCGCATCTTTTCCAATAAATCCACCAGAGCAGCAGATTTCATTGGTTGCAATAAAGGAGGCAAAACCCATACCAAGCTGCCAAGAAACTAAGAGCAGGAAAAATTAAAAAAGAAAAACTCAGAGGAGACTGCATGACAGTCTCTGACTAACTAAAGGTGAGGAAAATCTGGTTTAGCTCCTGCAAAGCATCATTGATTTGTTTACCAGCAGTTTCTCCATGGGGCTTATTTGTGACAAAAAGATGAGAACACACGTGCTTTAAGGTTTTCTGAATGAAAACAAAAGGTTGTTTGATCATCTGACCACCTGAGATGACTTGGAAAAAATCTTCCTGTGGCCACAGAAATGAAGGAGGTATGATGTGTCCATCAACTGTCATTACTGCATGAAAAATAAGCAGGCAGGGGGAACTTTTTGGATGCAGGTAGCTCAACATCAGCAGTGGAGGAAGTGTAACCAGGGAGATGGAATAAGTAATTTGCCCTCCTGGACTCCATGGGGCTTATCTTTAAAACTCAGGTGAACAGTGGTACCAATACACATGAGACATCAAGAAATCTGGTCTTAAAAGCAGGTGCTGCCAGGATGCTTGTCCCTTGCTCACCACAAAGAGACAGGAAAAGGCCCATCAAGGTGGAGCTGTGGAGATGCACCTGTGTGAGGTGTTGGACAAGAACTGTTACAACACCAAAAGTATTTCAGGTATGCAGCTGTGATTACAAGTTCCAGCCTAGTCTGGATTAACTTCTAGGCCTTCAGCCTCACTTTCACAGTTTTGCCTTAAACCAGATGGAAAAGCTGTGTAAGATCATCCATTGCTCATCTCTGTGTCAGCACCAGATGACACATCATCACATGTACCGTCCATCCTGACTATTACCTCCTCTGAGGGATGAAATTTCCAACCTCTCCCCTCAGGACTCCTTCTCTCAGAGAGCCTTTGCCTGCAGTAGGCCTGGATGTTATTTAATCTCTCAGTCCACCTAAGCAGGACCACAAAAAAGTACAAGCAGCTTGACATTCACACTCAGACAATATTGATAAGGAGAAATTTGCCCAAGCTTGATCCTAATGGGTGACTCTTGCCTCTCTTAGCCATGTTCCACCCTGTACCACTGCATACATTAGCAATTTCTTTTGCTCCAACATAATGCAAAGATGCTTTTGAATGTTAAAAAAATCCTCATGGGTCTCTATGGACAAAAGGTATAGACCTCCATTTTAGGGTGTGAAATTCCATGAAAGACAGCTGATCACACCTTGCCACAGATCTAGAGCCTTTCTGGAATGATAAAATCCTTGTTGCACTTTGTTGTTTCTCCTGCAACCTCAGGCCACTGCTGCTTTTACAAAACCAAATAACTGGCCACTGAAATGGTTATGAAATAATGCAGTAAAATTTCACCCACATCTACTATTTCATCAGGAAAGAAGGACACACAAGTAAGAGCAATGACTGTATGTCACTTTGTATTTAGATAAAACGTCTTAAGACATGTAATAATATCTTAAGACGTGTAGTTGTGGCAGCAGCATAATTGACTGCTGGACAGCTATAGGACAGGCATAAGACAATTCTTCCCTAGAAAAACTTTTCTCTTTTCCAGCATGTTCTTTAAATTAGGAAGTGAAAGCCAGGTTCCATAGTTTTCACTGGGTTATTTAATTACAGATTTTCATCATTAGTCCAACACATAACATCTGATTTCTTAAGCATGAATAATAAATGGCTCTGTTGATTTAATTGTCCTCTGATGAATCCCATCTGTATTTGGAAAAATAAAATATTTCTACTGTTTTTCTACAAAAAATAATTATGAATATTAGCCAACATTGCCCCCAAAGTTACCTTTAAGAAACATTCCTTCTTCTGTTTAGCTAGGCAATCATTTCCCTAAGTATCTGTGAGGATTACTTTCTTGCCCTTAAATAGCAACCAGACAAGTCATCTCCATCAACATAACAATTATCTCCATCATCAAGCCAGCTGTGTCCATCCAACAAGCAAACAAACCAAACTGCAACAACAACCTTACAGGCTCAAAGCTGCAAAGAGCTCTCCAGCTCTATCAGAGCCAACAGCCTTAGCTTTGGCCCCACAGTCCTTCGAGGACTGAGGCAGCTGGTTCCCACTGAGGGGAGAGGTGCCCAAAAGCCTTTGATTCTTTGGCCCTAGAGGAATGGTGCTCAGCATCCTGCAGGATCAAGGTCTGCCAGGCTAACAGGGAACAGTGTGCCAGTTTGCTGGGGGAGATATTGACCCCCCATTCCCACATTCTGCATGGAAGAGACAGTACCAGCGGGGTGGAGTTACAATGAAAAATGATGGGAATATCAGAGGGGTCTGGAGAATAAGGGCAATAGTGAGAGCAAGGCCTTGTGCACTTGCACACAAGAAATGCCCACTGACTTCACAAGGATAAATTTAACATGCCTTCTCAAAGTTTAATCTGTTGACAGAGCCTCTCCCTCACACTTGTCCTGGAAACATCATAGACAGAAGACTTAGCAAAACATGCTGAGAAATGGATTCCTTGAGAGCAAATTTGCTCACAGCAAATCACCAAGAGCAAATTTCTGCAAACACATTATGCTGGCTCCTGCTGAGATGAACTTCAAGCAGTGGATTGACATGAACACTAAGGGGTCCTCTCAGATCACTAGCATCAAAGAGCCACCTCAATAACAACATCTTGCTGAGAGTTGCCTTGGCTACACAGCTGGAGGAACACAGTGTCTTGTGGGGGTTGAGTAGTAAGGGGATGGGGGATGTCACCAGGTATGACGGGACCCTTCCAGGATGACCTGAGGCATGAATCATGAACTGTGCCCAGTGTTCTTAAATGGGCAGCCCCAGGATCCAGGAGTGCTGGCACAACTGTTACCCCATTCTATGTCCTTGCCCTGTGTATCACCCTGGGGAAACCCACTGTGGAGGCTCATGCTCACTGGACCCAGTGCGCCAGGTCTAAGGAGATTCCAGCATGGGGGGGTTAGGTATCCTTCTCCTTCTCACCAGCAGAGCCTCCTCATACTTTTGGCTATTCCAGTCCTGATGATAAACAGATAATATCTGCTTTTTCCCTGCAAAAAGCCTCCTTATGAACAACTAGGTGGTTATCAGGCTGGCTGCCAGTGAGTTCACACAGGCTAAAGATGATCTTTGGATCATCTCTGACCTCTGCAGCATCATGTCTTTGGGTCTTGTAGCTTCTCTGCTCAGTGCTGGAGGCTGTTTCTCCTGCCCTCAGTTGCTGCATTTCAGCAAATGTGCCATCTTTTCCCAATTCAGTTCTTCTTTCACACCCTCCCGAAGGCCAGTAGTTGCTGCCTGGGCATGCAGAAGTTTGCAGAATCCCAGAGACCTCAGTGCCCCTGACACCATCTCCTTCCACCTATGACACCAGCAACCACTGCCCTGGCAGGTGGACTGGCTGTCATTTGCAAGGCACAACTTCACACCTTCACTGGGAAGAATTTGCTTGTTTTAAATAGGAAAATTTGCCCTCAAGAAATCTCTCAGTGTGTTATCTTAGTCTAGCCAGAAAACACAAGCCACCTCCAAACAGAGGGGGTGAGTTTGGATCCACACAGCTGGCTGAGAGGAGGACAGATCTTGTATCTATCTCCTTCCTCACCTCCCATTGTTTGATATGCTCACCTGGTGTATCTCATTTCTGAGCCCTCAGTGGGAGGAGAGGGTAGGCTGATCTGTATGCCAGTATCTGATCTTCATGGCAAAATACGATGTGCCAGTCATAACCAGAACCCCTGCATCTAAGAGAGGTTTGTGTGCTGCCTGGAAACCATTCTGCCTCCAGAGACAAGAATGCTCCATGTGTGCGCTTGCACACATTAAATGTTTATGCAGGCGTGTGTGGGCGTGTGAACACGGGTACGTGTGTGGATATGCTCACACGCATATCTTCCCTGTGCAAATTAATAAATTAATGTTACTGCTCTGCAGCCCACATCGAGGGGCAGGTGTGTTCCAGCCAAATTCTCTACTTATGTCTGGCCTTGAATTTGCACTACTAAGTGCCTGGGTTAAAAAAAAAAAAAAAAAAAAAAAAAAAAAAAAAAAAAAGGGGCAGGATTTGCTGTGCCATGGGAACTTAAATCTGCCCTGTGTTAGCACAGGAAAACGAGCTACAACTGTTCTTAGCGGCTCACCCAGCTGAGAGTAGGACGGCAAGCCCGGAGGGGATGAGGTTCCCGCCACCCTTCGCAGGCTGCTCCCAGGATTTTCAGTTTGCATGAAGAGTTTAGGGAAGCGCTGCTGCTGCAGCAGCTCCCGCAACTGCTCCTGCATCTGCGCCTCCCTGGGCCCGCGGCGAGCAGCGCTTCCAGCCGTCGTTAGGAGGAAGCAGAGCACCGCGCTCCGGGTGCGGCAGCGCCGGGTGCCGCCTTTCCTCCTCTTCCTCCCCCTCTGCCCCGACACGTGTGACAAACTAAGCGACAGGAGACTCTGGGGGATGTCTTGAAGCTGGCACAGAAGGTACCCAGTCTTTCCTGCCCCCTTTTGTCAAGCCTGAGGGGACACCCTGCAGTGAAGCAAACGCTTCCAGTCGCACATGACTGTGCTCAAGTCACTGACGTGCCAAAGCCGCGACGATCATCTGGCCTCAGGATGCTGCTGCTGCTTAAGTATGACACAAGGAGGCACAATGGCCTCCTCCAGCATCCCTCAAGTTTGCAGAGGCTCCTGTTTGAGACCAGCCCCTGCTCTCCGCTGTGGTGGTGCAAGCTCTGGAGGGGCTCCCTACACTGACCTGGAGTGGGTCCAGGGCTGTGTGGAAGCTCGGGGCCAGCTCTATCACTCATGCACGCACGCACACACAGAACCACGTCTTTTCTCCGGTGAACTCTGCTGGCACTCGGCAGGAATTTCATTTGGATCAACTACTTAATATTCTCTCCTTCCTTAGAAACCAGGCTGCTGAAAAATCCTTCCAGCCAAGGCCCCTCCTTTCCTGTTTGAACCACCCCATCCCTTCCTCCCCCGTACACACACACACCGCAGAAACCCAGTTCTCTTGCTGGCACCTGATGGATTTCACTCTCTCTATTTTTTTTTAAATATATTGTTATTGAAACTCCAGATCAAAAGAAAAATGGAGATTTTCCTGTTTTGTGTCTGAGGTTTTGCAGGCCTGTTGATACTAGCTTTCACCTTGACAGCTCGGAGCTGCTTTGCACAATGGACCTGCGGCTCGCACCAGTCGGGTCCCTCCCGCAGTGACATGTGCACAAGCCAGCTCATCCCGAGCACCCTGCTCCCATGACCCCTGCCCTCACCCTCACCCCGAGCTCGGCATGGGGCTGCCCACCTGCCTCCCCACATCCCCTCTGCTCACCCCTGAAGCCCCGCATCCCCAAATGCAGAGCAGGCGAGTACGGGAAGGGGGAATGGGGTGGGGGAAAATATGTTGGGGAGCAACAAAGGACAGCACCAAACACAAGCTGCAGGAAATCTGTGCTCAGCAGCACTCCTCCTCCTCCACCTTTCAGCTGACGCTGCAAAGATGATTTTCTTAGGGCAAATTCTGCAAACCCTCCCCTTTCCCCTCCTGGTTATCGTTGGCTCACGGTTTCATAGGGAAACTTGCCAAGTCTTGCTCGCTTTCTAGAAAGAGGGCAGGAATGAGAGAGAAGGAAATATTTGACAACCTTTGTTTTTCCATGAGCATTTTTAGGGCAGCAGGCTCCAATCTGTGCCCTCCACTCCCTGGTGCTCAGCCTGACCTTGCTGTCTCAGCAGGAGGAAGTCTGGCAGGAGCAAGGGGAGAAAAATGGAAAGACATGGTATATTTCAAAGGAAACCTAAACAAAACAGAGAAAACCCAGAATCCTGCAGCCTGTGCCATAAAAGAAGCTCATTCATGTTTTTTTTCTTTTACCAGGAACAATCAATTGCAGACGTGATGTTTGGTTTTCAGTAAAGGACAGTGTCTGACTGTTGTGGGAGGAAGGACTACAGGGACCATCCTGTCAGTATCTACATATCCATCTACTTAAAGCAAGCCCTACTAAGGCTCTTTAATCCCACACTTGCTTTCCTTTCAGACCTCTGAACAAACCAGGAGGACATTCTGCTCATTACATCTAGCATTCCTCAGTACCACTGCCCAGCATACATATGAAGAAGCTGAGGCATGCTACCTGCAAGCATCTTGTCCCCAGGCAAGACATCTGCTCTCTACAGGAGAGCTAAGCCTGGCCTCCCAGGCTCTGGCTCTTGCAGCGCTGCTCAATGCATTTCTACCTTGTCCATAAGGAGGAAAGCATCTGCAATTTTAAACTTGGCCAGCACGAGGGCAGAAATAGATAGAAATGCAGTTTGATCTAGTCCTCACCACTGTCACATAGTTTATTTTGCAGAGTGCTGATTTTTTCTCAGTGGTTCGCAGCTCAGGGCCAATTTTGGTCATTGATAGATGGGAGGGCCAGGCCAGCTTCCCTAGTGCATGGTCCCTGTGCTGCTGGCCAAACTGGCAGAGGCCAGAAAGTTCAAGTCAAACTTAATTTCTTTTCTTGCCCTGTTGCTTAGAAACATGCCTATGAAAATATACTTTGTTCTCACACACTACCAGTTGAATGCCAAGTGACTTTTTTTCCCCTCTCCCATCCTCAGGAATTCCTGATTTATTTTTTATTTCTATTTGCAATTGCATAAATCTCAAGAGGAGCCTGCTGGTCTCCTGTGGCTTCTTGCAGCAGCCTTTCCAATCCAGGCTCATCTGCTGTCTGTGAACAAAACCTGTTGAAAAGAGGCCCCTGCGGCACTTGGGGAGTCCAAACTGGAAGTGCAGGTAGTGCCACAGGGTTGGTTTGCACAACAAACCTGTCACCGCTTTCCTGTCCCTCTCCTTGTTCGTTCAATGGGTGTTGAATCCCAAGACAATCAAAAACAGTGGAATTACAAGGGCCCTGGCTAAAGTTTTCACACAAAGCACCTGCTAAAGGACCAGTCTCCTTGGGAAGTGCAAGGCAGGTGAAATGGAAGGATAGTCACGCTGGGAGCCAAGTGCCAAAGCTTTTCCAGGTGTTTGTATGTGGCACCCTCAGCACAGGCACAGGGAATGGGTCCTGCTCTCCTGCTGGGTTTCAGCTGCATGGCTTTGCCTTCCCGGCCACACTGCCTGCCCCTGGCCACGCACACACACGTGCAGAGTAAATAAACACCAGGATGACGCACTCTGGGATACTTGGCCTATCTCTGCTGACAGTGGTTACTGCCCAGCTTCCTGGGCTCCCCAGCAGGAACGTGGCTCCTGGCCTCACCCTCTGCTCCCTGTGCAGGTCTGCTCCCATCCCTCATATCTTACAGCTGCCCTTCAAAAAACCAAGCTCAGCCTTGCTGTTTCTAGCTGATTAAAGGGAGTTTGGACATCTGATGTCATTCGAGGGAGGGGGGAATTTATTACACACAGAATTTGGTTTTGCTCTGAAGGATGGTGCGTAGCAACGCAACCACTGCCTGCAAGCAGCAAAGGGGAAAAAAAAATAAAAGCATCACAATTTATTAGGTGCTAGAAAGGAGAAACGGATTCCCGTTGCATGGGCATAAGCAGACGCTTGCTAACAATTAGAAATGACTGTTTCGTGGACCAAAAAAGTGAGGGCTTCTGGTTTCTTTGGCTTTTTTGCCAAGTGGTCTCCCGGACATGCAGACACGCTCCCTACCTTCCCTTCACACCATGGCAGAAATACGGATGTATTTGGAGGAATACAGGGAATCTGTCCTCACATGAGCTACAGGATCCAGAAATGGGAGTCAAATGAGTGTCAAAATGAAGGACCGCTTTCTTTCAAGCTTTTCTCATGTGCAAGGTACAAACATTTCAGAAGCTTGGCCTTGCACTGGTACTGCCATGCTCATCTTCATGCTTGCTGTTAACCTGTTCTTGCCCCTTATTACCCACACCACTGTTATTTTTTGCAAAGGTGTATCTTGTCCCTAATGCACCTGCTCTCTTCATCTCCCTGAGTTAAAGCCCATTGCCCAACAAAGATGTCCAGCAGCTGGCAGACAGAAAGAGCAGGCTGTAGTGATTCCAAGGAGGAAGTGTGAGGCAGAGCAACAAACCTGGGGGTGGCTGAGGACTTTGGGAACAGGCTGCTGATTTGGTTGAAAGGAGATGCCCTGCTCTCCTCTGCACTTCAATCTGCAGAGATCAGCTCGGGCCCCAGCAAGGTGGAGGATATGGTGATAGAAAGTTGTCAGGGAGAGGGTTGAAGACAGGGATGCAGGAAAGATGTAAAGGATGCAATGGGGGAAGGACTGGGATGCAGTTGTGACTAAAAGGGTGCATCTGGGAAGTGGGGAAAACCCTTCCACTGGAGATGGGACAATCAAGAGGCGATGATGGAAGGCAGGGTGGGGGCTGTGAGATGATGCAACAGGAGGTTTGACCACAGCACAGATGGAAAGAAGGATGGGAAAAGTGGCAGGGGGCATGGAAGAACAGCTAGGGGGATGGAAAAGTACCTACAAAGATGGAAAAGCAACTGTGGGTGTGGGTGGAAGAACATCGAGAAAGATGTGAAAGTAGCTGGAAAGGTGGAAAAGCAGTGTTGGGGGGGTGAAAGAGCGGCGGGAGAAGTACTGGTGGTGGAGAAGCAGACAGAAATGATGGAAAAGCAACGGGGGGCTTGGAAAAGTTGCTCGTGGAGGGGGTGGGGAGGAGAGAGAATGGGATAATAGCTAGAAAGATGGAACAGCAGCCAGGGTGTGTAATTGTGTGAGAGGAAGAGAAAAGTCAGGAAGAAAGGCAGAAAAGTAGCCACAAAGATGGAAAAGCAGCTGGTGGTGGTGCAGGGGAATGGAGGAGCCGGGAAGGCGAAAAAGCATACTGAGGGGGAGGGGGGGAGGGGGGATGGAAAACGGGGCGGAAAAATGGAAAAGTAGCCGGGAAGGCGGCAAAGTAAGTGGGAGCATGGAAAAGCACCTGGGAAGATGGAAAAGCAGCCGGCGGGATGGGAAAGCAGCGGCGGGGGCAGGGAAGAGCAGCCAGTGGGAGGGAGCAGAAAAGCAAGCGGAAAGATGGAAAGAGAGCCGGAAAGACGGAAAAGCAAGCGGAGGGTCATGGAAGAACACCCGGAACGGGGGAAAACGCAGCCGGGAGCTAGCGGTGGGGTGGAAAAAGCAGGCGGAAAGATGGAAAAGGAGCCGGCAAGGCGGATAAGCATCCGGGAGAGCTGCAGATGGAGGATCGGGGTCACTCACCGGCCTTGGCTTGCTCGCGGTAGCTCTTCTCGCTGAGGCAGACGGCCGTGCCGTGGAGCAGGGCGTGCAGCGGCTTCTCCTCGCCCTGGCGCGGGAGGCAGCGCAGCCCGCGGGCGCAGCGCTCGGTGTAGACGCCGCAGGGCTGCCCGGCGGGCAGGGCGCAGGTGAGGCAGCAGCCGCAGCCCGGCTCCTTCACCAGCTCGCAGCCCAGAGGCGACGGCGGGCAGAGCGACAGCGCCTTGGCATCGCAGGGCTCGCACTGCACGAAGGAGCCCAGGCACCGCGACAGCCCCGGGCAGGCGCCCAGCAGCACCAGGAGCCGCAGCAGCATCGCGGCGGGGATGCTGCGGGACGGGGCGCGGGGGGCTGCCGGGAGCGGGCGGCGCTGGCTTTCCGCTTGCCCCTTCGGGGGCCAAAAAAAAAAAAAAAAAGAAAAAAAGGAAAAAAATTAAAAGAAAAAAATTAAAGAATTTTAAAAAATTAAATTCAAAAAGGAAAGCGCAGCCCCTGCTTGCAGGCGCCCCACTCTGGGGGTTATTCTTGGGGTGCGAGACCCTCCTGCTTTTCTTTTGGCGCTAGGAGAGGGGGGACGTCTAGATTTCCTTTTTTTGTCTTTTTTTCCTCCCCCCGTTTCTCCTTTCAGCTTTTTCTCGCCTCGAAAGGGGGAATTCGCACCGCGATCCGCGGGAGCGCAAAAAAAGAGGGAGGGAAGGAGGGGGGAAAGGGAGCGAAGCCTGCAGGGGTAGCACAGCCTACAGGTTGCAGGGGGAGGCGTGGGGGAGCAGGGGTGTTTGGGGAGGTGGGACGGCTATTTCACACACTCGCTCACTCACGCGCACACACACACTCTTCCCAAAGGGCTGGGAGGAGGCAGGTTGGGAAGGGAGCAAAGTTCCTTGAAAACCAGTGTCCTGCTAATAATGCATCAAAGCAGTCAAGAGGAGAAGAGAAAAAAAAAAAAAAAAAAGAAAATGCAGGAGAAGGAAGAGGGGATGCAAAGCTCCCCTCCCCTCCCTTTTCTTCTGCAGGAGGAAAAGTCTCTCCCGACGCAGCGAGCTGCTGGGAAGCTTGGTATGAAGCAAAGTTGTGTTTCGATCGGCTCTGTTCAACTCTCCCGCTTTCCTCTTCCAAGATTTGCAAAGAAAAAAAAAAGACCAAAAGAGTAAAAAAAAAAAGTTTTCTGCAAAGTTGGAGTGTTTTGTTGCAAAGTCGGCAGAGGAGCGGTAAAAAATCAGGGGGAAAGGAAAAAAAAAAGAGGGAAAAAAAAATCCACTTTGTAGATCTCCCAACACTTTTCCCCTGGAGAAGTTTCTAAAGAGACTGAATACTGCAGAACAGGCTGTCTTTTAAATAGACTGCCTCTGGCTGCCTGCCAGCCCCTCGCTGCAATTTGAGATCCCAATGACACCTCAGCTTGACTAGGTGCCAGCAGCGAGGGCCCTATCAGTGCGCGCTCGGGCCGTGGGGGTGGGGTGCGCAGCTCCTGACTTCTGGGCTTCAAACCCCGGGCAGTGATCAAGGATAATATTATGAGGAGAGACAAGGGGAGGAGGAGGGGGAAGGGGAAGCCGAGGACTGGAAGGGGAGGGTGGGGGGAAAGTTCAGATCTTCACGGTTTAAGAAAAAAAAAAAAAAAGCAAAGTAGTTGCCGTTGGGTTGCAGGGCAGCCTGGGCTGCAGGGAGTCTGGTTGGGAGAGGTCAGGGCTCTGAGTTTGGGGAGGAAATGGGAGATTGAGTTAGCAGGGCCTGATGTTACGTGCTGTATGTACCCTGTGCTGGTGGGGTGCGGACCCCACCGCGGGCCGGGAGCCCGCGCAGCACCCGTGCGCTCCAAAGGTGAGCGCAGGAGGAGATGGCTGGGTGCCTGCCAGGGAGCTACTGTCGCCCGCCCGGGCCCAGGAAGGAGCCTTTGTGTGTGCAGGGTGCCCAGCCCTCCTCTCGTGTTCCCTCTGCCCCTGGGCGAGGTTTAAAACCGCAGCGAGGCTTTGCCCTGTGCCGGGGTACGCCCCTGACACCCCTAAACAGCAAGGGTTAACACGGCCGGACAGTGAGCAGAGGGAGGGCTGGGCTGCTTGTAGGCACTGTGTTAGATTCCTCTTTGGAAAAGTTCGCTGTTGCTTAGGGCATGCCAGAAAAGAAGGGGAATTTTGCCATGTGAAGTCCAATTTGCACGTTTTAGCTCATTCTTCTGCCTCTTGCCCTGCACAAAATGGGGAGGGAGAAGAAAAGGAAAAAAAAAGAAAGCGCTTTGCAGTGCTCATCCCCTGTCCTGGGCAGCTTGGGGTTTGTTGTCTTTTGTTCCACCGCTGCATTCCTCAGGGTTACTGTTCTCCCGGCCCTGGTCCTTCTCACTTGCCTCCCTCAGTTCTCATTCATCTCTAGGAGCAAGGAATCTGGAAGCGTAGGAGAGGGAATCTCCAAAAGCGGGGTGTGCAGCCCCCGCAGCTGTGCTCAGGGGTTACACCTGGAGCAGGGGGGTGAGCAGAACCAAGGGTGGGAGTCTGCTCAGAAGCTCAAGCACGGGGGCATCTACCAGGGCAGTGGGAAATTCAAAGGGATCAGCTAATTCTGAGCGAGGTTTATGTGCGATTCCAGTCAACCCCCCTTCTACACAGGCACACACTCCTCCAAAGCTTCATATTCCCCAGGTTTCTTTTTAGATCAGTCATCTGTGCAGCTGCATTGCATGGATTTTGCCACTAGAATGCACCCTTATCTATGGTAAGAGGACGGATGGTTGCTTAAAAGCATTAACTCCTTCTTCTCCAAAATTTCCAGCTTAAGGCTTTCTTTGCACCTCTCAGGTGTTCCTTGTTTTACAGCCTTTCTACCCTATGTGGACTCAGTAGTAAAGATCAAATTCCTGCTGTTCTTACCCCTTGCCCTTCAAAAAAGAAAACAACATTGCTTTGCTTGTTTTTTGCTTTTCTTTCTACCAAGAGCTTTTTCCAGAGGTTTTATTTATTACTACCTGAATATCTACTTAGATTGCAGTTAACTGAAAAAAAAAAAAAAAAAAAAAAGAGGCACCTTTAAGGTAAGAAAAACCCCAGGGGTTTTATCTTGAAGTGCTTTAAAATGGTTTCTCCAGTTGACACTTAGGGCTTTTACAGCATATTAATTGCATCCTGCCACTGTTTTTTATGAGAATCTGCCACTGGTCTGAATGGGTGCTTTGCAGAAAATACCACCAGGCAGAAAGTGAGCACTGTTCACCTGGAGATCTGGAAACACTTTGTGAGAGGGCTTGGGGCAGGAGGAAAATGGCTTTCCTCATTCTCTCATCTGCCCTGTAAGAAACAGAGTGCCCCGTATTAATACCTGGTACAGAGACAGTGAGAGTGTCTGAGGGGTGGAGGAGAGGTTTCACTCCCACTCCTACCTGCGAGACACAAAATGGTGAGGCATGTAGAGAACTGCCTCCATCAAGCCCAGCTGCAAGCCCTGGCATGGGAGGCTTGGGCACGGCTGGATTGCCACGGGGCAGAGATCCTGCGAGGGATCCCAGGGGAAGCTGCTCTAACTTAGGGCTGTCCGGGAAATTTCTCTTGGACCAAAACCCAGGTCACGTGAAGTTGTCTTGCAGCCACCCTCATTTCACTCCTGTGCTGTCCTGCAAGGACACTCATCCACAAAAGCTAGCCTGGAAACTGAGTTGTATCCTCAGCCAGGAAATGACAATATTTTAGCTGTGAGAGGTGCCCTTTTGGCAGGTTTCCCCCCATTTTATGAAAGTAGTCTCAGCTATGGGGATCTTAGGGCTGCCACCTGTACTGACCCACCGAGGTCAGCAGTTGGGATGGAGGTGCAGATGACCCCTGGTCTGTGCTCTCTCCATGCTTTTCACAAGGTCTGTCTTTATGGCATCTTCTGCTGACACCAAAAAACGCCCATTACCCTGGCAACATAAGACAGCCACAGGACAGTGTGCAGCGTATGGCTGGCCGTGAGCTGTAGGAGAGCCTGCAGCTAACAAAGATCACATTTCTCCTGGCTTGTGCTCTTCAGGGGAGATCACAATCACGTTTTATGTTTATAAGACATGCTCTCTTATTTCGAGGGAGTGAACAGAGAGTGTTGAGAGGAAACCAACGTTTCTGTTAGTGCCTTCTCATGTATTTCATTGCTATAGGCTCTATGTGTTACATATAGCTCTGCTGCAAAAAGAGAAATAATTATTTGGAAAGCAGTTACTGTTCTTAACATATCAGATATGTTACACTTCATTATGATAATCTCAGTAATATGCAAAAGACTGACTTTCCTGGGTATGATAAAGAGGATGGAACACATACTTTAATCAGTTTGGGCTAATCTGTGTGTTTTGGAAGCACTTAGAACATAAAAAAAATGTTCAGGCTATCTAGAAAGATTAGGAGCTGAATGACAGATACAAAAGCAAGATACTTTTTTCTTCTCCCTCCAAAACCATTGTTCGATTTTTCTAATATGAAACTCATTAGCAAAATAATGCTTATACAGGAGAATGTATTATTTTTTTTCATGAGCAAGCATTAAAAAACACTGAATAGTTGTGAAATCAGGTGCCTGAAGCATCGTTCTGGAAAAAAAAGAAAAAGCCAGTACTTCTGCAAAGCTTGGAGGGAAAAACGACAAGCAACAGAAGTAGAACTGATGGGACAAGTCTGAGACAGAAGTGTGGAAAGGAGAGATGAACACCAGCAGGAGGTGTAGATAACAGCACAGTATTTCACTTTGCATGGAGACTGCATTGAGTGTCAAAAGTAAAATGTGATTTCTTCCCAAGATATTTGTTCTTCCCTTGGACAGTGCCTTCTTGCTTGCGATGATAACCCCAACAAGTGTTTGCAACTTTGTGCTGGGAGCCCCTTTCCAGCAGGATCCCACAGCCCATCCCACAGCAGTGGATGTAGTAGAGCTAGCGAGGGCTAGGTGGCATACTGGATACGTTGGAGAGTCACCTCTAAGGACTTCCTTCCACATCCAGCAAGGGCTAGGCTGAATGAAATTATCTCTTTGCAAGCAGCTTTCTGTGTCATTAAAAAAACAAAGCAACCGATGCTTCCAGTGAAGACAGCATCAATGTTTTGCTTTCTAACATGCCTCATGGGGGTATCAATTTTAAACCGCATGTAGAAATGGAGTCTCCCCCCACCAGATCAGCGCCTGGGTGTTCTGCGGGGCCGTGTTGGCTCTGTTTCACATTATCAGGGCTCAGCTGCCAAGATTTCCAGCGGTGATGGGTGACTGGGGTGCCTTCACCTCCCAGTGGCCCACACAGGTCAGCTTGGGGTGCAAAGTGGGGGGATTCAGTAAGCAAGGGACATCAGATCCTGGGCTTCAGGAGGTCCTTCCTCAGAGACTTTCACAAGGACTGAAGCGTAAAGGCTGCACTGGATGTTTAAATGATAGAGGCAGAAATAGCTCAGGGGACAAATTCCTCTTGCCTGAGCACAGATAAAATTAATTTCTTCTGCTAACAGGGAAAAGACAGATGTTTCATCATGAGCAGACAACACAGGTTCCTCTTTGCACCTTCCTGGCTGGAGCAGAGAGCAGAGGTCATTGTGTTGCTGGTGGCTCTCTCAAGGACCTTGGGGGTGAGCAGTTCAGTGTCCCTCGCAGCACCGTGCATGGCCCAGCAACAAGTGGGGCTGTGAGTCTCCTGCCCCACTGGCCATGCATGTCATGGCCATGGCGCCACTTATGTACCTGCTTCCCTGGGGCATTGGAAAAGTGCAGTCTGACTCTGGGGGGAGGTGCTCCATGACTGGGGATGAGTTGCAAAAGAAGCTTCAATTTCCCTTATCTGTGCAACAGGACTGCTGAGGCTTTTGTGTCTCGGAGGGGACAGGATGAACTTAAAGGACTGTCTTTGTAAGTGGCTGGAGATCTTGTCAAGGTGTTCTGCAAGCTGGAAATATCCATGTGATTCACTCGCTTTCCACCTCCACCTTCCCCCGCTTCTTGCTGCCCACATTGTTTTTTTGTTATTAATTGTTTTAGATTCAGACAATGCCTCTCCTTTGGCCTCAGGCAGACACACTGGCTGAATCACTAAAACACTTTAACACACATCTGCTGAGGCAGCAAAACTCAGTATCTCGTTCTCTCTTTTTCTGCCTCTCCAGTATCACAGTCAAAAGGTGACTGAGACACAAAGTAGATCCGAAATTGGCTGAAAAGGGAAAGTGCTCCCAGCTGAAGTGCAGAAAACACCTGCATCTAATAAAAACAAATGAGAAACATCATCAATAACCAGGAGAAAATGTAGTGTAAATAAAGAAAGAGTATAAATTCAGATGGTCTCTGGGAAACTTGAACAGATGCCCTAGCCTGCTGTCTTCTGGAGGTATTGGCTAATTATTTACCTTGTAGTGAAATAAAATACTGGGGCTTGCCTTGTCTCTCTAGCACAGACTCAGGTGCTCTAGAAACCTTCCTGTGCATGTGGGTGCCATGGTGATGGGTGACGCAGAAATGCAATAGATTGTTGCTGTGGCAGGAGAGGGGCATCTCCTAGAAGGAGTTGTCCTAAGAAGGATACTCCTTTCTGCCTGTGTAAGGCTTCACATGTTTTGAGTACTTGGATAATGATTCAAGGTAGAAAATATGTTTGCAGCTGTCTGAGAATCTTGAAGTCCCTTACAGGGTGTGTTGGGTGGAGGTGGGATGTCCTTTGCCTCTGTGGTCATGTACCTGCCACTGGCCCCATGAACAGCAGTGAGGAGTACTTTACCTTGGGGAGATGACTCCTGACTGTGACCTCCCTCCAAGCCTGCTCTGTGCACGTTCATTCCTGAACCTTTGCATAGTGCCTGAGGAGCTGGCATGAAAATATCCTCTTGGAGCCCTGCTGATTTCATTTTTTCTTTTTTCATCTTTCAACCACTCTGGATTCCCTTCTGCTCTGTGCATGAGCCAATTTGGATATAGGCTTTTCATCTCTTTTTGTGATGCCATGTGCCTGAAAATGTTCTTCTCTGAATCAGTGTTACCACCAGGAACACACCAAATCCCCTGTCTGAAGGGCAGGGACTTTAATTGTCATGGAGAGACTCATGGATGGGTGTCTGGTTGCACCATTGACAGGAGTGAGTATGGATGGTTAGGAGGCTTTCTAGGGATGAGGACATATAGTCCCTATAGCCTGATTCTGAAGAGTTCTCAGAAACCCTCCTGTCTCTTCTGCTGAGGTGCTGCAGAAGATTCCAGGGACACCCAAACTACTCTGGGATCTGTGGATAGAGTGCTGGCTTTTACCATTTACAGTCTTTTTAAATAGGGAGAACTCTCCTGTCTGTGACTATCACACCTTGATTTCTTGCTGAGCTTTCTGCTGGTGGGATGCCTGTGTGCAGCTGCCTTCATTAAATACCCACAGTGAGCAGTTGTATTGTTCAAAGGACAATTAAGGTCCTCACCAAATTAATCGAGGCTGCAGCTTAGAGCCTCAGCTTCCCCGATGGGAAAGGAAAATACCCTGTCACTGTCCCATCCCAGACACATGCATGGAGCCTCATCCCTGAAGGTCTGCAGAGTGCTGTAAGATCAGAAATGCATGAAGCATTTCAGGGTCCTCCTGAAACTCTGGGGACAGCAGGTTCTGTGGTGGGTGTGCGGGCTCATGCAAGACTGGATGGAGATGGTCCCAAACCGGAGAGGCCCTCAAACCCTGCTTGGATACATCTTCTTCTCAGCCACCAGTAACTGGCCTGGATGTGGGCTCATGATTATATCCCTGAAGTAATTCCCTGGACTTCTTACCCCCACTCTATAATTATTCATAGTTATTTTCTAATGCCTGTCCTACCACTTGTTTTCTTTCTGGCTTTCTTTTTCTTCCGAGTAATGAAAACACATCAATGGCCTTTCTCCAAGAACAGTTATTAAAGCCATCACCCCTGCCTATCCCCCCTCCCCTCGTTTAAAGCCTATCAAGCTCCATTGGATTTGTGGCCAGAGTTTGCATCAAATTACTATTTTAGGGTTGCCAAAATAAGCACAACCAGAAAGTTTGGAAGGGGGGGTGGGGAGGGAGAAAGAAGAATAGGGAGAGAAAGTTATAATCTTCCCAGATCACTATTAATTACATTTATAATAATTATACTTTTCCAGACAGTTACACTGCTGACAAGTAGGAGGATCAGCTCTTGCAGGGCAACCTGTGTGTGTATTTTGGCCTTTGCTTTTCCTCTACAACAAATCCTTTGTGACTTGCAGCTGTTGCTGGGACACCTCTGTCCCCAGTGTGATGGAGAGGACAACGTGTGTGTGCAGGGAGGGTGGATGGCTTTACTCCCTCAATGACAGAGCTTGCTCCCACAAGCAGGTCCCAGCTTGGCTTGCCAATTTGCCACCTCCTCTGAGGCTGAATTTCAGTGCCTTGTTTTGTTAATCTTGATGGTCTGGAGCACAGCAGAGGTGGGGTGCAGGACACAGGACTGCGGATAATTGTCTAAAACTGTTGCTCAAGGCAAGGAAGTATTAAGGGGTGCTCTCTTGTGGCTCTGGACTGAGCTATGCCTCCTGATCTCCTGGGAGCAAGCTCTTGCATGGGTGGATCTAGTGGATAAACAGAGCAATTTGGAGTAGCTCTCATAAGTCAGACTGTTCCTCATGTGTCAGAGGATATTTATTTATTTATTTAAAGGGGTGTAGCAATTAGGGAAGAAAACAGAGATGTCAAAAGGCCCTTGGCTTTTCTCCAACCAGCTCCTTCTTCTGGTGCCTCTTTCTGAGGCCACTGTCCTCCCCAGTCTCCTGCAGTGCTGAAATCCCTGACTAGTGTCTGCCTTGCACTGCAGCCAAGGTTATTCCCTGCTCTCATTGCCTTTGCTTGACATTTCCTGCTTGACACCCCCTCTCCTATCCAAAGTCAGAGGGCTGAGAACCCAAATACTCATCAGAAGCAAAACCTCAAAGGCATTAAACACATTTTGTCATTGACCCAGTTATCTTAATTTTCAGAGCTGTCTTACTTCAGACACATCAAAACTTTGGATCTCACATAGTCTCACCTGTAATGTGATAGATTTTATGTTTTCTACCAAATGTCCTTCCTAAAACTGTGTATTACGCAGGCCCCTCAGTGAAGAACAGAAACACCCTCTTACTAGTGGGGAAACATTTTTATACATCTACTTTGCCTCCTGCCTGCGAATCCTGATCCTCAAGGGACAACTAAAGTAATACTGACTCTTGGACTAAAATTCATAACCCTCCTGCCTATGTCAAATCACAGCCTCAACTAGAGATATTAATTTTATGGCATATTATAGCTTCCCCTGCAATTTACCTGTCCCCCAGGATTCTAGAGGCAATAATTTTCTGTCTGTCTGTCCATCCAGGACCAACAGATTTTTTTACCTCCCTTTTCCATCTTCCTCTGCTTTCCAGTTGCTGGCTCCCTTAAGATAGACAGGCATGGCCATCACAGCAAAGAGACACAGGTGGTGTTTGTGAGCCAGGGACAGATCTCCCTGGCACTCCTGGCAGATGGCTTGCAGCAGTGGTCCCCTTGTTCTCTCACTTGTGCAGTAAGTGCACAAAAGTGCACTTTGCAAAAGTGCACAGAGCAAGAGCTGAAGGGCCTCACTGCCAGTCTACCACCTTAACTCCCTTACCTCCTTGGTGAGGGGAGGCATTTTCACCCTTTGAACAACACCTTTCCCCTTGTTTTCCCTAGGAAGCATCCCAACTCCCATTTCTGCCCTGCTTGCTGCCTGGCATTTCTCATGGATACCCCAGCAAGAGTCCCTGCCACCATCTGATGAACAGCCATGGGACACACTGGTCCATAGGGATGAGACTGGCCCTAAAGATTGTTTCATTCAATGTTAAAGGAAGTAATAAGTGGTATTAAATTAGATGCATAAAAAGTAGTATTAGAGCACATGCCTAAAAAGGCATGTTGAAATTAGAGCAGATGCAACAATCCAGGAAGGAGTTGAGGGAAAGCAGAGTCTGTGCCCAGCACAGAAATAGTCAGGCCTTCAACATACAAGTGTCTCTTGGGCTCCCAGACTCAGAGCACACATCAAAGGCCTGAACTTGGTCCAAGCCATCATTTCTATTTTTTCCCCCGTGCACCCCTCCCTTTTTCTTTTCTTGAGGAGGGAATCTCCACAGCCTCCTATGAACCAAGTTTCACAACCTGGGGCATATGGCTTTCTCTGCAGTTTTCCTATTTTCCTTTCACACCTGTGCTGTGGTAGGCTAAGAGAGAAGGAGAGAGAAAGTCAGAGCCACTTATGCCTTGAATTGGTCCTAACTCCTCAGAGAGTCACTGGGAGGTTGAATGAAGCACATGGGTCTCACAGCAGGAGCCAGCACCCTCGTGGATCTTTGCTGGGAAACAGCATATGAGCATATGAATGTTGTGCTTTTGCAGCCTGGGGAAATGCTGTGACTCAAAACACTCGTGCCAGCGGGTGACATCTTTGTGTTGGGATGCATGTGTCGGCACCAGGAATTAATTCAGCATTTCCCCTGCATATCAGGCTGACAGGAACTCGCTCAGACCGAAGGCATGCTCCGGCACACGTGACATTACGTCTTTGAGGGCACTTCTTGCAGTGGTCCCGGGAAAATGCCAGCCAACTCTGTGCTGTTTGGCAAGAGGACAGTGAAGGCAACAGGGCAAGAAAGCACAGCCCTCCTACAAAAGAAAATTCCAGGAGACCTGCTTCATAGCTATGGGCTGTACATTCCACTGGGATCTGTGGACCTTTGGTCACCATCCCTCTGTCTGAAACAAGTCTGGTATAAACGGTGCCTTAAAATATTTGGTTTCCTCTAGGGCAGTTAATTTTCACATTTCAGATTGGAACATGAGATTGAACCAGTAAGTACAAAATGGGCAACAGGTAGTTGAGGGCTCAAGTCAAATGTAGACCAGCTTGACAGGGTAGACTCAGCGGACAGTGCCGTGAAGACCAGGCAATTTACAATAGTTAGGAAGAGGAGCAGGGATCTCCCTCTCCTGTCACATAAAGAAGCTGGAGAAACCTTTCTTGGTCACATGTGGAAGGACCGCAATTAACAAGCATTCTGGCAATGATGCCATCTCTGCCAGCATTCATATACCAGTGTGATGGATTCTTCCTCAGGACAAGAACTTTATCTGTGAACAAAAGTCTCTGCATTAAGTGTCGGCCAAAGGAAAAAAAAAATCATTCCTCCCACGTGCCTTCATTTTTATGGCCCATTTGCACTCTTTTTCCGGAGTTTTCAGCAGCCTCTTCAATCTTCCTGCAGAAGTCCCTGAGGACAGTCTGATCCAACATAAACTTTACTGTAGCAGCTTTCCCAGGTGACTGGCTCCTGTAGCTATTCTCTGTGCTCTAGCTCTGCCTGAAGTCACTACTTGTTGCCAGATCCTTGATACTTTTCTGAGGTCTCCAAGTCTGTGAATAGCACATTGCCTGATTTCCCATCTCTTTCTTGACGTCCTTCTTGTCTGCCTCTTAAATTCTCATCTTTCCAAACCATGGCCAGAGTTTTCAGATCTTGTATGTCACACTCTCTGCTGAAACCTTCCAAAGTCCAAACATATTTCAAGTCTAATTGTGGAAAATTTTGGAGGAGATCACAGTTAGAGTTGTATAAAACCTTCACCTCATCCTCTACTGACACTCATAGAGGCATAGCACAGTAAAATTTTTGGGGTCAAAAGAGGCATTAAAGGTTATCTCATTCCAACTCTCTGCCATGGGCAGGGATATCTTCCACTAGACCAGGTTGCTCAAAGCCCTTTCGTGGCCTTGAAGTCTTCCAGGGATGAGATAGCCACCACTTTTCTGGGCAACCTGTTCCAGTGCCTTACCACCCTTGTCATGAAGAAGTGAAAAATATGAATGCAGTACCCTGTCCTTGCAGACTCCATCCCATCTGTCCTTATGCATTTATAAGTTGATTATCTGGTTGAAAGTAGTTGTGGAGCTATTTTGTGGTTAAAGTCAGGTGTGGAAGATCTGAGTTGTTCCCAGATAGGTGTGGAAGATTTGAGATGTTCACAGATCTGAGAGTTTTGGTGGATGTTGACCTTTCCAGGGTCAGTTGACCAAGTGGTGACTGCTTCAGTGTTGGCAGTGTTCCTCTAAAACAGCCTGGCTTTTGTACCTTGGAGTCCACTGCTTTTCCAGCAGGCTTGTGAGCCCTTTGGCTGATGGTTGCTCAGCCTCCAGGGCCCAGGCAGGAGCGGGTGGCTGCAGTCACCCTCGTACAGCTGCAGCCTGCACAGGCTCAGTCAAGACTGCATCTGTTCCAGCTTGTGGATGAACCAGAAGGGCCACTTCTGCCTGAAGAGGTTGCTGGAGAGTGGCCTTACATAAAGTTTGGACCTGTGAATTCTGTTACTGTAGCTGCCTGGCAACCAAGCATGATGTGTGGCTGCTGCCTTACAATCACCAGTCTTTTTCCTCTCTGCCATAACCAGTTTCCATAAGCACTGAAAGGCAGTATCTACAAAAAAACTCAACAAAACAAACCATGCAAAAAACCCTCTCTGTTGAGGGAACAGATTAGTTAAGAGACTACATTTCCTGCACATCAAATGGCTGAGGGCATACAGGTTTCTCAGTTTCTAGGGCACTGTAAAATCAGACACAGTAGGAAGGGGGAATGAAATTAATGGGTAAAGTGTCATGGTCTGCTCTCAACCAGAGCATTCTCACCAAAAGTGATGAGGCTCTGCCAGTGAAGGCATGAGTGGGATTTGGCCTTGCATCTGTTAAATGGGGACATTACCATAGTACCAGATGACACAGCCTAGTTCTCTGAAACCAATTCTGCTAAAGTAGAAAAGATTTGTTAGAAGGCTGCAAGGTCAGGAAAGCAAGATTATTGATTTAGCAGCCTTCTGCTGTGCTGGGGACCCCAGGCGATGGCATGCACAGCTCTGCCCAGTGTTTCACATCTTTGCTTTGTCATTTAAAGACTTGTAAAAAGAACAATGAGACATTCTCCTTTCTTTCTCTTCAATATTTGCACAGTTGGAGTAATTCTTACTCTGTACTTTTTTTTTCCTCCTCAGAAAACAAGTGCTTCAATGCCCTTATTTTCTAAATAAACCGAACATGCCCACACAAGTGCACCCACGAATATGAGCAGCCCAGAGCGCATGACCACAACAACGAACCATTTTGTAGCACAGTCTTCATGAATATCCTGTTCAGACCAGCCGAGCCCCCTGTTCATAAACAGCTCTATAGTTCCTATTAACCAGCAGCCCTCCAGTAATGATCCGTTCTGTTCAGCCCTGTACCCTTTGGTGACCTCCCAATAAAAGACCCTACTATTGCTGCGCAGCTTGGCCACAATTAATCAGCGTAACTCTGGGCTTGCAAATTACTTTCACCCTTGCCAGCCATTACTTTTGAGTGACCCTACAATAACAAATCGAGATCCACTGCTGGCAAAATAGTCAAACTTGGCTTTTTTTTCCCCAAATACCTCAAAATGGCTCTCTAAATAATTTTTTCCCTATCCATTTTAAAAATTAAAAGGTTTAACCTGAGCAGAAAGGAATAGTAATTTGGAGGAAAAGGCAGAGATCTCTTTTAATGGGTTAATTGTCCAGTTAGGAAAAAGAAGGAGCACTTAGTGTCAGTCTGGAGGATCCAAGTCACAGATCACATCTGTGGAACTCTAGAGTGTGTGTCCCCACCCCAGAAGAGGAGACTGTAACCCATCTTGTGCCTGGGCCTGTCTCTTGCCTGAGGTCCCTATCCAAAGGCTTAGCAGATGCCGTGGCAGCTGTGCTGGGGAGTGTGCTCACAGTTCCATGCCAATGCTTGAGCCCCAGCCCTCTTTAGCTTCCTTGTGCAAGTGCAGTCACAAACCTCTGGTTTGTGCCCCCTGCACCCTCCCTGCTCTTTCTGGCCAATGCTGTGAATGAGTCACTTTTTCCTATAGCCGGTAGTTAATCTCCAGCTCTCTATCTGGTTGCCAGTCTTCAGGAAAACTGTAGAAATGTTGCATCTTGGAGCACCCTCCAGTGCTGTCAGATTGAGTTGAAATGGGCCAGTGGGTTGAAAAGCTACTGTAAATTCATGGGGATGTGGAAATGCCCATAACCTTAAGAATAAATATGACTGTGCACCATTCAGTCTGTGGTGTCTGGTGTCACAGCATTGTGGTGGCATTTTCACTGTGTCCTTCATAAGCTTCTGCCAAAGTCAGAGTCTGGAATTTGTCCTGTTTCACCTTGTTTTAGCACCTGGGGTTGAAATGAATTTTAAAAGCAGAAGGAAGCACAAAGAGCTGGCACACAGTGGGGTCCTGGCTCTGATCTCTCCAGAGCCACTGACTCACTCTATGATCTTCGGCAAAGCTGTTGACCTGCTTGTGCTTTGTGCTACACAGCTGGAAAATTGAGTAAAAAAAAAAAAAAAAAAAAAAAAAAAAAAAAAAAAAAAAAAAAAGCCAATGAGAACTTCACTCAGAAGAGCAGATGCACAAATTTTCTAGATAAACAAATTACCCAAGCCCTGCCACTCCAGTGTCCCCAGTCCTCCTCTCTTTGCATCTTATAGTTAAAGCAACAAGCAGTTTAAAGTTGAAAATCTGGGGCTGTGTTTTCTCACACGTTCTGGATCCTCCTTTAACTGTGAAAATGTTCAAAGTGAAAACTTGACCTGGCAACAGTTTCTGAATGACCTCGATCTGGCTGTGAAATCCACTTCAGCTTTGCAGGAGCAAATTTTTACAGTCTTCTCTGGTGGAGGAACAAAAAGATTTTTATTATTATTATTATTTTTCTTCAAGAGGAAACTTTATACAGACTGAGTGTTATGTTTTCTCCCAGCACTCAAGGTCAAATCCGTAGTTCTGGTCTCATTGTTCCCCACTCACTTTATATCACCCAAAAAAAATAAACCCCCTTCCCTGCTCTCACTGCAGACACCCTACGGCAGCAGAGGGGAAGGACAGAAGCGCAAGCAAACAAACGTGACATTTCTGCCATTGCAGCATCTCACAGTAAAGACACGTCTGGGCAATGTGATCATGTAACTGGAAGTTGCTAATTATAATTGCTACCTCCTAATTCAGAGGAGTAGTGACTCACAGGAACCCTGGGCTATCCAGGCCTCCCAGATCCAAGTTCCTCAGACTACAAGCCGTGGCACTGAAGATAAAGGCCTCCAGTGGATTACCTTCAAGCTGTAACTCAAAAGTGGTCAAAGACACCACTGATGAAGATATCAACTTCTCTCCAGCTTGGTAGTGAGTGTAGGGTAAGAAGCTGTGGCTGAATGTCTGTGGCTCAGCGGGAGCCAGCTTGATCCTCCTCAAGCACGC
This sequence comes from Haemorhous mexicanus, assembly GCF_027477595.1. Classification (NCBI taxonomy): domain Eukaryota; kingdom Metazoa; phylum Chordata; class Aves; order Passeriformes; family Fringillidae; genus Haemorhous; species Haemorhous mexicanus. The sequence goes on from NC_082348.1 coordinate 14,628,770, forward strand.
AGTGCCAGAAGCCCTCTGCCAAGCACTGCAGTGATTTTCTACTGGACATTTTTGCCAGGACACTGTATGCAGCACCAACCATGCACTGGTTGAAAAAGAACATTTATGTTTGTTGGAAAGGCTTCCCCTGTGCGTGACAGTGGCTGTTTGCATGTGCAGCCAACACGCCTCACACCTCGTCAAGACTCACAAGTGCACACAGCACAGGACATTATTATGTATGTGCCTGCACACTCTCACAAAGCTGAGCCTTAGGTGACAACTAATTCTGAATGATGTGCTAAAAAATGTAACAGGTATACAATAAAGACTAATCCTAACCTGAAAAAACACTTCTTTTTATCTTCTGGCATGGTCCCTGGACAGGAAAGCCTAGTCTCTGACACTGACTTTCCCCACAGTCATAGACAAGTGTTAGCTTCAACTTCTTAGTCTTAGACACTAGGCATGATAAACATGTCCTTTTACTTGGCCAGCTCATACCTCTGTTTCTGAAGCTTGGCCTGGGGAATAGCATGTCTCATTCCCAGTAAGGATTCTGGAGATGACTACCACAGGATGGAGGGAAGAGAATAAGCCAAGCTGGATTGATTTGTGCCAGGCAGACTTCAGAGTATGGTCCTTGATCTTTTAGTTACAAGGGTATATATGGCCTGCATTTCCAGAATTGTAAATGAGACACCACATCATCAGGGTTGAGAGAGTAACACACTGAGGAAAGGGAGTCAGGCCAAGGACATATTACAGTATTATCTTATTATTCCTTCACACTCTCTTTCAATTGAACTGTGTTCCCTGTCCCGCATTTTACACGTGATTATAGACTCTCTGGGGGCAGAGGCCATCTCCTTGCTGCATTTGTGTAGCTGCTGAAACAGTGAGATCATGTTCTTGATGAGGAAGAATTTCTGCACGCCAGGGATGCTGAAGATGCCAGGATGCTCATGGGAAGGGCGAAGGAGCACTCGCCTGCTGAGATGTTGCTCCACAGCAGAGTTAAAGGTCTGTTTGCTTGTCTCACTTATTCCAAGTCAGCAGGGGCTTGGTCATGGCCATCTAAGGAATATGTGCGTGAGATATTGCAACCAGACAGTTCATTCCTCTGCCCACAGAGGTGTTTCCACATTGGAAAATGCCTCACTTGCACAGGAATTGCCCCTGCCACCAGAAATAACTAAACATGTAACTAAAATGTAAGGTCTAAGGAATATTGTCAGAAGTCTCTTTAAGGTAATTTTTATTAGGTGTTGGATGTCCTAGTTGAGGGTTATTTTCCCTCTTAAAGGCTAACATAGGAAAGAATCACACCATCATCTCAGCCCTCCCATGAACTGCCGGCAGACCATGTTCCCGAGGGGAATGGAGGCAGTGGGATGAGCCATGCTAGATTACAGAGTGTGACCAGATGTGCTGAGGAGTTTGTGAAGCCTGTTCTTTGCTACGGGGTTAATGTGCATGAGGAGTCTGCTCATCCTGTAGCTGGTCCTCCTGTGGAGCTGGAGTTTGACATTGCTTTGAAATCATCTCCTCCTCTCATCTCCATTGCTGTGGGAGGCACTGCTCCATCACTGTGACACTGATGGCTTTCGGGGCACTCTCTTTGCTCTCCCCACATTTCCTAAAAAGCTTTTCTAGTGCAGTGTCCTCTCTTGGCGTTCTGTCCATCTAGATGGTGTCCTTTAGGTTTTCCTGCTGCCCACTGTTCGCCCCATCTCTGTGGCCTAGGCTACCTCAGCCACAGAGGCTAAGTGGGGGAGGGAGGGAGGGAAGCAGAGCAGTGAGACAGAAGTTGTAGTAGCTTGAAAAGGCTGTTCAAAGGCACCCAGAAAGGATCTGTATGCACCGTTCTGGCCCATGCTCTACAGCCACAGGCAGGCAGTGATGGAGAAAGTGCCTGTATGGAGGCATAAGCTGCTCTGTGCTGAACTTTTCTTGTGCATCATCCCCAGCAGGGCAGAGTGATGCCTGGATGTTATGTACCTCTGAGAAGGGGGTGATAGAAATGGCTCATTATGCAATGGCTTGTGTCACATGCTGAGCCTATTCACTCACTGTACTCAGGGACTTGACAGAGCCAGTGAGCTGGTAGGAGAAACATAGCCATCCCTACTCTAAATCCACTTCCATCCTTGTCCTGGGGATTGGAGATTTGGGTCACATTTCTGTATATTCTGCTTAGTCCTGCTGCCTGGTGTAAACAGGAGAAGATCCTTGAAGAGTGATGGGTTTGTTTGCACAGCTACAGATCACCCCGGAGGTCATGTAAATTGAGGCATTCATGAAAACCTCATCCACCATCAGTTCTGCCTGGTAACTTCTTCCAAAACCCTCTGAAATCAAAGAGGAAGGAGTCAGGCAGCCCCTGCCCATGACAAGCCCCAGTGACCAGATGAAAAGGAACAATCCCTAATTAGCAGCCGGTGCAGAGCCATCTGTGCTTATACATAATCTGCTAGATATGGGCCATGTGAGGAGAGGAGAGCCTGGTGTCAGCTTCTTGTGAAACATACTGCGATGGAAGGAGAGCAGGATAAACTTTTGGGATGCTTATGGCGGGGTGAGAGTGGACAGTGTCATGTGAGTGACATCATGTCCAGCAAAACAGCTGGAAAAGGACACAGTGGGGAAATTTAGAAGATGTAATGGTGGGGATATGGAATATTTGCTAAGCTGAGACCTGAGAAGCTGTCACAGTTGTTGCATCACAGGTGACAAGAATGGGAGAAAGGAGAATGGGAAGTCCATTGAAACTATAGAAGACAGTAACTTGCAGGGTTTTATCCAGGAGGAAGCAGGTGGGGTAATCTCCATTGAGAAAAGTCTCACAGTTCATTGTGTCTTTTTTCCTTCCTCTTTAGGAAGGAAAACATGCTTGAAGAGGTCTTCTGTTTTGGAGAGAGTTGGGCATTTCACCTGCATTATCTAAACCAGTCCACATTTTACAGGGTCTCAACCTGCAGCAACATTTCCACATCACTAATCACAATTTTGTTTTGGTTTTTGTTGTTGTTGCACAGATCTGAACTTCCCAGAGGGAGCAATAAATGACAAAGAGGTGAGGTTTACAGTGCATCCAGATGTGCCTGGTAGACAGTTGTGCCGTGTGTTGTGTTTCTGCCTTTCATTATATCTCAGGTTTTGACCCCAGGAGCAGAGTTCCTCAGCAAGCACTTAGTCACACTTAGACAGAGGGCCAAAGAGAGGGACCAGCAGCCTTGGGAAATGGTGCTTTGCCCACCAATTGCTGGCTGATATGCAAGAGACAGCCTGCGATTTTGATACTTTTTTTTCCCAGCGTCTCTCTGGAGTTTAGGCCTATTGCAGCCATTTGCACTCATTGATTTTGGTGCTGGCTCCAGGTCTTCCTTCCAGCAGTCAGATTCTCTCATGCCTGAGGTCATGCTCAAGCCCAAGTGATAATACCTCATTCACATGTTTTTCAAAGGCTGGATCAAGCTGTAGAGGTGACTGAACCTAGGAACAAATGTCCTGTTGTGCACAGAAACAGTGTTGAGCTGATGTTTGATACACCCACTTAGTGCAGCCGGGGTGCTGGCAGGCTGTCTGTGTTGGGTTGGTGCTTTATGGGACTGCAGCAGGGAAGCTGTGGGATGTTGGGTTCTCTTGCTGAGATCACTGTTTGTGATTAAAGCCCGTAAAGTGACTGCAGGTTGTCACCTCTCTTTGGCATGAGATACACAACTAGCCAGGAAAAGGTAGTAACTGCTGACTTTGCCATTTTGCTCGTCTGTTTGCAGTCTTCCAGCTGGCTTTGAGCTCTCACAGTCATGTTGTTCTCCAAGCTGAGCTGTATTAATTGTCTCGAGAGACCCAGCATCAACTGCTTTATTGTAGCTCAAGCTTGTGACGAGTAATTCGTCTTCTCTTGCTGTAATTACTGGTAGTAAAACATTATTTCCACTCATCAGAAGGTCGCAGGGCAAGATGCAAGCAGTCTTTGTAGCAGTTGTGGCAACCCATCAGAGAAGAACACAGTATTTGAGATTCAAGTGCCCCTGGATTTGAGGGTGCTAAAAACCAGCACATGATAACAAAGAAAGATGAGAGTTGGCATCTCTTTAGCAAAGACTTTTAAGGAAATGGGCTATGGCTCCTACCTGAGGCAGTTCTGAATAGATTTCTAGCTGTAGAGGGGTCAGCTGCCCCCAGACTGTCAGTTCTCTTTTCATATCCCACCTGACGTCCATTTCCTGTTGAGTTCCTCTGCTGTGCTTAGGTTTAGTGGGTTCCCTCAATCATGTGGAGCTGAGTGATTAAGCTGCATGTTCATGTAGTTTGTAGTTTTTAAGCTGCAAGATTTGTAAGCTATTATAAACAGAAAGGCCCAGCAAAATCTTGCTGCCTGAAGGAGCTATCAGCATCTCTAGATGTGTAGGAGAGGCCATCCTTCCCTCGTGTTTATTTGTAACACAAGGGAAAAACGGGAAGCAGAGTAAAGCCTAGTACCACATAATTTACTGATGAGTGACAGCTAATTTGCATTTTAGCTAAGACATCTAGCAGCAAAATTCAATTGCTTTAACACACACTCTAGGATTCCTACTACATGATCTTGGACACATGGATTTGATGGACAATGAGTTTTGCTGAAGCCCATTACAAATAAGGAAGAAATGTGACGAGGCTCCAAGGAAGTGTTGAGTGTTTGTGTGAGAAGGTTTGCATTACTAAAGACTAAAAGGTATCCTCATGTGAGCTCAGTATTCCTCCACTGAAAGGTCTGTCTGTGCCTTTCCTTTGAGGTGGCCAATTCAACAGTTCTGTAGGTGGGTGCTGAGAGATGGACAGGAGGGAGCTTTCTGAGAAAAAGTCTCCTGAAGGAAGGACTTGACTGTGAGATGAAGGATCAGGCAGTTGGGACTGTGTTCATTTTACTCAGATGTCCTTACTTAGAAATTCTTCACTTGCTGGTCGTTTTAAATCTCACAAGTCAAATGTGAAGGTTTTAAAATTTGTTTCTCCATACTGTCTGGAGAAGCTGGTGTAGTACTGTCTGCTTTTTATTTTTTCTGAGGACAAAATGGTATCCTGACAGGGAGACCTATTTTTGGTGTGTTATCAGATAAATATGACAGTGGAAATCTCTATGTTGCATTATCTACTTTAGTCTCTGCTGCAAGGAGCAGAGTCTGATCTGAATGTGCTCCTGCCAGACCAGGGGTCTCAGTGCCTCTGGTTGCCGGTAGCCAGTGTGACACCCAGCCATTACTCATGACAGATCCTCGGGCTGAGGTTCAGACTCAAAATCCTTCTGCTGGAAAAGCGCCCTGCATCTCACTCCAAAGAGCAACACTTTACTTTCCTCACCATCAGCTAACTCAAAAAAAATCCTCATGTTTTGTTCCTCTGAGCCCTCTTGAGTGCTGTGTGTGCAGCTCTGTGCCACTTCTCTGAAATTGCTCCAGCAGGGACACAGCCTGCCTTTCCTTCCCACATCTGAAAGCCGAGCCCTGCTCCTTCTCTTTCACTCGTTAATGTGGAGCAAAGTCAGGACTCACACTGGTCATGCAGGGCCAGAGTGTCTCCTTTCAGCTGCCATTCCCAGGGGCTGTGTGTGTCCAGGGTGTCTGTCCTGGCTGGAGGTGGAGGCACACCCTGCCGAAGACACGATAGGACCAACCGACCGCACCTGGGACCGTAACTCGTCACAGTTGGATGGGTTCCTGCTTTCAGACCAGCCTGCTCCAGCCAGCTACACACATCCTCCAGGCAATTTTAATGTTCCTGGAAAGTCCTCCAAAAACAATCACATCATCCAGATCAGCTGAACATGTGGCCCACTGAACGGCTGCCAAAATCAAATCCATTTGCCTTTGAGAGGTGCTAGGGGAATTGCAGAGACCAAAAGGCATCACGTTAAACTCGGAGAGCGAGACACGCTGTCTTTGGACAAGTTTCTCGATGAGTCTGCCCTTGGCAGAAGCCACTGAGCCCGTTTGGTGAGGAGCACTGCTCTGTAGTGCAGGCAAGTGCCTTGGGCAGCTCCTCTGCCTGCTGGTTTTTACTTCTGTCTTCACTTTTTAGTACTGAGCCACTCAGAGAAATGTTAGCCACTCAAGTCCAGTCTCCCTAGAAGAGCACAAGCTCTGCTGAGACCACCCAGTGGTGGGGCTGGGTGTGATGGAGCCCCTCTCCTGCTGGGTTTGGTTACCAGAGCCCGTCTCGTCCTCGTTCTGTTAATACAGTGCCGAGAACAATGGGACCTCAATCCCTGCTTTGGGTCTTGAAGTAATGAATAACAGCATCTTCAGCTGAGGCAGTCAAGCCATATTTGGGTAGGATGCACTCTTGTCTTCCAGGAGATGAGTCTGTGGAGCAGGTTAGCCCCTGTCAGCACACTGGTTGTGAAACCTGTGTGACAGTAATTTGTTGAAGACCTTCATCCTCCCTCTGCACTACACCCCCTGCATTGCCCTTGGCACTTGTGAGAGGTTTTTTAAGAATCAAGAACATCAGTGACCCTCAAAGATATTTTGGAGGATGTGACCTTCCTACCTACTACTGAACAAAAACCCTAAACCCAGGGTTTTCCCTAGTTGATTTACAGTTAGGCTTTTCCTTCCTGGTTCCTGGGAAATGTACTTGTATGTTGCCATTGAAGTCTTAAAAGAAATTAAAAACTGTGCCATTGCAAAGAACTTATCTGATGACAATCTTCTCCCATCACTGGTTTATCAGACTTACAAGCCAAAGGAATGTTTGCAAAGGGGAGAAGGGACAAGATGTCAAGTCTCCCCCTGCCAACCCTCCTTTCCACCTAACATCTGCCAACACAGGGCTGGATGCAGAAAAAATAAAGGCTACGCCTGCCAGATGGCTGATGGATAATGGTACCATTGTAAAAATTGGCCAGAGCAGCTCAGACAGCAGCCCTGCCACCCTTCACAGCGTGGGACAAGGGCTCAGATGGCTGTCATTCACCTCCAGCCATAAAGTGGATCTCCCCTCCAAGACCCGAAAGACCTCATCCTGCCAGGTGCAAAGCTCTCTGCAGTCTCCTGATATAAGTAGGAGAGCTCCTTGGCACCACTCTGGAACAAGCACTCATCTTTTGGATTAGTTTTTGTGGAGATTTCAGGAAAGGGATGACCCTGAGCTGATGGGGCAAGCTGTTGCAGAGAGAGGATGCTGAGATATCTTCTGTAGGACTTTCTCTGGGGCTGTCAGCCCTGATACATTCTGAGCTTTCTTATTTCTTTCCATCTCTTCTGCTCATTTGTGCTTTCTTGGATTGCTGTCACAAAGGAAGGTTTTTATATTCGTTGAATTTATACCTCAATGACTCAGCACTGGGCTCAACCAGAAACTCAGTTGCCCTGAGGAGATATGGATGGAAGAAACGATTGTGTATGTAAGTATTTGTTGGCAGGGGACAAGTTCTTCCCCAGCCTCAGCTATTCACACACTTTTGATGTAGGAAAGCCTGAAGAAAGCTTACTTACTTCCTCCTGAGTGGTGCCGAGGAGAAGCAGGAGCAGACGTCATGCTCCAACATGCTGAGCCGTCTCCTTCCTTCACGCTCAGTGCCTTTCCTCCTGTGCACTCGAGGGGAGCTCAGGGACCAGCACTCCCACCCAGTTTGTGACTCCAAATGCGTCAGCTGATCACTATCTTGTCTCAAATACCTGTCTGGTACAGACCATGTGTGGAGTATTAACTCTGCAAAAGAGGGGCTGGAGCAGGATGGACAAGGAGCTGAACCTTAACTCTTTCACTGCACAGGTCCCTGCTCACTGCACAGGTCCCTGCACAGGTCCCTGCTCACAGCTACCAAATGTGAGTGGAACTCGTGCAGGGGATGCAGAACCATCCATGAGGATTCAGGAGGACAGAAGAAGACACTTGTGCGGTTAACACCAAATGGGGTTGGGAGGGCCACATCAGAATCAGACAAAAGTAGGCAGTTCCTCCTGTGGCATGTGGTTGATCAGTCAGATGGACATGGATGGAAATGAGCTTCCAGGGAGCTCTATATGAGTTAATGAAGAAATTCCCTAGGGATTAATAAATTTGCAGAGGGTAACATGTTTAGATAACATGGGGGAAACAGCATAATTACTTACCCTGTTCTTGCTTTCCCCAGGTTGCAGGGCCAGATGTGTTCAGCCCAGCTGCCAAATGTTCTCATACAATCTTCTAGCTCGTTGACAGCTGCCTTAAGCTGAACAATGCCTGGGGCAGGCCACAGACCTTAAGTATGCCCTTCTTGGAACTGCCATGAGTGCTCATGGAGAACACCAAATATTTCCCTCTTGGTTGCCATTAACAGAATGAGGGGGAGAAATGTTGCTCAGTGATAAGCCAAGATGTTGTCCACAGAACATTGTATCTTAAACACACTGGGGGAACCCAGCTAACTATGAGAGCTAAATGTTCTCCCTTGGTTCCTCACGTCCAAAGTGTGTACAGTAAAGGCTGCTTCCTGCTATAGGCTGCCCAGCACGCTGTGACTGCACAGCCTCAGTAGCTTTTTGCTAGTTTGCTCCCACCAGACTAGATGTGTCCATTCTCCAGGTAGCTGTGTCTAATACAGAGTCTCCTACCTAGCAGTAGGTGTGGAGCAAGACACAATTGAATAAGTTACCCTGGCTCATTTATTGGTCCTGTCACTGCCATGCAGAGGCCCTGCTGGGATGGCCAAAGGTACAGGGAGAACAGTGAGGACACAGCAAGGATTTTAGTTGTTGGGTGATGGGAAATGTGACCTGCACCAAGCAAGGGTCAGGGAACCTAGTACTAAAATAATCTCCTTTTAGTACTTTCAGGGATTTCTGAGCAAGTTTCTCCTGTTCCAGGATCCTGCTCAAGTTTAAACCCTGTTTTCACTTGGAAATAAAGAGGCCAAAGCCCACGTCTAGTGCACCCTGAGAGAGAAAATCGTTTCTGCTGCCACAGAAGATGTTTGTATTCTTGTTCTGGAGGAAACCCACAAAGTTGAACCTTATGCAACATATTTGGCAAACGAGGCTGTGGCAAATGAGGGTTGTGGCTTTGTGACCAGATGAAGTGACACAGGATGGGAAAGTCCCCAGAACTCAACCAGAGTGCAGAAGGGACAGATGTAGAAAGGAGAGAAGACTGCTCTTGTGGTGACATGAAACAACAAGATCTATCAACACAGTGATAGGCTGACAAAATCCCTCGGCTGTCCCATAAGTGTCTGGTACAGCTTTACCAGAGAGAGAACGACCCAGAAGGTTAAAAAACAGGATAAAATGAAGGAGGTCATCCAGTGAGTGGTCTGGTTAATGTTATATTGGAGGGCAGTCTCAAGATATGGTTTATCTCCTCTAGTCTAGTCTTTAGCACTCTGTACAGATCCCAGTTTAGGCAGTGGGGAAAGATATGTGTCTCTAAGGAATATTCATCCCAGCCTGTCCCAAAGATGGAGGCTATTCCTGCTTGAAAATGTCTACCTTTCTTCAAGAACAGAATAATCTAGACAGCTATTTAATTAAAGCATCTAATTTACAAATGGCTAAAGCTGGGGGGGATGAACATCAATGTAGATAAGAAAGAGCCCTTCCAGCCTTCTCCATCTGATTCATTATATAAATATTCTTCTGTACTCTATTAAAGAAGATAAAAAAATTGTTTTCCACCATGTGAGTAACAGTAAGTACTTGACAGGACTTCAGAAGACACCAAGGCCTTTGTGCTGTATTGTTGACAAAAGAATTACCAATGTGGGCTTTTTCTTCTTTCATTTGCAGCAAACAGAAGACAAAACAGTTTTCCAAGAATTCTGGTTTTAATGTAAATGTGTCAGTATTTTTTTTGGAGATGACAAAGCCTTTTATGAAACTAAAATTTTTAAAGGCAGCTTCAATATACAAATATCTAGCCACAAATGGCTTTTGTATAAGTTCTACAGCAAATATCAGCTTCTTCTGAATAAAACCCTGATTTTCTCTGGAAATGTTCATGTCAGTGATGGGGACCACTGTGGGGTCTGGAGCAACTGAGGGCTGTTAGTTTGCTTAATGTAGCACAGCTTTGTCTAAAATGCTCTTGAGGGAAGGACAGAGAGGCATCCCAAGCATAGATGGCCTGGATCCAATGTCACAGGGATTGAATTCAGATGAAGGAATAACACTCTCTGGTTTGAACTAACTATGGCTCTAAGAATGAAGGTAGGATGAGCGAGTTAATGAGATTGGATATCACTACAGCTGCTTTGCTCTCCACAGAGCCTCACTGCCTTGAACGGGGCAGTCCTGTCCTCTTGCAGTTCTTCACGCTGGGGAATTGATTCAGGAACATACTGAGGCAAGGTGCCAAAATTTAAACCTTGTGAGTAATCCAAGGTGTTCGTATGAAGATGTGACAAGAGCAGCTTGCATATTTCAAGCTAGACATGTGCTGCAGAAAGAGGTGAAAATCCCTCATTCTAGGAGTGTGATGAGGACATTAGGTAAATTTCAGTCATAGTTTTATATTCCTTTCTTTACTTTATTTGACAGTGATCTAAATCAGAGGGTTTCTTTCTAAGTGTTTTCTATGAGGAAATCCTTCCATGTTTCTGCTCTAGATCTTTCTTGTGTGTGTTATATACATCTTTTGAGAGCTGGTGATTCAAAATATGTTTGAGGTCAGGGAGAGAGGCTGTGTACACAATGGCATTTTAGCACTTTCAATTATGTTTTCTAGCCTCTTCCTAAGAGTGATGTAGTCTCTGTTGGACACCAAGACCTTGAGGCTACAAAGGAATTTGGCACAAGACTCAGGGAACAACTCTCTGAATTTCCCTTTAGAGGTGTTCTTTTCTCAGCACACCTCATTTCTGTCTCATTGAGAAGCCAGTTTGCTTTCACCAAGGTCTGCTGAACATTTTACAGTTTCCTTAGGGATTTACATATATAATGTACAAAAAATATGACTATAGCTAGGACAGGAGGTGGTACAGAACAACACTACTTAAGTATTTCTGGTGTGGAAAGAAGGATGCTCTGTCAATCTCAAACCACAAAAGGGATTCAGGAAGAAGAATGCAATTTCTCTTCTCAGTAACTCAGCCAGACAAGCAAGGCTAATGAGCTTTTTCCTAGTAAATGCAGACTGGAATCCTTCACTGTCGCAGACTGATGTGGTCTAAACTTAAGCCCTCAGTCCTTGGGGTGTCATCAGGCAGAGGCAAGGTGTTGTCTTCCTGGCACTTCATGAAAAATTGGGTAGATAAAGGATTATTTTATCATGTTCACTGTTCCTCATGGCACCTGATCACTGTTTGATCATCTCCATTTCAGGTTAGCCAAAGGAATTCAAGAAGACTGATTCTTCCAGCAGGATACTCAAACACTTTTAGGCCTCACACAGGAAGAATCTCCTGTGACTTTCTGACAAATGTGGATGCCCTAAGATCAAACTTGGAATCTCACAGTAAAAAAGGAAGCTCCTAATTATGTCCTGCTCCAGGACATTCTGGTTTCAAAGAGGTCCATTGCTCTGTGCAGGATGGAGTAGCACTCTGGAGATATGGAACAGCCACTTTTCCCCACTTGGTGTTTGCAGGGATATAGGCACCTCTCAGAAACACTGCGCTCAGAATCGGGCAGATGAAGTGGTGGCGTCTCTGGTGAGCTGTGGCATGGGATCATCAGGGACAGAAGATCCTGATGAAGAGTATTTTAAATGCAGTCAATCTCTATGACTTAAGGCAAAAAGCATCATTCACACTCACATACATCCAATTGACAGGGCCTGCCAATACCCACACAAGAGCCCATCCAGATGGATCCTTTTGCAATGACTGCAAACATACTAAGAAGAAGAGAATTTTGGTTCTTCTGTTAGCCTGAAAACACATGAGCTTTTAGAGGAATTATTACTATTCTGAACATATGGCAACTCCCTGCATTGCCTGGGGAAGCTCTTGGCTTTCCAGTAGAAAAGCTGTTAAACCAGTAATAGGGGACTGGGTGTATCAAGTGTTTATGAGTCTCCCATCTGTAGGCCAGACAGAAACATCTCATCCTGAGTGTTTTGCAGTATCATCAACCCATCTGCAGAACTGTCTGTTTGACCCCGGGTATGTGATGGACTTGGCAAGAAGCAAGAAAGAAACAGTGGTAGTGGGGGGAGAGTGAGAGGTGAAGAAAGGAAGATGGGTGCAAGAGGAAAAGATCTAAGGTGAGGAATATAAATAAGCCTGTTCAAATATCATAGAAGTGACATCATGACATTTCTTCACCAAAGTCCTTCACTCTCAAACTCATAAACTAATTAGAGAGGTGTGTTTTACAATTCCCTCACCCTACTACATTAAAATCCATTTTTTCAGCTGGTCTGGCTAAAGAGGAGGACTCCAATCACATGTTTGCAGGGAAAAGTGTTAGTGCACGGGATGGTCAGCTATAATCTGGAGGGACACAGTTTTCACTGGTGAAGGAAATAAACAGCAAAGTAAGTTTTGGTTTTATGTTTTTAAATTTTCTTGGTTTTGGCTTTGGGCAGTGTTGGACTTCCCACCCTCTGCAAGGCTGTCAGCCTAACCGTGTGGACATCTGGCATGCAAACAAATTACAGCCCAGGCAAATACTGTCTTGTAGTTAAGTTGGTCAGTCTCTCCATCTTGCTTGTGCTTTTTTTCTTCCTTTCTTTCTTGCTGTCTTGCCTTCTCTCCTGTTGTTCCAGCACCTGTCTTTGTAATAAATTAGTGCTCCAGCCGCCTTCGATTCATTCCAGAGGGAAAGAGCTGGAAGGTTACAGTGTGATGACACCCCCAAGGCTAACAGCTAGGCTCATAAAACATGTTATCAATAAAGCATTTCAGTTTTTATGATGGAAACCAATCTCTCACAGTCAGCCATGGGGTCTTAAATACAATTTCATTTCTACTAAAATGGCACTGAACGTGACAGTATATGGTCAATATATTCTCAAGACACTTTATATATGTATATATCTATATCTATATATAAAATCTATATATTCTTAACATGCTTCTTGACATGCTTTAAGGGGCAGGGATGTTTACAACAGCTCATGAAATCACTGACAGCTGTAAATACCACACAACCATCCTCACTCTTTTCTGATTACTGAAACAATGATTCTGGGAGGGAAAGAGATCCAATGGATTTCAGAAGTTATACAGCAAGAGGAGGACAGCTCAGAGTCCTCCTTCAGCTTTTATTTTGTTCTATGGTTTATGTGTGAGGCACAATTCTTAAAAAAAAGAGAAGTGATGTGGGCAATTCAAGACCTCCTTTTATTGAACTGTGGCATCATTGCTAACACTAGTGCCTTTTAGAGGCTATTTCCAGGAAAGAGGGAGTCACTTGTAGCTGTTTCCCAGCCTGATCTGCCCATCTTATTCCTTAAAAGACATTTCCCAGGCTTACCTTTTCCACAGAATAGATCTTCTGTCTTTGAAAGTGAGACAGAGAAAAAGTGCATCACGTTTAAAATGGATGGGTTTATTTATACTAATTGGTGTTCATGAAGTTCTTTCATAAGTCAACATTAGATTATTCAATAAACTTCCTAAGCAAAACTATAACCCTTGTAAAGAGAAGGGACTGAAAAAATGCATAGAGATTCTGAGCAGTGAGAACTGTGAAATGTGGCTGTCAGGTGCCTCAGGAGTTCAGAGGTCTAACAAGTGCTGAGGCTGCCTTCCATGTCATAAAGAAGGGAAGCTTTAAAGATAGATTTCAAGGAGGATAGCATCACAAATTTGTATATTCCTAGTGGACTCCTTAAATGTATGTGGGAGCAAAATATGAAAGGAGATGGCTGAAAAAGTGAAAAAGCTTTATACAGCAGTTGATAATATTTCATTCTTTATTTATTTATTTATTTACATTTAAATTATTTGAGGCCATGATTGCTGCCATGCTCACTGCTGGCCCTCCCATGTGCCCAGTGCATCCTGGCACTAGTCTTGGCTTGGCTGTGAATTCCAGCTGAGCTGGGGAATTGCAAGAACTGAACAGTATGCATAAGGCAACCAGGAGAAATGTGGATTCATATTGGCCTTCCAGATCTTCAAAGTACTGCATGGCCTGATGTTGATGCTTGCGATTAATTTGGAAGCATATCTGATTCATTGCTGGCAGGGTTTCTGTCTGGAACCAATGAAAGTTGGTGAAATGTGAGGTTTTGGCTGATTGTTAATGGAAGAGGTAGAATAAAATAGATATTAAGAGATACTTCAGGATCTTGGGGTGACTCGTTAAGAGATCAGGAGTGCAACTAGTGTTCTTTATGCATCCAGTTGGAGGGAACGATGAGGAAAGAAACTGGTAGAGCCCAGCAGATCAATATCTGGTTCTGAGCCTGGTGTCACCAGCAGAATTTTGGGTTTTTTGATAACGGGTCAGTTTAGAAGACAGCAGGCCTGCTGGCAGCACCCAAGGTACACCTGTCTCAAAGAGGTAGAAGGATCTTTGCACAGGAGTTAGCAGGGATCTAAAAGTCTTTTCTAACTGAAATGATTCTATGATTCTGTGATCTAATCCAAAGAGGGTAAGCAAGACTTGGACGGATCTGCCTTTTCTTCAAAACTGCCACTTTTATGTATTGCAACAGCAGAAGAGCTAACTTTTGGTCATGGAGAGTGAACTTAATTTGCTTCTTTTTGCTGAGGTTTCAAGATGAAGTCTCATTTCCAGGAGGTGGAGTGGTGATACATATATTGCATCTACTACGTCTAAGCAGAGGACCTCCATCCTCCATTTCCAGGGCTGTCAACTGAACCTTCTTCACACTATGGAGAGCACTTAATAAATGAAAAAAAAAAAAAAAAAAGAAGTGAAATGTGATCTTGCTGGAATGGGGAGGCATCCAAAAGGACTGTGCTTTGGGTTGTACAGCCTTCACAAGGAGTCAGAACAAATATCCAGACTTCAATGTGAGACCAAACAGAGTTGTTCAGTCCCTATGGAGATGAGATGTAGAACTGGAGAATGTAAACAGATGTGGAGACATCTTGATGCATTTTTGAAAAGACAAATGACTTTCATGCTGCTATATTTTAGAGTTCACTCCATCTCCTTATCAAAAATATGAGGCAAAAAGCAATAGTCACTTCATTTCCATTTCTCAACCTGTCTGGAGAGCAAAAGGCACAGTCATCTTGTAGATGAGTTAACAACGGTGTCTAACAACTGTTGGGAAAGACTTGGAGAGGTTAAGACACCAAAGAAAAGGGAAAGAGCTAGCAAGAAAGTAAGAGTCTGAAGGAAAGCACCATGATAGATCGAGATCTTGAAATAGTGTATGTTTATATATTATTGCAGGTGGGTTGATTAGCACATGAGAGATTCCAGCACAGCCTCATCCATCTGGAAAAGAGAATGCAAATGGTTAGTATCCAAGTAACCCCATATGGATATAAACATTCCATTGAAACAAGAAACTATAGGATATAAAATAGGTGGAATTTCAGCATCATAATCTCATCACCCTTTTTTTTTTCCAGAGGAGATTCACTCCATGGAAAGAGCAAGGCTCACTAAAAGGCTGGAATATTCTCAGCATCCTTGGAGCTGACTTCTGTGGGTGAACAGAGGGTGCCAACAGCCAAGAGTGTCTCTGCAGCTGCGGGTATGATGGGAGGGCCCCTTGTTCAAGGATATCTCAACCAGTTTCAACTAACCAGTGTGGTCTGTTCAGGTCAATATTATGGACAGCACTAAACAAGAGGACACTGTGTCTCATCAGTCTCATGGTTATAACTTTCTGCTTACAGCTGTATTTGGCAAAGGCCTGTAGGTGGTTATGGACTTTGAGTCAGTGGCTGGGCTTGGATGGAAGCCTTCTGGCTTGCAGTCCTGCACTCTAACCATCTAATCTCCCAGCCCAGAGGAAATTGCGGTGTCCCTTTGGGCCCTTGGTAAGACACCACAGCTTTGTTTGTTGAGTGCTTAGCTTTTGATGGGGATATTTGAAGGTTTCACAGATGGCAGTCTGTGATTCTCTGTCCTTTTTCTACCTGGAGGCTGCCAAAGGATGGCAGCAAAGAGGCAGGCGTTAGAGGGACATTGGGATATGAAAAGAGGGGGTATGCACAGAAGAAGAAATGCTGGATTTGCTTTTTCTGTGAAAGAAAGGCAGACTATCTTGGAAAACAAATTATCTGGAATACAATATTTTCTGCAGTTTAGTGCTGCTAAAAAATGCTGCACTGGCATCTCTGCAACACGATAGCCCAAAGCAAGAATACGGTTTGTTATTACATGTGTGGCCAGGAGGATTCGTGGTGGTAGAGGAGACGTCCTAGATATGGCTGAGTATTTAGTTTCCAAGTCCCTTCTGTCCTAGGATAGCAGTCAGCAATAATTACTTTAGTGGTTTCTACCCTGCAATTCATAACCTCTAGGCACTATACCCAGCTCCACAAATTTCTTCCATGCAGGCCCCTTGTAGCAGGATGATGACTTCTACTCTCTGCTGAGCTTGGTGTAGATTCAGATGGGAAAGCTGGAGAAGAAATGCCAGTTCACTGGAGTGACACTGAAAGTGCCAGGCCAGCTTTTGGTAATGAGCCTTTGGCATTTGGAAACAATCCTGAAGTGACAGAGTAACAAACATAATGATCGATCTGAGACATACGATTTAAAGAACTACCAGGCCACCAGGTCTAGACAGGAGAGGAAAACTGATCACTGATAACAACTGTTATTGACAGAAGTGTTAAGAATATCTCCTGATGACACAAGAAGACGGCCTGTGTCCGTTAAATCTGTTGCTAGTTCCTATTATCTTTGCATGATTTTCTTCAGAACAAGAAAAGAGGCACTTCCTTTATGTTTTCTTGTTTAACAGAGCTCCTGTGCCTGACATAATCTTTACACTTGCCTCCCCAGTTAAGTATCTTTTTTCTTTTCCTTCCCTGGTGTTTGCATGAACTTGGTGAACCCTTGTCACGTGTGGCAGTGTTTATATTTGCACAGGCTGTTCTGCGTGTCTCTGTTTGTGTTGCCACCACATCTATATGGCTTGGCAGCAGCCCCACGGCTGTGTTTCAGCTGCATATAAATCAGCTTCCCTCCATCCCCCGGTGTTTCCATCTGTCTGTCTTCCCTGATTGCTCTGAAATGTTACAGGGCATGGAGGTTAACCCATGGCTGAACCTTTCAAATAGAGGTGGGACAAAATAAAACCTGAACTTCTCCTCCACAAACTCAACTCTTCAAGTTATGAAGGTGTGGGTTGTTTGTGTTTTTGAAGGGAGGGGAAGCATCTTAAAATAAGGACTAACCCCTGCTAATATAGTGTAGTTTTCAAGTCTTTTATTTTGGAGGAAAGATGTTGCAGAAGCTCTGAGGTCACCTCTGGACTGTGGAGCTGATCCTCCCTTAGACCTGCATTACATGAAGTTGCCCCTGCCTCACACAGATTTAATTTCTGCTCTTTCATTAATTATCACCTCTAGTTTCTTTCGTTATAATATCATTAGTTTGCTTCTTTTGTTCAGGACAGAGATATGAAAAGGGTCCAAAGACTGATGTGCCGGGTCATCCAAGAAAAAGGGTGTCAGGCAGAAACTGTAGACATTGATACTGTCCATATATAAAGACATTCCTCCAGGGATCTCCTCCCAGACAGAGTTCACAGGGCAGCTGACTGAATTGCTGTGAACCCCAGAAATAAAGCTCTAGCCTGCTCAGAATGTCCACAGTTTTCTCTTGGCCAGGTCTCTTCTCTTGGAGAATGGATATCCCAGGGGAACAGAAATGGAGTATATCCCTTTGCCCATTGGCACTAAATGGCCTGCTCCCAAATATTGGAATTGCCCATTTCAAGAAACTGAGAAACATTGATAGGACAAAAGACCTGGTAAAGAAACAAAATCCCCCTGGTGTGCTTCAGTCAGGTGTCAATGTAAAAAGCAACATTTTCTCACCATCTTTGAATTTGTTTGGTACTATTTCTTCTGAGCATAAAGCTGGAACCAGGCTCTTCCCTTCTACATGTACGAGCTAGGTGTGTGCATGGATACCCTAGCTCTTGAAAGAAGAAAGTTCCAATGACCTAATCTCAGAAACATTGTAGACTAAATAAGAAAAATAGTGGATAAACTTGAACTGGTCTCCCAAGTTACTCAGAGTCTACTTCACAAAGGAGAATATGTCCTTACCTAAGAAAAAAATGATTAAAAATCATGTGACTGTGAGTTCCTACCTCTTTCCAGCCTTCTCTCAAATTGGAAGGTGTTTGGGCTTTGTGCTCTAGTTTTTCTTAGCTCTCTGGCTCTGAACTTGAAATCTGCAAACGTTATGTCATGTTGGATCTAATGTTTAATTTTAATAGATTCCAGAGAATAATGGGTAATGCCTGTTTTGGTACACAGATAAATCCTTAGTAATAGGATTTGTCCTATTACTACATCTGTCTAACAGTTCTTTGTTAAATCTTTGTTGGAGACTGGGGGTGGCTGTGATTTAATTTTTGATGGGAGTAACTGATTTAGAAGTTCAGGAAAGGCAGATATCCCTGTGACATAAACATCCCCTCCTATTGTACTTCTAGCTGAAAGAGAGAATCCTAGATTGTTTTTTAATATTGCTGATGTCCCAGATGCATGTCTGAATAGATGTCATTAAAAATCAGACTTGCAAGAAACCTTGGACAGTATCTATTCACAGAAATCTCATAGAACCAGTGAGGTGTTGATCTTAAGCAGAATATTGCCATGGAAGTTCCTATGAGGCCACAGAAAGCATAGGCTGACCACTGAAAACAGATATGAGACAAGTGCTTGATAACATTTATATTTTTTTTTCAATACAAAAAATATTAAGGAACCAACTGAGACCTATAATGACATATCGATATTTAATTATTTATTTTAATTTTTTAAATGCTGGATTATAAATTTTAAGTCAGTGTTGTACAGTCTGTGAAACAGTGCAAGAACAGCACATGACTGACAGTACAGGGCTAGATCCATTGGGATTCAGCTTTTAGAAAGTGGAAGAGAAGCAATCAGGTGTCAAAAGACAACAGTAGGTTAGATCACAATGAAGAGACATCCTTCCCACCCACTGGGGACTTTTCTGCTTCTCAGAATGAGATGCAGCTGTTCAGGCCTTAGGACAGAAAAAAAAGTGCAAGAAAAGATTGATCTGGACACAAATCCCTGGCAGGGACTGGTGAGGATAGAAATCTGGAGAGTAAGAGTGCTGTGTTATAGCCAAATTGGGGGTTGGGAGAAACATTCCCTGCAGAAGGGATACAGAGATTGCTACTGAGATGCTGAGATGGAAGATTTTGCCAGGAGTGGAAATAAAAGTTGTTTGTGCCCTTCAGACTAACTCCAGGAGCTTCACTCATGCCTGAGAGTATTGGTCTGTGGGCTGAGTTTTTTCAGATGGACATGGCATTTACAGGGTTCACTTTTTCACGTTCATGCACTTTATAAAGCCGTGATCATATTTTATTGGACTTTTGTAAAAAAGACTCTTAAGTCTTACAAAATTCCACCAGAACTGAAGAGGCTGAGATAGACATGCAATAAGACAGAGGCAAGAAGAGGAACTCGAGAGGAGGGTAAAGCAGAAATACAAAACTTCTTGGGCAAAGCTGAAGATGGGGCAGAGCTGTGCCAAAGCAAGTATTGATTTATACACTTTAAATTAATCCATGAACTAAAGGCAAATGTACAGCTTGATTAACACTCTACAATTCCCTCCCCCAAATCATACTCAGCTAGCCCCTGCTTGAACCTGGAGTAGAATGTAATACCAGTCCACTATGCCAAGCATCCCACCAGAGGCATCCCGCTAGCATTGCTGTGGATGAGAAATGAAGGGGAGGTGCAATGCAATTAAAGGTGACAGAGAAGGAAATGTTTCCCTTTCTGTCCAACCTAGGGAATTCAGTACTGCAGATAATTACTGAAAAACCTTCCAAAACAGGAGAGGCTATAACAGGAGAGGCCATTCAGATATAACCTATGGTATAGGTAGTGTCCCTAAGAGGGATATGCTGTCATAGGAGAGGGAGTAAACATTAATATCCACTGTGCTTAGAAGGGAGTTTCCCTCTCCTGCAGAGTTTGGCAGCAGATATTAGATTCCTTCTCCCTCATTTTGAGGTCCTACAGTCCAAGTTTAGAGTAGCTGGGCAGTGCTCTAAAAGGCTCCTTCTAGTCTGCAGTGAGTTTGAAAGTGTCATTCAGCTCACACTGGGATTGCTGGTGGGGCATGGGTGCAGCCATGGCACCAGGAGGTGACCTCATTCCCAGGGAGAGGAACAGCAGAGCAGCTGGGTCGCTGAAGCCAAATACTGCAAAACTAAATTTGCTCTCACAGTCCATGCAGCATCCACACATTTGCATACACCCAAGTCCCTGGAACTCTTTTGGAGAAGAACAAACAAACAAACAAACAAGCAAATAAGCCTAAAAGCTACAACTTGCAATGTGTCAAAATCCAGGAAGTATCTGGCATGTAATATTTGACTTGTGTCCTTCCTATAGCAAGAAATGTTAGAAATATGTTCTAGTCCTCCAAAGAAGTGGGCTGTGTGCTCTGTGCAGCATGGAGAGGCAGCCCCTCCAGCCCCTTCATGATCCCCAAGCCTTCAGTGCTGGGATCAGCACAAGGAAGGATGCCAGAAAAAGAGTATGAGATTACCTCTCAGCAAAGCCCTTTGGCCTGAATCACTGACATCTTTGATTTAAACAGTAATTTAAAACACGCATGATGAGAAGTCAGGGAAGGGATCCAGGAAGGCCTGGGGTCCAGCCAACCTGGCGGATCTGCCAATTTGCTGTTCAGAAGGTAGGTTTGCTAGGAAGGGGCAGGATCATGGCTGAAACCTGTCATTGCCTCAGCTAAGCCACAAGACCCTTATTCAGAAAAGACCAGAGATTGCCTGGCTGAGCCAGCCCTGCCTTGCTGAACGCTGCAGCTCTGCTCTGCTGCTCAGCTGCTCTAAAGCACTGTATAAAAGGATGTGGGGAAAATCCTGCCATGCTCCTGCAGCTGATCAGAAAGCCCTGCTGATGTGTGCCCTGTGGATTCTTCTCTGGGCCACCGAGGCAATGGCTCAGTGATGAAGTTTGAGTGTGAGGATGGCAGGCAGAAGCAGCAGGAAAACTGCTGAAGGAACAGAAAAAGTCTTGATTAAGGGAACCACAAAAGGAGCACACATACAAAGAACATGCAGCTTTTTTCCACTCTTCTGTCTCTCCCAGACCAGTGGCATTCCTAAATAGTGCTGCTGGCACCTGCCTGTTGACATGCAGAGACAAAAGAGAGCAGGGCAAATCCATTCTTAACTGACACAACCTAATTGCTTGATCTCGAAAATTAAGTTTATGGCTCCAGATAAAGGTTTCCCAGGTTGAACACTACTGCAAAACTGACACAGGCTCGCTGCTAGTGGGGGCCCAGATACAGAATAATCAGTGGTTTCACTTTAGTGAAGGAAGAGGTGAGTTCTGATCCAGCTCTGAGTCTACACTCTGGCTCTGGTCCACCATGAGTACCCCAGTGGGTAATTGCCTGTTGGGCTTAGATGCCAATATGTTATTCTCACACAAATTACCTTTTTCCCTGCCAGGCAATTTCAGATTCTGCCCTGATACTGGTTGTATCATTTTTCCTCTCCTGGGTCAGGTTCAGGTTGGAAACTTATTTCTTGAAGGGAAATAAGGGCAGACAGAAGAAGAGGTCTCTGACTTTGAATCAAATTCTATATGATCATGACTCAATGATCATAAATCCTTCAGGGCCTGAAACCTAGCAAGGGAATAAAGGCAGAAGCTCTGTCTCTCTTGGATCAAAGGGAGGAAAAAAGATGTGAAGGAGACAAAAGGTGCTGCAGGGTATGTGAAAATCAGGGCTCCCATACATCTTGCTGAAGGCTGCCAAAGCCGGGCTCTCCGCAGCCATCCCGTATCTGCGCAATGCAGCGATGGGAGCAATTTCAGATAAGATCAGGCCTAGAGAGAGCATGCCCGGCTCTGTTTCTTCCAGCAGAGCAATATGGAAACCCAGTGCTGGGAAACCGTGTTTCCGTGCCAGGAAAGAGTCAGGGAGTTGTGTGCAACCATTCAGGAGCCTCCGCTCCCACGCATCCTCCTGCTCCCTCCCTGAAACCCTGCCAGGACGGCAAAGGAGGAATTGATTTACGTGCACTATGCCAAATAAATAGATAAATACATAAATAGATACAATAAATTACACCCTTCCCACCTTGCTCATCTAAAGAAAGAGAGAGGGACGGGAATCAAATTCAGGAGGAAGTCATCTGCAGGTGTGCAAAGCTGGGCAGTGGGTGCTGACAGCTCTGGTAAACATGATATTTACTCCCTAGGAGAGAATTTCAAACTGCTCTTTGTGAGACCTGTCACTCACTGTCTCCTGTTCTCGGTAGTGAAATCTCTCTACTGTGAGCTCATCAGGGTTGGACAGCAGTGGAGGAGTCCAGCTTGAATTTCCCCAGTGTTTTAGTTCTCATTTTGATGAATTTGTTTCTGAGAGAACACTGCAGAAAATGTCCCCTTGGCTGAGTATAACCCCCTGACAGTCATTTTGCTTCCCCATTTGCCTGTGTCAGTGGCAAGCCAGTGAATTCCCAAGCATTTTGTCAAATGTCCACCCAGCTGAGCAGGCTCTTCTTCTGTGGTCACTGGCAAATTGCCTGGGGAAATAATATAAGAAAGTTATGGTGCTAACCATCCTGTAGTTGGGACGTCCCATTCCTAATAATGAGTTCCTCAGAGTACTAGCTGAGAAGGCTGCCCTATAGACCTTGGTGTTTAATAGGCACCAGCCTCAGTGAATCATCCTCTTCCCTGCTTCTGGCATCTTCAGCATTCAGTGTCAAAATAACTTCTTATGGGAAATGTATATAATGTAAAAAATTTCAAGCAGCTCCTTTGAGCTTCCCCAGACTGACCCTCCTATTTTAATCTGGTCTTCCACAACCATGCACTATTCCTTTCTTCTTTGTCCTGTCCTCAGCTGCCCACACACCTGCAAAAATGCCAAGAACAGGTCTGTAATCCATGGATTGTTCTCATGAGTGCTCTCAATAAAATAATCAGAGATCCGGTGACTGCATTAGCCCATCTACTCCTTGGAATTCAGGAGTGAGCTCAGTGCTCAGAATTGCCTGGGGACCCAAACACATGACAGAAAACAGGGTTTTTCTTTTCCTGCTCTTGCCAGGTATTCATCTCCCACTCTGTTCAAATACAAATGCCCTTTTCCTCTGTGCACCATCAGCAGCAGAACTAAACCATCTAAGTGAACAGTTCTTTTTCACTTTACCACAGAAATTGTTGAAGTGATGTTACAACAGAGCTAAATTCATCTTTGCCCTGACACCAAACTCCCACAGAAGGTAATGAAAGGGCTGGGAGTGGAGAAGATTTAGGGTCAAGATATTTCCATATACCACCTAATTCAGTTTAACACAATGACCAGCAAACTGCAGCTGAGATAAAACTGAGGGTAGTTCTAGTTGCTTTAACACCTCTTGTGGGGTCCATACTGGCTTCCCTAGTCTTTTGAAAAAGAGGAAAAAAATATTGTCTACTGTCTGTTCTTATGCCAGCATTTTTCTGCCTTCTCCCAGAGCAGCAGACTTGTTGCTTTCTAATTCCAGCGTAGATTAGGAGCTACAGACCATACCCAGTAACATTCTAGAACTGTAGAAGATCAAAAGAATAATTAAAAATAAAAATAATTAAAAAAAACTATACTAAAACTGGAGAGAAAAACTATGAGTTTGACAGAGACACACATCTTCATCTACCTGTACCTCTCTTTGTCTCACACTATTTCTTTGGCCCCTCTGTCTTCACTAATCTCTCTTCCCCTTGTCCCCCAGAGGCTGGTTGCTCTTTCCTCAAATAGCCTAAACAGCCGACATGGAGACAGTAAGTGGAGAACAACTGTTTCCCACCTGTGTGCAGCTGAAAATGGTGCACTCTCATTTCAGACCCTAAGAAAGGCCGCTGAGCCCCAAAGTGGATTTGTTTTTCTTAGCCTCCTAGTTAGTCTAAGGAGAGATATTCCCTCTCTTTGAAAAACCCACTCCTAATAAAAATAATTCATTCCACTTCTGAGTGAAACCTCAAAATGTCCAAGTTCTCTGGAAGTGGGTTTCTGACCTTTTGACGTGAAAGATGAGCTGGCACATTTCCCTGGGAAACCTTGCTTTCAGGCAAACCGTTTGACAAAGTCAACCTGTTCCCGCAGACAGAACCTCTCCAATCTGGCCAGTGGCATTTCCAGCCAAATCCCCCCTCCTGCCCCACTCAAGCCCTCTCTGTTACAGCCAGAGAAGAAAGCATTAGTGAAACAGAAGGATCCCTTCTTGCTTTCAGAGTGGAAATGAAACCAACATTAGCCCATTTACAGAGGATCTTCATGTGAAGGCTCAGGCCAAGAGCAAATGCCAAACAGGCCTGGGGTTAGCATTTCCAAGCAGCAAGAAAAGAGCTATAAACGTGGCCCTAAAAGAAAAAAAAAAAAAAAAAAAGAGAAAGAAAAAAAATCAGAGAGAGAGAGAGAGAGAGAAAGAAAAGAAGGCAGATTAAAAAAAAAAAAAAAAAAGGCAGGTGCTATTTCAGCAGAGTTCCCTGCTCAGCAGTTTTCTTTCAAAGCTTTCCAGTCCCACTGTTTGCTGAGTTGCTCTGGGCTCAGCTGCAAGGCAGGCCAGAAAGTACATGCACAGGCCATTATTGCTGGGCTGGCTCGGCGTGGCTCCTAACCATGTGCGGATGCTGCTGCATTGTCTGAGCCTCCTGGCAGGCTCCCAAGGGGGCTTCTTGTTTGCACTGCCACATCTGTTTGAAATTCTGGCACATCTCAGCCTGAGAAATATGGTTTGTGGTATCGTAGCAACCACTTTTTCTTGATCTGACAGGCAAGGCAACGTTATGGAGGCCTGGAAATGCTCCTTGCAGATCTGGTTGCAATGGATAGAAAGCTCCTGAGGCTACTGATCACATGTATAACCTGTGGTGGTTTTTTTCCTTCTCTTGTTTGCTATCTCCCATTGTGCCTTAAATCACCGTACTTGTGGCAGTGGGTTAGTTCAGAAGTTTGAATGAGACCATCAAACCTATTCTTGAAACTTCAAAGATTTCCAAAGCTTGGACCTCTGTTGCCCAGCTGCAAAAGGCAAAGACATCATAGGTCCACAAACCAAGACCATAGTGGTACTAAGGTATATGGGGCAGAAATTTGCCTTCCTGTTCCCATTGTAAGAACATTAAGCTGCCTAAGGGGGACTTGCTGAGCACGTCTGTCCTTTTTCCTGAGGAGGGATGTGAGTTGGAAGGTGTTGCATGTGCTTCAACCCTGTCTTGGAACAGCATGGACAGAGCCACCAAATATGTCCTCCACCACTGGAGTCTGAGGTGAAGGGAAGATCCTGAACTCCAGCTGGAGGATGGGAAATTTAGTTAATCACTACCATTGTTAATGAGTCAAAGCATCCTCTACCTTGGGCTGGGCAGTGTTGCTAATTAGCACACAGTCATCAGTAGAAAATGTGTTTGCTGAATCTCTCAGTGAAAGCCATGTGAATTTGTCCTTGCTTGGCTGCTCTATGCCCAGTGCCCTGTAACCATAGCCAGGGTGCAGAGGCCATGGCCTCCTGCCCCTGCTCCCTGCTGTGACACCCTGGTCAGCAGGAATGTAAGCCTTTGGCAAAGACAAAGGGAACAAAGCCACCTGAATCTTTTCCCCCTGCAAAGGAGCCTGGCAAGAACCAGAGGAATGTTCCTTGAAGAAAACGGGTGCGGGGCGCCGAGAAACTGAAAAGGATGAAAGCCTTGACACCAGTGCCTGGCTCTGGGCTGGAGGCACTGCAGAAAAAGCTTTGCATGGAGGCATGAAAGGAGATCTGAGCCCCAGCAAGAGCCATCTCAGTGCAGGTACTCTAGGGCTGGGTGGATGGGTGGGTGATCTCCCTCCAGGGAAGCACCTAGCCTTCCTGAAGAGACCAGCTGCCAGGTGTGACTTTGCTCTGCTCTCCTGCAAGTGTACGAATGGTGGCTGCATGGTATGGATTTGAACAGTAGTAGGCTGAGCTGAAAGCAGAACATTTGTTGTATAACTTAAAAGTAGGTCAGAGACAGGTTATCCCCAAGAAATGGACTTGGCTTAGCCAAGAGGAGTGAGCATTTGCAGGGCTGTTAAAAACTTGTGCTTCCCCAAAGAAAAGCATTAACAAGCAGGGGAGGAAGGGCAGTGGATCCAATTAAAAACACACGGCAAGGCAAAAAATCAGAGAAAAAAGAAAACAGATTTTTTCAAAA
Source organism: Haemorhous mexicanus (assembly GCF_027477595.1). Lineage (NCBI taxonomy): Eukaryota > Metazoa > Chordata > Aves > Passeriformes > Fringillidae > Haemorhous > Haemorhous mexicanus. The sequence goes on from NC_082348.1 coordinate 14,655,024, forward strand.
TGCCTTAAAAATATACAGTGGGATAATCCAGACTTGTTTGCCATAAACGAGGAGGCAATCACAGTTCAACACAGGTGTCCAGGCCCGGAGGGAAGGCAGGAGAGAGGGCAGCCAGGCAGCACAGAGAATAATTACAGACTCCGTTGAGGGTATCGGCACTTATTTCGGGGTATGAGTCCAACTTTGCTGAGAGGATTCCATTTGGAGGCATGCCATGGAGAAAACTCTCAGGAAATATTGACTATTGCTACCCACAAGGGTGCGAGGAGCTGGAGTCTTCCCAGCTCTGACACCAACCTGTGAAGTAGAGCATACCCTGCTAAGCCCATGCCTCAGTTTCCCCACCAAGATTCTTCCCTGACAATAAGATCCTGATAACTTTGCCACACATTCTGAGGGCTCTGTAGGGAGAGCAAATGTAAAAGTAGCAAAGATATCATTTTGAACATACTAAAATAGCTAACTAGCGTTCTGGTCTTTGTGAAATTCCGTGTGCAAAGGGAAGCACCCTCTGTTATGATCATCCCAGAGACTACACAAAGCTCCCAGACAGTCAGTCAGGGGTACAAGTGTGCCCATTAAAGGAGTGGTGGCTGCACGAATTTGTGTAAAAAATGCAAAATCTCCCCAGTCAAGTCCAAGCCAAATTAGTCTCAAATGACTTGACACAACAGAAATGCAACAAATTATATGGAGTGAGTTACTCACTTTCCCTCCTTTTCCCTCTGTTTTATGTCATGGTTTGCTATCAAAATGTTTCAAACTCAAATGATAGCAGGGACTCCTGATGTCCTGGTGTCTCTTGCTGAAGCATGAGCATAACATACCCCTTCAGCTTGTCTGGGGATGCTTTAAATTCTCCTTCTTCTCCTACCAAGGGTTTCAAAGAAACTGTGAGTGAGCTCTGGGTTACTTAGGTAGGGTTTGTGTCTAGGAAAATGCAGTCTGATGGGAGGTCTGCTGCTGAGAGGGATGGTCCCATGTCTGCATTTGGGATGGCTTACACGGGTTCTGGAATTGTCTATTAGGTGAAGATAACATAAAGATGACATAAACTTAAGATAACATGGTCATTGCTCTGTGAACAAGTAGGGCAGCAGCTGTGAGACGAGAGTTTGTAATGGGTAAGTCTTGACTGAGATCCCCCAGAGAGCCTGAGATAGAGAAAATCTTGTTCTGGTGCATGAAGACATGAGTGCAATGAAAGTAGAGGAAAAAAGACAATTTTGCAGGGGAAAAAGAATTTGTCAATTCCTTAGCTTGGTGGATGCAGTAAAGGACTTGCTTTACTTTATGCTGGCTGTTCATGATGAGGAGAATGCCATATTTAGGGAGGAGAAATGCACACTTTCTGACACAATTCATCTGCATGAATGTAGACAGTTACTTTTGGATGTGGTGATTCATACCCAGGTCTCTGCTGACTCCACTGATTACATCTGCAGTGTAATATACAACCTCTACAATGGGCTGCAGAGAACACTTAACGTGATTAATTGAAATGGGGTTGTCAGTACCATGTCAGATGTGTTGCATCCTTGGGCTGTGAGCCAGTGCCATCCTACCACCAGCTGGGATGAATTTGGGCCAGAACTGTGATGGAGCTGCAGGATGCTCTGCACTGTGACCAGGGCAGAGCAGCAGCAAGGATGGAGGGAGAGGGGTGCCCAAAAAAGGAGGTAAATGTGACTCAGGTCTCTGCCTGCCAGGGCTGTTGTCAGAGGAGAGCTGCAATTCTAAATCAGAAGGAATTTCTGGGGGTTGCATGTAGCTTGGGGTAGGGCAGTGCTCTGGAGTGAGCTGTGAATGAAAGGGGAATCAAGCTGCAAATGCCTTAGGGATTAGGTGCCTTGCAAATGAGCTGGTTAAGATAATTTTTTCTTCTGCATTTACCTGACATCAGCCACTCTCAAGATACTTGCAAGGTACTTGGCTAGAAAAAGTACAGGTGTGTTCCAGTGCAGCTGTGTCTATCCTGTTCAGTTAGGGGCTTGGAAGAGTTATTGCCTCTTCCAAGAAGAAAGCAGGTTTTTTTCTGGCACAGGAGAGATTGAGGAGGGGTTTGACCTAGAGGGCTTGTATGGTCTAAGCTGAGCTGGGAGCCAGCAGTATTGTGGGTTTTCCAAGATCCTGACTCAGCTTTTGACCTTTGGCAAATCACTGACCTGAGTCAGAGCAGCTGGAAAGTTGAATAAAACTTAGTCTGAAAGGAAAAGTAAAGATGCTGGATTGAGCTGAGCTTTCAGCCTTCTGTATTTGGGCAAATTTTTATTCAAAGATAGAAATAGCCTGAACTGCCATGCCTTCCTCAGGGATTTATATGACTTTGGATGATCCCCTCTGCTGCTCTGTTGTAATATAAGCTGCTCTGTTGCTACTCTGAAGTAATATAAGGAAGGAATGTGAGATGAAATGAACTGTGATTGGCTCTGTTATCAAAATATATGCAATTCAATAAATCAGAAATCTTGATGGACTTGCTTTTTAACAGTCCAGTTAGAATTTCTCATGGGGAGGTGGAAGAAATTCTAAAGAAAAGTTGCGAAAAATAATTTTATCTTCTTTCTTTTAATTGAATTTTAGAAAGAAGTGTTCTGTTTGAGAAGGGATGGGTCTGCAGAAGCAGTAGTGGGGATAAATCAAGTGTAGGGATTCCATGCCTGGTGTTATTGCTGATTCTTGCATGGACTGGGGCAAGATGCCCAGTCTCTTCTCCTTCCCATGCTCCAGCTGTAAAATAAGGCAACCATATTTGTGTGGAAAAGTTTTGAGACTGCCCATTCACATATATGTTGCACTATAATCCAACTAATCCATGAAGTCAAATCATAAAGATGCTCTCAGGTTATTGCAAAGGGAATCAAAAACTCTAGAGATCTCTGAATGAAGGATAAGAATTTCCTCTCTTCTAACTTTTCTTCTCTCGAGCACTGCACAAACAAAAATGAAAACCTGGCCTTCTGACAACTAAATTTCTCCCACTGTTTTCCAGCTTCAAGTGAAGGTTTACATCAGCTGTTTTTTAATTCACTCTCTCTCTTTGGATTAAACAGGAATTTCAAGAACAGAAAGACATCTGTGTACATCACTAAGCACTGTGGTCTTGGGCACTGCTGAGTTCTCCTTTCTGCTGCTCCTCACATCAAGTCCAGCGGTGCTAGATGAGAGAAGTTGTGTCTGTCTGAAAGACAAGATAATTCTCAACTTGTGTTGATCATCCACGAGGCTGGAGAATGGGACTCACAGTTGTTCAATGGCACTGTACTGAACAGTAAAGGCATTGTGTTTCCAATTAAGAGGTCTGATAGTAAAAGAAGATTTATGGAAAAGATGGTAGATTAACAGAAAAATGCTGGCCCAGGAATTTTGAGGGCACTGACTCAGGGAGACAGTTAACTGCAGACTCCCTTGGGTTCACCAGGTCCCCTTACCACATGGCATTCTTTAGGAAACCCCAAAAGCAAGTGTTTGGTCCATAAATGTGTGGCTGCCTTCCCTTCTTCACTGAACCTTTAAACAGTTAACAGCACTCTATATCTCCCCTGCAGCAGAAGCAATTCCCAGACGTTGAAGCATTTCCATTGCAAAACACAGCTTGGGATTCTGGACTCGGTTATTTGTTTGGAAGATGTAGACAAAATGAAAGTGTAGCAAACTCATACCAGATTGGATCCACTTCAGAAGCTGCCAAACAGCTGCCAGTGCTGTCGGGTCAGAAGAGCTTGCCAGGCTGTTCCCTGGGGCAGGGGGTAGATTTTAATGGGGGAACCTGGGATCTGGAGATGAACTATACAGCTATTCTGGAACAGAATATGCTGTCTACTGCATTTTCCCACCCGCAAGTATATAAACATGCCCCCTACCCCCCTTTTCAGGCTGAAATGCAGCTGATCTAGAGCATATCCACAAAAAAAAAAAAAAAAAAAAAAAGCCACTGGGCAATTAGCAGTTGCTGCAGTGTCACTACAGACAAAAGAATATACGCAAGTTGGGGACTTGGGAAAGAACAGGAGAAAGAAGAACAGAAAGAAAAAAAAAATCTGTGGGATGCCATGTAGCTCAGTGCCCTGCTAAAAGCCCTGTTTTTAACCTCTGGGTCACTCCTTTCAGCCCCACTTTGCTTAGAAACATTGGAGAGTGAGTGGAAGCCGCTCCTTTGTAGTCTAGGAAGGAGGAATGTCTTATTAGCCTAGGTGAACAGGCAAACTGCCTCACTGAGATAGTAAGTGGATGCAAAAGTTGACTTTTTGAAAGCATATGAGAAGTCCAGTCAGCTGGGAGTCTTTAGCAACAGCAAGGGACTTTTCTTTTGTTTCTGCCTTAAATTAAAAAATCACAAAAAAACCCCAGCAAAAAAACCCCCCAAAAATATATCTAGGGAGATCTGTAGCTCAGACAGTTTGGCACCTTTCACCAGCCTGAAATGAGTTAAAAAGAGAGAAACAGACAAACAAGTTGAATGGGATACTGAGGTTCAAAACTCTTTGGAAAGAAAGATTAAAAAAAGAGAGGTTCTTTATTTGCTGGATTTAGATCTGAAAGGATTTTTGTTTCGTTTTTAATACATAGAAAAGACAGGGAAATATCTTCCTCTCTTCAGGGACTTATGAGAGCTCACCTTGTAAATCTGTCCGTTCGGAAAGGTACAAACTCTTCCACATGTCATTAGTAACGTATGTCTTCAGCTCCCCCTCATCTCCCACTTGTGTGAAAGGGAGCTCTCCCTCTGTTATCAGAGATTAAGCAGAGACAACAGAAAAGAAATCCAACAAAAGTGAGATTAAGTTGGTAAATTACAATGCAAAGGGTTTTGGAAAGAACATCCTCTGGGGCTGCTTGAAATTTTCCATCAGAATATTTTTCAGTGGAAAATTGCCTTTCAAAATAAAGCAAAGTTTTTTTATGTTAAGTTATGACCAATCTCTCAACAAGGCTTCAGAGTGTGGCAGGAGGCCTGGAGATTCAGCTGAGAAATCTTTGGACAGTGTCTCCTAGAGGCTGTCACCGCTGAGCTTTGTGACCCCATTCTGCTCCAGTGCTGGGCTTGCTGTGTGAAGTGCATTTCTCACAAAGCACCATGGTGACACGACTTCCATGGTGCATGGCATTGTCTCAGCAAGAGAGGGGACCATGCTGCACCACGAGAGATGTGGGCCAGCCAGGAACAACAGGGACACAAAGCATACCAGCTACAACTCCCATGGGGGAGCATTTCTGAACTGAAATGGAGGGCTCTTGGCCAAAGATGTTCATTGTTTGGTGAAATCTCAATATTTTCCATGGGAAAAGAAAACAAAAACACAATAATATTAATAATAATAAAAAAGAACAATTTCCAGCCCAGATTTATCCAGTCAGGGTTTGAGAAATCCCAAGGACTGAGTTTCAATTAAGAGAATTTTTTCAGGAACCCTAAAAAATTGAGAATGGGAACCACACATTGTTTGGGACCAATCAGACCATTTGACTAGGACCACAGAAGAGGTCAGGGAAGCCCATCATGTGTGGTTCAGGCTTGGACTGAATTAGCAATTGCCAAGCAATGTTAAATCACATAAGGTAGGAGCAGCCAAAAACTAGCAGTGGACAAGTCAATATATTTGTGTTTAAAGCCAAGTGTATGATGGTTCTGGCAAAAGCCAGCAAGAAGAATGAGATAGTGACAGTCTTCATGTTAGAACAAGTCATAATTACTTTGTTTCTCTTAGTTCCTGTTGTCTCTGACTTTCTCCCTTCTTTTGCCCCAGAAAGACCTTGGTAAATAACCTATTTCAAGAGCTGAGTGGGTCTTGAGCATCAACAATAAACATTGCAAGTCCTCAACAAGACAAGAGTGATCAAGAGAGAAAGGAAGGGAGAGGGATTTGTGTCTGTAAATTGCAAAGAGATACAATACTCACCTTTCACTTATGCTCAGTTTCAAGTTTCTGTTGAACAGCATCCGATACCTTCCATTTTCCATAGGTGAATTAGCCAAACAACAGACAGACAATAGAGACAAATTGGCTAAGTCAGAAAACATTAAATGAAAATGAGCTGGCCTTGGGAAGGAGGGAGGGGAAATGTTGTGGAAGCCTTTACTAGTAAGTGATCCTTCCTTGGTTTTACTTGGTTTCCAGGTAAGCTTGGGAACTGACAAATGAAGGCAGTGCCCTGGGAAATCTTCACAGAGATTATGTGTTCTGTAGCCCTTTGCAATTACACGTGCACTGTTTAATTTCAGTCTCTTTGAGCTGGGTCTGTACTAGTGTGCATTTTTCCTCAGCACTGGTAAGTAGTGACCTTCCTTTGGGTCATTACTGGCGATGCTGAAGGAAAATACTTCTTTCTCTCTTCCTGTGTTTCTATGTTGAGAAAAGAAATCAAAGTAGGTCAGATTGTGTTGAGTTTTAGCATCAAGATGAAAGGGTCCCTACAATAACCTGTCACCTGAAACAAAACTTTGTCAAAAGTTGTGATGTGCTCAGGCCTGATTCTTAGACTTAGGAGTTATTTCAAGAGTGATACAAGCAATAAAGTGTTCTTTGACTCTTCCCCTTAAAATAAATGTTCTAAGTGTTTCCTGAAAGGTTGTTCTCAAGGGACTTTGTCTCGTGACTGACAAAAGAGAAGGTGGAAGGAAAATGTTAGGCATTCTGAAAGGTTTTCCACCCAGCATGTCAGAAGAAAGCAAAGCATGACCTTGATAGCATAAATTAAGGAAAAGGGTGGGAATGCAGCCAAATCATAAGGAAGCATAAATATACAATTATGCTTTTTGTATCCTCTAAGTTTTTGGTATTTTATTGTTTCCTGGCTGATGATGAGAAAATTCATCAGTGATGGACGTGCTAGATATAAGTGAAAGGGAGGGATTTGTGTAGTCACTTTTTTCCTTGTGAGATTCAACCAGATCCCTTGAAATCTTCATTTTTTAAAAATATGAAGTAATATTCATTAGACAATTCATCACTGCAGAATTTTCAAACTGTGCTAAGTCAGGAACTTTAAGGGGCAGCCAGAAAAAAAGTACTGATATCTATTTAAATAGAAAACCATCATGTCCATCTGTGGAAGTCCTGAAGTTGAGACTGGTGGGAGAACAAAATACTCCCTATTTACCCTGTTCATAATCTTTTCCCTTGGCATCTGCTATTAGCCAGTGTCAGCAGTGATGCTATGGAATAGAAGGATCCAGTCTGACATGTGTTGTCTGTTCACGTTCTCTTGTGATACAAAAAAAAGTGTGTTGTTTGAAGCAAACTGCCCTATGTGACATCCACAGTTGCTTTAGAAAATGCTAACCAGCCACAAGCATAGAAAAAACATGAGATGATCAAGACCAATTAGACATCCCTCTCCAGTTCTCTTCTTGGAGGAAAGCAAAAACCTATGCCTTGTGATCTGCATTCCAAATCACAACTCAATTGTGATATTAACACTAAAAAAAAACAAAAAAAAGGGCACATTTCCCTATGTTTTTGGGACAGTCCTTTGTGGAGCTATTGTCACCACAAACCAAATTTTCTTGGTCATTGACTTCTCTCTCTATTGCATCAATGTCCTTACAAATGTTCAACATTTTTCTCTTCTTTGGTTCAGCCATTGAACTCAGAGGGGCACCTTATCCAGCACAGCTGTCATGAAAGGCACCAAAATCCTTCCTCTCCAAGGATGCAACTGCCTTGCAGCTAAAGGCAGGACTGCAGCTCAAGCTGAGCAGACTTGAAACTGAATCAAGCTCATCAGGATCCTGCATTGCAGAATATCTGTCAAACTTTCTGATCCACTCTTAGAGCCTGAGCTTCCAGCTGAAGCTCCTTACATCCTGCTGACATTTCTCTCAGGAATAAAACTTCTTGAGGCGTGACTTCCAAAGACACAACCACCACCAGACTGCAGTGAGTATGTCCTCTCCAAAACACAAACCAGCAGAAGGAAGCTGAACTGCGGCATCCATCCAATGGAGAGAAATGTCCTCCCTATTGAGTTCATGCCTAAACAAGCTGACCTAAAACCTTCTGACCCTGGCAGAGATGTAGGGTAGATGCCTTCCAAGCCTAAATAATTGGCAAGCAATATAACCATAGGAGAAAAAGCAGTTCAAGTGCCTCTTGGCAATGGTTGGACTAAGCTCAGTGTAGTCTGACTGTTCAGCTGAGTTTCCCTGCCTGTCCATCTGCATTGATTCAGGTCTCAGCTCAGACCACAAGAGTACCAAAATCTTGCACCTTATTTGGCTGTGAGGTAACAATTTCTTTGGGAGGGCTCATTCTTCCTGGGGAGGATCTTCTTCCCCAATTTCCTAAAGGAAACTAGGCTTGAGCTATTGTGTTGTCAGTATTTGTATGTGCCAATGTGCTCCCCTCCAAACAACTGTCAAATTTGTTGGCCAAGTGATAGAATTCTAAGAGATTTTTCTGAGATATAAACAAAAATAATCACCCAAAGAGAGATACAGAGAGATACGTGGTAGCACAAGTTCATATGTTTAAATTAGAGTCCTGAGAACAGGAAAAGTTTCAAACAGAGGTCTTCATTAATCACCAGGCACAAATCAGTGGGAATCCAGGCATCAGTAGTACTACATGAACAAATAGTTTGTTTGTCCAATGTTTCTTCCTTTCTTTTTTCTTTTTTGGTTTGAATCTGTACAGCACCTAGCACGTCGGCATACAGAAATACACTTGTAATAACACAGCGGGAGAGTTGGCATGCAGGAGGGATCATGAAGAGAGAAGAAACCATCTTAGCAGGCAGCTTCTTCATTTTACATCAGTTTTTAATGTCAGGCCAACTCAGGGTGCAGGGGTGAGGGAGCAGAAAGTGAAGAGAAAAAAGAAACAAATGAAAATCCCACAACCCCAACAACAGAAACCGCAGACAAACCAAGAAAACAGCAGCATGTCCAGGGAGTGCTTGCTCCTCAGCTGAAGGGCCTGTTTTCACACTCATCTCTGTCTTGTGTCCCAGACTCACGTCGCCTCTGAGGCTGAAATACTGGTTCCTTATTCTGAAAATCAAGTCTCCTGGGCTTTGGTAATATTTTCCAGTCTTTCTAAGGTGTCTGCTTTAATGAGTAAGGAAATAAGAAGACAGACTGACTCCATGGGCACGGAGATTGGTTACCTCTTACTTCATAGTGACTATCCAGACAGAATGAGAAGAAATGAAGCAGGGATTAATTGACCCAGATTGCTTTTGTAAAACAAGGTGGGAGGGATCAGGTAACGATTTCCCAAGCATTGTCCAAGGAGGAGGCATAAGCAGGCAGGCAGTGTGAACAGCTCACACTAGGGCTTGGAACCCTTCTTCAAACTCTCCTTACCCTTCTGCTTTTCTCTGCTGTTCCATGCAGAGAAAAGCAGAGGAGAAAAAAGAAAAAGATGCAGCTCCATCCTTCTGGTTCCCACCTTCCCTGAGACCCCCCCTTGGTTCTAGTTTTTTGCACTGCTGGTGGTGTCATGTGTACTAGGAGACAAAACAGCCCCAAAGTCTTGACTTCCACAAACCTTGCCTTACACAGCTCAGTTACTTCTCACTTCTTTTATTTTCTTTTTAATATTGTTTCTCCCTTCTATCCCCTAGGCCCCCTCCCACTCTCTTTCACATTTATCCCTTAATCAAATCGCTGTATGCTCTTCTCAGCAATTCTTCTCTAAATCCCTCAGGCGGGTTAGAAGCCCCCTGAGGAAAGATCTTTTTTGGCAACTGAATTGAGATAGGAAAGAGGTCCTTGACAGAAGCATATTCCATCCCAGAAAGTTTTTAATCCTTCCAGATGCTTTGTCACAAACTGTGCTTTTATGCTGGTGCACTTTTAAAGGCAGCCAGGATATGTGCAGAGGTCAGATCACAGAGCTGCTCTGGAAAACTCTAAATTGCTCTCGCCTTTGATTCTTGTGCTTTAAAACCACTCTGAAGTTTAAGTAAATGGATTAGAAATGAGTTAAAGAGCAGGGTGCTTAATGCTTATGCTTAAATCTATAGCCTCAAGCCACGGCACTTTGGGCGGCAAGATCCTGTTAAATCTCACCAGCTCAGCAGACTCTGAACAAGTCAAGGCTTGGATGCAGATGTCTGTGGAGAAACAAGGTGAAACAGACCAGAGAGGTGGCACTGGTCCTTCTACAACAGCACAGAAGGAAGCCCAAGTGGTGAAATAGGCAGTGGGACATACATTGGAACACCTTCCAGAGAGGGCACCAGCACCACAGATATTTGCTATTAATACTAAAGCTCTGACACCATAAATTTATTTAATTTTATTTTGTTTTATGTCTCATGATTTCCAGACTTGTTTCCAAGTCTGGGGAAAAGGAGGAGCAGTGATAATGTGGTGGGCTAGATCCTCTCAGGAGACTCAGCCATCTTGAGCGCCGGTTCTGCTTCCCGTTGTTTGTTATTGTTGGATGGTGAAAGGACAGCTGTTATGTTACATCCTAGAGGTAGCTGCACTTCCAGGGCTGGATGAAACGATTGCTGTAAATGCCAGCTTGGCAGCTATTCTGGCCCTCCTTGGGGCAGGCCTTTACCCCCTGCTTCTGGTGTGGCTTTGTTCTGTGAGAGAAGAGCAAAACATTTTGTAGCTGCTATTGAAAAGAGTTTCTCAACCTTTTAGGATAATCCCTGTTTTAAAGAGGAGGAGTTGAGTCAATAAGAAAGTAAATCACTTGTGAAAATCACAGAGCATTATTGCTGAGTTTCTTGCTCAACACTACCCTACCTGCGTGCAGCATCCCTACTCACAACTCCAATTTTTTTTGCAATATGAGACCAATGGTATTTATTTCTGGTTCACACTAAGACACCAGGAGTTGAAAGAAAACCATCCACGGTGACTCAGGGAAGCCTTTAGAAGGAGGCACGATGATGAAAATCCTGAATTTTGGATGTTCACCATACACCTCACCACATGTATAAGAACAGTCCAACTACAGAGGGAACAAAGAATGGTTTAGCTTGGCTTCCAGAGCTCACACACTCTTCTCTTTGCAGCAGGCTATAAATTATGCAGCATTTAAAGATGACTTTCTAAACCCCTGGCTTTAAAGCTTATTTATAACTCCCACACTGATATTTTTCTGACTCGTGACAGCTCCCACCTTCACAAGCTGGGGACATGCCAAGCACCTGGCCTTTTCTGTAATGGCCCCTTCTCCCCAGAAAGCTCCCCCCACCTCTTTTTTAAGCAATGCTTTGGATATCTCGGGGAGATTTTATTTATAGCAAAGACATAAAAAGCAAGTGGAAGAGAGTTGAGGATGGTCAAAGGGAAAAGTAGCAAGTGTCCTAAATGTCTGACAAACATCGTAGGACATGTGGAAAAAAATAAGGCCCTGGGAGCAGCCAAGATCTCTTAGTGATAATTTATGTAGGAACAGCATGATTTCATGTCAAGCAGGTTAGGCTCAGACCTAGCCGAGATGGAAAGTTATCACTGAAGGGGATCACCTCAGGGAAAGGATGAGGGAGGTGGAACTTGTCCTTCCCAGAAGGGACTAAGCTGACCACTGGCAAAATCAGGGGTATGTGTGGGTGAGAAGGTGGCGGCCCCATGTTGGCAGACACCGATCAGTGACTGGATCCTGATGGGGTCGTGTGAAGTCCAGCTGGTTCCTAGGACTTTGCTTTTTGGTTTGTTTGATTATTTATTTAATTGATCTCCCAATGCTAGAGAGCTCACTCTTGGGGGAAGAGCAACATCTTGAACTGTAGTATGGATAGAGTCTCTAATGCTGTCATCTGGAGTGAAATATCTGCAGCCACAGCTCAGATCTTGCTTTGGGTTCTGGCTTACAGTCAGGCCTGGCTCTGGGATTCCCTGTAGGAAACAGGAGCTAAGATACTGAATCTTAAATAGAACAAAAAAAGCCTAGCATACAGAAAAAAGTCTCACATCAGCCTCCTTTGTGGTAGGTGAGGCTGTTCCAGACCCATGCTGCTACTTCCAGCTTCAGAAGCACATCTGGGTTTCACAGTCAAGAGAAAGAGCTGCCCAGGGCACGCCACCAGCCTGCAGGAGGAAGGTGACTCCTGAAAACTGAATATAGCAGGGAGCAGTGTCTTACAGCAATCCAGTTCCTCAGGATTTGTTTGTAGAAGGGACCTGTTTCCCCCGCTGTTGATTGCCATGGCTTCAAAGTCTTGGAATGTCTTTGGCTCCCTGTGCAGTAGCATGAGGCAGAGCCCTGCAGTCTCAGTGGGGTTTGCTTCTTCTCCCAGCCTGAGGAACATTTCTGCACCCCAGGGCAGGTGCTTGCGTTGCCAGAGGAAGACAATTCAGCTTTGTGAAATCTTTGAAGGTTTTATTTTTATTTTTATTTTTTAAATAAAAATGCCTGAAGCCGGATAAGCGTTAAACAACTAAACAAAACAAAAAAGCCCCAATATGCATGTGGGCCATACTTGTGTCAGAACATCTGTTTTCAGCTCTATGCTTTGATTCAGATGTTTCCTCCTCTCTTTTCTGAAGTGACCAGCAGGTCTCAGAGATCAGAAATCTGGCCAGAGAAAAATCTTGCTTGAAATTGCTTTGTCTTTCTTGCAAAAAATGCTCCAGGCTTTGAAGGAATGGCACTTTTCAGCAAAAGTAAATTTAGTCAAAAATCTCTGACCACCTTCAGTCTATTCTCAGTGGCACCAGGCATTGCAGGCAAAACAAAGACATCTTGGCAAAATTACACCATTGAAATTGCAGGCAGAAGAGCTCCATTTAACACCCACTAATTGTTGCACAATAGTCACAGGAATAATCGGAATTTGTTAATTAGATGCATGCCAATGAGTAATTCAAGACTGGTTTAAATAATTATTCCTATCTTCCCAAAAGGCTGTGGTGGTGATTAGCTTGCTGGCTGTTTCTCTTGACTGTTCTGCTTAAAATAAAAAAAGAGGTGAGAGACATCCATGCAGTGAGCCATGGCACTCCTAAATGAAATCCTGCTCCTGGGATCCTGAGATCTGCTTTCCAATGAGTGCTGTTGGTTGTTGCTTTTGACCACAGAAACATCAGAGACAGCAAGGTGGACTGCCAGAAAGCTCTTGGATCAGCACCGTGCCAGTGAAATTGAATTAATACTTTTTAGAGTGTTTAATTCCTGAAGGAAGATGTAAGGATGACACAACTGCCACAAATTCAAATCCTCCATTGTAACCATAAGGTAAAAAAAAACCCCAAAAAGCCAGATCAGCGGCCAAAGAACAAAACTCTTCTCCCTGGGACATAGCTAAATTCCTTGTCCCCCAGCCAGGAGAAATGCCCTCTACTGGCTCAGAAAAACTTTTTTTTCCAGTTTCACCATAAAGGTGCCTATTTGTCACCCTCAAGTCTCCTAATAACTTCTCACCCTCCTTTGGTTAGCTCCTTCAGTGCTGCTTGGTTCATGCCATGCCTTTTTTTTGGACCATGGGGATACCTCAGGAAGGGATAGAAATAGAACAGAGGAAAGGAATTAGTGTAACTGACCTAGTGAATGCTAAACAGTAAAAATTGCACCCCAAACACAAACATGGGGAAAACCCCCTAAAAACAAAGCCAAATTGCATTCCATTGTATGATCTGCTTGACTAGCCTTGTGAAGGAAGCAAGAGAAATGCCCAAGTGTTAGAGGAAAAGATGCTTTGTGCTGAGAACATTATTCTTCTTCAAGTCATCAGTAGTCACAAATGCTTAATATTTCTGTCAATCTCCTAGTGGTCTCTAGGGAACTGTTGCTACTGAAATAGCCACCTGATGGAAAACAGCAATAATACTAACTGGTTCTTGGTGGAAAATACTCTGATCTGCAGGATTTGCTGGGGGAGTTAAGGAAGGCAAGACACAAGCAGGAACCAGGAAACACAAAGACTAGGTTTTTTTGGCAAAAATGTAGGTGAATGGCGGCAAGTTCCAATACTCTTGTATTTCCCCACATAAAATAGCACCTTTGAGCACTCCAGAAGCCCCTTGTCTGCATTGCACTAAAGCACTTGTTCATTTTTTGGGATGTGGGAGCAAGAGCAGAGGTGCAAGAAGGCAACATCAGTGGCAGAGGCAGCCTTGTGTGCTGAGTACACAACCCCTCTGTGGAGGGGGCAACTTTGCTGCACCAGCAGACCCCAACAGTTTATGAAAAACATACAAATACCAGTCATTGTTTTCCTTTCAAGTTCTGTTCCTGGGGCAAGTTAGAGCCCCACAAACTGTGCTGAAGCTGAGCACCATCCCCTGCTCTTATCCCCATTACCTCATGTTCTCTGGTGGCTGCTCTTTCTGCCTTCTATCTTGCAGCGAGGTATTAGAAAATGTCCTCCCTCTTCTTGAACTCTAACAGAGACATAACTATTCTCTACTCAGCATACCTCATTCCTTTGACAGAAGTACTTCCTCTCTCAGCTACTCCCTGCCCATTTACACCCCTTTCATCATGATTTCCCTAAATTACAGCTGCTAACTGAGCTGCCTAGGCTGGGAGCACAGACGAGTTCCCCATTCAGTCAATGGGGAGAGACCAGGACCTTCTGGCACTGCCTTGGTGACCTGGGTAACCCTCCAAGGGTTTCTCTTTTTGTTGACTGCAGAGGGAGCTGAAGGCCAGCAGGATGCCAGCTGGTCTGCCTGAGGTGAGATAGAGCTGTACCATTGCATGGACAGGACAGGACACTTCAGGCCAAGCCACCCAACAGTGCAACATTTGAACAGCTCACAAGAATTCAGCTGTTCCAAGAAAGCAGCAGAGATGAGGACACATGAAACTGACTCAAAGCAGGGAAAAACAGCAAACAATTACCCCTTGTTGGAATTTATGCTTTTCTTCTTACATTTGTGTAAGGAATCTGAAGACAGCCAAGAACATGGAAAGCAGAGGTTCCCCAGAGACAATCTCAATTCATGAAGCTTCAGTGCATTTTGCTAGCCCTGAACTCACTACCATGGGACTCAAGCCTCTCTCTTGTGTTCATCTGTACTGCAAGAGAAGTAATATGACTTTCTAGTTGTCTAATGGCTCCTTGTATTGCCATCCATTGCTCCCTCACTTTCATTGAGGAAGCACTTGAGCAGAACTTTACCAGAACTGCCAAGCAGAGAAGACACTTAAGTGTTCCTACATGACACTCAAGGTTCAAAGGTTTTCTTCAGCCTGGGCTTGGTCCTGGTCAAATGGGAGGGGTTTTTTGATTGATTTCTTTGGGTTTTGTTTTTCTTTTCCCAGAGTCCAAAGATCAAGACTTCTCCACCCCCAATCAAATAAAATAGTACAATAATAGTCTGGCCTACTTCTTTTATGGGATCCTGGGGTAATTACCTACTCACTTCAGCTGCTAGAGCCCTGCACCTGGAGACCCCAGAATACACCAGTGGTGTATTCACTGCTGCTCAGCATTAACTCCTTGTTTTCCACCTCCCTTCTCTGCTAGCTGGTGTATACATAGTGTATACATGAATATTGGGGGAGTTTCTAGTCCTACTCTAATATTGAACACAAGTTGTCCCGTAAAATGCAAAGAAACTCTCCCCTAAGCACTCTGTTTCCTCTGTCTTGATTTAAAGTTGAAACTAGATTGATCAAACATTAAAAGAAGCTAAGCATCAACTACTTACTGGCCAAGAATGGACTCAGGCATCCTGAGAGGGACAGAAACAATACAGGTAGAAGAGAAGGCTGATAGACACAAACTGTCTGAATGGTCTGAAGAAATATTATAGATCAAGGGGGAACAGAATATTTTTCTTCTATGAATCAGCATGGAAACCTTTCTGTAGATGTTAACGCAACATTTTCTTTGCCTAAATACCCCACAGACTTCTTTAATTTCTAATTTCTGTGATCCAGAGGCGTAAACTGGGTTGTTCTTCTCTGTTTGATCTGAGATATCCAGCCCTTCCCTGCAATGTCTGATTGTCTTTGACTTTCTGTCTCTAGTTTAAGTGGCTACAACAATCCTAAACAGAGCTCTCTACATTTCAGCAGACACAGGTCATGCAGTAGTGACATTTTTGATAATGGTTCATAGTTTGTTATGCTGAGAATCAGGGGATGTCAAGGGATTTCCCACCTGAGATTTACCCACCTTCCCCAAAAATTATTTTGGATGGAAAGGAGCAGCAATGTCCAGTATAATATAAAGCACATTTTTGGCTAAGATCTGAAATGCCTTCAGATATCATCTAAAGTTACACACACATGTCCCCAGTGAAGCCTGAAACAAAGCTCTCAGAGAAGACAGGATTAATTTGAGGTCAGAAGGGCTTTGCTTTCTGTCATAACATTGCCATGATGTAGTACCAAACTCATTACTTACCGTGACATAAAGCTAAGAGACTAAGGAATGGTTTAGAGTGTGTTAGCTTATACTCCCCTTCCACTGCAATATCTTCTCTTGAGGATGGCAGCAAACAATCTAAACAAGGACTTGTGTGTATGGAACAACTTAGTCCCCATGCAAACACTATGGGGACATCAGGGATTTCTGTGAGATGTTATGTTTTTGTTGTATTCAAATTGCCTACAGATTTTTCTGTGTCAGTCTCAGTTTGGAGGGGGCTGTGCTCTTTAATTAAACCAAGTTGATTAGACAGTTGCAAAGAAGGGAAACTAGTTCACAATATGTCATCTGACCTTTTCTGTCGTTTTCCTTAGCTCTGATCAGCTGTGAAGCAATTCTGAACTTTTCAAAACAATTTGTTCTTCAATTTGGAATAATGACAGTAAATAGTTCTTTAAATAGCCTCATTTGTCAGCTGTCCACTGGGATTAGTTAACATTAAAGAGCTGATCTCCTTTAACTGGATACTTTAGCTGTCTACGGCTGACCTTCCATACGATCCCAGGTAGGTGTTGTTCTTTGAGGGTCTTGGGTTCACCAGTTATAAAGTTGGAAGAGACAACTCTAATTGTTTAGTTCTGAAACACTTAGAGCTGAGAATTTCCCTGAATTCAACCCTTTTTCAGTGTACCAGCTGGGAAAAGACACCTCATAATCAGCAAAATACCCCCTGTGCTGGAGGTTGTACCATCAACTAAAATTTAGCTGCTTCAAGGATAAGTCATACTTTTGCCTGAACATTTGCCCCTTCTTTTTGGCCTGGCTGTGTGTTTCTTCAATCTCTGCAAACAAGCTGTTGTTATCTATGAATTCTCTGGTTACTTTTTCCTGTCTATATAAATAAAAGCTTAGAATCAAAGTTTGCTTGTGAGCTGTGTCTGAACAAGCACACTCTGCTGACAATAGCAGATTTAAAAAAAAAAAAAAACTACCAGGTTTCAGTTATTTTGAGTATAATGTTCATGCATGAAATCTCCCCAGAAACTGCAGGACTTTTGTTATTGTCACCCTCACAAAGTTTACACTGAACTTCTTACACACTGTCTGATTAATCTAAGCATACACTGCAGATGCTTCTGACATTTATGGAGCTACATCAGCATTTGTGGAGCAATGAGGATCCAACAAAAGATCTCAAAATCCACCAATAGTGAAAGTCCAGATGAGAAAAGGGAGTGCAGCTAGGAAAAAACCCTATTATTTACATATCTCTCTGTATAGCAACTATCTTGTATAGCGCTTATCTTCTGCCCGTGTCATGGGCCCTCCACAAAGCTGGATGTCTTGAACAATGCCTCAGTATATTGGATACAAGCTCTGCTCTCTCCCTGCTCCAGCTATCCTTGATTGCACACTTCCAGGTGCTGATTTCCAGATTAAGAGAGTCTTTATTTCAGACTTTTCACACGCTGTCAACGTGGTGTTTGATTACATCAATGGAGGCAAAATATTGGTGCTTAGTGGAAATAAAGAGATTTTTTAAGCAGGGAGATCTATTTTTGTCACTTCCTCCTGTGGGCAGGTTATCAAGATGACCTGCAAACAGCATTGCAGCAAAGAACAGCTCACTGTTTCGGGAGGTGAGGGGAGACGGTATTTATGGTGTGTCATAAACTGTGAAGGACTCTTTGGACAATATCCTAATAAATACTCTAAAAAGAAACTGCTGGACTCCCAGAACTCAACATACAGACTGTCATCCTTTCCATCCTGCTCTGTCATCTAGTTAAGGTTTGCCTTTTAGTATTGCCACAATGAACTCAGCTATAAGGACAAACTTTGGAGTCATCGATAAGAGATTCTGAAGGACTGTTTATGGGCAGGACCCATGCATAAATCAACAGAAGGAGTGTGCTTGTCTTCAGCCTGGGATACCCTACGAGGCCTGCACCTGCCCCTCAGAGGTATTTTTCCAATTGTGGTGTAGATCACGAACCCAGCGGGCCTTACCTTAGCCTGGCACAGTGTGAAAAAGCAGAATATGACCATAATTCTAGGGCTGATGATCTCCCACAGGGAGAGGTGGACTCAAGCTGTGCAGTGCTTGGCTCCAGGTTCAGAGTTCTCTCAGGCTTTTACCTCTGTGTGATGGATGGAGAAGTAGGACTGTTTGGAGGGCATTCCCCAGGAGGAAGCCCCCAGCCATCTCTCAGCAGACCTGCAAGGGAGAGAGGGAGATGAAAGGCAGTCAGTGCCAACATGTGAAAGACAACCCATGTGTTGTCCTGAAAAAATGGTTCCCTTTCCCCAGTACTGGGGGCTCATACTCTCCTCCTCATTTTTGGGTTAAAGCTTGCTGATCCTGCTTCTGGATTGACAAAATCCACTCTTGCTATCCCCTGAGTCCCTCAGAGAGAAAGAGTATCATAACTTTCTTGACACAGTGGTCGCCTTCCTCCCAGACCCAATTAGCTCCAGGAATGGAGCCTTGAGACTGCCTTCCTACTTGGACTTTCTCCAGGGAGACCACTGGGCCAGACAGCCCCTGCTGCCACGAGCAGGGTGTTTCAGCAGGGAGTGCTGACAGCCTGTTTTCATCAGCTCCGAATGGAAAAATTGTTTGGAAAAAGGCCTGAAATGTTTATCAAAGAACCACGGCATTTGGTATAAATGATGAAATGACGGCAAATTAATCTAAACCCCACCATGGCCGCTATCAGGAGTCATGGGCTGTGATGGCTGTGGCATGGTCGGCGGGAGTTTCACCCCAGGGCCTGTGTGTAGTGGTTTCATAGGAAGCCCTTGTCTTTCAGCTGAAATGCAGCTGCTTCTGGGGTGGATCACAAGCTCTGCAGGGCACCAGCAGCGTTCAAAGCTGGCCACTGCATTGGTCATGGCTACTTTGTGCTGCTGCATCTGCCCATGGCCTTTGGAAGCCTTCTGCCTTACACTGTCAAGTTCCTCATGACAGGGACCAGCCTGTTGTTTTATGCTGTGATGAGGATTAATAATCCTCATCATGGTTGATGATATAAACATGAGACTGTCAGAGTTGTAAGGGCTAAAGGCCACAAGGAGAATGGCTCTTTGAATGTCTTGTGGTAACCACAGGGAAATCTTTCCTTTCCTTAGCAGTCAGAAGTTCAGGCTGTTCCTCTAACAAAAACTACCCCTCAGGTCTTTCTGACTCATTTGCAGAGTAATAATTAGGAAAGAAGTGTTTCTTCCACTCACTTGGCATCACCATTGCTTGTGAAGCCCTTCTGGTAATGAGTGTTACTTCTGTGCATGGAAAAAAGGTTTTAATCTTGCATGGGCTACAGCAGTCCCATGTAAAGCATACAAAAATGCATGTTTAAAAGTTATGCTTCTAGCTCTTATGGGCCAAGACCTATCTTCTAAACTGGGAACTGAGTGTAATGTTTTGGTGGGATATTTCTCTTCAGCGTGCAGGCAGCCTGCAGCTGTCAGTCACCCGGCTACACTTTGCATTCACCTTTGAAGGGCAGTGTGGTGGCAGGTCTACACACCCTGGAGACATCACTGACCATTTTCAAGGGCAGAGTCGATGAAAATAAAAAAAAATCATCCAGCAGACAAAGGAAGAAGAAAGGAAGATTCATCAAGCCTTTCTTGTGTCTGTGATCAGTGTTACCTCAACAGATGCCTAAGGGGAATGTCACATCCATATTCATGTGCTAGGGCTGAGCAGGGAATCTAGTATTCTTTTTCCTGAATGGTTGAAGCAGAGAGAGGTCAGTATTTTGCCTGGAGATTTCCCCAATGCCAAGAGCTCACCAACACTGTCCCACCATGCCTAGAGAGGAGTGATGTGCAAGTGGAGAATATGGCATAGAGGCACCTCACCTCCTCTGCTCAGCCTGTTGCTCTTCACCTCTGAATAAGTCACTCCAGAGTTATTAAGCCCAGGTTCATTAGGATTCAATTCTGCTTTGGCCTTGCTGTTTAGCACTTGCCCAGAGCTGAAGATCCTGAGACGTCCTGGGTATGAGATCGGAGCGAGGGCTGGAGGGAAAGCTATTGTTGCTCTTATCGCACTGTGAGGTTTGTTGCATTCCAAGGAAATCATCTGGCACTTGGCTTTCCCCACTTCCCTGGCCACCGTGAGGTTTTAGGACAATCCCTAATCTGTTCCCTTGTGAACACTGAGGGCCTTTCTTGTGGGAAACAAGTTTGCAAGTTCAGTTGTTTCTATCAAAGATGAGAGAACATCCAAGCAGCGCCAGACAGTACAAGCTTCCCCCACAGGCACTCTGGCTCTGGCATCCCACACTGATCTATCACCACCAAGACCCACAGCACAAGCCAGCATCTCTGTCCCGAGCAGCCACCTCCTCCGCCTCCGCTCATAGCCTGCGTTCCTGGCTGCCTACCTCGCCTCCTCTCTGGCACAGAAAGGAGACACAGTGCAGAGCCTGGGAAAGGCTGACACTGACTTTCCTCTCCCCTCACAACTGCCTGTGCACAAAAGAGCACCTGCAGGCACACAAACCCTCGTGCTTGAACATGTGGCTGGGACCTGTGTCCCACTTGAAGGGATGGCTGTGACGTCTGAACTCTGCAGGGTTCTGGCTGGCAATGGGAGTGGAGCAGGTATGGGTCTTGTTGGGGTAGGGGAAGAAAGGTGCCACTTGGGGAGCAGTACAATGATGAGGTGGCAGTGAGGATTGGGGTCCCAATTCTCTCCCCACTATCCTCCCCCCTCTTCTCCTCCTCCTGCTCCTCACCAAGCCTGCCCTTCATCTCCTTAATCACACAGTGCTTTTCACTCCCTCCTTGCTACAGGGAAACAGCCACCCCAAGAAGCAAGGAAGAGTGTCTCATGCTTGATGCTGTCAAAATCATTAACGTGTTGCTTCTGAAAACTTGGCTTTGGGTATTGAAGAGCCCAAATCACCAGCCCTGCCTCCCCACAGACCACTTCTGCCACCACCCTAGCCCTCATCTGTCTTACAAGAGGTGCTGTTGACAAAATTCAAATCCAAAAATTTGGGACCCCTCCCATGCCTTGCCTATCTTTCTCTTCACAGCTTGGTCATGACTTTGCATCTCAGCCCCCTGTCAGAGGTCAAGGGGGAAACTTGCTTCCACCCACCTTCAGAATAAGTATTACCCTTTCCTCCTCCTATTCCACTTGCTGAGACAACCTAGCCCACTCACTCCGTTTGTGTCAGGGGAATCAAAGGATCCCCCTGAGTTCTCTCCTTCAAGTCCTGCTGCAACAACAGAAGCACATATGTTTGCAGTTTCCCTTGGGAAGTCTCCAGATAGTGGCTGTGTTACCAGCCCTCTTACCTCAGCCAGCTGCCCCTCTGCCTATGCCTGCTCCCTGACTCCCTGCCCACCCCTGGCCACTGCATTATTGGTGTTCTTTTCCACTGCCACCTTCACACACCACAGTCTCCTGGCCAAAGAGAGGCAGAGGAGAGATGAAATATTGTGGGATCAGGAGGTAATGAGAAAACTTGTTTTTAACTCATCTCCCACCTGAGGCTTTTGTTGGAAGGGCTGAGGACATGGGACAGAGCTCCAAACTGAATCATCCCTTGAAGATGTTCACCACACCAAAGGATAGAGGGGTCTGTCGGGAAGGGGAAACTCTTTAGCTCTTTTTGCATCCCCTGATTCTCCTCAGTCTGGATCTGAGCAGGCTTTGTCATGAAGACATCAGCAAACCTTCATGATGTTGCACAGGGGAGAGAAAACGCATGTGGAGTCCCTAATGCGGTGGCAGTTTCCACTGATGGAAATGGGAAGTAAAGCAAACCATCAGGAGAGCTTGTCAAAAACACAAGGCTTGGGAGAGTGGGTAGGAGTTGCTTGTTTGCTGGTAAATCGTAATGGGCGTCATGGAGAAGCACCTAGGGCAGCCTCGAAATCCCCCCATTAGTTCAGTGGGATTTAATGTCTTCCAGTGAGTAAATATCATCTCATTTTGTTAGCACAAAGTGGTCCTCATCAAAGTATTGGCAAGATTACAACATTTTTTCTTAAATCCAGCAAATTGCAGTCTGCCTACAGTCATCCACTGGAGTCTTTCTTGTCTCGCTTTAATTGAACTTTGTGTGGAGGAGGGAAAGGGGATTACATTTTTTATTGCTGGGTGTGTTTTATGGGAGATCTGTCAGCTGGAAGTGACAGTGGCAATTAGGGTTGCATGTTTTTGTGTGAGTTGCAGAGCCTTAGAAAGCAGAAGAAAAAAGGGGGTGAAGGCAAGCCAAGCTATTCACAGTGATAGATCTGGGAAGAGCAAGATGGGAGATACCTTGGTTGCTACCTGCGGCTGTGAGATTTGCCCTCCATCCTTCTTCCCTCCTGCCAAAACACACACACATTCCCTGAGATGTGCCTAGGGAAGATGGGAGGTTTATTTACCACTGCCCTAACCACACCTTTCCCCAGCCACCCAAGTAAGGCCCGTGTCTGCACACAGGGCACTTCGTGGTCTTCCCCTACATGTTTCCATAGGTGTGAAGCAAACACCTTCTGAAGGGAACTCCTTAGGTCTCCCTTGGGTCACTCTCTGTGATGTGGGTAATCTCAGAACAGTGTTTTGGGAAGGAAAGGCACAAAAGTCTGAAACACTCCAGGCTCTCTGGTGTCTTACAATAAAGTGATTCTAATTCACCCAGAAAAGTACAATGAGCATAATAAGTGCTTGATTTGCAAGTATCTCCTCACATTAGTGAAGGGACAAGGGAAGGAGAAGTAAGGGGAGATACTTTATTTCCAGGTAATCTTAACCCTTTGATTTACTCTCTTGAGCCAAATATCTTACGTCAAATGCAGCAACAACCTTTTAAAATTCAGAGCCAAAGATTTGCTTTCCAATCCCTGAGCATCCTGGGTGTTCACTGAGACTGCTGACGATCTCTTCCTTCTTTGCTGTGTCTCTACAGCCAGCAGCTCTGTTTCTGCCCAAAAAGACCCTCCATACATGAGGCCTATCAGCCAGCTTCATGGGCTAAATGGCAAATTCAGCAATCTGGGCAGAGGGGCAGGTAGTGAGGAGGGTCACAGTATGCTTTGAAAGCCAGGCTGCTCCCCTTTGTGGAAGGGATGGGTGCTCAGGATTTATGCTGCTGTACATGAAAAATAAACATTTGGTCTCCACATGCTTTGCTAGTCAGTGTATGCTACCCAGCTGATTCAAACACCCATCCATCAACCCTGCCTTGACTCATCACCACAACACTGAAGTACACGGGGGAGTGAGCACTCCCACATGTGGATGAGAGCAGGCTCCGTTTGCCATGAGATGTTGAAATACCCCTTCGAGCCAGCTCCTAATAGAGGCAGTTGGATACAGCATTGCCTAGCTGCCATAAACCATCACTTCCAGCTCTGACTAAATGTCCATTTTTTATCTTTCCCTGTGACACAGTGTGTCTCCTTTGGTAGGCTCAGGACCCTGTGGGCCAGTGCAGGAGTCTGGTTTTGTGGGCCAGATGGGATATTCTCTGTGGCTGGATTTCAGAGCTGGTGGCTATCATGGCTGGCAGAGGAGAAGTCCCTTTTGTCTAAGTGGGGGTGATGCTGTCTCACCCATCACCCTTCCCTTGGCTGCTTCTCTGGGTTTCCACTGGAGCACTCTATTAATATCCTTGTTTCCAAACAACAATGTCACTAATTATAATTTATTGGGACTTTAAGGACACATTTGACAATGACACTGACTGCTGGTGTTTGAGCACTGAACAGGAATTTTAATGAGAAAAGGAATAAAATGAATAATGCATTAAAAGGGAGATGGGTTTTACCAAACTTGTGTTTAAACAAGATGATGAAGAGTGTGATGAAAGTTTATCTGCATGGTAAGATAGATGAACGAGTTGATTCTGTTCTGCCAGGTGGCCCAAAGGATTCATTCTTCTTTCCTGGGACTAGACAGCTCTGAACCTGTGCCTTTGGGAGAGCAGTGAAATATGAAACACAGACAGTGGGATTGAGCACAGACTTAGCAGGTTTCCTGATGACACCAAGCTGTGTTGGGGTTGACACACTGGAGGGAGGGAATGCTATCCATATGGACCTTGACAGGCTTTTGAACCTTACAGAGTTCAGCAAGGCCAAGTGCAAAGTCCTGCACCCGGGTCTGGGCAATCCTGCGTACAAGCTCAGTCTGTGCAGAGAACAGGTTGAGAGCAGTCCTGAGGAGAAAGTGTTGGGGTTGTTCAACAAGCTCAGCATGACCTGGCAATGTGCACTTGCAACCCAGAAAGCCAGCTGTAAGGTGGGCTGTAAAAAAGCAGTGTGACCAGCAGGCCGAGGGAGGGGATTCTGCTTCTCTGCTCCACTGTAGTGAGACCCCACCTGGAGCCCATCACTCGTGTGGCTCTGGAGCTCCAACTCTAAAAGGACATGGACCTTGTCCATGATGGAGTGAGTCCAGAGCAAGCTATGGAGATGCTCCAAGAGCTGGAGCAACTCTCATATGAACACAGGCTTAGAGAGCTGGGATTGCTCAGCCTGGAGAAGAGAAGGCTCCGTGGAGACCTTGCAGCACCTTTCAGTATCTAGGGGAGGCCTGTGAGAGGGCTGGAGAGGGACATCTTACAAGGGCATGTAGTGACAGGACAAGGGGAAATGGCTTTGAACGGAAAGGGGATAGATTTAGATTGGATGTTAAGAAGAAATTTTTTACTGTGAGGGTGGTGGGGCACTGGAACATGTTGCCCAGAGAAGCTGTGTCTGCCCCATCCCTAAAAGTGTTCAAGGCTGGGCTGGATGGGGCTCTGAGCAACCTGGTCTAGTGAAAGATGTCCCTGCCCATGGCAGGCAGGTCAGAAGGAGATAAGCTTTAAGGTCCTTTCCAAACCAGCCTTTCTATGATTCTGTTCTATGAAATAGGAAGGTGGTCTCCAACAAACTGACCCTGTCTTTGGATGGGTGTTATTCCTCTGACACAGTGGCAACATTTGTGCATGAGTGCGCAGCCCTGCCCTGCTCCTGTCTCCTCAAGGCTGGTGTTGTGAACAGTTTTAAGGGGGCCCACCTTGACACACGACTTGCAGTGAAGGGGATTCACAGTCATCTCCAGTGGCACTCCCTGAGGCTGGTGGGGAGTAGGTGCTCCCAGTATTTTCTAGATGCAGGTGATGGTTAGTGAGTTGCATAACACTAGAAAGACCAGGGAATGACTAGAACATTGTGCTCAGAGCACCCTTCTTTTCCATGAAGAAGTGTCTCTAGCAGTGACAACACAGCACACACATGTGTGGGACTAACCTAAACAAAATAAGCAGTGCTATTTTGGGAGCAATGGAATGGCCACCTAGCCTCTATTGGATATGTAGAATGAGGGGAGTGGGGTATAGGTCTTGCCCTGTATCTGGCAGGCCCATGAGGATGCTGAGACACCCTAGAGGGTCTAAAATGGCTCAGGTAATTTGCTTCTGCCTAAGTTTCAAGTCAGTGTCTCCCTACTGACTATCTTGTTTCAGGTCCTGTTGGATAACAGAGAGAGGGCAAAAGCCAGAGAAGATATCTCTGTCCAGAAACTTAAAATACTCTTGTGACAGGAGTATTAGAGTTCAGACAAGAACTTGCCAAGTTTCATATCAACCAGTATCTTGTCTCCAGTGATAATGGATTATTCAGGAAAGTGTGACCCTTCCTTTGCCCCTAATCATCTATTGGCACTATTTCCAAAACTTTTTTCATCCCACAAAGGCTGTTCTGTATAAATACATTGAAGCAGATTCCCCAGAAACAGAGCTTAGAATTTCTCTACCCTCTATACCTATTCCCATCCAAATAAACATACTTGAAAAAAAGAGAAATGGTTACCCTGATTTAGCAAATAAATTAATCCAAACACATGACTCCAGAACTGATCTTACAGCAACTTCTTTGCTGTTTTGTGGTGCAGTTTAAGAAATGCATTTCTTCTGTCCTCAGAATGACAACATGTAGATCCCCTAAGAAGCATGGAGCATCACCTCTTAAACTGCCTCTGGTAAAATTTTTCTGGAAACATTCCAGGGGCAAAGTGCTTGCCATGTGTTTCATGTCCCATGCAGCATGTGAGATGGAGTTATTTGTTTGTTGCTGCTTTGTCTTTGTTTGTGCAAACTGACGCCGCAGGGACTTTTTTTGAGGGCATTTTTCAGCCAAGAAGATTATTCTATATAAATACAGTTAAATAAATAGATTTATCATCAGAATAGCTTCAGCATGTCCCATCCATCCATCTATCTATCTATCTATCTATCTATCTATCTATCTATCTATCTATCTATCATCTATCTATCTATCTAATATTTGTCTGCCTTTGTAGATAAAATAATTAAATTCCTATCACAGCCTGAAACAGACACATTGGGTTTACCTTGTTTTGTGTCTACACTGAAACTGTGAGCAAGAACTGACCTTATTAAATCAGGCAGATTTATCAGCCTCAGGTACACCTTGGAGTTACTGCCCACAGTGGATCATTCTGTCCATTTGCCAAAGGACATTGCTTTTTTAGCTAAGGGACAGAGAGGTGTCTGGGACCCACAAGCCTTTCAGTAAGTAACCTTGATCTGAAGAGGAAAGTGGTTGAGAGTCTGAGCTGCTAGCCCAGAGAGGAAACTCCCATCAGCTCTGAGGCACTCTTGGCTACTGTCACCTTTCCCAAGCATTTTGTAACACTGAATTACCTTTATTAGCATGTTTTCACCAGTTATCACAAATTATTTTGGAAGTGCAACATAGTTTTTGAGCTGTTGGGAAGCCAGCTCAAAAGTCATCAGAGAAGTGAAAGCTCTTTCAGTCTGGCTGTTGGTATAACCTCTATCAGAATCTGATGCAGATGAGGGTCCTGCTGGTATAAGCAGGCTTATTCCTCTGAATAAGCCACTTAGAAGAATGTTTGAAAACTGATCCATTAAAAGACAGTCCCAAAAGGACTGAGAATTAAACTCCAAATAAATACTCTTCTCCCAAGCTTGCATGTGCAGTCCCTTACATGCAAGCCAACAAACAGGAGAAAAGGAGAAAGCCAAAATAGGAGAAAAAAAAAGGCTGAACAAGAAGTCTTGCCTAACTTCTAATGAGCTGTGATGAAAAGCAAAATAGTAAAACTACACAAGCAGACCTATAAATTAGGGTTTTTTTTCTTCTGAATGATTACATGTCCCTCCCACTAAAAAGGTTTCTGAACTTTCATACGTCCTTAGGGGATGGAGTCATTGCCTGTCAGTTGATGCACCCGGAGGTGTTTGACCTGCTCTTCACCATGAGGTGAAAAGGGTTACCCTAACCTCAGAGGAAGAGGGAGTAACTTGCTAAGCTGCCATAATTATGTGTGGGTGTCTGTGGGCCCCCAGTGTACTTAACAGCTTTGCTTTCATGGAAAAAATCAGTGGGATTTTTCCACTTGAGTAAATGTCAGGTACCTAATAAAGATCTGGACTTGGGGAGTGCCCTAATCTGTCTGATTGCTAGCAAACAAGTGTTTTCCCAGCCATAATGGGAAAATTAAAATAGAGGGAAAACTGTGAGACACTCAGAAAATTTGGCAATAAGTCTATATGAGTATCTCAGATGAAAGACAGTCCCTAGTTCTCTTTGGAAACAAGAACTATAGGAAGTTTCACGAGTATTTTGGGACCAATCAAGGTTGAGGCTGTCATCTCCTAGCTTGAGAGCTAGGAAATATGGGACAACCCAATCCAGGCCTCTGGCTCCAAAACAATGAAATCATTTTGATGCCCTTTTCTTTGCTGCAAGAGCTACAAGTGTAGAAAGAATTAGAAGAATGAGTGGCTGAATTCCAGCTCATAAGAGGTGAAAGGTGAAAAGGAGAGAAAGGATAGTGGCTGGTACAGGTCTCCTGGCTTTCCCCACTACACCATGCATGCATATGGAGCTGTTTTAAGTCAGATGAATCACAGAAAATTGGAAAGTCTCAATTTTTGTTTGTACAAGTGCATGAATAAAATGAAAGATTAGGTTATTACAGACATCAGTCATGCTTTATAAACCCACGAATTTGGCTGTAAATGAGACAGAGACAATATGAATAGATACAGTGTTACTATAGTCTATTTCCCATTACTGTTGCACTTATCAGACAGAGTCAAAACTGTTCCTTTGTCTTTGTTAGACAAATACATGACTGTGAAAAAACTCTTTTCTTAAGGACTTTCTTTGAGTTTTTTTTTCATTTTTCCTCCATTGAATTGTCAAAATTAATATGAAATAATTCCTTTAGATGGAAAAAAAAACTTGAACAAAAAATCCCCATCAATAAAATAGATTTTTGAAAAGCTTTGTTTACATTTTAACCTTTAAATGAAATTGATCTACAACTTACAGTTCAATATGGAAATGCATCTTAAATGAAAAGAATAAAACTTATAGCATATACTTTTGGCAACTAAGACTTTCCAAGCAAAATTTGGTAGCATTAACTTTATCTTTTCAACAGGCTAATTTCAGATGTATTTTTCTATTAAAAAATGTAATACAACCCACTTAGCTATATTCTTATTGAACAAAATCTTCAGTGATTTGTACCCCAACCCCTTTAAAAATTATAATGTGAGAGGCAAGGAGACCCAGAAGATGCTTACTTTCTTGAGCTGACTAGCAGGTGTGTTGTTTAGGCCAACTCTTCAGAGGGTACCTTAATCCTGTTTTTCTTAGGCAGGACTGTGTCCTGCCCCCACCCCCTTCCATGAGTTTCAGGAGAAGGTATCTGGACACAAAGAGATGACAGCTCTTGTTATAATATGCACCCCCATGGATCCCCTGCAGGTAGAGCTGGGTTGGTGATCCCAGAGGAGATTAACTACTGCTGATGATGCTGAAGCACAGGAGATGCACATGGTTTATCTCGGTCATTCAGTTTGTGTCTGAGATGAGGCACCGGATAAGGATGCTGAATTTGTGCAGACAAAGCTGAGCAACTGAATCATTAATAACTGGAGAGGAGGAGCTGACATTTATTTGCTCCAATATCCATAAACAAAGACTTTCAGAAAATGGTTGTTTTCAAATGAGTCATTGGAACGGGCATGGTGGTTGGGTCTGCAGCAAATCCTCTGTGAGACACCCGAGTTCTCAGTTAAGAACCTCTTTTTCAAGGGAGAAAGAGAAGTTTCAGATTCAACACAGTACTCCCCCATGTTGGCAGGGATTTTATTTCTCCCTGCTGTGATCAGTGACGCACTGTGGGTCGGGGCTAGAACTGTCTCTCTCTTCCTAAGATTCATGGTCTCTGTAATCTTTTTCGATTTAAAAATGGAAATGTTTAAAAATTGAAATGTTGGGCAGTGCTATCTCCTGACACATTTCCTGTAGTGTTTACATGGCTGCATCAGTGGACATTTGTCATTTGGACTATTCCAGAATTCCACGTAGACTTTGTCATCCCACTTGCAAGATGGACACAATCTGGTCTTTAAAACAATTCCCCTCCATTTGTTCTTGATTTAATTTCTTTCCAGCTGAGCAGCAGCCCACAGGGAGAAACAACAGGTAGCTCTGTTGGAAAGGACTCTCTCTCACTTTCTGCGTGATCCTTCCTCACACTGCCATTGCATTTGTAGTTCAACCTTCAAAGCAGTCAAACCCTGAATAATGCACATGCAACCCTATGGCTTTTCCTGGCTGTCCAGAGAGCACAGAAACAGATACTCAAGAGCCTGGGTCAGACCCAAGAGTGCTGGCCAAAAAAAAAAAAAAAAAAAAAAAAGAAAGGCTTTGATTTACTCCCACTCTCTTTGTTCCAAGCTTCCCTCTGAAAACAAAGAGAGGTATATATGGTCTCTTGGCTTTGTGCAAAATATAAAAGCATTTTCATTTCTGCAAAGCCTCTGTTGTAGAACTAAAGAAAGGATGCTTTGTGAGCAATTGGTTAGTGCATGTTCTTTAAAAAAAACCTCAGCAAAAACTTGGCTTCTGTGAAATATAGGAGGACCAAGAGATCTGATCTGTTGAGCACAGGTGAGAGGGAGTGATCTAATCAGGAGGCTTTTTTTATTCCTTTTGAGACATCAGTCTGGCTCTTAAATGTCCTCTGGCTGGCAAGCTTGAGCAGGATATGAACTGCCTGGGTTTTTGAGAAGAAGGCCAGCTCAGGGGCCAGCCGTGATGCCTCAAGGGCTTGTGCTGGCAACTCTGATGAAGACAATCTACCCTTTGTGGAACAGGGCCACCATCAAAATCTGTGGTTCTGCAGGGTCTGCTGGCCAGTAGAGCAAATACCTAGCCATGTTTGGCAGCTGGTGACTGTAGCATGCAGTCTGGTCACCTTGCTGTTTATTAGATTGATCCTTTTCCTTTAGGTCCTTTCTCTGCTGCAGCTCCTGCTGTCTCAGGAGGTTAGGCTCAAGTCATTAGCATCCCTTGGGAGTGAAGTCCATACTACAGTCAGAGGTGTGACTCAGCTTGTGTAAATACACCTGCCTGGGCTTTGTACAACCTTGTTCAAGGCTTGTGGCATTATCTGGAGAAACTTAAACTCAGGAGTGGCTATAGAGCTAAATGGATTTAGGAGGAAACCTCAGGTAGTAAAATATAGGGAATATCTTGGTTGCATGTTTATAATCTCCACAGTGCCCAGGTGAGTTACTGTGAGACTTGCTGCAGCTGCCCAAGGAATTCATTGCCTCTCATTTGCCTGCCCTGTAACCCAGGGTGTTTATAAAACACAGAGGACTTGAGTAAATCAAGTCACAGTTAGAGGGTGGGCTGCTTTTGTAGAGATTAAATGTGCAATAGTTTGTTCTTTTTCCTTTTTTGAGAACCTCTCTCTAGATTTTAGGAGACTGGTGCTCAGATGCTACCCAAACAGACAGCATCACAAATAAAAGTGTTTTGGAAATTTCCCAAGGAAATGTATTTTCTCTCACAAAATAGAAATGTATGAAAAGAGATAAACTCCAGAAACACCCATGGATTTTGCTCAATATCTATTTCAAGGTAAGTTTTTGGTAAAGCTAACACTTTCTGGTTAGAAAATAAATTTTAGACATCCAATTTTTTAAAAATATAGCTTTTATTTTGATAATAAACATTAAAAGATTAATATTGAAAGTACAGAAAAGAAGACGCATTTTTTCCCTAGAAATGGAATATTTTAACTGTCCTGAAAAGATACTTGAGAACCCTTGCCTCAGAATTTGATGGATAGGAAATCATCTTTTTTCTGATGTTGTCCTGATTCAAGACAAGGAAAAAAGTATGGAATTACAAGAGTTCTTCTACAGAAGAAACTTTCTGATGCCACTTCTTCCTTTAAACCCCAAAGATAAAAATGCCCTTTCTCGGTAGCTATGGAAACACTATTATTTAGTACTTAAATAGCAAGCACTGATTCTCCCCTTACAGCAGAAGGATGACATGCTCACTGGTCTAGGAGCTTATCACTCTGTGGAACTCAAACTGGTTTATGAAATATGTCTCCCATCATTTAAGAAAAGAAATGTAGGAAGAGGTGTCTGTGATGCCAACCAAGTCGTCTCTGTACAGGTCAGCTGTTTGCAGAGTATCCAGAGTTTCTTTAAGAAAACTCAAGAGTGTGAGGCAATGGATGCAAACTCTGCAAGAGAGGAAAGAGTTACTCGATGACACAGGATTGGACTGGGTCCAAGAGGATTATCAGCAAGAAAAAGGGACTTTGGTTTAGTTCTGCTATCTTTGTTCCAACTTTTGCTCTGTTAAAAAAAAAAAAAAAAGGAAAATGCACAGGCTCATGTCTATATGCAACATATAAAAGCATTTTCACGTCTGCAAAGTCCTCACTGCAGAATTAAATAATGAAGGCTTTGTGAGCAATTGGTTGATACTTGTTCTTAAAAATAGCTGCATCACAGACAAATCAGCTTTTGTTCAGAAACTGGACAGGCCACGTGACCAGTTCAGCCAGGACAGGTGATGACAAGGACTGTGGCTCATTATTGTGTGGTGAAACTTTGTGCAAAATTGCCATGCTCTGCTTAAGGACCTCAGAAACTTTTCAGCTAAGGAGAACCAGGTTTAGTCAGGTGCACTGGATATTTTTATTCCCAGGACAGGAAGAGAGAGGACCAAATCATTGCTGGATTTGGGACCCATCTTTCAACAAAAAGCAGGTTGAAGGAGTAAAGAGGTCTTCAATCCTTGTACATCAATATTGTACCTTCCCTCTTGTTTATACAATATATTTTAACAGCCTTATTTTCTTATAGCAAAATATATCTTATATGCCCTGTTTTGCCCATATAGTTAATTCATTAACAGTCATCTTAAATTCTAAAAAACTACAATTTAGCTTAGTGAAGAAGGGACAGTGTTAACTTGAGCTCATAGGGAGCAGGATTTAGGAGGCCCCTCTTCCCATTTTAACACTACACCGGTGGGCTAGAGATTCATGAGCATGTGTCTTGTGACCACATGAATCTGTTCACTGTTTGGTGGGTGAGGTGTGTTCTGGCATCTGTCCTCATAGGTACTGAGCAGAAGAGATGATGCCTAGACAAACACCTGTTTTCCAGAAGTGTCAAGGGGTAGTTTAATGAGAATGAGCATAATCAGCAGGGTCTACACAGGGGGTGTCCCTTTCAGTTCCCTCTGTTGAGCTTGTAGCTTCTGCTCTCACTTGATTCTTGGTGTTTGGCAGCAATGAAGTCCGTGGCCACTAACTAACCTGCTGCACAAACCAGGATTTATGTTTCTCCCTAATGTTTCTTCCTCCTTGGACACATGATTTATTTTGAGGAACTAACTGAATCCTGACTGATTGTGCAGTAATTCAAGGCTGATTTTGATTCTCAGTCAGAGACTCCTTTTTCCATGTTTCACGTTTTTTCCAGGCTCTACGAATGGTTGGATTAGTAGCACAGATGGATATAGGTGTATCCAAAAGTGAACATTAAGATTAGTGGCTGTGTAGACTATCATGACCACAAGAAGAAATTTAAGAATGACCGACCTAACAATTTTGTTGGATTTTGCCTGAGAGTGTGTTAGCAATTTTAAATTTTTAATTAGTAGAATTTAATTAATTAAAAATAGAAATTCACCTTGTGCCTGACAGTTTGAATTATTCTAGTGGAACGTGACCCAGAAGCCGTTCCTCGATAAAGCATGAAGGTGAAATGTGAAATGTGCTTTCATTGACTGCTGAGTGCTGGCTGAGTGAGGTCCTACATTGCTTTGTCTCAGGTGATGGGCTCTGTGAGAGGGCCAGGCAGTTTCACCAGTCCTGGATCCTGGATCCTACTCTTGAGAAGCTCCAGAAGATAACATGCCAGCCTTCACCTCCTCTGCGTATCAGACTGTGCAGGGTGGCAAGTGAGCCTGCCTGCAGAGCTCCTCTCTGCCAGCTGGGCCTTTGCTCTGGGTGCCCACTCTGCTTGACAGGAAGATGAATGAGAACATTTGCAAATTTTTGTCTTGTACAATGTACAATCTCATACAACCCGGCTTCCTTCCAGCCCTGATTTTGAAACTGGCATGTGACTGGCTCGGTTGAGTCTTCCCATGTCTTTCTAACATTCCTTTTCAATTTGGGCATATTGTTCTGCTTGGTGATAGTGGCCCTGATAATTGCATGAGTCAGCTATTTTGCGCAGTTTGGCAATATACTGGTCTATTGTTTTTTCAGCTCTTTGGACAATGTTCCTGTTTCTGTGGGTTGAATAGCACTTCTAGGATTTTACAGAGTCTTTCCTGCTCTGGTCTCTGGTCTTGTCCCCACCAAACACTGCAGATACATATGGTGGGCCTTATCTCAGAGAACTGGAAACATGCCTGCTTCGCACTTAATTTTCTTTTGCTTTCACTATCAGCTGTTAAAGTTCTATCTTGAAGGCAAAAGGGCACCCAGCTACTGACCACAGACTCTCACATTTCTGTCAGATGCAAGACAGTGCTGTGCCCTTCACCTCGCCCTTTTTCCTTCACTTTCTTTCTATGACAATGTTAGTTTCTTGTGCTCGCAAGTCCTTTTTCCTCCCTCCACCACCTTCCGTGATGCGGCAGAAAAGGCGGCTGCCCACAGAGAGGTGAAAGTGTTGCTCATGAGTGTGGTGTCCTTAATTATCCCAGAAGTGCTCCCTTGAACTGAGTGCTTCGGGGTTATTAAGTCATGCTACTAAACTAGCTGTGAAGAAAGGATGGCTCACTGTTATTTTGCATTTGTTTGATTGGCACCTTGTTTGAAAGTAGGTTTTATCAAGTTTTATCTTGAGCTGAGTGACACAGCTAATTATACTTGTTTTCACAAGCACCAAGCTCCAGTCTGAAGTAGAGGGAGCATACAAAGCACCAGCGTCATAATTCTTACAGATAATGTTTGGTTTTGCAAAATGTTTGGGCACACAGGTATGAAATGTGACTTCTGCTAGTAAAAAATCACATCACAGGAAGACTCGGTGAGCAGTCAACAATTTTTTGGTGCTTTTTACCCCTTATAATCCAGGGAAGAAGAGGAAGGGGCAGATCCACTGGGACGTGTCCCAGCACAGAGGGAAGAGCTGAGCAATCATGGAATATTTTGCAGGAGATGCCATGTTCTTTTTCTTACTCCATGGAGCCTGGAGGACCTATGAGTTCAGGGTTATGTTGGCTGTGGGAAGTGAGATCTAAGGGGTCTAGATCAAACATGTTTACAGAAATTAGAAGAATAATATAGATGATTCTGTGCGGGAAGTTAAATTCTTCTTCCACAGCCTGGTCAGGGGCCACCGAGCAATCAGGGCTAGGAACTGCTTCTCTAGAAGATGACCCAGGTAAATATGCCTGCTCCCTTACACCACATCTACTACTAAAAAATGTGTAAATCTGCAGAAATAGCTTAACATCATAAAAAGCTGCAATTTTTCTATGCCTCCGTGCCAGGTCATCTGGCGGCAGGTGCTAACCAGAAAGCAAGATAATTTTCAGTCAATGCATGGATGACTCATCAGCACAGCAGGTCAGAGAGCTAAGGGCTGTAGATGGGCTTCAAGAAGAGCTGAGATAATTTTATGACCTGTGAAAGCATTTGCCTAGCTGTTCCTGTATAATCAGTAAGAGAAGGGTAATCAAAGCTCGTTCCTTGGGGCACCAGATAATGATACTAATTAGCACATAGACAAGGCTTTGCTGAAAGCATTGCACCCAGGCATGTGATAATTAATTAGCTGATTATTTGGGGAAAAGTGTGCCCCTTGCTTTTCCTTCTCCTCCAAGATTGTGCAATGGGAAGAAAGGAGGATTTTATGCTTGCTCATAAAATAGATGCCACATCTAAAATAGATGTGGCTTTAGTCCAGCATGGCAAATTTGGGCAGTTTCTCCAGGAATGTGAATTTGTGCTGAGGTTTAAAAAGATCCCTTGAACTGCAGCTCCAAGCTGATGTCAGTGCATTGGGAGACAAAGGTAGGGCTATTAGATTTTTTTGGTCTGTTTGTCCTCTTAAAAAAGGACTGGTGAAAAACCAGGTATGTTCAGCCCCTGTGTACTCAGGCTATAGCCAGCAATACTCAGCCACAGTTCTGAGCTTCTGGGGACAGAGGTTTGCATGGGAAACAGTTACTGCCAGTTTCTATGGCGCAAGAGCATTGCCACTCAGTGTAACAGGCAGTGGTGCAGGCTTTTGGCACCACCTCAGGAAACTTTGCAGATCAAAGATCATTCCCTCAGATGGGCTGTGGGGCTGGCTGCCTTTCCCAAGCAGAACTCCCTGCAAGGAACCCAGATTTGATGAAATCCAATGCCCTGACATTACAGTGACCGCTTTGGCTCCATGGGGCTCAACTCAGACAGAGGTACTGGAATCTGGCAGTGACCAAGTGTTTTCTCTTGTTGGCTTTCTATTTCTAGGAGACTGTTGGATAGGATCCCAAGTGATATATCTGGCTTCTTGTCCAGGCTGGTTTGTGTGTGTGCGTGTGAATGTGACTAGGCAGAAAATATCCCTCCATTGTTATATGGGAGAGAAGCAAAGAAGCACCAGTTTAAGAGAGCAGTGTGAAGCAGAGTATAATATTCTTTTAGCTCTGTACAAACCTCTGTCTGGCTAGGCCTTCATAGTACTCAACGTTCTGCCCAACCAAGTGACAGCCAAGTTTTGCAGCTGCATTCAGGATTTCCCACTGCCTTCTCCCCCTTGTGCTAGCAGAGAAAAGAGAACCTCTGTTGTGTCTGGAAGCGTGTGACATACAGGTTGGCTGGCTCCACAGGGGACAGAGGAAAGAGAACAAGTTGTTCCTTGTAATTTCAGAGGTCCTGCATACAAGCTACTGTGTGGGAGGGGTTTTTGATTATCAGACCTCT
Source organism: Haemorhous mexicanus (assembly GCF_027477595.1). Lineage (NCBI taxonomy): Eukaryota > Metazoa > Chordata > Aves > Passeriformes > Fringillidae > Haemorhous > Haemorhous mexicanus. The sequence continues at coordinate 14,691,505 of NC_082348.1, forward strand.
GGTCCGGTCTTGAGGAGCTGTTGGGTGGTCATCATTTCTTTGGAGGGTGGGTGGTGGGAAGTCCCCTTCTCTACTCCTACAGAGGAGTCATGGAAATGGTCACCTCTGGGCCAGGTCTTTTCCAATTAGACAAAGCCAGTGTTTTGTGAGTAGAGTTGGAAGCAAGGAAATAGCGTTGTGCCATCAGATCCTTTAAGAGGCTGATTTTTATGTCTTAAATGTGCCATGAAACAGGACCTCCTTTGACATGCTTTAGGCTTCTGTCTAGCCCCCTTGCAGTGTGGCTTGCTGCTTTTGGGTTTGACTTTGTACCCCAACCTGCCATTTCTGCTCCTTGGAGCAAGGTTTAGTCCATAGATCTCTGAGCAGAACCATGGTGATCTGCTCCAACATTGTCCCACCAAGACAAAGCCAAGCTGTCTGATGCCCAGCAGTGGTTCCACAAATATGAACTGCTCCTGCAGTCACCTGAGTCTATATGACCATATCCATCACAAGCAGTCATAAACAGTGTCTACAAGGATATGTCAGTGCCTGTAGGGCTGACTTTTAGAGCTCAAATTATCACATCAGAGGATAGTTGTTCTCAAGGCCCAAGTCATTTGCTTAATGGGCCCTATTTTTAAATTAAGGAGGCAGAAGTGGCAGTGTTACTGGGAAGGAAGGTAACTACCACCTTTGCTGTGACACAGAGGGCATTAAGTCTCTTTCTAAGGTGGGACTCCATCCTCAAGCAGAAGAGTCCACTTTGCTTCTGCCATTGTAAGGACAGAGAAAAACATATGCAGGGTGGAAGACTAAACATAAACCACTACTTTTTTGATTTGCAGAACTTCTAAAAGAGATGGTAATATGTCAAAAGCTGGAAGCTGAAATCTTCTTAGATGTCTTCCCAAAGTGCTGAGTAACATATTTTAGAGTTGTGCACTTGGGCATGTGTGAGTTATTGTGTGTGGCAGAAATAAACCACCTTACTTTCTCTTATTCATGTTGCATACAGACACAAATGTGGCATTCACATAAATCAGGCACAATTAGCTAGAGGCCTCAAATTTACAGTGTTTCTGATAAACCAGACACCTAAGAAATTCTGTGATGGGAAAAGGCTGCACTCTGCAAGAACACACCAGGTAACAGTAGCCTTGTGAACGATAGCCCAAAGCCTCAGCTTTTGCCCCGGTACCTGAACATCCCACTGTCCTGAGGGAAACATCTGCGGAGCAATTATTATCTTGGAAAGAGCCATGGGAAAATAAAGCAGTCGGTAACACTTGAAAAGCGTCCCAGATTCCCACTGAAAGGCTTTGTCAGAGCTGTGAACCTTCACTTTATTTAGCTGTATGCTTTTTTCTTTTTTTTTTTTCCTGGAGTGGGTAGTAAACCAAAAAAGTATCCTATATGTTGCTGCAGTGGGAAATCTCAGCCATGATAACATTCAACTAAAGGTTGTTATCTAGTGGATTGTAACCTGTGGTATATGGGAATATTTCAGAAAGAAAAAGCAGGGCTTGTCACTTGGTGCTCTTTAGGAGCTTAACTGTGTCACAGCAGGCCCCAGCTGAATGAGCCATGTAACACTCAGAGGAGCAATGGCTATGTCATATTGACCTGCAAAGGGGTTGGGTGTGTTCATCCCTTCTCTGCAGGACACAATCTTCTTGTCACAGACACTCTTCTTTTTTCCCGAGATTTTTTTTTTTTTTTTTTTAATGCAAGAGAAAAGGGAATTTTGGACTTTCAGCCTGCAGAAACCTCTCTGCTTCTGTCTCTGCTGAGATATGTAAATGACCATGGCAGGTCATTAAATACATGCCTATCACAGCAGGAGAAATGACTGAACATGGTGTTTCCTAGCAGGACAGGCCGAATGGCACAGTCCCAAGAGCTGCTCCATGCTCTGGCAAGTGTCCTGCTCGCGGGTCTCGTGCAGCAGGAGCAGGGGCACGTCCCCAACCCTGCTGGGCATGGCCAGTTGCAGTGGTGGTGACACAGAGATCCTCGTGGGGGCTGCAGAGGTGCAGGAGGAAAGGCGTGGGGCACACCTGCATCGAATCCCATGGAAATGTCACGTCAGGCTGGGCAATAGTGCTTGGCTCTTGCCTTCAGAGGCTTCCAAAGGGCTTTGGGCAGGAGGCAGCATCACCTCCCCCCCCCCATTTTCACAGATGGCAAATTGAAAAACAGGGCAGCGAAATAACTTAGCTAAGGTCACCCAAGGAAGCAGTGGAGGAGCTGGGAATAAAAGGCAGGTTTCATGAATCACCAAACCACACGGCTTCCCCTTAGGGCTATGGATGTATTATAATAGAGCAAGATCCAGATGTGGTTTTTAACTGTCGTTCAGTACTCTGTGTGATATTACTCTGCCTAAGAAAATATACAAATTTGGACTCCCTGCAGATCTGACTTGTTTGGGGAGCTTGATTAAGCCTGTTTGGCATGACATTTTTAGGCAGAACAGCACACAAAGGGATGGGGGGCAATTCTCAAATACACTGGCAGGGCCTGTGGATTGCTGAGTCCTTTGTGTAACCAACAGGAGCATAAGAATTTGAGAAACACAAGCTCAAAAGATGAAGGAGGGAACAAAGTCAAAGCAAAGAAGCTGGACCACATCAGGAGGTAGGAAGAGAACAGATGCTTGGCAACAAATCTGTGATCATATGTGCTGTTCAAGTGGCAGCCAATCCCCTTAGAAAGTTATTATTCTCCAGCTGCTCATCCTTGTTCCCTCCACTCCCTTCCCAACTCACCAACTCAACTGCTTGTTAACTGCTCCAGGTATCAGCCTGGGCTATCTGAGGGAGCTCTGCTTGGAGGCACCTGCAGAGCTGCCTACGCTGCCTTTTTGGCAGAGATATTCAGCAGTGGTGGGGAGGAAGAGACATGGCAAGGGTCCAGGGATGGCCAACTCTCCACCCAGCTCTGTCACATCTCAGCAGCTCTTCTAGCTGCAGTCAGAGGAAAAGGGCGTTAGCTGGGTAAGAAAGTATCACTCTGCATGTAAAACTCCCAATGCTTTGATATTAACAGTAGGAAGTGAGCGGGCCAAAATCCCAGAGCCTGAAGCCATGATTTAAATTGATCTCTGTTCACATTTCTACCTCCAGGTTTGGTCTGGGGGGATGGGGAGAATGGAAAAATTGCATCTTTGCATCAATTTTCTACATTAAAATTACCACTCACCATACCCTGACAAACTATGCCTGTTTTTTTCCAAAAAGGCCTGTTCTTGCAGTCAGATGGTCACATATCATCTCTGGCTTAGCTAAATAATGAGCTCCTTAACTTTTGAAATTTTGCCTATACAGTTAGAAAGTTATATCCATTATACTTAAAAACTTGAAGTCAAACACCAGTCCTTTTATACTACTTGACGTTAAATAATGGTTTGTGATTTAAATTTTAATTACTGATTTCTGCAGCAGTACTCATGCTTTTGAACATTTGATCTTAGAAATGCAGATTTCATGCTGGCTTAAACTGGAAGCAGCACTCTTGCTTTCCTTCCTGATAGGATTATGTGATACTCCTGAGTGGTGTTAAAAAAACATTATCCAATCTGTAATGGAGACACCATTGGGCCCAGATTAACAGAACCATCCTCATCCAACACAGAGACCATGCAGAAAGTCTTAGTCAGCAACAAGAGTCTCATCCTGCTGTGGGGTATTTTTACTACAGTCCCAGAAGAAGTGATTCCTGTGGATAGTGCATTTTAAAAGCCATCAAGGGCCTTTGACAATGAGATGTGCAAGTCTCACTTTCTGATGAGACCTTGTGCAAGACTCCTGGCTGTGTTGAGGGTCCAAAGTGGTGGAGAGAGGCTGATTTTTGGGGGAAGCAGTGCAAATTCATTGCTTTTAGTCTGCAAGACTCTGGTCCAGCCCCTGTAAACAAAGCAAGAGAGCAGCTGTCATGTGTACTGATGGCAGTTCATGCTCAATAGATATAGGTGAACTGAACAATAGTTTGATGGGAATCATAGGTAGAAAGCACTACTTTGATATTGGCAGGAAACCTTCCTAACGACCCAGTCATATCAGCCTCTCATTTTCAAAAGTTAAAAACCCCCAAAGCTTCCTGAGTGTTTATGCTTATTTAAAAAGGTTGCAGGAAGCTACGGGAGAAAATTCACCTTTAGCTTCTCTGAAGACAAGGGCAAGAGTCATCTCACCATGCTCTGATTACCTAAAAAATGGGTGGTTTACATAAATTAAATGGGCTCTATAGCTGCAGGAGAGGTACTGACAACTCCAGGAGAGGATTTCTGCCAGTCTAACAAAGAAATAAAAATGACAGGGGAAGTCATGCTTTCAGAGGGTCTCTTTTTCCATTGGCCATAGGAATTTAGATCACCTATCAGTTTAGTACAGGTGCCTACAACTTAGTTTCAGTGAGCTGAAGCCACAAGCTGTTGTAGAGAGAGGAAAAACAGGGGCTGAAACACGGAAGCAGAGAGTGGCTCCAGAGAAGGTAAAAAGAGATGGAAAGTCAAAGAGTTACAGACAAAAGACAGAACCTTTAAAACAAAGCCATTTCAGAGGTTGTAAGGCAATGTGTCCTTCAATATCAGGTTAGCTGTTCAGTGGCTGACACTTTGCACCGTGTGAAAAGATCTCAGCTGAAGATCTGTGATAATCTGCCCAGCCACGGTGCATTCGGGGGCACTACTCCCGTATGCCCAGCAGGCAACTGCAGGGAGAGGGAGGCAGAGCTTTCCCACCACTGACAGACACCCCTGCTGTCTCCTGCTCCCACCCACAGCGAGTCATGACTCCAGAGACACCACCCTGGGCGCTGGAGAAATCCACAAGCCACTACAATGTGATATTATGGACAGGATGGAAGTGATGCCCTTCTTCTTGAGGCTCATGGAGGGAAAGTTTGCCAGGGTTATGGATCAGGAGGTACTGGGAGTGTGAGGTCAGGAGAACATGCTGAGGATGGGATACAGAAAAGATACACTGGATCTGGATGATAGAGATGGCACCCTGCAGGAGGCAGGTCTTGATGGAGAAATCAAACTTGACAGCTTGCTGCATCTCCCTGCAACAGCCAGTATTTGGCTGCACATCTCTTTACAATCAAAGTGAACTGTTACATTACAATAAATGCAACCCAGGCATCCAGGTGTTTTCTTGCTCCTCAGCCGGTGATCACTGGGGCACTTAGTACAATACTGTAATGCCTAATGCTTCTGCTAACAGCCCCTTTGTCTGCAGCGCCCTGTAAAATCAGTCTGGGCTCAGCTTCTCAGCCTGTGCCAGGCTGATTCCCCAGGAGACAGGTGGGGGGATGCCACATGAGTGTATTTACAGAGGGACGATATATTAAACCTTCACCCTGCTTGTAAATTAAATGCATGGTTAAAGCTCTGGTCAGATGCTCACCCGACCACGCTGCCATCTCTTTTGATTTATCTCTGCAGCAGATGCAGACCCACACTTCAGTGGTGAGCCCTGCCAGTAGCAAATCTATTATTCACACTCCTCTCTGCCCAGGAAAATAAAAAAAGTCAAGTATATGGACTCCTTTGGAAGGGAAGAGGGAGTGGTGTGGTTTCATGGAGTGGTGGAAAGGCTTATCTTTGCTGAGCTCACTCCGGACCTGCCAACATGAGCTTGAACAGGTTGTGAGGGAAGGCAGGCAGCCAGTGAGCAGCAAAGCCTCAAAAAACCCACAACCTGCTAAACAGGGAACCCTGTGTTGCCCAAGCTCTCTTGTTCCCCTGGTGTTGCCAGGTTATAGGGTGTCACGTGGCAAGAAATCTGTTCCTCCAACCACCCTCCTTCATCTCTTGTCTATGTGAATATCTGTGTACCCCCCTTGCCAATGGGATGTGCTAGTGATGATGGGTTAGACAGAGCCTTCAGGAAAGTCGTTTTCCTTTTTAAAAACTGGAAATGGGACCTCTAGCTCTGTAAATGGGCTTCAACCTTGTCTGTTGCTCAAGTCCTGGCCATACTGCAAGATGGCATTACACTGCCAAAGACCTTGTTGTGATCTTCAACATCCTCATGAGGGCAAGTGGAGGGGCAGGTACTGATCTCCTCACTCTCACGACCAGTGACAGGACCCAAAGAAATGTCATGAAGACAAGTTGAGGGAACCTGGAAATCAGGAAAAAAAATTCACCCAGAGGGTGGGTGGGCACTGGAACAGGCTCCCCAGTGAAGTGGTCACAGCACCAAGCCTGACAGAGTTCAAGAAGCTTTAGGACAATGATCTTGGGCACATGGTGTGACTCATGGGGTGTGACTCATGGGGTGTCCTGGGCAGGGCAGGGAGTTGGACTTGATGATCCTCATGGGTCCCTTTCAACCCAGCATATTCCATGATTCTAAGTCACATGCTTTACTCTGCTTTTCCTTTTCTGTCTTCCTTTCTTTTTTCTGGATTCCCTATCCTTTCTGCTATTACTTTTTATGATGGAGAAATGAGTAAGGAAGCAGATTTGCATGGTGTGAGACATTAAGAGGAACCTTCTGTCACACTAGTATGGGTACTGTGGCAGGGAGAAATGTGTATTGTCTGCGTGTTTGAGACCACTTGCACAGGACAGCAGCCTCAGGATCAAGGGGATAGAAAAGCCTGATGTCTTGAATACTGTAGGAATATTTAAATACAGCCAGCCTTGATCCTCATTCTGGGAAACAACAGCTGCTGCCAGGATAATTTTATCCTCTTGCTTACACTAGAGAGAAGATCTATTCTACAAACATCCCGTGATCTCCTGGACCCATATATGCGGTTATTCCAGGTCAGAGTTGCATCACTGGAGTGGCAGATCCATATTCTGACTTGTTTTTTTTCTCTAGTCCAGCAGACTCTTCCTGCCTTGAATACTCTGAGCCTAGGGACCATATCCTTTCCTCTTGTGGCTGAATGGGTTATCACAGCATCCTCCTCCCAGATTGTCTCTGTGACTTAGGAGGATGTTGGGAAAGTTTTCTCCATCATATTGAATGTAGTGACTCACTCAACATCAAAAACAAACAATTATGGAAGAGAAGAGCTGGTTTCCCTGTTTGCAGGATGCAAGGCCCTAAAGATAAGGAGGTATGCTCATGCTCTTATCAGTTCTCATGTTGAGGTATTTGCCTTTTCCTGGCATTACACATCCACTGTCTGCCTGAGTGCAAAAGAAAAGACACAAATTAATTGAAGAAAGACATTTTCCAGCTCACTGTCTTTCAGCTGGAGCTCACTGCCCTGCTGCACCTGTAGTCTTTACAGGACCTCTGGTTACCTCCCAGAAATACTTCCCACATAGAAGTTTCTCTAATGAAAAAGCATGGAGAGAGAGAAATCTCAAAATTTGTTAAAATTTTTTGGGGGGGAGTGGCAGGAGAAGAAGACCTGAAGTGTTTTATTTTATAATCAGGCACTTTGATATTTTCTTATTTCTTTGTTTTGAAATAACTTTCTGGCTCCATATTTCCTTTTGTAAACATGTAGAAGATAAAAAAAAAATGCCCAAGCCTTTCATAGGAGCTAAAAATGAAAACTGTTGGCTTTTTCTGGAGAAGCAAATTCACTTCAGAAAGTACAGAAAATGGCATAAAGGTGAGCAAAACTTTGTATTTCAAGAAATAAGATTTCCTTGAAAATTACATTTCCTTCAGATTTGTTCAGCACCAAAGTTTCTCCTTTTTTTTTTTTTTTTTTTTAAATTTTGACTCTTTCCTTGAAATTGCTGATGAGTCCAATCACACATTCTTTTTTCTCTGAACTGTAATTATTGCAATGGAAGGGTTGTATAGAACAGCAAAAAGCATGAGCCCTCCTGCTCATCCTCTGAGCCTGCCCAGGAGCATGAAGGGTGCCCTGGAGGGTGGCTCTCCAGACACATTTTTATTTGATTAGCAATGGTCACTTGGCATCTGTGCAATCAAAGTATTCCCATATTTAACACGGATATGCTAATGCTGACAGTCAGTGGGTTAATCATTATGGAAATGCTGACCAGTTCTTGAGTCAAATATCAGGTGGTGCCAAAAAACAGCCCTGGGACAAAGGATAGAGAGGTTCATCTCTGACTAATACTGCAGATAAAACGGCTGTTATCCAAAAATGTGTCTTCCAACACAACACTTGGGTCACAGCAACATCTGAACCACAAAAATTCGTTCTTCTTTCCCATGAAAAGCAAATGCCATGCATTGCTGAAGTTTGGGATTCTGAAAGCGTTTAGTGGGGGACAACTTGCTGATAACAAACTGTCCAGGCTGCTGGAGGTTATTTATATAGAGCTTAGACAAAAAAGAAAAAAATAAGATAAAATGAAGGAAAAAAATAGTCTTCAGATATAGTCATGACTTAACTTAGAAACTAGAAATTAGAAAAGGGTTTCTAAGCAGCAGAGGAGAGGAGGTCTGGAGCATGTCAACTATGGGTAGAGCACTTGTCAAAACTGGTATCAGGTTTTAAGATGATCTGCATCAGTCAATGAATGACACAAATGGCTGTAAAGAGAGGCCAGGCCTCTTGATTTAGCTCTGCCTTTCTATAGTCCTATTTATTGAGGGCTGAAGAACCAAAAATAGAGGCAATAGTCATAGCAGTCAATGCTTTCAGTCCCTCCCCAAAGTATTTAAAATAACAACTTCCATCTTCTACAATCACTCAGGATTTGGAAGGTTTCCAGTTTTGACAGCCCAGTGTAACAGAGAGCAAAAAGTGGGTGATTTCACATAAGATGCTCTCTCTCAGCATCATTGAGCTGGATACATCAGCAGGCCCTTTAGAAAGTTTTGGTTCACCCATCAACTTGTGCCCACAGACGTTTTCCCTCTATCAGCCCTTTCAGGCTCACAGCAGCAGCAGGGGGTGGAACACACTCAGTAGCACTTTTTGGAGGATGGCAATTTGCTGGGCAAAATAGTTCCAAATCTTTCCCTAAGCTTAACTTTGGTTGCAAATATATTAATGTTACAGGGTAGGGAGAACAATATGTGACATGTATTGTGGGCTGTGTTTCTGGTCCTGTGAGCCTGTGTGTGTCTATTGTTCACCAGCCTTTACAATGGGATTCATGTCATCTAATTTTGACTTTGCTTCTGGAGTAACTCAAGTTATTTTTTAAATCCCTGGCCATGGCAGGAGATGTGGCTGTTGCTTAAGGAGCAATGTGTGAGGCACAGCTGGGATGGAGCAGGGATGTGCTGCTACATGTGGAAAGAAGCTGACAGCTCTGGATGGCAGTGCATCCTCTCTGTCATAGAGAGTGTTCTTGGAGAGAGACACATCTTCTGCCCTACAGCAGAAGGGGATCCTGAGTAGCCAGCTAGGAGTAGATGCTGAATTTTTAAGCAGAGAAAGGACAGTGTGATGAATCCCATCTGAATAGAATATGGTCATTAACACATCATTAAAAATGCCTTGTGTCTTACAAATGCAAACAATAAAGTCCTTCTGGGAGTGTCAGACTCCCCTTTCTCTTTAAAAGCAGCTGTACTTTTTTAGTACATGGTAACCTTTCAAGACCTGCTACTCTTATTCTTCACAGCTCTGCTGTTCCCCAGATGGGTAGGAGCAAGGTGTTTGCTATCTGTGCCCTACCAGAAGTGTTGCACCCTTACCTCATCTTCCGTAAGGCTTTACTACTCTGGATGCAGTGCAAAGCAAATCCTTCTTCATATTCTGACTCCTTTTTGGCATCTCAGAGAGGATTACAGCTTTTGGCCATATCACAGGGGATAATGCCATCTGAGGAAAGATGGGTGCCTCACCAGAGAGTGCCACGAGCCAGGAGACACCTAAAGAGGAAGATGGAAACTGTGATTTGGCCTTGGAATAGATCTCTGGAGAGCATGTGAAGCCAAGGGTAGCAGGTTCATACTGTCTGCAGTGTTTGTAGAACAGCTTGGGAGAGTAGGATGCTGTCACCCACTTTGAAGTCAGGAGTCCGGGCAAACTATGGTGAGAAGTACCAGCCAATTAATAAAGAAATAAATTGGTTTGCAACCTTGATTATCTATCCAAATTATTGAATCACAATGCAAAATAAAGAAGGACACCAGTAATATCCCTTTTATATATGGCCAATTCTTCTACTAGAAAATTCTGTTACAGGGATGTTCCACTTCCCACAAACTCCCATATCCCCTTGCATCCAAATTCAACTGGGTAACATTCTCTTAGGCAATAATTTCTGGACACTAATCCTGGCATAATCTCCCCAAGGTTAAAGAAAGAGGAGGTTTGGAGGAAGGGTCTGCAACAGCCTAGAGAAGAACACATTCATATTGCAGACGACAGGAGGACCCCAGCTTGAGCTTGTTGAGTTTAATGAAATAAAAGCTGAAAAGGGTAGGATTGGCTGCCACAGATACATCAGGAGACAAATATTGGGGAGGAAATAAAGCTATTTAACTCAAGTACAATGTTGGCACAAGAACAGCTGGGTACAGGCTGCCCATGAATGCATTTAGACAATGGGAATAGACAGAAGAGAGCAATACAAAAGTGAAAAAAAAGAAAAGGCAAGTAATTTTCAGATTATAGAGTAATAGAAATGGCACTGAGGAAGGCCTCTGGAAAGCTGCTCATTTTGGGTTTTTTAACATTTGGTAATATGACAATCACTCCTAAAAGAGAAAAGCCAGAGGTCATTTTATGAGTGTGGCCACAACACTTTTAATTCACATCTTACTAAAGCAAAGACTGTCCCTGGCATGTTCCTCTTAATATTTTCCCAATTTTGGCTGTATGTTTGCAAATGAGAACGTGAAATATTACAATTAATAATTTGCAGTCGTTTCACAGCCCTTCAATCTGACAGTGCTTAATTGGGCGAGAAATATTGCTCTGCTGCCAACCTCTGCCCCAAAGCCCTGCCATTAGCAGCTAAAGCACCCCTCACTCTTGATGCACTTAATGAGAGGTTGTGGAGATGTGGTGGTTGCTGACAGTAGGACTCAGACTATGCAATTTCTTCTAGCACTGGGCAAGGAAGGAGGCTTGAAGGAACGTGAGAGAAATGCAGCCCCCACCTCCTCTCAACCCCAGGCAACAGGAGGAGTGCTAAGCTTGCCCCTGGCTCCCAGTCCCAGCTCTGCTGCTCTGTATCCCCATGCTGCTGCCTCAGGACTGTGGCAACAACAGCCAATTTTCCCATGCTGCTGAGAAGCCTTGAGACCTTGCTGGGATCTATGTGACCTTCCTTATGCCTTTTTCCTTCTTCCATCTGCTTGTCTTAATATCTCTTTTAGCAGTCATCCTCTTCCCAAGCTGGGAAAAAGCAGTGGGTAAAAAGAGGGCCCAACAACAACCAAGTCCTTCATCCACTTGGAGACTAGAGGTGCTACTTTCTACAAATAAATATCAGTAGGAGCTTATTTTGGCTTTGTCTGTGCCTCTGCACAGGAACCTGTGTCACCAGCAGCTCTCCAGACTGGGGTGAGATAAAGTGTCAAATCCTGCTATTTCAAATACCCATGTATGCATTCTTTCCACAGGCTGTGAAAATACCCCCAAAAAGCTCTTCTGGGGCTTAGTGCATTACTGTTCCAGTCTACACTGTCATTTAGTTCCCTGGGTATTAGAGAAATCAGGAGGGGAGAATGCCAGATCTGGCTTTATTTTGGCCATGCAAATGTATTACTGAGTAATGAAAAGTCAGGGAAAAGCATAAATCTCACTGCTGCACTCCAGTGCTCTGGGAGTTTTTCAAGTCCCTCTGGAATCCAGAGGCAGTTTTCAGTTTGTAAGTCTAAATGTACTTTACTGACAGGGCCAAATCCAGCCTTAGCACAAGGCCATGGAAGTCAGGGGAGTTTCATCAGGAATGTGTCAGGAATTGCACCGCTGCTTTAGGGGCTATATTTTAGGGGAGTTGCTGAGCCAGTCTGCTTTTTCAAAATGTCAGGAGTAATAAAGCACAAGCCTTACACCAGTGTGTTTTCACTCCTCACCCTGAGATTATCAGATCACCACGGGCACCAAATCACTCTTGCAAGACAACAGTAAAAATGCTTTCCTGTGCTCTGCTCTACTACATTGTGGCTCAAAACTCCTGCAGATGTTCCTTTATCACTTTCATCTCCTAATTAGCAAAGTGTCATTTTCTCCGTTTCAGTAAACAGCAAACAGGGCAAAGAACTGAACTGCATACAGTCCCAGTTGTGAACCCCCAGAATCTTCTCACTTCTGCACAGTGTGAGGGTACAAATATCCCACAGAAAATGGAGCTGCGTTGCTGGTGGGCAGGTAGCAGCTGTCCTCCCTGTGGTCCTGCTCGTCGTGCCAGTTGTGACAAGCTGCTGCCCCTGCTGAGGTCGGGACCCTGGAGAACTGCAGCAGAGACATCAAATACTATTCAAGGCTCCTGCAAAGTTGTTGCATCTCAGACATCCCAACTATTTTAAATTTTAAACACAGCTTTGGAAGGCATGTCTCTCCTGCAACATTCTTCCCATTGCACTCATGTGCACAGGCTTGGCTTTCCAAACAACAGCTCTACTGAGGAGATTGCTTTGTTATTAATAAGATGGCTGTGTTTATGTAGTTTAAGTGATGTTAAAATTAAAGTGAAGTTATGATTCAGCTGACTTCAAGTTTTCTCAGAGCCCTTCCTTTGCACACACAGTTTGCCCTGCACTTGTTTGCCTTGGCAAGGCCCAGGCTTTATAGTAACAATTTCATCTTCCATTTATAGGCATCTGCACGCCATGTTATTCTTATAAAGCAGAGCCCTTCTCAGAGCTGAGCAAGGGGGACATGTAAAGCCATGCATGTGAAGGCAAAAAACTTTCTGAGATCTCAGCTTCTTCATGTAAGGAATAGCTTTGTCTCTGCCCTTTGGGAAAAATCAGTATGAAGGGGAAAAAAGTCCCGTCTGACTCTGGATCTTGAAAAAGAAAGAAAAACGGCCACAAACCTGCTGTGTATTAAATTCAATGTACACTGTTTGGCAAACTTCCAGGGCAAATGTAGGAATGCTGCAAACTGGTGGAGTTAGATATATCAGGTGAGCTGTTTTCTGCAAGGAGAGAGGAATCAGGTTTTTTTTCAGATATTTAGATTTCAAGTGACTACTGTACCAGCAACTATCTCTTCTAAGAGGCTGGGCTTGGATTCCCACCCAGGCTTGGCTTGGGTTCCCACACAGACTTCCTAGCACCTGAGCACTGTGCAGCCCATGGAGGATTGTCTCGTTCCTGCTCATCATTAGCCAGACCTTCTTGCAACTCTAGCCTTTGAATCAGTGCACATGCTGGAGCTTCTGGATGATTTATTTTTTTAATGTAATTAATAATAAAAAACAAATTAACATTAAAGGGGCTCTTAAGCAGGGATTTGACACTTTGAAAACTAAGACTCCAGAGGGATCTTTCAGTTTTGCCTTACATATTCACAGTAAAGAAAAGAAACATGAAGGAGAACCTGGCTGCAACAAGGGCAAGGGGAATGGCAGATGTGGCATGACCTGATGAGACCAGCCTGACACTCATGAAAATGAGATTTGTCCTCCCTCAGTGCCACTGAGTTCCCTCTGAGGGATGTACTTTTGCTTCAGCTAAAACCTGGTTGCCTTGGCAAGCAGCCTTCCTCACCAGCCTGTCCCCTACGCACAGGGCCCAAAACACTGCCAGCTCCTTGGCTCAGTGTTGGTTGAGATGGGGCTCCTGACTCCCCAGCATGGCTTTGCTGAGAGTTCCTTGTCTTCAGGAGCCCCTAAGCAAGGTCTGCTGAGGCAGGACCCCTCTTGCAGACCTGCACTGGGTGATGCTCAGCAAGGCTCAGCATGGGCAGTTTTCACCATGAGGGTCAATCAGGGCAGCCATCACCTGACTGATGCAGCAGGACTTCCAGCTCTGGACCCCAAGCTCATCCAACAGTCCACCTGACTAGCTGAGACTTCAGAACCTCAGCAAAATGAGTGTAAGCTTATTATTTCTCTTTTCAGTCAAGAACATGGGCCAGGACTGCTTCTCTCAGCTCCTGCAGCGAACACTGATGCCACAGCAGCAAACTGGGAGAAATTACCAGATTTTGTAGCCATGGGGAGGAGGGAGAGAGTGTAATATTTTGGGTGTAATTGGATGGGGTCCAGATGTGCAGGCAGAGCTCATGGTCGAGTACTCCTTGCTTTCACAGTCCTCTCCCAGTGGCACGTCCTGCCTTGGTGTGCCTTTCTAGATGGTGCCATTTGACTCCTGTGCCTGTATGTGCATCTGTAGCATGACTCCTTGCACGTGTCACATCCCTGTCCCAAATCTGCTTCCCATTTGCCAGGAATCATTCCCTGCTGTTTCTGGGGGACTTTCTCTGAGCTGCTCAGCCATGACCAGAGCCCGAGGCGCATTGGATGGCAGCTCGTGAGTCTCACACTGCAACAACTGACCACAAGCTGAAAACCTGCCAGTGGAAGGCTGCTCTTTGGGAGTGTGTAATGCTCCTTTCCCCAAATTACTGGTTACTCAGTCACTTGTGCATAAACAGGAACTTTGTCCCCTGCTCTTTTCCAAGTGCTGGAAGGCCAGCAGCTGGCATGCAATCCTATCATCTTTGAAACAGCATCATCCCCCAAAACATCAGAACTTTATGGATGGTGTCCTGGCTTTCCAGTAACCAGATTCACTTGCACTTTCACTGATGTTACAGTCCATGGACTCACAGCATCTACATTTTGCACAAAATTGGCAAGCTGGGGCTGCAGGTCTCCTTTGCTCACCCCCAGCAGATGACCCTCCTGACTCCAACTATAACCTCTGTGGGGCAGAGGCAGTAAGAATTTTGCAGTGATGAAGTCACATAGGGCCTGTTTCAATTAGAAATATTTATTTTCCTTACAGACTTTGCCTCCTCCTTACTGCTGAGGGACTGGCTGTTTGTTTCACTCTTTCAGGGACACTCAGCCCATCCCAGGGGTATTTGGGCCTTTCTGAGCAACCCTCAAGTGCTGTGGAAGTGGTTAAATGAATTTTCTCTCCTGTTTCTGTGGATCTGGAATAGAAATACTCCCAGTGTCCTATTCATTTTGTCTGAGAAAGGGGCATGGGGACAGTAGGTAGGCGAGTTTATAATTCCTGATCCAGGTGCAGCTAGTGGGAAGATGCCCTTTTACCCTCCTGCGCCCTCTCTGCCCTCTTTCCTCCTCTTCAACCTGTGCTTTCCATCTTGACATTTCCCCTGCTTCCATCATCTCTCACCTCGTCTGCCCTCACCCTCTCCTTTAAATATCCTGCTTCTCTCTTCTTCTGCCCCCATACCTTTCTGCCTTCTAGCTTTGCCTCTGGTGAGCTCTCTGGGTGTGCCAAGCCACTGTCTCCTTGTTCAGCAGCAGCCTCTGCAGCTGCTCTGGCTTTCTTGGCTCTCTTGGCTTTCATTTCTTTTGGCATTCCCCTGAACACCCGGAGGTGGCAAACCTCAGAAAGACCCTCCAGCAGAGAGGTTTCTGACCCACTGTTCCCTCAGAGGGAGAAGTTCAGTTTCTCTTAGGGAAGTTTGGGGATGCTTTATCAGCAGAGGGGATGGGGAGACCCATGGCACTGCCTGGGGAAATCATTAATTCCTCACCTGAACTGAGCAAGGTGCTGTGAAGAAAGTGTGAACACAATGCTTTTCATGAAGTACTTTGCAGGGGATCATAGGACTTGTAGGGGGAAAAGAAATGGACTAAAAAGGAGAGGCAAACTCAGGAAGAGCTGAATATTCAGGGGAGGGATAAATAAACTCAATCTAAGAGGGGGAGAGTCCTGATGAGACCGGTCATGGACCCTCATGGAGTCCTGATGAGACCTGTCATGGACCCCTTTGCTGTTCATTTGGGAGTCCAAATGAACAGCAAAGAATCTTCACAGCTCTGGTTACAATAGATCTTTGGTGAGTGGTGGTGAAGAGTTTGAGAGGTCAGAAGAACAGATGGACAGGACCCCTTCATCTCTAAATTTTGACAGCCTGCTCTATTTCGAAGGTAATTATAGCAAGCAAACAAAAGGATGGCTTTTTTGTTGTTTGTTTGGGTGGGTTTTTTTGTTTGGAATTGTTTTTTGTGTTTTTGCGTGTGTTGTTTTGGTTAGGAGCTAAGTTTGGTGTGAATTAAATATTTTACCTGCCCTACAAATTAGAAAAACGAGCTGCTTCTGTCCTTTGACAGTTAGACCTGAGGCATCAGAGATGGATTTTGATTTTAAAAGCCAGACACAGTGAGTCTGTGGGAGACCAGGTAACTGAACAACATGGAGCTCAGAAACCCTTAACAGCCTCAGAGGCCTCTGTGACTGGGAGACACCTCTTTCCAACTGGTGTTTTGTTGTGAAAAAGCGGTGAGAAGTCAGCTTGGTTTTAGGTCACTGCCAGGAAAAGAGAGACACAAAATGGAGGCAGTTCAGAGGAAGAATAACCAAAATTATGAGAAGTGGCTGAGCTAGCTTGGTTTCTGAGCTGCAATTGAGAAAGTGAAGCCTGCCTGGCTTGGCCAAGTGACAGTGAAGAGCTCAGAGTGACAATCAAGTTGCCATAGCTTCATGAATAGCTGGTAAGTTGTTTGAGGCAGTGGCAAAGTCTTGATAAACGTCCAGATTGCTGAAGGGCATAAATATCAAGGCTACAGAGAAAATGGTTTTTGTCCCTGGATCAGGTCTTGCCTTAGGCTATGGTTCTCTTTTGACTTTACCACTGCAGATGGCCATCCTGAAAATGAGCGCCTGTAGCTGTAGCACAGGCTGAGCTGTACCTCACCACACTGGAGCCACAGGAAATATGAGAGCCCTTGTTCGGTGTAATTTCCTCTTCTTCGAGTTCTGAGCTGTAATCAATGTGTGTTGGCATTGCCTGTGAGCTAGAAGCTTGAATGCCAGTCTTGAAGAGAACAGCAAAAGGCTTTTTTTCCAGAATGCTACAGCAGCACTGGGATTGGATGTTGAGCAGTGAATGGATGGTCTTGGTACCCCACAGGACAGAGGAACAGGCTTACTCAGGTTGAATAGGTTTTTCTTCCTGATGTTCCCTACTGGATCAGCTGAGGGGCTGGGCTAAATCTTTCTGAATAAAAGCATCCAGTTCTATGCAAGCTCTCCATGAGTGATGCTGGTGTAACCTCGTACGTGAGCCTTGGAGTTAAAATTGTCTTGATAAACTTGGAACAGATTGCTCTACATTAAACTTTTGTTTCCGGATCTGTGGAGACTCAGGCAGATGTCACACTGTTCATTATGCTGAAAATACATTTTCAAGATCTCCTTCCAAATCACAAGGGTAAGAAATGTCAAAAGCAATCACACCAAACTTCCAACATAACCACCTGACTCTGGGAAATGGGGCTCTAGACCTCAGCTGATAACAAAAGGATTTGTAAATAGCAAATGGTTCATCTTACAGCTGACCTAAATAACAGGGAAGATAAATGTTTCTGTTTTACAGAGAATATTTTATTCATTCAACCTGAAATTAAACAAGCCATTTTGATTTGGGGTTTATTTATTTGTTTGTTTGTGCTTTTGTTAAAAATGTTAATTAACAAAAAGACTGGGGAATTTCAAATTGAAAGAAATAATTTGGGAATATAAAGCCAAAGTCATATGGGAGCACATTTTATACACATTTTGTTTCCAAAATGTAAAAACAGAATCTTGGGATGGGGGTGGCTAGATGGAGGGGTGGAGGGCTGATGGGGCATGATATTTTTTCATCTGCTTCTCAAGTTGGACTTAATTGCTTCAGTGATTTCTACTCTTGAATCTCCAACAAATTCCTTTCTGCAGGCTCATTGCATGATATTCCCAAAGGGAAGTCTAGATCTTTTTTGCTAAAATGTGACTGAGCTGGGAAAGATGATGCACATTATCTGTCACTAGCTCGTCTCCCACTCAGAAACTTACAGGACT
Organism: Haemorhous mexicanus; assembly: GCF_027477595.1. Taxonomy (NCBI): domain Eukaryota; kingdom Metazoa; phylum Chordata; class Aves; order Passeriformes; family Fringillidae; genus Haemorhous; species Haemorhous mexicanus. Next base: position 14,709,339 of record NC_082348.1, read on the forward strand.
ATCTTTTCTCTCACTGGAAGATCTGTCCTTCTTCCTGGAATCTGGCACTGCTTTCTCATCCCAGCTGCCTTTCGTCCATGCAGGAGTGTGGGGCAGAACAAGCCTTGTAAACAAGGTGGTGAAGCACTACAGGAGGAGAAGGCTGACCTTAAAATATTTGGATTTCCAAAGTGTCTGGTCTAATGAGCTGATCTAGCTGAAGCCATAGGGCAGAGAGCAGTGTCACCATATTCAGCTGTCTTGCAAACAGCCTGCAGCCAACCTTCTCAGGGGGGAGAGAAATCAGAAAACAGCCACCACCACCACCAAGAGAAAAATAAGTGTCCTGTCTTGCATGAGTGAAATTTATAGGAATAATAGAATGATGCTGCTCCACAGATGGCAGGTCAATAAAGTGAGCCTTACCTGCCCTCAAATCTTTGGTATTTTAATGTATTTCCTGATTCTGTGAGTTACAGCTGCCCTGTTGCACATAGATGCACATAGCCCTTAATGCTGTAGAGGAGAGATGGAGTAGTATTTATCTCCTCATTCCCAATGTCCCCTTTACCTTTGTTTTAAAGGCTCGATTCAGCTTTGAGAAATCTGCCTTGCTGCAAGTCAAAGTAAAAGCATGCCCTGAAAGAGGAAGACATTCATATTTATTTTAGTTAATTGCTTGTTTGCATAATTACTCATTCCAAAATCCAACTTACAATAAAATCTTCGCTTCCATCAATACAGCCATTGTTACAGCCTCCAGCATGTCTGCCCCAGCAATCATTTGCTGGAGCTGGGAAGGCTGCTTTGTAAAGGTGAGCTTTACAGTCTGGCTCTGACCCACAGAAACCAGGTCAGAGAGCTCCCCAGTCAGCTCCAGACCCACTTGTCTTCCAAGTCCTTCACCATAATTCACTGTAATAAAGAAAGAGTAAGGGGGTGACAAGGAGGATTTGAGGTTGGTGAGTGTAAAACAAGGAGGAGCTTTAGATTTAAACATCTGTTTTTTGACTTTGCCATCTCTACTGTAGGAGTATGGGAATGTGTGTCCGTACATATTAAAAACTAACCAAATCAGAGCACTGTTTGAATGTGGAAGAATAGTGACTTAAAAGATGTTATTTATGTTCTTTCCTTCTGTGTGTGTGTGTGGCTTTTTTGGTTTGTTTGCAAGTGTGTTTGTTGTTGTTGTTTGGGTTGGCTTTTTTTTTTTGGTGTTTTTGTGTGGGCTTTTTAGTTGGTTTTGTTTTGTTTTGTCAGTTGTTTTTTGGGAATTTTTTTGTTTGTTTTTTGGGAGGGTTGCGTGTTTTTTTGGGTGTGGGTTTTTTCTTTTGTTTAGTGTGTTTTTTTTTTTTTTTTTGTTGGATTTTTTTTTTTTTTGGTAAATATGCCTGAACAGGGGAAGAACCTGCTTGGACCTGTGGAAGCCCTTGGCAGCACGTACAGTGCACCACAGTGCTTCGAGACAGAGATTTTTCCCCAGTATTGAAGAAACACATGGACTCTGTTTTGAATGTCCAGTCCCAGTCAGTGATGAAATGGTGTGTCCTGTTAGGCTAAGATGACAGCAGAGGGCAGGCAGTGCAGCCTACAAATTTAAAATTAAAGCAAACAAAAGGTTTTCTAAGCTTCTTTGATCAACACGTTAGCCTTTCACCCATTCCCAGCTATGAGGTGTGACCCTGCCTGAATTGGCAGGGTCTGCCAAAGGATCAGGTTCTGACCACGTTTATTTTGGCTGTGGCTATCATAAACCCAGGGGCAGAGCTGGAAGCCTTCCCTCACCCCAAGTGCCCTTTGGGATACACCCTTCCTGGGCCAAGCTGAGCCAGACTGGCAGGAGACAGCATTTATGGATGCACATCTGAGACCTAGGGACAGCCCAAGCTCTGCTTGTTTTCTAAACACGGCCAGAGGGTGTCTTAGAAAGCCAGCAAGGTTCCCCAACTTGATGAGATGCAGGCTGGTGCAAGCAAGACACGGTCAGGTCGCTGGATCTGGCCTTCAGATGAAGAGGTGGATCATACTGGGGGATCTGAGATTTTACATTGGTGATAGCTGTAGCTGCTCTCATTTTGTGATCCATTCTGTTTTGCCCTGGGGCCCGTGCCTTTCCTTGCTGGCAGTATGCAACAGCCTGGTGGCCTCCCACTTCCCTTCTGTCAAAGATACCTGTCTGAGAGGAAAGCTGGACGAGATGACACAATAGTTTGCTTTGTGATGAGTTCCAAAGTGCCTGGGCTGGGAACTGGCATTGTCCAAGCAGAAAAGGAAAGACCACTGCCTAGGTGTCTGGTTGGCTGTCCCTCAGGATGTGCCTGGAGTTTTACAGGATCAGCCCAGTGGTTGTCTCCTAGCTGGCTGAAATGGCTGGTATCTCCTAGGGAGTTTCTGCCCCCATGTTTCCCAACATCTCTTCCAAACGTGTGGGTATCCCAAGGAGGAGCCAGCGCCTGCAGTAGCGTGGGAGGGGGAGGAGGGAGAGGAAAAGAAGCCCTGTGTCCTTGTAAGCGTAACAGTTTAGTCTTTGCTCTCAGGGACACAAGCTGGCAGTTGGCTTTGTAGTAACCCACATGACAACAGGAATAACATCAGGCATAATTAGACAAAATGATGGTATAAGTTCAGCTCTTTCCCCCCAAAGCACCCAGCCCCCTCAACCCATTTTGAAACAATGCACCTTTTGTGTACTCCAAGTAGCTTTTAAAAACACAATTGATTTCTTTCTTCCCCATCACAGAAAAGAGTTTGCTGCTAGGATAACAGAAGTTGAAATGTCTCAGGCAGGATGGAGACTGAAGCAGGGAGGGGATGGGATACCTCATCCTTCCCAGTTTCTTCTGATGTCCTCTTCCAGACCCCCCTTACCTACCACCACCCACGAGATAATCATTGTTCTTTGTTACCCCTGCTTTAAAGGCTCTCCCTTTCCACCCCTGCAACCCAAAACAGTATCCCCTATTGTTTTGGTGTTAGAAGTATACATGACGTAGTCATGATTCTGCCTTCTCTGAGGCCTTGTCAGGTTATGGATGATTGATCATGCTTCATCCACCCAATGAAGCCCATCAAAGAATAGTACAACATTTTCCTCTCTGTCTCCTTTCCCTAAGTGTGACTTGGCTGAGAGGACTACTGTGCTGGATTTGAATGGAAATTATCTAAGTGTGTGGCTCCAGCTCCCCCTGCTAGCTCCCCTCTCTTTAAAAAATGAGACTGAAATGTAATCAGATTTACTTTAATGAGGGGGGACTGAGAAAATGCATCCCATGAAAAAGAACTTTGTGGGCAACCCAGGTCCCACACCATAAACAAAATCAAGTCACTCTATATTAGTGTAGAGAAAGCCTCAACATGGGAGAAACCCTTTTTATACCCCCTCCTTATCACAGCTTTCTAGCCAGCCCATTAAACTGCTTTGTAGCCACTCCTGTGCCACCTCCCCATGGAGATGCATGCGTACATGACTTCTGGGTAACAGGGCTGGACGTGTAAAGGCAGCACCAGTGCTAAAATGGACCCGACTCTGAGTGCTTTGATTTCAGTTTTAGATGGTTTTGAGTCCTTTGCTGAAATATGAGTCATTTTAAAACTACTAAGCTAGGAACTGTGGGGGTTTTATTGGTTTGGCTGTCTGGTTTTTGAGCATCTTTAAGGCATTTAGACATGAAGTGTGATGCCAACCACTGCAGCATTATTAACATTTTAAGTGTTTGAAGACTGCATGTGACTGTGTAATGCTATATCTATATATGTGGGTGCATGTAATGTCGATAACTGAAATTGGTTTATAGCTCTAACTAGTTATATTCTTTTTAAGGTCCCAGTGAGATACCCAGGCAATCAATTTTGAAGACTTGCAGTGCAGTCATGCAAATAAAACTTGGGAATAGTGGAGTCTGACAAAGCAGTCCTGAGAATTATGGACATAAAATTTCTTCCAGAAGTGATCCAATAGCTGTACATGTACAAAAAAGAGAATCAAAAATTATATCCTCAGAGTAGTTCTTTTTCAGTGCTCCTTATTTTGGTATATCCATCCATGTTCTTTCCTCAAGCAGGACAGTTATTACTTGTGCAAAAAATTCCTGCCCTGGCAAACTTTATTCCCAAACTGATGCACATGAATTTTTGTACTGACTCAAAAATATTCAAACTCAAATAATATTTTTATAATATTCTACTCAAAGCAGAATTTTTGTAAAGCTGTATTCTTCCTTTTTCTCATGTAGGATTTGACTTTGCCACCCTAAAATTTCTGGCAAGTTTTAGGCTAACAAGTGATTGTTCCAGAACTTTTAATGTTGCAGCAACAGGGGATTGCTCATAAACTCTTTTCCAAACATTACTGCTAGGTTAACTGTTGACCAGGTAGTATCCAGAAAATATATTTTAATGACAGTGAATTCATTAATAGTTAACTGGTGTGCAGACATTGAAACAATGTGCTGATTCTTCATATTGAATCCTATCTCAGACAAATACAATAAGATGCCACGGTCTGTTGCTTTCTCAGCTCAACATTGCTGAGTGTTGATGTCAGGGAAAAGTCTTACTCGGTTAGCAGCATTCCTAGAGCACTCTGTGGAACTGAGGGAGCTACAGAAAACTTAGAGGATTCATTGAGATACACAAGCTGAACCTGCAAAACAGCATGGCACAAAAACTCCAACCAAAAAAAAACCCCAAAGCGAACAGAAAAACAACGAACCAACTGAAAAAAAACAAAAAAAGAACTAAACCAAAAGGAAAAAATGATTGGGCTCCAGAGCTAAAAAATGTCAGAGGGGTTCCCAGGGCAGTAACATGCACTTTGAGGAAAGACATGCAGACAAAAGATCAAAGCTTCCTGCTCCAGCACAAAGCAAGAGTTTCCCGCTACAAAAATTTACCTCTGCCAGAAAGGTTCCTTGGGTGCCTTTTAGATGATTACCTGTTTATATATTTGGTTATCTGTTTATATGATTAGTTTTTGCTCCTGCAGCCTGGAGCTCTCAATTTTTTAGCTTTCTTACCCAGAAGTGTGGAGAGTAATTTGTAATTTTTATTGCCTTGCAAGGCAGAGAGAGAATAAATTCAGGTCTCTGAAAATTCAGGCTTCTGAAGAGATTTGGAAAGGCTTGGTGCTGAATGTGACAGATACTCATAAAGGTGTTTGGCTTCTAAATGCTGGTGTACCCAGACACACAGGAAAAATGTTTGTTTTAGAGTCCTATTGAACTCCAGGAGGATAAACATTCTATATCTGTTGAAGGCCATGGTCATTGCCATAAGATTAAGTAGAAAGGAAAAACACATGGCAGCCGGCCAGGAAACACAACTATCACAAGGTAAACAGGCATAATCAACCAGGGACTCCAGAAAACTGCATTATTAACAGAATAAAACTTATTACCCCATCTGGAGGCCCTCTTTCCTAGAAGGACGTATCTAAATAGAAAACAATTATTTAGGGCTAAGAAATAGTGTTAAGGCTATGGATGAAGCCAAGAAATTGGGCCAGCCCTAGTTCTGGTCCACACTGAGGATGGTGCTTTTAAAAGACCAGAGAGTGCATTTCTGCTCATGCCAGCCCCTAAGGAGAGACATACTGACCATATCTGTCCTTCTCTGGAAAAACTAATTGATGGGGTCTTAGCTTTGTTCTGTTTGTTTGTTTTGTTTTGGGGTTTGTGTTTGGTTTTTTTTTTGTTGTTGTTGTTTTGGTTTGTTTTTTCTTCTGACAAGGGATATATGATAGTGAGGACAGTAGGATTTTCCATCACTGCTTCTGAGATTGTCCATGTGGGTCTTGCTCTGTTCTGTGCCAATCATACCCCACTGGTCAGAATACTTTGTCAGAAATGGTATCTATTTGTTTTTGATGGATTTTTGTCCTAGCGTTTATCAAATTGATTTATATACATATGTACCTGTTGGCACCCCCAGTGTTTGCAACTGAAAATTCTATACTCAATTTTCTTGCACAGTGCATAATTATCTCCTAAACATTTTGAGCCTGACATCTGCAAAGAGCCAGGAAGTGTTTCCAGTTCATGGAGTTCTGTTTTACCTCCTCAGTCGTGGTCACAGAGCTGCACTTAATCATGCATGGGTTTTTTTGTGTAGCCTTGAAAATTAAAGAGGAGTATAAAAGACAGGGACAAACCACTTTTTGCCTACCAAAAAGTAAACTTCTTCCTTGTTTTAATGTAGTTGCCCTTTCTCTAAAAGATCGAGTGCACTTGAGAGACTGACAGTCTCTCAAATTTTCACTAGTAATAAAAGGAAAGATTTGTAAAGATTCTGTAGCTTGATGAAGCTGTTTTGCACTTCCAAACGAGTCTGTCTCTGGCTTACTTGCAGAGCAGTTAATCTTGTACTCCTCTTTACTCTTCTTTGGAACAGGTGATAGGTAGACTGATCCAATGTGCCAGCAGACCTTCTTCAGCACACGAGGATGTCTGTGTTGTACTGAAAGGCTGTGGTCTAACTCTGTGAATGTTCATATAGAGTGGGACTGGCTATTACATTTACAATCCAATACTGTAGATGTAATTATGAACAATTGCACCTCATATTGGCTGCACTATTGGAAACAATAACCTGGATCAATCACACCATATATCTGACATGGAATTATTAAAAATTCCATTAACTCACTGTACTTTTCAGATTTTCTGGTTATGAGAGAAAAGCAAAGCCTTTTTCTTTATCTACAGTTATAAAATCATCACTATGGTATCCATACCCTGCTGTAATACTGTGGGTTGGAACAAACTATGCCTTCTACATCTTTGACTTTGAATATCAGAAGTTTTGGGCTGTTCGAAATGTTGGATTTTTTTTTTTTTTAGTACTCACTTTGATATTTCCTGGCCATATTGAGACCTAAGTGCAATATGGATGATGTTTTATGATGCAAAACCATGTGACTGAATTATATTTGCATTCTATGTATAAAGGCCAACCAATGTGACTAACATATTGGAATCTGTTTGTGCAGCTCAAGGTTTTGCACATCTAGGTCTGGAAATCAGACTGATGGTGCAGTTCTGGAAACAGCTGCAGCTCTATACTGCATTGTTCTGCCTACCTAGCTCCAGATCAGCAGTCTGAATTTCTTTTTTCTGTGGAGTCTGCCCAAACATCCTTTTGAAAGTGACGCATTCTGATGCTGGAAGACCTTCCCAGGAAAGTTTCAGCAGGGAGGAAATGGGAGAATATAACATCTCATAAACTCCCTATGACTCCAGAGCAAGGCCCAAAGGCTATCATTATTGGGATGCATACTGGTAACGTCAGTTCCAAAAGAGGAACTCAATTTATTGTGTGTTGGGAGTTTCTAGAGTCAGCTCCATCCTGCTATGTGGTATAACAACGTGTCAGTTGCACAATAGGAGTAACCTCACAGTATTCATATGTCACTTCAACAAGAGAGCAAAAAAAAAAAAACTCTTGTAGTTACAGGGTGGTTTGGTTTTTCTGACATTTAATTCTTACAGGCATCAGTGCTTTAATGGGTGAGATGTTTGGACTGAAAACAAAATCATTAATAGAAAACAGTTATGAGTCTGTACTTCCTATCCTTGACAAACTTCCCTATTTCTTTTTTTTCCCCCCCTTTAATTGTCATGTCATGTCAGAACTGATTATAAGAGACAGGCTTTATAGCATTACATGGGTGGGCTTTGGACTATTGAGCTTCTGTTCTGGCGATCACAGACCTGAGTTTCACTGTCTTTGCTCTCTCCCTAACACAGAGAAAACACTGAAGTGACATCCCAGAGGTAAATTTTTTAGCCTTGAGTTTAAGTTCGTGGATTCTGAGACAGAAGAAAAAGTCATATTTCACAGTCACAGACCAATCACAAAGCAGTTTCTATTGTGAGGGAAAACTAAAGAGCAAAGTGACTCTTGCCTCTCAATTACCCAGCATGTCATAGCGGCTGATCTCTCTAAAGATAGGCTAGGCCATGTCCAGGCACCATCTGATACAGAACAAGACCACCCAACAGAGGACCCCCAGGCAGGTCTGCCAGGCTGCTGCTGTCCTGCTGCAGAGATACTGAAAGCAGAAACAGTGACAAACAGGCAGTGCCATTAGCAGCACAACAGGAAATGCTCAGAGATGAAGAGAGAGAGGCTGGAAGATAGGAAGGAGACAAGGGCTTACATAATCATCTTTAGGCAACCATAAACCCATAGCAACCCCTTCCCCTATGTCCCTCTAAATTTTTAATTCCAGAGGTGCCTGGGAGCACTATGTAAAGTGAAATCCAACCCCATCAATGTAACAAGTGGCATGAGCAGACAGGACAGTTAAGTCCAACCACTAACACCCTTAGCAGCTTTCAGACTAAGGAGTGTGTTTCTGACCCTTGCTCTTCTACCTTCTACATGGAGCAAGAAGTACCATTACAGGAGATGAGTGTTGCATTTGGACCCTGGCTGCCTTCTCTGCCATGTGTTGTTGCATAGAAACAGGCTTGAAACAACTGCTGATGGACAGCTCTGCCTTCTGGGAAGAGCCTGATGTAAAATCTGATTCACAATGAACAGAGATGGATGCATTTTGTTCCTTGTTTTTTGTTGCATTCTTAAAATGTGATGTCAGAGACCTTCTCGGTGCACATAGATATGTTCTGGGCTGTCCAGCCTGAGGGGATTTATTAGAACAAGGGAAGTAAATGGTTAAAATTTGTCTTAGAGTAGCAGTTCAACCTTAGTCTGTAAAACTGACTCATAAATCTCTGGAAATCATTAGCTGTTAATCCATTGCTCAGCTGATTATTGTGAATAGTATACAGGCCTTTAATTGTCATTATCCAGGAAAGACCACCTTTTGCTGCTGAGAGAATGGCTCTCAAGTTCATCTAACAACATGTGATAGGAGCAGGGTGGTGATAGATTGAAACAGACTAGAAAAATTGGAGCAATGTAGTGATTTGCCTTCTCCATAAATTGGAACCACTGCTGGGGGATGCAGGGTGCCAGAAGGGGATGGTGGAACTGATTACTCAAAATCAAGTAAAAATCTAAATTTCCTCCCCTATTCAGGCCTTCCCCACATGGAACAGGGGATACATGAGCAGATCTCATCCTCTCTACTTCACAGGAACTGCCAATAGAAATTCCTTAGCTCTGTGAGGAATACAGTCTGGGGCCTTGTGAATCATGAGGTCACCTGAAATGGAATGATCACACCAGGCATTTCCAAATCCTCCTGGTCACAAGGAGTGAACTTAATAAAACACTTGTTTAAGTAACAGCAACTGAGGAGTCATGAGCAAGTGAATTCCCCATCACTTCCTCTTGTCACCTGTGATCTATCAACCTCAGGAGGTTCACAAGTTCATTCATAACCTGCAGAAGAGCAGGACTCTGGGCCCAGGAACATGTGGTGGCCCATCAGCTCTGAGCCCTTTCTCTGCATCCTCGGCCAGTGGGGCTTCATATCCAGACAAAGGTCCCTAAGAAGTGACAAGGCAAGGATGTGGCCCAGGTTAATGCCACACCGAGCCACCTGCCTTGGCACAGATCTGAAACCTGTTGCCCTGGATTACCTGTGGGTCTTCTCTGATGAGGCAGGAGAGGGATGTGCTGGATGTGTCAGGCATTGTGCTCACTGCAACTCGTTTAAGCTACATTTTGTCCAGAAGCGACACTATGGCCTTGCTCTTCCAGACAATTGCAACAGGAAAGCCCTGCCCATCATCTCTCACTCTATTTCTCCTTCCTTTCCTCTCCCTGGATTGGGCACCACTGCCCGAGAGCAGTGGGAACATGCTCATGTGGATATCCTGTCAGGACAGCTCATCTTGTGCCCCAAGGTCACAGGAAGACATCAGCCACTCCACAAACCTTTTGCACCACTGGTGCAGTCCTGGAGGGTCAGGCAGGGTCAGAGCACAGATGGGGCTCCCATCCCATTCCTGTTCAAACACCCAGCAGGTGACTGTTAGTTTTCAGTTTTGGTCTTTTGGCTGCTCCATCCCAGTGTGTTTAAGTATGTGTTGTGTGTGTAGGGAGGGAGCAATACTGATGTTTTTCGGAACCACTCATTTTCTTGCCTTGTTTTTTTCACTTTTCATAGCATTATTACTCCATTAATATTCCTGAAAGCCAAGCTCCAGTCCAATGGGTTCTCATGATTAAAGACTAAATGCTGCAGAGGAGATGACAGTCCTCACATGTGCCAATGAGTCAGTGAATTCCTTTGTGAAGCCTAAGTCCATCCAGATGTTGACCTCAGCTCTAATGCTATGCTCTTTCCTTATTTTCCTCTAGCATTGCTGGGTCTATTTAAGATGGGTATGACGTGACCATCAATGAGGAAAGACAGGCTCTCTAAGAGGGTGAAATGCTTTCCTTCTTTCTACAATAGGATTGTGAAGCTCTTTCCACTGCTGTAATTCTTGGCTGCTGCCTTAAAAATGCTTGTGTTACAAACATTATTGCTCTTTTGGTGCTATTTGCATTACGCAGGCCTAAATGCCTAAAGGCAATCTAAGTATCTTTCTAGGGGTCTTATTTGGATTTTCAGGCTTTTTCTACACATAGCTACATGAACTACACTGGTAAGCAGAGAGTACAGAAAAACAAAGACCTATCTGCCTGTGACTGCTAGAAATATTCTGCTTTCACAGTCTAAAACCAGTATTTTCATTAAATACAAAGAGACAGAATAGTATTCTGCCTACCTCGATTTCCCCAGCAATTTTGCCATTTCTTTACTTTTCTTTGTAATCAAATTCTTAGAAACTGGACTCCGAATTGCACTTTTGAGCAGCTGCTGGCCTGGGTATTTCCTTGCTGTGGATCAGGGCAGCTCCATCACCTTCTCTGCAGTAGGCCAGGGAGTGCACTGCTCCTGAAGGTCAGTTGTGATGGGACCAGAGGCAGGCGTGGAGCACTGACTGCTGCTCAGGTTTTAGCAGGGCTCCAACAGAGGACACAAGGATAGTGCCAAATGAATCATGCTCGAGGCTTTTCCTTTGCCTTTCCCACCCCTCTGGGTGACACAAGCCACTTTTTCATGATGCACATCAGCAGAACTGGATATTTTTTCTAGGACTTTACTTTAAACAGATTTCTGGAGTCTGATCTTCAGAAACATTTACTCTGCCAAGTCCCCTCCCAGATTTGGGACATTTTCTCAAGTGCTGCTTTGTTTTCCTGTTGTGGGATTCAGCCTGGAGATGCAGGGACTATAAATGGGGATTTCCTAATCTCAGCCTGTCCAGTTATGTCCAGCAAAATGGAGCTTTCAGAAAGTTCCTCTCCAGCTGTCATAACATACCCTCACTGTACTGACCCTCACAGTGTTGTTTCCTTGAGATATGACTGGTCATCTGACGAGGGGGGCTTCAGAATGAGCAGGGCATGTTTAGTCTGGATACCCTTATTCCTTTGGTGCTGGGATTGGCCTGTTTTTGGTTTGGGCACCAGGCCCTTAGTTACAGATGCTTCACACCTGGTTGCCATGCACACAAGAATCCTAGGCCTGCTGTTCAGCTCCTGACCCCTTTTCCAGGTTCCAGTGACTTTCATTCCCTGTTCCAACGAAGCCTTTGCATTTCTGTGCTTGCACCAGGCATTGCTTCCCTGAGCTGCAGCATCAGAGGCACAGCCTCTTTTGTATGTCCAGCTTCCTGGTCTTGGAGAGGCCAACCCCAAATTGCCCCAGATATTGCCCTTTAAGTAGAGGTAAGGTAGGAAAAGTGCCAAGGGTGGTGACAGCTGCAAAATGGCAATTCTGTCCAGATGCAAAACCGGGATTCAACTCTCTAGAGCCTCTGTGCCAAGCTCCTTCCAGCTGATTGCTGGATATGCCTGAAGGCAACTGTCAATAGGCTGGAGTACCAGTGACTTGATGTCTACAATACACTTAACACAAACTGGCATGTCCCTGTTTAGTTTCCTCCATAAAACACTTATTTCTACTCTCTACTTTTCTCTCCCTCTTGCTCTTTCTTTTTGTTTATTTGTTTCATGATCTCTGCCGAAAATGCATTGATTTACTTGTAACAACTCATGCCAGGATCAGAACAGCCATATCTGAATTTACAGGCCAATTTTCAAACAGAGTAATTTCCTGCTATTTTCCTGCCTCCTGAGTCTGAACAGTATATTTCTACATACTGCCAGGCACGGACAATTCTTACTTAGAGATGAAGCCATTCCAAAACAGAGCCAGTATGCCTTTCAAAGGCCAAGTCTTTCAGCTCTTATTCAGGATTTTTATTGTAATGATCCAGACACGTGTTTTCTCATGGCCTGTTCATTACAGCTCTCGTGGCATTTCAGAGATGCAGAAAGAGTGATGGAGGTTACTTTGCAGTGCTTTCAGAGGTGGTGCTGGGATGAGTTTGAGTTATTTGTTTATGAGATTAGTTTATACAGTGCTGCTGCAGAGCTGGTAACAATTTTCATTATGTGCTAGCTGGCTGTAGAGCATCTTCAAGAGGGATCTGCTCTATCTCATGGCAGAAAGCAGCACAGGTATGAAAGGAACTCCAAATACTTAAAAAGGAGGCACACAAACAGACTTTGTCCTCCTTCTCAACAGCCCACCTTGACAGCACTGGTTTGATAATCAGCAGCTTCTGTGCATTAAGCCAGCCCCATCTGGCTTAGTGACTCAGGGATGAAAGGCAGGAGGAAGGGCTTCTTCCAGTCAACAATTTGACTGCTTATTTTCAGTCTCAGAGGCCCACGTCACATCTGGAGTTTTCCCAGGCATGGGTTTTGGTTTTGGATTCATAGTGTGAGAGCACAGGGAAGGTTATTTTACCATCCAGAATTTCCAGTATGGGACTGCGGCATTCAAAATTAAAGTAAGACAAACAAACAAACAAAATTGTCATCCTTCCTGCAAAACGTCATCTGCTCTTAAGGATACGAGGAAAAAGAACCACAAAAACCACCACCACCAAAAACCCATCAGCATTAACTTCACAAAATTCCCAAGGAACAGGCAATACAGCAGCTTGACATTCTAGGTGACTATGAAGTAAATGTAGTCTTGCAGACATATGTGTTGCTATGCTGAGTTCCTCATTCAGTGAAAGCCCTGAAATTCTCCCAAACAGTAAGCCCCAATTTCCTCACTGGAAGAAAACACATTAAGGGACAGTGACAATTGAATGTGTTCAGTGCTGACCCAGATCAAACTGTGGTATTCTGTGTAATCCCTGATGAAAGTCAAAGCAAAGAGCAACCTGGAGGACCTCCAAGGCACTGCATATGCCACATCCTCTCAAAGTTCAGTTAAGGGAAGGCCCCAGATCCATGCCAGATGACAAGATAGGAAAGAAGGAATTAGCTTGCTCAAGAGGTCCTTCTGAAGGAAGGGATGGTATACGATGGGGAAGAAACTCAGCCTGCCTATACTCTTTCCTCAATTAGAGCAAGAAGTGGCTCTCCCATAGTCTTTTATTTTACTTAGGGTGTTCTGTGAAGGCTTCCAGGTGTTTCTGTATCTCTTTCCTTGCTGTTTCCTTTCCAGGAGGAAAGCTCCATCTGCAGCTCCAAGGGAAGACTTAGCACCCTATTGGTCATCAGCCCCTGACAACAGGCTGGCTGTGGGCCTTTGGATTTTCCCACTGACCTCATTTTTCAAGGTTGCATTTTCCACCTCTGATGGTTTCAGGTTTGATCTTAAAATAACTCTACCTTGCAGTGATTCACCCACATCTAAGGGTTGGGTTTCTTGGCCTCTTCTGAGCCTGGGTGTGTTTTGGTTGCTCCGCACTGATCACTACTCAGTTTTGCCCCCAGGAGGGCCTTTTGACCATGTTCTGACAATTTTTTTTTGTGCTCTGGTCGTATTGAAATGTATTTCACACCCAATATCTGTCAACAAGGGTCGAGAGCTGAGGATATCATGATAAGCTTTGACTTGGAAAGGTTTAGTATTAGGTGCTTATGTATTTCCCCAAACCAGGTACAACTCTGAATTGCCATGGTGACATAGCCCTTCTTAATTCTCCAAAGCAATGTAAATTAGGGGACTTATTGGCCAGAGAAGGAAAGTATGGACCCAGGGGCCTGGGAGATGACACATACTTCTTAATGAGTTTGGAAGCCCACTTAGTCCAGGGAGAGAAAGCATCATTCAAAAATTGCTAGCTACTGACATCCAAGAGCAGGATTTAGATTCACAAAAAACAAAACAATAAAACCCCAAACAAACAACAACCCCCACAAAACCCCAAAAAACAACAACAACAAAAAAAACAACCCAAAAAAACCAAAACAAAAAAAAAGAGTTTTTATCAATACAACAAACACAAATCTTCTGTGGCTGGTTGAGTTTTTTGTCTCTGTGGTTATTTCCCATGTATATTCTGGTTTCTAAGCAAGAAAGCAAGACCTGCTTCTTTTTTACCAACTATGTACAGGACAAGATTAAAATTAATTTTAAACCAGACTCCCCCACCCCACCCCAAAAAAAAAAAAAAAATCCACCTCCCTTGCAGGCAGACTAGAGGATGAGTCTATTTTATTTTTTCTTACATCCTGACACTGACTGGCTTCAAGCACCTTGTACAGTATTGTAGTTACAGGATGTAATGTTACCACATATCCTGAATTTAGGTTTTGGTGGAAAACAAAGCCTGTATGTCATTCTGTTGGGGAATTCACCAGTATTCCTGCCAGCTCATCATCTTCCTAATGTTGCCAAGTCGTAAGTGATTAATTGCCATGAGACAGACGAGGAAAAAAATCACAAGATACAACAGAAAAAGAAACATTTTGGAAATGAGCTTATACAAGATATGTTTGCTCGCACTTTGATATTTGAATCCTTTTTGTTCACGTCATCAGGCTTTTGACAAAAGTTCTGATGCTTGTGTGCAGAAAATATCTGGTAAGAGTGAGGAGTTCAGGAACTGAGGATTTAAGGAAAACAGCAACTATCACAGGAATTGACAACCTGCATGTCCTTTAAAAGAAAAATGCCTAAACTGTGGAGCACGGCTTGTGTCTGAGGCCAATTCACCTGGTTCATGTTTCCAGCTGAGATTGGCTTAAGTAGGTATG
Source organism: Haemorhous mexicanus (assembly GCF_027477595.1). Classification (NCBI taxonomy): domain Eukaryota; kingdom Metazoa; phylum Chordata; class Aves; order Passeriformes; family Fringillidae; genus Haemorhous; species Haemorhous mexicanus. The sequence continues at coordinate 14,724,345 of NC_082348.1, forward strand.
AAAAATCACAGGAACTGATACCAGCTAGTGGTCCCAAATCACTCATTGATACCAAGCAGGGAGCTGAATATGGGACTAAAGGGATCATTACCATGACTTTGGCATCATCCCTCCTTTCCTCCAATGACACAGCCTGAGTACATTGCCAGACTAAATCTGGGAAAAGCTACAGAGAACTTGCATGGGCAGGAGGGTTTGCTTGGCCCTGTGTAATTCTATGTTAGCTCCTTCTTAAAAATATTCCTCAGAAGCTAATTTATCTGCCAAGTTTTAGCGTGGCATGAAATATGTACAGCCACATAACCCTCCACCTCATTCCAAAAATGGAGAGGGGCTAAGAAAAGACCAACTCAGGTTTAGCTATCGCAACACAGAGGTCCTGAATGTCAGTCAGCCAGGGGCAGACTGTGATTTTACCATAAAGTTTTAGCTGCAGAGATCCCTCCCTGGGAAGGATGTGTGTGGGAAGGGAAAAGAAGGGAGAACAGCTAATGGGGAGGGCAAAGGTGGTGACAGCATGGGAACAGAAGGATGCTGCAGAAAGATGGAGAGAAGTGAAGCCTTTCAACCCCTCACCAGCAGTGGCACCTGTCCCAATCTTGGACTCACTTGTGTTTCAGTGGCTTGTCTTACTGCCATGGCTTTGGGAAAAAGAGCCTGTTTACAGGAAACTAGCTTGCTGTGCTTCCCACAGCCTTGCCGGGCTGGGGTGGAGGCAAAAGCTGGCTCTTTTTGCTGCTGAGAAAGCTCCAGCTTCTAGGGGTGTGTGAATGCTGCAACTCACTTCTTCCCAACCCTACCTCCTTCCCTTGGCACTGATACTTCCCCACCCTAGCCTCAGCCACACGGGTGTTTGCAGGGTTTGTGGTTCCCAAAAGGGCTGTAGGATCCCTGGAGGTTGCTGGGCCCATGTTATGGTTCAATCCATGGGGACAGACCCCTGCCTGGTGTTACCATCCCTTGCATCCTTAGGTTTCACTGGAGACGTTTAATGAACAGATTTCCTGTAATAGATGGCAGCAATGACAAGAAAAATAAGATGTTGCACCACATCTTGGCAGGAGTGGCTCAGAAGGACAATCCAGGCAGCTGTCTGTCCTCTCCCAGCCCTCTCCCTCTGTTCCCATGCACACTTGCTTACGGGTCATGCTGAGGGCTGAAGAAAAAGCTGTGCACTGTCTTCTTTAGTAGGAGGCACAGAGGTTATCATTCCAGCCTTGAAAACCAAGGCTGCAAACGGGGAAAGGGGGAGGTGACATATTTTGGTAGAAATGAGTATTTAAAATACATCATATTTGTTCTATTGGCCTCTTCCCTACCTCCCTCGCAGCTTGTAAAACTCCTGCTGTCTCCCTTCCTTTTCAGGCGAACGCTTGGCTTGTTTCTCCAGTGCAGCACACTGCATTCCCGTCACCCTGTCCCTGCGGCTACCTACCCACCTCCTAAAGCTTAGAGAGGAGCTTGTGGGCCAGCTCCTGTCCCGGTCCTCGCTGCGGCTGCTGCTCGACTTGTACGCAGCAGTGCGTGTTGGATGGAGCTCCTGCTCCTGAGGAGCAGAGGGTGCCAAACCGCATCAGTCTGGGGCTTGGCAGAGTCCGGCTGCTTTCAGCCGGGGAGGCAGGGAACGCCGGGGGCAGCAGCCCCAGCACAGAGGGTTCGTCACCGGCCAGGAGGGGCTGCTCCTGGAAAAAGGGAGAAGTCCCAGTTAGTCACCGGCCACCCGCTGGTGGCTGGGAGGCACTCTGGCAGCATCTGCTGCTCGGCAGGGCACAGACAGGGTCAGCATGGCTCAGGGCTGATCCCTGAAGAGCGAAGGGCCGCTGCTCCAGCCCAGCTCCACATTCTCCACTCCCCACAAGCCGTGGGGCTGCTGCCAAGAGTCAGCAGGCACAACCTAATGCTGTCACGATACTTATGTTCATGTTCAAAGACTTGGGGGATGGCGGTAGCATGCACATTGCCGTACGTGGCTGTGCAAAAGGTGTGGGACACTGACAGGAGGGAAAAGGTGTCTGGAATGACAATCCATACCTGCTTGTTGCATAGCTTGCCACTGCTCCACATTCCAGATATTTCCAAGAGTTTCAGTTTTAATAACAAACAAAATACATTGAAAGCACATAGGATTTACTTAAAAATAAATGTATGCATACACAAAAAGAGCCCCTTTTCAAAAGTGAAGGACAAAAAAAAGGGCTCAAAAAGCTTCTCGGGTATTACACAAGTATATTCAACAGGTAAGAGGTACATGAATAGGATGCTGTTTTTCCCAAGCTGTTGTTGTGTTCATGTGTCTCCCAAATACACTTTGGAAATGTCTTTCTGAGGAAATTTACTATTGAGAAAGCTTTGAGTAAGAGTTCATAGATACAAAGCAAATGGATTCTTTAGGAATTTAACTTCGGTAAGGACTGATGGAAACTGACTCAGGAAACCAGCTGCCTGTCTGGGATTTCTGGGATGCTTCTGCTCCAGCTGTCCATACATAAGGTCTCCAGAACAGAGATATCTCTGTGATAGCTGCAACAATATCAATAACAGCCAAAAATTAGCTAACTGGAAGTTCAAGTGACAGCCTGGACAATAGCTATATAAGTTTTGATCTCATGTCACATGTTTATCTCTATTGGGAAAAAGGTGGAAAGCAAAAGTCATGAGACAAAAGAAAGGCTCATCACTAGAGTCTGGCACTTGCAGTTTGCCTGGGGATTACACTTGTGCATTGAACTGTACAGGTTGCAGATGCCTGCCAATGTCTGTCTCTACTTCCCCTTCACCTCCATTTCACAAAAGAAGGTCTACAGTACTCTCTTTTATTTGATGACCTTTAAAAATCACACAGAATATTCTATGGCTGAAGACCTAAGCCATCCTTCCCTTGGGAAACTGCTAGGTAGGTTGTATCTAACCCTGGCAAGACACATTGTCCTACGGTCTCCTGACTTTGACCCTTTCATATATCCTTTTATTGCCCACAAGAAAAACAGACTCATAAAACGCAACTCATTAAATGCCCACGCAGTGTGAGACACTAGTAAGCCTCTGCTGTTAAGGCTTTCAGATTTCACATGGTATTAAAAAGTTTACAGGACACTTGGTCCTCTTTAATATTGCAAAACAACCTTTTGGGTCATTTGTGCTATAAACTAGCAGTGAAAGTGAACTAAAGAAACTCAGATTTTATTGTAATCCGTGTTACTAGGAGTTGTGCTTTAGCACTTCAAGACTTGGCCTGATGGTAAAGAAGCATTAGCTTTTACAGACTTTTTTCCAGCAGAGAGAGAGGTTGGCAAGGTACAGAATGAAATAATCCAAAGAATGCCACCCCAAATGCTCTGAATCCCATGGAGAATTTGATGCAGATTTCTTAGAAATCTCATGTCATTTTTTCTGCCAAAGTACAGATCAGGAAAAGTGAGAGAAAAGTCCTTCTAATTTAGTCTTTAAGATTCCATTTTGAGGAGTTTACCAATATCAAAAGTGACAGCATTTTCCTTTACTGTTCTGAAAAATTGGAGGTAGGCACTGAAAAACTCCTTTCCACACAGCAAAATGCCTCTTGGGTATTGCAGACCTATCTCCTTCTCATGCAGTCCAGGGCTTTTTTGCAAGACTCTTCAAAATTTATTTGTATGATCATGGACATGAAATGTTATCATAGCTGAGAAAAGAACTTCAAAACAGATACAATCTAGCAATGTAATCCAAAAACCTCTGGGTTTTTTCACTTCATCAGCTGGTTTCAGTGCCTTTCCAGCTCGATTTTGTGTGGGCAAGAAAATGGTGAAAACAGTTCCAAGACATTAGTGGGGGACTTGGCTCATGTGGGCACAAGATTTGAAAAATCTCTTGAAAGCTACCATCAGAAACATTCAGGGAAAAGATAACTCCTACCCTCTAGCTCTTCCATATGGAGTTCTGTGATCATAGGAAGGGTTAGTCAAGAAATGTAACCAGAAACTTTAAGTGGACATGGGGCAAAAAGGGGTAGTGCAAGAAGAGTTTTTGAATCACCACTAGGTGCTGGAGATCTGAAATCTGTGCAACATGACCATGTGTGGTCCTTTCTTCATTCAGAGTCATTACTGGAAAAGCAGGACTTTACTTTCTGGCTTGTGTCAAAACATTGATGCCTTAAATGCTGTGATATCTCAGGTCACCAAAGACTGCTGAGAAATAGGTGCCCAATGCTTTGGGGGTGTGTCAGCTCACCAGCCCATGACAGGATGTACAGCAGAAGGTCCACATAACATCCACCTTCCTGGGTGTGATCCTGGATTGGTTTGGGACGGGTACATTCAAGTAGCTGGGATACAGGCTGAGGTGTAAATGTTGGTGTACATGCCTCCACTTGTGCAATCTTGTGACAAAAGACCAGTCATTAAAATACTACAGAGACACTGTTTGTAAACTTGATGAGCTTGGTGACCTGAGTCAGTGATCTGTCTTGCATGAAGTTACCAACCGTTGATATTCTGTCCCGTACATACCTAACGAAAATGTGTAACTCTGAAACAAATGGCCTTAAATCACCCTGCTTCATAATTAAAAAAAAAAAAAAAATCTTGGTAGAGTGTTAAAAAATATTTGTTGCATCAGTTGCTGAACAAAACAGAAAATGGGATCTTCTACTGCCCTCATGTCCATAGAGTTAAGGGCTGCGAAATTAACTAGGTTGCTGAGTTTTATTAGTATTAGTTAGCCATGTGTAATATGATCCAAAAGACACAATGCAGTCCTTGACCTCAGATTCCGTTAAAAAAATTGGACAGCAAATGACAAGGAGCTCAGAGAAGATCAGAAGAAGTAAAGTCTGGTTTAGGAGTGGAAGGATTTATGCTGTAGCCTGGCATTTCATTGTCTCTGTTGGGCTCCACTGGGAGTTTGTCATTGGCTTGTGCCAATGCCACAGAGCCCGTGCTAGTCCCAGAAGGATTTTGATAGGGAAATATATGGGAACTTGACACTCTGAGACAAGGAGGTTGATCCTTGGCTGTAGAGTAGGAAAAGATCAAGGAACTGGAAAGAAAAAAGGAAAGTGCAAGTGGGAAATCTTTGCTTAGGGTTGCAGCAATTCCCAAACTTGAAACAAATGATGGCAGTTTTCCCCTAATTTCCACTGGCAGCACCTCAGAAGGGTTTTGCTTTTTTGGCATGAGGGATAGTCTCAAGTAGAGTCTTTATTTCATAGCCCACTTCATCTGCTCACTGCTATCACAGACCTCCAGACAAACTTTAAGGTTGTGTTTTCTTCATAGAGCACCCAGTGGTTTTAACATCTGGAACAGCTGGCCTAATCAGAATGTTTGGGCTGTATTTAAGAAATACTTGTGAGAGGTACTGGCAGGTGATGTAATGGAGACTGGTGGTCTGGGTTAAATCAGTGCACCTGTAGGCATTGCCCTTTTTTTTTTATTGATGGAGGGAAAATGTAGTGTGATATCTCAAAGACTGGATGTCAGGTGTAAGGAAAAAATCAGTACCTTAAAATCTTTACTCCCAGTGCTGCTTTTAAGGACAAAACTGTCCTTCAGAAAAGGTACTAAAGATCAATGCTTTGGTTATCCTTTTGAAGTACTTACATGTTAGCACCCTCTCTTTGTGCCTCAGGTATGATGAATAACTTCAGGGGTGATGCTGTATCACAGTCTCAGACCTATGTACCAAACATCCCTGCCCCACAGGAGGTGATGGCTCACACTCACACATTTAGTGTCTCTCTTGGTACTGTAAAAAAAATTACAAAAGCACCCTGAACAAATGCATCAAAAATCAGAGTCATGGTTCAATGGAATAATTCAGCAACAGCGTAAAGAAAAGATAATTTCAGTGACACCCATGCAGAATAGGTTCTCAAACTTGAAGGTACAGGCTTATTCAGGGCTGAGCCCAAAAATATACATAGGGGATACAATATGGAAGCAGCTATTCTGCAAGAAAGTGTGAGAACCTTTCCTGAGGAACCCTTACCCCAGATCCACACGAGCACAAAGGAGAAAATTTAGGCCTGGAGGTGTTGCCAGAAGAATAACATACCTTATGTAAAGGCACATTACAAAAGGAAATGCTGAGCTAGCAAGAATCTCTCTCTAGTAGCAGTGGGAACCCCCTCCTGCTTTATTTTGTGAAGTATCTTTCATATCTTCTGCAAAGACTTTAGGCGACATCAAGTTTTGCAAGGAGGCAAGTAATAATAGAGCCAAAACTTGGTTCCAGACTGCCAATAAGGAGTCACTGCAGCCTGGAACAGTGAAAGGTCATCCACAAAGACATGAACACACATTTTTTTGCCCCAGATTCTGGACCAAGTGTTCTGAGGAAGAAGCAAACAGTTGGACTGGGTCCAAAGCATGGGGAGAACTTGTAATTAATCTTTTTGTAATTCTTTTCCCACCCTAAATCTCCACATTTCCTGCCTCACTTAACTCTTTCCAAAGTATCCCTCCTGCAATGTCACAGTTGCTGAGGCTTGATGCAGAGCAGATAAAGGCCAGATGGCCCCCTGAATGCACCCTTAGGCACCTCTTATGGGTGACTGGTTTTTGGTGTCACAATTGCCACTTTTCAAGAGAGCTTTAAAGCTTGGTCTGAAAAATTAATTTTGCCCTTGAGCTTCAATAACTGCCTGACAGTCATTTCTTTTCACCTTTGCTGGGCAGCTGAACACCAACTTCTTACACAGCTGCCCATTTTTAGGAGCAGGTTCAACAAGATGGTACAAAAAAGCTCACCAGTGTGCAGCTGTATGCATAAACCTCTCTCCAGGGGCACCCAGCAGGCACTCTGTGAATCACAGAGTATTTTGAATTAAAAGAAGTGTAAACATATTTGCAATTTCAGAATTTAACTTCATTTGCCTTCTTTTGCAGCAATGAAGTTAGAATTTCAGTTCATTTTCTCACCTTCTCTGTGCCTCTCTCTTTTCCCAGCTGTAGTTGGGACATTAGCAAAGAAGATACAGCACAGCATCCCCCACACTACAGCATGGATGTCTGCCTCATGCTTCTCAGGGTAGGAGTTCTGCTAGTACTTTAAAAAGAAAAGAAAGAAAGAAGGAAAAGAAAGAAAGAAAGAAAAGAAAGAAAAGAAAGAAAAGAAAGAAAAGAAAGAAAAGAAAAAGAAAGAAAGAAAGAAAGAAAGAAAGAAAGAAAGAAAGAAAGAAGGAAGGAAGGAAGGAAGGAAGGAAGGAAGGAAGGAAGGAAGGAAGAAAGAAAGAAAGAAAGAAAGAAAGAAAGAAAGAAAGAAAGAAAGAAAAGAAAGAAAGAAAGAAAGAAAGAAAGAAAGAAAGAAAGAAAGAAAGAAAGAAAGAAAAGAAAGAAGGAAGGAAGGAAGGAAGGAAGAAAAGAAAGAAGGAAGGAAGGAAAAGAAAGAAAGAAAGAAAGAAAGAAAGAAAGAAAGAAAGAAAGAAAGAAAGAAAGAAAGAAAAGAAAGAAGGAAGGAAGGAAGGAAGGAAGGAAGGAAAAGAAAGAAAGAAAGAAAGAAAGAAAGAAAGAAAGAAAGAAAGAAAGAAAGAAAGAAAAAGAAAGAAAGAAAGAAAGAAAGAAAGAAAGAAAGAAAGAAAGAAAGAAAGAAAGAAAGAAAGAAAGAAAGAAAGAAAGAAAAGAAAGAAAGAAAGAAAGAAAGAAGAAGGAAGGAAGGAAGGAAGGAAGGAAGGAAGGAAGGAAGGAAGGAAGGAAGGAAGGAAGAAAGAAAAGAAAGAAAGAAAGAAAGAAAGAAAGAAAGAAAGAAAGAAAGAAAGAAAGAAAGAAAGAAAGAAAGAAAGAAAGAAAGAAAGAAAGAAAGAAAGAAAGAAAGAAAGAAAGAAAGAAAGAAAGAAAGAAAGAGAAAGAGAGGGAAGAGCCTGTTTTGGTTTGAGCTGTAAGCACACCTGTGGCTCCCCAAAGGCAGCGAGCCACACAGCCAGGGGTGCAGCAGGTTTGTCTCTTCAAAGCTTGTCCCTTTCTGTGATTTTGGGCATTTTAAACCTTTTTCAAATCCAGATGTACTTGCGGTTCTGGAACTGGAAAACTCAGAAGATGTGAAGTGGGGCATACCATGGCTGTGCTTACCAAGCTCATGACCAGCTGCCTTTTTATCTCCACAGAGCTGAGCTCTTTCTAGTTAGGAATGGGGAGAAGTGATCTGTTCTTGCTATCCAGGAGTGACAGTCACCAGGTGCCTCCACATCAGTGTGGGCACTGATGAGGGGCAATACTACTCCCAAGATACTTTCCCTTCTCCCTATCCCATTTCTCTTTGAGTGCAAACTAGCTGTAAGCAGTCAACTTCACCTTTTTTTTGGATCTGTATATGTCAATTTCTAAAGCATTTGTCTCTACATTGTGCCCATTTAGGTTAACATCTGGACTAAAAACCTGGGTGCAAGAGGTCAAGAGTTTCTCAAATAATCCTTCTATTGTGCAAGGTGATGCTGTTTGTTTAGAGCAGGTGCTGTCTCAGCTCTGAAGGAGATAAAATTGACCTTGTTGCAGTTGGATGGTTTCTGGGGTGCACTTCAGAGGTTCTTTGGCAAGGCAGATGCATGCCTAAAGCACGCATCTGGAGGAAGTACTTGCAGTGTCCCACAAAACAAGATTAAAATTGTTCTAGGAACTGTAATGGAGACTAGAACAACATGTTGGGCCTCTCTTCACAGCAAATCCAAAATAATTCAAGTCCTGCTTATCTTTGGGAAAGTTCAGGTTCAAGTCAAAGACTGATACAAATTCTGCCATTGCTCTGTTGGACAAATCCAGGTAGTTCAGAGATGCTCAAGGAAGGAAGTAACTTGGTTTTTAGAAGCTAAATAAAGGCATGATCTCTCAATAGTCAAGAGATATGAGCTGTAGAGGTGATGCTGCAGGATTCTCTTCCTCATAATTTGGCAAATAGGTTTGTAGAGGACTAAACAGCTAGACTAGCCTGTTGCCAAGCCCAGTAAATTCCTTTCTTGTAAGGATGGCACATTCCATAATGAATAGCTGAGATGATCTGTTCAATGAGCCATTTCCAAAGTGCAGACTCTTTAAAGTAAGAGCTGTTACAGGACTTGTTTCTGTCATAACTGTTCTGAGCTATAAATACACAGTAAATTATCAGTCAGGTGTTTTCTACATGGCTGCACAGTATTCCTAACTTTGCACATAGGCATATTGTTTAACCCTTTCTTTTCTGCTCTCTGGCAATTCATGAGGCAGAAGGGAGGACCCACCACCTGAGGAATTAGTCAAATTCCTCAGGTAGCAGTGCTGGAATACTGAGGGGTGGCCCACAACAGGATGTGGAAAAGGCTACACTAAAAGAACCTTCTTCTATCTGTTGCCAGGCACACTTGATCCATATCACCATGATGTAGAAGCTTGTGATGGTGAGTTTTAGTGACTTCTCTTCACCATTTTGACATCTCCATGAGTAACAATGGTCCCAGATGTAATATCTGATCTGATTCTGCTCTCTATGAGAAATCATGGAATAGTGCTTTCTGCACAGGGCCTGTCTCTGTGATGGGTCTGAACAAATCTGCACTAAGGAAAGCAGAAGCAGGACCATTAACCGGGGAAAAATAAAAGTCTCCAGAATTGCAAACTGATTTCTGAGTCTGGAGAATCTCCATGTGACTCTGTAAGATAATTTTTAACTGAAGAAAAGGGGGAGTCATTCTTCTTTTTAAAAACTATTAATAAAAATACAGCTTACAGATGCACCATCCCACACTGACATTTAATTCTGAAGAAACAGAATGAAGATTTACTGGGTTGTACCTAGGGCTCCAAAGACAAACAATATTGCAATATAAGATGGTGTATCTTGTTGCAAAAATTTGGTTGTGTTGCTTTAAATTTTAATTTCTGCAGCCTTCAGGCATACAGTAAGGAAGATTTTCTGAAAATTTCAAAAGGTGTATTTTGAGGACTGGTCACCAAAATCCAGAATTTAACACTGAAATAAAACTTGCTGACTCTTTCTAGCAATATTTATTAGAAGGATTGTCACTTTCCAAACAAAACCTGATGCTCCCAGGTGGGTGTGGAAGGACTTGGTCTCCTTTTCCCATCTTCACTGGCGACTGCCAATAAGCAGAAAGTAGGTGTTATTCTGGGAGGTGTTGTATTAGCTGTATTTCACCTATAAGAAAACTCTTCTCATAGAAAACCCCTTTAATTGCTTTGTTAAGGTGATTTGCACTGGAGTGTTAAAAAGAGCCATTCAGAGGGTCATGAATTTCACTCAAAGATCCAACACGTGGCACAAATCTGACAGAAAGCTGACAGAATGCACAGACTTGTACAAGAGCTGTGCAAATCCAGACTACAAAAACTCTAACATCTCTAAGAACCTCCAATAGCATTTCACTTCAAGGACCCCCATATGCCCTTCAAAGCATGGCACCCTAATCTCAGTTTGGCTAACAAATTCAACTGGTCGTGGTCCAGAACTGGAAATTCAAAACCCCAGGATGAGCATATGTAGCAAAAGGCTTTCAGCCAACAAGTCTGGAAATCTGAAATTATGTATTTTGAACTATAAGTAGCCTGAGAGTTGAGATATTTAATAACAATGACATGAGTCTGTGAACTTCTGGTTTGGAAAAAAAAAACAAAAGTAACTTTCAAAACCATATCCAGGTGTAAAATTTACTCTAGAAGATGGTTGCCTCAGGTTGATATTCCAGGTTTAGAGACAAATAATAGCCATTGTACTGTCAGAATTGTTTAGAGCAAGGAGAATACAACAACTAGGTCAGAAGGATTTTATTTCTCAACTTCAGATTAAATTAGAGCTGCTCCAAAACCACATTGCTTTAGAAGTGACAGATACATTTGCTCCTGCGAAAAGCCCAGTGTGAGTCTTGGCAGGCAGAAAGGGCTTTTGCTATGTCCATGCAAACATCTGCACGGGTTCCCTGGCCCCTGGAAGTGCAAGCAGTGGGGACCCAGCTGGTACTGAGAGCAGAGCGGGGGGAGGAGAATTAACATCCTCCTGGGATGGAAGGCAAATTGGTTGCCTGGCTCACACCAGCTTCACATTGACAAACAGCACGAGCTGGAGCTCCAGAGTCACCAGAGAGCTTGTTTTTCACAAGGTCGTGCAAGGTTCACTCGCATCCCTCTTGCCTGTTGATCCTGAAACTGCCTCAGCCCTGTGCCTCTGTCCCTGTGCACACTTTCAGTTGTTTAATAAGCAACTGTCAGTACTGAAGTGGAGCTGTTTGCACAGGTCGAAAAGTATTTTCTGCTTGAGCTGTTCACTTTTGGGTATGTCTAGTGCTGCTTATGTGATTTTTCTAGATGGAAGTTATCCACAACAGCTTCTTCAGGCTCTATCACAAATTTTGTATCAGAAGGCTTCTTCACACCTGAAATAAAATTCAAACTTTGCAAATGACAGTATTAGTTTCTAGTATTCACTTCTAACATTGTGCTTTGCTCCAAAAAAAATCTTCATTTTAGGTTAAGAAAGGAGATTTGTTTCCTGTCACTGCAAAGGATATCTGGACTCTGACCTTTTGGGTTGCTTTGGCTGGACTACTGAGAGAACTTGCCAAGTTTTTGCAAGGTATGGTAATGCCTATTGGCTGATAGGATGCTGCTAGAGTCAGTAAATCAAATTATCAAGATCCTTAGATGCTGATGACCCTTCTCACTGCTGTCTTTTCTTGGCCACAGTCGTGGGGTTTACATAAACAGAGAAATTTTATTTAGAAGCCAGAGGAAGGAACAGGGATACCTTGTGGACCAGAACTAGACACCTTCTGGATGAAGTGTTGTTCGACATTGCTTTGGAGCCAAAAAACATTGACTTGAACAATGCAAATGGGACCTTGTGAGACTGTCTAAAACCTGTCAGTCACTGAATCCTAAATAACCACAGCACAGCTTTATCTTCAGTGTTACTTGGAATTGTATCAAGGAGGCTTTTTTTTCCTTCTTTTTCTTTCTTTCATTCCATTTTTTTAAAAAACCTCAAGGTCAAACAAAACATATGCTTAAAAATAAAGCTTTATCAAGAGAGATGGAGGACTAAAGGGCTTCCTATTTTTAGTAAGAGCAATCTAATCTAGGCAGAAGTTGTTCTGGGCGCCTCTCTGTTTTCCATGAAAGGTAGGTGCTCCTGGGATGGTTCCCAGGGCTTTCTGTGGCTTCTGTTTTCAGATACAACCCAAGCCACTAAGTTTTATTGAGCGAGTATCCTGGAAAGTTCTGAGCAAAATGAGAGACAGCTGATAGTCCTAGAATACCAGTACTTTTAGTAAGGTCCTGCAGCTGTATCTCTGGGTTGTGAATTCTCATAGGCTTCGAGCCAAGCTCTTTTCCCCAATCCTCCCCCAGCTACTGATATGGTCCTTGACAGGGGAAAGCATCTGTCCAACTGAAAGCACAGAAAGTGATTAAGTGCTTTCTTAATCAGGGCCTTGTAACTCTTATATTTGACTCTTGGCTTAGTCAAAGCCGGCTATTTCAGTAAATTTAATGTGGAATTGGATGGAAATGGTAATGAGACAGAACTTTTCACTTCTAGGTCATCACTGAACAATTTTTCAGGAAGGAAAACCCTATAAAATTATTGCTTGAAGGCAGTCAAGAGTGCATTTGAAATGTTGAAGCACAAATATCTTGGCTGGTCTGACTGCTTTGTATTGCCAACGTTATGGGAATTTGCTTGTGAGTTTACTGAGCTGAGACAAGAAAATTACTTTTGAAACACCCAACAGACAGCTGATATAAAGCCCTAAGATGGAAAAAAATAAAACACAGTTCTTCTTTTGTAACCAGGAGAAAAAGAAATTCATCTCTCATTAGCCTGAGATGTTAAGCTATATCCCATATAGAATGAAAAATTGCAGAAAAGGTCACTAAGAAATCTGTCTGGTTGGTTCTGCCATGTAATGCCTGGACCTGTGAGGTCTGTGCATTGCCTCTTTTAGGAGGCTGAAGAAAAGAAGGCAAATCATCTGGTTGCTGGGAGGATTGAAAGTACTTTACAGAAAAAAAAATGCTTTAGTGAGCAACAAAATTATCACCAGTGTATTCAAATTTATTAAAAAAAAAAAAAAAAGAAAAGAAATAAAGCCAGATTTCTGTGTAACCTGATGACTTTATGCTTGGGAAGGAACAATCATTAAGCAGAATGAGATATCTGAGAGTGTGGAAGTAACAGAGAGCCAAGGCTGCAAACCACTCTGCTTTTATTCTAATGCAAGAGTCAATCTCATCTAAGTTTGCAGGAAAATTTGCCATGCCTGGGTCATGTGGAAATCTGAAGCAGGCTTCCCTCCTTTCCATCTCTTCAGTGCTAAGCAATGATCTGCATCCCCTGAAGTTTGGAGAGGAAATATACATAAAGCCTGTAAGTATTTATGAGAGCTATAAAAAAGAGCTTTGCGGTAGTTGACATGGGAAGTGATTAAAGTACCTTATAGGCAAAGATTGCAGAAAAGAGGGAGAAGTGATGCCAGAAGAGAATCTGGCAACAATCCCGAGGTAACGATAAGTGACTTTAAGAAGTAGGAGTTGTGGGAGGAAAAGCAAAAAAAAAAATTAAATTGAAGCAGATTGCAAGACTTTTGGCCTTGGGGACTGAGCTGCAGAGACTGTTGATTGCTGGAATTGCAGTCACAAAAGGAAGGTGATGTCTCACCCTGCTTGTGACTCAGAATTTACTGGTCAAAGCCCACAAAACAGCAGTTCATCAAGATTAGGTTGAATTTGAAAGGACTCAATTTCCCAGGCATCTCAGCTTTCTCCATCTGTGTTTACACAAATGGGTCTTGGGTCTCTCCAGGGCTTAGCAAAAAGCTGCTCTACATAGAAACACACACGTGGGCCGTGTTGCCAAGGGGGATCTCTCTGAGTGACTTGTTTTCCCAGGCTGATCTTTTTTTCCTATTTTTTTGTTTTGTTTTGTTTTCCTATTTAACAGGTGGAGCATGTGTTCAGACCTGTCCTTAGACATGACATGAGCATTTGCAGATGAAATGATACATCAGAGGACCACACAGTTATCATGATCAATAATGAGTATAAAAATCTACCTTGGGAAGTCTGAGTTTTGGACTCTTCACATCCCAAATGGTGCAGAAATGGCTTCTGATCAGATGCCCTTGCAAATGGGGAGGAGGAAATATACAGCCAGGGAGAATGGTGTGCGAAAAGGGAGAGCAATAGAAACATATAGACAAATTTCAAAACAATTCAGGAAATAGTTGTGAGTAAAGGGTACATTTACTTAAATTGGACCAGCTACAGGAGAAGAAAACAAGGGCTGAATTAATCAGGACATACTGAACAAATGCTTTAGACACTGAGAATTGGCCTATGTCCTCCCCAAAATTCAACAGCCTGCTACTTAGCTTTCATCAGGGTTTGCTTATGGTATTTTAGTTTAGGTGTTTCAGCCGTATCAGTGTGCAGTCTGTCTTCTGTTGCATTGCTGTGTTACAAAGATAAAGTGCAATGACACAGAGGCAAACTCATTGATCTGTGAATACAGAGCACATATGTCTTGATAGGCAATCATATTTCTTGATTTTGGCACTTCTGAGTTTTCTTCAGGTCACACTAATGTCAGGAAGACCTTCAGATGCTGAAGCACACTGAGAATCAGTGTGTAGCTGTAGGTTCATGTTCAAATTCAAATGTCAGCCAGCTGGGTTCAGATCATCATCATATTGCAGGAACACTTTTGGTAAGCTTCTGCAGTGATATTCTTTGAAAATGTTACTAATTATGATTTTTATTATTTACCTGGATTGAATGAAAATAAAATATGCTCTTAAAAGTAGCAGGTAGCATAAATTTAAAAAGATAACAAAACGACAGTCTTGTACTTCAGAATTATCAAATATAAGTGGAAGAATGATCCAGGGGTTTGTGAAGGGACAAGATGAAGTTCAATAAAGAGAAACACAAGACACACAGTTCTAGACTTAGGCAGGAACAATCAGATGTACAAAGAAGGGATGTGAAGCAGCCAGTAGAGAAAGATCTGGAGCAATTGTGAATCACAAGCTGAAGACAAGTCAGAATTAAGATTGCCACGAGAAAAGCAAACACCATACTGGGATATATAAACCAGAGTACCATCTGCATGACATGGGATGTGATTTTTCTGCTGTATTCTCCTCTCCAATTTTGGTCACTGTTGTTCAAGAAGAACAGAACTGGTTGAACAATGTCCAGAAGAGGCCAACAAGAATGATTAGAAGTCCAGAGAATGTGACTAAGGAGGAGAGACTGAAATATGGGGCCTATTTAGTCTAGAGAAGATCAGCCTGGGAAAGGATATGATAACAGTCTTTAAATACATGTAGAGGAAGAAAACAATTTGTTCTTTATGTCCACGGTGCAGAGGAGAAGGGTTAAAGTATAACAAGGGACATGTAGGTTAGATTTAATGAAAAAAAATTTCCTAACAGGAAAGATAAATGAAATCCTGAAATAGCCTGAGATTTGGACTTCATGGGAGATTTTTGGAGACAGGTTGGACATAGCATGTTTCGGGAATGACAGAGGGAGGACAGGTTTTGTCTGTAGGAAGGCAGACAGAGTTGATGGCACTGAAGAAAGTCACTTGCAGTTCTATTTTGTTCACTGTCTACAAACAACTGTGACAAGTTCTTGCTGAGATATGATAATCATGGTAATATGGAATTTCATAGGAGTGATGGGTAATTCAGGCTGTTGTTTTTGCCTCCTGTACCTTCAAATGTCATAGTCACAACAGCAAACGTAGGCGTCTCCTCAGGTCTCCAAACTTAGTGCGTGCACAAGTTCATATACAAGTGGCCAAAATGCTTCCTTCTACCCTTGGACAAATGAGACATTCAGCAAAGCAATAAGTATCTGGACCATAATCCAAATGCCTCAATATTGGATTTCTATTGATATTTAAAAAACCTTTATTACATTTTTGGGATACTATGTTCTAGTAAGAATAAGGGCACAAACTTAAATAGTGCAAAGCCCCCATCTCTCAGTGGACAGAAAACTGTATTTCCTGAGTCTTGGGAGAGACCAGAGACCATCTTCATAGGTTTCTATCTCATGCTTACTAAGTGGAGGTGTCACCAGGCTATGGATAGGATCCTGAAAAGTGCACAGCTTGTCAGCATTGCCCATGGTAGTGGTAGCCTGCATTTACCTTTGGGGTAAATATTATGGGTTGGAGAGGAACTACTAAAATCTTCATCCACACTGGATGAAGCATTTATTTGATTTATTCTATGGAAGTAATCTCTGTTGCTATACAGCATTTAATGAAATATGCTGTATTAGAACCATTTGCATGCATGCTGGAGACCTTTCAGGATTGTTGGGACTTGGAGGCCGGTCCTTGCTGAGAGGTGTGGGTTCAGCTACTGCATTGTTTCCTAAGTGGTGGGAGGCTCTAGGTCTGCAAGCATAAGCATGTTCTTTGACCCCATTTGAGTCTGGTCCTTGCTCCCATTGATACCCAAAAACTTGGAGGGGATGGGGGGAAGGGGGCAGCTTACTCCTGTGATTTAGGGAGACTTTTTGTTTCTCTGGCAGCCACAGAAGACCCAGCTATGTCGTACCTGTGCCCACAGGAAGGTACCACCCCCACAGCCTGTGTGCCACAGGCTGCAGTGACCAGCTGTCACCCAATCTCTGCCACAGGCAGTGGAGGAGGGCAGCCCTACTGCCATCCCAGCACGACTCGGGGAGGAGAAATCTCTCCTTGCCCCTCCAACTAAAATAAGATAAATTATTCTTCAGGTGAAGCGAGGAAGAAGGATGATTCAAGTCCTCTGAAGGTAGGCAGAAATGAGCTAGTCCGCGGGATAAAGTTCAGTCTTAATTTGCTCTGGTCTGTGGGCAGGGGGCAGCTGTGATGCACCATTTGTGTCACTTGAGCCCAGGAAAGTGGTTTTGTCACTGTCAGTAATGAACGTCAGTTCTGTTACTACAGCCCCAGAAGGAGAAAAAGACGAAATTGCTGTGCACAGAGGGCCAAAAATTTCCATAATTTTTCCTTTCCCCCTTCTCTGTGCACCATCCTCCCTTGTGCTGCCAAAGAAAAGAGCCCCTCAGAGGTTACCCTCCGCCTTTCTTGAATTCACATGACTTTGCCGCTTCGGATCCTTCACCCCCTGTGTTTAACGGAGGTTATGAAAACCAAGCTGCTTGCTCTGTGTTTGTTTTCAGTGATCTTCTCTGTGTGCTGCCAGCAGCCAGAGCCATGGCCTTTCCCAATACAGGGCATCACAGTGAGCTCTGAGTGCACCCAGGGTTGACGGGAGAGGTGCAGGAGACAGCAGCCAAGCTGAGCTTATGTAAAAAATTAAGGTCAAGGCCTCACCAAGATTTACAGTGCTTTGTGTTCAAGGTACTGGTGGTTGAGCTTAGGTCATGTTTTTCCTGCTGCTCTGAGGCAGAGACCAGCTGCAGGGTACAATGCAGGGACACAGCGGCCCTCAAAGAGCGTGACCAGTCAGCTCTGCAGCTGCACTAATCTGAACCCTGGATGCAAGAACCAGCAGCACCTGGGATTTCCACTGGAGCAATTTCCATAATCCTTGGGCATGCTGCAGGTATGAAATTGTGTGTGGAAGAATCCTGATGGGCCGGCACTTGAGAAATGAATTGGGCAGTTGCCTACAATGATGGCAAATCCCTACAGCATTGGAAAGTAGCATTTCTAAATTGTATTTAGGTGACTTAGAAACTTACACCCCATCTTCAGGCCTGGCAGGCTCATATCTGTGAAACATTTCTGTTGGGAAATAGGATTCTAAAACTTTTGACACTCAGCATTAAGTTAACTTAAAAATCCCACTGATTTTGGCATTATTGGAACATAATTCTTTCTACAGCGGCTTTAAAAGAAGTCCTAGTGAGAAGGAACAGCGGGTGAAAAAGTCAGAACAAAAATTAGAAGGGCAATAGTTTATAGATGCATTGCAGGGTAAGATTAGAAATGTATCTATTTATCTCTGCTGTTTCACTGGCTTCTCTTTTGGTTTTGACTTTTGTGGAATATATTTAATCACTCTCAAATGTCAGAGCATGAATGTGGGTGATGCTGTCCCAGATGGCTAGCACAGAGCATGGGCTTCTCACACAAAGCAGGGGGACATGTGTGAACGCCCGGAGGACTTTCTGTGCTGATCCTATTTCGTGACTTCCTTTGAGACCACAAAGCAGTGCATGAGTCCTCCTTTGTACTTTCTTGTTCAGCTGTCTCTTGAAAGCTGGCTAGCACACATCCTAGGGAGGATCCCCGAGGTTGGCTCTGTGCTGTAAGATACTTGTCTTCTATGGTGAGCAGGGCACTTCCACCAGGGAACATCTGGGGCTGGAGATGAATGAGACCATAGGGGGGAATTCACATCAGCTAGTCCTGAGCTGTAGCAGCCACTCAGTTCTCCATGCAGCTGCACTGCACAAGAGATCAAGCTGTGCCTTGTATCTTGACATGCAGTTGAATGAGAAGAATCAAGCAAGCTTGTTTTCCCAGAGCTGGTTATTGATCAGTGTTTTGTTTTCTTTTTTTGGGTGGGGTGTGGGGAGTCTAAAGTTTATAACACAGTTTTTCTACAGATTTTAGTGTCTCTATTCCTCACCAGGCCACAGTCACAGAGAGGCTGTGACCACTTCCCTGGGGAGTCTGTTCCCATGCCCAAACCACCTTCTGGTGAAAACCTTTTCCTGATATCTAACCTAAATCTCCCCTGACTCAGCTTCATGCTGTTTCCTCAAGTCCTGTCAATGGCCATGAAAGAGAAGAGCACTGTACTTGCCCCTCGTCTTCCTCTCATGAGAAAGTTCAGACTGCAATGAAGTGTTCCCTCAGTGTCCTCCAGGATAAATGGACTGAGTGTCCTCAGCTGCTCCACAAACAACTTCCCCTCCAGGCCCTTCACTATCCTCGTGACCCTCCTTTGGATGCTTTGGACTTTGACAGGGGAATGTTGACATATTTGATCCATAATGCCAGTGACCCATAGTAAGATATTTGCCTTTGTTGAAAAGCATCACTCCAGGCCAGGAATTTGGATCAGAGTGGGGCAAAGCATTAAGAAATCTTCTGGTGCCACATGAACGAGGCTGTCCTGCCAAAGCCAGAGATGGTACCTGCTTTGGTACAAAGATTAGGTCTTGATTTGTGTTTATATTTCATTTATCATGCCGGTGCCAGTGCCAGTATGAATCTGTAGATATTACTGGAATGCAAATCTTAAAAGTAGTTTTTGCATTTGTTCTTAGTTCTTCATGCTGAAGTTTTATTTCCTGCTGACTAGGAACTGTCCATACTAGCTTTCTGCATTTCCTACGTGAAAAAATTTTACCCAGTTTTCAGTCAATTTAAATTCTGTCTTCTTGAAAGATAGAGGGCTTGAAATGTAAAGAATTTAGGTATTGAATTTTCTACCTTCGCTACAATTGTTTTTGTCCCACTAAATAGCCATGGACCAGGTAGGGAACGTCTTGGTTTACCTAAAGCTCTTGGAATAGCTTTTGTAGCAATGCTTTTTATGGTAGAGGTTCTCAGTGAACTCATCATTCTGTCCTTGTTACTGCCAGCCTATCATCATCACCATCTTATCATATACTAGGAAAACCCCAAACATTTTTGCTGTGGAGATGTTTTCGTGCTGCCTTTATTTGCCTTATAACTCTGTTTTCTTCTCTTGTAGCTAGCCTTGGAGAAAAAAAAAAAAAGTCCTTCTATGCACAGATAGCAGAGTTTCTGTTTTAAGTCATGTAACAAAGGCTTGTGTTTTTGTTGTCATGGCTGCCACGTTTTGTTCCCATAGCACTGTCTGTGTCTATGTGGATGTGATTCATTACCTACAGACACTAGAACCTACACCCTGTCCTGCTGTTTGTACTCAAACTGCTTCCCTATAATAGAACAAACAAATATTTCAGATCTGCCTCTTTGTGGGTTCAAGCCAATATCCAAGTTGTTTGGCTTTGATCCATCTCCAAGGACCTATCAATTAATTTACAGAAGCAGGGTTGACAAAGACATGGAATATTCCATTGTGAGCAGCTGTCAATGCACATTCTATATTTTAATATAAACTGATGTCTTCCATTTCCACATTATATAAGGCAGCATCCACAAATGTATGATCTTAAAGATTATTCATAGGAAAAGCATAGGAATAGACCATTCCTGTCTTGACAAAAGAACAAAATTTAACAAGTTTAAAATGCCTGCTATCAATTGTAAAAGGCGGGGGGGGGAGAGGAATATGTCTTGCCTGAAGTTTTGCTGCAATTCCTGAATGACTGGAGTGCTTGGTGGAGTGCCTGGTGTACTGACTGGAGAGCTGGGAGGGTCACATGCAAAATCAAGTAGCAAAACACTCAGTAAGTTTACATATTCTCTACCTAGCCCATGCAAACAAAACATCCCCCTTTGGACATTATTTTTTAACAGGATCACAGAATCATCAGGGTTGAAAGACACCTTCCAATTATCTACTGCAGCCACCAACCCTGCACCACCATAATCATCCCGACCTGAATGTCAAGTCACATTGTTGCATTGGCTCAAATGCCACATTCAGACACCTCTTCACCACGTCCAGAGACAGTGACTTCATCACCTCCGTGGGCAGCTTACTCCAATGCCTGACCATTCTTTTAGGGAAATTTTTCTTCTGATATCTAATCTGAACCTTCCCTGGTGCAAAATAAGGCCATTTCCTTTCATTGTTTTGCTAGAGACATGACAGAAGAGACCAAACCCCACCTGGCAACAACCTCCTTTTAGGGAGCTGTAGAGAGCAATGGAGTCCCCCTTGAGACTCTTCTCCAGGCTAAGCACCCCAGGCTCCCTCAGCTGCTCCCTGCAGAACTTGTGTTCCTGACCCTTCACCAGCTGCACTGCTCTTCTTTGAACATGCTCCAGCACCTCAACACCTTTCTCGTAGTGAGGGGGAAAAACTGATCACAGGACTCAAGGTGTGAACTCATCAGTGCCGAGTACAGGGCGACAGTCACTGACCTGGTCCTGCCAGCCACTCTGTCTGTGACACAGGTCAAGATGCCTTTGGCCTTCTTGGCCAGCTGGCCACACTGTTTGCTCATATCCAGCCAGCTGTCCACCAGCACTGCAAGTTTCTTTCTGCTGAGCAGCTCTCAAGCCACTCTTTCCTGGTCTTACAGCATAGACCCTGCCTTCCCCTCCAAGTTACTATAAAAAATACTGCCTGCAAGTAGTTGTAGGTGTACACTTAGGTATATAGAACATGATAAATAATAGAAAATTTCTTGTAAATTCACTCTTCTAATGTATAAGTTCACTAATCAGTACTAGATTCACTTGGGATTGGAGCCTGCTTCACCAGCTCTCACAAGCATAAAACAGAACACTCAGTCTTCAAAGTGAAACCCCTTGCTTTGCCACTAGACCACCCCCACCTGAATATCCTTCAGAATTCTTCTTTTTCCTTTTTCCTATATCTTTTACTGCTGGTTCCTTTCTCCTCCCCATTTTCCTCAATATCCCAAGAAAATTCCCTAAATATTTCTCCAGAATCTCACAAGGGCAAAACCCTGAGGTCTGCCCAATTTCATTTTCTTTTCATAAAAGGCAATTCACCTTCCCTTCTTTCAAGAAATGTAACACATTCATTTTGTAGAATTAGCCTCTGAAAAACTACCCTGACTCCAGCTTTTGAAGGAAACAAACTGTGTCCCTCCATGGAAGAACTCCCCGGAATGTACCACTGGAGAAAAAGAAATTTGGGGAAGACATGTTATATTTCCCATGGCTGAATCCTGCTAAGTGCTTGTCCTTTCTCTTATTTTGTGGCAATAAACTCCATGTGCTAACGCTGTAATGGAGGGTTTTTCAGTCAAGTCGCCACAAGTATAACAAGGTGTAATAAGGAGAAAATAGGGAATAATTTAAAAGAGAGGGTATCTACATCAGGTGGAAAGTTTAATTCAAGGCTGGATATTTGCCTGAAGAAAGAGTATTTCAAACTGGAATTAGATGAGAAGACTCTTAAAAGCTGTGTTAGAACAGAGAAGCCTCTTTCAACTTCTCGTGTAGGAAGTATTTCAGTTCCCCAAAACTGCATCATGACTTTCAGCTTTCATTGGCTGCTGTCTGGATAGATGCCAGCACAGAGGAGGAAAGGGAAAACGTGTTCTTTTTCTTTCACTCCAGCTAGAAATCTGGTTTCAAGGAAAATATCTGCTCTGCCTTTCATCAAACTCAGTGTTGGGCCAGTTGATGTGTTAGGGCTTGGGGATATTCCACGCAGTATTCTAACAACAGGGACTCATTTGATGGCCATGCAGCCAAATGTCCTCTGTGTGGCCTTGTGGGATGGGCAGTTGTCAGGTGGCCTTTGAAGGAAAACAGTGTTTTCTTTGCAGAGGTGGAGGTTTGGGTTCTGCTCTGCTTATCTCAGGTAGGTTTTCCCTCTACAAGGTCAGAGTCCAGGACACTTCTCATGAACAGGCCATTCAGAGCTCTGCAGCAAAGTAAACAAACAGGACCTGATCACAAACAGCTCATCATCTACTCCATTTTCTGAATCATCCCAACCAGCTTGGAATGGGAATCCCGTCTAAGCTGGTTGTTTTTGGCAAATCAGGCTATCCCTTGTGACCAGAAGTGACTGGTTTCTTCCCTTTATTCCCCCACACTTTGCTGAACATAATACAAGATACTTTCCAGCCTCCGTTGTGGGTAAAGACGAGGAACCAAAGGGACTAGGAACTCTTTCCAGTGGCAACCCTGCTGGAACTGAGCTCCAAGCAAAGCAATGTGGAGAGAGGACAGAAAACCTGTCATTTGGGCAGCTCCCTTTCACAGTACTAACAGCAGCAAAGGAGAGGTCAGATAATGGCAACTTGGGGTGGGAGAGATGGGTAAGAAGCCATGATGTGGGCTGGAGTGCATCCACTAAGTGTTCAGAAAAGAGACAGCTTTCAACAGGATCTTGAAATGCACTGCAATCTAGTAAACATTGTGTGTCAGCAGCAAAGACTCTGACACAAAGAAAAAACAATAGAGGAAAGAAGAAGAAAAACTACATGCCAGTTTCTGTGCAAAACACGTGAAAACACACTTTGTATCAATGAAATATTTTATCTCTTCTGAAATAGGTCAACTTGTGTCACTCTTGAGTACTTTAAAGCATAAGACAGGACAGAAAATTCAAAATGAAGACCTCTTTTGAATGGGAAAATCCAAATGTTTCAAAGAATGCTAATTTTTATCTTCGTAGATTTTTCATTAATACACAACAACCACAAATGAACAGTGTGGCAAAGCCAAAAAGAAATGTGTAAACTTGCAAAAAATCCCATGTGAAAAATTTTCTCTGGGGAAAAAATTACATTTCCACAGTTTAAAAACATGAAAAAGCTGGGGACAGAGTGTTTTAATCCTTCTTTGTGTATCTGGGAAAGTGGGTGTCAGCACCACTCTTTTTTCCCTTCTTGGATCCCAGTGGGTGCCACAAGAACCAATTTTCCTAGCCATGCTGAGAGGACATAAATACCACAGAGGAATTTCTTCAGATTTGATGCCAGTGCTCTGTTAGAACATGGACAATACCTTGGAGGTGCTGAAGTACTAACAAAAGGAGAAGTGATTCAGGCCTGCCTATGGGTTTCTGCATCAGAACTGAGCCAAGACTGCTCAATCCCATCACAGGCAGGCAGGAGATCTGAGTCAGTGAGGGTGGTAGAAAGGAATGAGTACATCAGGGCCTCCCAATTGCACATGATGAACCAGTTGGAACACCAGCACAACTCAGCCTTTCCCTCCAAACACACAGAGATGCTTTATGCAGCTCTCCTTGTGCAGGGGGCATGGACGGTTCTCCATTGGATACAGAGGAACAACATGAAAGTCCAGCATAAACATGTCTCTGTCAGAGCCATCGCTGCCCACCTCCTCCCCATCACTTACTCATCCCTCCCATGGGCAGCACTGGAGATGAAATAGCAGTGGAAAGCAAAGACAGGCCTGCCCAAAAAGAAATTGAGCAGCTGCTGGAGCCTCAGAGTGACACCGGAGTAAATAGTTTGTGTCTGTAATGACAGGAGCTTAATACAGGGATCATCATGCATATGACAGACACTGGGTCCCTTTGTGTTGTGGGCATATGGAAACCAACACATTCAATTAATCCCATGTTTCTGGACCATGTTGTTTTGTGTGTAGATCCATTCCAGAGGACAGACTGGAAAGCCCTGGAGCAACCACTGCTGTCTTTCAAGGGGTACATCCAAGCCTCTTTGAAAATACTCAGTGGGGAATGTTTACTCCAGATATTGTCCTCCAATGCAAATTGCATTTCATCATGGGCCTGGGATAGTGGAGGGGAAAAGGGACTCCTTAGTATAATGGGCTCAGACTGAAGTCCTAAAAGCCAAGCTCGTGTTTTGAAGCTGAAGGGAACCATTGGTGACAACAGAAAAACATGGATGACAATGGAAGGAATTGTAGGAAACACCTAGTGGGGAGAAGATGGCCTGAACAGCACAGTGAACTTCTGTAGGGAAGGAACAAGAAGCATCACATCAAAGTAAAACTATAAATTATACTTTGTGTAATAAATTACACTTTGGTTAGCCCAAAACAACCAAATCATCACAGAAACTATGACAACAATTTATTTCCCTCTTAAGGTGATGTTACTCAGCAGCTGGCACATTGGAGGCTCTTTCTTGCTGCTCTGTTCCCCAGATACAGTGTCTGTCTTACTATCATTAACCTGTTTCCTGCAAGATAAATTGAAAATCTTAAGGCTGCTCAGACAGAATGTGCTAATTAGGAACTGAAGGGGCATTTTACAAGGTATGATTCACTGTGCTTGGACACTGAGTGATAGTGTGCGTTGGCAGAAGGTATGCAAATTGACAGCAAAAAGTAATTTGAACCCACGATATCTTCCCCCAAGTATTCTGAAATTCAGGAAGGTCAGAAGTGACAGAAATAGAAAGCCCTCTTTGTATGATACATCTCCAGAAAAAGTGGAGTAGTTCAATATTGCAGTACACTTTCATGAGGATGAGGTGATTTGCTAACTCAAGGACCACTGAGCCAGAGGGCACATCCTGCATCCCACAAAGAGCAGAGCCTCCCAGCCTGAAAATGGATACACTGCCCATTTAAGAGAGTGCCAAGCTAAATGGACAGGCTGCTGCAATGAAGACACCAAAGTCAGGAGGATAAGACATGGAGATAAGAAGGAAAATTAAAATATGCACACAAAAAGAAACAACCAGTTGCTAAGGCCAAAATAACCCCCCCCCCCATCCTAAAGCCTTGACAGACAGAAATTCTATACACCAGGGTCAAGAGTTCCAACCAAGTAAAAGATTCTCCTCTCAGATGAACTAGTTCTCCAAAAATTTAGCACTGAATTCCCAGCTGGTAGGTGAGTTAGTAGATGATGCTAAGAACATGTCTTCCACTAGACAGATTAGACCTTTTTTCTAGGGTCAAGGAAAGACCAAAAATACTGTTCAGTGCTCAGTGAGACCAGCTGGAGCTTTGCCATAGACTTCATTGGTGCAAGATTTCCAGTCTTGCTGTTGATCTGAACTTTGCTTCTGGCAGAACCTCCTGGTCTCCAACATGAAGCCCTTCCATACAAACTAATCCACCAAACTTCTTTCTTGTCATTGCAGGCAACTAGGAGAAGACCAGGCCATGTAATCTATGCATTTCCTATTTCCTACAGGATCCCCTTCATTATCCTGACCCATGACCCCGGCACCTCTGAATGTCCTACTTTCTCCTTACTTCAGTGAACCCAGCACTGGTACCTGTTCCCTGCCTGTATTGGTCAAAACATTCTCCAAACTGATTCTCTAGATGTATAAGGCCAGGTTAATCCAAACCCAGACAAGGAAAGAAACTGTTAGAGGCCTCCAGACACAACATGGTTTTGGGACACATGGGCTGTAATGGTGTGCTACGCTGAATGGTGTTGGCAGGAGAAGATGGGGAGAAGATGGGGAGAACAGTCTTTTCCAGAAAATTCATGCCTCATAGGTACAGCTCTTCCTGACAGAGCAGAGCAGAGCCAGAAGAAAATGCTCAACCAGGCTGGGACACACTGTTTCACCCACAGCCATCTTGGAACCGCTTTATTCCTTTCTATAACCTCACACAACATTGGCAACAAAGAGATAATCAGGAGGACAATGTCTTCATTTAGCAAGTGATGGTTCCCCCTCCTTTCTGGTAAAGACCTAGGCTTGTGGTTGGAGGTCAGCTGGGATGCAAGGGCAGCCAAGTAGCTCTTTCAATCCACAATGGGATGGAGCAGCCATTTTAATAAAAGGGAGAAAGAGCTGTTTCCTCTGTGGCTGAAAAAGCTTGTAATTGACCTGGCAGAGCATGCAAACCCTGGTTTGCATGGGAAATGCTCTCTTTTCCCTTACACATGTGCTCCTTTGTAATACTGCTGGGGACTGCTATGCTGCTGTCTGCAGTGTCTAGCTCTCAATTAAGTGCAGCAGGGTCTGCTGACACAGAGAGACAGAGCAGGAGACTCAAAGGCCGACCAAAGACGGCTCAGACAGTGCAGCCAAACCTGGAGGAAAGTGAAACAGCTAAAACAGAAGTCCCATCTCCCACCCCACAGCACGGTCAGAGCAGGCTACACAACCTGTCTCCAAATCTTACTACACTTTTTGCTCCACCCTTGACCTGGAAAGTATGAGTGTCTTCCCACATCAGGCTAAAAAAGAGCTGAAAATCAAGAGAAAAGAGTCGTACCTGCTTGAAACTCATCATGACCAGCCATTTGCTGATCTCTCCTCTCATTTGTCCCAAGGGTTGCACAAGCTCAGATCCAAAAAAATCCTGCCATATCCCAAGAACAAAGCATTAAACATAGCAAACAGGAGTATTCAGAAATAAGAGGACACAAGGATTCCATCCAGTTTTGTAGCTATGGTTTTGCTGATATTCAGCATCAAGAAAAAGCTAAAGTGAACAGAACAGGGGATGGATGAGAGAGCATAAATGCTCAGTAGGTCTATGGATTACATGTTAAAAGTGCACAGACTGTGTCTACCCAGCATTAGCTGCTCACTCACTTTTCCATGGAGGTGGCTGGTTCAAAGGAGGGGGATCTAATATGTTTCTTGAATCAGTGTGTTAAAATTCAGTATTCATGAGATTCTACCTTTGCTGAGTCTCTTAAATGTGGGAGAGGCACCACTAATTTGCTTCCAAATTCTTGTCAGGAATCCAATTTCTACCCATTTTTTCTTTGTCAGTTCTTTTTCTCTGGTGCATCATTTCTTCAGCTCCTCTCCTGTTTCCTTTATCTCCATCTGTCCCCAAACAGTACTGTTTGCCTGCTGCAAAATAGATGCAAGTATTGCCAATTTATGCTTAAGTTTCTTTTCTTCCTCTCTCTTTATAGTATACTGAGTCACATAAACCAGAGATGAGGGATCTGCCTGCCTCGTGGCAAGATTGCCTTTGCTGAAATGATTTGTCTAACCTGCTATTAAAACCATTCAGAGATGGAGATTTCACAAGTGCCCCAGGCAATCCTATTGCCTAAAAATAGACTCCTGTTTATCAAATAGTCTGAAACTATAATCTGTAGCAAAATATTATCTTATGCTCTACAGCACCAAGGCTGGGACAAATGAAGAGGTCAAAATTATCTTCTGCCATCATTCCAGGGTCAAAAGAAGTCCTTAGAGCACAGTCTTCTGCATTTAGTCACAGCATGTCTCCTGGCTGCTCTGTATACTGAAATTAAGATGCTTGAGCTGGTCCTGATAGGTGTATGCAAGGACCTATGGTAAACAAAAATTAGTATCTGAGTTGCTGAGATTACAGCTCTGAGTTGTGGCTACTTCCCTCCACACTCAGACACCTACAGCCACACCCACACCTTCCTAGGAAACTGTCTTGGGTTTCAGTTCCAGAGGAGCAGCTGTGGGACAAGATGAGATAGGTTTATTGGGAGAAGACTGGCTTTGTTTGTGGCTGGGATTACTTTTACCCCAGCATAGGAGAATAGTCAGATGAAAGATTGTGAGTAAAATTGAAGCATTTTCTGTCTCCAGTGTTATAGTGAACACAGATTTTTTTCCAGGTGAACACATTTCTAATGCTTGCCTGCCCATCACACTGCTGGTTGAAAGCTCCAGCATCATGGATCTTTGGCCCTCATAGAATTGTGAGGGTCACATAGAAGGGCTTTTTGGTAAAAAAACCAAAAAAACCCCAAAAAACACCCCAAAAAAACCAAATTAAACAAATCAGGGATCATCCAAAGAAGTGTATACTCTGGTTGTATGTCCTATGAAGCTACCAAGCATCTGATTTAGTGTTCTGGAGCCTTATCTAAAAAGTTAAAACCAGACATGTATTTTCACAGAAAATGCCAATGACTCTAGTTCTTATGTAAATGAACCATGACTTGTTTAGCCCAGGCTCACGCAGCAGATCTAAAAATCTCAGGAACAACTTCTCAGTTGGTGCCTGAGTGAAATACTCAACATGATGAAATGAAAACAATCCCTGTCCTGTTCACTGGTCATAGCTGTGGGTCTGAAATAATCAATAGATCTGAGCTAGGAGTGAAGGGGAAACACAGGGTCTTACCTTGCTGCCCTACCCACTCAGTTGTGGTGAATGTTATCATTTATTTGCTTGCATTGCTCTCTTCTCTGCTGACTGCCAGCCACTCTGATATCCAAGCAGAACATTAATCACTAATGAAGTGAACATGTTCCCCAGAGGAATGCTGCTTCTCTCTTCTGTCTCTGGGCAGTCTGGAGATCTACCTAGGACAGAGCAGCAGGAAACCCCTTGGTGCTGAACAGCCCAGCTGTGGGGGATGTGCCCAGTGGTGGCTCTAGACAGTGTATGAACAATGAGATCACAACAAAACCTTAAATTAAAGGGGTTTTGTTCCAACTCCATGTGCTTCAGAAAACTGTGGGGTAGTCCATACTGTTCATGAACACGCATCCATTTAAACAGAAGCTCTATGTTCAGTAAAAAAGTAATGGCTTTTGTTCTATAAGCTGTGCTTGTCTCTTTAGCAAAGCCACTTAACCCACACTCAAGGAGGGGCAGGATTTCCTTTGGCTGACTTCCTTTGTACTTTTTTTGGCTATGGAATGGGTGTAGGTTTCTACAAAATGAGAATGATTGACACTTTTTTTGCACAAATGCAGCCAGTCTCTAGAATCCATGGTGGTGGAGCCACTGATTTCAGTGGAGTTTTTCCCATTTACCTCAGCAGTGAGTTTGTCTTTCTGTGCTTATAGAGGTATGCCCAGAGTGAATTCACCTGGAATTTCCTTATTCATAAATGAGCATCCATAAAGTGAATTTAGAGGAGTCAGTGCATTTTTCTTTCCAGAATAAATAATGAGGTCCAATCACCTGAAAGTTTCAAAGACATGTCCAGAACTTAATGCTGTCTGTCTAGTAACAATGTGACATATGCTGTGGAATGGTTGGATTATCTAGAATCACAAATAGAAGTTTCCATGCAGGAATCTCCTTTTGCAAACAGACACAAGATTCAATAGATAAATACTCGAGAATCAAAGTTATCATTCTTATAAAGATTATCCAACATCCCAGTCCAGATCTTGCCATCAATGTTGTTAAATCTTTAGCCTGCTGTCCCAACATGAAGGAAATCAGATGGGAATATTTGTGGCAGCTGTTAAGACGAGGCAAAAGGCATCCAGCTGCAATTCTGAATGGCTTTTTGCAGCTGCACATGGTGGTGCTGAGACGGCCTTGATATGCTGCCTAGTGTTCCCAAATTAGCTCCCAGCAAAGAGCTTAAGCCTCTGAGCTGAATGATGGTGAGTGTCTCTGTGTTCTAACTTCTGCTTACCCTGGGAATTGAGGTAAACATGTCTGGCTGTCCGGACTGTGAAAAATACAATTTGCCATTGAAACGTGTCTGGCCTAATGATGTTCATGCCCTGCTCCAGAGCCATGTGATCCTCCTAAGGGTGTGATTTCAGACATATCCCCTTCCCCATGAAAGGGAAACTGAGGATCTGAGCCTCGTACAAATAACAGTGCAGCACCCTATGACTAATGCTGCTGGAAGAGGGTCTTTGGTATCTGAGAACTTTAATCTCATGAGGAAAACTTGGCTGTTTGGCCAACGTCCCTTGCCAATCGAGTTCACACAGGCTGGGAGGAATCTCTCATAGCTCATGACTGACCATGAAGAGGAAGATTATTGCCTAGGAATGGGTGCTGTGCTTAACAACAATGCATGGCCAAGTTTGATGAATTAATAGGATAAGGAGCAGCTTATTTGGATTTCTCTGGAATATTTTTACTCTGCAGACTAAGGTAGTTGCTTTCCATGGTGTTCTAAGTCTGTAAATTCCATCTGTCCTGAACAATATTTTTATTATTATTATTTTTAAGCATGTAGACTAAACACAATCCATACATCTCTGAGCTGCCCAGGCATTTTCCCTTGCATTGGGAAAACAGGGTCCTTTGGATTGTTTATAGCCTGCTCTGGATGGCTGACTTTGTAGGACCTCTTTTGCTTTGGGTGACACAAGGGAGGCAGTAAGAAGGTCATGGCACCCCCAGCTTGCTGTGCTTTATTCTCAGTGATTGAATGAGCACCACACATAAACTCTGCTGGGACAGCTAGTCTCTAAGAGGACAAATTCCAATTTTGTACCAGTGGCACAAATCCAGAGTCACTTTACTGAAATCAGCAGAGTTATTTTGGATCAGGACTGAAAAGAACCTAGCCTAAGGTCAGAATCTGAGTTATCAATCCTCAGAAGCTGCAGAGATTAGATGGTACTTACTTGGAAAGTCAAGGAATATCTGAAGATATTCAGAGCTGCCGACATAGCTGAAAGCTGTTCTAGTTCTCTAGCTCCTCTCTGGCAAGAGACTTACAGATTCTCTGCTTATCAGCAAGGACATTGATCAGTTTGCTATCTCTCTCCAAGGACTCTTATAAGGACTTTCACAGGGTCCCTGGGATCATATCTTTTTCTGGTTACAGCAGTGGGGCTGGTACAGGACACTTTGAGTGCTGTGAGCAGTTTTGGGCACCACAATATAAAAAAGACATCAAGCTTCAACATCCTCATAAAGGAAAGTGGAGGGGCAGGAACCAATCTCTTCACTCTCATGCCCAGTGAGAGGACTAGAGGAAACAGCATGAAGCTGAGTCAAGAGAGGCTTAGGTTAGATATGAGGAAAAGGTTTTTCCTTTTTCCCAGAGGGTGGCTGGGCTCTGGAACAGGCTCTCCAAGGAAATGTTCACAGCACCAATCCTGACAGAGTTTGAGCAGTGTCTGGACAATGCTCTCAGGCACATGGTGTGACTCTTGGGGTGTCCTGCACAGGACCAGGAGTTGTACTTGATGATCCTGATGGGCCCCTCCACCTCAGCATACTCTAAGATTCTATGATTTTATGTTCACTGATGGATAAATAGAGTCTTAGGCACAGTGGAAGGGACTGAATGTGGATGAATGAATAAACAGAAGAGGAATGGAAAAGAGAGAAACCAGTCCCTTCCACAATGCCTTCAAATGGCTCTATTTGACATAGATGTAATGCCTCTTCCCCTCAAACCCCAGCCCTGAAAAAGCAACAAACAGTGGAGGGAAGGATTTTCAATTCTGAATTAATGTTCATGATATACATTAATAAAAAAAACATCAGCTGAGTTTTATGTTGGCATTATTGTTCCTTGCCTGGTATTTTTCTCTTTTTTAGGAAGGCCTTTAGGAAGGCCTTTGCAGTGTTTGGGCAATTTCTAGGTTTCATCCCAGCTCTGTAGCTAGAAAACCTTACACAGTCATATTAACTGAAGAAAACCTAACTTGGCTTCAAACTCTGTCCTTCCTCCTCACAGTGAATAGTCCCAAACTGTTTAAGAAAGTAGGAAGTTAGTAATCTTAATTAATAGATTTCCAATTAGAAATCTGTCATATTTATGTATATGCATTACATTTATCCAGTTACATACACCCCCACACAATACACTCAGTAACATTTGATTGGAAGTTAAGTTGCAGAACACTGATTTGATCTTAACAACATCAGTTCAAGAACATCTTCTCCAGCACCAATCACTCTGCCCTTTAAGTTTAGCCCTAAGATTTCAGAAATCCTTCATCACTCTTCAGCTCCACCACAATTTTACCAGGTCACCTCAGAATAACAGTTTAATAGACAAGAATCTGTGTGATATACACATCTCATCTGTGATGCTTATTCTGAAAATCCTGGGAGGTTTGTCAGCATGCTGGATGTGCAAGTGTCACTTAGTTTTTGTGCTGGTACAAAGAAGGTTGCAGGTAAAATTTGGCTATGGTCACACCTCATCTGGAAACTTCCAAACAGGGTGAGATTGGCTAAATTATGAGTTCAGGACTGGATGGAAAAGATGTTTCCTTCTTGTGATGGTTACACGCCCTTCAAAGCTCACTCCCATGTTTTACTCTGCTGTTCTCAGACTCTTCTGAAAAACTCATGAAGTGGAAAGTGACACAGCAAAACTGGTTGAATAACTTCCTTTAAAGGCCCTTTAAAAACTCTATCACATGTTACAAACAGTCAGCAAGACAAGATTGCAGAAACTTTCTTTAAAATCTTTTTGTTTCCTCTCTTCATTACCAGGAACACTTTTTTCTTGGCTATTCACCCTCTAGAATCTCACAGGAAGGAAAAATCCAGCTCCTTTGGATGCAGTGGGGACAGACAGCTTTCTCAGCAGGTACCTGCTTGATTCCAAAGTTTAAAAAAAGTATTTTAGATGTTCTTAAAGTAAAATGCTTTGAATGACCAGAAACTACCCTTAAAACATTTTTCAAAAATTCTTAAAAAACATATAATTGGTAAGGATTTATTTTTTAGAAATAATGCTCACCTTTTAATTCAAATTTTCAGCGTAAGACTAACCAAAACCCTTCATTTAAGTAAAACCTACTCTTTCTCCTATTCATGTGTTGAAATTTGGTTCAGGTTCTTAAATTACCATTGCAAACACCTATTTAGGTAAATTAAATTTTTTTTTATTGTCTGAGAATACTCTTAATGGCTTAATAAAAAAAAGTACTAAAAAAAGACTTGAATGGAAACAGGCTTCATTTGCACCTAGGTATAAGCTCTTTACATTTTGGCCCAGAGATTCAAAACAAAATGCTTGCAGCTTGATTTCTAGATTTGTATCAAACACAACTGGCACATGTATCAGTACATCTTGTATCTTTATATATCAGGCCAACTTTGTAGGCGTTCAAATAAGAACATTAACGTGTATTTGAAGCACGTATCTTAGAAACCTGTCTGCATTACTGCACTCAAACTTAAAAACAATTCTCTGGAGTTTATGTAAAAACAAAAAAAGTTTTCTCTTCCATACCCATTAGGAGAGAAAAATCAAAAAACATCAAAGACATTAAAGCAGATGGGTGATTTCTGTCAGTTTTGGAAGGTCCAACAGGTAAAGAGTAAATTCCAACCCAGAGATCTGATATCCATCTTATTTCAAAGGTGAAGGTATAATTCACGGTGTTTTGCTTTAAAAACATTATTTATTTTTAATAAAAAACATTCACTCACTGGCCTGTTAGCTTGGCAGCCACTGCCTAATGCTGTCAACTGGAACATGTGAGTTTGTGAACAAACTCAAGTTCCCAGGACCTAGGCTGGCAGAGGCTAAGTGCTTTTTGGAGATGCTGCATTTGAGTCCCTGGAGGAGGGAAAATGGCTTTAAAGCCCTTTAGGGATAAGAGATTCATGGGGTCTTGTTACAGCAGGCTCCCTTGTGTCTCATTTGCGTGTGCCTTCTTGGCTGGGCAAAACAGTATGAGCTGATGAGACCATGAAGGGAAACAAGAGCAAGGAATTAGGGGGTTTTTTGGACAGCAGAGATTGGGGTCTAGATGCTGGGCTTTTTATGCCAGACTATGAAAGAGAAAGAATAGTTCTTAAAAGAGGGAAATGATTCAGGGCTACAAATAACTCTGGGATGACTGGCATCTTAACCCTGTGAGTGCTGTCATAAATTGGAAGCATTTCTCTGAACTGTGGGTCTTTGTCTGAGACCACAGGTAGTGGAAAGTTATTCTGTCATATTGTGGCATTAACATTCATGACACAGATTTTAAGAAATTCAGCAATTTGAATGTTACTTTGTGTTGTGTGGCTCCCATCCCTTAGAATCCCAATCAAGATTCACTACCTCGTTAATTTAGGGACTCCCTGGGGTCACTGGGTGGAAAGTGATTGGCTCCAGTTGAGCACAGGACTAATGTGAAACATTGCATTCAATTCAACCACATCGCATTGAACCACTTTTCAGTAAGCTGTGAAATTCTTGCTGGATGCTTCTCCTGAATGGGACTTTGGTCCAACCACAAGAAACTCTCTGAAAAGAGAGGCTCTCTCTGCCTTTTTCTAGGTCATCCAGCTAATTGCATTGATTTTTAGTTGTAGCCCTGTCTGTAAAGAGGCAGCAAAGACAGGGATTGTATTTTGCCAGGATGATTCCCCAGTCTCTCTTTTGGAAGAGCCATCTGGACTCCAGTTCATATTCTCAGTGCCATTTTCCTGGGCACCTACCTATTCCTGCTGTTGGGTTTCTGTGGCAGTGAAAATTTCTGGCATGACTCTCATAATGTTAACATTAAACCCATCAGTTGTACTTGAGGCAACCCACACATCTTCCTTTCTGATGCTAATTTGGTTTCCTCCCTGGAAGTCTAAAATATCAAAGCTAATCCTTTGCAGCATTTCTTTAGAACAGCCATTCTAAAATGGGGCTGGACACCATTTCTTTCCAACTTCTAGTGCTGATGTTCCAAGTCAATCATTATCTCTCTTCCTCCCCCCCAACTCAGTGGACAAATGGAGTCTTTATAAGAGAATAAAAGAATCCAAATGTACTTTGGTGCCAGCTATAAAAATTAAAATCAAGTTCAATCCAGACATTTCCCTTCCTATCACATTCAAAGCCTCCCTTCTGCAAGGATCTGCTCTTGTGCTCACTGTTTCTATGCCTGTAACCCACAATTACAGCCTCTGAGCTCAGGCTGCTAGGGAGAGGTAAAACCAGAAGGGACATCTTGCCTGAAATTCAGTAGCACTGAGGTCAGTGGCTTTAGGTCTTAACGGAATATCTCAAAACCATTTTGGCCATTTAGTGGCAGGAGCTGAGTTTCTGAGGTGGGTGAGAGAAGTCAAACACTTTCCTATGAAAGCCAGCCTGTGAGGCAGGAGGCAGGAGACAGGCTGAATGGGTTGCAGCATTGTGCTGTGGGATTTGGTTGGGTTGCCCGGAAGAAACTGGCCTCAAAACTGGCCTGATGAATCTTGCAGAAAGATTTTGCCACTAACACTTTGCAGAATTACATCTACCAATTATTGGCTGGTATTTCCTAGCAGAAGTAATTTGTACTTCTTTTTTTCCCTTTTTAAAAAAAGGAAAAACCACCACCAGCCTTTCCAAGGGAACATCAGAGTGCTTAACCAATAAAGCATTTTTTTTCCTTCAGGGAAAAAAGCATCCTTCTATTTCATATAGATTTTACATGCATTGCAACACCCTTTGAACTTTTCCAGGCTTAGGTTACAGTGCCTCCAGTCCTGGCATTAAAGCTGATTTACACCCCATAGTAAAGTAAAACACTGTCAGATTAAGAGCTTTGAAGGCCTTGGCTTCATGGAGGTTAATGGAGTGCATCCCGTTAATGTCAGCTCAAGGATGGCTCAAGGGGAAACGGAATAATATTAAAACAAAGAAAATTACAGGAAAAGTGACACTTGGTAGTTTTGTGGGGCTTATTCTTGGGACAAACATCAGAATGTGCCCTTTGCCATATACGTTATGCATTCCTTCAACTTGTTTTGAGATGACTAACTACACTATGATGATGTGGGCATTGGCAGGTCCTGGTCCTTAAGCACAGATTACATTCTTTTGACATATCTAAGGCGCAGCATTATGAGCAGGAAGATTGCAGAACTAAGGTGTAAGGAAGGAGAATTTGATGCATTTCCCACAAAGCCTCAGCAGACGGTGGGAGTCAGATTGATCTGAATACATACAAGTGATTGTTAGTTTATTTTCCAGAACAGTCCTTCTACTTTTCACATTTTAGAGAGCAAGTTGGATTTATCTGGAGTCTCTCTTTCTCTTGTGGATGACTCATGCACATGTAATTTTATGCATGAACTTTGGTATTAATCAGTAATTTCCCTTTGATTCAGTCCTTTTCTCTTTGCTTCTCATTATATGCTCCTGCCAATGACTTTGCATTCAGTCCTGTGCTTATCCAATCCTGCAAGTTTTGGCATTCTTTTACCTGTTGAAAGGATGAAACCAGTGTCAGGCTGGAAACTAGTAAATTTAGAAAGAACCTAACGAAGAGTGAGTTCAAAATTAATCATGTGGCCAAGCTGCCCAATCAGAACAGATATAAATCCCAGCAACAAATTGCCCATGAACAGAGAAGGTAAAAGGACTATTTATTTCAATGACTTCACAGCTGGACTCACACAATATATATATTTGAAAGCAAAAAATGAAATGCAAGTCATCCAAGAAAGAACCTGCTATGAATCATTGACAAAGAAATGTATTTGCAACAAGGAGTCTCAAATAGCAAAATTCTTGCATGAGGCAGCATGTTTCAGGTTCAAGTCTTGCATGGGACCAAAGCTTCTGAATGGATCCTTAATGTAAAACACAGGAAAAAAACCTGTCATGCCTTCAGCTGTTTTATATTTTTTGGGCAAGACATGGGTATTAAATCCCTCCTTTCCCTGATTTGTCTGGTGACTTTTTTGGAATCTTGACAGTTTTGGAAAATTGATGTCCTTTTTATGTCCTGAGGAACGTCTGGGCAAAAATGACCAATTCTGTACAAGCAGTGCAAGAAGAATGACTAAAATCCTGTACATAGCTCTGAACACATAATCTAGGCTAAGTCACAGACCTGGCTTGCCAAAAGGGCATGAATGAAAACCAACTTCTCTTCCTGCTGGCAGCAAGCTTGGAGGAAAGATGATCTGTTTAAGTCTAGTCTCTTTCCTTGAGCAGTCCCTTGTTCAAAATTAAAATTGAAATAATACCAGTGTGCCAATATGTTTACTGAAAAGCCCTGCATGGTGTAAGCACAGTGCAGTCTAGGTGACTCTGCCAGAGAGTCTGCAAGGAAAGCCACAGCAGTCTTCCAACACCATTCACTGCCTGCGTGCTCCTCCTAGAGTCTCCGGCCCTATGGGCCCAAAAACTTACAGTCTAGATTTCAACCAAACACATTTATCCCATGAAAGCAAACCGTGGAGCAAATCATAACAAGCTTCTCCTTGGCTGGGGCAACATAGCTCATCTTGAAAGAAGGATGGGATAGAGGCTAAGTCTTATTTTAAGCTCATTTCTAAAATCTGATGGCCTGTGAAGTCCAGTATGCTTTTTTTTTTCTGCATTGGGAAATTTTCCCCAGCAGCTTAGAAGACTTTTCTGGGAATTAGAGGGCAATGGGGTGAAATGTTGCAGCTTTAAGGACAAGTTACCCAGGTTTTCTTTGCTAGTGTAATATATTTGCATGTCTATGGAATATTTGCCACACTCTTCCATGAGGCATTGAAGTCAGTTTTCAAATGCAAAAGTAAATCTTTATTCCTTTTGCATGCCCAGTTTAATTTATTCCATCAGCACTGGCTACATAAAGACATAAATCTTCCCATGGAACCATACAAAGCAACCAGCATCAATTTCTAATTTCAGATGGTTGAGCTGCAACTGCCAGGTTGCCAGAAGTTAGTGCACTTTATCTTTTCCTTAGGTTTCATAAAATAAAGTGAATAATTGAGGTAATCAAATTGGAACAACAACAACAAAAAAAGCAGCTGCACCTGTTTTGCTCACTGCAGAATTTGGAGGGTAGAATCTACCGGTTATAGACTAAAACATCCTGGTTGGTAAGAGGCCTTGATTGATTTCATGGGGAATTCAAACATGTTGAGTGTGCAACCACCTCTCCAGAGCTGCATTGTCACTGCAGATCTGCAGAAAGGCCTCTCGTGAGGTTTCAGCTCCACCGACTGGGGACTGTGACAGGAAACCATGGGAAGAATCAAGTGTGAGCCTTTCTAGTCCCAGCCATCTAAATTGGCATAGAGCTATTTTCAGCTACTACAAACATTTGCTTTTTGAGAGAGTAAAATTTGAGGAATTTAGGATGTTCAAGAGAAGAAACATTTCTAAAATAGGCATATTAACAAAAGCGCTCTTGAAGTAGTCTGGAGTATCCTCTTCCCTCTCCTATTTCAAGTCTTCCTATAAAAAACACTCCAGAGGGAACAAGCCTGTATTGGGAGTGGCTTCCTCATGGCTTTCAGACAGTGGCTGTGGGTAACCAGTAGCTTGAAAGAGGAGCCCACAGGTAACATGCTGCAGAAGTAACCCAGGATGGATGTGAGAGCATTCCAGAGTCCTCCTCCATGCTGCCTGGCAAACTTGACAAGCTGGAGCCAACCCTACAGTAGACTTGGCTCTTTAATTACTCCAGGTAAGTTCACACTAGTGAGGGAAAAGGTGAGATGGGGGAGTGAGCATGAACCTTATTCATCAGCCAAATCCCACTACCTTTGGATGTACATTGCTATCTGCCATGGGAGCTGAAGGAGCAACTGGCAGAGGTAGTATGTTGTTATTGTACAAGAACAGATGGTTAAAGGGAGATGTGATACATACGTGTCTCTGATAGCCAGGAAAAATATATGGAAATTCAAAATCCTGGCTCCTCTTCCTGATTCTGGGAGGAAATGTGGCTTAAGCCAGTGCACTCAACACAATCAATCACTTAGATTTAGTGTGCAATATTTCTAAAAGGCATATTATCTTAAAAGGGATTCTAACTTTGTACACATCTTTCAGAAAACCTTTCTAAAATCTTACTTTTTAAATGTGTAAATGGTCCCTATCTGTCTCCACAGGCAATGATATTGGGCTGACTTAAATGGAAAACTGAAAAAATGAGGAGTTGAAACTAACAACCATGACCTTCCATGAGGTTGGCAGCTCATTGCACTTTTCTATAGCTCAAAGAACAAATAGTGCTGTGACCACCTATACTGCTGGGGTTTTTTGTGGTTATGCCCTTCTGTTTAGGATTTCAACTCATCTGCCCACCATGTAAAAAGTTTATAGCACAGACTGGCACTTTTCAAATGTGCAGAGACTTTGGTGTCTGGACCACATGCACATTGCCATGTCCATGGGCTTAAACCCAATACAACAGCACCTCCTTCTTTCCCAGTTCATTCCCTCTCAGGTTTCCTCCTGAAAGCCCTAAGATTTTACACTGTTTCAAGAAAAACAGGGAAAAAATGTCTGGTTTAGAAGAGTAATTTATTTTCCTCCATCTCCTTTTTCAGAAATGGCCAGACTGTTAAAACATTAATTACAAAAAAAAAAAAAAACCAAAAAAAACCCACCAAAAAATTCCCCCCCACTAAAAAAAAAACTAAAAATGCCAGCCTGAGGCAGAGCATGAACATGGAAAGTTTCAGTCCAAATAATTAAAATTTGACAAAGCTATAAATCCATGAAGAGAAGAACTTCCACTGGAGACCGTTAAGAAAAGTTTAATTCCCAGAATGTTATTCTCAATGTTAATTACATAATGCATTAATGAATGGGTAGGGGTTGTTATTCACAGAGGTGGATTTGGCTTACTGCCCCTTAGGAATTCACTCTCTCATAGCAGCTGCTGGAAGAAATGTTATCTGCTGGGCAGACACTGCTGTGTTGTTTGGAGCTGCCAGAGAGGAGTACGATCCCATGTAAGGTTATGAACCCCTCTTCACCTTGTGTTATGCATCATCAATCTTTAAACATGATGTTCCCATTCACATTCAAGCAAATACCACACTGCCATAAAAGTCTCTTAAAAAAGTATAATAAAATCATGAAACCAGTTACAGAAGTAGTGAACAGAGAAGACGTTTCATTGTAATAAGTTCAAATGAGAGATAATGATCTAAATATCTCCACATTTTAGGAAAATGTGCACCTGGAATCCACCCAGAACTTTCACAATGGGCTGAACCAGCTCCTTCAGACTCTGGGAAAGTTCAGACCCACGTTCCCACTCTCTGGCTCGGAACCATCTCAGCTTTGATCTTGTGTGTATTTCATCATGTTGCACACCGCTGCTCTCCTATTGTGGCTCGAGTCAATTGCGTCATTTAAGAAAAGTGCTACAGAAGGTGTGGGGAAAAAAAGATATATTGGGCCATTTTTGTTCCCTGCTCACCACACACACACACACACACACACACATGTAAAGTAATAAAAAGATTTTAAAAAAAGAAAAGAAAGAGAGAGAAAAAGGAGATGGCACATGATAACATTTGAGCCACTTTCCCTCAGATGTGTTACTGCAAGGGTCAAATTCTGCCTTCATAAGATTTATTAACTCTCAGTGAGAGGTTATGGGCCTGAAGAGGGTGTTTCCCCATGAAATTTTGTGGTTTAGTGTTATGCAGGAAGTAAGACCCTATGAGTTCTATTGGTCATTGAGAGCTTTAAAGACATTTCAGCATTCTCACAAGACACGCTCGCAGGAGTTTCAGTGAGCAGGCAGCTACAATTGTCCAGCAGAAGGGTGCTTTCCATTGGCATCACAGCTGCTTGGGCACAAACCAAGACTGGGCTCCTGGTCCCTGCCTCAGCCTGGAACCCGTCTGAGTCTGCAATGATGTTTCCAACAACATATTTGTTTGGTTCTCTCCATGAGCTCAGCCTGAATCCTACTGATTTGGAAAAATGAGACAGAGCAAGTGGCCCAGCTTGGGAGTGTTTCCTAAGGGCCGATATGACACACAGAAACAGGAGTTTACTTGCCTGTAGGAACACTGGAACTATAAGGGATCTTTGAGCAAATTTACCTTCTGTCAGTTCAGGGCACCAAGATTATGTTCCACGAGGCTCTAGTCACAGCCTCTAAACTGCCCAGTTAACCTGGGCTTAATCCTACCACAGAAAAGGAAAAACCCCCTTGAATCTATTACTTTCTTTAACTCAAATATTTTACCAAAGTGGCTTTTAGTTCCAGTTCCCCAATTTACAATCTCAATTAAGAAATGTTCTGTGTCATTGTTTTCAACGGACACCAGAAGAGATGGAATCTTCACTGGTGAGCACTGAACAAATGAAAGAGCTTTATCTGCCCCACACCTCTGCTCCTGCAAATGCTCACTAATCTCTAAGGAGCTTGTGGAGCTATGAAGGGAAGTGCCACAGAGAGCAGGAAACCTCTTCCTCGTGCTTCATTCACCTTAATCCCACCACAGAGCAATAACTGAAGGCAGTACACTCCCTGAGTTGGGATTTCTAAGGAAGGTAGCCCTACATCCATAGTATAACCTGCTCTAATGACTGCTTGGTAAAAAAGCAACAGGAGTTTCTTAGTGGTAAACAGTATTAATCACCATTTCCCATCGGTGCAGCCTATTATGAAGTGATTACAGACTGTTTACAAGGAGGGAGGGAGGGAGGGTGTCATGGGGGTGGTATTTGCTTTGGCAACCATTCATTTCCCAAAATCCCTGGGAACCATATTCCTGTTTTAATTACATGGAAATCTCTGAGGTCAAAGGACTGAGACAAAGTATAATTTCTTTCTCACTTCCTTCTGCCATAATCTCCTTTCTCTGCCTCTGTCAGCCAGTGACAGAAAGTGACTCTGTCTGCAAATGTCTTTAACCTGCTCTCAGAAGGGGGCTGCTGTCTACTGATGGCACCCTGTCACCCATGAGGAGACTTTGGAATTTGGATGAGCATTTGGTTTACTCAAGTCTGTTTAAGTCTCCTGGTTTTGAGCACAATCTTGTATTGCTGCTGTCACTTCTCTATTCCTCAATATAAACACTGTCAGGCAGTTTCTTTGTAGAATTATATGCCTACAAACAATGCAGGTAGGTTATGTCATGCCTGGCAAAATTCCAACAGCTAACCCAAGGCCTACTCAAATTTCAGGAACTTTTCTTAAATAAAATTAACTTGTGCTAAGGTGGACTTCTATCATCAAGCCTAAAGTATAGGGATCAGAGCAAATTAATAATTAGAAATAAACAGAACCAGGAAGATTACTAATCCATTTTACCATTCTCTGGAATTTTGGGGTTGCTGCAATACTGAGTCAAATTGATTTCTCACCCTTCCCAGACCCACATATATTTTCCGTGTTGCAAATATCAAAGCTGCCTAGTTAAAAAAAAATTAAAAGCACAACATTTTGTTTTTCCTTCTCCAAATATGAAATATTAAATTTCATATATAAAAACCATATAAGAAATATATGAAATACAGTCTGGTATTTGTGATGATATTTGCCACATTTACAGAGGTTTGGAAGTAGTAGCACTTACCAGTCCTTGATGGCAACTTGGTATGACCATTACTCTCTAGGAAGACTGTCCCACTGTGGCACTAGAATGTATTCAGAGTAAAAAACCACTCACTAAGCAGAAGTTGCCTTACTAGACATGCTGGGGAAAATAAAGGGAAAAGAGAGACAGAAATGCTATTTTAATCTCACAGAAGAACAAACAAGACAGGGGTGGCATATAAGATGTCTGAAACAGAGTTTAAATACCATGGTTTAAAACTTGTAAAATACAGGAAAAGGCATGATTCACACACACACTCTTTCTCTGAGATCTCCTGCTGACAGCAGGAGCTGAAGATAGTCAGCACATTGCAGGATTTAG
Source organism: Haemorhous mexicanus (assembly GCF_027477595.1). Classification (NCBI taxonomy): domain Eukaryota; kingdom Metazoa; phylum Chordata; class Aves; order Passeriformes; family Fringillidae; genus Haemorhous; species Haemorhous mexicanus. The sequence continues at coordinate 14,767,053 of NC_082348.1, forward strand.
CTCAGACTCTTCCAGCAAAGTAAAGGGGATTGAAATTTGTAATACAAGTTCTACCACTGCAGGAAAAGTGCAGTGCTGTGCTAACTGCAGGTCTTGCAGAGAGCACCTTGTCTGCAGAGGAAGAAAGTCTGATTGTGAATAGGTGCAGTGTGCAACATCAGCAACAATTAACTGCAGATGAAAGATTTAATGGATTTTCAAAGTTTCCATCACTCAGGCATAGGGAGGGGCTTTTTTAACATAAACCAGTGACAAATTGCTGGAGAAAACAGAGCCAAAGAAATGGTTTCATTTTGACATCAGGAGTTAATCGACCCAGCATAATCACACACTTTGGTTATATTTATCTAATATAATTCACTGAGAAAAATTCTTGAGTCAAAATAGCAGGTTTCCAGAGTCAGTCAGGGAGCCTGTTAAATAAATACCACGTTTTGAGGGGAAATATATCAAAAGGAAGTTTCGCTTTTTTCAAGCAAAGGTTTGAGCCTTGGCATTTTTCTCTCTGCTGTTCAATTCCACAAACATCTGAATTAAGGCAATCTGCTTGCTACCAAAAACTCCCAATGAAACCAGAAAATGAGGGAGTATCCCCAAAAGAAAATAGTGGATGCTCAGGCAAGGCACTGCACAAAAAATTTCCCCTTGCATGGCCACCTTCTGATTTTCTGCTCTGGGAAAAATTTCAATGTCAAATTACTGAATTTAGCAGTTGTCTTTTCTGCAGCTAGGCCAAACTAGGGATATGAAAAGCTTTATAAGATAAAATGGCTTAGTTAAGAAAGAGGGTCCTTTAGCCATTATTCTGGAATGGTAAGCTTATGTGCCCATATGATCAATTTCTCATCATGTCTGCCTCTGAGTCAAACAAGATTTTTTGGAGAAAACCTGGCTAGGTCCTGGCAGAATTATTGGAGGGGCTCTAAAAAACTTGGTAGAACAGCCTTCACTCCTGCTCTCAGGCACCAAAGCTGGCATGAATGTCTCATTTTTGAATCAGGGGCACATGCCAACTCCATGTATCCCAGGTAGAGATACACAACCTCTTTTCAATCAAGCACTTCTTGAGATAAATTTATCTTCATGAACTACTACCAAGAGATACAAAAAAGATAAGAAGTCCTCTGTAAGTTGTTAACTTAGGAGAGCACTATTCTGAGAGCATTTTTAGGGGTTGGTTGCTTTCCACTACTTTGTGGAAGGGGGCTCATTGCTATTTCATCAGTCCCTGCGCTGCCAGCAGCTGAAAGGCACATCCGAAGACACAAGCATTTTGTGTGGCCTCTCTTTCTCTTACTCCTTTGGTAAACCTCAGCTTATGACCAGCTTCAAAGATGGGATTTAGGGTTCTGGTATCTTTAGCTTGGCCATTCTTGCGTTTTTTATTAATAAGTTCTTGTTGAATACAGCAGAGAAGGAAAGTGATCTAGGGCTACATTCAAAAAATATTTCAAGTTGACATGTTTTTACATAGGTGTTCCCTGAAACATATATCTTCCACCCTGAACCCAGGGAAGTACCTAAAATATTGGACCTTTTTTTTTTTTCTGCTGGTAATAAATAGAGTCACTTGCACAGAGCCTGTTCTAGGAGCAAGGCAGGTGTAAACTTTTTGAGCAGATGATTATTTCCAGTGGTTGCTTAGATTTTGTGCAGAACAGAATAACACAGGGCTAGGGATTTTGAAGAGATTAGAAAAGAGGTATTGCAAGAGGCTTTGAAGGCAGACAAACGGAGAGGGGCAGGGTGCTATCTGAGAGACTGACAAAGATACCAGAGGGGAGTGGAAAACAAGAGAGCTGGCCAAATCAAGTAAGAAAGAGAGTGCAACTGATGGTCCAAGGACTTTGTTAAGAGGTAGCCAAGGTCAGGGAGACCTGGAACAAAGGGACCTGGGGAAGACCCCTCCAAAGTGCTGACAAGGAGGGAGAGAGGTCAGTAAATGGAAACACTGCTGGGAGCCTTGCCTTGGACCCTGAATAAGGATCCAGATGATATCTAGGTTGTTTGAAGAGATGGAAGAAAACTGTTCTGAGGGGAAACTGTGAAAGAGGTTTCTTGAAAAAACAAAGGAAACAAATGATTTTGCCAGAAGGGCTCCTTGAAAATCTTGCCTTTTAGGAATATCTGCTATGAAATGTTTTTCTCTCCTGGACTGCTACAAAGTGTATTCTGCCTAGAAAGCTCTCTGCAAACCAGCTGTGTCTCTACTTTCACACCTTCTGTGGTTCTGTTCCCCAACACACAGCTGAGGCAAACACTGGAGAAAAGGCTTACCCCTCAGCCTCAGGGTATTAATCACCCTGCTTGGGCCAGCTTGGTGCCAGTGGCAGATAAACACAGCACATTTATCTGTGCTCAGAGGGACTGTTGGATATGACACTAATCTCTTTTGATTTAAAGTTCTTTACACTGTGGAGGAGGTGAGTGCATTTTTTTCAAAACTAAGAAACACTCTGCAGACTGGAGGAAACACTGGAGCATCTTAAAAGAGGCAAAACATCCAAAAACCCCAGAGAGCTTGAAAGGTTTTCCTGGGCCCTTTCCCAGCATTCTACTAATTGTTAATTCCTGCTTGGATATGTCTGAGCTACTCCCCCTTCCTAATGTCCACATTTCTAGAGAAAGACTCTTGGGGTTTTTGCACACTTCCTGCAGAAACTAAGCTGAAGAAATATCTTCAGGTGTCAATAAGGTCTGCCCATCATCTTGGTCAATACACATTCCCTTTGGTAAAAACTGATAGCTTTTCCTCCCCTCCACTCACTTATCTCTATGGGTTTATTAAAATCAAGGGACTGAATCACAATTTTCAACCTCTACCTAATTTTACACTTGATGTGATCCTGCTTGAGAGCTTGTTGCATCAGTAAACACTTGAAAGTCAAGGAGCCTTGACCTAGACTAGATCCATTGGTTTTTTTTGTTCATGGGGGAGATCCATGTGGTGTGCAAAGGGTTACCTGTAGAGAGGTCTTCTGGCTGACAGAGCCTCCTCCCTCAGTAAATGCTGCAGAGGGTTAAATACATAATAAACCCAGTGGGGAAGGAGAAGAGAAGAGAGGGCTAGCCAAGCTGTTTCTTGTGCAGTGGTGCCAAACTGGTTATTTATAGCATCCTGGACCAGCATCTGCCATTTTCCCTTTTCTCACTCCCTGTGAGGTGAGAGGCATTTTCACTTTCCCCTGCTCCCTCTCTCACAATTTTGGCAGCTCCTCTCCTTGAACTTGACCGAACGCAGCCAACCTCAACACAGCTGTTTGATAAACAGAAACAGGGGCAGCAGGCCGGGCTTTGAAGAGGCTTTTGCAGAGCAATAACTGAAGGTTTGAATAATGGTGCACAGTTGGCTGAAGGCTCCTCTCATTTGGAAGGACATCAGGCACAAGCAAGAGTTCGTCAACTAATTAACAAAAATGGAGAGGGGAAAGATGCCAAGACAAACAGGGGCTTTTGAAATGGTGCTCACTTTGTGGCCTCTCTTGCAAACATTTGGTTATACACATGCACATGCAGTAAAGGATTTGCCTCATACATATGTTTAAGCAAGTTTGGTATCCTGCTGAGACCTTGGAGGAAGCTCTTGGCCAATCCAGGCAGAAGAGAAAACATGACACAGGTGAGGAAAATTGGTTTCTACCCAAAAATCAGAACATTTCACATATATTTCTTCTTTGTCATCATGTTTCCCTATGTAAAACTTATAGGTACAAAATGGGGTAACAGTATTAGAGAAAAAAAATTAACAAACATTCAAAGTTGGATAAAAGTCAAACCAGTAGGAAAACTATCTACTGTCATTTGTAAACCTGCTGGAAATACAAAATCTGCTAAGAAATTTCCCACCCTATCTGTGCATGAACATGTTCCCATCCTCTGATGTGTCAAGTGTTCTAGAAAAGGAAACTCCTTCCAATGGCATGGCCAGAGGGGAGAATTGTTACATTTTTAAAATGTATTTCTTTACTTGGACTTTTAGACTTTCAGGATTGCATCAGGATGTGAAAATTTTTTAAGAGGAAAGGCTGGTGCTCTCAAAATGCGACAATACCTGCATTTCAATGCTTCTGGGACATCTAACTCACAGCTCAGTTCTAGTTTGCCAAATTGGCCTTCTGTGTTAGAGTCAGCCTTGGACAACTGGTTGCAAAGGAGTTTCATCCTTGGTTATTTAGACATCATCCCTTCAAGGGAAAAAATACCTGATGAAACCCAAAGCTCATGTTAAGACATATCACTCCCAAAGCTTATGTTGAGCCATATCACCCTAATGAATGCTTGTTCCTACTCTTGCACATTGCCCAGTCATGTTTTCAGCATCTCTGGAAGTGGATTTCCATTCTTCCCTTTATAGTGTTTCCCACTGATCTGGGAACTCTGCACCAGAAGATTAGTCAGACTGGTTTTTCCCTGTCCACCTGTAATTTTTTCACACCAGGTGAGGAATGAAGTCATGAAGGACCATCAATGACTGTATTTTTTTCCTCAGCTTCTAGCACAGGCAGAATGTTAAGGTTCCACAAGCAGCTAGAACTTCTGTGAACTCGACAGGGGAGTTTACACAAGGTGCTTATGAAAGCTTGCAAATAGTTTCTAAATTTCAGTGCCAGTGAGCGTCTCTGACAATAGGTTAACAGGAGTGCCAAAGAGGGAAGGCTTGTCTATCTTCCTCGGGCTGACACACTATGGTCATTTGCAGTTCCCCCTTTTCACCTACACAGACCTGGCCTGGAGTTCTGGCTCCATCTCCTGATCAGCCCCAGCCCCGTTTGAAGGCCTTTATTTCTGCTCTCACACTGGATCATGCCAGATCTGTAAGACTCTGTCTATGATGCAAACATTTTATTTGGACCCAGGCTCCTCTCTGTATCGTGCTAAGTGCTTCCCATGCTGAGGAAGCACAGACACATTAGTGCACAGCAGGACCTGGGATCAGGCTCTGCATGGATGAGAACTTTGTGTCTAGGCTTTCATTTGCTCCAAGCAGTGATATTTAAAGATGTGATCAGACCTTGAAAATGGCTGGACCCAATGGGATTATGGGAGACTTGCTCTGGCATTGTTTGAACTGGCAGGGAAGAAGTAGCATCCACCATCTGAACCAGTGGAATGGTGCCAGGAGAAGGTTGGAATTTTTTTTAGGTGATACTTAAGAGAAAGACCAAGTTTTACCCCCTTCCAGGCCTCAGCATTGGATGTGGACACAGGCTGTGCTGACAGAAGGCAGCTTTTACTGGCACAACAGGTCATGCAGCTCAGGCCTAACACTGGCAGAAAAGATCTGAATTAGTGCCAGCAGCAAACGTGGTTTTTTGTACAGTCATCTCAAAGGAAGGGAACTGGAGACCAGCGATTTGCTGAGCAGCCCTCAGATGCTAATCACTTTCAGCACCTCTAGGTATGAACTGGATTTAGCCTGGCAGTTTCTGAAGTAAAGCACTCCAAAACCCATTACCCCTCTCTTCACAGTCCCACCCCATAAAGGTCAGTTTGAGGTGCAACCCCATGTGAGAGACCAAGGCCATGCCATCCATGCAAGAAGGGGCTGCCACGTCAGACTCATGACAAGGCTGACAGTGCCATGTTCTTATATTTTCTCCTCTGATTTGAGGGTGGACTAGCAAAAAAGGTTATCTAGGAGCTTTCCCTGTTTCCAGGACTTATCCTCAGGAAAAAATTGTTTTATCCACAAGATTCTTGTCTGTGAAAACAAGAAAAAACTAGTGTGTCATTGTCTCTTTTCTGTCTGCCCGATCCATCACTCACTGTAGTAGTATAGTAAATGTCTTTGCAGGGATTTGAAAAAAATGGCACAAATTTTGGGACTGCTTTTATAAGCAACATTCCCTTTCAGAGCAGGTACCATACAGTGCAGAATTTTAAATGTCTTTTCTTCTTTCTCTTGGCACAAGGAAAATTTGACTCCAGGCACCTACAGAGGTCTTGATCTGCTTTCTTTGCAGTGCATAAAATAACAAACCTTTCCAAATTTCTTTTCAAGCTGTGCAAGACCTACTGCAAGATCAAGCTCCATTGTTGAACCAGGGGAAATTATAATAAATAAACAAGGGAGTTGAAAAATTTGGCTGAAGAGGGGGAATTCATGAGCACAAGCATTGGATAGAGCTCTTATCACTTCTGAAATGTGCTGGCCTTTGAACCCTCTCAGCAGGGAAGCAAAGGTGGACATGCAGAGTATACTTCTTTAGAAAGGAGTCTTAGAGAGTTGACAGGTGATTGTCACCTGTGAAAGACAAGTGTAAAAACCCTCACCCATCCCTAAGACATGAGCTGAATATTGGAATTCAGCACTGTCAAGAGACCAGGCCAAGTGTGGTTCTCTGTTGATGAGCACAGACAAATAGAAGTCAGTCATAAAGCTGTGAAAATGCAAAGAAGAGACTCAGTCTCCATGTGTGATGTAGTAGCTGCAAGGCAGTGAGACCTCTGAGCTTTTCACCCTCATAGTGTTTTGGAAGCAGCATAGTGCAGCTTGTCCAAAGCCACAAGGTTTGACAAAGGCAGCTGAAATCACACCTGTGTTTGAGTCCTTTGCAATGGCTGAGATGGACGTCCTGGAGGCAGAGATTCCAACGTGACTGTGCCTGCCTGTGGGCAGCTCAGGAGCGTGCTGAGGAACACAACAGGGATCCAACATCTCTCTGTGTCCTAATGGCAGGACAGATTCATCCGAAGAGGACAGGCTATAAAATGCTGCTTGCTGTTGTAGATAAGGAATGGCATTGCTCCTGGAGCCTTAAGCTCCAAGATAAAATTATTTGGCATTTCTCTGCCTCCATGAAGGTTATCTAAAACTGCCAAGTGGTAAAGTAACTGCTTGTAGAGGACTGGAAGCATTTGCTGAATGCTGACTCATGGCTTCAGTCCCCTGTTGACAAACACACAACTCTGATTCCTGCTGCGTGAGATGAAAGGAGCAGAGAGATTTACACTCTGGCTACTTCTTTGACAGAGTCAACTAAATATTTGACTGAGTCAACTAAATAATCTAGTACATCTGTGTCTTCTCCTGTGGATACGCCTAAATCATATTAATAAGCCATTATTTTTTGAGTAATCAAAACCAGCTAGCGTCTTCTGTCCCTCGCTGACCTCTGTATGAGCGCTGATTCCAAATATATGCCCAAATCTCATATAACAAACATGACCAGGCAATCTTTTGATGTCATTCCTGGCTTATGTAGAGCACAGCACCACAGCAATCCACTTCTAAACAGTTTGCATACGATCTATATGCTTTACCTTCATTGCTAATTCTCCTTTGAAATGACCATGTGCACGTGCAAAAAATAATCATGTGGCAGTGACAGAAATATGTTTGCAGACCTGCCCCAAGACCTGATAAATTCTTCTTTTTTTTTTTAATTGTGGTTTCAAAGTAAATCTACCCCAAGCCCCAATAAGTGGAACAGAAAGTATCCTGTCTTATAGGTAACTTCCCCAGTCATCTGGAGACATATGCAGCAACCCATTGAAACTCATGGAGTGGATGATGGAACAAAATGACTCAGTCTTGGGCTTTGACTAGTCTAGCAGAGATAATGTCATTATTCAAACATGACCAGCACTCCTGTCTAGCAGACGAAGCCTGCGGCATTGGAGTCAGAAGGGCTGGGTTGCTCTCCCAGTTCTGGTGTTGGCTTGCTGCTGGATTCTGGACAAATCCTTCTTCTCCATTTGGAAAGAAAAGGAAAAAGGAAAATAATAGCATGGGTATGGAGAGTTTGGAAATCATATAAAGTAAGAGGAGCCGAGTGCAACTGCTACAAAACAGTGTCTATGGAAGCGCTGTGGTATGTTTGCATGGGCCCAGGCCCACGCGTGGGCACGGACACAGGCTGGCTGCCAGGGAAGGAACTTGCTCATTGCCTTAAATTGGGCCCAAGCTCTTGTCCACGTGCATCTGCACAAGTGGGAATTGTAGATGATGCCTTAGGCTACGGTCCATCCCATCAAGAGTTATTCCAAGTTTAGCCTGTCCCAAACCCAAGCATTTTAAGTCTGAGCTGCAGCCAACAGAGTGATGGGGCTATGAGCTATAGGTGCTTAATTCTGCTCTCAAACTGCTCTTTGCCCTGTGGTGTGGACTTACTTCCTTGGAGACAGTTGTCTCAGAACACTGTTGTCCCAGAACATCTGCAGGGGACTCCCTCGCACTGGTGGGTTGAAGAAATTGCAGAGCACAAGGGATAAGTGTGTCCTTGGTGGGAGAGCAGCCAAGGAACCCCAGCCAGCCTGGTACTTCCTGCAGGTGAGCATGGAGAATGTGACTGCAATGTGGGCTGGAGACCCACCAGTTGGGCTGTCAGGGGTCAAAGGATCTGTGCAGTGTTAGTCACCCTGCTCCACTATGGGGCTGCTGGCCACAGAAACAGCCAGCCTTAGGCAGGGTCATCCAACTGGCTGCTCAGCAGAGCCAGCTCTTGGAGCAGAGGTTTCCCCAGAGAACAGCCCTGGCTGGGGAAATTTATCTGATTATTATTTTTTTTTTTTTCCTCTGGATAAACACTGAACCTGGGTTTCACTTGAAGGGCTTTTTTCCCATTGAATTTGTTCTATCTTGTGCTTTCCTACAGGAATGACATTGCAAAAGATACCTCCTTCTCCTTTCTCTTAAATGCCTTTCCAGATTTGCACCATCCCAGCCCTACAGGCAGGCTGCCTACTCATACTTAAAGGCACAGTACACAGAAACCAGAATTACAGCTGTGCAGCCCACGCACTCATGTCTGCAGGACAAACATGTGCATCAGTGGAGTACAGGAGGCAATGAAGTTTTTTCCTTCCTTTTTTTTTTTTCTTTCAGGTGCTATATGATGAAATGGAGATATGTAAGAACCACAGGAAGCATTTATTTTAAGTACAAGCTAATGCCATGAATGTTATTTGCATTACATGACAGCCCAATGAACCACAATATGAATAAGGAAAGGAAAAACTAATGTTTTCATGACGGGTAAATCTCTCTGTTGCTTTCTCATGTTTCCTATCAATACCAATTTGCATTTCCTTGCACACCATTAGGGATGTCAATAGGTAACAGAGAGCATCAAGGAGGGTTCAGAATTGCAAGAGGTCTTGTCAGGGGATGCTGACATATTTCTGGGGGGTACAGGAGCTGAAAAAGTAGGTGTTGGTCTGGCTGATATATATTTCCCTTGATGTATAGCTGGTAACTTAAGCCCATCAATGTTAAATCAGTTTTGATATCATGAAAACAATGCTCTCTTTGTTCAGCTGCAAAAGAACAAAAAGCAGGCAGGCAAAAACAAAATATTCTAGCACAAATATCCTGCTGGTTATCAGGCAGATAGAGAAAATCAGGCAAAGGATAACCTCTGTTTCAAATGGTCAGTGTCCTGGCAAATATCAGCATGAGTAACTGGAGTTCATCAGCCTGTATTTACAATTGGATACAGAATGCACTACCCAGACATGGAGTATTATCTTGCATTAAACTCTCAACCACCTGAGCACCTCAAGTGAAATGTGATTAAGTGTCCTGCTGACCAGCTGCTCCTTCCAGCTGAGAGTAGCCTGCTTTGCAGCAGTGGGTAAAAATCACTTCTATATAATGTCAAGTTGGCATCCTGCCAGGAAATAACCTTTCCCTCTTGCTCAGTGAGTCACAGACCCTCTCACGGCATCTATGACTGGGAAGCTCACTTGGTCTGCCTCCCAGACACGGTCCAGGAATATCACCAGTTTTGTCATAAACTCCTGCTTTCACTTCCGAGGATTTCTGTGGGAGATTGCCTTGATTGCCTGCTCACACTTTTCTTCAGCCTCACTCAGGCAGTGCCTGCAGAGGGGATGTGGACATCTGAAGCTGGAGATCTGTATGGAGCATGGAGAAGGTGAGCTAAGAGTAGCCACCAACTTTGCTATCTAGCCCACAGCAGGAGGCAATTTGGAAGGCCCAAAGGTACCTTCATGATGTCACAAAAAAAAAACCCTGGAAGGTGACTTTGTTGTGTACAGGACAGGCAAGTAAAAAGTGACGACTCAAAAAATGTATTGAACAACAATCCCTTGTTCACTCCCTACAAATAAAAGACCACCCACAGAGAAAGAGAAGTCATAATTTTCATTAACCAGAGGGCTAGTTTAGTCTCTACTGTTCAAACTGGATGACAATTTCTCCTGAACCCTAAATTACAGAGAGGATGTAACTTCTGGATTAACTGGGGTTTGACATCCCCACCCCATTGCTCACCCCTTCCCTCCTGACAAGGATGAGAGCAACAAGCACCACCCAACTCTTGTGCTGAGGGTTATCCGATACAGGGAGCTTCGGTGGCTGTGTGAACGTGGTTTCTCTGCTACGAGAGAAGAGGCCCATTTAGATCCAAGCCAGAGTCAACATGACTCATTGGCTCATACATCCTTCACTGCAGGGCTCAGGAGGTCACTGCAGGTTCAAGTCTCACACTGGGACTTGGAATGGTACTTCACACTGTGGGGAAGGGAGGGGAGATGCTGAGCTCCTGGAGGTGCTTCCTACTGCAGGAGAGAGAGATTTTAATCTGAGATCCCTGCTGGCAACTCTTCCAAAAGTGAATTAATTACACCAGGGCAAACACATCCCTGGTGGAGGCTCCTTTATCTTCAATGTGTCCATCATGGGGCTGATTCTGTTGTTATTTTGGAGGAGTACTGCGTGCTATTTCTTGGGTTTCTTGTTGTTGTTGGTTTGGGGTTCTTTATTATTTTTTGGCTTTTTTGGGTGACCTGGTCTTCTGGCTCATGTTCACTCTGGCAGCCAAACAGGTTCCAGCAGCCAAAGGTGTGTATGTTTGCATGAGCCCTTGCAGAGTGGCTGCACAAGTTTCTGGCCTTGCTAAATCACAACTTTGTTGCTTTGCAGACCTCTTTCTTTCACCTTTCTCCTAGGACTGGAGGAGTGGGGAAAGGGGTATACAGACCATCTGTCCCAACCATGCAAACCCCTATTACAGAATAGGGGATTGGGGAGCTACATCTGTGTCCCCTTCCCTGCAACTCTAGCTCTTTGCTGCTTTTCCACTACCTGTCCTGATTTTAACACTGCTCCCTCTTTCCAAAGAAATGCATGAAGGTGGAGCAGCTCTGGGCAGCTGTTCCCGAACAGCTACAGGCTCAGCAGGGGACAAGGGCTCATCAGGTAGACTCTTCCCTGCTGTTGTTTCAAGGGTCTTGCTGAAGCTTGGTTAAATGGTCTTTTGCAGAGCAATGACAGCTGAGAAATGCGCAGAAAAGATGGAGAATTTTTTCAGCAAGTTCTGATGGTCTAAGCTCCTTTTTCTTGATGAAGCAGAAGGAAGCATTCATCTCTCTAGATCAGCTTGGCTGGCAGTGAAATACAGTCAAGTATGGGTGAAACCCAAGACTGTGTACAAAGAAGGGATGAAAGTCCTCATTTCTGAGCAAAAGGGTTGACAAATTGAATGGTGAAGGTGAATGTCAGTGTTGTCTTATCACAGCTGGAATAACTCTGCATTGGGAAAGGGGTCTCCATGGAGTTAATTCCAAAAGGTTTGCAGCACCTGGTCTTAGATCAACATCTAAAAATGAGAAAAAAGTGGAAGCTGTCAGAATCCCTATTTGTAGAAATATGCTGAAATATGAAACAATTTTCCTTACAGGCACAACATCTGGGTGTAGAGTAACCAGTCAAAAGTATGCAAACCTCAGCTCCTGCTGCTTCTCCCTCCCAAATGGCTCCTTTTATCTGTCCTCTCAAAATGAATCCCAGAGAGGTTCTTCCATGACCACTTTGAATTTCCTTACATACTCTTTTTCAAGCAAGCAGGAGTTACAATTCACTCCATTTGTCAATCACCCACTAATAATATTGAATCTATCCACTGATCAAAACTGACAGAGGGTGGAAAGAAGTATTGTGTTCCTACTATTATTGGGAAAATAGGCAACTAGGGTAGAGGGAAAATAAACCTTCTGAAGGGAAAAATTACAGCAGGGAAAACATTATTTTTAAACACCAGAAACTCCAGCCAAATAACATTATGCCTCAGAGTCCACGCTCAGTCGTTTCTGCTCTTCTCACGACTGAGAGTTTCTGAAGCAGTTCCACAGCAGATTTGTCTGGCTGCTGCCTGACTCTCTCAATTCTCATTTTCCTCTTAAGAATCATTGTTGCAGGACCATGGGAACAGAAATAATTTAAGAGAACAACCCAAGGGTCTACCACTTTGGGACAGACCTCATGGTAACTGGACTGCCAATTCATTTCAAAGCGCAACAAAGTGGGTCGAAGTCATCATTTGAATGAGGAGGATTAAAGATGGGTCAAATCAAGTTTGCATTGTTTGTCAGGGCCCACGGATGATGCTAACTGGAGATGTTTAGTCTCCCTTTTAAGCCATTACAGGCCAGAGGTGAAACAGGATGGTGTTAGTCCAACAAGAACCATTGGCAGGATTTTGCCGGACCTCTTTTCCTGGCTGATTCGCTACAGGATGGATGAAAGGGGAACTTCAGCGAGACTTGCTCTGATAGAGTTAATGTATTTTCAAGGAAAGCTGCCATCTCTCAAGGTCATTTTATCTCTTCGTTACATGAATTCTAAGAAAGCAAAGATTCTTTCCAAGTAAGTTGCTGGTTTATCCAAGTGATGGTGTTACAGAAATTGTTGTATAGGATCCAGGTTTTTCCAGGGTATAGAGTGAGTGTGTGTGGTGTTTAGATTTAGGCTGTGCGCTGCCAAGCTACTGACTCCCTTTTTTCTTCCTTTTTTTCCTCATCCCACCCTCTCTCCCCTAAATCACAAGCCTAAGAAAAACAAATAAGAATAATAAATAAACAGATGAAAGTGGAAACATTCCCAAACCTGTTATCACAGAGGCAGTTTCTGTCCTGACCATGCTAGTTTCACAGCGAGCCTTGGAATTGTCATCTCTCATTACTTTCCAGGGCTGAGTGCAGGAGGAGAGAATTTCAATCTCTGCTTTCCAGAATCAAACCCTCTGTTTAATGCGGTAGGGAAAGTTGAGATGAAATATAGGTCTCAGGGGACTTTTCCTGTGTGAAAGCTTATTACAGCTGTAACAAAACCTTCTAATCGGAACAGATTCTGTTACATGCATGATATTCTAGTCTTGGGCAGGGTGGGGGGACATGAGAAAAAGATGACAAAAAGATTTAAAAGCAATTAAATGACAACTGCATTCATTCCCTGCCTCCTCCCCATTGCTTTCCTTTGTTGTTTACATAGAATGTTTTCTTTTCTGCATTTTCTGGGGGTCTTGTAATATTTGTAGGAATTTTGCTGGGTCATGTTGTTGGATGGTATTTTGCATTTGCAAACTTGGAATCACCTGCCTGGATGGAAAACTGTTCAGTGGTGTTTGAAATACAGAATCCATATTACCGTAGCAGGAGAGCCTAGTGGGCTATCTAAACACAATATTCAGTTACAGCTGAAGACAGGGAACCACTTAAAATGTGTCACGATGTCCAATGTAATAATAAAGTTGTAGACAGAATAAACCCAAAGGCACAATTCCCACTCAAAGCAAAGTGTCTCTGGGCCTGTGTTGGTGATATAAATGGCTTCACTAAGCAATTGAGAAAAAAATTAGTGCCAGCCTCTAATGTAGACACATCCAAGTTCTTTTTCCTCTGGTTTGCTTCAATGAATTACATTGGCTGTAAAAGAGACACAGAGAAATTGTGAAGGGAAAAAGAAAAAGATGTAAGAAGATGAAATACCTTGCTATTCTGCATTATACTACCTCAGTTTCTTGTTCCTTGTGGTGTTCGAACAGGACAAGTCCACCGCACCATTTCCTTTGGGCATTTTGGGCATGCTATAGGGGCTCTGCAGCAGGGTGGTTTGCAGATCAGAGATAACATCTCTTCAGTTAGGAAAGCATGGAAATGAACTCTATCATGCAGAGACTTGAGAAAAGTGATCATTTTAAGACTTGAGAAAAGAGCTGTGAGACAGACCCTTGGGTTCTGTGTGCCTCCCTGACGATGATTTGCTGGAGAAGGCTGGGCATACTTTTGCTTGATAGTGGTGAAGTATCTACACTTACCTGGGACAAGCACACTGCAGTAGTCAACACCAGTGACGTCAAACCATGCTGAACTGTAGGTAGATGAGGAGCAATGGAAAGATGCTTCTGGCCTCTTAAGATTTGGATTCCCACCAGACTCTACTCCTTTGTCTGTCGTAGGGTCTTCTGAGTATGGATCATCCCTTGTTTCATATGTCTATTGGCATGACTTGAAGAAAGATTAGGAAGCTTCCTCTCCAAGGGCTACTGTGATACTACTAAAATAAAAGCAGCAAGTGCCCTGGTGTTCTGAGGCAAATCTGAAATGATTATGATGATCCAGGAAAGAGATCAAAAATCATCTGATCCTCTCTGCTATTCATGTGAAACACTGTCTGTGCACTGGGGTTTGAAGGAAGCAATCTCATTTTCCTTCATCTCTGCCATGGATAGGTGCCCTTTTTCTCTCATCTCCTTCCCCCTAAGGAAATACAGGGTAGGGGCAGTAAAATTATAAAGCAGCCTAAAAAGGTGCTTCATGCTGTAAAATGCAACTCAGATAATGAATGTTTCCAGCCCAGCCAGAGCACTCTCTGAGGGATATTTTTATCTCTACAGTGCCTGAGATTAACTGTACATTTGTCTTAATGGTATCACCCTTTAGTGTTAATGGAAGCTATGTGTGTAAATCCCTGACCATCCAAATGAGAATACACATTGAATGATCACAATGAATCAAAGTAAATGGAAGACCCCTGCAGAACAAATTCATCTCCAGAGTAGCTCCTGAGGCTTTTAGGAAGCCTGTTTCGAGCAGGCACAGCAAGAACAAACACAGTAGATCACGTCACCTGCTTTATGATTTGAGAGTACTCATAATGATGATACTTCCAGTTTGAACACAGCAATTTACTCTTTTGAAATGATTTTCAAAGGAAAAACACCACTGGGTTTGGAAATATTCGGATCTCTATACTATGTGGAGAAATGGACTCAGTGGTTCTTTCCACTCTATTTTCATCTCAAAAATGAGAATGAAGGTCCAAAAAAAAGTGATCACTACTGGAAAAGGCAAAATGCATTTATTTTCAACAGCGTAGACCACTTTGGACTGATGAAATTTTGTGAAAATGGGTCCATTTTAAACACAACAGCTATTAAATTCTCAGCAACAAATCCAATTCCCTTTTCCAAGAAATACAGGCAAGAGAGACATAGAAGAATAAAGAGACATAATGTTCTTCTGTGTGTGAAGTAGAAAAAAATATCACACAGTATAATATATTAGTCTTTTGTGCTTCACTTAGGCACTATGGAAATGAAAGACAGACAAATCATTGTCCTTTTATAATTTGCAGTTGTTTTTTTTTTTTAGGTGAGGAACAATAACTTAAAGGGCACTGATGAAAACAGGGATGAGTATAAGACAGGGATGGAGGAGTTTCTTCTTCCAAAAGAGTCTGCAACTATCCATATGCAGAGAAAACCTAGAATTATATTTCAGACTTCATCAGCAACTCTGTGTTTGTTGAAAAATACATTAATTCCCATTGCCTGTATTTCTGAAGAACTGCTTGAGCAGAAAAATCAGAAGAGGGAAGGTGATTAATTTTGATGGCTTGCATTGTGAAATAGAGCATAATACAGAAGGGACGACAGAGAAGATTATTAACTAAAAAGTAGAAATATTAATACTTAGGTTGTTTGATGAGGGCACAGAAAATGTCCTCTTATGAAAAAATGACTCTGAAGTCCCCCTCCATTCTGGTTGCTCCCCTTCAGTCTTGCTACATCACTTACCTTTGAGGACTGCTGTGCCTTATAGGTGACAAAGTCAATGCCAATCAATATCTTTCCCCATTAGGTGGAAACTCCCTTAAAAATTCCTCAATACAGCTTTGCAAGGAAGTATGAAAAAAATCCATCTCTCAATGTCTCCATCCAAGGTCTCTTGAATTTCATATATCAGATATAGCACAGACTATTAGGGAGTTAGGAAATCACAGTCAAGTACCTGGTTATTTTAAGAATACAGCATTTCTATGCTGGGTAAGTCTCATCTGGAATAATACATTAGGAAATAGAAGTATGTGAAAGGTAACAAAGAAAACTCAGGCTATAACCCACTACACAGATTCTCCTTCCAGCTCTAGATGTGGATTGGAGATTTGCAGGCTGATGAAGGTGAGTATCTCCCTCCCAAACATTCACTTTCCCTGTATGCATACTTTCTTTCAAGGCCTTTTATTTTGATTGATGGGAAGAGGGCTTAGAAAAAAATGCTCTAGTTTCATGTCTAGCTTATTCTTCAGCTGTCCTCCAATGTAACTTTAAAATTAATTCTTTGGCTGCTAACTGCTTTTGAAAGATTGTGGCCATTTTCCATCCCTGGAGTTTCTCCATTCTTGTTTTTAGAGAACTTTTTTGGGCTTTGTACATTTAAATTCCTCCTGTTTTGTGTAGAAACTGTTTATGCATTCCCTTATTTACCTAGACAAAATTGGCCACCAAGTGGTCCATGACTCCCTGATTCCTGAAGAAATGCAAAGTTGCTATCAAGAGCAAGAGGAGACACTTCTGCACTTCCAAACAATATTCCCTGGGTTGTGTCACTGCAGAAGTGGAACAAGCCAATGAGTTAAGATCTACATCTTAAACACACCCGTGTTGCAAACTGTTAAAATTTGACCCACTACTCTGACTTAAATAGAAGTATCTGGAACTCAAAATATTTTGATATTTTGTAGTTGTTTCCATCCTCTTTCTGTGCTCTCTGGAAGCAACCAAGAATGAAAGCTCAAGAGCCAGCAGCCAGAAAGGGCAGCTCTTGGCCCAAGAGACAATCAGGAAGCACTGAATTTGTTGAGATTAATTAAATTTCCGACCTGTTCCTGCAGCAATGAGAGGCTCACATAAGTCAGCTGGGAATTTGATGGAGGCCTGCATCTACAGAGAAAGAGGTCGTGCTGAAAATTCAGCTAGGCAAGTGCTGCTCATGTCCATCCATTGACTCCAGTGGTTTTGCACTTAAAAAAATGGACTAACACAAAGCTCTTTTCTGAAAACCTCAGGACCACGGGGACTTAGCTGGGGGAGTAAACAAATGGGGCTTTTTGTTTCCCGAGGAGGAGGGCATGCAGCTAAAAGGCAGCTCTCCCATGCTGCCCTCCCCCTTTGGGCTGCCAGCCCCACCTGTCAGGAGCAGGAGTAACCAGAGAGATGACCAGCACAGCGGTATTTTTGCGGGATGAACGCACCGGGTCAGCTGGAGGCCTGCTGAAACCCAATATCGAGTTGTGGCTGCAGACAGGCACCGTGCGAGGCCTGGGGGAGGAGGGTGCTGAAGGATGGGTGGAGGGAAAGCAGGGCAGTCCCAAAGGAGGCAGAACTTTGCTTGGGAGACTTCTGTTTCCCTTTGGTGCCCCCGAAACTGAACAGCAAGGATCGTTGATTAAATGTGTGAGCTAGGGCTGCTTGCAGGGGCAGGATAAGGGGAAGTGGAGGGGCAGAGACAGGGGCAGTAGGATCAGCACTCACAGGAACAAAGAGCACATGTGTGCACAGGCACTGTGTGCCCAGTTCCCAGGGGAAGGGGGTCACTCAGAGGTATCTATTTCATTCATTCACCTGCTTCTCTCTCCTTTTGTGCATAGTAAACAGAAAACCTTGGCACTTCAAACTTCCCCCTTCCCAGCTCCCCTGGTACTGCCAGCACTGGACCAGCACGTTCATTCCAGAGAAACTTGCTGTCCAACCATGACAGAGTTTCCCCCATGCCTCTCATGCAGTCAGAAACTTGCTGCTGAAGGGGCTGCTTGGGGAATAAACACCTGCAAGGAGCCACAGCTGTGGCGTGAGCTGCTCTTCTAATGCTCTGTTTAGGATTACAGCACTCCAGAGTATCACGTTACCCCAGTGGCTGCACTGAAACCTGGTATTAATTCACATTAGCAAGGATCAGATTTAGCATGTTGGGAGGGGGAGGACTGTTATTATTGTTTCTAAAACTGCTGGAGCAAACTCCTAGGATTGGTCTTTCATAAATACTGGCAATGGCCAGAGAAGCTTCTTTGTTCTCCCACACCCCTGGCCACTTACCCTATCTCCTCTTGCATGAATGCCTCTAAACACAGCTGCTTGTTTCCATGATGGGGTTACTTGCTTATTTTTATTTTTGGTGTACCAAAGTTAGTAACTTTCAAAGCAAATTTCTGGGTTTTGTGGAATTTTTTTGGATTGCAGAGGTCTTCCAACACTGGGAGGAGAGTGTGGTGTGGGATCACCTCTTGTCAATACCCATGATAGAGTATCCAAAGATTGGAAAAAGGGAAGGATGTTCTAAGCACTAAGAACAGTGAAATGCTGGGATGGATTTGTTAAAAGAGGGCATGGAGCCTTCATTGCCAGATAATTTTGAGCATATCTGTTGAGCTGATATGATTTTGTCTTTGGGTAGGGACATTCCCCTTGGCCTTCAACATGTCTTTAAACCTTCTTTTTTGATGCAGCCATTTTAAGGGTGTGGTGGAGTTACTTTTCTTCCTTGCTTTCCCTACTCTCACTGTCCCTTCTTTACTGAGTGTTGCTGAGGCTGGTTCTGTCTGAGGAGTGCAGGCGTTCCCCAGGCTTATGGGTGGCACCTAGAGTGCTGTGTTTAGTTGTCCCTGGAAAGCCTCATGATATAATCCTGGTGTTTTTCCAAACCAAGGGCTATTTCATGTATGTATAATTGACCCCTGATTTCAGATGTTGCTTCTTGAAGCCAAGGGAATGTAATCATCAGTAGCAACAAACACTGTTGTAGATAGGGTTAAATATCAGTAGCAGCAAACACTCTTCAGTACAGATAGGGTTAAATATCACTGGAATGCCCACAGAGAGCTTTGGGACAGACATGAAAAAGGAAGTGAAAAAAGGGTTTCACCTGAAGCTTTCCTTCAGAGGCTACAAATCTCACCCATGTTTGTTAATTTTATTTGCAGTTTCAGAGTCATCTTGAAATGTCATTATTATTAGCTGTGCTACCAAATTCAGAAAAGTACCAATGTTTAGCTAGAGAGGGGTGGACCCAAACAATAAGGCCAGAGATGGGGCATGTGCTGTACACAGTGCCAGGGGTGAAGAACAAGGACTAAGTACATCATCTGCTGACTACTGTGTGGCATCTCTTTGTGTAGAGCACAGAATACTTCTGGCATTTGTTAGAGTGTCAGCCTTCTGCACAGAAATCTTGTGCAGATCATCCAGATTTGTGGAAGAAAGCCAGAAGAGGACATTTGAATATCAGGTTTCACCTCCTGTACAAACACAGATCTTCAAATTTCAATTTATTACATGTGTATTGAATTTTTTGTTCCAGAAAAACAGTCAGGAGATGGGAAATCACATGCTTTTTGTGGTGCTTTATTCCAGTTAAGCTGGTGAGTTCTGATTCCCTTCCCCTGCTGCCCCAGTGTGATCCCATGCCATCCTGATGGGAATGGTGTACACGGCAGAGGATAGTCCATCTTCAGAGAACTTGCTGGCATCTCAAGATCAGATCCCTGTAAGACTGACCATCCATCTCATATATACCACAGTGTCTCTCTCAGATGGCAGACTTTGTAGGTATTTCAGTCCTCAATGAGCTTGGGGCCATATTTAGTGAGTTCCAGTGCTGGCCTGTAAGACTCTGGCTCCTTCTGGTATCAGTAAAGTAACTGCTGCTATATGCTAGGGCAACTATCATGGCCAGTCTGGGTATAGCTCTTGATTTTTATTCCTCTGCTGGGTTTCCTGAGCCATACATGTGTCTCCTGCTGATGCTGTGTTTTTAGGATTATTGCTTTCTCCTGTGCTCTGACACCCAAGTTTATTAAAGTTCATTCCGTTTTCCCTGGAGGAAAAAGAAACAGGAAAAAGAAAATCCTGTCTTCAATGTACACATATTTTTCTGAGGGCTTTCAGCATTACTGCACTATTGTGTGTGTAAGGTGAAGGCAAGGCTCTGCTGAACAGGTTTATCTCTCCAGCATGTTATCACTCTCTGGACAACATGACTTCATACAGGGTGGAATTAATGGGCTTGTGATGGAGTCACAGTGCAGCTCCTCAAAGGCCAGTCTGTTTGGGAAACTCCAGGTATTTCTGACAAACCCTTGAAGTAATTAGGTGACTCCAGGAAAATCCAAGGACTTAGAGAACTCTGTTGGTGTGTTCTTCTAACCTGTGTTTGGATACATCCAAAAATTCATGCCTACCTCTTGTCTCTGCAGATCTAGGAGTCTGAGCACAATGAGTGTTTGGATGGCAAGGATGAAGCAACAGGGCAGGCTTAGTCATTAGTGGGGACTATTTTCTTTCAGACAACATCAAACAGAACAGGGTGTTGAGCTGTCCTGCCTGTGGATCTCAATGTGTTTGTGAGAAAAGAAAGTATCCCCATGGCAGGTGGGGAGGCTCCGCAGAGGGCGCTGAGGGAGCTTTTCTGACCAGACACAATGGCAGCTCCAGTTACTCCAGATCATTTTGGATCACTTGGCATTTTCTGCAAGAAGAGAAGATGCCCAATGTCTGGGTGGCATTCATGTTAGATCAATTACTTCACTTCTGCTTAGATTTTCTGCTTTCACCTTCAGCTGCAGGCACACTTCTTCTCTTTTTCCTTTCCTGAGCTTTTGCAAACACTGTTCTGTGAAACAGCTACTTCCACTTGTCTCTACATTTCACCAGGTAGCAAATATCTCTGCAATACAGCTCTTGGCTGAATTTGCTCAGAATGAAAGGTGTTGATGCATTGTCTCACACAGAGAAATACTGACAAACCAAACAAAAAGAAACTTTTCTAAAGACAGTACAGAAAACAAGCTGCTGTAGAAAAGGTGAAAGTCATCTAAAAATGAAAAACAGTCAAAATGAAATAAATTTGTTCTTTTCATCAGAACATACACAATTGAGTAAGTTGCCTGTCATTACGGCATAGAAAATCCAACATCTGTATAAGTGATGAAATTTCATAACCTCCCCTGCATAACCTTGCTTGATTTTGACACTTGTGACTTATGACAGGTTTAGAGGTCAACCCTGAAGCGTGAGTATTGTTTCAATCATGCTGCTCCCTCTCATGAATTACGTTAGCAAGGGCTTGGTCACAGTTATCTGTGCAACAAAGAAATATTGTAGTAGAAGTTGTAGCATGGTAGGATAGTTTCTGTGGTGATGTAGTTAAAATGCCTGGGAGAGAGATTTTCATTGTTGAAAAGTCTACATAATAAAGTTTAATGTAGTCCATGGGACACGTTTTTTTCCTTAGGATTTATGAGTGGAGCTTGGTGAGTGCTACGTATTTTGGTCTGATCACCAAAATGGAAAATCAGAGAGGAAGAAAAGGCTCAACCAACATGATAATCTTTTGTGGTTTTGGATGAAAGGAAAAGGTTGATTTTGGACCTAAATGAAGGGTTTCATTGGGCTTAAATTGAAAGACTTTTACACTTATTAGTTTCTTAGATAATTTAGAAACTTTTTTTCCCCTTGCTTTTAAGTACAATGCCTATTTTTAATTGTAAAATTTATTTTGAAAATACCTGAGAGATTTTGAAAAATGTCAACACTGATATATTCTTTGGCCAAAAATATTCACCACACTCTGCTCAGTTTGGTGATCTCTTTTAGTCCTACTCTAACAACAGCTTTTGGCACACTAACTATTATTATTATTAATAATAACCATAATATCATCACCCAGCTGTGCTTAGAAGGCTTGGGCACCAGTCCCAGATCTGCTATGACAAATCTTTTCAGCTCTCTGGGCTTCTGTTTCACCTCCCACTCTTTGGCTCTCTTATCTAGTCAGATTTAAAGTCACAGGGTCAGGAACTCTCATATATGGAGCCTGTTACGTACACACCAATGCTTGTGCTACTGCTCCTGCTACAACCGCATGAATGGTGGATTTTCTGCTCCATCCTGCCCCATCTGTCAGCCCACTATAGAGATTTCTGAAGTCTCTCAGCCTCCTAAGACAGCTAGCTCCATGAGAGAAGGGAAAATGAGGGAGCAAATCAATAGGGAAATGATTTTTGTTTGCATTCTCCATGCAGAGCCCGAGTGGTTAGTCTGGGGAGTGGGTGAAACTGAACTGTGACTATAAGCATTGCAGCCACTCTTTGCTCAGCTGTGATTAACTTCTGTGAAAAGCAGAGCAGTGTACACCCAAAATACTGTTTGCTTCAAAGACCAGCAAGGATCTGAGGAGACTCAGATATAAAATAAATATAAAATAAAACTGAGAGAAAGGGAGTGAAGGGCTTTTGGGTTTTTTTAACCAGGATACCTGTTTTGAGAGGCCTCATTCCATGTCAGTCTGTTACCAGACAGAGGGGGAACCAAATGCTCCCTTTCCTCCCTGCATCTGTAGCTATGTTCCTGTCTAGAGAGTAGGTTGGGGAATTAGATATATTGTAGGAGGAACCAGCAGAAAGCAAGACACAGAGCATTGAGCCAATTTGAAAACTAGCACTTGCAGAGGTGGTGGTACAAAATCAACACACTTTGGAGGCAAAATGCTGGGAAAATAATTCTCAGAAAGAACTCAGAGAACCTATCTCATATTGTTTAATTTTCTTCTGCATCTGGGCCACCAGGGCTTCATGTATGTCCTTAGTAATCCATAAGGATAGCATCAAAGATACCTGACTGACTCATTTTCTTCTTCCATAGCATTTGACTGCTTAGCAACATGACTGTTGAACCTGTTGCATAACATATTTTGGAGGAAGAGCCTGAAGAATGTTGTGCAGAGCAGGAGTCTGGGTTTGATAGCAGACAGCAGGGCTGACCTGCTCTGTATTTCAGGTAATTTTTCTTGACTATGCTTCCCAGAAAACAGGAATAAAAACCTGGGGATTTTGCTGCCAAACCACATGGTGTGTCCATATTTATGACTTCTGTGACTAGATAGTGGTGCAAACACTGCCAAACAAGCACAGCCTCACTGCTGCCCTCTCCACCCCACTTTCTGCAGACCCAAGATCTGGTTATCCACACTTTCATGTGTGACAGCATTGCTGAATGCCATTGCCAGCACATCAGAGAAACACCTTGACAGGAAGAACAGCTGCTGCTGGTGGCTCTGTTGATAGTGATGAGGAAACAGATTCAGAAACTGTTTCTAGCATAGGGCTGCATTGTCAGCTTTCAGAATTTGGCCCCAACAAAGAGGTTCAAACTGAGCTTGGTTAAAGCTCTCTTATTTATACTAAAGGTCAGACCTAAATCCTACTGTGTCAGAGGGTGGCTGTTTCTTACCTGTTGAAAAATTTCTCCTGGGACATGTCACCAGGCCTGGCATCAAAAGGGTGATTTTTGAGCCTTAGAAATCTCTTCTGTGGGTTTTGTGCTAAGAGTGACTGAAACTTGCTACTGGTTCATTTCAGCTACATCCACCGAACCGTAACTCACTACTGCACACAAGTTCAGCAGGAACATTCCCAAAACCCCCGTAGAAGAAATTTACGGTTGCTCAACGCTCTGTTACTGGCGGCCACAACTGTGTGTGCTCCACATGTCTTTGTAATCACTTAATGACTCATTTCCTTAATCTCTCATTTCCTATAGCCTTATTACAAGCAATTCATAAACCCAGATCCATAGCCGTTCTCTGGCTGTAGTCAGGAAGCACTGAACTGACTGCATCTGGTTGGTTGGCTGAAGTACCCCTCTCTATTCTCCTCTGAAACTTTCCACTGGACCCTGTCTTTTGCTGCAGTGACACCTACTGATGAGGTAAGAGTGTATTAACTACATGGTCCCTTGATGCCAAACGCAGCCAGCGACCACTTCCTGGTACTAACCAGATGTTTCTGCTCTTTTGGAGCAAATTTCACACTACACTGGAAGAAGCTTTGCACAGTCTTGACTGTAACACGCCAGTGGCCAGCAGACCTGAACAGAGATCAGTGCAGCAGGAGGAAATGGCACTTCATGACCAGGCTTCTCATTCAGCCATCAACCAACTTATGGCCTTGGGGTGCAAATCTTGCAAGGCAACATCCCTGGGCATGCTATATGGCACTGAGGAAGCAGCCAAACAGCTAGCATGCCTTTGCTTTCCTCTGCAGATCCTTTTATTTTTCTTGAGAAATAACTACTGCCAGGAAGTTGTAACCCTGATACCTCCTCAAAACACCCCATGGTGACTGAGAGAAGGGGAGTCAAAGCCTAATCCCTATTGCTTGGTGCTGCCAGGCCAAGGTTTTCTCTTCCTGTGAAAAGTGTTTCCCTTTCAAACGTCAGTCTTTTCCCTATACAATTACTTGGAAAAAATCAGCTTTAGTTAAAACACTACAAAAACCAACCTGCAGCACCTCAAGAAGAGAAGAAATGGGGTTAGCACTCCAGAAGGTCAAGAGAAGAGTCAAAGAACGAGTGAAGGAAATAAGGACAGTTTCTGACTGGAGACCTTGGGTTTAGCCTAGTTTGCCATGAATGTTATCTGTTCTCTAGTATACCTAAACATTGATTCATGTGGGAGACAGCATGATAAAGGAATGAACATAGGGTAGGATTAGATAGAATGGGATAGGTTAGGAATTGTCAAAACATTCCTCAATCTCCCCTTCTGCTTTGAGATCCTGTCTGGCTGGCACTGCAGGTTAACATCTTAAATCTGAGGCCAGCAACCCAGAGCCAATGGATAAAGTGTTGTAAATCCATGATCCCTATTGGGATCCTTGAACCATGATCCACCATGGGATCCATGAACCTTTCCTTCCTGTCTGTGAAGGAAAGATCTTCAATAATTGCACAGAGGCTTTGGGACATAACAGGTCCACACAAGAGGAGGAGTACTGAAGAGGTTCTCTCTCACACTAGAAAACCTGGCTGCATTTTAATCATTGCTTATAGGATTGCAATGCCTGAACATGAATTCCCCATGTCATTTTGATGCAGAAGCAAAGCATCTTCACCATCCATCTTCCACTTTACCATCAACACAGCACAAACACAGTAAGAAACTAAATGACCTATCCAAAAGAGGATAAAAGAGGAGCTTCCTGAGATGCGACAAAGTAAAGCAGAATCTACTTACAGCCTGCAATAAGGCTTTTGCCAAAAGGTAAAGGACCTCAAATAGAGGTCTGTTTTGTCCTACAAACAGAAAGGACCTCAGGTACATGTTATTAGCTACTGGCTGCATTATGTCAGGTACTATATGTTGTACCACCTCTTTCTGGATGGATTCTACTCACCTCTGCTGCCCACTTTTCATGTAAATTCAAGGTCTTCTGGGCGAGAATCTGAAATCTCAGTTTTGTTTCTGTGACTTCTCTTGTAGGACCCTTCAGAAAAGAGGCCCTACCTTGAAAACTTGAGTCTTTTTGAGGATGGCAGGTGGTACAAAAAGAGAGAAATCATGGATGCAAATCCTTTCATCTTTGAAGAAGCTCCATGGTGAGATGATTGGGGTCAGCAGTTTGAAAAGGTCTTTAGCTTTTAAAGAAATTCTGTCATGGCTGATGGGGACATGGACAAGGGGCACCAAACCACAGGGTTTCCACAGGGCCCACAAACATAAACAGCAAGATCCTTCATGGATACCAAGAAAATCACAGCTGATAGAGTTCAGGGGAAGAGAAAAATGTCATGGTGGTGCAGACAGATAGACAGACAGACAGACAGACAGACAGTAGAGTGGTTTTGTAGTGTCTAATTTGTTAGAATAATGCAACAAGACAGATCACATAACATGAAAACCTTATCTAACTACCCCTGTATAGAACCTGACCTGGTGCTACAAAGAGCTCCAGTGTTGTCAGCTGAGAAATCTCAGTGTTTGCTCTGAGATCTCACAGTACCCCAGCACAAGAAGCCATGGCATCGCAGCAGATTATCTGTGATTTCCAGCTTTTGCAGGCACAAGAGGTCAGTGCCACAGCGCCTGCAGGGAATGTGACTTTTCAGCTGTCTTGCTCTACCCAGTAAACTCTGACCTTTGCACAATCTAATATCAAAGAACCAATTATTCTCAACACTCATATATTTTTCTCCATAGACTCAATGCCACATGGTTGCCGGGGGCAAGGCACCATGCTAATCAAGGCAATAATTCAAGGGAAGGCAGTGGGGGGCTGTCATGATCAAGAGCCTGGGGTTCCACTTCTGCCTCTCAGCCGCAAATATGGATTCAGTCATGCCTGCTTGTTCCCTCCATCTGCCCCAAGTCTGTGCCATGATCCTGTCCTGGTGTAAGCTATATAAAGAAATTAAAGGAGATACACCAGTGTATCCCACGATCTCTTGCCATACTCAAGTTTCCCTGTCACCTATAGGTCTCCTCTTAAAAGAGGCACTGTTGTCCAGTGCTTATTTATCTTTTCATTCCTCAGCACCCAGAATTAGCTCTCCTCTGTCCTTGTGCCTCCAGCAACTGGAGCCATTGGAAAAGTGACACTAGGAAAGTATCACTGCCTCGGTGGGATGGGGAAGAAAAGAGGAGGCTGCAGTCCCACATGACAGACCCATCCAAATATCCCACTGCTCACTCAGTGTCCACAGCCTCTTTTGGCCCTCACCTCTCACCACTGCATACTGTGAGCTCACAGCATCAGGATCAATGAAAAATGAAAGACCCATCCAGGACAGGCTCTTGCTTCCAACAGCAGGAATATGGAGCTGACTATAATTTTCCCACCCAAAGGCGTTAATGTGCAAGAAAATGCATTAAATGTCACAAAGTGCTGACAGCTTGGCTCACTGTGACCAACAAAATCCTGAAGCTAAGGAGTGAGCTCATTTCCCAGTTGTGTTGGGTATTAGCCCCAACCCAGGATGTCAATATAGATAAATATATCTCAGGGTATAACTGAGCCCGTACAGGTCAGAAATTCAGTTTCAATTGCATTAGACCAGTGACTTTCCCAGGTTAATGTGGTATCACACTGTGGCCTCAGATAGAGTAAGATGAAGAGAACTCACTTGGTTAACTTCTAGGAGGGAGATGTTTTACTGATATTTTATATGTTTTAATAGTGTTGTTGACTGTTCTGTCACTAAGTCTCAACGTCTTTTAAAGTGGAAAGCGTGGAGTGCCGAGTGTGCTGGAAAATCATTCATCCCCTGGAGACAGGTGGGGTTAATTCTGACTAGCACAAACCTAGTGGGGAAATGGAGAAAGAAGATAAACACTTAGAAGAAATAGAAGTTGATAGATTTCTGCACAGTTAAACCTGACAGGTAGGATTGTGCTTCAAGGTAGTTTGTCTCCCTTGTAGTTGTTCCAGATTTCTTTGTTGCAAACTAAAAACATCTACAAAGGACCTGCAAGCTTCATATCCCACTTGTACTGCATGGAGGTGATGACTGCCCTTTAAAAGAGCTCAGGATTATTCAGTGGCACATCCTGGGGTGTAAATCAACTCAAATTTAACCTTAATCATTATGGGTAATCAGTGGAAAGGGTTCAGTTCAGACTGCAAGGGTAAAAACAGCCAAGGCTGAAAGTACTCAAGGCTTCTGAAGGAACAAAATTTTGAGGCAGGGATGTTGGTGGCTAAAACAAAAACATCATATTTCAGGAAAAAATACTAAATGCTCAGATTATAAAGCATTCCAACATGCATATGTGAGCAGTCTTTCTCTTCGATAGCAGGATATAAATGCTTCCTTTATTTCTTTTTGTAAACATAGGAGAAAATTTCAACCTGGATAAATTTGATT
Source organism: Haemorhous mexicanus (assembly GCF_027477595.1). Taxonomy (NCBI): domain Eukaryota; kingdom Metazoa; phylum Chordata; class Aves; order Passeriformes; family Fringillidae; genus Haemorhous; species Haemorhous mexicanus. Next base: position 14,794,772 of record NC_082348.1, read on the forward strand.
TTGAATTAATAAAGTCAATAATCCCAATCCCAAAAGGAACTGCAAAACATGAGAGCAGAATATAAGAGCAGAAATACAAAACACTACAACTGAAATGACTGCTTGTCTCCTTCAGCATTAGAGTCCTTAGAGAATTAGAGCTGCTGTACACCAAAAGCAAAAGTATTACATACCAGTGCTCTTAAACAAACAGAAAATGAAAAGGAGAACGTTAGAGGCAGAGAGACCTGAAAAGATAGAAACAAAATGTCCTGCCTTCTTGATATCTGTTTGTTTGTTTTGTTTTGTTTTTGTGGGTGTTTGTTTGTTTGTTTGTTTGTTTGTTTTTAAAGGAAATAAGCTATGGGAGAAATCTAAGAGGACGACTCCTGGTACCCAAATGGAAGATGGAAGTTAAAATTTATCTAATCAAGACTCTGCAGAATGTGTATATTGGGGAAGAAAAGAGAAAGAGAAACTTTTTCTTACCAGAACACACATATCTGAGCAGCTCCTAGGTGGAAAACATTCCTCTGGTGTGGTTTGCGCAGGTCCTGTTGGGTAGTAGGATCCTCCAGCCAACAAAGGCAATGTGCTGCTGGTCCTGGCCCACATGACCTTATCTCTCTGTGTCCATGGCCTTGCTCCTCCAAGGAATGATGCATCCCTGTAGATTTCTGGCCATGTTTGCCCAGTGTCACCATCACTGATGCTTCCCAGTCTTCAACTTTCTGGTCTAAGTTGTGAATGCATTGAGGCTCCTGCAGTGTGAGTGTTTTAATTGAGTGTTTAGTGTTGGCTTGGAAGGTCAGGAAAGTTAGTCCCACAGGATTTATATTGAAAGCCTTCAATTCCTACAATTTTCTACATCTGTCTCATACTTCTCTCTCTTTCATTTATTACACTTCATTAATTGTTTTTCTTTTCATTGGAGGCGTAGGTGAGAAAAAAGCAAGTGAACCACTTCCCACGGAAGCAAAAAGTATCTCTAAGTTGCCCCATGAAATGGATCATTCCCTGATTTAGGAAGAGGCTGTGAACACATCCTGGCAAGTGCTGAGAGTGCTGCAGGGGCCAAGTCTCTCCCAATTATTTTGCCTCCCAAGATCTTGTCTCCTGGCTGGATCAGACCATGCGAGAAAGAAAATGCTGAAAAGAGGAGGTGGGTGAGAGGAATGTATTTCTTACTTTGTTTCAGAGGCAACTCCATAAATCTCCACACATTAAGGTCTTCCATATGTGGATTTTCAATATCAGCTTGTCACTTCAAGCTGTCTGACGTGAACTGTTGGATGGGGCTGCTGTCTTCTCCAGGGCTCACTCACATCCCACCCAGATGCCAGAAAAGGTTGAAAAAAACAGTGAAAAATGCAAAAGGTGACTGTTCAGAGCATAGATGTTTTCCAGAGTTGCAACCTATTGACCTATTTTCATCAGGCTCAGTGGCATAGACTATATATCAGGTCCGGGGAACCTCGACAGACGAAGGAAAAGCATAGTCTAAAAAAAAAATTCTAATGAGGAATTTAAAGCTACCAAATACGACCTTCCTCAGCTCTCCCAGATCTTCCTGTAGATCTAGCAGCTAAGTTAGGCTTGGAGATTTCTGACTCATTTCACAGAAAGGTGCTTTGGAGTTCAGCAGGTGACTGCCTTCTATTTTTTTCTTTGTTGGGGAAAAATAAAAATGTATATGGGCTTATAAACCATTCTCTTCCTACTATTATGTTTGTTATTATACTGAGCTCAAGCGCAAAAGTTACAGAAGCAGGTAGGAACAGAATGGGAGAAAAACAGCACTGAAAACCTGAAGTGGGCTTTGAGATCTACTCAAATCCCAGCAGCATAGGTCTCAGAAAGTTCACAAGTTCATATTTGAAGCTCAGTTTTGTAGCTGCTTCTGCTGTTTATTGGATGCAAAAAATTGCTAAATCCTGGATCCTAGAACTGAGCATTAATTATCTTTCTGGATGCCAGTCCATAGCTTGAGTTCATCTAAGCTCTTGCTGATTAGGGAATGAGTAGGACCACTGGAGGTGCAAATACTTGATTGTTTATAAGCACTGGGAACCACTAAAGAAATGTATTTTTTCCCCAAACTTCTGGATTTGTGCAAACAGATGTTTAAAATGAATGCTGTAGGACTCATAGCCACAGGTTACTTTAGAAAACAAAGGCAGAAGTGGATTAAAACCCAGATATTTTTCAGGAGATCAATTCTTCCACTGGTAAATAATGCAACGGCCTAAATCCGGCCTCCAGTTTAGGAAGCTCCTAAACAAGGGATTGCTGAGAGGGTAGGATGGGGAGATGCTATCTTAAATGTGACTTTTGAGCTCTCCTTTTACACATACACTATGGGTCATATTGCAGAAAGTGTGTCCTGGTAGAGATGGCTGATCTCACATGAAACTTGGAGAAAAGTGAGGACAAAGAGTAAAATATGTCTTCTTTTTTACCATGTAAAGAACCTTGATTCAAACAAGAAGGTAGTCAAGTTGAAACTGCAAAGTTAACTTCCTCCAAAGAGCTGTATGTAGGGTTAGGCAAACACCCCAAATGAACAAGGCCTTCCTAAGGGTTTTGTTGTCTTGGTACTCCCATGGGAGCCTTGCTGTGATATTTGAGAACCTATGGCTGCTGCAGCTAAGATCCAGCTGTGAAAGTGATGATACGCAGTAGTGACTAGGAATAGCAGGGAACCAATCTTCAGTGACCCAAATGCCTCTCGTAGTTCTCTAAAAATTCTTTCTTTGACTGCATTAACAGCCAGACTTCCATTCAATACCAATGGGGTACATTGAGGGTGGCTTGTACCTGGGGATAGATGTATCTTTCAACTCGATTTTTCTGGGGTGATATAGGCTCTTTTGAGCTCTTCTCAGGCTTTGAATTCTGCCAACTATTATCAGTTGGGAATTAAAAAAAAAAAACAACTAGAAAAACACTGTTCCAGTTGGCCTTAGCTCACCAACCAGTTCCACACAGAGTCAAATACAGCTGTCAAGCAGTAATGTGTTTTGGTTTTTTTTCCTCTCCCTGATTATTCCTGGGCTGAAGCTGAGCTGATAACCTCAGAGACTGTCTTTTTGGGCTGGCTGAAGACCAAGAATGTAATTTCACAAAGAAGTGCTGACGTTTCAGAAGCAAGGTTTCACTGCAATGTGGAATGAAACTGGGAAGTTTTAAACACTGTCAAGGGACAGTGAATGCCCTCAGCAGCTCCTTCCTCTCTCTGAATTTCCCCACCTTTCTCCTGGACTGCAGAGTACCAATCTGCCCTGTGGAAAACATGGGTTCAGATCAGGAAAACATGGGTTTCCTACTCAATTTTAAAGCTTTCCTGTCCAGAAATTCATTGGACTGTGGGGCATAGCAAGTAAAACTATGTATTTCTTGCATGCCAGGACAGATTAGAGGAGCAACTATGCAACACAGTTTCCCTTTGTCAGGAGGGGTGAGACTCCTTGGGCCACTAGCATGAAATTTCCAGCTGAGTTGCTTTGAGGCTTGGGTGTCCCTATCAGCCCATAGCGCCTCCTCTTTCCTCTTGAAATCTTTGAGATAGTCCTCAAAATGCCCTGTTTTTTTGGCAGGGGACAAAGTTGCAGCAGCAGATAGTCCATGCCTCCCCATCCTCCCTTCCTGGTGTCAAAAGGCACAAGGGAGAAGCTAAACATGGCAGATTTCCAGACTAATCAGAGAGGCATGTTCCTGTCTTTGCTGACAGCTTTTCTATCCTCCCAAGTATGGTGTGGCCAAGGTGGAGACTGGGGCTGCTGGAGAGCCAGGTGCTAAAGGCTTTCCATATCCATCTGGGTGCATAGCAGAGTGGCTTGCATATGATGCAGACAATGATCTGCTCTCCATTAGCCTGCTTGGTGGATCTGTACCACAACAGCCCGCCCTGCATGGTATTGCCACATTTCCAGACAAGTAAAAAATGCAGCTAAAACTTTGAAGGTTTGTTTATAGCTCAAATTTTTCCTCAGTACATTTGTTCCTCTTCTTGTCTGCATGCAAATGTGTGTCAAGGGGGAAGGGAATGCTTCCTAAAAGAAATTAAAAAGTTCATGGAACGGTGTCTGCTGTCTTATCTGACAGTATTTCACCACTCCAATGGAGAAAACCAGGTCTAGACATCACAGTGTATGTGGGGGTGGGGGGTGAAGGAGAGGGAGAAAAGAGAAAAAAATTGCAATATTGTTCTTTAAGTGGCTGATTTCCTTCCTCTCAAATACCAAACAAAATTTTAATGATGAAACCTGCTAACAGCTGGGGCTAATTTGGAGGTTATTTTTATGGCAAGAGCAGCAAGACAATAAAAGGTCAGTCCCAACTGCGGCTCAGTTCAAGCATTTATTTCAGCAGACCCTCTGAAATAGTCGTGCTCTGAACTCCTCCATCCCCATTGCATCACCTCTGCCTGGTAGCTGGCCTGTCGTGGGCATGGGATCACAGGCCACATATCTCCTCCAAAGGATGTGGAGGCTGCTGTAACTCCTTGCTTAGCAAATCACAAGGCAGGGCCAAGGCCTGCAGGGTTCACTTGGGGACTCTCTGGAGATGTCGTCAGTGCTTACATTTATATGTCGTTGGATTTTCAAAACTTTTCCGCTTTGCTGTTGGTTGGTCCCTGTCTCTCCAGGGTCTTCCTCATCTACTGTGGAGAAAGACTGCTGTCCCAAGGTTTCTCAGGCTTCATGGGAGTTTAGGAACAGTTTACTGCTGCAAGATGCATGGCTCTCTCTGTGTAATAAGATGGAAAGCAGCTCACTCCTAGGGCTAGGAGGAGGGCTGGACTGCAGGACTTGAGCCTGGACAGGGATTGAGTTTTTTGGGAAAGCCACTTTTCCAGCCCTGAGCCCGGTGTACCCATGTTCCCCAAGGAGCACCCATGGTGAGGCATGGGGTGGAGCAGGAGTCCCACCAGCCATCAAGGGAGTCCCACACCCCGAGGCCAACATTTGGCAGGGCGGAAGGAACGTGACAGACACAAGCTTAGACTTCTGGCACTGGCTGAAGCTTAAATAACCGCCATAGGCTGTTAAACCAAAGCCACTGGCTCTGGGGAGAGAGGAGGGCACCAGCCGAAGGGCAAAGAAAGCCTCCTTTCAGGAGTGAGAACCAGCACCTCTCGTGACGCTGCCATATAAAATCATGCAGCACCTGTTAGATCTTTTCTCGCTCTGCTCTCAAGACGCAGGAACAGCTTGGCTCTATAAAAGCCTCAATGTGTTTGTTTTCATTCTGAAGAGCTAATCCAAACCCCTCTCTTCCCAAAGGACAGGGAAGGAGGGGCTGGAGGGGGTATTTTTTATTTTTTTCCTTCTGCTGGGGAAACAGGTTGGAGCTGTTAAAATAATTGGCAGCAGTAGATTCCTGCAGGTTTTGGCTGCATTTTAAAATAGAGAGGTTTTCTTCTTCTCCCTCTCTCCCCTTGTTTTTTGTCTTCTGATTTAGCCATAAAATTGCCACTTATTACATTAGCAGTTGCAGAAAGCAGGAGTTTTCCTCATTAGAGTGGCTCCTGCTCACAGTCTCTGGTAATATCATTTGGTTGGAAGGACCTTGCCAAAAGGCTATAAAACCAGCTGAGGACTCACACAGCAGTGTCAGGGGGTTGCTTTATTGGTTACTTTGGTAACACAAAAGCAAAGCTTCCCTCTCTTTTCAGGACAGGGCGATAGGTTTAGTTTTGGGTCTATTTCTACCTTCTCTTGTCTTGTGAAGAACTTTGCAAACAAGCAGCAGTGGGGGACATGGGAGGACAGGAGAAGGCCCACAGCATGTGTCAGGTCTGTCACTGAGTGTTGTGGCTTTCAGGGAAGCCAGCTCAGCTGCGTGCATCCCCACCTGCATCCTCCTGAAAACCATCAAGGGCCAGCAGCATGCAAGGCCACACCTTTCCCAGTCCTTAGAGCACACATGTCACATACTGATACCCACCTAAGGCAGTGAGTGCCACCTTCCAGCTGGGACCAGACCCTTCCAGTGGTGGGCAGATGGCAGGGTCTATAGCAGCCCTGGAGCAGCATTGCTGGGCAGCAGGGAGCACTCCCTGCCTCCTCACTGGTGTAACCAGCCAGGCAGCTCACAAAAAAAACCCCAAAACAACAAAAAACACCCCTGCATCTCACTGAATTGATTGTACCTGCAGCCCTTTTACCTAGATTAGAGTCTCAGCAGAGACCCAGTTTTCAGGGGATTTCCCCAGCAGCTCTATTGCTCTTTTTCTTAAATCCATTAAATTTGAAAGAGTGCTTCAGTCCTCAACGAAGTGGAAGGTGTGTTACCAGAGCAGATGAGATCACGTTCTGAGTTGAGTCCTACTACAACACCCTCATCAAAACTTACAGAATAATTCAGAAAAGAGGGGCAAAAGGAAGTCTTGCCCATGTGCACCACCAGCTTGCTAAAACTCCTCTTGATGACACAAAAACACCTTGTAAAGCTCAGGGGAAAATATGTCCGGAAGATATTGTAACTTTGCAACTCCTGAAGAGATGTGTCCTTATCAAAACTGTCTGGTCAGGCGTAGATTTAGACTCTGGGGGCCACAATGCATCTCTGGCATAGTCAGAATTACTGGCGTTTCTGCTTTGCTTTTTACCTCCATGGACTTCAACCCAGCCAGCCAAACATATGTGTATTGCAGTTGAACAAACCTTCCTCTGAAATGGACCTAAATTTTACTGTGGGAGCTGGATACCTCCCATTTTGGGGCCAAACTTGGATGGAATGCTGTGTTCTTTAGCAGGCTCCCCTCCTCTCTGAGCCAACAAGTGGCAAAGCCCAAGAGTTGCAGGTGGCCAGAGCTTCAAAGCCCAGAAATACATCTGCTTCATTCCTTGCTGTGAAATTCTAGGAAATTCTTCAGTTTCTGAGAGTCCTGATTTAAAGAGCAGCTAGATATTGGCTTGTCATTAGACATGGTGCAGTTTCTTCTGTGGCTGTGTCTGGAGCTGGAGTACAACAAGCAGGCAAAGGACAGACACTTGGCTGTACACCTACAGAATCCAGTCCTCTCTATCCCAAACTGGCAAAACTGACTGAAGCTTTCATTCTGATACTTCATCCAGCATGCCCATTGAAAACCTCCCTTTGTTATAGCCCTGTCAGGAGCAGTCCTCCCAGCACCTCCACACAATCAACCATCCAGTCAATCTTGCAAAAATCAGGCTGTCAGCACAAAGTTTCAGCAAAGGGTTCGGAAGATTGTAGAGTCCTCTGCCCTTTCCTTTGTCAGCTCCTCCTACCCTTCCCTGAACTTTTCTTCTCTTTGGCAAGCGAATTCAGGAGTCAGTTCCATGACTTTATGGACAGATCTATATAAAACAGTGACTCAGTCTGCACTCACTTACTGGCAGAGATGTATCAGCTGCAAACAACTTTAAAATGGTGAAACAGAAAAATTACAATTAAACAGAAAAAGAAAACATTCAGGGCCAAAAGTTTGGGGTATAAAGTCTTCCTTATGTGTCAGCAGTTTCTGCTGTTTAATATTAGAGATGGACCCAAAGAGTTTCTTTATGAGTCTCTTCTCCTTCAAAGCTCAAATACTGACTCTCAAGAGGATTTCTGTGTCTTTGTCCAGAACTCATTTCTACCTACTTTCAGTGTAAAGCTCATATTAAAATAACAAGATAGCAGTGGCTGTCAGTGTGGAGAAGGTGTAATCTACTCATTTGATATTTCTTAGCACCAAAATCCCAGCTGCAAGCAGGGATCTTAGTTGAGGATGGTCCAGAAAGGTTCTTGTTCTGAACACCTGGAGAATATTGTGCTGCTCATTGTCAAAAAATGCAATCATTTTTGGTCACTTTAAGTTACAAGTCTCAGGAAAAAAAGAAACTGGTAGTGATTTGAGATGCTTTTTTTTCTCCTCCCAGAAATTAAAACCAGTGCCTGGACTGGTGCCTTTGAATTTATTTATCTTTTTTTTAAATTAAAACAACCACTTAAAAAAAAAAAAAAAAAGCACCAGTTACTGCTTTTACTTTAGCTAAAATTTTCTGGCAAGTGTCATGCTAGGATTTTTTTTTCTTTTTTTTCTTTCTTTTTTTTTTTTGTATGGGAACTTGAGGGGCAAGTTGGTGTGAGAAACTTTCCCAAATAATCTATGTAAACCACACCAAAACCCAACAAACTCCACCAGTCTGGAAAGGTCTGGGAGTGAGAGGAAGGCACATCTGCAGACAGGCTGGGGACATCAGCAGTTTTCAGCTGGCTGCCAGCAGCAGCAACGGCTTCTGCATTCCCTCAGGCGACAGGGAGTTGGATTTGGTGGTTCTGGAACCAGCAGAACACCTGGTCTGGGCAGCCTTTGGCTTCTTCATGGAGGATTTGAAGGGAGCCTGAGGAACTGGGGCACTCCTCCCTTGTGGGCAGTCTGGGCACCTGACGGCTGTGGGCTGCTGGGGAAATCCCGGCCAGCGCCTCTCAGTACTGCAGGCAGGTGTCCAAACCTTTGGGCCAGAGGGCAAGTGAGTCCTTGAAACTTTACTGCGGACACAGGAGAATTCCCCTTGGAAGGCAGGACTCCAGGGGGAAGTGAAAAAACCAAGATGCATCAGTACAAGCATCTTTGATGACATGAATCAGGACAGAGCAGGCTCAGGGTCAGACAGCACAACCTTCATGTTGAAATGAGGCTTTTTGGGGGGCTTGGGGGGGCATTCAGAAAAATAGTCAATTCTCATTGAAGGTCTACATCCTGCATGCCTTCGGACGAAACAGCACACTGCCCTCTCTTCTCTGAGGTCCTGTATCCCCATCACAGGGACAGCAGCATTCCGTGCCAGCACTTATGGAAGAGCCTCCTTAAGGCTTGGGCAAGGTACCAAGTACTTCCACCTGCCCCCAGAGAGAGTTTGAAGCCTAAATACCCCCAGCATCCGCCTCATAGGCACCATCGTGTCTTTTGTTCCAACTCCAGTCTGGAGAGGGAAACATGGTCCTACCTGTTCAACACAAGCCTCAGTTCACCACCTTTCTCTTAGAGGTTGTGGTATCTCAACCTGAAGCCAAGCCTCTTTCCTGCCATTTCTTCCCCCCCCCCCCCCCCTTCCCAGTTTAACTTGTTTCCTGTTCTGACATTTGTAGCAAATGTGTGTCTCTTGCTTTGTCCTGTAAACTCCATGTGACCATGGGAACAGTTCCTGACCCAGCTGGCAGCCTGCGTGCTCTTCTCATTAAACTTTGACTCTCGCCTCAACTGGATCTTTAGGAAACATCCAGGTGAGCACAGCTGGGAAAGCACTTCCATTCACCTTGAGGATGCCTATAGCATTGCTTCCCAGTCTGCCTTTCAACAGGGGAAGCTTTATCCCACGTACCTGCTAAAACACCAACCTGCTCCCCACCACACTGCCTCTCCTCAGATCAATCCCATTCACAACTGCCTCCCCAAATCCTTTTCTCAGGGCACACAACCATAAGAAAACCAGTGGAGTTCTGCAAGATGACTGGTACGGGGAAAGCCTGCACCAAATTACAGAAGGCCAGAATTTATGGGCAATGGTATTTTGTGAAGCAAGAAACTTCCTATTGAAACTGTCAGAGCATATGAAATACTTTTGCCAGTCAAAACCAATGGTGCACGGGCCCCTGGTTCCCAAATTTCTGCAGAAAACTTCAAAGCACTGTCATGTGGCTTGAAGGCCCACATGGATCCCACCTGTTTGTTAGCCCAGCCAGGTGATTTAGTGTTCCTCAGACACTTCCCTCACATCAACTCACAAACTGGGCAGGCAAACGGCAGTGACTGCAGTCAGCACCCACCTCTTGTGCTTGCAGCCTCCTGGTGCACCAGGAGAGGAATGGGGAGGGAGGCAGCAGGGTTTGCCAGCAAGAGCTGTGTTATGGCTCTGTGCAGTGTTGGACAGAAGAGCAGAGCAGCCTTCAGCCCTTCCTGAGAGCTGGAAGCAAAGCCAAGGAGCCCAGCTGAGGGGATCAGCATCAGGTCACCTTGCAACCCAGCTCCACACTGCTGAGGAACCAGGGTCATCCATTAGTTTTCCCAAATCCCTCTGTCATTCAGACCCCTGGAATGCCTGGTGGGGGTGGCCCCTGAAGTCAAGAGGGCAGACCATTTGGGAATCAACACCTTCTGAGCAAAGCATGCAAATCTTCCCCTCAATATCTGGGAGAGGAGGTGAGCTAGGTTACTGGTCCTCCCAGCTGACTTGGTCTGTCCAGCTGGGAGCTGCAATGAGCAAACTGGGTGGAAGAAGACAGAGGGAAGGTTTCTGACCGAGGAAATGAGTACCTCTTGCTGCTTTTGGAGGGTGCTGGCATTAGCCCAGAAGGAGGATCTGATGCCTGAGAGGGTCTGGGAGAGCCATTTTGTAACCACCAGCATGCGAGTTACTGTAAAATAAAGTCTCAGGTCTCCCCCCTGGGAGGACTGAGGAGCAAAGCGCTCTGTGCGTGTGCACGCACGGGCATGAACAGAGCGCGCTGCAGAGTGTCAACGGCGTTCTGAAGAACATGGTTTTGGGCTGTTCTGGGGATTTCCCAGCCCTGACAAAGAATTTAATTTCCCTCCACAGGATGGGAAAATTCAGCAGGGGATTGGTTGCTCAGGCCACTGCAGCAGAGCAGCTACGATGTGGAGGCAGGGTCTTCTGCCATCAGCAGCTGCACTGGGTCCAGTCACAGCAAGGAATGTAGGTTCATGAAAAGCATTAGGTCCCTGACTTCTATGGGCTTCCCCACCACGAATCCAGTCTTAACAGACCTGCAGCTAGGCCTGTCTGCTTTATGTGCAGTAACAGCCCCCAAATCTCACACTAAAGGAAGGAGAGGGTGGCAGAAGGTCATCTCTGTGGCCTAAGCTGGAGTGCAAGAGTTTCCACTGACAGGGCAGATGGCAAGGCCAGGCTTGCCAGACCACTACCCATTCCTAGCAGAAGAGAAAATATGCTTTTCAAATGAGAAATCTTCCAGATATACACTGAAAAAAAGCAGAAACTGAAAATGTGTGGGGGAGGGGAGAGAGAAGGAAAGCATGTGTGAAACATAATTTCCCAGAAAAGAAAAAAGAAAAAAAAAAAATCTCAAAAGTGAAAAATCCTTGGCACCAATTATGATAGTCCAGTTTCTTTGGGCAGGTTCTGAAAAGAATTTCACTTGCTTTGCATAGTGAAAAGAGCTTGGAGAAAGCTTTGAAATGAAGGTAAGTCCCAGTTCATGCTCTTTTCTGCAGTACCCCAGGATTGGGGGAACGCCGTGCAGCTGTCACCAGTGCCCTGTGTGACCTTCAGCAAGGAATTTAAATCACCTATGCCACAAGCTTAGTTGATATAATAGGTGATAACAGGATGAAAAAATGTTTTGATTTAAAAACCAAGATACAGTAAAAATATGTAGACTGGGATTCATCTGAAACATTTTTAGTAAAGCATCAACAACAAAAAGCTGTTTGTTTTATTGGGACATCAAATATAAATGTTCCAACTAGTCCAAAAAAAGCCTTTTTGTTCAATATTCATGGCTTAAAAAGGTGGGGAGAAAAGTATTATATCTATTTAAAAAAAGTTAAACATAGATACATCTATGTAAAGTTTCAAAACAAAAACATGAATAATTTTTTGAGATGTCAGACCAATTTAGTTCTTAACCTAAGGAATTCAATATGAGTGATGTTAGTTGAAATCAGTAAGTATTTTTGAAGAGGATAGATAGATAGATAGATAGATAGATAGATAGATAGATAGATAGATAAGAATTCATCAGTTCAAAAAGCCAGCAGTACCTCCCAGCCTTACAGGAATTTGGGGATAGTTAAATCAGACATATGAAATCCACAGAAACTATGTGACAAGATGCCAGATAAGTGTCTCAGAAAGACAGGATTTGATTGTCATGGGCCTGTTCTCATGAAAAATAAAAGGCTCCAGTTTCTGTACAATTATGTACAGACAAGACATGTGTTTTCACTGCATGGCACCAAGCCTGGAGTATATTTTTTGCTTCTGAATTACAAGGAAAACTTGGCATGAGGATGACCCACACAGCAAGAAGTGGGCAGATTTAATACAGATGAATGGGATATTCTTTCAAATTCAAAAACTTTTAGTGTCATAGCTGTTTTTCCTTTGACCTATCTATAGAACACCCTCATAGGGACCTTCTGAGATTGGGTTGGGATTTTTAGGTGTTACCACTACAGATTTATAAAGAAAAAAAAAAAAAAATCTTAGCGCCCTTCCACCTATGCCTGGGATTCTGCAGTAGCAGGACTTTTGAACTACCACAGTCTGCAAGAGAAGGCAAGATTGAGCTGGACAAGGAGAGGATTTTCTGCCTCTGCCTGTAGCCGCTTTTGAGGTTTCCTCTTTGGGTGCTCCTTCACATGTGTTGTCTCTATTTCATTTCTTTCAAGCCTGCAAAAACAGGAGGGTGAAGGTGCTTTTTCATCATGATCTTGTTCAGGACAGTGGGAATTCAGAGAGACGGGGATGTAATTCTGCTTCTCGGAAGCACCCATGTGTCTGTGCAACTCCTGCAATGATTAGGAGTAGCCACCAGGTTTGGAGAGTGTCAGAAATAGAGATTTTGAACTTCTCTCTGCTAGTCCTCCCTTTCCTGCCTTCCACAGTGATTCCCTCAGGACCATTTTCCAGCTCAGGTATCCAGATCATAGCCAGTCCTTGGCCAGCAGCACCACAAAGCCCTGATGGCTCTTTACCTCACTTCTTCAGGACATGCTGCTGAGTGTTTGCACCAGCAGCCTTCACTGCCTGTGGACCTTTGTTGGCAAACAGCCCATTCACCATCTTTCATGAGTGGCAACATAACCAACACGGAGAATTAACTTTGCTCATTTAGAGAGGAGGTTGGCAGTTCGTACCAGGAACAGCCGTGCTTCTTTCAAGATTTAATCAAGGTCTACAAACAAGCCAGAGGAAGAGGAACAGGCTTCACATAACAAGCTGACTAGTCTGACTCTGACATTTTCCTTCTGTATTCCCAAGGAACAGCCACTCCCAGGGAAAGCAGACAGCACAGTTATGCAGTGTTAGAAGTATAATTTGAAACCGTAACATAGAAGAGCCTCCCTTTTGGTGCAGGTCTCTGGATGATCTTTCCTTATGAATGTCACACAAAGCCACCACAGAGACATGTGTCCTTTGAGAGTTAGAAACACCAAACCTGTCTCATTGAGGACAAAAATTCTAATTTAATTTGTGTTCCAAAACGTCACTAATAGTAGAATGACCCTGTCCTGTCATATGAAGTTTCCAAGGACAGCCTGAAAAGTTTGCTTGAGTGCATTCAGAGTGGCCATGGGTGTGAAGTGTCACACACATAAGCACGTATCTATGTATGTATATATATGTACACACATACATACATATATATATATATATATATATATATATATATATATATATATACACTGCAACTGTGATGGACTGAAAAATCAGGCCCTCAATATTTATAACTTTGGCTCATACCCCAAGCAAAGCAGCCCTAGTGCAGAAGCTCTATTTGTGGCAATGGGATCTACACACTCCATTTTAGTTCTAATCCTAGGCAAGCTGGCAGACATAAGGTTTTATGGGAAGTAGAACAACTAATCCATGCTGAAGTGCACCACAGAAAGTTTCCTAAGTATAGCATCCCCTCAGAAATATGAGGGCTCAAATTAACCCCCTAAATCCCCTTTATCAAAGTCAGCCAAGCCTGGGGATGGTAAATTGATTATGTGGCCAGCTCCAGCAGATGAAGTACTTATGGGAGAAGGCTGTGAGGAAAGTGTAAAAAAAGGACTGAATTAGCAAAACTACTGACATGGAAATCTCCTGGAGCTTGAAGTCTGCTGAATCCACAGTATTCACACCAGAATTTGGGGAGACTTGCGTCTTGCTTGGACACCCTGATTGATTTGTAAGGAACAGCAAGAGAAGTCCCTGGTTGAAGCAGAACCTCGGGAATGTGGATAATTATGACCCTGCAGTGTTTGTTGCCCCTTGGCATTATTGCCCAACATGGGGTGTACTCTTTGTCCCCTAATATTCCCATCCAAATCCATGGCTGTGATCAGCTTTGCTCTAGTTTCTGGGCTGTACTAAATAATCAAAGAGAGGTTTCATTCCACTTTGTGAGTACTGGCTTCAGGCCAACAGTAAAGTGGAGGTCTGGTTACAAACTTTTTTAAACACAGAAATGTGGCCAGGTCCAGGCTTTCTGTTTGGACACATTGCTCCAAGTCAAGGAGAAATTTCCAGTTGTCTGGATGCTGAGTCAGCAGAAACACTGGGAATTAGCACAGGGTTTTGGTCTTTTTTTTTTTTGTTTTGTTTTGCTTCCCCTTCAAACCTTGAAATGGGCTCAAAATTTTTTGCAGCTTTGGCCAGTGGTTCTCATGTCTTCCCAGATGAGATGTCCAACAGGAGATTGCCAAGTGCCCTGGGAGTTTTCTGTGACCCTGACCATTGACCCAGAAAGGAGGGAGCTGAGGAGGGAGATGACACCTATCATGCTCTTTTCATGTGAGATCCTGGAGGGACTGACAACCAAAGGTCTTTTTTACCAAAGTGCAACTCACAAAGGAGCAAAGAAGGGAGAGGAATGCAATGAAAACATCTGATATAGAAGAGCTTTTGGTTAATATTTCTTTGCTGAACAATAGTTGCTTGTGGGAATTATTTTAATGTTTTTAATGAGTAATTATGGAGAATTAATGTTATCTAGAGGAAAATTTTCTGATAATGAAAAAACACAGATTTTGCCACACAAATTCAACCTCATGAATTCCTGAAGCAGGAGCAAGTTCACCAGCTTCTCTCTTCCTAGTGCCCCTGGAGTAAATAAGAAAGACTATAGAGCTGGGAGTTGAAAATTAACATTTTTTCAGTACTGATGGCTGCCACAGAGACTTCTGCTTCTACAGCACTGATCCAAATCTGGAGGTCTGACCCAGAGAACAGCCATCCACTGAAAAATACCTCCACTTATCTTCAGATTTGAGATCTCAGTGAAGACTCTTAGGCCCAGATTCACACAAGAAAGGTTGGTGCCATTTGAAAATTAAAGAAAAGATACTTCAAACAAGTTAAGGGTGCGATTTGGGGCTACAAATAAAAATTTAAAAAAACTCAAAAAAACCAAAAAACCCCCAAAGTATACCATGTAGAAAGGTCTCCTTGAAACCATTTATCAAGGATCCCAAAATCTCTCATCTCCTTGACCCTAAGAGCTAAGGACATAAATAACTAGAAAGACTGGTTGTAATTTCCTCTAATCTCAGATAATCCGATTAAAAAAAAAGGACAAAAACATGTGTCCCTTTTAGATTATTTTTGCTCCCCTTTTTCCTTTCTCTTTTTGTGCGTAGAACTTTTCAAGCATCATGTGATCAGAGGAGTAGTTGGGACAAAAAGCAGTGAGGAATTTGCCAAGTCTCTGTTGGGGTAGAAGTTCTGTGAGCTACAGCCTGAACAGTTTTCATGCACCCTCAGAAACCTATAAATGTTTTCAAAGAATATTTACTAGCAACCTTTTCACTAACATTTGCCAAACTCATTTGAAAAGGGAAGCAAAGTTTGTGTCAGAGGAGCAATTCCTAGCAAGGGAGCCACAACCTCCTTTGAGCTGCCTTGCCGGGGGTGGGGGGGAGGGTGGAGTGGATAGGGAAATAAAAAAGCAAGCAAAAAAAGAAAAAGGAAGAGGAGGCAGAGAGGGAGAGAGGGGAAAAGCATCTGTAAACCATAGTCTGCAACTTTAGCTTTGGAGCTCAAGATAATAAGACCATGGACTGACAAATTCCAAGAGTTTTTTTCTATTTATATTAGCTTGTATTTATTTATTCAATATGTGAGGATGTGATTCCTTGCATTAATCATTACCTTGGTAGAGCTTTTCCTGATACCTTTCCAAGAATAAAAACAAAAAAAGAAAAAGGAAAAAATAGACGCACAAAAATTTAGTGTAGATTGTAGTCTTTCATGGAATAATCCCCCCTTGTAAGAAAGGGCAGGACAAGTTGTTGGGACAGCCCTGTAGTCTAGGGTTTTATTTATATCATTGTTGCTGGGAGATTTGCAAAAAGGCGTGCAGATGCTCTCCTCATGGAAACAAACAGGCCAAGTTTGTGTCAGATTTCAGAGAAGGTCTGGATAAACCTCTCTGAACCATGTCACCCTTGAACTCAGTCCTGCATGTGGAACACCCCAGATTTCCACTTTGGTTTCTGTTCAAGGATAGGGTGTTTGAGAGCCCGGCCTTCCATCCTGCCCTACAACAGCCTTGCCCTGCCTTCCCTACCTATGGCAGATTCTCTGGAGATGCCCACTGGCCTAACAAGGTGCTTAGTGCCATACCAAGGTCCTAAGCTCTGGTGTAAAGCGGAGCACGTTCCAATGTAAGTGGACACTGATCTCGTTCAGACCTCCGAGTGTCATTCCAGTATGGAAGGGTAACTGAGATGTGTCATTGGAATCAGTCCCATTTTCCTAAAGAATGTGCAATTTATGTGTTTAGAGCCGGAATTAATAAGAGCCTCCATTCAGTGCAAGCATGAGTGATTGTTTCCATTGGATACCAGCAACAGAGGAGAAAGGCAGCAGCTGGAGAGATGCCCTCCAAAAAGCTATTAAGGAAAAGGAAAGGTGAAAGTGAGGGTCCTATACTGGGTTCCATTTTCATACTGGCAGAGCCTTCAAAGAAAAGGAGGCTCTGCTTTGCACTAGGAAAATGTCTCAGGCCAGGAGTAGAATCAGGCTTGGGTCAAACAGACAAAAGTAGTTCTGTGAGCTACCGACTTAAGGGTAGAAAGGATTCACCTGAGCTGGAGAAAATTCCTCTCTAGAGCAACACAAATGACAACAACAAGAGAAAGGGAGAGCTGCAGGTGTGACTCAGTTTCCTGAATGGAGAAGCTTTTTGAAATGCTTACAGTGCTGTATAGGACTGTTAAAAGTTGCACCCCCAGTCTTCCCAGGCACTGAACCATCTTCCTCTCCTCCATTCCTACAAATTTTATGTCTTCAAACAAACAATCTCTTCTACACCATAAACATTCATCAGTTGCCAGGATTGTAGGAAGGGAAGATAATATATTCTGTGCTTCTTTTGTGGTGACGGGTGAAGATGGCTTAACTGATGATTTCTGGTATGCTTTTGGAGCAGGTGAAACTTTAGCACTATCTAAGCAATGAAGTCTTCCCCTCCTAGCAGAGACATGTATCCTGGCCAGCATTGCTCACTTTAACCCATCAGCTTAAAATTCATCCTGACTTTGAAGTGAGTCATCCAAGTGGAGAACAGAAATCTCCAAGGTACGCAGGCTTCTCCCTGCCCATGTAGAACAGCTCACCACAGCAGTCCTTCAGACTCAGGGCCAGTCCAGGGCTGCGTGACTCAAATAATCAGGTTTCCATCTCCTGCCTTGGGAGACCAGCCCACTTTTAGGAAAGTTTTCCTCAAGCTAATTTTTCCTTTGCTAAGCCTTAACCCACTGCTCTTAATTCTCTATGTCTTGCGTTAGCCCCCCTCCACCCTGGACCTCCCCGAATGACTGATCTTTCTTCTTGGATGATCTTCAGATATTTGCACATCATTATTTTTCTCTCCTGCTAAGAGGTCTTGTAGCCCATAATAATGCTTTTGTGTCATAGTGTCTTGGGTCTTGTGTTTATCTGAAGCAATTTTCTTGTTTTCTTTTTAAGAAAAAAAAGTCAGAAAATATAAGTGGAAATCAAAATCAACTGGAGTCACTCACGAGTCAGGATGCCATTTGCCAAAATGTCTTCCAGGGTGCTTTTATTTATGGCTGACTTTCAAAACTGCAAATGAAGCAGCATAATGGAAATACTGGAACCACCTTATCTTTTTTCTACACTAATGTAGAGACAAGTGAACACACCAGGGATTCATGGGTATGATACTTTGACCCTGTGGGAGCTCAGCTGGGAATAATCAAACTCCCTTTTGTCGTAACTTTTTTCCTAGAACTTCCTCTGGTTCATTAGTAATCATCCTCACCATTCTTTTATATGCCTAGAATGCCAGGCATCCCAAAGGATACTTAGGTCCTTAACGCAGTATCCACTTGTTTGTATACTAGGAGCAGCAAGTGCTAGAGCAGAGGAGTCCCACATCTCATTTAGGCAGTATCAGCTCCTTGAACCGGAAGATGCATTAACAAGAAGATGTAAAAATCATGACAGAGCTAATGAGGGAATGGCCAGGGAAAAGGTTAAACACCTACAGTTAGACAAGGGAATCCACTTCTAATATTGACTCCTCTCCAATCCTTGCAAACAAGTTTGGATACCTAGTATCTTGGATACCTCTGGTATCTTGGATTTCATATGTCCCTTGTAGATATCTAAAATTAGGGTAGGAAGCAACACCAAAATATGAGAGCTGTACTTTAACTGTCCTCTGTAAAATGGACAATTTACAGCAATGAGTACTAAGAGGAGAAATATCCCACAAACATTCTGAAATGCTCATATACTTCTGACATCAAGCCACAGAAGTAGCTGCATTAGAGGGACTGAATTGTAGTTAATTTCCTCTTTTTTCTTTTGTTGGTCCTGTGTGTTAAATCCTTTATACCCAAAAGATAAAATTCCTGTATTAAATATTCCAATCCTTCCTATGGAGTGGCTCATGGTGGCTCTTTTGCCACCAACACTGAGGGTCCACAGAAGCTCTGAAGCCTGGTGCCTCTACTGCAACTACAGGTTCATGATTTCCAGACATTGTTCTGTGGATTTCTCCTAAGAGGAGCATGAATTGTGACTGCAATAAAATAGTTCATCTCTGACGAGCTTCTCTTGGACATTTCTAGCAATCAGTGCCTTGGCTGGACCACCCAGAAAATAACCCAAAAATTGAAAGGGACACCACTACTGTAGGAGGGGTGGTGGTTGTGAGATGGAAATTGGTCAGGATCTGAGAGTTAATGATGCTAATAACTTGGAATTTTCAGGAAGAAATTTTATCTCCATTTATCCCCATCAGCTGCAATGGCCATACCCATAGCATGACACTCCAGGCCCCAACTGTTTAGACATTATTGCTTGCCAACTTTTTTTTCCCTGCAACATATTGCATTCTTTCTAAACATCTGTTTGCACAGAGAGATGTGTTGAAAAGACTGTGGTTATTCATTTAATCACATTTTGACATGGCATCACTGAGTGATTATATTAGCAAAGCTGATGAGTTTTCTTTACAAAGGGAAGCCCCATGGAACAACATGAAACAGGCATTGTTGTAATTTTGCTGGAATGAAAGAGGGGAAAAACTCAAACCCAAAAAAAGCCCTTGCTCACGGCATGTCTCCACCCTGCAACGAAAGGCAAGCCAGAGATCTCTGAACAAGTCCTAATTAAGGCAGTAAGTTCACAGAGCAACAGGCAATACCAGGGGGACAGACTGCCTGGTCTCAAAGTAGCTGGATTGGCTGGATTCATGTGCCTGACAGTGTAAAACCCCATTGTTCCTTTGGAACAGAAGTGGCTGGGGCACAGCACTGCGTGATTGCAGCTGGACTTCTGCGCTCACATCTGGGGTGTTATGTCGTGATCCAGACTTCAAGAAACCTGTGCTCTGCTCCAGATCTGGAGCGACCAATTTACTATTTGTAAAAAAAACCCCACAAACCAGCTGTGTACAGCTCCAGCATGTATTCAGTACTTCAGTCTCCTCTCCCATATAGAGGCAAGGAGGGTGATTTGAGGCAAACCCCTGAAGGTCCTGCACTGCGAGGAACTTCCAGCTAAAAAAATGCGAATTACTGCTATTAACAGCTCGTTTGATTGTATAATTTGCTATTCTTTGGGGTCTGCAGCTTTTCTGTGGACTCCAAGCTCTGCATCTCTAGGAAGCATGATTTCAGAGCATTTTCCTACCCTTACAGACAGGGTCTAGAAGAAATCCTTAAGCTAACCCTCCTCTTTCTTTTTTTCTCTTCTTTTAGGTTGAAAAGTAGAACAGATTTAGGAGAGCTCTGTTTCTGCTGCTTTCACTGTGAATTTATTGCTCATGAAAGGAACTAGGCTGATAGCTCCAACAGCTTGGTTTCGTTCTCAGAAGAGCAACTACAGAGGAAGACATTGGCGGATCCCCCAGGGCCAGGCTCCAGCACTCGTGCAGAGAGTCAGCAGATGCCCATCTTCACCACAAACTCAGTTCTCCTTCTGAGCTGGCAAGCTGGGCCGGGACAGCCACGTCAATGCTACGTGCCATGGCACAGACAGGATCCTCTCTCCAGCGGCTGTCACCAGGAGGGTTGAGGCAGGGGGCAGGGGCCAGGGGGCAGCATTTTGTATGTGCTGAAATCTACTTTACATCCAGTTCCTGGAGGGCAGATGACCCTCCAGGGCCAAAATATGAGACTCCATGAAGTTAAGACTGTCTTGAAAGCTTGTCCCCAATTCAACCATAAGTCCCCAAATTCTTTTGTGTTCTCTTCTTCTGAAGGAGAGGTAAATATGCTCTCTGTGAGAATTTCAGTCTAAAAGCTATGCCTTGTATAGTGCTACACTAGAAGCCACACTAGATAATCTGCTGGTTTTCAGAGTGCACTGCTTCCTCCCCACAGCATCTGACTGACAATCCCAATAGAAATTAATGGTACAGACAGATGTCCCCTCTGCCAGCAACTGTGCTGATGGGAGAAATCTCTTCCCCTTATACTTGTCACACCTCTCTTGCAAACAGCTTCTCCCATTGCACGTTCCCTTACTCATTTCAGCCACAAGGAGCTGGATTAGAAAACTAATTAAATAACGAGGTCTTTGCAATTTTGTTTTAATCAAATTGCAAAGAAGTTGGAGAACTTTTACTCAAGCAGCTCTACTGCTGGGTGGTTCAAAATTGAGAATATGTGTCCACAGCCCGGACACCTTTTCTCCTCCAAGGGGCTCATGCTTAAATAGTGTAATGGATGCAGGTCCCTGGGAAATGCATCAGGGACAGGTGCTCTGCTGCTGATTGCTTTGTTTTTCCTCTTCAGTTCACTGGACTGCTAACCCCAGTCCCTCTCCCTTTTTGAGGTTGAATGGAAAGGTTTCCCATGAAGATGGGAATGCTAACTTGATGTCCTTTAGAAGGTTGTTTCATAGTAATCCTGAATTTCTATTTATTTATTAGATTTCCAGCAATCAAAGAGCTTTCAGGAGCAAGGATCTTCTGAGATCACAAACTTGCAGCAGAATATCTGTGCAGTTGTTTTCTTTCTGGTGGAGTATCCTATGTGTGGAAGACACACTGAGCAGGAGGGATCCTGTGTGCACACAAGGGTGCCCCAGGCAGCCTCATGCTTCATGCAGCTGTGACAGCAGGGAGCATCTGTGAGCCAGTGGACAATGCTCATGGCAAGAAAATCCACCTGTCTGTATCTGACACACAGGAATTTCCTGTTCCTTTAGTCTGTGGGTCAAGCAGAAGTGTGACTATGCAGAGTCCCCCACAGGGAGAGAAGCCATGTAAGTGAGCCAGCATGTGTTGGCTCATGGGATCTATTAAAATCCATTTCTTTCTTCTTCTCTTAGTATCCCAATCTTTCCACTTTCACATGCCTTGACAAAATGCTGTTTCATGTGTCAAGGTGGAGCAATTATTCTACACATATATTTATCTTCAAGGACAGTTTGAGTCACTTGAGGTTTTCTCAAGGCTTTGAGGTAGCAACTGATATCTCACAGAAGAGCTCCAGCTTGCAAATACAGCACTGGGCAAGTCAATATACTTGAAACTCTTGGATGAATGTCAGGAGCTCACTTCTTTGTGAGGCTTGGCCACAGCTCCCAAGCTCTCTCCCAGGGAATTCATCAGGATCTCTCTCCTATGTGTCTGCAAGTTTATATTTTGTTTTGGCCTGAGCATCCATACTGATATCATACTTGTAAATCAACCCCCCCTCCCCGTAGGTGATTGGAGGAATCAGCAGGAAGCTAATTGTAACATTTAATTCCTGATCCTCCTCAGCTGTCAATCAGCTTTCTGCTTTTGTGACCCAGAGTTCAGTTGTCTCCAGGTTTATTTTCATTTTCATTTTTGTGCTAATTAAATTTGGATTCCAGGTTTTAAAAAAGCAAAAATGGTACTGCTGAAGCTGGGAATCAGGAGTTGTATTGTTGTTATCTGAGTCCAGCCAGAGGGTAAATGATACCAACTTTACTGTAGGCTCAAAAGGCCAAGAAACAAAAAGGGAGAGAAAACACAAGCTACCTCCCAACTTGCAGTTTTCCTAGCTTGTCAGTTTAATTTTTGGAGGGGGTTCTCCCTGTGCTCTGGCACTTTGCAAGGTTTATGTAAATCAGCATATGTTTCCCCACATCTGTGTATCTTACCATACACGTGCCAGCACAGCATATGTTCACATCACTGCTCTGCTGTTTCTTTACGTGTGTGCGAATGCAACGCTGGATGTCTAAGACACAGAAAAGAAATGGGGGAGTATGACCAAGCTGCTCTTCTCTGCTATATCATGGAAGCAGTTAAAGGTGCTGAATGAGGTTTGGTCCAGCTGTGACGTGTTCTACATGCACAAGACAAAGGTTAACTCCAAATGACCTCCCTGCAAAAGTGCATGCCCACCTTTCTTTTAGCTGGACAGTTTTAGTCAGGAATAGATATACAGGTGGTCTTCCGTTGTGTTAGAAGTTGCACAAGTCAAAAAACAGGGCACAAGAATTACTAGCCAGACTAAAAAAGGAGAGGGAAGAAATAATGTTAGAGGAGCTGTGAAACAAAATCTCCTGGCCACCTGTTCTAGCTTTTTATCACACAACCTTCTTTCGGAGCATATGAAAAATGGATACGACTTTCCAAAGGCACATGGGGGTCACATCAAGACAAGACACCCTCCTCCAGACCTCGTTGTGGGACCTGGACCATGTCGGGTCCCTGGTTGCTACCAACCAAAAGGATGATGTGAGCAGTCCCTAATCTGCCCCGGTGCAGAGTCAGCCAGCGCTGCTGAAGCAGCTGATCCAGGTGGTATGAGCTAATCCAGATGACTTCTGCTTGCAGCAGAGCTGACTGCCAGCAGAGCTCCAGGAGAGGTAATCTTTGGCTGGAGGGCTGTGCCAAGCATCTGCAAGCTGTAATGGCTTCAACCAGCACAGGCACTCGCTGGCTGAACATCTGCTCGTAGCTATTTATAAAGGGTAATACATACATCCGTACGTACATACATACATACAAACATACAAACAAACGTGCATGCCTCGACACTGTCACGTGCCTGCCTGCGCATGACACCAGGCTCCACCTGCTCCCTGGAACTGGGCTTGTCTTTCCCCTTCTTCCCTTTATTCTCCCCAGCCTTCACAGACAGCTTTGCTGCGGGAAAACCACTGGTTCAGCTCGGGGTGGGATGGTGGAGAGTAGAGAGGGGAGCAAGGAGAGCCTTGCACTGGGGTATTTCTCACCCAGATCTCTCTCTCCTCATGTGGTTCACGTGTACTCACACGGTCTTTTGTGAGGCCACAGGCCAGGGGCAGGGTGAGTCTCAGATGGATCTGATCCCTGGAGAAGGATTCTGTGGGAAGCTTTGTGTTCAGTTGCAGGATGCTTCTCTTAGGTAATTGCCCAAGCTCAAGCCAAGTCCCTATCTGCAGGGAGCTGCACTTCCATTCCATAACACCTTGGCATTATCCTGCTCTCATGAGTCAAACCATTGAGCAAGTCAGGACTGAAGAAACATGGAACGAATTATCTTTATAGATCAGCTTGTTCAATAGCTCCAGCTTCCCTGACTTTTCCTTGTGGGATGTTTTCCTTTCAAAGTGATGAAGATTATTAGGCCTGTGGGCAAGTCATGATGGCTCTCTTTAGAAAGGGCTGGGAGTGATGGATGACTTTTCTCTGTCTTCCTCCACCTCCAAATTAATAACGGTACACCATAATTTGTCTCCCTGGATCCTTTTCCCAGTCTTAGCTAGATCTCAAGAAATGTAATTGCACTAGGAAAAAAGGCAAGTTCTTTCTGAGAAGAGGGAATCTAAAGAAAAATGATAATAAAATATTATCTGTTACTATTCCAGGCAGAATAACTGGCCACAGTTGGGGTCCAAACTCTTCAGGAAGGAGTTAATCAGAACAGTGTCTTGGAACCTTGGGATATTTTAGAAGAAAAAGACTGTTCATGAAAGAAGGAGACTGGACAGGAGCTGGTTGTTGGATGGTAGCAACACATGGATCACATAGCGTTAAGCTTGCATCACTCTTTCCATTATAAATCCTGAGCCCGTCTGGCCTCCAAACTATCAGCTCAAAGATGAGCAATATTTATTTTCAAATATTGTGCAAAATACTTTGAGTCTTTTTGGATCCTAGGGTGATGGGGAGGGGGAAGGCAAAGCATGCTGGATGCTTTCCTCTTTTGCAGAGTGTCCAAACTGTTTTGTTGCTGAAGTTCCAGACCAAAATGGGCTTAATTTTAAGCAAATATTTATTCTTTCTTCAGTCGGGAGGGGTGAGGCAGAAATAAAAGCATCAGTGTTTGACCTCTAGCAAGCAAGTTCAGGCTGTGCAAAAACTGCATGTGGTAGATGAACCAGACTCCAGAATGAAGCAGAGAGAGAAAGCTAGGGAAGTACTCTGTAGTGGCCTGGAGTTCAAACTAACAAAAGTATTATTTTGTGAGAGCTTTTAAAGGACACCTTCAGATGGTGCCTGATCTTTGTAAGGGGCCAGGAAATGACAGCTTCTTTTCCAAACCCACCATCTAATTCTGATGTGGTGGAACTGGACAGTTTAAATGAGTCTCAGTTTGTCCAGCAGGACAAGGAGTCAGTAGAAGTCCAAAGCTGACAGGCTGATGAAGAGCATGAGGGAAAAGAATTCCTCACTCCTTCTATTTTCTTTCACAAGAACAATCATTAGGAGCAAATATTTACCCAGCAGCACCCAAGGAAGGTGGTTCCTTGCAAAGTATTTGTAGTGTAAGTATTAAAGCTATGACTACTTCTGAGGATTCAGGCTTCTTTAGACTCTTCAGTGAGGACACCCACCTTCTAAGGAAGTGGTTGCTGATGCTAACTCAGACTTGGAACTGTGTTACTCATGTTACTATCCTGCTTTTTAGAATTCCCCACTGCCTTCTGATTTGAATAAGCCATTTTATATCCCTGTTTGCTGTGGAAGACCAGGAGAAAAGCTGGTCCTACACACCACAGAATAGAATTTCTCTTGAAGCTGTTATTATTTCCGGAAGGGTTCCCATAGTTGGTGGTGTTTGCATGTAAAAAGATCAAACCACAAGGTTATTTGAAATCTGTGGGGCAATGCTCATGTTCCTCTGAGTAATTGTTGCTTCTGATGACCAGTTTGAGTAGGAGCAGCAGGCAATATTTATCCTTACTCTCATTCAATCCCTCTGCTACCTGGTACTGTACAGCTGTTGATTATTACAACAGCTGGGTCCCCGGCCTCTGGAACTCATTTCAGCCCGTGTACCTCAAGTTTTGTACTCACACCTGGCTGCAGTGAGTAGCCAGCTGATTTCTACTCAGACAACAGCTGAGCAGCTACAGTTTACACAAATGTAACAGAAAGGTGGTCAGTGTCTGTATTTCTCCAACTCGAGGAATGACCACTAGAGTAATGCACAACTTCTTTTCAATTCAGAAGGCTTCTCTTTGGAGTCAAGGTGGGATTATGGCCATTTTCCAAGGAGTCACAAAGAATTGAAGACACTGCCCAGGTCTGTATCCATTTCCCAGGAAAAATGGGACAATCTGAAGGCATTAGAGTCTGGTTCAAGGTCATTAGGCCTAATGTGGAAGCCTGCATTAGCTCTTCTTACCAGCTGAGGCAACATTAAGGTTTTACGCTTAAGCAAAATTCTTCACTGTCATTATGCCCTGGACCTACACAAACAATTCTGCTGTCTGACTCCATTCAGCTTTGGAAACTTTCTACAGACTAGAACAGATTTGGATCACACCTACAAAGCCTTCTACTGAGCTTGATTCAAGTCCATAGGTTCAGATTTCAGTCTCAGCGGAGATTTTACACCTCAGGCAGTGTCTTACACACGGACAGCAGCAGACCTCGCAGGCAGCAGCTGGCCTGTGCTAATCATCAGAATCCACTCGCACAAACCTCAGTATAACTCCCTTTGCTGATGCGATCTATCTGTTTATAATGCAGTGGTGATAAAAACAAAGGCATTGTCTTTTGGGGAACTTCTCGATGGTAGTTCCAGCTCTTGATTGCATGATTCATGTGATCTCAGAAAGAAATGTAAAGTAAATATATCAAACGGTAAATTTGTAAATAGTAATAGATTTTAGAGACTGTATTTATAGAGAAAGCATCCATTCCATTAAGAGGAAAAAGCCCTCATTCATTTCTGCCCTCTTTTCCACAAAAGTAAACTGTTTACTGTTTGCTTTCATTTACTGAATTGCTTTCATTTACAACAAGGATCTTTGACATCCCAAGCCCCTTATCTGTCTCTTCCTCTTTCTCCTTAGGAAACACAAATATTCTTTTCTGCACTAAAAGCCATTGTACAACACTAAAGGCACTTAGTAGAGCTAGCAATTTTCTACCCAAGCTTTCTGTGGCACTGCATGTCCTTGTTGCAGTCTGTACTACAGGACTGCTGAATAGGAGACCACATATTTCTTTGGTGGGAAGTGTGAGCTGGAGTGTCACAGTAGGCAGCTGACATGGGACAGATCTGCAGAAACGATAAAGCCACTGCAGTTCTACTCAATGCTGCAGCCTGGGTTTAACCTCTGCGCTCCCTGTAGGCTTTTGTTTTGTTGCTATCAGTTAGCATGACTCATTTGGGTTTTCACCTTGGATTCAGCAGACCAAGTTTAATCAAACAGCTTTTTCCTCCATGATTAGAGCAGCAGAGTGTATATGACACTTTGCAGGAGATACTGTGCGACCAGAGAGTTAAAAAAAGCCTCTGAATCTGGGGTATTTATCATGTCAAAGGGAAGATGAATTACTCTAATTTATGTCTTAGGAATTGCTGTCTATCTTTATGAGGCACAGAGGTGGTGGCAGCGCACAAGTGTGCCCTGATACCACTTTCTCCTCACATACAGTGTTAGAAAGTATTTTTTGGAGAGGGTGGTGTTTTCAGGGGAAATTTTTAGGGGAAAGAATATTTTGGAAGAATGTAGACTTTACTTTACTTTTGGAAGAATCTAGATCTTTCTCTTTAACATACCAGTATCAGAATTCCAGTCCCTTACTGAACAATTTCTCATAATCCCACTGGGAAAGAACAATGTCCTTAGTGGGAAGTTTTCCCCTTACAATTCCTTCTCCTTCCCTAGACCATCTTCTCTTCCAAGCTGAGAAGTCAGCAGCAAAATCTTTGGGGACACAAAGATGCAGCACTCATGATTCCAGCTTCTTATTTTTCGCCACTGCAGGAGCTGGGACAACAGGCTGCAACATCCAACATTAAAGAAAAATAAATGTGGGATCAGTCTTAAAATGGTCACATACTCTGTGTTACACAGACTACTGCCAGGATCTGCAAATATTTGTGTGATCAGGCTCCACAGGGTTTAGAGCAGTAAGGACTGAGTTGCTTTCCCACAACCCCCCTTCTCCCTCCCTCTCTATTACTCCTCCACCCCTGCTGTTTCCCAGTCCTCCCAGGTTTCAGGACAAGATACAAAAAAATCTATTATTCAGTCAAAACTCTTGGGTGACCTTGGAGGTATAAATGTCTGGCCAAATGACATCCTAGCATTTGCTCAAGCACACCCTCCCCTATTCCACTTCTCCTGTAGATCCTGTGGGTTGCAGTTATGCTTTTAATATAATTATCTTTTCTTTCCCCCTCCACCCTAGAGCAATTAAGTTAATTTTTTTCCCTTTCAAGGCTCGTGTCAATGAACAGTCAAAGAGTGAGACATGAACCTGCGTGGAGGAACCTCTGGCAAAACCTTTGAATGCTGTGTGAGAAGAGAAATGTCAGGAGCAGTTAGCAAAAATGAATAGCCCTGATCCAGCTCTGTGACTCTTCTCCTGCCAAGTTCTGCAGTGCTCACTGGATGATCCAGCACAGCTTTGACAAGGCTCTCTGTTAAAGATTTCTTCCTCCTGTTTACCTGCTCTCCGGCCTAATTGGGAAACTTTGAGTTCAATAGGAAATGGTCAGTAAGTCTCCAGGCACGCTAGCAACAGCAGGCTAGAGTCAAAACAAATCCAGGCCCACCACCACAACAAGGCAGAGGCCCTGATCCAGGAGAGACTGGGAGGCAGGAGCAAAGTCACTGCTCTGAGCTTTCTCTGAGCTGTGCTGTCTGTTGGATGTGGAGCTGTGCCTCCGTGCAGCAAGGATAGCACCTGGCACTGGGAATGATGGAAGCAGACTGCCTTCCAGTGTGCCATGACCACTTTCTTGTCTCCCTCCCTGAAGCTGTCATACCCATGGACAGTCTCAGCACTGTTCAGCCCCATTGCAGGAAACCAAGCAGCTTTGCCAAGGCATGTCTTGCCTCATCTGTAATATCCCTTCTTTGTCCATCTTCTCCCATGACCTGAGTTTTGCCAGTTGTTCCCAGCTACCTGGACCCAGTGCCATCAGTGTACATTCAGCTGCCATTTCCTCCCATATCTGACAGCCCAGCTGCTGATTTACTAATGTCAGCCAAAACATGAGGTTTTTGGGAAGAAAGGGCATGTATGTAGATACACATTTTAGGTGAACTGATTGTCCTGAGTCTTTTTCAGACACTTAACAGTACATGTCTTTTATTTCCTCCAAGAGACTCATGCTGGCCTTCCACTCCAAAAAGCAGCACATTGCTGATTTTAGTTGGGATGGAGCAATGGCAGACAAGACAAAGTGTAACAAGGATTTCACATGTGGAAAGAGAGGTGCTGCTCAGTCTGTGACAACCTCCTGGTGCAGCAGAAGCAGACAAGGTCATAAAATTTCCCTCTGTCTTCCACTTCCACTTGAATACTCCTACTTCCCTTTGTCACATCAAGCCACAGCTGCAGAGGGAGGCAGAAATGGCCAAGAGGCAGTATTTTACCAACACTTTATTCAAAGTTCTGCTCCTATTTTACAAAGCATTTAGGCACTCCAGGCTTACCTTGAGACCTGATTCAGTCTTCCAAGTTACCTCAGCTCCAGGGAATAAATTCAGTTTCTAAATTGGGTAGACAGATTGACTTTAATAGGTAGCAGAGACACAGAACTGAATTTAACCCCTCACTTACTGGAGATGAGGCAAAGTGCTCATGAGGTTTGGGTTAAGAATTTGATTCTGGATATTCTCTCCTGTATCCTATGTCCTGCCTGGAAAGGCAGAACACAGCTAGGAGAAGATCTGCAGTAAAGTGAAAGACTTATTATTCATCTTTTTTTTTTTGGTACATTTCCATTTTTATTACTTTTCTTTCCCTTCTCCTCTGGGTTGCAAGAACCAGCCCTGTCTGGTATCTTTGGAACCTCCCTAATGCACTCCAGATCCTACAGCCACCTTAAAACACACACTGGGAGAATGTGTTTGTGGGGGAGACTTTTCTAAGCTGGTCAGCAAAGGCAGGAGATCCAGGGTGAAGTCAGAAGGTAAACTAGAAAATGAGCTGCAAATCTGACTTTTAGCATGAAGATAATTAACTACAGCAAGAGATTCACTAAACACTTGGTGAAATCAAGGCAGGGAGTTGTCTTAAAATTTGCAGGCTGGTTCAACCACAAAATTGCAAGTATAAAAGTGGGAATTACTGAGTGAGTTTTTCTAGTCTATGAGAGGGAACATAACAACTATAGAATTTTTTTTCCTGGCTATAGAATACCTAAATATTCTTAAGAAATAGAAGTAAAATATCTTTAAAATGTAATTTGGAAATAAAAATTAAAGCAACAATTCTAGAATATCTCTGGCTTTCTAAAAGAATAGGATATGAAAGGACATCTCAGAAAAGTCCTAGGTCAAGAAATATGAAGATGGAAAGACAGAGGCTGAGGTAGGGAGAGTGAATTGGAGACTTTTCTTTCTTCTTCAACTTCATATTAATTGTTTGCCTAGACTCACCTTTTCACTAATACCCATTTAAAAAAAATAAGGTGAGCTTCTTTTCTACTCGGAAAGGAAAGGAAAGGAAAGGAAAATCATCAGAGTATTGCAAGTTCCTTTTATTGTTAAACTTTTCTTTTGTTTCACACAGACAGACAGCAAATTGACTGGAAACTGAATAATCTTGCAGTTATTCCCTTCAGCACTCAGATGATATTTCTTATGCCCTTTCCCAGGAGCCATACTTTCCAGAGTTCTTTCTGAAGAGACCAAACTTAAGATCCATTTGTCTATTCCAGCTCCTGCATGCCTGCTCTAATTTTGTGGCTTTGCACTTGTGGATGCTAATGCAGCTTTGCAGGGCTCATGGCCTGTCAGGGTGCATGGAAGTCAGCATGGTCTGACCTAGGGAGAGGAATGACTTTGTGCTGTTCAGTTCTGGGGCAGGAATTAGATCAGCTGCACAGTAAGAATGCAATTCCCCCCAGGTCCTGCAGCAGCAAGGACTGGCTCTCTTTAGGAGTGACTGTTATTACTGCCTAGTTTCTTGCCAGATAATTTGGCTGCACCTCCAGATTTCTGTAGGGGATAAGCTGAGGGTGTTCACACTGCTGTACTGGGAGTATCAGCTAGATTGCACCAAGATAAGCTCCAAGGTCTTCCCGCAGAGAAGTAATGTGGACAAACTGCATATTTGACCTCAGGATCTCTTCTACACCTGACTATAAACACAATCACTATGCCCTTGAAAATGTCCTTCAAGAGGCCTGTTACACAGGCTCCTCAGATCTGAGGGATATGGTTCACCTGAAGTTCTACTCCACTCTGCATTCGCACCATTGCAAGCACACTATCCTCTACAGTACACTGTGTTTTGTAGCAAAACCCTGCAGAAGCACTTTAATGCCCAAGTTAAAGTCCTGAACCAGTCACATCAGAGTTTTCACACTGCAGAGGTTTCAGGCCTCCTTCTAGAGCATCCACTGAACCCTGATAGGAGACAGGAGTGTGAATCATCAACACACCACTCCCTACCTGAATTTACCAAGAGGCCACTGGGGAGTAACTTCAGGGCAGAGATAGGAGGATGAAGAAAGTCCATAGGGAACCAGGGGAAATATCTGCCAGCACCAGTGCCACCACTGTGCCTTGGGACTGCCAGAAAAAAGACAACCTATAGAGCTGAGAACAATGTCAGCACAACCATCAGGTTTAAAACAGCAATAAGTTGCAGAGGGGTATTCAAGCTTAGTTTCAAGATCAGTACAGTTTTAGGGAGCATTGAACTGCTCAGAAGCACAGAATTAATTTTTTCTTATGGAAGTTACAAAATCAAGGTGGGAGACTGAAAATCAATGTGAACTAAAATTAATTCTCCTTAAGTGAGCAGTGGGAGAGATCAGTTTCCCAGCAAACAGCCTTGCAAACAAAGTAATAATAATAATTGAAAAATGAAAAAAAAAAAGGCAGAAATAAAATGGAGACTGTATGAGAGGAAAACAAACCCAGAGGATTTGATTTATAAAAGGCAGGCTGTGTGTGTCTGCAAGTGTGTCTGAAGTGCAGGATCAGCCAAGAATGTGTTTCCTGGAGCAGAAGAATAGCTAGGAAAAGTGGAAGTCTTTGCTATTGCTATAGAGGGTCTTGAGCAAAACGACAGCAAAGGTGTGGAGTGATAGATCCAAAAAGGAGGCAAACATGCACAAGCCTTGGAGGTGTTGTGACTGTACCAGAACAAGAGTTGCAGACACAGTTTGGCAGTGACTGAAAGGGGGAACATGACCCTATGAATGCTTTAGATGATGAAGTTTCTCTTTACAGCCCCATTTCAGAGTTACATGTTTGAGGTTCATTTGCAAAGGAAATGGTTACATTTGAATCCACCAAGGCACAGAGGAGGTGGTGAGACATGGGGAGTGGATGGAGCTGTTCTAGAAAGGAGTTCATGTGTCACCTCCCTCCTAGGAGTGCTTGGCTTCCTACATCTTACTGGAAGTTATCCTCATAATGCCCCGATGAAGTAGGAAAGCATTTGTTGTGTTTTTACAGACAAACAAAGCATTGAGTAGATTCATTAATTACCCTGGGGAATTTCCTTTGTCACTACCCACACGTGTTTTCAACATGATGTTGGTTTCTGGCTGGCCCTGGTTTTACTTTGATCCATCAGACCATCTCCTTCAGCCTGCACTAACCAAGAACTGGGATCTTACTTCAATGGGGTGCTGCAAGTTACTGGTGCAGTGAAGGGTTTGTTACTGGATGTTAGCGGTTCATTCTGTGAAATTCTGAGTAAGGGGAAGGAAATTCCAAACCAATTATGTAGCAGAGAAAAGGAGTAAAATTCATCAAAGAAACAAAGCCATGTAAATTAATCACTCAACTGATGATTTTTTTTTTTCTCCACTCACATGGACAGGACCCTATGTGGCCAGAGGGAAAAATAACCAAACAGTAAAAAGCTTTGGTTTTGGCTTCACAGCATAGACTGATTAAAGACCTTCTTCTCAGCTGTTAACCTTTTATTAGCACGAATCTAATAATAATAATAATATCACCACAAGTATATTTACTTCGCTGATGCCAGAGGGCCTTCAGGCAACTCAATAAAATGCAGTTCAAATAGTGCTTGATCATTAATAGGACAATGTGCTGAAATAAAACAGAGAGCAGGGATGAACTAAAAGCCTAGGATCTTTCTCCAGTGCATGGAGGCTGATAATAAGCTAGATAAAATGTCTGTTCTCTTTTAGCAGCAGCTTCAGAGCACTGTGTACATTGAACACAATGAATATATTAGCTATTGGCATCTGAAAAATAAGCATATCCATATATCCCATTCTTAGGCTTCTGAAAAGAAGATGGTAATCTATCTCCACTCAGAGCTCTCTGAGTCTGGGATTTATCATGAGACCAAGCCCACAAAAGGACAAAAAGAAGATAGGATCCAAAGCTGTGGAAGGCATCAGAAAGACTTCCAAGTTTTCAGGTGGGTTTTGGTCAAACCTGTTTTCTCTTGCCTTTCCCTCTTACTCCATCACAAAAGGAAATCTTTGGCATAGGATGCTTTTGAAGGCAATCCAGGTTCCTTAACGACATTGAGAGGTTTCTTCCAACAGCCCCAGAGACTGAAGGTGACTCTTGTTACTACATAACACATACAGTTTCCATGTACCCTCTTTTTCAGTCCTCAGTCACTGCTGTTTACACTACATGATTCCTGAAAAAATCCTGCTTAGGCATGGAGGAGGAGCTGCATAGACTGAACTCTCAAGCTGCATCTTGTTGACATCTGCTACCGGACAAATGAAAGCAGTGTCTCAATCCTAGCGGTTTGAGCAGGATGTGCCATTTTCCCCCCATGCACCTTTTCTGCTGTGTCTGTTGGGATGTGCTCCCAGTGATCCATGTGGATAGCACAACCTGCTGTATAAGTCTGTATCCAGAAAGAGCTTATTCAGAGGTAAAGGAGGCAGAGGAGGCAGTCTACATTTTCAGAAATTATAAAGAAGGGGATAGGAAAGACGTGATGAAGAGTCAGATGCTCGCAGAACTGAGTGGAAAGAAGAGATAAGGACATTATTCCTGTAGAGATTTGGTTGTCTTAACCTTCACCTGCTGTGGGTGTTCCCAGCTTGTCCTCCATTTCCCCTTGCCTTTTGGATCCCATCCCTATTCTCTGTGGGAAGGCGCTGGCAGCAGACAGCTGCCCGGATCAGATCCAAGCAGTGGGTCCATGCTCAAAGCCAGATGTGTGGCAGCAGAACGTGGATGAGGAGGCGAAGACGAAAGAAGCTGGGAAGGATAACCTTGAACAGATGGGAGAGAAACAGCAAATGGAGCTGTTTGTCTCATGCCCATGACACAAGTAGTGGAAGGAGGGGAACCCTCTGAAGCTGAGCCCTGACACCAGGAAGAGCCTCCCCATGTGCTGCCTGGTTAGATGTGATGGCTGTCCAGGATCTGGATGGGCATTTCACTCAAACCTCTCATATTACATGTGTAAAAGGCAGGGGAAGTGGGAGGTTGCATTTCTTAAATGGCATTTTTCCAAAGCAGGAGAACAATACAAACCCATAAACATTCTCATGTGCTGCCACAAACAGAGCTGGTAACTGGATCATGTCCCTGGTCCTGTAACACTGCAGCGTATGGAACAGGGCAGAGGGACCTCACTGCAGAAGTGCTTGCTCTGGACAGGATGCTGGGGAATGTTGCTCAAACTCAAACACATTTGCCTTCACATTGTTTTTCAGAAGCTGTTTTTGCAACATGCCATGGCAGAAATCACTGCTAAAACATCCTCTCTGTACATCCAGTCAGATGTTTGGGGTGGAGGAGGTTAAACAGCCTTGGTACCGGGCTAATTATTTGAGGTTGCTGTCACACACAGAGAGTTCCCACCACCAGGTTTGAAAAACAATAGAAGAGGTTTTTTTTTCAACAAGTGAATTGATTCCTAATTAAATCATGTGTAATTACAAAATGGCTGGTGAGCTTTTTTTATTAATTTCTCCTTGGCTGCAAGAGTCTAAAGCTCCTAACTCAAAAAGCACAAACTGTGCATGGAAACACAGTACATGTAATTAGATTACAGATTAAAAGGAATTATATCAAACCATGAGAACCAAATAAAAAGTTGAAATTTGGAAAAAGTAAAAATAAATACAATAAAAATTAAATCTAAATAGTAGTGGTGAAATGTTGACCATTTGGACAGTGCACAAATGCACGGTAGGGAATTGCTACATGAACTCTAGATGTAACAAGTCTGGGGCACACTGTACTTATATATATATATATATATATATATAAAGATGAAGCCAGACTCTTTAGCTATTTATTTTAAGATACAATCACATGACGAAAAAGGGCAGAGCTAAGGCTGAACTTTTTTGTCATCTTTCTAAACTACCTTAAGATTAGTGCTAAGTAGACAATGGCTGTTTTGCACAGGATGTTTTATTTTAGCATAATCTCAACTCTCTCCCACCCGTTCACCTCTCTGGATCTCTGGGAATGAGAGTGGTTCTCACAGGAGTGCTTTCCTGTGACCCAATTATCTAAACAAATTAAAAAACATAAAAGTGTCCCCACCTAAGTCATGTCATGCTAGCTTAGACTATTTTTTATCTTCCCTGAAAGAAGTAGCTAAAAATACCCGTTGTTTGTTTGGGACCGATGATGAATGGACCATGGCTCCTGCTGTCAGGGGTAAGAAGCCACATCACAAATGAACTAAATATCACTGCATAAATTCCTGTAATGGAATTTAGCACTCTCAGCAGAAAGTCTGTTGTTTTTTTAATTAATAAGAGGTGTGCTTCTTTCCCCCCAGACTGTATATGCACTTACCTATACAGAGATAAGGCCTCTGTGTTGTGAAACAAAAATGTCTGAGGGGAGGCCAGTTTTGGGGAAAAATAACTTAAGTAGTCATAGGGGATCCAGTGTCATGGCAAGGGACACTGGTATCAGTGTCTTGTACTTCATATCATTCAGTAGATGTACGGAAGGAAGGAAAACTGGGGTTTTTTTCAGGCTTGTTTGTTGGTTTGTTTTTCTCTGCCTAGAGAGTTATCTCCCTGCCTTGTACACTTATGAAGAGTAGCTGAACTCCATTTACCCCATTTGTTCTTTACCCCACCCATTAGCTCTGGCTCCTATTTGCAGTTGGTATCTCCAAACTTCAGGGGATAGACTTGAAGATACAATGTCCTCAGCACAGCACTGGGGCTTCAGCAGCTCCTCTGTCTGTGACACAGAAAAGGTGCAGTAACATGGAATATTACCTGATTGCTGCTGAAAATTTCAAGCTAAGATTTGATTCCATATAAGATTTTGTATATTGCTATTTGCCTCATGGCAAAATGAGATGCATTTCAGAGTCAATTCACAAAGAAGAGCATGAGTATCAGGTGTTTAGAACTCTCCTCATGTCGTCTAATCCATTGTTTCTTTGAGAGTGTGATGTATTGTATTTGTTATTCTTTTTCAGATATTCTTTACTTTTGGAAACTGTGGCTGACCGGCAGGAAAGCATTACAACACGCTATAGCTCTGGGTCTGGGCTGGCATCATAGCCAATCCCCTGCCAGACTGTCAGTCACATGATGCCAGGTCATTATTCATAAAAATTGGGTTGAGAGGAATACAGATAGAAAATAGTCTGAGTTCTGAGGTTGCAGAAGGGGATTTATGGAACTGTTCTGCAGTGATCTAGAAATAAAATACATTTGCTCATAACTTCGTTCATTTCCCCCATTGTATAAAATTCCTCCCCGTCACTGCAGAACAGTTAGTACTATAGTTTTCCCTGGAAACAAGCAGCATCCAAATCAAGCCTTTGTGTAACTACCAACCACTCTGAACTCCATCAGCTCTTTACCCCACCTGCCTTTTTCATCTTCCCAGTGGAAAGACTTTCACATTAGCCAAAAAAAGTTTTTTTCCTTTGTTTTCGTATGTCAGCATAAGGAATAAAGTGCAACAGGGAGATTCTGTCATGTTAAAGGTCAGTTGCATAAGTTCTCTTAAATGGCAATTAAATGATTCTATGACAAACAGGATGCACTTGAAGTGCAGACATCAGCTCCGACCTTGGGACCTGGGAGAGTCTGGGAAAGAAAAAAAACACTTTGGGAAAATAAACATAACACCCAAAACTGTACTCATCTGCTGATGAATCAGCAGAGAAACTCTATCATTTCCCCTGTGTCTCTAGGGAAATGCAAAATGTAGTAACACTTTAATTTCTTGCTCAAAGAAACTGGCTGTCTTAGGATCAGCTGTTCATCCTACAGTGTTAGAAACAACCTGTTGAATTACTCAGTGCCAGCGTAAGTATTGCAGCAGTTTGAGGGTAGAAGAGTCATATTAAGACCACATCTGGTCAATGATACACAGCTCTGTGGTATAGGTTTGGGAAAGGGGTGATGCATGATTACAAAGTGCTCTGGGAATGAGAGAAGAAGGAGCAACACTTCCTAGGAGGAAGCCTGGCCAGTAGGTGGACAGAAGCCTCAAAAAGGAGTGTTCAGGCACACAAGACAGCCCCATGAAGAGAACTGGTCCAAGCCCCAGCCTCTTGCAGGATACACGCATTACCCATCCCATCCAGTTGTCCTGTCTGTATCTCAACAGAAGATCAATTAGCCTGGAGGGTTCATCTAATGCTGAACTTTTTTCCTGTATAGATTTTTAACCATTGGAGAAGGTTAAGGTCTTCATTTGGAAAGGGCCATGGTTGATGGTAGGGTGGATACATAAGGGTGAGATGTCCTGGATGTCTTCATGTCTTCAGCCTGGTAAAACCATGCACAAGGCAAAGCAAACATGAGTTGGAGGACCCCAAAAAAGGCTTCAGTCAGACCAGGAATTACCTGATTAACAGCACAAGTACAAGCCAAGTGTTTTTCTGACAAACAATGTGAAGATGATCTGCCTTTAAAACTCACTGGGCACAATATGATGAGGAAAGGAAGGAAGCAATAAAAACCGTCGTGACTGAGGATGAAATAAACCTCCCATGGTCTCCAGATAGTTCTGGATCTGCAAGAGCTGGAGTGGATTTCAGTGAGGTGAAATGCAAGTAAAGAGTTATTCTATTGAGGGCCATTTTCCTGATAAAGTTTGTGAGATTTATAGACAAATTTATGAGCAGTGGAAAGCAGGAAAATGCAATACAGTTTGGTCTGGGATGTTTCTTCTTGGAAGATAGCTCTGAATTTGGTATAAGAATAGGGCAGAAAGCAGTAAGGGGAAAGCAGGTTCAGTTGAGAAAAAAAAAATAAAAAAGAAAAAAATACAGAGGAAGAGTTCCTTGGTTTTAAGTGTTCCTCCCTAAATAATTAAAAAATCTTGAAATAAATAAATAAATAATCATTGTTTATGAAGGGCAAGAAAAACCTGGTGACAGCTCAACACCCTGGTCTGGGGAGTGCCAACAACTTGGGATGTAGCACAGCATAGTGCACTGAGAAAATGATCTCAGGGATGAGAGGGGGAGACTGAAATTACTGAGGAAAAGAGGCAGTCCAGGCCTGGACTCTCCCCTCTGTCTCTCCTCCCAAGTCTTTCCTTGCCAGTGAGAGGTGACTTTGGAAAATATGAAGAATGGGATGGGCAAGCAAAATTCACTTGGCAACATCCAGGTTCAGGGGCTAGGAAAGAGAACTGAAGAGGATCCAGAGGCTGAGTTCCTGACCTCAAGGAGAATCCTGAGGGATATTTAAGCCACATTAATTCCAGCAGGCAGCGGGACATCCTGGCAGGAGCTGCATCAGGGAGGGAAAACTGAAGTGAAGGGAAATGCTCTTGTCTGAACTAGGGCTGATTAATGCCTTAGGAACCAAAAGTCTGCTCTCTTGTTTCACAGTGCTCAGTTATTCACCAGTCTGTCCATGGCAACAGGTGAAAAAAAGGAGTAGACAACAGACTCTAGGATCCTTCAAGGAAAACCCAGACTTTGCATTAATCACTAATTCCAAAGTTTCAAGGAATAATGTGTAAAAATTCTTCTGTATTCCCTTCCCTCTGGTCTTATTTTTTAGGTCCCAGCTTGAGAACAGAAACAGAAAGAAAGCTTTTTTAGAGAAGAGATTTATCCTGCGTTTTTCACAGAGACATCACATTCCTCATTTGCTAGCAGAGCTGGGAGACTCTGCATGCAAGCCTGAGAGGGCGCAGAACCAAGCCTGCAGATGATAACCGTATCGAAGCGCATCAGACACCACTTTGATCCTGACACCTGGCTCTGCACTTGAGCCCGTTGGCTGGCTGGAGCATCCTGGCAGCAGCACGTGTACACCTGAGGCTCCATGCCCTGGGGATCTCAGTCCACAGTCAAGATTCTGCAGCACAGGAATTCAGATTTTGCCTGGCATGAAAGAAGCGAGGACCCAGCAGGAACAAACACCACATTCAACTTTCTGTGGCTCCATTAATCAAATACACCCTAGAATGAATGTAAGACTCACTTTATTTTGGCTCAGGAGAAACAATGTTTATCTGCTCTAGACAGAAGCTGAAGAACTGAAGAAGAACACAGCATCCTACTGGAACAAAATCGAGAGTTTGAGTCAGAAGAGTGTAAATCAGCAGAGCTGGAGCAGAGCCAGGACACTGACATTTGCACCAGAGCTGCAATCAAATTACCAGAGAATTTCTAAAGACCAGAGCTGGTCAGGAGCTCAGATTTATATCTATCAACCCACAACAGCCTTGAATACCAGGCTAGGGTGTTGGCTGACAGTTGATTCAAGGAATAAAAATGCCACCTTTGGTTACATTGCCTATCGCAACCAGGCTATAGGCAATGTAACCAACTAGGTCTCCCACCCAAGCAGCCATCCAGTATTCTTCATGGGCTTTGACAGGATTACAAGATGTGAGGATAAGAGTAAAGGTTTTGCCTGAGTCGTGTTGATGAAGTGGCAGATTTCTTGGTCCTAAATCCTCTCTGAAATGATCAGGCTATCCAGAAAATAGAATTAAACATGTTTCAGGGATAAGGCTTTCTTCAGATTGACAGATTCTGCTGCCTCCAGACTAGTTAAAAGTTCAGAATAGGAAATGGAAATCCCTGTTTTAGTTATTTTCTGATCAGTAGTTTTGTATAGTATGTGTTTTGTAATGGCAAGTGCTAGCTTCAAAAATTATTATATAGTTCAGCTTCACAGTTGTAGGATAGGGAGGACTCAGAGGCAGAGACTATTAGTTCTGAGACACCTACAAGATTATCACGAACAATTTTGTACATACCTAAATAATCTCCTTGGGTGAATTAGGAATTAATAATCTCTGCTTCATTGATGAATTTTAACTGCCAGTGTCAGACAGAAAAACTAAAAACTCACTATACAGATGGGAAACTGGGGTAAAGGGCAAATCAAAGTAGCATTTGAAAGGGCTGCCTGAAAAAAGGAAAATATGTGGATTCATTTTGGAGCTCCTCTTCTTAGTAGAGTTATTGCTGTCCTGTAAGATCTCACCCTGTGAGCTGTTGCAGTTTCTCCTGAGTCTACAAAATGGTGACAACGGCAGAACAAGAATTATCTCTCTGTAAGAGGGAGGGAGAATGCTGTATTTACTGTATTTGCTGATACACATCAAGAGAAGTGAAGTGCAGGGTGGGAAGAAAGAGAAAGAGGCGGCTTTGTTCTTGCAGCAGTTTGCTCAACAAAGCCTAGACTGTTTCAGTGATAGTGGATGCTTCATGTTTATTCCGAAAATTTATGGTTTAATTAATTTTGGGGTGAGATAGCGAGCATGGTTCAGTGCCAGATCAGGTGAAATACGATCCTAGCATTTCAAGAATTTAAGCAGCTGAGGGGGTTGACTGAATGGCACCTGAAACCCAATAAAAGCCAGGACAATGGGAAGCCCTGGTATCTTAAAGGAAGATCTTTGGAGATTTTAAATACATCGAGCAGGGTGGCAGTGAGGAGGGGAGTGGGCTAGATTCTTCCAGCCACATTCATCACAATGCCTACTGAAAGCATGCTGTTTTTTTCCTGTTGTTTGCAGCTCTGAAACAGAGATCGTGCTTCTGGGGAAAACTTTGGAAAAGCACAAGACCCATAGAGTACAATAGCCACCAAAACAGTAAATTGAAGGACAAAGTGTTTAAGGGGAAAAAATAAGATTTGAAGCTTCTTTTTATTTTCTTTCCAGTCTGAGGAGCAGTCATACACAATCATTGTTCACAACTTTCTTTCTTCTGCCAGGAAGGCTGGGAAAGTAACTCTGGCTTTTCATTTTAAAATATGGATATACACTTTTAAATGCCAGTCTTTCAGTCAGGGAATACCAGAATACTGAGGTTTACCCAGCTATAGAAAGGCTGATTCTCACATCCCTTGTGCAAGTAACATTGTATGAATATATTTTGTGTGTGAACGTGGCACACACAAATATTTCACAGCTGAAGTACTCTGTGGTTTCCACATTTCAATTGGGGCATCCATAGTACTTGCTCTATATCTTCTCCAGAACAAAGAAGTGATATTTTTCACTCTTTATTGATGAGGAACCATGTCACAGGACACAGAGGATTTGAATAGTAAAAATAAAGACTGTAGCCTACATCTTCTGTGGTGTAAGATACTGCTCTAAATATAGCACAGCTCTTCCACTTGACAGAGCATGAGGAACCTGCAGGGATGGTACTGACACAGGAGTGACATCCCTGAGTCAAGACCCCCAGCTTTTGCAGTGTGAGTGTAGAGGAGTTAAGAGCAGGACTTTAAATCTCTTTGCAGAAATGCTCAGCTCTCCTGAGGAAAGTGGGAGGAAATTAAGAGTGTGGGATAGCCTAGAACATCTCCTGTTACACTGGAAGGGAATGGGTGGATCACTTAGGCCAGCCCCAGTATCTCATCTCACTTGCACCCTGCTGCCTTTATAACCACCTACTCTCACAGAAGCGGGCACTGTAGTCATACATCCCAGACCTGTCCTATAGGGAATTCTGATTTCTGTAGATGCTGTGACTGTCTGGGACACGTCAGCTTTAGCTGGCAGACTCAGAGCAGGGATTTAAGAATTTGGTCTCTGAAGAGTCCTTTCTGTTATCCACAGAGCTTGTCCCGGCTAATGACCTGCAGTATTTGGCAAAAGAGGGGAAAAAAGTAAATAAAAAAATATTTCCTTTCCCATCTCTTTGTGGATTTTCCCATAAGTTGGTTAAGTTACAGCTTCTGCTGCATCACACATGTACCTCTTCATTTTAGTGTCTGGTTTTGACCTTTGCTCATGGCATTCAGTCTCCCATGCACACCCTGCTTACTCTCTTTTTGTAATTTATGACACACACTGTACACCCATTTCCTACTGCCCTTAACTCTCCTGCGTGTGTTCTTGTTATCTCAGCTGCTCGATAGATTTGCCATATTCTAGCCGGCCTCCAAGCCTGTTCTCATAACAGCCTTTTTTCTGGACAATACCCCACTATTTATGAGGGCCAGTCTGTGAATTCATATGGCTTGCTATGACTTCTTAGCCTGTCCTATAGCCTTCCCTCTCGAGCAATGGGGTGTGATATTCATACAGTATTTGGGCCTTACTTGACTTTCAGGGTGTATAGGATTCACATACTTTTTGAGAATGTGACTCAGATGTCAGTGTTTACCCTTTCCAAACTGAGAAATCACCACAGAACATGACTTTTTTTCAGAGGTCTGCTTCTCCACTGGAGACAGGTAACATTTGCCTTTCTTTGGTTAATGTTTCTCCTGTTACTTGGGGTTATAAATGGAACACTGCAGAAAATGCAGACTCTAGTCAGCCTGTGAATCTTACGTGAGAATTTATTCCTCCTCCATGCTGGCTTTGTGGAAAATCATCACAATGCTCCAATTATTTCTACTGAACTTCAGTTTCTCACTCTTCCATCAAATTCTTCCTTTGCTTCCTTGAGCCAGCAAACACCTCAGTCTACTTCCTTACCCATGGGAGAGACAGGCATGAAGGAGCTCCTGCTGGAGGGCTGGGGTGCAGGTTAACGGGTAGCCAGGAGAGATGTGGGGACACAGGGCTGCTGTGTGAGGAGAGGTAATGCAAGATGGTCAGCCACTAATTCCAGCAGATCAAAAGCAGCTCTCAGCTGAGCAGCAGCATGGTTGAGCTGTAGTTAGGAGGTGGGTCCTGCAGTGATACCTCCTGTTGGCTTGTTTAGCTGTGACAAAGCTGGAGAAAGTGGTACTCCACAAATGGACTTCTGAGAATCCCATTTCCCCTCTTCTCTATGCTTTATGTCTCCTGGTAACATAACTGTGCTGGTCTGAGTCCTCCACTGACCAACTTCCTGTTACAAGTCTTGTGAAGGATTCAAAGGTTTTGAATCCTCCTTTTGCTACTGGCCTCAGAAATCCCAGCCTTCCCTCATGGTCTCCTTCTCTCTCCACCTGCAGACAAAACCCTGTGTTACACATCTGCCTTTTTGCAACTGGCCAGGAAGGAATGAGGATCTGCACAATGGTTGTGTAACTCTTTCCTTGTTTATCCAGATGGCTTTTCTGTGGCAGAAGTTATCTGAATGATGAATGCATTTTCCGCTTAGGACAGGATCCATTTCCTGGGATGCATCACCTGACTCTTTCTTCT
This sequence comes from Haemorhous mexicanus, assembly GCF_027477595.1. Classification (NCBI taxonomy): domain Eukaryota; kingdom Metazoa; phylum Chordata; class Aves; order Passeriformes; family Fringillidae; genus Haemorhous; species Haemorhous mexicanus. The sequence continues at coordinate 14,837,839 of NC_082348.1, forward strand.
CAGGTCATTTCTCTGAGCATCTGGACTGCTGTCTCATATTTCTGATGTCTTTTGATATTCAACTGAGGTTGACTGCAAGCTTGGAGGTGTGGGGGAGGAGTGAGAGAGGAAGAGGAGGGAACTCCCAGAAGCAAATCAAGGTGTAAATATGTCTCCACTTCAACCATAGGTGTAACTGGAACCTACAGAGTGGTACCCAAGGGAGCTTTGATCTTTCTGCCTTAAGTCCCTAGATGAACAAAGTTATATTGGCATCAGGTGATAGATGACTGTGCTTGTGTGGTAGGCTGAAGCAGAGAATGGTGAAGAGCAAACTACTGTAGCCTGCTACAGCCTTGTAGCAATGCATAAATATCCCCAGCTTCCCTCAAGCTTCTGGCCACCTTCCTCCTAATGTAGCTGAGCAGGCAATTGGCCTTACTAGGAATGACTGTGTACTGCTGGCACATCTTCAACCTTAGTCTTGTCAGGTTTCCGTCAGTTCAGCCCTCAGATTTCTCCCTCTTACCCAAAAGTTCTGTGTTATGAAACATGAACCATTCATCCTAATTCAGTATCATGTGCAAATATGATGGGGATACATTCTGTATAAGCCGGCAGATGAAAATATTGACCACAGTACAGATTCCAGAGATGCTCCTTTAGTTACCAGCCAAAATTGGAGGACACCAAGTCATTGAATGTTCTTCTTTGAACTCAGCACTCCAGATATTTTTTTATCCTAAGAGCTTGACTAACTAGCTCATATTTCATGAGCTTCATAACATGAATGCTGTGTCAGACTGTCTCCAAATCCTTAATAAGCGAATACTATATCCACTGTTCTCCCCTTGTTCACACAGTCATTTCATCACAAAGGGCAATCAGGTTGGTTGGACTTGGTTTGTGTATGGTAAACCCATGCTGATTATTCTGACTTCTTAAAGCAGAAATTATTAGAACCGATACCAGCTTTAGGCCCTCCAATAAAGTAGTTCTTAGGGGCAGCAAATTTAATCATTGTCACATCTCAAGGAGAACTTCTGGAAAACTCACTTCTCCTCCCCCAAAACAGTTGGAGCATCTAGGTTTTACTTGTGTTTCTTCCTACCCCATGTGGGTATCAATGGAACAAATTAAGATAGTTTGCCTCTCTGAGGCCAGTTCAATAGTCTGTGTGGCACACAAAAGGCACCACTGAATGAAATCTTTCAAACTCCTTAGGAGGTTATAGACAAAGGCGCTTACTTCAATATTGTTAAAATAAAACACTGTAATCCCTTCAATAATATAATTCCCCAACTTCCTAAATACATTTACAGGGTCAGAGTGTAGGCAAACGGGGATTAAACGAATTTCACTGAAAGCAGTGAAATGAGCCTTTTCTAACCCATTTCCTGGACGGATGTGTTATTGTCAGGATTTCACTTCAGTGCATGAGAGCGTCGTAAGATGAATCTCATGGAAGAGGAAAACTTCCTCCTTCCCCACCTCTCTCTGGCAGTGCTGATTCAGGTCCTCAAGCACTGGCTGCTGGAGCACTAGTTCCTCATTCAGTAAAACCCAGCTAGCATCCTGGCAACTCTTTCAGTGACCTTAAGCACTGTGAAATCAATGGAGAAGTTGACATTTCTTGTAAACGCTTGGCACAAATAGAAAGATTATTTCAAATTCACAAATACAGAAGGGATTAACTCAGGATTATTTTTGGAGGCAAATCAAAATGGAGAAGAGAATATATGTCAATACTCAAAGAGACCACCACTTCCCAGATGGAATAAGCTGGAAAGGTGTCTGTCTGGTGGGGTGCTTATGTGGAATCTTGCCTTTAGTCTCATTATTTTTCTAAGAAATAAAATAAAATCACATAGAAACTGATACACATCCCACTACTACAAAGTTTATTGCTTACCTTCTCTGACCAATGGCTCAGGGCCGTTTTTTTTCTGTTGGCTTTCAAGCTATAAAGTAATTTGGAAAAAGCTGTTCTGATTAGCAAAGTGGTCATGGACTGGAATTTACTGCTGCCTTCATATTTACTCACTAAGAGAAGACTTACCTTTACACAAATGTATTATTTGACTATATTTGCATTTGTTACAGTTAGTTTTAGTCAAGGCAGGAAAATCCAAGATGACTCACAGAACTTATGACTTGAAAATCTTAGAGGAAACCACATTGCAAGCAAAGTTGTGTGATCAAAAAATTGTTCTCTGCAGAAGCTGTAGACTGGATCACCAAACTTTCTACTGCATGGGTGGTCACCCATTCAGGCTCCCACTAAAGCCATATGGTGATAAAAAGACCACCCCAGAAATAAGATGTTAGCTTCTCACCCTAAAATCATATTTCCTCCGGGTGCTTCTTGCACAGGGAGAGGCAGAAATGGATTCAGTGTCTTGTACTTGGACCACAGGGCAACACACAGCACACTGTTGGTGAGCCAGGAGACTGCATCCAGATCTTGCTTGAAGATTAAAACCAGGCATATGTCAAATATAACAGAGCCTGTACCTGAGCAGCCTCTCAGGGAGGAGCTCATGTTCTGGATCCGGTTTGCAGAGCCAAGTCCCTGGAACCAGTTTCATCTGCACTGTCTGCAGGGGCAGAGCACAGATGGGAACCAGCCCTTCCTGCCATGTTCCCAAGTTTTCTAATCCAAACAGACAGCTCCAGACCAGAGCCAAAGGAGCAGCCATCACGTGGGCAGTGCTGACAGTCAGCAAGCTAAACTCTCAATTAAATTTCTAGTCTCATCCACTCAAGAGATTACAGGCAAAGCCAAAATCCTCCATGATATTCTTGCCAAGGGTGAAGGAAATCAAGAGGCTGTAGTATAGGCTTATACATGGAGACTTACAAAGTTTGCTTGGATGCATGGTTCCCAAATTAAACAGGGGAAACAAACAGGTCTCTGTTGCAAGCCTGAAAGCTGTTTGCAACATGTTCTGTGGCTGTCAAATTGCCCAGGAACAGCAGTCCCTTGGCCTGATCCTTGCCATCCTCTTCTTCTCAGGGAAGGCAGAACAGATAAATGTGTCCTGCTTTGGACTGCTTGTCCCTATATTGCAGAAAGCACAGTTCCTGCAGCCTGTCCCTAACTCCCTCCCTTCCAGAGAGTAATGAAGCTGGTCCTCTGGGCTCAAGTAAGACTTCAGAGGTCTTCACGGTGGTGATGAGGGGAAACTGGGGCATCCTTCTTGCTATGGACCCATAGCAAATGTAGATGCTTTCTCCCACAGGAGAAACCCAGCCCACGGCAGGCAGGTTAGGAGTTTAAAACCAATTAATTATGCTTTCACAGCAGAACAGAAGCAGTCAGAAAACTCCTTCTTACCAGGAGGAAAACTGAAACAAGAATAATTTCCTGTTGACAGTTGGAGAAAAGGAAAAAAAAAAAAAAGCCAAAATGAAATAAACCCCCCAAAATTAAACCCCTCAAAGAAACAGAGGGGAAGAAGAGGAAAAACCTGTTACTTTTTGCAGCTTCCCACTCAGAAAAGGAGCTGACATATTAGAACTGGCAACATTTCAGTGTCCCCTTAAAAGGCTACATTATCATTCCAGGATAGGAAAAAATGTAAAAGGCTATGTGTAATAGCACCCTCTGGTGAATCCTGTCACAAGAGTATCCCTGTCCCAATAGATGGAAAACAGGATATTGCTGCAAACCATCCCAGAGCAAGGCCACAAGTGCAGGTCACCCTTTGGAGATGGGGGAGAAACATAGAAAAGTAGAGACTCCCCTGTCTAGAAGGAAAGAGCACAGATCCATTTGATCCTGCCAAAAATCTCCAGCTATGATGGCCTTCTGTGAAATGGCTGTTGAGGCATCTCCTATTCAAACCACTCAGTCTCCTGCCTTGGAGAGAGAGGATAGGCTAATATTTCCAAATAAATGGCTTATTCCCTCTTTCTTCCTTGGCCCTTTGCTTCTTTGTACTTAAGAGACTACCCAGGTAGAGGGAGGAGAGCATGCAGCATGATGCATTCACAGCTGGAGAATCCTTTCCACAGACTGAGACATTGCTGGAATTACCCAGAGCTAATTTAAGCTCTGGTGAATGCAAAGTGTGTGCCAGCAGGCGAAGAGCTCATGGAGTTTGCCACCCAAGGTGGATTAAACCAGCTTGGAAAGTTTCACGAGAGAAAGCATTTCTTTGAGGCAGGATGAGTGGCTGGCTAGTAATTCAACCACGAGAAGATCTGGCCTCTGTGCAAGTCTGCAAATAATACATACGCTTACTCGTGCATTTCCATCTCAGAGGGGAGAAGAAAGTGGAGAACGAGGGCAGCTCAGAGCAGGAACAACATTTCCAGAAGCAGAAAAATGTTCTGACTGCATATCCTGCACTTTCAAAAGGTATTTTAAGGCCACCAAAAATGTGTAGCATGGGAAACGGAAACCAGCCCAATCCCTCACTTACAGAACCTCTCCCAGTTGCTTCTGCTGAGGCACCATTTCCAGAAGCAGCAGGAGAGTCAGCCTGCAATGCAGGCCTGTTCTGCCACTGCTGGGGTATTGTCACAGCTCTTGACTTGGCTGCTCTGTGCCCCTTGCAGGCTGTTCCTAGGGCTCTGCCCATCTCCTGCCACATAGAGCAGTAGCACACTGCTTGGACTCCTCAAAATAGGGCCACAAGGACACACATTAGGCCAATAAGCCTGAGTTTGAGCTTTCTTTTCCTGGGCCTTTTGCTGGCAGTGTGCATGATCAGTGAGTCCACAGGCTCAATTGTGCCCTAAATCCCTATTTCTGACACATCTTTAGAGCCACCACTCTTGAAACCTTCTTGGTTTATTCTGCCCGCTGCTGCTTCTGGAATTTCTCCTCATCCCAGACGAATTTTCTCTGCATGAAGACAACTGCTTAGGACAGCAGGACAGAAAAAGATAGCACTTACCCTAGTATGTAATAATCTTGTGTCTCACAGAGGTGCACAGAAACCTGGGTATCTTAGTGGCTAACAGATCAAGATTTGGATCTGACAAACTAGCTCTCCTGGTAGATGCAAGATGTGCAGGGAGAGAGGTCCATGAGTAGTGGCACCAGGAGGCTCAAGTGGTGGAAGTTCCCAGTGATCTGCTTCCTGTCTCCTCTTCTGCCAGCCCTCAGCTGGAGCAGAGCAGGCAGCTCACACTGTGTGTCAGGTGCTCTCCTGGAGCAGTGTAAGGGGTGGTCTTTCAGGGACCCTCCTTTCTCAAAGTTCTTCTGCTCCTGAAACAATGTGGCTTTCCCAGGTGTGCAGCCCTTTTACTTTCTCTGAGGACAGGCTTAGTCTTGCACGTACTGGAGGAGACAGAAGGGTCAGTAGCCAGAATAGATGCTTCAGAGGAAGACACCCACAACTTATCTAGGAGAGAAATTTATTTCCAGTCCAAAGGAATAGGGAAAATAATTGCCTTTTAATTTATGGGGGTTTCAGAGACTAAATCAGGGAAAATCAAAAGGTCACTTGTTGTGAGCACTGGACACACAGAGAAGGTCCTTCCACTGAAAGTTAGAACCAAATAGGAAACAAGTTCAGAAGGAAAAAGTCTTATGCAGAGCCCTCCACAAGGTCAGGGAAAGAAGCAGAAAAAGCAACTTGCTTCCTTGATTCTCAGTGTGATTTATCTCAGAGGTCATCTCTTCCATAATATCTCATTTTTCCCCAATGCATATTCCTAACTGTAAATGTTTCTGTTACTTGCTGAAAGATTCATGCTTTCTCAAAAGCTTGTTGTGCTTGGCAAAAAATATCTAATGGCAGAAAACTCATCACTTACTTCTGATTGCTGTAAAAGCTGCTTGTGTGTGTACATCTGTCAACAGAGTCAAGGAACAAGCAGCACATTCAATTTCCCACTTTTTTTTTTCAGTTTCTCCTCACAAACAGATCTTCCAGATCAGATCATATTGCCATCTTTTTCCAGTCTCTGTCTTTCAAAACATGAGAGGAGGCATATTAGTAGCATATTGCTCAGCCTCAGTGGCTGGGGGGGTGGAACTAGATGATCTTTAAGGTCCCTTCTAACACAAGCCATTATGTGATTCAAGGGTTTTTCCTTGATTCACTGCACAGGACAGCAGGTAGAGCCACAGGAGTTCACTTATTTGTTTTTAGCATTTTCTTCCCTTATACCTGCAGAAAGAGTAGGTGTGTCCAACTGAGATACCTACAACGATGCTAAGGTGGTTTGCAAAATCCTGTGGTTGATTTGATAACTGTTCTCTATTCAACTAAGTACACCAGTGAGCCATTCAGAAATGCCGAAGGGTAGATAATATGGAGACTAAATTTGTTCTTTGAAGAGCCTGACTCCATCTGTGAGGAGAGGACTAGCTGAAGCCAAGCCCCTCCCATACCCAACAAAGAAAGTTCCCCACGGAGCTGTATCTAAAAGTAGGTGGTATACACCACTAACAAAGCTTCTCTCATCTCCTGCTAACTCCAGTCAGCTGCCAGATGAGCCATGCTGAAAGGAAGGCTTGCTTTCTAACCTTGCCTGCTTTTATAGATTCTGCAGTTGCCTAGCCTCACCTCCCTCACCTCCCTTCTCCCCTCTGGCTTTAATCAGCCTGCCATTTAAATCACCTCTGAGGTAATTAACCAGGAAAGTCCACTAAAAAATTCATTACAGAGAGAAGTTCCCTATCTCCAGTTTTCATCTTACCAAATCACAATTCTGAACCTCCAACCAAATGTCCTTCCAGCTACAGAACTGCTTGTCCTGGGAAACTATGAGCCTGAGGTTTGGGTTAACAGCACTTTCCCAAGTAGGAGAAACCCTCTGTCCTAGATGAAATGAGACATGATCAATGACTGCATGTTCCAGCTCTCAGTGGAGTAATTCACAGGCACAGAGATCCAATTCAATCTGAGAACCAAAGTGAAAAGCTCCATTATAAATCAATAGAAAGTTAACTAGTGCTCTGCATTTTGCACAGCACAATTTCTAACTGAACACTTGAGTGTTTAGTATTCCAAACCAGCTACATCCTTTTAAGCTTAGAATTCCCAACAGAGGTGCAGAGCTTGTAAACTTTTCTACTCTATTTTAATTCACAAAGGGGGAAGGTAAGGGACGAAGAGGGGAGAAATAGATCTAGGAACAAATCTCTACTAATGTGTTACCCAGCATACAAATTATCAGACAATGTTCTTTCCTCTATTTGTTTTCCTTTATGTAACATAAAATATTTTTTACAAGTAATCAATGGGAGAAAAAAACCAAACCCCCAACCGAAGAGGGCACAGCCTCAAAGTCCACCATGTTACAATAACTTGGATGGTTCCTTCCACCAAGGAAGGGTTTTATTGAAACTGGCATAAATCTGTTGGTGCTGTGCAGGAGGAGCCTTTTTCTGGGCTGTTTGCCTCCATTTGGTAGGAGTGAATTACATCAGTGTCAGTCACCCACATCCATTTCCATGCTCCACACGGCAGAGCTACATGCCATTTTCTTCCTTATGATCGAGCTTTATTATTCCTATTACATCAGTGCCTGGGGGCCTTGGGATAGACCAGGTCTCTATTGTTTTCATTGCTGAATTTACATAATGACATGCGATCGTGGCAGCAAAGAAGTTCCTGGAGCACTGAATGCTGTGATCTGGAAAGGCATTTGGGGTATTAAGAAAGGGAAGGTAATGATAACATGTTCTCAACCAAAGCACAGTGAAGTCATTGTAAATTCCATAATGGGTAGGTGACTTATCTTCAATGATGCATGGCTGCAGAGACCAACCTTGCTGTAAGTGTCATAAAGCTTGGCACAGCATCAAACCCACACAGAATAAAGCTATAGGGCCAAAGAGTTCTGGCAGATCCTCTCCAGGCCTTTCCTTCTCCTTCCAAGGCTTTTCCTCATCAGCTGCTTATTGTGTAAATTGTGTTTGAACATAATAGCTGTGCTGGAGGTGGGACACTACAAGGTTAGGACAAAGTTTGTTGTAAATTTTTCCTCTTCGTTTCTGTTTTTTTTTTTCTTTTTTTTCCAGAGTTCTGTTTCCTGGCTCTTGTGCTCTTGTGTCTTGAAATTGCACCCTTGATGTAACTTCATTGTGGTTCATTTTTCTTGTGGTCTAATTAAATCTGGCTCCAGACAGAGCTGTGTGTTAGCAACAACAGAAGGAGGAGGTAGGAATCCAGAGATCTAGGAATCAGCCAGAATGTCATGGCCTGAAAAGTGAAAAATCAAAGGGGAGGGAGCCCATGGAAAAAGAAGGAAGAAAATATGAGTAGATAAATTCCTTAACCAGTCTAAAGTCATTTGAGTTGCTTATCAGAGTATTGATAACCCAGGGCAGATTTGGGTGTGGTGGAGGAATGTGAATTCCTCCAGCCTGGAACACAACAGCTGTACACAAGATCCCAGATGAGTCCTTACCATAATGTCTTTGACGTTAACAGAATTACATCGAAGTTGTAAATCCCAAGGGGTGGAAATCAAATCAAGGGCTGTGTGCTTATGAAGTGAAGGCTTGGTTAGCTATGGAGAGGGGGGAGGGTCCAAAAGGGTGAATTTACAGTCCATCCAAGAACTGAGTATTTCTAAAGCAGTGCAGTGGTAGTTTAAGCAGCTGCTGAGGAGAAGGGAAAGGAGAGCATTTTGATAGAAAGCATCTACTTGATTTTGGACCCTGGTAGAATATATAATCCTCTTGTTGCTGGCTGTGAAAGTTCCAAACCCCATCTCTGAGTGTTGTAAAAAGCTCATAATTTGGGAGAATTTTAATGCAGAAAATTGTTTTTCTTTGTCATGAATACTTCTATTTCATTAAGTCTTTAAATTTATTAAATATTCAGAGCTTTTCTCCAGTGTCAGTGACCAGGTGACTTCCAAAAACTGGACTCCTAAGAGAACATAGCATTTAGATAAGAGTAGAGCAGGAGAGAGGGAGAAAAGCAGTGTATTATGTTGCATGTATGGCTGAACCTCTTTGAACCAAGAGCTGGTTATTCAAGACGTTATTAAGATGCAAATCCATGTATCAACTGCTGCTGGACATGCCTGCACTGTGAAGACTCCCATGTGCAGTACTCCTAGCATGGTGCAACATTTATTGACCTGAGAGATGTAAGACACATGGTGGCCAAGAGCAGAGTAGTCAAAAGTCTCTGTTTCCTTCCCTGTGGTGAAAATTGGATGATGAAGTGAATTAAATGTTGAAGTGGGGATTGAGACATTTGTTTCTATGCAATTCTCTGTCTTCAGTGTCTGATAGTGAAGGACTCCAATGGGACGTTTCTCACATGGGTGAACATTTCTGCTTCTCCATGCCTATCATTATTAATACAGATTTATATCCCATTAGCTTCTAGGTGAGCTATTACAAGAAAAAATGAAAAGGTAACTATCAGAGAGTCAGATGTTCAAACAGTCTTCAATCCCTGGTGTTGCATCCTGTCTCAGAGAGTGGAAGGAAAAGAGAGTGAGAAAGTTTATTTCAGTGATCTGTTCCTTGGGATCTCCTCTCAGATACCACAGCTGGTAGTTCAGGGATTTCCTGAGACTACACCACTTGTTTTCCATAGATATCTCTTCCATCAGCCAGGGGAGTAACAGCACAGCTGTAAAAACATGGTACTTTTCTTGGTCTGTGTTGTTACCTGGATCCTGTGATGTCTGTCACAGATACTTGGTACTTGTAGGGGAAATTCAGCTCATCCCAAATATTAAAGTTAGTTTTCTAAAAGCTGAGCTAGACACCCAAGACTGCTTTTACAGGGAGGAGGGGAAAAGTGGGGACAGAAATAGGTGTCTTCAGCCTTTCACCTGTGTCTGAGACACATAGCCCAGGATGAGATTATTTGCTCCCTGAGGCTACATATCTATCTCAATAGACAATAAATGGAGTCTAGGATCCTACAGTCAGCCTTCAAAGGCAGTGCCAGTGAAGCCAGGTTGTTCAGCACTAATGAAAATAGTTATTTCTTCACCATGCTTAACTAAGCTGACTTCACTGCCACAGGTTGCTTACCTGGCTTCAAAGCCTTACTAGAAAGATTTTAGGAAGAAAATATCTTTTCTGAAACACCTCCACTCAGACACTGGTGTTCCTTTGCTCATATCTGGAAGGTTAAGGAGAGATTTAAGGATTCTGTTCCATATCTCCTAGCAGGAATGACTTCCTGATCAATTCCAATGTATTAAAAAATAGGTTTATTTAATAATTTTGTAGGAAAAGGGCAAACATAATTGTGCATGTAGTAGAGTCTGCTGTTTGATTTTCTTTTCTTTTTTTTTTTTTTTTTTTTTAGAGGTAGGACAGGAGGAATGCAAAGAATTTTGTCTAACTGTTTTCTGAAGAAGAAAAAATCCCAAAAAAAGGGACCCCCCAAAAAAAAAAAAAAATCAGCCAACTGCTCTGAATTCTGGGAATTCCAGGGTTACTGTCATGGATCTTGGATTGGGAAAATATTGGGAATCCCTGCCATTCAGGAAAATCCCCTACTTCAAAGCCATTTCCTGATGCCACTGAGGATGCCTGGAGCATCAGAGCTGCCAAGAGCTCAGCTGCTTCCTGGCAAAATATTGATGAGGCCAGGGAGACAGAAGTGTTTTTACCAGCAAGTCTTCTGGCTGCTCAGAGGACTTCTGTTCAAGTAAGACACTCCCAGAATGTTCTCAGCTTTGGAACATTGTCTTCTTACCTGCCCCAGAGGTCACAGGTACACTAGAGAAGGCAGGAGGAACTTGCCTTGGGTTACACAGTGTAACTTGGATTTGAGTCAGGAGTAGAACTCTGCCCAGTTGAGTTTGAATACAGCACCTTGTCCACTGTCCCTCTTCACTCCATCAAAACAGCCTCGTGGTTGACTTAAGGCAAAAAGGGACAACAGTTCCCATTTGAAAACATTTCAGTTCCCAACACCTTTTGTTAATTCTCTGTTTTTCTTTTTAAGATGTGTTTTATTATCACTGTTCTTCCATCACTGTAATAGTTTATTTTTTCCATGCTACCTTTCATGACTCCATTCACTGAGGCAGATTCCAAATCTCTCCTCTAACATTAGCACATAAAATAATTTCCCTTGTGAGGAGGCTGGGAACATTCAGTTATTCTAGCTAAAAAAAAAAAAAAAAAAAAAAAAAAAGCAGTGGGAACTGCATGAACTTTTTTCTTTTTCTTCCTTTTGTTGTTTTTTTCCCCTCAGGCTGGTTAGTTCTGCTGACGTCGAATTGCCGAGTGTTTACTTTTTTAGTGGAAAATTGGTTGTTTGCTCTTCATCAGCATCAGTTTGGAATCCATCTCTCCCAATGCAATGGATCCTCAGCCTATGCAGTGACAGGTTTGTCCTGATGATGCTTACACCTTGCAGTGCACTTTGGCACTGGACCTACACAAGGCTTGTTGGGAGATGCAAAATATCGTGGTGGGTGTTGGGCAGCAGTGTGCCGAGTTGAAGCAACAAGTGTTAGAAGATGCAAACTCCTTCAGAGTCAGAATCGACAGCTCTTAGGGGAAAAAAAAGGACAAAGTCTGATCCAGACTTCTAATTGTTGCCTTAGTAATGAGATATGAAAATGATTTGCATCCTTGGAAGTCATTTGTGTTCCAGATGGGAAAGGAGAATGTAACTTCTTTTTTTTTTATTAGGCAAAGGACTGACATCTTGGATATAAGACAGATTCTCCTCATATGCAAGGTAGTGGCTCAGCTATGTTTCACTGAGGATTTTTCTTAGCCTGCTGCAAAGGGACCTTACAGGCTCGGTAGCATATGTTATTTTTGGCTTCCATACTGGATGGCCTCCTACCTTGGGTCAATGTCTTCAGAGCTGTCATTCCTTACATTTTTTATTTGGTTTTCTGGACATGTCTTTCCTATCTGCTAAAAGTGGCCTCAAGACTGTGCTTGCCTCCTGCCCACATGCTAAGGCTTTGGCCATGGCCTCTTGCATAGCTGGAGAGCATCCTTGCAGGTAGGTTTGACTCTTCCAGCTGGGTAGGACAGGACCTGGCCTGCCCGCACAGGCGGTCTGCAGGCAGGCTGGAGGCATCTGCCAGGCAGCCCAGGGCTCAGGGCATGCCTGGGACTCAGAGCAGAATAAGCACTGTGGCCAGTTTCTCTCTTCAGGGGCTGAGAAGCCTGGAAAGGTGATAATTTTGTCCCAGAGTGAGAGTGGCATTCATGCAAAGTAACAAAAACTTGTAGAATGTCTCTTGACAGAGAGTTTGCTTGTCAGGCCGCTCCTGAGAAATGTGATAGCTTTTATAAAATAGTGGTCCAGTCCACTAACTGTTAAATAGATGTAGTTGAGGGACCATCTTTAAAAGGTCTTTAACATCTAAACCAGCTTCCCAATGAACTCAAGGTGGAGAAAAAGACAGGCTCCTCTGTTTCTGAAAGTCCCACTCAACTTCATCTTCTCCCTTGAGTGCAAATGGGCTCATGATCTTTTAGCTAGAAAACTCTCCTTGTTTCTTTCTTTACACCACACCTGAAGCCAGAACAACCTTTTGGTCTAAGTTGCTGGTATCTTTTGGTGACAATACTATGGAGGTGAAGGAATGTTGGCCTTTTTCCATGTCTAGCTGAGATAAATCACCTATTCCTTGAGGAAACCAGTGTCTTATTGCAAAAATTTATGTGTTACATGAATACAAAAATCTTTTTGTGGAAAAAAAATGTTTTTCGTACTGCAAAGGTACTGCATTAACTCAGTTTATCCCATTGTGAAATAAATAATAGAGGTAATTCTAGTAGCCTTGACATGATTTTTTAGCACTCATACCTTGTCTAGCATCTTCATTGCACTGTGAAATACACCCTTCGCAAATTACTCAAATAACTGCTTGTTTGTTCCCTGTGCACTCAAAGTCATCTCCTCTGGCAGCTCTCTGTTTGAGATTTTGTAAAAAACGTCCACCTGGGATTTTGAAAAATCTTTCTGGACTGCCTGTAATGTCTATATCCCTCTGACCTTTTTTGATTGTACATATTAGAAACTCCTTTATTAGCTTGTTCAGATCTTTTCAGATCTGTTAACCCAGTAACATCATAATTTCAGAATAGGAGGTGAACGTTTTCCCTTCTTGTTCAGCAAAAATTCAACATCTCTCCAAGACACTGTGCCATGAACCTGCTGATTCAAAGAATCCTGTAAAATGGAAAGACAAAACAATTTTATTTATGGTTGATTTTGTACCTGATGGAACAACAGGGTTTCTTAATTTAGGGAAGTTCAAGTGAGTGTCTCTTGGCCAGTTCCAGATTGTAGAGATATGCAATGTCCCTCCCTTGTGTGGGTTGGGAGGGACAGTGGCTGCCAGGAAGTGTGCGAAGTCCAGCAATCCCTGTGGCCAAAAGGGTAAGGATAACTCTGAAGGAGTTATTCTGAGGATAATCCTGAAGGTCCACTGGTGGCTTCCAAGTGTGATAATCAAATCAGAGCTTCCCAGTGCTGATGACTGGATGCCCAGAGGAAACAGGGAAGAGTTTCTCTGTATATGCTACATTTCCTGGAGTCCTGAACTAATATTTACCTTAGGCCTCTTGTAGGTAGGGTTGACTGAATGGGCTGACTGAAAAATTATCTTTTGTACACCAGCCTTGTGCTTTTCTGCACCTAAACACAGCCTTTGGGGCTGTGACATGTACTACCACCTCTAGGTGTTCATGTGTGGCATTCCAAAATAGGTATTGATGTTCTGCTGCTGGAATGATTGGATTTTCCAGAGATAGCAGAAAGCCTTTTCCAATTCTTCTGTATTTCTTTATATTTTTAGTCTGCAGTTTGTGTTTGGCTATATAAAGGGTGGTGTTTTAAGAAATCCATGAAGGCAGTAAAGGTATAAATACTTCTGTCAATGTGCCTGTTCCCTATAAAGCAATATCCACACATAATCCTGTTGAAGCTGGTTCCCACCAGTGTGTTGTTCAATGCTGGTAGAACCAAATCCCTCTAAGGATATTTGTACAGAGTGAATTGTGACTGTAGTCCAGATTATGCTCTTTAATTACTTAGAGCCAATAGGGCATATGACACATTTGCCATACTTCCTGAGATATCTCCAAAGCTTGCATTGGGCCAAGCTGCCCAAGACTGAATTGGCTTTTATTTTCTTCCTCCTTCCTCACTCAGGCATCACTCCCAATGACTTCAAGACAAGAGCTGCCCATTGTTCCTGATTTTCATTAATCAAGCTAAAATCAGATGCAGACCTAAGACAGTTTCCTCACTTATAGAAGGAGTGAAAACTAAGTAAATAAACAAGAATTTCTATGTTGATTTGTGCTGTCTTCCAGTTTATTTGCATCCACTACCTGTTAACTGCAATCTTTAAATGGTATAAAACATCCCAGGAACTGGAACACCAAGGTGTCTAGGTTCTGATGAACATATGATACTCTTTTACAAAATTCCTTCCACCCTCTAAGCATCCACCCATACTTCAAAGTAAGATGTAAATTCTGGGGCCAAGGCATTACACCAAAAATTTGGCAAAATTCATCCTGCAGCAAATCCTGACATTTCAATGTTTGTTTTCATCCCACTTTGGAACAAAGAGCTGAAATGTCAAGACTTTTTCTCTGGGTGGAAATTTTGGGAAAATAAAAAAAAAACCCAAAACTTTTTTCTTTTTCTGGCAAAGTCACAGCATTTTGCCTGACATTTTCAAGCAAAACAAAATATTTCACCATTCCTGAAATCAAAATGTTTTCTTGTGGTGTGTCAAAATGACCCCAAAATGCTCTATTTCAGGTCACTTCTGAGTTTTTCACTTGTGTTACAGCCTTCTGGGACATGTAGTTTGGAAGTTTTTTCTTTGCATGTTAAATGTCTGGATTGTGTGAAAACTCTGAAAATCAATGTAGATAATCATCCTTGCACAGGGTAAAGAGAGAAGCATCTGCATTGCATTATAGGATAACAAAGACTGTCCCATCTACTGAGAAAACGTCCTGAACTGTAACCCTGCACTGTAACTGGAAAGTAATTCATTATTGCATTGAACTCATCTGACTCAAAATATTTTGAGCCAATTCAGAAATAAAACCTTCTGTCTCGGGTCAGTGGGGGTTTCTTTATTTTTTTTTTCTGGTGTATAGGGATTTTCCTCTGATTCACCTAGCATTGTAGCAATATATCAATATATCAATATTGCAAAATAACAATATATCTGCAAAGACTGATTTCCCTTTAAGTTTTTATTTTAAAATGGCACATCCACTTACATCTAGGAAGGAAGGGAAAATTGTAATCCTAGTATTTTCTTGATGCTCAGAGCAGGAGGCAGAGTTTTAGGTCACTCCTTGTTTTGGCTTTTTCAGTAGGAATTTAAGGCAATTTGTTAATCTTGTTTTTTATTCTGCTTCAGCCTACCTACTTCTAAGTGGAACCTGGGATAAGGTAAGTCCTATTTGATTGCTGCTACACCTAAATAAATGTGGATCTGCTTTTAAGGAGGCTGCCCACCATCACATATGAAGGTTGGCCTGATCTGGGCATGAAAGTTCTGTAATTAGGGTTTGTTCAGTTTTCTCTTTGTGACACCAGCCAGACACTCACCACTTTTTCTGTTCAGACCTACCTTTCTTATTTTCATGATCTTCAATGAGAAGACAACATGTGGTTACCTTAGCATGAAAGTATCAAAAGTAGCATCAAAGTAGTCTTGGTAATATCTCTCCTCATAGTTCATAAATTATTGCCTTGAAATTTGGAGCACTCACTGTGCTTTGAGCACTACCTAATGGTAGCTTCCATTCTCTGTAAGGTCTTCTCCCTATGGACTGATACAACTCCTTCAGGGAATCAAGCAGAACAGTGCAAACTAGTAAGGATTATACATGGGAGAAGATGCCCTTACTGCAGGGTAAGGCTCTTAAATGGGCTACTGCTGTGTTACAGATCTTAAAATTTGGGTAAGCCTCCTGTGCAAGAGCTCTCCACTCTGCTCTGAACTTCTGCTTTAATACCCAGATTCATGCCATCTAATTTCAAGCACTCAGAACCCTGCCTCTGCAGTCTATGAGTAGAATAGTAGGAATTGTTTAGGTTGAAAAGACCTTTAAGATCATTAAGTCCAATCATTACCCAACACTGCCAAATCCATCACTAAACCACATCCCCAAGTACCAGATCTACACATGTTTTAAATACCTTCAAGAATGGTGGCTTCTTTACTTCCTTGTGCAAGCTGTTCCAGCACTCGACAACACTTTTGATGGAGCATTTTTTTCCCAGTATTTGATGTAAACCTGCCCTTGTGCAACTTGAGGCCATTTTCTCCTGTTCTATCACATCTTGTGAGAATAGACTCATGCCCACCTGGCTACATCTTCCTTTCAGGTAGTTGCAGAGAATGAAAACGTCATCCCTGAGCCTCCTTTTCTCCAGGCTAAACACTCCCATCTCCCTCAACCATTCCTCACAGGATTTGTGCTCCAGACCTTTCACCAGCCTCATTGCCCTTCTCTGGGCACACTTCAATCCCACAATGTTTTTCTCACAATGAGAGGCCCCAGACTGAAAACCAGATTGAGGTATGGCCTCGCCAGTGCTGAGTGCAGGCAGAGCATCACTGCCCTAGTCCTGCTGGCCACACCATAAAGACAAAGCCCCTCAAAGGATGCTTAAGGTCTTAGCTGAGAGGAATCTTCTTCAGCTGACTATGGAGGGAGTTTCAGTAGACTTTCCCCTAATTTTCCCCCTTTGTTAGGAGCCTGGAGATAGATGGGAGAAACAGAAGCATTTGTGCCTCCTTGAGACTCCCCAGGGTGTATAGGTGTCAGCTGGCTGAGAGACACAGAAGTACAGCTGGTGTGTATTGTCTCAGTAGCGCAATACAACTCTAAAACCTGTGGTAAAAAGCCATTAATGTGTTACATGTATCTTTAAACACTGAATCTGCAACAAACTCATTCATATTGTATTTGTCAAATTATGGCCACACACTGGTTGACAACAGGATATGATTGCATCTTTTGCTACAGAGTGTAAGTCAGACCCTGCTAAGAGATGTATCATAATCTGCTGAGGCAAAACCTGAGGAAAAATCCACAGTAGTAATTCAGACAAATACTGTTCTGACCTTTCCCACTCTTTGAATATTGCCAGCCATGGAATATGAGATTTTAGCAAAGAGATGAATGGGTCATATCTTTCGACACATAAGGAGATCACCTAATATACCATGTGTGGTAGCAGGGTAACAACAGCAGCAGGAATAATCTCATACTCCCACTACCCAGTATTCCCATGGGCTCTGAGCTGATAACTAGTCCTTTTCTGGCAGCATAATACTGCAGAATCTGTGTGAAGTGAGCATTAGAGCATTGGCCATATTTTGGAAGGTGCTGTTTGCATGTCTGTACTTTCATTTCATTTGCAGCTGATCTTTTATGAGTTAAACACTGGTACACAAGAGGTTAAGGTACAACTGGTGTCGTGAGGAGTTTCAAGCAGATCCTTTCTTTGATACAGCAATGACTTTGCTGGAGGTGAGTTGTAGGGGACAGAGCAGGTAACACAGCCAGTTTGATGACATGTAAATAACACCTAATGACCAGAAAATAGAAATTTCCATGAGATCTTAGTCTCACACATACTCA
Source organism: Haemorhous mexicanus (assembly GCF_027477595.1). NCBI lineage: Eukaryota > Metazoa > Chordata > Aves > Passeriformes > Fringillidae > Haemorhous > Haemorhous mexicanus. The sequence continues at coordinate 14,855,366 of NC_082348.1, forward strand.
TTATAGGGAAGAATTTGGGCAGAAGATCACTTTTTTCCTGCCCCCCCATTTCTCTGGCATCAGTTCTGAAACACGATAGGGGTACTGCAAAGTGTTTTGTGTGTTTGCAGCAAACTTGGCACTGATTCCAGAGAGTCCAAAATACAATACACTGCTACTGCAAATGGATTCACGTGTGCCTATTCAGCAGGAAACATCCCTGGACATCCTTTTTTTGGTCAAATATGTTGTAATTTTGGTAGGATTTCAGTTCAGTTTCCAGTGAAATAAATAGGTGGTAATTCCCAGGAAAGCTGCTCCTGAATGCAACATGATCAAGACCCTAAAGTGCCCACAGCATATGAAGTCAACAAATCTTCACGAATCTTGTGGCTTTTTCAGATCTGTCAGCCATGTGGAATAAATATTAACAAATTCTTGAAAATGAAAAAAAAAAAAACCTAAAAATATCAAATATTTAAAAGTACTGAATGTTTCCTGGCAAAAATATGCCTCTGTCCTACAGACAATATTGTCAGAACACATTCATCTGCCTAACTGGCTCTCACTGCTTGTTCTATGTAGGACAGGCAGACACTAAATTCATCACTGTAAAATAATGTCAAATCCAAGGAAATCATAAAGGTGTTCTTCCAAGTTGATCTGTTGCTTTGATCATCAGGAAATCCTGTTCCAAGCCTCCAGAAAAGAGGAATGATTTCTAAGAACTGTCAAGATTTCTTCCCAGTATCATGGCTGAGATTTTATTCCCTGGGGACAACATCAGCCTTCGTGAACAAATCAGGTCCAGGATTTTACCTAAAGGGAAAGAGGAGTGTCCTGTAAGTGATACAGTTATGTCCTGACACAGGAGAGAGTTCATAACAAGTGTCAAACTGGAAGGAAAGTATTAGGATGTATTCATAGATCCTTATGGATTATCTTCACTACAAAGAGAAATAACATGGATTCAGGAAATGTTATAAAATAAAACCCTGTTTCTTTAGTCCTGAGTTTCTCTATGACCCTCTGAAAACAGAACTTCTTTTTAAGGTCCATTTGCCTTGCCATAAAGAACCTGGCTTTCCTAAAGAATTTTGGAACCACTGCATAACTAGTAGTTCTAATTATGCAGACCATAAGGATTTAATTAAAAAATCAAGTTGCATGACTTGCTCCATAGAGCTTTCTTTCTTCAACCCAGAGGATGCAAATTCTCAATCCCATTGTTTTCCCTTCCCTAGCATCCATTAACTAAGAGAAACACATTGGGGATGACCCCACAGCAGCACCACGTTACCTGGGGTGGGGTTGGCTGAGGTCTCTTTACTTCTTAATAACTTTGTGGAGAATTGACAGAGAATGTTGTTTTAATTCTTCCAGGCTTCCAAGATGAAGTGTGGTTGTCTTAACACATCCACCTTCTGTAATTAGCTCTCTTGCACATTTGGCTTAAAAGACACTTACTTAAGAGAAATTAGCAAAGAAAGAATGGAAGCGTGGGGAGCAGAAGGGTTTTATCATCAATTTTCTTTCTATCTGTTTATCTAAGGCTAGCTTTGATTCTTTTTATAGCTGATAGCTGCACTCTGAGCTGCCCAAATGGCAACTGGAATCAGGGCTGTCAGATGACCATTTCTCTGCCTTAAACTCAGAGGTGCTTAATTATATTGTGTAGCCAAAGTTGAGTGGGTTGCCTCCTGCCACACTGGTATCCTTTGCATTAGGACAAGTATGTCTTTCTACAAGGGCATTCAGCTTGATTCATTAATGAAATGGCATATTAATGAGGACAGAAATGTAAATGATATCCACCCTAGGGCCTTTCTCACATGTTATTTTGTGAAAACTAACATGTTCCCTGCTGACTTTCATTCTGTGGTTAGGAACAAGTGTGTGAGCTGCTCTAAAGAGGATTCTGGGGAAGTAGCCATCATTACAGGATTCAGAGGATTGGAAACTGACTGATGTTGTGGTCACTTTGGTATCACTTGAGGAATTGTTGTATGCAGAGATGAGTCATATTATTGGTGGAGCAGAACCTGACCCTAGGGCCTGCAAGCAGTGGGAAGAACAACCATTGCACCACCCTCTAATAGCACACAGACCCAGGCAAGAGCACTGGCCAGCCAAAATAAATTAATTGCATCATCTAGTGGATATTGGGCTATATCAAAGCCTCCTTCTCCCTTTAATAAGTGTAGTAAAAATGTCTCCGTTAATTGCTTTCACTTCAATTAGACAGCTTGTGCCTTCCAAGCCTGCTGAGGACAAGGGATGGTGTGAAGAGATATTTCAGAAGCACTAGCAAAGTGAAATCCTTGCACCCTGAAGTTGCAGGAACTTTGTGTTTACCAGAGATGGCTAAAGTGTACCCAAGGTTTTCAAAGTTTTTTGTGATTTGCTTTCTTTATCTATGTCATTCTAGCTACTGCTGCTCAGTAACAGGAGAACCATGTGAATGTGATGGAGATTTGGACATGACAGAGATCCCGCTCCACTTCTAGCACTGATATGTTCCAGGATGGAGAGCCCACAGCATCATTTAATCTCCCAAGGAGAGAAAAGTAACACACAAAAAGGAACTCTTGGAATTCAGGGCACTTGGCCCTCAGCCAGATGATTTTGAGCAAATAATGAACAAGAGGGAGAGAACCTGCCTAGGGTGAACTGAGGAATTCGTGCTAAGCCATCCTGGCATCAGTAGGAGCATGCAGCAAGGCAAGAAAGCTACAAGCACTGAAAGCCAAAAGGCTGCAAAATAAAGTGAAGATGGAGGATCTGGTGCAGAGACAAATGTAGAGCTCTTGAGAAGTGCAGAGGTAAAGGAGCAGGGCAGACAATCTTCTCCTGGGAAATATGTCTAATCCTCCACTCCAAAACCTTCAGAATATGGTCAAATTGTGTCACTGCTCATGGTATTTGCCCTACAGATTTCTTGTATGCCTCTCATAAATCCTTGTTTAGACTTTGATCCACCCAGCAACTTTATCCATTTTTACTTCATCACCCCTTTCCCAGCTGTCCTCCACCCCACCCAGTCTTCTGGCTTGTCCTGCAGCTTCCACACACCCCTATACTTTCTTCAGAAGGCTTTGTGTCTGGCTTGAATGAAGATCTCTGATCCTCTCTTTCCAGTCCTGACACTCAGCTTACTCTACTGACATCTCTGGTGGCTTCTTTCTTACTCACATGTTAAAAGCTCACAAAGCCTTGTTCTTAAAAGAGATGAGACATTAGGGTGTGAGATGAACACAGCTGAATTCATATTTAAGACCACATTTTTATGCCCACTAGGTAATATGATATTGCTGACCATGTATAAGGATGTCACAGAACTAGACAACACGCCTGAAGTTCACACTGGACTGTGAGTGGCACAGCAGGAGAGTTCAAGTACCAATGACTTGAAGAGCAGCCAATTCTATCAGTGCTGGCTACAATTAAAAGAATTCCTTGCTTTGGGAGGCCTGGGCCAAGGGGCTGAGAGACCTTCTTTCTGTCAAATCATTGTCATGTGTGAGGCTAAACTGTCTCATTATTCTGGCATTTTGGTATCGTCCTTCCAGACTAAGTTCTCATTCTCCTATGTCTTGAAACTATGTTCTCCCTCTGTTGGGCCAAATAAGACCCCAGTCCAACTTCTTTCTTCAAGACCTTTCAGCATTTGGTTATTTTAGATCCCTGTGCAATCTCAGCTGGGATGCCTTTTGAGTACAATAGCATGTACCAGGTGCACACATTCAGTTTCCACTAACATAGTGCCAGTAGCAAGTCTCTTCTTGCATGGTTCCAGTGGGAAACAGATGTAAGATGAACTGCAGAAGAATCCTACAGTGATGGAATCAGCTCGGTCAGACACCCAGGACAATACCATCTGCCTCACTCAGAGACCAACAGTTGTGGGCATCAGCATGTGAATCCCTGGGAGCACAAAAGAGCAGATGCTTCAAACCCTTTGAGGTTGACCCATTGCTGAGCAACGTTCCTAGTGTTTGGCTCTGCCTCAAGACAAGCCTTGAGTTTCATGCAGTTATAAGGGCAGAAGTCAGCTCTGATAGAATCAGAATGGGTCGCCTGAAATGAAAGCTCAGCATTGGGTGTGTAGTAAAAAACATGCCAGATGTCCAACTGGGCAAAACATGAAAGAGGTGTGAGTGGGTAAGAGGCATGAAACAAGCCTTTCCTCATTGCTTGCTGCACAGCTGGTTTAAATGTGTCAATACAGGTATTGCAGGGATTTTGCAACTCTCCTCTTATCCTGGTAGGGGCCCTGAGTTTTGGATACACCTGATTCCCATTCAGATGTATGTTGTTAACCCATATTGGAGCTGGGACCATATGGTGTGTGATGGAAATTAGATTGTCTCAAAACTTCTCCATTAGATTGTCTCAGTACTTCTTATTGCAGAAGCAAAGGGAAGGGCCCCTGATCATGGCTGGCTGGCAGACCCAAATTTTCCCTTTTGCCTCTGTGACCATGATAAGTGCGAGCAGCTGTTTGCAAGTAGAACACGAATTATATGGCACACTGTCAGATATAGGCAAGTAAATGTCATTTCATATAACTTATTTCCACATTTCATGAAATTACAGTGTCATACCAAAGGGCAAGACTCTTCTAAATGGAAGTTACACTTGTAGAAGCTGGTGAAACCAAAGACCAAACCTGATACACCGTCCTGGGCAGAGTATATTCATTCAGAGCTATTTGCCTTGTTTGTCTTCACAGAGCAGTCAGGTAGGGTTCAGCAGGAGAATGATGTTAAAAGTGGACTTGAAGAACAGGCCCAACAATCATCCTTCCCCCATCCCCCAAAAGAAGCCTTTCTCTCCACGGTGCAGTCTTTTTCTCAAGTGGACAGAGACTCTGCGACGCCAGATGAAATGAATTGCATCATTTGATGGATTTTATCTTCAATCAAAGTGCACCTCTCTCTTTAGCAGAAAAGCTGTAAAAATGTCTTGATTAAACATGAAATCTCCAAGGTGATTCTTTGGACTGAGTAGTGAAATTGTTAGAAAGTGACCTCCAGGTTAACTCCTTTTAGGTTCCTGGCCTTGAAGCTGATAAAAGAATCCTACATGAGAGCATAGCATTGTTGTTTGAAATCCAGTAAAGAAGAAGATAAACACAGATGCTTTCAAATGTCAGGAGGGAGATGGCAGGTCAGGTGGAGATTGCATGCATGATTTTGGGAGTGGGCGGGTGTTAGTCTTGGAATGGCATTTTCTTATCAGAAAGAAAAAAAGGACATGAGAAATACAGTCCAAGAGGGTTTTCCCCTAGATGGTTCAGGAGTCAAACCACTGCCTTGGTTTATTCACCACAGCTGCTGCTTTTGATACAGCAGGCCTTGAAACATACCAAGCAGATTTTGCCTGGCAGGCTGGGCCAAACCCAAGCACATGAATGAGCCTAAAAGAATTAACTCTGCTTATCCAACACTCATTTTAGAAACATTCAGTCTCCTTCTGCCTTGGAGAGATCCCAGACCTCGGGCATGTTTTAATGGGTCAGAGAGAGGAATCATGGTCACATCACAACCTTGTGGGCTTGGGCTGAGTGTAGGCAGAGAGGCTCACTCCCTATGGCTGTGAGGTGAACAGTTTTAAAATTCATATAAGCGCACTGTATTTAGAAAAAGAACACTATAGGAGCTCTTTGCTGAGCTGGACTGGGTTCAGCCAAGCCAGGGGATCCTTCTCCCCAGGGTGGTAGCTCACAAAAAATGGAAGAACCACGGCTAGCAGAGCACACAGCAGAATGAAGTGCCCTGATATACTGCCCCAGCTTGTCCTTCCTTTCTGCACAACCTTTGCTGGCACCTGAACTGCCTTGTCATCATCCAACAGAGGCATGGTCAACTGAGGGAGTTACTCAAGCTGGAAAAGTTACTGCTCATCCTCCACACCCAATTTGACCATGTGAACACTCCTTGCTTGCCCTACTTGTGAGACAGTCACTCCACTCACTTTCTTGTGAGAGATGTGGGAAGCAGACAGCCTCCAACCAGTGGCTGGGTAAACCTTTGTGTTGGTCTTTTCTCTTTCTATGCTTTTGTCTGGCTTGTATCTGTAAACCATAACTCCTCAGTGTGGGAAGTCTCTCCTGCTAAAACACAGATCCCAACACAACAGAGCAGAGTGTAGATATTACTAGAACAGTAATGCTAGTGGTAAAAGCCTGATGACCCCTTTCAAAAAAGTCTAAGTACCTCATCTTTCATCCTAATTGTATTCCTGTCATGCGATTCTTCAAATTACTCTGCAATTTCATATAATGGAATTCTTCACTTTTGGCCTTAAACTATGAGAATTATGTTGTCACCTGGCACTTACAGGGTGATCCCCTCCTGCAGATGGGCAGACAAATGATCAAGGTCAAAGGTTTGGTTCCTCTCCAGCTCGCCAGGGAGTGGTACTAGAAAGCTGCATCCGTGCCTGTAGTCTTTACACCACAGGGAGATCATCTTCTCTGGAGACCACCCAGGGTGGGGACGCAGGTACAGATGCTGAAAGCAGCCAGTGGCCACATGCAAAGGAGACCCTAATCCTGTCAGCCATCTCTCCTCTGGGTTGCAGACATAGCTTTCCCTCATCAGGCTATTGCTCATCACAGATGGTAGTTTAAACATGTAGCTTAATCCTGAAGAAAAAAACTCAACTCCCCCACCTTAAAGGGTGGGGGGAAAAGCACGGCAAGGGTCTGCCTACATGTATTCACAGTTTGCATAGAGCACACAATGTCTTTCCCATTTCCAGTGATTGATGGGATGTGGCATTTTTCTCTGCCAGTATCCAGACAAACAGACCTAGCTCCTTGCTTCTCTCACCCTCTTCCTCCGTGAAGAGGCAGCAGCACTGTCTGACGTAAAATCCTGTAAAGACAAAAGGAAGAACTGAATTCTGCCTCTCCCAGGCTGTGGTTGAGGGGGCGAGACAGGTAAAATGCATCAGGCCACAACATCTTTTAGATTAAATTCCAGCTCTCATCTGCTTGTAAAGGCTGACCCTGACAATTTCTCTCTGTGCTGGGCACTCTCTGTGGTTTCTTTACGTGACCAAGCTTTGTTCTACTTTATTTTATTTTACTCTATTCTCTCTCCCATGTTTGCAAATGTTCACAATGAATTGAAGACAGTTCTCCAGCTCAGATTTACAGCTGCACGGAAAGACTGTTGCTATTTATAGTCATCTCAAATTTGTTTCATCTGCCTACACAATCAATTAGCTTCAGCTCCAGCTAATTTTGCAATCAGCCCAAGAAAAATGTCTCTGGCATAGTATCTTGTTTTCTCCTTCTTCTCCCTGGAGCTATAAAATCTGTGTACCCCTTCCTTATCCAAGTTATACACCTAAATACAGAGCTAGCCGGACTCATCCTCCATGTCTTTTGCCTTTTAGAAGCTTCTTCCTGGCTGACTTGACAGAAGAGTATTTACTTTACATGATGGAGACCTTTTTTCCTCTCCAATGGAGGTTTGGAAAGAATACTCCACCGTTTATTTTTCCATCAGCTAATTGCAAATATTGAAAGTGTCTAGACAGGGGGAAAATAGCTTTATAAATCATCAGCAAAAGGAATTTCAATGTTATCTTAAATCCCACACAAATAATTTTAAAAGATGTTCAGTAAATATATATTTGTATATACAAAAATTAAGCTAACCTGGAACTTAGGTTGAGTTCACATAAGGAATTTAAATGTTCAGGGAAGGGAATCACAGAATAAGGAGGTTGTAACTGTACCACAAACAAGCAACAAAACACAGCAGAATAAAAGGGAGGATGTAGTGAAGAGCAATGCTGAAGGTAGTAACTTGGGGCAACTTTTCAGTTCCTCTTTACTGGAGTCTTGGACTTCAGCAAGTCTTTGTCAATCTCACCTGAGCTGGTGGTTCAAGTGGCATAAACTGTGTACAATCATTAGGAGTCTTTGAACAGAAACAGAAATATTTGCTGATCCTGGCATCAGAACATCTATTGGAGTCACAAAGTGGAGGGATGTCTCCTCAAGCCCCAATGGTGACAAGACACTCTGAGGGCAAGCTTGCAATTCTACTGAGCACAAAACAACCAGCAGAGCTCACCAGGTGTCCTGTAGTGCATCTTCTCCTCTATGGTAGGATCAGAAAATTTTAAATCAGCCCTGGCAGGTGCTGCATAAATCTTTACTGTAAAACCTCCAGCTTTGAATGTATTACTCATTCTTATTCTGAGCACTAAAACATATCCTGTGGTTACAGATTTAAGTTGAACTGTAAGCCCAGGACTTTGCACATTTACATCTGTAAGTTGGCTTCCAGAGGGTCATGGACTGAAAGCATTGCCCTTTGGGAGTCCAGTCTCAAAGGATCTCTCAGCTCAGACATGAGATTCCTGTGGGTTTTCAGTAATTTTACATGCCCAAGACAACTTATTTAGAGAAACAAAAATATTGTTTGTCCTTGTGGGTAAACTATTTACTCAGTTCCTTTTAAACTGTCACATCTCTTTCAAAATTTTAGAGGTTTGTTTTGGTTTGGTTTGGTTATGGGTTTTTTAGTTCCTTGCTTAGCAGAAGAGAGACTTTCTTGAGGAGAAAGGCAGGCATGGGTTCTGCACTCAGTGAGGATTTAGGGAAAGGGTTTTTTCCTTAGAAGGTCTGGAGTCTCGGGATAGCCCCTCTCCCTTTGGGTTACTGTTTGAGCTTGGGCAAAACTGGGGACAGCATACCCAGATAAGGATGGAAAAGAGACTGTGAGAGTATGGAGTACAGGGAGCAGAAGGTGGAGGGTGTTAACAGCATACAATAAAAGGTATAAAACAATGAAACTTTTTGTTGATGGTCTAATGCAGTCCCCAGTAATCGAACCAGGATGCATCCCTGCCTGTTTTGGCATTTTGTCTCTCAGTTCCTGTCAGTGAAATGTGAGACAAGACACTGAACTGTGGTCCACATGTGAATATTTTTTCCTTAAGTTTTGATAGTCACAGCCTGCAAATGTTTTAGGAATTGTTTAGTTTGTTTGTCTAAAAAACATATTTGCCTTACCTTTCCCTGACAGAAATGCTCTGATACTTTATGGAACTGGAAATTTGTTCAACTTCCCTGGAATCAGGATCACATTCTTTCCATACCCTGCAAAGCTTTGCCTTTACTATGTATCACTGCTAAATACTGGTGTAGGGACTATGATTTCTTCATCTTCTTCTTTTTCCTTCTTCTTATTCATGATAAGGAAGCAAACAGGAGCAAACGCATTTTATTCTCCAGCTCTGCGGACTTCCAGGAGTAGCCATCACTCATTAGACATCTGCAAGTCCTGCTGGCTTCTATTGCAAGTGACAACTAATCTGCAGCCCTCAAAACACTTGATTTCTGGTGAAAGTTGTTATTAACCTCCATACCTATATGAACAAGATGTGAGTTTCTAGCCTTTGAGAAAAGCCACATTAGAATGCCGGTTATGCCTGAACACATGGCTGTGAAACATCTTGTACTGTTGGGGTATTTTCTCTCTGCATGGAGAAAGAAGAAATTGTGCTGAGATTTGAGGATCACTCCTAGCCCAGCTTGGGCTGCTGCTAGATTTGGAATTTAAGACCACATGTGAATGAATGGAAGAAATCATTCAGGCTGAAGGAAGCAACAGGAGTCAGTGGGGACTTTGTGACATTTTTGTAGGAGGACAAGAGGTGTTGGCTTTTGCTTTCCTGACGGTGAGCTGGTAATTTGGCTGCTGGTCCCACTTCTGTGACATTGTGTTTACAGAGGTTGCTATAGGAGTACAGCAAGTTTCTTTCAGCTACAATTGCTTCAGATCTGCCACTAAGGCAGATTAGAAAGGGTGTGGTAGATAGACTCCCTGGCTAACATCTGTGGAGGGTGGAAGAAGTTAGAAGCCATATTTTCTGCTTTGCATCTCAAAGTTGTTTCCAAGCACCATTCCACTGAATCTGGACGTCTCCCACCCCCTCAATCCCAGCCTTTCCCTCCTCTTGAATTTCTCCATGATAGGAAAGAAATACATCCCAAAGAAGAAGACAGAATGCTCAGATCATGAGCCTCAACAGCAGTGCTTGTGAGACATAGGAGCAATGTGCTGTGGTTCAGAGGCTGGACTGAGCCACCAAGGTTGTGTGGTGCCACAGAGGTTCTTACAGCTGTTGTATCCAATACTAAATGCCTTATCAAACTGCAGGCCCTGCCTCTGGTAGCCTCTGAACCCCATTTTTCCTCTACCTCCCACTTCATCTTGCATTTGCAGTTAAATTCTGCTGAAGTCAGCTGTAAAAGCTGGGGACGAGATGTAGAACTTGCATTTTACTGTCCCAGGAGAATTGTCTTGCTCACAGACATCAGAGCTTTTCTTGACTATTTGTATGGCCATGGACATTATCAGACACAAAACATTTGGGATTGCTCCATTGGCTTAAACCAAAAGACCAATCTGGTTAACATCTTTCTAATCCACAAAGCCAAATTAAGTTGTTCCTGGCCTGGTGGTAGAAGAAGTTGATGAAAAGTCTCTCCATGACTGTGTACATAATCTTTGCTGGTTTGCAATAAAAATCTTTGGTGTTGGTTTTCCTTGATCATTCCCTAAGTTCAGTCCAGCTCAGAGAAATCTGCCTTCTCTTGAATCTGTCTTCTGAAGCAACCCCAGTTTCTGGGTTTAGTAAATTTAAAAATCTACACATGAAGTTTGTGAGGCTGCATTATTTCAAAGCATGTTGTGTGGCTTTCCACTGTCTAAATCAGTCAGTCACTTTCTTTCAAGAGGAGGAGGGGGGAAAAGGTCAGGTTAAGTGACTTTAAGTCATCTGAGACCAAGATTTCTTTGGCTGATGAGTCTTCATTGACCTTGGCTTGCATAATGAAATATTTTACTTTTCTTTACTTACCTCTGTAGAGAACTATGCTGAGGTTTCTGAACTACCTTTGTGTTTGTGTAGTACATTTTAAAATGTATTAGGAAATTAAAGCACACTTACCACAAGGGCTGAAGATGTGCTTTAAAGCCCTGGCTAGTTTGCTAAAGGGGTACTTTCTGTGTCCTTCAATTTCCCACACAGATTGATCTTGACAGAACATTCTGCTTCACTTCCTGCTCTGTAGTATGATGAGTGTTTGTCTCTGCTGGACAAGAGGAATTGCTTCCCACACTGAGGATAACTGCACCATCCTTACAGACAATGTTTCAGGATGAAGTTGCAGCTACCTCCACAGAACTTCATATCTGCCTAACTTCACCCATGTTCAGGACACAGAACAGAGTGGTTTGGAAGACAGTAAGAGTACTTTGGTGGAAAAGTTGCAAAGGATCATGGCTAATTCCCTTCCACTCCCACAGCCTGCTTATTTTGTTGTGTGGCTTGCAGAAGTGCTGGTCGTTGGTGAGATAGTGGCCCCTAAGTGCAGGGATTTGTTTCTGGCATTTCTGTATTTCCCTTTATTTCAAATGCCACCATAATCAGCTTGAGATATCTGCCTTACAAAAGAAATTTCCACTCAACGGCAATCCAGAAAGGAAGAAAGGAGGCAGCCAGACCTTTTCCAATTATGCTCACAAAAGTGGGTGGATCAGCTCTCAGCTCAGTCATGCGCCTGAGGAAGACCATGTGACAGAATTTTAATAAAAATATATAACAATATTAATAATTATAATGAATAATCCTAAAAAAATTAGAAAATCTATGGCCTACCACAGACTGTGGCAAGGTGAGAGAAATTTTACAAAAAGACCTCAAGACCATTGGGGATTCTGTCAACTCTACAACAACAGGCTGAGCAGCAAGGAGGGATAACGAGCTCACTTTTCCCAGAAGGGATTTTTTACATACCTCCATCATTTCTTTCAAAGCTTTCTTTGCCCTGCCTGGTGAAGGCACTGGAGATGGGCCAGGTGCCCTCTGTGTCCCTGGATGCAAATCAAGCAGGGGCTGGGGGGAGATGAAACTGCAGCACAAGCAAAGCTGCCAATGCACTAGCCTGAGCTTCTGGTGTCAGCCCTGAGGATGAAGGGTGTCCTTCCAGTGTCTGATGCCAACTGGCACAGCTTCCCTCTTCTTCCTTCACACAAGTGTTGCCTCCTTCCCCCTCCCTCTCCACAATATTTTGCCTTTGAAGTCACTTCATCAAGAAATTCTTCCTCTGTCAGAATTAATCTTCCACCTGCCAGGCCATGAATAGTCACCTTTTTGTAGGTCTGCAGCATGTTGCCAAAGCAAGGGAGCAGAAAATAACGGGTAAGCCTGGAAGAGATAAATGGCACAAAGTAACACAAAGAAATCCTACCAATAAATTTAACCCCAAAGCAACACAAGGTATTTGTCCCTCCTGGTCCCACAGTCCCACACATAGCTTCCTTTAACTTGGTTAGATTTCTGAAAGGTCTCCAAGCTGTAATCCTGTGTGGCCAGAAGCCTACAGAGGAATTTTCCACTGTCTAAATCCATGGTGAGAGCAAATGCCCAGGTTCCTGACACTCAAAGAAACCTGAATATATATTTTCTAAAAATAAAAAACTGGGGTTCTGGTCTGAACCAGGACCTTGGCTGTCTGATGGGCTGTCTTTCTCAATCCTTTATAGGGAAGCTGGTCTAGCATTCCTAGACATCTCTGATACTCATTAGGATTCAAACTAATGAATATTGACTTGAAAAATCTGTTCCCATGATGCTGAACAATCTGAATACAAATTCTGAAGACTGTCTGGATATCTGATTGCCCTACAACTGTGTAGAAGATAGGTAAGACCACTGAAGTAATAGAGTACCCCAACATTTAGCTAGAGACCTTGATAAAAATCAAAGCAGAACAAGTTAAAATCTAATTTTATGGAATATGTCCTAGGATGTGTGGATCCAAGATGCTTTGCAAGATGTAGTAGTTGAATTAATACTTTTGATTCTTTCAGTGAGTATCCTAGAGAAAAGACTATTTACTTATGTGAAAATAAGCTACCATGGCTCCTGGTACAAAGAGCATTTCTTGGCTGCATTCCCCAAATAGGACAAGACATTTTCTTTGCACCTGGTCTGATGCCAAATCTCCTACACAGGTGAGATCAAATGGCTGCATACAATATTTCAAATGTAAACTTTACTAGAGTAAAATTGGAATAGGATGGACAGCAATCTTGAATCAATTTTACTAAGGTGAATACATAGAAAATTCCAAGATCAAGGCTCTTCTGACCTGACACTGGTGTCTTGCTTCTTACTCTCCTTTGCAGACAACCAGCAATTATGCATCTTTTAAAAGCTGGAGGATTTCAAATCACAAAGCAACACTGGTGATTAGAACACAGGGCTGGGTTGCAGGGAAATTAGGTCCTATTCCTACCTACAGAATCGCAGAGTATTCTGGTTTGGAAGGGACCTGCAAGGATCATCAAAGTCCAGTTCATGGTCCTGCACAGGACAGCCTGTAAAAACACATCATATGCCTGAAGATGTTGTCCAAACACTTCTTGAACTCTGGCAGGCTTGGTGCTGCGACTACTCAGACTGAAAGTTTTGACCCTGAAAAACTGATACTGCTTTTATTGTCCATATACATCTTTGCCCTCTTCATCCCTCAGACAGCTGGAGAAAAAGTCCTGTCTTCACATACCTGTGATCACTGGATTAGGAGGACTGTACAAATTTTCATGGAATTTGGTTGTTGTTTTTGTTTTTTTGTTTTGGTTGGTTTTTTTTTGTTTTTGTTTTTGTTTTTTTTTTTGTCAGAACTCTCTCAAGATTCTCAAGGTTCTTTTAAGATTAGTCAGGCCCCTTAGCCATCCTTACCTTTGAGGTTCAAGAGCAGCTAATACCACCCCAGGCAGGGGCAGTACTAAAGTGTTAGACACCTAAATGACAGACTGAATCCCTTTTCCCTTCTCTCTCTTACACAGCTCCTGTATGAAGTCAGACTGCATAATGGAAACACTATCCTGCAAGTCTGCTTCCTGTTCCATTTTGCATTCTTGCAGCTCTAAATAAAGCCAAAACAATTCCACTGTGTTGTTAAAAAATTATCTAATTCCAAAGCTGTTCCTCTGTGGTATAAACATAAAGACTTGTGCCTCCACTTTTCTCTTTCTTTGAGAGGCAAATAGGTATTTTTAATGGTGCTCAGTAGCAAAATCAGGGTGGAGTACAGGTCTGAATCACATCTGTGTACTCCCCAGGCTTCACACTGGAGTGGGACAGAACCTGAGGACTATTATGGCAAGCTAAATTCAGAAAAAGGCTTTTATTACTGAGTAATAAACTCATGAAAATTGGGGGTTTATTAACAAAAATGTTGACAGACCTTTAACTTTAGTGGTGCTACTGAGCAGTGCTATATGTAAAGACAAACCTTTCTGCACTTAACAAATTTATTAGCTGTAATTTCATTTATTTATTTTTTTGTTCCACATAGAGAATATGTGCTAGGAAAACAAGAGCACTTTATGCCCTGTGAAACCAGAGTGGTTGTGAGATTTTTTTCCTAGAGGATTTAAGGGTATGCATGAAGGGTACTTGTTTCTCAAGCTCTGGCATGTCTGGAAGTCCAACCCACTCCTGCAAAGTTCAGTGGGATTGTTGTCTAATTTCAGTGCAGCTCTCTGGCCAGATCAGAAAGTCATTTGGTGACAAAGGCACACACCAGAACAAGTGGTTCGTGAAGGGGAAAGCCTTATTTCCTTTTCTTTGAAATCCACCTTACACCATCCTTTCCATCAGCTTGTGTTTTCCCAAATCAGAGCAAATCCTGCCAGCAAAAATGACAAAGATTGACTGACTTTTATCCACTTAAGAATCAAGAAGTTTGCCTTGACAAGCTGTTCCCCAAGACTGGCTCCCTAATGTTTCCAGCTGTTTCTGCAAACCCTCTCTGCCTCTGTGGAGAGCGGACTGTGACGCTTGTCAGTGGTTTGCAGCAGAGACCCAAGTACTCGCTCCTCCTCCAGGAGGTAACACCATCCTCTCCAAAAGATTTCTCCTATAAACACATCTACTTTGATAATTTTTCTGGAGTAGGAAGTTCCCTGAGTGAATTGCCTCTCCGAAACCCCTCCTCCTGCTCAACCTAGTCTGAACTTTTTTCTCCTTCCGTGGCTGTGACCATGAAGAGGGTGAGGGATGCAGAGCAGCCTGCCCACAGCTAGGAAAGCCAACTGGGCAGTGGTGAAAAGGAAGACCACGGGGGAAAATAGTTCCCCATGTTATGAACAGGACCTCATGCATGGTATTTTACCCTTGCTTACCAAGAAATCTTTTGATCTGCAGGCAGGAGCTCACAGTGCAGCCGGGGAATCATCATCACTTGCTCAGAGCAACTTCTTGCTTCAGACTCCAAGAAGAACCCGAAACACAGGAAAGCACATGTCTCTTGTCTTGCAGACTCACTCAGGTCATGGTATGGAACAAATCAGCCTGAAGTAACACAGGCCACACTGAAAATCTGCAAGTCATTACCCATAATGACTATTCAGAAAGGGAGCTGGCATCAAAATCATGTTCTCCCTCCTCTAGTGTAAATCTTTCCCCCTCCCTTTTTCTCTCACTCCTTGGTGCTTTCAAGCAACAAAGAGTATCTGAGTATTTTTTCCCTCCTGTTGCAAGTCACCAAAAATCCACCCAGGAGCAAGGCATGGTGGAGCCACAAGGAAAAGGAGGCAGGAGACAGAGAGCAGGGAGCTGGTCCCATTCAGCTGTTCCTGTCCTCATCCTTGTAGAAACATGCACCCAGTTGGGAAGGGAAAGCCTGAAGGCACATGGGGAGACAGGCTGTGAAAGCATCTCTGTTCTGTCTTTCTGACAAAAGAAAAAGAGAAGGTGAGCACTCACTAAAAAATGAGCAAAATCATTTCCCTAATAAGGGAAAAACAAACTAAGAAAGCAATGTGTGTGTGTTGTCCAAGGTCTTGCCATTACCTTCTGGTTAGAAAAAATCTTAGACCTCTCTCCCCCTACCCAGGTGGGAAGTACTCACTTGGTGACACCTGCAAACATTCACACACGCAAAGCCCTATCATTCCTTGCATTTGGAATAGCAAATATATTCATTTTCTTTACCATTAAAGCGGGAACGTGGATGAATGCATTTGGAAACCTTTACTTCTCCTATTGTAATGCCAGATGCACAAAGATATGCAAGAATAAAAGCAGCAAAGAGCTTGGGGGAGCAGAAATTTTGGCTGAGGGTAATGCAGAGTACAGAAAAGCCTGCAGAAATGTTTGACTGTACCTTTGACTGAGAGAATGAAGAAGTCTTCTCTGGGGCTTGTTAGAACTGTAACTGTCTAATTTAGAGGAGCAGGATAGGATGAATATTTTATGAGGGTTTTTCCACAGGGCTGTTAACATTTAGCAAACAAAAGACAGCCGTGATTCATTTTCCTTCTCACAGGGGGCAAATGAGTTAACAGCTGTAACGAGGGAATTAAAAAAGGATGCTCCCAGCACTGAGAACAGCTGTTGCCTTTTCAGGTGCTTGGGAAACTGGGAGCACTGAGGTTCGTGCAGCACCTATTGGACAAAATAGGTCTAGGGTAGTGTTTGCAAACTGATTCAAACTTGTTTTCTGCTCCAGGGTCCCAGGGTAAGTGCTGCTGGTCCCAGTCCTGGTACTTTAGTGTCTACATGCCTTTGATAATCTTTAACTGTGCTCCCTCTCTCTAAAATGGTGCAGGAAATATGCAATCTGTCTCCTGATCTAGAAAGACAGTAATTCCTCAGCTGTGGTCAGCACAGTCCAGCTAGTCATGACCTGACTCCAGGTACTTCCCCAGGTGCTAATCCTCCAGAGGAGGCATGAGATTGTGTTTCAAGGAGGGCCCTGACCATAGCAAGAGAAGGAGCAGACAGCCCTGTCCACAGCAGCTGTGAGCTATCTGCAGGGCAGTGGGGCAGGGTGCTAGGCCCAGAGGGGATGTAAAGGGATGCTGCCTCTCCCTTCTCCTGCTTCCATGAATCAGTCCATCCTGCCATCCCTGTGGTAGGTCAGTTGGGGAAAGAAATGCTTCCTTTCCACAGGGAGGTGTCCTGCTCCCAAGCAGATGGCCTTGGGCACCTTGCCCCATCCTGCCAATTCCACCAGCCCACGTAGGTGTCTTGAAATTAGCCCAAACCTTTGAATAGGTTGGTCCACTTTGGGCCTATGCCTGCTGCATTTTTAATGAATGACTGAGCACGGCATGCTCTGTCTTGCTTCTGGCTGCTCAGGTGCCTTGCAGACAGCTGCTCAGAGCCTGCAGACAGCCTGCTTAGGCTTTTTCTTGTAATGTTTGCTCCCAAGGATGCTCTCCACCAGCCTCTGTTGAGGACGACTGTTAAGCTGCATTTCACAAAGTACAAACAACAAAAAAATTCCATCCAGACATACCCCTAGAGATTGTTTCTTTTACATACATGCAAGTACCCCTAACACATACATTTCTTATGCAGACACATAGATGTGCATGTCAATAAAACAGAGTGCTATAAAAACAATCTTGGCTCTCCAGGTGAGGCATATCACCAGCTCCATCACTAGACTAATGATAAGCATTTCAAGCTTTGTCTTTGCTAAACTACATCACTCAAGGTCTGTTTTCAGGAGAATGTGCCCATTGCTGTAGTACCAGGACTTTTACCAATCTAAATAGGTGCCAGATGCACAAAAGAGCTCCAAGAGACAGAATGCTGGGTTTTTCTTAGTCCTTCCTCCGCATTTTGCCTCCTAATTCAGAAGTTCATGTCTAGCAAAAGCTGCAAAACCTGTTCTTTCAGTCTTTTCTAAGAGAACCACATCAAAGGAAAACAGCAAGATGATGACCAGATATACTAGTGCAACCCTAATCCTTCCCAACTCTAGGCTTCCCCTCCCTCCCACTAACTCTGACCACAGGTCTCTGCTGTGGAGCCAATACTGCTTAGGCCTATTTTGGAAATCTATTACTACTGGTTCTTACACACACAGCAGGGACTAAATACAGATTGCAGGCATGATGGAGCTTTTTTCAGTTGGAAGCAGGAGACAGACACGATGCAGAGCCCAGGTCTAAAGCAGGGCAAGTCCTTCTTTTGACTGTGCTCTCTCCCTGGAGTGCACTTCATATTCCAGCAAGGCTCACACACCTGTCTGTGCTGGCCTCTGTTTTGTTTTTCTCCTCAACAAAGTAAAGTATTCATGCTCAATCTCTGTTCTGACATGATTCTCTGCAGTGATTTTCTGCAAGCAGCTCTCTTCTGACACTGGAGGTCCAAGGCTGGGCTCATTCCAGGCTTTAGGGCCTAAAGTCACAGCAGAAGTGTCATCACACCATGTTATAACACCAGTGTCTGCCAACAGCCACCCTCTCTGACTAATCTGGGTGCCTCTGTCTGAAAACCACAACAATGCTAGCTTAGCAGATAACTGTCCCAAATTTGCTCAGAGCTCTTACTTCTTCAGAGAGCAAAATTATCCTTGACTTCCCCTCACCTGTGGCCAACTCCCTGTGGCACTTTCTGCATCCCACTTGGACAGAAAACTCAGCCCACAAACAGATTTTAGTTATGTTCTAGAGTATGATAGTGAGAGGGTCTGGGTCCACTTCATCCCTTACACAGGTCCTAGCTACTCCTCTGTCTTCACGGGACATCCCCCACCTCCTCACAATTGTAGGAAGCCAAAACCAAGCAGGTAAGTTTTCTTGGCCACTTCCTAAGGCAGTCTGTTGGCTCCTGGAGCAGAGTGGAAGAGGTGGAAAGGCCTGGCAGAAGCCATGCTGCTGGAGATCTGTTCAGACCACGAAGGTGCCACCTCAGCAGCCTCCTGGCACTCACTCCTGCAGAAGACACAGAAGTAGCCTACAGGTCTTTGTGCTTGGGTTGCACTGGTGGAAGGCGTGTAGTCAGCTTCTACATCCTGTGAAAGCAAACGTGGGAAAACACCACCGTTCTTGGATTCAGAGTCTCTCAAATATTTATTAGACAAGTGATGAAGGTGCAAAGGAGAAGAGGACCCAATACATACCATAGAAAAACACAAAGAAAGCCTGACAGTTGATTATTTTGTGGTTTTGAACCAAATACAAATCTATTTCTTTCTCCACTGACCCATCTGTGAAGGGAGAATACAAATATTGTGTGAAGGCTGATTATTTAATGGAAAAAGCAGCATGTGGCACAGAAAGGCCATGTTCATATTAATATTTGAACTGATATTTGTACTGATATTGATTATCAGGAAGCTGGATGGCATGCATTGGAATAAATTTGGAGGCTTAGAAAGGAGTGTTTCAACAAGACCTATCACAAAAGGCTAAATGACATGCAATAGCAGTTTACAGAAGACAGAGGTGAGCGGCTCCATTTGGGTTGCAATGCATTAGCCTTTTCCCAAAGAAACACCTAAAATGAAAGTGCTATCAAATTTCAGCTTCTGTTCCACTCCTGTTCATAGGGTGATATCCTTTTTATTATTTAGCCTTGGGACATGATCACCATTGAAAAAGTTATTGAGTGACACTTGTGAAAATGAGAGAGCATGAAGATTTTTAAAGGAAGGCCTAATGGAGTGGCAAGAACTTTTTCCTGAAGCCAGTTCTGCTGAAGCAGCTCACTTCTGACTCACAAAATGTATCATTCACAGTGGTAAATCACCCTCAGCTCCCTCAGGTTTCCCTGTCATGATTTAACACTCTCTCTAGTATTCTGCGGTTGAGTTTGAAGGCCACTAATGCATAAACAGCTTCTTCAGCCCTGAACTTCCCCGGAATGCAGCCTGATGTTTACTCAGATATACAAAGAGATATATGTGTGTTTATATACATGTATATGTGTATCTATAAATATGCATATATGCAGCATATACCTTTACAAAGGTCTCACATTAGTTAATTAACTGCACAGAACAATTAATTCATTCATTGTTTGGAAATTCCAGGAGCATTAGCTGTCTGACTCCAGCAGGAACTTAGCCAGACAAATTTGAGAAACCTCTCTCCATGGCTTTGTCATTCTGTTAAGCAGGTTTTCAGCAAAAATCTTTTACTGAACAGATGGCTCATGTTAAATGCTTGAAATTCCACCAAATCAGAGCTGATAAAAACAGATAGTTTCACTGGAACGGGTGGGTGCTAGGTAACTCACAGGGGAAAGAAATTGTGTGTGAAGCTGACACTGACAGTGATTATGGCTTGGGATTTTTGGTGTGTGCCTTGTTGGTATGCTTTACTTTTTAATTAAGCTCAAACATTTGCACTGTGCTGGGCACAACACAGAGCACATGAGTCCTTCTACCTCATTGCACTAACACAAGCCTCGCTAGCCAACACGAGCTTCCTTTTCTGTGCTGTGATCAAACAGCACAAGGTGACACAGTAAGCAGTGTGGTGAAATGGGATGCCTTACCACTTCCTATGACTGAAAAAAAGGAGAGAGCATGACATACTCCTCTGATTCTGTGGCTGTGCAAGATTTAGGAGAGAAGAACGAAGAAATTTTCTTCAAGGATCTTCCTTCTCTGACTAGGTGAAAAAGCAAGTCTGTGGATCAAGACTGAGATTTTATTGATTTTTTTTTAAAGTAACATTTTTCTGGGAAATTTTAACAGTCTAGTCTCTACAGTTTCAGTCTGAAATTAAGTTTTACTACTTCTCAAATCCAAATGGAAGGAACATGCATACTTATTTTTTAAACAACATTTTCTAACGAATATCTTAAAATCAAAAATGCATAAAAAGGAGAGTGAGAAAAAAAGAAAACCTGAACTTTTGTTTCAGTATGAAACTGGTATGAAACTGTGGAATTTTCCTTTTGTTTTGAATTCCAAATTTGATTTATCTTAATAATCATGTTCCAGTAACAATCTTGTTTGATATTCACTCACCCATGCTGGACTGGTAACAACAAGAACAGATACCTTATAGGTGGAGAATCAATAATATCAGCTTTTACTTTGGTAGGGTTCAAGGAGTAGGTCTGCTTTAAGGGAGTATTTATCTTCTAGAAATATCCCACAAAGACACCAAGCAGAGAACTGTCCTAGGATGGGTAATCAGCGCCAGATAATTTTGCCTCAATTACACACATTAACTTCTAAACTTTGATCTGGTAAATGTAAATCTCATCAGTATTGGTATACTAAATACCTGTAGCTATGAGCACTTGTAGGCATCTACATATGGACTTTTAATGTCAATGTCCAAACATACAAACTCATTTCTCTGAAGGAGAAAATTCAGAGCAACAAGAAAGTATTTGTAGATGGCTTTTTCTGTCTCTTTCTTTAATGGGACTAATTATAACAAATTACATGCGTGCATTTCTGGTCCCTTAATACCTCCCTTGGTCCCCATGAACTTCCTTCCAAAACTCCTCCACAAAGTCCTGTTCACTCCCAGGCTGTAAATGGAGTCTGAAGGGACAGAAAAAATCATCCTCACAGAAGAGGAAGCTGAGCCTGTCACCCAGATATCACCAAATGACTTCAGAGTAACTTGAAGATGAGTTCTCTTGAGAAAAGGATACCCACTTAGTTAAATCCCTCCTAAAGGGCTTCGGTATGGAAAGGTTGTGATGTGCTCAGTTGTTAAGGGAATTAATGAGGAAATGGGCAAAGACAGGTTCTGCAGTTGTGCCATGCTGCAGGAACATAACATTTCCGTCTGCTCCGAAAAATAATATAAATGGGATAGACAGGCAGTTTTCCTAGCCTGGATTTTACTCAACAAAATATTTTCAAATGAAAAACAAGCACATTCACTGGGTTGCAGTAGGTATTATGGAGGTTTCCACTGCCAGTCTCTTGCCAAAACCACATGAAATACCCTTTACCTCAGTAGATGGTGACATGTGGACAACTCTTCAGGCGCTCTGAATTGCACAAAGTATCTTGGAATTCCCTTTTTCCTGGCTCAGCAGGAAGGAAGGCACTAGAAGGGTAAAAGGCTTCAGAAAAGTATGAAGATAGCTTCAGGACAGCAGGGCTACTTTTTCGCCAGTGTACCAGGTACAAGGATTAGGAATAACTAGGTCAGGAGATTTTACTGTTGCCAGAGAGCCTGTCCAGAGGAGCTGGGAAATGCACCAATTTAATGATGAATCTAGAGGCTGACAGAGGGTAAGTACAGAAAACATTAATATTGTTCAAGGCCTCTTTACAGGAGACTTGAGCTAGCAAAAGCAGCTGCCAAGGTCCTGACTGAGCAGATGAGCCTGCTGCTGGGCACATATGTTGAGTGAAGACTTACAGAAGGATCTGGAAAAAGTTTTGGTTTTCCTTAACTACTTATGGACTGTGCCTACAGAGCAGTTTTTCAATGGTTCTGCTGGAGGACACCTTACTTCTGGATCATATGCATACGATTAGGTCAACTTTCTTTGTAATCCTTTTTTATGGAGTAACTCTCAATGAATTCCAGATGAATGCATCGTTTGGGTTTGGTGCTTGTTTTTTTTTGTTGTTTTGTATTGACCAAGTAGTCTCTACTGGAATCGAAAAGCTCAGCTGATAGATTTTTCTTGTATTATCAGCCTTTGGAATGTATCACTCTCATTGTTTCAGCTCTCGTCCTTCATATTCAGCAGTGAAATGTGTAAGTTGCACATTTCTTTAAGAACAGTTTTAACCCTCTGTCATCATTCAAGACCTTCGATTAAAGGGAAATTGTCCCACTCTCTCCTGCTCTAATTTGTTATAATTTTTAGTACTTTTTACTATGGTTTTAGGATCCTTAGAGACATTTCAGGATGCACCCTTATACAGCCGTTTCCAGTTCAAGAATAGGAAACAGGAATTTAGAGCAAGTACAAGTAGAATAATCAAGACCTTGACACATTGGACATTGCTCTCCTCACTTCCTGTTAAGAAGCAGGAAGTTCCACCCAGATAGACACCAAAAAGGCATTTAGAAAACTAAAACTCTGAACTCTTCTGTGCCAATATGATTTACAGAGGAAGCCTTCAGTAATTGCATACCTGATTTACAAATTTCAGTTTGATGCTTAATGTTCAGCAACTGCAGCACGAATCTGTGAGTTAGATGTTTTAAGTACTTGCAGTTTTTGTTGACTTCACTTGAGTATGTAGGCGTCTCTCATCTCTCAAAACAAAATTCTTAATGGCTTCTTCCAGTGAGTTGTAAGGAAAAGGAATTTTTGTTATTTTAATGTATTTATTCTATTTATTGTTTTATTATTTGAATTTAATTCAGAGCCTATTGGTACAATCTGGGGATGTTTGGTCACCAACTTCATAGGCTTTCCAGTTCACAGGGACTTTCTCCTCTGGACACATACATCTGTCAGTTCTCAAATTACCAGAAATAACTGTGTTTCCCAGAAAGGGACCTGCCTCTGCTAGTTCCAACTGAAGAGCTGGGTTTTAAAAATGTAATTAATACTAATGGAAAATAAATAGATACATATGTTCCCTGTGGCCTGTGATGGCCGTTTCTCAGAATGCCTGTTCGTACTTAAAGTGTCTGCAGCAAAAGTGTCTGGTTTTCAAAGGAGCAGGCTGGAAGGAAAGGACAGGATGTCTGAGATGTCCTGAGCAGAAGGCTGAGCACCAACAAGGTCACAGCCCATCCTTGGTAAAGCTTATAATACAAAGGATGTCTCAGCACAGTCCCACACATGCCAGGCCCTCTCCAAGCATCTCTATTCAAATGTTTGCATGAAGCTGGCTCTGCCCCTGCCACCCATCTGACTTCAACTGCAACTGGGTCACCAGCAAGGTCTGGTTTTGATTAACCTTCTCATTCATGCAGCATTAACTGGTTTATTTTTTTTATTATTGCTGTGAGAGAGAAAATTAAAGAAGGAGTTGCCTGGCATGGTGCATCCTGCAGCTGCTTCACCTGAATTTCAGAAAGCGACAGTGGAAGTATGGTGAGACTTGGCTAAAATGGGAAATGTTAAAGCGGGATCGGGTACATAAAACACAGCTGCTACTGGGCAAGGGTCTGACTCCTGGGCCAGAAATCTGGATTGCAATACCCTCTTGGAAGCTTGGAAATAACATCTGTATTGATTGATGTTTGTCCTTTTTCCTTTGGCCAACTCCCATTTCCACCTGCTTGGATGTTTTGACAGAGCCTGACATTCAGCTTTTCTTTCTTCCCCCCTCATTTCCAGTCTATTTTATTTGTGACACAAGCAAAACTCACCAACAACTCAACAACCTCTTGCCTTGATCCTCATATGTTGAGGTCTTGCACATGGGAGCAAAACCCCTCTGTTCTGAGCACTATTTCCTCCTGCACTGAGAAGGACCCACTCATTTAGAGCACCTTGAGCTTAACATTGCTGCACTCCAAGGAGTTGAAAGCCTAAAATCACTGTAAAATGAGGGTTGTTTTTGTGTCTCCTGGTTTATGCTCATATCTACCTAGCTTGCAGCAGCCAGCTGTGCCCACTACACAAAGCAATTTTAGAAGAAAGGCCAATGTAGTCCCTCAGAAGACTCTTCTAATGTTGATTGAGCTGGCCCCAGAGCCCAGGCTTGGTGAGTGATGTAATCCTTCACCTCCAAGTTCAACCTGGAAAATTGCTTTCCGAGCTATTACTCTGGCATTTTTTATGTGCTTGAAATTCCAAAATGATGAAAATAAGAAAAATAAATAGATATATATGTTAGAAATAAAAATTTAAAAATTGCAAGGAAGACTTTTTAAAAGGAGGTAGAAAGAGAGAGAAAGAGAGAAAATGGACAAAAAAGCAACATTATGATTCTTGTACTGACTCTTGTTTCCTGAGTAATTGCAAGAAACAAAAAAGGGCCAATTTCCCAGGTGAATGCAGTACATGGACTTTATTAGTTTCCCAGAGGTTTAAACTGAGCTTGACATTTCACTGAGCATTACACTCATACAATGGATTGGGTAGCATATTTTTGAGCCAAAAGTTCTCAAACAAGGGCGTCTAACTCTGTGAAGCCAAATTCCTGTTTGGGCACCTAAAATTTCTGAACACCCACAGCTTTTTCTGATTTTGATTAGATTTCTTTGTGCTCAGCACTTCTGAAAAATCCCTCCAATTTTATTTAGGTGCCTGTTGGCAAGGATGTCTACACTTCAAAGAAAGGGAAAAATAGAGAGAGGAAGAAAGTGGAAAATAAGCACTGTTCTTAACTTTGTTTGACTTATAGCCGAGGTTCAAATTTAAGTTTCGGATTCTTTATTGGACTAACCAAGAGCACTGTGAATTGTTTTGGCTCCACTAGTTCTCAAAATGATGTTGGCAAACTGAGGCTGACTATGCCAAATTAAGAACTTTTCTAAAATTTTTTTGGTATAGATTTACTCTGTTGCTTTCTGCAGGTTACCTTCAGGGCCACAGCTGAAAAATTTTGCACCAGGACCTTATGCATAGCACTCCAGAAGAAATATTGCCAGGAACCTGGAACTTTGTCCTCTCATATCTTACCTCCTTTGGGTACCCAAGGCGAATTCCCAGCACACTCTGCATACAGGACAGCAGACAGCAAGCAGAACCAGAAACCCCTTTCAGAAGGGCTCATGCTCTCTCTTCCAGTACCTGTACAAACAACAACAGGCAACTAAATTAATCTAGTTGAGGTCTAAGAATTGTGTCCAAAACCAGCTCTACAGAAGAGGGGCCACATCAGGGTAAGAAAAACAACAGAAGTTGCCTGGTGGCCTGCAAGGGGTGTCCCAAGGTGCAAAGCTGCTGGGACAGGTCACCACGGGTCATGAACAGGGAAAGAGATCATTTGTCCTTCCTGTTTCTATGCCTCCATTCCTTATATCTCCTGCCATTTTCACTCAATCCCTAGTCTTCCTTCAGGCAAATTTCCATTGGTTTTGCCAGAGGAAGTACTGAGTAACAGCTGAGTCAGGTTATGATGACTTGAGTATGTGATCTTATACACGATGCACTACACAAATATTCTTCACTGAGTAATGGGTTTGGGAGCAGGAGAAAGAAAAACTCCAGCTGCAGGTGCACCCCCTTTCCCCCAAAACCAAAGGCCTGGAGAACTTTTTAATCTCTCATAATATTTAGGTTAATTCTTTTCAAGGAGGAGGGGGAAACCTGAGCATCAGATTATGTAACTCTAAAAAATATGTTTCTACTTAAAAGCTAATCAACACCTCCCACATCAGACAGTAAACGTGGTGCTGTTGAACAGGATTACTCCTGATCTCTGCTTTGTCTCAGCTGTGGATTAAAAACTGTAATGTTATCCTGCCTAATATTTTAACCGTATGGGCTGCAATTTCATGGGCAATTATATGACAAGGGAGGTGCTCAGCAAGCCAGTCACAACCCAAAAGATTGGTATTTCCCTAGAAGCTACACCGAAATCTTTGGCAGTGGTAATAGCAGTCTGTCTCATCACTTCTTTTCTTCCACAAAATTCCTTTTATTTTTTTTTTTAATTTAGTCATTTATACCTTTGTTAAGCCACTTTTTTTCACTGAATCAGGGAATACTAGAACTGGATTTGTTCCTGCAGAGTGGGTGCTTTGTGCCAGTTGCACACAGTTGAATGTGAGAAACAATTCTCAGCATATCAAGATAACAACTACATCCCACCCCACAGCCCTAGCCAAAGTTCTCTATCTGAATTGGCTACTGCAGTCTGCTCTTTCCTATTTGGTATGTCTTGCACTCACACCACAACTAAGGGAAAACTAGGGTGAGCATTTATTTGGGTGTCAAGAAATAGTCTTGTAAAGAGTGTATGGATGGGTTCTCTAAGCTCCTCACATGTAATGTAATATAATGTGAGAGAAGAGAAGAGAATACTGCAGTTGGAAGAGATGTAAAACAATCATCTGGTTCAACTGTCTGACCAGTTCAGGGCAGTAATCAATATTGAGACACTGTAGTTTCCATCCCAACTCTATAGAATGCTACAAAGCTGAAGTCTATCCTGTGATGAAATTATCTCCAGGCTCATACTGAACCTTCTCTCCTTCCATTGGTGGCATGCTCTGAACAACTTTGGTGGATTTTGTAAAGCTGTGTGCTTTTAGTGTCATGGTGAAACGTTACTAAACCCTGCACTGAATTTTTTTTCTGACAAGGTAATTTGATTCCTTGTGCCCAAACTTTCACTGCAGGTGTAATGTTATTCATTTCTCATCATATCTCACAGTGAAATGCTGCAGAGCAGTCTTTGACATTAACTTGTAGCTCGTGCCAGTCATCATGGCATTTCACCTGTAATTGTATGCCTACTAGGTAGTTGTAACTAGTTCTTAAAATATTTTGCAATGATTTACATGAAATCTGGAGTTATACAAGGGCTAAAATCTGATGTCTTCAGTCAGACAAAACTCACATACAAGCCAATAAAAATTTGGCTTGAGGAAAAAATTCAGAATCTGACTCAACAGTAAATGATTTTAATATCACTGATACTACATTACTGCAGTTCATGCAGAATACAGTTTGAATTACCATTCTTTCAGAAAGACTCAGAAGATTTGTATAAGCAAATAAATTAAAAGTCTTCAACCTAAATGGTAACTCTATTGGGCTACAGAACACTCCTCATTTACATATATTTATATGTATTTGTGAACTTGAAGATAAGAAGATTTTGAACTTTATTCTGGCATGTGCAAACTCATACAGCAGTGCAGATAAAGTAGCATATAGGTGGACAGAGTATTTGAGTTCCTAGGGATTCTCTGTGATCTAGGCCAAGGAAACTGAGCTGTACTGAAACAAAGGGAAAGTACAACGGTAGAGCGAGTGAAAAAACCAATTTTATATGTATCAATGCAAACAGCTAAACCAAGTCCTGGCCTTGGTTGTCCAAGCAGGCTCTTTTATAAAGTCCAAATGGTTTAGAAATGTGATTGGCTTCCTCTGTCATTTTTAATGTTGTTAAATAAATGTAAATACAGTTGCATAATCTACAGCGTGATATATTTGAGCTCATAAGTTCCATATGGCTACAGCAATCTATTTTGTTCCCCATAAAAATTTAACAGCCTGTGGATCATCTTTGTTTCCTTATTGCTTTTCTGGGTGCAATGAAGCTGTGCTTCTCTGGGTGTGAAGACAAAATTCAGTGAGGGCTCGGGTGAAATGGATTTGCTCCTATGAAGGATGCACAACAGGATATTGCCCAAGTTTCTGCATAATATGTGTTTTCACTGAGTGAGTTGTGGGGACATGACATATGACACTCATGCCACATTCAACTAATCTCACCCCCACAATTTTGGAGATGGGTGACCTGTTCTCTGGTATATGCAAGCAGTCCTGTGGTTACTGCCCAGAGCTGGTCCCAAAGCCTTGTCTTCTCACTAGAAGTATCTAAGTGCTAGGTGGGAAAAACTGATCAGCAAAACCAGAAGCATCTGCACAAAGGAGACCTGTCATATATGGCAGGGCAGTTATTTTTCTGATGGCTGCAGAAAACTGAAAAGGGAAAACATGTTTTCTCGAATGGGTTTGAATTAGGACTTTCATTCCATGACTCAGGCTATTGTAGAACATTTCATGGACTTTTAGGGACTTTTTAACTACACATATGCTTTTGCAAAGGAAGATTACCAAGAAAGGAAGGTTAAATCAAACCAACCAAATCTATCCAGTCTTACCAGGAAGGGGAGATGATATCACAAGTCAGAAACCCTTTTGTCATTTACACCAGAACTGAGGCATCTGTTCTGGTGTAAACACAAGTGGGCATATGTTGTAGAAAGGTGCTGAAATCTTTGTTGGAGTGGCTAAGTACCCTGCAAGCTGCAAATTGTATCAGCATCCAGCCTTCCCATCTTCAAATTTTTGGCAACATGGGACCCACAAGAATTATCTGATAATTATAAGGAGCTCACCACAAAAGGCTGTCTTGCAAAAGCAGGCAGAATATGCTGATTTTTCAGTTTGCATAGATTTGCCTAGTGAGTCCCACATAGATGGGTCTCACTCTGAACTGATGGCAGTGCAGCTTAGATGTCTTTCTAGAACAGGCAGGAGTTATAAGTAGCACCCAGGACTCACGGCATACTACATCCTGCCAGTTTAAAGAAAAAGGAAGAAAAATGAAGGTGGAGAGAGAACTGATAAATGATGTTTCAATATATGGAAAGTAGTTACAAAGAGGTTTTTGGTGACCCTTTTGCTCAAGCAATTGAGTAAAGGAGGAAGGGAAAATTTCCAATTTACAGCAAAGAAAATTTGGGTTAGAAATAAGGAATATAATTATAATGGAATCAAGAAATTTAGTAGGATATATAGTCTCTTTTTTTTTCTGTAGCTTTTTGAGGCTGTTTTTGTAGTATATTCTGCACATACATCTGCCTCATTGAGAGGTGATAAAATTTCATTTTCCTTGAGACCCCTTGCTGTTACACAAAGCTGTAATCTGCTATTTTGCAGAAAATAAATAATTATATCCAACTATTTGGATACCTAAACTAGGGTCTTGATTTAGCCCCAAAAATGCCAGACAAAAAGGAGTAATTGTGAACATTAAGTCCAGGACAAAACCTCCCAGGAGTTTAGATTAATTCAGATATGGGACTTTGATTCCGCAGGTATTTTGGCTGGCTAGGAAATTAGGTCATTAACTATCATTATCATTTTAAAAGTTGTTTATGGAAGCTCCCAAGGTGCTTTCCAGGGATTCAGCAACTCCTGCACACTGCTGACATGCTGGGATGCAGTCTTCCCAAAGCCTGGGGAGGTCTAACCCTGTGAATTTGACTATGTTTTGAGTAACAGTTGTTCAAAAAAAGCAAAACTGAGAATTTTTACAGCCTCTCCATCCCTGTAACAGTCTGGATAAAGGACCCAGGACTCCACTCCCTATTCTTCACAAGCCCACAACGTTCAAGGTTTCTGGAGTGTTGACCAGGAAGGAAGCAAAGCAGTGCCAAGACTCACCTCAACAGTAGATGCACCTCAGCAAAATTAAAGGAAAGAACTTGAGTTGGATATGAAAATTTCAGATGTGAGAGCAAGCCTTGGTCTCAGGTAGAATTTGTCTTACCTTTTACACACTTCCCATAACTGCTCTTACCACATTAGGTAATTACCTGGTCTTTCTGTGTTTCAGCTAGTTGTGGGCAAGGCTGCCAAAACCTTGGAGGTTATCTTTGAGTAAGCATCCAAGTATTAAAAGGCTTAGTCAAAGCTTATCTCAGATTCTGGAGGCTTCTGCACTGGCCTCTGCATCACCTTCCAGTGCTGAATCCAAAACCTTTTCTCTCCTCAGTCAAAGGCAACCATGGACTTCGAGGAAATCCAGAAACGTCCTACCCTTAACCAAATATTTTCACAACATTGTTGACTGCAACTGCAGTACTATTACTAGAGATGAGCTTTACTTCTGCATCTGAGGACTGGGTTGAGCCTTCCTCCGATGGGGATCCTGATTTTTGATTTAGACAGATTACATAGTAGTGCCTCAACAACATTTACACTTATACCTAAACCCTGCAAGAGTTCAGAACTGTTAATTTCTGGCTTGCTTCTGAACACTTGTGGTCCTGCCCCAGCCACCAAATCAAACAGTCTTTATTTTTTTACTGTCTCTATCTTCTTAGTTAACTGATAAAATAGTCAAAATGGAACTGTAAAAAACTTCCTGGCTTTAAATCATTTTTCATGTGAGAATGAGCCAGGCACTTATCTTCAGCTACGAACAGTTTTGGAATTGTTTAAGAAGAAAAATGAAGCTGCCTGAGGATAATGGGAGGTGAGCCAACAGGAGCTGAATTTAGGTGGGAAAAAGAAATAATCAGCAGGGTACCAGTAAAGAGAGGCACGTCCAAATTTGTTTCTGAGCCTTCAGTCCTGCACACATTCCTGCTTGAAATTTGATATTGAAAAGTCCAAAAAATACAAAGCTGAAATTCCTCCTATCACTGCAAATATTTTCTGTTTTCTAACTGTCACAGATTCCACTTTTCAGCATATATCTCTTGTGTAGACTCATGAAGCCATAGAAATCCACAAAAACTAGGCTGGATTCCTTAAAACATTCAAGTAATTTAAGTCTGAAAGTACTGGAGAAGCAGTTAAAATCCTTGTGAGGGTGGGTTTATTTGGTTGGTTTCCTTTTTCTTCTTTTGTTTTTTTTTTTCCCCTCCCTGGACTTCTGTTTCCTTTTCAATGTTATCTTAAGCTTTCAGGTTCCCTTTCCTAACCATCTTCTTGGAAAATGGGCTGTCGTTTCTGGGCCATCTCCCCAATGATCAGTGGTTTAGAAATGTTTGTTTTTCAAATACCTTAATTGTATGGTCTACCCAGCAGTGATCAGCACCAAAAATTATATTTCAGAGCTAAACACAACCACATGGAGAGAGAACAGCCAGCCATTTGAGAAAGCCTAAAAACTCCTCCTGAGCTCCCTGTGTGGTTTGGTTGATCACTGGTTAATTTCATAATGATTTCTATTTCAGAGGAGTGAAAATAATCTGGGGTTATGTTTATCTATCAGAAGAAAGAACCAGGCTTTCAAAGACAACTCAAGGCATATCAATACCAGACAGGCTGTGGAGCTGGTAGAAATGCAGCTACTCCTTGTTTCAGGGAAACATAAAACCCTTTTCAGAGGCAAAGTTTTTCTTTGGAACACACATTAGCACTCACTCGTCCTATTTGAAGACAGAGATTCCTTGCACCTTGCTTTTGCTCTCAGGTGAGTTGAATTAATTGCTTTTTTTTTAATTCAGAGGGAAATGGAACAGAATAAAATATCATAGAGAATATGAATCATATTGAGGAGAAATGTCCTGTGCCACTTACTGTATTCACAGGGAATTTATACTGAAATATATACACCCTGGACAGTGCCAGATTCATCCTCAGGAATCCTTTTACTGGCATAGGTGAGTTTGTTCTTTTCTCTCAAAGCTCTTCTGGACAGTTTATGTCCCACTTTACTCAAGCAGAGTCCCACTTCATTGTCGAATTTCCTGTAAAGTCCTTTGATGATTCAACAAGGTGATGGAGGACAGGTGGCTGAAGTGCTCCTCCAGTGGTCCAAAATTGTCCCTATTCTCTGTGGTTTAGAGTGGGACACATCTTCTAGAAGACAGTGCTGACAGTAGGAAATAACCCTGATGATCTGATACCAGTTCCCTCTGCTCTGGACAGTCAAAGGTATTTGCTCACTGTTGCAGTCTGGAAGGGAGAGAAGCTTCATGGACCAATATCTTAATCAGGAGTCCAAAAAAACCTCACTCTGTGGAAACAAATGCATCAAGAAGAAGTCAGGAGAAGGGATGAAGGGCAAAAAATGTCACTGGGATTACAAGTCCTTGCATGTATTTGGAGAGGAGTGTGATCTGCATCCCTATTGGCCATCAAACAGGATAATTCCATGCCCTGAACTTGAAGCAGTCAGCTCTTGAAAGCTCCCTGGGCTGAACCTCAAAGTGGGCTTGTTGTGAAAAGCCTTCGAAACTGTATCTTTTCCATAACTTACTGGGACTAAAATGAGTTGGGGTAGTTGAATGAACAGGGCAAAGAATTAAATTAGACCTGCAGAGTAGTTTAAAGACAAATAATTGTTTTAATTTCCCCTGTTGTCTGTAGAAGGGAAGCCATGTCCAATAAGCACTGGAGGAGGAATGTCGGTTTTACAGATTTGATTAGCATTCTTTGCTTAGGAGGTGCAGAGAATTTTTTTTAATACTCCTGTTTCTGTTCAGGCCAGTAAGATATCTAGAAAAACACAGGGTGTTGTTCTGATCAACATAACACTGGTTTGATTGCCCTACTGCTTCCCAGCTGGTGTCAATGACACCTGGTGCAAGCAAGACCTAATTCAGGCAGTTGATATTTTATGTGTTGCCTGAGAGAAGATAGGCACTTGTACTTCAAAAAAACCAAAAATAAATCAACTGCTATGAGGTTGCCTCAAGCAGGAGCCCTATTTAAGGCTCAGGTTTAAAGGAACAAGTGAGCTACTGTAGAAGTAAAATAGTCCCCCAGATACAATGCCAACACCCTGCAGGGTTTATTACCAGAAAGTGACCCTCAGGAGTCTGCAGCTGTTGGACAGTTTCTGATACCCTCACTTCAAAAGCAGTTCTTGCTCAAACAACAGCAGCCCATGTGACTGAGGGAGGAAAGTCTGGTATCTCTTCATGGACATGTTTGACTGAGAAGAGGAGTTGGGAAGATGTAAATAGGTGAGTAGAGGAATAGAGGAGAGTGGGCTCAACCCCCTCCTACACAATGTCCATGAGCCTCACTGATTTAAGTGTAAAGAGCAGGCTGTAGAGCAAGTGGATTGGACTAGTCAGAAAAGGATGTGGAAGAGAGCTGGGTGAGGCTGATTTTTATTCTCACTGAAAGATTAGAGTAACACAAACCAGAATAAGTACACTTGATAGGCGGTAACATCCACAAGTCGTGTATGACAGAAGAGGAGGAAAGAAGGAAAAGAATATGCTGGCAAATCATAGATCAGTCATCTTGAGATTTAAGGAAATTACTGACGTGCTTCCTAGGTATCAAAGACCACTATATTTTGTCTGCCACTTTTTTTATTGGGCTATCAATGTCCTTGTTTCCATTTTTGGACAAACTTTCATTGTTTTTTATGCCTCTATATGATATTAAGTGTAGAGGAATATAGTAACTTCCTCCCTGGCCGCCGCAAATTACTAAATGGGAGAGAAAGTCTGCAGTCCAATGGAGAGACAGTATTCTTAATCAAGACTGCTGAGAGAGGTTGTTGAAATGGGCTGATGCGCTGCTCCTATGCAGCAAGGCTCATACAGGCCTCAAAAGGTTTAACAAATACAACTAGAGAATAACTAACCTTTTCTGTTCCATCACCAAATAAAATATTGCTGAATAACCCACTTTATTTTGTACTGAGATGGTTTTTTTTGGAGAAAAAAAAAATCACAAAGTTAATTCTAGTTCAAAGAAAATTTCCAGGCTTCATTTTGAAGTAATTCAAAACTTTCAAATTCTTCTGTGAAACTTTTATCTTTAAAAATATCAACTTTAATATAAAATATAATTTCAAAGCAAGGAATAAAATATATTTATTTGATAATATCAAACCAAAATTTTTCATTAATATAAATAATATTTCCACTTCCTTTGACTGAAGCTATTGCCTAAAGGAAAACCAAATGTACATATATTTTACATTGTCCCTGCAAACTTTAAGCCTCAATGAAATGCTTTCTGCATCACAATTTGCATCATTCTGCTGAAGAAAGCAAGATCAGTGACACTGGATACAAAGCTCATCCCTGTATAAGAGTCACAACTCTACTTCTAATTAACACTCCGTCCTGTACTAACATCTATTGAATTGTTTCTTTCACTATAATGTTCATAAATCAGAGTGACTTTAAGATTCATTTCCAGCCTACCTCTCTACCCAAATTCAGGATCAATTCCAGCTGTTTTATTCCTACAGATGTTTCTCTAAAGACCTCCAGTCATCCTCCCAGGGGAACAACACCCCAGCAATGCACTGGTGATTCACTGCCTTCTGCTTAGAAAGCTTTTTACCCTCAATCCTGTCTGGGAACCACTCCTGTAATTTAAGCCCTGACTTTGGCTTGCCATAAGCATGAAGCAACGGAGCATCCGTTTCCTTTCTGCAGCATCCTTTTACACACCTACAGTCTAGGATAAACACCTCCTCCTCTAGACCTTCAACCTTATCACTCACCTCTCCATTTCCTCCATCTTGTATGGCATCTTGTCTGCATCTTCTTTGCATCTTGTTTGGCATCAGAGGTCTAAAGTTGCCCTCAGGACTTTGGAAGAGCCTCCAATTAGGGCTTTATCAACACTGAACTCCAGGAAAGGATTACTGCACGTATTCAGCAGGCGACACTTGTGTTTATACATCCCCCACACTGTTTGTCTTATTTGCAATATTAAGACACTGTTGACTCATGTTCAGATCATGTTCTAGTGCAATCCAAGATCCTCACTACCCATAGAGCACAATTCATCCTGTATCTGGGAAAATTAGAGTTGCTGCCTAAGGAATGAGTGTTTATAATCAGTCCTACTGAATATCACCTTATTCTTTTCAGATTATTTCTCCAATTTGCAATAATCATACTAAATACATGTTCTCCTGCCTTCTAGCATCTCCAGATACTCGCAGGTTGGTGTCATCTGCAAATTTAATACCAAAAGTCCATATTCAGTCATTAATGAAAATATTGAATAGCAGAGGAAACAGGAACAAAACCTGTAGAACTTTATTCCAATAGCCTTCCATTTTGTTAGTGAAACATTGATAACTCCTCTATGAATGCAATTTTCCCACATGTTCAATCACTTGCCCACTATGACCCTTTCAGAGCCACCACTTTTCAGAAAACAGTCCTCTTCATTGAGGGTATCTCCAAATTTATTTGTTTGTTCCCACATATGTATTTCATTTAAATAGGCTTGGTTTATCAAGCATCTTGATCTTTCTAATCAATGTCCCTCTTCACTTAAGAGAGAGAAAAATTTGGGTTACACTAACTCATAAGAGGCTGAAATACTGGTTTTGTTCTCAAAAAAGTTAAAATTAGGCTAAGATTCAGATTTTGTAACTCTTTTCTATTGCTTCCTTGCGTGGCAGGAAAGTTTGTGTGTAGGAGGATTGTTCTGAGATTTAAAAAAATAAAAATAAAAATATAAGTGAATACTCCTGCTAGTTCTGGCAGTTTTATTTGATCAAGCTATTGGATAACACTGGAAAAATATTTGATTTCCTCATCTTCTCATCTAACTTCTTCAGAAAACCCTCATTTGTAAAAGTGCCCTAATTCACAAGGATTTTTTGTACAGCAACTTAATCAACTCCAATTTAGTGCAGAATTTATGGGAATGAGACAAAGCAACTTGCTTTTGAAATGAGGATATTGGGAAAGACAAAATCATTTAAAGTCTGTTATCTTTTTACCATGGCATTTGCTAACAAAATTAGTGATCTCAACAGAGAATGAAACTTTATTGGTTCTACATGGCTCATTGCCGTTAAACCATATTAACTGACGTTAAGTACAACTGTTCTCTAATTTTTAATTATTTGACTCCTGGTTTTGTGGTTTGGGCTTTTTTTCTTTCAGTTTTTATTTTTGCCGAAGACTGGTGTCAAGCTAACTGGCTTACTATTTGTTGGGTCATCTTTCTTGGCCTTTTGCATATTGGCACAAAATTAGCTTCTATGATCTACTGGAATTTACAGGGTAGGCCAAGATTTATTCACAACTAAAATAAGTTGGCTAGAGAGATCTTCAGACAACCTTTTTAGGACTCTTGGGTGCAAGTTATCCAGGCCTACTGGTTTCAAAATGTTTATCTCTTACTGGAGTTGTTTAAAACCATACTTGGTTACTAATGGACTGGGATCTGAGTTTACTATTCTTGTGTTGCAAGAACGCAACATCCCATTTATTTCTAAATGTAGAAACATTTATAAAAAATGTTTGATTTTTCCACATTATTGATTGCAAGAATTTTACTACTCTAATCCATGGACCACTATCACTGTGATGAATCAGAGATGATGTTGTGAAATCTCTCCAGTTCTCAATGCACAGGAAAGGAGAAAAAATATTTGCTGTTTTGTTCAATAAGCATAGTTAATATGTACTGATCCCATTTTCTTATAGCCATTGCCACTTGTTCTTTCTTAAATGGAGAGAGCTGTTGGATCCACACAGTGTAAATATGCCACCTGCCTAAAAGGGACTTTTTCTACTCAGCCAAGATGTAATAACAGAGAGCAATAGGGTGCTACCGCTCCCTGCAGTGCCTTTTATAAAGAGATACACATGATCAGTCATACCCACGATCCAGATAATTTCTGGATACAGCAGTTTCTGTAGGGACCAAATTTCTTCTCTCTTCTGCCAACTTGACCTCATAAAGACACTCAACTCCTGTCCTTCTTTCAACAACCGAACTGCTGGGACAAATGTTTTTGTGGACAGGTGTCTCTTGCCGTGTTGCAAGATACAGATCAAAGCAAATCTTCTCACAGAGACTGTTCTATGTTTATTTGTGTTTTCCTCTCTGACCATTATAATCCAAACCGAAAACCTTAGGGAGAAAAGGAGAATATGCTGAGGAAAACCAAAAATCTGAGACACTAATCTGGCCTCCATGTGTTGAGGGCCTAGGAAAAATCTGATGGTGTAACAATTCAGTGATGGAGACTAAATAAAATCATGTAACCAGATTAAAAGTGATCTGCTGATATGTTTGCACAGTCACACTAGCTCATGTAAAATCAGTCGCATCAGTATCCATGGCCATAGCAAACATGAAGAAGGTGTGTGCAACCCTTTGGTCAGCCCATACAGGGAAAAGTGCGTGCACACAGCAGCATGTCCAGAACTGATTTTACACATTCCTTAGTCTTGGGAGATGTTTTACTACCAGTTACTGTCACCCAGACTACAAACCATTCTTCAACCTTTACAAAGCTAGACTAGATCATAAGTCGTTCTAGGGGCCTGATGTTACTGAAAGTAGATCAGAAATCTACTTTCAGTGGATCAGAATAAAATCTCTTGTATTCCATCTGTGTCTTGCACATCTATATTCTCTAGTATGCTCAGGGTATTCCTCTGTCTCAGGAGAAACTCCAGGTGCTTTTTTAGGGCAAACTGCCAGGTGTTTTGTGCTACCTGGGCCCTACAGACAGGGCTGGAAGTTTAGTCCAAGAACTGTTATTCTCCATGGGGACAGGAGGAGGTCGCTCTGGGTTTGGACTTCACATTACAGCTGCTGCTGAAGGCTCACCTGGCATTGTTCAGCCAGACACAGTGTTTTTGCAGGTGCAGAGTGGTGAGCCCTGAAGGGTGGAAGGATAAAGGGTAATGGCTTAAAGCAGGGAAGTTGCTGCTTCATAGGGATGAAAGGGTTAAACGAAGCAAATTCCCACGGGGAGGAGGGAAAGAAAAAGGAAGCTGCATGCAGTGAAAGTTTCTCTTGGTGTTTTATACATGAATAATGGTTTCCCCAGGGGTTAGCTCCTGGGTTCAGAGAAGGATGTTATCTTGTCTAGACGTACGATCTGAACATCCCCAAAGAACTGGCGCCTGAATCTCACAGGAGTCACCCCGCTGACTCCCATGGGATGCATCCAAAAGATTTCTATTTCAGAAGCACCTGCAGGTAGATGAGAGGAGAAAGGGGAGATGGGAACAAGAATTTAGTCTATTTTCTGTTGGTTGCTTTTTAATGTAATTTCTGTTGTTGCTTTTTAATGTAAGTAATACCTGAACTCCTCCTGGCTCCCTGCATGCAGGAACTGTGAAGCTGTAGTGGCCTCACAGGTGACTAATAAAAGGAAATACAAAAGGAAATCAGATGTCTTTTAGGTAACATGGCGCCAGCTTCATATGTGAACAGTTCATGTTTTAGGTGAGCTTGTGACAATGGAAAGAGTCCCTGGTGCAGTGGGGGTCACAGGGTCCAAGGACTTTACCACTGCCTTGACTTTGTTTTACCACTAGCATCCTATATCTGTCCAGAGGACAATTACTCTGGTGGATATTCAGTTCTCCTTTGTCAGACCACCATCAAATCTTTTTTTACAGATACTCACAAAAGGTTGATTTGATACTTGAAGTAGAATTCTGATTAAATCAGCTAGGACCATGAAAGACATCTCTGTATGTATATCTTTATACACCATGTTTCACCTCAAAAATTGCACATAGGTAAAATACTTTAAAACTATGAGAAAAAATCTGCAGAAGACAAAAGGCTAAACTAAGGTGTCTAAAACCATCATATCAGAAGTTACGTTAGCATAAGGGAGCACCAGCCTCAAGTCATTAGTGATTTGCTGAATAGAAGGAAATCTCAGTGTTTAGGTTTAGAGTTCAGTGTTTAGGTTCACAGATCAGAGCTTGATGCTCTGTGGTCTTCACGTGACTCACGTAGAAAATTCCTCTCTCATTCTTTCCCTTGCTCTGCCTCAGTTTCCTAAAATGGGCATGATAACACTTCCTTGGCTTTTTCTTGCTTTGTTGCCAGATACACAGACTATCAAAAAAGGCCAACAAAAAAGACCAATGCATTTTCTTTAAAAGAAAAACAAGTCAGACAAATTCTCTATATTCAGCCAATGGAACCACATCAGAAAAGTCAAAAAGGACCTTTTGATACTGGGGTCAGAATAAAGTTCCAGCATATGTGACAGAAGGATGGAACATGGATATAAAACAGGAAGAAACTCAATTGAAAGTTATGGTACAACAGAGTTAGAATCCATTGAATAATCTTAGAAGTAAGGAATCAAGGAGGATACTAAAGAGATGTTAGCTAAGTAAGAACCTGAAGAATAATGTTCTAAAATATGACGGGAAAATGGCATAGTGCTTAGAGGGTTCAGGAGGTCTCATTCCCTCTGAAATTAATACAACCTGACTACTTAAATATATCTCAAAAGATCTGGGTCGTCATGTGTATAATTTTTGCATCCTTCTGCTAAAGCAGACAGTTTATGAACCAGGTACTCTTGCTGCAACAATTGCTTTTAGCAAAAAAAAAAAAAAGAACTGAAAAGTCTGTGATTGTAACTCATCATCCCCAAAGTCTTTTCACAACACTGACTAAAAAAAACCATCTGCATGCACATGGCCTGGACTTTGTTACACATAATTTCCTACCAGAGATGCTGTGAAATGAATTAGTGAGCTCAGCATAGTTCTCACTGAGCAGGTGTCCACATCAGAAGAAGCACCATTACAATAAAATGACCTTAAGGGCAGCTAGAAAGTGACCTGACAAAGGAATTTTCTCCTTTTATTGTTTTTTTTATTGTTTTTTTGTCTTTTTGCTTCTTTTTTGATTGTGAAAACAGGCTTAAATTTTTCACCTCTAAGCTCACAGCAAGTTCAAGTCTAACCTTCCATGATTTTTCTCTCAATTTAGGTAACTCCAAAATGTCTGTATTTTTCACCTTCCATGAAAAACACATCATTTTTTAGCAGTGTTTTCTCCATTGGGTTAAAACAAATAGTATTTAAACATTCCTGTCAAGTCTCCTTTTAGTCTTCTTCTTGGTGATCAAAGCAGCTCTTTGGCGAGAAGGGCATTCACAATGTGATCTGCTGGAAACATTCTCCATAGACTCCTGAACCAACATAAGGGTTATGTTCTGCTTTACAGTAGATCTTTTTCCTTGTATCTATAATATGTATAATCTTCTATCTAATCCTGCATTTATATTTGCGACTCTGTACCATTTATCCCTAAATCTGTTGACTTTTCTTCTCTTTTACCTTTTTTCCTTTTATTCTCTTCTTTTCTTTTTCTTTTCTTCTTTTTTCTTTCTCTTATCTTTTCTTACAGTTGTAGGCTCCCTTTAAAGACATTGTTTTCAGTTACACAGGTACAGCAATTTTCCCCAGTCCCACATCTTACACCTTCATAAGGCATATTCATGAAGCTCAGATCTTTATGTGTTTGAAAGACAGGGACACAAAAGCAACTAGTCAGTCTGCAGCCTGTGTATTACAGATCATTCTTGCTCTGTCTGCCATTCTCCTGGCTAGCACAACCAGTCCCAGGTGAGAAACACAGCTACAAGTTCTGTTTTTACTTATACTTTTTCCTCTAGTTTCTAATCACTTGTTTGTCTGTTACAAGTATATTTTTATTTTCTAATAACATGGCTGGGGAGAAATCTCTGATAGCAGAGAAGAATATGCAAACAATCCATGACTTCCAGATCTGTAGAAACATATAGAAGTGGTTTTGGTGAGAAAAAACTCAACCAAACTCATACCAAATACTGCCATTTACCTGTTTCGCAGAAAATATCTCTGTTTAGCTCCTTTCTTTTTCTCCTCCCTTCTTTGCTTGCTCAAGCAAAACATTGCATTGCAACAATATTCCAACCCTACCACGACTTTTGGAGATTTTACAGCACAAATGAAGATAGGATTTAAGTAAGGGGAAAATTCACTGTGATGAGGCTATTTTGCAGGAGTGGGTTTTCTTAATTCATTTATGGTTTACAAATGCAATCCCTGGAGAAACTGTTCATGAAACCCATGGCCCTTGTCTAACTTTGGAATCTGCAATGATATTGAATTTTCTGTCTTTGTTCCAAGAGGGATTATTACTGAACAGCTATTTTACTTCTGCATTGCAGGACTAGTTTCTAAATTTGCCAATTAGCACTTGCCAATTAGTGTTGTCATACACTCCACAAAACCTTAAAGCTTAGTTGCTTAGTCAGAAAATAAATGTCTTTGTATTTTGCAAAGACATCTTCCCATATATTTTATCCTTTCTACATTCTCTGGGTGATGGTTTACATTTTAACTCTGTAGAAGGTCAAAATCTGGGCTGCATCAATTTATTTACAGAAAAAAATAAAAGCAACCACAGTAAATGTGTCTTCCTGGTGAGAATAGCAATGCTCTGGAGGTCATGTTCAAAGAGGTTTATTAGAACACAGTGTAAGGGTCCACGTCGCTGTGCCAGCCCAGCCCTGCCCGTACATCAACACACATCAGCCTCTGTGTCATCCAAGCCCTGTCTCTGATCCAAGCCTATGGAACTCTGTGGACTCATCTCGTGGACACAGCTTAGAAGCACACTGGGGAAAATTTTCCACTGGAGTTTATGAGAGGAGATTATCTCCACAGCTGACCCCAGCCCCAGGGGAGATGGTTTTTTTTGGCTGTGTGCAGCTCATGCTGGGAAGGAGAGGCTGGGCAGGTATCAAGTCAAACTGGTAGGATGCAGGATCTAAACAACAAAAGAGGTGGCTTCTCTCACAGCAGGTAACTCAGCTGTGCCCTGCCTCAGGACAGCACATTCATCAAGTGATTGGAGCAGCTGGTGAGGGAAAAATCAATGGAAATACATTACATACAAAGTAATCCATGTGACTTTAAACTGCAAGAACAAAGGAAGGACTACTACAGGATTGCCTTCTGTCATGCTCTTCTCCAGGCATGCACTGGTGCTGGTATCAGGGAAGGGTTTCTCTGGATGGGGAGAATTGGACAATAATTGTTCTTATTGTTTGCACCTTATTCCCTTGACAGAGAGATCAAAACACCACCAAGCAGCAACCCTAATCCTCCAAGGCACAAATCCTCCACCAGTTTATAACCAGCTGGTAAAGATCAAAGTGGAAAAGGTTGTAGCATCCTTGTAGCAGTCCAGTTTCATTGCATTGCACAGGAGAAAATCTCCTTTTTTCACATAGACCTTTGTCCTCAGGAGGGTGGACTTCTGTCCAGGAGAATGATTGAAAGTATCAAAGTACTGCAAGTGTCCATGTCTCATGGATGGTTTTCAGTAGATTCTGTCTACCATCAACTTTCTTTTCTTCAAATGACCTTTGAAGCAATCTCTGCAAAGGCATAAAACAAGGAGCATCCTAGCTAGCACGCATAAAATTAAAATTTAAATTAAAA
Source organism: Haemorhous mexicanus (assembly GCF_027477595.1). Lineage (NCBI taxonomy): Eukaryota > Metazoa > Chordata > Aves > Passeriformes > Fringillidae > Haemorhous > Haemorhous mexicanus. The sequence continues at coordinate 14,897,647 of NC_082348.1, forward strand.
TTAATCTTCAACAAATGAGGCAAGACAGAGCCGTTCTTGTTTTTCAAGTTTTGCCAGAGCTGCACTAGTGTTCAAGCCTCACCCCTGACTACCCTGTCTTCCAAATCTTCTCTAAAGGTTGCAAGAGGCACTGTCACAAAGCACAGTACCAGCCACAATATTAACCAGCCACGACCTTCACTGCTGGTCTGTTCAAACAGAAAAATCAAGCCATAGCTGGAAAAGAATTCAAACCTGTGGGGCCTTTAGCAAAATTTTACTCCAAAGCTGTAATATCCCCAGTGGGCCAGGAAGTTTCAGTTTAGCAATCTGGTTCAGCCCCCTTACTAAAACAAGCGTGAACTTGGGAAATTCTAATCTTGATTGAAATCTAAAGGTGACCTTTATTTTATTTTTCTTTTTTTTTTTTTTTCTCCAGTTGGGGCTGAATTTGGGTACCCTAGCTCTGTATCAGCCTGCAGCTTCCTTTGCCTTGGCAGACAGTTTGTCCTTTCCAAAGGACAGGCTGGACTTTTGCTCTCCAAGGGAGGGATGGGAGTTGCTCAATGTGCTCAGGAAGGATGGAATATCTCATTGAGAAGGAAATAAAGGCACCAGATCTGATATTAAAAACGGGGAGAGCCTTCCCACTGGGGGGGAAAAAAAAAAAACCAAAGAGAAAAATTTCAAAAATTAGAGGAGAAGAGGAGATAATTAATATTTAAACAGCGTACTTGGCAGGTATTTCCCTGCCTCCCCCTCCACAGCTAATCTGTGTGTGTGAATAAATTGTATTTTCTCCCTTGGACCTAGTGTGTCTTTTGCTGAATTCTGCACTGAAGTTTGACTATGAGATGGGCCCCAGCCCAACCCCACCAACCCTGAGCTTTGGATACAGATTCTGCTCTTGTGGCTCAGGCCCCATCTCTCACTATAATCCTGGGCTAATGATTTCACCATCGACTGTCATCACGCCTGTGCCTGGAGCTCTCTCCCTCTCTGTCTCAGTGTGCCAGACACACATACTCCTCCTTGTCACAGCCCTGCGGCCATAAAGCCCACGGAGGCAAAGGAGTGACACATCATTGTCACCTACACCCGGAGGCAAAGGAGTGACACATCATTGTCACCTACACCCGTACCCTGAGCTGGCGCTGGAAGGGACGGGGGCTGCATCGCACTGGACCAGCAAATTGAGCCAGCATCTCTGGAGCAGGAAGGTCCCACCAGCTCTCTGTGGTACAGGGTCATCACTTGCCGAGCTCCCTGCCTGCCTGCAGCTACAAGGAGGGGCAGGATTAGGACACGGAGGGTGTGATCAGGGCTTCGATGCGCCCCAGGATCTCAGATTACTTTAGCGTCTCCTGGTGGATATTGCTAGCCAGTATAATTTAAAGTTAAATTCAGGCAGGAAAAGGCACCAGGGAAGGGACTAAAGGTTATGCTACTGTCTCTCGGAACATATAACGTGTTTCCCACGTATGGCTGAAGTTCAGAATTAAATGCAAAATCTCTGCTGTCCTTCTGTACCAAAATCCTTTTATGGTATGTTCCTGCATAAGAACATTTAAGCAAGGTAAGAAAATATATGCCACACCATGACTGCTTTTTGGAGCTTAGAAAATAGACCCCAGCTGAAAATTGGAACTTTTCTAATAATAGAGGCAGTCTCATCACAGAAAATTATCACAATTATATAATTTTGCTGTTCAAGGTTTTTCTCCTCACTCCAAAGCAGAAAGAGGATGATGCCCTCACTTTAATACTGACAAGGCATCACAGTGCTGGGGAAAACCATGGAGACAACAGCTCTCTGACCACCTTGTGAAGAACATCTCCACCTGTTGTTGGGGCCAGTGGTGGAAGAGAGGAAGAAGACATAAATGAGTCCCAAATTTATGTCTTTCCAGAGGATGTACTTGAGCTTGTATGGGACAAGGCACTTTCATCCTTCTAATCTTTGTCACTTCATGCTTTGCTGGTCTAATTCTGCCCTTTACTATTGTCCCTACGGAAGGTCTGTTTCCTGCTCAGCCTTGAATCTGGTGTCATGGGGTGTCTTTTTGTCAAGAAGCTCCACAAACTGTGAAAAGAAAATGAAAAGGGCTCTGCTCTTCATGTCACTGCCTGATCTTACTTTTCTCTGAATTTTGTGCAACCTGCCTATGCAGAAGTCTCTGGTCCTGTGAGGACTAAATCTCCAACACTCGGTGCACCAAATACTGTAGGAGGGATGTTTTTTTTGCCAACAAAGGATGAGCTGAGTAACCTCCTGGGAAACTGGGCCTCACCGAGTTGTATTTACAGAAGTGGCCGTGGAGTTGAATTGCAACACCATGGTGCCTTATCATATTACAGTAAACTGGTGACTACAGAAAACTACACAACAGCCAAGCAAGAGATGCCCACAGAAATTTCTCCTCCTTGCTTGTGATAAACACAGGGCTGCATGTAAAACATCAGATCCTGCAAAGTTTATAGGACCCATTATCTCAACCACTCCCTCTTCAGTATGAAGTCAGAAGGGTCTCCAGAGAGGTCCCTCTACCATGCTGCATTAAAAATCCTTCATGTGGAGACTTCTTCACTGGTTGGATTTTCTGAAAATCATTGTTCAGTGCTAGGACACCAGTTCAGCTCCTCTCTGGGCCAGAGTGAATCAAATTTCTCATAACTGAAACACATATGAACTGGAATCACAGCCTGGTTCTGAGAGTACAAATATTCATTATCTCAGCCACCCCTAGGCTGTCAGGCCAAGGAAGATTTAGGTTTTAGCCTGGAACATGAAGACAGTACCCATTGTTTTGTTCTGCAGACAAAATTGGCCAAATCTGCAGGATTTGGGGTAAGATTCACCAGAGACCAGATGTGCTGTGCTGGACAAAAAAATGCTCAGAGGTCTGGACTGTCATTCTATGCATGTTTTGCCTCCAAGGGCCATCCTTCCACAAACACTCCCCAGGTACAAAGTGAGCTGCTTTCAGATGCTAGAACAACTCTAGGAGTAGGCAGCACTGCTGTGAATTTCTTGCTGACATTTGGAAACGAGAGAACAGGAAAACCCTCCAGGAATCCCTCCAGTCTCATGAGTTCTACAGGCTTAACTGAAATCCTACATTAGCCTAATCTAAGTGTGGACTGAGGTCCTATTAAAATGCAGGGAAAGGAGGTGTTGAGAACCAGAGAACTGTTCTAGAAAACTCTGTAAATAGTATTAAGCTTATTCAATCAGGAAATACAGCTGAAAAGGGGACATACAGAAACTGCTTGTTCTAATTCCAACTTAGCAATTCTGCTCTGAGGAATGTATATCCACAGACTTTTATACATACATATTTACTTGTGAGATACTTATTTGCTTATTCGTATAGCTGGATGGACAGGGATCCTGCAGTGCCTTTGGTAGCCATTCAACAGGCTAGCAGCATCAAATATCTTCTTAAATCTGCTCTTCCAATAGAAGAGGTTTCAGAGAATGCCTTGCCTAATGCACACATGTTTGCATCTGTTTCTCATGCCTTTCCAAAATGGAATTTCTGTCTTTGCTAAGGAGGTGGTAGAAAGACAGTAAAAGGAATAAAATAAAAATAAATGTAGAAACCCATTCAAAGATAGTGCCGAATATTTTGATTTGTCCTCGTGTGTATTTTAGAAAGGAAATAAAAAAATCCTGTAAAAGGTCAATAATAAAAAATAAATCCTGCAGATCCTATCACCTGCTGATTTCTGCCTCCTCCATGAAAAGGAAAAGGGAAAGGTAGAGAGACTGCAAATCAGATCTCAAACATTGCTAAGAATAATAACAGTAATCATAATATTGTCCAGCTCTAATACAGTGTGCTGTGTCAGCAGATCTTACAACAGACTTGCAAAGGACATTCCAAAATAATTTCATTTATTTTCCAAAGGAGGAAACAGCTTGGCACAATATCACCAGCCTGGTAGGAGAGATAGGAATAAAATGACAGCTTTTGAAGGGTGAGCTAGCCAGGATGGCACAGTGTCATATTAGCCATCTCTAGCCCTGAATGATTATAGGAAAATTGCTGTAAATGAGGAAAGATTAGTGAGTAAAAAGCATTCTTGTAGCTATAAGTGGTTTAACAGTGGGGAAAGGCTGAAAGTTGATAAGAAACATAATGGCAGGGGCATTGCTATCACAAAATAATGCAACTGCCCCTTCTTTATTTTATCCCTTCTCCAAAAATACACTGGGCTAGCTCTTTTCATGACAAATGTAACATTATCCTGTAAAACATCCTTTCCTCATATTTTAAAATCAAGTGCTTGTGCAAACCAACACCAAATGGGGCAGTCCCTTATGAAGAATTTCAGTGTCTGCAGAAAGTATGTCTGTATGAGGAAGCAATTCAACAAAGGGTAACCAGAACAGTTTGTACTTGTCTTAATATCCATTCCTATAGAGGAATGTTTTGCAGACACACAGTCAGTGATCTAGATTTTCAGAAGAAATTTTAGAAGAAGTGGTGATTTCATGAATGTGGATGCATGTTTAAAAGAGGCATAAAAAAGGAAGAGGCTAAAGATGTATTGACAATTGCAAAGACCTGCTCAACTTTCTAAATCTGGAGATGCCCATTGCTGCTGGGAAAAAAAATTGAAGACAGATTCTCCTGGCAATCCTTTGCTTTTTTTTGAGGAGACTGCCCACATTGCCAGAGCACTGCTGCTACCATCTGGATGTGAAATTGGCCTTGGTTCAATCATAAAACATCTACGTTATGCTACCACATGCCTGGCAAATAAATGCCTGATTTAAATGAAAGCAGAGGTGAAATATTACCTTAGTCATACCTGTAAAATGAAGTTGTAGACTGCTATATCAATCTATTATTAACCACTAATCTGTTTGGGTGACAACAATACTGGCTGTGGGTTAAGAGGCTCTCTACTACCAGATAAACTGCTTCTTTGCTATGTTACTAATGAAACCTAGAGATCAGGGATTTCAATTCCACAAACACAGTTTTGATAAATGCAAAGCAAGGCACATGGGGATGAGACCTTTAGTACTGGATGAGTTTAAATCACTCAGATGCCATGGCAGGACTGTTAAGAGGAGGATCATGCTATATCTGCCTTGTTTTCTATACTTCTCCCCCAGATACACCCTATGTCCCTTTCCCAGAGGTAAGGCACTAGGCTGGATTGTGATTTAATTTTATATGACTGTTGCTCTGTATTGTGTTCAATGTGTGCTGTCAGTTCCAGGTGGCACCTTGGCAAGAACCCAAGACCTGTGCCAAAGTTATGTCAGTGCAAAAATATTAATGCACATGACCCACGTTATTTGCTTTCTCTCCAGGAAGAGAAGCCAGTGGGGTTTTCTTAAGTTCATCAGCAAAGGGTGCTTACAATTAGTTAACTTTATGTTTTTGTCAGAAAACACAATTGTTGATGACATTTCAGAGACCTCTTGGCAGGAGTTAAACTTGGTATCCAAGTGGAAGATTGCTTTAGAAGAAGGGATCATGTAATTAACATGGCAGCCACTCAGCAGTGCCCAAGGTATGGAAATGCTTTCAATTAAAACTCCCTTTTGCTTACAGCTTACTGTAGCATCAACTTCTGGCTTGATGTTTCCTATCCATTATCTATCCTGGGAGGTACCCTCCAGTGGAAAATATGTAGCTAGATCATTTTGCCAGGTTCAAATCTGTCAATGAAATTATATCAAATTTATCCTAATTTTAAATGTCTCACACTGCTTTTACTTCGAACCTATGCAATTGTAAGTGTTCCTTATTCATATAGCTAGCCTGAATTTAGTATGGCTGTAGCTTTGTTATTTGTACTTGAAGTGGGATTTGAAATGGTCATTCCAAATCAGGTTCCATTTCTTGCTCATTAAAGAAATGTTTTTGAACAAATGTGGCCGTGACTGCTCAGAAAATAATTAACAAACTAGTACAGCAGAATGTGTTTTTTGAGTCACGTTATAAAGAGGCTTTTGGGGACATGTGTGCCTGTTTAACAGTGCACTTTCTGGAGAGGCAAAACCTTTGAGGATTTTTTGGGTCCCTGCTTTTGCAGGCAAAGATGAGCAGCACTGCACTATTGGAACTATAAAGCAGCACTTGTTTATGATCTAACAGACAGCATCTGGAAATCCACAAGATACTCCTCGCCTGCATGAGATTTTGAATGAAGTCCTTTTGCTCACTTGTTTTGGTTCAAGGAACTCTGTCTTTAGAGATACCACCTAGACAGGGTGAAGAAAGGAACTTTTTAGCCTCAGGTAAACAGAGCGAGACGAATAGTTGTTCCAAGGCAAAGATCCAGCAGAGAATCTTTGTTTCATTTTATCTGCTTAAATACCTACAAAATTAAAAACAAATGATTAGAATTCCAGCAATCAAGAACGTTGATCTCCTTTATTGCTGGAGGTGCTTCCCTGCAGTTGATGTAATTATCAAGGTAGATGTGAGATTTTGGCTTTGGAAGTCTCACATGTTCATAATGTTGACAACTAAAGGAACAGCTGTGCCATGAGTTTTCCCTGACTGCACATGCTTCGTTTTTCTTGTGTGTTTTTCTTTAAATTACTGCTTTTAGTTAGAGATGCAAACAGCAAAACAAATGGAAGAGGTAATGCACAATGCTTCACATTACCAAAGGAACCTTTGGTTTGGGAATTGGAGTTCGGAGCCAATGACCTTGTGATGCCGACATTGCATCAAATATGGGTCAAACTTTTACTGAGACCAAATAAAAAAGAGAGAATTGCACTCAGAATTTTCAGTCTCAAGTTTTGGAACATATTCCCATCCATTCCTGGATGTTCCCCTAATGGAGCAGTTAAACTAGTAATCCGGGAGTGACAAGACCAATTCTACTAAATCTGAATGTGAACCAGGGAGCTCTTGTCCAGCAAGGAAAGACGAGCCAAGAATAATCAGTCTTGTGCTCTCTCTGGCCAAGGGAAGCCTCTGTGATAGATGATGAGGAAATAGCACATGTTGTTTATGACTGTACTAGTTATAGGGCAGAAGCCATCTGGGCAAGTTCTTTTAAACCCACATGGTCTTAACACCAATGGCTCCCTGCCAATACCTTAATGCCAGGCAGTCATTTCTTGGTTCCAGGCTTTCCTCTGAGCAATGTGTCTCATGGCTCTGTACAAGATAGGTCATCCTTTGCTGCGCTTGCTGGTATTTTAGCAGCTGTTACTCTCTTATCAGTTATGCTTGAATGCTACGCATCAGCTAGCGTATTGTTTCCAAACTCCATCCTCCCTTCTCCATGCTGTTTCTCCTACACCATTTGGAACAGTTCACCTGATGATTATGCAGTGGGATGCATTCCCTCCTAGATGAATCATTCAAATCCAGCCTAGTTTATTAATAAAGGCAATCAGATAAGGCTTTTGCAGTAGCTTCCCTAGTGGGGCCTCCTTTGCTGGCACTTATCAGTGAGATCAAAGAATGAACAGTGCCATTCTGAATGAACTCCTGGTAGATTCCTCCAGGCTGGAGCAGAAGTACACTTGTAAGTGGCTCTGTGTGTGTGTGCATGTGTTTCACTAGGTTGCTGTTCTAGCTATGAGGACAAATAGCACCCTCCAGGCCCCATATCAGCATCAAGTCAAAGACAACATCAAATATTAAGACAGATAAAAAATACTAATCGTTCCACCTTCCTACTGGGAGAACTTCTAAAGGAAAGTTCTTCCAGAAATTACTCTCTCTAACCTAATTTAGCATTGGTTGAAATGACTGTTAAAAGAAAGTGGCTTACTAGACTACATTCATATGATGTGTAACTATTGATAGCACACCAGGGAAGGAGTCTGGACCAGTTTTGCTTTCGTATCTTCCGCTGCAAAAGGGAGGGCTAATGCTGGGGGCACTGTGAACGTGATCCTCCTGGAGGACAACCCAGTGAAGTAAGGTGGCTGATTAAGGGTTATCAGAGAGTACAGCAATGGGAAAAAAACTTTTGGGCAGAGTTTGAATCACATCGTAAGAACATCCCCTCTCCTTGCAGGAAATCCATCCAGCACCAGTTTCTCTTGGCATTTGTCTCTCAAGGAGCCAAAGTTTTCAGGGAACCGGCACTCTTTCTGTCTCAGCAGAAGCTGCTTTTTCTAAAAAGGAGTCTGGGTTGGCCAGCTTTTGCTGAAAAGGCTTCACTCAAGAAGAATATTTTGGTTTCCCAAGGCAGGTGCTATTTTGTTGGTAGTTCATTGGTGGACAGCACTTCCAGCTACACAGAAAAGAGGCAATAGTACAGCCCATGAAATCAGACCCTTAAAGAATGTGCCCAGAGTTTCTTCGTGATAGTTCATCACTACCAGATTAACTTCAGCACCCTTAGAGGTCCTTTCCAAAGTGCTTTGGTTGCTCTTTCAGAGCTTTGGAGCATGGCACACCACCTGCTTCATTTTCTATTCCTCCTGACACAGAGATGGAGACCCCCAGCTGCCTCCTTCTTGGCCAGACCATCTCCTGGCTCCCTTCCATTAAAGGCAGGATGGTTCCCAGTGACAGCTGTTGCAGTAATGTCTCGGTAAGACAAATCCAAGTTTAGTGGCAAGTGTCTGAAATCCCTTTACAACAGCCACATACTCATCTGCATTATAGCACCATGGTCTATGATCCCTAGTATACACACATAAAAAGATAAATATATACCATTATTCCAAACTGTCACTCATCCCAAAATGTTCATGAAAAATTCCTGATGCCCCTATGAGTGGCTACTGCAAAGGAAATTAATTTTGTTTGACAAAGCTGCTCTGATGCAGCAGTTATTTCTTGCTGATCTAGATAGATAGAGCTTCTCAGGGTTCACAGGCTGTTCCCCAGCCCTTCTCCCTCAGCCAGTCCCATACTTTTGGGTACTGGCTTATTTAAGCCTATTCTCATGGCACCTCTCCCAGCTATGCCCTCCAGGTCAGACAACTACCCTGACGCCAACCAAATGGCCTGAAATCCCTCCAGTCTGGATTCCTGTCTGGAGCTACACTCTTCTACTACATCAATCTTTAAGGACATTCACCATGCCCGGCCCAGCTGCCTCCGCATTTCCCAGCTGCTCTTTTGGCAACCAGTGTTGGACAAACAAGCCCACCCCAGAATCCACTTTAGAAGAGGCTTGAGATCATGTGCCCCAGAGGCAGATGGGATTTGTGGGCTGGGTAAGCCCAGACTGCACTTCTACAGTCACAGGCTATCTATCAGCCAGAGGATGGATATCTAGACATGTATCAGAGGGGAGCACCAGAACTCAACCCACTCCTTGGCTTAGTCTCCCTGGAGAAAGTGTTAATGCAAATTCACTTCTTCCAGTCACATCTTGTGGTGCTCCTCTGTTTTGTGTCTGCTCTTTGCCAACTGAGAAGGCACCATGCTGACAAATGATCCACTATGACTCTGCCAGAGGGAAGCAAGAGGGACTGGGCAAAACCAACCTTCCCATTTCATTCTGGACAGCAGCACAACAGGAGGCATATATGCCAAAACTGGGAAAAAAAAAGAAAAGTATGTTTTTCTATAAGGTTTACATTTGCACAGCTGAACTTTCAATGGAATATGAGCTGCAAATCCCCTCTTTTCCCTCTCTCTTTGCAAAATTTTTTCTTCTACTTTTCCTCCTAGATTTTTTCTATTTCTTCTCTATGTCTTCTTTAACATCCTAAAGCAAGTGGGTTTGGATTTAACACCAGGGTGTGGATGTAGCTACTGCCTTTGATCCCCTACCCACCCTTTCCTTTCCCCTCCCCAGAAATCAAAGCTGGAGAGTATCAAATGAAAAATTGCAAGGCACAGGCCCTGATCTGTCAGCATTTGGGTTCGGATCAAACTTGTCCAAAGCCATAGATGCAGCTGGAGATTGCTGGTGGTTTCAGCCACTTTTTCTCTTCTCCTCTGAGATCACTGGGTCAAAGCATTTTACAGGATACAGTTCAGGTATGAAACATCCGTGAACAGCAATCATTAAAAAAAATATTAATCCAAATATCTTCCTAAAAATAGAGGGGGAAAAACAACAGAGGGGACTATAAAAACTCTTGCTGAACTGTACTTTATTCCTCCTCTACTATACTTTTGCTCAAATAGGGAGTTTTGCCCAGCTCACCAAAATGGTAGACCATGAGAGTCTGCTGTTTTGGCTGAGATATTATTTGTTAGTACAATAAAAGGCAATGTGAAACCAGAACTTGTTGGAGAACGGTTTTCATAACAGTGGCAGATAAAACTTGAAGGGCACCTGTGCCAATGCTTAAACAGACATGAGAAACAAGGGACAGGAGGAAGAGTTTATTCTTGCCAGACTCAGTTCTGCAAGAAAACTGTTAGAATCACTGAATCGCAGAATCACTAGGTTGGAAGAGACCTTCAAGATCTTTGAGTCCAACCCAAACGTGATGACCAATCCCTTGGTCACCACAAATTTTCCATAATCGTCTGTGTTATTAAAAACTTTCAAGTTAGAGAACCATTCCTGAAGTTCTCTGTCATCCCCTGTCCCAGACTTTATGGAGTCCCCAAAGGGTGCATGTTTCTTGTATGCTCATGTAACCAGCCTGTGCCTGCATGAGCAACGCGGGCTCCTCATCTGCAGGGCTCTGAATGGAATCCTTTCTGCTTGGCAAAAAGAGGGGCAAGAGGACATGATCCCTTGAGGAGATCTCAGACCCTTGAAGCCTGAGCAGATTTGTAATCTGGGCTTCTAGGTGGAGTTGAATTTGGAAAAGGTCCCCTCACCAAGCCAGCAAGCCAGGCTCCACACTCGAGCTCCCTTCCCAGGGCCCGTTCAAAGCCTGCACCAGGCCAACGCTTCTCTCACTCCTGCTCTATTTCCATTCATTATTTCACGTGTGCAAATTAAACCACAAGAGGAGAGAGAAAGGTCCCTGCCAGTAGGGAAATTAATTAGGATTTGGGAGATAATGCTTCAAATCACAGCTTTCTTTGGTGATCTTCCTCACAGCCTCAGGCAGAACACTGTGGATGCCATCCAGCCTCCACACCACAGGGATTGTGGCAAGCTCAGGTGGCTGCAAATGGTGTATGCATTGTACAGAGGAGTGTCAAGGGACCCCAAGACTGCCAGATAAAGTCACTGGACACAGACAAGTGTGGAGTTTCAGATAAATACCTATATGAGGTGGCCTAGACCCAGCCCCCTTCCCTCCATTATTGCTTATTGAACAGTCAGTACCCAAGATACACCACACTTGGAAGATCATACTTACACCCCAGATGCAGGTGTGAGTCTGAAATTGTCAGGTCTCAATTGCTTTGCCTGCCCCAGGCTGTGCAGTCAGCACTTAATAAACAAACACAAACATGTGTGGGTGTGATTAAAGGAACTGCTGGCATGAATTTGGGAAGTGCAACTACATGACAACAAATACAAGGGAGGCTTGAAGATCATATGAAGGGAGTTCTGGATAAAGTTCACTTTCCCCGTAGCTCTCAGGTGTCCCATACTAGCCGCACTTGCTCCAAGAGTAAAGATAAATGTGCACACAATACTCACACTCATAGATAGCTACAGGCAAGTCGTTCTAGGAGAGCTTGTTTCAGAAAGACATACTCCGAATTTTTATGACTATGACCGTCATGATGACATTCCCCTTTGCTGAAAAGAAGCTTTTAACTGTTGGAAAGAAAATTATGAGAAACCATTTGATTTTGGTCTATCTTGGATCTTATGCATTTTCAATGCCATTGTTTTTGAGCCCCTGCCAGTAGGGCAGAAAACAACACAGCTGCCATCTGCCTAGTGTTGTTTGTGCCTTATCTTATTCCCTAGGGGAGATCCACATAGAGAAGAAGTCTTTGTTTGGGGTCAGTCTGTTTTGCTCTGGGTTTGTTTTTTTGGAGGAGGTGGGAGAAGGGTTGTCCAACCCTTCTCTCACCCTGGTTGTTTGGATAGCTTAGGTCACAAGTAGCCATCATGAAGGAAGGGTGGATGGACACAGCTCAAATAATTTAATCAAAGAGCATTGCTAATTGCTAATGCAATCCACCCTTGGGGCTATATTGCCTTGTGTGGTGTCCTGGCTGTAAGTGGTTCCTTAAGATATTCACAAACCAAGTAACACCTAATTGTGTGGCACAAAACTGAAGCTGGGGAAGAGAAACAGTCCTAGCTGTGGCCTTTAACACTCCACAATAACAGCACTTGCTAATACCACAATATCACTGAGAAATATAAATCTGAGTGGATGATACATTTTTGGCTTATCCAAAATTATTTCCTGAGATTCTACTCCAAAAATCATTGTGGCTGGCTTAACTGTAAACATTGTTTCATGGAGACAGATGTGCCTACTTGGATTCTCCAAGAGTCTCATTTAACATCTTCGTTAATCTCTGGAAATGGAAATAATCAGGCGCTTAATGAAATTTACAAACAGCAATAATTTGGGAGGATTGGAAAACAAACCCAGAAGAAAAGTAGAAGAAAGGCAATTTGGGGAGCATAATTTGGGAGTAAATAGCATAAAGGAAGGTTGAAGTCTAATTTTATTCATTGGTGCCATAACAAAAGAAAACTCCACAAAGAACTAATGGGAAAGTACATTATAGGTGGCAGATAAAGAAAAAAGAGCTGAGGGTTTATGGCACAATTTTTGGGGGGCATAGACTGGCAACAAGACAGGTCAGTGGGAATTGTGTGAAGGGATCAAGTTTGTGAGCCACAAAATCTAGAAAGAACAAAACCCAGAACAGTTAATTTGATTGTTGAAAAGAAGACAATGACAAGATCATGAAATTCAAAGAAAACATCTTTAAATGATGAAAAGACTGGAACACATGCCGAAAGGATAAAGATCTGAAGATGAAAAAAATAAAAGAAAAAAACTGAAAACCAGGCATTGAGTTAGCAGGGAGGATAGATAATCATCCAGACTCTAGAGAGTGGGAAGATATTTGCTATGAATAATGTAAGAAAACATAAACAAAGGAGAAATTTGGAGTCAGTATTTTTCCTGACAGTGAGACCAGTGGCACTAGTATAGGGGTGCTTTGGGAAACCTGGGATGTAGGGCTGTCAGACCCCATCCTGAGAAAAAGCATGGATAATATCTATGTGCCAAACAGTCTCCTTTCTAAAGGCAAGAAATCTGCCAGACATCCAGTGCTGGTTTTCCAATTTCTGTGACTTCATATTTGATGACGCATCCCCCATCTCAATCTTTGAACAACTTGCAGCAGATATTTCCTTCTCGTTTTATTCTAGAGTAAAGAAGGACCATATCAAGATATTTTAGGGGCATGGTAGGGACAAGCTGGTAGTCAGATTCATGTAACTAACCAGTGACAGGTCTAGTCCTGCTGGTCTTATCTAAAAATGACTTGTCGACATTTCTAATTTTTTGGTGACACCTTTGTCACTACACCTTGTATGATGAACCTTGCATTGAACTAAAAGCTTTCATTAAAGTTCAATTCACACATTTGTACAATTTATGGCTGGAGGAGACCATGCTAACAACCTGTCTGCTGTGCTATACAACAGTGTTCATTTCTCCCATTTATTCAAGCCTGCATTTCCAGCTTGAGCCAACTCTTCTTTGTATGTATTAAATAATAACATGGTAGATGCAACATTGCTAAGTGCCTGAAAAGGATTTTAGGTAGATGGTGTTCAGAATTGCCAGAATTAAGGCATTTATACTTTCATGAACTCTTCTGTAAACACTGTGCTTGGTGCTATCTATCTGTCAAGGGCGTACAATAAACTCAGATTTGGCTTGAAAGCCATTAGATAAATAGCAAGTCATTTCCTCTTGAATGTCTCTAATTCTTGATTATGTGTGTGTGTCATTGAGAGTCTCTGAGCATGCATTTTATTTTGTTGGGGCCTTTTATGCTCTAAACTTCCAGAGTTCTTCCCCCCTCCCCTTTTTCCTTTTGAATGGAGGCTCAACATTTCAGTTGCTTGTTTTATAAGGCAATGCATCATCTCTTCTCATTGCCATTAATTAGCCAGTGTAATATTTTCCACATGAAGTCACAGGACTTGAAATGAACATATTTCGGCATCAATTAGGTCTCTGCTCATGTGAGGGCCCAGCTGCACTTTAAATACTATTTATATAATGGTAATGAGCCAGTCATCACCACTGCTGGCTTCCAGCAGGTTTTGTACAGTGCCTACTTGAATATGATTAGAAGTGTGTGGATCCTTCCCCCAGCCTTTTTTTTTTTTTTTTTCCTTCCCAGAAACTATGCTGAATAAAACTGACTAGTCTTTAAAGTCATAAAAAGGGCTGGCAACAGAAAATCGGATGTTATTCTTGGTGTCTTTTATATTTTCTTCTATTTTCCTTGGAAAATGCACCCATTAAAAACAGGAGTTTCTCTTTTTAACATTCCTCAGTCTTCCCCCTCATCACCCTCTCGCCTTTTTTCAGGGTGTAGGGATGGTTTGTATTTGGCATCTTTCCTCTCATATACCTATTATTTTAGGGAAACAAACCTAAACACATCTAAGTAACCATGCTAGATGGTGTTATCAGAGGGATCCAAAGTTAAAAAATTAGGTTAAAGGAGCTCTGGCAGCACTCAGTGAGGATTAGGTAAAATCCACAGAGATAAAACAAGATCTGACCCAGATCCCAAGCCCTAGACTCAGACACAGACTGAGCATTCAGAAAAGTTTCTTTTGAAATAAAACTCTGTGTTGTGGTGTCCACAAGAATTCTTTCCTGCTGCAGCTGGAGTTAAGGGTGATCATTTGTAGGTAATGCAGTCAGACTGAACTATGTGCTCCATGTGTGTGTCCTGCAGTCTCAAAAAAAGGAAAAAATCCTTTGCAGACATACTTCAACAGTCCTATCTCCTCTCTCACTTGTGTTCTAAGTAGATTTCCCCATAATGTGATACTCTCATCCCTCCCAAGAGTTCCCAAGGAGATGCAGTGTTAGCAGCTGCTCCATCTGCTTTTTCATGGTGTAGGAGAATGACCTGACCTGCTTGCCTCTGTCTTTGTATGGGTCAACAACATATCGGGGGAAAAACAAGTCACAAACTGTAGTTTTCTTTCCTGGCATAGTGAGGTTCCCAGTCTCAGTTGAGTAGAAAGAAGTTCCAGAGTCTCAATTCAGTTTTCAGGACAGCTTTGCCTTCCCTTTCCTGTGAAGTGGCAATGTCATAGTCCTGGTGAGCCACGCTATGAATGTGGGATGAACTATTAGACTGCATTAGCTCAAGAACCCTGGGCAATTTTAAATCCAGGCAAGACATAAATAGGTTCATCATCTCAGCCATTGCCTCTTCTGGCTGGGTCCTAGGAGTCCTACCATCCTGTCAATCTATTGCATATCACTAGCTCTCATAAAATAAACCACAGAAACTACTTGCTCCTGTAGCAGACTATATCAAGTTATTTTCTTTATGAAATGGACAACAGGGCCTTCATGAGAAAAAAGAGCCACTTCATCTTTTCTAATTAATGTAATCAGAAGTAAATGGTCTATCCAGATGCTGCATGTCAAATGGGTACTGTCATCCTTTTGTGGGAGTGATGGAAAAGTGATTGCTGTGCTATGAGGTTTCTCCTGTGAATATTAGCAGGATCCTAGAAAGTCTCCCCTCAAATGCAAATTCTCCAGGCTAGCAAATAGGTGTCATCACTACAGATTTTCAGGGTATACTTTTTCAGAAACACAGAAAATCTGTAGCCCAGGTCAGTTCTGGAAGTCACTACCAGACTGGCTGGGCTCTGAAGCAGGAGAGGACAGGAACAATGCGGTTTTATTCTGCTCTGATCAGAGCATTTCCAGAGGAAATCTGCTGTCCAGTCTCCCAGTCAATATCTCCACTTGTGGAGATGCAGGCAGGCACTGAGGCCAAGAGGAAATAACATCTGAATGTGTCCTCCCAACATCTTGTTGGTTATTCCCTCCAAGTGTTTCATCTGCCTGTAGTGAAAACAAATAAACAAACAAAAATTGCTTCCTATATCCCAGCCGTCAGCCATCCAAATCCAAGTGGAAGGGTAGGGTTTAGGACACTTAGGTCCTGATTTCTGATTAATTTTTTCCCCTCTGATCTCACACACTGGTAATTTCATTTTCATGCATTTTCCCTTATTTCAGCAACGACTGCTTTGTAGCAAGGGAAATATTTAAAGCCTGAGATGTGCAAGGAACATGGACAACACAGAACAACAAAGACAGCTTAAAACATAGGGGCTAGAGAGGGAAACCTCAGCTTGCAGTGCATCAGAAATAGCTGCTACTTTTGATTCCCACAGAGGAAAGTGAAGTCTGTGCTACTTTATCAGGTTACGTTTCCCAAACTGCAATTTCAGCTTAATCTGTTCCCAAGGCTTTAATCAAAAATTCTCAACAGCAAGAGTATCAAACTCTTCTTCCTCATTCTCCTTGTCTGTCAGCCAAACTCCCAGGAAAAAAAACATACAGGCCAATGTGAGATACAGAAAAAGAACATCTCGAAGATGGAACAGGCCCAGTGCAAATTCTTAGAAAGCATAAGAGAGCTTTAAAAAAAAAATGTTGTTTTATCCAGCTCTAACTGAACAGATTTCTGGGCAGATGTTAGCACTGGTGAAACCAATCCACGTCACTGACTGACACCACTGGTGACTGTCTCCATACCCCCCAAAAAGAAGAAAAACAGAGGGCAGCAACACAAAAGAGGCCAATCTGGCAATCATTTTGTGGCTCCGCTCAGAGGAAAGAACTCAAAAGGAAAGCCAACATTTTGGGATGGGTTTGACCAAGGTCCAAAACATCATGATGTGGACCATGCTCTACCAACAGCCCATCTGAATAAAGTGGGTTTTTTACTGTCAGAATTCTCTAGCCTTTTCAGGCTCTGTCTTAGAGAAAGACCACAGCGGGGAAGGGTGGGGAGTTTAATTGTCTATGAACGACTCCTGGAAGTAGGATATTTACATTAGTCTGGCTGGGATTCTATTGCTCTTTCCTTTACCCCCATTCCACAGTCTTTCCATCTGTAAACAATATTTTACATCTTACATACATGTAAGTTACAAAGATTTGTGTGCAATGCTTAGGAGAACTTCAGTGCATAAAAAAAGTCCTAAGCAGAAATTAAAAAAGGTTTTTATGAATCCCTATGAAAACAGGGGGAACTCCATCCTGTGGTGGTGCAGGTCAATAGGGTATTAGAATCAGCAGTAACAAAACATAGTGCCTTAACTTCTCAGCTGGAGGAAAAAACCCCAAACCAGCTAAATCGAGAACAGCTGTTTCATACACCCCACCTCCTTTGGAACATTTTCACATTGTGGTATAATCTATGTTGATCTCACAAAGAAGATGGTTGTATTCCTGACAGCACAGTCTGATGTGGAATTTGTAGTGGGGAACACAGAAAGATGATGTAATTTTATTTCTCACCCCAAAAAATCATGAAATGAGTAATAATCAATATTAATGAATAGTATTAGGTCCCCAAAGCTTCTCACTTCACAAGGTAAGACAGCTAAAAGAAGATAGTATGAAAGTATAAGTAATGCAGGTGAGGAAACTCAGTGCCTCTTATGAAAATTTTGCTCTTTTACTTGAATGAATAAAGGAGTTTATCTGAGTAGTTGTACTGTTTAAAAGCCTGGGAAGGAAACACCCTTCTCAAATTCACCCTGACATGGCCTTTAAGCACTGAACAAAATTAAGTGTCTCAAATGAAAAAACATATCTTCTATGAAAATACAATTTAGAGTTCTATTTTCCTACTATAGGACTGGTCTATCTGTAGTTTACTGTAGAGGATAATCAGATATTTATATGATTTAACTTTATTCTATGCACAATCAAAGCTGTATTTAACTTGGGCAGCACACTTAAGGATGAGTCCAACATTTTTGTTACCATGGGAATAACAAAATTCAGTTTTAAAGTAGGGTGGAACCATTATATGCTCCAAGGATTCTTAACTTGTGACTCCAGGAAGACTTCAGTTATCTTTCTTCTCCATAAAGCTAAGTGGGAAAGAGATCACAGAACCACAGAATCATAGAATGGCTTGAAGTTGGAAGGGACCTTAATGTTCATCTAGTTCTAACCCCCCTGCCATGCACAGGGATACTAGACCATGTTAGTCAGAGCTCCATCCAACCTGGCCTTAATTCTGGGGATGGGGCATCCACAGCTTTTCTAGGCAATATGTTCCTTACCATCCTCACAGTAAAGAATTTCTTCCTAATATCTAACTTAAACCTACACCCTATCAGTGTAAAGCCATTCCCCCTGGTCCTATCACTACATGCTCTTGTAAAAAGTCCCTCTACATCTCTCTTGTAGGCTCCCCTCAGGTTCTGGAAGGTCACAACTAGGTGAGAAGAATACCTGAAAACAGGCTGAGTGCCTCTGGGTTATGCTGAGCTGTAGAGGTCTGCAGTAAAATGGGGGGGCATGTGCATGTGTGCATATGTGCTTATGTATTCATACATATGGAGGCACTGAATGAGGGAGTATATAAACAAATATTTTATATATTTAATGCTTCAAATGGGCCAGTTCCATCAAGCCAAAAGTAATTATTAGCCAAGTCAGTAGAGAAGGGGAATTTAAAGCAGTGGCAAAAGTATGAATGGTAATCAGGAAACTCTAAAAGAAATCTTTTTAAATTCCCCCAAACTGAAATAATGACACTCTAGATGCTGGTTATAAAACAGAGCTGCCTCAGCAGGGGTTTTGAAAGTCTCACACAGTCACTTGTAAATGTAGGTACACACAAACTCACACACTGGCATGTCCATACTTTATAAAGCAAAAAAACCCAGCAAGGTGAGTAGAAAGCTGCAAGGAAAATCACGTGGCAATGAGCACTATGGACAACACAAATAGCTTGTTTTAAGACAAATGGCACTAAAGGAAAATTAACTGTTACTGGATAGGATGTGACAATTCAGTGTGGAAGTGTTCAGAAAATCTGTCTCTCTCTTAAGTACTAGACAAAAGGTAACATACACCCATAAGATCTGAAGACAGTAGTCTGGGCATGCTCTCTTTCAGTGGGATGATTCTCACCAAATTTCACATGTCCCAAAGTTAGGATTCTTGTTTAAACCAGATTTTGAGACTGTCTCTGAGACAATGAACGTTAAGGTACAGCTAAAATGATTTATCCCATCCAAAGGTACATTAAATAAGCCCTTCTTAAAGGTATTTCCCAATCTTCATTTACAGTAGGGTTTGTAGATGCAGCGTGGGATGCGTTCCCAGTTATTAAAGTACCAAGGTATGTAACATAATCAACAACAATTTTTAGCCTTGAAGTTTTAAGTGAGTTTGGTGCTTCAGTGAGCTTTCAGGGGCTGCAGTACATAATGTATAGTGGGAAGCAGAGCAAGATGGATTTCTTCATCTTGGAGATGGGAAGGCAAAGGGGAATATATTTCTGTCTTCAGCTGTCTAACGGAGTCATACAGAGAAGATGGATCTAGAAAACTCTCAGAGATTCATAGGAAAAGGATGAAAAGCAATGGGCCCAGTTCACCTCTTGGGAAATTCGCCTTGCCAATCAAGGACAAAATTTGTACAATGACTGTATTAAAGCACTGGGAGCACTTCCCAGAAAGGCTGTGGAATCTCTGCCCTCATAAAGACTCAAAATTGAACTGGACAAGGGCCTGAGCAGTTGGGCCTCCTTTGAGTTGTGGGTATTGGAGAAAATGACATCCAGAGGTTCCTTCCAAACAAAATTTCATGGTTCTATGTTTTCCCATTATAGCTGTAAGTCTGACAGCTTGACATACATCCCGAGAGAAATCATGACATGACATGGGTTCAGCTAATAAACAATTACATTAGGAAATATAAATTAGTCAAATCAACAGGGTTTTATGGGAAACAGATCCTGTCAAACTGACTTGATATCTTCATTTGATAAAATTACCAGTTTGGTGTCTAAAGATAATCTTGCTGATGTAACAGGCTTCTGTAAGACATCTGACTTTGAACTGCAGGATGTTTTAATAAAGAAAATAAAAAGACACAGAATTCATTTGGCTTTCATTGAACAGTTCAGAAATGTCTGATTTGTGGGACTCAAATTAAGCTGTAAAAGAGAGAACTCTTATGAAGCGAAAGCATTTATGGAAAGGCCCAGCTGGCATCCATTCCTGTCCTACTGCTCCTCAAGAAACCTAGGAGGAACTGTAATGCCAATACCTAGGGAATTTCCATAGTGTCTAAAGTCTTAATAAGAAAAGAAATGGGATGGGGAAAAAAAAGATAGTAAATAGTGAAGGCTGCTCATTGGCACCAAATGCCTTGGGTCAGCCAGCGAGCTCAGTGCAAGAAACCACAATGCAACACAGGATAGATGCATCCAGCTGTAGTCATCCATCCAGGCAAAAGGGTAATGGATTTTATAGGATAAAGAGCTTCACCAATGCCAGCTCCAATTTAGATAATTATTTGAGGGCCTCTGCATCAAGAAAAGAAAATGTTATTTCTGGAAAAAGATACACTAAGAAGAAACAGAAGAGGCAATATGCAACTGCCTTTGTCATTGGTGTGACCACTGCTGAAGGACAGCATTCAGATCTAGCATCAAGGATTCAGGCAGCACACAGACAATTTGCAGAGGATTAATGGTAGATCTGCTTGATTAGTTACATTGGAAAACATTCCTCAGAAGGAAATAATTAAGATTAACACATCAAGAGACTTCCAGAATCCCACTGAAGGGGTGGCACGATCTTTCAGAAACATTCTCATCTGTTCCCTGCTCACTGTGGAATCAACAACAGTCATGTCACTTCTGACAGATGCTGCATAATCTGCTTTTAAAAACTTTGCATCGATCATGTTACAATATTTATACATAAAAGGCAACTGCAGTGAAGAAAGAAATAATCTGTGCTATTTATTTGCTGAGGCAAAACAAGAAATCATGGTTTAAAGACATTTATTCAGCCGTTCCTCAGACTTCTCTTATCTACGGTGAAAACTCCCAAAATTTTCTCCTTCTTCTTCCTATAACTCTGGTTTTAGAGGACTCTGACAACTCTCAGCACTGATCTCTGGACTGTCTAAACATTAGTCACTTCTTAAGAGTGTGATGCCTAAGAGAGGAGACAAACACATCTTGTGGCTTTACCAATTAAGTAGAACAGAACTTTTATTCCACACATTTGTAGGTAATAATCCTCTGTATACAGCCTAATATAGTGCTCACATTTTTCTTCATGGTCTCTCGTTGACTTATGATGACTAAAAACTGTGGTGTCATGTCCATCAGTGGGAAAAAGCTCAAGAATGGACTTTTTCTTTTTCTTTCTTTCTTTCTTTCTTTCTTTCTTTTCTTTCTTTCTTTCTTTCTTTCTTTCTTTCTTTCTTTCTTTCTTTCTTTCTTTCTTTCTTTCTTTCTTTCTTTCTTTCTCTTTCTTTCTTTCTTTCTTCCTTTCCTTTCTTTCTTCCTTCCTTCCTTCCTTCCTTCCTTCCTTCCTTCCTTCCTTCCTTCCTTCCTTCCTTCCTTCCTTCCTTCCTTCCTTCCTTCCTTCCTTCCTTCCTTCCCTCCTTCCTTCCTTCCTTCCTTCCTTCCTTCCTTCCTTCCTTCCTTCCTTCCTTCCTTCCTTCCTTCCTTCCTTCCTTCCCTCCCTCCTTCCCTCCTTCCCTCCTTCCCTCCTTCCTTCCTTCCTTCCTTCCTTCCTTCCTTCCTTCCTTCCCTCCTTCCTTCCTTCCTTCCTTCCTTCCTTCCTTCCTTCCTTCCTTCCTTCCTTCCTTCCTTCCTTCCTTCCTTCCTTCCTTCCTTCCTTCCTTCCCTCTCTCTCTCTTTCTCTCTTTCCCTCTTTACTTCCTCAGTGACATTGTTTAGTACACATAAGGATTAACTCAGACAACTCAATGATATATATTAAATAACATGTAGATAATAACATGAGAGTACAAGAAGTGCAGCCACTTAACATTCATGGCCACAGTAACACCCATTTGCTTAACCATTGACAACACTTAAACCTCGGGGCTAGTGCATCTCTAACCCATGAACAGGAGGAGCAGTACATAATAATCATGACCTGATTATTGTTCACATTGCTCTGAGCAGCCAGATAGAGAACCAAAGGCCACACAGTCAGCCCTTCACTGAGCTGCTCTCCTTTAATGCACTTTTCATGAGGAAATCCTTTTCTCTATGCTTCCTGTGCTCTCTTGGCCACAGGTGTGTTACAAATCAGAATGGAAAATTCATATGATGAGAAGATATATATAGGCCTTTCTGCTTCCAACAGTCCACCCAAAAACTCAACTCAGGGACAGGAAAGGGGTGATATCATGCAAATGAAAGTCTGATACTTCTAAAGACATGGAAAAAAAAGAAAAAGTTATTATTTTATCTGATCCAAATGTATGGTGCATGCTCAGAAACCAGAAAGCAAATAAAAAGAAGGAAAAAGCCAAAACATTTCTAGCTATATACATTTCCTTTTCTTTATTTACCCTCCTTTGTCTTAATCCTGTCAGGAAATTGAGACAAACTGAAACCATTCAGTCTCCTGCTTCTACAACACTTTAATCTGCCTGATAGAGTCTGTTTCAGAGTTGCTTAACCTATGAGCTAAGGGGCTCAGTCACCCCTATTTCTCTGAGTTCTCGTCACCTTACTATTTGATGTGCACATGTGCCCCTCCACACAGAGGCACTCACAGACCTGCTTCCTTTGGCAGAATCTGCTTCCTTGCACATCTCTCTGGGGGAGAATTAATACCACACCTCTGACACACACCTCGGTTCTCCCCAGCAGCACCAGCCTGGAAACCATGTGGGCATAAGAAAGCAAAGGTTACTCTGGATAACCTTTCAGTGTGGAGGAAATGTGGTCAAGGTGATTCAGTGAGGAGTAAGCCATGATGAGTGTCTGACTGTCTGTGTGACTGATCCTGAAGAGACCTGTGGGCATCAGGAAGGTAGTTCACCAATTCCCACTGTGGGAATCTCCTTGCAACTTTGCCAGATTTTCATCATTGGTGTTGCATTTGCCAATGGATGTTTTGTCTCAAGCTTATTACCTGTGTAAGTCTGCATAAGGGTGTACCTATGTGACTGTGTGTGTATGTGTATGTATGTAAATGCATATGCATGCATATATTTGTGTGTGTGTGTTGGCCAAAATATTTTACTTACCTTGCAAGACTTGGTGGGCTAAATGCTTTGATTCACAGCATTGATTTGTAATGTGTCTTTTTTTCTTAGTTACATGACTTAGTCTAAGCTATTCCAAGGGTGTCCCTTAAAAGGATTAAAGGCACTACTGACAATAACTAATGATGGGAAGGTGCTGATAAGTAACACTCTATCTCTGACAACTTTAGTTTCAAACACAAAATGGCAATTGTTCTTTTGAAAGACCTCATTTTCTGTGGTACCCATCCGGCTTTTGATATGTAGAACTACAGATGACTCTTGTGTCAGCCAAGACCCATGTTTTTATACCTGTGAACATCCACTCAAATTTGCCACATTATTTTAACAAGACCCCTGGAGATTATCAGCGGTCTGTCAAAATTTGGATTTTATGATCCAAAATCTCTAAAGTACTTACTCCCTGAGTTCTGGTCTCTCACCATCTAGAATGACTGTGCTTTTCACACGCCATCCCCATAAATCAGTGGTATGTTTCACCTCCCTTCCACACTCTCCCCATCCATAGCTGAACTGCACATGTGCTGTGCTCATGGGGAGCACAGACTAGGAAAGACATTCCTGAAAAATGACCACTCAAATGCATCTGTTCAGGAAAAGACCATGAAGCAAGTAAGAGAGGGTTTGGATGGCATGCAGTCAGTATGGCATGCAGTATTAATGACTAATAAAGTAAAAAAGGAAAAGGAAAAGCTCTATACTGAGCTGTTCTTTGCATAGAAGCATGGTGTGCCAGAAGGCAAGCACTGTACTATAAAAGACTGTGTCTGTAAGGCAAGACTGTAAAACAAGGACTAAAGATGGCCATTCACTCCTGTCAAGTGAAGAAGTTTAAACACCCCTCACTATAGCTGGTATGACAAGAATGAGGGGTGTCATTTGTCTAAATACAAAGCCCAAAAGACAATTCTCCCTGGTTCTAGTTTCTGCTTACCTCAAGCAGTAAAATCTTAGCTCTTCTAGGCTTACTAGAAATAAAAAATGTAGTCCTAGTGGATGAATTAGGCAGTTATTAATAACTTGGATAACTCTTTCAAAACACTGATTTACATTTATAAAATCCACATTCACTACTGGAACTCTGCATTGGATTATTTCCCTTGTCCTAAAACCTCCCTCAGTGGTGCATGTTTTGAGCCCTCTGAAGTTCTAGTGGTGAGAGAGGAACCTTGCCATCCACCATCTGCTGCATTTAGAAAAGGTGCAATATTCCAGTTGCTGAAATGTTCCAGCTGGATTTAACTCCCCTCCCAAAGTCACAAGTATCATCTAAGCTAGAATTTAAGACGTGGATTTCATCGTGCTCAGGTTTGGAGACTTTGTTCAAGTCTGAGCAGCTACAGAGCAGAGAGAGGGGAATGTCCACCAAAATCAGCACGGAGGAGAAGGAGCTTATTCAAGGGAAGCACAGAAATGCGTGGGACAGAAAGCAGACCAGAACAGCTAATTTGACCAAACCAACTTCAGACAAGTCCAGATTTTAACATATTTCCTGAAAATGAGACCAATAGGCATCTGAAAGCTATTAGGATAGAAGAACTGTATTTGTGAATCTGCTTTTGTATGATTTCTTTACACTACAGCTCCCAGTGCTAAAACTCTGATAACTGTCTCCAAACAGACGTTGCCTTCTCTAAGGCTAATTCTCTGAATTGCTCTGTGTCCCAATACCTCCAGAGAGAAGGCAAGGACTCTTCACACACCATCCCAGAAGCTGGGCTGTGTTGTTGTTGTCAATAGCCCTAACACTGGGTTTGTTATCCCCTAGCTCAGACTGGCTGCTTCCGGTGATTCGTCATTGAGTGACACAGATTTTTGTGACTGACTCTATGCTACCACCTTAATTTCAGCAGAAAGCATCTCAGTCGCTGGAAATCACAAATATTAGTTTTACAAACCTCTCTGCCTGCAGACCAGACCAGAGATACCGACCATTGCTTAAACAATGCACAAAGGATTTAAGTTCCTTGCTAAACAATCCACAACCTTCCCCCCTCAAAAAAGTCATACCTTTTCCATATGTGTGTTACGTGTTTCATATAATTTATTGCACACATGGTAAAAATATATCTGACAATATATAAAATGCAATTTTTAAAAGAAGAAGAAAAAAATAGAATTGGGCTATTGTTCTGCTGCTTAAAATATGGGACACCACACGATATACATTAAAATTATAAGAGTATGTTGAAAATATTTTATGTCATTCCATGTAATATATTTGAAATATCATGACAGCTGCTATAGGCTGTAATACGTTCCATATTGTCTGTTATATTCTAAATGTCTGTGTAATACATTTCATGAAATACATGGCGCTTGAAAAAATGAATCAAAATTTTCCCTTTGTTTCATCAGAGTGCATGTAATAAATGAATTTACATGTATGTTCATGAAAGAAATAAAGAAAACAACTTGTTTATTCCTAATACCTTTTATGTTCCTATTAATTGACATATGGGTAAACAAGCTCTTATTTATAGTAAACAAGGATTTCATAGCAACCATAAATCTACTCCAGTACACAAATTCTTCAATTACGGGTTTGAAATTATCAAATGCAGAGTATACACAATACTCAGTGATTTACATAAACCAATGAAAACAGAGTATAGAATAAAACTAGACAATCAGTCACACGTGCAGAAGCCACTTTACAAATATTTCATTGAAGCCATAAAGCTGTTTGATGAAAATCATCCTTCACACAGATGCCACAAAAGAGCGTCGCCCACCCAAAAGTCCAACGCATTGTTACCAATTGCCTGACATATTGTTGTGCCGAAGGACTTAGAATATTATGTTCCATTCCAGTGCAAAAATAGAAAACCATAGAGACGGAAAAGATTTATTAACTTCCCTTTCTTCTCCTTCCTAGCAGTCTGATCAGGATGACTTCCCATTGTATGTGACACTGAAAAAATTCCCTGTGTTCTCGTTCTTGTGGTGCTTTACAACGGAGGGGGAAGAGGAGGACCAGCTTCAGACACAGAGAAGGTGGCATCACAGGAAGGCAGCCACATGTTCTCTATCTACACTGGTGACAGGAGAATTCAGGAGTTCACCTTCCTACAGAGCTAGACATTAGGAAACTTTGAAGGAGCAACCCATCAGAGGTAGTGATACGAGGCAATGGGCTGTGATATCACTGAAGCCAGTTTTCCCTCTGGCCTGTTCAGTGATTACATGATTATATAAATGCAATGATTTTATGTCAAGAGAATACCTTGGGCAGCTTGATATGCAGAAAGCCATTTTTATAGCCGTGGTTTCTGTACAGGCATGCTACAAACTCTTTTGAATCTAGACATGATGCAGAAAAGCTGCTGGATATGAAAGGAAATAACTGCTCCAACCCTGAGGATAATTTTAAGGCTTATGCATTTGGCCAAAATTTAGGTAATCTTCACCCACTCCACCAGTTTGCTCCCTGTTTGCTTGCTCACTTGGTCTTTAAATCGCAGTTTCACTGTTGACCTACCCCCAACCTTTCCCTTGTTACATCATCAGCACAGGGATTTTTTATTGCCATGCTAACATGCTGTAGCAGCCAGCAGGGCTGTGGGTCTCACAGGCTGTTCTCACACTCCATTGCAGTACAGTTCTCCATTTGACTACTCCTCTAGCCCAGCATTTTCCCAGTCCCCAGACCTACATGGGTTTTTTTCCAAGAATTCAGGTTACAAATCTGCTGTTCAGGGGTCCACACATAGCAGGTAAACCCACCCATATCCTCCTGAGAAAATAGCCTTGTGGATCTGGAAATGGACTGCTGTGAAACTATGTGCACCTACATCTCTGCAACCAGAGTTTGAAAAAAATGTATCAAAGTGTCTTTGTGCCTCAGTTTCCCTACACATGGCAGAAAATAAGAACACCTATAATTCAGGTGGCAAGTGAAATCATAGAATAATTTCTTTTGTAATGGTCTAAGACAGAACCATGACCAGCTCAACATTTATATGGAAAGTACTCTAAATGTCTGAACAGAGCCAATATCCCAATTCTTTTTGCAATGCAGTCAAAATCCAGTTGAATTCTGTCCAGATTTAGCACACTTTTATGTGTTTATAGCTCATAAAAAGTAACAGGGTTTATGCACACATTTAAGTGCTTTGTAAGATAGAGATGGGTTATGTACATATGGTGATACTTCCGTGACAGACCTTTCCTATGTGTGCTATGATAGAATAGTCAGGGTTAAGCAACTTTGAACCAGTTCACATTTTAGGGGCTGGGATATACTTATCTTCCCAGTGAGTCATTATTTCCTTGCTGCTAGCTATTAATAACCCTTGGAGGAACTTTTCAAACTGATAACCATTTCCTATAATTTTTGGCATTTTGAACATGTTTTTATTTTATTTTCCCATTTCTCCCAGTCTCCCAAAGGCAGCCAGATTCCCAGAACCCTTGTGGAGTAAAGAGATCACTTCCTGCCCTTCCCATCCTCTTGCTTCCTCCACCCTTTCCAGGCCAATAAAAGGACTTTAAGTTATTTAGATCATCTTTTTCGGTTCTGTTCTGATTTGTTATTTTTAATGTGGTTTGTCACCAAGTACTTTCTCATTTTCTGGCCCAGACCTTCATCTCCTCAATAGTCTAGATGTAACATGAACCAGTGAACTTTAAACACTTGGGGCCAGCAAGAGATCTTAAAGCAAGGTGTATTTATGAAGCGATATATATTTAATTATATTTAACCTCCCACCTGCTAAGGGTTAAAGTTCAAACAGTGGCTGATCAGAAAGTTTCCCCTCTACCTTACAAAACTGATGTTTTTATGATGTCTTGTGATGTCCTTGCTTCTTAATTTCAGAGAGGGAATATAGGCAGTAACTGGAAGGGCCAGTCCATGATTGGGGCAGAATAGAGAGTGATTTCATTTTGCAGTTCCACTTCTAAATTAAGCATGAAAGATGGGGGCTAGGGTAATCCTCAATACACTTTGTTGCTGCTCAGACTCAGCTTGTTTCCTGGAGTTAAGTCTTTTTTACAAAAGGGAATTTCAGCATGTGGACATGTGCAGGGTAAGATAAAATCTCTGCTGTTTTGCACAGTCTTGAGGAAAGCGGCGATGTCTCATTTGTCTAGAGCAAAAGTGGGAAACGTGTTAGCACAAATGCCCCCAGAAAGATGCAAAGAGGGGAGAAGAAGGTCTAGAGGGATTATCAGGGTTGTGCTTTAAACACATTCCACCTCACAGATGTACAAGAGAGAGAATGGGGGAAAAGACCAGGGAAGTTAAAGATAAAATAACTTCCAGATGCAGCTTTTGCCCTGATGCAGCCAGATCCCTGCTGCCTCTCCAACACAACATTTCAGCCTCTCAGAGCTCATTAGGATCTAAAAGAGGGTCATAGACAATAACTGTATGCCTTAAATCTTGTCCATCTTACAGGCATCTTGTCTCAAGCAATCAAAGGCAGCCTATGCTGGCACAGCCCAGTAATTAGCCGGCTGTGCTTCCAGCTGGTTTGCAGGCACATGGCAGGTTAAACAATAAATAAATCAGATTAGGCTGAAATCTGTTAAGCAAGAGTGGTCCTGGCATTCAAAGCCATTTCTTCAAAGCATTGCAGATCAGTGCTCGGGTTTTATATTCCAAAGCCTGTTATCATGGGTGTGGCTACATGGTGCTTTGCAGACAGACACAAGTTCATTTTGGCTGAACTTTGAGTAGGAGCTATGGATTGTCTTTAGACCAGATGCAATAAAATCTCCTGATAGGACAGGTATAGAACTCTGGTTGGCTTGTGGCCAATCCAAAGCCTGAATAGAGAATTCTTCTATCTTCCGTGGAAGGATTTTTCCCCTGCGTATCCTGGGGTAATGCTCGTGCTCATTTGCAAGCCTCACAGTTAGCATCCAAATGAACATTACCAGTTCTGACTGCACCATGGACTTTCCTGTGTGCTGCAAAAGTGTTTCATGAGGAGCTCAAGTTCTGTGCATAAAAAAGTATAGGTTATTTCTTTGTTAAAGTCAAAGACTGATTGCAATTTATAAGAAGATAAAACATGGGGTTTTTTTTTTTCAATAAATAAGGTTACCTATTGCTCTGGGATACAGGGATTTAAAGTGGACAGGAATATTTGACTGCATTCCAGTGGAGCTGACTCTACTCTCAGATCTCTCATATGGCCCTACTACTCATGGAGAAAATGCTTCTTGAGAAGAGCCCCAAACCACCTCCAACAGTTCCTCCAGAGGTCTCTGCCTGTGGTCCCTTTTTGTCTGCATTTTTACCCCAGGAGTCTGAGGTGTCCCAGATGGGCATATCAGTGAGCAACAAACGACAGGACAAACTCTGTCAAGTCCCTGGGGCTTCTGGAGAAGGCCTCTGTGTACAAAAAAGCTCTTGGGGAAACCCAGGGGTCACTTTAAGTGGAAACGGAGCACTTTATCTCTGGAAACACTTTAAAAAGTTTAAGTTACAGAAGACGTCTTTTTACTCTGCTTCTATATAGTCTCAACTGTGCTAACATCTGCCAGTCCCAGTTTTTTGACTTCTTGTGCACAAAAAAAGCTGAGGAAGCTGCTCCCTGGTCACAGAACATACAATGCCCTACCATCACTGAAAAAGGGACAATCTGTTCTGAAGTGACAGGGACTCTTTCCTGATACAATCTGTGAAGAATTGTTTCTGTAGCAGTCAATATTCTATTGGTCTTATCTCATATCTGTCGTTTTCCTCATGTTCTTTTCCACCCAGGCTTTAGTGAAATTCTCGCCAAAAATGACTAATTCTCAGAAAGACTAAATGACAGTGCCATAAAACAAATATTTTCAATGCCCAGGTTGCAGGCAGCTTCTAAACCATTCAGTTTCTTTTCCCATACCTCTAGACTGTCTCTTTGCTTTGGGGGAAGAAGTCAAGGATCTGCCCAAATTAAAATATGCAGGTTTTTTTCTCCAGAGTAAATACATAGATCACAGCTAGCAGGTTGCTTATAGAAGGACTTTTGAACGTTTTCAGGCTGTGTTTTGCCTCCTGGAGTGGAGGGATCTTCTTTCCCTCTTCACAGTACCTCACTGGCCAGGCACATTGCTTTAGTTAGGAGTTGTTCTACCCAGTGGAATAAATATCCCTTTTAAAATTATTTTCAGATGGAAATAAGGGGTTCTCTTTCACTCTCCCATCTTCCTCCTTCCCCCATCCCCCTGTGGAACATTCACCATGGGCTGTATCTAGAGATGGTGAAAATTTGTCATGTTTTTATCCTGTTGGAAATCTGTCAGAAATCCCAGCTCCAAGATTTTTTCCCCCATAAAGCCTCTGCAGTTTTGCCCCTCTTCCCCAGTGAGTGCAGGAAAGCTTGGCTGTCAGCAGGGACATGCTCAAAGGCACAAGGCCATCCTGAAGTCATGGGTGCTTGGCAGCTGGAGGGCTGGTGCCTTGCTTGGACTAGCTGCTCTGATAACTGGTGACAGCTTGGGATCCCACCCTTCCTTCCTATCACTGACTGGTTCTGCACTTATCTGACTGCATTCAGGACACCTCCTTCAGCTGCCTTTATCAATGACAGATCTAACTGTGGTTGATGGAGACATTTCATGGGTTTGGCAGTTACAGCTGTGGTGGTGCTACATATCTTCTCACTCAGCTGACCCCAAGAAATAAAAATATTAAAAAAACCGGTGAAGCACACACTTACAAATCCCTTAACTAGCTGATGCTGACATTGTGAATATTAAGAGGAAGTGGTTAAATAAGGTTGGTTTTCATTTGAAGCAGAGACAATGTCCAAATTTACCCTTACTCTTAGACATTAAGTTAATTTCCCAGAAGTATATGAAAACATGTATTAATCCATCTAACCTTTAGATGAATGTTTTGTTTACCTTTAGGTGTTATTTTCAATCTGTGACATAATCCTATATTGCTCTGATTTCATTTTGTTTTCCCAAGTCCTTCAAGAGAATAAACTATGGGTTGTATTTGGCCAGAGGCTCTACTTGCAAGAAGCCAGATTTGCTGTCCAAACAACTGGGCCAAAGATTAAGGACAGATACCTTAGCAATGTCACATCAGATTGGTTGTCTCTCATTTCCCACTTCACCCTCTTCTCTGACCTCTCAAACCAAGATGAGAATCAGCTCCTAATCCTGATTTGAGGTAGGTAAAAATGGGATGGAGTCCTTTCTCAACACCCAACTGCTTCTGTGCATATACCAGCAGGAATTGTGTAGGATATATTTCCCTTGCCTGCTCTGGCTCTCGTCTCTGCCATTTTTTCCAGCTGTTTCTCTAGTGCCAGCTTTTGGAAGGACTCAAGCAGGGTGGTAGGAAACTCTTTAGTAGAAAGAGCGCTTCACTATGGCATTCTTATTGTGTCATATAAATGTTATCCCATGGATATCCCTCAGGTTTATTGCCAGGAGTTACACACCACTAGGGCTTCCTTCCTCACTCAGCTATGTGTCAGCTTTTGATTTGGCCATGATTCTACATTCACAACAGAGAGAATTCCCATTAAGCCTGACTGAAATGGGAATGAGGAGAGAGTTTTGAGTTCAATTCCTTGCTCAGATAATTTCAGGATGAAAGGTCAAGTTGTTTTGGGAAGGTGGCTCAAAATACTTGCATTTTGGGTTTTCTCCTCCACATCATGAAGTAAACCTCCACATCTCAGTACAGCACGTGTAGCAAGAAATTTTAGGGAGTTTTGTGTCAGAATTCATTAATCAGAAATGATTAAAATCCCTAGTCATTTTTGACACCCATGGCCAGAGCACACTTCTAGGATGCAGAAGCAGTGACTGTCTTTGTATGAGCTTTGTGTTCTTTTGGCAACTTGGAATATTGCTACAGATGCTAGAAATAAATGAATCCCTCCTTTTGTTTTCTTTTTTTTTTCCCTTTAATTTTTTTTCTTTACCTTTTAAAGAGGAAATAATATTTGGAGATTTTGCCAATGTCTAAACACTTCTTTCCAGTGGCTTTTCGCATTTTCTCAGCCTGCAATTGAAGAGTACACCATTGTTTAGAGCTTGTTAGTGGTGGAAATAAATAAATAATCATCACCGCAACAAGCATGTATCTCCCCATGTATGCTGCTCCACTCACTCATCGCTGAGAACAAAACCTTGGTTGTTCTGTGTCATCTGACTGATCCTCTCCTTTTGCCTCCCTCTCTCTTGAATGCATGTGCAACGTGGCTTTATTTGCAATTCTGTCAGCCTAAGCAAGATTAATGTTTGCATGGGGGTGCAAAGCTGGCTCAGAACAATATCTGCTTTGAGAGCCTTGCTCTAGAGATGGGTGCAGGAGCCACTTGGTATATTATTCCTTATTTATTTATTTAATTATTTATTTATTTACATTTGAATGTCTTAGTTCTTCTGCAGCAAGCGTTGGCTGCAGGCCCACAGCCAGATGGAACTGAGCTGCTTTCTAAGAAAAACATGAGGAGGGAATTGCATTTTGATGTTGTAATTTCTTCATAGGGGTATTTATTTCCAGTGGGTTTTTTTTCCCCTCTCACTCCTCCCCCACCTCTGGAATTTGATGTACAAAAGTCAAGGAAGCTATCAAACTGCTGCTGTTGTTGCTGCTTGTGTTTGCATCTGGTTGTAATACTGAAAGTTTTGGGGCAGGCAGCTCCAGAAAGGAAACCCACAGATTGGACAGTGAAAGCAGTGACAGACTGCATCATGGTGTTCTGGTTCAGTGAAAAAGAGGAGTCTGAGGGGCTCTTTTCTCACAGCTTCACAGTCCTTTTGCTGGTGGTGAGTCTGCAGAGATCCTGCACGCACTGCGGGGGACTGGTCGAGACCCATCAACTCATTCCATCCATCTAAACTGACAAGGAGCCATCAAGTGGTAACTTCATGTCATTACGATGTGGGCTAAAAGAAGTGGATGTTGAAGGCTCTACATGGAGTCTTTACATCCCAAAGAACCAATTCCAATTTAGTACAGGGATCAGCTTCATTCACAGCATCAGTACTAGCCTGTTTTTCACCCAATGTCTCTGTTCTTCTCTTTCAGTAAAAATATTTCAAATGCCCAAGCAAACCAGACATGTTTTCTGAGTGTCAGATGTTCCTTTTTCTGGTTGAAACAGAGCAGTCCCAAATGCCTGCTGCTCAGTTCTCTCAGCACAACAGCTGGCTGAGGCAACATGCAGTTGTTTAAGTATTCTGCCTTTTCAGAGCATAAATGCAATATTTTGTTCAGAATCAGCTTGAAGACATGTCTTCTTTCTGACAGAAAAGAAATTCAAAACCTGAAGATCAAGTATCTCTGGTTTTGTTACTTTTCTGCAACAAATAATGATTATGAAGTACACCTTTTCATTCTTTGGTGCTGCTTGGAAAGGGATTATTGGCGAAATAAAACACTGTGCCTTTAAGGTATACTTTCTGTAAATTTACTGCGTGAGCAGGCATTTCTTCAGAATTTCAATGTGTGTCTTGACTTTTTAGCACCCATAAGTCCTGAGCATTAAAAAAATCATCCTCTTGCTCATTTTGCATCTCTCTGGACATTGGGGAGGAAAGATTAAACAAGAATTATGGGCTGATTTATCTGATTTTCATCATGAGATGGATCTCTTTCACAGAAAATGAGGAGGAGCAACGTTACCTCTAAAAGCAATATACTGTATTTATGACCACTACAAAGTGCTTTCTGCCCATCTCACGGAGGAGGAGCAGAGAATGACAGAGCAGTGAATTTCTTTGCAAAAAAAGATTAAACTAACTTAAATTATATTTTTTCTGCAGTTCTTTCTGGGACTGAGGTAGTCAAAATCATGGGCTGAGCTGAAGAGGTAATGGACCACCAGAGCTTACACAATATTACAAGTAGAATCAAGACATTTTCCTTACTGAAACGAGTTGAGCAATACAGGAACCTCACACTCAGATTAGCTGACTAACCTCTAATTACCCAGAGACTGTAGAAGAAAGACTTGAGAATGCTCCCTTCACATCTTCAAAGGCACTGACCTTAAAAACTCATCCCCTACTGATTTTGAGAGAGCTCAGAGGCTGCAGTGTTATAGGATGCTACAGCTCCTGCCAGGCTGCTGTCTCCCAAGCTTGTGCTTCACTTCCCTAGTCATGAGGTTGCAGGAATAAATGTGCAAGAGGTGGCTTTAGGATTTATTTTGGTTTTGCTTCAGGCATGAGGTATTTGCTGTTGCAAAGTGCACGACCCCAAGGAGTGCTCCTCACCACTGCTGTCAAATTCTGTGCTAGAGAGTGACAATACAGTCTGTAAACACACTGGAAGTAAGATGCCTTGTCAGAAGAGAACAGGAGGCATTCATTTTGCAAAGGTTCTTCATTTCCAAAGGTCACCTTTTGCATACCATTTGTTTCTAATCTCCTGGTTGCTGGTTTAGAAACAAACAAGCGGCAGGAAAGAGCAAGGAGGCAGAGCAGTTTGAAGGTAAAAGGGCAGAATGAGCTCATAAACCTGGGTTGATAATGGTTTCTAGAGCTTTGGGATTGGGGTTCATCCAAGTGCAGCATACAGTTAGTTACCTGTGCATGTTCTTTCCTCAGCAGTAAATAAGAATTTGACACATCAGGGGAAAAAAGAATATAAAATACTTTCTCAGTATTATTTCCTTTGGCTCTTCAAAAAGAGGGGTGTTGCTTTCCTCTCCCCTTTGTCTTTCCAGCTATTGAATAATGTGGAATTTTGGACAGAAAACTAACCTTTCTTTGACACATTATTCAGGGATGCCTAAGCAGTCCTGGGATCAATGGTGCTGCTTCTTAACAAAGAGCTTGTTTGTCCCCAGGTCTCCAGCTTGGGGAAAATAACTCAGAGAAATTAAAACCACAGGCAAAAGACATTACAACATCACTAATGAAACACTTTTCTTCTGAGAGATTAGGGAAAATCGAGTATCCTTAGCACTGGGCATTAATTTCACTCTGTAAGAAGGACTGAAAAGCAGGTTTCAGAGACTCTTTTTGGGCACAAAGAGAAAAGTTTGGAAAGCGGGTTGGTCAGTGGATGATGTCAGTAGAAAGAATTAAGGATGGTGATGATCTGTTCTAGGTACATCTTGGTGTCTTATTTTACACCTGTGTACCAGGAAGTGAATGCCAGCATTATCAGAATATAATCTGTATATAATATTAATGAATTATATGCACCATTTTTCCCCCAGCAGATTACATGTAATTACATAAAGAAGTAGAAACAATTGCATATGAGCAACAATCCTGTGAAAACAACAGAGGACATAGGATTAGCTAAAATTTTTGACAAAACCAAGAAAAACTCCTCCTAGAACAATTCAAAGTTTACAGATGTCCATTTTAAGACACATTCTCAGTGCTTAGGACTAGCAAGGTGAGACTTTACATCTGGAGTCTTGCAGACCTTTCCTGCTGTTTTACTTCTGGGAATAGAATGGTCCTTTATGATCTCCTCCCAAATATACTGCATGAGACTTCTCTGTTGCCTGCCAGGAAGCTCAGCAGTGCAGTGCTCCATGTGCCATGGCCACTCTACCACAGCACCTTTCTAGCAGATGTAACCCCTCACTGCAATTTTGAAGCCAGCTGCCATCTCCTCCTGCTCTTTCCTGTCCTGCAACTGTAGTGACCATTCACCTGACAGCCCTGCCCAAGAGGGAGCACTTTTCTGCCCACAGCAGACAGCAAATAAACCACCTTCATTGTCTCTTTCTTCCCATGGTGGAGCACCACTTCTGTGTGAGAAGTCAATAATGGAGCTGTCGAGTTAGAGGCTGTTTCTCATGGAGATGCAGTGTCTCATTTTCTTGTTCACATGGGAGGAGTACTTCTCCACCTTCTGAGAGCTTCAGGACTCAAATGGGCCCATCTGCAAACTGCACACCCACCTCTGCATTGAACAAAAGTGAACCACTGAATGCGAATGCCTTCACTTGTGCTTACAGGAAATTTGCTTTCTGCCTGTCGGCACAGTTGTATCTCCAACAGGAATTTCCTCAGGCATCACAATGCACTAATTGCTCTGTGGTGGATTAGATAGCCTGGCCATCCAAGCCTCCTTTTTCATGATCATTTCATATCTTTGTAGAAATCTCCAGCAATGAGGTTTGAGGCAGTTCCTGTTCCTTCTTGTATCAAGTCTGTAACCACAAGATGCCACATTCATTCTTTTCCTGTGATCTGTCTGTATATCACATCCAGGAAACAGCTTCCAGCATCCTCGTGTAAGTGTACAGACCACACTTCCTTGGGTTTCCTATGTCCTTCTGTCAAGGAGAAAGATCCCTCAATTCATGTTTCTGTTTTGATTTATTGCCCTTAAGATGAGAAGTGGCAAAAGAGCTAGAGCTGAAAAATTACTCTGTAGTGAATTGACCATAGCAGCTTTATTCTATCAAGTTACATCAGACTGTGTATAAGGGTTTTTCACATTTGTGCTGCATTTCTTGAGCAAGTTCAGAAGGATTCAACCATGTAGTTGAACATGTCTTTTCCCATCAACAGCAGAAGAAGCTGTGGGAAACATAGGCAGGAAAGTCTGCTGGAAAAGGCAGTGAGTCGGCAGGAGATGTTCAGGGATCAAGGGAAGAATAACCTCTTCCTTGTGGAGAAGAACCCCAGAAATAGCCACCTTTGGGGCCACGTACCAGCATTTCTTTTTTCCTACAAGGTAAACTAGTTTTTTATGGATGGCAATCCAATAAATCCAGTGGATGGTCCTTTCAATGACAGTGTATATTAAGGCTGGCCATTCCTGAGTTGATTATTACAGATATTATTTCATATAAATTCTGACACCTTAGATGTATTTTCAATAAAAAATAGAATTTGCACATTTCCAAAAAAAAAAAAAACCCACAAAAAACCCCCCCAAAACAAACAAAAGAAACCCCACAAAAACCTCCTCCCTCCCAAACTCTTCTATTGATCAAGTCAGGGAGTATGTGGTATATATATACATATATATTTTTCCATTAGGAAAGAGGTTTCACATGCTGGCTTTCTGAAGACACAAAGGGAAAATGCCAGACCAGAACTCTCAAAAAATACTATTTACCCTGATAAAGAGAGAGAGATTCTCTCTCTCTCTTTATTGCATGCAAAGTGACTCTTGTAAATTGTTGTCATTCCTTCCTGGGAACAATCAATTAAAAGAGAAACACAAGC
Organism: Haemorhous mexicanus; assembly: GCF_027477595.1. Classification (NCBI taxonomy): domain Eukaryota; kingdom Metazoa; phylum Chordata; class Aves; order Passeriformes; family Fringillidae; genus Haemorhous; species Haemorhous mexicanus. Next base: position 14,934,863 of record NC_082348.1, read on the forward strand.
AAGAGAAACCCCTCTATTTTAGTTATCACAGCAGCTTTTGCAACTTTGTGCCTCAGGGAAGATTTAAGACTCAAAATTCAGAATATATTTAAGAGAATAATCTTTATTATTACTATTTTTAATATTAACATTATTACTATTTTGGGGTGATGCTGTATGGGTCTTTTAAATGTTTCAAACTGTCAGAGCTCTATTTTCTATGGAATGCATTGTTCTGAGACAAAGAATAAAAGCTTCTATGTTTATAATTTAAAGTAATCAGAACAATAGCCAGAAAATTATCCTGACCTGCAAATCAGGAAGAAAATGTACCATATAAAGTGCTCTATTTTAAACCTCTAGAGCAGGTAAGATATACAAGAGAAAACCCATTTTGAGAAAAGCTAATACAAATGCAATAATTGCTCTAAATTGCTTCCTTATTGCTTTTCCAGAGTTGTTACTAAAACAGGAAAGGATTTTTCAGTGCAGTATGTTCATCCTGAGTGTCCTTCTTAATCTCATTCACAAAACTCATAGCTATCAGCTCTAACCAAGCTCACCCATATGGTTATTTCAATTTTAGTGCTTTTCATAGAAAGAGCATGTGCTCCCAGCATCACAGCCACCAAAACATCAAGAGCAATCCAGATTCACTTTTAGTATGGGAAAAATATAAATCAATTGAGAATCATTTTATTTGGTACAAGTGTCCCCTGGATTCCAGTGCAGGTCTAAGCTTTAGAACTAGTTGTAGAATAAAATGGGAGAGAAAACTAAAACTAGAGATGTTTGTTACAGTTGTCTGGTACCAGTTACTATGTTCCAAATGTGAGCTGTCTGTGACTGCAGCCACCAGGAAAAAAGAAATGAAAGTCACCATAAAGGTCTTAAATCTGCTTAAATGGTTCCCCTTCAATTTTTGGGTATGATGCTATCAATTCACATTAGTTCTTTCTTGAGTAAACTTCTGGATGTGATTTGAGTTCATTTAAGAAAGATTTAGATACAGATTCATGATTCTGGCTGAACCTGTTGCACTTCTAAAAGTTATCATTAATAACACAAAAGAAGACAAATCTATCATTTAGAACAATAGATCATTCCAATGCCTACAATGCAGAACAGAAGTTTCAGAACAGTTTGCAGTTTCTACCTTGTCTGTCAGTTCCATACCACTCTCACATCAATGCATTTGCTCTCCCCCCATGGGTGAAGTGATGGGCATTTGGTACTGAGATAACCATGACTTTCTAACCACACAATGCATGAAAGAGAAACAGTGGGGTCTATTGCCCAGAGGCAGACTATTTTGACAAACATAAAGTCACAATCTCAAACAAACTAAATTGAAAGCAGATATTTGTCAGTTTTTCCCTCTTCTCCACCCATTTTTGACTAGCTGTGCTATTGATCCAGCCTCCCTGGAGCTGTCCACAGCCATGTTTTCCACACAGCCTTTACCTGACTGATGTTTATGATATGCCTTGAGACCACAGCTTACCAGAGGGAGTTATTTGGCCAAATGACTATGGCAGGGCTCTAGACAACAACAGTGCATGCAACACAAGGTGGCTTTCTGACCAGGACTGATTTACTACTGAGTTCATGACTCTTCAGTGAATTCATTTGAAGGTGTCATTCTCATGCTGTTGCAAAAGTGCAGCCTTGGACAGAAACACTGGTGACTGAAACCTATCTAAGGGAAGAGTTTTTTGTTACATGAGGGGTAAAGCCAGTATCGCAGGCCTTGACCTGTGCTCTCAGGAGAAAGGTGGTTTACAAATGTTCAGTAACACCCTTCTGTTAGGGCTACATTTCTGCTATTCCCAGTAGTCATTCACAGGTCAAAAAAGCAACCAATTTTCTCTGGATGATTCCCAGACACCAATTCCACCTTGACAATGGCAGCCTAAAAATAAATTTATAGATTGAAAAAAACCAAAGACTAGCGGACCTGACTTCAGAAACATAGCAACCACCCAAAACACTCCCTGAAATGTGTAATATTCAGCCAAACCCCCAGACACTATCAGATTGGCAGTGAAGAGAATACTCTTGATAAGCACAATACCAGCCCCTAAACATTCAGCGAACAAGGTAACTCTTCCACAGACAGAGATCACAAATGTAAATGAGCCTCCTGAAGAACATATGCAAAATGCACTACGATATAATAAAGAAGAACCCTATTAACAGCACACTCAGTTATCACATTTCAAACTAGAATAGAGTCTGTCCAGAATATCCTGAAACTACAGTCTTTGCTAGTTGATGATCATTTGAGAGAAATTGTCCTCAAACTTTCCCTTTGAACTTTCCAAATTGCCCTTGCCTCACAAAATACTTTATTAGAAGCAAAATTTCTCATGGCAAACATATCCCAAGCAGAGCTGGGCCATGCCAAAGCAATAGATTTAAAACTTGCTGACACATGTACATACCCCATAGAATAAGAGCCCCATTCCCATCCAAAAGAAACCATCAAAGCCTTGCATCCTACATGTACTCATTCCAGAACGTGATCTGTTCTATCCAAGGCACCAAATGCCCCTGTGGAAAGTATGTGGGGGAAACCCATCAACCACTGTGCACCACAGCATATTCATGCAGACACTCAGTGAAAGACAGAAACAGCCAGTGGGAGAACATTTCTCACAATGCAACCACGCTCTGTTTGACTTCTTAGTCTTGATCTTCAAAGGCATTCCACAATACACCTTCAAAAGATGAGCTTTGGATGTCAAATTCCTACCTCTGCTTCATTCTCAAAATTACAGCACAATGGAGATGCTGATTTTATGTCACAACTTTTCTATGCTACAGTTAAAGCAATTTCCATCTGTCTCTGTGACACAGAAATTATTAACTTGCCACTTCTGTTAACACCTCTTTCATTTTCATAGGTACCATATACCCTTGCCTCACCAAACATCAAGCTGATAATCACAATTCAGCCCAAGCTGCAAAGCAAGTTTTACCCATCTTTGCTAGCTGGAATGTTGCTTCTTCAGTTTCAAGCCCAAGAAATTCCTGGTCTTTGCTTCTTATCAGTTGCTTTAACCAGGGTTGTCATCTCTCCCTACAAATCTCTCCTTGCTTACTTCATTAGTGATGGTGTTGTTGTAGATGTGGGCCAGTCCCACTGCCTACACAAACAAAAAGCAGACAGATAATAGGCTCGACTCAGCCTGTTTCCCCACAAAACATATGTATCAGAGACAGCTCATATTTTCTCAGAGCAGCTGGTTCAATCCTTTGTATCCTTCAAGGGTTTGCTAGGAAGAATGCTACGTTACCCAGAAATCCTCACCTCCAGTGGGTTAAAATGTCCACAAGAATGGTCAAGAAGTCCAGATTAGAGTGAGGGAAGAAGCAAGAACCAGTGTTGTGTCAATCTGAACCTTCAGCAATGCTACACCATGAAGAAATACCTCTTGCTTAACACACGTGTTTGTCAGTGACAACATAAGATTTTGTTTTGTAGCTGTTTCCAGCCCCTGTAAGCATCACCTCAAACTGCTGGCAGTTTTAATAAGACAAACTAAGGGAACATAACTAACTGCAGTGACCCTGATCCATTTATCAACACAGAGTAAACAAGGCTGAGAGCAATTCTTGTGAACTTCAGCTTGGCTGGACTAATGAGTCCTCTGTAGACTGAAAGACCCAACATGACTAGACATAGGAAAAAATGCATTAATTGATACAATTTTGTTATTAAATCAGAGAGCAGTCTGCATGAGTGGGGGCATTATTATGAGATAATTCTTGGAAGCTTGCTAATCATGTCATTGCTTTTCAGAATTCAGCTTATGCTCTAAACCCTCCTGGAATATATTAAGATGGACACTTAGATGCTTCAGGTTCCTCCACTCCAACACGGACATAGAAATTGCTACACCAGGTGATTCTGACAACCTCTCTCTCTTGACAGCTTTGCTTTAAGAGTGGCTGGATGATTCAAGAGAAAGGGTGAGCCTCTCAGTGCAACGCTAACTGTAGAAAAGAAATATTTTGCCATCGTACATACTATGCATGCTGCAGCATTGGGCTGTGACTCATTTATAATTTTTCTAAACCATAGAAAATATAAAGTCTAGAGTTTTAGGCTGCAAAAGCTGTCTGTGTTTCTTCTGCGTGTACCAGCTGGGACCTGTGGAGGTTTCTCAATGTGAAAGATGGGTCAGCCTCAACTCCATGTGAACGTCAGGACCCTCACTAAGACACCTGACTCATTGGCTATTTCAGACACTTCATAAGCCTACAGCATGGGTGGCTGCATAGGAGAGTGTCCCTTTCCAAAAACAGAATCCTCAAAACAAGTTTGATTAATCCATGATCTGTTGTACATCCTCAAAAAGATTCTTTAGAGTATCCAGAAATAGTTTTGAATCTACATATTTATACAGTTGGCAGGAACAAACCTCTCCTCTCTGCTGTGGAATCATACATCTCCGTTCTACATGGATAAGGTATGTTATGCCCATTTTAGAGCTGGGTGAAATGAGAAAGAAGAGATTATTTGCCCCAGGGAACCCAGAATTTCCAACTAAATATAATTTGTCCCCTTGAGTTGCAGAACTCATCTTTTCTTTTTTTTCCCCCTCCAGGCTTGGCAATATGACAGAAAGACTCCTACATTCAGCAGAGCAGAGAGAACAGCACTGTTCTTCATCCATCGCCTGCAATAAAGATAAGCACTCAAGCAGAGCTGTCTGCATAGAGAGAGGGATTTTATGGACTCAAGGTCTCTGTTTCTGACAGGTGCAGCCCAGGCTGCTAGGAAGGATAGGAAGGGTTAAAACAGCTCTTGGTTCTGGAAGATGTACAGGAATTGGAAAAGACAGAGGAATTTGCTGGATCCTGGAGTGCGTGAATTTAATAACTTAAATTATTCTGTTCTACCTAGGGAGGACAGGGCCTGAACTATGCACATGATAGAAGAGGGAAGAGATGACTTAACCCAGGCTTAAGTGGACCAAGGTGCACTGGAGAATTGCAGCTGATCTGGGGAAGTGAATTAAGCTTTTCCTAAGCTCAAATTCACTCTTGACAAAGAAATATCTGAAAAATATTCCACATGGAAACAAAACATTTTCTTCCTCTGCTGCAAAGGGAAAGTGAAGAGAGCAGGAGAATGTTTTTCACCCTGTCCCTTTCTTTCACTCTGCAGGTTTGTGTGACTTCAGTTTCACCCAGCCCGGACTACGCAGAAATAAAGATAACCTTTTTCTGTTTCCTGCACACTGCAATGAGTGACATAATGTTGCAGAGAGAAGCCCCATGAGGCAACAAGATTTTTGGTATTATTAGTTACTGTTTAGTAATTTTCTACTGGGAACAGAAAAAAAAAAAGGCAACAGCAACAGGTCCTCACTTGCGAGTCAAGAAAACACAAAGGAATAGATCAACTGAATTAGTTTGGGGGTTTTGTTAATTATCTACAAAGCTTTTAGCTTAAACTCATGCTCAGCTAATCCATGTCAGCTGCATCTTCTCTTGTCAGCTGCATCTTCCCTTGCCAATACAGAGGTGAGTGTGAGGAATTTCTGCATGTTACTTATTTAGCTATTACCTTTTATGGGTCTCTCTGTCTCCCACTGACTTTCTGGCTGCAGAAAGTTGGCAAAAGGAAAACTTCAAACAATACTTTTCTGAAAACTTTAAAACTTAGGCAGAGGGAAAGAACAGAGTCTGACAAAAGAAGCAGACACCTGTGAAGTCTGCGCTTGGACCTGGGCTGCTACTTTCAGGGCTGGAACCACAAACACAAGTACTGTCTCTGTTTAAAGCAGTGTCTGCTTATCTCATTGAAATTTGGAAATTCATTGATCCCTTTTTTTTTAATGTGACCTTTTTTCAGTAATTTTCGGCCCTGACTTGCACATTTATTATAAAGCTTATGTGCAGACAATGAAAAAAAATCTCATTTTTTTACGTAGTGTTCCGAACCAAAGGTGGAAACAGGCCTGCTTCTTGTGAAGACTGTCTTAGCAGATGAAGAGTAGCTGTGAGTGGGGGAGAAGGAGATTGCTATTTGAGAATAAACAGTGATCCTCCAGAGAGAGGCAGGCAGTGAGGTGGTCAGTGATCAATTAACAGACAAGATAAGGATTGCAGCGGCAAGACAGGACCTGGGAGGGTAGAGCTGAAGTGCACATGCTCTGAGGGAACTGAATGCAGTAAGGAATCCAATTACCCAGCACAGGGAAGGGAGAATCCAAAATCAAATTCTCCAAGTGCCTGAAGCACCCGACTATGGCTGAAGTATATGCTGGCTCTGTGTACAGCCTCCTGCCCATGAGCATCAGAGAATTTTTATGTTGAGGTCTCTTCCTCCAGGAAATTAATAATTCTCACAGATTCCAGTTGTGTTTGCGAGGTTTCTACAAAAGTGTTATTGCTGTGCTGAGAATGCTTCTTTTTTGGTGTTTATTAACCTCTATTAACCCAAGAAGCATCCTTCAATATGGGAACAATGAGGAGCATTTAAATTTAATGATGGCAGTGAACAAGCCAAGGAGGTGATTACAACCAGAAGAGTCTGATTTTTTACTTAGCTGAAGGAGAAAGGTTGGGAGCAATGGAAAGAATGAAAGGTGACAGGCTATAGGTAATGTACCCATGGCAGGAAGGGAAGAAGGAACTTCAGAGAGAGCCGTGTCAGAAGGAAGAAGTGGTAGGCAGCATTATTTTGTCATGGAGAACCTGGACTAGCTCTGAGAAAAGCCAAGCCCAGAAAAGAAACCAGAGGAGACTAACAACAGATAAAAACATGGAGGAAGACCTTGAATGGGTCAGGAACTGCCAGGAAAGACACTGGTCAGGAAGTTCATTCTCATAGAAATGTTAAACATTTGATGGTCCTTGAAAGTAAAGTTCGGTTCTGAAGTTATGAAATCTTGGAAGTTCAGTTCTGAACTATGTTCAACAGATTTCCACAAGTCTGCTCTTTGCAATCTCCAACAGAAAGGCAAAACACAGACTTATAATTCCAGCAGCAAGGTGAGATTCTGCAAAAAGTGTAGGTTTCAACAACAGGAAAGCCGAAGGCTGCTAATGGGACAGAGAACCCGACAAATGAACCTCGAGATAAGAAAAAAAAAAGGTTAATTGAGATGCAGATCATCAGCACCTGTTAGGCAAACTAAAACACTAAAATTGCTGGAGACTGCTCATACTCCAGAGGTATAAAGATACTTCTGTAGCCCACCAGCAGGACAGCAAGGACTGTGAAGGAACCTCCTGCAAAATATGCTGTTTCTTCCACTCTATCTTGCCTGGCTGCAATGAAAACTCTGAAAAGTTTTCTCATTGGCAATGTTGACTCCAGAAGAAAAATCCACACACCAGATCTGTGATGTTTCAGAGCCATTTTTACAGTTTGAGCTATTTCAGTATTTTAGGATGAGTTGTCTGAGGCGTGAAGATTGTATCCAGCACAATGATTCATGGGGGTTACAACCAACACATCCTCCATGTGAGCCAGAAAATGCCATGTGTTTTCTCCATTGACAACAGCTTGTCAGCACAACTGACACTTCAGTTACCAATTCCAGCACAAAGTGAATAGGCCAGAGACTGAAACTGCAGATGCCTGTCTGCATGGGTCTGGAATGTGATGTGTATCCTTGGGGAACAGGGCTAGATCATACTTTTCCAAGGAAGACACAACACAGTTATTTTTTTTCCCCATCAGCACCATCCTGACCAATGCTTACACACCTCCCAAAAGGCAAGAGTGTCTTTGAAAGTCCAGGATATAAAGACTTTCACTGCTGTTTCCGTGCTAAGTAAGAGCAAGTGCTTTGTTTGGTACAGCATTCATTGATCTGATGCCATGGCTGCACATATCTAGAAAAGACTGCACCACTCCTGAATTTGTATTTTGACTCAATGTACTTGCAGCAGGAACTTCTGGTTATTTCTATTTTTCCTGGAGGCTCCAAGCAGTGAGGAAATTCAAATGTGTGGAAGCACACCCAAGAACTGACGATCTCTTGAACCAGAGATTGGCTAGAAAACTGGAGGCTCAGTTTGGCCAAACCTCATCAGTCAGACTTTGTTTTTGCCAAACCAAATCCCACACCAGAAATGGGTTTGGAATCAGCTTCCATTTTCTTGAAGCCACCAAAGTCCTGAGGTTATTCAAAGGTCTTTCTATCAGCCCTCTGCAATCTAAAACTTTTTTCTGGAACAGGTTTTCTGCAGATTGACTTGATATGCAAACAAAGGGTGAGAGGCCAAGGTTGTCTGCAAGATTTTCAGTGTTCCTCAGTTCTGGACGTGCCCTGGATACTTCAGGAATAGCCTTTCAAGTGGTGGTTTGGCCCTTGCAGGCACACACGGTTCTGGGAGGAAGAGAGTCTCATGTTCATAGAAAATAAGATTAAGAAACAAAAATATTGAACAAATGGCTTTGAATCTGGAAAAATATGCTCAAGTTGGGGTGAAAATTCCAGTTGGTTTTAAATGAGCTAATTTGTTCTTTCCTGTACATCAAATGTGGGAAGAAAAGAGGAAAAAGAGAATAAAAGCAAAACAAAAAACTTTACTATTTAATCTGCCAGTTGTTCCTTCTGGAAAAACTATGTTTCTGTGCTTAAAGTGTTAGACTGGGACATAAAGAGGGCTGGGTTCAGCTTGCTGATGTGCCAAAAAATCCCTGCATGACCTCAGGCAAGTCACTTAACCTTTCCCAGTAGGCTTTGCTAATACTGGGCCTAAGACAACTTCCCTTCTCCTGTTCACAAACTCTCACTGCAAGGTCTGTGGAATAGGCCTGACTCTTTCAATAAATTTGCACAACAGAGCATAAAATATTGCTATTCTTCTCGTTGGAGCTCAGGAGCGAGTCTGTGATCCAAGTCATGTTAACATCCATTATAAATCCTTCAAAGTCCAATTCTGGACTGGTTTCCAGCCCAGGACAGTCTCAAGGCAAGAGGAGATTATATCTTATAAAGAAGTCTGTAGATGTCACTCTCCCCAAAGAGGCTTTCCCCCTCTCACAGCCTTGAGCTGTGTTGTTGATTTAGGCTATTGTCAGAATGCACTTGCTCACACTTGTGGGATGTTTAGTTTAAGAAAACCCACAGGTGGCCCCAGGTTATTTTGCATTCACAGTATTTTGCACAAAATCCCAGGGATGTGAAAGGGACTGTCTACCAAGCGTCACTGTGATTTCACATGAGGTGCAGGTCAAGCCATTACCTGGAATTCAAGATTTACAAAAAGTTTTTTGTGTTGTTTGTTGGGGTTTTGTTTGGTGAAACACTTGGGTGTGAACTGGGAAGACCACACACATGCGGCAGTTTCTCGCCGCCGGTGATCTGACAAGCCACTTAACCCTTGTGGTTTGCAACCAGCGCTCACCACACTGCTCACTGAGAGCCCAGAGTCTCTGCTCCTACTGGGGAAAAAATCCCCAGGGAATTCCCCAGCTCATGAGATCTTGCCCATCAAAATTCAAGTGAAGGACTTGAGTATTAGGTTTTAGGAATGGGCAGACTTCAGGTGGGAAAGAGAGAGCCCATTCCCTTTCCCTGACCCAGAAGACCTGTCTTTTCCAGGGCTTCCAAACCCAGCATAGCCTGAAGAAAGAAGCAGAAAGGACAACAGGAGAAAGCCAGCCAAGCTTCTCAGGCACTGGTGGTTTTGACAATTCAGGACCAAGTAACTCGAGACAGAATTTCTTCAGTCATCACAGCTTCTCCTTAAAAAACACAGACAGTGCAGGGAAGAATTTTATTCTACATCCTCTGTGGATAGGCATTTTGAAGTACCCTTTGACAAACTGCAGGAGCTGCGATTAAAAGCCAAAAAACAGAGTGTACCTGCAGAGAGAGGGAATGATAGTGAAGATCACCAAACATACCTGCAACAGCAAGGAACTTTACAAAGAACTTCTAAAAGCAGATGAGGCTGAAAGTTGTTCTCTGGGCTGTTGCTGCTGACATCATCGGGATCCTCTTTTCCAAAGTCCCCATTGATGTCTCCTCAGATGAAATTTGGAATAAATATGAAGAGACTTTCTTGGATGTTCTCCATGAAAATCTCTTAGAATGGCTGGTCCAGAAGCTGCTTTTGTTTCCCAAGCTGCTATACAGACCAAGGAGAAATCCTCAATGCTTTGGACCTGGTGACCAGCAGTGCTCACAGACAGGGTTTACACAGCCCTTGGAGACAAGGGTCTCATGATTTTGGACATAGATGGACCCTTCATTGATGTTGTTGGTGACATGCTGGATCTAGTACGTGCATAAGTGAATATTAACACAATTAATACAATTAAAAGTGACTACCTAACACAATTAAATAGCTCTCAGATTCAGCCAGCTTTGCATCAGGTCATGGAGAAATACAAACCTATGCCCCAGTTCCTTTAGAGAAGTTAGCTGGTCAATATCTGCAGCACAAGATTGACTCTCATGCCTTGGAGGTGTTTGAATGTCCCATGCACAGCTAGTAGGGAATGAAAACAAACTTATCCTTCTTCTGTTTCAGCCTTTTCTCCTCTGGGTGTCTACCCAGTGCAGCAAGACTTGCAAGGAGAGGCAGTGTCTTTTTTGAAGCCAACCAACATAGCTGGAAAAAAATCCACTCTTCTTTTAGGCTGGCTGGCCCTTTGTCAGCCTCCAGCAAGGAGGATCAGCCTAAGCCTCTCGAAGATGAAGAACAGTGAAACAATGATGAGTGCACTGAGCTCTGTGGAGATGCAAAGATCACACACAGATGTCAGCCAGGGGTGTTTGGGACTGGAAAATGACCCTTCTTACCTCCCTGCTTGGTTTTACACAGAGTGGCTAAGTTAGCAATGGCTCAGGGCTGTTACCATGAGATCATTTAGCAGTTAATCTTTTATTTGGAAAGCTGTTCCTTCCCACAGAAGTAAACACCCACCTTATCAGGCTTGCCATGGCAAAGGATGTTGTCCAGCTCCCCACCTGCTGTCCTTCCTCTCATTAGTGGTTTCCCTCCCTTTGCAGCCATTCCCACCCACCATCTGTCAGAACATGCTGCACACCCACAGCCCCTCCAGTGATGCTCATGGACACGGGCTGGTCACAGCAGCCCAGCCTCTATCAGGAAACAGCCTGTTCCAAGCAGGGATGGGAACATGCCTGGCAGGCATGAGAGTGTCTGACTGTCTGCCCCAAGGCAGTGCCGTGCCTGACCACTCCCCAGAGCCCCTTGCTGCTCTGAAAGGCCATCAGTGAAACCACAGGTGATTCCTATCAATCCTGCAAGGAAATAGAGAGCCTCAAGGCCAAGGATAGCCTTTCATTGCCACAGGCAGAGCACATTTTGCATGTCCCTATACACTGCATCTCCACCATCAAGCTCTTTTTCACCATCCTCCATTAAGTCCTACAGGAGCCTGCTGGGAGGAATGCACTTGACTCGACTGTAATTCCTCTTCCCTTCTAGCAAAAATCTAGGGCCTGTTGTTTTTTTAATAGAGAGGTTTCATTAGAGGGTCCAGATGCACTGGTTGTGTAAAGTCATGTAAGTCCCATTGAAATGGCTTCCTGTTTAGCTCCAGAGAATGCACAGAGCATGCCATGATGCTGGGCTTCCTTTCCTCCTGATTGCTGCAGACTATACAGAAGGGAGATTATGTGGTAGAAAAACATTCTTTCTGACACTGAGGTCCAGAAATGTACATTTTCTGAGGATCTGCCCCAAAAATTGCAGAACAAAAAACTCTGGCAGTGACTGCACTGAAAAATACAACAGATATCCTCCATGCACAGCAAGGGGTATGTTTGTTATTAGTTTTAATATCAGTCATACAGTCCTGTGCATAATCTCAAAGCCCCTCACACAACTGTCCTGTGTTTGTCTCACAGAGGGTCTGCCACTACATAAGCGTAGTGCTCAATTCCTATTTTTGTTTACAGTCTGTGCTTCAGCTATAACAGCATTCCTCTCCCTCACTACCTGACAGAGTCCCATCTCTCTGACCAGGCATGTTGAGACAACTCAATTTCTTCCTCCACTACCAGTCAAAGCCGCTCCAGCCTTTTATTGTTAGAATTTTATGTTACTTTCCTGACATTTCCATACAACTATTAGCATTTTTTCTAAGGCAGAGGTGGAGGCAGGGAATCCCTCTGAGGACTCACAGACTCCCGGCCACCATGCATGTCTCAAGGTCTTACAGAGAAGTAAAACTGTTTTTTCCAGTCTCATTTCTCCATATAAGCCCCATATTTTTATGCATAATTGTTGCTTTGTTCTCCCCCCACCCCGATTTTCTCTGTTTTCCAAAGTCCTGCTAAGATCATTGTATGTTTTCTGCCAGGCAGCATACAAAATCCCCCTTCATCCTTGATTCACCCCAACACAGAGGGAGCATCTGAGCAGTGGAAAAATAGTCCCTGACTCATTCAAAACCTTCACAGGATTATCAGGTGCATTTGATACCACTGTCATTGCTGTCCCATCAACAGAGAGAGCTACACTGTATGGGACCCACAGCTTGCTACTTGCTCAGAGCTGCTGTTGGTGGGCCAGCAGGGGCTGAGGGCCACTGGTCCCATAGGACAGCAGCCAGCTCGTGGTAGCAGCACAGCAACGCACAGAATGCAAGAAAGAGGAACAAATTTTCGGCTCTTTCTTCCCCCAACATGTTCCCACATGGGACTACTTGGATGTTGTATCCCATGCTCTGTTCTTAACACATTCCTGTTTCCCAAAAATATTGAGGTTTTGGGGTTTGAGGGGGGTTTCCTATTTTTATTTTATTTATGGGTTTTTGTTTTGGTTTGCCTTCTGGTGTCTTTCTAGATTTCATTGGATTTGGAGGGTTTTGTGTCCTATCACCACTCCCCATGATAGAAAAGGCTGCAAATCTCACAGGCTGCTTTTTCTATCCTTGATAAAATCAGTGCTGCAAGTCCTGGACATCTTCTGCAGGTCAGTTTTTGATTTAAATGATACAGCTAAGCTATAAAGCAAAGGTAGCTGCAGTTTGAGTAAAAAAGCACTTTTAGGAAAGCAAATATTCAGCCTTCATCCTCTCATCCACTCTCTAAAGAATTATATTCTCTGGCAAATTCCTAGGAAGCAATTCAACCAAAATCAATCAGCCTTTAAAAAATCATTGGAACAGCTAATCTGTCAATCCTGCAAATTTAAAAAAAAAATTAATTTGGTTGCTTTTATAGAAAAATCAACAATATGTTTCACAAGAAGTTATTGTTCCAGAAGAAATATCAAGAATTGTTTTGAATATATTAGGCTAGATGGGTTACAGCATGACATAAATTTTTCTGCTATTTGGAAGTGTTCTCTTACATAAAGCATATATCAGAAAGCTAACAGCAGTACTATGTGTGTCTCATTTTTTCATGTTTTGAGATATTACATCTCACTGTGCAGTTTTGCAGCTCTCATTGTAAACACTCATGGTCTTTTTTACAACTCAGGGAAAAATCTCTCTCAGGTAAGCAGTACCACACTGCCAGAGACAGCAGTGCCAAAGCAAACACAAGTAAACTTTTCCCAAGAACACCTTCATGTCTTACGGACACCAACACTGAGTCCTGGAAAAAGGACAGCCAGGAAGAAACTGACAAGACAGTCAGGAAAAAACAAACAAACCACTGTGGTTAGTAACACTCTGACTGTTTATGGGTGAAACCACTTTCATCAGCACTTTTAAGAATTGTCTGGAACCTATTATGATATTTGTACTTTTGTACCATGGTGATTACTTGGAAATAAGCAGCTAAATTATGTTAAATGAAAGGATTTACGGTCCTACACCTTTAGTTTTATGGCTATGTTTTCCCCTGAGCAGTGATTAAGGGTCTTTATCATTTGTATAGTTCAAGGCTTTGTGGGAGAACCTCAAAGATAACCAGAGCACCCACCACTACTTCCCATTCCTGCATCCTGCTGACGCCAGTGTTCCCTTTTATTCTGCTCTTTAATCTCTGTGAATCCCAAACACTCATGACTCCACTGAACCAATACTGAGATTCAACATGTCAATCTGGATAACCCAGGGGCTGAATTGAACCATAACTGGTTGGGGACATCTGCAAGCAAAACACTTAGCACTACAAATTTCACACACACACACACATACAGACACACGCCTGTTCTTTGAAAAAGAGCCTAAATTACAAAAAAATCAATTTTCAAGCCTTTAATTAAGCAGACAAATACAGTAACCGACCCACTTCTCCCCATTCCTTCTTGAGATTTCAAAAGTACTATCCTAAAGGATAATCACAGCAGGAACTGCATCTAAAGCAATAATTGATATACTGCAAAAATCCCTTCTCAAACACCCAGCCTGCCCATTTCCATTGGTGAGCAGAGCTGTGTCAATGAATTTGTGATGTGATGTCAGTCCCATGGCTGAAGTGGCAACTTTTGTATTTACATCCATTGTTCCATAAGCTGCTCACATCTCTTCTCTAACCCAAACTTTATTAAAATCAGAAAGATGCACTCAAGTGTTTTTCCAGAGAAGAAAGGCTATTCAGATTTGATACTGAAAAGTGATTCCCTGTGGTAAGGAAATGAAGAACTGCAAAGTGCTTAAAGAGACATATTTAATAACTTGAGCCCTCATATTGAGTCAACAACTAGCGTGGTCTAGGCTTTAAGGATATAAATTGATTCTCAGGCTCCCTTATTTCAACAATCCCCAAAAGAAACTCAGCTACAACTCTTATTCTCTGCAGCAGATGATACAGGGATGGTTATTTGTTTTAATTATTTTATTTCTTTTAATGAGATGTCACAATGGCTAAAAGATGTTTTACAGAGCAGTGTGTAGAAGAGAATCACTGCCCTCAGGAGAGCACACAGGCGTGCACTGTGCCACGAGGAGACAGCAAAAGGATGTAAGGAGGTTATTGCTCCCATAAAGGAGCAGTCATGATGCTCAGAGAAGGGGAGGTGGCAGAACAACAGGCAGCCCCAGTGACACAATAAAGGACCAGGAATTGGAGAGGGCTGGACATTAACAAAATTGGGGTGGACTGGACATTAACAAAAAAGATTATCTTATTGCCAGGAGCTCTGGGTAGACGTTAATTAGGAGGAAGGTGACAATTAGACTGATATCTGTCAGGAGCAGGCTAGGGAGTGGAAATCTGGCCATGAGCCAATGAGATACTCTATATCTTTTTAGGTCCCTGTCAGCCCTGTTTTCCATTTCATTCTCAGAGTGTGAAGTTGCTTAGCTGTGCATGGAACAGCAGGAAGGCATCACAGAGCCTTTTTTTTTTTTTTTTTTTTTTTTTTTGGTATCAGGCTCCTTCCTGCTTCCAACTATCTATAGACCCACTCAGGGACACCTAAGTAAACTGTGCAAAGCTCAGCCCTAAAGCTATGCTTATTACAGATGAGGATACTTTAAGAAAGAACTTCTGTAGGACAGAGGCAAAAACAGTCACGTTTGCCTGAAAAAGATTTGGGGGAAAACTTTGACCCTCCATTTCTGACTGCAACAAGTCTGAGGTTTTACTTACTACAAATACAACCCACCCTTCTAGAAAAGACAGAGATAAACCATGGAAGACTTGCTCCAACTTGTTCTATTTACCTTGCTCAGTTTGAGAAAATGTTCAGATATGTGAACTGAATATATAAAGGACAGCACTTGCAATAGCTTTAGAGTTATACTCACCCACAGATATTCATCTAGAAGGTACTTGGGGAGTTCATAAATAAATAACAATAAGCTTCATGCTCTGCATAGATGCAGATTTATATCAGGAGTGAACACATAAGCAAGCAGGCATAAGCTAAATCCAGCAAGGGCTTAGATGAACTGAATAATTGTGAATTTTAAAATCAGAAGGGCACCTATGAGCTCTCATCCGATCTCCTGTGTATAAAAGCCAAAGAATTCAAAAGAAGCTTTTAGCCTTCAGCTTGTAAGTTCTATTGAAACTAAGGCAGATATTTTAAGAAGGTATTCATAAAATATTCCAAGTTTGGGAAATCCCAGCATAAGTCCAGAGAGTTTGTTGGAATGATTAAACACCTTCCATTGTTTAATAAAGTAGTAAGCTGAAATTTATTTCTAGACTAAATTCGTGTCAAATTTACTTCCAGCTGCTAAATCTCATCATGCCTTTTCTGTTAGACCAAGATTATCCTGAATCAATTGTGGTCAAGAAAGCACTCAACAGCTTAATGGGGCTATACTGTAAAGAAAAAAAGAGGTAATGCTAAGAGAAAAATAACTCATCCCACCCACTTGCTGTGCTGTCTGTGGTTGCAAGCCATCCCTGGGGTCTTGACCAGCTGGGTGAAATACCTTGTACAGCCAAGTGGGAATTGCCCCAGAATGATTTATAAATGGCAATTGTTTCAACAACACTGCATGTGATGAGGTCCAAGCAGGCTGCCGGGGTCTGCACTTAGCTGGTCTGGTCTGCAGCTCCTCACATCCAGCAGAGCCTTTGGGAGGGAATCACCACCACAGTTCTTAATGGCTTTAGAAATGCTATCTACCTTTTTTCCAGCCAAGGGAAAATGACTGTTCAGCTGCAGTGATAACATTATCAGGTGCCCCTTTTCAAGGCTGCTGCAGTCATCTCTTGGACAAAACTGTTTTGGAAGCCCTTGACAAAGAAGAGATAAGAAATGGCAGCTGGGTGTAGAACATAGTGAACAATCATTAGCAGTAATGAACAATCATTAGCACCATAACAGTTGTTGCCTTTAGAATTGGGGAAGCATTTTCCCAGCACTGAGGATGTCTGGTCCTCACCTGTGTGCCTGTTCTGAGCTCCCTCACAGCACTGTCACCACCTGCCCCAGCTTCCCTGCAGGGAGATGTCCAGCCAGCCGTCAGCTAAAAGAATCAGCTGATTCCTTGAGATGGGTAACTTCTTTCTCTCATCAGGAGGCAAAGGAATAAGAAACAAAGCAAGAAGGCCAGGAGAAAGACAAAGGGAATTGGCTATCAGTACTTAAGGGAGGACATACAAGCAACTAAGACTGAAGATTATGTCAAAATTTTGATTTAAAAAGAAAAGTGTTGGGAAAGAGATGAGTTTTTCTTTTAAATCACATGGAAAATTCATCTTTTCTGTGTGTCCCATGGGATAAGAGACCAGCAAAAGAGATCTATCCTGCTCCAGAGTTTGGCATGTATCTGAATACAGATTTGGACTGTGCTGATCCCTGCCAATGACACTTGAGTCAGACCAGACTTAGCTCAATCTGTGTCTCTGCAAACGTGGTTCTCTGCAAAGCCTATGAGCACTCGTACTCTGACTTGTAAATGGAACAAAATTTCCTTTAATATCACGAAGAAAGAAGAACTGGGGGTTGTGCCTGCCTGCATCCCCTTCATGTCATTTTAACAGAGTGGCTTTTAAGAGCATAAACACCCACTCAAAATTAGTACAAATGTTTCCTTCATCGTCTTGCTCTGACACTAATGGGTAAAACATATTTCCACAGTGCACATCCAGCATTCTCACTGCACGGCTCTCCTGTCACTAACAGCAGCTGATGCATTCAAATGAACAATTGGCAATAAATAAAACTGACAAGAGCAAATTACAAAAGCAGGAGCTGTGGCATGGGGAATACTCACAAGCCAGAGAGGCATTACAGTCCTTTCACCTTTAGGTCACTACTATCCACTAACACCCAGTTTGTCAAGTTAGGCTGACTCTTTCTTGTCCTTGGGCCTGGAAGATTCCTACAGAAATGCAGGGCTTGTGGCCAGCAGGAGATCCCCCTCCCCTTTCCGTGGGCTGGTGTTTATTTCTTTCCTACAAGTCTACTCCCCACTCACATACTTTTTTCCTCACAGTTTTCTCATCTGACCTAATTTGTGAAAAACTGAATTATATTCAGTGCAATCAGTTCTTGAGCTATCTGTATAAGCAACTTCCCAGGGCACTGAGGATTATGCATATCTGTTTGGGAACATTTCTATTTGTGTTTGGCTTTACACATTAATAAATGTATCTTCCAGTACTCTGGCTAGAATATTCACCAGGAGAAACTCCAAATCAGTCCTTCTGAGCTCCATGTAAAACCTACCCAAAACAGAGGTAAATTAAATGTTGTCATAACAGGACTTTTTAGTCTCAATGGATGCATTGGGTGCTAAGGTATGTGGAAGATTAGAG
This sequence comes from Haemorhous mexicanus, assembly GCF_027477595.1. Lineage (NCBI taxonomy): Eukaryota > Metazoa > Chordata > Aves > Passeriformes > Fringillidae > Haemorhous > Haemorhous mexicanus. The sequence continues at coordinate 14,952,967 of NC_082348.1, forward strand.
CAGAAGTATTTGTTAATAAGTTTGGGCTCAATTCCTTAAAGACAGTTTGCCACTCTGGGCCTGAGCCATTGTGGCCAAATGTTCCCAGAGAAACAAATAGTTTGTGTCATCTCCAAACAATCGACTTTCACCTGCATTTCCCAGATTCTGCTTTCTCTCTAGCTGTCTTTGGAGAAGGAACATCTCTGTTGAGACAGGCTGTCTGTACTCCCATCTTTTTGGATATCATATAGGTGACAATATCAGTTGTCATCATGCCAGAGATAAAGTGAGCACTCCATGTATGACTCTACAAGATCAATGCTCCCTCCAGGTTCATTAAGAAAATCTCCCTTTTCATAATGCAAACACAAATGTGAATAGCTAGCTGATGTACAAGGGATTATTATCCATATTAAAGTGCCAATATCATCTTTGTATCCTTTCTCTTTTTAAAAGATTCAGTTGTTTATTTTAGAAATTTGTAAGGTTGGGAGCATATGAGCTGATTTGTTCTGCTTCACTGGGACAAAAACAACCCAAAGCTCTGTGTAGCACCCAGAGACTGCAGTGTGTTATCTGCCATTGACAGCAGTAATAGGCCATAAAAACGAGCTACTAAGATCCAGGCTCGCACAGACATATGAGTACACCCTTTTTTAGATGCTCATGTCAACTAACATTAAGCACCTAATGCTAACCAGAACAGTTTTAAGAACTGATATCTGGAGGCAGGTTGTTAAGTCAGTGCTTGCCATTAGTGGGAAAACAAACAAACAAAAAAAGATAATCAAGAACCAGATGAACCAGTCTTAATCTTCTCAATAAAAAATTCATTACATTATTCTGCATATATATTGTAAATGCAGTTACTTATCAAGATCCCCGTGAAGATCAGCTTTTCAATCCTATTTCTGTGTAAATTACTTGATTGTTGTATTCTACTAAGGCAGTGCTGAAGTAATTTTAACTTGTCAGTTTTGACATAGAATTTCAACAAAATTAAGCAAGATTCTTTGAAGGTTAACGTGTCTTAGTGTGTCTTCTGCACCCAAGATTTGTGATATTTTATTATACCATATGCAGCCAAATCTCCCCAAAGTGTGAAAATGTACTAATTAATAGGGGGGTGGAGGGAGAAAGACAAACAGCTAGTCAGAGGATAATACCTCTATACATCAGTATGTTCCAGGGTAAATTAGCTCCTGTTAAGCTTGAGAAGTCTTTATAGGGTTTCATTTCCCATCTAGGAGATGTCAGTGAGGCCTCAATGAAAGCTGTCAAGGGATGAAGTGAAGAAGTATCCTAAAAGACTAGACTGTGCTTCACGTCCTGGAGTTCTGCCTGGCTTGAACAACTCTTCCTTCACTCATTTCTGGGAAAGGGTTAAGAAGAAAGATTGAGTTTGGACAGATTTATTATCATACCTTAAAAGTGAACTCACCAAGCAAGAACCAGGAAGAAGGGAAGACTAATTTGTTCTCAAAGACTCTTGATTAGAACAGATATTTTCAATTATGTATGATTGTTTTATCTGAATAATATAAGGATCAAAGTCATTTAATCTGTCAGTCAGATCAGGTCTCCGTCTCACATCTGGAAGAGGAAAAACAAACAATTGAATGCAAGGTGCTGTTCTCAATTACAGTCATCTAAGTAAATAATAATTATATGGTTTGCTCTTGTTAAGGGATAAACCTCAGGATGATCCACAGAAATGGTCTATTAGAAACACTAGTTTGTGAATTTAAGTTTAGACATCAATAAGTTACACTTCCTAAGAGAAACACCCTGTCAGAAATGCTTGTGTTATCTTTTAACAATTTGCTTCAGCCCTAAAAAAAATTTTTAAATCTCGTATTATTCTTTTACTGTCTTTCTATTTTTATTTTTTTAGAGAAGAACCAAATGTTTCTACAAGAAATTGTCTTTGTGATTGTCAAGTTTTTGGCAGTAATTAATTTATAATTTTTGGTTCTGCCTTATAAGTATCTTGAGCCGTGGATCTTCAGTGCACCAGAGGAACCTTTATGGCTAAGCTTCAGACTTCTGGTTTGTAACTTATATTCAGCTTTGCCCCTGATCAGGTGTTAGGATAATAAGACGTGACTGTTGGCAGTCAGAGAAGGTGCCAACTTAGAAACTGTCTCCTGCTCTATTGCATAAGAGTGAAAGCTGGCAAGAGTTGTCAGCTAGCAAGCACATACCAGATGAGTTACAGCACAGAACTCTGCCGGAGGAGAGGTTTTTATGTTACTTTCATAGCACTTAGAACCAGAATTTAATGAAATGGAGATTTGCAGGGCTCTAGGAGTTTTCAACCAACCAGTAGGTTGGTTGAAACTTAGACTCCTAAGAAATTAACAAAACAAAATAAAAATTACCCATTGTCATTACATTTAGGTAGCTTTGATGTACTAGCATGGATCCTCAAACTCATGAGGCTGAGGATCTGAGCAAGAAGCTCTTGAGTCAGAGTAGAAGAAACCACCCAAAGATACATCAATCACAGCCTCACACAACCAAAGCCTTCTCCTCCTCTCTCCTCTTCCATATTCCCAGAGCACAGATCTCTCTGGACTGCTGTCAGACAATCAGAGATCATGTCATTAAATACTTTCTTTCTACCATGGCAGAGATCTTCTCAGCAGCCTCGTCAACCTGGGGCTGGCAAAGCAGCTCTGACAACCTCATTCATCTGACCGAGAACCCCATGTCAAGACTTTGCTCTACCCTTGTAGAACAGCCCTTACTTCTGCAAAAATTACCAGGGTATTATGCAGGCTCTTGGAAAAACCATTCTTCACATCACACAGTCCTGCTAAGGACAGCACCCTAGTGGAAAAGAAAACAAAATCAAACACTCCACCGTTTAGTGAAACTCAAAGGTTTCAGTGTGCCCACCCACAATGAGGCCAATCCCAACTTGTCTGAATTCAGGATTGATGTTGGACTCACACACAATGAGTAGGTAAACTTGGCACCTTGCTGCTTTCCAAAGACTTAAGGCAATCAGCTGGATGCTCTTCTTGGGAGATCATGCAGCATCTTTAAAAACATCTATTGGAGCAGAGGTCACCTTGATGTGTAAATAGCCTTTCAGAGTTTCTCTGTCCCAACCTATTTAAATATTTAAATATTTAAAAGGGTCTGTTCTGCCCAGTTGCTGTATCCTACAGCTGAACATGGACTGTCCAGCTTCTCCACTACTGCTTCTGTTAAGTGCAGTAACTTCAAAACTGGGTTGGTAGTTCCAAAGCATTCTGTGCAGATGACAAGTGATGTGGATTTACTACTTAATAAAACTAATTACTTTACTGAACTTTCTAAGGAAAGAAAAAATTGAAATAAACCCAAAATCAACAAAACCCCAAAACCAAACCTACAGCAACAAGAAAAAACTCAACAGTAACTAAAAGACCCTCTGCAATTTAATATTCACAGATTTCTGGCTTCTGTGTCAGGGACTGGGTCCTGCAATTTCTTCATCTACTCAGTAAAAAGTCCAATTTTTCTGCCTGCACATCTGTTTATTGGCAGTACTTAAGTCACCCCTTAATCCTTTTTGTCATAAAGTTTACCTAGCTCCTGTATTATCTGCCTGCAAGGCATATTTACCATATGTGAAAATGAAACCAACTTTAAGCTATAGGTATAATGGTCAGTGTCATCAGAAATTAGGCCATTCATATGTGAGACGTTTCTAATGGTTTAAAATTGTGCCAGAAAAAAAGAAAAAAAAATAAAGAAAAAAAAAAGAAACCTACAAAAAAACTCGCCTGCTTAGCCATGTAGATTCATTCCTGCGGCAAAGTTTGTAGGAAGAGGTAAGGTTTTTAATTAGACCAACTGATATGCCTGGAAAATAGCAGGCACGTGCTTCCAGGCACATGAGCCCTTTGTCAGGTCTGAAATACAAGAGAAACACTTCAGGCTAAATACAGGTTGAGAACAAGCAGCTTTGAGTCTAACTTTATTATGTTAATCAGTCAATTTGAAAGAAAGGTGTGCTTTGTGTTGTAATTCCTCAGCTCATTACATGTGGAAGAGTTCTTAAATTCCAACATGCTGATATGCTTAGGACACATTTTATTGTACAATTGGCTCATCATTCAGCCTAATAAGGAAAGCACCCAGGAAATGAAACCGAGTAAGAGCAAAGGGCACTCGATGCCTATCTGCGTCTGGTCGCTGACACTGCTTTTGGGAATGTGGACCAGTTTGGAGACTCCAAATAACTCCCTTCCCCTCCCATAACAACATTGCCTTTATTGGAAATAAAAGAGAGGTTAAGGAAACTATTTCACCAAATATCAGCTTTGCAATAATCTAAATGGACAAGGCTGCATTCACTACACTGGCTCCACTGACATTAATTGCACAGCAACAGAGTTCGTGTATTTCAAGGGCAGGAAGACCCATTAGATCATCTGCTCTGACCTCCTGCAAAGCTGCACGTTGTATTATTTAATAAAAAACAACCATACTGAGCAGGTGCTCCAAGCCAGACCCCTTCGTTCCTCATCCAGTTTCTAAGCTTCCCATTCTTTTCCGCAGTAACTTAAATCTTTGCATGTTGCAATGCTATACAATAGGCAAACAATGTCCTGACCTGAACTTCTTCAGGGTGTCAGTGTCAGAAAAGCAAATATTTAGACAAATGGTTGGGATAGTTAGTGTAAATAATGAGGCAGTAAAAGTGAAGATATTTCCTGGAGGTTTAATGCCCAGCTAGGAGGAGCTGATGCTCTGAACTGATTTTGGTCAGTTAATAAATGTCTTGCCATTGTCTATAAATAGATATTTGTTGCTATATTTATTTCATGAAAACAGAAAATTAGGTGTACATTTAGAGTCCTGTGGCATATGGCTTTTTTTCTGGATCACAATTACCACATAAATCATGCAGAATAAATGTTTGCACCCTGACTGGTTGAATCATTCCTCCAGAATCCATCATTTCATGTCAAAATTCCTCATTGGCTCATGAGTCTCTTGTTTTGCATGACCTGTTGCTTTCCTGAAAATAGGAATAAAGACAGCTGAAGGAAGGCCTTTGTCTTGAGGTCCCATTTCTGTCTCTCTGAGTAATGTTACTGGGGGACCTACAGGTCATCTGGCAACATTATGGGAATATTCAATTATCCCTGGGAAATGCCATGTCCCATTGCTGTGGCACTGATGAGCAAACCACATAAAACTAAAAAATGAATTTGAAAAGCAAGCCCTTAAAGGCTTGGACATTTCTGTGAGTGTAGTCTTGAGAATTTTTCAGTGCCTCTGCCAGGAAAACTGTTTTACAAATTTTCAGTGTTCTGCGAATGGTTTTGATGTCTTCTTTTTTTCCCCATCCTTGCCTAATCTTGCTGGTCACAGGAAGTAATGAAACAAACAAACAAAAAAACCCCATTGTCTATTAAAGAGGCACAAACTGCAATCATTATAAATCCCTCCCACCTTTTTGGAACTGGTGAATTCTTGCACTTGAGAAGCAAGAGTCCTGGAAAATCTGGCAACTTCAGGTCCTTTTGGATTAAGATTAGGCAGAGCTCTTCTACACCTTGACCTGACCCAATACTGCACATCACAAACTGGAAGGACCAGAGTCCTTTTTCTGCATAGCTTCCCTTCTTTAGTGTCAGACTGCTGAATGATCCGTGACAAAACAGGACAATTTTGAGTCTATTTCTTGTCCTTTTCCTCAGAACTGACCAGTTCAGTGCAGTGGTTTAACAGTAGTTGGTAACTCAATATCTCACCACCCAGTGAGATGGGGAGGAGAACTGGAAAAGACAGAAGGTAAAATCCTTGGGTAGAGATAAGAAAGTTTTAAATAATTTAAATAAGTTAAAAATATAATAATAATTGTAATGAAAATGGAGGCACCAAAATGAAAGGGAACTAAAACTGAAGAAATGCAAGTGGTGCACAGTACAAGTGCTCACCACCTGCTGACCAATGCCCAGGCAGGCCCTGAGCAGTTACTAGCACCTTCTGACCAATATTCCCCAGTTTATATACAGCACATGGCATTCTGTGGTATGGAATATCCCTTAGGTCAGGTCAGGTCAGCTGTCCTGGCCACACTTCCTCCCAGCTCATTGTGCACCTGCTCGCTGGCAGAGCTAGGAAAATTGAAAAGTCCTTTCCTGAGAGTAAGCACTGCTTAGCAACAACTAAAACATCAGTGTGTTATCAACATTATTCTCATACTGAATCCAAAGAGACAGCACTGTACCAGCTACTAGGAAGAAAATTAACTCTATCCCAACTGAAACCAGAGCATCCAGCTCCAAAGCTCAAAGGCAGAAGGGATGGAAAAGAGATGGAATCAACACCTGTGTCTCAACATTAAGACAGCAATTCTCAGTTCAATTTCAGGATAGCACAACTGAGCTCTTGGAAACATATATGTTCCTATCCTGTGGGCACAGAAATATTTGTCATTTTTATAGATGGCTGAAATATATTTGGAAGCTCTAAGACTGTGGCCATCCTATATCAAAGGCTGTTTCATAACAAAACACTGTAGCAGTCCATTTATAGAAACAGCATACTGCACTCTGGCTGCTCTGGGTAAAACCAAACACCCTCCCTGCCTTCCTAAAACAGTAGAAATAACAAGACCTTCCTCCAGAAGGGCCATTTCCATAAAAGAAATAAAATTAAAGAGGAAAACATTGTACTGAAGGAAGAGGTTGGAGACACAGAAGCAATGTTTTCAACCCAAATTTGTCACGTGAGCAGGTGGTAGATGGCAGAAGGCAGTGACCAGGGGAATACTCTGTGGCTATGTAATTTGCTAAACTGAGGTGGACACAAGGAACAAAGCTGAGGGAGGACAGGCATTTATTTTAGAAAGGAAATTTGAATCCCATTAGAATGACCACAGTGGAATGAATCCAGCCAAGAGAAGTGAAATGGGGGTCATAAATAACAGGAATCACAGGTCAAGCAGCAAGGTACTTCTGCAAAACCCATCTGAGTAGTAGATGGAGGCTTCCAAAAGCACATAACTGTGAGCTCTCAAGGACTCCAGGCTCCCAGGACCACCAAGGATGTCTGTAGGTGTCTAACTTACACTCAAGACAGTACTTGACATCTCTTCTAGCTCTTTCTTCTGGTCTTCTCATTTGATCTGTGACTGGCAGGAGTGTCCAGATCTGCCTCTTCAGTGTTTTAGAGAGCTGAAAACACACACTTTCCATCTCCTGTAAGATACAAGCTCCTCACTGCCCCACTCCTTTCCACTGTGATCATTCCATTCCTACTAACACTCTCATAACAGTTTTGAGTACACTTAAGTATGAGTATTTCATTCTCCACATGATACCCAGAAAGAAACCTACTTTATTCTCTGGCTCAATATCCCCTGATACAGGAAAGCATTTCTTTATTGACAAGCATTAAATATTACAACATCATAAGGAAACTTATCTAACTTTACAATACAGACAGGAGAAAGTATGTTGAGTAACTGCACAAATATGTAAAGTTTTAACTGAATTAGTTTTCCCAAGTGTAATCATACAAATTTATTACTTCCTTACCAACACATTAGAAAATTTGTGGATACACAGTTGACCAATCAATTTCAAGAAGTTTGATTCAACAAGATGCCTGTGGCATCTGTCTGCTGTACTGCCTTCATGTTTACATGAGTGGGTCTGCTGAGTGCCCTGCAGGACAGGTCCCCTTCAGAGGGTCACTGACAGGAGTGACAAACATTTGTATATAAACTTGAACACACACACACACTACGTGCTTCTTTTTCCAGATTTCTCTCTTTCACATTAATAAATAATGTAAGAAAGCTAGTGTTTTCATAATGCTACCTCTCCTGTATGATCCGGAAAAACAAGTAAACATAATAGATACATAAATAGGTTTGACTGCAAAAACATGTTGATTTCAGGGGAAGACAGTAGGTGGGCCTGTCTGCCACTGGCTGTTTTTTTTTTTTAATGGTCCATTCTTCATCTGTACCAAAGTCATAAGAAATATCACTCGGATCATATCTGTCTATAACCAGATTTGCCAAGAATAAAATTAAACAAAACATATAGGTTTTCTATGGCATCTTTTACTGAGAGATGTTCACTCTTGAAGGAAACCTAAACTGCTAAGGGCCTGAAAGACATTATTATTCTTACAAGAACTTTCAATCTGAGAAGCCATCCTTCATCTTGGGAATTTATTTCAGATGGGGACCAAGGAATAATTGCCATCCTCCTCCACAGACTTATCTCATAATAAGAAACATGTGCACAGCTGGAGGGGTGTGAGGTTGGGATAGGACTGGCAGTGGAGATGTGCACGTTCAAGAGCAGATGGAGCACTGCTTTTTATTAAGAGAGAAGAAATAGATTCAAAACACCTGGCAGAGAGGTGCTTGCTTTTCCCTTTGGTCTCATGAAAGCCATTGTGACAGTGAAGGCATTTACATGTAAAACAACTCAAAAGTAAGGGGAAAGAATGTAAATAGCAAAAAAGGGGGGAAAAGGGAAAACAGAAACTGAAGAACTTTCCATAATAACTGCTTTCCATAAAAACTGTGCTTTCCATAATAACTGATAGACTGGATAGTTTCAAAGCAGACCTGATGCTTCTCAACAGCACTGCAAATATGTCATTTTAAAATACAAAGTTAAGATTAGGTTTATTTGGAAAAGGTGCATCAGATTAGTGTTTTAGAAGTAATCTAACAATTTTAGAAAAATCCTTTAGTCACTATGGAGTCTACATCTTACCAATGTCCACATCTACAGTGATCCTGTATTTATCATTCCATACACCAAGAGACACCTCAAAAAAAATAGAGTGAATGTAAAACAGCCAAAGGTTTTGAGAAGCATATCAGTGGTTTTGAGAAGCTGTGCACCAGTTTCCTGGTGTTGAATATGGTTTATCACCTGAAAACAGAACAGATTTTTATCAACTATTGAAAATAACTGGGAAGCAGTGGTAACAGAGATAATGAGTTCTATTCAAGAGTAAAGGCTGTTTCAGAAATTCTCACTTTTACAGAAACTTCTGTTATACAAAGATTTCCATAAAATGACAAGCACCATCCTCAGAGGAAGTGCTGAGCAGAGCACATTTGATGAAAAAGCAAATGATAGAAACTAAAAAAAACCAAAAAAAACCCAAAACAAAACAAATTCTGAGGTTTTTTCCCCAAGTTTTTAATCAGATTACCTTGTTTTTTAAAGATCTATTCAAAACCACCATATTTTGCAAGGTGATCCCCAAATACTGGCGAAAGCAAGAGCATTACAAATAGAAAATATTCAGCATGTTTTGATCTTATCCCTATTCTAGCCTGGCTGAAAAGACACACACCATAAAGAAGCGATGACAGTAATGACTCAGATTGTTTTAGGGACAGGTGGGAAGAATAAAAGGACATTGCTCCCACACCAATACTCCATAACCTCTGAGCCAGTTCCCTGAGCTAACTCCAGTTCACGTACTCATAACTTCCTGTGATTGATATTGCACATTTCTTTGTCCTTATTACTGACCAAGGCCATAAATCCCAATTATGGAAGACAGTTGAGTTCAAGCTGCTGCCATATTTCAGAGCAACACTAACGCTGAGGTTACCAGAGGTCACCTTGGCCAGAAAGCAGGACTATAGCACAGTAAGTCTATATCTTCACTAGTCAGCTGCAATGTCTTTCAGGCTGATTGAGCTTTGATTACCACCTATCAGACCCATAAGCCACATTCTTCTCTCACAGCCAGGGACAGAACCAAGATACATGATCTCCTGTCTTGTGACTTGTGAAATGCCCTGGCAAAGTACGTGTCAGCCCCTTCTCCAGAGGCTAAATGAAGTAGCAGCCACTCATGCAGCTGAAGTGAAAGATGTGGTAGGGGAAGAGAGAGCCTTCTGAAGAGAGAACCCTCTGAGAGCCCAGAACTTGCCCTACACAAACTACAGATTTTTACTATTACTACTCCTACTACTATTATTATTATTTAAAGAGTCCCCTAATTTTATGCAAAATCTAGATGTACCCATTTAAGTGCACCTAGTCTGTATTGCATGCTTGTTGATGTAAAAACGTCAGGGTTCTGGTTAATGATAGATACAACCACCTTGAGACACACCTAACAACTCACAACTTTTAAAAGTTGTTGACAAAATACAAAAAGAACACAGCTTAAAAGAAAAAACAGTTTGAATTCTTCTGCATCTTTGCCTTTCAGGGCATTATCTTCATCATGACACAGTTTCAGAATTTAGAGTCCACTGGAAGGAGATACCAAAAAGTGTAGCATGCCCCAGCTTATCCACAGCAGCCTGAGAAGGCAGGTTCTCTGGGGAGAGGAGGGAATCCCTCCATTTGACCCGCATTTTCTGGCATGCACTCAAATAAAAGGGATGTTAACAATTCTTTTATATTTTCCAAACTCCTCAACAAGGGTCAGTCAGTGTGCACAGGAGACTGGGGCTGGCAGTCTGGACAGGCTTCTTCCATCAGAAGTAGACACTGCAAGGAGCTCCCTGCAGGAGCGTGCCTCCCACAGGCACATTCCATAGGCACTGGCTGCAGGATGAGTCACGTTTCTGCCTGGGAATTCTGATCAGAAATATGGGACGTGCAAGTTTGGGTTTCACATCATGTGACACATTCAATGAATTTCAAATGTGAAGTACCTCCTTACAAGACAGAGTTCAGCCCAGAACTGAATGTCTCAGATGAAAAAAACCTTACAACAGACTAACAGCAATGCAGGGGATTAAAAAATCATCTCACTGTCACCCCCAGGCACACAGAGCATATATGATCTAAAAAGGCTTTTAGCCTTATACTGAGGAGTTGGAATGAATCATCAAACAAGTATATAGGTATATTACACACCTTGGATGCAGGATGAATACAGTTATTTACCAGGATCTCTAGAGCTCCTTAAGTGAAAGGCTATAGAGGACAGTGCCCCTGCCTTGTAGATTTGACTGGTATTTGAACTATGTATCCCACCTAATTTCATCCCATTTGCTCTATTTATACCCCTTGAAACAGAAAGCTCAGCATGCCCTACAGTCACTAGAGATCTGGAGACAGGAGGGAATATTCCCTTAATTATCCTATATCCCAGTGGTATATGTCACAAGCCAAAGTGCATAAAGCTCCTGGCCTGATTACCATTCACATGCTGTGTGGAATTTATTAAATTCCTTATCCCACAGCCATTTAATCAGTGGTATTATTGGAATGAGATATTTACCCCACTGGGTGGTATGGACTGGGGCAGGAAAGCATGCCAGGAACAGCTTTGCTGATGCCTATTTATAAAGACTGCAATTTTCTTTCCCCCTCCCTTTCCTCACTAGAACCAGTTAGTCAGAGCTCCAGCAACAGAGCGGGGCTTATTCCATGTCTAGTTTTTTGCAATAAATCTTTACTCCTGATGTGTTTTGATCCACAGCCAGTTTAATCTGCCTATTGACTGTTAAACTCTATTTATTGTTTTCATGGGATCTTTAAGAATTAAGCCTTTCTTTCTTTCTTTCTCTCTCCCAGGTCCAGGTTGGATTTTTTTTTTTAAGGGATTTGGAGCTGGGCTGAATACCTGAGAAAGCCATTTCTTCCTCAAAACAAAGGTCTCATGGCATTACCCATGGCCACTGCCCCCAGCCTGTCTGGCTGTATCTGCTTTAGACAGAGCTTATCATTCAGTCTTCTTGCTTGGACAATCTCCAGATTTCCCCATTCAGTCTCCTCACTTGGACAGTCTTCAGATTCCTTGCTGAGATTGCAAATTGTAACCAACTATTGTTCTTATTTACATTTCAACCATGGCCTTAACTGTGACTTGAACTCCAGAGCAGTGCAAATTGTACATGTGCACAAGGTTTCCTTTGCTAAAACTGAAGGACAGTGTTCATCCCTACCAACCAAACTCTGAAAATAGAAGGCAAGACCTGGGAATCAGGCAGTCTTTCTCCCCACTGATGTGCAGGGAGCCTAAACAGCTACCTGGCAGTTGACTTTACAGAAAAACATCCCAGCCTCTATTCCCATTTATTCTAGTCCAAATTGAGTGTCTATAAGTAAGTAGCATTTTTGCTCTATTTCCATGACTATTGAGATCTCTGCAATACATTAAGTATGCCTTCATCCAGAATAATCCCTGGAGCAGGGCTATGTTCTGTTCTGAGTTCGTTTACCTTCATAAAATCATGAAGGAACGGGGGTAGAAGAGGAATGGAGAAACATCTGGTTTAGCCAACACATGGGATACAGGAGTAATGAACCTTGCATTTTAATAGGTAAGTCTCCACCTGCACAAGATTTCCAGCTTCTGCACCAGCAACAGCTCCAGAGAGGGATAAATAATTAAGACAAGAAGGCTGAGGTGGAAAAGGGCTGGGATATTTGCTTTCCTTAAGAGCACATTAGGGACATGCATAAAAATCAGACATGGTTGGGTTTGCTCTAACTGAACTTTGACTGACCCCAGAAGCCCTTTTAGCTGAACAGACTGGTGAACCTACCCTCTGTAACCTGAAAAAGCACTGATTGCTCTTTGGCTACTCCTAAGACTGCGGCTCTCTCTTGTTTGAAACACAAGAACCCTAAACCCCTGTGATTCCATGACTTCAAGCTTCAAGGGGCCATGACCCCTTTGTTACACAGCCATCCCATAAGAGCCTGCAGGCTCCCATGGCTACTACCACACCGAGGCATTTGCCACTCTTGCATGTAAGTGTGGTGAAATGATAACTTGGATCTAGCACCTGGAAAAGCTAAACCATTGCAGTAAACCAGGCATGATTCCTATTGCTGTACTGTATTTTTGGGGGGGAAACTCATTATGAGTTTTTCATTGAAATAGCCTCCTCCATGTAAAAAAATTATATATTTGACACTGATCAAGAGTTTCAACAGGTGGCTGACATCTTCAATTCCAAAGGAAGGCAAGTTTGAAGACAGTCAGATCTAGAGGAGATCTTGAAGGTTAGACAGAACTGCTTGCTGAAATGTACACTATTATTTGAGTTTCCCCAAGAACAGAGTATGCGGTATTCAAAGGGTCTTGTTCAATCTGAAAGCCAAGTGATGCTAAAGTCCTTCTTTGCTTTTTCTGAAGCCAATTCAAAATTAAACTACTGATCTTCCTGCTGTCAAAGAGCACATCAGAAGATTATGGACTTTTCACCAGTATTCTACATCCCTTTGTAGAGAGACACCAACACTGATCAAGTTTCACACCCATAAGAACAGGCTGGAAGACATTCAAGAGCTCAGAAAAGTGGTTCAGAGGACAGCTTATTAGAAAGGCAGTGTAGCTGCAAAAGAAACTATGGTGACCTCTTGAAAGTCGTTCACACTACTGTAACTCCTGCCTTGCTTTAATCTTGGATCAAAATGTCCCTGCTTGGTGCAAACAAAGAGGAGAGAGTTTATGTAAAAAGAGTCCAGGATAAAAAGCAACAGACACAAATAAACAGGAATGCACTAAACACAGTGTCTGCCTTTAGCAGTAGCTCCACAACTACCAAGAATGCCAAAAACAAAGCCAACTTCAGTGTTTCATCTCATTGTTTCCAAAGCAGGGAGTTATAAGAACTAGAGTTTATATATGACCCTCTTCCATAAGTAGGTAGCATACTTTCAGGATCTCTGGTTCTATTTCCCACTCTCAGCAATAATTATACATATGATGGTGGACAACTGAACTGATCTCTGCCATTTCCCCAACAGCCTCAGGAATAAAACTCAGAACCACATTTGCACACAGTCCATTGTGCCCTCATTACTGACAGTAATGAAGAACATCCAAAATAAACTAACCAAGTTCTGCCCCAAACAGGAGAAAAACAGTTAAAGTTTAACAGAGTATGAACTTAATTTATGAATCATGCATTCATGTTTTAAGAAACTCACTGTATGACTGGATCTTGAAAATAAATTGATTCTCAATATAACCTGTGAGATAAAGTAAATAGCAATAAATAATACCAAAATTATCACTAATAATATGCTAAATAATATTTTGGGTTTCAAGCAAAACAGAGATGGGTATATAAAGGAAGTGTTTATGATATTCTTTCCACCATTAGTCAGGGTACCAAAGAACTAACTTAATACCCTCCTGAAATTTCAAACTACATATTCTGGTGAAACCTTACTCTCTTAGGAAGGTGTTTGTGTGTGAAAAGAAGAGACACATTAGCTGTTCTCAGCTTTAAGATTTACAGGATGGTGACATCAGCCCCTCACACTCAACTAGGGGCAGATTTTTTGGAGGTTTTTGCAGTATTTTACTGTGTTCTGATAACATATATTGCATACCTTGTAGCTCTAACAGTTTTTTTTATATATGCTAATGAAAATCCAGAGTTGTGACAGATGCTACAAGTCTATTGTATAAGTGACAAATATTTTCTTGCTTGCTCACAAGCCATCAAAAAATAATTTTCTTTAAATACTTCAGGTTTTTTATGAATATTCAAATTACTAAGTAAGCTTTAACTAGCAGTTTCCAAGAATAACACTGCTGATTCTGTTATCCCTAAATGATAAGCTGGTCACAGAAAATATTCATACTTTTTATTGCAGCTTTTTGACAATATTTGCTGAGAAAATAATTGTGAACATCTGTCCTGACTGGTCAGTGACTGACAGATCCACAGTAAACCTCAGACATATTTACAGCTAAGGAGGTTTCCAAATGTAGAATGGTGCTCTGGGAGTGAACAGGCTGGCTGGTTGCTCGTGAGTCACAGCTGAGAAATTCACTCCAGGTACTAGCTTATAAAATCTTGGGTGACCTGCAGAACACAGGCATGGAAACCATATCACAGGAAAACCCCAGTGCCACATAAATGCTGTCTGAATAAATTTGCCTAATTGCAAATCAGAGCTGGACACTAAAAGAGGAAGGGTCTTTGTATGGTAATACTGCATGGAAATGAAATAGAAAAGAGCAAGCTGTGAGGCTGAATGACCTGCATACAGAGTCACTGTGGGAATACTGCTCCTGCCAAGCAAGGACTGGAAGGGGAAAGTGGCCTTGCTTTTAGGATGGAGTTCAGAATTTGGAGACCCATGTTTTGGTCCTGGTTTTGCTGAAGCACTTCCTAAGTCTGAGCAAATTCTTCAGAGAGGACATGCAGACACAGTCAAAAATGAAGCTTTAGCACTTTTCTACCTCTGGGATATACCACTGTCAAGGCTAGAGAGATCCTTGAGTGTCAGGCAGTGAGACCAGAGAAATCTTATCACATTCAGGCAATCCATTTGTTCCAAAACTGAGTTAAAACTCTTGGCTCTTAAGCAAACAAATGTTCTTGCCAGACAGTTTCAGCACAATGGAAACCTTCAGAGTGAGGCAGAGCTATAACCAGAGAGGTGTGAAGAGAGTTTGTAAACATGTCCTCCCAATTACATTGCCATTTATAGAGAGCCAAACAGAGTGACCAGGGTAGCTGGGCAGTATAAACATGTATCACACATATTATAAAGCACAACACTATACTATGAAACGCCAGTTAGGATTAGGAAACCCAGATTAGTTTCATGCATTGCTTTAAGAAGACTTTGTGATCTAGCATTCAGCTCCAATACCCATATTCTAATAATGAATAGGAATTATCTGAAATCTAGAAAACCTGCTTAAAGGTGAAAGAAATGCAGGTTTCTTTTCCTACAATATAGCTTGATCTCATATGATGCAGGGGAGAACATGGGGCATAGGGACAATATCAGAAGACTCCTTACTTCAGTTATTAGTCACAGGCACAGCCTGGATGTTTACCACCTTTCTCTTCCTCCCTCCCCTGCTTTGTCAAATCTAGAGATGAAGTGCCCTGGTTTTGTTTTGTTTTTCTGTCAGGGAGGGTCAAGCATTTTTTAGTTACAAGGCAGTTGATTCCCGACCCCTTGAAACCACTGCACCGAGGTTAAGTGCCTCTGTAACAAAGGTTTCCCAACTTGTGCATTGCAAAACCAGGGGAGATAGGGGAGGAGAAGGGAGTGAGGGGTCAGAAAGACAATCAGGGGTGTTTTTAAGGCATTGAAATGTTATTACAATCCAAGGCCAAGAAAATCTTGCTATTCTCCTCCCTGTACCACCTTCAACTCCAAGGTCAAATACTCCCTGCCAAGATCTCAGAAAACCTGAGCACAAACATGTTAGAGAGACTTCACCATGCTATCACCAGCAGATTTTTCACTCTTACTTTTATGGGCAGTCACAAAAATGATTGACTTCTAGAAAGGGGTTATGACCTAAGAAGGCTGAGAAATCTTATACTTGCTGAACCAGAAATTAGGGGCCAGTCTGAGCCCTAATTCAGTGGAATGCTATTAAATAAACCATGGAGATATTACAGCTGAGGAATTAATTCCATATTTAAACACTCACATAACTTTTTAACAGGAGTAAAAATTGAGAGAAAATTGCACAGGCGATTAAGCAATTTTCTGAATCAGAGTTTACTTGTTTACTGTTGGATGTTTGTTTTGGTTGTTTTTTTTATTTATTTATGCTGTCCATTTTTAGTCACACCAGTGTGAGAACATGGACAAAGATCTCCTACATGTAAAAATACCTAAAAGAAAGTATATGCCTCCTTTTTCTAAGAACTGGATGCAGGGACAGAGTGGTATAAAAACTCATATATTCTAATTTAGTAAAACTCACAAAGTGATGTTGCTTAGTGGCATCATCCCATTTTGACTTCTAAGAAGTCTTGAAAATAGGTGTCTAAGATACATCCAGGATTGCAACAGGTGTATCATATCAAATGCAAATGGTGCTGGAAGATCTGCAACCCCATTTGAGCACCATTCTCAGGAGCAGCAAGTGAAGAAATTAAATGCAAGGTAAGAGGGATCGCTGCTCCTTCTGCCAGGGAAATTTCTGTGCAGAGCACCATCTTCCTAGATGGATGCCTGGCTCTGGCAGGTCTCCATGAAGCACATCAGGGGTCTTTCCACAGCTATGCAAGGAGCACTCTGGGTCATGCAATTTAACTCTAGAAGTGGCTCAGTGTGGAAAAGGTAGGAATTTTCAAAGGCTTTTTCTTCCTCACTTGCAGCTTCTCCTCCCCTGTCAGCTGAGACAATTTTACATGCTGCTCTGTTATTCCTTTCACAGGGGCTTAAAGCAGTCCAAAGTACGTGCATTCAAAGATGGGAAAAACACTGTAGGAGCTTGTTGAATCCCCACCTCAAACAGTCTAAACCAGCAGTTAAATTATGAGCCTCTTCTATATCCCCCTCCCATACCTTACTACCCTGGAGCCAGTCCCCTACCCTTCATCCTGGTTCATTTCAACCCTGGAAGAAAGAGAGGGGATGTCAGCATGGGAAACATCACTGCTTCCATGAATAGAATGCTGGTGCTTTCAAAGAGAGAGCTGGAGACACAGAGGAGCACGGTGTCATTTGATGTGGCCTCTGCTTCAGCAGCCTTCAGATTGCCCCAGATTTGGCAAAAAATCTCACCCTGGGCCAGGATGTGACGTTTGCTTCTCCATCTGCTGGAACAAGGATGCCTGTGTGCTGCCCAGTCTGCTGGCCCTTTTGCACAATTCCTTTAGAAACCTGCTGCACATCTGTGTGGGGATGCACTGAAGTCATTACCAGCAGACTGGAAAATGTGCAAAGGCCAGTATTGTCTTCTGGGCCGCTGCTCCATTTTGAGTGATTTGCACTTTAAAGAGATTTGAGGCTTCTTGAATGTGTTCATCTTTGTAAAATTATAAAAACTGACAGTGCAAAGACAGGCAGAATGATTTCATTAGGGCAACACACACACTAATTTCTAGCTGCATCCAGCAAGTTCCAGGGATTGGTAAGAGTATCAGAAGAGTCCATCTATTCACTATTTCAGTACCTGCAGATTCTAGTGATACAAGTGCTAAAGCACAGACCAGCTTTTTGCTCCTCAGCCTCCCTGAACTGATAGAGTGCAGCAGTCCTTCCTTGTCCCACCTGTAAATTGCATCCCTCCCTTCCCCATCGAGCTTGTAAATTGTGTGCTAACTCTTCCCTTTCTCTCCACATCTTGTGTCCCTCTGGGAGAGCAGCTTTGGGCATCTGCCCAGAAACCACAAACCTGTGTGAATTTGCTTGTAAAACTGAGCAGTACATTATCTCTGCAGCAGTTACTATCAAAGTGTGTGACTCTTCAGGTAAGCATGGGAATCCAGGCCCTTTATCTTCTGTGCTGGAGGTAATTTTCAAAGAAGGGCTCTCAGAGCCTCACTGTCAGTCTTTGAAGCCTGGGATGGAGCCAAGAGCAGGAAGGTTTGGTGCAATGAGAGTGCTTGGCAAGTAGAAGAAAGGTTGCTATACACCAAATATCAGTATTGTGAGCATTAGCATTTGTCTTTTAGGCAGAAATGGGCTGCAGAAAGAAAAACAGGAGAATTTCTATTTTCTGATTCAATCTGTTTGTTGTATCTGAAGCCCGAGAAGAACAAGCTGATGCCATTGTCTTTGTCCCATCTCATGGATTCCTGCAAGCTGGGAAAAATGATGGGAAAGGTCTGCCTTAGAGTCAGTCACTCCTCACATACTGATATTCCTATATGGCAACACTTTTCAGTCATGAAGAAGTGTCCATCCCTGGCCCTCAAGTACAAGAGAAGAAACATCAATAGAAAATTATTAAGACAGAGTGTCTGACATCCAGAAGCACTGGGAACTGCCCAGTAAAACTAATTTCTGAAAAATTAAACAACAATCTGCCAACAAAAAGGAACATGACCACTAAAATGGGATTTAACACTGAGAAGAGAATCAGCCAGCTACAAGCACCTTATAAATGTCCAGTTGCATGGAGAAAAAGAGAAGGGGGAAGTTCTTCTTGCCTAGGGAAATTTTACCACATCCTTTAATAGTATCTTCACATTTCAGAAGTCTTAATAACAGCAACTTGTGTTCAATGCCTTTCATCCTGGAGGAACCCAAAGAACTTTACAAGTGACTTAGCAAACTATACAACAATATTCACCCCCTCATTCCCCTCAAGGCTGAAAATTGACTGGAATTGGCAAGCTTTCCCTTTTGGTTTCCAGTGTTCCATGGCTATTTCTCTAGGCCATTACTTTTATATCTTTGTTTTGCTTTAATAGCAAATTTGATAGCTTGGGAAAAAAGGCAGCTCTTTTCTCAAGGACAGCTGCATGAATATAATCAATTTTGGGGGGCCAAGAAAGAAAGAAAAATATGTTTCTTGTCACTCCAACACAAAAAATATCCATTTTGCTTTCCAAAATGGGGCAAGGGGGAGCGGCCCTAACATCAAAACAAAAAACCCCATTTGAAGAAAACACAAAATATTTCATTTGCTGTGAATTAAAGCCTTTTCTTGATGTTTTCTGAAGACTGAAGTTGACTCAGCAAATTAGATTTAATTTGGCAAATGGAAATGAAACTTTTTAAATTTCAAATTGAAGTTTTTCTTTTAGACACATCTTTAAACCATGTCACCTGGTGCTTTTCTTTGCCCAGAACTCAAAGCAGTGCCTAGACAAAGCCTAAGGAGAGGACAAGCACTTCAGCTCCTGCAATCTATTCTTCTCTGCCCACCCAAACTAACAGCAGCACCTTCAACAGACCAAAACAGACTTTCTCCTCCATGAATTAATTCAGTTCAGCCCCCATTGGAGCTGTGTAAATTTTACTGTTCTTAGCATCCCATGGCCAGGGGTTGCACAGCTTCTGCACTGAACACAAAAGTACTTTGTTTTCATTGTTTCAGTTTGCCTCTTGGTAATTTTCTAGAAGCAGAAGGCATTGAACCAAAGAGTGCACCATCATTCTTTTTTCACCACCACCATGCCAATAACTGCTTTTCTCTTTCCACAGGGAAAACCTGTGTGTGCATGGTCTCTGCTCCTGCAGAAGTGTTGAGCAATTGCTTCGGCCCCCTCCTTGCTCTTGAGAAACTATAGTTTCTATACTATTACTGTAGCAGGAGGCTGAACTTTATAACCAAATGTGTACAGGGGATCTGTGATTGAACATATTTTATTTTTGCATCTCAGACTGACCTTCCCACACCACTGTAGAAACAGCTCAGATACCTGAGACACAGACATGGGACAGACACAGGACCTTGTTGTACTTCCTGCAGTAGGAAACACAGCTTCTTGGGGATCATGGGTGTGATGAGGGACAGCAGAAGACATGCACTTCACAGAAAATAGCATCCAAACTGCACTGTATGCACACTATTCATACAGGCACATATTTTGATCTCTGGCAGTTTCCTCTCAGTATAACATCTGAGGTTAAAATGAGGTGCCCATTTTGCCCCCTTCCTACAAACAGGACTGATGGAAATCAGATTAATTCTTCAGATTCATTTCTCTGGTGAATTTACAAAAGACTGCAATATACCTTAAAGGCCTGTTGGATCACCAGATACTGAGCTCAAGAAATGCTCCTCACACTTCTGGAGCACAGCTGATGAAAGATAACTGAATTATAAAATGGAAAGGAAAATCCTGTGCCTCCCTTAAAAAAAAAAAAAAAATTGAATTTAACTCAGAGGTATTGAGAAACACATTAAGCAGAGTGGAGGAAAAACCCAGCTTGCTCATCCAGCCTTTACAAGCAGCTGGGCTTGAGCTGAATGGGCTTCTACTGTGCTCTTTGTGTAATGGCAAATTATAAAAACTTTATTAGAAGGACAAATTTAGGCATGGCAGGAGGAGAAGAGGGAACAACACCCTGAAACCTTGAAAGATAAATCAGCGTCTTTAGGAGGGAGATTTTAAGCTTTCCCTTACACATTTCTTTAAAGTTTTCAATCATTTCCTCTACTGATTGGGCAGTTTAGAGCAAGAGGAAAAAGAAATAAAAAGCAAGCAAAAAACGTCACCCTAGAGTGCAACATCCTTTTCTGAACTCAGCCTGAGACAGACCTCAGTTATGGGGCAGTTGGAGCAGGAGAGGGCTACATGCTCAAAGAGATTCTTCACAAAAAGACCTTACTCAGACTTTGTTCATGTCTTCTATTGACACAGAGGTAACAAGAAAAGATTCAATTTTAAGTGGGATGACCAACAAGAAACATAAGCTGAGAATATAGAAAATGTGCATCAGCTGCTGAAAAGCTGCACATGGGGACTCCTTCTTACTTCAGCCACTGTTCCTTCATTTCAAATCTGATGCAGAGACCAGGGAAGCTCCACTATTTAAAGTTTTAGGTGGCCAACTTCAGACACCTGCCTTTGTTTTCACAGATGGCAAATATCAAAAGGCAAATCAGCAGCTATGGTGGTTAGAGGATTAAACACAAATTTTAAGACACTGAGTAATTGTGGAAATCCCAAATCACAGGTAATTCAGAAAAATCAGAGTTTCATTTCATTAGTCCCTGTATTTATCGTCTCAAAAATAACAGTTATGCTAATTGATTGCTTTCAGCTGCAAAATGTAAGTGTTAAATGAACTGCTCCCAGTGTGCTGCATTTCAGAAATTAGGATGTCTACTGTACGTAGGGGTAAACCTGGTCTGGTTACAAAGCATGGTGTTACACAAAACCTCTTATTTCCCTTGAGCTTTTGTCTTGGTAGCAAAGAGACTTTGGTGTGTGTTTCAAGTTGACTTGTTAACGGAATTAAGCCTGTCTTTTTTGAACTACTGTGACTTGAGGAAAAACAGATTCATTATTTTTTTTTCCCCCTGAAGTGAGGAACAGAGAACTTGGGTGGATTGCCTGGGTTACCATGCCCTGCCTCCACAATTGCAGCAGCTCTTCAATAGCTTTTTACTTAGGGGGACTACAAATCTTCTGATGTTCCCACACAGCACGGGCTACAGGATTCTCCCAGTGCTCAGCAAATGGGAGACTGTAGGAAAGGCTGGGAAGCTGCAAAAACAGCAAACAAAAGCTGTTAGCTGTCCATGAAGGACATTGCAAAAATCCTGTTATAAAAAAAAAAATTTGTCATATGATGCTTGGAAAATAGAACTTGTCCTTTTCTACAGAGGAGAGTAAAAGCAGATTTGAGCTGGGGAAAAATTCACCTCTCTTCCCAGTCCCAGCAACTTGATTAACTGTAAGCATCTGAGCCAGACACACCCAAAGCACAATGAGACTGATACAAATAGAGCATGTACATGTGCCCAGGAATGTTCTCTGGCACTGAAATCAACTGGCACTGAAATCAACTGGCACCAAATAAGTGGACTGCCGCGTCTCTCAGACCCCCAAAATAGGCTGGCTACCCGAAAACTGCCTTCTGGGAAAGGTTTCTGGATCAGCCTCTGAACAACACCTGCAAGTAAATTTTAGAGAGTATTAGCTGGCATGGGCAGAATGCTGACAGGGATACCATGTAATGTGTTGTACCCCTGACCAGAAGAACATGAGAGTCGTGAGTAAGAATACGAGCAATCGCATTTCAGTGCCTGAAAATATTTCTAATCATTCTTTACTTTTCTGGTATAAATGTGGTGTAAGTTTCTTGGAAATTTTGAATGGATTTAGTTATGCACCTTGTTTAATTTTGAGCAACTTATTAGTAGAATTTTTTTCATTAAACCTGCTCACCATCAATACTTGAGGTTAGAGATCCAAGCTGTTATTACTCAGTTATATAGGTTTTGTGGCAGTGCTTGTGTGTGGCCCATAGTATTAGCCTCCAAACATAAACACAAGTAATCATAACAAATTTTCACTCAGTGGCTATTTTGTAATATTTATGTAAAATTTCATTGACCTATAAAATGTTTCTCAGTAAGTAAAATTAATACCCTTGAATAGGCAGGAAGTAGAGCCCAAACAGATTTGCTGAAAAAAAACCAGCCAAGTCATTCAGGCACCTCTCTCTAATAAACACCAATCAGTTCCATGTGATTTGGCCAACTTCAAATACTTAACATGGCTCAAATGAGACAGCTATGAATTTGGCATTCCTTTGTTAATCCCATGCCCCAGAAGACTTCAGCAAAGCCATTTTCAGACTCTGTACTCTGGTCCATATATCTTATCTTCATTTTGACTCAAAGACTTAGGTACCTTCAGAATTTAAATACACACCACAGCTAGTAAAAGAATTCTCGCGTAGAGACTTGACATTGTCAGAGTACCAATAGCAATAGCTGCCAAAAAAGCCTGAAGGTTCCAGGATGGGAGTTCCCTGAGAAATGAAACAAATAGTCTGGTGGGTGCCAGACTCAAATAAATGACATTTGATTCCTTCCAGGTGTGTG
Organism: Haemorhous mexicanus; assembly: GCF_027477595.1. Lineage (NCBI taxonomy): Eukaryota > Metazoa > Chordata > Aves > Passeriformes > Fringillidae > Haemorhous > Haemorhous mexicanus. Next base: position 14,976,142 of record NC_082348.1, read on the forward strand.
CCCTCCACCAGCAAATTCTCCTAATAACAATTTCTTTCTCCCCATCTCAAGCCCTCACAGTACCTTCACAATGTCACATCCTTGAAGCCCACTACACCTACAAGTCCACCCTATGTCTGGTAAATCTTCCATACACCTTCAGCTTCCTTCCATGGTCTTCTATTAGCAGTGGGAAAAGTGTCAATATATCATGGCATGTACCAGCTGAGTAGTCAGGTAAAAAATTGAGAAAAAAACACCACACACACACGATAACTACTGAACAGTATTGCAACCTTTTCTCATAGCAGGAACTTTTATTATGGTTTTAGCTATACACAACAACAAATTTTCACTAAACTTTATGTAACTTTTCTCTGAAATCTCCACCTCTGATAAATTTCATACAGCTAGGCTAATGGCTTACAACTATTGTGAGAATATAAAGGTGAAAAGGCAGACAAGCAGGGCAAAATCATTAAAAATTTGCCCTTTTATGGTTTTATATTCCAGAGCTTTTTGAGATTCTGAATACAATTTATTTGTCAGAAATTCAGCAAGTAAGTAGGAAATTATTAGAGGAAAAGCGACTACCAGACATTGTTCATGAGGTGTCCAAGCAGTCTGTGTGTGTGTGTGTGCTTGTGTGCATTCCCACCCACCAAGGGACACCTATCTGACAAGCTGTATTAAACCTTTTTCCAATGAAAATTGCAGATGCACTGAAAAGAGCCAAGCCCCAGCAGATCTCTCTCTTCCCTGCTGCTCTCTCTGTCTTCAGTTAACTCTGGATGCTGCCTCCTGTTACATATTTCTGGTTATCAATTACAAACAGAAGTCCATTTATTTTCTGGAAAGAAAACTATTTTAGATGCAACAAGGAAGCTGCTGGTTGGGGTTAAACCACAGAGCTGTCTCTTATGAAGTTGTGTATGTAAGCTGCCAGAACAATCAGTTCTGCAATTCCAATGCTTGTAAATTAGGGTTACAATAAATTTTGGTTTAAATCTGGGAAGGAGATTTTTGTTGTAACTGTAACTCTGGAAGCCATTCATGGAGTCATCTTTGCCTGAGGTTCAGTCTGAAGTCTTGACCATGCCCTGTGACACATGAACTAGACCAATGTCCTTCATGATCACCCAGGAGGCAGTGAGTTATTCCGCAATAGTAATTCCAATTTAATTCAAGTGTTTTTCTATCAAGATATCTTGGCCTTTTTCCTCAGGACACTTTACAACTGTTGAACTCCATATCATTTCCTTGAAGAAACTGCTCTGGAAATTGAGAAAAAACCAAGACCTTTCACTACTGAGATGTGCACAGTCTTCTTAATTGCATTTTAATTAAAAAAAATTTAAAGTGAAAACATGAGTCTAAATGAAAGGTTGTAGGAGAGAAAAAAAAATGGAAACAAAAGCTTCCTTTACTTTGATCTAGAAACCAAGCAGCCTTGGGAAACCTGAATAATACATGTACTTTTTTTTCAAAGACCTCCAAACAGAGTATGGATTGTATCAGAAGTTATTTTGTCCAGCAGAAAGAGAAAATGCTAAAGCCAATGTATGTCAAGAGAGCAAGCCTATCGGCCATAACAAGCATCCCAGAGAGCACAACTGATCATGTCTTCTGCCTAAAATAAATAACCCACTGTACATTAGGTTCTGACAAAAGAGGTCCAATTGTAGTGTTTTCCACCCATTTAAAGATTTATTTTCATAGGGCCTCCACAAATTTTTCTAGCTGTTAGCAGACAACATAAGTGGGAAAACTTGTCCTGAACTCATAGGCCAGTTATGACACAGCAGCACACAAACTGTAGTCATCAAAGTGATGTCCCAGAAGAGACAAAACTGACATCTGCACACCAATTACCATACAGTTTATCACTTTGCCCAGGCTATTACTTAGTTTTGCACAAGAGGTACTATTACTCTCCTCCTCTGGTGCTAGAAGAGCTCTGTAATAAAGAAAGCTGGAGTCTGCTGATTTGGGCAGTATGTAACTGCTTTTCACACCCGGCACAGCACAGCAATTGTCTTGCAGCACCAGAATGAGGAACTCAGTTTTCCTTTGCCTTTTTTCAGCCTATTTCAAGATGACAACACAAACTTGAAGCTCCTTTTAGGACTGAATATCCCCCTATCTTCTCTAGGGCAAACAAGGGTGGTATCATATCTGTCAAGGCTGGCCCATAAGAGCTTGTCACCACTGATGGCTTGTTCCTCCTGTGTGCAAACACAACAAGGAGCACATTAAACAGCAGTCTTTGGAAAACATTTTGTATTTTCCTAGTGAACAGTAGCAGACTACAGTAAAGCCAGGAACCTCCCACCATCCCAGGTTTCTGCAGAGGTCTTTCAGCAGCAGGCAGTGTTGAGATTCAGACTGGACTGGAATCTGTTTGCTACAGCTCACACAGACTGATCAGTTGTGCTTCATACAGCAGAGCTGCTTGTGAGATTTGGTTATATTCCTTCCATCAAAACTGTTCCTGTTTGCTCTGTAAGAAAATTGAAGGTTTGCCTCAATGGAAAACTGGATTGTGAAGGAATCATTTGCTTTCCATCGAGAATACCAACTTTTGTCAGTCATTGCAAGCCTGCCATAAGGACATTTTCAGTGGACAGCCACAGCTTCCAACAAAAACAACATATTTCCACATTACTTAAATGAAACATTTAATTTCATTTACTTTATTAAATTCAGCCATTGCCTCTTCAGGTGCCATGGTGTCTTGTGAAAATTGTGGTTTGACAGTTTCACACTTCACTCTTCTCCTTCCAATAGACTCTCTGCCTATGGCCAAAGCTGTGCCAAAACAAAAAAACTGCATGCCTCCTAGGAGAGACAAGGCATTAATAAAGGGCCTCACCCTGAAGAAGACCAAGTTCAGTTTCTAAAATATTGCATATTTTGTGGATGCATCCCAACGAGCTACTAATGTGACCTTATCGGCAACAAAGTTGAGGCGAAGGCTCTGTCTTGTTATCTGCCAAGCCCTAAGCTGTTCAGAAATGTCCTGATTTTAGAGCTCAGATGGAAATCTCTCCAGGGAAGCTTCAGTAGGCAATACCCTCCCAGCCCAAAGATGTCGCAGTTGTTGCTCTGTCTGGAAAACTGGGAGTGGAAGGGAAACTGATACTGAAAACTAGAGGAAAAAAAACAATGCTTCTGGTAAGATGTTCACAGCTTTACAATCCAAATATCTCTTCCTTCTTTGACAAAAGCCAAGCTCATGGGACTTGCCATTGGTGGGCGTTGCTTTCTTTCCACTCACTGCTGTACTGATTAGATGCTAATAAAATGAGTGATGATGTGCATCTTTATTGAGTGGTTCAATTACAATCTCCCTTACCACAGCCCTCCCACAAGAAGAGAGCAGGATGTGCCAAGGGTTTGAATTTGTTTTTCAGGTTCATAGGGGGTAGGAGGGTTTCTCCTCTGAAAGCAAAATTCTGCTCACTCCCCTGAAAAGAAAATAATCCCCCTTTTCTGAGCCAATTTTCTGCTGATTTTTGGCTCAGTTCCTTGTTCCATTTGGAAGCCATATTGCAGTGTGAGCAAGGAAACAGCCAATAAACAGGGGCTCTGGTATTTGCTTTTCTGGAAGTCTCAGGCAAGACCCGTAGCTAAAGCACTATGATCAGGATCCCAGAAACATCTGCTTTCTTTTCAAAGCTGAAGTATTCTTTTTATTTGGTTTTTTGCCCCTCTCCTGCCCCCATAAGCAACTTTGTGCTGTGGAGGGAACAGGGGAGGAAGGGAAGCTCTCAACTATAGAGGCAGAGCAGAGTGAAAACTGAACTCTGCAATCTCTAGATAATTATGCCTGGCACCTAAAGGCTAGGGCAGTAATCCTTACATTTCTTTCACACTCCATTGATGGATGGTGTGTTGGGGGTGTGAAGTCTATTTCCTGTTTCCCATTGCTGTCCAAGAGCTGGAAATGGAGGATGAGCTTATTAAAGCTCAATCCCACCTAGCAGATGTTGTAGCTTTTTTCTGGGGTTGGTTTTTATTTGGTTGGTTGGTTTTAGTTTTTTGGTGGGTTGGTTAGTTTGGTTTGGGAGGGGTTTTTTGATAGTATTAGCATCTGGCTTTAAAATAAAAGGCCACCACATGGGTATGGAGTGAAGTTCTCAGGCTGTGCCTAAAGCCTCTTCCATACATTGACCTGGCAAAGAGCAGGTACAAGCTTAAGATTAGAAACATCTTAGGAGCCCAAAGAGATGTGTTGTGTTGATAAGTTCTAGTGGTTTGCTGCGCTGCTGTCAGAGTTTTTAAGGCACTTAGTGAGTGTGCTATTTATACATAGTTATATCTATATGTATGAGTACCTAGACACACCTTGCAAAAAACAGGGCTTGATGAAGGCTTCCTCACCTTTTGAAGGTCTGTCTTGAACTCAGGACTGAACTGATTTTTAAAATGCATATTATATGCTTATTCTAGCTCAAACAAAAGTTTAGAGCCCTCTTGATTTGTTTGAAGGCCACATGGATTATACAATCAATCACAAAGGTCTCTTCTGGCTCTGCACTTTATGATTCTAAGGAAATATGTATTTGTGCATCAGTACATATATGCATCTATCTACATTTTTTTTTGTTGAAGTCATATATGAAAACATGAAGTTTGAATAGGGATTTGGGCTTCACTACATTCTCTTGCAGAAAAGTAGAAGTTTCTAATTAATCTAGTTTTAGGAAACAGGGACAATAAGGCATTGAAATGGGTCTTTTGTATATAAAAAAATAAGGAAGATTGCAGAGATGACCCTTTAAAAGCAACAAATATGCACATCAGTCATTTGTGCTGAGCATGAAGTGACAGAAGGTTTCCTCCCAACCCTTGCCCACACCATGCCAAGCCACAGGTATGATATTGTCAACTCATGTTAATTCAAACACTAAGGGTACCATCCAAAATTCATTTTTATGCTGTCAACAGATTGGACATTTGTCCTGCTGACTGATAAACCTGATGGATTGTTCCTGAACCTGTCTTGTGGAAGAGACCACAGTATTATATAATGGATTTCTGAAGCACAGAAATAATTCAGTGTGCTGGAAGTAGACTCAAAAATTGAAATTTTCACTTCAGCTTAAATAAGCTTTTGAACTCAAGTTTCAAGGACTGCTTTATTATTATTATTATTTCTCAAAATACATTCTGGGAGTTTTAAGAGGAAAGCAGAAAGAATTTCTACACAGCATTTTTTTTCTCTTTTGGTCTACAGTTTCCAAATTTTCCAGTGAAAAAATCAAGTTTCAATATTTAAAAAATACATTTATTATAGAATTATAGAAAGGTTTGGGTTGGAAGTGAACTTTTTTTTCCAGTTAGGGAGGATTCATATGATTCCTTGAAAGAAGCACATGGGCAAAGAATTAATGGAATGAAGTTTTACAGAACACTATATCAGTGATTTCAACCAAAACTTGGAACCTCCTGTCCAGATGGGAAGCAGGAAGATTCACTCAAAAACGTTAATAGACTACATGCAATGTTCAAATACTTGCACACTACATTGGTAATAAATACAGAAATTAAATCAAAGGTTACAATTCATTGCTCCGGGTAAACTAAGACTGTACTAAAAACAAACAAACAAAACCCCCTAAACTAAATAAACAAACAAAAAACCCCCCCCAAAAAAAAAACCAAAAAAACCCCCAAAAAACCAAAAAACAACCCACCATAACTTAAATCCTGAATTTAAAACCCATGGGGAACAGAAAGCACAAGGACAAGGGAGAATCCCAGCACTCTTTGTCCATCAAAGTATCCAAATATTGCTGTTCTTCTTTGGATATCACCACTAAGATGAAGCTCAATGACACTGCAGAGCTCTGAAGCTCAAGAAATATAGGTTTTGGTCTGATTAGAGGTTATTCCCACCAAGACCACCTCTCTTACTTCAAGTGTGAGTCCGAAATTGGAAGGATGTTGCTGAAGCTGTGTCTCTGAACACACAGAGTGTGATCTTGGGTGACCCTTCTCCAGACCTTCAAAGGGTAGGAAAGATGAAGATCAGCCTTCTGTGAGATGTTTTGCCATGGTCTCCATCTCAGGGCTATATCAGAAAAATTGAAGTTAGATTGGCTTTACTGGTTTGTTTTCAATCAATTCCCTGTTGCTTTTATTGACTACTACTCCTCCCTGCTAGAAACCCAATGTTTATAGTATTATTTTTCTGATGAAATATTTTCTGCTTTTAGATTATAATTATAGCTAGTCAGAAACCAGAATTTCCTTTCCTTAGGATACTCTGGCATTTGAAAGAGAAGAGTTTGTATTCCAAATTGGAACAGAAAGCCAACATCGTGACATTTCTGGTGAAAAGAACACAGTAAAAATTTCTACAGGGGACCACTGAAATTTTCATTGTCATAAAATCCAAATATGTTGTCCAGCAAATGAGAACATATTTCAAGAATGTAAAAATTAAAGTTGTGCTTCAGATGAATCATTTGATTCATCTGTACATTCATATAAATATGTTTGATTACGATCAGATAACCAAAATCTCGCATTAACACTTTGTATGAGCAAAATGAAAAGGAACAGCACAGGGAAGAGCAGTTATCAAATTGTCATTTATAACCAACTCAACAGAAAGAGCTATCTTCTTTTCCCATGGCAATTTGCTTTATGAGCAATCATTTCCCCAAGACTGAGTGGAATGCAGAGATCATATCGTTCTGACTCTCAAGGCACACTGGATTAGCCTCAGCACACATCATCTCTTGCCAGGTGGAAAGGACATAAGAAACATGAGGTTATTACGGAGGAGGTAGAAGAAAGGAACATCTGGAAAAGAGGACACAATTCCACAGGAAATCTGGCTTCAATAGTTCAGCTGCTCATGCAACAAGTTATTATTTCTGGAGATATTGGCTTAGCATGAGAAGCCCTGTCTGGGGTGTTCTGATCCTCTAAAAGGTGATGAAGAGGGTAGGAACAGGTATCTGAAAGGCTAACACCTGAAGTTGGCATGCCAATAACATAGGAAAATTGAAGGAAACATGGAAACTGCATTAATGGAACCTTGGGCAGGAAATTTCACCTTTCTGATGAGTCTGTCCTATGCTCTGGTAACTTCTAGCCAACTGAAGTGTCCTCTGGAGGCAACCAAGCAACTCAAACCTGTTGTGAGTTCCCAGACACTATCAAATATAGACCCCAGCTGTTTTGGGGGATTGCGATGGGGGTGAGAGAGGGGTAGTGGTTAGAATACAATTGGATAAAAAAATCTGGTTCTGAGCTTCTGCTCACATTTGATTCTGATTGCAGTGAAAGTAAGCCTGGTGCTTACTATCATAGACACAAGGACAGCTAGTACAGTTTATTAATACTGATCACAGTACTTCATTTACAAGACTGGGCCAACCAGCAAATTGTGCTGTTGGGAAGCTGTCCTCACATCTGCACTTCCCAGTTCCCAGAAACTTATGTATGTATACTCTACTTCTCTGTGCCAGTAGGTCTGTGCTGCCTCTCAGCACAGCACAAGTCTGTGTGGCTTTGAAGATCAGTATCTCTGTTCCTTCCACTGCCTGCTCTCACAGCTGATACCTGGAGAGTTGCTGTAGATCCCACAGATTTGGACCAGGCTGAAATGGCTCTAGCACATCATGGGGTAAAACCTTTCTGCTCCTCAAAAATCAAAGTTGAAGAGAAAAGGGAAAGAATTAAAGATTATTCTCCAGGTCAGCATATGCTCTGAGACCAGCCTCAAGTCTCCAAACACCAGCTCCTCCTCATCCTTCTTTGCAGCCAGAGTGCATGTGCTGAAGATGTAACCCTTCCTCAGAGCCCCAGAAGGATGGCCAGACCTCAAATGTCCAGTGGGCTCCTGCATTTTGAAGCAGGATACATTCAAATGACCATATGTACAGCTCCCTCGCTGGACCAGTAGGTTTGATGGAAAGTGTGGCTGATGGAAAGAGCTGGTTTTCTTCATGTGGGGGTGTTAAAGACAGATGTCAGGTAACTACCAAGGGGACGTGAGGGAAGAGATGGGGAAACAAATCTCAGTGTCTTTTGGTGCTGTATAAGCCTCAAGCAACTCCAGTGACTTTGCCTGACTGCTCAGGGGTTAATCCAGAGTGGTAAATGCACAACTGAGATCACATCCTGGGCCTTAAGGGCAAAAATAAAATGCCTGCTAGTCTAACCAGGAAGGGACACAGAAACTACGTTGCACATTATTTCCTTATGGCTGTATTCACAAATTTTTTTTTCTTTTGCATTTCTGACACTTTCACCTCAAAGCATCACTTTTTATTAATGATTTCCTTCTCCCTCCTTTTGTCAGCTGTCACAGCAGAACTCTTGAAAGGGCCTGGTCAAAACAAAGCAAATACTGTTCCACTCGCACCAGAGGTGTGTCTGTATATGCTGATCTTGCTGTTATCCAGCAGGCTGCAGGAGGAAATTCTTCTAATCATCGTGACTTGCAGCATCAAGTGCAGGGTGGGCAGGCTGCCCAGCTGCTGAGGTGTGCGTGGCTCTGTGTGTGTGTCTCTGTGTCTGTGTGTCTCTGTGTGTGTGTCTGTGTGTCTGTGTGTGTGCTCTCGCATGCACGCACTCCTCTGCCTGCTCCAGATCACGTCGCAAGTCGCCATGCTAAAGATCCCACACATTCCAGAAAAGTACAGCCTGTTTCCATACATCCACCAGGGAACGAAAGCTAAAATCACATTCCCTCTTCCTTGTCTCCTAAACCAGGGAAATATTGTCCTGTTAAATTGGACCCAGTCCTTGGGTGGTGTACAGCGGCGTGGCTGCCTGGGCTGCTGTGCTGAGCTCAGTCACTGCCTCAGTGTATCCACTCAGCTTCTGATGTTGTATCTGTACCACATCTCTGTCTTTCTAAATAAATTCTGATTGAAACCAAAAATTAAAAAAATGTGCACAGTGCTGAGCAAAGGACTGTTGTGAAAAGCTCATTCTGGATAGCTGGGGCCAGATGGAGGTGAAATGCCATTACACTGGAAAGCAAATTTTCACAGAATTTTCACTCATGCTCATTTAACCTACCTCAGCTTCCAATTTGGGAATGTAATTGTCCCATATTCCTTCTGCAGGTTAAAAGAGAGGAGACACACAGTGGATGATAAAGTCTACTTGGAATTGAAATCTCTTTGGCTCTGCCAGTCTCTCCCTCACAGACATTGATGAAAGTTGTCCTTGGTGGGTCCCTGAGTAAAAGCAAAGTTCTACTTTGCCTCATTACATTTGAATGTCACATAATTAGAGGAAAGGCCCAAGGCCAGATTCCAGTCAGACGTGTAGACCAGCATATTCCCTTTGGCTGTACTTTCCTCTGTTATCTCTCTGCAAGTGGAAGCAGATTTCAGAACTGTGTAAGCCGGGTTCTCACATGATGCAGCACACCACTGATGTGGAATCACAAATTGTTGCAATTTGTTCATTTCCTAAGTACACACTAACCCTGTTTCCTGGAACAGGAGTTGTTGTAAGCTGTATGTGAGCACGTAATTCACTGTACCAGGAGCTATCAGTGAGAAGAAGTGTCCTCTCTTTCCACCATGGTAGTGTTCAGTCATCTTTTAAAATAGCCCAACCAATACCTCATACACCACTTATCTCCAGAGACTGTTCTGCAGCCTGGCATCTCTCACAGTTAGGAAATGATGCAACATAAATGTCCCTTTTCAGCTTACACTTTTTCCACATCAAGGCCCTTCACAGGTTCATTTTTTCTTTAATTCCCTTCAATTATTTAACTAACTCACATCATCAGACACTGAACTTCAAAACCTGGCTCTGATCTTTGCATCAGAATATCAGAGATGTGTTCTTTCCACTTGCTATAGATATGATCAAAAAATATAGGGTAGATGCAATTTTCAGGGCTAGTTCAAAAATTTAACTCAAAGACCACAATCTATCCTTTGCTGTTCCAACGCCTCCTGCATGTCTGCACTGAAAAAAAACCAAAATTTGGACAGGAGTCTCTCTGAAGCTCATATTTTAAATGGTTTTCAGTGTGGTGGCAAAGTTGGAAAGGTTAATGTAGCTTCAATTAAAGCAGTTTCTCTCCTGGATGTTTTTTCTTTTGGCAGAGACCAGGGAATATCTACAAAATAATAGTAATGGCCTGAGTCAACAGTGTGTCCCTCAGTAAATTGTAAATCATGTTCAATGAAAGCTTTTGCCTGGATCAGTACATGGTGAAAATTGAGAGACCCCAACACAGATATGCTGGTAGTCCCATAATAACTGTTCTATATGTACACAGATGCTGATCTGTTCAAAAGGACAGTGTGTTTTTCATTTTCCAGCATTTGGCAAAGGAAATCATAGTAGTTATGGATTGGGTGACTATCACCCTGGTCAGAGAGGCAGGTATGATTTATTTATCAGCTTTCCAGCTTTCCACAGAGGATAAGGGGGAGGGAGAGCTCTGGAGGGGGCTGCAGGGGGAGAAGATGAGGAGAGTGGGGGAAGGGGACAGGGAAAAGCAAGATTTATATCCAGATGGGAATGTTGAGACAAGGGTGGGAGCCACAGCAGGGAAGGAGCGTCCACAATGAAGGCTATTCATCAACTCTTGCAGCAACACAGCTCTGAAATGGAAAGGGCTAGAAACTATTCCTTCAGCTCCATCCCTGGGGTGCCTGGGGTTCCAGCAAGGAAGCAGCTACATACTGATAGCTGCACATTTTTGGGCTCAAATGTCTCCTACTGCAATTGCATCTGACTTTGAGGATCACAGAGAGGCGTTTTTTCCTCTCTTCAATTCTTTGTACATCAGTCAGAAAGTACATTCAGCATCTCTTTCATCATCAGTCTCTGAGCAAGGTGGACTGCAGCAAGAGCAACAGAGAGATGAAATAAAAGTACAGGAGCTAGAAAGGATTCATGGTACTTGAATTTTTAGGATCACAGAAACACAGAACAATTTAAGCTCAGAAAGATCTTACAAGGGCTCTGTTCCAACCCACCTCTCAGTCATGAGATCTCCCTGCTTTAATATCACAGACTCTGTTCCCAGCACAACAAATTACCTTGTTTTCTGATATCCTGAGTCAATCAGGCTGTTTGTTATCTGTGGAAAATTTGTCCTAGAAACTTTGAGGATTCAGATGTTTCTTAATTATAAAATCATAAAAAGAATTGAAATACAAGTAAACAAAACTGGTTTATAAGATTATGATATATGATATGATATTCATTGATACTTGTACTTTTTCTAGAGTAAATCTCCTAGCTTTCAGAGGAAGATACAATACATCTGGAAAGTCTCCTAATTTATTGTCACTGTTCCCATGTGTATTTGTGATGTAGGAACCTGTGGGTGCAGAGACACGTGATGGTGTAACTTGCCAGATTTGCATTTTGCCAAGTGCCAGTCAATTCACTCATTTCAGTGAGATAAGGCCAGTTTCATAATCAACCAAACAGCAGGTCCAAATTTTCTTTTTCTCCTGTTTTCTTTTTCTCACATAATTCATTTATAATCTTTCCAGACTAGCAAGAATCAGTTGATTCCAAAGAAAATTGTAACACAGAACAATGACCTGGCATTTGAAGAACTCAAAGGCTTATCATTTCTTATAGAACCCAAGAGCCAGTATCTATTTCTAATCAGAATCTTGCCCTGTTTGCATAGACTAGGGTTTCCCTACCCATGCAATGACATAACAAATAGGTGAGTTGTGTGGAGTACTGGAGATTTCTTTGATCCCATACTACTTGCTAATGTTCATGCCCCCATTGCAAGTTTTCTTCTTCAACAAGAAAACCTTGCCTGTGCTCCTATTGAAGCTTCTCTTTAAGTCATTCCTCAGTTTATTTGACCCTAGTTCTATGTCTGATAAAAGCCAAAATATCCATCTAGGCCAAAATCTTCCACGAACATTTACGAGGTTTTCCACAGTGGCACTGATAGAAAGAGCACAGGTGGCTACATCATCTGGTGTGGTCAGAATACTGTAGCCATGCAGGTCCTGCCTTTTATTTTGGCATAGCCTCCATCTCCACTGCCTTTTTGACACAAGGTGATGAGCACCTTGCTCACAAGTGTCCTTCTGCAGCCCCATGGGATTGTGAATGGATGTTGCATAGGCTAAGAAACTTTATTTCTTCTTTCCTTTAAGAAAAAGTCCAGTCTGAACCCCCAAATGGAAAATTGATGTTTCAGTATAATTTCTACCATGATAATACCACTTCCCCCTTGTCCTTGGATATTCTATTTATCTCCTTCAGAATCTAAGCTATTTGACCACAAAGACCCTAACACAGATGTGGTGGTAACAAATCTCTGATAATTTCTCTGAAAGTCACAACTTTCCAGGATGTAATACCTGTGGACAGATATCTTTTCTCCCCATGACCAAGGCTTTGGTTTCCCTGTTGCAGTTAATGATACATTTCTCCTTCCTCTAAGGAAGGAGATTCAACCCCAAAGTCTCAGTTCAGTTAGAATATCCAGGACATGCATTTCTCCCAAAGCATGGACAGGTCTCTGGATCTAATACTATGTTTAAAGAGTTTTGTAACATTCAGTATGGTGGTATGATATTGTCAGACTGAGCCTACATGTTTCTTGAGAGCTCTCTAAGGAAAGGTGAAAAAAGAAAATAACAGAAAGACTGGCTGAACAGAGCCCTTTGATGGCAGGATGGCTAAAAAAGGTTTATGTTGCTCAGCTTTATTTCACAACACACTAATGGATCCAAGGCTAGGCATGAAGGCCCAGTGACTCAGGTGGGCTCCCTGAAAGTCATAGTAAGAGAGTATTCTCTTACTGTGATGTCTCATCCCAACCTAGAACAGGCAGGGTTTTTGTCCTGCTGAGATATCCTATAGACTAGAGAAAAATTGCCTGGAGTAAAAGCCTGGGGAGTGCAGCCTCCCTTTTACAAAGGTGTCCTTGCTCTTCCATCTGTCCATGCTGGTCTAGAAAAGCAGCTTCTCTGCTTCAACTTTCTGGTCTCAGTGCATTAACTCACAGTGCTACAGATGTTGGGTAGCTCTGGCATGACTTTGCACAAAATCCTAAGGGCCTCTGTCAGGAGAATGGGGAACAGGACTAAAATCCTCACTAGATGCATTGTTAAGACTCCCTGAACTGCTGCCATAAAGTCTCTAAAATAAAATTTTAATTACTTGAAATAAAAGGCTTGAGTGGAAGGCATCTGGGGAGCGCTGTGCTGTGACTCAGACATTGGAGGCATTGCTTGGCCAGGACAGTGATCCCAACAGAAGAGGAGGTGGAAAAGTCACCCAAAGCATACCTTGTACCCTCACCTGTTGTTTACAGATTGCCCATGTGAACACTCTGACAAATAATGGCAGTAAATTGTTTTCTGTCATTGAATAAATGGCTGCTGTTTATCCAGACACCAACGAAGTATTTTGATCTAAAAGTGAATTAAATATTAGTAACTTAACTACTTTTAGTATTGTTTACTATCTGGGCAAGCTGCTTTAACATCACACTAAAGCTTTTATAGGTTGAATGCTATACAAAAATCCAGTATGTATTTCTCCAGTGGTGGTCTGTGTTTTTAAAGCAATGTTTGATCATTCTTTGAGCATTTTGCAAGATAGATTTTAGAAGCATCTCATTTCCATGCTGTCTGTAAGCAGAGTACATATGGAATTTTCTTTCCTCAAAACTCTCAAGATTTCTAATTTTTTTCTCTCCCACTCTAAATATGGGCAAAGCCAAAATTCTCATGTTCAAAATACTATTATTTAAGAAGTATTCACATGGAATCAGTTGAAACATTTTGAAGTTGGTTCTACTCCAATTTAAACCTTGTTTTTCTTTAATATATAAAAACAGCTCAGCCAGAGAGTAGTTTTGAATCAAAAAACCTCCCACCTTCTTTTCATTTTGAAAATGCTGGAATGAGATATTTCAACACAATCCCAAAAGTATTTTTCACTTTCAAATGCAGAGCATAGTCAAAACCACCTCCTTTTCTCCAAATTTATTAATTTGGATAAATCTACAAATTAAAATAATAATCATTGCTTTTTGGGAAATTCTCCAAGCAGCTTTTCCTGAATTCTTAAAAAGCTTTAAAATATGTGCCTCTGTCTCTGCAGCTGTAACTCAGCCCTGCACAAGACTATGTAGTCCTTGTGTCTCAGGCTCAACTCTGACGTTCATTCATAGTAATTTTTGTTTAAAAACTCTTCCTCACTGCTGGACAGAGTGTGATAATGGTATCTCCTGTTGTTTCACCTCAGGTGGAGTCTTCATATGGTGCTGCTTCTCTGGAGTTTGCTGGTGAAAGCCATGCATTGAGCAATGGTGCAGGAGGTGATGAACTCTGGTTTCTCTGTTTCTGTAGGGCTGAAAAAGGTGCTACTAGAAAACAAATTACTGTATTATCGGTAATTAACCCCTATGTGCATCTTTCCCATACAAAATTGCAATTCAGTTCATTTCTCTGAGGATTGAACTTCCCGATTCCTAAAGAACTCCCATAAAGGAAACAAATGAGAGCAGCAATAGACTGATTTGGGCAAACTCAAGTAAAATACCATTCCTGGTATTTGTAAGACTATGCATTTCCCTATAACTGCTTTTGATACCTCAGTGAGTTATGCACAAGGAGAAATAGATATGAAATCTAATCACCTCCTGGTATTTCCAGCATCCAAATATTAGAATGCGAGGAAGAAGCTGACTCCTCCAGCTCCATGACTAATTCTCTGTGTTCATTTAGACATGAGCTCTAAATACAGTTCACATAGAAAACAGAGCAAAACAGTAAAAGGAGTTGTGTGCTAGCACCCTCTCTTTGAAATGGGAAACCAGGTGCCATTAGAGCATTCCAACAGATCCAATAGGACTGGATTCAATCCACTTGGCTGTGGATCAAAAGTCACCCTGATAATGACACCAGAAAGGGTCCATTCCTTACGATTGTTAATGGAGTAACTCTTACACATGAGGGATTATGATTCTGCCATTGAAATGAAGCCATAACTCTCTGAGGAGCCCTACTGACAATGCTTTCCTGTCCTCAGAGGTCTCATATACCACATTTCATGGTGCCAGCAGACTTTACTCCAGGTAATACTGAAAGCTGGGAGGGACATGGCACATGCTTCAACTCCAAGCACACGACAGGTTCTTCCACTGCTAGTCACCTGGTTTGCCTCCATCCATCCATCCATCCATCCATCCATCCATCCATCCATCCATCCATCCATCCACTCATCTCCTCTTTTCTCCTGGAGAAGTGGGTGGTAATAGCAGCCCTCATTAGCCCTTTAGGACTCTTTCAAATATTCATTGAAAAGGAAGGGAGGTTCATCTCCAGAGATGTAGCCAGGTTAAAGATGCTTGGCTGGACATTGATTACATTTACATTGTGTCTTACCTCTGGCAAGAGGCAGGGACCCAAGCCAAAGCCCCTCATGTGTTCAAGTACCTGTAGACCCAGGTGCTTCAGCTTTACATGGACATCCAGGGAAAAAAAAAAAGGGAGGAAACATCAGGCTCAGTGCTATATTTTCCCCTTTTAAATACTACCTATTGAACAAGAAACTTCAGGGTGCATCCAGCTGCAGCAGGTAGCTGGATCAAGAAGATAAATCATGAAAAGCAGATGGAAAATTAGACAGGAGTGCTCTGTGTAACGGGTCAGGTTTAAGCAAGGCCTTGTGATGGAGCTGAGTAGAAAATAAATCTGCAGATGGAAGCTGATTCCCAGACTGTCACTGGAAGACTGTTAGTAACTTTCCAGGTCATGCTAAGTGATCTGAAGATCCACGGGATCCTGTTGCCCTTAGTATGCAGTGAGAAGTTTGAAAAGATGGTTCATGACAGGCCAAATGAAACTTTGAGCACTAACAAGGATCCACAGCCAGCAGCTGGGAAGGTGGAATCATGTTTCTTTCCACTGACCCACTTAGTGATTGTTTCTGAATTTTACATTACCTTCATATAAAATGTTCAATTAAGTTTATTAGAGGGAAACAAATCTCACCATATTTGGGGAGACAAATCTATTAATTCTAGACATTTGTGGTGATAATTTCAATGTTTTTTCTTTAGCACTAAGATAAATGAAAATTCAGTCTCTGCCTTGAAGAGTTTATAAATAGCACTACACTAATCTTGTGAAGGGCATGAAAGGGTCAAGAAAAGAAAGGAATTACTTAGGGTAGCCCAGGGAAGCAGAGCTCTTAGTAAAGAGGTAAAGCTAAGAAGTGGAATTTGGGGCTTAAACATTATCATAGTGCTTCTTGAAATGTATTTGACCTGTAAGTGGTCTCCCAAGAGATAAGAAGAGATCTTAAATGCTTGGAACATTTCAGTTAGATTGGACTGAATTCCTAAAATTTGGCAAGGAGTTAGCCTTCAAAAGAGATAGATGAGCTAATTAGCTCTGTTCCATCTCCAGCTACCGTGGCTTTGTGTGTTGCCAGTGCTGACCTTAGAAAGGAAAGTGTGGGACATATCTGTGGAGATGTACTATACATAGTGGTGTATTTTCATGCACAGCCTCAGAACCTCTGGCATGGAGCTAGATATTAAAAAAAAAAAAAGGTACTCAAAATAAAGTACTTAAGAATAGCAAGACTAACCTTTTCAAAGGGATCTGATGCAACTATCATTCCTCAGTCACCAGTATGTCTGATTTCTGGAACACCATTGAAAAATAGCAACACATTTTCACCCTGCTAGCTACTACTGGTTAACGGAATGATCCCAGCACATAAGCACTTGGTAGCCTAAGAAAATATGGAAACACTTCACATGCAATGTCTCACTGCTGATTCCTTGCTGTTTGTGTCACAACGCTCTTCACACGATAAATCATCTTGCCTGAAGTGAGTCACTTACCAAAAAGATGCCTCTGTACTCCTTGCCCCTTGATATGTTTGTCCTTAAATTTCTGAATGGATCCAGGATTAGAACTGTAGACATGGCCACAATCATAAAAGAATTAATAACTCAAAAAAATGATACTGCATGACTTTTGATTTATTTCTTTGTTCTGTTTTCAGTCTTGATCTTCCCAGCTCACATATCAAAAAGGAGGATGTTGTCCTCTCCTAATCTTACAATAAACTGAGTTAGTCTTCATCTGTCCTGCCTTCTTTCTAGTTGAGAAAAGGCATGAGAATTTTGCTATTCTACTTTTTCCTTGTAGAGCTTGCCAATCTCTTTAAACAAAAATTTCAATACCTTTATCTAAACTTTCTCAGTCCAAATCACACCTGAACCCATGATTTCAATGTCTCTGAACTGGGGATGAATGTATTCCAAAAAGCGGAATTAATTAAAGACCAAGCTGAGGGCAGGAAATAAGAAATAACTGCTCGTTCCAGCCTCCATGTTGATTTTCTGCACCTGTAACTTTGCACTGACCAATAATCAACTAATTAGAAACAATTTGGACATACAGACTCCAAGCCTCGTGTAGCACTAAACACTAGTAAGAGTTTCAACTTTTGACACTCATTCAGGAGATGCAAGCTGCTAGCAGAAAACAACCTAATCATTCTCTTAGCTAATCATTCTTGCACCACATATCAGATGGAATGTTGCACAGCGATATACGGGGATGTGTAGGCTTCATAGTTTTGGAAATTTCAAACGAAAGAAGTTCATCTTGGGGGTGTGCTAGTCATTATCTTTTGGGAAACACTGGCACAAAGCAGCCATTGACTTGAACAGATGGGAATAAAAACTGTGACCATCTCCTCAGAAATGCCAATGATTTCCCAATCACCAACGGGGCATGCAACTTCTCTGAACCCTTACCACACGTTAGTCAGGTTTCCCTCTCTCAGGAAAAGGAACCTTCATGTCTTGAGGAAAAGATGATATTTGCAAAATGAACATTGATGAGGTTGGCACTGATTGTTGTGTGCCAGCTAGCACACAATTATTGCCTTTGAGATACTAAAGGCTTAATATTGGCAGTGTGCATGTTAAAATATGATTTTATGCATGACACACCGAGAACCTCTTCTGGAGTCACCATTTTTGGTATACAGTAGAATTATGGATTCTTTCTTTCAGCACAGATTTCTAGGGTATTTTGTAAGTCTCCCTGGAGGATTGGGGCTGAGAAGTCAGACAAGTAGCATCAGGAATTAGTTATAGTTGGAAAACCTCTCCCTCTCCGGACAAATCTTGTCTCAGTGATCTTCTTTTGCCATCACAGCCATAGCAACGCTACTAGCAAAAGATGAAAGATATCTGACAACTTTGTTTCTCTGGAACCACAGAGCTTTCTACTATAAGGATAACTTTCATGTGGAAGAGACACAGAACTTTTTCCGGGAGTGGGTCCAACACTTTGAAACAAATCCTCACAGGACAGGAGAACCCTCCAAAACCTCACCACCTTCAAGTCCTTTGCACATCAAGTGATTTCCTTCTTGCCTCCTGCAGTGTAAACATGCAGAACTGCTTGCATATTTGCTTAAGCCTACCCAGCTAAGATGTTCCACTGCTCCCACCCCTCTTCCTGCTCTTTGCAATGCTTATTCATAACTGGAAAGTGTGCCAGCATTTATGAACTTTATTATGAGTGTAAGAATAAAGAATAGACAACAGAAATATGTTTTCTTAGCTCAACTGATGGTAGGAATATGGGGAGAGAAGGCAGGAAGAAGGGAGGAAAGGAGGCAAACTCCAAGGTACATCAACCCACAAATGCAAAAATAAAAAAAGAGAAAAGTAGACACTGAAGATCCAGTGTGGTACAGGAGATTTATGCACAGATCAGGCACTTAGAACTTACACCACCATGAGAGCTCAGAAAAGACAAATTTGACAATTTATAACAAACCAAAGCCCAAAAGCAGAAAAAGGTCCCTTCCCCCTTCTACAAAATAGTAATTTAAAAAAAAATAAAATTGTCAGTAGGCCTCTGGAAATCAAAAATGAGAAATTAAGGTTTTTTTACTTCCTTGTAATCAGGCTGTATTCCACAGGAGCAAGAAATTCTTGGGTGTTAAGAAAATAGGGCATTGGGCCTGAAACCAGAGAAAATGTAGCTGTGCAGGATTAAATCAGCACCTACTCTTCTCCTGACCAAAGAAACACAGATGTCTTCAAGAATTCTGGCGAAATTTTCAACTACATGGAGTATGTCTGACTCTGACTCTCTTTTATTTTTCTTTCTTTTCTCTTTATGGAGTGTTTGACAGCCTTTTTTACCATTATAAAAAACAATCAAGACAATTTGTGCAAGCACAATCCAGCAGCCCAGCCTCTGATATCTGTGACTTGCTTTCTCTGATTACAGACCTATTCACAATTTCAAAGCTACACTGTGTCTTTTTTTCCTCCCCTCATGGATTTACCAAGAGGATCTTCAGAGCATCAACAAAAGTAACCTTTCAGAAAGCCCTTTCCCATATGGGAAACTCTGCTAGCTGTGAGAATCCTGGCTTGCAGCAGTGCTGGTATCAGGATCCATGGGGAAACTCATCTGGGATGACCACCATTCAGGGTGGTTTTAGTCCTGCCAGACTCACTCAGCATCAGAGTCAGGCTGAAGAACCACATCAGGCTTTCTGGTTTCTGTTCTCCAGCCAGCTCTGCACATACTCTGCCCAGTTCAGCATATACCTGGACCTTTTTTTTTTATTATTTCCCCAGAAGTTTACAGTTCTACCTCATAGCATTAAACTTGCCTGTCCTTGGCAATGGTTCCCTCCAGCAGTGCCAGTGACAGCAGGAGGGAGGTTCACATCAGCCCTGGGATCTGAGAGGGCTTTAATCGATGTCAGGGCAGGGGGAGCTGCTGGTACAGGCAGGAGCTTCCTGTATTGCACTTATCCTGAGGAGCTGAGAGCTGGGGTGCTGCAGATAAGAGCTGGGGAAGTGCTGAGTGACTGTACAGCTGAGAGAGAACAGTTCCTGCCTTATCCTGAAGTGGGAAGTTCAACCAGAATGGATTTTGCTGTTTCAAATTACAGGCTGGTGGCTCCAGGCAAATGTAGAGGGGGCTGCCGTCTCCTGAAATAGCAGCAGCAGCAGCAAGAGCAGCATGTTGAGATCAGGAGCACTGGCGTGACATTTGGGAGTGAGGGTTGCTGCAAGATGGCCTTTGAGTGCCAAGGTCACAGCCCATCAAAACACTGCTCATCACTGACTGACCCTTAGCACTCCATCCTCTCCCCACCTTTACCAGGAGCTGGGGGAAAGCATGCAAGGGCCAAGACCCATTGCATCAAGAGCCAAGTCAAATCTTGCAGTCAGAAGCCCTTCCCTCCTAACAGCTCCCCTTTTTCTCACTGAATCCAAAGCCTTTGGCTACATGGGAGCTTAAATATTTTGTTGCACCCTCATCACTTACAGGAATGTAGCAACTGACCCCAACACTTTAATCCTCCCATTGTCTTTAAAAGCTTTTTATATCGTCACCAATAAAGATTGCCTGTCTCAAGGGTTTTCCTGCTTCTCTGGCTGGGTTACAGCAGTGGGGTGGAGGTAGAGGAAGGGGGGTACAGGGAAGGGAAAAGAGCTGGATCATTGCCAGGCTTTAAAAGGCTGCTTAAGCATTTTTCTGTGGCTTGCAGGGTTTTACTCAGCAAAGTCTCCCAAGCCACAGAATATGCCTCTACTTGTATAACATTACAAAGTCAAGATGATTAGAGTGTAAGCCTCAGCCCTCTGGAAGCTGCCCTTTTGTCTCTGGGGTGTAACGATACATTATTTGTCCTTGTCTAGTTCTTATCTTATTAATGCACTGTGTTATTTCTGCTCTCCCTCCCATCCCTGCTCCTGCACACACACCTCCCTCTCTTGTACTTCAATTAGTGGAACAATCATGAGTCTCTAACCCTTTTCAAAGCTCTGGACTGTGACTGTGTGTGTGTGTGTGTGTGTGCACTGCACACGTGTGTTGGAGTGAAGCCTTCCTCCTCATCAATCCGCCTTTCCTGAGCAGCTCAGCACACTCTCACCCCCACCAGTTGCAGAATCCCCCAGCAGTCGAGGTCTGTGCCCTCCTGGACTGTGTGTTGGACTGTGAGACACAGCTCAGGGCTCAAACCCTGCCTGCTCACAGCACAGAAATCCTCATCACTACATTTAATTTGCTCTTTTTCATCTTCTTGCCTCCTTCTCACAACATGCCATTTTCCTTCTTGTCCTAGGGTTTGCACAGAAGGATCCCCTCTTATGCCTGCGGTTACCAGAAAGCACAGTAGAGAACCTGGCTCATGGAGGTGCCTTGTGATTTCTGTATGTTTCCATGCACATGGGAATCAATTGCAAACATTTGGGAAAAGGGTGCTTTGTCACCCTAGGAGCCACCGGAATGGGCCAGGAATACTCCACAAGATGTTGACGTAGGGAAATGGCTCCAGCTGAACTGAAAATCTCCACGGCTTCAGAGAAGCTAATCACTATGGGTGACAGAAATTCCAGGATGTAAGAAAGGGTGGAAATTCACTTTGGAATTAAAGCAAAAGAAGGGGTGAGGGTATCCAGACTCCACTTTTAGCTCTCCCAAAGAAATGGCGTTTATTTTATCCTTGTGAGCATCACGTCCTCCCAAGTACGATGTTGAGCAATATCCAACACGTAGCTCTCTGGTTTGTGCTTACACCCCATCTATCTACAGAACATCTTAGCCCTGCTTTTTGCTTCAGCCATAAACCCCTTGAGGCCTGGTCTGTCTTTTTTCCTCTAGCATTTCTCCAGCATCTGGGACACAATGGTCCATGGCTGAGCACCCTCTGGGCGCTCTACAAATTCAAACCAGCCACTGCAATAAATAGCACTGCAGCAAAACAACAGGGGCTAGGATCTGAATTTTCTTCATCATGCTGCAGGTCCTGGCCACTAAACTGGGAAAGAAATGGTTGAGCCTGTCTGCTGGTGGGCAGTGATGTAGGGATGTCAGTGGAGTCTGCTGACAAGGTGAAATGCTCCAGCATCACTTACTAGAAGTGCTGGGAGTCAGAGCACTCAGGGACTACAAAGAGAGAGTAGATCATGCTGCTGTCCTCACTGCAGCCCCTCCCAGATGCTGCTTCTGATCTTTAGCAGTGGCATCTCTATTATTTGACTCCCAGAATTTCCAGGGCTCAGTGTGGGGCCTGAAAACAAGGCTTTGATTGGTATCATTAACATTTCTGAGGAAGTGCTGCCGCTTCCTGGCAATATACCCCACAGAGCACCTCAGCAGGGAGAGAAAAGGGGACAGGACGGCGTTTCATTCCACAGGCGTGCAATAGGGGACAGAGTGTTCTGTTTGTGACAGAACAGCTTCAAAATCCACGGTAGAAACATGTTTCAGAGCAAGAAAGTGAAAAAATTTGTCGCCCAATGAGAAAACAAAATCCAATCAGATTAAGGCAAAGGAATCTGTCCCACAAAGTGCTTTCCTTGGGCTGTTCACTGCTCTCACTGTAGTAACAGAACACCATTGGCAGGGATCTCCTCACAATCTCTCTCTTCCTCTTCCAGGAACTATTACCCCCTTCCTGATTTCATTAGAAATTATAGTCTGCATTTTGTCCTGACTGGGGTGAAGGGAGAAGAGGAAGAAGAATTTTACCCAGTAAGCAAAAGAAAAAGATTTTTTTTTCTTTTTCCCTTCACTTCCATAAAAGTTAACCCTCAAAGTTCTTCCTCCCATGAGCAATAGTTACAGACTGGAACAGTTAGGAACTCCAAACAAGCACAGAAATTCTCTCACTCAAAAATCTCAGAGTCTGCTCTTTTTTACTGCTCCTTTTCCTGTAAGACCATTGGGACTGATTTTAATAGCCCTTGAGTGTCACCAAGACTCCACCAAAATAAGGAGGAAAAGCTTTACCCAAGTTCTGTTCCTTGGCTTTATTGGATGACCAATTTCTAATATTCCTGGTTTGCCCAGAGACCAAATGCTGTGCAAAGCAGCAATCACTATTTTGTTCAGTATTTTGGACATTGCCATATTGCATAAAGGAAAATAGTGCAGGGAGAAAGGCAAGGGGGAAAAAAAAAAGCCTAAAATGAATTCTCAGTATCTTTTTAAGAAGAAAAACTTTAAACTTTGAAAGAAAAGGGGCATTTTTCCTTTTCCTCCATAAAGTCCCTATAAACAGCAATGCTAATTTTAATACCATTTTCATGTTTGTTGAGAGTCCACAAAACACAGACTAAGTCGAGATGCTCACATCTGGTTTTAAAGGGAATTAATACTTTCAGACAGGTAATTAGTGCTGCAATTACTATAGTATTTTGCATATAGTTAAATGTTTAGCAGAAATAGACTATGTTCAAATTAACTTTTTTCTTTTACCATTCATGGCAAAAATGTAGCTTGTGAAATTAAAATATATTATTTCTGAACATATATAAATATTTGAGTTGAATATATCACTTGGGAGCAAAAATATTGCTGATACTAACTTAAGCTATAGTGCTTGCCATGGGTAGATATCAGAGGGCTTTACAAGGAGGTGAGGAACAGAGTTCTGATGTCCCAGATAGAGAAACTGAGGTCAGAAATCAGAGGAACTTCAGGCACTAGTAGAGTTAGGAGTAGAGCAATTATTTTTGAGGGCCAGGTCTCTGTTTTGCTCATGGCCTTGATAGACTGTGACTGTACCCAGCAACTTCACAATAAAAAACAATTTCTCACCTGCAATTTCAAGCATTTCCTCATTTCTCTAGTGAGAGAAGCTCTGAAATCTCAGCAACACGTCTTGACCCATAAAGCCTCTTGTAGCAGCCTCTACTGCTTACATGCCTGAAAGCAAATTGTGTCATCAATGACTTAATGCAATTACTTGTTTCTCTGCTGAATATTTATATGCATTAATTATTTTTTCATCCAAGCCCTGAGCATTGGGATGAAGGATTGGAGCTGCATGACAACAAAGGCAGCCCAGTGTCTGGGCACAAAAGGGGATACTGGAGCCTGTGTCTTTACCTTACAGGTGTAAATATTTGTCCAGACACTGTGTACTGTGGTATCCAAACTGAAGGCAGGTGACTCAGACCTAGAAACAGTTTGTTTGCAAAAAGAAACATAGCCACACGAAAGTATGATGCAAACACGGGCTGATAACATCATCTTTATTTTGTTTGCCCAAGGTAAAAAGTCCTTGAACTTTTTCATAGAAGCAAAGAAACAAATACATAAATTAGTATCTCAGAAAACACCACAGAAGTCTACTGGGCACAAAGATTTTGCATCAAGCATTCAAACCTGTCATCAACACCAGTCCTCCCAAAGACCTTGTGTGTGTGTGTGTGCATTTGGCTGCTCAGACAATAAAGGACAGATTTCCTGGCACTTACAAAGAGGGGCAATGCTGAGCTATGCTAATTGGCATCATCTGGTGAGCCTACCCTGCCTGGCCACTTGAATGCAATCCCAGCGGATTCATCGAGTGCTGTCCTCTGTGTGGGACAGTCTGGTTTCACACTGGTCACCTTGCTGCAGACCAGATTCTGGTTGGCAGCCAGTTGCAGATCTTGCCAAGAATTCTCTCTTCCTTCAGTGCATTTTTCCCTAGCTCTAAAATGAAAATCTCAGAAGGGGGGGAGGGAGGGGGTTTATTTGCAGCAAGGCTGAACAAACTGTTTCAGGTCCTTTGCTAACTGCACTTCAGCTGCAGGGTAGGGCTGCATCTTGCAATTTGCAGTGCTTGAAGCATCCCAAACTGTTCCCTAGCTTCTGAGGCAGCTGTAGAAAGTGGTGCCTGTTTAACAGACAGCAGGGGAAGCCAAAACCTCCTGATAGCTGTAAAACACATCTTTCCTGCTGGATGTGTTAAAGATTGCCCTGGCTTCTCAGTGCACATGAGTGGCACTTACTCAGCTGCGTAACACCCTTATGCTCACCAGAGAGACCAGTAATGAGGCACAAGGCCTTAATTAACCACTTGTCAGATGTTAGAGTTAATTCCCTTGCAAGGCAGCTATGGGAAACCCATATGGGAGACTTCTGGGATCAGAAAGCAAAAATTAGTCCTTCCTCAGCAGAGGGAAGGTCCTGTTTTGCCAGCCTGGCCTGTTGACATCTGTTTGAGACCGATCTCCAGCTTCTGGGAAGGCCAGAATGGAGGGTATTTGTAGGAGAGTTTGGCTTCCCTCTCAAGATCCCTTGAGAGCAGGAGTGCAGTATGTGCCATGGGGGCTCATCACGGCACGTTGGAGGGGAGCCGTGGGGGCTCATGGATGGCATCTGTTCCCTCCCTTTTCCTCCTTTGTGCTCCCTCCTCCTTGCTCTAGGCAGACTTTGTATCTCCCTTCCCCCCCATTTTCCTGCTGGAAGCTGTTGGCTAATGCACGGGGAGAAGCTCTCTGGGGGGAGGATAGCTGCCTGGCTCCACAGGAGACACTGCTGAGCTCCCTGCTGAGCTAAACCTAAATGCTCTCATGCATCCAGGAGACAAAGAAAGCAGCAATCCAAGGCTGCATTAATACCACACCTAAAAGTTGTCCTTAAAAGTTTCTGCCTTGTCAGCAGCAGACAGCAAGGGTTGGACTGCAGACGTGTGGTTACATCCCCCTTCCCTGCCGTGCTCCTGCAGATGCATGGATGAACTGCAGGAGTCATGGCAGGGCTGATGACATTTGACTGTATTGTGAGCACATCCTCATCATTTCTCTAATCACAAAGGTTGTGTGGGCAGCAGCACAGGAAGACCTTGTGTAACTACAGGCAGTGCTGGGATTTATCAATCCTCACACACACACGCTCTGCCTTGCCCCTAGAATGCGACAGCAAATTGCAAAGGCAGAATCCAGCTGGAAGATAATGCCCATTTAGTTTGGGGTCAGAAAAGTGGCAGGATGGGTGGTGAAAAGGGAGGATTTCTTGGATTGACCTCTTCTGGCAGAAATCCCCTCTTCTGGTCAGCTGAAGGGCTAGGAGGGGATGCATCTAGGGCAGTAGGCTTACAGCATTGTCAGTGATGTAGAGAGATCTCCCAGACTAGTATAGGACAAAGGCAGGTGAGAAAACCCCAGCACTAAAAGCCCTCTTTGCCTCCCCTAAGTGTGGGGCTCAAGTTTGCCAAAGCTACATCACCCCATCCTTTCCCACCCCAGGGCTTTTTCAGGTACCATTTTGTTGTGGCACCTGGTGAACCAAACTGGCATGAGGCAGTGAGGGAGCCACTGCATCACCGATGGGGATGAGTAAGGATTTTGGAGTATTGTAATCTGTAGTCCTGGACATAGCCCTCACACTTCCAGAGCTGCCTTGAAGGGCCAGGTCATGTTCATAAGCGCTAGAACCTCTCCCAGCCCCAGCACAGGGCCAGGCCAGGCCAGCTTGGAAACAAATGAGCCACAGAGACAGAAGTTTCCCACTTGGCCCTGGAGAGAAACTCTTCTTAGCCATCAAGTGGAAAACCCCTGGCTTGCCTTTCACCTGAATCTCAGAAATCAGTGAGAATTGCAGCAGAACTGGGTGTATTCCTTTGTTTTCCTTTTTTAAATTTTGTCACTGGATAATGCCAATTTTTTTCTCAGAGGAGGGAACCCTTCAAACTAAAATGAAAGATGCAAATCTCCTGGCAATGGGTGCCAAGCCCTCCTTTCCAGAATCCTTCCAAGGGGTGACACGAGGAGGAAAGTGAATGAGAAGCAGATGGCAGAGATGCACCCCAGAGGAACGATGGATATTTCTGCTGTGACCCACCAGGGGAAGGTTTGGAAGCGCTGACACTTTTATGGCATTCTGTTTTATTGTGCAGAGCATTTTTTTCTTGTTAGTTATATTTTGGCTTCTCTGGGCAACATATTTCTAAAGGGCAAAAGACATGTACCCTACGTGCCCATCTGCAGCAGCAGAGCCACAGAGAGTTGGCAAGAACTAAGCTGGACATTACCTGGCCTAAATCTCTCTTAACAGAGAAAATATCAGCCTCATGCTAGAAGAATCACCAAAATGAAGGCCCAAGGCTCTCCATTTTCCCAGCACAGGCATGTCTATGACAAAAGACTGGCATGCCCACCTGACGTCTGCTGTCCTGCTCTTCTAATAACATGTTCTTTTTGAGCACTGGCAGATCAACCTTTATTCATCTGATGTGGAATTTGCCTCAGTTTCCTCACTGATGGATCATGTGAATGAACCAAAAGTCACTTCCTACACTTCTGCAAAAGTCTCCCAAGATTTTCATTTCTTCCTTATCCCTTTTCTCAGGCCACTCCAAGGACATCCTAAGCCAATTACCTGAAGACATCCAACAAGTGGCTGTCCTCTTCTTCTTCAAACTGTCACAAGTGAAAAAATCCCACGACCCAAATCCACACATATCTTTGGCCTCTCTTGCCTTAGACTCCTCCAGAAGCCCTTGGATTGTTTAGATCTCTTCCTGAAGCCACAACTTCTATTAAAACCTGACATAATATTCAGATATCAGGGGTGGAAACCTGAGAAGAGAGATGTGCAGAAAAAGCTCTCCAACATAGGGTGCAGAGCACCTGGGGAGCACAGCACAGCAGTGGAGATGTCAGGACAGAGGAAGAGTTTTGCCATTTACCTCACAGCCAGCATCTGCCAGTGACTTTGCTAATTCATCAAAATAGCCAGATGAAAGCCTAAGGGACTAACCTTTCTATGCATGGAGATTTAAAAGCTCTCTGAAGAGAATTAGATAAACAATTGCTGCCTTTCAAAACTGTTCTGGTTTTTCTCCTTACAGAGATGATAAGGCTTCCAGGATAACAAAAGAGGTACTCACCTCCCTGTTTCTTTTAAATACAAAGAGTTTCCCATAATACAGACAACTGGATAAAGGGTTTAAGGACAGTCTGACTTTCTAACCATCCTTTTTGACCACAGAATACTTTTGGCTTTGCTGCATACTCATATAGGATCCTGCATGTTACCCATTAGGTCAATCTGGAGATACTAGCAAAGAACTCAATCCAATTCTCCTCAGTAGCTACTACATTCTCACAGTGTGGACATGCTACCAGTCTCCTCTGCTGCTGTGAAGAGACAAATTCTTTGGGAAAGACCCTTCAGGGTGCCTGTTTTTGCAGGCAACACCACTCTGAGAAACTGTGGATCTGGGTGTGCATCACATGCTCAGGAGACAAGCTCACAAAGGGCCAGGCTCAGAGCAAGCGTGTCAGGAATGTGCGGCTACCAAGAGCATCGAGCCATCTGCTTTTCTCAGTACTCGAGTGATGAGCTGTCACCAGTGGTTTAGAGCAGTATTTTAACCAAGTTGTGCAAAAGAGAAGAAGAAAAAGCCAACAAAGTTTTCCCCACTGCCCAATTGCAAAACATTTCCACTCATGGGTTCCAACTGCTGAATACAGACATCAGGTTTCTATGGTTTTTAAACTAAAGTGACTCTGGAATTAAGCAGAGCCAGTTGCAGAGGCTTCATTCACATGGGTAGATGATGGCACCTGATAGACTTACTGAGATTTTCTCCAACCTGCAGCTCATGCACCTTTCCTCTGATGTCATTGAGGGCACCTTCAAGTCTGGAGCTTGTGCCTTCCTACCCTGGTGACCCAGAGGCTTTCTGGCATGACAGTCTTGTCACCAGTGACAGGCACCTTGATAATTCCCTTCACTGCTCTGAGATCCTTGCCTTATTCAAGGCCATCCCAAGATCTATCAGAAAAGCACATTGGTATCTTTTGAACCCAACCATAATAAACAAGATCTGTAAATAATCTTGAGGGCAGAAGTGTGACTTCCAGTCAGTTACTGCGGGTCAACCAGTTATATTTTCTATTATTATCTTTGACAAAGAACACAACCATGAACACGTCACTTTTGTGTTGGCATCCAGTGCATGGGGTTTAGTGCTCTCTGATGAGGAACAATGTGAACTTTGAAAAAAGATATAGCTACAGCAAAACAAGCCTGTGGGATACAGATTTGACCTTTTCAATCTCGCCACTATTCCTTTCCAGAGGAGGAAAGTTACTGCACTATTTGAACATGAAATCCAGCCCCCCCCAAGAGCAAAGTAGGATAGAGCAAACACTGAAATTGCACAACATAAAAAATATGGCATTATACAGCAACCAGGAGGAGAACATGAAGGAAAAGGTGCCAGAGGATATGTATCTCTACTCCACTAAATATAGTTTATTTGAAAGTATTTTGCATTTAATTAAAGTAAAGCAGAAGGGATATAAGCATTATAATTTTTCCCCTAAAAGTAAGCATTGCTGGCATTCCACTTGTTTAAATTATTGCTTTTTCAAGTGCCAGTTAATCCTTGCCCCTCTTAGTTAAGAGAGGAAATGGTGTATTGGGGATTTTACTTCCCAGGCTAAAGTGAAATGATGCTTCTGCAGGACTAACTCAGTCTTTCACTGCTTTTTTTTTTTTTTTTTACCTTTGGGACACTATCTCTGTATTCCTGGCACATGACTGCATTGCTTTCATGGGCGATATCTCTTGCTTGAAATCTCTTCTGAAAAGCCACATTTCGCATGAAATACATGATTAAAGAGACTTTACAAGAGACTTTACATTTTACTACAGAAAGTTAACTGCCACTTACTTGTCTCCAATGAACTGTAGGGAACAAAAATTCCCTTAAAGTGGAATTTGTGATTTGAGATAAAAAATGAACACGTCAACAAGCAGAAAAGATAAAATAGTGAGAAGTATGAATGGTTTTTTTTCATTAGGAAATGCTGTTTTATCAAAAGAGACATACTTTGCTGGAATATGTTTTCAGAAAGAGTAAATAATTCTGAAATCAGACTTTCATTTGGACTTCATTGGAACACTTAATGGAGATAGTAATTTATGTGAACTGCTTTCTTTTTACAAGCTAAAGCATTGAAATCGTACTAACATGAATTTCTGAACCCTTTTTATGTCTTTATACAGAACATGTATATTATGTTTGAACTCTACCAAAACAGAAGATTCCCACATAGCTACTTTGGTATTTCAGGAGTCCAGAAATTCAGAAGTTGCATTCTACAAATCATCTGAGTTTTTAATATTTTGCAGCAATCTAAGATTTAAATCAATAGCTGATTTAAATCCTCTCTGGAATTCTGACAGGATGAGAATTGCATTCTTGACAACTTTACCTGCAAAGTTCAATATTGATTCTGAACTCGGACTCAACTAAAACTTTACTCCTGTTCCAGACCCCAGTTTGCTCCTTTTGTTCCAAAATTGCATCCAATGGCATTGTGGAAAGCTCTTTAGCTGTGTTCTTCACAGAGAGAAAAACCTGCTCCACTGATAAGGTTTTTTCTCCTATAGGTTGATATTTTGGGCTCCTTTTTGCTCTCTAGCAGGAAATCTATCCAAGTGAAAGCTATTGGCTGGCACAGACATTGAGTCTTGGGTTCAGACATCAGGTGTAGGGCACAGGTATGGGCACAGGCAGAGGAAGAGAGGTGCAAGAGTTCTGACAGGGAAAAGAGAGAGGTCAGATCATCTCTCCTGCAGAGACTTGCTTTGTGAGGCTAAAGGAACTGGGGCACCACAGTCAAATTTCTTTTTCTCATCCCTTGTAAGTCACATTTCCAGCCCACAAGCCAGGCATTATCAAGATCAATCAAAGGCAGTGGCAGAAAAGCACACACTAGCTGCTGTACCTCAGTGTAGTCACAACAGGTTTTAATTTGGCCATTTAAAAAAAATTTGGGCCACCAGAATGAGTTCTATTGGCTAGCTCTGAGTGAAAATTTTTTTTAAAAATCCTTTTCCCTGTCTCCTTTACTGCTTGTAGGGCAGGTGCAAGCTGACAGCTCCATGACTATAAATTGCTGCTGGAGCCACTGAAGCCTTCTCTTCAAACCAGATGCTCCTCTTTTCTGCATGAGTAGCAGAACACATGCCCTGACCGTCTCCATCTATTTTTAAAATATGGATTTCTTCATCACTTGTTTATAGCTTTATGTGCTGGGAAAAAAAAAAAAGCAGAATTAACTTAAAAGAGGAAAAAAAATGTCTGTGAGTCAACATGCATCCTCTGGAGGCACTGGAGAGATCTGGAAAGTTAAAAAATATATCTGGTTTGCTGCATGAAACCATAAAGCCAAATTAAAGAGTTAAAATTAAAAACAAAACAAAAAAAAGACTAAGAAAGTTTTTTAGTTAAAAGTAAAGAAGAACATTAACAGAAAAGAATCTACCCCAGTAAAATGTTTCAGGCCATTATCCTGCAGCTGCAGTTTTCCCAACAACAATCATATCACGTGTTCATCAGCTATGAGGGAGCTCAGTCCCTGCCAGGTCACCCAAGGATAACAGCCTGAGTCTTTGGACTCCATTTTAAGAAACCATTCTGCAGGCACCATCCTTTCCACCGCAGACTCATTCCTCCGGCTTGCCTGTGAAGGCGCCCCAAGTTTTGCATCTGTAAGGAAGCAAATGAAAACCAGAGGAAGCCCCCATGGATGGCATGTCACGAATCTGGGAGCTCTGATACAAACAGCAGCTCCCCAATGAAAGAATGACAAAAATATGGTTCTCAGAGCTGGAGAACTTCCTGTTGCTTTTTAGCTCTACCGCTGAAGAGGGAGGAAATATGTGACACTGCAAAATAATTATTCTTTTTCCACTGTCAGGGACCCAGGACAACCGCATTACTCATGTGGAGGAGCCATGAAAAAGCTGCACAGGTCCTCCCAAACAAGTGGTAACAAAACTTTGCTCCATCAACTCATCTCCAGAGTTGATGACACATCTTTGTTTGCTTTCATTCAGATTTATGTGGGTTTCCTAGGCCTCCCTTCCCTTTCTTTGATGTTGATCACAGACAAAATGATGTCACTCTTGGCCAGAGGCTGGCACCAGGCACAAGTGCAACAGCAAATGAATTTTATCAGTAATTCATGACATGCTGGCAGTGGATGGTTGGCCCTGGGAATCTCTTTGCCCAGGCCTGTGGCCAGGCTGGAGAGAGCACGAACTTACACCCAGTGCAAATATGCTTCATTCCTATTCAGTCCCATGTTGCCACCTGTCTTCCTGATCAATCCTGTACAGCCCTGAACCCCTCGTGTAAGAGCACAGAAGCTCTCTAAGTACCTCTCTGCTCCACAACACCAGGCATCTGAACCACTGCTGGTCTATAGCCTCATGCCTACCTGCCCTGATAGGACAGACAAAATAGATTGGTTTAGAATTTGCCAAAATGTGGAAATACTTTGTATTTTCAGATCAATCAAGTCCAACTGTCAGTATACAACTGCTCGTCTCCATCAGACTCTGTATTAACACCCATTGTTTCAATATTTAGTAAGACAGCTATTATAGTATATAAAAAAACCCTTTTAAAAAACTCTGAGCTTCATTCTACTGTTGGTATAGAAAAGATCTCAGCATTACTGTATCACAAAGGAACTTTAATTTTCATTACTTCTGCACCCAGCTTTGAATTCCTGGGCATTTGGCCAGAAGTTTGCACTTTAAAAAATAAATAGGAACAGTACTGGGTGCTTCCTTGTCCCACTGGGGTTCTCAGTGGCTCAGTGGGCTGGCCCCAAGGCTGTGTGTGTGAAATGCACACGTTCTGCAGGGAAAGGGTCGCGCCACCTCCTGCAGTCACTGCAGCAGGTCTCTGTCAGGACCAAACAGCTCAGTTCAGCTTCAGGCCTGAGTCTTCGTTGCTTCAGCTCACTGGATGGGATCCAAGTGCTTGTCACACTGCCACAGCTCTGCTGGGGAAATTGCATGTTTTTCCCTGTGCCAGCTTTATCTCAAAGCGTTTTTTTCTGTATATAGTTCAGTGATTTAAGGAGATGACGTGGAGGCACAGGATTTGGAGTCCTCACATGTTGTGTGCGGCACCAGTGGATAAAGAGAGCGTGAAGGAAGTGAGTTATCCACCCACACACAATCAACACAAGGATTTGATTTCACGGGAGATTTTTTCTCTTTTATTTGCCATCGTAATTAAACATTTTTGCATTACCTTGTTCTCCAAGCCCTTCTTGATCTCCAAGTCCCTCTACCTCCGTCTCTGTGTGTGTCCCTATGTCTGGGTCCCTTGAATGTTTATTCTGCTGCAAAGTGCAGTGATTTCTGGGCAGGATGTCCAAAGATAAATCTGACTTGTGGCAAGAGTTAAAAAGATTACAGTAAGGCCTTGTTTACAAAAGAGAAGGATCAGCTGCTGTTCTTGGAGTTTGTTTAAAAATTCTTTTTTTAACCATCCTCCTTTGTGTTTAGGTTTGTTTCCCTTGTTAAATAAATAACCGGTAAGGTCTCCATTGATCACCTCCGTCCTGTGCGTGTGCCTGAGGAGAGAAGAAAGCGAGAGGATTTCATGACTTTCTGGAGAGGCCAGAAAATTTCTAGGAAAATTTTGTTAAGCATCAGGGAGTGGTAGAGTTAAATGCAGCCCAAAGCCAACCAACAAGCTGGAACAGGTGAGAGCGGGGTCACTTATGATAAGCCATATACTCATGAACATATTCACACATAAATCTTTCTTCTTTCTGCCTTGCCTTCTTCCACAAGGTGGCCTGAGCAGTGACAGCTACTGGCCTGACCTGCCTGTGGAGCCGTCTGCCTCCTTCCCACAACAGGAACCCCAGGACTGAACAACCAGAAGAGCAGCAAGGTCCCTGGTAGATAAAACATCCTGGCCAAACTCGAGGGTTTTCCCAGCCTTTTCAGCCTTTTTACCATTAAGGGCTGATAAAGAGAAAGCAGGGATGAAGAGGAAGCTAATGCTGACCTCTGTTGACAAACCAATGGAAGAAAAATTCAACGACAATTTCTGGTTCAATCAGTCCTTAGATCACTTCCCAGTGTGACTTTCCATCCTCCTACCTGTTTGCCCTTCCCTAGATTCACACTTTGCAGGGGCCAACAGCGATGCCTGGTGTTTCTTCAGCTCACAGGTGCTCAGCAGTGTTGCCTCCACAGGCACATGAGCATAGCTCTCCCCTTATTGCCCTGGCTCTATGGTGAAGACAGAGTCAAATTATGGGGTTCAGTACAGTTCTTTGGGACCACTTTGAAACACAGCACATAGGACCATATGTCCCTTCCCAATGGTGGAAACGGTTTCCTTATACAAAGAAACTGTTCAGGAGGGTAGACCTGTGATTTTACATAGATGAGAACAAACTTCATCTCAGTACAACCCTGTTAAGGGAATAAAAGCAGTGATTTACCTCGTTTGGATTTCCTTAATATAAATATTATTTTTCCTTAAATAAAATAAAAAGCAAGTATGAGGGAGTAGGTGAAAAGAATTAATTTTAGGAGCACAGCATGAATGCATTTGAAGGTGAAGTAGGTGCTGTTTTTCAAGAAAGAAGTGATGCATTTCAGGACCTTGAAGGCTGGTTCGTTGTTAGAGCCATAGTTAACTGCAGAGAATGCATTCATCAGCGTAGACAACCTCTTTACCAATGCTTACCAGGAAACAATAAGCAACATTTAGGTGTAGCTCCTAAATGAAACAGAAGCTGCCAGGATTTAAATTCCTTTGTGGAACGAGAGCTCCACCTTCAAAGCAGGACTTCATCTTGCACTGTCTCTTTCCTAAAAAGAGAACATTGAGAAACAGAGACCAACCCACCTGGTCCAGACCTGCACTACATTTTTTACAAGCTAAGAAAAACATCTGAAAGACTGGGAAGTCTTCTATAAAATCCTCTGGTCACATAACAAGACAAGATCTTTAAGGCTAACAGTTTAAACCACAAAAGTTAATGTGCTTTGGTCAAGACCCTGTTTAATTCTAAGTTAATAATTTGTTTGATCAATTATTCAATCATTCAGGGCCTGCAATAGTTATACACATTTTAAATTTATATAGATAATTGTAGCAGCTTCAAGTTGAGGAATAGAAGAATGTCCAAACTTGTTGTTATTCATTCTTCATGTAAGCTATAGACAATTTTTTTATCCTGTTCTATAATGTCCTTGTAATGGCAAAGTGATCAAACCAAGACATACCTGCAGTGCTACTTTAAAGTCATGGCACTTCAGACCAAATTTTGCAACAACAGAAAAGAAATTTTCCCAGAAGGCCTTATTCCCACTTTCCATGCCACCAGACCTGAATTTTTGCAAAGGTTTTAAGAGCACTGAAGCAATTTTTGCCTCATGCCAGCCCTTCACCTGGGGTTAACATCAATGCCTAGATTTCCTCACTCAGTGCCAGAATGAACAATTAGTCCCCTATTTGTGAACTCCTTTCAAAATACTAACAACAATTTTTTGCACGACTACCCATGATGTCCATTAGAAATATGGCAGCCCAAGTTTTCCAGCTCATGTCCACCCTTTTCCCCCATGGTTTAGGACAAGCATGGCAGGGAGGCAGATGCCCAGAGCACTTTCTAGGTTCTGTCTCTAATGGCACCATAATGAGGCTGACAGAACCGTTAGGATTACTCTAGTAGAGGAATTAAGCATCTGGACAAAAATTGGATATGATGGATTTTCCCCATTAGGGTTTTTGGTCTGAGCCCAAGATAAATGATTATCGGTGTAATTACAGGGTGATTATGCTAAGTTAATTAATGGCATGTAGCTTTATTTACAGCATATTCTCTTTCCCCAAAGATTCAGAGTGCCTTCCCCTCCCAGCTCTCCCCTCCTTCAGCAGAATAGTTCCACACAGACATTGGCATGCTCCTGAGGATTTAACCAGTTGCTTACTTACAGAAGCTATAAGCAGATGCATGGGCTTGAGGACTTCATTTATTTGGCTTCTCATCAGGAAACCACTGGGGTTGTATCGGCTCACAGCACCTGAGCCTGTGGCCCTGGGGTATTTATCATGGTTCGGAGCTGATCAGCACACAGAGCTCAATGCAGGTGCAGTGCTGATGGGGACAAAGATATGTCATGGCCTGAGGAACTCTTTCCCTTTCACAAGAGATAACAGGGATAGTCCCATGCTGACAGGGAAGACCAGAAGTCTGTGTGTCATGATGATACCCCATTCCCCAGTAAATCTGTTATTTGTATAAATATGAAGAGAGAATAAACCAGACACACATAAGACAAAGTGCTCAAGAGGGAAGAAAAAGAAAACCAAACAAGTTTCCCAATAATTTGGGAAAACCAAATAAAAAATCAACCACAAAAGCCCTGCTATAGTCACATTTGAAAACTCCCAGGGAATGCAGGCCGGCAATGTAATGCAAATTAAGTCTGGAAGATAGTTGCTTGCTTTTCTCACTCCTGCCTCTTCCCAGCAAAGCATATCCGACCCACCAGGGAATCTCATGCAAAATGAGGGTTGAGAAGGCAGAAGGTGTAAAGGCACTTCCTATACAAACACACCTGTGTTCAGAGGAGGCACTAAGAACTCTGTGTGTCCCGCATCACTGCACAGTGAATTCAGGGTGCATTTTGCCCCTGTGATTCACACTTGGAAAGGAAGTCAGAGACTGGGCTCTGCAGGTAACCTCCAAATCATGCAGCAGTCTTCAGATTACTGCTTTCAGGACAGGCAATACAGAGGGATGAGAGAGGGCCTCTCTTGTTAAGCACTCTTTTTCCCCTTTTCTTCAATGGCTCATACCACTGATGTGACTACTCAGACCATACTTACAGACTCTGACTCATAACAGGAGCTCCAAGTTTGACCTTTTTGAGGCACTGACTTTACCCTCCTGCAGGTCTTCGTGGATGTCTTACTTCTTTTCAGATCCTAATGACTAAAAGCACTCAAATACATACATAAATATTTACCTCACTTTGCTAAGGAGACAAGACTTACACGATTGAGTGGTGTCTCCTTGAGTCAATTACTAGAGAAACTGAGCAACTGAAACTGGTTAGCAGAGGTCTCAAAACACTCTAAGCTGAAGACAAATAGGTGACCCATTAGAGAGGAGGTACTTAGTCAATGCTAAGATATGTAAGTGCAACACTGTATTCAGCATCAGAAAAGTCACTTTCACAAACAGCATTCAAGTTTGCGAAAGAGATTATATCATGAGTCATGACTTCTTCACCATGTGTATTTCCTGGTATCAAGCAAGGGGGTTGGCAGCCTGTGATTACTTAGCTGTTATGGAAAAACAAGCATCAGATAAAAAGTATTAAAAAATAAACCTTGCCAGAGGTTCGTCAAAGGACCCTCTATTTTTAAAGGCCACTGAGATGGTTTCAAGCCATCTGTTATCCCAGTCCATCATACTTTCCCAGCAAAAGTGTGAAGCCTTTATTTAGAAAGTCTTTTCATACCTTGCTGCCCTTGGGCTTCTTTGCAAACCCTTTCTGTCATCTGTCCCTAAAGCAAGCCAGCTCCCATTTTAAATGTGTAAGGACATTGCCATTTTGAGCTACTTTCCTTCCTCCTTCATTAGTTGCTTTTGAAAGTCTTGGCCTAGGTGATTTGCATTAGTGGCAAAGCTTGAAGAAAGTCCCAAGTGTCCCAAAAAAATGCCTGCCCTATAGAATCATCCTCCTTCTATGTAGGTCAGAAAATCACTTTCCTGGATGCCAAAAATGATGGGGTATTCCATCAGCCTTTGCATTGCCCAGAAGCCTGGCTTCATTAGGAAAAAATGCTTATTAAAATTATAATCCTGAATCCAGTTCAGACCTGAAACCACAGGCCTTCATCAGCTGCTCAGTCAGCTTTCTCATGAGTGTGTGATCTGACATCCCTGTTCGGACACTGCTCACTCTCTAGCCTGCAGACATTCACCCATGTCTCATTTCTCCTGTCCTTGGGAAACTTCCAGATTTCCCATGTAGAATGAAGGGAAAACACAGCCCAAAGGCAAGGGAGAAATGAGTTGCTGCATCTTTGG
The DNA here is from genome assembly GCF_027477595.1 of Haemorhous mexicanus. Classification (NCBI taxonomy): domain Eukaryota; kingdom Metazoa; phylum Chordata; class Aves; order Passeriformes; family Fringillidae; genus Haemorhous; species Haemorhous mexicanus. The sequence continues at coordinate 15,013,784 of NC_082348.1, forward strand.
ATCTTGCAGGTCTCTAGCTGCTGGGAACTTGCAGGGGAATTGTACTTCTTGTCACCCTGGATTTGGGTCAGAAGAACAGCATGCCTGTGATTCTTCCAGAAATTACTGGAAATTGTGTCCAGTGGTGTTGAATGCAAGGAAGAATTCCTGAGACAGGAATTGTGGCATTAAAGCTGGAAGATTTTATGTGGGAAGAAAGGAGCAGATGGACTTCACAGACATATCCCAGACAGTGCCAAGCCTATATCTAAAGTGTCCCTAACCCAGGGCAGGAGGAAAGAATCAGTTCTCTGTGTCACTTAGATGAACTAACCATTTCCAGTGCATGAGAATCTTGTTTGATGTTGTATATTCAATTCAGACTCCAGGAGTTAGTTAGTTAGTTAGTTAGTTAGTTAGTTAGTTAGTTAGTTAGTTAGTTAGTTAGTTATTGTTCCCGTCTCTCAGGGACCATCCAGAAACCATTACACCCCTGTGACGGAGGGGCACAACACAAAGGTAAAGGGCAAGCAGAGCAGGTGTAGGCAGGTGAATTGGAACCACCAGGGCTTTGGATGGAGAGCCATGCTTCATGCAATATTGATTTGCACATGACAGATTCCCTAAGGGTGGATGATGGGGAGATTGGCAGAAAAAAAATCCGCATCTATCAAAGGACTGTGTGAGCTGTACCACCTCTTAGGATAACCAGATATCCAGTATTGAGCATATCTTGCTCTGGACCAAATGGCAAGGTCCTTCTCAGGTTCTTCAGGAGTCAGAAACTGGAAAAACTGGACTCGTTACTCTGTGGGTGTGAATTAGGTCCCAAGAAGGCCAAACACATCTTAAAACTATTTGGCAAGTCTTTCTATAGAGAAACTATGAAGGTTTGAATGGTACATAATATTCTGAATTTTATTTTCCTGGATGTTCATGCAAATCAGGAGAATTACTACATCACACCTTAAAACCCTCCAAGAACCTGGCTAGATATGTGATTAGGCAAGCAAAAAAGACAAGTATACCAATTTTATTTGTGGCTTTTTCAATTTTCAGTCAATGCCTCTGCAAGTAATTTCTGCTGACATGTGATTTTTCAGAAATCTCCCTTGTTCGTGGGCAGAAATGGCACATCTGTCTGGAGGCAGGAAAGGCAGGCTATCTGATTTCAAATGAGGATACATCTTAAGGTCTGGCCCTAATGGACTTCCTAACAGCAGGCTGACCAAGGGCCATGGTTTTGAAGTTATTTGTCCTGTTTCCAGGCTGTCAATCTCACCAATAAACAGTCCTTTCTCTCCTAGGGCTCAGGAGCATAATTATTACCAAAGCTCAAATGATCATGCGTCAATAGAGCCGCGGTGATGAATCGCATGAGTGCTGCTAGGAGCGGAGGAATTAGGACTGGAATGGACCTCAGGAGGTCACTACGGCCAGCATTCTTCAGTCTGTGGTCCATGGTCTGGTAGGCATCAGGCAGTAGCCAGGAAACTTTGGAACAACTTAATTTTCCAGTATATACACTCATTTCCACATGTGGGAGCAAGCAAGGAAGTGGAGGTGGGGGCCCGAGGGGGCAGGGATGACGACAGTAATACGGTTCAATGTTTGAAATAGGCTGGAAGTGCAATCCATTGTAGAAGCATTGCACTAGGTGAACCGAAGTTCCTCCCGGATCAGAAAGGTGAAGTCATCCTTGGATGAATTGGTAGAGGAGAAGCAAGGGGTAAGGAACACCAGTTGAGTCCAATCCCCTGTCCTAAGGCAGAATTCAGCTATATTAAAACATTTCTGCCAAATATTTTTCTAACTTCTTCTTAAAAATTTCTATTAACATAGATTCCACCCCTTCCCTAGGCAATGTATTCCAGCATTTAACTGTTCTGACTGTGAAAAAGTGTTTCCTGATGTCTAACCTGAATCTTTCTCAGTGCAATTTAATCACATTATGCCTTGTCCAATCCATAGGAGACCCAGAAAGCAATTTATTCCCTTTCATAGCCCCAGGCAGCACAAGGTAAAACATGTTAGCATAAACCTCACTAAAAAGCATACAGTATGCAATGTAGAGAAGTTCAGAGTACTTAACTCAAGGAAATTTGTGTTGTTGGGAACATAAAACAATATCCTTCTCCTCCTCAGCAAAAACAAGGTAACTGGTGCATGGCAAAAAGGGGTAAACTGCAAGTCCCAAGACATCCCTGAGCTATTTCCTTCAGGGAAAAAAGCCCACCTACTTGCCTCCAAAATGTCTTACATTAAAAAAAAGAGACACTGAAAGCAAGGTGTCTCTAAAAGGATCCTACTGTCTCTAGAGTTCTCTTATTCCTCTGCTGTGCCAAGAAATCAGAAAGACCAATAAAAAGAGGGAAAAAAAGAGTTAAGAAAAGAACCTTTGTGGGCAGCTGTTAAAAGAAGGTTGGATGTCTATTTATTTATTTTTCTATGGGGGAACATTGATGCGAAGAGAGAAAAACAAAGAATTGCTTTTGGAGAAGTCCAAAAGCTCCCTGCTGACATGTTGGCCCCACCCTCCCCTCTCCAGTGCACAAGGACCCTTTTCAGAGAGAATCACCTGGCCCATAAATTCCAATTTATGGTAATTTAAGAAAATAAATTATGAACTCCAGCCTCCGACAGTGTTTAGAAAAGGCAGGATTAAGCACAGTGATTAAAAAAAAAGCATTTCCTTGCCACTTGACTTTGCAGGTGGGATTTCCTCCAACCCTCCCAGGTTTGTCACTTCAACATGCAGAGCCTTCAAGGGGTTAAACTGGCACAGATGGGGTGGGGGTTGCAAACACTGTGAAGGCTGGAGGAAGGGCAAGAGGAAATTAAGTGGCTTTTTTATTTTCACCTTCCTTTTTCTAGTTATCTGTAGCAAGCCCTCAGAGCACCTATATTTAGACTAGGATATATAAAGAGGCACAGATGGACACTTGACACAGGAACATTTCCCATTTTCTATTAAATTGACTAATTTTTAGCTTCTGCTCTGCTTTCTTCAGTGATCTGGGATTTGGCCAAGGACAAAAAAAAAAAAAAAGCTTTTTAGGGCCACTTACTGAATAGAGATCTTACCCGAGACTTAATTACAAATGTGGTGTTCCAAATTAGATAGGCAACGATGTTGGATTCAGCAGGGAGATGCTTCAGAAACCAGGGCCAAATACTTCAGCTTTGTGGGGAGAAGAACAGAAAACATGGGCACATCATATCCCTTTCATTCCTCCAGGGACCGCATGTCTTCTTCTAATTAGCATGTTATCCTCTTCTCATACAGGGGAAAGTTGGATTCTTCATCCCTACTCCTCTTCTGGGGGCACCAGAAGTTTACTCCTCAAATGGTCAGAAATTCTCTCCTTTCCAGTTTTAGTTTATTCCTGGCCACATTTATCTTTTTGCCTTCTGGAATGAAACATTTCTACTTCAGCTTAAATAGCTCTTCCCCTTCTGGCATCTTACTTTCTCCAACCTCAGCAGAGCCACGGAAACTTTCTTGACCCTTGTTTTCCTAAAAAAAAAAAAAAAAAAAAAAAAAAAAAGAAAGCAGTGTTCCCTCTCTTCTCTTAAGAAACAAGGTATCCAATGCTCTTTTTCTTCCCAAACTCCTATTTTATTCCTGTGCTAACATCAGTGTTCAGTGTGTAAAGAAACAGGCTGCAAGTCTGGTCATGAAACAAAACTGGCTACAGGATCCTACTCAAGACCACAGCACCAAGGCTGAGGTACCATGGATGATCTGGCAGAAAGTCCTGGGGGAGAAGCTCTGAAGGAGCTTCTGTCTTTGTCCAGTGTTTTGTGGCCTGCACCAAAGAACTGCTGTCAACACTTGCCTTCCTGGGATAACACTTTTTCCAAAGGTCCATGGTGCATACCGGAGTCCACACCTCACCAAGCCACATCAGCATGTCTTCCCTAGCAAGGAAATCCCATGAGAGAGCCCCTCTTCAGACACACAGAGTGTAGGTCAGGAGTCAGACTGCTTTCACCTTGTGTGGGGATAACAAAAGCTCCCCACACCAGCCAGTATGATTTTGTCATCCACATCTTCCTACCCTGACCCCCACCCTGGACACCCGCTCCTATAGTGCCACCCAAACCCTGACACCGTCTCAAAGCCCAGGAGTTTGTTCCTCTGGCTGCATTTGTGTCTTCAGCACTCCTGACCCAGGCTACATTCTAATTCCTACCAGTCCAGCCCACCTGGTTTTCGGATCATGCAGTGTCCACAGCCCGGGCAGTCGGAGCAGGGTCAGGGGAAGGGCCTGGGGAGCAGCGGAGGGGCAGCAGGGAGGGTGCAGGTAATGTGTCTGGGGCTGCTGTGACCACAGCCATGAAGGAAAGGTGTGGGCTCCTCTGAGTTCAGAAAGACCAGACACTGGTGATGATACATGATGGAAAGTGTGCTCTGGCCAAGGCTGAGCTTGGCCAGAACATTACCCTGACATCAAGTTTCCATTATGTTTTTGTTGCCATTTCCAAGTACAATTGTCTTTTTCCTGGGAGAGAGGAAGTGTTGAAACCATAACATTTTCATTTCCCATCTGGCATTTCTGTGGGTTTTTCTAAAAATTGAAGGTGGGGGATGGTGGGGGGAGGCGGGGAGAGATACCTGTTTGCTTGTTTCCTTGAATTTCTTTATCTTCTTTCTTTTCTCTCTGTCATTCTTTCAAATAAAATTAACTTTTTTCACTGTCACAACTCTCTCCCCTCCCCTTTCACTTCCTAACCAGATTTGACCCGTATTTTTTTAGGCATAAATTAATAATTTAAGATGCCCAATTTAGCATGCTGGACTGAGTCTATTTTCCAGAAGACAAATGTACCACATTTTATTAAAACCTAGTTCCTGGATTCTCTCTCTCAATATGTCCAACAGTTATTCCATGAATGCTATTCTTCCAAAATACAGAGTGTCAAAATATCCAATAATTTCAGAAAGCATTATCTTTGTATAGTGAAGACAGTAATCTGAACTCTTAAACAAATGAAATTTATTCCTTAAAACAACCCCAAAAACTCAAGAGATGCCAGCATATTTATTCATAAACAAAACTTCTCTAGCACACCCCTCAACTTCCCAACAAGCAGTTTTGTGAGTGAACTTTATAGTATGACATCAGTGAACAGATGGCAGGCATAGCTGTTGGCAGAGTGATGAGAAAGCTGGCCATTTATAATGGAAAATGTCCTGATAAAATGGAATGCGCTTATTTTATTCCACGGTAATGTTTATAAAATTCCTTTCCTGAGGCTTCTTCGAAGATCTTTTCATCGTTATTGCATTATTATTAATAATAAAACATATAAAGGAAAAAATGTGCATAACAAATGACATTTTAAATACCCCAGAGAGAAAAGGAAAGGTTTTCAGCACTGTTAGGGTTGATTCCATTGTGATGATTTGTTACAACCTTTACAGTTACAGTCCGTGATGGCACGGACATTTCTCCCAACAGGGTTAATTGTAGAATAACAGTCAATAACTGGCAGGCCTTCCCCTGCAAGGGACAACACTGGAGTGTGAAGGCATGCACAGATGCTGCCAAATCTCTGTACCTTGAGACTCTCTGAATGCTGATGAGCCTCAAGTCGTTCAAAGGCAGACTTTCAGCTGGATTTAATTCAAGATAGGTCCATTATGTAAGCAGTGGGGAACAAAGCTGGGCCTTCAAAAAACTGTACTGTTGAGGAATAGTTTTTGCCTTGAAAAGCCAAATCCAGGTAGTGCAATCTAATTTAAATTAAATTAATTCTAATAATATTTTCTGGAAATTTCCAGTAATGGCACATGACACAAAGCTGGGAAGGAAAAGATTCCTCTCACAGATAACCACTGGAAATCCTGCACTAGTGCTTGACAGGAGGAGACACAGGATGAACTGAGGGTGGGATTCCTCAACCCACCACATTGCTGAGTCACAGCACAGAGAAAGGAGACCTCCTACTCCTCCACATTCTACCCTATTTGCCTTAATTCCAGGAGCTCAAAACCAAATAGGCTTTGCTGAACTTAAAATGTCTTACAAATTGATTTCACTTTGATAGGACAGGATGAAGAGGTGTGGTTTGACTTAATTCAAACACGTTTCCTTCGTACACAGCCCCAACAAACCAAGAGAGAAATCAGTGACAAGGTTTAAGATAGCATAAAAGCAAATTAAGCAGGGGAGCAATTTATAACAATAATAGAAGGATTATCATCAGATAGTTCTTATCAGTCCTTATCTTCCAGCTTTTTATAAAGCAGCTGATATCATTATTGTCATTGTACAGACAGTGAAGCTGAGGTCAAGAGAGATCAAACAACTGATGAATGGTTGCCTTGCCAGACAATGATAGAGCTACAAAGCTGCTCATTCTTTACCTGTTGCATTCTGATACACTGCATCCATCAGAATAAAAATCTGACAAAATATACTTTGTCCCAAGACAAAAAGTTAGGAGTCAAAAAGCTTGCCATCTTTCAGAGAAAAACCACCTCAGTAGACAGACTCCCTTTCCAATCTATTTAGCAATATAAAACAGAGAGGGCAGCTACGATCCCGTGCTATCCACTTACAACCAACAGGCAGTGACCTTCTGGCGTGTTACAGCAACATGGTTAAACAAACAACTTGCTGTTCCAGCCCCCCTTGGGTCAGATTCCTTGGTGGGGACAATCTATTTCCAGCATTTCCATATCCGGATCTGGAAGTCATTATATCCACCTATTCCTACAGTGAGCCACCCTGAGTATATCTGAAGTTTCTATCTCATCCTGAACAACATGCCAGAGACCAGCTGTGCTGGAGGAAACTTGTTTTCTAGTAGATTCTCAGACTCAAATCTTCTTAGGCATGAAACACCAGCTAGTCTGGATAAACTGGATGCTGAATTCACAACAAGTTCCAGGGTCATGCCTGAAATCCAGCATATTACAATTTTATGCTTCTTCCTGCTTCCCTCTTTTCACAATTCTGAGATGTCCTCAATTTACCTGCAGATATATTAAGAAATTTCTTATCTTTTGGGCAAAACCTCAACTTGGAAAAGCCACAGGAACTATAAACTATACTTCAGCAAATTGCCTTAAGCTCTCCAGCTCACTGTGGTTTGATGCCCTGCCTAGTGGACCATTCCTAGTCCTCAAATTAATCTGCAAAATATTTTTTTTAAATTTCTTTCCATCTGCAGCATTTTCTGTTCCATCTCCTCTATACAGCTCTGCTTCTCTGAGACAATAATTGTAATAACAATAAAATATAACAGCAACAATAGTGTGCCTAATTTCAGGCTCTACTGTGGTCACTTCCCTGCTCAACATGGGAGAGAGACACGGACATGGGCACCAAGTTTCATCTCTCTCCTGCCAAGGATCCAATATCCTGTTCTCAGCTCACACATTTTGGATCTGCCACTGTTTCTGCCAAAAAAAAAGAGCTTCATTTTACAGGAGAGGAATGAGGAAAAATAAGAAAGGGAGAAGATGAGGAAGAAAAATTTTTAAAGGGCAGCCAAGATAATTCCTCCTGGATATTTTGATCTTTTTAAATAATTTTTTTCTTGAAGAAACTATATTCTGATGGCCCTCTGCAGGAGAGTGCCTAGTGGAACATAATCCTATCACCTGGGAAGAAAAAAGGTGCAAGATAATATTATTCTTTTCTAACTCTAAGAAAAAAGAAACTTTTGGATGAGAAAACCCTGCTAGGAACAAGAAGAGATTAACCCCTGTCAGGTCTATTGCAGAGCATTCTCTCAGATACGGGCAGAGATACAAACTAATTTCAGAAATGTGTTCAGGTGAAAGAAATCCCACCAGTATCCAGAACCAGTGACTGAAAACCGTTTCCCAGAAATTCCTTTTTGCTTTTATCCCCACTGCCAGAAATCATGTCACCAATTCAGGGCACTGCAGTGTCTCCACCTCTGTTCTCTGTTTGCTCAGATCTACTTCCAGCCATCCTGTGTTCATACCTAAAAGCTCCTTTGTGCATCATCCAAAATCAGGTACTTGTTCCCTAGAGGCATGGTCCTCTCCTGTCTCCTTTTTGGCTGGGATGGGCATGCAGCTCTAGAGCTCAGGAAACAAAGCTTACAACTTCAGGATGAAAAGCAGTCAAGACCATTTCTTCCACTTTGTTTGCCAGGGTATTCCTAGTCTGAGCCCTCCCAATCTGTGTGAGTGTCAGAGACCTGCTCTGGTATGCAAGGAGGTAGCACTGAGATGCATCATCCTGAAGATCCAAGTGAAAGTCATAAAGGCTCTTTGACTCCGCAGCTTTCATGGAAAAACTCCAGGTTTACACCAGGTTTGGCAAGAGCAAATAGAGTGACTCTTTTATTTCATTTCCTGAATTTAGTACTGCTTCCAATTCATGTTCCCAGTCTGTACCCTACTAAAACTCCAGACCTTTAAGTTCTGTTTTCTGTAGAGCTGTATTACTTACTCCATGCTAGTTGGGACAGTCCTGTAAAGGTCTGACTTGGTTTGTTGCCATTCTCTTAGTTCCAGTTTCTTTTGGAAGTAGGTCTCAAATAGTGAAATTCATTCAGGGTTATAGAAAGCTCAAAAAAATTATTTTTTTAATGATAGATTTTTAGAATAGATACAGGCCTCATACCTAGTTTTCCAGCTGAAGTGATTAAACCCATGGTTTAGGTCCTACAGCTGGCTTGAATTTGACCTCCATTGCAATGACAACCTACAAGAAGAATGGAATGAAATAACAATTACGAAACACCCTGATTTTTTTATCTTTGCTGAACAATTCAAGTGAGGTTCTGTTTAACAGATTGCAGTGAGATTCTGCAGCAGTCTCAGTATCCATAAGCACTTGTCCCCTGTTCCCAGGTACTTATGTTTAGAAGATCCCATCTGGTCTTCTTATATGGTATCAGAATACATTTAATACATGTCCTGATCACTCTGAGACTTCTGTGTTTATTGACAAGGAATTTTAAAATGTTCATTAAGGAAAACCAATTCATTTTAAAATACCATCCTTCTGAAGCAGCAGCTGAAAAGCTTGCAGTCTGAACAGCATTTCTTGAAGCTCAAAAAGAAGAAGAGCTGTGATTTTGGTCACATTACTATGATAGCTGAGCCAGTAACCAAAAATTCAGAAATTAGTGTAAAATGATGCCACTAGACTATGAAATTCAACTATTGTGCTGTTGACATTTTCTTGCCATTGTGAGCTTAAATAGAATCAAAATGTCTTTAGTCATTTAGACTTTACTTCAGATACAGCCTTATTTTCATTTCAATGTTGTTGATGTATGAAGTTGTAATACTGTCCACGCATGTTTCCTGTCAATAACATTAAGAAAAAAGCTATTTATAGATCTTCCCTGTTAAAAAATGCTCCATAAAAACCAAGTAGTTTGTTTACAATGATAACACAAATGGCTCCACTCTCCAGCTCAGTTCTAGCCCTTTAAATTCAGAAGCCCAGCTCTGCAAAGTTCAGTTTCCTAGCAATAATATTCTGCTCTATGCTTCTGAGCATACAGCCAGCACTGGCAATGCCTGACATAGCCTTATTTAGGCAGAGCACAGGAACAGCCTAGAGTCACTCATGCCCCCAAGGCTCAGACCAGATTAGAGGTTCTGATATGGGACTTTGCAGCCCTTGGGAGCCCAAGTAACCCAGCAGTGACTGCATTTGGGGAGGATTTGTGTGCCAGATTAACTCTGTCTCTTTAACACAGGGATCTCCACACTATTGTGCTATTCCTTGGTAGGTAAAAGAGCTTTACACCAGGACTTTATATACACAGTCTTTGACTGCTGAGCCAGGGTGTGATTGTTATTTGTAAGCAGACATGCAGAAGCTTCTCAAAAAGATTTAGCACAAGACCGGGTGCTCTGGTTCTCTGATGTGTTGGAACAGAGAGCGGATCATCCACCAAATCATACAAAAAATAATTTCTTTTGCATCTTGTGGGGGTGTCAAAAAAACTTTTTTTTATAATAGTGATTGCCTCCTTCTCCATGTGACACTGCAAAATGTCTAACCACAGATAAAAGCACAATCTATCCTATCTCACTTCCTTCAAAGTTCCTTCTACCACTTCTCCCTAGTGCTATATTTTCCCTGCCCTGGCTCCAGTGATGACTTCATTAGATTCACATTCAGGCCTTATTTGATTCAGCCAGGTGTTACTTGTATGTCTAGATCAGAGCTACACAGAAAAGGAGAGAAATCTCTGCTTCTCCAGAGAGTGTTTTTATGCCCCTTCCACCAAATTAGCACTGACAGAAAGGAGAAGGGGAAGGGAGTGACACATTTGTCCATACTGCTCTCTGCTAAGTGAACACATGTCTAAACTCCCATTACAGGATTTTGCCCTGTAATTAAAGCATGGCTCAATCCAGCATTAGAAAGCTAATGTGGCTGAAATTAAGACAGGAACATTTTCAACCTTCACTCAGCACTTATTCTAGCAAAGTCAGTCCAGAAGGATTTTATCAGTCCACAAGTTTTCTTAGGTCTTTCTCAGGGAGGTCAAAAACAAAGAAACAAATCCATCACTGGAACTGAATTTCCATCCCAGCTGGATGCTGTAGAAACTGTTTCTGTATCCCATCATTCCCCTATTACCTTCTGTGTCTTGTAATAATATATTCAGGTAATACAGCCTTCATTTCCCTTGCACATTTTTCTCTCTAATTTCAATATTTCTGATTTTACACCAGACTGTGTGGGTGTGGTAGATCATTTATTTTGCATCCCATTGAGTTTGAGAACTTCCTGCAATCTCCAAGCAATGTTTTTAGCCCCGCATTCCCCTCTCTAAGATATTAGCATAACCTAGCAGAGAGGGGTAATTTGGGACTCCCACAACACTGTCTTGTCTTTTTCTCTTATCAGTCCTCAAGGTGAAACTTGGACAATCTCCAGCCTTCTCCCCTTTAAATTAATTGGAATAAAATAGATAGTCTGGTCCATTGTTCTTGCTAATGCTTCGTGCTCCTCCATCCCTCAAACAGCTTTGATGTCATCTAGTTCCACTTGAAGGGGAAAGAATGTGTTTGGAAATAATTAACAGGCTAAAAATTACTTTGTCAGAACATTTGTGTTATTGAATTACTTGCAGCTACCAGCTTTAGAGAGCTGAGACAGTGGTTGGGTACAACTAGAGCCCTTTAAAGGGAAAAAGAAGAATGGCCTTTTGGTGCAGCACAAAGTTGTCCTGAAGAGGGGCATGTTAATCTCCTGATTCTGCCTCAAAACTCTCATGTTACCTCAGGAACATCACCTAGTCTACCTACAATTCAGCCCCTCACACAAAATCCCCCTGGTGACTCTTGACTCATTATAGCATAAGCAAATATTAACATTACAACAGAGCTGTCTCTTAACCTGCATTCCTACCTCATCCAGAATAAGAGTCCTGGATTGTGTCAGTGCCTCTGGGCACTGCTTTAATACAAATAATTCTCAAGTCAGAAGTCTCTCTTTCTTCCCTCTTATATAGAGCATTGTTATTTTGAGGAGATGCAATAATAAATCTGCCAGCCTTTATAACAAGGACTGTGAGCAATCAATACAAAAAAGTCAACTAACATATGGCTCTTTCTTCTGCAACTACAAAGCAGAAATAAAGACACTTCTTTTGCCCCTCTACAGCTGATTTAGAAACTCAGATCACTTAGTCTCTTGTTTCATTGTGAGAACAAGCATATATATATATATATATAAGATTGCTTTAAAAGTACACTTTGGTATGGGATAATTTCACAGTAAAGAAAAAGTTCTGGCCTGAATAAATTGCATTTCATGCCTGGATTTTCAAGCATTTGAGCTATCTCACCCCTGCAACTAAGATAGCTGTTCCATCAGCTGCGCCAGGATCTCGCCTGAGGCTCTTGGAGATTTAACCTTCTCAAGCCACGGTGAAGAGCCTAAGATCAGATTTAGAAACCCAGTTTACCCTCTGCACTCCTTTAAACTTATGCTGTGGTGGATCAGATGAGCTGTTCTGTGCCTGAGCAATTGTACAGACAAAAACATGCACATACAACACATTTAGTCAACAGGAAACCAGACTTGACAGCAAAAGCGGAGAGCCTAGAGAAACAAACAAAAAACATCTTTTAGCAGAGCCCCATTTTCAAGAGCCTCCATTTTCCCTTCAAGCCCTTAAAGCTCCCTACTTCCTCCTTCATCCCTTCTAAATCAAAGCTGGACCTGGCAATATCTATGGCTCAATGTTACCTCCAGTGCTTGTGTTTCATTGCCCTTGCATTTACCTTCAGCTTAGGCCAGCTTGTAGCCTGTGAGTGTTTGTTAGAGAAGGGTTGATAGTGCTTTTGTGGAAGGGGCAGTGCTTCATTCAGGAAGAAAATAAAGAAAAGTAAGAATGTCTTTTCTTTCTACAGAGCTCTGTCAAAGGCCTGTTGTAGCAAAAGAAAGTGTTTCTGTAAGGAAGCAGAAGAAAATCTGGTCAGTCCTAGATGCCTGAAAGCCTGGTAGGCAAATTTTGTCTGCTGCTGTTTTATTGCTAACTTAGTCTCTGCTATATGACTCCTAAGAGGGAGTTGCATTTATTAGTCAGAATGCTCTCTTAGGCTGGTTCTTATTTTTTCACTAATTTGTTTCATAATAAAATCTTTATTGTATCTGTTCATCTTATGCCTGTTTCATATCTCTATACCTTCAGTTGAAGGGAAGGGCGGAGTACTCAATGTGAAGGAGCAGCAAAGATGAAAAATCCACAAGTAGTGAGCAAAAGAGGTTTTGGCTGCAGTGGGTGGGGAAGGATGGGTTGTCCTTGACAACTAATGTAGCCAAGCCTGGTATGTGTGAAAGCTACTTGCTTGTCTTTGAGCTCCACAAAGGAAATTTCTGGTGTTTGAACTGAGAGGCACCCAAAGCCATGCACCATGATTCAGCACCCTTTTTTTTCCTGTCTCTGAAGAGAGCTGTAAGCTCTGAACACAGATCATGCTGCTAAATGAGTTTGCTGTATGTGTATTATATCCGGTAGTGAACACACTTCTATTAAGCTCAGCTGTGTTGTATTTATTCTGTTGAAAAACAAAGGAATGCTGTGCCTTCCAAAGGAGTTAATCCCCTGCCTGTGACCCTGTGGTCTGCCTCAGAAGCTATAGTTAAAGCTCTGCTTTTAACCACATCCTCTGCGTGTTGTGTGTTGAGTTTGTGCTGTTTTGTGTTTCCTTCTCTCCTGATTGTTAGGAGAATAAAAGGTGAGAAGGAAGCCATTGGGAAGTGTGGCTAAGGAAAGGAAAATACAACTTACCAGCCAGACCACCCAGTTGTCACTTACTTGGAAGGTGTCAAAACGCAAGCTGAGGTTGCCATCACAGCAGACTTTAAAAAAATTGGAAATTCAGTTCAGTGTGTAGGGGGAAAACAATCTTAATGGTTAAAGTGAGAGATGGGATCGGAAAACTTCGAGGGTCGGGCATCATAGCAGGACACATAAACATGAATTTCTAAATAACGTCTGTCAAGTGCTGATGTCCTGATTTGAACCCTCAATGGTAGCTGAGAGGCAGCACAAAGTGTTTGCTGTGTACCCCCCCAGCACACAGGCACCCCCCATGCCCCCACGGCCTGTGTATAGCTGTTCTCTCTTTCTGCTTCGCTGTGGAATTCTTCTTTGAACTTTCGTTCTCATTATTTTTGGACTTGTCACTTTGTTTGGAAAGATTTATTTCCACTGTTCCTTCTCTGTTCTTTCCTTGCCTCTTCTCCTCTGGATGCTTTTTTGGCAAAGCCTATTGCTATTTTTTATGACTTTGTGTACTGTTTCAAAACAGTAAAATGTTTTTGAAGCAAGATGATCCTGTGTTGCTATGCTCATGCAGTAGCTCCTCCACCTCTGCTCCTTTTTGAAAGACTTGTGCTGTACTTCTGGTTTTCAGTGCTCATTAAGAAAACAAGACACTCCAAATTATAAAACTAATAAAAAATCCACTCTTCCATGTATCGTGATGTTACTGAGTTTTTTACTTCCCTACATGACAGCAAGCCAGATGTCATTTTGTGATCACAAGCATTTACCCACAGACCTGAGTAAAAAGGAGCCTTCCTGATACTTCTGCCAGGTGAAGTTGAATTTAGCTGAAATTGGTGGCGTAAGAGGGACAGCTGGCCAGTGTGATTTCTGAATTGCCACTTCCTCTGGACACCAGGACTAAGACTAAAATGTTTGTCTTTGGGCATTTTAGATCATGTTGTACCATCCTAGAAAAAAGTGAACCAATTTCACTTGGAAGTTGGAAGCAAAGATCTTAATCTAATTTTAGTACCACAAAAATCATGCCAATTTATAAACAGAAATGTAAATAGATTTGACTGGCTGAAATTATTTTCCTTTAGTACTCTGGGTTGAGGCTTGTCCTGTGTCTGCAGGCTCCTACAGAAAGCTCTTGAAAACTCTTCACTTTATTCAGTACACTAAATGGTAGCAATAGACATTTATATCAAGATTATTTGAAGAAGTATCTCTGTGTACTTAACCAGTATAGCTTGAATGTTAATTTTATATAGAGATGGGCCACAAAGCTGAGTTTGGTGCCTATAAAGACAATGAAAACAACTATTTTAGTTGTGTTTCTAGAGCTAATACTTGTGCTTCTGAATTTTTTTTTTTCCTGAAATTGAGGTATTTTTAGAAATAGTCTATTTCTCTTTTCTGCTTGTCAATTTTTTTGTTTGTTTGGAGAAATGTTTTTTGAGGTGCTGAGGTTGCTACACAATACTGGTCTGTCTTAAGGGCTTAATTGTTTGGATGCTATAGAAAAACCCTTATAAGTAGATGTAGGTGCAGTCTGGCTGGTTGATGGAGTGACAAAATGCTGGAAATACATATTCACAGCTTTCCAGAGGTGTGGAATGGAGGGACCACTGTGACTTTTTGAGGAGAATTGCAACAGCATGGCCCAGAAGGAGAGTAGCTTCCTGATTTGGACTTGTAATGAATGTTAATAAAGGACAGCTAAATGTCAAATTTCAGAACCAAGAAAGATATTAGGTCACATCATGTAGTTACCTACAGAAAGCATCATACAATCCAATCTGGGAAGATCTCATGCTTCTTTCAAAGGTAACAATTTCTTGCATCTTTTAAATTTGAAAGTTTTAAAAGAACTTCATCCCTCTCAGTTATTTAAACTTTCTTCACACTTTCCACCTGACATTCTCTTGTGACATGTTTTATCCCTATACCTTTCGCTGACTCAATGCTGACTGAAATACCTCTTTTTCCCTCCTGATGAATGACTCAAAACTATTACTAAACAAAAGCTTAATTCCACTTTTAGTAGGCTATCTCCTGCACCTGCTTCCTCTTTCTTGAAGAGCACAAGCCAGAACACTGTACACTCAGGTGTGACAAGTATACAATCTAAGAAAAGAGGATTGTGGACAACTCGGGAGAAAATGATGAATTCATCCCCTTTTGGTGGAAAGGGACATCCCAAAATGAGAGCAACTCTGTCAACAATTGTAGTGCTGTAGCAATTTGAACCAGACCCATGTACACCTGCAAAAATAATTTGTGCAGCAGCCACTGGAGGGGTAATAAAGATTTTTTTTTTTTAATCCAGTCATTGGTAGAATGAATGGATATTGTCAAAAGAATCCCTTTCCTGTATTAAAAATAAGCATGTCTTGCTTCAGCTTCTGCAAGACACAAATGCCCCAATCATTTCCCCTTCCTTTCTGGAACTCAGAACAGGCTTTCAGGGGCAAAACAAAGAAGTTCAAATTCTAGTGAGACCTGTGGAATGCAGCTCACAGTGAGTATTATACAGAGGGTCTTCAGGCAACCAGGAATTTCCTCTGGAAAGTGAAAAACAACTCTCATCTGAAGAAATAAATTTAAATAAGCTGAAGGTGAAAATGTTGGAGTTTGAAATGGGCTTTGTTAATGGTCTACAGGGACAGAAGCTGTGAGAGAGGAATGGCTGTCCATCACAGCTGTTAAGGGATTCTCCTGTTATTTTGCCTTGTGGTGTGGAGTTTGTGGCTCAAACAGTTTCAAACCCAAGGAAATGTCTGTATTCCCTGAATCAAATAGGACTACTCATGTTTTTGGGAGAACATTTGCAGGCCTCAGACTGCAAATGGTGGGGCTGCCTGCAGTGGAAGTGCAGGCAGAGAGAGACCAGGCAGAGGCACAGTCTACTATGGCATGTGCTTCCCACACAGGAATGATGGATTTTTCTTGGGCACAAAGGACCCACAGACAAAAGGGAACGTGTGTGGCTTTAGTGTCTCCACCGTATGAGCTAAAACCTTGGGGCTAAATGCCCTCTCAAAGAACTTTAGAGATCAGGTTTGTGGTCTCATCCAAGCTTTCTATTGCAGAAGAGGTGCAACTGGTCCTGAGGAAAGCTTGCACTTGTATGTATGTGGTGGTTTGCCCCAGAACACCTTTCAGATTTTCCTGATAGAATTGGCTTTCTCCTGTCTGTATATCCTGCAAGGAAGGAAGGGGATGGCACTGTTTGGGATCCAACATCATCAGTCTCAAGTCTTCATTCTCATGTGCTTGCAGCATGGAAAGCTGGCATGTTAACACTCTTAACTTAATAAGCCCCAAAATAGCAAGATAATGGGTGATTAGTGCAAATATATAAAAGGCTGCTATTTTATCAAGATGCTTTGGAGAAGAAGAGGGTTTCCTGGGAAGAACATTTTCTTGAGCATCAAATGCAAGTTACTGCCCACTGTACTTTTTGAACTCTGTAAATTAAGTGTGGGTTTGCCCTTTGCTCAAACAACCCTCAGCTGTTTGCCCTCCATGCCCACCCTCTCCTCTAGTGTCCAGCACAGCATCTGCCACCCAATCACCAATCCTGCTTTAGACACCCAGCCTTTGGTTCATTTCTAATCAGTTGCAGGGATGAGGGAATCCTGTGTTTGGCAGGGCTTGTTTCAATCCTGTTTGATTTTGCTTAGCTCTCATAAAGTTGATCCCGAAGGGCCCTGTCCATTGCATCAGCTTGCTGCTTGCTTTCAGCTTCCATGCCTTTGCTTGCTTGCAGGCAGTCACCCAAGAGCAAAGTCAAACAAACTAGGCTACCAGGAGGCCAGCCAGAGGCTGTTCTTGCAAAAGAAATTTCACCCATCTTACCCAGAAAAGGGTGGGGAAAGAGACAAATTCTCTATTAAACTGCTGGCCAAGGGACATCCTGAATACTCCTGTCTCCCTTTTGAAACAAATATAAATAATTTATTTTTGTTATGGGGGTGGAGGGACCTGTTACAGACACAAAAATTTTACTGCTTGTTTTTTCAATCTAAACTTCAGCTGCCAGCATTTCAGGGCTATGTCACAGCCAAAACAGAGGGAAAATAAATAAATAAATAAAATAACCACAAATTTAACAGTAAAGCTGCAAATCTGAAACATTCTTAAGTTAAAGAAAGCCAGATGTAAAGGAGTTAAAGGAGTTATGGTCAAGCTATGTTTTTTCTTTTTTTGGTTTGTTTGGGGATTTTTTGGGGTTTTTTGTTTTTTGGTTTTTTTGGTTTTTTTTTTCTTGTGCTACTGTTGTACATAATCACAGTCTTCACTTAATGAAATAAGGCACACTATCTCATTTGTATTTCTTTAACTCGTGGAGTCTCCTCCTCTTCCAGTCTGGGTAGATATTAACAAGGGAAGAAATGGGAGAAGAGAAATGCTGTCTACCTGCATCAATGCCGTGCCACAATGTTCTCCAGGAGCTGATGCCAGCAAGCCCCACTCAGCTCTGGCACACCAAGCAGTAGCACAGTGCACACTAAGAGCAGGGAGGGGATTGGAGCAGGCTCCCAGGCTCCTTGTGTGTTGAAGCTGCTTGAGAATTTAGTTGCCAAACACTGGCAAATTTTCTCTTAAGCCAGTGTGATTTTTTTAACTTTACAACTTGACCATATTTATATATATTTTTGTTTTTCACATTGATGGTATAAGTGCCATCTGTGAGACCACAGCAGTCCTTCTGTCAAATTTTACATTCCTATTCTAAGCAAAGGCGTTACAGTTTTTCAATGGAACTGTTGTTTATTTCTTTTTTAACTTGGACAAAAAGATGTCTTCAATTTTCCTTGGGAGTAGAACTGTTTTAGCTGAAACTTCAAATAAAATAATTCTGAAGCAGTATCATGGAAAACCTCAGGTTAAGCCATTTCAGTATGATAGTTTTAAAAGCAATGATAAAACAGACCTTTCTTCAAGAAAAAAAAAGTTAAATTCTATCTTTATTTCCTATGCTTACAGAACATGGGGTGATAGGGCTTTTTAGGGAACCTCATGCAAACATTCTGTCTGTGGGAATAAGACCAATCCTGCCACTGATTGCTATGGAAGGTGAAGATCTCTATAGCCCTCAACTTCTTCAGGGGTATGGAGAACATTTAAATACAACCTTGCCTGATGCCAAGTGCAGGAAAGACTAAGGTCTATATCCATCCCTCAGTTCCCAGGTGACACCAAAGGATGAGGTCACTCAGATGCTCTCTACTGACCTCAGCTGTGGCTTGGTGACCTTCATCAAGCCCTGTGAAAGCACTGAGCCTGAGCAATCCCTGTCAGCAATCCACAGCTCTACACAGTCCTGCCACCTCTGCTTGGAAAATTCCCTTGGCTTTGCTTCCTCAGAAACTTTATAAGCTCCACAGAGACTGTAACTCCAATGGCTCAAGTCAGCAAACCCACGCTGTTCATCCATCCCCAAACACATTGCTCATTTTGAGAAAGAAAATGGAATTAAGAGCTTCCTTTAATATATGAATATACTTTTTAAAAAGCAAAAATAAGGAAACAAGCATTGGAGGCAAGCTGAAAATATTTTTTGAGTTTTATTGCCTCTGCTTGAATCAAACCATTTAGACTAGTATTACTCTTTCCGATATATTTATGAGTATGTTCCTGCCATGGCCCATTTATGACATGGGAAGTGTGTGAGGCACATGTGCCTCAGGGCCCATTGCCTGTGGGGTCTCTGCTGTTTGGCCCAAAGAACAGGCTAATAGCCATATTTTCTTTGTCTTCATTCTCATAGAAGCAGAAATTGGATTTGAGGTGAAACATCTGGCTTGTTTGGGTAAAAGTTATCTCCCCTTTCCTAATGGCTTTTGATTTTTTTTTCCTTTAATTTCCTAAACTATTGCCCCTTTTTAGAGTAAAGGCCTTATTTGAAGACACTTGGATTTTTCTATCTGCTTCAACAAGACCTTGGACCAGGCTCTAGATAGCAATACAGATTTCATTCCACATCCTTTGTAACTGTTCTTTAGTGATCCCTAGTGAAAATGCCTTGTGCATTTCCTGAAGTGTTTGCTATAGCCCTTCCTACTGCATGTGAACACGTGCTTCCTTCACAAGTCTCCCATTCATACCAGCAGCATCCTAGACAATATACAACATTTCTGGGAGTTTGTATGGGTCATTTCCCCTGGAGACAAAGATCGTGGTGGACTGAGGGAAAAGGGCTGTGACGCTGATTTTAACGCCTTGCAGCACTGACAGGCACATGTCAGTTGTATACAGAAATAAAAAGGAGCCTGCATTCTATTAAAGTCTCTACCAGATCATTAAGAGCTCAAAATTTGCAAGAAATTATTTCTTCCAAACCTGCATGTGATCTACTGCTTGAACAAGTTCCCCAAGGATGTGCTCATGGCCCAAGTGACCAGGACAGCAGCATTACAGACTGAACTTCTTCCTTCCTAAACAGCAGGCTTTGGACAGAAATTTAATGTTTAATACCAGTTCTACTGGCTGACAGTCTCTGGCATGCAATCTCCCTACAAACCTAGGGCTGAAGAAATTTTTCTTTTGCTTCAAACAATGGCATCCTCTACATATTAGCAAAAAATAAATCTTGCATGTCTGGTATTCAGAATGACTTTCTACATCCAGTATTTCTACTGGAAGACATTGATTCTACTTAAACACTAACCTCTAGCCAAATTTTATTTAAATTTTACTTGGCATTCAGTCACTAGTAAGGTGGATGGACACACTCTTAGGCATGTATTGCTCTGTCCATACAAGGATTCCTTTCTCTGGGGGAGGAAGGAGTGCCAGAAAGCCTTGAAATATAGCTATTTCACTGGGTATATTTGAAACCCAGTGTTGTTGAGCCCATTTTGCATCTTGCTCAAGTTTCCCATCAGCCATGTGTACACACACTCTAACAACTCACATATTGTGGCAGCTTTGAGAATGGCTCAGCTGCAGGGCCTTTCATCTCTGCCCACCTGCCCTCCCTTCTTCATTTACAAACCTGTAAAGCTGTCAATGTTAAAAAATCTTGCTACTTGACTTTGTTTACACTAGTTCTCTCACTGTCTCAGAATTGAGCTTAGGGTATAACCCTGAACTTATACATTGATTTTGCTTTTACTTCATCTGTGCACATTTTCATTTCTCTAATCTTAACCATTACTCATATCCTCCTTGTCTCCTCCCCCGAACAACAAAGTGAAGTGTCAATATGGTTTCTGGTTTCTCCCTACCTTCAATTATCCTACCTTAAGGTAAAGACAATTTGGTCTAAATTAGTAGAACTAACAATCAAAATCAGACTTGGTTTCTAAATCAGTTGTTAAAATTCTATTCCAGGACTCTTTGCTCTCTGTGCTGGCTCTCTCATGGTCTCTTTCTACCTACAGAGAGTAGCTCTGAACCCTTGAACCCAAGTACTCCAGCTTTTAACCTTTTTCCTGTATTCCACACCCTCCTGCTGAGCCAGTAGATACTTGTCTGATGTTATAAATCCATGTAGGGTCTCCACTCATCTGAGCATGAAGCCTCCTGTCTTGTTCCTCTCTATGCAGTTAAGGAACCATTTCCTATCTGTGCTAGCCTTATCCAGGGGTGTAGCTTACATGACTTCTCTGGAGGTTTAAAGAACCAGAACAATCCTTTGTAACCTGTAAAGATTTACTCCTATAAAAGACACATTCCTGAAACCTGCACTGGAACAAATAGCCAGTAGGAATACCTGCAGGTTTTGCCACTGTTCTCTATTGCCAGACTACCAACGTACAAAGAAAAGAAAATCATTATGCACTTCAAAGTGAGTCAATTCAGTGGGAGTAAATGTTTGAAGAATATTCTGTCCCTTCTCCCTTGCCTGCCAGCATAACTGAAGCCTGGAGGAAATTTCTAAAGCACGTGGAAATCTAGAAATCAGGTCTATGTGGAAAGATCAGTTACATTTTCACATAAGCCTTTGGTTTATTCACTAATTTCTTTGTGCAGACTGTAGAATTTCCCTGTCTTTCTTGGTTTTGACCCAGGTGTACCAGATGGCAATAATTTGAACCCTGGGTTGTGGAAATTCATACATTTTTGTAGAAGGAGCTATCAGCAGAAAGCAATGGCTGGAGCTGCCTTGCCAGCCACTGTGAAAGGAAAGCCCTTTCTCTGCACAATGCTATTTGATTTCCTAGAGTAAGGCACTGAGGTAGGGCATCCTCAGGAGGGCCCATGATCATCTGGTTTTAGGAAAATAGCAATTTCCATCTTATTTCTCCCAATTAAAACATTTATTTTTAAATAACTCCCCTCTTTCTTGGCTTTGAGTCCATCTGGTTTTGTTTCCTATGTTCAGAGGATCATATAGGAGGAAGTGGGTGGTCATCCAGCTAGAAATAACACCATGCTGTCACACCATCTGACTGTTTTCTGAGATCCTCCCAAGCATATTGCCCAAAAGTGACCTCCAGACTACTTATGTGCTAGTGGGGATTAAATGTTCAGACAAAACGTGTGAGCAACAGATGAAGCTGTATTGTAAGAAGCTGTTCTCCAAGGACATTCCTCCACTTGTCTCTTGAAAAAGATCTGAAACAACATCTGGACGAGGATTTTTGTCACGTGACTTTAAACATGCTGGCATTTGACTTCAGTTAATCAGTGACACATTCTGATAGCTCCTACAGGCTAAGGATTTTATTTATATTTTAGATTGTATTTATTGTCCATTAATAAAGTACTGCATAATAACTCAAACCACATTTATTGAGGCTGCTGCAATTATGTAACAGGCTATTATGCTTCTAATACGTAGCTGGAATCACTCAATTACATATGAATTAAAGTTTTCTAGTTTACAAAGAAGCCAGGAGTTGTTAGCATGGATTTGTTGTTGGTAACCAGAACAACACCATGCTCTGGAAATGGTGTTTTTCCTAGGTGACAGCTGCCCACAATTTTGGTTTACCTTCTTCTTCTTGACTTGTACAGATCACCTGAAAAAGGAAAATGAGGGAAGGTAGAGAGGGACAGGAGGCTGAAGAGACTGGCCCAAGATAACACAGCAGGAGGTCTGAGGTGGATCAAGGTGTGAACAGGGATCTCCTGAAGTCATACTCTCATTTCACATTTCCTGGTAGTGAAGGTGGAAATCCTGCCCCTGCTGCTATTCCACACCCCAGGGAGGATCTCTTAACTGCCTGGAAAGTGCTCCCCTGTGGTGAGGAGTCTGTTTGTACAAAAAAATCAAAAATTTTGAAAGGTCTTTTTTTTTTCTTTTCCACCTTAATGTGGAAAGGGAACATTTATGAAATCTCAGTTTCCTGGGGTGAAAAATTGCTTCTCTCTCTAGAGCAGATTGATAAAAGACTCATGATAGCAATTGAATGCTGGGGGGGGGGGGGGGGGTGTGATCTGTGCAGCTGTGCATAATACTTATTATTTTTACAAGTCACTGGAGGTATTTGGTAGGGTCAATATGGTAAGAAATCTGGACCTGAAAGTGAAACACAGTGTCTGTCAGAGGGGCCAGATTTTAATTGGAAACTAAATTTCATTTTGGAGGAAGAAGAAAATACCACACTTCTAATGAGATCCAGGGCACTCCAAAGAGCAGCCTGCAAGGAATATTTAAATAAAAAAGTTCTATTTAGGAAGACCTTTTGTAAATGATTCCTTGATACTGTAGGTAGATAAATGCACTTGAGCTTATTCCTCACAAATGAGAAACCACATATAAAACATTCTGATGACCTAAAGTAAGATTTTGAGTTATTTAACTTTAACCAAGAAAAGTTGATTATTATTTTTCAAACTGCTCAGAGAAGCTAAGGTTTTCTTTTCTTAAATATTCAGAAGGGATTTTTTTTATATGAAAGTGGAAAGCAAGGTCCAAATTAATTGTACATGAAAGAACTGAGTTTTCATTAGATGCTTTCAACTAAGAGACTAACTGAGGGGATGCTTTTCTGTTTGGATTCCTTTTTCCTTTTTTAAGTTTAGATTTCTGCACCTTGAAATAATTCAGGCTGTTCAAAACATAGTACAAATGTTGGTATTTATAAATGAGTTCTTAGAAGGGCTAGAGAGGATTTCACTTAAGTATTTTGCTCAAACCAGGTGAAAATGTGAGCTCAGGTTTTGGTCCTTAAATAGTCATTTGATGAGGACAGAGATTTTGTGCATTGTGCATTGCAACAGCCAGAGGATGAGGGCCTAGGAAAAAAGAATGGTGGGTTCCTGCTCCTTCCAGCAAGAAAGACCCTTGGTACAACCTGGGGAAAGGAGAAGGATGCCATGATCCTAAGAGGAGCAAAGCCAGGGTTCACTATCTAAATGACAAAAAGAGGCAGAGATGAGATTTTGCTTTTGGATGAGGATGACATTCCTTCCTTTATCCCCCTCTGTTATTCCTAACCTGTGGCCTCAGCTGATTTGCTGAATAGCAGAGCCTTGAAGCCAGAGGTCTCAGAAGAGAAATGATGGTATGTGAAATGATTGCAGGCACCCCTGTGGTGTCCTTGTGTGGTAATTAAAACTAAGTCAGGGCTAAAGAGATTAGTAACCAAGTCCAAGGGGGAAAATTGGGTGAAGAAGAGTTAAAAATGTCTCTTTCTCTTGTGTGAAAGTGCAAGGCTGATAAAATCAACAAATCTGTTGAAATAAGGCATTTCAAGCCAGAGACTGGTCATTCCAAAGTCTATAGGGAATAGGGGCAATACCTGTCTCCAGACCACACATCAAATCACACTTGTCTGTTTTTAATTTGGACTGCCCTGGGTCAATTTGAGTGGGTTATCACTGTGTGAAGGAGCATGGCACAGCCCCAAACCCCCTGAACTGACAGGTCCACAGGAACTTCTTTTGCAGCTGGGTTGACTTTGCTCTCTGGGTGTGGGGGCAGAAGGTCAAATAGTGGAGAGGAGAGGAGAGGAGAGGAGAGGAGAGGAGAGGAGAGGAGAGGAGAGGAGAGGAGAGGAGAGGAGAGGAGAGGAGAGGAGAGGAGAGGAGAGGAGAGGAGAGGAGAGGAGAGGAGAGGAGAGGAGAGGAGAGGAGAGGAGAGGAGAGGAGAGGAGAGGAGAGGAGAGGAGAGGAGAGGAGAGGAGAGGAGAGGAGAGGAGAGGAGAGGAGAGGAGAGGAGAGGAGAGGAGAGGAGAGGAGAGGAGAGGAGAGGAGAGGAGAGGAGAGGAGAGGAGAGGAGAGGAGAGGAGAGGAGAGGAGAGGAGAGGAGAGGAGAGGAGAGGAGAGGAGAGGAGAGGAGGAGAGAAAAAGAAATGATACATGAAGAAACTATATTTTTGCTTTCCCTCCAGAATGTATCAGTGGATAATGAAATTTTTCAACTGATTAGATGCCCCATTGGTTGGAAAATTTGGAAGCAATCATGCAATTATATCGCAAAACCTCAGAGTCATGTACATTCAGCCAAGTAGAGAAACCAACTATTAGCAAAAATAGAGAGAGAGAGAAGAAAAGAAAAAAAAGACTATTTATATTGCAATACTAATCCTAAAAAATGGAACAGAAAACACAATGGAAAATTTTCTGCAAACAATTAAAGGAGGGGGAGAAGGCTCAGGATGGGTCTGGTGTTTCAGGATAAATATAGAATTTATAACATAGTAAGAGCTGTTTTTAGTGGGCCTTAATTGAAACTACATTGCTTGCCCCTCTACTGCTGCAAACCGGTGCTGCAGTCCGTGAGAAAAAGAGGGACTGGGTGACTTTCCTAGTAAGGGACTGATACATCTCACCAGAGAAAACAATGATTGGCAATGCTTATTGCAAGCACTTGGGGCACTTTTCTAAACAGGGGCATGGACTTGCGCTCTGCTCCACGCCACAGTGTCTCTGCTTGGTGACAGGCACTGTTCAGCCCCCATCCAGGAGCCATCTGACACACAGAGTTTTGCTAAATGAAGTCAATTGCCTGAACTAATGAATTTTTTTTTTCTTTTATGAAGAGGGTTTCCTGCTCCTCTTGTGCACGCCACCTAGACAAGGACTTAAAAACACAATGTTTTCATTGGTAGGAAGATGGAGTAATTTGGGGGGGGTTGAAATCTGACTCCACTGAAGTCTCAATAACATTGCTTTTTTCTTGGGGATTAGAAACTGACTTCAGCATTTGCAGGCTCTGTCAACAGCCTCCTTCCTTTCCAGCAGCCCACCCTCTCTCCAGGGTCTCTGGGGCTGACCTTGCAGTGAAGGCTGAGGTGACACCTACAAGGGAGCTGTGCACCAGTGCTGGAATGGTGTGAGTGGCAAGTGATCAGAGCAGGATCAGCAGCAACTGAGGAAGGGGCAGGTGTCTCCAGCATGTTCTGCAGCACACTGAGGACCACATCAACTTCTCAGAGTCCAGGGTCCTGGCTTAACTTATTAGCCAATGATGGACCCAGTCACTGACTAATACCTGGGATCCAGAATCTGGTCCAAGTCCCCCTTTTTAGTCTTCTTTTTCCCTTTTGAATGGACTTACATCAACTTTAAATCCTTTTCCACTGAGGGATAAAAAGGAAGAGATAGGCCAGGATGGAGTGGTAGAGGAATTAAAAGAAATACTAGCATATTGTTGGCACATACAAATGGGGGGAAATTGTTGAGGTGACCCAAACCATAAAATGAACCTGAACTAGCTACTTGTCTGACTGCTTTACCTTGTCCCCATCCTGAATGTGGCAATTGGTTTCTTCCCACAGAGGGATTTCATCCCATACTCCCTGCTGGGATTGGAAATGCTCCTCTAGGTTTGATGTCTTGGTACTATTCTATTAATGGGAGAAAAGTGTCCCTTCCCCTTGGCATTACAGATATGTGACATTCATGAAAAAACTAGAAGTGTTTTTATTATTTAATACTATTATTTTCCAAGATAAAAAGAAAATATTTGGCAATTCCATGCTTGCTGGTGCTGTGGTTTGATCTGTTTCCCCAGAAAACTGGGAGCTGTTCTTTGGATTCTGCAAAGCCTCCTGGGGTGAGGGGAAATTGGTGGCTCTTTGGGAGCTTCCTGGAATGTGAAATGCTATTTAGCACTGGCTTTATGTCCTCAGAGGCTTGGGAACTCCGGTGTCTCAAAGGCCTAGGGAATGCCAGGGAAGGATGGGCAATTAGATGGGTTTAAAAGGGGAATTCATTAGAAGCATATTCAGATCAGAAACTGCAAGAGAACAGTTACATTCTTTGCCTTATTCTTTACATGGATTTTGAGAGCCAGTGGAAAAAACAGACCATCTCAGGGCTGGATCCAGGCCTAGCAGAGTCAGGGTTATGTTTTTGTTTTGTTTTCCACCAAAAACTCAATACCCCTATTTTCTCTTCTTCTCTTGCAGGGAAAGAAATTGAGCTCAACAAAGTGCTCTTCACCCACCAGCTTTTACTGTCCCACTGAGTATTTTAAGAAGTCTAGGTGCCAGCAGGAACAGGGCTTTTTTTACAAGAACTGTTTGCCTGGTCTCTGGATGGCTGTACATCAAATTTGCCCCACAACATTGGAAATGAATGCTGATCTCTAATCTGCTCACACTGAAGGATAAAAGATCCCACCCTAGACAATCAATTTGTAGCAGAGCAAGGCTTATGGTAGGAAGAGTTGTGAGAAATCTCAGGTGCAGGGTGCAGGGATGGCTGAAGCCATCAAGACTGAACCAGGCTTGAAGGGAGATCAAATGACAGAGCTTTTCCCATATGTCAGGTTGAAGGACCTGACATTGTCCTCTGCAACTCTATGAGGCTGATTTTAAAATAACCTGTTGAAAAAGAAAGGGAGAATGTTTTTATTTGAGGCTTTCACCCACATGTACTTCTTTAGTAAAAAGTGGACATCTGTCTTGAATTTGTCCAATTTATGATGAAAGCACCAACAAGAATGCTTCCTGGTTTGAGAAGTAAAATTTTTTTATACAAAAATCCATCTCTTTTTTCAGAGAGGAGAAGAAAGTTTATATTCTCTCCACTTTTGTCAGGTGGATGATCTCCTGTGTTTGCTGTAGGCTGATCATTGTCTTTACCCTCACTAAGGCATGAAGCACCAACTTGAGCCAGATTCTTTTTAGGGAGCTCATGAGAATCACTGAATTGTGTTCTCTCTTTACATCATGAACTGAGAATAAACTTTGGCCTCCACTTTTTAGGTTTAGAAGTTTCACCCCTGTGCAGAGAACTGCATGGCATATTAAACACATTATAGTCTTGGTTACTGCCTTGTCATCCAAAAGAATCCTCATGTATTTTAATCTGGATCGTTTTTTGGAGTTTTTTTTCTTTTCCTATTCTTAGTACAGTGACTGCTCACAGTATCCCAACAGCAGCTGTGAAGGGGAGCCCTTGCACAGTCCTTTAAGTCCAGATGAAGGTGTGCAAAATAATTGATTGTGGGTCAGCGCCCCTGCTTCACCACTGCTTCACCACTTTGTCCTCAGTATCTTCTAAACTGTGGTTGTCATCGTATCCAAAACCCAGACTAGTAAAATGACAGGCCCGGGAGAGAACTAGAGAACTCTATTATCTTACTAATTTCTCAATCATTTAATTCTGTTTGCATGATTTAAATTGTTGATTGGAGCTGGAAGGCAGATCAGCTCCTACACCTCCAAAAGTCCTTTAATTCCCCTTGTAGAAAAGGAGGAACCTATAGGTAGATCATCTACTGTCATTAAATTTGTGTCCATTGCTGCATTTCTGAAGGTCTCCTCCCTCTCCAGAGGGCTGATCTGAAATCAAGGTTATTTCACATAAACCAAATCTGCAGGTGAGCTCCTATTAAGCAAAATGGGGATCAATTTCCAATGCTGTTTGAACTCTCTGGAGCCTTTTTGGTGATCAAGGGGGTCACTTTTGCTGTATGGAAACAGATCTGTTGAGGGAAAACTAAAACAATGCTTGCAAAAGAGAGAAGAAGTCCTACAACACTGCACACACAAAATGTTCTTCTTTATATATAAAAAATTCAGTCATGAAACTAGTTTGAACTGACAATTTTGCATGAGAAGCCAGTGCCACTAATCACTTGCAGCATAAAACTAAAAAAATTTGCAGAGGAGTCCAAACTCTGTTCCGTTACAGAGTTTGGTGGTTCTTTTGTCCACTTACATTGCTTTTTGGAGGATCACTTCAGCACAATTAGGAACACTTCCTTTGACCTATGCAATTTATATCAAAAAATTTTTGGTTATAAAACCAAACTGAGCACAATTCCACTTTTAAGAATTAATCCTTCAAGTACCCATGTACAAATCCTCAGTAAAGGTTTTGGCTTTACTGCTAAAGCCTTTATAACCCACAGAGGACAGCCTGCACATAAAAACCCATGAAAATTAATGAACATGGACTTGTAGCAGTGAGAAATTTGGAATTCCTGTTCCTTGGGAACTTCCAGCGTGTCAAAACTTATTATTCTAAGCTGAAGCAAGTACTTTCAACTTAATAAATTTGCACCAAAAAAAAAAAAAAAAAAAAGGAATTTCTTATAATTTCTGTAAAGAATTGCCAATACTTCAATTATTCTTGAATAGAAACTATAATGGAGAACTACCTATATTGAAATGTTTCCTTTTCTTTGTTAGATATGACACACATGCTCCATTTGCCGGAAATTCAGTTGGTACTGGACCTCACATTTTGTGAGGGCCTCTATTTTGACTCTGTAGTTAAAAGGCCAGAACCCCCAGGCTTCCCTACAGACAAAACTTTTCTGTCCAAATTACATTTCTCATGCAGCACTAGAGTCACATGAGTACCAAACACAGCACACAATTCCAGCCACGCCAAGTCCATGTTGTTTTTTGCAGGGCGAGTCCTCCAAAGGACTACGGGTCCATAGCAGAGAGAACAAAGTTGCCAATTAAAACTTCCACAAGGCAATGCTCACATAATGAAACTAACCTGAATGCCATGGTGAACCAAGACTAAAAAATCTACTAATTATTTTGTATAAATAAAAGAAAAAAATATTCTTTTATGAACCTGGGTTGTGTTTCATTTGGATTGTAACACTTCATTTTACATCATTCCCATTGTGATTTTTAAAATTCCTCACTTTGGAAAATCAGTCTGGTGAAAATTGCCATTCCTGTTGGAGCCTTGCACCATCTCTGCTGTTGGTAGATATCTTCTCCTCTCCAACAAGGACAATCCAGACTTTGGTGAATCAACACAGGCAGGAACAAAGTAGCCAGAGGAAGTTAGGTGATATAGCCAAATGCCACCAGTAAAAGTACATAGGGCTGTTAGTCATCGAGAATGGCTTCTCTTTCTCACCCTCTCCCTGCGAGCCCTATGTCTTTTCTGCTGACAGATAACTGCTAAATGTTGTGTTACTCCACAGCACATTATCAGGAGTTCCACCGATGTAAGGGGATGATTCTCTCATATAAAGAGAGAGGAGACTGAAACCGAAGACATTTCTGAGAAAGAGCTGCTCTTCCCAGTGTACTTGCTCTGTTACCGAGCGAGAGATTGCAGTTGCAGTAGACACATGTTCCCATTTCAGCCAGAATTTGAGCTTCCTGTTGCAGTTCAATGATCGTCTTGGGGCCAGGTCCCCAGTGGGTACAAAACAAAGTAGTTCCTGCTGCTTAAACAGTTTGAAATGAGAAAGAGTCCCCCTCCTTTGGTATTCATTGCACTTGTTCCTGTTATACATTATTCCCGCAGTGCATTCAGCATTGCCCTCAACACCACCCGTAAGGCTCCCTGTCCTAATCCAGCCCACAAAGTCAAGAGCTTGGGAATTGAATAAAATCCGACTGTGCAAATGCATTTTGTAAGTCACAGGAAAGAAAAAAAAAGAGCGCATAGAGCACATTTCAGTTTTCATTGGTGCTTCTGGCAACCTTCTTCCCCTACACATCATCATCGGAGAGACAAAACCCAGGCTCCCCGTTGAGTACACAAGAAAGGGAGGCTTCCCTTGTGCTTCGCTGTGCTGCAAGCTGTAAATTTCTAAAGAGCTCTGCTATAATCTTTTACAGTCTGCAATCCCACCCTTCAGCTTAATGAAATGGAATGGTACAAATGCTCTCTGGACATTTCACTGCTGACAGTTACCCAAGGTTTGTTTCAGCTGTTACAATATGGCTATTTTATTGTCTTTTTTTTTTTTTTTCTCTTGTACAATTTCATGACTAACTATGTGTAAAATGGAAGGAATTTGACTATCTTTTCTTCATCCAGTTGGACACAAACTGGACTGCTTCCTTTAACTCACTTTTCAGCTGGCAGGGCATGCTTTCTGTTTTCTTTTAAATGTCAGAAAAGGTTAAATAGGCTCTTCAAATCTGCAATAGATTTGGAAGATCTCTGGGGGTAAAACCTTCACAAGAGAAACAGCTTATATTAGTTCAAACAACAAACTCTAGTTCTGAACCTGGAAGGCAAGTAAAACAAACCCCATGCACATCTCACATTAAAAAAATCACAGGATTTGTTTTTGCCCAATATCATAATATAATGAAATATTTTGAATGGTTTTAATCTTTTTAACTGTCTTGTTTAGGGCTTTTTTACTGTTGTTGTTTGATTTGATTTATATTACACTTACATTTTACAGTTGGAAATTCTCATGCAGATGGGGGAGCTGGACATGAGAAAGTGTCTCCCACCATTTTCCTGTGTTTGCCTGGTATCCTGCTTGGCCACAGGGATTACAAAGGGGTCAAGGCCCTAGCTAGCCTGCCTCATCTCTTCCTCACTTGAAACAGAAAACAAACACAAACATTGGGTCTAAAAACTTGAAGGAAAGTTGGCGAGAACTTCAGCTTTCACAACTCGCTGAAAAATTCAGCATTCCTCATACCACTGAAACACTACCACCCCAGCTCAGCATTTGCCTGGCAGATACAATCTTTACCTCAGGTAAAGGGCAAGGACAGAAGACAGTAAAATGGTGCCTGGATCCACAGAGCTGTCTATCAAACATAACATCTCAAGATACTTTAATTTTGAGGTAAGATGGGACAGAAAAACAACATGCAGAGATTTTGAAGAGTGGCATTGTGTGTTGGGTAAAGCTTTATGCTTTCTACATCCAAACACAGTCCACACTAGAGGACAGATACACTTATATTAAATTCCTGCTGATTCAAAAATAGCTTGCCTTCTACTGCCAGCTACATGCAAGGACCTTACAAATTCAGGCTGATCATTGTTTTAAGATTCTTTGGATGCATCTTGTCTTGTTTCTCACTGCCAATATTGTTCATGAGGAAAGAGAGAGAATTTGGCCAGTAAGTAAAAGTTCTTGCGCAGAACAACAAGTCTGGATTTGTAGCACATGCCCTGGGGTACTTGGAGTCAGAGACTCAGAACATGACAAGCATCTCTGAGGAAATGCTTCCCTGATAACTGGATTAACAGCAAGTGTACCCCAAAGCAGAAGGACCTTTGCTTCAGCTTCAGGTTTCCCACTGCAAATGGAAAAGTTCAGGTGGGACATTGAAACTGGAGAATCCCTTGATGAACTGGAGAATCCCATCAGTAGCTGAGGTTACTGATAGCAGGTAATCCCTGCCTGCTCTGTCCTCACCTTGCTATGGAGAAGCCAACCCTGTGTCCAGACTCCAGACAGGAGCTTGGGCAGGATGCAGTGGAAGGAGCACAGGCGTGTCTGAGCAGAGAGATCACCTCACCATGGTGCTAAGCCCCTCACCTCAGCACTCTTGCCAGCGCCAGGATCCCCTCCCAGCACTCTCCTGCTTTGAGAAAAATGTGAAAAGTGGTTTAACTGGCCTCAGGCCTGCTATCACTTATGACAGCAATGATCACAAACAGGGGCCATTAACAGCCCTAGTATTTAACTCATACATTCACTTACATGTAGAGAGGTGCCTGTCTGTATGATTAATGTCATCTCAACATGTTCCATTAACAAAAATATGAAGTGCTTTGATTTTTTTCCCCCACGTGACCGGCAACATAAACACATTGCCAAAAGCACTGAACAGATGGTAAGGCACTTAGGAAAGTTTGCCACCTTTAAGAAGTCACTGGCCTTCAGCAAGCACTTAAACCACCAAGGGTAGCAACTGAAAGAAGGCTGTCCTTCAGTTCCAGAGTGAAATGGAGTAGAACTTGGTCTCTGCATCCTTCATCCAACAGTAATTGTACATTCCCATGAAGCCACCCTCTCATCTGAAGCTGGTGGTCTATCAGTAGAGAATGGCACAAGGAGCAGAGGATGGGCAGAGTGTGGGACAGCAGCAGGCAGGGAGCAGAGCTCCAGAACATGAAGGAAGGAAGCTTGCCACAGTGTCAGCTTTCACCCTCGGATCACTTACAGCTGCCTTCTCCATCCTTCTTTTCAGGGAAGTATGCTCAATTTCCATTTTCTACACAGTAAGTCTTACATTCTCACCTGACAGTATCCTTGGGTCTGGCTGTCTTGGCAATCAGACCATTCTTTCTCATAATTTCCTAGAAATCATTACCAGTTTCATCCTCCCCAGTGTCTATTTTCACTTTGGAGTCTTCCAACAGCTTGAGTAATGAGTGCTGATCAACATCAACTTAACTCCCACAACACGAACTAATTATTTCTGCAGAGACCTCTTACCATGAAGACAAATCTGGAGGGGACTTTGTCTTCCCTGCTGCTACCTGAGGGAGTTTTAGATTTTGTTGTTCTCATCTATGACATGGATTGCCTTGAGCAGCCTCTCGTTCTGGCAGCTGGTACAGCTTGCAACACATCCAGGGTTAAAATCTGGTAGGGTTTGTTAAAAACTGAAAGGGACTAAACTATTTTGAGAAACCTGAAACACCCCTTTGCCCACTACTGGTTTTTACTGTGTAGGCTAAGTTATCCTCATTCCTCAGGCTTTACAATCACTTTATGAAGTCATGCATCCAGAAGTGACTTTGTTCAATTTCCTCTGAATTATTTCCCACAAATATTGTCATTTTCTGATTCTACTACTAAAAAGTCTTTTAATACAACGATTTTTAAAATTCTGAATAACATTTGCTTGAGAGCTTTCTAGTGATAACATATTACTAGAATTTGTTTTACTATGCCTTTTCTTTAAGGTCCTTTAAGATCTTTAAGATCCTTCATCCCCAATGGAGATATAGTGACCTTTCATAAATTAACTTGAATACTCTAGCATTTTCTTATGTACAGGCACTGTCCTGATAGCTTTCTCCCTTGGATCCTACTAGTGATGAACTGCCTGAACCTGTTTCAACCCTTCTGTTTTCTCTCAGATGGCTATTAACTCAATGAATATTGATCTAAAAAAGAGAAGTTATATATAAAGTAGCCTGATTAAAGAAATGTGGAAGAAATATCATGAAATCAAACCTTGGACACACTTCAGACAATAGGTCTTGTCAAACAAATTTGATGCCATTCTCTAAGGTAAGCTATTGTTCAAGTCTGACTCTCAGGCATAAGTAAAGTTAGCAGAAAAAATATTAATATTCCCACCCACCTAAACTTTCACTGCCATCCTTTTTTAGAGCATGGTGGCAAAGATTTATTATTTGGTATTTAACACAATTAAAGCCAGGCATGCTTATGGAGGCTAGGCTGTGGGACCTCCAAAATATAGGTATTGATGCAACACACTTCCCCATCCTGAGAAAGGAGCCATGTTTCCATTGAGGGCACAGAAATCCTTCAAAAATTTACCTGGACTTCTAAGTTAGTATGTCATCCAAAACCAGCAATCACTATCCAGTTACTGCTTAGCAACATTAATTAAAACTTGCTTATTAGAGAGCTCATTAGAAATGTTGTATGTTTGGATTACTGTCATTAGTTTCACTGAATTGCTAGGGTTCCATATTTTGATTTAAAGCAAATGATCACTGAACATTATATAAAGCATGAATTAATTAAAAACTGACAGACATCTCAAAATTTCAATAAGATGAAAAGCCTGAATGACTGTATTTTTAGTGCTGCTGTTCTAGGATGAGGCTCATTTTGGATCTGCACTTTCCTCACAAATTTAGTAATGCGTAAAAAATCCCTGCTGATAAAAGTTACTCTGTGAAACAATCATTGCTGGAGCAATCATATGTAATCAAAACATTCAGCTGATAAATTCAAATTAAATATTTCATTAAAATTTTCTAAGAGAATGGCAGTTCAACATACCTACAGACAGACAGGTCCTCACCACAGATGTCTCAAGATAGAGTTTAGCAAAAAGTCTGTTCATTCTGGTTATGAATACATGCTAGACAGGGCTGATGAATTCATAGGATATGTTGAAAGAGAAATAAAAATCTAACAGATGACATTATTACCTCTGCAGATGACATTTATTGATGCCAGCTGGTTGCATCCTGTTCTGAATCCACACCTAAAAAAGGATACAAAACCACAATATTTAGCATAACAGAACCACATGGTTGTTTTGGGTCTGTAGAAAGCCCCTCACCATAGGAGAGTTAAAGTCAATCTGCTTAACAAATCATAAAAGCAGCCAGGGAGACAAGAGGTGACTTGATCACTCTATAATTACCTTCCCAAGGAAAAAATAGCAGTTGTTAAAGACATCTTTAATTCAGCAGAGAAATGGAGAACAAGAACCAGTAGCTTAGAGTTGACTTAAAACTTGGCACATTATTTAACTGGGAAGGGATAAGAATCAGCTAATTAGAGTAATCTGCTTGTAGAAACAAAGAACATGCCTTGTTCTCTAGTTCTCATGCTCCCATGCCTTGTCTTCTCCAAATAAGACCTGAGCATCTCTCTAGAAAGCACAATTTCACTGAGCTTTGTTAGTGGGTTTTATTAGGTGGTGACCAGGAGCAAACTGCCCCTAGGATTCATGAACCAGTCAGATCAGATAACTCCAATGCTCTGGCCTTGATTCAGATCCTTTAGAAGTAAGAACTGCCTGGTACTGACCAGGGCTGTGTGAGATGGTTCATAGTACAGTAACATTTCAAACAAATTGTATTCATCATCTGTCTATTACAGATAATCCTCTTGGGGAAATATGATGTAAAAGGCATTTGTTTCAAGTTTGATTGCCACTATATTGATTGGATTAGGCTGAGACAAACCTTGCAAAGTTATCTAGTGCAACTAATACTTATTTATAAGTTCTTTTTACTTCTTTCTAGGTGAAAAAAAAGTCTGAAATAACACCAAGTAAGGTTCTCCTGTAACAGTATTCAAGTGGCCACTGGAACACTGGACTGCAGTCATAAATCAAGGCAAACTGAACCTTTAATGACATTAGTTTTTATCTGATGCTAATAATGCAAATCCCTCAGAGAAATTATTATTTTTTCTCTGTTTTGACTTCTTTTGGGTTGATGAAAGCCAATACCAAATAATCAGCAATTTCAGTGGCAACTATCTAGACAATATTCATTTGTCTGTCTTCTTTTCTCAGCTAAACGTTTGTATGGATATCCTGACAGTAACCTCCTGCAATGGGGGAATATGACATCTTGGATTTATCTCATGTTGGAAAAGCTGTAGACAGTGAATGGCCTTTTTGATACTCTTGCATAAAAATCACCATGTTTGCTTGGCCCAGGTCCACATACACCCCTCTTTTTCAATACACTAATATTTTTGGAGAAGCCACATTAGATGGACTTATCTTTACCACTGAAAATTTTCTTTGTATTCTCTAGAGTTTCTTTAACTTTCATACCAAGATATGTGTGCACACCCCATCCCTAATATCCTCAAAGTGTTATTCATGACCTGCTAATTTCCAAGGCATATGAGAGAAATAAAATGACTGATTTCACTGATGTTGTTCCTTCCTAATCCATTCAGAACATTTTGAATTTGAGAGAGGAGTTGTTTTCTTGAGCAATTTAGTTTTTTCTGGTTGTTTTCCAAAAACTAGGCAATGTTGGATAATCATTAATTTTCCAAGTACACCAGTACATGGACAGACTGTGACCTGTCTGTCTGGAATAGTTTGCAGGATGCATTTTGCTATTTCATCCTGCAGATGTGACATTAAGACACATCTTCCATTAGCACTTGTTTATGCACTGTGACACACAGATAAAACTAACCAGTCAAATCTCCTTATTTTTATCATCCACAGCACTCAGTTATGGACAAGTAGACTTTGGGATGTCTGGAGATAAGAATACTTCTAATACACAAAAACCCCAAGTTGTGATTTCAGAAACTCTCATAGCTTACAGCCAGTGAACATACTTTGAAACATTGGAGCCTTTTCATGAATATCAGAGCTTGTGATTTGGAGATGGACAAGATTTGTCCACTCAGATTAAGTCTGCTGATGTCTTCCTGTAGGATATGCATCCTGCCAATATCAAAGTTGTTTGAAAATACAGTATATTTTATACATACTAGAAGGATATTCAAATGCATACATCTTCTGCTATTAACACTAGTATCTTCACCCAGCTGTTAAAATTACATTTTCTTTCAGCCAAATGTGTTCGATCTTGACATTCTCCTAAAAAGAACATATCCATTTTTTGGCCAACTTCTTGCAATTATCATTGGCTCTTTTGTTGTTGGTTTGGTGCTTTAGATTGTTGGAGGAGAATGTTCCAAAGTAACACAGTGAAATTCTTTTGCTTTATTTCCCTGGAAAGGTCAATAAGGCAAGGTAAAATCCGCACAGTTGTTTTGTGAAGAAACTATGAGATTTTGGCCCTGAAAGACATTGAACAGGACTGAAAACACCACAGAAGCCTGTAGCCTCAGGTTTAAAAAATATGAGCAGTTCAGTTGTGCTAGAAAATAATTCAGTGCCATGCTTTAAAAGGTAAAATCAAAGAATTCTGTGTGCCACATAAAGTTGAAAGGAAAGCAGAATCCAAGAGGGTTGGGTGACCAGTTTTGAAACACTGTTTGAATAAGATGGATGGATTGGAGCTTGCCGTACTTGGTTTGCAGCCAGGAATAATCTTTTCAAAGCTAGAAGTGCGTTTGATCTCTGCCTACTCCTCCTCATCACTGTGAATCTCCAGGGATACAACCCTACCGTGCAATACAAGGGAAAGAAAATGTGCTTCAGAAGAGGGAGAGGAAAAAGGACAAGGAAGCCAATGAAATAGTATCTGAGAACAACACCGCTGCCTGTAATGACACTGACCTGCTGGTGCCAGTGGAAGAGTTTTGTAATATTTTTCCAGGTCTGCTCTTGTTTTTGATACTAGGCTGTGGAGCTGGTTCTGTGACTCTATACCACCCTCAGCACACTTCCAGGGGTATTGGGAATGGTATTTATGAACCTGTGACTTGGGAGTAGACCCAAAATGTTTACAGGCCTAAAGTTCTGTCAGGCAAAATTGAGCCAAATTGATCTGACATCAGTGGGATTAGATACACTGATGAGCAAGGGTCTCTGCATCACACTCCCTATGCAGCTAGGAGCTGGCTGTGTTGGAGGTCAAATGCAATGTGTTTGCAGTGTGCAGGAAATAATTTAGGAAGAAATAAAGGGGTATAATCCATCAAATGAGTACAGCAGAGGTCTCAAAGGGCATATGGTGTTGTTTGTAACGGAATGCACACAGCTCAGCTGGAATGATGTTGCAACTCTAGTTTGAAAAAGGTAAGTGTCTTGTCTTTTAAGGACCATCAAACCTCTTAGTTACACCATACCACCAAAAGCACCTTGGCATTAACTTTGGTTTAGACTGTGCTTGTTGAGAAAGATGTGTCCACGGAATTACTGAGGCTGCAGACCTCTCCCTGGAGGTCTCTTGTTGTATCCTGTAAACAGTAGAAAATCAGAATGTCCCTCTGGGAGCGTAACAGTCCAGTCCTTTTGGGATGCCTCTTCTCTACGACTCAGATACTGCTAAGGCTGAAACAGAATCACCGTCTCCTGTTGGGTGGCATATCTTATGATGCATGGGAGATTTTAATAAGTTTTTTCTGTGAGTAATATCATCTCCCGGGACTGTGGATACAGGCTTGAGCCATGGAATAAATGTGGCTTTTTGGGCTTGCACTCGTCCTGAGCAACATTCTCCACTCCAAACCGCACCCTGCGCTTGCTGGCGGGAGAGTATAAACAGTCAGTTGGAAACTTCCTCTGGTTTCTTCCCACTCAACTTAGAAATCCCTGGTATGGAGGTACCCAATGCACCTCCAGCAGTGACCACCATGCAGACCATTTCTGAAAGTCATCATAGTCATGGCTCCAGAGAAGCCTGCGAACTGCTGGCTTCCCTGAAGCTGCGCCAGGGAGCCAGGCCTTCCAGGGCTGTGGAGCTGGGCAAACCCAGGAGGGACACACACCAGACATCATGTCAGCAGAGATGGATCTCTGCCAGGTGGCTGAAGGACTGCCCAGCCCCCCTCAGAGCCCACATTCTGATCAGTTCCTTTACAGAGTTGTTCTCTTCTGTTCACCACCTTGCCTCACGTGCATACTCACTCATGTACTTCTTGGAGTGTACAAGACAAATGTGTATTGCTTGGTGTTTCCCTTGCTTGTCTTTGCATCACCCAGCCCCACAATTCCTGTCAATTCCCCTTCACCAGCTGTTTGCCAGAATATTACTAATTTTCAGAAACAGTATCCCCTAGTGTTTGCCATCCTGTTGTGCACAGGAAAAAAAAAAAAATGTAACCTTTTCTGAAAAAGAAATAAATAAAGAAACAAAACCAGGAAAATTAAAAGAGGGGAACAAGGGAGGGAGAGAGAAGAAAAGATGAAAAAAGATTTTCTTTGCCCTCAAAGGCTTTTCTTTTAAAGGTTTTATGAGTTTGCTGACAATGTTAATTTACTGGCATCTCCTTCAACACCCTACCTACTCCATAGAAACTTTAGCCAACTTTTAAAGCCAAACTGAATTCTAGGGAAAACTCACAAGATGCACAGAGAAGTAAATTTCAGCTTGTCAAGTGTTGCACTGATTAGTGGTAGAGTGAAACAAAATCTCAAAGAACAAGCTTCCCTCTCACTTCTTGTCAAAACCCACATCCTCCTGTTTTTCCCTCTCACACCACCCTCACCTTAAAAATAAAAGCAAAAAAAGGAAAATAAAATAGCCCCCTTTCTAACCACTTTGGAGAATGAAAGCTTTGAAAGCAAAACAATTCCATAAAATGATCCAACTGCAATTCAAAATAAGCTGGTCTCACAGAATAAGTTTGGTTATAATATTTGGAAAAACCACTGCATACGTTCCTCCCCAAGGTCTGGTAAAGGGCAGCCACAAATTGTCCGATCACAAAGAAGGAATTTCCCCCTCACTGGTTTGTGGCAGGCATACATGAGGCTGAGAAGCTTGTCAAAGAAGACAAGCTGAGCACAGCTTCTGCCGAGTGACTGACCCCTTCTCAGTCTCCACATTAAGTAACAGTAAAAACGGAGTAAGGAGGGAGGAGGAGACACAGCTCCGTACATCAGCTGTGGGGGGAGCCAGCACAGACACAAGATGCTTAAGATCAGCAGTGAGCAGGAGGGAATCCTTAAAAGCTGTTTTCAGTGTATGGCTGACAGAAACAGAAAGCCCAGACCATTAGCATGAAGAAGTTTCTCACCCCCTGCATCTCTGAAGAACTAACTCAGCAGAAGAATTCACAATATGTGGCTGCTTTTGTGTGGTCTCAGGTGCAGAAGACACCGGATATCTTCAATCCCACTAACAATTCACTGTGTCAAGGGCAGCTCAGTAGCAAATAGGAGACCATCCGTTTCTTACTGAAATCGTTGGTGCTGTCAACATTTATTATCTTTCAGATTCATTCAGCACATGGAAAAAAGAAAAAAAAAAGGAAAAAAAAAAAAAGTTGGCCACCATCCTGCCTTACAGATCTCTGTGCAACCCCAGAAGCCTTCTCCTAGAGCTTGTATAGGATCAACCGATAAAACAGAAATGAAATGAAGTGAAACAAAAGCTGAGGAGAAGCATCATATGCATTTGGAATCCTCCACTGTTTTGACTGCTAAATGGGAGGTGCTGTGATTAATCTGTGATTATGTGACTCACCATAATTATGTCTTGTTGAAATTGAATTTATTGAAGCATGAATCATTCCACCCAAAGTAGAACCTAATTGCACGATTGCTGTGGCAGCCATTTAGGGTTTAGAGGAGAGGTTGCTATGTTGGGTGAAGACTTCCGCTCAATTCAGGCAATGAAAAATTCTGTCTTGTGACTTGCAGAAGGGTGAAACTTGTCTGTGAAACGACAGGAGAAGAACCAATCCCATGAAGTTCCATTTGAAATGCTGGAAAATGATCAGCCAACCTGATACTGAAAAGCTTCCTCAGACTGAGAAGGTACATTAAAGATAAGTTTGGGTCTGTGAGCCTGTTGTGTTTGAATGCTGTATCACTCAAGCCGGAGACCTCCCACTGCTTCACTCTTATTTCTGGGCACATGCTCACCAGGACTGGTATATATTCACAATAAACCTGTAATTCCATCAGTAGGACCAGACTAGAGAGAGATGAGCCTGGCACTCCTGCTTTGGATGACACATGCAGGAGGTTGAAGTATGTGGTGTGTCTGTGGGGTGTCTCCCAACCAGGAGCTCTGTATAACAGAGAGAACACTAAGGTCAACTTGGATTTTTTCCCCCCTTTTAAGGAAGAGATCCGCATTTTCTATTCAGCTGTTTGAATTTTTGGATGGAAAACACTTTATTTAAATGGGAATTTTTATGGGTAGACTTTTTGTTCCATTTTTTCACCAAAAAGCCACATTTAATGAAACAGTCTTTGTATTCAGTTTAGAAGGAAAAAAAAAAATTACATTTTCTCCTCTTATGTAAAATGGACCCTTTTTCCTAACAGACTTTAGTATAATTATTGCTAGCATATATGAAGGAGTATAAACAATGACTCTCCAGAGTAAGGAATTTTGTACAGTTAAATTTCCTGCTCTATTTTTAAAATTCTTACTGCTGCTGCTGTTGTCGACAATACAACAGTAGCAAAGGCCCACAACAGCAGTTAAGGTTGAAAGGGGGATGAAAATTGCAATTAAAAACTAAAACAAAGTCAGGAAATACTTTGCAGTGCATAATGCCCAACCAGGCAGAAGAATCAGACAGGGGGAAAAGGTTGAAATTTACACTTTTATTTCCCACTTAATGACTAGGTTCTAGGAAAAAGGAAATAATCCTGCCTCATATCACCCAGCCTCAGTGCTCTGTGTACTATTGTTTCCCCACAATTATATTTAGCCAATGGGAAAGGGATGCAGGAGTCCCATCTGGTACAACAGAAGATGCCTCTTTGTTGGGATCACATCTGTTTCATGTTCACACTGAATCTTGGAAAGGAGATGTGGAGCCAGGGTACTGGCTTGTCTATTACAAATTTGTTACTTATTTCTAGCAATGCACCCTTGAAAGAAAATATTCAGTGAAAAATAGCTGGGCTTTATGGATGGGGAAAAGGAAATAAATATGACATTTTTTGAGAGATACCATATGAATGTGTTTTTGATAGGTGCTGTCTTAGTCATCAGGAAGCTCTCTCGTTCAAGAGGAGAAGCTGCATAAGGTGTCAGCTTTTCTTTTCTACATCCACCTCTCCAGAGAAGGTTTTCATTGACCCTGTCAAAAAGCTTTCCAGTTTTCAGTCTGATACTAGAAATACTGGTACTTATGTAGGTCATCCATGATCCCTTTTTTTTTTTTAGAAGCTAGACTTGTTCTTCTCTATGGCAGTCATTTTATTCTCAGGCTCCTGCAATCTGGTCCACAAGATTCCTTTTCTTTTTTTGGGGGGGGTTTTTTGTAGAGACTGCTTTTGCTTGCTCTTAGAGATTTTTTTGGAATGGAGAGATAGAGTCACTTCTTGTTGTTACCTTGCCAAATACAGATTTTTCAAAATAAAAGTGAATTGCAGTAGTTGTTCTTTTTGCATGCAAAGGCAACAAGAGGAAAACTTTAGCCTAGAACTGAAGTTACACTCAAGCCTTAGTCAATAACTCTATACAATCTTCTGAGGTCCATTCATTCATGGTACAAAAAACTTTTGAAACTAATCTTGAGTATGGTGCTAGACCAGTCCTGTTGCCACCTTCATGTGTCCATTTCTGGCTTGACATTGCTGAATGCTTAATGTTTAAAGGAAGGCATGCAAAAAACCCTTCTCCAGGATGGCTTCGCTTCTGGGGCTTGGAAACCAGTCCCTGCAGTCCCTGTGGGAAGGGCACACAGTCCCTGCAAACGGAGAGGTGAGACTTGCATGAGGGGAAGCAAC
This sequence comes from Haemorhous mexicanus, assembly GCF_027477595.1. Classification (NCBI taxonomy): domain Eukaryota; kingdom Metazoa; phylum Chordata; class Aves; order Passeriformes; family Fringillidae; genus Haemorhous; species Haemorhous mexicanus. The sequence goes on from NC_082348.1 coordinate 15,056,119, forward strand.
AGAAATAAGTCTTTGCCTTGAAGAGATCTTGATTTTCTTTTTGGTTCTCTGCATCTGCCAAGTGGAGTTAGAGCTGCACAGAGGGATGGATAGACGTGCATGGACACACAGCAGCATTGCAGGCCACCGAGTCAAAGAGGCAAAGAAGGTAATACAACAGAACTTTTAAAGTCATTCTGCTGCTTCATCCCCAAGTAGATTTCTGGATGCCTGCCCTTTCCAGAGTGAGAGGAATGGAAAAAAACAGTGACATTTCAAGATCAAGGTAGCTTCAACCATTTTGCCACAGTATTCAGTGATGACTCTGACACCTTAGCTAAGAAACTAGGGTAGGGTTCTTGTTGTTTTACTAGTAGTCTGTTCCTGATCCACACCAAAAGGTCAGAACACCAGCAGAGTCATCTTCTCATAGGGCATGGGGCCACTCTTGATTAGATGGACAAATGTCACCTGACCAAGAGCTGTCCACTGTCTCCACCTCCACAAGAGTCAATCCGCTGTTCACCCAAGCAGGTTCCAGTTGTTGGCATAATTTTCATCCTTTCTCTTTATGTTAAAATTTAATTTCTCCTGTGTCCAGGAATAAACTGCTGGGTTTATAGTTCTCAAGTTTCATGCTAGGTAAAGGACACATCTAGTCCCATAGAACAGTTCTCTGTTTGCTGGAATCAAATACTTACATATTTCTTTCTTTCTTTCTATCTATCTATCTATCTATCTATCTATCTATCTATCTATCTATCTATCTATCTTTGCTGATAAATGTATAACCAGACATTTTGATGAGGGTTTTGCTGATTTTATCTGCTTTGCCTTCTTCATTTCCAGTACAATATTTTTTAAAGCAAGAAAAACTCCCTTCAGAAGACATTTACAGACAGAAAAAAGAAACTTTATTTTCTCCTCAAGCCCCTACTGTTATTCATCAGAAAGTTGCTACCTTCCTCCCCACCATCTCTGCAGATGTCTTCACCAAATCAAAACTTTTACTCTAGAGTGCTTTTCCTGGGAAACAGAGTTTAATGTGATCATGCTGTTTATGTGTCAGCCCGTATGACTTCCAGCTAACAGCTTTGTAACCTGACAGGCAGGAAAGAATGCCTAAAAATATTGTGACTATCATATTTCATCAAAATAAACAAGTGGAGAAAGGAGAAAGACTTCCTTACTCAGGGATCACACCTTTTATTGAACACTAGAGAATCCACATAAGCGAGAGACTTTGGAATGAGCTTTTGTTTCTTCCTTTACTTATGGAATCACTCTGTTTGTGCGTTGTCACTGCTCCCCCTAATTACAGCCCCCTCCCCTGGGCTGTATCGCTTTTTCAACAAGTGTGAAATATTGCCTTGGAACCTATCATCCCACAATTCACCTTGGGTCTGGCCTGGAGGATTGTGCAATTTCTGCAGTCTGCTCCAGTGCAAACAGGAAAGAGAACCCGAGCCCCGGCTTTTACAATGTGCAGCTTGCGTGCAGGAAGCGGAGCTGCTCGGCAGCATCTCTGGGATGTTTATTGCTCTGCTCTCCCCAGCGGGGCCGGGGCCGTGTGCTCTGCTGCCGCAGGGCTCGGAGCTCAGCCTGCACCAAGCCTCTGGTGGCCCGTCATCCTGCTGGAGGTCAGCTGGAGCAGGCCAGGAGAGGTTCTCAGGCACCGCTTCAGGAACAGGGGAAGGTTTCTTCTTTTTCCAGAGAGGTGATGTGAACAATTGCAATGCTCCCATTCCCCCAGCCCCAAAAAGAATGAGTGCCAAGTTACAAGCCAAAGTTATTCACTTGTTTTCAACAGCAGCCCTGTGTCAAGTGCTAGTGGGACCGTCATCTGCAGGGCAGTTGAGACCATGGATGAATCCATCTCTGCTCAAGGCATCTCCTTTCTTCACCTCCCTACATTTTCCACCTAGCTCAAGTGTTCTATGTTACCTTGGTTTTGGCACCTTCTGGGAATTAAGTTTCTCTCTCCAGAATGCAGATGGACACTTAGGGAGCTTCAGCCTTTCCATTAAATTCATCCCACTTATACCCAGACAGGATGAAGCCCCAGCCTCCACGCAGTGGTGTTTGTGCAGTCATTAGTACTGTACAAATCAATCCTACAGCTCACTAGTGAGTTGCTCATGCCAGCTAAAACAGACAAGCTCTAAAAAGCCTTTCTCCCACGCTTTTTATGTTATCCAAATCCATCAAGGAATAATTTATTGTTCTGAATTAATTTTTATATCCATTGACATGTTTCCTTCACAGTTAAGGTTACTCAAAGGAGGAAATGGCCTAGTCCCTGTTTTTTACTGCAGACAAAGAATTTGCATTCTCTCCTCTAATCTTTCACCCCATGAAAACAGATGTGTAGATGCAGCATGATGTTTTGGGACTCCCTCTTCCAGCCTTCCAGACTTTGTGCCCTGTCACTAGGTTGCTGAACCAGGTCACTCCCTCAGCTAAGTCACCTTCTCTCTCTAGAGCCTTGGTTTTTCTGGGTTTTATAAACTGCATTTGTGTTCCTAGGTGAGAAGAAGCCTCAGATAACACGATATTAATAGCAGCACTAAGACCAGGCATACACTAAAATTCAGGAGATTCTTAACCTTGTCTTGGTTAACCTTGCCTTTGTGGTTTGTGGTTTCCACCTTCGTGTTCTTTTGACCCTTGCACAGTGCTGGGAGATCCACGTGTGCTGGGACAGAAAACTGCCTTCTGCATGCCTTGAGCATGTAATCCAGTCCTGGAGAGCAGAGGGAGTCACCACACATATTTATGAAAATATAGCCAGTGGTTCTATGTGCAGCTGCAGACGTACTCCTGCATGGGGACAAGACCTGAAGCCCAGACATGACTGTCCCAGGGCTTTAGGCCACACAGCAAAACTGCACGTCAGCCAGACATGAGAGGCAATGAGCCCGCAAGAGGGGTTAGGAACTGAGGACATTTGAGACAAAGACACCCTCTCCTCAAATGGGCACTGAAGAAGCTTGAGGAGAACATGCAGTCTCTGAAGTGCTGAGCTGTATCAACCCTGGACTCCCAGGACTATGGAGGTATTAGAGCAATTGCTAGAAAAGCAGCAAGCTATGCTGAAGGGCAATAGAGAGGCAAGGTTTAGTATGTGACTGCAAGCTGCTTCATGTCACTGTTTCATTATTACTGAAATCATAGTGTTCACTCAAGGAATGAACTCAAGAGATTGTCTTCACTTCCCCTCTCCTGCCCCCAATTTATTTAGTGGGTGACCAGAAGCAGCTGAACAATGGCCCTGCTTTACTAGCACAATGTAGGACATGCTGCAGCAGAAGCTCACCTGTAATGGGTAAGATGATTTTCCACTGGTATACAGGAATGTCAAAACTTTCTGCAGAAAAATGTCATTTTAGAAATAGGGGTAAAATCTCATTGGATTTCCACTGCCTAAACTCCAGCCCAAATGTGTTTTTCCTTACAAGATTTCAAAGTGCTTTATTTCTAAATCTGTATCATGGTGTGTATCTTTATGGTACTCTGCAAAGATCAGGCACTCATTCTTCCTCTTAGGACTGCAGATTTCCTAGAAAACTACATATCCCCCAAGGCAAACAAAAGTTGGAACTTCTTTGGCATTTGATGCCACTCCTGTTTGGGTAGTTTAATGGGAAATGTAGTCAGTCTGATTACTAGCTTATAGAAGACAACACAGGCTTGGACAACAGTTCCCAGGAGGCAACATAATGGTTGGTGAAGCTGAAACTAAGTGCTAAAATTACCTCAGAGGAAGGGATCCTCTGCAGGCTGTCTCAGATATGAAGTGCTTCCATTATTTACATTTTAAATGTCAAAACAAGATGTTTTGACATTTGCTACTAATAAAAAACACTTTTGACATTTTCTGCAGATTAGAAATTCTGGAATTTTTTTCTTTTTTTTTCTTTAACCTCATGTTTGGAACCTAAAACAAATTTTCAAATGTCAGATTTTCCCTTGGGATGGAGATTCATAATTTCTTCTCAGCTCTAGTTGTGATGCTTGGAATTACCTCTGAGAGCCAAGGGACCTACAGTCCAAACAGTGAAACAGTCTGCAAGCTTAGGCAGAGGAGAATTTCCTCCCTTTGTTCTATATTTTGAAATAGTCTTTCTTAATTCTATGCCTCCTTTATCTGATATAGTTTATTAAAGTAGACAATTCCATCTAATAACTTTCTTCTTTACTATAGAGCAATCCCCTTTTTATTTGACCCTGCCTAGATCATGTGTGTAAATTTCCTAGGAAAGAGAAAAGTTCTGCAGTTGGGACCTGTGGAAGATATTTCTCTGTCTACAGTTCAGGCTGAGGTTCTGTACACCCCACGGCCATTCCCTGGACAGCCAACAAAGGTCTGAATTCTTCAGATTGCCAACATCTTGCTATCCCACATCCAACCCCAGTACAAGACCGGGAGTTGACCCTTACTATCTGCCCTGTCAGCAGGAAGTGCATTACACCTGGGAAAAACTGAAAAGCAACAAAAATATGCTATTGTACAGTAACCAAGACATGAGAAACACACATCTTTTCCCAGATATTCTGCTAATATAGTCAGGTGTCAAATCCCTGTTAAACAAGGTTTGGATGTGATACTGGAGGCCCAGAGGAGCTTTTATCTTGACCAAACTTTGTGCTTTTAAATAAGAGGAGGGTAGATGAGGGGAGCAGAGCATGCTGCTGGGGCAATATAAAAAAAGAGTCTATGAATAAAAAGGGGGAAGTGTGTTCCCCTGTGGTAGCAACCAAGGCACTGAGCTGATTGCCTTTGGACTTGGCAATGTACAGAAGGCATGTCTGAGCCTGTGATCAGACCCATGAGGGACTGCTCAAGTTCATTCATGTGCCTTTGCAAACAGGCCATTCCTCCAAGATGTGCCACATAAAGTGCTAGTGTACATAATTAAAATGTTAGCATTGAACATGAAACAAGGCAGACCACTCACCCACAACAAAAAGCTGCTGGTACTGAGGACTGCTCTGTCTGAAGATGCTAACCAGTGGCAGCTGCTCTAGGATAAGTGCAAGAAACCCCATGACAAAATTTATAGGTTATGTGAAGACTTGGATAGTGAGAATAGCTTGTATCCTACAGTTGTAGGATGTCTTTTATTTTTTGTTTAGAACTAACTGTTGCAATCCCAGATGCTCAAACTCTGACTGAACATGTCAAATCTTTGATTGACTATATCAGTGTTCATGTTCATGAATCATGTTCTCTAGAATATATATCCTAAATAGATACCCTAAATAAATCTGTCGAGGCATATATATCCTAAAGAGAAAGTGATGAAAGGTAAAGCAGGTCTGATGGCATGCCAAAGAGTGAGCAAGGAATCATCAGAAAGGGTGAGTAAAGAGAAAAGTGTTGTCACCATCTTCCCTTTACAAAAGAACTGTGGCTTCAAAAAGAATCTGAAGTGATCTTGATGACTACTTGAAAATTTACTAGAGTTGGCTCCAGAGCACATTCCTTACAGGGTGTTAGCATCAAAGGATGCTTTTGGACTTCAATAGACTGTCAGAAGCTCCTGTCACAGCTTTGCCTTACAAAGGGGTGTGCAGCATTGTTCAATGCAATTAACTGTGGGGCTGAATATAAAGCTGATGTTTAAACTAAACTGGACTCCTGGTTAGATTATCTCATTTGGTATTAATGTGGTTTCAGTCTGATTTACCTTAATTCACTCCAGGAGCAAAGTTGATGACTTAAATCTTAGGAGAAGAAGTGCATTGAAGATAGAATTTCAACAATCTTAGGGACAAATGAATTTGTCCAAGTTATTTTGAGTTAAATAATCTGCTTGGAAAAAAGCTAATTCAGATTCTTTTTTTTTTTTTTTCCTTAAATGTTTCTTTGCAAATAAATCTGTGCAGATAATGGTTTTCTCATCCTGTGAAGCTCTCTGAGACTTCAGAATTTTTTCATGTCCCACCACAGAATAAACCCAAACTCTTTTGTAGTGGTTTTGTTTCATTTAGTTGGGATTTTTGGGGCTTTTGCTCTCTCTTCCCTTCCTCTCCCTGAGCAAACAAACAAAAACTATCTCTCTCTGGAAAAGAATCAGCTGACTAAAATAGCAGGGATTGGCTGGGGAAGGAGCCATTGCTCTCATGAAATCAACACAAGCCTAAGACAATCTTTCAACTTTTTATGCTTATGAATGAGACCCCAAAACATCATCCTTGTAGCTGAGACTAGGTCATACTTATCCCAAGGCATATATCCCCTATATTAGCAGTTATTCTGAGCTGAAATAATCTACATTTGATTAGACATTTCACCATCAAGCTGGGAAACCCACCTTTATCAACTGTTGGTATTTGGTTTATTTTATAATGATGCATTCTTGTAAAATGATATGTGGTGAGAAAGTTGGAACAGAAACATTTTCTATTGAAAACCCTTGCTGCCAACAGTCCTGTCTGTCTGCAAGCTGTTTTTCCCTGGTCTGTTTTTCCCTGTGACCTTTGTGTGCTGCTACTGTCTATCTCATGGGCTGTGCTTACATGTTTGATTATGTCCTTTCTTGTTGGACAGCCTAAACAATGCCACTCTCTGAGGGGTTTAGAAAGTACCATATCTAAGGGGGCTCCACTGTCACACTCCTCAACTGACCCAGAGCTAAATGAAAAATGTAGCAAAAGTGTGAGGAAACTCAAGATAAGGAACTAAGCAATGATGAGTGAGTCTTGAAAATGGTCATCTAAATCCTTAGGCTTGTTTATGATTGCTGGGCTTAAGACTTGAATCTCATTCCTAGATTGCCACTAATTTCTCCAGGACTGGTGCCCACAAAAGTATTTGGGGAATATATTTCTGATAGCAAAGTTCCTGTCAATTTCTATGTAGCCAAAAGAATTAACGCCTAGGATTTACATGAGTTTTATACCATAAATGAAAAGTAGTAATATGGAGTCTAGTAATCAAAGTTGTTTTCTTTTTTTTTAACTACAGTGATGAAGGAAAAGAACTTGAGAGCATTTGATTCAAAACTGGAATCTGCAAGTAACAGAAGCAGAAAGAATATATCCAATATAATTCATGGCAACTTATGACGAGTTGTCTATAAAGCCTGGTGAATGAGGTTGTAGAAGCTCCATTTCTCTTCTGAATGTGTGTAAGGAAGCAAAGATGCAAGCACACATCTAAGAAGTGGCTTCTTAATAAGGATGGCCAAGGAGAGCAGCCTGCCAAAGCCACTTCTCTTGCCAAAGCCAATAGCTTGAAGTCAGATGAGAACAGTCAGCAGGACAGCCCCTTGGGTTTTTGATTTTGGGTTGTTTGAATTTTTATCTAGAGGAATTAGTATTACTTCAGCCTCACTACTTTGAACTGGTGGATCTTTGTCAACAGGATTGAGAAATAACTAATCATTACTCTGAAACTACTTTGGTGACAGAGTTACAAATGGTCCCAGCAAAGGAAAACAGTCAGAAATTTGATCATTTGATACTTCACTGGTTTTGAATAAGATAGCAAGATAGCCTTATATCCAACAACATCTGAACAGTGTTGATCAGAGAGCTCTGACTTTTAATGGAGAGGAGGAGCTTGTGGAACAATGTCATTTTAACAAGGCACCTTAATGCTGTAGTCCTGATCAGGCCCAGCTCCAGATTTCTGGTGGAGTAACATCTGTGTGGTGTATCTTTACATATTATCTCTTGGTAGTCCAGATTAAAGTCCCTTCTCTGTCCTAAACTTCAGGAATATGGGTCAAAAAAAGACCGAGACAGTTTTGCCGGGCTGGCTTAAGCAAAAACACTGACATCCCTGGTGATAAGCTCACATGGACAAGAACTTTTCAGGGATTCAAACACATTTACTTTATGTCACATTGCACCATGTCCCCATTCAGTCAGCTTCTAAATTAGCCTATGACTGCATCCAGCTGTCTGTTTTTCTCTGATTTTTCACTAGAGGAGACTTTGGGTCACTGAAAATTCAACCAGAATAGACCATGAGAGTGCCTGTAGTCAGGGGGCAAACCCAAAGGCTCCCAGCATGGGCTGGTAGAGGGGCAGCTTGTTTGGGACAGTTGCTTATTCATTGTATTTCCCTCTGTCCATGGTCAGTTTGCAGTATGCTACAAGACCCTTAGTAAACTTGATGAGGAAGCAGGAATAGAAACAAGACTGAAATTCACAAGTAGGTCATGGAGGGTAAAATTTCAATCAGCCTACTTTATTGGAAAACACATGAAGGGACAGGACAATATTCATGACACAGACTTAGAAATTCAGAGCCAAATTAAAAACATTAACAACATAAATTTTTGGGTGGATTTTCTCTCTCTCTCTCTCTCTCTCTCTCTTTTTCTTTCTTCTTCTTCTTTTTTTTTTTTTTTTTTTTTTTTTTTTTTTTTTTTTTTTTTAAGGAACATTTGGAGCCAAATTTCTAGGAAGGACAGCAGTGAATTAGCCTTGCAATTCCTGGTAATAGGAGTCTGGTGACCCTTCCACATATTCTGGAGGTTATCTGAATGCTGCCAACAGGAAGGCAGCTATACATCTGTCTTGCAGCAAGGACAGAAAGAAAAATGAAGCAGGATTTTTCTTCTCCTTCCCATAAAACTTGAGAATTCATACTGAAAGTAATTGCAGACAGCCCTGGGACCTGTACAAAAGACCAGCAACTGGCTGTAAGCACCATAACTTAGAGCACATTCCACACTAAAATGAAGAGAACTTAGGAAAAACTGAAAGAGAATAATAGAAAGTGCCTCATCAAGCAAATTCCCAGCACCCAGCTCAGAGAGAGGTGAAAAGTAAAGGAGAGAATGGATTGAGATTTCTGTGGCCAAATGAAGAGAAAACATAAGGGAAGAATAGGAGTGTATAAAAGTAGTTGATGCCTTCCTGTAAACCTTGCAATGTTTGCTTGTCAGGAGCAGTTCTGTTCTGCACTGCTGATGTCTGTAACATTCCCCTTGCTCTTGATGCTTCCTGCTAGGGATGGTCTCTGAATGACTTCTTTTGTTTTCCAATGGCTTACACTTAGGGAGGAAATCAAACATATCTTCAATTCAGTTATTGTGGTGGGGAAGAAAAAAAAGCAATACTTTGAGCTTTAAGGCAAAAGTAGCATATTTAGTATCCTATTCTGGAAGTGATCCAGATGAAAACTCTCCTGAGTGTAAAATATTTGCCCAGGTTTACTTACATCTCACCTCAGGTCTCTGCCTGTTCCATATCCAACTGATCTGTGGTGTGCCGTCATGAATCCTAACTCTCTGCAACTTCATCTCATGGAAATTGAAACCCATCATCTGAAATCTGATACTTTCAGATCAGCTGAAGCTTCTTGGAAGCCCTTACAGGACACAGCTTTAGGGCATCACACCCAAACTTGTCTGAATTTCTTAAAGGAAGGTCTGGATTCAAGGCTGTGGAAGATTGACTGTGCCTCATAAAGAGCATGTACTTAAAGATCCCAGAGGCAGCAGTGTCCTGCTGGTGAACATTCACTTCCCCATATGCTATTGAGTTTGAAGAATAAAGATCATTCCCAGATTCTGTGGAAATTCAGCTATGAATCTGGGAAAAGATTCTCAGCTCCTGCCCAATCACATAACAAATATTCCAAAATTGTGATCACAGTTTTTGCAACTGTTCACCAAAATCTGCTTCTCTCTTTGATTTTTGCTCTCCTGTGAGTGTGTATTAACCTGAAGAGCCTAAATGCAATAACCCCTGCTAGGGGACCCCTCTAATAATTACAGTCCTACAAAGGACACTATCCATTCCTGCTGAATGGGTTCCCAACAGTGTTTTCCCAGCAGTGTTTGTAGGTCATTTTCTTTACAAAGAAAATCACTGCTGCTTGTTTAACAGGAGAAGGAATGAGAGCTCCTTCTTGAAATCCCTTATTTACAAAAGAGCAATTAAGGATATGTCCATATAGCCTACTTGTGCCCTCTCCCTTCACAAGTAAAAGTCACATTTCTATAGGAAAGTTGGAATACAGACTTTCGGACCCTGCAGTCAGACACCATACAAACAAATTAGAGCTCTCAGCTATCATCACCTCCAGCTAAAATTATAACAACTGAATTATTTTCAATTTACTCAAAGGCAATGTTAGTTGGAAAGATGAAAAGTGTTTATTTTTGTCTGTTGCTTTTTTTTAATTTAAGTTTTTTCAAAGAATAAATCTTCATTTGCAGGGGTGGAAATTCCTTCTAGCACTTGGTTTAGTAGACACAACAAAAAAATGCACATTTTGTCTATTTTTATTTTTTAATAATTAATGTGGTTTGATTGGTCACTTCTCAGAAATGCTTCAGCCTGTTTGATGCTGATGAAATTGTGGTGAAGTTAAAGAAAAGAAGAGGGTCAGCACTCACACAAACTGTCCAGTTTCTAAGGCATCTGGTGTTGGTATGAAAATTAAATATGGCTATCATGCACCACACATAATGGGACCCACTTTTACTGTTGTGAATCCAGATGCTATAAACCAGACACATCCTGGAAGCTGATTAAGCACCACTTGGTGAGCCTAAATCCAATGAAGAAAAGCATGATGTTGTCAGAGTAGTAGCCAGGCATGACTCCTCTGGTCATTTTTCAGTTTATTTTGAGAAAGGATTGAAGTTGGGGGTTTCACTGGACAGAAAAAGGACATGCCATTACACAAACATGAAAATGCATCTTCTTGTGTCATCTGTAGCTGGAGAGTGAATCAAGAAGTCATTGAATAGTGAAAATTTGGGAAAGGTGTATCTAGCAGCACCAGGCTGCAAGGTGGTGGGTCTGAAAAACTGGTGTCCAGATGTGAGATGTGAGCCCTGTTCCCATGGGGGTGTGATGCAGCTGTGCACCATTAGCCTTGCCTGGGAATGAGTGCCCAAAGCCAGGAACACTTATATTCCAGAAGCAAAGTCTGGTGGTTGAACACCTCCAGATGGATCATTTAAGTAAATTTCTTCCAGTTGAGACTTGACCTGGGCCAGGTTTTAAGCACATTCTTGCGTAAGCACAGTTTGCAAGCACAAATATGTGGGTTTGGGCACAGTGTGCTCTGCACATGGGTCTTTTCAGGGTAAGGTCTTTTAATTGCTGCATTTCCTTCTAGCCTGCTGCTTCCCAAGAAGCATTTTCATCTATGCTACAAACTCTCAGCTAGAGTCCTCTCCTGAAATATTGTGCTTGCTGCAGGGCCAGCACACCCCTGGCTGTCACCAGGGGACAAGAAGCCAACAAGTCCTAAATGGGTTTTAGACCAAGCACCATTGTATACCAAAAAGGTTACTGATGCCATCACAGCCCACGAAGTGATTTAGTGAGCTGGAAGGTAGAAATAGGTACAACCTGAAGTGTGCCCATAAGGAAGCCATGTGGGGGAAAGGAATGATACTGTCCTGGTTGCTCTCTGGACTCTGGTGTGAAAACAGTGCAGATATAGCTAAAACAGAATAGGGGAAAAGCTGGAAGCTTCCCACCAGCCAATGGGCAATGAAAAGCTCTCTAAGGTACCAAGATGAGTATCTGCAGTCCCAGCAGCACCAAGAGAAGCTGAACCAGACCTCAATCCATCATCTGTCTATCTTAATGAAAGCCTGAGGGAATGAGCATTTAGCATGTCATTTCAAGCTAGATGATTTCAGGCTCATGATCTCAACATATTTTTCTTGAGTTCATAATTTTGCTTAAAAGATAGTCCATAAGAACCTAGTAATGGCAGATCCCTTTGTCCAGTTAAGATATCTGGAAAGTCTTCTACAGTTGAAGTAGGTAGAAAATTGCTGCGATATTCAAAGGTAATTTTTCTTCAGTAATGTCTTTTTACCTCATCTCCATGTCTCATTTTTTCACCCAGCTGTAATCATATGAGACTCATTTATATTCTTCATTCTCAGGTAGATACGACACATTTACTGTGAAAAATTTCCTGATTTTCAGACAAGTCCAGGAGTGTCCATCAGATTTCACAAAGGTGCTTTTGGCTTGTCAGGTAAAATCTGTTCTTCCACAGCTTTCTAATTCCATAGATTGTTTGTTTCAGTGCAGAAGGGACAACAAAATAAGGAACCAAGACAACAAACAAAAATAAATGTACTCCCCAACAATCTTCCCAGTGATATTCCTGGACACGAAGAACATCCAACCCTCTGGTCCTCTAATGTCTGTCTAAAGCATCCATAGGCTCAAACACAGTTGTCAGCTTTACTCTGCTGTGGTGACAGCTCAGGGATTTCATGGGCTTCATATTTCTGGTAGCGGTTTCCTGGAGAGTAGACCTGGGCTCCTGAGAGAAATGATTGCACTGTGTGCTTGCTGTGCTGCAAAGAGGGTGTCTGCTTGGGGGTGATCCAGGTGTCCGTCTGCACTCAGACTCCCTGCACCACAGGCAGTTGTCTCCCTGGTTTCAGGAGTTGAAAGATCAATGTCTCCATGAGGAACACTCTGTATACCTACAAGCTAATCAACTTCTGCCTCATTTTACAGACAGGTGTTACTGACCCTTCTGTATGGCTCACACACAGAGGCCCACGTGGCTCCTGCTTCCCAGACATCCAACACGAGCCGTGTGGGATGTCCAACACTGGTCTCACCCACAGTGAGCCCAGCCAGCCACCTGCCTAAGGGTAAGCCTCTCTTCTCATAATTCTTAAGGCGATGGACCCTTGCCACAAAGGCGCTCAAAATATAACTTGGGGTGTGTTCATCTCTCAAGGGACAGGAAGGTAAACAACCCCACTGGTTTAGCTGACAAGGAGCAGCTCTCTTACATGAATACTGCAGCATTCTGCAGAACAGAAGCCTCCACACATGGATCCTTTCAGAACCACGTTGGAGTTAGGCTAGTGTTATGTGTCTGCTACAAACTAAACCCATCCGTGTTCCAAAACCAGCCTGCTTTTATGCTGCCATGGTAAAAAAGGATTGTTTTCTTCCTGCAGCCTGATTCAATTTTAAAACCAATTTTTATAGCTCGTATCTGTATAGGCTTCCAGTAAGACTATTCTCATCTGAGCAAAAACTGTTTTGAGGAAGTTTTACCACAAACCCTTAAATACTTTGATACGATAGTGTCCATTGAACTGACAAACTCAAGGCTAAAAATAGAGTTTACAGCCTTAAGTTTGGCATCCAAGCTGACTGCAGTAATGCAAAGCAATTTAAAGTCAGAAAAATAATGTTTAACGTGTTCTGGATCCCAGATCTCCTTGGAGAATCAAGTTTAAAAAAAAAAAACCCAGTAAGGAAAAAAAGCTAAACAACCACAACATCAGGTCAGATGGTAACATGCTGCTGCCAAGCCTCATCCATACAAAGTCATTGCAGATGCTTCCTGGTCAGTGACAGTCTAAACAAGCAGTGAAACACTTACAGCTGTAAGCCTGCATGCCTATCCAAAACAGCCTCCTGGAAGGGAAGGTGCATGGTTTCAGAGAACACTCTGATGAAGTTAGGAGTGGCAGTATCAGGGCAAACCCAGGGTTAAGAGAAAGAGGTGGATGAGGAGATGCATGGGTCTTCCTGCAAGGGATGATGAGAGTGGTTTATTGACTCTTTGCTGGTCCTATTTGCATTGCTGCTTTCAGAGTTTGTAGAGGATTCACATCCCCTAGACAGAGGGGAAAGGAGGATTTTATTTCCTGTGACTGATAGGGCCACTTCTGTCCCATTTTATTCATTTTATTCCCTGTGCTTTGCAGCTGAGTTGTAACTAGAGACAGGGTGTGGGACAAGCATACTGCTGGTGCCAGAAGTAGTGAGAATTTCCCCTGGAGCCCAGCAGGTGTGAGGTTCTTATGCCATCCAGATAAATTCCATTGCCAGCTTTGGCTTTTTGAAGGATATTTTTTTTCCATTGCTCAGATCTGGCATGGATTATTTTAGAGATATTTTGCTTTTCCCTATGACATAGGGATATAATCTGTTCTTCAGGACTCATCATAATAAAGTTCTCCCTAAAAGGGAAGGTGCCAGGAGTACACTTTATGCTCCCACCCTGAGTGTGTGATGGTCCTCACATTCCCTCAGAATTTTACAACAAGATCTTAAACTTCAAAAGCACACATGTAGATTGTGCTGGAAGAAAAGCAACAATTCTGAAGGTGCTTTTTGACTACAGGTTTCTGCATGGAGGCTTGAAACTATCAAGATGGGGAGTCTTTTCCACCCAATCTGCTTTTTTCTGTCCATAGTTTGTTGCAGTGGCATCATACCATACTGGAAAGCCACAGCTAAAATCAGGTTGATGATGTGCAGGAAACTCAGTGACTTTTTTAGAGATTGACTTTGCAGCATTGGCTACTTGCACAAGGCTTCTATTACAACACATGCTGTTTTCAGTTGTTTATGACTTTGCCAAAGTTGAATGTTTGGGTTCAGGTTTTCCACGCTGGATGTATCCCTTCAAGCTGAATTGCTTTTTGTTGTTCCTCTTCCACCCTCCACTTTTCTCATCTAAGTTGACCTGACAAACATCTAAAAGAAGAAAAGCCACAGAATCCCCATTTCTCAGGCCTGGGTCTGAGCAATACTGAGGAGAGTGTGTCAATAAGCATTGCTACACAAAAGGATTTACACCCCTTGGAAAAAATCAGGAAGTTCTTGGAGAAGCCCAGAAGAACAATCAGGTTTCCCTAGCCTAAAAAGTGTGTCCTAAATCTCAAGCTTTTTGCTCTCCTTGTCCCTTCCTGTAGGACTTGTGACTTAAAGGTTAGGACAACATGGGTGTCAGAGGAGTCAGAAACTCAGGGTCAATTGGGTTAGGGGATCTTTGTTCTATAGAGAGCTTCCCCTGCAGGACTTGTGTTGGAAATGTCTTGTAATGTGGTGTTTCTGTACACTAATCCTGTTCTCATGTGCTGCCCCACAGTAATCTGTGGTATCTCCTCTCCCTGCTCCTCTCCTTGGTGAATTTCTCAGAGATGAGCCAAGAGCCTGGCCAAAAAAAGAAAAACAAAATCAACGACACCCCCCCCCCCCCAAAATAAAAAAAAAATAAAACCAAACCAGAAAAAACACAAGAAAACCAACCCTTTCACAGGAAAGAGTGATTAGTAGATAGGAGACAAGGACAGAAAAAGGAGAGTGACATGAGGATAACAGGGCACAGCCCAAGACAGCACCTGACCTCTCCACACAGAGCTCCAAGGTGTCTATCAGTACTGCCTCAAGGTATTTAACACATCCCAGGAAAACTGATAACATAGGATCCTTGGTTGCCCTGCTTTCTCCTCTACTGTGCTCGGGGGGTGGCCATCTGGGACCTGGCCTTACAGCTCTTGCTGTGACTTCCTGGGAATGGGGCAGAAAAAACACATCCAGAACTGCCCTGGTGGAAGGTCTCAGGGAACTTCGTGGGACCTACAGAAACCCTTTTGTGGTAAAACTGAGGCCTCAGCCACCTGCACATCTAGTTGGAGGGCTTTGAGAATGGCTAACCAACTGCTGGAATGAGGTACAAAATTTGGGGTGTTTCAGACGAGAATTCTCCAACATGTGAGGGAAATGTTGCCACTTGAAAGTGTTTCAGATGGGAATGCTGAAAAAAGCTGTCTGTTTTCGGTCCTAAATACATAAGATGTGATTTGGCTTAGGTTAGAAATCTGTAATGACCCACTACCCTTTGAAACAAAAGTAGAAGTTTCTTTAGAGGCTGATTCAGAGCAGAAGCCTGACTTCTTGTGCTCTGCATCACCAATCTCCCAACTGCATCTGACAGACAAAGGCAACTAGATGTCTGTACATGGCTAGCTGTATGCTGGGACATTAATGCTCTGTATAGATTCAGTAGGTCTGTTCTAACACACTTCCCACCAAACCATACTCTTCTTCAAGCTGTAGTGCCTTTCTTCTTCCTGCTCTCAAAAGTGATTGTAACTCATACATAGATAAAGGGTAGAGGTAGGAAGCCAGCTCAGTTATTTTGGTCATATTAAATCAACCTTTTTCCTTGGGTCATGTCTTCATTAATATAGTCAGGAAGCTTTGATGACTCAAGGTCCATCCACACGGATATCTGAGTCTGTACATCACTGCACAAAGTGAGGAGCCTTTGTAGGGAACAAGGGATTCCCCCTAAGAAACCAGTGCAGATGATGGTCTTAGATTAATTGCAGTTTCTGGCCTGTTCCTTTTGCCTGGAACACCAGGTCAGAGGGGGTGTTGGATACATCTCCCTATGATCTAATGCTGATGGGGCATCAGCAGCCATAGGGAAAGCTTCAGCCTGGCTCCTAGTCAGAATCACCCAGCACAAACTGAGGGAGACAGTCATGCTCCAGCCACATGATATTTAAGACTGGAAAGCTCATCCAACTGAAACTGAACTGCTTTTATATTTCCACTAGTTTTCAACCAGATGAGTTCCCTGACCACATTCATCATGAGACTACAGGGATGCTTCTGCTGCTGTAAGAGCAGAGAAGGGAATGGGAGAAATGTGGGGCAGGTAGATTTACCCCTGAAGATTTATGCTGGCTTTGCTTGCCCAGACTCGGGGTAGTCATCAGAGACAGACACCTCTCTGTGACATGCTCTAGCTCCAGAACAATACAGTTCTTTAAAAACACATCAATGAGCTGTTGGTTCAAAACTAAGATGATATATAAATCATAGCATTTTTTGGCTTAAAATACAATGCCTTGCAAAAAAAAAAAAAAAAGTATATTCACTAATCCAGCCAAGAACTGTAATAAACTGTCAACATCAGTCTTGTTCACTTCATTTTGGGGTCTTGCTAGTCCTTACAGAAAGGTTCTTCAGCTGTGATGTCCAGGCTGGTGGTCCATGGAGAATTTTCTGTTCCTGTGATTCTGTTTTTTCTATCTGAATCTGATAAATCTCATTAAAAGGAGTCAGAACACTATAGGATGAAATGTCAGACTTGTCTTCATAAAATATTGTGCTCTGAATTGACCCAACACAAGCCAGCTCCATGTGGGATCTAAAGCAGTCATTTAAGTGCATTGCCGAGCCCAGCTAATAAGAGGTTTTGAAAAGTAGATTATATTAGTTGCCACTCAGCACCTTGTGATTGCATTTCCATAGCTTTTGGACCAGTTTGGAGTGTGGGCAAAACATGTCCTGCCTGCCTGCTTGCAAATGACTGTGTGGGTCCATGTGCATGTACATCTAATCACATAAATGAATTCTCTAGGTGACATGATAATCCTTGCCCATAGTACAGGAATGACTTAAGAAGCTGCATAGCCTTTGCCTTCCTGAAGTGCTGGGGCCACTTTGAATATAAATCTGAACATGAGAATATTTCCTGAGGGAAGACAGGGCCAAGTTGGGGTATTTCAGAGGTACATAAGTAATATAAAACTTCTGGAAAGCCATAAAGATTTACAGACAGGATGTCCTCCGTTCCCAGGTAAAGGAAAACAAGTACTTCTATAAGAAAAGGGGGAGGAAGGAAAAAGCATAATTCTTGCTGTACATTTCATTTTAATTAGGGCTGTGATACAGAGACAGCACATGTGGCAGCTCAGCTTGGTTTTCAGAGTCCCATACCTTGTTTGTTTGATTTTGGTGGGGCTTTTTCCTAAGATGCTGTTCTCTCCTGAGCCACCCATGCCCTAATCATCTCTGTGACATAATGCTTCTATGCTAATCTGTAGTTGCCATCTCACATATTTGTGCCTGCTTCCTGCACTCTGCGCCAAACCTACCTTGGTTTTTCTGCTGTGCGGTTTCAGCCTTCACTCAGCCACACCAGTTCTTGCCAGTACAGCCTGTCATCAGCTCTAAGGTCAGTTCCTCACCAACCTCCCATTCACACGTCATCAGGCAGCCATGGGTTCACAACTAAATCCAACCCCTAAAAAGAAAGGGCTTAGCAGTGCTATAAAAATTAGAGTTGCTTTTGTTTGTCTTCATCACCTCCCAGGTGATGCTCTGTTGAGAGCAGCAGTTCCTAGTCTGAGACTTGTGCCCATCAAGAGCACTACGTGGCAGGCAGATCGGGTCCAGGAGGCAATCAGCATGGAGTGGAAAAGCCACAGTACAGCTGCTGTTGAAAGAGGCATCATTTTTGTTCGGGTTTTTTCTTACAGCAGGCTATGTCCATGCAGTGATATTTCATTTACCACTTCTTGATTGCCTTAGAATGTTTCAGACAGGTGCAGTTGGTTGTCAAAGACACCAAAGCCATTCCTCCTTGCCAAGGTTTGACTCCATCCCAGCAGACTTGTTTGTTCCTCAAAGTGAGGGGCACATTTTGATTGCTTTCACACTAACAACAGGCTGTGGCCACCCCAAGTTAATTTCTGTCTTGTAGGAGCAGGGCAGGGTGCACCAAGAGGAGGCAGTGACAGTAAAAAGATAAAGTGTGAGTTTGTGTCACAGGCATCAGACTCTGCAGGATATAGTTTACTGGCTGAGGGAGTCTACAGTGATGTTTTCTTCCTCTTTGTTCCTCCAGGAGAATGTCTTAGAACAGACATTCAAATAACTGCAGAGCTCCAAAAGGTTCTGAGTACTTTGATACAGCAAATGGATTGTATGTCCACAACACTTCTCCTCATCAGGTGGAGGAAGACATTAATTTCACCAAACAGAAGAGAAACCAAGACTAGCTCGTTGATATTTTGGATACAGATTATGAGACAAAGATCTCTCAAAGTGCTGGTCTTCCATCACCCCAGGACCCACTATTCACAAGTCTCCTTGCCCTGGTCAGCAGGCGTCCAACCTTGGACAGTATATGCACAATTCTGGTGGGGTGCAAATTCCTCATCCTCTGGTGAGAGTGCACCTCACACCTCTGGCTGAAACAACTGCTCCAGAGGGAGTGATGGCCCAGCTGCTCTTTTCTCTTCCTTCTTCCTTGAGCCCCAGGCAGCAGAGATCATGGCAGGGTCCCTGAGCTCAAGCCATGAAGAATCTATTTTGCTGCTTATGGATAGTTAACTCTGGCATGGAGAGGTGATTTTTACTCGTTACAGCTTAATCAAACCTCAGATGTGGCATCAGCCCTAAAGAGGAGGCATTTCTTCTCAGGGCTAGAGATTAGAGACTTTGGCTGCATCCTGGTGTGGAGGCAGTCCCTACAGGTGACCTCCTGCCTTGCACCAGCTGGTGTAAACTCACCCAACTCTGCACTCAGATGCTGCACAGGATTTTGTCATACAGACCTACCCTGTACAGCCCTTTCCAGATGGACAAACAGGTCTAAACTTCTGTCACATTAGCCAATGCTAACTTGTGTCAATTAGCCTTTGCTCACATACCACTGACCAAGTCACTTTGACATCTTGTGGAGAATTAAGAGCAAACAACCTGGTAGTTTCCAGAGCTGCTTGGGAGTGATGCATACCTGGGAAACTGACTTGACAACTACAGCAATTTGAACAAAATGTAAGGCCCCAGAACCTGAAGAAGATGGAACCTGGTGAATCAGATTCCTTAGTGCTCCACAGCAGGGGATGGCCTCATTGCTGGTTTACAAGCACTGCTCTCCACCATGCAAGGGGCTGTTGCTTCTGTGTGTAGTTGCCTGTCACTGCTGAGCTCACTGTGGGAGTGTGGCTGTAAACGCGCTGAAAAGCCAGCTTGTACTCAGGAAGCACAGGAATGCCTGCAGAATAAATAACAATGTAAATTAGACAGGATTGGAGTTCACCAGCCCCAGCAGGAGTTATCCCCTTGTCCAAACATTGAGCCAGCAGCTGATGAGCTTCCTTGTGTGCTCAGCAGGGCTCCTGCCAAGCTGAAAAGATTAAGAAGGAAAACTTGCCCCAGCTGAACAAATAGCCCAAAGGTCTGCCTGAGGCTCAATAGATGATTGGGGTGGCATGGTTAGGCATTGGTTTCTGTAGCCTGAGAGACAGATGCAAGGAGCACCCCATCCAGCAGCAGCTGCCACACTAGCCTGCAGAACCTACAACAAGCCTGAAATTTTGCCCTCTGGAAAAGATCCTCACTCAACAGGCAAGAGCAAGGTTCAATTCTAATCATACAAATTCAAATACCATCCACTCGTAGTCACACTCTTCTCTTAACCACAAGAGCAGATACCTGTGGAAACCAAAGGCCTCCTAGTTCCTTTGTTCCAGCCCTAGCACAGGAAAACAGCTAGTCTGTAAAAGAGACATCACATCTTCCAGAAATGTTGACAGTCCTCCATGTTTCACCACTCTTTCTGAGCCCAAGAATCAAGTTCTTCTTGGCTTATCTCCCCTAGGATGGTTGATGGCTCAGCAGGGACTGCAAATCTATGTCTTACAGCTAGTGAAGCATGGCTCAAAAACATCTTCTAATTTACAGCCAAGCATTTATGCAAACATAAATCGCGTGTTGATCCATAGGGACCAGCGTAATAATACATTCAGAGAAACAGAGCATTTTGAAACTCCAGTGACAGGTTCAACCCCACCTTCCTTAAATCAGCTTCAATGATCTTGACCTCATCTTAGTTCCCAACTGAAAATAAAACTGCTGTCACACTACTTTTCCTGAGTTTCTGCTGCACCTGAACTCCTCACCAGAGACTGACAGCAGGGAACAGAGGGGTTGGAGAACCCAATGAATATTATCATCACGGGGGAATTTTTAATGTGTTTTCCATCATAGCCACGAACTGAATGATCCAGCAACTTTTATGATGCTATCCCTATGGCATCTCAAAGGATGGAAAATAAAACATATTTTTATTAAGCCTCTTGAAAGATACAACCATTCATTTTTATCTGTGGGAACCCTACAGATGGGAGACTTGTCAACTACTACGCTTTCTGAACACAAGAAAGTTTGTGGGGTGGTCAAACTGAATGTTACTCTAATAACTTAACACCAGGACACCCCAAAACAATGTAGACAGGGTTTGGCATATCTATCTATGCCAAAGGTCAGTTTTGGCATATCCTGGAGGTAAGCTGTGACTTTAGGAAAAATTTGAGTGATCATTCTCATTTTCTCTGGTAAAGGAACAAAAAAAGTGAAGGTCTTTGCTTGATGGCATTTGATACAAGCAGATGTGACTTTGCTCTGCTTTCCTCTGTAATTCTTCTTCCACCAGAAATTGCTCACCACTCTATGCTGCTTGTGTTACTCCCTGCTTGCATTCATTCATTAGAGATTAAAATCAGACCTTGCAATGATTCTTCCGAAATCACAGGCCCTGGAGGGACTGGTAGGTTTTTCATCAAACACAGAGAAAACACATTTTTTTTCATGGGAATGGTAGGTGGCAGGAACCCAGTGGAAAATACTGTTGGGTCTCTGTGAGGTCTGTTTGTACTGTCCCCAAAGGAGCCAGAGAAATACAAGCTCTAAAGAGAAAGATCTCAGTGTAAGAAAAAGTTCTGATACAGTTGATCTTGCTAGATGATGTGATAGGAACAAGAAACAAACAGAAGTCTAACTTCCATAAAGCATTTCATGAGCCTGCATTCAGCAAAACAGAGGTAGCCATGTCACGAATGTGGGGGTCCCTACCTGGACTGTGGAGTGATAGTAACATTTAAAATTTGGTCTTAGATGGGTATTCCTTAGGAAGCACCTCTCTTTTGCTCCTAAATATATGCACAGAATGTCTACTGTGATTCTGATCCTAGTATAAGCACCCAGAGTTAGAGAAGGACACTTTTCTGTTTTCACATCCCCAGTCTCAAGGAGTTTCCATCAGAGAATCTACAACTCATATTATCAGTCTTGTTGATAACACTGTCCCTGTGTAAGAAACAGTAAAAAACATGATCCATGGACACCAAGAGATTTACAGATGCAGAACACAGAAGCAGGACAGTGGTTATGGAGCTGAATACATAGCACCCAAGGACGGAAGGTGATTTACAGGGACTTGTAATTATCCAGGCACTTTTCACTGGGAATGGTTTAGATATATCACCTCTGAAACCTTCAGCAAATCACATAAATAAGGAAGTGACACAAACAAAGGTAAATCAAAAAGGGTTTTAATAATCAGTTACTCTGAAAAGGCCTCTGATGTGGCAGAAAGTTGATTACAAAGTTTAAAAATGTTAACTTGGCAGAAAAAAAATTGCACTTTTCTCCCACTGTGCAGTTATTTTTCTTTGTCCTGGCATCAGACCAAAAGCTGCATAAATCTTTGGAGGCATCTCACAGTACGTGCATGGTTTCTGGACTAGAAATGGTGTGAGTGCATCTCAGACAACTCAGAAGTGCCCCTTGCCCCACTACAAATGGCACTAGAGATAAGTGTCCATGACAGCAAGGCCCTTTGGGAAGGAAGGCCACTGTGAGCATGTGAAGGTTGTTGAAGTGTTCATGCCTTGCCTGTATCTGTGGTCAGCCTGTATCACAGATAGCTGTCTAATTTGTTATGTTAATCCTTCAGCTGTGGAGATACCTCAAATTACCAGGCAGAGAGTTCAGAGCTTCACTCCCCTTGCTATCTTCCCAGTGTGAAACTAACATTTCCCATGCCTTTTCAAGCCTTCAGTCTCTCTTCTTTTGCACCACAGAAACCAAGAGCTCTTCAGCATCTTCCTCTACATCCATTCCTCTTTAAAACATGAAGGTAGACAGTGGGTTGGACACTAAAGTTTTCAGTCTTTCCTTTAGAGTTTTATAGACACTCAGTCACCCTCTTCTTTTTCCTCTGGATTTCACCAGTTGCTTTGTTCCTTTATTGAAGCCTGAGGGCCCTGTACTTCAGCTCCAACTTCATTGATGCTGAATTGGAGATTATTGTTTTGGCCACTTTGCAAGGCAATGTCCTCCTTTATACACCCATTTTTCAGTGCATCCTGAAACCCTGTTTCCCATTTTGTCTGGTCCATTTTCCACCCCCTCAATCTCATATTGAACAATGCAGAACTGCTGCTCTGCCATTTATTCCTCCATCTTGAGTATTACCCTCTTGGGCCATTGAATATCCTTTCATAAGCAGAAAATGTTATGCCTGTCTTTGTGGAAGGAAATCACATTTATTTCAGTCTGCTCCTGCAACTGGGAAAGATCTCTACAAATTGCTCAGTCTCCATCTCATCATCAAGAGTTGAGATAGTTTTAAAGTCCTCAAGATTCAAGCTAAACTCATTTTTAACCTTTTGACCAGTAAAAGATGCTTGAATGTCATGCTCTGTTCTCCATCTGTCTTCCCATAGACTTAAAAAACATGGCACTTTCCCATGACTCAATATGTTCTTGACTTCCATGGGCTTCAAATCAGTTCCTTCTCTTTAAGAAAATAATAATTTAATAATAATTTTCTCTGTCACTGAACCACACTGGACAACTTCTCTTCTGAATACTAAATGAATATTTAATAAGTGTCCTGCTACTTCCACTATCTTATGTGCAGTCATTATGGTCTATAGATCAAACCTAATGATTCCTGATAATGATCAAATCTAGTTATTCCTGTTAAATGTCTTAAGTTCCCCTGGCTTACATGGCTGTAATAAAATCACCAGGCAAAGGTAGCTGGCAAGAATTCCCTCAGTTCCTGACCTCATTCCTCATGAATCTGCATACAGCTGCCTCTTACCCCCTTCAAATCCAAACCCTAGAGGCCTGAAAGATTATTGTACACACTTGAACATGCCAAATTCCCAGTAGATTAACCCCCCTCCACACACCACATCAGAATGCTTTACCCTTGCTTTGAAGAAATCACTTCCTTAAAATGCCTCTGGTTTAAAGCCACAGATGAGTTCACCCCCATGGCCCAGTTTTGGCCCTTGTTCTCTGCTGAGGCTGACATTTTATACACAAGCTGATGTCTTCCAAAAGCTTTAAGGGTTCCAAGAGTTTCTCCATTCATTCTTCATTGTACACCCATGCTTCATGTGCACTGTGGCCCCATCAACAGACATGTGTGATCACTTGCCCATGGATCCAGGTTCTGTCTGACTCTTTCAGGTACTTCTAGACCAAAAAATTTCTGGCTCACTAACCTCCTCAGCCAAAATGTTATTTTTTTTGTTAAAACCTTTCGTGCATTTTACTCTTGTGAATTTGTCTAAATATTTTTGAACCCATATAAACTTTCCCCAACCACATAAAACTTCAGCATGAAGTTCCTCAGCTGAATTGCAAAATGCATGGAAAAACATCCTTTCTTCCTTTCTTTGTCCTGCCACTTAGGTTCTTTTGGTATACCCCAGTTCTTGAATGTGAAGAGACAGTGGGAAATCATTCCCTATTCATCCTTTCAAAGATATTCATACAGATTTCTACCTTTCCCTGATTGTCTTTTCTTCCTGGCCATCTCATTAGCTTCATACAGATGGACAGATTGCTCCTTTTAACTTTTTCAAAGATCTGCTTTTCACGTGAACAATTTCTATGATGGACACGTTCTTCAGAAATGGGCTGAGAACCATCAGCTTTATTGTACTTCATTGAATGGCCATTTCAGACACCACTGAATGTGCTACAATTGAACTCCCTCCTTAGACCAGTAAGTGGTTAAACACCTGTAGAATAATGTGTCAGAACTGCTAAGTACCAGTTGTTTTCCATTCCCATCAGTGTGAAAATGCCCGAACTTCTCAAGTGGCCAGAGTTGAGAGTTACCATCCTCTCCTCAGCTCGGGCAACTCCCTACATCTCTTCTCTTTGCCTGTGGCAAACACATAGTGATTCATTTCAGCTTAGTCTGAAGTGTTAAATTACATTATTCTTCATTTGCCCAGGGATAAATTGACTCAGCATTTAGGCTAAGTATTTGCTGTAAGGTTTGCATCCAGACAATTACCTCAGCTTAGCTGATGCTTGGTAACTTGTTAAGCCACAGTATCTTAATTACAAGACCTAAGGCTCTCACAAAACAGATTGGGATTTTGAGATAACTTCTGCTTCTATTTTGAAAAGTTGGAATAAATTCCAGGACAAAACTATTCCAAGACAAAGCTCTGCACTACAATCTCCCATCATGTAGTCAGAAGAGTCTTGTATATACAACAGGAGTTGCAGCCATTTCTTTTCTAATCCAAACTGTCCACCAAATACAGAAATAAAATGAAAAACTACCCTTGGCATAGCTAATTGCAATTAGAGACTTTTGAAAATTCAAGCTCTCATTCCCCACTTCAAACACAATTCAGCAAAGTGTTTAAGCTCTGACTTGAATGGGATGACTTAAGTGATTAGAATTAACCACGTGCTGAAGCATTTTGCTAAACCAGAAACCTGAGGAGGAGAATAATGCCTTAAAACTATGACAGTTCTTCAGCTGAAAGAACACAGAAGACCCTTATTCTGGGTACCAGAATTATATTTCTTACACATTCTTTTTTTCTAAAAAAAAAAAAAGACTCTCTTAACATGAATCATGTTGCAGCCTTTGGACAGGGATGAGTTTAGTCTTTTTCAAGCTGCAAAATAACATCTCAAGGAAAATGTCTTCCCTTAGCAGTGAAGAGTGCATGAGTCTGCAACACTGACAGCAACCCTTTAGCCCAGATATTTTTCAGTTTGGTTTCCTTGCCCAACAAGGAATACTCATTTTTGTACTTTGAGCATTAGGATCAGTTGTGACAGCAGCATAATCTGAGTAACTTCAGCACTTGCTCAAGACCAACACAGCATGATTTAGAGCAGGTTTTGGCACATTATATTACACACTCTTCACCAAGGTGGCTCTTAATACACCCTCTGTACCAAGAAACATTCCCATATGTTGCCACTGAATTTGCTAATATTCTGTACTTAATGGACAGACACGTTGAATAGGCCTTCAATTAGCTTGAATCAGTCCTTGAAACTGAGACGTGATATTTTGGTGGGGTAACATCAGAGAATGTACTTGCTCCTCCCCAGCCATTCACCATGTGTAACACATACATTCATGATTTTTATGACATTAGAAATTCTTCTCTCACTCATTTGCCATGGTAAATGCCAGTCATTTGCCATGGTAAATGTGACCACAATACCAAAGAAAGAAACTGTGAGGGCTACAGTACAAATTCAGTTCTTGTAAATATTCCAGGCATTCATGTTGGGAATCAGCTGTGGTTGAAATATGGGGATTTGAGGCGATTTTGTTTTGCTAGATGATTATTCTGTTTGGGATAATCACTGATGCATGGCCTTGAATTAAATGCCTTTACTATGCTTATGAGAGAACAACGTTGCCAGTTAAGGTCCGCAAGTTTAAGGGTGACATAATTAGTCCTACTTTGAGAGAGGAGGTGGAAACAGGACCATTTTCTTATCAGCTGACTTTCCCATGCTTTTTTTGCTCTGCAATAGAGGTAAGTTGGCTTCCACAGTGCATCTATTCTAATATCTCACTGCTACAATCCCTTTTTGGTCCCATTATCAGCATTGAATTAATTCAGGTCAATAATCCACTCAAAGATCAAAAATAAGCTCCAATAGCACATTAGAGGAGCAGACCTCATGTATCCTGTGTCAAGCTTATAACTGTGTGAGGACCACGTATCTGTCAGCATGTTATCCTGACTTGTGCATCAGGCTACTGACAACCAAGGACATAAATAAATAGATAAACTGTTCTGCTGTTAAAAAAACGTTCAGTTTATATTTTTCTTCAATTTGTCATTCATCTTACAGTAGATTAAGGTCTTCATTCAGTAGATAAAAGTCTGCTATCAATAAAGCACTTTAGACAAATAGATCTGGAAGAAACTCCTAGGCCATCTCCCTCCCCTAAAGTAAGACCCACTCTGCCTGTGCCATTTCTAAGACCTCCTGCAATCTTCCCCATGGCTCTGCAAGCTAGAAATCTCATTATGCTTCAGGGGGGTTTTACATGTTTCAACAGCTTTGATGCTGCGGTGACTCTATGCGGAGGAACTCCTCCCTCAGACGGTGCAGTTGTGCTGTGCTGGGCTTCTGTCCTGGGTGTGAAAGATTCCTGCTTGTCAGTCTTTGGGGCTTGCTTGTCCACCTTCTCATGGACACACATCCTCCAGAGCCATTCTCCTAAATGGTACTGACAGACACTTACCTGCAAAATGCTCAAAAAGCCTCAACTCATAATCCCCTCTGACAGCAGGAGGGCTCCTGGCTCCTCTGGGGAGTCCAGTGGTTTTGCTCTGGATGTTGCACTTCATATTCAAACACCTTCATTTCTAGAGGAGCTAAAAATGCCTGGCTCATGCAGCCCTTACACATGATGTCTGGCAAATGCTGCAGATGAGGATTCTCAGTCTAAGGAAAATGCAGCAATTAACACTACATTAATTAACAGAAGAAAAAGCAAGCTATTTTTGGAAGTAGGGCCTGCCCACTCAAAAGCATTCAGAAGACCCATTGTACCCTTCTGCTAACAAAGCCTCGTTAGCCTCCTGGAACAACCAGTCCAGAAATGGGAAAAGATGCTTTAAACTGGGGCTACATACTGTGCAGATCCACATTTTGAGAATCCATTTTCTGGCCTATGTCCCAAAATTCTGTTGGATTGGAAAAGGAAACCCTGGGATGCCAGTAGAAGCAGAAGCTAAAAAGTAGCAGGGACTGCCCTGCTTTTTATAATTCTGCTGTCATGGGATAGAAGAACCAGAGCTCCAGTATGTGCTTGGCTGAGAGATCTAAGTCTGTTTTTGGAAATCCATACTTGGCTCTTTTTGGACAGATAGTGTCTCTTTGAAGCACTAAAAAAAAGTGCTTACAGAACCTGGCTTGTCTAATTTACCAATGTAAGAAGAGGCAGGGCTCTGCCTTATGTCATTTTTCCAGATAAGAGGACCATACCAGGGCAGCTTCTTACCTGTCTGTGGCAAGTGGCATGGTGGCCTTGTAAGGAAGCTTCCTTGAGAAAAGAGATAAATAAAGGCAAACCACAGGGAAATCAATTATAGCAGAGAAAGAATTAAACTATATGCAAAAATATGCCCTCAGAAATCCTAGGTTCTTCAGTTTGGTCAGACCTGTTTATGAAGCTGATTCAGGTGGTGTTTGAAAGATTTAAAGACCTCTGCATAGGCTCACCAGAGATGCAAGTCAGGATCAACATCAGTGTAGCATTCATGTGCCAGTAACAGAAACCCAGATTGCTGCCATGCACGAGTCCCAGAGCGGCTGCCGTCCTCCCAGCCACAGTCTGGGTATTGCTGACTCTGGGAGCAGCTCTGGGGACTTGGAGAAGGAATAAATTAGAGCTCATCATTGAGAACTGGGGAGGAATTTTCCGATGGAAGTGTTTGTTGTCGGAAAATGTGGGTTCATTGACAGCTGCACACGTGGCAAGGGTGGACTGACTTCAGTGACGCTTTTTTTTTTAGGACAAGAACAGTTTTCACGTCCAAGCATGGAATTTTTATTCAAAAACAGAGCCGAAAACAGCAGTTCCAGAGTGCCCATTTATCCAGTGACTGCCATGTCAATTCAGAGGTGGAAAGCATGGGTTTAAGTTCCTGTTGCATATGATTTGATTTTCATGTCCTTGCATCTCTAGCAGGTCCCCTCACTCTGAAGGTCATTGTCTGGGGAGAAGAACATGATCCCTCTTGCTGGGGAGGGCTGTTTCTGTCTTTGTTTTGATTTGTTTGTTTGTTAAGAATACAGCATTATTTCATGCAGTAAGAGAAAAAGAAAAACAAAGTTCTTGAAATCTCAAGTGATGCCAGAACATATTTTCTACCCAGCTACTTGCCATAAATAAAACTGACATTTTATATCTTGGCCATTACAGCTAAATGACTGCCATGATTATTTTTTTTCATCTTAATAAAATAGAAGTCATGTTAACAAACACTCGCTACCAGAAAATTTGGTCTTGTTTCAGTTGGTGCAAAATGCAAATAATGAAAATATCAGTTTAGAAAGACACATGAGAGGCTTTTTTTCCCCTCACCCACCTTAATTTTCATTTGGGTGACTCGTCTGCAATCCAGATGGTATCAATGAGGGGGGAATGGAGACAGACACGATTACTTTTTCTCTTTTTCTTCCAAGAACCACATTGCAGATAAATTTGGAAAGGGAACCACTTAGAGAAGACCTGTTGCAAGAGATACCAATATTAATTCTGCGAAGGTGATTAGCACAGCTCTATATCCATATGGTTCTTTAAATTTTTCTAAGTCCTCAACTGGACATTAGGTGACTCACCAGCTCTTAGAATATTTTTTTTTCAGCTGAAACATTTCACTGTGCCCTTTGGCAATGGATTTTTATGCTGCAATTTTATGAAAAAGTTTGCATGAGGAACTTCAAGACTAAGGAAAAAAAGGCTAAAAAGTTTATGTCTCCACCTATAACTGCCTAGTTCTGCACATCTGGAGAGTACCTGGGGATGGGATCTTTTCCTTTCCTGGCACAGATCTGAGTTTGATCCAAAGCTTCCATTGCATTACACATTTTAACGCATTTCTCTGCATTCTCAGACAGTGATTTTTATGAGTAAATAACATTAACAATGAATAGCTCAAAATGTTAAGCTCTTGAACTCAGAATTGGGTTGGGCAGTGAAGAGTGGAGCTCACTGTCTCAGGATGAAAATAACAGGCTTGTATCTGACAGAACCAAGTTAAATTCCTGCCATGGACTTTTTCAGTCTTTGTGATGCCTCTGGAGCTAAGACTGGGCTTTGCACATATATACAAACACACTCAATGGTATGCTGCTTTTAGTAAGACCCTTTTATTTCCTCTGAGTCCTGGACTCTGTTCATGCAGTGACTCATGAGCAAACAGCTTTGCAGAACTTATCCTTTGATTTGTAATGCTCCCTGCTGTGCCTCTGCAAAGTCTTTTATTTCTTTGCAAACTTTGCACAGAACACTTTCATAACTATAATGCCCCAAAAGCTGAAATCAATGAGGACTGTATCCATTACACTAAGGATGCCTTTGTCTTGCTATTTTCAACTTTGAAAATTGGAAGCTTTAAAGCATTTACCATTGAAGGCAAGAACACATTCTACTACTTAGGAGCCCAAATCCTGTTAGCTTTCAGTGGAGTTCAGGTGCTAATGTCAGGTTCCTAAACACTGCTTTTAGCAGCAGTCTGAGGTGGCTGAGCCTCTTTTTTAAATTCAAGCTCTCCAGCTACATTTCTGCTGCCTCCAATAGAAATCCTGGAGTTCAAAGCAAACCAAATGCCTTGAGATGGTGGCACTTGCACTTCAGGTGGGACCCCAAGTCCCAGCCAGCTTCATGACCTCAGAAATTCATTTACCTGAAAATTCTGAACTCAGATCAGAAACCAGACCTGGCTTGGCTTTTTAGCTCATGCTTCTGGCAAGCAAGGAAGTCTGACAAACTCATTTTGGCCTCTGCAGACACAGGCAGGGTGAAGGGGTATGTCTTAGCTAACATCAGGTAAGAGCACGAGAAGAAGCTGCCCACAGAGGCTGCGGAGTCTCCTCTGGAAATGTTCAAAACCCACCTGGACATGATCCTATCTAATCTGCTGTAGGTGAACCTGCTTTAGCAAGGGGGTTGGAGTAGATATGTCTCCAGAGGTCCCTTCCAGCCTCACCCATCCTGTGATTCTACTTGATTATGTGAAGAGGTAGCCTGAGGCACTTTCCATAAAGTTCACCCATCTTTTCTTCCCAACTCTCATTTCAGTGGCATTTTCATATCTAACTCCCCCAGCTGCCCTAGAAAAAACAGGTAACAGCAAACAGCACTGGCAGCAACATATTTTCTCCCATCCTCCCCAAAAATGCCAGAACAGTTCACAAATGCTGAGAGATGCAGGCTTTGCAATACCTCTGTGGAGAGCAGGCTTGTGCTACCTGCTTTTATTGACAGATGGAGATGTGAATGATGTGACTATTTAGCAGAGGTTGTCACAGAAATTTCCAGCTAAGTGACAATGAACATAAATTGTTTTATATTCCTTTGGAAGCCTCCTTCTCTTTCTTGCCTCAGAGTTGAAGGACTACTGAAATATTAACTAGATAGTGAGAGCTATATGGGAAATTTTGTCTCATTCATCTTTCATTCTCTCTTACAGGACAGTTTATCGTGCTGGGGACTTCAAAGGACTGCACGAGATAAGCAGAGGAGAAACACAGATTAGCTGAGACATCAACAAGCATTGGATGAGGTCAATTAAAAGCCAAATTAAACAAATGGAGCTTTCAACTTCGATCCAGACAGGAAGAAACAGTCAATTGCAAGGGTTGGAGATGAAACGAATTCCAAAGGGCTGATGCAGAACAGGAGCATGGGGGTGGGAAGTGTATGACTAGCCAGGGGCAACATGGCAGTATGGGGCAGAAGTACCTTCCATCTATTGTCTTCAGACAGGACCAAAGCTCAGACTTATCTGGATCAATGATCCCTGGAGGAGCTGAAAGGGAAAAGACCTGGCCAAGTTAAGAACTGTCTTGGTGACTACAGAAAGGAAGATGAAGCAGAGCCCCAGAGGAAGGGTTGGGGCGAGTGAGGGTGAGGACAAGCTGTGCTGCAGCAGGCAGAGCAGTAGACCAGCAGTGAGAGGAGGCAGATTTTGTGCCAAGTGGATTCTGGGTCACGTAACCCGAGCCAAGCTGCTGAGTCACCCTGCAGAGCCTTCCAAAAGTCACTTTGCCCACCTCCTGCTGCCTCAGTCAAACCCATCTGAAAACAGGGGTCAGGACAGTCAGAAGCTGTGCTGTGAAAACAAGGTGCTGGCTGGATATGCCAGAGGTGACCACAAAAAGATCTGAGCCCACAGCAAGACCTTCTGAGATAACACCAGAGGACCCCTGAAATGCTGGGATAAAAAGACTGACTTTGTCTCATAGAGGAGGTTTTTCAAGAGTTTGGATTATTCTCTGCCCATCCAATTCACTCACTTGGAATACTTTCTGTTCTCCAAGGCTCTGTTTAAACTCTGGACAATTAAAGCAAAAGCCATACTTGTAGATTAGAGTTTAAGCAGATCATACTCTTCCCCTAGGCTGCCTCAGTGATTTTTTTCCAAACATCTCCTGGGCTTACTCCCCTGAACATTAAAAAAATGGTACCTTTACTCAAAAAACTGTTCCAAACCACATTCCAGAGTCACTGTTTTCCTTGGTTTAGTCTTTCAGTTCCCAAGTTTGCCTAATACTTGTATACTTGCCTTCTAAAAGGATATCATCTTAATGGTCTCAAAATTACTGTCTTTTGGCTTGTGCTACCATGTGGATCATCTGACTCCATCAAGAATCTTCAACCAGTGCAGTATCATCTCCAAGACATTATGTTCCCCGATTAACAATGGCAGATTATAGACACTGGAGGCCAACTAATGCTCTCTTGACAAGTGAAAAGCTACCTTGTGCAGTGTGTTCCCAGCAATTCTCTATTGTGCTTGGCCAAAAGGTCCTGAGTTTGAAAATCAATGAGTGATCACTTACTAAATCTTGCAAGAAGAGAGGAGTTGATGAAGGGGCTATAGGACACAAAGATCATACAGTCATACAGCAGAGAGAGGGTTGTTGCATGGTAAGGAACAGGGGAAATACTGGGCACAAGTCCACAAGGAAACAGTTTTCATGACTTTTTGCGTCGAGGGACATTACCCTGGTCTGGATCAGAAGGTGGTTTACATGAACAACCTTTTCCTTGCAAAGCAATCTAATTCCTGTATGACACACAGCATTTCTTTTTCTCTCAACTTACTGGCATTGCAAAGACAAGATCTTGGAGGCCCCTCCAACTACTTCCCTTCAGTATCTCAGCTTATCTTCCTTTTCTTCTCAAGAATCCCAGGACAAGCCTGATGTCAAACACTTCCCTTGAGGCTGATTTCCATCACTCCCAGAGTTATGTTCAAACACTCATATAGCCTAGTAATTAATACAAACTATCATGAGCTGACATGTACCTCTGTCTGTGTATCAGTATCCTCCATGCCTCCAGAAGATGGATGGATTTAAATATCATCTTTGAAGACAGCTGAAGAAAGTTAACTAGGGATTGACTAACACAGGAAAGCTATTTTTACCAGTCAACTGGTATCTGGTTACCTTGTTACGGGAAGCTTATGCAATGCTAGTAAATTCTTAACTAAGGAGATAGATTGGACACCAAAATTATTTCACTCTGAGAATGCCTATAGGACTTCAAGAAGAAATATATTTTACAGAAAGAGATTTACTTGATTTCTGGTGTTGAAGCTGCAAGGGATTTCTTTTTTCCTCCAAGGTTTCCTCTGGAGCTATGTAGGCTACCAATAAAAAAAAAAATTGATGAAATGATGATGAAATTCCTGATTCCAGGAGCAACTTACTGAAATAAACTTTCAAATCTCACCATCTTCACCAGTATTTCATGTGACCTAGCACCAGCATTTTGGGGCATGCATCTTTAAAAGACTGGTGTTTCAGCATACACATATGCAAAATAAACTTTTTTGAGAAGAATCAGCATGGCCAAAATTATCTGAACAGTCCTGGGCTGACCATCCCAGAAAGTGAATAACTTTGCACAGATGGAAAACACCGGGCAAAGCAAGCTGCCATTAATCTTCTGCCTCTCCTCCCTGGAGAAGGAGGACAGAAGAGGAGGCACAACTCTAATTTTGTTTTTACCTTTGCAACTCCACTAAGTTTGTCCCTGGATCCAAGTAAGGGCAGAGTTTGGCCCATTGACTTCTGAGCAGGAGTAGGGGCTGATGCAACTGGACCCATGTGCAGAGGCAGCTGGCCAGTAACACAAACTGTCTTGGGAGCCAGGGCACGATGCTGTGAAATGCTTGATCCAGCACAGCAAGATGTTTTCCTTATTTGCAAGCCCTAATATGACAACAAGGCACACCAAGTATATATAGCTCTGGGGATCTGGATGGAGAACTTTTGTGTCCTCAAAAAAATGATAAATAAATAATTTGCTGGACAAAGGGGGACAGCGCTGCCCAGCTTGGAAGGAATTGCTTTTTTTGGAAGGATCAAGGGAGGACAAATGGCACCAAGCCACTTCTAAAAATTGATTAGGAGGGCAAAGCATATGCAGGTTTCCAAGCAATGAGTAAGCACCATGACATCAAGGAAAGGTTTTGTCAGTGGGATTAAGAATTCCCACCAGTGATGTGTCTTGGGGATGCAGAGCCAGACAAATACAAGAAGTATCTCCCTGGGGAGAGACTATTGAAACATATCACATACCCTAGATGATGCAGTTCAGACTTCTTTAGAGAGAGAGGGCAGATTATTTCATAGGATCACAGCTAATGGCAGAACTAAGGTCTATCTATTGCCATGTCCCAGTTCGAACAGTCAGCAGCACCAGGAGAGCCCCAGAAAGGAGGAAAATGTTAGAATGTACACCCATGGGATGAAACAAACCCAGATCCTAAGTTAGGGCTTTGTCTGCTCTCTAATAATCAATATTGGCCTGCACTAGGTATCAATGTAGTCTAGCATCTCTTTCAAAACCACGACAATTCATTCCAGTTACTGTGAAAAAACTTGTATTCAACAGAAAATTCTGAGACTTTCTGTTTTCCCTTTAACCTGGCTAAATGTTCTTGTAGCAACATCCCATGGCAAAGTCCTTGAGTTTGCCTATATGCTGTGTTACACACACACACACACACACACACACACACACACATTTACTGTGTCCCTGGGCTGAGTTCATGCTCTTTGTAACGTCACTGAAAGGAGTCTGTTCCCAGACTCTTACGCCCTTTGATCTGTGCGGGCGTGGAGGCAATATCAGTGCCATACCCTTCCATGGCAGCAGCTTCCCTGCTGGAACAGACTCACCTCCCAGTTTCTGGCCTCCAGCTGCAGGGATCAGCTCTGTTTTCCAAGGAAAGCAGCCCTGCCTGCAGCACCTCGCTAATTGTGCTGCCGTGTGGGCGTGTGGAGGTAACTTGAGTCACGCCGCCAGCCAACGCCACCAGGCAGGAGGCACAGGAGGCACAGGGCTCTTGTAGCGATTATCTTATCTGCTGGAGCTGATGGGTGCTGTTCTTACAAGCCAAGTACCTAATCCTCTTTTCTCTTTCCTAAGCACTGGGCCTCCAGGTAGCCTCAGGCAAGCTCAATCCCTGTATTAATTATTGGTTGCATTTTCTTAAAGCCCTTCTTATTTTCTTTTCTTTTTTTTTTTTTAACAGATTCAGTCACTCCTAAGTGAAATTCCATCCGTCACCCTTTCCTCATAACGGGTTCACATCTGTTTCTGTAGTCTTTCAGTATCATAACAAGCTCTGATTTTGCAACAGTAGGCAGATTTGAGGGTCTGAGGGCATTTTTGGGAGGGGGGAGCTTGGCAGAATAAACTGAACAAAGTGAATAAACCTTCATGGTGACATCAGGCTAAAAGTCAAACTCACAGGGAGCAAAGCTCAGCTCCTCACGTCCAGTCTTGCATCTCACCTGCATTTACAAGTGCATGCTGGGGCTTTAGATAGCCATATGAACAAGCAAGAAATATCAGGTGTGCATCTGGCCCAGAAAACACTTCCCCGATTCCCCTTTGCTGTCCTACTCCCAGCAGCTTCAAAAATGAGAGATGTTAAGTGCTGGGGGAGGGTTCACAATGCTATTAAAGGAGTACCACACTACCTTCCACGGTAGCACAGCACAGGTGCAAGTGAGAAAGCCTCAGGCACGTGCATTTCTTATTTTCCAAATGTATTTCATGTCTTTGCAGCAATAACCCCATGCCCAAACCTACAGCAGCTCCACCAAATGAAGGTCTTTTGCTGTGCTTGCCTCTCTGCCTGCACTGTCAGCATACAGGAATCCTCAGCTTTACACCTTCTCCTGTGTTCTTTTTATCACTTTCCAACCAGCCTCAGAGAGGACACACCACCATGCTCACTATAGTAGGGCCATTTGTTCCAGATTTGGAATGGGTTCTTGCCCAATTTTCCCTCACCTGCAGATCAGGCAACCAGGGCCACCTTGGCTGTTGCCAGCTGGAGCTGGATTTCCAAGGGAAACCTTCACCAGAAGACTTTGATCAAATCACCTTCTTTCCTCTGCTTCAAAGGTAAAGAAGTTGGAAATCTCAGAGGCTCTTAAAAACACCTTCAATTTGGAGAGGCAACCCCACTTCTTCTCATCTACTTCATGCCTGACACTGACCAGAGCAGAGGAAGTACTGCTGAGAAGGGGCAGGCCTTATTTCCTCCTGTCATTTACCCCTGAAAAAAGACTTTGCTGAATTTGTACAGCCTTCTGCTTCTACTGTTGAAATGGCCCCAACTTTATCTCCCTCCACTGGCTACCCTCGCTCAGTCATGGCTCTGCACATGCTGGCTGCTCTCACTTCTGCAGGGAGGCAAAGGTTAAGTATGACATGAATCTGTCTATCCTCCATCTCCATAGAAATCCTTAGTGCTATAGTGGGGAGGGACAAGGAGTGGAAATGTCAAATTTACAGGTTTTTACAGCACAAAATCCAGAATATGTTCTTAGTCATCCCCCAAGACGGGCTGTTAGGGAGCACAACAATAACTGATGTCAGAAAATCTGCTTGAGACAGGACTTAAGAAAGTCTCAGACACAGATAAGGGCAACACAGGTATGCACTTCCTTAAACAAAACAGAACTCAAGTAATCTCCCTTACCAGAGCTTCATGTCCTCGAGTTTGCCAATTCCATGGCTCAAAACCTTTTCTGTTCTAGTTAACACTTCTCAGTTCCACTAGGGTTGTGCTGGTTCTTGAGATGTCAGACCCCAGTATGAGCCCATGTGTGCCTCTGCTTCAGGTTTTAGAAAGCAGTGCTGACACATGTTCTCAGAATATCCTGGCATTGTGCTGAAGCAACACTAAAGAAAAAAATCATCCTCCTCCTCATTTTTGCAGCAGATATTGGGTCCCATGCTGTCTATTCTTAATCTGCAGCACCATCTTTTGAGGGCATGCTGTACTCCCAAGCAAATGCACTGAGCTCTCCACAGAGGATCCCCATGGGCCCTTGCTGGCCACAGTCAAAGCTGGCTGAAAAAAAAATTGTGACAGAAGCTGTTTTCCATTTGAAAGGGACATTTCAAGGCAAAATGTTTCTTGGGAACATGTGATGCTGAGTAAATTTGTGACTGAAAAATGTCAGGCTGCTACAGCAGCAAGAAAATTTTACTTTGTTCCAAGTTTTTTCAATTTTTTCACTCACAGCTTGTTTTTGTCCAGTTTACATTTATATTTGGGCATAAGGTACCATGTGTATTGATACTTTCTATTCCATATTTACATTATTACATTTAATATTTGAAATGTTTTGGCATTGATAAAATGTGTCATTTTTGGTGTTTTCAAATGGAAATTTTAATTGGGGGGGGAATAGAGAAATGTTGTCCTTCCTCATCCATTCTCCCTCCCTGTTTTTAATGGCATCATCATCCATGCACGAACAGCTTCACTGTCTGGACCTGTTGCAGTTAATAGCAAAGAATTGCTTTTTGTCACCCCCAAGCTCTGAAGGAAGGGAGTGAATGTCTGTGTGCAGTGTGTGCGTCCCTTCACTTCATCCTGGATTTCAATCAAGGCTGAGGGAAGACACAGCAAGATGTGCAATGATGTGTTAGTTACCTGTGGTGATGACAGAGCTGTGCACTCAGTGACTGTTTCATCCATACACTGCTCTGGGGTGAAATATTTGCACCTGACACATAATGGGGAAACTGAAGCATGGGGAGGGGACATGATCCTTCTATAGCTACTCTTCAATATCTTCACTTTTTCCCTTCAGAACTTGATGAAAGGCCATGGAATAAAAGAGGTCTGTTCCAGGGGAGTAATTTCTCATTCCTATTTAGCTAGGCACTGGGTACTGGCTCAGCAACGCTGCTCTGAGCCACCTGCAAATTGCTACTCAGGCATGTGGAACGGGTGGTCACCTGCTGAGCTGCAGGAGATGGGCAAGGCCACCAGAGCCTGGCATGGTGAAAGCTCACGGATGCCGTGGTGAAGATGATAATGGCAGCATCTTCCAAGGGCTAGCCATGTCTAGGGAGAAATATAAGCAAGGAAAAAAGTTTCCACTTTCCCTTTATTTTTATTTCAACCCCTTTTATCTGTCTTGTTTTATAGCTTTACATTGGAAGACAGCCCATTTCCTGGTACGTACAGCAGCTTGACTGAGCATAGCTTGGCAACAGTGCCTGTTGCTTTAGGGAAGAACAGAGCATATTCTCATTGTGCATGTTTTCCCTTGGAAACATTTCATCCTGTCTATATAATTCTATATATGGCTTCCAGCCATGCCACTACAAGCTGCAAAAACACCAGCTCTTATACACTAACAATGTCAGGCCTATTTAATGGCTGGATTGAGGGCCATCAAGAAATTACCTGTGACTCAGTAAATTGTCTTCCTTAGGCAGATTTGGGACTTTTTTTGCCCAACATAGAGAAGAGAGCTATTTTGCCTTTTTGGAGGAAATCCTCAAAATCCTCATTTCTCCCTTTTTGCATGCCTTCTTTGATGCTTTTCACAATGGTAAGAAAATTAATTTTGGTGTCTCAACTAAATTTCAGTATTGGTAACTTTTGTGGTTCTCCCTGTTCTGTGGAGTTTATTTCATCCATCTCAAATGGATCATGTGGAATGCTTGGATCTCACTCCCACAATGGGGCTACATGCTTCTCAGGTTGAACGGGGTATGCCTGCACTGAAGGACCAAATTCAGTCCCATTCTTCTGCTAACAAGCTAAATAGAAGTAAAAGGGGAGGAATATCCCTCAGGAAGAGGGATGAGATTCTTTGGTGTCCTATCTCAGTAAAATGAAAACAAAAATATTACATGTTCAGTGCAGGCCTTGTTTTATGTCTGCCGAAATTCATGTCTGTTTTGCTGTTAATAACCATGTCAATGTCAAAAGTTTGCAAATTTTCCTAGTGTTGAAGTGATAGCAGCTCTCTCACCCATGTAAGCATTGTTCAGAACAGCTGCACTATTCTAAGTACTATTTCTCTAGTACTATTTTGGCCCACACCATCTGAAGTCACTTACAGAGCTGCGACCTTTTATTTTTGTTCTTTACTGCATCACATTGAGTGTCCTCAGCTCCCAGCATTAGCAATGGGAACCCCAAACTGCTCCAGAGGTGATCTCTGTAGGAGCTGTCGGTAGGTAACAATGACTGTGTAAGGAGGAAGTTTGCTCCCAAAGAGGGAAGGTTCAGCTCCACATCTGCCCTTCACATCGCAACCCGTGCTTGACTCATGCCATCCTCAGGCATAACCTCAAGTGTCTGAGACCTCCTCCCTCTGGCTTCTTTTCTGCTGAGTGCTTCATATCTGAGGTTAGTCTAATTTTCTGATGTTTCTCAGTTCCTTGACAGATCTGTCTCCTCAAACAGCTTGTGCAGCAAAAGCAGGAGGGGACCCCTCGAACGTTTCCTTGACGTGTTCACTGCTGTCTCACTGGCAGCTCTGTGGATGCCATGCTGTCCTTCAGGATGCATCATTTGGCTGGAGAACACCCTGGAAAGAAGGGTCAATTAAAAATAACAATAGCAGCAATGGTAGCAATAGATGGGGCTAGCAACCTTTCTCTGGGTGAATATGAGATCTGCTGCTCTTCTCAGCTGTTTGGGAGGTCATTGTTCAGTTACATATCCGGTGATGTTTGTACGTGCCAGATTCCTCTGGTTCTCCTCATGGTTTTGCTTTAGATTGACAGCAGTGTGCTCAAATGCTCACCAGAGGTTCTGCAGACTCTGAGCTGGAGCAGCCAAAGAATGTAACATCCTGAAGTTTGGACCATGTTCATTTCACAGAGCTGTTCGCATCTATGCTGCATGATTTCTCGTCATTCATCTTCATGCTGTCTGCAGCCACCAGGAGTCTCTACTTGAAATCCTCTTTACTCCTGGGCATCACTGGTTGTTATCTCAGGGGTGACTCATTATCTGCCTAGATTGGTTACCAGAGGGTGTGAAATCTTTCTGTAGTGGAGTCATGGACTACAAAGCCAAGAAGGAGCATTTTGATGAACCTCAAATAACCTCTGAGCTGTTCATGTATTGAGCTGCAAGTGTTAGCTGGTGACTGTAAGCGTTTTGCATACAGAAATGGATACTTGCATTTTCAGTGCAAGTTTGCACTTGTCTGCCTTCCCTCACTAACACTTTCCATGTTTTCGTAATAAGATGGATTCTAACCATCCTTCTGTGGCACAACAATTATGGAGTAGAATTCCTTTTCCCAAATGGCCATCACAGACAGTGGACAATAAACATTAAAACTGTCATGTATTTTGAATGGCTCTGATTTTCAAGAGGGAGAGGCTAAGCTGGTGTTTGCATGGTACACACAAGTGAAAGACAGGGCTACTTTTACCGGGGCCCCCAGATGTGACATCCACAGGCCATCAGGCAAGGAAAGCTGCCTTTTCATAAACAGCCTTGCTAGCACAAAGTCAATTCCAAAGTTATACGTCCAGATTTCCAGTAAAGACACATCTAAATTCATCCAGGGACATCTAAGACAGGAAGGCACGTGCAAGTCCAGCCTCAAGGGCAAGGTGTTTTTCCTCTATTGAAGATGAGCTACCTGAACACCTGAGGTCACCACATCAAGCCAGCTTCCCTGAATAGCACAGTCTCTCCATGGCTTGCTGCTCCCTGTCAAACCCAGCCCTTTGAGAGAATAAATGCCTTTCAGAAGACTGAAGGTGCCCTGAACTAAAAGTGTTGTCAATTCCCACACATCTGGATGCCATACTGCATGGCTTAAAAAGCTTCTTTTGACCATGATTCATCCCTCTTCATTTTTTCACTCTGTAAGCTTCTGTGAGTGACTCAAATCTGACACCCATGAAAAGCCTTTATTTCTTTATAATTATGGTCAGACCACTAATTAATTGCTGTGTTTGTTCTTTAATACCTGACTAATTAGCATAAATAAATAACATGGGTAGAACAAGATGGCATGCAGGGCTAATAAAACTGCTGCAGTGGTTTTAATTGCCAGCTTAAAACCCTGTGAAGTCTTCAATGCAAAAGGAAAAGAAAAAAATAGGCTGAGAGGCAAAATTATAAACTACCTCCATAGGCTCCACTTCCAGCTTGAGGACTACTTGTAAAAGCTCTACAAATAATAATATATTTTTTAAAAACCCTAAAAATTTTCAGCCAACATGAAATCAGGAGGGCTGATGAGTCAACAAGAGTTGAAGACCAGGCTCTAAGCAAGATCTATAGCTAGGTCCAGATCCTCAGTACTGGGATATATGTATTTCCAGGCAGATTCCTATGTCTGCTGTTCATTTATTTTACTGGCTCACTATATAAAATTACAGGTAGAAAGAGCAGGAATGTCTAGGGAAACCTTAGATGGCACTGTAACAGCCCTGCTACTTTTCTAAAGCTGTGTATATGCATTAACACAATATTGCTTTCAAACAGAACCATATCCTGCCTCCTAGCTTGGCTTCTTACCCCAGACTCTGGTTCAGCAAGGCAGGTACACAATTTCTGAAATAGAATCTCATATGCCCAAACTGCTTGGCCAAAAGTAAGGCCTGTTCAGAGGTCTCTGTGTAGAAGTGCCCCCAGTGATGGGAAAAGGTAGTAAAAGCCCAGAAGCTACCTGGAGACATTAGAAAAAAGTGTAGGGCTTTCAATGTGTTTATTGAGAGACAGGAAAATGGAGGGGTACAGGTTTGGGTTAAACAAAACCTGGCCAAACATGAGGATGATGTTTCTCACAGCAAGAGCTAGGAAGCCACAAAGCTCTCCTGAGGAAGCACTATCACTGACTCATTTCAAACTAGTCTGAACAAATTGAAAGAGAAAAGAGAAGCAGGCAAGCCTGGCAACAAGATTCAAGCTACAACATTGCTTCATCCAAAAAACTGTTGGCCTTTCTCATTTTGAGTTTTCTTTGATTCTGCAGAAGCTTTTAATAATTTTATGGATTTTTGCATAAAACAGCTACAGTGTCACATAAGGTCTCTATTAGCAGCTCCCCCTCTGAAGACGTGTCAGCAGTTCTGGTAGGACTGCACTCAAAGGGGTTGGGGCTGCAGGCATTTCATACACCATGGATATCCTCCATCACCACTCCCGGTGGGAGATGGGTTCAAAGATGAGCTTATTGGATTTGCTCTTCTTTTAATGTGAGTTGCTTTTCCCTATTGAAAAGCAGGTATTGGTGTTATGGACTGATTCTTCCATAGTTCTCTTCAGCTCAGGCTTTGCAGCTGCTGCAATTCCCAGTTTAGGTGTTGAGATACAGTTCTCTTGGCCATAATTTTAAAGGCCTCAGGAGTCTCAAAACCTTTATGAGCTAAATCCACCATTTAGCATGGAAATTCTCAGGTGTGAATCTGTGGTACTTTCCCTACGCTGGGGATTTCTGGAATTTGCGGGTTGCATTGGGGATGGTCTTGTGCTCTTCCCTCAGCATGTTCTAGCTAGTTATTACCTGACTACATGGATACTTGCCTGAATATGCATGGAGACCTGGCAACTACAGGAGCTGGCTACCCAAGCAATGCACAGCAGGATTTAGGTGTTTGCAGGGAGAGTCTTACAGGCACACGGTCTCCACACTTGTGTGTATAGACCTCATGTGAAAGTTTAACACCAGCTTTGACCCCACAGTTACAGCACACAAGAAAGGCTGTTGGAAGCAGCGGGGCAGTTACAAGGAACATTTGGTATGAATTTTCCCTTGTTTTGCAGTTAATGAATCATTCCTGAGCCTGCCCTTCTACTATTCTCATTTCAGTTTAGGCTGTTGGGAAAAAAGCTCTTTAGGAGACAGAGCAGTCTCTTTTTGTGTATTTAATTTGGTTGGACAGAGACAGAGGGAAGATGGACTGTGTATTAACTGACTACATTCTTATCCTGTACAAGTTTAAGCTTGCTCTCCTTGCAGTTTATCTCTAAATTCATAGACTACTTAGAAGCTATAATGTTACAGGGGTCCCAAAAATTTTCTCCTTTGGTGTGACTCAAGCACGGCACCTTTGAATGCACCCTGCAAGGAGCTGCAAGTATGGCTCTTGCAAGAGGGTACAGTGCACAAGGGCCTTCTGTTTACCCTTTCCTGGAAATCATCTTCTTCAGCTCTGACCCTCAAGTGCAATGAACCTGATTCAAATAAACTCTCATGGTAAAATTTCTATCTTCTTACTGTCAGTTAAAAAAAATAAATAAAAAAAGAAAACAACAACAAACACATACACACATGCACACACACACAAAAAAAAAAAGTCAAACATAAGACCCACCAACATTCCAAGCTAAGGCATCTGAAAAATAAACTAGGCACTTTAGGTACTTTGGTAGTGGGGTAAGGTACCTGGGTTTTTCCTAGATCTCTGCTGCTATCTCCCTCTTAGATTGTTGTGATGGGAATCCAGATAAGGAAGAGAGCTCCATAGTCATTCTAGTAACTTCTGTGTTCTGTAGGGTTAACTCCTCTTGGGTTTAAACAACCCAAATGCAGAGCATCAACAGCACAAGTAAAAGTGCCTTTCTGTTAACTGCATTTCTTTCTAAAGGAAAAATAGATTCACTGTTTTTTTGTCCAAAAACTTCAGCAGAATTTAGCTGATGTATATAACTGTGTTTGAAAGCCAGTTGAGGGCACAATCCCACATACCAGGAATGGGTTAACTTTAGAGAACTATTGAGCTAGGCATGACCATTTATGCTGGCCTTCTTCTAGGAAATTCCCTGCAAGAGAAAATTAGAGGCAGAGGACAGCGTGTAGCCATAATCAAACCTTATTTATTTTGGCACTTTCTCTATCTATCCCATCTCTACCAATCTGACTTGCTCTGCTGTTTTCCTTGGCTGGACCACTATAGCAGTTATTCCTTAGATATATGTAATATTTCAACATATACAGCTAGTGCATTTGCTGCTTTGTCCATCCTTTGTGCATCAAACTTCAGGGAGTGTTTTTGAATGTGATGAATTTCCAGGTTTGGCTGGAATTCTGCCCCAGGGCTGGGTGGATACCCAGAGAAGCGGTTCTTCTAGATTTTGCATGAGAGAGAAGGGCAGTGTCTTTTCTTTCAAGTCTCAGACATTATCAATGCACACATCATCATCATCCCAGTAAGACCAAATTGTCTCCAGCTGAGGTAGCAAAGAACCTCCTTAATGCGTGAAAAAAATGACCCCTAGGCAGAAATCTCACCAAACCAGCTGAGAAGAGAATCCAGGGCATGATGGTGTTTTCCTCCCATTAATGAACGAACTTTATATTTTAGTATCTTTATTTTTTTTCCAAAAGTGATTGCCAAATCCCATAAATAAACATAGCGTTCTGCACACTAAGGACCTGGATTGACGTTCAATGATATTTCATACCATGTACACTTTAATTAAGACATGATGACCTGGATTCAGTGGGTTGACACGAGGGAGAATTAACTCTCCATTCTAACAGTTCTGCTGCCAAGGACAAATTCTCTGTTACATCGGTGTGACTCAGTTCAAACAACAAACAGTCTTGCAACTTAAAATCCCTGCAGGCCCTGGTCAAGTTTCCCCAGTTCTTGGATAACTTCCTTTCTTGTCCTTGATGTTTTTCCTTAAAGTGAGATATTCTGTTGCTTTGTCCTGATTTTCCAAGTAACGGGTGGGTCCTTATACTCCTGACAATAAAGTTGCCTTCCAAATATTTATCACATCAAATAATGTACTTTTCCATGTTATTAATCCTGGAGAATCTCCATCTTTCCATTTGGTGAATTATGTGGTCTAATATGGACAGATATTTCCCAATTTAATGTCGGATTTAATCTCAGATTTCTGAGATTTCACTTTTGTGACATGTATTGAAAAGTGTATAAGAAAAAGAAAGAGGGTTAAATCCTGCTTTGTTCACTTTTTGTTGCTAGCATTCATGTGGTTCTGCTCAGGTCAGTGGGTGTAACTCAGAGCAGAACTGAACACACTGGAATGAAACGGAGTGGTTTAAACTGGAAATGGATAAACCTCCAGAGGAGCCATGCATATGGTCTCCTGAGAGACAGAAATGAAGTTCTTTTGGATTCTGTCTTGGGTGATGGACTATCCATTGACTTCCATCATACAGACTCACTTAGG
Source organism: Haemorhous mexicanus (assembly GCF_027477595.1). NCBI lineage: Eukaryota > Metazoa > Chordata > Aves > Passeriformes > Fringillidae > Haemorhous > Haemorhous mexicanus. The sequence goes on from NC_082348.1 coordinate 15,100,932, forward strand.
TTCATATTGCCATTGTGCTTCAGATGTCTTCAGCACATTATGGAATTTACTGAGTTAAACTAAAAATAAACTTAGAGCTGATCAAGTTTCTCCACTGCAACTCCATGCTATGGAGGCCTGAGCTTGCCTCCACAAATCTTCCAGTTTATCCTGGAATTTGCCGATGTCTTCCTCTGAGAGGACCAGTAAAGGACTCTGCAGTCCTCTACTGAAAATAACATAAAGTAGGGTGAAGTTCAGGGAAAGCAGGGATCAACTTTCACAGTCATCCCAGGTCCTGGTGCTGCAATAATTCAGGAAACCAGATCTTTTCTCCAGATCTTCAGGCTTTATCACAAAAGTCTTTGGTTTAAAAAGCATAAATGCATGGAGAGAAGACAAAAACTGAATCAGAAAGACAACAAGGTCATTGCAATGTGTCCTGCTCCCAGTATAAGGCAGAAGATCCCAAGGAAACACAAGCCATTTGGTCACTTGGCTCGCAACACATCTGCCTGTTTTGGTGAGAGCAAGCAGGAGCTGGTTTGCTGCAGAAGTTACTGGGGACAATCTGCTGCCTGTAACGGGAGCCTGGCTTCACTGACCTGGAGAGCTCAAAGGTTTTAATGCTCTTGGAATCCACCTGTGTGGCAATGCCACCACTAATAGTATAAGGATGGTGCCCACACTTTGCAGCTGGGTCCATGTTTTGTAAGCACTGTTAGAAGATTGGATTATTCTGTGTGCAAACAACTTTGAAACCAGGCCCATTCATAACCTTGGAATGGGCTGAGAGGTGGGGCTGCTCTCTCTGCTGGGATGTATGAGAGAAGAACTCCTCCACAGCATTGCAACAGGTGAATTCCTTGCTCCCAGCCTCTTCTCATCTGCACAGATCAGGAGCTTTGAAGATACTTTTATTTTGTCCTTATGTTTTAAAGATGTAAACTTTGCAGGGCCTTTTTTTTCTTGGCAGGTTTCTTAAAAAAGGCGAATTCCTGAAGCTCCTGTAACCCTTACCTTATCTCTCCAGGCACAGAGAGCTCTTGTACACATGCAGCTTTGCCTCTGCCAGAGAATTTTTTTCTATGGTTCCGAATACCACAGGAGCTGGCTGCTTCTGAAGGCAAAGGCTGCCTTGAAGTCCTCCTCAAAGGAAAAAGTTTGTGCACAATATGATAGCTCCTGCAAGGAGCACCAATAGCCGTGCACAGACAGTCTTCTGCTTCACCCAGGTCCAAGGGGGTCACGACAGCTGATACCAAGGAGTCTGTGGAGCTCCGGAAGCTGCGGAGGGAATAAATTCTGTGGAATGCACTTGTCTCTCTTCTCCATCGATAGCTTCAGACCACACACCGGTCTTCCATGCAGGACAGCTGTAAACACTGCCTACGATAGAGTTCTGGCAAGGGCCAGTTGTCCTCCAGTGAATCCAGATGGGTCTCAGAGGAGAACAGCTGTGTGTGAACAGGAAGGGAGAGCTTCCTCCTGCCTCTTCCAAAACCTACCACTCAACCGCTAAATAAATCAACATCAGCAGTGACTCTTCACAAGGGAGAGTGAGCCAAGCCCAGGCTGGGAGTTTACCTCAGTACGTAGCAAAGGGAGAGGAGCTGTCTGCAGCAAACCAAGGCTTCCCCAATGCAAATCTTTAGAGAGTCACCAACCCATTTCTGCTGTGTTTTCATAAAGCTTCTTTCCTAATGCTGTTTGTGCCGCCTGAAGCAAAGACACAGCGCGTATCACCATATGGAAACAAGGCACTCAGAGGGTAGAACAGGTGAAACAAAATTCACTTTAATCCATACAACAGTAAAAATATCAAGCAGAGGCTTGGAATGTTTTGGTTTGGGTAACACAGGAGGTCTGACCTCTCCTGTCACTGTCAAGAGTGGTGGGAGAAAAATCTCTCCTGCCTTTGCACAGAACATGAGACAAGCGTATAGTGTATACGTTGCCGGGTTTTGTTGGGTTTTGTTTGTTTGATTGGGGTTTTTTGTGTTTTGTTTTTTTAAGATGTTAAACAAACAAGCAAGAAGCAATGCTTTTGGATCTACTATTCCCCAAAAAGAAATTTACTATCTGTCATCAGACAACATCTGAAGGGACAAAAAAAACCCCAGTTTTCTCTGGTATCTTCACAGAGCACTATACTGATCTTTCATCATTTTAAAACAGAACTTGAGGTCCTTTTTACATGAATGTCTTGTGATCAGGCCCTCAAGCCTCATATTTAAGAATCTCCACCTCCTTTTTTGTGTATATAATTATAGGTGCTTAGTTCTCACCATCATCATGATGAATATAGTTAAATTACATTAGGTTAAATGGAATTTGATAGGTTTACTTTCTGTTGTGTATGGCATGATATGTTAGAATGACAGAGTCACTTGGATTGGGACCTGTCACAGCTTCTGCTCCAGCTCCTATAGATTGGGGCACTCACACAACGTACCAAGGCACAATTGTGCAGTGCACAAAGCAAGGATTAAACTAAACCAAAGAATAAATCATATTCACTAAGCTGCCTGGAGGCATCCATAGAAAAGCCTGGATGGGACAGCCTGGCTTTCCTAACACTGTATGCAATGGTCACTCTTGTTTGTCTGAAAAAGAGATCAGAACACATTTTTTCCAATAAGATATTTTCCTACTGAAAAGCTTCATTTAAAAGAAATGCATTTTCCTAGAAATATGTTGGTTTGGACAGATGCTTGTTTAGAAAGAAGAGTGTGAAACGTGAAACTTTAAAGCCAAGTAGTCTCAAAGTCATTTCAGTATATTTGGGTTGGGGAGGGGATTACATCTTGAAACAACATTTTACTCCTCTCTGTCTAGGCTGATTATTAGACATGACGAAGAGCTGAAAATAAAACAAACAAAAATAACTCACATAAATTTCTTACTTCCTGAAAGAGAACTAGTTTGCTTTGTCCAGAAGAAAGAATTTGTATAGAAGCTTTCAAATGTTTGTTTGTCCCCCACTCAGAATGCATCTTGGTGTGGGTTCACAAGGTTTAATCCTTGCTTGGAACCTGAGATGCAGAAGCTCAAGAGCCAAGGTTCCCTAGCCTGTGCACCTCTCAGCCTTCATTTAAGTAGTGAGACTGCAATTTCCAGACACAAGAGGGGTTATGGTAATGCTTTTTAATCCTCCCTTAATTCTATCATGAGCCAAGGTGGTCCACAGGAAAATGCTACAGCTGGTATCACACCTGGTTTTGGTTTTCCAGTCAGAAAGTCAGGTTCTCTCTCATACCTGGGTGAGCTTGAACAAGGTCAAAGTATGGCTGGAGCACAGGCTCTGGTTTCTAAGGAGTCCATCTCATTTACAGCTCTCTGGTACCCTTACTCTAGCAGCTGAATTTCACCCCTGCAGAACATATTCAGGATTTCAGCAACATACAAACTAAAAATATTTCTAGAATGTTTTTGATTTTAAAACTTCACCAAACATCATGATCTCCATCTCCCTCTAGGACAACTCAGCAAAGAAAATTTTAGCCTTTCCTCATTTGTTTAGATAAAGGGGCAACAAATAGGGAGGAAGAAGCTTGAACTTTTTTGGTAACAGCAAAGCATATTTTTCCAGTCAGTCTGAAGCTGTTCTTCCTTGTGCATCCAAATAAAATTCACATTCAGGCATGGATTATGTTTGGAAAACCTTAACTGACTATGTAAAAGTTCTGAAACAGAAAAAAAAAATTATGAGAATTAATAAAAGAGAGGTTTAAAGTGAAAACTCCTCTGCAGCCTTCATTATAAAGCACTGCCAGATGCCTCCTCTAAAAGAATTCATACAAGGTATTGCTCATTGGCCCCTTTGAGTCTACAAACATAAATTAGGGTTACTCACACGAGTGAAGCATTGTGGAGTCAGACTCTGCCTTTGCCCAAGTGTGAGCATCTGTAAAAAAACCTTTTGGGATAAAAGACACAGAAGAACTATAAGACCCTTATGGTTGTCAAATACAATTTCATTTACTTGCATTTTTCTCTTACATTTGAGCTCCGACCTCCATCTGTTTATGGAAATATTTAGATCCCTCTGGTGTATTTTTAGCAGATCATTTTGCTTTCGCTGCTGCAATATCATTGCATCATCATTCTTGGGTTGCTCAGCTCTAATTCCTTTGCATTTTTTTTTTTTTTTTTTTTTTTTTTTTTATCTTAAGCTTCAGTCTTTCTAGCAGACACACGCACACAAAGTAAATGCTATGCTGTGTTTACACTCACACAAACACACTGGCAAGTTGCACACAAAGACACACACAGACAGCATGGCTTGTTGTGAGTGTTAGTGCTGGGGCTTTTCCAATGATAATTCCATTTGTGCATCATCCTAACAGAGACATTACAGGATGGTTGCCCTAGAAGCTGAGATTTTAGGCTCTTAGAGGTACCTCCCATAAACAGAAGAAGTCCAAAGGTACACCAAATTGTCACTGTCCTGTGAAATTTTTGCTGTCACATGGTTCAGTCAGCCCTAAATACACATGGTCCTGACACATTCTTTTTATCAGTGTTCAGCCCTGCATGCACACATGTACAGGAATCACCCCCTCCCTTGACTGAATGGTCTCCTTCACATGGATGTGGACCTTCCTTTGTCCAGGAGCTGACAGTACTCCTTCCCCACCATGCATGTTATTCTGCCTGGAAACATGTCACAGCTTCAGATCCTTCCAGACTCAGGAGTCATTTGGGCCCAGCTGCTTACAAAGGCGGGAGAGCACCAGCCTGATGGCAGACATTAAGGAGAACACCTGCAGTCTGGAAACTCACCTGAGACCCAACAACTCATTAAATAATCCTCTCTGTCCCTCTCCATCAGATAACACTCACTGGGTTTTACAACATCATTACCTCCAGTTTGAGATGACCAGGCACAACCCAAACCCTGGAAGATGTTTTTAGGTGGACTCTGATGAAAGTCTAGGTGAGATCCATAGGAATACAATTAGAGCTGATTTCTGCATGGATATTTGAGAGACACCAAGAATTATGTCTTCTGGGTGAAAAGCTACCCTTTTTTGTGATAACCTTAGGGAAGTAAATATATGACTTGTCCCTTGGATTAAATTTCATAACCCTGTATTAGGTAACAAAGTGGAAAATAGAATATTACATCATTGGGAGGCTATGTCATTCTTTGGCCTAGCTGTGTTAGTTTTAGGAGAGACAGTGATTTGTGACTCATACATAAATAGACTTGCATTCAGGAGAGGTCAGGCTCCTTTTGCACACCTGAGGAGCCTCTGACTAGGCACTAATGAGCAAACCCATGAAAAGTCAAGCCATGCTCAGCATCTGCTCTTCCTAAATGCCTCAAAATTGTGTTGCCATTTGCAAAATTACAAACCACAGTGGTCTATTTATCTTTCTTAGCTTGGACAGAGAGCGTGTGATGCTTGCTCTGGACAAATCAAACAGTTGTGCCTCTCCAAATGCTTTCATCATCATCATTATTTATTATTATTTATCATCCCTGCCATGTGTTATGTTTTTTCTGTGCACAAAGAACAGGCAGATGTTTTCCATCTGCATGACTCCTTAATTTTAGATCTCAGAAAAAAAGAGAGAAAGAAAAAATAAATAAAGAAAAAAGAAACCATGAAGAATGAAGAAATGCACAGCATGCCTGGGAGTGGCACTGACCCTCATGTAGAGGTATGTGTATGCATGAGGTCTCTGCAACCAGAGCCAGTGGATTTTCCTTTCCTCAGGCTCTTGGCTGACTTGAAGGAAAGGCTCCTGGGATTGCAATGGATGTCTTCACCAGAGCACAGGTCATAGAGCAAGCTCTACATCATGGGAACAAAGGACCTGTTTACGAGGTTACTCTGACCCAAAATGTTGGGCTGAACTTGTGCAGACCCAGAGCAGGGTTCAGGTCTGCCTCTCTCCACAAAAACCCTTTTTCATCCCTTTGGCATCTTGCCTCCCTTCAATTTCTCCTCTGCCCATAAGTTCCTGAGTCTCCAGCTCCTTCTCAGCTTCTTTCCCTACCGAGCCTCAGCTCTTTCTTATTATCTGATGGTTCAGATGAGCAAAGCTTTTGACTTTCTTCTCCTCACCATGCAAGATCCTTGTATCAAGTCCAGTGGCCCAGGACAATCCCAAGGCAGGAGGACTTGGAGTTGCCCAGCAGTCTCACTCAGCTTTGCAACAGCTGAAGTCAACACTGGCTTTACTGGGAAACTGAAGCTTTGACACGTCTATTAAATGTACATTTTCTTGAAAAGTGTCTTATTTCCACAGGAATTTTGACTTTTTGATGAAGACCAAGAAAGTTTTGGCATAAACATTTAGGGGTTTTGAGTCTTTTTTAAATTTAAAATTTGACACAACCAGATTCCAGAGGGAATGGGTTTATTCTGGTTTCCTTCACAGTTTTCTCAGAATCTCACTCTTCCCAGAATCAGTCTTCTTTAGAAACTGCAGTGTTGATGTGAGCACATAGCTATGCCATACCACCTACCAGCAAGGGAGCAGGCAGGATACCAAACTGGGCTGATAGAAAGGTGAAAGGATTTGTACAATACTTCAGTTTCCAGAACTATCTAGTTGCCCTAGAAAGAAATAAGGCAAAAATAGAAAAACAATGATGGGAACAGGAGCTATATTAATAATAATGCTTCATAAATACACATGGCCTTTTAGAACCATATTACTAACAGACCATATCAAAGACCTTGCAAGAACAGCTCAGTGCCTCTAGGGCATTTGGAACACAGACCAAGATTTTGCCAATAGAAACTTATGTGATTCGTGAGGTGACACTTTAAATTCAGACATCTGGTGGGTTGTGGGGAACGGGGTACTGTGACTCTGGTATTAATAGCATGTTCCTTCCATTTACTAGTTCAAACAAGTTGCTGTGCTGTTGTTAACTTCAGAAAGCAACCAGGCTTGTGAAAAATTGAGCTGTTTTCTTTCTGCTTGACATATTGTCGAAGAACTGAACAGACAAAGTAACAAGTTCAGGCACTCTGAAGTGTTTTGGTTAGTGATTATTGCTATAAAGTCCTTGTTTCTTCACCCCCACCACCCTTCTTGCCAAAATGAGAATTTGATGACAAGGTAACTTGACTCTGCCTCGCCCTTAGAAAGATAGAAAGATTCAAAAATAGCTGTAGCCTTCAGGCTACACAGAAAGCTTGCAAAGAAAATTTACTTGAATGAGTAAAATGATAATTTGTTGCATGGAGGCTCTCAAATATATGGTTGACCTAAAAATCATGAGAAAAATTTGGCTGGGGGTAGGTGCAGTGGGGTGTCAGCAAGAGTTGAATGCTTCCTGCTCTGGGTATCTTTTTTAGCAATTAGAACTCCACCAGATTGGGATGGAATCTCTTTATAATTTCTCTCTCCAGTAAGAATTTTATGAGTATATTTCCAGCCTCCAGAAGTGAAGTAAGAAAGAAAAGCAGATGAAACAATTTTATTAAAGTAGGAAAGAATGGCTAGGGGGAACATCTCAGTCAAGGTGCAAGTGACAGCAGGACAAGCCAAAAGAGGTGAAGGAGAAAATAAAAAGCAAAAATTTATTTCAAGAACAATTTCTTTATTGGGAATTGAAATAGGCCATCAACTATTATGTTGATTTACAGGTGTACAGATGTTTGGATTCATTTTCTCCCAAGAAAATTCTGGAGGGAGAGACTGCTCTATTGGCTAATAAGCCAAGAAGAGATTTCCCTGACTTTAGGTCTATTTTTCCAGGTTTCTGGGAAAGATGAGCCCACAGTCTTCTCTTGGAATGCCTGCCTCATCTCTTACCTTGCCTTCCAGCCAGAGCCTGCTGGTACCATGGTTCCATGCCCAAGGCAGCAGGGATAGCACCAGCCATTCCAGTAATGCTGCCTCTGTGCAGATCCCACGTACAACTGAATCACTGCAGCTCATCCCTAGCACCTTTTCACTGAACTGAGTTTGGTCTCAACTTTGTTTTCTCTCTGCCTCACCTTCCCCAAAGAGTAGAGACACATCTGCCAGGTTGATCTGATGGAGAAAACCTGTTTGTCACCTGTTGCACCACAGCAGAGGTAAAAGAGGCAAGAGAGCCTCTGATGGACACCCTGAAGACCTTGGTCTCTGGATGTTTCCATTACATTGTCCAGGTACCTGAAGGCAAGGGTGTTAGAAAAATAGAAGGAGAAGGGTTTGTACACTGAACTTGATTGGGATACTTGAGCGTGATTTCTTCGCTTTGAGATGCAGTGAGACCATCATTTTACAACAGAAGACAATGGAAATAAAAACATAATTTGGAAATAAATATACAAATTCCCAGTGTCTTCTGTGAGAAACAGCCTCCCCACTCATCCATTTCATTATCCTCACATGCAGCTCACTTTTAAGCTTTTTCTCCCTTCAAACTGGAAGTATCAGTCCCCATTCCCAGCCTTTCAACATGATAGCTTAACAGTGTCCATGAGGGAGAAAGTTGTTTATCAGCCTTGTGGAATTTCCCACTTCAGTTTACCTTAGAAAATGTGGGAGGCTAAGAAGGTACAATTCCATCTATTAAGTTTTTCCAATAATTTCATGATGCTGTTAAACCTTTCCCCACAAATGTATAACGCCAGAGCTGTCAATCCAGATACAGCAAGTCTCTGCATGTACTTACTGCATAGACAGAGACCATATCTTTACAAGACAATATCTGCATAAGCAGCTTTGCATTCAGTTACTGGTGGGTAATTTAATTATTTCCCTCCTGAGATACATTTTCTTCTCTTTCTACAGCAGTATATATGCATGTCTGCATGTGTTTATATAGATAAAATTATATATATATAGCATTATAGCATTATACATTGCATTGGTTGAGTCACCTAAGGATTGCAGGTCATTTCTTAATTCTAAGGATGGAGTCCAGGCTTTGATGTTAAAGGTCACAGGTTTATCCCTTTGAAAAGATGATGATTATATGGACTGGCATGTGAAAAAATATACTTATTTCTTAATGTAAGAAGTACAATGAAGTTATAGAACTTAAACTACTTTTAAAGTTTTTTATGCTGTTGGGGATTTTTTTGTGTTTAGTTGTTTTGGTTTGGTTTTAAAGTGAGAAAAGTTTCATTTTCAATAACATAGTTTTATCAACCATTTTTTCATTTTGATAAATATAACTGACATGAACATGATTGATTTGGGGGGAGTAGTGAGCTGGATTTGTCCTCCCCCATGTTCCCTGACAACAAATCAAAATATCCCTTAGTGGCACAGTTCTGGGTTGAGTTTCAGATGGTCTGAAATCCAATGCTGATCTTGCTACTATTTCTGATGTGAACATGGGTATGCCCTTTCATTTCTCTGTGCATCTTCTTCTCCTGCTGACCTCGGTCTCATCCAGTCTTAGCTGGTCTCCAGTTTTTACAGCAGCTATCAAGAGCAGAGTCCTAATATCACCACTCAGCAGATAAAGATATAGAGGTTCCCAACAGATGCTGGAGTCTCAGCAGGGATGAATGACAGCAGGGGCTGCTTGAGGAAGTCTGTTTTCTTTGCTCAAACCATTTTTGCCTGTAAGGGAAAATTTAAGGTGAGTCAAAACTCTAAATATGGAGTTGCTCAGATAGATAAATCCAAGGCAACTAGATGTTCTTGAGTCATTACCTGATCAGAAATCTATGTTAGGCCAGCAGTTTACTTGGGAATAAACTAAATAAATCAGAACTACAAAGGACAGGAAATTCATTCCCATGGAAATCTCAGAATCTATTTTACTTTGCAAAAATCTACTATTTTTTTTTTTAGGTGACATAAATGTGGATTTCTGACGGCATTCTGTTTAGAGACATAGGAATAAGAGATTTAGTTGTGAAAACAGAAAATATTTCACATGGAAGTTTCCCAAACAAATTCATTTAAACAGAGAATAAGAAACAGAGTTCAGTGCAAATGAAACACCAGGTAAGATAGGAGCATCTGTCTGAATAACTGTTTTATTATTATCCACTGCTACACAGTTAAAGAAGCTAAGCCCTTCTTTTCTGGTATATTATCTTCCTTCCCATTCAATGCAGAGATAGTATTGAGCCTCAATCCAGGTTGGCTGAAGGAGGAGGGTATGTAGGAGATTGAGGTGGCATAGAAGGAAAAAAAGAAACTTTGTAGAGGAAACACCAAAGAAATACCATGCTTCCTGGACCACAGGGAGGGTATGCATTATTTTCCACATCTCAAATGGGGGGGTTGGAGTTTTTTGGTTGGTTTAGGTTTTTTTACCAGATTTGAGAAATAGAATAAGACTAGGAGCAAAATTATGATTTTTCAGAAAGGGGTAAAAGACAGAAGTTCTTGACACAAACAGAAGTTAGTTTGGCAGACTGGCGTACCTGAAGACAGGCAGCCTAGGCCAAAGAATGAGAAAGAGAGAAAGGAGTAAAGCCATGCAAACTCCAGCACATCATCAGAATGCAGCCAGGGATTAGCTCCCAGTGAAGTGACTGCCCTCCCTCTGATGATCGTCTCAGGGTGATGTCATCTCTTTTCCCATCATACTTTCTAACAAACAACACTGTGCAAAGGGAGGTTGTCCCCTTTTTCTTCCTATCATCATCATCATTTTTATTATTATTATTTTTATTTCAAAGTTAATGTTGTAATAACAGCAATTATACTCTCCTGCCAGCCTGCCCCTGGAGGAAGTGACTCTAGTACTAGTGCAGCAAAAATTTGCTCCTAAAGAACATCATAGCAGGCATGCAATAATCACCCAGAAACACAGAGCCTGTCGTGTCTTATTGCTTAATTATCCATCTTACCTTCTTTCAACCCTCTTCTTATTGTACCCCATGTGATGCCTGGTTTTGTTTTACATAATTTTCCCCAACTGCCTTTCCTCCCTGCCTTAAGATTGTGAGACTCAAAAGCATTTTTCCCTTTCATTCTGCTGTCCTGTGGTTCCTCCTGCTTGGTTACTGCTGGTCATTCCCATGAGGGATTACAAGCTCAAAAATCTCCGAGAGGTCTTCCCCACTTTTGAGTTCTTGGGGACCAATTCAACCAGCTATAATATCATTACCGTGCTGTTTCACCAAATGTGAATGTGGCCTTTTGGTTTTAGGCCTGTTGACTGTGACCTGGTTCCTAAGAAGATCCTCTCTGAAAGAAAGGGAGATGAATCCAAATAAACTAACACAAAGCAGCTGAAAGCACTGTATGAAACTGCTGCTAGGAGTTCCTCACCTGAATGTTCTGGAGTTGGCTTGACAGGGCATGTGCAAAACTGTACAAAAAGCTGCTTAATGTGTATTTTGGTGTGCCTTGAGATCCCTTGAATTAAAAGCTGCTCTGGTTTAAGTTAGTTGCTGAGCTTTTCCAGATCTTGAAATCACAGCCAAGCATCTGAGTGGTATAAAAATGGGGCAGCTCCTGTGCCTTCCGTCAGACCACACTGAAACAAAAAAAGAAATCCATTCAGTTTGCATTGTTTTCCTCTCCCAGTTTGAAGAGATGTTCTCTACTGAGCAAAATCTGGGCCTCCATATCACATCTAAACAATACTCTCAAGATAGTTTGAGAGTAGTTTAGAAACTCAAGTCTGACACTGAAGAGAGGAAAGAGCAGAGTATCTCACTGGAAAACACCAGTGTTTGCATCTCCCTTGAAAACAGGAACTGATCTATGAAGTCACTGGAATAAAGCAATCAAAACTGATCCAATTTTTATCCATGTTCCAAACTCCCTTTGGCTCCTTGACTCTGTAATTTCTTGTGCTGGTCTTCAGAACCAAACTAGATCAGAATGGCTGGGTGCAGCTCCTGAGCAGTTCAGCTGAGACACCTATGCCCAGGAGACTTGGAAGGGACTGGTCCAAGGCTGGAAGAGCAAAGGTGCCAAGAGCTGGGGAAAGTCACATTGCTCAGAGATACCAGTGGAAGCCTCCTACCCACCTAGATAGGCTTCACCTAGATAGGCTTCACCTTTGTATTTGACTTCTCCCTTTCTGCTTTCTTGGTCTTTCTTTTTTTTTTTTTTAAGATTGATAAAACAAAGAAAATGAAGGGGGGGGGATTCTCTTTTCCACTTACATGAATTTTAAAGAAGATTTTTTACAAAATGAGAGTGAAAATAAATAGGCATTTTTATATTGATATTTTAAATTCGGGGTTAGCCATCTTTAAACACATGTAAAAATACAGAAAGGTAAATTAACTAATTTATTTTTAAATTAAGACCTATTTCCAAGGCAAATAATGGAAAACATTTATTTTCCAACCTAATGGAATGAAATGATTGGACGGGAAGGGGCTTTGGTATTATTATTGGGTGCTTTTACCCTGTCTAAATGAACTGCTCAGGGGAAAAGGCATGAATTCATAAAACATTTTGGTACCACTAAATCAGGAGGGGATTTTTCTTTTTTTTCCTTTCCCTTGGTATAAAAAGCCTTAGATGAAAAATATCACCTAGTTCAGTTTTGGCGCCATGGCTGTCTAGCATTCACTGGGGTTTGCACCTCAGTCATTACCCACCATGTTTGCCCACACTGAGAGCTGGGAGGGGAAGCCCGTAACTCTCCTTGGCACGTCGCTGCCGGCCCCCTGAAGAGCGTGTCTGCTGTCACGGGAGCAGAAGCACGGGGCTGCAGAGACGGCCACCCGCGCACGGCCCCTCGCCGCACGGCCAGCGCGGGGCCAGGCACACGGCTCTGGGTGGCCAGCCTGGGTGGGACATGGAGCTCCTGCTGCTCACATCTGCACCCAAGGCAGCTCCTCATGAACAGCGCAGACACAAGCCCAGCCAAGGAACATCTCTGGTAATTCCTCCCTCCAACCTACCAACTTTATTTTTTTCCTTAAGATATGCAAGATACGTCAAGGCACAGCTTAGGAAAGGCTTTTAAGAGATCTTTGCTGTTCAAGGCAGGCTGTGGTTTCATTATTTTTATTATTTTGGTAGAATGAGTAACAGGAATAATAGTAGCTGAGGGTTGTTTCTCTTCATTGACTCTGTGTTAGGCTTGGAAGCCATTCGACCAGGACAGTCAAAACACAGACAGGAAATAATCTATGATAATGTCCAACTGGGGTATCAATTACGGTTTTGGAGTTTCATGTTAAAGGGATATTGTCAGATCAAATTTAAACCAAAAGTTGTGGGTTGCGTTTTTCAAATACATAGATATACATATAGATATGTATATACATGAGAGGTAGAAAATGAGACTGTTGGAAATGTTTCCAATTCTCTTTTCTTTTTAAGTTAAAAAAAAGAAATTTCTAAAGCAAACAGTCTCCTCCCTGCCACGTGTGAGCCTTGACTGCTGTCCTCAGCCAGGCCTGGGCTTATGAGCTTGCTGGGGCTTTTTTACCATCCTCTCCTAAAAGACTCTGGTAGGTGAAGAGATTCACTCCCCAGAGACTAGAGAAAACACTGGCCTAATCTACCATGGTGGCCCCATGGCAATCCCTGGAGCAGGAGGGGGCACATGACTGTACAGAGACTTGACAAATGCATTCCTGACCAAGGAATGGTGCATCCAAGTACAGATGTTGATGGAGCTTTTCCCCAATTCTTGAGGGATTAAAGAGATGCTCCAAAATGAAAACCATGGCAGGGTTTTCAACCTGGGGATTTCAACCCCACCTTGCTCAGCATGGTCAGCCTTTCTTGGCCAGGGTGGGAGAAATAGATGGCACTAATGCTGATGCTGTTCAAAACCAGCTTTTTTCTAGACATCTGCTGTTAAGTCTCTAAATATGAGATAGTAACTGCTGGTTGGTGTTACAAAAAGAATCTGGGTGGTCCCCAGAAAACCATGAAAGATTCCTTCATGTTAGGATCACATAGTTAAAAGAAATATCATACGTTACCATTTTCCTTCTCCCTCTTCCTTTTGTCATCAAGAACTGGCAGAAATAAACAGAAGGAGATGTATTCACAAATGATTTTATGTAACCCAACTCTGGCAAACATGTGAGAATAAAATCCTGTGTCCAGTTCTAGAGCTGGCACTTTAAAAAGAAAACTTGGAGGAAGCTCAAAGAAGAGCTGCCAGAAAGATTTATAGCCTGGCAAACGTGCTTACCAGTGAGAGAGGAAAGGAGAGCCATTTGTGACATGGCATATGGACTAACAGGTTAATAAGTGATCAGGGGACCCATGGAGTGAAAAAGTCTGATATGAAATGAATCTTTGATGTAGCAGCCAGAGGCATGAGAGAATCCACGAGCTGCAACTTGGAAATCAGAAAAACCCACAGAGGAAATCAGCCATGCGTTTTTGTGCAGAAGAGTAATGCAGTGCAGGGAGAGCTGCATCCCAAGGGACAGGGTGGATTTGCCATCATTTGGAGCCGTGGGATGACATCCCTGGTCCTGGCCCAAGTGAACATGAAATATTACATCCCATGTTAAGCACAGGGCCAGATAAACTGGTGAGAGAGATGTCTTCCAGATCATCAGGCTGAAAAGTCTTCTGGGAAGTAACCATCATTGCCCTGGCGTCCTGGCTATGTGACCTCTGCAGTGCTGGAACGAAGTTGTTTCCTGCATGCATGGAAGGAAAGGCATTTTCACATATGTGAACAGAAGGAAGGGACTGAGTCCCCAGGTGACGCCTCCGTCCATGACAGGTCACAGCTGGATCTTGCCTGCAGGCCTGAAGAAGATTCACAAGCATTTGTCAGGCACAGAGGCCAAATGGGAGGCTCTGAGGAGAAAAACTACACATAAAGCCTTCCTGGTAGCTGCTAAATATGGCTAGCATAAGCTCCTTGGCTCACAAAGAAGGGACCTGAGGCATTGTTCAAGGGAGGTTCTGTGCTGGCATGGTAGAAGTCTTTGGCCTCACACAGTGACTTGCATGGATTTGGGACCCTGCCGAAGGAAATGAGAATCTTTTTTCAGCTCCAGGGCATTGATATACTGAAAGTGGTTAGCAGGCTCAAGGTGAAGGATAGAACAAAGGAGGTTTTAAGCATGCATTCACACATATTAGACAGAGATTTCAAGTAGGAAAAAGCACCAAAATGAGTTTTTCCTGTTCTTTCAGTTCCCTGAGACACTTTTTACTTGTATTTTCATTAGATCTCATTCTTATAAAGATTGTGGTACAAAAGAGCAGTAGCTAGCAGAGTCTTACCTCTCACACATGTCCATCAAGTTTTGGATAGGGCCTACCATCCTTAGCAAGCCCTTAGTTTCAGCATGGTGGCAAAACTCGCTCAGCCTTTAAGAATGTGTGAAATTCCAGGGGCATTCCAGAAAAGCTGACTTATGTGGAGCCAGGTTTTGACCCCAGGATTTGACTATGCCTGAGGATAAGGGAAAGGATTCTTTATATTGGGGAAATACAAAGGAAAGCAAGTTTCCAGATTCAAAAAAAGTCTGGAGTTTATTCTGAAACCTGCATATTCTTCCCCATTTCCTTATGACAGGTCAAAATCTGTGTTACTTCTGCAGGCAAGTCACCCAGCAGTGGCAAACTGGAAGGTTTTATGTAGATGATGACTGAAACCTGGAACTGTGTTCCAGGATCTCAAGGTAGGTAACTAGACCAAGACACAGAGACTGGACCCAGCTGGAGTGTAAGGGCAGATGCCATCCATCCTGTACTCTCCTCAGCCTTAAGGGCACAACTTCCCAAAGCCACTCACTGCAGCTTTCAAATCCCTGACCTCAAGGCAAAAGACTCCTGTTCCACTGCCTGGCTCTGGAGCTTTCCTGCTCCCAGTGAGGAAGCTTTTGTCCAAGCTCCCCTCCTTTCTCTTATGCTCCCTCTCTCCTCAAGCTCTCTTAGGCAGTTCATGTTCCACGTGACTAGAAACTGGAATGTTTAAAAAGGGAGCCTCTGATTATAACAAAACAAAAAAGGCAGAGTTTGTTTTGTTTTCCCTGAAAGAAGATCCGGTGGTTGGCTATTCTTTAGAGAGTTGCAATTTGGACAATTTGTCAGTGTGTTCAGGGCAGAGGAAAGCATGTGACAATGGATTCAGGGACCATGACCATAGCTTGGGACAGTGAGGGATACACAGCTGACTGATCCCCACAGCCTATTCTGCTTTTCTCCAGAGCCAATAAACAATCCCCAGTGATAATTAGGCAAGTATCAAAGACATGATTTAAATTATTTTACCATTTCTTTTTCCTTATTCTTGATCCAGGTAAAGTTTTATGTCAGAGCCCTATGCAGAGGTGCTCAGGTGTTTCACATAGCCTTAAGGACCATGCCCAGAAAACACCTGCTGAACTGGGACATCCCAGACTGACCAACAGAAGGTCATGTTTTAACCCTTTCCCCAGAGCAAGAGTGTCTTTAGGATAGGTTTCTTCTCCTCCAGTTTCACAAATAAAAATCAGGCTACTAGCCTAGGATGAGCAACCTCTGGAAGCAAGTTATCCTACCTGGAGTTCTCTAAAGAAAACCAAACACTGCTTTCCATTGTCTTGCTAAAAGAAAGGTGGCATCTAATTTTAGCTGGCTGAGGTTTAAATAATCCCTCATTATTCTAATGTATGCAAATATATACACAGATTTGTGCATTATTTGAAGAATACATCTTTCAGTATTAGGACAGATGGGCTAAAGTTGTCTGAAATTTAAGTTTGATGATAAATATAATTACAGTACATTTAGGAGATTTTCTGCAGAGCAAAGTTGTGGCCTAAATTTCCAAAATAAGACACCTAACTTGGGGCCCTTATTTCCATATCTGGACATCAGTTTCAAAATGCTGAGAACACCTGAATCTCACAGCAGTCACACAAAAAGAAAATGAATAGTGTTGCCTATCACAAATAAGAGGTGAATTAAAATAATACTTAAATATGGGGACAAATATAAGACAATGTGTCTCCTTTTCTTATGATAGGCGAAGGCTCAGACAGAAGATCAGAAGAGTGACAAATTCCATTTTAATGAAAAGAATGTTTTGTTTTCCTGGGACATCGGGACTCATTGCCACAGGAATACTGGAATGCCAAGAGCTGAAAATTTAAGCCATTGCCTAGTTGGGAATTTGCCAAGTAGAGAGGGAGGAAAGGGCTGAACAGACCATCCAACAAGTCTCTGTTTTGGACTGCACGACCTCCCTTCTGGTGCCAATCATGACTGGAGACAATCTCACGTTCCAATGAATCAGGAGCACCGTGCCACACTGATTTCAGCAGGAGGGACATACAAATGACCTGGCAGACAGACACAGGGATAAAAGCTCTGAAAGAGGCTCTCAGATGACCCTGCTTTAACCACCCCATTCTCACCATTTTTTTACTACCACCAGACCCTAAAGCTGAGATCCTGTTCCCAGAGTACAAAGGTGAGTAAAAAATGGCAGTATCTCCCACAGGAAAGCATAGGGGTGGGACACAAACCTGGCATCAATAGAAAACTTGGCATGGATTTTCAAGGAGCTCCAGAAATGGCAGACATGCTGTCATTGAAAGCAAGAAGAGGAGGGCAGAGCAAAACTATATAGGCTTTATGGGGGATTTGGAAGATTAGAAGAATAAATAAGTAACACAATGGCTGGATATTGACTCAGAGAATACTTGAACTACATTTGACTGGCAAACAGTCCCAGTCTCTATTTGCCAACTGCTTGGAATTGTTTGAGCAATGACCTTGAAAAACATACAGCAGATTCAGACTGGGAAGCCAGAAGGCCGCACCACACCGGTCTGATCCAATCCTCCGCACAGCAGAGTCCCCCTAATGTCATCTAGCCAGCAAAAGTGGCTCAGCCACTTTAAGATATTAAACTGGTATAAAGAATTAAGTCCTTCTAAATCTTGAAAGCAGTTTAGCAGATCATGCTGCTTTTAAGACCCTAAATTCTTAAACCACCTTAACTCTGATGGAGGAGCTGAGAGCTTAGTACGAAAGAGACATGCCAACTTAAGAGTTTAAACTCTTAAGACACTTTTCATATTATAAGCCAAACTCAGGATCAAGCAGTGCCCACATTCTTGGTTGGTGTCAGTTCAGATGTTTAGCATCCAATAGCTTCACCCCACACCAGGTTGAGAGACTCGGGGCTGACTGTTTTAACTCATCACCTGCTTTGCCAAATGACTTATCTTCCAAGAGCTTTTGTTCATATGAGTCAGTCTTAATCTATAAAGTTTATCTTTCTCTGCAGCAGGATTTTTTGCAGTACAAGAGTACATTGGGTAAGGTTCTTTAAGTTCAACTTTTGTTGAAATTTTGTAATGGTAAATACTAATATAAGAGCATACCCAGACCAGCTGAAAAATCCTAGAAAAGGGTCCTTACCCTAATGAATTTTAAGGAAAGGTTTCTGGTGGGCCTTTGTGACTGGAGCAGCACACATACAATTAGATTTAAAGAGAGGGGTAGTTCAGAAATTTTGATTCCTCAACAAACACCAGTCCATCAAATTCACCTTTCAGCAGAAAGTTTTATGACTGATCACAAACTACCTCTTCCCTGGATGTACAGGGTTCATATTTACAGCCTCGAAGGTGATCTTTGTTGGGCAGGTGTGGACACACTCAAAAGAACATAGAATCCAATGTTTTACATAGAATTGGGCTGATTTGGGATGAGAGAAACCTCCTGGGGTTTAGTGGAATAGGACAACTCCTAAAACAGTAGCTAACTGTGGTAAAGAAAAAACTGCAATTAACCAAACACTTAATATATAGTGCACAAAAAGTCTTCTGTTGCATTTCTGATGTCTCTGTTTTGTCTAGAGTGAATGGTTTAAAGAATAGGGAGAGGGACTCTCTGAAAGGGTGGTTCAGAGTAGAAGTGTACTCAGACTACATTAAATCGGGGCATGCAAAAGCATGCCCAGACAAATCTGGACTATGTGGTTTGGAGAGAGATTTGTGTGTGTAT
Organism: Haemorhous mexicanus; assembly: GCF_027477595.1. Lineage (NCBI taxonomy): Eukaryota > Metazoa > Chordata > Aves > Passeriformes > Fringillidae > Haemorhous > Haemorhous mexicanus. Next base: position 15,119,730 of record NC_082348.1, read on the forward strand.
CAGTCCCCACTGCAACTCCACTGCCACCATTTCCACAGGAAGGAAAGCAGGCATGTGGGTCAGGAGGGAGCAACAGTGTTCTCAGTGTGGACCACCAAGGAAGAAGGACCCCTGTGTGTACTCCTCACACAAAGTGCCCAGAGTATCTCACACACAAACACACACTCTGGGACTGACATCAAGAGCACCCTCAGGAAATGCTTCACTGTTAAATGGTCTTCTAGCTGAAGAGTAAACGGAGGCTGATTTTCTACAAGCTGGTACTGAGTCCCTCAGATGACACTTGCTGTGGTTGTGTACGGAGTGGCTCAGCCCAAGACCATTATTTTCAGCTTGTTCCTGCTGCACTGGGGTCACTGGTGTAGAGCTGATAATCTGCCCACCCATTCCTTTCTGCCCATCACATACTTTGCAGAGCTATTTAAGAAGAAAGTTAAAGCAAGCCACATTTAAAAGCAACTTTGTTTTCTTGAGGTAACAGGTTTGCTCAGTACAAACACTATCTCTTATCTAATAGCCCTAGAAAGGCACATAGCGTGAAGCTGATACTGTCTTCATGCTTGGCTTACTTTTGCATTTCAGCCCTGAGATATGCAGGCAACCTGCCATCAGCTGTAAAACCACAAACCCCAATCTGTGATGGGGACTGATAAGAGAAAATATATGAAAACAGACTCCTTAGAGCTTGACTCCTTTCCAGCAGACTCTGGACTGAGATCTGGCATTTGAAAGTGATTGTTCATGCATAAGAAGCAGCATTTTTTTAATGTTTCCTTTTTAAGGCTGCAGAAAGGTTAGAAGAAAAGAAAAGTGAGTCGGGGGGAAATCAACATAATGTTGTTAAGCTCCCATCAAGATATTAGGAAGTGCAACATCCAGTAGAACAATGGTTTTGACCTCTGAAGCCCCTGTGATCCCAGGAGCCTTCTCCCCACTTCAAAATGAGAGGAAACATCATGTCAGCAGGTTGATGTGATTCTCAGGGACAGAAAACAGAACACAAAACTGTCAGCTTCCACTCTAACAGACTGTTTATCAATCTATCTTTGCCTTGCTTGCTCAGTGTAAGCAGCCACTTACTGACCCTAAACTTTGGAATCTACAAGTTTTCTCAGACCTCCTGCTATCAAATAATACTTTGCTTGCTGATTATAGGAATCAGGTAGCATCCCTGGATGATTGCTTGAGATGTTGTTTGTTTTCTAACATTTCAAGACCAAGAGAAAACCCCTGGAGTACCTGTAGTGGACATGTGTGTAGTACTGAGGTGGACATGTGTGATGGTGTGCTCCCAGGCCCAGGGCACAACCATACCTGCCAGCTTCCTTTGTACAGTTTGTCAAACTCTGCTCTTTCTCACCAGGTTTCTGCCTGAAGACAGAGCTGAGGGAATAACTCCTCTGGGTCTGTCTGAGTCTGAAAGTAGAAAGAGCAGGTACTGCTGACACTAATGTGTGAAATCTGCTGCCCAGAAGGAAGTCTTTGTGGCTGTTACTTAGCTTGCCTCCATCTCAAAACAACATATCTCCCTGCAACTTGAGCTAAGAGGGTATTTCAACCACCTGTTTGTATAGCAGAGCCTGAGAAACACTCCCAAGCTGTTGTGCTGCTACCTCCCAGCAAAACCACCCCCACACTCCCCTCTGCCTAATAAACATTGTAAGTCCTTGCATTTCTTTTTGAGAGCAAGGCCCAGCTATGGGTGGGGAGTAGATCTTCCACCTCGTTGAACTTATGGCATTAACCTATCCCCATACTTTGCTTCTCCAAAGTTCTTGGGAGAAGCGCCCAGATGCAAAGCAATTTAAATAGATGAAGAGCCAGCAAGTACACTAAAAGGCTTATCTGATTCTTTGGGGTGTCCATCTGGAGACAAGAGCCTTTCCCCATCTGCATGACAACAATTACATCCCCTTCTCAACCTCATCCTCATCAACTATCTAATCCTCCATCCTTCCATCCAGACAAGGGCAATGATTTTCTCTGGAGCAGAATGAGCTTGCCAATGGAGAGCTTTACCTTATCGGGAACACACCAGCCCCCATGTTTGGTTAAAGGACCACCACCCAAAAAAAACCTCCAAGGAGAGCTCGTGCTCCCTCTCAGCAGGAAAAGGAATAAATGAGATTCGTTCTGAAAAGGCTCTGAATTAACAAAAAGAATTCTGAAGATTTTGACAATTCTCTGGCAGCTGCAACTAACTGGCACCATTCTAGAACTTCTTTTTTGCACACCCTGGAATCCTGAATTCTTCGGTGCATTTCTTAAGACAACTTCAGTGGACTGAGATACTCCCCATCATGTATTTCTTACAGGTATTAGGACATGTTCTTGACCTCCACTGCACTGAAGAGAAGCAGTTATTGGCATCGTGGTCCATGTGGCTCTGTTTGGTGGGTTCTCTGTTGAGCGTCTCCACTTGCAACAACGCTGAAGAAAGTAAAATGTAAGCAAGACAATTCAGAGTTAAGGTGAGGGAACCAGAGTCAAGGATAGCAATAATATACAGAGCCTAAGAGGGCTTTTTTGTGAGAATGGCAGAAGCTCTCCAGTGCCAGTTATGGACTACTCGCCAACAGGCCATGGGCTATGAAGAAACCCAAGAAAAAGTCACAAGAACATGTACTGATACCTTCCTAGAACACTACCTCAGGCCCCTGATATTTCAGGCTTGTGGACTTCCAGAACCACCTTTTTGGTCATCCTACTGAACAACTCTTGATGGATTCAAGGACCAGTTGAGGAAATTACTGAAGAAAAATCTTTAGCCACATGGTTTTGTATTTTCCTTTTGATTCATATGATGCCCCAGCTGTTCTACCTTTTTGAGTAACTCTTCTTTTATTTATGGTCCTTGACCCAAATAAGTTGCAGAAGCTTTTTTTAATTCATTTATATAGAATCATAATCTTTATTTGAATGTGGAAGTTGCAAATAAAGACACGATCTGGACTGATTTCCTCCTGAAAAGCCCATGGTTGCTCAAACATACCTAATCACTTACCTTCATCTAGCCCATATTTTTCTTATTATAATGATCTTCTGTCTTTGACAGTAAAGGCTTTATTTTTGTATCCTGGGGTAGCTAAATGAATTTGAAATGAATATGGATTTCCTGCTGATCTCATTTAGTTTTGGTCTTCACCCTGGAACTGAAAACATCAATGCCAGGGTGTGTTAGAGGTACACTTCTGGAAAGGCAATTATCCTATAAATGCTCAGCTGTAACTTATATAATAATTATTTCTCCAACTGAAGTGCCTTTTGAAGTACTTTCCAAAAACTTACAATAGCCCTGACCCGTAAACATTTTGGTGAGGCAGGGAGACCAAATTCTGCACTCCATCTGAAACCATTCTGCAAAAAACATGTCTGAAGTGAGTTGGCATTGAGTATAGCTGGATCTCTCACATTAGGTGTTTGGAAATCTGTCCTCAAAGACGTATGCCCTGCAATGTTTACTTTTCAAATATTACTTGGAAATGATATGATGGATGACTGATAGTTTTTTTTTTATCCCCTCTTGGCTGAGGGTTTCCCTGGAACTTGAGACATGTCTCTGTTGAAAAAATCACTCAACATTTATGAAGAACAAAAGAAAGCAGAAAGTTGTTCAGTGTGCCATGCAGTTTCACCTGAACCCCAGTGGTTTCAGGGTATATGAGACATACCAACCACCTTGTTCAACTTAAAAGCAGACTGCTTGCAACACTTACACTAATTCTTCTGATGCCAGTCATTTGCATGAACAGGTTGAAAAACTTCTCTCTAATACAGTTCTTAGCTGAGGGGAAAAAGGTATGGGCTACAAATCAGCAGACTGGGAGAAGAGTAACATTTGGTGACTCAAGTAATCTTGGGAGCGTCCCTTCATATTCCTGAGCCTCTTCCTCTCTTTCATTGTGAGAAGCTTCTTTAAGTCAGGGAATTGTTGTGCCTTGTTCTTACAAAGACCATGGCATTGGGGAGCCCTCAGCCATCACTGGGATCCTTTGCAGGCATTGACTTAGTTTACAAATGGTGCTAGGCTGCAGCATTTGGGTGAGTGACGTGGGAGAAGAACATCCACTGGGGGAGGCTGGGCTGCAGCATGAAGCTGAACAGCTGGAGCAAAGTACAGTCTGGTGTTTTGGGAAAAGGCCTTTTAAAAGCCAGCATGTGCTTAGGATTCAGAAAACAGTCACTGAGGGGCAAATTCACCCTTGGCAAAACCCCAGCCTGGGGTCACATTGGAGGTAAGCGTGCTTCCCTACTATCAGAGGGATTTGCAAGCAGAAAGAATTTTAACAAGGCCTTCAGACGTGACTAAAGACCCTGTTTGTTTTAGATCAAGCTCACTCCACCCCAGAGCCCCAAGTACATCTCTTGTTCATAAAATATCACAAGCTCAGATATGTATTTGTTTCCAGGGGAGACTCCTCCCCCACACTCAGCCTGGTTCACCTGTTAAAAGCTCATGAGAAATTGTATCCACGGCATTCCTGTTCCTGTAACACAGGCGTGTGGTGAATGCCAGCAAGCTGTTCTTCCTCAGAGTGTGTGAATATGCTGTCTTTCAATCCTCCCTTCTTCTGAAGCACAACAAGTCTTTTCCAGGGCTGGAACTGATGCATCTTAAAAGACAAAAAAAAAAAAAAAAAAAAAAAAAAAAGCTTTCAGAGGGTCTTTAGGAAACAAAACAATAACAATGATGATGATCACAATCACAATGATGATGATGACGGTGATGGTAATGTAATAATAATAATAATAATAATAATAATAATAATAATAATAGCCTTTTGAGTTTGTGCTGTACCCCCCGCAGCTCCTTCTGTTAGAGGGAATCTTATTTCATGGGCTCAAATGAGGAGTCACAACCAATTCAATTACTCAAGAGTAATATCCTTCATAAAGAAGAGCCCCTGCCGCTGTTCCTTTGGAGGGTTCCCCTTTCCTGCTCTAAGCAGCTGTGTTGGTATTTAGACATAGGATACCAGCTCAGACTCTACTTCCAGCACAACCTCTACTTATATCCTGCAGCCTTTATAAGTCCCCAGATGGTCCATAATGCTTGTGTAGCAGTTAGCCAGCCAAACAGTGCTTGCTGCTTATCTGGTGTATAACTCTCTGGAATGCGTGTGTGGGGAGAATGAGAAAAAATGCCAGATCATCTTCCCACAGAACATTTCCTTTCTTGTCCTCAGCCTCCCCTCTCTAAGCCCAGACAGAAACAAAACACCAGCGAGGGAATCGGCCACATTTGCGTTGCAATGGACTTGATCCTCGTGTCTTTTCAGAAGCAGCCTGGTCCTTTGTGGCTGTGAACCTTTGATGCCAGGGCATTTATGCTGATCTCTGAGCGTGTGACAACCCGTTTAGCTCCAGCTTAAATGACAGCACCAGATGGAAGTCAGTAACAAAGCATGTCCAAAGCTAGCAATTTTCAAAATAATGGAAATTCAGATGATTCCTGCAGGAAACAAAAGGAGGACAAGAGGGAAAACTTATGGGGAAGGGTCCACCACACTGTTAACTTTCAGAAATGTTTGTGAGGGTCTTTTACTAGATTACCCTGCAGTCTCAGTTCTAGCTTGGCTCTTCCTTCACCATTTGAAAAGCCACACTGGCAGCCCCGATCATCCCTGGTTCAATTCTCAACTTTGGCCAGCAGACATGCCTACAGTGAGAGAAATGTTTTGGGCAATGAATAAATCAGGGATACTTTCAGTGAGCATGAAAATTTCTGAAGGTGTCTCCAGGGCCGGTTTACTCTGCTTTCCCAGCAGAGACCTGTGTTTGCCTGTTTGTTTGTTCTATTCTTCATTTAACATCAGTGTTGGCAAAATTTGGATGGTCCCCATTCTAACACTGTGGGCAAATGAGGCACAAATTTCTCTTGCCAGTGTTGATCTGTTCTGATATTCAGCTACCCTGGAGCAGAGTAGAGAGGCCAGGGGAACACACGGAGACACAGATGGAGGTTTTCATTTCAGATTCACAGCTTCAGAGATTCCACACTTTAATGCAGAAAGGGAAACTTCTGTTTAGTGTGAAAAGCAAATTAGTAAATGTTGCTGTTGTTGCTCAGTTTTTTGTTTTCATGAATAACTGCTGAATTCAGAAAGTGTTGGTCTTGAATGCCACTTGTGGCTGGGCAAGTGGAGTGAACAGATCTCACTGGTGGTGGATACCTCAGGAGAGAGAAGAGGTTGCCACAGATCCCATATTCTTTATGTTTTGTTACACTCAAAAAAAACAACAACAGTTTTGCTCTGGGTTCTAGAAACACTGTGACATTCCCAAGGAGAAACTCTGGGCTCTAAAGAGTATGACAGCAATTAATAAAAAATGTAAATGTATTAAATAGAGGACAATAGTGACAAAAGAGCAGTTTCATATTCTCTTGGTGTGATGGTGACAATATATGCTGTGACACTCCAGTCAGTATCCATCCACAGCCTCATTATCAGGTATTGGATAAATAAATGGAAATATATTCAGCCATATATTTCTTAATGGGAGTTCCTAAGTCTCTTTCTGACTTTATCTTCTGTGATTAAGAACTTACAGAAAATGACTGAAAATAAAGGCAAGGTGGAAGAGGAGTGACAGAAAGTTCACGGAAAAATTTTTGTTCCTTTTTCCCAGCATTTTCAGAGGACTTTATGACAACATTGAACTGATATAGAATGTGGATGTACCCAGTTGTAGGTCAGCAAAGATACTTAGTCTTTTAACTCCCATTTCACTGAGTGCCAGAATGTCCCTGGGGTTTGCATCCCAGAGTCCAAAAGATGGCATGTTGGCCACCAAACTTCCTCTGGTGTTGGTTGTTCCCCAAACAACTAGGTTGAATGAGCATACTGAAAGAGTTAATTCAAAATATATCCCATTGTCTTCCCACTGATTGTCCCTTTGATGGTGCTTCCATCTTTTCCTGTAACATTTTCTTAGTGCCTGCTGAGCATCTGTATATGGTCCCTTCTCTTCCACACTACGTGACCCATAACTGATGTCAGACAACCAACCTAGCCAACGAGTGTTGTCTCCCAGCAACACAACACTCACCTGACAACACAAGGCTTGCCCTGCCATGTAGGACTCCTCTTGCCATGTACTGCTGACATGCTTTGCGGGTGGCTAATTACTTCTCCCTTTCCCCTGAAATAATTGCACAGGCTCCAAGCCTCTACCGGGAAAACAGACGGGGCTGGGAGGCGAAAAAACGTGACATTAAAATTCAGATGCCAAGTTCAGTAGCATGAATGAAAATTATCTTAACCTCTGAGGTCAGGAGGTCACCAGCTGGAAGCGGAAAATCGCCACCAGTAAATTGCTGTGGGTTGGAGTGATGAATGCTAGTTAGTACCAGTGAATTTCAGAAGAATCTCAGCTGCAGGGATACAGGGCATCTTGGAACAAGGCTAAACAATTCCCGACTGTGTTTTCTTTCTTCTTTATTCTGTCTTGTGCTCTTTCTGCTTCCACAGATTTCTCAGTTGAGGCAGCAAAAGATTAAACTCTCGCGGGAAAGCCTTGTGGCACGTAACAGGAGTGAAAGCATTGAGATTCCATAGGGATTGAGCGGTGTTTAAGAAAATTGCTTTCAGATCCTATGGATGCCAAGAGAGAGGGAAAGTGCTTCAGTACTTGTGATTTGCAAAGCTGTCTGCAGCACATAGGTACATCCATTTCCCTCTGTAGGCTAAAACCACTGCCACTTAGGTCCAACTACAGCCCAGTCCAGCAGCAGGCACCCTGTTCCATGTACATTCTGCTTGCCAGAGCCCAAGTTAGGAAGGCGCTGAGTCCATCTTTCTCTTGCAGGTGGTAACATGGGCACATTTTGTCTGTGTTCCACATTGTCTTACCATCATTCCTCCTTCCATTGCTATGAATGTCAGCTTAGAGTCTTGCGGGGTGTAGTCACAGCTTAGCCACTTCTAGAATAATGGGTTCTTGCTCTGTTCATAAGACATAAAGCAGTGAAGTAAAACAAACTAATAAATATCTATAGGAGTGAATAAATGTGTCCACTTTGGATAGTCCAAAATACTAGGGTGGGGAAGAGTTCAGGTTAAAAGACTGGACCACACCACAAAATGCTCCAGTAATGATACAATTCTCTACAACACTTTATGGGACACTTGAATATAAGCCCCTACTATTAAATTTGGTTTGAGGTTTCCATAAGGGAAAGAGGCCAGCTTGCATTTCAGATGTCATTTCTGTAGGGAAAGCTGGACAAAAAGCAGAAAGTTGGCAGCAGAAAGTACCAGGCTTCTTTCTCCTTCCATCCAACCCTCTCCAACCTCTTTGGCTAATCCCCAAACCATGGCAGGAGCTGAACACTGCTTTTCATTGAGTGACATACCTGGCTCTAGAAGAACACGCCCTTGTGGAATTGGCACCCGGGCAACATTTCCATTCCCTTTGCACAACACTTTTCTTTAATGCCTTCCAAACTAAAACAAAACCAGGAGGATTTGCTACCATGTTCTGCTCATTATATTGGTTTTATGAGGGTGTGGAGTTTTCTTGCACCATGACAGGATGGATTTGTCCCTGAAACCAAAAATCCAGTAAGAAAATATAATATATGGGAAGATTTTTACTTCTTCTTCATCAGGCTTTTCATGGTTTTGGTTTGTTTCTTGAATAATTACCACTTCACCCCAAATCTATCCACAATCATTTCATGTGCTTTTTCAGGAACGTGTTCAGCTTTAGAGCTAGAAAAGCATTGGGGAAATCAGACATCCTGGACTCACTATGTGGAAAATACAAAGGATCACAGCAAACAAGACTGCCAAAGTCTCCAAAACTCACTGGAAAAAGCCATTCCAGTGTAGGATGGTTATACCTGTGCCCTTCCAGATTTTATGGCTTGTGTTTCCAGAAGTTCTGATGGACACATCTGCCCACGTGATGGACACATTGCCCCAAGTCACCAAAGCTGTTTGCTTCAGTTTTAACCCATTGCCTCTCACCCTGTCTGCATTGACAGGCAAAGCAGGTTGTTCCTTCTGTAACTTTTTTTTTTTTTTTTTTGCAGCTTTGTGTGTGCACAGAGACATCTATCATAGATCCCTTCATTTTCTCTTCTCTAGACTAAACATCCCTACTTCTTTCAATCTTTCTTCCTAAGTCTGATCTTCAATCATTCCTGCTACTTTCCAGCTGGTTTACATCTTTCCTGAAAAGCAGTAACCAAAACTGCACACAGTATTGGGTCCCTACTAATGGCAATAGGAGTGCAAGAATTTCTTCATACTTACAAGCAGTTGTCCCACTTATCCATCACAATATGATGCTTGTCTCTTTCCCAACACCATGGTCGTGTTGGATTGTGCCCAATATCCAACCTGCTCTAGGCAATGCTTCTCCATCCTCTAGCAACTCAGACAATCATTCTGCTTAAGGGCAACATCCTGCATGTTTCTTTCTTGAAATCATCTCCTCTACAACCAGTCCTTACTCAATCCCCTCTGAAGGCAACAGAAAGAATACTCTGTCCTTACACTGCAATGAGGATGTGATCCATCTGTTCTGTAAGCATTCTCTATAAAAGATTAATTTTACATTACATACTCACATTGCAGCATTTGCTAACTGGATGTTAGAGGAGCACTTAGAGATGAAGGTATGAAAGCCATGTTCTCGAGCAGGATACACCACTCTGCTGTGGCATGGTACTTCATTTTGTTATCCTTTTCAAGAACTTCTGAAGCCTGATTCAACCATAGGAGATTAAGAGTTCATAGGGACATAAATAAATTACTTTCAGATCTTATGGATAACAAGAGGGACTGAAATAGTTCTTTGAGTTTTTTGAGGGAATCTCTCTAGTAAACCCATGAAATGTGCATCTCAAAGGACATCTACTGAGACCTTGAATTTTGAAATTAAACTCACAGTTCCACATAGGGATTCTGTTGACTTTGCCACTTCCCACGCTGTGCAAAGGGCTTTGAGATCCCTGGGTAGGAAGTCGATGTGGGAAACCAGAAAGTTCTCATTCCTTCAGCTGGCTGAAGGCCTGGACTTCAGTTTAAAGGTTTTTATGGTACATATGTTTTTAAGGGGTGGGGCAAGTTATTCCAAGCTCCCACATGAGTAGAAGACAGGAATAAAAGCAAAGTGAGGCAGATGGTTTGTTTCCCTGAGCTGGCATTCCTAAAAAACAGCTGTGTTTGCACAAAGCTTCCACAGATACATGGATGGGGAACAATATAGCTGGAAAAATGTCCTATCAGTACTGCCACCTTCCAGCTCCTCCACGGGTTAAAGAGTCCACCACGCTCCATTGCTCCTCCTCCTTCCCTCTCTTCCTAAAAGTCTTGTAATGTGTTTCACAGAAAGTACCTTTTCTCTTCCTTTTAGTGTAACATTAATCTTGGGGGGAAGGAAGGAGGGGTTGGGGGAAGGGACATAGTGTTTTGAGGTTCATATTCCCCTTGCAGTTAATCTCTTTAACAAACCCCTTTAACAAACGAAAGGTCTGACAGGAGGCAAAGTCTTTAAAATGAATTAAAATGCATTCAGGAGAGATTAGTAATGAAGCCACTCACCAGACAATGCCCCTTTTCTTCTCCATGTGGACTGCTAGGAAATATCCCAGATTACAGAACAAAAGGTTTTACAGTTGAAAATGCTGATCCTTGAAAGATGCACCATGTTCTCCGCTCCTTGACTCCCTGCTCTACACAAGTACACCTGCAACCAGGAGATCCAAGCATAATCTCCTCAGGGGGAGGGTCGGAGGGATTGGATGTAAGTACCATGGAGCCTGCAAACCTTCACACACACGGAGGATGGGTCAGCAGATGGTGACAGAGGGCCCAGCAGTACATGAGAGTGCCTACCACCCCGGTGTGGTGAGACACCCACACACACCTGCTCCCGCTGGGGACCAGAGCTCCAACCAGGTCCAAGGGTTAAAGCTGGACAGTTTGGCACAGGAGGGGACCAGGATGGGGTCAGCAGTGAATGCTGCACACAAGCTGCAGATGGGAATTTTGGGAGCATGGAATTATGCAAGCAGGGGAGGAACAAGAGCAGTCACCAGTGCCTTGGTGACAAGTGGGAAATAGGCAGCAGTAATGAGAAATGCAGCTGTAGGGGGAGAAACTAACTGGATTTTGAAAGCATGTTTTCCTAACTCATACAGTGGTCATTCAGTATTTCAAATGAGGCTATATAGATCCTCTTTGCTTCAAGAAATCTGTTTAGTTATTCAGCTGCAACTATGCTGTTTTCATGGTGGAGAGAGTCCCCAGAGACAAAGCTAAATAGCTTATGTGACACTGCTAACAGAGACAGGGGTATCCGGATGATCTTTTCCTCATTCTGCTGTTGGAGGCAGAGCCATGTGACCAGGTGCAGGAGTGGAAACCAGGCAACCTGTGATCCACATGGGCATGTTACCATCAGCAGCAAGAGAGACAAGTCAAAACCCAGTGGGCTAAAGCTGGTCTGCAGGGTTCGAGCCTTCACAGAAACTGCTGAGAGGTCAGCAAACCAACAGGAGGTTGAAAACAACTCCTCTAAGTGAAAGGTAAAACAATAAGTAAGTAAAACCTGGATGATTGGAGAAAGAAGTCAGATTTCAAAATCTCCTAAGCTTTAAAAAATATTATTCTCACTCTTAGGAAGTTCCTCTTCCACTGGTCTATCTCAGTTCTTTAAAATCTCTTCTGCTTTTCTTTCCAGTGGGAAAAGGATGCAGAAATTCATTTGTCCTTTCTACCCACCAATGCAAAACCACTTTCTACTTACTAAAGTGGCAAAATAATAATTTTGAAATACAACAAGAAAAATATGTCTAGTCTTAAAAACTTGAATTGAAGATCCTCAGTTTCCCAACTAGCCCACATATTTGTCTGGAAAATGGCAGCTTCTGTATCTCAGGTCAAGGCTATTGATAAAAAAAGAAACCCTTCTGCATCTGGAAACTCAACAAAACTTCCAGGGAAATAAAAAGCTCTAATAAGCTACTCCACTTACATGAATGGAACTCTGAGCTTTGTCAGCTGAGACTATATCCCAAAGCTTGCTGATGACAGAAAAACAATGAGGTAGTGAATTGATGAGGGACCCATTTCACTTGTGGTCTGCCGAGTTATTATATCAAAACATGTCCGGCAGAGTTTAACAGTGTCAGCATTTAATGTTCAGCATAATGTCATTCCTACAGACCAAGACAGACTCTTCCCATAGGTAATTAATCTTTTACAAGCAATTTAGCCATCGTAAGCAAAAGTGGATGAAATGTATTAATGGGGGAAAAGGCTAGGGGCAAACTATGCACGGAGAAACATTTCTCTGCATTATCCCCACAAAATTACAAGTGAGTTACAGCTGATAGATTTAGGACAGTTCCTGTTGAGTAATTGTATTCCATGAGGGTTTTCAATACAATGTGATATTCATTTTCACTTTATACAGTAGAGACAATAATGGCTACAGGTGCACAGGCTGTCTTGCTGGGAGAAATAAAACTGTGATTGTTTAACATCTGACTTTTCTCACACAGTTACAGCCTTCAGATTTGAGCTATATTTTGCACATATCTCAGACTTGGATTGTTGGTTTGTTTTTTTTTTTTAAATACTCCAAAAGCCTAGCTCTAAAAAATGCAGGCTCTAAAGACCCATTGTCAAATGAAACACATTTCCCTCGTTTGATTTGTTTTTTCCTCTCTTGCAATATCAGCTTTCACTACAGAAATGCAGACAAGCCCATGTTTGGGTAGAGAAATGAAACCGCCAGCACACGCAGGAGGCACAGCTGCCAGCCCGGGTTCCCAAACAGGAACTTTCGTGTGCAGTTCTGAAAACCTGGACATCCCTGTAAATGCCTCTTCATTCTGCAGGACTTTATACCATTGCTTTTTTGCTCTGGCATCTCATCACAGCTCCTCTGTGTCCTTCTGGGACTTTTCTGGTCTCTCAGACAAGAATAACAACAACAAACCCAACGAGCCAAGCAAAGAGAGAGCCTGAACTTTCTCCTGGAGAAGACAGAGTGGCTATTCCTGGATTCTGCCTGCCAGCTGCCTCTTGTCTCAGAAATGAACTCTCCTTCCTTCTGCTCCCCAGAGACACACCACGTTTGCTTATGACGTGCAGCTAACCACATCCACCTGCCAGGCTGACTCCACTTCCTTACAAAGGATGCAGCATCTGAGCTGAAGGTGGGATGGGAGGGAAGTCCAGCAGTGTTTAGCAAAAACTTACTGTAGGGTTTTCTCTCTGCCAGAAAAGCTGTAGGTTCATTCTGATCAGGAAGTAATTCAGGGCGCTCTTATGTGAAAAAGGTAGATCATTTTATTATGTTTCTATCCAATATTTCATTTCAGGGAGAAAGGTGATTGCCCCTAAAATTGTTGTGGTTTCCTCCCATGAAACATTGAATTATTTCTTCCTTCATACTTTAGAAAATTAAAACACATATTTAAACACTAAACTTTTTTTTCTATTTTGCTGGGGGAAAAAATGTGTGGTAAAAATCAGGTTAAGAAGAGCTGCATTTTTTTAAAACAAATACTTGCACCATTATGGCAAAATGTTGGGTTTTTTTTTTTTTTTACTTTTTAAAGAAAAATCCCTTCCTCAAGTCCTTTGATTTAGGGAAATACTGAGTTTCAACAAATTTATCTTTTTTAAGTGAAGTGTCTCCAGGTTAACTGCCTCTGGACTTTGCTCTTTTGCACCTCTCCAGGAAGAAAATAAATCCTGTCAGTTTTGCTTCTAGGCTTGTAGGGGCCAGCAATAAAACTTTCCCAACCATCTTGGTGGCCTGGGAACATAAACCCTCCATCCACCCACTGAGCTGAGCACCCAGAGTGCCCTTTTGACCATTTTCCTCCTATTCTTGTAACTCCTGCAACATGCTGCTCACAGCAGTCCTGAAAGAACTGACACTTGGGATGATTTCGTGTCCTTTTTCTCTTCATCACTGTGCCTTAAGGTGCAAGTTCCCATCACAGTTTTCCCTGTGGATGAAGCAAAGTGTCTCTGTGGTGTGTGAGAAGAGGCGTCCTCACACTCCCTCCCGCACTGCAGGGAGAGCCCTGGTGTCCAGCTGCCAAGTCTCTCAGAACTTTTAATAATGTAACGCTGTTGGTAGCTATGCTTCTCTCACAGATGGGAGGCAAACCAGGACTCAGAAAGTCCTGGGAATGGCAAGGACACAGCCATGCATGAACAGAAAGAGCTGGGTAGCACAGACTTTGCTTCTTTAGGAAGCAAGGCTTAAAACAACCAGTAAAACCATGAACCCAGTGCAAATAACCAACAGCACTCACTCGTGCCAGCATTTGTGAACCTGATTCTAGAGCATGATGCTTGGGCCCAGCATTAGCTGAGGGTTTTGTTGCTCATCTGAAATGATTACACTGTCCCCCTTGTGAGCCTTAATCAACACCTGAACCCACGGACCCTGGGCACAATGTGTCACCTTCCCCACTCTTGGGAAGGGAAGTCCCCCAATGAGCACTGCGGGGATGAAATATGGATCACAGATGTTGAACCAGGAAAAGGCACAGAAACACATTTTCAGAGCTGAAATACAACTTCCAAAACCTGTATCCTTTGACATTTCAGTCAGCTGTTCCCCAAGTCTTTGGGGGGAAAGGACTACTACTACTTCCCTTCTTCTTCCTCCTCCTTTTGATTTTTTTTTTTTTTTTGGACATTTATTCTGTTTTATCCTTAGTTATTTATACTCTGTACTTTAACATCTGTACATGTTTTGGAACTCATCTCCAAAGTTTAGTTTTGTTCTTGCTCATTGAAATCTGGGAATCTAATGTAGATCCACTGCGCTGCAGGCAGAGAAAGTACTGGGCTCCTCCATACCCCATGCATTTCTTTGTTTTACCTCATCTTTATGTTTTAATTCATCTTTTATAGAAAATAATTCTACTGCACATTGAGAGGCACAGCTGGGTGTGTGTGGTATACATCCAGGGCAGGAAAGGCTCCTGAGCAGGTCAGGTGTGTCCACTCACACAATCTAAAAGCACAAGCCATATTGAGCAGAGCAAGCTCTGGAGCCCAAGCAAGTCATTAGCAATCTTTCAACTCACTTTGAAGCAGGTCTCTGAGACCTAGTCTGTTTTATATGGTGGAATGTGGAAAAACAACCACTGCAGCTAATAAAAAGAAGGGGAACAAAGCACTGTTCCTGTGCTCCTGCCAGTCCCTGCTTCCCTTGCCCCTTCTGTGCCTGCAACTGGCCAGACTGCACCCCTTCCCTACTTGACTCCTGTAATTTTCTGACCAATTTAAGCATGACCTGTAACTTCCCCTTTTACATCACTCATGAATTTGAATGCCTCCTAATTTTAGTTGCACCTTATAAATCCAATGGAAGTGATTGTGTGGTCGTAAAACCTTGGACTGGCTCCCAGAGGAGCTACTCCAGTTGTGAGCAATATGCCTGACACCAAAAATTAGTCCCACTGGAACTAACCCACAGGTGCACACCCTGCACACTGTGTGCATGAGGACACACTCACATGCACACCCCCTTGAGCTGAAGCTGCACCAAAAGCTGCAGCTGCAGGTATGAACCATGACTGCATACAGGCAGCTTCCATATCACACGCACAGTTTTCAGCCTCTGTCCATTTCACAGCCAGTTCTCTCTAGACAACTTCACATTATTCAAAATAAAATAGTCTGAGCATTTAAAAATAGTTCTCCTGAAGGCTCCCCTGAATCAAAAAGACTAGGGCTGAGAGCTGATAAGGATCAGAGGAGCAGAGGGAAAAGACGCTGCCTTTCAGCCTCATGGCCTACAACACACATGGAAGCACCAGCAGTCGGTGCAGGTAGCTGGAGGCTGACGTTTATTTTGGCACCTGCCAAGGTGACTTTGTTGTTGGGATCTGGGCTTGGCCAGCAAGCTGTGCTGGTAGGACAGCATCCAGACCAATGCAATAAGCCATGTCTTGAGGGAAGCCAAAAGAAAAGACAGAAAAGACCACACACAATTCAGGGTTGGAGCCTGGATTTTACAGTAGAATGTGTAGGGGTTTTCTTCTTTTTTCTTCCTTTTTTTTTTTCTTTAAACTACTTTCCTTATTTTTATCCTTCTTGTGAAAATACTTAGGGACCTGGGAAAAGATTTGAATCGTTATGAAAATGTAATTCTATCTCATGATACAGCTGTAGTGAGCCAGGGCAGCTAGGTCTGGGGGAGTCAGCAAATCAGACTCTCTGATTAGGAACCAGGGAGGCCTTTGGTCAAATTTAATAAAAATAGACTTGTTATATTTGGAACATTTTATCTGAGAACATGTTGTCTCTTTAATGCTGTCTTATGCTGCTTGTCAGGCAGTGGGACACTTCCTGAGAGAAGGGCAGGCTCCCAAGAGGACTCAAAGATGTGGCTGGGAGGGATCTGTGGCTGCTGGGGGCAGAAGGAGCTGTTAAGATGATTTCAGGCTATCACAAAACTTTGTCCAGCCTGAGGGGAAAGGTTAACTTCTACACAGTATGAGTTGTCCATATGAATCTCTCTCCTAAAATGCCACAGAGGAAAAAAATCCTTTTTCTTGTCTCGTCTGTCAGCTCAAAGCAAAGCAAAACACAGTCCATGATATTCACAGGTTAGGTTTTAGGCAACTGCCTGGTATGTCTCCTCCCTGATGAATCACAGCTATTGATTTAATGAGCTACAATGCAGCATACAAACAGCAAAAGTCAGCCCAGATAAAACCATCAAACCACTGGGAAATCCTCAGGTCTTTGCAGTGTTGTTGTCAGCCTGTAACAATGACAGACAGGTATTCTCTGGCAGTCCAGTTCAGGGGCAAATAAGAAAAGATTTGCACAGAGCTTAGCAACTCTAAGTGACTTTCTATGGAAAGGAGAAACAGCAAAAGAGACAGTGAGGCAATGGACTTTTAAATTATTACAGAAAGTTATCATTTCCCTTATTTCTTTATTCAAGAGCCTCCATCTGAAATACTTTGACAGTTATGAGAGAAATTTAGAGCAGGTGAAGAGTCAGCAGAGAGCCCCTGAGATGGCTAGAGGGCTGAGCATAATGTACAGGGAAGGGCAGAGGCAGGAGGCTGGGTCTGAGGTCTCCATCAGCTTCAGAGAATAAGAGACAGGCTGGTGAGTATCCTTTAACAGGAGGAAGCTATCTTCCAAACCCCAAAGTTCTCACTGGATAGATAGGGTTGGGTAACAGTGGAGAACTTTTAAAAAGGAGATTTTTCTGATCTGATTCTGGCTTTGTTATCTCCCATGGCAGACCCTCATGGAGTCTGCATCACCTGTGTCTCAATCTTCTGGTTAGGTAGGAGCCATCTCTAGATTTGCCATGCACTCTGACCTCACAGCAGGCTTCCTTTCAGCAGTTCCTCACAGAAGCTCTCCTGTGAAGACTTCTTTAATTAGGATAAAACTGATGAACAACTGCAACATTTTCCTCAGAAAATAAAACTAAGATAAATGAGGGAAAACAGTGTTTTTCATCTCATTATAGATAATCTGTTCACTGTAAGGAGCTGCTTTACGATCACTATATTTTACAGAGTAGGTGTCCAAAATGGAAAGACTGAGAAACATGATGAATTCTTCATACAGTCACATCTGATAACTGAGGTGACATGATGAATTTTTCAGTATTTTACTGCTCAGGGATTCATCACCTTCAGGCACAAACCGCAGGACCTCTCCTGAATTCTGTGACTTTCTCAAATCTTCAATAGCAATTGCCTGTTGGATTCTTTATACCATATATGAACAGATACTAACAACTTTCCCTGCCCTCTCTTTCCTGTCTATTTTTACCTGAGTAGCCTGAAACCTTCATTACCTGAAGGTATAAAAAAGTTGCTGTAAAACTGACTGTATATATTTCCATCTGTTGTTTCTTAAATGTAGACATCCTGTCTGTTTAGGGTTAATTGTACCTTGGCTTTACTTCCCACAGAGGATCCAAAGGAGCTTGACCTTTGGCACTTCCACAGGTTTTTTAGTGTTGTCTTATGCACATGGATTATGCAGTATGTGTGGAAAGGAAGTAGTTGACTGAACCTGGCTTTGGAAGTCATGAACTCCAGAGCATGTACTGGGATCTGAGCAGAGTCTAGGAATTTAGCATTTCCATCTCATTTTGCAACATGAGTATCACCATTCTGATACAAAACACCTAGAGACTTAATCTACCCTTGGGTGAAATGAATTCTCTCATAACTGTAGTTGAGCCCGGATAATTGTATGCACTGTAGACACTTGACACGGTGGGGTAGATTTAATAAACCTGAGCTACACAGACCATTCCTGTGGTTTAGCTTTGGAACCCCTCTATTGAAAACTTAGGAAATGAAGAGTTAAAAAGGAAATCCACATGTGTTTATAGCCAAATGGTCTGTAATGAATGTGTGAAATTAATTACCAAGGAAAGTCTTTGGTAAATTATGGTATAAGCATCAAGGCCAGTCAAAAAAACAGATTGAATTTGAAAATGAAAGGTATAAAGTTCAGATGGTAAGAGTTACAGGCAGCTGATGGGCTCGTCAGAACCAGCATCCTTCTTCTCTTGAGTGACTCATGGTTTTCACCTCTGTTACCATGTGTATCCTCTCAGAAAGAGATCGGACCACCTATGTGACGCTGAGCTTCCTCTCCACGTGCATAGATATGCCCATACACTTATAATCAGAAAGTTGTGTGGTCTAGGATTTCAACGGGGAAATAAAAGTCGGATTCAAGACGCTGAGTTTTAACCCCGGTGTTTCCCAAAGGCTCATTGCACCAAACCTGAGAAAGTCACTTGCTTCTAGCTGCAATTAAGGAATATGAGACCTTTGGGGAGCCATGCTTTTTATTGAGTAGATCTTTCTTGTTTCCTCACTTCTTTCTGAGGAGGGCAATAAATACAAAATGGCCCTATTTAGATGGTCTGTCTTTATGTTTCCATTCATTCACCAGTTTGCTTGCTTTGTCAACTGACCCAAGCTGCAAGTGGCCCCCTTAAGAAGAGTCTGTTCCTGAAGGCCTGAAAATAACCTCAAAACAAATTTTTAGAAGGTTTTAAGAAATGCCCAGTAGAAAACTTCTCCCCAAAGATTTGCCTGCTGCTTCTTGTGAGCCAACCTCAAATCTTACAACTACCACAGACATGAATCTTTGCCCTGCTTGCCTGACTCCCTGGAGTCAGTCAGGGCTGCTCACCAAAAGTCCTGCGCTTCCTGTTGTTGCTGGTGGCTAAAACCTTGTTCAAGTTCCAAAAGAAGCAGGGTAAGAGACATTTATTGTACTTTTGTGCTAAGGCAATCTTGTTCCCCTTCAGTGCTCTCTTCAGGCTAATTCTGAATAGCTGAGTAATAAGGAATTTTCATCCCTGTAGATTAAAAGGCTGCAGACTGATGGCATCTTCTTTCCCTGCCTAAGCAATGTAGTCTTGTTATTCCAAACTGTCCTTACTCTCACTTTACATAATTTTCTTGAAACTGATGGCTTCCAGAAATATACAGGTGGCTTCCCTGGCTGACATACATTGGTGGCTCACAGGCATGCTGAGTTCATAAGTATGTGAAAGTCGTACTGGAGGCAGAGATGGTGCCAGGCTTGTATTTGTGTTGGAAAGGACAGTTGTTTCTCAGGGCACTCTTCTGCATCACGCAAAATATTAATTTCTTCAAAACTTCCAGCAATGGAAGGAAGAAAGTTTTTTCCAACTGAAAACACAAAAACTTTCCATTAAATGCCAGATTGTGTGATACAAAGCACTGATGGCCCTCTGGCCACAGCTGCTTCTGTTTAGTCATAGTGTGAGCAAAGAGACACTCAAATAACACATTTGCACTGGAACAGCCCTTGCCGTAGCTTGCATTACTGCAGCTGGACTCACATCAAAACCCAATGCACCGTGTGGAAAGCAATTACCCACTGCAAAATGGTGGAATGAAAAGCACTCTTCAATATCCCCTTTCTTAATGGTGCTGAACCAGATCCGGGAACTCAACAAAATAGTTTAGACTCTCTCTCTCTCTCCCTCCTCCTCCTTCTTTCCCTCTTTTCCTCTGTTGTTCAAGTTGCAAAGATCCACCAGGCACACTAAACTGAGAGCTTTTATCATCCCTTCCAGGTTCTCAACTGACCTGGCAAGACTTGTGTAACTGCTTGTAAAACTGTGAGGATCCTGGTTAGGGGCCACATTGCACTAATTTACAGGACATAAACAGATATAGTGAGACCAGCCATGATATATGGGGAGGATTCAGCTAAGCTTCTTGCACAGACTTTGGGGCCCAGCTGGTGGCCAGACGTAACTTGGACACACTGTTTTGAATCTGGGAAGGGATGAGCCAGGGAGCTGTGGGAGAAAAGGAACCCATGGCAGCAAAAATCACTATGTGCAACCTATTACAAGAGATGAGTGAATAAAATGTTAGAGGTCCCATTTTGCAAAACAGGTGCTTGTTTTAATTCAGCCAAACACATGCATGAGAAAACAAACCACTGGAGACCAAAATGACAGCCTTGTGATGGAAAGGAAAGAGTTTGCCGAAACAGCTTTGGATTTTCAAGTGTGTCCAATGGTGTGCCTTATTTGGGAGATGCAGCCTGTCGAGTTCAAGTGAAATTAGATCATTGATTTTCTGCTGCAGAAAGCACACCAAGATTTCCCGGCAGGCAGAAGGGTTTGTTTGGGTTGGTGGTTTGTTTTTGTTAGAATTCATATTTTTCCTTGCTGTTAAAATGTATGTCAGAATACAATGCCATTTGTAGTACAAGTAATTTATAGCCTCTTTTTAAAATGTAATCGCTCCTGTTATTTTGTTTCTCACCTATCTATGAGAAAGAACCCCCTGTTTGGAAAAAAACATCTCCATTCAGTAGTTTGGGGTCTTCTTTTGCAATCTTTAATACTTCTCTGTCACCTAATAACAGGCTAGAAAGTAAGTGCCTTATCAAAAGTCTACAGGCTAGAAAGTAAGTGCTTTATCTACCTCATTCTAGATGATACCTCAAATAAAATGGTAGTTCCCGCCTCAGAGAGATTGCTACTTACTCCCACAATAAAAAATGCATTGTGGATGAGCACAAACCAAGCAGACAGGACACAGGATATGGAAAGATGTTCAGGTGACCCAAATTCAGACACCGCTCCTTGCTGTCCTTCACTGCTGTCATCTCAGCACACACTGTGAAAACACTCTGATTTCCCAGCCTGTGGCAATTGCTGGTCCACCAGGAGTGCATTGTCTTGATGTAACCTACCTGAAAGGGCAATGCTTGTAGCACCCCAAATGGTGTGGCACACAAACCCCACAGGTGCCACAGACTATGTGCCACTCCCTACCAGTGATAACCTGGGGTGGCACTTTGCAAAACATTTTTCCTTACCAGTTCAGCTGTGATAACTGACTGAGGAGCATGAAGAGGATCTGCTTTCTCTGGGCCACTGTGGAGGCAGTGGCTGTAGACATCTCCCCACTTAGTGTCTATGTCATTCGTCAGGCAGGGCCACCACCAGTAAAGAGATGCGGGAGATGCTAAAGGCATTTTAAATGAGTGGGACACAAAGAATACATCTCTGCCCTCAGGACGTGGATACTCAGCAGTTTTGGGGACAGGACATGCAGTAAAGCAGAGAAGCTGTGTCTTGAAAGCTGCCACTGGGAAGCCCTGCTGCAGCAAGCACACAAGGACTCGAGGGGGGTTAGAAGGGGAGTGTGCTGGGAAAGCAGAAGGTGCTAGCGAGAAGAGCAGCGAACAAGCGCGCTAATTGCAAGAGCAGCAAGGAAAATATGACAGGGAAAGGAGTCGAGGCAAAGCCAGAGGGGCCCCAGCAGCCTGCTGCTTGGTCGGGTGCAAATGGCTTCAGCAGAGGCAGCTTGCAGCTGTAGGGAGCAGGTGCAAGGGCAGACGGATGCTGCCCTGAACCTGGGGAGAAGGCTGTAGGCAGGAAGGAAACCAGTTTTCCCAAGCTCCAAACAACAGCACACGAAAGAGGGAAAAGGAAGGAGAGCAGAATTCAGAGAGAGAAGGAACAGTTCTGTCACTCTCCACTTCAGGAGCATGATGGGCAGATGAAAGATGAATTTACTTCAGCCAGCCCTGTCAGATGTTTCTGAGCTGTGGGACTTATCAGCTGTCAGACCAGAAAAGAATAAGCTAAACAAAAAGCTTTCACAACCCTCATTCCCAAATCTGTGCGTCATAGTGTGCCACAAAAAAATGATTTCTGGCTTTTTCTTTTTCTTTGTTTTTTCTTTTTGCCCTCTTCTCTGCTACTACTAAATAATTTTCCCTTTCTCTCACTGGACAGCTGGAGAGAATCCAGATGGCTGCTGTTCCTGTGGCTGCACACTGAATGCAATGAAGGGAGGCTTTTAGATGGCTTTCCAAATAGCCAAACACAATGGTGGTAAGGGGCAATCTGTGTGGGGGGAGCAGAGAGCTTTCTCTGGATGGAAATGGCAGGGGCAATGATAGTGTGGGAACTCAGGGCTTCCTGTCTCTTCATCCTTCCATTATCTACCTCAAAACCTTCCGCTTCTCTTCCCTTGTGCCACCTCCTTTCAAGGGCCAGCCTGTTCAGATTGGTGCCACCACACAAAGCCTGGATGTCTCTGCACAGCAGTCTCCTTGGTGGATTCAGCTGGTGGCTCGTTCTAATTAATTGCTTTTAAGCTGGAGTCTGGAGGTAGTTGCCAGTCCAGATACTCTTGACTAGCTCAGATGAATACTCAGTACTGGGCTGGAAGAGAAGAAGGTAAGAGCAGCTCTGCTGTGCCAAACCAACACCCCACTGATGCCCCCGAATCAACAAGAAGATCCACAGAACTCCTTGAGGACACTTCCAATTGAATTATCTGATGATCCAGTGAAATGTCTTTTCTTCTAGAGGCCTGGGCAGTTTGCTGAAGAACAGGACTCACATGAAGTGGTCCTTCCTTGCAAGGTTCACATCTCAGCAGATAAATCTCACACCTCTGAACCACAGAGGTGCTCATGCTTTTAACCATTCCTGACTTTTCTGATAGTGTTTAACCATGTGTCTAGATAATTTTCTAGATTATTTATCTTTGAGTGTCCAAGATGGTCTGAGGAGCAGGGCTAGAAAAGCAGAAACAGGTTAACAGCCTGAACCAGTGGGGAAGTGGCTCGAGGAGAAAAACCATATCTAATGTTCTTTATCCACCAAAGAGATGCTTTTGGAAGATGCCTCCTTCCAGTTTATTGTGGCTTCATGGATTACTAAGGATCAGCTAAACTACTGAATCAGTCGACATCAGCAGTCTCAGCTGTAACACAAGGGAATATGGCAGGGCACCATATGTAAAAGAAGGATCCCAGATAAGCTGTGTTACTGTGTTTGGTTTGGGAAAACAGAAAACACCCAGGTGTCCCTTTAGCTGTGCTGATGCCTGGTAAATTGCCATGCTCTTTATCATTTGATTATGACCACCACACTCACCCTATGGACTTGGTTGACATTTTTCCCTCCTTGTTTTCCTCTGCACTTTGGCTGTGTCTTTGCATCCTGTCCCTGGTTTCTTTCTGTCAATTCTTTAAACAGCTGCTGGGTTGTGCTCCAGAGGTGGCTGCATTCCAGCAGTGGGGAATGTGACTCCTGACATATGGGAGAGCTGGTGCCGTGTGTCAGGAGCTGTGAAGCTGAGAGATGTGACACATCCAGGTCAGCTTGTCAGCGCTGTGCAGCCCCAGAAGAGGTCCCAGTTTGGACATCCATTTTATTATCTTCACGTGCTTCAGCTCGGTTTCTAGCAACAGTTTCTTGTGTTCATTTCCCAGCCTTTAACTTGAGTCACGTCCTCTGAAAGTCTCAGCAGTTGCTGTACACTGAATAGGCTTCACACATGAAATCCCATGCTGGAAATGACCCTCAGTCATCAACTCCAAGCAGCAACAGAGAACAGAGCTGCTGAGTGTGATCCTGGTGTCAAGTATCCAAGCAGCTGGGATGCTCTTTGTTTTCCCCATGCTGTGTTAGGAAGGGTCATGCTGCATTTGCCATGCTGGTTGGGTCCCCATTTTCAAAATTTTTTCTGTACTTCTCAGGAATCTCCCTCTGGCTCCCTCAGTTATTGGCAGGCACTTCACCACATCCCTCTCGCTTCTCCCTTGCACTCAGATGGTGCCAATGCTCTCCACAAAGAAGGGCTCCTTGACCCCTTCACTGCTGGCCCTTGTATTCAGCAGGTTCCAGTGTCTCTGAAGTTTCTTCTGCTTTTTTTTCCCAGGACAGGATCAGGATGTTGGCTGTGCAAGAAGGCATCTCTGGGTCTGCTGTATTCCTTCTTTTCTCGGCTGTTTCACAAGACATCTTCTGAGTTCTCATGGATCACCAGTGGTCTGTGAGCCATCAGCAGGGCTTCTATATTCTCAGAAGTAGAGAATATAACCTATGACTCAGTTGGCCACAACCCAATTCCCTTTGTGCCAGTACTGATGAGTATCAGTATCATGAGCTCCAAAACTCCACACCCTGCTCCCAAGCTGTGGACAGTGATGCTGCTGGCATGGAGGAACATCCCACTATGGTGAGGAGGCTGAAAACATGGCAGCAGAGCTGAAGCCACTACATCTAGCAGTGGCTTTTCTTCTCCATACTTACAGCAGGAGAACATGAGTTTGTAGAGCTCCACCTTTCCAGCTGAGGAGCATCTGCCACAATCCTTTTCCTTTAGCCAATATATTGCCTCTGCTTTGCTTTCCCTCCAAAAGATCTCTTTTCAACAGTTGCTTCATGGACCCTCTACTTAGCTCTTAGCTCTTTTTCCAATCCTTTCAGGTCAGCCTCACTGATAAAGCTCATCAGTAAAGCCTCAGAGAGCCTCATCTGCTTCTCCCTGGGAGGCGCATGGCCATTTCCATGGATTAATGTCCTCACTCAACTAAAAGATCAGCCTACAATCAGGAGGCTTAGGGCACATTTTTGTAGCAGACTCTCATGAAAGTTGTTGCTGGCCTCAACTCAGCTGAGAGGAGAGGAGAAAGAGGTTCTACAGCTTGGCTTACAGACCAGATCCTACTGCCATTCCCTAGGGCTGGGAACAGACTTCACTGAGATAATCCCAATGCCAGGACACATAGCAGAGAAACAAGCCTCTACAGCAGGATCAAAGCAGGGTCCAAGCTCCGTGCACCTGGAACATGTTCTAAGTTGCTGGAAGTTCAACAAGCACCATTTTTCTAGTCAAGAAGGATTGTGATCCCCAAGCACCGGGGTTGCAACCCTCAGAAATTATGTGGTGTGATAATTCAGTTATGTAGAATCAAAGTATAAAATCCTTCCTTCCTTCCTTCCTTCCTTCCTTCCTGCCTTCCTGCCTTCCTGCCTTCCTTCACTATAGCGTTTTCCAAATGACCTACACAAAAGTAATTTTGTGCAAAGCAATTTGGATAGGTCCTATAATGCCTCAGCTTCCCTGGGTGAGAAAAGCTCTTTCGTGTTTCAAAAAGGATTGAGAAGTCTTGTTTCCATGCAAACAGTGACATACTCAGACAATACTGCTGAGAATCAGAGAGAAATGTTCTGTGTCCAGACACAGCCGTGTCTAAGTGCCTTGGCACAGCATTATCTTTGGAGCTTAGGACTTTGCCACCCATCATGCAGGGGAATGAACAGAGGGAAAAGAAACAAGCAAGGAACAAAGTTTGTAGAGGTATTACATGAGAGCGTAATGAGAAGGAAGAGGCTGTGCTGGTTCAATGGATGAGAGGCTCATGCAGAAATGTTCCAAGGAGTGGCTCTGGCTAGGCATGGGTTTCCTCTCCCTGCTGTAAAAGTAAACTGGGTTTTAGTGGTACTAGTAGGTGCTGGATATGTAAGTGACTCCTGGTTCTGTGCCTGCCTGTGGTACCCTGCCCCATGCTGCCCTATTCCAGCTAAAGAAATTTAGTGAAACTTAGGAAACATTTTCATGGAAGGCAGGCAGGAAGGCAGGCAGGAAGGCAGGAAGGAAGGAAGGAAGGAAGGCAGGAAGGAAGGAAGGAAGGAAGGAAGGAAGGAAGGAAGGAAGGAAGGAAGGAAGGAAGGAAGGAAGGAAGGAAGGAAGGAAGGAAGGAAGGAAGGAAGGAAGGAAGGAAGGAAGGAAGGAAGGAAGGAAGGAAGGAAGGAAGGAAGGAAGGAAGGAAGGAAATAAATTTTATATCCTATAAATTTTTAATCCTACTGTGATGTGAAAGTTCAAGAGACGAATTGGAAGTTTCTGCCATCAGGGTTTTGGGGAACTTGAGTCATGTCTGGGATTACTGGAAGGATAGTTACATTCAAATCCTCATACCTTGCCCTGCTGTCTCAAACACTCTAGAGCTGGGAGATTATTAACATCTCCTGAACATTTGTGTATTCAGGTACACAAGGAAACACATAACTTCAAGATGGCCACATAGCCAAACAGAAGCATCCCTGCTACAAAAAGAGATGGGGAAAAAAATAAATTAAGTTGGAAGAATAAGTTGGAAGCTCTTGTGGACTAAAAGGCTGAGCACATGATTTTGCATATGCAAAAAAAAACAGAGTAGTGGCACCTGTGTCTTATCTTAAAATTCTCTTTACACTACTGGAGTGTACGTGGATGAAACAACTCCGTATCACAAACCAGCAACAGAGCTGTTTGTGATACAAACATGATTATTATTGCATTATATATACAGCAGTGTTCATACAGCAAGAACAAGAGGTTGAAACTACTAAAGGAAAGGTGTAAATTGAAACTATCAGCACAACTACAAGCTGCTGATTTGTGTTCCCTGTAGCAAAGATGAAAACATCACTGCTGGCTACTGCTAAATACGCACAAACCCTTGCCAGAGGTAAAGCTGGTGCTGTAGAGTGATGCACCTGTAGTGGTGTCAGTGCTAAACAGTTTTTCTCTCACCCATGAAAGAACTTGCCACTTCACACCAAAGGACCAGGAGATTAGCTGTGTCCTGCCATTGCAGAGTCCATAAGAAAACAATAAAGTATAGCACAATGCTGTTCTTGTCCTGGAGCCAAATAGCAGTAATTTCTTTGCTTGCCAATGAAACCAATCCTACACCTATAGGACTGCTATCTTGGGCCAGAATGCTCAAGCATGATATCAGACAACCAGAGATGTTGGGGGGCTTTTTCTTGCACTAAGCCAACACAAGGATATATTACAGTTTATGCATTTTTTTTTTCTGGCTTGTCTTTACATTGGTTTATCAATTGTGAACTTCACCACCTGCCAGGATGGAGATGTTTTCCCAGATAGATCATCTAATTTATATTTCCTAGATTCATGGATTTTAGATCCACTGCAATAAACTATTCCAGTTTCATTAGCAGTACAGCCTATAATCAAGAATACCATCAAAAGTAGGACAAGCACACACACCCAGAACTGCAAAAGGGCATTACAGAGGTCTAAACAAGGAAGATTAATAGGAGATGATTGTAGCTTGGTCC
This sequence comes from Haemorhous mexicanus, assembly GCF_027477595.1. Classification (NCBI taxonomy): domain Eukaryota; kingdom Metazoa; phylum Chordata; class Aves; order Passeriformes; family Fringillidae; genus Haemorhous; species Haemorhous mexicanus. The sequence continues at coordinate 15,147,150 of NC_082348.1, forward strand.
TCATAATGTAAAGCTGAAAGGAGACAGACTCATAACAAAGAAAACTAAGCCCTACACACAATTCATCATGGAACAGCTCAAGTCTGACACCAGACACTGAGAAAACTAAAAGCTTGCAAGGACTTAATAACTGAATGGATAGATTAATGGAAAAACAATCCATCAAGGAAGCTCAGTCCCAGATACAGCACCTCCAAGCCACCAGATGCCAGAAGTGTTACCTATGATGGCTCTTCCCTGCCCAGGCACCCACTGTTGGCTTCTGTCAGAGAGAGGTTTGGGACAGCTGGGCTTTTGGGTGGGTATGGCTCAGTCTCTCTTGTGTAGAAACCACGGACAGGCACACTGAACTTTCAGGACCACTATGAGCCTGAGATCAAGCTTTTCATCTGTGCCTACAGGCAGTGGATCTGCCAGCATACTCCAAGGCTGTACTGAATCTGGGGCTGGGGCATCGTGTGCTCCATCAGACTTGATCCCTGCTTCCCCCAGAAGTGGCTGAACAGATGTGAAGTGGACTGATCTGGAATCATTCTCCCAGTCACTCCAAAACCGCACTTCAGAGCAATGTGGACACAGCCCTAGGAAATTATGCTCCTCTATTTGAAGTACAAACCCTTTATATCAGTTGCCTTCTAGCCTTGGAAAAATACTTAAGGTGCTTAAGTGTGAAACCAAGCGAGTCTTCCCCTTCGTCCCTGCCAGGAAGCACTGCAGAGGGGTGAAATTTGTTTTTCCGATCAGACTTCACGCAGCACGACCTTTGCCATCTCCAAGCCGGGTCAGGCTGATTAATGGGCTGTCGTCCCAGCACAATGAGGACCAGAAGGGTGTGAGGTTGCTAGGACATTCTCCTAACAGCTTCTGCAGAAGAACCACTCTTGAATTGCTCTGCACCATTAAGCAAAGAACCTGGGGGTCTTTAATTTATCAGGTGGGAAGTGAGGATAATTACTTTTCAAGCAGCCAATACAGCCGATGTGCACTCACAGCGGAAGCAAAGCAGGGAAGTTGGGGGATTCAGACACTGTTTACATTCCGGTGAAACTGGATCTTGGAGCTGTACACCAAAATTGGGAAGGGAGTGTCGAACTGGGATGGAGAGGAGGACAGGCTGTTATATAGAGTGACTGACAGATTAATCTAATAGTCTGGACTCTGAGGCTCCACAGGTGTTCAGACCAGTGATCAGACCAGCCAAATTTGCAGACAATAAATTCAAAACCTGCATGGGGCCATTGTGACTAATTTTGCTAGAGGCAATGTCAGGTGTGTGATAGGATTCAGGGACCCCCTCCCCCACAAGCACTGAAAGGATCTAGGGAATATTGAGGACATTTTGAAAAATTAATTTCTTGCTGCTTTCCAAGGTTTCTCTGGTTTTGATATCATAGTTTATTGTCAGGATCTTCAGTCATTACATAAACATAAAGGGAATCAAAGCCCAATGGGGGACAACACTTTCCCTTCTGAGCAGAGGGCTGGAATTTTTTCCTGTCACAACAGGACTGCAGTTACTGTTTATTTAACTTTCAGGGGAGGGATTGAAAGCATAAATGTTTTATGGTGGTCTCACCCAAGAAAAGCTTGTCTTATATCTTAGCCTGGGATCCAGGAGCTCTCTCTGCTCTTTTCCAAAAGTGGAGTAGTGGTTTGACCAGAGACTGGTCTGTGGAACTGATATGGGTCAGCTGTACTGAACCTGGATGATCATTTGGGATGAGCAGGGACAGAGAGGGATGATGGATTGCTCCCAGGTAACTGTCTGAGAGTCAGGATCAGTGAGGCTTGCTGTCGTGCTCAAGAAGATAACAGCTAGGAAAGAAGCTCCTGAAAAAGAGAAAATCTAAATGTGCCTTTAATTCCCTACGAAAACAGCTCAGGAGCTCACTCTTGTAGCAAGCAGGCAGATCTTTGTAGAAAGTGCAAGAGGGATAAAGCAAACACAAATCTTTTATCTGAGAGGAAGAGTCACTGAAATCTGGCCATGAATGATGCTGAAAAGCCTAGCACATAGCCTTTCCTCACATCCAATGCAACCAGAAGACACAGAAGAGACTGTTTTGAGTCTGTGTGACATCCCATCCTTGGATAAGGGAAGCTATCACTGAGCAGCATTTTCTCCCCTGCTCTGCACCATCCTACAGGAGACATGTAAATATCATACCTCTTTCAGCCTTTAGGTGAAACCAGCTCATCAATGATATCTTCATAATATTTAACAGATGCTTGCACCTCCCCCGGGCTCAATAAATACATTCTGGGCTCATCTCCTATCCCTTTTAAAGGCACTAGTTAAAGAACAGAAGGGGGGAAAAAATAACCCCAGGTGCAGAGCAGTGCCCTGTGGAATGAGGCTTAGGTCTCAGAGCCTTCCTCACACTGAAACCCCCCACGAATGAAATATGTCTCACTTGGGGCAAGAGGTAAAGAAATCATGATCTATCAGCTGCTAAAATGCATCAGCACCAAGCAAGGAAATGGAGAATCAGGCCCTGGGGGGACAGGCAGGGATCACTCAGCAGCACAGGCAGCAGTGCTATGGCAAAGGCATTTATGGAGACCATCAATCCTCCCGTTCCTAGGGCTGGGCAGCCCATCAGTTGGGATTCAGCAAGAGTTTCCTCCCCTGCACCACACAGAGCTGGTGCCAAGGACCTGAATTATTATGCTGAGTAGTGCAGGGGAAAAGGGCTGTGTCTTCTGAAATATGCAGTGTTGGCTCACCATCAAAAACAGTGGAACAGGGTGTATGGAGCACCAAACTGGGATGTTCAAGCCTTGCAGCAGCAGGATGGCTACAAGACATTTGTATCTAAAAACGTTACATTTCTCTTTCCAGCTCCCTGTGAGGATAGACAGGATGGTCCTTTCTCTGGAGTTCTAACAGAGGTCCACAGAGATTGATCCCTTGAATGCCAAGGGAGCCCCTAATTCTTCTATTTCCCTGGTGTGGTGAAAGGAGCTCTTGATCCATGACAAAGACTGGTCTGCAGGTGGCCCTTTCACTTATTGTCCTGTTTCCCCCATGTTCCACAACTGCCCTGTGCCCCGAGTGCTGTATTGTATGTGCAATCTTTAGGCAGAAGATGAGGTTTTTCCTGTGTGCTCTTCCAATGCCTGGCAGCTAAAGCTGTTCCCCGTGCAGAGCAGAGAGGCACTGGCTCCTCAGCACTAGAAATATAAAATACCACAAGCACTGTGTAGTTTCAGTAAAGAAATGTAACCACACATGAGCAGGGGGAATTCAGCTTTCTGGTAGAAATAAAAGGGCAAAGCAATGCTCTTAAGACTAATGAAATTTTCCTGGCTGTCATCAGGACTGGCTGGAAAAAAAGGGCTTTTCCTGTTGATTTTGCTATTTCCTCTAGCCAGTAATTATTTCCTTCATTTTCTTTAAGCTCTCACACCTTGTCCTAGTAATCTCAGCGGCTGCAAGGATCCCATTCTCTGTATTTATTGGATTAATTTTGACAGGGTCTGTTTAGAGACAGGAAATGTCTCTGTACTTTTATATGGACAAAGTCATATGGGCAAATTGTCAGTTCCTTTGGGAATTCATATGGGCAAAAAGTCAATTCCTGGTACAATGGCACTAGACAGGCATCCTTAACTTCCTCAGTTTTTCTTCTTATTTAACAGAAAGCTGCCATATTTTCAGATGATTAGAAAGATATGTCATTTGTTAGCCTGTGAATTTAACTTAATCAAAATTTACCTGCATCTGAGAGAATAGGATCTGGACTTAGGATGTGGAACTTCCAGGGACTGGGTACACATCACAAATCACTATGGTGCACAAAGCTCACTAAATCATCAGTTATCTCCATATTATCTCTGGCATTTACAGATCCTCACCAGCTGTGAAGAGTGTGGTTGGGAAAGGCTGCAGATAATCTGTTGTCTCCTGAATGGACTGGCCACCTGGTCAAGGTAGAAATGGGGCCTCCACAAAGACATTGAAAATGGGCATTAACAGGGCAACACGGCACTTGACAACTATTAAAAAAGGCATAAAATGTTTGTAGCCTAGTCAAGAGTTTTGGCTGAGCAGATGGCCTGACTGCAGCTCTACTAAGTCAGTTGAAATGGTTTCATGGCTGTGAACAACCTAAAGGAACTGTTTCCAACACCCACCATGGTACATATGCTTAAATAACACCATTTGACCTGACAACTACACAAACAGAATCCCCTTTAGAGGACTGTCTTGTAGCACCTGTCAAAGATCCTCCTGATCCTCTAACACAAGGTCTGAGTGAAGAGATGGGGAATCTAACACCACACCCACATGCTGTCTAACCCCACAGAGAAAACACAGGCGACGTGAAATCCTTCCCAATCTGTCATCCATAACCAACCTGCCAGAAAGCAGCACATATCTGTAAATACACTGTGGGAAGGAAAATGCATTGTTACTACACACAAAAACATGCTTCCTTCAGGAGAGAGGACTGAAATATGTTCAAGGTTAGTCAGCAGTAAGAGGGTCTCCAAAACATGTGATTTCTAAGAGCCCTCAGTCCTTCCCACTGAAAGCTTTCAGCACAGCTTGAATCAATATTGCCAATGCAAAATCTGTTCTTCATCTACGGCACAATGTTGAGGTGAGCCTATGCTTTGCCTTGCCTTTCTGTAGCCAATCATCAGCTGTTAGGATTGCAATTTAATTCTCTGGAAGACAGCAAAGAGATTCCTGGGAGCATTTCATTCATGTGGGAGTTCTTCTGCATTTGTCACTGGACAGAGGTGGGCTTTTGCAATAGATTGTGTGTTTTACAACCTTACAGTTCCCTGGGCAAGCGCTGTTCCTGTCAGAGAAGCAGAATTTGACAGTCCTGCTCCAAACCTCTTTCTCTCTGGCTCCAGCAGTTTGAGCAACAAATGCTGAGATGAAGAGTTTGGTTTCTTTCCCTGTCTGGGTTCTGGGTCTAGCACAGTGGGGCTTTACTGATCACTAGAGCTTTTAAGTGTTATATAAATACTGCAATACTTTATCATGTCAGTGATTGCTCTTGGGGATGGTCTGGGTATTTTCAGGGTGGGTTGCTATTTACAGCTGTGAAGCCTAAGAAGTGTCTACAAGACAGATATGAGAATAAGTTCTCAAGTAATTAATTTAAATATAAGAAGCACTGTCGATAGATGATCAGAAAACTGTTCAGATGACCAGTCTTAGGTGTCTACTCCTTTTATAAAGCATACAAATACATCACTTAGAGAAAAGAAAGAAGGGTTGTGATGCCTAAGATATCTCACAGATCTGTGAAACAAATATATTGGGTGGATAGAGACATGGCAGCAGAATAATTCTTTCCCAGAGAAGATAAAGTACAGTCACTGTAAAAAAGGGAAAGATGTGACATCCTGAGATAACAGAACTTTGCCCATATATTTGGCCTTACTGGAGTGCACCTCAAAAATTGGTATTGTTGATCTCAAGATGCAGGACAGGCAGAGTTACTGGGGAGACAGCTCATTCACAGCAGAGGATGCTACGTTATTTCTCTGCTGCATTAAGCAGCAATGGAAAAAGGATACCCTTAAGGACTGTTTGAAGACATCCCTATAGAAAATGCTAAGGAAGAGATGAAAGAGATAACTCAGTCGAGATCAGAGACACCTCTATCACCAAAGATGTGAGACCAAGCCTGTGAGCTGAGCCTAAGAGGGTGATCTACCCTTCCTTTCTTGAGGCTCCCCACTGCGATGGGAGAAAGACACTTCCTTTTTGAGTCTCTTTGCCTGGTCTATGAATTAAGGCACTGCTCTCTAGGGATATCCATCTGGAATGCATCTGACATATTTCTCCGGTGTTGCATTTGGCTCACGGGAATTGCTGTCCTCCCAAATAAGATCAGGGGTCCATCTACCCCATCTGCCTGTCTTCGAGAACAGACTACACCAGATGCTGGAGGTGAAGCTGGAGGAAACCCCTGTGGTCAGGAGTTATAGGATATCCTACCTAGGGAGACATTTTCCTTCAAAAATACTATTGCTGAATGCTAGCGAACAGGCAGGAACGTGAGGTTTCTGCCTTCTCTAAGAATATGTGCCTGTGAGCAAACATAAGAAGTTGCTATTTATGGGTTACTCTCCCTCAGCAGAGCTGCTGTAAATAACCGTGTATGTCGATGGCCTGCTCCTGCTGAGAGAGAAAATGTGTTACCTTAAAACTCAATGAACTCCTAGTTCAACTCTGGCTCTTCCTGAAGAAATAAACTGCAATAAAATAAAAAGAGTTTGGCTCATGTTTGATCCATCTGAACACACCCCACTGTTCCTGAATCAAGTATGCATTGAAGCAAGATCATACTGGAATTGCAGAGCAAGTGAAACTGTGAGAGCTGGCTGTGTTAGGTGCAGTGCTTTCACAACAGGGCATAAATCTCCTCTGAGAGAAAGAGGACAAAGGGAAGGTAAAAAGAAGTGGAAAAACAAGGTGCTGCTCTTATTTTCTCTAAAGGACCCAGACAGAAAATGCAAGCTCAAAGTCTTGACATGATGTGCTTAGGTTCATATTTTTCTTTTACAGAGTGAAAAAAAAAAAAAAAAAAATAAAAGCTTTACATTCCACAGCAGCAAGTCAGGACAAAGAGGAGACTGAAACCATGTCTGCAGGAGAAGAAACTGCAAAGATGCAATACAGTTACCAAGAAAGAAAAGGAGCCAGCACTGTGGGGTGTGAGCTGTACCTCCAGGGCTGACTGCTGGGGCACTGAATATAACCTTCCAATAAAGGCCAGGTCCACAGAGCAATGCAGGTGCCTGAACCCAGGAGTTCCCACTGACTAATTCCTCACTCTGAAAAGGACTTTGCTGAAGATAGTGTTTAGAAAAGAGAAAGAAAATGCACCTTCTGCAACTCCATGAACTTCTGCACTGGATAATGTGGAAAACACCCCATGAGATTCATCAGACTCTGTTTTGACTGTCTGCATCTATGATACAGCATTAGATTCCTGGAATCTTCGCAGAGCAACAGCCAAGATTTTTAGAAGGAGAGGGGTTACATACCTGATGGATGAGAAAGGGTTAGGTCTGATACAGTGCTGTTGGACTTGACTGAGATTATCTACCTTGTGCCTGTTCTGATAAGGCAAAACGAAACAAAACTCTGTAGCTTTTCAGGCCCCAGCAAGTGTCCTGTCCTTGGCACTGCTGGATGGAGTCAGGCTAGCTTAGCTAGCAGGTAAAGAGTAGCTAAGCAGGTCATTTGGCAGACAGGATGACTGATGAATCCTGGGTTCCTATGGCTCTGCGCCTTGTGAGTCATCCCCCAACCCAAGTAGGCAGTGTTAGAAAAGACTGAGCTTTCCCCAGACCTATGAAGTCAAAGAGATTCCCTCTTCAGCCAATTTCTCATCTCTTAATTGAGTCAGTACACATAAGATGGTCAAGCACTGGAACAGGCTGTCCAGAGAAGTGGTAGAGTCATCATCCCTAAAGGAATTTAAGAGACATGTAGATGTGGTGCTTGGGTATGTGGCTTAGTGGTGTGCATGGCAGCGGATGGTTAATAGCTGGACTTAATGACATTTGAGGTCTTTTCCAACCTTAATGTCTCTGTGTTATGAGGAAAGAAAGACAAACCCACACAGGGCAGTCTTGTTGCTTTAGGAACCAGGGTGAACAGCCCTCCCTGAAATCCCTGCCTCTGAGAAGTCACCCACTCCTGCTCTGCAACCAAGACAGAGACAACTCTGCAAACCCTTGCAAGACAAACTCCTTGGTCTGCCCATAGGGACTTACAGACTTGGTGCATTTCCAGCCTCTCCCAGCAGCTCTTAAAATTTCAGTGTTATCCTGCCCACCTGAGGAAGAAAGCAGAAGACTGAACACAGCAAGGCCATGAGCAACCTGACCTAACTTTGAAATGAGCCCTGCTTTGAGCAGAAGTTGGGATTAGAGATCTCCTGAAGTTCCCTTCTACCTAAACTGTCCCTACACAGATCACGGCCCTCCAAGGGGACAACACCACTGGAGATGTGCCACAACATTGCTCCTGTTGGGATGCAATCAGGCAGTGATAGGATGAACCTCCACAGCAATGCACGGGTTTGACTGCTGAAAGACAGCTGCCTCCAGCGAAGGTGGAAAAGGGAGTCTCCATTTGTTGGGTTTATTTAATCCTTCCAAAACTTGTGCCAAACAACACAAAAGAGCTTCTCTCAGCAAGAAAGAAACTAAAAATATTGTTTTAAAAAGATATTAAAAAAAGAAAAGAAAGACAGAAAGCAAACTACTAAGTCCTCATTCAAGAGCTAACCATCCTGTCAGCCTAACACTTGAAGCTCCTGAGGACTACCTTGCACCTCATCTCTCCTCTTGCCTTTCAGATTCTGCATTTCTCTTTTCCCCCCTGTCCCATTACAACAGTCTTTGAGCCAGTCCTGGCATTTCTCTTCCTCTTGTGCAATGTTTGCCTACTACACGATCCCCTCCTCAGCAAGAAGTTTCCCCTGCTGTAATGAAAGCTGACAGCAAACAGGGACCAAGGCTCATTTTCTGCAGAAATGCACACACCTCGCAGATTCCTACATGCTTCTTGCTGTTGGCCATAATAAACTCTCCTGGCAGTCATAAGCAGAATTAATGCATATTTGAGTCCCCAGCTGGGGGGGCTGATGGCACAGCAGATAAAACAAAAACAACTATTGTATTTCCAAAACAGCACTGGGGGAGATGTCTTTTCATGTGACACCACATTGCAAGAAATCACATGGATTTTCTCTGATGTGAGGCTTCAGGGGATTATTGTGTGAGAGGCAATGGCTTTCTACAGCTCTGCATCTGAGTAATTTCCAGTTGTCTGTGCTCTCACATGTATCATAGGCTAAATCTGGAAATGTCTGAGCAAGATATGGGACATCCAGGATGGAGGTATTTCCAGGAGGAAATAGGTATCTGAGACCAAATCACTGCAGGATACCACAGCACAGAGCTTTATTGGTAAGTCCAGTGGGGTCCAAGATTGCTTTATGCCTTGTGCACTCATGGCAGAGATGACCATGAGGCAGGATCTGTGTTCCTCTGCATTTCTCTTCTCCTTCCAGGCTGCTGAGTGAACTGAGCTCCCACAACTCCTTCCTTCCCAAGAGATCCCACAAAACATGTTTGATGGCAACCCTCTCCTCCCTGCTGGATACCAACTATCTCATGCTTGTGCAACTTGGTGGGTGTTTAAACACAGTCTTGACCTTTTAGAGCAGATTAATTAAGGGGTCAGAAGTACTTCCCCCAGACAAAGATGCAGGAAGTCTTTGGGAAGAGCAGCATGCAGCTATCCACGCAGGAATTAGGTAAAGGCAACAGAAGCACTTCCTGAAAGACTTTTCTACAGTACTTTTAGGACTGAAAGGAGACTGTGCCCTCTAAGGCAAACATCCGTTTCTCTTTTTCATCCACTGCATGAAGATCTGAGTCTGCGCTACAAACTGCAGAGCCCTTGGATCTGCAGTGAGATGCTGAACGCCCATCTACATTAATCAGATGCAGAAAAACAATTAAGCTCAGAGTTCATGGAATTACCTGCTATTTACTATCCAGATAAAGACTCAGCTACTTTCTTTGCAATCTACCCTGAAAATATTTATGCAGCTTGGGATACTCAGGCCATTCACACTGGCATACAGTGTGCTACAAGACTCTTGGGAGACAGCACCTTCTCTTTTCCAAACCACTGAGCCAGTGATGCACTGACTTACAGAACAGTGCAGCCCAGCAAATCTAGCACTCATCTCCAGCAGGAGAAGTAATAACTTTAAGAGAAGTAATGGCAAAATGCCACCAAATACCCAGGGTCTAAATGAGCTGTGCACTAAGCAGACCAAGTGAGAGAATATCTTCTCACTGACGGCATTATAACAAACAGACAGGAAAATTTAATTAGAAGAGGGTGATATTTCCCCAAGGGAAATGCCCCACTGTAGGACCAGTGGTGAGAGGAGGTTCTGGATGTACCTGTTCCTCTCCATTAGCTTGAACTCAGAGGTCTCTTTGAACCATACTCATCCTACAGTTCTGTGAGGAGTCCACACTACTGGCTTAGTTTAGGCACTTGGTCTGTAGACAGCAGATCCCATGGCTAAGTGACTTTCCTGAGCTCAAATTAGGTGCCTGGCTGAATTGTGGCCTGGATCTCTGCTTTTCACCTCTTTCTAAGTCTATCCATCCCTCTCATCACCTGACTTTGCCAGTTTGTCAAAGTTTGAAAATGAACAAACCTTAGCATTTAAAGCCCCGTCACTTTAAGCACCACAGGGTCCCCAAAAGATGAAAGTCAGTCCCACAGAAATGCTAGTACTATGGTTAAATGGCTTGCTGAAATTCTGCTAGGTCTGTTTTCATGGCTAACTTCCAACACCAAAAGCTGAGCTTACATAGGTCTATGTTTCTGCTCACAGTGCCAACACTTCGCCTTTTCCTTTTGTTCAAAACCACTGGAAAAGGAGGACTGTTTCTTCATCGGTTATTTGAAACCTTGGTGATTGTATTTTTCATTTCACAAGAGAATGGAGGGGGCGGAGTTTAGACATTGCCTATAGCAAACTAGCAGTATTTCACTACCTCTGCAATGACAGAGTTTCCAAACCTCCATAATCTGCTCATGAAAGAACACACTGACTGTGAACTTATTTCCTCCAACATCATTTGCTAGCTGTGACCCCAGACCTTCCTCCTGGTTTAGGATATTGGCTGAAATCTTGCTGTTGGGATTAATATCTCTCTCTCTAACTGAACTCTGGAAGGGAAAACAAGGTTTTACTTACAGGGAATTAAGAAAAGTTTTGCAGAGCACCCAGAAGACAATCAGCAAGCCTTTTCTCTAAGCACAGCAGTGTCACTGAAATAGAGATGTATCATGTGATGCCTTGCACTCAAAGGATGGGGAAGCATGAAGCTCTTTTTCTGTTGGAATCAGTTTTCCCATCTCTGTATTTTACCGGTTTGTCTGGGAGAGAGGAATAAGAGGCAGAAGTGATGCATCTGTAGCCATGGAGTGACTCAGTTCCAGATCTAAGACTATGAATGCCCCTTCTTCTCTTAGCCTTCTGTCTCAGTCAAGGCCAAACAATGTCCTCCAGGCTGCTGACAGTTCCTCAGCAGCTGAGTTCCAGTTTATTCCTATAGGCTTTTATGGCTACATTTATCATCCTGAGACAACTTAATCTCTAAGTATCATCAGGTTTTGTTGGATTTTTTTTGATCTGACAAATCCAGCCTGTTTTTTTTTTCTTTTCTTTTTAACAGTCTTTGTGGTTAATCTTTTGCTCTGCAACTGTAGCAAGTCAGGGAACTCTGCAGCTGACTCTGCAAATATTGTCCTTAATCATTATTTGATGGGTTTTCATACATAATGACAGCCAAAAAAACACAAGCAGGGATCCTGTTCCACCACATGCATTACCTTAGTTTGAATAACTGGATCAAAAAAAAGCTATACACACACAAATCATACAGCAAGGGCCTAAGTGGCTGTAAGAGAAAGTCACTTTTTCACAGCAGCCTCCAACCAGAGATCCTATGGCCAGCTGGTCAGCTGAATTCCCTTCTTTTCAATGACCCAATTTACTCCTACCACTTGTGAATCAGAGGCATACTACAGGATTTGGCAAGAGAAGGGGTGCAAGATTCTTGGTCCAATCCCATCCGATGAACCCACAGTCCATTCTTCGTAAGCCCCAGTCCAGCAAAGCCCTTAAGCACATGCAAAAACCCCCTTGACTTCAGAGGAATTTCTCACTGGCTTAACGCTGAGCATATGGCTGCATTCACAGCACCGCCTCCGACGGCACGCCAGCCTGCCCAGGACCTGGTAAGCAGCCGACACATTCCACCCAGCAGCAGTGCTCCACTCTGAACCAGGATTCCTGCATCCAGAGACTGGGAGATCCTTCAGCACAAGAAAAGCCTAACTGTTAAATATCTTTCTTTATTTCTTGTCTTTGTGCCCAGTCCTTGGCAATATACTGGTTTCAGAAAGGTAGGGAGAGGGAGAAAATTCCTGCTTGGTTTGGTTCTTATCAATCACCGAAACAGGCTTCTAAGAGGAGAGGGAGTGTGAGGACCTGAGTAACACATATCCAAGTTGGTCCACTACTTGTGAGGATCCTAAGGGCGTTACACGAAGGAGGGAGAAAGAGACTTAACAGCTTGAGGAAAAGATTCTGAGTATAAAAAGAGCTGAGAGCAGGAAGGAAGCTGCCTGTAGGAAACTTGCCTGACAGGTGAGAAAATTCTGTCAACAGATGACAAATCCATGGCCAACACTTCATGTCTCCTTGCTCCTTTCTTTTAAGAGCAGCCATGTTTTCTACAGCTGCTTTTCTTCATGCTTTTTCCTTGAGGTCCTTTTGGCTCAAAAAAATAACTCTGGACAGAGATGTTCTCACCTGAGAGAGAGGCTTGTCCGTCTTTCCTCTCCCAAGGCTGTGCTGGACATAGAAACACTGCACTTTGGAGGCCAGCTACAGAGATGCCTGAGGAAGCACTGCGTGGAAATTGCAAGTAGGACAGGATGGATGGGGCAGGATTCAGAACTTGGTGCAGAGAAAAAGACTGAAAAGTTCTTCCAGGAACACTTTATTTAAAACATTGGTCTGTCTACAATTTAAGCCCGTGTATGTTCTGTCACTTTTCCAGTTCCATTTCACCTATGCACTTAGAAGCATCTTTAGTAACCCAGACTAAAAAGATTTGTTCAAATGTTTCCCACAGGGGAGAGCTGAACCTGGCCAACTTTTATTGATCTTTCACCTGTACCTGTGTCAGAGGACTTTGTAAAATACAATGACTTTGTGTTGCCTTTATTTGTTGACCTCAGTGGATTTCATTGCTACAGCTCTGCTGTCCAAGCCATGTGTGTGCTTTGGCAGAGGGTGAATAACTTCAGAAACATTGACATTTGCTCCATGTTTCCTTAGCGGGGTTTGGAGTTCAAGGACAATCTTTACTTCTGGAAAGCTGTGGGGAGAAAGCTGTTGACTGAGATATAATGACTCAACAAACAAAAGGCTTGGGCTAGAAATGTGAGGTATACTGAATTCTTCCCCTTGCTAGAAGAGCTATGGTCATTTGAATAGGTAAGAAAGCAGGTAAACTTGTACAGCCCATCCCCACCTTCCTTCTATTTGCTTTGCAATATTCAAGCTTTAAGTATTTAAAGAACTTTGTGTAGCAAGAGCAGTCACCAGACTTGAATTCCTCTAAGCCTTTCTGACTTCCCACTGACCAGTTCATTTAGAAATCATTTTTTCATTGTGAAGAAGCATCTATCATTAGCAAACATTGGCAAAGTGGTGACATGAAAATGGGGGGAAACCCCATTTTGACACAGTGCATCTACACACACAGGGAACAGACATATTGAACAAAAAGAACAAGATAGGAAGCATTCCCTTAATCACAGTTCTTCTAGACAAATAGATACAACAGATGTCTTTATGTCAAGACTTGAGCATCCTTAAGAAGTTAGCACCCCCCTATAATTGTGGCTCTTATCCATCCATCCATCCATCAAAAATGCCATACTTTTTTCTCAAGTCCTGCATAGGTGGTTCAGAGATCCACTTATTATTTTAAAGGACACTGACCAGGACTGAGATACTGCTTGGGTAGATATCTATGGGAAATTTGTATTTCAGATCCAATCTCAGAATGCTAAATTAAGACCTTCCAGCTGAAGACTGTGGTATATAAAATTTGACAATACAAAGGAGGTGTTTGCCCTGTGTAGGTTACCGGCTACAGCTCACATGATGGACTGAAAGTTGCTGAGAGAAGGTAGGTGTGACAGTTTCTGCCATAAATGTGTGTCTGAGTTGGCAAGAAAATAACTTTTTTTTTCTGCAGTAAAAGGATATAAAAGAATATTTTGTCATAATCTCTGCACCAGGATGGAAATACATAGAAATAAATCCAAATGGAAATTGCCAGCTGGTCAGAGCTGACAAGGAAAATTTTGGAGGAGAAAAACGGTTGTGTTGGATTTCAATTCCTTATTTCTTCAAATAAAAGCAAGTTTAGAGTGTGCAATGGACTAGTGGAAGATTCAAAAGTGTAATGTTGGGCTTCATAAGAATCCCCTTCTCTGGAAGGAATATTTTTATCTGTCCCACTTACAAAATGGATTAACCAGAAGTAGCATAGTGTGCCTCCTGGTAAAAGATCTATGACAAACACCCTTAGATTTAATGACTTAACCTTAGATTAGTCTCCCAGGAGAGAAAAAAATACCAGTCCCATTTTCTAAAACATTCTAAACCAATCATATAGCTGTGATAATTACTGATTTATCTTTTCAGTGGACAGAGAGAACAGATGAGAAGATTTATTGCTTTATTACATCTCCACTTTGATATCTGTAATTTCCTAAACATGGTACTCATGTTGAGTGTTCATCAAAGTAAATAATAATGTGTTTTGAAATCATGTAGAAAAATGGATAAATGTTCCATGACCACAGGTCTTCAGGGGATGGCAGAAAGCAGCTTGCTTTCAAGGGCTAGCTACACATATTACAAGTTCAAATGATGCACAAGAGATTTACTTGGTGACTGCGGCTTTTTGTCTTAGCAACTGGTCATGACCAAGACTTCAGTATTCTCAGAAGTGTTCAGTATGGAGGATTTATTTGTGAATTTCTTAGGCAAGCAAATTCTGTTCCACATATTATGAATATCTCCAACTGTTTTAGAATACTAACACTTTTTGGCTAGCCTGACATCAGGCTATGGGAAGCCTTATGAATTCTGCAAGTCTGTATTGTAAAACAAAAGAAAAATAAATGAGAAGTGACTATATTTCACTCCCATTACCATCTAATTTAAAAATTCGTCTTAGAAGGGAGAAGATCCTCTAGAGGCACCAATCCTTCACCTCTGATTATAGCATAAAGCTAGAGAACAAGAAAAGATTACATCTGCTTAAAGCTCAGGATGAAGTGCTGTGAAACAAATTCCACTTCTAATTTCATCCTATGCTCTATTTTAGCCGTAAATGGATTTAACTGAAGGAAAGTTTTACTTCATTGCCATCAAACATGACTGTCCCTAACTGATTTGAGATCTTTGTGGAGAACCTTTCCAAGAAAGGCTGAGCCTCCACAGCTCTCAGGGAAACCCTCGGCACCTCACCACACTGGCCCCTTTGCTATTTGGTGTCCACACTGCCAGCAGCATTGCATTTCAGTGGCATGTGCTTTTCCACAGGGAGAAACACAAGAAGCAGGTGCACACAAAGCTTATTTAACCTGTCTTCAAATCAGCACACAGATGCAAAATACACCACTGATTTATTATTTACTAATTATCGTGCACATTCACATAATGGAGGAGAGAAAGTCCTCTGTGTCTTTGGTGACTGATTAGCCATGAGGAATGAGAAATGTAATCCAGATACTGCCACCAAAGCAAGAAGAGTAAAATTCTGGAACAGATGGCCTGGAAAGTTTGTGAAATCTCCGTCACTGGGGGATTTTGAGAGCAGCCCAGGCAAAGGCCACTTTCAGTTGAGCTGCCATTGTCATGGGGAAGGTCAGTGCAGTGAACTGCCTCTCAGGATCCCTCCCATCTGTTTTCTGTAGCTCCAAAAGTTTCCTGTTCTCTGAAACACTCGAGATAGATTTGCACACAAGACCTGCCGTGCCCTGAGCGTTCCAGAGGCAAGCAGCACATCAAGCAAATGCTTTCTCAACAGACTGCCTTGTTGCATCCCTGTGCCCAGCAGCTAGAAACGCTGAGGCACCCACGGGATGCTTTAATAAATACCCTGACCCAAATCTGGTTCAAAAACAGCCTATTTCTCCTGTAGAGAAAGATGACAGCACAACAGGAGGACATCCTCAGCCCCAGGACTGAGCTGCCAGGTCAAGACCTCCCGGGCCAGATGCGAAAGAGGAGCAGCTCTCCTGCTGCCCACATCACTGCTGACAGCATTTCTCTCAAGCAGCCTCCTGCCCTCCCTGCCTGGCCCCATCCATGCAGCCCCTCGAAGTTCCGAGCTCGACCCCAGGCTCCCCACGCAAGCAGGGAGAACACACAGCATGTTCTGAAAGGGCTCTTCACCGCTGGCCCGTCCGTTCCAAGGCAGAACTCAGGTCGCAGCAGACTCATTTGTTTGCTTCTGCTGAGACGGAGGGGGTGGTAGGGAGGAGATGGGACGGGACTTACCCAAACTTTTTGTTTTCAGGCAGAGCAAGAGCACCCTCTGCAGCTGATTGCTCAGAGAACAGGCGGGCTGGGAGCGGAGGATGATGTGATGCCTCCGGAGAAGGACTCAGACCTGAGAAGCAGTGGCACGCTTAGGCTTCCAGATGTCTCCACTGCCAGGGGGCCTGGAGCCCAGGGGAGGGTGACAATCACTTTAGTTCGTCACAATTCTGACCTGGAAAGGCATTTGTACCAATTTCAAGGGCTGGGAGCAGCCCAGGACAAGTCTGACTGTTCAGGCTCTGGACAGTTTCCAAAGACAGGAGCATCCCAAGGTGGGCTCTCCCACACCCAGAGTACCAAGAAATCACAGGGTTGTCTTGGATGTCATGAGACTTCACAGGAATGCAAAACAATGTTTCATTTCTTTGACTCTGGGTGCTTTTTTTTACTAACCTGGGCTTTTCTGCCTTGTTGCAAAAGTTAGAAGTGTGCTTTCTTTCTCAGAAAGTGAAAGCAAAGAATGTCTTATGAAGAACACATGATTCTCAAAGCTGCAGCTTCATAGTAACAACCAAAAGCTATTGGACTCAGGAATGAGGAACACAACTATTTGTCTCCCCCCACCACTTCCCATCTTCTCTCAGGTACATGGTTTTATATCCTGCTTGTAATAAAGATTAAATTATTTTGTGTTTAGAAACAAATCAAAAGTCCCTCCTCATCTTTTATCCAACCTTAGAGACAAGAATTTCTCTGCTACAGGTTCACAGATCCTCTGTTAAATGTTGATGGAAGAAAATATTGTGAATTTGACAGTAGGGCTATACTTGATATCTGCAATAGCACAAGGATGTGAGGGAACCTATTGTGATGCAAAATCCAGATCTCTGCTATTGGCAGGACATCAAATCATATCCTCACCATAAAATTATCCACATCCATCACACAAGAATATCCTAGCTCTGATGAGAGAGCTAAGGCTTTTTATGATCGTAGTGTAACCCTTTCTACAGCTTTTCCTGACAACAAGGGAGCATAGGGCAGTTATTAAACAGATTAGGGTCTGGTTTATTAATTAATTATGGGTTAAATACAACCAGAAAAAACCTGTTCATTTGAAAGCGGAGGCCAGGGGAGAAAGTTGCATCATTTAATATTTCAGTTTAATGGTGCTGTAGATATGTATAACACAGTACATCAGGAAAGTAGCAGAACACTTCCTTATTTGTTTTTAAAATACCTCACAGGACATGTCTCCAAGAAGCTGGTGTTCATTCTCCTGATTCAAATCTTGCTGTTAGAGAAGGCTGAAAGGAAAATCTCCTACAGAGCTTAAATCTCCTAGAGAGCTTAAATAATGTCTCCTTGGCAAGTATATTTATTGAAATGGCTTGGATTTTTCTGCTGAATTCCAAGAATTAAATTATGTGGGGTCAGTGAGGAAAGAAGAATGGACAACAAGTAGCTTTTGGCTTGGAGCAGCATTGATATGTTTCTCTAGTTTCATCAATAAAAGAGGCAAAATGGCACTTTGAAAACTCCAGCTCCTCACTGTGAAAGGACCAAAGCCATTTTGACATTGTTCTCAAAGACACTCACTCAAACTCCCAACATCTCTGTGATAGCTACATGTTTCTAGAGCATCAAAGAGAATCCCTGTTCCTTGCCAAGAAACACCAAATCTCATTGTACCTGGTCACCTGGGTAGAAGTCCCATAGACATCAACAAGCTCTTCCTTGTGAAAATGTATATCATCTCATATCTGTTTCTAGAGGGAAAGCAGACTAATGAAATAATAACCATAAAACCCATTCCTGTGGATTTTTAGAACAAGAATTTGATCCCTTTTTTCTCTCTCATTGTAATAGACAATTACAAATAGACAGACTGTCCCATCTCCTTAGTCAAAAGAAATATAAACTGAATTTTGCTCAGAGCTGGGACCCATTTGGCTTATTTGGAGATCTGAACCACATGATAATATCTAGAAATGACACAGCTGAACCCAGGGACTCCAGCTTTCTAAATTCTGGAATCAGACCTGACTCATGAGTTGGCTGGTCCCATGTCCAAAACTGTGTACCACCCTTGCTCTCTCACAGCTGAAAGGATAGGTTGACTTGAAATGGACAAGATTCATTAGGTTCCACTGACTTTTCTCCTGCATATCAGCATTCTCCAACTGCTGGCATGTGTTCTCTCCCAGCTGCAGAACCTCTGCATCTGAGCATGTACTGAAAGGCCCTTATGACCCCTTTTTCACCTCGCCTCTACACACATTTTGCCTTCATGACAGGTCTTGGAAAGAGGGACTGTGCTGCCTGCAGCACAGTTGCCCTTAAAAGAGACTCCTGTAGTAGTGCTGTGACACATGTGAGCATCTGCAGAATATGGCAACATCTCTAAATCCTCCTGAGGCCCCCTTCCTGTAGGTGTTCTTGCTGCTCTCCCACAGCAGTCCCCAGAAAAGCAGAAATCAATCCAGGAGGAACAGAGATGACTTGGGGGCAGTCTCCTGCTTGCTCAGGCAAAAGCACCAGGCTTTCTGAAGGAACATAATGCCTGTTGCTACTGGGAGAGTCAGGAGGCCTCTACCATTTGTGTGCTACAAGAAAAGTGCCCAGAGTCGGGTCTTTTTTTTCAATGCTGCAGAAAGCCTGAGCTGTTTTGCTCAAGCCAGGTTCATCAGTGCCCTGCTAACCTCTTGCACACACACAGAGCTGCTTGTGTCCCTAGTTAGTTTGTTATGCAAGTTAACCCTTAAGCAGGTACTCTGGTCACAAGCCCAGGCAGGACAAAGCTTCTCATCCCAACAGGGAGCAGCTCAGACAATCCAAGCAGAGAAAAGTACCCCTCAAACCACAGGGATCTGACTGTTCTTTTTATTTAAATTCTGTGTTCTCTCTGCAAAATACATTATTTTGCATTTCAAAAGCCAAGCCCTAGCCTTTCTTGCAGGTAATTAGCTGGAAAAATACCAATAGGTCCCCGTGTCTTTTTCAAGGCACAAAAGGAGTTATGATACTCCTGATCTACCTCATTAACCTTGACCATTGTACAGGGCAAGTTCTCCTCAATGTGTGCTTTAGATTCCTAATTTGGAGGCCATGCATGAGTGATGCTCTACCTACCCTTAAGTGGAGAAGCATTTTCAAGGAAAGCCATAGAATCCCAGTGCCACCATCCTCCAGACAAGATGAAACAGCAGTCCCAAACGCTCACCCACAAAATATCATCTGCAGACACCAAGCATCCTTTATTTGAGTTTCAGCACTTGCCTTCAGAAAGCAGCCTGAAATTATGGTGCTGCCTATGTGGCCTCTGGGAGGACAGAAAGCAGCCTAAAATCGTGGGTGGCTATGGCTAAACAGTAGCTACATGAGCTTCAGTTGCAACAAGAGGGGATTATAAACTGAAGAGAAATAGAGCCCTTCCAAAGGCAAAACATGACATTCCACCCATCTCTAGGCTGTGCCTAATTGACAAGGATAGTTAGGAATAATTACTTTCCATTTTCAAAAGGGAGAAAAACATGGAGGTTAAGATTTTTGCCCAAGGGCACTTATATTACATAGTGTTTCAAAGAGCAGCATTTTGAGTTTGGACTCTAAGGCACTGGTTTCAAAACTGGGATTTGAAAGGGTTTTCATGCAAGTATCTTTAGTAAACCAAAGAACATCACACCCCAGAAAACAAGTCCAGGCTTTCTCACTCTTGACAAATAGTGCAATCCAACCAGATCTTCTCGAAGATGCATAATGTTGGTCACAATTGAACAATTAGCATAATTGGTCTCTACTACAAGTACAGGTGATAAAAAAGTAAATAAAGTCCCTGTTTTACATTTAAGTAATTCTGATAACTTTGAAGCAGTAAGTAGAGCAATTAGATGTGCATTTTGCATGCACACTTGCACGTCTGTACTCTTAGAGAAGGTTGTTCCAGGCTAATGCTTGCCAACACTACTGGGCCATCAGTGTTTGAGCAGGATGCAATGTGGCTCAGACTCAGATGATATGTCTAACTTCTATACAGGTGGTTTCTTTTATATGTCCACATCCAAATAGCAGCACTGCCAGCTCACTGCAGGCCCTGCAGTCCAAGAGCTAATGTCACTCAAGGCAAGAGACCTCCCTCTCACTCCAAAGCCAACATACATGCTTGAAAATTTTGCCCTCATTTCCTTAATCAAACTGGTGATGCATTTGGATATGATTTCTTCACTCAGAAGTCCCTCCTGTCATGGCCACATGCTGCTCATTTTGCATGACATTTTTGCTTGCACAAACAATCCTTTGTACGTGCAAAATCTCACATTTGTGCTTGCCAATCAAGCAATCCATTGTCTGCTCTGCCTGTCTTTGTGCCTGCAAAAATTCTAGGGCAAATGCAAAGGCTGAACAGAAGAGCCTTTGGGATTCCCAATTTCCTAACCAGCCAAAGCCAAATGCATTTCTAACTCACAATGACCTCATTGCAATCAATGCAAACACCCATCCATCCATCCATCCATCCAAGCACAAAGGCTGAAGTCCTGGCCCTCTCCAAGCTGATGGGAGCTCTGCTTCTGATTTCTGAGAGATGCCTGAACTTCCCTTGTGTGTTTTTTTTGGTCCCAAGTCTCCCTTTAGCAGACATGATGCTCCTCAGTTGCCGATGCCCTGCCCTTGCAGCAGTGGAAGCAGCCACATGACCCAAGTAATTAAGGCACCGAGCGCTGGGAGCGGCTCACTCCCGCATTCTGTCTGGTCACAAAAGAGCAGTCATGGGCCGCCTCGACCGAAAACAGACCTGAACACAGAGACTCCATTGTCCCCAGGCCAGAAGAGATGGCTGCTGGGAAGAATTTGAAAGGCATAGGTTTCAGTATATATGTTGCTTTTCCATGAAACTATATACACTTTTGCAAATTATAAGCCGTTTCCTGTCTATGTTCCAGCACTTTGGGTTCAAATTAAAATCTCCTTAAAATTGGACCAGCAGGAGGGGGAAGAAGGAGGAGGTGTTTGCTGGAGTTCTTGAGCAAATGGGAGGAATTTAAGGTCTTGTCCTCTGTAATTCCTCCCCTATAAAGGAATGTACTTCACCAGGTTGCCACATACTGAAATAAACTTGGCAACAGTGAGAGAAGCAATGTTTTCCTTCAGGTTTTTAATGCTTTTGGCTTGGACTGCATTCTCATTGCTTCTTCCTACTGCATTCTCCTGCCTTTCCATCCAGGTGCCACTTAACACACTGGCCATTTTGCCGAAGGGACACGGCAATAAAAGAAACCATTCCATCAGGCTGTGATGTTTTCCTTCCCCTTTGCCACTGGCGACCAGCAGACCTCCAGGCACCGGCCAAGGGATAGGTAATGTTTTATATGCCCCTTACATAGGTTTGCTTGCATACCAATTACAGCCTGGCATGCCTCGGCCCCCCCCTCCCCCACGGACTGAGAACATCTGGAAGCATTCACAGTCCAAGCACAATCTGGCTCAAGTCCCAAACTGGAGGGAAAACAAACCAGGGAGCCCGGGAAGTCAGAGCGAGGTTCACTGAGGCACACCAAGGACCTGCTTCTGATGTTTCTTCTCTTCTCTCTGCTGTGTGATAGGAGTGCTGTGAGGTGCAGAGATGCACCTGCCTGCTGACTCCACGCTGTGCCTCTCTGGCATCACCAGGGACACCATCATCCATCAATGGATCTCTCTCATGGACTACCTTCCTTCCGTCTTCAAAAAGGACTGTGTCCTGGTCTCAAAGTCCATATTCAAATATTTCAAGATTTGTCTTTTCCAGCCTTCTGAAGCTGGTCTCCTGTTTCCCAGGATCAGATATGCCAGTGCATCCTGTGTGCCTTGAGAGAGCACTCAGCCCCACTGCCACTTGGAAAGGCACTTCATCTCCCAGGGAAGGGCTGTTCCCTCTAGCACCAGTGCTCAGTCATGGCCCATTTTCAGGCACATCTTTGAGCCAGTGGAAACAGTTCAGTACCTGCCAGAGGAAAATTCAGGCCATGCACTTCACACACTGACAGCATCCTGAGGCACTGGTCTGTCTTTGCTGACTCTGCTGTGAAGGGATGGGCACCACTTCCCAAACTGATGCTGCAGCAGGCAGAGAGGTCAGTGCCAGCTGGCTGAGACAGCACACAGCTCAGCATAATCCACCCTGATCCTGAGGTGAGTTTTCTAGGCTATGGTCAGTTCCACACTCGCCTAGCTTGATTAGT
Source organism: Haemorhous mexicanus (assembly GCF_027477595.1). Lineage (NCBI taxonomy): Eukaryota > Metazoa > Chordata > Aves > Passeriformes > Fringillidae > Haemorhous > Haemorhous mexicanus. The sequence continues at coordinate 15,169,522 of NC_082348.1, forward strand.
ACTGTGTTACAGATATCTGGTTTAAAAGCTGAAATTCAGAAAAGGGAGGAAATCCAAGAGAATGGCTTGGTGTAGAAGAAAATATGGACTGGCCTTCACAGTTTTTTCCTGATAGTTGTGTTCATAATGAAAGATGATGCCATGGCAGAGGCATGTATGGACCAAACATGTGCATGATTTATAGCCTAACCTAAGTCCTCCATTCAGATTTTCATCCAACATTACAGAAAGCAGGAAAGTCTTTCTAGGTGTATCCTTGGAGGAAAAGAGTAGGAAAAACATAGCGTCGAAAGTTTTGGATTATTTTCTTTGGCTTCTGTTCTGTTCCACATACACATAAAGGCAAAGAGATAAAGACAGGAAATAGGCCCTCACTGTGTTGGTTTTCTACTCTAATTGAAGTAGCAGAGATACACAAGGCATGCAGCACAACTGCAGTCTGATTCCACCTCAGCTTTCTGGATTAAGTTCATCAGCAACAGACCATTCCTTCATTTGCAGATGGCTCAGAGTAAAGTACATATCAAAGGAATAGCAGCAGAATGTATGTCCTAATCTGGAGTAGAGAGAGGGGATGGATTTTGCAGTGCCTGATGCCTACAGCTCATGTTCCCACAGGATGCTGGCCTTGCTAACTCCAAGTCCTGAGCAAGATCCTTGGCTTTTCAACATGGTAGGAACAGCAATCTCTGTTTCTCTTAGTCATGGGTGTCAGGGGTGACTGTCAGCTATGCTTAACCTTTGCTAATTTACTCAGTCGTCCCCTTGCACACCCTTGTTCACACCTAAATATTGTTCCTTACTCTTCTGACACACTTGAAACTTAGAAGGCAGAGAAGATGGTTGCTATCATGAATCCATCCCAGGAGAGAACCAAGGAAATCTGGTGGGGAGAGCTTGTTATACCAAGAATAAATGGGGTAAAAAGTTCTCCACCAGGACACAGGTATCCTGGTAGACAAGGACACATCTTCATTTCAGACAATATAAACTAGAATTCAACATTGGCTTCATGTTTTATGGGGTGAATTTCATGGAAATAGATAAGATGGTATTCTGGGTGACCAAGACAAGTCCTTTTATGAGGTCAGGACAAGTAGGTACAGAACCAGCAAAAATATAATTTCCCTTCCTGCCCTCTAAGCTCACTTCAACTCTGCTGCTAAGGTTAAACAACACTGAGAATAAAGAAATTCCTTCATTTTTTCCAGCTTCAGCTGGAAGTCTCTCAGATCTGAACTCAGCTAAATAAGCCAATTTTTTCAAAGCTGGATTTTGTAAAGGAGAAGAACTAAAACAGAGAGCACAATCATACAGAATGAATGCTGTCACTCCTCTATGCCATGGTGTGCCTTCTGCTAGAGGTGCAGAGTGGATATGCAGAGCTCAAAGGAGGAGCTCTCCTTCCTAGAGAGAAGGAGCATACACATACAAATGCCTGGGCAGGGTACATCTGTCAGCACAGGCTCGCTCTGGCCCCACCTCCATGCTGAGGGCAAAGGAGGCTGCAGTGGGCAATTTCAAGTTACCCAGCCCCCAGCTGCTCTTGGGGCCAAGCTGCTGCTCTGTTCCCCTTGTTAATGATCTGCTCCTTGGATGTGTTGTGTGGGTTCCCTTGCTTTGCACCTCATCACAACCTGACGTCTCAGTCAGTCCCCAAAGAGTTAATAGATCTGCCCTGCTGCTGTGGCATTTTTCTCTCCATACAAAGCAAAACAAAAGCCTGCGCTGAGGGGCCTGGTATATTTGTTAGGGTGCTCAGAAAAGGTACTGACAAAGCATATTTTTCCCTAATGAGGGAAAGAAAGAGAGGGAGGGAAAAAAAAAACCTGGGGAATCCCCATCCATTATAGTTCCATTATCTTTTCCACTCAAAGAAAAAAACAAGGTAGCTTTGGTATAGCATTTGGGATTTTTCTGATGAGGATGGCTAGGTGCTGTCTGAAATCAAAGCACCCAAGGTTTCTCTTTGGTTTTTTGGCAATGCTTCATATGCCAACCTCAAAGACAACCACAGCTATTAAATGTGCAGCTGAATTTGGTCATGCCCTTCTCCCGCTTTCCAAGAGTTCCAGGATAAAGCCTGGCATGTGCAGGCCAGAGAATGCAGAACCTCTAGATGTTGCAGTAGAGGCTGAAGGTGAGAGAGATTTAAGGTCCCTGTCACAGACTCCAGAGACCTAACCTTGGCCAGAGCAGGACTGATTACTGTTATATCTGGGAGTGCAAGCTCTGTTAGTGGATGGGGAAAGGAACATCTCCAGAGATAAGTTTATCCAACCCTTCTCGCTTCATTCCTGAAAGGCAATTAACCCTTCTAGTCTAAAAAAGAAAATAATTTTATTCTCTATTCACTGATCTCAAGCTTTCCTATGCTAAGCATCTTAATTTTATTTCAAAAAACAAGCAAGCAACAAAACACCAGTGGATGCATATATTGGCTTTATCTTAATCTGATTCCCCAGAGTGGCAAGACTCCTGTAATATACCTCTGTTTCCTTATGGAACAGGAACACAACTTGGACATATCAAGTTCCAACCCACAGGGAGGGTTTATGAGCCAGCTGTAAGAGCCTGAAACACGACTCCAAGATGTGTCTTTGAGAATATTGCCACTGAAAGCTCCTCAACTGAAAATGCTTCATATAAAAACCTTAACTGGAACAGCCAAAGGAGAATGCTGGTGTCTGAATACAGACTGAGGAATCAGCACATTCGTTTAAAATTCAGATGCCAGCACTAAGACACATATGGAAACAGGCTCTATCCCTTCTAATATATATGATCATGGGGATCGGGTTCCTTGCAGGACCCAAGCCTCAGACAGACAGGAGATTTAGGCAATGGATGACCTTGAAAATGCCGCAGCATAAATCAACATGGAAATCCAGGAGGGTGGGTCTGTTTTCCCCATATGAATATTTAAAGAACACTCATTTTTTCTAAGTGATAGATGACAAGCAGGTGGCTTGAAAACTGGAAGTATTCTTGCCATTTGTTCTGGGAGATTTCTTCACAGGTTTTGCATTTACTTCTTTATCTACTTATTTATTTATTGGTGGCTTGCCATCTTATTCTCCAAGGCCAGGAGTTGGTTTTGGAAACTTTCCTGGAGAACGGCGCTCCTGCTCTGGGATTGCTTTCTAAGTCTGGTTTTGATTTTAAGCAAGCAAGATCTGATTTCCCTGCCTTGCTCCAAGCTACCTTGCAGACCACGCTCTGGACCAGACCCTCAGCATTCACTACACAGTGCTGATTTTGTTAGTGCATGAACACAGCCAGATCTGATCAGCCCAAAGGACCCAATACCTTTTCTTTGACATTATGCAGTAACAGGTGCCCAGAGAATATAAGGGCCAGGCAAGTGCACAGTGATGCTTCCCTAGAGTGTTCTCCCACTCCCCAGTAAGACAGTGGCTCTGTGTTTAAAAGCCCTTTATTTATTCAGTTAGTTTTTGAATCCATGCCAGTATTTTGCCCTTCCTAGCTTCCTGTGGCTGCTTTGGTTAATTTGGGGGAGTTTATATTTTTCTCCTTGCTTGTTTGTGTTCTTCATGCTTTTCCTGCTTTCACAGATATTTATAAAATCTTCTCCTGGCCACCTTGATTCCCAACTGAAGAGTTCTAGTCTGCTTAAGTCTCTTACCAAAGCTCTTCCCTGCTTCTGACCACCTCTGTCAAAGAGGTGTGAGACACAGGTATGAAATCCCATCAGTCAGTCCCACCACTGATGGGTCTGGGGAGTGGGGCAAGGCTGTCCCCACCCCAGCTGTGGCAGAGCTTGTACACACACACCTCTAGCCAGCACAAACATGTCTGCAAAGGGCATCTTTTTTGAAACCTCTGTGGTTTTAAAACACGGATAGGAACTGGAAGGAAAACACAAGTCATAAAGCAGGGGGCAAGATACTTTCCTCAGATAACCTGGTGACTGCAAAGTCCCTCTGCAGGATAGGTTAAACAAACAAATGCCTAAGATATATTATCCAGGCATTCGTGGAGACATCCACCCAAGCCATTTCCTCCCAAGCACGGGCTTAGGAGCCAGCAGATGAACAGCACTGGGAAAGCACTCTCCACTGGACAGAGCAGTACTGGGACAGGGCCTAGAGAGATACTGGCAGGGAGAAAAAGTTCCTGAGCCTCGGTTTACCCCTGGTTTATTTCCTCCCGCTCCTCATTAGCATGAATAATAATGAGGTAACACGAGGAGGGGGCGTTGCTGGCAAGGCTGGTGACAGACCTAGTGAGTCTCTAAGGAGAGTGTATGCAATTATCTGAATGAAGTAAGACTGAAGCCAGAGATAACCAGTACAAATAAATGAGCAGAGATGAGATCAGGCTGATGTCATTCACCCCAGGCAAATTTTGGATCTCTCTTCAGGCGGAAGTTTCACTAACCAGCACAGTGAAAATAGGAAATTGAAAACAAGCCTCCGACCCATGAATTTCACCACTGAGTGCTAACACAACTGTCTCCCCAAAGCCAAGGAAGAGGCCAAGTGGGGGAGAAAAGATCAGGTTCCCATTTATCTCAGAACTATCTTCTAGTCCCCAGCAGTGCTTTGACATGGTTGAGTGACTTGCAATGAGTCACTTCCCCTCAGCCTCCCCTTCCAACTTTCCTCCACCTTATGTTAGATGTTGGGCTTATGGAGGTAAGACACAAACCGCTCTCCAGTGGTCAAATCTAACAGTCCAGATATTTGCCAAAGTTCCAGCAATTCTGCTAGCAATTTTTTTGAAGTGTTAAGCACCAATTGACAGCAACAGAAGTCAGAGAAACTCAACAAGCTTTCAAAGCAAAGACGGAAAAGAAAATTGAGCTACTGCCTTTTTTTTCCCCCAGTGGTAGCATATGTATAGAGAGCAGAGCTGCTGACTGGTGTCCCAGTGACTGACATGCAATCTCTTGGTGAAGCCATTGGCCATGGATGCACAAGAGAGCATTCCTGTGCATCGTTTCCTTTGTTTATCTCCCCAGCTGTATTTACAGATTTGCAGAATGTTCTCTACAGTTTGCAAATGACTGCCTCATACAGCTTGCTCCATCCCCAAGATTTTTATGATGTGGACCCAATCCAACATCTAGACCAATAATGACAGCTCACATCTCAGCCAAGCCTTTTCTTAATTGTCCACAGGGCTGGCAAGGAAATATAAACAGTCGTAGAAACAGCGACATTACTAAAAAGACTTTGACCAGCTGGCATCTTTCCCTGCCAGTCCTGGGGCAGCTTCTTACTGTATATTTCCTAGAGCTCAATCCAGTCTGGTCTCAAAATAGCTCAAATGGTGGTGGTTCCCTGAAAAACAGAAAATGTAACAGCCGGAGATTTACCTTCTGACTCTGTCCACTGGAGTAAAACTTTGTTACTTCAAAACTCACCTGATGACCCCTCAGCTTTTTTGACACAGTGTGACTAGAACAGGGTTTTGGGGTGTCTGTTGGGAAGGCTTCTCACGCCCCATCCTTCTTCCACATTGATGGGGCCACGTCTCACATGCTGGAGCTCCAGAGATGTGGGGTGTTCCAGTGTCAGCTGCAAAGTGCCCCTGGTTTCATTTAGAATCTAAAGGCTCAACCATGGTGCAAAAATACTGTCCCAACAGATGGCAGCTTATACAGGAGAAAGTTTGTCTGTCCCACCATGGTATATGTCTATGCAATCCTTTCCTTAAACTGTATGCTGTTCTTCTGGACCCTCAGCATCTCCTGAAGACAGTTATGTCCTTTGTTTGCAGCACAGATTTCTGTCACTTCTTTCCCCAGCCAACTGTCCTTCAATTTGGTGATCTTCTCATACTTCCACAGTTTCTCCAGCTCACTTCCAGATTTGTCTGTTCTTCCGCTTTGGTTACATACTGTTGCCAAAAGCATGTGCAAGGCCAAGTGTTGTGGTACAGGTGTGACTGTACAATCAGTCCTGACAAATCCTTCCTTACATTTCTCCAAGACTGAGATCCCTACAAAAATTGTCATGAAACTCTGAGACCATATGGTCTTGTGCCTTTGCATTCATCTCTGTATATCCACCTATTTTTGTCTTGCAGGAAACTGTAAATTTGCTGGCTTACTCTTAATTTTGCAGTTTAAATAGCAACAGGCAAAAGGAGAGAGGAGTGGGGAAGGGAACGAGTCTGGTTCCTCAGTGTTCCCTCCACATCAATGAACCTTAGTAAGACAAAAACACAAACTGCTCATCTCTCTTGCACTTACAGGGAGCACCCCACCCCACCAGCCCAGACTTGGGTACCCCATCCCAGCAGGGTCTAAGCTTCACATGAAGTCTGACTCAAGCTATACTTTGTGGCATTAAATGACAGTTAAGTACTGAGCAGGCTTTATGAAAACTCCATGCTGAGAAGGAAGTTTCACCACAGCAACATTATCAGAGATCGCTGACTCAGCTGCTGCAACACCTCATTTTCAATTTCACCAAAGCTGCAGGATCCAGACTCCAATGCTGGGGGGCCTGGGGCTTCAGGATTTTGGTTGGGGCCGACGTCCCCTTGCAAATTACCCATTGAAGATACAAGCAAAGCTGTGGGCTGTCATGCAATATGAAGAATTCTACTGCAGATGGGTTGGGGTTTTAAAATAATAAGATACTGTGCAATGAGCAGTTGGGAAACAGAGTTAGAGAGAGTGCCACTCCAAGCCCTGCCCACTGGGAGACAGCAGCAGAGCCAAGAACTAAACCCATGGCCCCCAATACCCATACTGGTGGCTGAGCCACAGGATCATTCCTCTTCCCTTCCTGCACTTGCCCCAGATGAGGGCCTACAAGTTCCCTGCCATACCAGAACCCCACAGGCACAGTAGACTTCCAAAGCATACCTGCCAGAAAGACTGAAGCAATGCTGGGGCTTGTGCCTGCGGCACAGAATGTGCCCTCACTGCCACCCGAGACACTCTCTGTGCCACGCTTGCTGGCAGAGCCCAAGGAAGCCACAGGTACTTCAGCCTTCCAAGTATCAGCTTTCTTTCTCAGATTTTAGAGACTCAGGCAGTCCAGTTTCCTTCACCCTGTACAAATATTCTTCCCACACCACTAAAAAACGCAACCATCCCATTTCATCTGCACAGTAAGAGAAGGAGCATACCAGCCCATCAGGGTGTCAGTGTCAGAGTTCAGGAGGTGCAATGGGAAGCTGAAATGCACAGTGCCCTGGATAGGAAAGCATCAAGCTGGGCCAGTCCAGCAAAAAGAGCTTCCAGCAGCAGTCACATGTGCTCTCTTTGGCTCCCAACAGCCCAGCTGAAGCACCCAGGTGCAATGGCAAGTGCTCATTCTGTGACTGAACTCAAGTGGAGATGGATTTCAAATGTACCAATGAGCAATGTCCACTGTGCCCCAACTCATTCAGGAACCTCACAGGAGAAAAAAAAACACATATCGCCATGTCTAAATGAATGGTGCACAGGAAAACTATTTCCAAATATTTCTGATCTCCTGACCTTGAGTTTGCGAGCAGAGCACTCTATTAATTTCAATTTATTTGGTGTAATATGAGCAGAATTCCTTCACGTCTCTATTACTCAAAGGATTGTGTCAGCTCTTCTAACCACATCATTGCACTAGGAATGTGTGTTCAGCTGGACATTCACCATAAACTCTGTCTTTTGCATAGTCACCATCTTTGGGAGAAAGCTTCTTTTTTTGCCTTTCCTTTTTGTTCAGAGATAATTTGGTCATGGATACATGCATGTAGCCCTGTTAAAACCCACTTTCATGTGCAACCAACTATCACTGTTCAGCTGGTTATTAGCAGCAAAGGGACTGAGCCAGATGGACACACCACTGCACACTTGTGGTAATGACAACATTGCCCTGACACACAAATGATAGGGTTTCTAACGTCCTCTGCTTCATCATTCCCTAGAAGTCTAGGTCTTCCAGATTGGAACACAGTGCTTTAGGCTACTTTGGGCATTGGTACTACAGAAGGCAAATAGATGGGTGTCTAGATAGTTGGAGACTTGCCCAGCCAACAAAAATAGCTGAGCAATACCACAGTTTAAGCCAAGAATGGGTAACTCCTAATTTTTTAAGAAACTCTTATACTGCCTGACAGGTGTTCAAGGACCAGGTAAAAGCAGCTTAATGTTGCAACTTTTTCAATCTACCCTACCAGACCCAGCATGGGTCTATATTGCTCCCAAAAAAACCACTCCTGTGACCTGGGTACTGGGACCTGCATCCAGCTTTTGGGTTGTCTGTTTGTTAACCCTAAACAATCTAAACAGAGAAAGTGAACATGAGATACAGCTTCCTCTCTCATGTGACAATGCTCTTCATCTTGGATAAAAAACATCAAGGCTTCCCAGCTCCATAAATCCTTTCTGTTTGCAAGGACACATTAATCACTGCTCTAGGCACTGATTCCACACAAAAATTCACACATTTGGAGCATGACATCAATTTAGCCCATTGGTCACATGAATTCCCAGGCCTGCATTTCTCCTCTCCTTTTTGCTTCTTGGGTTGTTGCTTACAGAAAAACCCACATTTTCCTCATTCCTCAAAAACTGCAGTGGAAACAAAAGCAAGGACAGGAGTGTTTCTTCCCCGAGCTTGAGGCAGCTCCAGAGTAGTAATATAGAGTGGGAAAGTTTGCTCGAGTGGGAAAGTTTGTTCAAGTGGGAAGAAAGAAAGAAAGATCACAATTGCTCTGGGAAAAACCTGCCATGGCTGTTCTTTGTTTGACACCAGTGTCCAGCCTACCCAGCCTAGGCAGGACTTTCCTGCAGAAATGTTTCCTTGCCTGTCTGTCCACACCATGGGCTGTATTCATAGATGATGGTTCCCCTGCTTCTGGGGACACAAGACTGAGGTTTAGCAGGTCCATTCCTCAGTGAGCCACCAACCATTTTGAGGAATATAAATAAAACCCATTTCCACTTGTAAACTGTAGATAATATTTATTTTCAGACCTTCTTTGCCTAGTAGATTTGCTGCTCCTCCAAAGACAAGAGATATATAATCCCCACCACTTCTGACCTGCCCAGTCAGAGCCACAAGGTAGCTCTTTACTCACAGTTTGGTAGGAAGCTTTTGCTGAAAGAAAATTTGAACTCACAGCCCTGCACCTGCAGAAAAATTCTTGATTTGTTTTGGCATCTTGTTCCAACTGGAAACAGCAAATTGCAAACTGGATTAAAAGATTGGTGTCCATTCTACTCTGTGCATACTCTTGGTAAAATAGAACCCATAGGTCTCCAACAAGTGCACCTCCATCTAAAGCAGCAGTGACGTAGACTGTGAGCAGCTCTAATTCAACCAGAGGCCTCAAGGAAATGCTATGGTAAAAGCAGCAAAGTGGGACAGTCATTCTTAGAGCTAACAGCAGGAAATTAAATTTGACACCTCTGTGGATATAAAATGCAAATTTAAAAAACTGTACACTCAGTTTTGGAATAATGTCACTGGAACTGCAGCAGATTTTCCATCCTTTGAGGTCTTCAGAGGAAGACTGAACCCATATTCAGATCACCTAGATGCTTCATTTAGTCACTGCACACATTGTGCACAAAAGGGGGGGAAAAAAAGGCAAAAAATTCTTGTTGTCTTGTCTCCAGGGCCATAAGATCATTGGATACCTATGCAGTCAGGGAAGAGAGGGAGTCATGACATGAAGTCAGTTTCCTGGAACTGCTGGCCTGCATTTTGTTGTGGCAGCCTTTCTCCATGACAGGTTTTGGCTTTACCTCAAACCAGTGAATTCAGCAAATTAATCAGCAGAGAAATTTCTACAGGGTTTAGTTTATCTGCCACGTGTCAGGATTTATCTTCATAACTGTCTTTTCCACCCTTATTGTACAGGGACCACTACTCAAATAGCCTTTGGGAAGAACCAGGGTTCTTGGATAAAGGAGGGATTTTCAACTAGATAAATGGCAATCAGCTAAAAGTTTGTTAGGGGACTTTGTGCTAGAGCAATAGCTTTGGGGTTTTTGTCAGCTAGGACAGAGTAAAGGAGAAAATCAGAATGTCACTTCCCCCTTCTTTGGGATGAACATATCCAACAACTTCCTAATCTGTCCCCAATGGTGACCATCCCTCCACTCCATGCACGAACACCATGATAGGAATAACCCAATCACCATTTGTATTCAGCAAAGAAGGGGTTAAGCAGGGCCAAGAGCACCTTGAAAACAGACTAAAAGTGTAACCTTTGCCTATAAATCACGAGTACAGCCCCAGAACACGGCTTTAATCCTGTAATTACATTCAGAACTCACTGTTTCAGTCAAGGAAATACTAGCTCCTCTCCAAATGGCACTGGGGCTGACCTTAAATGATATGTTAGCTCCCCAAAATGACCACAGAGGTCCAGTGCTTCCAGCATCCCATTCCTGGTCCGTGGAACAGGGAGGGGGGCGCTCCTGGCTGTGTCACCCTGAATTCTGTGGGGCTCCCCTCTGGGGCCCTCCCTGCCACCAGCAGCTCCCTGAGAGAGGAAAACTGCCCACAGACATCAGATTGGCTTTGCCCTTGTGGCTGACAGGAGACCAGATCCTCAGCAGCCTGGGAGCAGTCAGGAGCTCAGCCATGGGCAACAGGGCGGGCATTACTGGTGGAACATGGTGTGCCTTCTTGCAGTTCTCCTCCTTTTGTGGGCACAGCCTACCCCCACCATCCCTCGGGAATAAACAGTGGTCAGGAGCAGCGTGAGGGCAGGCAGGCAGCTCCATTTCAAATTCCAGCTTTTCTTCTGCACCAGCCTCCCCCTACAAGCACATTGAAGTCTCTCTCTGGCCACTGAATGGCTGCAAGAGACAACACAGCTCACCAGACCACCCTCAGGCTGGTCCCCTGTCAGAGTCCTGCCTGTGCCACTCAACTCTTACTCAGAGATGAAAGCCTGAGAACTTCAAGAGTTTTCCAGCACAGCAGAAATGTGGGCTGGTCATCTGCCCTTGGGTAACTCTATAACAGCAACTTGTACAGCCAAGGTTTTAATTTCTTCCCAAAGCATCTACAGTATCTTTTTTTGGTGAGCCCCAGGATTATTTTCATCCTTATTCACCCCCTCTCCATAGCTGTTTCCTGCAGAAAATGTGCACCAACAGCTTAATACACATGCTTGGGAAAGCTTTTCAGGCCTGATCATAAACCTTCCTCAGATATGTTTTCCTCCAGTAATTTCAGAGTCTCTCCAGGTAGATCAGCAAGAAAAGAAAAATTATATAAAAGAGGAATCCTTGTGGCAGTATAGCACCTGACTCCCAGCTGCTCTGGCCTGGGATATTTACTTGAGCTAAATCTTGCTGAATGTTTATCAGAGCTTTCAGTTTCCACTGGGAAATGGAGTTGCTTCTTTCTAGACCCATTAGTCTTAGGCCAGACCCATGTGCTGTTTCTGAGGCATCTCAAGTGGACAAATGAAGCACAGATCTAGTATTCCAAAGAGCAGCTGGCAAGATCCTACAATGAGCAGATGTTCTGCCAGCACCTCCTGAATTGCTGGAGTTCTTAAAGTTGTAAACAGGGTTATCACATTGCAGTGAACTCCAAGATCTCTCTGGATTGGATCCATTTTCCATCCCCTTTGTGGGAGTGATCCAGGAGCTGGATGACTCATTAGCGGCCACTGGCCAGAGCACACAGCAGCAGCACATGTCCTGGGCTTTTATGGGAGCACTGTGTCAGTAGCAGAATATTGTCCTCACTGCACAAACACTGCTATGAATCTCACCTCGTAGCTGCCTCACTGCTGTCCTTACTGAATCTTCACTTGGAAGATCTTGCCTTGCCCCTAAATTTGCTTTGCTCAGCATCTCAAGGATGGGAAATACCAAAGGCAAGGCTGGACCAACGGGTCATGGTCTGTTAGTGGCACATCAAACAATAGAGTCTCAAATGTCAAATGAAAACATGCACCCATGATTCCCCTTTAAATTGTGCATCCTTCACACTGGGCAAGAAATTAAAATATTCACATCCCTCTGCCAAAAAACCTACAACTGCAGGGATGATATGGTGACCTGACCATCTGTCTGAGGTCAGATGAAATGCAGACACTACCACTGCCTTATGGAGGGTCTGTAGGTTAAGTATGTGTTTCATTGTTTGTACCTGTAGGGACACCACCACAGCCTGTCAGCCCAGATGGAGAAGCAAGCTCCTTGGCTCTTCTGCTCTGGCACTTTAAAGGACAGTAAGTAAGGGCAGAGGGTAATGCTGGTTGGTGTAGTTGTGTAGAACTGGCTGTTGAAATCATACTTGGTTTTCAAACCTGCTATTGAAAACACTTCTTGCAGTTGAGCCAGTTCATATCAATTTCTTGAGTACTAACCTCCAACTCAGCGACTAGGAATTCACTCACTTCCTCTTAGAAAGCCTGAGCATAGTAGCTCTGCAATTTCTAAATGTGTGATAATCTTACACCTTTGCTCACAGTCAAGTAATTTCTTGCTTGAAAAGTCTCTTTCAGCTTTTACAACCCATATCCCCAAATACACTCTTATTTTCTCCCTTCTCCATTGCAAAATGTTAGCATCCAGACTAGATGTGTGCCATTCCAGGAACACATGGCTGATAGCTTTTTAGGCTTGGCTCCCTCACTGGGGGAAAACTGCCCAGAGCTGATCTGTCCCACAGTGCTAAGGAGGGATTGCAGCTAAGAAGCATTTTTCAGAGTTACATCCCAACTTTTACAGGCCACAAATAATCAATCTTGCCCAAAGCACCGTAGAAATCTTCTATCTTATGCACAGGATACATGCCACTGAGTTTTACTATTTCTCTGTAATTTCCTCTAAGCCCTTCCTGGTGACAGCAAGGCAGATCCATTCCATTTAGTACAGTGAAGGGAAGAAAAAACAACAACTTCTTTATTGAGGGTCTTCCTCCTGTTACTGCTGCTACCACAGAATGCATTTGAGCAGGTTAAATTGACCTCCACTAGCACCCTGTGCTGCTGAGATAATACCACAGCACCATGACAATTTAGATTGTCAAACCTGGGCTGCCGTGCCAAGGCACGGCCATTGTAGAACTGATTTATGTGACCAAATGGATGTGGTGTGGTTGAATTTGCCTTCAGAAATCACAGCTTTTCCACAAGACCTCCTCCTCTCCCCTCGAGGTCTGCAGTGAGATTTTAGCAGAAGAGATAAGTCCAGGACGAGAGGAAGCAGACCTGACATTATGGGTTTTTTCTGCCATGCAATTTGGGGAAGGCTGAACTGAGAAAAAGGAGAGCTCAGACTCCATGCACTGACAGGAGTGGAAAATTGGCTGCAGAGCAAGAACTGACAGATAATTCTCAATGGAATTCTTTCTAAGGGGGAAGGAAGTTGCTTATGGAATACCACAAGGATTAGCACTGGGCCTGCACAGCTTTTAATTATTTATATTGCATAAATTAGAGCTGGGGAGTAACTGGAGCAGAAAAAAAAAAACTCATTACCTGGCAAGCCAACTCTTCTTCCTCCAAACCACACTTTTGCTCTATTTTATGCCTATTCTCCATTCTTTCTCCCTTTCAGACCTCTACACTTCATCATTACCCAACTTTTTTTTCTATCCTTTTTACTTTCTTTTGCTCCAAGATTGTATGACATGATGCTATGCTCCAATATGGTCTGTAGATATTTTAACTCCACCAGCTTGTGAACTCAAAAGGAGGCACAGTCAAGGCTGCACTGGCATTTTGACTTTTAACCTGCTCATTGCCAATCTTCAGTGATATGCACTTACTTAGAGCCTTGCTGCAGTAGGTCCCTGTGCCCTCCTATAACAGGAGAGTTTTGGCCCCCAAAATCCAAGGAGCCAAGAGCCAGATCTAGGCAGGAATCTCACATTGATCTCTGCGTCCCAAGTTCTGCTCTAGTTATGCCTGAGACCAGTACCTGAGCAGGACAAAGCCCAGACAGGAGTTTTAGTGACTTGTGGCCTGGACAGCCTGAAGGGCTGTGCCCTCCCACTCCAGTGGGCCTGGAACTGGAAGCAGATGGGGGGTCTGCCCAATCAACAACAACCAACACTTTGGATGAGTTTGCTATCCAGGCTAAGTGGGACCAGACCCAGGATGCAGGCTATTTTCAGACTTGCTATGCAAGGAATTTCTGGTGCAGTGACACCTGGGAGGTGACAGAAGACAAGCTCACTTCATGCCACCATCATAGTGGTAGCATAGTGTTGGTTCCAGCTGTGCAGAAGGACATCACCACTTTCAATGGGAATTTTTATTTCCAGTCCCACTGCAATGGGTGTTGGGGACCTGTTCTTTAATTAAAAGAAAGAAGTGACAGGGAACTGGCCACCCCTTGACCTTGCAGAGGTGGGACCTGTCCTGCTTCAATGGGTCAGCTGGCTGATGGAATTGAGGCTGAACAGGAACCACCTGCAGCACCTGATTTCTACCATTCTCTCTCTTCTTTCTCAGCTGAGGAACCATCACTATTCAGTGAGGAAACCAGCACAATCTGCAGCTTCACAGGGTAAGCATGCAGTCAGGAGGAAAAGTCGGGAGCTGTAAATTTTGCAGTGAAAAGGAATCATCTGAGCACTCATTTGTCTCATCTTGCATTTTTCCAACAAAACCCTTTTTTTTTTTTTTAAGAGCTAAACTACAATGCATGAGAAGAAGATACACAGCCTCAATTTACAAGCATATGAACTGCTTTCTCCAGATAAGACTAAAGAAATAAATGTTCAGCCTGGGAGCAACTCCATCAGCTCCTACACAGTCACATTAAGTCTGAATCTGATTCACGGAACAGAAGAAAACAAACAAAGTAACTCCAAAAAGGTCAAACAGCCAAAGAAAGGGAGAGGAGAGGAATGGGAAACCCAGTCAGTGGTTTTCCTCATGTCCTGGACTTCTCACAGGCCTGAACCCTGAACCCACAACGTAAGCACAGACATTTTTCATTGCAAAAAAGGTATTTCAAAGCATTGGGAACTTTGGCAGTTGAGCCTAATTCTGCCCATACAGCCCCCACCAGGAGCCAAAGGGGATCAGTTTCATTGCTAAGGTGGCTAACTAGGATCAGATGAGGACTGAGGTTTGAGGTTGCTTGTCCCTACGCTCTACAGTTACTCATCCAGCAGCAAGGCAGGTAGGAAGTTATGGGATGCAAATGGGTGTTCCCTTCAGACTGACTTTTCCCAGGAAAAGCAAATTCATTGAGGCAAAAGTTTTTCTGGCCCCAGCACACTCTCATCCAATGAAATATTGGCACTTCCACTCACAGGAATGAAGATTTCCATCCCAAACCAATGTAAGATCCTTTTTCTGACAACAGCCAAAACTTAATGCCTCAGAGGAAAGCAATAAACGGCCACAGCACACCGGGCCAATTCTGTGTGGCTAAAAGAAGCAGAGGATTGGGCTATTTCCTTCCTGGCTTCCAGGATGATCTCTTTGCTGATGTCTGAGATCTCATTACTTCCCTCCTTCTCTTGCATGACTGCAAGCACATCTGCATCTGCACTTCACTGTGTTGCAAGCCACCCCGCTTCTGAAATTTCTGGAGTCTGCTCTCCATCCTGCATGCAATGATCCCTGCTGCCACGATCTGCTGCACCAGCCAAACCCCTTGTGTAATCACTGAGGTGGAGAAACAAGCATGTCATGTGTCTATGAGGACACAGATTAAACAAAAATCTCCATGGCTTTGCTCTGCTTGGACAACAACCACATCACCTCCAAGCCCACAGGAGGACTGTACAGTCATCTCAGAGGGTGATGCTCACTTTGTGCCATGCAGTCACAGGCCATAGCCAGGACTTCCTGAGAAACACAACTGGTGTGATGCATGTCTGCTCTGCCACGTGTAATTTTTAACCCAGTTGGTTTCTTTCAACCCCCTTCCATAATGGGAGCTCAGGGTGATAGCCACACACTGACATTGGGGACTGTGGGTCTAAAATTGAATCCTACTCTTATAAGAGAAATGTGATTAGCCACCAGAGCATCTTCATGAGACACCGCATGCTCCTTGAAGGGCCTCAGCCATGGGACTAGTTTCAACAAGAACCTTCTGAGAAAGTAACATGAGCCAGATGTAAGACAAAGCTTTGCAGGCACTCTGGTACCCATTATCCTGCCCTGTCTCCTTCCAACACAGAGCAGAGTGACCTCTTAGAAGGAAGAAGGATGAGGTAGAGCGGTGGAAGCAGTAGCACCAGAGCATATTCAAACTGCATGAAAGAAGAGCCATGCATGGGAAGACACAGCCTGCCCTCCAGTGGCTCATCCCCAGGGCCATGTAGAGGAAGGACAGAAAGCCTCCTTACAGGGAAGTCGAGCTGCAGTGGAAAAGCTTTGGCTAGGAAAGGAAAAATCTTTTGTGTGGAGGCTTAATTACACGCATGATGCGTCCTTTCTGAGGAACATTGAAGAGGGCAAAGTGTTTCCATTGAAACAATAACAGAAAGGGAAAGTTTCCATGACCCTGTTCTCAGGATAAACAGAGGGATGGGTGGCGAGGGCTCATAGTCTATTGTTTGCCGACAGCTTTGCTTTGTATTTCTGAAACCAACCAATCGAGAACCCAGAGGGCCGCCAGACTGCCTGCAAACCCCACCTTCTCATCCCTCCTATTTTACAAAGTGCCTTTTATTTTTAACATTATTCCCCAAATGAACAGGCTTATGCAATCTCACTCATTCTCCATCTGCCCCTCCCCTTAGCAGCTCTGACACCCACAGGCCCTTTCCACTGAGTTGGCTCAAAGGGAAGAGGTCTCAAGGATAGGAAGCTACTGTCAGACATGTGAAAAGGATTCAGAGAGAGGATGCAGTCTGTATTAGGGATCTGGGTGTATCAGGGATCTCACAGGAGGGTGAGAGATTAACTCAGCCATATCAATCCCTATACAGGAGCACCTTCATTTACTACACTACATTTAGGCTCTCAGGCCAGGCTGCCCAAGGGTCACAGGCTTGATCAGGAGCTAATTATCCACCAAGCCAATATCAAACCCCACTTCCCACAGCACCTGAGGTGCTGCACCTCTCTAAGCCCAGATGCTGTTGGGCTTGGAGATGCCTCTGGATTACCCATGGGAACACCAGAAAGCAAGAAAGCTTTGCTGGAGTAAAACAGCTAACAGAGCCTCACCAACAGCCACAGGCAGAATGTAAACTCAGTGCCAAAGAAGCCACAGCCTGTGGGACTTCATCTTAAGCATCCCAACTGCTCTGCTAGGGCTGTCTCTGTGTTCCCCACTGGGGACAGAAAGGGACCTATGCCTCCTTACAAAGAGTCTGGCAGAAGCTGGTAAATGCTTTTGGGTGGCCTCACTCTTTGAGAGAAGAGCATCTCCAGCAGAGCAGAATCAAAGGCATTACAAAGCTTTGTATGGGTGCTGTGCTCTGGGGTGTGTCTCTAGTACAAATCCCTGGAGAACAGAAGTAAAGACTCTTCACTGAGTTTCTGACCTGGCCCCTAGGAAACAGTTCATAGAAATGTTCCTCACAGCCTGGTTTAATGTTCTTGTACCTCGGGGCTGTGTCTGGTGGTCTCTGTCTCTTTGATGGGGTGACAGTTCCCCTCTCTTCCCAGAAGGAAGACGTGATTATGCAATAATGTTTCCATCATCACAGAAGGGGAAAACAAGAAGCTTCCCCATGGATCTATGGCATGGTCGGACTCAGAGCCACTCGGCCAGAGGTCTTACACTGTTAGCAACAATTTGCCATCCCCTCCATGCCTCATTTTCCCAGCAGAGCCCTCTGAATCCTATTGCTCCTGCAGCTGCAATGCTCAGATCCCAGAAACACTGGGATTGACACCAGTAGATTTGTTGCAGCCTCCCTCATTTTGCAAGACTGTTTCAGGCACTCTCATTTCCCTGGGGGACATTATTGATGTTCCCAAACAGAATCACCAGCAGAGACCAAGTTTCTCAGGCTGCCACCCCCTATTGCAGCAGCAAGAAACCAAATGAACAAGCCTTGGCTTCAAGGAAGGGGCTGAGACCATCAGCTCCCTCACACTACCAAGGGAGCTGAGCACCCCTGCCCTTTTCTCCACACCCACCAAGGAGTGGGTGCTGTGGGCATGAAGCAACTCTGTGGTTCAGAGAGCCAACTTCCTGGCAAAGGGTACCCCCAGTCAGGTGGCATCCCAATGTTTGCCCCACTCCTGCCTCTCTGCCAGCCAGACTCCATCTCCCTAGCTGTCACTTTGTCATGTGTCTTCTCATTCCCAGCTGCACTGAGGCTCCTCCATCCACTACCAGGCAGTGGAGCTCACCACAGATTGCTGACCCCCAGTGTCTGCAGAAACATGCCCCATCACTGGGGGGTGGGTGAGAAGAGGTCTTCAGCTCTGTGACAAACACACACACTCTCCAACTCTGATTCTTTTCCCTGCAAGGCTGCCACGGCTCCAAGGAAAGCTCCCTGAACCCACAGAGCAGCTACTGGCTCAAACAACAGCTTCAGGGCCCTAAGCCCAGCTGTGGCTCTGTGCCCCAGCCCCTGCACTCACACACACTTTCCACTTCACACAGATGCTGCTCAGCTAACCAGAGGCCAGGCTGCAGGAGTCAGCAAACCTCCAAAGGCAAGGCCAGGAAGGAAGAAGACTCGAGGGCAGGCAGCCCCTGGCCTGAGCATCCCTCTCAGCAAGGAGCAGCACTGCCTGACAAACACAGGAGGCACCTCTCACTATCTTCCTGATGGTGCAACTTCAAGAACAAACCTCTATCTGCAGCCACTTTACCTCCCCACTCTTGTTGCAGAACAATTTTCAATCAACAACAGTATTTACATTTTCTTTTCTTCCTTGGAAGAACTTTCAGCAGCCTGCTGAAACCCATCAGCCCTTTCCTGGAACTTCAGGTACCTGTTGGCCTCTCTAAGATGGAGAAGACCAGTTTTTTGCTCCTATTTCACCAAAGAGCTGTGAAAAGATTCACTACTTGGAGCTTTGCTCCTCTCTGGTCTCCTAAAAAAATGGCACCGGAATTGAGGCTGAGGGCAGATGCTTCAGCTGGGACCCCTGGAAAGACAAAATAACCATTAGCCTTCAACTCATATTACAGAGAAACACTGTGCCCACGATGCTTCCAGAGGTTAACTGGGAAGAACTGTGGTGGTTATCCTACTTGACAGACTAAAACTGAGCAGCACCAGTGACTCCACATCCTCCTCCCTCCTAGGAAGGACAAGGTAAAATATCTTGCCACTGAGTGAGACACAGCTAGGGAAGCTCTCAACAGATCTGTTTTTAAAGTGCTCACAGCCTCCTTCAAAATAGACAAAATGCAAAATCTGGTGTCTCCCCCCAAACCACCGAAACCTTTTATATACACATATTGCTACCAAGTCTAGCCCAGGATGGTCAAGACTAGTGTTAAGCAGCCCTTTGCCAGCTGGATGCACACCCCAGCTTTTCCTACCTGCATTGTTGTGTCTTCCACAGTTGTTCTTGCTCCAGCATGGCCATTGCTCAGAGCTAAATCAGCAAAGCCTGGGTTTCTCCAGGAAAGCAGCTTGCAACTTGGGCTCTATGCTGAGACTTGAGAAGTGAATACACAGTGACCACCTGAAGCACACTTCTTTGTGTGACCAAGGTCACATTTGAACTTAAACTCTCAAATAAACTCCCTTACAGGGATTCTTCTGGGCTTCTTTTGGTTTATGCCCTACACAAGATGGGCTTCTTGGTCCCTCCCAGTGCCTACCAGTGAGGAATCTTAAGTACAGAACTGCAATGAAAACAGGATGGACTCTAGTGCAAGGGGAAGATTTATTTTGCTGGAGTTGCCTGAGTGAACTACTTCAAATACAGGAAAGGCTGTGAATGCCCCCCAGATCTCAATGTCATTTACCAGCATGCCTTCCCCTCCACTCCATGAGTGGAACCTGTCCAAGTTTGCAGCTGCTTGAAGGTGACTGGGTAAACATACAAAATACCACTGCAAAAAAAAAAACAACTAAGCAAATAAAATTTTGAAACATGATGTAATTTAGCCAGCACAGTCACAGTCTCAGTGTAAGCTCCACCAAAGGGCAACCAAGAATCTGGAAAGGAAAGCAGAGCTTGCTCTCATCTGCAATTTCACAGAGCCTCTAACATTAGAAGCAAAAATGAAATCCCCAAACAGGCGAGAGGTGAAAGCCCTGCATTGTTTTGTCCAGTTTTTGCTGAAGCCTCTAAGAGCAGGACAGAAAAACCCCACCATTTTGAGTCCTGACAGCAGACTTTTTTACAAGAGGGTGTTTTTTCTTTATTGGACTGAGCACCAGCAATGGGAAACACAATTCATGTTGATCTTTACCGGGAAGGCCATGGAATGAGTGCTTGGCTGGCTGGAGGGCTGACACAGATCATAAAGGTGAACACAGGAACCCACTGGCCCCACACTGAGATATGAAGCAGGAGAGTTCTGTTCACCTGGGGTTGTTATCAGGCCGTGTTTCCTAATCCCCTCTTCACACATTCTCTCCCTGCTCAGATGAGTGAGGAATTGTACATGGGGTTATCATAACTTAGCTCTCAGAAATGAGATGAGCTACCTGTGCTATCCAGGACCTAGCCTGGTAAACAAGTAAAGAAGTGTGAAATCCAGGTTTCTGCCCTGTTCTCACTTGGGCAGGTAACTCACCTTGGTGCTAAAAGAATTGCAGATAATCTGCAGCTACATCCCCCTCCTGATGTGCAAACACAGCAAGGGGTTTAGATATTCCCTCAGTGATTCCCCACAGCTTATCACCATCAAAATGTCTGCCATGTGTCTGGGCTCTCAGACATCCTCTGCTGTATCACCACATGGTGCTGCTGCCCAGGGGATTTAGGGGCACCATTCCAAAGCAAACACTTGCTTGGCTTCATAACAGTATCTTTGCAAGATAAATCACACCGCTCCCTGCCTTCCCCATCCAAGAACAGCATTTATAATCAGAGCTTTTATTTTGCAAAGCAGAGCTACACCCTGACCTCAGAGGGAAGGAGGAAGATGCTTTCTCTCTCCTGGAAGGAGGTCTGTTCCCAGTCTCAGTCTGGAATAGCATGGATGAGTTCAGCAGGGGCAGCATCCAGTGCTGAGAGGAACGATCCCTTTGACACAGCCCATTTGAGGTTTGGGGTGAGGAACAGCAGTGGGAAGGAATTAAACACCATAAAAACGTAAAAGGAGTGCTAAAGACACACACTGCCATTTAAATAGGTCGGCATGATTAAAACCTGATGTGTTGTAAGATCTTATGGGCATCTCATTAAAAACCTATTACTTAAAAAACACAGCTTAGATAGGAATGTTGTTAAAGGGCAACTTAAAATAAAACTGACCATCTGGTCCTCATTAGGCAATTGTCTATAACCACCATGTTATTATAAAATCCACTGTGTGCTCCACATCTGCTTATCTCTGCTCTCCCTGCCTGCCCCTAAAAGGGCAACATGGGCTGAGACTGAGAGTCTGGAAGGAGCATGATCTGGGGGAGATGGAGGGGGTCTACGCTGGTGTAGGATTTCTAGGTGATAGTGATCAGCTCTTCCCACATTACAGGTCTGTCCATGCACTCCTTATTATGTTATTTTTCTTCTCTTCTATCCATCCTTGCATGGTATTTCTGTGGCAGTATCCACATTTTTTTTCTGTCTCCCAGTGTGAACCACCCAGGTTTCTATCTCACCCCACTTTCAGCTTTGGCCGGTGCCCACAGCAGACATAAAGCACACTCAGTTAGTGAGCCCCATTCGACCAGGAACTCTGGGTTCTTTCACCCCAGCCACAACAGCATGATCCTAGGACCCATGCCCTGTGCTGCAGCTCCACACCACAAAAGCACGGAGTGGGTCAGCATCAGAAGAGGAACATGAAAGACCAGAACCCACCTCCAGTTAGTGCTAGACTGATAAGTCCAACATTTCCTGGAGGTGTTGCACTCTGACGTGGTGTTTAGAGAACAAGACAGACCTCACCAGACATTCCTTGTCCCAAGACAGCTCTGCTGGAATAACATACCAAACCTGCATGTAGAACTATCAAGAGTTTTTGTCAAAAATATTGCAGGAAATCCTACTTTAACACAGGAAATCCTACAAGTATGTTAATACTTTCTACACAGAAAACAAAAATAATCAACACCAAAAGAAAAAATCACCAAAAATACCCATATATGACCAGGCTTTGTGCTTGTTATTGGCAGAGTTTAGGGTGAAGGAGCTTTGTAGGAACAGCTGAAGGACTTTCCACCCACGGAAGGTGTCCCCAGAGAAGCTAGTCCTCTGGACTATGTCCAGGAGCAGGGCCACATACTGACCAGTTGACTGAACAATCCCAGAGAAGGCAACCAATTAATCAGTCCCAAGTTCATACAAAGAATTCAGTCAGGAACAATTAAGAGGCAAAAGATGAGCTACAATCCACATCAGAAGACAGATATGGGATAAAAGTTACCTGGAGAACAAGTTCATTCTGTCCAGAAGTCAGGATCAGAAGCAAGACTACAGCCAAGCACACTCACAACACAGAAAAGGACTAAACACCCTGGGACAAGCTGAAATTGGGCTCCTGGGGCGCGGCCCGAGGGTGTGGGTGGAGGTCCCAGGAGGAGTTAGGGTAATTAGTGTCCATTAGTACACTGAGGGAGATGCCAGAAGAGCTTCTGTACCAAGAGAGGCCAGAGGCAGGGGTATTGTGAGTGGAGGAGTGATTTCAGCAAAGGACTAAAGTCTGCACTGGAACAACTCACAAAATCATTTCAGTATAATAAGCAAGCCCTCCAGCTAGACCTGTAAGAGACAACCACTTGCCTGACTTGTCATTAATGTGCTTTGTCTGACCCTCCCCACAGAACACAGCTAGCATGCTGTGCTAAGCTGAGGAGTGGGAACACACTTCCATGGTGCAGCACATTAGTCCATCCAGCACACACAGGATCAAACCAACAGGGACTCTTCCTTTCATGGACCTTGGACTCAGGAAGCAGAGACATGGCCACTTTCAATGTCTAATCCATCTTTCCAGACCCAAGGATGGGGCTTTCTCTGAGAGGCAAGGTTCAGAGGAGCCATTTGCCAGACTCAGCACTTTCTATCCAAAGCACAGGCAGTTCTGATCAGGAGGAACATGCAGGTAGTCCAGAGACATGGCGTGTGAGCTTGGAAGCCCTAGGAAACACTAGGGCAAATCCTACCAGCAGTGGTGGAAAGGCAGGTTTCCAAGAGAGACCCAACAATGCTCTTGTCTTTCTTACAGTGGAAAGGAGAAGGATGGAAACAGACGCTTGTCAAGTAGGAGATTTTTGTAGGAACAACATCCTGATTCCATGCTTTTTTGGACACACAAAACAGGTTTTTCTGGAGTTTTCATCTTGCCTCCACAGGGAAGAAGTCAGTTATTTGCAGCTTGCTCCAAGTATTCACCCTGACACTGTGCTCTGTGTTTACCACCAAGGTACACCTCCTGTCCCCAGGCTCTGGAGAGCAGGGTCAGATGCTGTTTAAGGAACACAGGAACATGTGTGTATGTTTGTTTGTTTGTTTGTTTGTTTGTTTGTTTGTCATTGGGATGTTGTGAAGGCTGCTTGGTTTGTTTGTTTGTTTCTGAAATCTCCCAGGGGAAGTTTCTGGCAGAAAGCACCTCCTGAGCAAGCTTGGATCAGGGTGTGCTTTGGCTGGGAACTGAGGAGATCTGCGCATGAAGAAACAAGAGGTGAAGAGGAGACGTATGAGGCCAGAGGGCTAAGGATTTGGCTTTGCTATGTAATGTGCTCATCAGGCAGGGACAAAAACAATCAGAAAATCAGAAACAAGCTTTGCCCACAACACAGCTCAAACCTCAGCAAAAGCCATTGAAAATATTTTCATTTCAATTTTCTGTCACTATTGGGCCTCCTTGTGTGTTTTATGTGACAGGCACTACTCTGGCTCCCATTGAGATCAGTGGGAAGCAGCCTACTTTAGCCTGGAACACTGGGAACCCCCTGCTTTGAGAGAGACTGAGAGATGCTAATGCAGCCTAACATCTCAGAGATCTTGGATGTGGTTTTCTCTTGGAGTTGCATCCAAGGCAATTAAAATTCCCTACAGGAGCACCTGTCAGCCAGCCTTACCTCTGCCACTTGTTGGGCCATTTCTGCAGGGACTTTTCCCACAAAGATACCCCCAGAGCTCCAAAATACGCCTGATGGGGAAATCTCCAGACAGAAGGGAGAGCCAGAGGGCTGGCTCATTGCTGTCACAACAGCCAAAGAAACATGCTCTGAGGCTGCTGAGCTATCACAAAGCCATAGGAGCTGTGGTGAGCTGCAGTTTTCATGCAGGCTGGGTCTGCAAGCCACCTCAGCTGACCATGTCATTGGTTTCAGAGTAGTTGGACATGTGGAAAATAGAGCTGCCTTTCCTGTTCAGTGTATCCCTTGGGATGAACGAATATTGCACAGATCACTACAAAGAAATCTTTCTAACGAGATGCCAGGTCCCATCTGCTCTGGGAGAAATCACACTCCTGCATTCAAAAAATGCTGATGGAAGTAACAGATGATGTACTAATGATCCTTGGAGCTTTTAGACAGGTTTACTTAGGAAACCAGGCATGTGAGATCACATTGTCTTTTAGTCTGCCAATACATTTGTCTGGGTCCTTCCTAATAGCTTTTTAACTCTCAAGTCAGTTTTAAGAAAATATAACAGAGGAGTATAAGTCTCCAAAATAGAAACTTCCTCTGAGTTTTATGAAAATGATTGACCAAGTGGAAGAAAAAAAAGAGAAAAGTATAGGTCTAATAAAAACACCTATTGGTGCATGAGCTCAGCTCTTTACAGGGCTTCAGAGAATCCACAGAGATGCTCACCTTAAAGCTGCATTAGAAACAAAGCTTCCTCAGTTTTCCCACTCACGCAATTATTTAGGACAACTTTAGGCTTCAAGTTTTCCATAACTGGGTGTCCTTGCCTCCTTTATCATACTATTTTCACATATGTATGTGCTCGTTGGTATAGATTGTGTTTGAATAGTGAGGAAAGACACATAGCAAGTGAATGGAAGCTGCAAACCCCAGTGCCCAAGGGATCAGCACGGTGTCAATTTCTGTAGCTAACACAGGAACACTAAAGCACAACTCTCCTGGCAGCACCTGGCGCCACCACATGCCTGGGGAGGTACCAGAGCACTTATGCCAAACAGAATTCCTTGCTTGTTTTTAAAAGGGCCTCAAGGCTCTCCCCTTCCCAAGAGCTCTCTTTTCACTGGTCACATCAGTGGTTTGGAGGACAGGTGTCTGCAGTTCACTCCAGAGGCTGATGCAAGAGGAGATCCACCAGAGTCAGCGCACAGGCGCAGCCAGTGAGGATTACTCAGTCCCACCTGCTGTGCCTCATCACACACCCGATACTCTTCATGTGTTAACGTCTGGAATGCCACCTCTGCTACTTTATCCTGGGCTTCCTTGCCCAGCTATGCCAGGCACAAAAAGCCTTTTCCTTCCCTGATCTCCTTCTGGACCTGGCACAAATATGTGGAAAGAGAGGGGAGGATATGAGATACTAGTTTTCTTTTTCCTTTTCTTTGTTTTTTTTTTTTTTTTTTTTGTGTCATCTAAAGATTTCCGTGGTGAAAGATGCTCTGTCAGTGTGTGCTGTCAGTGGTGTAGTGTGGGGCTAGCTGTGAACAGACGGCGAGTTGTGGTCACTGTCCCTGGCCAGCTGGGAATTGCACATCTCCTATCATATTTATTGGTCACACATATTCTGTCACCTCCCCCTTTCTATTTACCCATTGTCCAGCTGCTGTCTCTCGTCTTTTAGATCGGACATGGAGATCCAATTAAGATGATTATAGCCATGTATGAGCCTTCAGCTGCCTCCTAATATACATAGTTGTAATAGTGTTTGCGTGCTCATTTCCATTCAAAGGCATTGTCAAACTTGACTTTTTATGTTGATTTACATAAGCAGAAAGTCAGAGATCCACCCAAGATTCAGCAGCCCTAGGAAAATGGATTTAAGGAGCTGTAAAGTACAGATTCACACCACAGGCAGTGAGGTACCCTGAGATATTCTGGGCCCATCCAGAGTCTGATGATGAATGGATCAGCCTGAAGATCCATTTCAGAAACCCTCTGAACCTTTGTTAAAGTATTCTTACAACATTATACATCAAAACCAGTTAAGCAAACTCCTAGAGCAACTCAAAGAAAATACTCATTTAGCCTGTTATGAAAACTATAAAAAAAGTAGAAAAGCATATTTCATATTATTTCCCTTTAGAATCAAACAACAAATTGGGAGATGTTATGATTGCTTCCATTTGAAAAAATGATTACACAAGTGCAATATATTCTTGATGATACCTTGTAAACAATTTTTGTCTGATTTTTCTTAAAATTCTAGTTTCCTTTAATAGCAGTGGTAACAGTGGCATCCCATTTTATTGATGAAAATTCCCTAAGTTAGTTCCCTATGTTCCTGTGAATTTTGATCCTAGAAGGCCTTATATCTTTCTTTGCTTCTTTGCAGGTTATATCCTCACTGCACAGGTAATTCAGAAGTTGTCTCAATTTTAGCTTACTTTCTCTATTCCATTTCTACAGGAAAAAAATCCTGGACTTGGGTTTGGAGGTGCTTTGAACCTGGACAGGCTTAGCTGGCTGAGGTGTTCATAAGAGCTTTGAAGCAAAGGATCTGACAAAATCACAAGGGTGCTGATAGTCCTCTCATCCATGTTTTCCCACAGTTGTTCCTGAAGGACTGACAAAATTCTTCTGAAATGAACAAAGCAATGGGGGAAAAGATCAGAGGAGCTGGTAGGGATTCACCTGCCAATAGAGTTATGAAGAAGTTGGGGTGATGTGAGCTGCATCTTTCACTCTGCTTGACATACCACCTAAAGCTGGAAGACTTTTTCCCAAGGCAGCCAGTCTTCTGGCATGCCCAGATCCCCTATGGCCAAGAAATGTAGACTGAACCTCTGAGGGCTGAGGTGCAAGACACTTTTATGGGAAGTCTGCAGTCAGGAGATGGTAATAGCTGTCCAAGTAGATATTCCACTCCATAGCTGGGAAAAACTGAACAGAGTGTGATGCTGGATCCAGGACAATCCAGAGACATCTGGATTAAAATATACAGAGGTATTTATCTCTGGCTGTCTTCACATCAAGATTTCACATCACCAATATGACCCAAGGACAGGTGATGCTAAACCTCCACCACTTCAAATGCCACTTCTTGTAATACATGCAAAAAACAAAGCAGATGACTTTCTAACAGCCACTGGAGCACCTCAGCCTGGATGTGTCTGAGCACTCAGGAGCCATGTGAGCACCTGCAGGAGGAATCTAGCAGCAGAAAGCTGTTTAACAAAAGTGCAGCAATGAAAAATGTTCAGGTGCATTGCAATCTGAAGGAAGAGTACCTGGAGGAAGAGACAAGCACTCTTCTTCCACACCACTAGAGTTTACAAGTCCCTCAGCCTAGACCCAGCTTATTCTTGCAAGCTCACTTTGGACATTGTGTGGGTGCAAGGAGGACAGTCAGCATTTGGCCATACATGAGCATACCCTGGAAATTCAGCTGTGTAGGAGCAGCCAGAAGTTATCCGTGTCTGTGCTACTCTTGCTGTGCGCAGGCAACCTGCTCACTGCATCCCTGCAGCTTCCTCTCTCCATCCCGGGAGAGCGGAGGAGAAGGGGGAGATGTTTGTTTCTCCCAGTCATGCTTTGGAAGCTGCATTGTTCCCATGCACGGCAGTCCCCTCCCGCTCCGCCAGCCCCTCCCCAGGGTTGCCCCTGGTGGCCACAATAAGAGGTTAGTCAGCCTATTTCAATTAGTGGCAAACCGTGTGGCGTGACTCCAGGGCCTCCATATGTTCATAAGTATATGCAACCACACTTTCCTTGACGCATTCCTCATTCCAGGGAAAGGCCACATCTCCACAGCTTGCTGGCACAAGTCACACAGGCAACTGCAGAAGAGATGGGATAATAAACACACACTCACATATATACACACACAAATACGTAGGAAAACTTGGCACCCTCCCACCCTCTCCCGTGTTGACTGCCACATGGTCCCCATCAATTTTTGTCAGAGCCAGCAAGCCAGCCAACCGCTCACAGATGCTGACAAGGCAATTTCAACAGCTGAGGGACTTCTCTGCTTTCCTCCTCCAACACGTAGTATTTTGGTTGACTTTTTTTTTTAAAGTCATCTGCTGCTGGGAGACATTCCCCTGCCCGTGGCAACACCATCTTCCTGGGTGCTCCTTGGCCAGAGTGCCCCTCTCTGCACCTGAGGGCCAGCAGGTTCCACTTCCCCCTGTGTGGAGATGGGGTCTGAAAGCAAAGAGGTCATAAGAATGTGCTATCTCCACCATCTCAAGCATCCCCAGAGGAGAATGAAGATCTTCCAATCCAGTTGCTGCCATTTCCCCCAGTATTGGCTGTAGGAGTGCAGATTCTGTCTACTCCTCCTCCCTGAACACAGCTGCTACCTTCAGGGGGGTTAGAGGGTTAAGGACACATCTCAGTGTCCAAGAGATCCTCTCGTAAGGGGCTCGTTCTTCCATGTCATGTTTTCAGGGCTTTCTGCAGGGAGTTTGTGTCTAGAGTCAAAATCAGGCCTGAATTAATGAAGACCTCCAAAAAGCTATTTGACACATTTTAGCAAGTGTGCTAATAGTTAATGACACAACACACACTAAGCAATGGCCCCTAGGCTTAGGTAAAGGGCAGGAACTGTGCTCAAGAGAAAGGAACACACAAGTGCTTGGGAGAGGAAACAGAAAGCAGTGCTGGCAGAATGAGGCAATCAATGTCAGTGAAATCCTGGTCCCACTGAAGCCCTGGCAAAATCTCTTGATTGCTCACTTAGACCCTGTTTTTGGGGAAGCTCAAGAACACCAGTTTGACGTCATGTAGGCTGGCATTTTCAGTCCCATGAGAAGAGACATTTTTGTGTCCAGGGCCTGAAGGTTCTCACATATCACCTGTACAAATCCCTCATATCTGACTGGTTTTGCCTAGCTCAGTCCTACCTCAGGTCAGGAGAAGGGTCTGTCTTTGAAATGTGGTTCAGCACAGGGAGAAATCCCCTGGTCAGGCACTGTCATCCACCCAGCTCTTCTCAACACAGCTGTGGGGCTGCATTTTGCAGGCAGGAACACACTGCTTGCTCAGATGCCCAGCAACATCTGTGCAGACAGTGAGACTGACAGGCACATGGTGGGATGGGAAACAGAGGGAGAGCAGGACTGGAGGGACTGGGAATTTAGGTGAACCATTTCAGAAAGCAAAGTCCATCAAGACTTTACAGCTGTGGTGCACATGCAGCTTTGGCAAAACTATCCAGCTAGCACATGAGCCCTCATCTTCCTCCACCCCAGCCTTGTGTCAATAATGGAGAGCACAACTGAAACCTCTCTCTTCATTGCTTACTGTCAGGTCATGTAAGGCCTTGCCCTGCAGTCAAAGAAACCACACTGCTCAAGCAGCCCCATTTTTCAGAGCTGAAGGCAGCTGAAACAAGGAGATACTTGAGAAAATAATGAAGTTCAGTGGGTGGCTCAAGTCTAGATGGGGTCATGGATTGAGTCAGGGCAATTAGGAGGAAGTGCTCTGACCACAGGCACACATTGCCTGTCACATCCACCAAAAGACACGTCTTCTGACATGAACAGGGATGTTATTAGCTGTTCAGACCCTGAAAACCATCCAAAGTTGATGAACCTTTTCCAAACCACCATCCTGGGCACAAGATGCATCATCAGAGGATTCCCCTATTCCCATAGTATTGTGCTGCTCATTTCTATGCATCATGGTATTTCTATCCCTCTCTCAGAAACCCCAGGTGCTGGTCACAAATGATGGCAGGAGAAGGGACAAGGAGCCCTTGGAGCTTGAAGATTGGCGCTTGAGACTGCAAGCTTTGGGAATTGGGCTAGGCAGCCTGGTCTCACAGAGCAAAATATCACCATTTCCCAGGATGCACAAAGTGAAAGATTTTAAGGTGCTGGGGTGAGCTGAGGAATTGTAAACCCTTGCAACGCTGTGTTTTGTTCAGTGCTCTGTCTGGGATTAGGATGGCATGTAGAAACTTGCCCATGGCAGGGAGAGGGAGTACAACTGGAAAAGGAGCTGAAGAGTGAAATCCATGAAGATTGTCAATCCACAGGACTTAGGCAACTTCCTCAGGCTCTCTGATATACTGCCCACTGCAAATACAGCTGTCTCATCAAGTCAAAATCAGGTGTATCAACTGTGATTTGAGATGGAAGAGCAGGGCAGAGGAATCTGACAAGAATCTGTCTCAGAGAGTGCTGGCAAGTGACCATGGGAAGTACTGTTTCATATTGCAGCTGGCAATGAGATCCATGCTAGAGGGAACTTACTGCTCTTACCACTGTTTAGGATTTCCACTCCTCTTCCTGAGCATGGATTCTGCACTGGAAATGAAAGAGAGAGATCCCAGATTATCCCAAAGAGTCTTCCAAAGAAGATAAAATGATGCTGTGATGTGGAACCTGTCCCCTGTGTCTCACTCTTGAGACATTCTTCCTCATTCCTGCCTGCACATGTGGGAAGATCAGAAAACCAGCAAAGGAAACTAGAGAGAGTTTTAGAGAAAACACAATTTTTCTCAGATTCATCCCAAATGTGTAGGGAGCTCTCTCTGTCCCATATTTCCAAATGACCAGTGACTTCAAGACCTCGCTGCTGCCTCAATGTCTGGGGTGAATCCCCATTGCTGCTCTGTAGTTTAACAGCAGACACATGGTCCAAGAATGCATGGACTTCTATTGGCCCAAGTCTTTCTCCAGTCAGAAATACTTGCATCCTTCTGGATCACAGCTGACAGCAACAAATATCCTCCCTGCAGATGCAGGGAGGGAGGCAAAACATAAGGAATAATTTGATTTCTGAATTTTGCCAAACTGATCTGAGGCAAATTGTCTCTACATCTGCTAGGTCAGAACTAAAACCTCATCATCAGTTTGAAATCTTACTTACTGGCCATGCCTGGGTGGCTGGAGCTGTCTGCAGAACAGGGGCATGCAGACAGTTGGAAAGACATCCAAGCAGAGCTCAGGGAGAGATCTTGAGTTTCACTGTTGGTTGAATAAAATGAGCTGATTTTGCCAGTTGTCAGGCAGCAATCACAGCACTGATGAATGACAGAAATAACCAAGTTCTTTCTGCAGCCAAATTCCATGACACCTCCACAAAGTTGACTTACACCATCCATCATGACATCTGCTGATGTCCATGGGAAGGGGAGAGGGTGGAGCTCTCCAGCCCCCCCTGGGTTATTTTTACAGCTGGGAAAGGAGGTGGTGAACCTAGACAAGAGGGTTGGAGACATTTCTAAGACAGCTCACAAAAGCTGTGAAACGAGAGCCAGAGCTTAGAAGGCCCCAGATCAGCAGCTTCAAATGTGTCACTGGCAATGAACCCAGAAGGGCCGTATTCCCCAGAAAGGAATTTCCCTGGTTCTGCCCAAACAGACAAATAAAATCTCCCAGAAAAGTACTTGTCACCCACTGGTGTGGAAAGTTGAAACAGATGCTTAGAACTCAGAAGCATCTCCAGCCATGCTGGAGGACACAGCTTCAGGGGGTAAAGGCAGGACACTGGGGCACACAGACCACCTCTGACATGCAAACCTTTTGCCTTCACGGACACGAGACTTCTGGAAAAGACGCAACCAAGCAAAGACGATGGAGCTGTACTGATTTATATCAGATGAAGATGGGTCTCTTGAAAATCAATTCCAGGTGAGCTGTGTGGAGCTGCCCAGAAGCTGTTTGCCGGTTTCTCTCTCTCTCTCTCTCTCTCCATTCCCTGTTGCCAAAATGCATTGAAGTGAAGATTCACAGGCAGCACAGAATGGTTCCCTCAGGAGGAGTCATTCCACACATGCCTTCCCAATAAGCAGAGTGGCAGTGTTTAGAAACCAAATTGGTCATTGCTGGCAATTGTAGAAACAGACAAAAATAGCAGAAAAAAAATTTCACAATTTCCTGCATATTTTTCCCAATTGTTCCACAAAAAAACTGTTGGGTTATCCAAAAGAGAAGAATGGCTTAAACAAGCAAAACATCAGTAATCACCTGCTTTGCTAAGTGTTTGTAAATAACATAAGCTGCTTTTCTTAGCCAAATGTCATTCCCTTCCACAACCATCACTCCCTTCTCCCAGTTACTCACTGTGACTAATGGGAGGGAAAAGAGATTGTTGTCCTTTTTTCTCCCCAGTGGATTTTAACCAAAAAACTTTCATTTCAGTTGGAACACACTCTCCTCGCCTCCTCTTTGCCCCCCCAGGATGGGTGACACCATCCTGTCTGCAGCACGAAATCCCTTGGCTTTGGTCACTTAAACATTCTACAAAAGTAGAAGATAGTGTCTAAGTCCCCAGTGGCAAACTGGGAGTGGTGAGACAAGACCACTAAGTTTGTAACACTTCTCCAAGATGGCCAAGGTTCCTCAGCACATCCTTCATCAAATTCTCAGTTCTGCTAATTAAGCTATCAAATTCGTGTTGGAGGGGACAGTTGTTTATGTTTTGGGGTTTTTTTTCAGGGCTGTAGATCTTGCCAGTAAAGTCTTTAGAATAAGAAAAGAAAAACCCTCTGAATCACTGCCCAGAAACTCAATCCCAAAAGCCTCCTCCCAACCTCTGTTTACAAAATTATAAGCTTTCTTTGTCCAAACCATTTTCCTGTTACAATAATATTCTTCATTTTCTATCTGACTTTTTTCTGGTGCATGGAAAATGTGATTTCATTGTGAAAGGATTTCTTATGAATCAATACAGCAAAGAAATACAGAGATGTTTGCAGTAAATCACTCTCAAAGTCGAGAGACATAGAAAATGAGTTACAAGAAAAAGTAGATAATCCCAAGCCATTTCCAGATGGAAGGAAGTTATATTTTCCATACAGTGTATCTGGTTTTTGTGTCACAAAACATGCTGGTATTTATTTAACGTATTTTTTCTTTGTACCGTGGAGTTATGATTATATTAAATGAGTTTCCAAAAATGACAAACATTGGCCTGGTTTAGGTAACAAATGGAAGAATTGAGACACTGAGTTCAAACCAGCTAAGGCTCAGCCCCTGTGGAAGTTAAGAGCCAAGTCCAGCAGCAGAATGTTGACTTCCATCCCCTGAGATGCCCTCCACTTCTGGGACAGTAATGACAAGGGGAGAGGTCCAATTCTCCAGTGCTTTGCAGCTTCTTTCACCCACTTCCCTGTGGCTAGCAGGGATGACATTTGGAGCTAGGCTGGCTTCTCCCCTTCAGTGAAGTGAGCTGTGTCATCACCATCTCTTCAGAGAAGGCTTGGCAGGACTGAATGCCCAGCAACTGGAGGAAGCCTCTGGATTGCTGACTTCTTGGAAGCACTGGACAGGGATCAGCCTGTCTGAGCCACACTTCAAACTGGGTGTGAGGTACCAAGCTCTTCTCCTAAAGGAGAGACATCTGAGAGGCATTTAGAGAGGGAGTCATTGTGGCTGAGGGAGGCTGAGTCACATCCTCCTGGTGGTTCACTCATGCAGTGACCTAAAACATAGACAGGTAAATAAGGGAACTACATCCCCCTTCCAAAAACTCACTGAGACGTGAAAATCTGGTGAAAAATCATGGAATTGTGGTTCATCAACACTGCTGGAGTACAGCATCCTGCAAGGCCACTGAGAAACCTATGAGTCTAGTAGATACAACCCCAGACATGCAACCAAACAAGCAGCCTATAGAGAAACAAAAGTAAAACCAGACTCTTTAAACTGAGTCTAGCTGTGGGCAGACAGTATAGGAAAGCTCCTGCGCAGACAGCTGGGGGTAAAATGTTCTATAAAGAGGAGAGAGATCTTGAATTTTAAGAACTGGTGAGGAAGATCATTGTGGAGTTCACATAAATAAAGCAGTGTGGGTCTAGGCTGCCTGTGGCAGTAGCCCATCTCCATCCAGGTTGGAAGGTGGTTGGGTGCTGACCCAAGAAGTCACTTCCACTCTTGCTGGTGTTTTCTGCCTCGTTGTACTTAAATTTCTGGCTCTAACAGAGCAGTGCAGCTCTG
The DNA here is from genome assembly GCF_027477595.1 of Haemorhous mexicanus. NCBI lineage: Eukaryota > Metazoa > Chordata > Aves > Passeriformes > Fringillidae > Haemorhous > Haemorhous mexicanus. Next base: position 15,203,513 of record NC_082348.1, read on the forward strand.
TGGTCATGTCTCACATGTTATTTAGATAAAGTGCCAAGAAAAAAGAGCAGGAATCACACAAGCCAGCTAGACAGGAGGATGAGGAGGGTAGTACAAGAGATGATTTCAGGGAGTAGTTGATGTTGCAAAGCTCCCCTCCTTCACTATCCAGTTAATGCAACATTCACAACAAACCTGTTGCTGGCTGTTCACAGTTTTGTGGAACTGGGTAAGGACTACAAATATTACATAGAGATGCTCCATAGAACTGAGCATAGGAGGAGCTGTGTCTTCATTAGAGCCCCTGGCTGTTCCCCTGCTCTGAATTCCTAATCCTAATGGCACTGACAGGAGGTGGGACCCAGAGCCGGTGGTTATAAGGGTTTCATGCTCAATGAAATGTCCTGAGGGCATGACCAGGTCCTGAGCTCCTGCAGGTCACTGGGCGGGGAGGAGCACACCCTTTTCCATGGGGCGACAGTCTTTGCATTTGCGATGGCTGGGCTGCCTCTGAGGCTGCCAGAGCTCTGTGTGACCAGCTGCCTGCTGGGTTTTTGGGTTCCCATCCCCCCCCCCCCCCCAGGAGAAGATGGCACTCTGGCTATTCCAGCCCGCTCCTGCCCTTAAAGACCCGACATTTTTTCTAGTGTGTCCAATAAATACACCAATGTATAAGAGGAGCAGCACCAAGCCTGGAAAGCTGGCGCAGGCCAGAAGAAGTGCCTACAGGAGAGGAAGTGTTTGTCACATAGACACGCACCCACACAAAGCTCCATTAGCCACGCTGTTTGCAGTCATCTTTGGGTGGCTGCTCCCTTCTCCTGCTGCCAGCGATCCCATCGGTGGGGACCGGCCGACCTCTAGTGGTGCGAGCCCACGGTGCCGGCAAGGAGGAGCAGGGAAGGAGCCTGCCTCCAGCACACCCACCGCATTCTGCGTGCATGGGTTCCGTCCCTGAGTTATAAAAAATCCCACAGAACTGGAGAAACCAAAAAGGGTGGGGGAGCATCCGGGAGACCAGAGGAAAGCAGCCACAAAAGCTCAGATTTCCAGTGTCACCTTGGGACTTGTGTAACCAAACCCTTCAGCATCTCCACCACAGATGTTCCCCAAGGACTAGTGGCTCTGAGAGGACATTTAGTTAAAAGGAAGTTGAGAGAGAGAACAGAAATGGGACAGCAGGATGCTGACTTCGCAGGGGGCTTGTGAGACCAGGATGATTATATTTAGGGTCCCTGAGTTCACATCCCTTGCTCTGTATAATCACTTTTCTTTCCTTCATGTAGCAGTTTCTGAAGAGGGGGCGTCTCCTAGCTCTCATCAGTGTGAAGAGGAAGGAAGCCAGGAATGAGCACCAGAGCTCTGAGAAACCTCACAGCCAAACATTTTCTCCTGTCTGGAAGGTATTTAGGATCTCCCTCTGAGAGGGGCTGAGGCTGGAGCTGGGGGTCTTTGGGAATGAAGGACAGCCCTTGCTTGGCTGAGGCAGAGAGCAGCCTGACGGGGCAAGGCTGAGGTTTCTCTCACGTGGAAGTGTGAGCCATAAAGACGTGTGAAACCCTATCTCCAGTGCTATCCATATCAAAGATTTCAAGGGGGCTGCTTTAAAATAGGACCTTGGCACAGGTTCCTGCTTCTCCTCACGTCTTACTGAGCGGCACTCTGCCAAAATGTCAGCTTGGCTACTCCACATGTCCCAGATATCCCAGGCATGTCCTACAAACCTTTCCGGTGCTGCCAGGGAGATCGCTGCCTCCACAAAAAGCCTCTTCTCACAGCTGTGGAGGGTCCCAGTGGCCCCTGAGCACCATTTCCCCATCTGAGGAGCAAGAGGAGCGTCTTCCCTGGAGTGCCACAAACAAGAGCTGAGAACATACATTAAAAGGTCTCTAAAAACAGCATTAAGCAAATTGTCCACAGGGACAATTGCAGGGACTCATTTTTTCCCACCCACCCTGAGTGAGCACAAGTGAGGCATCTCCTAGAGACCCTGCAGAGTACCACAGTAAAACCCTAGAGGGACCACAGAGACCTCCCTCATGTCCTGAGATCAATCCAAGCCGTCTCAAAGGGAGAATAGCCATAACGATTTTCTCCCATTCCACCCAGGCTTTCCTCCTTGTTTTTGCCCTTTTCAACCTAGTGCACTTGCAAAATCCAAGCCCAGAGAGGGAGCCCACAAGAGCAGAAGCCTTTCAAGATTACCCCAAGGCTAGTGGATGAGTGTTTTCCCCCTGCTCTCCCAGCTGGAGGAACAGGCAAGATTGATTCAACAAAGATACCCAGCAGCACTGGAAAAACTGAGATCTCAGCAAAGCCAAAGGCGTTTGCTAAGCAACTCCTGTTAGGAGAGTGCTCTCACACAGCTGCCCCACAGACAGCCAAGACAGCGAGGTGCCTCAGCAATAAACCACTCTTCTCTCCCCCTCCAGCCCTCTGGAGTGAGTGCAGTGCATCCCAGTAGAGCTGCGCTCTGCCAGGGCCGAGGTCGCTGCTGCTCTCTGCTTTGATTCAACACAATGTCCCCTCCCACATGCTGTTTTCATTAGAGCCTGGATCTTCTGGCAAGGGCACTGTGCACAGTCATGAGAAGCTGCTCACTAGTGACTTGTTTTATCCAGTTGTTGGAGGCTTAAAACAATGAGCTTGCAAATATTTCATTCCTCCCCCGCACTCTTGCTTGCTTCTTACTCTCTTTTCCTTCTCTCTCTCTCTTTTTTTTTTTTTTTTTAGATGAGAGAGGAGAGGTACATAGGAGATAGCACTGGATCTTGGGATTAGGAGGGATGAGGGAAAATAGATCAGAAGGGTGTTTTCTTTCCTGTTGCCAATGCACATGCATGTGAGCACACTTGTGTGTGTTTCACACCTGCACTCTCCCAGCTGTCCAGCACCATCACAAACTGCACATGTTTATTGCCCTGACACAGGCAGGAAAGCTCAGAGCAGGACCCCTTGTCACCACCACTAGAAAGATGCCCCATGCTAAAGCCACACAGCTGTCACAGTGTCATCAGGACAGAGGCACATTCCGCTGTGCTTTCACCCTGGCAGGCCCAGACATGGAGAGGAGGGAGCCTGGCATCCAAAAGGACAACCCCCATTTTGTGACTGAATGCTTTCTTCCCTGCCTTCAACTGGGAAACTTCTGCTGGGAGCAGCTGCCATTAAGACACGTTGATGCCCCAAGCCCCAGGTGATGTGATGTGTGAGGAAGAATGGGTTTGACTGGAGACAAACTTCATGCCTGTTTCTGCCTGAGCTCTATGTAAGGATGGGACGGTTAAAGCAATGGAACAGGGCAAATTTGGGGTGGCAGCCAAGAGGCAGGAGGGTGTGACTCACCCTGTGACCATCAAGGCATGAGGAGGCAGAGGACAGTTCCAAGAACTTGTGGGTACAGCCAGCTAGAGGCCATCTGGGAGGTAGCTGGAAGCAGACATGAGGCAAAGCATGAGTGAGGTGGCAAATGAAGAACCACTGAGCATGTTAGAAAAAACCTCTTGCCCTGTGCTGGGGCACAAGGGTTGTGAACAAATTGCTTCATATCCCTGCATTACTCACTTTGCTTTCTTTAGCCTGGCTGTAGCATGTTGGGACTGCCTAGACTCTTCTTTGTCACTACTTCATGTCTGCCTAAAACTGCCAGCACAAGGGGCATCCAAGGAAGAACAGTGATATAAAATCATAGAATCATTTAGGTTGGATCCTAAATGATCCTAAGATCCTAAAATCCTTAGATCATTGAGTCCAATCATTAACCCAGAACTGCCAAGTCCACCACGTAACCATGTCCCTAAGTGCCATATCTACACACCTGTTAAATATCTCACTGGATGGTGACTCAACCACTGCCCTGGGCTGCCTGTTCCAATGCCTGACCACTGTTTCGGTGAGGAAATTTTCCACAACATCCAATCTAAACTTCCCCTGGGGCAACTAGAGGCCATTTCCTCTTATCCTGTCACTTGTAACTGGGTAGGAGACTTCTCCCCACCTGGCTATAACCTCCTTTCAGGTAGTTGTAGAGTGGTGAGATCCTCCCTCAGCCTCCTTTTTTCCGGGCTAAAGACCCCCAGCTCCCTCAGCTGGTCCTCATAGGACTGGTGCTCCAGACCTTTCACCAGCTTCATTGCCCTTCTCTGGGCATGCCACTGGACATGGTGAGCATCAGCTAACCAGGGAGAAGAGACCTGTCTAGTGCTACTTTGACTCATCTAAGCTTTTGAATTAGGCTGCCTGCCTGATTTGCTTGGACTACATGGTCCTATGGGAGCCAAGGCTGCCTGGTACTGCTATGGGGTGGGAAGAGTTTCTGGCACTGAAGCCCTGCACAGGGACAGTCTTTGGGCTTCACTCATGTGAAAGGCAAGCAGGCTGTGGCAGAGGCTGTGCAAAGCACACAAGTCTGGGACCAGCAGTGCTGAGAGTGAGTGCCCTGCAGCCAGCTCAAAGTGCCCTGACTGCATTTGCATCCTGCAGCCACCGGGCTGGCTCCCAGCCCTTTTTATCTCAGGGATGTACAAACCCATCTGCCTATGAGCATCTCTCCATCTCAGGACATCTCCTTATCTCACCTGTACAAACCCAAGTGTCCTGGGTTCATACAGGTGAGATAAGAGCAGAGCAGCAGGAGCACAATTCAGAGGTGTGCTCAGGAGAGGAGCCACAGAAGAAACTGGCTGCAGGCCAGGAGACATCACTTCCTGCCCGGCTTTGGGCATGCAGCTATCCAAGGCTCCATCACTTGGAGACACATCCCTGTAGATGGAGCCAGAACCTCACAAAGCAGAAGGACAGCCCAGTCCTACCAATCACCCTTCTCCAATCGCTGTGCTCTGAAGACAGACTAGCCCAGCCCCTCTCCTCCCTCCCTCTCTTCTTTCCTCCCTCCCTCCCTCCCTCCAGCACATCCAGGGTTTTGTCTTCCCTCCCTCTCCAGATCAACCATTCCTGAGCGTCACATGTCCCTTTTTCTTCCATCTTTAACCCAAATTCCTTTCTGTTGTCTTTTCCTGTCCGCCACAGCCACGGAGAGTGGGTAATTCCTGCACCACAGGCTGCATGTTGATGCCCTTCTCTGAGCAGTAACATCCTCCTGGGATGATGATGATGCCCCAAGAGTCATTTCTGGGCTGTCTTTTCTTACTTCCTTTTCTTATGATGGACTTCTCCAGACCCTGTTGGTTTGGATGGCAGCCCTCTTCCTGGTCTGGTGCTGCTCAGCCCCAGTCTGTGTGGCCAGAGGAACCCCAGACAGTTGGCAAGGGGCCCTTTGCCTTTCTATCAATTGGTCTCAGTGTCCCCATTGCATTGGCTGAGCCACCCAGGGAAGCAGTAACTCAGCAGCAGCAGCATCCTGGACACCACTGCAGGGTTTGCAGCTCACTTCTGTTCCCAAGGGCATAGCATGAGCACAGGTAACACCAGCCCCAGGGTGGCTTTTGCCCACATCAGGTCTGCTCCACCCTTCCCATCCTGTGGAATTTGTCTGGCTGCTGGCCTTTGCCCAGACATGATACTCAGGAAAAGCCATATTGTGTCATACTTTCTTGTTTCCCTTGAGGACGCTTCTGAAGGGTACCCCGCACTGCTGAGAAGCCTGGGAAAGAATAAAAGAAGTGAAGGGAGATCAAACCTCTCCATCCCCACCACCGTGACCTTGGTTTTGCTCCAGATCTGAGGGTTGCTTATAGCTTAGACAACCAAAAAAAATGGGGGGAGAGAAGAGCAAACCCACCACCAGGGTTTCTCAGCTCAGGGTTTCCTGACTGTCTGACACCATACCCTTTTCTCTTAAAACAGCAGGTAGAGAGGAGAAAGAAACTTTGCCACCTTTCACAGACCCACAAGAAACACTCCCTGGATGGCCCTGGGTCCCCAGAGCTGGGGCAGTAATGAGAAAAAAACACTGATTTAGGAACCTGAAGGTGAGAACTCAATAGACAAGGGGAGATGCAACAGGGGGCAAGGTTTCCCAGCACGAAGCTGGTGGGACCTGCCTTTCCCAGTGGTCATACCAGAACCACAAGCCTGGCCTGGGTACAGCAGCAATCTGCAGAGAGAGAGACCCTGGAAAGCCTGTGCTGTCAGAGCTGGCGAGGGGAAATGAGTGGCAGATAAGAACATGTTGAGGAAAAACACAAACCAGAAGTTCCGGAGGAATTTTGGAAAGGAAATGGGGAATTAACTGCAGAAAAGGCGGGGGGGAATGAGAGGCAGTTTATGGCTTGCAACAAATAGCCTGTGTGCGCCACCTCGCCAGGCACTCACTGCCTCTCCTCCCTGCCCAGGGATACTCAGCAGTGGCCATCCCAGCCAGCCAGGAACAGCGGGAATCAGAAAGAGGCTGCTGCTGGGTCCTGGGGATTCCAGTAGGAATAAGGGAAGAAACAAAACTAAGAGAAGCTGGAAAGAAAATACCATCCCTGCAGTGTCAGAAAGGGCGAGGAGGCTGCACGTCCTGTCTTGCCTGCAGGTAGATAAGGGACAACTGAGGCCAAGGCTGGTGGATGCCAGGTACCTCAGAGGTTCCTTGGTGCAGCCTGGCTTGGAAGGCACTTGGTCGCTTGGGTGCCCACACACAGCCCCACGGCTATTTCAGAGAAACCATTCCATCTCCACCCCTTTCTTTTTTTACCTCTCTTGCCTTTGCCTCCAGGCACAAGCCCCACAGCACGGGGTCCCCACTCAAGCAGTCCCCGCAATCCGCCCCTCGCCCTGCAGCTATTTTAGAGAAAGGCAGGAGGTATTTTTAGTGCTGCCGGCCCCCGGGAGAAACTCTGAGCCTCTGAGCCACAGCAGTGCTGGCGCCAGAGAAACTGCCGCTGCTCTGGCTGACATTTCTTGTATAATTAAACTCAATCCATCCAGGGGGCTGGGTCTTGGCCACCAACTCAGCAAGGAGGGGAAGGAGAGGAGCCAGAGAGCCAGGGGCTGAGTGCTCTGACAGATGCTGGGAAATGCTCCGCAAATGCTGGAAAAGCCTGGCCTGAGACTTTGGGGGAAGTTTTGCCAGGCACAAGGGACCAGGACGGCTCTGAAAGGCATAGGGAGTGGGATTTAATGGGAGCGGAGCCCAAACTGCCACCTCGGCAAAGGCAAAGACCCCACACAAGCATCAACCTTCTCTGTTGCTGGAGATGGACCCAAAAGGGTTGCCCAAGGCTGAACAGACAGCACCTAAAGGCAACCTGGAAAAAAGCAACAGGATTTGAATAGCACCCAGTGCCTGCAGGGCAAGCTGGAGAGAGAGATCCCTGATGCTAAACAAAAGCCCAGGCTGGAGCTGGAGCCGTGTCGGAAGTTTGGGGGCTGTCTGGTTAGCCAGCATCTGGTGAACACAAGCTGCGGCTGGAGGCTGACAAGCAGCAGCGCAGCCCCTCCTTCTTCCCACACCCACCGCCCGGCGTCTGTCCGGGGGCCCCAGTCTGCCATCGAGGAACGGGGGGAACGACAGCCCGGAGAAAACAGCACCCACCAACTCTTCATATGGGTTTGTGTTTTGGGGTTTTTTCCCCCTGGGCGAAAACACCAGAGCATTTATTGCTATGCTCCCTTAAATTTCAAGATACATTTCCAGCAATCCAAACACCAAGCTGGCATTCCAAGCAACAGTATATTTTATATAACTGGTTCCTTTTTTTTGTTGTTTTTATCACTTTATAAAGCAATACAATGAACTGCAGAGAATCCGACATCTGTACAATGGGAAGACAACAGCGGAGTGACATTCACACACGGACATGGTGCGACCGAAGCCATCCTTACACGCACGACAACATTATGGGCATAAAGATACAAAATATAATGTATTTTTTTTCCATCTATATAAATACACAGAAATGGGCGAGTCTAAAAGTTTGAAACTGTTTGTTAACACTGATTAGCAAAAAAATCTGTAACATTCCCAAAGTAACAAAGACAACAACAACAACAACAAAAAAAAACCCCACGCATAACACGGCGGCACAGGATCCGCCAACAGTAACGTCATATTGCTTCCTTTTTTCTTTCTTTTTTTTTTCCTTTTTAAGGAAAAGAAAAAAATATAGTAACCCCAAACCAACCTCGCAATTTGCAAAACAAACGAACAAAATGAAACAAGCCCCTGCGGGCTCCTTTGCTGTCTGATCATCCTGCCTGCTCCAATGGGAAGGGTTGCCTTTTGTTGATGCTGTTGTCTGGGGTTTTTGGGGCAACTGGTTTCTTTACCTGCCCGACCTGCTGGGTGGGGATTTACTTTGCGCTTTGGTTCAGGCGGTTGAATTCACTGAAAAAATCAATGCCCAGAGGCTGGGTTGGGTTTTTCTCCCTACCTGGTTTGTTTTCCATGTGTAATTTGACCAGGAGGCAGCCAGCAAATGTTGCATTCAGAGCAACCCCAAACTCTGCTCAAAACCATGAGCCCTGCTGTCTCCACCGGTGAGGAGGGACTGGTGAAGACCATGCAATGGTACATCCCATCACCAGCTGATGACATGGATCATCTCCCAGAAGAGCTCCCAGGGGCAGAGCCAGAGGCAGCCCCATTGAATGGGAACCCCACATTTTGTGCACTGCAGGTGCCACTGAGCAGGACAGACAGCAAATTACCTCCCCAGGGAGCATTTCCCAATAGACAGCAATATCGACAGCAAAGGCAGGACGGGCTTCTCCAAAGAACAAACTGACACAAGAAAGGGCACGTACAATAAATTTACACACACACAAAAAAAAAATAATATATATCTATCTATATATATGTGGGGAAAAGTGCGTTTTTAAGGATATCTTTGGCAAGAATATATGCAGTTCTTTGTGTAGGAAAGAGGGATGTGTGTGTTTGTGTGTGTGTGTGTGTGTGTGTGAACGAGAGAGAGATACCATCCGGCTGCTGACAATGGCAGTGTGATTACAATGAAACATATGCTGGGCTTAACTCGTGCAAGCTCGAATCTCAAATAGCAAGACTGCACTTAAAAAAAAAAAAAAACGGAAAAAAAACCCCAAAGGGTATTTTCTGTCCCTTTCATAAGGAAAAAATATCAACACTAGGTCCCCGCCAGCCCCAGGACCTGGGCAATCCTAAATGCTGCTGATGGTCTCTCCCGGGGACAGAAAGGGTGTTACACCTTAAAACCTTCTTTAAAAAGGGAGCTAAAGGGAAAAAAAGTGCCTTTAAAGGGAGCTGATAAACACCCGGCTACATCATTGGAAGGTGATTAGCTGTGTGTTAAAAAAATAATACAATCATCAGATGATTTTGTTAGTGTTTGAGATTTGGATACAGTCTAAATTTTCAGCTAGTGGATTAGTGTGGAAGCCGGGAGAGGCTCAGGGCCCGAAGCAAGTGTGATGCTATTGGCAGGTATCTGCTGGGGTTGGCTTCTATGTAACATCTCTGGGGTGCTTAGATCTGCTTCATTTGTATGGGGAGAAAAAGAGAAATAGGAGTTCCAAGCACCAGTTTCCAAGGCAGCAGATTAAAATAAAATTACATTATTATAATCTCTTTTCTTAGCAGTGAGAAAACCAAGTCTGAAAAATAGAGGCTTTCAAAAATATATCTTTATATATCTATAAACACAGTGTTTTCTCTGATGGGTGAATGGCAGGGTGAGGAGATTACGGGTGAGATCATCTCATGTCTTGCTTGAATTTCGCAGAAGGAGGGAATCACTTTTTAGAAATGTCAAAAATTAAAAGATCTCTGCATCCGTGCAGCCAGGGAGCCGGGGAGGGGAAAGCCCTCCCAGAACCTCCTGTCCCACCACCATCTCACAACCAACTCCTCGCTGCCCCTCCTTTCACACCTCAGTACATCAGCAGAGCCCGTGGCCCTGGCAGCCCTGTGCGGCCGCGCACGCCGCTCGCTCCCCCGCGCACACACACACACACACACGCACACCCCGCACACACGCACCGCTCACACACAGCCACCCCACACAGGGGCCCCCGCCTCTTCCCCCATCTGTATTTTGCCTTGCTCTGGATTTTCTTTTAACATGCAGGTGTTTCCCCAGGGCAGGGGAAGGGGGGGATATAGTGGGGGAGATATGATGCGCAGAAAGCGATATGGCAAAAATAAATATTTTTGGAGCGTAAATTTAACCTTTTTTTTTCCTCCTTAACATTTCATTAGCTTACAGTATTTTGTCAGTATAGCTTGTATATATATTATAGCTATCAAGGCAAGGGTGGTCCACGGGAGACAAGCTCTCCAGGGGACTGCAGTGCTATGTGTCTAATTTTTGTCTCCAAAAGACTATCTGGGCCACTTTGCACTGAAAACTTTCTCCAAAAAAGCTCTCAGGGGGAATATTTGCAGCAGAGGGCTCAGCAATGACCCCGCAGCTCCAGCTGGACCATTCCCCCTGCCCTAAACCTGTACATGTGACCAAAACATCCTCTGACCCCTCCCCAGCACCATAGGGCCGGGACCTCCACCTGCTGCACCCCCACCATGATCTCTCCCCCTGCAGTGGCACAGAGGCCCTCTGCCCCTCTCTCCACCCAACTTGCCCTCCTCACCTACCAAAGCTAAGGGAAAAGCCAACAGCACTGAAATCACTGCAAAACTATGGTGCATTTCAGGGGCACAAGCCTCGAACCAGATGGTTTAGGGGGTACAACACATGCATCAACCAGGGTGACTCTCAGAGGACCTGTTACCTCCCCACTGAGCCAAAGCTGCCCAGCCACTGCAGGCCCCTTACTTTTTTTTTTTTTTTAATTTTCTTTCTTCTTTGTTTTTTTAACGTGGCCTCAAAAACAAAAGGAGAAAAAAAGCGCCTGAGTTACTTGTATTCATTTGCCTTTCGTGCAACTTGAATGTCCATGCAATTTAAAAACCGCTTGCGTGTCTCCGAAGAGCTAGATAAGGGTAGCCACGGGTCTGCTGCTTTGAACAGGGAACCCACCTGTGCCAGCATCCGCTATTATTATAATCATTATTATTATTACAACTATTCTTTTCCTTTCTGTTTTGCTTTTTTTGTGTTAAGAGAATGTGACAGGCCGCAGGAGAAAACTGTCAAAGAGGACTAGTGATGGGAGGGAAAAGGGAAAGATGGGAGAGGAGGCGACTTTCTGCATCCTCCAGGTTCTTGGGGAGTATCCACCTTTCCCAGGTGCTGGGTGGCAGGAACCCCCACACCTCCTCACAGGCTGGGGGAACAAGAACCTCTGGGGAAGTGGAGAAACAGCTTGACCCCCCTCTCCGGGTGTACTCACAGCATCTCACCTGTGACTGGTGCTGGCCTCTGGGTCAGCAAAGGTCAGCCCATGGCCAAGTTTCCCAGGGAGTGGAAGGTTCAGGACCAATTTCCCCATGTCCCCAGCAAGTTACCAGGTCATGAGCAGGTTTTAGGGGATGCACAGGGACCAGTGAGGACCCTCCTCTGCAGCTGGACAAGAGAAGGTTTCTGAAAGCATCTCCTCTGGTGTCCCACAGACCCAGTGTATGCCATTATCTCCTACATGTCAGTTCAAACACACAGCAGATGGAGCTGCTGGGATGAAGCTTCTTCCATGGGTTTTGCCAGTTGCCTCTTTTTTTTCCAGATGGAAAACACCAGTCATGGTCCCACATTCAGTCCCAAATGGATGTCACCACTTGAGGCCATGATGCTGAAAGCTGGAAACACACCCCTCACTGCCGCCTTTGCTTTGGTCACCTTCCCTGCAATGGGACATGCGTCCTGTCTGGCGTGACTTTGTGGCTCTCCGTAGGTGCGTGGCTTTGGTTCCTCTACGTGTGTGTTTGGCTTGTGTTGAGTTTTTAGGGCTTTTGTTGGTGTTTTTTTGTTGTTTGCTGCTTTCCTCCAAAATTCCAACCCTTCCCCCCCCCCCAATTCACTTCCCTCTCCCACAATGCACTTCCTCACACTCCTTCTCGGATCAGCTCCAAGTCCTTCTCCAAAATTCAAGAATCACCCGCAAGTGCCAGCTCATCTCTTCTGGCCGGAGCCAAGCATGACCCTGGACACAAAGTTGACGATGGCTGCAGCTGGCTGGTCGGGGTCCAGCTCAGCAAAGAGGTGGCAGATGTTGTCTGTGGTGCTCCCTTGCTTCCGGGCCACAAAGCCGAAGAGCCTGTGTGGGGAGAAGAAAAGAGCCTCAATATTGCTCCTGCACAGATTACCACTACCCTCTCCCAACATGGTTTTGTCCCACTTTCCCCCTTTAACATCCATCTCCCACAACACAGAAGGATACATCCCAAACCAGCCTGCATGAAGGCCCATCTCCTCTTCCCTTTGCTCAGTTTCTTTGAAGGCCAAGTTTCAATCATTTCTTGGCCCAACTGCCCTTGCTCTAAACATCTCTGCCACCCTTCCCAAGTCCGTCCCAAAGAAGGGATCTTCCAGATGAGCACAGCATTGCCTTGGTTTGGCCTCTTGAAGCCAGAGGTGAGATGCGCTGGCCTTTGGGGCAGACCCTCTAAGAGATGAAGGCCATGCAAGGACACAGGAAGCTGAATGAGACCATGTGGTTATTTCTGTCTGTCTCTCCCCTGATGAATAAAATGTCCCTTATTTTTTTTTTAATTAGAATGTGCAAACTCAAGTTATAAATACAGGGGGAACAGAATGTGAGACAGGCCCAGGCTACGGCATTTCTAATTGGGGAGGGGAAATATCCCAGCAGCTGGACATCCTAATAAAAACCCCTTCGCTCACACAATGGCTAAAATTAGTGGGAGCTGGCCCCTGCAAATGGGCTCAGCCAACAGCTCTGTGCTCCCATGGGTCAGGACAGGAAGAAAGGGAAGAGATGACCAGTAGATCACATGCCATCAGCATAACTCCAGCTCTGCTCCATAAGCTGGTTCCCAACGACTCCCCAACTCTCCCAGTGTTGGTAGAGTTTCCAGTTTGGTCAGTTCAGCAAGAGCCATGCCTGCTCTGACCAGGAATTTGGGACTAAAAGATGCATCCAGAGTTCCCAAGACTATGATCTCATGCTTGGGTGAAACACTCCTGCAGTGAGGAGCCGAGCCCACCTCAAACACAGCCAGGATGCCCTGCACAGGGCATCTCCCAGCCAATGCCTAAACACAGGAAGAAGCCACCTCGACAGCAGCTGGGAGGAATCTGCTGGGAAGCACAGAAAGTACTTACTTGGCTGGGCCGCTGCCATCAGTTTTAGTCCACCTGCAAGGAGAAGAGAAGATGTGAGAGATGAGCCCTCCTGCACTCCACAGAGAGACAGGCCCATGACGGGGGCCACCATACCAATGCTGGAAGGCCAGCCTGGCTTTGCACAGGCTTGGCTTTGCACAGGCTTGGCTTTATGGAAAAATGAAGCACCTCTCCCTCAGCATGAAGGTGCTTGGAGACACCAAAAAGTCACCAGAAGAAGCTGGGACTGCACCACAGTATCCAAGAGGACCCTGCATTCCTGCTCTCTGCAAGAGCAGAGGAGAGAGAGCAAGCAAAGACCCTGCTCCAAGCATCCCAGGAGGCTAGAGGGGTGAAAGGCAGGGGGTCATGGGCTCCCCCCAGGTTAGGGCACTCACTTTCGTTCCTGGGGGTCCAAGTCACAGAAGGTGACAGTATTGAGGGGGTAGTGTCTTCGGAAGAACAATCTGAAACACAAAGTGCGGAATATCAGGGCCGGGGAAGCTCCACCACTGGCCGACCACAACCCAGCTCCATCAGCCCAGGGGACACTGCCATAGGTACCCCATCGGATGTTCCAAGAGTCATGGACAGAGCCCAGCCATGTCCATGACCAGGTTGATGCCAGACCAGGGACATCCTTCACCAACACACTTCCTGAATCACAGCTCTGTTGGCTTTGGAATGAGCCAACACTGGCTTTTGGCCAGAGATGTGGCCATGGAGGCTCTTACTTCCTCTGGTTGTCCGTTAAGGTGATGCCTTGTGCAGAGACTTTGAAGTGAACAATGGTAGCTGTGGGCGTGGGGTCAGCCACCAGCGTCTCAGCAACAGCCTTCGAGATGGCCTGGGGGCCCGTCAGAGACTCCATCTCCACTGAGTTGATGAAGAGGACGTTGCAGGCTGGAAAGGGAGACAGCAGACATGGAGTCAAGCAGTTCTCCAAGCCAAGTTCACCCCATGACAACCCCTCTGAACTCACCTGCACCCTGTTTGAGGAGGTCCGTGGCTGAGTTGGTGGCTGAAGCAGAGTCTTTCTTTTCCTCCATGGGATCTAGAAGATATGGGATGGTTACTGGTGCTCCCTGCTTGGAAACCAACCCCTCCCTGCAGGCTGTGAGGACAGATGCAATGCTCTTACCTCGGTCAGGAATGACCAGCTTGCAGGGCAGGGCCAAGGGTGTGATGGAGTGCTGGTACACCAGTGCTGAGAGACAGCCTGAGGAGAGAGGGAAGATGGTCAGCACAGGGCCAGTGTTGCCAGATGAAGAATTTTTTGCACCTGCTGGGTTAATACAATGATCCTTTTGCAAAATCATTGGGCTATGGAACTGCACAATCCAAAGCATGATAACCATTAACCAAAGAAAGGAACAAGAAACTCCAGCTTTCCCTGATTAGGTCAACATTGCTCTGGGCAGATGGAAACAGGCTTTTAGGTGGGTTTCTTCACTAATGGTCCTAATGCCACATGTGGCAATTCCTCTCACTGAAACCACCATGTAGCCCTGCACAGATGGCTCAGGGAGGGGACAGAGGTGCCAGGGCCACTTTAGGAACAAAAAATGCAGCAAAGGTCTTCATGCAGCTCCTCAGACATTAGTCATGGAAAAAATGAAACAAGGGGAGCCCCTGTTCTCCACCCTCCCAGCAGCATCAGCTGTCCTATGTGTGTGTAGAAAGGTATGTACCTATGCATACAGGCACATTTGTGTGCTCTCATGAGTGTGCATGAACACAGAGGCTCCGAAAGCCCAGAGGATTCAGTTACACAGGGACAAGAGGCAGTAACAGGCTCTCCCAGACAGTTCTGCTTTGACACTATGGCGAAGGCAAGGCTCTCCCAACCCAACCCCACATGTGGAAAGCACGCTGAGGACACTTACCAAAATTAGGCTCGTTGGGACATCCTTTTAGTTTCACACCTCGTGAGCTAGTCTCAATGAGGAAGTGCCTCACCAGCTCATTGGTCAAGTCTCCTGGGAAGAGATGAGAGGTTCTCACACCAGAGCCACCCTCCTCCTATTACTGTGCAGTACCATTAAGGAACCAGTCCTCCAGCTCAAGAGACAGGTCCCTAACACCACACACACCCTTCTCAAATCTGTCCCTTTGCACATGTCAACCCCAAGCCAAGCTCCCCCAGAGTGCTGGTGGGCTGGAGAGGCTGTACCCATTTCATTATACTGAAGTCCAAGATGTAGGTACGCCTGAGCCCTCCACAGCTCAGGGCAGAGGATGTCTGGCGCTTCCCTGTGCCCTGGGAGGCAGGGATCCTGCCAAATCAGCACATACCCAAGGGCACGACTGGCTCAGCAGCCCCAGCTGCCCGCTTGCCCTGGCTGAACGATGGAAAGCATCTCAGCGTGGGAAGGAGAAGGGCACACAATACCTTTCTTGTTCTGCTGCATGACCGTGGGAGGCGGAGAAGCAACTTTCATGGCGAGGCCATAGGCTCCCCGGAAGGAGTGGCTGTCTCGGATGATGAAAGCCCCCGGCTCCCTGTCCTTCAGCAGGGCAATGGCTGCAGGAGAGAATGGCAGAGCTCAGAGAGGCATAGTGAGAACCAACACACCCTGAGGACACCAGCAGGTGTGGGTTGGATGGGGTGCCCCAGCTCCACATCTCATAGCCAGGCACCACAATGTTACCATGCCTCCTGCATGTCTGAGTGGGCTGCCAGGCACAGGCTCAACTCCCCCATCTCCACTGCCCTTGTGTGGGCATCTCCAGTTCCCACCCTATGTCTGAGCAACCAAGTACTGGAGAGCAAGCAAAGCCAAGGCCCAAATGCTGGGACCATGCCTCTGAAGGTATCCTGCTGCCTCCTTGTTTCCTTTTTAGCCATGTTTCCAAGGCACCTCTGAGCATTATTAGCTCAAGATCCAGGTGTTTTGCACCCTGAACTGCAAAGATAGATCCACTGCACACTGCAGGGACTGGAGCTCTTCTACCAAGAGGAAGGTTTGAAGAGCCCACAGCACACAAACCTGCAGCTGAATGGGGTTTTGATCCCGCATCTGCAGCAGCCTGAGTAGTCACTATTCGCCTTCACTCTCAACCCAATCCCTAAAGGAAATCCTTGGTAATCCCTGTGATCCCAGACACATCCCAACTCCCACCCCTGTGTCATCTACTTACCCTGCTCCCTGGAGATGTCTGGTTTGTACCAGTACTTGGAAGTATCCTGCACAAACTTGACATTGGCACGAGTCTCAGGACTGATGTCTGCAGGAAAGGGAAGAAAATACAAGAAAAAAGTTAAAAGCTGCTGTATCTGAAACTCTACATCCAGCCAAAGCATTAATACGTCCACCTCCTTTCAGATCCAGCACACTGCACTAACCTCAACCCAGTTTCCCATACCCAGACAGGTTGATCACTACCTGGAGCTTATGGGGCTGCTGGGCATCTAAAGTTAAATCCAAGCTCAAGGGGCCTTGAAGGGCTGTGTGTCAGATGAGCCCCCATGGCACTTAGCCAGAGACAAAATGGAAATTCTTCATTTAAAAGAAGCTGGCCAGGTGAAAAAAAAACTGCTGGAGGAAAGAGGTATGTCTGGAGGTGCGAGAGAGATCCTGACTTCAGAGGACCTTCACTGCTCTCTAATGTTCAAGATTTAGATCACACTTCATAAAAATAAATGTCTTCCCTTATCTTTGCTCTGTGAAAAGGAACTAGACAGGTCAATCTACCCTAGGCAAAGCAGCCCCAGCCTGCCTGTGCCTTGTTCAGTGCCCGCCAGAGGCACAGCCCCAATGGGAGCTGGTCCTCTGGCTGTGAAGCTGTCATTTACTCAGGCAACATTTACAACCACCTGCTTTCCAAAAACAACCAGGCAAACAACTAAGAGGATTGGATAGCATCTCTGTTGGAGACATGTTATCAGCCCTCAGCAATCTGGTCTCCTTCAGAGAGGCAGGGGGCTCCCTCCGCTCTCCAAGCTGCTTGTTAGTTGTTACGGGTTTTAATTGATCATGCTTCCCCGCTGGGAAAGGTCCTTGGCCACGGGAGTCACAGGGCCAGGACAAGTGCCAGAGTGCCCACAAAGGGCTGCCTGCTCAGCAGAGAAACTGGCCCAGCAGCCGGAGCCACCGCTGCCCCACAGCTTTATTCCCTTGCTCCTATCAGCCCAATCTTGACGTCACCAAGGTGTCTGTAACCAGAGCTGGCAAAAGCGTTCCAGGCAGGATGGCACCCGGGGCATGGCACCATTGGAAATGAGGAGGCAGCGCTGCAGCAGGGTCCCAGTGGGGTAAAGCCCTCTGGGAACGGGGCCAAGAGGTCAGTGCATCCCCACGGCAGAGAAAAATCGCCTCCAGGAGCTTTGATCTCCTCATACACATCTCTGGAAGCTGTTTATGGCAGAGATGCTAGTCGGTGTTTTTCCTGTTTGGATTTGTCAGAAAGCGCAGGAAATGGCCCCAGCCCCAGCGGTGCCTTTGGTTTGCGGATGGACAGGAGGGGTAAATCAGGACATGGCTGCAATCCCTTTCCTGACAGCCAGCAAGGAGGAGGAGGGGAGAGCCCTGAGTAGGGCAGGGGGAAGCAGGAACCTCCAAGAGCATCCCTTACCTGGCATGGAGAACTTGGAGAAGTCCGGCAGAGTGTGGGAGAAGGCGACAGCGCTCCCACCGCTGGGGCTGGACATGCCACTGGAGAGGGGTGAGGACACCTTGCCGTTGACAGTGGCATAGTTGGGGAGGCTGTTGGAGCGGTCCCCAGCTGACATGCGCCGCTTCTCAGGCAGAGCAGGCTGCGAGGTGGGGCTGCCCTGGCGGTAGGCAGCCGAGTCCGGGGAGGAGGAGTGCGGCGTGCTCGTGCCAGGGTAGTACGCCGGGGAGACGGGGAAGGACGGCGTGGAGGGAGGCTGGTAGCCAGAGGAGCTGCTCTGCCGAGACAGTGTCAGGTGCCTTTCCTCTGGGCTGGAGTAGCCATAAAGGGGGCTGCCAGGGGATGTGGCTGCCGCTGCTTGGTGCCTGGACAGGCTGGGGCTCCCTGGTGGGGCCACCAGGTTGCCATGGGCCACCACAGCATGCCTGCCCAGGCTGGGGCTGCCAGGACCGCTGCTCATGCTGGGGTTGATGGCTCTTCGCCCGAAGCCAGGGCTGGGCGGTGTATTCGTAGCCACTGTCCGGTGCAGGCTGCGGGGGCTCCCTGGCAGAGTGTGGACCCCCACCACATTAACCTGTGGCTGTGGCCGAGCTTGGGGTTCTGGCTGGAGGCCAGCTCGGCCATCAAGGTAATCAGGGCTGCTGTACGCCGAGCTCGGGACCCCTCCTTGGACCATTGCAAATGAAGATGGAGACGAGTTTTGGTAGCTGCTGTGAGCAGAGGGCATCTGTGAGGCAACAGGCGACCGGTACAAGGGCTCGGCTGAGGCATGGGGAGGCGTAACCGTGCCATGGGGGCTGCCTTCTGATGGGTAGCTGCGCAGGGAGGCCCTAGGGAGAGACAAAGAAAGGCAGAATTCAGCTCCACCGCTCATTCCTGCTGCTGACTGGTACTGCCACCTTTCTGCTTGTGGCACACAGGGAAACTGAGGCACAGAGCCAGTCAGCTACTTGGTTGTTCAGAGTCAACTGTGGGATGAGCCCAGCCAGCTTCATGGAAGCAAACAGCTTTAGCCCCACCATGAATCCCAGTTTCATCTCAAAATATGACTCTCTGGGGAACAGAGCCTTTTTCCAGCTCTGCTCCCAGCAAACACCTGATTTATTCTGCCCTGCCAGCCTGTGTGGTTGTAGAACACCTCATGGGCAGGGTAGATAGGGGACAGGGACAATGGCTCCTTCACCCCAGAGGACTTATGGTCAGCCTAACGCAGGGCTAGGGGTTAGCACAACTCATCCCTCTTCCCACTCCAGGGGCCAGGTGAGAGGTTTCTGAGGTCCAGTAACCACCAAGTAACCAGGAAGTGACCCAGATTTCTGTTCTCAGGACACCAAAGTGTACAGCTGGCCAGGATACCCAAACCCTGCATGGAGAGATGTGGGTCTTTGCAAAGGCAGTTTCCATGTGGGAACAAGCACCATCCCTGGAGATGTTCAAGAAACAAATGAACATGGCACTTAGTGCTCTGATTTAGTTGGCTTGGTGGTGTTCAGTCAAAGGCTGGACTCTGAGGATCTTGGATGTCTTTTCCAACCCTAATGATTCTGTGACTCTGTGACTGTGATTCTAAGCCTGTGCACCAGGCAGCGTTCAGCCATAGCCCCACCAGTCCCTGGGACCTTCTTCCACTGCCTTACCCATCCATGCTGTGAATAGGGCTGCTGGTGGAGACAGGGCTGGGGGCGATGAAGGAGTTGGAGAAAGTGCCATTCCTGGTGGGCACCTCTGGGCCTCCAGGCTGGGCAGCGGGCTGGACAGCGGGCTGGGCAGCGGGCAGTGTCCCTCCCCTGCCCGTCGTGGCCGTGCGTGCCACTGACTCAACATAGCTCCTGGGCTCTGCAGCAAGAGAGAAGTGAAAACAGATGAGCCTACAGCTTGCATGGGAAAGGGGCCACACCCTTGCCAGGACCCACATTTCACATAAGTGATGGTGCTTGAGCTGACCTCTGCCAGCTGAACATTTCTCCCTACCTCTTCCACCAGGGGTTGTACAAAAACACATCTGGCTCATTCAAGACCTTGAAGTTGCTTCAAGAATGCTGAAGACCCCAGCCAGGACACAGGGAGGGGAGTCACCTCTTTCCCTGAGGGGACTGGAACATGGGACCATGATCCCTTTGCCTGCCACAGCCCCTTCACCCTGCTCTGAGTCAGCGTCCCTCCCACCCAGGATGCCACAGAGAACACGTCCTGCTCCCTGTTCATCCACAGCCCCTAAAAATAGAGCCAGTGACTGCCCAGCCTGCGCTGACTCACACAGGACTGATGACATGCCCTGTCGTCCCTGCCCTCTGTGGCCCACCTCTGCCAGCCATCTCCAGCAGCAGACCAGAGGGCAACTCCAGCTATTTCCACTGCACCATCCAACACTTTCACTCCCAGCCCAGCCTGAAACCGGAGCCGTTGAGCACGACCAAGAAAAGCAATTTTCCTTTAGAGCCGCCAAGCTGTCCCGTGCCAGGAGCAGCGGGCTGGGCTGGCCATTACCAGCCACGGCAGACACCAGACCCAGTCCTCTCTCATACCTTGCCCCCTACCTCCTGTTCCACCCAGGCTGGACCCCATCCCTATGACAGCCCCCAAAGGCCCTGCCAAAAGCTGCACCAGAGGAAGGGGCTGCAGCTTCAGTCCCATTCCCCCAAGCCCTGCAGCCATGTCACACCTCAGCTTGCCCTACACAAGATCCACTGGCATCAAATCCTATGGGCCAGGCAGCCTTGCTGGTCCCTGGCTCCAGGCTGGCCATGCCCAAAGCAGCTCTGCAGTAGTAATTAGCATTACAAACATTATTATTGTTATTATTAGTCATGACAGCTGGGCTCTGGCTCAGCCTGCTGGCAAACTGGCCTGCTCACAGTCAGTAACGCCAATACACAGCTCCACGTTCCGAGCTGGAGCACAGACATGCAAGGAAAAAGACTGTCATAGGTCCCACTCCTTCCCCCACAGCA
Organism: Haemorhous mexicanus; assembly: GCF_027477595.1. Taxonomy (NCBI): domain Eukaryota; kingdom Metazoa; phylum Chordata; class Aves; order Passeriformes; family Fringillidae; genus Haemorhous; species Haemorhous mexicanus. The sequence continues at coordinate 15,224,160 of NC_082348.1, forward strand.
TCTCTGTGCCCCATCTGTCTGTGGAGAGGGGAGGAGGAGTCCCTCCCTTGGGCTGATGCCCCTGGCTAACAACCCTAGGAAAAGATGTGAGCCAAAACCAGACCATGGACCTCTACACAGGCTGGGTACCAGCATCTAAGGCAGGACATCCTGAGTGACAGGGATGAGGCCCTACCCAGGGCAGCTGCAAGAAATCCATTGCAGCTTAGGTAATTAAATTAATTTCACAGCTACTCACTTTTCCCCTTCCCAGCTTCCCAGCCCAGACTAAAATTAGCCAGACAGTACATATGAGTCAGCCTGCAAGAGGTTAAGACCATAGGGCTGTGAAAATGCCAGTCCCTTCTAAAAAGGCAGGAGCAAGGGGCTTTGTGGGCTGTGCCACAGTGAAGTGTGTGGCCATGGGCACAGGTTCCAGTACTCAATACAGGACAGGAGAAAAGAAAAGTTAGGAAGTTTCAGGCAGGATTTTTTTAGGCTGAAAAATCTGATCTTGCCTCCTTGTGTTTTCTTGGAAGGGACTCTGGAGATGGGAAAATGGGTGGGAAAATAGAGAAACTCTGAGTCACCAAGGAGACGGGCATTTGTTTGGGAATCCCAAATCCAAGCAGGGCTGCACGCTGGCCAGAAATCCCCAGTGCTGCAACTGTGTCAGCCTGTTTTAAAGCCTCCTCAGAGCTGACAGCCACATTCTGAGCTCCCACACGGCCAAAGCATCTTCTAACCCCATACAGAGGGCAGCCATTCCAGCTGGGATCTGCTAGGCAGAGCACAGAGGGGCAGGGACTGCCCCTCCTGGAGTGTGGCTCCTGGAATGTGTGGCTAAGTGCAGAGGGCCCTAAGCCAGCAGTAAGCCAAAACAACAGTCCCTTCTCAGAACTGTAAATTCAATGCCCAAAAATATAATTTTACAGAGGATGAAGCAGGGCAAGAGGCCTATGGTGGCCACTCAGCCTGAGCAGTGCAGGGTCACTGGACATCCTTGCTTGGGGGTCAACCATCATGCAAGGGGACAGAGATGCAGGACAGCTTGAGTTCCTGAGGGTTTAGTGGGAAGGAGAGAAGAGGCAATGTTCGAGCTGCACAGAAATGGTAAAGCTTGGGGGAACTTATGGGATTAAAGCCTGGTTTTATCCCAGCTTTGCTTCCTTTAACGTATCCAAAAAGCCATAATTGAAAAATCAGTTCTGAAAGTAGAACATTTTTTCAAGCAAACACTTTCTCCACTATCACACAGTGTTCAGGTTTTGGTTGTGTGCATTTTGAGAAACTTCCAAGGAGAAATGCTGATGGCTGCTAGGGCTAGAGGAAGCACCACACCCACCAAGAAGAGACACTCATTCCCCAAAACCCATCCTGAACATACAGTTCCTCATCCCAGCTCACAGCGCAAAGAAATGCATTAAAGGAGGAAGCAAAACCACCCAACAACCGTTACCTAGCAGGCAGCACGCCAAGGAATCACAGCCACTCCCAAAGCCTCTGTCCCCACACGAGATGGGCCATCCCAGAACCCACAGCGCCTGCGCCATCAGCACAGCCACACTTGAACTGATGTCCCAGCTCAGCCCCATCCTTGGCATCCCCAAAGTGGCACAACCCAGAGACAGGAGAGGTGGGGGGAATTTGGGCAGCTGCCTGATGGGCAGAAGATGTGCACCAGCTGCTGGCGCTGCACCACTGCCCAGCTGGCTGTGCTGGCAACACACTGGTGGCCTCTGCGCCTGCTGACCTTTTGTGCTGCACTTTGGTTTATTTTCACTCTGAATGGCAACAGCAAAGCCAAAAAGGGAGGGAAGGAGACTAAAACCGGGGCTGCTGCTCCCAGATCCCCGCCAGGCTCATCCAAAGCTGGCTGTAGCGTGCCAGCATCCCCAGCGTGCCACCAGTAAGGGTGCGACTCACTGACAAAGAGCTCTCAGTCCCAAGGGATGACTGCCACACAGTGTGACAGACCTTCAGGTCCAACTTGGACACTGAAAATCCTACCACGACACAAGGCATGCTGTGCCCCTCCTCTAAAGGGAGCACCACAGGCAAGACTCAGGCTCCTACATCCCTGAGGGACAGCGCAAGGGAAGGCTGCTGGAACAGACACCTGGGCCTGCTCTGAGGGACGGTCCCAACAGTGAGGCTGCATGAGGAAGAGAGATACAGAGAAAGAAAAGCCTTTCTTACCTTCTTCAGAGTCAACGCCTGCTTCCCCTTCTAGCTCTGAGAGATGGAGGGGCAGGGGAGTGATGGGAGTGGGAAGAGGAGGAAGGGAGGTGCGAGATGGAAAGAGAAATCAGAGTTAAGCAGCTCTGCCTTGCTCAGGCAGGGGCACACAGAGCACAAAGGAGAGCCCCACACCTCCCAACATTGGAAGTGCTCCAAACTGAAACCTGGACTCAGACATCCCCACATCACATCAACATCCCAGAAATTATGTCCAGAACCCAGGAGGCTGGCTTCAGATGGGAAAGAGGGAACAGTGCAGAAGAGAGAAACCAAAGGGTTGCTCCAAAAAGCCCAGCAAGCACCAAAAAAGCATCAGCTCACCCTTGAGGGCAGAGGGATAAGGGTCTTGCAGTGTGAGCTCAATCAGCCTGTGGCCCCCAGGCTCAGATGGGTTTGAGGAGGTCACACTCAGCCCTGAGCTGGCTCAGGAAGGGGCCCTTGGTGCTGGGGAGCAGTAAGGTCTGGCTTGGCAGGCTACTCTAGGACACATCCCCAGGACAGCAGGGCCTTTGCACTTAAAAGACTGCTGTCCAGGATGGAAAGAGCTCTGGATATTGTTCTGGCTGACAGGCTCAACTCCCAGAGAGCAAACTGTCTCCAGCTGTCCTAGCGAGGAGAAGGAATGTAGGGGGTGGGAGAGGGAAGAATATGGGGCTGGGCAGGAAACAGGGCCCACAGGGTTATCTACTAGCTTTCACTGCTGAAGACCCTACTGTGTGGAGCCCCCCCAGAGCAGCACCAACATCCCCCACACTTACACAGTCTCCCAGAGGCCCCACAAAAGGCGACAAGGACCCCCACAGCCACCTGGGCCCAAAAGGGAGGTGGAAGTGCCCTCTCCAAACCAGGAACCCTTCCAGGGTATCCCCACAGATGCCCCCACAAAAAGATCTGCCTGTAGTCCCCTCTCATGTCCGCACTCACCTCCCACTGGATGCAGCAGGATCTCAGCTGGGTTGTGGGGTTTCAGCCCCAGTGCTGAGAGCGGGGTCTTGGCCAGGCCAGGGGGAGAACGCACTGTTGGCACAGTGGACACAAGAACGTTAGCGGAGGGGTGGGAGGTGATGCCTCAGAAAGGCTGGAGCTGCCCACAGGTTCAGAACCCTGTAGCCCATCCCACCCACTGGCTGCAAGGAAGGGCTGCTGAGAACATGAGATGCCCTCGTATGAAGCAACGCCCTGCAGAAGGAAGCTGATCCCCCTCTTCATTTGGGAGAGGACACAGGGCAGGAGGTGACTGGGAACAAGCACCCTGTCCCACTGCAAAGCTGGCAGGATGGAGAAAGGGGGCAACTGCCATCAGGACAGGCCCAGACCCCACCTCACAGCACCATCCCACCATAAAGACATGAAGCCCTTTTCATTTCCCCTACGTGAGCAGCCATCCCAACCCAGCTCTCCCACAACTGAACTCCTTTCTGCCAATCCCCACATCTGGCCAAGCTGGAACCCAGCTGTCCAGAGCAGCTCATCACCCCACAAAAGGGACAGAAGAACTGCCAAAAAAACCCTGCTCTCCAGACCAGCTCAGTGGGTGCATGAGGATGTTCACACAGAGGGGAGGCAATGCACATGTGAGTTCTGCACCCCTGTGCCCTGACATACACACCAGGAGGAGCTGTGTATGTGTGTATGGCTATGGTATGGATGGCAGTGGGGTTTCACTGGGCAGGGCAGACCACCCCAAGCAGACTGCACCTCCTCTCCCCTCCTCCCCACTGAGTTTGCCCCATCTCCCTGATGCTGTATTTTCCCATATCAGGGGATCTCAGGGCATCACCTTCAGCAAGAGAGACCAAAGGGCACGAGCCTCCAGCAGCGTCTGAATGTCTCTGACTGGTGGCACAGGCACAGGGCCTGTGGCAAGGCTGGGAGGCAGTGGGTGGTGGGAGGTCCAGAGGAAAGCCAGACCCTTATCCTGAGGCCACGTCCACCCAGCAGCCTGGGGCTGGAGCAGCTGAGCAGCCAAGTTCCTGGGAAACTAAGACAGCAGCACCTTCCCCAGTGGGTGTCTTGATTCCCTCAAATCCAGCTGACCCCAATGCATAATGTCAGCTCACACCTCAGCTGGCTGATGAGCAGTAGGGCCCTCACAGGGCCAGGAATTCTCCTGGGACCACCATCTCCCAACAGAGGGGAGTTGCTCTCGTATCCCTCAAGGCCACTTTGGCAAAGCCTGAAAGCTGCAACTTCAAGCTTCCCATGCTTCCTTTGCTGGTGCTGGATAAGCAGCACTGTCTCAGGGCCGCGACCCCAGCCAGGCTGTTCCCGTCACCTCTGCAAATGAGTCATCTCCCAAAGCCACTGACCCACTGCCAAAGGAGCTGCTGCTGCCCCAGGGCCAAGATCTCAGTCCCCAGGAACAACAGGACCATTTCCAAGCTGCCAAGCACCCCGGCAATGCTCCCACACTTGTCTCCTCATCCCGAGAGACAGGACTCAAACATCAGAGGACTGCAGGGAAGGAAGAGCAAAAGCACAGAAGAAAACGGTTAAGTTTTCCAAGCCCCATAGGCTGAGCTGTGGGGGGCAGGTTGCTTCACTGCAATCAGAACATGGCATCAGAAGGGGCTGTGCTCAGCCCAAGCATCCCCAGCCCTAGAGCATCCCTCAGCCTTCAGCCTACAGAAGTGTTTTAGAGGGGATGGCGGGGCTGTCATCTTTTTAATGGGTTTCCCAGTTGACTGGGTGCTCCGTTGCACTGCTCCGGCCCGAGTCGTGCTGTGCCCACATGTGGCTGCTCCTCTGGGCTCATTGCTCAAGCTGGTCACACAAACCCAGTCCACACAAACCCACCGTGACTGAGACAGGGTAAGTCAGAACAGAGATGCTGCGCTGGAGGAGCGGACACAAGCTGCATGCAAAGAGCATCCCAGCCTTCTGCCCCTCCTGCCTTTGAAACTGTGAGCAAGAAGTGACGTGGTGTGAGTTTGCCCTCCTGATGTTCAGTCCCTCCTGCCTTCCTCCCACTCGCCTGCCACTGCAGTTTTGCTTCTCTTCATGCCATGCCAGTAGGAAAAATGGGGAGATGCAGGATGGGATGGGGTCATAGCATGCCTCTCTCTTCATCCCACCTCGGGATCCCACCAAAATAACACCCCAGTGAGTGGAGGGTGGGAAAAAGCCAAGAAGAGGGTGCCAAGCATGTGATGCTGAAGTAAGTGGAATGCTGACAGCAGCATGGAGTGGCAGGATGTGGAAGAGAAAGGAGGATGGAGAGGAGGAATGGTTAAAATGGAGGTGGGTGTCTGGAACCTGGAGCTGTCTGACCCTTGGCAAATTTCTGGCTTGCCCAGAGCCACCCACCGAGCCCCTCTGCCTCCCGGAGCCATGGCACTTACAGGTGTTGGAGTAAGGGGTTTGTGGTGACACAGGGAAGGCTGGGGTGGGGGGAGAAATCTCACCGCCGCTGGAGGGTGGGCTGGTGGGGGAGGCACCCTCCATCTCCTCGAAGGCTTCCTTGTAGCTGTGGAGGTGAGGCTGGGGAGAGCAGGAGAAAGAGTCAGTCCCATCCTTACGAGGGGCACAAACCTCTAGGACATCCCAAGGAGAGGGCAGAGGGGGCAAAGGGAAGGGTTTCATCTTCTCCCTGCTAACTACCACCACCACCATCACCAGCACCACAAGAGGCAACACTGATCCCCAGCTCTGTGGATGCTGTGAATGCTGACCAAGCCATCCCCCTCCCTGGAGACACATCTCCCCAGGCAGCCACCCCCCAAGCCCAGCAGTCCTCTACTCCAGCCCACCTCTTTGGGCCTCCCTCCAGGGTTGGCTGCGATGGTGCTGACCACCTCAGGTGAGAGCACGGTGGGGCTGCGGGGCGAGCTGGGCTCTGGCGAGCTCTTCTCATAGTGGCTGTCGCTGGGAGTCCGCTTGCGGGCGGGAACAGCGCTCTCCTCCAGAGGCTTCTCCCGGGACTGCACCCCTGCAGGGCAAGCACAGGGCGGCAGAGGGGTGAGGAGCTGCCAGCTGAGATGGGGACCAGCAGGAGATGCTTCAGGCCTGACCTGAGAGGTCTCAGCTTCCTCACTCACCTGCATCAAACCCCCAGACCAGCATGGGTAGCTGGAGGAGATCTACCCTACAACAGTGACCCCAGACCAGGTGATAGAGCAAGGCAGGGTTGCAGCTAGTGGCTGAAATGCTGCACTAGCCCTCCCAAGCACCATTAGATTTTTGGGGACAACAACTTCCAGCAGTGGGTGCAAGGGGCAAGAGCATCCTGAGATTAGTCCAGACAGCCCATCCCTGCAGAGCAGGGAACCAACAGGGCCTCCCGACAGCATCATAGTGGGAAATGACCAAATCAGCCAGCACAAGGACAGCTGTATTCAGCCTGCATCCCTGCACCCACAGCCAGATGTGGCTTCAATCACAGCAGTGGAAAAAGCCTGGTTTTGTGAATCCCCAAGGCAGAGGGAGCACTGGATAAAGAAGAAAGATCTCATCAGAGGAATGGTGCAGGGAACCCTAAAAAAACACTGCTGCTCTGTCCCCAGTGCCAAAGCCTCTCTAAAAGGAGAGATCAGCACCTCCCCTCCATCTCCCCCCAAACATCTTTCCCAGATCCCAGCAGTATAAGCCACCAATGTTCACAGGCTGGGGGAAAGAACAGAGTGACCAAGTCACCACAGAAGATTGAGTTTCTTGGGCTGTGGAGATCCCCTTGGCTGGGATAAAGTCGAGGAACACAAACTTGGCACAGGGCAGGGCAGCTCTCCCAGCACCTGACAGTGCCCAAACACACTTTCTATCCCACCTCACCTGGTTAAGAGGTTAATCTGGGCTCGTGGGTGATGTTGCTGAGTTCAGCGCACAGCAACCCCACCGAGTACCATGGGCACAGCTCAGAGCCCCATGAGACTGACACTCCTGCCCACTAGCAGAGGTGACAACACTGTCCCTTCTACTTTTCCCACAATCGTTTAGCACTCATGCTCCCCTTGGTCAGGACATTAGGGAACAAAAAACGAGAAAAAGGAGAAAAAGGGAAAAAAAAAAAAAAAGAAAAAGGAGAAAGGCCAGCATCACGCTCCAGGAAATGCACTTTTCAAACACCAACTCCTTTCCCACGGGCTGGCGGAGGAAAACCAGCCATCAGCTGCTTCCCCTCACTCCCGGGGCTCCGCATGGGACCCACCCTCGCACCCGCTGACCTCCCCTCTTCCCTGCTCGGCACACACACCAGAGCTTTCCCGGCCCGGGGCAAGGGCTGGGAGGGCAGCGGGGAAGGAGGTGGCCTGGGCGCATTTCTAAGTAATCAGCCCAGTGAATGGCAACAACAATAAAATCGCGGCTCGGGGGGAGAGGCGGCCAGGCTGCGAGGCGGGGGACTCGAGCCAACGGGGCTGGCTCCAGCCGCAGAGGCGGCCTGGAAAATTCCACTAAGAGCAGCTTTGAAACACAACTCCCGATCCTTTCTGCAGGTGCTCACCGGCACGGGAGATGGCCATTAAAAAGACCCGTGGAGAGAACAGGGGGACAGGGAGGGTCCCTGGGAAGCTGTCTTGCACGTATGGGCAGCATTGCATAGGGCCACCCCATATCTTTTGTCCTGCTCTTCACTTAAATGGAAGAAAAAAAAAGAAGAAACTGAAGCTCACAGTTGCGAGCATAGGGAAAAACAAGATATGGGGCGGGGGGGGGGGGGGGAAGCAAACTCTCATATTTTCTTTTTATCCTTCCAGTTTGTGCACTATGGTTTCTCCTGAACACTGCAGGAGCATCACCAGGAGGATCCCTTGGCCCATTCCAAAGTGAGCTGCAGGGCCCAAGCACTTCGTAGAGGCAGGGACTGGCCCCTCGAGCTGTGCACGCCTGCCTTGCTTTGCAGTTTCCATTTGGGAAGCACTAAACACGGCAGATGGATGGAGCCTGGCTATCAGTGCACATCACACATCTGCAGCACGGGACTCCCTCCCCTGATCCATCCCCAGGGCTTCACGTCACCTAACCACAGGGTGCTGGATCTGGCCCATTGGGACACCCAGGAGCTCAGCAAGCCCTGGCTGCTCCACTCCCCAGACATGGAAAGCGGCCGGGGCCACAGGGAGGGGAGGGAGGAGAAGGGAAAAAAGGGACTCATTGTTCAGGAGCGGAGAGTGGGAAACTTCACAGGCCGCCCGGAGCAAAGCCTGGAGGAAACCCAGGCTCTGAGCACAGCTCCCCCGACCCCCTGGGTGATTTATGGGATGGAAACTATGCTTGAAAAACAAACTCTCCTTTCCCCAGCTTGCTTTGCCCCCTCAGCAGACACACAGCCTCCTTAGCCATGGTACTGTCACTGGACTCCCAAGGACGCTGTGGCTGGCTGCAGGATGGCAGATTCCTGTTCACAAAGGGGGAGCAGGAGCCTGCACCCGACTCCTCACCCTCTCACCCAACACCTGCGGCACTGTCACTCCTCCTGCTGCTAATTTAAGTGCCTAACCTAGTACCAACCCACTGCCTTTAGATTCAGCACAGCTCCAGGGCTGGGGAAGGGCAGGGAGCACAACAGCTGGGGAAGGAGGAAACAGGAGCAATGGCAAACCCAGGTAATTTTGCAGCTGGGGAGCCAGGTTTTAGACCAAATCAGGAGGCAGCTGCTTCTAGGCCATGAGATTCTAGAACTACTGCCTGGCAAGAGCCAGGTCATATCCCCACAGTGGACAGGAGAGAACAAAGAAGCATCCCAAGGCCCTTGGGATATGGTAGGGGACACACAGCACCCAGGGAAGAAAGATGCAAACTCACTCCCTGCCTGCATGAGGAACAGATGCTGTCCTGTGCTGCTCCTCACCAGAGCCCAGCTCACCCCATCCTGGCACAGATTGCTCCCCACATCCTGCCTGATTACCCCAAATGGGTATGATAAAATACCTTACTCTGTGCTGAGGACTGGGAGGGTTCAAACTTCTTTGGTCCTCCTGGGAAGAAACCCAAGGTGCCAGTGGGGAGAGAAAGGTCACACAGAAAGATGGTGACTCCCCACTCCATCTCCCACCTTCTCCTTGTCCTGCAACAAGTGGGTGCACAAGCACCAAGCACGTCACCAGCACACATCACCCAGGGCAAACTCACCTTCAAGGAGCAAAAGTCACACTGCATGAAATCCAGCCCCAGCAGCCCACACCCTCCAGCTGCACACCAAGACATGGGGATCCCTAAACTGACATAGGAGAGACCCTCCTGGGCTGACAGCTGGCTATATCTGGGTTCTGTGGAGCTGCATACCAGCCCTTGCTTCCCAAGGGGGTCAGCTATGGTCAGGGCAAAGCTTGGAGGGGATGCAGCAAGGGTCCAGAACTGGCCCAGCAATGAAAACCCCACCAGCAAGCAGTGCCAGGCTTGGATGAGATGCAAAACCAAGCGTGGGCAGGGGAGTCTGTACCCAGGGCCAGGGGCTCCCCATCACTGGAGGAGCTCAATGGGAGCCCTGACCATCACTCTGCTGAGAAAAGGGATCAGTCCTCCATGGAAATGGTCTCTTGAGCCTCCCTCCATCCCGCATCCATGCAACACACAGATCACTCAGCATGCATAGAAGAGGAAGGAAGAATGAGAGGGAAGGAGCAATGAAGGGGAAGGAGAGAGAAAAGGTGGGAAAAGGAAGGAAGGATGAGAGGGGGGAAAGAATGCAAGAGAGGGAAGGAGAAGAATGCATGGGGAAGGCTGGAGAACAAGGAAGGAGGGAAAAGGAAGGAGGTGGAATGAACGAACCAGAGAAGGACCGCTGCTGGCTCAGAGGAGGACGGGGGACTTTGGTGCTCTTGTTCAGTTCCCTGAGCTTGGCGTTGTACTCTGCCAGCATACCAGGACAGGGAGTGCAAGGAGGGTGGGAGGTCACAGAGGACAGACACAGTCCCCCACAGAGAGAGGAAGGGGCAGACAGGACAAATGTCACAAGATACAACATGGGGGGAGAGAGAGAGAAAGAAGAGAAAATATTAGCTGGGGTCCAACAGATGAGTCTGGGGTCATTTGGGGTCTGAAGGAGCTCGGTCTCTGCTTGGAGCTGCTTTTCCATCAGCCAACCTGCCTGGCTCCAGGCACCACATAAACCCATATGGGAAATCAGTGGTGGCTCCTGGTCACATATAGCCTTGTGTAACACCACAATTGCCCCATCACCATCCTCTCAGGGATGGCACCATGCAGGTCCCCTTCATCACAGAATGCTCAGGGCTGGGACAAGATGGGGTGACCCCAGATGCCTTGCTAGGAGATGAGAGGGGTCTTAAAGGATGACAGGACCACCTCCCCTCTGTGGGGAGATGCTGGGCATGCCAGCGCTGCCCTGTGTCATCTCTTCCCCTCCATCATCAGTGGGAAAAAGGAATGGGAGCATTCCCCCACCAAGAACGGAGGAGGTGTGAGATGCTCCTCATCTCTGTGCCAGGACACACAGGCAATTTATAGCAGCAGGGAATGTAAACAAACATGTCCATGCCCCACGGTCCCCGCTGGCTGTCCCCTCCCAGCGCTGGCTTCAGGACACCTCGTTCCCGCCAGAGGTCAGGCCACCCGCCTGCGCTGTCCCCACCTCAGCACAGAAGGCCCAGCTCCAGCAGAGACAGGTGGCCACAGGCTGGGGACCATCCCCCACATGCCTCTCTCCTCCCTGGGAAACCCAGGGGCTACAAGGGGACGACAGTGACCCCAGCCCAGCCCTGAGGACCTGACTGAAGGTTCGGGGGATGGATGTTTCTGGTAGACACCATCAAAAATCCATTTCCCACACACTGCAAATACTCTTCCTCCTCTCCTTAGAACTGTCTACTTTTCCAGTCCGTTTTAATTCTTCATATGGGGCGGCAGGGGAGGGCAGGCATGTGCTGTTTGTAATATTAAATCCAGACATACAGCGCGGTTTGGGCATCCAGTGTCCTTAGGTTTGTTTAAATTCTTTGCAAAAGCCCCATGACCTTTTGTGAATCTAATCTGGATCACAGAGGTCAGGTCCAGACGGATGCAAACTTCCTCCAACAACTCTATGACCCTCCTCAATCTCACTCCTGCCACTTGTACCCCTTCTGCCCCCCACCCTGTGACTCAGTCCCTACTCCTGGGAGGTTGATGCTGTTGGATTTTTCCAGCCAAGCCTTTTTCCCCTCCCTCTAATGCCGGGCGAGTTTCTGGACTGAGCACAGAGTTGGAAGGGACGGAGCTGCCAAGCCCCAGCATCACGAGCTGGCCCACAGCCCCAAACCCTTCCCAAATGTCACTCCACAATTGAACAACTGCAGCCGAAGCAGTGGGAAGGGAGGGCACCAAGTTGCCACAGCGCCATGGCACCTTCTTTCTGGGCAGCTGGGACACTCTTGTGTCCCCTAAGCTAGAGCTGCAGGAGGGCAGGGGATTGGTGGATGCAGCTTGCCCTCCACAGCACAGAGCTAATGTCTCCATCCAGCCACAGCACTGACACTCAGCAGCGCATCCAGCCAAGCACCAAACCTCTCTGGTAGGGCTGGGAAATGTCTTCCCAGCCCCTGACCACTGCCCCACAGCTAGGTCCAGATTCAAACCACCCTGGGCCAAGCTGGGCAGAATTATAGCTGACAGACAAAAGCCTAGTTCCCAAAAGCCTTGTCCCCACTCCAGCAGCACCCCAGCTGCCCAAGGAGGAGGTCTGAGCACCAAACCCAGAAATTCAGGGGGGAAAGAAGAGACTGAAATCAGGGATGAGCACAGAGATATCAAACACAAGGCAAGTGAAGTTCTCTGCTGGGACCCTATACCAGATCACACTCCAGGCAGGGAGAACGTCATATCCAAGTGGGGTCCAGGCAGGACAACCTCAGCCAGAGATGAAAACATTTTCCCAAACTCACCATATTCTCACCAAAAGAAAGATATTCCCATGAGATGCAGTGACTGGCCTAGCTACCAGGGACAGACCAGCCCTGTTACCCTAACAGGATAGAGTGGATCTGACACTCTCAGCCACCCCTTCCCACCTGTGGGGAATGCTGCTGCAGACAGCAAGCTGCAAACGAGGATCCCAGCAAAGAAGAGCAGCACAGGCTGCTCCCCTGCCCTGCATGTCTCCATGGCAGGTGGCTCAGTCCCAAGCCCAGATCCAGCACGGACAAGGAGTCTCCGCATCACTTAACCCCAGCTCTACCATGCATGCCACCCCCATGTGCTCCAGCACCTCGGGACATGCGATCCTCCCCATCCCCCCAAGGAACCAAAGGATCCTACCTGCCACCCTGTGGGCCACCAGGCCCTCCAGATTCAAGGGCTCTTCTGCTGACCTTGACAGGTCTTCATAGCTCTCCGGTCCCTTCAAGGGCATCTGGTTTTGTGCTGGGACGGTGGGGGAAGGTGGGGAGGAGGTGAGTTGCTGCTGAGACCCCACGGGGCTGTAGCACAAGGTGGTGAGTGGGGCAGTGCCCATCTGTGCTCCGGCCGGGGCATGGCTGTAGCTCCTGGGCTCTGGCAGTGGTGCCAGCTGGTAGCTGTAGGGTGAATAGGTTTCCCGATAATCATGCACCCCGTAGTCCAGCTCTCCAGGAGAATAGGCTTTGCCCCCGGGCTCAGCGACCACGGGGCTCACCGACGTGCCTAAGGACCTCGGCTGGGCCACCTGTGGAGTTGGCCGGGCGTAGAGGCCAGCAATGGGCTGGGTCGAGAGGGAGGAGGGCAGGGGTCCGGCTGGCTTGTCCTGACGGGAGGTGGCAGGCACACTCTGCGACTTGTGGACGGCAGGTGCGAGGTCCAGCATGAGGACATCCAATGCTTCAATGGACTGCTCAATCTCCCGGCGAGAGGGAGCCCGGGGGAATTCAGGCATGCTGTGGCTGTGTGGGGGCACCGTCTGCAGCGGGCTGGGCTGGGGGCTGCAGCTAGAGATGCTGGGGCTATGGCTCTCCATGCCACCTTCCTGCAGCCGGGAAGGTGGCCGGCTTCCTCCTTGCTGTTGCCAGGAATTCAGGCCCCTCTGCACAGCCTCCCGGCTGCTGGTACTGCGAGCTGGGGCCTGGGGCAGCGCCGGGTTCACGTCGTACTTGGCAGTGTCCACTGCCGGGAAGGACCGGGAGCGGTAGGTTCCGGGGTGGTCGTAGGCGTACAGATAGGGCTGGGAGCTGGGCAGTGGCTGAGGCTGGAGCCACCCTGGGGCGTGGGAGCCCGGTAGGCGCTGTGGGTAGCCAGCCAGGTGCTCCTGAGCGGATGCCGAGGCCCGCAAGGAAGGCAGCGTGTCACGGAGGTGGTGGCCCATCAGGGTGTTCTGGTTGTTGTAGGGGTAGCCACCATTGGAGAGCGGCTCGCCATCGTACAGCCCCTCCTTCAGCAGCTTCTCAGCCCCATTGCAGCTCGAGGGGCCATTGGGCAGAGAGGACAGGCTGCCCACCCGAGGTGCCTCCTGGTAGCCGGTCTCACTGGCAGTGGTGGTGCCATCCAAGGAGGAGAGCGTGCCCAGGCTGCCCACACTGTGCCCATCTTGGTTGGGCAGCTCATCATCCAAGATATCCGTCTCCCGCTCGGCCACCAGTGCCGCAGCGTTCCCATTGACGTGCACCTGAGCCGGCACCACGTGGCGGCCTGGCATGGCGGGCAGGCGTGCCGGCACGGGGCCGGGCACGTGGTTGTGCATGGGCGGCACGCTCTCCAAGCCAAAGCCAACAAGGAGACGATCCAGCTCCTGCTTCTCCTCAGGACTCAGCACCGCCTGGCCACTGGGTGCCCCAGTCACCCCCGGCTCATCGGTCCGGTCAGTCTTGGTGGAGGCGGTGGAGTTGCCCGAGTCGCTGCTCACTGAGAGTGTGTGCTCGACGTGGTTGGGTGCTGCCGAGAGCGGGAGTCGGGCAGCGTTGACGGCACCGGTGCTGCCGTGGAGGGAGTCCTTCTTCTTCACTTTAGCGTAGAGGCTCCCATCCAGGGGCCCTTGTGTGTGCCCAACCTCTGCAAGGGGAGAAACGAACACGAGACCCCAGATCAATTGCTGGCTTTCTGCACGAAGCTAATGGGTCCCATTAGCCGGTGATTTCGATTTCTTCCGTGTGCCAGAACACTTAACGACCAGCATCGATGTCTCCTCGGCACCCTCCACACTCCCACCGGCGCCACCATGCAGAGACATCGCAGCCAGGTCCTCCCCAACCCCATGCACCCACAGCCCCCCAGATTCACACGCAAGCACTGCCCGCTCCACTGGGATCCACCAAATATCCCGTGGACTATTTCCAGGCATCATTCCTGGCAATTCTCCTCCACGGCTGGCAGGGGCCGGGGCTGCCCACACAGTCAGCGATCGCTGCTCCACAGGGCTCATCCAGCCTCAAAGGGCCATGTGGCACCACGGAGGCAAAAAGGGAGGGTGGAGGAGATGCACCACATGCCGTCCTCCTACGGGTGGAGGCAATCAGTATGTGGCCTCGTAGCTCTTTGTGTCTCCAGCTGGATGGATGTACTCAGCCCACAGGTGAAGGACAGATGAACCACAGACCCACCTTTCCTTCCCCTGCCCACTCTCCTCCCAGATAATGCATGGATCCAGCCACACAGACATCCCTGACTTTTTCTTCCCTGACTACCGACAGGCTCTACAGACAGGGAAAGAACAGAACCCTTTCTGTTCTTTCCCTTCCCTCTCTCAGGCCAGGTCAAGATGACCTCGAGCTTCTGCACCGACACTGCCACAGCCCAACCCTGAACATGCAGCATCTCCTCTGCAGGAAGGTCGTGACAGCATGATTGAAGTCCAGTGTGGGCAGCTGGCTCTGCTCCACAGCCCCAAAAGGCTGAGGGCAGCCAGGGCATGGCAGCATCATCACCAGTAATCCTGCACTCAGTTCTGAGCCCCTCAGCTTCCATCACAACCGTCAGCACCAACACCACAACCAGCTGCACCCCTTAAACCTTTCCAAGAGGGGCAGAGAGATTTTGGGGGTACAGAGGGACCTTGGCCACTGACAGCAATGGGAATAGTTCCCAAGCTACATCCCCCCCCTGCCAGAGCTGCACAGCACGGACCAGGCTGCAGAGTTTTGTTTTTCCAGCTCCCCGACAAGGTTTCCTGGAAGGTCCTGCGAGCAGTGTTAAACACTTGCTTTTGGAGGAAAAAATGACTCTTCCCTGGCAGGGGGCCAGGCAGCTGACTCAGGGACGGAAGACGGCCCTAACACGATAGGGTGAAATCAGAGCGGTCCTATCTGCAAGCAAAACACTTCCGAGCCGGGACAGCTTAACCAGGCCCCCGCCGCCGCACCCGCACCCCAGCAGCTCCCATGCCAACAACCCCCCTCACCACAAAGCACAGGAGGGCAATAACACTGAGCCCGGGTCCTACAAAGTCAGGGCCCTCTCCTTGTTGCTGATTTTCTACTCCTGAATCCCTATTGGCAGTATCCCAAGGAGGCAGCTGAGCCCCAAAGCCTCCCGTTGACTTGAAGATGTCTCAGGACCACGCAGTATGGTCCTCTCTGAGCACTTGGTATGGGAAAGAGTGAGAATTTCTCCCAGAGACTCAGAGCTTCTTCATCCAGCCAGTAAAGCCAGGAGCCAGCAGCAGTTGTCTCCACAACACCTCCCATACTGGGGAAAAGGGTAAGAGAGGGAGGGAAACCCTTTCCATGGAGGGAAAAAAAGAAAAGCAGCATATCCAGGGGCAGTGTCAATGCTGGACAGGCTGAGACACTGCTTGGAGACAGGGGGAAAGGCACAGCCCCTCTTTCTGAAGGCAGTGATGGTGCTGGCTGGTCTCAAGAAACAGGGCAAAAGCCAGGATGGGGGCTGGGAGAACAACGGCAAAGGAACAGAAAGGAAAAGGGAATAAATAAATATAAATGCAACCACGTGGTGCCAAGGGAGAAAATAGACAGGAAAGGCTTTAATTACTCTTTGGGCTGGGTACTACCCCACGGCTGGGAGAAATATCTCCAAGAGAGGTGAGAATGGGGCACAATGCAGTTCATGGCAGAGACAGAAAGCCCCAACTGCTACGTCCCACCTTCCCCAGAACCTCTGACGAGGAGGGGACACAGCGGGGCTGGAGGCCCCCCCCCCACCCCGCCGAGAGCAGTAGCAGGGTAGTAAGCAAGGAACAGCCTGTGACAGCTCAGCCATCAGCCAAGCCCTTGTCCTAAGTCTGCTCTGCCCCACACCTGATTGTTCATCCTGTCCTCAACCCCATGTACCTCCTGGGCTCTGATAACACGAGAGAAGTCCTGCTATTGCTGCCACTCCGAAGCCTCCTCCACTATCCCTGGGCCACACTATCTCTCATATGACTATATGACTTTGTCACCTGAGAAGTTGAATATAAAATAAAATAAAATAAAATAAAATAAAATAAAATAAAATAAAATAAAATAAAATAAAATAAAATAAAATAAAATAAAATAAAATAAAATAAAATAAAATAAAATAAAATAAAATAAAATAAAATAATAAAACTGAGGGATAAAGCAACAGAACGCCTTAGCCAAAACAGCCACCTCAAAGCAGCAGGCTCTCAGCACCCCATTTGCAAAGAATCTGCAGCTCCCAGCAAGGTCAGATTTCATCCCTGAAGGTCGGAGTAGCTCCTGCCTGGCAGACTGTGCCATCCCATCGTGGGCTGGGTTTGCCCTGGGCTCAGCCCCGTACACAGCTCTGCCACGGCTCTATCTGCTCCAGCTGTACGGAGGCAGCTGCGGGAAGCACCGAGCCCAGCCTGGTCCCAGCCCTGCCGCCAGGCTCGCTGCCCTAGAGGAGAAATGCTCTGTCCTCCCTCTCTAGCACCCTGTGACTACATCCAGTAAAAAAACTGGTCCAAGACAAGTGTGACAGTACCGAGGGGGTGAGCTTGCAACCCCAAAATCCCAAATCCTGTCCACGGCTCTGCACCGGTGCAGAAGATCAGCCTGAAGCATCACCGTGTCTCCCCCTGCCGTGCCCCCAGCAGCATCCCACCTGCTGCCTCCACTCCCCACTCAGAGTTCTGGCCCCAATGCATTTCTGGAGCATCAGCCCGCAGGAAAGACCTGGGGTCGCGGGACCCCTTGCAGGATGTAGGGTGTGAGCAGAATCTCACAGGGAAGAGTTTAGCCTCTCCGGTTTTATCCTGTAACCAGATAGGATGGCACGGAGCAACCCTAGTCCAAGCCGTGGGTCACCACAACCATGAATTCACCAGCCAGCCCCGAGTCCAAAGAGAAGCAAAGTCAGGACTTACCAAAAGGGACGGGGATTAAAAGATCCGCGACGAAGGGAAGGAGCAGGCAGCAAAGTCCCTTTCCTTCACCCCTTCCAGCACCAGAGCCTTCCAGGGGCACCCGGTGTGGTGGCAGCTCCAACGGCGTCCACAGCCAGCCCCGTGCGTCCGTCCAGGACAGGAGCCGACGGCCTGGAGCTGGCTTGGGCTGGCGTTTGTCCCTTTGGCTTTGCTTTCCCTCTCGCGGAGGGAGCTATTCCCTTCCAGCGCCGTGTCCCGCGGGGCCGCGAGAGGGGTACCGGGACGGCGGCGGGGCGCCGGAAGGGGTGGGATACGGGGAACCCCGGGACACGGGGAGCTGGAGGAGAGGATGGAGGAGCCGAAGGTGGGAGAGGCCGGAGATGGGATGGAGGAGAGGAGGTGCGGCTGTGCTCCCCTCCGCCCCAGACCACACAGGGACCACAGGGAGGAGCGGGAGGGGAAGGGGAGCGGCGCGGGGAGGGCGGCGGGGCGGCCCAAGCTCCAGCCCGAGTTAACCTCGGTGAGGTGCGGAGAGGGTGGGAGCCATGGAGGGAGGACAGCCAGACAGACAGCTTCCAGCTATGAATATTAACTACTTCCTCCACGGGCAGGGCTCCGCCGCGTTAACTGTTTCCTAGGCAGGACAGACAGCCGGACAGCTGGACAGCCTGCCCACCTTGCACCATCCACTGAGCATCACCCCGCTGGGTGACCCCCTCATTTGGGACAACCAGCCCTGCCCAGCCCCTCTGTGCATTCACCACACCTGTCCCCAAAGAGCAGCGACACATTCAGGGTGGGGATGTCCTTCCAAGCCACACATGATGCTGAAACCCAGATGGGTCTGCAAATTCAAGTGTCTTGCTGGAGACTTGAGTTTCTCCATCTGAAATAGCTACACAGCTAAAGAGGGGTGGAAACCAGCCATGGACAAGCCACCGACCCTGCCGACCCATTTTCACAATCCTCTTGCCTGCCCTGCCAGCACCACGAGCATAGCACGGACATTCCAGCCCTGTTTTTGGGATGTACACACTGCTCTGTGACAGGAGGTATGGCATGATCCTATCCACTCCAGAGCTCTCTGAGACCAAACTGCTTCACCCCAAGCAAAATCCGTGCTGGAATGGTGCTCACAATTTGCTCGTCCAGGTGACAGCAAGCCCGCCCCACATCCAGGCCCCTGCCTGAACCCATGCTCAGGACTCCACTCCTCAATTGATCCAATATACTCAGCAAAACGTGAGGCTCCCCCTGCTCTAATCCCCCAAACCACGTTTCCCACACCCCCACGGATGACGGCAGGGGATGAGAGCAGTGTTTCCAGCCGGCCCCCTGACTCACAGCCCTGTTTGCTCCCAGATGCTCCCACACGCCAAGCCAGCGTCCTTCCAAAACCTCCTGCTTATTTTTTGTCCCAGCTGTCTCAGCTGCAGGAGGGCAGAGCTCCCCACTCCTGCCGTGGGACACCCCCAGCCCTAAGCACACAACTGCTACAAGTTTTGACTTCAAGGACAGTTTAAAGGTGGAAGAGAAGGGGCTGAGTTTCTACCAGCTGGTCTCTCTTTCCCTGTATCCCAGCCCTGCCTGGTTCCCGTTCCAGTGGGAACAAACCCCACTCCCCACCCTACATGACAACCCCAAATACCAGGTCAGAGGACAGATCCTGCCTGGGAATAGCCACAAAATGTGTAGCCAAGCCTGTAGATGCTTCAACATTTCACCCGTGGGGAATAATCAGTAGCAAGGGGGACACTCCCTGTGAATTCCTATGCAGATTCCCACTGTCCTCCAAAATGCCCACCTCAACACACCCTTACCTTGCAGCAGATGGAGCAGAGAGCAGTGGAGAGGGGCAGAATAAGGAAAGGGAAGTGAATTCCTTTAGCTTTAGTCAGCTGGTGAAGGCAAAAGGAGAGCCAGTGGTTCCCCTCCCCACCAAGCCTGGCCTAGGGACCGATCCAGCCGCCGGGGGAGAGCAGCAGCCCACCAGCAGCTCCAGCAATGGATTTAACAGCTCTGGCCTGGACCATTTGGCTCTCCACCTCTGCACAGCCTGGCCTGCACTCCTGGGCAGCCCCAGCCCCTCCTGATAAGTGGGACAGGATTTGACCCCACTAGGAAAGGTGTACCCCATGAGATGCTGGCCCTCCTGGGGAACAAACAGATGACAGCGATGCCATCAAGGGGCTTTCTCCTGCATGGAAAAGCACAGGATCAGCATCCAGCTCCATTTGTGGGGCTCCAGGACCCCCTGACCTTTGCCACACGTGGCTGAGGCTCTGATGTGACCTCCCCTCATTAGAAGGGTGAGATGCTCATTGCAGTCTCCACCCCAGCCCGCCCTGCCCTGCAAGTGGGGATGTGTGGGAAGACAGGGATGAGCTGCAGGGGAGTCCTATGCCAGAACCATGACTCAGGTGGGGATTTAGCAACTCTCTCGCAGATGCTGGATCTGGCCAGGCCCTGGTCACTCTCTTCCCAACCTGGTAAAGAGACAGGGCAGGCACTGCCAGCCCAGGGTGGGTCCAAGGACCAGTGGTTACAGGGAGCTGCTGCAACCATTTCACATTTTCTCACACCACCCCAGGATGGCAGAGCTTGGGGTTCCCCCAAAACAGTCACACATCCAGACCTTGAGGACAACCTGTCCACCGACTCCATGCCAGCCTCAGCACTCTGTTCTCTATCAGCACTGGTTTTCTCAGCAAAACCAAACCAGGCCATAAATTATCTCCAGACAGAGTTACAGCACCTGCAGAACCCCAAAATTTCTCTGCAGTGATCTTCCAACCAGCTGGAAGCCCAGCAGTGCCACATCCAGCTGCCAGCCTCCTCCTGCCTCTCTGGAGCCAGCCTGACACCCCAAGGAGAGCTACCATAGTGCTGGCAACTGCAAAATCAGCCAGAGGATGAAGCATGCCATCACCTCCCTTCAGCCTTCAAACATCCTCAGCCAATTAAAGGCCATGGGGACTGCAGCAAGCACCTGCCAAGCAGCCACCACTGACCCCAAAGCCCCTTCAAGGAGGAGGAAGGAGGGCAGGCAGAGCACTTGCCTTCCCCAGGCTGTGTGGACATGGCTGAGGGGCAGAAGGACTGGCTGTGGGGGCATCCCACTCTCCCTAAGGGCCACAAGGCAACCCAAACACGGTGAGCAGCAGAGACCCTGCCTGAGTAAAGCAGGAGGGTGAGTTCACTGATGGGGCCAGCCTGTCCCTTGAAAGTGGCTCACAGAGAGCCTGTTGAATCCAGCTGTGTCCCCTCAGCCAGAGAGCAAGATGTGATGGTACAGATCCCCCTCTCATGCCCCCTGCTCTGGAAGAACTTAGTCAACAGATGACCCCACTGCAAATAAGATTCCCCTTCTCCAAGTCCCCAGAGATAAGCACAGCAGAGGTGAGGGGAACACCAGGACAGGCACCATCCCCAGCCACCCGCCTGTCCCTCCAGCTCTGGGGTCCCACAGGACCATCCCACCCTGGCAGGCACCCCCCAGCCCTTATGGGTGCTCCATGCTGAGATAAAGCTGCTGGAGAAAGGGCATCCACATCCAGTGAGAGCGGCCGTGGCCAGCGGAGAGGCGGCATGGGGGAACCCACCGTGTGGCAGGCGATCCCGATCCCGTTGGCCCGGGCTGCAGCGGCTGTCTGCGGGGAGCCTTCGGCGGGTGGCAGGACGGGCGGTGGCGGGGACAAGGAGCAGCGGCTGATCCCAGCCCGGCGTGGGTCCTGGTGCCAACCTCACCCCCCTCCACCCCCGGACGCCGCTTGCTCACGCCTGGTGGTGCCAAAAATGCAGCGTGCAATTCCCTGACCAAATAAGGCAAGAACGACCATAAACAGGGACCCCCCCTGCACAGCCAGACACCAGAGTCCCCATCCTGGCTTGGGACAGGCTGGAAAAGAGGAAAAGTGACAACAGAGAGGGAAAAAGATGGGAGCCCCTCGAACCCACACTGACTCCCACCACCACTGCTCAAAGTGCCCCATGGGACAGCTGGGAAAGACCCCTTATAGATGGGCTTCTTGCAGCTGCTTCTGCTGGCATAGGTCAGAGGGCAGGCTTCTGCCTGTGACTTCACCCTTGCACAGTCCCGGATCATCTCCAAACTGGGACAGTGTTTACAAATTCAAGGTGCCCTCACTCCCTATTGCCACCCTTCCCAGCACAGAGGACAGCCCAGTCGTGCATGGAGGGACCTCCACAGCCCTGACACCTGCTAAGACCCCTAAGGGGGAATGGAGAGGAGCCCTAGGGTACTTCTGCAGCCCCAATATTCACCAAGACCCCCATGAGAGTACAGAGATGAGTCCTAGGGTACCCCTGCAGCCCTGTGAGGGGCTGGGGTGCAGAAACTTTGGCCCAGGGTCCAGAGGGGAACATGCAATGAGGCACTCAGGTCTGCAGGCAGGAGGGGACTGCCATGCAGTCTTGCCAGCTTGAGCTGGACCCACAGCTCCCCAGCTTGCACATAGCCCACAGCTGAGCCTGCACATCACGAGTTGCCTGTTTACTGGCCTGTGCCAAGGCAAGTGCCCGTGCCAGCTCCACAGAGCTGCCCCAGGTCTGGCTACATGTGACCACCACAGCACAGACACTCTCGCCGCCCCAGGCACCCAGCACCCCCACCCTCCACTGCGAGCACCGCCATCCACTGCTCCCACTCAAAGCAGCCGGTGACCTTCAGGGACACCAGGGACCGCAGCTGTCCCTGCTCCAGGGACATCTCTCCAGATCTGGCCAGGAAAGCCCAGGCATCTGCTTGGCCACGGGTGGCCTTGCCTCCAGGACAGGGGCCTACCACCCTTTGACATACAAGTAGTGCCCATTCCTGCCAAGTGGGTGACAGCAGTCAACTTGCTGCAACATAATGGGTGCTCAAAGGGCTTATCCCAGCTCTGAGAGATGCAGCAGACCCTCAAAGGTCAGGAAGACATCCTCATCCCCTCGGAGCAACTAAGGTACATCTACATCCTGCCATGCTTGCAGCGTGATGAAGTAGCTGGGATAACTAATGGCTCTGCAGACATGGGATTTGGATTTCCTAAAGCTCTGCGGCATAAACTAAGGCTGGACTCTGCTTGCACAAACAGTACTTCGACAGCTAAATGCTGAAAAGAAAAGCCTAAGCTCTCTGGCACTGTGGCAGAAGGCAAAGTCCACGACATCTTGCTCTCCTATCCCATGGCCACACTGCTCCCATCAGCAGCTCCCACTGCCCAGCAGTGTCCCCTGTCCTGGGGTAGGGGGTATTTCCATGTGGACACTTTGGCCGACCACCTTGTGAGCCCTAACCTTTCTCCAGGTGCTTGCTGGGCAGGGGTGGCTCAGCGCAGGCCCCCTCTGCGCTGTCCTCGCGCTGGATGTTGAAGTTCTCGTAGGAGTCCCACCGGATGAGTGGGTCGGACGTGTTGTAATCCACAGAAACACTGGGCCCGTTCTCCAGGTGCTCCATGCCTGGAAAGAAGCAGGATGGTCAGGTAGGATGACAATGGAACCAGCAAGGATGGGATGAGGGAATAGGTGGAGAAAAGTGCATGCAAGAAAAAAGTGCAGAAGCCATAGGGCAAGGCAGGAGGCTCCTGTAGGAAAGGCAGCATCAAGAGATGGATGAGCACAAGATGACATCGAGACTCACAAACAAGGTGTACAAGACTCCCTGGGGCTTTTGGGATTGCCTAGAGACCAGCACACAGGCTGGCAGTGAGTGTGCATGAGTTTGGGCTTTCTGAGCAAGGGAGTCCTTCATTCCCAAACATTCCTTCCACTCTCTCCTGGGCCACCAAAGGCTTTGGAGAGCAGCCTCCTGGGGAAGAGAGCGAGAGAGATAGGGCTTCCACAGGTGCTCCTAGATCAGCCTTACTGCCTGGATGTCTCACCCTACCCTGGTGACAAAGGGACTGCAATGGGGCAGGTGGAGGTCACAAGGGAGGGACCAGGATATACAGCTGAGGAAAAGGAAAGGAAACAGCATCCACCTCCAAACCCCCATGGCACTGAGCCAGCCATACCTTGGATCTTCTCAGGGCCATAGGAGAACACAAACTCCACCTTCCCATACTCAGGGAAGCGGTCATCTGGCAAGGAAAGAGCAGAATAAAGGGACAAATTATTTCCATCCATAGCTCCAGTAGTAGCCAGCCACCCCAAACATGCCTGCAGACCAGCTTGAGGCTGGGAGCTGCTAGGGGATATCCCTGCATGGGGCAGTGCATCTTAGCCCCCAGAACAACCCCGAGGCAGCCCCTCTGCAGCAGTAATGGTTTTGGCACTGAAAGGATGACAGTACCACCACTTCCCAAGCAACACCACACCCTGCAGATGGAGTAGGGGTGCCTGTTTTGGCGGGGGTGGATCTGGGATGGGTGCCCAGATGTCCCCATGATGATACCAGAGTTACAGGGGCAGAAGGATGAGGGAGTTTGGAGCAGGGAAGTGCCAGGGCAGTTACCTCTGAAGGCCTCATCCAGGTCCTCCTTGCCAAAGACGACGTCAAGATCATGCACAGCACACGTGTGGAACTGCACACGGAAAATCACATCACGGGTAGGGCTGCGAAACTTCTTGTGGTAGCACTTCAGCTGCAGAGGGAAACATGTTTGGGCCATCAGGATAAGCCCCCAGGTCTTAGCAAGGGGGAATCTGGGGGTCCTGAGGCAAGGCAAGCACACAACCCCTGTCTGCTTCCTACTCCAGGAGCTGAGCTGATGATCCTTACCAAGATATCGCCCTTGAGCAGCAAGCCAGGCTCAATGGTGATGCAGATGCCCGTCTGGCTGTCTCCTTGCACATTGCTGCAGAGAGGAAGAGCAGGAGGATGTGAGCTGTGGTGCAGAGACGCCCCCCCTGCCCCGAGAACTCCTAGCACCACCTCAACCAGCCCTTCCACCCAAATCCAGGCAGAAAAGGTGCAAAGCACAGAGCTTGCACTCCCTGTGACTGAGAGGGGTCCCATCCACCACCTAAAGGAGCACCCATTCCCAGTGGAAGGAGGATGGGGAGGGGAAACTGAGGCACAGCTCGGCAAGGGTGCAAAAACCGCTGGGTGGGAGGGTTTGCCCAGGTTCCAAGTGCCGAGGCTGGGCTATCAGCCATCCACCTGGCTCCCACGGCTCAACTGGGGCTTAGGAGGGAGAAATCTCTGGGAAGACTCTTCTCCCTGCCTCAGTTTCCCTGCAGGAAGCCCTCCCCTCTCAGTGCACTGCCGACAGGCTGTCGACGGGCGGTGGCGTCAGCAGCGAGGAACAAGGGAAGAAAGGAGTAGGATTTCACAGGCAAGATAAACCTGGAGTTTATTACAGGCATCCCATAAACAGTCTATTAAAAGCTGAAAGGCAAGGCTGGGATGGCAGTAAATCTCAGCTAACGGGGACCCACGGCTGTATAGAAGTGAGATCCTGGTCCTGGGGGTTGAGATGGGAATATCCCAGAGGTGAGGTGCTCTGGTCCCTCCAGGGAGACCAGGAGCCAGGGGTCCCATCCAGACTGGGATGTGGCACTGGCAGAGTGCCTTGGAGGCCAGAGAAATCAACTCTGCTTTCCTTCTGCCAGTGCCTGCTCCCAAGATCAGCATCAGAAAAAAATTGTGGGGAGATTAAAACAAGGGGAAAATCTTTTTTTGGATAAAGAAAGGATATTAGCTCAGCTGTTTAGAGCACGGTGCTAATTATACCAAGGTTGTGGGTTCAATCCCCATATGGGCCTTTTACTTAAGAGTTTGACTCAATGATCTTTGTGGGTCCCTTCCAACTAAGAATACTCTGTGATCTGCAAGGACTAATCCAGGCAGGAAGAGCAGTTCTGTAAGCAGGGAGAGAAGAAATGCCTTCATCTCCCAGGGTGCCTTCATCTCCCAGATGTCTCCATCCCTTTCCCCCCCTCCCTCCGGGGACACCCAGCCCCAGGCTCCGGCAGCCCCAGGCTCCCTCTGCTGATACACGGAGTCACTACAGCCCTCTCAGCAGAAGGGTCCAGTATGGCCCAGTACAGCCAGTCACCACCTCCAAAAAAAAGGAAGCCCCTTTTTTTCCCTGGCCCCCAAACAGACTAAGCACAGAGCACAAGAGCGCAGGGGACTTGTCCTCGATCCACTCCATCCCCCCCCGCTTGCCATGTCCCCCATGCTGGGCAGGAGGAAAGCCCCATGGAGAGGAGATAGTTACTAGATTCCCGAAGTGTAGACGGGCTGCATGGCCTGGTAGATTTTCAGGAAGGGCCGACAACCTGGAAGACATCAAGGCGGGGAGAAAAGGCGCACTGCTGTTAGCCGGCTGGGCGGAGGGGCCAGGGGAGGGATTAGTCACGGGGGAGAAATCCAAACAGGGAGGGAGCCAAAGCAAACAGCCGCTCCCTGCCCCAGCCAGCCCACACCGACCAAGGGCAACATCTGCAATGGGCAGAAAGGATGCTGTGGATGAGCTGAGAAAGGGCACAGCCCTCACAGTTTGGGTCCTGTAGGACCTAGGGCAAGTACTGGGCTGGGGATAGGGGTGGGATGATGATCTGGGTGAGGTACCAGCAGCAGATAGGGTACTGCATCCCAATCACCAGTGTGGAGCCATCCTTGGAAAAGCTGTCAGAAAAACATTGTCACCCCATAGCTCAGGTTAGTGCCCAGCGTCAGGAGGGCATCTCTGCCAGAAAAGGGTAGCACCCTGCTTTTATGAGTGAACAGTCTCTGAGAGGAAAAGGGAAATTCAAATTGCCAAGGAAATGGCGGAAAATATCCCCCAAGGAGGACAAGCCTGACCAGGCAGTGTGGGATGGTGGTGTGGGAAGAAGCAGGCTGGGGAAGCAGCTGGGGGCACCTACCGCCTTTCGACTCAAAGTTGGGGATGCCGTGCATGATGACGTGGTGGAGGAAGAGGGGCTTGTTGTTCATCTTGATGCTGCCAGAGAGGAGCCCACTGAAGTAATGGATGTACCTGGAGGGCAGACAGGCAGCTCAGGGGCAGAACCCACAGAGGAACATCCACCTTGGAGCCCTGCATCCAACCACCCTATGGGGAAAAACCCAGCCTGCAAAGGTGTGCCAGGACCCACCTCTTCTGGGATGGCTGTCCCACAGGTACCACCTTGTCCTCATAGAAGCGCTTCATGGCAAACCTGTCCAGAGCCTGGTCAGCACTGTGGGCATGAAAGGGCAGATGTGGCTGAAGGAAAGTATGGGCACCAGCACCCCAGCACCACTGGGATGGAGGCCACCAGTGAGCCCCAGGGCCACCCCAGGATCTCATGTCTCTCTCACCTGGCTGAGATGTTGCTGTAGTGCATGTAGGCAGCCACTACCACCCCCAGCCGGCCACGGTTCCCCTGCAGGCACGCAGCAGAAGGGGTGTCACAGGGGCAGCAGGGCCTGTGAGCACCCAGGCACAGACATCCCACAGAGGCACACACTGATCCCTCTAAGCATACACCAGCCCACAAATGCCCCAACCCTTATTAGACACACACCAATCTACACATATGTGCTGACACCAACCCACACCCCAAACCACAAACCACCGCATTCTCCACATCTCTCAGCCTCTGAGGCTGCTCAGCCCAATCCCTGCAGCCCCACAGAGCCCCAGTGCCCCCCTGCTGTGCCCCAGGGGTGGGTCCTGCCCACCTTGTTGTGCAGCACCACCACGTTGTGTGCTGCTGCGTTGAGCCACGTGTCCATGGCTTTGCAAATGCTGCAGATCTTCTCCAGCGCAGGGGTGTGCATGTCAGGCCATCCAAAATCCAGCACCTGAACAGGGGAACAAAGAGCCTGGGGTCACAGGCACGCCCATGTGGAGCCTGCCAGCAGGCAAAGCCCATACACAGGGTAGGCATTACTGTGCTACTCTGACATGCACCCTCCCATTCCCAACCCCACTGCTCAGATCCCTGGTCCAGGGAGGCCACCATGGTCCCAGGTCTCAGGCCCCTCACCCCAGGTTACTTGGCTCAGCTTCTGAGGGCTCCCCCACTATCAGAGGGATGAGGACAACGCTTTAGGGAGGTCTCCACGAGATTCCAAACAGCCAGTTTTGGGCTGAGAAGGGGGGCTGGGAAGGTAATGGGAGTCAAGCTAAACTATCACGAACTCAGTGTGAAGTCTCAGTGTTTTTCTCAGGGTTTTTCCCAGCTGGATAAAATAGAAAGGTGCCTGGTTTTCCCCTAGACATCTTGCAGCAGGGAGCTGGTCCTGCAGACAGGCCTGCCCCTGAGACCTCCCTGCTCCACACAGCTGCGACCCACCTTGGGGTGAAGTTTGTTGACATCACGTCTCCGCTCAGAGAGGTTGAAAAGCTTGAGAGAAGATGAAAAACAGAGTGAGAGGACATCTTCCTTGCTGTCACCTCACCTCTCCCTCACCCCAAGGCCTTCCCAAATCCTGCTATGAGAGGCTTCCCCAGACACGTTACCCTGAGTAACATTTTGCCACACGGCAACACAATGACCAAAAACTCCCAGGAAGGAACTGGTAATCTTCCATGAAGAAAAAATCTATCCAGCATGGTGCAAAGACCCTCCCTCAACAGAGCCCAGATGGAGACAGGGATGCAGTATCCATCCCCAGCAGCTGAGCACCCCAGCCCCTCCAGCAGCCTGACAGGGACCTGGCTGTGCCCCTCACCACATAGTTGTTCCCATGCTTGGACTTGAGCATGTGGGCCACTTCCCGGAGGTTGCTGGAGTAACTCTGCTCCTCGGCTGCGCTGGGGTAGGAGACAGCGATGATGCGCTCCGTGATGTACACCAGGTCCAGCTCACAGCTGCTCTCCATGGCTGCAGTCAGGCTCATGCTTCTGGGCAAGGAAGGGGACTACTGTTAAGACACAGCACGGGGAGGGGACACAGGGACCCTTCCCCACCCTGCAGGACAGGCTGGAGCACATGGGGACACAGCTGCCTGCAGCCTGTCCCCTGGTCCCAGTCCTCTTGGGGTATCTTGGGGACCCAGGTTGGGGATGGTGGGTCATAATTCCTGTGTATTCTTCACTGGAGCATCTCCCAGGTATAGCACCTTTGGAGAAGAAGGTCTTGGTGGGAGGGAGCTTCAGGCAGAGCAGAGATAGTCATCAGAAGGGGAAACTGAGGCAAGTACCTGGATGTTTTGCAGCGTGACTGCCCACTCCTGGGGGATTTTGTGGATTCCTAAAGAACCAGAGAGGAAAAGCAAGTTACTGCCATGATCCAGCCACAGCCAGCACATGGGTCTTGCTAGACTTGGGTGTGATGGTGCTGCCAAAGCATCCCACTTCCACCACACTGCACTGAGCATCCTAACACTCCCAAAATATCACTGTCTCCAAAGCCCACCAAGCATCCCAATGCCACAAGCAGCTTGACACATCCCACATGCAAAACTAAACTTTCACAACCCCAGTGCTGCTGGGACCAGCTGCCATGCCCACTGTGGTGCCAGTGCCTTGCCAAAGGGTCTCAGAGGACCTTTTGGGAAGATGCTGAGCAGGTGGACACAGTCTCAGGCATGTCACAAGTCCCTCTTGTCTCCATCAGGCTGTGGGCACACCTGGTGGGACAGAGCTCCTTTGCTTTGGCCCTGCATGGAGCAGGGGCAGGTTCACTGCCCAAGCAGCATCGAGGAGCCAGCCAGGCACGACAGTTTGCTTTGGCCCCAGCTCCACCGAGCCAAACGCCTGGAGGAAATGTTTGAGCTCTTGGAGCAGGAAACTTCTATTTATGCATGTTCTCCGGCCTCGAAAATTTCATCTGCAGCCGGCTTGTTCTGTGACTTTGTGACCTCAGCCGAAAAACAAAGCAGGGTTTCCAAAAAAAGCCGCTGAGGAAAAACACACTTGCACCTCATTAGTTTTAGTATCTCCAGCTAATAAGCAGAAGTCATTTAAAGACTCATCTCACGCAGGCAACATGCCTGGAAGGATCAGAAATAAGAGATGCATCCTGCAGCTGATTCTCGGGATGCCCCATTGGTCCCCAGAGCTGCAAGACTGCTGCTACTCTCCTCAGGGCTGCAGCATCCCACAACCAGCACACCAAAGGGCACAGGACGAGGTGGGAGAGCAGTTTCCCTGACATCCTTCACCTGCCACCTTCTGCCCACCCAGCACAGTCCCAGAGCTGCTCCCATGCACAGCCAGTGTCACCCTCCACCAGCCTTGCATGCCCCTCTCAAGGTCAGGTTGTCCTGCAGAGCAGAGCCACACTCAGCAACCCTGGGGCCTGGGGACAATGTCACCCCTCCCAGCCAAAGCAGTTCCAGAAGGCAGCAGCTTTGCCTCAGTGCCCAGAGGTGCTTGAACAGTAGTGACAATTCCCCCTCCAGTATTTCCTCAGGATGTCCCAAAATGCCTGCTCACCCCATAAAACCCCCAGCATTGCTGGGGGCAAATAAGGAGTTAAAATGCAACAAAAAGAGAGGTAAAACCTTTTCTGGGAGAGCCAAGGTGCGTGGAACAAGCCTGAACCTGAATACGGGCTCATCCCTGCATCACCCACCAGTGATCAGGATGTGATCCCCACCATGGCTTGTGCAGTGCCTCAAACTTCCATTACGGAGATCTCTGGGGTCCCACACCCACACCCACAGCCAGGGGAGCCCCATCAGTCCAAGTCATGTCATCCAGCTGTAGCAGCTTCCCAAAACCACAGCCTTTCCCAACAGAGAGCTGACAGGGGGAAACCAGGAATCATCCCCAGCTCCCACATGGGTAAACTGAGGCATAGGAGGGCAAGCAAGGTGGGGACACCAGAGTCCTTCTCCCTCCCCATACCTGGACAGCAGTGAGCCCTTTGCTAATCCATTTCCACGCCATGGCAGGTCCACTCCTGGCACCCTCCAGATCCAGGAGAGCGGGTGCCCACAGCCAGGGCCCTCCAGTGTCCCCTGTCCCGGCAAGAGCCCTTGAGCTCTGCCCTGCTCCCCGGGCTCTGCCATGCTCCCCACCCCCAAACCGCAGCAGCGCTGCGTCTCTGCCGCCAGCCCCTGCACGAGGAAGAGTCAGCCTGCAATCAGCTGATAGGAGCTGTGCTCCTGTTATTAAACACTCCTGCCTGCCACTGGGCTGGGAGACCTTGCAAACGTCCCCTGGCTGGAGAGAGACTCCAGCCAAACCAGTATAACCCAGTCCAGCCCAGCACAGGACAGGCTGGTCCCAGTCCTGTTGGGTTAAAGATCCCTCTGCCAACCTCATCAAGAATGTGCCTTCCAGTCCCAAGCTAGCTTGGCATGTCCCCAAGCTCCTGGCAGCACCCAAAACCTGCAGGTCCCTTCTGCTTGGAAAGGGTGAAGAAAGGCACAAGAAAGGCTTCAGAAATATCAAGAATTTCCCTGAAAGACAGCAAATCCAGCAAAGGAGGCTTCTAACTGGATTTTTCTGAGGATGCTCTTTCTCAGGGCTGGAAACATGTCCTGGACAACCAAAGGGATTAGGCAAAACCAGATCTCAGGTGAGGAAGGCTTTCATCCTCTTCCTCATGGGAACCATCATGCCTCCATCCCCTGGGTCCCAGCCCCAAAACACAGCAGGCCAGCAAGCTGGCTGCAGGCGGGGGGGAAGCTGCCCTCGTTGACTTTGGCAGTGCATTTGTCTACACTGTCTTAGCAATTTCATGTCCACAGATTAAATAACAGATCCCCAGCTCCAAGACAGGAAAGTTAGCTTTGCAGCAAAAGCCTCAGCCCCCGGTATGCTGGGCTCCACCACTGCCTCTGCCACCAACCCTGGGCATCTTGCTTGGCCTTTGGCATGGCCACCATCACCTTGGCTGGCTGGGAGAGAGGACTTCAGGGTCCCAGGTACACTGGGAAACTACAGGAGCACTCCAGGCTGAGCGATTTTGGTTGCAGGGAGTGTTTACAGCAATGGGACAGGTGCGAGTGACCCCAAGAGGACCTGAGGCAGAGATCAGCCTCCATGACTGGTTGCACTTACCAGGACTTCTACCTGCTTGGTGATGCTCTCCCCCAGGGATGGCTGCAGACAGGAGCAAGGAGAGGGTGAGAAAAAGGCAAGCGAGAGAGAAGAGATTGAGAGAGGGACGCACAAACACACACATACAGCGGGGCCAGGGTCAAAAGTTCCCCCTGGCTATTTCTGGTGCTTCCTAGGAAATGCACCATGGTTCCGTTCCCTTCCCTGCCTGCCAACATGTCCTCTCTTCCTAAAGGCTGGGAATCCCCCAAAACCCAAGTGCAGAGCTTGGTTACTAAAGTACCAAGGATGCTGCCATTCTGCCTCTCAGCCACCACCACTGTCATTGGACCACTGTTGCCAGTGGGAAGCATCTGGCTGAACCCTGAGCTTGTTCCATGATGGGCACCTGGTGCCCCCCACATCTCTGGGATTCCAGATGGATTCTCCATGGTCAGACCCTCCAGCTGGGAAGTAAACAACAGGGCAAGCCCAATGCAGTCCCACACCCAGCCTGGCAACTGGCCACCACACCAGCAGGACCAGCTCCCCAAGATAAGCCTGATCCCACAGGGCCAGTGAAGGACCCCAGCAGGAGCAGAGCCAGGGTCTGAGATGCTTAAAACAGGGGAAAATTTGGTGACATGCCACTGGAGAGAGCTCTGAAAGGAGGCTGGGGACAGGAATTAACTTCCTGGGGTGGGGGAAAGTGTCTGGATCCCAGATATAAGAAGCAGGAGACAGATACCTCTGTCTGGGAATAGTGGTTGTGGTGCCTGGGGGTGGCACAGCAAGAGGACCCAGCTGAGTGGGTCCCCCGATGGGAGTCTTGGGACCAGGAGGTTGGAGGTCACCCCCAAAACCAGGTGGCTCTACTCTTGGGAGCAGGGCCAGAGCAGACATTTCCATCCATGAGGCAGGGCAAACCCTTTCAATTTCCTACCAAAGCCACAGTAACGGTCCCAGCTCGAAGCCAACATATTTTTGCTGTCGATAAGTGCCCAAGGAGGTTGGCAGGGGTGAGGGGTGCAGGCAGAGATTAAACCCGGGGCAGATAACCACCATGGGGCCCCAGGGCAGGCAGCATGTTCCACTCCTACCCCGTGCCCTTGCTCACTGGGCTCTCATACTGCTCTCAGAGCTTGCAGGTGGTCATCCCCTACACTCACTTTTCAGGTGAGACCCCTGCCCAGCCATGGGCTGCCAGCCCAGGGCCCCGTGTGAGGCACAGATATTGTGGCACTGCCAGGCTGCCAAGCATGAGCTGAAACCCTGCCAGGGCCTCCTCTCCCCGGCGCCTGCCCTAGCAAGCCTTGGCACACGTCTGGAGCAAAAAGGAAGGGCTGCTGCACTGGCCCCGGGCTATGCCAGTTTCCCTGCTGCCACGTGCCTGCTCTGCCTGCTGCCACAGCACCACCAGGCTGGGGACGGGGCAGGGGAGCTGCTCTGCTGGCAAGATGCTGCCTGGTAGGCACCATTGTGTCATGATTCCCAACCCTCTTGCTGGGCATGGCCCTGCTCCAGGTGGCATCCCAGTGTCCTGGCGTCCCCAGAGCCCAGCCATGGCCTGAAGCCATGTGTGGCAAAGGACTGGGGCTGTCTGCCCCACACCTGCCCTCCCCAGCACAGGGTGAACGGAGATGATGCATCCAGCTGTTCTGCTAGCGTAAAGAGGGGACAGGGTGGAACAGCCTGTGTCACCCTGGCTCCAGCAGATTACTGAAGGCCTGTAGGACAGACAATAGTAGAGAGTGACAATAACAAGAGCTCAAATGCACGGCCTTGGGCGCCCAAAGCCAAAGGCACATCTGGTACGGCCATCTCCGGGTGTGCAAGAAACCGCCCCAGATCTGGCCAGGGAGGGAAGGCCAGGGGACCCCAGAGCCCTGGATGGTCACGTCCTATCTGCCTGTACCTCTCAGCAACCCTGCAAGCCTCTCTTCCCTGACAGCTCCAGCTCCAGGAGGCCTGTGATAGCTAGGCTGCTCCAACTTTTGTTGCTCAGCTGTGGGATGCCCTTCAGCCAGCAATGGTGGGGGGCACAGATCCAAAATGGGGGTGCCCTTACCCTCAGCACAGGACCCACATCCTGAAGCCCCAGGACAGAGAAAGCCCCATACCCATAGCAGGATGCTTCAGCATCCCCAGAGCCCTGGCTGTCACCCATGGCTCACAGTGGAGGTCACTTACCAGCTCATAGTTGACAGTTGGGGAGCAGGGGGTCACAGCCTGCAAGGAAGTAGAAGAGAGCCAGGATTAGTCCCTGAACATCCTGTCCAACACAGGGCACAAGTAGAGACTGGAATGCAGCATTCACCCCCCACCTATGCCACAGGGAATACAAGACCCAACCAAGGAAATGACAGGGGCATCCATGGCCTTGCCACCCCAGGCAGGAGCAAAGGCATCATACCAAAGTCAAGGCTGGCTTCCTGGGAGTGGGAGTGGGCTCAGGGCCATGACAGCTGTGCCATTCATGCCATTCATCCTTGGCCAGGGAGCCAGGACAGCCCCAGCCCGGGTGGGCATGGCGAGCACAGCACGGCACAGCGCAGGGCGGGCGCCTGGTGCCAAGAGCAGCTCCTGGAACAAACCCCAGCCCAGCCTCGTGAGCTCCTGCAGCCGCCAGCTGAACAGCCCAGCTATTGTTACCTTAATTACCAGCGGCAATTACTGACAATTAACCTTGGGTTTTGTGTGCACCTCAGTCCATAGGGAAGCAGTAGCGTGCCAGGGTGGGAGACGCAGCACCTCGTAGGTGCTGGGGCAGCGGGCACAGGCACTCCAGCTCTGTGTTGGCCCAGAGGTGCCAGCAGTAGTGGGAGGGTGTGATTCAGGGCATTTTGTCCTCTACAAATCCCACCAGGAGCAGTGATCCCCAGTGAGCCATCCCCTGACCCATCCCAGGATGGAGCCAAGATGGCAAACACCACTCAGGGGCTGGTCCCCTACCATGGCAGTATGGGGACCCACTGCACCCCACTCTGCCTCTCCTGCCCCTGGCCATAAAAAGAAGGATTTGCCCCAGGGACTCCACTTGGAGCACCCCTATCCCATCCCATCCTGGTTCCCAGAGCACGATGCCCAGCGCCGGCTCCTCTCTCCAGCTACCAGCCTGTTCTCATCCCGTCACACTGTTTTCTTCAGGGGTTCCTCCTCCTCCCGTTCCCTTCCCCTGCGCATTATTATTATGATTTTATTCTAATGCAGAAACGCTTCCATAAAAGGCCCTTTTCCCTGCCCCGCGGCGCTGGCCCCGCGCCAGCCTCCCTGGAATGTTCTCCGGCAGCGGCAGCGAGCCGCTGCTGCGGACCGAGCCGGCGAGAGCTGTGCCGAACCGTGCCCCACACGCTGCCGTGCTCTTCCCCCGGGGATGCTCAACAAGCGCCCCTGACCCCCGCCCAGCCCCAGCTACAGGGCCAGGGATGGGGGAAAATGCACAGCTCTCCCACAATGGGACACACGGGTCCCACAGCCAGGTAGGGTCCATGCTCAGTCCTCCTCTGCTGTCGGCATGAGGAAGTTTGCAGGCTACAAATGCACCTCTGGCTGGAAAAGGGAAAAAACTGGGGTGCCTGTGGTTCTATTTCCCTGCCGTTAAGGATTCTCTGATGTGTAATATGGGCTTGTGCTCACCCGACACCACTCTTCCCATCCACGGGAGACAGCAGCTCAGGCTGTATGGCACTCTCGCATCCCAGAAAGGCAGTTTTACAAGGACTGCAGGAATGTAAAGCTGTTTCCCACTCTCAAGTTTGGCTCAAACATGCTCCCAGTTCAAGGAGGAGGAGGAAGACCCTGTCCCAGACAATGGACCTCTCCCTAGGGAAGTCCAGTTCCTGACCTAGAGGTGTACGAGCACCCCTTCCTGCCCCACGGGACCGGTGATAGTATCACTCCGTACAGCCCTGCAGCGACCCCCAGAACAGCCACCACCTCTGTCCTCAGGGATTCCTGCATCCGTCGGTGCAGGGAGGGGTGGGAAAAGCAGGGAGATCCGCACACCCCTGGTCCAGGCTTCGCTTTGCCGTGGCAGACACAGCGGCCTTTCTTCTCCCCCTCACCGGTGTTTGCATTCCTGCCGGCTGGCCCCCGCCGCCGACCCCGCCGCCCAGCAGCCCTGCCCAGGAATGCGAGGAACGAGGCGCAGCAGGGCTGCCGCCCACCCCACCAGCCCCCCATGGTCCCCCACCCGCCCATTCGGCCCCCCAGGTCGCAGCCCCATCCCTCCCAGCAGCCACATCCCACGAGTTGCTGCCTTGAGACCCGAGTTTTGCCAAGCAGAAAAATCACTTTCCCAGTAAATGAGGTCCCGTGGTCAGGAGTGATAGGAGTCTCTGATGTCTCATAAAGGGTTGGGCACACCCTGCAGCCTTCCGCTGGAAAGCGATGATGGGCTCCCTCGCTCATCACCAGCTGTCACTATACCTAGAGAAACTCGATACCTTTGACACGTCCAAGCCCAGAAATAAACACCTGGCTGGCAAACCCCTGACAGTCCCTGGCCACACCACCATAGTGCAGGGTAGCTCATGAGACCCCTCTTCCACCTAACCCCTCCAGCTGCAGCTCAGGGACTGACCTCTGCACCACAGATCCCGACAGGACTTCAGCACCATTTCACAAGAACTGAGCGAGGCTGGAGGAATGCAGACATCCCAGACGTCCACCTCCTATCCAGGGATGAGACACCTCAGAGCCTTCTTCATGCTGCAACCACTGCTCACACCTCCCTCCCTCAGCACCTCCTTCCTCTCCCTCCTCCTCCCTCAGTAAAACAACCCTTGCACCCATGGAAGTGCCCAGGGCCACTGCCAGGTCCTGCTCCAGCGGAGCATCACCATGGGTTGTAGCCCCAGCCTGCAAGATGCCAGCAGGGCAGGGGGAAAACAAACCTCCATGGAGGGGTGCTGCGATTCAGGAACGGGCTGGATCAGTGCAGCACAGGGGTCTCCCCAGCTGGGCTGCTGGAGCCAGGCGAGCACTGGCCCACAGCCCACAGCACGGCCCGGCCGGCTGCCGGTGGGTGATCCAGGCCCATCGCTGACGCATATCCCTTCCTTTGGGTGGCGGTTTTTGTTTTTCCCTTCCCCAGGAGCTCCGATAAACATTCCGGAGCTGGACGATATCCGGGCTGGTGCTGACCCTTACTATGCCAGGAGCAGACGCAGCACCAGCCACCCTAGCCCTCACACAGACCCCCCAGAGATGCTTCCCATGGCCAGGCACTGAGATGTTGGCAAGCCAGTCCAGCTGGTGTGGTTGGAGCTGGAGACACGCTGTCAAAAGGGACATTGACATCCCAGACCCTCCCAAAGCAAGCCAGATTCACGGCCCCACTATTTAGAAGGAATGTGGACCCCAAGAGAGGGCATCAAGGCACCCTACTCCCTCCAGCCCTGTAAGTGGTTCCCCTGCCCAAGCCACCCTGTGGTCTGGAAATGCAGTTGTCAAAGAGGAATGTGACTCAGTGGCCACATTGGCGTCCCACAGGACAATGCTTGGGCAGCATAAATGCCTGCTCAGCCCATGTGATCCCACCTCATGGGGTCCCACATCACCCCATGAGGAACCACTTCCTCCCAAGCAAGTTCATCTCAGCTTTGTGCCGCTTACATCCCAGCTGGGCTGTGAATCACTTCCCCATGCAGCCCACGATTCTCTGTTCACCTCGAGACCCTGCCTCAAGTAAAGGGGATCCCAGGGACAGCCATAGGCCACAGCAACTTCTCCAGCCATTCCCAGAGCCTTTCCCCTATTTACCAGTCCCTCCAGCCCAGCCACAGCCACCCAACCCTGCCGAGCCCTCTCTTAGCCACAGTGTGGGGCAGTATGAGCTGCCATCAGGCACCTCACAGCAGAAGACACTTTTGGGGGACAGGTTGGCACCATTAAACTGGGCATGTTGGGGAAGGTTTTTCCCTCTCCAGCACCCCTGCTCCCCATTCCAGCTGCAGCATCATTCTCCCCTGCCAGGCATAAGGGACCATAGTGTCTGTGCTCTGGTCACCCCCCTGCCCTGCACAGGGGTCAGGTACCCTCTGCCCACACCACAGGCTGGCTGCTCCTGCCCTCACATTTTTTGCAGCTCTGGCAAAACTCCTGTTTATGCAACATGTCCCCGGCAGGAGGACGGCATGTTTCCATGCACACCCGCTCCCCCCCTCTCCAGCTCCACCCTGCCTAGCACAGCCCCAGTGTGTGAGGCACAGGGCAGCCACAGAGAACCCCAGACCGCCGGCATGGGGGTGCCTGGGAGGAGGCAGCACCCCGTGCATCCCACAGCCCCTGTCTGCTCCTACCAGTACCCAGGGGTGCTGCTTTTGGGACTTCTTCCATCGGGTGGGGGTAACCGGCAGATGCGCCGAAGGGCAGGGAGCGGCTTGGCCAGCAGCTCAGGGTGAGTCAGACTGGGCTGATGCTGGGGCACAGAGGTCCCACTGCTCCCAGGCTTCCCTCCTAGCATCCCCAGCCCACCCTGCAGCTGGGTCAGAGACTGTCACTGTGCCATCCTCTCCATGCCTGGACAGCACTCATGCCAGGGCAGAGGCCATCAAGTCTACCCTGCCCCTGCATTCTCCAAAAGATGCTGGGGGCACCAGGGAGAGTACCATAGGGCAAAGAGCCACTCAGGGATGTCCCCTGAAGTGGGACAAACGGTATCTCCTGTCTCTCCCCTGGTATGTTGATGAGGAGCCGCCCTGTGGCCCATCCCCGCCAGGAAGGCGGCAGCAGGACCAGGACAGAGGTTACCCAGTACACACGGCCCTGCAAATCAGGGATGAAACGCCACAGGGGACACCAGTCATTCCACCCCACAGTGGCCATGGGGGCCACCACTGGCACCCCATGACCCCCTGGGACACACAGCACACTGGGACAGTAACGGCCCAAAGCAGCCCATGGCTGGCCTGGCCAGCAGCCCTGGCACAGGGGT
Organism: Haemorhous mexicanus; assembly: GCF_027477595.1. Classification (NCBI taxonomy): domain Eukaryota; kingdom Metazoa; phylum Chordata; class Aves; order Passeriformes; family Fringillidae; genus Haemorhous; species Haemorhous mexicanus. Next base: position 15,262,330 of record NC_082348.1, read on the forward strand.
ATGGGACAGGACAGGAAAAACAATGTACAGAGAAGCTTCAAGGGGTTGCAGTGGAGGCAGCTGCTCCAAAATAGCCCTGGTTTCAACCCAAATAAGGGCAGGTCCCGGCTCCAGGGCGGTTTCAGCAATCAGCCTCAGTGCTGCCAAGTGCAGATGAGGGGAAGGGAGAGAAGGTAGCATCCCTGACCCTGTGTGGGGGGAGAAGGGTGTTTTTGGGGGTCAGGAGGGGGACAGAGATGCCTCCACATGACCAGGACAGGGACTGTCCCTACTTTGCTTGCAGGAGCTGGCTCGGCACAGGGCCGGCCACAGGCAGGGATATGCTGTGCTCCAGTGCCTAAAAAGGCAACATCTGGAGGCAGCAGGTCTGGATCCAGCCCCACGGGCCAGCACGCGCCTGCCTGGCTCTGGCCTCCCAGCCCCAGCCCTGCCCTGCTCTGCCCCCAGCACCATGCAGTGTGCTGCCACCCCACTGTGGGGACACGCCTCAGCCCAGGCCCATGGGGACCCCACAACCAGCCTAAGGAAGAGCATGGGGTCATGCCCCCCTCTGCACCAGACTTCCCCCAGAAAAAGTACGAAGATCACCCCAGCCCCTCACTAACTCCCCAGAGCCAAACCAGACACCAGGATGGGCCAGGGAGCAGCTTCTGCACCAGGGACAGGCTGGGAACAGAGTCACACCAGGACTGGCTGGGACAGACTCTGCTGCAGGGGGTTTCATCAGGACTGGTCCATGAACAGGCTCATACATTGGATTGGTCAATGCATGGATTCTCACATGAGATTGGGAAGCAACTGGATTCTCATCTGGGGCTGGTCTGTGCGTGGACTCTCACACAGGACTGGCCAGGAGATGGATTCTTACACGGGATTAATCACTCCCCAGACTGTCCCATAGGACTGGTCAAGCCCTGGATTCTGACAGGGGATTGGTCGGAGCACTGACTCTCATGCAGGATTGGTCAGAGCAGTGATTCCCACACAGGACTGGCCAGCGCTCGGATTCTCACATGGAACTGATCAACAAATGGATTCTGACACAGAGCATGGGCACTCCTGTGGGACTGGTCAGCACACCAGCCTGGTAGCACGCTGTGCCCCACCCTGAGCCCAGGGCGGGATCCTTCCCACACATCCACTCTGGTGGAGCATCATGCAAGCCCCCTTCTTTGCACTCAGACCCCACCGCACACTTTTGGCAGCCTCACAGCATCAGGGGCATCTGCCAGTGCCCATGGGCCTGGGACCCACCTCAAGGGGTGGTTAAGGTGTCAAAATAAGCCCTGGCTACCCCGAGGGGTCTTAGCCCCCAGTACTGAGCCCAAGAGCTCTACTTGTGAGAACGGGAAAGGCCCAAGGCAAATGGAGACTGGAGTCAGTGCTGTGTCCTCACCCTGCAGGACAGAGCTGAAAACACTGCAGGGGACCTGAAATGCTGAGCAGCACCTCCAAAACTGGTGTCCCCCCAGTCCATAGTTTTGAGGAGATGAGGGAATTGGAGGGAGAAGTGGAGACAAAGATACACTCCCCCTACCCAGGAGCTGTGCTGTGGGACTGCTTTCTCTCTTGTGTCCCAAAACCCATCAGGGAAGCTCCAATGCTGATCAGGGTCTGCTGGCACTGTGACCAGACACCCTGGGAACAGGCTGCATAAGGCTAGGAACCAGACAGCAGCAAAGCAAGGAGGGTTGCCCAGGGCATAAGGAAATGGACCCCCCTGCAACTCGAGACCCCAACAGGGCACGTGGGTGAGCACAGCTCCAAGGCCCAGCACCTTGCCCGGGGCCAGCAGGATCACTAAGAAGAGGCTTCGTTAGAGTGGGTGAGAGCTGGAGCCTCCTTTCCCACAGATACACCTTCCCTGGAGGTGGCTTCAGACTCCAGACAGGACACACGTTGTCTTCCCAGTGCCATCGTGCTGTTAGGGTCAAGAGGTGCCTGCTTGGTTCCACCCCAGAACGCACAGACTCAAGTGCCATGAGCACTCAGGGGGTGCAGCCACTGTCACCCCAGTGTCCCTGCCAGCTGTCCCCCAGCACACGCACTGGGATCACCCACCGCACCACGGCTGACGCCAGCGCCGAGCGGGCTCAGGCGCCCGGGAACGGAGCACTTCTCTTTTTTCCCTTGTTTTCCCCTTAAACGCAAGCGGACTGATGCCTCCCTCGCTCGGTCGTTTCCTCTCCCAGCAGCACAGCCCAAAAACATCTGCGCTGGGACCTGCCCTGACGGAGTTAACCCTCTGCGGGCCCGGCGGCGCCGAGGGGCCGGGGATCCCTGCCCGGGGTGGGGGGGGAAGGGGGGCTGGCACCCGCCGGGGCTGCCTCGCCACTCATTAACTCGGAGTTTAACCATTGACGGTCCCGCCGGGGAGGGGGGGTTAACCCGTGGGCTGCCAGGGTGTCCCGGCCGCAGGGCAGCCCCCCAGTGTGTCCTCCCCGCGGGGTGACAGGAGCCCGACATCGCCCCCCCGGCTGCGGGGCGGGAGCGGGGTGCCGGGGGCGGACCCCGCTTTCCCGCGCAGTCCTCGCTCCACGGGGACGTGTCCCTACGCACTTCGGGAAGGCGAGGGGGGGACGCAAACCCCAGAGCCTGTGTGTCCCCCTCCGGAGCGCCCTGAGAGTCACCGGCCCTGGCTAGGCGGGGAGAGGGGCACGGGGGACGCGGCCCCCGGAGCCGCTCACAGGTCCCTGCCGGCAGCAAGCCTGCCCTCGACCCCTGCCCAAGTCCTCCTCTCTGCGAACACCGCATCGCCCTCTTCAAGCCCCCCCGCACCCCGAGACCCCTTCTAGTGACGGACAGCTGCGGACCCCCCCAACACCGGGAGGCAGCACCCCCCTCCATGCACCACCCCATCACCGCTCGAATGTCACGCGTGGCCCCCGCCCCCTGGAGAGATGACACCCCCTGTAGCACCCTCCCTGCCGGGGGGCCTGGAGACCCTGCGCCCTCACCTCCCGCCCGTACCTGGTTCATGACGCTCCCGAAATCCATCCGGGGTCTCGCCTGCCTACATCCGAGAGGGACGGCACCGCAGCCTCACCTGGCCCGGGGGGCGCGGGGGGCGGCCGGAGGGGCCGCGGGGGGCAGGCGGGAGCCCGGCGTCGCCCGGGCGGGCAGGAGTGAAGGCAGACTGCAGGCAGAGCCCCCCTCCCTCCCCGGGCCAAGCCTGGAGAAGGAAGGAAGGAAGGAGGGAGGGAGGAGGGAGGGGAGGGAAGGAGGGGAGAGCCGAAGGGTTTCGCTCCCCAGAAGCGGGACCCCGGCGATGGAGGGGCGCGGGGAGGTCCCGCCGGCTCCCCGCTCCCCTCCGCACCCCCGGGGCGGCCGGGGGCTGGGGAGCCCGGGGCGCCGGCCCCTGCCCTGGGGAGGAATGGGGTCCCGGTCGACTTTTTCCACCGCTCCTCTCCCTTCTCTCGCTTCTTCTCCCTCTTTCTTCTCCTCTTCCCTCTCCCCAGCTGCACGGCGCGCTCCAAGTCCGGCCCCGCTCCGCTCCCCTCGCCTCCCCCAAAAACGCCCTTAAAGGCAACCGGGAGCCTGACTCGAGCAGCTGGCCCTGGGGCAGGGGTGCCGGCAGGTGGGCAGAGCCCCCCCCCCCAAAAAAATAAAAAATTATCCCCCCCACACCTCCGCCACCTCCGCCTTCAAAGCCCCTCGCAGCCGGTGCCGAGGGGCCGTGGCGGGCGGCGGGGTGCAGCGGGGTCGGGGCCTTATCGCCCCGCGTGACGCCACCGGCGTCCCTGTGCCCTTGGCGGGGGGGTGGCAGGGACCGGTGTGTGGGGCCCTGCTTGGGGCCTGCCTGGCACCCCTGGCACAACTTGGTGCCCCCGTGCCATATGCGGGACCAAATGCCCAACTAATGGTCCTTGGGTGTCCCACTACCCCAGCGTTGGAGAGGATATGAAGATTTATCAGCCCGCCTCTCAGCTAAAAATCAAAGCCAAAATGCTGGAAAAGCCCGGTCTGTCCCTTAGCGCCTAAAGTCATGCCAGTCCCAGCTAGCCTGTCCCAAACCTGGAGTGTGCCCAGCATCCCCCTGGCCTTCCTCCTGTCTCCCCTCCACCTCCTTCCTTCTCCTCCTCGGGGGGCTGCATGTCGATGGATGGAGCCCCAGCCTCCCTTGCTGCCCCTGGGGCAGCCCAGCCCCAGCCCTGCTGAACAAGCAAGTGCTCAGTGGCAGGAGACCCCAAAGAGGAGAAGCCCACCAGCAACAGCCCAGAGAGTGGCGAGCTGGCCAGGGAGGCAGTGAGCCAGCAGCAGCCCAGTGCTGTTGACATTTTCTCACCCAACGCCTCCCCGTTCCTGTTTGCATTTCCGTCCCGAAGCCGTGGGCTCAGCCAAAAGGCTGGAACTGGCTCTGCTGGAGCGGTGCAGGACCCCAACACCCCTCCTACCTCACCACTCCTTCAAAAGTCACCAGGGAGGGGTCTGTGGTAAGGGGCTGTCCCATTGCCCACCTCCAAGTACCCCTAAGGGACATCACACCTGTGAGTACACTCCAATTCAAGATCTTTCCCAGTCCCTCCATGCCTCAGCTTTCAACAGTGCCATGGGATGGGAGCACCAAAAGGCACTGTGGGGACCTTTCCTGCTGCCAAGGACAAAGCACCAGAGCCAAACATCTCTGGTGAGCATCTCCTCATCCCCCTCCCAGGCAAGCACCAGCCAGCCCTTCTGCCCTCCCCAGCACCCAACAGCACAGGGTCAGATCCCAACAGCCACCACTCTAGGGAAAAAACCCCATGGCCGGGATCCACTGACACCCCTAAACAAGTCCCACCATCCCCACAGCCCGCAAAAACCAGGCATCCCAAAAAGATGGGAGTGCTGCAACAAGGATGGAAGGGCAAAGAACATCCTGCACCAGCAGTGCACAGCATGGACCCCAGCCCAGCTCCAGCACAGACCCCTGCACAGGCCCCAGAGCCTAAACTCCTCAGAAGGAGACCACAGGATGGCTCCCAGGCCCTGGGAAACATCAGCAGAGGAAGAGCTGGGGCCAGATGGGAAAGTATCAGCAACTAAATGGGATGGAAATGAGTGGGTGAGCGAAGAGCACTGATAGAGTAACCCTGTCCTGGTCCCCGGGGCAGTGACAGGAACTGTCCCCTGGGGACATGACGTGTCCCTTTCACAGGACACAGCCAGAGAAGTCCTGACAACATCCCTGAACTACAGATGTCAAAGTATCTCCCGGAGCCATAGGGTCAAAGTGCCAGTGGGAGCAAGTCCAGCAGTCTGCAAAGTGGCTCCAGTGACTGCCAGGCCCCCAGACAAACCACCCCTCACATGAAACAGCTCCTCTGTGACCCAAAACAAACACCCTTGAGCATCATTACCCCAGATGTCAGTGGAAGAAAGACCTGGGGACCAGGCAGTCAGGTGTGGTTCATCTCCAGAGATTACAGAACACAGGAGACAAGCCCCAGTGCAGGGTCTGTAGAGCCCCTCTTGAGCCAGACTTTTCAGCTATTTTGGGATCACTGCCACCTCTTGGAGGGTCCTGGGAGTTCCCAGGGACCTGGCACCCTTCCCAGGGCAGGTATCAGGAGGAGTGGCCGTGGGGGATGCAAACTGGTCTGGGAAGGGAGAAAACCAATGGGAAATAAGGCAGGCCTGCACCCTGCTTCCCACTATGACAGGGCTCTGGGAAGATGGATGCAGCCCTAGGAGCTGCCAAGGAGGGAGGCTGGTGGTCCCCGCTGCCTCATGTGACACCTCCCAGGCCAGTCCTCACCAGTGCAGCGAGCATGAGCAGTCTCAGCATCCCCTCTCCCCTGCCCATCCTCTCTGAGCAGCACCCCGAGGGTGCAGGGAAGGGCCCCAAGTCCTCCAAGCAGCCGAGCCGGCCCCCCACCAGAGCTGAGAGGCCGAATATTTGGGCAGTGACGTAAAGAAGGGGAAAAAGGAAAGAGGCAAGGGGAAAAAAAAAAAAAAAACTCCCTCCAGGACCTGCTGCACAAATACAACCTGGAACAGCACTGGGGCAGGGCTGAGCCCCACAGCTCCCCATCCCTCCACCCCAGATGGGCCCATGCCAGGGTCGAGGACACATTCCTGCTCAATTCCTTCCCTCCCCCACCCCACCCCCTCTGTTGTGGAGACCAGGGGTGTTGCTAATTACCTGTGCCAAAGCACTGGGGAGGTGGCTTTGAACGGGGCCATCAGGGACAAGGACCTGACGGGCAGCTCCACTGTGACCAGTACGTCATCCCCTCGACAGCACGGGGAGGAAGCGGAGTGGCTCGGGCAGGGAGCAGGGACCGCACAGCCACAAGTCCCATAACAAGAATCTTCCACAGCTGGGACATGGATATCCCCTCCTTGCAGCCCCCAGGAATCTGCAATACATGGTCTGGCCATATCCCCCAACACTGCCTGGGCCCCTGGCCATGGCATGGCTGGAGGGTGGCAATCACCAGGGGTCAAGCCTTCCTGGAAGTGTCCAACCATGCCTTGCCTCAGTTTCCCTTCCTAGTTCTGACTAGCTTAACAAGCAGGGGGTATTCCCAGCACCAGCTGAGGGGTGGCACATCCCCTCACCCCCACCACCACCCCCTGCCATGGGTCCTACACAGCCATCCAAGGGCCCCTCAGCGCCACGGGCACTGGGAGCGATTGCTCTGGCCGGGACATGCCTCGCTGCCCGGCCCTGGCCCTGCTCCAGCCCCCGGTTTAATGATGGACAAACCTGCCCCCCCCGGAGTCCCATCACAGGGGGCACTTGAAAAACAACCCAGGCCTGGCACAAGGCCAGCGGGGATGGATGGCAGTGAACTGGGAGCACATGCATGTGACCACCTGCCTGTGTGTGAGCGTGCTCACGCACACAGATGTATGTTCTTGCACACACGTGCATTTCCCTGCAGCTCGTGCACTCGTGCATGCATCTCTGAACACACACGGTCACACACCATGTTCACATACACAGGCACACACACATGTATGTGGCATGGCTCCAATGCACTTTTTCACCTCCCTAGGAAGAGACACTGGGGGAACAACCCCTAGGTCCCTTGCCCCATGCTATGTGATGTGCCTCAGTTTCCCCTCTTGGCACAGCCCAGCACCCCCACTCCCCCAGCACTGCTGGGCCTCTGTGTGGCAGTGGCGAGCAGGGCAGGCTGGAGCCTGGCCAGGCCCAGGGGCTGGCACAGGCGCCATTTCCCAGAACCAAGCACCAGCAATCGCCAGCAATTCGGCAGCCAAACGCCACAGCGCTCCCTGTCCCCCAGCCAAACCATCCGTCATGGGGCCAGCTCCCACTACGGGAAGCAGCACAGTCCCCCATCTTTTCTCAGCCTCTCCAACCATCATGGCAAAATCTGGCCACTGTCAGAGTGAAGGCACCCCGGGGGACGGAAACACTCCTAGTATATCCATTGATTTGGGACATGCCTGCTTGGCCCCACTGCTCGGAGCGTCCTCGATCAGAGAGCAGTGTCACCACTGATCCTGGCTGTGCCACTGCCAGCACATGCCACCCACAACACAAGCTCACCCACGCCTGAATGCAGACACAGTACTGCACCCCACACCATATTCCCTGCCTCCTGCTGCCCCCACACAGGGCTCGGTGACTCAGTTTCCCCTCTTTTCAAAGGAAGATACACCCCCGCAGCTTTGGGCAGGCAGTTTTGGTGCAGGGAGGGAGGGAGGGGCAGGCTATGTGTGTCACATACATACCAGGGTCCATCCATCCAACCGTCCCTCTCAGAGAGAGGGAGGGAAGTTTGCTAAGCAAGGAAAAATCCCTGAGCAGAAGCACAGGGCGCAAGAAGGGCCTTACATGGGCATGGGAACAGTGTTGTGCTTCCCAGCTGATGAGTGTGCAGCTGCCCTGGCCCCTCCACAGCCACCCACGGGCACCAGGCATCCCACCAGCATCACTGCCAGCACAGGGCAGTGGGTTCCACCACTATTGTCTCACTAGCTTTCAGGCAGGATGGAAACTTGAGGGATGCAGGTCACTGCCAGGGCACAGGTCCTGCCCTCCCTGCTACAGCTCTGCCTGCTCACTGCCTTCTCATGGAGGGGGCACTCACTAGCACCCCAAAAGCTCCCAGGCATCCCCACATATACTCCAGTGCTCCCCTCCCATTATTCCCATCACACCCATGGAACCCCCTGGCACCCCACACTGATTACCAGGAGTACAACTCTTTTACACCCCACCCACACCCCCCTTCCCTTCACCTGGTCCATCTGAGGTTTGTAAGTGGGGGCATTCCCTCAGCTGGGCCAGGACTCAGCTGGCTGGGAGCTGGCCATGCCAGGGGGCAGAACAAAGAGGTGGAGCAAGTCCCAGAGAGGTAAATATGGGGACCAAAGAGCAGACACTGCCAGTGGCATGGTGGGGCAGATTCCAGGGCCAGGAGACACCAGAGCCAGAGGACACCAGGACTTTGGCAGCATATCCAGGGCAGGAGGAGGAAGCACTGCAGGGCGCAGCTGCCAGCACTTTGGGGGTGTGTTCATCTTCCCTCTCCAAAGTATCCTGGAGGTGCAGGGGTTAAACATGAGGGACTTCAGGTAAACAAGAGGCCATTTTTGCTCCATGCCAAGCCCCCTCCCCACGTGCACCCTCCTCGGAGACCCTACAATAACAAGCTGGCGTGTGAGTCAGCTGGCCATTTGCCCGACCGGAGGAGCCCCTCCCTGGGCGCTGGCCCAAAGGAGCTCTGCGGAAGGCCCCTGGCCCTGGCCCCATGCACACTCCCCCCAGCAGCAAACCCCTCGGCTAGCTGGCCCCACCGAGGGGGCTCCAGCTTCCAGCAAGCGTGGGAAGGGTGATGGAGGCTAATGAAATGCAGCCGGCCGAGAGAGCGAGCCCTGGGCTGCCCATGCGCACAGCCCAGCCAGATGCTGAGAGCCTGGTATGACCCCCCTCTTGGTGTACAACCCCCTATCAGACATCAGAGAATCCCCACTGGGTTCACACCCAGACACACACACTTCATGACACTCCCTCCTGCCTGGAAACCACTGGCAGATGCTCCCTGCCACCATACCACAGGCATCCCCTCCTGCATGCCCCTCCCAGCTCTCCCCACAGCACCCCAGCAAGGCCACCTTCCCTGGCCTCAGCCTTCCTGGCATAGGCTGCCCAGGGTGACACCGGGTCCTGGGGTGGCCCAGAGTTGACAGAGGGTCCTGGGGCTGGCACAGCTCCACTAAGCCTCCCAGTCACCTTTGCCCAGCCCACTCAAGGCCCAGGGTACCCCACACCCCCACTTCCCCCAAGAGCCCAGCCAGGGCTCGGTGCCAGGGCTGCTGCCAGCGCCTGCCCTGCACCACCACCCATACCACGGCACCCTGCAAAGCCCAACGTGTGCCTGGCCCCTGGCACAGCACCCCCCCTTCCTTCTCCCTCCCTGCCCAGCTGGGTACAGGCAATGGGCACGGGAACAGGCATGTCCCAGCCTACGCTGTCTGCCTGGGGCATGCCAGGCTCTTCCCGCCCAGGATGCCAGCCCCAGAGGTAGCTGGCATACACACCTCCCCAGGGATTAAGAACACGAAGCCTCCCCTGCCCCGGCAGCACAGTAATGGGCACCGTGCCCACCTCCAGCTCCTCGGAGAACCTGGGTTGCTGTAGGGTCCCCCTCTGCTGGTGCAGCAGCTGGATAGACAGACACCACTGGGCATCCTCAGTTCCACTGTCTCCTGCCAGCAAGATCCGCCCCTGGCTGGGCATCAGCAGAGCTGCTCAGCCTGTGTGCGCGCAGCTGGCAGCGCTTGGCCGCGGCGCATGGCACCCACGTGCGGCAGCACTCACCCTGGCAAAGGGCACCCCACTCCAGGCACTGGGGCACAGATACCTGCTGGTCTGCTCTGACAAGGGCTGCACCCCAAAACCCAGCCTATTACACAGCCAGGCACATGCTGTCAGTGACCAGGCAGCAGGGTGGCACTGTCACCCTCACTCAGTGGTGACACCAGTGCCACCATGACCAGCCCAGAGCCACCAGCCCATCCAGTGGGGTCAGCTGGCATGGACCGTAGCATCCACCTCTGAGTTCCCAGCACCTGCAGGCAGGGCTGGGGACACCTTAGAGCACTGGCCTTACCTTGGCTTGGCACTTGGTGTGGCAGGAGAGCTTGCAGCCTGTGGGAGAGAGAGGAGAGAGGGTTATTGGAGGCAGGAGGGGGAGCAGTGCCGGGGGGCAGTCTGCAGGCACCCCACATGCAGGGCAGGAAGGAGGGGCACCCAGCACTGCAGGGCACTGCAGAGCACCTTGGCACTGAGCACTGCCAGGACGTGCACACGCGTGCAGGGACGCCCACACCTCACACCGGTGTGCACACATTCCAGGTGGCACCAGCATGGCACAGCAGCAGGCACTCCAAATGTGGCTCTGGGGCACACACGCTGCCCACGTACCAGTGAGTGTGTGTGAGTGCAAGCCCCAGCGCCAGGGTGAACAACGTGGAGGCAGACCATGCACACACAGGTCTCATGGGACCTCTCATGGGGTCTCATGGACACTGGCATGACTGAGTGCGCCACAGGGGTGCTGCCATTGCCTGTGCTCCCTCCCTCCTTCCCGTGCACTGCTGCTGCACATTTTCACCCATGCCCCACAGAGGGCACGTGCTCATGGGCAGTGCAGGATTGTTTGCCACTGCCGGGGACACACACTTATACAGGGCACCACTACACTGACTCAGTAGCCCCGCAAAGACACATGTCCCATCCCAAGGGGACACAAGGGTCCCCCCCCACGCAGCACGGCCACGGCCGCACCCGAGTCCCTGTTCCCCTTGGGCCTGCTTCCTGCAGCACAGGAAGCCTCATTGTTCCCATTTCCTCTGTCCGCCCCTCGCACGGGGCTCAGCGACACCGCACACGTGCGAGGGCTGGCGGCCCCACCTGTGACCCACTGGGTGCCATGGGCAGCAAGCACGGCTCAGGGGTGACACCCGCATGTGTGCACAGACCCCCGCCCATGTGCACATACGTGGTGGCCACTGCACACTCACTGAGCTGACACACAGCCACATACACGTGCGACACCTCAGTGTCTCCATGGGCCGCTCTGGCCTCCCAGCCACCTTCCCACCCTCAAAGGCACCACACATACTCTCTCACAGCCACAACCCTCCCTCTAACACACAGGCACACATGTGTGTGCACAGATTGGCATAGGCACATGTTCCCACATTCAGATCCTCATGCATGCAGGCATACACACACATCCCCGATGTCCTGACCTGCCTGGCGCGTCCCTGTGCACACGCATTCCCACAGCCCCAGCTCACCTCTGCAGGTGCTGCCCTGGCGTGTGATGGCCTGACGGCAGATCCCGCAGGCCTTCACCTTCTTGAAGCTCGTCATCTTGAAGGAGTGTGCTGGAGGGGCCTCCAGGTCCTGGGGCTGGGGGGAACACGGGGCTTTGTCAGCAGGAACAAGGTGGCACCAAGTCCCAGACACTCAACTCTGACCTGCCTGTTTCCCCTGGGCAGTTCATCCTCCACCCATGTCCCCCACACGACTTAACCTGTAGCTGTGAATGTGAACTCTGCAGCTGCGGTGCGGGGTATGGATATAGGATATGGGGTACAGGGCAAGGGATGATGGGGAGTATGGAGGGGGGATGGGGGTACGGGGGGGGGGGGGGGGGGGGGGGTGCCACTGCATCCACCCCTTTAAATAGTCTCTGCCGCCCCCTGGCGGTGCGTGCCTCTGTGGGGTGTGTGTGTGTACATGCACACACTTGTGTGTTGACACGTTTGTGCATGTGCACATATATGTGCGTGTGCATGTGTGTGTGCACGCACAGATTGTGTGCACAGATGTGCATGTGTGTGTCCATGCTGTATGTGCTGTGTGTGCACATACACAGGTGTGCACAGCTGTGTGCATGCGCGTGTGTGAGCACATATTATGTGTATGCACAGATGTGTGCACACTCATGCCTCCCTGCGTGTGGGTACATCTCCGTGTATCCCTGTGAATACATGGGACATGCCCATGCACAAGCATCTCTGTGAGCACGTGTGTGTGGGCACAGCTGTGTATGTCTGCACACACAGGGGGTGAAGATGCTAGAATGCACATGTGTGTGTACAAACTCATGTGAACATGAGGACGTGTGAATGCACAAAGATAAATGTGTAGATAATACATGCATGTATTTGCATGTGTGTGGGTACACAGATATGTGCACAAAAACCTATGTGCACACCCGAGTACGTGTGAGTGCTGCCAGTGCTGAGGGTGTCTCACTGTCATGCTGTGTTTTGGGGTGCATGCCAGGCAGCGTGTGCTGAGGTGTGTCTTGGAGGGGTGACAAGGGGCACAGAGCCCCCTTAGCATGAGCAGCTGTGCCCACCCTATCTGGCACAACCCACAGCAAGAGGAAGCTGATGCCACGAGTGTGACTGAGTGCAGAATGGATCCAAACTGTGCAAGCGTGAACTCTGCATGTTCATGCATGGGGGTTGAGGACAGGGAAGGGTCTTGGCACAGCTGCAGGCAGCCAGTGATCCTGCCGAACTCCCAGTTGACTGTTTCTGGAGGGGGGCAACCCTTGGCAGCATGCCAGCCCTGCCCACCCACCCGCTGCCAGATGAAGACGTGAGCCCCTGTAAATCCGTCTTTTCATGCCAAGACTAATGAGATTAAGCAGAGGCCCGGCGGCCCCCCTTGCCTTGGCGCCCCACTCTCCTCCAGCACACTGCACCAGAGCCAAAAGGGATGATGCCAAAGTGTCAGGGGGCTGGGTACCTCCCCACAAAATTCTCTGCCTCAGTTTCCCCAGTGCAGACAGAGACAGGAGATGGGCCATGCATGTGCACTGCACGCACGTTTGTGTGTTTATGTGTGTGTGTTTGCAGACACCCCCGGGGCTGTGAGGGTGCTGCACATGCAACATGCAGTGTCTGTGTCATGGCACTGCGTGCACATGCACACCTGCAGGCACGTATGTCCCCAGCAGCCACAGCAGAGCAGTGGCACGGGCTCATTGTTCCCATATGCAGGTCCACGTGCCACCGTGCCCACACTCACACAGGTTTGTTCATGTGCGTGCAAGCCCCTCTTCCCTGGGCACCTGCTCCCACAGGGCCACTCACGGGTGGTGCCTTGGCAGCCCCCAGAGCTGGTGCCACCCTGCTGGGTGGGTGTGTACACACACATGTGTGTGTTCAGACGTGGCGTCACCCACCCGGCAGCCGTGGGAAAAGCTCCCCCAGGACAGGGGCTCCCACGCCACAGTTGCTGGGTGACAGTGAGACCTAATGATGCCATGAGCTCCTTTGCATATGCAAAGCAGCATCATTGCTGCAGGATGCCCCGGGAAGAGGCCTTGCCCCCCGCTCCCAGGGACCCACTGGGATGCACAGGGATGCCGACACATCTCCCATGCACGTACCCCCCAGTCTGCCCTGTCCTCTATGGCTTCATTAACAGTAATTATCCTCACTTGTGAAAGAGCTGTCCCTTTGATTCCCACACCCCCAGAGTCTCTTCTGTTTGTCTCATTGCCAACACCATCACTGTGCCAGAGGGGGACCAACCCAGCACCCAGCTTTATGCCCCCCCCAGCACCCTGCTGCTGGAGGGGCACTCTGCCCACCCAGTGCCACTCTACCAGCCAGGGAACCAGCCCATTCCACAAAACAATCCAGTCCCAGCTCCATACTGGCAGCATCCCAATTAGCCTCCCTGCCCCCAAGGCTGGAAACTGTTGGGGGGATGCAAGGGCACGGGCTGGAGGGCTTCTTGGACACCTCTCATGGGTACCCACCCATGGGTACCCACCTCCAGGGACCAGCACCCACATGGTGCAGGAGCAGGGGTGCAAAGGCATCCCTAGCTGTGGGGCCTGCCAACACACAGACCAAAGGAGGCTGGAAGGGGACCCAGGTGTCCTGGGCTGGAAGAGGCACCAGACAGAGATGCCAAATTAATCAAGAGCTGGGAGACCTGGGTTCACTGCCCAGCACTGCAGAGAGTGCAGTGGCAGTGGGGGGGAACCTGTGACACCCAGTTTCCCTGAGGCTGCAAAGCCAGGGTGGGTAGTGAGCACAGCGACACCTGGTCTTCTAGGCTTGGGTCCACCCCGAGTTTTGCAGCCCACTGGGCCCCAGGACCCAGCTTAGTGACTGGGGAGAATGCAGAGTCCCAAACTCCCATAACTAACTGGATCCCCCCCAGTTTTCCTCCCTGCCCTTCAGTGGAGTAGCAGATCCTCTGCCCCAGGGGATGGTGGAGCCCCCAGTCAGTGATGCAGGCTTGGGCGTCATGGGGGATCAGCCTCCCACCCTCCTCAAGCCCACAACCCTTCCACACACAAATCCTTCTACAGCCCAATATGTCCCGCATCCCATCCCTGTCCCCCCTCTTCGTGTACCCCCCAGCCTACTGCCCACCGCCACTTCTCTCTCGGGCTGGGTCCTGCTGTGCTCGCCACAGTCCCCGGCGGTCTCCCGGCCCCGCTCCCGCTCCGGTCCCCCCAGCCCCACGCCGATGTCCGGCCGTCCCTAGCGGTCTCCGCTCTGTCCCGGTTCCTCCAGAGCCGGTCCTGGTGCCGGTCCAGCCCCGCCAGTTCCCCCTGCTCCCAGTTAGCCCGTCCCCGTGCAAACGCCCCCGCTCCGTCCCGCTCCCCTCGCATCCAGTCCCATCCACCGCCCGCTCCCGGGACCAGCCCCGCTCCGCGACCCCGGGACCCCGCGGCGCTGCCGTGCTGCTCCCCCCGGTGCGGGTCGTACCCAGAGCAGGCAGGAGAGGCACAACCCGGTCATGCTGCCCGCGGCTCGTTCCCGGCCGGCCGAGCCCCCCGGCCCCTCGCTCCGCCCGCCCGCCCCACCCCGGCCCCTCGCCGCCCCTCCGGCCGGGGGAGGAGGGGAGCGGCAAAGGCCCCCCGACCCCGCAGCGCCCCAATTGAGTCGGCCCGGAGGCGTCTGGGACACCCCCACACCGCCAGCAGAGGGGCTGCGGGACTGTGGGGGCCCGGAGTGGGGCCGTGCGTGTCCCAGGCCCTCTTCTCCACTCACACACATTTGGGATCCATTTCCTCCGCTGACCGGGGGACACCCGCCACCCACGTCACCCTCATCCCTCCTCCGGCCTCCGGCGGGTCCTGCGGCAGGATGCACCCCCCCCATCCCCAGCCGAGTCCCCTGGGTGGTCCCGGGATGGGAGACGGGGAGGGATCAGCGGACATCCATGCGCGGAGCTGGGGGGCCTCAGCGAGGGGGGACAACCTCCAGGCGGGACGGAGAGCGGCTTGGCAGCCTGCGGCCCTGACGGGAATGGATTTGGCAGGGGTGTGCTCCAGCCCCTCCTGGGGGGCTTGGCCGTGTGACACACGGTTCCCCCTCTCTCGGCCAGTGCTGACTCCGGCTCCAGCCTGGAAACTTGTGCTCAGCTGGCCGTGACCATGAGGGTGTGAGTCAGGGTGCGGGACGTGCCAGGGGGAAGGACACACCGACAGGACGAGCCACTCACTGCTGGCATGGAAAGCTGTGCATGGAGAGGACGTGGGCACTGTAATGCCCCCCTCCACATGCCTCGGTTTCCCATCTATGCTCTGCATAAAATCGCCAGCCCACAAAGGAAGGGCAGGGTGGGATGGGGGCAGGCTGCCCTTCCCAGAGACTGGGGTTGCATCTGGCTCCTCCCAAAGTGCAGCATCCCCTCCCCAAAATATCCCTGTCCCATTGCCCTCCACCCCACCACTATGTTGTGCTCACCCGGCCCAGGGTAGTGGTAGCCCTGTGAGGATGTGCCAGCTGGGATGGAGGACAACACTTCCCACCTCTCCATGCCAACCAGATCCAGGGGCAGAGGGAGGCTGGGGGGACTGATCCTGCTCACAGCACCAAATAGCCATCCCTGCCCACCCCCCTCACACACCCCTCCCCATCATTACAGCCCTTATTAGTCAACCTCGTTACTGCTCACAAATGAAAGCCCCGGTGGAGAGAAGTGTCCACACCCCCCCATAAATCACCTCCTCCCATTCACTGCCGCGACAATCCCAGGCTCCTCAGAAGGGCAGGGACAGGGGTCATGCGACAGGGACAGGGTGGCCGCAGGGACACAGCCCATTGCCATCATTTTAGGCTCATTTTCTCAGCAGGTGGACACATACTTAGCACAGGGACTCCCGCACCGGTTCTACTGGTGTAGGCATGTACTCCCAGTGCAGGGCCAGCCTTGGCAGGACTCCTTTGTGTCTAGGGTCACCAAGGCCCCCACACCCACTTCCAGCAGAGTGTCTGCACATTGCTCATGTGTGATGTGTGCTCTCACATGCACACATCACACATGTCCGCCCACCATGTACATGCCAGGACGCACTCATGTACACCACACACAGCCCATGTCACACATGGTGGGTGGGTCCCATGTGCTTGGTACCTGTCGGCACAGAAAGGACCAAGACACCCCTCTGTAACAGCTCACACCAAAAGAGAGCCCTGCTGCTACTGCCCCCAGCATACACGCATGTGTTAGGGGGGACACACCCCATGGCAGCTCCATTGAGACCTCCTGTGCACCAAACACATGTGAGCTGCAGCTCACTCCCACCTCAGCCCCACCTGCATGCCCATGAACACACATGCACAGGTACACGTGTGCTACAGCCCCCCATGAGTCCGTGTCCTCACAGCCATATCAGAAACACATGGACAAAGTGGTGGACATAGGACTGCACAACCACCAACCCACGTCTCACCAATGCCACCCACCCACCCACCCACCCACAGCCCTGACCACCCCCCAGTTCTACTCCCATCAGTTCATGGTCCTGCGTCCCCGGCGCTCTCTAGGGTCCCCAAGCAGTCAGTGGCCTCTCCTTCCTCCAGGCTGTGTCCCTGTCCTGGCATATACTGGACTGTCACCAGCCTGCAGTGACTCCTTCAGGCGCTGCCCGGCAGTGGCTTTGGCACCTGCTTTTCTGGCATGGTGCAGCTGAAGTGTCCCATGCCATCCTGCCAGGCACGGGGCAGCTTCCCAAAGACTGAGGAACAAAGTGAGGGTGGCGCAGAGGGAGTCCAGCACCCTTCATCAGCTTCCCCCCCTCCCCACCTCAGTTTGCGCAGCCTGGGTGGCAGAGCAGAATGAGTCCCCAGAGCAGGTGCTGCATGGGCACGGGGATCCCCTGTGGGGCAATCCTTTGGCACATGGATCCCACACATGGCAGGTGCTGACGGGCCCAGAGGTGCCCTACACAGAGTGACCCCACAGGGGTCTCACACGCTGGGCACAGGGAGCCCACATTGACTGAGTACTTTATGGGCATGGCGCTTCCCAATGCCAGGTGTTTACAGGTACAGGGATCCACCCCACTGACCACTTCATGGGCACAGGGATTTCACTTGGGGGTGTTTTGTGGTCACTGGGGTCCCCTCATGCAGGGCACAGTGTTCCCTTTGTGGGTTCTATAAGGACACAGGGACACCCCCTGCCTCTACGGTCTCTCTGTAAGGACACAGGGATCCCAGCAGATCCCTTAGAATGAAAGGCTGTACAGCAGATCCTCTCCAGTCCGGCACTGCAGAGGTCCTCGGGTGTGGGAAGAGAGGGTCACAGTGAGACGCTGTGGGGGGGGGGGCAAAAGGAGGGACAAAGGACATGCCCTGCACCCTGGCATGCATATGCAGGGTTTAACCCCCAGCTGCCCGGAGCAGGCAGGGCCAGCGGCAGCCCATACCCCCACTCCCCGCACCCCGGAGCCCCCCCAGCTCCGTGTCCCCCGCAGCCCCTAACCCTAACGCCGTGCCCGGCGATGCCCGCTTACCTCCCGGCGGCGGCGGGCGCGGAGGGGCAGGAGGCAGGACACCAAGGACTTCCCCCAGCCGACCAAGGTGGCAAAGCACCAGCTCAGCCGGGTCATGGTGCCCCTGCCAGGGGCTAAGCCGGCGGGGGGAGGGTGCAGGGGCCGACCCCTGCCCAGGGCACGCTCGGACGAGCGGCAGAACCCAGCCGTGCGCCGGCCGCAACAAGCTCCGGTGCCCGGGCAGTGCCCCCGAAGTGCCCAGCCCTGGGCACGGGGCCGTGCGACAATGATGTGCTGGGGGGCTGCGGTCCCTCCGGGCCCTATCCCCCCCGCCGGTTCCCCAGCGTCGCCTGCGCGCTGGCAGCCAGGCAGGGAGCACCGTGCCCGCCCCTGTCCTGCAGTGCTTGGGTGGGAGCCAGCTCCGACACGCTCCCCCTCCTCCCCCTCCTCCTTCTCCTCCTCCTCCTCCTTCTCCTCCTCCCGCACACGGGGCTCGGGGCTTGGCACCTCCGGCGCTCACCCGCCTGCCCTCCGGGCACGGCATCCCCTAGGGTGGATGCCAAACCTTAACAGGGTCCCCCACTCCAGCGCCGTCAGTTTTGGGGGTGCAGGAGGTCGGACACCGGGGTTCGATCGCAGCTCAGTCCGCGACCGTCGCCCCGACCCTGCCTCAGTTTCCTTACAGTAGCCCCTGCCTACCCCCAGACCTAAGTGGCAGTGCTTACACACGGGCGGGAGGGGACTTCCCTCCCCCTCTGCCAGTCCTCCTTATCTCACCAAACCTCTCCTCGGGCCCCTGAGGACACAATAGGGACTCTCCACACGGTGCCCTTGCAGTGGGGTCTCTCCCCAAAGCCTGCCTGACTGACGTGCCGTGCTGTGGGGACAGAATTACCATGGGGAACCTCTCCGTGCAGGACAGCTCAAACCCGGGCACCTCCACCTCGCCATGGGGCTTGCACAGGGCAGGGGAACAGAGTTACAGGGTGCAGCCCCCTGGGCACCACACACCCCCCAAGCACCCATCGAGGTAGTGCCAAGAGGAGCAGGCAGCGGCACCCCTGGATGCTGCCATGAAACCGTGCTGGTGCCAGGCAAGGACCCATCCCTACAGGGCAGCTGCTGGTGCCAAGCGTGGGCAGCGCCCATGCCAGGCATGGGCACTAATTGCATTTGCCTTGGGAAGCCTCCCAACAAGCAGCAGCATCAGGGTGGGGGGGCAGGAAGTTTGGGTGGTCCCCCACACTTCACAGCTGTCCCCCACAGCTCTGTCTGGCACCCTGGGGGTGGTAGAGGGCTGGAGGGCGGAGGGGGCCAGTGAGCCTCAGGGAGGTGACATCACCGCTGGCTCCACAGTCCCCCACCCCCATTTAATTAGCAGATGGCCCCCGGCTCCCCCCCTGCCCCCCCACCCCGGCGGGCAGCGCCAGGCCTGTGCGGGGCCATTAGCTTTATTGGCTGTGCTGAACCGGGGCCAGGCCTCGTTAATTGAATTGCACCCACGCCAAGGATGGGTGAGAGTCTTCTCTGCCCCCTCCAGCCCCTGGCACCCCCACCCTGGCCCTTGGCTGGGGCAGGGAGAAGGGACCCTGCTGCCAGGCTGCCGCAGTGGCGCGGCGGGCAGGGGCACGTCCCCCCTGCAGGTGTTGGGGTCTTGCCCTCGCAGTGCCTGGCACGGGGCACATGGGTGGGTGCAATGAAGGGCACACACGGTGCCCTCTCAGCCTCTACACACACCAGCCACACGTGTACAGCTTGCACCCACACACACAGCCACATAGCCATGCTCGCACAGCCTGCACACACGTGCAATCACATGCACGCCTGCACCCGCCTGCGCGCACACACACACACACACACACACACACACACACACACACGATGATGCTGCTGTTCCACTCCCACCCAACACCCTGCCCAACCCCTATCCAATATGGGGTGCTGTACCCCATGCCCACAGTGGCACACACTGCAGGGTGGCACAGGGCAATGGGATGCTGAGGAGGCTGGGGTCACCCTGAGTACTGCCACTGGCTCCCCTCTGCTCCCCAGCTGCACCTACAGGCCAACACCCACCCAGGAACCAGGAGGGTGCTGGGAGGCCCAGGCTCCCGCTCAGCATCACTTCCTACTTTCACTTTGGTGTTGAGCGAGGCCTGGCCGAGGGGACACGGGTGTCCCCAAAGACATCCAGGTGACACAGGTAGGGGCAGCATGCTCTACAAGGAGGGGCATAGGCAGAGGATAGGACATGGGCATTGCTGTGGCCACCCACCAAGATGGTGGTGGGGAGCAGGATGGCAGTGGGTCCCCCTACCTGGACTGGTGGGAGTGGCTGGCATCGCCTTTGACATCCCCCCCACAGGGGGTTTCTCAGCCCCCAGTCGAGAAGGAGCCCACAGGACAGAGCTGACAAAGTACAGGGGTTCAGGCACAGTGAATGCACTGCTGGGTTGGGGGCTCCCTAACAAGAGGGAGCCTTATCCAGAATGCTCTGGAAAGAGCTTACACACTGGCTCTGGCTATAGCCCCCATGTGGAGGACAGATGATTGGGGAGGGTTGTGGTCCTTGCTAGGGGGGCTGCAGCTCCTGCAGGGGTCTCTGTGCCCAGGGGCTGTTGTGCATGGGGGTGGCCTCTGTGCCAGGGTCTGCTGCTGGCTGCTTCTAGAGGAGTATGGGTCCTGGACCCCCTCCACAAAAACTACAGGCAGGTTCTTCAGAACATTCCAAATTTCCATTCTTATTGGGGACCATCAGGGTCCCCCCATGTCTGACACTGTCCTTCTTCTGCCCCTGCAAAAACTGCATAGGGGGACCAGCCTTGCTGACCCTTTCCCCAGAGCTGGCACCTCCCCCAAAACAGGGAGCTGGGTGCTGGGGGCTAAGCTGCAGTGTCTGATGTGATGTGGGCTGGGCGGGCTGTGGCTTCTGCAGCCCCACCGACCTCCCACACTTCCTCCTGCCCAAGGTACAAAAGGAGAAGCAGGCAGGCACAGCGTGGGCACAGGGACATGCCAGCGCACCCACAGCACTCAGCAACCACCTCGAGGCAGCCCACAGCTCCTGGACACAGGTAAGGGCTTCTCTTCCCAGGGGAAACTGAGGTACAGGTAGGGTGGGCAGATGCCAAGATAGCTCATCCGAGGTCTCTCAAGAGCCCTGGAATGGGAGCACAGGCAGTCCCAGCCCGGTGTCCTGCTCCCTCACTGTGCCGTGGTAGAGGGCACAGGGCACTCACATGCTTGGGCAGGTTTGGGCACACCGGTGCACCCACTCCTGTGAGTGCACGTGCACCCTGCTGGGACACACATCCCGCCTCCCAACGTGTGCTGCCCCCCACCAGCCACAGTGACAAGTCACAGACCTGCCACCTCCATGGGCTATTTCCCTCACCCTGTCCCCAAGCTGCCACCCACCCCAAAATCACTGCACTGTGCCCTGTGGCCCCTCACCTCATGCCTGCAGCTCACCCAAACCCCATGCCAGCTGTGCAGGCAACATGCTGTGCCAGAGGGTTCTGCCCAGGGAGCTGAGCTTAGGGGGGCTGCATATCAGGGCTGGTGTGCCCCCTTGCTCAACCACCCAGAAGCATTGTTCATGATGTGAGTGAGGGAAGCGAGAGCAGAAGCAAAAGCAGCACTTCCCCTGCTCCAAACCCACATCCTGAATCCTGGCAAACAGGGACAGGGATAAGGACAGGGACACAATAGGGACATGGTGGGCTCAGCCCCAAGCACCCCCCAAGGACTGGGAGCAGAGGCTGAGGACATACAGGGGCAGGGCACATGGACAGCTGAGAGGGTAGAGGATGGGACACCTTTGTCCACCCCATCTGCTCTGCCCTATGTAGAGGGGGAACATGAGCAGGGTAAGGGGTGCCTAAACCTGCCCTCTCCCACCATAATAGCAGGCAGCTCTGGGATAGAGCTGGGGGGGAGCAGATGCTCTCGCTGGGACAGAGAGTTTGGAGATGACAGGGGAGTGCCAGCCTAAAACCTCTCATCGCTGCCCCTGCCTCTGCAGATCCCTGTGAACAGCCATGGCAGGGGAAGGGGAGCTTAGCCGTGTCATCAAGGACCTGCAGAGTAAGTGTGACAACCAGTCCCCTGCCAGCATGTTCCCTGCGTGGCACATCTCACCCTGGCCATGCCAGATCCCTTCTTGCACCCAAGTCCTGGGCAGTGGGGGGTGTCACTGCCAGGGGTGCTCCAGAGAATCCCTGGGCCAACCCTGCCACTGCTGCCTGCTCCCATCCTCACTCCTGGGACCCAGCAGTGCCCAGGAGGTGGCTGTGCTCCTTGCTCCCCCTTCTCCCCCTGCTCTCCTCCTTCATCCCAGGTTCCTCTTTCTCTCTGAAGAAAAGGAGGCTCAGTGGGGGATCTTATCACTCTCTACAACTATCTGAAATGAGGTTGTAGCCAGGAGGGAGTCAGTCTCTTCTCCCCAGTTACAAGGGTTAAGACAAGAGGAAATGGCCTCAAGTTGTGCCAGGAGAAGTTTAGAGTGGATATTAGGAAAAATTTCTTCATGGAAATGTTTATCAAGCATTGGAACAGGCTACCCACGGAAGTAGTGGAGTCACCACCCATGGAGGCATTTAAAAGACGTGGGGATGTGGCATTCAGCTGCATGGTTTAATGGTGGATTTGTAAATGCTGGGTTAATGACTGAACTTGATCTTGGAGGTCTTTTCCCACTTAGATTCTATGATTCTATGATTTCATCCACCATGAGAAATCCCCGAGGCCAGTTGTTGTGAGGCAGTTGAGGGAAGAGGGGTAGGATGGGAGAGGGTGCCATGCCAGCCCAGCCCTGCCATCCTGCAGAGACCGTGGTCGAGCTGAAATGCAGCTACCAGGAGCAGAACCTGCCGGTGACAGACGGGAGCCGGGAGCTGCACAGCCTCTGTGCCCAGCTAGAGTTCCTCCTCCAGGTACTGCTGCTCCTCCATCTCTGCTGCTCGCTGCCTCCTTTCCCCTTAGGCACAGCTAAGAGCAGAATGGACCCTGTGTTAGCCATTCAGGGGCTGGAATAACCCCACCCAGCATTGTCTGGCCCTGAGCATCCCCAGCCACCTGGACCAGGTTCTCCCTAGTCCACATGTGTAATTACATGTGCTGAAAAAGGGTAACTGAGGTATGGAGCCAGTGAAGAGAGGGACACCTGGACCAACCCTGCTGGGGGATCTGGCTGGATTCCAGCCCCACAAGGGACAGGCTGGGGAGAACAGGGGATGTCCTAAAAAAGGAAGTCCAAGCTTGTACCTCTGCCAGTTTGACCTCAAGGAGAAGAGGAGCTTCTTTGGGCAGCGCAAGGACTATTGGGACTTCTTGTGCCAAGGCCTAGCACGGTGCCGGCAGGAGCATGAAGGCATTCACTTTGTCACCTCCCTGGACAAGGTGGGCATGGGCTGGTGGGATACCCAGGGACTTGGGCACACACACAAGCTTTTGCTTGCTTGTGGGTGCACACGCACCTCTGCACAGGCACACCCTCACTTGGGCACCAAGCATTCGCCCACTGGTGCTATAAATGGTTTTGTCCCCTCTGGGATCTCCACTGCACCCCAGGCCGAGCCCTGGGGACCCTCTTTCCCTGCATGGGCTGGGAGGGAGGTGTGTGGAGGGGCAGACTGGAGTGACAGGGATTGATAGCCCCCTCTCCCCTGCAGCTGAAGACCCCTGTGGGCAGGGGCCGAGCCTTTCTGCGGTACTGCCTGGTGCACCGGCAGCTGGCAGAGTCCCTGCAGCTCTGCCTCCTCGACCCTGAGAGCCTCTGGTGAGAGCAGGGGCACACTGAGGGGATGCTCGTGGTGGTGGGGGACATGGCCAGGGTGGGCAGTGCCCTGCAGCACCCAGTCAACAGACGTGCTGCAGGCACGTGTACCTGTCCAGGGCATAGAGGGATGCCTGTTTTGTGGTTGCAGCGAGTGGTACTACGCCCGTAGCCCCTTCCTGAGCCCCAAACGGCGAGCAGAGATCCTGGGCAGCCTCTATGAGCTGGACTGTGTCACCTTCCACCTGTCTCTGTACAGGAGTGACCTGGACACCGCCTGGCCCATGTTCTCTGAGTGAGCTTGGGGACACTGGGGGCACCAGGGGCATTGGCAGCACTGGGGATGTCAAGGGCATCAGAGGCACCTGGGGTTTAGCATTGCAGAGAAGCATGTGTGCATTGCCCCACTGCCCTAGACCCCACACGGCACTCCAGATGAGCCAGCTCTCCATATGTGGCCCCAGGAGGGCACAGTCACTGGCACCAGCATGCACACCCTGCCTGTGCCTGAAAACATGCCACATGCATGTGTACACACACACAGAGCCATCCTGTGCCGAGTATATCCCTGCTGCAACACCGTGACGCTGTGACATCTAACACACAGGGGCACAGGTATGTGCTTGCACACCCTTGCCCCGGGCACACTTGTGGAGGGCATCATGGATACAGCTGTTCCAGCACACTCACACCTGTTCTGCTGAAATGCAGAAATGCTGAAATGCTGTTCACATGCCCGTGTGCACAGACTGTCACAAGCATACATGCTGGGGTCGATGGGTGCCACATGTTCTGTGGGTGCTCAGGCTGGTGGCACCAACATCGCTGATCCCCTGCCCTGCTGCCCCCCAAATTCCTAAAGGCTGCAGTGCCCAGTGAGCCTAAATGGAGGGTGGTGATGCCCTGTTCACCTTGGGGGTGACCCAGTAGTCCTGAGCCCTGTGTCCCCTCTAGGCCACTGGTACGGCCCAGCCCGGTGATCAGGAGCAGCCCAGCAAAGACAGCCCTGCAGACAGACAGGATCGGCACTGTGGCACATGGATGGTCCAATGGCACTGGCCATCCCACTGTGGCACTCCATGGGCCACCAGCCCATCCCTGCCCATCCACCTCAGCTGCCCTGCAGGCAGGAAGTGTGGAAATGGAAAATATAGAGGAAGATGTAGAGGATGGGGAGGTGAAGAAGGACGTGGAAGAGGAGGATGAAGAGGAAGTGGAGGAGGATGATAGTAAGGATACAAAGGATGTGAAGGTGGAGTATGTGGAAGTGGACGTGGAGGAGGATTTGGAAGAGAAGCATGAAGAGTTGGAGGAGGATGAGAAGGAGATGAAGGGCGTGGATGTAGAGGAAGTGGAGGATGCACATTGGACTGGCAAAGCAGCCCAGCCTGATGGTGCTGGAGAGCCTGGCATGTCCATTGGCACAAGGTGCATGCTGGGGTCCCTGTCACTGGTGCCCAGACAGCCGGGTGGGACAGAGGAATCACTGCAGGCACTGGTGTCGCAGCTGAGGGCCGAGCTGGGTCAACGTGAGGCGGCGGCCCAGGCGCTGGCGGCGCGGCTGGAGCGGGCGGACCTACGGCACCGGCGGCAGGAGGAGGGCAGTGCCCGGCGGGCCCAGCTGTGGGCACGCCAGGAGGAGGCACTGCGGGAAACCAACACCTTCCTGCAGCGGGCACTGGAGGCAGCGGTGGCAGCGGGGGACCCGGGGGCACTGGCACGGGCACAGGAGGAGGCACGGGGCTGGCAAGAAGTGGCAGAGGAGCGGGGCACCCAGCTGGCCAGGGTGCTGGCGGAGGCGGCTGCGCTGACCTCGCGCCTGCAGGAATGCCAGGAAGCGCTGGTAGCGGCAGGATGGACGGACGTGCCGAAGGATGCTGGTACCTCAAGTGAGGTGGCTGCCGTGGAGGAGGTGCTGCGGCAGGCACTGAAGCTCGCCCGTGGTCCCCAGGAGCTCCCACGAGCCCCCCAGGCAGAAGGGGAGCCCAGCACGGTCACAAGCATGGCCATGGTATGGGCAAGTCCAAGGGGATCCCGTGGTGGGGTGGGGGGTTGGGGTCCAGGATTGAGCTCCCACTCTCCCCCAGCGCTTGGCCAGCCTGGCTGCCACAGCTCAGGAGGAGACCTGGCAGAGCCGGCAGCAGCTCCAGGCCCAGCGACAGGAGATGGCACGGCTGCAGGAGGAGCTCAGCAGGTTGGGCAGGGACCCCTTTTTCCACCACCCATCACCCCAGAGTGGGACCTCCTATCTCCACCTGCCACATGGTTCCCCCTGGGGCTCCAATGATGTCCTGCTTGGACACAGCCGAACAGCAGCTGGGGATTGCCAGGGGGAGAGAGGGAAAGATTTGAGGGGCGAGGACTGGAGGGAGGGGTCAGTTTGGGACCAATAGGTGGGTGGAAGGGTAGACGGGGAGAGAGTTGGAGTGGTTTGGCGTTTGCAGATAGAGGGAGGGAAGGAGGGATCAATTTAGTATGGATGGAGATGGGACGGTGGATGGAGAGACACAGGGATGAATTTGGGATGAGTAGATGGGTGGGTGGGCACAACACCAGGGGTATGGATGTGGAGAAGGATGGATGAACAGTGGGAAAACGGATGGGTGGCAGATGGCAAAGTGGCAGTGAGGGTGGGGAGAGAGCTTGAGGATGGATGGGCAACAGCAGAGAAAAGGGAGGGAGGAAAGGAGGGAGGGAGCGAGGGAGAGAGGAACCAGCGGCGGGAGGCTTATCCGCATGCATGGAGGGACGGAGAGATGACCAGCTGAGAGACAGGGGGACCGTGTCGCCACTGCTCCGCGGCAGGGCCCGGCAGGACGGTGAGCGCTGGGCATCGGCGCTGCAGCGGGCGCAGCGGGAGGCCCTGGAGCGGGAGGCCACGCGCGGAGCCGAGCAGGCACGGCAGCAGGAGCTCATCCGCGACATGAAGAAGCGGCTGCTGGAGCTGCTGCGGTGAGAACCCCGGGCACTCCACGCAAGGGCAAGGGGACCCAAACCCCTTTGCCCAGAGGAGGGCACCAGAGCCCAGGCAAAGCCAGTGCTGACCTCTCCCCTCCCGCAGGGAGAAGGATGCCCTGTGGCAGAAGACAGAGGGCATTGACACCCCGGTGCCCAGCCCGGTGCGCCGCGACCCAGGGCTTTGTGCCCGCTGCCACAAGGATTTCCGCCTCCTCTCCCGGCGGTACAGTTGCAGGTGGGCTGTGAGGGAATGGGGGTTGGCACTGGCACAGTGCGGGGAGGGCTCGGCTCTCACCTCCTGCTCTCTCAGCAGGCTGTGCCAGGGCAAGGTGTGCCACACCTGCTCCGTGGACATGGGCAAGCACGGCCGCTGCTGCCTGATTTGCTACCAGCAAAGGCACCCGCAGGCCACATGAGCGGGACAGCATCCCTGACGCCATGTCTGGGACACCTCCTGCCCTGGCTGCCTCCTCTTGGACTTACTGGGGTGTCCAGGGCCTGCTGCAGGTCCTGCTGCCCAGCATTTTGGGTTTGTGTCTTTCTTGCGGCTGGTCCACAAAGAGGAAAACTACTCATTTCTGCTAGCCCTGTGTCTTCTGTGTCATCCATCAGTCGCTGCCAGATTGACACTGGGGTTGGGTGCAGGGTGGGGAATGCTGGTGAGGGGGTGTTCAGGTTCTCCTGCGGGGGAACCATCCCTAAAAAGGGGGTCCTAGCTGCAGCCAGGGTGAGCCACTGCCTGCACCATCACACAGTGGGGAGAGTAGACATTTGCTGATGTCCCCATGGTTATGAACCCCTCGGAATCTGGATCAAGGTCAATGGAGGAGCAGTATGGGACTCCAGCGAAGAGATGTGTAGGTGTAGGGCAGGCATCATGAGGCCTGGCACACAGAGTGGCAGGTGAGTCCCCAGCAGGGTCACAGTCCCCTCTTCAGCTCCTTGACCCCAGTCAAGTGTCAGCCCCAGTTGCCCAAGCCAGGGCGGAAACATCCCGGTTGTGTAAGGCACAGGTTCCCAGCCCTTTGCACAACAATGTCCTGACACCATGGCTGGGGGGGAGTGGGGGTGCCTGGGGTGCTGGTACCCTTCAGGCAGGGGTCACAGGGCTGGCTCAGTGTGAGGGGCTGCTCAGAGATCTTTCAGTGATTTGCTCTGCTGGAGTTGAGATTGGGGTTGGAAAGGGAATGACTTTGTCCCCAGGTGGGATACACTCCACACAGAGACCATCAAAGTGCCAGGAGCAGTCTGGGGAGCTGTAGGAAGCAAAACCTGGGCTTGGGTCCCCTGTGGGGATACACAGGATGCCGAACCCTGTCCTGGAAGAAGGGTTACCCACATGACAGGCTCAGCAGGCAGCACTGTTTTGGCCCTGTCCTGCCATGTATCTTCCCGTGGCAAAGAGGAAGCAGACATGGGTGACAAACCCATCAACTCCTTTATTCCTGGATGGTCACTGGGTAAATACACCATCCCCACAGCAGGCTCACAGAGTCCACAGGGTCACAGGCTTTGTCCCAAAGAGAGGGGAGGGTGGACACTTGACATAACTCCCCTGGCAATGGGGTCCTACCACCTCTCCACCCAAGCCTCCTTCCAGTTGGGGTCCAGCATCCAGTGGTGGCCCTGCCCATCCCCATGGCATCACCACCCACATTCCAGGGGGCTGGATGAGGATGCTGAGGTGTGTGGGCTGCTGGGACCTGCTGGTACCCACAAGGGCTGGATCCTAGAAGAGCTCAGAGGGTGGTGGATGTATTGCCAGAGGTGGAGGCATAGGAGGCACGGCCGTAGCGGGCAACAGCATCCTTGCTGATCAGCCCACGCTGTGCCAGGATCTTGAGGAAGCTGTTGCGAAACTTTTGACCGATGAAGGCGTAGATGATAGGGTTGATGCAGCTGTGGGCAAAGCCCAGGACCTGCGTGACAGAGAGGGCTGTGTCGATGCGGTTCCTCCTCTCACAGGTCTCCGCAATGGCTCGCGTCCTCATGAGGGTGTCGCTCACCAGTGTGATGTTGTAGGGCAGCCAGCAGATGAGGAAGACCAGCACCACAGCGAAGATGACCTTCATGGCCCGCTGCTTCTGAGCATTCTTGGTCTGCAGGAGGGTGTGGATGGTGATACCATAGCAGAAGAGCATCACCAGGAGGGGCAAGATGAAGCCGAACGTCTGCGGCAGGATCCGCAGCACCACCCGCCACTTGGCCGTGTCCTCGCCACTGATGCGCTCATAGCACACGGTGCCGTTGTTGGGTGAGTGGAAAGCCTCACGGAAGAGCAGCACGGGCAGAGAGAGCAGCGTGGAGAAGACCCAGATGCCCAAGCAGACAAACTTCACCCAGTGCCTCTTCTCAGTGGCAGCCCGTGTGGCATAGACAATGGCCAGGTAGCGGTCCACACTAATGCAGGCCAGCAGAAGGATGCCGCTGTAGAAGTTGGCTTCCTGCAGCACGGAGATGGCTTTGCACATCACAGTGCCAAAGACCCACTCATGGGCTCGGTAGACTGCCCAAAGCGGCAGGGTCAAAGCGAAGAGCAGGTCTGCCACGGCCAGGTTGAGTAGATAAACGTCGGTGACGGAGCGGCTGGTGTGGATGGAGGTCACCACCAGCACCACCAGCCCATTCCCCACCACACTGAGGATGAAGACGAGGCAGTAGATCACCACCACCAGGTACTTGTTGAGGACAGAGCTTTCAGGCCGGCACGGAGAGGATAGGATAGCAGTGTCAGGCATGGCTGTGCTGTAGTCATAGGTGTAGTTGTAAAGGTAGAAAATGTTGGAGAAATCCCCACTGTAGGACAAGGATTCCATTTTGCCTGTGGAGCACAAAATGGCATGAGCATGGGATCGCAGTGTTGTGGACCAGGGATGACAGCACCTTTGGGTCCTCTGGCATTTCCATTGTCCCTCAGGTCCCCTCCCGGGCAGTGGGCAGCTGTCCTTTATCATTCCACTGTGATGGAGGACACAGCATCCACACTGTGCCAGGTAATGGTCAACACTGCAGGTAGACACTGCTCCTCATATACCCCCTCGTAAAACTCCCCCTGCATGCCTCAGTCTCCTGCATTTCACCCCAATCCTGTCCCTATCCTGACTCCTGTGGAAGAAGAGGTTCCCCCATAGAATAATCATCTCTTCTCAGTTTGGGGGCTTCCCCATCAATGTAGCATCACATCCCTCCAGGAGACATCTGGCTCCTCCAGAAACCCTGGGCTACCCTGCTTACTTTTGAAGGTGGGACCTTCAAAAGTCTCTCAGCTCTTTGGGCATGTCAGAGCCCCTCAGGCACCTCCAAAGTTCTTCAAGAACCCCTGTATCCCTCCAGCCTCTCCACGCCCTCATGCATTGCTGCTGGGATGCTTGGAATGGAGCTGCCCCTCCTGCCACCTCAGCCTGCAGCAAGGCTGTGGTCATGGTGCCTGGGGCAGCAGCACTCAGGAAGGTCTGAAGGTGGTTTTGTGCCCTTCCTCCACCTCCTGGTCTTGCTCCTGCGGGAGTGGTTTGAAGCCCCAGGCGGAAAGACACGTCGCACTTTGCAGGCAGCTTTGGAAATATTACATCTCTGGTTTTCCTGTTGCTCAGCTGGGCACTGCCATGTCCCCCCTGTGCTTGGCCTCAATGGGGAAATCACAGGTGGCAGTCGCTTTTCCTGTCTCTTCACACATAGGAGACGGTGAGCTTGCTCTGCTCCTGCCTCCCCAAAGACCACTGGCTTCCAGTCTTCTCTCAGAATGGATCTGCACTCTTGTTTCACTCTGGTTTCACCCCTCTGTCCCATTTATGAGTCCCCAACCCTTCCAGGGCTTGGAGATGCCAGGACTGCTCGGGTGCTGAGTACCCCCAGTGCTGGGGTCCCTGGGACCAACTTTCCCCTTTTGCCTCATGTGAACTCCCTGCTGCAGCTGGGCTGGTGCCACTGCCCAGAAAAATCTCTCCCTGGCTCTGCTGTATCCTCTCTTGCAGTGATCCAGGGATGGAAATCCTGGGATGCTGACCCCAGGGTGGTGATGCTGGGATGCTGATGCCTCAGCATCCCAGAGGACCGCAAACAGGGATGCTGCCAGTGCTGATGGGGGAATGTCCTCCCTAGTGGGGCTCCCACAGGCACGGGACAGAGCCTGATGCCTGTGCTTCCCCTGCATCTATTTCTGGCTGCTGCGTTCTGCCTCCCCACTCCCAAATTCTGGTGGTTCCTCTGGAAACGGGTATTCCCCGGGTACAGCACACATGGACACCCCATAGCTGGCCCAGATGAGGGGAACAAGCAGCACTCCATTTCCCCTCCTGACCCTGGCAGGGCTGGGGGACAATGGGGTGGCCCTGGGGCTCCCAGCGGGGAGGAAAGAGGGACATGCCACGGGGAAGGATCCTCCTAGCTCATCGCTGTGCAAGGAAATGGGAGCAGGTTTTTTCCCCACCTCACCAAAGGCTGATGGCCCTGGGGACTATGGAGGTTTTGCACCCCAGATGAGCCCTCAGCACAGCTTTGAGTGCTCTCGCCACCACCTCCTTCTACCAAGCAGGCTCTTGGGCAGCTGCAGCAACCCACCCCAACCCCCAGGCTGCTCCACGTGTGAAGGGGCTCAGATGGAGCTGTCAAAGCCCAAGGAAAGCCACAATCTCCAGTGGTGCACCCCATGGACTCACTGCTTGCTGCTGTCGCCGTCCCCTCAAATGTGGAGTCTTCTGCTCCCAAGTTGTTTCTCACTGGGAAGCACACAGGTATGGGTTTAAATCCAGATGTCACCCCCAAAGGGCTCCAGTACAAAGTCTGGTGGGATGCAGGGCAGCACCAGACCCAGGGGTTTTGCCAGCTGGAGGATCCCTCACCTGCACCTGCTGCCGTGCCACCTCCCAGTACCCCTTTCCTCCACCGCCCACTTTATACTGCCCAGGGAGGAAATGTTGCAAAATCTTCTCCCAGAATGAAGAGGAAGTGGCAGCCAAAGGGACACTTCCGTGGTCCCCCCAGATGCCTCTCCCAGTCCGAGGGGAGTCCGCAGCCCTCTGTCACCCTCCTGTCCCAGGATGGCCCAGGCCACACTGCACTGGGGGTGCACCCAGGGGTTCATTGTCATCCCTGCGATGATGCACCCCAGGGGTCTCCAGCTGGGGGTCTCCAATTTGTCCCCAGGCCCTCTGTGGATAAGGAGATCTCCTTCAAGGCACCTCTGAGTGCTGCAGTCCCTCTAGGAGAGCAGAAGGTCTCCAAGGCCGTGGCCAGAGGGTGATGGCAATGCAGGGCTCTGTGCCTCAGTTTCCCCATTGATAGAGTAAGGGTGGTGTCAGCATTTGGTGGAAGCACAGGGGACTGCAAGGCTGGCTTGCCCTCTGTGGGGGAACCCCCTAGAGTAGAGTCCCATGTCCCTCCTGCCCTGGCTGTGCCTTGCCAAGCTAAGCCAAGTCAAGCCATGCCACCAATTCCATCAGACAGAGCCGTGCCCCTGTGCCAGCCCCGCAGACTAAGGAATGCTGTGGCTCCGAGTACCCCTATTGCTTTTAGGGGAGAACTGCACACAAAGCCATTCCCCATGCACCCCCATTACTCTGGGGCACTCACAAACCCTGTGAGCACCCCCATCCTCACAGCTTTCCATACTCGTCGGTTGTAGGGGTACCCCACGTTTTTGGGGCACATGGTAAGTGCCACTATCATATCCCTTGAGTATCCTTACAGACTCAAGGACATTCCTATTCTCTGTGCGACCACCTGCCCAGTTTTGGGCAACTACCAGCTCCAGAGCACCATTACAGCCCCCCTAGGATACCCCCACTCCCTGTGTCACCTCACATTTTTGGGGTTCTGTAGCTCTGGAATTATCCATTTTGCAAGATACCATTTTCCCCTGTAAGCACCCCCTTATCCCTGGGGCACCAATTCTCACACAGACCTCCATACATTGTGGCACACCTGCTACTTCCTAGAGCATCCCTACAATCCTAAGGGCACTCCACTGTTTCGGGGACCTCCAACACTGTGAGTATTCAATTAACGGGGAGGAGGGGAAAACTCACACTCTTGGGGACTTCCAAACCGCAGGCACACCACATCTCACCCCGGCTGGCGGGGATGTCCATACCACGAGTACCCCCCAGAGCAGCCCTGCACCTGTGTCCCACCGCATTTAGGGGATATCCCCGTGTCCGTGTCCCACGGCATTCGGGGCACATCCCCGTATCCCACCGCATTTAGGGGACCACCCCCTCACCCCCCCCCCCGCCCGCCGCGGGGCGGAGCTGCTTGTGATGTCATCCTGGATGGGCGGGGCGAAGGCGGGGCGGGGCTGGGGCGCTGACGCTGAGCCGGAAGTGACGCGCGGGTGCGAGAGCGGAAGCGGCCGCGCAGGCTCGGGCGGGTCCCCGGTGCGCGCAGCGGGCTCGGCTCTCTCAGAGCCGCTCCCGGCACCGACATGATCCTGCTCGAGGTCAACAACCGCATCATCGAGGAGACCCTCACGCTCAAGTTTGAGGGCGCGGCCGCCGGGTAGGAACAGGGGAGCTGGGGCGGGGCGGGGACGGGTCCGCGGACCGAGGGAGGGGCAAGGGGGCGGTGGCTGGCGGGGCCCGGGCCGTGCCAGGCGCCCGGGCACGGAGTAGAGGCTGGCGGGTGGTGCCGAGGGAGGATGGGGCTGAGAGGGGCGGAAGGTGGAGGCCGGGGCATGGTGACAAGGCAGGATGTGGAGCCGGAGAGTGGCGGGGAGCGGCACTGAGCCAGCGAGTGCTGTGCTGCCGGGTGGCGGCCCGGGAACGAGGAGGGCAGAGCGGGCACGGGGTGGAGGCCTTCAGGATGCAGGGCTGGGAGAGGGTGGTCAGGGCGCGGGAACTGAGCTGCGGGCGGCGGGTATGGGCAGAGCTTGGGCAGAGGGAAAGCCTGGGGAATGAGGGAGCAGAGTGGGACAGGGCAGTGTCGGAGGGGAGAGTGGGGCTGGATGGGGTCATTAGTACCCGAGCAATGGAGAGCCCCGGGGGAGCAGGACGGATCTGGGTAGGCTACCGGAGATTGCCGTGCTGGGGTGGACTGGAGGACAGGGCCTGGATAAGGAGGAAGTTGGGAAGGGAGGAAGGTGGATTTGCAGGGTGTTTGCTTTGGGTAAAGTGGGCTTCATCGGCATGGTGCCAGCGCTGGTACAGAATGTGTAGGGGGAGGCGGGGAACAGGAAGTCTGAGTATGGAGTCATGGCCTCAGCCTTTTGCTTTGGGGTGAAGAGCAAATTCCAGCTTGCTCCCTCTTTGCTTTCTCGAGCAGAAGGGATACAGGCACACGGGTCAGCCAGCCACAGCCACTGGTGCCAGCCTGGTGGGTATCCTGACCTCGGGGAGCAGACTGGGGGTCTAGTTCACACCCATATCTCTGGCTGGAACAGTTCAGTCCCTGGGGAGCCAGTGGGGTTTTTTTACTGAGTATTGCACCAGGACTGTAAAGGTGCTTGTGAGGACACAGCTTAGCTTGGAAGGAAGCCCCTCAAGTATTAATGTCCTTATCTGCAACCAAGTGGCCTGTGGGCTCCATTCACTGCCTGCTGACTGAGACACCTTTGTACAGACACAAAGCCTTGAGAGGCAAAGCAGTGGCGTTATCTCTGGGGTGGAGCCTGCCCTGGCGCCTCGCAAGGAAGGGCTCCAGCTGCTCCAGGAAAGGACCCCCCAGGCAGGTGCCTTTTTCTGTGTTACCTTTTTTCTCCGGTGATTTTTGAAGCTCTCAGCCTTTTGCATGCAGAACGTTGTCAGAGGCCACTTACTCTGCTTTCTCCCCACTCTGAGTTGACTTGTTGCTCAGATTTGTGTTTTGTTTTGGAGAGGTTTTTTTCCATAAAATAATTCTACAGGCTGCTCTGCCTTGGAGGACAGCTGAACTTCTCCCAGATTTTGATTTGTCTTGAGCCCTGACCATTTAATGCAACAAGTTTCCCCAGAGTACAGGCACGGCACTGGGCAGAGAGAGCTCCCAGGTGACCACTGTGGTATTGCAGCAGCTCCCATTAGAAAATATGGCATGTACAGAGCTTCACAGTGAGTGTCAGAACAGCTTCTCTGTGCCAAGGCACTCTTCCTGATGGAGAGGGAAGAATGTGCATGTGTCCCTGTGTTGATCTGATGTGGAGGGGCAGTTTGCAGCTTTAGATGCACCCCAAAACTCTGACTCTGTGAGCAGAGCTGTGCTTGCTTGCCCTGCAGCAGCCTGCAGGGCCCTGAGATTTCCATCTTGCTGTATGGCAAAGCCACCTCACTTGTGTGCTGGCACGTGTGCCTAACATACTGATTGTTCCTGAATCAATTTGTAGGGTGGCTGATGGTGCTCTGCTTCTGCCTTTTAGTCATCTGTGGCGCGTTCTGTTCTTTAGATGGCGTTTCTAGATAAGTTTTGTGCCTTGAGTATGTTGCTGAAATCTAGGAAGACATTTACTTCTGAATTTTTTTCTGTGCTTGTTCTGGGGTCCCCCATGCAGGCAAGTGCAGAGAGATTTCTCCTGGTTTCAAGTCTTCTAAGGAATGGATGTTACAAAACATATATTCAAGTGATATTTCTTTTTCCTATGGCCACAGCTCTCAGGTTATACCTGTGGTGCTCAGCCTGGAGGCAGGAAGGGATTTCCTGTATTTTGCTATTTTGGTGATGGTTTTCCAAGGTGTATCTTGGGGCTGAGCACAGAACAGTCAGAGCAAGGTCAAGCCTCGAAGAATTTGGTGACTAGGAGGAGTGAGTCTGGACACTGGGGCAGAGTTGGGCTTCCATTATTTGCTCTAACCCAGAAGTGCAGCAGATGTGATGCAGGGATTTGTCAATAGTGATTGTATCAGAGCCAGGTGTGGCTGGTGGCTTCAGCACCAGCCTGGAAGTGGGGCAGGGCAGGGTTCATTTCCAAATCCTGTGCCAGAGACTTGTCCTGTGACATGGGCCGTGTCGCTCCCCTCTACTGCAGTGCAGCCATAGTTTGGCAGGTTCCTGCAGAGCTTTCCTGGGCTGGCAGGTGGGAGACACGCCACATTTCACCTTGTCATATAGAACTAGGTCACATGTAGAAGATGGAATTCATTAACTGCCATTATTGTCATATATGTCAAAATCTGCTCTGCGTGGAAGTCCATCAGCTGTCCCTGGAGTTTCCAGTGTGAAAGGTACCTCAGCAGGAGTGCAGACAGAGATCAGCACTTGAGACAGGGCCTAACCTACCGCTAAGAGTACTCCCTGGACAAGGTCCTTGAGGCTCGGCAGCATCCACCTGTAAATAGGGTAATTTCAAATTTAATTTGGTTTTGTGGGCAGTCCCTATGGAAATCTCACCTCCTTGGACAGCCACTGTTGAAACATGATTTAGATCAAGGTGGTAACAGATGATGGACTTCAATGCATCTGATTTTTTTTTCCTTACTTAGGTCTAGTAATTTCTCTGTTTAAATCTATTCTCTTAAACCAACCACATTTTAAAATAAAAACCTAAAGCTACTGGAATCTCTTGAAATAAATTGAGTTAGGAATTTGCTGCTGCAATGTGGGAATATCTGGTCAGTATCTGGAAATAAGTTTATTGAAATGAGGTTGGCTCATTATCTTTTTTCATGTCAAGAGGAACTTTCCATAAGCTTTTGACCAATTCATTTGTACATGAGATTTTGCCTGGAAGCTGGTGTCACAGGTCAGTTTTCCCATTTCTGATAGAAGTGTCGTGTGAGGAGATGAGCTCTACCAGTTGGAAAATCCTGTTTCTCATCATTGCTTTCCTTTGCTAACGCACAGACATTAAAAAAAAAAAAAACACAAACACTTTAAATGTAAAACATTTTGATGATTATCTTTTGTGTCTGATAAATACTCATTCTGTTTGACATTAGCAAATTTGCCATCCAGTTTTGTCCTGCTCTAATTTAACTAACCCCAGGGAAAGTGTGGTACAGGGGTTTGGTCTTAGGGTTTGGTTTTCCAGTGATACATAGCTTACCCAAAATCTTTAGTCAATTAATCATCTGTCTCAAACTGTTACTTATTATTTACGCACTGTGCCAAAGAACATGAATTTGTATAGCTGGGGTACAGCATGCCTTTTTCTAGGTTGGGGGCAGAGGGAAGAGAATCTCAGATTTAAATTGTTGGTTCCTTTACAGCCATTAGTAGGTACAGCTCTGCGGGGCTCCCTGACAATTAGCTGCATAGGAAATAGCTGAAGCTTGGACTTCCCTGATGCAGAGTGGTTCCTGTGAACTGGTAGGAGCTGGGCTGAAGCTGCACCCACCTGCTTTATGGTATTTCCCACCTGCAGTCACTTGATGATTGTGTGCTACAGAGCTGAGCCTTTCAGACACAGAGGCTGAACCCCGGCTGAAAGCAGGCAGTGAGAACTTTGTGTTCATGGTGTGACTTGCAGTGAGGTCATCATGGGAAGACAGGAGTGTATGGAAGCTGTTGATGGGCTGGGAGGGTAGAGGAGCTTTCAATCCTGCTGGGCACTACTGAGGAACTCTCCTCTGGAGTGGTTATATGTGACTCCAGTGCTTCAGGGATGCTCAGAGACCCCACTAAAACCAGATTGTTCCTCTGCCACCCCTTCATTCTTGCTGACACAGACATTTTTGTGGCTTCAAGGGAAACAGGATTGGGGAAGTGACCTAGGTTAAAATTAAACAGGCAAAACTGGGTATTTTTAGCTTAGATGAGTTTCCTCATCCCATTCATTGTGTCATGGCTGCTCACCATGGTGCCACCATGGAGCAGGGATCAGATCTTCCTTCTTCAGCAGCAGTGGCAGGTGTTGGCTTAGTGTCTTCACAAGCCCAGCCTGGAGCTGCACATCTCTCCAGGCACAGCCTCACCTGCTGAAACTCAGACTGCTTGACTGCAGAGTGCTTGGGAAATGCTGCTGGCAGAAAGAGCAGGTTTGTGTTTGGCTGGTACAGACAGTGCTTGTGGTACACCCTGGCTGTCCATGTTGACTGACAGTGCTGTAGGTGTTGGAGCATAGCTCCTGGGTTGTCACTGCACATCCTGCTTTGGACACCAGGGAAGATGACTTAGCATTAACAGTGGATGGTGAACTACCTCTATCTGGAAGTAGATAGTGGTCCGCTCTTGTGCAACAGCACAGGGAGCAGGAGGGAAGAAAAGCCAGATCTGAAAAGTGTTAGGCTTTCACGGGTGGTTCTGTCATCACTCCAGCCTCAGTTTTCATCTTGGGTTCCTAAGAGGAGCCTGCTCTGTTTTATCTTCAGAAAGTGGTTCTCACTGCAGCCACCAATACTTGACAGCAGAGAAAAGTAGGTGTCCATCACTCTACTAAAGAAACACAGTAAAAGTGCGTGCAAAATGAGGCTCTTACCCAGAGACTTGGCACAACTCTGGATCTCTTTGGTGGGGAACCACAGGCTAGCTGCCTACAGCTGAGGATGGAAGACAGCTGAGGACAAGGATCTGGCTGGAAGGGGATCTGCCAGTGCAAGCATGCTGCAGGACCGTCTGTGCTTTGTCCACTGTGAATCCCATTGCTTTTCCAGCAGCCCGCTCCTTCAGGTTATTGGGCACACAGCAAGGGAAAAGCTTGGGCATGGAGGGGTCACCTAACCAGGAGGGGAGAATTGGCATGTGTAGGGTGCTGTACACAGCTCAGCACCACCCACTGACAGAGTACTCCTGCTCGTGTTCATGGTGGGTGTGCTGCCAGAGCTATGGGAGCTCCTTGATTGCATGTGCTCCTGCAGCTTACGCAGAGAGGCTTTTGTTATCTGAGCGGGGCCCAGAAGTGGATGAACTGTTCAGAGAATTTTAGTCATTGCTCATAATTTTTTTTTATTGAGGTGACCTTTCTGTAGTGAGAGCCTGCAGTCTGTCTCTCACTGAATCTGGCTCACTTTATCCAAATCATGTGTTGACTCTGGTGATCTGAAAGCTTAAGAATATCGCTCAGAGCTTTAAGCTTTGAAATACCCCTTTTTTTCCCCCCTCTCCTATGGGACAAGAGGTTAGAGTATCTGCATGCCTGCAGCTTTTGAAATAATTGCCATTCTCCGTTATTTGGTAGAGGCCTTAATTGTGGTGTGGGAGATGCTTCAATATGGTTGTTAGCTAGGTTCTTAAATTTGTTGTATCTTACAGCTAAGAGCCTTTGTGGCCTGAGAATGAAACAGGGAAGTTCTCTAAATCAACTGAGGAAGTGCTGTCAGGAAAAAGATTTGCTATTGCTCTTAAGTGCTCGCTGGTTCTCTCCATGGGCACCTGTGGCTCTTCACGGATGTTCTGCCAGGGTGAAAAATCTGATTTGGAGCTGGCCCTGTATTAGATAGACAGCGTGTAGGAGCCATTTGGAGATGAATAAAAGGAACATAGGCAAGAAGACGTAAAACCTGTCAGGGTCTTTTATTGTTACAAGCAGAGGGCAGATGGGATTTGGTGTGGGTTTGACTTCAGACCTGATAACTGTTATCAAAAAACAGACTGCTGCTGGGAACAGCTGCCATTTTAGCGTCGGAGTTCAGGCAAGGGTTTGCAGAAGGGTCTGGTCTAGATTCAGTATTCAGTGCAGAGAGAAGCCATCTCAGCTATTCCTGGTATGAGCTGGTTTTATTGTCCATTCAGGGCACAGAGTAGCAAGCAGGGAAGGTCACTGAGGGATGCTGTGGCTCAGGTAGCATTGGAGATGAGGGGCTTGCAGGGGTCACAGCAGCTCTCTGTCCCAGGAGTTTATGAGGTGTCCTGTCTGAAATCCTCTAAGTATAGCTAGGCTTAGTCTGTTTTCAGAGATTTGGATCAGGGGTAGAAGTGAACACTAAAAGACCTCCTGCCTTCCCGGTTGGGATTTACAGTCTGGCTGGGATGGCTGTGATTTAGAGTCATTCAGCACCAAGCTGCTAAACTGCCAATTCTTGCTATGGGTGTGGAGAGCCTCTTCATGGAGGCAAGGGACAACAGAGCACACTAGACCAGACAGAGCTCTTTGGGATCATGCTAGTAACCTGACAGTACCTGGTACCCACCCTCAGTGGTGCAGGCCCCATCCCAGGCCTGCTGTGAATCCTCTGCACTGAGCCGTCACCGGCACAAGAGCAGGAAGGACAGAACATGGAGAAGATGCGTTGTGCCTCCATAGAGCTATTTCCAGTGGTAGAAGATGGGGTTGCTGGAAGGTCAGGGGGAAGTGAACATTTGTGTGTGACCTGCGGCATTGTTGCTAATCCAGAAACTATGGAACTCTGGAGGTTAGAGCTCCTCTCTCTTCTGCCTGGGGACTTCTTGAGGTGGGAACAACAATCCGGGTAGCAAAATGAGTGGTTTTTCTGTTGGAGAAAAATTTTGAGTAGCCAGGGTAGTTTTGATGAGGTGAGCCAGAGAAATAAATAGAAGCATTTTAAACACTGTGATATTATGAAGCTCATGAACTGTAAAATGCTAAGGGGGCTCACTTTGCTCCCAGCCACACTTCCAGTGCTCTTCCCTGTCCTCTCCTGGGCCAGGCCAGGCCTGGGTTGCTTAAGTGTGTGCCTGGTGAGGCAGAAAACCACTGTGCTGTAGGTGACAGGGCCAGTGTGGCTGCGAGGAGCTCTGTATGCAGCTCACGTGAGCTCTTGCTTCACTGAGGCTGTGCTGGGAAGTGGTTGAATATTCAGCACCCAAAGTTCTGCCCGGTTACCTTCTTTCCCCTTAAATACTCCCCCTCCTCACCATCCCCAAGTACCGGAACTGAGCCACTTGGGAAATCAGCGTTAAAATAACTTCTCTAAGAAATGACGTTTGCACAATAACAGGCTCAAACCCAGCTGTGTTAGCAGTGAGCTTTTGTGTGCAGAACAAAGGCTCTGTGCAGAGCCATGACGGGCTTCTGTACATGGTCTTGCTCGGCTTCTTCAATGATGTGATGAGTGATCTTCCTGGCATCCCCTGGGTACAGGACAACCAGATGGGGAATCATCCTTCCTCAGCAAAACCACTCCAGTGAACGGACCGTCAGCCACTTCCTTGCATTTGTCAGAGGGAGGTGCTGTGTTTAGAAGGCTCTGCTGGGAGTGGGAGCTCTGGGAGGTGTCAGCTCTATTTGTGTGGGGAATGGGGTTTGAACAGTGTAATTCTGAGAAGATGGAACTGAAGTTTAAGGATGCATCCTGTTTAATATTCCTAGCTCTCATGTGCCTGGCTGTGCTATCTTTAAAGCTTCCTACATAGGTTTCTTTTTTTATAAAAATTTATACTGTCATCCAAGCTGATTCCCACGTCTGAGTGTGGTGCTCTAAAAGAGGAATACGTCTGCATCAACTGACCGAGTGGGATCTCTGGGATTTTCTTTCATCTCTGCTCTGAGCCATCCTCAGTGAGCAGAAGTGGCTTGGACATGTTTGTGGAACTGCTCCCCTTTCCAAGAGCCCAAGCTAAATATGCAGCCAGGGATGCCTGCTGAGCCTGTCTCAGGCCCAGCTGGGGAGGGGAGATGAAAGCAAGAGAGGTCACAGGTACCTGGCATGGCTTTTAAATGAAAGGGCCTGCTTTGGGTGCACTAGCTCAGCTTCTTTCAAGTGTGTAGTTTTTATCCTCAGCAAGGTGGCACAAAAGACAGAGGCTCCCCAGCCTTCAGACAAAAAAAAAGGGCTGTTGCCTTTCACAGCTGATCACTTTTAAGAAGCAGGAACACCTCCTCATTTTCACTTAGGTTCTCCATCTGGGGGTTAATTCCTCCCTTTCTGCTGGAGTAAAATGTTGTTAACCTGGCGAGTGTCTGGGATCAGTGCAGTGCAGTGTCTTGGTCTCCCTGTATTGCCCAGCTTGAGTTTTATCACATTGTGGTCATTTCTGCCTTCCAGGAATGAGGCTGGCTGCAGAAAAGCTGATGGAAAAAACAATACTTGCTGCTGCGATAAAATAATTTAAATTGTTACAGAATATTATCAGGGAAAATAGATATTGAGTCATCACTTCCTCCCACCTTCCTCAGTGTATGTACCACAGTGTAACCAGTACCCAGCAGTACATAAGTGTGTGGAAGAGCAAGTTTTGGCAAAACGGTTGAAGCTGGTTTCTGGGCAGCAGCAGCATAGCTGAGACCACTGACTTTACTCTGGGGAGTTATTTCAGTATGTTGGTTCAGACAGGTGGGAATGAACTGTTAGAGACTAGATTTCTGTTAGCAGCAGCATTATTAGCCTGTATTCGAATATCATCTACTTTTGAAAAATAAATGGAGATACAGTGTGAAACAGCAGTAGCAGACTGGCATTTTTATCCTATTCTCATTTTCCATGCCTGCTCTCAGCAGTGGAGATACCTTTGCATCAATTCCCTGTTGGAGAATGACCTATTAATACCAGTCCCCTTGGAGCTGTGAAAGCAGTTATGTAGTACCAATCCCAATGAAATGACCTTCCAATGCAGTTACATCTTTCATGGAGTCCTACTCTTTCACAGATCATGAACAAATGTCAAAATAGGGTTTGTTAAGAAGCACTTTAATCTTCATAGTCACAGTGTTAGATGTGATGTGCTTTTGGCTTGCAAAGGGTTTTGTTGTTGATGGGGGTCCCAGAGACCACTCAGGACAGTGTTGGAGCACATCCAGAGCTACAGCTTTTCTGCAGAGGCTACTGGCAAAATGTTGGGGTGTTTTGAAAGGGGGGCAGGATGAAATGAATATCTGGAAAGTTTCCTTCTTTGACCTGCTCCTGACACTACTAACACTTTCCTAACTTGGAAAAGGGGTCTTCTCTGCAGGCAACTTATATCAACGCATTTGCAGAACTGGTATTGATGGCAAAGGGGGCACTGTGTCAGGAAGGATTACTCAGCTCCTTCCATGAACTGGTATTGCAGAACCTTACAAAATATCCTCTGTCCCAAAACCTGTGTCATGGCCATTCTGTACAGAACGTGTGCTTGTGAAAACAAGCTTCTTAGTAAGGGGTAGCTTTCTTAGGCATTTCTAACTGGAAATCTGTGATGTCAAAATCTATTAATAAACTAGAAATAATGGAAATCTGTGCCAGCTTCAAAGTCTATTTTATGTCATCTGGGGTAAAACTGGTGCTTATAGGAAGGGGAAGAAGTCTAAGGTCTCTTTTCAAAGGTTACTATTAGACAGCAGGAGATAAAAGGTTTTGAGGAAGAGCTGCCTGTGAAAAATAAGGTGTTGGAAATTAATCCTCTTTCCTTTACAGCTTGGAGGCTGCTGTTAGAGTTCTCATTTACCTCCTTTGTTTTCTTTGCTTTTTAGAAATAAACCAGAGGCAGTAGAAGTAACATTTGCAGGTA
Organism: Haemorhous mexicanus; assembly: GCF_027477595.1. Classification (NCBI taxonomy): domain Eukaryota; kingdom Metazoa; phylum Chordata; class Aves; order Passeriformes; family Fringillidae; genus Haemorhous; species Haemorhous mexicanus. The sequence goes on from NC_082348.1 coordinate 15,305,020, forward strand.
AGCTCCACAGCTCTCTTGATTTCTCTGAACCAAGGGCTGGCTTGAACAGTCTGCCCACACCACTGGGCAGGGGCAATGTGGAAACCCTGCAGTATCCCCAGAGTTGGCTGCCCCACTATTTCTCTGTCTGTCTGCCTTCCCTGGGACTTCCTTAGAGCGTTGAGTTCAGTGGTGGTAGTGCTTTGGTGTGTGCCTGCTACATAGCTCTTCTCTTTTACCTCATCTGTTCTCTAGTCCTGCCCTTGGTGCTACTTGTTACGAGGTCTTTAGCACCATCTGATTTGGGTTGTTAGGAAGCTGACTTAGGGTGACAGGCAAAATGAATTCATCACCTCAAGTTTGCTCTTCAGGAAGAAGAATGCCAAGAAAGTTCAAGTAGTCATTCAGCAACTGATGTTTTGTTTCTGTTATCAGGAATCTGGGTAAGCTGCAAAACTCCGTGCAGAAATGGAGCTTGCTAGGTAGCTGGAGGGTTGCCTTTCCCTTCCTCCTGCCCTCCTGCCCATTCTGCAGTGAAGTGGAAGCTCTCACAGCAGGCAGCAGCTGCCCTGCCTTTGCTGGCAGAGAGGTTTTCTCCTCCAGGCTGCAGCTCTGGCCTGGTGGGCATGTCAGTCACTTTCTGTGCTGGCCATCCAGAAGGCTCCTGTCTCTGCATGTTTGTATCCTTGTGCATTGAGCACAAGTGGATTTGCCAGGGATGCTAAATGACACTAGACTAAAGCTTTCTGTGATTGACAGGTGTCAAACTTGTTTCAGCCCTGTGAATGATAGCAGGTCTCCCTACATGACATTACCATTTTCCTTAATTGCGTGTTTCCCTCTTGCTGTGCATGTGAGGGCTGGAGCAAGAGGAGCAGTGTCACTTTATGCAGTTACTAGAACTTGTAGGGAAAACCTTCCTCAGAAATAGGAGCTGGTTTCTGTTCCCTCACATTTCTCTTGCTTGCTTCTTAGACTTTGATGGAGTCCTTTACCATATTTCAAACCCCAATGGAGACAAGACAAAAGTGATGGTCAGTATTTCTCTGAAATTCTACAAGGAACTCCAGGAACACGGTGCTGATGAGGTGAGTAAGCATCTCCAGGTCTCCTGCCTACAAATACTGTGTTGATGGCAATGCCTTTGTGATCTGTTGAACATCTGACCCTTGGAGAAGCATCTGTGCTCCCATCTCACACTGGTCAAAGGAGCAACCCTGTGCCAACCAGGAGTCCCACTTTGCTGAAAGACAAGGGCAAGTGTGTTCACGCTCTCTGGTGAAAAAGTAGTCATCCTGTATGACCCTGCAGCCTGAAAGGCAGAAGGCACCGCTAATTTCGCAAGTTCAAAGTGAAGCCTGACCATGTAGAAATAGTTTCCCTGACTGATCTGTTGAGCCCACAAGTGAAGGAAGGTGCCGAGACAGAGCTGTGGTGCTTCTCTTCTGACTCCTAACCACACTTGAGAGCAAGTGTTGGGCTCCTGTTGTGTGTGCAGACCTTGGTTTTCAGACTGGTTCCCTTTTCACTGCTGCTGTGTGAAGTCCCAGGCTCAGTTCCTGTTGACTGGGCCCTGTGGCTGCAGAGGGCCATTTATGGTAGAAAAAAGGAGCCTCTCTGAGCTGTGGTTGGATGGCAATGCAGGAAGTGTGACTCAGTTCCTGAGTCAGTTTTCAAATCTCCACATGGTAGCGAATGGTGTTCACCCAGGGCTTTTCAGCAGACTTTTGCCTCTGGGTGTCTGTCCTTGGAAGAAAACAAGGAAACTGCTCCATCTGTTTATTGTGAGTCTAGTGAGAAATGGGTGACTTGAACCCAAAGTAAATTCCTGCAAATTGCCATAAGACCCACCTAAGTCAGAAGAGATATGATTGAGTCTCCTGCTTTCCTGGTTCCTGAATGCAGAGCTTTCTAGGTGCAGCACTGCCTGCTACTGAAGGTACCGCTGCTGGCATGAGGATTGTCATGCAGTCCAAATGGTGGAGCCTTCCCAGCACGTATAATGAGGATCAGTGCAGTGTGTGATCCCAAGAGAACTCCTGTGGTGGGGGAGTGGCTGTCAGCGCTGTGCACCAGCAGCCATTGTAGTGGCAAAAGGCAACTTTCTATAAACTTTTAGAGGAAAATGGGATCTGTGCAGAACTGGCTTGGAAGTACTGACCAAGTAGAAATTACATTTTTCAGTCTCCAGTTGTCATAATGTTGCTTTCTGTACTTCCCTGCAGACAGCGTTTCTTGTTTCTGCTCTGTCTTTGGTGAAACCCCACTGTGAGGAATGCAGAGTGGGCTTCCTGCTAAGACAGGGCATCTTCCTGTGCTGCTGCAGGCAGGCTCTCTGCAAGGAGGTTTTGGCATGCAGAGAGTCTGTGTATCTTTTCCACGTGGTAGTGGGTGTCATCCCAGGAGGGCCAGTTCTGCCCCAACACTGTTGTGTTCTTCTCTGTGAAATACTGCCTGTTCCCAGCCCCCTCATTGACACAGAGCTATGGCTCAGTTGGAAATTGCCATTGATGTAAAATTCAGCAGTAATTACGTTTGAAGAAAGGTTTTTGCTGTACTGTAGGCGGTTCTGCTTCTGGGACGCATCCAAGCCTGCGTGGCAGTCTCCTCTCGGTCCCCATCTGTTTGTGCAGTAGGCTGAGACTGTGTGATCACCAGGCCATGGTGTGCTCTGAACTTACCGTCCTGTGAGGAGAGGGACCGGGCACACTTTGCATCTGCCTTTGAATGGAAGGAAAAGTGGTATCCCTCAGGTCTGTTGTGTCAGGCTCTGCTGATTGTTCTCCTTTGAAGATATGAGCTATAAGGCTTCTTCCCCACACAAATCCGACTAGCAAGAACTTGAAAAAGTTCCAGTTTTGAGTCCTCTCCTGCAGTATGTCCCCTGTCAGTGGAGTTCAGGGAGCCCTCCCTAGAGCAGGAACAGCCAATAGTACTAGAAGCTGATGACTTAATATTTGTCTAAGTTCTCTTAGACTAGGAGGGGCAGGTGCTGTAATTTGATACTTCTAAAAGAAGACCAAATATGGCCTAGGCTGTGCAGGAGGAAACAAGTCTTGATAGCTTGTGCACTCAATGTTTAATTTCTTTTCTAGGTATTGAAGAAAGTCTATGGAAGCTACTTGGTAAATCCTGAATCAGGTAACCCTGCAATAACATTCTCTCATTCTCTCTCTCTCTCTCTCTCTCTCTGTGTGTGTGTGTGTGTGTGTGTAATTCCAAGTTACTTAAGTCACATGAGAAATGCTCATATGAAGGCTGCACTTGAAGAGCTTGATATCTGAGGCTCTCTATACAATGAATTGCAATTTGAAATTGCCAATTTAAAAGGTGGCTCAGACACGTCAGGGATGAAGTAGCTTGCAGCACAAGCTGTAATTCTTTATGCAGTCCTCCTCCAGGAAGCCTCTGTTCCTCATGGTTGGGGTCTTTGTTCTTCTCAAAGATGCTTTGTAAGACACAGAAAACCATGGTTACCTGTGACAACATCTCTTCCCACTCACTGCAAAAACTTGGGAGCAGTTCAGCCAGCACGTGTGTCTGGGAGCTTGGGAAGGAGCCCCGGGAACGTTGCCATGGCCACGCGCTGAGTTCAGGCATGGCTTTTGGCAAGTGCTTGGAGTGGGAATAATTCACCCCTGGGGCTTTTGGGAGGATTTAAGGCAAAAGTGGGACTGTAGGTGTCTCTTAAAAAAAAAATCTCTGCTTTCATTAAGGCCCTGTGTAGATTATTAAAGCTAGTGGCTGTCCCTTCCCAGGTTACAATGTCTCTTTGCTCTACGACCTGGAGAACCTTCCTGCAGACAAGGATGCCATTGTGCACCAAGCTGGCATGTTGAAGCGCAACTGCTTTGCTTCAGTCTTTGAGAAGTATTTCAAATTCCAGGAAGAGGGCAAAGAAGGAGAAAAAAGAGCAGTCATCCACTACAGGGATGATGAGACAATGTAAGTGTTCAAGCAGCATGGGGGTTGGACAGTGGTCAGTAGTCTGCTCCTGTGCACAGCTGTAGATTTTGGTGGAAAGTCAGGAAATCCTCCTGTCCTGTGCTTTGGCCAGGGTAATATGGGCCTGTTCTAGGCTGCCACAAGTATTCCATGAGGGTAATGCTTATGCCTCAGGCTGCTGGGATGTTACACAAGAGTCTCTGTTAGTGGCATCACTTGTGGCTGCATGCAGGAGAGGAACTGGCCACTCCCAACAGAACTGTTGTGCTCCCTGTAAATATTGTCTCGGGGGAGGGGAAATTTACAGCAGCCAGGCCTGTAAATTGCTGTTGTATCTACTTGACCTTGTCACGCAGTTGCTTCCTTGTCCAGTTGAACTTCTTAGCTCTGGTTCACAGGTGGGTTCTCTCTCTGCCACCTGCAGGTATGTTGAGGCAAAGAAGGACCGTGTCACAGTTGTGTTCAGCACGGTATTTAAGGACGACGATGATGTGGTGATCGGAAAGGTGTTTATGCAGGTATGGAAACTGAGTTACAGGGAAAGGGTCTGGTCCTCAATTCAGATGCCTGCTTGCTTGAAGCAGCATTGCCAAATAAGCTGCTGAAGTGAGCACAAAGGCGGTTTAACACATGAAAATGCTTTGCTCCATGCTGCACTGGGATGGAAGAACATGCTAATAGGCACAGACTGAGTATTTTCCTGGCTCTTGCATTGGCATCTGTATCATCAATAGTCTTGCTCATTTGGACAATCGAGCGTATTATGTGTTACAGATGAGAAACACCACAATGAATACTTCAGTTCCCACACTGAGGCCCAGTAATGTGAATAGCTATGGTGTAGGGATCTCCAGCCAGCTGAAGACTTGAGCATGTTGAGGAGGCTGTAAAGGGAGAGGAGGGGTGAGATAATGTCATGCCATGCCTGAGGAGGAGCTGAGAATGGTCTTCACCTTGAAGTTTCATCCTGCTAATGCTCAAATGCTGCAGGAACACTCAGCAGCTCAGTGTGACAGCTCTTGAATTTCAACTTTTTAGAGCTATGAATATACTGAATTTGTGGGCTCAAACCAGTCATTGCCAAGTATGGACTGGACTCAGCTGAGTCTGGACTCAGCTACCTTTTCCAATTGATGTTCAGCTGGGAAGCATTCAGAGACTTGCAGTAACCATGTCTGTGAACAACTGTATGCAGCCTGGAGAAAATGAGACATCTGTGTGCAGCTAGGGAGGGTCAATGCATGTTCGTTCCTGTGTTCATCTGTGCCACTGGCCCACCTCGTTCATCTGCTTAAGCTCCTGGGGAGCCAGCCTCCTCTTTGGGCATGGCCATGGAGCAGGGCCTACAGGGTGCTTCAGGCACCTTTAACCCACCTGTTCAAGGGTGCCAGGCCATGCTGCTGACAGGCTCATGGACAGCAAGTTACTGGCCCAGTTTGCTGGAGACCAGTGTACCTGTGTTGGGTGTCATCAGAAGAGGGTCTCTTGCAATGAAAGTCTTCACAGCTCTGTTTGCTGTGTTCATTTCCAGACAGGACATCTGCTCTGGCTTTGAGGTTTTCCCCCACCAAGCATATCCCTCAGTCTGGAATTCAGTTTTTAAAATGAGAAGGGAGGCATGATGTGAACAAAATGGGGTTAGTGAGGTTCCTGGGAAGATGGCAATGCTTCAAGGCAGCAGCTGTCCTGGAGTCTCCATGTCCCGAATTCTTGGTTTTTATAACAGCAAACCCTGCCTCTGCCCAGCCACAGGAATTTCCACTCTGAGTCACACTGGCTTTTTCCCTCCAGCTATTGCTCTTGCATAACGCAGCTGGGCACGGTGTCTGCTCATCTGGGCTTTCATGGAGAAAATGTGACCATTAACTAGCCAGTGAAGCCACTTGAACCATTTCACCCTCTGGCATAAGCAGGCAGAAGTGCAAGCTAAGCATTTCATTAAGGAAACCCCAGCAATCTACTCTAAAGGGGACATGGATACCCCTGCCTTTCCCAGGGGAAATTGCTCAGAGGAGAGGCCAAGGGTAGCTGATAATGTATAGGTTGGGCTGGAGGTCAGTGAGGCAGAGGGAAGACTGCCCTGCCTTGGGGCAGGAGAATGGTGTCTGGACATTCCCAGCCCACAGAGAGATGGTCCTTAAAGTTCCTGAAATGCAGAGCCAGTACATTTCCTGTGAGGTGGGGGTTGTGCTGCTGTCAGGTGTGGGGGAAGGGATGTCCCTGCCTGAAGGTATTGTTTCAAGGTGTAGGCAAGTGTTAAGAGGAGTAGACTTCACATACAAGCTTCAAGCCCCCAGATACATCTGGATGCCTAGGCAGACTCCTGGTGGGAGATGGTTTCCCAAATGGCAGAACCTTTACACTAGGTGTGATGGAGACCTTGCAGCCCTTCCTGAGAATTTCTGTTCCTCGGGGGCGATGGGCACTGTGCACTTTCACTGGAAGCACTGAAGTTCCAGCAGGAGCTGTGCTGTCTCATGTGCTTGCTCAGACTGCGGTGTCCCTTCCACAAAACACCCATGGCAGGGGTGTGACACACTGAAAGCCACCCCAGCTGAGGGACTGTGCTAGGGTCATGTATAAACCCAGGACAGTTATGCATTTTGGGCTGGTTTTGCTGGGAAAAAGAGTTATTTTCAGGGTGTTTGGCCTGATGAACTTAATCAATTAATGGAAAGCTGGGCCACCTTCTGTTTATTGCCCTTTGGGAGTGAGGAAACCTCATTTGCTTTCCCAGCATGTTGCTGAAGGGTTGCAGTGGGAATGACCTTCACTTTCTCTTGTTCAGGAGTTCAAGGAGGGTCGCCGGGCCAGTCACACAGCCCCACAGGTGCTCTTCAGCCACAGGGAGCCACCCTTGGAGCTGAAAGACACGGACGCAGCTGTTGGTGATAATATTGGCTACATCACTTTTGGTAAGCAGGCAGCTCTGAGGCTTGCGGATGCTTGGGGAGGAGAGAGGTTCTTGTTGCTGCATGAAAACCAGAAATGAATTCACCTTCCCTGAGTGTTGAAGTGGGCAGTTCAGGACTGCAAGGACTCTGGAGTTGCGTTGTCTTGTGTGACCCCTTTGGAGTGTCCCTTTTCTGTATCAGGTCACCTCAGCTCTGCTGTGGGCAAGAAGATGTGGAAGTGGACAGTGAGTTTAGTGTGCGCCTACAAAATAAGTTCAGTATTTGGAAGCAAAGGGAAGAGTGGCTTTGCTGTGATATTTCGGAAACTGGAGGTTTGTTGTGAAAGTTTTCATGCAACTGTACTTGTAGGTAGTCCAGCTGCAGGGAGCTGTGCAGTGCTTGATCAGCAGAGGCAGTCAGAGAGCAGCAGTGGAGCAGTGCTTTCTGCTTCTCCAGCTCTGCCTCTTTGCTCTGGGCCAAACACTGATGAGCCACTTTCCCCTGCCAGAGGTGCTGGCCAGCAGAGCCATGACTTCCCCCTGGGTAGCAGTGTCGAGAAGTCTAAACCCTGCCCTGTTGAAAGGGATAGGTCTCTTCAGGATGGTTGGGTCTGTTATTAGGGTATCTCAGGCCAGCATTCCTGTAGTTTGGAGCTCAGAGATGGAGCAGAGACACTGCAGGGAAAGGTAGAGATAGCATTGCCCTCCTCCTGTGCTGGAAATGGTGCCTTGAGGTCTGGGCAGCTGTCAGCTATGGAAAGAAGACGTCTAGGATGGCACATACTTTTGTTCTTGTTGAGACTAAATTTCACAGTTATCTGATTTGACAGTCTCAGGTGAGATCATCACCCAAACAAAATGTTCTTTCAGCTCTAGGATCTCGGACACCTAACAGAGCACTAGCTTATGGAGAGAGCAAGCTATCTGCTTGTATCTGAGTCTGTGTTACAGGGCTGGCAAGCTGCCAGGCAAAGATCCATAACCAATTTCAAGACCCCAGGGCAGACTGGATCTTGAAATTGGTTGAGCAGCCTGGGTGCCCTGGTCTGCCTCCCAGCTTGCTCCTCCAATTGCCTCTCCCAAGCACTGATGGAGCATCGTGTGGTTTCCTACAGTGCCATTGTTTCTGGACACCTGGCCTTGCCTGTGTCCTGCAGAGTGCATAGGCTGCTGTGGGAAATGTGGAAAAATGCTCTTAAGCCTTGTATTTAGAATCACAAGTGCTGCATAATCTTGGTACATGTCAAGAGTAAAGGGTTCTTTATAGAGAGCAAGGCAGGGAATCAATGCAGTCCTGAAGTCCCCAGCACTGATCCTGAAGGCCTTGGCAGCCTCTGGAGGTACTAATGGTCTGTGTTGGCCTCTTCTTTCAGTGCTGTTCCCCCGTCACACCAATGCTGCAGCCAGAGACAACACCATAAACCTGATCCACACATTCCGGGACTACCTGCACTATCACATCAAGTGCTCGAAGGTATGAAGGCTGGGGAACACGGGGTGGCTTCAGCCCATCTAACCTGGGTGCTGAAGGGGAGAGGCAGGGGACAGGGGTGCCCCTTGAGAACTCATTAGGGTCTGCCACTGCCCTCCCCAGTCATGCAGGGGTGGCAAGTGATGCATCATTGCCTTCTCCCTGCTCTTGGACACAAGACTTTCCTTTCCATTCTAGCAGTGAAGTAGGATTTTTCCCTTTTGGATCTGGTTTGTTTCCTTTCTGAGAACAAAAATGAGGGTAGTTGTTCAGAGTGACCTGGCTTTGATGTGTCCTGAAATCTCAGCTATGAAGAAAGGCTCCTGACATGTCCCCATTTTGTCCTAACGAAACACAGGCCTATATTCACACGCGTATGAGGGCGAAAACGTCAGATTTCCTCAAGGTGCTCAACCGTGCCCGTCCAGATGCAGAGAAGAAAGAAATGAAAACAATCACGTGAGTTGCAAAGCAGGGCATGGCTCTCTGGGCTTCTCTGCCAGCCACAAGCTCAGTCTCACTCCGTTTGGCATACTGCAGTCCAGGGCAGGCAGGGGGTGACCCACGCTTACTAACTCAGATGTCCTGTGAGGAGCTGGGTCTGGAGCAAAAACCCTGTGCTGGCAGGTCCTTCACAAAAGGCTCATACGTGGCCTTGCAAGCCCTGGTGTCTCCATTTCCCCCCACCAAACCCTTGGTGGCATTCCTGGGAGCTTTTTAGAGCTGTTATATTAGAGCTGCCTTGTCCATCTCTGGCGGTAGTTCCAGCTCATGGAAGGGAGAGGAGCCAGGTCCTTCCTTGGGGTTTGTGGGCACTGGACCAGGTCTTGCTACCTAGTGTGTCTGCAGCTCCTCAGTCACTGGCTGCCCTTGGCCAGCTCATGGCAGGGGCCAGGCCACCATGCTGGCTGGCTCCCTCTTGTACAGAAGCAGCCCACAGTGAAGTGGATGGAGGAGAGCAGTTGTGTGAACATGTTTCGCTCAGGTCCCTTACCTTCTGCTTATCCCAGAGCCCCTTGGTGTCCTTTTTTCTCTGCTTGTCCTGTAATGTCCCCTTTGCATGCTGCTTTGGGGCAGGAGGGTTATTCCCTCTGCAAAAGTTAGCCCCTCTTCCCACAGCCCTGTGACTTGGTTCTGCAGCCACAGACCCTGTGAGCTCCAACCCAGCAGTGCCTACATGGCTTTGAGAGCTGTGCTACGTGTGCCCCAGCACAAGCCCCACACGCTGTGCTGACCCCTCTCTCCATCCTTTCAGGGGGAAGACGTTCACAACCCGTTAACGCCGAGTCACCAAGGCTGCCGGAGGACGAAGGTTGGGGCACTTGCTACCCGATAATCGTAGCTTTTAATGTTGCACCTCTGTGGGCTCATAAGGAATTCAAGCAATCGGGGTCTGTTTGTACGACAGTTGGGGGAGTAATGTGCAGAAACGAGCTGTGCTTGCGAGGACTCGATCGTTCCAAGAAACAAAACTTTAATTCCAGTTTGATTGACTTAATTTCTTTTCTTTTTTAATTTTTTTTTTCTTTTCAAGCTGTTTCGCTTTGCAATATGTTACCGGAAATAAGTTGCAGTATTTCTTATGAGAATAATGCAATATTAACTTGTTTTCCTCTGAGTATTTGAGTTCAAAACTCCTGTATCTGAAGAAATACTGTTGGGGTTCATTAATAAAGAAGATCTTTCTATCTTAAAGGGCTGTGAGGTTTTGGCTTGTCAATGCACATGACCTTGCCCTGGAAGGGGTGTTTAGTCACAGCCCCAAGGGAGATAATTCCTGTATTGTGGAACATAGGCCTTTTGGTGAACTTTGGGGTGCAGCATCCAGATCTGGGAATAGTGTGTTCTGTCAGGGAATTCCTGGACTGTACAGAGCAGGATTCTCCTTCCTTCAGCTAGCAACCTGCACCGTCCTATCCTGACCTCTTTATTCCCCTTAGCAGGGAGAGCTAGGAAGGGAGTCTCTGCAGCTGATCCTCAGGCCATGGTTGGATGCCAGGGAGATCCCTGAGGAGGGAGCTTAGCTCCCCAGATCCTCTTCCCCCCAACAAGCAGAGTAGATGGCATCCAGTTAAGTGAAATAATTTATATAATTAAAGACATCTTCATACAAAACCCCTGGCTTGGCCCCTAGATGGTGAGGGCAAAGCAGGGCAGGCTGGAAAAATTACAAAGCACGCACTGGAGAAGGGTGGTGAAACATGTCCCTCGTCCCTCTGTACACAGGGCGCAGGGCAGCGCTGGGACGCTGTCCCTTGACACAGTTCTAGCGATCGGGCCGCTGGACGCAGAACACTTTGGCTTGGTGGTCGCCAGAGGTGGTCACCACAATGGAGGCATCCCTGCAGGGAGACAGGGCTCAGAGGTGGGGCTGGGGGCTTCCAGTGTCCCTGACCATCACCCTCAGCTCAACTCTGAAGTGCACTGCCCCTTGAGACCCTCAAGTCTCAGCATGGACCTAGGTTTGTCCCCCACCTTGGGACCAGACCACAAGAGCACTCAAGGAAGAGGCAGCTTGTGATGTGAGCTCCTAGGCTGGAGGCCCCTGCTATCACTGCTCCCTCCACCCAGCAGCGAAGGGGTCTAGGGGGTGCCTGCTCACTTGTTGACGGCGAAGTCGAGGATTTCAGCAGAGTGCCCTCGGTACTCGCTGATCATCTTCCCCGAGCGCGCGTCCCAGAGCCGCACAGCCCCGTCCAGGCTGCAGGTGTACACCACGGCCGAGCTCTCCTCCCACAGCAGCTGCACGATCCCTGACTGCAGCAGGGGGAGACCACAGTGGGGACCTCCAGCAAGTCTTAGCTCCCCCCGTGTATCCCCACCCCCTCGTGGTGTCTGCTATCCCCCCAGGAGAGCCAGACCCCAGGGCCAAGCACATCCGCTTTGCAGAGACTGTGGCTGCCCTCTGGGGAAGCCCAAGGCTAAGGGAGAAGTACAAATTGGGAACTGGCCCTTGGGGTCCAAGGGAGATCCCCGAGAGGCCCAAATCCACCTCCCAGGCCTGGCGAGGGGGGGAGGGCAGTACCTCGTGTTGGCACTTATGCCTCAGGCTCTGTGTGGAGAGGTCGTAAATAGCCAGCGTGCCATCAAGATAGCCCACAGCAGCCAGTGGCATCCTACAGACAGGGAAGAGACATTACATGGGACATGGGGAAGCAGGGATGGAAACACATAAAGGCTTCAGGTAAAAGGCAAACCCTATACTGAAGGCTACAATGTATTGAGAAGATGAGGGACAACCTGATGGCTGGAGCCAACAAACACCCCGCTTGGGAAACCCAACAGTACAGCAAGTCAGCAATCAGCCTGTGGTTTGTGAAGATGACAATGTCCTGACAGGAAAACAGCTGTCAGAGAGTATCCCAGCCAAGCACTGGTCCATCAGGCTAGCCCAGAATCTCAACAGTTGCAGGGAGGACTGGGCAGCTGGTGTCCCTTGGCCTCCTACCAAAGGGATCTGGCATCTCCACACCCAGCTGGGGAGGATGGAGGCAAGAGAAATGCAGCAGATTGAGCACAAGGGATGCAAATGGATCTGTATGACAAGCCCTGTAAGATGTAGCACTGAAGAGGGGCTGTCAGAACACTCACACATTACAGAAGCCCAGCGACTCCACTGAGTTGGACTCTGCCTCCTCGCCCTCACTGACTGGTGCCTTGGGGGTCACGCTCTCCATCTTGAACACGCACACCACCTGGGTAGAGGGAGGGTGACTATACCTCGAGGGAAGGAGACCCAGATGCACAAAGGTCCCGTTCGTACTCGGTACCGAGTCTGCGCCCTCATTAGAACAAGGCACGACCCCAAACCCTCAACTCCTGGGAGCAAACAAGAGGGAACTTCCTTCCAGGAGCCGAGCGGGACCACCCAGCCCGCGCTCCATCCGCAGCGCGAGGGCGCCGCCTGCCGGCTGCCGACGGCCGCACACCGGCCCTGCACGTGAGGGGTCCCCAGCGTTCCTGGCTCTGCCCCCGGCCCAGGACAGGGGACTTGGGGGTCCCCAGCGCTCCTGGCTCTGCCCCCGGCCCAGGACAGGGGACTTGGGGGTCCCCAGCGCTCCTGGCTCTGTCCCCAGCCCAGGACAGGGGTCTTGGGGGGTCCCCAGCGCTCCTGGCTCTGCCCCCGGCCCAGGACAGGGGACTTGGGGGTGCCGAGTGCTCCTGGCTCTGACCCGCCCACACAGACGCACCTTGCCCGTGGCAGAGTTGATCAGCTTGGCGTGACAGTCCACAGAGCCCGTCATGATCAAACTGCCATCCTGGTTGCTGGCCACACACGTCAAGGGGTCCTGATGGCCATCCTGGCCTGGGGGGTGAGCAGCAGGTATGAGCTTTATGTGCCCTCCCCACAGAGACTCAGTGAGCCTTGAAACACCATCCTGCAGCCTCCACCCTGCCTGGCTCTGCCAGCACCCCAGCAAGCAACAGCCACCGCTGTGATAGAGAAACCCTGTGCCAGGCTCCCTCCTGCCCACACAGGATGCCTCCTCTCCACCCAGGCAGAGGTCAGAGCCCACTAGAAGGGACTGTTTGCCCACTAGAGAGTAGCCCAGGTGATAAACCCTTCTTCCTTACCTTTCAGGACATGCAGCGAGGTTCCCTGCTTTAGGTCCCAGATGCGCATCGTCCCGTCCTCATACCCCACCACTGCTCGCTTCCCTGGGTGAGACAGAGAGAGCAGATAGAGACAAGCCCCTCCCCCGTCCCCCTGCCTCCCATTCAGCACAGACTGGGAGAAACAGGAGGGCAGATGGCCCACACAGAGATGGTGACATTTCACACTCCAGAGAGGCCCCACGCCTCACCATCAGGCAGGATCCTGCCACATGTGGCTGGGCATGCTGGACCCTGAAAGGTCTTGCAGTCCCCACTGGGGATCTTCCACATCCAGGTGTTGCCATCAGCTGTACCAGCCAGAAGTACATGAGCTTGAGGGTGCCACTCCATCCACTGGGCAGAAAGAGGGACAGGCAGTGTCACCGAAGTGCTGCCACCCCACTTGCTGGCTGGGGAGCTCCCCACAGCACCACTCACCTCCAAGTCCCCCACTTCAAAGGACCACACTTCCTCCTTGGCATCCACCCGCCACACTTTGATAAGCCCAGACATGTCACCTGTGGCCACGAACACAGAGTCGTGACTGAAGCCAGCACAGGTGACCGAGTCCTTGTGTCCTGTAAACATCAGGGGACAGAGACTGCTCAGGCCAAGCTATGCAAGATGGTCAGGAGCACAGCATCAGCTGGAGGAAAATGTGTGCAGATAGACACTGCTGAGAAGGGACACAGCTGTTCACTGCACCTCACCTGAGCACTCAAACAGGAGCTCCCCATCACTCACGCGCCACACGAAGGCCTTGTCATCCTCTCCGCCTGTCACTGCCAACGTGTTGGTCTTGGGGTCAAGGCTCACACAGAAGACAGAATCTTCACAAAAGAGCAAAAAGAGGCTACATGGCTATGGTGCTGATCCCACCTGACCTGACATTCCCAGGGGATCCAAACCCCATGCAGCACTGGGTCTGAGTGGGTCGTCAGCAAGCTGAACTCTCAAACCCAGCCCAGTGGGAACCAATTCTTCACATGGGAGAGGAGCAGCACAAGTTTTCTGCTGAACTTAGGGCCAGCTGCCATGATGGGAGGCCCAAAGGGCTCCTCTGCCAGAGCACAAGGCAGAAACAAGCCCAGGGCAGTTTTGAGTCCTGATGGCTGTCCCAAGAAGGCTGGGAGACAGCAGCCTAGCAAGGCACTCTGCACCCCTGGACTCTGGGGAAAGCTAAGACGAGAAAAGGTCCCGAGGGGGGGCCCAGCTGCTTCTGACCGTGCCCAGCACTCACCCGAGTGGAGCGAGAACGTGACCTCGCTGTCGTCCTGTGCCTCCATGCCGTCCTCCACCCCCTCGTCATCCTCCGACTCCCAAGCCTCGGCATCGGGCTCTTCTGCCCCCTCGTCCTCAAAGTCCACGTCCTCCATCTCCTCGGCCAGGTCATCTGCAGAGGGCGAAGGTCAGGGCGCGGCTCGCGGCGTGCCCGGCTCGGCGGGACAGCGGGGGTGGCTGCGGGACGGGGCAGCGGGGGATGCGCGATGCCGCCGTGGCCGCGAGTCCCAGAGCAGGGAAACCGCAGAGGAACGGGCGGGACGCGACACGGGGAGAGGCCGCGGGCCGGGGGGATGCACCGGCCGGGCCTGGCACTGGGGTGGGGCCGCAGCGCTCCCGGTGCCCTGGCGGGAGGCCGGACCCCCGCAGGCCCTGCCCGGTGCGTGGCACAGGGCGCCCCGTCTCACCCGGCCCGGGCGGGCCCAGCTCCACCACCTCGATGATCTCCTCGTCGCCGTGCAGGTCCAGCGCCCCCGGGCCCTCCCCGGGCTCCATGCCGACCCACCCCGTCGCCGCTTCCGCCGCGCGCCCGCCCCGGCCGATCCCCGCCCGCCGCAGCCAACCACGGCCCGAGGCCGCGCACGGATCCCGCCCTTTCCGCCGGCAGTGCGGCCGGCCCCGCCCTGCGCGATGCACTCTGGGAGATGTAGTTTCTTTTGCAGGGACCTTGCGGCGCCGCCCGGCGACAGTCCCCGAGCGGCGAAACTGCAGCTCCCGGCATGCAGCGGAGCCGCCGGTGGACACCGGCACCATGGCGGCGGCGCGAGGCGGATTGCGGGGTAACGGCGGGCGGGCGAGCGGGTGGGCAGGAGCAGAGGGCAACCCCGGGGCGGGGGGCCGGGACCGTTCCGCCGCCTCCCTCACGGCACTGCTCCGCGGCTTGCGGCACAAACGCCCCGAGACGGACTCACCCCCGCCCCGCCCCGCCAGGGAGAGGGCGTAGGGCCACGCCCCCGCTGTGCTTGGCCACGCCCCAGTTGTGTTTGTCACGCCCCCGGCAAAGGTCCCGTCTTCGAGCGCCCCCTGGCGGAAGGGCAGAGCCTATGGCAGGGAAATGGGAATGGGGACGGACAAGGAAGAGGGCAGGGATAAAATCTTCCGGCAGCCCGGGCTGGGCCCCCCACACTCTACCCCATGGCTGCCCCTCCCTAATGCTTCTCTCCCCGCAGGACTGCTGGTGGCAGCAAGACCTTCAGCCAAGGCCTGGGGGCGGCCGGAAACCCCGGGCACACGGCTCTTTGGGCAGAGCTGTCCCCGGCCAGCGGGACAACGGGCCAGCCAGGAGCCTGGCAGCGGGGGGCTCCCCGAGGGGGTGGAGTACATCCCCACACGCAAGAAGGGCAAGAACCCGATGAAGCCGGTGGGGGTGGCCTGGTGAGTGGCTCAGCTGGTGGGAGAGGTCGGCACTGGGAGGCTGCGCTGCTCTGTGGGGCCAGGGTGGAACAGGGGTCTTGGGGGTCTGTAGCGCTGAACAGGGCGCTGTCCATGCAGCCCCAGCGTGGCACAGCACCCTTGCTTCCCCACCCACTCTCTCCATCTCCTTGACTGCTGGCTGTCCTGCAGGGCCATTGGGTTGCCTTCTGGCATCATCCTCTTCCTCCTGACCAAACGGCAAGTGGACAAAAACCGCCTTGAGCAGCTCAAAATCCGCCGAGCGATGATGGAAGCCAACCAGGGCGAGTACGAGACGGAGCGATACAACAGGATGGTCAGGGGGGCATAGCCAAGCTGCCCCCATGCCCAGGCTGTCACTGCAGCACCCTGCAGGGACCGGCCAAGGTGACACCAGCCCCATGGAACACATAGGAACAAATAAAGTGAAACAGCTCAGTGCCACTGTGGTTGCTCCCTCAATGCTCAGCCCCAGGCTCTGCCTGCCTCAGCAGGGGGAAGCCCAGCTGTTCTGCAGCTGGGCTTCTGCACACAACAGCAGGGGCTACAGGCAGGGGAGGGAGGCCAGCCTTGGAGCAGTTTGACCTTGGTTTTCCCATCCCAAATCAGTGTTTGTGCTGCACCAGGCCGCAGCCCCCACTGAGTCTGCCCACAGGTTTTTTGTGGGAGTTGCCACACAAGTAAGACCGGAACTGTCTGGAAAACTGAAGTGTTTTATTTAGCAAGTGCAACTTTGCCCACATCTGTGGCTGCAGGGCCTCTGCAGTGTGAGCTCTGCCACATTGGAGGTCCCAGCTGCCCCCTGCCCACACCGGGCACAGCCACAGCTCAGGGAGGGGGCATGGCCAGAGCCACATTTAAGGCACAGAGTGAATGACACCAACTGTTCTCTGCCAAAAAATCCCAACATGATCCCAGCAGCCGCTGCCAGTTCCCTGTGCCCAGGCAGGGCTGTGACATTCCACTGCCAGCCCAATGCCATTGGCACAGCCTCAGTAAGCAGTGCCAAAGCTGGGCTAAACTGCCTAAACACTGGCAGCCAGTCCCCCTCACTGCCCTCAGAGCTTGTTGGGGGATGATCAAGGGAAGCCCTTTCCTTAGCAGCCTACAGGTAGGAATGCCAAAGCATTAAGAGTCACAGTAAGCAGACTATTCTGTACAGAGACCAGAGGAGGGGTGAGGGGCAGCTGGAGAGGGACAGGAGGGGTCCCAGGGCTAATTCCGGCCCACTATCTGCAGGAGGAAGGTGAAGATGTAGATGATGTCAGTGTAGATGTTGAGGGCACCATAGACGTACTCCTCGGGGCTCAGCGAGTTCTTCCTGTTTCCCAGCACAAGTTGGGTGTCATAGGCAAGGAACTGAAGGGACAGAGAGTGTCAGGAAAGGAGCAAGGGGGAATTCCTCCCTCCCCAGTCCCCAACCCGCACCCTCTGCCCGCTCCAGCTCACCAGTGTGAAGGCGATGGCCCCGATGGCTGCGTACAGCATGTGGAGCCAGGGCACCTGCACGGGAAGAGAACACAGCAGGGTGAGCAGGACTGCTGGCAGGCAGCAGGCGAGGCAGGGCACGTCCCGCCCGCTCCCGGCTCCCGAGGAGCTGCTGCCGATGCTGACACACCCTCTCGCTGCACGCAGGCTGCCTTCCACGGCTGGTACCACACCCTGCTTCCCAGCAAAGGGACCACCCAAATCCCCTGCCTGCACCAGCCCTGGGGACAGCCAACCAGGAATACCCAGGGCTCTTCACAGCCCCTCTCTCCTTCCCACTCACATATTTGAAGAAGAGGACGATGGCAGTGATGATCCCGGTCACCAGGACCACAATGCCCAGCACACAGAACAGCCCCGGACACGATGTAAAATCAACCTGATGGGGCAGACACACAAATGTCACAGGAGAGCCCAGGGTGTCCCCACTGACCAGCTCCCCACACCTGCCCCATAGAGGGCAGGGCAGGATGCATCCCTCTCCTTGCCTTGGTCTGGAAGCAGAAGATGGTCACAACGATGGCCACAATGGCAGTGATGAGCATGGCAATCAGGACAGCTTTCGTGTTGTATATGCTACAGACAAAGAAATTCACCTCACTTCAGTATCCTCCTGCCAGGGGGGTGTTGGAGACTCTCCCCCACAGCCCCAGTCATGACAGGAACTCTGCAGTCCCTGAGCCCAAGGGACTGGAGCATCCCCTGGCTCCTGGCAGCCTCTCAGCTGAGCTGGCTGCATAGTGGAGGGCAGGAGGGACCCCAGATTCTGTAACAGCAGGGTCCCCAGGGCATACCTGGCAATCGTGCCTGTCATCAGCCCCATGGCCAGTGTCTGTGGGAGAGAAGGGTGAGCTCAGTAGGCTGCCCACCTGCCAACATGTCCTCCTATCCCTCCCAGCACACCCAGGGGCAGCCATGGGGGCACCAACAGGACTTCTTGCCAGTCCCAGCCCACTCACAAAGATGCTCAGCATGATAATATTCCAGGGGAAGCGCCTCCTGAGAAAAAAACAGGAGAGAGGTAAGCTAGTGACAGCAACCATGTCATGTCCCCCTGGCCCCCACCACCCAGGGGCAGCCCCAGGCAGGAACCTATCTTGATGCTCTGGAGACACCCCCATACCCACACACCCCACCCTAGGGGCCCTAGGGACTCACCGGGGACCCTGGCAGCAGGCCAGCACCAGGTAGGTCACCAGGAACACAGCACTGCAAGGAGAGATGGCAGGTGTGCCCCACAGCCCCCCACAGGATCAGCCTGGGAGGCTGTGGATGTGGGGGCACGAGCTGGGGGGCACAAGCCAGCAGAGCCCCTACTCACTATGAGGCATAGTAGATGGCAACATTCCTCTGGACAAAGGAGCGGACAGGGTGGCTGTGGGATAGGAGGGACAAGTGTGAGGGAGAGGAGACAGCAGCTACTGTTCCCTCTGAACACCCCCGAGGAACTCAAGCTCCCCTCTTTTTCAGGACAAAAGTAAGGAGGAACCCTCTACTCACACAAAGGTGAACACAGAGATGATTCCCACCGTCACCAGGAGCTGCAGGGAGATGATGGCATAGACCTGCAAGAGACAGGGGGGTCAGCACTTGGCTCCCCACCCCGACAGGTGTCCCTGGCCCCTTGGGACTCACCTTGCGAATGAAGGCGTGCCGGACTTTCCTATCGTCCCAGTCAACTGACTGGAAGGCAGAGCCATCCCCAAGGTCCTTGTCACCTGTGGAGGACACCCCTCAGCACCAGGGTCAGCCATGCAGCCCCTCACAGCACCCCTGTTTCTAGTACCCTCCCCCAAATAAACCAAGGTGCCCCACTTACCAAACCGCATAGGCATGGTGGGCATGGCCATGCCGGGATGAGGGTACCCCCCTGATGCTGGATACCCCCCTGGCTGTGGGTACCCCGCCCCCGCAGGGTATCCCCCAGGCTGCGGGTACCCCCCCGCATAGTGGGGGGGCTGGGGGTACCCCCCAGGGGGCGGGGGGTAGAGGGGGTTCTTGTCATCGTAGAGCGGGGGTGCGCTGGGATGTGACATGCCGGCTCCCTGCACCTCCCACGGACACCTGCAGGGCACAGAAGACGCAGGGCTTCAGCCAGGTCACCTGGGCAGGACCCGATCTCGGTGAGTGGAGCCACAGGTGTAGGGACAGAGGGAATCGTGCAGCTACAAAACTTCCTCCTCCCCCTTTAAAAGTGACTCCTAATGAGTAAGGACAAGGTGGCCTCAATGCCAGCAGGTCAGTAACAGACAAGGGATGTCCCCTTGGCTGGAGCCACCCGCATTCCTGTGCCCTGAGTCCCTGGCACCTGCGTCAGTGGTCAGCCGCGAGCAGGGCACAGCCACGCGCTGACTCAGGCTGCGCCGAGGCCGTGACCTTTTCAGAAGGAATCCGACCTCTCCGGTCTTTGAAGCCCGCCCTGAGATTGCCAGGGAGGAAGGAGCAGCACCCCTGGCTGGTCTGGGGTCCTGGTAGCAGCACACTGAGGACAAATGGCATCACCCTGCTGACTGCCTGGGATGGAAACACAGGCTCTGATCCTCATCACAGCCACGCAGATCCCACTGCCACTCCCATTTCGGGGGTGTCCCCCACCCAACAGCCGCATGCGTCACACAGGGGCTCCAGAACTCCTGAGTCCCCTTATAAGGGGATGTGACACCCACATCACCTCTACAGGAGATGGACTCTTCCTCGGGGAGTGGAGCTGGGACCCTGCTAGGGCTGAGTTCCCCTCCTCGGCCACACCAGGCCCCCTCACAGAGCCCCCAGCAGCTGTGAGCAGGCAGCCCGGGCTCAAGGCCAGCTGGGCTTGGTCCCAGCAGGAGGAGGAGAAGGAAAGCAGGATCTCCAAGGCCAGGAAAACAAGAGCGCTGCCAGTAGAGAGTGCCAGGCCTTTACACACCTCCCACCCCCTCAGCACTGGCCCCCCAGACCCCAGGAAGGTGCCAGGACCCCCAAACACCCTCCTGGCCATGGTGATGTGATCTTGGGACCATCCCAGGGAAGGAACGAGGATCTGATGCTAACCAGGACCAGGCTAGGAGGGGATTGGGCACTTCCTCCTGTGTGACGCCAGTGCTTCCCGCAGCCGAGAGCACACCCATGCCAGCCGTGCCGGGCTGGGAGAGCAGTTCTGTGTCTGTCCTTCCAACCCTCTCGCCATCCAACTGGGCCAGCCATGGCAGAACTGCCGCAGTCACTGCCCTTCATCATCACGATGACGACAGCGCCAAAAATAAATAACCGGCGTGGCAGTGACCATGCGGACAGGAAGTTCACTTTCTCCACACTGTGGTTTCCCAGAAAGCACAGGGGACCCCCTGGTACCGCCTCATCTGTGGGGCCAGGAACAGGCCCAAAATACGACCTTGACCCTAGGAAAGCCTTTGTGACTGACACTCAAGTTACAGGGGAACTAGAGTCCCCAGGAGGGAGCCCAGGTGTCTGGGAAAAGCAGAGTGTATTTGGACGGCACCAGATCAGCGGGGTCCTACCCTGTGCCCAAGACCAGCACCTTGGCACTGCTCCAGCCCCTCCTGTTTCCACCACATCGGGGTAGCCTTGGGCACAGGGAAGGAACCAGCCTGACGGGTCCCAGCAGCTGCCACATCCAGGGAAGCAGGCAGCCGAACCCTCCTAGGTCCATGGCACTGCATGGTCCTGAAACTTAGGTCACCAGCTGGATAGTAGATGGCAACCCGGGACCAGCTCAGTGGCATGACACAGTCCCTGGGGACAGGGTGCTACTCTGCACTGGCACCGTGACTCAGCACAGATAAGGCACATATAGCAGCCACATGGGGCACAGCCAACCATCATCCCTTTCACAACCTCATGGGTAGCACAGGGTTGTGTCCCCACCATCCACCGTGGCACTCCTGCCAGGCTTGGGCCCCTGCCACAAGCCCCACAGGTTCCTGAGGGAAACACAACCACCTTAGGAGGGGATCATGGTTTGGGGCACAGGACAGAGCTCTGCACATTCAGGCTGCCTGAGAAGGCACCTCACTCTCGAAGAACTTGGAAGCTCCCACCAGAACAGCACGGGTTGGTACAACACAGCCTAGTACGGCACAGCACAGAGTGGCACAGCCTGGCATGGCACAGCCTGGTACAGTACAACAGGGCACAGCTGCCTCCTGGAGCGCAGCACGGCTCAGTACAGCACAATCCAAGACAGCACAGCACAACTTGGCCCAGCCCGGCCCAGGCCAGGCCAGTCGGGCTCAGTTGACACGAGAGGGTCAGTACGGCCCACCCAGACGGGATGTCCCCGCTGGCCCACACCGCTCACACACGACACAAGCTTGCTGGGGTTCAGCATCACCTCTCCCACATTCCTGTCCCTCTGCAAGCTCTCTCCCGGGGGCACAGACATAGGACAGAGGCGTCCTCCTGTGCCCCAGCCCCAGCACCCAGCGCTGGTCCCCACGCACCCCCATGGAGTCACTCCCACACCTTGCCTAGCACAAACCTGTGCCCACCCCTCTCGAGACACCCCACGGGGTCCGTGAGGACACCGTCCACAGCACAAGTGTCGCTGCCCTCCCATGAACCACCCCGCACCACGCCCCGATTCCTGCCACGCCATCGCGTGGGGTCCAGAAAACAGCACCAGTGCTACAGAGGGACGCCGCGTGTAGGGGTCCCGTCCCCCCGCGTTCCTGCCCGCGGGACCTCGTCCCCCCTCCTCCCGCCGCCGGACCTCAACCCGACCTGCCCCTACCCACTCCGGTGACGGGGGAGCGGGGTGTCGCAGCGCGTCCCCGCTGTTTAGCGACCGGCCGCCCACCCCCCCCCAGTCCCCGTCGGCCTCCGGGACGCTCGGGAGAGCGCTGGCACAGCCCCTCGCCGGCTGTGGCACCGGAGGGCGCAGGGTCAGGGGGGTGGGGGAACGAAGCAGGCGGAGGGGAGTCGAGAGAACGAGGAGGACCGCTGGGGACCGCGGGCGGGACTCGGGAACGGCGGGGGTCGCGGAGCGGGGCGGGCCACCCTACCTGCTGCGCGCTGCTCCGCCGGGCTGCGGCCGCCGCCGGACGGGACGAGCCGGGACGGGTCCGACGGGGCGGGGGCAGCCACCGCCCACCGCGCCCCCCCGCGGCGGCTCCGCGCCCTGCACCCGGGGCGGCCGGGACCGGCAGCGGGGCACGCTCTCCCGCCTGTTGCTCCCGGGGACGGACCCCGCTGCCCTCGCCCGTCCCCCGGGACTTCCCTCCCGGCGGCTCTGACGTCACTCAGGGACCCCCCCCCCCCCTTCCTCACGCAGTGATGTCAGCGGGGGGACACCCCTCGCGGCGGCGGGGGCGGGAATCCTCTCCTCTAGGCGGGTGACGCGAGCGCTGTGCCGAGCGTGTGCCCCCCCCGCTCCCGGTGCCGCGGCGGCGGGGCCGACAGGGGGCGCGGCGCGGCGGGCGCGTGACGCCGGTTGGCGGCATGGCCGCGGGGCCCGGCGGGGCGGCGGCGGCGGCGGCAGCGGCCGGGGCGCGCGGGCTCGGGGCCGCCTGCCTGCGCCTCCTCCGCCGCGCCCGCCGCGCCGCCGCCGCGCTCATGGCCTTCGCCGCCCCGCTGCTGTTCCGCCTGGGGTGAGTGAGCGAGCGAGCGAGCGAGTGAGCGAGCGAGTGAGCGGTCGCCGCTGCGGGACCCCCGCAGGGAGGCAGCTGCCACCGCCCGCCTTTGTGCTGCCGGCGGGAGGGAGGGCCCACCACCTTCCCCTACTTCTGCGGAGCCGCGCGGGGAGGAACCTGCGGCCGCGCCGGCACGGAGAGACCGGGCTGGGGCTCAGCCCGCTCCGGCCGGGGGAGTGGGGGCGGGCGGTGCCAGCCCGGCCGCAGGGGCCTGGGATCAGCCACCGGCTCCCCCCGCACGGTGCCGGTCACCCTCCCGTGCGGGGCGCCTTCTCTCGGGTGTCACAGCTGACCCGGCCGTAGTCACGCTACCCGGTGCCGGCAGGAGCCCCTGCTCCCCGGTTTCGGGCTCCCACTGCTACTGCAGGGATCGCTCCCGGAGTGCCATCCAGGGGTGCCCTCGGCCGGGAATGGGCTTTGCAACCCGGGTCTTTACATGTCTGTCATTGCACCATTCCCTGTCTCGTCCCAAATTGCTGCTGTGCAAACGGGGAGGTCCCTCCGAGCCTTATGTCCTTTGCACTCCCACATGCACGGGGGCATTTCTTGCCTCCCTTTTCCTTGGCCCATTCTCTTTCCTGATTCCCTGGACCGTGGCAAGCTTGGGCATATCCCTCTCCCCAGAGCATGGGGAGGAACAGCCAGCTCTAGCCCCTTCTGGTGAGCACCCCGCAGCAATGCCTCCCCCTCCCCGCCCAGTCCTTGCTGCTCGAAGTAGCTTGAGGATTACTTCTCGGGGAACCAATCCTGCCCTCACTACACATCTGGGGTGTGGGGTACACACACAACACCTGTAGCTCCCCCGAATGAGAAAGTGGCCCTGTATGTGTTCCCTGTCAGAGTTACAGCCCCAGCAGTAGCCCCCTTCCCAAGTGGGCTCCTTAGGGGAACTGGGGTTTAATGCCTAGGGGTGTCTGCCCTCCCTAGGTACAGCCTGTACGCCCGCACACGCCTGGGCTACCTCTTCTACCAGCGGCAGGTGAAGAAGGCCCGGGAGCGGTACCCGCATGGCCACTCCGTGCCCCAGCCCTACTGCTTCCCTGGTGAGTCCTGGCAGCCCCTGCCACACCTCGTCCCTGCAGCTCCCCAGCACCAGCACTTTGGGCTGGGGAGGGGTTGCCATCACCGAATTGCCCAAAGCATGTTTAACTAAGAATTTGATGTAAAATGTGGGGAGTTTGACTTGGACTTCCCCTTTTCCAGCTGCGGGGCATCATGTCCTGATTGTGTCTCTTCCCCCCCAGGGGTGAAAATTCTGCCCATTCCTGTACTCTCCAACAACTACAGCTACCTGGTCATTGACACTGGCTCCAGCCAAGCGGCTGTCATCGACCCCTCTGACCCACTGGCTGTACAGGTGAGACCCCCACAGCCACTCTGACTTGGTGTTTGGCTGTCTCCAGGTGCGGGGCTGGCATGTCTCTGTCTTTTGGGGTTAGAAGGGAACAAATTTGCCCCTAATCTGCAGCCCTTAGTGCCCAAGGCAAGAGAAGCACGACAGAGGAGCTGGGGGAGATAGGGTTTAGGGAGCAAACTGGTGCTTGGGTTCTCTGTCCCCTCTAATCTCTCTGTCCATATTTCCTCCCCAGGCTGCCATCGAAGAAGAGGGGGTGATACTGGAGGCCATATTCTGCACACACAAACACTGGTAAGGGGCAAGAGGTGGCCCTGGAAGGGTTGGTAGCTGTTGTGAAGGCAGCTCCTCCTGAGGTGACCCCCAGCCTGCCCCATTTAGTGGGGGGAGTATGGGGGGGGTACATTTAGGGTCTCTGACCTCCCTGTC
The DNA here is from genome assembly GCF_027477595.1 of Haemorhous mexicanus. Lineage (NCBI taxonomy): Eukaryota > Metazoa > Chordata > Aves > Passeriformes > Fringillidae > Haemorhous > Haemorhous mexicanus. The sequence goes on from NC_082348.1 coordinate 15,329,475, forward strand.
TGCAGGGACCACAGCGGAGGGAATGAGGCGCTCTGCCAGAAGCACAGCTCCTGCAGGGTGTATGGCAGCGTTCTCGATGCCATCCCACGGCTCACCAAGTAAGTCCTGCACCCCCCTAGCACCCCTGTAAATTTGGGGGGGGCTTCATTCTCAACCACCACTGTCTGCAGCACTCACCCACCAGTCCATCCCCCCAGTTCCACATTGGGCAGAGACCTGGCACGCTCCTGACACCAGTGTGCAAGAGGGGTTGCCAGGGCAGGGGCGCGTTTTGAGGTGCTGGGGTTGGGTTAGCACCCTGATGGTGCCCCCTGTTCCCGGCACAGCCCACTTGCAGACAGGGAGACGGTGACCGTGGGCCGCCTGACCTTCGAGGCGCTCGCCACGCCTGGCCACACTGTGGGCCACATGGTCTATGTGCTGGACGGGGGCCCCTTCGGCAGCCCCCCCTGCCTCTTCTCTGGGGACCTCCTCTTCCTTGCTGGCTGTGGTGAGTGCACCCAACCCCAGACAGGGGGTTTCGGGGTTATCCTGTCCTGGGATGAGTTTAGGGGTTCCTCCAGAACCCCCCCATGACAGGCAGTTGTGTGGGGGTCCAGGCAGGCCATTCGAGGGCTCCCCTGAGACCATGCTCGCCTCCCTGGACATAGCCGTGGGCTTGGGCGAGGACACGCTGCTTTGGCCAGGTGAGTGTCCCCAACAGCAGGGCACAGCTGCTGGTGTCCCCCTAGTCCCACTGCCAAGGGGGAGAGCCAGGTGGGGGTGATGCTAAGGGCTGCGTATGGGGGTCCACAGGCCACGAATACGCACTGGAGTGCCTGACCTTCGCCAGCCTCCTGGAGCTGGACAATCCCGCGCTGGAGCAGAAGCTGCAGTGGGTAGTGCAACAATGCCAGGAAAAGAGGAGCACGGTGAGGTGTGAGGGTCCCTGGGGGCAGCACCCACCACCCCAACCCCTCACGGGGTTCCCTTGGCAGGGTTGCTGCATCCCAACACCCTCTTGCATGGTGGGTGCCATAGGGGCAGGGGGCTCTGGGGGCATTCCCTGCTCCCTGCTGGGGGTGCTGCCTCCAGCAGGGGAGCTGAGCTGCTGCTCCCACAGTGCCCCTCCACGCTGGGGGAAGAGCAGACCTACAACCCCTTCCTGCGGACCCACCAGCCAGAGCTGCAGGAGGCACTAGGACTGTGGCAGGCCGGGGGAGAGGACCCCGACGCCTTCCGTGCCCGTGTCCTCAAGGAGGTGCGGAGGCGCAAGGATCTCTACCAAGCCACCTAGATCTCCTCCCCTCCCCGGGTCCCCCCTTTCCACAGGGCCAGGTGATGGTTGGGCACAGGGGGCCCAAGACTCAGTGGTTTGTTTTGCTGTGAATCTCCCTCCTGGGGTGCAGGGTTGGGGTAGGGGGAAGAGTGGACACCCCCTTAAGTGGACACCCCGTAAGTGATCCTTGCCTTTGCTGCCTTGAACTTGGGGGTCACCAGCTGTCACGTAGAAGCACCTCAATCCCCTCTCGGGGGGTCTGTAGCCCCCCCACCTCACTGCTGGGGCTATAGGAATGGAACCAAGGGCTTCTCCTACAATCCCCCTCCCCCACTTCGTTTTTCTGGGAATCTCCAATTTCCCCTCCACCACCACCACCACCTCTCAGCCCCCTCCCCTTAAGCCCCCAGTGTTGTGCATCTTCTTTGTGGGGGCTGGGATGGAGCCAGCAAGGGGAGGCGGGCGGGCAGTACTACCTCCAGGCACGGGGCTCCTCTCCAGCACCCCATCCTTGACGTCGGAGCCCCCCCTGTACGCACACACACGCACACACACGCACTGGGACGGGGCCAGAGGGTTGCACTGCTGGGGTATGGGGGGTGCTGCTTCACTGGGAATCGGAGCCACAATCACCCCCACGCCCCAAATAAAAGACTGGATCAATTTTACACCTGTTCGTCCCTTTCTCTCCTCGTCGGTGGTGGGGGCCCCCCGGCGCTAAACCCCGCGGCGGGCCGCGGCGCGGCCCCTTTAAAGGGTGGGGTCAGGGCGTTGCCGGGGAGACGGGGAAGCGTCGGGGGCACCGGGTGGGTCCGGCAGGGCGGGGACCCGCGGGTGGCGGGGGCCCGGGGGGACCCGACAGGGGCTGGGGGCTGCGGGGGCGGGGTGGGTGTCACTGCCCGCCAGGGTCACGCGTGGGGCGGGTACCGCGGTTCGGGGGAGCCCCGCCGCCTCCTCACCGAGGGTTCGGCAGCAGGAGCCCCCAGGCGAGGCATGGAGTCTCCTCCCGGGAGCCCACAGGACAGCCCGAGCGTGGCGGACGCTGCTGCCGAGTTCCTGAGCCTCATCGGTGCGTGCCTCCTCCAGTCCCCCCTTGTCCTGCCACGCCGTGCCCGCTGCAGGGTGGGGGCACCGGTCCCGGCAGGAGGGAGCCGGAGAGTGAGGGATTGAGAGTCAAGGATGAACGGCGAGGGGCTCGGCCCAGCCTGTGGGGGGGACGGAGACAGGGAGGGGCGCTGGGTAGGGGCGACAGTCACTTCGGGAGGGAGTGACCAGAGCGACCATCTCCTCGCGGGCACTGTCCCTCTGTGCTGGGGTCACCATCCCTCTGTGCAGGGTTGAAGGAGCTGGAGTGGTGCCTGTTTGCTGAGACGCTGGCAGTGGTGGCTGTGGGGGCCTCACCAAGGGACAAGGCACAGGGCCAGTGGTGGATGGCAGCCCAGTGGGCACCCTACCAGCGGGAAGGTGAGCCGGTGCAGAGCTGCATCCTGGTGCAAACCAAGTTCCGAGGCAAGCAGGATGGAGTGCCTGTCTCCAGCACCCTCAAAGGTGAGCCAGGGGGGCTTTTGGGGCGTTCCTTCCTCCCCAGGGCTGGAACATCCCTGTTCACCAGCCCCCAGGGCTGGGAATGGGGACAGTCCAATTCAACGGGATTGGTTGAGCATGGCTTTGCTCTGCCAGCCTATGTGACCTGGCATCTGGAGACCCTGGAGCAGGAGGAGCAGGAGTGCCTGGAGGTGACTGATATGGTGGTGGCATGTCCCCTTCCCTGTATACTACCCGTTGCCCTGGGGTGTGCCCTGCAGTGGTGCCCTCTTGAGGGCTGTGCCCCCTGCAAGGCTGCTGTGGGTAGCCTGGTGTCCTTTGTCATGCTTAGACTCCAGCTCTGCCCCACCAGCCTGGTCCCCATCCCCTCCTCTGTGTGGCAGCTGGAGTGGGGAGTTTCCCACAATGCATCTGCTATGGTACCCCGACTGACAGCGGGGCTGGGGTCACCACCTCAGAGGAGGGTTGCCCTGGCTCTACCCTCCACCCCGTGCCTCCCACCCCTCCCGCAGCTCAGACCACACCCCACCAAGAAGACGACCCACACTGTGAGCCACGAGCACGGGATGACGGTCACGAGGACCCTGCAGGAGGGAGAGGTGAGGCTGAGGGCAGGGTGACATCCTGGGAGGGAGCAGCACAGCTGGCCTGTCTCACCGGGGCTGCCCACGCTCGGGGGGTTGCTGTCCCTGGGGATGCAGGAGCTGTGGCTGTCCCATGAGTAGCCAGGTCTCTCTGCAGGCAGAGCCACGGTGCCACAGCTTCTCGTACAGCCGGGCCAGGCTGCGGGGGCGGCTGCTGGAGGGTGCCAGCCTCCTGCTGCTGCGGGTGCTGGCCCGCCGGCACACAATGCCCCCCGGCCTTGTCTTCCCAGCCATCAACAGCGAGGGCGACCTCTGCACCTTCAGCTATGTGAGCCGCCAGCCAGGAAGGCCTGTGGGATGGGCGGGGTCTGGGTCCGGCTGGGGACACCAGGGTGGGATGCGGGAAGTGGGAGTGGGCAGAATGTGGTGGACAGCATGGGGGGACACGTGGAGATGGCAGCTCGGGGCAGGGGCGACTCTGAGACAAGGCTGTACCGCCCAGTCTGCCCTGGGCATCCAGCAGCAGATGGTGGGCTCGACAGAGACAGAGGTGTTTGTGATCAAGCGAGCCGTGCGCGCCAGCACAGGCGCCCGCACCGTGTGGCACTGCAGTTTCCTGCCCAGCGGGTAAGGGCAGGGCTCCGGCCAGAGGCACCCAGCCCTGCCAGTCTGGAGGGACCCACGATGGGAAGGTCAAGGGCTCTTCTTCCCCTCTCAGGCATCTGGCTCAGCTGATGCAGATTGGCTCCCCAGTGCTGATGCTTCTGCAGGATGAGTCCATCCTCAGCAAGTCAGGTACTGAGCAGGGGAGGCTTGTGCCACCCCAGCACAGGCAGCCCCTCCCCACTGTCTGGAAGTCCAGGGTGAACATCATGCCCTGCCCTTCTGCTGCCAGGTAGGTTTGAGCCCCAGCTCCCCTTCCCCAAAGAACCCCTGGACTGGGAGGAGGACATGGAGCTCTACTCCTATTTCCTGGACAGGAAGGTAAGATGGGTGGACATGGGGACAAGGGGACATGGGGCTATGCCAGTCCCAGCAGGGTCTCCCCTGGTGTGCCCAGGTGGCACACTGAGGGGGCAGGGGACCAACATCCTTCCTCACACCCTCTTAAGTGTGGGAAAGGACCCAGGCTCCTGTCCCCCTCACCCTGGCACAGTGCCCAGGGGGGAAATGTGTGTTCATGCCCACCCCACCCATCCTGTCCACCCCACTGCAGGAGGAGCTGCAACTCTCCCATGCTGCCTACCTCCAGCAGCACCCCGAGGTCCGGGCACTGCTATCTGACTTCCTCCAGGCATTGCTCCTCCAGCAGCCACATGACACCATCTCCTTTGCTGCGGAATTCTTCGCCCACCAGCGGCCCATTGGGACCCCCTTTGCCTCCACTGGGGCTGCCAGCCCCCTCCCCAACTCCCCAGCTGGCCACCCTCCAGCTAACAGCAAATAAAGCAGCCAGCACTGCCTGTCCAGTCTTGTTTGCTCTGGGGAAACTGAGGCTCAGGGAGGGCAGGTGGAGCTGAGCTGTGTGCTGAAGCCCCACCATGCCTTCTGGGTGGGACTCTGTCCCTCCCCTGGCTGTTCCAGCCCTCGCTTAGTGGGTGGGGGTGCCTGGGAGGTGGAGCAGGGCCAGGCTCACATCCCTGTGCCTGCCACAACCCCATATGTTCCTGGGGGACACCCCTTGCCCATATCCCTGTGGGACACAGCCTGGCTGGCAGAAGGGTACCCACTTTGCTGGCACATCTTGACACTGCAATGCTGGCACACCATCTGTGGCGTGAAGGTCCCTGCTCCGAGGGTGATGTGAGCACCCTGTGCCCCAGAGCCCGCCTGGCCGGGTGCTTCCCCAGCAGCCAAGGCTGCATTTTGATCTCCTTGTGCAACACGTGCCTGCTTCCTCCTCACTCCCATGGCATTTCCCCTACTCCCGTGGGGCCAGCCCTCCCATTTTGCTCTGTGGGACACTGTCCCCTGTGCTCACAGTCACCAAAGCAGAGCCTTTGGCACGTGATGGAGAGTGACACGCAGACATGCTCCCACGCCCCGGTGAGGGTGCCTCGTGTTTGCACGTGTGTGAGGCAAAGGGGAGGGAAGGGGAGGGAAGGGGCCTCCTGGCATGGGAGGAGGGGGGAACCGAGACTGTGTGTGCTCATAAGGGTAGGGAAGGAGCACTTCCTTCTCTTATCCTCCTCCTCTCCTCCTGAGGAGGAGGAGGGATGACACAACTGCGGGGGGGGGGTCCTTTAAAAGCAGGGCAGCAGGCACTGCACCCAGAGCTGAAATCAGGAAGCCTCAGCACTATGGCTGGATCAGGTCCCCCCATGGCATCATTGGAACCAGGTGAGCCTCACAACACTTTCTGGGTCCCCTTGTGCCTCCTTTCATCCCCTAGATCCCCTTCCCTCCACCCTGGGGCCCCTCGCTGTGCTCCGTCTTTCAGAGGGCACCAACCCCCCCCAGACTGTCCTGGATTCCCCACCTGCCCCATCCTCTGTTCCCTCAAGCCTGGAAATATGATTCAACCAATTCCCAGGATGCAGGTGGGCTGCAAAAGGGGGATTAGGACCAGCTTCTTGTCCTTACTCTATGCCCATCCATCAGTAGGAGCTGGAGTAGGGTCCCCTCCTGTCCCTGCTGCCCAGAAATGCACTTGGCTCTTGGACTGCTGAAGACAGTGCTCGTACCAGGGGTTTTAGGGACACCTGAGCTGGAGGTGGCATCTGATCCCTTTGGGTAGCCTTTGATAGATCCCATATAGCCATCCTCATGCCCCCCTGGAAAACTGGTGCTTCTCCCTCATGGGGTTCATCAGGCAGGGTCAGGTGGGACTGAAGGAAGCTGGTACCAGGGCTGCCTGCCCACCAGTGTCCTTGTCCCCCTGGCAGGCTGCCACATCCCTTCCTCTTCCTTGTCCCCCTCAGGCCTCACCAGGTCCCTGAACGGGGGCCCCTTGCCCCCACAGCGCCCTGGCACTCAGGACCAGACCTACCTGGATGAGCTCATCAGCATCCCCAAGGGCAGTGGGGTAGGTGCTGCAAGGCTCTAGCAGGGTGAGCAGGGGAGTGGGACAGTGCTGCTGGGAGCTGGAGGTGGGGAGGCAAAGGGCCACTGCAGTGGGGAATATGTGTCTTGGTCTTGCCCTGGGGACATGCCCCCAGCTCCCCAGACCCAGCTCAGGCAAGTCACAGCCCTAGGTTGAGTGTTTCCATGCTTAGAGTTTTCCAGATGGAGAAACTGAGACAATGGGGCAAGGTGCTACCCAGCGCAAGGATCACCCCACTGCTCACACACCACTCCTGGGCCACCCATGGATGAGCCCAGTGGGGCTCCCCAAGGCTGCTTGCACCCCACCAGCACCCCCATCCTTGTCTGGTCTCAGGGTAGTGGAACAGAGAAGGGGAAGGAATAGTATTCCCTAGTCAGGAGGAGTAGCAAAAGCAGAGGACAGCAGTGGAATCCCATGGAACGCAGTTAATAGTGCCTGACAGCCCTGGGACCCCCCTGCAAATCACTGTCCAATGGGTCAGACAGGGCTCACTGCCCCTCCAGCACTGCTGCTAACAGGGAGAGGCTGGGGGCAGCATTCCCTCTCCAAAACTGTCAGGAAAATGACCTCAGTGTGCTAAACACATCCGTGCGGGTAGCACCAGGCTAAGGGGGGCTGGATGTGCAATTAGGAGACACTGGTTTTGAACGGAGCTCCTGGCTCTGACCTGCTGCCTTGTCCCAGCCCGGGTTCAGCTTTAGGAAACTCTGGGCTTTCACCGGTCCCGGCTTCCTCATGAGCATCGCCTACTTGGACCCAGGCAACGTGGAGTCAGACCTGCAAAGCGGGGCCCTGGCGGGATTCAAGGTGAGCCGGCTCCGGGCTCAGGAAGCAGGCGGGGGTTTCGTAACCTCTCCAGGGCCAACGGCTGCCCATGGCAGCTGGCTTCCCCAGCCCGGGAGCAGGAAGGGCACAGGGGCCTCTGCACAGGGTGAGGACACCCAGGGGTGCCGGGGGGCACCCCTCTGACTGGGCTGGAAGAGCACCTGCACCCCCTGTCTTCCCTGCAACCCTGGTTGAACCGGGGACCCCCGGGGCAGATGGATCCTGCCCAAATACCCAGTCCCTGCTGCCTCCCTCCCTCCTGCCCCCCAGCTGCTGTGGGTGCTGCTGTGGGCCACCATCCTGGGGCTGCTGTGCCAGCGCCTCGCCATCCGTCTGGGTGTGGTGACCGGGAAGGACCTGGGCGAGATTTGCTACCTCTATTACCCCAAGGTGAGCAACCACAGGGAGTGACAGTCTGGGACCCTGTGCTTGGGCTGGTGACAGTCCTAGCAGGGCCTTGCAGGGCTGGAGAGGAGCAGGAAGATGCTGTGAGTGACCAGCCTCTCCCAAGAGCTCCCCAAAGCCCCTCAAGCCCCGGTGTCTCCCACCTAGTGCCCACACCCCTGCAGTACTGGGGCCCAGGATGAGAGGTGGTAAGCAGCTGCTTCAGTGTCCCAGTGTGACCTGGGGACACATGAGAGCGTCCCCTGTGGGAGTGAACCCAGGCGTGGGGCAGCAATGCGAAGCCGAGACGCAGGAAAGCCTGAGCGTGTTGGGGCAGAAAGTGGGGCGAAGCTCCAGGGGAGGGATCACATGACAGAGGAGGGGGGAGTTGGGGTCCCCTCTAAGTGTCAAAATCCTGATGGGGGGAACGAGCAAGGAGATGCTGGCTGAATGACTGGTTCCCAAAAGGAGGGTTGGACACATCCCTCTGCCCTGCCTCCCTTAAACCCCCCTATCTAGACAGACAGGTCCTATCCTCAGCTCTCACTGCGGCAGGGATGAGGAGGGGGAAACAGACTCGGATTTAGCACCCATCTTTCATCCTGAGTTTGTGTTGTGAAAGAAGCTGAGAGGAGTCTTCTGGGGTCCCGATGATGCTTTAGGTGGCCTGCTACAGCCTGGAGACTGGGATTTGCACCCAGGATGCTGTGCTAGCTTGCCCAGAGCTAGGCATCACTGTGGGCTCAGGCACCTCATGGTGCCCTGTTCACTCCAGGTGCCCCGCGTGCTGCTCTGGCTCATGATTGAGATGGCCATCATTGGCTCTGACATGCAGGAGGTGATCGGGACAGCCATTGCTTTCAGCCTGCTCTCAGCTGGCCGGTGAGCTTCCCCCTACAGGGACCCCCAGCCCCCCCACCTTGGCCCTACTCCACAGAGGGCCATGTATCTAATCCCTGGCCATCCTGCAGCATCCCCCTCTGGGCTGGGGTCCTTATCACCATCGTGGACACCCTCTTCTTCCTCTTCCTCGATAAGTACGGTGAGTGCCAGGACCAAGGCTGGGGGTACTGTCAGTGCCCATGTGGCACCAGTGTCCCCTGCTCTGTTCCACCCCATCTCTTGACCTCTCTAGGGCTCCGCAAACTGGAGGCTTTCTTCGGCCTCCTCATCACCATCATGGCCCTGACCTTTGGCTATGAGGTGAAGTGGGGAGCTGGGGACAACCCTTTTCCTGCAAGGCTGGCAAGGGACCCCGCCACTCGGTGTCCCCACTGCTACCAGCCTGTGCTAGGGGGGTGACAGCTCACAGTGCCCCTTCTCACTGCTTCCCAGTACGTGGTGGTGAGGCCAAGGCAGGTGGAGGTGCTGAAGGGCATTTTCCTGCCCAGCTGCCCGGGCTGCGGGCAAAAGGAGCTGCTGCAGGCCATGGGCATCATCGGCGCCATCATTATGCCCCATAACATCTTCCTCCACTCCTCCTTGGTCAAGGTGAGATCTAGGCACTGCCATGGGCACTGTTCTGCCAGGGTGCCTCAGGGTACACTTGGTGGAGACCAGATGGCCCTGGCCGTGGGACAGGGGTGCTCACGTGACCCCATGACACCCATGTCACCGGCCATGCCTAGACACGGGTGATTGACCGGTCCAAGAAGGAGGCAGTGCAGGAGGCCAATATGTATTTCCTGACCGAGTCCTGCCTGGCCCTCTTTGTCTCCTTCCTCATCAACCTCTTTGTCATGGCTGTCTTCGGTGAGGCTTTCTACCACCAGCGAAACGAGGACGTGGTGAGTGTCACCTCACGGCCACAGGGAGATAATGGCTGTGCCCATCTGTGGACATGGGTGGGACGAGCATCCCATGGGGACTGCACGTTCTCCTTCCCTGAGAGGTGATGTGTGGGGATCCCCTGTGTCTGTGGGAGCTGCTGGGTGGCTGTCACACTCGTGCCTGCCATGCCTTACAGCACAACAAGTGCATCAACAGCAGCATCAGTCACTACGCCGGCATCTTCCCCACCAACAACGAGACCATCTCTGTGGATATCTACCAGGGGGTGAGTGCCACAAGGCTGTGTCCAGTGAGCTTCCATTCCCATTTGGGGGATATGTCACTTTCCCCATCCACCCCTGGGGCTGGGGGCGGTTATAACCCCACTAGAAATCCAGGAGCTGATGGGAATGCCTGGGGTAGGGGACACTTTAGGGTGCCCACTGGTGTCCTTACACAGGGTGTCATCCTGGGCTGCTATTTCGGGGCAGTGGCACTGTACATCTGGGGCATTGGGATCCTGGCAGCAGGACAGAGCTCCACAATGACCGGGACTTACGCAGGGCAGTTCGTCATGGAGGTGAGAGACTGGGATGCTGGCTCTTGCCCCCAAGGGAGGGGCTGAGAGCAGGGAAATCACAGGTGAGCCCTGGGCAGAGGGGTTCTATGGGCAGCACACTCCCCCCAGGAGTGTTTGGAAGAGTTAATTGCCCACCATTCCTCCAGTGAGCTGCTGGGTGGCAGCTTGCTAGCACCAGTGTCCCCTTCCCCAGGAGGTGGGTTGGAGACAGTGCCCACCCACTGCACCCTGTGGGTGCCCCTAATTAATTAGATCCTCTGTTAACGAGTCAGAGCTGACACCTAGTGGGGCCCGGCAGCCCTGCAAGAGCCCGCTCAGTACCCTGGCACAAAGGAGGGGGAGATGTCCCCCATGTTCCCCCCAGCCAGGGTTTTGGGGGTCGCCCTGACCCGGTGCCACAGGCACAGCGAGGGTGCAGGCTCTGCCGTGTTCCAGGGCTTCCTGCAGCTCCGCTGGTCCCGCTTCACCCGGGTGCTCTTCACCCGCTCCTTTGCCATCCTGCCCACTGTCTTGGTGGCCGCTTTCAAGGACATCAGCCACCTCACAGGCATGAATGACCTGCTCAACGTCCTGCAGAGCATCCTGGTAAGGGGGCGGGAGGGCACAACCTGCCCCAAACACCCCGGCCTGGCAGCCATGACGTCCTCATCCCGCTCTCCTTTCAGCTGCCTTTTGCCGTCCTGCCTGTGCTCACATTCACCAGCCTGCACCCGCTCATGCAGGATTTCAGCAACAGCCTGTGAGTGCTGGGGCATGGGGAGGCACAGAGGAGGCAGAGCAGGGAGCTCTGGCTGCAGGCACCTTCCCTTTGGCCCATCCTGCCCCTCAAACCCTGCCATGGCGCAATTAGTGTATGGACATCGGAGGGGAATGTTCATTCCCACCTGCCCAGGGCAGCCAGAGCAGAACAAACCCCATCACTACCCTCGTCATCCTCCTCCCAATGACACATCTGGTTCCTTGGGCACCCCTGGACCCTCAGCATCCTCCTGGCACTGCCAGCCCTGGATTTAGAAGGTGGCCAAATTCCACACCTAGAGCCACACCACGGGGTGAAATATAGCTGTGGGTGCAGAGATGTTCCAGTTGGGGTCTGGTTCACCTACAAACTCAGTTCCCCCAGCCCTCTGTGGCCAGTGGTCCACAGGGTGAGGGCCCTGCCCTGACACTGATGCCCACTGCCCTGCTCATAGCCCGGGGAAGGTGCTGATGACCCTCATAACGGGGCTGGTCTGCGCCATCAACATTTACTTCGTGGTGGACTTTTTGCCAACACTGCATGGCCTGGAGTACCACATTCCCCTGAGCCTGCTACTGGTCGCCTACGTGGCTTTCGTCGCCTACCTGGTATGGCTGGCACCGCGGGATAGGGGCAGGACAGTGTCCCTGGTGGGTGCTCATCCACCTGTCCCCTTTGCCCCTGCAGATCTGGACATGCAGCATCGCACATGGAGCCCGCTTCCTGGCCCGGGGCCGCCACAGCCGCTTCAATTTCGGTCTCGCCCTCGACCCGACAGAGACACGGTGACAGATCCCATCCCTGCTTGTTATCCCCACGTCCCTGCGCGGCGCGGCCTCCTGGACACGGATTTGCTGCCACTCCGAGTCCGGGCATGTTTTAGCCAGAGATGCACCCAGCAAGGAAAGGGTTAACAGACAGGCATACCTCCCCCCAGGATCTGAGAGCTCAGCGCTTCTTCCCACCCCCAACCCCCGCCAATTCCGAGGTGCTGGTCCAGGCTGGATGCGAGGGGAGTGGGATAGAGCTGGACATTCTCCCGTCCGTTGGCACAGGCGCTTCAGTGAATGAGCCGCATCGGAGACTTCCCCTGCTCATTACTGCCAGGAACCGCCAGCCCCCGGGACCGCTAATCACCGCTGGGGACCGCTAATTACCGCCGGGGACCGCTAACCACCCCCCGCCACCCGCCGGGCCAGCCCCGGGACCGGCCCCATCCCCACGGGGGGCTCCGAAACTTGGGGGGAGGGGGACGGCTGATAAACGGCGTGTTTGGAACCTGGCCTCGGCCTCGCTGCTGCTGCTGCGTGGCCCCGGTGTGGGGCGGGGACCCCCCGGGCCCGCCCGTACCCCGAGGGCGGCCCCGTTGCCCCGGGCGGGGGAGTGGCCGGGGTTGCCAACGCGTGGCCGTGTCGGCGCGGGGGGCTCGGCGCCAGCTTTCTGCATTCCCCCGGGGGGAGCGGGGCGGTGGGGGGCCCCTCCGTGCCCTCTCCGCCCCGGATGCCCCGTTTCCCGCCTGCCGGTACCGCCGGATGCGGGTGCGAAGGCGCTCGGGCCCTGCCGGTCCCGCACCGCGGCTGGGGGGGTCCCAGCGCGCTTCGGCCCCCGCCGCGGTTCGTACTTGCGAGACGCTCCCTGGCTGTTTCAAGGCTCCCCCCTCTCCCCAGGACCCCCACCCCAAAATCCCCCTTCCCGACCCCCTTCCCGGAACTGGAATTCTGGGGGCCGGGCACCCCTCAGCCCGTGCCCCCCACCCCGGGAAGGGACCCCCCCCCCGCTCCCAGGGGCCGCGCTTGTTTATGTGAAGAATGTCCCCTTCCTTAAAAGGGCGATGGCGGACAGGGTGGGGCGGTGCCTCCCCTGCCTCCGCGTTGGCCCGGCCTCTGGCTGCCTGAAGGAGGGGCCAGAGCTGTGGGGCCCGCTGAAAGGCGGGGGCTCCCCCTCCTCCGGGGGCGCAGCCGACCCCAGCTACAGGAGGAGGAGGAGGAGCAGGAGACGCCCCTAGCTCGGGCTGCACCTGCTCGGGGGTACAAAGCCTCACCGAGGGTTAAGGGGACATCGGGGTGTCCTCAGCGGGTGGAAGGACTGGGGTCTGCAGGGTTATGCCGGTGGTATTTGCTGCTCTCCAGCTGGAACCTGCAACCCAGAGCACCCTCAGCCCAGGGACACCTGCCTCCACCCAACCCTTAGGAGGAAGTGTCCCGCTCCAAGATCTATCTCTATGGTCCCTTGGCTATGGTGCTGCTCTTGGTGGGGCACAGCTTCCAGGGCCAGGGTGGGTTGGAGAACAAAGGAAAGCCTCCAGGACCCCAGTCTATGAGCAGTGGGGTGGGACAGAAGAGTCCCCGAGTGCCCGATTGAGTGGAGCTTGATACTTTTCTGCCTTGTGCCTGCAGCCCAAACAATCCAGCTGGGCTCTGCCTACTTCTGGCCTGGGCTTGTCCCACAGCCCCAGGACAGGGACAGCGTCTCCCTGAACTCCCCAGCTCAACCTGCCCCCAAGCAGGCAGTGGAACTGGAAGTGGTGCTCCAACCACTGCTGCAGGCACTGCCCTGGCACTGATGGGGGAGAGAGCCCGGAGACTTTTCTAATTGCATTAATTGGAAGACTAACAGGGACTCATCAGAGAGGGAGGAGGGGGATGTAGCCAAAGGGACAGGGGTCCTGCAGTGGACAAGTGTGTGGCCCCTGCAGCTGTCCCCACAGAGAGCAGCATCCCCCAGCAGCCCAGCCCAGCCCAGCCTGGCCAGATGCTGGGGATGAGGCAGACATCCTATCCAGTTCCACCTGGGCCAAAGAAGTACAGAGGTCAGCCCAAAACAGAGAGCAGAGGAAGCACGGCCTCTTTCTTCCTTTTCCTCCTGCTGGGCCCGGAGACAGTGGTGGCTGCCCGATGTGGGAGGCGGCTGCCGTACTGAGGAGGGGCAGCGAAACTGAGGCGCGACCGCTGCCTGCCGTCAGAACCGGCGGAGGGGATGGCAGGATGTAGTGTGCCTGTTCCAAACAGCGGCTGGTCCTTGCCACGGCTCGTGGTGCCGGGATGCCCCGCGTGGAGCCGAGAGTGCGGGAACTGCAGGTGGAAATCGGCTTTGTACTGCCAGAGCTCCGCCAGCCCCGCGGCATCGCAGCTCCCGGCGGGGGCACCTCCCAGTACCCGACCCCGTTCCCCAGCGCGGTCCCTGTGGGCACTTGTCTCTTCCCTACTGGACCAGAAAAGGCGATCTCACCTCCTGAAGTCCCCAGACCGCGGGCGGGAGAGGTGGAAAGATTTCAAATGAGCTCAGACGGGAAATTTTCAACGTGCTGCACCCTCGAGGCAGCGCTGGCATAGCGCGCAGCATCTCCTGCCACAGAGGTGGCGAGGGTGGTCACCGGGACGGGGCCGGCCAGGGCCGGCCGCTGCCCGGGCGGGGTTGGGGGGCACGGCGGTGCGAGGCTGCCCCGGCAGAGCCCCCCAGGGCTAGCGAGGGGAGGGGGCTGGGGGATGCTGCACTTGGAGGGCAGATTTCCCCTGAGGGACTTGTGCCATCCACAAACTCCCGTCAAGAGGCGCTTTTCAGAAACTGCCTGGAAACAGCCCGCCGAAGGCAGGAGAGAAGGAGTTATAAGGGAAAATATATGTATTGATAATAGAGACTTATTCATTGCCGAAATAACTGGGGGATTGCAGGAGAAAGAACGACAGAAAAACGCGGCGGTTATTGGTGCAGCCCGCAGCACCTGCTGTCCCGCACGGCTGGCCGGGGCAGGCAGTGCGGGATGTGCCCGCGGGGTAACGGGGACCCGCAGCCTTGAGCCGCTAGTCCAGGGGCTCTGCTCCAGGGGACACCCAGCATGGCGGGACGTGCAAATATGCCGGGGGCAGCTGCAGAGGGATCCCCGGGCTGCCAGCTGGATGTGGGGTGACAGCAGGACTGATCCCTCTCTCCGTGCTCTCTCAGCTGGGGCGGGGGAGCGTGGGACAGCCCAGCGGCGTGTCATCATGGAGCAAGGGGGGTTGTCCTTCCCAGCCAGACCACAGAACACTCCTCGTCTCGGTCGCAATCGCGGCTCGGCGGGGACTCCCGCTCCTGCCGGGCGGCGCGGATGCCGGGAGGAGGGAGGAGGAGGAGGGAGAAGGAGGAGGCCCCCCCCGCCGTCGTTGCCCTTTTAAGGGGTTCCTTGAAACCGCGCCCGGGATCCATGTTTGCAGCCCCAGCCCGGGCGGAGGAAACTCCATGTTGTAACAAAGTTTCCTCCGCGGCGCCGCTCCCGCGCCCGCCGCCCCGCGCCGCCGCCGGCCCCCGCCCCGCCTCCCCCCCCGGGGGCCGCGCAGGGGGGGGCCGCCCCCTCCCACCCCCCCTCCCCGGCGCCCATGGAGCACCAGTCCATCATCGCCCAGGTTAGCAGGGAGGAGGGGAGCGCCCCGCTTCAGGAGAAAGGTAACGCGGAGGGGGATGTCGCTCCCCCTCACCCCCTTCCTGCGCGGGAGAGGGGGAGGTCCCCGGGGGGCTGGGGGCCTGCGGGGGCCGCTCCTGGAGCGTGTGATGAGCTGCGCGCCGCCTCAGCCCGCCCCCCTGCATCCCGCTGCCTAGGGCTGGGGAGATGCGCTGGGGCTGCAGCTCGGAGCGAGCGGAGCTGTGTGCGCCCGCCCGGGCTCGGGGGGCCGTGCTCCGGCCCCCTCGGAGCCCGGCGGGGCCCTGGAAGGCTCGGGGCGTTGCTCGGATTATCTGCGCTGTTTCCTCCGGAGCCGGGCGAGAGGTGCGCGCAGCGCCGGCGGGGAAACTGAGGCAGGAAGGGCGCCGGGCGCCCTGCTGCATGCCGGCTTCCCGTTCCCCGCGTCCCCTCCATCCCGCCAGGGGGGTTTGTCGGGGGCCGCTGCTCGTCTCCCTGGCCTGGGAACCTGCCAGGGCCGGGAGGAGTAAACGTGGGAACGGGCCCCGTCCCCAGTGGGAGCTCCTGCCCCACGGGCTCCCCACTGCGGGCTCGGGGCCCTGGCCCGCCTGAAAGGGGGCACACCCAGGGCGGGGTGCAGCCCCGGCCCAGGCTGCGGCAGCACCCGGCCCCGGCACCGGTGGGGCCGCTGGAGCCGTCGCGCTGCCCCTGGGGTACGGGGTGGGCAGGAGCAGCTCCTCTGCCTCAGTTTCCCCTCGCTCCGCCAATGGGAACTGCGGGAACGGTGCCTAGGGGCGGGCGCTTCGTCCTGATTGGCTTCTCGCCTCCGGTGCACTCGAGTCGGCCAATAAGACGAGGGAGTTATCTGGAGGCGGGGAAAAGAACGGGGGTAAGCCCCGCCTCCCTCGGGGAGACCACGCCCCCGGACCCCCCCTCCTTCCCGAGTGGGGCCGTGCCCCCCGGGGAGGGACAGCGGGGAGCGGCCCCAAGCCCACGGCTGCCCCTGGGTTCCGCCCCGCGCCCTCCTGAAGGGTCTCCGGCCACGCAGGGGGGCCCACGGGGGTCGCTCGTGGAGTGGAATGTGCCGGGTGAGGGGCTGCGGGTGGGCACCAAGCACTCGTGTCAGCGACGCTGCCCTGGCACCGTTGCTTGGCAGGGCACGAAGGCCGAGCGGATGGGGGTCGGGGTCTGATAAGGGCACGGGGGCTCTGGGGCAACACCCAAACATGGCTCACCTGGCCCCCAGTGCGGTGCTGGGAGAAACCCGGGTACCCCTCACTCCCCTTGTGCCCTCCCGCAGGTACCCAGACCCCTGCCAAGAAGCCTCGAAGCCGCAGCATTCTCCAGTCCCTCTTCTGCTGCCTGTGCCGCGATGAGGGGGAGCCCTGCACCGGCACCACCGGCGCACCGCTGCTGGTGGAGGAGAACGGGGCGCTGCCCAAGGTAACCCCACACCCCCAGCCTGGAACAGACGGGGCTGGGCTGCCATCCCCTGCGCCTCCCCTGTGTGGGCAGGGCAGGGGGGTGAACACTCGCTCCTCCCAGTGCCCCCCTCTGGCCACGCTGTGGATACCCTGCTGACTGTGTCCCCCTGCTGCAGGCTGCTGTCAAGCACCTGCTGCCCGAGATCAAGCCGCAGGACGCCAGCAAGCTCTGTGTGGTCATCGACCTGGATGAGACCCTGGTGCACAGCTCCTTCAAGGTGGGGGACACCCTGGCCCACCCCACACCTCTCCCCCACATGCTCCCCCACCTGCTCTGCCACCCTTTTCCCCCAAAGTAATGCCCAGCACCCAGCACAGCCTGGCTGGGTCAGTTGGGGTGTCCCTGTGAGGGGGCTGCAGGGCTGGCAGGGGTGCATAGTGAGCATAGAGCAGGCAGCATTTGGGCAGGGGGTGCCTGGCGTGCCCAGTGCTCATCCTGGTGTGCCCTTCCCCAGCCAGTGAACAACGCCGACTTCATCATTCCTGTGGAAATCGATGGCATCATGCACCAGGTAACAGCGGGGTAGGTGCCTGGTGGGAGGGGGGATCGTTCCACCTCCCCGAGGACCGGGAGCCATCCCAGTGCTCTGCACCAAGAGCTAATGGGAGGTATCAGGGTGCCAGCTTTGAGGGGGCAGAGGTGGGTGCCCCTCTCTTTGCAGGGCAGGGAGGTGAGGGGTGCCCTGGCATGCTGCCCTCCTGCAGTGGCCAGCCCCGGTTTCAAGTAATCCAGGATAGGCTGTGGTCTGGGCAGTCAGCCTGTTCTGGGTTACTTGGCTCTGGAGCCGGCCAGACACTTCACCCTGGACATTCCTGTGGGGCTATGGCATCCCCCAGCCCCCACGGGCAGCTCCCTTGAGGTGTGGCCAGGGAGCTGCTCGCTGGCTGGCTGTGGGGTCACAGGTGTCCCCTGGGGAGGACATGGGGGCGCCGGGTGAGCCGTGGCCGGTGCCAGCAGCGCGCTGCCCTCCGTCTGTCTGTCCGTGCCCGCAGGTGTACGTGCTCAAGCGGCCGCACGTGGACGAGTTCCTGCAGCGCATGGGCGAGCTCTTTGAGTGCGTGCTCTTCACTGCCAGCCTGGCCAAGGTGGGTGCCCTGACCTGCCCTGGCATCGCCCACCCCTTCCCAGATGCCCCTCCAGTGGCACAGCTCCCTTGCTTGCCCACCTGCAGGCAGCACTGGCCTCTTGTCCCCTGTGTACCCACAGCCCAGCACTGGGCAGCCTCCCTACCTGCCCCTCCAAGGCACTGGCCAGGGAAACTGAGGCACGGTGGGACCTGGGTGCCATTGTCACTGTGCGGTGGGCAGGGCGGTGTAGTGATCCCCCTCCTGTGCCTGTAGTATGCAGACCCTGTGGCTGATCTGCTGGATAAATGGGGGGCTTTCCGGGCACGGCTTTTCCGGGAATCCTGTGTTTTCCATCGCGGCAACTACGTGAAGGACCTGAGCCGCCTGGGCCGCGACCTGCGCCGAATCATCATCGTGGACAACTCGCCCGCATCCTACATCTTCCACCCTGATAATGCCGTACGTACCCGCAGGGCGAGGCTGGGCGGCCTGGGGAGTTGATGTGCTGGGGGACCCTCTCCCAGCGCTGTCCCCTGTGCCACTCTGTCCCCTGTGCCACCCGCAGGTGCCGGTGGCCTCCTGGTTCAATAACATGGCGGACACAGAGCTGCTGGACCTGCTGCCCTTCTTCGAGAGGCTCAGCAAGGTGGAGGACGTGTACGCAGTGCTCAAGAAGCAGCGGACTAACAGCTAATGGCCCCCCCAGCCTCTGGGTGCTGCGAAGGGGCACCCCCAGGGGAGCCAGGTGCCTTTTTTTGGGGGAGGGAGGGTCCCAGTATGCCCCGCATCATCCTCCCCAGCCCCGGTGGGTGCGGGTGCCCTCCGTGCCTGCTGGTGGTGGGAGATGTGGGTGCCCCCCTTCTCAGAGAAGGGGGACCATGGGTGACCCACTGCCTTGCTGTGCTGAGGACCTATTGGGGGGTCCTATCCTCCCCCACTGTCCAGATCCTGCCCCTTTCCCCCCCAACCTGTGTCCCCCCTCCACGAAACGGTTCTCAGGTCCTTTTCCCCTCTGTCCCCTGACTGGGGAGGGGGGCAGGGTCAGCAGCTGCTGCTTTCCACTGCCTTTTGGAGGACTGTATCCCTCCATCCAGACTCTGCCTGCTGGGAGGCTGGCAGCCCTTGGCCCCTTGCCGAGGCTACAGGACAGGTAACACCTTGTCACCCTCCGAAAGCGCAGGGAGTCTTACTCTCCTTGGTGCATAGGGCTGCCACCTTACCCTTAACTCTGCCCTGGGTGCAGCTGATCACCTCGAGGGGGGCATGTCCTTGCCTCTCCTCACACCTGCTGCCCCCACCTAGGGGTTGTGTTTTGCAGGGGCAGCCCATCCTCTGGGCTGAGCCCCTGGGCACAAATGCCTCCCATGTGCCTTGAGACACGTGTCTCTGTTCCCCCTTAGCCCTGCAAGGGGTGTGCCTGGGGGGGCTCTTAACTCACCCCCTCCAACTTTGGTTTCTTCTCATTTTTGGGGGGGAGGTGGCCTCCCCCCCTCTCCAGTTACACTGTGTCACTGGGAGCCACTCTGGTCACCAACAGAAGGGTCCCCTCCATTGGCAGGGGGCACGCCCCCCACTCCATATCCATCTGCAGCTTCACCAAAGGCTGCTAGTCCTGGGAGAGAGGGACCCCATACCAGCCTTAATGTGCCCCTCCCAGCCTTACCCAGCCCCAGCCCCCCAGCTGGGAGGGGGTGGGGGACACTGCAGCCCCCCCTGTAGCCTGGGGTTGCCCTGACCCCCGTGGGGTTGGACTTGTGCCAGGGTGTCCCCCGGCTTTGAGGGTCTGGGGGCTCTCAGGGAGGGTTTTTCTGGGGAGGCTGAGCTCAGCCAGGCCATTTTTAATGTCACAATATGGACAATGCCTCATATCTTTTTAGAGGGAAAAGCAATGGTTTCCCAAAAAATCATGGGTGCCTTTTTACCGCAGTGCCAGCGCAGGGAGTGGGGCAGTATTTGGGGGGTGGGTGGGAAGGGTTTTAGCTTTCAGGTGCTGTTCACTGCCCTGCTCCCACTGCTGGGGGTGAGCAGGGGGCCCCAGCTACAGCCACAGCCCCTGCCCTGGGGTGGGGGCTGGTGCAGCACAGCTCCCTGGATCCCTGCCAGCCCCGGGCTCATCCTGCCCTGCCAGGAGGGTTGAACTCAGCACTTTATATTAGACAAGTCAAAGGGCGCCAGCACAGCCGCTGCCCAGCGAGTGCCTGTGGGTGCTGCAGCACCCAAGGAGTGCAGCCCTGCCCTGGGCACCCTTGGGAGGGATGTCTGGGGGATGCAGAGGCAGCGTGGGGGGCTGGGGAGGGCTGGGGTACCAGATCCAAGTGCCTTCATGTGATTAAAGCTGTCAAATCATCTTGGAAAGAAGTCCTGAGTGTGTGCATATGTGGGCACGGTACATATCATGTGTGTGTCGCTAGTGGCTGTGCTCAGTGTGGGGGACCCTCGGAGTCCCCAGGATCCCCTGAGTCCCGTGGGAGGGGGGGATGCTGCAGGTGAGTGCCAGGGAAGCACCCTCGGACTGCAGGGTTGAGGTGCCACCACTTGCCTGGTGCCAAGGGGACACCCTCACACTGGAGGACAGCCCCCCAGGCTGCCCTGGCACCTCCATCCAAACTCCTTACCCCTGCTCCTGGGAAAAGGCCCCCGGTGCCATAGGGATGGCTATCCTGCCCCTTAACAGGGAGGGGGTAAATTTACCAATTTACCCCATGGGCTGTGCCCTCCTCCCAGCTTTGAGACTTCAAATGAGTTTGCTCCAAATTAGGTGTCAGGCCTTCCCCATACAGACTGGGGGGCACCTGGGGGGCATCTTGTGACCCCCCTCCCCGCCATTCCAGGCAGTCTGCCGCCAACATGCAGGCACTGGGTTCCTGGGGGGAATGTCTCTTAGCTGCCCCCTCCCCCGTGCCCTCATTGGCCCTATGCCTCCCCTCATTAATGAAATCTCTGTCCTCCCTGATGGCTGCGCTAATTACTGAATTCATTAGTGGCCCGGCTGGGGGCCCGGAGAGGGGGTGAGTTCGCTGGGGCCGGCGAGGGGTCCCCTACCCTTGTGCCACACTGACAGACTGCCCTGGGACGAGGCCACTGAGCAGAGGGCGACAGCGGCCACCCGGGTGTTCCACCCCACCCCAAACAGCCCCACTGGGGGTTCTGTACCCAGGTAAGGGCTCCACGGGGACACTCGAGTGGGGTGCAGGAGGTAGGAGCTGAGTGGCAGCGTTTGGAGGGTTTGGGGGCCAAGGGAGTGGAGGGCAGAGCAGAGCCCACCCCTGTGGCACCAGGACACCCCCTTGCTGGTGGCTGACACTCCCCCTGTTCTGGTTCAGCCCGTGGTCATCACTGCGGGGATCCTTGCAGGACGGGACCGTCAGGCAGGATTTGGGGCTCGCTGCAGCCCACCCCAGGATACCTGCAGTGCTTGGGGCCAGGGCTGCTGGCTCAGCAGGGCTGCCAGGGTAAAGCTGCAGCAGTCCCGCAGGGCTGGGAGAGGTAGGAGAGCAGGACAGGAGGCCCGGGGGACTTGCCTGCTGCTGACACCTGCCCCTCCCACCTTTATGGACGTCGTCGTCATTCCCTAAAACAGCCGTCGGGCCTGGGAGCCACTTCAGTCCCTTCTCTCTGCCAGCATCAAGGGCATCATCAGATACCAACCCTTGGGACTGGGGTCTGGGGGCCATAGGACAGGGCATAGGGCTTAGCCGTACCGCCACTTCATGTCCTGTCCTGTCCCCCCAGGCCCCAGCCCCACATCCCATCTCTGTACCCCCTTTCCATCCCCAAGAGGACCCTGGGGCTGTGGAGACTCCCAGGGCAGGGAGGCAAAGCCAGGAGTGACCAGGGATCTGGCTTCCAGCTGGGGTGGGAAACAGCCTGGGGACAGTGCCATGGGCAGGGTGGTGATGTGCCAGTTAGGGGGTGCTGCCCTGGTGCTGCATTGCTGTCACTTTATGGAACCTTTCCAGGGGGAGGAGGTACCGAAAAAACCCTGGTCTTGGTGCTTCATGTCTGGGAGGGTTTGGGGATTTTGGGGTCTGGAGAATGAAGAACAGTGGCCATCCCCATGGCATCAAGGCACCTCTGTTTGTGGCTGATGCCCAAGTGTCCTGGTCCAGCCCATTGCTATCACTTTATGGAACTTCTTGGTGGAGTGCAAAAGAAAAAAATTCAGCATGGACTCGGTACCAGGGGCCAAGAGGGGAGGAGGCCTGGGCAGGGCAGAGGAACCACCCTGGGCACAGCCAGCCTGTGGGCAGGGTACAATAGCATCTGGGGGGGAAACACCCCATGAGTAACGGGGCTCTTAGGTGCCGCAAAGTCTTGGAGGGCTGTGGGGACCTTGACTCTGGGCTGTCCCTGCCCTTATATGGTGAGCAAAGGCTGGGACATGAGGGAACAAAGGTCTCCTGGGTGCTGGCACCTGAGCACTCCACCTAGGTACGCTCACCTGTGCACCCAGCTCTGCAGGGAAGGTGAGGAGTTGGGGTAGGGTGAGGGGACAGAAGGTGGGCATGGGGTGGACAGCATGTCCCATGGCCACCATCACTCCTGGCATCAGGTTATCTTGGGGATGGGCCTGGGGACCCACCTGAGCCCCATCTTGGGGCTGTGCTGTGGGGGATGCTTCCCCCATATGGGATGTGGGTGCTTGTGGGGCAGCACAGTGGGGCCAGGAGGGGTTTTGCAGGGCTGGGAAGCAGAGACCTCCCATCTGGGCAATGCCAGCACTCCCTGCCAGCCGGGGAGCACAGGGTGGCTCTGCTTGGCTCAACCCCTCTGCCTGCTTGAGGGGATCACTGTCAGCTTGGCAGAGATAGCTGGGGACAACCTCGGCAGCACTGGCATCCAGCACCCCTGTGGAGCCAGGATGTGCCCTCCCTGGGGGGCATGGATCGGCTGGGAGTTTGGAAGCAGGGGGTCTGAGGCAGGCACTGTGTGTTGTGTGTGTTGTGTGTGTAAGCAGTGGCCATGGCGTGCTGTTCCACTTCATGCCAAGCCGTGCCAGGACAAGGCTGAGCAGGGCCAGTTCCTGCTGGTCCTGGGGAGGAACAGGCCACCATGCAGCAGTGTCACCCAGCTGCAGCTGCTGCGCTGCGCGTGCCCTGCACTGCCCTGTCCCGTGCTTGGAGACAGGGCAGGGCACTGGGGCGCTTACAGGACGCTGCACCTTCCCAACCTGGACCCTGGTATGGACTCAGCTGCAGGGCCAGCCAAGCTGAGGGGATGGCAGCCCCACCTGTGTGCCACATTCCTGATACCGCAGTGCTGGGGGTCCCCTCGCCCCGTGCAGCTCCGTACAGGGTGGTTTACAGCTGGGCTTTCTGCAGAGCAAGCAGGGAAGCAGATGGCACAGCAGCTTGGCTGTGTCCCAGCTCTTAATGACACTGCCTGCCATTAACGAGGGTGTTGCCAATGCTGGCAGGTCCCCTTGCCAGTGGTACCTGTCACCATGGTGGAGCTCAGCGCCAAAGTCTCCAGGACACTGAACAAGACCACGCCGGGCATCCAGATATGGCGAATTGAGGTGGGAATGGGGGCACATCATTGGGGCTGCCTTGGAGGGGTCTCGGTGAGGGAAGATCCTCCCTTTGTGTCCTCAATACCTGGGTTTGGGGGTCTTAATGCAGCATCCAGGGTTAAACCCAGCAGCTCCCGGTGCTGGAAGCAATGGGGTGTGTGGGGCTGGGCTGGGGGTTTCCTCACCAGGGCTGATGTCTCCTTTCCTTCTGCAGAACATGGAGATGGTGCCAGTGCCCACCAAAAGCTACGGCAACTTCTACGACGGGGATTGCTACGTCCTGCTGTCGGTAGGGCAGTCAGGGGTCACACAGGGAACTGGGAGCGGGCTCTGCCCTGAGGGGCCAGGGGCAGGGAGGGATGTCTGCGGCCAGCGTGGCCTGGGGACACAGGGGCTCTTCTAGAGGGGACCGGTGTCCTGCAGACGCGCAAGTCTGGGAGCAACTTCAGCTACGACATCCACTACTGGCTGGGCAAGGAGTCGAGCCAGGATGAGCAGGGGGCGGCGGCCATCTACACCACGCAGATGGATGATCACCTGGGCTCCGTGGCCGTGCAGCACCGCGAGGCCCAGGGACACGAGAGCGAGACCTTCCGCGCCTACTTCAAGCAGGGACTCATGTATGTCAGTCACCCCTGGGCACCCGTTCCCATGGTGGGTGACCCTGGGGAGGGCTCCTGGGGAAGGCATGCCCAGTGGAGATGGGGACAACTCTGTCTCAGTGATGTGGGGGAGGAAGAAGGAGGATCTGGAGCTGGGCTCCCTCTATCCGTTACCATCTATCCATTACCATGTGTGTGGACCCTGAACACCTCCCTGTGCACAGAGTTGGGAGGGAGACCCGAGTGGTGTGAGGAGGGGGACCCAGGGCTGACACCATGTCTGTCCCCTCCCAGCTATAAGAAGGGTGGGGTGGCCTCAGGCATGAAGCATGTGGAGACAAACACCTACAACGTCCAGCGACTGCTGCATGTGAAGGGCAAGAAGAATGTGGTGGCAGGAGAGGTGAGTCATGGGATGTGTGGAGTCTGGATCAGGATCAGGCCAGAGCTCCCTGCAGACACAGATGCCTTCAAGCAGGGCACACAGTGGGTGTGGGATGATGCTGCCTTGCCTTGCAACTACTCCCCAGAAAGCCCCGCTCAGGGAAGGGAGAAGCAATATAGGCTGGAGGCCTATATTCCTGAGTGAGAGGGGCTGCAGAGCCGTGGGGATCCAGGCATTCTGCTGCTTGCCACCCGCCCTTCTCAGTCCCGTCCTGCTGCAGGTGGAGATGAGCTGGAAAAGCTTCAACAGAGGAGACGTATTCCTGCTGGACCTGGGCCAGCTCATCATCCAGTGGAACGGCCCTGAGAGCAACCGAAACGAGAGGCTGAGGGTACGGCCGGGGCGTCCCAAGGTCCCTTCCTGGAGGAGGGGGGGGTCACCAGCCTCCCCCTCCCTCATCTGGGCTTATCCCTTCTCCCCTGGCTGCAGGCAATGACCCTGGCCAAGGATATCCGGGACCGGGAACGTGGGGGCCGTGCCAAGGTGGGCGTAGTGGATGGTGAGGATGAAGATGCCTCACCAGGACTCATGAAGGTCCTTAAGCATGTGCTGGGTGAGAAGAGGGACATCCAGCCCGCCATCCCTGATGACAAAGTGGACCAGAAACTCAAATCCTCCCTCAAGCTCTACCAGTGAGTTGTAGGGGATGGGTTACGCACGGGGCATTTTCCATGGTGTTAGAGGAAGTCAGCAGCCATCTCTGCTATGTCCCACAACTCCCAACCCCATGGGCAGACACCAAGAAGGGTCAAAGCTACAGAAGGGGTGGGGATAAGTCCTTTGGGTGCCATTGGAGCTAGAGGAATCCCAGTTGCCAAGGGGATTGGTACCCGATAAGAGATGCTCATGCAAGCATCACCTTTCAATGCTGTGGCAATGTGCCTCAGTGGCCCCATAACATCTGACACCCCTCTGTCCCTACTTGTGGCCATGAGTGATCTGCCTGGCAAGCTACAAACCAGTTTGCCACCATGGCACAGCCAGAGAGCTTCTGGGCACCATTTGCGTCATGACCTGGCTGGGGAAGGGGATGGGGAGGGACCAGCCTCACTAAACCCTACCACCCTGTAATGGGGATGGGGTTTTCCTATCCACTTTCTAAGCCTTTTATCATCTCTTTTTCTCCTGTCAGTGTCTCCAACACCAGTGGAAACCTGGTCATACAGGAGGTGGCAATTCGACCCCTAACTCAAGACATGCTCCTGCACGAGGTCTGTCACCCATGGGATGCTTGGGGGTGCCCAGTTTCCTTGGCAGCTTTAATCCTTCAAAAGCTGAATTTGGTGGACTTGCCTTAAGTCCTAATTTCTATTGTTGCCCCTTCTTCAAGGACTGCTACATCCTTGATCAAGGAGGTATCAAGATCTTCGTCTGGAAGGGCAAGAATGCCAACAAGGAGGAGAAGCAGCAGGCGATGAGCAGGGCGCTGGTGGGTGCTGGGTTAGGGGCTTGTTATGCTATAGCCTGACTGCTCGCTGGGTGCCAGGCACTCCATGGCCATGCTCTGTGTTTGGATCCCACCAGGGCTTCATCAAAGCCAAGAACTATCCAGACAGCACCAGTGTGGAAACAGAGAATGATGGGTCTGAGTCAGCCGTTTTCAGGCAGCTCTTCCAAAAATGGACTGTCCCCAACCAGACCAGTGGGTTGGGCAAGACCCACACCGTGGGCAAAGTGGGTGAGTGTCTCCTTCCAACGTGGAAAGACTTAGATTGGGATGGCAGGATGTGGAGAGCTCCTGTGGCCTGAGAGATTTGGCTCACCCCTCTGCCCTTCCCCACAGCCAAGGTGGAGCAGGTGAAGTTTGATGCTACCACGCTGCACGCCAAGCCCCAGATGGCTGCCCAGCAGAAGATGGTGGATGATGGATCTGGAGAAGTAGAGGTAGGGTGACCGTGGAAGAATGTGGGACCCTCTCAGCTAGCCCCTTTGCTCTACCAGGGGATGCTGCGGGGTCCGGGGTCTGCAGGGCAGGAGGATACAGCAGCTCTGACAGAAGTATATCACTCTCCCACCAGGTCTGGCGTGTGGAGAACAATGAGCTGGTGCCTGTAGAGAAGAAGTGGCTGGGCCATTTCTATGGTGGGGACTGCTACTTGGTGCTCTACACCTATTATGTGGGGCCCAAGGTGAACCGCATCATCTACATCTGGCAGGTGAGACCTCCAGGTCCCTGCCCCATGGGTGGGGGACAGGGGTGTACCTCCCCGGACTGGGGGTGCTCTGCCCCTTGGGAGCAGCATGACAATTGCCTCTTCTCAAGAGGGCAAGGGGGGCTGTGATGGGTGCTGAGCCCCCTCTGCCCTGCCCAGGGCCGCCAAGCCAGCGCAGATGAGCTGGCTGCTTCTGCCTACCAAGCCGTGGCCCTGGACCAGAAGTACAACAACGAGCCCGTGCAGATCCGTGTCACCATGGGCAAGGAGCCGGCCCATCTGATGGCCATCTTCAAGGGCAAGATGGTGGTGTATGCGGTGAGCACAGGGATGTTGGGGCACGGGACGGCCAGTGGGCTTGTGGCACCGGTGGTGACCTCCTGTCCCTGTCCCCCAGGGTGGCACGTCACGGGCGGGCAGCACAGAGCCCACGCCCTCCACCCGCCTCTTCCAAGTGCATGGCACCAACGAGTACAACACCAAGGCCTTCGAGGTGCCTGTCCGTGCCTCCTCCCTCAATTCCAATGATGTCTTTGTGCTCAAAACCCCCAGCTGCTGCTACCTCTGGTATGGGAAGGTGGGTACTGCTGGGCACTGGCGTGGGGACCGCCACCTCCAAGACAACTATGCCCACCTCCTCTTCCTTCTCCTTGGCCTGGGCCAGTGATGGAGCAGCTGTGCTTGCTTGACAGGGCTGCAGTGGGGATGAACGTGAGATGGCCAAGAGTGTGGCTGACATAATCTCCAAGATGGAGAAGCCAGTGATTGCAGAAGGACAGGAGCCACCTGAGTTCTGGCTGGCCCTGGGGGGCAAGTCCCAATATGCCAGTAACAAGAGGTACCAGTCTTGTCCCTACCCATGCCCAGGGGTAAGATGGGCCACCAGTTCCCAGGCAGGGTGAGCCTTATTCCCATCATGTTGACCCCTCTCAGACTGCAGGAGGAGAACCTCTCTGTGCCCCCCCGACTCTTTGAGTGCTCCAACAAGACAGGCACCTTCTTGGCCACAGAGATCATAGACTTTACCCAGGATGACCTGGAGGAGAGTGATGTTTACCTACTGGACACCTGGGACCAGGTGAGCTGGGGGAGCATGGAGCGGGGGACAGACCTTTGATCCCACAAGTTGATGTTCCTGCGGTTGGAGGACCTGCATCAGCCACAGTTGGTGGGATGGGAGGCTGGAAAACTGCCTATACGTGGTCCCACAATGCTTTTTTATGGCCTTCTTGTTCCAGGGAATGCTGAGGATGGACTCCCAGTGTCCTTCCCCATGGACAGAGCCCATGTGCCTCCAACCGCGGCCCCAGTGGTGGATACAGTAACTTTATTGCAGGTTTTCCTCTGGATTGGGAAAGGCGCCAATGAGTCAGAGAAGGAGGCAGCAGCAGTGATGGCACAGGAGTACCTGCGGAGCCACCCCAGTGGGCGTGACCTTGACACCCCCATCATTGTGGTGAAGCAGGGCTATGAGCCCCCCACCTTCACCGGCTGGTTCCTAGCCTGGGACCCTCTCAACTGGGACGTGAGTCATGGGGGTGTTTGAAAGACCAGGGAGCTCCTTTGCAGAAGGGACCAGATGTGGGACTGGCCCCAGGAGCATCTCCAGGGTGTGGGCAGCAGCTTGCCTGACCCATGTGCATGCTGAGGGGCATTTTTGTCTCCTTCCCAGGACAGGAAATCCTACGAGATGCTGAGAGCTGAGCTGGGCGATGAGAGCAGCCTTGGGCAGCTCACCTCAGTAAGTGGTACAAGGAGAAAGGCAGCTGGGCGGGGTGGTACAAGGAGAAAGGCAGCTGGGCTGGCCGGTGACAGGAGGAGCTGCAAGGACAGACCCTCAGTGAGCAGACACCTGGAGCCAGCCTGGTGCCTCCATCCCTGGGCCAGGCCCTGATGTGACTCTGCACCCCCCGTTCAGGTGATCACATCCAGGGAAGAGGTCTTCACTGCCACCACCACCCTCGTCCCCACCAAACTGGAGACCTTCCCCTTGGATGTGCTGGTGAACACCTCTGCTGAGGACCTGCCCCGGGGTGTGGATCCCAGCAGGAAGGAGGTAAGATGAGGCCAGGGGGCTGCTGGAGGGGGAGACAGGGAAAGCCCCTCCCAGTTCTTCAGCTCAGCCTCCTTTCTCTGGCCCCAGGACCACCTCTCCGATGCGGACTTCCAGGCTGTTTTTGGCATGAGCCGCTCTGCCTTCAGCAGCCTGCCCTTGTGGAAACAACAGAACCTCAAGAAGGACAAAGGACTCTTCTAGGGCAGGAGCCTGGGCACAGGAACAATCCCAGCTCTTTAGCAAATAAAATAAGTATGAAAAATAGAGCTGTGGTCTCTCCTCTCCAGCCTCAAGGCCCAGCCCTAAGTGTGGGGGTTATTTGGTTAAGAGCTGGCACACAGATGCAGGACTTGACTGGGCAGCGGCAGCACAGGGGAGGATGCTCAACTCCTTTTCCCTGAGGCCCTCCTTTGTCCTCGCTGCGCTCAGAGGTGATACACAGGCTGGGCATGCTCGAGGTGCCAGGACTCTCCCATGCAGCTCCGGGCTAAAGGTCCAGTGTACAGCTGGAACCACTCCCTGCCTTATCACTTGAACTGCAGTAAATATATGTGGTAACAAAGGTAAATGAGGGGACACTGTACCTGTGGGGATAGACACCAGGGATCACTTGTCCTTGGACCCAGGAGGGGAGGAGGGCGACTCCCTTCTACTTGGGCTCTACAGGGATGCTGAGAGGCACTGAGGTGTCCCCCACTGGGGACAGATCTCCCTCAGGGGGGCCAGGATGGACATGTGCTGAGAGGCACTGAACACACACAGGATGCTCCCAGGCAACCAAGCAAAGTCCCAATGCAAAAGGGGAGGCGGAGGTGCAGTGCCCAGCAAGAGCCAGTAGAAATAAGATTCCAAATCAATAGAGGGTTAATAAAGAGGTTTTAATTTCACAAAAATCTATCTACACATCATTTAAAAACGGGCAGGGGGAACCCAAGAGCAAAAACCGAAAAGAATAGAGAGGAACAGGTCTGCTAAAACACAGAGAAAAGCACTGCTCCACATCAACAGTGTAAAGAACCAGAAAGTCAGGGTGCAGGCAGAAGCCAGTGGGAGGCAAGGCTGGAGTCTGGCAGCAAACCACATGGACAACAGCTGCCAGGGGTCCTGCACCCCTTTTTCTCTCTTTGGCGGGCAATTACAGGGATAATTAGCTCCATTAAAACAAAGCAGATGAGTTATTCCCAGCCCCACGATCTTCCCCATCTGCCTCGTGCCAGGGTGAACTGAAGCAGGAAGTGCTGAGCTGGCAATCAGCACTTCCCTTCCTCGGATGCAGGATGGGCAGGAAGACGCACGGGCGATCTTATCTGTGCTGCACCGAGCAGGGGGAAGGTGAGGCCGAGGCCACAGGTGCTGCAGAGCTCTGCGCTCTCCTCCCATCAGTCCCACTCTGCTGCTCCAGCTGGGAAAAGAGTCCTTGCTCTGCAAAGGCTCTTTGTGCAGCCCTGCTGGCCAGGGCTCCCCAGGGACCCGCACACAAGCTCCAGTTCAGTGACACCAAAGCTCTGCCCCTCTCAGATTAGGGGTGTAAATCAAGAGCAAATTATCGCAGTCAGACAACGAAGCGACGAAAGGAACAGAGGGATGGAGTTCCTTGAATTTCTGTGCTGAATCACACTTGTACTAAACTAGGCTGATTCAGAAGTGGGTAAATGTTTAACTGAGGAAGAGCTAGTATATGTTCAGGGCTCACAACTAAGCTTCACGTACCTCTACCCAAGGACAGGTATCCCACATGGAAGAGCCAACCTTACTGAACTTGCTGCTGCAACAGCGCAAGCAGTGGGAATGACACAACTGCTGGGCAGCACATCTCTTGAGAATTACACACCTGTCATCCTCCCCCCTGCTCCTGGGCAGGGAAAAAGCTGGCTTCTGCAAGGAAGGGGATCTGTGGACACTCCTGCCTGGGTGAAGGTGTAACTGAGCTGCCGTATGCCAAACAAAAAAGCTTAAATTATAGTATATGTCTGCAAATTCTTAATGACTAGAATAACAAGCAAGAACTTCTCATAACACAAGGAACACTGTTTTCAAGCACCAGCTTTTTCACCTTGATCCAAACAAAAGTGGTTTTAAACAAAACTTACCGCACTGAAAAATCAGGCTATGTTTGCTTTTATTATAAATTAACTGGAGTGCAGCGCCTTGTAAAAACAACCTTGCCACCCAAAAAAGCAGAGCTGACTTCTGATACTACAGGAATACCAGTTATTTACAGCACAAGCATAGGATGTGCTTGGGGAAAACAGGTTTGCCCTCTGGACAGAGCAGTCCATCACATTCGCAGGGCGATCAGTTCAAAGGACAACTCCCATGTCACCACCTCTTCCCGTAGCCCAGAATTCGACCAAAATTAGTACTGACAATAGAAAAGTATAATGCTTTGTAATAAATTAACACACACACCCCTCGGGCTGCATCTCACCAGATAAACACTCTGGCATGTCTGCAGCCAAGCCTTTGCTGCTGGCTCAGAGGCCAGGAAGATGCCACCGTGACCAGGGCCCCTGGGCTCACCCCACCTGGGGACTGGGAGGGAGGTCAGCCTTCACCGCACCAGGGTCCCCCCAGTGCTCGGGGAGGGGAGGACACTTGCTGCTGTCACTTGCTACTGCGCACAAGCGGGAAGAGGCCCCTGAGGACAGTGACACACCCTGCTGGGATAAACTCCAGTGTGGTAGTGCCCGTGAAAGGTGCCTGCTGTCTCCTAAATCGATGGTTTTGTCTGCTTTGCTGCAGCCAATTTATTCCTGAGAAACTCCTAATGATAGTTTAAAAAACTTACAAACTATCTCAACAGCAAAAAAGGTGATTTTCTTCCTTTTTTTCCTCAAAGAAGTCTTTCATCTCTAAAACTCAGGCTGCAAAAATCAGAACTAGAGGCCAAAACAAGAGCAAATACTCTGCTTACAGCAACAACTTCTCTGAAATGAGTAAATACCAGTGAAAGGAAACATCTGCCCCTCCTTAATTAGTGCAAAGGTGCTGAAAAAAAAAAGAACTTAATAGGCTTCTCCCCCCACTGCTGAAATAAGCTATAAAAGGAGCATCATGCTTCTAAACCCAGCAGATAGCATCACTTCCTAACCATGTTCTGTTAATGCTGAGCAAGGGCCTTCTGAAAGCTTTCCACCTGGTTAATTTCACAGTTTGAGCACTTTTGCACTCCTCAAAGAGGAGAACTGAGACATGGCTGCAGAACAAAGTCTCTTACCCTGGGGTAACACAGGACCACAGCAAGACCACAGTTCAGCCACGGGGCAGTTCAAGTGCCAGGTGCTGCACAGGAAGGGTAATGCCAGAACGTTCTTTCCCTCCCAAAACTGCAGCTCACCTCCTGCCACTGCTCCGTCTGCTCCAGATACTCAGCTCTCCCAGAGTCACATTGGAGCAGCCCTAAGCAACACAACTCCAGTGTGAAACACAGCACACCCAACGAGAGACCTTGCATCTCCAAACGGCACCGATGCAACAACCTCATGGAGAAAATGCAATCAAATAACAGAACTTGTAAAACAAAAGAAATCACATATATAATCTCACGTCTAAATGAGGATGACAGTGAATGGTGTAAAAAAACAACAGAGCTGCCACCAGGTATCAATACATTCCACAGCACCGACAGTTTGTTTCCTGGAACCGCAAGGAAATCGCAGCGCGCTTACAAACCCATGAATGTCACAACGCATCAGCTTGAGTGATTCCAAAATGCCTGTGAGCCAGATGACTGGCAAGAGCCTGCTCAGCGATCCGGCTTTCCAGTGAATATTACTAACACAACACACGCCAGGTTACAGTCTATTGCTTAAATTGCTCTTGGAGAAAAGAAACAAAAGCGCCAAGTGATATGTAAATCTTCGCCACTCACGTCTCACAGGTGAATGGGCTTTTAAAGTCGAGTCTCTTTTTGCACTATTTTTTAAACCAGTTTATGAGCAGCTGTAGTCTTGTGGCTTGTTACAACTCTTTAAGGCTCCATGCTGACAAAATCATTTGAGAAACATTGAAAATTTCATCACAGGAGGGTCGCTCTGGATGTCAAGGTTTAAACACAAAGTTCAGGCCCAGGACTTGCACAGATGGTTCAACAAACCGAGTGTCCCATATTTCTACCTTTTGTCTCATGTTTTGGCCCTGAGCTGTTTGTTACTCCTGCGTGGCTGGCACAAGTTCAGAATCTTCCTTGCTCCTCAGGAGGAACAAGGTGTTTTACTCTTCACAGAGGCTGGCGAACCGATCTTCCTACTTCCATGCTAAGTGGCTGTGCATTTTTTTCTGTTTCTAGTAACTCATCGAAGATATCTCTAAAACAGAAGGAAAGACCAACAGTGAAAATTTTGTACAACAACAAATCACTATGTAAGATAGCCCTGAGGGAATCAGCATCTGGATTTACTCCACAAACTCAAGCATTACAAATCCTGGCAAAGAGAGATGTCTAATCTGGCATCTTCAAGCAGCAGCAACAATAGAAGAGGGGGATACAAACTTCTTCAATTCTGTGTGCCTGAAAACATTTCTACCTACAAACCTCATTTTGGCTATGTCCTGAGATGACCATGGCTGCAACAACACAACTGTTAGGAGCAGGGGTAAGAGCATTTACAAATATCACAGCACTAAGGGAAAAAACCCAAGCTCCATTATGATTCCTGCATGCACTGAGATGCTGAATCCCGTTCTTAGAATACAATTTAATGTATTTGTTAAAACACTATGCATTATTGACATACAATCCCACACCTCTGAACTCCGAGCACTTAAATTTTGTCATTCTGGAGACATGTTTCGTCCCAGCAGAGGGCCAGAGGAAGAGAAGCCCCCTTCCTCACAAGCAGCAGGTAATTTCTAGGAGCAAAATTCCCCAAGACACCTACTTGTGCATGTAGAAGAAGATGTATCCGCTTCGGTCTCTGTCACACTGAACGGTGGTCTCTAGAGTTCTAGAGACTTCCAGGTCATTGTAGGTGAACCAGGACTGCTTCTTGATATCATAGACATCACTGATATAATGACCTTAACAACAGAATCACAGAATAGTTTGGGTTGGAAGGGACCTCAAAGGTCATCCTGTTCCAAACTGCCTGCCATGGGCAGGGACACCTTCCACTATACCAGGCTGCCCAGGGCTTTATCCAGCCTGGCTTTGAACACTTCTGGGAATGGGGCAGCCACAACCTCTCTGCACATCTTTCCATGCTGCACTTCAGCCAGTGAACTGGTTAGCCAGGTACCCTGGTCCAGCCACCTATGTCAGATTTAAATCCTAAAAGACCCTTAAGATCCTGGTCCCTCAATCAGCTGGTAACAATCACAAGCAATTCTACAGAGCCCATAAGCTGTACGTTTCCTACGTGCCATAATCAGGCACCATGATATCCTCAACCTGCTCCCCCACCAGCAAGTCATGACAGAAGATTTGCTTTGCTGCCTGAATTCTTTCCTGTAAATAATTATGCTATGGTAATTCTGTATTACAGATTTTTCAAGCTAGGAAAGAGATGAAGAATAAAATGTGGCATGTTTTACCTGAAGACGATGTGCTTCCAATATGGCTGACAATGCTGATGAGACGATAGGAATGAGGAAGCTCTCCTGTCTGGGGAAAAAAAAAAGCACAGTTAAAGCTTTCAGGCATTCTTTTTTCCCCCACATAGCTTATGGACAAAATGAATTATACCTGAGATATCAACTTTAGCTACTGTATTCAAAGCTGCAAACCAGTGAAGGATTACAGAAACAGACACCCTGCTTCACACCAAACAAGGAGTCCTTCCAGAAGTGGGAAATGTGTATTTAATCCATCAGCAAGCCAATGAGCATGCCAAAGAGGCTCTCTGACCTCAGAACAGATGCTGACATGAGCTCTACACTGCAAAGTTTTCTAAACAACCATTTCCTGAGCAACTTCCACTGATGTCAGAATTAATCCAGCAAATAAACAGAAAAGCCAAAAAGGAACACCATGCTTACTTCTGAAATATCAAAGGCATACCATTGATAATGGTACACAGATTCAACAGCTAATACCGGATATGTAGCCCAAATTCTTGTCCTGCACCTGTAATGTCAGTGGACAACACCCTCTTTACATACAGGAAACATGCTCTTTCTATTCAATGCCTTTTGACAATTTATTTTTTAATACTCTCTTGACCAGGAAATGTTACCTCTAGAATTCACTGACAATACTGTCAAAGAGAGTATCTTAGAGAAACTCAGAAGATCTCTGCAGCTGATTTTTTTTTTTTTTTTTGTTTGTTTTTTGTTTGGTTGGTTTTGTTTGCTTTGGTTTAGGTTGGTTTTTTTTTTTTGTAATTAAAATACCACCATAAGACTTACGTACAGAAATTTTCTATGTTTTCACTTTAGAATATAAAACACCTTTCTAGTCTCTACACCTGCTCTGTAAAACTATCTTCAAGACTATAAAGAATAGCTATATTTCTCAGCCGGAGTTTGAAATCATGGATCACACCTCAGCATTTCTTTTCAGCTCTTCTGCTTCAGCTTCTGAATACTCCATGTCCAGAACATCCTCATTGCCAGAGTCTTCATCAGAGCCAACGCTGTCCAGGAGAGAGCTGTTGAACTCTAGATAGCAAGGAAACAGTGATAAGTGCATGAGAAGCTGGAGACCATGCAGGAATTTACAGCAGGTTGAGGTATATCTACCCACATAAACAGGCGTAATAAAATTTCAAGCTTCATTTTTAAGGAAAACAAGGGGATAACTGACATTTCCAAAAAAAAGCTCTTGCCCTTTTCCAACTTGTCAGAGCAACGGTTAAGTATCTCGGAATTAATTTTAGCACCATCTCCCTCAGACTTTTCCAAAAGGACACTATGGCAATGGCAGCTGGGCGACAAAAGAGCAGTTAACACCCAACTGGCTCTGGAGCACCAGTGGGCTGCAGACAGGACAGACAGCTAAAGGAGGACAGCCAGTGAGCTGCGAGTTCCTGCAACGAGAAGCTATGAATTACACTTTTAACTGTAAGTTGCATGAACAAAGTGCATTTTTGAATTAAAACTGGCATCAAAATGCTACTGCTGGCAGCAGGCATCTTTTCATTGTTTTCAATGGTAAGAAGGCTGCTCACCACAGGAACTTCCAGTTTGCTTGGCTGAGCAAAATGCACGCAGCTTTCTGTAAAGAGCCGGAAGGCACCACTGCTCCCTGTACATGCTGTTCCAAACTTCCCGGGGTTCTGCAGCTACCCAACTAATTTAAGATTTTGTACAGTCCTCATTAGGAGAAGTAGCTATGCTTTCACCAGTTAAATTAAAGCTGTGGAGTCCCAGGTGGATGAGAAGTTGAGATTAACAGGACACTGCTCAGGAATTTTCTCTCGTCTGTTTTCAAGAGACTATCACACCAGCTGTGATGGAGTTGTTTTGCCAAAGAGTCTCTCACACTGTTTGTCCTGTTAAATCATCAGTCACTGGATTAGTATAATCTGCTTGGGAAGTTTACAGATGACTCCCTTACTTAACTGGGAATCCTTTGCTGCTGCTTTCCACGCTCACTTGGGCTGTAGGGTAGACTACAGCCTAGAAGCACAGCCACCTTGGTAGGTCTGTGCACGAAGCACCTGCCACAGGAATTGCTCAAGGCCACTTCAACAACGGTGCCAGGATGACTACTGGTTCTCTGCTTATGGCATCACTGGGATCCCTCATGAGACAAATGTGACCAGCTCTGCATTCAAGATATTGTACCTCTCCTTGAACAGCTGCTTCCTGATGCCTTACAAACGAGACAGTAGCAAGGAAATGCTCATGTTTAAGCCAAGCAACTGCAAATGAAGGGGATGAAAAAATCTCTAGCCTTGAATTCTTCCTGGGTATCAATCAAGGAAAACTCAAGAAGGACTGGTCACTTAGTCTGTCAGAGCTCAGGGTGAGGGATGCCTAAGCAGCATTCAATTCCTCTTCAGGATCTGACACAGGTTCATCCAGCAACAACTGAGGGCCTTTGAAAGGCCCTGAGCAACTACCAGTATCTTAACACAATACTTTATTATCCCTCCCTCTCCCTCTTTGGAGCAGGAATTTTCTCTCAGTTATGCTTTGCTCTGCCAGATTGTATGAAATCACTTGCATGCCAGCCTCACACAAATGTTAAACAGTGCCTGAGGAGGCCTACAGCATTGTCTGGACTTGGAGGAGACAGATAGCACATTTTGGGTTTCTTTCTTCACCCCCAACAGCTCCACCTTGCAGTGAGGTCTGTCCCCCTCCCATCCCATATCTGATAGAAACAGCACTGATTCATTTTTCCAGGCAAGGCTAGGGCATTTATTAATCAGCCCTAAAATAGCAATGCAAGTAACAAAATAATCCTTATGTTCTGACTAGGGCCATTAGCATGCTGGCTTTGCTGGGAATGCAAAGTTTCAAGATCCACTGTGCTTTCTCTAAATTAATATTATGCATTAATGTATATTATATGTGTTGTTTATGATATATTACACATATCTCTCTATATCTCTATATCTAACTAAAAACTCAAGAGACTGAAGTAAGTAATTTTTCAGCTTAAGTTTTTCCTGGCATTTGCTTTCACAACCAAGAACAAGAAAAACTGACCTTGAGTGCCAAACACAACAAAGCACACACCAAAAGAACATGAATCCCAGCTGTCTTACTGACAGGCAGGAGCTGCACTCATACACACATATCAATTTTCTCTCAAAAGCAACATACTGGAAGAACTTAAGTAAGTTTCACCTTGTAGACTTAATTCCGTGGCTCGTTTGAGGTCATCATCCTCTTTCAGTTCTCGTGCCTCCTAATGGGGAGAGAACAAAACTTAGCTCATTGAGACATTTCACTGTTTAAAATTCTTGTAGTGCTCTTTTTCCATTGAAACTGTGCTGCTCTGGTTTCTACAACAAACCTGACATTGTAAATTAAAAGTTCTGTGTGAAGGAATGTTTGCAACCACCGAGAGTCCAATGTTCCCCTGCAACAGAACCTGGGACAAACCTTCATTAAGCTTGTCAAAGCTCCTGAAGTTTGGTATGCAGCAGAGCGAGTCTCCAGTAACACCAAATGCTTTCCCTGGATCATTAATTTGAAAAGCATCTGAATGAATTTGTAACCCTGTGCTCAGAAAAGCTGTCACTTACACACAAAGCTCCTCACACTTCAGCAAAATTTAGTCTGCTTCTGACCAAAGCCAGCTGAGGACACAGTCATTAAATCCTCACAGATTTTGCTATTTTTAAGCCATTTGAAAGTGAAGCCAGTGGTTGTATCTAACAGGTGCAATTCACAAAGGCAGGATGCAAAAAGACATCACTAAACAACTAGGTATTAAAAATATTACCATGACCAAGCAGCAAAGAAACCTCAAGTTAACAAACATGTCAAATGTTTGGATAATATCATGCCCCTATTCCTCCCACTGCTCTTGAAAGCCCAGAGCTACAGCAAACCAGTCAATAATATTTAATGAGCTGGCTTC
Organism: Haemorhous mexicanus; assembly: GCF_027477595.1. Taxonomy (NCBI): domain Eukaryota; kingdom Metazoa; phylum Chordata; class Aves; order Passeriformes; family Fringillidae; genus Haemorhous; species Haemorhous mexicanus. Next base: position 15,367,376 of record NC_082348.1, read on the forward strand.
TTAATTTAGGGTTTGAGTGCTTTCAGCACACACCGACTGCAGCACCCCAACAATGTATTTAAAATCAAGATAACCACAGTTACTGCATTTCCATGCCCAAATCATTAGAATAGCAGATTTTTGCTTCTGAACTGTAGCAGAAACACACTCAAAGGGCAGTTTTACATTATTAGCATGAGGCCTTTTATCTCACTATTTCTAAAGGATTTGGGAATCTTTGTTAAACTACTCAGCATTGATGAATCAAAGCTACATCTGGCATGGAACATACCAGCACCTCATAATGAGTAATAGGAGAGAAAAAAATCCATGGAAACATCAGCTCTCATAAGGAAAACCATGACAGCTCTGGTATTAAAAGAGAGCAGACAAGGGCACCTATTTAAAGGAAGACCTGGCTAAGTGTTTACTTTATTCTCTGCTGCTTAGTTAAACTTGTAGAAATTAATTACAGGTCTTGCAATTCAAGTGGAATACAGATAGTTAGCACACAACTCAAGAACCCCATTCTTTCCAAGCCTAATTTAAAGGACTTGTTTTCAACTAAATTATTTGGGATCCTTTTTCCACTTTACTAACAGGGAAGGATCATATAAATGCTCAGTTCCTACATTCTTCACTAAGCATCCCCTACTCTCTAGCACCAGAAACACACCTAGGATAGACACATCTTTAGCCTGACCTGACATGCCAATCTCAGCCAGGGCTTTGAAACCTGCCTCTGTCATTAAGTCTTGACATGACACACTGCAAGAAACTGTCAGAGAAGCTAAAGGTGGGCTGGGATCTTGATGTCAGAGAGGAAGAGTTTAGTTGAGATTATCATAGTTTTTAATATAATTTGACAAACCAGTGCACAAAAGTGCATGGGGAGCTCTGAGAAATCTGTAGGTCTGTGATGTGATGCACAGGTTTCAAAGCACATTCAAAATGTGCCCAGATGTACCCAGATGTACCCAGCGTCATCACTCTGCTGACACTGGAGCTAGAAGAAACCCAAACATTTTTCCATCTGGTTATGTAAAAAAAAAGCAGAATAATTCCTTTGCAGTTACTGCCTGAATGCAAGATTTTCCTTTAGCTTTCAGGTAACCAGTGTTAGGGAAGACAACTTAAGAAAGCAAACTATTTCTTACTTGCTCTTGAAGGCTTTGAGCCAGTGCCTGCTGGAGTTCTTGTTCTTCCCTCTCTCTCTCCATATCGTACTGCTGCAGCCAGTCAACCTCCCCTTGGGAGCCTTCTGGAGTTTTGTTTTCCTTATTCTCATCAAAATCTTTAGTTATCTCAGTAAAATTGGCAGGACCTGAGGAATCACAAAGTACAGTTTATACTTTTCTGGGTCTTCTGTTTGTTACCATCTAAGTCCTTTTTAAATCACCACAATCCTTGAAGCATAGTGACATCTATTGACAGGGAGTTCACCTGCCATAAAACACCCACACAAGAGTCAAATGGAAAAAGCTCCAAAGTGCAATATCATACTCATTTTAACTGGTGCACAATGAACCATTTGATTAATCCCTGAACCTGTTCTCTTCTTAGCCTTTTATGTTCACTCAGAAACAACAAGTTCTTACTACAGAAGGCACACACCACTGGTTTTCTCCAGCCATGAACCTGAATTTCTCTGTAAGAAAGCATGGATTATAAAAATTTGCATTGCATATTATACCTCAGAGTACTACAGATGAAGCCACAATAAAAGCCAAACCAAATGCAAGATGAAAAAAAAGCACAAATCCCAAGCACTGTTTAAATATGCCAGCTTTTGCTTCAGCTAAGAGCCTCAATTGTGTGAGCACTATGTACAGCTTTAAAGGTGCATGAAGATGGTAACTTTTTAGTTCACCTGTGAAGTAAACACAAGGGCAGAAGTGCTTTATAGAACATCTGAAATGAACAATCATTCAACTACTGCATACACTCCTGTAGTTGCAGGACACTTTGATTCTTGCTTGCAAGAATCTGCTCCAACATCTATCAGGCAGCAGCATGTGAAACTTCATGGTTTTGCTGTGTGCAGACTTCAACATCTGCTGATTAGTTATTAACAAGCATAATATAAGGCAGTCTCAGTATCTGTGAACCTTGAAACACAAGACCAACAGCACCAGAACCATAATCCATCAGTCTACTCCTTTCAAGATGAAAAAAAACCCAGAATGTATTACATGAGCTTTGAAAACTTTCAGTATAAGAAGAAATACAGAACTTATATTAAACACATACTTTTTGCTTAAGAGTCACAAAAAAGCCTCAAATAATTACATTGTACTTTCCAAAGAAAACCTGGACAGAAATACATTTATGTGGCCACATTCTACCACAACTCTATTTCACAACACCATAAGCAACATTACTGCATAAGAAGGAGGGCACAAAGAAGACTGATCACATACATTGTATTATTCTTACAGCCTTCCACCATCAAGGCTGTCAAGAGCTGTCCATTGAAACAAGTCACTTTTGGAAATAGTGGGGAGATATTCTGTTGTTAATTAACCTCCTGGCTCTTAAGAGGACACAAGCATATTGTTGGTCTCTTTTTCTCTTTTTCCATGCTAGTGCAACTAAAAACCTGATGGAAAGCATGTAGCATACAATAAATGATAAACCACTTCTATTTTCTTCAGCTGGCTAAAGGAAGACTCCACTTCCCCACACTGAGAACACACAGGCTCCTTCCTCCTTGTACTTAAACATGTCTCTCTGTCAGAGGCCACAATTCACTTGAGTCTCTTAAGCTTACAAGTCCACTCTCACATAAAGCTTTAGAAAAAAAAATAGAGATATAGTTAAATTCATTAGTAACTAGAGACAAAATAGCTGCATTTATGAAAGCATTCTAGTCTTATGCCATGAGAACACTGCTACTGTGCTGCCTAGGCTACAACAGATACAGAAATGAAAATACTTTCTGCTTATAGAAGAGTTGGTTCTAGACGTGGCCAAATATTAGGAAATTGAATTGTCTGGCACAGGAACCTGTGGAAGCATGTGTTAATCAAGAGAGGCGAAAAAAAAGGAAATTAACTTTGAATCATGAAGGTGACAGACTTACAAGAAAATACATTTTCACAGTTTGATGAATTAAATGCTTTATATATAGGGAAATTATAAAGTTTAAGTTCCTAAAACTCTGAGCAAGTCACAGTTTCAGCAGTGCCCTTGCATCCAGTTCCTACCACCAGGCATTACCAACCTGATGTTATCAGTAACCTGCTTTAGACCACTTGAGTCCAGTTAAGATGGTTGCTTTTACTTACCTGAGTCTAATACTGTTTTGGGTTTCTCCATTTCCATAGATTCCAGGTTTTCTGGCAATTCCTGAATTTCATCATCTCCAAAACCAGTGTCTGGGCTGCTTGTGGGCTTATCTTCATCATGGCTCAGAGACAGAGAAGCTTCCCTTTTGCTAATCTCTAAGACAGCTGCTAGGAGCTCATCTTCGCTCATCCCATCAAAACCAGCATTACCCAGCTCAGGTTTATCACCCTCCATTTTACTTCTTTTTGAACCCTAGAGATGAATGGAGTTATGATTAAGTATTTGAATAAACAGGTACATAGCATCAGTTTTACATTTCTGTGGAGATTTATTTTTATTAACCCCAGGGAGTGGGAGCTTGGCACTGTCAACATTCAACATAGTTACATGAGACTCAATGGAGAGACAGCCTTTATAGCTACACTTACTCAACAGAAATATTTAAGTATACACTACAACCAGTTTTTACAGGCCTTGTTGATTAACATACGCAAGATAATTCTTCCCCTCTTCCTTTCCTTCAAAACATGTTTCCCCTTTAGGTTCTGATGAATTCTCAAGCCCCTGGCAAGTCAGTGCTGAGATATGAGCAGGGAAACTGCCAGTTTGCTAACAAAGGATGAAGCAGCAACATGAGAGTAACTGAACTCAAATATAGGGATGGATGAACAGAAACTAAAATTGAGCTGGTATGAAGAGCAATTAAAATTAGGTTTTGTGCTGCAGATTTGTCATATGAAACCGTGATGTGAGTAGAGGGAGAAGTGCAGAAGTTGCAAACCAAGTAAGAAAACAGTTAAACAGGGAAAAGGGGAATTATTCTTTCCCAAGGAGAACAGAATGACTTTCATTTGGAGGAAAGAAAAACCACCTTAGTCTTAATCACAATTTTCCTTTTTATAGTTCATTTTCCTAAAGCTGATGCTCATCAACTCCTACACCACCGTAATTTGCAAATAATATAGTAATTTCAATCATTTTGATATTAACTGTTAATCAGGAGGTTAACCTCCATGTATGCATGTTTACCCAACTGCACTATTTATCATATGCTTAGAATTTCTTTTCCTATATTATGTTAAAATGGGGTAAGATAGTTTCTATTAAAATGTACTTATCCAGATCTTACTGCAAACTGCATTAGGATGAATCCCAGAACTTTGGTAAAATGAACAAAATTACATTTGTACTGCTGCTTTTAACTCAAATACAGCTAGCATTTTGTATTAAAACTGCCTTATCAAACAAGATTAGTAAATTAATTAGCTAACTAAACTGCTTGTTCCAGACATGCTGCCCTCCAAGAATTAGAAGTGCCAAATTTAAACCTCTCTCCTCACAGGTATTTATGCACTGGATAAGTAAAGCAGAATACCTTTTTAAGCTTTCTGATTTCTCTCTCTGCACCTGTAGGCTACCAACATCAAAACAGGTTTAACTCTACAGCAAACCCAGGTTCCAGGCCCTCTGCCAACAGCTACCACAAATTCAGTGGATGGACTTTAAAGACTTGGCAGCATCTGTGCATTATTTGAATACAACTTTTCTACTAGACATTATTTGCATAGATTTTAAATAGCTTAGGCTCTAAGACAAGCTGTTTTAAGTAAGCATTTTTAAGAAGTCCTTCAAATACTACTTCATCTGCAGAACCAGAGATCACAGGAATTGCAGTTGTGCCCTGTTTAGCTGGACAACTGCTGTTTGCCCCTACCATCCAGCACCATATACAGATGCTATTCCAGCTGTTCTCCCACACAGCAGGGACATTTTGCAAGGAGTGCCTGGCAAGGGAGGTACTTGACAGACAAAGTGACCACCAAGCCCTTAACACAACCCCATCCACAGCTCTTTTGAGAATCATACCAAGAGAAATGGTGCAGCAACAGTACTGCCACTTCCAAAAACCAGAACCAAGTCTCCCAGGACGACACTGAGGTGGTCAGAGAACCTGGGTAATGGTAACACACGGTTGGTCAGGCCTGTGGTTGGGAAGTGGCCAATATGCACGGCCACAGAATAAAATAAATTATGTGGAATCATCACCACCAGTGTCTCTTTCCCACAACAGGCTGTAAAGCCTGTAATTATTTTTGTTATTCAAATTAGTATGCTTTATTCCCACAATTTCTGCGCTTACAGGGCTTGTGCAGTAGAACCTACCTACTCTTCCCCACAAACAAAACTCCAGGAAGAATCAGTTAGGACAGTCTGAAATACTTTTCTGAAAGGCAGCTAAGAGGGACTTCAAAGACAAGCTGGTTTCTTTCCCCCAGCTGCAGCCAGGCATAGATGTGGCATGCAGGACAGCAGACACAAGACCTTCAGCAAAGGGTTTTCTGTGCTTTCCCACAGCAATCCATTCCATCTCTACATATCCTGACCATCAGGAACTGTTCCCTAATATTCAATCTAAAAATTACTGTCTGCAATTTAGTCTATTACTTCTTGTTCTATCCACCACAGGCACAGGAAACAGCTAAACGGTTTCTATTAGTTTCTTCCCCTTCCTTGAAGATACAAGCCTTGCTTACATTTTTTTCAAACTAAAGACCAAACCAAAGACCACTTGCCTGGCTCTTTCTCTCAAAATCTTCCTTTCTAGACCTCTGACCATTCATGTTCCTCTCCTCTGGCCCCTCTCCAGTTAATCTATAACTCTTTTCAGTCCAGAGCCCAAAGATGGATATAGAACTCCAGCTAAAGCTTAATTCTGAGGAAAAAAGGAGGGTTACTTCACACAATGTGTACGTAGGCCATGGTTCTGTCTAGATACTTCTACTTTCAGCCTGCCTGACCTTGGGATTGTCACCTTTCATGACCTTTCTGAAGGCCCACTGTTTTCCCAGCTGTTCCTATCCCACATTTATAGTCAATCCTGATAAGATTAGCACCTTTAGCTTGTTCTACTGAACAACCTCTACTATTTTTATGTGGTTTCTCAGATTTGTCAAGATCATTCTTATCTGTAGTTCTGAGCTTCATCAAACTGGCAGCTCTTCCCAGCTCTGGATCTTCTAAAAGTTTAATACTCAGTATCTGTCATTTATTAAATACTGGGTCAGGATCCTCCCTTGGTTTGATTTTCCCATCAGATCAGAAACTGTAGGTATCTTCCTCTTGTTACTACTGCTATTCATCCACATTTACACCTGTCCCTTAATATCATAACCAAGGCCACAAATCTCTGCTTGTTTAAAATAACCCTAAGAGCTTTGTCAAAAACTTTAGTGAAGCAAAAGCTTTATAGAAGCAGAGATGCAGGAAACTTGTCTTATGCACTAGGCCTGCAGCACTCTCAACAGAAGTAAGTGGTACTGCAAAATAATCCTCTAAGCTGCTTCTATTCCCTTCTGGGTCATCATTTCTTCCCACACAACTCATCTACCTGCTAATACACTGGCCTGACAGGCAAAAAAAAAAAGCATCTTGGCAGCATTAACACTAGTCACAAGGAAAAGCTCAAAGGCAATTTGAAATTAACTGTGCCATTACACCAGTGAACTTGGTCTCTTCACACTTCTGTGTCGGCCTACAGAGACAGTTAGTTTCAGATTCTAAAAACATTTAAAAGCCACACTTGAAAGGGGACACAGATTGGATGTGCATGAAATTCTCTCAACTGAATATTTTGCTTAGCCCAACCTGTACTGGATCTAATTTAATCAAGGGCTTTACTGCATACTTTTATTATTGACAGCACATTATACTTCAGCCCAGGAACATGATTAGTGGAAGTTACCCAAAGGACTGACCAAACTGCTAAGCAGCTGGTATCCATAACCTGAAAACTCAAGTTCAATTGCAATGCAATTACTTCTGCTCCCAGTGGGAACCCAAGACAACAGCAGAGAGAGGTCAATTAGCAAAGCACTCCCTTCTGGCATTGCAGCGCTAATTAGGAGGGAAAAAACCTCATCTGACATCAATGTCACTCAGTTTATGCTAAAAAAAGCACACAGCAGACATGAGCACATACAGGACCTAGTACATGAAAGTTTGTGGGTTTTTCCCTTACCTTTTCTGGCTCATCTTGCAGTTGTTGCTGGTCTCTACTCTGTATGTTACACAACCTTTGGCTATGGGCAACAGAGCGTTTCAATGGCTCATCATCGCTGTCAGAATCTACATAGAGTGCTGCAGAGCTCTTTGACTTGAAAGTGTATTTTCTGTAAATTAAAAACATGGCTATAGAACTTCACAGCATTGTAGCATCATACAAACACATCTCAAAGTAACTGCTGAAGCATTGCTTTCATACTGTTCAGCTGGGGAACAAACTGCACCAATGGACAACGACAATTTATTAATATGGCAGTCAAGGTTTTCAGAAAAGCTTTATTCTGTTGGGTTAACTGACATGTTTACTTAAACCTGCAATAACAGCTTTAAAAGTTAAAAGTAACTAAGTGTGTGGCTCTTGCTATAAAGGCAAAGGATTCTGCACTTTATTACCTCACAATCCCAGACTGAACTCATTTGAGACAAGGCCACATTAACACATAGAATTTGGCATAAATCATTTGAGTTTTTTAAGTTGGACATATGGCTTATCACAACATCACCCAGGTATAAAAAGTACAAAAATGCACCAATTTTTCATTTTTCTTGTTTGCTCTTCCATTAAGATAAATTCTTGCTTCTTTAGAACAGAAGACAAAGGAGTCTGGGGAAGTCACAATTTCTGTTTTATTAGTAAACCTGGTCTTTAGCATTCCTCAATGCAAAACCATCCAGTGTGATATCACATTTTTCACAGTATCAAAAGCTGGCTGTGTCATCTTTGCAAATAAACTTAAGGAATCAACCACCTGTTCCCAAAACAGCCATTTTGGCTCCAAAGAGTCAGAACAAAGAGCTAGATTGCAGAAGTAGAAATCATTTTGCTTCTTAAACAAGGCAAATTACACCACTGATGTTAATTTCAGCTACCATGTAATAACAATAAAACTCAGATATGAAAAAAGACAGTAGCTGAAATAATTTACAACATAAAAACCAGAAAAGAATTAGAAAATCTAAAAATGCCTTGGAACCTATGGCACAAAACCCCAGGCCATTGGACATGGACATCCCAGAGCTATAACTCACCTACAAGGTGTGGAAGTGCTTACAGTACAGGAATTCACCATTTGGGAGGCTTTCAATGGACGGGAACTATTAAAAGAGCAAAACAATTTATTGCAGTAGTTACAGTCTTTAAAAAATGTTTACTTGTCTGCTATGCATGCAAATCCATGACCAAAAGAACAAGCAGAATACCATTATGTACTTGCTAATTGCTTAGACTTACAGTAATAACTTCATCACACTATAAATAAACAACAGTTGTTCAAAACCATGTATAATCCTTTAAACTTGATTCACTTCTTGGCAATGCACCCTCAGGGACCAGCTCACAAATTAAAGGCTCTTGGCTCCCATGTCAAGACAACTCATTCCTTTATATTTTATTCCCACCAACACTTGAGTTCCTGCTCCCAAACCACAGTCTCCTGCTCTTGTCTGGATCAGCCGGTTTTCTGGCATATCCCACATCTTAATTTCTCCTGCCTTACCTAAATTCCTCTGAACCAACTTCCTGCTCCATTTAATCCTTTCATGGGCTCCTCAAAGTCCATCACTATCACTACACATCTATCAAACAGATGGTAGCCACTGCAGAAATCTTTTCTAATCTTCCCCCTCAACCAGGGCTGCTTCTCTCTAGCCTAGTTTCCCTTCCACTCCCTGGTCAATCACAATGATTTCCATGACTGAAAAAAACTCCAAACACTGGAAAGCTATTTACAACCTATTTTCAAGTATTGCTGCTCTGGTTAGCATCAACTGTTTGTTGTTTTTGAGATTTCTACTGTTTAACCAAACTCATGGGAAACATCCACTTACATCTCAAACCACCACTAAACATTTGGCAAAACACCTGCCACACTGCTGAACATATGCACCAGATGTGTCCTAGCTCACTATGGATACCCTGGCTATGTGACTCAGCAGAGGCTACAAGAGACCTAAGGGTTTCTTGTTCCTTATTCTGCCACAAGCTTCCTATGTGACAACTGGCACATTTAATCTCTGTGTCTCAGACAGCTGTACAGAAATAACAGTCTCAGAGAAAAGAAGAGAGTATTTTCAGCATGTAAAATGCTCAGATACTACAGTGGCACAGGAAAGAAAATGAAAAATGAACGACAGGACAGGAGGTGCAAGTGGAAATTAGCAGAAAAAGGTAGGATGCTTTGTCTTCTAAGCAGAGTTAGAGTGCTCAGAAGGGAAAGGTAATCTAGATTACTTTGGACTGAGAGGCCTACATTTTAAAAATTACTAACAGAAGTGTTCTTAAAATGAATATAAAGTTATTTTCAAGGACAGTGAAGAATGTTATCTTACCAAATATTCCCTAGATAATGCCCAACTATCTCTTCCTACTGCTTCTATTATGTTTCCTTTCCAAACATGTTCTTATGACAGCAGCATTACAAACCAGCAACACACATCTGAAGCTGCATAATTGTAATGCTTCCTTGCTCAGATATCCTCTGGAGGAGATCTAACAAGTGCCTGCCTTGTGGCATATATGATTTAACAGAGCAGGGACCAAAGTTGCACACTTACATGGCAGAATGGACACTCCATCCCAGTGTCAGTGGCAGCCTGGTGCTTTCTGTGCAGTGGGAAAGCAGGGTTAAGTATCTCGGAATAACCACCTGCTGCCCCACTTTATGATTGAGAGACAATGCTACATTGAAGCTGTATCGTTTCAGATGAAGAATCAGGACCCTGAGAGAGATGAGAGAAGGACAAATGTTCATCTCAAGACAGAAGTCAAAGAAAACCTATTCAAAATCTAAGTAAGCCTTTTTTCCAAAGGCATTCACCTGACCAAACAAGATTATTACTTTGGGGTGGTAGGCAAATGCTGACCATTTCTTATCTGCAAGACACAGGTAATTACACCTCCCCATTCATCACTCAACTTGTACAATATTAAAATTCCAGAATGTATTTTCTATATCTGCTTCCTTCATATCCCAGAAACATCAAGAAAAAGGGAAGGAGAAGACTTAGGCTTTCTTGTGTAGTGATAGGGAGGAAGAAACAAGTACTGCTGAGGGTTTCCAAGGGCTTCTTTAGAGTAAAACTGAAGAACGGCATGAAGACTGACTGCAGGTGCACCTCTTTCACACACTGACCACTGTACATGCTGTACATGCTCATTTTCCCAGATCAACTCTTCAAGGGATTTTTGCTTGCACTTCTGTAACATGCTTCCAGGAAGGAGAGGAACAGGTGTCAGCATTTACCTGGGAAGCCTGTTGAACTTGTGTGTGACAACGGCAGACTTTCCATTGCACTTCTCACAGGAATACTCAATCTCCTCTGCCTGTTTAAGGGAGCAGAGAAATGACTTGTGGAATAAAAGAGAAATCAAAGAGATCTCAACCAAAAATACATCACATCTGTTACACAAACTCTTCAAACAGCAGTAACCACTTAAAATTATAATCACCTTCAAGTTGAAGTAGTAAAAGGACATTTAATAAGAGGACAGGCAGCAGGCCTTAAAATTTCACATCATATCCACTAACACAGGTGGAATTCTTCTTGCAAGTCTACTGGAGACCAGTGAATTAGCCACCATTATGACAAAAAATAGCTTCCAAAGGGAGGGGACAATCTTGTGAGGTTAACAGTTTTCTCTCCCATACACAGCACTTGTTTGTTGGGATTTTTTCCCCCCTAATAATCTTCGGTGGATGTAGTGCCATGAAATTTTCTCCCTCTTGTTCAAAACCTCTGCTTTGTTCCTCAAAAGGTATCCTCATCTAAACATACCAAGGGTATGCTACATGAGAGTAGAGTTGTGGACAGACATCAAAAGGATGATTTCCGTTCCTGAAATTACACAACCTGCCCATCAAACATTCCTACAGTGCTTTACCTTAAGTGAAGTCAAATTACATTAAAATTTTAGGATTTTTTTAAAATCGTAAGACCTCCACCAGCTTTTAGAAGAAAAAGCATGTCATCTATTCTCTCTGTTGAAAGTACTATCTATACAGAGAGAAAAAAATGTTTGTCTGAAGATATGACAAAATACAACACCAATTCACAGACATACAGTTCATTTTCAGCTTTCAGAAGCTTCACCTTGAAGCTCTACTTAGAAAGCAAGCACCCACATATTACAGCTATTTATTTTTTTTTAATTATTGTATCTGCATGACCTTTTTCCTCCATGCTAATTAAGGCTTGTACACGAGCCGTTGAAGCATCCTAGCCCAGGAGAGGTAGCACTTCCTGAGTGATTATCCCAATGTGACAGCCTCCCTTCTCTCCTCTCTGTTTACACCTCAACTCTTTCATCACAAAATTGGGAAGTTTATCTATTTTACAGTAGTTAATTTCTGCACAGCATTTTACAATATAAATTTCCATATGCTGTTAATGGACAAACCTCAAAAAAGTTCAATGTTATTTCACATGCCTGCAAACCACTGTCATAGAAACTAATAATCAGCTGTACAATCAGAATTTCCAGATGGTGCATAACCTGCAGACACTCCACAACACATAAAAACCCCCCTCAAAGTACATACCCGAAAAAAGAGGTCAAGAGAATCCTGGATGGATCGGGAAGGAAGGAATTTCTTCCTTCGAGGAAGGTCAATGGAGAGGTCATTAAACTGTTCTCGTTTAGTGACTGTTTCACCACACCTAAAAAAGAAACATGCTCGTGCAAGTCTGATGAAAAATAAACTTAAAACTAACAAACTCTTTTGTGGTTTAGGGTAAAGCCACTTCCCAGTTCATCCTATTTTTACTCATCAAAATGGAACTGTTTGATGCTCAGGACAAAGTTGGAACTTGCAATTTCTTTTTGATGCTTTAGAAGATGAAACATTTGTTTAAGGGTAAGAACAAAAATGCACAGATTACTTTGGAGAGGCAAGTGATCAGGTATAGAGGAAATCAAAGTGATTGCTATAGCTGAACACATCTGCTGCACAATGAATGCCCAAACACATTGGTTGACATCTTTTTCTGCAGCAATCTAGAGAGACAGAAGAAAATGCCATTCCCGGGAAGTCCTTAGAAAGATCAAATTAAAAACATGGCATCCCCTTTTCATTTTTTTAAGAGGAAATACTACTTGGCTCAAACCCCCTTTTCTCTCTATTCCCATACAATTGGTACACAAAGAGCAAAGAACAAAGGCTTTCCATTGGAAAGGCAATGAAGAACTAGGTGGTATGAAACTGTTTAAAGAAGGCCTGCAGCAGACAGCGTGGTGTGAAGTTTACAGCATTTCTAGACAAGAGAGTATTCTTCTAAATATCTAGCCTTGGATAAAACATAGTTCTTAGTTGTGGTTACTGCAGATGAAGTCATGTGAGATGGGAACACTTCCTAGTCTTTTAAGTTAAGTGTGAAAAAAGCTGTCAAGCACACTTACATTTTGCAAATGATAGAATGCTGAACCTCAAACTCTAAGTTACTGATAACGGGACATGTATAAACTTTGGTGGCTGAGAGGTCATCAGAAGCACGTCCTGGTGAGTTATCCTCATTAGGGACTGGTTCACTCTTCCAAGTTTTGTTTAACTTTTCCATGTCTTCCTTCAGCTGATCCAGACACTGGCTCAAGAACTCATGTGCATCCTAGAAACAGGGCAAATGCAATGAAATGGCTTTGTGTAACTTCATTCAGTATTTTTCTCAAACACACACAAACTGGGGAATTATGTTCAGTTCACTGCATTCAGTAATACTGAGGCAGTTCTGCTCTAACAATCATTGCCATTCAACCAAAAGTCACTGTCAAACACAGCTGAAGCTTGACAGGTGTTCAATACAGTCCAAGCACCGGACAAATTGCACATAACTATTTCCAGACAATGATACTTACATTCTGCATGTACCCAGAAAATCTCTCTGCAGTAGCTGAAATGGCACTTTTCACCTTCTTGAGCAGCTCTTTCTTAACCTCAGGGCTGCAGACATCTTTTTTAGCAAGCAGATGGGCAAAACGTCTGCAGAAGTCAAGGCAATGAAACACTGGTTGGTTTTCCAGGACTTTAGAGAAACATAATAGAATTCATGATACCTTATTTTAAGAGATCCTAAAAGCTTCTGTCCTGTGATAAGTGGTTCAAGGGTTCTGTATGAAAATATCTCACACATAATTAACCTCTTCCATTTCAAGTACTTTGAGATCTCATTTGAAGCCATCATCAAACAGCACTCAAATGAACAATAAAAAACCCAGTCCACAATCTTTTAAGGTAAAGAGAAAAACCTTTTAAACTCTAAAAATGTATTTCTCCTCTTTTACAATGAGGAAAAAAACCTCATAATGCTTTTTAAAAACATTTGTACTGATAGGAAATATGATATCACACAGTACCAAAATAAGCAAAACAAAATCACTAAATTCAACTTGAATGATCAGAACAGTTTATACTTATGTTCTACTTTTCAACTTCCACTCATTTTCAAGCCTTACGTCTTTCAGCAGTAAAAACATTTTAAGAGAGAAAAAAGCTGTAGCAAAAAGAGCCATGAGGAGTTCCTCAGTTCAAGCAACTGCTTCTGTCAGCTTTGCTACAGAACTTTTGAAATTAACTTTACTGGTGCCTCTGAGCTACTGTGATTTAGTTATCTTTTACAACTGGTTTACAATTCCACAGGACATACACACCAAATATATTCCAAGAACAAGTTTTGGTCATGCTACATACGTAAGAAGATGATAGGAAGATGTCACATTACATGACATAAAAAACCCCCACCCAAAGACAGGGAAAACCTGTATAATCCTCTTGCATCCCAAACCCAACAACAAAAACTCAGTTAACCCCAAGAATCTGATCAGTTTCCTGCAGCTTGACAAGTTTCTGCTACTCTGCTGAACGGTGTGCGCGGTCCTAGCCCTCTACAGCTGCTCAGTGAAGCACGTTAGGAAACCACAGCACAGTTGGTAAGTAATCACTGATCAACCAGAAAACCAGTCACCAGGTTAGATGATATAGCCAAACCAAGAGAAGACAAAGTAGATGCTTTGAGTATCAACTCTGACTCGTACAGGATCACACACTGCCCATTAGGTATATGGAGCACAACCTTCAGAGGTCTTTCTATAAAAATTAGAGAAAGGACATTTCAAGAGGCACATGGAACAACCTCTGATCCCAAGTAGTGTAGAAAGAGTTCAAGATGACACACCAAAAATAGAAAATTACCTCAAAAGATATAAAAAATGATGGAACAGAAACACAAATGGTTCTGATAATCCTGTATCTTATTTAGTGACAGAAAAGGAATGAGGTGCACAAGATAAACTATAATAAAAAATCCCAAATGGCTGAATTTAGAGAAAGATTAAGTATGCAAAACTTGAACACTTTCCACAGCTACCAAACAAAAGGCATAAGCCCCCATATATCAGGTGAAGTTAGCAATCACCTTAAACTCTACCTGGCAAAGTTTTTAAATAAAACTTTTCTGCATCTAACTTATTTTGCCATTTCTTACATTTTCTTCTTAAGCATTTTACTCTGCCACTAGAAATATAGTAAAAGAATGCCTGTAACTCAGTATTGTAAGTTTTAACAGCTGATTTCCTATTTCAAAAGTAAAACTCCAAAATACAGACAGCTCTAGGATTTCTTTTATTATCTATACAGGCAAATGACCCTCTACAAGGATGCTTCAGTATAACCAAACCAGTTTCGCAGCAAAGAAGGAGAAAAACAGCTTTCATAGAATGTGAATTTTACCTGATAAGTGCATTGAGTGGAATTTTTTTCCATGGGATACCCTGTTTGAGCAAATCATTAGCAAAAGACTGAATTGAAAATAAGGACTGTAGAATGGCATTCATATAGCAGGTGTTTCCCAAGTTTGAAAACCTGAAAGAAAAAAAAAAATTAATAAATTGAATACTTTGTGTCTAATGGTCAACGTGCAAACCTGCTGCCAGAGGTAAACACAGGATATTCACTCCAGCAACTTCCCTCAGAGAATCTTACTGGAGCTGTTCCCCAGCCCTGCAGCCTAAACTGAAAACTCACGGGAGACAGCATTTAGCATTTATCAGGAAAGCACCCATGAGTTTCTACAATCAAACTTAAAAAAAAAAAAAAAAAAAAAGAAAAAAGAAAAAAAAAAAAGAAAAAAAGAGATATATACACGCACACATAAAGGAAACGAATCATTAAAGGAACACAAATTACCTGAAATTATTATGTCTCTGAAACTCCCAGGATGTGAATTCAGGAATACATATCCTCCAAACTAAGAAAAGGGTTCCCTCCCTCAGTGTTCATTAATTTCAGGACTATTTTTTAAATTAAATAATTACAACAAGAATGTGCATGTTCTGATGATCAAAGTATGCAGGCTAGATAAAGAAAATTAAATTTACCCTTGCAACTGTTGTTGAGGATGGGTGGAAAGGGGCACTCGGGGTTTGTTCCATCCTGTGTAATCTTGATTAGATCTCATTTTTTTAACAGAAAGAGGGGCAGGCTGAGAAAGGAATCCCAGGCTTCTTTTGGCTGAAGAGGTCTGGCTGGATACACTAGACCTAGAAACGTAAAAGCATAAGATAGAAGACTTGCAATGTTCTGCCTTCTAGAGCTGTAGTCCATGAGACTGGAATCGCAGCACCATGGAAGACAAGGACTGGTGAAGCCATACAAGATAAGTGGAATGTGTCACAGTGAAAAAGAGATGTGACAGAGAACACTTCTTTCCAGAAGTGTTATAATTGTTAGCTTGGTTAAATTTTCTTATATCCACTGGGGTACATGCAGTATAACCAAGTCTTTGGTCCTATAAACATTTAATAATTCCCCACAATCTATGATGAGAGGAAGAATGATTACATAGCATGAGATCACCACTCCCAAGATATGCTTAAAATTCACATCTGGGCCAGAATCTTCATTTTCAGTCTCTTGTTTTTGTAACCTAATCACCAACTATCGACCTCAATTCCTAACATTTAAACATGGACAATGCTTCTTTTCTCCCTTGATCTTGTATCTCATCTATCTAGGGCAGAAACCAAGAGTCTGACAGCACCTGACAAAGAAGAATCCCAAGCTCAGCGGGATTTAGTATTTGCTAAAATACTGTTATTAAAATATAGAATTGCATGCCATTTATCACTTTGGAAAAATGAAGCACGAGTTCAGACTTAACTTGCAGAGTTTATATAATATTTGAACCACCTAGAGTTATTCACAACAACTATAACAGACTTGAGTGATTTTACAAAGTCTTTCTATTGCAAGCATTAACTAGAGTTTGTAGGTGTAAGCAGGGCAGTTGAAGACACACTGACGAACTGGACTGTGCTCCTGAAGGAAAAAAAAAAAACCTCACCAAGTTATGCATCTAAGCACCATGTGATCAACACACAGGAAACTGAAGAGCTTAATTCCTGTGAAACAACTGCTATTTACAGTTCATTCTAGTGAATCAGCCCTACCTGTCCAGGGAGGAACTGCCAGTGGAGTACTCTTTTGAAGAGGATCTACTACCATAAAAAGACGATGACTGCAGTGGTAAAACACCTTTAAAAGAAAAGGAAAGACAGGACATTTTGTTTCAGGTTACATAGCTATTTTTACAATAAGCAACTTGTTTGAAAGCACTTAGTCAGAAGGTTTAAAAATCCTCAAATACTGGTTTCTAGAATTGGTTGGGAGATGACTAATACATATGCTTAGGAGTACTAATGTGATTATTAATGATATGTAAGTAAAGGCATGATGGAGTTTCAGGTATTCAATTCAGTCTCCATCAAACCCAAAGTGCAATGAAATATTAAAAAGTCATTACCTTCACTACGTGAAAGTTAATAAATCTACCTCTTGTTAAGAGAGACAAGATACATGTACAGAAAACTCCTGTTTTCCAATGCAGTGATCTCAAAATTCAAAGTAAATATGCAGAAGTGAAAACAGCTTCTCTTCCCACTCCCAATTCCTACAGTAAGCTACTACATACTTGGGGCAAAATAGGATTGTTTTATTGATACGATATCATTGTGACAGATCCTGAGACTTTAATGCCTCAGATGGTGCCACATTAAAAAAAGGCTCTCAAGAGTCAAAACCCCACCTATTACAGTGAACATTGGTGTAATTTAGTTTGAATAATGAATAACTGTTTGCTTCTTTTCCAGCTTGAAGTTGTTTGAGCCACGCGATTTTCAGAAATGCAGATATGTGAAAGAAGTTTGCAAGAACTTGCAGGGATACATAGACTCTAATTTTGACTCTGAAGACAAACAGTAGACATCTTAATCACAAAAAAAAGCCTACAGTTCACATGGGCATTAAGAGCAAAGGGAAGTTTTAAAAATATGTAAGAAAGCAAGTAGGAAGAAATTTACAGAAATCCCCTCCCAAGTAAACAGGCAGCTTGAACAGTTTGAAGCTGCTTGTTGGAATTTTCAAGCAAGCTGGCTCATGGGCTGGCATCACCACTGAAGAATAAAAGTCAAGGCCACACCAGAGCAGGACAGGCTTTGAAAATGAAGGCAGGTTATTTGCATCTCATATATGGTTCTGGAGGAAGCAATAAAGTTAATGGTATGGCAGATTAGGAAAAAACACCTCTGCAGCAAGTTGCTGAAGTTGTACCAAAGGGGCAAAATTGAACTGGTCAAGGCTAGGTATCATTTGGCTTTACATTCATTTTTTACCTGATGTCCTATTCTCCTCAGCCTGCTTCAGGTTCAACTGTTTCTCTCTGCTACTATTCAAGTACTTCCATGCTGGATCACTCAAGGCTTTATTATTCCTACAGAGAGGAATGGAAGGCAGTGCAGTTATGGAAGATATGGGATATTACTGTTCAGTATTTACAACTTGTTTTAAAGCATTTCTCACCTATCACCTTTAATACTTGACTACGAACAGAAGAACTTCACTCACACGTAAGTTTAACTCACATAATTCATTTAAAGAAGCCCTCTTACAATTAAATTTGACTTCAAACACATGGAGCTTCTTCTTCAAATGGCAATTCCCCTTTATCAGTTTTTTTTGAAAAGGGTCAAAGCACATATAATCCTGACTGACATAATTGACAAAAGATTGATGATCAAAATTTGCATGGAAATCAACTGCTGGAGCAGTCTGTATTTCCCTTTATTAACCCTGAACACATACCTCATTTCAAGCACCCAATGTATTCTTAAGCTGACTGGCCTGGTCCATGTGGCTGAGAGCACTTTTTAGAAAAATATCCCTTTACAAATGAACAAGGAATTTAAAATCAGAAACAACTGTTACTTACGTTGAAGAATCATTCTCTTTAGGATAATCTTCACTCATTTCTGAACCAGGGGGTTGTGATCTTTTCCTCTTTTCACTGATGACAGAAAAATTTGTGGTCATTCTTTCTGAAAGGTTAGCAAATGTCCCTCTTCCAAATGAGTATCATTCCTGAATGCCTTCCATGCATTTTGGACCTATCTTCTGCAATCTCCACTTTTATAGCATACAGAGGGGCATTTGGTCTGCCCAATTCTTAAGCTGTACTGAAAGTTCTAGTGCCAGTACCAGTCAGAGGCTATAAAAGCATGTATTAACATCCTGTTAAAAGTAACAGCAAAACTAGAGGAAGATTTATATCCCCTTCTTATGTCTCAGTGTAGTGAGTTCCACCTGCAGCTCTACAAAGAGCTGAACTTTTACAGTATCATAGTAAGAAGAGAACCCTCCTACCGATTCTCCAACAGGCCTGTCCTGTGAGGGACTGATGATGCAGGAGATGCTGCAATGTTCACCCTGTTGCTTGGTGTTCCAGCTCCAGCAGAATTCTTAATAGAGCCTCTTGCTGGGGTACCCAGCACCTTGCGGAATGTGTTCTCCTCCTTACTCTCCACAGTCACTCTTTTGGGAGGAGTCTGAAAAGCCCAAGTGGAGTGGGCCAGGGAGAAAACCCAAGAGTGAAAAAATAGGATCATCTTTAGTCTAATCTGTGATTTCCACCACTTTTTATTGGCTACAGTCTAGCATCCAGAAGTGGACAGATACTACTTGTAACACATTCACAAAGTTTAAACACTAATTAGACATAGGTAAAATTTTGACTGAGTCATACAAGTCGTAAACATTAAACTTTACTGCAGTAACCACTTTTCCTTCTCATTTTCCAATGCTAAGTCAGTTGAATTTCAGTTTTTAAAACCTCCTTTACAAGCTATGGCATTAAAAAAAACCCAAGGCGTGATTCCTAACTATCCACACAATCTTGGGTGGTATTACAATTAAAAATATTAAAAAAGCTGTACTAAAACCCACATAATTAAAACAGTGCCCTTACTGCCTTGGGCCAAGCAAGCCCTATACGTGATGCAATGCAAAGAGGTAATAATTGGTCGACTAAGGAATGTTGGCCAATTTTAGACTTGAAAACTGAACATGTCTAATCTCACCACTGTATATACAGCCTCGAGTTTTTAGAGTGAGATTGCCTTTAAGGTAACATGTAGAATTTGTTTTGGGACAATGTCAGAAATAGTCTCCCTCAGGGCAGCAATGTAAGTGTATTCACAGAGATAACAAAGTAAATTAAAGCTTGTAGATACACCATGAAAACTGGGGAGAAAAAGAAGAACAAAATATTTTGAAGGAAAGCAACTTCTGGGGGAAAGTCCGTGAAATTTACACAAAAATGTGAGCAGAATGCCACAAATAC
The DNA here is from genome assembly GCF_027477595.1 of Haemorhous mexicanus. Classification (NCBI taxonomy): domain Eukaryota; kingdom Metazoa; phylum Chordata; class Aves; order Passeriformes; family Fringillidae; genus Haemorhous; species Haemorhous mexicanus. The sequence continues at coordinate 15,387,365 of NC_082348.1, forward strand.
AGTAAATTTATTCAGTAAGTAAACCTGGATCATCTACTTTTCAATGAACACATGTGGCTGAAGTCTGCTAAACTCATCAAGACCTATGCTGACTAAGACATGGTCACACACATATAAGGTATTTGGCATAAAACAAAGGGAGATTCAGAACTATGTGAGAAGCAAGAAGTCTCAGTCATGTACTTTCCTTCTACTTCTCTGCTAAAAGCTCATATGCAAAGAACATAGTCTGACTTCCATAGCCAGACACTGACCTTTCTTTCTTACTCATACAGATGTCTCCTCACAAACAAGATCCAGCACTGCCAGCCACCCCATACCCATCCATTCCAAGCTCTCTAGATTACAAACACTTTGGATGTAAAGTATTTACAGTGCCATTACAACATACAAGAGGAAGAGAGAATAAAATTAGAGAAGAAAAATTTGAACAATTTAACAAACCTGGTTCTCTACGTAAGAGAACTGCCTGTTAGCTTCCTTCTGTGCGGTCCTGCTGCCCAGCACACCTCCAAAACTGCCAGATCCTTGAGAGGGTTTCCCAGCTGACAGAAAAAGTACACAATATTTGATCTGATTGTCATTTAACTGACTGTGATTTTTATTTGCAAAATGTTTAGCTGGAGTTGACTTTGGAAAGGGCATGCCAGATTTCTTGCCAAGAGACTACAATATTCTGAATACACAGACATAAGCACACGTTTATGGATATCCCTCATACTGGTCATTTAGCCACTTGGCAGCAAACTTCCTATCCTTAAAAAAAAAAGGCAAAATCAAGTAAGCAAAATAAAAAATGAAGAGACTGTGCATGGGCAATTAACAACTTTTCAAATACAAACACACAACATAAACAAATCCTTAATGTTAATCTTTGATTATTGTTCGGCATGAGAAAAGTTTAAAACAAAAAATGGGGTTTGAGGCCAGAAAGAAACATTTACAGAAGTGCAAAGAAAGCCAGGAACACAAGGACAAAATGTGCTGAAGATGTGTGCTGGTTTTGGCTGGAGCAGAGTTAAATTTCTTCTCAGTAGCGAGGATAAGGCTATGTTTTGGATTTGTCCTGGAAAGAGTGCTGATAACAGAGATGTTATAGTTATTGCTGAGCTCTGCTCACAAAGAGTCAAGGCCTTTTCTGCTGCTCACATCATCCCTCAGGAAGCAGGGGATGCACAGAAAGCCAGGAGGGGACACAGAGGTGACAGCTGACCCCAACTGACCACAGGGATATCCCACACCACGCAGCATCGTGCTCAGTGTAAAAAGGTGGGGAAGAAGTAAGGGAGGCACAGTGATGGTGTTTGTCTTCTCAAGTCACCATCACACATGGTAGAGTCCTGCTTTCTTGGAGACGTCTGAACACCTGCTTGCCCACGGGGAGTGGTGAGTGAATTCCTCATTTGTTCTGCTTGCATGCACAGCTCTTGCTTTACTTAACTGCCTTTGTCTCTACCCACAAGTTTCCTCATTTTCACTTTCTCATTGTCTTCCCAACCCCACTGGGAAGACTGTGTGAGCAGATGCTTGGGGCTTAGCTGTTGTTTGATATGGTTAAACCACGATAAGATGGAGAAAAGAAAACACAACACCTCTCCATAAAGATTAACATGAGTTACAACAATTGCACTCACCAGTATGAACCCTGTCTTGATGGACTGCATCCAAATACATCCGCATTTCATTTGCATCTTTGAAAGGTACCTTATCAATTGTCAGAAAGCTGGTATCCTTTAGTGTTAACATCAGGCAGCACAGTTTTCTGCCGTTTGGTCGTAAGGTCACAGTTTTAATGTTATGGCTTAACTGCAAACAAGAAAATGACTATAAGCATAAATCCAACTTTAAAAGGTCAAAACATTTACAAATTCAAACAAAATAGTTCAAACAGGCAGGCTAAGAGAAACTCTCAGCAAAATACTTCTTGCTCCACTTCAAGGAAACATTAAACCTCATACAATTAATACAATCTGTGACCTTGGCATCTGACAGGACTGCAAGGACAGTATCACTATTGCTCAACAGTGTCTAGAGTCCTGGATAAGCTTTCTGAAACTTGCTTTTCTACTGAGTGGGACATCTGTAAGTGTAAAGGAAAAACAACTTTATGAAGTCCCATTTAGTAAAAACTTTCACATCAAGTGCAAAATACAATTTGAGATGGGGAAAGTTTCAAGTATTAAACACAAATGTCTCACTTCACAAGTTGCTCCCAGAGAAGACAGATTTGAAATAACTTAAAGAATCTGCTGAGGAAGTAAGTCAGTAAGAAACATGCTTACTCTGTATGCAACATCGTAACAATTAAGTGGTGCCAAAACTTTCAGGGCTATGGTTGAGCACAAAAATAATTTTAATGAGACTTTGTGCTCCCTAATGATGCCACTGCTATTTTATAATATAATAACCTTACTTGTGCTTCATGCAAAGTCACCTACAAAAACTGGTTGTTGGGTAAAGGTTCTACTACTCATGCAGGTTGAGGGTAGCTCAAAAAGAGTGAGATAGTAAAAGACACTTCATGTCTACCAACAAGGCTTAATTTTTTCCATAAAGATCTCTACCTGCTTGGAAAACCAATCTAGACACAACGGCAGCTTGTAAGAGGGGCTGGAAAACCACCTCAATCAGAAACTAAGGGTTTATTTTAATGGGAGCATTACACTTTTGAAACACCTTGCACTCAATCCTTGTATTTTGGGTTGGTTTTTTTTTTTTTGTTTTGTTTTGTTTTGTTTGTGGGCTATTGGGATTATTTTTAAATACAAGCTAAAAATATTTTCAAATACCTAAGAATAACAGGCTCCAAATTTTTCATGCTCTCTTAAAACATCAAGTCTAGTGCAAAGGGATTACAATTACTTCACCATCTCAAAGCAAAATAACCCATTTCAACTTAAAATGCTGTCAGAAGACTCCATCCACACTCTTCATGCACCTGTTATGACCCAGCCAGTGTCACAAAGTTTTGGTAGGCGTGGGGAAACAAAGTATTTCTCTTAATACTATCTAGGACAACTTAGTTAAAGCTCTGAAACATCTCTAAGACATCATCTGACAGAAGAAATTTGATGACACACTAGTCACTGTAGAAAGAAATATAATGCTGGATCCATCCAAACCTTCCATTATAGAAATCTAAAAACAGGCAGGGAAATCACTCGCAGTCCTCTCAGAGCAGCTTGTCAAAAAAAACAGGGAATGCTACTTCTGAAGCAAGATCATCAGGAATTTGTCACACCTGAAGTGGCATGCCAACAGCCTGAGGATGTCTCACACAAACTACCCTCCAGCACAAGCCTCTTCTTCCTTTGCTGCACGGTGGCTTATCACCCTCTCTGCTAGATCCTGCACTCAGTCCTTTCCCCAAATTTCTGTGAAAACCCTCCACTGAGCTCACAAAGAGATCTGACAAGTGCCAGAGACAGGGAAGAAAACCTGCCCCTTTAGGCCATGGTTAGCTGTTCTGTAGGCTCATCCTCCCTGTGGAACCTCCCTTCGAGTTGCTGTCACACCACATCACTCATCCAGGCAGAAAGCAGTGTGTGAGAACAGGCACCCAGGGATTGCACAAGGGGAAGACAAGACTGCTCTCCTCAGGAGCAACAGTGGATTAAAGCAAACCTGCAGCCACAGCAGCACACAAGGCAGAGACTCTTTCCAAAGCTACAGTAACACAGGTGGGAACAATCCATAGCTAACGATTTCCTGACATCCTTGATTTCCAGGCAACACCACTTAACAGACTCTTTGCTCAGACTTTTCAGCACGCTAAGGCAGCAAAAACCTAACTTTTCAAAAAGAAATTAACTTTTTTTCATACCATCTGCACACAGAAATAAACAGCTCAGAGAGCAGACTAGTGAACATTACTGACAAAAAACAACAGTGGCATGAAAATGCAGAAGCCAACACATAGATCAGTTTAGGCTGTTGCAAAGTTGCTAAATAAGCTGGGATTTGTTTTCCTCCAACTGCTCTTGTGTAATTTACATATTTTTAAAACAGGTATGAATTTCTTATAGAAAAAGCACTCTGCTTTTGATTTGGGGCATTTTGCAGAAAAGCTAGGCAGACTGACCTGATAGCAACTATAGAATAAGAAAAATTTTGGCTGAATATTTCAAGAGAATCTTTAACAGCGATCTGCATCTGCATTTAAAACCTAAAACTGCAACAAGTAATGTTCAGCAAAGTCTTGCAATAGGCTACAGGTGTATTAACATAATTACACTTCAGCTGGGGAAACAGCTAGTTTAAAATAGTTAGGAATAAACTAATAAAATAAAATGGTTAGGATCTTCTCCTCTAGAGAACACAAGTGTGCCAGTAAGAGAAGGTTACAGGTTCCAAATATCCAAAAGTGAGCCACGATGCTCTACACTTCTGTAACTTTTCTCTGGTTTTTTGGTTCTCCCCATTTAGTGGCATCTCAATACCAACCTTGGTAGATCCTTTAACAATACGTGTAAATAATTTACTGGAGAGTTATACAAAGGGATTAGTGTTCAGGAAACCAGGAACGAGAAACAGTGACAGAGGGAAGTCTGCGGGACACTTAATAGCCTTGAAGAGGACAGCTGTTCACAAGAGAGCACAATCCATGCACTGTTAAAACAAAAGCCTTAATGTCTGGCATACCTGAAACGTGGTTGGAATTCCTCCAACATTGTAGTGAACTACTAGATTCACTTTGTTGTCCTTCTCCACAATTTCAAAGCTCCCTTCTTTCCATTTCGTAATCCCAGTCTGCATGCTGCGCATCCGGACAGGTCCGTGCACCTTTAACAGAGCCATGCTTTCTCACAGAAAAGAGCAAACAACAGAAAGCGTGTTCCACCTTAAAAACCTGTGGAAAAGGAGAAATGTATAACTTGGCAGGCCAAATAAAGGCTAAATGAAGACGGAAGCATGGCTTGAACTTTCCGGAGAAGTTTGGTAGAACCGTTTCATTGTTTTTAAACACAGTAAAGAAGAGCTGGACAGCAGTGAAGGAAACTTAAGATTAATAAAATCTCTCCCAGTATTAACAGCAGTGCACTGATTCCTTACTGCTGAGAGGTGAGCAGACACAATTTCAGACACAGAAGTTCTTAAAAGCCCTTAACTTCAATGGATTTAAGGTGGGGTGGGGTGGGGAGGAGCGGGAAAAGTGCCCGAGAAAAGCCAGTATGAGATAGGAAACAAAGTTTTGGAGGAGGTCTTCAAAGAAAGAAAACGAGCTCGTTTCTGACGGCGCGGGACCCGCGGCCACCTGGCAGGGCCTGGACGGGGGTCTCCGGCTTCCCCCGCTGCTCTCCGTCCAGGAAAGCCACGGGCCCGGGGACGAGAGCCACAGCCCAAGCGCTCCGGAAAGCACGGCGAGGCGTTTTCCCGGTAAAAGCCAGAAGGAATGAATGGAGCGGCCCCTGCGCGCAGCCCGGGAGGCGCTGCCGGGGAGGCTCTCCGAGGCATCCCGCGCTCAGGTGCCGCCGCTCCCGGCCGGGCCTGGCGGTAGTCCGGGCTCTTCCCGGGCCTGGCCCCGCTCCGCTCCCGCCGCTCACCCATACAGGGACGCGGTGAGCGGCGGGAGCGCCGCCCACCCCGTGCCGGGCCGCTCTGAGGAAGGCGGTCGCCGCGCGGCGGGAGGGGCACGCGGCCGGCGGGAGCTGGTAGGAATCGGTGGCGGCGATCCCCGGTACCTGCGTTCCGGCGCGTTCCGGCGCGTCCCGCGGGGCCCGGGGCGAGGCCCGGGGGGGAGGGGGGGGGCGGGGGAAGGGGGCGGCGGCGGCGGATGGCGGGAACCGGCCACAGCAGCGCGAGACGGCGCGCAATGCGCGCCCGCTCACGTCAGCGCGGCAGCGCCTTCCCGGCGCGCCCCGCGCGCGCCCGCTCCGCGCGCAGGCGCCGGCGCCGCACCGGCCCCGCCCGGCCCCGTCCCAGCGTCCCCCGCGCGGCGGGTGAGAGGTCGCGGCGGTGCTGAGTCCATGGCGGTGACGGCGGCGGCCTGAGGCGGCGGTGGCGGCTCCGCTCCCACCCTCCGACCATGCACAGCCTGGCCACGGCCGCGGTGAGCGCGAGGCTCCGCGCCCCGCCGGGCGCACGACGGGACGGCGCTGGGGATGGGGCCCCGTTGCGCGGACCGTGCGGGGAGCGGGAGCGCAGCCGCTTGTGGCCGCTTGGGGGGAACTTGAGGCCGCGGGGTGGCGGAGCCCCGGTGGGCTCCGTCCCCTCGGCCTCACCGGCGGGCTCCGTTTGGCAGCTGCCGCACTCCGGGCGCTCCGTGCCGGCGATGCGGGCTCTGCTGTGGCGGGGCCCGTCCAGGACCTGGAGGGTTTACCTGCTGGGCGAGCCGGCCCTGCCTCGTGTGCCTCACGCACGGCTTCCCCTCCTTCCCCCTGCCTGCCCTGCTCCCTCCCTGTGCCTTGATGCCTCCTGTAGCTAGTCAGTGTTTTAAGGTTTCTTAAAGAATCACTAGCAAAGGTGTCGGCAAAAGCAGGTTTAATACAAAAGCAGAAGCATGACAAATTTTGTTGATAATGTTGCTCTACTATTTAAAAAGCACTCAGAGGAAAAGCAAACAAAAGTCTAAAATTAATTAACCTACAACCAAAATAAATCCGAAAAATTACCAATAGAGTGTGTGTAAGGGGAAGAGCAGGATAAGGATAGGAAATGGTAGGATAAGAAGGGATAAGGAAAACTTTCCCACTGAGGTAAAAGGTTCAGAGTGGATCTTCTTTAAGTGACCTTAAAACACTTACCTGCGACACCTCCTGCATGCCCAGCCACCTCCTCTGTCTTCTGGGGAGTTGTTATACTGCTGGCTTTGACTACAGAGGGAAAGAGTAGATAGTGAAAAGTCCCTTGGAGCAGCAGGTGCTGCCTGTTCCTGCTTCCCTTTTGCCCCATTGCAGTGCAGGATCGGCCACAGCTGGTGCTTGCCCTCATCCCCCTCAGGAAGCTGCCAGGATTGGATATGGTGCCTGGTGTTCAGGCTGGCGGCAGTGGAACGGTGCCTTGGCCTGGGTGGGTTCAGAAATAGAAGCTGAGTTTGAAGGATGTGGTTATTGCTTTGTATCTGCCACGTGACTGGGTTTGTGTTTTGGTTTTCTCTCCTCCAAATGCTCATTCATGGCATGTGTAAGACTTGCTAGAGCTGATTGAGTCTCGTGGGTACTGAGTGTGGGAGGTGTATTGCAAAACCAGCAGTTAGAGCTGTTTCAGATGAACTTGGATCAAGGGTCTGGTTGGACTACTGGGCTAATGAGTAAGTAAAGTTTTGATGACCACAAGTTAGAGAACCTTTTAAGTTTCTCCTCTTTGTTTTAACTGGTTCTTGGAGTGCTGTCAAAAACTCCTAATTTGAAGTACTGTTCTCCAGAGCATGGAAGGGTGTGCCAGATCAGGTAAACTCTCTTAATCAGCATTTGCATTTTTATAGCACTGTAATCCCTAAATGTTTGTTGGAATGCATGAAGGACTCCCATTATGTGTATCTCCCATTAATCCTCTGTTTGTGTTCTAATTACCTCTCCTTTTTAAAGACAATTATAATTAAAAAAAAATATTTCAGAATAGAGGTCAACTTTATTTTAGGACTCACTTGAAGGTATATTTAATTTATGCATAGTTTATGCTAGCTGGTAGTTCTGTATTGAAATGTTTTCTACCACAGTCAGAGAGCTTAGACTGGAGGTGACAGGGAAGGGTGTTTGACTCTGGAGATGTGCTCAGGACCTGTGGTCAGTAAAGCCACCTCTAAGTAAGGTCAGGAATTGGTCAGGAATTGGCTCAGGAATCCCCTTGGGTATTGTGGACACTGCTGTGATAAAGCTGTGGTGAGCGAGAGCAGTGGTCTTCGTGCAGTGATGCTGATGGCAGAGCTGACACTTAGGTGTCCAGCCTGAAGGCATCACAGAGTGCTGAGGACAGACTGAATCCACTAAATGTACCTGTGATTGGCTGCAGGGCATTGAAAGCTCTGCTAGAATCAGCTAATTCACTGCTGTGGAAGTTCAAAGTTCATTTTGGTGTTTCTGAACTGATGGGCTATCAGAATGGTTTAAAAAGCACATTATCCAGTTAGTCAATGTCTGGCTTTGGCTGACCAGGACTTTTACCAGTGTGCCTAGCAGCAGCTGCTCAATTAGGAAGAGAAAGCCTTTTGCCTAAATCAATTTGTTATGTGAGTGTTAGAGATGTTTTTTCTCCAAGAGGGAGAAAAGGTGTTACAAGATTTTTCCTGACCTAATACCATTGAAAAGTGTTGCTTTCCCTGTATGCAAAGAAAAGTCTGCCTGGTGGGGTTCTGTCCTGGAGCTTGCAAGATTTCTTGGGCCCTCAGTGTTCCCCAGAATTATGGGTCGTAGAGGGAGAAGAAAAAACAATAATGAAATAGGGAATTAGGAAAAAAACCCATGTCTTTCCATATAAACTAAAACAAAAGGAGCAACTGTAGAGCCTATGAAAAGCAATTTGTTCTGGCTAAGGCAGATATTTGACATCATAAACATAATTGTGTGGAAAATCTACTTAGTGTTCTCTAGGGATCACAAGCACATGATTGTGCTTTTAAGGGGTCAATGTATTTAAGCTTACAGGAACTGAAACTTCCGCTGAGTCTAGAAAAACAGATGGAAGCTTTAGATAACACAATTATAACAACATTATTGCTACACTGCTTGTCAACCCACCATGCCACATAAAAACAAATGAGCTCTGTTCATTCTCCCTCTCTTTTTGAGCTTCAGTGTAGAAGTTAGCATTGCAATTGCACTCTCAGTTGTAGGGGCACAAGAAACTTGGCAGGATCACTAATATAGTTTGATATTTTTGGGGAAAAAAATTACAGATTGAGTAGTTGACTGTCCTGGTTCTGACCAGAACAGAGTTAATTTTTGCATTAGATGGGATGGAGCATAGCTAGGCCCCAGAGATTATTCTGTACCACCTCACATCATTTTTCAGAGAGGGAGGAAGGACTTGATTTGAGTTTGGGCCAGTGTGGCCCAGGAAGCAGTTGGGTATTTTAGGGGGGGTTCTGTGGGGTGAGAAATAACTTTTCTTTTCTTGTACCCTCTGTCACTAATATTAGTTTTCTTATCTCATTGCTGTTTCCAGTAAATTTTTGTTGCTATCTCAGCCTGTGATCTTTACATTTGTGCCTCCAGTTCCCCTTTCCATCTTGGAGCAGGGGGACTGGGAGGGGAAGGAGGGAGTGGCAAGTGGTTTGGAAAGGTTTCAGTGGGAACACTAAATTGGAGATTACCATCCCTAAACCATGCCAGTGAGAAAAAAGAGGATAGGAGGAAATATGAACAGCTAAAAAAGTATTTGAGCCCGAGAGTACAGGGACTGATAACACCACATTGGCTTATGTGTGAGCATTTAAGTTAAATAATGCAATAGAGGTGGCTGGAGGAGAGAGAAATCCTATAGCTGGGGAAGAATCTCTTTGGATGTGACTATGGAAATAAAATGGGGATAAATAGAGGAGAGAAACCTCTGCAGACATAGAGAAGGAAAGCTGTTGATGTCTGCCAAAGGTTGAGAAGTCTCTTTCCATCCCTGCTGCAAGCCTTCTGGGACTGCCTCTCCGTGCGGCTTCAGGTTTCACTACAGCCACTTTCAGTTCCTGAGCTCCCCTGTATCCTCCTGTGTGTCTCAGTGGTGAGCAGCTTGGTGACAGCGTTGCTGTCAGTGTGGTGCAGGCTCTGCTTGGATCTGTTGTGGGCAGCACATGAAGAGTTTTAGTTGGGGTTACAAAATAAAGAAATACAGTCCTGTTCCCAGCTGGGATCACTGCACAGCGGGATGCAGAGCTGGTTGCATGCTGGTTTGGCTGGCTCAGGAGCAGCAGGTGCCAACAGGGCTGTGCTTGGCTTCAGTAATAACCACTGCAGCAGTGTTTGAAAAGGTTCTGACCTGGCTTTTGGAAGTGTTCACAAAGGACATTTTAGTGATGGTTTGTGTCTTCCTCAAAATTTTGTATCTGAGTCACCAAACTATCTCCTTAGGAAACCTGTAGAGCATTTGTTTGCACCAAGTGCTGCTTGTGCCAGCAGAGGCAGGAGACAAAGTTTCAGTGAAAGACTTGTACCTTGCCTTCTCCACAGAAATTATGATATAGTCCCTCTTTTCCCTCTTCTTCCTCATTTTTTTTGTATTGAGAACTTGTTGATCTTGATACTGTTCTTTCCCTGATGTTTCAAGAGAGGCAGAAGCAAAATTTGGATTTCCCCTGAGTAGTAGAAAATGTGTCTTGGCAAGGAACACAGATCTACTCTTCTCTGGGCTTATTTTGTACAGAATCAAATCATCCTGAGATCTTGCACAAAGTCATTCTTGAAAAATTCCCTTTTAGCTCCATGCATGTGAACAGTGTACCTGGTATCAATACAAGCCATTGGTAATAGCAGCTCTTACTGGCTGTGGCTGGTGTCATGCTGATGGTGAAGTAGTGAAAATTTTTCTGCTGTTTGTGTGAATATTTTTCTCATGTGCATTGGGTGAATCTCATTGGCAGCTTCCAATGTCATGGGTGTTTGTGGAGAGGAAAAGGTAACCTCTGCCTTACTCTGAATCTGTGGAATCTTGCACTTGAAGCATGAAATAAATGCATGCTAAATGCAGGTGGAGCAAATGAAAGCTGGCTGAGGTGTGCGCTGTTCCACAGGAGCTCTGCTGGCACACAAGGGCAGCAGCTTGGCTCTCAGTGCTGAATGAAGTTACAAAGGTACTCCTTGACAAGGGGATTAACAGAGACTGTCTTAACAAGTCAGGCCAGGAAATAAAGCCTTAGAATTTCAAATAGGTGAAATACTAAGACTAATCTAAGGGATGGATCCATGTCCAGAACATATTCAGAGAGCTTTAAGTCCCGTACTCTCAGTCAGGAGTTTCTTTTTTGGTCCGATTGTGGGAATGGTTTGGTTGAGAACCGGATAAAATGTTTGGACTGAAGCTTTCCTGTTTCCTCCCAGCCTGTGCCAACAGCACTGGCTCAGGTTGACCGTGAAAAGATCTATCAATGGATCAATGAGCTGTCCAGCCCCGAGACACGGGAGAATGCACTGCTGGAGCTGAGCAAGAAGCGCGAGTCCGTGCCTGACCTCGCCCCAATGCTGTGGCACTCGTTTGGCACCATTGCAGCACTCCTTCAGGTGGGTCAGCCTGTCTGTGTCTTTATTCTGTGCTGCAGCATCAACACGTTGCAGAGCTTGTGCATCCATCGGGTGGATCCGGGGAGGAACTGGTGGGATCCTTTATTGCCATTGCTTGGGAGTATGATCTTTGTTGGATTGTGTGGTGGGGGGAGTAGATGAGGGTTTGAATGCACTCCTGTGACTCCATGTCAAATTGACTCTGACCCGGCTCTGCCCTTGCCTGGGCAGCATGGTGGCTGCCATGTAACTTGGTGAAAGCAGACTGTTATCTGCTGTCACTGCATTTCCTTGCCAGGCAAGTTCTTTGGTGTAGCTTTCTGATACGTTTCTCCTTTAACTTTCCACTCTCTCTTAATTTCTAGGAAATTGTAAATATTTATCCATCAATCAACCCTCCGACTTTGACAGCCCATCAGTCCAACAGAGTCTGCAATGCTTTAGCTCTACTACAGTGTGTTGCATCACACCCTGAAACGAGGTAAGTGTTTCCAAGTTGTGTGGCTTTTCTGAGGTGTTGATATTGACACCTCAGCCCATGTGTTTGACTTTAGAAGCACTTGAGCTCCTTTCTTTTTTTTTAACTTGAGAGAAATGAAACAGACAACAGAGCTAGATAGATAGGCAGCTGCCTGCTGCTTTTACTTGTTTGCATGGATTATCAGGATGACAGCTTTATGGTCCTAAATGCATTGCATTCCCTGGATTATCCTGAGATCTTGTAAATTCTCAGAACATTGGGTTGTGGCACCTTCTGGGAGGTCAGCCAGAGTTAAGGGTACCATTGTGTTGAGTGCTGTGTGCAGGGATCCTTGATCTTACAATTATTTAGGCAAGGAGCTTGGTTAGAGCACAGTATCAATAATACCAAGGTTGTGGGTTCTATCCCTATATGGACCATTCACTTAAGAGCTGGACTCCATGATCCTTGTGGGTTTCTCCCAACTCAGAATATTCTGTGAAGTCAAAAAAGAACTCCTTAAATTTCAGCTTACAGTTTTTTAGACCAGCTGTTGAAAGGGTGGAATGAACACGACTGTCTTTCCCAGGCAAGTATGAGGCAAGGGAGCAATAGAAGAGCCATTTTTGGAGTCCTCAGCCAATGTCTGACTTCATGTTTTCTCAGTCTGTGCCCAGTCCATGTCAGTAGGGAAAAATATGATGTTGGTTCAGCCAAAATCAGTAGCTAGAACTCAAAGGAAACTACTCAGAGATCCACAATCTCATGCTTCTGTTACTGCTGAGCAGCAGCATAGCTGAAGTTGGTTTTGAGCTGCTGCAAAGCAATGCTAAACAGCAACCCCTCCATGAGATGATATCCAAAGAAATGGGGTAGTTTTACACGACTCACCTGTACATGTAAAGTTTGAAAACTGAAAATGGAGCAAGTATTTTGTATGATTGTGCAATCCATCTGTTAGCAGAGCAGTTTCCAGCATTCTACCTACAATTTTTATTTTTCACTACTGCCAGAAGGCAGTGTGAGGAGGACTCTTGGGGAAAGCTCTTGGTGCACATTTAAACTCTGGTGATGCCTAAAGCTCAGCCAGTCTGTGTTTCTGAGAGGTGCTTTTCACAGGCATTGTGGCTGACAATCCTTGCCATTGGGAACCTGCAGGGTGCAATGCAGCTGTGAATTTACGAAACAGAGGGTCTGGGTGGCAGGAGGAGGTAATAAAAACAACAGTGTGTTCTCAGTTCCTGGTCAGCTGAGGCAGGAATACAGGTAACGGACAGATCAGGTGTTAGGTTTTGTGCTGTGCCCAGTGCAGGATTTGCTTTGTGCCTTCCCATCAGAGAATTAAGTGTTACCCACTTTCGAGGAGCAGTAGCAATTGGGTCCACTTGGAATAGTCTGAGGCTCTGTGTGGTAATGCCAGATTGTGTGCTCACTTTGTTTCCCTTGTTGTTCACATGGTGTGTTCTGTCTTTCCTGCAGATCAGCTTTTCTGGCAGCTCATATTCCTCTCTTCCTGTACCCCTTCCTGCACACGGTCAGCAAGACCCGTCCGTTTGAGTACCTGCGGCTCACAAGCCTCGGAGTCATTGGTGAGCAGCCAGACGAACGCTGGAGCACTGATCTCTTACTGAGTTAGAGCAGCTCATGCTGTGGGCATAGAGACCTGCATGATCAAAGTCAGAGGTCTCTTGTGATTGGGATTTTCCAAGTCCTGTAGCAGTAAGAGAAGGACCTGCTCCTTTTCTGTTGTGAAGGCAGACTCGCCTGCCTTTTCACTTATATAAAACCCACCGAAGTCTAAATGCATTGCCAAAAATAGGCTTCTCTGAGTACAAGTACCTGCAGATTTCTTGTACCTTCACCGCCTGCCCTCCCAGCTAGGCACTGGGATGGGTGGGTGCAGGGCTGGACTTTCTCTGTGTTTCTGTCATTGATTGACTTGAGTATTTTCCCTGTCTTCCCCTTATCCTGTTTTGTTTTTTTTTTTTTACTTTCTTCTTTCTGCCCAAATAGTTTTTCTCTCAATGCATAAAGAATCTTAAAATGTCTTAAAATGGATTTCTTCCTCCCAGAGGTTTCTGTGGGTGCCATGATCCTTTTGTGTTACTACTGAAGGAGAGCCAAGAGTGCATCCCCTTTCTGAAAAATAAACAACCCCCAAACACATTACTTTTACACTGATTATTTTTACCCTGCCAAAATGATTTCTTCTCAAGCCATGTGCTGCAACAAGTCTAGGATGACAGTTCTCTCCCTGGCATTCAGACTGAATGGTTTCTGGGGAGGGCAGAGCACAGACCCTCCTTGAAAGGTGGGATTTTTTGAAACAATTAATCATTTACTGATCTTGGGTTTTCTTTTTACTTCAAGGGGCCTTGGTGAAAACAGATGAGCAAGAAGTGATAAATTTCTTATTGACAACAGAAATTATCCCCCTCTGCTTACGTATTATGGAGTCTGGCAGTGAGCTCTCCAAAACGGTACCTTTTTTTCTGGTTTAATAAAGACACTTTGTTGTTCATCTCTGACTGACCAGGCAGCCAGTGCCATGCAGAGCTGGCTTCTCTGCTGTTACAAATGCTGGGACAAGTCTGGGTGGAGTTTCTACCTCCTCAAAATCCAAACATACCAAGACCTGAGGCTACCTGAGTGGCTTGATGCAGTATTTGGCATCTTATGCAACCTGAATCCAGTCATCTTGTACACTCTGCTTTGTGTCCATTTCTTTTTTTTATCCAGAGATGCCAGGCATTGTGTACTGTCCTGTGTTTCATTTTGGCTTCTAACTTTCACTGAGTAAAGCACTTGCTGCCTGCTGGAAGACTTTTCAACTCAGGGCCTGACTTGAAAAGAGCACCACACAAAGGCTGTCCCTTTTCAGGGTAGATAAGTTGTTTATGTGCTTTGTTTTCTGCTTTCTCCCCATTCTAGGTTGCTACGTTTATTCTTCAGAAAATCCTCCTGGATGACACAGGGCTGGCATATATCTGTCAGACTTATGAGCGGTTTTCCCACGTTGCCATGATACTGGTAAGATTATTTGTTTTTAAAGTGTTTATATCTAAAAAAGAAAAAATTATGCTACAGCAGGCAGCCTCTTCAGCAACTACTTTACTGCTGTCTGGCTGGAGCACAGGATGAGGGAGGCAAATCTTTCTTGGGCTAATTGCTTGTGGCACTGTACCTCTGCTTCCTTTGTATACTTCTGGTTTGCATGTCAAGAGAAATTATTATTATTATTATTATTATTATTATTATTATTATTATTATTATTATTATTATTATTATTATTATTATTATTATTATTATTATTATTATTATATTCATATCATATTAGTGATATACTAAGTCCCCAAGACAAAAACAGGTAAACCTCTTCAGAGAAGAAAAATATTTTCCAGAGTTGTGGGTGTTTCCATTTGTAGCTGGGACGTGAATTGATTTAATTTTATGTAAGAATGATCACACAGTTTGGATCGTGGATGTCTTCCATCCCTGTCTCTCACAACATGTTGAAAGAGCAGGGCAAGTATATATCATACTTGTCTTCATAACTTCATAGCTATCAGCTACTTCCAGCTTTGGATTTCTGGGGCCACTTGTGGGGTTTCTATGTAGTAACCCCTAGTGTTTGTCCTATCCACCCCTTGAACTCATGGAAACTTTTTGCACCCACATTGTCTTTGGCCAAGGGGTTCCACAGGTTTCCTGTTTGCTGCCTAGAATGCCACCCTCATTTTTCCCCTTTCTGAATCTGGTTCCTACTAGCTGCTGCATATGCTCTGAGTTTGCCAAGGGGAATACAAATCTGTCCTGGAATAGTTATTGCCATGCTTTTTTGTGTGTTTGTTTGCTTTTTAAAGGGTGGTTTCAGGAGAAGAAAATGCAGCAGTAAGTTAGGCACATTGCAATGCTGGTTCTGTGACTAAATGTTAATGTTTTCATTAGGGACATTTACTTGTCTGTTTTTGCAAATGTAAAGAAAACATTGCCTCCTATTCACCCACAAACAGCAAAATATGAATGATTTTGAGCTGATGTCCCTAACATCCACTGTGATGTGATTTTTGCATTCAAGAAGAAGATCAGCTTTGATGAAAGTACATCTGACTCAGGGGCAAAGTGGAGAATGCAATTAGAAACTCTGAGGTAGGGGCAGGAAGGAGACCATGCCCTTTCCAGACATGAATTCTTCCTTGAACACAGAAGGATGTGGGTGCGTAAAGCTGTGTTAGCCTGTGTAGTCCCACCATTAGGTGAAGCACTGGGCAAGATCAGTATTCCAGAGTGCAAGAGAGAAAGATGAAAATGTAACAGACTTTTTCATTGTCTATTCCAAAATCAGGATAATGTATTCCTGTCTAATGAGGGTGATGATTTACTTCCACATCTGCTGATAACTGAGTGAGATGTCACACAAGTATTATATGCTTTTAAAAGAGCAAGTTAGTATTTTCCATCCAGGAGCTCTCTGAGGAGCTTGTGGTTATTTATTTTGAAGAAATAATTGGTAATCCTGGGGAATTGCTAAGAACAGGAAGCTTGCAAAAGGGCAGATGAGGGGGACCTGCTAATTGCTGACGGCCAGGATATCCAAATGCAGGTGAATTTGGCTAATGGGGAAAATGTAGTTTACAGGAAAAAAACAACTTCTTGGGCAGATGTGATTGACTCCTAAATACAAGTCTGCAGTCTCTTAAATTCTTCAGAGCAGGTGTGTGAAGGCATCCACACTGTTTGCTCAGCTGGGCATGTTCAAAGGTGCGGCCATGTGCAAAGTCCTACTTAGTGTGAGAAACAGAGACTGGGCTGGGGAGATCTGTCTATGCATTCCTTCCCTGGAACAGCTTCATGAGGTTTGTAGCAGAAAGAAAAAATACACTGCTTGGATGCGTGCTAAGACCAGATGAGGATCTTACTCCAAATGTGGGTGAGCCCAGTCTTATGGCCTGGCTTTCCAGGGTATTGTTATTGTTTTAAAAGGACATTGAAATGAAGGGAGTGTGTACGAGAACAGGGGGTGTTGCAGAGCTTGGGACCACACCTCAGGGTGTCACTCAGCTTGAGCTTATCAAAGTGTTTGGAATGTGTCTGTCTTCCATGAGGGGGAATCCCCAGGGTCTCTATTCTCACAAAGAGTTGCTAAGTAGTCCTAGAAGGTAAAAATTAAACAGAAATGAGATGAGCTTTCCTTGAGCTGCTGGGAGAACCCTTTCCAAGTCGTGGCAAGCTGCTATTCTCAAAGGCATCTTGGCAAGCAGCACCAGGCTCCCTGCAGGGGGATCTAGATAAAAGGTAATGGGCTGTGCTGCGCAGGAAGCCAGGGTAAGGGATTTAATGATATTTCTCAGTCTCTGTTGGTGGTGAAGCTGTTCTTTTAAAGACTTTAACTGGTGGCACTGGCCTCTGTCAAACAGGGTAAAATGGTCCTGCAGCTCTCCAAGGAGCCATCGGCACGGCTGCTGAAACATGTCGTCCGCTGCTACCTTCGCCTTTCCGATAACCCCAGGTAAACATTTTAGGAGTTTGGGCAAGGGCTTCTCTTGTGCCCTTGGAAGCACAGTTCTTCAGTTCTTCTCCACAGTGCCCACCTGGGGGGAATCAAGGTTCCTGGTCTGTCAGCTTTAGTTCAGTATGGAAGATGGGTGGGGTTTTTGCTTTGATTTTTTCTTGCTAGTCACAGGAGCTTTTATGGTGCATGGGAAAAACAGTGACTGTTGGGGGATTGTGTAAATTCCAGCTGTGCAGGTTACTACTGCCTGAGCTCATATGTAGCTTGAACAAGGTAAAAAGGAGGGCGTGAGGTGGAAGGTGAACTTTACTCTGCCTCTTCTGCATGAAGACAGGCTGTTAGCAGTAGATGAAATTCAGTTGAGAGAATACAAACTGATCTCCTGCTGACCAGTAGCTCTGCCCAAAGCTTCTGGGAGTGTATTTGTTGCCTCAGTCTCTCCTAGCATCGCATCACTTTGCTGCCGGGTGTGGGGGGTGCAGGGGCTGCTTGGTGGGGTTTAGTGTCAGGGGTGGGAGCTGTGCTGGCTGTCTTGAGTGCCACCTGCTGCAGTGCTGCTGCTCAGTGCTTTCCTTGGCTGGCTCTATCAGGGAGACCTCCAGGCAAAGGAATGCTGTGTCCCCAGTGGGGTTTGCTCCCCTCTTGCCCCTGTGAGTTTATTTGTTGGGCCCCGTTTCTTGTCTCTTGATGTAGGGCACGTGAAGCTCTCAGGCAGTGCCTTCCTGACCAGCTGAAGGACACCACCTTCGCCCAGGTCCTGAAGGATGACACCACCACAAAGCGCTGGCTGGCTCAGCTCGTCAAGAACCTGCAGGAGGGTCAAGTCACTGACCCACGGGGCATCCCTCTTCCTCCGCAATGACTGCTGGGGGAGGTGGGGCACTGGGGAAGAAACAGCTCAGGTTTACAAAGAACCAGGAACAGGTGACCTCTTCTGCAACAAATGGGGCACGCCAGCTGGCTGCTGGCCTGTCGGACCATCCCACCCAGCCAAAGGGCTGCTCTGTAGCAGTGCAGCAAGCCTCCAGGGATCCCAACACCAGCAAATGCTGATACTACAGCTTCAAAAAAAAAAAAAATCAATGAGAACAATCTGTGTAGATCCCAGTCTCTCCGGGAGGCCTGGGTGGCATCTCTTCCCCCACCTCCAGGCAGGGGGTAGTGCAGATGTCCACTCTTCCAGCAAACTCAGCCTCTGCCTGAGTGGTGCACAACAGCGGGTATGTGCACCGCATCCCTCCAGTTCCTTGTCAGTTCTTGTTTACATGTCTGTTTAGATGAGTGAACTGAATAAAAGCTGATCCAGTTGTTTTATCCCCTCCTTATACTGCTACTCAGCTGCAGGTAGTCCAGGGACAGCTTTTTTTCCCTGCCAGCACATCCTTGCTCCGGGCTCTGCATCCGTCTGGCACAGTGAGCTTTTCTCTTTCTTTCCTTTGGCGTGGAGGAAGTGGCTGCAGCCAGGCCACTGCGGGTCTTGCCCCAGGAGGAGGGGTGGATTACTTGTAATGAACCCATGTGTCATAAGGTTGCTTCACAGAGCTCTGGGGAAGAAGACAGCAGTATTGTGCCTCCTGTGCTGTAAATAGTTCACTCCCACAGCTGACCAGCAGCCAGAGGCTGATGTGTGCTGGCCTCTCATCTAGACCTGGGAAGGCTGCTGGCTGGCTTATCACATAGAGCTCAGTGTGAGGGCACCTGCCTTGAGGTGGTGGTCAGGCCACCGACTGATCTGCTGCCTGCAGGCTCCAGGTATGCTGCCCTCTGCTCCCGCTGCTGCCTGCCAGGCGCCTCTCAGTCCTGTCTCCTCCCTTCCCCCCTCCTCCCGCTCCCCTCTGCTAGCCAGGTGCATCCATTTCAGCTTTGAAACCTGCCTTGGCATCTGCCACGGCCCCACTGCAATTAAACTGGACCAGCAGTCACTTATCTGCCGCCCCTGTGCCGAGGGGCTAATGCAGCCGCAGTAGGCTCTCGGAAGCAGTGGAGGAGCTCCCAGGCTCTGCGGCAGCGCAAAGCCTGCTCTTGGCTGCAGGCAAGCCTGGGCAGCTACTTAATTTCTCCCCCCTCTTCGAGTAGCCCATTTTGCTGATCATCTGCAGTGTCGTGCCAACAGTGTCTTAAATCCCATCATTTCCCTTCCCTCCTCCTCTCACAGCCTTGCATAACAAGGGCAGAGCACAGCCTCTTCCTTGCCCTCGGGTTCCTGTTTTATAACCATTGCCTTTTCCCTCCTTTTCACCCTGACCTTGCCAGGGTGTGAAAATGCTTCTGTTTGGTTGATTGGTTTTTTTTAAATTCCGATAAATAAATAATAAAACCCCAGCCAGCACAGATTGGTCTTGGTCTGGTCTCTCGGGGGGAGTGGGGGCAAGCGGCGCGGTGGGGATTTATTGCCGACAGGAGGAAGGGCGGGATGTGCTGTCTTGGGTGTATGAGCGTGGAAGAGTGGCCTTTTCCCAGTGCGAGATGGCTACGTCCCTGTGGCGCTGCATCTCTTCTGGGACAGGTAGTGTGTAGGGGATGCTGCCCTGTTTTGCTTCGCAAGAAGGCAGCGAGCTCGCCAGGGAGAGAGCGCTTGCCTCCCTGAAGCGCTGCCGCACTCCTCCGGCGTCCAGTTCTGTGAGAGCATCCCCCACCCCAAAGTTCAGTCCCTGCCCCTCACCCTTTGCCCGCAGCTCAGCCTGCCCTAGGGCTGCCCCAGCTTGGATCCTAATGGGTGCAAGCGGGTCTGGGGACAGACAGGCTCAACCGGAGGATAAGAATGGGGGCTCACCCCAAACGAGGGGCGCCGCAGGGTGCTCCCAACTCTGCCGGCCCCTCCGCCGCCTTATTTACCTGCCCCCCCGCTCCGCCTCGGGAGTGGCGTGACCTTAATCCGAAACGACCTTGAGAGGCAGCGGCTGTGGGGCGTGCGGGGCCAGGGGCGCCCCGCGGGGGCGGGGGGCCGGGGGAGGGCTCGCTGCCCAGGCGCTGCCGAGGGGCGGGCAGCCCCGGCTCCGTGCGGCTGCTGGCGGCGGAGCACCGGCGGAGCGGAGCGGAGCGGCAACGGAGAGCGGGTACGGAGCGGGCGTCCTGCGGAGGGGAGGGGGCGACGGCGGGTACGGGACTGCGACCTCCAGGTTCTGGGAGCCCCTCTCTCGGGCTGCGGCGCCGCGGAGCAGCTGCACGGTTGGGGTGGCGCGGCACAGAAGTGCCGGCGATTTTGTCTCCTTTGCCATAAGGTGTGATTTGTCCCCTGAGCTCCAAATTCCTTGGGGTTTGCCGCCCCATTTGTTCCCCACCTCACCTCCAAGCCCTTCTGCCCCCGTCAGATGCCGGCTGAGCAAAGCTCTAGGACAAGGGCAGTTTGTAAAGCACACCGGGGCAGTGAGGTGTGGGGGTGGGGGGGCCTGATGGGGGGTGAGGGGTCATCCTTCCCTGTTCTGGCACGCTCACGCGTACGGTGGCATTTTTTTCTGCCGGGCTGCTCTGCACTGGAGCGGCTGGGGACCGCTCACACTCACTGACCCTCCAGCTCTGCTGGGGCCTGTCACCACCAGGAGAGACGCTGCGACGGCTCAAAATGTGCTGGGGTAGCTGGGGCTGTTCTCACAGCAGGCAGCTGCCCTGCGGGAAACTCTCAGGTTGGGTTTCTCCATACCCTGGCTCTCCTCCCGTTTGGCTCAACAATGTAATTCAGACTGGGGCAAGGAGGCCTGCGTGGGGCCAGGCTGTGAGGGGCTCATGGCATCTCCGACAGGAGAGAGCAGAGCAGATGTGTCCTTGCACTCACATGCTCTTCCTTGTGCTTCCTTGGGTTGGAAGGGGGCATCCCTTCTTTGCTGCACTTGTGGGAAAGGCACTGCTCCACGTTTGGGACTAGGAATGCTTGAGCCATGCTGGGAGCCTAGAAAGGCTGGTACTGGGGGAGAAATTTAGCTCCAAACTCTGAGTGTGGTTAATGGGCCCAAGGGCTACAAGCTGCCCCTTTGCATGCTGCCACCTTGTTCACATGCATGGCAGGGTGCCAAGAGGACAGAACTGTTGGTGGCACTGAGCCCATCTTTGTCCGAGTCCAGCATGTCTCCACGCTTCTCCAATTCTGGTGCCACCCCAGCTTCCCTAAGACATGCCCATCTCCCTCATCTGCTACTGCACAGGGGCTGCAGAGCTGGTGAGCACCTGGAGCTATGGCCCTGTGAAGTGGCTGTGCCAGGCTGGGTGTTGCTGGAAAGCAGGAGAGTACAGGCAGATGGGTGACTGGGGTTGTTCCACCTGGTTCCCTGAGGGCCATGGGGTGCAGGGGCTGAGAGCACACTGTGGGGGGTGGATATGGAGCTGTGCTAGCCAACATCAGGGCACTGACTCTGAAGGGCACAAGAGGAGCACAGGGCTACCCCCCAATTTTGGGTGCAGGCACTCCAAGTCCTGTGCCAGTGGGTCAGTGCCCTGTGGGTTGGATGTAGGGGGATACAGGCACAGCAACAAGTCCTTGCAGTCTGAGCCTTGCAAGAAGGACCAGTGTTGGGAAAGCACAGCCCCAGCACTGGGCACTACTGGAAGGCATTTGGGATGGCACCCCAGCTACTCCATGTTTCCAGCAACATGTGAGGTTCCCAAGAGTGGACAGACAATCCCTATGTGCCCTGGGGACAGTCAAATAGCCATGACTAAGGTGTCTCGCAAGAGCAGGGCCACAGCCTGGCCGGTGCTGTTCTGCCCTGCTGAGCCATACAGAACAGGGGGTGGCTGCTGTCTGGCCTGAGAGCCCACAGGGGTCTGGCAGTTGGGCTTGGCAGCTGCCTGCACACTGACGGCACCAGCTATTCCCAGCCCTGCATGACCGGTGCCTGTGCTGAGTCAGGGACCTGGGGCACAGCTGCCACCCCTGCACCCTGGCACAGAGCCCTTTGTTCCCAGGGACCCTGGGTCCCCTGCTGCACCCAAACCCCAACCCACCAGCTGCGGCATCCACTCCTCCAGGGCCCAGCTCCAGCACCTGGGTGACAGGCGCATCCAGTGATTTGTCAGCATAATTAAAGTCTCAGCAGCCTAATCAAAGCCTCATTGTCCAGTAGTATTTATAGACCCACTCACTGCCGTATGCTCCCTGTACAGCTGCGGGTGCAGTCACTGCCTGAGGTGCTGGTATTCCCTGGGGAGAAGAAGCTGTAGGAGCTGAGGGTCACTGCTCTTCCTTGCTATCACAGCTGTGCCTCTCCCTTACTTTCAAATTTCCTGGCTGGGGTTGTTTCCTAGGTGGTTGGGGGTGTTCTTGGACACTGCCAGAGTACTTTTTCCTGGTTTAAGGCACTGCTTCTTACCTGGGAGCAGCTACCTGGAAGCAGCAGTGCTCTAGTACCTGCTGGGCTGTGGGGCATCAGCGCTGGCAAGTTTTTCTGTTTTCCACCAACACCTTTTGAGCTCCGGCTTCCCGGTATCACAGATTAATATTTCATGAGTATGGCGGTGTGAACTCGACACTTAAGGAATGCAATGACCCAGCAGGAGACAGACACAGGTGCGCTCAGATGCGGGCAGGGGCACACACACCTTGCACACACGTGGGTATGGCTGGAGCCCACTCGGCGGGATCTGGGCGCAGAACGAGGGTCTGGCCTTGCTTCCGCCAGCCACCTTCTCTCTTCCCTCCCCAGCAGCTGCCAGCGTGGAGAAGGCAGAGCTATGGCATCGCTGCTGTGCAACGCCCGTGAGTGCCCCAGCGGAGGATGGGTGCAGGGCAGGGCATTGGGCCATCTGGATTTATGCCGAGGCAAATCTGGCTTCTGGGTTGAGCTCACCTTGCTGCACTCAGAAGCATACCTACCCCACCATGGGCATTGGGATTTGGGCTTGGAAGCACCAAGGTTGGATGGGAAGGGTTGATGGGCAATTACCCTGTGCACCTCCTGTGGTGAAGGGAGTTTGTTTCTGGTTCATCCCTTCTCCCTCATGGGTTGAGGGACCATGTGTGACCCCAGAGGTGAGAGAAGCAAAGTACCAGAACGCAGTGCCTGGATACCCCCACCCTCAGTGATGCAGCCCATGCTGCCCCCAGGCATCCAGCTCACAGACACGCTGGAGCAGATGCAGCAGGGGACTCTGATGCGCAAAGTCAAGTCCAAGAGCTGGAAGAAGCAGCGTTACTTCAAGCTGCAGGAAGACTGCATGACCATCTGGTACCAGTCCAAGAGGACAGGCAAAACTGAGTCTGCCTGTGAGTACCAGCTGCTGTGTGTTATCAGTAGGTTTCAGAGTAAACAGGGATGTGAAGGTATGGAGATTCTTGGGAGAGTCTCATGCTTGCTAAGAGCGCTGGGGAATTGAGGAAAGGCTCTGCATGCATGTGTGATCTTTTCTCACCCACACCTCTCCATGAAACATCCTCCCCCAGCAGGACCCGTGGGTCAAAAGGGCTGAGTAGAAATTGCAGCTGATACAAATGGAACCTCTGGAATGCCAGCACAGGAGTAAGCAGACAGAGGGGCAGATGGATGACTGGCTGACTTGATAGTTCAGTGGTTAATGGATAGATAACTAGCTCAATGGATGGATGGATGGATGGATGGATGGATGGATGGATGGAGTGAAGAAGGAATGACTGGAAGATGTCTGTGGGCGGTGCCCCTTGCCCTGTGGTCCTTGTCTCCTACAGACAGGCCTCCCCTCCCTCTGCCCCAGTCTCCATCAGCGATGTGGAGACGGTGCGGGAAGGGCACCAGTCGGAGGTGCTGCAGAGCGTGGCTGAGGAGTTCCCCCCCGAGCGCTGCTTCACCATTGTCTTCTACGGCCGTCGCGGCAACCTGGACCTCGTTGCTGGCTCGGCAGAGGAGGCACAGTGCTGGGTACAGGGCCTGCGTCAGCTCATCGAGGTGGCCACCACCATGGACCAAAGGGAGAAGATAGACCAATATCCTTCCAGAGAGCATCGCTCTGCCCCCCACACCCATTGCTGATCATCCCCCAGGCCCTGTATCTTCAGCCTTACCCCAGCATGTGTGTAGCTATTCTGGGTCCCACTATCTGCATCAGTGCAGGGCACAGGAAAAGGAAAAGGAGAAGATGCCCTCTGATACTACCCAGCCCCTTTTCTCATAGCCAAGGTCCTTTCCCTTAACATTTGCCCTCGTTTGCCGCACATGGATTCGTGACTGGTTCCAGAAAGCTGACAAGAATAAGGATGGGCGCATGAACTTCAAGGAGGTGCAGCGTCTCCTAAAGATGATGAACGTGGACATGAATGAGGATCATGCCCTGAGGCTCTTCCAGGTAAGCACTGCACCTGACAGCTTGGGGGAATTGGAGAGGGAGTGGAGGGGCTGGAACAAGCTGTAAAACACCTCCTTGCAAAAGGATCTGGTCACTTTTGTCCATCCATCCATCCATCCATCCATCCATCCATCCATCCATCCATCCATCCATCCATCCAATTTGTTCAGCCAACTACCTGTTTACCCAAACAAACACCCATTTGCTCATTTATTTGTTAAACGAACAAGCTCTTCCTTCCTCCCATTCATTTGTCCATCCAGCTGCTTATCTGTCTACCCAGCTAACCAGCCATCTGCTTTTTTATCCCTCCCTCCTATCCATCCATCCGTCCACCCAACCAGCCCTCCATTTGCCCATTCATCTATTCCCCCATCGATCAATGCCTGCCACTGCCACTGGCGTGGGGGTCTCTGTGCCCACTTTTGGGGTGGGAGAATCCTACCACAGCAGCTTTGGTGGCCAAGACACCCTGTTGTGCCCCATCTGGATGTTGAGCGAGCTCCCTTGCAAACAGGATGCTGACAAGTCAGAGTCGGGGACGCTGGAAGGGGAGGAGTTTGTGCTCTTCTACAAGGCTCTCACACAGCGTGAGGACGTGCTGAGCCTCTTCCAGGAATACTCTGAGGATGGAAAGAAGCTGACATTGCTGGAGCTGGTGGATTTCCTGCGGGAGGAGCAGCTGGAGGATGAGGGCACAGAAGAGCTGGCCATGGAGCTCATTGACAAATATGAACCATCGGAGACAGGTGAGAGCTGGCTCAGACATCAGATGTGCTCTACTTGGGGCAAGTAGGGGTCACAGACTCACAGGCCCCTGGCAGAAGCATTCCCAGCCCCATCCTGGTGCGAACGGAAGACTCACCAAGGTGTGATTTGGCTGCAGTTCGCCTTTATTTGGTCTCTTCCTGGACCATTTTGGTGTAGAAGGTTGCCCACCCATGGTGTGCAAGCACCAGCTGAGGGATCCACTGCCTGCCTTTCCAAAGTTACTGCCCTGCTTCATCTTTCTGTGTCCCAGACTCTGGCAGCAGCTATGGCCATCATTTAGGGATTCTGGGAGCCTCCAGCAGCCCTGTTTGCTCCCATTCTGCCTCTTCCACGTCTCTGGCTGTTGCTGAACCTCCCCCTGTGCCTGCAGCCCGGGCCCGCCATGTGCTGAGTGCTGATGGGTTCCTCATGTACCTCTGCTCCCTGGAGGGCTCCATCTTCAACCCCCAGCACCGGGGACTGTGGCAGGACATGAGCCAGCCACTCTGCCACTACTTCATCTCCTCCTCCCACAACACCTACCTGATAGAGGATCAGATCCGGGGCCACAGCAGCATCGAGGGCTACATCAGGTAAAGGGACTGCTCCCTTCCAACACCCTCCCACCCCAGAGTCATCTCCTGAGCAGCTCCATAGGGTAAACCCCAGAAGCTCCTTTGCTCCTCTGCAGTCCAGCACTCCTCTGGCCATGCCCTGCATGCAGCACCATCCCCACCTTTGGTGGGTGTCCCCTGGTCCCTCAGGGGTGACACCCACAGGCAGAGGGGAGGGCAGAGAGCTGGTGCCCTGGATGAGTGCAGGGTTCCAGGGGTGACAACCCACTCCCAGGGCTCTGAAACGAGGCTGCCGGTGCCTGGAGGTGGATTGCTGGGACGGGCCAAATGGGGAGCCCATGGTGTACCATGGCCACACCTTCACCTCCAAGATCCCCTTCCGGGAGGTGGTGAGCACCCTGGGGAAGTACGCCTTCAAGGTAAGGCACCCTTGCCCAGGTGCTGGTGGTTGTGGGTGGTCCTTGTGGGTGAGGATACATGGCAGTGGAGGGTCCCTGGAGTGGGAGTGGTGCTGAGGCTCACACACCTGGTGATGCAGCAGGACTGGTCACACTGCGGGGAGGAGGGTGGCTGTGTCACTTTCTGGGGGATAGCACTGGGGGGGTCTGACCTACAGCCTGCACTGTGCAGTGCCTGGGGTTGGGGGGTCATGCAGACATGGACTGTTGGGGGTGCAGGGGTGAGATGGCATGTGGGGGATACTGGGGGATTGGAGTGGTATGAAGGTCTCAGAGGAGAAACAGACACAAGGGCCTCCATCCTGGCACTGATCATGCCTGGATGAAGCCCTTGTGAGAGCTCACCAGCCCCACCAAGGCTTATTTCCAGGTGTGCATGTTGCTCCTCAGACCTCGGACTACCCAGTGATCCTGTCCCTAGAGAACCACTGCAGCATGGAGCAGCAGGAGGTCCTGGCCCAGCAGCTCAAGGACATCCTAGGGGAACAGCTCCTCACCACTACCATCGATGGGCATGTCCCCACCCAGCTCCCATCCCCAGAGGTACACAAAGAGCACAGCTGTGCAGGGCATCTCTGTCCTGCCTGAGTGCGGTCAGGAGGTGGATCTGCTGTTCAGAGAATAGGCCAACCTGTTCCAGCATTGTCCTGCTCCACTGGAGCATTTGAGGACACTGGGGGTGGATACTGTGTCCTCATGTTCACAGAAATGCCAAGTCCACAGGGTTGTCTCCCCATGTCCTGCAGAATCAGACAGCAGGGCAAAACCCTCCTACCCCATCCCCTTCTGAGTGCTGAAGGGAGCTGGTCGTGCTGGCCTCCAGCAGTGCAGGATCCCAGGGCACAAGCCTCATGGAGGCACTAGAGGTCAAGGTGCTTCTCTATCCCCAACCCCACAGGAGCTGAAGCACAAGATCTTGCTGAAGGGCAAGAAGATTGGGCGGCTGGAGGACACTCTGGACGGGCCAGGGGATGAGGCTCCTGATGTGTCTGACGATGACAATGGGGCAGAGGCAGAGGAGGAGAGGCGGAGGGCAAAGGTAAGTGGTCCAGGCTGGGGACCAGCTGGGAGAGCTGAGCCTCTGGACACAGCTATGAGCTGTGGTGGCATCTTACTGCATAGAGGAGAGACAGAGACTGCAGAGACATTACCGTGCAGGGAGGACAGCCTTTTCTGTCCCTGGCTATGCCAGCCCTCTCTTTGTTGTGGTGGCAACATATTGGAGGTCCCCTGCTTGCTCTATTTCTGGCAAGAAGACTGCTATAGTAGGGATGCTGCCACCCACCAGCACACCCCTGGCTGCTCTTACCTGCCCTGGCTCTGCAGCCCCTGGCCTGGGTGAGTGCTGGTGGATGGTGCTCCCATTAGGAGGGACCCAACAGGGCTCTGCCTTGCAGAAGGACAAGGAGACCTTGGCACAAGCATTGTCCGACTGTGTCATCTACTGCAAGAATGTGCCCTTCCGGGGCTTCCAGGAGGCCCGCAGCCATTCCCGGCCCTCTGAGATCTCCTCCCTCTCTGAAGCCAAGGCCAGGAAGCTCATCCGGGATGAAGGTGAGATGAGGGGGGCAGTGGCACAGGCCGACTGGGACAGAGTAGAGGGGGCAGATGGCTTCCTCATGGGTAGTGCCAAAGCCTCCTGACACTGGGGATCCCTCCCTGTCTGGGAGAAACTGGGCCCAGTGGGGCTGTACTGTGGGGTTTGGCTCTGGTAGGTGATGAGGTTATTGGCTTAGAAAACAACGCAGGACACCTGGATTCCTGAGCAGGGAGAGGGTTGGGAATTGGTGGGTGGGTGCATAGATGGATGGATGGATGGATGGATAGATAGATAGATAGATAGACAGATGAGACGATGGATGGATGGACACTACATGTGGGTGACTGTACAGGCCAGAGAATGACCCCACAAGTGGGCCTCCTGCTCTATCCCTAGGAAATGAGTTTGTTCGCCACAACGCCTGGCAGCTGACACGCATCTACCCCAGTGGAATGAGGACTGACTCCTCCAACTACAGCCCCCAGGAGATGTGGAATGTGGGATGCCAGATCGGTACGGCCGGGGTGCAGCAGGGCTGTGGGCTGGGGAGATGCCCTGAGTTCTGTGCTAAATGCCACCCTCAACCCCCATCTGGAGCCAGGTCAGGTTGCCAGCTCTTGCACTGCCCTGGGGGTCTTCAAGCATTATCACCTTATTCCCCTATGCAACTCCACATCTCTCTGGCTATGGGGACAGGCTGGTTTTCAGCTCAAAGCAGAATGTGGTATCTCCAAGCTGTTCTGAACCATTTTCCCTGCCACCTCCCTCCAGTGGCCTTGAACTTCCAGACAGCTGGCATGGAGATGGACCTGTGTGATGGGCTCTTCAGCCAGAACGGCTGCTGTGGCTACGTGCTCAAACCACCCTTCATGAGGGATGAGGAGACTCTCTTCAACCCCAGTGACCCCAGCAGCCGGGAAGGGCCTGGCCCCATCACCCTGACAATCCAGGTACAGGGGTGTGGAGAGACCCTGGGGAAGCTGTGACAGTGTCCTGGTGCTCTGTTGGTCCCAGACAGATGGGGACACTGTTGGGCAGTGTGCTGGAGCCAAGGGGCCTCACGAAAGACAGATTTGGCCCTGCAGGTAATCAGTGGGCAGCAGCTGCCCAAAGTGGCCAACAGCAAGGAGGGAGCCATCATTGACCCACTGGTGCGTGTGGAGATCTATGGGGTCCCCGCGGACCAGGCGCACCAGGAGACCAAGTACATCGAGAACAATGGTGAGACCCACAGCAGCACCATGGCCCCTGCTGTGCCCAGGCACAGCCCCTGGTGTCCTTCACGCTCTCAGCACCTGCTCTCTCTCCCCAGGGTTTAACCCCCGCTGGGATGAGACACTGCAGTTTCAGCTCCATGTGCCCGAGCTGGCCCTCATTCGCTTTGTGGTGGAGGATTATGACAAGACTTCCAGGAATGATTTTGTGGGTCAGTTCACCCTAGCATTTGCCAACATCAAACCTGGTGAGTGGCTCCTGCCCAGTGGTTTTGGGTGCCCAGAACAGCCCTGCAAGCATGTCTGGGACTCAGCTGGGTACTAGAGAGGAGGGTGGGATTCCAGTTAGCCAGAACCTTGCTGTCCTTCCTGCAGGATATCGGCACATCCATCTCCTCTCAAAGGATGGCACCAGCATCCCACCCTCTTCGCTCTTTGTCCACATCCGCATCACTGAGCCACCTGGCCCTGAGCAGGACTGAGCTCATGGGGTGAGCAGCACCCAGATGGAAGCCATAGAGCCAGCTCCAAGCAGCTGGGGCCACAGAGCCAACCAACTTGCCCTCTTGTTGACCTGTTTCTGTCATCCCTGTGTCATTGTTGCTGCTGTGATTCCCTTTGCAGTAGCCTCTGAGGGCTAGGAAAAAGGACTGACCTTCCCTTTTCCAGGTTCAGGATGTTGCTGCCCATGCATGAGTGTGGGGTCTATGCCAGTGCAGCTCCCTGCACCCTCCACAGGCATCCTGCCCTGGCCCATGGTCAGAGCTTGACTGTGGGGAGGAGGAGAGATGGTGTGTGGCCCAGCTCTGCTGCAGGGGCTGGTCCCCTCCCAGTCAGGGGAGCAAGGCTGGAGCTGAGCAAACCCCAGGGCTGGGCACAGCTGGGAGTGGCGTTGGTCCTCACTGCCCCCTAACCCTGCAGAGCCCCATCACACCCCTTGGCCCCTACAGCCCCAAATTAACCCTTATCCCATCCTTTCTCTGTAAGCAACTTAATAAATTGTTCAGTGACAAACAGGTTCGGGTCTGGGTGCAGTGGTGCTGGGGAGAGATGGGCAGCTGAGCTTGGGTTTGAGTTCCCTCCCTGTGGGCACCTGGCCCACTGTTCACACAGGGGTTCCAAGCAGCACAAAGAAACGATATTAAAAGGAACTGAGCAATTCCTTTTATACAGTTGTGTATTTTACAACCCATATACATATATGCCTGTATATACACACACATACATCTCTGTGCCACCAGCGCCTTAAAGCAATTGGGATTCAGCCTCACTGTGCCTTGCCATCCTTCTCTGCAGGGCACTCTCCTTCTTGCTCCATCCTGGGGGCCCCCTTGGCCTGGCTCTCCTTCTGCACGGTGTGAAGGTGGACGGTGTGTGTGCTGGGGTCCTTTCCTACCCCCTGGCTAGGGTCAACAGCCCTGTGCTCAGGGTGATGCCGCTGGATGTGTTTGATGACCTGGAACTTCTGCTTGGCCTTGTAGGGGCAGTAGCGGCAGAAGAAGGGGTGCTCGTTGGTGTGAGTCAGGTAGTGGTGGCGCAGGCCAGCTGCCCAGCGGAAAGCCCGCCCGCAGGCGTTGCACACATAGGGCTTCTCCTCGCTGTGCTTCTTCAGGTGGGTCTTGAGGAGAAAGCGCGTCTTGAAGGCCTTGCCACACTGCTCGCAGATGAAGGAACGGGCCTCCTGATGCCGTGTCTCCTTGTGCACCCGCAGGGCGTCCGCGCGGTTGGTGCAGTACTCACACTCATCGCACCGGTATGGCTTCAGGCCTGTGGAACAGGGAAAGGGATGGCACCGGGATGGGGGCACCGTGCTCTCCAGTTCACGGGTCTCACCATCCCTGTGACAGAGCATCAGTCCCCAGCGACTTCCCCCCTACATCCCATTTTGTTAGCAGGCACACCAAGTTCCCCATTTCCAAGGCACCACATAGTGCCTGGGGTCTGTGCCACTCACACTTCCCTCCCACCTGAGAGCACTGCCCCCACCCCAGTAGCACAGGGTAATGTGCTGCCCCTAAATGTCCTCCTCTGTTTCTAGCTGGGCCACTAGCAGAAAAGAAGCATGGAGCAGCCCCAACACCCTCCCCAGTGCTCAGCAGCTTGCCCTCAGTGGGCAGCACTCACCTGTGTGCTTTGTCATGTGGTACTTGAGCTGGTTCACCCACTTGCATTTGTAGCCGCAGTCAGGGCAGAGGTATTTCCTCTCCTCCTTGTGGATCCGCATGTGATACTGGGCAGGAGGATAGGGTCAGGATGAGACCATGTCCCCAGCCCTGGGGATGTGCAGGGTTTTGGGGTGGCAGTGAGAGGCTCAAAGACAGTTCTGACATCTCCAGCTGCATGGGGCAAGGAGGGCTGTGTGCTTGCTTGGCAGGCTATGGGCAAGGGGGATCCACACCAGACTCAGCCTGAGAACTCCTGTACTGCTGAGCTGCTCTGTCCCAGCCTGTGGATGGCAGAGGCTTTGCTCCCCAGTTTGATATGCAAGGCAGAGTCAAATTAAAAATCCAGCCCAACATAGCTGAGCACATTGCACAGCCTGTCCCAGGTGGCCCCAGGAGACTCCAGCTCAGCCTGGCCATTAAAAAAGTCAATACTTCTTTTAGCAAAACCAGACTATTTCTCCCTCCATTACCCTATGCCTCCATCACCCACACATTTCCTGTTCTAGGAAAAGCCCTTCACCATGCATCAGGATGCTAATCACCTACAGCAACGAGGGCAGGGTCATACTCTGCTTCCAAGAAAGCCAGAGGTTTCCCTGCATCCTGTCTAACTGGCACCACAGAGTATGCTGAAGCCAGCAAGCAGCCAAACTTGGCTTTGAATGGTGCAAGGCTACATCCAGAGAAAGCCAGAGATGTCAGCAAGAAAAGAAGTGAACTTAGACGGCTGCCACTTTCTTGCTTTTTTAAAAGTCTCCCTTGCCCTTAAACTGCTTGACTCCTATTTCTGTTCAGTATGAGCCACTGAACACTGAGGATGAAACCTCCCCTTGGGAACTTCTTCCCCAAATCCCTGTGGCTGGATGCCCCTCCAAGCAATGCAGATGGAGCACGATACATTCCCAAGCAGAGCTCTTACCTTGAGACGTGAGGGGTCAGCACAGGCATATTTACAGAGGTGGCACTTGTAGGGCTTCTCACCAGTGTGGATGCGGATGTGCCACGTGATCTTTTGCCTATTCTTGGTGGTGTACTCACAGTCTGAGCACTTGTACACGCGGGTGCCCCCATGGCCCTTCATGTGCTGGTCAAACACAAGCTGGTGCCGGCAGGCAAAGTCACAGAAAGGGCAGTGCAGGGGTTTGTCCTGGGGGGCAGCCGGCTCGTGGCTCTCTATGTAATGCCGCACCAGCTGCTGCCGCTCCTTGGCTGCAAAGCTACACAGCTCACAGCGGTGGCTGAAATGCTGGGTTTTGTGCTCCTCCAGTGCCTCCCGGGTGGCAAAGGTCTCCTTGCAGGTGCTGCACTCCAAGTGTGGGTGCTGCTTCTGCACATGGCACTTGAGCGTGGCCTCACTGTGACACATGAACTCACAGTGTGGGCAGCTGTAGGAAACCTTCTCCTCGTGCCGTCGCAGCACGTGCTGCTTGAGGGCCGTCTCAGAACTGAAGCGAGCCTCACAGCGGGAGCAGCCAAAGTTGAGCTCGCCGTGGTGGCAGCTGTTGACGTGGCGGGTGATGTCATTCTGCAGGTAGCTGCTGTAGTCACAGAGCGGGCAGAAATGGGTGGGTGTCTTCTCATGCACGCGCAGGCGGTGGATGCGCAGCTTGGAGTTGGTGCCGAAGGTCTGGCTGCAGATACCGCAGGCGATGCGCCCCACGCCGGTGTGCAGGGACTGGTGGGCCTCCAGGCGGTAGCGTCGCGTGGTGCTGAACTCACAGTAGCGGCACTTGTGCGGCTTCACCCCCTCGTGCTTGATGCGGATGTGCTGCCGCAGGCACCGGGCCTGCTTGCAGGTGAACTCACACTGGCGGCACTGCAGCTGTGGCCGCTTGCTGTAATGTTTGCGGTGCAGCCTACGGTGCAGCCGCAGGGCTTTGGCCACCTTGGAGGTGAAGGGGCAGGAGGTGCAGCGAAACTCACCCAGGGTCACGCAGCCCCTCTTCTTGTGAGTCTTCATGGCCCGTTCCTGGTGGCAGGTGAAGGGGCAGGTGGGGCAGGAGAAACGCCTCCTTTTGGGCAGGGTTGCAGGTTTTGGTGGGGCTGCATCCAGTGGGAGCTCACTGGTCTGGTCTTTCTTAACACTGAGTGGGTCCCCCTCAGGGAGTTCGGTCCTTTGGGGTTCGTCCTCGGGATGCACAATGTGCTTTTCAGCACAATGGCTCTTGAGGGCCCGCCTGGAGCGGAAGGTTTCAGGGCACTGGGAGCACCAGAACTGCTCCAGGTTCCGGCAGCCATCCTCCACATGGGAGGTGATGGTGGTGACACGGGAGCACACAAAGGAGCAGGCATTGCAGTGCAGTTTCCCTCCCTCCAGTCGGTATTTCTCTGAGGGTTTCCCAGGCTGGGAGGCACCAGCAGCTCCACCTGGCTCAGTGCCACCACGTTGCTGGGGAGGCTCTTCTGCCACCTCTGTGCTATCACCCAGAAGGGATTTCCCAGAGGCATGACAGCTTGATATCTGTGCCCCAGCCAAAGGAATGCCTGCTGCTTGTGTTTTATCAGGTAGCAGGTCAGCTTCCCAAGGGCTCTCAGCATGCCCAGATTCCTCTGAGCCTCCCTTCTTGCCCTCTGCTGTTTCTGTACCATTATCACCAGCCTGGTCAGCAGACTGGGACAGTCCAGGTGCCTCCTGATTGGTTGGTTTAAGGATCTTGTTGTTCTTCAGGAGAACAGGGCACTTCTTTAGAAGGTGGGTGTTGAGTCCCCTCTGCTGCTTAAAGCTGGCGCCACACTCACGGCACACGAGCGGGGCCCGGCGGCTCTGGCAGCTGGCTTTGGAGTGCAGGGACATGGATTTCTCCTTCCGTGTGATGTACGAGCACTTCTCACACTTAAAGACCTGGCTCTCCGACTGCACCACCAGCATCTGCACCCTGCCCTCGAGCACAAGCGTCTCTGCCTGCTCTTTGTCCTGCTTCCGCAGAGCCTTCAGCACTGACTCTGAGCTGCCGCCAGCATTGTCACCGGAGGCGGGTGCATCCTCTGGGACAGGCAGGTGGCCCTGTTCAGGTGTCTTCAGCATGCTGAGCCAGGCCTCTGGTAGCTTGGCTTGGCTGGTCTCTCTCTCCTCAGTGTCTGCCATGACCTTGTGGTGGTCTGAGCACGACCCCTCAAGGTGGCCCAATTCCTCCTTTAGGGTGTCTTTTCCACGGTTGTCTCCTGCCACTACACTGCCCTTCTCCACCTTCTCTTCTTGTACATCTACCTCTTCCCCAAAGTCTGGGATGTCTTCGAGTGTATTGCCACTGTCCTCCAAGCCAAGGCCATCCTGGGAGCCCAGCATCTCATAGGCTGCACGAGGCTCCTTGCAGGACAGCATTTCCACGCTCTCTGGCTGGGTCACACAGGCTTCTCCAGTCAAGTTCTCCAGGAGAGGGTCAGACGAGACATTCAGTGCCTCCAAGTGCAAGGTGCAGCTCTCTGCCACATCTTCAGAAACAGTGAACTCAGTAGAGTCTGTGGCAGCATTTCCTTGCATGCAGTCTTCTTCCAGGACATTGCCAGCAATAGGACAGCTCTGCTCCCCTTTGCCTTGCTCTGCCTCACTGCTGCTCTCTGGTGGAGCAGCATCCTGCTCAAGGAGGGGCACCATAAACACTTGCTGGTAGCCCTCGTCTCCCTGGGACTCCACCTGGGATGGCTTCTCCTTCATCCACTGCTCCTTGCCAGTGAGGGGGGAACTGGCATCCACATGCAGGGCTGCACCAACCTCATAGCCAAAGAGTGCCTCAGATGAGCTGATCTCCAGTTCCTTGCTGGCATAATTTTCCAGCCAGTCCTTGTCACCAGGAACGTAGCCATGAATCTTGCGCTTATGGAAGAAGAGGCTGGTGTTACTGAAGGTGCAGTACGAACAGAGGGCACAGCGAAACTCCTTCTGCTTGGTGTGCTTGCAGTTCTCATGATTCAGCAGCGCCTGCTTGTACTTGGTCTGGTAGGTGCAGTACTGGCACTGGAAGATAGGTACCTGGTAGTTCTGCAAGTGCTTCGCCTGCATGTGCTTCTGCAGCTCGTACTTGCGCTTGCAGGCGAAGCCACACACCTCGCAGATCAGACTTTTACCCTGGTGCCGCAGCTTGTGGCTGCTCAGCTGGTCAGCACGGTGACACCGGTACGAGCACTGGTTACACTGGTACCTGCAGGAACAAGCAGAATCGGTCAGGCAGCACAAGGAATTGGGGCAGGCTGAGCTTCATCAGGCACGCTGAGCTCTCCTCCCCATCCCAGACAAACAGGGAAGGGGTACTGCTTGGTTTGTGAGATCTGATCTTTGCCATCCAGACAGCTCCTACCACAGGCAATTCCTCCCTGCTGCAGCCCTTGGTACTGCTGGTTCTTTGCACCCCCAGCCTGGGGACTGGAGATAGTCACTGTATGGAATACTCAGGGAATCTGTGTCAGACACACACTCTCACATGTGCATGCCAACAGCATTTCCAGCATTCCTGGAGGCAGACTAGACCCCAAAGAGGTGATTATCTGGCAGTCCTGAACAGGCCTTGACCCACAAACATCAGCAGAGCAATGAACCTAAGCTCACAGTTGCACCTCTGAGGTAATATACCTCCTTGGTGGCACAGAGACACCAAAAATAGCTTTGCCTCCACAGCACCACACTGTAAGTTCAAAAAAGAAATTTCTTACGTACCAGAGAGGGTAGAACAGGCATGAAAAAGTCTGGCACACAGTGCAGCCAGAAGCAGACCCCTGAAGCAGGATGTGGGGAGCCCTGACTATGCTGCTAGGCCAGTGGAGCAGGGGTCTTACCGGAGATCGCCAGTGTGCTTGCGCATGTGGACGTTCAGGTAGTGCTTCCACTTGGTGATATACCCGCACTCAGTGCACATGAAGTTCTTGTCATTGGAGTGGGTCAGCATGTGCTTGGACAGGTAGCTCACATCCCGGCACGTGAAGTCGCAGAGCTCACATTTGTGAGGTTTCTCTCCTACATGCAACACACAAATGCCTTCAGCGTGACAGCCAGATAAAGCAACATGGCAGGGAAACCAGCTCAGCAGGGAGCATACAACAACTTCAAGCAAGTGATCCTGAGCTGGTAAAGCTGCTGGTGGGACCCAGGAACCCTGACCTAGCCCTCCCTGCCCACCCAGAGGCAGGAGAAGACACCTTCCCCATCCCAGCTCAGCTTTTGGGACCCCACAGGGGACACCCACCAGTGTGCAACAGCATGTGCCGGATGAGCACCCGCTTGTGCGCTGTGGCGAAGGCACACTCAGTGCACTTATGGATCTTCTCATTGGCATGCATCTTGCCCACATGGTCATGAAACTCCACAGGGTTGAAAGTGGCATATGGACAGAAACTGCACTGGAGCTGCTCACTGCCTGGGTGGCCCTGCTTCTTGTGCTTGCGGAAAACGTGCTTGTTGGAGCAGATGAAGTCACACTGCTGGCAGTGGAAGGCGTAGTGGGTTTTCCGGTGAGCCTCCATGGCCTCAGCCGTGCCGAAGAGCAGCGAGCAGGCATGGTACTTGCACTCCACCGCCTTGATGCCATGAGCATCCTTGAGGTGACGGACAAACTCCTTACGGTCCTCTGCACAGTAGTTGCAGTCCCCGTGGAAGCAGCTCAGCCTCTTGGGCTCAGCTTTGTGAGTCTTCAAGTGCTCCTTGAGGGCCTGGCTGAGCCGAAACTTCTCCTCACAGACGGGGCAGGAGTAAACATCGGAGTAGAAGTTGGAGATGTCCTCGTGCATGCTGGCCATGTGGCGGTTGAGAGCATTCTTCTCCACTGAGCTGTAGTGACAGAGTGGGCAGCGATGAGCCTTCTCGCCTGTCTCCCGCATCATGTGGATTTTCAGCTTGCTTTTGCTGGTGAAGTACTTGTGGCAGTTGGGGCACTGCAGGCTGGGGTCAGGAAAGTGCAGGTGGAGGTGCTCTACCAGGTGGGTCCGCTTTTTGAAGCACCGCTTGCATTCGGGGCACATGTGGGTTTTGTAGAGGTACTCGGAGCCTTCTGCTACATCCCCTGGGGGAACAAAGGAGGGGGAGCAGTTAATAGGGAAAAGATGGAGAGCACAGGCAGATGTTCTGTCCCTGATCCAGTTGTGCCAGGATGAGGATTTATACACATGTGCAGTCACACAGCCACCACCTACTCAGAGGGACTGTCCTCACCCCAAGCCACCAGGACACTTCAGGTGAGTTCTTTCCAACTCAACACTAAGCAAAGCACAGCCTACATCAGGCCTGCTCATGTGCCCCTGGTCCCCAAAGCCAGGCAGACCTTTGCCTAAACCTGGCAGCATGCATGAACAGGAAAAGAAGAGATGTATTTTCTTGGGCAGAGGCTGGGGGAACAAGTGCACTGGTACACACAGGAGATGTGAGGCCACCCACCAACCTGGGCCACATTTCCCTGCCAGCCCTGAGGATGTGGTGCTTGTTCACAAAGCCTGAACAGCTCCTGGTAAGGCCCTGCATCCTACCTTTGAAGTGCTGCGCCTGTGGCACTCCAACTTTTTTGGGAGCTGCCTTCCCATCCTCTTTGGCCTCGGCTTCACAGAAGCTCTTGCCATCCTCCTCTGGTGACTCATCCCCACTGCTGTCTGAGTCCTCTTCTCCAGCTGATGCTCTCTGTCCCTTCAAGGAGGTGTCCCCAGTACCTGCAGGCTTTGCTGGCCTCGCTTCTGCTGTGCTGTTCCAGCCAGGGTGGCAATCACCTGGCTCCTCCTGTCCTTCTGATGCTGCTTCAGTGGGGAAAGACAAGATCATCATGTTCCATGCAAGAGGAAGCCACCCTCACACACCCACAGACATGCAGAAAAAACACCTGGCTAAGATGAAGGGCACAAACTGTGCTGCAGGAGGCACAAATGCAGGGTTCCCAGCCCTCCAACTTCCCCCCCACTCCTCCAGCTGTAACTGGGATGCACAGATACCGCCAGCCTCTGCAGCACCCACAGGTCCCAACCCCCCACCCAGCCATACCAGATGGAAGGATGCAGCACTTGTCAAAGCTGTGAGAGTTGCCTGTTGTGGGCATCTCAGAAGGGGACTCTGTGATGTGACCCTTCCTGTGTTGCCAAAAGAGCTTGGCATTGGCTGTGATGAAGTCGCAGTGGGCGCAGTGGAAGGGGAAGTGTGTCCGGTGGTGCTGCTCCATGGCCTGGCGGCTGGGGAAGAGCAGCGGGCAGGCCCGGCAGGCGCAGGACACGGGGGAGGCCCCATGCAGGTGGCGCAAGTGAATGCGCAGCTGCTTGCGGTCCTCTGCGGTGAACTGGCAGCCCTGCTCAGGACAGGGCAGGGCTCCCGATGGGGCACGGTGGGTCTTAAAGTGCTCCTTGAGTTGGCCAGGCTGCAAAAATGCCTCCTGGCAGACAGGGCATAGCAGGCACTCGGGAGTACAGCCCTCCTGTGTGCTGCCTCCGGGTAGCTCTGAGCCCCTGGGATCACTCTGGCTCTCGCTGGCAGCAGCCAACAGTGCCCCTGGGAGTTCCAGGTGCTCTTGGGGGGGCAGCAGCAGGCATTGGTGCTGGGACAGCAGGGAGGCCTCTGAGAAACTCTGGCCACACCTCTCGCAGAAGTACAGCTCCACCACTTTGACCAGAACCTCTGCAGAGAGCAAGGGATGAGTGTTAGAAGGAGCTTTTTCCAGGCCCAGATCTTGGGACTGGTGGTTCAGCTCCAGCTCTGGACAAGGAGAACACATCCCTCTTGCCACAAATTACATTTTGGGAACCACATCCCCCATAAGAGGGGAAATACCATCACATAGGTGGCCATGATAACCAGTTCTGTCCCTTTGCACTTTTGAAGCATGCCGAGATGAGAGGCTGGCTTGCTCCCATTCCTGTTAGGATGTCCAGTGCCCACACTGGACCCACGTGGGAAGCATGGGGGGTAGCAGTTCAGGTGGAGATCTCTGCCTGGTCCCTACTGACAGCCTGGAGCAACCCCCTCACACAGCATGCAGCTCCCACAGTCACACTCCCCATCCACACATCCAGCTGGTGCCAGGTCTGTGCTCAATGGTGGCACCAGACTCATGATGCAGGGTCAGAGATCTGAGGGCACCTGGGACAGGGACACTGGCAGGCCCCTCTAGTTCTGCTGACTGCAGTGGGGCCCATTCTGCACTCCCTGCACCCCATACCTGTGGCACTGGCCGCGTTGCTCAGTGTCACATTGCCAGCCACTGCCTCGATGAATATTTCCACATTGCTTCCTTCAGCGTGAGCCCCTTCCCCAGGCACCGATGCCTCTGCCAGCAGCAAGTCCTGGCTGGCAGCCAGCGGGGGTGTCCCAGCCAGACTAGCGCTGGCCACACCAGGGCTTCCCACGGCTCCCACCTCTCCTGGTGCGGGCAGGAGCAGCTCCGAGCACAGGGTCTCCATCTCCCTGCTGGCACCCTCTGATACAGTCACTGCTGCGCTCATTGCCACTGGGCACTGCCTTGGCGCTGGGCTGGATGACCTCTCAATCTGAAACAGAAGAAAGCACTTCAAATTAGGGACATCCCAGAGCCCAAGAGGATTTTGGGGAGCAGCCAGTCTCGAGGCAGGGTGTTTCAATGCTCGCTCCTTTCTGCTGTGCCCCAAGCAGGCTATTGGCAAGCCCTCTGTCACAGGGCAGACAAGAGTGCAAGGACACCTGTACGTTCTCCCGAGCCCAACATCCAGGGCTTGCTCCCTGGCTCCAGCTGGGCCGGCCCCCGAGCCCACCCTCAGAGCCATGCCCAGCCGGCAGCCAGCAGGTGCCCCCACGAGTCCCGCCGGGCCAGGCTCCCCCCAGCCCCTCGCCTTTCACCTCGGGCTGTCCCCGGCACCCTCAGCCCCTCACCCCAGGCTGTTCCCGGCCCTCCCAGCCCCTCACTCCTCACGCCGAGCTGTCCGCGGGTGTCCCCAGCCTCTCGCCCCTTACCCGGAGCTGTCACCGAAGTCCCCTCAGCCCGGGCTGTCCCCGCCGCCCCGGGCCCTTCTGCCCAGGCACATCTCGGTGGTGGTGTCGGGCGGCGGAGCGCCGCCCTTTGTGCCTCTCGCGCAGCCGCTCTGCCCGGCCCGGCCGGCCCCGCTCTATGGTGCGGCCGGAAGCGGCACGGGCGGGAGCGGAAGCGGCACGGTGCAGGTGAGCGGCAGCGGCGGCGGCACTGGCTGCAGCGGGGGCGAGGGAGGAGCGGGATCCTCCGCGGAGTGGCCGGGGCTGGGCCTCTGCTGCGGGGAAGGCTGGTGGGGATCCGGGTCTTTTGCAGGGGAGGGTGGGGCTCTTGTAGGGGGAGGCTGCGGGACCCTGCCCGAGGGACGCTGTGCCGGGTAAAGACGAAGGTCACACCTTATTCTAGTGGAGGTGGGATTCTGTACCTCAGAGAGCAGAGCGTGTCTGTGTGTTTGGGGGGAAAGTTCCCACTCGATCCCAGTGAAAGGCCTGCGGAGGGAGGTGGAGAAGCTTCAGACCCCCGCAGCATGCGGCTGTAATCTAGACATTGAGGTGAGCTTTCTACCACCGTCGTGTCCCCGTTTTCAACAGCAAAGACCCGGCTCTTGGCTCAGCCTGGGGATGTGCTTCAGCTTTTCCAAACGATAAACCTTAAATAATTGCAGTGCTCATGATTTCTGGCTGTTCAGATAATAAAACCTTGTAAAACTCTGGCCTTGTTGTCTTGACTGAAGAAGCTACAGATGCTCCTGTGCTACTTCAAGAGCCTCCTGGCCCCCTCCTGTTTGGCTCACCCAGTGGCCTGCAGAGAGGGAGAAGGTTCCTGCAGCCAGCAGAAACACTTGGTAATAAGCACAGATGTGGGAAATCCAAACGTGCCAGACACCCCTTCACCTTAAGGCCTAGCCATGATAAAGGGCAGAGAACTGTGGCTGATCTGTTGTGTTCCTTCCTACCATTCAGTCTTTCCTCACAGGTTTGTTGCCGGAGTGCAAAAACAATGCTGTGGAAAGGAGCTGCATAACCTCCCACAATGCCCCTTTCTGACTTTGTCTTAGCACTGAAGGACAACCCGTATTTCGGGGCTGGGTTTGGCCTCGTCGGGGTGGGCACAGTCCTGGCAGCAGCCCGTAAGGGGGCCCAGTTTGGCCTGGTGGCTTTCAGGCGCCACTATATGATCACCTTGGAGGTGCCCAGCAAGGATAAGAGCTACCAATGGCTGCTGAACTGGGTCTCCCACCACGCCAAGCATACACAGCACCTCAGTGTTGAGACATCATACCTGCAGCATGAAAGCGGGCGTGTCAGCACCAAGTTCGACTTTGTCCCCAGCCTCGGGAATCATTTCATCTGGTAAGGGAGGGTAGGGGAATTGGGGATTGAACCTCACTTTTGCAAGTTGGGGGGCCTGTAGAGCAGTGGAGAGGGTCCTTGTTCTTCCTCTCTAGGTCTGGGTTAGGGCAGGAGATAAGGAGTAGCAAGAGCAGCCTGTACTCAGCAGTGTGAAATGATTTCCTCACATGAGATGAGTATTCTTGATGCACGAACCAGCTGAGGTGCAGCTGAGTGGTGCTGGATCACTGTACACCCACCTGTCTCCCTGCCCCAGGTACCGCAGGAAGTGGATTCGCATCGAGCGCAGCCGGGAGACACAGATGCTTGACCTGAACACAGGGACCCCCTGGGAGTCTGTCACCTTCACTGCACTGGGCACTGACCGGGAGATCTTCTTCAATATCCTTCAGGAAGGTCTGTAGGGGACCTGTGTGGGGTCCTGCTGGGAACAGCCTGCTCCCTGGAGATGCCCAGGGCTTCAAGGGAGATCCTCTTCCCTGGCAGCTGTTCCCTGTGCCTCTTTCTGCAGCCCGGGAGCTGGCGCTGCAGCAGCAGGAGGGGAAGACCATCATGTACACAGCCGTGGGAGCAGAGTGGCGCCAGTTTGGCTTCCCCCGCCGCCGCCGGCCCCTCAGCTCCGTGGTGCTGGAGGAAGGCGTGTCAGAGAGACTGGTTCAGGACGTGAAGGAGTTCATCAACAACTCCAAGTGGTACAATGAAAGAGGCAAGACTCTGGTGTGGTGTGCTCTGTATGGGGTGGGGCAGGATGTTCATGGTCCTCACTGGAATTGGCTGTGGAGATTTTTCCCTGCTGCTTACCTTCCCCAGGTGTATTCTCTTTGCGTGCTCAGCACAGCACCACAGCTTGGAGGGAAGGAGCACAGAGCAAGCCAGGTGGTTACCCTAAAAAAACCCTGTCTTCTTAGGGATTCCCTACCGAAGAGGCTACCTGCTTTATGGTCCTCCTGGATGTGGGAAAAGCAGCTTCATGTGAGTATTGTCAGCTCTCTGCTCTGAGCCACAGCAGTCTTGGATGAGAGGGTGTGGATGAGTTTGGGTTTGGAATACTAGAGTGGGCTGTGCCTTATGTGTGGTGCCTATTGTAAGCATTTGCATTGCTGGCACTGGGACAGGTGAGGGTGACAAGCCCTTTGTGCCCTTGTTTTGCACAGTGCTGCATGGTATGGGTGGGCTGAACAGGGGCTTCTGCCTGCCACTTAGATCTGATTCTTGCTGGGAAAGGACTCCTCTGCCCTCTCCCTTACTGCTAAGGGGAGAAATCTGGTTTTTCCTTGACTGTGGGCTTTCCCACTGTGATTCATCCTTGTGTTTTGTGTCCTTTCCAGCACAGCCCTGGCTGGGGAACTGGAGTATAGTATCTGCCTGCTGAGCCTCAGTGACCACAGCCTCTCTGATGACCGGCTCAATCACCTCCTGAGTGTAGCACCACAGCAGAGCATCATCCTGCTGGAGGATGTGGACGCTGCCTTCGTCAGCCGGGACCTTGCTGCTGAGAGTGAGCACTGCCCCCGTTCCTGAGCCAGCAGCAGGAGGGAGGTTCTGTGGCTGTACCTGAAAAATGTTTGGGCTCTGGGCTGCTCAACTGCTCCAGCAGAAACAAGGAGTGGGGGAGTCTCTCAGGCCTCAGGGCCCAAACTGGAACTTGTCCAGTTTTGGCTAGACTGTAAAAGGGAATTTGGATCATTTATCCTTATCCTGCCCAGCTACTTGCAGGATGAGGGAGAAGGTGGCTTTCCTTCTCTTTTCTTTTGTGTTCCCATGGGTGTGTGCGGGCAGGGGAGGTGAAATATGCTGCCAGCCAGGCAGAGGGTCAGCCTCCAAGCAAGGAGCAAGTGGGGAGCTTGGCATAAGCCTCAGGTGATAGGAAGGTGACCCTGAGCCTTTGCAGGGTTAGTTGCCAGCAGTTACAATCTCAGACACCTCTGTTGGCAGACCCGGCTGTGTACCAAGGCATGGGGCGCCTGACCTTCAGTGGTCTCCTCAATGCACTGGATGGCGTGGCCTCCACAGAAGCCAGGATTGTCTTCATGACCACCAACTACGTGGACAGGTGAGAACTGCCCCTGCGAGGGAGCGGGGTGGGTAGCACAGGAAAACCTTGCTCCCTTTTGCTGGGCTTTGTTTATTGAATTCTCCAGCATAAAGACTAGGGGTTCAGATTTCCCACATCCTCCCTTGGGATGCAAATCCTTTGACTGCTGATCAGGATCTCTTTTGATGGAGCCTCAGATGCCTACTTGGTGTTCAGAACATGGTTGTGTCCTTCAGGAGTGGTACCGCCTTCCTGCCTGTGGGGAGCTGCCAGTTTTGGGGTTGTGTCCATGTTGTGAGTGAAGCGCTGGCCCCATGTGCAGCCCACTAGGTTGGTAGGATGCAGCTTGGGCTCACAGTGCCTGGACAGCTGCTGTGCTGTGGCAGGCTTCATTCACTCCAGACCGAGCTGGCCTAGAGGTTTGTTCAGAGGATGCTCATGGGACAGAGATAGTCAGAACTGTTTCCCAGGACATTCTTGTCATCCTTTGGAGTCAGTCCTTCCCCAGCTCTTGCCTTTCTTTTTGGGTTGATTTCTCCCCTCAGTCTCGCCAGGGATGAACCTGTTTGCCCCCTTCACCATCTCACAGTGCATGGCACTTTCCAGAAAGGACAGGGGCTGTGCTAATGTGGATAGGGGCTTCCTGCAAGGCCCACCCTAAACAGATGCTTTGATCAAGTCTTCCCACCCCACCCTTTGTCTCTTGCCAGGCTGGAC
Organism: Haemorhous mexicanus; assembly: GCF_027477595.1. Classification (NCBI taxonomy): domain Eukaryota; kingdom Metazoa; phylum Chordata; class Aves; order Passeriformes; family Fringillidae; genus Haemorhous; species Haemorhous mexicanus. The sequence continues at coordinate 15,431,432 of NC_082348.1, forward strand.
CCAGCCCTGGTGCGTCCTGGCCGTGTGGATGTGAAGCAGTACGTGGGCCATTGCTCCCACTGGCAGCTCGCCTGCATGTTCCAGCGCTTCTACCCCGAGCAGCCCCCGGCTGCAGCCCAGCGGTTTGCGGAGCAGGCACTGGCAGTCTCCAAACAGATCAGTGCTGCCCAGGTGCAAGGCCACTTCATGCTTTACAAGACAGACCCTGAAGGAGCCACTTCAAACATAAGCTCCAGCCTGCTGTGACCAGGGGCCAGCTTTCCCTCGTGACACTATCATGACTGGGACAAAGATTTGACGATCATGCCATGAAGCTGCCCACCTGCACAGGCCAGGTTTCTGTTCACCTCTACCTCTCCTATGCCTTGGTTTTGGAGAGTCAGAGCTGCCAGCCTCGCAGCAAGGGAAGGAATCTGGCTCTTGTTGCTCCCCAGACTTGGGTGCTACTGCACCAGCCCTGCTCACCAGTGTGTGCCTCATGTTGGGATTGCTGTAAGCTACCAAGGCTCCTGGTGTGAATCCCCTTCCTTATGGGTCAGCCTGGAGGTGCCCCAGAAGGGCATTTCCTTTGGGCAGGACATTGGGGTTCTACACTGCTAAAAGTGTCTGTTTTTTTTAAAGGACAGTGGTCTCGCTGGTTTGTGAATATCCTCTGTGAAGTGCACAACACAACTCTTGACTCTTTGGTTCATTTTTCTGTTAGTTGTCCCTCTATCCAGCTGCTGGTCCTGACCAGGGCCTGGAAAGGCCAGTAATGCAAATCCAGAGTGTTTCTGAAAAAAAGCAGCTCCTAAGAGACAACTCGTTGTCCCTTGGGCTCCAGGCTGGCACCACTGGTCCTGCTGAGTTATGATGCCAAGGCACATATCTGCTTGGATATTGTTGCTAGATGGGCATGACTGTCCTTCCCAACAAAGGAGGTGTGGGGCCCTGGAGCTGTATGAGGGCAGATGAGAGGCCTTGGCCAGTTACTGCATATCTTCCCAAGAGCTCTTCCCTTCCAGTCCCTTTTTCACAATCCTGAGTAGTTTCCTCAGAGCCAGTCCTATGTTAATGTGGTCAGTTTTGGGGGTTGCATCACCTTGCTTGGGCTGGGGGAGTGGGTTTCAAGCCAAACCCAAATTGTAGGTCACTGCTTAGCCCTCCTCTTGCCTCTGTCCTGTGGGACCAAGAACACAGGGAAATACACAGGGGCACAGTCTATTGGCACCTGGATGGACTTTGGTGCAGACAGGCACTGCTTTAATGCAACCCCAGACTTCCACAAATGTTTTGCTAGTGACGGATTAGGATGCTGCTGGTTGGCATCTCAAACCCTTTGTTCGGCCATCCTGCAGAGGCTGGCTGCTCAGATCCTGCCTCTTCCCTCAAAGCTGGGGGTCAAAACTGGCCAGTGAGTGACTGGCAAATGTCCCACAGCAGTCTGGGAGGATGGGGAATGTTTGGGGGGGAGCCAGAGGGACCCGATGCCACCACACGCAATATCTCTTGCTGCTTGCTTTTAATAGTGTTAATGCTACAGATGCTGCCAGTGCCTTTCTGCCTGGCCTGAGGGCTTTTGCCAGTTAAGCCTCACAACAGCCTTGTGAGGTAGGTGAGTGACACAGGTGGACACCAAGCAAGGGGACCCAGGTCTGCGTGCAAGCTCTCTTCCTCCCCTCTGACTGGGAGGTTTGGTTTGTTAGTCCCAAATTCTTTTCCACATACTGTTGCAAAATGCCCTCTGCTCCAGGCTGACAGCAGTGAGTCAGAGAGGACCCTTACTAAAGCACTATTCCCAGGGAAAAATCCCTTCCCACTAACACATCTGGCACTTGATTGAAGTAATCCAAGTCCTTACTCTGATTTCCATGGCTGAATTCCCATGCTCCAAACATGCCACAGCAATGTTTCTGCTGAGAGTAATCCTGGCTCACCAGAGGAAGCCAAGCTTAGCCCTCCTCTTGCCTCTGTCCTGTGGATAATCCTGTCCCAGGATTACTTCAGCTGCTGTGAGGGGCAGAGATCTTCCATGTTTCTTTCAGGACACAATCAAATGCCTTTCTTGGAACACAGCAGTTTCACCAGAGAAGGCAGGAGGCAGCAGAACAAGCACCAATGTCAAGTAAAGTTTGCACCTTTTCATCCAAGTGTGGGCAGGCCATTCCCCCAGAAACCAGCTGAACAGAAGGACCACTGAAGGAAAATTAGGGCTCTCTTCAGGGCATGAGTGCTCAGCCCCCATCTGCAGGAAGGCACAACATCTGTCTCTCCGATCAGCCAACCCAGGACAGGTAGGGTAGGCTCAGGCCAAGGAGGGAGAAAAAAAGAAATATTTTAAAGCATTAGGCTTGAAGATAGACCTGTGTTGGAAATTTAAGCACAGAAGGTTCTTGGGCAGCAGGATAAACTGACCCATTCAGGTCAAGACCAGGTATGGACTAAGCAGGGCAGCAGATGAGGAGTTCTCAGTCAAGAAAGGGGGTAGTGCAGCTTTCATGTGCCAAAGCTCAGCCAGACAGATGTGCGCACTGGCAAATGCCCTCTTGGCACACACTGCTGTTGGTTTCCTGGGGATCTCATATGAAGTTCTGGCAAGTCCATTGTAGCACTGCTATTTTTGCACTTAGCAGAAGGAGGAAGACAATACCAACCCATGTGTGGGCACAAGAGGTGGGGGACAAGGCACAAACAAGTGTGAAGGAATCAGTATTGTCCAGGTGAGGCAGAGAGCTTACACTAAGCCAGGCAAAGCAGGGAGCCCTCCTGCCACCCAGAAAGGCCAGGGGAAAGTCTCTGCCTCAGCCCTTGTTGCAGGGAACAGGGAAGGAATTGAGAAATACCAGGGATCAACACCTTTGCTCCAAAAAGCAACAAACAGGAGCAAGAGGGCAGAGGAAACAAAGGGGGAGCAGGCTCTGGAGAAGACCCAACAAATTAATTTAATTGCATTGCCCCACTTCAGAGGCTTGGGATCACTCTTCGTGGCTTCTAAATGGGACACCATTTACATCTGTGAAGCAGCAGCAGATAGAACTGCACCAAGTTAGTTTAAACAGCAAATCCTCATTTAAGCAATATCAGCTTGAAGATTACAGGAGGGTAAGCTGTGTCCAAAATACTGGGGCATGTCTTCAGTTCTGGGTTGTCAGAAGTGCTAAGAGACAGCCTGGCCATGGAGGGGTCTTCTGACACACAGAGGTTACAAAACAGAGTACTCTCTTCGGAGGTTCCCCCATCAGCTTCAGCCTGCACAAAAGCAACTGAAAGACAGGGCAGGAGCTCCAGCTAAATATGGGCTTCCTGTAGAAGCAGGAGCCAAGGTGAAGCCTTAGCCACCAGACAGCTGTGACCTGCCTTAAGTGCTGACTTAAGCTTAATTTGGATGTCCTGGCTGGGACTGGGCAATGTCCTGTGTAATAAGGATTTGCCTGGCCAATCCTCGCAGTTGAGAAAGTGCCTCTGAGAAGGAATGGGGGACAGAGCAAGTGGAACTGAGCTCCAAGACACTGTCCTGGCATTTGGCACCACCACAGCTCCACTGGCTTCCAGGGAAGGTCTTGCCACACTGGCTCTGCCATGGCACCATGCTGGGCTCAGACTTTTGCTTTGTAGGTGTGCACATCTCTTGGCATTTCACCTATAGTGACAATGGCTGCAGGTCCCCAAAGCTACCTCTGTCTTCTGGGTCCTCTGAGACCAAGGCTGATATGATCTGTCAAGGTTCCACTTCTCCAATGCTGGTAACAGCCAGCTGCACATGCTAGGATGCTTTACACTGCACATACCCTGGTTACACTGCCTGTCCCACCCTGTCCCATGTATCATCTGCCTCCTCCCTTCCAGGGGGTACAATATCTGCTTGCTACTGCTTCATTGTTCTCTCCAGAAACAGCCCTTTTCCCCCCCCAGCCCAGCCCCTCATCATTCCTGCTAGGAGCCACTCTCCTTCTCAAGATGGGCTTCTCGATGTCCACTGGGCCTGAACACCCCTCGCCCTCTTGGTGCTCTGGGGTAGGAACGACGCTCCTGAACTCTGGACCTCTCCCATCTTCCACAATCCCAGGGCCTGTGGTGGCCCTGCCAGTTGGGGGCAGCTTTGTGATCACTGTGGTTGAACATTAGGTTCTCCTTTTTCCTGTCCCGGGCCTCAGTCCCCTCCTCTGTGCTCCATTTCTCCACGTCATGGTGCTCCTCTTTCAAGACCACAGTTTCTGTTGCTGGTGAGGGATCTTCACAGCACAACTCTCTTCTTTCAGCCAAAGGAGCAGCCCTGCTTCTACTGGGAGGCTTTGAAAACTCCTGGCTGTGCCGTCCAGTAGGTCTACGCTCTGCTCTCTGGCTGAAGACCCTGGGCCCCCTGGAGCCGTGGAGTGGATGACAGGCTTCCTCTCCTGGTTCCTGCGAGACACTGCACAGCTGCCTGCCCCGGCCTCTGGAGCCTGGCCTCTCCCCTCTGTGTCTCTCCCTCTTGCTCAGTTGCTCTCTGGGCACAGCACACCTCTCAGGCTGCCCAGGTTCCACCGTGGGCTCTGACGCCCCAGCTGGCTCGGGAGCCAAGGCTTGGCTGGGCGGCTGGGGCATGTCTGCAGCACGGGCACTCACCGACAGCTCAGAGGCAGTGGCTGCTTGGCCTGGATCCACAGCAACTGGAGGCTGAAAGAAAAAAAGCCACTGGCTAAGAAAAGGACAAAGGTGTCCCACAGCAGATGACAGTGCTTGGTCCTGCAGCCCAGAGCCCCCTCAGAAGCTCTCTGCCCCCAGTGCCATACCGCCTGGAGGCTGATGAAATATCGGTTCCTCTCTGCCTCGGGGTCGATGATTCCCCCTTTCTCTTGCTGTCTCTTGAAAATCAGCCGCAGTTCTTCCTGATGCTGCAGCACCTTGGCATCTGGCCTGTATGGCTCCTGAGCAGAAGAAAGCAAGGCAAGGTAAGGGCTCTCTCAACACCTAGCATGGATAGGCATGGCAGGGCTGGGAGCTACTCCCCAGACCCTTCTTTGCACAGTGGCAGGCAACCCACTTCCTTCTGCCACACTGACCAGGCCTACAGATGCATGGGAAATCCCTGGACAAGAAGCTGAGCATGCCAGTGCAGACCCACTGCTTCTGCAGTGACGGCCTTGGGCCATCCTGCCGTGGGGCAGGATGCAGAGCAGCTACCATCAGGTCACTCTCCTGACCTGATTGTATCCCAGTGAGTGCAGGGATGTTCCCCATGTCAGAACAACCTCTCCCTCACCACATCTGCTCAACTCAGGGTGATAAAACTGAACCTGCTTTGTAAGCTGCCCTTTGGATGGGACATCTAGGAGGACCTCAGATAGTGTGCATGTATTCATCCCTTACAATGTCCCAGTTGAAGCTACCCAGTGAGGATGCACAGCTGGGCAGGTGAGCCCCCATCTCTTACCAGAGGGTGCTGCGGGGGCGGCGCTGCCTTCAGAGCACAGAGATCATAGACCAGGGTCTCCCGGCAGACAGGGCACTGTACACCAACTTCCTGTGGGGAGGCAAGAGAGGACAGCAAACCCTGTCAGTGATCCAGCTCATGCACTGCCTCATAACCCCACCCTGGAAGCAGAACAGGGTCGTCTTCTTCACTCTTCTGCCAAGACAAGGAAGCCCAGAGGGGTTCCAGCAGCATGAAAGCAGCCTGGTGTCTCAGCAACTGCTATGGAAGGTGTCTCCACATGAGGCATGCTGGGATTTGTGCTCCAGCAGCTGACTGCTTTACAAAGCACCTCTGTCAACACATAAGGCTTCAGCCCTCAGCCTAGGATGTATTCTTTCTGCTCCAAAGTTGAGTGTGTCATCAAGGCAGCACCTCTTTGAAAGGTTTGTAGGAAGGAGCCTTTGATTTGTTCCATGCTCAGCTGTTCGCTCTGCAGCTGACAATTATTCCAACACATGCTAGGCAGGTACTATCACCCCTAAACACAGATGATTTGTGTTTACCCTGCCGCTACCCCCCACAGTTCAAGGACTAGGACTAGGGAAGGAGCCCTTTTTTCTAACTTCTGTGGCTCCAGAAGTCTAAAAATGCAACTCCCTTACCCCCTCACACAGCAGGCACTGACCCAGAGATCCAATAAACCAACTAGTTTGGTCAGAAAGGGCCCTTGGAGATAACTCAGTCTAATCCCCATTGATTCTCAGCACAGGCTCCATGTGCCAAAGAAGGCGATACAGACATTACAAGGGTCTGTGCAGGGGGCCAAGGAAGGAGAACCCAGTACCTGTTTGGGGGATGGTGCAAGGTGCTGCTCTCTCTCCTCCTGCTGCATGAGGATCTCCTCCTCCATGTGCTGGGCATAGCGGGCCAGACAGTGGGAGTGGAAGTAGTGGTAGCACTGGGTCTTTGTGAAGGCTTCTTTCTCCTGTCAAGACAAAAGTGCATCTTTGAAGGATTTCTAAGCAAAGAGTATGTAACCACCCAGCTGAGCTGGGTTTTTACTTCCATGTCAGTGGTATCCATGGGGAACTAGTGCTAGCAGAGCCACCTAACATCATCTGTTGGGCTGCAGCTCCACTCCCTCAGCAATTTCTGGGATGCTGTCTCTTGTTTCAAATGTCAGAAACACTCCTAATGTCAAGATGCAAAGATTTTATGACTGATTTCTCTGCATGTGTTCCTGTGCAATCTTCCCACCTGGTGTTCTCTCCTTCCTAGGCAGGTGTTGACTTTCCTTGCAACCCTGGTAAGGCCTGCTCCCTGTCCCCACAGACCTCAGCACCTGCATGGATATGTTCTAGTGCCTCCTGACCACCTGTGTGCTGAACTCCAGGTGAGGTGTAGCCAACACAGGGAAGCTGAAATGCACCATCAACTAGCCCCAGAACCTATGCTTCTTTGGAGATGTTCCAGCATCTCTCGCTGCCCCATGCCCATATTCTGTAGAAGATTATCTAGAAATTGATGGGAAGAGCAGCATGTATTGCACTAGGAAGGCCCCTGTGCAGAATGGGAGGCAGGGGGCTGCTGGGGTGTATCTTGGTCCCAGGCTGATATCCCAGTGTCAGACTTCCTGTTCTCTTGCCTCACTTCCCAGTCAGTTTGTGGGGTCAGGAGACATATGCCTACCTGGAATCCATAGAGGCAGATTACACACTGTCCTTGAGGAATATTGTTGTCAGTGAGGATCTCCTTTCCCTTCTGTGAAAGCATTAAAGCAAACATTTTACTCACTGGCCTGCCCATGGGCTCAGGGATGTCCTACCCCTTGGGCAGTCAGGGATCAGTGTCTGTGGCTGGTCACACCCAATCTCCTCACTCTTACCTCGATCAGTTCATAGAGCATCTCTGTCCCCAGCCTGGCTTCAGCAACACTTCTGAGGGTCTGGGAAATCCTACAGCAAAGCAGCAGAAATCCTTAACACAAATTTAGCTACACCTTTTCACTGTCCCACATACCTGCCATCCTGCCATTATGACAGGAGTTAAAAAGAGAACACTGGCCTTCAGGCTTTGCTTGGAGCACAGGATGGGCACACATACACACACATATTCATGTGCTGTCCTGGCTCCCCACAAGCCAGTGCACAGGAAGCCTTTGTTATGATAGGACTTGCAGGAACAGGTTTGTTGATGGCCTCAGCTTGAGCTCAGCCAGCACCCCTTGGTTTTGGTGAATGACAGGGTTTGTTTATCTGACAGCAGCCCCTGAGCAGATCTGTTGGGAGCCAATGTCCTCTTGTACTGCTGGCAGGCACCAAGGTCTCTGCACACATTCCACTGTGCCAAGGACCAAAGCACAAAGGCAACAATGGGCTGCCCAAGGACTTGGAACAGTCCCACCTCTGTCAGGGCAGAACCAGCAACTTTCAAGGCCCCAGGGATTCAAATAACATTTCAGGGGAACCACAGGGGAATAACCACAAGGTGGACCCCTCCGTGTTAAATTTGGCACCAGTGGCTCCTGAGAGATTTAGGACAAAGTGATTTAGGGACCCATATCCATTTGGTAACCAGACATGGGAAGTCATGTGAATTACAGAAGGCTTGTCCATCAGTTCTGCCTCCTGGATCTCTGGAGGAAAGGACTGCCAATCCTCACCCTCTTGGCACTCACTTTTGAATTTGCTCATCTGACAGCCCCCGTGGATTCCTGATGGAGATCTCCGGAGCTTTATCAGGATACTAGAATAAAAGAGAAACACCCAAAGCACAACAAGGGGAAGGTGGAGAGGCCCGAGGCTTGGAGGTGCGGGGGCGCGCGGGCAGCCTACCTGAGGGGGCACGGAGAGCACCAGGGTGAAGCGGACGTACTGGGAGTCCTGGTCCTGGGCCGTGGCAGGGTGCAGGGTGATGCTGATCTCCCAGGGCTCCCACCTGCAGAAAGGGCAGCTCGGGGTGAGGAGGGCGGCGCGGGGTCGGGCCGGGATGGGGAACGTAGGACGTACCTGCCCAGGCCCCGCGCCACCTGCAGCTCCTCCAGGTAGATGGACTCCAGCACCTCCACCTCCGGCGGCAGCGCCCTGCGGGAACCGACCAGGCGGGGGTCAGACGGCTCCGGCGGGCTGGGGGTGCGGGACAGCGGGGGTGCAGGGACCGGGAAGGGTGCGGGCACGTGGGAGGGTGCAGAGACCGGGTAAGATACGGGAGCTGTTACCAGTCCGTCGCCTCCGCTTCCTCACCGGCCGCCGCCATCTCCCCGCTCGCCCCGGAAACGGAAGGGCGAGCCCGTTGCCAGGAGACGCCTCGGCGGCGGGTCCGGGACCGGAGCGGGGCGCGGCGCGGTTCATCCCGCAGCGGGATCGCTGCCACCAGGGCTCGGAGCTCGTCCTGCCTTCCAGCCGGTGGGCAGGAACAAAGCCTGGGGCGGGGGGGACGACGCTCGCCCAGGGGAACGAGCGCCGGATGCAGTCCCGCGGGAGGAGAGGTGCCCGCGGAAGGGGACACGCTGCGCCTCACCGGCCTCTTTGCCTCGGCAGCGCAGCGGCCCCGTCCCGAGCGATGGAGAACTACCACGTCCTGGAAGTGATCGGCGAAGGGTCCTTTGGACGCGTGTACAAGGGGCGCCGGAAGCACAGCGCCCAGGTGAGGGGAGAGGGCTGGGGCTCTGCTGTGTGTGGCCGGGGCTGATTTCTGTGCATCTTGAATTCGAAGACTCTGCCAGGATTTTGGGACTCGGCATTCATTCAGCTTTCTGCTGACGGTCCTGACCAGCTCCAGCTGGCATTAAGTCATCTGGATTCAAGGGACATCAGGAGCGACATCAAGACCTCAAAACAGAGCCAGCACTAAATTTAGATCCTCTGAAACCCCAAAGACAAGAACCCATAGCTGGTGCCTGACTATTATTAGGATGAATGTGTTTTCCTCTTATCAAGTTGAACCTCCCTCCGTTTCAATTTGTAATCCCAGTGTTGTCCTCCCACATGCTTCAGTCCCCTCACCATCATGGGTCTCTCTGCTATACTTGTTTCAGCCTGTTGATGTCTTTCTGGGCCAAAAACCTGGCCACAATATTCCCAACATGGTGCACAAGATTAGAAATAAAGGTCAGTAATCACTTTGCTGCAGTTCCTGCCTGTTGATACAGCCCAGGGTGCTGCTAGTGTTCCTCATTTCCAGGGCACACTGCTGACTCACGTTAGGCCTGCTGTTCACCAACATCTCGAGGTCATGCCCCATGTTTCTGAAGTCCTGGTTTTATCTGTGTTCACTGATTACTTTTCTTTGCTTTAAATGCCAGTGTGAAAAGAAGTGTGAGCACCAGTATTGATGTGCAAGGGCCTGGGGAGAGCCCTAGGTCCAAGGGACCCAGTCAACAAGTGTCTCATTGTTCTATGGTCTGTGTTCAGCTGGAACCCTGTTTGGGTTAAAAGCAGCCTTTGCCAGGGTGGGTCTGACCAGGAGTCTGGCCTGATCCCAGCTTTTCCTGCTTTGAAAGGTGGTGGCCTTGAAGTTCATCCCCAAGGTGGGGCGGTCTGAGAAGGAGCTGAAGAACCTGCAGCGGGAAATTGAGATTGTGAGAGGCCTTCATCACCCCAACATCATCCAGATGCTTGACAGCTTTGAGACTGCTAAGGAGGTGAAGGGGATTACTCCAGGCAAAGGCTTTTGCTTGACTGGGGCAGGGGAACAAGGGCTGTCCCCTGCCGTTGTAGGGACATCTATCTCAGGAGATGCTGGTGACTTCATCCCAGGGTCTCGTTAGTGTTTCTCAGAGCCCTTTAGTATGTGCCGTGTGGGGAGCCACCACCTGTGCCGGTTGCACTAGGTCATATGCAGAGGTGAAGGAGCTGACCAGGGGCTGTGGGATGCAGGAGGAGTGGTTTGAGATCACAAGATGCAGTTCACTCTTCACTCATCAGTCTCTTCAGAGACTGCCTTTTCACTGATTTAAACTCTCACGGATATAATGTGATAAGAGAGGACTGAAGACTATTCTGTGGCACATGGGAACATGAAATAAAGTCATTGGACATCAGATTCAAAACAAGCTCAGGGAGTGATTCTACCCACTGGTCTTGGCAGTACCATTCTGGGCTTGTCCTGTCCTTCCCTCTTGCCTTGTTTTTGCTGGCTGTCTGAGATATGGACAGCTACAAGACCTCTGCCATATACCAGGTCCTTGCTGCAGTGCAGCTATGGGAGCTCTCTTCCATTCCAGGTCCCAGCCCAAGCTGATGGGCTTTGCATGATGGCACCCTAACACCTCCCTCAAATTTCTTACCCTGCTTTGTCCTGGTCCCCAGGGTCTGATCTCACTATGTTGCTCTTCCCTCCAGGTGGTGGTAGTGACTGACTACGCAGAGGGAGAGCTCTTCCAGATCCTGGAGGATGATGGGAGTTTGCCTGAGAACCAGGTGTCTGTCATTGCAGTGGCCGTGCAGTGTTTGCTGCAGGCTAGAGAAAGCAGGACCTGTGTGCCTGCAGGCAGAGGGTCTCTGCTGTGAGCCAGGAGATGTCAGGAGGGTGAGGGTGCCTCTGGGACTTTACCTAGCAGAGCTTCTGAAAAGGATGGAGAGGGGGTCATGTTGGCATTGTGTGACAGTGGGGTCCTGCAGAGACCTCAGTTTCTCTGTTCCCTTTACAAGGGCCACAGCACTAGACTGCCTTGGCTATTGGCTCACTCCAAGAATCTGCTGGCCCACGGCTGGGGTTGGTCCCTGCCCCAAACAGGATAAAAGTAGAAGTGGTGTGGGAGCCAGGCCATAAGGGACCTAGCCCCCGTGGTTGTGCCAGTGGGTGGCACCATGGGACAGAGGGTGAGGCTTCTGTGTCTCTGCCAGGTCCAGATCATAGCTGCCCAACTCATCTCTGCTCTCTATTACCTGCACTCCCACCGCATCCTGCACCGTGACATGAAACCCCAGAACATCCTGCTGGGCAAAGATGGTGTTGTCAAGCTCTGTGACTTTGGGTGAGTGCTGGGGGCCAGCTGGAGGGGAGTGTTGGGCCTTGGAGCAGCTAAGGGGTTTCCTGGATACTCTAGAGGAGTGGGGGAGTATGGAAGGGGGCCTGAATTCTGTGCATATTTCGAGGTTAAGCAGAGAGGGGAGATTTTGTCCTCTAGAGGGAAGAAGTATTGATAAACTCATAGGGAACTCCCTGGGAGCTGCAACATATGTTTCAGCCTGAACTTGAGGTTTGTGCTTTGCTCTGAGCAGGTTTGCCCGTGCCATGAGCATCCACACCATGGTGCTGACGTCCATCAAGGGCACCCCGCTGTACATGTCGCCTGAGCTGGTGGAAGAGCGGCCATATGACCACACAGCAGACCTGTGGTCTGTGGGCTGCATCCTGTACGAGCTGTTTGTGGGCACTCCTCCCTTCTACACCAACAGCATCTTCCAGCTTGTCAGCCTCATCATCAAGGACCCTGTCAAATGGCCCATGACCATAAGCCCAGAATTCAAGGTAAGGGCTGAGGCCCTGTCTGTAGTGTGAGATCTGTTAATGCAGTTTTGGCCTTGCCTGCTGCCCTGGTGGGTCACTCTTAGCTTTTATGTCCCCTAGCAGGGACTTCAGAACACAGAAAAGCAATGAGACCTGGACCTCCTGGAAGGGGAATCTTTATCACTGTTATCAAATGTCTGCTGTCCATAAGCTGGGAAACTGGGTCCAACAGCAGAGGAGTGATTTATTGGGTTGTTAAGGGAAATGCCTTGCTATCTGCCCTAAGCACTAGAGCTACTCCTTTCCCAGAGCTAGGCAGGAAAGGCAGGCCTCCTGGGTGCCCTCAGTGACAGAGACTGCTGGGTACACTATGCTCACTGGTGGGTGCTGAACATGTGTCAGTGATCCTGCTGCTCTGCAGAGCTTCCTTCAGGGATTACTAATGAAGGACCCCCATGAGCGCCTGTCATGGCCAGAGCTGCTTTCTCACCCCTTCATTGCTGGACGGGTTACTGGTGAGTACTTACTCCTTTTCCAAAACTGTCCAGGTCTATTTCCTTCTACTACTATCTGGAGACTGGGAGGGACCTCCCTGCCCTACTATTTTTACTGTCCTGGTCTATGCCTCTCTCCTCTCAGCTTTTTTCCAAGCACTGACTCCTAGCTCCTGGTCCTGGTCTTGCTCTGGGTCCCTAGGGATTCCCCTGGGATCTCAAGAGAGATCACTCTGTGTCTCAAGAGAGAGCTGCTGCTGAAGTTCTCCTCTCGCCTCCCCAGTGATTGATGACACAGAAGAGCATGGGATTTCAAACCCCTTCACTGTCAAGCTGTCTCCAGAGCTGCAGGCCCTGAAGGAGCAGCAAGTCCATTCCATGGCGCCCAGGAGCAGCTCGTCCAGGATCTTGAGAAAGGCCCAGCAGAAGACTGTTGAAGAGACAGAGAAAAAGGTGAAGAAAAGTCTGAGGTTCCCCTGGCTATGTCTCACAGTCAAGGCAAAGGAAGGACACTGAAGTGGGCCGTGGGGGAAAACACAGGAGTACATGGGTCAGGCTGGGATGTCAGCAGCACACAAGGCAGGATGTGGGGTGCTCATGGTGGTGGGGTCTAGGGGACTCATCTGACTGAGTAATCCTGCCCTGACCAAGCTTCTCTGACATCACCAGGAGCAACTGAAGGCAGATGATGCATCTATGAAGGATTCTGTCAATGGACATCCCACACATAGGCCCAGAGCAGCATCAGGGAAGGCAGCCCCTGAGGAGAGGGAGCCATTGGCTGCCTCCAATGAGAAGAATCCATATCTCCTGCAAGGAAAAAGCAGCACAGCAGAGCGGGAGCTTGAGGAGTGTCCTCCCATCCCAGGGTGAGGGAGGCAGAGGCTGGGGCAGGAGGAAGAGGGAAAGGAAAGGTCTTTCACTGACTGTACTGTTTTCTTGGCCAGGCAGCACGGCCTCTCTCAAGACTATGAGTGGGAGTTTCTTGAAACAGGTTCCCCTCCACAGCCTGGTGCTGGCAGAGCAGAGCCCTGCAGCAGGCACAGCATTGTGGACCTGGTGACTGAGGTAAGATGGTGTCTTCAGTGAGGACAGCAGGGCCCAGTTGCCAGGGGCTGCTACAGAGACCCTGAGACTGTCAGGATCTGTGGCACCAGTCCTCTCTCTTCTGTGGCTAGGAGCTGGAGAGTGATGAGGAGTGGCAGCACCTGATTGAGGACACTGAGGCCTCCACCATGCAGCTGAGCCTGCCTCTGAGCCTGCTGAGGGACCCAGCTTTCCAGCACCGTGTCCAGGACCGCCTGGCAGACTCTGCTCAGCAGGTAAGTGATGGCTGGCCCAGGCAACTAAGGCCGGAGACTTGGATGCTGCCTTCTTCATTAGGATTAGGTTGGAAACATATGGAGAATCCTCAGTCCAGCCAGCAAAAAGATCCTCTGCTTCTCCAGGAGTTGGAGCTGTCTTGTGCACTTGGCTTGCCACCTGCTCCTCGGCTGTCCCGTGCCTGAATGGGTTGAAGGGCTGTTCCATGGCTGGTGGAGACACCAAAACTGCTGCTCATTGTAAGCTCTTCTGGCTTCTCTGTGTCCAGGTGCTGGAAGGGATGCTGGAGGGAGCCTCCCATCTTCGTTCTGTGCTTCGTGTTATTGGCAACCTCCTGTCTACCCAGTGTGATGCTGAACTGCTGGACCACTTCTGCCAAGAACTGAATGTGCCTCTGTCCCTGCTGTGTCTAGCCAAGCAGATCCTGGAAAGTGGTGTCACCAAGCAGGTGGGTGTAGAACCTCGGGGAAATATGGGCACCTTCCAGCCCTACAGAGTGCTGGTGCTGAGGAGGCCCTGGTGTCCTGCTGGCTCACAGGTTCCTCTTCCAGGCACCCTTGAAAAGGGGGAGGTTCTGGTAGGGAACGATCCTGTGGTAGTGGTGTGGGGATGGCCAGCAGACAATCCCCATTTGTGGTTTCTTTCTGGATTCTGCAGCAGCCCTGGTGTATCGCTGTGCTGACAGACCTCCTCATGGTGACTGAAGTTTATTTCAGCAGTGAATGTAGCCTGGAGGAGAGCGGGCAAAAGGACAGGTAGGGACAACCTTCTGTTCCCTGAGGTCTTGTGTGGCCACTTTGGGGACCACAGGCAGTAGGTGGAAGGGTGATGTTCATACTCTGCAGCTGGAGTTCCCTCTGTGGGGTAGCATCATGGTCTAAGTGCTTCATGCCATATTGCTGTGCTCACAGAGGAGCACTTTCCTTGAATGGGATTAACTGAAGGAAAGGCACAGTTGACAAGTCTGGTTGTGCTGCCTGCTGACAGCAGCTCACAGTGTGAGTGTGTGCTGCCTGCTCCATTAGCCAGGGCCGTGTGGGCCTGTCCTCACAGCAAGGGGCTATGTTTCTCTGCACTCATCTGTCCCTGCTGCCCCCCGCACCCCCCCACCCCCCCCAGCCTGCAGGCCATTCAGAAGAGTGCTGATTGCTTCCTGTCCCTGCTGCCGGAGCTGCTGGCTGTGCCAGTCGACAGTGAGATGAGACTCTGCCAGCAAAGCCTCCTGGTAAGGGTGCTCCTCCACACCCTCTGCCCCAGGGACAGAAGCTACGGGGTTTCCTGAGTATGTTGGAGGAACGCAGCCTGAGGACCCTGCTCCTAACTTTGGGGTCTGATACATTCTTGTCAGGGCAGGCTGTCTCATCCATCGGGGTTTTTGGGGGGAATTGCACAAAAGGAAGGTCTACAATTCTACAGAAAGAAGGTCTCTGAGGGGGCACTTTCACTGGCCTTACCATTCTGGTGTGGCTTTACTGGCTGAGCCGATGGCAGGTGCAGCCCCTTGTACACACTCTGGCACAAAAAGTGTCACTTCACCAGACACACCTCTGGCTCTGCTGCCAAGAGTTCTGTTGCTGGGATTGTGCTGGGTGGGCACAGCGGGTTCTCAGCATTGGAGTATGATTCACATGTGGCTCGGGCAGGAGATGCATACAGGCTTGCAGTTGATATCTTTTAGCCTTTGTTTTCAAGCTGCCTGTTTTAGCACCAGAGTCAGCAAGAGCAAAAATAGCTTTTGGGCATGCTCTGCCAGGCTGTGATAGAGGTGAGGAGGGACACATGCCTCCATGTGTACCCCTCACTTTGGCAGCATGCAGGCACATGTGGGTCCCATACAGTAACCTGGCTGGAGTGGGCATTTGGAGGTCCCTGAAGTTCCAGCACGAGTCTTTCTCCCATTTCTGCTGTCCTCCCACAGCTTCCTCTTGTGCTGTCCTTTTCTTTCATCTCAAACTCAGTCTGCAGTGATGGCAATCCCTGTGTCTTCCCCAGTGCTTCATCCAGCTCTGTGAGAGCCTGGACACGACAGACCCTTCTATCTCTGCACACTTCTACACCAGGCTGCAAGAGGAGCATCAGTCCCTGCTGAACAGACTCCTTCAAGGATCCATCTCAGAGCAGCCTGCTCTTCGAGGTAGCAGTCATAGCAGCTTGCCACCTCTTCCTGGGGTTTCTTCTTCCTCCCCTTGGTCTCAATCAGAGCACTGATGGTCATTGTAGTGCTGTTGGCCAGAAGAGGTGGCTGAAATTTATCTGTCCAGACCCCTGCTAACTTGGGCTCTCCCTCAATCCCAGATCTCACCCTTCTTATGTCACAAGCGTGACTTTTTCTCTCTTGCCATCCAACTGCCCCTCAGCACCTTTAGCACAATGACTCCCCAGCTCTGTCCCTGTGCAGGTGCAGCAGTGGAAGGCAAGTCAGCCCATGACCAGAGCCCATGTGTGGCAGACTTCTTCCTGGCTGCATTGGCTGCTGCATGCAGCATCCCCCTGGAGAGAAACAGCTGTCGGGAAGCCAAGCAGCAGGTCAGACCAGCTCTCTGTACCAGGGTGAAGAGGTTTGGTCTTCCCAGGTGCAGCAGCCCTTTCTAGGAGGATCTCTTTCTCAACAGTAGAGTGGAGGGCTGGGATGCTCTGGCTTTATTGGCTGCAGGGCTCATATTTGTGGCCTGCACCTCCCCAGCTAACAGGTGACCTTAGGAATGTAAGGATTCTTGAATTAATTAAGAGACTCAAACATAGGATCTGAACTGTGAGATGGACCAAGTAAAGAACTAGGCAATGCAGGGAAAACATGAAGAATTCTTTTATTACAGTGATGTGAACTGTAGGAAATCTGAAATTGAAGGGGTAGTAAGAGGGAAAACAATTACAGGTTTACATTCGATTCTTTAACTCTGAGTCAACAAGGAGGGAAGCAGAGGAGAAATCTTACCTTGCTCATCTCAACTCTGGGACTGCGCATCAAAGCCATGCTAGGTCATGGCAGATAGGTATCCCTTAGTAGACACAGGCAAGATGTAGGAAGCAGATGCTTTCTTTCATTAAATTGTTGCTAGCATTAAACTCTTCTAGTCTGGGCAGTGCTTCAGGTGCCCAGAGTGCAAAACAGGCTCTTTGCTTCAGATTGCTCATGCAGTAGCTGAAAAGCTTATGGAAGGAGAGAGTCAGCAGCTTGCAAGACTGCTGGGGAGACTGGAGGACCCAGGCTGCTCCTTGAACATCCTGAAGGTAATGGCCCAGTCCTTTTATCTAGCTCTGCTCAGAGGTGCCTGGGCCTTTGCTCTGGAATTAGGAGCATGGCAAAGAGGGAACTGTGAGCTTAGCCTCAATAGTTCCCATCTGCCTGGTGTCAGTTGTTGAATAAATGAGCCCATGGTAGCCATGGGGTGGAACCTGTCTGCAGGGGCTGGTGGCATCTCTCCCATCTGCCTTGCAGATCCTCTATGCTGGCTGCCATGCCTACCCGAACCTATGCCAGCACCTGGGAAGGAGCCAATCTCTGTGGGGTTCCCTCATGCAGCTCTTGAAGGGTGAGGTAGGACTGACCACAGCCCTGGTGGAGGGGTAGGAGTGTGGGCAAGCAGGACACATTCCTCTGAGTACTGGTCAGATGAATTTGTGGGAGAAGAGGAGTTTTGGGGAGTTTAATCAGAAGAGTGCAGTACTCCTCCGAGGCCCAGAAACACCTCCTTCTTCCCTGCTATGACTTCTGTTCCTTTGGTAGGTCCCTGTGGTAGAGGTAACCCAGGAGGCAGCCTGTGAAGCCTCTCTGTACCTGCTGGCCCTGCTCACCCTGCAGCTTCAGGCATCCCCTCTGAGGTAAGCAGACACTTTCACTCATGGGTGGGAGAGGAACATGCCCTGCCCTGAACAGCACTCTGTCCTGCACACTGCCCGGAGCTGGAACCTGGTCCCACTGATCCCTCTGATCCAGACACACCAGCAGAATGCTGGGCAGTGTGGGTGGGTGCTGGGGATGTGGTGAGGATAACCCAGTGCAGACAAGGAGGTGCTGTGAACCAGAGCTCCTCCTGAAACGTGGCTGCATCCCAGCCGTGTGGATTTGGATGCTGTTGTTCTGCATGATGTGAAGGTGTGGGAACATAGAGTTTCTCTCCTAGTCCCTGCATTTCAGGTGTGAGGAGATGGTTGCCCTGGCTGTGGATCTCATCACCCAGTCTCCTGTTGTGTCCCTTGTGGTAAGCCACCCCCCCCCGCCAGAGCCACTATTGACAGCCTTGCAGACCCCTGCATCCCATTTGAGCCTTACTGTTCCTCACTCAGGGTGGGATGAGGCCAGGGGATGAAGGGTCAGTAGTGACTGAGCAGATGGGAAAGTCCCAAAGATGCTGAACTCTCCTTGTCCCACAGGGTGCTGCAGCATTTCTCCTGGCACAGCTCAGTCAGCATGGGGTGGCTTTGGAGCTCGAGAGAGAAAAGATCCTACCAGTGGTAGCAAATGCGCTGACTGCACCTGCTGAGGTATGGGATGGGGACAGAAAAGCTGGGGATCCATTCATACCCCACTGTAGAGGTTGCAAAGATGGGCTCAGAAGGGTGCAAGTGTGATGCTGCTGCCCTCGAGCCCAGCACCCAGCTTCAGACTGTCTTCCACTCTCTTACAGCTGCAGCTCCCCCTGCCAATGGGTGCTGGTCTCTATGATGGGTTCTTTTTCCTCCTGCTGAAACTCTTTGAACAGGTACCAGTCTAGCCATCTCCTTTGCCTGGTCTCTGCCAAAAGGTGTGGTGGCAAAAAGGCCTGAATGCACATTGGTAACAAGGCTGAGGGAAATCAGGAACTGTGCAGTTTTGGCTGCACAACCCCATGAAAGTCACCTTGTGTCCCTGCAGAGCTGATGGGAGAGTGGTGGGTGGGGAGGGGTGATCCATGGACACACTGGAGTGAAGGAGGGCAGAGATGCCCTGGGACCAACACTACTGAAAGGTGCAGCAGGACTCCCGGCCCATGTCAGTCTAGTCCTGACCTTCAGAGAACCATGGGACTGGCAGAGCCATGTATCAGAACCCTGGGGAGCCATGGAAGACCTTGAAGGCCTCTGACATCTGCCTCTCTGCCTCTAGGAGGATGTGGTCTTGGAGCAGGGCTTTGCTTCCTCTGAGCTATGGAGCCTGGTATGGCATTCTGTTGCTGTGGTGCTTCATGTGGGCACCGACAGTGCAGCGCTGGAGGGAGATCTACCCCCTGGTGCTGGTCACCCCATGGCAGAGCCAGACTGGAACCTCCTCTCTCCTCAAGGTAGGAGCTGTGGGACAGCAGGGCATCTGCCTTGGACCCTGCTTCACATCCTTCCATGTCTGTCCCTCTCCACATCTGTTCCCTGAGACCAGAGGATTCAGGTCGTTTTTCTTGAGGTGTCTGCTGGGGAGAGAAGGCTGGGCTGGTCCATGCTGTGCCCGGTTGGCAGCAGTTCAGCTGAGCTGACTGTGGAGGAGCAAAAAAGGATGTCTATGCTGCAGGGAATGTCCACTCTGTCAGGTGTGACCATCTAGGTGGGGATTTTCCAGTTTTGGGTAGGGAATCATAAAATCCACCCTGGAGCGGCCTTGAGGTAGCACAGATAGAAGTGAAGAAACTTTACAGCCTTCTCTAGCTTTGCCCTTCTGCCTGCTCTTTTCTTTGCAGGAACCCTGTTATTCCTCAGCCTGGCCCTCAGCATCTTCACTCGTGAGTCCCACCAGTGTCTGCCTCAGCTCACCCAGTCCCATGGCATCCTCATGGTGATACTGAAGAGACTGCTGTCCCCTGGCTTCTTGGCATGCATGGCACAGATGTGAGTTTTGGCGAGGGCTGAAGTGGGCAGAGCTCAGCTGCTGAATGTTGCATGGACATGAGCACACCAAGGGCTGAGAAGTTCCTGACCTGGCACTTGCAGGGCCTCTCCTTAGTGCCTGGTACAGGGAATGCCCTTTGCCCCTTGCCCTGAGGTTTTTCTGATCATCTCTGTATTAAGCCCTCTCTCTTTCACAAATTCAGGCAAGGAGGAAAAGATGAAGACCCTGAGGTTGTCCCAGATGTGGTCATCCAGGTCTGCCAGCTCCTTTCTTTCCCTTTTGCCCTGGATGTGGATAAAGACACCTTAGCACTGATCATGGAGGCTGTGAAAGATACCGAGATCCCTGCCCAGCTGCTGCAGGTACTCTCTTGGCCCTCCTTCCCCCCATACTGTGGTGACCCCTCCCTACATTGCAGTCCCCAGTGCATGGCATCTCTTCACATCATTTTGGCAGCCCACACAAGGATGTCATTTGGGTGCTATGCAGCCCTTGGAGAAGCTTGACTGGCTGCTAAGCTTGCGCTGATCTGCTGCTGGCTGCCTTCAGCTGCTGCTTGGCTCGGCTCATGTGTGAGCACAGTGCACTCAGCAGTGCTGTCTGTCCTTCTGCCTTAGGTCTGCGCTCACCATCTGCCCTTCTCATTCACCGAGCTCCCCATGGGCCTCTTGTGCCAATTTGTGGTGTCTGATATACAGGTCATAGACCAAGTGGTGAGGGAAGCTGCTGCCTCAGAGCACATTGTTGCCTTCTTGAAGTCTGTCTTGTCCTCAGACAATGTCATACTCACAAGTGACCTCCTATCTCTCCTGACCCACGTGGCCCGGGCCTGTTCAGAGCACCTGCCCTTTCTCCAGAGTATCCTGAGGGACTCAGATGTGGCTGACCAGCCACTGACCTACCTGCTCAGTCACAACCAACACCTGATACGGGCCAGAACCTGCAACTTGCTGGGCAACCTGCTCCGGCACAGCTTTTCCCCAGTACTGCAGAGCCAGCCCGGTTGGCTGGAGAAGCTGCTGGAGTGCCTGTCGGACCCGGAGAGCAGCGTGCGCAGGGCAGCCACCTTTGCAGTGGGCAACGCCGCCTGCCACGCGTCTTGCCCGGCGGGGACGCTGGGCAGGGCCGTGCCCGCGCTGACCCGGCTGCTGAGCGACTCGCGGGCCCAGACGTGCTACAACGCGGCCTTGGCCCTGAGCAACCTGGGCCAGCGCGGGGAGGAGCTGCGGGATCTGCTGATCCAGAACAGGGCCCCCGACCTCCTGCTGCAGGTGACCTGCCAGGACCCGCGGAAGACCGTGCGGGAGGGAGCCCTCGAGGCACTGCGAGCCCTCAGCCATAACCCTGGGATCCAGCGGGTATGACACAGGGACCTCGGCTCCTTTGCGGGACCTGATGGAGCTGTGGGGACAAGGGTCAAGCTAATGGGTGACTCCTGTCCCTCTCTTGGCTGTGCAGGTCCTGCTGTCCCTCAAAGCCACCGAGAGGCTGGCCGCGCTGGCCGCTGTCAGTCCCCAGCCGCCTTTTGCCCGACACGGCGAGTCGCTCTTCCGCCGCCAGTGCGAGCTGCTCCTCCGCCGCCTCGCAGCTCCGCCCAGCCGCTCGGGGTCCAGCCTGTTGTCGCGTACCGGCGCTGAGCGGTGACGCCCGGGCATCCCGGGACGCCACGGACGCTTCCTTCACCCTCCTCGGGCTCCAGCCGGACCTTCCTTGCAACCCGCGTTGTCCGCCTGAGGGGGACTCTACCAGGCCGTCTTTACCCGGGGTATCCCCCGCGGGAAGCCGGCCCTGAAAAAAATGCCCGTTCCTTCTGTAACCGCGCGTCTCCCGACGGCTCCCGGCGCCGTGCCCGCGCCGCCGGGCTCCGCCGCGCCGCCAGGGGGCAGTACAGCTCCCGGCGCGGTGGCTGCCGGGAGCTGTAGTCACGTGGGCCCGCCGGCTCCCCATGGTAACGGCGGCGGCGGGTCCGGCGGGCCCGGGCGGGCGGTGAGTATGGTGGCGTTGCCGTCCTGTGGAGCTGGGCTGTGCTCCCCGTGTGTCTCCCTGGGTTGCACCCTCAGAGTTCCCCTACTGGGACGTAGGGCCCTTGTCCCCTCGCGTCGCCTCCCCGGTCCCTCCTCCCCATAGCCGTGTCCGGACCCCGTGGAGGCACCTCGCTCCCGCCCAGGCCTGCTCGCGGGGCTCGCCATGGCCTTTCCCCGTTACCCCTTGGGGCTGGGGCGGGCGGTTCGGGAGCGCTCTGTGGCGAGACATGCTGGCGTTGGCGGCCTGGGCGGCGCTCCGGTGCCAGGATAGAGCATCCTGGTAGCACCTTCGGCGTCAAAGTCTTTCACTTGGAGAAATGAGACACACAGCGTGTTCCCCGGGCGAGCGGCAGGGAGGAAGGGCTGGTTCCCCAGCCACTCACGGCCCCAGGGAGCCTCTCCAACGGTATTTGGAGTGTTAGGAGAGAGCTGGGATCGACCAGGCTCAGGTGGAGTGCTGGGACGTCTTGGCTGTGCATCCTTTTATTGGGGTCTTGGCTTGGCTGCTCTTGTATTGTAAAAAGGAGCCGTTGAGTCTGAAAGATGAAAGAGCTGAGTTGAGACAAGCCCAAAGTATTTCCTGAATGTCTGCAGGCTTTGGTCAGGGAGCGAGGACTGAAGGTGTGGGGAAGCCCTGTGCCACTGTGCCAGCCTCCTGTGCAGCTGGGCTGTGGATGTCTCATTTGAGGCAGAGTTCAGCCCCACAGCTACACATCAAAACCCTGCCTACATGACCCCCTGAGGCTTGTCTTTCTTATTGTGGTGTTCTCCTCAAGGAATGGGCAGATGACATCTAGTGGCTCCTGGATAGTTTGGGGGAATTTACAGTCGATTGTTGGCCTTATTGTAGTTTTATAGAATAATATTTCCACAATTCTTACTGTTTATACCCAGCAGTTAGGAGCATTTGTCTGTCCTTTTGTTGCTCTCTTGCTGCAGTTGTTTTATGTTAGGTAAACTTGGTTGATGACAATTGCCCCCTCCCACAACTCAGTCGAGGGGTCCTTCTCAGCACAACAGCGATCGTATTTCAAGGAGGAGTTGAGGGGACAAATGTCACCATCCCCTGCTGTCACATAACAGCGCCTGCATGGAGATGTCAGATCACTGACATAGGTTGGGGGCTTTGGCTGCTGTACCAGCCTGGCTGGATGCCACTCCTTGACATTTCCCAAGTTCCTGTCATGCATAGAGTCTGGGAGTATTTGGCAGCTTCTCACCTTGAGTCTCTGTTTCTTCTCCACTCCTGAGCCCTGAGAGTTTGCTGTATGGAGTGAGGGTTTTGCAGTGGCTTCAGAAGAATTTTTCCTAGCCCTTTCAGGATATGAAAGAGTCTTCAGCACATACTGAAGGACAAATATGGGAACTTTTTCTTACAATTGCAGCTATGTTTCAGTAAAAAGTATCAAGAACAGAAGGTGGACTAAGAAATTATGTGTTATGAACTAATTGGGTTGTTCTTGTCTCCTTGCTGTGTGTTGATATTTTATACTTGTTTCACTCACTCCAAATCCTGCACTTTAATTTTTGTAGTAAACGCTAGTCTGCCTAAGATCAGATGGAGTTGTGCTGACTGCCCTCAGGTCTTACACTGGTGGCCAAACTCTTTCCAGGTCTTGCCATCAAATTCTCTTTTCTCCCATCACGGAGCTCAATTGAAAATGCTGTCCCTTCAGTTTGGATCTTCAGGAACGGGCTGTAGACCTCCTTGGTGAAAGGCTGTTAAGCACCTCATGGTTTAGCTTGTTGCTTTTAACCCAGACTTGTTTCTCTGCTCTTGCTTGTGCTGGTACAACTGCTACTGTTGCCCATGTGATGAAAAAGTACAAATTGGGTGGGAGCAAGGGCAGGCACTTAGCAGCTTCACTGCTGGGGAAACAGAGCTGCATGATCTGCTGTCAGTGTGCACTGCATCTGCTTCAGGGCCTGGGGAGTCTGCCAGGGAGAAAAGCTGATATCCTTTGACAGCAATAGGAACTCCATGCTCTGCCCTTTGCTGTGGCCCCTGCACTGTCCTGTCACAGCCAGGTCAGCTCTCCCGGGGTGAACAAGGATCTGGCCCTTTATTTGAAATGTCCTTGGTGCACTCAAGCTATAGCCCTGGATTTTCTGCCTGTTGTGCCAGAGTTCCTCAGCTCAACTGGCTACTGTGCTTCAATGCCCTTAGAGTGATGGGAAAGTCCCTTGTGAAGTCACGGGAGCCTTCGGTCCCCACCCCACTCTGTGTGTGCATGGAGGGAGGCATTTGCTGCAGCACAGGGTGAGGTGGTGGCTGGATTGCAGCTCTCCCATGGCTTGCTCCAGCATCCTGCTGTCCCTGAGATCTGCCTCCACCTTGGGAACAGGAACACACACCTGAGTGCCTCTATTTCTCTTGCAGAGCAATGCTCTGCTTAGGTAAAGGGTCTTTTCAGGCAGCCATACACTCCTCATACTTCCTCTATTCTGTGTGGAATGGAGTTCAGCACCACAGCTGATGAATGAAATGACCAGCCCTGGCACAAATGTAATCCTGGGATGCAGGTGGAATTTGCTGATGCATCCTCACCGAGGTTGATTTCTCACTGTTTTTTTTTTTGTTTTGTTTTTGACCTGAGTGGCCACATAAAAACTTGATGTATTGATTGGGACAGAAATTGGTTGTCATCCACTGGATTTGCACACAGAATGTGATTCTGCAAGAATGGTAACAAAGCTGCAAAGCTGAAAGGGAACAGTGATGCTTAACTGTGTGGCAAAGCAGCACACCAGGCTGATGTACCCAAGAGCATTTCTGCAGTGGCCAAGCTGCCTCTGGGCTGTGTTGTCCTCTTGGACAAATTGTGGCCAGCAACACCCTCTGCTCTTCAGCTTGAACTTGCTGGTGGCCTCAGGTGCTTCGGCTAGGTGTGGGACTGCCCTTGAGGCCACTAGTTTCTTGGAGCTGATGTAGGGGAGGGAGGGCTGTTTCTCTGCTGTTGAAACACAAGTTTGTACCTAGCTATGAGCTGTTGGAGCACTTTGAGGCATTCGGTTTCTGATCAATGTTGTTGATCTTGTTCAAAGTTTTAAATTTTTTGAAGGGATACAAACCCTTATTTTTAAGTGTACATTTGTTTTAAAACCTGTAAATTTGTTTTGCACTGTTGTTAACTTGCTTGTTCAAGCTTTAATCAAAAATCCTAGAGCTGCAAGTGAGGAATTTGGTGTAAATTCAGGTCTTGTTTAGAAAAATATGTTATCCTTTTTAATAATAAAGAACAGAACAGAATATGCACCCTGCAATGGCATAGAAAACAATAGCAATTGCAGTTGTGTAGTCTCTCTTCCTTGTGATTTTAGGCTGTGTGTGGCTGACAGCACATTATCAGGTCAGCTTGCAGTGCATACATTTACAAGCTCTTGTTATTTTAAGTGTATCACCAAGCTGCACTTAAAATAACCGCCACAGCCAAACTCTTCTAACAGTGGGATGATGTGCACCCGGGCTCTTGAGGTCTTGTCCTTTCCTGTTTGGAAGAGGACTGTGAGGAGCTGCCACACTGCCATTAGAGGAACACATGCTGCAGTGGGGCTCAGGCTGGATGAAAGGGTTTTGACTGCTGTGTACTGGGTGTGCAGAGGCTGGGGCACATGTTGGCCCTGTGCTCTAGTGATATCACATTTGTACAGGCTGTGGCAGTGCTCCAGCTGACCTCCCAACACTTGCAAGCAAGCTGTGTGGCAATTAAAGGTGCTGGCAGAATAATTGTAAGCAAGTGCAGTGGTACAGTCACTCCAACAGTGACAGCTTTGGCCTCTGTATTGTGTGTCAATAAGTCCAAGCCAAAATCCATTAATTACTTGGTTGGGTTTGAATTCCAGCCTGGCCAGTTCACCCAGGGTTTTTCCTAGCTCATGTTTCTACAATAGAATTTCAAGAGTGTTATTTTATTGCTATTGTGAGAGGCAGAACAGACTCCAGCTCCTTTCTCATAGAGTTGGGTTGGCAGAACTAGGGATTACATCAAGCTGTGACCTTCGTCCATCCCAAAACTCCAGCTGAATTAAATATAAAGGGAAAACTTCCCTGCTGGAACCAGCAGTGTTTTGCCCTAGGGCAGGTGACGTGTTTCCTACCCAGACCTACATAGATGTGGCAGCTGCTGTCCCATTGTGACCACAGCCTGGCACGTGAAGGTGCCTCCCTCCATCTCCATCAGGTCTCCTGGATGCTCAGCAGCTGCTTTGTCGAGCTGTCCTTGCAGTAAGGATGGGAGACAGTTTTCAGGTGGACATTAGAGATGGCTGTGCTGGCATGCGGGAGGTATGAATGGGGGGAAGGACTGGCAGTGTGGACTGGTGCTATCAGTCTGGATGCATCCTGACCTGCCTCCTGTGAGGGCATCTTCCTTTCATCCTTTCTGCCCCTCCTGCCCCTATCTCTGAGCTCCTGTGTCTCCACAGGGAAACAGTGATGGTGACTAGCTGTTGGCCAGCCTAGGCCTTAAATGAAAGCTCTGCTAAAGCCCCTGCAGCTTTCTTATGTAGCTGCTGCTTCCTGCACCCCCCTCCCCTATGCTGGCCCAGACGCTTCTGCAAATCTGTGACAAAACTGCTCAGGAGGGGGGCAAGCTCAGCACATCTTTGTCTGCTGCTGTATGGCTGGGTTCCAGGCAGTGTTAGCTAAGGCTGTGCCATGCCCAGACCTCCACCCTGGCAGCCACAGCTGTCACCAGCATCCTCGTGTCTGTGTCAATCACATCTGTGCTACCGTTGTCACTTACTCCAGATCAGGGTCACACAGGACTTGTGCTGGCATTTTCACACCTGTGTTTAAGCTGACTGTAAGATTCACGGCCCTTGTTACAGCTTCATTAGGCCACATCACCTTTATTTTTACAGCAGGATGATTCACTGATAGCTGTAAAGCCGGGTGGAGATGAGGTACAGATGGCTTTCACTTCAGGCTGGTTTTACAAGGTCATTCACAGCCGGGTGAGAGTGCAGGCAATGGCCAAACTGCCAGTGCAGGTGGTGATGCCAGTGACAGACCCTCTAGGCAGGAACACTTTCATTCTCCTTGTATTTTAATTTGCTCTTTAACACCTATGTTCCTGGTGTGCTAGGGTCACTTTGTGGTCTGAGTGTGCTTGTGAGCTGGGGGGGGGGCGGGGGGGCAGCGTGTGCAAGCCAAGCTCTGCTCCCTTGTTTACTGGTGGAAATTTGAGCTGGGCAGGTGACGGCATCTGAGCCACAGCTTCTTCGGTCTGTGCTAATCGCTGTGAATGTCACAACACAGCCAGGTTTGCTGCTGGGGGCAGATTGGGTAGCAATGGAATAGTGTTGTACATCTCAGTTGTGGGATTCTCTTCCTTGGGGTTTGGAGCCCCTCTGGGCTGCAGCTCCCACTGGTATGTAGGTGCCCTGTCCTCATCAGGAGTTCTCAGCTTGACTGTACAAGCACTGACAAGCAATGCAGCCCTATGGGAGTGGTACGGACTCGGCACTTTTCCATATTTCCTTGCAGAGCTTGGCAGGGTAGCAGCTCTCCTTGAGGATGTATAGCTCCTGTGGGATCCTGCATGGGGTGTTCCATCTCCTGCATCCTCTGGCTGAGATGCTGCTGACCTGGTATGTGCTGGAGACTGGAGCTGATTCACAGGTTGAGAAGGTCTGGCAGTTGTAGGTCTGTCTGACCCAGCCCTGTAGTGGTGTGAGCTGCTGTGATGGTGCTACAGAGCAACCTTAGGGTCTCCAAGCTACACTTTAACTGCTGCATCTGAGGCTTGTCTTTCAGGTGAGAAAGGAGTGTGTATGTGTATGGCAAGAAAAGGAAGATATGGCTGATGCGCTGCTTATCCTTCTTTTTATACCTTTATTTTTTTTTTTTTAACGTGCAAGCATGTGAGAGCTGGAAGGTGGAAGAACCAGCCAGCCTGCTTGGAATACAAATTCCTATCGCAGCTGTATCCAGGGGCCCTCCAGGCATGTGTTAAAGCAATAACTGGCTAATGGTGTTTTCTCTTTTCCCTTCTCCTCAGGCAAGAGGATGTTGCAGGTATGGTGCGATTGTTCATTCTAGGAAGATTCAGGACACTGGCAGCTCATTGGTCTGCCAGTTTGGTCCTTGTAGAAGACTTTTCTGAAGAACTGCAGTGCGGAGAGATGTATGTGCATAGTACTGCCAGTCTGTGCTAGAAACAGAGGTTTTGATGTTAGAACAGCCCTGCATTTGGTTCTTGCTGCATTCTCAGTCCTGAGCTCTACAGGAAGCCTTTAGCCCTCACTAAGCTTTTCTACAAGAGTGAGAAACATGTTCCTTTTAAAAGCAAGGTTCTCATATAGTTGTGTAATGTACTGAGCTGAAGCTTTAAGGAGTAGGGAGAAAAAATAAACAGATGTTTTGGCATTTGTGACAGAGTCAGGAGGCTGATTTTGGAGACGCAGAGCTGTAGGAGTGGGCTCCAGCTGCCACGTGGGTCCCAGGCAGGCAGCCTCTTGTTGCAGACAGGGTGACTGTGCTGGAGCTGCTACCCCATGGCCCTGGCTGGTAGTCAGGCACCCACGTGTGTTTGCAGGGTACAAACTTTCCTGCAGATGGCTCTCTCTACATTGTTCTTTGCATCCTCTGGTTTCATGTAAGATGCCAGCCATTCTTTGACTTGGTCTCCAGAGACTCTTGGTGAGCTCAGTAAATGGGAGATGTGGCTTTCATCCTGCAGGAAAAACAGCTCACCCTGCTTTCCTCATGTGGCATTAGGCTGGGTGCTGTCCCCTGACAGGACAACAGTGTCTTTCATGCTATCCTTTTGTTTCAGGCCGGCAAAGATGCTGCTGTAGATGACTGACTGTGCCTCAAGTACTATGGCTCTACATGGCGTCCTCAGGACCAGACCATGCTAATCGGGGCCCCAAACAGCAGAAGAGTGTTGGGCTGGAGTCAGGGAGCCTTCCGGCAGAAAGACCTCAGCCGTGCTGGCCCTGGCGCCTCACTCAGCAGCAGGCCAAACCCGTCTGGAATTTAGAGAAGAGATATGCGAGTGCTTTCCAGGATCGCATCCTGCTGCCCTCAGGGATCCCTCTGCAGCAATCCTGCTTCTTGTGCTCACCATCACTATGCCATGCACAGCCCACTGAAGACAGCCTCCAAAGCCCTCCAGATGCTGGCTCTGCCACGGGAAGGGTGATGTCTTCCCTGCTGATGGAGCCCTGCCTGCTGGCAAAGGAGTGCTCTGGACCTGGGATTGAAGGCTCTGTCCTCAGCTCAGGTCAGCAAGCTGCCAGCTCCTGTAGACCAGTGCTCAATAACAACTCCTTCCTACGGCCAAGCAATGCTAAAGTGCCTTTTCTGCAGTCACTGAAGATGAAGAAGTTGGAAAACACCCGGAGTTTTCCTGCTACTTCATGGTCCTACTCTGGGGACAGTAGAGACAGCTTCCCTAGTAGCCTGATCAACAGTGCAGTGAGGAACAGCAACGTTGTGTTAGAGCAAAACAAAATCCCCTCCCATACCCCTGTGCGATTCTCAGGAAGGACAAGCAGTGCGATCCACAGGAAGGACCAGTGCTCTTTGGAGGATGCTAAGGGGAGACCTTACAGCTCAAAAGAGAAGGAACTGGAGAAGAGCCTCTTGAAGGCTGTGCAGCAGCTACCTAGTCAGGCTGCCACACACAGAGGCTTTGGGTGCCAAGTTGAAAGTTCCGGCCTTATGAATGTAGGCAGCCTGTCCAACCAGAACAGCGGGAGGAGGCAGCATGCTGGAGTGCAGATCACCCAGAAAGAAACCATTGCTCCCCTGGACTTGGAGCTGGAGAGCCATCGCCTTAACAGTAACTCGAGCCTTACGGGCACCTGTGATACTGTTGCCCGCACTGAGCGGATCAGTGTCTGTCCCTCGGCCTCGCGAGCCAGCGCTCCTGACTGCAGCACCAGCTGCTGTCCTGTGGGTCGGCTGAGCCCTCTGTGTGCTGGGGACCACCTGGCAAGAACAGAGCCTCTGCACTTTGCTGCCATCTCTGAAGTGGCAGCACAGGTGTCCACCATCCAACTGGAGGAAGAAGAGAAACGGGCCCAGGCTGTGGTCTCAGGAAAGCTTAGGTAAGTAGAGGCAGGAGGAGGAGGGAGGCTGCAGCAGGATGTGCCAGGCTGGCCACTGTGTCTGCGTGTGTTGGGAGAGGATGCACTGTGACAGTACGAGGTGGCCATAAGGATAACCATGGCCTATGTCCATGAGCAAAACCCAACTGCAGCATCCTAGTGGGTGGGGCACCTTCCTGCAATCCCCAGCTTGACACAGGCACTCGGGATGGCTCCAAGCTGTTCCATTTTCTCCTTCAACCACAGTATGGAATTCCTGTGTGGCATTTCTAGTTTGTTCTTCTCAGCTGCCTGCAGTGGAAAGCTCTGCACATGTGAATGAATGAAGCCTGCTTGTTGAACCAGGCTTTCCTAGTCAGAGACATGGATTCATAAAAGAACACAGAGCTAATACAGGATAGAGAGGGTGTGAGAACATGGAGCTCCTGCTCTCCTTCTGGGAGAGGGTGTCCTTTTTCCTCTTCTTTCTAGTTGCCCTGGAACGTGTTCCTTCTCAGCGTGGTCTGGGGTCTCTCCATCTTGCTAGCTTGGGATGAGTGCTTGTACATCAGCATTGGCGAGGGCAGTGCCCTCATTCCCCTGCCCACATTATCTCATGTTGCCTCATGGCCTTCTGGGTTTCTGGCCCCAGAAAGCATGAGCCATTCCTTTTGATGTGATGTCCTTTGTCCCAGTGCTACTGCTGAGAGGTCCCTGCTGCAGTTGAGCCATCCCCAGGACGAAGCAGAGGAAGAACTTCCTGATGGCCTGGATGAGAGCTCCAGTCAAGAGGAGTATGAGGACAGTGAGTACCCCAGGGAGGGCTGTGCTCCATATCTCAGTGTGGGGAGTGCAAGAGCTGTCTGGGAGCTGGGGGTCAGCACAGCTGCCCTCTTGTCTTACATTCATGCTGTCATTTCAGGATGTACTGAACTCAAAAGTGATGTAACAGTAAGGAGAAACTGCATGGGTTCCTTCCAGGAGCAAGCTAGGGCTCACCACTGTTCTCCAGGACTTAACCATCTCCTCTCTGTGCAGGGCTGTCAGCTTTGCTCCCTTCCCTGTTTTTATGACCCCAGCTGGTGGGCAAAAGCCAGGATCCAAGGATTTGGGGTAGCTGGAAGGTTCTATCCCCTGCAGCATTTGTTTCTTCTCTTCCCTCCCTAACTCTGTGTGCATTCACTCCTCACGGAGACAAAACCTGAGTTTGTTTCCTACTGCAGGTGACTCGGATGCTTCCTCTGATGACGATGTGTTGTCCAGCAGCTCCACAACTCCTGCATCCAGGTCAGTTGCTCTAAACAGTGCACTGAACTTGGTATATTTTTCCCAGACTTGTCTCAGGACCCGAGGGAATGGCCTGAAGTTTTGTCGGGGAGGTTTAGCTTGGATATTAGAAAAGGGTTCTTCACCCAGAGTGTGGCTGGGCACTGGAACAGGCTCCCTAGGAGATGGCCACAGCACCAAGCCTGACAGAGTTCAGGAAGCATTTGGACAATGCTCTCAGGCACATGGTGTGACTCTTGGGAATGGTTCTGGGCAGGGGAGGGAGTTGGACTTGATGATCCTTGTGGGTCCCTTCAAAATCCACATATTCTGTGATTCTGTCATCTTTGCCCTCCGTGGGGACAGAGGAGATGGTAGCATGTGGGGTAAAGGAGTGAAGATAGGAACAGATGTCCCATCTAAAGCAGGTTTCCTTGCTACCCTGCTGAGTAGAGCTACCTCTCTTGCTACAGGCAGGAGCCTGTAAAATGCTAAGGGTGCATCCTCTGCAGCAAAACAAGGGTCTTAATTTCACTGGCACTGACAGTTGCTGAGTTAGGTTTATTGGATTAAATTGTGCTCTTGCAGTGTCATTGCCCAGCAGATGAACAAAGTGGAGGTGTCCTGGGCCAGAGACTGCAAAAGCTCCTTGGAGTTTCATGTCTCAGCATAACATTCTAGAAACAAGTCCTGGAGCCTGGGTTTTTCTTTAACTTTTTGGAGAATCTTTGTAGAGGGAGCGCTGGTCAGCCTGTGGTCGTCTGAGCCCTGCCTTCATGACTCCTGGCTGACCTTTGTTGGACCTGTTTTTGCCCATCCAGCAGTGGGAGCTGGTCTTGCACCAGGGCTGCCTCAGGCTTTGCTGTCTGCCTAACAACTTGCTGCTTCCCATCATGTCATCACTAATCTGGGAGACAAGCAAGGCTTTCTGTGAGCAAGTGTTGAGCCTTAGGGTTCTGCAGGGCTCTGGGTGTGCACCTGTGATTATGAAAGTCCTGCAGAGGTGATGTAAACTGGCCCAGCAGCTGTTTCTGGCAGGATGTGTCTGGTTGGCCTCTGGGACAGATGGGGAAAAGCAGTGTTTGGGCTAAATGCCTCTTGCAGCAAGGAGGGAAGGGGGGGTGTTGGCCACTTCTTTGTGCAGGCTGTGTGCTGGCCTGGCCTTGAAACCTTTGCAGCTGTCTCCTGCCTTCAGTTTGTGAGGGCAAACCCAGTTTTGTGCCAGAGAATGTTAACCAATATAATCTTTTACCAGTTAATAAACTTTTAATTATTGATTTCAGTACTGAAAAGAAAAGAAAAAAAAAACCAAGGACTTCTATAAAACACCTCTTCTTCCCTCAGCCTGGTCTCCAATTCTTTTGTGACAAGCTACACTCAGTCCCTTCAGTGAGGCAAGGGGTAGCCTGAGAGATTGGTGATAGTGTGTTGTAGTTCCTTTTCTTTTGCTGCTCTTTGTTCTTTATTGGATTGCTCTGGTGTGGCTTCTTCCCCTGTCTGCAGTGGCATATATTTGAATATACGTTCATTGCAAACCCTGCTTTTCACTTCATCACAACCTTAATAGAAACATTACAAATTCTATCCCTCCTTCCAGGTATTGGGGCTAGCTGTGGTAAGGTGTACATATAGTGGGTAAAACTCCATCCCTCTTCCCTGCAACACAGCAAAACCATGAGGGTTGCAACAGTTTAATAATATGTATTACAATCTCCCCGCCTTGTGCCCTTGGACTAGGTTATAGGGTTTATCGTGTAAAAGACTCCACTCCTTGCCCCAGAAAATCAAAAACCCCACAGCAGGTACTTGGCATGTGCATTCATTGCAGACTCATCCCCTCATTGCTGCAGACTGAGTTACTGACCTTAGTGCCCACTGCTTGGCCACCACATTGCAATGATGGTGCAAATTCCTGATACCCAGATTAAGGCTCCTTCCGGCTTCCCTCTTCCTTTGTTACTTTTCACTTTTAGCCAGCTGACTGCTGCTTCATCTTTCTTAGGAAACGCATCGAGTGCCTGGCCCAGCCTTCTGAGGCTCAAGACAAAGTGCTCAAACCAGCTCTTGTCTGCAGTTTATTCCCTAATGTGCCTCCAACTATCTACTTCAGTACTCGGGATGAGGCAGGTGAGCCAGGGTCTATTGCTGCGCAAGGTGAGAGTGGCCAGCCCATTATTTGGGAGCAAGTGGTGCCAGCGCACAGCCTGGAGCTAGCTGGCAGTTGCTGCCCTTAACCCTTCCCATGATGACACCCAACACTACTGTGAGATCCAAATGACTGCAGTAAACTGTTACTTCCATTGTCTGGAGCTTGACTCAGGCTGCCACTAAATGTTCCAGTGTCCTGGATCTCCCCCAGCTGTGGAGTCTTCTGCTCCATGACAGTTCTGTAACAAGGGCTATGCACCCTCATGTACAGGCCTGGTGCCTGTGCAGCAAACCATAAGAATTTTGCAGCTGTAGTAAATCCAAGTATTGTGTTTGTTTTCCTTCAGTCTTTAACTTTTTGCCTTCCTAGTGGAAAAGCTGCCTTGGGAGCAGAGGAAGCTGCTGCGATGGAAAATTTGCAGAGTCACGCCTAACATAGTGAAGCAAACCGTTGGCAGGTCCCACTTCAGAGTTAGCAAAAGTAAGTTGGGAGGCAACATTGTGTTCCTCCATGCCTCCAGCGCCTGGACGCAAGAAGGCAGAATGCCTGCAAAGAACAGAGCAGAAGCAATACAGGCTTGGCACTGCCGGATGCTGGGTTCATGTTTTTGCGTGTCTGACCTGCAGTATCCAAGATCTGTGGGTCCCAGCAGGGGACCTGCTTATTTGCAATGATATGACCCACTTGATTAACTGGATGCCACTCAGCCCTTGCTTTGGCAGCTTTGCAGTAGCAAGTATGAGTGCTTTGTGCTATAGCTGTGCAGCATCCCTGGCACGCTTCTGCTAGCCCAAGAAGACGGGGTGCTGTGGGTTGAGTGGGTGTTATGGGTGGCAGGGTACTCAGTCATGGACTTTTCTGTTTTTCCTGCAGAAAGCAGTGACTGGCTGGGTTGCTGGGGCCCCCATATGAAATCCCCTGGCTTCAAAGCCATCATGGAGCACCAAAAGGTATGAGCTATTTTTTGCTGACCTCCTTCATGTGCATGGAGAGTGTGTTTCAAGGAATTTGGGTGCCCCTCTCTTCAGGGCCAAGTGTTTGCTGTGCCAACTGTCCCTGCAGTGTCCCTTCCAGAACTGGAAGAGGAGTCCAAGAGACAGGCATAGCTGGATGGGCATCTCTGCTGTGAGGGTGGCTGTTGTACAGACTGAGGCTGTAGCCAAATTGTGTTTATTTGTGAGTTTCTCTAAATTCAGTCATTGCGGCTTAAAGCAACGCAGTCCTCCTTCTGGCAGAACTGAGGGGTAGGGACAATGCCCTCACTGCCAGTGCAGCAAAGGGCGTGTACCTTACTCTGATCACAGAAGGGTCAGGTGTAACTTATGGTTTGAGAACCTGCAAGGGATCAAAGGTTTGGTATCTGTCAGAAGTACATGCCTGTTCTGAAGAGCCGTGATGCTCTAAAAGAGGCGGTTTGTCCCTGCAAAGCTTCAGGACTAGGTGGAATCAGTTTGGGTGCAATCTTGGGAGGGGAGTTAAGACTGTTACCCTGCATTGTATTCAGAAAGAATGTATCCTCTGCCAAGGGAGCAGAAATGGGTGAGCAAGGAGTAGGGGAAGCAGAGAGATCTCATAGCATCTGTGTTCCTTTCCAGCTAAACCACTTCCCCGGTTCATTTCAAATTGGAAGGAAGGACCGTCTGTGGCGCAACCTGTTAAAGATGCAGGCTCGCTGTGGGAAAAAGGAGTTTAATTTCTTCCCTCAATCTTTCATCCTGCCCCAGGACATCAAATTACTCAGGAAAGCATGGGAGGAAGGAGGTAGCCGACAGAAATGGATTGTGAAACCAGTAGGTGTAAAGCAGAACTCAATCCTCTGTCTTTTTGTAGGTGCAGGGAGAAGATCTGATCCTTTCTTGTTTGTGTCTTGCAGCCAGCATCAGCAAGAGGCGTAGGTATCCAGGTCATCCACAAATGGAGCCAGCTCCCCAAAAGGAGACCGCTGCTAGTACAGAGGTGAATGAACATAAACCCAAGGTTGACACACAGCCTGGGACCTCTTGATGTCTCATATTTCTGGCCAATTCTGGGCCCCTACCAGTATGTGGCAAAGCAGAAGTACTTGATTTGCATCTGGAGGTTTCTCCGGAGGCTGCCTGGTTGTCCTGCTGCTGGAAGTTTGGCTCCGTCATCTTCAACTGGGCTTACTGCAGTGCTGCTATCTCTGTGTAGATATTTGAGGTCTCAGACACAACTTGGTTTCATGAGCTTTCTGGAGCTTCTGTCTGGCAGGTGGACAGCTTCAGCTCTGCTGTGATCCGGCTCTCGCTGCTCTGTGCTCTGGGGTTTGGCATGTTTGGAGACAAACAAATCTTATCCAGTTCACACAAGCACAGTGGGAAGAGAAGTCCCAGTGAAGAGGTGGCAGTTGTCAAAGATTTGTTCTTATCCAAGTTAGAATGGTTCAGTAAGAGCCTCAATGCATGTAGATGCAAAGGATTTTCTTGAAATAACAGAGTTCTCAATCTCCTTCCCCTTCTGCAAAAAAGTGGAATAGTTCATCTTGATTTTGAGGCTGCTTTCTGGGAAGATTCTTGTGAGAGCAGGAAAACTGCAGTGTTTGGCAGACAGGGAACTGTTGTGTTTGCTTGTTAGTTCTCCCTGTCTTTTCATGCAAAGAGATAAATTTTCCTATGGAAAATCATGAACCTCTGGGATGAATAATCAGATGAGTTGGATTAAAATACCCAAATGTTTCTGCTTACTGTATGAAACCATCTGTGGTGTACTGCATGTCTTAAATGTTCTTGAAAATTGTGATCAGCGTTGTGGGTGTGGAAGAGCTACTGTGCCTTAAAACTGAGGAAAATCTCTTCAAAATGGAACTGAGCAGAAGGAAACACTGCTTATGTGCTGCAGGAGCTCCTTGTGAATGGGAGAGCTGCTCTTCTCTCATTTTGTCTGTGATGTGATTAACTTTGAAATGCTGTGCAAAAAGGCTTCTGCATTGATCCCTTGTTTTGCTAGGGCTTCTGAATTGGGGGTTAGAGATGTTCCTGCATATGAAAATCCTAACCCTTATGTGCTTCCTTCTCTCTGCAGATATCTGCACAAACCCTACCTCATTGGCGGGAAGAAGTTTGACCTGAGGCTCTACGTTTACGTCACTTGCTATGATCCCCTCAGGGTCTACCTGTTCAAAGATGGGTTGGTTCGCTTTGCCAGCTGCAGGTAGGTTGTGCAGGAGAGCAGTGCTGGGGGTTGCCTTGGTGCCCAGGCACCTGTGGCTGTGGTACCTGCCTTGGCTGGGGCAGGAGGGAGTCAAGCCCTATAAGGGTGATGCTTAAAGGTGTATCTTGCTTGCTTAAGAGGCAGTGTGGAAACACACGAGGTCGCTGCAGGTGACTTTTGAAAGGGAATGTGAGAGGATGCTGCCTACATCCAACCTTCCCAATGAAAGATCAGCTTAGCGTAAAGCATTTCTTGAAATACATTGTCTGTGCTTCATTCTGCATAAAGGCTGGCACACCAGAAACTGAGATGTTTCTTCCAGTTTTCATGGTATTGTCTCAGGCCATTGGAGTTCCATCAGTGCTTCTGCTCACTGATACTCTGGCTTTTATTTCTTGAGGGTGGGATTGCATGCCTCTGTCCCAAGGCAGCCTGTTCTGTCTCATGTTTTGTTCCATTAGTTCTTGGCCTGTGAGGACAGAGAGCTGCAGGCAGTAGAGCTGGTGGATGGCTGAGGGTGCTCTGAGATGAGAACAAAGTCTGTGCCTGCCTCACGGACCTGGGGACAGCCACTTCAGTCTCGGACAGCTTGTGTTCCTCTTGCCTTCTCCAGGTACTCCTCCTCAATAGAGAGCCTCAACAACAAGTTCATACACTTGACCAACTACAGTGTGAACAAGAAGAACACAAAGTACAAATCCAACTTTGATGTGACTGCTTGTCAGGGACACAAATGGTAGGTGCTGCTTTTAGGTACAAGGCAGCTCTTTCTATTTCCCATTAAGTCAGACTTCTTTTCAGTATTCTTACCCAAAACTTGAACTTGCTTTCTGTATCATCTGCTTCCACCTGGGAAAGTGGAAGAACAGAGTGATTTTAGCATGCGTTAGTGTCAATGGAATCTGGATGGTCTCCCTGGCTTGTGACTCATCCTGTCCACTACTGCTTGAGCTGTAAGTGCTGTTCATCCTGACTGTGTTTGTGCCATTCCCTGCTTCCAACGCTGCACTCATCTCTGCTCATTCATCCCCTTCCCCTGTTGTGGGGGTGATGGGATGTAGTTAAAGCAGAATCTGATTGGTTTTTGTTAGATATTGAATGGGTGATGCTTAAATCGGCTAGATGGGAGCTTCTGCCCATCTCGTTCTTGACTTTGCTGTGGAGGCAGAGAAGGGGACAGCTCTGGTTCAGAACTGTTAATTTATGTGCTACCCAGTGAGAATAGGAGCAGTTGGGCCATTTCTAGGCCTTTGGGAGGAGGGCTGCAATTTTGCAATTCCTTGCTGTCCCATGGGTGAATGGATGTTCCCCAGGAACTTGTCTCTGATTCCATGGTGGTGTTTGAACCCTTTTAAAAATAGTGCAGGATTGAGTTCTCAATTCTCAGCCTGGGCAGGTCTACTGCACTCCAAAGGGAGTTGCAGAAGATGTCACTTGGACCTGGACCTGCTCCACAGTGGTCTCTTCCTCCACTGGGACTTTTAGCAGGGTCTGCTGCTTCTCAGCAGTTACAATTGCAAGGAGGTGGGATTGTGTGGGTTTCCCATACTTGCATGCAAGTCAACGCTGGCTGCTCCAATGTTAAAGATAAGTGTGGCTGTAATCTACTCCATCTTGTATGCAGGAAGCGTGACCTTTGGATTCCTGGCCATTAGCCACATGGTCTCACTTGAAAAATATCTCAGCATCCTTGGCTCAGTGTCAGAGTAGCTTGCAGCACTCAGTGTGGTATGGGAAACTCCTGTAAAAGCATAGATGCTCCCCCATACCATCTTGTTACCACATTTTTCAGAAATTCTTTTCATCCCTGAAGCCTCAGTGAAGTGGCTTTAGCTAAAACATTTTTGGGGTCTTGTTGGATTCTTGCTGAGCTGCTTTGCAGTGCTGCGGGGGAAGGCCTGCAGGAAGGGGAGGTTTGCTGAGGACATGGAGGGGGAGGGAAGAGAAGGTCTGGGCCTGACTTACCTTGCTCATGTGCTAATTTGGGACTGTGCTGAGAAGTCTATGACAGATTCATGTTCCTAGTAGCTTGGGCCTTCAAAACCAGGGGCCAGGCTGGGGATAGCAGTAACTAGGAACTGAGAGGTTTGAGGATGTCAGGAGGATTGCCATGCCAGGGAAGAGCACTGTCAGGGTTCCTCTCTGTTACTTTCACCACCAGCAGCAAGGGGCTGTATGTTGGAATCCAAAATGCAAGGAATTCTGAGAACTTTGGGCCTATACACCAAAGCTTAAAATTAAACACAGTATTTGATCTAAGACCTTGGGAAAAGCTTCCAAACTTAAGTGCTAGAAGCGAGAATATAGATTTATAATTTGAAACAGAGACTTGTTAAACTAAGTGGAAGAAAATTTAGAGTTTTAGAGTTTAATGTAAGTTTGTGTGTCATAACATGATTGGCTCAGAAAGCTTTCACTGTAACATGAGTCTATAAGACGAAATATTTAAAAATTAGGTCAAAAACATAAATATCCTTGTTAGCAGTGTTTTATTAGTCAATAAATCCTTAAAAGGTCTTGTGACCTTCTGAACCGTGCAGTAAAGATGTGAACCAAACTCACCTTTCCTACCTATGTAGAAGATAAAAAAAGTACACCACATCATCTAAAACAACTGGAAAATCCCAAATCTAACTCATTCAAAATTCCTTCAAAAATCTCCATAGTTCCTTTGCTTTCTCTCTCACAGGGCACTCAAAGCTCTCTGGGGTTACCTGACCCAGAAAGGAGTTAATAGTGAGGCCATCTGGGAGAAGATTAAGGACATCGTTATCAAAACCATCATTGCGTGAGTCTTGGCACCTCTTGCTCTGTGTGTCTATGAGGTGCACCTTGGCCCTTTTGACTGTCCAGTCCCTTCTCAGCCTTCTCCTTTTGCTCTTAAATGGAGTGGTATCACTGCTGTTGGCTTCAGTATTTCTCTGAAGATCGCTCCTTTCACCCTGTCACTTTTGCTCCTGCTACAGTAGCTGCAGTGGGTAAATAGATCTTACATTTATTTCCTGACCTGCCTGAAGGCCAGGAAGGTGCAGTGCGCCCAAAATTGCCCAGCTTGCCACCCGCTCCCCTGCTTTGCCTGGGAGCCTGAGAGAATGGTCCCTGGTGCAGGATAAATCTTGTATTCAGAGGTGGATGCTACCTGACACAGCAGGGATGCTCAAGATGCAGTGCTGGATCCATATGTGGTGTGGCAGCAGCAACACAGAAGCCTATGTTGGTCCCTCAGCCCACCTGCTCCTGCAGCACGTGGCTGCATTACACTTCCAGAACTGTCAGCACGTGCTGTGAACAGCCAGAGCTCTGCTGTCTGTCTGACTGCTGGAAATAAGTGGTTTTTTTCTTGGCTTGCAGTTCTGAGCCCTACGTGAACAGCCTGGTGAAGATGTATGTGCGCCGTCCGTATTGCTGCCATGAGCTGTTTGGGTTTGATATCATGCTGGATGAAAACCTCAAGCCCTGGATCTTAGAAGTCAACATTTCCCCAAGGTAAAGCATATTCTGAGCCACAGCAGAGTGGATAATGGCCTTTTTTTTACTACAAAGTGAGTTTGACTTGCAAAGTCCCCTGCAGCCTGTGCTGAAAGATCATGGGCTTTGAAGCCTCTCTCTCCAGATTGCAGGAATCAAAGCCCTCCCTGTCTGTGAAAGCAACATTCCTCTGCAGTTCAGAAAGCTTTTCTGGGCATGCTCCAGCTAGAGCCAGGGAAGAGTATGTTAAAAAAGGAAGGCAAGGAGGGATGTGTCTTGTACAAAACGGGTGATGGCAGAGATTTCTCTGCGTGGGCAGAAGCAGTCAGCAGTTCCACTGCCTCGTGCACTGTTCTTTACTTCCTGACCGCATCCGGCCTTGTGGTGTCAGGCTGTGCAGGCAGGGCCGGGAGCTGCAGTGTAACCGGGCATGGCCTCCCTGTCTGCAAGAGTGGGTGGGCATGAGCTGTACACAGAGCCATGTACATGGTGCTCTGGGGATGGATTTGCCTATTTCTAGCAAACTTGGGAAGAGATGGAAAAATTAACTATTTCTGATAGGAAGCCCCCCCCCCCCCCCCTTCAAAGCTCTGTTGTCAGGATTTTTCTCTCAGTGTCTTATGGCTGGTTTCACAAGGTAAGGGACAGGCTGGTGTTTGTGTCCCAGTCAGTGATAAGCCAGGGATTAATCTTGGGGCCGTGGGGCTCGACACCTCCATTCTAGCACTCAGGCTGCTGTGATGCTTCCTCTCTGCAGCCTCCACTCCAACTCCCCACTGGATGTGAGCATCAAGGGCCAGATGATTCGGGACCTCCTCAACCTTGCTGGTTTTGTTCTGCCCAGCATGGACAGTGTGGATTCAACGACACAGACAAGAAGTGGCTCTATCTACAGGTTATCCCCCTTCTCTGTTAGAGAAGCAGGCTTTTTTCTTGAGGGATTTCATGTGGGGAGGCTGCTTGGAGCCCAGCAAATGCTGGCTTCTAGCTGTTGAGCCTGTGCTTGCTGGTGCTTCAGCTATGGGTCCAAAGAACTTGTCTCCTTGCCTGAGTGTCTGGTTCCTGTGGTCTCTTCAATGCAGAAGGATTTATGCTCTCTCTGCAGGTCCATAGTTGGAAGTGAGGCCAATGTAATTTGTGCTTGCTCCGCAGTTAGTCAAGTCATGCTCTCTTGTCCTTCCCCCTGCCAGATCTAATATGATTCTAAGTTTCACTGCCTCTCTGTTTGCTTGGAGGACTGGCTGGCTCTGTTGGGGCTGGATCCATTTACCCTCTGACTTACCAGAACTGAAATGCTGCTGCCTGGAGCAAGAGGAGCACCTGTTATTTTGCAAATGCTGGAGTGATCAGTTCTTTAGGCAGGACTGCAGGTGTTACATGCTGCCAACCTATGGGTGGAGGTGTGCACAGTCTTACTTCACAGCTAACATGGCTGTTTTTTACAGAATGCTAATTCCTGGGTGTGCGTCCAGCCAGACCCCTAATACTTCTGTGTTTCACCACAGCTAGGGCTTATCCTGGTTTCAAACCTGATGGCTGGAAGGAAACCAGTCTGTTCCCTGCAGCAGAATGGCTGCTGGCCGTATGTCACTGAAGGATCAGCTTGCTGGGTGAAGCACCAGCCTACTGTGATGTGTGGGCATGCCAAAAGATGGGACTCTTGCCCTCTGAGTGCCCTGTGCCTTCAGTGGAGGAGCTTGGAACATGGGTCTGTTCCAGATGGGGAGCTCTCACCAGCTCATCTGCGGTGCTTTGATCACATGCTGGTTTGCCACTTCCAGTGGAAGTGCTGAAGGGCAGGTGTCCTCAGAAAGACCTGCAGGGGATTAAGTGGATCCTTAACATGGTTCAGATGATGCATTACCAGATTTCTTGCATCCAGAGGCAAGCTTGTTTAACTGTATTTCCTGCCCTGGGAAGCATATGAAGGGTTTTTTTGCATATAGGCAGAATTCCAGTAGATCTGCATGTTCCCCAAGCACCATGCAGCACAAACTCAAGGTTCTGCTCTCCCTGTTTGGATCTGCACACAACTAATAAGTTTTGCAGCAGCAGCAGCAGCAGCAGAAAAAAAAAAAAACAAAAAAACCCCAAAACTATGTTGTAGATGGGTTATAAGGTTTTCAAGAAGTATTTCCCAGATTCTGGCATCCCCAAATGGTTAAGTTGATGCTTAGAATAGATGGTTGCTGGTCAGATAGTACAAAAGGCCAGGACTTCCCATTGCATGTGGGTAAATTTGAGTCCTGAGAGTACTTCAATATTGCCAGAGGAAGTTTTTGATCTAAGAATTCTCTTCTTCCTTGTATGGCACCTGTACTGGGTACTTGGATCCCCATTCCTGTGTTTGCAGTTAGGAAGCTGTGTTCCAAGTGGGATGTAAACACGAGATCCCACCAGGCTTCATGTGC
Organism: Haemorhous mexicanus; assembly: GCF_027477595.1. NCBI lineage: Eukaryota > Metazoa > Chordata > Aves > Passeriformes > Fringillidae > Haemorhous > Haemorhous mexicanus. The sequence goes on from NC_082348.1 coordinate 15,473,399, forward strand.
TGTGAATCACATCATGGTGTGTCTTTGACCCTCTTTCATCCTATGTGAGTGTGAGGTGATGGCTCACCTTTTGGGTGAAGGATCACTGAAATGCCTTAGTGAGGGTCTGGCAGAGTCCTCCATTTTCCCTGCCCACATTCTTCCCACATTTTGTGCTGGTGCACAAGGCCGTGGATCCATCACTGATCTCGGAACTAGTGAAATCCTTGGAGAAAGTGTTCTCTTCTCCATGTCATTTTCATAAGGGTGTCATTACTCTCTCAGAAGTTGCTGGGAGCAGCTCTGCCATGAGAAGACTTTGTCTTCTCTACTTAAATGCTCTTCTGTCTCTCTTGTGTCCTCAGTCTGGGCAGTGCTTTGAAGAAGTCCAAGCCAATATCTGAGCATTTGAGAGCAGAGAAGATGAAGAAGGTCTATTACTTGATGCAGAAGATACCTGACCAGGTACAAAACAACCTCCTCTATTACTTGCATCATCATGCCAAGCCCATGTCCCAGCCAGTCCCACATGTCTGTCTCTCTTCAGATTGTGCTCTTCTCTGGAGTCAGCCAGATGATGGGGTGCACTTGGGCTCCAGTGGGTTACAAGACAGCTGGTCAGAAATAAACTGGGTTTGCTTAAGCCACAGTCTCACTGACTCATCTGTACATTAAAATAGATGTGTCCTGAGGGGCACATTACCCACCAGTCCACAAACAGAGTCTGAGCACTGCCTGCTCCTCCTTATGTGTCTGTGCAGCTCTTACAGCCTTTGCCAGCTGACCCCCGTGCTGGGTTAGTAGGGTCACTGGCCTTGTGTGCCTCCTGTATTTAAGAGAGGCTGGGCTGCAGAATTGCTGTTCTTTTTAGTTCTATGCAGTGTTGGTGTCACCATTGAGCCTAAATTCCTTCCACAGTTTCCATGTGGCCTTTGTCCCAATGATCTCAGACACATGGAGGCCTTTGCTTGAGAGATGTTTCTTCCTGACTTTGGGTTGCTTTTGTCTGCAGGATTTTTATTCTTCTGTCTTGGACATCCTGACTCCAGATGACGTTCGTGTCCTGGTGGAGACAGAGGATGAGTACTCCCGGCGCGGGCAGTTTGAGCGGGTGTTCCCCAGCCACATCTCCATGCGGTACCTGCGCTTCTTCGAGCAGCCTCGTTACTTTAACATCCTGGTGACCCAGTGGGAGCTCAAATACTACTCAAATAGACACAAAGGTAACTGCCCTCCAAAGCCTGGCACAGCCACCTGACTCAGGCAGGCTGCCTGCCAGCAGTCGTGGGAGACTTCTGAGCTGTGCGTGTTGAGGGGGAGCTGCCTGCCTGCATACTAACCCCCAGGAAATGTGTTACCTTCCCAGACTGCTTCAAATATCACAAAAAGCTTATTCTGACTTGATGAGAGGTGATGACTGTTCTGATACGCACAGCACCAGCACTTCTAGGTGCCCTGGGCATGAAGCAGACTGGGATTTTGCCTTCAACCTGTAGCTTTGGCCTCTTACTGTGTTTCTCTGCTCTCTTTGATGGAGAAACAGCTGGATTTGCTGGGCTTTGCTCCTGACAAGTGATCTGTGAAGGAAAAATTGGGCCTATTCACTGGTCTCCTGCAGCTTTCTAATTGATGAAGAACAGTCAGTGTACAAATGGAAATTTTTCCTATACACTAGAAATCTAGCTAACATTTCCATTCTTTCAGTACACAATTATGTATTCTAATAAAAAACATTATCCTTTAATGAGGCATAGCTGTGCTGGACCAATTCCTTCTCACCCAGGGTTGCCTCTATCAGGGCAGCAGTATAAACTGTTTGAGGAAGAGAGTCAGTGAGGTCTAGCATGAAAGGTTAGAGAAAATAAAAAGAGAAAAAAATAGAGAAAATAAAAAGACTGTGGCTCAGGGCTTTTCATCCAATATATGATCTAGATGGAGAGGCTTCTGGAGGAGCTAGCCCTCCACTGCAGTGATGACTGTATGTGTGCTCCTCACCTGGCTATCAAGGAGAGAAAGAAGAAAAATGCTTTTGTCACTTTTCACCTGGTGTTAAAGTGATTATCAAAGGGGTCAGCAACAGTCTTTCACAGAGAGATGGTAACATCATAGCCTTCTCTCTGTGTTGTCAGCATGTGTCATCCTTTGCCTTGCTAATATCTTTGCTGGATGATCTTCCATCAACTGGAAGAAAGATTCTGTCATCATCCTCCCTGAAGTGCTGCCCTGAACTTTGCCGCTCAGGCCCACTCAGGCAAGGGTCCTAGTTCAGTGCTCCAGCTTCCCCAAAGAAGCCAGGCAAGCAGATTTCCTCTATCCCATCACTGCTATTTACCTCTGAGCAGAGCTCACCCTCCCCCTATCCCCTCCCTGTTCCCCTGTGTTCCATGCAGCACTCCTCTTTCCCTAGCCTGCAAGATTCAAAGCCCAGGCTGGTGCTCAGGCCCAGCACAAGGCATCTGAGCTGCCCTGCTCCCCTTGGCCCCCAATAAGTGGGGGTTTTTTTACAGTGTTCTGGGGCTTGCTAAAAGGTCACCGAGGAACAAGTTTTGGACAGCAAGGATTTCTCCTGGTATCTTATAGAAAACCACAGTAATGCCAGCTAGACAGCATCAATGGACTAGCCATTGCTCTGCTGGTTATTAATTTTCAAGTCACCCTAGCCTTCTGCTATGACCATAAGGCTCTTAAATAAGAAAACAGGATGAGATTTCTCAATATTTTTGGGTTAGCCACAGAGCAGGGTGCTTGGCTGTAGTGGGGACAGCTTGCAGGAAGCCCTGGAGGAAGTGGAGCCTGTTCAGTGCAGTTGAACACATGGCTCTGCTTCAAAATGACCTTGCTGTGCTCTGGAGCACCATGTCTTGTGTGTGGTGACAGGATTGGTCCCTTCCAGTCATATCAGCGATGCTCTCAGCTTGTGCCAGTCTTACCCTCTGTTAGGGATGAAGTCTCAGCCCATCTTGAGCTCTGGATGGATCCCTGTAGGGTGGAGATGATGCACTGGGATGCTGCAGCTGATCTGTACTATGCAAGGAGGAGGTTGCCTGAGCTGTCCTCCTCTGGGAAAGGGGTCGATGACAGCAAAGCTGCTCTACATTTGCACGGTGGGAACTTTCACCGGTGCAGCCCAAATCAGGTACTGCTGTTGGCAGGCACTGGGCTCAGGGGGACAGCCAATCTGGTCTAATTCGGTAAATCCTGTGTTGCCCCAGTTTTCCTGTTTCGCTGAGCCTGCTGCAAGGAATGTCTTGGCTCCCGGGGAGGAAGGCAAGCACTGCAGCAGCCCACGCACTGATGTTTGCTCGTACAAAGGGTGAACGCCCTTGGTTTACCCCTTGTTTATTGGCACTCAGGCATGTGTTCAAGTAGTTATTGCATAGCATGTTCTATGTGGTCAGTGCAGCATATTTGCATGCCCTGAGCTGGGAAGGCTTAACTCTTTGTAAACCTGGCTGTTCATTCTCACTTATTGTCTTCTGTCACTTCCCAGGTCTGGAACTACTGAAGAACTGGTGTGTCAAAGGGTACCACACTGGGGCAAGGACAGATTTGGCCCAAATGGTGTGTATAACTGTGGGTAAGGAAGGTGGAGAATGGTTGTTTACCTGCACAGAGCTGGGTAGAGATCCTGCTTGTTCTGCTTCCTCTGGCTCCTGTCTTACCTGTTTGCCTTCTTCCCTCTTTGCCAAGGCCTCCAGGAGTCTGGAAAAACCCATGCTGCCCTATTTCCCACAAACATGAAATCATGAACAGTATATCAGATCTGCAAGTATTTTGCATCTGAATATCCTTGGATACACTGGGCACAGCCCTACATATTTGGCACCTGTCCTGACCACTGTTCCTCTCTGTGAGGGAGTCGTCTCTGTCTGTCACTCCTGTGCCTTACAGCAGAATGCTACTCTGAAAGAAACCCACTCTTTTGACCTCGAGATGCTCTCCTCCCACTTTCAGCAGAGGGATTCATTAGGCAGAGAGCAAAGATTGCTCTGTTTGCTATTCTGGGAACAGTCTGGTGGCAGTGACAATGCACAGCAGTGAGGCAGCTCTAGCTGAAGCTCTCTAGGGCAGCCTATGGCAAAGCACAGCAGGCTTGAGGGATTTTTGCCACGACTTAAATAGCCATTCTGTTGTCTCCCTCTCCTTCCACAGTGGTCATTGCCAAAGTCGTTCTTCCTCCAGAAGAGTAGCATTCAATCAAATGGCTTCAACAAACTGAAACTGGGCAAACTGGGGTGAGTTTGCGCTGGCCATGCTGTTCATGGTGTTCATAGTGTAGCTTTTGGACTGGTGTCCTGGTAGAAAACTGGCAGCCCAAAAAGCAGCTTTATTAAGGGGAGAGGAGCAGATTGGTTTGCAGGCTCTGAAGCCTCTGCTCTCTAAAGAGCCAACAGATGGAGCTGGCATGATGTCTGTGCAACTGGGCATGTCTCCTTGGCACTGTATACCCAGCTTAGATGGGAGTGAAGCTCAGAACAGCCAGATTAAGTGATGCTTGGAGCTGTCATGGTCAGAACATGCTGACAAGATATTCCCCATACTGGAACTTGTATCACTTCTGTGGACATTGATGTGGTTAACAGTGAGCAGAGGCTCTCAGCTGCAGCACTGGCTGGGGGAACAGTGAGGTCTCCAGGTCTGTTGCACTCTCCCAGCTTCCCCGAGCAAAGCTGGGCTGCTGCTGACAGCTTCCAGCAGAGGTGGAGAACTGGAGTTTGGGTGAGACAAAGTGAAGGGGAGGCACATCCCTGGTCTCTGGTTTTAAGAGAAAGATCATCACTGTTCCTGTGCTGGGACCAGGGTGGAGTTGGGTTTACACACAGACAGGGGTACTAAGCTGTGACCTTGCAGTCCCACTGATATTGGGATACCTGTTGAGGTCAGTGACACTGGCTGGAATGGGTGATGGAGTAGGTCAGCCTGGCAGCCCTATCTCAGAGTCCATGTGTTGTGATACAGCAGATGATTATTGCACCATGGTCCTTTTGGTTCTTTCTCACTGTCCTAAGAAGCTCAGGGTCTCCTTTTCATTGCAGCACATGCCTCCCTTCATCTGGTGAGGACCTCACAAGATGCCTGGAGCCCAGCCCTACTCGAGGCTTACCTCTCAACAAGTGCACTGATGGAGCCAACCAGAGACCTGCTGGCTGCCTCTCTGACGCTGCCCTGGTGATGTGACCAAGCAGCCACTGTCCCTCCCTGGGGACACATCAACCTACCTCAAAGGAAGAGACAGGAGCTGGCTCTGTAGAGCAAGGACTGTGAGAGCCCTTCTCACTGCACACTTGTTTTGGGGCTGGTTGTAGAGAGAGATGTTTTCCTGGGCAAAGAGGAGACCTGTGTGACTTCATTTTCTAAAACAAGTGGCAAAGCTTGAGGAAGTGGGGGTTATCTGGCCTATCTGGCCTTTGTCCTAGACTGTTCTAAAAGCCTGACATGGTGGTTTCTGTGCTGTGTGGGAGCTGGCTGAGCCTGCCCTTCTAGTCCCCAGTCAGCACAGACTGAGTCCTTGCTTGCCTGTGTCTGTGTCCTGAGTTGCTGGCAGCTGAGCCTGCTCTTGCCCTGGTACAGCCCGGCCCCTGGAGATAAGTCCCCAGTCCTCATGCCTGGGAGGAAGTAAAACTGCCCAGTTTTATCCTCTCTGAATGTCTGTGCCAACCTCCTGCCCTCCTCCAGCAGCAGGCCCCACAGGAGACCTCAGGCTTGCACATTGCAGCTCCAGAGAGACCATGGGTACCAGTGTGGCTCCGGTTTGTTATGGGGGCAGTGGGGCTGCTGGGGAGGGAGCATCCTTCTCAAGGCCATCGGCTCTGGTGTGCCCTACAGCATGTGTGCATGGACTACAGGCTAGTGCTCTTCTCTTGGATCTGCTCTCTATTTTCCCTTTGTTTCTCAAGGATTTCTATTAAATTTTAACACTCAACTGCTCTCCTGGTTCTCACCTGCCTTCCTTTCCCTGACCTCTTTGTGTCTGGTGGGAAGCTCACCCCTTCCCGTGCTTCACTGGGCTCTGATACAGGGAGGGTTTGTGCTACCACCCATTTCCCTGTCCTTCCCAGACCTTAGAGTAATTCTTGCTGCCCTGTAGCAGGTAAACATATCCCCCTGCAAGGAAAGGCAGCTCCCAGCATAACTGCTTTGGTCTGGAGTCTTCCTTACGTCTTAGGAACTATCCTGTGCATCATTAATCGAGGAGAACAGTTCAGTCCAACCTTACAAGAGGGATAGGAAGGGTTGGGTGTCCAGAGCTGGCCCTTGCTGGTTCAGGATTCTGCCCCCCCAGTATGGTAGGTGAATGCTGAGTGCATGGGCTGGCTCTTGGGGCCCAGAGGAGGTGCTGATGTGTGGGCCCTGGGTCTGTTAGAGAGCCTTTCCTTCCCCTCTCCTCACAGCCCACCATTTCCCAGTGCTGGGCCCTGTTTCTCTGGTCTCCTTGGTGACAATCTCATCTCTCCTCGGCTTCTCTCCAGCACCTGAAAATAGCCTCCGAAAGTGGAGATGCCTGCTCCCTTCCCTGCTGCCAGCACCCACGATGGCCAGGCTGGAGCCAGGCTGCTCTGCACAGCACAGCTGTAAGGGTCTGGCCCCATGGGCCCCTGCACCACTGCGCTGATTTGGGCCACCCTGTGAGCCAGCACCGAGGCCCCGTCCTCTCCTCGTCCCTCCTCTTCCTGCCTGCTGTGAGGCTGCACCAGGGAGCTCCTTGTACCCCGCTATGGGCCAGTATCCAGCTGTCCCCTGCAGCCAGAGACCTGTCCCTTTGGCCCTGTAGCCACCAGCCCTGCAGCCAGCCCGACAGACTCCCAGAAATAGAAAACGGAGCCGGGAACGGGCAGAGGGGGAGCAGGAAGGTTACCCCACACATCGGGCTGCCCCCGCCGTGGGACCAGGGTCGCAGCGGACAGTGAGCTGCAGCAGGATCCCGGACAGGGACAGGCAGGGCTGGGCAGCGTCGACGACAAAGGGTCCGCATCCACCCAGCCCTTGGCTGGACCCAGCCGTTCTCCGGCATCCCCGTGGAGAGGGGAACGCTGTGCCCCGCACCGCAATGGGGCCGGGCAGCATCGCGTCCGGACGGCGCGGAGCACCTCTCCTGGAGGACGGGGGTCCGCGGAGCGGGCTGTCCCTCCGCTCTCTGGCCCCAGCCAGCCATCCCTCCATCGCCCCCTCCCTCGGGTCACCAGGGCCCCCGGGGCCGCGACCACCTAGTTCAGCCCTAGGCTGCTCGGTGGCTGCGGGCGCTGCTCGGTGGCGTCGGCCGTGTCCCGTCGTGTCCCCGTCCCCCCCCCCCCGCGGCGGTGGCGGTGGGGGCATGGCTGGCATTGCTCGCTGACACTCTATCTGCCAGGGCCACGCCAGCCGCGGGCCCAGAATAGCAGCGCTGCCCCGCAGAGAGCATGGAACAGCTCCGTGGCCCCGCCGCGTCCCAGGTACCGTAAGGCTGGGTGGGGGGCGAGGCCCGACAGACTGTCGATTGGGGACAGACCACCCCGAGAGTGGGAGGATGTGGGCGGCTGACGGGCCCCTTCCTACCGACATGCAGCCCTGGGGACAAGGACGTCCTTGTCCCAACTGTGCCAAGCCCCTTGGGAACGGTTGGGGCAGGTGGTGCAGGGTCTCTTCCTTCTCTGTGTTGGCTCAAGGCTCCTTAGGGAGTGGTGGTCCCTGTCTCTGTGCCTTCATTTTTTTAGGGTGGCCTGTAAACTTTGGTTTTGTCAGGAAGCTTTGTGGCCGGGGTAGCTCTTCCTTCTGCATGTGCTGCTGTGTTATATAGGGTGTCCTGGGGACTGGGGGAACAGGGTCAGCTGTCCAGCCCTTCTTCCTCGGGCTGCTGCTTTGTTAGTATGGGTTTCCTGGGATGGACCTGGTCCTCGGGAGGGGCCAATGGGGTTGGTGAGGCTCTCTGCACGGGAAGAAGCAAGAACGGAATTTACACCTTGGGACTGGGAGAGGATGGGCGCAGAGCCGCTGTGGGACATTCTTGGCTCCAGTAGGAGAGGGAGAAGGCAGGAGGTCCTGCCATCCATGCCTTGTCCTGCTCTGGAGACCCCTGCTGTCTCCCCAGAGCAGGAGGACAAGCTGGGTGTCCTGGACTGGAGCTGCCATGGAGACTGCAGGCTCTGGGGGTCCTGGACTGGTGGGGGGTGACCACATCCCCACCCTGAAAAGACAGCTGCCTGGCTTGAGTGGGCCAGAGCACCTGGGTGGGGGTGGGTGCAGGCAGAATCCATGGGTGGGGAAAAGACTGGGTTGACTCCTGCTGACCCCTCCTCACTGTGTGCCCATTCAGGTGGCGCTGCTGGATGCTGTTGTGTGCCCTGAGGAGGAAGGTGGGTAGCAGGAAGAGTCTAGGTGTCTGGGAGGGGGGACTGCCTTATCATGCGACAAGTGCATTGGTCCTTTGCCCACCCTGCCCATACCCCTATCCTCAGCTGGAGTCTGCCCCAGGCTGGAGAACCGCTATGTGCTGCCCCTGTGGAATAGGAAACAGAGGTGCTCTGTTGGCAGCATCCCCTGCTCCGCCCAGGCAGGAGGGTGCTGAGACCCAGCAGCTGAGACCCAGCAGCTCAGCTTACTGGCTAGGACTGGGGTGACTTTGCCTGCAGGGTTTCTGAAGGCTGTATGCCCCAGGGAGGAGGAAGAGGAGGAGGAAGAATACAGGAGACCTGTCACCTTCACACTGGGAAATGAGATACTGGGGCTGGGCCCAGAGGCCGAGTTTCAGAACCCTGATGCTGAGGTCTATATGCACTTCTTGAGGAGCCACTGCTGCTATGATGCCATCCCCACCAGCTGCAAGCTCGTTGTCTTTGACGTCTCCCTGGAGGTGATAACCTGGGGGATGAACGGGGATGGGCAGTGAAGAAGCAGGCTTGGGGATCCTCTGAACCCCTCTGCACTCTGCCAGCAGATCAAGAAAGCCTTTTTTGCACTGGTGGCCAACGGGGTTCGTGCTGCCCCTCTCTGGGACAGCAAAACGCAGAGCTTTGTGGGTGAGTGCCAGAAGTAATGCCTGGCCCCATCGCCTGCCTGGCAGAGCCGGTACAGGCAGTGCTGCCAGCCCCACATATCTCCACAGGGATGCTCACCATCACTGACTTCATCAACATCCTCCACCGCTACTACCGCTCACCTTTGGTGAGTGCCGTCAGGAGGGCTTGGGGAATCAGAACATGCAGGGCAGGGAGTGGCTGTCCCCATCACTCCTGGTCCCTTCTTAATCACTAGACAATGACCAGGGGATGATTCCAGGCCAGACCAGCATCCGCTTGTTGCTCCCCTGCTTGGCCCCCAAAATGCAATCCCTGTGTTTGGGTGATGGGGCATGATGCCCAAGGAAGGGGGCAGTGTCTCAGAGTGGCCTCAGTACCCCATGGAGCCACCATGACCAGGGCATTTCCCTGCCTCCAGGTTCAGATCTACGAGGTGGAGGAGCACAAGATTGAGACCTGGAGAGGTAAAAATCATGTGGGTGGCTGGGCTGATGTTGTTATGCAGGGCATGGATGTGGGCTCTGGGGTTGTGGGGCTGCAAGAGAGGGCTGAAGAACCTCGTCTCATAGCTCTCTCCCTTGGCAGAGGTGTACCTGCAGGGCTCCCTCAAGCCACTGGTCTACATCTCTCCGAGCAATAGGTGAGAGCCTGTCCACCGGGGGAGAGCACTCCCCTTGGAGTGGGGGGGTGTGTGTGCACCTGAAAGCAGCCCTATCCCACCACGGTGTCCGCATCACCCACAGCCTCTTCGATGCTGTCTACTCCCTGATCAAGCACAAGATCCACCGCCTGCCTGTCATTGAGCCTGTCTCAGGCAATGTCCTGCATATCCTGACACACAAGCGCATCCTCAAGTTTCTCCACATCTTTGTGAGTGCTGGGGCTGTTTGTGCACACCCATGGCTGGTGTCACAGGCAAGGGTGTCAAGGTACATGCAGGTGCTAGCCCAGCCTTGCCCTGTCTCATTGAAGGGTTCTACCATCCCCAAGCCACGCTTCCTGAAGAAAACAGTGCAGGAACTGTGCATTGGCACCTTCCGTGATCTGGCCGTCGTGGCTGAGACTGCCCCAGTCCACACTGCCTTGGAGATTTTTGTGGATCGCCGTGTCTCCGCCTTGCCTGTCATCAATGATGCTGGTACCTGGGGAGGGAAAAAGTGACGTCCTCACCTCCCTCTGCAAGCAGCTCCAGCACCATCCCTACCCAAAACCCCTTTCCTGGCCCTTGGGCTGCCCCTTGGGGTGTGGGAGGAACATGGCAGGTGGTCCCTAGGGCTCCCTCTGCAGCCCCGGTGCTGTTTCTCTTTGCAGGGCAAGTGGTTGGCCTGTACTCGCGGTTTGATGTCATTGTGAGTACCCTGCGTGTGTGCGTGCCCAGGCTCAAGTTTGGCCCCTTGCATGCACTGGTGAGGTGCTTATACCTGTCTGTGCCCATGCAAACCCACCATACATGAATAGTCATGCACGTGCCAGTGCACATCTGCTCTGTGCATCTCCTGGGCTCAGTGTCCCTTCTGTGGTGGCACAATGGGGTGCAAGGACACCTTGGGGTGCTCAATGGGGACACATCTATCACAGCACCTGGCAGCCCAGAAGACCTACAACAACCTGGACATCAGTGTGAGGGAGGCACTGCAGCAGCGCAGTGTCTGCCTGGAGGGGGTCCTCACCTGTTACCCCCACGAACCTATGGAGGACATAATTGACCGCATTGCCAAGGAGCAGGTGAGTGGCTGGGGTGCCATGTGCCAGCCATGGCTGCCAGCTGCCCAGCCTGCCTGTGATGCTCTGCCTGCACCCACAGGTCCATCGCCTGGTTCTGGTGGATGAGAACCGCTACCCGCGGGGCATTGTCTCCCTCTCTGACATCCTGCAGGCCCTTGTGCTCACTCCTGCAGGTATTGATGCTCTTAACTCTTAGCCCACGGTGCTCCATCTTTCTTCACTTGCACCCTCAATTTCTCTCCACTTCAGGTAGGCGCCACGCCCCCCATTGCTGTGTGTCTGTCCCCTCCCTGCTGCTGGGTCACCTGCCTCTGCCCCATACAAAGTGGTCCTGGGGGATGGAGGAGGCTGGGGCTGGGGTCTGGCAGCACTGGGTGCCCAGGTGGGGACAGCAGGACCCAGATGCTGCTTGTCCCAGGTGTACAAAAGGATCACAGGGGATCCCTGGTGACTGTGAGAAAGGATGGGGGCACCTTCCACAGAGACACTCTCCCAGAACCCCATTCAGGCAGCGTGTGGAATGCGCATTCTGCAGGTCCCTGGGCTTTGGGCTGGATGAGGGTTTTGGGGTGTGATGCACCCCAAGACAAAAGCCTGATTTTGATATTGCCTCATTCACCTCCTGAGACCTGAGCACCTCCAGTGCCATTCCCAAGGGACACAGAGCGGACAGACCTCCCCGCCCCCACACACCCCAGACCTGCTGCCCACCACTAGCCATAAGCAAAATGTGGCCAGCCCATGGGCCCCAGCTGGCAGAGCCTCCCACCCCCTCCACTTGCAGCAGCCCCAAAACTGTCTGTTCCAGAGACAGGGCTCACTCCCAGGTGGCACTGGAACCACACTGCCTGGCCACCCGCAGCCGGCTCTGCTCACCCACTGCCTGGTGAATCCTCACTGGCTATGGATGGGCATGGTCCTGGCATTCACTCTGGCACCTCTTTGGGGTGAAATGAGGAGGGGGGAGTTGACTCTAGTTCCCAAATGCTTCCCAAAGGTAATTATGCTTTTTGGGGTGGTGGTGGGCAATGGGTTGGGACAGGCCTGTGCCCACCTGCTCTGCACAGAAGGGGACTGGGAATGGTGTGTGTTAGCCACAAATGGGATATCTCCCTTGCCCCCCTCCCCCCATCACAGTGCCTTTGCTCACCCTATCCCGGATGCCCACAGGGGCGGCTGTATCAGGAGCTGCAGGGGGCCACTGAGATGTCCCATGCCAGCCAAGCTTCTCTCCCTCCTACCCCAGGGCTTACATACAAGCAAGGACTGGAGGAAAGACACCAGTGTCCACTGGGATGGTTGGAGGGACTGTGTCACAGGGTGGCCAGTCCAGCACTGACTGGGGGTTATGGTCTCTCACACGCTCTCTTGCCCCACAGGCATCGATCGATCCTCACTCTGAAGACACCAGGGAAATGCCACTGTCTTGTCTGACTCGGGGATCTCTTGCGCGACCTGTGAGAAGGAGGCTTGGGCCCGAAGGTTCTCTGTGGGGAGGACATGCTTGTTCACCCCAGTCCTCAGGCTCGTCTTGAGTCCAGGGCTAGATCCTGCCGGTCTTGGAGAGGCAGAAACACTGAAAATGGGACCCAGGGGTGCCTCCTGCCAGTGAGCACACAGTGATGCTCAGTGGGCACTATGCTGGAGGGGCTGCAACATGCCGGCAGCTGGGCAGAGACCCATACAGCCCCACCTGGCCACCCTCTGCCATCCTGCTGATGGATCTGAGTGTTTCTATTGTGGCTCCCTCCTAGTGAACACAGTCCCGCTGTCTGTGCTCGGTGCCTGGTAGCGTAGGCTCAGCTGCACACACAGGCTTTTGTATTTTAGGGTCACAGGGGGCTGGAGCTCTCTGGCAGAGGCACAGCCTGTGCTAGAGCTGGCAGCAGGATGGGCACTTGCATGGAGACCCTGTGCACGTTTTGGGTTGGGAAGGGGATATTTATTTATTTGTTAGTCTGCTCAGCCTTGCTGTAACAAAACAGCTTGATCCAAGAACTGCCTCTTGCCTTTCTGGGGTAAAGCTGGACGTGACTCCTCTGGAGAGAACCAGGCTGGAGAAGGGGTACTGGCTGTTTGCCAGCAAGTTTGGCACTGGCAGAGTAGTACCTGAGCACGTGTGGGTAGAACCAAGGGGATGGGGACACAGGGCATGCAGTCTTAATCATCTTGGTGGTGTGCAGGTCCCTTTGGGGACACACTGAGGGACAGAAGCTTTGGTACCAGCAAGGTTTCTGCCTGCTGCTTCCCTCAGTCCAAGAAGCAGGAAAGTATGAGGGGTTCACTCCTAAAAATGTCCCATGCCCCACCCCTCAAGGACTCTGGGCAAATGGCAATGTATCCCCTGCCTGTGGCTGCTACCAGCTGTGAGCCTTGCAATGGTCCTGGCTTGGGGGTAGGGGATGCTGAGCTGATCTTTCTCCTCCTGCTTTGCCTGCAGCGAGCCCTGCCATTTCTGTTACCCCATATCAGCATCTCAGTGCAATAATGGCTGACAGTGGAAAGTCCCAGGACCTAAACACCCCTCCTGAGCTGGCTGGCTCTGCCAGGGGATGCAATACCAGTGCTGGGTGGTGACAGGCCTCCTCCCATCATGAGGAATGTGTTATTGCTGTGCTATCCCAGGACCAGGGCTGGCTCTGTCCCTCGGGAAAGGCGCAAACCCCAAACACCACCATGGGTGCAAGGGGAAAAGTGAGGCACAGAAAAGTTTCTGAGGCCAAGGTCAGCTGTTCAGAGAGGACCCAGATGTCCTGGCTCCAGGCACAGATCCACACGCAGCTACACAAGGACAGGACGAAGGAGACACCGAATGGTTGCAAGCCCCCTCCCTGCTTTCCCCCAGCCCCAAAAGAGCTCCCAGGTTCCTAACGCAGCCCAGCTGGGCACGGGATGAGGGGGACACAACCCCCTGCAGTGTGTCAAAGGCACAGCAGTTCCCCAAGCGTCCTGCTGATTTTGGGCAGGGGTTACTAGTGGCCCAGGGGTGATTTGAGGGCAATCTCTCATCCCCCCCACCTTTCCCACTGTGGGGCTGTAAGCCCCCTGGCCCATGCTGGCCAGGGAAGGGGTTTGCCTTCCTGTCCTCCTTGTGGGGCAGTAAGGGGGATCTCCATTTGGCACCCAGGGTGGGGGTGGACGTGCAGTCAGGGGGCTCCTGGGCGAGCAATGAATTCCAGGTTGATGGGCTTGTCAGCCACCAGGACAATGCGGGATACAGATGTCACTTCTACGCCACGGGGGTCCGGCCGCACCTCGAATGCCTGGATCATCTGTGGGGATAAGGGGGGTTGGCAGTGCCTTGGGGACTCCCTGGGATGCCCATCCCAGCTCATGGCAAGATATCCAAAGTGGAGGGATCCCTACTTACCCTGGCAAGGGCCAGGTGCATCTCCAGCTCAGCGATGCGGCGCCCGACACACGCGCGAACCCCATAGCCGAAGGGGATGGAGCTGAAGGGGTGGTGAGGGGAGCCGTGTCCCCGGAGCCAGCGCTGGGGCAGGAACCGCTCGGGCTCAGGGAAGTAGGTCTCATCATGGGACATCGCATAGTGCGCCAGGACAAAGAGGGTCTGCAGGGCGGGAATTGGGGTTTAATGACCCCGCTGAGTACAGTGGGGGTCCCCACAGCACGGCCCCCACTCACATTCTTGGGGAAGAGGTAGTCTCCGATGACAATGTCCTTCTCATAGAAGACCCTGGCATTGGTGGGCACCACAGGGTAGACTCTGGGATATGGAGAGAGTTAATGGGGGAGCAGAACTCATCTGGAGATCCAGGAGAGTGTGAGATGAGACACAGGCAGGACAAAGCTCAGCAGCTCCCCAGGGGGGAGGTGGATATTTGCAGTCCAGAGGGACTGAAATCCAGCCTTGCATCCTGCCTGGCTGGTGCATCCCCCCTGGAGAAGGGGCTGGTGACCAGGATCTCAGGGCAGGGACAAGGCTGGGATGTACCTCAGAGTCTCCTTGATAATGGCCCGAAGCATCGGCAACTTGGGGATATCCTCAGCAGCAGGAAACCGGTCGGGAGGCACAACAGCTTTCAGCTCCTGGTACAGGGTCTCCTGAATGTCTGGGTCCCGGGAGAGGTGGTACAAAGCCCAGGACAGCGTGTTGGAGGTCTGGGGAGTGGAGCACCAGGGGGAGTGAAGGAATTGGGGCCAGTACCTGAGTAGCCTTGTGCCAAGCACAGCATCCGTACCGCACCAGAGAGCTCTGCTCTGGTATGCAGAGAAGTCAGGGGTGAGGGGCAGCAAGTACAGGGGAGAGGGAGGCAGGGAGCAAAGGACAAGGTCTGTACTGACCAGTCCCTGAGGGTTTGCCCCTGTGGAGCATCAGCCCAAGCCAGGGTAGAGCTTGCAAGAGCTGGGTGGAGCATGGCCCCATGGGCTCCCTTGGGCATGGAGCACAGCAGGGATCCCCTGCCAGTAGCTGCCTGACTCTCACCGTGTCCACACCAGCCAGCAGCAACTCGGCCACGCTGCCATAGACCTCATCCAGGCTGAGTCTGCCACTGGCCAGCAGGTAGCTCAGGTAGCCAGACACCTCCGTACCACGCTCCACCTGCCCCTCCAGCTCCTCCATCTTTCGGTCAATCAGTGTCTTCCCTGCAGGGACAGAGAGTAGGAACCAGAGCTGACAGAGCGAGGGCTGCCAAAAAGACATTTGGCCGAGGACTGCCCCGCTTTTAAGGGTCCTTAGGGAGTACAGTGCCACCACACTGGACCCCCATCATCACCACTAACCAAAGGCGAAGATGGTGTCCCAGCTGTCCAGGTAACGGTCCCAGAAGGGCAGCACCTTGCGGCTCCATCGGGGCAGGACGGTGGCAAAGATGGAGTTCTTGAACATGAGGTTGATGGAGTCAATGAAGCGCTGGGTCTCAGCAGGGACCTGCTGCTTGAGGCACCCGATGCGGGTCTCAAAGAGGATATAAGAGATGCCTGTGGGGGACAAACCGCATCCAGACCTCTGGAGGAACGGGAACGGTGGGACAGGGCAGGGGTGAGGGAGAGAACACCCCTACCTTCCAGGGCAAAGCGGTAGAGCAGGTTGGCCACGTCCCCCACCAGCACACCCGAGGGGCTGCGGCTCCGCTCCTCCCGCAAGCGCACCATCAGGTCTGACACCACCTCCCCGATGGCATCCGCGTACAGCAGCGCCTCCGAGGGTTTCAGCAGCCGCTTGTTGAGGACCTGGCGCAGGCGGTACCAGCGCTCCCCTTCCCTGGATCGGGACGAGGTTCAGCACCGGGGCCATGGACGAGCAGGGGGCAGTGGCTGGCAGCAGTTCCCCAATCCCTGTGTGCACACTCCCCTCCCCAGGCTGGAACCATCCCAGTGGTCATTCCGCCCGCCGTGGCCATGCCCTTCTACTTGGTGGGGACAGGCAGCTTGCAGGAGCGGGATTAATGCCAACTGCCACCTGGGCCCTACGTCTAGGGAAGGGGCAGGAGATGTATGCTGGCCCAGAGAGCGCAGCCAGGGCAGGACTCACTCGGTAAAGGGTCCGTAGGGCAGGCGCCGGGTGTCCCGGTGCTCCTTCCACAGGGCCATGTCGCTCCGCATGGGGTACTTGCCCTCCTGCCGTAGCAGCTGCTCCAGCACCACTGGGCTCCCAATGTTGATGTTTCTATAATGTCCGAAAGTTGACTTCCAGATAGGTCCATAAAGGCGTCGGGACATCACCTGTGATGCACAAAGCATGGCAGAGTCAATGGGACGAGCTGGGTCAGATCCTCCCTGCCCCAACGCTGCCCTGAATGTGCCTATCTGCACCCATCCCATGGACCCCTCAGCATCACCTCATCTCAAGCACCTGCCTCTGACACCCCCTAGCTGGCAGCATCCTTGAAGTGCTCTGCAGATGGCCTGGGCTGGTGTCTCCAGGCTCATTTCCTGTCCCAGCACTAAGTACACCAGGCACTGACCCCTCAGCACAGACTGGCACATCCTTCACCCACCCCAGAGATGCACAGAGAGCCTGGGGGGTCTTTTGTGGAAGGAAGACCAAGAAGGGACAGCAGGGACAGAGACAACTGCCAAGCGCAGGACTGTGCTGAGATGCAGGACCATTGCAGCAACCACCAGCAGGACTAAGACCTGCTGCTTCCAGCATGGCCCCAGCTCTGCTCAACCTGGGGACAACAGTTGCTGAGTGGGTCCTTGAACTCACCACCCAGTGGTGGTTAATGATCAGCAGTGGGAGGGAAGCACCAGGCTAGGGCATGACTGGGCTGCTCCCAGAACAGGCTGTCACGTCCAGGGCATGGCCCTGGGGCCACAGGCTCACAAGCCAGCTAGGGGATGTTCACCAACATCAGCCCTGCTGTGGGCCCTGTTGGCTGCAGCTCACTTCTCCTTGTCTGCAGCCACAGGTGCCATGCCTGCTTCCCTGGCCAGGAGCACCACGACCTCCAAGTGCATCCCCTGGGGGCAGCTGGGCAGCTCTTTGCAAGTGGATCTGCACAGGGCCATGTCCAAAGGCCACTTTCCATCCCGCCCAGGCACTCCCAGAGCCCCTGCAGAGCACGGCCAAGCATGGGGGGAATGCAGGGGACTCAGCAGGCAAGCCCTGGTCCCCATTACCCATGGCTGCGGGGATGCACGTGGTACAATCTCCCTTGGTGACTGTCTGCATCGCAGCCTGAGCCTGGATTCAGCTAGATTCGTCACCACGGGGAGACGTTCCTTGTTCCTCGTGCATGGTGGCAGGAGGAGGGGGAGGGACAGCCGCCCCGGTACTGCAGGCAGCTTGTGGGCATGGGGCAGCTGTGCCCTGGCTTGAAGCCTGCCCACCAGCATCTGCTGGCAGCCAGGACTTGACACAGTGCAGGCCTTGGAGAGCTGGGCTGTGAGGAGCTAGAGTTGCCTGGATCTGGGGAAAGGCACCTCCAGAGCATGTGGGAATCTTTCTGCAAAGCCAGGCTGTGCTCTGAGTCCCAAGCACAGGAGGGAGCAGGAGGGAGCTCCAGTGCCTACACCCTGAAAT
Organism: Haemorhous mexicanus; assembly: GCF_027477595.1. Lineage (NCBI taxonomy): Eukaryota > Metazoa > Chordata > Aves > Passeriformes > Fringillidae > Haemorhous > Haemorhous mexicanus. The sequence continues at coordinate 15,491,087 of NC_082348.1, forward strand.
TCCACTTTCCTATGACAACCCCTTCTCCAGCCAGCAGTGCCTGGTGCTCTGAGGTGCTAGGGAGGCCTGATCCTGCATGCTTCTCAGGCTGGTCAGAGCTCCAGGGTGCTAGAAGATGCCGCCTGGCTTGCAGCCAGCCAAGCCCATTGCTTGCTTCATCCGACGTATGAGGAAGTGTTGACAGAAGAAAACAAATACCTCTGCCTACCCCTCCCCTGTCTTGGTATCATCTGCCCAAAATCCTGCCCAATCACCTGCACCCAAAATCACTGCTCCCTCCAGCTGTCACAGCTGGGAGCCCAGGGATGCCAGGACCCTGTGAGATGCCCCCGAACCTTTGCCCTCAGCTGCCCGGCCGGCTCGTGGATGTTGGAGCAGCCCTAGGCTGGCTGGACCCTCCCGAGGTCACACTGTTCTGCTGGCCCCTCTCTGCCCGCTGCCCCAGCATCACCCTACGGCGCCGGGTGTCCCCCACCGCCCAGCCCCTCTGCTTCCCTGCACTGCCGCCCCCGCTCAACTCCCTGCCGTCACTTGTCGGCAGCTAACCCCCTCCCTGGAGCCCACGTCCCCTTGTCCCCAGCCCGCACCCACTCCCTCCCTTGCAAAGCGCCTCCGGGTACAGCACCCTCCCTGCAGCCCCCCCGGAAGCCCCTCCATCCCACCCACCCCTCCTAACCATCCTCCCCCCACTACGCCCCCGTGCAGGGTCGCCAGGCCCCCACGCAGCCCGAGCCCCGCACGCCCGCAGCCCCGGGCCGGGCTGCCCCGGCGCACCTGCAGCCGGTGCGTGTGCAGCAGGTAGCCCCGCAGGAACAGCCAGACGAAAGTACGGAACAGCCCCGGCCCCGGTAGCTCCTCCGGTCCCTTCAGCCGCGCCGGCCCCGCCGCCGCTGCCGCCGAGCCCCCGGTCCTGCGCGGCGGTCCCGGGCTGCTGCGCGGCGGCGGCGGGCGGGGGCGCAGGAGCAGCGGCAGCAGCGGCCACCGGGCCCCGCCGCTCGGGCCCGCCATGCTCCGTCGGCAGCGCACGGGACGGGGCGGGGCAGGGAGGCACCGAGGGTGGTGGGGGGCGGCACCGGGGGCGGTTCGGGGGGCGGTGCGGGGGCGGCGACCGGCCACCGGCACCGGGGACTGAGTATAGCGCACCGGGTACCACGCACCGGGAATAGGGAATCGCGCACCCGGTGCGTTGCGCAACGGGTACTGGCCCCGGCTGCTGCGCTCTGGATGCGGGGTACCGGCTGCTGCTCAGCGGGGCCCGGGCACGGGGCTGTCCATACCGTGCGCCTTGTGCCGGCTATGGCGCACCTTCCACCGGGTCGTGGAAACCGGCTGCAGCGTGCTATGTACTCGGTACAGCACATTGGGTACCATGAGCCATACACCAAGTACTGGACAGCGGTGACTGCTCAGCAGCATTGCAGACCAGGCAGCGGGCGCTGGGTACTGGAAATGGCACCAGCGGTGCCCAGTGCCATGTGGCAGGTACTGGGTGCCAGGTGTTGTGCATGGTGGAGCTGTGCACAAGGCAGCTGGCAGCCAGCTGGCATGGCACTGGCATGGCACGGCAGGTAGAGCACCCTGGCACGATGGAGGCCGTGGCACCAGGTGCTGTATCCTGGGCATTGCACATAGGCAGTGGCTGCTGGGCATTGCACATCAGGCACGGGCACGAGGACTGGGCACAGCACCAGCCAGGGCACAACGTGTGCCAGCACTGGCATTGCACTCTGGCACTGGGTATCACATTCCAGAACCTGCACACCTTGCATCAGCTCCAGGCTCACCACTGGGCTGCTCTTTAGGTCTGCTTGCCCTCCTAGACTGAGCCCTCTTGCCCTGCTTCTGTTCCCTGCCTGTCACCCCCCTGGGCCTGCCTTGTCCCCCAGCAGTGCAGGATGGTGCTGTGGGGAGCTGGGTCCAAACCGTCCCAACCTCTCTCTCACCACTTCCTCCAGGCACTGCCAGCCAGGACCACGGGAGGGGAGACCTTGGTAAGCCCACTGTGGCTGCTGGCAGCAAACTGGAGGGAGGTTTGGTATGTTTTCATGCCAGCGAGTGGGCAGTGCCAGCTCCTGCCTCAGGCTGGTGCAGGCCAAGCTGTCCAGCCCGTGAGCAGGACCCTGCTGGGGTGTCTGGAACCATGGATGCAGGACGTGTCTGTTCTGGCCAGCCTGGGACAGTAGGGCAGGCATCCTGTCCAGGTGTCACTCCAGGGGTGTCCCACACCATGTCTCTGGGACACCAGTGCTGATCATTAACCGCCCTTATCGGGCATTGGGTACAAGGTCCTGGCCAGGGAGGCTGTGTGAGGCTGGGTAGGTATCTGAGAACCCCGTGAGTGGCTGTTTTTGCCCTCAGTCCTGTCTCACCAGGCACCAGGAGTGTCCTGCGCTGGGCTCCAGGCTGATGCTTTGTGTACTCCCTGCCAGAGGGGCCGGGACTGGAGTGCAGGACACGGGCACCCCCATGCTTGTAGACACCCCTGAGGTACCCCAGGCTTGTAGACACCCTGCAGACAGCCAAGAACGAGCGCCTGCTGCCATCTCATGGCTGCTCACAGCCAGCTCTGTCGCTTGCCCTGCCCCGGCCGGGTTCGGAGCCGGTGCAGCAGGAGAGTCCCTGCCCGAGGACTTCTGTGAGCTTCCCAGCCTGGGAAACAGACCCTGTAGCTCTCACTCTCCCAGACAGAGGATGCCTTGGCCTCTCCCAGCCTGCTGTGCTTCTCCTTGCCGGGCAGTGGAACCCTGCGACCTCTTTCAGTTTAAAACAATTGCCACTTGCAAAAAGAGTGAAAACTACAGTTCCTGGTAAAAGGTCTCTCTCCATCTTTCTTATAAGCCCATTTATATATTGAAAGGTTGCAATAAGATGTTCCTGAGCCTTCTCCAGGTTGAACAGCAAAAATCTCTCAACCTGTCTCACCGGAGAGGTGCTCCAGCCCCCCGATTATTTTGTAGCCTTGTCTGGCTTGCCTGAACCTGCTCCAACAGGTTCATGTCTCTCGCACTGAGGACCCCAGAGCTGCTCTACTTCAGGTGAGTTCTCACAAGTGTGGAGTGGAGCAGGAGCAACCACCTTCCCTGCCCTGCTGGGCATGCTTCTTATTTCCAGTCTCAGACGTGATCTACAAGTTCACATTGTCGGCTCATTTGGTTTTGATCCACCAGTGCCTCTGACTCCTTCTCCACAGGGCAGCTCTCCATCCATCCATCCATCCATCCATCCATCCATCCATCCATCCATCCATCCATCCCGCAGACAAAACCGTTACTAGGGTAGCCCCGACCTGTGTTCAGGACCTCGCACTCGACCTTGTATGGGCAGGGCTGTACCATCACAGCGACTCCCCAGGCCGGTCCCCGGTGCCCCGCAACCTGCTCGGGACACGGAGCGGGCACCGTTATCCCGGCTACTTCCCGCTCCTGCCACTAGGCTGTGCTCCCCGTCCTCGGACGGCGGGAGCGGCGGCGGGGACCGGCGGGAGCTCCGCCGGGGCCACTGCCAGGGTTGTGGGGAGGCCGCGCTGGAGGGGGGCTGGGAGGGTGAATCAGCCCCTCTCAGACTCCCCCGGCGGGGACTTCCGAAGGGAACAGGCTGGGCCATGACCCATCCACGGCCGGAGGATGCCGCCTGGAGCCGGGGACACCGTCATCTCCTGGGAGGTCCCCCAATGCGGGGCCAGCCCAGCTTGGCGACAAGCGCAGCAGAGGCGGGAGAGCAAATGCTGTCTTCTGCCGTGGGGATGTGGAGCTGGGGGTGGCAGGTCACATCCTGTGTGTCACTTTGCCCCAGGGATGCTGTGACTGTACTCATCCCACAGAGCCATTGTCAGGTCCAAACTCATCTCCCTGGCAGGACCTGTGGCTGCAGATTCAGGCACTGTGGGACCTCCTGCCTCTCTGTCCCTCAACCATCCACCACACACTGCTTATGGAGGGTCCAGGCTGCTGGTCCTCCTCAGAGGGTGGGACAGCTCCTTTATGTGACTTGTGTAGTGTCACCCAGGAGCTGGAAATCTTTCCCACAGTTGCATCCACTGACCCCGATTTGCTCTCCCACAGATGGGGGGGAGGAAGTGGGGTGTCCCAGGGGAGGGCATCCCTTGACTCATCCCCAGGAAAGCCCAGGCTGTGAGAGGGCTGATTCTGGGTCCTGAGGACTGTAAACAGCCCAGAGCACTGAACTGGAGATAGCCTGTTACATCAAATGTGTGTCACCACACTGTCACTGCCTGAGTCATGAGCCATGCTGGGGCCAGTGGGGCTGCAGAGGGGGACATGAGGAGATCAAGAGGAATGTGAACAGATCCCGGGTCTGGAGATGGCTGCTCTTCTCCGACACAAAGGGTTCAAGTGGGACCCTCTCTGCCCTCTCCCAAAGGTCCCCTTCCCCTCCGTTTCCTCTCTCTGACCCCTCAGACCTGGGTAGAGGCCTGGGGTCAGCACAAAGCTTTTGAAACAAGAGGCAAATCAACCAGAATGATGGTGTGTCCCCCACGACCACCATGGAGGGCTCAGCACCTGGCAGAAGGCTCAGATCCAGGCTCCCCCTGCTTTGTGCCCCATGGGACCCTGGTGGGCCAGGACCTTCCCCCGAGGATGTGAGAGTGGGATGCCGGAGAGAACCCGGGGCTGGCATGCTGTTATCACAGGAGACGGGAGGCAGCCCCAGGCTGCTCTCAAGTGGTCCTGGCTGATTAGTGACTTCAAGTGCCTATGGAGTTATTCTAAGTCAAGTAGGAGCAAAGGGAGCTGACCCGAGACCAGCGACGGGCTTTCCTGGAGTTTCCCACATCACCTCTGCTCCCTGCCAAACTCTCCAAGACAGGGAGGTGTCTCCTCTTTTCCATCTGCTCTCCCTGTCCCTTACTCCTCCAGCAAAAGGCTGTTTGCTCCAGCCTAAAGCAAACCTGATTTTATCTCCTGACTCCAGTTCCCTTGGCTGTGGGCCATGGTGGATGCCTCCCACGCAGAAGCTGTGAAGCCCGTTTGGGGACCCGTGCACAGAGCGGGCTGTGTGTGCTGTGTGTGCCACATGACATCATGTTTACAGCCCGTGGGGGCCCAAGGACAGCGGCATCACTCGCAGCCCAGATATGTGTGTCCTTCCCATGGATGGACAGATGGACGTGTGGGGAGCCGGAACGAGTGGGACTGGCCACATACCCATGCCTCCCTGAAGAAGGGTGATTTCAGCTTTGTTGCTCTGCAAGCTAGTTTCCTTGGCCTCAGTTTCCCCTTTGGCCAGTGGAGAGTGGATTCTGTGCTAGCAGTGAGGGCGCACTGCTGCAGCAGCATGAGGTCAGGCCCTCAAAGTGTTGTGCAGTGAGAATGACAAATTTTTTTCCTTTGGGACGTGGATGTTCTCTTCTCTCCCAGGACAGATGCTATGTGAAACAGGTTGTTTGGAAAGAGCAACAATATCCAGAGTTATGCAGGCTCACTAAAGAGTGCTGCTAGGGCCTTCCTTTCTCCTGTCCATCCATCCGTCCATCCGTCCATCCATCCATCCGTCCATCCATCCATCCATCCAACCATCCACACTCACAAGCAGCTTTCTCACAGCCATCTCTCTATCCATCTCTGTACACTCATCCATCCATCAACATACATTACTTTTCACATCCAGCCCCCTTACCTGCCCAGCCAGAGAGCTACCCACCCATCTGTCTGTCCATCATCCTATCCATCCATCCATCCATCCATCCATCCATCCATCCATCCATCCATCCATCCATCTCCCGCCTGTCAGTGCCCAAGGGATGACCAGCTCTCCCTGAGGGTGTGGTGTGTGCTCACAGGTGTGTGCACATGTGTGTGTGGGTCATGCTGGCCATGCAAAGTGCTGTGGGCCGTGATGTCCCAGGCTATGTCCAGCCATGGGGCAGGGCCAGGAGTGCTGGCCAGGGGGAGGGGGACTTGTCTAATTTAAGAATGGGCCCTACAGTCGCTGTCAGCACCGGGCGGCTGTCATCTGGGGACAGGTCCTCATCAGCTCTGCTTGCTGCCTGCCAGCCTGACATGAAAGGGCTCTGCACCCCGATAAGGCCCCAGACGCTTGGTCCCAGAGATGGGCAGCACTGTGGCCAGGCCTGGGGGACCCTGAGGAGTAAGTTCTAGCATGGCTGTCCCCAGATTCACTGTCATTTCAGCACCATGTGGTTTGTTTGTTTGCATCAGTTGGGACCTCAGCCCTGGGGGCCACCCTCCACTTTGAGCGCTGTATCATGCCCTGTGTCATCACCATTTCCCACTGGTGACATAACCCCAAGGAGGGCACCATCCTCATCATCCTCCTGGCTGCCACAGACCTGTCTGCTGGCTGCTATCCTGCACTGGCGTCCCCCAGCTGTGAGCAGCCATGGATGGGGACCATGTTGTTTTAATAAGATCATTCTCCTCCTGCCGTGAGGTCGCAACCTGGGCTTATGACATCACAGCGCGCTGCCATGGAAATGCCGGGATGTCACAAACACAGCTCGATGACCTCACTGCAGGAGCAGGAGAGGAGGCCAACGTGGGTTTGATTGCCAATGTCCTCAGGAATAAAGGAGGGGAGGGATGCTGGGAAAGTATGCGGCCGCTGAGCGCCGGGGTGTTTGGGTTGGAAATCGCCACGCTTTCCCCACAGCGGGAAAGGCCCATTACTTCCTCCCCGTCCGCTCCCTCCCAGCAGCCAGAGCCCCCCCCAGCCTTGTGGCTGTGGGGTAGGAGGACTGTTGGAGCAAGGCACCCCCATCCATGCCCTTGGGGCTGCATGGCTGGGAATGAGAGACAGAGCTCAGCACAGTATCAGGGCACCAGCCTAGAGGCAGAGGGAGTTCAGTGGGGGGTACAGGATGGGCCACTCAGGGGATGCTGTGTCTCACAAGCAGGCTGGGGATCGCTGGGGATGCTGTCACAAGAGGCAGAGCAGGCTGGAGTCCTGGGGAGGTCTCCTCTTCCTCAAGAGGACTTCAAAGTCATACTGCTATAAGGGGATGATTCTCCAATACAGCACCCTCAAAACTGGACCTCAAAGCACCTCTTGGCCCAACCCATCCACCCAATAACTGTGCCCTCCCCAGTCCATAACCAACAACTATTCCTGGGGACCCCAGGCCCAACTAGGGACCCCACAGCCCCTCTGTCCCATCACCCCTACCACAGCTGAGTTCTCTGTACTCCACAGACCTTGCCACTGGGAAAAACATGGCTGGTTGGGGGGGCACCCATCCCCCCAGCTCTCTGTTACAGGGGTGCAGGGGTGTCTGCTCTCCCCCTGCATCCTCCATCATTAATTTCCATCAGTGGCCAAGTGGGGCCGGGGCTGCCTGGGGGTGGCCGAGGAACACGGCGCTTTCCCCTGATAGCAAAAATAAATACATTAAAATTCTTGCAGGAGGCAGAAGAATGCGGGACGGCAGGAAAAAATTGTTTTATAATTTGTAATAACACAAAAGCCGGGGGGGGGGGAGTGAGCTGCGAGAGGCGAAGAAAGGCAGAGACAAAGGATCAGCTGTGGTGGTGGAGGCTGCTTCAGAGTGGCAGGGGCATCCCCGTCACCCTGGATTAGTATGACCACTGTCACCTTGTCCTCTGAAGTACGTGTGCCTTTGGGTCTTGTTGCAGAAGAGGAGGAAGTAAGAAAATCACTGGGGCTGAGTGAACCGGCAACCACTCCCCACCTGCTTAAGCAGGTCTCAGCATCTCTGTGCCTCAGTTTCTCGTTGCTAAAGGAGAATTTTTATGCAGCTGTGAGAAAAGCTGTGAAATAGGGGCAAACACCTGGCATACAGCCCATCCCAGCTCCTCTGACCCAGACACAAGGCAAGGAGCCCACCTTTGTCCACTCTGCCTCACCAGCCCCTCTAAGGGAGCTTTGCCCTAGGACCCAGGCAATGGGGCCAGTTGCCCTAAGTGTGCTGAGGGCACGGCAGCCCCCCAGCCCCCTCCAGCCTCATGCAGAGCTGACATGATAAGGCGAGTTGCTGAGCACCAGCCGCACCTGCTCGCCGAGACGGCACCCCCACCCCCCGCTCCCCTCTTCGGGGCAAAATCAAAGGGATTTTTCTGCCCTTAGGAAATCAGATAAAGGCTTCTCACCTGCCCCGCGCTGCCTTTGCGAGGAGGCCAGGCGCTAGGGGCGGAGGGACAACAGGCACTTTCAACACACCGGCAGATGAGCCGTGCGGTGCGGCGAGCTCTGCCGGCAGGGGCTGGGCCCCTGCTACAGCGTCAGCCTCGCCCAGCCGCAGCAGGGATGTCCCCTCTTCACCAGCTGCTCACTGCGGACTATCCCCCAAATCAGGGGTGACGGGGTCCCTGTAGGACAGCTAGCATGGAGGCTGGTGGGTGAAGGCAAAAGCAACAGGGACAGGACATGATGCAGCAACCCGGATGCAGCGCCCAGCTCAGGGACTGAGCCCGTGTCCCTGTGTCCTCATGTTCCCATGCTGTGGCCAGGGCAGCTCAGTGCTAGTCACCATGCCAAGGGTGCAGACCAGGAGCCCATTTCCTGTGTGGGAGGGCAGAGAAAGAGCAGGTGTGAATTCTCCAGAGGTGGTGGGAGTCTCTTACCTCCTGTGCCCAGGAGGGAGAAAATTGTGCCAAGCTGCAGATAAAGCCTGAGTCATTCACCACCAAATGCTGTTAGCAGGGAGCAGACATGCCCAGGTGGAGAGATGGAACCCTTGGTGATCAAGGCAAGGGGAACAGTTATGGGCAAGCCAGGGGCTTGAGATGGGCAAGGTATGGGAGGCCGTGAGGGGCGACAGAGCACAAATAGCTGCTGGAGGGAGGGGTGATCTCACCGGCAGCTAGGGTGCTCTGCTTTGCCCATCACGGGTGGAAGACGACTTCTTTTCCCTTGGCCTAACCCAGTGGGCTGGCTCATTGCTCCGTGGAGCTGGGTACAGAGATCAGGTGAGACTCCCCCAGGGTAGGTCCTCTCCCAGGATCCATGGCCCAGATGCTGCAGGGCTGGGAGCTGCATCCCCAACCTCTGCTGGGAGCCATAAATAGTACAAGAGGAATCAGAGATGCAGAAAACCATTCCTGAGGCTCCTCTGTGGGGAGCATTGGTGTGGCAGGCTATGGGCTCCTCCTGTCCCCAGCTGCCCAGCCCTTGTGTGGCCCCCTGCTACCTTCTGGGGACATCAGCTTCCTCCTGCCCCAGGCAGCTCCTGCTGCTCCTCCTGTTATGAGATGGTGCTGGGGACTGTGTCCATTCTGGGCCCCAGCTGCACCTGAAATGAAATCACCATAAACAAGATGTCTCTCACCACACTCTTCTCCTGGTCTCCTTGCTCCTAGCCCTGGCTCGATCATTCTCCTGCGTGTCCCTCTGCCCCAGGAGTGTCTCTCCAGAGTGCTGGAGCTAAGTGTGGGGAGATGCTTGTGAGGGGTCACTCTTCCAGCTTTCCCAGGCGGGACAGACTTTCCCAGATGGACTGTCGCCCCTGAGGACAGGCAGGGTCATGGAGCCAGGTGAGCCTAGACAGGGACAGGGGCCGGGCAGGGCTGTCCTGGGGGCAACACAGGGACTCCAGGTTTGGGCAAGGCCATGCCGGGGTATCAGGGTCGGGCAGGAGTGTGACAGGAAGGTGTCGGGGACACCTCGAGGCCAGGTCGGGTTTGACAGGGCTGCGGCAGGACCCCGAGTGGAGCCGGACAGGGCTGCGTCCAGCAGGGCTTTGCCAGGCAGGTCCGTGCCGAGCAGGTCCGCAGCAGGTCCGAGGCTCCGGGGGCAGGGCTGTGCCAGCCAGATCCGCAAAAGCGGCTGCACATTCAAACGCGGCGGCGGGACGCGGGGCCGGGCGAGCTGCGGCCACCGTCCTCTACCGGAGGGTGCCCGTGCCCACATAGTGTCCGTGGCTCTGCGCTGGGAACGAAGCCTGGCACCCGGGAGTCCCCCACGCCCGGCCCGCCCTGTCCGTCCCCCGGGCTCCGGTTTCCCTGTCGGAGCAGATGCTTTCGCAGCCCCGTCCCTCCTCCTTCTCCGGAGCAGCCTCCGCGCCGCGCTCCAGCCGCCCGGAGGTGCCTGCCCAGCCCAGCCCAGCCCAGCCCGGCCCGGACGGCCCCGCCGGCCGCGCTGCCTGCCCGGCCCGGCCCGGCGGAGGGAGACAGCGGGCACCCACCCGCCGGGGCCCCGGCCGGACCTCGGGGGTGCCCGGCTCCCGGGCAGTGGCGTGGAGCAAGTTCGACGCTTTCCTCAGTCCTGGCAGGATGCTGCCTTCCTCCCGGACCCAGCTGGGGCTCTTCTTCATCCTCCTCTGCCCCGCTAACATCATCGGGCTCTGGTGGTGAGTAGGACATTCCGGGGGGGGGTAAGCAGGAGAGCGCGCAGGGTATCTCGACCTCCGGGGGCAGTCCCCCCCCCAGCTTGGGGACAAAAGAGTCCCCTACACCCAGGCACCACTTGGGTTGGAATTGCTGCTCACTGGCTGTTCTGGTCCAGACTGGGGCACCCACATACTGTCAGGGTTTGGACACACAAGTGTGCTGGAGGCAGCAGGCTGGGGGATCCCCAGGAGTACAGGGTGCACAGGTCCTGTGGTGAGAGTTGCACTTTGCCTCCCCGCACCCCCAGCCCACTGCCTGGGAAGCTTGCATGCCTGAGGGGTGGGCAAGGGGGCTTAGTGTCTTCCAGACCCCTTCAATAAGTCAAATTTAATTAAAAGCCTTAGGGTCCCTACAGTGTCCCCCCTGAATAGTGGCCTGGACACAGCAGGGACAAAACCCCTATTTGTAATGGTGCCCTCATCAAAGGCAGAGACGGTGCCTCGCAGGATACCAGAGGGGGTGGGGGATTCATTACAGGCGCAGATCTGGGACCCAGCCTTGGAAAGCCCAGGTATCTGTCGAAACATGAACTATTTAAATCTATTAAGAATTTCACCCAGCCTGTCTTTATCCGGTTTTAAGTGCTTAGATTCCAGCTCCCCGGCGTGCCGTCCGGGCTATCATTCATTATCTGAGGCTATTCGTCTCCACATTGTCACACTCTTTTGACCCCTAAAATAAAGCTCTCCATAAGCCTTTCCCCTCGTGGTCCCCTGCCTGCCCACCAGTGATTTATTCCACGTCTCCATTCCATTTGCTAGCCCTGGCTCCAGGGCTGCACTGGGGGCCTTTGTGACTGTAAATGGTGCTGTTACAGTCAGTTGGACATCAGCTGAGAGTTTGTCCCTGGAGCCCAAGCGCTGTGTTTATTGCCAGGCAAGGGTTTAACATGGGGCTGAGAGGGACTTGCCTTGGGGTTTTTTTGCTAGAAGAGGGGGGACTGAGGTAGGGCAAGCCCTGGCCAAGGCAGGGTGCTTGTGGAGGGTCTCCATGCTCAGCACACTTACCTCAGAGTAGCTGTGCCATTGCAGGGCATATGCCCTCCTTCTGCTGTTTCTCCCTGGCTAATTCTCAGATACACACACAGCTGTCCCTTCAGCTGTCCATGCTTTTTCTGCCCCAGCCTCATCAATATCTCCAAGTTCATGCCCTGTGCTCCAGCTTTGAGGATGTCTGCCCATGACTGGAGCAGGTAAGGGTGAAGCAGAACCTCATTTTCCTGTCATTTCAGGGGCAGGCAGACAGCACTAGCCCAGGGCAGGGTATGGGGTACCGGTGCCCTTTGCCCCAGGTGCTCAGAACTGCATCTCACTGTGGAGTCTGGGTCCTGCTGGTGCCATGTGTGCACAGGCAGCAGTGACTTCAAGAGATTAGCAGGATTTGGCAGAGGAGGGCAAGGGGTCAAACTTGCTTCTTCTTCTTTTAAAAAAAGAAGAAGAAAAGGAACCTTTATTTTAAGAATAATAACTCAGCTGCCTGATGCACGGCGAATGCACTGGGCAGTGGAGTGACTTCAGGGGGATCACCAGCTCACACTCAGCTTCACTCCGGAGCCAGCGAGCTGGGAAGAGGTGGTGGGTGGATGAGGCCACCAGTACTGCCAAACAGACATGCCAGGCTTCCTGGGACAGGGCATAGGAGCAGCTGGGTGATTCATGAACTGCTTGTCTCCGAGTGTGGTGTTTTGGCCCCTGGCCGAGATGATCTCAGGGATCCCCTTCCTGTGTGGGGCAGAGGAGTCTGGGCACTCATGACAGGCATCTTCACATGTGCCTGCTCCTGGTACTGGTCCCCTCTCCCAGGTCTGGGTAGCACTGGTGTCTGTGGGTTTTGCTGTTTGGTGGGGGAGAGGTTCAGGGGAGCAGCTGTGTGTTGTGCCAGAGTTCCTGGAAGCCCCAGGACTAGTGGCATTGATAGAGCTGTTCCTTGCTGTCACTGTCACTGATGCATAGGGACTTGGGTGGCACACCTTTGTATGTGTGTCACTGGGCACTTGTGGGTGCTTAGCCAAGGTGCTCAACCATTTTCTCCTGGCCAAGAAAGAAATATCTTTACAACTTCCCTATCCCACCCCTGAGAACATTATCTGTGTGCTGGGGGGATACGGGGGTTACCTGTTTTAAGCCAGCTTTTTTCCCCACTGATGACCCAATTTGAGCTATAGCTGGGCTGGATCTCAAGAGGCACAGTCCCAGCCCAGGCAAGCTGCAGGGCCTGGCCACTCACAGGTGTAACGGTGCCCATTGGGATCCTGGCACATGGTTGCATCTATGGAAAAAGATTTAGGTATGGTGTACAAGCACTGACATCCTGCTAGTGACATTGTAGCCTGAGAAAGAGCATCCTCATTGTGTTAGGACATCCCCAGAGAGCTCACTGAAGACACAGACCTTTCCATGACAAAAGGGAGCAGGCTGTGGTCAGTGCCAATGGAAGATATGTCACTCACGTGCTGTTGGCACCTTGACTAGGGCCAAGCTGCAGGGAGTAGGCTCTCCTTGCTCCCAGCAGCTCTGTAAATCCTCTTTCTTCCTCCTCCCCTATCCTTTACACATTTCTTGTTCAGCTCCTTGTGCAACAGTGATTTCTCCCTGAGCAGGACAGGCAGGGACTGCCTGGGGCTCCTCGGCTGGCCCAGAGGCTGCGGAGATACAGAGCAGGAAAACTCAGTGCCTGAGGAGCCCCAGGCAGGTTCAGGGCAGGATTTCAGCCGAGCCGGTTTGCAGTCGGGCTGTGCTTGCAGGAGTGCAGAGGCACTCTGGGGATGGGGGCAAGCAAAACCAGCTTCCCTGCTGCCTGTTGGCTCTCCATGGGCATGGCTGAGAGCACCTGGGAGATGGAGGAGAAAGCAGGGGAGAAAATCATCCCAGCTGAAATGTTCTCTGCTCCAGCTGTGGGTCAGAGGGGGCCCAGAGGGGTGGACACCTGCCCTCCATCCCCTTCCCATCCACGCACAAGGGCAGTGCACCTCCAGCTTTTCTTCAGAGGTGCTCAGAGAGGACCTCTCCCACCACCCCTTGCTTGAGGGGGGTCCAGTCCCATGTCCCTCAAGCCACACAGCCTGTGTGACCACCCAGCAGTGGTCTCTCCTCTTTCCCTGCCCTGACTAGCACCCACACTGCAAGGCTAGAGCCTGTAAGGGCAGGCTGCTGGGCTGGAGGGCCTTGCCTTGGGCTGAGCCTTGTGAGTCACCCCCAGCCTTGCTGACCCACAGTTGCTACCCCACGGCACCCAACAGGCTGGGCTGCCCAGCCTTCCCCAGCATGCCTTCTGCCCTGGAGCAGCACCATATGGGCAGAAATGAATCTCCCACTGGGAGAGCCCCTGCCTGATGCCATCTCTCTGTGCCCTTGCTGGGGCAGCTGCTGACCTGCTGGGTTTTTTGAAGGGACAATGTTTCCCTTGCACTCTTTGAGATGACTACTGGCTCCAGCATTGGGCGACTTGTTTTCTCCCACAAAGGTGGCTGAACTTTTCCCATTGCCATCCCTTGTCCCTGCTCCTGGTCACATCCACTCTCCCATGGTGACACCCAGGCTCCCTGGCCTTGTCCTACACATGCCCATAGCTGGAGGATTTGTCAGGCCTTTGCATCAGAACCTTGAGTGCTTCAAACCCCCCGTGTGCAGGAGGGTACTGGGCACACCCTGACATCTGCTGAGGCTTTGCAGGGTCCTCCCACAACATGTGGCACTCACCTTTGGGCATGAACTAGCCAAACCCTTGTGCTACTCCAGCTTCAGCCTCTGTCAGCACCCAGAAGAATGAGGCAGTGACCATGGTGGACTTCTTTCTTCTTATCCCAGCCCTTCCAGGGTCTGGACATGGCTTTAGGACCATCACCTCTGCAGGTGAATGCTCCCTCCATCCCCCCAGTACCTGCAGCACAAGTTTGGGCAGCTCCTGCTCACACCAGCCTGGCCTCAGCATGACGCTGCAGCTAGCAGGTCCATGGGTTGGTGCAATGCCATGCCAAAGCCTCTATCCTTTAGGCAGCTTCCCAGCTGTTTGCATGCCGTCCTTGCCAAGGAGATGTAAGGAGGAGGGAGGGGAATGGGGTCCCCCTTCTCTTCCCAACCCATGGCATTTCCTGCTGCCTCAGTGCCCCGGCTGCTGCTCAGCGGCCAAGCCCTGGCTGTGCCCCCCAGGGCAGTGACTTGCTGCTTACTCAGCACACCTCCATGGGCTCCTGCTCTGGTTCCACACCCAGCTGCCCTGTTAGTGGCAGCACTCATGCATGGCCTGGGTGAGGGGCTGAGTGTCCACCACATGCCTGCATGGGCTCTAGGAAAGCTGGGTGGGTGAAAATTCATTTGGGGGTTCCCCTTGCCCTGTTTGCACAGCTTGGAAAGAGATGGGCTCCCTTTGGGTTTGACTTGTAGGCTGTCCCGCAGTGTGACATCATTGTGTGGGGTGTGAGGTGGCCTGTGTCCCCAGGGATGGAGGTCAGTTGTCCAGGGCTGTCACCCTGAAGTTCTTACCTCTCCAGGTGGGTGCAGAATTACCTGTGGGCTCAGAGTGATGACCTGTGTACCCTAGTACCTACATCACCCTGCTGAAGGCTTCCAGAGGCTGGGATAGAGACCCGTATGCGAGGCAAGACACAGCCTTACTACCGTAGAGCAGAGTCCCCCTGCCCCACAGGAGTGCCCAGGCAGCAGCACTCAATGGAGGCAGGCCTGTCAGATCCCACATGGAGCTGGCATGGCCCAACCACTGCTCTCCTGCAGGTGTGACTTCTGGAAGCTGACTATCCTTCTCCCCACTGCCTAGTTCTACCAGCCTCACTGCCTTGGCTTCCTGCAAACCAGGACCTTGCTGGATCCCCTCCATAATGATCTGCTGGCAGGGGCCAGAAGTCCTGCTCCACATCATCCCAATGCCCAATGCTTAAGGAGAAGATGGTGACTTGGCCCAGGCTCCTTGGTTCATGATTTTGGCTGGGAATGAGACTGGGACATGCTGAAAGCCTCATGACCATGAGCTGAGCTGTGAAAAAATGGTGATTGTGGCTCTTGGGAACCCCCGTCTCCGTTGCAGCATGCACAGCATCCAGAGCAAAGGGGTTGCATCAGAAGCCCCTGTGACTCCTGTTTGAAGTGCATCACTGGGACTGGGCTCAGGCTGTGGCTGTGGCAGCCTAAGGGGTGACAGCAGCAGGTGGGCAGAGGTTTGCAGCCCTTTTTCTGTGCCTCAGTCTCCCCTTTCAGCAATGGGGGTTGTTTCCCTTACACAGGGCTGCTGGGATAGTGGGGCTCACCATTCCATTGGCTTTCGAGGCAAGCCAGAGCCCCCCAGCAGCCAGTCTGGCAGCCAGCAAAGGGCACCAGGGGCAGGTGGCAGGGATGCTGCTGTGCTGCTGAGCCTGGCTGGGGGCTCCCAGGCAGGAGGTGGCAGGGGGCCGGGGTGCCCCAGGCAAGTTGCGGGGAGCCGGGCTGGCGACCCTGTTCCTTCACCAGGGCAGGGGGAGGAGTGCCCGGCAGCAGAGGTGGGGCACCTTAATTGTAGATGCGGGAGGCCTTGGAGCGGGACAAGCTCAGGCAGATCTGGGCCCTGCGCTGGAGCCCTTGCCAAAGTGGTAGCAGTTTGGCAGCATTTTTCTTGCCCTTGTCTCCCCCCATTCTCCCCCCCCTCTAAACCCTCTAAAGCAAAACAGCTCTTGGGCTCCCGGCAGCCTCCCTGTGCCAGAAAGTGGAGCCCAGCGGAAATTAATATCGCTTGGGACTTAGGCAGCCCACCCCACGCCTCGCCGGCAGGGACAGAAAGCTGCTGCATTCTCCCGCCAGCCTCACTGCTGCCTGGACCATGGGTGGGGACCCCCGTGGTGCCGGTGAGCCGCCCATCACCCCCAGACCCGCAGGGCTGAGCTCTCCTTCCTGGACTGATCCAGCGGGCTGGGGTGAGCCACAGTTCAGTATTTGATCTGACGGCCCCGGGGGGCTGGCGCATCATTTTTATATGAGTACAAAGAGTCGTCTCTTAATGAAAGTCCCATCCCGACTCCCCCTCTTCCCCACTCCACCGGCGGAGGCAGCCAAACCTCCGCCATCCTGCTGTGGTCACAAAGGACAGCAAGCTTGGAGACCAACATGGAGGCTCGGATCCCTCTGTGGTCATCACGGGATGGGTCTGGACAGATTTTCTGGTCACTTTCCATGTGGGCCTCAGTTTCCCCATCTATGGAGGACAGGCAAGCTCTGGGATGCTTCCCCAGCTGCCCCATCCCTTTGCAGAGGTCCATGTGAATCATGCAGCAAAGGGAAACTGAGCTGCCGGGAGCAAAGGGAGATGGGTTCTCCCCGGCAGGAGCGTGGGCTTGCCTCAGTTTCCCTGCTGGAAGTTCCCTTTCCGGGCTGTGCCTCTGTGTTGAGTGTTTAACCTTTAAACCTCCAGCCAAAGCATAAGGGCTCCTTTTCCAGACTCTGCAAGAGGGCACGTCCTCTCCTAGCCCAGCTGGGGTCTGGTAGGCAGGAGATCCAGGCAGCAGGGGAGCTGACATCAATCAAGGGGATCCTGGCAGGGCTTTGAGCTTCAAACAAGGGGCTTGGAGGGAGTTTGCACTGGGGACAGGATTGCAAGCAGAATACTGCAGCCTGGTGTCCCCAACACAGCCCCCCAGCTGCACAAGAGTGAAAAGGAAACCCAGAACACAGTTAAACACTGAGATTCAGCTTGCGATTTTTGAGCCTCTGGGGCTTGGCCAGACTATAAAGCTCTGGGTTTGGAAGCTGTGCAGCTGATGCTCTCCAGTGAGTGGGGCTGAAGGCAGCATGGGCCGCCCAAGCACTGCTCCCCAGGGAATCCCAGGGAATGTAACCTCTCAATCATCAGGCATGTCCTGATCCTGGGGTATGCTGGGTCCAGCCCTGAGCTTCTGTGGGCATCCATGGCCGTGAAAATCATGTTGTTGAGCAGGATGAGCTCTGAGCCCATAGGAGCAGTGCTGGAGGCAGGGGTGGGCTGAGTTTAGGGTGTGCTAAATTGGTGTGGCCCATGGCTCTGGAGTTGCCCATGGCAGAGCTAGATAGAGCACGGCCTGTGCCAGCACGAGGCAGGGTGCTGCAGGCTGCGCAGCTGTGCGGGCTGTGCCGTGCAGGGCACTCCGGGCAAAATGTGTGGGGAAAGTACAGGAGTTTCTGTAGCCCATGGCACACTGGGGAGCACAGCAGCGTGCTCAGACTTTGCCTTCAGGGCCAGGGAGTCAGGCACCTCACACCAGCTGTACTGGCAAGGAGTTGCTGCCTCTGACGTGGGCCCAGCCAAGACTTGCCCTCCCTCGCTGGCATTGGCAAAGCTGGCAATGCCACCTGCATCCCTCCCTTGCACTCCCGCACCCGCCCATGGCTCCGTTCCCTGGAGTCAGTGCCTGGATTTGGGGAGGTGAGTACAGGATCCTGGCCAGCAGCCGAGGGGCTTTATCAGAAGCAAGGTCACTCTTCTAGTCTCCCACGGGGTAAAGCAGCGAGAACCCGTGGAGAGGGGGAGACACACCAAGATTGCTGGCTGGGCTCCTTGTTGTGTCCACAGCTCTGGGAGATGCAGCTGCATCGGGCATCAGACACATGGCAATGCCAGGGCTGGGTTAGGTCAGTGCCAGCCGCAAAGAGCAGATGCTGAGTAGCACAATATTTCTGCCATCTCCCTTGGGGACAACGCCATCACCCCCATGGTTGTGCCCAAGGATGTAGAGTGGTATGTGCCATCATACCACTGTCCCACGGTAGGAGATCCCCCAATTCCCCGGTGGATGGACATGGCAAGGTATTGCGTGGGAGAGCCACCCATACCTATTGTCCTATCCCCACTGCATTTGTCTCTCTGTCCCCTTGTTACCCTGGCTCAGCATGGAGCTGGCACTGCCCCGCAGCCTTGCTCCATCCCTGGGAGTAGGTCTGGTCATGTCCCATCCACACTCTGGTCTCTGCTGGGCTTGGGTGCTGGTTTTGCTCTGCTCGCTGTCCCCTCCTGCAGGGCAGTGGGGAGCCCCCTGGTCATGGACCCCAACAGCATCTGCCGCAAGACGAAGCGGCTGGCGGGGAAGCAGGCAGAGCTGTGCCAGCTGGAGCCAGAGATTGTGCAGGAGGTGGCCAAGGGCACCAAGCTGGGCGTCCGGGAGTGCCAGTACCAATTCCGCTTCCGCCGCTGGAACTGCACCAGCCACAGCAAGTACTTCGGCAAGATCCTGCAGCAGGGTAAGGCCAGTGCTTCCTCAGCTTCCCAAAAAGACCCCAGCCTGGTGAAACACCTCCCCGGGACTCCTGGAGCAGAGTCTTGGCGTGCAAAGCTCTGTGTGTGTGTGTATGTGTGTGTGTGTGTGTGCGCGCGTGTAGGGGGTTGCTCAGTGCTCCCCGGTGCAGTCACGCTGAGGTTTTACTGCCGGGACATGTCTCCCTGTGTTGTAATGAAGCAATTACCAATGCTCCCAGACAGTGCGGGGCTTCATGAAGCCCAAGAATGCACCCTCGTCTGGCAGTGATTTACTGCTCCCCCGGGACCCCAGGGTGTGCTGTGGGAAGGGGCCCGGCTGGGAGGCAGTGTGCAGCCCTTGGGAGCTGCCCCTCACCCCGTGGGTGCTCTTCCCATCCCTCCTCCTGGCCTTGCAGTGGAGGAGAGAAGTTTTTCTCCTGTCCCTGACCGTGGATGGGCACTCTGGTGTCACCCTGAGGAAGAACAGGGCTGGGTGGCAGGAAGGTATGTGCAGGTCTCAGACAGTGGATACAGCAGTCCAAGCCAGGCCCAGCTGCAGCAAAATCAGAGCAGGGGCAGAGCAAGAGGGAACCCGTGAGCGTCTAAGGGTTGGGAAAGCCCTGCCATGATCCTCAGGGAGAGTAGCTGGGAGTGGGTGGTGCTCCAAGCAAGACGGGTTGCTTGAAACACCTTGGGCTGGTAGGATCACTTCAAGGGAAGTGAGTTTAGCCCTGCGCCTCTTCCCATGTTGATCCTTGTGCTATGGCAGATGAAGATGCTGGTGCAAGCCCCAGTCTCCTCAGCCATCACATCTGTTGGTGCATGGCCAGCCCAAGGCAAAGTGGGTATGCCCATGGGCCATGCAGGGGGGTGAAGGTAGCATCCCTGAGGGGTTTGGAGAGGGCGGGATGCCTTGGGCACCCAGCTGACTGCAGATACTAGTGGGGGTCAGAGCTGAAGCCTCGAGGGAGACCTGGCCCATGGGAGGGGGATAGGCTC
The DNA here is from genome assembly GCF_027477595.1 of Haemorhous mexicanus. Taxonomy (NCBI): domain Eukaryota; kingdom Metazoa; phylum Chordata; class Aves; order Passeriformes; family Fringillidae; genus Haemorhous; species Haemorhous mexicanus. Next base: position 15,510,595 of record NC_082348.1, read on the forward strand.
ATTTAAAAAGCTGATTTGCAGATGGGGGTTCCCCCCAACACAGGGAGGTGTATTCAGCCAAGAGGCAGAGAGTCAAGGCACATTGGGGGACTCTCCTGTCTCTGGAGTCACCTATTGTCACCAGAAACTGGCAGTGAGGTAGGTGGGATCTGTGGCAGGCGGGGATCTGCTCTGGAAGTGGGTGGTGCCAGAATACAGGGCCAGACCAGGTTGGGAGTGAAAGGTACTGGCAGTTGAGCTGCTGGGTACCCAGGAACAGCTTGTGTTGGAGGAGGCACAGGCACATCAAGCATGGGGATGCTGAAGGAGCCACCACATTAGTCCGGCCTCACTGCTGGGGTGGTAGAGATAAGCAATGTGGTAGGGACAGTGGTGAGTTTGAGTCCCTGGCACTCTGAGGACATGGGACATCCCAGCTAGAGGTGTGGAGTTCCCCAGGGGCAACAAGGCGGGTGTCAGAAGCCCTCAGAGGTGCCAGCAGGCACCAGCCTCCCTGTGAGCCTGCAGGGACTGCACAAAGTATGTCAGCATTTTTGGTGTTCCCAGCTCCATCAGATGAATACCACCCATCCAATATCCTTTTCTATCCAAGGATGCTGCAGACCTCTCATTCCTGGCCATGGCCTCCCTGGCACAGTCATGGCTGTCTCCTCTTCCCTTGCTGCCACCTGTGCCAGGTATGGCATGCCAGGGCAGGCTGGCCTGAGGATAGCCACATGTCTGGAGGAACTGTCAGAGGAGCCTCATCCCCCCAGGGCCTGGCTGGCAGGGTGGCATGGGGATTTCTGCCAGCTTTGGGCTGTCTGCTGAGGGTTCTGCCAACCCCAGGTGGGAGCAGGCGGGTGGTCGGGTGGCTTGCGGGGGCAGGAGGGCCTGGGGAGGGGGTGGTACCCCCTTGGTGGCACTGCCAGAAAGGCACCAGTGTGCCCAGCTCCTGTTAACACCAGAGGGATGCAGGTGCTGCTTGGTCTTTTGGAGGAGGCTCATGGAACTGGTGCCCTGGTACCCTCTTCCTGCAGCCTCCCCACATCAGAATACTGAAGATGGAGGGATGGGACACCCCCCAAAACCCACCTTCCCCTCCCTCCCCAGGAATCTCCTGCAGGCCACTACCCTGGGCCAGCCCTGCCCTGGCATTCGGGTGGGCAGGAGCGGGGCTGGCACGGCGCAGGGGGGCGCGGGAGCCCCCCGAGCAGGGCGCCGCACCCCTGCCGCCAGAATCCCCCGCTGGCTGCGGCTGCGAGCGGCAGGTCCGGGCAGGGGAAAGATGCTTGGAATTCGTGTCCCGGAGCAGAGAGAGACAGGAGCAAATACTAATAATAAATAATCCTGCAGGGTGGAGGCTGTGCCGGTGGAGAGAGGGGGGCGGGCAGCTCCCCATGGCAAAGAGGGTAGTGGGGGGAGAGCAGGCAGCACAGCTTCATCACTGCTGCCCTGCAGAGGGTGAGTGACACCCTCGGTATCCCTCGCAGTGTGCCCTTCCAGGTGCCAGTTTGGAGCTGGGGTTGGGATTTTTACTGCTTGGAGGGAAATTGCAGGGTAGTGTGGGGAAGCTGTGGGTACCACCTGGTCATCTGGGACCACCCTCTGCTCTCTGAGCTTCCCTCTTTCCTATGGGGCAGCACCCACACTTGCAAGAGGAGGTGGGAGATTCGTTGCCTCTCCACAGCTGAGTGCAGGAACACTGGCAGGGCTTGACCATCCCCCAGAGTCTTCAAATCTGCTTGCAAGAGGCATCTCCTGCTCCTGGCAGCCCATTCCAGGGTGGGTGCATCGCCCAGGGAACAGCACAGAACACATATGAAGAGGGAGAATGGGGAAGCCCCTGGGATGTCAGCCAGGGGGTGGTGCTTTGCTTGCTGGAGCTGACCCCACATCCCAGCCCTGTTCGTTCTCCTGCAGATATCCGTGAAACAGCCTTCGTGTACGCCATCACGGCAGCTGGAGTGAGCCACGCCATCACGCAGGCCTGCAGCATGGGCGAGCTGCTGCAGTGTGGCTGTGAGCTGACACGGAGCCGGGCCCCCCCCTCACCCACCGCGGGGCCGGGCACGGAGGGCACCGCCTGGGAGTGGGGGGGCTGTGGGGATGATGTGCAGTTTGGCTACGAGAAGTCCCAGCAGTTCATGGACGCAAAGAACAAGAAAGGCAAAAATGACATCCGAGCTCTTATCGACCTGCACAACAACGAAGCCGGGCGCTTGGTAAGGCCCCTGCACTGCCTGTCCCCTGCAGCCCTAGTGCCTCTGCCCAGCCCTCCACCTTCAGTGTCCCCAAGCCGCGTACCTGCACCAGCTTTGGCTGAAGTATGACCCAATATCTTTCGGGTATCCTTTGCAGGTGCTTTGGAAACCCCCGGGCCATTCTCCACCCCCAGCCCCTCCTCCGGGCCAGGGCAGCACTACGAGGCAGGGTTTTGGCTGGGGGTGCTGGGCAGTGAGAGAGGGAACTGAGGGCTGAGCACCGCTGTCTCTTCCTCAGGCGGTGCGCAGCTACATGAGGACAGAGTGCAAATGCCACGGGCTCTCGGGATCCTGCACGCTGCGGACCTGCTGGAGGAAGATGCCCCATTTCCGCGAGGTGGGGGATCGCCTGCTCGAGCGCTTCAATGGGGCTTTCAAGGTGATGGGAGGCAACGACGGGAAAACCCTCATCCCTGTGGGTGACAACATCAAGCCTCCCGATAAACAGGACCTCATCTACTCGGCCGACTCACCTGACTTCTGCTCGGCTAATCGTAAGACGGGCTCACTGGGTACCCGGGGCCGTGTCTGCAACAGCACGGCCATGGACACGAGCGGCTGCGACCTGCTGTGCTGCGGGAGAGGGCACCGGGACGAGACGGTGGTGCTGGAGGAGAACTGCCTTTGCCGCTTCCACTGGTGCTGCGTGGTGCAGTGCCGCAAGTGCTCCGTCCGTCAGGAGCTCAGCCTCTGCATCTGACAGCCTGGGGTCAGGCGAGGACAATTTGGGAGGCCACCTCCTGGCTCTCAAGGCCCCCCTGGGACAGAGACAGGTGGAGCCGGTGGCAGGGTCAGCGTGGGTGAGCTCAGCTCTGCGCTCCGGGGAGTCTTGCCTTCCCCAGAGGGCAGCACGGGGTTGCCTGGCATCCCCATGGTCCCCGTGGCACAGAGCTTCCACTAATAAAGCTATTTAAAGCCGTATGCCACAGAGCTTCCTGGGGAGGGCTGAGAAGTGCTGACCACCATACTGGAATGGGATGAGCCAGAGAGCTGCCTTGCCCCAGCTGTGAGTCCCAATCAGTCGCACTCCTGCCAGCCCCTAGCCCTGCTGGGACCTGTGGCAAAGTCCAGCTTATTTTTTATCTACCCTCTGTTTTTCTCTGTGGTTGTCAAGCCTGGAAATATGTGTGGATGAGGGAGAGTACTCTTCTGCCCTGCTCTGCTGCTTCCAGTGTGTGAGTGCTCTCCTCCCATCACGCACAGCTGTCATTGCTTGGGGTGCCTGTTTGTGTCCCGCCACCATCTGACCTGGGATGCTTGCAGTCCATGGTGCCTCCACTCATGCCTCATGCCAGAGGTACATCTAGCTGCTCTAACACTGTGCTGTTGTGCTCTGACTTTCCCAAGGGGACCCTCTATTCTTTACACTCCAGCTATGTCACTGCAGTCCCCGCTGCAGAGCCTGGCACACAGAAGCCCTGGACAGCGCTGACACTGTTGGCTTGGTGGCATGCAAGGCATTCACTTGGCATGCCATGGGCCACGTGCAACCCCACCTGGGTGGCAGGGTGCCAGGCATGTATGTCTTTATAACCTGATCAGCCTGTGCCCCTCATGGACAAACACAGGGTGAGGAGCAGCCTGCCTGGCTGCCCAGCAAGGCAAGCTGCCAAGCCCCTGTTCCAGGGGCTCCAGGAATCTCTGAGGGGGTCCCTCCCATGCTGCAAGGACCCAAAGGAACTGGTTTCTCCAGGGTTACCCAGCATAGGGGTTTAGGTAACTGCAGAGTGGAATGTGTGTTTGCAGTGCCTGCTCAGCTGGCAATGCCCCAATGGGCTGAGGACCCCCAGAGGGATGTCAGTAGGGTGAGAGCCTGGGCAGAGAGGTCCACACTCCTGTGCCTGCCCTCTGCCTTGCAGCAGTGCTGGACACTGGGGGCTTTCCTGTACGCCCCTCTTCAAGAGAGCTCTAAGCTGAGGTAGCTGAAGTGGGCAATGCCTCATGCGTGGGTACTGCCAGGCAGGGTAAAAGCAGAGCTCACAGTGCTGGGCACACTGCAAGGCAAGGGAGGCTGCATGAGGTGCTGGAGATGTCCACCAGTGTGTCCTTCCTCACCTGCCCCACCCCAGGCAGCCAGCAGGGAAGGGCAGGAGAAGCAGGGTGCTGGTGAACCATTAACTTAACCCAGCAGTCATTAGGGAGGAAGTCTCTAAATCTGTTAGCTGCAGCTTTGCAGCTGGAAATTCCCTTCTGACTTGGCCACAGTGGTGCTGGGAGAAGGGAGGCACACAGGACTCCTGGGGACTCCTGTCCCCACACCCACCCACAGGAACACATGGGTGGGTGTGAGCAGGGTAGGGTGGGTGCTGGTGAAGGTACCTGTGCATGCAAGCAGCTTGCTGTGTGTGCATGCACAGGTAGCATGTTTATGTTTGTTCATATGTGTGCATGTGAGCTTGTATAACCCATCACTGTGTGTGTGAGCCCCTCGTGGGTATGTAAATAAGTTGGCCTGTGTGTGTTTTCCTGCATCTCTATGAATACACAGCAAATCACCACTTTGTGTGACAGTGACACTGTCCCACGTGTGCCTATGTGAGAGTATGTTTGTGTGTCATATTATGTTTCCTCAGGTGTGTCTGGGACAGGGAGGATGTGTGTGGGTGCAAAATGGTCCTCCAGGAAGGGAGCTGGAGAGTTGCAGGAGCTGTGTGCTGGAGGATGTGCGAAACTGTTCCATAGGCTCTGCAGGTGCCTCTGAATTGAATGCACATGAGCACACCCCACGGCCTGGACTGCCTGACAGGAGAGGTCAGTTCAGGTGGGTCCTGTGAAACTTTAGGTCACCCCTGCTGTCCTCTGGAATCATAGCTGAGACCACCTATAGAGAGATTCTGAAACTCTCTGTGAGATGTTCAGAGTCTGGGCTCCAGCCTTCAGTAAGTTCCTTCTCTGAATTCTGTCTCAGCTCCCACACAATGGGCTGCTTTCATGCTCTGGGCTGCATGGACATGGCTCTGGAGATGTGGCAATGGATAAACCCCTGAGAAGACATTTAGTACTTTTGAGTAAGGTATCTGACCTGTGTCCTCTCCGCCATTGCCCCAAATCACAGCTCCTGAAGGATGGAGATCACAGAGGCCAAAAATGTGGAGGGGAAGCACATAGTCTGTGCTTGTGGGGTAACTCCTCTGCACATCCACGAGTTACCTCTGCTCTGTGTCTGTGGGCTTCTCATGGGTGTGAAAACCAGTTGGGCTGTGTGTCTTGTTCTCCGTCCAGCTGGGGAAAAGCCCCCTTGTGGGGGCTGACAGCTCCTAACCACAGCTCCCTACTGCTCCTGATCTGGCAAAGCCAAATCCATTCCTTTGATAGCCAAGAGAAGCCCTGACACAGGCAAATGCTGCCAGTAGCCTGTTAGGGTCTGGACTGTTCCAGTGGTCTGGAGAGGGCTGAACAGCCAGCAGAGCCCCCTAGAAATCTCCCAGTTCTCCAGACCTCCACAGCTCCCCAAGAGCTCCCCATCCAATAGGATCTCACCCCCGATTCCTAACACACCCCAGCAGTCCCTCAGGGCAGTTACTCCCCACATCCCCAGAAGTGCCCCAGGAGTCCCCCAGATTCCTAGAAGTCCCGCAGGCATCCAGGCCCCCAGGAGCCTGCTGAACCCCTCAAACCCAGCCTGCGGAACCCCTCAAGCCCTCCCGATCTGAGGGCGCCGCATCCCCGCCGTCGCCATGGCAACCCTGGATGCGGGGCGGAACGGCTGCAGGCGGCCGCCAGGGGGCGCTGCGGCACGGCACTGGGAACATGGGAGTGGGAATGGGATGGGATGGGATGGGATGGGATGGGATGGGATGGGATGGGATGGGATGGGATGGGATGGGATGGGATGGGATGGGATGGGATGGGATGGGATGGGATGGGATGGGATGGGATGGAAGGATGCATGGGGAACATGGGAGTGGGAGTGGAGTGAGATGGCATGGAAGGATGCACAAGGAACATGGGAGTGGGAGTGGGATGGGATGGGATGGGATGGGATGGGGCAGGATGGAAGGATGCACGGAGAATGTGGGAGTGGGAATGGGGTGGGATGGGATGGAAGGATGCATGGGGAACGTGAGAGTGGGAGTAGGATGGGGTTTGATGGAAGGATGCATGGGGAACGTGAGAGTGGGAGTAGGATGGGGTTTGATGGAAGGATGCATGGGGAACGTGGACGTGAGAATGGGGAGGGATGGGATGGAGAGATGCATGGGGATCATGGGAGTGGGCACAGGGTTTAGTGGTGAACATGCCACTTTGATGTTTTCAGTTGGACTCGAAGATCCAACTGAAGAGGATCTTTTCCCACCACATGATTCTGTGGCTCTGTGAATGTGGCTGTGCGTGGGGGCTCGTGGAGATTCATTGGGTTGCGCAAGTGGCTGTGCTTGGGGTGGATGTGTGTGCGTGGGGAGGTGTGTGTGTATGGGTGGGACAAGTGGAACAGGAGTGTGTGTGTGTGTGTGTGTGTGTGTGTGTGTGTGTGAGAGTGTGTACAACCCCCTGATTCCCATCCCCGTGCTCTTGTGGGCAGTGGTCAAGCAGGACTCTGTTCTGGGGGGGCTGGTGAAAGCAGGAGTGCACAAGGGTGGCTGTGTGGGCTCAGTAAGTAGCTGGAGAGCCCAGGGGGTGTAGTTGTAGATGTGCGTGTGTAGCCCAGATCCCTGCTACTGGACAGTTTACATTGCAAAACTTGCAGGATCTTCCCAAGGGAAAAAGAGGAAGTTTATAATAATTGGATTAAAAAAGAGAGAGAGAGAGAGAGAGAGAGAGAGAGAGAGAGGAGAGAGAGAGAGAGAGAGAGAGAGAGAGAGAGAGAATCCCAGACCCCTGTAATGTTAACGACTTCGGGTTTTGGTTTGTTTTTTCTTTCCAAATGGGAAGAATGCAGTTTTCCCTTCAATTTCCCAAGCTGAAAACAGCTGGACAGATTAATTCAATCAAATTTGAAAAGGAAAATCTCTCTGGACTAAGATCAAAAATAGAATATTTTTGCTCCCCAAAAAGAAGCACTTCAGGAAAGTTTGCAGTAATGCAAATAAGTTCTAAGAGGGGGAGGCCAAGAAATCTGGATATCAGCTCAGTCAAGCTGAGTGGTCAGGCTTGGACAGTGGCACCCAAAAAACTGTGTCAACCCTTTTCCTGGGGTTGTGCTGCCTGCCCACTGCTCGTGGCTGAGCAGGGGCTGCCTGGTCAGTGGCAGAGCTGGGTCCTGGCCAGGGCTCCTGCCTGCCCAGCCTTGCTCTCCTGGGAGGCCTCTAACTCTCCTTCTCCAGGCTCTGCTGCTCCCTCCAGGGAGCTGCCTGTAACTGTCCTGCTCTGTCCTCACTCCATTTCCTGTGACAGATGTCACCCGGGCAGCCATGAGGACACACCAACCCCAACTTGCCCAGGAGAGCCTGGCTCATTCTTGCCCATCATGGGGGTTCTGCTGAGCCAGCCCAGCTCCTCCTGGCTCTGCCCCGTTTCTGGGACACCGGTGTGTGCAATGGCTGCCTCTGGAGTGGGGCACATGGCTACTGGGGGGTGTCCAGGCCAGCTCTGCTGCAGCATCTCCCAGCACTCAAGCAAGGGAATATTTTGGGACCTAAAGCAGAGTGCAGAGAGGGGTGTGATCTCTTGAGGGACAGGAGATGGGCTGCACAAGGACCCCAGACATGCTCATTGGAGACACTGCCTATGAACATGAGGGGTCTGTATCCTTCATTTTCCTGTCAGACCCTCTCCAGTGCTGGTGTCTGAGCCCTGCTGTGTCCCCACAACTCCAGCATTGTGGGACTGGCTGTGCTGGCTTGGCACACACTAAGCAGTGTTTGCGAGGGCAATGGGCTCTGGAGGGTCTCAGGGAGCTGCCTGACACCAGGGCACTCCTTAGCTACCCCACCCCAGAAGAAAGGCAGAGCAGAAGCTCCCTCACTCCTGGGTCCTGTTTCTGACTGCCAACATCTCACCTTATCCAAGCATCCTCCACTCTATGGCCTCATTACTTACCCTGTAACAAAGGCAGCAGACATCCTCCATCCTTAGGGAGGGAGATATGCCTATGCATACCCCTGGAAGGCAGAGCTGCAGGAAAAGTGATTGCTGAGGTGGCTTCATGCCCTGATCACTCCACATGGGACTAGCACCTCCCACCTTGTGGCTCTGCACCCCTCCCCACAGGAGGCACCTGGAGCAGCCCTGCACAGATGTGCTTGGGCAGTCCTATCCAGCCACCTCCCTACTGCCTCAGCCAGCAGTCTGGCCCTTTTGGGGACATGCTCTCCTTGCCAAAGGCAATGCAAGGGTTGGGATCCCCCATCATGGTCATACCAGCTCTGCCATGGGGTGTCCCCCCACATCAGACCAGTCCCCATGGTGTGTAGGAGGCAGGGTGCATGGGGGCTTGCTCCAGCCCCATGGGATGGTGTCCACAGCAGGCTTCAACCCCATCCTTGCATGCTGCTGTGATTGAGGCACCTTCTGCCAGGCGCTGGGAGGAAGATGAAGAGGCAAGGTCTGCCTCGCTGCAAGGATGCTCCAGGGATGGCCAGAGGCAGCCAGGCCCTGCCTTTCCAGCCCGACGCGAGGCAGCGTGGCTGAGTGCTGGTGCTGGCACTGCCCCAGTGCCCCGGGCCCTGCCCACGCCCCAGCCCCGGGCGGCTGGCAGGACTGGCCGGACCAGACCAGTGGCCATGCTTGGTCCTGAGTCACATCAAGCAAACTCAGGCAGGCTGTGGGGTATGAGCCAGCAAGAAGGTAGTGATGCTGGGGGCTCCAGTGCTGCTGCGCTCGGGAAATTTGGCATAGTGACTAACGCTGCCACAAAAGGCAGGGTCACCCTGACCCCACACCCAGCCCTGACTCACGTAGCTGTCGCTCCAGTCCCATGGGTGCTGCTGGGCAGGGGAGTGAAGAGAGCTGTGCTTCAGGATGTCAAAAGCTGGGTAAGTGGATGGCTGCATGGGCTCCCAGCAGACCTCCCTTTCCTCCTTCTTCTCCTCATCCAAGCTTCCCCTCACTTTAAGATTCCCCAGAGCTCCCCCCTGCACAACTTCAGCCCCATTCTGTGTCATCAGAGCTGCCTCCTCTTCCCACACCTGCACACACAGGCTGGCTGGCCCTGGTGGTCCCAGAGGCCATCAGCCCCTCCAAGGCTGCAGCATGGCCAGGATTGTGCTTGTCCAGAGCAGGCTGTTCTCTCCCTGTGCTCCCTTCTGGTCACATCTGTGGGTGCACAGCCAGTCTGTAAGAACAAGTAGGAGCAGTATGATATGCACAGAAGTCTCAACCCCTGCATTTTCCTGCCATGGATTTCTAGCGGGTCATTCTTGGACATCACAGAACCTCAGAGAAGCTGCATGACTGTCTAGGACATAGGCCTTGGAAGTTGATTATCACAAGGCAGAAGGGGCTGGAGGAGGAAAGGGGGGAACAGAGCCAGCAAGTTATGGGCTGAGTGCTGAGGTGCTGGAAAGTAGCTCAGATGGAGATGACAACAGGAGAGCCAGCTCCATTCTCCCAGGGGTGTGGAGCCTGTGGCGTGGGGTGCTGGCAGGACCTTCTCCTGCATAAGGGAAGAGAAACAAAGCAGGCAAAGGGCAAGCAGCCTGAGGGCTGTGCAGGAGGATGTGCAGTGTAAGAGACAGAGGGATGGCAAGAGGGATGGAAAGATGAAGAGACAGAAAGATGGAGGGAAGGGAGGATGAAGAGGTAGAGGAAGAATGCTTGTCCAGTCCCCTGCACAAAGCACATCCTGGGGCATCATGTAGTCTGCAGAAAGAAGGGACCTGCCTGAGTGCTTTGGCCTGGGCAGGGGAGCTCCAATGGGTATTCCCAAAGTGCACTGCACCAGGTACTTCCTCATCACCTTTTGTAAGCTGGCTCTGGGGAGCAACCACCTTCATTCCAGCTCTGACAGCATCCATACCCCTTCCTGGTCTCTGCAGAGTGTGGGGCTGCTGAACAGTGCTAGAGATGGGACAGAAGCTTGGAGGTGACAGGTCCCATGACCCACTGATGCTGCATTCCCAACTGGGGGCCTATAATAATGCCAAGAACAGATGCAGTGCTCTCAGAAAGCTCAGCTTTTTGCCATGAGCTTTGATGGTCCCATCAGGACAAAAGCACCCTCCACCAGCCTCTCATGCCTGCCTACACCCATCCCTGCTCAGCAGGGCCAGGTCCTGTCCTTAGCCCCCCAGTTCCCCAGGCCACAACAGGTGCTTAGTCTTGTGCTTAAGGGCTTTGCTGGTGTGATGCAGAGGAAAGGGTAGACCAAAAGGCTCACCTGGCTCCTCTTGAGCCTTAGGACATTGCTGGGACATGAGGAAACAGGTCCCCCCTGCCTGCCCCTGCTGTGAGCACTGGGACACAGTGGCTGCTCTCCTCCCCAGGTCAGCAGGAGCCTGCGAGTGAGACACCCGCTCTTGGAAGTGATTGTGAAAGGATGAAAGTGCTTCTCCTCTGATTTGCCTTGGCATTTATTTTGTGCACAGAATCCTAACAAACATACAAGCATCTGTGCTCCTGAAGCCTGGAAGCAAGAGTCCCTTCCCAGAAGGAAGGAGCTTCTGGTGGGAAGGTGTCCCGTTTTCACCAAGGGATCTCTGGTGGGTCCAGGCTGAGCACAGCACATGCCTGGGTGTAATCCCTGGGGTGGCCTGAGAAAGAAAGGGGTGCTGAGGACCTGCTGAGGACACCTGAGCCAGGAAGCGGCCTGAAACTGGAGGCTGTTCCTCTGCCCTATCTCTGCCTGCTAAGTGGGGGTTCCCAGCCTGTTCCAGGATGTAAAGGGGGAAACTGAAGACAGGAGCCAGGTCCCGTGTGAGAGGACGTGCAGAGGGCAGGAGCAATGGCTTCTATGTTAGGGACCATTGTGTGTCGTCCACAAGTCTGCTGGTGTGTTCTGCCCAACTCTGACACCATACCTCTCATCACCAGTCTGCACCTCTGCCTCCTTTGGCAGCGGGTGACTAAAGGGTGTCCTGACACCATTCCCAAACTCCTGTGAGACACTGTGCATCACCTGCTGGGTGCTGGGGGATCTAGGAGGGCAGCAGCTATGGAGGAAGTGATGAGTGCTGGGTGATGCTGTGCCAGGAACTTCTCTGTGTTCTCAGGTCCTTGCCAGAGGGATAGAAGGTTCTGCACCCTCACCTCTTGCTAAACTGTGTGGGCAAGGAAGTTGGAGGGTAGATGCTGGCTCTGTACCAGTGTCCATACCTGCACACAGGATAAGCCCACTCAGGAACAGAGCTGGGGACAGGAAAACAGACAGCAACCTCTGGACTGCTGAAGAAACCTCAATGGTGATGCCACACCATTGCACCCAGGGCAACCAGCATAGTCTCAGGGCTCACTCCCAGATTGCAAGTCATGTCCCAAAGGAAGTGCATTTTCCTTTCTGGTGCAAACAGGAACCATTACATGAGCAGAGAAGGTAGCCCCTGTCAGTGCTGTTGTGCTGATGGGGAGATACACAGGGCCTGCCTGGTGGAGAGTGGTTTGCCACCTGCCAGGCAGCTGCTTATGGCCCAAACACCAGCCTGGGGTGGGCTGTGATGGCTGGGGATAGTGGGGGCCTGCAAGGCTGCTGCCTGGATCCCCATCCCCAGCACCCAAGTTGACGCCCCTAGCCCCAGAATGGGCACCCAAACTAAGGGAACACCAAGTATCACCATGACTGGGGAGAGGCTGCATTGGGGCAGATCGCATTTGCTGTGAGCCCAGTGAGCCTGGGCTTTTCTAGGGCCACCCTCCTGTCCCCAGGGAAGCAGCAGGGAGACACAGGGATAACCTGCAAGGCTACTGCACAGTTCCCAGATGAAAGATACCCGGCCCACGGGGACGCCATGAAGGTTAGGGGTGCCCAAGAACAAAACTGATGGTGCCAAGCAGGTGAGAAAAAATTGGGTGTCCAACCTGGGAGAGCTCATGGGCTGAGGCTGGGAGTGCTAGGTGGCCCTGTTGAGGGAAGGGAGAACCACATCCACAACTTCTCCACAGGCACTGGCCCTGCAGCACTGCTCTCCTGGCACTGGGCTGGGGAAACCGAAGAGGGGGCTGGCACACGGGATGTACACGGCCATTCTCCATGCCCACACACACAGAGTAACACCCCAGCATGTGCCACTCATGCTCACACTCCTGTGCACACTGACAGGCACCCACACGCCTCACACCATCAGGAATGCATTCCTGCACAACCACAACTCATGCCAGCACCCCCAGTCCCCCTGTGCACATCCTGATACCTCTGTGAACCTCCAGCATCTCCTGCAAACCCCACACCCCAGGGACACTTGCCCCCACTCCTCCTCCATGCTATGCATAGCCCTCTCCCCGTGTTCACTCACTCCATGCCCCATGTATTTCCTATCTGCTGTACAGTCATTCCACACACACCCCACACCCTGCACTCTCTCCATCCCCATTAACACCCATGCCCTCATACCCTGCCTATTCACCCTATGCCTCAATCACATTCAATCCACGCTGTCCACACTTGACCACATTGCACAGACTCGTTTTACACCCCATGCACATTCACCCCACACCCCGTGCACACAGGCATTGGGATTCAGAACAGTTCTCAACACTCTACACATGCTCATGCTCACCACTCATACTTTCTCTGTACTCCATCCACACTCCCCCATGCCATGCACCCTAATGCCAGACCCAGGGCCCGCGCACACCCCCATGCCTGATGCACTCACTCCACACTGTACCCACATCACACCCCATGCAGCCGTGCCCCTGCCATGCACACTCACCTGTACACTGCTTTCTCACCGCGCTCGGGTACAAGGGTCCCCCTGCTCATGCATGCACACTCTCCCTTGTCTCACACACACTCAACCAAGCCATGCATGATCACCCCACACCCTGTGTCCTCACCCACACTTGGTGCACTCTCATGCTGAGCACATTTACTCCACACCGAGTGTATGCTTACCCCACGCCATGCACATTCACCCATACTCTGTACACTCTTCCTTGCGCCCACCACCAAACCCCACGCCCACATCATCTTTCCCTCATGCCCTGAGCAGACTCCTTCCAGCAGCGTTCAGTCCACCAAGTCCCCACGAATATGGTCCCACAGCATGCACGCTCACCCGCCACCCCACGCACAGTCCCCCACACCGTGCATACAAGCCCACGGGCCACGTACACTCAGTTCTCCCCGTGCTCCAGATCCACGCCGCACATGCTCACCCCACACCAAGAACACTTACCCTGCACCCTGCGCACACTCCTCCGCGCTGAGCATTCCCACCACACACACTTCTCCGCGCTGTGCACGCTTACCTCACACACCGTGCCCACTCACCCACGTTGTGCCCACCCCACGCCGCTTTCCCCCCAGCCCCGCGCCCACTCTCCTGCCGCCCGTGCCCGCTCGCCCCCCCCGCCGCCCGCTCCCTCTCCGGTAGGCTGCGTGCGACACGCCGGCTCCCCGCCCCGCTGCCACCCTCTGCCCCGTCCTTCCCCCGCGGGCTCCTGTCTGGACGTGTCGGGACTCGGGCTCCGGGCGCTGAGTAATGCTCGGCGCAGCGCGATCCCAGGCAGAGCCGCTGCCGCCGCCGCTCCGCGCCCAGCGCTCCCGGGGCGCTCCGGCCGCGACCCTGCTCGCTCCGCCGGAGGCCCGGCGACACCGGCGGCGGGGGACGGAAGGGGGGCCGCGGCTCCCCATGTGCCTGCGGGCCCCGCGGGAGCCTCGGAGCCGCTCGACCGGCGAGCCCTGCCCACACCCGCCGCGGCCCCGGAGCCCCGGGGCGCCCTGGGGAGCGGCGGGGGAGCGCACCCCGCGGGCCGAGGCCCCCCCCGGCCCCCCGGCACGTCCCGCCATGGGGGGCTGAGCCGGGGGGCTGTGCGCGGCGGGGCGGCGGCGGGCAGGGCGGGGGGCGCGCAGCCCTCGCCGGGCTCGGAGGGCGCCGGGGCGGCGGGAGGCGGGGGGCGCATCCCGGGAGGATGGCAGAGCCGCCCCGGCGAGCCGAGCCCCGGCGCGCAGGGAGCCAGTGAGAGGGAGGAGAGGGGAAAACACAAACAAGCAAACAACCCACAACAAACAAAGCGGGCAGAGAGCAGCGCCGAGCCCCGCCGCCCCTGCCCCAAAGGCGCCCGCCCGCCCGCAGCCCGCACAGCCGCTGCCCCAGCGAAGATGCGCCCGGCCCTGGCCCACGGACTCTGCTCGCTTCTGCTCAGCCTCTGGGTACCCAGGTAGGAGCTGCACCCCTCCATCCCCAGCCCCGCCGCTGAGAGCCCCGGCCCCACGGGGAGGGCGCCGGGAAGCCGCCGCGCCCAGCCCCGCACCGGGGGCGGTCTGCCCAGGGGGCTCCTGGGGGGGTCCCGCCGGCCCAGCCCGGCCCCGCACGCTTGCGGCCCCCCGTTCAAGGGGCTGTCAGGGCTGCTGCCCCCCTCCGCCTTCCCTCGTCCCGACGGAACGCCGGTGGGATGCGCAGCTTCTACTGCTCCAGGAGGCTGTCCCCCTTCCTCCCCGGCCAGAGACGCTCCAGCGCCCGCACCGACTGCCTCAGTTTCCCCGCTCGCCCGCGGAGGACGGGGGAATGCCGGCTGGGATGTAACTGTCATGGGGGTCGGTGCCTACTGGAACCCCCTGCGTCCTCTCCCTGGCTCCGCCTGTCCTAAATGCTAGAGGGGTAAGAGGGGGCCACCTGCTTTCCAGAAAGTGAACCCCAAATTCACCGTCCCTGTCTGTCTTCACCTTCCCTCTGCCCGCTCCCAAACTTGTGCACTGCAGGCAGCCGGGGGTTAATCCTGGTGCTGGTACGAGTCGGGGGGAGTCCCCCGCCCTTCCCCCTCTCTCTAGCCCCTTTAAATATAATTTGTTAACGTTGGGACTTGTATTAATTAAAGCAGCAGCCGCTGCAGCCTGTGACCTGGGGGCCTGTCACCGTGAAATCAAGTTTAAATCCAGATTTAAAGGGGGAAGAGAGCTGGGGGGAGCGCTGTATCCTCCTAAGAAGTGTGACAGTGACAGCTTCTTGCCGGTCCCTGGCCCTCCTGAGCCCTGGGTGGAGCGAGAGGCAGGAGGACCTTCCCTCTTCTCTCCAGAGCCCCTTCCTCAGTTTCCCTGCAGTGCAATCGGGAGAAAGACCGTAGCATCGCCCCCATCCCGGGATGCCCTGGGAAAAGATGGCAGGCCCTGTGTCAGTCTCAGGACGCGAAGGGAACTAAGTCGTTGCAGCGTTCGGACAGGAGCACCTGGGGTTGGAGATGGTGGTGGTGTCCTGCTCTGCATCTTTTGTCAGCCAGGGCTTGCTTGACAGTGGGAATGAGTGCAGGAAGCTGGGAAGAAGATTTCCCCTCCTGTGTAGGGGCTTTGTCTCTCTTCTCCGCTTCACCTCAACTCTCCCTATTGGAGTCACTGTGGATTTTTGCTGGGGCATAATCATATACTACCCATAAAAGTGGTGGGAAGGGTATAAACACCCTTGGGAAGCTGGAGGAAGCAGCAGCCTGATCCTGACAGCTCTCCCTCTGCCTTGAGCAAGCTGTAATTCAGCAGAGACGCTGGGGCTGAACCCTCCCTCCAGAGCTGGGTGAACACTGAGCTGGGGACCTCTTACCCTGACAGCTGCTTCTGTCCATATACCTGCACCAGGCTTGCAGGATTTGAGGGAACAGAGGGGGAATAGTCCTTCTCCCCAAGACCTGGCAGCTGCAGTCCTTCCTCCAGCATCCTGCTCTGAGTCTTGTTTCTGTAATCAAAGTTCAAAGGGCTTTGAGCTCCTTGCTTCTCCCAGGGACCCAGCTCTTGCCTGTCCCAGGGAGCAGGGAGAGACTTTCCTGAGAAAAGCTCCTAGCAGGGACCAAGCTGTCCTGAACAAGCAGTGGGGTGGTGCTGAGCTCCTAGTGGACCATGCTGCAAGATGCTGGATGCTGCTCAGCACCCCACTGTCTGCTCCTTGCTTTGTGGGTCTTCCACTTGG
Source organism: Haemorhous mexicanus (assembly GCF_027477595.1). Classification (NCBI taxonomy): domain Eukaryota; kingdom Metazoa; phylum Chordata; class Aves; order Passeriformes; family Fringillidae; genus Haemorhous; species Haemorhous mexicanus. The sequence goes on from NC_082348.1 coordinate 15,526,766, forward strand.
GCACTGTTTATCCCAGAGTCCTTCAAGCCATTCCCTGGAGTTGGACAAACACTTCCTACTGTCTCCTTCTCCAGATTTGTCTGTCATGTGTACCTCTGTATTAGCTCCAGGCATCTCTTTCTGGACATGCTTTGTCTCCCCACGTCCCACATCCCACATCCCATCTCCACACACTCCACACTTCCCCATTTTCCCAGGTCACATCTCTGTTTGTGTAAGTACCTGTACCCCTGCCATGGACCATGTGCCTCTCCTTGCACCCATCCATGTGCTGCTCTCTGTGCTTCTGTAGCCATGGGTATATCTGGTTCAGTGGGGCTAGGATGTGACAGTGGATTTGGGATTGCTGCTGGGAGCTTGAGGAGAGTTGGCATAGTGCTTGGCTCCATAGTTCACAACTGAGCTGGAAAGAAAATGCTGATCATTCCCTTTACCTCACCTGAAAGGACCAGCAGTGTTGGGGGGATACAAGAAATGCAGGGAGGGGATCAGCCAGCAACACTAGTTGGAATGGTCCTCCTGCTCCAGGGTCTCTCAATTCTCTCAGGGGGAAGCCCATGTTTTCTGTGGAAGCCCATGCTTTCTGTGGAAGGCGAGATGGGGCATTGTGTGTGGAGAGTCTGCAGTGCATGGCCAGTGTGGGAGATCCCTGGTGGAGAACACAGAGAGAGCAAGCCTGGGAGATTCTTGGCTCCAGGTGCAGGATGGCCAGATTTAACTGCTGCTGGGCAAAGGCTGCCAGGGTGTCTGTACTGGACTTAGGTTGTTGGAGGCGATTGCAGCCTCAGTGCTGCTGGTTTTCGCTGCCTGGATAAGCTGAGTTGAGTTTTTCCAGCCTTCCCTATAGGCAGCGGGCACTATATGGATTGAGGAGCATCTCCCTTCCCCATGGGTCTCCCCCACAGACTTTTCCCCTTCCCCAAATGGAAAACCACGTGGTTGACACATTGCTTGCTCTGAGCTCAAGGGTGTCCTTTCCCTCCCAGCTCCTGCTCCAATGAGATCCTGGGCCTGAAGCTGCCATCAGAGCCAGTGCTGAATGCCAACACGGTGTGCCTGACCCTGCCGGGGCTGACACGGCGGCAGCTGGAGGTGTGTGTGCGCCACCCTGACGTCACCGCCTCAGCCATCCAGGGTATCCAGATTGCCATCCATGAGTGCCAGCACCAGTTCCGGGACCAGCGCTGGAATTGCTCCAGCCTTGAGACCAAGAACAAGATTCCATATGAGAGCATCATCTTCAGCAGAGGTAAGGGTTGGATGGTTCCCCTCCTGTCCCTGCTCCAGCACCTGCTCTCTGGAACCCTCATGGGCTCCCCCCGGGCCCCTGCACAGCTCTTCCCTGGCTCAGGGGATGATGAGGCGAGCTCTTCAGCACCTCCATGGATGAAGGCAGACAAATGTTATGGTCTGCCAGACAAAGGAGCACTGCCCTATGGAAAAGCTGCTCCATGCACCTTTGTACCTGCACTGGCCCTTGTCCTGAGCTGCTCCTCCCTGACCAACTCCAGCTCTTTCCAGGCCCTCCTGCTGTCTGGCATCTTCTCCCAGTGTGGTGTAGGCTGCTGTTTGGAGCAGTGCCATGGGTGCGCAGCATAGTTGATGGGTCTGAAGGTGGATGCCATGCTCTGGGATTTGCTTTGGTGGATACAGTTGAACATCTTGGCTCAGTCCTGCTCTGGGAATGGTGTTTTACTGTGTTGTGATGAGCTGAAATGCCCCTAACTAGTGGGACGTAGCTCTGTGAGCCTGTCATCCTGGTGCTCTGCCCAGTGCAGAGGGCTAAGGGGTCACTGTTTTGTGGGACTCTAAAGCATGATGGCAGAGGGGACAGGGATACAGGCTGTCCTCGGAGCTCACCTGCCCATAGAGCCCCTGGCTGTGCTGCTGAGAGAAGTCTCTTAGCTCTCCACATTCTGCCAAGATCCTGGTGTCAGGATCTCATCTCTCTCGCAGTCATGTCTGGCTCTGCCTGTATCAGAGCCTCCCTGGCTGATACTCTCTCCCTCAGGAGCAGACTCTGGGATGCAGAGAGGCTGGCCTGCATGGTGCAGATTAGGGTTGTGACCTGATGGGATCTTCTAAAGGACTTGAATGTATATTTTCACCTGAGTACCCTTTCTTGAAACCTGTGCCTCAGCATATTTCTAAGTGCCCATCGCCACAGGCCATGGTCAGGAAGGACAGTGTGGTGCCAGTGGCCAGCAGTCGGTGCTGAGGCCAGGCCAGGTGCCCAGCACACAGGCCACTCCTTCAGCTCCCAAGAAAGGTGAAAACTACCTAAGAAACTACTCACATACCCTCTTTGTGAGCCTCTCAGCCTGATGCCCAGCAGAGAGTTGCAACCATCCATTCTTCTTCAACCATCCTTCCACATCCTACATCTTCTTTCCTTGGGACTATGAGGAGAGTCTCAATGAGGAGAGGTTGGCAGCTTGAGGCTTACATGTCATTGAGGGGATCTGGTGGCAGGAGCCCACAGGCAGCTGTAGCAAATAGGGAGAAGGCTGGAGAGGGGACCACAGAAGCGTTTTGGTGTCGAAGATGTCCAGGGCAGCCTGGACAGCCTCACTGGATGCTACCTTGGAGCATGTGTGGCATCAGGGCTGTGGTCCTGCCATGGAGCAGCTCTGGTACCTCTCAGGACCTCAGTGTCTGGAGAAGGACAGCATCTCTTCCCTCTGTGAGCAGTGCCCAGGTTAGGGCCTGGCAGGAAGGGTGGGGACTGTCAGCCCTGATAAGCATCGAGGTATTTCCAGGTCCTCTGAGGAATGTGGTTCACTTCTAGTCTCCTCGGGCGGCAGGAGACACTGACTTGCTGGCTCAAGTTGCTCACACACCCAGACAAGCTTCCTTGCTCCGGGTACCACCAGGCTGGGAGAGAAGCACCAGCAGCAGAGAGCAGTGACCTACATCCCTCTCTCAGCTCACCTTGTCTGCTGGTGGCCCCAGTGCCTTGCACCTCACTTGTGTCTCAGATGCTCCTGCAGCCCTTCCTGCTGTCAGAGCTGTGACTGATGGATGTGGGGGCTCCCACAGACCCTGGACTCCTGCCCCTGTCTTGAGCTGTTGGACATGGCTCAGCCCAGGCTCTCAGCATTGGTGGGATCTCATTCTCTGGAATGGAGACACAACATCCAGCGGCAGGTCAGGATGGAGGCCAGGATGCCTGCCTGCTCTGATGTTCCAGGGCTGGAACATCAGAACAGGCAGGCATCTCATGGCACTCCTGTTTTGGTAGCAGAGGTTGCAGGATGAGCCCCAAGCACCCAAACTATCTTGTGTATTTGCTTGGAGCCATTCTGACATGGAGCAAGCCTTGATACCAGAGCCCTGGCCCAGTTTGAACCCACTCATGTCCCTCAATAGCAGTGCTGGAGCTGTGAGCCTTGCCTTCCATCTGTTACAGGCACAGCCATCAGAGAAGGGATGCATCTCAGGAGCCCAGTGCGGGAGTAGAATCGAGTGGTAGAAGTGAGGGGTGCAGGCTCCATGGTGCAGACTTTAATGCATCTGACCTCCAGGGAGCAGGGCTCTGCTCTGCACCCTGCCCCATCCTTGCCGTGCCTGGGAAGGCAACGTGCTTGTAGGATCATTGTTTGTAACCCGAAGTGACAGACCCCTTTAATCTTTCATTCCTTTTCCCACTTCTTCTGCCATCAGCTCAGCCGTGCGTGAATCTCACTTTAAATTATTTGTAGCTGGCTTCTCCCTCCCACTCTTCCCGCTTGGCTTCGCTCCCCAACTCTGTCCTGTCCTCCTGCATCTCTCACATCTTCTCCAGTGTGGGCATGAGCCAGACAGGATGCTACACTTTTCCAGCTGTCCCATGGTGCCCATCCCATAGTCCCCAGTATCCAGGCACTCAGTGCTGCCAGGGACCTCATCTCCTGGTGACAGAGAAGAGGACAATGGCAGATGGGTGCCTATCTCCTCATCCTGCTGAGCTGATCCCAGAAGTTTGAGTACAAGCTCTGGGGAGACAGGAAGGAGAGGCTTCAAATCAGACAGGGCTGGGAGTCTGGGGTGGCTTCAGAGCAGCATAGCTGGAGACAGGGATGCTGCCGGCATCCTGGGCAGAGCACAGACCTGGGAGATGCTGCCATCCGTGAGGCACGGGAAACAGTGGCTGTGAGACACAACAGCAGGTTAGTGGAGGGCAAGGAAGGTGCTCAGGAGTTTACCATCCCTGCTCTCACAGAGCCACTGGGTTCTTTTGAGACACCACCATGGTCTGTGGTCTGGTCTTTTAATGCTGCATCCTTTGGGTATGAGATGTCCTTAGTAACCTCTGTTGAGTCTCCAGTGCCATAGGCACCCCCCATCCTCCTTGGCCCATGTCCCCTCCTTGTTAAGCCAGGCTCAGCAGTGCTATTGCAAATCCTCTGCCAGTCTTCCCTGGCTCCCCAGCTGGCTGCCTGTGCTCACCACCTTCCTGCACATTGTCCCCTCCTTGTTAAGCCAGGCTCAGCAGTGCTATTGCAAATCCTCTGCCAGTCTTCCCTGGCTCCCCAGCTGGCTGCCTGTGCTCACCACCTTCCTGCACATTCTCTGGCACTGTCACTTCTGCTAGGACTCTCCAGTGCCATGCCTGGTTGCATCCTTCTCTGCTGTACCTCCCTCTCCCTCCATGTGCTTGACTGGCTGACAGAGACATTCTCTTTTGGCCTCAGGAGATATAGAGGGATGGAGCAGTGAGGTTGAGGCAGGTGGCTGCATCTACACCAGCAGTGGAAATAGGTCCCCTGCTCCTGCTCCAAGGGTGACCAGCACGATTGTGTCCACCCCACTGGAGAGGATGGCCTGTTGGCCTGGTATATTGTCCCACCACAGCATCTGTGGGCTGCCAGGCACTGTATGGCTTGGCTGGGTGACCTGTGCCTGGTTACTTGACAAAAAGCAAGCTGCAGATGGTGGTGGGTCTCTGAGTCTTGGTCCATGTCCAGTATGTGTGCACCCATGGGTGGGTACAATGCCGTCAGGGCTGGGACTGTCTGGCTGCTGGGCTAGGGCTGTCTGAGGTGTACTGTGGGACTGACTATTCCCCTTTGCTCATCCCAACCCCAGCCCCATCTACATGGAGCTCTGAAAAAATTATGACCCCCCCATGGAGGGGCTGGATGTCCTTGAAGGCCTTCAAAGGCTCATGGTTGGAGGGAACATGACCCTGGAGTGCAGTATTTCTTGGTTCCTGCAGCCTTTGGAGAGATGGGTGATGCTTCCAGGCCCTGTGCCCACCTTAGAAGGGCTTACTGGTGACAAAGTGTCTGCGTGGCCATGGCCAGATCTTGATTTCATCCAGCAGAGAGTGGGGAACTCCCTGCAAGGATGGAAACACCAGGTGCTGGGGCCCAGCCAGCGGTGAAACGGAGCTTGGGGAAGCTTTGCTGCGTGCTGAGGGAGGCAGGTGCTGTTTCAGCTATCCAGGGAGATGCTGCCAAGCTCAGGACCCCGGCACCCAGCTCTGCAGAGCCCCAGCCAAGCTCCGGAGCCCGCAGACCGCAGCTCCTGGCCTGGCGCACCTGCAGCTGGGCTGCTGGCAGGGTTTTGTGCACCCCCAGGCAAACCAAGGGCTTTGCCCACCTGGCCCTGGAGCACATGCGGGTACTGTGGAGGCTTGGCTTCATCCCTGTGGGTTCCCCCATTCCCTGGACCTTCTCCCCACTGATGGTGGAAGGGAGACCCTGGGGCCAGGCAGGATTCCTGGCAATGTGGGGCCCAGCTTCGGCTCCCTGCAGCCTGCACGGCAGCAAGGCCTGCTCCCTCACAGTGCCGTGGGCGGACAGCAGCGAAGGCTGCGGGCTGTCCCTGGCACGCTCAAGGAGGTGCAGGGAGGCAAGTTGGGATCTGCAGGGAGGCATTTAGTGCCTGGTGCTGGGCCAGACCCTGGCAGGTTCACCTGCAGTTTAATTAGGGAGAGGGGAGGGGAGGGAGCGGGGCTGGGGGAGAGGCAGCATGTCGGGACTGGCCGTCTCGGCAGGCCTCGCAGGAGGTGGCGGCAGAAGTTCTCCTCTGCCTTATATCAGGGCTGGGGCAATGTGCCCACAGCTCCTGGCAGCTACACCCCACTCCTGGGGGGTATTGCCATGAAAGGGGCAGCTGGGCATCCCTGGGGTACCCTAGGGTGGGCGTACATGAAGCTGGCCCACTGGCTCCCTCAGTGCCAGCCAGGCATTGCAGTGATGAGTGCTGGGAAAGAGTTGCTGCCTGGATGTGATGGTGAGCTGTGGGAGGAAGGCTCTGCCTCCAGCTGTCCCTGGTCTACAGACTGTAGAGCCCAGAGCTGTGCCTGAGCCAGCCCTGTAGCCTTCATTGCACATCTGCTTGAAAGACAGAGGAACTGCAGCGTCCATGGCAGAGCCAGTGCTGCTGGGACTTGGGGTCTTGCTAAATGACCCCCCCATCTCTTAGGCACAGCTTGACAGGGAAAACTTTCCCTCCTAAGAAAGCCGCTTTGGGATTTGACCTGGGGAAGAGATTTCAGACCTGTCCTCCTTGCCCAGCATGGTCTCTAAGTACAGAGCAGGCTGGATGCTGGTGGTGGTGTCAGGATTGTGTCCTCCTTTCTCTCTTCCCTGCAGGATGCAATACTTCTTGTACCTCCCTCAGCTACACCTCTTCTGTGGTCTCTGGAAGGATATGGTGACTCAAAAATCACTGCTGAGGTCTTAGGTAGCTGGGATAGCTGGAAGGCCTCCCTCCAGAGGGTTCAGGGCTGGCCCCCACACGCCGCTTTGGCTGTGGTTCCTGGAAGCTTCCAGCCTTGCTGAGACCACTAGGCAGGTGGTTGTTGCAGCCATGTTACTCGTTGCTTTGCTTCAATCCTCTGTCTCTGGTGTGGCTGGGGTAGAGCAAGGAATGTGAACTGAACCTCCTAGCAAAACTGTACTGGCATGGCTGCTGTGATCCCAGTGCTGCCCTGACTCCTCCTCCGCTTTGCTCACAGCTCCCCATGACAGCACATGAGGGAAGAAGGGGAGAAGGCAGGGAAGAATGGTGGGGCCAGGCAGAGTGATACTGAGCAGGGAAAGGACCACGATGGGATGGGAACAAGACTTCCTGAATGCTATGATGTCATGTCTTGGGGACCAGTCTGTCCCCTGCCCACAGCCTGGGGAATGGCAGCTTCAGAGAAGAGGACCCATACATCATCCATCAGCTCACTTGTACTGGGAGAGCACTAGAGGAAGAAGGAGGACTGGAGCTTTAACCCACGGGTTTCCCAGCCATGGAGGGTGCACAATCAACCTGACCGCTTTACCTGTAAGGACACGGGCTTGCTAGATGGACTGGGTGGGGTAGAGCTTGTGTCTGGGCTCAGAAGAGATTTTAAGGAGATGCCACACCGGAAATTATTTTTTAGACTGGAGAAATGTGTGAGAAAGAGGCAGGGCTGAGAGGAGGGTGTTGTGCGGGGTGAAGGGTTTGCTGCCCCTGTCCCCAGGCGCTGGCTGTGTGAGGAGCTGGGGATGCCCAGCAGGGTGGCAGTGAGGAATTGGGCTGTGCCCAGGTTTGGCAAATGAAGGGCTGAAGCTGGCCCAGATGGTGGGATCAGAGAACTGACATACAGAGGATTTGGGAATCCAGGCGACTTTTCTGTGCTTGTTCTCCCTCCTCCATTGCTCACCTGGGGACTGAAGTTGCCCAGATGTGGGCCTTCATGCTCCAGCAGCGCTGTGGGTGTGTTGCAGGCACTGCCTGCCAGGACTCTCCCTGGGGAGGCTGCACGGCACAGTGTACGCACCAGCGGCCCCATTACCTGCCCACTGAAAAATGTTGTTCAACTTGTGCATGGAAAGAGGCAGGCTGAGAGCAAGCTTGTCCCACACCAAGGGGAAGCTGGGAGAGGCTCCTGCTGGCTTTTAAGCAGTGCCTCGTTAATTTTTTAAATGCACCAGTGTCAAATTAACACACAAAAGAGGAGCACGATTTTAAATGCAGGTTTCCGGGCTGCATTTCATTTTCCTTTAATAAGATCATAGCGTTTGCTCAGCGGGCGGCAGCGAACCGCGGAGGAGACATGCGTGATGGGGAGCATTGCCCAGCATGGCCAGCAGCAGTGCTTGCACTCTGTCTGCTCCTGACTCTGTGGCACAGGCAGGGAGTTGGCAGGGCTTTGGGGTGCTCACCCAAGACCCCAGTTTGATGGAGTGGATTTGGTAAAGAAAACACCCCAAAACCTGTTGTCTGTTCAGCTGTGTCGAAGCCAAACTGCTCATGTCCAACAGAGGGAGAGAGGCTGGGAACTCCAGCTATTTATTTATTCACATGTGACGCCACGGCTCAAAGTCTGGCACTCCTTCCATCCTTGCCTCATGCTGGGGCCAGTCAGTGTGCGCCAAAGCAAAGGGCACTGCAGGCTCCCCGCCTGACCTGGGAACTACAAACAAAAATATTACTTTGCATTTCAAATAGAATAGAAACTCCCAGGGAGGACAGGGTCCTCACCTGGCTTCAGTGAAGCCAAGAGATTCTCAGGTATCCCCAGCCACATGGAGCCTGATGAAGCCCCTTCTGTGAGACCTGTCCCTGTCCCCATCTCTCCTGTCCCCAGTTAATGACACTTGTGGATGTCCTCACTCCCTAGTGTTTAATGACAACCAGCTGCTGGCTCTGGCAGTGCACAGTGTGGTCACAACATGCTCTAACTGATGAGGGATGCTCTTTTTTTTCCAGCCTGGTATCACATTTAGAGCTTCTGGTGGGACCTGGCAGGGTTCAGGATGGGAAGGGATGTGGGAAGATGAATGGGGCTGGACAGGCAGTGCGGCCTGCTCTTTTTACTGGCTAATCTACACCCTGTGAGTGAGCAGAAGTGGCCCATTCTTCAGCAGAAATATCTCTCGGCCAGTGTTATATTTAGTATAGTAGGAAACTCTGAGTGGAGAGGAGAGGAGGGATTGCCTTTCCCATCAGACCCATGACGCTGATGCCTGGGCAGTGCTGTGGTGGCATCTCCTGGAGTGATGTGAGAGCAGGGTGGTGGTGGAAGCTGAGGTATCAGCTAGGGCAGGGCTGGCCCTTGGGGCGGCAGTGTGTCTTGGTGGGGATGGGGCTGGAGAGCAGAGAGTGGCGATTCACTCATGGCCTGTGTGGGAGCTGGTGCATCAAGAAAAGGCAAGACACAAGCTGAACCTCCAAATCCCTACACCCCAGTGTGACAATGAACTCATCCAGCCCCCCACAGGGGTCACACCACCCAGCCTGAGCCCCAGTGTGTCCTTCCTTGCAGGCTTTCGGGAGAGCGCCTTTGCCTACGCCATAGCGGCCGCCGGCGTGGTGCACGCCGTGTCCAACGCCTGCGCCCTCGGGAAGCTTCAGGCCTGCGGCTGCGACCAGAAGCGCCGTGGCGATGAGGAGGCTTTCCGGCGCAAGCTGCACCGCCTCCAGCTGGAAGCCATGAACCGCGGCAAGGGCATGGTGCACGGTGTGCACATGGAGCACATGCCGGCAGAGACCCCTGGCCTCCAGGACTCCTGGGAATGGGGAGGCTGCAGCCCTGATGTGGACTATGGAGAGAAGTTCTCCAAGGATTTCCTCGATTCCCGGGAAACCTACAGGGATATCCACTCCCGGATGCGGCTGCACAACAACCGCGTGGGCCGGCAGGTGAGCGGAGCGCTGGTGACAGTTGTGGGGAGGTGATGGCAACAGGGTCCCCAGGACATGTGTGGGAAGGCTGTGAGGGACTTGTGCTGGGTGCTGTGGAACCATTTCTGAGTCTGGGATTGCCCCCAAGGCACCCCCTCTCCTCAGTCTTGCTCAGAACAAAGGCAGTAATGTCCTTAGCAGGACAGGGCTGCAAGGATATGCTGGCCAAACACCTGCTGGGAGCAATACCTCTGAGCATTGCTGCTGTGGCCTTGCCAAGGGACTCTGTCCAGGCCACTGTCACCTGTCTATGCTGCAGCGGTGCTACTGGGGTGGCACAGCAATGATTCTGGCTCCTGCCTCTCAGGAGCTGGGTGAACTTGTGTTGGACAGCTGCAGTGGGAGTAAGCTAAAGACAGAGAGGAGAAATCGCTGACATCATGGGGACACAGCACCGATTCTGCAGCACCTAGACATGTCTTTGCCTCCAGAAAGGGAGCCCCGATGAGGCAGATGTGAATGAGATTGAGTTAGGCAGTGGTCTCCTATACCAGCTGGGAAACACAGCATGCCCTTGGGAGCAGAGGTGACAGCCCAAAGCCTTGTCCCCCATGTTGAGCAGTGTGCCAGAGCCTGTTCAGGCAAGCAGGACAGCCTCCCCCCCCCATTCTTATGATGTCAGGTCTCATTAAAGGTACTAATTAGTAGCTCACTCTGTCTGGAAGCTGAGGTTTAAACGCAGCCTGACACTGGAGACAAGAAGCATGCAGGCAGGAGGGGCTGGGAGGATGGCTGCATTTCCCTGCCTGCTTTTGCTCACAGCAGGTGCCTGAGAGATCACATCCATTGAATCCAACAGGACACATGTCCCCAAGACCCCAGCCACATGCTGCCAGGCTAGTGCCAAGGGATGTGTAGTGGCTGCAGGAATAAATAATTGAAGGTCAGAATTCCACAGGGAATGTTTCCTTGGGATGGCTCAGACATTTGGATGTGCCTCTTGCTTTGAGCATGTTTGAAGCCAGCTGTGAGGTGAGGATGCTGCAGAGCAGGCCCTTAATGTGTGGCTTACCCTGATGCTGGAGCTGAGCTCTACCACCCTGGAGAAGCCACCCCAGTTTGGCCAAGCTGTAAATGCCTGGGGAATACCAAAGCTTTTGATTTGTTTGGCTTTGTTTGCTTGTGTGTGGTGAAAGTTCACTCAGTGTTAGGCAGCTGAATCCTCTGCAGACTGCTCTGGCCCAATCTGGGCAAGACCCCCATTCCATTCCGGCTAGAGGGCTCATCCTGATTCCCCTACATCTCTCCATGCCCTGGATCTCTGGGACTCTTGGCAGTGCTCTGAAACCTGTGGTCTGTGTTCCCTATTTCCCAAGGGAAACCCGACAGCCTGCAGAAGAAAGGGAAGGTGAGAGAGGAATATTTGCTCTGGCAGGATGTCATGAAACATTTCCCATGGGATCCAGTAACAGTGAGAATGCCTGGGGTCTGCTTGTCCCTGAGGACAGACAATGTCTGCTCTTGGTGGCTTCAGAGACAAGATCTGGACTGATGAAGGAAGCCTGGGAGCTAGAAGAAGAGGCAGAAGAAGACAAAAGGAATAAAGGAGGGAACGGTACCTGTGCAGGTGGGGAAGCAATGCCTGGACAGGCAGCTCAGGGACCTTGTTGAGATGAGAGTGTGAGCCCATGTGGGGTGCTGTGGGTGCCAGGCATTGGAAAAGGAGATGATGCTGTGCATGGTGTCTGTTGGTGCCATGCTTATTGCCAGGGCTGGTCCTGGGGATGGCTTCCCACTCGGGATGAGTTCTCCAACTCCCCACCTGCCCTTACAGCAATGCTGTGGGTTCAACACCCACCCAAGCCCCACTTACTACTAGGAGCAATTTTCCTGCTGTAATAAGGAGCAATCTCCTGAGATTTCCCAGGAAAGGAATGGCTGTGTTCATTGCAGCAGCTCTGTGGTCCTCCCCTCCAAGTCCTGAGTCTTAAACCTTTTTAGCAGAGCAGTGATGTGGATGTGCACTCCTTGTGCCATGCCCTGCCATTCACCATCCCTCTCCACACACCAAGCAGCTGCAGCACCCAGAGCTCTCCAGCATCTCACTGATTCTGAGCATCCTCTCTGTGGTTCCTGTGTATCCCGAGGGTACTGTACCTGTGGGTAAGCCTGTCTCCTGGCTCAGACCCTTCAATGCTGGAGGGAGGTGACAATTCGATCAATGGTGGCACCCAGGTGCCATCAGATGTGGTTTCTGTAGTGTAGTGGTTATCACATTTGCCTGACACGCAGAAGGTCCCTGGTTCGAAACCAGGCAGAAACACACTGATTTTTCCTTTTTACACCCAGCTATGAGGCTGGGCAGGGGATTGCAGCTGCAAGGGATGTGCAGCATGCTCTGATAGTGGCAGTGGTGACCTTGCTCCTGAGGAAGAGGAAGCCCTGGGATAGTCATAGCTTGGTCCAACTCAAGACTGAGGTGGGTGTTCTGCGTCCCTGGCAGGCAGCAAGCTCCCCAGCGAGGAGCAGCAGGAGTGTGAGAGAGACTATGCAGGTCCTCCTAACTCACCAGATCAGAGAGCAAGAGAGGATGAAAGGGAGCCAGGAACTACCTATTACCCTCACAACAAAGACCTACGATAAAGTTCTTATGAGCGTGCCTGGGAGGAGCTGGGAATGTGTGAAAGCACCAGCGAGTCCGGGCATGTGTTGAACTTGGGTGTCTATGAGACAGGGAAAGGACGAGTAAGGGTGCATGGAGAAAATTCAATGACAAAAGCATGGGGCCAGGACTCAAATGGGCCCTTCTTGCATCTCCCAGCTCTGTCAAGGTCCTCTCCCCTCTGTGCTGCCTGTGCAGAAGGGAAAGACCATCAGCCATCGCTGGTCAGGGGTGGATGGGTGTTGTGGTGCTGGGGCTTGGGATGTTCAGCAGTGACGGCTTGGGGGATGGAGATGGCCACACTTGACACCTTCTTCAGCCCCTGCTGTGACCAGCTGTCCAAATGAACCCCTGTCCAGCTGTCACACCACTGTCCCCTCCATCATAATGGTGAGTCTGCCAGCCACAGCCCTGAACGCAGACTTTTCCGGGTCCAGCCAAGCCAGCAGGGAGGGAATGTGGGAAAGGGTGCCAATGCCAGTGTGTTCCCAAGGATAGTGACAAGAACAGTGGCTAGCAGCTGGTGTCACACCCAGGACACAGTGGAGAGGCCAGGTAGCTCATTACCTGTGAGGTGGAGGCTCTTCCCAGCAGGAGAAGGCCTCTCGGCAGGATGAAAGCCAAACTCCAGCCCAGCCCAGACCTCTCCACCATGTGCCCCAAGCTCCAGGCGTGTTTCTCTGGCCTGCCTTCATTACCATAACTGCTTAGCAACTTGGAGATTTACTCAAAAACAAGAAAACAAGGAATAAAAACTGCCCACCCCTACTTAAACAAGGCTATCCTGTCACATGTGTCCCTCCCAGGGAGGGGGCAGGAATAGGCAATATGTGGCAGGCATGAAGCCAGGTAGATGGGCAGGACTGGCATTGTAGGACAGCACCTTTCACAGGGACAGGTGTCCCCTGGAATCCCCCACAAGCTCTGGAGCAGGGCCCTGGGTATGGGGATCAGCCTGTGATAGTCTGCAAGCCCCATCTGAACTCCTTGTAAGGTTTGGGTGTCTGCATGGGAAGGGAACTTGGTGAAGCCTGTGTGAAAACATGGATATGGGGGCACACAACCCAGCAGGGAATCCCTGTTGGGACAGAGTAGAGGACATTATAAACTGTCTCTTTCCAGGCTGTATGGGGATGTGTGGCCATGTTGTGCCCCTGGAGATTGATGGGCACGAGCTGTTTCTCTTGGCTTGGCCACAGCAGTGTCCCTTACAGGGATGGGGGATGTAGGGGATCCCAGCATGCACCCTGGGGGCTCAGCAGCCTTGCCCAGGGAGTTCAAGGAACCCCACACTGGCCTCTGACTCCTGCATGAGCTCTGCTTTCAGGCTGGCCCAAACCACAGCCAGAGCCCAGCCCATGCACCCTGGACCTTGAAGGGGGTGGATGGGTAGCACTGGCTGCACTGCAGTAGTGCACTGCAGCCTCTACAAACTGTAAGTCAGGGATGTGATCCCTGCTTGGAATTCAGAACTGTGGCCAGGTTGGCTGAAGGAGAGCAGGCAAGAGCTAAATGCAGAGCTGCTCCTAAGACTCCCAGAACTGGGGCTTTATGGGATGAAGGCCTAGGGGAGGGGAGAGGAAGGGACCTCCCTCCCACCTGCCCCACTTGCAGTGCTACTGCCTGGTGAGGTGTGTGGGAGACCCTTGCACTGGGGAGGTCCCAGTATGGCTGCACAGATGCAGCCATGCTCCATGCTGGCTTTTAACTGGGGTCCAGGATCAGGTTGATGCTGCTGGAACCATGCAGCAGTGGGAGGTGAGATCCAGGCTCCTCCTCCCTGTGCTCAAAGAGCTCACCCTCTCCTTTAGGTGCCAATCCCTTGATGAAACATAAAAGCCAGTTGGTATTACCAGGACGGGAAGGGACAGGGTGTGGGACATGAGTTGCACTGGGCACAGCAACAGGGTGCAGCCTTGCTGGCTTTGCAGTTCCAGAGCTTTGATGGCTACTCATGCCAGCCCTTGACGTTCCTGTAGTGCCATCCCACACAGAGCTCCATTGTGGCTTCACCAGTCTCCAAAATGCATCCATCTCCTTCATGCTAACTCCTCTGTCCTTCCTTCCCTGCCCAGGTGGTGATGGACAACATGAGGAGAAAGTGCAAATGCCACGGTACCTCAGGGAGCTGCCAGCTGAAGACATGCTGGCAGGTGACACCTGAGTTTCGCCTGGTGGGGTCCCTGCTCAAGGACCGCTTCTACGGGGCCACCCTCATCCGGCCCCACAACCGGAATGCCGGGCAGCTGGAGCCGGGCCACGCTCGGCATCGCCGCCGGGCTGGCATCAGCGAGCTGGTTTACTTTGAGAAGTCACCCGACTTCTGCGAGCGAGAACCGGCCCTGGACTCTTTGGGCACTCAAGGGCGCCTGTGCAACAAGACCAGCCCGGGCATGGACAACTGCGAGAGCCTGTGCTGTGGCCGCGGGCACAACATCCTGCGGCAGACGCGCAGTGAGCGCTGCAACTGCAAGTTCCACTGGTGCTGCTTCGTGGCCTGCGAGGAGTGCCGCATCACCGAGTGGGTCAGCGTCTGCAAGTAGCCAGGAAGGGATGGGTGCCCACCCCAGGGTGCCAGGGACAAGAACGCCTGCCTGCGGCAGGGGAGGGAGACGGGGATTGGCGCTGGGGGAGAGGTGGAGCCGCGATACCCACTTCCCTTCACTCCGAGGGAGCAGGAGAGGACATGCTCAGCACCCTCCAAAATCAGCACTTTGTCGTCACCTGGGAAGGGAAGGGCAGGGCTGCCCGCTGCCCCCCAGCCCCACATGAGAGCACCAAGGCTCCCGGCCCTGGGGAGCCCACGGCCATGCTGTACAGACCGCCGACACCAGCACCACTCGGGGGGGCGGAGGGTGGGCCTGGGGGTGGGGGACTGCCTGCTGGCACCCAGCGGTATGGAGCAGGATGGGGTCTTGGACAGCAGGGCATGGGGAGCCCAGGGTGGGAGGGAAGTGGGGGGGACACACACTAACACTGTGCACAAGTTCCTCCAACCACATGCGAGGTTGTGCTCGGAGCAGGATGGAGTTGGAGCACCCCATGGGATGGAGAAGGGGCACGGCTCCCTGGGCTGGGGCTCACCTCTCACCTCTGGGCTGGATTGGGCTTCGTGGCCGGAGGGGCGGGTGCCCAGGGCTGTGCTGTGTGTGTCTGTGTTATTATATGGTAAGTTATTTTCTGATTGTGAATAAAAGTGGATTGGAGACAGCATAGGGTATTTCAGAATGCAGCACCCTGCTCTTCCTGCTGCCAAAGGCTCTCCATTCCTCTAGAGTGACAGAAGGATGGAGGGGGACCCTCCGTGCTTCTGACCTACTTGTGCGAGACTTTCTCTCAGGTGCTCTCCTGCCATCCCATAATAACTGTCCTGTCAGCTGTTTGCAGACTGGCAGGAGGTGGAGACCCATCGCAGGCATCCCAGACACTTGCAAGGTGGCTGCTGGGAAACTTCTGCCCAGTTGGATGCATGCTAGACCCCATCCATCCCGTGGGAATCCTGGCTGTTGCCCCTGTGCCCATGACCATGCTGGGGCTGGGAGCTGCCCCACTGTGTCCCACTCTCCTGGGGAGGGATGGTGAGGCTGGAGAGTGGGGAGAGGGGAATCATTGCCTGGCATGGGTGGGCCAGACAGTGGGGGTTCACAAATGGCAGCTTGCTGTGGTAGTGGGGAGGGCACCCATCTGGCTGCAGCAGCCTGCAGGGGCTAGGCAGTGAATCATGCTGCTGCTGTCTCCTGGCTGATAACTTCCCTGCTCCTCCCACAGCTGTGCACCCCTTGGGGCTACACAAAAAAATAAAAGTGAATTAAAACAAAAACTAAATCAAGGAGAAAAATAGCAGGCTGGAAGGAAGCGAGCACCTCGGGTCCAGCAGGGAGTGGCCCGTGTCCTCATTTCATAATGCTCACGCACGCAGCTGGAGCTTCATCAGCTGGGACGGATGCTCTGCCCTTCACACCCCTGCATGGGAGGGCTGGCTTTTCCCTTCCAGGAGGGACCATGTGGATGGGGTCCTTGCTTCTGGAACCAGGTGAGGAGAGGAGGAGAATGCTGTAGGTGCTGGAAGGAAGCACAGGAGCTTCAGTGACCTTGTGACACCTGCGTGGCTCTGTCTGCCAGCGCAGAAGGGACAGCGAGACACAAGGTCTCTACAGTGGCTCCCAGCAGCAGAGACATTGGGCTGGTGTTCTTGCAGGGAACAAGATCTCAGCTTGGGCTTTGGGGGCACTTAGGCTTGCCCTGTGAGGCATGAAAGCAATGTTGTTCCCGTGGGGCAAGTTTATTCTGACAGGGCATGCTCCAGCAGTTCATTTTTCCTCCTGAGATCCTACTTTTCCATCTCCAATATCGATCTCCAATATCAAGACTGTTTTCCAAATCCCCAAGACTTTTGCCTTTTGGCCATTAGCCCACAGACTAATTGGACCCCATGAGGTTCCCCTCCCTCCTAGGCTGGCCAAACCCTTTGTCCCTAAGGTTATGCTACTCAGGGGAGTGGAGCTCTGCACATCTATCATGCTCCAGCCCTTGGTAGGTGACATTGGCTTCCCACCTCCCAGGGGCTGCTTTGCAGATACCTGTGATCTCAGGGCTCCCTGGGGTGATGACTGACTCACCACGGAAGCTCTCACCACTCTGCACTGGCCCTTTCACCCCCTGCTTGCTAATCCCAGACCACCTGCTCTGCAACAGCAGGATCCTAGGATATGACTCCCCCATAAAGGGACCAGACAAGGTGTGTTTGATGATGCCGAGAAGCAATGCAGGGCAGGGCCATTCCCCCCAAGAACATATCACATCCCCCAGCGAGGCACCAGTCTCTGGGCATCCTGGATCTGCAAAGACTGCAGCTTGCCCTTGCCTTACCAGCCAATTATAGGAATAGCATTGTGAAAGAGCATACCAGTGATGCCAGCACACCTTGGCTGAGACCCCCAGCACAATGCCCAGTGCTCTTTGGTTCTGTAGAGATCCTGTGTGAGCTGATGACCCTGGGACATTCAGAGGAAAACATAAGATCCCTTGATCTTTGTCAGTCTGCAGGAGGCATGGTTAGGGTGCAAGTGCTGTGCTGGAGGGGTGCTTTGGGCTGCAGGCAGCACGCTCTGGGAGCAGGCAGCTCCGGGGCACAGGCATCCTGCTTGCAGCATCTCATTTTCCTCTTGGGGCCGGCTGGCTCCCAGTGCAATACCAGTCTTCAAGATCTGCTCTGTGGCTTGTCTGCTGAGTGTCTGGGAGCCACAGGCAAGGTGCCAGTGTGCCTGTGGTTATGAAAAACAGTGTCCCTGTGCTTCCCTAGCTAGGAACCAGCCACTGGGCAGCTGTCCTAACAACCACACTGCTGTGCAGAGTGTATGCAGGACACCTCCTTTCCCCACGGCCACTGCTGAGCTTCCAGCGCCAGCTGCCAGTGAGGGCTTGGCTCCCTGAGGTCTGGGCATTCCAAACTTCTCTTTCTGATGCACCAATGGCTTATGTCCCAGTTCCACCAAAGACCCATGTTTCCTCATATGGAGGGACTGTTTGAGCCTGCTGAGCTCCAGCCTTGCACATGCTGGTGCATGACCCCTAGTGCCCCAGGAGGGACATCTCTACCCTGCAGAGCACTGCACACAGTTCTGGGCTGAAGTGGGAAGGTTCAAGGTGCTTCACCCAAGAGAGAACAGTGACCATCGGTGTAGAACAGCCCAGGCAGATGATGAAGGTGGTTTCCAGTAGAGGGGACCAGATTTCTCCAGTGTTTTCCAGTCATCTTTCTACAGAGGCAAATCACTAAGGGAGTTCCAAGACTGAAAAGGGAAATGGCCATTCCTTTCACTTGCATGTCATAAAAGGGCACTGAAGACTCTAAAGAGAACAACAAGTCCTTGCTGGCAAAACCAGGTAAAACTTATCCCAATTGCATTAAATATTTTGGCCCAAGCTCTAGAAATTCCTCCATCCTTGAGGGTCCCTGCTGCCGAGGGAACCCCCAGCCCAGTAGCCCTGCTAGAGCCGTGTGAAGTCCAGTGGTTTTCTCAACCTTTGAACTTCCTGGTCCCTGGGGCAGGAAAGCTTCTCAGATCCTTCTAGTAAACTGAAAGTATATCTCACTTCTTGCCCCTGTGGTTGTGGAGAGTGATGGGAAAGCCTGACCTGAGTGTGACTGCTGAGAAGGCAATAGAGAGACCTGAGCTGGTCTGATCAGTTTGTACTTCTGCCAGGTCTGAAGCCAGATCTGTGGCTGTCCAGATGTGGATACCACAGGCTGGTGCTCTCCCAGATCCTGGCCTTGTGCCCACCAAGTGACACAGAGTGGAAGAGCCAAAGGGACAGTGGATTCCCTCCAGCACAGCAGGTTGCTGGGTCCTTTCTCCTCTCACCGAAAGCCCCAGCTCATCTCTTGCTTCTGGAAAGCTCCAGCAAGGGTGGGGAAGGTCTCTGGGGGTGGCAGAGGAGTAGTGGGGGGGCTGGGACTTTCCCCAGGAGATCACAGGAGGAACTTTGGCTGGAGGGTGGGGGGGGAACCGATGAGGAGTTGCTACATCATGCCCCAATGAGCCGTGAGTAACTCCTCTGGTATTTCTTCCCCTCACAGAACAGTCATCAGAGCCAGATCCTGCCTGGGGGAATCACTACACGGGAACGCCCAGCCCCATCCAAATTCCATTCCTGCTCCCATCAGAGCTCTCAATAGGAAGCAGAGCGATGAGTGGACAGTTCTGTCTCAGTGGCAGCCCCTGTCCCATGCCACCCACTGGGGTGGCATGAGCATGGACATGGGCAGGACTGGCAGTGCTGGTAGCTGAGCCTTGTCAGCTGCTGACCCACAAAAGGAGCCAGATGCACCCAGGCTACTGGAAGTCAGGAGAGAGCAAAGCCTCGTTGTGTCTGCTTATCCAAGGAGAGCAGAGGGTAGCCTCTCTCCTGCTTTAGTCTGGGCACCTGGCTTCCATGCTTGAGAAGCAAGTAGCCATGGCTTGAGACCCATACTGAGAGCCTGGCTGGCACTGTTCTGTGAGCTGAGATGCAGAGAGGTGCTCCGAGCCTTTCCTGACGTTCAGCCCCAACATGTCATGTTTGGCACCAGCATCCGTGCAAGCCCCCGAAGAAGAAAAAAAGTTTGGCCCTGACTGACCTGCTTGGCAAGGCAAAGTACCTACAGCAAGGCAGCACCTGGCTTGGGATAGGAGCCCAGGAGTCCTGTGCTCCCCCCACTAGGCCCAACTCCTGCCCACCACCCCCTGGCACAGCATTCCAATGGCATTGCCCTCCATCGTGAGGGGTGGGTCACCTACTTAGTGAGAAGGCTGTAGCCACCACTGTGTTGAGCTCATTGAGGTACCAGACATGCTGGCAGCAGCCATGCTCTGGGAGTGTCACCACTGGCTGGGCAGACTGCAGCCTCCCTGCTCAGCCACAACTGCACCAGCCCTTGATCCTCCAAGGGAGTCCCTGGCCATGGGGCTGCCACACACCTGCAGAAGGGCCAGCAAGTTTGGACACGGGTGGGATGTGGAGATGGAAAGCAGAGGGAGGGAGGGTTTGGCCTGAAGGCTGTGATGGAGCCAGGGCAGCTCCAAAGGTTGGGGTAGGTCAACCTCTAGGGGGAGGCTGGGCAAGGGATGGAAAAGATCGGGTCTGAGAAGAGTTTGGAGTGCACTGAGCCCCTTAGGAAAAAGATCTGAGCAGAGGCAGTGGGCACACTGGATTGAGAACAGGTGGTGAGATGCATGAGGAAGGAGGCTGATGTTGTTTGGGAAGGGGGTGATGTGGAGGTCCTCCACAGCCCAGACCCCAGCGTCTGAGATCCTCCCCAAGCAGATGGGCACCAAGTCTTCCTAGAGAGCCTCTGGGCTAGATGGAGAGCTCTAACCAATAGACCACTTAGCTTGTGTTGTGTCCCTGATGTAATGGCTGCAGTTACCATTGGACCCAAATGCTCTTTACTCTCTTAGTCCTAAATGTGGTCCTCTGGCCAAAACACCAGGGACACCCCAGTCCTCTGGGAGAGTGTGTGAAGAACACCACCCCCTGGCACAAGTCTGTGACATGCAAGAACAGGGTACCCAACACTTTTCCTTATCCCTTGATCTGTCACAGGGAGTGCCCATCCCTGGCCACTGTGAATAGTGTCCAGCAGCATTCCCAGCTCATTGCTTCCATGAGGCTGATGGAGGAGGCAAGAGGATGCCTGGCTGTGACAGCAGAGGACAGGCCATCACAGGGAAGGATGTGAGACTGGAAGCAGCCTGGCGGGGACACCAGGACAGGTGGGGAGAGGGGAAAAGCTTTTTGGGCACAGATGGAGAACACCTGGGGAAGACCTTGTGCTACTCCTCTCCTCCCCCCATTGCAAAGGGAGGTTTTGGGCTCAGGAGGGAGATGATGGAGGGGCACATCTGGCATAGGGGCAGGACACTGGTGCAGGAGGGTGGGAGCAGGCAGCTGGGGGTCGGGGGATGAAAGCACGGGGTCCAGGAGGAGGGAGTGACAGGAGCAGTGCAGAGGCAGCCAGCACAGCCAGGTGCAGTGGGAAGGGCTGGGGGGGAAGGCAGGGAAAAGAGGCCAAGTGCAAAGAGAGCAAAGGCAGCAGAGGAAAAGAGAGCATGGCCAGAGAGGCAGAGATGAAAGAGGGAGTGAAGCAGGGGAGAGATGAAAGGGCCACAGCGCGGGTGCTCCTGCCTCCTCCCCAGGCTCCCGGGGTTCTGTAATCCCCGAGGAGCTGGCTCCTCTCATGTGGTGGCCCGCAGCTGTGTGCGGTCGGCTCAGCCCCACCGCTCCGCACTGGGACTTTCCAGGAGGGGGAGAAACCCAACACAAAACACATGACTGAACCAGCGCCTGCCAGGCCCCTGCACGTGGGGTCCGGGGGCACCCTGGCACGCGGCACACCCCGAGATGCCACAGCCCACTGTGGCCAGGGCCAGATGGCAGACGTGGCTCTGGGGAAAGGTGGCCTAGGGCAGGGTGAACAAACCTGGCTGGTCAAGGGGCAAAGCCAAGAGTTGCAGGCGAGAGCTTGAGGTTGAGCCTGGGAGAGCACAGCTCAAACAGAACCTGCATCAGCATGGGGTGGCCTCTTAGGGACACCCTCTGACGTCACAAAGGTGGGGGGTGAAGGGGCCATACGGGCTTGGTCCTTCTCTTCGGATTTCTCTATTAAATGCCATACTGCCTGCTGGGCTTGGCTCTGGGTACCAGGGATACAGCAGGACTTGGCATATGGAGCTGGAACCCATCCTGGTGGGTCACTGGGTCGTTTGTTTGACTGCTCCAAGGCAAACTGAAAACTCAGGCCGCTGCAGATACTGAAGCAGCTCTTTCAAGGCACTTGTTATCTAGGTTATCTCTGTTCTCCATGCCCAGCTCAGGCCACTACGGGGGGGCCTTTCCCATAGCAGATGACTTTGCTGCTTGGCAGTCTCCTGTTCACCGCTGCTGACTGCAAGGATGCTGGGCTCAATAGGGATGCAGGCTCTCTTCTCATCTTTGGGGCAGGTGGGGCAGCAGACTTGGCACCCATGGAGGGTGTCCCATGCCTCTCTTCCTCCTTGTATCAGTTTTGCCCACCCCAGCCTTCTCTCCTGTGTCTATGTGAACCTGGTGAGCTCAGCTAGAAATCACTCTGACAGCTTGGGCAGCACCAGAAGCTGCCTTTGCCTTCTTGTCTCAGGGATTTTCCTCTCCCCATCTCCAGTTTCAAGATTAAAGAGGCATCTTGGCCAGTGAGTTCCTCTGAGCACCTAGTGAGTGTCACTCTGTAGGACCTTCCTGTTCCAAAGGCTCTCTGTTGTCAGCTCCACAGGTATTGCCCCTCTGGGACTATCCCATCTAACTCCATTTTTTGGGTACATCTGGAAGCATCCTGACTTCCTCTGGACTACCCCATCCACACTCAGTAAGGGGACCCTCCATGGGACAGGGGGGTCTCAGCCTTGATATGTTGTCCCTGCCCATGCCGCATCTGACTCCTGCTCTGTGCCAGCTGGGGAGGGTCACACCACCCCAGCCACACGCACAGGAAAGAAGGAGCAGAGGTGTCCCAGGGTGCTCCCCACAACTTCACAGCAGTACTGGAATTGCTCCTGGGAGCACATCTCCGTGCTGGCTAGGAGTGGTGACTCCATGGCTGCAGTGGGGTCTCTCCTCAGGGACCAAGCTGAAGAGGTGATGAGGGTGCTGCGGTGTAGAGGAGCCCAGCACATTTGGAGAGCAGGAGGTGGCTGTCCGCAGGTCCCCCTCCCTCCAGGTACGAGCCAGCCCTCCCCAGAGGAATGCTCTAGCACAGCTGCAGCTGCAGGGAGGGGAGGCGCTTGCCAGGCGCCGTGGCACGAAGGCATGATAGGGCACGCTCCGTAGGACCGTGAATACCTGTCCCAGACACTCAGAGGCACACAAGGCGTGTACGGGTGGCGCAGGAGCTCACACCTCGTCAAGCCTGGGCGGTGGTGCTCCACCGGGCGAGGAGAATCTTTCCAGTTCGCCCTCCCACTCCCGCTGGTGAACGGCAAGCTCCCTCTCGGCAGCAGCCCGCTTCCCCATCACACTCTGCACGTAGCGCACGGGTCTTGCGGAGGGGAGGAGGGAGGAAGAATGCCCTTTTCTCCCTGGCACAGGGGGTGCAAGGGGTCTGGCCTGAGGCGTGGAATGGACTGGGTGGTCTTACTGGGTCTCTCCAGCCTTAGCATCGCTGTTTGAATTAATTGCCAAGGGAGTTGCTGAGCGAGGATCAGAAATGAGGAGATGTGCAACATAGCGAAAGAATAAAGACAAGCACAAGTGGGGGTGCCTGGTGACTTGCTGTCATCTGCTGCTTGCATGAACATTGAGTGCATGCCTGTCGCATGCACGGGGATACATCCATGTGAGCCTCACCCGTACTGCTCACTCACAGATGCTCCTCTGCTGCTGCAGGATCCTATTGCATGGAACAGGCTGCACCCCTCTGCCACACCACTGACTATGCTCCCTGCACCAGACCAGGAGCATGGGTCATCCCAAGAGGCTGCTGGATTCTGTGCAGCCCAAGTACTGATGCACATGTCCCTGGAGGCATCCTGAGGAGCTGCCTCCAAGTAAAGAATGAGGAAAAAGCTGATGCCCAAATCTTCAGCTGTTTGCAAAAGCTGCCTAAAAATAAGGATGTACCACACCATGACATTGCCATTGCAAGTCCTCTGCCAAGAGCAGCTGGGGTAAATACCTGCCAAAGGAAGGGGCTTCTGCTGAGCAAAGCTGGGCTGGTATTGATAGATCTGTGCTGGCTAAAGATGTGCTCCAAACTTCCTGAGAGACAAGGGTTGGGAGTTAGATTTCTCTATTTTTGGACTAGCAAGAAGACACCATACTGCTGAAATGCTTTTAGCCAGTACCAAGGAGTCTGCAGTGCTGGAGGAGTTTGAGCCAGATGAGCTGATAACCTTTGAGGACACCTGTCCTCAGAAGGTGGAGGCTGTGACAGGTGAGATGCAAAATCAGAAGAAGACTTCTGCCGTGTGCCTCCGGATGAAGAACCCACAGTAAACCTGAAGTGGCTGTGAAGTGGAAGACAGCAGCACTGCCTTTGCCCCCCACATCCCTCTACCTGCACACACTGCCTGCCCAGCCTTACAAGGAGAAGTAATCTGTGCTGTCATGGTGTGTCACACCCACTGTTCATGGATGCTGAAGCCTGTCATGGAGTGGAGTGTCTTTGATGTCGCTGCCTGATGAAACCATTCCTGCAAGGTCCCTTGGCAGCAGCCCTGGCTGCAGGGCAGATATCCCAGACCTGCAGAGGCTCCCCTTCAGGTGGTGTTGGTTGGGCTGAAAGAGGAGCCTGACAGCAATGGGATGTGCTGGATGATAAGCAGTTTTTCCCTGGAAACCCCTGGCAGAGAGTAGGTTAGCCCTGCAACCTGCCTGCAAGATGCATGCTGCCAGCTCTGGTGCCAACACACAAGAGCTGGCTCCTATGGATAAAGCAGCAAGAAACAGCCAGGATGTGAATAGGACCCAGAAATCCTGTTCCTGGTGCCACTTTCATGCCACATGCCACATGTCACCCAGACTGGGAGGGAGCCAGGTCCTTGTGTATTCTGTAGCCTGCTTCTGCTGCTGTAGGAGATGCCTTGAAGAGACATCCCCGGAGGAATTTTGGAAGGTGAATGTCCCATGGCAGATATGCCTTGAAGTGAAGCATAGTTCTAAATCAAAGCTAAACTGGGCAGGGCTGAGGCACTATTTTTCTTGACTTGGGGATCAGCCCATGCACATTTCAGGGGGTGCTCAAGCTGTGAGCAGAGCTGCAGATGCAATTGGTTCATGTGCTTCCTGGAGCCTCCTGACTCCCCATTCCTGTCACAGGTTGCTGCAGTCCCAACCCTTTAGGTGGGATTTGGGGATGCAACTCCATCCCTGCTCCACCAGGCACCTTTCTCCCCTGTGACTCTGCAAAGCCTGGGGCTGACCTGGCCGCATGCTCAGCAGGGACCACAGCATCCTTCAACCAGGCTTGGTGAGAGCCTGGTGCTCCAGCTGCCAGCAGAGTGGCTCTCCCTTGCCAGCTGCCCCGCACTGGGGCTGCAAATAAACAAACACCCCAGAACCAAGCCCCAGAAACTCATCCCCTCCTAACGACGTAATTACAGTGAAGCAGCTGGTGAGCAGCACTTGAAACCTGGCATGTAAACATGGCTTTCTCCTCCACCGTTCGGGCAAATTGCTCTCCTCCTTCAAGGGGAGCAGTAATTTCTGGAGAGGGGTCCACGTTTTTGTGGTGAGGGTTGTGGCCAGAGACTTTCATCTCAGCCTTTTGATGCAGAGCGGGAATAATAGATGGCAGACGTCAACACCCCACCTTGCTGTACTTCCTGCTCTGGGCCATTTTCCACCTCCCGGTGGGTATTTGAGTCTCCTTGCCTTTTCTAGCCCCTGGGCCAGCTGCTGGCTCTCTCTCCTATGCCAGGATGGGTAAGGGCGCAGGGAATCTCAAAAAGCCAGGCCAGGGCTAGCACCAGCCATCCAGGAGATAAGAGAGCCATCTCATGCCCAGAAGAGCTGGCAGAGAGAGACACAAGGAGATGGCAGGGCCACATCACCACCCTGGGCCACATCACCACCCATCTCTCTCTCACCACCACTTCAGGGCTGTGTCTGCTCCAGAGCCAACGGACAAAGCATGTGCACTTAGATACCTTAGTGATGGGCACCCTTTGAGACCAGCCAGGGAGGTGAGGCTGCCCAAAATAAGAGATCACCTGAAGATCCCCAGTGATGTCATCTCTTGCAGAGTGAGCCCAGACTATCACATGAGGGATGTCCCACTCTGTGCACAAGGATGTTACATCATTTCAGCGTCCCCCAGTCCTGTCCCCTGCTCCAGTCTCCCAGCCCTACACAGGGGTCCCTTGGGTACCACTGAAGAGAAGAGGAGGTGTATGGGAAGCAGAAGGCAGGGACTGAGGAGGCTGCATGGATGGAAGAGGATTGGGAGAAAAGATGGAGTGAAGGAGGGTTGTCCAGCTGGGAGAGATGGGTGCAGAAGACATTTTCTCCTTGCCTTACCTCCCAGTCCCTCCAGTACTCCCAGTAAGCATCCCTGGGCAGGATGCTCCTGAGCTGTGGTGCCTGTGCCCGGGTGCTGGCTCACCGTCACTGTGCTCCTTGCTGCTCGCCCAGCCTGCTGTCACCAGGAGCCTCCCATGCTGTGCCTGCAGAGCTGGGTCCCTCTGAGAAAGGAGGTGGGTTGTGTCCTGCCAGCACGGGGAGGAGTGCCACTGTCGCCCATGGTGACAGTACAGCGTCCATACAGGAGAGGGAGGGACAACGACAGCCCAAACTGCCACACCCAATGGTAGTGCCAGCCAGAGCACTGCTGAGTCCAGTACTGTGGCATGCCAGCTGGGCACGGCTGTCCTGGGACAGGTAGTGGCAATGCTTTGAGAGACACTTGGTTTTGTGGGAGTGATTCCTGCTGGCCATACCACCCAGATATCATGTGCTGAGTTGTGCATGCTGGCAGCAAGGGGACAGAGCTGGACATGTGGGTGGTGGCTTCCAGGCTGACTCTCTGCACAATGTCTCTGCACTGTTAGCCAAGGGCAGGGACACTGTGGATGGCTCAGACTGTCTCAGCACACTGCAAGAGTGCTGAGTTGTGTTGGGATTGATACTCCAAGTATCAGCCACAACATGCTGCCTTCTGCCCTGCTGTCTTGATGCTCCCCTACAACCACAGCCAGGGAGTTAAATCCACTCCCCTGGACCACTTCCAGCTCAGGTAAATGCACCTGCCAAAACCCCCTTCACTGCAATTCAAGGTCAGGGCACCATCTTTCACTTGTTGGGGCATGGGAGGGATGCTGTTGTCTTCTGGGAATGCTCAGCTGATGCCCAGGATCACCCCTGGCAGGCCCAGGGCTGGTGCTGGCTCCCACATAGCCAGGTGCTGCACAGAAGATGTGCATGGTCCAACTCCTCACTGACGTAACTCCTGGGAGGCAGACAGGAGTTGCCAGTGGGGAATTGGCCCGCATTTCTTACAGCACTTGGGGAGCTGTGTGGAGAGGAGGTAATTGTTAAATGTGGGCTGAGATAGGCTGAGCTGGGAGGGAAGGAGGCCAGGGAGGTGGCAGACACCTCACCAGGGCTGGCTTGGTTTACACAAGTTGAGCTTTGTTCAGCATCTCCCCAGGATTTCACGGCTGGGAGGTACCATCTTGTGCTGCTTGGATGACAGGGAGCCAGATGGCTACTTTGTGGAGGCTTGCAAAACCTTCCCCATCAGCCCTTTCTCAGCAGGACAAAGCACTGACAGGCAGGGGCCATGGCAGGACTGCCTCAATTCTATCCCAAATGCTGGTGATAAATCCCTGAGGAACAGTGGCCTCAAAAACCCTTGGGAGAGCAACACGGGGTGCAGATGGTGAAGCCTCCTTATCTGAACCTGGAGATGGTGACCACTGCCTGACTGGGTCCTGGCAGCCTTTACCTGGAAGCCAGATTGAGGGCAGAAGCAGTGGGGTGGAGGCTGTAACCTCCCCCATTTTGATCATGGTCCTGAATGCCAGAGAAAGCATCATCTGGGACAGATGTTTTGGTCCACATTGGCCAAAGACCCAAGGCACAGGGTTTCCAAGATTTAAGAGCATCTGCTGGTCCAGTCTTCATGGAGCCCTGCAGGCCCTATGCACTCCTGTGGGCAGGTGAGAGAAGCCCATAGTGTGGTAGGAGACAGGACCTGCCTGCTGGGACAAGCTCCTTTAGCCTTCAAGCATCCAAATGCATGTCTAATGTCGATGTCCAGATGGCTAATGGTGCTGGGATATGGCCCCTCCTTGCCAGGGGAAGATTTTGCTCCTGCAGTGCTCTCAACTAAGAAAGGAAGATTCATCAATGCCTTGGACAAACTGATCAAGTCTCTCTTGTGCCAGAACTTCTTGACACTGGGATCTAGCAGAAAACTGGATTATGCAGAAATGCCCAGCTTCCCCCACCCTGGGCAGTCTCAGCTCCCATGATTGTGCCCCAGCTGAGCCTGTGGGGTGCCCATGGTGCAGAGCTGGCTCCCAGGCTCCCCCAACCCTATCCATTGTCACAGGTTATGGAAGCAGAGCCTTCTGTCTTGTGGGTACAACGTGCTCTTGTCCTTGTCCTGGCACTGCCTGGCACACGCTGGGCTTGGCCAAGCAGCCGGGCTCTGTGCTGCTCCCTGCCAGCACCCTCCAGCCTGTGTGTCACCAGCAAATCTGGCTGGTGGTGGTGCCACCTCTCTGTTTGCTGGTACCTCAATCAAATTGGCAAGTGTCTCCAGGACTCTCCTTGTCCTTGCAAGCATGTCCTTGCCCACACTGCCTGGTCTTGCTTGACATCCCTCCCAAGCTCCACATCCCCAGCATCACCCTGGCCCATCCCCAGCACCAACCAGATACATTGTGTGTCTCTGCACTAAAACCTCACAAAAACAGAAAAACAGGCAAGGACCCAGCTGGCTCACATACTTACCCTCACCAAGCTGGGCTGGGGCCCATGTTCACAGCAGGACATCTCTCTAACCTGGGGTCTGTGCCCACCAGAACACATCTGCTCCTCATCTGTGCCCACACAGGGGAGGTCTAGTGCAGGAGAGTTGCCTCTGTGTGACGCCTCTTTGTTGAACAGGATCCTGTGCTCAAAGCCAGCCTGAGAGGAGCTCCTTGCTTGGCTGCAGGGGTGTATATAAGCCCCTCTGAGCCTGCCTGCCCCAAGGCTCTGCTGGCTCACAGGAAGTGTAGGAAAAGCATGAGGGTCTGGCTTACTCTGTGCTACAGTCCCATGGGTTATATGCAGAGGCTGCACAGCATCTCATGGCATCCAGAAACCTCCTCATGCAGCTGTCATGGACCCCAACCATCCCCAATTCTGCAGGCATGGACCCTTGGCCCCTTCACTGCCTGTTACTCATCTCTGCCTGGCTGCCAGGTCTGCTTATTGAACAGGGGGGTCTTTTCTGCAGGTCTCTTACCTGCTGCTCCTTCCCAATACAGCCAGCCTCTGGTCTTCTGGCTGCCTGCAGGGGTGAGCAAGTCTTCCCCAGCCCCACAATCTTGCGCTCCCCCATACTGAGCACTCTCGATTTGGGACAACCTCCCCATCAACACCACTGCAAAGGCCTCTGTGAAAGTCATGGGGAGGGGGCAGAAAATACATCTGAATCTGTCTCACACTTTCCACAGCCACATTCCACCTGGCAGAGCAGGAGCAAGGATCCTGGGAGAGGCAGCTCCCTACCTGCTCCCTCCCTTGGCCACAGCTCGGTGGCCAAGCTGGCTCCCCAGCACCTGCCTCCCCCCAGCCTGCAAGCCCCTGGGCAATGTGCAAGGAGTGACAGGTGAGTTGGCAGCAACTCAGCTCTGGCACCCCTCGGCGCTCCTTCTAAACCAAGCCCTTTGCACGCCGTGTTTCTGCCATGACGAACCAGCAGACATCAAGGAGAAGTAATTTGCTGGGATTCTTCTGGACAGGTGTGTCCCGACGCCCACACGCTGCTCTCAGCCGTGTGGACAGGACACACGTGCTCTGATGTTTCCCGACACCTGGGCATGGCTGCTGCCTTGTGGTTGCTGGAAACACTGGCAGAGGGGTTGGGTCTATTTCTCTCCAAGACCTTAGATTCAATGGATGGGTATCAGCTCAGGGTTTACCCTTCCCGGTGCACAGGTCATGAGACAAACAAACATGCAGGGTTTGTGGGAAGATTACCGAGGCAGCTTTTTCCCCGACAGGACAAAACTAGCTGCAAAGGCTGCATATTGCTCTGCCCTTCCCTCTGTCCCATCACTCTGAAGCATTCTTTGGCTTTAGGCAAGTAAGATCCTATACACAAGCTGTTGCTCTGAATCACCAGGTCTGCCTCCTGCTTCTGCTCTGATAGCTGATGACCTTGGCAGAGCCAGGAACAAGCTGTCTGGTCTACTTTCCAGGATTCCCTGGTCTCTGAAAATCCTTCTGAATTTATAATTCCTGGCTCTGAAGTCATGCTGTTCTGTTCCATCTCTTGACCTTCCATGCCCCATCTCATGGCAGGGCTTTGTGTAAGCTTAGAGCAGGGCTCAGGGACAGGATCTCGAGCAGGGCTAGAGGGGCAGCTTAGTCTTTCCTTAGCAGGGAAATCATTCTTGGAAGCTCAGTGTTGACTGTGTCTGTTGTGAAGCTGGGCTGGTGGGACAGACCTTGGAGTCTGGGGCATGCCCAGCTCCCACTTTCTTAGCAGAGCTCTGTTGGTCTGTAAACACGAGCACAGGGCGTGTCCCATCCCCGGCATGGAGCGGCTCAGCGCCTTGCCCCAGCTGAGGACTCTTCCATCCAAACAGGGTTTCAGGACCCTGGGCCAGTGCAGGCATCTCTCCTGGGAGGGTTTTCCAAGGAAGAGACACTGAGCCAAGCTCCTCAAACCATGCCTCTCCTGGCAAGGCAGGCAACAGCCTCTGTCAGGATGGGCTGGGAATCTCTTTCAGCCAGTGC
The DNA here is from genome assembly GCF_027477595.1 of Haemorhous mexicanus. Taxonomy (NCBI): domain Eukaryota; kingdom Metazoa; phylum Chordata; class Aves; order Passeriformes; family Fringillidae; genus Haemorhous; species Haemorhous mexicanus. Next base: position 15,556,986 of record NC_082348.1, read on the forward strand.
TGCTGCAGGTTTCCCCCAACCCAGGAAAGCCACAAGTGGATGGCCAGCAAATGCATACATACTCCAGCATCTGGTGAGGCTCTGGCATGCTCATAGCCTGGGCTCAGTGACAGCTGGGCTCAACCCAAAGTGCTGATTTGGCTGAATCCAGGCCAGGACAGCTCCTACACTTCCAGCAAACCAAGAGGCTGAGAGTGACACAGACTTGGGAATCTGATGGCAAAGGCGGCATCCCACAAGACCCCTGCTCCCTGCCCAGCTCCCACCACCCTTCATGGGGCCACCCTGGCCTGAAGAGGAGTACTGGGGTTGGGGTCTGGGAACACCCTCTCTGTGGCTTCCCTCCTAATAACGAGGGGATGACGCGATGTGTGCAAACTGTTCCTGAGGGAGGAATGTCCTTTCTTCCCTTGCCATGTTGCAGCCAGCTAAGTACAGGCCTTCAGCTCAGCAGCCTCTTCACGGCTTGCTGCTGTAAAGTGTGCCTTCCACATCTGGCCTGAATGTTCCACAGCTGCCAGGCCTGCCCTCTCTCTCTTCCAGCCCAACTGAGTCAGGCATCACCAAGACAGTGAGACCAGAAATACTGGGAGAGGCTGGGATGGACTGGGAGAGGATGGTGCTTTGTCTCCCCCAGGGATGGGCTGGCACAGGGAACTCTCCCACAGGTGCAGGAGGAATCTTGAAGCTGTCTGTCATATGCCTTAGACCACTATAGTGCTCTTGCTTAACTGGTTATAGTGCTCCTCCTGGTATAACGGTAAGGACCCCTGCTCGTACATCTATAGGGGGGACCCCTTTATACTCTGATGGGGATCACTGCCCACATTCATACAGACACTTCTTCACCTCCCCCTCCAGAGCAATAGAGGAGGGGTTCCAGTTTAACAGTCTGCAGACTCATGTGGACGCTTCCCTGCCCTTCCCACCCTCGGGACTGTCTTTATGGCCCCACCCTTGCTGCCCAGGACTTTGATTTGCTGCCGGTGAAAATGGCCCTGGCTGGGGTCGTGCAAGTAGAGACCCTCGCTGGCTGCCCCGCAGAAGTGTTGCCAGTCCCTGCAGGACCCCTGTCCCTCCAGGGGTGCCAGGCCGCTCCTTCAGCCGGCCAGCAGCACCGGGAGCACCGAGAGCTGCTCCGCGCTGCCCTGTCCTTGCATATCCCGGGCCCCTGGGGGTGTGCGGTGCCCGGGGGTGTGCAGGCAGGTGCGCAGGCAGGTGCGTGTGCATCCACTGCCCTCTGCTGAGGAGTGCGGGCAGCTCAGCGGGGCTGAGCCGTGCGGGGCTGCTGGGACCGGACAGCCACCGGCCACGGGCACCGGCCACGGGCACCGGCAGCTTCGTCTGGGGCTGATTTTGCTCTTTCTACCCCTCTCATCTCTCACCGGGTGTTATTTTCTGGTCCCAGTCCCCTGATCCCTTGCTCTCAGCTCTTGTCCCTGTCCCACTCCCAGCCTTCCTTGCCGTACCTTTCCTAGTTTCTCACTGACCTTGGTCCCTCTCTACCCCTTTCCCATTATTCACCTGAAGTGTATATGCAGTTATCCATCTAGCTTTTACTTCCCCCAGCCCCAGCCAAGCGGATCCATCTGAATTAATAATGAGGAGCTGGGAAGCACAAAGGAGCTGCTGGCAGCAGCTGGAACTGTGGGATAGTGGTGTACCTGCCCAAGCCAGCCCTAGTGAGTGGTGATGCAGCTGCCAGCAGCTCCCATGCTCTCCTGAGCCCTGCCCCAGACTTGTGAGGCCCTTCTTTATGCACAGCCTTCATGCCCAGTTCATACAACAGTTGAGTGCAACTAGCCAGTGGAGTCTGGCCAGGCATGAGCCCCTGCATGATGCTAAGTGTGTCAACAGGGCCAAATTCAGACTCTGCAGCACCTCTACTTGTCTGAGGAGCTACAATCACAAGCTTTGATGCCTAGAGGGTCTCTAGTGGGTCTAGGGTACTTTTAGCTGCCAGATATATTGAGGAGGAGCTGCTCCCCCCTCCACATACCTTCTATTCCCTCACTGCCTTTCTGTAAACAGGCTGCTTAATTCCAAGCCTCCAGAGGAAAGGAGTGGGAATCTCTGATTATGTCTGCACTGGTAAAACAAACAGTCCCAGGGCATTGCCAGGCACAGCACTGGGATTGTCCCTATGGGAATTTTTAGCACTGTCCTTTTATGACTTTTTCTTGGGCCAGCTTGCAGCGATCCAGACAATTTTTGCTCACAGTTTAGGAGTTAGCCTGGGTCAGGGACAATCCCAGCAGGATCTGGCACACAGGCTGTCCGTTTGCAGGATGCATTTCACAGCCTGAAGGAGGGCTGGTCCATGACAGAGGTCCCCAGGGGCAGAGAGAATTCCCGAGTTTGTTTAGGTTAGCATAGGGCTGTAGAGAATCCTTCCCAGAGAGACTGGGAATGGATTTGCAAATGCAAATTGGAAATGCAGCCCCACTGCCCCTGACATGCCTGCTCCAGGCATATGGAGGGGTCTCTGGGTAGAGGATCTCCCAGGCCAGGGACAGGAGTGTGATTCTTTTCTGTAGATATTGTGCAGTCAGGGTTAGGGTGAGGGTTAGGGAGAGTTTCAATGGCTGGACTATGGGATTGAAGGCAGGGGAAGGGCTTGGGACAGAATCTGTTGGTTGGATGAGGTAGAAATTCATCTATCCATGACACAGGAGAGCCTCAACCCATTTCCCCCTAAAACTGTCTCCCACATACATCAATAGCAACAAGACTTATTCACGTGTTCAGTGAAACACTAGAGTGACTCCAAAGGAGTCTTTTCAGGCATCACTTGCCCTCTCCCACCGAGGCCACACAATACCAGCTGCATTTGCACACCTGCTGGCACTGAGGGGGGGAGAAGGATGTATGCACATGTGTGTGTGTGTGTGTGTGTGTGCGCGCGCGCGCGCATGCGTGTGTGTGCTCACTTGTGTGTGTGCTTATCTGTGTGCGTGCACGTTTGAGTGTGCATGTGCTCGTGTGTGTGTGCACTCACATGTGTGTGTGTGCTGGGCAGATGCCCCAGCGTGCCATGTGCCTGTGTTGGCACTGCAGTTGCCATCTGCATTTCAGGGCACGTGTGGGATCTGGCAGCCTACTGCGGGTGCTTGGCGTGGGCAGGGGGTGTTTTGCTCCACACCTGCCTTCACCTACGGCTGCGGTTTTGATGCAGAGAAAGACAGCGTTTGATGTCTGCATGCGTGTGCTCTGCGGGCGTTTCCCACAGCCTGCCTCGGGGCTGCTTGCACATGCATGTGTGTGTGCACGTGTGTCAAGTGTGAGATCAGGGCCTCAGCTGGCTGCTGCTCCTGCTGGAATCCCTGCCTCCCAGGCTGAGTTAGAGATGAATACACTTGAAAGCATTTTTTCCCCCTTAGCCATCAGATTTCACCGGGAGAAGAAAAGGAACTGGGCACTTTATCTTCATTAGCAGCTGGGAGGCTCTTGGGGCAGCTTTAGTCTGGGTGATGTTCCCTCTGCCCCAGCTCTTATCCCCTGTCCTCACTCATTAGCCCTTTCCAGAGGGCAAAGGGGCTGGCTGCAGCTCTGCTGTGTCGCTGCTCCTGCTGACCACCATGTCCCCCAGCCCTATGGCCTTCTCCAGCTGTCCCTAGGTAGCAGGGCTGGGAGCAAAGGGGAGACATCCTTTTCCTTCCTGTCCTGGAAGACCTCAGAATAATTTCAGACTCCAAGAAGCTCCTGCAGTCGCAAGCTGCTGCCACCTCTGGGTTTGGAATTGGCTTAGGCCAGAACTGGCTCAAGGTCTGGAGCAGTTTGGGATGGGTATGGAGGGGCTCCATGGCCAAGCCCCCATGGAATGGCTGCAGCTGGGCAGGTTAAGGGCAGCCCTTCCCTTCTGGAGCTGCTCATCACTGGGAAGCAGTCGTGCCCACATCCATTAATACCCAGTAACCATGACAACTGCTGTGGAGCTGTCATCCTGTCCCCAGGCCAGCTACCACAGGGTTCCTCTCAGAGGGGTCTCAGGACAGCAGCTTTCCTTGAATCACTGCTGTGTGTGAGGTGGCCTGAGGGCGGCACACTGCCCCACTGCCCAGGGCTGGGGTATTTGGAGGGGATACAGCACCGCTCCCTGCAGCCTGCCAGGGCATCTCTGGGCAGGGCCAGGGGTGCTGCTGACAGGAACAGAGCAGGGTGCTGGGGCTACCATGGCTGTGGGGAGGGATTTGGGAGAGGACAGGAGCAGAGAGAGTGGCTGCTCCCCTCTTGAAAGCTCAGATGTTAGGCTTTCAGTGAGACAGAGAGGCAGGGGTGTTGGGGGCAGACTGCCTTAGGTAACATTCCTTCCCACTTAAAAGAAGCCATAAATCACTCATTCTTTATTAAAAGCTCTGCCTGACCGGGAGAGAAATGTCAGGAGCATAAATCAACTCTACTGCTCTCTTGCAAGGGTCCTGGCTTGCCAAGGACTGCTCCCTCCACCGTCCCCAGGTAGAGCACAGCACAGCCACACTATTTATGTCCACCCCCATGCACGAGGGATGGGGTGCAGGTCAGAGGCCAATGATGTGAGCTGTTGAAAACCTAGGCTTTCTGGACCAATCCTTACCTGGGGAGCCATAAGGAATAAAAGCAGGATGTATCCAGGGAGCATGGGCCCAAGCCCTTTGCTTTGTCCTGCTTCTCAGGGCCACAGGGAGAACTGAGCAGTGCCCTGGCACTGTGGGTGCAGGGGTGCTACAGAAGTGCTCAAGCAGCTGTGGGCAGAGACCAGCCCCTCCTGGAGCCACCAGGAAGGAGATCCCCTTCTTCTTCCACCTGTCTGGCAGGTGGAAGAAGGGCTGGCCTTCCCCAAACACCCAGCCTTTGCTTAGGATCAGAGAGGTGCCAGCTGAAGCCTCCGACAGCCTGCAGTTTTGCCCCAAAAGATGGGGACTGTCCCCATTTTGGTGTTCCTGCCCACCCCTGGAGCAGAGCTGGGGGATGGGGAGTTCAGCAGGTAGGAAAACACCCATCCAAAGCCCAAGGGCAAGCTGAATGGGGCAAGGTGTCCTCTTGCCTGCATAAGGCCAGGCAGGGGGATAGAGGCAGGCAAGAACCCGAGCAGGAGGAGGACTCACACACTGTTAAAGCATCTGCGGGCACTGAGGTAGCTGCTCTTGCTTCTCCATCTCCTGTTTTTCCAGTTAGATGCGTGGCTTAATATAGCAGCACTTATGTTGTAAAACATCACTCATAAAGCAGAGAGGATGTGCTGTGTGGGAGCGTGTGTGAGCCAATCCCCAGCTGCTTTTTGATGTCAGCCTGGAAATTGCAGCGTCTTGGCAACGGCTGCTTGCTGGGCTTGGTGTGCAGCAGGGCCAAACCTGCCCCGGCTGCAAACCTGCACTGAGCTCTGCAGGAGCTTGCAGGGCTTCCATCCACTGCAGCTTCTCTGTCCAGAGTACAAGGGGTGGGAGCTGCTGGGGGGTGCGGGGATGTGCACATCCCTGCAGATCTCAGCCATACCTGGTACCATGGAGCTGGTGCCATGGGAGCCTTCTCTTGGCAGGTATGGGTAAATCTGGAGCCCAAGAGATGGGTAGCAACCAGCAGCAAGTACCCATGGGCACTGCCAGCACTGACTGTGGATGCTGAAAAGGCAGCTGTGCATTCTGATTGTTTCTGCTGCATTGGTGGGGGAATGGCTGCCTTGGCAGCTCCCAACAGCACTGGCCTTTCTCAAATGACTTCTCCCAGAAGGGGAGCAGGCTAATAAAGGGAGCTGGTGAGGCAAAATCAGACCAGGCTCAAGTAGTTTGCACACAGCCAGGTTACCATGTGGGAAGAGTGAACACTGGGGTCTTCAACCTGCATGGAAGCAAGGGCTCGAGTCTGTGGTGTAGCACCAGGCTGGGCCAGGCAGCCAAGGATAGCTCATCTTCTTATCTCAGCCAGGCCTCAGCTGGAGAGGGCATGGGCTGTGAGGGGAAAGAAAAGACGAGGGGGAAGGGGCTGGGACCTTCTTGTTTGGGAACTTGCCAGGACTCTTCCTTCAAAGGGAAGGAAGTCCTCAGCACAGGGCCACAGGCTTTAATCAACCACTTGCTGCAAACCCTGAACCCCATGTGGCTGTTTATCCTGGCACAGGAGACCCTGCAAAATGCAGCCCCGATCTTGCCCAGAGAACGTGGCTTTCCTCCCTGCAGCAGCCCCAGCAGCAGGGCTGTGACAGCTCTCCAGGGCCCTGCTCAGTCCCCACACAGCCCTGGAGCAGCTCAGGCTCACCAGGGCACAGCGTCTTCGGGTCCCATCTCAGCTACTCACAGACCTGAAAGCTGGTCCCAGCCCAAGGGCAAAGGGGCATGAGCAGGGCTGGGAGCTTGTCACCACGGCTTGCTGGCACCCCCAAAGGGTCTTACCCACTAAGTGTGTCTCCCAGCTGGCCAAGGTGCCCGGTAGTTTCCCACGTTTCCTCCCACCTGCCACCCATCATATTTTGCATTTTTCCCTCTATCTTATCTCCCCGCCAGCTCACCCCTTTGCAGCTGGTCTCTTGTTTTCCCTCTGCCCTGTCCCTTGCTCCTTGGCCTCTCCTGCTCCAGCTCCAGCCCAGCTCCCATGCCCAAGGGCCTCGAGGCAGGGCCCTGATAAGGGCCAGACCAAACAAGAACCTTTTGTGCCATGCTGAGCTCATCCACAGGAACTGGGAGAAGACCTGGCCTGGGAGGGCAAAGAGGAATGCACAGAGGGACAGAGTGGTTCGGTGCCTCCATGTAGTGTCAGACATGCAGCATGATTCTGCCTCAGTTTCCCAGCTTCTCTGAAAATCTTTCTTCTGCCCCTGCTCAAAGAAGCTTATGTTCCTGGAGCAGGGAGGGAAAAGGGCCATGACGTGGGCTGAACTGGGGAGGGAGGGCACATGTCCTGCTGAGAGATGCTGTCAGTGCTGAGCCCTGTGTGCACAGCGGGCCTGGCAGCCAGCAAGTGGAAGGAATAAAATTCTCCCCCCTCCTGAGCCGCTGCCGGGTTAATATTCCCTCTAACGACAGACGGCTCCTTTTATCCTCTCTCGCACTCCCGCCAGTGATTTAATCTTGGAACAAGCCATGATTATTTCCTGTACAGCTGCCTCCCTCGCTTCCACCGCAGACCAGGCTTGACAGCATCCCACCAGGCAAGGAGCAGACTCTCCTCCAGGCCCCCAGTCTGACCATGGCTGAGCACAGACGGACCCTCTCCAGCACCCTGCCTTCCCAGTCCTTCACTGGGGGTGCCCTGGAAAGATGAGGGGCAATCAGTGATGGAAACCCTTCATGGGACTGGCAAGCACCCGGGCAGAAAGGAAGGTATGGTGGATCGCATATGGAGGGTGGTGGACTGCTTGACCAGGGAATCTTTCAGGTCTCAGCTTCATGAGGCAAGTCTGGGGCTGTGAGAGGAGTCTGGTGGGTGCCAAACTGTCTTTGGGAGTTATCGTGGCATCATCACTGAAACAATTACCCCTGAACACCTCAAAGCTAAGGTAGCTGGATCTCAGGCTGCCAATCCTTGGTGCAGAGTTGCTGAGGACTGGCAAATGCAGGCTCTTCTCCCAGAGGTCCTCACAGTCCTTTTGATCTCACAGGGCTGCAGTGCTTGAGCAGATGCACCTAGAGCACAGGGCCACAGGGCACAAGCCTGGAATTCTCCATCACTGGCCACAGCAGAGCTGGTGGCATGGCCAGCAGCAGCTCCAGAGGGTCAGGGGATCCTTAGGGACCCACACACAACTACAATGGGCAAGATCCACTTTACATGAAGAGCTTGGCAGGAGCTGGAACTCACCCAGTCCTCCATTCAGTGAATGCAGTTAGCCCCAAGCCCTGGAAAAATGTGAGGCCAGAATACCACTGAGGGCAATCTCCCAGGTCCCCTTGTGTTGCTGTTGGGGAGAAGGCTTCCAAAAGACTGTGTCAACATCCACGGGCTACCTGCAAGCAGGCAATTACTGCTGGGCAAGTGGGGCTAATGGGGATCAGCACCTGTCACCAGAGCATATGTACATGACGTGCATGCTTGTCCTTTGTCCTTCACATGTGCATTACCTGGAGGGCTGGGGAAAGCCAGGGTCCTTCCTTGCCAGGATAGGGAAAAGAAGCAAGAGACCAGGTCTGGCCCAGGGCCACCCCAGCAGCACCAAAACGTGGGGTGCAGCTCCACCTGGTGGACAGCCAGCCCCCGCCCGCCCCCCCCCCCCCTCAAAGTGTCACCGAGTCCCTTTGGCCGCCACATGGAGACAAGGCACCCCAAGAGCTGGAGCTTTTGGCTCTGCCTTCCCAGTCACCATTGGGAAACAGAACTGGGGGATGCAGCCTCATCCCAGTGCTTGGGATGCTCCAGCACTTCAGAATGCTGAGGCAGCATTGACCTGTGGATGCACATGCTGCTGCAAGCGTGCAGCTGCACATGCACATGCAAATAGCCTGGGTAGAGAGCAGCAGGAGAGCTGGTGCAGAGACAGCTGTGCCCCCACAATCTGCCCTTGGCGTCCTGAGTGTCCCATGTGCCTGTAGGAGAGCTTTAAAGCAAGGCAGCTGCTTGCCAGATGAAGCAATCCCAAGGGACTGGATTGTTCAGCTCCTGCCAGCCAGGGAGATGTGGGAACAGCTCTCACCTAGAAACCAGGGGTCCTGGGCTCAACACCCGGCAGCTACACGATCCTGGATAAATCTCTGCTGACTGCCAAGGAGGATGCTTGCACAGATGCTTTTGTTGCCCCATGCTTCCCTTCGGCCTCTTCCCCCAGGATTCTCCGCACACACAGCGTCCTGTGGCATCCCTTCCATCCCAGTACAGAGCCCTCAGCCTCTTCACCCCCAGCTGTTTCACTGCCAGGAGACCCCAGAGATGCTCCGAGTTTCTGGCGGGCTGGGAGGTGCTGGGTCTTTGCAGGTGACGGACAGCAGGAAGGAATTAATCACAGTAACCAAACGGGCAACCAGACGCTTTCCCTCAGAGCCGTGCGATGTTCCCACAGCTGTGCCAGTGCCCCTGACAGCCAGCATCCCCAAAGCGGAGGGAGGCAAGGAATTACGGCGATGGGCTGGGCACACAGCCGCTGGAGACGCATCCTGGAGATGGGGGAGACCCACCCGAGCGGCGCTGGAGCAGCTGCGGGGGCGGCTGCCGCGAGAGGGCAGCGCAGCCCCGGCCCGGCCACCCCCGAGCCCCCCGGAGCCGCCGCCCTGCCCGGGCTCGCCCGCCTCCGCCTCAGCCTTTCGGGGGCTCCAGCGCAGAGACCGCCGTCACCTCCCCGCGCTGGGCTGGCAGGGGGTCTCCTGCTGGACACTGAATTGGCTGCAGGGAGGATAATTAGCCCTTTATCAGCCTCTATCACCTTGCAGCTGTGTGGATTTTCTCCTGCCACAAGACCTTACAGGTGTGCTGGCAGGCATTTGAGCAGCCCATGGCGATACTTGGTACTCCCCAGTTATTCTTTCCTGTTCTACTCAGGGCTTAGAGCTCTTTCCCTAAGGGCTTTAGTGGCAGCAGTCCTGTGAGGGATGTGGGCTGGAAGCATTGCCTTGGTTTCAATTAATCCACATCCTCACCCCTCGATCAGCAAGGACTGCCTTGCCTCTCCCACCAGCAGCCCTGTGTTGGACCCATCTCTCTGCCCAAAGATTAGGAAGCAGAGATGTGTTTTCATCTTGATTCAAGCCAGCCTCTGCCTTGCATGTTTTCCACCCCAAGAAGCTGCATTTCTCCAGCTCTCTGAGCCATTCCCATCACCACCGTTCAGCAAATGGCAGGACAAAAATAGCCTCTCTCCAGGGGCTGCAACAGGGCTGCTCGACTTGAGTGTGCTCTGCTTCACTCTACTGTGTGAATCCAGGGCTGACTGCAGAGCAGGGGCTGCGGGAGATCCTCCAGCCACCATAGGTGAGCACTGCTCCCCACCTGAGCCACACTAGGCAGGTATTGCAGAGTAAGCCGTGGTGGACCCACAGCTGTAGCCCCCTGCCCTTGGGGGCTGGGACAGGGACAGGAGAGGGGTGGAAGGTAACCAGGAATGGAAAAGGGAGAGATGCCTGGGCTGGGCCACCCAGAAGCACAAGCCAGCTGTCCTCCCTGGGCACTGCAGGTGTCTTGCCAGCCAGGTCTTCTGAGGCTTCCCAGCCCCAGGGCTACCAACACAGGCAGGACTTCTGCTGGAAGCTGTCTGCTGTGCGGCCTGGGGAGGGGGAGCATCAGGGCTGTCAGACCCGCTCACTGAGGGATCACTGAGCTCCATCTCCATGGGCAAGGCAGCGCAGGAGCTGGCTGGCCAGCTGCTGCCAGGGAGACAGTCCTTTCCCTGCCTGCCTTTGCCAGTACAGACAGACCACGGCACAGCAAGTGAGCTATTAAAGAACAGCTCTAGCCAGCCAGCAAACACATGCTCATTCATCATTCTGGAGCAGGCAGGGGGATGTGCCAACTGCTTTAAGCCAGGACTCATCACAAGCCTGTGTCCAACAGCTCAGTAGCCTGGAAGCTGACTAGGGGGCCCTGGACCCTCCAAAATGCCTTTTATGTTGTGGGGATGCTGGGAGAGCTGCCCTGCCCCAGGCTGAGAGCTTACACATTTCTGAGCCAGAGCCCCAGCATGGGAACATCATGCCAGAGACAGTTTGGAGAGGAAGTGACAGTTGGCATGAGCCTAGCCAAGGCCTGAGCTGCCCCCCATTCCCACCTGAACCAGGCAGACAGAGCTGCACAGCTCTGTGTGCTGGGAGGCTCAGGTCAGGTGAAGCAGAGCGAGAGACTGCCAGGCACCTGCAGGGAGCTGTGTGGATCCTGCAGGTCAGTGCTAGCTCTCTCAAAGACTTTGTACAGTACTGCATACAGGACTGGTTTTACACCACCTTCTTCCCCTGGTGCTATTGTCTTCCCACCAGTCTCCGTCCCTAGAGCCCAGTCAGCTGTGCTGGAACCAACTTCCCATCTGGAACACCCCTGATTCAGGACAGGGAGACTATACATGGCCCAGATTAGGCTTTTGGACAAGAAAGCATCCCTTTGTTGGTGCTAGCAGGTCACTGAAGTATGTGTTGCCCAGCTAGAATGTGCCTTTAGTCACAGAGGATCTGTCTATGCCAACAGTGTCCCTGCAAATCCACCCCATCAATAGCTGAAGATTTAGCCAAGGGCAGAATTCTGAGAGCTTTGAGACTGACTGTGCCTGAATATCTACCTCATTCCTCCCTTTCATCTGAGGGCACGTCATTGCTGCTGCCTGGGGTGGGAACCCAAATTCCTTGGGGAAGGGAAATGCTGCCCTTCCCTCCTGCTTTGTGCCTTTCCCTACCAGCTGACCAAGAAAGAGGTCAGGAAGAGATGGTCTCAGAGATGTGGCTTGTGTTATAGCATTGCCTGCCAGCCTCAGGGCTGGAACCTGAAGAACAAAACTAAAGAGTGGGGAAAAGATACTCTTCTTTCACATGGAAGGGCAGCTGCCTCCCATGTAAGCTGCAAAGCTGCTTCTTTACCCACGTAAGAAACATCCTGCTGTTCTTGTGGGGCTTGGCTAATTCCACAGTGCTTGCAGGAAGCTGTTGCCACTGTCAGCAATGCTGTCTTGGAGAAGGACTAGGGGCCCGCTGACCTCCTCTGGCCCAGAGCTGCTGCCGCAGCAGGACACAAGCTGCAAGCAAGAAGGGAATAATGCCCTGGAGCTCCTGTGCTGCTCATAGCTGAGGCCTCGAGCTGCATCACTAAACAGCCCTGAGCTGGATTTTTAAAGAGGCTTCAGCCAAATGTCACCTCCTGGGAGTGGTGGGAGGTGCACACACACCAAGCAGAGTGGTGCAGCAGCCACAAGCCCAGCCAGGGCTGGGGAATTCTCTGGCCTCTGCTGTGCAGTCCAGCTCATCACTGCCAAACCGGAATAACCTTTATGAATGAGTTCTGGGAAGCCAGTTTGGGAGAGCTCACACAGTGTAGGGGAGGCTTCGTGTGAAGTGCTCTGAGAGTAATCTTACTTCAACAGGAGCCAGTAGTATGCAGAAAGGTCTCTGCTTCCTCACCTGAAACCCACCTCAGCTGTGGCTTTCTGATGAGACCATGTGTGCACAACAGAAAATTCTTAAATACGCAAAGAGAGCAAAGACAACAAGCTCCTTCCTATCCCCTCCCTAGGGCTCCTCCATCTTCTTGGCTAGGTTGAAACTGGCTATGTATATCTAAAGGTGCTGACTTCATTGTCATCACACACCTTGTCCTGATTTTCTTCCTCTGTATTTATACCCCTTTACCAACTCCTCATGGTTACTTCAGCCCATCCTAAGCTGGCCTTGAGTAGGTAATGGTGGCCCAGATCCACTTTGGTTCTGGCCACTCCCAAAACAAACCTCTGCATCTGAGAGTCTGTGTGTACACATGCCTGTTCTTTGCAGATGCCACTGCAGGGACGGCAGCGGGCCACAGTGCAGGATGTGTGGGAATGAAACTTTGCTCTATTTCCCTGCCATGGTCCAGAGGGCACAGCCTCTCCCCTGCCCCCAGAGGGGCAAGTCAGCCCCAAGCATCAGGAGGCCAATCTAGAAGACTGAAACATGGCTCTGAGTCTGCGCTTCCTTTGCAAACACCTCCAGCATCAGCAGTGCAGGAGGAAGTGGGGAGGGGAGAGGAGAGGGTGGGCTGGTTTAGCTCCTCCCAGCTGATAATTCATTACCGCCCGTTAGCCTGGATCCATCCTGCAGCAGCTACATCCTGGCAACGACATGTGTTCATTTCACACATAAAATGCTGTATTAAAATGCATCCTTGAGACATTCCCCCTGAAACCTTTTCCGGCTGCCTCTCCCAGCGTTTCACTTGTGGGAGCAGTCCCTGCAACTGGGATGTTCTGTTCTTAATGGATGCCTGGCACCCATCGTAGAAATCAGGGCTGCAGCTCATAAGAAATACAGGGGGGATCTTCCTGCACAGAGCAGAGAGGCAGCAACATCTATGGTGTGCTCTGCTCCATAGAGGGAGAAGCAGAAGATATGCTCATGCACATGGCTGGTTTATCACACACCATTTGCAATGATGCAGGAGTGCAGCATCTCTTCCCTCCTCTCCTTCCCTGTGGGTTTGGAAACTTTGGGCAGCAGAGCTGTCTGGTCTTGCTTTGGGAACATGGAGGTGGTCTTGTCCCGTTTCTCCAAGGTCCCTGACTGCTGCCTGATGCTGGTGACTGTCAGCCTGGTTGTAAATCTCCCTTCCACAGCTGAGCAGGAAGAGGCAAGGTGGGTGAAGGACCCCACACTTGCACAGCAGGTCATGAGAGTGCTCCCCCGTGGCACCTTCAGACTCCCTGTGGGGGCATGCCCAGGACTGGGCTGGTTCTCAGGAGAGATGAGGCTCGGCCACCAAATCTAAACCTTTCATGTTGGCTGCCGAGTCACAGCCAGCCTTGCACCCACCCCAAGCCTCCTCCAGTTTCCCTCTGAGCGCATGCATTCTTCTCGATCCTCACACCTCCTCGACCTTTCCTCTAGCATTTTCAAGGCCATTTTCAAAGGCTTCTTCCCCACCGGATACCCCTAGCACCACTGGCCCAGGGGGCTCTGCTGGTCTGGGAAGGTTTCTCGCCTTGTAGGTAAGAAAACAGAGCAAGACTTGGCAGGAACAGCCGAGTTCAGAAGCCCTCCCCAGACCGTTCCCGTGTCCCCTGTCCTCTGGGCTCCCCCCAACGTCCCCCAGACAAAGGGCTGGGGGTCTGTGACAGCATCGCAAGTCCCAGCCCGTCCGCCCTGGTGGGCGCACCGAACGAGGCCCCCATCGGTGAAGGTCACGTCGGGGCGGCGGCCGCCGGGCAAAGCCGCGCCGCGCTCTCCCCCCTCGCCGCCCACCGGCGAGGGGCGGGCGCACCGGGGCCCCGTGCGGCGGTGATTGGCTGTCGGCGGGGAGGCGGGGAGCGGCGGGGCCGCGGCTGGCTGCAGCGGCGGGCGCGGAGCCCAGAGCGGGCGCGGCGGAGCATCTTCGGGCACCGCGGCCCCGGTGCGGGCCGCCTTCCCCGCAGCTCCCGGCCTCATATGGGCGGTGCCGGCGCCCCGGCTCCCGCACGCCCGTCCCGCTCGGCGTTAGCATGGGCACGGTGCTCTCCCTCTCCCCCGCCGCCTCCTCGGGCAAGGGCGGCGGCGGCGGGGGGCTGCTGGCCGAGAAGGCGCCGGGAAGGGTGCCGGGCAAGGGCGAGAGCCGGCTGAAGCGCCCCGGCGTGCTCATCTCGGCGCTAACCTGGAAGCGGCTGGTGGCCGCCTCGGCCAAGAAGAAGAAAAGCACCAAGAAGGTGACGCCGAAGCCCGGCGGCGGGGCCCCGGGGGGAGGCCCGGGCCAGCCCGACCCGCTGGTGGTGCAGCGCAACCGCGAGAACTTGCGCAAGTCGGTGGTGGGGCCGGCCGAAGGTGCCAAGCAGGGCCCGCTGGCCGTGCCGGTGCCCACGGTGCCCTCGGCGCCGCAGGAGCTGCACCCGGGCTCCGGCGGGGGAAAGCCGCCGCCGCCACCGCCGCCGGCCGGCAGCCGCCCCTCGGGATCCCCGCGCCGCGTGGTGGTGCAGGCGTCCACCGGCGAGCTGCTGCGCTGCCTGGGGGACTTCGTGTGCCGCCGCTGCTACCGCCTGAAGGAGCTGAGCCCCGGCGAACTCATCTCGTGGTTTCGCAGCGTGGACCGCTCGCTGCTGCTGCAGGGCTGGCAGGACCAGGGCTTCATCACCCCGGCCAACCTGGTGTTCGTCTACCTGCTGTGCCGGGAAGCGCTGCGGGGCGAAGACATCGGGAGCCAGGCCGAGCTGCAGGCAGCCTTCCTCACCTGCCTCTATCTCGCCTACTCCTACATGGGCAACGAGATCTCCTACCCGCTCAAGCCCTTCCTGGTGGAGGGAGACAAGGGGCGCTTCTGGGAGCGCTGCCTGGGCATCATCCAGCGCCTCAGCGCCAAGATGCTGCGAATCAACGCGGACCCGCACTACTTCACGCAACTCTTCCAGGACCTCAAGAGCGAGGGCGAGGGCGGAGACGGGTCCAAGCACTGGACGATCAGCCTGGACCGTTAGGGAGGTACCAGGCCCCCGGCGCCGGGGGCGGAAGGGGCCGCGCACAGAGGGGCGGGGGTGGCGAAGGACTGTCGGATTCCCCCCCCTGCCCCCGCATCCTCCTCGCCTTCCCCCTTCCCCAGCCGTCAGTTCCACGGAGACGCTGCTTGGACCCTCCCTGCTCCGGATCCGGCTGCCCTCCTCCCATGCCTCCGACCCCAGCCGGGGGCTGCGCTCCGGAGCACCGAGGCGGCGGTGAAGACTGGGGAGGGGGAGCGGTGCCCCTCCCACCTTCGCCAAGGGGGGGAGGGGGAGGCTGCGGAGGAGCGGAGGCTCCTGGATGCGTTTTCTCTAGAAAAAAGGGGGTGAAAAAATGGATGTGGGGGCCGGGGGCAGGAGGGCTCGGGCGGGGATTTTGGGGTGTGGCGGGTGCCCCAGGTAGAGGGTGCATGTGAACGGGTCCCCGGCGCGGGCAGGGCCGCCCCGCGCCTCCGCAGCGCTCCTGGCGCTGTCCGTGGTGCTGGAGCTGCCGCGCCTGAGCAGACAAAGGCAGGGATTGCGGGAACGGCTGGGGGGGTTTATGTGGGCGATGCCTTCCTCCCCCCACCCCCGCCCACATGTGGTATATGGCCCCCCTCCCCCAGCATGGGCGACGCTGCCCCTCACCCTGCGGGAGCCGCCCGCATACCCCTTTGTTCGAGCCGCTGGGGGGGGGGGGCGCCCACGCCCCTCCCCTCGGGCAAATCCCCCCGTGTGCCCCCCGAAATAGGGGGTGATGCGTCCCCGTCCTTGGCTTGCTGCGGGAAGAGGGGTCTGTGCCAGAGGAGGCCTAGGGTGCCCAAACGAAGGGGCCTGCTGTGGGGGAGGGGGGGGGGGGGGTGTCTCCTCTCCTCTTGCTTTGCTTCACTGGAGAATAAAGAGGTGGCCTGGATGGGCCTGGCGGTGGCTCCTGGACTTGCTGGGCTGTGGGGTGCAAGGGAAATTTGGGTAACACCCCAAGCTCCTGGTCATGACCCACTCCTCCCCAAGAGGGGTGGGGGGCCCTGGTTCCCAAAGGGGTTTTACTCCCTGGTGTGAGTTGGGGGTCAAATTTTCACCCCTCTTTGTGCCCAAGGCCAGTCCTGGTCCACCTGAGTGTCTCCTGGACCCTTGTGAGTTCTCCTGGCCTCCTCCATTCCAGATGGATCCATTCCATTCCTGATGCCTGTCTGCCACACTGAATTTAAACAGGATGCCACTGTTTATGTCACCTCCATTTTTTTTTTTTATTTAATTTTCTTTTTCCTGAAGCTACGCCCTCCCTCACCTTACTCCTCCCTACCTCTGCTCTTCAGGTCTGGGCTCCCTTTTCTTGGCAGCAGCAGGCTGTGGGAGCTGTGCTGCTATCCCTGTTACCAGCCCTGTGCTTCTGCAGACCTCCAGGGAGAGGGGTGGAGCATGGGAAAGCTTTGCCTTTTTTTAAAACTGGTTGCTACGCTTCAGGGTGCTGAATTTTCCAGGACTTCTTTAGTAAAAGCTGCTGCATCTGCTCTCTGGCTGGGGTCTGCATTCAGGGCTTCACAGCCCCTCTGAGCCAGGCGTTTGGGATCCCCTCTGCTGGGAAGAGCTGTGCTGGCTCTGCAGGTCATGGAGGGTAAGCTGGATTCTCTCTACCTTTGTGTGCATCAGCAGAGCTTCTAATTAGGCCCAATCTGGCTCATTCAGGCAAAGCTGTGCTGCCAGGAAGACAGCACAGATGTCCCTGTGACGGGGGCTGACCTGGCAGGGCGCTGTGCAAGGCTTTTCCGTGGCTGTGCAAACCCAGTGAGATCGATGCTGCTCCTGTCCTCCCTCTCCTCATGGGTGCTCTTGTCTGTGACTTTAGAATGACATTCATGTGACCTTGTGCTGAGCTCTCTGGGCCGCAAGGCATTCCCAACCCACCCCAACTTTGGCCATACCCACATCTTGTCATGGGAAAGGTAACTTTGGCTTCTGCTGGTGGAATTGGAACCTTACATCTCCTATGGGGCTGCTGGGAGAGCCCTGACTCTCCCGTACCAGCGTTTTGTAGAGAGAGAAACTGAGGCCCAGTGAGATGAATAAAGCAAGGTAGTTTTCATCTCAGGGTAACACCTGAGCCATTGGTACCAGCTATTTCCACCCTGAGCTGTGGTGTTTGTCCAGTGACTCCTATTCCCAGCAGAAGGGCTTTATGGAGTCTCTTCCCAGAGCTGAACAAGCTCCCAGCACTGGAGGATTTTCCCACCCTACAGATCTCCTTAGAGACACTCACAGGGTTATTCCAGCTTCAAGCCCCAGCCTTTTAAGTTACTTCCAGCTGCAGTGAGGCCATGTCCTTCCCCTCCTCCCTTGTGTTTCATTGATTAAGAGTCCTAGGCCTCACTGGGGGATTTAGGAAGAGCTAATTGCAGACTGGTAATTGAAGACAGCTTGGAGTCTCTGGAAATGTCAAGGAATGAGAGAGGAGCTTAGATGCTGCCATGCATTTAAATATGCATCATTGGCTCAGCCAGAGCCTTAATGGGGGGGAGGGAGGGAGATATGTCTGGTTTTCCCTATCCCAGAGGACCTTGTGGAGCTTCTGGGGGGAGCAAGGCAGGGGTAGCACTAATCTTACCTTGTCTGGGAGCTTTCTGCTCCCCCCAAGGCAAAGGAGAGAACACAAGCAGGGCTGGGTACTCAGGGTGGGAATCTCAGACTAGGGAACTTGGTTTTCCCCTTTTTAAAACTGTGATTTGACATGCCAGACTCCTGTGCTCCACCATGATTGATGGTCTGGACTGAGGAGCCAGCTGTTGGACAGCAGCAAGGGGAGTGGAGAGATCTCATGTCCAAACTTGTGATCCCTGCAGTGCTCCCTGAGGACCAGTGAGGGACTGAGACCCTCCCAGGAGGGGCTGGGCAGCCCCCTGTGTTGCCAGCCACAGGGCCCAGCAGCATCTGGGGTTGCAGGGGTGGGAGGATTCACACTGGGTTTGGGACTTGGAGGTAGAGCAACAGGGCCAAATCAGTGATCAATCACTGCAGGGATCCAGGTGAAGGATCTCAGTACATTCCAAGTTTGAAATTCCTCCAGCAGCAGCACATTTCCTTTCCATGCCTCACAGGGGGTGCTCCATCTGCTCCCCACTGCAGCAGCAGAGCTGGGCACTGCAGCCCACAGTGGTTCAGCCCCTCCTGCCCCAAGGAAGTCTCTGCTCAGGCCAAAGCACCCTTATCTTCCTTCCAAGGGTACACGGGGCTCTCAGATGCACCCTGGGTGGCAGTGGATCCCAAGGATTCATAGTCACATGTGAAAAAGGGAGTTTCTGCCTGGAGTCATGGAAAAAGCTCTGTGGGACTTTCCTTGCCTGACTTCTCTGTCTGTGGAGCAACCTCCATGGGCTGGATGAGCTGGCCATAGCACTGGGGCAGGGAGGGTGATAGGCAGCTGGAGCAGCCAGCCTGGCAAGCCATGCCTCTTCCATGTCAGACAAACAGCAGGGAAGCCGTGGTTTAGTTATTAAGAGTTGTCATCATCCCCCAGAATGACTTGGAGATGCTCCATGGGAGGAAAATGTTCTGGATGATGCAGACCCAGCACCTGCTTGGCTGCTGAAGGACCTGCCTTGGCCCAGCTTTCTGCACAAGCCTTTCCTCATTTGCCTGCAAGGATGCTGGATGGTGTTCCTCGAGGCAGATGGAATGGGAGGTCTCTCTTCTGCCTCTGTGGGAGCCACTGGAGCACTGGCTCCATTGCAGCTTTGGGCTGCTGCTGCTCTGTTGAAATGGGGATGGCTGGTGGGGGCAAGGTTCTGGTCACCTCCCTGCTCCATGGCACTTCAGTCACAGCTGCTCACGGGGGCCTGGGGGGAGCACGTGGGCAAAATGACCCAGGGAGATGGCAGCAAAGGGCAGAGGGAATCAGAGCGTCCCAGACTACATTGGCTGATGAGATATTTGTGCTCAGGGAGGGGCAGGATGCTGCCACAGGGTCTCATCTGATGGAAGACACATCCAGGTTAGGTGGAAGGTTGCAAGAGCTCTGCCTGTGCCTAGGCTAGCCCAGTGGCAGGCATGGGACTGAGGGAGGTGGGATGGCAAACAGTTTGGTTCCCATTGTAGCCAAAGCACGGCCTGTGGCACTGCCTGGCTGATGTGTTTGGGAATGAGGAGCACAGACTGGGAACAGCTCAGTGCCAGGAAGTTGGGCAGGTGAGGAAGGGGAACTGGCTACCTTGGAGCCCTGCTGTGATGGTTGATCCTTCTGCCACAGAGCCTGGCAAAGCAGAAGGCTTTAGGCTGGGTCATTACCTCCAGCTCACTGAGAGCTGAGCATGGAGGTTTCCCTGTGCTGTGTCCCCTGCCTGTCTCACAGTCCTTTGTCACTTCTGAGGACTTAGCTCCTTAGGGGACAGACAGCCAGGCAGAACCAAGCTGTAACCCAGGGCAGATGTGGAGAGTCTGCCCCAGGGAGTGAGTGTCCCCTGGCTGGAACAGGGACTGCTCCCTCATCAGAAGGCCTGCATTAGAGCATAATCTGGCATTAGTGCATTAATCCAGCCCTCCTGCTACTCAGCTCCTGCCCTCAGCAAAGTCCACACCAAGGTCTCAGTGTACAGCTGGGCAGCAGCAGCACCAGGACACTCTCCCTAGCCACCCCTGATGGGCACCAGAGAGGAGGTGGCAGCAGGGACAAGGTTTGGGTTTATGGGGGCACTACAGCCACAGCCCTCAGCACATTGCCAAGGGAGAAAGCATCTTCTGGAAGCATCACTGTTGCTTTCTTGGAGGGGCTTCACACGGGGTTTGGAGCCTGGCTGCCTGCACCTGCAGGCTCTGGCTGAGCCACACTAAGTCACGAAGCACTTTGCAGGGAGCCAGGCCAAAAGAAGGTGGTGTCTGGAGAGAGGATGTGAGTCAGCAGCTTGGGTGTAGGGGGCTGAGGAGCCAGTGCAGCTGGGATGAGGACAGAAGGAAGGAGGTGGGAATTAGGAGAGCTGGAGAGGGTGCAGGAGAGGGCAGGGAGGCAGACCTTGTCCCCCAGGGCAGACATGGCCTGGCTGTACTGCAAAGGCTCTTCCCAGCATGAGAAATGAAAAAAGTGGCATCATGACTTCACTAAAATAGGAGAGGGACTAATCCATTCCCCCTCTGATACATTACAGGGGGCTGGAAGATTTTGGAGGAGTTGGAGAGGTCCCCCTGTCATGCTGACAAGAGGCTGAGGTCAGGGCAGCCCTCTAGCCAGCTGAGCAAAGCCAGATACAAAGATATATTTGGTGTTTTGGTTTTTTTTTAGGAGGGGAAAAAAAAAATCCATCTTCCTTTAATCACAGGGCAGCAGACGAAGCTGCTGGGCCATGTGCTCTGCGCCCTCAGTCTTCCCAGCACAGGCTGAAGCCCTTTGGGACTGTGTTCCCCATCTCACCCTACACAGGGCACCCAAGGACTCCCCTCAGGTAGGTTGGAAGCCCACAGGTGCACTGAGTGCAGCTCTCAGCCCCATCAAATGGGCTCCCCACCAGCTGGTGCACCCCACAGCCATACACGGTGTTCCCCCCTCTGCCCCCCGGGCTGGGCACCCCTGCTCAGGGCCAGGGATGGTGTTCCAGGGGGAGCTGTGCTGGGCCCGGCCCTGCTTGCCCATTGGCGGGATTTTGCTGCAGTCTGTTCCGAGCCCGTGGTTTTGGTGACTGAGGAAACCTGCAGAAAGCAGCACTGCTGGTGGATTGGGTCAGACAGGGCTCTGGGGAGGGGGAGGCTGGTTGGGTGAAGGTGGTGCTCTGTTCAGCCCTCCGATAAGCTCAACATGTGAGGAGAGGTGGCTCCCAGTGGGGCCTGGGGATGGGAGCATCCCGAGTTGCCATGGTGACAGCGGCTGCATCCTCGGGCAGGCAAGAGCATCGCTGGTGCAGCCCCGCATGGGTGTTCCTCCCCTTCCTTCCCGGCTGCCGTCCCCGGGGAGAGCAGGGCTGGTGCCTGGCCTTTGGCGTTGCACCCAGGGGACAGAGCGGTGGGACGGTTCCAACTGGGCTCGGAGCAGAGCGAAGCGAGCCGCAGCTCAGCCTGTTGCTGCGGGTGTGTGCGGCCGCCCTCCCTCTCCCGAAAAGGTAAGTCCCCCTTTTCCCTTGCGTGTCCCGCCTCCAATCCATCAGAGATCCGGGCTGCAAGGTCGGGCGTGAGGCGGAGCCGGACTCACCTGGGCTTCCCTGGTGCAGACCCTGACAGAGTGACGGGAAGGGGGAAGGGAGGAGCTACTAGTGACCCACATCCCTTAATCCGCGTCCTGCCCTGCGTCACGCAGTTACCTAAGCCCCGAAGCAGGCTCCCCCGGCGAGGGCACAGCCCTCTGCCCCGTCTCTGAGGGAGCCAGCTGTGGCCATTTCCCCCATTTTGCTCTTGAGAAGTGAAACTTGGGGGACAGGGGATGTCTCCAGCCCACCTCGGCGCTGGTTGGGTGGCGGTAACTACTCCTTTTCCCCCTCACTTCACCTCCTGCCGTGCCTGGGAACCAGTCTGTGCAACGCCCGGAAACCCGGAGGTAGGGACAGCCCGCTGCCCAGTCCCTGCAACTCCTTTTGTTCTCACGGGTTCTCTGCCAGCAGCATCAGGCCCCCCCACTTCATAGCCTGAGCCCTCCCCGGAGGACACACTGACATCAGATCCCACTCCCTTAAGCTGATTAGGGCAGTAAGGATGCATTGGAGCAGATGCCGCCAAGGCTGTGAGGGTGACTAGACCCTGGAGGGATGCAGAAGGGGCAGCATGGAGCCCCCAGATGTGGGAACTGCTGGGATCTGGGACATGAAGGGAGAGGAGGTGGGGGATGACCACTCCTTCCATGGGCTGGGGAGTTGCATGACCCCCCTGCACAGCAGGTTTGATCCCTGTTGCAAGCCTGGGAGCCTGAGAACAGCATATGTGGCTTTCCTGAAGAGGAGTCTCAAGTAACCCAGAGGTTTCCTGCTCTGTCCTCTCTCCTGGGGATTGTAAGAACCAGAGGTGACGCCTGGAAAAAAGATGATGCAGACAGTGGCCACATCCTTCCCACCCTGAAGGTGTTCTGGCTCAGATGGGAGAGGATTTGCTGAGTGGATCCCCCTCTCACCAGCTCCCTTCAGACAGGAGAGGACACAGGTGACAGCACCTCTCTGTTTTATTGAACACCAACCCCACCCCCCAGACAGTGCGGAGCTCAGCGTGCCCAGCTCTTGTGCATCCACTGGGCCAAAGTCCTGCTCCAGAGGATGGGGGCATCTCCTTGAACCCAGGGGGAGAGACCCAGAGCTGCCCCTTGATGCCTGGGGCTCCCAGGCCTGCTGTCATCCCTTGTTCTGCTCCACCACCCACACTGCCTTGTCCCTGGGGATGTTCCCACTTATGGAGGGTGTCCCACCAAGCCCTGCATGTGAGAGGCTAAAGCTGGAGTAAAACTGGAACATTAATCTAGGAAGTGATGAGCAGGACACTGGCTCATGTGCAGGGTGTCAGGGACTGTCTGTGGTGTGATCCTTGGGCACTGGGGAGAGGGCAGAGCTGCAGAGACCAGGCTATGCTGCCTCCAGGCTCTGGTCTTGCCCTGAGGACTGGCAGTGAACCTGGCACCTCCAACCCCAGAGCCCTGCCCTGGGTCTGAATGAACCCATAGAAAGCGTCTGCTCTCCAGACCAAGGCTTCTCCAGAGGTCTGAAGGAAGTCACCTTCAGGCAGCAGGTATAGGAGGGATAGAGGAAACAAAGATTTTGGAGACAAAGGTGAGGGGACCAAGCGGTCAAAGAGGGTCCTTGTCCCTGCTCAGTGGGACCCTCATTCATGGACATAGCTGCCCTGGGGCCCCAGCTCCTCTCTGCAGGGAGTGGGAAGGGCAGGCACAGGCTGGAGGCAGAGCTAAGGACATGGGCAGCATGTTGCAAAGGAAAGGTGGGGCAATACCCCTGCCAGGAGAGGAGCCCATGGTTTTTCCTTCCATTCACACCCTGCTTTAGGTATCTGCATCTGTTATCAAGTCATGGATACTTCCTCATCTTAAATTTAGATGCCTTCCCTCCTCCAGCCACCCACATCAGAGAACAAACCCAGCTATCCTGCAAGCACCCCCCCATCCCCCACACCACATCAAACATAAAAGGGGCCAAGTGAGAGCAGGGCACAATCCCATCCCTCATCCCTCCCCGCCGAGCTTCCCAAATCCACAGCCCCACACTGCCAGGGACATGGAGCATCCATGTGGCACAGCTGAGCCTCTAATGGTAATGGTTGTTCATGTTGTTGAGGTGGGAGGCTGCCATGGCGTTGAACGAGGCTGAGGGCTGGAGCCCATGCCCAGGGTAGAGGGACGGGCTGGAGCCAGGCCAGTAGGAGAAGCCAGCCGGTGTCACTCCCGAGGTCATGAGGTTGAGTTTGGAGATGCCCGAGAAGGGCAGAGGTGCCAGGTTGCCCTGGAATTTGTAGAGGGTGTGGTCAGGGGTGGTTGGCTGGCACACCTGGGCCAGCCCGTGGAAGTCGAACTTGTAGGCGTAGCGCTTGCCATGCACCTTGGTCATGATGTTCTTGTCATAGTAGTAGCGCAGTGCCCGGCTCAGCTTGTCGTAATTCATGTTGGGCTTGCTCTTCCGCTCGCCCCAGCGCCGTGCCACCTCGTCGGGGTCAATCAGCTTGAACTCCCCGTTGGTGCCTTCCCAGGCGATGCAGTTCAGGTTGGCCCGGTCCGAAAGCAGCTCCAGCAGGAACTGCCACAGCTGGATCTGCCCGCTGCCTGCAAGGCCGGGCCCCAGAGAGGTTAAAGCTCCCTCCCAGGGCACTAGGTGAGGGACAGGATGTGCCCCAATCCCCTTGACCCACTGTTATGTTGCCCTCTCCCACACCCAGGTTTTGGCTGCACCTCATTGCATCTTCCCTGCTTTAGAGACACAGAAGGTGGTAACAAGGTTATGTCTCCTTTGCAACATCCCAATTCCATCCTACACCCCCAGGTATGAGGAGAAGATGCACCTTGAGATGGAGCAGGAGTGCTCAAAGGTCAACACAGGTCGCAGCGGGTCTGGATACAGAGTCTCCCCATCCCTCCCGCCCACATTCACACACCACTGAAGATGAACACCTGCTTGTTTGTTTTTGTGGGTGGACATGGCCTTGTTCTTTTATCGGCAGCCCCAAGAAGAACGTATCTTGGCAGAACCCAGATCCATCCCAACACAACCATCCCCACTGCTGTGTCTGCTGGAAGCTGGGCTGGTCTCACAGCCCCTGCTCTAGGGACACTGTGCCCTGCACAAATGTCTCCATGGTCAACTCAAATCAGGGAGCAACACTTATCTGAACTACACCCCAGAGAGACACAGACAAGAGCAGGGGAGGGGGAGACGAGGACAGAGCATGACCTACTGTGGCTTTGAATCAGGCATCAATTATGTTCCTTATTTCCAAAGGAAAAATTTCCTCCCTGAGTCATGGCCATTGCATCTGCAGCTTGCACCAAGGAGTACCCTCAGTGGGTGCCCATGGTGCCCCTGTGCCAGTCTGTGCACAGGCTGGAGCCTGGCACACCTTGACACGCCCATTGTGAGGCACAAGGACATGCTCCATCGGGTCTGGCCAGAGGGCATGAAAGGAGAAGGAATCTGGACCTTTGGGCAAGGAGCAGTCCTACTGCTGGGACCTGGCCACCCTGCAGAGCAGCCCTGCGCTTACCTAGGCACCCCACTGCCTCCTCTGAGCAGCATCCCCTGCACATCCCTGCTCCTGATGCCAGTCCTTGCAGCACAGTCTCTCTCCAGAGCAGAGGATGTGCCTTTGCAGTCATCCCCATGCTCTTCTAACATTATTTTGTCTAAAGGTGCTTGCATCCTATACAGAGGTTTAGCACCCTTGACCACACCAACAAGAAGTCCTAGAGCTCCGCTACATTTTCCACAAAAAAAAAATCTTGTTCTGCTTGTTTTAGACACACCTATTTTATCTGGTTCCCCCTGTATCTTGCTCTAGAAGAAGCAGGAAACAGTCATTCCCCATTGATTCCCATTCCACCAAATCCACTCAGAAGTCCTGATCCAGGCAGTTGAGCCCAGGTCTTTCCAAGGTGTTGTATTTCCTAATTCCCCATCCTGGGACCAAGGTGGGGGATCTCCCCTTCCTAGGGTGCATCTGCAGCCCTTGCCTCTTCTTCATCACCACAGCCCCCACCCTGGCCTCCAGCTATCTCCCACCCGTGGGTGTTCCACCCCATACAAGGAGGTCAGGAAGGTCTTAGGGGGTGCATCTGGCTGGGATGGTGAGGCTCAGTCCTGCCTGCTGCACAGTGCAGTACATGATAATGCACCTGAGAGCTCCCTAAGGAAATATCCAGGCATCCACAAAGATCCCTCTCACTGCAGCACAGTGTTTAGAGTATGGCTGGGCAGAGTCTGCAGTGCAGAGGCAAAAGGGCTCCCCAAGTTCCATCTTTCTCCCCCTCCCACCACTAAACCAGGGCTCCATTTTTCCTGCTCAGAGGAGTCTCTGGTCCCTGCCTCCTAGCAAACAGGCAAGCTACATGGCCCAAACACTACAGTGCTGGCCCCGCGACCCCCAGTGCCACTGCACTCCCAAGAAGGCTGCAGGGGCTGCTCCCTGGCCGGCACCGGGAGCTCCAGGCTGCTCCCTGGCCGGCGCTGGCCGATGCCCGTGATCCCTGCGCGGGTTGTTCCAGATGGATGCCTCCTGTTCCCGGGGGCACATCACTTTCGAGCCCTAGCACTTCACTGTCAGCTCCGCCACGAATGATGTCTCAACTCTCCTCTGCACTCGCAGGAACGGATCTCCCGAGCCCGGATTAGCCCGCCCCACTCCCGGGATGGCTGGCAGCTGCCTCCCGTCGGATGTCCCGGAGCTCCCGGGAGACCGGAGTTAGGACCCCGCACTCTCCCCGCTGCGGGCCTCGGGGGAATGCTTTCCCCGCTCCTCTCTGATACCACGGACGGGAGCTTCCAACCGTCGGGGTTGGCCGCTGTCCCCGTGGGAACTGGCGGCGGGATGCTCCCAGCCGGAGGCACTCGCAGCAGCAGGGAACGGGGGCTCCATGTGGCCGTGTCCTGCAAGGGCAGTGCCCGGCAAAGAACGGGAAAGGGTCTCCGGTGGCTGCTGGGCGGGAGAGAATGCGAGTGCCCCGGGGTCCCCGCTCCATGCCGGCCGAGGGTAGCGGGGCCTGTCCAGGGGAAGGGGCAGAGGTACTCTTACCTTTCTGCACGCCGGGGCTGAGAGGCCCCCACGCCTGGCTCTTCCCGTCTTTGAACAAAGTTTCCCCGACTGGATCTGGGGGGAAAAAGGAACGCGGGTGGTGTGGAGGGAGGGCTGGAACCAGGCGGGACCGCGACACCCCAGCGCCCACCCGCGGGCAGCGTCCCCGCAGCCCCCGGCCGCTCCCCCTTGCCTGCCCCGCCGCTGCGGCGAAGCCAGGAAACGCGTCCAGGAAAAAGGAAATCCGATTTCCGACCCAGCCGGGGAAGCTTTTAAATAGGAATAGACGATCCCGTGGGCTGGGGTAGGGAGGAGAAAGGGAGTGAGGGAGAGAGCTGTGGGGCAGGGGTAGAGGGAGAGGAGGCGGATGGGAGGCAGGATGGTTGACAGGAGCGGAGGGTGGAAGCAAGGATGTCTGTTGGCATTTGGGGAGTGGATTGCTGTGGAAAAGAGAGATAAACGGACAGATGGATAGAAGGAAGGAAATGGGTGAATGGATGGAAGGACAGAACAGACGATGGTGAGTGGGTAGGTGGAGGAAAGAAAGTGTGAGAGATCGATGGATGGAAAGACAGGTAATGGATAAGATGATGGGAAAACAGGCTGATGGAAGGGACGTTAGGTGGATGGAGGGGTTGGCTGGTACCAGGGATGGAAAAGGGGATGCAGGGACAAGTGGGTGGGGTGGAGGAATGGATGGAAGCACAGGGAAAGGGTGGGTGGGTGAGGGGGTGGGTGGAAAGATGGGTTGGAAGAAAAGAAGGGTGGATGAAGAGATGGAAGGACAGGGTGACGGTGGGTGGATGAAGGATGGGAAGATGAGTGTGCAGGTGTGGAAAGCTGTGAGGGCAGCTGAAAGGAAAAAGGAAGGGATGGTTGTGGTGGTGGAAGGCAGGAAGAGAGAATGGACAGAGGGAGAGGGGATAACGGGGTGGGCGCTGGAAGGAGATGGGGCAGAGGAGAGCCCCAGGGCCTCAGCGGGACAGGGTGGGCAGGGGCTGGGTGCTGTGCGGTGCACGGCGCTGCGGTGGGGCAGCGGCCGAGGGATCCGCCCGTACCTGGCAGGTACATGTTGAGCAGCAGTGGCACCGCTCCGGTGCCGTGTCTCATGGCAGCTGTGGGGGCGGCCCGCGGGCTGCATGTTTTAATATTCCTGCCCCTATTATTATTATTATTATTCCACTTTATCAGGGAGCAGCTGATGGCGAATAAATGGCAGCGGGACGGGCAGGGGACGGGCAGGGGCCGGGGGAGGCGGGGGAAGGGGGAGTTTCCAGGCAACTCGCAGGGGCTGGGGCCCCGGCTCCAGCAATTTCCTCCGCTGTAATTAAAGCGGGCGCTGCCCCCCCCTCCCTCCCCCCGCTATCGGGCCCGCATCAGACTTTAATCACGGCCGCGGGTTTCTATGGAGAGCGGTTCGGGCCGCTTCCTGCCTCTTCCGCCTCCTTAACTCTTCGCAAACACGGCGCTGACATCCCAGCTGGGAGCGGGCCCGGCCACTGCCTGGAGACCGCCCGGGCCCGGCCTCCCACCAGCACCTCGCTTCCTGAGCCGCCGATAGCCGGCAGCGCCTCGGAGCCCGCACCTCGCTGCACGGCCCCGGCAGCAGCTCCGGCGCTGCCCCCCTGGCTCTGGCCCTCCGAACCGCCGTGCTGCTGGCCCTGGGGGTCCGCGCCTGCCCCTTCCCCAGGGCCAGCATCATCAGCACAGTCCTGGGGGCTCCTTGCAGTTCACAGAGCCCTGGAGTGGGCCAGGTGAGTCCACACCAGGGCCCTCCACCTCCAGGACAATGGTCATGAGGTTCCTTTGCAGTGCCCAGAGTTTTGGGGTGGGTAAGTGCATCTCCAGCAGTTGGTGGTACCAGGTCACCCCCCAGCTCTGCCACCTCCCTGGCTCCTCTGTGCTCTTCTGAATAGCCCTTGCCCCAGGGACAGTTAAGCCTGTGACCACCCCACACCACCCAGCCCTGTCCCAACCTGCTGCACGTCTTTATTAGGATCCATAGAAGCTGGGTAACCCCCAACACCCACACAAACCAGGGTGGCCCCATCTTCATCTGCTTGTCTTGGGCAGTGCTGGGTACATTCTGAAGACAGGAGGACATTTCATGGAGAAACTTATGATGGAGAAAGGTGATACCAGCTCCAAAAAAATGCATCTGGCCAGGTTTTTCCCTGTCACCCATGGCTCCAGCTGTTATATGCACTTGTGGGGTACTGTCAGTCTCTGTCCCCCAGGTAAGGAGTGGACCCTTCACAGGATCCCACAGCTTGAGGCAGCCAGGCATTGTGCCAGCAGCTGTCACCAGTTCTTCTCCATGAGTCCAACACTGTACAGCCCAGCTCACAACTTCTTCTGTAGTGTTTCATTGATGTCTGGCAAAAGGATGAGCTCTCATGCTGGATTTAGCTGCCTTTCTGGAAAGTGATCATTACAAGATATGAACCTAATGGAAATCAGGATACAGCCATGCCAGACTCACAGTTTTTATTTCTACTGCAGCCAAAATGTGCCTGCTGTGCATGAGAAGCTGCAGCCCAAGGGGAGCGATGCTCGATTGGGGTGGCACAGCCCAACAGAGCTGGTGTCTTCTCTTGGCAGGGGGTGTCCTAAGGGTTTAGGAAACAGGGGGTCCCTTGGTTACCGAGCTCCACCTCTGCTCCATCTGCTCCACCTCTGCTGCCCATCTCCATCATGGACAAAGAGAAGATGCTGGCAAGGGGACGCATGAGCAGAGACCATGGAATTCCCCCAGAAATTCCCCACCAATCCTGCTTGGAGGTAACAGCCCTTAAAAAGCTTCTCTTCCCCCAACTTGTCTCCTGAGCTCCCCTGAACCTCTCAGTGAGGTGTCCAGCTCTGCACAGCCCAGCAGCCCTGGCTGCTCCCTGAATCCCTCTCCTCCCCAGCCCCCCAAGGTGTAGCTCTCCCAGCAGTGGATCCGCAGCCCCCCAGACTTGCTTTCGCTGCCTGAGTCACTGAAACAAACCACAGGCAACGGAAAACAAGCCCCGGAGACAGCAGGGTGAGGTGGGGGCGTGTCTGACCCACCAGCCCGTCCTCTTCTGGCAGCCCGGGTGACCATGGTGCTCCTCCAGTAAATTGCATGGCAGAGGGCATGGATGGGGGGCCTGGGCTGAGGGACATTGCATCAGCCCAGAGTGGGGAGGGGGTGCACTAGGGATCAGGCTCAGAAATAGGTTTAGGGCTGCAGGAGCTGGAGAAGGGGGTGCTTTGGAGGGCACGGGGGATGGAGATGCCTGGGTCCCTGGGAAAGCCAGTGGGTGTGGTGCCTTAAAGTGGGATGTGAGGGGACTGGGGTCTTTGAGTGATCTGGGGTCAGAAGTGTGCAGAAGGACAGGGAGTGTCAGATCCTAAGAGCTGGCAAGCCCTGTGTCCCTATGGAGCATTGGGGACCTGAGTGATGTGACCTCAGGTTCATGGGGGAGCTGGGGCAGACCCAGAGGATGAGGAAGGCAGGATATATGAGAAATCCAGGAAACAGGGGCCCATGTCCATGGGGGAACAAGGGACTGGGCGTGGGTCTGAGGGGGATCTAGGAGATGAGGTTTCAGGTCTGTGGGGCTACTGGGGATGGAGCCCAGACATGTGGACCACCCATCTGGAAGCAGCTGCAGGTCCCTCCTGCTGCAAGAGGCAGTCTGCCCCCCATCCCCCACTCCAGTGCTCTCCTCCCGCCCCAGGTGGGGCAATAAGGACCCCAGACTTTGCAATGACCCCCACAGCCCACCCCTACCCCCCCATGATAGCCCTGTGTGCGGGTGCCCGGGAAAGCTTCACCTGTGAGCCGGCGTCGTGGAGCGGAGCCGAGCTGACGTGGCCCTGGGCTGGCTGCGCCTGGCCAGGTGTGCCGGAATGTGTTTGTGCTGGGGGAGAGGCCGTGCGGCCAGGTGGGGTGGGGCCACTGGGGACACGGAGGAGACAGGGGCGGGCTGGGGGGCACTCTGCAGCCGGGATGCCATGTGGGATGGGGATACACAGGTGCTGGGTCTTCTGCACAGCAGCACTGGGGCTGGAGGGGAGAGGGGGCATGCAGGGAAACGTGAGTGCTCAGCCATGTGCAGCACACACACACACACACACACACTCGTGCACATGCTGACACATACACCAGGGCTGGGGTCCCTGCACACTGCTGGGTGAGGGGTGTGATAGACTGACCCCCCCCCCCGCCCCCCCCATCAGTCTCCCAGCAGCCTTCTGGGACACTCCCTTTCTCAGGACCAAGCTTTTAGCGGGGTGGGCATCAGGATACCCAGGCATCTGAGGCACTCAGAACTGTTCAACCATGCATCCCTGTCCTGGGTGTGGGGAGCGCCTCGGGACCAAAAGCCTGTGCCCCAGGAGGGCTTTGGGGTGCCAGAGCAGGATAGAAGACAAGGAGGAGGAGAAGGGGAGCAATGTGCTGGGTGTAGGGAGCACCTTGGAATGGGCAGCCCGCACCCCAGGAGGGTTCAGAGCCAGATGGAAGAGGAGGAGGCTGGGAAAGGGTGCTGGAGGAGGAGGAGAAGGAGGAAGCTGGGTGGGGCTCCCGGTGTCCCGGAGCCGGATACTGGCACGGATATGCTGGCGTGGCAAGGCTGGAGGAGGACACACACACCTGCGAGCATCAAGCCAGGCCCCCTACCACCTGTGGAACACTATCCTCAGACCTCTTTCCCCTGATCCCTCCACAACGCACCTCCCCCCCAGCCCCTCTGTGCCTGGCACAAATGTGACTGCCCCATGTGTTGGCAGAGTCCTGTCCTGCCCCAGATGACCCCTATGTTCTTTCTCCTTCCCAGGCCCACAGCAGGCAGGGACCCCCTTCTCTCTTCCACAGGGGTGCAGAGGAAGGGGATCTTGAGTTTGCAGACTTTGTAGCAACCAATTTCCCTGGCATTGATCCTCGGAGGAGAACCCAGGGTACAACCCTGCTGGATGCCTCTTCCCAGGGCACAACCCTCTTGGTGTCCTCTCCCACCTCCAGCTCTCTCTTTGCGCTGAGTTCCCATTTTCCCAGCCAGAGCATCTCAGCAGTGGAACTGTGCATGGACGAGAGGTGGGGTGCAGAGAGCTCAGCCCAGGGTGGAGCTGGCCATGAGCCCAAAACTGCCTGGGGAAGGAGAAACCTTCCAGATTGCCACCATGGTCCTGCCAGCAGGGCAGCCCCCTGAGGAGTCAAGCAGAGGCAGGAGAACTCTTTTTTTTTTTGACAAATGCCTTTATTTGCTACCGGATAGAGGTCTATTGCACAGCAGCCTGGAGGCTGCAGGGCACACAGCCCTGCCCCAGTTCAGTGCTGGACGCGGCGGATGGATTGGATCTGGTTGGTGTGGGCCTGGCTGCTGTATTCATTGTACTTCTTGAACTCGCCGTTCTGTCTGTCCCGCTCCAGCACGTACTGGTAGCCCCTGTATCCTGGGTACTGGTATGCCACCCACCTGCAGGCAGACCCTTGGCTCAGAGCCCCAAGCCAAATCATCCCATCCCAATCCCATCCCATCTCATCCCATCCCAATCCCATCCCATCCCTCTGCTTGCCTTGAGAGGAGAGGGACAGAAAAATACTCAATGGCTTGTATTTTCAAGGAAAAAGTAGCAGGAATGCATCCCTTTTTTGAGGGGGTCCCCCCACCACATCCTGGGGTTTATGGAGGTGTTTTATGCAAGGAGGTGCTTCTGAACCTCTGCTCTTGGCACCCCTAGTCCCTGCCCCACTGGCTGCACTCACGCTCCGGCGTTCACTTTGATGGATGCCACCTCCTTGTTGCCCCAGCCCATGGCCTGCAGTGAGGGATAGTCGTCACTCAGCTCAAACTTGTGACCCTGGAAGTTCTCAGCCTCGTAGAGGATGACTTTGCTGTCATTGTGGTTCTGTGGAGAGAGAAAGCTGGAGGTCAGCAGGAATGGGTTGGCTTACTCAGGGATGGGGATCAGTGTGACACACACCAAGGCACTTTGAGAGGTCTGGGATCGTGAGCAGCCTTGGTGCAATGCATGGGGATTTCCTTCAACCTGGCACCCCCTCACTGGGACACTCCAGAACTGCCCCGAGGACGCTGCTCTCGTGTCCCTGTGGTCCCAGTGCACAGCTGTCAGTGAGAGTTAGTGGCTACAACCTCTGGACCCACATGGACTGCTGCCCTCAGCATCACCACACTCCCCAAGGCTGCAGGAGGGTTCAGGGCAAGGCAGGATGCTGAGAGAGGTCCCCTCAGCTCTGTGGGGCCTCTGGGTGCTGGACACGGTGGGGTTAATGGCTGGGACACTGAGTGATGCAGCACTGTCCCCCCTGCCCAGCCCCCACATGCATCTATCTGCACCGAGGAGCAGTCCTGCCAGCAAGGAGTGATCTTATCGCATCCCCTTTATTAAAGCCTGAACATATCTGCCTGGTGATTATTAAAAGTTGGGGGGGGGACCCCCCGCTCGGAGGCGCAGACGTGCCGCTGCTGCGAGCAGCAGTGTCTCTGCAGATGGAGCGATAGAGCTGCGGCTGCCTGGGCACGCCTCAGCTACCCGGGCTGGGAGGGGACGGCCCTGCACTCCGAGCATCCCTGTGGTCCCGCCAGCTCCTCTCTGTTCATCCCATCCCCGGGAATCAGGGCTGGGGGACAAGGTCTTGGAACCCCAGCCTGGGAGGTGGCTCTCCAAAGCACAAAGAGATGGAATTGTGGTTCAGGCTAAATTTTAGACATAGAAAGCATCCCAGGATCTTTGCAGGGAAGTGGGAGCTGGTGGGTGCAGCTGCTCCTCCACTTCCCATGTACCTCTGTGTACACCTCACCCCTCCATCCCATGCCCCATGTAAGTCGTCCTCCAGCCTGTCCCTCATTGCCTCCATGCTGGGCTACTTGGAGGAGGCTCTGCCTGCCCTGAGCCCTCCCTCTGTGGTGTCCCAGTAACTCACTGCGCATTTGACAGGCCGGAAGGAGAGGAGGTGCTCGGTCCGGTAGCCACTGTTCCCACTCCAGGCCTCCCACCGGGGATAGTCACCCTTCTCCAGGATAAACTGCTGTCCCTGGTACTCAGGGTACTCAAAGCCTACCCAGCTGGAAGGAAGAGGAGGAAAACCCTCAGGGATGTGTGACACAGTCCCCAGGATCAGTCAGGGGTCAGCTGCTCCTTCCTGGGCAGGGGACAGAGACATGCTGGCAGGTTATGGGTCTGTCACAGATGTTGGGGTCCTTGCTAGCAGCAAATGTCCCTTTTGAAAGTGGGAACCCTCTCCCCAGAGTCACATCATTGCCTCCAACCTACGCCTTGCCTTGGTAAGGTCTCCCTGATTAGCAGATGGGAAAACACAAGGAGCACAAGTAGAGAGGTTGCATGATGAGGCTGTATCATAGCTGAGGAAGAACTTGGGTGTTCTGGCTCCCTAGCAGCTCCCAACAGGGCCCTGGGAGCAGTGGGTTTGCTGGAGCGGGGCGTGCCAAGGGGCCGCGGGGCCGGCGGGGCACTTACGGGCCAGACTCCACCTTGATGGAGCGGATCTTGCGGAAGCCGCGCTCCATGATGCTGGGGCACTCCATGAGGAATTCGCAGCGCTTGCCCTGGAAGTTTTCCTCCTCCCACACCGTGATCTTGTACTGCCCCAGGGTGTCCATGCCTTCACTGCTGGTCATACGGGTCTCTCGGCTGCTGGCAGAGCCCCACGGATCACCCCAGGGCAGGTGCCCACCATCAGCCCCCAGCCCCCCTCCTGCCTGCTGCTGAGCTTGGGATGCCGGTGGCGCTGCCCTCACACACCCCGTGCCACTGGCCCCTTGCCCTCCCAGGCTGGCATGCGGACATTTCCCATTCCCTTTCCTTCCGTGCTGGGGGATCTCTGTCCAGTGAGCCCCAAGTTGCAGGGGGAATTTGCAGTGCCCCATCTCTCCATGTGATGTACCCAGGACTGCCTCAGTTTTTCTTCTCCTAAGCTCCCTGCCGTGGCTCCGGGAGTTGTCTGGGTGCGGTGGCACTGTACCCACTGCTGGGAGGAGGCGGTGACCGCGGCTCAGATGCGGGTGTAGCCCTGGGACAGAGCAGACCGGCTCCTCCATCCCTCCTGCCAGGGTCCCTCCTGCCCGCACAGGGCACCCCCGCTGTGCCACACAGCACCCCGCCACTTGCCCTTCCCCAGGGTGAGCGTGGGGTGGGGGGCTTGCTGTAGGGTGAAGGGAGCGGGGCAGCGCCTGTGCACTGGGGTCTGGGGGCTCACAGCCTGGTACTTACTTGGTCGGAGGGCAGGGCACAGAGGCGGAGGTGGCGGTGCCGGAGCCGGCTTTTCCTCTCGCCCTTTATAGGCGGGCGCTGAAGTGCCGATGGTGCAGGCGGCCAGGGCGCTGTGTCAGCAGTCAGGGGACGGGGGCACGGGCTGCTCACCCACCCCAGACTCCGGCTGTCCATTCCACTTAGGCAGTGTGGCGAGAGCGGCCCCCCCGCGCCCGGCGAGGCTGACAATGAAAGTGCTGGGCTGTGTTTGCGCAGGGGCTCAGGGCACAATGGGCAAAGGGCCTGACGCGCCGCTTTCCTTTCTGCCCCCGGACAATGTCCCCGCTTGGCCCAGGGATTAGGGAGCCAGCCTTTCCCAGGGCACCCGCAGCCTTTGCCAGTGTTGAGGCTGGTGGGAAGGAGGTGCCAGGGTGGTGTGGGGATTTACCATCTGGGAGCTGAGGGACACTGATGTCCTCACGCAGGAACACAGGGCTTATCTGGGGCTGCTTCTGCCCCTCCAGGTGGGACTCTGCCAGCATGGGCTCCTTTTCCAGCCAGGCACTGCAGGGATTACTCTGCTGTCTGCAGACTGGGCGCTAATGGACCCCAGTTAAAAGCTTGCAATACCCTGAACATTTCCGCTGGCTTGAGAAAGAGGTCCCTGCGCTCCCACTCACCTCCCACAGGGGCAAGGAACACTGTGCACACAGCAGGAAGGGACCTGCTTCGGGACAGAGCTGTGTCCTTCACCTGGACAGGACCGGCCCTGCCTGGAACTGCACCATGCCATGCAGCTATCCCCAGTGGCTCCTACCGGACCTGGGATGGACGAGGCCAGCACAGGCCGGAAAGGAGGAAGAGGGCCCTGTTGAGCTGGGAAATCCTGGGCGTCTAGGCAGCATCCCTGTGTAGTTTGTGGTGAGGCTGGGCACTCCCCGCCTTCAGCTGGGCAGGTGCCAGGCTGGCCACTGGGCAAGGGCTGGACCACAGCACCTCAAACCGTCCCAGGAAAACTCTAGCCCTTCTGGGGGTCCTGGGCATGGGATTAACATCACAAGAGACCCAGACATTGTTGGTTATGGAGAAAACAGTGTGAGCAGCTGGGGGTGGTGTTAGTACGCCTGGCATCAACAAGAATAGGGGACTGAGGGGTGACAGCAAGGACGGGCTGGGGGCAGAACTCGGGGGTCCCCTTTGTGACCTCCCCACTGCTCGACGGCCCCGAAGCTCCGTGCGAATCCGCGCCGATGCCTGCGGGTCCCAGCAGAGGGTGCAGCCTGGCAGCGGTTGGAGCAGGCTCCAGCTCAGGGACGTTAGTGGCCCTTGGCAGGGGACAGGCGCTGGGGAGGCGACTCGCAGCTTGCCTTGCCTTAAGTGCTCCTAGCAGGGAGGAGGAGACCCTCTTGGAGCTGTCTGAGGAAGCAGAAGGTGGAGGGAAGGATAGGGATGCTTCCTGGAGAATGAAGAGCACCCCGGTGCAGCCTGGTGGCCTGGGGACATCTCTCAAAATGCTGTGAGACAGACTGAGCAGGATTTAGGGAAGCCATCATCTTGGCAAAGGTGAGGCAAGATGCAGAGCTAGTGCACTGCAGGGTCTCCCCACGGTGCTGCCCCCCCTTGCCTGGGCTGTGAGAACAGAGCTGTGGGGCACTGGTTAGTTTGGGGTGCTTGAGGCATGAGGGCAACTGGGGACTCTGAGGTGTAGGGCACTATGGGGTGTATTACAGAGCCCCAGGATGTGAGGCACCACAAAATATGCAAGATGCTGCAAGCTGTTATAGGATGTGCATGTGGAGTGTGTGGGGCACCGTATGGTGTGCTACAGCATCTGTGGGGCACTGGGGGTGTGCCACGAGGAGCAGGCAAGCCACTCAGCCATCCCCATGCAACATTTTGCATAAAAGCACTGGAAGGTAAATGGTGCAGAAGAGAAACCCAGATGCAGACTGTGCCCCTCCCTTGTTCCTCAGCACATCATACTCACTGGGATGTGCTTTACCTCCTGCTCAGTGCATTCAGGGCAGCCACATGGGAGCCACAGCCACATCAGGGCACA
Organism: Haemorhous mexicanus; assembly: GCF_027477595.1. Classification (NCBI taxonomy): domain Eukaryota; kingdom Metazoa; phylum Chordata; class Aves; order Passeriformes; family Fringillidae; genus Haemorhous; species Haemorhous mexicanus. Next base: position 15,593,426 of record NC_082348.1, read on the forward strand.
GGATCTGTGGGGTCACTCACAAGGAGCCTTCCCTGACTGCATCCCAGAATGCTGGTGCAGCTTGTCCTCCCTGGGCCATCTCCAGGTGGTGTCTGTCAGCAGCCGGCATTCCCTGGCGAGGTCACCTGCAGGCCCCCAGCCACACCTGCCCAGCTGGGGATAGGGACAGAGGGAGGCTGGTGCGGGGGCAGGCAGTGACTGCTCAAGGGCAGCTGCTAAAACTGGCTGTGGGAGCTGCTTAGCACTCACCCAGGGCCTCCTACGTAGGCTAATTTAATAAGGGCCCCTCGTAGCTCCCAGCTCAGCGTGTTCCCTGCACTAGCAAAACAGATCATGTTTCTCAGTGGCACTGGGCACAGCACGGCAGCCCGGGGGCACGGTGGGAGCACAAGGTCACCCAGGTGCTCCCTGCCAAGCCCAGACCATGGGGCTGTACCCCGTGCCTTGGGCAGGCATGGGTCCCAGGACAGCGCACAGCTGGGGGAGCCGAGCAGGCTGAAGGGCAGCCACAAGAGAGGTGAGACAGGTGCTGCCCAGGAATCCTGAGGCTGATGCCATGTCTGTGGCAATACACAACTGTACCCATTGATGGACTATCTGGGCTGGCTAACCAAGGCAGCACAGCTGTGTGTGGTCCACCTGGCTGACACCATGGGATGAGCCCTGGTCACACCCTGCAAGGACCTCTAGCTGCTCTCTCCTTCTCCCCAGCCCTGCAGGGGGCTGGACCAGCACTGCAGGGGGCTGGAGGGCTGGGGGCTGGGCCCAACAGGAGCAGATGGAGCTGGTGCCGGCCCCTGTTTGTCTTTCTTCCAGTTGCCTGGTGCTCTGTTTGTTCTAGGGATGGCTTCCTGCTGTCAGGGCCAAAACAGGTGGCTTTTATTTGCAGGGTCTGGCTGATTAGATCGGGGGGGTGTGTCATTGTCCCCCACACAGCCCCACTGCTCCCTTTTTCCTCTGCTTTCCCTCCCACCATCATTTCTGTGGGAAATCATCCTCCTCGACAAGGATGCAAACACCCTCCTTCTCTCTCCAGTCACCTGTGCTTCAGGGCTGCTCTGAATATGGCCACACCAAGACTGGTTAATCCCAGCCAAAATCCCTACTTGCACCTCCTGAATCCTGGATCCCAGAGCCAAGAGGCTTGCTGGGATCCCCAGTGCCACTTGTCCCCTCCATAAGCTTTGCTGGCCACATGAGCCACATGTGTGTAGCACACATCTGCCACAGGAGCCTCCTCACAGGCACGGCCTCGCACAGGGAGCCCTGGCACTTGCCAGCTGCCCACAGGCACGTGTCCCTTGTGCACGCAGCCATGCCACCCCTGCAGCCAGGAACCCCTGGGACAGCAGGAGCCTGGCAGATGTTGCAGGGATTAGCTCCCACGCAGGTGTACACGCACACCGTGGGCTGCCAGCTGTTCCGTGCCACTGGCACTGTGGCCACCCCAGGCATGCTGCTCAGCCCCTCCTTGTGGGACTGCAGCTGCCCGCTCTGTCCTGTGGCACCCACAGCTCTGGGGGTGCACCTGCAGCAGCCCTCCAAGACAAGGACACCCAGGGGCACAGCTTCACCCTGTGCCACCCGTTCACCACCTGAGGCTGGCTGTCCCCACATGGGGGTGTGCTCAGTCCCCACGAACTGCCAGGGGAGCTGTGGCCTCACCTGCCTGCTCCCCACTGTTCCCATGGGGACTAATCCCACCTGAAGGTCAGGGAGGCTCCGCCAGCTGCTTACCTCCTGCCTGTGGATTACAGCCTGGGTGTGAGCAGGTGGCAAAGGCTGCCTCCCCAGCTTAGCCCAGCCCTGGCAGTGAACTGACAGCAGCACAGAACCAAAAGGGAACCCAGGGTGGCATGTCAGTTTCAGCCTGAGGTGTCCGCTCTGTGACACCCTACCCAGCTGGGGATGCCCCCCCACTGGGGCAGAGGACCCAGTGTCTGGTCCTCTACCAAAGCAGATCCTGACCTGGAAGGGAGCCTGCTGGTGCCAGCCACTGTGACCTCCTGCTTGCTACCAAAGGAGGCCTCAGCCTGGCACCTCCAGGGCACCCCATAGCTTCAGTGTCCTGGAGAAGCTTGCTGGTCCTCACAGAGTCCCCAGTGCAGACCAGTCCCAGGGCTGCAGTGATGGAGACAGGGGAGCACATCCCAGCCCACACCCAGCCTGGCCTGGACACAGCTGCTGATGCATCTCCTTCAGTACATTGTGTCATTTGGAGGGATACCATGGGGTGAGCACAGCTTCCCAGATGCCAGCTTTACCTATAGCAGCTAGGGTGTTGTCATGGAGGTGCAGAGTGAAAGATCAAGGCTGGCAGCCCCTGGCAGCCTCACAGCCAGGGGATACCAGCTCAGCTGGCACCTGGCCAAGGTCCCACTCCATCCAAGTGCTCCTCCACTGTCCTGTTGGCCACATCTGCAGTGGCAGGCACCCCAAGCTGGGCGATGCTCACTCAGGAAGCAGATGAAATTGTTGGCAGTGGTGGGTCCCCTCCTCCAGCAGCTTTGAGGATCAGCACAGGCGGGGGCTGAGCCAGGCGCTGCCACAGGAACAGAACATCCTGCCTCAGGGCTCCTGAAGGCAGCAATAGCTGGGCCAGAAGCAGCAGCCCTGGCAGCCTGCTCAGTGTCCATCCCCTGGGCAGGCTGCCCACGCACTTCCCAGAGCCACTGGTTGGGAAGAGAGGAGCCCCATCACTCACCCCTTCCCTGGAGGCCCCGTGGGAGGATGGGGCTGATGTGCTCCAAGATGCAGGACTAGTATAAGCTCTGGGCTTTTCCCCCAGCATATTGACTCCTTCATCAGGGTTCTCCCTTTTTCCCTTCTCTAAGGGGGGTTCAAAGACATTTTTTGGAGGCAATTGTAGAACATGTCCCCTTACCCCAGTGGTCTGTGGGTGCAGGGGGGAGGATGCCAGGCTGTACCTATGCTGTCCCTGATACTCTCCACGGGCAGGAATGGGTTGGAGTGTGCAGAATTCCTGTAGTCTTGCCACAGCAGAATGCAGATCCGTGCCTGGGATCCACCTCTCCCGTCCACCCTGTCTGACAGAGGGGGATAAGCTTGTCCCAGGCAGACTGCAGACTGCCTCTGCTTATTGTCTTCAGCTGGGATGGTGTGTGGGATGGATTCACTGCCTGGTGACAGTATCTGAAGCCTGGCAAGAGGAGTGCAGGGCCCCAACACAGAGTGAGGACAGTCCCTACGCTCCCTGTCCCAGGCCTGGAGCAGGCTGGAGCAGCACCCTGGCCTCTAACATTATCTCATCCCCAGCATCACAAGCAGCCTGTCTCCCTGTGCAAACTGTCTGGGCACCCACAGTGGCACTGGGACAGAGTGACTTTGAGGGGCAGGGAGCTCCTGCTCTGCCAGGGCACCTCCTTCAGGCACAGCAGAGATGTGCCAAACAGGCTGAGTGGGGTCAGTTGAGGTCTAGGGATGCTCACACCACCCTGGTTCTCAGCCCCTGAGGTGCCCACACAGCCCTGCGGGCAGTCCCCTCCGGGACCCTGGTGTGCTGAGGACAACCAGCTGCCTCTCCCACATCCTGCAGTAAAGCAGGGCCTGCCCCAGGATAGCACACCCCATCCGGGCTGGGCAGGACATGAGCAGCCCAGAGTCTGCCAGCAGCAGTGCACACCTATGCTCTCACCCACACCTTCAGCTGCACACACCAGGAAACAGAGCAGCAAGCACAGCAGGGGCATGGCCAGTACCAGCCGTTCAGCTCAGCAGAACACACACACATGCACGTACAGGACAGGGATGCACCAGCTCTGCCCTGCCTGCCAGGGAGGGCACACACACTGAAACACCTATGCAAATACACAGGCATGTGTGCACATACACACCTGTGTGAAACTACACCTATGTGCAAATTCAAACCTGGGCATTAGTGGCTCCCCAGTGCTCCTCCTGCACCCTGCCCTCCCCATGCAAATCCTCCTGGTGAGAAGCTGTGCCATGGAAATCCCCAGCCCAGGTCCCAAGGTCCCCAAAGCCGTGTCACTGGCCATGCGGAGCCTGGGGTTTGGGGAACAGCACCACCCAGCACAGACAGCAATACCCTGCTGTGCCCCATCCCATGCCAGCCTTGGTACCTGTGGTACCAGCACTGGCTCTGACATGTAAAAGTGGATGTTTAATGCCTCTGGCTCTGCCTGTTGTGAGGAGAAGCTCACCCCTGGGTGCTAATCCTGCCAGAGAGTCATTCCCCAGGTAACACAGCCCTCAGGGCAATGTGGCTGCTGGGGCCATCCCATCTTTGAAGGTATCACAGCTTCCCAGTGCCACTGGGCTGGCAGAGCTGGGGCAGTGAGAGCAGGCTGGGAAGGTGGCAGGGGGGCAAGTAAGCCAGGGCATAAAACAGCCCAGAGGGGCTGGAGCAGGCAGGCGAAAGTGGAGGTGGCATGGCCACGTTTCCACAGCCTTGCTCTGACAGATATTATCTCCAGCAGGCTCTGCCCCCACAGGGACACACGTGCAGTGACTGGAGCACATGGACAGCAGGGTCTGGCTTTGCTCAGAGTTATTAATCATGTTCTGTTTGATCCCAGCCTGAGCAGGGCAGCTGCAGAGGGTTGTGCATATCAGGGGATGTGTTGTGCTTTCTCAGCTTTTTAACTTTGCCAGGATTGGTAGCAAGGGACACAGAGCCTGGAGACACAGCCCAAGGGCCCATGACCACAATGATGGCCAATCACTGCATCATCTGGGGGCTGTTCCCAGGCTAGGATGGACCCTTAGCTCTGGAGGGATGCAGGGAGCGCGGCAAGCCTGGAGATGCTCTTTGATTTTGGCCCCTGCCTACACCACCTGATGGAAACTTCCCAAAGCATCTGCCCAAAGAGGAAGCCTAGGAGGTGCCTCATCTCTGTCCCTTGTAGGGGCCCCCCGAGGAGGCAACAGGACTCTCCTGCTCCGAGACCAGGGCTGCTGAGCTTTGTCCTGTGTGTAGCTGCATGGGGGTGAGGGAAAGCAGCAAGAACCATCCTGTCCCTTAGCACACTCCTGAGCTCCTCCACCTCCAACCTCTCCTCCATCCACACTGGGTGGATGGGCTGAGCCTTTTTGGTGTTTGCAAAGAGGCTGCAGATGGGCTCAGGATCCACCTGTAAACTCAGAGCATCCCTGAGCACAGCAGGACCAGAACTATCCTGATCTATGGAAGTGCCTGAGGACAGGGAAGAAGCAGCTCAGGGCTGACAGAGAAATTGCAGACAGAGCCAGGCATAGACAGTAGGGAGGTGAGGGATCTTTCTATTCCCAGAAAATATCCTGAGGTGGGAGGAAAGCAGGTTTACTGCTGTCCCATCTCGCAGCTCTCCATGACTCCCTGCAGCCTCCATGATGCTAGGAGCAGCCCCAAGCTCTGAATGTCTTCTCTGGCTGCTGTGGGAGAGGGATGGGACAGGACATGGGACAGGAGTCCAGGTGAAGCACTTGTGCTTGGAGAGCAGGGCAGGCAATGAGCAGGGCTGTCCTGGAAGAGACTCACTGACTTGCCAGCACCACCCCCTATATCCTTCCACAGCAAGCATAGGCAGAGGGATTGCCACCAGCAGGATCTGGCACCTGGCCTGCAGGCTTCAGGTGCACAACAGGAAACACCTGCCCGGGACAGTCAGACAGTCCTGGAAGGGCTGGGAAGTGCAGGTCCTGGGAGTGAATCAAGGCAGAGGGAGGCAAGAATGGATGTGACACCCCTCATCCTCTGCCATGCTCCCTGCTGCCTGCTCCTGCCCTCCCTCCCCGCTGCTTCACTGTCAGCAGCTAAAGCTCCCTTGGTGCCAGTAGACCATTGAGACCTACCTGGGTGCTTGGCAGAGCCTGCCAAACTCCACCCTGGGCCAGCACTGTGCCAGGGCTCTCTGTGCCTGCCATGGCTCTGCAGTGCTGCCAGGGCCAGGCTGCCCTTCCCCAGCAGGCTGCTACAAGCAGCAGTCAGCCACACATGCAGGATGTGTGTGCCTAGTGCATTACATGTGCCTGCCACGCCGTGGGCACACGGACACGGGTCCTGCACGTCACAGCCTACAAAGCTGAGTGCCAGAAATGCTGTGTGTACCACTGTCACCTGGGTCCCACAGTGCCACGTGGAAGTCCTATGGTGTTCATGCGTGCTATGTGTAGATTGCTTCATCTGTGTGCACTGGCTGTTCACTGCTGCATGTGTTTGGGTGAGACTGCATGCTGTGCACGTCCCTCGTGCCCTTTGCTCCGCACACAGACTGGGTGTCCGTCTGGCACACAGCAGCTGCAAGCAGGGAGTGCTCCCTCCACGGCTGCAGGGGCACGGCCGCGCTGCAGCGGCTACGGCGGGGCCGGGGGTAAGCGCCAGCCATGCTCCTGCAGATGGGCTGGACCTGCCTAACGCGAGCCGAACGAACAAAACGTTCAGGTCAGGTATTGCACGTGGGGCTCGACGCCAGGCAAGTGCAGAGATGCTCCAACTTTGGACAGTGTGGGCTGGAGGGGTGCTCTGCCCTGGGTTGTCAGCAGCCTCTTCTTCCTGAGCTGGGTCCTTCCAGGCTGGGTGTCCTTTGCTGCACATGCTGCTCCAAACCAGCTTCTCCGGGGGTAAAGTCTGGAAAGTGGATGGGTGCTTGACACCTGCTGCCTGGGAAAGCCAAACAGAGCAGGGGCAGGTTAACTGGCATGGCAGGGTGGAGAACAGGGAAGAAAGGAAGGAAGGAAGAAAGGAAGAAAGTAAATGGAGGAGGGGAGGGGAACAGAAAGGATTGGAAAATACAGGTGAGAGAGAAGAGTTAAGGAAAGGGGACAGGCTGGACAGTGTCCCCCGAGCCCGTCCCCTTCCTTCCCGGGAGTTTGGCTGTGTGACCGGACTCCCAGTACTTGTTTCGGGAAAGCCCCCAGGATGTTCTCCATGCCCAGTACCCCATTCCCAGCCAGGCAGGCAGGCAGGATCCTGGCCAAGGTGTGCTGGGCTCTAGCAGCTCACCTGGCTCCGGTGACACGCTGGCAGCTGTCAGGTGAGTGGCTTCGCCTTCCCCCGCTGGCTCACAAGCAGAAAATGAGGGTGACGCTGGCTGGATGGGGCTTTTATAGTCCCGATAAAAATAGCGCTGGCTGGCCGGTGATCAGGGGGCCGGAGAGATGTGACTGAGCAGAGACAGGCAAGAGGGCTGGGCTGGCGGCAGCGAGCCTTCTCCCCAGCACACCTGTCACAGCTCTGTGTTTGCTCAGAGCAAATATTGACCCAGGGAAGGCAGGCTGGGCAAGGGAGGCGATTAGCCCACCTAGATTAGAGGCAGAGCAGGTCTCTATGCAAACTCTCCAGGGCTGCCTTTGTTAATGGGAGCCTGATGGGCTGATAGGAGCCAGGAGCCTGGGTGCTGGGGTGGTGGGGAGGAGGAGGTGGGGGGGGGGAGGAGGAGACATTCATTAACCTGCACTGGAACAACACCAGCTGTCACTTTTCCACCCACCTGCCTGGCTCACTTTGCAGCAAAGATGAGAGGAGAGCAGGGGGCCAGGGAAAGCAGATGTGAGGATACTCTACCTGGGCAGCTCTAGGATGGTAGTGGCTTTCTTGCAGTGTTTTGGGCTGCTGAAAAGTCAGGGAGTTATGAAGTCTTAGGGCAGAAAAGCAAATCTAGTGCCGACCCCAAGCAGTCTGAGTGCCAGTGATAGAAAAGTCTTCCTTGTTCTTACCCCAATCCCCCCACTCATGCTGAAAATCCCCATGGCACACCAGTGCAATGCTCACACGTCATTTAGAGCAATGCACAGACTTCTGAGCTAGGCAGCAAAGCACAGCTCAAGAAAACTTTGGTAGCACTCTCTTTGGGAGTGTTCCCTGCATGGCCACACAGGCCAGGAGCCAGCTGTCCTAACGCAGCAGCAAGAACAGGATGTGTTTCACTCCATGTGCACATGCTTCCCTGGGGGTCACTGCATCCCAGAGTCACAGCACCCTTGTGTCCCAGCTGTGTCACTGCCCAGCAGGTTAACCAGTGCAGACAAGCCTGTGCTGGCTCTGGGAGCAGAGCTCATGGAAGCCAGGAGAAGTTTGGACACACTCCTACAGTGCCCAGCCACACTGCTCAGCCCTGGCAGCCCTGTGCTGATCTCAGCCAGAGCCAGCAGGAGCTGGGCTCTCTCTCCCAGTTACTCTGGCACCCACAACTCCTTGGATAACAGAGCATGAAGTGCAGCAGCAGTGGCAGGAGAAGCTCCTTTGTGCAAGTGCAGTGGCCTGTTTGTTTGTGTAGATGGGTGTGTTTGTGGGTGGGGAGGGGGGGTAACGCTGCTTTAACCCCCACGGTGTACACCTGCAGGAGTTTGTCCTGGGTGTGCTTTAGAAACCATCACCATTGCTCCCTCCAGAGCTGCAGTGTACTTGCAGGCTGCAGTAAATGGATTCCCAAATGTAAGAGCATAGTGGCAGATCCTTAGCAGCCACTGCCACCCAATTCTTCTTCCTTGGAGACTCGATCCTCTCACACTCAGGATTTTGAAAGCAGGCTCCATCCCTCCTGCCTGCTGCTGCCTCTGCAGGTTGGGGTCCCCCAGGCTTGGCTGGAGTGATGCCAACCTGCTGCCCCTGCTCATCCTGGTCCTTTTTCAATTGTTTCGGCAGCAAAGGAAATGCAATACCACCAATACTCTGGGTTGTGGTACAGTGAAGAAGTGTGATGTCCTTTTGATGCTGTACAGGCTGTGATGCTTGGACTTACGTATTTCTCCTTTCCTGGTATGGGAAGTGTGCTGGACAGGACTCCCATCCCTGCCTGCCCCGGCACACACCAGCATAGCAGAGCTGCACTCCTGGCATAGGCTGCCCCTCTTTCTGGAGAAGCAAAAAAGCCCCAAATACCACAGGTGCTGCTGCAGTGCCAGCAGACTTCTCCAAGCCTATATGCTGTGTCAGAAATGCTCTTTCACCCCAACCTCTCTCCTGCAAGAGAGCCTCTCTCCCACTAAATAGCAGTAAATACTGTCCTTGCAGGGCTGCTTTACAGAAAACACGAGAAAAGCAGGTCCCTTGAGCTTGCAGAGTGCCCTGCACTACACTCTGCTACCCTGGGGAATGTCTTGCTTCTGTTCTGGCATCTTTGGGGTAGCATTTACCAGTTTGTGCCCTTCCCTGTCAGACAGCACCAGGACTGAACTCTTAGTAGGGCTGGCCTTGGAAAGGCAGCCTCAGCCTCCTCTTGCAGCAGCCAAGGGCTTGTTCTGCCTCATGGTCCCATGAGGACTGCCTAGATCACCTCAGAGTATCTCTTGTGTCCATCAGGAGACAGCATGGTGCCCTGGCCTGGCCCGAGCATGGCTCCCAATCCCAAACACCAAAGTGACACAGCTGAGCCAGCAAAGCCCAGTATTTGGGAGACAGGAGGTCAGGGGCGAAGGATCTGTCCAGCTTTGCCGAAGGTTTTGGAAGGATCACCCTCACACTTCTGCTCTTCAGACACTGCAAACTGCTCAGGGCAGGACTTTTCCGGGTTCCTACACCTCATACACTGTCCAGAGGGAGAAGGGGCTAATTCTAACCAGAGAATGGTTGATTCTTTGTCCCCTAACACTGCTGCCTTCCCCACACTGACAGAGACCCACCAAGTGGGGTTTTGCAGGAGATTCAGGCTCCCCAGCTGCAATGGGACAGCAAAGCCTAGCATGCACTCTGTCAGGTAAGCTCAAGAGCAGCTTTGTTCCCTTCCCTTTATCTCCCACACAATAGCACGATTCAGCAGGTGTTAAATGTTTTAATGGGATTCAGGATAGCTTCTGTTGCCCACCTGCCCCAAGGCCATTTCATCCCTCTCTGGGAGCCAGCAGTAAGAGCCAAGAAGAAAGCGCCTGTTGTGTGGTGCATTAACTGCCTGATGACTGAGTGCTCCCGATAATTCGAACAAGGAGAGGGGGAGTCCCATTAGCTTGCCAAGCTCGTGCTCAGCCACAGGCGTGCTGGCTGTAAACCTGCCGGGAGCCTGGCCTGGCTACCAACCCCAGTCCCCTGGGAACATCACCCACTTCACTGCCCAAAAACCAGTGGGAAGAAGCAGGACCTGTACCTTCAGTAATTCTGTTGGAGAGATGTGCATTAGAAATGTAGTTCTGTTGGGCAGGGACCAAATCCAGCCCTGGGAGACAAGCTCAGACTTCCTTCTGCCTGAGCCCCAAATGTCATTAGCAGAAACAGGACTTCTCCCCTCTTTTAGGTGCTGAGCTGGGCTTGAGTCTATAGTCCCAGAAGTTCATAGCCTTTGGCAGTGGCTACCAACAAAACCTCTAGCTAAGAGAAAGTCCCTCCCTGCCAGCTCTGCACATCTATGCCCTCCTCTCACCTCCCCATTGCCCCAAAGATCCAAGTGAGAGAGAAGTCCCCGGGTGAGAACATCCACACTATGCAGAGCTCACCCCCAGCACTATCTGGGAGTGCTGCTCTCTCTCTTTGCTAACAGGACAGTGATGTGGCTCGGTCACACGTTGAAGTGTTTTCCAAAACCAGGGTCAGGGTCTAGTTCCCAGCCTGAGAAGAGGAATTGGGAATTTCCCCAATCTGGGAAAGAGGCTGCCTCGGTGTATTTATATTTTAGGATGAGGATAAAAGAAGAAAAGTGTGTGACAGCTGCTACTCTCTTTGCTTAGTGCACTCAGAATGGTTCTGGTTGACAGGCAGCAGAGAAGACCTCCAACAGAGGTGACACACTACCATCTCACGGCCACTAAAAAGAGCTGAGAGAAGAAAAGTTTCTCTCTCACAAGTGTAAATAGCTCTCAAATCTGTTTCCCTGACTCATCTGTTGTTTAAGGCATCATCTTCCAGATCTCTCCTACTAGAGTGATGCTTATCAAACAAGTTAATTTCCCTCTAATAGTGCTCCAACAGGCAAGTACAGTGTGACTTCTGTTTTCTCCAGGTCCAGGCTGGGAGCACAGGAAAGTGGGGACAACGGGAGCTTTAATGGCATAAAAATATTCCCTGCACATTTGATGGCACTCGGGCTCTCGCCATTTGTTTTTGGGTATTACACCAGACTAACACACAGCATTTCCCATGTCAGCTCCTCCAGGTAGTGGATACAATGGTGCAGCTGCAGTGATGCAGCCCAAAGAGCATTAGATCAAACAGCAGGTCTAAGGATGGACAAACTGACTGACCCTGTCTTCACTGCTCCATGCTGCCCTTGGGTAGCTGGGTTCAACCTGCTTTAGGGCAACAGTGAGGTTTCTGCCCCTGCCTTTGCTATCCATTTGGGAACTTCACTGCAGGACAACAGAGCATCTGCAGAGAGCAAATCCTATTGAGGAGCCTGAACCAAGAATAATCAGTCCAAGTGGACTGAACAGCCAGGCCCTGCTGCTGCCTGGAGCTGTGAAGGAAGTGGTTCTGCATTACCTGTTCAGCACTAGCCAAAGCCCAGAGGAATACAGAAAGACTGCTGTGATGTAGGAGACCTGGCAGGCAGAGTATTGGAAAGGGAGGAGAGGGTCTGCACTTCTCATGACAAGGATCCAGGACCCATATGAAGGCCCAAGGCACTCAGGCTGAGTTCAGGAGCTGGCAGTGCCTCTGCTGTATCTCTGACAACAGGAACAGCTCAGCCCTGGGGCTTAATAATGGTTACGCAGGGCTCCTGCATGGAGAGGAGTGCTGGGGTGAAGCTGGCTGAGCCACAGTACCCCAGGCACAGCAGGCAACTGCCCTCTGCTGAGCGGGGCAAAAGCCCTCCCCAGTGCCTTTTGCACAGTCTTGTCTTAGGATGCGAGGGAGGAAGATGCAGCTCTGGTCTTGGCTGGGTCCTGGCACTGGGAAACAAGGCATGAAGGTTTGGAGGGGGACACCAAAGCTGCACCCTCACCAGAGCTGGGTGGCTGCATGAGCCCCATGTTGTAGAGTCCGTAGTGGTATGGCAGGACAAGGGATATGCTCCAAACATAGCTCACTGCCTGGCACAGCCATCCTGCAGCTCCTGCCCGGGAGCAGCAGCGGGAACCCAGCACCAGCCTGCTCTGTGCTGGCCACTGGGATTTCTCACAACTCACGCTGCCACCTCCCGGCTGTGACAAACATGCTCCTTCATTGTGACACGTCTTGCAGCCTGACAGACTCCCCAGGCCAAGCCAAGGCCCAGAGGATCCCCTTCCCTAGGTGACAGCCTTGCAGTTTGGAAAGGAAAGACCTTGTCCAGAGCTCACAAACCCAGACACATGAGTTAAGTATGTTACACACGGTGTCAGTGTCTGAAGGTCAAGTTGCTTTTATTGGGTTGCCGCGTGTACTGATTGTGCTGCAGCTGCCCCCTCGGAACCTGCAGTCGCCACTGGAGCAAGGAGGGCAGGAGGATTCGGTACCTGCATCCTGCTGATGCCATCACCTCATTGCCTGGACATCAGTCCTTCCTCAGCTGCATTCCAAAGCAAATTCCACTCTTCTCAGCCAGTAGAGACTGAGGATAGTGGGAATTGTCATAGTGGTTGTCCATGTGCTCCCTGTAGCATAGGGTTCTTCTCCGATGATGTGGCCAGCCACAGAAAGGAGAGATCTCATGAACTCTGCCGTGGAGTTGTCAGAGAATTCAAATCGGTGCTGAGAACATAATCAGGACATACCTCCTCAGAGAAAGCCAGCATGCTGAGCTAAGGTCATGGTGTGGGAGGGTCTGAGTTGCTCTGGACATCACAGGGATGAAGAATGGAGAGAGCTGATGTTCTTGAGGAGCTTATGCAGCACAGTACCCAGCAGCTACACTCTGGAGGATGAGGATGCTGGGCTGGTGATTCTGAAAAAGACATGGCAGCTCTGGAGATGACATCTACATCCAACAACCATCTTCCATTATCCCTCAATCCCATCTCTCTGCACTTCTGTCCAAGCCAGGACAAACCCTTATGCTTCTCACCCAGGTCCAAATCTACTTTTCCCACCAGTGGCCATTCCCTCAACCTAACTAGATCCCACACCCCCTTGGACTATGAAAGCTTTGCTCCCTTTCTGTTGTCAGAGGCTGTGCTGCCTGCTCCTTGATCCCTTTTCCCAAAGGACTGTCATTGTGCTAGGCTCTCCAGTGCCTCAGGCCAGCCATTCACACATAGGGCACAGCCCCAGAGCTGTATGAGGGTCTCAGGTCCACAGAAAGGCTGTACTGTTACCACCTCTGCTCTGTGGCTCAGGACAAGCCAAAAGGGGGCAGAGATTTTGGGAGTGGATTCTTCATTTTGCACAGGCAGTCTTGGCATTGATGGGCAGGGATTCAGCTAACCCACATTGTCTGAAAATGGGCTGTGCTTCAGCCTGACATGTTAAGGACAGGTCCTGTCCCCCACCAGAGCACAGATACACTCTGCTACCTTTGGGAGGCATTGGGGGGTAAAGCAATGACCCTGGGCTGGGCTGTCAGCACCACCTCCCCACGACTGGCTTCGATCATGATATTCTGCAGTGTATTTTCCAGCAGCAGCTCCACAAGGTTCCCAACAGCTGGCTGCCTAGAAGGACAGAAGTACAGCAGAGGACAGCTGTCAGAAAGCAGATAAGGCAGGTTGCTTACTGTGACTCCTGTCAGGAATCATCAAGCACAGCAGTGGAGCACACACTGTTTCCTACACGCTGAGACCAATGAACCAAAGACTTGAACAATGGGTTGCTGACCCTTGTCCCAGAACTGTCACCAGCTGGTGTCAGGCCCTGACCTTAGACAAAGCTTGGTGACTATAGTTTTACTGGTTTCTCCCTCCAAGCTGTGCTGTAGCTGCTATCAGTGAATAATGCTTGTAGCTTGTAGCAGTGTACAAGGGAGCAGCCACATAGCAAATGCAAGGTGGTGGAATACTGCAGTGAAAATAAAAGGCAAGGTAAGCACATACTTCACCATAATGTCTAGTATGGCTTAGACTGCCTGAGAGTAAAGTAGACATCACTGCCCACGGCTCAACCCCAGACACAGTAAAGCATCTCTCCCCACAAACCACATTGAGAGAGGGTGGCTAGGTGGGCTAGCATCAATTTCCACCCAGATAACATATAACACACCCACAGAAATGCTGCAGGGCTAAAGGAGAAATGGATTTCTGGCCAGGCAGTGTGCTGCCAGGGCTCTCTTGACTGTGCAGCTCTTGGCTTTTATGTGTGAGCTCTTCCTTACCTACTTATTATCTCCTTTACTGTCAACTGCTTATGGTGAAAAGTCTCACTAGACTCCGGCAAATCACTGGGAGAGGCTTCCTGACTCATTTTTCTCCTCTCTCCATCCTTCTCAAGGTCAAGATCTGTGGAAGCAGAGACCCTGGAAGGGATTGTGGAGCCCTGTGTACTGTCCTGGAGCTCTGCTGATTTTGCAGACTGGAACTGGGAGAAATATGGAATAGGCTCATCTTCAATTTTTCTCACTGACTTCTGGAAGTGGCCGTCCTCCAAGAGGCTTCTAGGAAGAGGAAAATAAAGGATAAGTTTCAGCAAATTGGTTATCTGTATGACCCAGAGGATTATTACAAGACACCACAAAGCAGAGGAAATCACTGACTGGTGTCAGTGTTTAGTCTGTACCTTCTTGCTTTCTGGGCCTAAGGGAAGCAGCAAGAGGGCTTGAGCCAGTGAAACTACCTCTGTTTCCCCAGTGCTGGTTCTTTACATCTGTGCAGTTCACAAACCGAATAGGTGTACCCTACTGCAGCCTGTTTCCAAGATCACAGTAGGCAGAGTTCCCTGGTTCCTGGGAACTCTGGAAAAATGGGCTCAGATCCTGGCTGGGGAGGAAGCCCCTGCCTTGGCTGTCACTCCAGGATCCGAGCTCATAGTCCCTAAGACAGCTTTTAGCAGGTGGATACCCCATTCTGGCAACAAGAGTGCACAGAATTCCTCCAGGATTAGCAGAGGGCTGACCATGCTGCACTCATTCTCTGGAGGACAGAGGCTCCAAACCAGGTGAGGGTGAAGGGACACACACCTGATGACACCTGTGAGTATGTCAGTCACCACCTCTAGCTCTTGTTTAGAAGCAGTAGCCAGGGACGGCTGTTTGCACTCCGTGTCCGTCCTGTTTCTGTGCCCACTTCCATCCACCAATTTGCTCTCTGAGGGCGGGGCGCTGAAAGGGCTGAGAAAGGAGGAGTTGTTCCATCAGTGCCAGCACTACAGAACCAAACTCTCAAAGACCAGCACCCTCCTAGCACTGCAGCAGCATGTCAAGCAAGCAGTGCAGGCAAGCACTGCAGGCAAGCAGGGGAAGGGTGGGAGCTGTTGTATTTCTGACAGAAGCAGGGACACTGTCATAAAAGAGGAGCACTGAGCTCTGACAGTTGAGGTGGGGAGAGAAACAGGTGATGTCAGCTAATGCTGGGGAAAGCAAGACACCTCTTACTTCACACTGAAGCACTGGAGAGGAACAGAGCAGAGCACCAAGTTCAGTGCATATCAGAGCATGGGGCAGCCCTGGCTCAGATGAAGCAGCCAATCCAAAAAACTCTATCACTTACCGGGACAAGAAGTATCTGGGAAAATCCAAGGCAAAGTTGCTGAGAAAGTCTTCAATAGCATAGGACCTGGCTGACACATCAAGGTGTAAGGACAAGGGCGTGGGAGGCTCTGGTTTGGCCCACATCTGGCTGGCATCTTTGTCCAACGGCTGCCCCCTCTCAATGCGTCCAGGTGGCTGACTGGGTGTAGGGTGGCTTTTAATAGGGGGTAATGTCTGTTGGAGAGAAAGAAATGGCAGGCATATGGCTGGTCTTTTGGCCACAAGTAGGCTGGTGTATGTTTGAGCACAGGTATGAGAGCTGAAAGCCCAGCAATCAGAGCCACCAGATCCTGGGTGTCAAAATGATCTCAGCACCGCAGTACAGATAACAGGCATGAGCAGCCATAGTGGAAGTCAGGTTTGTTCCCTTCTCACTGACCAGTGTGCCAGCCCCAAGTGTCAACAAGGCTTCAGGGTCTCCCTAAGGTACTTGGGGATCCAATCCATCACCATGGAAGCTCTTGCAAGCACACTGGGAGTGCTGCAGGAGAAGTGACGTACATGGATGGAATGCATGGGGAAACTGTCCTCCCTCAAACCTGAAGGGAAACCAGGAACTGACTCCAGCCACACTACATGGGCCAACTTGGGTTTGCATTAAACAGCAGTCAGATTGGGGGAAGTTCCTTACAGCAGTAGCCAGGATGCCTGGGCCAGAAGGACACCACAGAGATCTGGAAAAGTCCTCAGGTATCGTAGGACTTCAATGATCTTTGAGACATGGCTGTCCTGCCTCTGGGAATGAGGCTAGCCTGCACTGCTCCTTACGGCAGGCTCCAAATTATCATTAGAGGTTAAAACCCTAGAGGACTAAAAGAAAATGGTTTTTACCTTTCTGCAGCCATCCTTATGCTCATCCAGTGAATGCTTTGACCTGCCTCACTGATCATACCAAACAGCACAGAGAAAACAGTCCAAGCTAGAGTTGCCCTGAGCTGATTCCTTCACACAGAACAGTGCAAGGCATGCAAAGGCACACATGGGGTCTCAGCAGCACTGCTACAGCCTCACTGAGGTGACATTCCTGAGATAACAAGCTGCATCTCCTTGTTGCCTCAGTCCTCTCAGACCCAGCCTCCCTTCAGCTTCCCTAAATCTTTCTACATCTTGGGTTAGCTTTGAGCCCTGTCATTCCCACAGCACATCCTGCTGATGGCTATAGGCACTGCTGGCTCTCCTTTGGACCCAGGTAGCTCTGCAGAGCACTCACTGGGACCTTGTTTCACACCTTCCCACCACTGCTAGAAAAGCTGTCTTATAGCAGTGCATACAGTTGTGCACTTGAGTGGAAACTGATGAACCAGGAAAATTGAACTTTAAAGCTTTCTGAGTATTTAAACCAAGGCAGTTCCTGTCTGCATCTTCTCCTGAGGAACAGAGCACAGCTCTTCTTGAGGTGACGGCAAACTCTGCACCGCTTTCTGTCAGGGTCCTGCTGCTTTCTGCTGTGGCACACATTCCAGTGTGGCCCCAAAATGAAACCAGTACAGATACCAATTTCCCTGTCTGTGTGCATTTTTTTCTGCTTATTTGAAACCTTTCTCCCTTTCTCCAGTCATGGGCGCATGTTTGATGCCAATTGCAGTTCCCATTCACCTCAGCTGGAAAGTTACTGGCCAGAGAACACAGCCAGACAGTGTGATTCTTCTGCCTCCTCCAAACAGTCTGTCTCCCAAAGCCTTGAAGCTACAAATCCTGCTGTGCTCTCTGTCCAGACTCCCACACTGTGATATCCAGCATTTGCCTCTTTTCTAAAGCAGTCAGTTTGATTCTACCATGAATGAGACAGGCTTGACTTACCTTGTATTTCCTGATCACAGCTGAGGATTTTGAAAGATTTTCTGTTTCAGCAGAATCTGAAAACCTCTGAAAAATAAAATAAAATAATAAATTAAAAAAAAAAAGAAGAAGAATTACCACGTGGGGAAGATATAGAGAAGAACAAAACCTTATGATTTTTTTTAAACTTTGTGCCAGCTGAGAGTCAATGATCTCATCCTCCATTCTTCACTCAGACCACATTCTTACTGCTAGCTACACATTTCTCTCCAGTGATTATTCATGGTTAAAAATCCAAACATTGGTTTCCAGAGCCGCTGGCTTTGTTTTTCCAAAGGCTTCTCATGCAGTTCCAAATTTCAGATGGTCACGAGAAATTTCAGAGTTTGTAAGATGATTCTTGGCTAGAAAACAAGATCTCATTTTCCTCTGACCACAGATCAGCTTTGAGGTCTTCAACAGATCAGAGTCTCATGTCCTCTTAACCACTGCCTAGGTTTCCCTAAAAAGTGTTTCTTGTCAACACTGGCTGCTGTTTCTTAAGCCAGGATAAGCTGGTAGAAGGTTTTGAGAGCACTTACCACTGAAGGAGATGTTAGCTTCTTCTTAGTCTCAAGGTCCTTCTCTGTGATGGTGAACTCCACAGCCTGCCGTTCCTTCTCCTTTTCCCACTCACGCAGGTCCCTCTCATACTGAACCAGGGACTCCTGGATGTACACCTAGGAAACAAACCATAACTGAAGGGAGCAGGGCTAGATAAGAGTTGCAAATAACAGTCCATGGCTCAGGTCCATGCCTGTTTCTCCCCTTCAGGAGGTCCCAGGAAAAAACCCACTTGCTTTCCATGTATTCCAGTGGCAGGAAGAGGAAAAAACAGTGGCATTTCAAGTCTCAGACAGAGAAGATACACTCTCTTGCCAAAGAAAACCTGGAAAGTGTTGAGGGGGACACTACTGTTGGTCTGTGCCCCCAATAAGATTAAAGCAGCAGGACTTGTTTTTTTTAGAGATATCAAGTCTTTGGCATCCACTGGAAGCCATTCCCATTCAAACCATCACTACTAGCAGCTGGGCTCCCCTCACAAATCCATACATTGCACAATTACACTTCATCTAGTGAGCCACACAGACAGAAAGATGCTTAAATCATCAGGAAGGATGAAGCTAGGTGTCTTCAGGAGTGAGAAGTGTGTGAGAGAAGTGTGTGAGAAGGATTCTTTCAGCTGGAAGCAGCAGGCAGCTGACTGCTGGGGTCAGTCATTTGGGAACCACAACAACATGCCCAGATCATGGTAATACACAGGTACCTCTTGGGTCTCACCTCACACACCAGATTTATTCTGCAGAAGTAGGGATGCCTTGTAGGTTGCAGTGTGATGAAGCAAGGGATACTCTCTCCAGGCTGTACAACCCCTGAATTAGGATCAATCTCCAACACCTGGGCGAAGGGCAGGAGGCGGAGAAAAAAATTAAATAAAAAAAAGAAAAAAACCCAGAGGAGCTATTTCACTGTCCTGGGACCTTCCTGTGTGCTTTCTCTTCTCAGGGAGCACACCTCTCCTCAGAGGTATGTGGCAGGAGAGAGATGCAGTTGATATATTCTAAGAACAAACACAGCCTTTGTTAGCGGACAGAGTCCTGAGGTTTGTTATTGCATTTTGTAATTCCAGCTTCATATAACCTCACCAAAGTCTTTGGATTTCCCTTCTGACTTTCTCTTGTTCCATCTGTCCTAACCCCTGCCTCCACTTTTCCTTTCATCACCCAGTAGAAAGCCAGTTCCCTAGAACTGAGTGTCTTGTTGAAAATGGAGCTGTAAGGTCCTTTCATGGCACAACCGAGATGGGCAGGAAGGCTGTAGATCAAAGAGGACTCACCATTTCTTTAGCGTTTATCTGCCAGGTAAACACCGCTGCCTTGCTCTTCGAGATATTGTTGAGAAAGACAAGTCTACCAGCTTTGGTGCAGTCTGGGATATTTCCAAGGCAAATCCTGTTATGGGACAAGGTGGCTGCCTGCAGGAAGCGAGGAGAAATCAGAAGGAACAGCAGGGAAAGAAGATGAGACCTAACCTCCCACTGAGGAAGGGGAGTCATACAGTCATCTCTAAGTCATACTCATCTCTAAGTCCAGCAATTCACAGATAATATTAACCAGGTATCTTTACCCTAGCAACTTGAGAGAGTGTAACAATTCTCTCAGTTTTGCTCTGGTTACAGTGACATTACATCAGAAGGCCAGCTGGATTGCAGTGGGACTGAGTGAGCAACGAATAAGACATAACACTGGTGCTGGACAGGAGAGGATCTCAGGAGCACAGAGGACCAGTAACATCCCAATTCTCTCTACAGTATTTGCAGTCCAGGCTTTTTCCTACTTCAGCTGAGAAACATGAGGTGTGTACTTATGCAAAGTCCCCATCAATCTGACTGTGAATTTTAGGAAATCGATCCCTAATACACCTTGCTACTAGTATGCTACTAGTTTGTCCCATTCTCCAGGCACAATGCAATCTCTAATTAGGTACAGTTATCATTAGAGAAAGAAACTTGATTTCAGATAATAGAGCCTTGCAGAATGCCATCTTCATTGTCAGACTGAGGCAGTTTTCAGTCATCTTCTCTTGTTCTCAGGAATATAATTGCCCTGCTGGAAGCAAAAGAGCACAGGGAGCTGTGGCTGGCTCCAAGGAAGGCATGCTAATGTCACACAGGTTGAATCCTTTACCTGCCAGGAGAAAGCCTCTGCTGCTGCTGTGTAATGCTCATTCACTGTGCTTGGATCTGTGGGTGAATTTAACAACAGATTGTCCAGGCTGGCAGGCCAGCTCCAGCCAGGCCAGACAAGCTCCTGCTGAGCCAGCAGCAGGTCAAACAAGTGCATTCCTCTGCATGTGCCTGAATAGGTGACCATCCTGCAGTCAGCATTCAGGTTATGAATCACCTGAGTTTGGCTGGGAAATGGTGGCAGCCAAGCCCTGACAGAGCACAGCAGGAATGTAATGGTCTTTTTGAGAATTATTTAGGAAACAAGAAGGTGTTGTAGCTGCACAGAAAAAAGGCAGCTGTGATGGGAGGTAACTTCTAAGAAAAAATTACTTTAACAAACCCAAACCCTTTTTTGTTCTAATGGCTATGGAAGTGATAAGCTGGAAAGAAGACACCTTTCAGCATCCATGAGTTAAGTTCTAGATCACCTGCTGGAAGGGAAATGTCTTGCTCTGTCTCATGGCAAATGAACTCTCCTGCAACACAGACTACTGCAAGATGGGGCCACTTGTATATTTCAGTCTCTCACACATTTCTGGACTGATCATATTGCTCATATCCCACACTTGGACTTACCTGCCCAGACACAGTTAGCCTGGCAGAACCTGGAAGGACTGCAGCAGAAAAAAATTGTCTGGATGTGGCAGCCTCTTCTACAATATTTGGATTGTAGCCTACTCCCTGGAAAGTAATCTGGGTCGAGTCACCCTCCAGGATCTGGATGAGAACATCAACCTGCCCCGGACAAGATAAAAGTTTTAAGTCCAGAGTCATATTTGGGAGATATGTGCAATAAGCTAGCATACTTACTAATGGACTGGTCTAAATACACCCCATGCATGAATAAAGACAAATCCAGTCTCTTTTGCTCTTTCAGGCCTTGGCCTTTCCTGCTAGCCCAGGAAACCTGGTTAAGTAGTCAATTAGCCAGATGAGATGGACAGAGACTACATCTTGGAGCAAAGCTTGGAGTTTTAAAGTTAAATTTATTCATTTATCCATGCATTCACCACAGACTGAAGCAACAAGTAGTGCTAGAGCTCTGGCCTTGCCTGCCTGCTGCAGCCCAGGACAGAGGTCTTTAGGAAGGCTCTTTTCAGAAGTTTGCAGCAGCAAACTGCAATGATAGAAGACACTGACTTCAGTCTCTTTGGTGGGAATTTTTGGAGGCCAACAATGAGCCACAAATCTGAACAGATATTACTGATATCCCCAGTTACTGTTTGCTACTTGAAAAATAAATACTGGGATGACTCTGGTTGTGGAAGATATCTCTTTTTGGGAAGAAAAAACTTATGAGACAAATTTATCTGCTCAATTTCCAGACCAGACCAGACACTAATTTGCTCCCACGACTCTGCTTCTTGGAGGCATAGAGCTCAATTCAGCTGTAGCATTACATTACAACCACCGGTAAGAAACCTAAAGAATTTTAAGTCAACAACAGAATCTGTTTCTTTCAGTCATGAGGAGGATCTTACCTTGTATGTTTTAGCTTCCAGTGGTGAGAAGATCCACCCAATGTGCCCTGATTCACCAGGGGGGATTTCTCCTCTAGGAGTTAGGCAGACAAACACAGGATGCTGAAAATTCTTCTCCTGTATCTTCAAAATGTTGTCCAGCTGAACCTCAAATGTCACAGGCATGGAGCCACCATTGTAGAGTTTATAAATCTGAAGTGAGTCAGAAAGAGCAGTGCTTTTTATACCAGGTACAAGTTAAACTAGTTAACACTTCCCCAGGGGATGCCAATGAGCATTAATATTTAATTAATCAGCTTATCTCCTAAAAATGAGAAGACCTCATAGTGTCAAGATTTAACACCAAGGCTCTGATAGGCAGCTGTGCTGAAGGTTTATCACCACACTTGTACATTGATAACCAAAGTGCCTCTCCAAATGGTGTCCTGTCAATTCACACTAGGGGAAAATTAATACAGATTAGCTAAAGGGATTATTGTAAAGCGGATTATGTAAAATGCAAAAACACTTGTATTAAAGTGCTCTTAATTCAATTCAGACTTGCTCATTTCCCCAGTAAACTAGGCAGAACATAATCAAAGCTCCTTTTTTGCTGAGTAAGTGTTTAAGGAAGTAAAATTAATTTACTAAAAAACTAATTAGGGTTTATTTCCAGAGTACTTGGAGCAGCTAGGCAAGTTTTCACTCAGATACAATGCAAGAGAATAAGTGAACAGCCCAACACGCCTCATAAGCATTCTGATTTCAGAGTGAACACCAAATCTTGTCAAACTGCAGATGGTGAGAAGTACTTTCCCAGCAGCTATTTCCAAACTCTGCCTAGAACTATCCTCAGAGTTCTCCTGTGATGCTTCACTATGGAGGCCATTCCACTTTCTGAGAATTGCCTCAGACACTGCCTGTCCTTGGGGCACAGCAGTAGTAGCTCCTTCCCTACACTTGCTGCTGGCTTTGGTTCCAAGATGCTCACCTGTGTGGGGGGATGGGAGCGTCCAACAGCAATGGGTGCAAACACATGCTTAGTGGATGCAAAATGAACGTAGCGCTGGTCGTGTTCCACCGTCACACCGCTGAAGGTCAGCTACAGTGGAAAGAAATGCAGTCACTTCCTCACAGGGCCTTGGTCCCATCACCAGCATCTGCACAAGGACTCTGAAGTACTTTGCAAATGGAAGGCCACACAGATACAAACTTTAATTGGTAATACCAGGATAGCGGGTCCTAAGACAAAAATCAAGGAGATGGAGAACCTACTCCAGATTTTCTCTGAAAGGTTCTCTTCTTGTATCTGAAAGACTGTACTTTTCTCTCTGCTATGCTAGGCATCAGCATCAGTGCTTCTCTGTACTAAGTGTATGGTGGAAATTCTCCATGAATGAAAGTGTCTGGACTGTACATAGGAGAGTGTGCAGCTGTCACAGCCAAATACTTTGGAAAGATAGGATTTAGGTAAGTAATGGCTTCCTCTTGGAAAGGATCATCTGCATGTCCTCTAGAGTGCTCCAAAAATGTGTCTAGCAGTCAAAAGCTAGAAGCAAATCCAAAAGCAAGAAGATTCCAGCTGAACTTTAAGTGACCAAGTGATAATCAACAGTATCCTGTTGGCAAAGCAGCCACCAGGCACTCCAAGCAAAGTGGAGAGATTTACAGAGCTGTTTCACAGAAAGCATTTTGCATTCACACAGGCTCCTGCATTTTGAGAAAACCACAATCAGGATGAAGATGCACTGTTTTCTGCATAGACTTCATCCCACAGTAAAGACTTAAGATCATAAGAGGGATGACAGGGGATGCCAGATTCCCCAGGGAGGAGAGCTGCCTGGAGAACACATGCTGCAGGTGATAACATCTCACACTACCAAACTGGCAGCTATGAAGTGAAGCGCAAACACTTGCAGTTTATAAAACCTATGTGCTCAGGGATTCTCCTTGGGATCCAGCCCTTCTCTCCAGGGAGTTCTGTGAACCAACCTACCTCAGCCTGCAACACATGCAGCTGGCTGGGCTTTTTCTCCTAAAACTGCTGGGGGCTGCAAATTCTGCCTGGCCAAACAATCTCAGAGCTCTGAGAACAAGCAGTATTACAGGTGAAGAGGCAAAGGACAATCTGTGAAAGCATTAGGCAGTGGGAGGCCTTGTTTCCCTGCTGCAGAAGGAATTGGAAATACACAAGTCCTACAGATGTCTCCTCCTGCTGCCAGAAGAAATTGCCAATGGGAAATCAGTTTGGGTTCTCCAGAGTACCTATAAATCATCAGAGGACTAAAAGTTGGCCACTGAATGGGGAAGGAATAACAGAGAAGAATCTTCTCCTGAAAATTAAGTTGGGGAAATAGAGAAGCAGGAGGCTCTGTTGGGGAAACAGAAGAGAAGCAGGAGGTCAAAATCTATCCATGCAGGTAAAGTCATCACAGAAGTGATTTTAAACCCAAAGGAAAAACAGGCATTGGCATGCAGATGGCTAACCACACAGCTCTGAAGCCAAATAATTTGGAATTTGACAGAGTAACCAAGCAATACCCCAGCCCAATGGGCTCCTCCTCTGTTTATTGTTTTGGAAAATTCCAAAGCGAAACTTTTGGGGTGACACTACAGCATTTGCTTAAGGTTAATATATGCTTAAGGTTAACATATGCTTTGTATATTTCATCAGAATCACAGCTGAGGATTTGCTCAGCCCTGGAATGTGAGCATATTTAGGGCAGTTTCTGCCCCAGAAGCTGGAAACTCTGTGCACTTCATACCATGACTGCAAGGAAAGCAGGCACACTGTGTTCAGTCCCTCAGCTGCCCTCCTTGCAGAAGAAGTATCTCCCATTGCTACTCTCTGATATCAGCAGTTCAGTAGTGGCACTACATCTCTGCAGGCTGCAACCACCTGCACTGCTCCTTGTCTCTGGACTGGCTTCTACAGCTCCTATTGCCAGAGCTCAAAGGCACCAAGGGATCTTTCTTTTCATCCCCAGGGTATCCCAGGCTTTTCTAGCCCTTTCTGCAAGGGCAGCATGACAGAGGGTGGTGGCCTCTGGTAGCCACCAAAGCCACTGGATTTATGGCAAGAGAGGATGTATGCCCTATAGGCTTCTGGTGCTCCAAAGCCTCTTCTCTCACTGGACAACTGGTAAAAGGCTCACAGTCACTCTCAGGATTGTGCCAGGCAGGCAGAGCACAGGGAGCCTGTCCAAGAGCTTTGAGGGAAGGCACAGTTAAGCCACTGTTTGAACAGCTTGGTCAAAGGGTTGGATTTTTCAGCTGACAACAATCCTGAAAGAAAAGAAAAATAAAAGAGATATGTGAACACAATGGTCTCATAGGAAACTTCAGAGACAGACAGGAAGGCTCAGCCGGGCATGAGTGGTGCCCGGCAGAGCACAAGGTGACTTTGACTCTAACTGACAGTTTGAGAGAGGGGGAGAGAGAGAAATTAGTTCCAAGCCTGAGGAGATGCTCAGGGAAAACACACCACATATCAGCTCTGGGATGCTTTAGAAAGCAGCCAAGCAGGAAGAATGAGTAACAATCTCCTCTATCATTGGTAGGAGAAATAAGTGGGTGGACAAACGCTGCAGCCAACCAGGAACCCAGGGACTATCTTCTGGGCTTGCGGAAGGAGCTGACCCTGTAACCCCAGAACTGGAGGATGCTCTGCCACCCTGTGCATTCCCAAACTACTATCACAGAAGGTGATGGTGGCATATTTGGAGAAAAGCACATTCCAGGGTGGGGTGTAGAGTATAGAGGGTTGATGAGATGGAGAGATTCAGGAAATCTGCATAGGAGAGAAGCAGGATGGGCTGCAGATCTGAACTCCAAGAACTGCATAGAACAACTCACAGTGAGTCAGATGAAATGAGGGGAGGCATGCACAGGAATCCTGACCATAAGTTACATCAGAGTGTGGAAAACATGCTGGGACTGTAAAACCTGGGAAGGCTGTTTTGGACTTGGAGTTGTCTTGAAGGGAGAAGCAATTCTGCACTAAGACCATTAATAAAATACAAAGGTTAATAAATAAATAAATAAATTATAGTCCTCTTGATGAAGAATCCAGCAGATGCAACATCCAAGGGCCATTCTGCCAGTGCACTGCCCACATCACTCTGTGTTGGAACCACAAGTTTGTCAGGACATTGTTTTTATGTCTCTGCTTGGCCCTCTCTTACTGCCTGGCTAGTGTAAATTCCAGGGGAAGGCCACAGCCCCCTGTACACTATGCAGATTCTGGGGAAAACACCTATTAATTCAGTTCTTACCTGGTGTTGTTCAGCAAATGGAAGGAAGGGACACCTGCTATCTTACCAGAATCTCATGGCCATAGGAAATCTTCAGCAGGACAGGGAGACGATCATTGCCAATGAAATCATGTCTAGCAGTGAAAGAGGAGAGAGAGGAAAACAGTAGAAATCAACCTTGTGCCCAGGATAATAGAGTCAGAGTCATACAGAACATTAGAGACAATTCACTTCCCAGCTAAAGAGTCACTGCTGCGTAAGGGCCACGGGGAGGTGGGGGGGAACCCAGTGGTGTTTGGGTGGGAATGAGTGATACAATATCGATTTTAGTCATACACCTATTTAGGGACCCAAGTTTTTAGGCCAACAAAATGCCAGAACTTCTCAGATATGGTCTGCTTTGAGAGGAGAAGCATTCAGCTTTCTTCATACCTTCTACAGGCACACAAGAGCTAGCAGCTCTAGCTGATGACAAAGAAAAAAAAAAAAAAAAAAAAAGAATATCATTACATAATCAAAAGTGCAGGAAGTGCAGCATCTTGTTCATCTTCTTAACTGTCAGTGTCAGGTCAAGTCAGACCAGTGTCCCCAGCATGTCACACTAAATGCCTTTTGCTCTGCAGTGTTAAAGGACATTAAAACATTCTCCTGAGGAAGACCAGCTCTGTGGGGTCCAGAAACTGGACATGTTCAGGAACTTTTTACTTGCCCAGCCTCTGCTGAGGAACATATGATGAGGAAAGAAAATCTGGCATGGAAACTCAGGGGACTGAAGGCACATATTGTTCTGGCACACAGCATGAAGCTCCGAAGAACAGGTGCTTGTCATCACCTGTGTGAGAGCTGGACAGATTTCTCCTGCCCTGGAAGAAGTGTTCCTGACTTTGGGGAAACACTGAAGAGCTGGTTATCCTGAATTCTCATCTGGTGCAGCTCCTGGGGGGTAAAGTCAACATCTTCTGCCCAGCGCTCTATGTCCATCTTCTGATCAGAAGGAAACAAGAAGGCCCTGGGGAACCAGTCAGCTGGTCAGCAACAAGGATATGCAACTTCCCCAGGGCTATGGTCACACATTCAATCCAAATGGGCTTAGCCCACCTGGTGGCCGCATCACATTTCATCAGGTCTGATCTGGATCTCCCTGATTGCTTTCCCATCTAGACTCATCCACAGATCTCAGCTGCAGCTGTACCTACAAAACCCACCCCATTAATCTGCTAATTTCTCATATCCCTTTGAGCACTTCCAGACCCCCCAAAAGAAGGCTGAGCTCCAGTGAGCACTGCTTACCAGTCCACAGGTACCACACCCTTGTTCTCCAGCAGAAGCATCACAGTGGTAGGCTGTGAGCCTACCGGGGCAGACCCAAAGTCAAAATCCAGCAGGAGAGGGGTATACACTGGAGGGATCAAGCATGTGCTGGTCACAAGAGAGAAACAAGATATTAAACTGAAACAGGAGGAAGGGTCCTCAGAGCATGACAGGGGAAAGGTCATTCCACACTGGCTGTCTTCCTCATAATTCTTGTCTGACCTTATGTTCTTGACTCTTTTGAGGGAAAGGACACTGGGCATAAGGAAGACCTGATTTTCTTTTCAAAATCTTTTATGTGTGTCTAATGAAAGTGAGTGACAAAGAGAGTCCTGCTTAGCCTGAAGTCTCTCTTTAGCTCCTCAGTATAAGGAAGTCACTGACATACTGGAGCAGGCCCAATGGAGGGCCACTAAAATGGCTGAGAGCTGTAGCACATTGGCCAAGCTGGATGGGGCTCTGAGTAACTTGGACTAGTGGAAGGTATCGCTGCCCATGGCAGAAGGGTTGGAATTAGATGATCTTTAAGGTCCCTTCCAATCCAAACCACTCTATGATTACAAAGATGGACAAAAGGACCTGGATTTGTTCAGCCTTACAAAGCAATGGTTCAGGGATGGCAACTGCACAAGTTGCAATACAAGATATTCTGATGAGATACTAGGGAAAGGGTTTTCACCACAGAAATGGTTAAACAGGAGCTCAGACAAGGTGTGATTTCTCCATTCTCAGAGATATTGAGCATTGAGCTGAATAAGGTCCTGGGCAACCTGATCTATATGTCCCTACTTTAAGCAAGGGGCTACATCAGAAACTTTGGAGGTCTATTGCAATTAAATTATTCTCTGTTTCTGTGGCTCCTTTCAAGGGAGCTTAAGCAGAGAAGTGGAAGTGAGCAACTGCCTGCAGCAGTTAGGATGGAAAAACAGAGTGCCACACAGCAAGGAGCTACAAAACATACCAATAAGCCACAGCATCTCTGTCTGGCTCATGCAAGGGACTCAAAGATCCACTGAGCCATTTCCTTATCTCACCTGTGCCTTATGGGGACTTTGTAGGTGAGCTCGCCAGGAGTTGGGTCTCGCTCCAAGAATTCATTCAGTGTGTCCAAGGAGAAGAGCTTCCAGATGTGCATCTTGCTTTTACCGCTGGCAGTCCCCGTTGTACAAGCATCTGTGATGCGCAAAATTGGGTAGACGCCTGTTGCTTCAACGCGGCAGAGGAACTCCTCCTTCTCTTTTGCACTTACAAGATCTGTGGCTTGGGAGAGAAAGAAACACCAAAAAGTAGTTATGTACCATTAAGGGGCTGCTGCCTAGGTAATTTTGACTGCAGCAAAGAGGAAAGAGGCCCTACCAAGAACAACGAAAGAATGGGAATTGCACATAGTCTTTCGTTTGGCAGCTTCTCAAAACCCCTAAACCACTGACTTCTATTTGTACCTTGACTTCTGCATTTAGACATCACCAAAAGACTATGAATGTGATCCTTTTCAACAGTGCATTTACACAATTTAGTTTTGCACTATGTGAGAAAAACTTTTTTTTATTTAAACCTACAGTCTAAACATTTTATGAAGTGCCCCTTGTTTTCACACTGAAAAATCATAAACAGTTACTTATATCTTGTGTTCCCCTTTCATTCATATGACATTATATTTTTCACCTTCCAAGCTGAAAACTCCTTGTCTTGCTAGTCTCTTCTTTTACGAACACTGTCCCCCATCTCTGAATACCCCAAAACATCCATCTCACCTCTGGGTGTGCAAATATCATATCTGATTTTCCAGGTGTAATGCAGCCGACGGGCTAGCCTTACTTTTATTCGGACAAAAGCTTTTGATCTTGCGGGAATTGTTCCTCTGGAGTGTTCCAGCTCTAGAGCTGTAAGATACAAGAGGTGGTATGAGCTCTTGGCATTACTGTCTCTTACACCACACATATTGTGGCACACAGATCCCTAAGTCTACCTGCACTCTAGCCACTGCCACCTCTTGCCTAATAGTTAGGATTAGCTTCAAGTGCTGAACTTTGGATTCCCAGACTACAACTGTAGGCAGCTCATTGGGAGTACCCAGATTGCCTCTGGCCTGCAAAGAGCAGGGAATTTCCCAATTGGAGGTCCTCTAAAAAGGCAGCTAAGAGCTGAGCTCCAACATTTCTTCTGGTAAGGTCCTTTACTTAACTTCCTCCTTTGCTGAGAAATTGTATCTTATTTCAAGGTCCAGATTGGTCTAACTTCAATTGTCAGACTCTGGATTATGCTTTTTCCAGCAAGACAGAAAAGCCACGTCCTAGACAAAGGGGCAGACAACTTAAGGTTTGAGAGAATCAGTGCAAGCCAACCAGCAAGCAGTCCAACCTCCAAGTTAATTCTAGATTGATTTTGGGGAAAAGAGGGGAAAACTAAGGTCCTGTGCCATGTTAATTCCTTTACAGTACCCAGTTGATCGTTGCGGACCTCCTCAGGGTCATGGGGCCCTGTGAAGAGTTGTTCCACACTGAGGATGTAATTCAGAGTACAGATCCCATCATTTAGCAGTGCAATGCTGTAGCTTTTTTGATCACCAACTAGAACATTTCCAAGGTCCAGATAGTCTTTTTGTGCCTGGAATACAAACCCACCATGCTGAGGTCACTTTAACATGTCAAGGTTGAATGTAGCCACCACTTATCTCACCACATGCTGATCCCTTGGCACATGGCACATACAGTGCAATGCAAAGGACTCCCTGCTTTGTGCAGGACCTGGCATGCCCTGGGAGATGGAATTGTTAAGGTTAGAAAAGATCTCTAAGATCACTGAGTCCAACCATTGACACTGTCAATGCCACCACTAAACCATGTCTGTGAGTACCACATGTACGTCTTTTAAATACTTCCAAGAATGATGACTCAACCACTTCATTGGGCAGCCCATTCCAATGAGTGACAACCCCTTTCCTGAAGAAATTTTTCCATGCATCCAATCTAAACTTCCCCTGGTGAAATTTTAAGTAATTTACTCTTGCCTTATTGCTTATTACTCAGGAGAAGAGACCAACACCCACTTTGCTACAAACTCCTTTCAAGTAGTTGGAGCACAATAAAATGTGGAACAGGTCTGTGAGGGACTCAATCCCTCCTCCAAATGCTTTCTCCTACTGTTTTTTAGGCTGTTTGCTGGGTAGGATGTAGCATATTCAGGGCTGTGAGAACACTAGCTGGCCAGCTGCACTTGGGTCAAGGCTGAGAGATTTTTGCTGGCCCTTTTGTGACTGCTTTTTTGGTGCAGTGTCCCTCTCTTTTGGCTAGTTGTGCACTCACATACAATCTATGATGACAACATACCTCGAAGACATTATCACCCATCAATCAACATGATTGACATTGGGCAATGACTTTCAAAGTATTATTTTATTTACCTCTGGTTCGTTAAGAAACCTGACTAAAAATGAAAGTGGCTGCACAGACCTGCAGATAACAGGAGGAAAGCCACATGGAGGTGTACTGGCTATACCACTTTAAAAGGTCCAGTACACTTAGAAATCAGACTAACAGCAAAACAAATGGAGAAGGAGAACAGACAGAATGAGAGGAGAGAACCATGACTCCCAAGGAGCCAAATGGCTTGCTTGGTTTAGTCTGAAACAGAGAATTCCCAGAGGATTTTTTAAGGTTGTATGTGAACTGGCAGGACATTTACAACATGTTGCCATTAGGCCACTAGAATGAGTACTGTCATTTACACTGAAAACAATGTCTGGGAATTTTGCTGTGAATCCTTATTGACTGCTTCCAGTACAGATTGTGGAAAAAGGGAAAGCCCAAGACCATAATCCCACCCTGGTCCCCCCTACTAGTACTCAGTGGGCCCCTGTTCCTTACCCTGATAGTGCCCAGTGCCCCTTCTCCAATGACCCGTAAGACATAATGGACATCTTTGGGAGACACGGGCTCTGGGCTTTTCCACTTCACAAACACCACAGCTCGCAGCACATACTTGCTTTCCATGTCAGGAGTAAAAGTCCATGCCTGAGCCTGCAATCACAAGAGAGAAGAGTGCCCAAAGGAGCTCCAGTCCAGAGATAAACCCAAACACAACAATTGCATTTAATGCACAGTCCCTTCCTCCACTGTAGCTAACCTAGTTCTCTACAGACCCACCACCTCCATCTGCGTCAAAGATTCACACTGGGAATGAATATCCAGATATTCAAAGCCAGGCTGAGGTTGTGTTGTAGAGAGCAAACTACAACTTTGGTAGAATTTGAACTTACCATGGCTTCATAGGGCTGGAGGATCCCTGCAGTGGGGCTGACAGACAGGATCTTTCTGTCTGACTGACGGATCCTCCATGTGAAAACCATGGGTAGCCTTGTGCAGTTTTTAATGGTGTACATTCGTGTAGAGGAGGTCCCTATTTGGAGAGGCTTGAAGTATAGAATTCCATCACCTTCTAAGAGCAAAAGAAGGGACTGCCCACAACTCTGGAGAACAATCTCCTGTGGAATTAAGAGAAAAAGTAACAGACATTAGCTAGAAGTCTCAGCTACCTCTGGAGGAACCTTACAAAGATGTTGCTCCTTCTGAGAGAGAAGCAAGAAAAATCTGAATCTTTAAAATGAGGGGAAGGGCTTTAGGCTGTGCTATCAAGTCAGGCCCTTAGCATTATACAGTGTATTCCAAGAGATGAAAATGCAAGGAACAAGGGGTACAGGATGTTTGGCACCACAAAGGCCTTTTTCTGCAATGTTGACTCCATATTAAATTTTGAAAATATTCTTTCATTCCTATTTCCAAAGAGAAAAATCTAAACTAACCATTAGATGTAATAAGCTTCCCAGTGTAAGTCACTGTGAAAAGGGAAGACTACAAGGGAACAAAACTTTGCTCACCATCTTCCACTTCCCTCTCCTTACCTTGGTGTAAGCAGGATAAGAGTTCAGCTCCAAAGGCAGGACATGCTTCTGCAAGACTGTCTTAACTGGGTGAGTGGAGAGAAGGAAAATCTGGTGTCCTCCTGGAATGATGTGTCCTAAGCTGGGCTTGACCAAAACAGAGGGACAGGCAGTTTGGTCCACACTGAAGGTTATCAAAGAGGTGCTCGTGTTGGACAACAGCATGCTGCAGTAGGTATCAGTGTCACAAACCACAGGAGGAAAAGTCTGGTGGAGACAAAAAGGGCTGCTTTCACTGGGTTTAAAAACTAGCTTAAAGAAACTGTTTTCACTATGTTAAATTCCAGGTTCCAATAAGCACTATCCTGAGTCTATGGAGAACTTTCTAACTGCTTCTTTTCAAGGAAAGAAACTAAACCACCTAAGGGTATACAAATGATGGTCTTTTCCCTTGCCATAGTGGCCCTCATGGGCTCATGGGACTGGTGAACCTATTTTCCAACATGCCATGCTTTATGCCCATCCAGTAAGCAAGCTGCTTGCTGGTGCCTGCAGTTTCTGCATGGACAGTGACATCCTGGATGAAGAATTCCAGCAGGCTAGAATTTGCTCCACTTCATGCAAATCAAATAAAGGCTGCATGGCCTAGATTAGCTGAAGAGATTTCATAAGAGGCTCTCAAGACTATTATTATGTCTTAGGATCAGATCTACCTTAACCTCATAGGAAAAATACCTTACTGTGCTACAGAAACAGCAGGAAGAGAGAGAGAGAACCTTCCCCTCTATCTTACAACCACTTCTCTTTCGTGAGGATTCTGTTTGCCCAAGTGCATGAAGTTTTTGAGGCTCCTGAGCTCCCCTTGTTAGTGCCTATGTCCACCTAAACAGAAAAGAAGGTGATCCCAACAGCTTTTCTCTCAGAACTAATGAGATGGTTAGTACAGCTGACATGGTGGAGGTGGGGAAGCTAATGCAGGAGAAACAGCATACTATTGTACCACAGCAGGAGGCTCCACACCATCAGAAACCACCAAAGACACATCTCAGTGCAATGGGAGACAAAGTAAAGAATTCAGAACACTGAGTGTCTCTGCAAAGATCCAAAGGTCAATCAGTTACACACTTTGGGGACATCCAGGAGGTACTGTGGAATGATGTGCTCCAGTTTTGCTTCATATGTGTGTGCTCTCAGCCTCACAGTCAGGCACCATGACGGACAGATGGTGGCATCGTTCTCAATGTTGTTGTAGTGTCTCATCACCTGCAGACACACAAGAGACAACACAGTGTGTGCAGGAAGGGAGTGTGGCAAGGTGCCTTCACAGAATCACAGATTAATCCGAGTTGGAAGAGACCAAGTGCACATACTACCTCAAGCAGCTGCTTGTTCAATGACACGCCTGGGGCTAAGGAATTGGCATTTTCAGGGAAGAAGAACTGACCAGTGCCAGATGAGAAACAAGGAGGGAGAGACTGGCAAATGCTAAGTTTCACTTACCAGGACATTTCTGGGTGCTAAATCTCCTGTAACTGCAGACTTGTGTAACATGAATCCCATGTCACTTGGGAGAAGAGAGACAGTGCCCTCAGGAGCTTTACTTGTGGAGGGCCAGACACGAAGACCAAGCTTTTGCCTATCACCCAGGCCACAATAACCATTCTTGTGCAGGCTCACGTCTACACTAATAGTGCAGTAATTCACAGTAATTCCTCCTTCAGTGAGGTGTACCATGCTTCATGTTTCTTAGGAGTAAGAGCAGGTCTACCTGTGCACATGCGTGAGCTGTGACTTGTTCTGTCATTTCTCTGCCAGGACACAGGTGAAAGAGAAACTTTAACCTAACGGTGTATCAAAGCAGTGGCCAAAAGAGTTAATAGAGGTGCTAGTTTTAAAGGGTTTAAACAGAATTTTAACTCCCCTGAAATACTTCATTCTGCAAAAAGTTGCTTGCTAGGTCATCTCTAGTCTTAGTAACTCCTACTAACCTTATAAACAGCAAAACCTTCCAGCTCTGCTGCATAAAGACTGTTGACCTGAGTGGGCCTGCAAAAGACATGGAAGGTTGAAGACTTCAGTGGTGGCATGTCACAGATTTCAGGGCGCACATGGAAGGCACTGCCTTGGTTTGGAGTCCACGTAACAATGATATTTCCTTTGGTGTGGTTGGTCACACAGAGAGAAAGAGATTTGTATGGTGGCATGCAGCATCCAAAATCATACTCCCTGGGGCTGACACTAACATGAGCAGGAAACAAGTCCAGGTCGCTGCTTACACCATCGTAGAAATATTCAGCCATGGCATTGGGTTCAAAGTATTCCTTGGGCGGCTGGTCCTCAGAAATCTACGGGATGGAAATATCTCAGTGTGAGTAGGGAAAGTGTGCCTGTGGGAGACACCAGGTGCTGATTGCCTTCATGAGCAAGAGGGCATGCAAGATGCACTTCAGCAAGAGTTCCTAGGACAGCTCAAAGTCTAGCCTTCAAGGAGGATTCTGTTTGTAAGCCCTGAAACTAAAGAGGAAGCAAAAAATGGCCCCATGATTGAGTTAAAGCCAGAAAGAAGCTGAGCTAGGGTAAAAGCCAGCTAACAAAGAGTGTTGGTGTGTACTGGGAACATCAACAGCAGAAAGAAATCAGTCTGGCACTTGCAAGCCCTTCTAGATATGTCTTCTGCACAACAGATAACCCAGCATATATATATACCCAACTCATACCTCAGGGGGCAGCATGAGGGCTCCCTCTTCATCCATCTGCAACTTCCCATTCTTCAGCATTTCACTCAGGATATCAGGGGGGTAGAAGGTCAGTCCCCTCACCATGTTGGTTCGGTACCAGGAGAGGTGTCTTTTCTGAAGGGTGGGTGGCTTAGCTGTGTCTGAATGGCAGGTACCAAAAAAGTCCACATACAGGGGTTCCTGAGAAAACACAAGACAGGATAATAGGAAATAAACTGTCACGTGATTGCTTTGAGAGTTTCACCATACCAATATCTCACTTCCAAAACCATGCTGGGACAGGCTTAGCATCTGCAGTTTTAGGCTGCCATTTACTTTATGTCTCAATGTGAGACAAGAACTTTCTTAAAACTGGAGTTAATATTGAAGGCACTCAGTGCACAGCCATGCAGCTAAAGTTAGGAGAGAGATCTAAACAAGAGCCACAGGGGATGCACCTCACCCTATCCGCAGGCATTACTGACTGTCCACATCCTATTGCTGATAGGAACCTGCACCATGGGGATTCTGCTTAACAAGAGTCCAGGCCCTGCACTTGGGTCACAAAAACCCCAGGCAGCATTACAAGTTTGGGGCAGAGTGGTTGGAAATCTGTTCATCAGAAAAGCACCCATGGGTGATGGCTGACAACCGCTGAACATGAGCCAGTGTGTGCCTGGATGGCCAAGAAGGTCAAGGGCATCCTGGCTTGTATCAAAAACAGTGCGGCAAGCAGGACCAGGGCAGTGATTGTCCTCCTGTACTCAGCAGTTGTGAGACTGTGTCTCGACTACTATGTTCAGTTTTGCTCCCCTCAGTACAAACAACATTGAGGAGCTGAAGTGTGTCCAGAGAAGGGCAATGAAGCTGGTGTGGGGTCTGGAGCACAAGTCTTGTGAGGAATGGCAGAGGGGAAAAAAAAGGCTCAGGGGAATTTTATTGCTCTCTACAACTACCTGAAAGGAGGGTGTACCTCGGTAGGGGCTGTTCTCATCTCCCAGGTAAGAAGTGATAGGACAAGAGGAAATGACCTCAGGTAGTGTTTGGGCAGTGGTTAGATTGGATAATGGGAAAAATTTGTTCACCAAAATGGTTGTCACCCCGGGCTGCCCAGGGATGTAGTTGAATCATGATCCCTGGAGGTATTTAAAAGACATGCAGATGTGGCATTTGGGGACATGGTTAGCGGTGTACTTGGCAGTGCTGGGTTAATGGTTGGACTCAATGATCTTAGAGGTCTTTTCCAATCTTAACAATTATATGATAGCTAACAATGAAAATGCAGTGGGAAGAGATTTGCAGGGACTGCTCAGACAGGCCAGTGCTGTTGGATTACACTGAAGGTGCCTCTAAAGTACCACAGCAATGAAACTACCCTTTGCCTCCCATACCTGGTGGTGGACAAGGCACGTGACTCTGCGGTGGTAGTTCATGGGGTGAGTAGGTCGGAAGGTCACCTTCAGTGTTAGTGTTGTTGTGCCCTCCAAGACTCCACAGGGGCGATCCAAGGAGAAGACGCTCCCCTTGCAATCGATATCAAACTGATAATAGGCTGGGACATCCGACATGTTGCTGATTTTCAGTGTCCGCATCAAGCTTTCTCCAAGATTGATCCAGTCAAAGTCCACAGAATGCTGGAGCAGGGACACGGAAGGACCTAGCACAACATGCAAGATAAGATCCTGGACCTGTCATAGCTGTTTCTTCCAACATGTCACAAGACACTGCCGCACTTAACTGATATTCCCAAACAGATTAAACTCTTGAGCAAACCTACTGGTCCTAGCAAACAGTTAGACATTCACTTAAAACAGTCAAGCAAGTATAAAGCCCAAACCGTGCACCAGGGACAGCCAGATCTCAGCAGGAGTTTAGTCTGTGACTTCAGGCTATGATAACTTCAAGTCCTTCCCCAAGCACTAACCTCTTCCCTCCAGAGAAGCTGACAGCAAGAAATGAGAAAGGCTTTGGTACCTTTACATGAGCCAACCACTTTCAGAACAGTCTTCAAGTGGCATCCAGCAGATGTGATAGTGAAATAGTCAGTACTGTGCTCTCCTACTACTTCGGGCTGAAACCGTACGCACAAGACCAGCTTCCCTTTGGCAGGGACAACATCACTGGACACATTACAGGAGAAAACATAACCACAAAGCAGAGGGTCTTCTGCTCGTTCTATTGTACATGGTGCATCAACCTACAAGTAGAAAAGAAACAGGTTAACAAAGGAGCCAACATGAGCCAGGATGGCTCTGAATGAAGGACACTAATCAGGTAAGAACTGCAGTTTTCAGCAGTGCTGAACACCACCAAGAACACCAAGGCCACCATGGAACCACTGTGCAGCAAACCTCTGTCATTTTGTTCTGATGGAGAACGAGTGGCAACTCAAGCAACTCAAACTCCCTCAACATGCTCAGAAATCAGCAAGCTGCAGCAAAACTCCCAGTGATCTCAGGGGTTGGAGTGCCCCTCCTGGTAGGTGGAAAGATGGCTCAAGGTGTCCCTAGGGGCCAAAATAGCATAAATGACTGGTGTGACCAGGGGAACATGCAGGCAGGTAACTTATTTCCCTCTATCCACAGTTCCACCTTGTTTATGGGTCTTCTTTTCCCAAAAAAACAAAGCTGGTGCTCTGACACCTTACTCAAGACCCTTTAAAAAACTGTCCTGATCCTTGCCTGGCAATGCTGAGCACCCCTGCAGTGTGAATAATAACAGTACAAAAATGAGTGTGTCTTTTCCACTCCCAAGCTGCAGGGCCTGTGGAGGAGTCAGCACTGCTGTCATCTATGTCAGCAGTCTCTGAGTACATCCATCACTTAAGAGGCTGGGAAGGGCTGAGCTGGCACAGGTAACAAGGTGCTCAAATCCATTTGACTTTTTGAACAATTCACTGGGCTGCATTCCCCAGGGGGCAGTGGAAGATCCACCAGTTGCCTGGGACACACACACACACACACACACACACACACCAATTTGAGACTGACACAATTGCCACACAGGATTGATGGACTTGTCCAGGGTGGGCAGGAGAGCTGCAGGGTGCAAAGGACATGGTGATCTGGACCAAGCACAGAAGGGAAGAAGGGGGAAACTGCAATACCACACTGCGAAGGGCTAAGTTGCTAGCAATGTAGCTGGGAGGCAAGGGTGAATGGCATGGCTGGTAGAGGAAGGCTCATCACCTCTGCTTCATTCACATTCACACTTAAGTTATTTTTGCAGCATTAAGGGAGACAAGACCACATATCCCAGGGAAATGTGTCAGCTTGCCAGCTTCTCACAAGACGTCAATCTCCCTCTCCCCATACCACAGACATGTTGAAGATTTCCACAGACTTCTCCACAGCTGTCCCCACTGGTACTGATCCAAAACACAGGACATCCTGAAACTTTTCAGGCTGTACACCTTCAGACTTCTTTCCTGTCACACTCACACACAGGCAGGGGTATTTGGCTGTTAAAGAGAACAGTATACTGGATTAGGAAAGACAGGTGGAACCTTTCTACTCTTGAATATTCAACACTCAACTGGACAAGGTCTGAAGAACCTCAGATAACTCTGAAGTTTGATCAAAGTTGGCCCTGCTTTGAACCAAACAAACTCCCTTCTAGCCTTAATTTACTTAACTCACAATCACATTTTTTGTTTGTCAGTGGCCATACAAGTCACTTCAGGCATGGACTTGCTAATGAAATCATTGCTTATTTTAGCTTGCATCCAGAAAGCTTTAGAAATTTCCCTCTGCTTCTCTGTCTAGCAGGGACAAACAGGAGACACTGAGTGCAGACAAAGCCAGGAGTTTGTGGAGGCTTTTTCCAGTGAATTCCTCTCACTTCCCCTCTGTCAACTCAAACAGGCCTTAGGAATGCTGTTTTGGCCAAAGCATACCACAGGGCATATTGGACCCTCTGTCTCTTCAGATAACACTTCCCAACTGGCAAAAGTACACTAGAGAGTTCCACAGGCCACTTTCAAACTGTGATCTTCACTTGCTCATCACTGGGTTGAGCCAAGTGTGGCAGAGCCTCAGAGTGCAGCCCCTCCATGTATCCCTGTGGAATGCTATTCTAGAGTTAGGGTTAATACACATTTCTTTGAGTGTTAAATGCAAGGAAGACTCACCCAGGGCTTTTAGCATGATTGTCCTTTTTTGTTTCACTTCACCTCCAAACCAGCACGTTGCTGATGCATAATGCACCCCAGCCACCTCGGGCTTGAAGATCACCTTGACCAAGCACTTAGCACCTGGGTTGAGTGTGCCACACTCAGGATTCATGAAGAAAGGACTTGATGTCTCCCAGGAAAAGATGCTAGTGAGATCACTAGGAAATAGAGATACATTTTAGGCAGATCAATGGATCATTTGTTGCCTGTGCAATCATGCATAGGATGGGCCTTTCCCAATAGGTTATTCAGTTAGGATGTGAAGCAACCAGTGCTGAATGGAAGAATCCCAAATTCAGCTGGACAAATATGTGATGCTGTGAAGAAATTTGTCTCTAGTCTCGGCTCTGTTCACACTTTAAAGAATCTTAGTTATTACAGCTAAGAACTTTATTAATGACCATAAGATGATAGCAAGCAAATCAGTTCCACAATTAAATATTTGCTTTTCTTGTATCTAAATTTGCAACTATTTAATTTAAATGACTGTTTGTTCCTCTGTTATATGCTCAGGTGAGAAAAGAGGATTGAGCCATTTCCCTAACACCTTATTCAATTTTCCAGAACCCCCTTCACTTGTTTGATTTCTGCAAAGAACATGATATGCCATCAGCTTTTACTATTTTATTGATCTAAGCTGTGTGCTGCTTACCATCCTTATCCTCCAACATCCTGGGCCTATCACTTGTAGCAAATTATTTCTTCAAGTGGAGACTGAGACACTTGAAATGGCTGGAATCACTTGATTGGAAGTACACCTCCTCCTTGCCTGGGAACTTCACTGCAATCCTTTCTACTGTCCTTCCTCATTAAAACAGGACAAACCTTGGTAACTGGGAGCATCCTTGCTCCTACATGACTAAAATGTTTCCAGCTGGTAGCTCATCTCAAAGGTTGCTTTTCGTTAAACAGAAGCCCAGGCCTTTGCAGTGAATGTGGGATGTTCTGTGCTTGTCCCCACCTAGTTCCTGTGCACGAATGGCTCTTAGCATATGCTGGCAACAAACAGATGTGAGATGCTGAGATGTGCCCACAATGACCTGTACTACCATTCTGCTGCCTTTTCTGCCAAGACCTCAGGGAAAGCAGAGTTGCCTGTTGTTAAGGCAGCCAACAGAACTAATAACCACTGGAATGAGCTGCATTCACTAAAGAGTCCAAGAAAGTGGCAAA
The DNA here is from genome assembly GCF_027477595.1 of Haemorhous mexicanus. Lineage (NCBI taxonomy): Eukaryota > Metazoa > Chordata > Aves > Passeriformes > Fringillidae > Haemorhous > Haemorhous mexicanus. The sequence goes on from NC_082348.1 coordinate 15,633,421, forward strand.
ATACCTGAGAAAACAGAAAGAGTGTCTGCTTAGCCACCTCTCACTCACCCAACATTGCGCACAGGAAACGCCGCCTCCGTAGCACTGTGGGTAGCACAGACAGGCAGCTGGACAGCAGCCGGCATGGACAGACAGAAGCGTGGAAGCAGAGCATGCAGGGTAACAGAGAACTCACCCTCAGCTTTCATAAAGAGGATGTTGTCTTCATAATCCCTCTGCACAGAAAAGCAAAGGGAGACAGCAGTTAGATGGATTCCACCTTGCAGGTGCTGCAGCTCCGCCCATGAATACCTGTCACTTTCACCACTGCAAGTGTCAGGGGAAAAAATGCTGGCAACAGAGGCACCACTGGAGGCCTCTATGCAGGACAGAGAGCATACGAATCACTCAGAAAAGGCAGGCAGTGTGGAAGGTACTCAGGCATACTCCTCTGTCAGGGAACACCCAAATACTCCCATGAAGAGCAGTTGAAGGCCACATTGGTTTCACCCGGTTTGTTTCAATGCAGATGGATTTCTTTCAGTATTTTCAAGATCCCAGTTCAGCTGAACTGAAGCATGTGCAGCTTTTCTTTGAGCTCCATGAGCACAGAAGTATCAGTCTTCAATTAAATGCTTTGTCAGCTAGAGATCCAAGCAGATAACACACAACTTAAAGATGCAGCATTGACAGCACTGTATAGAAATAGCCTCAGGACATCTGCTAACAAGCCAAGATAGAAGGAATTGAAAGATATGTGTTTTCTATGCTTCCCATTTGTCACCCTCCTGAGTAACACTTATACAGGTAAGGAGAGACCTTGGACACTGCAGCACACACTGTTTTTGCTCTCTCTAAGAAAGGCAGCCTCCTGTTTTAGGGATTGATGTGCTGCAGACAAACTATTCACTGAAAATGGAACAAGGCCAGCAGCTTATTTCATAAAGGGAACACTGAACAGTCATCAGAAAATCATGATACTAAGAGAGCAGGGTACTGGGAACCTGTCCAGTGACCATGCTCTATGGCTAGGACAGAGGAACACATCAAAGACACACAGCTATCGACAAGAGCCAGAGATCAACACTCAGAGCCAAGACAGACACTACAAACAACCCGAAAAATAAGAAAAGGGTCTGGATTAAAAAAATCGTTGCTGTTTAAAATAAAGCTTACAGAAACACCCTCCATCCAAAAGAAGGGCGGCCCCTTACATATCCCGTCGAAAACTGGTAGCCCTTGAATGTAGAGGCTTTGGAATCTCCTGTAGGAAGGCAGAAAGTGAGCCCCTCAACCCACGGTTCTGCACTAAAACCACCCAGACGTGTTTCCTTGGGATCAAACCAGGTGTGGACAGTTTAAGCACTTAACCGTACTGAGTTGAAAAGCAGAAGTAGTACATGAAAAACTGGGAATAATACTTTTTGTGAGGATTCCTCTCATAACTACTGGCAAACTCTGCAGAGAAGTCAGGGATTAGGGCTCCCTCAGGTAATGAAAATCTGGAGAGATCAGAAAGGCCATTCTGCCCACACCTTCTAGGCTGGAATTTCCCCAAGGACTCATGCATTCAAGTGAAAACAAATCAAGAAGGACAAGAGAGGCAGAGGCCCACTGCAGTCCCCCAGAATGCAGCCTGAGCACTGAGGGTTGTTGTGATTTTGCTGCTTTACCTTTTCACTGGGCCGGAAAACGATGGGCAGAGCTACAGACATCCCGGGGCTCAGAGTAATCGGCTGCGGGAAAACAGTGAGGAAGAATGGCGTGGAAGGAGCTCTAGAAAACAAAATAAAAACAAGAGATTTTGTCTGTGGGTGGGCAGCTGAAGTTAGCAGAAAAGAGAATAAATAACCAACACCTCCAGACCGCACAATTTAGAAGCACTTTACACACTGGACCCCAAGGGTTCTCTGGCAGCAAAATAGTAGAGAGGGACAGAACCCAGGTGTCCTGAAAACCTATTCCCAGCTCAAAGCACCTACCCCTACCTTGAACAATGTTTTATGTTTTCAGGACGTGCGGTATGAGCACACCATATAGGGCAGACACATTTGAGTTTCAGAGCAGGGGGGGTCACAGGGACTGCTGGAATGGCTCAGCACCCACAGGCACTCTGGGAGCAATGGTTTTAGGTCACACGAGTGACTGGCTGGCATACATCCACAATTAAAATCTCACTAGACTGGAAATGCCTCACAGACAGAAGTATCAGCAAAACAGAATTTAAAACAAGGCATTTCAATTAAAAGACTTCTGCCAGGAACAAGGCCTGTGTTTCTGAATTAGCAGGTTTCTGTCCTGCTACATAAGGGTGCACCCATTGTCTCCAGCACAGCACTCAAGGGGAGAGAGGGGTGGTGAATCTGAGAAAAGGTGCAGATGTGACTGATACAGCAGGAGTAAGGATGCAGAGAGAGTGTAAGGAGTACAAAGGACAAACAAACTTCCCACACACCTGTAACTCAGCTTCTGGGCTTTCCCATGAACATTTTTCAAGGTCAGGTGTTTGATCACCTCTTTTCCAAGTTTCCAGTCATGCCAACTGAGTGTTTCAGGCACCTCAATGCCCCAGAATATGACTTTCTTCTTCTTTGCCTCTCTTGAAGACACCTTAGGGAGTAGCAGCTTGGGAGGAAGGGAGGAGAAATCACTCAAACAAACAGCCCTTTCTCTACGCTAAGGGTTTCTGACTCTGGCAACGGATGAGAGGAGCCACCCCGCGGCAAAACTCCAGGAGTCTCCAAAAGCCCTGCTCCGGGGTCCAGAGAGGACACCTCCTGGCCACAGCCCAAACAGCAGATACTAAAAAGTGTGATGAAGGGCGGTTTTTTTGTTTCTCCTCTCCCTGCCTACCACATAATCCCCCCAAGTCAGTAGCACTCTTTGCTCCTCCGCTCACCTTCCTGTCATAGCCACTCTTCCGAAAAGAGTCAGAGTTTTGGGGCTCGTCATGCACTTGTGCAAGCATCTGAGAAACAAGAGGGGAAAGTCCTCACACGCGCTGCTCCTGCACCCACAAAGCCTTTGCTGCCAAGAGCCCGGTATTCCCAGCCACCGACGCCGCTGCTCAGGCTCCTGGTGGCGCTGAGCCCCCTCCCCGGCGGGCGCAGCCCGCTCCGGAGCGCACGGCTGTCCCCATGGCCCGTGGGTCACAGCCCGGCCCCTGCGTAAGGGCTCTCCCTGGCGCTGGCTAGCACAGCCCTGCCCACTATCGGCCCACAGAGCACCGTACAGCAAAGCTGTGCTCTGCGGCCTGCCCTAGCTCCATCGAGCCCCGTGTGGATGAGTGCGGCAGGACCCCGCTCCCCACAGCGAGCACCTGCCCAGCTCCCTGGGGCATGGCCCGCTCCATCATGACCCCGTTTGCCCCCGGAGCGGAGCAGAAGCCCGGGCCCCGAGTCACCACCGCCCCCGGGCCAGGCCGACACCCTCGATCCCAGCCCGGCTCCCTAAAGCACCGGGAGCCCGGGGCACCTCTGTGCCGGTCCCGGTGCCGGTGCCGACCGCTCAGCGCCGTGCGGGCCGGCCGCGTTGCCATGGAGACCGGACGCGGTTGCAGCGGCTCCCGGAGAGACGACGGCGGCCGGCTCGGGTCAATCCGCTCGGGCAGCGGCGGCCGCCAGGGGGCGGCGGAGGGACGCGCAGGGACGGGGACAGGGACCGGGAGCGGGGTAGGGAGAGGGCGAGGGCAGGCGGGGTCGGGAGAGCGCGGAGGGGTGAAGGAGGCCGTGAGGGGTTCTCAGGGGTGCAGGGAGGAGATAGAGATCAAGGGCAGATGGGACGTTGAGGGCAAGGAGATGGAGGAGGGCGGGTGGAAGAGGGAGGGGTGCAGGGGTGCAGGAGAGAGCATGGGGTGAGAGGTGCTGAGGATGAGTGCGGGGGGGTTGGCAGCATAAAGCTGAGCCAGCAAAGAGGGGCCGTGAAGTCCGTGAGTGCATCGGGTGGATGAGTGGGGACAGTGCGGGGATTGCTGGATGGCAAGGGATCACAGGCTGCAGCAGGCTGGAGGGTGCTCTCATAGGGATGTAGTGACACCTTAATGGGGCCAGGTCACCCTAAGTTCCTTGGAGCATTGGTGACACAAGTAACAAGTTGTTATCATTGCCAAAAGTAGTTATGGGGCCATGACCAGCAAAGGCACAGTGGGTGGGGAGCCCTGGCTGCATGAGCCCACCAGGTGTCATTCTCATGGGGCACCACCACCACCATGGGACAGTCCTGCATCTTCCCAGTGCCCTGCATGACCTTCAAGGAGACAGGGCCTTCACTTTTCCAGCGGGGAGAGACAGATAGTGCCTCCAGGGTGCGCAGGCAGCTCTGTGGTGGAGAGTGGGGCTGGCCGCATCAAACCGCACAGGGAGGGTGCCCGGCAGAGGCAGGAAGGAGATGCAGCTTTAATGGCATTTGTCAGTGTTTACAAATGAGTCATCCAGCTAAGCAACCCAGCTGTAAATCAGCACTCTAACTCTTCCAGCATCAGTTGTGTCCCCTCCTTTGTCCCCCTAGCTCTGGACGAGTGCCTGGCTCCTCCAGAAACAACCTCATAAATAACAGCAACAAAACAAACCCTCCTGCAGCCACGGTGGGCCTGAGTGCAGCAGGCGCGAGATGAACGCCTCCCATCCATCACTTTAATGATTGTACTCTGCAAATTAAACCTGTCACGGCCCATCAAGGTGAACGTTTTAAGCCTGTGACATGCCTTCAGCTCCCCTCCTCCTCCCTGGCACTTTTGTTGCTTTCCTTCTTGCCTTTTTCTCTCTGCCTCTACCATTCCTGTCCCCCCATTTCAGCCCTGCTCCAGGGTGTGGTACTCCCTGCGGTCTCCTGCCGAGCCAGGTTGCACATCAGGTGACAGATGTCTTTGGCCCTGATGCTCCTGCAGCCACAGGCTGGCAAGTGCCAGCATTTCTGTGCCCAGTCCTGTGTTTTTGCTGGGAGCTGGCACAGCTCTCCTGGAGCAATGGCTCTCCTCGTCTGTTGTCTCCACATGGCAATGGCAGGGAATTGGGTACCATCCTTCCATGCTTCCCCATCCCTTCCTCCTTTCCTTGTATTTCCCCCCCTACACCACATTTATTTCTCTCTTGCCCCACGTTACACCACCTACAGCAGGCTGCTGGCACCTGCTGCTACCCCAGCTCATACCTACTCCCTTGGAGCAAGGGTGCAGCCTCCAAGAACCAGAGGTGCCCACAGGGCAATTCCAGGGGTCTGGACACCTGCATGTCTTGAGATGGACTTCCTGGGGAGAGGGAACCTGGGCAGTGAGGATGCCATGTGCCCAGGGGGAAACTTCTGAGCTGCCAGCAGCCACTGTGGGTCCCCCGCACAGGACCGTCATCCATCCGCCTGTCCGTCTCCATGCTCCTCTCTCCTGTCACCTGCTTCCCCTGCCCACCCCTCTGTCCCAAAACCATGGCATCTGTCCCCCTGCCCAGGGTGCTGCCCCCCAGACACTGACAGGCTTTTCCCAGCCTTGAGATGTGTGACAGCCGCCCTCCAATGCTGACCTGTCCCTTTGTCACTGACTGACTGCCAGAGATGTCCAGGATTCCACAGGGGCTGCTGTGCTTCAGCAATTCCCACCCCCACCACAAGCCCAGGGGCAGACAGCCCTCCCTGCCACGCTCAGGCAGAGACAGGGAGAGGAGAGGACAGCAGGGTGTGGGACAGGAGGGACATCATGGTCTGTCTGGGAATGGGTCACCCAGCCCGGCCCAGCCTGCTCCACTCCAGCAGCTCCTGGTGCACTGCAGTGGTGAAGCAGGGCTGCCTCCACAGCCATCTCAGCAGCCCAAGGGGAGTCCCAGTAAGGCACAGGAAGCATGGGAGATCTATAGGGCCTTCCAGGACTCTCCAGCATCCTGTGAGGACATGGGCAGCCTGCTTACTTACATGGAGTCAGTGCTTAACCCTAGTGTTTCTAGGGAAGTGGTAGAGGGTGTCTGTCACCATCCTGCTGCCAAGGGTTGATTTCAGCCCATGAAATGAGTGAGTGAGCAAGATCCCATAAGCATAACGAAAGAAGCCCGGAGAAGAACTTAGAGAGGTTAAGCATCAAGATGGGGAAAGGGGAGCTCACCACAGCACTGAGCCTTCACAGCCTGAGCACTTTCCTGTCTCACTTCCCCCCGTTTATTTGGGACAATGCCACACCAATGCAAACAGGCTAATTGCAGCATGGAAAACAGCATCAGCTTTGCTTCCCAGGACAGTTTTCCCTGCAAAGCACAGACCCTACCAGGGATGTACTGGTGCAGGAGGAGGCAAGGCAGGCTGGCATGCAACCTGGCCATCCTTCCCAGCCCTTCAAGAGGAAGGACAAGCCGGCACCACACTGGATGTGCTGCTCCAAGTGCTGTCAGATCTGTAGGGAAGTGGCAGTGCAGTCAAAGAAGGGTCTGGGTCTCCCTCTTCCAGCTGTGCTAGCAGGCTGCCAGCTAGCACAGTTTGCTCTCCCCACCTTTTTCCCCAGAGACTTGGTAGGACAGCACAGTAGCATGACAGGGGATTTTCCTGTCCCCTAAGGAAAAGCACAGGCATCCAGATAACAGCTTTATAGGGGAGGGATCTGGGGACTCCTCCAGATACACACAGAGGAATAATTACAAGTTAAATAGGATCCAAACACACATAAGTTAAAGGGTGGCAGGTGCCCTGCAGCCCCCTGCTCCTTCCAGGCACAGTCTGTGTCTGCCAGCAAAGAGAACCCCCACAACACAGCCTGGCCCCTCTCCCCAGCTGGTTCCATTTGCCTTTCACAACACAGAGCCAATCTTCCTCTCTGTGGTGCCCATCTCGTCCTCCTCCTCCTCTTCCTCGCCCCCCGAGCAAGACGAGTCCGGGCCATAGCTCAGCTCGGCGGCGCTGCAGTGCAGGAAGCCCGCGTCAGGGCTGTGCCCCATGAACTCGGGGCTTTCGGCAGCTTGTCCCTGGGGCTCGCTGGGCAGCAGCTTCTCACAGGTTTTGCTGAGCCCTCGTTTCTTCTCAGCCTCCACCTGAGCCCCCTGCTCCTTGGCCTTGCGACTCCGCTTCCACTTCATGCGGCGGTTCTGGAACCAGATCTTCACCTGCCAAGGGAAAGCCCCAGGGGAGAGGATGTACCCTGCTGCATCCTGTCCCCACTCACCCCCTCACCTTCCCTGCATGGAGGGTCCCCCCAAAACCTCTTCATTATGGGGCATCCCATGGTGCTACAGGTAAGTACAAAGAGGCTAAGGTTGTAATGGGGAGAGGAATAATGGGGGCTGCTGCCTTCCCCCCTTCCAGCCAAGGATATGCACAGGGATGTTTTCATATTAGCTCCACAAAAAGAGTCCTCCCACAGCATGATGAAGGATGGGAAGGCTCTGAAACCCAAGTTGTGGGTGCCAGGTAAAAAGAGGAGCAGTATTTCTGGGGTGCCCTTCACAAGAGAACAGCCTGAAGCCCACCAGGCAGGTCTCTGCAGGAGATGCCCTGAAGGGGCACTGATGGGAGCAGTGGGATGTGGGGCTGATGGCATTAGCATTGCCCATGACCTTGCCTTGCCCCCATGGTAGCTCCATGGTGCTATGCTCCCTCCCCCAGGCCAAGGTACCTGTGTCTCAGTGAGCATCAGCGACGTGGCCACCTCAAAACGCTTGGGTCTGGACAGATACTTGTTGAGCTTGAACTGGTTCTCCAGCTCCAGGAGCTGCTGGCTGGTGAATGCTGTGCGGGGCCGACGGCACTTCCCCATCAAACCAGACTGCGGGGCAGCTGTAGAGCAGACAGTGGGTGGGGGTCAGGGGACAGCAGACTGGCAGGCGGACAACCCCTCAGCAAACCCAGGATGAGGAGGAAGGTGAATGTCTCCACCATCTCCCACCCCAATAATGGCTTTATTGCCTGATAGAAACCAGTGAGATATGTTATCAGGCCTCGGTGTACAACTGGGATCGGTGCTGAGACTGAAATTAATTCTCTTTTTTTATTGCTGGGCCTCACAGGTGGCAGCTCAACGGCCAAGGGCTGTGCTGGGGCTGCCCGTGAGCGCCGCTATCTCGCCTGCAGCCCTTGAAGGCAGAGCGGCACTGAACCAGGAGGCAGCAGAACAAAGGGACCTTTGAGAGTCCAGCATGGGGTGGCTGCCGCACTCTGTTTGATCCTTGCTTATCTCCCCTCCACTGCCTTTATTGTCCCCCTGGGGTTCAGCTTTTACTGCTTCTCCCAGCACCACAGCGGCAATCCCAGGGGTTTGCAGCTGGGAATAAAATGCTGGAGCAGCAGGGAGGGGCGTGGAGGAGAATGGGGGGAGGTGGTGGTGGTGGTGGTGGGCACTAATGCAAAAGGATCTTGGCATATCCCTGCTGACACATCTTGGGCAACAAGATCCTGGAGCATCCTGGCCTCAAAAGTGTGCCTTGCTTGGCAAGGGCCACTCCAACTCACCCCCTTTGCTGGGCATGGGGCACCATTCATGTTATCTCCCCCAGATCCCCTGATTCCAGATTTGATCCCAACCTGCCCATCTCCCGAGGTGTCCACAGAGCCCTTCACAAACACAGCGATGACACATGAGGCAGGAATTTATGAAAGAGCTATTAACTGATCACAACAGAGGTTTGATCCCAAGTATCTGGATGCTGGGTCAAACAGATAGAATACAGGCTGGACTAGGGCTGTGCAAATGCCTCATGGGAGCAGGATAGACACAACTCCTCCTTCTCCCTGTAGCCCCTCAGTGCCAGGAGAGACAGTCTGCGGGACCCACCTTGTAGCCACTGGCCAGTTAAATGAGGGGCTGACTGAACAGAGGCACACTGTGCCAATGAGTCCAACACACTGGATGCATTATTTTGCATAGGAAACATATTCAAGGCTAAAACTGAATGAGAGGTTCAAAAGTTTTCCAGGAAAAATAGACATGAGAGATGTCTCAGCTCTGCAGAGTTCAGCAGCAATCTGGGCTCTCACTGGCTGTGGTTGCTCGGGCTGTACAAAACCTCCATGGAAACATGGGACCAAACAGGTCTGCAAAGGCTTCCTCTGGCTAAGAAAAGGAGGTGTTATGGGAACTAGCATCTGCAGGGATGGGGCAGCCCAAGCTAACAGCCTTTGCAGCTCCTCGGGGAGGGAAAGGCCAGATCTGCATCAGAGACAACTAGAGGGGAAATTCATTCTGTTGGTGGGGCCACAACACAAAGAAGTCCCAGGCAGTGTCCAGAAGCCCAAGGACACTGGGTCCCTGTGAGCCTCCTTTGCTGACAGAGACAGGAGGGTGGCTGGAGCATCTGGAGCCCCAGAATCCTTCCCTGCAACAAGGCTGCACTGTGCAGTTTGGCTGTACCAGGTCAGGGAAGGGCCCCTCTGAGCTGTTCCTGTTTCTGAGCATGGTCTCCAGAGAATGTTTTGGGGAAAGAGAAGGGAAAAGGTTGTGCCCTCTCAGCATCCAATAATCCAGGAATTCTGTCTTTCTGGAGCTGGAGGGTCCAGGACTGAAGAGATATCATATTCCCATCTGAATTCCCCGCTCCAAAGCAGAGATCCCAGGGGTCAGCTCCGAGGGCATTGTGTCCTGGCTCCAGAGAGCACAGAAATCCTTCATATCAACCTGAAAGGCTCCTCTGTGCCTCCTCTAGCAAGGTCATATGTGACCAGACTAAAACTAGATGCAGGAAGAGTAGAGGCACAGAAGCACCTCACAGAAGAATCTCAATCCTAAAAGCAATGCAAGTTTGGTCTGACCAGCTTCAGAGGAGCCTGGAAGGCAGCCTGCTTTGACAACACCCTCTCAAGAGACTCACCTTTCCCCAGGTGAGCTGCTGAGGACTGCTTGGTCTAGCAGGGAAAAGAAGAACAGAAAGTTTGTCCAAAAGTCAAATAAATCCAAAAAGGATATAGCCCAAAAAAACTACCAATCCAGAGGACTGATTTCTGGAGCATGCTCCTGCTGCCAGCCCTGATTTTTCCTTCTCATTGTCCAATTCAGTTTCAGGGCAGAGTGCCCATTACAAATACTGTACAGAGCCTGACTTCCTTCCTCACCCTGCCTCCTGCCCCAATGCTGACAAAAAAACCCCCAAACCCAATCCTCAAACCCCTCTGTGGTGCTGTCATACAGTTTGAGCCACCACCAGTCCAGGGTCCAGCCTACAGAGTCAGGCTGGCCACCTAATCTGTGACCTCCTCAGACAACATACCCTTCAGCAGCTATAATTATCCATCACCATTGCTCCCCACTGTGACTTGTTCAAGATTTGGCCTCCACACCAGATTGAGAAAGCCCAAGGCAATACAGCTGACCTTCAGCCACCCACAGCAGCAGGTTTTCATTGACATGAATGATCAACATCTCTGGCATCAGCTCTGCTGTTACCTTTCCCAAAGGGCTCTAGTTCTTTTGTGTGGAGAGAGTATGGCAGAAGAGGATCTGCAGATTCCCACTGGGAAAAGAAAAAAGGAAGGAGGTAGAAGCTGAGACTGCCAGCATGCTCTGCTGAGTCCTATCCCTCCCTGTCCTGTGGCAGGCTGCCACATGGACAAAAAGTCCTCCCAAGGGGTGCACAGCAAGCATGCCTCCCAGGGCTTACCTTCTCCACTCATCAAGCCATGAACCCATCCCTATCACAATCAGCATCTCAGAAAGTATTACCCTTTAGGAAGGCTCTCCATCTTATCCAGCTCCTATCAGAAGACCAGTGACTGCCCCAGTGTCACACCTTTGCTTGCCAAAGGATTTATTTTCTGCTCAGCCATCTCCTCCAGTACTCCATCCAGGACCAGAGCTTGTCTCAACATCCCTTCAGCCTGGCAGGGCTTGGACCCCTGATGGGTGCCTGGCATCTGGCTGCAGTATCAGTAAATAAACTGCCTGGCCTGGGGCCAGGAATGCCCTCTGAGTCTGAGGCCAGGAGCTCTGCAAGGCAGCTGCCTCCTGGATAATTAGATAAAGCTTATAAAGAATTGTTGGTTTATTTGATACAGTTCCGCCTACTTGATAACAGGGGTAATCCTAGGTTGATATTAACTCACTTGTTTTTAATTTGGTTTGTTTAACTATAGTTCACTTCACTTTGTGGTCTGGCAAATAAAGGAGAGGAAATTAACACCCTGACTGCTTTAAGTGTTTCTCTGGATGTCAGAGCTGGAAGTGGGGGAGGTAGTCTCAGCACCAGGGTCATCATCACATGCTTTTTCTGACCTGCCAGCAGCCCTGGCCATTATCAGTGGGGCAGCATGTGTAAGGGCACTTGCTACCTCTGCAAGCCCCTTGCTTGCTCCACTATTGCACCTCAATTGCTGCATGCCAGCTGTTTCCCAGCCCATATTTCCAGCTGACACCAGACCACTGTACACCTGGTAAGCTTTGGAAGGCATTGCTTTTTGAACCAGTTTGATAAGACTTATCCTGCCTGCTCTCCTATCCCAGCACAGCCCATCAGCAAGCTCTCTGCCATCATGGGCAGGATCTGGTCTGGGCTCCAGGCCATCAAGTTAGTGAGTGGGTGATGCAAGGAAGTGGTGTGCCAGGAAAACCATCTAAGCACCAGGTCCCTTGGAGAGGATCCTTTGCTCCTCCTGAGAGTCCACAGCTGCATGTCACTGCTCCCCACTTCTACAGCTCTCAGCTGCAGCGGGTCTCTGCACTGGCTCCCACCACTGCACCACATTTCCACACTGACAAACAAGGCAAATAAATCACAACTCCCAGAAAAACGAATAGGTCTGGCATTCCAGTGCCAAATGCTACCCCTGGATGTTTCAGGAGATGCTCAAAGTCCCAGGATAGGTATCCAGGCTGAGGATAGCAGAACCTGGGCAGGCGGCATCCCTGCTTCCTGCAGCAAGGGCACGCCTGCTCCTGCACCCAGGCCTTGCAGAGCCCTGTGAGTGCGCATTGCAGCAGAGGCAGCCAGGCACCGCATGCGGCTCTGCACAGGCAGCCAGGGAGGGAGGGAGGCACTCACCCTGCCTACAGCAGGGCACTGCTCTCAGCGAGCCCAGCACCCAGGCCAGGCCCTAGGGGCACCAACTGTCTCAGACAGCTTCTCTGGCCTCCTACCTCCCCACACACAGGTGATAGCAGGGAGAACGTGTGCAACAAATACCCACAGAGCTTACAGTTCATAGGCTGTCTTGCTGCTTCCCCTTCCCTGACTGTCCCCAGGAGATCAAACCAGACCACACCTGCAAAACATTGCTATACATGCACCCATAGAAGGAATTTATTCCAGAATTTACTCCTGGAATTCCCTTTAAATAAATCCCAAGGGCAGTCAAACCCTGGAATGATCCATAATATGTCCTAGAAGGCTTTCAGATTCATCTCGTACAGCATCTGTCCACTGCTCCTGGGAGAGTTAAACATGACTGGCACCAGCAGGCTCAACACTTGGACTTGGTCACTCTGGAAACTTCAGCCAGGCAGGTCCGTCCATCTGTCTGTCTAGGCTGTGTGGTGGGACAGGAGCTCCCACAAACTACAGGCTACAGGCAGCCCAGGAGTCCTGTGCCAACAATGGAGGGAAGGCTCCTGCCCAGCCCACCACCCTCCTCAGAGAGATGAGGAAAGGCTGTGGAGGCAGCATCCCTTAGCAGGTGCCCTTTCCTGTCCCTGTCCCTGTCTCTACAGCATGGCCAGCACACCAGGGCAATCTGAGCCCAGACACAGGCACAGCCTGCAGCTGGAGCCAGTCCTGGGAAGTACAAGGAGAAGGCATACTGCAAATGACCCTGATTCCAGAGCTTCAGTGAGCCCACAAGAGCAAGGGCTGGAGACACCCTTGAGAACCCTAAGGTTACCAATGGACAGAAATAAGGATGTGAAGATGGGTAAGGTTCTCTTCTGCACAGAACAAGAACTGCTGAAGTATTTGACGAGACACTGTGGAGAGAAAGAATCTCCACTGCAAAGGGCTCCCTGGAATTGGAAACAAACACCTCTTAGTAAGGACATGGATTGAGGCAGTGGTCATCCTGGTTTTAAAATTTACAGTTTTGGCAGCTTTTGCTGCATCCTTGCCACACCTCCACATGTCTACCCTGCTTTGGGATATCCAGAACCCAGATAAGTAACACTTGGGTCAGAAACTGCTTTTCTTCCCTCTGAACTTCCATAGAAGCCCTGCCCAGTGTTTCCCACAAGACCCTTTGACATTCTGGTCCAGCACATTCTGCAGAACTCCCTTCACAAGTTGTTTTCATGCCAACAATTTGGGATTTGTTTCCTTTTGGTGAGGTTTTGGATACAATCATCTGAAGCTCACATCCTTCTTTTGAAAGGAATGGGGCTGATGTACAAATATCTCTCTGTTATCCCAGCCAGAAGCTGCACTCAGGGCTACAGGATCAGATGCAGTGGAGCATTCCCACTGTGGTGAAATACAACCCTGTATGAAGCTACCAAGATGCTGAGATATACCAACAGACCCAGACCCTCCAAAGATAACACAGAGGCCTCTGCAGAGGAGCAGGAAGATGTAATAAATAATAAAGACTTCTAATTAATCAATATTTATTTTTTCTTGTCTTAGTGACATGTTTGAAGACTGCACATAACCCATAGCACTGGAGGTTTATTCTACACCTCTATATTCACAAATGGAGCTTTCCTAAAATCCAGGGAAAGCCAGGTAAAGGGAGACATCGTGGGGGAAAAACCAGCCTGTTTCCCTTTAACCTGACCAGGAATAGTTTGAGGTAGGAGTAATACATGTGATTTTTCAATTAATTCGCTGTAATTTTTTGCACTGTTATTTACCCAGCCTTTTAAAATTATTATTTTTTTATTTTTGGGAATTTTTTTTACACTCAGCTAACAAATCTAGATACTCTGAGGGGGCTTTATTAAACGGTCACTCTCGGTTTAATGCCTATCTTTTCACTGACCAGCACAGGGCAGGGTCCCGGTCACACTGCCAGGGGTCCAGACTCAACGAGACCAGTGCCTGAAGTCAGCTCTTGTTCCGTCCCTGCCCTGCAGGACCCATCGCAGCAGTGCGGGGCCGGTGCCTGCCCGCAGCCCTGCTGGTGCCCACCAGGAGGGACTGGGGCAGGGCTGGAGCCGAGTAGGCTGTCGGGCCGCCCGGTTCCCGCAGCTGCCGCCAGGAACGAGCTCACCGGCCGCTCATCCCACGAGGCGAGCGGGACCCGGAGCGCCGGCCCAGCCCGGCAAGGGGCCCGATCCGGCCGCGCATCCAGCAGGACTGGGGCGGGTTCGTTCCCAGCCGCGCCGGGAGGGATTTATTCGTTTCCCGGTGCAGGTTTTTGCCGCCGTTTCTTTCTTTTCGTTTCCTTCCCGCCCCGCAGGAGCCCGCGGCGCCGTCCGGGACCGGCAGCCTGGGTAGGCGCGGTCCGGGTCTGCCGCCGGCGGCGCGGGCAGCGCTTTTCGGGGCTCCTGCGGAACACCGGGCCGGCGTAAGGCGAGACTTTGCCCTTCGGATCTGTTCCCCAGGGCCTCACTGCCCTCGGAGGTCTCCGAAGGGTGAGTCATGTCCCCCCCAGCCGTGGGACACCCGACCTCTCCACCCAGCCCTGCCGGGCTAGGAAGCGGGTATGGGCACAGAGAGAGCCGCGCATCGGGGTCAGCCCGGAGGGCTCAACGTCCCCGCGGGCTCCCGACCCGGACCACCGGAGGGCCTCGAAGGGGTGGGGTCGGGAAACCTCAGTCCCGGGCTGTTGGAGGGACCCGCACCTGATGTGCCAGCCGACGCCCCCGGGGTTGAAGGGCCCAGAGCTGTGTTCCGCCTGACGGGAGGGTCGGTCCCCGGGTCACTCACCATTGAAGTCGGAGAGCCTCGGCACCAGCATCCCGGCTCGGATCCAGTGCTCCAGCGGGAAGGAGCCGGCCACGGCCGCCTTCAGATGCTCTGCGCCGGGCGGCGGCAGGTGCGGGATGCCGGTGTAGGCGAACGCGGGGTGCTGGCCCCCCAGGGTCGGGAGCGGGTACACGGCGGGGGGATAGAGGGCCGGCAGGGCGCCGAGCCCGGGGCCAGAGAGATGGAGCAAACCGGGCTTGGGGACGAAGCCGGCCGGGGCGAGGGGCGCAGCGGCCGGGGGCGCCCGCGGTGAGGGGGTGTCGGAGCGCCCGGCGGGGCAGGGGCTCGACGCGGGGCTCCCGGGGCTCAGCCCCGGCGGGGAGGCGCTCCGCGCCGGCTCTTCGGCCAGGAGCGCTTCGATGCGGAAGTTTTGTGACTTCTCCATGGACTTGTGCATGGCCGTGCCCCGTGCGGAGCCGTCGAGCCTTCCGGCGCCCCACCGCTCCCCTGCCAGGGCGCAGCCCGGCCGGCCAGCCCCGGGCGAGCCCCGGCACCGGCGGGCATTCACCCGCGGGGCCGCGCCGCGCTCAGCGGGGCTGCCCTCGAGGGCAGCCCTCCTCTCCACTCCGCCTCCCGGGCACTCGCTCGCCCGACGGCACTGGGGTGGGTTTTAACCCCCTCTCCACCTACCCCAGCTCCCCATTGGCTCCGCTCCGGCCCCCCGCCCTCCCCTCCGGCCGCCCTCCTCCGGCTTCCGCAGCCCCCGGACGCAGCAGTGGGCAAACGCCAGGGCCGGACCCGGGCTACTCTGTCCCATCCCCAGCCCCTCCACAGCCAGAGGTCCCCCCAGTCGCCAGGATCCCCCCAGGCCGCTGAGCCCATCATCCTGATCCAGAGCTCCATGGCAGGGAAGCAGGTCTGTGGTTGCAGCAACTGGAGGAGACATAGAGAGAGGAGATAGACTTCAGCACGTGTAGGCAAATCCCTGCTGGGCTCCAGTGCTGCCCTGGCACCGTGGAGCCCCCAGGCACCTGGAGGGCAGAGTGCTTAGCTGGGAGGGCAGGAGAGGCTCACTCACCAGCAGGCTCCCCTGCATCCTGTGCTCTGGGATCACCACAAGTGCCCAGCTGTGCTGTTTCCCATTGCATTGCTCTGATCCAGGGAGATCAATAGACCTGAGCTGGGCACACAAAGGACCACCGCCTTCCATCACCCATGTCTGTCCAAGATGCAACCCAGGAGGTGCACCAGGCAGATTGTTACTCATTTGCCTGGTCTTACTTTTCCTAGGCAAGACACAGCTTGGAGAATAGCACCTGGGAAGGATAGAGAGGAAAGTTTTGGCTTGTCTGGGAATGGTGGGTAAGCAGGAGCAGAGCTGGTCCAGATCCCCTAGCACAGCCTTCAGGGAGAGGCAAAGTGCATGTGGGTGCTTTAGGAATCTCTGTCATTAAGGGTCTGCACCTGTGTGTCTCTGGTTCCCACTTTTTTGTGTCCTTCTGACACAGTGACACAAACCTCTGATTTTTTGTACCCTCTGATAGGTTCTGCTCTTAGAAAGGGAAGTAAGGCAGCTGCCCTAATTTTGCCCTGCCTAAATGTAATAACGGCTAAAGAAAATCCCTGTCCCTCTATTTCTTGTCCCTTCAGCATTTCCAGCACTGCTCTATTCCCTGAGCAAGAGATGGGTCCACCCCACTGAATCCTGTGTGTCACAGAGGTGATGCCCAGAGAGGAGAAAGGCAGGAGCATATGGGGCCTTCCTCAGTCTTCTCTGCTTTCTCTGCTCAGTAACCCCAGGGACTTCTCTTCCCAGCACCAATAGGGTCTGGTATGTTGCCTGCTGATCTCCCTGCACACCCATCACCCTGCTGAAGGGAGCTGCAAAGGTCCAATGTGTGCAACAACTTCCTCCTTCCATTGCCTGAGCCCAGCACCAAACAGCTCCACTGAGTGGCCCCACGTCCTTCTGTGGGAAGACACACAATATCCCTGTTCTAGATGCCTCCTTGGGAGACTGAAGGGCAGGAATTAGCCCCATGGAAAGCTCAGAGCTGGATTTGCTCGGAAGGGGATTTGGGGTGGATGTCACCCCACAGTGATACACCTGACTTGTCCAGAAGGTACTGAGGGTGGAACAGTGTTCCTTTCCCCCTCAGCTCAGCTGGGCCTGCTGCTCCAACCTGTCTGTCATCAGGGATGCTGTAGAGCTCCCCTCTTCTCCCCCCACTCCATCCCCCTCTGCTTTCCCAGGACACAAGCCAATGTCCCCACAAGCAAAAGGACACCAAGCACTTTCTCCTTCCCCCCATGGGACGTGCCAGCACAGCCAAGCAGCAGGCATAGATGGGACAAGAGTTGGGGAGGAACAGAGCAGACTGACTCCCAAGCACAGGGGGAAGCTGCAAGAAATATCCAGGGAACAAGGAGCACAGTGAAAGTAGGACAAGTGTTCCACTGGAAATCAATAGCCTGCATGGGAAGGGGGGAGCCATCACTTCCTCACCTGAGCCTCAGGACTACTTCAAGGATTGCAATGGTTTGTTAAGTCTGTACAGGGAATGTGCCTTGAGACCTGGAGCAGAGACTGAGTCACAACAGAGAAGTCAGTGCTTCAATCATCCCCATGGGGTAACAGACAGGCAGGTAGGCAGCCCAGGAAAGCCCACGTAACTCCTGGCAAGCCCTGAGACCATTTGTGACAGTACCTAGTGTGTAGCTCAGGCAGTGGGAGCAGGGCTTGAATGAGGGGTCTGGGTCATGGCTCTTAGTCAGAGCCTTCTTGTCCTCATGGAAGTTCCCTACACTACCTAAGGAGGTTTTCCAAAGACAAACAACTCTCCCAAGGATCAGCAGCTCACACTAGTGCCCAATTCACCGATGCCAGGGTGATGCAAGTGCAACCAGCCAAGCTGCAGCTTTTGAATTGCACAAGCAAGAAATCTTTGCTGACAGAGCCATAGAACCTGGCTTATTTCTTTATTTGGAGATACTTGAACAAAGAAATCTAGAGAAATCATGGAGGGATGATGGATGGCAATATTTGGACCAGACCCTGAGACCCTGTAAGAGGGTTGGCCAGGACCACAGCAGCTGGCACACAGCCCATGCCATGCAGGTCAGAGAGATGGCATCCACAGTTGTGTGCAGAAGAGATGGGCTGGGTGGTGGACAGCAGAAGGGGCAGGATGCAAGGCAGTGATAGATGCCAGGGTGCTGATGAGTTCACAGTCTTCAGGGTCATTAATCAGATCAGAGCTGGATTAAGGTGTCCAAGGTCTGATTAGCTTCATTTCCCGCCTCAGGAAGGAGGGAACTCTCTATCCCATCCATCAAATCCTCCAGTGACAGCTCACCTGGTCGCTAACTAAATCAGAGGATTGTAATAAGTGAATGTGACTGTGGCCTGGCCCTTCACCTCTGCCCAGCATCCTTCCTGCACAGGAGGGTGTAAGGCAACCCTGAACATCAGCCACAGGTGGCAGACCCTGATATAACAGCTAGAGAAAGATCTCTAGTTTGAGGGTTCAGGGCACTATGGACAGAAACTCTCCCAGGAAACCACCCAGTTCAGGATGAGGTGGAGTTTGAGGGGATATGTTCCCAGTCAGCATCATCTCGCTCCCAGTCCCCACACAGTTCCTCTGTGCTAAAACCTACCCCATCTGCATCTCCATTTGTCCCCTGCCTGATGAACCTCATGTTCAGTGTGCCCTAAAGGTACCTCCACTTTTAACCACTTAGAGTATTTCTGCCCAGAAATTGCAGACCAGCAAGAGGTCCATGCTGCCCAGGCAGCAGTAAAGTTCCTCAGCTCCCTCACCTCTCTGGGGCAGACCCTGATTATAGCATCCCACGCTGGGCAAGGGGCATCACCAGGAGTGTTCACAGAGCCCAGAGCTTCCTGGGATTCTTTCATTTGCCTAGGTATTTTGGGGGGAATTCTCTGGATGTGCCACAGCTGGACATTCAGAGCTCAGTCCCCCTTCAGTGACCTGAAAGCAGCACTCACAGCAGCACCCCTGCATGTACACATGAACCCTGCAAAGCCTTTTACTGCTGATGGGAAGGTACACAGCTAAAGACCTGGAGCTCTTTACTGTGTCCATAGCTTCCAGTGAATTGACTCCATTGTGACTCCCATCCATGTAAGGTCAAGCACCAGGAATAAAACTAGGACAAACCCCCACAAGGCCACCAGTGATACCCAGCTCTGGTGTACACACCAGTGATACCCAGCTGCTGTGTTTTCAGCAGCTCTAGAGTCCCACAACACTATCAACAGCACTTCACATACTTCCCCAATTTGTTGCCAGCAGTACCTGAGCCCTCAGAAACAAGCCATGGAGATCACAGGTAATATTTGGGACCACAGTTCAGTTTTACAGCCCCACTACTTCCTCAGTATCACCTTGGGAAGCAACGTAATGTCCCTCAGCAAATCCAACTGCCCCAAGATCAAAGCCAAGGATGCCGAGGAAAATCCATACCCTGATAAAAAAATTCCCAACTGGGACCAGACTTCCATTTTCCCAGGATCGAGTCTTCATCCCAGACACAATACCTGACATGACCCATGCTGGGGTGTCTTGATTTTCACCTAACCTTTCATTTTGGACTTTCCTAGATGGACAGTTTAGCACCAGGTCCTTCTGTCAGCTTTGGGTCACCTCCTGCCTTGAGTCAATAGAAATTACCTTTGACACAGAGACTGTGCAGGAATCAGGGCTTAGCCCATCCCAGAGAGATGACAGAAACCCTGATTTCTAACCAGGCCATTTAGGCTTTCAGGTGTTGAAAGAGCTCCCTGTCTGTCTCCAGGATGGCTGTACCTGTTTGCTAAGCATTAACTATTTACCAGGTCACAGCCCCAAGAGCTTTCCACCTTTAGAAATTACTTCTCAGTAAGAAACCCACGGTGTGTCAGCCTTGTTTAAAGCATCTCTGAGGAAGCAGAGATCTCGCTGCTCTGGACCTGGTGCCTCAGGTCATCTTGTGCCATTCTAAAGCCTGTAGCCAGCTAGTGGAGAAATACAGCCTGGAGTCACCACTAATACTGGACACAGGATGTAAGCCTGCTCAGAAGTGTTTTTCTCACTCTTCCCCCATGAGAGAGGCTGTAGGAGCACCCCACTCTCAGCCCCGAGCAGGCAGAGCCCCTGGTAAGAAGTTCAAGGTGCAAGAGCCCCTTTTAGGGGTGTCCCAGGTTTTGTGGGAGCCCTGGCCATTGCCCACAGCAGGATGTTGCCTTTGCCCTGCCCCTTAGAGCCAGGCCACCCGCTATCTCCAGAGTCTGGGAAGCCACAGGAGGCTGCTGGGGAAGGTAAATAAACTGCCAGCCCAGCGATGATTTGTGGCTAAATGAACAGTCTAAGTCACCTGTGAGTGGCTTGGGGCCATTAACCAAGCAGATAATAGGTCTTAATCAGCCCTGCAGTGGTGGGAGCTGAGTCTACCTTGTGTCAGATGTGGCACAGCCAGCTCTGAGGTCCCAGCGTGTTTGGGGGCTGTCCCCTCTGCAGAAACACTGGTAGGGGCATCCACACCACTGCCATGGGAGCAGAGCAGCTGGCTGCAGAAATGCTCTCAGGGCATTCTCACGGGGCTTCTCATCTGTCTTTAGGGGACTCCCCCTGCTCCAGTGGTGATAGAGGACAAATCAGTGAAGCCACCTCCCTGCCTACTTCCAAGGTCCTGTGCTCAGACACTGCCATTCTCTGTCCCTGCCTGGATCCCCTCTCACGTGGATTGGCCTAATCCTACCCACCTCAGGGACTTCCAAGCCAGCCACAGGCTCCTGAGGGTTTCTTCATCCTGCCATATCAGCTGCTCAGTCCAACAGGTGGGGATCTGTCCTGGAATGCAGAAATCCCCGTGCTTCCATCCCCCTGCCCCCTGTACCCAACAGCCACCCTCCCCCCACAGGGAGCCCCAGGTACCAGCCCCCAGAGAAGGGGTTAACAGGCAAAGCAAACACGGCTCAGTCCCTCCCAGACAGGCCTCCTGCAGGGATTTCTGGGCAGCTGTTTATTTAGCCAAGCAATTCCTCAAATAAGCAGCCTCATCTCTGATGGGACATGGCAAGGCTGAGCAGAAAAACGTGTTAACAGCTCCCACTCTGGAGCAAGCCAGCACAGGAAGGCTGGCAGGGCAGGGAGGGTGCCTGCCCCAGCACAAACAGGCAGGGCAGCTCTGGAGTGTCACACCTGATCCCACCACATTGCCAGCACCCCTCAGGACCAGCCATAGGGCTGCAGGGGATGCCCTTGGGCTGTTAGGTTCCCAGGATTCAGCTGTTAGGTTCCCAGGATTCAACTGCAAAAGTACTCAAGTGTGGAGACAGAGGACTTGTCCCCATGTAAACACATGGGGATGGAGCAACAGGGACATATGAGGATGGGGTGACACATCCACACGTGGACTGGAGTGACAGGGACACAGTCAGCTTGGATCTATTTCTTACAAGGACTCAGAGTATAACCACTACATTTCCAGTCCTGTTAGCCTCTGTCCTCTCTGCCACATCTCAGTCTGAAACACCATGAGCACAAAGCACCCTCAGAGATACCTCCTTCATCCTACTGCTCCCAAGTGAGGGAGCAGCACCTTGGCTCATCCTCAGTGTTTGCCCTCACCCCAGGCCTTGTCTTTTGGGGGAGAGACTGAACAAGCCAGCATCATCCATAGCTCAGCATCATCCAGAAAAGCAGGGAAGTGACTGAATGCACTGTGTCCCTCCTGCTGCTTCCCCACGGCCCCACTCCACAGCCCTTGCCTTGCACAGCACTCCAGCACATTGTGTCCAGTGTCACACATCTCTGTGTGACACAGCCAGGGCCACCTTTTCCCTGGCACCAGGGGGATCCCCCAGCTCTGATTTGTCTTGTCACCTCCACAATCTTCTGTTTTGGCTTCACTATGTCTTGTCCCAAAGCCAGAACTGCTGCGTGTTGGGGGACAGAGCCAGGTTTGGGGTTTGGGGTGCAGGAGTGAGGGGGAGGAACACCCTCACACACACCACTTCCCCCCAGAAACACAGCCTCACCTCTTGGCTGTTAATGGCCTTTCCATGGAGTCAGCACCGAACCTGCTCCCGGGATGACAGAATAAATCAGCTGCTCCTCCCAGGACCTTGGGCTCTAATTAATGTCAGCTCATTAACAAGATAACGGCCATTTATTACCCTGTCTCCCTGGCTGCTGATTAACCCTTTCCCGAGGTGGGGGCAGGGGATGGTGATGCCATGGGACAGGAATGGTGGGAGATGGTGAGGTCTCTGCAGTGAGCCCCAGGGACACCAGGGAGGGGGGAGGAGAAGGCATTGACAAACAGGACTGCAGAAGAGCCTTAGTGAGGAGCTGATGGGGAAAAGGAGGAGTGTCTTTCCCCAGCAGTCTGGCAAGGGCTCACTGGCAAAATCCTTGAAGGAGCTACCAAGAGTCCTGGGCTTCCCTTGGACAGTTGCTGTCACCTCTAGCACATCCCTGTGCCTCTGTATCCCCAAGTGTCCCTACTCCAGCCCATAGGGGACAGTGAGGATGAGACCTAGAGCTCAGCACAAAGGTCCTGCACACCTCTGGTCCTCAGCCCCTATTTTGATGAGGTGCCACACAGACCCACAGGTGGTGGGAAGCCAGCAGTGTGTCCATCCCTGCCTAGAGAGTCGAAAACAGCCCCAGCTTCACGTTCCGGGGTACTGCCTGTGCGACAGAGCCACGGGGCAGGATAATCTGTCCTGGGGCAAGAGGAGGCTTTGGACATGCCCTTGAGCAAGGCCTGGGTGCGGAGTGCAGGAGCAAAGGGTGTGGGGAGGCATCGTGCGGCCGTCCAGCACCAGGCGGGGGGGCTGATGCTCTCCGTACATCGATCACGCTGCTCGGCGGCTCCCTGCGAGCGGGAGCAGCGCTGCTTAATCAGGCTGAGGGCTTCGGCTCGTTAAGCTGACACCTCCGTTCTGGGAGTGAGACATGGGGGCAAGCAAGGTGCCACTTATTTATTTTCTTCTTTCCCAGGGAATATATTAAACAAATTAAATTCCTGGAGTGTTGGGTCAGCAGAGCCGGCTCTGCGCCTGTCCCAGCTCCTCCTAGCTCAGCCTGGGGAGAGGACTGTTCCTGCAGCAAACGCGGGCACTGCTGCAGGGCCCTGGCTCTGCCGTGACTCCCCAGATCCCTGCAGTAAGACACAGCCCCCCTAATCCCCCTGTTTCATTCCCTGGGCTGGCTGTGCCTGGCAGTGCTGAGGATGGTTGGGAGGGCAGATCTTGCAGGAAATGCAGTCCGTGACTCCATACGAAAAGCCCCCCAGGAGCCCACCTGCTGTTCCTGAATGGGCTTCCTTGGCCCCGCAGGGAGGGGAGCTGTGCCACAGCCCTGGCTGCTTTCGGGGCAGCTTGTAATGCTCCCTGCCTCAGGGAGAGCCAGGGACTGACTTCAGCCACTGGGGACATCTGGGCTAGTGGCAGGTTGACATTGGAAGGTCTCTCTGCAAGAGGGAAAAAACTAGGAGGGGGTGCACTTGTTCTGTAAAACAAGTCTCCATCACTGGACTGCAGGAGCTGGGCATTTAGAAAAAAAATACTATGCATCCCAACTGCTCTATGCCACAAGCATTGGCCTCATTGGTGTTGGCCTTAAATTAGACAAAGACATGAGAACAAGAGCCTTACAGAAGCAATCCCTACAGTGAGCCCTTTGCCTACTTCAGCATCAGTCACCCCTTCACAGTCTAGTGCTGTCCCTTGTCTAGTGCTCAAATTCCCTGAGGGCTGTTTACTTGCTGCTGGGCTGCTCTGTTCCATTCCAGCACCAGCTGCGTTTCAGCCCTGTTCCAGGTCTAGTTGGGTGACAGGGATGGATGGAAAACTCACAGCAAATTAGTCATTAGTCCTTGGAGTTGTTTATTTATTGACCATTTGCAACTCTTCTCTCCATCACCACCTTTTGCCTCCCTTTTTTTCCAGCAAAGTCAATGGCAGCCTGTCCTGCTCCTCTGTCCCATCCCATCTTGTCATCCCTATCTCTTACATCAGTTCCTTCTACCTAACCTCAGTCCTTCAAGTGCCTCTTCATTTCAGCAATGGACCCATCTTTTGCTGGTGGAAGGGTGACTCCCTGGAGGTTAGTGAAGAATTAGAAATAATTTAATTTACCTCCCTGTTCGGGTGCTTTGATGAGCTGAAAGGCCCCTTGTCAGGAAGCAAATCCATCTTCCTCTAGCCTTACATCAAATTTCATTCACTAATTAGAAACTCCTGCCCTAGACCATGCTGCCCCCACCCCGGCCACCCCTTCTCCCCACCAGCACCATTATGAAAATAAATTGTTCCATTAGCTGCATTGTTGTGGCTGTGGGGCCCAGTGCTGGGAGTTATTAGAGCAGGAGGGAGGGTGTTGGATTAAGACAAATGATTTATTACGGAAAAGGACCCTGATTAGATTCTTACTCGTCCCCAGCGTGTGGCTGCATACTCGCACAGCCCCCATCCCGCCGCCCCCTGTGGCACCACACAGCGGCTGGTGGCAGTCAGTGCCGGATGGCGGTGACGTTTGTCCTGGGGCTGTATCCTGCTGAGTGCTCTCAGAGCACTGGGAGTCCCCAGCTCCTACTGAGACATGAGGTAGCAACTGATGCCAGCTGCCCCCTGCATTGTCCCCAGCTGCCCCTGCCTGCCTCTCACTCCTTTGGAGGGTGGGGACCACCAGCATTACCCCCAGTTCTGCCAGTTCTGCAGCAGGGACCCACTGTGGGTACTGAGTGTGTCCTGGTGACAGAGGAGAGAGGAAGGGAAGGGACAGAGGGGCTTTGACGTGTTAGCCATGTACCCCACATTGTGGGAGCAGGAGCTAAGGGTGTCCCACCAGCAGAAGGGTTGGAAGGGTTCACCCTGTGTGGTGGAAGAGGTTGTCAGGCCCCTCCGAGGGTCCAGAGTACTCTCTGCACCTGGCAGATGTGACGTGGGCATGGCTGCCAGGGTGGGTATGGCTGCAGAGGTGGGCACTGCCACGGTGTGCCCATGTCCTCTTGTCCTCACAGTGCCTTGCTGTCCCTAGAGTAATATGTACCCTCCAGCTTCTTCCTGGAGGGGACGGAGATCAGGGACACAGGGACATGTGAGTGCTCCTGGGATATAAAGGATACAAGCTGAAAAGAAAGTAATTTGTGGTGCCGGATGGCGGTTCTGAGAGCTGATGGGTGTCTGCTGGGTGTCCGGTGCAGTGGTGGGCAGGTGTCTGTCCGGGGCATAAAGGTATGTGTAGGGGGCGGGATGCGTGCATCTGTCTGTCTGTCCGCGGTGTTCATACAGGCACAGCAGGCTCTGGTTGACACCCAGAGGCTGTTGACTGCTAAAACACTTCCATCCCTGTCCGGGAGAAGCTGCCACGTACAGGCAGAGGGACTCTGCAGCACCTTTGATGGGGCTGTTCCCAACGATGCTGTCACACATGTGCCACAGTTGAGAGAGGGACAAGAGGTGGGGGGCCCGGGACAGAGGGGGAGGTGGAGGGAGTTCGGGGTTCAGGATGGGCTCAGCAGCACACACCACGCTGTCCCCGGGGCTCCGTGGGCTCGGGGACAGTGTCTTGGGACACCCCGCCTGCCCCCAGAATAGCGCTGCAGAGAGCGGGGTCCTGCCCCGGCTCCCGGAGCAGCAGCACTCGGAAAAGCCATCAAGTTTCATTCCGCCAGTGCCAGCGAGAGCGGGAGGCTGGTACGGCTCCGCTGCGGGCACCTGCGGGCAGGCAGCGGGCACGGCTGGGCCGGGCGGGGCAGCTGCTCCCGGGAATTTTGGGGGGCGACTCTGGGTCTGTCAGCCCCCGCTGGCAGGAGGGTCCCTGCAAGCTGCTGTACCGATGTCCGCAGGCACAGATATTTTGGGCTGATCTCCCCTCCTCAATCACGTCCCAGCCCGGGCCATGGGGACCTGATTGGACCCAGAGTCAAGGGAGGATGGGGACATAGCACCACCATGCCTGGAGACACGGCCCCTCTGCAGGGCAGCTTTGGCAGTGTCCCACCCTGCTGTCGGCCTCGTGCCCCCAAAACTGCCCCTTCTTTCAGGAGGCTCCACTCGCACTCCCCAAGCCCCAGTGCTGCCCTGCCCCTCCGTTGCCCGACCCCGGCACCCAGCGGGTCAGCGGGAGCCGGGAACGAGCTGGGCTGGCGCTGCCGCGGCAGAAGGCCGTGGGGCGAGGGACAGACGGGAGAGGCGGAGACGGGGACCATGTCCTCCCTTGTTAACAGCGCCGGACCCTGTAGCCTTTTCAAGGCTCTGAATAGGGGGTGGTACCTCTCTTCTGCTGAATTAGGGGCCGGGGGTTGTTGGAGCTGGTTTAACACGCTCAGACAGGGTTGGAAGTATGGAGAGGGGGGACATGCTACCCCAGATGGGAACAAGTGGGGGTGTCTGCTGTCGCCACATGCCCTTCCTCTCCCTCCCACCCACTATTTATATGGTAATGAGGACAAATTGATGGAGAGACATCCATTGTGGGACCCTCCAGCCCGGCCCTTCTGCCGGCCACCCACCAGCAGCCCCATCCATCATTGCCCAGCTGGGACCCTGCTGGGATCATCCCTCCCCTGGCACTGGCACCGGCACCCTGAGAGATGGGACTGCTTCATGTGCCCACCGGCAGCGGGGCAGCTCCTAGGCTGTCCTGGTTCTCCTGGGGTTGAGTGACAAGCAAAGGGTGACATCCAGGCAAGGAAGAGACCCCCATAAATCCTGTCCGTCAGCTGGACATCATTTTGTCCTCAACATTCTTTTCATGTGGATTTACGGAGCTGTGGGGGAGTTAATGGAGCTTCAGAAAGACCCTAGCATCTTACTTATGGATGTTTTTCCTCCTTCTCACTGCCCTGAAGCCAGCTCAGAGCCAGGCCCTCCCTGCTTTCCCTGCCTCCATTCCAAAGCAGCTGCCATATACCCTGCAGCATCCTCCTAGTGGGGCAAAGAATTCTTCCCCCACACTCAGTGATTCCCTAAAAACCTGGGCGTTGATCTCCCTCAGCGAGCACCCCAAAGAGCATATCCCCTATCCCGTCCTTATGCAGCCTCTGCCTCTGGCTCCCCCTGCCTGCGACAGCAGCCTGATTGAAATTTCACTCCATAAAGCACTTCTCGAAAGCCTGACCCCCGTGGCCCCCCGGGGACCAATTTGTCCTTCTCTGTAATAAGAACCTAATTAAATTAGCTCTGCCGCCTTGCAGAGCCCTTAAATTAGCCCGGTGATGAGGGCTCCTCGCTGACAGCCTGCTGCCGAATTGCTTCACACTTGCCGTGCTGGGGGGTCTAGGGAAAGCCCGAGGGAGATCCTGAACACAGCAGGGCCCAGGAGACCACGGCAGGGCCCCGTGCAGATGGGGCAGGGTGTGTTCCGAGAGGCGGGTGGCTGGAACAGGTGTGGGGAGGCTGTGTGGGGCGCTGGCTGGTGGACTCTCCTTCTGCTGGCAGGGGGATGGGGTAGAGGGGGAGAGGGCTGAGTGAGGGACAGCACTGACTAACGTTAGTGACACTGGAAACCTGTCTACAGGATACAGGCTCCATCTTCTGGGTTAGTGGGTGTTGTGGTGATTGGGGGTGGTACAGAAGGATGGACAGGCTCTGAGGTGGTGAGTCCAGTCTGGGATGAAGAGGTATCCCTGGCAGTCCCACAGTGGCTGTCCCTACTACATCCTGCCCCACTTGCCCTAGGTTCCAGGTGGCTCTAATGACAATTTGGTCTCATGCAGACTGGGTCAGTCCCACAGCCTCCAGCTGCCCACCTCCCCTGGGTATGGATGAAGTAGTGAGGAGAGAAATGTCATCCTTCTGGTGGAGGGGTGACCAAACCTTGCTCTTAGAGAAGGACATGATGCCCTCTAGCCCTGCCTGCCCTTTAACAATGGGTGCAGTAAGCACCCTCGATCCCTGCCTGCCCTCCCTACACCAGAGTTCTGAGCTCCCACTGGGGAGACAATGGATTTATTGGGCTGTGTCCCCAACCAGGAGTGGTACATCCAGTGAAGAGACAAAAACACACCTGCCATCGGCCATGCTCACGCTCCCTCACTTCATCCTGGACAACAATCACCATAAAAGCTGTGCTTTAAAATAATCTTTAAATAATTTCTGCTTTTTGTTAAAAAAAAAAATCACCCCCCCACCCAACCAAACGATTTCCCACCCCCGCCCTGCACTTCCATCTCGCCCTGCACACGCCCACACTGCCTCCCATCTATGGCACATACAAAGAGCAGATAAATAAATAGAGATGCGTGATGCTACAGGGGGGACGTGGGTCACTGCCTCCCTCAGCCCCCTCCCCTCCACTGAGGTGGAGCTAGGGGAGGCTGAGGCTCTAGCTAGGATTTGGAGTGGGGGAACTGTGGCTGCAGCTCTGATGGGACTCTCCCCAGGTCCCAGGAGTGGGTGAGCAGCAATGAATTACCCTGAGGGTTTGGGGTACTGGGGGCTTGGGGAGGTCAGGCTAGCCAGGGTCTGAAGCTTGAGGAGTTCTTTTATATTTGGGATGGGGAAAGGCTTTTAGGCTGAGCCAGTTCAAGGCCAGATGCTGGGATAGTTTTCTCCTCTGCATCCTCCTTCAGGCTCCAGCAGGCTGGGGTTGCAGCCCGGACTCTCCCCACCCCTGCTCTTACCAGTGTGTCTATGCCTGGCTGGCATTTGCACCCTTCTGCCCATGTGTCTGCCTCCACAGCCCCTCTTGCTAGCCAGAGCACCCCATGCTGTCACAGCAGCCCCACAAGATGCCGAGCTGGGTGGCTCTGGTGCTGGCTTTAGGCAGAGCTCGGCATCTCACTCCCCAGTCTATCACTCCAGTGGAATTTGTGTCACAAAGTCAGAGGTCTCATGCCAGAGCTGTGCCTGACCCCCACCTCTGCTTGTTTTGGGTGCCCCTGCACCTGGGCTAAGGACAAGGCACAGTCCCAGTACCTCGGTCCCCCTCCTTCCAGCTGCCATGTCCCAGGGGTGGAAATAGCATTGCCTGCCTTCCCACCCAGGCTGCCTAGCAAAGGGCCCTGGGCCCCTCTCCCAAAACTTTCCCACTGGGTGCAGACAGGCTGGGAACCTCGGCGGAGCAGCCAGGGCTCTCTGCTCTCCCCCCTCCCATTCAGACCTCCATCAGCTAATTCGGCACACACGCACACACACATTGCACACACACACACACATAGCAGCATGTGGATCCAGCCGGGGGCAGCCCCTGTCCCGGGGGAAAACCCTTCATGCCTTCCCCCTGTCCCCAGGAACAGGGGGTGAGGAGGGGCGGTCAACATGGAGGAGGCGCACCATGGAGCTTCGGTGCTCCCCAACCAGGAGGTGGCTGTACCCCAAGCAGGGAGGGCTGGAGGCAGCTCCCCATGGGCACCCAGCTTTGGGAGGGGGTGCTGGCCCCCAGTGAGTCACCCTGCAGCCACCACCTCCACCAGCTGTGCTGGCTGGGGCTGTGGTGCACCCTCAGCTCTCCGCCTGGGATATTCCCAGTGGGTGGAAGCTGTCAGGGGGCAGGAGCAGCCTGCCCAGGCGGTAGAGCAGCCCTGAGTACCAGTGCACACCATCCCCCTGCACCCCTGGCCACCCCACCAGGGTGTGGTAGAGCCGGAGTGGCCAGAAGGCCAGCTGTGCCAGCTGCTGCTCCTGCACCAGAGCGAAGCACGAGGCCACCACACCGTCCACCACCAGTGTCCCGTGGCGTGTCAGCGGGGCGTAGGCTCCCACATCTCTCCGGTGCCACACCCGCACCACTTCAGCGGGCTGCAAGCTGCCCCCCCCGGCCACCACCAGCACGAAGTGTCCCGGGGTCACGAGGCTGGCAAAGATGGGACGGAAGTGGGCAGTGGGTGCCGACGCGTTCTCTGCCACAAAGAGCAAGTGGGTGGGCGTCAGCACCAGGCGCCGGGGTGGCTCCTGGGTCTCGATGACGTGGAAAGTGGTGAGGGCACGGGGTTCCTTATCCAGGAAAGCCAAGAAGTCACTGTAGGTGGGCCTGCCTGCCCCGTCCATTGCCAGCACTCGCTGGCCCGGGCGCAGTGCCCACAGTGGTGTCTGGGCACCGTCCTCCAGCGTCGCCAGTGCCCGCCCGGGAAAGCAGCCCCCCGTCTTCGCAGCGGCTGAGTGCTCTGCGCAGGGAGAGAGAGGACACCAGGGTTACCCATCAGCCAGACCCTCAGCACCATGTTTCCACTGGGCACAGACACCTTCCCAGTCTGCCCGGCTTTCCCCACCCAGGCATAACCCTGCCCTGGCATCACCAATGTGAGATTGTCCCCTAAACACCCCCGGCCACCAATGTCCCCATGGCACCTCATCCCCCAGCCACCACATCACTTGAGGTGGCACCTGGGGACTCCAGCATTGTCCCAGGGCATTAAGCTTGCTGTACAGAGCCAGGTCCCAAGCCCAAAGAAGGCAGAGGGACTAGGACACAACCACAGCCTGAAATGTGCAAAACACTGCCAGGGGGCACCTGAAGCTTGAAAACGCAGAGGCAGGGCCCTGAGAGGATGGCAGTCTGAGGAGCAGAGTGCCTGGTCCCACCGTGCATGCCCCCACAGCATCTCTTCTCCCTGCAGTGCTGGTCCTGTGTACTGCTTGGGAGGATGCTGCGAGGAGCAGTGCAGGATGTAGCACCCTTTCCCAGCACTGCAGGGCCCTTCCACCCCCTGTGGCAGTCCTGCTCCCTTTCTCCCACCTGCTCTTCCCTGCACCACTGATGCCAGCCAGCTCCTGTTTCTCTGGGTTGTAGGGAGTTGTCACAACCTGTGGCCATCATTGTGCAAAAGCTACCTGCATGGGGCTTCTCTAGTGATTGCCACAGGATAAAGGACCCAAACTCTCTGTGCTTATCTCTGGGGATGGTGGCACAAAGCTCCTGCCCCTCCCCAGATGAAGTGTCACCAGGGGCCCATTCTGGCAGGGGAACCCTGGCTTCCCAAGGAATGGTGGTTCGCTACACCAGCAGCAGTGTTCCACCACGTTCCAGCAACTCCCAAGTCAGTGTCTATATGATACCCTCCCACCCTCTGCCAGTGGCATCTCACCTCAGGGTCCTGCTCCTAGCTCTGCACAGTTCCATCCTTGAGCTCTAAGCCACCTCTCAGGGCCCTCTCCCAGCTCTCTTATCTAATCCCTGAATGTGCCCACCCAGATGGCACTGCCCCCATCACTCCCCAGGTTTGGGCAGAGCCAAATCCCAGCCCCCAAGCCCATGAAGAGAGGCATGCATCTCTGGGACAGAATCCTTTTATTGCTCAGAAGAGGTGCAGTGTCTGCCCTGTCCTTGCCCCGAAGGCCAGGTCCCAAATCCTGCACCCTGCATCCCCTGGCAGGCAGCAGAGCTGGAGGATGAGGGGTGCCTGGCAGAAGTGGATGGCATAGGTGCTGGGCATGGAGGGGTAGGTGGGCTCAGGGGAGGACCCGAGGAGACACAATACATACAACAGGCCATGTGGCCATCCATACAAAAATAAAAGCCATTTACTGAGGCAGGAGCAGCCCGGCTGCCCTCTGTACACAGTTCTGAGGAGATCAGGATGTGTATCCCACAGCCTCCACCACTCACTCTTGGGTTGCCCATGGCCTTGGGGAAAAATATGGGGGGAGCCAGAGCCCTGAGGAGCTGCTGCAGAGTGAGGGGAATATGACCAGCCTCTAGAAGCCCTTCAGGGCCTCAAGGCCTCAGTCTGCTGCTTGGATTATGGCATCCCTCTTCAAGGTCCAAGGGGAGCATTCAAAAGCCTCTGTCTTTCTCCAGGGGCACAGCCCCACTCCTCTGGCCAGCCTCATAGCTGTGGGCTCACGGTCCTTGCTTCCGAGCCTGGCCCCACTCCTGCTGCTAGCCCCACAGGGTGCTCGGGGGCACGGGAGTCCTGGTCCTCCGGCCACGTTTTGTCCCTCTTCTTCGGGGGTGCATGACTCCCTCTCTGCGGCGCGGCGGCCCCGCTTCCATCGCCGGCCGGCGTTGTGCCCGTCCTGGCATCAGCACGGGGAGCGGGTCAGCGCGGGGGGCCAGGCTGGCGTCTGGGGGTGTCGAGCCGCTGGCTGCGGGCTAGGGCGGTAGGACAGGCACAGTGCCGTGGGAGCTGAGCCCGGGGACGGGAGGCGCGGGGCGGCACGGGCACACCGGCACTGCCGCGCACGGTGTGCGGCACTCGGCTGCGCGGGCACGGCGTGTGCGAGGGCTCCGTGTGCGGGCACGGCCCTGCTGCACGGGGTGCGGGTGCCAGCGGCCGCCGAGGCTCCCTCCGTGCTCACGCCAGCCCACGCCCCGGCAGAGCCCTCCCCGGCGTGGCGCGACGCGGGCAGAGCGCGGCCCCGCCAGGCGGCGGCGGCCGGAGCCGTGCGCGGGGCGCTGCTGCCCTCTGCAGCCTGCAGCCAGCGCGGCCGCTCCGCCGGGAGCCCAGCCCGGGCACGGCTGCTCTTCCCGGGCTGCGGCGGGGCTTGCTGCCCACGCAATCCCCTCCGGACCACGCGCAGGGCCTGAGAACAGCTTTCGCCCCGTCCTCCACCCTGCCGCCCCCACTGCAGCGCACCGCACAGGAGGAAGCAAACACCACCAGCGACGACAGCACCCCTCAAAGCACCACCCAGCTCTGCTCCCCTCTGCAGATGGTGCTGCGCGGCCAAGAGCCGATCCCAGGGTACCCTGGCCTGTCCCTGTCTGGATGTCCCTGACCCCATCTCTGGCTAGGCAGGGATGGGCAGATGCTACAGCAGAAGCTCAAAAGCAGCCAGCAGTGGAGCGAGGCAGGGCGGGATGAGGCTGAGCACGGGCACTAAGGGACTGCAAGGG
Source organism: Haemorhous mexicanus (assembly GCF_027477595.1). Classification (NCBI taxonomy): domain Eukaryota; kingdom Metazoa; phylum Chordata; class Aves; order Passeriformes; family Fringillidae; genus Haemorhous; species Haemorhous mexicanus. The sequence goes on from NC_082348.1 coordinate 15,665,918, forward strand.
CAGAGGCAAAGGAGACGAGGCGATGGACATACTGGGGGGTCAGGCTCAGGGAGAAAAGGATGTGGGCTGAGAAAAGGAAGAGGGTAGAGAGGGTGGGTCAAGATGTAGGTCTATGGAAGCCAGATGGGGAATTTGCCCCATTGTACTGGCTGGCCACAGGTGTGTGACTCACTCCACACCTGACTGTCTGCCCCAGATAGGGAAATCAAGATGCAAAAGCTTGGCACCCCCTGCCAGGAGCACCCCACCCAGCCAGCCAGGCTCCCCAGGTTCCCCAGGTATGCTGCAAGAGGGGGTTTGGCCCCCAGCTCCACTCACTGCTCCCAGCCCAGACTTACCTGACTTGACAGAGCAGTGGATGTGTGCCTTGGACTCATAGTAGACCCAGTCGAAGCCAGCCTCCACAGCCAGGCGAGCCAGCATGCCATACTTGTTGCGGTCCCTATCTGAGGTTGTGATGTCCACAGCTCGGCCCTCATAATGCAGCGACTCTTCTGAGTGGTGCCCGTCCTCATCCCAGCCCTCCGTCACTCTCAGCTTCACCCCTGGCCACTGATTCATGACAGAGATGGCCAGCGAGTTCAGGCGGTCCTTGCAGCGCTGTAGGGCAGAGGGGCAGAGTCAGTAAAAGCTTTTTGAGGGAGGAATTAGCTGCCTGGTTGGCAGACTGCATCCCACCATGCTTCCATTAAGCCTTCCTGGGCCCTCAGGTCCTTGGGGGCTGGTCCAGCCAAGGAAGGTCTGAGAACATGAGGTGCCTTGTCTACCCCACGCTCTCCAAACTCCCTGCAGAGCCTGATGAGAGAGTGCACCCAACAGAGCACCCTTCTCCTCCCTCTCTCCCCCCATCCCAGGCACATTTAAGAGCCTGTTTGGCAACACAGCCTGGGCTGGGCTCAAACACCCTCTCTGCTCACCTGCCCCATGCTAACTGTACCCCAGCAGTTCCCATCTGACAGGAGGAGGATACAGGAGCTTCAATCCTACTGCTTCCTGGCTGGGAGGAGGTCCCAGGGACCCTAGGGCCGTGCCTAGGCACAAATGAAACAACCTGCCCAGTCCTCAACACAACTCTGCTTGGTATGGCTCCTCAAGTCTGTGTAACAAGGACACAGCACTGGGCAGCCCCATGGCACCAGCCAGTCTCTGCTCCTGTGGGAAGTGCCAAACCTGCCCAAGAGCTCTGTTGTGCTGGAACGGAAAAAATGTGGAGTGAAGCCCCCTTTATGTGTCTGCACCACAAGGGCTGAAAATCCTTGGCTGAGGAACAGCAGCAGATCTTAAAAGTCCCAGACCTCATGGCCACAGAGGTCACACATGCAAGTAGGTGCCCGCAGCAGTCTTACCCAGCAAGCAGAGGGATGTCAGCCCCAAATGCCTGTTTCACAGTCCTACCAGCCTTATCCTGCCCCACATCCCCCAGCCACAGCTGAAGGTCAGGGAAAGATCAAAACTCTGTGTGCTTGATTTGCAAAAGTACAGCCCCAGCTTCTGGTCCCTTGCTAAAATGATGGAGGAGAGATAGAAAAGGTGTAGGAAAAGGAATATGGGAGGTTCTACAGAAAATCAGGTGAACAGACTAGGGATGTGGAGCCCAGAAAGGAGATTCTGTGAGATCCTGAAGAGTCATAGAATTGAGTGAGTTGGAAGGGGCCCATAGGATCAAACTCCTGGCCCTGCACAGCACACCCAAAGAATCACACCAAGTGAAACTGTATAAAACTTAAAGCAATTTAAAAGAGACAAGCTGAGACTGGGGTGTTTTTACACTGGCTCCAAAAGCTGAGGTTCACACCTACAGGTACAGCTGGTTCTGAGGCTGCCAGCTGGATCAGGAGTCCCATTGTCACCGCCCAGTGCTTGCTGGGTGGGAGAGCTCTGCCTCCACAGAAGTAAAAGACTCCAGGGATCCTCTCGCTGCCATTCCCCAGGAAACAAGAAGTCCCATAAAATCAAGGCAGAGGACAGAGCATTCGTGGTCAGGCACAAAGCCAGTCCTGGGAAGCACTAAATGAAATGACTGGACAGCAGCTTAAAACACAGCCACTGCTGGGGACGTTTCTGCATGATGCCCAGCTTGGTACTGGATCTCCCCACCGTAGCATGTCATGGGTCTTGAGACAGTTACAGCAAGCATGACCCAGGGCTTTAAAACCCGATGCTGGCTACATCCCCAGGCTCAGAAATGCCCCAACACTGCTTCTGCAGGACCAAAAATGTCGGTCCTCACCCTATCCCCATGCACCTGCTCCCATCCTAGGAAGATGGGCACTGCTGCTCTTGAGGAAACCTGCTCTCCCTTGGTGGGGTCCAGGCCCAGGGAAGGGCAGTGCCAGGCAAGCCTTTGCCCCACATGAGGCCTGCCGTCATCCCACAGCTCTCTGGGCGTGGGGAGATAAGCCAGGAAGGTGCTGGACAAACAGTTTGCTAGGTGAGGGGAGGAGGAATAGGGAGGAGAGTGACTTTTGTCCCCGTCCAGCACCACCGTGGTGCCACTTGGCACATGTGACAAGCTGTTCCCAAGGTCCCGGGCCCTTACCAGGACCCCACAGTAAGAGAATTCAGCACTGGAAGTGAGGAGGGAATTCCTGAAGCCCCCCTGCATCCCCCAGCCATCACTCCAGGCATTCCCTTGCCGCTGCTATGCCAGCACCCCGCTGTGGGCACCCCTCCGGCCCTTACTGCCAGCTTTTCTGTCCTCCAGGGGCACCCTGCACGCACAAAAACAACGAGACTGTGCAAGCCTTTTTCCCCAGGCAGGGACAGCGTCAGGCAGAACCCAGGAGCGCCCTGTCCCCGGCTCTGCCGGTGCCACCAGTGGCCAGCAGGTGTCAGAGCGCGGGAGGGGACCGGCGGGGACCGGCAGGGAGCAGGTACCGATGGACAAGAACCGGGCAGGCACAGGTAGGTCGGGGAGGAAGCGGGTACTAATGCGGGGGGAATGGTGAGCAAGGCACCAGCGGCATGGATCAGCAGGGAAGAAGCAACTATGAGGAGGAAACAGGCAGGGATGAGCGAAAATAAATAGGGAGCAAGCAGTGATAGGCAAGGCTGAGCAGGTGGGGATGTGCAGGGAGGAGGCACGGGAGGCAGAGAGAAGACAACAAAAGACAGGGATGGGCAGCGATGGGTAAGGAGCAGGCAGCAGTGGTCAGGGAGCACACACGAGCTCCAGGAAGTAGGTAGGGATGGGCAGTGCCTGCCCAGGGGCTCTGCTGCCTGTATGAAGGTAGGCAGGGATCAGAAAATTCATAAACATGGGCTGTCCACGGGCTCTGTGTTTGATGGTGATTGTAGGGAGGGCACAGCTTCTCCCTGTAGTGGTGCAAATGAGCAGGCACCCCCAGTTCACTTGCAGAATGGGGCCCCATATGACCACACAAAGCTGGTGGCTCTGCTGTCCCTTGCACCTCATGGTGAAGATCATGGGGATGTTGGGCTGGGCTGAGCAAAGAAGTTCTACCCACCTTCTGCCCAACCTTTGCATCTCCCTTTTTGTGTCCTAGGGACAGAACCATGCCCTGTGGGCCAAGCCAAACCACTTTAGGGAAGGCAGCAGGACAGAGCTCCAAGATGGGGTGCAGTCAGCAGGGACCCCAGAGTCATCTCAGGGGAAGTATGAAAGACACTCAGGTGTGACCACAGTCTCAGCAGAGGTGTCGTGAATGGAGTGTGCTTGGCCACAGCTACTCCCATGTCCAGAGCCTGGCCAGGAGAAGAGGGGTCTTACTAGCATCTCCTGAAGGGAGGTTTCCCCCAAAGGAAGCCAGAAGTCCTACCCCAAGGTCTTCAGGAGAGATTCCTCGCCACTGCAAGGATGGTCTCCGTGTCAGTTGGACAAGCAGTGGCTGCAAGGGATGATGGTTGGGGTAGGGAGAGGCTGGGCTTGGGACTCCTCGGGGGCAGGGGACCCATGGCATTCCTGGGCCAGGCTGCTGGGGAGAGGTGAGGCGGGTTCTGCCTTCAGCCTTATCTCAGCACCTCCGAGTGGGACCAGTGAGAGCAAACACACTGGAATTCTTGAGGAAGATGAAACGATAAAGGAAAGGCGGGCAGAGAACAGCACTACCCACTCCTCTAAGCAGGCGGCATCTTCCGGCTGCCTGGGACACCCAGACCCTTGGACTTGGGGAAAGAAAACAGGTTTGAAGTGAGTCAACAGCAGTAAAAGCCAGTGCTCTGGGGGAAGGGACAAGGAGTTGGGTCAATGGCCTTTCCCAACCCATAGCAACACAGGACTTGGTGCCAGAGCTAGAGCTCCCATATCTGGGGGGATCTCCCCCGGCCAGGGGCTACAGGAAAATCCCAGAGAGATGTGAGATGGCAGCAAGCTACCAGAAATCATGTCACCTCCATAGCAAGAAGAACAATTCCTTGAAGAGCTGCTCAAGGCACAGTTGTACCCATCTGTGCACAGTGGCCAGGGACCCTGCTGGAGTAAGAACCCTCATTTGTGCAGCCCAAGAAGACCAAGATGCCTCTAGGTACTCTGCCAACAAGGCGGTGGTACAGCATGAAATGTTAGGCTGGTACACAGTGATCTCCCTCTCCCAGGTGTGCTGAAGGGCACTGGCTGGGTTACAGAAGGTGGAAGGAGCACTCTCAGGAGAAAACACAGCAAGAAGCATTCTCCTGCCTCCAATGATGTCATCCACTTCCCCGATGTATGGATCGGAGGAGCTCACTGCTTCCTCAAATATCCCTGAAGCTGTTCCCCAGGGGAGGCAGGTTACAGCCCAGCCCTAGGGCTCCAGTCACCAGCAACCACAACTTGTGCAACTCCCCAAGCTTGCTGTCTTGCAGGGGATCCCGGTCCCTCTGCTACAGTCCCCAGCCTGGAAACCAACCTGAACTATGATCCCTGCCCCAAGGGACCTGCTCTCAGGGCACACGGGGTTGCAGAGCTGTCAAGCCAGCACCCAAGAAGCTTCTCCTCCCAATGTTATGAACACCTTGGTAAGACACTATGGCCAGGGCCTTGCTCAGTGCCCACCATCATAGTCACTCATGTTCACCCACCTGCCAGCCCCTGACCAGGGGTGTAGTGGGCAGAAGGGCAGCCCAGCTCCCCCCTGCTTCCCTCAGGAGCTTGTTCAGGCTGTAACTCTGCTGAGGCTGGTAGCCAGGTTTCTTAGCAAGGCCGTGCTGCTCCTTATCTGCATTCCTGAAACCCTCAGGCATTCTCCTGGCAGTATTAAAACACAGAGTAACCTTCGTCCAGCATCACCCCCCCTCCTCTGCTGTCGTCTGTGTCGTCCACCCCCCCATCCTTCCTGCCGGCCCCGGGTACTTGTGAGCTGACTGCAACAAGGCATTTGCAGTAACAGGTTGTCCCCAGCCCTGAGCACAGCAAGCAGCTCCCCCTGAGCACCCTGAACCATCCCACACGAGACATGTGGGAAGGGCAGCACTGAGGGTTTCAGTGTCAGAGTGGGGACAAGGTCAGCAAGAGCACTCCTGGACACAGCAGCACACCAGGCTCTGGTCTGTCCCACGGAGCCAACAGGCAGGCTGCCTGCCCTGCCAGTGGGGAGGCAGAGGGGCAAGGGAAGGATGGCTGCATGGGCCAGGGTGCTGCTTGACCAGGGAACAGCACAGCACAGCCCTGCCGGATCGAGGGGATGTGGGAGGATGCTGCCGGATCGGGGGCAGTGTGGCACAGCTCAGGGGCACCAGGGCTGGCTGCTGCCAGCTTGGAGTGCAGGGTTATGCTAGCCTGGGGACCAGTGGGACGAGAGTTGAGGGGCAGCAAAGCAGGGTGCTGCCAGCTCGGGAGTCACAAGGACATTCCTCGGGATGCAGCAAGACACGAGTGCCACAGGCACCGAGGAGCAGCGGGCAGGGTGCTGCCATCTCGGGGGACAAGGTGCAGCCGGTTCCGGGAGCAGGGTGCTGCCGTCCCAAGGCGCAGCGTGCTGTCCGTCGCGCACAGCGCAGCCGAAGGGACAGAGCGCCCGACGAAGGGAGATGCACTCGCTGCACGCCGGCACCCCGGACCCGGCACCGGGATGCCCAGGGCAGGACGGGGAAGCCGCAGCGCGGGGCCCACACGGTCCCCGGAGAGCGGGTAGCAGGGCGCTCTGAGGCAGCCCCGGTGCCCGCAAATGCCCGGCGCGGGGGTAGAACCGGGCGGCAGCGGTGCCGTACCTGGGTCATGAGCCGGTCGGCGCCAGTGTTCTCCTCGTCCTTGAAGATGATGTCGGGGTTATAGTTGGGCGTCAGCTCCTTGAAGCGCTCCGAGTTACGCGCGATCTTGCCCTCGTAGCGGCCGCTAGCCCCCAGCGTCTTCTCGGGGACGTTGGGGCTGAACTGCTTGTAGGCGAGTGGGATGAGCTTGCGGGGCGGGCGGCGGCGGCTGCCCACCACCCTGCCCGGTCCGCAGCCGCGCACGGCCGGCGTCAGCAGCAGCGCGCACCCGCTCAGCAGCAGCAGCAGCCGCGCCGGCTTCATGGCAAGCCCGGGGCGGTCCGGGGCACCGGTGGCTCCGGGTCCCCACTAAGCTCGGCCGCCGCTCCCGCCGCCCGGCCCGGGGCTCCCCATGCGGCGCGCAGCCGGCGGGCAGGTGCCGGTGCCGGCGGCGGCGGCGGGGCGCGGCGGCTGCCCGGCGCGGGTGCGCTCCGGCTGCCCGGTGCGGCGAGCTGGCGTCGGCCCGCTCTGAGCTGCCGTGGCCCGGCGGCGGCAATAAATAGCGAAGGGCCGTTTGTTTTGGCAGGCTAGCGGCCGCTTGCGGGGCGCGGGGCTCGGCGCTGCCGGAGCCCTCCGCGGTTTGCGCCTCGGCGGTCAGCGCGGCAAGGCTGGAGCCGGAGCCGGAGCCGGAGCCGCCGCTGCCTCGGCTCCCTGGGCAGGAGTGAGAGGGGAAATTGAAGAGATCCGGGACCGGGAACCGCCAGGACCGCACCCTGCCCGTGTCCCAGCCTCCCAGCGCCCTCCCTCTCTCGCCTCCTCCCCGTGGAACCTGCCCCGGGCCGCCCGCAGCCTCCTCCCCCCTGCCGAGCCCCGCAGCCCACCCCACCGGGGGTGCCCGCCGCCACCTGCCCCTCGGGGCTGCCCCGCCGCCGCCCCAAGGTGCGCCCGCTCCGCCGCACACCCTTGGCCCCCCTTCGCGGGGCGTCCTGCGGGGGCTCCCTCGCGGCGGAGTGGGCGCGGGGTGGCACCCCCGGGGCTCCGGCCCCCGCCGCGCCGCCTGCTCGCCAGGGGCCCGGGCCTGCGGGCGGGGATCAAACAGAGCAGGGAGGCAGCTGGTTGAAATTTAACCACAATATTCTCGCTCCCCATTGTTTCCAGGGAGGCCCGATATTTCCACAACAGGATTATGGCATCTGATTAACTCGCTGAGACAACAATGAGGGGCTGGGATGGGCTTCCCCTTCTAGCTGCCAAAAGGGGAAAGTAAATATAACACCCTGATTTCAGGAGCGAGGGTTTGAAGGGCCCCCCCCCCCGGTTCTCCCCCAGCTGTGTGCTGGGGAGGGGTCCGGCACAGGTCTACTTGAGCACCCTCTGGTTCGCTAGGATCTTCCCAGGTGAGGCAGTGCCTTGGGATGCCCACATACACACAAACTCTCCCAGGGATGTTCCCTGCCCAGCTCCTCTGTGAGCGCAGGGCACGGCTCCCTCATAGGGATACACAGTGGCCAGGCTGGAATAGCCCAGCCAGACATCCAGCTCTGGCTGCAGGGCTTTGCTGCTCTCAGCAGGACTATGCAGCCTGGGCAAGAAAGGTGCAGGCTGGGGAGCCAGCATCACCCACAGACTTGGGGTGCTGCTATCTAATCCCTCCAGCAGACCATTTCCTTTGCAGGAGCTGCAGGCAAAGTGCAGCTGGCCAGAGGTGTCTCCATCAGGTTTTCATACTCAGTAGTCATGGTCCATCAGGTTTTTGTACTGGTTTTCATGCTGTACACCCAAAACCAGTGCCCAGGGCCTCTGTGAAGACCTGCCACTGAGCAGGATGGTGAAATACAGCTATCCACTGTCCCTGCACATGATGGAGCAAGGGTGTCTGGCCAGCAGCCCCGGCCACCCCACTTCTACACTTTGGCTGATCCTTCCAATGGAGCGTCTTAAGGGCATCGGCAGAGAAAGCAGAGGGGTCATACCACAGCACCATTCTCCACCTCTGCCCTTGGCTTCTCAGGGATGCAGAAGGGTTACAACTCTCTGTGCCTCACTAGCACAGGAAAATTAGACCCTATGGACCCTGGACTAGTTTCACAGGATCCTCCAGGGTGGTTTGTACTCCCAACCAAAGGAGCCTAGCTTCCCACTTTGCACAACACAAGACTGTGAAGCAGGATGATCTGGGATAGCACTGCATCTGGAGGCTGCAGCACTTCCCCTGGGGGAAGTTCCCTATGAATGCCAATGTCACAAATCCAGATGTCCAAATAACCTCTGCAGCCTGCCAGCATGCAGTGTGCACATCACAAGCTGCTGTCCCCCTCCCAGCAGCTCCAGGCTCACAGTAAGCAGCCTAGCCCTGCCCTTGCTGATGACAGCATTCATGTCCCGTGGCGGCCCAGGTTGGAAGACAGGGAGTTGGGTTTGCTGGTGACAGCAACTCCTGCCCATGCAGGGGCCGTGGCATTGTGCATTGGTTCTGGCCACAGCAAGCAGTGGCAGTGCCCTGTGGCTGGGTGCAGAGTCCATCACCTCTCCGTGCAGCATTCCCAACGTCAGCCAGTTCTCCTGCCAGGCAAAGCCTTTGGGGCACAAAGGGCCGAGTGGGACAGGGACACCAGGCACAATAGGGTAGCCAAGGTGTGTGTATGGGGAGGAAGCTGGACGCTGAGCTGTCTGGGAGGCTGTCACTGGTTGGGATAACCAGTGTTTAAGTGGGAAACATTGCCTGGAGAGGGGCACTCCTGCTTGGGCATCCGATGGGAAGGGACCCTTGCTGCTGCAGTGGGAGAGATGAAACGTTTGTTCACATGGCATTTCCCTCTACACTCGGCCACTCTCAGGCACTTCTGGCCTGAACACCAGGATGCAATGCTCCTGCCTGCATTCCGAGAAGGCACCAGTGCCTCTTTCCTCTGCCCTTCGGCTCTCCCCACCACCGCATCCTGCTGTCCCTGCCCCAGTAGCAGTGCAGCATCCCGCACGCCCCTTGCTGGGCTCCCAGGGCTGCCCGGAGCTGGGCGCTCCGCAGGGTGACCGGGCGGCGGAGCCGAGCCAGGCAGTCTAGGTGGTGCTATTTCTCTATTTTTGCACTGCACGGGTTTGGGATTTTCCTCTCCCTATTCGCTGCCTTGGTCGTCTTCTTCTCTCTCTCTCCCTCTCTCTCTCTCTCTTTTTTTTTCTTTTCCTTTTCTAAAAATACTTGACAGCGATTGAAAGGTCCCTTTAATCGAGGCCACAGAGCCCTTATTAAGGGCACGGGTCGGGGTGCTGGGCCGTGCCCAGCATAACGGCTTCATTAAACCCTGCGAAAACTAATATTTATGGAATCAAATTTATGGAGGCCAAGGCCGAACTTGTGGCCTTTAATGTGTGTCGGGAGCTCAAATCCAGCTGGCTCCAGGGAGGAGGGGGTGGGGACAGTGAAGGAGACCCCAGCAGGACAGCATGGGACAATGTGTAGTGACATTCCCAGGAGCTGGCAACAACCTGGGCCAGGGAGGAACTGGTGGCCCCATGCTGGAGTCCTGAGGCCCAGGGTCCCTGTGGTTCCCTGGGGGACATTGGCAAAGCTCTTTTTCCTACTGTCTTCACTCTCCTGCTTTTATTTACGCCCCATCCATGCTCCCACATCCCCACCTCCCTTTGCCTTGGGAGAGAGGGGAATGGAACAAGATCTGTCCCTGCAGCGGGTCTTTAGGGCTGCTGCACACTCCAGAGACTTTGCAGCAGGACAGGGCTCATGAGCAACATCTCTGCAGCATCCCTGGGACTGGCTCCCCTGAGCTGAGTACCCCAGGGAGAAGCAGAGACACAGTAATTCACAGGAATGACCCAGGGATGGAGGTGCTGGTTTGCAGCACCCACTCCTCCCCTACAGAGTCCACCAGCCACTGGCACAGCCAGGTTGGGATTGTTTCAGCCCTGCTTCTCCCTGTGATGTCTCCTCAGACACAAAGGGGATAGACAAGCCAGATGCCCTCACTGGGGTGATAAGCACTCCTCCTGAATGTGCTGGCAGGCATGGGGGAGCAGCACAAACCCCAGAGCCAGCACAGAGCTGAGAGATGAGGCTCACAACAGAGCAGCTCCTGCTTCAGAGATGGAGTCCATATGGATGGACCAGGGGTTGCACCAGGGATAACCAGGTGACAGAAGACACAGGAAACTGTTAAGCTGCTAAGCTCCTGCTGCCCTGGTCCTACCCTTCAGCTAGTAGCACAACCCTCCCTGGGGACAAGTCCCCAGCAGGCAGACTCAAAGCTGCCAAGATAAGATGTTTGCAGATGGGAAAATGCAGGATACATAAGCTACAACAGTCAGCACAAGCTCCCCATCGCATGGCTTTCCCTTCCCACCACCCACCCTGCCCTGCATGCTGCTCCCTCAGAAAGGAAATATAAAAAGCCACTGGTTGCACTCGCCTTGGGACTGGCTGGTTGTAGCCCAGCAAAGGCCCTTTAATTCCCCTTGCACAGACACAGGGACTGCTCCGGATGTTTTTGTTTCCCCCTTGCTGCCCAGGAGATCAGGCAGCATGACTGCAGCTGGCCCAGCCCCAGGGACTAGGGCAGCTGGGGCCATGGGTCCCTGTCCAGGAGAGCAGCACCACTGCCTGCAGCCTGCCTGCTGCCTGGCTCTCTGCCTGCTGTTTTTGGACCTGGTCTGGGCACAGGAAGGGGGTCCAAGTCCTGAAGGAAGCATGTGGACCCAGGGGCTGGAAGAGGAGAGCAGGAGTGGATGGGTGGATGGATGGATGGATGGATGGATGGATGGATGGATGGATGGATGGATGGATGGATGGATGGAGTGTGAAGGGATGGAAGTGGTGTTTTGTGTCCAGGGAGCATCTGTAACCTGCTCCAGGGCTGCTCCCAGGCCTGGCAGCATTCAGAGGGTTAGTGTTCTGGTTGTCTCCTGCTCCTTGGAGTCCAAAGCATGGATCAAGCCAGTATCACCTGCCCAATAATTATGGTGGAGGTGCCTGCAAATGCAGTGTGTCCCTCAGCCTATCCAGGGCCTTTGCCAGCCTGTCTGCAGGCACCAGCACATGGTGTGTATCCTGGTATGGGACAAGAACATGGGCTCCAGCCCCCTCAGCTGTGTCCCCATGATCTGGGCATCCTCTTGTGCACAGCCCAAAACACATACTGCTGCGCAGGGTGAGGCACAGCATGGCTGGGAGCTGTGTGCTGTGCCACAGCAATGAGCTGCTGTCACCTCACTATCCAGAGTCACTGCAAGCCCCTGGGACATCAGGACTGGCCTGAGGGGGACCCAGCAGCACCAAAGGTTACATCCCTTTTTAGACTCTACAGGCCTGGTGGGACAGAGCAGGAGAGGGAATCTCACCCAGACACAGCCCTTTATTGAAAACCCACTCAAGAGCAGCCAAACCCCACAGCTCTGCCAGAGCCCCAGCTGTCCCACACCCACTGGCAGCATCCCTCCCACTTCTCCCACGTCCAGCACTGGCTCTACCATGAGAGGAAGCCTGGGCAAACTCTGCACCAGGGAAGAGTTAGAAAACCTGTTTCCTGAAACAGTGTTGAAGAAAGGAGCTCCATCTCCCCAGCTGGAGACATCTTGGGAGAGGACCATGACCTGGGCAGGGTCCATGAGGAGATGCAGAGATGAGCAGCTGATGAATGGGTTCTCTTCACTGCCTCTCTTGGATGCTGGGGGAAGCAGAGACCTCAGCAGGGTTGGCAGCAGTGCTTCAGCTGAAGAGCCCTTTTGCCTTCTTTGGCTTGGCCTTGGCTGCAGGTAGCCGGGGCTTCTGAGATGGGGAGGAGGCTGGCTGGAAACAAAGAGGAAGCAGTGTCAGTTCCTCCTTGAGGAGTCATGCAGGACGTGTGCAGGTGTGCAAGCAGTGACATTCCTGTCATCTGTGCTGTGGAAGTGCAAAATATATACACATGTGCAATCACACACTCAGGATGCATGGGGTAGAATGGGCTAGGAACCAAGCTGAGACTCCTAGCCCATCGTGGATGGGCACAGTGCTTGGAGGAGAGGAGGGAAAGGAGATGTGGGCCCCATCCTGCCTTTGGTACAGAGAGACTTTCTAGAGCTGCACTCACCGAGGTTCTCTCACTGGAAGATGTCGTTTCATCCTCCTGGGATGCAGCAGGTGAATGGGGGTGCTTTATGGTCTCTGCAGTGGGTGCTGTATCCACATCATCCTCTGGTACCAGAAAAAGATGCAATTTGGGATTGAGATAAGGGAGCACTGGGCATTACCCAAACCCACTCCAGGAACTGTGCTTGGACTGGGAGCCTAGCCCATGCAGGGAAAGCAAGGGGGAGACTGTTGCATGGGGTGAGCTGCACGTGGGGCCACATTTCCCTTACCCCAGGATATGGGGCTCAGCAGTCGAGGGGACAGCTGCATCCCATGTTCCCCATGCCACAGCCAAGGAGCTCCTCACCAGAGCAATGCCGTTTCCGAGCCTGCTTGACCTCCTGCTGTGTCACTGCAGTGTAGAGCTGCTGCAGAGCAGAGGCAAACGCCTGCCCTTCTCCTGCACTGCAGATCCGGGGCAGGGTCTGCAGGAGAAAGCAGAGGCACCATCACCCTGCCAGGAAATCACCTGCCAGGTCACCCTGCCACAGTGCTGTTGTGGGGCAGAGAAAGGGGCTGTGCCCCCCTCTGCCTGTCAGGCTACATCTGTTTCACCCCGGGAGTGCAGCAGAGTTTGTGGGAATCGGCAGCTCTGGCACTGGTTGGAATCCCAACTGCTCCCAGGTGTGCACACACACATGGACATACAGACACAGACATACACAGACAGACATACAGACACACACACATGTGCACACCGTGACACACCTGCTCTGGGCAGTGGGCTGCCTTCCCATTGAGATGCCTTGTGCAGAGGCTTTTGGGTCACTCATGAAATGCTGGAGATCGCTCTGGAAGGGCTGTGGCTTCCCTGCCTGGAGCAGCATGGGCTGCAGCTTGTGAGAATGGACAGTGAGCCTTGGGCAGGGACGTGACCTAATAAGAGGTAGGAACAGGTAGTCCCTGCCTGCCACCACAGCCTCCAGCACAAGGCATCTCTGGTGGCCCCACAGAAAGTGAAAATGATGTGACAATGTGACGAGGGATGACCAGGTTTGCTTCCAGTCTGCCAAAATAGCTCCTGCCTCCTTGCATGCACTTTTGTTCCCTCCAGACTTGACACGGGACGCCCCCCTCCTCCTGCCTGCACTCCTTACCAGCAGGATGCCACCTTTCCTGCTGGGCTGTGCTGATGCACATGAGAGATCTTGGCAGGCTAGGAGGTGCCACACTCCACTGGGAACGTAACATAGCTCACAGTGCTCAAACAAACATGCACAGGGAAAGGGAAATGGGTATGTGCCCTGGAGGGGGTGCTGGGGGTGGTGTGGGGCACAGCGTGGGCCTACAAGTGCAGGTGAGTGTGCCATGATGACGTGCACAGGGACTGTGTGTGCAGCAGTGTGCACATGAGCATGGCTGTGGGTGCATGCATGGCTGATTGTGTGGCTATGTGTGTGTGTGTGTGTGTGTGTGTGTGTGTGTGTGTGTGTGTGTCAAAGGTCTAAACACACTAATCTCTGCCCTGCTCCACACCCAGACAGCAGGAGAACAAAGTGTAACAGATAAGGTAGAATCCTCTCTGGGCCAGGATAGTGGGGAGGGGATGGGGACGCTCAGACCCACTCAAGGCCAGAGTCCAAAGCCTGACCCCAGCTTCCCAGTGGCAGAATAGGTAGGCTGAGCCCTCCTCACTGCTCCCTGCCAGCCAGGGTGGCAGGATAGGGCTGATGCCAAGACGGGTTGGCTGCTGCCCAGACAGACACTTTCCATGCAGGTCTCATCTCTTCTGCTGGAGTCACAGGCATGAAAGGCCGTTTGGCAATAGGAAATGCACTGGCATCTGCTTTTTGACTAGCTGCTATACAGGTCACCTCCTCCGTCCCTGCCCACTGCCACCGGAGGGAGCGATGCTCTGCTGCCAGCATCCCACCAGCATCCCACCAGCATCCCTGGGACTGCTTGGTACTGGGCAAGCACAGCTCTCAATGCCTCAGTGCCCAGCCTCTGAGGTGTTAACTGTGCTGGATCATCACAAGGTCCCAGAGAGGAGGAGGGATGCTGAGCACCTCAGGCACCCCAAGGATGCTCTTGCCCTGTGTGTTTCACCTCAGAGCCAGGGCTGCAGCCAAGGCTGCAAAAGCAGCATCCAAGGCTGGGAAGGTGATTGCACTTCAAAGGCAGAAGAGGGCCTGGTCACGGGTGGCCAACACAGCCCAGATCAAAGGCACAAGCTGGAGTCATAATTCAGAGAAAAGCAAACAGCAGCTCCCAGGAAAGTCAGGAATGGCAGTGAAGTGAGCAAAGTGTACTAGATAGCACTGCGTGGGTCAGTGCCCCAGGAGGGCAGGAGAGTCCCCTGCAGAGCCAGCCAGCTCTGGGTGCCACTGCTCTGGGTGCTCATTCCTTCTCCTGCCACCAACGGGCCTCTGGGGAATGCCAGGGCAATGGGGCAGGCTGTGCATCCAGGTGCAGGGTGCTGCCCAATCCCCTCTGCTCCAACCCACACAGGATGGCACCTGGGATGTGCCCCAAGCCCCAGGGCTGCTCAGGCTGCTCCACTTCACAGCATTCAAGCAAGGATCTGGGCAGAGCAGCTGCTCACTCAGTGCTCAGCCCCAGCTGAGCTGCCCAGATATCCCTGGGGTTGGGGCAAACCATTCTTGCAGCCACCCAGTGTCCCCAAGAGCAGCACACACACCCCCACTGATGTGGCACCTTGGGGAGGCACTGGAAGCAGAGTGCCCAGCGCCACCAGGGGGATTGGGCATCTGGGGTGGCACAGGGGCCTGCAGGTGCAGGGCACCTGCTGCCCACGCCTGCGGGAAGGGCTCAGCTCCAGCAAGCCCAGGGTGGAATTTGGGAGTCAGCAGCCACTTCCTGCCTCTGCCCTTCCCGGCGGCTGGAGCCCGCGGGCTCAGGGCCATGGGGTGGCCGGAGCTAGCCCGCGGCGGGACTGGGAGGCTGCACTTCACAGCCCCGGAGGGAAATGGGTTATAACCAGAGCTGGAAGCGTTTCCCTGCAGAGCTATGACTCAGCAGGGAGCAGAGCATGCTGTGCCAGCCACCGGCCACCTGATGGCCCCGAAGGCTGAGAGGGACAACGAAGTGTCCCCTAAAGGGCTGGGTGGGGGACAAGCCCTGGCTACAGCTGATTTTCCCCTTCCTCCTTACCCCACTGCTCCATTCCGAAGCTGAACCCTGCTGCAAACAGCTTGCCCCCACTGCAACATCAGCCCTGGCCTCTGGTGATTTGTTTTTCCCTGATTACCCATCTCCAGGATAAACATGATGTCTGAGGTCCGGGGAGCCACAGAGGCAGAGAGCTGGCAGCTGGGGGAGTGCTGGCTGGGCTGCTCCACACGACTCCCCAGGCCCCAGGGAGCAATGCCTCGGGAGCTGGCATGGCTTGTCTGGCCTGTTATGACTACCTGGCCACAAGGCCAAGTGGGCTGCCCCAGTATCAGGAGGCACTCAAGGCTGCGGTAGCGGCACGGAGACTCCCCAGCACACCCTGAACTGCGACTTGGGGCGGGGAAGGGGGGAGAGGCGTGCCCACCAAAGGGGGCAGGTGCCTGGCATCACACGGAGAGCAAGCCCATGGTGTGGAGGGGCAGCTCAGGGGGAGCTGGGCTGCAGCCCCACTCAGTGACCCCCAACCCAGTGGGCTCTGCTATGGGGCTGCACCCCAGCGCAGAGATGCAGCAGGGTACAAAATCAATCTCCAAGGCATTCTGCATTTCCCCGCCCCCTGCCTAGACTCCCATCTCAAGGGGCCAAAAGGGACAGCAATTTGGATGGTCTCTTGACAGTATGAGCAGAAAGGGCACACCACCCAGCACAGCACCATGACACCAGCACAGAAGCATCACCTTTCCCTGGCCCAGGATGGTTTGCAGGCAGGCTGGATCATGATGGGCCCCCGCAGCACTGCCAAGCACCAGAGTCTAAATCGGTCATGCTCAAAGCTGGGGACTGACCCTTTCATTATCACACCAGACATTCGAAGTGGTTACCAACATTCTTCACTACAAATCCCACATTCCTATTTTTTAATATATTTTTAACTGGAAAACAGAGCGAATGGGGCCTGTTTGGAAATTATAGCCTGGCTGCTGTGGCTTGTATGTCAGATCTGCCCACATTCCCGTGGCCAGCCTCAGCACATGCTCCACAGGGGCACACTTAATAATTCCTGCCGGGGCTGGAGCCAAGGGGTGTGTGCCAAGGGGGAGGATGGCTTCCCCAGGCTGCCCCCACCAGTGGGCTCCATGGAAGCGGCGTGGTGGAGTGACAGACCAGGAATGGCAGACTGGCTATCTGGCATGGCCACTGCCACACTGGCATGGATGTAGTCTGGTGCTGCTGTGGCAGTTGATGGTGGGCAGGGGAAGGGCTCAGTGGGTGGTGCATTCACAGGCTGCTCTTGGCACTCTACCTGGGAATGGGGCTCGAATGGCTTGCTGGATCTGTGCTAGGCATCTCTGCCCATGGTTATGCCAATGTCAGTCAGGCTAGGGAGAGGCCCCCTCTGGAATCCAGATAGATGCTCACCCATCCTCTGCCAGCAGCAGAGGATCTGTCTGCAAGAAAATAGATGGAGAGGCTTGAACTGTCCCCTTCCAGCTGGTATCAAGGGCAGGGAAAGGGGATGCTTACTTCCTGGGATGAAGCAGGCTATATCAGCCCAGTCTCCTGCCCCAGCTTCCTTATGACCCTCTCCCTGGGTACAAAGCCACCCCCCAGCACCCCGAGGTGCCCTACACTGACCACCGATGCCCTTTCCCAGCTCCTCCAGCCCTTAGATCTACTTGCAACCCCCCAAGCCTGCAGCAGTCGCTGGGACACTGCATACCCCAGAAGCAGGTGGCTAAAGGATGAGCTCTGAGCTCACACTGTCATTGTCTCCATCCCCCCTGTCATACGCTTCCAGGGGACAAGCAGCAGCAGCAGCAGCAGCAGCAGCTGGCAGAGCTGGCGGTGCTGCCAGCCCGCCCTTGGAGCAGGCACGGGCAGGATGGCCAGGGCTGCACAGGCAGGCAGCCAGGCTGAGCACACCTGGCAGGAAGTGGCGGTGCCGGCAGGGGAAGGCAGCCGGAGAGCTGCTGAGAGGTGAAGGGGTCACCCCGGGGAAGAGCGGGTGGTGAGGCCGGGACAGAGGAGCATCCCAGCCCGGCCCAGCCCAGCCCAGCCCGGCCCAGCCCAGCCCAGCCCGGCACGGCTCAGCACTCCTCCCAGCACCGTTCTGGCCCTGCTGCCTGCAATGTTTTCCTTTCCCCCTGACTTCAGGGGCCTTTCCAGCGAGCAAATGTCAGGCACATAAAGAGCGGCACTGTGAGCGGAAGATGGAGCGAGAATGCCTGCCCGCGTCCCTCCGTAAGTGCTGTCTCACACTTCATCAAGGCAGCCTTTGCAAGCGAGGCACTCGCTTAACAACCAGCAGTCTATGCTGCCCGGCGACCGCAGCAGCCCGGCCGCTCAATACCCTTTTCTTTTCCCCTTGTGCTGTTTTCGTGGCTTGGGTTACAGCCTTTCTCGCGGACACTGAGCGGAGGGCTCTGCATTGTGCCGCCGCCACGCCGGGGCGGATGCTGGCTCCCCCAGGGAGGGAGGGATGCTGCGGGGCTTCTGCATCTGCCCTGCCCACTCACTGCTGCAGCCCCACAGGGATAAATCCCAGGGAAAGGAGGGTCACCGGCTGAGCAGAGGTAGGGCAGGAGGTTGCAGCATCTCCTCCCCAGTCATGTGAGGACCAACCCACCAGGAGCAAGCCCCAAGCCTGGGGCTTGGCAGACCCTGGTGGAGGTGAGTGGTTCCAGCCCCAGTGGGCAGTCCCTACCCCAACCCATTTGGAAAGAGGCCCTCCTGCCATGCTGCCAAGCAAATCCATGAGCATCCAAGCCCTCCCCCTGCCCAAGTACCAACAAACTCCCTGAAAAAGAGTTGTGCCCAGCACTAGCATTGCCTAGCATTGCCTCCCCAACTGGGCAATGCTGGAAGATGCTGGGCCTTGCCATGCAGGGTCTGGTGGCAGCTGCTGGTGGCACTCCCAGCTCCAGCTTGACTGTGGCCATTAGTCCTGCTGTCCAGCAGCCCATGAGGTGAGAGCAGGAGAGCCTTTGAGGAAGCTGGCACTGGGTGCCAGTTCGGCAAGGGAGATGGACAAGGAGAATGCCCTGAAGTATAGCAGGTCCCAGCATGCCAGGACTAAGTGAGGATTTGTCTCCAGGAAGGCAGAGTCACAGGCTTATAGTACCTATGGCCTTCACCTCCACCAGCCTGACCCATCACTGACACAGGCTGCCTCCTCCAGGGTCAAGAGCAGAAGACATGGAGACCTGGTGGCCAGCATGCCTCCTCTCCCAGAGTGACAGCTCAGAGACCCCACTTATCTGTGAGGAAGTTGGGTGGCTCACACTGCCTTGTTATTTTAGGCTGACTGGGTGAATATGGACACATCATCCAGGCTTATTATTGTAGGGTTCCTCCGCAAAGTGTGCCAGCTCATGTGGGCTTATTATTGTCTGCCCAGGAAAGCTGGACACACTGCACTGCTCTGTTATTGTAGGGTTGCTCAGGAAGGCCAGCCAGCTCATCCCAGCTTGTTATTATTGCACAGAGCTCATGGGGGGCTGGCCAGGAAACTTCCTGCAAAGTGGGATGATGGAAAGGGAGCCACACCTGGTGAATCACAAGGATGCTGTGTGGTGATAAGGAACAGTGATGGGTGGGATCCAGCACCTCGGCTCCACCCAGTGAGGACAGGCCGCTCATTCATGGGCACAAGCACTCATGGGTCCCTTGGGACCTCTGGGGCACTGAGGCTGGCAGAGGCAGCAGGAGTGTGGGTCAGAGCTGGGAACTGGCAAAGCAGCCCTCATACTCCTTGAGAAGCAAAATCTGGGGATGACAGGGGAGCAAGCATGGAAATACTGCACCCAGTACATCCATAAACCTGGTACACAAGGGATTAGCTGAGCTAACAGGGCCCAAAGAGGAAGCTGGTGCTGAGCCAGGTGGGATTAGGGGCTTTTAAGGAGAATCTGGGTGTGTTTAGGACCAAGGCTGAGCAGGAGGCAGCTGCTCCACCCTTGTGGCTTTGCAGTTCCTCCCAAGCACAGGTGCAGCCATAGGGGCAGCCCCTGGGGATGCTGCCCCACTGTGACCCGAAACTGCAGCAGGAAGCATTTCTGTGTGGGGCAGGGGGGCAGCAGGGCTTACTGCTGGGCTGCCTCAAGCAGGTCCCCAGGCACATGGACCCAGCAGGGCTGGGTCCAACATGCCTCAGCAGCCCTGGCACTGCTGCTGGCACAGCCACTGAGTCACCATCACTCCCCTTTGACCTGTGACAGACCATGTTTCCCAGGCATGGCAGCCTGCTGGTGTCACCCCTGGCTGTGCCCAGTTGGTACCAGGTGCCCAGATGTCCCACGGGTAGTGCCCAGCTGTGCCAGGTGCCCAGGTATCCCCCAGGCAGTGCTCAGCTGTTCCATGTACCCAGGTGTCCCACGGGCCGTGCCCAGCTGTGCTCAGTGCAGATGTTGGTCCCCAGCCAGGCACCAGGATTGAGTGTCAGGAGAGCTCTCCATGCGCAGCAGCGGCGGCAGGAGGCCAGCCTGCCCTGTGAGCACACAGCCCTTTCATTCATGGCAAAAATAGCCCCCCGGGGTGTGGTCCAGGCTGGAAAAGCCCCCTCCATCCTTGGCCAGCCCATGTTTATTCAATGGGGGGGGGGACACTCTGCCCTCTCCCTGCCCCCCAGCCCTGTGCACCATCTCCCTGCCAGAGTGGCTGCTCTTGGATGTGATTCGCCAGGTCCCCCCGGCCAAAACACACAGACTGGGGTGGGGGGGAAGGCAAAACCCTAAAAAGCACCGGGTTTGTCTCCAGGAGGAGCAGCCTGTGGTGATGTCATGAGAGTTTGCAAGCGGCCACATGAAAGGGACTTGCTGCCCAGGAAATCCACAGGTCAATGATCCTTCAGACAAGCCAGCGATTCTTCAGTGGGCCAGGAAGGAAACCTCGAGGAGCCCAAGCCAAGCCTGCCCTTGCCCCAGGGACATAGCTTGCCCCCTAAACTCATGGCCCCCCAGGATCCCAAACCCTGCTCCACAATCCCTCCATATCCCCTTCTCAGCAGCTGTAATTCACAGCAGCCCAATCCCTCTGCAAAATGGTACCAACCTCTACCCTGCAATCCCTGGGCACCGAGCCTCTCCCCATAGACTACCAACATCCTAACAACATCCCTGCTCTGCAGCCTCCAGAGTCTGGACCTCTGCCCCACAGACCCCCAGACCCTTTCCCTCTGCTGTTCTGGGGGCAGCACCCCTTTTTCCATGGTGATCCATCAGGCTGGGAGTGGCAGGTGATTTAGGGTCAGGCAGCACTGTGACCTGACAGTGGGGATGCAGCAGGGCAGAGGGTTCTCTTTCATAAAGGATTACTCTGGGGACAGCTGGGAACACACAGATGCAGCCCCCTCAGCCCCCTCCCCAGGAGTCAGCTAGGTTCTCAGTCTGCTCTGGCAGGCATTGCAGACATAGGCCCTGAAACCAAATCCATTGCCCAGGGCTCCCCTCCCCATTTCCCATGGGTGCGGGATGCAGTAGCTGGACTAATGAGGAAGATTTACCTTCCTCCTCCTCCTCCTCCCCATGCAGGATACATGTCTGGGCTCACATCCAAGCCCAGGGCTCCAGCTCTGCACATTGGTCTGCTCTGCCCATCCCAGCCCCTCCATGCATCCTGTGTCACATGGAAATTGGTGATGGAGCTGCCTTTCCTGCCTCATCACGGGCTGCAGCCCTAAAGGAGCTGAGTGACAAGTGAAGCTCAGGGTTGTGACTTCGTGCCCCCAGCACCTCCTATGCATCACTTTAGGAGGCTGCAAGCAACCAGTCTGTCCATCTGCAACTTGCCCATGGAGACACTCTTCTGCTCCACTTGCTCCATCTCCCCACCCACAGGCAGAAGGTGACGAGACCCTCTGCAACCCCAAAGGTGCCTGGAGAGCAGCACATACCCCAGGCTGGTGCCACAGCACGGGGGGACACTGGCTGGGATGGGTGTCTCCACAGTGTGGTGCTGGGGCTCTCTGAGGCCAGCTGAGTAGTGACTGGAACCCACTGTCCTCAGCAGGGAGAGTGTCTTTGCAAAAGAGCCAGCTCTGAGAAGACCACAGCCTGGGACTCCTAGGATGTGGGGCATCTCCATCCTGCTGGTACTCAGTCGATCCCTGACGGCACCGGACTCCTGGAGGGGATAGGGACAGTGGAAAGGAGATGGGAGCCCCCACATTCAGTGCAAGGCTCTCAGGGCGGTTTCCTCTCCCGTGTTTGCTCCTGCTGTCCCTGTGTCGGCAAAGAGAGGGGACTCAGTCTCTATGACTGTCAATCAGGCACTTTTCACCAGAGCTAAAAATGCACTCGCAGAAGGAAAACAAAATAAAAACACAAAACAAAACAGAGAGGTGAAAAATTCCTTGATATTTCTCTCCTGCAAATCCCCAGAGCCAGCAGAGAGGCGAGAGCCCCCGGAGTTTGTCAAGCAAACACTTTCACACCCTTGGCCACGCTCGGCACGCTGCCGCTGGAATGCCAAATGTATATTTAAGCCCTGCTCATCAAAGGAGCCTGTTCGGAGTCAGTTTCGGGCAACGTGCATGTGGGTTTGGCCTGGAGAGAAAACCAGGGATGTGGAGAACATTTCTTGGGGATGGGAGAAGCTCGCGTGCACACACACACACGCGCGTGAGACAGATGACAACCATGACAACCTTCAAGGCCGTGTGGCTGAAAGGTCGCGGGCTGGGCACCAGATACCTGCCCGCTGTGGCACTCCCCCTTATCAGCGCCTGTCGCACGCTGGGGCGGGGATGTTTAGGCTGGAGCGAGGCCAGCAGCCATTCTGCATTCCAGGACTATAAACTTTGTCACAGCTAAGCAAGCTCAGCCAACAAAGCCGGGGTCCAGCAAGACAAGCAGGAAGCAGCACTTTGAGAGAAGGCAGGATTGCAGGGACACGGAGGGCTGCTCAGGGCTGTGCACCTCACCAAGAGGTGATAAGAAACCTTGGCTTGGGCTCAGCACTATGCAATAGGGACATACATAGATAGATAGAGTGCTTCTGTAAGTCCAAGGCTGGAGTTTGCCAGGGTGCCACAGATCCTGCTTTGCTGCCAGCCATCCCACAGGGCATCACTGCTTATCTGCTGCCAAACCACCCCAGTCCTGTTCCGGGAGGCATCGAGGGCAGGGGGCTGCTGCTGCTCCACAGCTCCTGCTCTCAGACAAGGCTTTGCTGGAACAAGCTGGGCACAGCAAGGAGCACTTCGGAGCACACAGCGAATGGGAGACTCTTTCTGCACGGACCACTCCTGTTCCTCTCTCCTTTACAAGTATTCCCTTGGTTTGTTCCAGACAGCCCAGGGACCTATGCCCATCTCATGAACAACCTCAGCATCAGAGAGATGAGGGAATCTCTGCCTTCCTCCTCCTCTTTTGTGTGGGGCTTGCAAAGCCCCAGTGATGGCTGCGAGGGCTGAAGGCAGTTCAACTGCCTTCAGTTCAGCGAGGGAATGCCACACATGGGCTGGTGGCAGGGCAGGAGCTCCATCTCCAGAGATGGCAGGCTGACTTTTCCCCCCTCTGTCATTGCTCCAGCCAAGAGCAAAGATGTTTTTGCCCAAATCCTGTACCTAATCCCAGCTGACAGAGCTGCAGCTTGGGGTCTGGCCAAGGGCTGGAGTTGGACAGGGTAGGAGAGATCATTGCCACAAGCAAACAGAGCATGCCAGTGCTGTGAAATCAGGCATTACGCGCCTGTCTCCCGCGGCAGGACCAGCCCATCAGGCTGCCAGGGACACACTCTGCTTATGGCAGGGGCAATCCCAACTCCAGCAGGGCCTGACCCTGCACAGCCATGTCTCTCAAGCTGGGTTCATCTCCAGGTGAGGGGAGGGATCACTGCACACCACGGCTGGATTTCAGGCACCTGCTGCAAATAAAACACTCTGTCAGGGCACCTTCGCCCTTTCAGCCCTTGGAGAGAGGGACAGGTCCCTGAAGTGCTACCTGGGGGGGGGGGGGGGGGGGGGCACAGAGGGCTGGGGGAGCTGGGAGCTGTGGCCCCAACCCTGCCCCATGCTGTGCCACTCCACCTGGGCAAGCAGATTTCCCCTTGTTGCTGCAGCCTCTTCCATCTCTGTCCTGCCAGGTTCAGCCACTGCAGCCCAAGTTACTCACTTCCAAGGGTGGGGATCCCAGCCTGTTTTGGGAGAGATGCTGAGAGCTTCACCACTTCCCCTCGGGCAATGAGAAGCAAAGACCTCCTCAGCTCTGACAACTAACTGCTTCTTTTTCCAGCCCCCTGCCCACTCATCACCTCACTCTCTCCATTCATGCTTGCCTTGCTCAGAAGGGTTCACCCACCCCTTGCCATCTACAGACAGCAAAACCATGCCCTTTGGCTAAATACAGTGTTTTTTAAAAGCCTCACCATTTTCATCTCTATTTTTCTAGGAGTTTTCTTCCATTGAGCACTACCTGTCATCAGCAGCACTGGAAAACAAGGTAGCAAGGATGTCTGATTCCAGCTGCTCTGTGCTCATGTAAAATCTCATCTGTTTCCAGTCCCTCTCTCCTGGAACACCATCACCCTCCAGTCTAAAAATTGATCTATCTTCAACCTTATTCACAATAACATGCTCAAATATATTGTCTCCTATATGGTGCCAGGCTACAAAATCCTCCTCAACTTAAACCCCTGCCATCACCATGGCCAGGCTTTTCTGCAGGCTTGGGGGAATAACAAGGGAGCTCTACAGACCCACCCTACACTGCCATCAGCTGACACATCTCAAACAGTACCCCAGCTCCTCCAGCAGCCCCAAGTGGGTAACAGGGCTCCCTCAAAGTCCCTGTCTCCAGGAACTGAGGTTGGCAGAGAACCTCTTCAAACACCTGGAAGCTCAAAAGGCAGTTCTTCAAGTCAACATCAGAGCCAAGGTGACGACTGGGTTGTTCCTCACTCTGTCCATGCTGGCTCCCGCAGTTGGTGCCCACAGCCCACTGCCTCCTACCAGGGGACACATCTGCAGCCTCCACCCATGCAGGAGAGCAGGAATCAATTACAGGGCTTGCAAAGGCAGGGCTGCTCCAGGGTTGGCACGTGGCACCAGCTCCAGCGGCCGCAGAGCACGTGGCACAGCGCTGGAAGCCCAGATGTGCCACTGGCTCATGGGGAAGAGGCAGGGGAACCACTTGAAAGCCATGGTATGAAAGTGCTGGTAAACCAGGGCCACTCCTCTGCTCCTTTGGCTTCATGTGCTATTTATAGTGCTCTGGGTGCCCACCCTGGGGAAATTCAACCCCTGGGGTGCAGACTTTTGCCAAGCCAGCCATCTTGTCTGCCATTCAGCTCCCCAGACCCCCAGCAAAGTCATGGACCCTCCTAGTAGCTAAGATGCTCCAGGGTGGGCTCTGATCCACCCCATCACAGCATGGACTCATCAGCACACGCTGGAAGGACCAGTCCTCATGCAGTGCTCTCAGACAACCAGCCTGTACAGCACGAACACATGGACAAGCCCCATCACACCAGTGACAAGAAGAGACCCAGCCAAGCCATCCATGGTCACTCCTTGGAACCCCACTGTTAGAAACCCCAGTGGCAGCAGCTGGGGGGAGTTAAGATGTCCCCACTCTCACCAGGGCTGGGTGGAAAGACTCTGGGGAGGCTCTCATCAATCTTATAGGCCGGTTTCCTTGTTGAATGCAAGGGTTAGGTCTAACCCCATGTCCCAGCACCCAACAACTCCTGGGCATTGCAAGGGTTTCTTGAGTCTTTGCAGGCAGAGGAGAGCCGAGTTTGCAGGAGGGAAATGTGATTCTGCTAACCCCCACCTCACAGGGGCTGCTGAAGGGCTTCGAGGAAGAGCAGCAGTGCCATGCCCTCAGTTCTCCTGTAGTGCTGGTCCTGCATCCTATCCTCCTGCCAAGCAGTACATCCAGGCATGACCCTGTGCACAACCCCATCTCTGTACCTAACCCCAGCTCTGTCTAACCCCAGCTCTGTGTCTAACCCCAGCTCTGCTGGCACCTGCAGAAGCAAACGTGGCTGTAGCCCAAGGCTTGCCCCTGTGAGCTGAGATCTGTGGGCCCCCGGTGTCTCCCGAGGGCTGCAGGATGAGAACGCTACCCACACAGCCCAGAGCTGACGCCTGGGGCTAAGGGGTAGGACTGTGCTGATCAGGAGCAGGTGGCAGCTGACGGTGCTCCCCCAGCCAGAGGCGGAGGAGGAGCTAAATTTATTCCACCAATATGTGGGCAGCGGGAGGGGACCAGGGGGCTCCTCCAGCCTGTCTGCCCCGCGAGTGGCCAACCCTGTCCCGACACCAGTGACGGCAGCATGGTCCTTTCGGACTGTCTCTTTGGCACCCGCGTGTCCTGATGACTGGCCCTGAGCGGACCCAAGTCCTTCCTCCTCTGACCACAGAGGGGAAAGTTTCCAAATTAAAAACCTAAATCTGGCAACAAGGTGCCCATGGCAGGAACCTTTTAAACTGGCCATTAAAGTTTATAAGTTAGACGGGCACCAGGAGCAAGCAGCAGAGCTGCAGGAAAACAGCCACCCCTCCTTGAGCAGCCTAACCACGGCTGTCCCCAAAGCCGCAGGCCTGACGTCACGGCATGACTTCACCTCCATCACCCACTGCCTGGCCGGCCCCAGCCCCGTGTTTACCCCTGCCCATCCCTGCTGCTGTCCCTTGGAGCCTGCTTTTCCCTTTGAGGTCAGTCAGCAGCCCCGGGGCCTGGCGAGGAAAAGAGTAGAGAGAAGGAAACCAAACCTCAGCGCCCACAAGGCAGGCTGCAAAACACGGAGCCTCAGCAGCCGCACTGCGGGGATGGTGGGCTCTGTCCTCACTGTCCCTCCCCCAGCTGCACCCCCCCTTCCTGCCTCTAGGATGCTGGAAAAACTCCTGCAAGCCAGAGCTGTTCCCACTGTTACTCTCCCATTTTCCTACAGACAACACATTCTGTACTGTGAGCAAGATGGGCTGGGGGGAGGTATTGGATCCAACTTGTTGACCTATCCTGCCCCAAGATGTCAGGATGCACTGCAGGCACTGAGAGATCCCAGCCTCTCTTCTAAGGGTGAGATGCTATGGAGTGAATGAGTGTCACAGCCTGTCCCCAAGTCCACACAGGGTACCTGCCTCTGGGTAAAGCACAGCCTGGGGTTTCAGCTAGAGAAGCCTTGGGTGTAGCAGAAACCAAAGCCTTGTGTGTCTGGGCACAGACCAGGCCAGAACCTCTCCCCTCTTCCCTGCCAGAGCAGGGGCACTTCAGCTCTAGACCTCCCAAAGAGGAGCCACCAGCCTTGGAGAGGTGTTGCCGGTGCATGTGGGATGTGGGTTTGCCTTACCTGGTGGGGTGGGAGGGTAGACAGGGGGTATAAAACCCCATGGGCAGTGATACTGGAAGAGCCCTGGAACCGGCCTGAGCGATGTGCTCAGCTGGGAGACCTGTGTTGCCAGAACATAGATGAGAGCCACAAAAGCCACATGGGTTCAGAAGGGGCAAGGCTGGGGGCTGTGCGGTTGCAGGGCTGCCTGTAGCAAGCCCTGGGCACCGGTCAGAACAGGCTGGGGACGCCACAGTGCCCATTGGCTGCTGTTCCCTGGAAACCTCACAGGGCACATGTTGCCCACTGTCACCTCCCGGAGAGGTTTGTGGGTTGCATTTATAGACTTGGCCACAGACCCTGGACCTTATCTCCTGGACTGCACAGTGCTGCCCCTGCATCCGGAGCATCTCCAGGAGCGGGAAGTGTCACCGACCCCCTGTGCACCCTGGTGAGTCAGTGCACACAGCCGAGCACTCACACTGCTCCGCACGGGCATCCACCAGTGGGGAAGCACACACACACACACACACACACACACACACACACAAACAGGGCAGCCTCTGCAAACAACTGCTTGTTAAGTTAAAATTAAACTCTGCACAAATATTGACCTTTGGAGGGGACACAAACTCTGCCAATATATTTACCAGCTTTATAAATGGGCCTGACCACAGTGCCCTGTATGCTGAGGTGGAGGAGGTAAGGGCTGCAGAGGTGCCCAAAAAAGGTGCATCCCCCCCCTTCCCTAAAGGAGCTCTCCCTGAACAATGCCACTGTCCCCAGTCCCCACTCAAGCCTCTAGGAGGATGGATGGTGGGCATGAGGTTCCACTTTTTCCCTCCAACTTATGGTTTCTTGGGGGAGTAGCCAGCAACTCACAGAAGACACAGGGGAAGCTCTTGTCACCTCTGGCCTTGCAAAATTGGTCAGCAGAACAGTCCTGGTGCTGCTCCTTATCTTCCAACCCTTCAAGACTTCTGCACTGCCCAAGCATGGCAGGGGCACCCACTGTCAATCCTAGCTGCCCAGCATTTAGGCAGGTGGCTCTGCTCAAAAGTCTATGCCCCCTCTGTCGAGTGCCCAGCATAGCCTGGGGGGGGGTTCCCATCTCTCAAGGGAGAACCAGAGCTTGGTTCTTCACCTTGCTTCAGGAGCAGAAGCACCAGTAGCCTGCAGCTGGAGAGAAGGCACATCACCCCTCTCAAACCCACCAAAGCTCTCCAAAGGAACCAGCATGACCAGCTGAGCATCTGGGGTCTGCAGTGGGAATGGGAAAATGCTTAAGATGAGATGTTTCCACAAGAAGGATGCCTAAACCAGCTTGGCTGTCATGGGAGAAGATGCAAGCTGTTCTCACAGCCTACACCTAAGGTGTAACACAAGAGGCAAGCTGGAATAAATGGTGGCTTTTGCAGGCAGAGGGTACAAACAGGATGGCATGGGAGGTAAGAGCATTGTCAAAGACATTAGTGCAATAAGTTGCTGCTGAATAGCTGGGCAATGAAGGAGGACTTGGGGAACAGCCCTAGCTACTGTGTTAATGCAAGGGGAACACACTGGCCTGGAACTCAGCAAGAAGATGACCTTGCGCATTCCAAGGAGACCAGGATGGGACCATTGTGCCTGAGACTGTTGCTGACTGTGAATCCTTGGGCAAAGAGGATGACACAGATGTGAGCACATGGTCTGGCTGAGCCTGCACCAGTGGGCAGAGGACCTCAGCGTGTAAGGATGATGGAGGGTGGATTCAGGAGATGGCCCAAGGAGCTGAGCATGCAGACCCAAGACCATACATAACCAGAAGGGTGCCAAGGGAGTGTGCATGCAGCAGGCACAGCTCCTGCATCCAGAGCAGTGCATGCACTGGCAGCGGGAGGAAGGCTTGTGCCCATGCTGGCTGCCTGGTCCCTGGCCCAAGGGATGCAGGGAGGAGAGCACGACACATACAGCAGGGGATGCCCAAGTTCCAGCTCTTGGAAATACTGAATAGAGTCTTATTCAGGCTGATGTAAAACACTGTTAAAACACACAAAAATCCTTTGAGTAATGGGCGAGCGGGAAAGAGGCATCTATAATTAACAGTAACTGTTCGAGACGGTCGCTGCCCAGAGACGTGTACTGTGCAAAACCACTTGAAAAGGCCTCGTCTGAAAGGCGAAGCCTGGGGTTTTTCAAGAAGCCCGTCATGTAACGATCCTGGCCCTTCCAAAATAATTCTGCCATATTAAAAAAACCCAAAACCTCAGCTTAATCACCCTGCAGCACTGGGACTGGAGAGCTCTGAGAGGAGGGGAAGGGAAGCACAACCGGCTTCCAATTAGAGCCTCATTAGAAAGGAAAGCTGGGGAGCTATTAGAGAGCTGGCCAGGAGTGAGCGGAGCCAGATGCCTGGAGACCCACTGCAGGAGGGGTGTCCTCATCACCCCTGCCCCTTCCCCTCTTCCTCCTCAGTGGGTGCTCTAAGACTCCAAGAGTGACATGGTCCCAGGTGTGGGCACTTGACCTGAGCAGAAGAAGAGGTTGCTGTAGTTGCACACCTGAAAAGCTGTCGTGAAAGCCCTGGCCCTACACATAGTAGAGTTTGGGGATGTTCATGGATCTGGGCAGGGAACACTAGGGACAGGAGAAAGGGGAACTGGGGCTAGAAGGATACTGCAGCTGGAGAGGGAAAGTGAAACAGGGCTTCACTGCCTCCTCCCATCTCAGAGGCACAGAGCCAGGCCAGAGACTGCCTCAGCCTGGAAGTCCCTGTGATACCAGATGCAGCTTCCATTTCTGCCAAAACTGCAGGGGGAAGGTGACAGTCCTGCTGTGAGCACATACCTGCTCCTGCCTTACAAGCACACTCTGCTGCCTTCCCTCCCACCTGGGGTCCCTGTCCCCTCCCATATAGACCCGTCCTAGTGCCCAGTGTGCTGCAGCCCCACAATGACGAGTGCAGTGGCTACAGACACTCATCGAAGTGCCAAAGTCCAGACAGGTCAGAATGCATGCCAAAGCATCATCACCCACAGCACAGGTTCATCCACAGGATCCATCCCAGCTTGTTTGCTTCATCGCTCTGGCTTTAATTGTGCCCACCAGCTCTGCCTGCCGGGGCCAGAGCAGTGGGCATCTCCTTGCCTGCCTGCAGCCTGGCTCCAGGGCTGTCCAGGCAGGAGGCACACTGCCCAGAGCAGCCTTCCCTTCCCATCCCACAGCCTGGGAGCCATCCAACACAAAGTTAATTTCTAACCATGGGTAACCACCAGTGTCCCAGCTGGGATGATTTATCCCCTATCTGCCTGGGTTGGATTTATGAGCCACACATCCCCTAGGCTGTGATAAAGGCCATGTCTGTGCTCCTCCATCCCTGCCTTCCTGTAGCCACTCCGTCCGGACTCGCTGCCCACCCCCCATTTACAAGCCTTTCCCCACCGTGGAAAGCTGACAGCCCACAGAAGAACAGTAAACAGCACAGAAAATAGAACATGCTGGAGGCCAAGGAAAGACATGCTGGTCAGGGAAGCCACAAATGGTTACTGCTTTCAGGATCTGTTCAAGAAAAGAGAGTGGGATGTACCCTGGACTCCCACCAGCCCTCAAAAGGGGAGATGGGAGCTGCTATTAATAGCTGATCCAGGGCACTGCTCACAGGCAGGGCTGGATTGGATGATGCCACAGCCGTGTTTAGGATGGCTGAGCATCAAGGAGCAGTCCTTGAGGCAGTGCTGGGTGGGAGTGGGAATTTGCCCTGCAAATGGGAATTCACATACAGGGTGGAAAATTCCTCATCCCATCAGTCCAAAGCAAGACCAGGAGAACTGGGGTCCTGAAGTGAGGCCAGATGCTGCTATGTTTGCCCTGTCAAGTAGCAATAGGTTGTGGGGGTGCTATGGGCTGCTAAGTGCATGCAACCCTGCATGCACTTGTCCCAGTCCATCTTCCCCTGCAGACAGTGCTCAACAGCCCAGCACCTAGAGACAATGTCATGGGGATGCCTTAGATTTGCACTTCAGGCTGCTCTAGGGTTTGGCCACGGTGAAGATGAAGATACATGTCACCCAACTTCTTTTTAAACAAGATTTGAGGCTTCTTCCCTTGTGCAGGGAACACAGTCAGCCCCTGTGCAGTGTTGGGCATTTCAGCAGTGCTGGCAGCCTCTGTAGCAGGCCAAAATATGTGCAGAGAGCTGCACGCACCTGGATGTGTTTTCTGCCCCTCCAGCAGCCAGAAGCCCCTGTGTCAGAGGTCGGATGTCCTGCATGCACTGCAGCAGCTGCTGTTCAGGGCCTTGTGTGTCAGTGTCCCTGCCCCAAGAGCTGGGATGGCATCACTCTCTGCACCACAACCATACAGACTGTGGTCCTGAATTCAAAACAGTCCCTTGCCAGCAGCATCCATCTGGAGAGGGAGCAAAGGGCAGAAGTGACAGCCCTGGGGTTTGCAGCATGAGGCTGCAAGAAGCAGGATGGATGAGGTTGCAGGCAGCATCCTGGCTCTTAAGGCTGGCACACCAGCCCCAAGCCATCCCCCAGCCCTCTGCAGCACTGATAGCGGCAGCCCCAGCAAGGGAGAGAAGAGAGCCTTGTTCTGGGGCCAAGACTAAGGCGATTCAGTGCTCTGCTCCCCTGAGGTTTCTCGGGTGAAACCTGGCTCTGTAATGGCTGTGTCTGTAAAATGTATGGAAATGCCCATAAAACCTGTATCAAATGCCATATGGATATATATGGATATATGGAGAGAACTATGAAATTAGGAGCATGCAGGGAATTGGGGCAGGACGGCTCCCTCTGAGCCGTAAAAACACATAAGTAAAAGGCAGGGGAGGCAGCAGCACTGGGAGCTGCATAGACAGGCTGGCACGGAAAGGAGCCAGGGGAAGGGCACCCTGGCTCACACTGTGCAGCTTTGCTGAGACCTGAGCCCATGGGAAGCCTCTAGAACAGAGGGACATCTCTGTGGAGCTGCATGGGACAGACCACTGTGCAGGTCTCAGGAAGCCTTGCAGAGCTTCCCAGAAGCCCAAGCCTTCACTATGGGCAGAGGCAGGAGATCTGGCTGTGGGGAGACCCCGGCAGTACCCCTGAACTTGGAGGCAGCTTGAAGATGAGCTATCAAAGTGACAAGTGAAAGGCTGGGGAGGGGAAATGGACAAAGGTCTCTTCTTTGGATGGCAGCAGCCCACAGTGTTATTGATGTCTGAGAGAATAACTGCTGATCCCAGCTGGAATGGAAGAGCCAGCACTGGTTGAGCATGGTCGATGGAGCAGTACCATCACTTCAAGAGCTGAGGTTTAAGTAAAATTTCTGATCTCTCTAACAACAGGTTTTGCAGCAAAATCATAAATAGGCAAACAGAGGCCCTTTCTGAGGAGTAAGCAATAAATAATGAGAGGAGGTGTGCTGTGGCCACTGATGCTGTTTGCTCCCCACACTGTGCTGGGCAGCACTCAGCTGGCTCCAGTCCTTCTTGCCTTGCCTCAGCAGGGGCTGGGGAGCTGGGACCCCAGCTCTCTGCTATTCCCACCAAAACCCTTCACTTCTTGTAGCCTTCTTAAAGGAAAAAACATGACAAGAACCCCTGAATTTGGAGCCTAACCTCACTCATCTGCCCTGATTCATTTGACCTGAGAAAAGTAAGCATGGAGGGACCTCTGCAGCAGGGAGAGCAGGGCAAGACCAGCTGCAGGCACACCCCTGCTCCTAACCCACATGGGGCTGATGCTGTAGTGATGGGGGAAAGCTCCTCGGCTGCATGACAGCCTGCTTGACTCCTTCTGCACCACTGACCAGGGTGACAGCACAATGTGGGTACCAGCCCTGCTGCCTTGAAGCCTCCCTGTCACAGAGGCTGCAGCCAGGGCCATGCAATGCCAGGGCTGCAGAGATGCAGTGCTGTGGATGCAGGATGCAGTGCCCGAGGTGCAGAGGTGCAGTGCCGGATCCGCAAGCCCCGCCGCCGCCGCCCATCAGGCAGGCGGTGACCGGAGCCAGGGCGCCATCTGCCGCGTCCCTGTCACGCACCGCGACCACATCTCCGTGGCTCTGACATCCAGGGCATCCAGTCTGCAGCAGTGCGCCAGTGATGAGGATGCAAATGCCGCAGAGCTGTTCCTCCTTTGGGCTCCAGGCCCCTAGTGCTGGGGCTGGGGGGGGGGGGGGGGGACGACAGTTTGGGCTGTCCCACAAAATAAATAAAGTGGGGCAGGTGGGGGGCCATGCAGGGGAACTTCAGCAGCAAAGCAGCCAGAGGGGGTTGAGAGATGGAGGGGATGGGAGGCACTTGAAATTCTCCTGGCACTCTGCTCTGCACCGCCAGATGCAGACCCTGCCCAAGGGCTTCCAGAGGCACTGGGCATCTTTTGTGGGACAAGTTTAGAAGCTTCATCCCTCCTCCCCAATATCCATCAGTACCTCCCTCCAGCAGCCACAGCTCCCAGGACCACAGAACATGTATCAGCCAAGCACTGCTGCCAGCAGGGACACCACTGGGAAGCGTTTTAGGGATGTAAGCCTTTTATCCTGGCAGAGCTCTGGGATGGTGGATTCTGCAGGCCACCTGCATCCCCTTGGTGAGGCTGGCAGGTTCCTGGGCACAGCAGTCCCTGGGCATGGCTCCCGTGCTCGGCCAGTGCAGCGCAAGGTCACACCCAGGCCTGTGAACCCGGGCAAGCACAGGGGGGACCTTCTAGTCACACAATTACTATATTATGTAGCACTAATAAAAAAAAAAAAAAAAAAAAAAGAGTGCGGGGAGAAAGGGCTTGAAGTTTTCTTAATGCCACATAGTAAAGTATTTATAGAAAGCCAGGCGTGAATGGGCTGCTTACAGGCCACACTCCTCCTCGGCGTCAGGATCTCCAGGAATTATTCTGTGCAGTCACATTGTTGTATTCACCCAGAGATTGAGTCTAATTACAGACACGCGGGTGAACAGGCTGTCAGTGTTCCAGCCTCACTGGGGAAAGGGCAACTGAGCTCCCTTTAATGAATTATAAAAAGACCCAAGGTTGGAACAGAGAGGGAGGGAGGGGGACTCACAGAGGCAGCGCTAGGGGCAAGAGGGATGGAGGAGAAGGGGCCATGGGGAGATACGGGGTACCAGGGGAGCCACTGGGGCTCTCTGCATTGGGCAATGGGGCTGGAATGCTGGAGAGAGGTTGGGAACAGTTGGATTTTGGGGTGTATGGGGCACAGAGAACTGGAGGCACATGGCCCAGATGTGGCCAGAGCAGCTGGCAGGATGCAGGGCCCCAAGCATCCACTGCACACAGGATGGCAGATCCCCTCGGAGACCCAGAGGAACTT
Organism: Haemorhous mexicanus; assembly: GCF_027477595.1. Taxonomy (NCBI): domain Eukaryota; kingdom Metazoa; phylum Chordata; class Aves; order Passeriformes; family Fringillidae; genus Haemorhous; species Haemorhous mexicanus. The sequence goes on from NC_082348.1 coordinate 15,699,801, forward strand.
CCCAAAGAAAATGGGGGGAGTGGGGAAGACTCCCAACTTATTACAGAGCAGCGTATAAACAGAACAAATAAATATAGAGCTACTTTATTACAAGGCTGGCCAACTCTGGTGGCTGACTGATTACAGGGCAGGCTGCTCCCGAGCTACGCAAACCCAGACCTCAATAAAGGCCAGATTGGAGCTCCCTTTCACTCATTGACAACTCTGGCAGTCTCCTGCTATGCTGCTCAGCCCCAGCACACTGCTGGCTGCCCCCACATCCCAGCACGAGGCAAAGGGGTAAATAAAAGCTTAAACAAGTAGTGAGTAAGTGATGAGCAGGGGGAGGCAGCATCAGCAGCCTTGCAGACAGGCACTAAAAATACAGTTTATTTTCCTAAGGAGACAGCAACTCCCAAAACTGTAGATTTGGACAAAAAAAAAATGCAAAGAATAAAATGCCATAAGAATTATATATCCATGGCGGGGGTGAGAGAAAGACCCAAGAACAAGGAAACAAAAACACGGTGATGAGTAAGATACACACATGACGTATGTAAATGTACCGAGACGGGAATGCATAAGCCTCCTGCACACAGAGGCACACGCAAGCACATGCACAGGCACATGTGCAGGGATGGATCCCGGTGGGGATGGAGCCAGCCCATGCCCTCTCCTCTCCCTCTCCTCTCCCTCTCCTCTCCTCTCCTCTCCTCTCCTCTCCTCTCCTCTCCTCTCCTCTCCTCTCCTCTCCTCTCCTCTCCTCTCCTCTCCTCTCCTCTCCTCTCCTCTCCTCTCCTCTCCTCTCCTCTCCTCTCCTCTCCTCTCCTCTCCTCTCCTCTCCTCTCCTCTCCTCTCCTCTCCTCTCCTCTCCTCTCCTCTCCTCTCCTCTCCTCTCCTCTCCTCTCCTCTCCTCTCCTCTCCTCTCCTCTCCTCTCCTCTCCTCTCCTCTCCTCTCCTCTCCTCTCCTCTCCTCTCCTCTCCTCTCCTCTCCTCTCCTCTCCTCTCCTCTCCTCTCCTCTCCTCTCCTCTCCTCTCCTCTCCTCTCCTCTCCTCTCCTCTCCTCTCCTCTCCTCTCCTCTCCTCTCCTCTCCTCTCCTCTCCTCTCCTCTCCTCTCCTCTCCTCTCCTCTCCTCTCCTCTCCTCTCCTCTCCTCTCCTCTCCTCTCCTCTCCTCTCCTCTCCTCTCCTCTCCTCTCCTCTCCTCTCCTCTCCTCTCCTCTCCTCTCCTCTCCTCTCCTCTCCTCTCCTCTCCTCTCCCTCCCCTCTCCTCTCCCTCCCCTCCCCTCCCCTCCCCTCCCCTCCCCTCCTCTCCTCTCCCCTCCCCTCCCCTCCCCTCCCCTCCCCTCCCCTCCCCTCCCCTCCCCTCCCCTCCCCTCCCCTCCCCTCTCCTCTCCTCTCCTCTCCTCTCCTCTCCTCTCCTCTCCTCTCCTCTCCTCTCCTCTCCTCTCCTCTCCTCTCCTCTCCTCTCCTCTCCTCTCCTCTCCTCTCCTCTCCTCTCCTCTCCTCTCCTCTCCTCTCCTCTCCTCTCTCCTCTCTCCTGTCCTCTCTCCTGTCCTCTCTCCTGTCCTCTCTCCTGTCCTCTCCCCTCCTCTCCCCTCCCCTCCCCAGGGCCAAAGGCATTACCCTCTGCACACACACACAGACACCTTTCCAGGGCCTAGACTGAAAGGGCACTTTGTCTCTTGCTCCACAGCGCTCTCCAGGCTCCCAAGCCACCACCAGTGAGGTGGTGGCTGCTGTCCCTGGGGACTCCCGCGACCACCTCAGTGATGAATCCCTGGCGCCTGGCGCAAGCCACGGACCCCACAGTGGGGTGGAGGGTCAGGGCACAGACCCAGCCAGGCCAGCAGCTTGCTGGCCAGCATCCGAGGCAGCCCCGTGCCCGGGCAGCTGGCCAGCGCACCAGACCCAGCATGCCCGCAGGAGATGAGGGAGGGATGGAGACCGGCACGTCTGTGGGGCTGCAGGTCAGGAGGCTTTAAAGGAGTTGATTTAGTATTGTCCTACCTGCCCTGAAACGGATACTTGAGCAAGGGATGGAGGTTGCTTCAGGTCATCGTTGTGCTGAACAGAGCCGTTGTAGCACAGGGCAGGAGAAAGGGGCTGCTTTGGGATGAGCCGGCTCCCCTGGGCACAGCTGGGTGAGACTGCTGTGGTTCTGCACGTGCCCCATACACAGCTCTGCCAAGCAGATGATCTCCCACACATGTGCCCACAGTGATAGATGAACACCACTGTGACCACCCATCCCATCAAAGTCCACTAGGGCATCTTGGCATTACTGCATCCTCCCCAAGGCAAGAGCCTGGGAGAAGGGAAAGCAGGCAGTCCTGGTGCTGGACAGACTACAGACTTCCTTGGCAGTTTGCAAGGGTTCTTTCCTCAAGGGCATCTCTGTATGCCCCAAGGGACCCCTGCCACCCCCAGCCCTGCACACCGCCCATCCTGCCTGGTCACAGTGCTCTCAGGGAATTTGCATGGGACAAAGCAAAATACAGCAGAGTCGCAAATCTCCTTCCATGCTGCACACGGGATGGCAGCACCTGGGCCATGCCAAGGCACTTGCATTTCCTCTGCCCTCACCATCTATCATCACCTGCAGGGGCAGATCTCCTCCCAGGCATGAGGCACACAGTGAGCCTGGGGCCAGCCAGGGCCATCATGTGCCCCCACCTCTGTTCCCCCCAGCCCAGGAAGCGGAAAACGGATCTCTGCAAAGGGCAGCTCATGCGGAAGCTGTTCGCATCCCGTAGTGCAGGCTCGGCGGGTGAGGAGCAGGGCAGCTCCCAGGTCGCCAGGTTATCGGATGATAACAAGCTAGCACAGCCCAAGCACGCGACTTCCAGCAATGCAAGGCTGTTTCCTTTGTTTTGGGAAAACAAGAGGGGAACGAGATCTTTTCTGGCACGTTCTTGCCCGGCCTGAAGCTGTCCCCCACTTGCACTGGCCCGGAGAGGAGCCGTACCCTCTGCCCGCTCCTGGCGGGCGGTGGCCGGGGCCACCCCTCGCCCTTTTCGCCTTTACCACCTCTGCCAGCAGCAGGGCTGGAACCGGGGACTTGCCAAGCAGGGCCGGATGGCTTCTCCTTGCATCCCCTACAGCCTGGCAGGGATCCTGGCTGCCTGGCTGTGACATGGGCTCACAGCCCCACCAGAGATCCCCTGGTCCTGCCTGCACAAGTCGATCTCCAAAGCAGCCTGAGAGGGAGAGGCTAAGTATCAGGGGAGACAGGACACCCAGGCTTTAGGGACCCTACCACACTGGGCTTAGCTCCACACCTCACCCACCCCTAAAGGCAGGGCTGAGCTCCGTACTGGGGCAGGAGAGCAGCGCAGGGTTTGGGCAGTCATGCCCAGCTTCCCCTATATCCCATGGTACCCCCTTCTCTCCAGAGAGCTGTGGGTTTGACGGGGGTGTGGGAGACCCCTCCACCCCTTCCCCAGCAGAGGAGGAGGAGGAAACATAATAAGAAAAATAAAATTTATAAGCGAGGCAGTAATTATAGTGTGGCTACAAAAGGCTGCCTCCTCAGGGCCATCATTATGTGGCTAAATTTAACGCCCTGTGCGGCTGCTCCGGGGCGGGGGTGGGGAGGGAAGCCGCGTCCTGGGGCTCTGAGCATCCACACAGACGCCGGCTCCTGCTACCTTCCCTCCGTGCCGGCCAGGGCAGCACAGCTGAACGGCAGCCAAAAAAGCTATAAAGCGGGTCAGAATTTTTTTAATAGTCTATTTACCAAGATGCTGTTTTTACTGCCGAGGTTTCTCTCGTTTTATCTCTGGCTTTCCCCCGCCTCCCCACTCTCTCTTCCCCTGACTCCTGAACAGACTGGGCTGTATTTTCTCTTTTAGGTTCCTCTCTCTCACTTGGTCTAAATACTATTTTCAGAACTCTAATTTTATACGGTATGTCCCTTTTTTTCCCCTCTTTCTCTTTTTTTTTTTCTTTTTTTTTTTTTTTTTTTGGTAAATATTTGCCATGACTAAGCCAGGACACATCCCGTTTAAAAGGTTCCCATCCCACAAAACATCAGCCCTTTAATGACATGAATCTCATTAACTCTCCCCATGAAAAGAGGTATAGAAAAGGAGCATCATTCAGCCTCTCTGAGTTCCTGTATCTGCACGGACATATATTTAGCTGTGTGTACTGTACAGTCACAGGAGGGGACAGTCTGGGCACACGCACACCACCTCATTCAGCCAGAGGGACCCAGAGTGGGAGCCCCTGGGACCAGTGGGTTTTGGGATATCCGTCTGTCTAAGATAGGGTTGGGAAGGGCTCTAGGCCCACTGGAGCCAGAGCTGGACTGCAAGAGCGGGCAGCTGGGCACAGAAGCGCCTCAGAGTCCCTCCAAGCTGGAATTTGGGATCCTCTGAAAGACCTCCTCCAATGTTGGGGAGCAAGTAGTGTAAAGCCCACCCTTGCAAAGAGCAGTCCTGCCAGAGGGCCCAGCCACTGCCCTCTCCAGGCCCTGAGTCCCACTGGCTGGATTTGGCACTGGATAGCAGACATTGGCTACATACTTGGAGATTGATTATGAAGAACCAGCACAAAGTCCCATCAAAGGTACCATGTCCAAATACCCAGGGAGGTTTCCTTACTGAGGTGAGAGTCTGTCTAACCAAGTGGCCTCTGCATCGAGCACAGTGTCCCCGGGAAGCAAGCAGAGCCCCCAAGAACTCAGGCTATTTCAGCCTTCCTCTCAGCTGAGAAGGAGACTCTGTCTCTTTCTCTCTCCATCCATAACAGCATCTTTTGCGGGGGAACCAGTCCATTAACAGTCCCCTGCTGGGTGTGGTCATTTGTACTTCAGTATGGTCTTCACTTCTCCAGTAGTGAAGATTGCAGTATAGCAATCCCTTCCTTGGTGTAGTCTTTCCTTCCTCAGCATGGCAATCACTTCTTTGGCATTGTCACCCCTTGCTCTGCACAGTCATCTGCCCCTCAGGATGGCCAGTCTTTCCCATTGGTTCACCAGGTGTCTGATACTGGAGGGAGAAATCCCAGGAGATGCCACAGGCTTGCCCAGATCTCACAGGCTGAGATCTCACTCACAGAGCCTGAAGGACACAGCAGAAGAAGTCTACAGAAAAGAATTTACTCTCTCTTTCCCAGATGGTCTCTGCATTTCCCCCTCTTATTTCCAGTCTAAGCAGGATACAATGCTATTACTCAGCCTCACTGCAAGCTACCATTTTGGCATCAGGTGAGCATGTTAGCACGACCTCCTCCTTGTCCTCTAGAGCTGCTCCCAGCAAACCAGCTGTGAAAAATCTGCAAAGGTACTGCTAAGTCCACAGCATGGGGCATGGCTGTGCTTATTGCATTCACATGGGTGCTCCTCCACATTTTGGGGAGAAAGAAATAACTCTGAGAAGGGCTGCAGATAGGCAGTGCTGTGCAGAGACCAGTGCTGCTACTGACTGAGCAACACAGGCTTCCAACCCATAAATAAACCTGGGGGGATTTCACTTCACTTTAAATTGCTTTAAAGGTTTGGTTTCAGTAGCTGAATAGATAGACCCAGCCTTAAATGGTATCACCAGCCCAGGCAGCAGATGCCCACAGGTAGCACACCCACACTCTCGCGTGTAGGACCCTCTCCCCCCTGGCAATGCAGCCACATTTCCAAGTGTTTCCACAACCCAGAGAGTGACTGAAGAGACTCACACCTCCCAAGTGCAAGGCTCCCAGAGCTGGGGCTTTCTGCAGCTGTGCCGGAGCCCATGTGCGGGCAGGGCTCCATGTGCTCTGGCTGCACCGAGCCAGGTTCCCCGCTGGCCCCCAGCAGCCAACATTAATTCATTAACAGTCCCATTAACACCCAGCTGTGGTTTCCCCCCAAACTCAGGCAGGGACCCGCTCCCCTGTGAAAGCTGCTGACAGATGAAGTTTCCACCTTCAGCCCTTCTGGAGTTCTGTATAAAAATAAGCAGGGTTTTTTTTTCAAAAGGAAAACTATATTTCCCCTATCTGCACGCCTGTGCACACGTGCAGGACTCACAGCAGGAATTTGCTCCAATTTCCCCCACCCACAAACATATCGCCTTTCTGGCCAGAGACCAAATGTGGGCATTTTCAGCCCAAGATATCAGGTTTTTCAGCATCCAGAAGACAAGAAGCCACCGTGACCCTGAGCTGGGCTAAAAAAAGGATGCCTGTTTCCTGCCCAAAGGTGCTGGGAGATCCAGTGGTGCTCCCAACAGGGCCTCATCCAGGATCCACAGCAAGGCAGCTGCCAACACCTCCTGAAGAATTGGCATGGCCAAGCATCCTGTTTGAGATCTGGTACCAAATTTTTTTTTCCCCTTTTCATTGTCATTCCCAGACAGGCATGAGCACCAGATGCTGCAGCATCCCAAGGAGATGCCCAGCTCAGCACCTTCTTAGGACCTGTTACCCAGCATTTATTTCCTCTTTTCCCACATGATCTCTCCTCAAGAGCTGTGAGCACAAGTTGATGTTCAGGAGACAACCCCTGATGCTCTGGAAGCCCACCCTGTGCCACAGAGGGGTTGATATCTTTGCCTAACATCATCCAGCTCCAGATCAGGCTCTGCAGCCTCTATTAGCAGCACAGGAGCTGGTTCTCTGGGGCTCTCACTGAGAGGCTGGAGACCAGGAAGCAGAGATCTCAATCAAATGTAGGCACCATGGAATCAGAGCACTGGTTGGTGCTTGAAGGGCATGCTACTTTGGGCATGTCACCAACAGGCTGGCTTCAGGTCCCCGGGGAGGACAAAGTGAGTGCCAGCTATCTTCTCAGATGCCTGGTCACTAGCAGAGCACCCTGCATCCCTTTGATCCAGAGGTGTTTGCCTTGCTGAGAACCCTCTAACTACTCCTTCCTTTAAATAGCAAAGCTCACAAATGCCCTATATGGCTCCATGTCTATACGTTGTCTATGTATTTGTGTACACACATGCACACAACACACAGAGATTTATTCGTGTTTTCAGAGCGGTTCAGGATACATTCCAGGACGAAATTCCAGCCGGTGCTGGAGCCAAGAACATCAGTGGCCCCGGCATTTGCTGCCTCCTCTGCCTGTGCACACACTAAATACGGAAAGGGAGAGGTATAAATAGAGAGAGAAATACATGAATGGCCCTGTTTCCTTACACAGATACACAGAGTGCAAAGGTCTGAGCAGAGTGGGAGCAGGCAGACTCAGGAATCCAATGGCTGTATCCCCTAGGGAGCAGAGCAACCCATTCCCAGGTGCTGCTGTCTGCCCAGATGTCTCAGCTGTTCAGTATCACCTCTGCATGGGCTGGCACAACTGGAGGAGGCTACAGAGGCTTTGGCCCATGGGATAGGGAGGGATCAGCTTTCAGAAACACCAATAAAAGCTCCCAGAGGATGCCACTGGAGAAGGGATGCAGCTGTGGGTATGGAGGAAGCTAGTGAAGGGCTCAGGACACACAGACATGGTGAAAAAACCTGACATTTCAAGGACAGAAGGGGTGCTGGGAGCTACGGAGGGCAGCACCAGGCCTGCAGGCAGCACTGTTCCCCTGCCCTTGGAGGCAGTGGGGATGGCAACACCCCAGTCCAAACCCTATCAGCTGGGGACAGAGGTGCTGCCACATCTCTTGCTAACACAGAGCAGTACCTTTAGTGCCTCATCAAAGTCTACCCTGTTTTCCTCCCCAAAAGGTCCTTTGCTTCCAGGAGCTGCTGCCACATCCTGAGCTGGGACAGGTGGCTGCAAGGCACAGTGGTGAGGGGCAGACCATGCTCCACACCTTCTCCCCTGCCAACCATCCCTGCATGTCCCCTTTGCCCTCCTCTAGCCCAAACACAGCCACAGAGCCCAGCATGGTGGGGCGGGGACCCCAGACACCTCCGTGCTCCCTGCTGCCCCTGGCACGCTCCCCAGGGCTGGGCACTGCCTGCAGCTGCTGGGCCGATCATGGTCAAGATGTGGGAGCAGAGCCGGGGCTGGTGGCAGGGGGATTGCTGCTCTGCTTTCAGGAGGGGGAAGGGGCTCTCCCCCTTCAATGCTCCCATTTGAGCTGAGGCCTGGCACTGGCTCAAACCACCGCCTGCTGACACGAGATCAATCATCCCCCGAGCTGAGCTGTTCCTCAGCAGCACTGCACAGCCAGTGCCCATGCACAGGCTGGGGCCTCTCCCACAGGAGCAGGGTCTGGCCCCTTCTGCCAAAAGATCTGTGACGCCCCTCTTGCTGCCTGCAGTGCATGGCACAGCATGGCACAACCTGGCACATCACAGCAGAGTGTGGCACAGCTTTGCATGGTACAGCACAGCATGGCATGGCATGGAGAAGATGAGGAACACCCCGACTGTAAAGGAGGGCTCTCTATACATGCCAGACCACATGTGCCAGACAAGGGCTGTGCAGGACCCCAGGGAGGATGGCTGCAATGGTGCTTGTCCATCCCTCCATCCCCAGACAAACCATTGGGTGATGCTGGGCTGAAGTGGGCTGGGACCAAGCAGACAGCTGTCTGTTCCTTGCCCAGGTGCCATCCACTCTTTAGAGCGGCACAGCCACAGTCACAGGGGGTTGAGCTGTGAAACCCCCAAATCCCCAAAAGGAACGTCCCCTCAGGGCTCTTGGGACAGCATCCACATCCCTGGCAGAGGCAAGGGCTAGAGCAATCACAGCCAGCCTAGATCTGGTCCAGCAGCCAGGGACTCACTGCTTGCCCATGGTCTGGGCACTTTCGGGCAGACTGCTGCTCCAGAGTGCCTGTGCCAAGTCTGGTTTTAGCAGCATGTAGCTCCACTGACTCACTGCTTGTGCAAGCGGCCTGTGGCTGCCAGTGGCAGCCCCAAAAGTGCATCCTGGCTGGGTGCCTCCCACCTGACGGGGCCTCAGCAAATAAATAAATAACATCGCAACACCGACCACCACGGGCCTCTATGGCAAACACTGCAGGGGGCTGTGCCCAGGCAGTGGTCAGCACACACACTGTGATGACCACCAGTGCATCTCCCCAGGTGCACCACTGTGGACACTAAGTGCTAGCCCCTGTCCCCTGTCCTCTTCAGCCAGCAGATGTGGCACTCTGCCCATTATTCCCATCAATAGCAGCATGTACACTCCTAGTGCTGCTCTCACGCTCCTGCTCTGGTACATGTGCTCACACTGAGTACAAGCAGCCCTTGCTCCATTCCTGCTTGCAGCAGTGTGCAGCTCCCTGAGACCACGTGTTTGCAGGGCACTGTGTGTCCCACTCTGCTGAGCACAGCCATGGCCCTCTGCATTTCCAGTGTGCAACTCAGACCCCAGGGCAGTGATGGGACAATGTGACCAAAGCTTGCTCAGGAATGAAGCAAGGACCATCCAGGTGGCCCCAATCCAGAACAAGACACCATCACCCATGGGGCTCACAGCACAAATGCTTGGCAGCACACAAGAGCTTGCTCTGCTCATCCAAGCTGCCCCACAAGCCAGCCCCATGCTGCCACCTCTGCCCTAAGCACATTGGCTGTTCAAATTTTGCACCGCTTACCCCTGATAGCAGCAGCACTGTGGCCACAGCTCCCAGCCCCACAGCAAGGAGCCCCAGCCCAGCAGAGCACCCCCAGCACGTTCTCCCCGAGCCCTGCACCCTGTGTGCACGCAGTCCATGTCACACACATGCCATCGGCCCCGCTCTGGCCCAGTCGCAGCTGCAAAGCCGCAGCTACCTTGCGCTAATTAAAAACATCCCTCGTTTGAAGGAGCCAAAGGGCTGCTTCCTCTCCACTGCACTGAGCTGGCGTGGGTTTGAGGGATGCCGTCCCCACCCTGCAAAATACGCAGGCCACCACCGCCTTTGTCCTCGGCCAGACCGTGGCCACTCCGCTACCCAGGGCTTATTTTTAGTTACTGTTAAAAAGGAGAGAGCGGGTGCTGGAGGCAGGCAGTGAGCAGCCAGGTACCCGGCTGGACCCCGCAGTGGCAATGGCCTGTGGCTGCAGAGCGCGTCCTGGCCACCCTCCACCTGCCCCGCTGGCCTGTGTCCCCACACGGGAGGGGGCCGGGTGCCTGGCCCTGGTCCCAGCCCCGGTGGGAAACAATGAGAGGGATGCTGACCCCCGGGCGCCCTGACGTCAGCCAGCACCGCTGCCGGCACCACCGCCAGCCCTGGCCCCGGGGCTCCCACTCGCCCTCGGCTGGGGCCACACTGGAAGCTGCCTGTTTGTTTATCTTCCTCTGCAGCGTTGCTTGTTTTGATGGTACATCCTCCTCCTCCTCGCCGGGCCCCAGGGTCGAGCCGTGAACCCGCCGCGTCCTGTTTGCCGAGGTCCCGCGCTCCTCTTGCGGAGGTGTGGAGCAGCTGCCCCCGGCCAGCCACAGCAGATAAAAATACACAGGGCAGAGCATCCTGGGGCACGGGGGCTATATTTGCACTGATGGTATCCATGAGCTTGTCCTCGGTGTACCTGTCCCTGCCCTCCTCAGAGCAGGGGGCACGGCGCTGCAGGAACCTGCTCACCCTTCTCCCTCTAAGTCAGAGTGCAGACTCTGGAATAAGTTGTGTCATGAAACGCTGACTGTGGCCAAGCTGGAGCAGGCCCTCAAAACCCATGGGTGGCCACCCCACCCTGCCCTGTGGGGCCATTTCTGTAACCCAGAGGGACACCAGGGGACAAAATATCCCCAGCCTGCTGGCTCCTAGACTGCTGGGAATGGTGCTGGGGAAGCCCTGAAGAACCGAGCCCTCTCCAGCCGCCTTCTCCTTCCCCGGGCTTGCCAATAAAAGCCACCAGCTTCGCCTCGGCTTGTGCACAGCCACTGCTCTCCTTCCAGCTCTGCTCAAGCCCAGGCAGCTGCTCAGCAGTGAACCCTTGCCAAAAACTGTGTGTGTGAAAGCATCATTTCCTAAACGTATAAATATTACCAGGGCTTTGCTGGAAAACTCCCCATGGTTAGTTAAAATGCCCTGGACAGCCAAGTGCACACAAGCCCAGATAAAGGGCATGTCTAAGCTGAGAGGCTCTGCAGCTCTGCCCTGGGGACTGACAGGTCCTTTCCTCTCCATGCAGGATGCAGCAAATATCTGGGAAGTGAGCAAAGCTGTGGAGCACCTGCCCACATCCAGCCCTGTACCACATCATCACAATCCCTTTCCAGCCCAGAGGTGCTTACCACAACCAAACATCCACAACCCGTAGCCCCATTTCACAGATGGAGATACTGGAAGGACCAATAGATCTCTCTTCTTGACCTCCTGCCCACTGATGTTCAACCTTGCACATCCCAGGACCAAACCCAGCAACTTGGTTTTCTTCTGGGCAGGCTCCTAGCCCACTTTTGGAGACATTAAGAGATGGAGGATCAACCACTGCCCTTGGGACCATGTCCTGATCACTAGCAGGAGCAAACCCAAGCGCCTCCATTCTAACTTGAAATTCCCTGGCTCTATGTCCCAGTGCCTGGCTTGTGCTCCAGTGCTCTCTGCAAGATTAAAGAGAGCCCTTCACTAACCAGCCTTTTCTCCTTGTAAAGACCCACACACACTACAATCAAGGCACCTCTCAATTTTCTCCCTGATAAGCTAGACAGAGCTCTTCCCTTCCAAGTCCCTCAATGCCAGGCTCTCTCCCCAGTCCTCAGTTCATTCCTGAGACTCTGTGCTGATTGTCCAGCATCTTTTTGAAAACCTAAAGGAGTTGCTCACTGCATACCCAGCTCCCCACAGCATGTCCTGAGGGACCCCAGCTCCTTGTGCTGCTCCTTTAAGGAGCTGACAAACAGAGTATTAAATTGCCTGGAGGCTCTGAAGTAACTGCACAGAGACAATGAGGTCACCCAGACCACCTTTCTGCTGCAAGGTGAGAGGAGAGACTGGGTTGAAGAGCCAGTTTTGGCGGTGAAGAGCTGAAAAGGCATTTTTGGTGTTTCTCACTAACACAAGACCTAGGAGACATCAGGAGGAACAACAGGGTACCACATTCAAACCAAAGGCAGCAGCTGTTTGCATCTCACAGCCACTGCTGCAGGATGGCATCATCCGCTGGTTTATAAAGAATGGGATGAATTCAGAGAAGACACACACCCTCCCAGCAGACCAAGTGCACAACTGCACCCTTCCACCAACCTCTCCCCTTCAGCCAGGGCTCAGACCTGGCTACCAGAGGATGTAGAGAGAAAGCATCTTCCAGAGCCTTCCATTCCCTATCTGGCTCCAAGACACTGTTCCTGGACTGCTCTTGGGACACACAACACCAACCACCATCCCATCTTTTCAGCCTGTGCCAGATGTGCTCCACACCAGCTGCTTTTGCCAGGCTCTGACTCACTCCCCTCCTGCCTCCTCTGCACCTTCCCCCATGTCCCAGACCCTACCAGCTCTTGGAGGACTCTGAATTTCAAGCCTGATGTTCATCTTTAGCAGATGCTGTTCGGATAACTCTTCTACAAAGACACTTCATCATCCCCCATCCTGGCACATCTGCCTGCACCCTTCCAGCGACAGCACTGAAACATTTATTGACTGCTTCTGCCATGTCTGGTCCAGTATAAATCATTTTACCACCTCTATCTACTAATAAGCTTATCCTATTGCTGGGAGTTTGGGGTTCTCCCCTGCTACACTAAATAAAAGCCTTTCCTTCTGTTCATAGCCATGATTTTTCCCTGATGTCTTTAGCTTCTGTTACCCATTTTCTACACTTCATAATTTCTAATTTATATTGATTGCTATCTACTCCCGCTCTCCCATTTGTTATAAACTGCTCTTTTATTTCTAATTGCTGCCTTCACTTTGCTGCTGAACCAGAACGGGCTCTGGGCCAGCGCTGCCCTCTTTCTTGATTGTGGAATTGTGGCTTTTTGTGGCTTCTGAAATTCTTCTGAAAGAGCTCACCATTTTCATTCACATTTTTCTATCTAAATGTTTCCTCTGAGCTGATTTCACTCATAATTTTCCCCCTGCTTTGGGAAATTAGCTCTTTCAAGGCATGAAGGATATAAATTACTGCTTAGGAATGTCCTTTCTGTGCCCAGGGTGAATGTAATCTGGTCATGATCACTGGTCCCTAGGCAACCTTCAAGTTCCAGTCCAGCAGTGAATTCATCTCTATCCTTCACAATCCAGGGGAAAGTTGTCTGCACTGGAAGCAATGCCTCACATATAAAAGAGGGATCATCTCTAATTTTTAGAAACTCTGCAGATCATCTGTTGTTGGCTGCAAAAGAACATCAGCTCATCTCATAAAGCAACACCCTCCGAAAGCCCGTGTGATACCACTGGCACCCTGGCTGACTACCTGGTCCCCAGCAGGTACCACTGCCCCCCATTCCTGTGCCTTCAGAGCGAGCACAGGAACACTCAGAAATGTCTCAAGTCCTTTTGCATCAATGGGCATCAAACATTTCTGACCCTGACACATCAGTCTGAATCATTTTAGTGCTTCTGTGATGATTTCCAGTAATGCAAAAGGATCAAAGACTCTCTCCTTCCAGTCCCAGTTTCTCCAAAGCACATGTCTGATTTTAGAGCTGAGTGTGCCAAGGGGACAGTGATAGGCAGAGCATGGATAAAATGCTGGAAATCTCCTGTCCCCACAATGGGTCACTGCAAAATCACCTCTAAAAGCAACAGGTGAACTAAAAAGAGATGGCTTCTCCTTATTCAACTGATCCCTGCCTGCCATCAGCAGCAATGTTTAGGTCCAGAGCAAGTCTGAGAGGCAGGTGAATATGGTAAATATGCCCCAGTGATGGCACACTCCCGTGAAGCAGCCAGCCTGGCTCGCACCTCTGGCAGCACCCAGCAACCAGGCAGTCCCCATACAGCCATGTCAGGCATGTTCCCAGCTCTGCTAGTCCTACAGATGAAGTGCAAGGACACAAAGAGGGCCATGAGAGAGCTAGAGGGCATGACCCCTCTTTAGGCAAGTCTAGCTATCCCCATCAGTGCTCCCATCCAGCCTGGCACACCTCACACTGCAGCTGCTGATGAAACCAACCCTTGGGCAAAGGAGAGAGGGCTGGCACCGTTCCTTACCTCGGCCATGAAGTTCTGCTGAAACATCTCCTCCCGGAAGGGCTCTGTCCGCAGGCGGTCTGCAAGAGAGAGAGGGATCAGCCTGGGCAGGTTTGGCCAGACCTCCCACCCCAGCTTCCCCTTTCCCTGATTGTGGGGTGAGGATGCTGCAGGGGAAAAGCTCCAGCACACTCTTCCCAGAATCAGCAGGAAACACCAGCAGGCCTCTTGGGCTAGGGACACATCACCTGGTTAGCAGAAGGTGCAAGGACCACAAGGAAGTTGGAAAAGCATGGCTGAGCCTGCTGAAGCAGACAGCAGCCAGGCAGAGCCAATAGTCCATCCACACTTGTCCCAGCACTTCCGCATTGAGGAGTAGGGAACAGTGGCAGGACATGCTCAACACCATTCCCAGACCTTCCAGCTGGAACAAGCTGTCTGAGTCTGTGGGGCAGGGCACTGCTTGTCCAGCTGCTCATCTGAAGGGGTAAGCCAACCTGAGTCTTCCTCTTGCAGGACAGGGACAAACCCCTGTTATATTCTGCTCTGCACCTTGCCCAAAACACTAGTTTTTCCACATTGTTGCTAAGATGTGGACTGGAGAAGCAGCTGGCTGGATTTGCTCAGCCACTAGGGTGCAATGCTTCCTCCCAGCTTTCTGCCCTGCACCAAGTAAAGGACAAGAGGGGCCAGCTGCTCACCAGCATCAGTCCCTGGACCCAAGACAGGTTGTCCAGGCTGCTCCAAGCCCTGCAGAGATTGCATGCAGCAGGATAGAGGGAAGTGCAGCTGGCCAGTGCAGCTCTAGTGCACCTACAGGGCAGATCCAGGCTCCTGCGGTGGGGCACCAGTCATGGGACAGGGTCTGGACCACAATATCTTCCTGGATGTGATACACAAGCCTGGGCTGACCCCCATTAGTCTCTGCATGCTCAGGGCACCATGTTCCTGCAGAAGTGCAGGTATCACCTGTGGCAGCAGGACAAAGCATGGCAGTAGCAAGGGATGACCCGAAAAATAGCGCCCAGCTAACCTCCATAGATGGGGAACAAACCACCCCCCAAGGTGGCTCCCCCTGCCCCATGTCCTGCCCAAGGGGGCTGTCTGCCGATCACACCAATGGCAAAGTGGGGTAGGCACTGGAGGAGGGCCCATGAGCTCTGCTGCACTTCCCACATGTGGGAGAGCCCAGAGCCCCTGGGTGCTGTCCAAGCACTCAGTGAGCTACTGCACTTGGGAAGGGAGCCGGACACCACTGCATTGCCAGCCCTTGCTGGCTTCCCCGCTGGCTCCTGGGGACCAGCCAGGTGCTCTCAGAGTAGTAGAGAGCCCCTTGGCCACTCCCCAACTCCTACAGCTATCGGTCAAGGGCTGCTCCTCCCCCAGCTCACCCCAGAGGCTGCTCCCAGCCTTCTGGCTACTGTTGTGCTGCTGGCTTACCTAAACATGAAACACAAGCCAGGCTGGGTAACAGCCAAAGGGAGCAAAGCACGCCAGCCCAGTGCTAAGGAGGAAACTTGCTCCCTGCCCCAGGCATCCCTCCTCACCTCTGCTGAGAGTGGCCCCGCTCTCTCTGTAATCTTCAATCTCAGCATCCTTCTGCAGCAGCAGGGAAATCAGCTCTTGCACCTGGCACTGCAGCGCCAGGTTCATCTGAATCAGGGGCCGCACGAGGTGACGGGACACCTACAACAGAGGATGGGTGCTCTAGGAAAGGTCCAGGTCCAGGAAGGCACACAGCTGTCCACAGAGTGGTCAAAGCAGGGCACCCAGCAAGGTCCTAGCAAGAGCTGCAGCCCAGCCCAGGTCACACAGGGCTCCACAAAATACCGCACATCTCACCCACATCCAGTGGGAAATGGTTAAAAGATGTGAACTGGGAGAAGGCAGGCCAGATGCTGTGAGACTCATCCCTCCATTCCAGCCCCATCCTTTCACAGCTGAGGCTGCAGCAGGGGAGAGCTTAGGTGGGAGAGCCCGATGGAAACAGAGTGCAGGGACAAGCAGTGCTTCACCCACTACCTGGGGTGCAACACGAAACAGAGAGCCCCCCATGTGCCACCCAGAACCTGCCCATGGCTCTGCACACCTCATGGCACGTTTCCTATGCAGGAAACAGTCATGGCTGGGTGAGAAACCAGAAAGATCCAAGGTGTCAAACTGTGGGTCGATGAACAGGAGACACACTCCCAGGGAAGTAACATGAAAACCAAAACAGATCTCAACATGCAGGACTTGTGCATGCTCCCCATTGCAGCCCACCAGTATACCCTCTAAGCTTACAACACACAAGCCCCATGCAGAGCCCTGGGTATGTCCTCTGTCTCGGGGCCCAGTTGGGCCATCCTGGCCCAGCAGGCACACAAAGCAGCCTCTCTCCTATCACCTCCTTCAGTCTCTGGAAGGGTATTTGAGATCCCCCAACCTACTGTGCCCCTTGTTTCTGTGGCCAGGCTGATTCCACTGAGTCCATGGCTGAGAGGACAGCAAACCCAGCATTGCTCCTGAAGCATTCTCACTCCTATGGCAAGCCCACAGTGGTCTCTGTGCTTTGCCCACCCCCAGATATGAGCCCAGAGGTGATGGCCATCACCCACTGGAGCACTTGGAGTGCACCACCTGCAGGTGGAATGGGCCAAGCCAGGTAGGCTCTATGCCTTCCTCAAGCCCCTGGCTGGGGAAGAGTTGATCCCCATCGCTGCATCCACACCAGCCACACTCAGCATCCCAGCTGCTTCCCACCTCCATGAAGTCTTGCAGAGATCCAGTGTGTGTCCAAGATAACGTAGAGGAGCAGCCGGGAACAGGGGCTTGGCACCTCCTCAGCTCAGCCTCTGTGCGTCTTGCCCGAGGAGGGACATCAAGCTCCCGGGGTAAGCCCAGCCAGGACCCCGATCACCTGCTCCCCAGCTCAACCCTGACGGTGAGAACAGCCCCCGCAGCAGCTGGGGAGCGCGGCTGTCCTTCCGCCATGCACAAGCAGAGCCGTTCGGGGGCAGAGGAACCGCGGCCGGCAGCTGGAGCCGGCGGGAGCGGGGCTCCTGGGCTGTGGGGAGCTGCCTGCCGCCGGCGGGAGCGGGGCTCCTGGGCTGTGGGGAGCTGCCTGCCGCCGGCGGGAGCGGGGCTCCGGGGCGCTGCCTCCCGCCGGCGGCGGGGCCGCAGCGCCGGCCCGGGGACGGGGCTCAGCCGGGCGGTTCGCGGGCGCCGGGCGCCCTCTTGTGCGCGCAGGGACGCAGGTCCCGGGGGGAGCCCCACCAGCAGGGGTCCGCAGGGGCTGCCTCTGCAAACGCAACGTGCCGGGCAGCCCCGTGAAAGAGTAAACCCTTAAAAGCCAGGAGAATCCGCTATAATTCCGCCCGTCGTGACAGACCACCTGCGGGCCATTCGGGGGTACCCGGTGCTCTGTGCCCCGCTTCATGGCTTGCTCCTAAAGAGAACAGCATCATTCTGCTCTACAGAGTGCTGGCAGGGCATCACCCCACACTGGACACAGAATTATCTAAAGGTTTGCTTTGGAAGGGATTTTTGATATAACTCACTAGATCAGGTTGCTCAAAGCCCCATCCAACCTGATCTTGAACACTTTCAGGAATGGAACATCCATTCCTGGGCAACCTGTTCCAGTGCCTCATCACCCTCATAATGAAGACTTTTTTTCCTAGCAGCAAATCTGAACGTCTCCTCTTGTAGTTGAAAAACATTTCCCCTTGTCCTATCGCCATCTTCCCAGGTAAAAAACTGTTCTCCCTCTTTTTAATAAGCCCTCTTCAAGTACTGGAAGGCTGCAATGAGGTGTCTCCAGAGCCGCCTCTTCTCCATGCCAAACAATCCCATCTCTTGCAACCTGTCTTTGTAGGAGAAGAGCTCCAGCCCTCTTATCTTTGTGGCTCTCCTCTGGACCCCCTCTAAGCTGTCAATGTTTTTCTTGAGGTAAACACCCCATATTTGGATGCAGAATTGTAGATGGACTCTCACGAGGACATTTCACTTATGCCCCAGAAGTGGCTCGAGACTACTCAAAAGCCTCTAAGGCTAAGGAGATAATCCTTAATTTTGGCACTCCCCTCCCTGAACTCTCTGCAGCTTTGCTCACCATGTCCAAGGGAGCCGGGCAGCAGTGGAAGTCCCAGCAGAAGGGCAGTCCTGACAGCTCGCTTTTCACATGCAGCCTGAGGCCACTGGGAGAGCGGTGGCAGGAGAAGGCAGTGGTGGCACCTGGCTGCCCTGCCAGCAAGGGGCACATCAAGTTGCACAAGTGGTTCAGGAAGGAGGACACGTGGACTGTCAGCCGCTTGTTCAGCTCCTGGGAAAAGGCAAGGTTAGGGGGCACAGCACAGCACTGGGGAAAAACAGCAGAAATCCCAGCATCAAAGGAGTGAAACAATTGCATGTTCCACAGCAAAAAGTCATCCCTGGGCTTTGGCTTCCAGCTGACATGACATTCCTCACTGATTCTCTCAAGCCAGCCATGCTGGGAAGATTCCCCTATCCTGCCAGTCCGGGATGGGCAGGGTGCAACAGTCTGCACTAGCACATCTGTTCTGCATGCCACCACAAGCACCATAGCCTGGCTGAGAGCCCACAGCAGGACAATCTGCCAGAGCTGGGGATGGCTGCAGCCATCTGCCCACCCCTTCTGCCACCAGCCACTCAGCATTATGTGACACAGGGACGTGCCACTCCAATGGCACATGAGGGCCTGGGCACATGGGCTGAGGAGATGAGGCACAGCTCCATGCATTTTTGGAGGCCAAGCTGACAGGATGCCCCATGAGAGACTACTAGCTATGAATATGAACAGAATCTCTCTGTCATGAGTAGAAGGCAGCCTTGTTTCCAGCTCCTCTTTAGTACATTGACCCTGGGGAAACCAGCTGCCCATCCAGCCCACAAGTGAAGAGACTGTGCCAGCCTTTGTATGCAGACCCACCTGGCTGCCCCAGGTATGCTAAACAGTGTGGCCCACTCTCCCAGGAGAAGGGTGCTTGGCCAAGTGGGGTGACAGGGCTTAGGCAGAGCCACACAGGGACTTCCCAGACTGGGCATTTGAACTCGAGCCCAGTCAGCCCCCAACAGCCATTTTGTCACCAAGCAATTTATGCTGGAATGTCAGCTGCTGGGAGGAGAAAAAGAGGCCCCTGGCCTCTTCAGATACTCACCTTGGACCTTTGTCCCACAGCCTCGGCATCTGCACTCTCGTACCAGACACTGGTGAGGTCAGAGATCAGCAGGATATAGCCAGTATCCCTGAAGCACACTTTGGCAAGAAAAGTGGACTCGCCAAAGCAAACAGAAGCCCAGGGCTGGGTCAGGAGGCTGTTTTCCAGCTCCTCCGATCCCTCCATCTGCAAGAGAGCAACCAGGTCACTGCCTCAACCCCCACCCAGGAAGAGCTGATCCCTGGGGTGGCCTCACAGGGACAGTCGGTCCCGGCTGGCCCATTTGTGACCTGACAGCACAGAAGTGAGGATACTCAGCCAGATCTGGTCACACATGCAAGCAGCAGAGCTGGGGCTTGTGTTTTGGGAGCTTGCTGCAGGGCAGGTCCTGCCGCAGCTCACAATAAGCACCCCAGACGCACCAGCAGGGGCACGGCAGTGGAACTGCTGCCTCCCCAGGTTATCCGCTGCTTGCTGGCGCTAACACGGCAAGACCTCTACGCCCAAATGAGCATTGAGGCTGCCCCGCCGGCACCGGGCGGGGAGCTGGGTGCTGCACCCTCTTCCTGCTGGGGCAGCCCATCCCTGCGCTCCAGGCGAGCCCTGCCGGCACTGACACCGGCAGGGTGCCGGCAAGCACTGCTGCTTCCCGCTCCTCCCTGGGACGGGCTCCAGGCCTCCCAAAACACTCGGGGACCCAGCGATCACGGCTGCCCGCAGGCCTTGGGCTCTGCGGAGCCGCAGCATTACCCGGGGGCAGGAGGATCAGCCGGCCGGGGGATGCAGAGGCTCGGGCTTGCGAGCGGCGCCGGGCCGGAGGCGAGGGCGGACTACGGCTCCCGGCATGCTGCTCTCTTCCGCGGCGTGCGGGGCCGGGGCACGCCGGGATGTGCGGCTCCCTGCGCTCTGGGAACTGCCGTCCCTTCCTCTCAGCCCCCGGGAGCACGCTGGTGTTCCATTGCCTGCTCCTAAGGACAGTGAACCGCGCTGGCTGTCCCTCTAGAGCGGCAGCGGGTGACACGGCTGAGATGCTGACGGGGACCGAAATGCTATAGGATTTTATTCTGCGCTTGCGCCTGCCGCGAAATGTCCTGGCACAAGTGCCCAGCTGCGTAGAGGGCCCTGTGTAGCCAGAGAGGCAGCGGCAGCGCGGAGCTCTTCCTGGAGTTCCTTGGCCTCGGGTCTATTCCTCAGTCCCAGGGTCCCGAGGCAGGCACGGCCAGGGCATGCACCCGCCCCGCTGCCCTGCCAGGGGCTGCGGGGACTCGGCTGCTGCAGCACAGTGAGCCCTGCGGAGCTGGGGCTGCAGGTGCCTCTGTCCCCATGCCTGCGCACAGAGCAGCGTTTGGCCAATTTGACACACCACACACCCTAGTTCCCTCTACTCTGAGGTCCACCTTTACCCCAGGCCCTGATTTACAAACCTCATCACCCATTCTCTGACTGTGATTCCCCACCAGCATGCCATGCATTGAGGCCATCCAGGCTGGGCCCACAAACTGCTCCTGATGCACTGCCCCTGAGTCTCCCATTTACACTTTGCACACACCCCTCCACTCACCCCTCTCCCTGCATGCAGGCTGCAGCCATGTCCCAGGGGAGTGTGGCCATTGCACAGGGTTTGCATCCTGACAAGGTGTCAGGGAACATGGGAATAGGCCAGGACTTTGCAGTGCGGGGCAGACTAGCTTGCATCATCGGGTTTGGAGTGCAGGACCCAGTTGGACTTCAGGCACAGCTGAAATTTAAGGTCAGGTGGGAGGTGCTGGTTGGATGAGGATGAGCTGTGCATTATCCTGCTGTGTACAGCTGTGGGAGTCGCAGCAAGCTGGTGAAAGAGAGCTCACACCTAGGGATCTGCACACACATTGCCACCTCATCCCTCCCACCCTGCATCCACATTCGGTGTTTCCCCTTGGGACCAGGTGGAGGGAGATGTTCTTCAGAGAAACCCATTATTGTCCAGTGTAGTCACAAGGGCAATGCCTAGGGGGTATTTATATGGTGAGCACTACTGGGACTATCTGACTGTAGGTGAAAGAGTGTTCATTGTTTGGGAAACTGAGCTGAGTTGCACCACCAGCCTGGAGCATCCTGGAGTGCCAGAGCATTGGTGCATATACCTGGTGCCATGGGCATTGAGGGGCCATAGGCACAACTGGGACACAGCAGGGAGGAGATGGACGGCCAGTTGTTCCGGAGCACAGTGTCACCAGGTGAGCATAGCCAGGGTGACAGTCCTTTGGGGCTGGCCAAAGCACTGAATCCTCCCCATGTCATGTCCACAGGGTGATGGTAGATTTTACAGGTACCCACATCCTCAGCCGCAGTGGCACCAGGTGGCCCCGCCCTCCTGTCACAGTCCTCAGGGCAACAGGGGAGCCCCTAGGTAAATCCCATCTGGAAAGAAAACCCCTGGAAAAGGCAAAGATGGTTGAAGGTTTTTATATCTTGCTCTCAAGCAGGGAAATTAGGTTTGTGTTAGGAGGGTGGAAGCTTGGTCCTCGAGGGCTTCAGAAATGACGAGCAAAGTGGCTCACTAGCTGCCTTGAGAGCACAGCCCTGTTTTCACACAAGGCACCCCTAGATGACAGGGTCAGGCCACAGTGTGCCATGCAGGCATGTTTGTCTGGCTTGGCCTTATTGCTGGCTGCAGCTCCCCAGAGCTGGGTTTGGGGAGCAGGTGTGTCCCTTCCCCCGGGCCTGCAGTCTCCTCCTCAGTGGCACAGCTGCCCTCCTCCTCTTCCTCACTCCTCGGGCAGAGGAAGCAGCATGGAAAGGCTTTGCAGGAAGATGGCAGCAGCCTCCTTAGCCCAGCAGGGAGCCTATATGCTTGGCTGGCTTCCCCTCTCTCTCCATGGAGGTGACAGTCTCCAGCTCTGGCTTTCCATGGCTGCTCAGAAAGCAGCCCTCGTTCCTCCAGTGTTCCTGAAAGCAGGAAGGTAGGCAGTGAAATAGAAGCCCCTTCTTCCTAGCTCACACCAGCGCCAGCACCCTCAGCAGGACTGCCTGAAGGCAGAGGTGGTGGTTTGGCCCGTGGACAGATCTAGTCCTCAGAGCAGGGCATACGCAGAACACCTAGGGCAGCACCTCACCTGAGACCGTGTTCTCCAGAAAAAATGACAAGAAGCCAGTTAAGAAGACAGGGACCATAAGCAGGGAGAGGAAGAGGAGGTCCAGTGGCACCCAGCCTGCAAGGACAGTGCCAGAATCAGCCAGGAGGTCCCAGCCCATCCAGGGAAAAGGGGCATGAGCAGCCATGGCAGAATCAGGGATTGAAGAGGTAGCTGCCTGCTGCCATGAGCTGACCCAGGCTTCCGGAACACTGGAGATGTGTGGTCACCATGCCATGGGACTCAAGGCTTTGCCTTGCCTGGGGAATGTCCCTCATACCTGTAGCCAGGGGAGCCAGAGCCGTGTCGAACCAGCGCGGTACCAGTAGTGCCATGAACATGGCAAAGCCAACAATGAAGATGTTCCTCCCCGAGTCAATGTCTGTGTACTGGAAGTAGGAGATCCCCGTGCCCACGGCCACGGCGTAGGTTACACAAAGCACCCCTCCTGCGAGGGGCAGGAGTCAGGAGGTGCCAGGCAGGCTGCAGACACTGCAGCAAGGGGCAGGGCAGGGTACCCACCGTGAACAGCCAGTGGGATGTAGGTGAGGAGCCCTGCCAGCCTTGGGGACAGGCCCAGCACCATGCACAGCAGGGCACTTACTTGCACCGAGTGGCGAGAGCCAGCCTGGGAAAGAAGAGTGGGAAAGTGAGGATGGGTAGCATCAGCCCCTGCTCTGTCTCCCACCCCCTTTTGCTACACACACCTGCCTTTCCCAGCACTGGCTCGGTGACAGCCTGGCAATTACAAGTCCCACACACCTGCTCGACTCCCTCCCTATCCCGTGCCAACCCTGCCATTTCCCCCTACATTGGCATACCTGCGTGAAGCCGGTGGCACAGGTGTTTGCAATGCTGGAGGCCGTGCCCCCTGCGGTGCCCAGCAGTCCCGCCAGGAGGCTGCCCAACCCCTCCATGCAGAGCCCCCGGTTACAGGCGTGAGGGGGTAGCCGGGGGACTCGCAGCAGCCTCCCGCACAGCACGTAGCATCCCACAGAGTTCATGCTACAGCTGATGGCCATGGCAATGCCCACTGCCAGTGCCCGGGGGGTGAGCAGCGGCCACCTCCACGCTCCTGCAGCAGAGGTAAGAGGGGCAGGTGATAGCAATCCTGTCTAAACCTGGATGTCTGCACTCAACCCTGCTGCCCCCCACCTGCATAGGGGATGCGGATCCAAGGGGCATTGGAGGTACTGTTGGCCCAGGACAGCTGTGCCATGGTCACATCCAGTGATTCCCAGGGAATGTGGAAGTAGCTGAGGATGGCACAGACAACGCAGACACCAGCAAATGGGAGCAGTACCTGCAAGGCAGAAGGGGACCCTCAGCAGGGGACCCTCCTCCCCTGCCTGCCCTGGCTAGCACCCCATCCTTGTCCTGTCACATCTCCTGAGGAGTCATGCCACATCTCCCCTTACCCCTGCAGGAAGCATCCCAAGCTGTTCTGCTCCAACACCCTAGGTACCCAACACTTCCCCAGAAGCATCCATGTTCTGGGAGCTGCACCAGAGCTTTTCATGCCTGCCTGTGCTCCAGGTCTCACCTAACCCCACAACAAAGAGCCAGGCTTGGAGAGAGAAGCCTGGTGACGGTAAAGAGAGCAGACAAACCACAGTACCGAGAATGTGCGCAGGGTGGGAGCTGAGTACTCTGTGGAGTCCTCCCAGGCTTGGGGCCAGGCACAGAAAGGCAGGCGGCAGGACCGCAGGTGTTGGGAGAAGGTGACAGCAAGGAGCATGAACCTAGGAGAGTGAGCACAGGTCAACACACAGCATCACAGTCAGTGATGGGGCCCCAAATGTGCACCGTGCACTGCAGGGGTGCCCCATTCCTGTCCTGCTGGTAAAAGAAAGGCCCAGAAGCTGCCTGCTGCTACAGTCCCTGGGCTCACATACAGCAGCGCTACTCCCCAGTTAGTGGAGCAGAAGAAAGCAGCTTCCTTGTATGCGGACAGCCCGATGATGGAGAGGCTGGGGGCCAGGACCATGGGCCCGCAGTGCCTTGCTGCCCATCCACACATGCCAGACACTCCCAGTGCCAGCTGAATCAGCCCAGAGATCAGCACTGCTCCAGAGACCTGTAAGAGGAAAGGATGGGCCTGTGGGGCAGGATACATGGAGATCAGTCCAACACCTTCCCTTGGCCACATTACCACCGCCCCAGCAGCTGGGAACAAGCACTTGTTTCATGTGCTCTGCTCACCCCAAGCACAGAGAAACATATATGTGAACATGCATCATGATCCCCATTGCCTTCGCAACTCTCTTCATGGCAAATCCCAGGAAAAGAGACTGGGGGTACAAGGATATAGGTGGCAAGTGGAAAACTGATGGAGAGGGATTGGGACCACCATTCTAGCACAGGAGCACTCACCTCTTGCAGTGAGTCAGCCCAGCTCCCTGTGTCTCTGCAATGAGGTACAAGACATGTACTGGCCATGGCTGTGCCTGGAAGGGAATTTTGGAAGGATGGGATACACATAGATCCTGGGCTCCTGGAGCTGTGTCCAAGAGGATGCAGGAAGGTGACTGCTGGCTGCAGAAGAAGTGCGCCAGTATCTCCATCCCCATAAGCCCTGGCCCTGGGGAAGTGACCAGATACATTGCAAGTGCACTCAGACGTGAGTGAGGGTGCTGTGTACCTTCACCAGAAGGGCCAGCAGGCAGGACCCCTTGCTACCCCTCCTCCCTACTCCACCTACCAGGCACCTCCTCATTGCCATTCCCCTGGCACCAGCACGGCCCAGGCCCCAAGGGACACAGGCTCCAGGGCTGTGCTTACCATTCCTGTGTGTGCTGGCACCAGGGGACAGGTGGGAGCTCAGCACCATGGCAGGGACCAAGTACTCAAAGGATGGGATTTGAACCAGTGGCAGCCTGAGGAAGAGGAAAACAATGGCACATTAGGGAGGAAGGACAGGGAAGGGAACAGGGCTGCTCCAAAAGCCCAGATTGCCAGAGGAACAGGGGTGGGAAGGGAAGCAGATAAGAACCCCAAAGTGGCAGGAGGTTACCCTATATTCTACATGTGCCCTACTACATCCCAAGTGACAGCACATGGAGTGGATGCAGCCGTCAGAGGCTTTGCTGAATCCCATACCCAGCGTGTGTGGGCAGCAGGTCTGAAGGATGGCAGATGGTGTGAAGGAGCTGTGTATGATGTTGGAGCAAGGCAGTGAGGAGCTAGAGGGAAAGTTTTTCTAGAGGTGTGTGTGAGAGGGAGGGGACCTCTGTGACAACTGTGCAGAGATGCAGCACAAAGGTTTTTCTTGTGACCCTTTTCATTTCCCTTGCTCACCGGCTCCCCAGGGTGGTCTGCAGCATTGTGGAGATGCCACAGGCAAAGAGGCTTCGTGCCAGCAGCTTGCTGGTGGTCTGGGCATGAGGTGGCTCCTGAGGCAGGGTGGGCAGCAGGAGGAGGTGGAAGATGCAGAGCAAGGAGGTCTGCACAGCCAGGTGCTGTGCCGGGAAGAGATGGAGCAGTCATAACTCCTTGCAGCACCCAGAGCTGCAGCTCCCCATGCCCAGGCCCCCTGAGAGGACGGATGCCCACTGACACCACCTGGGTAGCACTCACTAGTGCCCACTCCTCTCCCAGCACACACTGACCAGAGCCCTACACACCCTTTGCAGGGCAGGGGCTGTATCCTGCCAGGCAATCTGAGAGGATCCCAGCTCTCTCCTCATCCTCCCATCTCTGGCTGTTCACCATGGTCTCCCCTTACCTGAAGGGCCAAGCAGCAGCTCATCATCCAGGAGCACATCTTCTGGGAGGAGCAGGATGTGAGCATGGGGCTCCGAGTTCCAGGTGCTCTGCCACAGCCCCCATTCATGCTGCTGCCTTCCCCACACTGCTCCCAGTTTTCGGTGCAGAGGGTGGGCAGGCTCCCACCCCCAAGAGCTCCTCCCAAATCCTCACATGGCTGAACTTCCACCTTCTGCAGGAGCTGCCCCAGGGTTAGCCATTAACTTGAGTTGGTTAGTTATCTGCCTTTGTGACCAGGAATGTGTCACCTTGGTTTGTCACCATGAGGGTCAGGTGACAGGCAGCCACAAGGAGGCCATCAGACACTATTACAATGCCGACTACCCACAGCCTGGGTCCCATCACTGCCTCTGTGGGCAAGCACTGGGTAGGCCACAGCCTTGACACCTCTTCCTCCATGTGCTTAGACTACTCCCACCAGCAGCATCCTCCAGGTTCAGTATGCCCTGCTCATGCTTGTTTCGCCCCAGCATCTGCGAGGGCATCTGCTGCTCTCCTGGTCCAGCCTGGTCTCTAGTGGGGGTCTAGTATATCCCCCATTCTCCTAGGAGAGTACTGAATCCTGCCTACAGCTGTGCTACTGGACAAAGATGCCAGGGACAGGAGCTGGCTGCTTGGCTGGAAAGGGATGCTCATATTTTCGTCACATGGGGGCAAAGGTGGCTGTGTCAGTGACCTGGTCAAGCCTGTGCTGCTCAAGGCTCACTCATTAACAGGTAAGGCTTTGGAGAGCAAAGAGCAATGAAGAAAACATGCACTCCCCACATTCCCATGAATGGGAATCCTCCTCTCTCCTGCTGTCCCTGCCTGCTCCAGATCCGATATCCCTCCTGTCAGGAGAGACTGCAGGACAAGCCTTGCAGGTCTCCTGGGCTCACTGGCAGCACCTAGGGTTTGTCCTGGAGCACAGCAGCTCCAGGAGCAGGCACAGCTGCAGGGACATGGCTCTGCTCTGGGGCAGGCATGCTGCCACTGTAGAGCAGCTCAGTAGGCAAGGCAGGCACACAGCAAGAACTACTTTTATTGGAAGAGATTTGCATCTACAAAATAGTGAAAAACAGGTGTAAAATCCACAGTAGAAAGAAGGGGCATGATGAGCTGGCCTGGTCAGCAAGACAAGGTGCCTTCTTCCCACTCTGAGGAGCAGTCAGGCACTATTTTCTCACAGACACAGACAGCTGGGGCTTGGGATGGGGTCACAGAGCACCCCAGATTCAAAACACCCAACTCAAGAAGGATAAGGAAGTTCAGCCCTAACCACATCTTATCCCCACCAAGCCCACTGGGGCACAGCCACATTGAGGTACCTGCTTGGTGTCACTCTTGCAAGTTCCAAGAAGTGGCCTTAAAGCCCCCAAATGTAAAAACTGCTATGACCAGCCAGCTCACTCCCACCTCCTTCAACCTCCTCTCCCGTACCCCAGGCACCCCACCTTAGCCCCTCCACCCTGCACACACAGTCCCAGCCTCCAACATCCCATATGCCAACTCTGTCCAACAACACTCACTACAGGAAGAGGTACAAAACCCCTTTTGCACAAGCACCCCAGCCCAAAGGCAACCCATATTTACCCTCCAGCTATTAAGTTCCCACCCAGTAAGCCAGCTCTATGCCAACCTGTCCCAGCAGCCCCTAGCAAAGAACATCCCTGCCCTACATGGGGGGACACAAGTGCTGGTTTGAAAGTACTATAGGGGCCTTCAGCCCCATGCAGTTCCAGGGATCAGGGGTCCCAGAAGTGCAAGGAAGTGAGTTGTGCCACACCAGAAGTGAAGGGGAAAGGGGCTGCTGTCCTATATTCCTAGCTGGGAAAAATGAAGCTCTTGATTCTACTGAGATCCATTGCAGTATGCAAGAAGCACTGCTTCAGCCCCAGGGGGTCCAGCCAGTCCTCACGGTTGGGGGCTACATCCCATGTGGGGCCTGCAGTGGCTGAGCAAGCATGGCAGTGCAGCACCAGAGGAGTCGGGAGCACGGCGAGTCCAAAAGGGGCAGGCTGGCTGGGGGCTGCGGTGGGGCTGGTACAGTTGGATCTCTCACAGGCAGTGGGCACTTTCCGGAAAGGACCTTGTGGGAGGTGCCTGTGTTGGGCTAGATCAGGTGCCTTTGGGTAGGACAGGGCTGTCATCATGCTGCTCCACAGGTAGAGTGCAGTTGCTGTGACACCTCCACGATGTGGCTCCTTGGTCGTCTCGTTCTCCCCCAGGCAACGGGTGCAGCTGGCTGAGGAGACATTGGGCAGCTCGGGCTGGGGTTGGCCAGGGGCTGGGGCTGGCTGGGCACCCAGCTGGCACCTCCCCTCCTCGGGGAACAGCACAGGTCGTGGGGCTGCAGTGCTGACACTCCTTATGCACACAGACCGGTGCACCACGGTGATGGAGGCGAAGATGGCTGCGAAGCCCGTCAGGTACACCACACCCAGGAGGCAGGCCAGCTAGGGAGAAGCCAAATGTTAGCCCAGACACCCCAAGCAGCAGCTCCGCTGCCAGCCATCATGCAGCATGGCCACAATCAACCTAGCAGCCACGATAGGAAAAAGCATCACCAGCTCCAGGGCTAGATGCAGAGAGCAGGCAGCCACACTGCTAATGGTGGGCAGCACACAGTCTGCCCAAAGATGGGCCTAAATATCACAAACCAAAATGCCCCAGCTAAAAGCCAACAGTTCTTGTTCAAAACCCTGGCTGGTACTCAGTTGCCTCCATGCCACCACCATGTCCTTGCACCATGACTTATGGGGCTGTGGTCTGGCACAGGGCACACTACCCAGCACAAGGCTGCAGTGCCTCAGGCAGTGCAGCTGCAAATGAGCATCTGCTGACAGTTTCCCTTTTCAACAGAGAATAAGCCAAGGTGCTGTTCTCGGTGGAAAAGAGGGTCCTACTCCAAATCCACAGCCTGCTGGGTCTCATGTTCTTGCAATTAGCTGCTCTCCTATGCCCTTACCTTCACCACTTGCTGGTAGAACTGGCCCAGCACATGCTGCCACATGGACTGCTCCATGAGGACACACAGATCTGTGTAGGTGAACCAGCCACGCCACATGCCCTGTTTTTCAGCCACACTACAAGAAAAAAAAAAAAAAAAGAAAAAAAGGAATGGTGGACATGATATGGACCTTACCCATAAAAGCAGCTTCAGCCCAGGCAGGCTTGGAGAAGACCCTGCTTAAGCTCTGTAGAAGGGAGTTACAGACCCTAGCTAAGGCTCAGAGATGTCCAACCTCTTATTTCACTGCACCAGGGCTATCTCCAAGCAGAGGCAGAGCTAAGCTGCAACACAGATAAAGGGATCACCCCACCCTAGACACCTACCGTCCTTCCAGCCAGCTCAGCACTTCAAACAGCTCCCGAGGATCTGTGTAGAGACTCCAGTCCTGCCAGGACAGCAGTTAAAGGTCAGTGCAGTCAGGGCAGGTCACCCAGCACCCAGATACATCCTTCTCTATCCCTTCCTGGGAGCATGTGGGAGAAAAACAGAAATCCAGACCCCCCCCCTCGATGTCTCTTTTCCCCTGCTCTGTGAAACAGTTGGCAGCAGTTACAGTTTCACTTACAATGGCGCTCAGGAAGTTCATCTCCAGTGTGTTCATGGTCTGGACGTCCACCTTCCCTGCTGCTCCCCACTCGTCATTGAACACCTCCTCTTCCTCACCCTCATCATACAGATACTTACTTGCAACCATCTGAAAGTAGCACAAAGGATAGGATCTCAGCCTCCAGTGCACTCACTTCCCATCAGCCCAGTTACGCCCCTGCCCACTGCTCACCATGGAGATCAGGAAGAGGTCTGAAGATGAGATCTGCTGGAGGTATTCAGGGTTCCGGTGCCGGAGTCTCTCAATGTAAACCAGGGCCAACATCATGGAGCAGGGCGAGATGCAAGCTTCCCTGCAGGACAGGACAAGAGCCAATGCTACAAACGTCCCAGGCACCAGGACACAACTCGGCTGCTCCCCCCCCCAGGCAGACAGTAGGAAGGTTTAGCAAATCGCTAGACAGATCACAGCCTTGCCAGCTCTGTGCCAGTTGTCCTGAGCTGCAGCAACAGAAAGTGCCAGGGATGCAGGGTGGAGAGCAGAAAGCCCTGGTTACTGTTCCCAGGCACAGTCAGCTCCAAACTGAGCAGCCCTGCCTGCAGGAAGGCATGCTGTGAGGGCTCAGCTGCCAAGGAGACCCCAGGTTCAGATCTGGTTATCCAGGGAGCTGCAGATCCAGCCATACCGATTCCCAGTAACAAGAGCACATATGCACCCCAGAGAGCAGGATAAACTTGAAGCTGGCTGCATCAGGAAGTCACTGTGCCTGCCATCCCTGCCTCCAGCTTCTCTTTGACACTAATCAGGCCTAGGCACAAAGCCAGTGGCTGGCCCAGGAGACAAAGTGAGTCACAGGTAAGACGAGAGCTCCAAGTTCTGACACAGGACACAAAGGGACAAGTTTTGCTTCTTACCGAGATACATGAGACACATATTTCTTCTGGAGTCTGCGGATAGGACTGGGAGCCACTTTCTGCAGCAACTCCACAGCAATATCTAGGACAGAAAAGCACCTAAAGAGTTAGTCGTGTGTGGTCCAGCCCATGCCTACCTTTCCCCTTCTCCCTACAAGCCCATCAGGTCTTGGTGTTTGCTCAGCCCTTCAAGTTTAAATTAAACTATGAGGCCTTATCAGAGGTCAGGACAAGTGAGGAACAAACAAACATGCAGGGCAGGCAAATCACAGCAGGAAGAGGATGTGAGTGACCAAGGCCCTGTGGCAGTGCCACATCAGCAGGTCTGTGTCACAGAGAACCACCAGCAGTCAGCTGCAGAGGGTCATCCTGCCCTCACCCTGCAGAACTTCAGGCAGCCCTTCTGGAGGCCTTCTTGCTTCTTGGGCCTGATGTCACACCACATCTTCATGGCCCTTTGCTCCCCTCCAACCACCAGCATCTTCCCCCTCCAGATCTCATCAGCACAGATCCAGCTCACCCTACACCACCCTGAGATGATGGAGTATGAGGTATCCATGTGACCAGGAGCCTGAAGGCACCAACAGGTACCAAAGCACCGATATGGTGTAACTGCAGCCCAGCCTGCTTTCCCTGCACTCAGGGATGTGCCTCAGCATTCAAGCACAGACACTGACATATACTGGCAGATGGCTCCAGCAGCTCCCATTTCACTTCCCTACACAACAGGACCAGCTGAAGCACCCCAAGCAGCACTACAGTGTGATGCTAGGCAAGAAGTGCTATAGACAGGAAACTTCATTTTGTTTCTGAGCCTCTGGCTGACAGAATTGAGAGCAGAGTTCATCCCAGCAGCCTTGCATTTCCAGCTACCAGGGGAAGCATCACCACATTCCTCCTTTCTACATCTCTCCAGCAACTAAGAGAATGCCTGTATTAACATGAGTGATTTTCCCAAAGAGCAGCCACCAAGCTCAGAAAACACTGCTCTGAGGAACTTCCCTACATCATTCAGGCCACACCACTACAACGATGTGCAGCCAGGCAGATACAGCTCCAGCCACCCACTGGTTATGCTCAGCGTCTCCCACTGCTGCACACCACACACAGCCTCCTGGCAACTTTAGACCATTTCCCTAGCAAGCAGCTCATGGAAAGGCTGAGAACTCCACACAGCGAAGGCCTTCTAGCTAACCACTGCATGCCCTTTTCCACTCCTCTCCACCATCACCTGCACAAGCTCCTCAGCCTTAACCCAGCCTTGTCCTTCTGCTCCCCAAAACACTGCTGAATTGACAGGCAAAAAAAAAAAAGTGATTCACACAAACAAGCAAGAACTTATCACCTTGCTGCTCAAAACTAGAAGTTGAACAAAGCCCTGAGTGTTTTGCAGAGCACAAGCAATTATCTAAGACAGCTCTGAGCAAGAACAAGTTCACAACCTGCTCTGCCAAGGAATTCACAAGCAATGTAATGGACTTTATACACCAGTATAACGATGTTAAAAACGCAGCAACAGCCAGACAGGGCAACAAAACAGAGAACAGAAACCATGAGGCTCTGGCATCCTGCCCTGCTGTGTTGTACTGAGTGGGAAAGGCTGGGCAGGGGTGGGATTTGGCGCTGGGGAGGAAGCAGGTGACCTATTGGTCTCGGCCTCTTGGGCTACTTCCAACCCCTTTGACTCAGCATTACCATCTGGTGACAATCAGCAACCCACCTGCCACAGGGCTGGAGAGATTATCCAGACTGCAGTCTTTGTCCCAGCCATAATAGAGCCGCTTCCGCACTCTCTCGCTCAGCTGCTGGTGCCTGGGCAGGAACTGAAGGCACACAGAGGAACGTGAGGAAGGCCAGAGCACTCCTCATACCGCGCTTTCCACCCCAACCCAGCTCAGGGCTACACTGGGCCGGAGCGTGAGACCTCATGGGGCTCCCCGGGAGCGAGGGATAGGGGGATCACCCCGAGGGCCTGCCACGAGCGGGCTGGGCCGCGGACACTAACCGTGAACTCCTGGAACCCACTGAGGGAGAAGGCGCCTTCCTCGTCCAGCAGCAGCTCGTCCAGCTCCATCTTGCCCGCTCACAGGGCGGACGCTGACAGATCCCCTCCGGCGATACGGGGCCAGCTCTGAGGGCGCGGGGCCGGTCCGCTCCGAGGCCGAGGCCCGGTGCAGCGTCGGGAGCCGAGCCCTCAAAGCCGCTCCCAGCCTGACCGCCACCGCCCGCCCTTCCGCCTTTCCTGTTCCGGCGCGGGGGCGCGGCCGGTCCCCGCCCCTGTCGGGCGCACGCGCGGCCGGTGTCACCCGGTTCCCCCCTCCTCGTCCCTCCCCGGGCGCACGCGCGCGGCGGCAGCGGCCGCCGGTCCCTCAGGCGGTGCCGCCCGCCCGGGCCGGTGACAGCGGCACCTCCGCCCTCTTCCCCCCCCGCAGCCATGGCGAGCGGCCGCGCCGAGGAGGCGGCGGCGGCGGCGGCGGCCGAGGAGGAGGAGGAGGAAGCGGCGGCGGCAGCGGCTGCGCGTCTGGCGGCGGCGCTGCGGCAGCGGCTGCGGGGCTGGGAGGCGGCGCTGGCGACGGCGCAGCGGCTGCTGGTGTGGGAGAGGCCGCTGCACAGCCTGGTCACCGCGGCCGCGCTCGGCGGGGCCCTCTGGTGAGCTGGGGCGGGAAGGGGAACCGGGAATCGTCGGTGCCGCCCGTCTGGTTCGTGCCCGTGCCCGTGCCCGTGCCCGTAGCGTGCGACGGCTTCGGGGCCCGAGGCGATGTCCCTGGGTTCCGACGGTGTGCGTTCCCGCAGCCCGCACGCCGTGGGGTATGCACAGCCGGGAGTAGCCGCTCTGTTTTCCTCTGACAGGCATAAACAGGCACCTCCCTGAAGGGAGAAAGTGCCAGCAGGATTTGCCTTGTCCCGCGATAATAAAATGCAGATGGGCCCAACTGGAGCCTCGCCCAGGCACGTTTCTGCTTAATTTTTGCATCCGTGTTTTTATCAGTTCGTTTCACTCGGTAGCTGCGGTCAGAGAGCTCCATGGCCTCCTGCATCGGCAGCTGCCCTGGGGCATTTTATTTAAACCCTTCTGTTCGTTAATCTTTCCCGGGAGGTGCTGATTTTTCACTCTGCTTTGGCGCGAGAACATTCCCCCTTTCCTGCTCTCCCTTCTCTGCCTCTTCGGCAGGGAAGCAGCATGGGGAGATGGGAGTGTGAGTGGCAGAGTCCAGCTGTGGATGGGAATGAAAAACATCCTGTTTGTTTGTATAAGCAGTGAGTCAGTTTTACTGGTGAAAATGCTCTCAGCCAGTGGCCTTTCCAGCAGGAAAGGTCAGAAGTGGCCGGGGATAGAGTTAAATGTTGGTTGCAGATGAAATAGGAAGGGGCAGATTCTGGAGTTAGAGGAGGGAAAAATAAGTGATGAAACAACCTTTGAAGTCTCTCTGATGAGGCAGCTTATGTTCTGTTCTCTCATCCGTACGATTATCAGAAGTGTACGTGGTAGCCAGATGTAAACTCTTGAACTACTCTACCAGCTGAAAAGTCAAAGCAGAGCTATGAAGTGAGACGGAGGAGGAGAGGGGCAGGTGGTAGGGGAGATGGCAGGGATAGTAGGCAATGACAGCCCAGAGACCGTGTGAAAAGATAGAGAAGATCAAAGAGTGCCCAAAATATGGGACAGCAGAGAGAGATTTAAACAGAGGAAGAAAAATCATTTAGGGTCTCACAGAGGATTCACCCAGCATCTTTTTACTGAAATACATAAATGAGATGGAATAGGAAGTTCTAGAAATGATGTGTTAAGGTACAGAATTGCCGTTCAATGAAGAGGAATAGAAATGTCATTGTTTAGGTCATTAAAGTCCTGTAAGCCCATGGAAAGTGCAGGTTTTGTTCTCTGTGTGCCCAGTGAGGCACATTTCACTTCCAGTCCTCCACCTGTGACTTGGTGGGGACTCCTTCTGCTCTGCACTGTGAGACTCTCCCTGACTACAGTCATTGTTCAGTGTATTTGTCATTAGCTACTGGCAAACAGTCACTGAAGACGAGCAGGGTAAAAAAGCAAAACTGCTCCTCCTTTCTGGAAAGGAATATTCATTAAAGAAGTGAAGGTGAATGCATTTCCCTCGTATTTTTTTTTCTGAATGAGTTAAAAGCAGCTCTTCTGAGCTAGAGAAAGGGATGAATGCAGACAGCCACTGCTGGCACAGGTGGCACCCTGGCACCTTTGCTGTCAAATCTCTGTGGAGTGGACAGATAAACTCTTTGAGTGTCATTGCACAGCTGTGTGTGAGTAGTATTGTGTGAGCTGGCAAGTGGCTTGAGCCAGTGTGTGGATGTGGGACATGAAAAGTTTTATGATAAAGTCAAGTGAGCAACTAAACCATTTAAGTGCTAGCTAGGCTCTGGTCAAACAGGAAGAGGTTTGTGTTAAGAGAATGGGCATCTAGAATGGCAAGATGCATTACCTGCATGTTGTGCTGGACCTTGCCATGGCAAATGGGATGTAGGTTTTCAGCAAACAGGCTGAGGGGCAAGCAGTTTTCTGCTACAGCAGTTTGTCTTTATGTTATCTAGAGCCTCCACCTGGAGGCTTTGGAGGGACTTGTACAAGTGAGCATTAGCTTTGTTTTGCAACTTGGGGAGGAGAGCACTGGAAGATGGCAGGGAGTCAGCTGTCTGGTGGTGGGCAAAGGCACCATTTGAGAGTGTGCTGTAGTGTGGGTGGGTGTCTGCAGAGTACAATGCCTGCTACAGTGGCCCATAGCAGTTGGGCATTTCTGCTTTGAGCTGTATCTATTTGCTCACCAAGAGCAGTAATTTACAGCTTTTTGCCTGTCTAACAATTTCTGTTTCATTTCTAGGTTGTTTTCCTCCACCTCCCTGAGACCCCTCTTTCTCCTGAGCATGTCCCTTCTTGGCATCCTCTTGTTGGAGAAGTGGAAACCCAGGTTCCTGTTTGATTTCTCAGGTATGTGATGATTAGCAGTGTAGATAGTGACATGGTTCTAGTGTTGCCATCTGCTGGGCTATGGCTTTGGCCCTTCCTGGGCTCTCTCAGCAGTCATGTAAGCCCCATTCCTACTTTAACTGCAGGCCCAGGTACTGGTGCTGCCTCTTATCCTTTTGTGTCAGAGGATTAGGATGTATCCTAATACTCTGGGCATGGAGAATTGCTCCCAGTGCTGAGAAATTCTGGGAGTGGCTAATTTTGAGAGTGACTAAGGTGCCCAGGTAGCTTACCAGGGAAGCTAATGACAGGGATGATGTGTTTCTGCTGTGTCCTTTCTCTCCTGAAAATACAGCAAAAAGATCATTTCAAGTCTAAGCACTTATGGCCAGCTGAGCTGAGGGAAGGAAAGGAGGGGAGGGAAGTGGATTGGTTTTAGTTAAGTTTGGTGTGGGCTTCCACCTTGAAAGAAGCAGAGCAAATGAGAGCCACTTCTTGTGACAGATAGCAGAATGGATGATGAAGTCTGACAGCAGCAACAGTTAGTGTATTGTACCTGTATTGAACAGCATCTCATCTCCAGCTAATCAGTGAGTCTGATCACTTGTCTTATCTTTCCCTTTTATTGAAGGGTCTGTGCCAACATTAGACACAAAAGCAGCAAGAGGAATGGCCTCATAAAGATGGTAGACATGGATTGGCTGCTGTCTGCTTTGAGTGCCTCCCTCTTTGGAGTTTATTAAATGACGGAACCCTGACCTGCCTGCTGCATCTACTGCTACTGTTCAAAGGCAGCTCAGGGCCCTCCATCCCTGCCTGTCTACTCTAGGGAGAGTTTCTGAATGAAAGCCCCTCTATATGTGTGTTTGTAAGGTGCCCTTTATTTGACCTAAAAGGGTACTGACTTAAAGGGTGCTTTCACAGAAATCCTGATAAGATTAGTATGTTACAGCTGTAGTCTTGAAACTGTTTGCTTTGTGTGGTTCAAGTAACCAGGCAGTTAAACTGGACTGGCCAATTTAATTTCCTGCTTATTCACATTGTTTTTTTAAGGGAATAGTTTAAAGCCAACCCAAACCACCTTGCTTGAAATGTGTCCAGAAATGCAAAAGCCTGGTGTCCAGTACAGAATGGTGTCATTGAGGCAGGTGGGGGCGGAATCATTCCAGCAAGTACTTGGCCTGTTAAAGTTGTGTTGTCATAGAAGAAATAGGAAATTCATACTGAAATCAATTTATATGAAGCAGAGCCATGAAGAATAAAAAAGAAAAGCAAACAAAACAGCAACACCAGAAATTAGGCTCGTCCTATGCTATCAGCTCTGCTAGAGGTCGATGCACATCCTACTGCACCTCTCCTCAGTGTTCTTCAGATATTTCACACCTTCCTGCTTTTCTGCTGCGGAGAACAGGGACACCTTTCTGATCTGCCTGTTTGGGTCACAGCCCTGATTTTGATGTGGTCCACTGGACCGTGTTTCCTTTGCTTCCACAAGGAAGGACTGGTGCCCTCCATTCCTGAGGGGCTTCCCATTGAATTGGTACTCCTGAACACTT
This sequence comes from Haemorhous mexicanus, assembly GCF_027477595.1. Lineage (NCBI taxonomy): Eukaryota > Metazoa > Chordata > Aves > Passeriformes > Fringillidae > Haemorhous > Haemorhous mexicanus. The sequence continues at coordinate 15,736,716 of NC_082348.1, forward strand.
AGGGATTCTTGTTTGACTCCCACTTCCTGCTGAAGCAGAGCTGTACCTTTGTGGCTTACCTCCTTAGTGCTTCCTATAAGTCTTTTCTGGAGTTCTGGGAGATGGGTCAGTACCATACCTTCAAGAGTCAGCATGTACGTACAAACCTCAGCTTGTGACAGTTGTATATGTCTCAGATGACTACTTATAAGGTGACTTCTGAAGGAATGCTGAAACCTCAGCAGGTATTTTGCAGTTACTCACACACTGTGATGAGGGTCACACTAACAACACCAAGATGCACAACTTTTTTAGGCCCTTTCAGAAGGGACTGCGTCTTTTCAGCTCCCATACGGGGTATTTCCTCAATATCTACATGGAGTTCTACTTAGGTACTATTTAAGGACTTAGGAAGCATTTCCAGTTTCACCTGAAATGGGTATCAAGTAGGGATGTTTTGGTAGCATCACTGTTTGGCAGCTGTGTTTTGGTCAGTGCAGGATAGTGCAGTGTGGAAGAGCTCTAGCAAAAGTTGTGTTGCAATTGAATGCTAGTACTCTTTAAGAAGGGCCCCTGCTTTCTAGCTGAAGTTTACACACAGATGAAGAATGTCTCTTGGAAAAGTGTTGAAAACCTGTAAGAGCCAAGGAATCCATCAACAATAATTTGTCAGTACCAACACGTAACCTAAACTCCTGCATGGCTGTCTGATCTCTCAGAAGAGTCTGGTGTATGTCAAGTGATTTGTATTAATCCACAGTCCAGTGTGAATTGCTGACAGAAAGATTTCAGCCAGTTATTGATAATCTGAGGCCAGCTCTGGGTGTCTTGCTTGACAACTTAGTTATACTGGTGCTTCACAGTATTTCAGCACTGGTTGGAGTTAAGCCTTAACTAAGGGAACATTTCCTGTTGGAAATGCTCTAGGTTTTTTGGGATTGTGCTGTTCTTACAACTGGACTACGACTCCAATGCTTTGAGATGGCCAGCAGGCAGACTGCTCTACTACAGGAGGCAGCATACTGTTGATCTTAAAGACAGCTTGTCTTTTGCCAGATAGCTGAAATCATGTGAAGACCCTGCAGCCTGCTGAAATGTTCTGCTCCCCAAAGTGTCTCTGAAACCTTCAGGATCACCTCAGAATTGTTTCGCTCCCTCTGCTGGTGTATTTTGGATGGCTTGGATGACTGCAGCCAGTTGAGAGGAGTGGGGTTCCTGTGCCATCCCACTTACTGTGTTGCTGGCACATCTGTCCAGCAGAGGTGGAGAGCATCCCAGCTCCTCATTTGGTACACTGTACAACTGGTGTAGCCAGACGTCACAGGCTGGCCAGTGCCAGATGTAATGTATTTGGTGATTTAGTGCAGGTAATGGATGAGGCTTAGAGATAGAGCTGGATTTCTGCGTGCTGCAGTTAAGCAGCTTTAGATTCCTGAGCACAATAACAAAACACAGCAATGGCGGTTGCAGGAGGGAAACAGCTGCCCTGTGGGGGTGGAACTGCCTCCATCATATTCACACTGCAGCTCAGGCTCACTCTGTGAGCTGCCCCAGCCGCCATGCCAAATGCTCAGGGGCAGAGGAGCAAATGGGCAGCCCGGTCTGAGAGCAGTTGACTCCTCTTGTCAGGCCTGATTACTGGAAATCTGGGTCACGCTCTCAAAGAATCGTCTCCTCCCTGGGTGGTTGGCCTCCTGCTCCACTGCGCGAGCCGGCTGGTGCAGTGCCTGCAGCGGGAGGAGGAGTCTGGCAGACTTGGCCCAACACCCTGTGTCTTGGGAGAACAGTGGCAGGGCTGCTACAAGCAGTTGGTTTCTTCTGTGGCTTCTGCTGTGTGGAGTCTGAAGTCTCCCTGGGTGATTGCAGTGATAGTTGTTCACATCTTTGGTGCATTTCCCTGAGGGAGTTGCTGCCATTCTTGGGCTTTGTGCCTGGCTGGTGACTCCAGGGAGGATTCCAACCCCTTTTTGCACACGTTGCATTTCTTTAGCCCATTTCTAACTATAAGCCTAGTCTCTGAGGTTAAACTCTCTTCCTTTATTTTAGTTCTGTTGACATGGTGACGTGCAGTTAGGGGACAGGCTTAGGGTTATAACCTCATGCACCAAATTTGCTGCTGGTCAGACAGCATCAAAGATATATCAGTCCCTGCCAGCTCTAGGACAGTAGGCGGACTGGTACAGGAGGGTAGAACTCAATGAGCTATCAGAGCATGAACAGGGCATTGTTAAACACAGGAGAATTACAAAGACTGTGTTGATAGAAGAGCTTTGGTTGAGCCCTGTACATCCTGAGATACCAGTCAGCTTGATATCACAGATATCCAAATCTGTGAGCAACCAGGCTGATGAATTTCAGTTGTTGAAATTGGTTTTAGTTGTAGAAGTTGTTTTTCTCAGTGTATCTAAAAGCAGAGCACAATCATACGTGACCTCTGCTATTGAAACAACACTCCTCTTTTCAGTACTGCATTAACTAAGTTCCTGTTTATTCATCACTGGGTTCAGTGCTGAGGGGAATGGGAGAGCCTTCCCCTTATCCAGAGTGACAGACCTTAGGAGTATAGTTGTATCTGTGCCTGGGACAAAAGGCTGTCAGGGGACATAAAACAGCCCTAAAATTAGAAAATTATGCACAAGACTGCTATTTGTTGCTTAATTCCATGGGAGAGGATGGAGACAACAGGGACATCTCTGGTATTTGTACATAGCATTCTGCCAAGGACTGGGCCTAGTCAGTGGGAAATGCAGCTCAGACCTCCTGGTGCCATGTTTATCTCCGAAATGGAAGCTGAAGCTTTGCCCAGCTCCAAAACTGTGCTGGCAGCCCCCTTTGAATGACAAGTGCTGGCACCCGCTGTGGGAATGGCACTGCCCAGACATGTAGGACACCAGGAAAAGCTGCATGATCCCTGGAGCAGACAGCCCCATGTAAGCACCACGGTACACCTCAGATACGAGTGCCCTGCTGTGTGTGTATTGGGCTGCAAGGTGTGGTGGGGTGCCCACAGACCAGTGGCTCTGCTGCTCTAAGTCTCCAGGCACGCTTTGTTAAAGCCTTCGCAGCTCAGGCTCCAAGCCAGTGATTCCTGCTTGCATGAGAGCACAAAGAGGGTCCCCAGGGTGCATCCAGAGCTAAGGATGATACATCTGCAGCTCTGCTCTGTTCAACTGGTAAAAATGTCAGGTTGTATTTTTTACTTGGCTGACTAATCTGCTCTGTTCTCTCTACAGCACAGCCATCAGAGGAGCCAGGAGGAGAGAGGTAAGCTCACAGATGTGTTCCCTGGTGTGGGGAGAGTGGGGAAGCCTTAATTTAGTATGGTGATCTCACCTGTCCTTTTTTCCTGTTGTCAGTAAACTGCATGGCTCCTGCTGTGAAACATTGCTGGTGACTTCCGCACTGCTAGCTGCTTATCAGCTCAGGAGCCACAGTTTGGGACTCTGGGGAAAGCTAGAGTTCTTTCAGTAGCAATAAAGCTCAAGTACTTCTGATATTAGGAGTTCTTAGGTTTCTTCCCTGGATCTGTCCTGAGCTATTTTAAGAGTCCTCCAGAGAGAAGGAGATCACTGAGACTGGCTTCCACAGGCTGAACGTGCTCTCTCTGGTGGCATGGCTTGCATCCTTGGCTGTGGTTGTAGGTCTGAGCACGCATTCTGCCTACCTTGGACCTGGTGCCAGAGGAGGCTGTATAACTAGTTCCACCTCCAGTGCCTCTGTCTGTGTGGCTTTGAGTAAACTGCTTTGCATCTTGGGCTTGTGGCATGGGGATTCTGTGGCATGGTATCTGCTGCTGCTTTGCTCAGGTGTCTCTTGACTTTCTTCCTGATTGAAGGGAAAAACTGTCACCAAATCAAGCATCTTCTGTAGTTCAGTTGAAAATGCAGTCAGTATTGTCAAGCTTTGGTAGGGAACTCTGCTTCCTGGTGCAGCTGTTCCTCTCCCCCAGGAAAACAGACCATGTTCAAAGATTGTCTTCTTGCTCTTGTCTGTCTCTAGTGAGGGGGTGACTTCAGGGGCACAACCTCACCTGCTCAGTGTCCCTGAGCTGTGCCACTGTCTGGCAGAGAGCTGGGTCACCTTCAGGCTCTACCTGCGGGAACTGCTACAGTACAAGAGGCAAAATCCTGCCAAGGTAAGCTGGAGATACCTACTCTTCTGTGCAGGGGCTTTTATTTCCATTACTTGTGCTTTAAGAAATGGAAGAATATAAATTCAATAGTTTTACAATTTCTATCCCTGTCCAGTATTTGCTGTTTGTTTCTTGCAGATTCTGTGCCATGGGAAGTTTAAATAATGAGTAATTGACTTCTAGTATTTGTAAACTGGAGCTGAACCTCTCCTGTGAATGGCTTGCTATATTTGATTTCACTTCTTAGTGTGCAAGGGAAGCTCTTAGATTGGAACTGGGGAGATAAAAAGGGAAGCCTACAGTCTCTGGCCCTTTCATGAGTTCCATTCTTAAGCTGGTCCTATTTCACTAGCCAGGGTTGTTGCTAGCAAAGTCCAAATGCAGCGCTGTTTCTCTGTGCATGGAAACATGTCATTAAACATGTTATAATGGCTGTGATGTATGTGGTTTGGAAAGGATTTATAGACAGGAACTGCCTTAGCATCACAAAAAGTAGGACAGACCAACCACTAGGATTGTGTCAGGCTTCCTGGCATCCAGTGTGCCAAACGGAATGGGTTTCTAACCCTGCTTATTGCTCCTTTTCTGCCCCAGCCACAGGGAGTAGCAGACCAGGTCTGAAAATGCCCATAAAGAATGAATTCATTGGGAGCAAAGCCCATAGAGGAACCTTAGCTTTTGCAGATCCTCTCCATTATGAATTGAACCCTTAATTGCACGATACAGTCCAGATCTGAACCCATGCCCTGGTTTGCAGATTGTCTATTCTCATTTCCCCCCACCTGCCCCCAGGAAAATGTAAGACAAGCCAAGGGCTGCACCATTATACTTCACTTTTTCCAGAGGAGAAGAATCCTGGTCTAATGGGAGCGTGGGCTCTGCTAATGTTTCTGCCAGCTGGTTTATGGCACAGCAGTGGCACAGCATCTGGTGACTCTGTAACAGGTTCCTGTCTCTGTCAGGACAGTACAGTTTTCTCCTGAAGTTATGAGCTCTACAGAGAGATGTACAAGTGGCAATTTGCAATATCCCATCATATCCTTAAGGAATATAATTTACTTCATAAAGAACTGTCTGATAAGGTTTTGATTTGTTTATTGGGGAGTTGGGTTTCCTTGGTCATCCAGCACTTGAACCTCTAATGCTTCCAGCTTAACCCAACCAAGCTGTCCGAGTTCTGACTGTCAGCACTTGAATGTACTTGGTGCAGAGCTGGCTGACTGACTTGGTTAGGGCCATCCTTCATATTGCACTAAATGGGTTTCTGGCATGAGTTGCACAGATGTATCTCTGCCTCTTGTCACTTCTGTTTGTTCCTCTCTCTTTCTTCAGTTCTGCATGAGTGTCTGTTCAGGCTGCCTGATTCTGGCTGTAGTTGGACACTATGTTCCAGGCATAATGATCTCCTACATCATTTGTGAGTATAAGCAGCGCTCTTGTCTGACTTAAGCTGGGACATGACCTAACTGTGCTGTTGATAGGCTGGTAAAAGCAGATTTGTAGTTTTCTCAAGGGAATCTGTGCTAGATGATCAATCAATTTACAGGGAATGTGTTCCAGGAAGTCTCTGTAAGCACGTGCATGCAGTACGACTGCAAAGGCAGGAGAGGGAGCCGTGACTAAAACATTGATGCTCTCTGTTCCCTACTGCTGAGGCTTGCTGGCCGAGGCTCAAGGGAAGCAGGAAGTTACAGTCTCAGTTCCTGAGGTGGACAAATCCATATCGAGAGTGTTGTTAACAAAGCTGCATGTTGGGTAAAATAGACCTTTTTCACTGCATCATGAGTCCCTAATAACTCTGTTCTGGTGCTCTGCTGCGAGTGCAGCTACCTATATAAAAATTTTGGTAATACTTAGTTTTAATTCTCATTTTAGCTCATTTTAGGGCTTTTTTTTGTATGTTGGGTCTGGGGTGCAGTGGCTGAAGAGAAGGGCTTATGCTTCATCTTAACGTAAATCTATATTCTATCTAAGATCTGGCAATAAAACCTGGTTAATCAAGCAGCTTTGCAATGAGTAAGAAGAGCCATGGGTGAGGATTTTTAGGCATTCAGATGGGAAAGAACATGCCATTGAAATGTGTTTCCCTTTAAGACTTTCTCAGTGGCACTACAGGAAGAGTCAGGTTGTGCTTGATCTATCTCTCACACTGCTGCATTCCATGTCCACAGTGCTCAGCATTCTGCTGTGGCCTTTGGTGGTCTACCATGAGCTGATCCAAAGGATGTACACACGTCTGGAGCCTGTCCTGATGAAACTGGACTACAGTATGAAGGCAGAGACACTGCACCACAAGCATGAGAAGAAGAGTAAGGAACCACTTTCTCTAGCTTTTTTTGGTGCTTTATTCCTAGGATGGAGCCGTTGCAGAAGGACAGTAGGAGACCGTGTCTGCCAACATTGTGTGGTGACAGGCTGCAGGGGGGCAGAGGTAGAAACTTAAGGGTTATATAGAGAGCAACTGTGTGCTCCCAGGTGATCCTGAGAACAGCACATGAGAGCAACAGATTATGCTTGTCTCCAGGATCCCTGTGCACTTTCACAGAGGAAGTAGGGGATAGTGGTGTATAAAGGCAGAAAATTCCTTCAGTGCCATGTAAAGCCTTTCTTCTCTTTCTCACAGAACGACAAGGGAAGAGCGAGCCTGCAGCAGGTGATGAGCCTACAGCAGAGACAGAGAGTGAGAGTGAAGCAGAGCTGTCAGGCTTCTCCCCAGTGGTAAGAGCTCAAAGAGCTTAGCAGGAGCCAGTCCCTCCTCTCTGGTCTATAGCAGCTTGAGAGCCAAGGGTGGTCTGAGTACAGCAACAATAATAACACACAGCAGAGCAATAAATCACTTCTTTGCAGAAGTGGAAAAAGGAAAAGGTCATGTGTTTGATGAAGGCCATTGTCTCCAATCTGGGTATTGAGAATTTGGTGCCACAGAGCTGATGATGCTATAGTAGGGCAGGGCCAGCCATGCCCCAGCCTCATGCTGACCTCAGAATTACTTTGATGGTTATCCTTCATGCTCAGAGAATGTGAGTGTCTCCTGAAGAAATGAACTTCCCTGCTGTAATGTGCAGGGCTCCTCAAAACCGGAAAAGGGAGTTGAGCAGCTCTAGTGTCTCTTACACAGTTCTCTGCTTTCAGACAGATTGTGTGTGACCTTTCTATATTCACACCACAGAAACAAACCAAGCAGCAGCTCTGGGCATGTAGCTGGGCTGTGAGGTGGGAAGTTTGTTTCCAAAGGAATGTGGATACTTGAACCACTGCTACTTGTAGAAGGCTTTGTTGCCCTGTGTGAATGCAAAAGGGAAGGGATGTTCTCCTTGGTGATCTCAGGAGAAGAAGGATCAAAGCCTTCTGAGACTCCTACAGTCTCATCCCATCTTGTGCTGCCTCTTTTGTGTTCTTCACTGAGAGCAGGCAAACCTTAGGGCAGTGATTTATTGCAGGAAAGCCAGTGAGCTGAGGCTACCCTTCCTTCCAGTGCAGGGAGCACTTTGCCAGCATACTGTCCCTCCAGCGAGGACTTCTGCTTGGAAGGTGCCTGTAGGCAGCATGGGTACTTAGACACACAGGAATTTGTCTTTCTGCCTTCATCCCATGCAGGTGGATGTGAAGAAAACTGCCCTGGCACTGTCAATCACAGATTCTGAGCTCTCTGATGAGGAGGCTTCTATCCTGGAGAGTGGGGGCTTTTCTGTTTCAAGGGCTACCACCCCACAGCTGACGGACGTTTCTGAAGGTACATAATGGGACACCTTGCTGCCCCCTTATCCTTGGTGTTTTGGCCCAGAACAATGGGTCATACAAATGGGAGGACAGGGAAAGAACCCAGCTATTTGCATGGGAAGAGTATTGAAAGGAGGAAGGAAAAGCAGTGCAGCATACGCTGACTTCATGCCTGATCATAAACAGGTCCTGAGTGTATATCAGCCTCTAATTATTGCTCCACAAAGCAATGCAATCTTGTGACTCCAAAAAGGGGGTAAGGCCACTCACAAAGTCCCACAGAAATAACTGAATAGAATAGTCATGCACCCATGTATGATGTTGGGTGAAACAGGTCAGACTTACTAGCTTAGAGAAAGACTGGTTGGTGGTGAAGAACATGGAGGTAACCACTCAGTAGCCACTTGGGTGTCTGGGAAGGAGCAGGCAGGTGATGTAAGCACAATTTCCCTGACCCTTGGGAGTTTTAGTGGGAAACTCTAAATGCAGAGAGCGTGAGCTGGAGCAGGAAGTTCTCTCTAAGCACAGAGCACATAGAACAGGATCACAAAAGAAACATTACACATTAATCATGCCACTGGCAGAAGGGAATAACTGCAGACCTCTTCCTGCTGTCCTCCAAGGATGGGGAAGGTACCTTAAAGTCAGCTGTGTTGTGTTAGCTGGGGAAGATGGGTGGGAGGTCAAGGTGAGGGAACATGTATCTTAATGCTGGTGCCTTTCAGACCTGGATCAGCAGAGCCTGCACAGTGAGCCAGAGGAGTCATTTTCCAAGGACCTGGCAGAGTTTCCATCTGTGGAAGAATATCATTCCAGAGACCTGGGACCACAGAGTGATGATGACGCGTTTGGTGTGCCTCTGGGTCCTGAGCTTGCCCACGCTGCCTGTGAGCTGGACTCAGCAGACAAAGAGGCCACGGACTCTGACCTCTCCATCCTTCGCCTCGCGTCTCCTCTCCATTTTGTAAATACGCACTTCAATGGGAGCGGGCAAGCGGCAGGAGGCAATGCAGAGCCAAAGACTGTCCCTGCCCCTGGCCTGGGCATCTGCATTAACACGCTGAGCGAGGAGATCGTCACCACTGCCATCACCACAGCGGTGCAGAATACCCTCTCTGCCCTCCTGCGGTCCTCAGAGGCCAGTGAGGGACCCCCACTCTCTGAGTTCCTCCCCACGGAGCCTGAAGAGAAACTGAGCTTCCAAGCACACCTGTCAGAGAGCGAAGTGGTGGAGACAGAGACGGAAGCTTCACCGGAGGATGAGGAGGAAGCAGATGACTTTGAGCTACTGGATCAGGGGGAGCTGGAGCAAATGGATGTAGAGCTGGGATTCGGAGAGGAGCAGGAGGCACAAGAGGCTGCTCCATCTCCCTCCTCTCCCATGCTTGCTGAGCTGCCAAAGCAGGGAGATGAGGAGGAGGCAGTGATGACAGCAACATCTATGTCTTAGGTCTTACCTGTGCTCCCCCTTTTCCTCCATCATCACTGGAAAGAAGGAAAAACTCACAGAGTGAATGTGCAGTGGGTTTTTAGATGTTTGTGTTGACTGGGATGGAAATGCATCAGTGTTAATGTGCTGTGTCTGGAATAATGAATCCTTTCCATCCTTCTAGAGCCTGGCCTTCACTGGCTGAGCAGGAGGCCCTGCAGCTGGGGAGGAGCCGGCTCCTAGAAGCCTTATGCCACAATTGAAACACCAACCCCAGCAAACGCTTCCTAGTAATGGTGCAGTATTTCGGTCTGTCTTCTGTTTGTCTTTCGTTTTGCACGCTGAGTACCAAGCTAGCTGTAGCTGCTGCTAATACCCACATCCCCAGTAGGACATATGCAATCTTATTTTATTGGGTTTTTAAATGGCTAAAAGTGTAAATAATTTTAACTTTCATTGGTTTTGTCTGGGGGGAGGGATAAGGGTGCACAGTCAAATGTGGCTCTCAGGGGCAAGCAAAGGGAAAAGGGGTCCTTGGAGCAGAGGGTAGCAGTAAAGGGGGAAGGGCAGACGGGCGTTGTGCAAAGAGACCTCTTCTGCAGACTGTTACTGTCTTTTGTGTCACTGCTGGAACAGGGTGTTGGGTGATACCTGCTTTTTTCCCCTATCTCATTTGAGTTCTGTTACTGGGTGGCTGTGGAGTTGATTTTTTTGCAATCAATGAAATTCACTCCTGGCCCTGTTCAGTACTCCAGTTTTTTGCTGCTGTGGCATCTCTTGCCTTCTGCACCACTGACCCTTCTAGCACCCCATCTGTGCTCTGCTGGGCATCGTAGCATGGCACCTGGAGTCTCCTAGGTGACCGGAATAGAGCCAGGAACTTTGTTACACGGCCGGATCCGTGGCTTGTTTCCCTTGGGGCGGGGAGGAAGGATGGAGGGATAAGTTCAAGCTGTCCCGTGGCGGCAGACACTTCTTGCTGGCCTGGCAAGGCAGGATGGTTCTGGCGATGGCCCTTGTGGACTCCGCCTTGCCCTGAACCTTCCCCCGGCGCCAGGCAGGTCTCTGGAGCTGGTGTTCCCACGGGTCCCAGCGGTGCTCCCGGAGGAAGGGCATACGGAAGGGTGAGGGCGCCGCGGGGCGGGGCGAGGCCCGCCGGGGCGGGGCTGTGCCCGGTCCCGCCCCGTGACGCCCCGCCGGAAGCGGGCGCGGCGGGGTCGCCGGTGCCGGTGGCGGCAGTGCCGCCATGGAGTTCCCGGACCTGGGCGCGCACTGCTCCTGGCCCGCCTGCCAGCGCCTGGGTGAGCGCCGGGGGAACCCGCGGGGTGGGCGCAGCTCGCACGCCGGCGACACGGCCGCGGTCTTGGGCCTGGGCGGCACGGAGCGGGCAGCCCGGCCTGCGGGGAGGCGGCGGGGCGGTGCCGGACTCCCGCTCGGTAGCGGGGCTTGAAGGGCAGGACGTGTCTCCCGTGCTGCTCATGGCGGAGGGGTCCCTGATCCTTCCTGCTGCCCGCGGGCACCCCGCTAGGGCGGGGCTGGCTATCCGTGCCTGTAGACCGGGTTTCCGTCGGTGGCTCTGTCCGGGTACGCGGCTCTACCCGGGTGGGCAGCGGCTCTTGCCCGGGGATAGCGGGGCAGGGCCCGGACGGGCACTCCCCTGCCGGACCTGGGTGCTGCAGGCTGGGGAAGCCGCACGCGGCGGGTCCCCTGGGACCCGTCCATACCCCGGTTATCCCGGTGGGTGAAGCCCGGGATATCAGCATCACTTCCCACCGGTTTGAGGCCGGCAGCCCGCGGGGAGTTTGGTATGATTCAGGATGCTACTCCTAATCTCGGGGACCGTACGTTTTGAGGAAGAGCCCTGAGTATTTCTGAAGACGTGGCTATGGACCTACAGCCCTTTTGTTTTCGTGCTGGGGGATGAGAGATGCGGCTCTGGTTTTCCCGCGGGTCACTGTTTTGTCTTTGGGAAGTCGGGGAGGCCCCCGGGCTAGGGTGGGCAGTGCTGATCTCCATGCTCTTTGCCCATGCCACATCCTGCTCCTAGACTTCCTTCCCCTGAAGTGCGATGCCTGCGAGCAGATCTTCTGCACCGACCACATCGCTTATGCCCAGCACGATTGCACCTCTGCCTACAAGAAGGTAAGTGCAGAGAGCAGATCTCATCCACCCTCCTGAATGGATCTACTGAGCTTTTCTAGCCACCGATCATAATAATCTGTGGTGACTTTGGTCACTTGAGTAGTTACCCTTGGGATGTGTACTGAATCTGAAGATGTACCTGAAAGCCAGGATCTGCATCTCAGTGCCACAAACATCCAACCCTCCCTCTCCCACTGAGTGAAGTGGTTTGGGCATCTCCCAGCCACACCATCTTCCCTTCCCAGAGCGTATGTCTGTGCCTCTGCACCTGCTGTGCAAGCTGGTTGGAGGGTCATGAGCAGGATCTCAAACTGCAGCTGAAACTGTGGAAGCCATGGTAGGCAGGTCCTGAAAGGGAGAGAGATGACTCTGCAGAGCTCAAGGTTGCCCAGCTACCTGCTCCCAGCTCCCTGCCGTTGTCTCTGCAGGATGTGCAGGTCCCAGTGTGTCCCCTCTGCAACACCCCAGTCCCTGTGAGGCGGGGGGAGATGCCTGATGTTGTGGTGGGTGAGCACATTGACCGTGACTGCAAGTCTGACCCTGCACAACGCAAGCGCAAGGTAGGTACTGTGGGGCTCTGCCAGGTGAGCTCTGCCAGGTCTCTGGCACAGCCTGGCAATGGGATGAAAACAACACAGATTCAGCCCTGCCTGCTGCTGTATCTGGCACAGGCTGATCCAGGGAGGGTTGGTGAGCTGGAGACATCCGCAGGGCCTTGTGGAGGCTGTTGGGGGAGCAAGGTGGTGATGGAGTGGGGCTGGGCAGCCACCTGGGACATAAGGATGGTAAACTGCATGCTGCTGCTAGGAAAATGCAATTGGCAATTAGCTGCCCCATCTTGCCAGGAGATGAAATTGCTGCAGGGAGCTGGCCCTGCAGGAATTCAGCCTGGCAGCAGCTGGAATGCCCTGGGCTATCACTGCTCTGGTATGGAAGGCAAGAGTCCCTGGGCAGGGCACTCTTTCTCCTGTTATGCGTTCTGTGGTTGTGGAGACTGAGGCACCAGTGAATTACTAATGAGACAAATTTCAGAGCCTTGCAGAAAATAACACTGGTGGGGAAGGCTGGTCAGTACCCAGGGCCTGGCATGGAGAGAAGGGACAGCCCCATAGCATGTGCTCCTTTTCAGCACTGCCATGTCATCTTTCAGATTTTCACCAACAAGTGTTTGAAGCCTGGCTGCAAACAGAAGGAGATGATGAAGGTGATCTGTGACCAGTGCCACAAGAACTACTGCCTCAAGCACCGGCACCCCCTGGACCATGACTGCAGTGGGGCAGGACATTCCCTTTCCAAAGCAGAGTGAGGGTCTGAGAACAGAGGAGCCTGAAGGGGTGGGGCTGTGTTTGCCAGATTGGTGACAGGGAAGAAGCCCATTGTCTGGGACCGCTGCATTCTGACACTCCCTGCCCTGCGTGCCAGGGTGTCCTCCTGCAGCACCAAGCACACCAGTATACACAGTCTGTCCTGCAGCAAAAGCTGTCAGTACTGCCTGCTGACTGCTTTGTTCTTGCTTCTTTTCCCAGCCCCTTATTCTGTAGCCAGTGGTTTCTGCCTGTCCTGGTACAGGGTTTTAGGGAGAGAAATAGTACTTCAAACTCTTGGGAATAACAGCCGCAACATGGGAGGAAGAGGAGCCAGGGAGGTGTCTCACTTACCCAGCTTGATATCCCAAGGTGTTCAATGCCTAGGAATTGCTCATGATGGTAAACAGTCTCTCACAGGTGTCCTGTCTGTCCTAGGCATGCTGCAGTTACCAGAGCCCAGGCATCCTCCTCCAAAATAGTCACTGCATCAAGCAGCGGAGCTGCCAGGCCAGCAGACAGCTCCTCTTCTCTGGCCTGTGCCAGGTAAGGTGATGGCCTGACTTGTAATTCTGAGGTGGGCATGACCAGGCTTATCTTGGCTCTCTGTGGAATACCAGAGCAACAGCTCCCTTCTTCTTGTGCCTCAGCAGGGCTGATAGTCATACTAGGGCTCCCTGCCTTGACAATAACGCAGCTTTTCTTCTGCTTGCAGGGGAGGCAGAGCAGCTGCGTCGCAGACTCACAGCACCTCCCCTCCAGCTGTCATGCTGCAGAATGGGCTGGTGAGTGGCTTGGCCTGGCCATTTGGGATGGTTTCTGTGCCTCTAAGAACTGCAGGATGTGACTGCAACAAATACTTTCTAGCCCACACTTTGTAGGTGGCTGTGCTCTCAGCTGTGTGTTCCCTGGCAGACAGTGATCCTGAGTGCTCTGTGGGAAATCAGAGCTTGCTTTGGTGCCTGCGAATGACAGCTCTCAGCTGCACTTCGTGCTTAGCTTTCCCCAAAGGGACAAAGTGCACCAGCCATTTTCCTTGGGTGTTGTCTTTCTGCAGTACAAGCAAAGCCTGGAGGAGACTGGAAGTTGCTTTCCACTGGTACTCATGGCATACTCCTGCATTAGGGATGTGTCCCCGTAGGCAGTGGGAGAGCACTACTGGTCTGTCGATAGCCCCAGTTTTTCACCTTTTTTTGTCTGGTCTCTTGGAAAGAGAAGATTTGCCCACCCTTGGCCAGGAAAGACTGTACCTACTAAATGTGCTTCAGGGCTGCCTCCTGCCCCCTACCCTGGCCAAGCTGGTGACAAGGTGTTTTGTTTCAGAGTGAGGAAGAGGCACTGCAGCGAGCTCTGGAGATGTCCCTGGCAGAGTCGGCACACAGCTCAGCACAGCAACCCAGGTACAGCCCCAAAGCATGTGGTGTGGTGTGTTGTGCTCTCCCCTGTGTGTGAAAGGTGCCTGGGGAAGCACCATGTGGCTCTGGGATCACATTCCTCTCAGCACGTGTTTCCGTATGATGCCTCTCTGGCTGACAGGGGAAAAAAGGAAGAGTCCAGAGCCAACAGAGAACTATTCAGCAAGCAAGCTGTCAGCCCTAGGGGTGCTGGTAGGGGACAGTGACTGACACACAGAGTTGGGCAAACCATTGTCTGACCACTTGTCAGCTAATGGGTTTGGCTGGAGCATGGATAGGTGGAGTAGGGGTGTTCATGGAGGACACCCAGGAGCTCATGTCCCCAGGCACAGTGCCCAATGCTGCTAAAAGCACCATCTTACTGATTGGACTTAACGTGGCTCTCCTTGGCCCAAATTCCTGGCTGCCAGCCCCAGCTGGATCCTCTCCTCCCTCCCCAGCCCCATGCCTGTTCAAAGTTATCCTCAGTTGCTTCCTGCCGTAAGGTATGCTGGGGGTTGCAGTGAGATGCTGAAACCCAAGGGCTCTGAGCACTCAGCCTCTGAGCCTGCAGGAGGCTGAGGCACACAATGCACCACTGTCCCAGCAGCACACAGGAAGAGGAGGATCTGGCACTGGCCCAGGCACTGTCAGCGAGCGAAGCTGAGTACCAGCAGTCACAGCGGCAGGTGAGTGAGGCTGGCTATGGGCTCTGCACTGCTGTGGGGTTGATCTTAGCCTAGCTGTTTGAGGGAGGGGGCCTCCCTGGGTTCTGCTTACTCTGGGCTCTGTCTAGCCTGGGTTTCCTCACCAGAAGGGCAGCCCAGCCTGGAGCAGTGGCAGCATCACTGCTGAGCACTCATGTCTAGGAATCTGAGCTTTAGATGTGCCCTCTTGTAGGAGAGAGGAAGAAGCCTGCTTGCCCTTGCTCACTGTGTGCTGCTTTCCATTTCAGGCGCGTGGTTCAAAGCCATCCAACTGCAGCATGTCGTAGGCCGGGGAGGTGGGCTGTGCCAGTGGACATAGGATCCTGCTTGTGACCCGAGGAACAGCTCTGGCCTCCCACATGGATGCTGGGGAGTTCTGGCCTGGACACTGGTACCAAGAGCCCCTTGCCAAGGACAGCTCATCACCCTGGGAGCTGTAAGCAACCAAATATACACTGACACTTCAGCCCTAGTACCTAAATAAAATTAGTGCAGCAAACTGCTGATGCTCCTGGGGAGGTGAAGAGTGTACAGGACAGGGCTGGGTACACACTGACCAAAGCAAGCAGCAGCGCAGGTCTGCACTTACCCGCAGTTGCCACAGCCATGTCCCAATACTGCTGGGACTGTGCGGCGAGGGCAGAGCTGTGTGGGGACATCTCTGCATGCTCAGACATACAGCTGGGATGTACCTGCCTTCTGTAGTGGGGGGCTGGATTCCATGCTCTGGGGAGGGCTGTGCCAAACCCCTCAGCAAAGAGCAAATGTGGCTAGGATGGTCTCTTGCCTGGACATGGCAGGGCTGAATGCGCAGCCTCCCGGCAGTGTGAAAGCAGCCCCTTCCCCACTCCCCACACCCTTGGTGCCTCCCTGCTGTTTGCATGTACAGGAGCACGCTGGGCCTTACCCTGCTCGGCTGGGGCACAAGACCTCTCTGAGACTGAATGGAGCTGCATTTCCTTTCTGGTTTAATATAGTAAGTAACCTTGGCAGTGACTTGAATGGCATCATCGCTCACATGGGATGGTTGCAGCTGCCTTCCTGCTGCCCTAAACTTAAACAGGACCCTGTTTAAATGCTGCTGGGGTAGGAATGCCTCTGTTCTTCCAGTTGTGTCGCTGGTGATCGCCTCCTTACAAACAAAGCCTAGAGCCTGGATGGGTGGAGGGGATTTGTCCTGCTGGCCTCTTGCAGGCGGTCTGCAGCCATGTACAGCTGTGCTGCTTTCCCACCTGCTGCTGCAGCCCCTCCTGCCTGCAGGGCTGTGCCTGGTTCTGCACAGGACTGGGCTGTCCTGCTCTGAGCAGCTGGGGGTGCGGGGGGGGGGGTTCAGGCTGGGTCCAGGGAATGCTGAGACTTGTCAAAGTGCTGCTTGGGAGAAAATAAAAGCATAACACAAGGTACAGAGGTACCTGAGGGAGCAATCACTTGGTGTCCAGCCCAGAGTTGCACATCTCTGTGGATGGTGGTTGAAGTGGGGGGCACATAGGGGTGAAAGGACACCAGCTGCCCTGCTCTTCCATTGCTTTTGGGGTGCAGTCCCCTGCCAAGCTCAGCCCTTCAAGTGGGGATGAGGCAGGTGCTTACAGCCTGCTCAACCCCTTGCCCACCTAAGTCCAAGGAGCTCAACCTCGTGGCAGAGCTGCCGGTTGACCCCAGGGCACAGGCACTAACCCTGCCTGCCCCCACCAAGAGGCACGTACCCTGCCCAGAGCACACAGGCATGGACCTGGGAAGGACCTGGTTTAAGAAACTACACAACAGCAAAATAAACATGTACAAATGTAGTGGAGTGTCCAGTCAAGCCCCTGCAGCTCTAGGGCAGGCAGGGCTCTTGCCTGCCCCCAGCAAAAGACTCCCAGGCAGTGTGGGGCCTGGACCCAAGTCAGCGTCACAGCAGAACTCCTGGTCATGTTCATGATGCTTTCTTGCTGCTCTGGGGCTTCTCAGTGATGTGCTCCTTGTTCTCACCCTCATCCCTAGTCTGCTGCTGCAGCCACATGCCAGCGTACACACCACCCTTCTGCAGCAGCTCCTCATGCCTGTGAGGAGAGCAGAGGGATGCAGGGTCCTGAGCTGGCCCCAGAGCCAGGGAGGGGATTCCCTCCCCCAGGCCTCCTGTTGTGCTCACCTCCCTCGCTCCACAATATGTCCATCCTTAAGCACCAGGATCTGGTCTGCACCTACCACAGTGGAGAGCCTGCAGGAAAAGCAGGTGTTACCCTGACTTGGGTGGCAGAGGGTTCCTGAGGGTTTGCACGGTGCCAGGAGATGCAACCCCAGGGGCTCTCACCTCCTGAGCAGGGGCCAGGTCTGTGTGCCCCTCTTGCAGGGTCTGGCCAGCACCTCTCAGATCAGCCCCTTCCCCTTGTCCGTACCTGTGTGCAACAACAATGGTGGTGCGGTGGGCGCAGACCTTGGCCAGAGAAGCCTGGATGTTCCTCTCAGTCTCTGTGTCAAGTGCAGATGTCGCCTGCAAGGTGAGACACAACATGAGGAAGGGACAGAGGTTGTGGGGTCTGCTGCAGAGCTGGGTAAGGCTGGGCTGGGGCCGCTACTGTTACCTCATCCAGCAAGATGATGTGGGGACCTTTCAAGATGGTGCGTGCGATGGCAACGCGCTGCTTCTCACCCCCGCTCAGCTTCAGCCCCCGCTCTCCCACCTGGGTGTTGTATCCTGCAGCCACAAGAGCAGAGACATGAAGTGCTGGTGCTCTCTGAAATGGAGATAGGGACCTGTTGCCCTGGGAGGTCCTGCTGCAACTACACAGCCATGTGGTGGAACCTCAGCTTATCCCTGCCCAGGGGCTGATCTAGCCCTGGAAAGAAGGCAGGGAAAGGCAAAGCAAGACAAAATCATGTAGGTGTCCCTGTGGGAGATGTCTCCCAAGGATACCTGTGAGGGCAGCTAGAAGATCTTAGGGGACCATGGGATGGCAGGAATGGCAGGGGTCTCACCATCAGGAAAAGAAAGGATACGGTCGTGGATGTCAGCAGCCCGGGCTGCCTCCTGTACCTCCTGGTCAGTGGCCAGGGTCCGTCCATAGCGGATATTGTTGGCGATGGTGTCGTTGAAGAGCACCGTGTCCTGGGGCACCACCCCAATGTGAGCACGCAGCGAAGCCTGCTTCACCTGGGAGGCAGAGGAGAGGGCTCAGGCAGACCCACACCAAATGCAAAGGTCCCTCCAAAACCCAATGCTGCCCTCAGCCATGAGCCCCATTCCTTGAAAGCTATGTGCTGTAGGGTCGCCCTGCACCACAGGCTCAGCTGCATCTCCACTCTGCAGTGGGGGACCCTGACAGTGCCCTGGACCTTCCCAGGGAACCGTGGTCAGTACCCAGCATTTCAGCCTGGGGTCCTGGAGTCACGCCATTCTGCCACTTCTGGCACAGCCGTCAGCCTGCAAAGAGGCTGTTGGGGCTGCATGCTTACCCCTGCCCTGGGGAGGTGCTGGTGCCTGCACTGAGCAGTGCTGTGAGGCCCAGATGAGCTGGTGTGTCCTCCCTGGTCCTTGAAGGCCCTTCCCCCTCACCTGGGAGATGTCCTGCCCGTCAATGCGGATGCAGCCACCCCGTACATCGTAGAAGCGGAAGAGCAGACGGATGATGGTGCTCTTTCCAGAGCCTGAAGGTCCCACCTACAAAGGAAAAGGGACTTAAAGATGGCCAATTCCCAGCTGCTGGAGGCCAGGGGCTGGACAGGAAAGGGCTGGTCCTGCTGGGGGCTGTCCTTCCCACCTTCGTACTTTCCACCTTCTCTATCCCCATCCTTCCCTCCCACAGTGAACTCACAGTCCCGCTCTCACCAGAGCCAGGGTCTGCCCAGGCATCACAGAGAAAGAGACATCCTGCAGGATTTCCTTCCTGGAAGAGGGACAGGGAGAGGGGCTCAGGGCCACTCCATGGCCCCACATTCCTGTAGCAGGTCCTCTCCTGTGCCCAGTACCCCATACCCATCTATGTAGCTGAAGTGCACGTTCTCAAACTCAATCCGCCCAGCCTCCAAGCGCAGGTCACTGGCATTCACCACATCCTTCACCTGTTGAAGTAGAGGCTCAGGCTCAGAGCTAGCAAATCCCAGGGCAGGACCACAGGCCCAGCGAGGGAGTAAGGTGGAAAGGTGGCACCCACCTCCTGCTCCTCGTGGAAGAGCTCAAACATATTTTCCATGTCCACAAAGGAATTCTGGATCATCCTGAAGAGGGCAAAGACCAGAGAAAAGGGTTTGGGGGAGCACATACCGACCCAGTCACCCATGGAGAGGGGGACACCAGGCACTTCCCCACCTCCCAGCATTACCTATAGTAAGTCCCGAACCAGTTGAGTGGCGTGTAGAGCTGGATTATATAGGTGCCAAAGAGGACAAAATCCCCCACCTGGAAGGGACAGGGTATAGGGGTCTGTAACCACCAGCCCCAGGGCCCCACCTCAGCAGAGGTCTGCACAAGCTGGCACTAGCCTTACCTGCAGCTTGTTTTCAGTGACAAAGTAGGCACAGAGCAGGGAACCTGCCAGCAGCCCTAGGCCAATGACCAGGTTCTGGGTCTGGTTAAGGAGGCCCAGCGAGGCACTGACCTTCCACTCTGAGACCTGGAAGAGAAAGACCTGTAGGATGCTGCTGCCTCAAAACCAGACCCATGGTGATCCACATAATGGTGGATCCCCACAGGTGCCTGTGAGGTTTGTCTTCTTCCCCCTTGGTGCCCCTAAAGGTACTGAGCACCCTGTACCTGGTACTTGACAATGGCATTGTTAAAGCGGTTCACCTCATAGCTCTCTGCATTGTAGTACTTCACCTGCAGGAGCAGAGCTGGTATCAGCACCCAAGCAGTCCTCAGTGACCCCCCCCAACTCCTACAGTACCGTCTCGAAATTGAGGAGCGAGTCCACAGCCCGGGACTTGGCCTCGTTGTCCCGTGTGTTCATGTCCCGACGGTACTTGGTTCTCCACTCAGTGATGAAGATGGTCAGAGCTGTGGACAGGAGGAAGCTGCATTGCAAGACTCCTGCCACCCTGCAGCCAGGCAGCCCTGGACTCTGAGCCTCCCCCACTCACTCAGGTACAGGCTCATACACACGAAGATGATGAGGCCAAACCAAGCGCTGAAGACCGAGGTGAAGTAAACTATGCTGATGACAATATCCGCAATGGTGGGGACAATGCTGAAGATGATGTAGCTGGGGGGTGGGAGGGGAAATGGGGCATCAGCCCAGCTCGGTGAGGCTGCCCAGCCAACCCCCCCACCCACCACGGGCACACTCTCACCTGAGCAGGTTGTTGATGCTGCTGGTGCCCCGGTCCACGCTACGCAGGACCTCGCCAGTGCGACGCCCCAGGTGCCAACGCAGGGACAGCCCATGCAGGTGGGCAAAGAGCTGCACCTGCACCTGCCTGTTGGTGAACTGTTGCACCCACACCCACAGGAAGGTCCGCAGGTTGCTCACAAAGCCAGTGGAGCCTGCAGGGCAACGTTGAAAGGTCAACCAAGATCAGCCCCACTGGGGCATGCAGAAGACTTCCCAAAGTCCAGCTGGGAAAGGGGGATTTGGGATGAAGCCCCTTCACTGTCCCTAACCTGGGACCAGCCCAGGTTGCTGATTCCAAGAGAGCAGCAGTGATGGGGCATATGGGCTTCCCTGGCCACCCCAGAACTGGTATGATGTGCCCAATATCATCTCTCGTCAGTGCCCCATCCTTCCCAATCGTCCTTACCAGCACCTCCACCTTGCAAGAACTTCAGTCCCACATAGCTGCAGACAGTCCAGGCCAGGGTGTGCCAGGGAGTACCCATTGTCAGCTCATTCACTGTGGGAAGTGTGCCAAGGGTCAGGACGGAGGGACAGGGAGTATCCCAGGGTGCCATTGGGAACCAGACCCAGCAGCCAGTGCTGGACCCTGACCCCCTGGACTCTGCTCCTGCCAAAGCCCTGCAGCCCTCCAGGTCATCTCAACACCCCCCTGTACTTGGTGAGGCTGTGGTGAGCCTCACACATCAAGCTCCAGGTGCCTCACCAATGTTCTTGTAGTAGATGGGGACGAAGACATTGATGGCCCGCTCCAGCCCCATGAGTGCCATGCAGAACAGCACCAGCCCCTGCAGCAGGTGGTTGCCACTCGGCCACATGTACGGCACCAGCAGCCGCAGCTTCCTCCGGAAATCCTTCCAGGTGGAGGTGGTCCTGCTGGCATCAGTCAGGAGTGGCTGGGGGAGAGCAGACCAAGGAGTCATTGCCCTGGCACGCCAATCCAGCTGGCAATGGTCCTGGGCAACATCCCAAGAAAACCAGTCCCACTCCAGAGTGCCCACTCCATCCTCCAAACAGGGCTGCATCCTAGTGACAGCAAGCAGGGAGCTTGGGCAGCCCTAAGAGAAGGCCCTCCTCATGAAGATGCTGATCCCAGGGCAGCTGTATTTCCATTTTATCCCCAGCTCCTTGCTGGCCATATCCTAAAATTGCTTCAGTCCCAGGACTCACCTGGCAGTTTTCCACATCCCGCTCCTCCTCATTGATTAGCAGCATGTAGGGCTTGTGGGGTAGCCCTGGGGCCTTCATGCCCAGGATGAAGAGCATGAATGTGCAGATGTAACGCAGCAGCCAGAAGCCAAACTGCACCTGAATGGAGAATGAGAGTTCAGCATCTCAGCTGGCCCTCAGAACAACCCTGAGCACAGGATGGGTATGATCTGAGAGAGACAATGAGCAGAGCATGGGGATGGGGGTGCAGTGTGCCAGTGTGCAGTGCCCCATGCAGCTCAGTGAGAGACCCTGGTTGAGCACAGCACTTCATGCAGCACCCAGACTTTTTCCTTCCTCCTGGCATCATCTGGCTCCATGCCCTCTGGCTCAAAGTGCACCTGCCCTAAGGGGTACATGGGGGCAAAGGGCTGTGGGAAGCAGGGAAACACGCCTACTTCTGCAACTGAGTCTGGGCTGGCAAGAAGCTGGACAAGAGCTGGGTGGGGCATGGAGAGATGTGTGATAACTGAGCTTGGGACTGAAATATCTGGCAGATGTGGGTGCAACCCAGAACTGTAAACACACTGGGCATGGCAGATCATGACATGCATACTCCAGCCCCACACCATAATGCTGCAGCCCCTCCCATCCCCAAAAGTACCTTGCCCCCTCTCCCTGGCCACAGATCCCCAGCCCACCTTGTGGTTGGTGTTCTCCAGTGCCCACCACCACAGAGGGCTCCTCCAGCACACCAGGGTCAGGTTCTCAGCAGCAAAGGCCAGTGCCCAAAAGAGGAGGAGGACAGTGCCATGTCCCCGTGTTCGGTCATGGGCCAGCACCCGGGTATGCTCCAGCTGCAGAAGGGCAATGGCACAGCCCCAGCTGAGGGCCCAGAGGCAGGCATACAGCAACATATACCCATAGAGCTGTCTCAGCCCCACTCCTTGCCACAGCAGCCCACCAAAGGGCTGCAGGGCCAGGAACAGGGACAGCAGGACCTGGCCACGGTAGAGGCGAGAGCGGGGAATGTACTTGGGCTCCATGGCACGGCTGAAGCGAGCATAGCAGGCATACTGCAGGGCACCCAGCAACAGGCAGACGCTCAGCAGCACAGATGGCACCAATGTGAAGAAGAAGCAGGGCTGGAAGCCTTGCTGGACCCAGGCCTGGGTGATGGAGTTGTTGCCTTCACAGTAACCCCCCAGCACGGCCATCCTCACAGGTCACCAGCTGTGGAGAGAAGAGAACCCGAGGCAAGGTTTCAGGATGGGCTGTGATACCACCTGCACAGAGGGACTCACAGTGGGATGGCATGGCCAAGCAGCAAGGGCCCTCACAGGGCAGGGGCAAGTACCACTGGACATGGACACACGTGACACGCTGCATGCAGCACACACAAAGCAGTGCATGCAAGCAGGGCCAGCTTTGCATGGGGATGGCCATGAGCACCACAGCTGCTGTGTGCCCTGGACGGGGGCATAACATTAGACTGTGCCCTCCAGAGCCCCCCGGGCGCCTGAGAATGCCCTCGGACACGAGAACAGCGGGAGCCGCAGGGACAGGAAGGCAGAATGAAGGTGGGAACGGTCTCAAGTGGGAGGGAGCAACGGCGGTGATGCAGCGGCAGTGGCGCGGGTGGGAGAGCGGGCGGGGATGCGGAGGATGCTCGGGGAACCGCAGGGCCGTGCAGGGGAAAGGCAAGGGCAAAGACAGGGACGCATCAAGGGAAAACTCGCGGAGGGTGAGGCAAAGGCCGCGCCGGATGAATGCCCGGGCGGTGCAAGCGCCGCTCAGGCCCGGTACAGGCGGTCGCGGCCCCGCTGCCGCCGCGTCTCACCGGCCGCCGTGTCGGCCCCGCCGCGCCCGCTCACCTGCCCTGGGCCGCCGACCTTGGCCCGGTGCGGGCCCCGCGCCGCTGCCCGCCGCTGCCAGCCGGGCCCCGGCGCCGTTCCGCCCCGCCCCGCTCCCCGCCCCGTGCCGGCACCGCCGGCTCCTGCCCGCCCGCCTCCTTCCCGACACCGGCACCGCAACCCCCGCGTGTGTCCCTTCCCTGGACCCCCGTGCCCAGCCCCAGGCGGCACGGACGTCCGCCGCAGCGCCGGGGATGGGGAGGGGTCGGTGCCGTGGAGCACACTCCCAGGCCGGTAGCCACGGAGGGTCTCCGCCTCCGACGTGAGACGCCCCGCTCTCACTTATCGCCGACGCCAGCCCGGCCCTGCGGTGCCGCGATAGCCCCAGGAGCCCCAGCTGGGCCTCCACAGAGGTCAGGCAGGACGGGGCACTGCCCTCTCGGCGATAAAAATAGCCCCTGCCTCCTCCCGCGGCTGCGACTACGCTCCGGGGAGCTCCCTGTGCCGCCGGAGCAGTCGGCTGGCTCCTCCCAGCCTTCTGCTGCCATCGCAAGCCAGGCGCAGGTGGGCTGCACGGTACCACAGAGCGAAGGGAGACTCGGACACAGGCAGGGATGATACACCCCATCTTTATTAGACGGCTATACAGCTGTACAGCGAGGGCACGGGGTATGATACTGCACTCCCCAGGGACCTCCGTGCCCGCACATCTCAGGAGGAGATGAGGAAGAGTGGCTCGCCATGCATATGGAACACTGACGATACAAGCAAAACATGCGGCAAAGACTTGGGCCTGCTATGCCTGGCCTCTCCCTCCTGCCAGCCCAGGGAAAGATCCAGAGTTTCCCCCTGCCCCAGGGCACTGCCTCAGGCTGTTCAGCTGTACAGACCAGCAACAACTCCATTAGGAAGCCCAGACACAGTGTCCCACAGGACCAGAGAGGGGAGGGAGCAACCTGGGCACCAAGAGAAGCCACTGGAAAATCTGGGTTCCTAGGAGATTTGCTTTCTGTTTTCTTTCATCAAGCCATGACAGCCCCAAGCTGAAGCTGCTGTGGAGCAGTTGCAGCCACTTCTCCATGGAAGGACCCCAGCAGCACCAGGTCCACAGAGCCCTGACCCTAGCACTGAAGAGCTGATCCCTGCCCTGAGCTCTGCTTTAGAACACTCTGTTTGATCTCATACAGACCCCAGAGCAGTTGTAGCTCCAGCCCTGCCCAGCCCTCCCCATGGCAATAAGGAATCTGCTACCCCAAAGAGCCTGCCCCTGTGCAAGCCCCCTGGGCCTGCTCATGCCCAGCTACCTGGGTGCAGAAGCACTGGCAGCAGGTGGCTTAGAGCTGTCTCAGGCTCACAGGGCAGAGGGCAATAACCCTGGCACGAGAAGAGGGATGGCCCTGGACTCCAGAGACAGCAGAGGGGGATGTGCAGTGCTCGCAGAGCGCATGACAAAAGCTAGCAGCCCCTGCCAGAGGCAAGGGGAATGGAAAGTAAGTCATGGGCAGGAGTTAGCTGGGATGCAATTCCCCAGAAGCTGCAAAGAGAAAAGAGGGAAAACAGGAGGATGGTGGGAAGGTCTTGTCTGAGGCTATATTGCACAGCTAGGATCCTGATTCCCCACCACCATCCCAAGTCTGGGCTGAGGTGTGCCTCTCCTTTCTGGATTCAGGATGCCCCTCCTTGCTCTGCCAGGCAAGAGACAGCTGCATGGTCTCCACGGCAGCTGAAACCATGTTGTAAGCAAAAGGAAGGTTTCAGGAGGAAAGGAGGAGCTGGGAACCTCTGGGCAAGATTTCAGAAGAACCAAACCCTTTGCCAGGGAAGAGGGAAGGCCCAGTTCCACAGGAACAGCTGCATCAGAGGGACAGAAACAATACAACAGCACCTGGGCATGGGAAAAAGGCCTTTTTTGTGCCTGGAGAAAAGGAACCAACACACAGAGCACAAGACCTTCAGGGTGGGCTCTGAGTGGGCTGTGAGCACTCCCAGAAGATAACAGGCTGCTCCACACTGGGGTCTCTTTGGCACTGCAGGAGGGCCCACTAGTAGCCCACATCCCATAGGTGCCATACATGGGACAATGCTGCTGCCCTGGCATGGAGGCATCACTCCAATGACCCTTTCCTGCATGCAGGGAATGGGCCAGCTGTCATGAGTCAGGGAAGAGCTGCAGCATCCTGGATCGAACCAGAGCTTTTCCCACCAGCTCTATATCTCACCTGTAGTCATACCAGCAGCAGCCACCAGGACCCATCCCTCTGCAGGATGCTGGGACAGAGGGCTGGGTGACTGCCCCACTGTTGTCCTGCTCTCGGCTAAGAGGCACAACAGTGGTCCTCTCTGGGAGAACTAACATGGTCCTAGGCACTTTCTCAGAGCTGCAGGCAGGGCAGTGTGGTGCTACAGGCTGAGCTCACTCAGACCACCCTCAACAACTCCTGCCCTCATTTGGATGGCAGGTCCCAGCTTCGGGCGTACATCTGGATGGAGCTGATGCCATCTCCCATCCCTCTGAGGAGCAGCTGCTGCTGCCATCTCCAAACCAGTCCACCGGCAGCTCCTCACTGCTAGTCCCGTCACATCAGTTTCCACAGGCTCTGCAGAGATCCTCCGACACGGACGACACAGATGTGAACACAGACACAGGTATGTACTCACACACACATTCACCCCACTAGTCAGAGTGGCGTTGACTTGACACATGGCTAGACACAAGGTGCCACAGCAAATACGCTGGCCTGGCAAGTTTTGTCTCTTCAGCAATTGATGGCAACAAAATGTCCACTCAGTACAGGAGAAGAATCAAGCCCATGCCACATCCTGCTGTCCAGGTGGCTCCCAATCTGCAAGCCCCATGAGATCCCCAGTCTACCAGGCTATACCTGCAAGACAGAGAGAGAATGTGGCACCTACTGGGACCAGCTGCCAGCACCCCAACCTGGCATCAGAGTACACCTTGCCCCTCTCAGCCACAACCATCACCCTTACCTTATGAATCTGTGGCGGAAGCTCGTCCTCCGAGCTCTCCTCTGGCACAGGCTCTGGGTGCCTCGCTGACTGCCCGTCCTCGGCCCAGCCTCCCAGAGGAAGGCGGGAGAAATGCGATGGGGCTCTGTGCACTGTGCCTGGGTCTGCAAGAGAGACAAGAAACTAGATTAGCTACCTGGCAAACTGCCAGCGTCTAGCCAGTCCATAAAGGACATCAGTTACACAGCTCTGACCTGAACTCAGACCTCTGCCCAGCTCCGTACCTGTGATGCCACCGTATCGCCGCTGGAAGCCTGTCTGCAGCGTGGCTGTCTCCTCGGCAGGCTGCCGTGGTGAGGAGAAGGGATAGCTGGCAGAGCGGGGAATGGGGACGGGGCCACCCCGCTGAGTGTCCAGCTCTTCGTGGGCACTCTCCCCACTCTCGTCACTCTCTCTTCGGTGCCAAGTGTGCCGCTCGGGCTCCAGCTGGGCATGCTGCTTGTGCAACTGCAAGCCATAACACGAGTGACTCAGCTGCGTGGGAGAAACCAGATGCCCAAACACACCCTCTCCGCAGCACTGCATACACAGTGGTTTTCTTGTCACAATGGACAGGGCAGCCCAGTCCTGCCTGCCTTGCTCCATGCCCCTCTGGCCAGCCCAGCTCTGGGTTGCTCACCTCGTGCATGTAGAGGGCATGAAGACTCATCTCAGTTGAGGCATACTCCGACAGGATCATGCTCTGCAGCTGACCCTCCCAGGCGCTGCTCCCTGAGCTCACGGTCCTTGCATCAGCACTGCCACAGAACACACCAGTAGTGTTTCCTGCCCAGGTGCCCCCACAATGCCCAGCCCCTCTCCACTCTAATGTCAGGCTCACAGAGATCTGCTCCTGAACTGGGCATGAAGAGGCCCCTCTGCAGCATCTCCCGAAATACATAAGCCCTTCTATGGCACTGCCTCTTTCCTACAGAGGGGTCTCTCACCACTGTACTACCTACAGAACAACTGGATCCTGACACTATCCTTTGGGGCCAGCCTTAGCACCTGGCACCAGCACCTAGACCTGAGTCTAACTCTGCTTGTCAAGGTCCCTTGCTGTCCAGACTGCAGAGATAAATGCCACCATGCATCTAGGACAACAGGATGGCATTTGGGCAAAGGGTAAAGGAATGTCCAAGGTGTCTGGCTGCCCTTCTCCAGCCAGGAGCTTACCCAGAGGCTGTCATGGCACTGGCACCACGAGGCTGGGCTCCCTCTCCATCCCTTCCCGAGGCCTGGAAGCCACTGGAAGGCTGCTGGGCAGACTGGAGTGGGGAGAAGGAACGCAGAGCCGAGGCCACTTCTGAGAGATGGCGGGAAGCCTGTCCGTCCCGGCTCATGTGGAAGCCCAGTGCTGAGGAGCCTGCTATCACATTGGCAATCAGGCTGTGAGGCTGCAGAATTGAAAGAGAAAAAGTCACTGTCCTGTGCAGAGCTGGAGGACTGATCTCACCAGACACACAGAGCTGGGCTATTTTTTGGCCCCTCTCCCATCTCACAGGGCTCTAGGACAGCCTATTACCTTCTCTAGAAAACCAGAAGTGTCCCAGATAGTGCTGATCTACCACATTTTCATCCCCAGATACATCCAGGCAAGGGCAAAATTACCCAGAGGGCCTGATGATGAATTTGCCAGCATGTAGCAAGCACCCCAAGAACAACCCACATGCCCTGAGCCTGGGCACCTCTGATTCTGACTGCAGGGACTGGATGGAGCTGAAGAGGGCGTTTTCAGGGAGCACAGCCTGCTGAGCCAGGGCCACGCTGCTGTCCCGGTGCACCCGCTCCTTCAGGAAGCCGATGAAGGCTGTGCTCTCGCGGGGTGGCTGCCACTTGGGGTTGGTGATGGCAAAGTGCATGAGGGATAGCTCCGTCTTGCCATCCTCAGCCTGCTGGTAAATGGAGGCCTCCGTCTTTCCTGCTGACATCCACTGTGGACAAGAGACGAGTAATGAGAGACAGGATCTGCTTTGCAACCCTGCCAGCCCTGGGAATCCTGCAATCAGTCTGGGCAAAGCATGCAACACCCAGCCCAAGCAAGGCCATGGCGCCCTATGTAGCAGGTGCTACACCAGAAGTCCCCACACTCATTCAGCCATCTCAGGAGAAGAAGCAACAAACAGAGTTTGTTCCAACTCCATCTCAGAACATGAATTGCTGCAAGGGAACTGGGGAGCTGGGAACAGTCACACAGACAGGAACAATTAGAGTCAACAAATAACTCTTCTTAAAACTTCCTGCCACAATGAGTTCACTTCCTTCCTAGTTGATGACTGTCTCACTAGGAAGTCTTTCCCTAGCAAGTAACCTAAATTCCAAGGCACACAAAACAGATGGACCCCTTTTCCCTCCATCATAGATTTTCCATAATGGAAAATGCTTCCTATTTCCTCTAGACTGCTTCTCTCCTGAGCACAAGCAGGAGAGAAGTGATCACACTTTCTAAATGTCCACATTTCACTCTCCGGAGGAGACAGAACCCTTGGCTGTGAAAACAGGCAATGACATCAAAGACATGACACAGCCTGATTCCCGAAGCATCTGGTCAATAATCACAGCTGGGCCACAAGAGCCTTCTGGAGCTGATGACCTGTGGTGCCAAACCCAGACACCCTACCAAGAGGTGGGTGGCTGAGCCATGGGCTGCCAGGAGTGGCGAGTTCAGGCATCTCATGGGTCTGAAGGACCAGACAAGCTGGTGGGCAGCACAGGACCTACCGCAGGGTGGCCGTGCTGGCGCACGTCCATCTGGGCGAAGGAGCAGGTGTCACCCACACCCACCACCTCCACAGTGAAGTTACGGAAGAAGTCAACAATGTCCAAGGACTTGGGCCGCAGGAAGATGATGAGGATCAAAGGCGTAATGATGGGACTCAGGAGCTCTTCCAGGATGAAGACCTAAGCACAGAAATGATGGGTTCAGCACAAACTTGAGGGTCAAAAACCCACAATCCCAAAACAGACCCCAGAGATAGCCCTCCATCTTCTGGAGCAGGGTTTCTCTGAGGATGCTGCCTTGTTCCTCTATGAGCCCAGGAGCTGTTGAGCTCTAAAGCACTTTCTCCATCCTGTGATGGGGGTAAGTCCCCAGCCCCACAGTTAAGCCAAGCTCACCGCTTTGTACTGGAAGAGCTGGGCAAACTCATCCCTGGTCTCGTAGCGGTGGGCATTGCCCTGCCAGTGGTCAGGCATGTAGTGGATGTGTGCCAGGATAACTCGCAGCAGCTGCTCTGGGCAAAAGACCAGGTGCTGGTCAGGGATGAAAGACCTGCACGACAGGACAGGGAAACATCACAGCATTACACCCCTGTTCCTGGGAGATGTCATCTTGGGAGGGCAGGGTGACTGGCCCATATCACAGCTCTACCTGTAACCTTCCAACCAGACCAGCCGCTCATACCATACAACCACTGCAGCCAGGATCACTACCTCTGCCCAGCCATGTCCCTCATCCACACAGATTCACATCCATTTGCAAGCAAAGAGCATGTTTACATGGATTGCTGCCAGACACTGCTCCCTACAACACTGCCAGGAGCACGGGGGCAGCACAAACCCACCTCACCTGCACACCGTGATGCCCACCCCGAGCAGGGTGACCGTGGTCAGGACGTGCTCGACCGCAAGCACGTCCTCATCATAGATGGTGAGAGCGATGAGCACAGCCAGGATGGAGCCAGCAAAGAAGGCCACATTCTTGGCCACGATGGTGAGAAGCGGGGAGATAAAGCAGTTCATGTACTTGGAAGCTGGCTTGTACCCCTTGCTGAGGCGCGAGTGCAGTTCGTGATCCAGCTCATTGAAGTGACGCAGGTAACAGCGGCCATAGAGAGACCAGCAGCGGGCACCCAGGCTGCCCGGCTCCCGCTTCAGGATCTCCGTGTAGCTGAAGAAAGCATAGAGAATCTGCCAGATGAGGATGAGGGGGCAGAGGAGGAAGTTAGCAATGCCAATCCAGAGGATACGAGTGCTGAGCTTCTCAGCCAGCTCCAGGCGGTTCCCGGCCCGCTTGTATTCAGCCTTCAGGCTCCACTCATTCTCAAAGAGGGAGCCGGGACCCCAGAAGAAGATGAGCTCAAAATTGTACTTGAGCCCACGCGTGTAGAAGACAGTGTCTCCCAGCAGCGGCAGGCGGAAGCGGATGGGCAGCAGTGACTTGTTCACCATGGCCACCATGTAGTTCTTGAAGCGGAGGATGCGGTGATAGATGTCCAGCTCTGTCAGCTCCTTCTTGTGGATGCAGATCTGGTGTTCCTTCTGGATCTGTACAATGCGAGCCTGCACCTCCTGCCAGGTGTAGTAGGGCAGGGTGGACTGGAAGGTGGACAAGCAGCAAGATTAGGAGCAAGAAGTATCCAAGGACAGAAGCCACACACCTCAGGGTGCTGACAAAGTGCATGCAACACCAGGGCGTGAGGCACCTTCTGGCACTACTTCAGCCTGCAGCAGGCAAACCCCAGGTGCCCTTTACCCCCTAGATTAGCACAGATGACTGTTTCCCAGCCACGCATGCACCAGCTTCCTTAGAGGCATAAACACAGGTCCAGGCTTCTGTGGTGCCTCCCAGAGCTGCCATTTGGAGTCAGCAGGGAGAAACAAACACGGAAGGGACTTAAGCAGTGTCCCAGAGGGAGTCTGTGGAAAAACTGGGGACAATCCAAGCCTTTCAGCTCACCCCACCTTTCTCAAGCTACTTTCTCCCTCCAAAGGACGAGCACATGCCTTTTCATGTTGTTCATCAGAGCAACGACTCTGGACTAGGAGTCTATGCAAGCCTCAAACCCCATCTGTGACACACTGATCTGCTGTGTGACCTTCACAACTAAGTAGCTCCAAGCCTCCCAAATAAACAAGGAAGCTGAGGCTGTTCACATCCCAGGGAGGTACGAGGATATCCTCGCTTATGCCTCCTCTGTGGAAGGCACTGCAGAAAAGGCCACCGCTAAAGGATACGCATATTGGGTGGCATATGGCAGAGGCGTGCGCCAGCAGGCGGAGAGGCAGACTGAGCACAGAGAGGTTAACACAGAATAAAC
This sequence comes from Haemorhous mexicanus, assembly GCF_027477595.1. NCBI lineage: Eukaryota > Metazoa > Chordata > Aves > Passeriformes > Fringillidae > Haemorhous > Haemorhous mexicanus. The sequence continues at coordinate 15,767,879 of NC_082348.1, forward strand.
TGGCTGCTTGAGAAGAGGCTGAAAGGAGATCATGTGGCTATGGAGCAGAGGGAAGAGTGCTCAGTCTGACCGAGAAGAGGAGAGGCATGAAGGCAAGTTGCAACCACCAGCAAATGCCTCCCATGACCCTCGGCAGCCCTGTGTGCAGCCCCTGGCTCAGCGACTTACCATGGGGATCTTCAGGGCATTGATGTAGAAAGAATGAATCTCCCAGTAGCAGCAAATATTGTAGATAAATTTCACGAGCCGGTGGATCCAGAAAACCCCAGCTATCACCAGGATGCAGATGAGGAAGCTGTTTGCCTGGATTCTGAGAGCAAGAAGAGGCAAGTAGTGGGACACAGGCCCAGACAGGAGCCCTGAGTATGTAGGAAAACAAGAGCAGTGGATAACATGCCCCCCACTGCCCCTACCTTGCACTGCAGACATTTGGAGGCAGGAAGGCATCTGGCAGAGTCACCTTAATGGGCTCAGTGGGATGCTGGCTGTGATTTAATGCTTTGTTGGCAAAGAGGATGTCATAATCAACACAGCTGATAAGAAAGGTGGTGAATGCCACCACAAAGATGAACTGCCTGTGAAAAAAGAGAAGTGTTGTGAGGGAATCACCCTTCTGCTCCACCACAAAATGTGAAGCAGCCAGGGTCATATGCCACGGAGATGCAATCCCACAGCCAGGGCAGCAGGAACGCTCACAGGCAACGGTTCCTCAAAGTGAAACGTAGGTCTGGGGCATGGAAAACCCTGATGAAGGGGAGACAGGATAATTATGAAAGGAGCCCTTCCACCTACACAGCTGCAAGGGCTTGGCGAGTGCCTGTGGCTGCTCCCCAGCAGCCACAACAGGGGGGAACCTGCACTTACATGAGCTCAAAGATCTCTCCAATGAGCATGCAAGTGAAGCCATTCTTCTGATGCAGGTTATAGACGTGAAAGCTACAGTCAAGGAACACAGCATGGAGACTCCTTTCTGATGAAGGATGAAGAGGCTTCTGTCCCACTGATTTCCACAGCTCCTCAGCCAAGTCTCCCTTCACCACCAAGAAAAAATCTCTCCAACCCCTACTCATCAACAAGTTGGTTCCCCACCGCAAGAAAACACACTCTGCCCAGGTAACACAGCTGGGGTAGAGGGACTTGGCTTCGTTCATGCTCCTTCCTTCCTTCCTGCACTCACCACCCATAGTAGGGGTCTGTTCAGCACAGAGCAGAAACTCAGCCTGCACTCAGTCTGCACATCGGTGGCTAGGGCAGGGCAGGGTAGGGCAGGACAAGACAGACAGACAAACAAAATGCATTTAGTGGCACCTGGCACCTGCTCCTGCCCCCAGCAATGTGGTCAGCATAATTAACACCATTTCATAAGGCAAGCAGCCCTTCTGTGTCACCGAGGGTGTCACCTATTAGTGGGTCACCCTTTGCCCAGTTATCAGGCACTGAAGGTCCTGTGAACCAAGTAGATAAATCAAACAGGTTTCTGCTTTCCCTCGCCATGGGCCTCAAGATTCCTTGGCACCAGGCTGATTACTCTCTTCCGTGCTGTCCTTGAAGGTCCCAGGCACCTGGCCAACCCAACAGAGGTGATGACCCCATCACAGAAGAGGGAAGTACTAACAGCACCCAGAGCACTATCCACAAAATCAAGGAGTTACAAATCCTAAGTGGGAACTTGTATCACAGCTGCTGGTGGACAGTAAGACCCAGGACCCCTCAGCAGCCAGGGATACCCCTGCTGTTATGTGCTTCCAATGAGGACTAAGTGAATGACTCAAATTCTTTTACGTGATTTTTGAGTCTTCATTATGTTCATTACTGATATAGCAAACCATATATTAAGATATGTCCAGATCTGTAAAGAGTCCAGCTGATTAGAAACCACAAACTAAGAGATACTATAAAATTCTGTCCTATGCTACTTATAAAATTGTACTACACTGATTCTGCCTACAGAAATCCTGTACTACCCTAATTGTAAATGCCATGCTAGCAATAAAATACTGTTAAGAATATAACACATTAATTGTAACGACAACAGTATCTTCGTCACTTTCCCAAGAATTCCTAGAAGCACCTGTATGACCCTGTGTCAAGAGACAGCGTCCCAAGGCATGGGGGGTTCTGTCAGCCCCTCTGGAGCTGTGTAGTGTCCTATAGGGATGGCTGATACGGCACATGCTCCAAGTTATACAAATCTCCATGTTTTCCCTATACTTAGAGCCGGGAGGAGGGGAATACATCCCGCCTGACCCTCGCCCTGCAAAAGGATATGCGAGAGAAGAACAGGTCGAGGTTCTCGATGTGATGCCACGGAGCTGAAGGAAGAAGCAGCACAGGGTGAGGGGTTCTCAGCACACCCACCCTTGGTGTTGTGACCAGCACAACCTACCCCTTCCCCCGCTGCCCCTGGCACCCGAGGCCCCGTACCAGCCCCGCAGCCGCCACCCCGGCTCCCCTTGGTGTCCAGCCTCTCCCCTACGCCCCCGGCCTCTTCCGGACCCCGCCGCCGGCCAGGCCCCAACCCCCGGTGCCATCGCTCACACTTGGCGCCCTCGGGGACGTGGACGAGCAAGTCGCCGCCACCGGGGGGAGACTCGGTGGAGGAGCTCTCCAGGCGCTGGTACTGAGTCTCGAAGTGGGCCATGGCGGGGTCCCGCGCCGCCGCCGCCGCCGCCACCGGCGCGGCCCGGCCCGGCGCGGCCCGCTCGGCCCCGCCCGCGACTGGCGGGCACGGCGCCCAATGGCGAGCGGGGGGTGGGACGCGGGAGGCCAATGGGCGCGCGGGATGTGACGAGAGGTGCTTCCGGGCCCGGCGGCGGCGGCCGCGCGTGAGCGACGGGGCGGGCACGGGGGAGCGGCCCCGGGGGTGACGGGGATGCGCCGGCCTCGTGGGTGACGGGAGTGCGGCGGCCCCGGGGGTGATGGGGGTACGGCGGCCTCGGGGGTAACGGAGGTGCGACGGCCTCGGGGGTAACGGGGATGCGGCGGCCCCGAGGGTGACTGGGGTGCGGCGGCTTGGGGGTAACGGAGGTGCGGCGGCCCCGGGGTGATGGGGGTGCGGCGGCTTGGGGAAGGGGGATCGCGCACGGGCTCCGGGTGCGGTGCGGGGCAGGGCTCGGACGGGGCCAGAGCGGTGGGGCCGGTGTCGGGGCGATCACTGGCGGATGGCTCCCGACGGGCCCATTCCTCAGCCATGTCCCGTCCGCTGGAAGCAGTAGCCATGCCGGAGAGCAGGTCGGTGTTTGAGGCCGCTCAGGACCCTGAACTCCTGCGCGGGCTGAGCCTTGTCACCGGAGTTGCTGCGGATGCGGGTGCTGCCCAGCTGGCACCTGCGAGCCACGGTGCGTGGGGCTCCGCGGGAACGGCGGGAGGGAAGTTATCTGACTAAGCTCGTGTCCGCCACAGATTGATGTTCTTTCCCCAACTCAGATTGGGTGATCACCTCGGAGCTTGGCCATAGGAGCTGCCTGGTGGGTGGGTAAATGGGCTTTTTTTTGGTGACTCCCCAAGGTCCCCGAAGCTCCTTCAACCATAGGTTTCTTTGGGTTGGCTGAGGAGGGACAGAGGAGGCTCTACTCCTTGCGGTGCAGCTTGCAGGCTGCCTGTGCACAGCCCTCCCTTGTTCTTCCAGAGAAACCTGCAGCAGCCAGCTGTGAGGAGAAGGCCCATGGGGTCGCTGAGGTGCCAGAGAGGATGTGTTGCTTGACCTGCGGGCAGGTGTTTGGGAGCCGGGAGGAGCAGGTGAGTAGGGCTGAACAGTGTGAAGTGGGAGTGTGGCTGGCATGACTGGTGAGATCCTGCTGTGGAAGCTCAGCCCCAGCATGGTGCAGCCCAGTGTTGGCTGTTTGCTCACTGCTCACGACCTATTGGGATCTGGCACTCAAACCTTGTATGTTGTCAATTAAAGGTATCATTTACTGGAAGTAAGGGTAAGTGCAGCACAGGCCTGTACTTGTTCAGATTAATTGTTTCATGGGTAACTCCTTAAAATACTGTGATTTTCCAGTCAGGACCACTGAAGGAGCCCGGCATCAGTTTAGTCCTTGGCGTCTGTCACCTCATGCCCTTTGGTGGTGATGGCTTTCATGGACCACCAAGATGCTGCCAGCTCATACTTTTTTGCTCCACAGACTGAGCACTACCGTCTTGACTGGCACCGCTTCAACCTGAAGCAGCGACTCCAGGGGCGCCGGACACTGCCTGAGGAAGTGTTTGAGGAGAAAACCCGCACAGGTGAGAAGCTGGATTGTCTGCATTGGAACTCAGGGGCTGTCAGCCACCTCACTGGGATTCTCCTGTACAGGGATGAAGCCTTCTGCTAGTGCAGAGCTCCTTTTTTCTGTCCCTGTGGGGTCTTCTCAGGATCCAGCACTGCTCCTGAGCTGTTAGGATTTGTTATAGGCAGAAGGGGATGTTTTAACTGAGCCCCTGCCTAAGCCTATCTGGGGATCCAGAGCTCCAAACTCCTATGTCCCCAGGTCACAGCCTATTTGTGATATATAGGGTTATTTGACAGAACATTTCTGGGGTCGTGGGCACTCTGCAAGTGCCCTTGAAGTCACCTCGAGAGTTTTGGGGAGGCTGTTCAATAATCTTTGCTTAATTTCACTGCATCTTTCTTTTCCTTGCAGGTGATGTTTCCAGCATCTCAGGATCTGACTCAGATAGCTCTGATGTGAGCAGTGAGTCAGAGTTGCTGCCCTCTGTCAGTGACACTGGCCGGACCCCGCAGATTCCCCGCTCCCACAAAGTGCTGCTTCGCAATGCGAAGGGCCAGCTCATCTCCGCCTACCGCTGTGTGCTGCTCACTGGGAAGGCAAGTCACAGCCCAGCTGTTTGGGAGAGGGAGTCAAGAAAAGGTGGTGGCACTCGGGTGTAGATGTCTCTCTGATAGTCTCCTACCTCCTGTGCTAGGAAGGGTGGACTCTGGTGCCAGGTCAGAGCCCCAGACTTGTTGGCGGCCTGTTATTTGGCTCTGGGGTGTTCCCAGAAACCTGCTTCTGGTGCTAGCAGAGAGGCTGGTCTCTGTCCTGGGGACAGCAGGAGGTAAGGAGGTAATGCCATGGGTGCTAGCAAGGGTGTCTGTGTATCAGGGTGACATTGAGGAGTCGGTGGAGCTGACAGCATCACTGCAGAGCCTCGGTGCAAGCACGTGCTGGGTTGTGCTGATGATGGGTGGCGGGCACTTCGCAGGAGCGGTATTCCGGGGGTGAGTACAGGGCGACAGCAGGACTGTCTGGGCACAGTCAGCTGGAGCTGCTTTTGCATGTTAATGCCACACACACTAAGCTCTGTGGCTCATGCCTGCCCCTCTCCACAGCCTGCAGGTGCAGGAGCACAAGACCTTCCACCGGTACACAGTGCGAGCACGGCGGGGCACAGCGCAGGGCCTTCGGGACGCCCAGACCCCGGGCTCAGCCCCCAGATCGGCTGGGGCCTCCCTGCGCCGCTACAATGAGGCTGCGCTGCTCAAGGTGAGGGTGCAGCACCGGGCTCCTGGCAGGGAGTGCTCTTGCTGCCTCTGACAGGTGGTACCACACTGCTGCTGGAGGGCATGGCAGCGGCGGTGGGCCCTGGAAAAGGGGCAGGGCCCAACTGAGGTTACTCTCTTCTGGATTTGTCCCTCCTCCAGAGCTATGTTTGCCCATATAGTGTGCTCAGGATCCCATAAAGCTTCTCCATTCTCCCCAGGATATTCAGGACCTCCTGGCAGCCTGGGCACAGCACCTGAGTGAAGCTCAGCGCATCTTCCTCCGGGCCCCTCATCACAACCGTGCACTGCTCTTCGGTGGCAGGAACCCACCCCTCACCCGAGGGGACCCTCGCATCTGCCACATCCCCCTCAGCACCCGCAGGGCCACCCTGCGAGAGGTGCTGCGAGTCCACGCCACGCTGGCCAGCCTGCAGGTGTATGGTGAGTTGGACCAGCCCTCATGCCTGTGGGTCAGGGCAGGTGGCGTGACATGGTCCCTTAAGGGACATTAAGGGACACTACCCTATGGGGTGGAGGTGCTTGCTCTTCAGCCCTCAGTCCCTGGAGACATGGGGTGCTCCCTGTCCTCAGGCAATGACGGGAGCACCCTTGCTGCCCAGGGAAGGACACACCACTGGAGGATATCACTGGGTCCCCCCGGAAGGTCTGGCAGAAGAGGCAGAAGAAGGCAGAGGTGGATCCCCCGCAGGAGGACACAACTGGTGAGTTGAACCATGGAGGGAGATATGACTCTGAGCAAGCAGGAGGGCTCTGATGTTATAGCATGGGCATGGGCCAGATTGGCAGTGTGTGGCTGGACAGGAGAAAGACAGGGTGTTCTTGGCTCAGAGCTCTGAGTGATTAGTTCTGTGTGTGGAGCCTTAGCCCCAGTCTTATCACCCTCCTCAGCCCCAGAGGAGGAGGAGGAAGAAGAGGAAGAAAGCCCTACAGGGGAACTGGAGACTGTGGAAGTGACACTGGGGACCTTGGACCTCCGGGAGTTCGAAGTGATGCCCAAGCGAAACCGCAAAAGGAGAAAGAAGAGGGACAAGAAGGTGGAGAAAGGTGAGGGGAAGAACTGGCAGGGGCAGTGTAGGAAGGCATGGATGGGATGCAGGCTGACTCTGACCCTCTTCCTCACATGTTGCCTGTGCAGGGCCTTGTGCTAAAGAGACTGGTGTACAGCCTGGCTTGGAGCCAGTGACAGAGTTGCAGGGGGAGGCTGAGGCTGGGCTGCTTCCCTGGAACAATGGAGGTGAGTGGCTTTGGCTGGATGCCTGCCCCATTTACTGGTGGCTTTTCAGTCGAGTGAAGAGCACATTGTCATGCAGATGCCCAGAACACCTGGGTCTGAGAAGTCTTCAGTGCAGTCATGTGTCTTTGAGTGAGCTGTGTGTTTGGAGCCAAGGGGGCCAGGCAGCACCTGGCTAAGTCAGGTGTGTTAGGGGGATTGGAGTGGGTCTTACTTCAGGAGGAGACTTGGCTGCTGACACCAGTGCCTAGCAATGCCATAGGACATGGCCGCAGACTCTAAAGGTGGTGGAGATCCTGCAGTGCCCAAATCGAGATAGCAAGCTGATGCATTGTGTGTGTTCCCTGGTCAGACCAGAGTGCTGCTCTGCTCAGTCTGCCCATCGGACCCCCCTCCTGTTCTTCCCTCACAGGAGACCCTCAGACCCAGCTCTGCAATGCTCTGTTCACTGCCTGCAAGACAGGGGATGTGCAGACACTGCAGCACCTCCTGGGAGTGCCAGAGAATGGGAGCCTGCCAGAGCACAGTGAGAATGGGCAGTCTCTGGATATGGCCCGCTCCCTGCTGAACCAGCCCGTGGATGAGCAGGGCTGCACCCTGCTTCATGTGGCAGCACAGGCTGGCAGGGCTGAGGCTGTGTGTCTGCTGCTGGAGGCAGGAGCAGACCCTGCCCTCAGGTATGGCTGCAGGGCACCCAGTGGTTCACAACCCCTGCTTTGAGAGTCCAGCAATTCACTCCTGTCTCAGCTACAGGAAACTGATGCTACTCTTGTCCTGGGACAGCCAGTATTGGTCTCTGTAACCCAGTATGTCTGGGGATTTTATGGGAGGCCTAGGAGCTGAACCAACCTTCTCTCTGCCTGCCTGGTCTGGCATGGCAGCAGGAGGCACTGCCTCAAAGTGCACCCAGGTTTATTGGTAGGCATTCCCAAGGGCCAGGATGATACAAAAGCCCCATGGAGTGGCTTTGAGAGGCAAGAACTTGGAGGACATGAAGGATTCTGGTATAGGAACTTTCCCCTCCTTGGCTGTGATACTGTGGCCTGAAGTACACATTGCTCATGGGGGGTCACTGGGCTCACAGCCCAGTGGGATGCAGACAGTAAGATGGCAGTGTGAGCGAGCTGCTCTCCCTTGTCTCACAGGGACAGGCAGGAGAGGACTCCATACAGCACCTCTGCTGACAGACGGACCCGCAATGCCTTCCGCAAGTTCATGGTGGACCATCCAGACAAATACGACTACAGCCGTGCCAAGGTGGATGCCTGCCCACTGCCCTCACCCACAGGGGAGCCCCAGAGCAAAGCTCTCCTTTCCCACTTGTGCATTGCCCCGGCTCAGTGGGAGATGCTGCCTGCCCTCAGGTGCCAGGGCCCCTGACACAGGAGATGGAGGCCAAGAAGCTGGAGAAGAAGCGGGCACAGAAAGCCCAGCGGAAGCAACGGGAGCAAGCACAGCGGGAGGAGCAGCACCGCTGGGAGCAGGAGCAGGAAAGGAAGCAGTGGTTTGCAGCCCTGTCTGACAGGGAGAAGGTGAGGATTGGGAAGGGGATCCAGCCCAGATAAGGCAGTGCTGATGTGATGGGCTCTGGGCACAGCAGCTCCCAGGGGCTGCAGGGGCTGAGCTGTCTCTGCTCCCCAGAGGGCACTGGCTGCTGAGAGGAGGTTGGCTGCCCAGCTGCAGGACACCGGCACAACTCTTGCCAATATCAGGTAACCATCCCAGCAGCTTGGCTCGGAAGACAAATTCTCCCATGTCAGTACAGCTGTTCCCTGCCTTTCTTCCTCCAGTTCTCATTTCTAGTTCAAAGCTATTCCTGACCACTCAATTCCTGATAATGCTTGTGTAAAAGTTTCCTCCCTCTCTTGCCCTGCTCCCCTGAAATATTTTGCTAAGGATGACTTGGTCCACTTGCAGCCAGATATACAGCAAGCCAATGCCCCAGCCACTCCTGTGTCCCTGTTTACTTTGCCACCCGACTAGGTTTGTTGGCAGACAGCACTCCCCATGCTTTTCTGGGCAGGGGCTTTACAACCTTTATAGGGCCAAGTCCCTAAATGTTCATTCTGCCTCAAAGTACCTCACATCATGCTCAGACAGAGCATGTCCCCCAGGGAGTATGTCTTGGTCAGGCCATTGGGTGAGCACATCAGCCCTGTGAGAGCAGAGGAGCTCCAGCTCCCTCAGGCTGCTGGTGTCTTGTGTCACAGTCCAGGCAGGGAATCCTTTCCTCTACTAACTCTTTTGCAAGTGTCCCTTTTGCTCAGGGGCAGCTCTGCTCTTTTCTGCAGCCGCTGCTGGCATTGTGGAGAGTCCCTGTTGGGACGGATCCCTTTCCACTACCTTGACTTCTCCTTCTGTTCCACGGCCTGCCTGCAAACACACCGCCGGGCCCAGGCTGGCCGTACCTAACGCTGGAGACTGCTGCCACCTGCCAAGGACCAGTGTGGTGGGGACGTGGCTGAGCACTGGCTGTGCAGCAAGGGAGAACCTGTGCAGCAGCGATGGTCAGAAGGACTGAGCTGGCCATGTCACTCTCTGGGCATGAACATCACTCTGGGTGGTGACTCTGGCAAAGTTAATAACTGAGAGGTCTGCATGTGCTAGTGTGAGGGGCTGGGACTGTTCAGTGGCCTGGTTTCAGCCAGGGGCCCTGCTGCCGACTTTTCTCATGGCTACCTCATAGGTTACTATCTGTGGGTGTAAGGACAGATCCTGACACATACAGACTCTGCAGCCCTGAGCTACCTCCAGCCATGCCTGTCGACACCATCAAGGCTGTGCTTTTACCTCTCCTCTGCTGGCTGCCGTCAGCATCTCAGCCATCATGTTAGCAGCTACTTCCCCTGCCTACATTATCAATAAAGAGGTGCCTTGACCCCCTGGCCATGGGGGAATCAGCATGGTCACTGAAATTATTTGGGATGAGTTTGGCATTGACATGCAAATCAAGCTCAGTCCTGGGTCCCTTACTCATTATCACAGGCCCTGCCTGTCCCCAAATGTCTGTGCCAGGACCTGTGCCACTTTCCTTAGCCCCTGTGCTTCATCAGCCCCTTGCCATCTCCCCAGCCCCAGTGAGAGGCAAGGCCAGTGCCCAGCAGTGTTTATTCTGTGGCCATGGTGCTGCAGCCAAGTGTCCTGTTGTAAAGGGGTCGGTCAAGGAAGAGCAAGAGAGGAGTGGGAGGTGCCCTTTCTAGCTCCAGCACTGTAATGTTGTTGGGGCGGCCAGCATGCAGCACCGAGCCAGGCACAAAGAGGGTCTGCTGGGGCCCACGACAGCTCCAGTACCGCCCCAAGTTGAAGCCATTTATCCACAGCAGTCCCTGGAAGATGATGGAGATGGGACTGAGCTGTGTCCTGGTCCACTCTTACCCCTTTCCCAGTTATGCATTGCCTTACCTTGCTCCAACCTGGTAACTTCACAAAGGTGTCCCAGGCAATGCCAGGTGTCTCAAAGGTCCCAGTGTAGAAGGCTGGCCCCACTCGGCCCCCACTGCTTAATTTTGGCTGAGCAGCGTGGGGCCAGCCCTGTTGGACTGCAGTGTCTGTGGCCAGGGGATAGATCAGCCAGTTGCTGAGAGGCCTGGAGTTCAATGAGAGGTTTCCCAGCAAGCCCTGAGATGGAACAGGATGGGAAATGAAGCAGCAGTGTCTGCCAGGACACTTGGGGCAGCCCCAGGCTGTGTCCCTCTGGCAGCAGTGAAGGTGGGATGGGATGCCCTCTAAGGAGTGAAGGGCCCTGGCAGCTGTGGCAGCATAAGTGGGAGAGGGGTGCTAGTCTCTGAGCCCTGTCCTGGCAGGTTTGAGATGAACCAGGGAGCAGGACTGGAATTGCCCCCACCAATTCAGGTGGGGTAGAGGGTGTCTCAGGTGGCAGTAGAGGGTGTTTGGTCACATGGGTTGCCAGGCCATTCCCTCTGGAGCCTAAGGGCGCTCTCCCCTTACCTTGAAGTCACTGGTGTTGGCCCCGAAGCTGATCCTGCCCATGTTCTCCATGAGGATGTCCAGGGTGTCCCCTGCCTTGCCTGTTACCTGCAGTGTTGTCTGCCCATCCCTCTCCAGCGTTCCCTGGTACTCCTAAAGCCACAAAGTCAGTGCTGCTAGCCCATGTTTGGATCCCACCACCCCCAACACTGCCAGCAGGCACAGAGCATCCTGCTGCCAGCCCACCAGAGCCAGAGCTGCTCTCTGCCCTCAAAGGAGGCAAATTTGGGCCCAAGAGCCACCCCGCAAAGGCTCAGTACAGTTTCTTGCTGTCCCCAAGACCCTGGGATGGCACAGCCCTCTGGCGCACTGTCCCAGGGACTGGTGTGTTCCCATAGCCTCACCTTCTGCAGCATCACATAGCCACGGTCACAGATGCTGTGGGGAGGAGCACCCAGCGTGGCTGGGTCTGGGACATCCCAGGGCAGCTCTGTATGGTACACCACAAAGCCATGGACCTGCAGGACACAGTGCAGTGGCACAGGAAGGCAAATGGAGCTGGAAGTGACCTCTGCTCCTCTGCCCCAGAGCCAGGGCCAGGCAGACAGGAGCGTCTCCGCAAGTGTCCACCACTACACCCAGCCTCTCACCTGCTTTAGGGACTCAAAGGTGAGAGGGAACTGGCTCTGGATGGGCCCAGAGGGGCACAGCACATCCAAGACATCCAGGAGGTCAGCATACTGCAAAGAGAGGGATGGGTGCTGGGCAGTTGAGTAGTGCCACACTGGGGCAGTATGGCCTTCAGGATGGGCACTCACCTTCCGTAGGGTCACCCAGCCATAGGCATACTTGGGAGTGGCAGGTGGCATCGGGCCAGCTGGAAGGGGCTGGAACTGAACAGCAGACTGTCAGCTGCCCCATGGCCAGCAGGGAGATGTCCCTTGCCCAAGCAGCAGTGTCCAGTTCTCTCCCCTTAATCCTGCCAGGTTCATTACCTTGCTGATGACTGTGCGAATGGCAAACAGCTTCTCAGTGGGGTCTCCTGCCTCCGAGAGGGGGGCATCATAGTCATAGCTGGTGGTCACTGGTTTGTACTGGCCCTTGTAGTCAGCACCTGGCCAAGGAAGGGGCTCTGGCACAGCCCAGGGCATGGAACCCAGCCCCAGGCTGGCTGCAGTGCAATGTGGGGGGGCATGACCCAGAGCTGTGAGCCCTTGCATAGGCATGAAAGGAGTCCCCAGGAGAAGACAAGCTTGGGTTCAAGGGCCCTTGGCTATGTGTCAGCCTGCTCCATGGAACAGAAAAGAGCCTGAAGCAGGTTTCTCAGGGATGGCCAAGGAAAGCTCTCCAGCCCTGCAGTGTGCCCCTCCCTCCCTAGAGCAAGGCTCTACTTACCACTCCAATAGGCAAAATTCGTCCCTCCGTGGAACATATACCTATGATACACCCCAGAGAGCCTGGTCAGCAACCCCACAGACCCAGCAGGCACTGCCCCTTCCCTCCGGCACCCACAGTCCCTGCTGGCCTGATCCCAGTGGGATGAAGGCAAGAGGTGATGCCCACTGCCCTGGTGGCTGTGCCCTCTGCCAGCTGACTACTTGCATGTTGATGCTGGCTCCCAGCTGCAGCATGTCCTCCAGCCCCTGGGCCACCAACGCTGTGCTGGTGCTGGCATGTGCCTCGCCCCAGTAGTCCAGCCAACCTGTGTAGTACTCAGAGTTTACCTGGAGGACAAAGAGACTGTCACCTGAAGCCTGGGCCAGCGCCCCTCCTTGCCTCACTGCCCGGCGCCTCTGCCTCCCCAAAGCCGTGGTGTCATTCCCCCCACAGCACCCATGCCAAGCTCACCAGGGGCCCCTTCGGTTCCACGCGGCGCTGGGCACCAAATGCCTCCGTCATATTGGATCCTGTGGAGGTGCAGAGGGGGAGGTTTGAGCAGGACAGAGAAGGGACCCACACCCTCTCTCTCCTCCTCCCCCACAGGGATACCTGGCCCAAAGTCGACGGTGGCGTAGAGCCCCTGCAGGGTGCCGCAGCGCAGCTCCTCAGCTTGCGTGCTGTCAGTGGTGAAGAGCAGCACCTCGCTGCCCAGCAGTGCCCGAAAAGAGCCCAGCAGGTGCCGTAGGTATCCATAATCACAGGCATAGTAGCTCCCATATTCATTTTCCACCTGCAAGCGAGGCAGGGACTGGCACATAGTATGCACGTGGCAGGGCTGCAGACAGGTCCCACTGCCCACTGGGATGAGCACCAACTTCCCCCCTTTCCTCTGGACATCATCAGATGTCTTGACCACCCCCCAGGAGATCCTGAGCATAACTTTCCAGTCCCAGCATGAGCTCCAGCTCTGCCAGTGTCCCTCAAACCACAGCTGTGGTGATGGCAGGTACCTCAGATTCCCAGCCCTTGGATTTAAATCTAGGTCCAGAAGTTGGGAGGGACTTATCTGAGCTTTGCCTGGGTAAGGTCATTGTGTAGGGGATACACAATGGGGCTTTTTGGGGCACATCCAAAGATGACCCAGAGCAGGGCACAGGACTGGGCCTCACAGCACCTTACCTGCACACTGATGATGTTTCCTCCCTGGTGGTACAGGCGTGGCTTGATCTTGGGCAGCAGGACATGGAGCCAGGAGTCCACAGCTGCCAGGTAGGCTGGAGGGACAGAGGCAGGGCAGGGGCTGGCTGCAACATCCACCCCAGCCCACCTGCAGCCAGCCTGCCAGGAGGAAGGCACAGCAGATGGGGCAGAGATGGGGAAATGGAGATGGAGTACAAACTATGGGGCTCTCAGAGGATAAAGAAGATGATGGGAAAGACCACAAAGACGGATCTGGCAGGTGTGTGGAGACAATGCTAGGACTGGCACCAGGCTGTAAGGACGTGGTGCCCAGAGCTCTGTGCTGAGCCTCACCAGGGTTGGAAGTACGCAGGATGATGTCTGGTTTCCACAGCAGCCAGGCAGGCAAGCCACCCTGGAGAAACACACACAGCAGAGAGGGAGGCAGAGAAACTCCTCAGCAGCCTGGGCCTGCACACTGCTGAAATCAGCCAGTGCAATGCGAGTACTTGGCACCAGCACGGCCTGTGGCCTTTGGGGCAGCAGCCTGGGCACAGCGGGCACAGCACTGGAGTCAGCACCACAGCCACAAGGGCCAACCCTGCTGTGCCCTTCCCACACCACCCGACACCCCTCTGTGCCAGGCTGGGGGCCGGGGCTCACCATCTCCCATTCTGCACAGATGTAGGGCCCTGGTCGCAGGATCACCAGAAGTCCCAGCTCAGCTGTCAGGTCCAGGAAGGCTTCCACATCCCTGTTCCCAGTGAAGTCATAAACTCCTGGCAGTGTCTCATGGTAGTTCCAGGGGACGTAGCTGGAGTGAGAGGGGAGATCAGCATGCAGGAGCTAAGGACACCCCAGCATGAAAGGGAACCATCCCACCAGCTGGTCCCTCTGCTTCTGGGAGTTGGCCTGAGCTGAGTATGGCAACTCAGGCTGGACTGGAACTAGCCCACACTCATGTTTGTGTCTGGAAGGGGTGACCTCGGGAGGTCACAGCCAAGTGCAATTGTTGGTGCTTGGTCCCTGTGGTCAGACAACACCCTCGTCTCTGTTCCTACAGATCCCAGGAAGCCCGTGGTGGCTGTGGGCTGTGCACCATCAGGGTTGTCGCCACGGCTTACACCTGCACAGCGCTGAGCCCGCTCATGTACATCTTGAGCAGCCGGTCCCTCCAGGCAGGGCGCGGGACGCGGGCGTAGTGGATGCTGCCCGAGATGTAGCGGAAAGGGGCACCGTCCTTGCGGAAGCAGTTGTGGTTGTAATCCAGCTGGAAGGAGCGTTCCGAAGGGGAGGCCTGCAGGAAAAAGGAAGAGCTGGAGGCTTGCAGAACCTCCCCGAGCCCAGCCGCCCCCTCTGTTTCCCGAGTCAGGCACTGACGGGGCTGGTTCTTGGAGGTGCCCTACCCCGAAGGGGATGCCAAACTGTCCCGGGAGAGCAGGAGGGAGGAGCCGAGCCTCCCCGCTAATCAAACACCCCGGCTGGGCTGGTGGCATTTGCGGGGACGGCGCTGCTGGGGTGGGTGCTGCGAGGGCAGGGAAGGAGCTGGGAATGCAAGCTGGGACATTGTGGCAGGACATGGGCTGCTGCAGGAGGGAGCTATAGCATGACGAGCAGGGAGACGGATCGGGAAGGCAGATTCGGGAGGCGTCCCACCCGCTCCTTCACAGCTCAGTGCTTTCCACCCTTGTTTGCTAACCTGCGTGTGCAGCAGCTCCGCTGCCAGTAGCAGACCGAGGGCCGGCAGTCCCATCCTCGCCGGGGGCTCGGCAGGCCCGGGATGGAGACGAGGTTGGACGTGGCTCCACCATCACGTGAGCCGGGCAGGATCCCTGCCAGCGCTTCCTTCTCCCGGTCCTAAGTGCGGGCAGCTGGAACAGCTGAGGCGGGACCACGGGAAAGGGGCGGGCGGCTCCGACCGTCCACGTCGGGCCAGCCCCGCAAAGCCCACCCCAGCAGGGTGTGCAGCTCCGGCCGGCGGGCACACCTCTGGTGCCCAGTGGGGTGGGGAGTCACAATCAAAGTCAGGGGACAAGGAGCCTCGTAAAAGCGTCACCAGCAGGCAGAAGCCTTTCCATTGAACTTAGCCCGCTTTTTCTATCAGAGAGGTGGTGATGGAAAGCTCGGCTGTAGCTCTGATCGGAGGGCTGCTGCTGTCGGATGAGCGGAAGGAAAACGTCCCCGGGCCGAGGGCTAGAGCTGGTGACAGAGCTAGTGACAGGGGTGTCGGGAGGTGCTGCAGGACTGGACGAGCCCGCCGCAAGACGGAGGGATGGTAGGGCCGGGCAGCGGGCAGCGGGAGGCGGTGCGGCCCCGCCCGCTGGGTG
Source organism: Haemorhous mexicanus (assembly GCF_027477595.1). Lineage (NCBI taxonomy): Eukaryota > Metazoa > Chordata > Aves > Passeriformes > Fringillidae > Haemorhous > Haemorhous mexicanus. The sequence goes on from NC_082348.1 coordinate 15,783,414, forward strand.
ACGCGGCGGTGACGGGCGGTGACGCGGCGGCCTCGGGCGATGACGCGGACGGGCGATGGGGCAGACGCTGTGCGTCTGCTCCCGCGGCACCGTCAGCCTGGGGGGAGCGCGGTACCTCCTGCTCCACCGCCTGGCAGAGGGGTGCGCGGCGGGCTGGGGCGCGGGGGGCTCGGGCGGGGGTCCCCGTGCACCGGGAGGCATGCTCGGGCAAGGGGGGGCGTCCTCGGGCCGAGGGCGTACTCGGGCGTGGGGGGGGATGCTCGGGCATGGAGGTGCTTGTACAGGAGGAATGTTGGGTGTGGGGGGGCATGCTGGGCACGGGGGTTCTTGTGCATGGGAGATGACTTGGCGTTGGGGTTATGCTCAGGGGTGGTGGGGACATGCTTAGGTATGGGGGGGGTGGTTGTGCATGAGGACATGCTTGGGCTTGGGGTGGCACTCAGGCACGGGATGCTCGGGCAGGGTGGGGAGATGCTTGAGCCCAGGTCACCTTGGGGCTTGGGGAAGTACTTGGACTTGTTGAGGGATGATGCTTCAGCACTGGGGGTGCTTGTGCATGACAGATGATTCTCCTGCTGAGTGACAGGGAGGGGTTGGTCATTCTCAGAAGTGGGTGCTTGGGGCCATGGGAGTGCAGATGATTGAGCCAGTGGGTTTTTTCATACAGAGAGGGGATGCTTTGGGTTCCTCACAGGTGCCTGCAAGATGGGGAGATGTGCATACTGGGGGAATTTATGCTGCCCTCTGTCCCCCTCCTCTGGGTGCTCGTAGATGAGACTGGACACCGGGCCCCAGCATGAATGTCACAGCCCCCGGCCCATGCTGTTCTTGACTCCTTGCAGGGGCTTCAGCTATGTGGACCTGGTGGAGGGGCTGCGGGACGGGCGCTTCTACGCCCTGAAGCGCATCCTGTGCCACGACAAGGAGGACCGCCAGGCCGCCCTGCACGAGGTGGAGATGCACGGCCTCTTCGACCACCCCAACATCCTGCGCCTGGTGGCTCACTGCATGGTGGAGAAGGGCACCAAGCACGAAGCCTGGCTTCTCCTGCCCTATGTGAAGGTGAGGGGGTCTTTCTTGGCTGCCACACCACCCCAGAAGCAACAGTGGTGACCATTTGCTTGTGTTTTCCAGGGGGGAACCCTCTGGAGAGAGGTGGAAGCACTGCGAGAAAAAGGCACCTTCATGCCAGAGCAGCGGATCCTCCTCATCCTCCATGGGATCTGCCGTGGGCTGCAGGCCATCCACAGCAAGGGCTATGCACACAGGTGAGGGGTGGCAGCACTGGCTGGGGGGATTGGCAGGGGCCCTGGTGGGCACTCAGTGATGTCCATCCCCACAGGGACCTCAAGCCCACCAATGTGCTGCTGGATGAGGATGACCAGCCTGTGCTGATGGATCTGGGCTCCATGAACCAAGCTCGCATCGAAGTCAACAGCTCTCGGGAGGCCATGGCTGTGCAGGTGGGTGGCCTGGGATGTCACCCCATGAGCCTGTCCCTGCTCCAGTCCCTTCATCCCCATCCTCTTCTTTGCAGGACTGGGCTGCCCAGCGCTGCACCATCTCCTACCGTGCCCCCGAGCTCTTCACAGTGCCGAGCCAGTGCGTGATAGACGAGCGTACGGATATCTGGGTAAGGATCCAACCCTCTGACCTCCCCCATCCCACTGCTACAGCGCTGCACTGACATCACCTCGCTCCAGTCCTTAGGCTGTGTGCTGTACTGCATGATGTTTGGAGAGGGCCCCTATGATGCCATCTTCCAGAAGGGTGACAGTGTGGCTCTGGCAGTTCAGAACCCCCTCACATTGCCCTCCACAACCAGGTGAGGGGCTGGAGAGGGTGACCCTGTTCCGGGGTGGCCCCCTGTCCTGTGCACCACATGGGTCCTCCCCTCGCCGTCTTTCTTCCAGATACTCGGCTGCATTGCAACGCCTGCTCTTCTCCATGATGACAGTGAACCCCCAGGAGAGACCCAGCATAAATGAAATCCTCCACCAACTGGAGGGGCTGCAGCCAGCACCAGCGGGGCAGGACACTACACAGATCTGAGCCTTCCAGTGGTGACACATCCCGAGGCTGAGCCAGGGGAAAAGCAGCTGCCCTAATCCCTGCTGCCCTGCAGACCTGTTGCAGAAGGGATTGATGCCCTGGGGGAGAGCTGCTGCTCTGTGCTGGAGGTGTGTTGGATTTGGAGTGTCCTGTACCCTGGATGCTGCTGCCTGGGCCTTGGTCTGTGCCCCTGAGCTGTGGATATGTGATATGCTGCTAAACATGGGTCCCTTGCCAGCTGCTGCCTTCCCTGGGGGTGGCAGAAGAGGATGTTGTGGGACCCCTCCTGGGGATGGAGCTGCTGTCCTGCAGCTCTGTGCCCTAGGAAGGTTGCTGCTGCCCGGAGCAGAGCTGCGGGCCGGATCCCGGTGCTGTGCTGGAGGGAGGCAGAGGGAGTGCCCACTCTGCCATTGCTCTAGGCACCGATGTTGCCTTGTGTTTGAAGTAAAGTATGTTCTTGCAGAGCTGTGGCTGTGTCCCTGTCTGCAGGGAGGGGTTCTGCCAGGGCATGGGAAGAGCAGGGCACACTGTCTGAGCTAGGCAGCCAAGCGTTGCTGGAGGCGAAGGGCAGCGGAGGCCAGCCGGGGCAGCATAGCCAGAGCATTAGCAGTAAGCAGGGAAAGTTAATCCCTGGCCCCAGAATGCTCCTATTGGGAGCTAACACAACTGCAGCTGGAGCCAAACACTGCTGTTCAAAGCCTCCAGAGCTGGGCACTGCGGGACAGGGATCAGCACAGGCAGGCAGCAGTGGCAGGGGTACAGGCAGAACTTCTCTGCTGCCCATGAAGAGGGAGGTAGATGCCCAGACTGGGAAGCTGCCAGACCTTGGGAGGCAGGATCAGTAGTTCTGCTCTGGTGGGGGTATGCAGAGCATGGGGACAACACAATCACCCCAGCACTGAGGACACCCCCAGCCCAGGGGGGAGCCTTGGTTGGAGGGGCTCCAGCAGGTGGTCTACCCAAAGACAGGGGGTAAAAAATGAGATGCAGACAAGCATTTGACAGGGAGCATTGCCCTCCTTTAATCCTCTCACCGCACACAGCAGTACAGCAGCCCGGGGTCCGTGCCATGCTGGGTGCCATTGCAGGGTGCACCCACTGCACCAGAGAGCCAGGCACACTCCTTGCCCTGGAGGGTGACCACAGGGGCAGGGCTGCCAGAAAACTCCCACTGCTTCAACCATCTTTGCAGGCAAGCCCACCTACCCTTGGGCTGCACATGAGGAGAAGACACAAAAGCTGCCATTCTTTTCTTGCTCAGACTAAATATGCTCTCCTGAGCTCCAGGATACAACACGAGGCCATATATCACATGAGGAAGCGGTACCCACCCCTGGCTGGAGCAACGAGTGGGGTGGGATGTGTGCCATGGCACCAGGGACTAGACCCCAGGGCTCTTACCTGCACAGTTAGCAAGCTGGAGCTGGAGCAGAGCACTGGGAGGAAGCGTAGCAGCACCAGTAGCAGGGCTGAAGCACTCACCACACACCTGACCTGGCAAGAAACCGATACAGCTGGGGGGATACTGGGACACATGGAGGCTCTGAAACGGTTTATTGCAAAGGGTTTCTGTAGGTAACACAGGGAAGGAGCGTGGTCCTTTTTTGGCTGAGGCTTCTCTACTCCTCACCCTCTTCTTCATCCTCGTAGGAGTCCAGGCCCACTTCCTCGTAGTCCTTCTCCAGAGCGGCCATGTCTTCCCGTGCCTCAGAGAACTCCCCTTCCTCCATGCCCTCGCCCACATACCAGTGCACGAAGGCGCGCTTGGCATACATCAGGTCAAACTTGTGGTCCAGGCGAGCCCAGGCCTCGGCGATGGCCGTGGTGTTGCTGAGCATGCAGACGGCGCGCTGCACCTTGGCCAGGTCGCCCCCCGGCACCACCGTGGGTGGCTGGTAGTTGATGCCCACCTTGAAGCCCGTGGGACACCAGTCCACAAACTGGATGCTGCGTTTGGTCTTGATGGTGGCGATGGCGGCGTTGACATCCTTGGGCACCACGTCCCCACGGTACAGCAGGCAGCAGGCCATGTACTTGCCATGGCGAGGGTCACACTTCACCATCTGGTTAGCCGGCTCGAAGCACGAGTTGGTGATTTCGGCTACCGACAGCTGCTCATGATAAGCCTTCTCTGCGGAGATGACAGGGGCATAGGTGGCCAGGGGGAAGTGAATGCGAGGGTAGGGCACCAGGTTGGTCTGGAACTCGGTCAGATCCACATTCAGGGCTCCATCAAACCGTAGTGATGCTGTAATGGATGAAACAATCTGACTGATGAGTCTGTTCAAGTTGGTGTAGGTTGGGCGCTCGATGTCCAGGTTCCGACGGCAGATGTCATAGATGGCCTCATTGTCCACCATGAAAGCACAATCCGAGTGCTCCAGTGTAGTGTGGGTGGTGAGAATGGAGTTGTAGGGCTCTACCACGGCAGTGGAGACTTGTGGTGCTGGGTAGATGGAGAATTCCAGCTTGGACTTCTTGCCATAATCAACAGAGAGTCGCTCCATCAACAGGGAGGTGAATCCAGAGCCTGTGCCACCTCCAAAACTGTGAAATACCAGAAATCCCTGGAGGCCTGTGCACTGGTCAGCCTGTGGAGAGAGATGAGGAGAGATTACTCTGAGATACATTTCTTGGTGACAGCCCAGCTGTCCACAAATCCCTTCAGGACCTGGTGTATCCCTGCCCTGGTCAGCTGCATATCCCGCCCAGGGCGCAGCATGGCTTGCAGTTTGTTCTGAGCCCCAGCAGGATGCTGGACCCCAGTCCAGGGAGATACATCCCCTCTCTGCAGTCACTTACCAGCTTACGGATCCTGTCCAGCACTTGATCAATGATCTCTTTGCCAATGGTGTAGTGCCCACGGGCGTAGTTGTTGGCAGCATCCTCCTTGCCAGTAATCAGCTGCTCAGGGTGGAAGAGCTGCCGGTAGACTCCTCCCCGAACCTCATCTAGGAGAAAATAGGGCAGGTTGAGCCCAGGGGAGGCTGCTGGTTTGAGCTGGCCGCCAAGCAGACACGTGGGTGCTAGCAGCCATCCCTCACTTGGCTCCGCCTGCCCCCGTGGCATGGCCAAGGACCCACACGTCAGCAGAGCCAACATCAGCATCAGGTTTCTCTGGCATGAGGAGGTGGCTGCCACCTCCCTGCGCAGCTCAGCTTCTCCCACTCTTCTGGAGCTGCCTGCCCACAGCGCAGCAGGAGCTGCTGTGCCGGTTGGGCTGGTTTCTCTCGGTGCACCTGTGGTACAAGCGCCCTGACTCTAGGACACTTCAAGAACAAAAGCAGGTGCTCAGGTTTGTGGCTTCTCCTGGGGAAAAAAAGGGCCCTCGGGGTCGAACCCAGTGCAGGATATTGTCAGAAGACCATGAGCACAAGTTGCCTGCTACCCACCCCTGGGGGCACCTCAGGCTGTGTGAACTCCAGGGAGTGTCCCACAATGGGCTGTTCCCTAAAATAATGACCACTACCAGAGCCCAATTAGGGTGCACTCACCAATCACAGTGGGCTCCAGGTCCACGAAGATGGCCCGTGGGACGTGCTTGCCAGCTCCAGTCTCACAGAAGAAGGTGGTGAAGGAGTCATCCCCTCCGCCAATGGTTTTGTCGCTGGGCATCTGCCCGTCGGGCTGGATGCCGTGCTCCAGGCAGTACAGCTCCCAGCACGTGTTGCCCATCTGGACGCCGGCCTGGCCGACGTGGACGGAGATGCACTCACGCTGGGGAGGGGATGCAGGGTCAGATCCTGGCACAGCTCTTTCATGCCTGCTCCAGGGATGGCTCTAGCTGGTGTCAGTGTCACACAGTCACCCACACCGGACCTGCTCTCTGGTCAGTGGTCCCAGAGAGGACATTTTCCTTTGGGTGACCTCCTGCATCACCCTGAGGGACTCCCCATAGCTGGTGTCGCTCTCAGCCATTCACAGGCACCATGCTGGATTAAGAGCTAGCTTCAGCATCCCTCTTGCTCCTGCCCCCACCAGCTCAATGGACTCTGGCTGGGCCTGTCCTCCAGCAAAGGGGGAGGGGAACAGAGCCTGACCCAGCTACTCTGCCAGGGTCCCTGGCAGCCTCAGCCCCTTCCCCATGCAACTGCAGTCCATTGAGGAGCTGAGCTGACAGGTACACACATTTAATCCATGGGGGGGGGAATCAGCATGGTCAAACCCCTCTGCCTGCTGTTCCAGAGCCAGATAAGCAGTATCATGGGGTCAGTGGCCTTGGGGATGCAAGGGTGGTAGATGGCAGCCAGATAAGGGCTGGCAATGAAAACCAGCAGTTTCTGAGGCAACGCAGGTTCCCCAGGCTACACAGTCCACAACCCTGTGCTGCAAAACCCGTGTTGGCAGAAGTGCTGAGGAGCAGGCTGTGAGCTGGAGATGAGCCTCATGCACTCCATTCAGGAGGCGCAGGCCTGCTCCGCTACTCCAGCATCCCTCCTCTGCTGTCCCTGGCACCCCGCCTCTGCTAGTCCTAGCATCCCTGTTTCACTGCTCCCGGCATCCCTGCCTCCCTGAGCAGGACACCCCGACTCAGCCTCGAGGTCCTGGAGCAATTCTGTCCTGCATTCCCCGAGTGCACAGCGCCCTTAGCCGTGATGGGGTCCGTGCCCCGGTCCAGCGCCCGGGTAGGACAAGGGCTCCTTCTTCCCGCGGGAGGGCTAAGAGCAGCCCCAGCCACAGAGAGGAAGGGAGGACAGCCGGGGGCAGGTTCCCCGGCAGGGGCCGGTAAGCGCTGCGGCGGGCAGAGCGCTGCGCTGCGCTGCGCCTACTGGCACGGCCCCGGCCCACTCCTGAGCCGCTAAATATAGACAGGTCCAGCCCCGGCGAGGGCAGCGGCCACTGCCCGCTTCGGAGAACGTCCCCAGCCCGCTCCGCCGCTGCCAGACGCCCGCGGGACGGGACCCCCACAGAGGTTCCCCGCCGCCAGCCCCGCCGGGGCGAGCGCTGCCGCGGGGAGAGCCTCGCCGAACGCTTCGCTCCGGCCCCCGGTGCCCGGCGGGAGCCTCCGCCCTCGGCAGCTGTCCCCGTCCATCCGTGGCCACCGCTCCCCGCCGGAGAGGTCACCCCCCTCTGTCCCCAGCGCCCCCCCGCGCTACGCCGACGGTGGCGGTGGGGGGGCAGGCGCCCCGGTGTCGCTGGCGGCAGGGAGGGGGGCACAGCGCGATGGGGGCGGGCTGCCCCCGGGCAGGGGCGGGTAGCGCTGCCCAAGGTCACGGCGGGGAAAAAGGGGGCGCGTCGCGACGGCTCCAGCGGGCACGGTGCTGCGGGGGCACTGCCGGGGGGTGCCGGGCGCCCTTCCCGCCGCCCTGCCCGCCTCCCGGCCCGCACTCACCATGTTGCGGCGGGTGGTGCGGGTTGTCCCGGAGGCTCTGTGCGGCGAGGTTCGGCGCGGAGCTGCAGCTACTGCAATCCCCGCCGCAGAGCTCTCTTATAGGTGGGAGGGGCTTGGCGCCGCCACGCCCTCTTATTTGGGTACACTTGCATGCGGGGAGGGAGTCCCCCCTTCGGGGGCCGGGGGAGCCTGGCGGGGTCCTCCCGGCTGCGGAGGAACCCCGAGGTGCTGGGCCCGAAGCTGCTCCCCCTTCTCTGGCGGGAGGAAGGCGGAGGCAGGGGGCCAGGGTGTCGGCGGGAGGGCTGGGGACCAGCCCTCAGGGGTGACGGGCAGTGCTGAGCCGCCAGCACCGGAGGCAGAGTTGGTAGAACAGTCCCTAACCTGTTCTGCTACCAGCTCCCCCAGGGATGTGGGGAGACCCCGAGTCCACCTGGGCCTCTAGAACAGGATGAAGGAGGAGAAACATGATAGAGACACGAATCAGATTCAGGAGCCCACTTTGTCCCCCAAACCTCCCTTTGCCATCGATGCTCTGGGAGGCTCCAGCCAAGGTTTGCCCTTCTCTCCCGGTGGGGACAGACAGGCAGTCCTGGACAACCTTGTGAGGCTGCAGATCTGCATGACAAATCTGGGCTGCCAAAAAAGGGTCATTGCAGCCTGCTTGCCGTTAATAACTTGTGACTACATTCAGAGCAGCAGCTCTGTTTGAGCCCTGGCCAGTGCAGCCACCCCTGCCAAGGCCAGGGCTGATCTTGCTACTGAGGATGCCTGGACCATCAGCCTTGAATGCTGCCTGAGCAGGGAGAGGGCTCTGTCTTTGATGTCAGGACCTTGGGTCATGTAGCTACCCCTCCCTGGCCGTGGGGATGGATGAGCCTCTGCTGCCCAGCAGCATGCCAGGAGACACTACTGGGTCCCTTGTCCGGGACAGAGATGTACGATAACTTCTAGAAAAAGCTATAGGACACAATTCCATCTCCTACATCCTTCTGGTGGCAGTCATGTCTGTGAAGACATAGGGAGATATCAGCAATGAAATTACTCTGAAGGAGCAGATTCCTTCCTTTCCCCAGAATCAGACGAGACATAAGGAATGGATCAGAGCAGCACCTGATGTGAGGGGCAGTGAATCCTGCCCTGGCATAGCAGCAGCAGGCACCACTCAGTCTGAACCTGGCGCTCCAGTCACAGGCAAGCAGAGCAGTGCCAGCAGCCCTGTGCAGAGGAATGAGTGCCTGGCTGTGCTCCAGCGGCCAGAGCTGGCCCCCACTCTCCCCTCCAGCTGACACGGGTGCATGCTGGGAGGAGAAGGGCAGGGGAGGACAGCCCCTGTGGGTCAATATAGCTGGAGCATTAGTGGTAAGCAGGGAAAATTAATCTCTGGAAACAGCACACTGGATAATGGGTAACAGAAATCTCCAGTTTGCAGCTGGAGCCAGGAGCTGATGCTGGGACTCCTTACCACCAGGCAGGGCAGTGAGAGGACTCAGAATGGGGACAGTGCAGAAGATGATCTGGGCCAGGTAGAGTGGGGCCACATGCCCCAGGGGGAAGGCAGAGCTCTAGCAGAGCAGGGCAGACTGAGGGCAGAGGTACTCCCAGACAGAGGATCCCATGCCTAAGTTTGGTACTTCTCCTATCACATCAGCAGCACTCCTGCAGATCCCTTTGGTGGACATGCTCCAGCACCTTCCTAGAGCCTGCCATGTGTTCTGGGCATATCCCTCTGCTATGGGGCTCTTACCTAAGGGGGGATCTTCATCTGGAGAAGAGCTGAGAGGAAGCGTAGCAGCACCAGTAGCAGGGCTGAAGCACTCACCACACACCTGACCTGGCAAGAAACCGATACAGCTGGGGGGATACTGGGACACATGGAGGTTCTGAAACGGTTTATTGCAAAGGGTTTCTGTAGGTAACACGGGTAGGAAGCATGGTCCTTTTAAGGCCTGTAGCTTCTTTACTCCTCACCCTCATCTTCATCCTCGTAGGAGTCCAGGCCCACTTCCTCGTAGTCCTTCTCCAGAGCGGCCATGTCTTCCCGTGCCTCAGAGAACTCCCCTTCCTCCATGCCCTCGCCCACATACCAGTGCACGAAGGCGCGCTTGGCATACATCAGGTCAAACTTGTGGTCCAGGCGAGCCCAGGCCTCGGCGATGGCCGTGGTGTTGCTGAGCATGCAGACGGCGCGCTGCACCTTGGCCAGGTCGCCCCCCGGCACCACCGTGGGTGGCTGGTAGTTGATGCCCACCTTGAAGCCCGTGGGACACCAGTCCACAAACTGGATGCTGCGTTTGGTCTTGATGGTGGCGATGGCGGCGTTGACATCCTTGGGCACCACGTCCCCACGGTACAGCAGGCAGCAGGCCATGTACTTGCCATGGCGAGGGTCACACTTCACCATCTGGTTAGCCGGCTCGAAGCACGAGTTGGTGATTTCTGATACTGACAGCTGCTCATGATAAGCTCTCTCAGCAGAAACCACAGGGGCATAGGTGGCCAGGGGGAAGTGAATGCGAGGGTAGGGCACCAGGTTGGTCTGGAACTCGGTCAGATCCACATTCAGAGCTCCATCAAACCGTAGTGATGCTGTAATGGATGAAACAACCTGGCTGATGAGTCTGTTCAAGTTGGTGTAGGTTGGGCGCTCGATGTCCAGGTTCCGACGGCAGATGTCATAGATGGCCTCATTGTCCACCATGAAAGCACAATCCGAGTGCTCCAATGTACTGTGGGTGGTAAGAATGGAGTTGTAGGGCTCTACCACGGCAGTGGAGACTTGTGGTGCTGGGTAGATGGAGAATTCCAGCTTGGACTTCTTGCCATAATCAACAGAGAGTCGCTCCATCAACAGGGAGGTGAATCCAGAGCCTGTGCCACCTCCAAAACTACGAAACACCAGGAATCCCTGGAGGCCTGTACACTGGTCAGCCTGTGGAGAGAGACGAGTAAGGTTCCCTCAAGCACTGACTTGGTTGGAGGGAAGTTTCAGACTTTTGTTTGTGTAGCTGCAGATTCCTCCCAAGGTGCAGCAGAGCTCACACCATGCTCCCACCCTCTGAATGATGCTGGACCCCAGTCCAGGGAGATACATCCCCTCTCTGCAGTCACTTACCAGCTTACGGATCCTGTCCAGCACTTGATCAATGATTTCTTTGCCAATGGTGTAGTGCCCACGGGCGTAGTTGTTGGCAGCATCCTCCTTGCCAGTAATCATCTGTTCAGGGTGGAAGAGCTGCCGGTAGACTCCTCCCCGAATCTCATCTAGGAGATAGCAACAAAATAGATTTGCTAACTGGATCTGGGGAAAGGTAGCAGGAGCGCTCTTTGGAGTGTCCCACAATGGGCTGTTCCCTAAATAATGACCACTACCAGAGCCCAATTAGGGTGCACTCACCAATCACAGTGGGCTCCAGGTCCACGAAGATGGCCCGTGGGACGTGCTTGCCAGCTCCAGTCTCACAGAAGAAGGTGGTGAAGGAGTCATCCCCTCCGCCAATAGTTTTGTCGCTGGGCATCTGCCCGTCGGGCTGGATGCCGTGCTCCAGGCAGTACAGCTCCCAGCACGTGTTGCCCATCTGGACGCCGGCCTGGCCGACGTGGACGGAGATGCACTCACGCTGGGGAGGGGATGCAGGGTCAGATCCCAGCAGAGACCAGAAATGCAATCAGTGCAGGAAATGCACAGCCCTGGAAGGCAGCTCTGGCCCTCGCCTGCTTGTGCAAGCCACATTGCCCTCATGCCTGGGTGCCTGTGTCCACTTCAGTTTTCTGCTTTCTCCCAAATCTAGTGCTCTGCCTCTCATTACTGCACTGACCACCACAGGGGCCCAAGGAGATGGAGACCGATCTGCAGCAGCCCAGGATATCAGGCCACCCATCCCCATGACTGGCCTCATCCACAGCCCTGGATGGCATCCAGTGAGCATCCTCTCCATTGCCCAGACATCCATATGGCTTAAGAGCTGAGGCCCTGCAGCATCTGGCACAGCCCCTGTTGCAATTCCAACAACAGAGCTGAAGGCTGAGATGGCAGAGAACCACCAGGATGCTGGGAGCTGAGGGCACTCAGGATGGGTGCCCACCAAGAGGGGGGATTTACGAACATGAATGGTTGCCTTGTTCTGAGGCTCAGCTTCCCTAAATTAGCTCTAGAGGAGGAGGAAGCGTTAGCTGCACTTCTTAAGTCAACAGAAAGGCTGAGGTGGGAGGGTCCTCCTAGCTCACAGCTTCAAGGGCAGTCTCAGGTCCCCCAGGAGAAGCCAGATGAAGGGGGTCTCTACAACCTCACTCCCTTCAGAGGCACCCCAGAGCGTGCAGTTCTTTTGGTAAGAATGAAAGTATTCAGTGCCTTAGATCTGCTGTTGCCAAGGATTTGGATGTGTCATCAGGCACAACTGAGTCAGAGGAGCATCCAAATCAAGGCGGATTTCCAGAGCCATGGTGCCCCACGATGAGTCAGCTGGCAGGAAGCCGGTGGAACCAGCCATTTTGCAGGAGCAGGGCAATGGCTGCTGTCCCAGAAAGTTGCACAGGATGCAGCATGTCCTGGCTCCTTGCATCTAAAGTACTTTCATGCGGTAACCATTTCAGTGCTGCCTTTCAGAGGCAGCAGTGACAGTGAGGGATGGCAAAAAAATAAGCCCTTGATAGCCATGGTGAGAGGCAGAAGCTCATGTCCTCACCTTTCCCAAAGCTGAGGCGCAAGAAGAGCAAAGCAATACCCCACCTATCCCTCCCAGCAGGTCCATAAATGTTGTGTAACACAAGGAGCCAAGGGTAAGACCTGAGGACTTAAGACCTGAGGTAAGTCTTCCAAGATCCTCTACAGAAGGACACAGAAAACACTTGGCACAGATGCAAGCACCTCAAGGAAGAGGAGATGAGAGAGGACTGCTCCCTGGCAAAGGACCTCGTGAAGCGTGGGGGTGGCAGAGGGTTATGCTGCTCACTGCACTTCATCCCAACAACAAGCAGCAGCCAGGACCGGCTCTTTGGGACTCAGTGCTGACAACAGGCTGGGCAGAGCCCAGCAGCGCCAGAACGCAGCAGTGCTGGTCACCAGCCAGTAGACTCTGCCTTCTTCACGGCAAAGACTGGCACAGGAAGGGCTGGGAGCATGGCTCCGGGGGACAGCAGGCAGGGTGCCAGGGAAATCCTGGGGCTGGGATGCTCTCCAGGGCAGCTGGAGAGCTCATGAGCCAGAGATCGTCGCAGGACCACGGCGGCAGGGCAGCCTGGAAGCCCACCCACAGTGATGCCCACCCTTGGAGCAGGGCAGTGGGTGAAGGAAGCCACAGCTTATTGCCGGAGCTCAGCTGTGGGCTGGCAGTGTGGGAGGCTGGCAGACGGGGCGAACTCCCCGCAGCCGGGGATGGCACTGCGGGACACGGGCAAGAACCGACACTACTAAAAGTGGGAGAGGGATGAGACGTGGCGTGTCCGCCTGACCACCGTCTCCGCAGCCGGGGGGCTCGCTGGTGGCCTCCTTGCCACAGGTACAAGGGGATGCTTAAAGAAGGGAGGCTGCTGAGAGCCGGGGAGGGAGCCGCTCAAGAAGAGGCTGAAGCCAGGCAAAGGCAGGGAGAGCACAGCGGGCACTCCCGTCGCCAGCTGACTGCATTTCTGGGCTCCCGGCAGAGCCCTCCCAGGAAGGCGCGGAGAGCCCAGCCCGCTCCGGGGTGCACCGGCGGGACCGGAGGGAGGGAGCGGCTGGGGCTGGCACTCACCATGATGCCGCCGCTGCCGCACGACCTGCCTGTCCCCGGACTGCCGCAGCTCCGCGCTCCGGGACGGACGCGCCGCCACCGCCTTATACCGGGGGCGGCACCGGCGCTCCGGGGCGGGCCGCCCCGCCCGAGACGGCCCCAAGCGCTCTCATAGATTTGCGTGCATTGCGCATATTTGCATAGATTTGCATAGATGGGGCTGTGCTGCGTGGCGGGGTGCGCTGGTGGGGCATTCGGGGAGCAGCATCCCCTGAGTGGGGCACCCGAGGATCCCCACGAGGAAAGGGCAGTGGGGTGTGTTGTTCCTGCTATGCTTGCCAGTCTTGGCAGAGGGGTTCTGCTGAAGAACAGAGATGGCACCTTCCAGCTTGGTGTCCTGCTGGTGAAAGGCACCACCCAGGTGCTAACCAGGAGAGACTTTGGGGGTTGAAGCAGGAAAGCTGGCAAAGAGCTTGGTCCAGGTCTTCCCTCCTGGTGGGCTTAGGTGCTGATGTGATCCTTGAGCAAGCAGTGAGCCAGGTCTCTGGCAGCCACCCAAGGCTTCTTGAAAAACACCTGGGAGAATCTCTGGAAGAAACATTGGTGGAGGAAACCCTCCAGATATGAGCCCAAACTTTCCTAACCTCTTTGGAGATCACTGAAAAAAAAGCAGGAAAACGAAATCCCGTCCTTTGTGTTAAGGCCCTCAAGCACAGTTGTGCCCCTGGACTGCGTTGAAAGCCCTGCCTGCCAAAGGGCTGCTTTTTCATCCTGGCTCTGCATTACCTTCACTGGTTTGATTTGATTTCACAAAGCTTTATGAAATGAATAGTGAGGGTGTAGGGAGAACTTGGAGCACCACGGAAGGGTTTTATTGGAATCTACGGTGATTTCACTGATGTCTGGTCTTACTACAATGAATAATGTGTCCTATCCCCTCCAAAATACTCAAAGCATCCACTGTGGTGCAGAACCAGCCCTGCATCTGCCTCAGGACTCTGACTTAATGATTTTTCACTGAAAAGTGCTGTCATCTCTCAGCTTGATCTGAAAGTTGAAAGCTGGACCTAAATTATCCACCCACAATAGCCTTTCTTTGTGCCTGAGTCACCTGGAAAGTGTCACCTTCACTGATGAGCATGTGAAAAGTGACTGAAAGCAAGAGCACTGCTGCAAAGCCTGTGCTGGTGTCTAAGCAACACATTTTTGAGACCTGCAGAAATGGCTGAGCCAGAGGATCGGAGTGGGTTTAATCAAGTTGATGGGAAAATATTGAGTTTTGTGTTGTTTTTTGGTTTCTTTTCCACAGAGATGCCCCAGGTAGTAAGTGCTGCTGAACCTGCAGAAGATTCTGTAGTGACTGGATAACTCTGGAAATGCCTCCCTGTGGTATAAATGTCCTTTGAGTGACCTCAGAGATCACTAGATAACACAGACCATGCTGATGCAGACAGTCTGTGAGTGTGAGAGAGTAATTGGTAGCACTGAGGCATCAAAATTTGAGCCCCAGAAGTAAATTGGTGTGAAAAGGAGTGATGGCATCATCTTCCCTGTGAAAATCTTCACCAAGGTGTTCATTGTAACACCAAGTGGATGCCAGGGAATCACTTCTCACTGGGTGTGTCCTGGAACCCTCCTTAATTCCACTGTGCCGATTACTTCTGGGGCATTTATAGCATGAATGCCTTCAGTGTGGTTGGAAACAGAGCTAGGCAGCCAGCAGCATTTCAGGCTGTACAGTTCACCCAAATTCTGAAGATTCATATAACAATCTGGTGGTACCCAGGGATGCAAAATCGTGGATCAGTTTATGTACCATGGTGGTGGAGGGTTGAGAGTGAAATGTCCCTGATTTGTCAATGCTGCAAATGCGTGTTCACAGTGAAGATACCCACTCAGATGCTGTTTTGTTGGACAATCACAGTGGGAATAACTGACAAGAGAGCCATGAGTCATTGGGAGCTGTGCATCCCCACGTGCCTCTGATCTCAAATGCCCAAACAGATGTCTAAGCTTTTTTGAAATGCTTAAGAACATCTGGCTAAATCCAGGGAGCACCAATCAGCTGCATCTTGTCAGTGCCTAACTGCTCAGCAGCCTGCCAGATGCTGGTAGCAGCAGCCTGAAAGCACGCAGCGAGGCTGGATTTGTCCTGGGGCGACCCCTCTCTTACAGAGATGTTACCCACACATCTAAGAAGGCCCTGCAAATGTTTTCAGACAACATCAGAAGCCACACGATTACAGGAATTGCTCAGGAAACATTTTCATCGATGCTCAGAACATAGTTAGACCCTGCATCAGCAGCCAGAGAGATGCAAATAGCAAGCAAGGAAAATTCCAGGCTATAGAGTCAGAATTCAACCATCTCTTTACTGAAGGATGGGAAAAACATTGAAGATACCTGAGGGGCAGAGCCCTGCCCACTGCAGGGGAAGCTCCTACTTGCCACTGTCAGAAACCAGCCAGTTCTTGGCAGGTACCTGCAGGTACAGGAACACCTGTGAGCAGAGCTTGCAGTTACCCAAACAAAGCCTCTCTCTATAGCTGTCTTCCAAAAGTATGTTAAAGACTGCCACACCTAAAGTACCCAGAGCTGAAAGTGGGGAGGAGATGAGTTCAGAGCCCAGCCTGGTGCCTCCCATCCACACCCCAGCTCCCTGCTCTCTTTGCTGAGGAAAGCCCAAACTATTGCTCCCAGTTTTCAGACCTCAGTTCCACCCTGCCTGCTCCAGGCAAAGCAAACAATGTCATGGGGCAGCTTGGGGACATGGCCTTCTTGGGAAGGTGGAAAAGAGCACAGTTGCACAGTGGGTTTGGCAAGAAAGCCCAGTGTGCCCTCCACTTTAAAGGAAAGACCAGATGGTGAGAGGTGCTTCAGGAGCAGGGCTCCTGTCGGTTGTCTAATCTCAGCCAGGAGCTTCCCATAGAGCTTGTATCCGTGCTTGCCCTGCTTACCCCTCACTCTGTCCTTGCTCTGCCCTTAATCCTCTTAGCAGGTGGGGAGGTGGAGAAGCCAGGATGTACCTCCAACCCATCAGTGCCCTGTGCAGTTTGCTCTCCAGCAGTGGCACAGGCTGGACAAGGTTGGCTGGTGAAACTAATAAGTCTGTTGAAAGCATGGAGCTCGACTGCATGTTGCAGATGTGAGTTCTAGCCATGCCCTTGTGATGCTAACTGCTTCAGCAGTATCCCACTGAGCATTGTGCAGGGCTCCTAAAGCACAGCTGGCTCCTGCTGAGGGCCTAGCATCATATGTCCCAGTGTTGCTGAGGTTCTACTATGGCAGCATTTGCGACATACTTTGCCACCCTGAAAAATTCTAGCAGAGCATGGAGATGGCAGAAAATGCTCCCTCTGCCATTCTTTAAGATATGCATGCCTTGTCTAGGTCAGAAAGGGCCCTCTGAGGGCCTCATCCTTCATCTGGAGTAGGTAGAGCTGATCCAGAGATGAGAAAGAAGGAAGGCTAGATGCCACAGGCTGCAAGGAAAGAATGGGGAGTATCAGAAGACCAAGCAGAGACTCAATAAAGGCCTCACTGAACATCTTCATCAACCCACATGTGGCATTTACCCCTAGAGACCTGCTGGGATGTAGGGCACAGTAGTGATCTGACAGAAGTTTTCTCTGCTGCAGCAGAGCAACAGCAGCATAATTGCTGGTTCAGATATAATGAAGTCAATTGTGCAACGCCTGCTGCATTGCCCAGAGCGTGTGCCCCGGTACAGAAACAATAAAGCTAATTCCAGACCTCGCTACAGTCCTAAGCCCTGAATCACAGGGCAGTGGCAGGAGCGGGGAGGCACTCCCTGGGACACAGGCAGCCCCACAAGCCAAGCCCCAGCCTGAGAGGCTAAAAGGGGCTGTGGGGCAAGTTGGAACGAGCTCTTCCACAGGCACAGCAGGCCCTGGTGGAGCAGCCTTCCTGGCTCAGAGCCAGCTGCCCTGGCTGCCGGTGTCACCTGCCTTTCTTCATGTCCTGGGAAAGGTAGCAACACACCCACGGGAGCAAAATAAAACCTCACCTGTCTAATTGCAGTGACTTCATGTCAGAGGTCTGAGCATGTCTGGTGTGAACAATCTGCCTCCAGGCGGGTGGCAGAGGGACTGAGCCTGTTGAGGTGGCTCCATGTTCTCAGGGAATACCAGTGTGCCATGCTGATGGGCTTCTGTGGAGGTGTCAGTGATGCTTTTCCTCTTCTCCATCAGCTCTCAGAGCTGGTGATAGCACAAGGAGTGCAGGAATACCTGGAAATAGAAGTGCAATGAATTCTGCAAGGTTGTGTGATGGTAGAAACTCCTGGAGGAATATGGGTTACCCCAGAAGGCTGAAGGGGCTCTCCATACACCAGACAGAAGTGTAGGCATGGTGATGTCTTCATGCCGAGCCCTTTAGGCCTTCCTGTCTTACAAGTTCTCAGAAAGCTGTGGCCAGCTCTGTTGCAATGCCAAAGACATGAGCTGGCAGTGATGGGGCAAGAAGCAGCTACCACTTCCCCTGCTCCCAGGGACTCATGCCTTGCCTGTGGGACAACAGCTGAGCCCCTGGGCAGAAGAGGGGACATGGCAGATTCACATGGGGCAGCTCTGCAGATGCACCCCTTCCTCTGAGGTACATAAACCACAGCCAGGTGGGCCAGTCCTGCACCCACTGGGAAAGGAAATGATTCCTGTCACAGAAGCTTCCTTATGAAGGCCCTGCTGTGCCCTGGCCTTTGGAGAGCAGTTGAGCATCCCGTGGCTGGAGAGATGTATGCAAGGTGTTTTGTTTTACAGTGGAAGGGAGATGTATAATAATGCAAACACCTTGTGGGGCCCAGGGCAAGCCAAGGGCAGAGCTGGCCCTGGAGAAACTAGCTGGAGTCCTGGGGATTGCTGTGGAGTTGTTAAAAGTGGAAAGGAGGTGCTGGCAGCTGGCCAAGCGCTGTTAGATGTCAGAGAGAAACAGTTAATGTGATAAAAGACGCATTTAATAACTCTGCGGGGCAATGGCTCCCAGAGTGCTCCTGCAGGGAGCTGATGTGTGCAGAGAGAGTGTGATATTGTGAAACAAGGGCTGTCCTCCTGCTCCTCCCAGAGCCTGGGGTCTGGAAGCCAGTAGCCTCAAGTCACTGGACTGACACCTTGAGTTCAATGGGCATCTTGAGGATGCCTGGCTCAAACTCGTATCAGAGATCCTCCTAGTAGAGTTAAGCCAGATGATGGGAGGCCGTGCATGTGAAATAACAGCTATTTGGCAGAATTTCCCTGTTGCAAGGTCTCGGAGCACCAATCTGCTGAATTTTCATGCTTAATGTGGCCCTCCTTGTTAGGACAAGCCACCTCCAGGCACCCTGAGCACAACTGGGGCTGCTGTGCCCTTCCCTGTGATGGCGTGGCCTGGACAGCGTGGCTCTTGTTCTGCCACTTAATAGCCTGGCACTGGACACATTCTGGAGAGCTTTGCCACCTCCCAGGCAGGAGGATGCAGAGTCTGGCAAGAGCTGGATATCAAGCACTCCTGCCTATGTTGGAGGACCCTAAGCAGCTTTATTAACATGGAAGACCCATTTGCCTGGTTTCAATTATTGAGATGACAGGTCTGGTCAGGAAAAAAGGCAGGGATGTAACTGGCTTGCTTGCTGTGAGGAGGGTGTGGTGCCCAGCCGGGGGAACCCAGTGCTGGTTTGCAACAGTGAATCATCAGCAAAGAGCTGCTGGGATTGTGCAGGGATGCCTGCCAGGCACCCCTGGCTCCCATGGTTTGATCAATGGTCCTGAAATGAATCCCACACGGCTGCTGATAAAGAGTAAGGGTGGCAAGAGGATGTGCAGAGTAAAAAGTAACAAGACTGCCCCTTCCTAAAATTCTCAAATTAATTACTTCAAGCAATTTTACTGTAATGTGGCCTTTTAATCAGACAATTCTTAACCACCTCTAAGACTTAACTGTCCCCTTCAATAGTTTCTACCCTACCAAGCTTAGCATTATCCCAAATTTTTCTTAGTAAACATTTCTTATCATGGTGGGCCTTGCAATCAGCCCTGGGGATCCCCTCTGCAAAGGTCTTCAGCAATACAGCTCCTGGCCAAAAAGAACACCTTTGCTATTGATGCCTCTGGTGCAAAACACACTAGCTTGGCATGCCAAGATAAATATTCAAATAAAATATACATAGGGGCAACACAAAAAGTAGAACTGGAAAGACCATTGGCAGCAGCTCTGATCTTCCTTCATCTGTGGACACGGAAAACTGATTGTTTCACCCCTCCTAGCAGCAACGCTATGATTTATGCAAATACTGTTAGCATTATCTCCTGCCAGCTTCCAAGTGAGGATGTCATACCAGTGGTGTTGATCTGAATCAGCCAGACACATAATCATGCTGAAGGTGATGACAAGTTTGCAAAGCAATACTTTCCTTACCTGAAACAAGGATATCAGTAGTAAATACATTTTCCAGTATTTAATTCTCTGCTGATAGAATAAAAAATAATTTTTCTGTTATTTCTTTCTGATATTATCAGTAATCTAGAGTTTTCTGGATTGACCAGTTTATTTTTCTAATGACTAGAGTGATTCCTTCAGTCCTTTGGAATTACCCCAGTTTCGCCAGCTCAGTTAAAAATTGCCTTCAGCAGCTCAGCAAGACCCTCACTTAGGCCCACTAATGCTCTCAGTGTGGGCCTGATGAACTGCAAATGTTGATTTCAGCAGGTAATGCGTTACAGGTGGGTATGTTACAGATGGCATCCCAACTGCAGTCTTCTCTTTGCATCCACAGCACTCTCTCCTAGGTTCCACTCTTGCACTGGTAGTTAGGCACCAAGGGCAATGAAAAACCACAGAAAGCTGCTTTCTGGCATTCTTTTTTCCTCTTTCTCATTTTCTTCTCATGCAAATGCATTTGCTCCATATCTTTTTCTACTTGTCCTTGCCTGGTTCTCTGTTTGCCTTTGAGCCATGCCTAGGTGAAGACAATGGGCCAAGGCTGGGCATGTAGCTGGAGGGGACAGTGAGGAGCAGCCAGCCTCTGACCCCAGTCCTACCAGGCACTGCAGAAAATCCTGGCCAAGCCAGATGAACACGAGGGATGTGGAGCTTGGGAGAGTATGGGCACAGACATGTTGGCATGCATGAGCAGAATCAGGTTTTGCTTCACAACAGAATCCCTTCCTGTCCAGTGTCAGCTGCAGCTTCTGCTCCCCTCTGCAGCTGGAGGGCTCCCTAGCATATGGAAGGGGTGTGTGCTATCAGTCTATTCATTATCTTTCATCTCCCTTCCCTTGGGATGTGATCCAACCCAGGCAGCTCCCAGCTTCCCCGTGGATGAGTTTGGGGTGTTCTGCTCCTGTGCCCCACAGGGTTATGCAGCCCAACCTGTCACCAACCACATGCCAGGGATGTGGGCAAAACCCTGCTGCCATGAGGCTCAGCTGCTCCCTGGGCTTGTGTGCCTGCTCATCATGGATAACCTGTTTAGTCATGGGCTTCTGCCATCTCTGCCAGCCTCTGACTCTGTTGATTTAAAATCTGCAAGCAGCTCAGTTTTGCCTGGGTTTTGGCTGGGCCAGCATCCCCATTGTCAGCACATGCAAGCATCCCTGCAAGGTAGAGCCTGGGACACACAGCCTGACTCTGGCATATTGCTAAATCTGCCTCAAAGTCATCACCCTGCCTGAACGAAAGTCACCCTGACTTTGCTGTTTCTCACTTCTCTGTTCTGCTATGCAAACTAAGAGCAGCTGCATGACTTTGCTTCCCAGGATTGTCCCCAGTCTCTAGAAGGTACAATTCTAAAGCAGCCAGCTGAGATGAGAACAGAGTGGACAAGGAGATGGGCAGGTGGCTGAGAGCCTGGCCTCCAAGACAAACATGCAGAGCATCAAAAACATGAAGGTGTGAATTAGCTGTGCAGGGAAGTTAGGCAGGGTGGACAGGGCTTTTTAGATGAGACAGCAGAACTGTGAGTAAAAGAACCAATGCAGATTTTAAAAAATGGAGGTCCTGCTCACACAATGTCTTCACCAGCCCCCTGTACTTGGGGGTCTCCAATCTAATGCAGCCCTTTCAGGGGTGAGCAAGCCCTGGAGCTCCCACTGACCCTTTTTTTGGGCCATGCCAAGAGATGGCTTGCATTGCCATCTATCCTAGAAGCAGCCAGGCAGAGGAAGGTGGCACAGAAAGGGCACCAAGGAGCCTGTTTCACTCTGCTCAAACCCTCTCACTCCATTCTAGTGGCTTTGGCTCCTGCTCCTTTCCTGCTGCAGCTCCACTGCAAGGAATGGGGACCTTCCCTTGGGGAATGGGGAGAAGAGGAAGGGAGTCAGCTGCATGTGATGAGGGGAGCAGCAGGCACACGACTTGCTGAGCACATCTTAGCTCAAAAATTGCCAAGAATACAATTTTTCAGTACATAATTGCCAGTTTTGTTAAGGCTGTGAAAGGGCTTGTGTTTTCATGTGGAAATCAAAAGCTGAAATGTTGTGCAGTGCTGAAAAAAAAAAATATAGCTTAATTTGTGGTTTGCATAATAATATATCATGGGTTTATGATGCAATTCTGTTGGCTTCCTGAGAGATTGGGTAACCAGGATGAAAACATTTGGTCCGTTGGCATCCTGCTTTGCTCACTCAAAACCTCTTTCCTCAGAAAGTCCCAAGAGTACTTCATGAGCATTTTGGAGACCGTGGAAAGCTGAAAACAAGCTTGCAACACAGCGATCCTCAAAATTTGTTAAGAAATAAAAGTCTTCTTGAGACACACTCAAGATGTCTGTGCTTGATTCAAAGCTGATGTGAGCATCAGGACTTCAGGCAGACCTAGGAGGAAAGGGCAGGTAAAGAGGGCAGGGTGCTGCAGCTGAAGGTGTGAGGCACCAGTGGGCAATGGGCTTGTTTTATTTGGCTGCTGCCAGGTCTGAGTAGAAGAATGACTGTGGCAAGTCTGGGATGAGGTGTGGCTGATACACATCTTCTCTCCTACCAGTGCTGTGGTGGGCTACTGCCCAACTCTCCGCTGCCTCCCTTAAGAATATTGGGGAGGTGTCAGTCCTCTTCGCTCCAAATCCTCAAGGTGTGAGGGAAACTTTTGCCACGAAGGCATTAGCAATGTGCTCCCCTGGCTCCAGATTCACAGCCAGCATGTGGAGCTCTCTCCTATCCCAGCACACAGGCCTCCCCACCGGTGTGCACAGAGCGAGCTGAGATCTGTCACTTCAGGGGCCTCCTAGTCCTCACATCAGCTGCAAAAGCCAGCGAAAGGAAAGCAAGGCGCCAAGACTCGGCTATGCCCCGGCGGCTCCTCCTCGCCCTCCCGCCGCAGGGAGGGATCCCTGCGAAGCAACCTGTGGCTCCATCTAGTGCCCAAGTCGGCTCTGCACCCACTGCTGGGCAGATTGGCCAAATCAGAGCCCCGGCAGCCGGGAAGGGCGGCCTGGCTGCAGGCGGCCTCCAGGGAGCCCGTCCCTGCTCGTGGGCAAACAGGTACAGGAGGACAGTGCTGCAATGGCATCCAGAGGAAAAATCCCCGGGGGCAGGAAGTACTCCAAGCCGTTGTTCAAGGAAATCATCAAATTGCTGTCTGATGGCAGGGGACCGGTCACCATCCCTTGGAGAGAGAAATGTCTTTGGCACGTGAGATGATGCCCTTGGCATTTCATCCACCCCAAGCGCCAGACTCATGGCTGGGGAAGGCTCTTCTCGGGGATATCTGTCCTGGAACTTGTCCCTGAGGAGTGCTGGGAATGGCCTGTCTCAGACTCAGCTCTCCTCATTCTGCCAGGCTTCCCAGTTAGGAATATATGGGAGGTGAGGAAGCTTCCAGCTGTGGTGTAGGTGTGGCAGTGGATCCAAAAGCTCTGACCCTGCAGAGAGATCAAGCTCCCTCCTTCTCCCATCCAGGCCGCAAGAGGGAATCATAAATCCCCGTGCCGAGGACACATTCAGAGGTGCAGGTGAGCGAGACCGCCCAGGACCCTGAGAATGGGTGAGCACAGCCCCTCTGCAGCAGCTGTCCGAGCAGGGGCCATGAGCGGGAAAAGCCAACAACGCAGCCCCTGGTGTATTCCACGGGACCCAGGCACCCTGGTGCTCGGGTGGCCTGCAGCTCCCGGCTGCCAGTGCCACAGCGGTGCCAGCCGGCCCGGGGTCCTGGCAGGGAGCTGCGCCCGCCACTCCGGCAAGCTGCGCCCCGTCACGTCCCCCGCTCCGACAAAGCGCTGAGTCACCTCAGCTGTCCCCCCCGGCCGGCTCCTCCTTCCCAGCGGGACCGGCCGGGCAGCTGACTCGGCGGGAAGCCAGCGGCACGCGGCGCCGGGCGCTGCCCCGGGGCTGCAGCCGTGCCCCGTTGCGGTGCGCTGTCAGCACCGGCGGGACAGGCCGCTGCCACCGCACCCGCACCTTGGCGCTGTCCGGGTCCCAGGCGCGGCCCTGGGAGCGGAAGAGCAGGCGGGGGACGGAGACCGGGATGAGGACGGACCGAAGCTGAGGGGCGCCCGACCGGTGGAGCTGCCGCGAGCCCGGCCCACACGCGCCTCCCATTACGTCACCCGGCGAACGGCGAGGGCGTGACGTCAGGGGCCGTGGTTGGCTGCGGCCGCCGCCCATCACGCAGCGGAGCCGCCTCCAGGCCCGCGGTGGCCCGGGCGCGGGGGACGCGCGACACCGGCCGCGGGCGGCCCGGGCGGGCGGGGAGGGCTCTGCGGCGGCGCTCAGGTGGGCACCGGGGCGGGACGGGGGGAGCGGGGCGCAAGGGTCCACCGGGGAGAGGCGGCCCGTGCTGCACGAGGGGAGCGGGGCCGGTGCTGTCCCTTGCCGTGCTGCCACCACCGCCCCTCCCGGTGCCCCAGATCCGCTGGCCGCAGCCCAGGGCCGCCCGCCGGTGGCGGCGGGGCGGGGTGCGGAAACTTCCAGCAGCAGCGGGTGGCCCCGGGAGCGCCGTGTTTACGGCCGGGCTGGGGGGCGGTCCCAGTGCCGCGGTGGTGCCGGTGCCAGCGCCAGCACCGCCCTCCCGTCAGCTGGGACTCACGGGCCGGGGGCGAGTACCGGGGGCGGGACGGTACCGCGGGGGGTCGCGGGGGGCTGCAACGGCTGCATTCTGCTCCTGTCCCCTACCCGGAGCGGGCCGACCGATGGAAGTGTCCCGGCGTGCCCGGGAACGGTCCCCGCTGAGCCCTTAATCCGCTCCAGCCGCTAAGCACCTTAGCGGGCTGCGCCCTCCCGCTCCCCTCCCGCCCCGCCACTGAGCCCCGGGGGAAGCGGGCACGGAGCGGCGCTGGCAGCGGGGACCCCTTCCCCCTGCCTGGGCACGCTGGGGTGTCGCCGGCGGGACGGCGGAGCGTCAGCAGCAAAGGGTCCCCGACTGGGGCTGTCGGTGCTCCCAGGTGGCCGAGGAGTGGGCAGGGTGCTGGGGAGCTGGGCATGGCATGACACTGAGTTGCTCTCGGGAGGCAGTGGGGTGACCGGGGCGCTAGAGAGGGTAAGCAGCCTGCCCTTGCTGTTCCACACCCAGCACTACCAGGCTGTGCCTGTGGGCTCCTGACTTTGCCTTCTCCCCCTGCAGTGACCCCGTGGGACAGCTCACGTCATGGTCGACTACTACGAAGCGCTGGGGGTGGGCCGCAATGCCACCGCTGAGGACATCAAGAAAGCGTAAGTGTATGGCAGCGTGCCTCCGCCTGTGGGCCAGAGTCCCCTGAGCCACCCCCACCTGGTGCCAGTGAGGCAGGGGCTCCCTTCGGGGCGGTGGGGACAGGGCCCAGCTCCAGAGGTGACAATTCAGCCTTTGTTTCCTTTGTATGGATGCCAGAGAAGGGTTGGGCTTTGCTGCCATACAAAGGCATCTTTTGGTGGGGTTTGGTTCCTCTCTCCCTACTGTCAGCCTGGGGCTAGAGGCAAGTTTCAGTGGTGTTTGGGGGCTCCCCTCCCTCCCTCTCTCTCTCTGCCAGAGGGTGCAGGGATGGCAGATAATTGGGGCACAGGGACTCTGCTGGCATCAAAGTCAGGGGACCGGAGGTCACTGAATGAAGAGCAGCATGTCCTCTTTTAGGGATGTGGGCACGTGGGTGCTGTGCTTCAGGTACTACTGGGGAGCTAACAGAGCCTCCTGAGTGTCTGCAACTCCTGGTGCCCTGCCCAGGTGCTGCTGCTCTCATTGGGGTGAGGCATCACCCGAGGGGAATGCCAGCAGATTGCTGACTTGCCAACAGGTGGCAGAGGTCCCCATGGGGGTCTTCCCAAGAAGGAGTGGGAGAAGCTGAGAGGCATGGGTTAACCCTAGCTAGCTGCAGTGGAGAGGAGAGAGCTGCTGGTGATCTTCTGGCTCCAGGGGGCCCCTAGCAACCCCTGGTCCATGCACACTCACAGTGGAGCCCATGAAGGCTCCAGAACAAACCTGTGAGCATTGTCCAGAGCTGTCGATGAGGACAGCTGAGGTGGGCACACATTGCTCTGCTGTGGTTGTGCTGCAGTTCTGGGGTAATTTCTGGTTTGTTTGTTTGTTTAGTCTGTGTCTGTTGGTGTGTGTATGCATAAATATGTATATATATATATATATATATATATATATATGTGTGTGTGTGTGTGTGTATATATTCAAATATGAAAACACATACTGTTGGAAGGAAGAACTAGTCCAGGAGCTCCTGTTCAGTGCCTGAGGCTGTGGGATGCTGGGTGAAGCAGCTTGGGGTGCCCCTGCCCACAGGCTAGGAGGTGCATGCTCAGGTGGGGGTTGCTGGCCCAAGAGGCCAAGGGCTGCTGCATGCCCATCACTGCCCCTGTGTGCAGGTACAGGAAGGCTGCACTGAAATGGCACCCGGATAAAAACCCAGACAACAAGGAGTATGCTGAGCAGAGGTTCAAGGAGATCGCCGAGGCGTACGAAGTGCTCTCGGACAGTAAGAGGCCACAGTGATGTCTTGTGTGTGTGTGTGTGTGTGTGTCCACCCTTGGGACTGTTCACATTGGCATGTTCTGCTTCTGGGCTCACCCAGGTTGCATCCCTGGCTGTCCCCAGGAGGCAGTGGGTCCCTAGAGCTTTACCACACAGCTTTTGGGGCTTGGTTACTTCCTTACGTATCCCAAAACAGCCCTTGGGAGAGACGCTGAGCTGTTGACATCCACAGTGGGCTCTCCCCAGTGGGCCTGAAGCTTTTACATTCTTGCCCAGTGGTCTTACTTGGGTTTGGGTGCAGTGCTGGGTTGGCAGGGGCTTGTGCCAACCACCTCCTCTTGTTCCCTTGCTGTTCTGCACCTCCCTTAGTTGGGAGAAGTGCCAGTGCTCCTGTCCCCACCTTTCAGCCAGCTTCCCTGCAGCCCCCTTTCTTCTTCCAGAGCAGAAGCGTGACATCTACGATCGCTATGGCAAGGATGGACTCATGGGAGCAGGTGAGTAGGACCGTGGGGGTTAGTGCAGCTCTGCATACATACCTGTCTGAAGACCCAGTGTGGGTCAGTGCCACCAGGGCTCCCCACCCTTCAGGGGAGATGTCACCCAGGGCTCCATTTAACACTGAGTGTCTTCTCTCCAGCAGGACCAGGCAGCTCCAGGGCCAGTGCTGGAGCCCCCGAATTCACGTTCACCTTCCGCAGCGCTCACGATGTCTTCCGGGAGTTCTTTGGTGGACGAGACCCCTTTGCTGAATTCTTTGGTGTGTGTGGGGCAGGGGAGGCTGGCTCTTGGGCATCTCTCTGTCTGTGGAGCAGCTGCTGAGCCTGGGGATAGAGCTCATGGCTGGCCTTGGCAGAGGGTCCCTGCATCAGTGCCCTGCTTCTGGTTCACCAAGCTGGTGGGGTAATGCTGATGGGAGGATCCCTGCCTTTCAGATGACATGATGCCCTTCTCTGACCTGCGAGGACCTGGCCCCCGGCACCATGGGGGAGGCCACTTCTTTTCCCCCTTCCCAGGATCCTCAGGTAGGAGATGCTGCCATTCCTCCTAGCAGGGGAGTCCTAGAGCACCATGTTCCCCTGTGCAGAGTCTATGCCCTGCCCTCCTGTTACCCACCCTGACACCAACCTTGTTGCTTCTTTCTCTAGATTTCTTTGCCTCATCCTTCAGCTCTGGTGCAGATGCAGGACTGGGCTTCCGCTCTGTTTCCACCTCCACCACCTTTGTTAACGGCAGGCGTATCACCACCAAGAGGTGAGGGCAGTGCCAGCCCACCTTGCTCCCACAGACTTCCCTCCATCAGCAGGCCTCTGACCATGCAACTTCCTGCCCTGGTGCAGTGGCTGCGTGGCCCTTGACCAGCCATCTGTTTGTTTGTCTGTCTGCAGGATTGTTGAGAACGGGCGGGAGCGGGTGGAAGTGGAGGAGGATGGGGAGCTGAAGTCGATCCACATTGATGGTGAGAAGGGGCACTGCAGACTGAATTGTTGAGATCTGCACCCTTTCCCTTTGGGGTGTCTGGGAGGTGCTGCATCCAGGCTTTGTTTTGGACTGAGCCTTCGTTGGTGCTGGTTTGGAGCTCTGCTCTGAAGGATTGGTGGGGTGGGTTGGAGGTGCCAGGGCCCCACTCCAGCTTTGGGGAACTGGAGTGGATGAGTCCCCCAGCCCTGCCCCTGTCCCCACAGGCGTTCCTGATGACATGGCACTGGGGCTGGAGCTGAGCCGGCGGGAGCACCAAGCCTTCCCCAGGCCACGGCCCCCCTCACCGCCAGCACCGGCCCCACACCAGACCTCGAGCTCCTCACCTGTCTGCCTCTACACGGATAGCGAGGATGAGGATGAGGACTTGCAGCTGGCCATGGCCTACAGCCTCTCTGAGATGGAAGCTGCGGGGCACCACCAAGCAGGTGGGCACAGCCCCAGCTCCCTGTCAGCACCGGGGGGCAGCCACAGCAGCCCGTCCTCCGCCCACAGAGCCCGTGGTGCCCGGGGGGGGCTGGAGCTGGAGCCACGGGGGGCCAGCAGTTCTGCTACAGTGGGGCACGAACCTGCCCCCAAAGTGAAGCTGTGGCACTGTCCCCTGCTCTGAGTGTGAGGCAGGGAGAGGAAAGCAGGGCTGGAGTCTGACTGCTTGGAACTCAGCTCCTGCCTCCCTTAGCAAGGGAGGGGGTCTCTTCTGCCCTGCCTCCTTGCTCAGGTGAGCGGATGGCTAGTGGCATCCCAGCATTGGAGGCTCCCAGACTTGGAGGTAGTGGCTTGAAGATGAGTCCCCTTGGTGGGGTCCCAGGAAGAGGGGCAGCTCCCTGCCCTGTCTGCTGGAACTGTGGGGGGCCCATGGGCAGGCATGGTCTGGCTGTGCCCACCCCTCTCTCCCTGCCAGCCCTGCAGGCGGGCAGGGGTCCAGCAGGTGCCTCCCTGGCTGCAGTCTGCCCCTGCCCAGGCTGCAGGGACTGCTGAGTTGAGCTCCCCTCCTTGCAAGGAGGGCTGTGCACATAGCCTCTGCTTGGTGCCTTGTGTTTTGTCTCTTCCCTCTGGATGCTGTTTCTCCTGCCTGTACTCCCTCCTCCTCTGTCTCCTTGCAGACTCTGCCTGGTTACTCCCTTCCGTATGCCTTGCACACTCTCCAGGGCACTGTCCCTCCTTGCTTCCCACAGCAGCAGTGACCCTCCATGCTGTTCACAAGTGTTTCTACCCTCTTCATTGCCCGTAGTTCTGCCTTGGCTGCTTTCCTCCTCTGCCTGGAACCTTCCTCCCTCCATCCCTGCTTCTCCCCAGCCCTTGGCCGAGGAGGATTTCACAGGTGCTGTTGTGTACCCCCCTCCGCTTGTCTCCCCAGGTGTGTTCTGAGGCTGCTGCGCCCGGGGACCGCGCACGCCCACTCGCCCACGAAGGTTCTCCCAGCCAGGACTCCGCTTTCTCCCTGCACGGCCACCCCCTGCCACCCCCTTCCCCAGCACCCTCTGGCTCCATGGGATGCGGTGAGGGGGGGCATGACAGGGCTTGTGGCCGAGCAATACCTGGGGCTGGGGGGAGAGGCCCTGGGCACCACAGGGTGGTGGAGAGGGTGGTGATGGGGGTTGCTGTAGATTAGGCTGCTGGCTGTATGCAGCGAGGGGCAGCATGGCTGGGCTCAGCCAGCAGGGCTGGGCTCTGCCCCCCTCCTCGCTGTAGCCCCCCCCTCTACCCCCCCTCTGCTAACAGCTGTCAATAAACCTGTTTGCAGTAGCTTCTGCCTGTGGGGACTTCCTGGGCTGGGGATGCAGCGTTCTCATCTTTGCCTGCAGGTGAGCTGTACTTGTATGGCAGTTGCAGAATGCAGGGATAGAGATGGATGAACGTCCTATTTCCTCCCTATGCCACCCCAATACACACAGTCAGAGGCCAGGCCTGGCTGCAGCTGCACGAACGTGACACAAGAACTTTATTCACATCAAGATACAAAATTATAGTTCTCTAGAAATTTTTCTTCTGCTTGAGTGACTAGGCAGGGAGCACACAAAGGGGACCTGGAGCAGGGCTGGGCCAGGCCCCCTTGCACCCCATGCTCCCCCCAACTGTGGAGGACCCCTGCCCCCACTTCTGCCCCCCACATGGGTACAGGAAGAGGGCTGACAAAGAACTGACAGGTTGGAGAGTCCCGCTGCCAGTTCCCGGCAGCACCACCTGGTGTCCCCCTCCACAGGGCTTAAAGGCCACCAAGCCCTGTCCCCTCTGAGGTGACAGTGGGTGTGATGGGGTTCCTGCACACAGAGGACCTGAGGTCAGTGTCCTTGGGGAAGTGGGAAGGGGCGCCTGGGGGCAAGGGGAGCAGAGCCAGAAGCACAGACACCATTTTACAGGGAGAGCAGCCCCAGAGGCCAGTGAGGAGAGTGCGAAGCACAGGGCAGGGAGCAGACAGAAGGGGAGGGAGGGCTCCTTGCCATCACTGCGGCAGTGCCTTCAGGATGGCATTCACTTCTTCGGCCACGGCCGTCAGTGCAAACTCAAACTGGTCCTGCAGGAGCACAGCAGGAGACATGAGGGTCCCTGCCACCTCAGCCCCAGGGGTTATGTATGCTTATGTGGAGGGAGAGGATCCCCACTTAGGGGCGTACCTTGGTCTGCACCATACCGGGCCGCTGATCTCTGATATGCTCCAGTGTAGCAGCTATGTCTATCTCCTTCACCCCTAGGGCAGAGGGAGAGAGGGGTGCTAGGAGGGGAGTTCACTGGCCAAGCTCACGGACGGGGCAGAAATGGTGCTTCCCTGTACCTACCTTTGGCCATTCGGTTGAGGACCATGTCGACAAGGATGTACGTCCCAGTCCTGCCTGCACCGTCACTGCAAAACACAGATGCTTGGTCCAGGGGAGCTGGTTCCATGGGACGGGTCCTGGGCAGCAGGTCCCCCAGCCTTCAGTCACCCCCAAATGCCCCTCCATCCCCTGCAGTACCTGCAGTGCACGATAATAGGGCAGGAGCGACCCCGGTAGCACTTGTTCACCTTCCTGCAAGGATAAGAGGGAACAGATCAGTGCCCTGCTGTGCCAGGGTCAAGGCTGTGCTAGGTGTCCCTTGCTGTGCTCAGTGGGGCAGGGCAGCAGCACACCATGATGTGGCCCTGGGGGTCCTGCTCATGGCTCCTCCTGCCTCCACAATGGTGCTGGACATGGGATGGGGACCACGAGTGGAAAGTGGCCGGGGCAGGGAAAGGAGTTGAGTTCCTCAGGTGCCCAGCCTGGGGAGGGGAGCAGTGGCAGGATCCCCAGGGAGCGGCTCTGGTCCGGTGGGGCGTGAAGCTGCAGGCCAGGCGCCGGTGGGGCTCCTGGCATGCTCCATGCAGCAGGCACGGCTGCCAACGATCACTTTTGTGACTATGCAACTGGAGCCAGATTACTAGCTGCAAATCACAAAAATGACGCCGGCAGCTGCGAGAGAGAGACAGAGACAGACAGAGAGAGAGAGAGAGAGCGTGAGCGGGACTGAGAGGAGGGCGACATGCTCAGAGACCCCCTCGCTGCCCTAGGCTGGGTCCCTTGCCCCACACAACCCAGGGACAGTGAGTAGCCTGTGCCTGCCAAGAGCCCACCACCATCAGGGACCTAAAGACCTGGGCAGGCAAGTCTCTTGGGGGCAGTCCCAGTCCCGCAGCCCTTGCTCTGGGCTAGCTGGGGATCCACCACTGGCTATAGGGCATTGGGAGCAATGGGTCCCAGCCAGTTTAGGGCTAGCTCTGGGGATTTCTTCTTGCACCCGTGGCTGGTGAAGGTGCCAGTCAATGCTGCCCTCCATGCCAGCTCAGGGGAAGAGCACTTTTCCCACCCTCACTGTAAAGGCTGGAGAGCCCTGGCAATGTCAGCCAGAGGTTTCTTGCTCACCAAACTCTGTTGAGCCTCATCCCAAGTTAGCCAAAACCTGTATTTTCTGCTCCCTCCCATCCACGGCAGTTCCTAGTCCCTGCACCTGGTCCATGCCATGG
Organism: Haemorhous mexicanus; assembly: GCF_027477595.1. Lineage (NCBI taxonomy): Eukaryota > Metazoa > Chordata > Aves > Passeriformes > Fringillidae > Haemorhous > Haemorhous mexicanus. The sequence goes on from NC_082348.1 coordinate 15,814,834, forward strand.
CCCCAACCCTCATCATTGTGGCAGCGATGTCCTCACCTCGCCCATCAGTGGCCTGCATTTGGGATCACCGCCGGCTCCCCAAGGGCTGGCACAGTGCCAGGTGGATGCTCACCTGCGGAAGTCAAGGAGGGGCCGGGTGGTGGTGGGGATGCCCTCGGCAGGCCAGCTGAGGAAGTGGAACTGCGTCAGGGTGCGGGTCTCCTGCGACTGCACGTTTTTCAGGTAGAAGCTGCGCACCAGGAAATCCTCGCACCAGATGTGCTCTGACACCAGGTTCACCTGCCCAAGCGAGGCAGACCGTGGGCATCAGTGCCAGGCAAGTGCTGCACTGATGCTCAGGGGGACAGAGGCTGGAGGATGCTCCATGCCCCAGGCCACCTGTCACACTTGCCTCATAAATGTGGTAAAGGGAGGAGCCTTCGTCTGGCCAGTAGCGGTCACACTGCTTGACACTGTCCTCAGCCAGGGGGCTCAGCATGACAATGACAGTGCAGCCATGTTCCCACACCATCTGTGGGCAAGGCAAGGAGGGTTTCACTGCTGGGGGACAGCCCAGGCGGGAGGGCAGTAAAGCCCCTGTGACCCATTTTGTGGGCAGCACACAAAGGGACCCCAATGTGCTGGCACAGCTGCATGACACTCACCTGCCAGAAGTCAGCAATAGTGTGGGACAGTGGCCCCTGCGTGGCAATGTACGCTGGCATCCGTGGATCATGCTCAATCTGGAGCAGGAAAGAGGGTATCAAACTTCACACTCTTTGGCCAGGGGTTAGTTACACTTGAAGGAGTAGGGGGCTACTCCACGGGTGATAGGAAGGTTGGGAAGGGAGAGTCAGGTGCCCCAGCCAGGATGAAAATGGGATTTAATAATTGTTTGAGCAATGGGGCAGGCACAAATCTCACATCCGTAGACTTGAGGGAATGTAACTTCAATCCAGCTCTATCCCAGACTGAAAACCTCACCTGGGTGGGGCACATCAAGAAGCAGGGTGGCAGGGCAGGAGCCCCCAGTGATCACTCACGATTGGACTGGCATTGATGAAGTCACTGCGGGATGGGTTGCTCTCGGCTTTCAGCTTGATCCGCACGTGATCATCTGAGGGAACAGGCCAGGAGACTTGTTGAGTGGCTAGAGGAGCTGCAGGCACGGTAATACTGCAACCAGCCGTGGCCCTGAGCATCCCCATGCCCCATGCCCTGCTCTAGCAGGACAGCTGGTCCCTGGGGCTGATCCCTGGGGCAGGGTGGCTGGGATGCTCACAGGGCACATAGTCGGGGTTGCGGTTCTTCTTCAGGTTGGCTTCGCTCTGGGCAATGGAGCAGATGCTGGGCTCAGCTTGGTAGGCACAGAGTGCCTGCCACTCCTTGGCCAGCCGGTCCCGGTTGCGGAGGTGGTCCTCCATATAGGCCTGGGGCAGAGGGATGGAAGTCAGCCCAGCAGAAGAGGGGCAGATGGAGGGCTGGGGAGGGGGCTGGCACCCCTCCCTCCAGGCTGGCTCACCAGGATCATGTGTCCTGTGGAGATGTCCATGTTGGACTGGACAGGCTCCTCACACCAGGAGGGTGTGCTGCTGTGGGAGCTGGGGCTGGGCTGCGGCGCGTCGCTGAACTGGGACGAGACACTGCTGACCCTCGAAGTCTCCGCTGGTGCTGCCGGTGTGTCAGCACGGCCAAAGAGAGACTTGGCGGCCATGTGCTGGCGGCACAGCTCCTGGGGAAGGCAGCAGGAGTCCTGTCCCTTGGCTACCGCGCCGCCACGGGGTGGCTCCACGCACCCCGAGCGATGCTGACACGTGGCAGCCATGCATCCCGCAGGGTCCCGCATCCCGCAGGGCCCTACCTGGTACTCGAAGGTGGTGTCAGCAGCACCCTCCGGGCCCAGGGCAGCCAGGCGCTCCTTCTCCCGCTGCTTGGCGTGGCGCCGGAGGCAGAGTGCCGCGGACACTGCGATGGCAAGGACCGCCACGCAGGCCAGGGCGATGAAGGTCAGCAGCACCGAGTGGAAGCCATCCCCAAAGCGGGACGGGCGTGAGTAGGCAGCAGCCTCATTCCGCTGGGGACCAAGCCAAGGGTTAGTTAGCATGGGGCTGGGGGGGACAGAGACCCTATTCTGCTGCACATTTGGGGTTGCTGGGGGTTAAAACAGAGCAAGGGCTCTTCCTTCCCTTCCTGAGGGTGCTGATTCTTCCAGCACACTCAGCTGGGGCAGAGCTGATGTCACTGGGGTGAGAAACAGTGCATCCACCTATATGTCACATGGGGAACTGCTATAAAGGTGTCCCTGGAGCTGGAGGAGCTTGGCCAAGTCCAGGTAGCAGTGACTACCTGCTTCCAGCACTGAGGGCTGCTGCCTGAGGCAAACCTAGCCCGGACTGCTCTTCTACAAGGCAGGCAGTAGCCCCTTAGAACTCTGGTTCCGTGACCTCCTTCTGGAGATCAACAAGGGCTGAATTCAGCCCAAGGAGTTAATGGTGTTGGATAGGCAACTGCAGCACTGGGTGTGCCACTCCCAGGGGACTTTCCCAACTGAGGCTGGCTGTCCCCTGCAGCCACTGCTCCACAACAGGACATTGAGGGAGGCAGGGTGGGCAATAGCACGGCCAGCACTGCCGGTACCATCCCAGCTGTAGCAGCTAGGGGACAAGTCCTCCCTGTTGCCCTCCTCAGTTAGGACACAGAGCAGCCCCTGACACCTTGCAGTTAGTGTCTCTAGGGCTCCTTCCCTGTGACTGTGGGAGACACCCCAATCCATGCCAGTCCCATGCTGGCACAGGATGTTGCTCAGGCCTTGCTGGACAAGACCCTCCTGTCAATGCCACAGCTGCCTAGGTCCAGCTAGGGCAGCATAGGGATACTGGGGCATCACCAATTCAAACATCTTGTGCCCAATGAGCTGCCAGAGCTCTGCATTACCTCATTGCCACAGCCTCCCATTGGCTATGAGCCTGATGAGGTTACCGAGGGAACACTGCACCATCATCAACTACATCATCATCATCTTCGTCATCGCCTGGGGATGTCCCCAGCCTGGGTGTCCCTGCTGCCACCCACCCCCCAGCACCCGACTGCCATCAGGGTGCAGCCCATCCTGCAGCCAGGGCACCCACCAGGCACAGCACCTCCCAGCTCCCTAGGGCAGGAGCAGCCCTGCAGCTGCTGGAGGTGTCAGCCGAGCCAGGGGGTACAGAAGGGATTTCTCTCCCAAGGCCTGCCCAGGCCCTGCTGTCTCCCCGCCTCCCTACATCCCTCTTCCTCAAATCTTGCACCAGTTCCACCAAGTCCAGAGCCAGGAGGGAATGAAGGAAAAGCACAAGCTGGTTAGAACTGGGAAGGTCAGTGCAGAAGGGGGCTTGCAAAGCTGCCTCAGCTTCCTCTGAGCTCCATCTTTGTCATCTCTCACATCTATCCATGTTCCTGCCACCTGCCTCATCAAAAGGCATTGCCATAGACACACTCTGCGTATTGCTGATAGAGACAGGCTCCCTCAGTGGCCAGTCCACCCCTTCTTCATGGCCTCCTCCAAAGTTCCCCCTTCCTCCCTTCCTCCCTGCTCACAACTACAGCCGCATGACAAGTGAGAAATGGGAACACTGGGCTGGGGATGTGCTACACCATTTTTCCTCCTCAGGCTGCAAACATGGGAGCCAGGCTTGGTCCCTATCTCCAATCCCTGTTCCCCACCCCAGGAGACTGTTCCTGTCGTTCCTCAGAGGAGCATGAGGAGGGGTAACCCCCCTCCAAACAGATGGCTCCTGTTACATCTCTGCCTCCAGCTGCTTTGCCATTCTCTGGGGACATGATGGCTTTTTGCCTGCCTAGCTATGGTTTGTGGGGTGCCCTGGGAACAGCCCAGTGTTCAAGTGCCCAGGCCACAACTGAGATGGGTGTGCAGGCTGGAGGGAGGCAAGGGTGAGAATGAGCCTTGAGGGATACAGCCTGCAGCCCCCTGGTCTTGGGGGGAAGAAAAGCCTCTGGGAATCCCTCTCAAACCACCTTAAAACACTTTTTTTTTTTTTGAAAGGAGTTGAGAGCCCTGGGCAGGATCGTGCTGGCAGGCAGTGGAGGGGGATGATGGACAGACAGAACTGGAGCAGTCTCCAACAGGAGTACTCTGACACAGGAGTGGAGTCTATCTCCAACACAGCAACCACTGCCAAACACTGCCCAGTCTCCTTACTCTCCAGCTGCCCCACAGACCTGCAGGGACAGCTCATTCACAAAGGCCCTTGTACCCCAGGGCTGGGGGCTCCTGGCTTGTACCCAGTGGCAGCATCCCCACTCCCCTACCCTTGCCCCCCCAGCCCCAAGGGATGGAATCCTTGTTCACTCCTACCTCTCCCACTCCTGTTTGCACAATCTTCAGGCCCAGCTCGTGCTCCAGCTCTCCCTTCACTTGCTCTGTGGACAGGGAGATGGTCAGAGGCATGCTTCCCCTCCATAAAAAAGCCCCCCGAAACAGAGCCAGGGATAGTTCTGACAGCTGCCCACTGCAGCTCCCCACTGCAGCCAAAGGCAGGGGCATGTACAGCAGGAGCCCTCTCTCCCTGGTCCCTGGGAAGGGCACCCCACAACCGGGAGGGGAAGAGAGGAACAAGATCAGGGGGCGCTGCCCAACTCACCAGTCTGGCTGGCCACATCTGCCAGGGAAAAGTTCTGCGGGTTCTGTCGGATGCGGAAGGTAAGTGCAGGACCCACGACACTGCCAGGGATGGGAGGGGACACAGTGTGAGAGCTGGAAATGCAGACCCCCTACCCACCCTCACCAGAGCCCAGTCCCTCCTGTCCCCATGGCACCAGTACCCTCACCTGATGTTGATGAAGCTGGCGGTGGAGAGGTGGAGGTGCTTGGCTAGGAGTTCCAGCAGCTGCACGCCAGCAGCCAGCCCCAGGGGTCTGTGGGGACAGTGTCAGGGTGAGGAGGGGTGGCAGGGGTGAGAGGACAGCCCGGTGCTCCCCACAGTCAGGGAACAGGGACAGGCAGGCTCAGGGAGTCCCAAGCACACAGCAAGAGCAAGTGTCAGGTTGGGCAGGAGGTGATAGTATGGCCATGTGTGGTGGTGGGGGTGAGCTGACCCCCTTTGCACACGAGTGTGCATAGAGACATTCGTGCACACACACTCCCAGCCTTCCATCCTGCAACAGCGAGCTCTGGCCTTGGTGTGGGCTGGGAAAGGAAGCCTTTGGGGTGGAACAAGGGTTGTGGGTAGACAATGGATCAGTGGGAGCTGACCCCATAGAAACCCGACCCTACCAAAGACCCAACAGGTTCAGTCAAGCATGTGAAGCTGTGACAGCTGCTGGTGGGGAGATACAGACCCTTGACACATGCAGACCCCCTTGCATGACCCCAGCTCTCACTTCTGGTCTGTGACAATGTAGCCATACTCGTCTAGTGGCCGCATGCCCTGGTGTGCCCCACTGTCCTTCATCTCTGTGTAGCTCTTCTTCTCCACCACAATGTGCTTTCCAGGGCTGAGGGCATCCCCACTGTGTCCCTGCTGTGGCTCAGTCCGGGGAGCTGGTGAGGATGCTACCCTGCCCTTCATTCCATTCCCTGGGGAGCTGCTGGCTGGGATTTTGGGGGGTGGCACTGTGGAAGAAGGGGGCACTGGCTCCTCTCCATGCTGCATGTCCCCCTCCATCACCTGAAGGGAGAAAAAGGGAGAAGCTGGAATCTCTGAGGAGAGCCTTGGGGAAATGTCTCCTCCCTCTCATCCCACCTGTGCCATGGCACCTCCTCCAGCATCACCCTGCTGCAAACCCACCCGTTTCACTGTGGGCACTTCAGGGCCAGTAATACCTGGAAAGAGAGAGACAGAGGTCCTGCAGCACCACCCCGAAAGGTAACACTCCCTGCCCTGAAACAGGGCATGCTAGCATCTGCTGCTGCCAGTCCCTGCTTGTCCCATCCCTGCACCCAGCTCACCAGAGCTCTGGAGCAGCTGGAGGAGGGTGGATAGGCTGCTTATCTGTTGGGGACTCAGTTCTGGCAGCCCCAGGCCATAGCTGGCCAGCAGAGAAGCCAATCTCTTCAGGGCAGCATCTGCAAGAGGATGTAGCATCAGGTTGGATGCTCTGCATTTGCAGGGAGACCAGGGGCCAGGGATGAAGCAGATGGAGCAGGTGGGGTTGCGGGTATATTCTGCCCATGGGCATAAACCCAAAGAGGAGGGAAAGTGTGAGCCACGAGGAACTCGTGGCTGTGGGCACAGGACAGGGACAAGGGTTGGTGCCTGGCTGGAGAACAAGGTACCCGTCTGTGCAGAGGGTGGCTGGGCAGCCAGGGGTGCTTGCTGCTCCCTCTCCTCTATGTTTCTGTAGTCACTGGGGAGCCGCAAGCTGTGCTGGAGCCTGGTGCTGGCAGGGTCCGGGCGGCCAGCTTTCTCTCTGGGCAGGGAAAGCATGCCCAAGTCCTGGAAAAGATGCCCCCCATCCACTCCTGGCTGCCCGCCATAGGAGGGCACAGGGCCAGCCCCAAAAAGGGTTTGGGCAGGGACCCGGCCCAGCAGCGAGGAGGTCTCAGAGCTCTGCCTGGCTGAGGCGCTGGGATGCTGGTGAGCACCATCCTGATAGCCGAACTGCAACCAAAACACATGTCAAACCCCACAGGTCCCCTGTCACCCCATGGTGAAGGCAGGGGGTACGCCAGCACCAGCAGGAAAGTGCTGGGAGTGCAGCAGCTCCCTGCCAATCCCTACTTTTCTGCCCAGGAGAAGGTGCTCACCCCCCAGCTCACCTTGTGGTAGGAGTAGGGATTGAGCAGAGCCTCCTCGTAGGCCAGCTGGGGTGGGGAGGGCAGCAGGACGTGCTCCAGGTACCGCTGCACCAGAGGGGAAAGCAGCAATGGTGGGGGCTGCTCCAAATGCTGAGCTGCTGGCAGGCCAGGGTCGGGGGCTAGTGGGGCTCGCCGGGGCTCGCTGCGGAGAGGCAGGAACCTCGAAGGCAAACAGCGCTGGGGTAACTCACCTGGGGAAAGGGGGAGGTCCCTCCCCTAAATCCCATTTGAGGGACAAAGCCCTTGCTGCTCCATTGAGCTCTGCCGGCGCTGTCCTACCTGTCCCTGGCCACCGGCTCCAGTGAGGGCGGCAGGCGGAGGCGGGGGATGCGCTCCATCTCCTGAGAGATCACGTACTGGGTGATGCCATCCTGCCACGAAAGCCCTGCCATGGGAAGAGGCTGTGAGACATGGAGACAGCATGGGAACTGTGGTGTGAGTGCATGGGATGCCGTCCTGGTATTCTGACCCTGTGTCCCATGGCCTGGTTTGACCCCACTCCTCCTCAGCCCACCCTGGGCCAGCAGGACCACAGACAGCTCTAGAGCCACTAGGCAATTCTACCTGACATCCCCTCCCTGCAGGGTCGCAGGGACGCCTCCCATGCTCTCCCGCTCACCTTGTGCCATGAGATGCCGCAAGACATCCTGCAGACGCTGGAGCACAGGAGATGTGACCTGAAAGTAGGGTCTGTCCTGCACGGAGCCCACCTGGCATTGCCCAAACAGCCCATCTGCCAGAGAAGGAAGAGAGTGGGACCGGATGAACAAACACCCCGATGTGAGGCTCTCCAGGCACAGCCCCAGCTTTCTCCTGCCATGCCTCCTTGCACTGCACCCTAGGTTCCCCTGCAAGGCATCCCTGTATCCTTCACACACACTTGGGAAGGGAGAGGGGATCCCTGCACCCCTGCTAGCCACTTACCCTGCACACACACTTCCTGTGGGGAGCACAGCCTTCGGTCAAACAGGCAGCCTGGGACAGACAGACAGACCAGTCAGCACAGCATTCAAGGGGGACTCCAATGGAATCTGCTCATCACCAGCTGTTTGGGGGATCCCTACGCTCCAGAAAAGCAGCACAGGGATGCAATGTGGTGATGGTGGGAGGGGACACAGCTTTGTAGCCCGAGGCAGAGGCTCGGTGCCAGTCTTTTCTGCCCCTCAGAGACAAGATGAGGGCTGTGTAGAAAGTATGCCCTTGGCTCTGGAGAGTGGGGAAGGCCTAGAGTTTTTTGGGGTGCTGGCAGTTAGGAAGGTAAGACTGAGGCAGCAGAGACCTGCAAAACCACATCTGCTGCCCTCCTACATGTGGTACTACGAGGCAGGGATGCAACCCAGTGACACAGGAATCCACTCTCCTAGCGAGGCGGACCCCAAAGCATGGATGTAGTGGTGTTGGGGGTGTGGGGTGTGTACCTCTCCAATCCCTTCGGGGGGCAGTACTTGGGCAGGGGGCGGCTTCCCCCTTCCTCTCCCCCCCCGTTTCGGTCCAAGACCGTCAGCAGCGAGACGGCAGCAGGCGATGACTCAGCCCCGGATGGCAAGGAAGGAACGAGAAAACAACCGGGGGGAGGGGAGGGAGGGGCCCGTCAAGCCCGCCGCGGGGGAAGGGGGCTAGTGGGGATGAGGGTCCTCGAAACCCCGGCACCCCCGGGCCGCCGTCCCCAGGGGCGGAGGCCCCGCAGGTACGGGGCACAGGACCCCACTGCCGGGGGAGACCCCAGGGACGGCGGCAGCGGGGGCCGGGCCGGGGCGGCAAGGCCGGCGCTGTCCGCGGTGCTGAAGCGGCGCAGCGTTCTCCCGCCGAGACGCCGCGCTCCGCCGGGAGGGGCGGTGGCCCCAGATCTGGGAGGCTCCCCCGGCCAGGACGGTGCTCGGCCGCAGCCGCACCGGCACCATTCCCTGCTTGCTCCCGGGGGTAGCAGGCCCCCGCGGTCCAGCCGGATCCATCCCGGCACTCCCGGGCCGCTCGAGGACGAGGGGCGCAGCAGCCTCCGGCGCCCGGTAGTGAGTCAGCGGAGCCGGGGCCGTGCCGTGCCGGTGGGCTGCAGCCCTGCTATCGACAGTGACACTCGGGTCCCCGAGAGCCCCAAGCACGGACCACACGGACCGACCTGGGGAAGAGCGGGTGCAACGGCCCGGGCGGGCCGCACTTACAGGCGGAGGGCGGCTAAAGGGCGGCGTGATCTAGGGAGCAAGCCACGCTCAGGGCCGCTGGCCCGGGCTCCCCATCCCTGCGGCAGCACCAGCCACCGGTTTGCCCCGGGTATGAGCAATAACCGTTCTGCTCCCATCCCGTAGCTGCTGGCTCTCGGGCCCGGCGGGGCGGCACCTCTACAGCCGGCGGGGTGCCCCGAGTTTAGCACACCCACCGGCCCGACAGTCCAGGGAGAGGGGGGCCCCCGGTGCCAATGGCGCACCCGCGGTGCCGGTCCCGGGCCGCCCAGTCCCGCTATCCGCCAGGGGCCGGACTCGCCGCTGCACTCCGTCACAGCACGCTACAGCGGCGACGACTGCCCCGGCCGCGGAGTCCCGTGCCCCGCCACTCCCCGGCAATCTCCTTCCGGCCCTCGCGCAGCCCGGGGCAAAGCCTCCCTGCCCGGGGTCGCGATCTCACCGTGTGCGGCGGTGGCGGCGGCAGCGCCGTCACGCAGCTGCCCGCGGCCGGCCAGGAGGAGGAGGCAGAGGAGCGCCCGGAGGAGCCGCCGCCCCATGCTCCGCTCACGGCCGCACCATGGCGCACCCGCCGGCCGCGCCCCCGCCGCCGCCGCCAACCCGCGCCCCGCCGCGCCGCGCGCTCCGCCCGCCGCCGCAGCCCCGCCAATGGCGCTCTGCGCGCTGCCGCGGCGCCCCGCCCCTCCGCGCCGCCGCCAATCAGGGACCCTCGCGGCTGCCCTCAGCGCCGCGCTCACGCCCCGCGCTGTCCAGCGGGGCCAATCACGCCTCGCTCCGGGGAGAGGCGGTGGAGCGCCCCGCCAATCGCTGCGTCCCCGGGGGCGAGTCACGCCCCCCCGGGGGTGTGCCACAGCGCCAGCAGTGCACCCGCCAATCAGCGCCCGCCCCTTCCCAGCCCTGCGGCCGCACTGGCTCCCACATGGGACACGCCCCTGAGAGCCGCCCAATGAGCGGCGAGCACGGAGCCGCACCCTCGTACCCCGCCCGGCGGCACCGCCCGGGCATTGGCCGCGGGCGGAAGACAGCCCCCGGGCCGGGCAGGGACCCCCTGTTCCGGCCTCGGCGAGCAGCTTCAGGTCTGGTGCCGGCAGATCCCTGCGCACACGGCAGGCTCGTTCCTGGGGAAACGGATGGCCCCAGCGCTGCACGAGACTGGGACATCTTCCCGCCAGCTCTCCCTGAGCAAAAGCCGAGCCCTGTTCGGCCCCTTAGCTGGGAGCCCCAGCATCGCTCGACAAGGGACTGTGGATGGGTGAATAGGTCCCGCTCACGCTTCCAGGGGAGAGTACAGGTGGGAGCCATGGGAGTCCCCAGGGGGAGCCATGTACGTCAGCCCCAGCCAAAGTCATGGACCACTCGCTGGTGAGACAGAAATGCTTTAATGGCCTCAGGACTAAATCCACTGCTACTCCCTCCCCACCATGTTCAGTCAACCACCAGGCTGCTGCTGACCGTCGGCAGGAGCTCGAAGAAGCCCTGGAAGAAGAGAGGCTGTCAGGGTGGGCTGAGCAAGGCGGTGCGGGGTGGGGGGACAGGCAGTGGGGGAAGGCAGCAGCTCCCTGTCACAGCGTCATAGTAGGCAGCTACTTGCAGAGAGCAGGACCACGTCGCCATAGTAACCCATCGCTGACTCAAGGCTAGCACTGGTTGCCATAGGAACTACATAGGAATGGCAGTCACTGGGGAAGGCTGGGATGAGAGGGGGCACCTCCGGAAGCAGCCAGTACCTGAGCTGCTCCAGAGAGCTAGGGAGCTCTGTGGGACGGCTGGGTTCAGCCCCAGAGCAGAGACTGGACAGAGACATGGGGATGTGGGAGATGTAGAGGAGCAGGGAGTGAGCTTTAGCACAGGATGGGGGACACAGGGCTCACCTTGAAGAGGGTGATGCTCTGAAGCACCCCCGAGGTGCAGCACATCTCCCGGATGGAATGCATGGCCAGCTGTGGGCAGCCAATGTCCAGCACACGCAGCCCCAGGCGGGAGGCCAGGATGGGGCCGATGGTGGTGCCGCAGGGTGTGTCATTGCGCACCATGAACTCCTGCATGGGGGCAAGACCTCAGCAGCTCTACATGCTACCCCACGGCCTCCCACATGGCCCTCAGCCCAGAAGGGAGGTGACCTGGGGCAGGGAAGCAGCACTGACCCATGCTAGGTTTCAAAGAACACTACAGAGATAGGACACACTCAGGCCAAGCTCCATTCTGTTCACCAGCCTGCTCCCTGAGGCAGTCCTGGAGCTGGAGCTCCAGAGCAACAGGCAGAACAGAGACCCCAGTGGGGTCAGACATGGTAACAGGGGTGGGAGCTTTGGCAGAGGTTCCCTCTGATGAACCCAGCTGCAGCCCAAACTCCTGATGTTCAAGGAGGGCTCACCCAGCCCTGCTCACCTGCAGAGGGACACCCACGCGGGCAGCAATGTCCCGGATTACAGCTTCAGTGACAGCTGTGGAGGCGTAGCGCTGGTTGCTGTTCACTTTGATGACAGGGCCCTGCACAAAGGAAGGCACCGCAGGCCCGTGATGGGACCCAGGAATAGTCAGTGACCCTGGAAACACCCATGCCCAGGCAATGCCGTACCACCCCAACATATCATCCATTCTCCCTTTCCTGGGTGAGCCCATGGGGATGGGGACAGTGTTTCCATGGGGACAGCCCCAGCTCAGAGCTGGGAGGAGCTCTATGGACAAGACTGGGATCCCAATGATTAACATCACACATGCGGCATAGTCAAATGCCATTGCAGGATAAATGCTTTCCATTTGCATGCTGGGCTGCAGCGCTGCAGGACAGACAGACAGCAACCATCCTAGACCCAAGCAGAGGGTTGCCCTCACCTTGTGGAAGGCTGGACGATGATTCTCCTCATGCTTGTCCCTGCAAAAGAGAACTAAGAGTTTCACACTATAGCCCTCCCACTCTGCTGCAACAAGGACTGTCCTGTCTGTACTACCTGGGGAGTGATGGGGATACATCCCACAGGTGGCAGGGCAGGCTGTCAGGCCTGTGGCATGGCTCAGACTACTCACACATAATTGGGGTGCACAGCGTGGGCCATATCAGCACTGATCATGTAGGACTTGGCCACTGCCTCCTCGAAGGCTGTCAGGTTGTGTGGTGATGCAGAGATCCGGCGTAGCACCAGCTCCGTTAGCAAGGACTCTGCACCTTGTGCACTCTCTGACCCTACCTGCCAAGGATCACCATCAGCACAAGCCCGCAGCACCACAGGGGCCAGAGGAGTGACAAGGGTGCTCCCTAAGGCCAGCAAAGCAGCTTCCTGCCACACCAGTGCTTCCCACTCCTGCCTGGGCCATGCTCCACATAGCTGTAAGCAAATCCCTGCTTCCTTCACTGGGGTGTGGGATCTCTCTCCTGCTAGGATGCTCTCTCCAATGCTAAGCACTGATGGGGAAGAGCAGAGAACATCGAGCACCTTCTGGTGCCAGCCACCCCACGGCTGTGCCCTTCGCTCACCTCCTCGTTGTCATAGAGCGCGATGAGACGCACATTGGGCTCCTGGGAGAGGGACGAGGGTGCTGCACATGAGTCAATCAAGGCCTGCAGGATTAGGAGGGAATGGACACCAGCATGAGTGCCACTGCATCCTGGGAATCTCAGGACTGAGCCATCAGGAAATACCCCAGGAGAGCCCAAAGCATGAGGAAGAGGCTGTGGGCACACACATTGCCCAGTGACAGCAACAGTAACCCTTGGGAACTGCTGGGAATCCCACACACCTAGCAAAGGGGGCAGCCAACCCCAGGTCCTCCAACAATCTAGACACGTTTCATGAGAACACAACTCCCTGCAGAGCCTTTGGCCAGCCCAAAGCTGAGATGGGGTGCATGGGAGCCACGCTGCAGTCTCCAGGTTGTTTCCCCTCTCACCTGCAAGGCGCAGTAGCAGCTGTGCAGGTTGTCCAGACGTGGGGAGAAGATGAACTCATCGAAGGCACCACCCAGCGTCTGCAGAGAGCCAAGAGGAGTAGGGCACAAGTTCTGGGTCACCAAAAAGTACCTGCCACTGGGTTCCCATTTCAGTACCCTTATCTCTGCCCCTCAGGAGCAGCTCCCTCTAGTTCCATTCAGCTCCCAGCCCTGGCACGTCCCAGGCAAAGGACATGCAGCAGATAACACCTGTGTAGTGCCAGCCCATAGGCTGTGTGCAGAGGGAGGTTCCTGCCCTTACTCACCGCTGGCTGTGTATCTGCCAAGCATAGTTCCAGCTCCACAATCTGCTCTGGTTTCACCCCCAGCTGGGGGCAGATCAGGGAAAGCAGAACAGGGCTGTGCCGCTCTGCCTGGGAAGAAAGCAGAGCTGTGGGCAGGGCAGGCAGTGGATGGCAGGAGAAACTCCTGGCTTCCCTTTGCAAAGCTGTGCCTGACTCTGCTTATGTTGGCAGAGTCCCCTCTCCTTCTAACATCTCCCATGTTCAAGCCCCCACCTCACCCAGGACAGCTCTGTGGCCCTGTGCTAGCCCCACTCCCTGCCCTGCCTCCTCAGGGAGATGCACCCCTTCCACATTGGCTAGAGAGAGAAGAAGGGTGAGAAGAGAGAGATGGCTGAACAGATGTGCCATGTACAGAGCTGTGAGGCAGAGTGGAAGGTTACCAGCAGTCCACAGGGAGAAGGGGAACCTGGTGGCAGGTTCCTGAGGACTCAAAATCAAAGGTGACAAGTTTGAGGTCCTTGCAAGTGTCCCTGCTGATCCTTGGCACACAGCTCACCTGGGCTGCAGCACTGCAGGGTGTGGACTCCATAAGCACCTCCTTTTCCAGCTCCTCCTGCACTGCAGTGGCCAGAATGGGAACCCTGTGGGGGTCAGCAACATTAGCTCCCGGAGCTTTGCTCACCTCACCTGCTTGGGTCACACAATGCCAACCCTTCCTGGTGTGTTTGCCTTGCTCCTGCAGGGAATGACTGATATGCCAAATGGAGGAAGAATGCACATTTTAAACACAAATCTATTGTGCCACCTCAGGACAATCCAGTGTCCTTTCCCACATGCATGGAAGCATCTCCTGGAAGTACTCTATGGGGCTCAAAGCCACTGCAGATCTCCCCACTGCAATGAGTGGCTGCCAAAGGGAGAGCTAAGGCAGGGCTTTGCTCTAGCTGGGTCCCAGCCCTCCCAAGGGCTGACCAGGAGTCGGGGCTGAGCCAGGCCTTACAGGTGGTGCTCGGTGTTGGGCCCAAAGTTCTCATTGATGCTGCGCTGCAGATGGATGGCCAGGTGAGGAATGCGGAGGATGGGCCGCTCCACATGTACCAGGCGCTGCTCCAGGCGCCCCGTGGCTTGGTCCTGAAACACAAGGAGGACTTCTGGGGCCAGGCCTGCAGAGCTGAGAGGCTGCAGCAGGTCCCACTCTGTGTGGGGGTCAGTGCCAGAGACACACAGCTACCCGATCATGCATGCCCTAAATCAGACTCACCTTTATGATCACCCTCCCGGCCACGGTGAGGTCACGGTCGAACCAGGTGTTCCAGATGCCCCCTCCATAGGTTTCCACTCCGACTTGCACTATGCCCACCTGTCCCCGCTTAGAGCGACGCTTCACCTGGGCAATAGCAGAGGTGTCACTGCTGGCACCATGAAGCGCTGGGGAACGGGCAGCTGATGGGAACTGGGCAGCTCATGCCCAGAGCCTCATTGCTGATGCTGCCAGCACACAGTGCTGTGAGGGGCTTTGCAGGACTGGGGACACAGAGGAGACAGCAGAGGCAGAGCAATGCAGGGGCTGCTCTGGGTGACAGATTTGGGAGGTGTAGGGAGCCAGCAATGATGCCGCAGGGCACAGGGGTAGTCAGGATAGTTTTTGCTTGTGGCATGAAACTGGAGGACCCCAGAGAAAGACTCAGCACCCAGCCGAGTGACCTTACCCTGAGGCAGGGGCTGTCGGTGTGGGCTCCTAGCAGGCTGAAGCCATTCCCGGGCTGGAACTGGCCGCCGACGGCGAAGGCGATGAGGGTGGAGTAGTTCCTGGTGATGAAGTACTGGAGGCAGAGGGGTAGAGGTGAGATGCCCCGTCCACCCCCGGCTCCCGCTGCCCCGTCCCAGCCGGGCCCACCTTCTGCGCCGGCCGCACGTCCCAGTGCTCCGTCTCCTTCAGCTCCTGGAAGCCAGCCTGCAGTAGCCGGCTGCGGCATTCGGCCACCACTGCGGGGGGAAGAGCCGTCAGGGCCGCCCGCGGGAAGAGGAAGAGAGCCGGGGAGGGGACCGGGCGGGTGCTCACCATGGTACGGCGATGGACTGCGGTTCACGAACTTCACCAGTTCCTGCGCCGCCGCCTTCGAACCCTGCGCCGCCGCCTGTGGGCACCTCCGTCACCGCACAGTGCCGGCAAAACCCCGCCCCAGGCCGGGACCCCCGCAGGACCGGGGACCCCGTCCCGGGCGGCACCAACCCGACCCCGTTCCCGCGCCCGCCGCCCGCCCGCTACCTGCATGGCCGCCACCGCCCCGCGCCGGCCCGCCCAGCGCCCCCTGCGGGCCTGGAGGAACGCGCGGCCTGCACCCGGACTCCGAACTCTGCCCCCTGCAATCTACACCCTGCAATCCACACCCCGCGATCCACACCCTGCACCTCGCAATCCACACCCCGCAATCCACACCCTGAACCTCGCAATCCACACCCTGCATCTCGCAATCCACACCCCGCAATCGGCAATGTGCACCCTGCGACGCCACGACCCACACCCTGCACCTCCTGCACGATATCCCCGCCATGCACTTCGCACTCACCCCGCATCCCACACTGTGCAATCCACACCATACACCCCTCACCCCGCACCCTGGTCCAGGCCAGGCAAACACAGAGCCTGACAAGGCTGGGGTACAGCTGAATTAAGGGTGGGTGGAAGAGGGATGCAGCCAGGAGGGACGGGGTTGGGAAGCAAGGGGCAGGGACAGGCTCCACAGCAATGGTCACCCATCCTGCCTCGGTGTGCCACAGTTCTAGGACTAACTGGGGGAGCAGGAACTGCCCCAAAATGGGGCTTGGCCTGCCTGCAGAGGGGTGCAGGTGCACAGGAAAACTCACTTGCTTCCCCAAGACTGGGTATATTTGGAGTGGGATGGATCACCACCAAGCTGCAGCCCCCCCATTGTTGTTGCTCCCCTGCCTTGGAACTGCCTGGCCTCCACAGGAAACAAGGCACAAACCCGTGGTGCCATGTTGGAGACAAATGCCTCTGAGTGACAGCAATGTACTGGGAGAATTGGCATGGTGGCAGGGCTGTCAGCTGCCTGTAAGCCCCAGGGGCACTCCCAAGGGATAGGACCCCTTGGCCTTGCATGGATTAGGATGCCTCCTGCCCTTGTCTGGGTTCCCTTCATGGGCTGGATGCAGCAGCAAGGTTATGGGTTTCAATCAGTTGTCGTGCATCATTTCCCAGCAGGATCCTTTCTTCCTAGCAATGGGTATGTGGCCTTGGAAGCTGGACGTGGCAGCCTGTGAGTGCTGCACGGGGCCCAGGTGTTGGGTTCCAGCTGGATTCCCAGCCCCTGAGTCACCCGTGTGGGCACCCTGTTAGGTGGAGACGCTGTCCGTGTTCTGACAACTGGAAACTGGTGATCCTGTAGCCCCTGACCCTGTGACCTGTCGTGCTGAGAGCTCCTGACAGCTCTGGGTTTATGGTCCCAGCCCCCAGCACCTGCCTCTCCCCACCACCAAATGGGAACGAGCACTCCCACTGCCTGGCACCCTGCAAGCAGACAGCTGGAGGGTCTCCATGTCAACCACAGCACAACACAGGGCTGGAACCGGGCTGGGGCCAGGCTGGGAGCACCCAGCACTCCAGCCCAGAGCTGGGATATGTGTGTCAAAGGGACTTGTATGCCAGGCAACCATCCCCACACTCCTCCTGTCAGCATCACCCCCCTGCTGCCAGAACCCAGCTCAGGGCCAGGTGCTCTTGAATGGTTCCCAGGCTGTGCCTGAGGGACGTCTGAGGACATTTAGAGCCCTGGCTCCCCAGTCGGCAGATGCCCGGAGCAGTTGGGTACCCAGTGGGTGCTCAGGGTGGGTGGCTCTCAGGGTGCGTGTGTGCGGAGCAGGGTGTGCCGGGCTCGGGCTCGGGGGTGTCAGAGGAGGAGTGAGTGGCAGGGCCGGGTGTGGCCTCAGTCTAGCCCTGCTGCTGCGAGCAAAGGGCAGTGCCTTGGCGTGCCACAGCTATTCCCGGCACAGTGGGACTTCCAGAAAAAGCTCCTGATGGCTATATCCGGGTGGGCTCTGACTCACCCCTGGCTGGGTGCCAAGGGCTGCACAGCACCTGCTATAGTTGCCCCCTACCCCATCACCGTGCTCCTGGGAAGAGAGTGCTTCTGTCCCCCATCCCGTGCTGCCCCACAGATCATCCAGTGCAGCGGGGAGCCACAGGCAGCCCTTTCACAACGGCATCAGCTCCTCCTCCGCATGTATGCACCCTGCTGCTGGGCTCATGTGTGTGCCCAGGGGTGCCTGGCAGGGAAGGGCCAGTAGGGACAGGGCACTGTGGTCCTTCCTACGTCCCCTGGCAGCCCAGGTGGCGTTCTGGGCAGGCTCTGTAAGACAAGTGTTCCCTGCTAGCAGCAGGCTCTGGGGATGGGCAGGCAGTGCTTAGCCCTGCCTGCAGGAAGGGGTTAATGGAAAGATGGCCCAGGACAAAGACTGTAAACACAGCAGAGATCCAGGAAGTGCCACCCCCTTCTCCCACTGCCTGCCAGGCTGCCTGGACCCCCCCTTGCCAGCCCTGCCAGGATGAGCAAAGGGATGGCATCCATCGAGGCGGTCCCCCACATCCCGGCCCACGTGTCTGAGCATGGGAAAGTGAAATCAGCACCCAGGAATTGCTGGAGGCTGAGCGAGCGGCCGCCATGCCTTACGTGAGCCACCAGCGATGCAGCGAGTACTGCTACCTCATCTCACTGGCATGGCTGATGCTATCGAGGCCTGCAGCATCCTCGTGGACACTCAGCCACTCCGTCATCCCCACGTCCACATGGATCACAAGGGCAGCTGGGAAACTTTAGCATCTCCACACCACTGGGCAGGTGAATGTCCCCATGGACCACAAGGGCAGGACACGCTTTAGCCTGCCTCTAGGCATCAGGGATGGGGGAACATCCCCAACATCCCCATGGGCCACAGGGCCAGCTGTAGAGGAGCGATGGGGCAGGGGTATGCGTCAAGCAACCGCATGGACATGGAAGTAGCTGGTCTTGCCCATCACCTACACAACTCAGGGCAACAGCTCACCCCCAGCATGCTCATGAAACATGGAGGCAACAACTTGCCCACAGGACATACAAAGACTGAGGGAGGTGAGCAAACACCTCCCAGCATCTATACAGGTTGTATCTGGACACCCCTGGCATCCATGCTTGCCGTGGGGGCATCCAGGCACCCCCAGGATTCTGTGCCACTCACAGACAGGACAATGTCCTCAGCATCCCCATCACCTGGGGACTTTGCGGGGGGGACCAGGAGCAAACAAACAGTCTGTGCACCCCCTAGTCCTGAGCTCTGGAATGGGCAAAGACATGGGGGCAGCTGGGATGAGCAGTGGATGTGGGGGGACTGTAGACTTATCCACCAGCTCCTGGGACCCCAGCAGGCCATGCTGGGCCTTGGTCCAGGCAGGGAGGGAGATCCACCTCCTATTTAGACAATAGCGTGCACCATGGATCCGTCAGCACTGGGGAATGGGCCACACAGTCCTTCCCTCTTAGGGTAAAGGCGCCTGGGAGGCTCATGGCTGTAAAAGGAGAGGGATGAAGGAAGACAGCCAGGGGTCAGGAGGGAGGGGAATGGACACCCCCGCTGCTTCATTCCCATTCTCATTCCCATTTCTCAGCTCACCCTTGAGCTAACACCAGGCATAAGGGGGCATTGGGTCCTGGTGGCAGGGCATAGGGACAAGGAAGGGCCAGCACCCTGTCCCCACAGCCTGTCTAGCTTCAAGCCCCAAGACACCCATAGCCCAGGGAAGCTGTGCTGGGTTTAAATCCTGGGGGAACGACAGGGAGGGAGGGCCAGGAAGGAGGGGCAGCTGCAGGATGCAGCTGGCTTTGCTCACGGGGATGTCATGACCAGAGGGAGTTGTTTGACATTCCAGCTCCAAATGCCTTCCCGGCAGCAGTCTCATCCAAGATTTGCTGGAAACTGGGACCAGGCCAGTGCGGGGGTTCAGGAGCCACTTCCCAGGCTCCGCCGGTCTGGGTCAGCCCAGCCTGGGATGGAGCTGTGGGGAGGCTGCACGGGCTGGACAGGACAGGAGGCAGCCCTGCTCTTCTGGCCTCCGCAGCCTTCTCACTTTCTGCAGCCTCTGGGTCTTTAGTTGGCACAGAATGTTTGGCATCTTGTCCCTGGGACTCAGGCAGGGTCTCTGGGTCCTGCTCTTCACCCCTCCTTCCTGGCATGCTGGGTCCCCCAAGCAGACATGGATTTCCTAAGAGGCTTGTCCACCCTCTGCGAGACGTGGGGCCCCTGCTTGCTCAGAGCCGTACTGGAAGGCTGTCACCACAGCTAAGGAAAGGCCACTTCAAGCAGTCTGCCCTAGAGCAGGGTCAGGAGGATACTCCTAGTTAACCCCTCTGAGCTGCTTCCCCTCCAAGCAGCAGTGCCCAAGAGTGCATTTCCCCTCTCTGGAGCACTCCAACACTGTCCCCACCTGCTCTGTGGGATGAGGATGGGAACAAGGGCTACCCAGGCCTGAGATGGGATTTGCATCATCTTTTCATTACCTGAAACCTACCAGGCACTTCTGGACACAGTATTCCTGAGGAGTCCATCCTCCCCACAGTCCCAGCTGGCACACCAGTGGGGTGGGGTCATGTAAAGGCATGGCTGAACTCTGTTCCTGGTGGTGTGCTGTCTCAGCTGCCCCGAGTCCCCCTCACAGGGTACCCACCTGCCCCTCTGCACACCAGCTAAGGGCCGCTTGCTGGAACTTGCAGCACGGGCAGGGCACACGTGCAGGGCTATGGGATGTGCAGGGCATACTCGGAATGGGGCCAGAAGGAGGAAGGATGCTGTCTGTTTTTCCATCTACTCTCCCCCCACAAGCCCCCCCTTTCTTCCATTCTCTCCCTGAGCTGGGATGAAACAACCTCATCTGGAAATACCTTCCCTTTTAAAGGCAGGCTCCTCCAGGCAGCTTGTACTCTCTGGGAAGACGCTACATCACTCTGCAATTGGGAGGCTGGGAGAGGCTCCAGGGATGGGGGCTTGGAGGAGCAGGAGGGATGCAGGGCACTGAGCATCTGCCCACCTGCCTGTCTGTGGGACCCAGACTTTAGCTGGCTGCCCAAGTGACATGGAGCAGGGAGGCAGCGGGGGGGAGTTCCTCCCAGAGGCAGGGCAGTGGAGAATGCTTCCATGAAGAAGACCAAGCCTTTGCCCGATGCTGATGCTGCCATGGGTGAGCCATGGCATTGCTTGACTTCTGTGTTACAGCCAGGACTGAAGGCTGGGAGGTGCAGGGCCAGGCAGGTCTGAGTGCTGTCCTGCTGCTGAGTCACCCTGTGCCCAGTGGCACAGCGGTCCCCTCCACCAGGGCCTTCAGGGACAAAGGCACTGGGGCTGAGCCAGCTGACGTCAGCCAAAACAGCCCATCTTGGACAGAGCTGGGGGTCACCAGGTGTGCTGGGGGGTCTGGGGAGGAGGGGGTGCTGCCCAGGCAAGGGGAGCCCTCATGAGGGTATCCCCCAACACAGGTGCCCTCCCTCAGGATGTCCTTTCCAGCTGTCGTGGGCAGAGCCTGATGTGCCTTGGGATAACCTGGGGACCATGTTCTGCTCTTAGGGTGATGGGGATCAGAGAGGGGCTAGGGCTGCTCCAGGCAGGGTCCCCATCCAGCTGTGCTCTCCATGTGCCTGGAGCAAGAAGGGTTAACAGAGTGCCTCCCCCACTATAAATACCACGTTTGTATGTCCCACACCCCACGAGTATGAGCTGGGAAGGCTATTTTGGTTGAGTGCCTGCTGCTTTGGGAATGTGCCGGAGCGAGGACAGGGGCTGACGTCACCGTCACTGGGGCTCGGACCCAGCACCTGCTCGGGGTCACTCAGCAGCACTCCAAAAGCACCCAGACCCTGGCCAGTGCTCAGCCCCCCATGTCAAAAAGAGGGTTTAGGTGGTGGGTCAGTACAAGCACACTCATGGCAGAGGTGCCCCCACATCAGCCCCTCTCCAGGCCCTTCCTTGCTCACTTTCTGGATGGGGGTCAGGCCCCACATGGAGATCTGAGCCTGGTGCTCTTGCCAGGGGGTCGTCAGGGCATCATCAGGGCCGTTTGGGGTGCTCAAGACCAATTTGGGGACCACAGCTACATGGCATGGAGTTTGGCTCAAGGGGGGTCAAGTGAAGGTTGCCTTCTTTCCCCTCAAGGCGTCAGCCTAGGCTCTCTGTCTGTCTGTCCGGGGCCCCCCTTTGGGTGACACTACATCCTGACAGGGGGTTCTCCACCAGTCTGCCCCACTTCCTCCCCTCGCACCCCCAGGGACGGGGAAGAGCAGTGGGGACCGGTGTCGAGGCCTCCCAGGGAACTCCGGGGGTGCCCAGGGCTCCTCGTCTGCCGGGGGGTGTGTGCAGGTGAGGGGCAGTGGGCGGGGGCTGCCGGCCATCTCCCCCGCGGGAGCATCCCCCAGCTGCCCGGCAGCAGGAGGGGCGGGTGATGTCAGCAGGATACAAATAGCGGCGCGCGGTCCCCTCCCGACGCCTCTCCGAGCTGTGCCGGCCGCTCGCCAGCCCTCTGCCTGCTCCCTGCTCCGGCCTCGCCTCCCCACGCCGCCACCATGAGCCAGTCCTACTCCTCCAGCCAGCGGGTCTCTTCCTACCGCCGCACCTTTGGCGGCTCCCCGGTCTTCCCTCGTGCCTCCTTCGGGAGCAAGGGCAGCAGCGGCAGCTCCGTCACCTCCCGCGTCTACCAGGTGTCCCGCACCTCGGCCGTCCCCAGCCTGTCCACCTTCCGCACCACCCGTGTGACGCCCCTGCGCACCTACCAAAGTGCCTACCAGGGCTCTGGGGAGCTGCTGGACTTCAGCCTGGCTGATGCCATGAACCAGGAATTCCTCCAGACCCGCACCAACGAGAAGGTGGAGCTGCAGGAGCTCAATGACCGTTTCGCCAACTACATCGAAAAGGTGCGCTTCTTGGAGCAGCAGAACGCCCTCATGGTGGCCGAGGTGAACCGCCTGCGGGGCAAGGAGCCCACCCGTGTGGCCGAGATGTACGAGGAGGAGCTGCGGGAGCTCCGGCGCCAGATCGACGTGCTCACCAGCCAGAGGGCTCGTGTGGAGGTGGA
Organism: Haemorhous mexicanus; assembly: GCF_027477595.1. Classification (NCBI taxonomy): domain Eukaryota; kingdom Metazoa; phylum Chordata; class Aves; order Passeriformes; family Fringillidae; genus Haemorhous; species Haemorhous mexicanus. Next base: position 15,837,070 of record NC_082348.1, read on the forward strand.
GCGTGACAACCTGCTGGATGACCTGCAGAAGCTCAAGCAGAAGTGAGTAGGGGGGGCCCTGGAGAGTTCCTATGGGCATCGCTTTGTGCATCTCCATCCCTAGGGGTGGGTGGGAGCAGAGCTTGCCCAGGCAGCTTTTCAGGTGCTTTCTGCTATGCTCGTGTCTCGTGCTCAGAGCCCACCATGACCACAGTACTCTCCCCCTTGACCACTTTCTGGGCAGCACCCAGAGGGTAGAGTGGCTCCCATAGCAGGGATGTCCCCTATGCTGTCCCCTGCAGTGAGGCTGAAGCCGGGGTGTAACACCACAGGACTGGGAGATCAAAGTGCACCTCACCCTGGGGTGCCCATCTCTGCTCACACGGGGGAGGGCTGCTGGGCCCATGGGTGAGCTGAGCTCTGTGGGATAGATAGACAGATAGATGCAGTCAGGCAGGGAGAAGTGAGGAGATGGACAACTCAGGGAAGGTGCTCCATCAGCTCCAGAAGTGAAGGAGGTAGGGGAGGAAGCAGCTGCACGTCCGCAGGCCAGGGATGCTCCAGGCCTGCGTGAGTGTCCATGGTGCCCTGTGAGCAGTGGGACACCCCAGAGATGCTGTGGACCTGGGTGGTGCTGGGGAAGAGAGTGGGGATTATCCACAAGGGTGGCCAGGCTGAGGGAACACCCAGGGACTGATGAGTGTGGGGAACCTGGCAGTAGGGGCAGGTACTCAAGGGGACCTGTGTGTTCTGATGATGGTCTGCACCTTGCCTCCTGGACCCTGTGCCCTGGGGACACCATTCCTTCGGCGTGACACAGCCTGCTGCTCCTTTCTGTAACACCAGCCACCACCACAGACGGTCAGCGCTGGGGTCCTCCCTGATGCTGGGGAGCTGGGGGTGGTGGCATGGAGGAACTCTCAGTGACAGGGGAGGAGCAGGGCCCAGAACAAACGGGTGTTGGGTTTCTGCCACCTCATGTGCCAGCACCACCTGGGCGCCTCCATCTCCTCCCCGCTGCCTTTCCACTGACATGCAGCCTGCAGTACTGTTCCCTTCCCTGACACAAGCCTGGATCTCCAGCCCTGACCTGAGCTTCCCACACAGCAGTCCCCACCTCACATCCCATCCCAGAGCATTGCTGAAACCTGTCTGTGCTCCTGCTCTCCCTGGGATAGCTCAGCTGGTGGCCATCTCTTGGACTCCCTGTGTCGGATCCTGCGCTCTGTCCCCCCAGCTGCTGGTCACTCTCCCCTATAAGGGCTAGGGCAGTGTGCGTGGCACTGAGCTGACCTCATGTCTTTGTGATCTCTCTGGTGTTGACTATAATAGGGAATGGGAGGAAGAGCCCCTGGCCCCCCGCCAGTCCCCTGCTGCCTGCCGGGAACACAGGACAATCTGTTTTCTTCCTACCGGGCCATGCTAGGCTTAAGGACAGCTTGGGGGGACATCATAACGGAGGGAGGGAGCTTCCTCCAGACCCCCCCTAGCCTCCCTTCTCTGCCTACAGGCTGCAAGAGGAGATCCAGCTGAAGGAGGAGGCTGAGAACAACCTCGCTGCATTCAGAGCTGTGAGTACCTGTCCCCTGAGTGTGGCATGGGAACCCTACCCTCCTTCCCACCCCCATCTCCCCCCTGCAGCCTGGCCCCAGCACCAGGGCAAGGCCCCAGACACAGCTTTGCACCTTCCAGCCCTCGTGCTCTCCCAGCAACCCCTCACTATCCTTCATTCCGTGTCCCTCCCAGGATGTGGATGCAGCCACACTAGCACGCATTGACCTGGAAAGACGTATCGAGTCCCTGCAGGAGGAGATTGCCTTCCTCAAGAAGGTGCATGAAGAGGTAGGTCAGAAGTGGCAGCCTTTTCCAATGGCACTCATGGGGCAGCGAAAATGGAGTGGGTGCCCTGAGATGTCACCTTGTCCACGCAGGAAATCCGGGAGCTGCAGGCACAGCTGCAGGAGCAGCACATCCAGGTGGAGATGGACATCTCCAAGCCTGATTTGACAGCTGCGCTGCGGGACATCCGTGCTCAGTATGAGAGCATTGCTGCCAAGAACATCGCTGAGGCCGAGGAGTGGTACAAGTCCAAGGTGCGGGAGGCAGCGGGCTCGGGCTGGCCCCAGCACAGCGGGTTCCACCTCGGGAGCCATCCCCACTGACCCTGCTCTCTCCCCAGGTGTCTGACCTGACGCAGGCGGCCAACAAGAACAACGACGCGCTAAGGCAGGCCAAACAGGAGATGCTGGAGTACCGGCACCAGATCCAGTCCTACACCTGCGAGATTGATGCCCTCAAGGGCACGGTGAGCTAAAGGCAGCATTGAGAAATCCCCAGCTTCCCTGCAGGGACCTGCTGCTCCAAGGCTGCTCAGGGAGATCTCTGGGTTGGGGGGGCTCTTCCCAGCTCTCTGAGTTGCTGCTGCAGGGAGCCTTGTACCCCACATTTGGGCTGCACCTCCCCTAGCAGTGGCCTGGGCTCCTGTTTTGGCAGAGTCCTGGAATCAAAGTGCAGACTGTAAAATGTGACCCAGCCTGGGAGGCTCCAGGCAGGCGGGCACAGGGCTCAGGGTGTCTGGTTGCAGGCTGGCAAGGTGGTTGCAAACAAACAGGGCCCAACAGTCCCATTCTGGCACAGTCATGGTCACAGGAGCCAGCCAGCAGCTACCAGTGCCTCACCCAGGCAGCTATCCAGTGCTTCTGCAGCTCTCCATGCCCTCTTGCTGGGGTAGGATGGCTTTTCTGGGGGACTTGGGCACCAGAGTGCTGGGGTTGCCCAGTGCATGCCCAGCTTGACCTGTGAGTCCCTGGTGCCTAGTGCTGAGCAGGTGGAGGGTTACAGTCACCCATATGGTCCCACGTCAGCTGAACCCAGCACAGGGCTGACCAGGGCTCTCCCCAGGATACCCTGGCATCCCCAGCTCCCACCCCAGGTGACCCCTGTGTCCTCTGGGTTCCCCCTCACTGAGCACCCCCATCTCTCCAGAATGACTCGCTGATGCGGCAGATGCGGGAGATGGAGGAGCGCTTTGCAGGGGAGGCCGGTGGGTACCAGGACACCATTGCCCGCCTGGAGGAGGAGATCCGGCACCTGAAGGATGAGATGGCTCGGCACCTGCGTGAGTACCAGGACCTGCTCAATGTCAAGATGGCCCTGGATGTGGAGATTGCCACATACCGCAAGCTGCTGGAGGGAGAGGAGAACCGGTGAGTGGAAGGGGGGGTGGGACAAACTGGGGGGATCGGCAGGGTCAGCAGTTTTTTGGGGGTCCAACTTTGTGAGGACACATCTGAGGGCTAGGACTGGCTGGAACTAAGCTTTCCCCTCTGCTTTCCCACAGGATCAGCATTCCCATGCACCAGACCTTTGCTTCTGCACTCAATTTCCGAGGTGAGTATCACTCCATGAGGAGGGGGACCTGGGATGAGCCCTCTGTGTTCCCCACTTTTGGGGCGAATGTCCCTCCTGGGGGGTTGTAGCCAGGCTGGTAGGCTGGGGACACACAGGCGCCACAGAGAGCCCCCCTGGTATGGGGCACTTGTTAGGGTGTTGCTGTGAGCCGAGGGGGGGTTAAACCAAGGCTGCTGAAGCTCCTAGGTGACCAGACCCCACAGCTGTGTCCCCACATCACATGTCCCTATGGTGCCATCTCTGTGTTCTCCCCCTGCAGAGACCAGCCCAGAGCAGCGGGGCTCTGAGGTGCACACCAAAAAGACCGTGATGATCAAAACCATCGAAACCCGTGACGGGGAGGTGAGCGCAGGGTGGCTCCGGAGGGTGCTTGGGAGGCAGGGGACCGAGGATGGCGCCTGCTCCCGCACCCGGGGCTCTGGTGTGGCACAGCATGACGTCTCACGGTGCCTCTCTCCCACAGGTGGTGAGTGAGGCGACTCAGCAGCAGCATGAAGTGCTGTAGAGGAGGCTGCTCCAGCAGCCCACTGGCACCTTCTGTCCCTGCCTCCGTCCCTCCGCCATGGCCCCCTCCTGCCCCCCAGCTCGCCTCTCGGCGCTCCCCCGGCACTGCCTGAGGAGTCTCCCCCATGCAACTGCCTCTGGGCCCCCCGCACCCCCTGGGCTCTCTCCTCCGGCTTCTAAAGGCTCGCTCTGCTTTCGCAGCTTCGCAGCAGCAACGCCAGCGTCAGGATCAGGCCAGGGCCGGGGGGGCGGCAGGAGGGAGGGACGGGACAGGTGGCAGGGGCTGGGGGGAGCAGGTGGTGGCCTGGGCCAGCTCCACGGAGAGCCGGACGGTCCCAGCAGCGGGTTCTGGATCCCCCCAGAGTCCCCTTCCCACCATGGGCACAGGCTTGGGGCTCATCCCACACGAGTGGGGACCCATCCCCCTCCACCGGCACCGCCGGCCGCCCTGGAGCTGGCACTTCTCCAGGTGCACGGCGGCGACGCTAGGGATGGGGAGAAGCTAGGCATGCTCTGGGCTGAGCCCCCTATTCTCTGCCCAGCTCAGAGAGGGGGGCCCCAACCTGCGTGTCCCCCCCCCAGCCCAGGAGGGCTCAGGCCCTTCGCTCCCCCCGGCCCCAGAGGCAGCCCCGTGGGGCAGAGGAGGGCAGTGCCCGCCCCTCCCCGTGGCGGGGACCCCCGGCAGCAGGAGGCTGCACGGGGCCAGGCTCATGAGCCGAGAGGGTACCCGTAGGTGGACACAGGAGAGAGGAGGAGTGAGTGAATGGGAGAGAGGGGGGAGAGGATGAGAGGAGCCGGAGAGAGGCCCGGGGGGCCAGGGCAGGCATCCCCAACCCTTGCCCCAATGCACCCCCACCCCACCACGTGTATGAGACTCTTCAGGCGGCTGAAATAAACAGCGGAGCATAACCCTGTCGTCTCAGTGCATCTCTGGGGCAGAGGGGGTGGGGGGGGAGCAGCACCTGGGGGAGGCATCACAAGAGCCAGGTGGATGGATAAACCAGCAGCTCTTTGGGCTGTCTCCTCCTTAGGCTGCTGGGGCCCCCAGAAGCTGTGTGTCTCTCACACTGAAGGTGTGAGCATTTTGCTGCTTGGGGTGGTGGGTTTCCCAGTGGCACTGGGTGGCAAAGTCCTGCTGGGATGGGGAACTGTGACAGCTAAGCCCTGAGTGGGTAGAAAGGGGCTCTGGGTGGTGGTCCTGTATCTCCCCCACACAACCGGGGTCACATACCATGACCTGGAAGCTCAGCTCCACAGCCGCCACCTCCTTTATACCCCAGCTTGGGACCTACCCAAATACACATCTGTCTGGGTCTTTTCCAAGCCCCTCCAAGTGTCACCAACCAGCAAGCAGAGCCATCCTCATCCCCAAGTGACCCATACCCTGTGAGCATCAGACCCACCACCCTATGCTTATATCCCAGGCAAAGCCTCCAGCCTCAGCCTGCCAACACCAGATGCCCCTCTCTCTGTGCTCAGGTTGGGCATCTTGGCTTCACTCCTTCATGCCAGCAATGGGGGATGCAGCAGTGGAGCCCAGAGCTGAGCATCCCATGTGGGAGAGCAATTCAGGATTGCTCTGCCCTGGGAGATGTTGGAGGGTCCACAAAACTCTGCCAGGCAGCAGATGCCAGGGGGGCAGAGGACTTGGCGCGGGATGATGTTTTAGGGACAAGGCATGTGCTACTGCCAGCAGTGGGGAGTGGTCTGGGGGTGTCCCTGATGGAGAGGCCAGCGTGGCAAACCCCAGCTGAGAGGTGCTAGATCTCAGGGGATATCTCCAGCAGGTGGCCCTGTGACATCGTGGACAGTCCCCAGGTTGTCTTGTGTTGGGATGACACCTCCCTCCCTGCCGGCCCAGGCTGGCTCAGGCAGTGCAGGAGTTCAGCCCCTGGGGGCGGGCTGGGGACAAAACATTCCTTTGCCTGCAGGGCAGGGAAGAGGCCCCCAGGCCTCTTCTGGGGCTGGCTCAGCCACTCTGCAGCCAGGCTGTGGGTCTAGCAAGGCACCCCACTCCATTGTTGCCGCAGCCATCCAAGCCGGGAAATCCTGGGATTTTCTCCTTGCTAGTGATGCTCCACTGATGTTGGCACCCTTAGGCTGGTGGCAGTGGGCTGTGCCAAAGCCGCCGGGGCTGGCCTGCAGCTGGGAAGCACTGTGTCATGTCGCTGGCCTCCTGCTCACGCAGATTTACAGCCCCTGGCGAGGCGGCTGAGGCCAGGTGCCGAGGCGTTGCCTGGCTCCAGGAGATGGGGAAGCCCTGCCATGCCCAGGGGTGGCCAGGCAGCATCTGGCACAGACCGTGCCTGACTGCTCACTGCCCGGAGCCCGCCATGTGGTAGCTCCCACAGGATGCCCCAAGGCCGAGCAGCTCCAGCAGGGCTGGCGGGAGCCACACTGCCCAGGGCAGAGGTAGGGGCCCAGTAAGAGAATTGGAATCTTGCTGTGTTTGCAGCCTTCCGGGCAGGGAAGATTTGTGGTGGTCAGGGATGCTGGGAGCCCCACCTCTGCTGTCTGCCGGGAACGGAGCGAAGGGGCCCTGAAGGGCTGGCTCCTGCCCCGGGTCTTGCGTTGCAGGAAGCATGACGGTGTCCTTTCCCTCCACATGCCGTCAGGGTCTCTCTCTGCCCCGATCCAATGACACTGCCGGAGAAGGGGAAGCGGGGGAGGAAGGCTGGGTCCCCCCCGAGCCTCTCAGCTAATATGGAAAGGCGCTGGCCCTTTTCTATCTTTGCAAGTGGAGCTGGGCTGCAGGGACGGGGCAGCAGGCGCAGAGAGGGGGAGCTCAGCCAAGGAATGTGACATATCAGAGGCAGCTGCCACTTCAGGAGAGGGGGCAGAGGGAGCGCAGCTCGCCGGGGGCTGCGCGGGACGGGACGGGCCGGGTGAGGGGGGGGACGCCACGGCCCCAGCACGGGGACGGCTCAGCGAGCGGGCAGCACCCGCGGGACTCGCACCCGGGCCGGCGAGGAGCAGGTGCCGAGGCGCTGGGCGGGCTTGGGGCTGCAGCAGAGCGCGGGGTGTGAGTGCCACACTGCACCGGGCGCTTGGTGAGTGGCGTCTGGGCGAGCAGGAACCCGAGTCCCAGCCTAAATATAGTCCCTCGCTTGCCCACAGTGCTGCGACCTTTGGGGCTGCAGCCTGTGGGGGGAGGCACCGAACCGGAGGGCATTCGGACTGGGGGGTCGCCACTGCCCCAGCGCCCCAGTCAGGCACCCGGCACCCCCAGACTGCAGGCAGGGGGAGAAGAAGGGCACAACGTGCGGGTTTGGGGTGACAGGGGTCGCGGGTGGTGGTGGGGGAGCTGCAGACCATGCACCGGGCACAGGGACGCAGCGGCACGAGTAGGGCTGCTGGGGAGCCTCGGGCAGCCCCGCCGAGCCCCGGCATCCCCCCGAAGCGCGCCAAGGTCACAGCAGAGCCGGGGCCGCCCCAGGAGGGCTCAGCTCGCCTGGCAGCACCGAGTTTTGTGAGGAAACTGAAGAATGCAGCGATCGGCACCGGCTGTGACATCCGGCTGCGAGTGGTGGTGGTGGGCAACCCCCGGCCCAGCCTCCGCTGGTACCGAAACGAGGAGCAGCTGGCCCAGGGTGGGGAGGAGTATGGCACGCTCTGGATCCGGGACAGCAAGAAGGAGGATGCCGGTGTGTACACGTGCATCGCTGAGAATGAGCAGGGAGAGGCCATGACCAGTGCTGTGTTGGCCATCATTGACATGGAAGGTAAGGGTGACGTGGCCACCAGCACAGCCGTGCTGGCACAGACCTTGGCACAGGTTTGCTGAGCGTAGCAGCAGTGTTTGCAGGCTCTTGCTGCAGTGCATGCCCTGGGGCCAGACAGGGCTGCTGGGCTTTGCTGTGCCCACCCTGCTGCCGGCTGTGTTGCCCGGTGCCGGCAGCACTGGGGTGGCTCTCCAGCCTGGAGCAAGCATGTGGCTGCAGTACCCGCTGCCAGGCCAGGCTGGGTGCCAGGACTGGGCACAGAGGTGTTGGGAGCATGTGATGCCAAGCCTGCTCCGGGCAGGAGGAGAGAGAGAGAAAGGAGAGAGAGAAGAGAGAAGCGAGAGAGAGAGAGATGGGGATTGGGCACATGGTACTGGTAGTACCACCCACCAGAGTCACCAACACGGTCCTCAGCACCCCCCCACCAGCTGCCCACGGGCAGAATACCCGTAGGGTCACCATAATAGCTTTAGCAGGCATTGGAAATGCACTGGGTGAACTGGAACCCCGATGGGCCTAGGAGGAGGAGCCTAATGTGAGAGGTGGGGCTGACAAGTAGGTGGAGCCTGTGCCCCTTCAATGTGCGAGACCAGGTAGTTAATTAGCCAAGGCAAATTGACAAGCATTTGCTCATCCCAGTGGCAGCTTCTCTCCTCATCACCATCACCCCTAGATGTAGCAGTCAGAGAGGGAGTGCATGGGGGCTGCTGCCCTTGCATGGGTGGGCTTCCTCCTGCAGGTTTGGGGCTCAGCCCCCTCTGCCTCATCATCATGGAATCATGCAATCATAGAGTTATTTATGTTGGAAAAGACCTCTAAGATGATCAATCCAACCCTTAACCCAGCACTGCCAAGCCTACTGTTAAACCATCTCCCTAAGTGCCACATTTTTGTGTTTTCTGAATATCCAGTGATGGCGACTCCACCACTTCCCTGGTCATTCTGTTCCAGTAGTTGACAACCCTTTTGGTGAACAAATTCCTCCTCGTGGAGGATGGATGCCCCCTCCCTAGGACATTGAAGGCCTGAGTGTTGGGGAGTGTGGAGGCGGGTGGCACTGCTCTGAGATGTGAGATGTGCTGTCTGCATGGGACAGTGAGGACAGGGAGTGAGGGAGGCAACACTGAGCCCTGAGGCTACAGGGAAGGAGCTGCACCTGGGACTCTGCAGCACAGGAGGCACACCAGAGATGCTGCACCTTGAGCAGGGGGCTGGATGACTGTGGCAGGTCAGAAGGAGCCTTCACAACGCTGAAGGGGAGCACTGAGCCAGGAGTCTGGAGAAGTGGTGTTTGGAGGATGGAGGAAGGTTTATGTGCAGATCATGAGCCTGGTGGGATACAGGAGGAGCAGAGGAGTGTGCAGCAGGGGTTCTGCCCTGCAGTGAGTCTGTGTGGAGTCGCTGTGCATCACACAGTGGTCCTTTGGGGACGATTCACCTTTGGTGCAGCTGGGTGTGGGGTGAAGTGTGTGCAGAATGGGGGACAAGCACTGCCTCAGGGGAGGGGCAGACTGTCCTGGGTAGGCAGCAGCTGGGTCACCCTGTTTCCATGCTCTGGTGTGCAGCTGCACCTCTCTGTGGCCACACCAGTCTGAGCCCCACTGCTGCTGCCCAGCACCAGCACAGTCTGATTTCCCCAGGTGCCCGTTCCCGTTGTGCTGACGCAGTCTTCCCTGCTCCCAATTCCCAGCTGCCAGCCCTCACCACCGCCTTTCTGGGGCAGCTGAGGGAGGAACTGAGCAGCCAGGATTGCCTAACCTGCAGTGTGAATGTCACCCTGCCTTGGGCACTCCTCCCAGCAGGCTCTTGGCCATGGATGCACCGCCATTGAGCAAACAGCCTCCCAAAAAGGCATCCCTGGGCCAGACACCTCTGGAGATGTGCAGGCTCTGGGGCACTGAGTTGAGTGAGGAGCAGGACAGCCCCTGGAGTGGCTTTGTTACATTGGTGGCACAGAGCTGTCTTTGTGGTGTGCTGTGGTAGTGCCAAGAGAGTGCCACATCCTGCCAGGTGCTGGACAGGTCTCCAGGGATCACAGAAGTTCCACTCATAGCTCTGCCATCCTTGTACGGGGAAGGGACACCCCATCCTTGTTCACTGGGGCACTCTGAGCTAGGTCATCGGCCACGTCTAGGGCAAGAGGGATGTGTGCAGGGTCCCTGAGCAGGATAAAGTCTGTCTCTGGACTTGGCATCCCAGGCCCCTGTGTCTGGAGGTATTGGAATGCCCTTGCACCATTTGGCAAGATCAGCTGTTTCTCTGGACTTGGGGTCCTGGTTCTCTGTGTCTGGAGGTGTTGTGTTGTCCTTGCTCCATCTGCCTCTCTCCGGTAGTGGTCTCTGGTGGGCACAGAGCCCCTTTTCTCCCTGATGCCCTGCCAGGCTGAAGATCTCTGTGGGGCCAGCACTGACTCTCCCCAGGGTGACTCAGGTCCCTGCTGGTGGCCTGGGGGGGCTCCATGCTGCCTGTCTCTGTACTCAACCTGGGGAGCTCCTCCTGCACCAGCTCAGCAGTCCCCCTTGCTCACACAAGCCCGATTTAGCTTCTCTAATCTCTTGCCCTGAATCTGTCGCTCCACCCCACTAATGATTTTCTCCTGCTCTTCTCCCAGGTTCCCTGAGTGCGTCAGTGCTCACTGAGGGGAGTGGGTAGAGCATGTGTGGGGCTGGCCAGGCTGGTGCAGGTGCTACCTGGGGCACACCATCCCCACTGTCCCATGCTGTCCCCCCATGTCCCAGTGCACTGCCCCCTCTTTTGCTGCAGGCCCTCCCTAATGCCCCAGCTCCATAGGTGCAGGTAGAGTGCATTGACCCTTCTCCCAGCAGCACCAGGCCAGTCCAGGGGCTTCCCAGGGAACCTCCAGATCCTTCCAGAGAGCCCTGGCCCCTACCATAGCTCCACCGCTCCTGGACTTGCTAAAGTCTTTATCACCTCTCAGCTGCATCTCCTGAATTTTTTCCCTGTAAACTGGATTAAATCACCTCTTAAGAACCTGAGCTAATCTCCTTTTAGAGCCTAGCCCTCGTTCACTGTGCCAGCACTGCCTGATCCTCCCCACCCAGGCTGCCTCTCATTTCAAGGTTGGATGTGTCCATCTTGGGTTCCCAGTGCAGGGCCTTGCTCCATTCTCCTCCACCTGCACTCAGCAATCAAACTGTCTTGGAGCCTTCCCTCTGTCCAGGAAACAGCCTGCACCTGCCTGGATTTGGGGCAGGAAAGGGGGCAGAGACTTCCGGTGTGTGGTGGCCCTGCACAAACCCTTGCTGTGCGAGGAGTTACCGTGTGGGGACGTTGGCATAATTTTTCAGCTGATGGTACATGGCAGTGACAATGGAGCCCACTGGGGATGGCTGTGCTGACAGTGTCCCTGGTGGCTCAGCATCTCTGGCCATTTTATCTCAGTGCCTAATTTTAGTCCCATAGTTTGCAGCACTGTGCCTGTGTTTAATGCCAGCTGCCCCAGAGTGGCTCCCACCTCTGCCCCCATCCACCTGGGCAGGGGTCTGCTGTGGTGCCCATATGTGCCAGATTCTCATCCCAGGGTCTGTCAGAGCGAGACGGCTGCCCCCGGTGAGCGGGGTGGTGAGTGCAGCTGTCCAGTCAGTCACCTCCACCCCTGCCCTCTCGCCTGCTGCTGGAGGGTTATTTTTGCTGAGGAATGTGCCATCCCCTCGGATTCTGGCAGCCTGCAGGGCTTGTGTTACAGGCAAGAGGCTGAAACCCAGGCCTGCAGTTGGGTAAATATAGCACCAATATTCGGGACTGCATGAGGGGACGACAGCCCCTTCCTCCTTCCAGGGCTACCATCACTCCCATTGCCCTTCCTGCCTCCTGACACCAGGCTGCTGGAAGGGGCTGGTTGCTTCCACCCTGCTGCCTGCACTCTTGCCTTCTTTCCCCCACAGCATGCAGTCCCTCTCCCAGCTGGGGGGTATGCCAGAGGTTGGCAGGCCAGGGATGTATGTAATGCCTTGTGCTATCCCGCTCCATGTCCAGACGCCCAAGGTCACATTGCTGCTTTGCATCCCTGCGTTCTCAGCCTGCAGTGAGCACTGTGTGCTCAGGCATCCTTCTTGTGGCAGCAAAGGGAGGCAGAGCTGGAGAGGGCACTGGGGTGTCCCAGCCCCTGGGAGAGGGGGGACAGCACAGTACTGCTCCTCCACAGGCTCACAAGGATTCTGTGGCACTGCCCTGCTGGGTGACTAGGGACATTCTGCTGCTGTATTTATTTTCCCTGGGGACAGAGCTACGGAAGGTGCCACCTACCCAGGCTCCCAGCACATCCCCACCTCCCGCCGACCATCCCCAGCAGCTCCAGGAGGTGCAAACGCATGAAAGATTCATGGCCAGACCTCCTCCTACTTGCGGCGCCGCATGCACACACCACCATCAATTATTCAAGCACTGAGACAAGGGGCTGCTGCCTGGGACCAGGGGCAGGGGGCTGGTGCTAGGCCAGAGCTGTGGGACCGGTCAGGATCTGTGCAGGACAGTCAGGAGGCCAGCAAGGTGTGGAGGGCTGTGGTTCTTGGAAAGGTGGAATTAATGCTGCAGTTTGAGCAAGTGTTTGCTGTCTGCTTTGCTTGAGGCTGATGTGTGTCCAGCAGGCAAAGCTGGAGCTGGGCGGCAGTGGGGCCACCCACTCCAGGTCTGCTTCTTGTCCATGCCACAGCTGCACTGGCTGCCATTCTCTGTCCTAGGTCCCTGACCTGCAGAGGAGCAGGGCATTGTCAGGGCTGCCCCTGGGCTGGGGCAGGGCAGAAGGGCAGCCCTAGTTGCAGGTGACCATCACCTCCCACCTTCTGCAGTGAATTCTGGTGCCTGCAATAGGCACAGCCTCTTGGAGGTGACCCAGCTGTTTCCAGAGGTTCAGCATCTCTGGGACAGCCCAGAGTCACTCCTGAAGCTTTTGCTGAGGAATGGCCACAGAGACACAGTTGCTGGGAAGAGCTGTGTGCCCAGCCAGCCAGGAGCTGTGACCAATGGGCAGCAGATGTAGGATAGCTGGAGGACGCTGTCCTTGTGGGTGCTTTGGTGACAGCATCCTTGCCCTGGCACCACTGTGTGACACGTCCAAACCTTGGTGCTTCTTCCCAGCATCTCTGATGAGTATTTTAATCCCACTTGAGTGTGAAAAGAGTGCACAGGCTGCAGCAGGACCACAGGCATGCACAGATAGGGTGAGAGTACCTGGCAGGGAAGCCCTGGGTGTAGGCACCCTGACACACACGACCCCCACAGTTCACCTCTTTACCTAGCTCTGGCTCAAGGGTACCCATTTCTGTCCCCACCCAGGGCTGGTGGGGGACAGCAGAGACCTCTGTCTCTGACAGGAGATTCCCTTAATGCCAGCTGTAGCATTTGTAGGACTTGTCTGACGTGCAGGGTCTCCACGGAAACCCCGCAGCATCACTCGAATTGTGGGACTGACAGAAATGTTGTATAAACAGCTCCTTTTGTACTGGGTAATTTGCAAGTTATTATGGAGCCATGAAAAGCCTCACGTTTGGAGTCATGAGCTGGGCGGGGAAGCAGAGAAAAGCTACCAGGGCTGCCAGGCACCATGGGGAGCGTGATGCCTGTGAGCAGCTCCTTGTGGAGCAGCTGGCTCCCCAGGGGACAGGTGAGCAGCATGGGGACAAGCACCGGGTGGGGAGGCCTCCAGCAGGGTCTCCATGGATGCTCTGCAGTGGGATGGGGCAGCTCAAACAGATGATGAGGCCAGGACATTGGCAGCCTCTCCAAGGGCCCGGAAATGGGTCTGGTGAATGCTGCAGGGCTTGGTGAGTTGATGAGGGAAGGTATCAAGCTATGGGGCACCAAGAGCTGTGAGGGGCATGGCATGCAAGACAGGATCTGCTGGGGCTGTGAGGCTGGGAGTTGCCCTCTGGCTTATTTGTAGCATCACCCAGAAAACTGGGACAGGCAGGAGGGCTCAGGATGGTCAGCTGGGGAAGGTGTGCCAGCAGAGGCTGGCAGAGTGATGGTGAGCCTGTATCCTGGCTGGGCAGTGCCATGGCACACTGCAAACCTGCTGCTGGGTGCAGGCTTGTGGCAGCTGTGGCACTGAGTCTGCCCTGTTTGAGAGCACTTTGGGGACAGCACACAGAGCATGGCTGTGTTGTGTTGATTCCATCCCAGTTGGTCTGCATGTGGGGGCTGTGGTGGGGGAGCTGTGTCCTAAGAGGGGAGTGCAACCCCTGTCCTGGGCAGTGGGGCAGGATGCACAGATCACAGGGGACAGTGGTACAGCTGCACTGCCTGGCAGGGGACTCGGACCCCTGCCAGCCGTGTAGACAAAGCCAGAGGTGGAGAAACCACGTACCCGCCTCAGACACGCCCCCTCCCTCCCCTCTACGACGGTGGTCCTCGCCCCCCACCACCTGTGCCCTGCCTGTCCCCCACCGCTGTCACTGTGTGCCAGGGCTGGCGGGGAGGCGGAGGCGGAGGCAGGCGGGGGAAGGATGGAGGGAGGAGCACTCCAGTGATGCTTCAGGCTCACAGCTCCAGCCCTCCCGAGAGCCCAACCTGGCGAGCCCCTTCCTCTCCCTCCACCGCTCCCGGCTGCCGGTGGTGAAGGATGCTCGGAGCATCGCTTGCTGCCGCGACGTGCTGACAGCGGGGACCCCGCCGGGAGCGGGCTTCCGTCCTGCCGGGCCCGAGTCCGTGTCACCGGGCCAGCAGGGTTCTGCAGAAGCATGAAGAAGATCTGGGTGAAGAAGCGTTTCCAGGTAAGGACTCCAGGCTGCTGTGCCGGCGGGTGCCGGAAGAAGGGAGCAGTGCCGAGAGCGGCCGGGGATGGGAATGGATGCTGATGGAGACGGGAATTGGGATGCGAATAAGGATGGGGATGGGAGTGTCCCTCCAGCCCTTCCGTTGCCCCCTGGGGCTACCCGGGGCTTTGCACAGCGCCAGCTTCAGCCCCGCTTGCAGAGCTGCCGGCTGCTTGCCTGGCCTCGCCAGCCCTGGCAGGAGGGGCAGAGGGCAGGGGCTCAGCACCTCCTGTGCCAACACCCGGGCTGGGACCCCCGCTGGGGCTTTCCCTAGGCCCTCTGTTCCCTCTGTAGTCGGGGCAGCAAATGGAGGCTGCTGCATGGCTCCCCCAGCCCCGCTGCCGGTGGTCACGGAGCTGGAGACGAGGCTTTGCATGCGTCATCCCCTCCGCGTCAGGAGCATGCCTGGCACAGGCACGGCTCCTTCGCGGGCCCGCCGCACGCTCCGCTGCCGAGCAAGGAACAAGGACGTCACTTGGCCTCAGCGGGTGGTGGAGGATGGGGAGCATACTTCCAGGAAGCCCCCCGCCCCCAGTTCCCCGGGGCACACGAGCCTGATGCAGACGCACAGCCTCCCCGCCGTCACTCTGCCTGGTGGCCCGGAGGGGACTGGGAAGGGGCTGACACGCGCAGCACCTTCCCAGGGGTGGAAGATGCACGATGGGACATAGGTCCCTAAGGAGAGAAGGTGCTGAGGGTCCCTCTGGGGCAGGGTGGTTTGCACAGCCTGGCTGCCCCTTCTGCATTTGGGGGCAGCAAGTCCAGGGGCTTGCCCGTGTGGCAGGGCAAGGTCCTGCAGCGCTGGCTGAGCACGGGAGGGCTATCAGAACAGCCACAGAGGCTGCCTATCTGCACCAGGCAAGTTACTCACTCCCTCTCAACCCCATTCCATCCTTGCTCCTGTCTGCCTGTCTCACACAATAGGCAGCAGTGCCATGTGGTGCTGGGTTCCATGTGCTAGGTGGTGGCAAGTTCCACAGTCCCAGGAGATCCTTCACTCCCTGTAGGCCCCGTGGCCATGGTGAGAGATGCCCCATGCCTGGGCCAGCACAGGACACCAACATGGACAGGTGGATCTGTGCCTGGCATAGGGGAAGGAAACACCTCCAGGTCTCACCCAGCTGCCTCGTAGTGCAGGGCAGAAGCTGGGTGTGGATCCCAGCCAGCTCTTCTCTCTACTCCAGGCTGGGTGGCACAGAGTGTGCTCCTGGGGCTCCTCCACCCCTTTTCCCAACATGCAAATGAAATCCCATGCAGGAGGATTACCCCCACTCTCTGTCTGTCCCCTTTGTGCAGACTCTGATCCCACACAAGGCCCTGAGCTGCTTCTGCCCCCTTTCCATCTCCTGGCCTGGGGCTGACCCTGCATCACCCAGCACTTGCTCCCTAGTGGGCTGTGCTTGAGGTGGGTCCAGTCTTTGGGGTGCCCTGATCCTACAAGGTACCCTGATCCCTCAGGGTGCCCTGATCCTGTAGGGACCTGTTGAGAGGTGAAGGGGAGAGGGCTCAGCCCCTCTGTAGCTCTGGGCAATGCAGCCCAGCTCTCTGGGTACACTCACCATATTTGATGGGGAGCCGATGGCGCCTGTCCCTGGGGAAGCCACAAGAGTACCCGATAATGGCACTCAATTGCATTTTCATTTTTTAATGGGGGAATTATCCGCCGATGGTGCAGTTAATCACTCATCTTTCCCTGGCCTGGAAGATGGGCTGCCAGCCAGAACCAGCAGAGTCAGCCGAGAAGGGGAGGTGAAGCCTGGCTCAGCCTGAATACAAATGTGTCTCGTGCAGCCGCTGCCCTCTGGCCAGCACTGCATGCAGGCAGGGGAGTTGGTGGGAACCCTAGTGCTGCCCACGTGCAGGGTCTGCCACAGCAGTGGCAGCAGCTTTGGGGCTTGTGAAATGAGCCTGCTGCCCTTCAAGGGCAACTAGCTGCTTGCCATGCTTGGCTGTCCATCCCTGGTGGCTGGCTGTCCCTGGGGTCTGGCTGTCCGTGACCTGCTTTGGAGCTGGAGGGATGGTGGGGCAGGAGGGGCTGGTGGAGCAAAAGACTTTGAGACAGCTGGGTGTCCAGCCCTGGGCTCCCCACTGGGGAGACAGGGCATGGGCCATCAGTGTACTGGGGAGACCCTGTCATCCAGACTGGCTGGGAAGGATGCTCAGTCCTGGCAGCCCAACCCTGCCTGTCTGCACTCCACATTCCCACTCCTGCCTGCCTTGGAGATCACCCCATCCCTCTGCTTTCCTGGGATATGGCGTCAGTGCACACTGGGTCTGGCAGACAGGCTGCCCTCAGCTGGTCCCTTCCCTGGCACGCAAGTGCCCAGGCCTGGGCTGCAGGACAGAGGGCAGCCAAGTTGGCAGGGAGCTCCTGGTGCTTCCAGCCCGTGCTCTGTCCCCACCTGCCCGCCCAGACGGCATGGGTGAGCGCAGCCCCTGTGCCTCCAACCCGGCAACCATAGGCCAGTCCCCTGCCGCCAAGCAGCCTCTCTTTCAACTGGCATGGCCTCAACAGGGGAAGAAGGATGCTGTCCCCGTGCTGGGACAGTGGCCATGGTGGAGTCTGGGCCAGTGCCTGGAAGACATTTTGCTGGCCAAATCCCCATGCTGGCTGGGTGGCTTTGAAGGGGCTGCAGAGTGCTTGGGCAGCAGCCCAGGCAAAGACTCAGTGCCGGCTATGCCAGGTGCAAGCAGCAATTCTGGGGCATCTGGGGTGCCCCACTGTCACTCTTGGGCTTGGGCTGCAACACAGGGCTGGGGTGCACAGTGCCATCACCGAGGGGACTCCGCGTGCGCGCGTGCGCACAGGTGTGTGAGCGTGCGTGGCCGGGCATGCGCTGCACGTGCCCACCTACAGCCATCCATCTCTGAGTGTGCATGGGGGCGTGTGCCTGTGGGGCCCGTGGGTGTGCAGCGGGGGTGCATGTGAGCGCTGGCAGGTGTGCCCTGCCTGTGGGAGGGTGTGAGTGGGGTGAAGTATGTCGTATGTGATGCCAGAGTGCGTGTGAGAGGTTGTGGGTGTAAGCATTGCTGCGTGTGCTGGGATGGGGGGGGTGTGTGTGTGTGTATGTGTGTGAGTGTGAGGCGTGGTGTGGCAGCGGTGTGAGTGCACGGCAGGTATATAACACCATGCCACGGGTAATGCTCTGTTCTCTTTTCCTTTGCAGAAGACCGGCCACTCGCGGCGCTTCGGGCGCTTCACGCATGGTGCGTTGAGTTACCAGGACCCGACTCCCCCCACTGCCCCAAGTGTGCCGGGATGGGGCCCACCACCATGCTGCAAGGGGCAGTGAGCAGAGGCTGGGCAGGGCTGGATTGCATCTTGCCAGCCACAAAATAGGGTCCCAGTCAGCCAGCAGCTCACAGTGTCCCCCATGCAGCTGGTCTGCTCCTGGCCCTGCAGCTCTACTTGCTCAGGGGCTGCCAGACTGTTGTGCCTAGGATTGGGAATCTGATACACTAGCAGTTCATGAAGCAGTTGGTTGTGTGCTGGGCTGCAGAAGGGTGGCTTGGAGTGGGGCGAAGCAGTGTGGCTCCCCACACACCTCGAGAGTGCGATGGAGAGGAGCAGTGGTGGGGCTGGGGACATGTTTCTCACTGCAGGGGTTGTTGCTGTGGGTGCTGAGGACTTGGGCAGTGGCAAGGAGGAAAGTCAGTCCTTCCTTGGAAGCATGGCACTAGTTTTCCTGGAATGGGACATTAGGGTGATACTGAAATGGCCTTGCCACATCCTACCTGGTGGCGAGCAGCTCTTAGTGATGCCCTGCCCTGAGAATTTTGGCTTTCTCAACCGCAGTTGTGTTGTGGAGCACAGTTGTATTGGACAGCACTTGCACTGGTGGGACAGAGGATGGACTTGTACGTGCCAGGGGGAGGCTGTGTGCACATGGACACGTGTCCGTGTGCTCCTGCACCCCCAGGAGTGCCCAGCTGGGGCACAGACTGGGAGGGTCTAGCCCCAGGCTGAGATGCCCTGCAGGCACAGAGGGATGTGAGGATACTGCAGCAGTGAGGCCAGCAGCTCCGAGGATGAGGGGGTGGCTGTCCTGCTGGGCCGGATGTGGCTGTGGCACAGGGAGGGAATGGTGCTGTGCACTCACAGGTGGGACGGTGTGTGCGAGGAGACGGTCTGTGTGCAGCGCTGGAGTGGTGTGCAGTGACTGTGATGCAGAGTGGAGACATGGTGGGGAAGTGCTGGGGACAAGGGCCCCCCCGGCTGCCCCCCGCGTCTCCGCAGGCCGGGCCGATAACCGGGTGTTGATGTCTCTCTCTCTCTTGCTGCCCCTATGGAAGCGAAGTTTTCCGCTCCTGCAGGAAACAAAGCTACGGTAGGAAGACGCCTTCCCAATGCCATCACTGTCCTCATAGTGGACCCTGTGCCCCAGCCTGCCACCCTGCTCTGTCACTTCCACTGTCCCCTTGCTCTGCTTTTTTGTCCCCGTGCCACCTCTGCCAGCTGTGTTCCCACTGCTGGCACTGCCTCCCTTCCTCCCATCATCTAACACTGTTCCTGCCTGCCCTTGCTCTGCTGGACTTTCCCACTCCTAGTCCTGCCTTTCCCTACTAGCAGCTTGTCCCTGCAGGTCACAGCCATGCCTCCTGCCCTGGAGCTGCCTGGGCACTGCTCTTATGCTTCTGGAGACAATGGGTCTGCAACAGGCAGTAGCAGTGTGGTCTGCTGTCTGTCTGTACCCTCACTCCCTACTCTCCCCTCCCACCCCAGACTCGGAGACAGGTGAGGATGAATCCAGCGACCCCCAGGTGACACAGCGCAGTGATCTCCAGGATGAGACGGCCTTCAGCACCCCCACGGGTGAGCAGGGACACGTGGCTGGCACTGAGCCCTGACAATGGCTGCTGGCCATGACTCCCCACAAGGCCTCTGCTGGCCAGGCTTTGGGGGTGTATGTGGAGAGGGAGCTGTGATCCACCCATACAAAGGGGGGAGGGCTTGAGGCAGCAGGGTGCTGCTCAGGACATGCTGGAACATCCCATGGTCGTTCAGCCCTCTCTGAGCAGGATGCTGAGCTTGTCCCACAGGCACCCAGTCTTGGCTCATCCCTCTTCTCTCAGGTGGGTCTGACACCCTCGTGGACGCCTCCATGAACACAACGCCGACCTCGGTGCTGGCCCTGTCACAGGCAGAGGAGCGCTCCAGCTGGTCAGGCAGCCAGCAGACCGTGGTGGAGAAGGAGACGGATGCCAGCCTCTCTGCACGGGGACCCTACCTCCGTCCCGCTGCCTGGCCACAACCGCAGGGAACCCCAAGGCAAGCAAACACGCCGGCCCCGCGTGGCGCCGAGGTCCGGCACCTGGGCGTGGAGCCGCTGGTGCGGGCATCACGGGCTAATCTGGTGGGCACGAGCTGGGGGTCAGAGGATAGCCTTTCGGTGGCCAGCGACCCGTACGGCAGCGCCTTCAGCCTGTACCGAGGACGGGCGCTCTCGCTCCACGTGTAAGTAGCCCGGGGGAGCGCACGGAGGGGACATTGCGCTGGGGCCATCTCCTTCCAACCCCTGCAGCCATCTCCTTCCCTCCACCCGGGCTTTCTTTGCCTTTATCTTCCCCGATGAGGAGTGGGGACTCTGAGCAGTAAGCAGCCTGTTCTCTGTGAGAAGGTGGGAGCAACACAGCCTGGGGGTGATGTAGAGTGGGGTCCCTTTCTGCTGTGGCCAGGTTGAGGCTGGGTGTATCCCCTGTGCCACTGCTTCAGCTGCAGTACCCCACCTGCAGATTATACCATGGGCATTTCCTCTTCCACCCCACCATGGTGGGGTGCAGCCCACAGTGTGGGGAACTGGAGGTGCACAGTAGCCTGGGACACATATAGGCCAGTGTCTGCTCATGGTACAGGGGTGCTGCCTCCCCCGATCCTGCTGATGTGCTCAGAGCCCCTGTCCCTCCCTGCCGCCTTTGGTTCCCATATCTGCAGGCCTGCTCCTTTGACCTCCATCTTGCTCTATTTTTTGTTTAAGGCTGCTTCTTCCACCAGAACCTCATCTCCACCTTATGATTTCCACTCTGCGTTTGCTGAGCCCCTCTGGGGGCAGTGGGATAGGAAGATGTGCCCATAGCAGCATGTGCACAGGCAGGGCTTGCAGCCTTGGGGACTCCTTCTGGCCAGGCTGCACTGCCTCAACACACCAGGACACCCCAGGAAACTGGGGCACCCCCCCAGCCCCTGGTCCTCTCTGCATGGTGGCCCTGGGGAGGGGACTCACTGGGTAACCCAGCATCACCCTACTGCTTCACATGAGTACCCCTGGGCAAGGGGTCCTAGCAGCCCAGGACTCCCACCTAACCCAGCCAGCTCCCAGTGGTCTTGGGGTGACCAGATGCCATTGCTGGGACCCCTTGAGTCTCCCAGGCTGCCCTGACTGTTTGACCCCTTTGCCATGCCCCATTGGGCACTGTGATGCAGGCTGGAAGCTGGGATGCAGCCAGGCAGGTACAAGGGTGTTCTCTAAGCCACGCTCCTCTGTCTCTGCCCTTACAGCAGCATCCCCCAGGGAGGCTACCGGAGAGATGACCTCCACAGAGGCCCTGTCTCTCCAAAGCCTGGTGCAGAGCCCCCAAGATCCCCCGCTGCTCTGCCACTGACTGCCAAGCCACCCATCATCCGCTCACCATCTCCTCGTGCTGGCACGTGTCTGCAGCCGCCCACTGGCACCGTATCCCAGCCTGCTGCCCGTGGCCCTGGCGTCCCCTCCTTCACACCCGTGACCCCCCGCAAGAAGTCCTCAGTGCCGGAAGAGTACCAGGACATCGTTCCTGAGGAGTACGAGGAGAAGATCAAGAAGCCCAAGTCCTCTGGGTACTCACAGGGTAGCACACAGGACTCCCGTCCGCAAACACCCATGAGCGACACCTCTGGCCGCATCTCTGTCCGGGCATCCCCCAAGCTGGTGCGTGCTGGTTCCAGGATCTTTGAAAGGCTGCAGTACTTTGAGGAGCGGCAGAGGAGCCTGGAGCAGGACAGTCCCTTTCCCGCGCGCTCCAACCTGCCCCTGCGCAAGACACGCTCCTTCGACCAGCCCGGCACCGGCACGCGCCGTGCCAGCACTCCGGGTGGTTCGCGGGAGGACCTGCGGGAAGGCGGCCGCTGGGAGCCGGGCAGCACGGCAGCGTGCCGGCGCTTGGCCTTCCGGCAGAAAGCCGCGTCCTTCGACGAGCGGGGCAAGTTCGCCAACCGCGTCTACGCCATCGAGCACAAGTTTGCAGAGGAGCTGACCCGCATCAAGCGGACAGTGTCCAAGCAGCAGCTGCGGCGCTCCCAGGAGCTCTGCAAAGCTGGGTTGCCCCCGGCACCCTCACCCCCAGCGACCAGCGAGCCCCCTGCACCCCGTGCCCCCCGCACCTCTTCCTCTCAGGGTGCCGGCGGACGCAAGGCACTGCCACCCAAGAGCTGCCCGCCAGCAGAAAGCACACACGTCATCCAGCACCTGGCACTTTCCAGCGTGGCGTTGGTGGGACCTGATGGGGAGCCACTGCCAGGGGGGCAGCGGGGGAAGAGAGCCCCGGTGGGGGGGGGTGGGGCGGCTGGACAGCCCAGCTCAGTGGAGGATGCAGGTGCCAGGAAGGGTCTGCACCTGCATCAAGAAGGCGTTGGGGAAGTGAAGAAGAAGGAGCAGTGGCCATTGACACAAGCCAGCCCGCAGGGAAGGGTGGCCCTCTCGCAGGCAGGGCCTGCCGAAAGCAGTCTGTACCCAGATGGAGGCCCTGCCCGTGGCCCGGGGGCACTGAGCGAGGCTCTGGCTGCCCGGCTAGCTGTGCCCCATGGACTGTACCGGCGGCCAGAGACGCCCACAGAAGTGCGGTTCCTGCCTTGGGCAAAGCCGGGGATGGAGCAGGAAGCTCGTCTGGAACGAAGCTGGGCAGGACAGCACGGTGTGGGAAGGGAGGTGGAGAGAAGGCAGATGAAAGTGTCAGAGAAGAAGGAGAGTGGCCGGATGGCTCAAGAAGGCAGGAGCACACGGAGCAAGGGGAAGGGACGCCGAGCCAGGCCCACTTCTCCAGAGCTAGGTATGGGCATGGCTTTCTGCCCTCCTGCAGGCACAGAGCTGGCCTGGCAAGCCCCTGGGTGGGTTGGGGGACCTCCAGCCTGCCCCTGGGAGGTGTGGTGAGCCCAGGGATGGAGGGACGAGACTCTGGAGGCTGGGGTAGTTGGCACCAAGCAGTGCCATAAGACCAGCCTGGCTGCCAGTTTGCCGGGGCTTGAGGTTACAACGCTTGCTATCTTCTCCATACCTCCTGTCTGGCACAGGAAAGATACAGCACACTGACTTGTGGTCTGAGGCACAGGGCACCCACTGCAACTTGTCCTGTCTGGGCCATGCTCAGTGGCCCAGGCAGGGCATGCAGCCCAAGCTTCCCCAGGGGAAGGTGGCTTGGCTGGGCGACAGGTGTCCTGCCCATCCCAGCATGCAGCAGTTAGACCAGACTATACCTGGACTGGGAGCTTTTAGGCTCTGCTCTAGCCAGAAAAATGGCAGGCCCACATATCTGAGGCTCCTGGCACAGCCCCAGGACTTTTGTGCATGTGCTGGGGCCGTGAGAGGGGAGGGAGCTGGGAGGTGCTTGTTGATGTATTGGGGTGCAGCAGCCACCATCCCAAGAGGGTTGTGGAAGTTCAGGGCAGGGGATGCAGCAGGCTACATGACCCTCCTTCTTCCACACCCCACTGTCACCTCATTTCTTATGCCCTATGGGGATGTACAAAAAGCGTCCTGCCCCTTCCTGGTCCCCTGTCTTGTCGCTACTTCCTGCTCTGTGCCATGGTGGATCCTGATGTGTCCTTTTCATCCACTGCATGGGCAGGGTACCTGCTAATGCCCCAGAGAGGGTGTGGTTGAGCAGTGGATTGGGAGACCCATGGTCTGCCTGCATGCAGCCCTGCATGGCACAGCACCCACCCACTTCACCCTGCTGACAGCCACGGGGCCCATCTCTCCCTGTGCAGAGTCCTCAGATGACTCCTATGTCTCAGCGGGTGAAGACCCCCTGGAAGCCCCCATCTTTGAGATCCCCATCCAGGACATGGCCGTTGTTGTGGGGGCAGAGGTGCTGCTCAAGTGCATTGTCACGGCCAACCCCCCACCAGAAGGTGAGCCGCCCTGGAACGGGGTGTCAGGGGCACGGGCGTGGCAGAGGGACTCTCTGCAGGTCCATGTCTCACCTGCACGGAGTTAGTGGGACACCCAGGCAGAGCTGGGTATCTCAGGGGAGGTCATGTGCCCTCCCTGGGAGCACCCTTTCAGCCCTTCCTCCCTTCAGACAGGAGTGAAGTGTTTGGGCGCTGCCAGCCGGGACAGGGGGCAGAGGACAGGGGGCAGAGGACAGGCTGCCTGCTGTCCCCCAGTTCTGGGCAGGGCTGTTGGGAAAGTGGGAGAAGGGCTACTGAGCGCTGCGCAGGCAGGGACGGTGATGCAACCTGATCTAGTGGGTGGCGTCCCTGCCCATGCCGGGGGGGAGGGGGGGGGGGTGTTGGAACTAGATGATCATCAGGGTGTTTTCCAACCCAAACCATTCTATGATTCTCTAATGCTCTGGGCTGCTGTTGAGGCAGCTCAGGTGGTTTCCCGGGGCCAGAAGCTTAGGGCTGACGGCCTCCGGGCACGCTGTATCCAGGAAGTGCGCGGAGGCAGCTGGGCATCCAGGGCCGGTCGCCAAAACCAGGCAGAAGCCAAGCCACTTTAATTCCCTATTTCAGCCTCCACTGGAGGGCAGGAGGATGTCAGGAAGCAGATAGGGACCACGGTCCCTAGGGACCAGATAGCGACGGTCTCTCCGTCAGAGGGCCGTGGGATCCCGGGGCTGCTCCCAATAGCAAATGGGTCCTCAGGCCAGGCAAAGGAGCGCCTGGCCTCCCTGAGCCCCTGCGAGGGCCCCGGGAAAGCTCGGACTGTCCTGCCCACGCGTGACCCCCGCCTCTGCTGGCAGTGTCCTGGAGGAAGGACGGGGTCCCGCTGCGGAGCAGCACGACGCGCCCCATCAAGGCGGAGGGCGAGCGCCACACGCTGCTGGTGCGTAGTGCCCGGGTGGCCGACGCCGGGCTGTACACTGTCACCGCGGCCAACGAGGTGGGGGCCACCTGCTGCAGTGCCATCCTCAGCGTGCGGCCCGGTGAGTACCGCGGCCGGCGGATGGAGGGGCGCCGGGAGGGAAAGAGGGAGGCAGACAGGGAGGGAGCGAGGGCTGGCGCCGCGGCAGGCTGGCTGCCAGCTCTGCCTCTGCTGTCACTGGGAAGAAACCGGTTTCCTTACCCTACAAGGCTCTGTCTGAACCAAAGCAGTTGACGTGCTCCCGACAGCCATGGAAGGATCCTACCGTGGGGGGAGCGGGGTCAGGCTGTGAGCATCCCCTGGCGCCCAGCAAGCAGCCCAGTGTCCGGCCCCCACACCTGCCCCGTGTCCCGCTAGACGTGAGGGTACATCAGCCTGCTCTACCACCCGCAGACCATGTGGGTACCCCTGCCCTCAGCCTGCAAACCATGTGGGTACTCCTACCTCCATGACGTGCACCGTGGGGATATCCCAGCCTGCTCCCCAACCCGCAAATTGTGGGTATATCCCTGCGTTTCACTCGGCTAGCCGCGGGAAGACCCCCGCCCCACAAACCATTACCTGCGGGGACACCCTACCTGCCCACCAAGCTGCTAGACGGGGAGAACCCCCCTGACCCCCCCCCCCCCCCCCCCGCTGGCCATGGGGCTAGCCAGTCCGCTGCAGCCCCAAAGCCCTCCCCATTCCAAGAGAGTGTTTCTGGGCGGCAGGCAGAGGCTCAGAGCCGCCCCGAGGGCTGGAAGGACCCAAAACTTCCCCACTCCGTCGTTAGGCGGGACTGGACACCCAGGGGCAGCCACGGCCTGGCAGGGCCACCTGGGCACAGCGGTGGGGGGCCGGGAGGGGCCCCGGCAGACCCCGGCCCGCCGCGGGCCCTCCCCCGCGCTGCTGGCCCAGCCCCGGGGGCCGGCCGGCGCTGGGGCGGGGAGGGCTCAGCGGGCCGACGGCGCTGCGGGTTGGAGGCGCCCGGCACCGGCAGCGCCGCGGGCACCGAGGGCGGTTCGGCGGTGTGGCGTGGGTCGGCTCGCGGGGCCGCCGTGGCCCCGGTGAGTGCGGGGTGCTTCGGGGGCGGGGGGAGGGTGCGGACAGGGGAAAGTCGGGTTCAGGGTCCCAACAGTCCGCTGGAAGCTGCCCGGGGGTATCACGGAGGCGCGGGGACACAGCCCTTGCCCGGTATCGGGAAGGCCGCCCGCCACCCCCGGGGCAGGGGAGGGAGCTTGAGGGCGCTCCGGCGCCCGGCCGGAGGGGACCGGCACCCCCATGGTGGCGACTGGGCTGTGTCAGTCCCCCCTGGGCTATGCCGCTCCCCATCCCGTCCCCCGCCGGCCCCTGTATCCCGCACCCCGCGAGTCCCCCAGTCCGGCCCCCGATGGCGCGGACCGGCGGGCGGGCGGGCTGCAGGGGGGAGCGCAGCTGCCAATGTCACCTTCAGCCGTGCCGGCCCGGACAGGGACAGCCATCCCGGGAATCCGGGCGGCTTAAGGATGGGAGCGCGGGCTGCTGCGTAAGAGCCACTTGAGCCCTGCTGTCGCCTTGCGGAATATCGCGTCCCCTTATCATCCCGCGGCGTGCTTGCTGCTCACCCCCTCCCCCGGCGCGGCCCCGCACCCCTTCGCTGCTGGCCATTGCCGAGGATGTGCCGCGGGGTGGGTGTCCACCCTTGTAATGCAGGGTAGTGGAAAGGGGTGCTCCAACCCGCCTGTCCGGCTCCGGTTGCTGCCAGCTCCTTATCCAGCCTCTCCTGTGCTAGCACCCGTTGTGGAGCGGCATGGGAACTTGCCCCCCACCGTTGGCCAGGCCAGCCCCATCACATCTGACGAGGAGTACCTGAGCCCATTGGAAGAGTTCCCCGAGTCCAGCACCCCCCAGCACCGACCGGCCATGAAGCTGCAGCCAAGAGCCGAGCATGGGGCTGCCCGCGGCTCCCCTGAGACCACCTTCAAGGCTTCACCCACCTTTGAGGTGAGATAGCAAATCCCCCTGGGTAGAGGGGTACAGTGCCCTGTGACTCCTGTACCGTGGTCCTTGGTGCCAGGAGGTGCTGGGTCAGGTCTTCCTGACCTGATGAGGGGTCCTCGCAGCACCTGGGCAGGCTCCACCCCACCATCTTTCCTGGTGCTCCTGTTGTGATAGGGGTCAGACAGCCCTGGGTGTAGTGGTGGGGATGCATGGTCCTGTGTGCAGATGGTGCTTGCTGCTCTCTGACCCCTCTTTCCCTAGGTATCCTTGTCGGACCAGTCGGTGCTGGAGGGGCAGGATGTTAGCATGAGCGTTCGTGTCCGTGGGGAGCCCAAGCCCATCATTTACTGGTGAGTCCTGCTGCTCTCTGGGGTCACAGCTGGGCAGAAAAGGAGGGGACTGGCACAGTCACCTCTCCATTTGGGGATGGTTGCATGGAGCTCTGATCCTGAGCAGAGAGTGTTGGAGAAGGTTTTTTTTGGGGACAGCCAGGCTGTGTGTGCAGGGCCAGGTGTGACCATGATGCTCTGCCTCTGTCTGGAGCAGGCTGAGAAACAGGCAGCCAGTGAAGTATGGCCGCCGGCACCACGCGGAGGAGGCAGAGGGAGTGCGGGGGCTCTTCACACTGCACATCCTGGCGGCAGAGCACACTGACACTGGCTTCTACACCTGCAAGGCCGTCAATGAGTATGGCACCAAGCAGTGCGAGGCCAAGCTGGAGGTCAGAGGTAAAACTCCCTGAGTATGTCACCCAAGATCCTGAGAGGCCAGCTGGCTCTAGTGCCCTGCATGAGCTGGGGGGAAGGGACCACTGCAGGCCCCCCACTTGGTGGTGTGACATAAGAAGGGGACAAGCCAGCTCCCCCTGTGGTGGCACAACTGGGGAACAGGAAGGTGGACCTGTGTGCCTGGGGCTGTCTGCAGAGGCTGGCCCTGCAGCAGAAGGCAGTCTGCATTGCTGTCTCATCCAGATGTGCAGCCCTGGGTCACACCTGTTGCCTGCTGTTCCAGAGCCCCACTGATCTGACCCAGACCCAACTGCTTCTCACAGCCCAGCTTAACCCCATGTCCCCCCACATACACCTATGGGGCGAAGTGCTGCCCCTGGCTGACCAGGGCCCCCTTGGCCTTGGGGGCTCTGTAGGAAATGTCCTCATGCCCTGCAGCTTGCTCCCTCCTTGCCCCAGGCTACCTGCAAGATCTGTACCAGCCACAGGGCAACTTGCAGGAGTCCCTCCCTGCCCATTTCCAGCAGTGTCCCATATGCATGGGACTTCACTGTCCACTCCCCTTTTCTTGCTATCACTCCCCAGCCCTGCTGTGGTCCTCCTAGGACCCCAAAGTATGTGTGCAGTTTTGAGGGGGTGAGGGGGGAGTTGGGACTGATAGCCAGGCTCTGCCTGGTATCCCCAAGGCCAGGGAAATGGTCTGTGGGGATGAATGATGCTGCCTCCCTCCTCTTGCCCTTTGCTGTGTGTGCCCTGCTCCCCCCAGCCCTCCCTGCTGATGGCTGCCTGAGCCCCCCTGAGCTGTGCCGATCCCATCCCGGCCTTGGCTGCGCTGCTTGTACGCTGCCGGGATAATGCTCCCAGCCTACAGCAAAGCGCGGCGGCACGGGGGCGGGAGCGGAAGCCGTCCCAGTGTCCCACGACGGGCAGGAGCCGGGCTGCAGGGGTGATGGCCTAAGCCCAGCCCTTCTTGGGGGGCTCAGCAGATGGCTCCGTGCCTTGCTGCCCACTCGCACCCCTCGTGCTGGCGCTGGTATGTGTGTCCGTGCCGGTCCCGTCGCTGCTGCACTAACCCTTCTGGCTTGCTGACTGCGGTTTTTGTCTGTACGCAGGGGGAGTACGATAAGGGGGTGCATCTCTCAGAGCCGCCGCTGCGGGGCTCTTAGTTGGACACCTCTTAGGCAGTGGACCTCACCTTGTGTTATTACCTCCTTCTCCATCCGCCGCCTCGTCCTGGACGCACCGCGGGGACGCGCGGGCCCTCGACTGCAGGCCGGGGCTCGCCAGATGGCCGGGGCAGGCGTCACTGAGGCGGGGCGGGAGAAGCAGCAGGGGAGCAGCAGGCGCCCCCTCTGCGGGGCCAGGGTGCCCATATGATGCGGTCTTGTCTCTTGCTCCATCCGTTTGTCCCTGTCTGTGTGTTCTGCTGCCTTTCTCTTGCTGCCCAGGGAAAGGGAGCAGGGAGCTGAGCCCACGGTTGCTGCCGGGCCGGCCAGGGCTGTAGGGAAGGAGCTGCAGTGCAGTGGCAGCTCTGTGACAGTCACCTTGGAGCACGGGCGACAGGAGACCCCCAGGGACCCCTCAGGGGAACACCCTGCGTGAGGTGCAGGCGGGAGGGCGATCATTGGCCCCTTCGGCTCACGGTGGCCACTCAGGTGCCAGCTTGGCCACCAAGACACGTCCCTTGTAGCCCCAGGGCTTGGGTCCCTCAGGAGCATCCCGTGGCTGTGGGTCTCTTCTTCCCAGGGAGGGGGCTTGATGGGGGGGCGGGCTGCGAGGCCGTGACCCTTTTTTTTTTTGTAGCTCTAATAAAATCTGTTTGGTAAAGCGCTGTGTGGTGTGTTCCTCGCACGGACACCTCCCCCCCTTCACCCCCAGCCCCTCCCTGCTCAGCTCTGCTTTCCACATCTCGCCTCCCATCCCACCCTTCCCTGCTGCACTCCCTGCCCGCTGCACCAGGCCCCCTCCCTGCATGAACCACTGCCCTGCATGTACTCCCATTCCATCCCTGCTACCTCTCATGGTTGCTTTTCAGTTGCTGAGATGCATCTCTCTCTTTCTTTCTCTCTCTCCCCCCTCCCCGGGCAGCTCGCCCCGAGTGCCAGTCCCTGGCCATCGTGGTTCCCCTGCAGGACTTGGTGGTCGGGGCGGGGGAGCTGGCGGTCTTTGAGTGCATGGTGGCCGGCCCGCCAGACATGGACGTAGACTGGCTGTCCCGGGGCCGGCTGCTCCAGCCTGCACTGCTCAAATGCAAGATGCATTTTGATGGGCGCAAGTGCAAGCTGCTGCTCACCTCTGTGCATGAAGATGACAGCGGAATCTACACCTGCAAGCTCAGCACTGCCAAAGGTAAGCGGTAGGCATGCAGCTCCCCCAGGGGGGGTTCTCACTCAGGGCTTGGCCCTAGTGGGGGAAAGACCCCCCTACCTTGGGCTCAGGGCTTTTGTTCCCAGGGATGTAGCTGTGAGTGCTGGAGACGGGGTACAGGGAGACATGGGGATAGGGAGTGGGTGGTGCCCCAGGTGCTGGGAAGATTTCTCAGGGAGACATGGTGTGCATTAGTTCTTGGACTCCAGTACCCCAAGCGCTGCAGCTCTGTCCCACCACACTCCACTCAGCTCCTCTGCTAGCATGCATGTGGGTCCCTGAGACATGGGAGGATGCATTTGTTCCATGGGTGCGCCAGGTGGATGCAGGCCTGAAGTCCAGCTGTCCCTGTCCCCTGGCTTCAAAGCTTCTGGGCATCCTGCTCCAGTATTGATGTGTCTCTGCTGGCTTGGGAGGTGGTGGGGAAATGGGCAGGGAGTCAGGGCTTCCCAACCTCTCCCAATATCACTGGCTCAGCAAGAGTTGCATGGGCCTCTGTCCCGTGACTCTGATACACCTGTGCATGCTGCCCGCAGCTCTGACCCACACGGAGTCCACTCTCCTGCCCACCTAGGCAGCAGGGCTGGGGGGGCATTGCAGGGAGAAGCAGCACTCCCTGCACCCTGCGGTTGGTGCCTGTGCAATCCTCCATGAAGGAGGCTGTATTCCCATGGGGCTTTGCAGGCAGCAGCAGTTTGGGGCTCAGGCAGGTGAGGGTGTGCCTGAGAATGGTGTTGCCCATCCTTACCCAGGGTGGGTGACAACACCATCATTGCAAAGTGGTCCCTGCTGGAAATCCCCTCACCTGGAGCATCGAGCCTACTCATGTCCCCACGCTGCTCCTTGGATGCTGCCTGTGCTGGCACTACCTGCTTAAGCATTGCTGCCCCATTCCCAAGGGGATAGGCCAGCTGTGGTCTTCTGCCCTGTGAGGAGGACAGGCCATCCTCCCACCCAGCTCGCTCTGGTACCTGTACTGTGCAGAAAGGAAAGAGGTGCCTGCTGCCATCAGAGCCCCAGCTCTGGGCATGGGGACCTTGCACACATTTGTGCCCCCCTGCCCTGCACAGGGACAGAGCCTGGAACCCCACACACCCGGACTCAACCCACACCATGTGTGGGGTATGCTCACCCACAGCCACACTGGTTGCTGGGCTGCAGCCAGGGGGTGTCATGGGCTACCTCCTGCCCTGCACAGGCATGTGCTGTGGGGGCTCAGCAGTGCCTGCTCTCCTCGCAGATGAGCTGACCTGCAGTGCCCGGCTGACGGTGCAGCCCTCTGTGCAGCCGCTCTTCACCCGCAAGCTGGAGGATGTGGACGTGGTGGAAGGGCGGACAGCGCGTTTTGTCTGCATGATCAGTGGGACTCCCCCTCCGACGGTTACCTGGACTCACTTTGGTAACCCCCTAGCTCAGAGAGCTTGCCAAGGGCCCTACAGGGAGACCTCTCCTCCTCTCCTTGGGGCTGCACCCTAAGGCTGCACCTGGCTGGGACTGGAGGGGATGCTGCTGCTGATGGTGGTGTATGTTTCTGCACAGGCCTGCCAGTGCAGGAGGGGGAGAACGTGCGGATTCAGCAGGATGGAGGGCTGCACTCACTGGTTATTGTGCATGTGGGCAGTGAAGATGAAGGGCAGTACAAGGCAACCGCCAGGAACATCCATGGCCATGTGGAGTGCTCTGCTGAGCTCTATGTGGAGGAGCCACGGCCATCTGCAGCCTCCCAGATGTAAGAACTGGATGGTCACTGTCATCTGCTTCCCCCTGCTTGCTCCCCTCTGGGTATACAACAGGCTTCTGCAAAGCCTAGGCCTGGGGCTGAGCTGGGGGCACTGCACCATGCTCCCATCGTGAGCATCTGTGGGCTCTTGCAGCTCTAAGCTGGAGAAGATGCCATCCATCCCAGAGGAGCCAGAGCAGGTGGAGACAGAGACAGAGTGCTTCACCATGCCTGATTTCCTCAAGCCACTGCACAACCTGGATGTGGTGGAGTCGAAGGAGGCCGTGCTGGAGTGCCAGGTGGCCGGGATGCCCTACCCCTCCATCACCTGGTACCACAATGGCTCCCGAATTGACAGCACTGATGACCGCAAGATGATGCAATGTAGGACTCCTTGTTGCCTTCCCCATCCCCTGGGTCCCTCTACATGGGGTGGGAGAAGGGGAAACACCTTTGGAGGAGGCATCACCCCCCAGACCTTTACACCACATGAGGCAGGAAAGGGAACTCTGTGCCACTTAGCTGGTAGGGTCTTACCTGTGTCCCCCTGTTCTCCACCAGATAAAGACATCCATCGTCTGGTATTCACGGCTGTGAGCCACGCACATGCTGGTGTCTACAAAAGTGTCATTGCCAACAAAGTGGGGAAGGCCACGTGCTATGCACACCTCTATGTCACCGGTAAGCAGCAGCAGACACCACTTGGGATGTGTGGCCACTCACTCACAGCTGCCCTGCGAGGCTGTGACCCAGGATCGTCATGAGGTCCTAGGGGAATAGGATCACAGGGCAGTTTAGGTTGGAGGGGACCTCAGGATGTCTTTAATCCAACCTAAAAGTGGGGCCAGCAGTGCAGTTCTCATCTTGTGTGGTCAGGAGCCATCCCTGGACCACTAGGTCCTGCATGAAGCTTGCTGGCAGTGCCAGGCCCACTGACAGTGGGGGCTGAGCCCCCACCAGGAAACCAAAAAGAATTACTGATCTCATCCATCCCCTCAGCCAGTGTCTCCCAGAGCAGATGCCCTGATAAGCTGGGGTGGTGGCTATGCTTATATCCCTGCCCACCTCCCCCTGCAGATGTGGTGCCAACCCCCCCAGACGGGCCCCCCACCGTGGCCTCAGTGACTGGCAGAGCCATCACGCTGACCTGGAACAAGCCCAAGTGGCTGGACGCTGCCATAGGTAAGGGGGCAGGCTGTGGGCAGGAAGATGGCAGGGGGTGGGCAGTGCCATGATGGGGTGCTTGGGGTAGCTCCATGCCAGGGGCTCTGCACTGACCCTCTCCCCTTTCAGACCCTAACTCAGTGACCTATGTGGTGCAAATGCAAGTGTTGGGCACGATGCAGTGGGTGGTGCTGGTGACTGGCGTGCAGGACACCACCTACACAGTGCACAGGCTGACCAAGGGTGCCCAGTACCTCTTCCGTGTCATCACTGCCACTCCCAAGAGCAACAGCAAGCCCTCCCCACCTGTGGGGCCCGTGCAGCTCCTGGACCGGGGTGAGAAGGGCAGTGGGGAGGGAGTGGGTAGCTGGGGTAGACGTCTCTGTCCCTTATTCGGTGGTAAGCTGCCCAGGACTGGGTGGCATGGAGTGGGCAGGGGTTGGTGAAAATGCATTTGGCAGGTCCCTACCTGGAGGAGGCCCCAGTCATCCTGGACAAACCAGATGTGGTGTATGTGGTAGAAGGCCAGCCAGCCTCCATCACCATCACCATCAACCACGTGGAGGCCACTGTCACCTGGAAGAGGTAGGACATGGCACTGTGCCTTGTTGTCTGCCCTGTGCCTAGCATCACCCCACAGGATGCATATAGAAGGACTTCCACCTCTCCATGCAGCCCACTGTGTGTGTTGGGGGGAGCTCCTTCTCTGGGGCTGGTCTGGGTGTGCACACAAGGATGATGTCCAGGGCTCTGAAGAGTTATGGGGGCAGGTTGTGGGGTGCTATCTGTAGGCTATTATGGGGCAAGAGCCATTGAGGAGGCAGAGCTAGCAACGGGATGTGAGCACTCTGTGGGGGCTGCGGGGTGGGAACTGGTGCTGACTGTGGGTGAGGAGGTGGTCCTGGGGCTGTGGGGTGGGATCTATCAATGGGGCAGTGGTTCTGCCTGTGGAGCTGTGATGTGACAGCTGTGTGCTTGCAGGGGTGGGCAGGTGCTGGGGGAACTGGAGGGCACATGCGAGATGATGATGCCAGATGATGACCAGCACTGCCTGCAGCTGCTGCGCGTGGGCCGGGGGGCTGGGGGGCTGCTGGCCTGTGAGGTGAGCAACCGCCACGGCACTGCCCGCTGCACCCTCCGCCTCCGCCTCGCAGGTATGTGCCCCCGCATGGGAAGGGTGTCCCTCTGCGGGGGTGGCACCCTATTGTGCTCCAGGCCCATATGCTGGGGGGACATTGCCCCATGGTGCCCCATGCCCATGTGCCATGGGGGCACTGCCCCATAGGATGACACTGCTCCTCAGTCCTTCACACTCGTATGTCGTGGCGATGCCGATCTGTAGGGTGGCAATCATGGGACTGATAAACCAAGAACATTGGCACTGCTGCCTGGTGTCCCATACCCATGTCTGACTTGGGCAGAGGTGTCCCATAACTGCGTATATGGCGAGGCAGTGCCTCACGGTGTCCCTTAGCCATGGATGCCATGGGTGGCACTGCTGCAGGGTGTCCCGTCCCTGAGTATAATTGGGAGGCACTGCTGCCAGTGCCCTATAGGCAAGAACCATAAGGGACACCTCCACAGTGCCCCACAGTACTCCACATCCATATGTAATGAGAGATTCCCACAGTGCCCCATGCCTGTGTGCTGTGAGTGGCACTGTCCCACAGTGCCCCACTCCAATGGGGAACTGCCGAATGTTGCTGCAGACACATGCCATTGGTGGTTTGCCCTCTAGAGGTGTCCCACTTCCACGTGCATTGGAGTGGCACTGCCCCACGTCACTCCATGCCCCTACCCTACTTGCAGCACCTTGCAGCTGTACACTCTGTGCCACTGGCGGGGGGCTGGCACTGCCCCATGGTGCCCCATGTCCAATCTCTCGGCAGAGGCACCGCGTTTTGAGTCCATCATGGAGGACATCGATGCCCAGGAAGGGGAGACACCACGATTCGCTGTGGTGGTAGAGGGGAAACCGCTGCCGGACATCATGTGGTACAAGGTGGGCTGGGAGCCCCCAGCCCCTTCCTGAACCATATTCCCACCAGACCCACACATTTCACAGCCTCACTGGGGTTGCTGCACTGGTGATAAAGGATATGTCCTATGCCCTACTCATGGGGAAAGGGTGGTGGGAGTTGGTCAGGGATGGGACAGGACGCCCCCAATACCCCTGCTTCCCCCAGGATGGGGAGCTGCTGGAGGAGAGCAGCCACCTGAGCTTCGTATATGAAGACAATGAGTGCTCGCTGGTGGTGCTGGGTGCTGCTGAGCCTGACAGTGGTGTCTACACCTGCACAGCCAAGAATCTGGCTGGGGAGGTCTCCTGCAAAGCAGAGCTGGTGGTGCGGGCAGGTATGGCTGACTGTCTTCCCCAGCCCCTGAGGGTAGAGCCTGGATGTCTGGCTTGCCCCTTGCCAGCGCCTTTCCTTGTCCCAGCCCAGCCCACTGCTGATGCCACCATGGAGGAGGATGCGCTGCACAAGGCACGACGCCTGACTGACTACTATGATGTGCACGAGGAGATCGGGAGGTAGGTGGCTGCTGGCATGGTGGGGCATCTTGGGCACTGCAGGGACTGGGGCACTGGAGCCAGGCTGCACCCTGGGGCTCCGACATAGGCTCCATTATATGCCAGATCCTGGTGTGCTGGGGCTCCTCTCAGCTGTCAGTGGATGCTCCTGTGCCAGCTTAGGGTGGGGACCTGGCGTGGTCAGAGGAAAGCCAGGCTTGGGGTCTCTGTGCCTCTGTAACACAGGCAGCTGAGGCTGCAAGCAGCTCCCTGCAGAGTGGGTGCCTGTGCCAGCTGCTCAGGGAAGGGGGAGGTCTCCTGCTCACGCACCTTCTTATCCTCCCTTACCCCTACTGCTGAATTGCAGGGGGGCTTTCTCCTATCTGCGGAGGGTGACAGAGAAGAGCACCCGGCTGGACTTCGCCGCCAAGTTCATCCCTGGGAGGACCAAGGCCAAGCAGTCAGCGCGGCGGGAGCTGCACATTCTCTCTCAGCTGGACCACGAGCGCATCGTCTTCTTCCACGATGCCTTTGAGAAGAAGAATGCTGTCATCATGGTCATGGAGCTGTATCCTCTGGGCACTACTCCATGGGTGCACAGCACAGGGGAGGAGGGGAGGCTTTTGCAGGGAACAGGTGGGCAGAGTGGGTGCAGAGGAGCTGGGTGTGGGGCACAATGGAGCATGGAATTTTTATGCTCCTTGACTGGGGTCCAGCTGCTCTGAAGAAGAGCTGCTGGACAGGATGGTGAGGAAGCCCTCAGTGTGTGAGTCGGAGGTGAGTGAACGCTGTGGGAGCAAAGTGATGCGGAAGGGAGGGATCCTGGGGACAGTGGTGTCTGTCCCAGCCTAGAGATGTGTAGTGCTCATGTATCAGGCTACTAAGGCGGCCACGGCCCACATTCTCCTCTGCACAGGGCCACTATGTGACTGACTCTCGTTCAGGCTGTCCACTCTCCTCACTCCATCTCTTGCAGGTCCGCTCGTACATGCGGCAGGTCCTGGAAGGGATCTGCTACCTGCACCAGAACAGTGTCCTGCACCTGGACATCAAAGTGAGTGAGAGTCTTTACAGACTCCTCCTGCCCAGTGCTTCCAGTGAAGGGCTCCTGATGCACTGGGCAGGGAGTGGTCCTGCTGAGAGGGAACATTCATTCCCTGAGGAAAACCCCTGCGTCTTGCCAAGCTTCCCTCTGCTCTGCACTGTCCTGTAGCCAGAAAACCTCCTGATGGCAGATTTGAGCAGCGAGCAGGTCCGGATCTGTGACTTCGGCAATGCACAGGAGCTGACGTCTGAGGAGCCACAGTACTGCAAGTATGGCACCCCTGAGTTTGTGGGCCCTGAGATTGTCAACCAGACCCCTGTCACCAGCGTCACTGACATCTGGTAAGGGTGGCTCTTGAGTGGTCGGTGGGCTCCCTGCTATGCCAGGAGAGACTGAGCACCCTGGAGGGCTTGTGATGTGCAGTAACTGTGCTCTCCTCTCTGCAGGCCTGTGGGGGTTATCGCATACCTCTGGTAAGTGCTCTGGTGTGTCTTCACAAAAGGGACACCCTTTCTACCCCCTCACCAGTTCCAGAGCTGAGGCTGTGACCATACACATGACTCCTTACAGACTCAGCCTCCTTTCCGGCTGCTCCTACCTCTGCCCTCCCCATGGCACCAGGGCTGAGGTCTGAGGTCCTGTCCTCAGTCTCCCACACTTGCCATGCTGTTTCTCATGTCCCCATGACCCCATAGGTGGGGTCTGGGGTCATGTCCTCAGTTCTCTGTATTTTCCATGCTGTTTTTCATGGCCCCATGGCCCAGTGACAGTGTCTCCTCCTTGGCAGCCTGACAGGGATCTCCCCTTTCGTGGGGGAGAATGACAAGACAACGCTGATGAACATCCGCAACTACAATGTGGCCTTTGAGGAGAGGATGTTTCAGGGGCTCACCCGGGAAGCCAAGGGCTTTGTCATCAAAGTGCTGGTCAATGACAAGCTGTGAGTACTGCAGGGTCCCCTTCCCCATCCTCTGCCCCTTCAGCATGAGCTTTGTGCTCAAGGGAGGACGGGGACCCCCATGCATCGGGGTGCCCAAGGGAAAGGCTAGCTGCACCACTCTGCTGGGGTGCACCATGGGCAGCCAGACTCTCCTGCCCTTTTTCCCCTGGCCAAAGCCTCTAAGACTGAGTGTTCTCACCCAATGGTGTCGCTTCACAGGAGACCCAATGCAGAACAGACCCTGGAGCATCCCTGGTTTAAGGTGAGCCTGGGCTTGGAACTAATGCGAAGAGGCCACGGGGTTCCCTGAGCCTGCTGCAGGCTCCAAGGGACACCGTTGTTCCCTCACCCCACAGACACTGGCGAAGGGGAAGGTCATCAGCACCGACCACCTCAAGCTCTTCATCTCCCGCCGGAAATGGCAGGTGAAGGCAGGGGCTGGGGAGGGACGGAGGGGGCAGGTGGGACTGTGTCCTGGGCAGAATGGGGGGATGTGTAATGGCAGGATGATGCTATGCCACACACCTGAGCCTGACCCAGCCCTCTCTGCTGGCTGCAGCGCTCACAGATCAGCTACAAGTGCAACATGGTGCTGCGGCCGATCCCAGAGCTGCTGGAGGACACGTCCAACCACCTCTCCATCGCTGTGCCCCGGCATCTCAAAGAGTCACCAGCGCTGTCATCCTCCTCAGACTCAGATGACCTGGATGAACTGCCCTTCATCCCCATGCCACACCAGGTGGAGTTCTCTGGCTCCCGCATGTCACTCAATGAGATCCCCACAGACGATGAGACCATTGGGACATCCGAGGGGCTGCAGCCAGAGGGGGATGCCTCTGCCATGGAGTGGCAGAGCCAGGGCACAGGGAAGCCTGGGGTGGCCCTGGGAAAGCGGCCAAGGAGTGCTGGGCCACGGCGACCATGCGCAGAGGTGGAGGCGCCTGGTTCCTCTGATGAGGAAGCCCCCGAAGCCCAGAAGCGGCCGGAGTATCCTCGCAAAGCCATGAGGAAGGGTTCCAGCCTGGAGTCCCCAGGGAGTGCCCGTCGGGGAGAGCTGAAGAGGGGCAGCTCTGCTGACAGCGCCCTGCTGCTCCAACAGCTCCTGGGGACTGAGGAGGGGGCTGAGGCAACCCGGGACCCCCGTGGGGCCCTAGCCAAGGCAGCCTCCATGGAGTTGCCAAGGAGAAGGGTGGTCTGGGGGGAGGATAATCATGCCCAGCGCCTGGAGCTGATGCGCCAGCGGCTGCTGCGGGGAAGCTCTGGGGACAGCAAGGTCAGTGGTCTGCGGGGTCCCCTCCTGGAGACCCTGGGGGTCAGCCCTGACAAGAAAGTCTCACAGTCAGCCCGCCTGGAGGCTCCAGCAGTGCCACGGCTGGTGCGGGCAGCCTCCAGTGAAGCCACCTCACCGCGCCTCCTCCCCGCTGAGTGCCGGCTGCAGAAGAGCAGCTCCTTCAGCCATGGGGACGCGGAGCCTGTCATCCGGCACCGACGCTCCGGTGCGCCCCTGGAGATCCCAGTGGCCTGCCTGGAAGCCCAACGGCTCAAGGAGTCCCCCTCTCTCTCTGCCCTCTCTGATGCTCGGCCCACAGTGCCACCAGACACTCCAAGCACACCAACACCCCCTCCAGCAGAGATCCCTGCTCCCCAGGCCGGCCCTGCAAAGGCTGCCTCAGGGAGGAGGCACATCCATGAGGAACATGGCCCACCTGTGACCAGCAAGGCTGCCACCACCACAGGGAAGAAGCCCACAGACGGGGGACAGGAAGAGAAGACACCCACCAAGGTTGCTGGAGCCAGTGGGGAGGGGGCTGCCAGGACAGGAGCTCCCACCCCACCAAAGCCCACAACCCCTGTTCCCCAAACCCACATAAAGTCTTCCTATGCCAAAATGATGCAAGTCATGGGAGGTATTCAAGGTGGGGAGACAGCCACCGAGGAGCCCCCACCAGCCACCAACGAGCCTCCACCAAACATCAAGGAGACCCCACCAGCCAGCCCTGCAAAGCCCCCTACGCCAGCACCAGCAGCAAGGAGGGAGGTGAAACCCACCGGCTCCTCCAGCTCCTTGGTCATCCAGGACATCGATTCGGAGGAGGTCTTTGAGGCCAAGTTCAAGCGGGGCCGCGAATCATCCCTCACCCGGGGGCTGAAGCTCCTCACCCGCTCCCGTTCCGAGGATCGGCACCTGGCCGGCCCCCCAGCCTCTGACGAGGGCATCTACCGTCCTACACCGGCCGGCGTGCCCCTGGAGCTGCGCAGGGACCGGCCCACCGGGCTGGCAGCCAAGTCCAAGTCGGTACAGGACCTGCACGAGGTGGAGAAGGATGGGGGCTTCTTCCGGAGGATGTCCATACTCCTCAAGCGGACCCCGCCTGCTGAGAGGAAGAAGAGCATGGGCGAGGACGGGGGCACTGAGACCCCACCTGGTGGGCGCCGCTTCTCCTGGAGCATGGCTCTGGCCAGCTCCAGGGAGCGGAGGGACTCAGAGAGCCTCAAGTCAGAGCCGGGGGGTGGTGGAGCGAGCGAGTCACCGGCGGTGGCTGTGCGGAGGAAGATCAGTGCCACAATGGAGCGCGTCTCCGCGCGGCTACGCAGCGTGTCGGATGAACGGTCGGAGGGCGAGGGGTCCCGGCAACTCCGTCGCGCCAGCTCCGAGGGCGAGAGCTTGCGACCGGGGCCCGCCCCCGCCCCCGCGCCCTCCTCCGAGTCCCTGCGCTCCGAGGCCAGCACAGGCTCCTCTGCCTCTGCCAAAGGTGAGCGATGAGGGGCGATCCCGCCGGGCAACCCACGGCCCAGTCGCTGTGGGTACGGCCGCCCTGGCCTGGCCCCGCTCTCTCACCTGCCCTGGGTGCCCACAGGTGGGGGTGACAGTCAGAAGAGGTCCCGCTGGGAGCGCTGGGGGCTCTCCCGGGGCAAGAAGGAGAAGATGGCCTCACAGCCCAGCATCCCCTCCAGCCTTCTGCGGGAGGAGGGACTCGCCGCCGGCCGGCCACACACACCCAGTGAATCGGGTAGGTGCAGCCTCAGGACGGGATGGGGGGTGTGTATCCCCACCCCAACCTAACCCCCACTCTGCTTTCCAGATTTTCCCCCTATTTTCCACATCAAGCTGAAGGACCAGGTGCTGCTGGAGGGCGAGGCGCTGACCCTCTGCTGCCTTCCTGCCGGCAGCCCAACCCCACGGATCCTCTGGATGAAAGGTGGGGCGCTGCCCGCACTGCCTCAGTGGGTGGGCTCTGACAGGCCCGGTATCATGCCACTCTTCTTCTCCCCCTACAGACAAGAGGTCCCTGCAGCCGGACAGTGGGCTGAACGTCGTCTCCTGCAAGGACGGACGTCAGATGCTCACCATTGCCAAGGTCTCCAGGAAGGATGCAGGGCTGTATGAGTGTGCAGCCGCCAACATCCTGGGCACAGCCATCAGCTCCTGCACGCTGGCTGTGGCACGTAAGGAGGCTGGGGGTCCTCAGGAGACAGGAAGGGCACAAGTCGGGCACATGGCTGGGGATCAGTTTGTGCAGGTCACTAGAGTACTGCTCTCCACATCTGCAAGAGACTGGGGCTTTTAAAAGAGGACAGGCTGGTTTTACATGAGCGTTTCCAGCATCTCTGAACCCATGTGTTTTTATGCCCTCTCACTGCAGCTGCTCTGCTCTGCCCCTAGCTGGACACCCGCCCACCCTGTCTGTACCCTTGCAGGGCTCCCTGGGCGGCCAGGTACCCCGGAGATCCCCCAGAAGTACAAGAACACGGTGCTGGTTCTGTGGAAGCCCGCTGAGAGCAAAGCCCCCTGCACGTACACACTGGAGCGCAGACTGGAAGGTTTGTGGGGCTGCCTCCCATCCTCTGGGAGCCACAGCCAGGAATATGGGCTCATGGAGGGGCACCTAGGAAAAAAGTGCCCAATGTCCTCGTTGTCCCCTGTGGCGTGGCAGAATCAAGGACAGGGGACAGTAGGCTGCCCCTGTCCCTGTTCTGCCCTCTCATTACCTTATTTCTGCTTTGGCAGGGGAGCACGAGTGGAAGATTGTCAGCACTGGTATCACTGACTGCTACTTCAATGTGACTGAGCTGCCTCCTGGGAGCACTGCCAA
The DNA here is from genome assembly GCF_027477595.1 of Haemorhous mexicanus. NCBI lineage: Eukaryota > Metazoa > Chordata > Aves > Passeriformes > Fringillidae > Haemorhous > Haemorhous mexicanus. The sequence continues at coordinate 15,878,049 of NC_082348.1, forward strand.
GTTTCGTGTGGCGTGTGTCAACAAAGCTGGGCAGGGACCCTACAGCAATTCCTCAGTAAAGGTGCATCTTGAGGCAGCAGGTGAGCAAGCCCTGTCCCATGGGTGTGGGGTGTCCATGGGGCCATCTGTGACCTCTGAGGAGCTTTGGGGATCCTTGAGTCCCATGGCATCTTCCCCCCAGGGCTTTGGGAAATGAGGTTCCACTTACAGTCCACTCCTAGCTTACCCCCACCTGGCTCACACCTCCCTTTGCTCCCTGTAGATGCTGGAGCTGCCCCAGCCAAGGATGTTGCTGTCCCCATTCCTGAGAAGGTGGCTTCCAGCCGGTCAACCCAGACACCCGAGGAGCACTTGGAGCCAGTGGCTGCAGGAGCACCTCCCACCACACCACCACGCAAGCACAAGGGAGTGATACAGAAGGCAGCTGGAGCGCAACAGGAGGGTGCCCCCACAGGGGCCCTTCCACCTCCTGCCCTCCATGAAGAGGGAGTGTCACCAGATCCTGAGCTTCCCCCCAACATCACTGTCTATGTGCCTCCTGAGCTGATGTTCACCCCTCCTCGGACTGCTGCCTCTCCTCATACAGACACCCCCACTCCGGGCTCCCCTGCACCCCCCATGGACACTTCCCCCCCGCCCCAGGCTCTGTCTCCTTCCAAGTCCCCCACCGTTACCCCGGTATCAACCACGCCCAGCTCAGCCCCCACACCATCTCCCACCCCCAACACCACACCTTCACGGAAGATGCCTCCCTACATGGTAACTTCCTTCATCTCCATGCCCCCCACATCACCCCCTGCGCTGGAGCCCACGACCACTCCCCTACCCTCCAAGGAGCCCTCAGCTGCTGGTGGGGTCCCAGGGGCAAAAGACAGCACAGCACTGCGGCAGGGTGTCCCCCAGAAGCCATACACTTTCTTGGATGAGAAAGCAAGGTGAGTAGTGGTAGGACAAGATGCTCTCTCTTCCAGGGGTGTTCTTGCAGCACCCCACACCAGGGATGCTGAATCCTGCCTTATGCTGCAGAGGCCGTTTTGGGGTGATCCGGCTATGCAAGGAGAATGCCACAGGGAAGCACTTCATGGCCAAGATTGTGCCCTATGAGGCGGAGCGGAAGCAGAGCGTGCTGCAGGAGTACGAGATCCTCAAGGCTCTGCACCATGAGCGCATCATGGCCCTGCATGAGGCGTACATCACCCCCCGCTACCTGGTGCTCATCTGTGAGAACTGTGCTGGGAAGGAGATCCTCTACAGCATCGTCGACAGGTAGAGGGGGACACAGGGCCACCGGGTACAGTGGCTAGTATGGGGCTATCTGCTGATGGCACCTGCCCCCAGGTTTCGCTACTCGGAGGACGACGTGGTGAGCTACGTAATGCAGCTCCTGCAGGGCCTCGAGTACCTGCATGGCCGCCGCATTGTGCACCTCGACATCAAGCCTGACAACATCATCGTCTCAGGCACAAATGCCCTCAAGATCATCGATTTTGGCAGTGCCCAGACCTACAACCCACTTGTGCTGCGGCAGCTGGGGCGGCGTGCTGGCACCCTGGAGTACATGTGTGAGTGAGGCACCACGGGTGTAGTGGTGTGGGGGACAGGGACAGAACTGGGGCATGCTTATTCCCAAAGGTGTGCATGTATGCCTATGCTCTGGGGGACTTGAGAATGGGGAGGAACTGTGTCCTTGGAGAAGGTGGGAGGCCTTTGGGCCTCCAGCTGGGGGTGCCTGTGAATTTCTATAGCATTGCTGGGGTCAGCAGGAGAGTCCGGGTGCTGTGGGACAGTTGTGATGTCCTTGGAGGCTGGCTGGGCTCTGTCGGGGTGCTGCAGTGTCAAGGAGGGGTGTTGGAGGGTGCAGCAGTGGAGTGCTGTGGCTGCTAGGGGTGCTTGGCTGCTATGGGTGTTGGGAATGCTGTGGGTGTTGGGAATCCTGGGGATCTGGGACTTCTGTAAGTGCTGGGGATACTGTGGATGCTGTGTGTGCTGGGATGCTGGGGCTGGTTGTCTCTGTGTGTATGACAGACCTGCTCCCCTGCCCACAGCGCCAGAGGTGGTGAAGGGAGACCCGGTGGGCTCTGCAGCAGATGTCTGGGGTGTTGGCGTCCTCACCTACATCATGTAAGACAAGGGGTCAGGGGGATGAGAACCTTGAAGTGTAGTCAGCCCCACCCAGGGCTTGGTGCCACGGAGGACACCAAGCTAACAATGGGCTGAGGGATGCTGTTTGCCCAGCAGACCCTTCCCAGCTGGACACGGGGAGATGATGACACCCTGGGTAGCTGTGGCTTTTCAAACTAGGGATGGGGAGGAAGTGGGACAGAAACTACCCTCCCATCACTGTCCCCCCAGCCCATCACCCCCCTCCACCACCACAGGCTCAGCGGGCGGTCACCATTCTTTGAACTGGACCCCATCGAGACGGAGAACCGCATCCTGGCAGGGCGCTTTGATGCCTTCAAGCTGTACCCCAATGTCTCACAGACTGCTGCCCTCTTCATCCGCAAGGTCCTCACTGTCCACCCCTGGTGAGTGCCCGGCCCAGCCAGGGAAGACACATGGCACCAGACTGTGCATGTGATTGAGCCAGGCCCTGTCACATGGGACCCCTCCAGATATCATCAGTGGGAGCCTGGAGTCCATCAGTGCTCTTGGAGAGGGCTGGGACCCGCTGGGTCTTGCAGGGCAAGGGTGGTGGCTGGGTTTAGGGGGTGGAGCACCCCCGACAGTCCCTGATTCAGAGCTGGCTCTGTCCCAGGAGCCGCCCCACGGTGAAGGACTGCTTCGCCAATGCCTGGCTCCAGGACGCCTACCTGATGAAGCTGCGCCGCCAGACCCTGACTTTCACCACCAACCGCCTCAAGGAATTCCTGGTGGATCACCAGAGGCGCCGCGGCGAGGCCGTCACAAAGCACAAGGTCTTACTGCGCTCCTACCAGGGCTGCCAGCCACCAGGGCCACAGTAACTGGTGCCTTGGCCACGGCCACCAGGGGCCGGGGAGCCAGAGGAACATTCCATGGGCCGCAGTACAGGGCGGCTGAGGAGGAGCCAGGACGCGCCAGGATGACTCCATGGACCTCACATGCTGCTGTCAGGGGTCTTGCTGGCCAGCAGCATCATTTTGGCAGTGCCGATGAAGAGGAGGTGCTGCCACAGCCAGACCAGCAGTGGGGTCCGGCAGTGGGAGGGTGATGGGAAGCCTTGCTGCAAGGAACAGAGAATGTGGCAGAGGGTCGGGGGAAGAATGGGATGCAGACAGAGGGGCACGGGAAGCCCCTGGTGAGAGGGGAAGAGCTGCCAGTTTGCTAGCCAGCCCTGGCCACATGGGTCCCATCAGCCGTGTGCCTTACACTGCAGCCTGCAGCTGCCCCTGGCCACGGTGTGGCAGTTCTCGTGCTCCCCCTGGTTTTGCACACCAGCACCAGAAGACTGAGGTTGCTCCAGAGGTTCCTACAGAGAGGGGCTTGCTCACAATCCCCTGCCAGCCAGCACAGCCCCAGTCCTTACAGCTGGGAGGGGGGGCTGCCAGCCTCCCACCTTCCACTCCTCCCAGCCCTGGTCCTGGCAAGTGGGTTTGTGGCTCCAGGACCGATGCCGGTGCCTTCCTTGGGGCTGTCGGCTGTGCCCCCTGCCAGGATGGGGGACTGGCAGGCACCCCCTCTTTGCAGGGGGGCAGCCAGGTGCCATGCACACCTCCTGTGTCTGCTCAGGCCCACGCTGCTCGTGCTCTGTCCACCCAGCTCCAGACCTTGCCCTGTGCCCCAGTACCCACCTGCCCACCTGTCCCAGACCCCTCACTCTTCCCACCTGACCCCGAGGTGCCCTGCCCCGTGCCCCCTCCTCAGCCCTCCCTGGCTGGTGGCACAATGCAGGGTGCCCTGAGCAGGGAGACAGGAACAGCGGCTGGGCACTCACCTTCCTCATGCTGCTGTAGTGATAGGGCTTTATTTATTGATTTTGGGGAGAAGGCGTCTGCTCATTCCAGTCCCCATTCCTGTCCCCTCCTCTCTGCCGGGCTCTGGAGTTGCCAATGTCCCCATGGTTTGGAGCAAGCAACGTGCCAGAGCAGCAATAAAGACCCTGAGCAGCCCCTCCAGTTTCAGTGCCTTCCTGGGAGGGAATTGCACAAGTGTGAAATGCAGCCCCTGGTATCTCGGGAGGGTCCTTGCTCCAAAACCTAAGGACCTGAGTCCAGGAAGGATTCCATGTGAGGCTGGGCTTCCATGTTGGAAACCTGGTGAAAAAGTCAGAGAAGCTGTGAAGCACTGGGGCGGGTGCAACAGGGCTGATTCACTGATTCACATGGCTCTCACGTCATGGAGTGAAAATACGAAGTGCCAAAGGGCCCGATGGTGACTGGGACAGCGGGACAGCAGGGCAGGGCTCTTGCTGCGGGCATGGCAGGTGCCGCTGAGGGACCTGATGCCTAGCTAAAAATATCTGCTATCCTTAAGAGGCCGTGCCGTGCCGTGCCGGCAGGGACCGCTCCGGTTACAGCCCGCTGCCCCCCCAGCCCCTCGGTGCCGCGCCCGCCGCGGCGGACAGGGGCACACGCGTACCGCCCGGTGCCTGCGGGCAGTCACACGCTCCCGACACACACACACGTAGCTGCAGGCCCGTGCCTGTCGCAGGCCCTGTGTCCAAGGGCGTGTCAAGAGCCCGTGGTGACCCCGCACGGCGCAGCGAAGCGCTGGGACACACACACAGCCACAGCACCTGCTCTGCGCGCTCACGCTGCCCGGCACGGACGCACACGGCCACAGCCGCTCCCCGCACAACCAAATGGACCGTGGCCCCCGCACTGACCATGGACCCCCACACTGACCATGGCCCATACATTGACCACGGCTCCCCACACTGACCATGGCCCATACAATGACCACGGCTCCCCACACTAACCATGGCCCCCGCCCGGACTGTGGCCTCCGCCCGGCCGCAGCCACCCCACGGGCTCGCGGGCCCTCACAGCGAGCGCGGCCGCCCCCTGGCGGCGGGCGGGCGGCCGAGGGCCCGGCGCTGACGTGTCCTAGCCACGTGCGCGGAAGTGGCGGCGGGGCCGGGCCGGGCCGGGCTGCGGGGCTCGGTTACGGAGCTGGGGCTCGGTGCGGAACAGCCGGAGAGGAGCCGAGCCGCGATGCCGCTCAAGGCCGTCATCCTCATCGGGGGCCCGCAAAAGGGTAAGTGCGCCGGGCCCGCGGGGTGTCCCGCCGGCGCAGTGCCCGGCCGACCCCGCTCTGCTCCGCAGGGACCCGGTTCCGGCCGCTGTCCTTCGAGGTGCCCAAGCCGCTGTTCCCCGTGGCCGGAGTGCCCATGGTGCAGCACCACATCGAGGCCTGCGCCAAGGTACGGGAGGCCGGGAGGCTGGGGCCGTGGAGCCAAGGGAGAAGTGCCATTCCTTTTCTTTCTGATCCCTTCCTGCGTCCCTCCCCAGGTGCCCGGCATGAAGGAGATCCTGCTGATGGGTTTCTACCAGCCCAACGAGGCCCTCAGCCGCTTTCTCGTATCGGCGCAGCAAGAGTTCAAGGTTCCCATAAGGTGGGCAGTGGCTGTCTCACCCCTAGGGCGCCCACGGTGGCACAGCCTGGCTTAGCCCTCACCTGCCTGCCCCAGACTGGCAGCCCACAGTCAGCGCACTGGCATTGGGCAGGTGGGCTCTGTCCTACCGTGGATGGGCACAGCCTGGTTCCCCCATTAATTCCGCCACCTTTCCTTTGCCTTGGCCCCTGCCCTGGATGGTTCCTGCTCCAGAGATGCCTCTCTAGCACAGCTCTAAGCTGCCACAGCCTCCTACTGTGCAATGTGTGCATGAAATTCATCACTGGATGGCAGGATTATGTCTCTCCAGTCCTTCCCAACCCTTCCCAGCCCTGCTGCCGCTTGGTGCCACTAGACACCTGCTTCCCTAAGCGCTCCCTTTTTCCTGCTTGGCTTGTAGGTATCTGCAGGAGTACGCAGCCCTGGGCACGGGTGGTGGCATCTATCACTTCCGAGACCAGATCCTGTCAGGTGGTGCTGAGGCCTTCTTTGTCCTCAACGCAGACGTGTGCTCAGAGTTCCCCTTACAGGAGATGCTGGAGTTTTGGCAGCAGCATGGGGACATGCACAGCTTTGTCATTCTGGGTACCACAGTGAGTGGCAGTGCTGGGGAGCAGAAGAGCTGCAGTGCTCTGCCGTGGGCTTAGAAGCCAGCAGCTCCTGTGGTGGGTGGGTCCCAGACTGTGAGGTCTGGGTTTCATCTGCTCTGCCTCCCTGTGCCTACTGCTCCGCCATCGCTAACACTGTCCTTGTTTCCTAGGCCAACAGGACACAGGCACTGAATTATGGCTGTATCGTGGCGAATGCAGGCACACAGGAGGTACTGGAGGGCCTTGGGGAGTGGAGCACATTGTGGGCAGCAGGTGCTGTGTTGCCTGCGTGGGTCTCTGGTGCCCCAGAGGGTGTGGTGCTGGAGGGAGGGGCTGCACCCTGGGATTCATATCTCTTCCCTCGCCTCCAGGTTCAGCACTACGTGGAGAAGCCCAGCACATTTGTCAGTGAGATCATTAACTGTGGCATCTACCTCTTCACACCTGCCATCTTCCAGCACATTGGTGAAGTCTTCCAGAGGAACCAACAGGAGCTAGCACTGTGAGTGCCTGACTCTGCTCTGTTTCCCTCCCACCCTCCTGCTTCCTGGGGCTGCAGCAGCACGCTCATCCTCCATACTTTCTCTGTCTTTTCTCCTCCTCTGCCATCACTCACTTGTTTCCTGGTCCTGCACCAGCTGTCCTTACCTTGGGTAAGTCTCCCTCTGTGTCTGCAGTCGCTGCTCTCTTGGCTGGATTGATCCTAGTGATAATGCATGCTTTCCCTCCCTTCTCCAGGCTGCTGTTTCCTCTGCTCTGCTCCTGGTCAGCTTGAGACTTTCCCTCTCCCTTCCTCTCTTCCCACCCATTCTCATTCAGCTCTGGACTAGAGGCTGAGCAAGCCTTTCACCTGGGAATGCTCTCCTCCCCTCTCCAGCTCTTTGCACCAGCCAGCCTGTCACCTCACCTCTCTGCCACCACCCAAGTCAAAATCCAGCTGTGCAGGCTCTGGACTGGGGACAGGATCATACACCCACCTGGACTAGGTGGGGCTCTTACACCATCAGCTTCTGGCTCAGAGCTTATTTTGGTTGTCCCTCTGCTGCTCAGGGGGGCTGTCCCAACCTAGCCTGCAGCTGGCCCTCTCCCCACTTTTGGGGAGAAGCACATGGCTAGGTAGGAATCTGGGATTGTCAGAGTCCCTGAATTTGGGGAGGGTAGGTCTTCTAGGGTCCTTAGGTGAGGCCATGGCTGGGGTGGGTGTCTAACAGGACTCTTGCTTCCAGAGAGGAAAGTTCCAATGGCTGGCAGCGTGCAGAAGTGATCCGACTAGAGCAGGATGTTTTCACAGCCCTGGCTGGGAGTGGCAAACTCTATGTCTACAAAACTGATGGCTTCTGGAGTCAGATCAAGTCAGCTGGGTAAGTGCTGGAGCTGCTGTGGCAGGAGCATCAAGTGATCTGTACCAGGGATGGGAGTGATCAGTATCACGGCTGGGAGTGCAGGGTGATCAGGCAGAGCCGTGGGGGTGGGTGGGCGGTGCTGATTTTGGATCCTCCTCTGCCCTGGTAGTGCCAGAGTGACAATAACAATCTTCTGCTTTTCCTCCCCCAGCTCTGCTATCTATGCCAGCCGCCTTTACCTGAACCAGTACAGCAAAAGCCACCCAGAGAGACTGGCCCAGAACAAACCTGGAGGACCTGTCATCCGAGGTACCATTCTAACACACTAAGGCTTTTGGGGCTGCCTAGGGAGGCAGTGGGACCCATGAGTGGGACTCCCCTTTATCTGAGAGGCAGGTGCTCCTGTGGGCTGCCTCCCCTGAATCCACTGCCTTGTGTTGCAGGGAATGTGTACATCCACCCGACAGCCTCCATCGACAGCACTGCAGTGGTGAGTGCAGGCTGGGGGGGCCCTGGGGCAGGGATGTGCTCAGGGGTGCCAACGGCATGACTGTCCTTGTCCTCATCACCCACCTCTGTCCTCACAGCTGGGCCCCAACGTCTCCATTGGGGAGGGTGTGACGGTGGGCGCTGGTGTGCGCGTGCGAGAGTCCATCGTCCTGCACGGCGCCTCACTCCATGTAAGTGGGGTTTGCCTGAGGGGGTACGTGCTGAGCCCCACCCCGTGCAGGGAGGCAGCAGCACCCTGCATTCTCCTCTCCTTCATCCAAGGATCACACCTGTGTCCTGAATACCATTGTGGGTTGGGACAGCACGATTGGGCGCTGGGCGCGGGTTGAGGGGACACCCAGCGACCCTAACCCCAACGATCCCTATGCCAAGATCGACAGCGAGACCCTGTTCCGGGACGGGCGCCTCACGCCATCCATCACAATCCTGGGTACGTGTCTGCTGTATGGAATCACCCTGGGCCTGCTCACCGAGGCAGCTTCTCCCCTCCAGCTAAAGCCTTTGCGTTCCCCTCCCAGGCTGCAGTGTCACCATTCCGGCTGAGGTTGTTATCCTCAACTCCATTGTCCTTCCTCACAAGGAGCTGAGCCGAAGCTACAAAAACCAGATTATCCTGTGAGTCATGGGCAGCACCAGCCCCCTGCTCCCTGCTGTGCCCCACAAGAAGAGCCTGCACTGAGACTTCACATCCTGGGAGGTTCTCAGCACCCCCAGAGGGGTAGGTGCAGGCCAGGAGCCCTGCAAGTGCCTGACTACTGCTCCAGACAGACATTAAAGCTGATGAGCATCAGCCTTGCATGCTGCTTCTCTTGCAGCCCAGGGACCAGCCCTGGGCCAGGGTGAAGGCTTTGGGGACAGTATGTGACCCTGGTACAAGCCTGTGTGCATATGCAGGGAGCACATGCTGACTGCAGTGTCTTGGGTCCAACTTTGTGTGTTTCTCCACCAAAGGGCACTACCAGCACCACCTTGGCTCTCCTCACAAGGCTATCCCTGCACTATTTGCTGTCTGCAACTCCCTGGAAGGTCTTGGCCCATCTCTAAGACCTGGGAGCTTTGAATGTGCCTGTCATGTGTAGGCAGCTCACCCCACAGGAACAGATTGAGGCTCTTGATTTCAGTATGATTGCAACAGCCTGAGCTGGGCTCCTGCCTACTGCTGCGAAAACAGCAGTGCCAGGCAGTGCTAAGGGCACTGGCACACACATGAGGGCTGGGTCAGACTAGCAGCCTGCTGGCCCTGGAGGGAGCTGCAAGAACACCCCTTCCCCCAGTACCACCTCTGCCCCCTGGGCTCAGTGCATGCCAGGAGAGCTGCCAGCCCTACCAAGGTCTCTTGTCAGGCTGAGACCTGTGCCTGCTGCCTAGGCAGGGCTCAGAGTGAGGGCAGCAAGCCCCTGCTACCCTGGTGGGCCAACAGCCTCCTTCACACCAGCATAGCTGGAGCTTGGAGGGGCTCACTGCATATCTCCTCTTATCACCAGCCACATCCACTGGGCACCAGAGCAACCAACTTACATGTGTGCAAGTGGCAGAGATTTAGCACCTCACTTTGCCTCAAAAACCTGATTTTATGGAAGGCAGTTTCTTCCTGAGCCTGGTATAGATTGTCTACAGTAACCAATGCTGCCCTTTATCCTTTTACCTCCCTGGTTTTGAACTCTGTGCTAAAGCCCTGCACTCCACCAAGGGCCCCATCATGCCTCTCATTTTCAGCAAGGCACTGTATTAGGTATTCTCCATCCATCCAGTACCATCCCAATTTGATGGATTTGGAGTAAATCCTTGCTCCTAGCCCTGTGCCTTCCTGTGCCAGTTCTCCTGTGGTCCTGGGCAGGGATTAGCTGTTCCCTAGCTTTAAGCACATTAAACTCCTTCAGTTTTGCCTCTGCCTTGGATGTGTTAATTTCCTTGCCCTCTGGTGTACACTCCTGCGCTGGAGAAAACTGAGCCAAAGTACTTGCTTTCAGTATTGCACATGAATTTTTTCTCATGTGCCCCATCTGGTCTGGGTTTTAGGAGGGACAAAGGTTTACTGGCTGCTTGATGTGGCACAGGGGCATTTCTTATCCCTGTTGTGTAATGCCTCTTTTCCCTAAACTCCCTCTGCACTGGTTGCCCCTTCTGCAGAGTTATCAGGAGGGCAAGCCCTTCCTGGGACATTGCTCCATTACAGCATGATCCTGCTTCCTTCTCTTGGAGGGAAAGCTGTACATTCCAGCCCTGCTTGGGCTTTGTGCACCTCTAGCACTGCCTGAGCTGGAGGGGAGGAAGGAGTTAAAGAGGCCTCTACTGAGGTGCCAGGAAGTCTGGAAACACTTTAAGGTTGTCCTGCCCTGAGCGGCAACAGCTCCAATTACTTGAGGCCAACATCTGGGCTCAGAGAGGGGCCTCCCACATCCGGGGCTCCAGAGCAGAAGAACAGGGCTTCAGCTCGAGTGGGAGGGGGTATGCCTGCCCTCCCAAAGCACAGGTTCTGTGGAGCATTGCTCAGCTCTTGTCTGCTGCACAGCCAGGCTCTCAACCCCTGGCAGCAGCAGGGCAGGACAGACAGCAGCCACAGACAGGTGTGTTTTGCTGCAAACATTTAATACAAACCTGATTCAAAGTACAAGCACTAGTGTAGTGTCCCTGCCACCACAGCTGGACAGAGCCAGCTCTGCTCCCCAGTTCCCAGGGAAGCAGAGCAGAGCTTTGAGCTCGGCACTGTCATCCCACAGGCAGCTGCCTGGTCTTGCAGTGTTTGCTCCTCCTCCAGTGCCAGCTCTGCGTCCCGAGGGAGCCACTGCTGCAGGCTACACAGGAGAAGGGAAGAACCGGCCCACCTTCCTCGGGGTTGGCCCCTGCCTGCGTGGGGAGAGATGAGTCAGGGGTACAAAGCGAGCTCCCCTGGGCTCCACCCACGCCCGACAGCACTCACGGGGGCCGGCTGGCCTTGCCCACGCAGCTCCTTAGGGTACTGGGGAGGCAGCAGGTACCAGCTGGGCTCAGCTGGCCTGACTTGGGCTCCAGAGAGGCAATGGGCTGGAAGAAGCATTCTGCAGAACAAATTGGGGACAGCTATCTCACCCCAGCCATGGACAACCAGGACCGTTCAAGGATGCCGAAGGCCATGTTGGGTGGGGGCTGGGGCTCCTGTGCTCACCACGTTCACCTCCCAGGGCTGGCATTGGCACCAGGTTCTCCTGCTCTGTCTCCACAAAGCCTCTCCAGAAGCTGGGTGGCAGTGAAAGGAGACGAGCCACCACCTGGGCAGAGAGAGGTGTAGGATGGGGACACTGGCAGTGCCCAGGGTACACCCCACGCCTCAGAGACCCCTCACCTTGCACTGCCGAGGCGTGTCCTCCATGATGGCGAGCGGTGTGGGGTTGGCTGAGCTGTGTCCCACCAGCGTAGGGCCAAACACACGGGACAGGTTGAACACATCCATCTTGCAGTCAGGGCTGTGTGACACCCTGCAAGGGGGGACAGAGGGTGTGAGCATGCTGCTGAGCCCAGGGGCTCCTCATCTGCAGCTTCCCCGCTCTAAGGCACAAAGCCTGGGTGAGGGGCAGAGATGGGGATATGGGGACAGACCTGTGCCAGGATGAGCCACTCACCTGAGCAGGTGCAGCATGAGGAAGGCCAGGGTATCCCTGTTGGCTGGGGGCAGCTTGCTCACCACATGGCACAGGGCTGTGTCACTGGCAGCATCATCAGGGATGTCTGTGGCAGCACCAGGGAGCAGTGTCAGGGGAGAAGCAGTCCCTTTCCCCTCCCTCACCTTGGGACCCCTGCTCACCAGCAGCCCTCAGGAAGGCAGGGTGGAGGCTGAAGGTGACCAGTGGTTCCTTGAGTCCCCGCAGAAAATCCTTGAGCACCCCACACACCACATGGATGTCAGTCACACTGCTGAGGGCAGGCAGCACTCTCCCAGCCCGCAGCAGTTTCCGCTTCCACTCCCGCACCAGCTGCTCCGCGCCTGGCACCCGGTACAGCCCTGTCTGGGGCACAGGGAAAAGGGCTCAGCTCTGGGAACCACAGCATTGCCACCTTCACCATCCTGGCCCCTACCTCTGTCAAGCCTCGTTTCTCCACCTCAGTCACACACTGCACCACCAGCGTGGGCACCAGGGGTGGCGTGGAGGGCGCGAAGTCAGCCAGCACACCCTGGGGAGAACAATGCCAACCTGCGCTGTGCCACCAGCCAGCCCTGTAGCCAGGGTGGGAGAGGCTCAGCATCCTAGAGCCAGCAGCCCTGAAGCCTCATGAGGACATGGAGAGGCCCCCCAAGCACTGCTGTGCCCCCTCACCTCCTGGGGCCAGGCGTGGTGGTGAGGCCTGGGTGTGCAGAGGCTGGGGCACTGCTCCTGACACTTGGTGTGTAGCAGCAGCTGGCACTGGCAGCACTTAATGGCAGTCTTCCCAAAGCGGATGCGGGAGCCACAGACACCACATGGCTCAGGGCGGATCACCTGGAGAGGGAGAATAGTATCAGGGGCTCCCCTTCTTACAGATACCCAGTAACACTCCTTTATTTTCCCCCAGCCAGGTCCCACTGTCTCCATCCACTCCCCTTGCAGGTGGAGCTAAGGGGCTAGGGAATGAAGGACAGCTTTGCCCCTGACCCCATAATTCTCTCCCCTGCCCACCTCCCCAGAGGAGAGAGAGGGTGGGTCACTCACTGTTTTGGAGGTGAACTTGTGCTGGACTGGTGGGAGACTCCGGGGGGGTGAGGGGAAGGGAGCTGGTGCTGGCTGTCCCACTGAACTGCCCTCAGTGTGGCTCTCCTGCCCCGCAGCACGGCAGCCCAGACCTTCATTGGTGCCCCAAACAGTGGTCAGCTCTGCAGAGGGAGGAGGCCGTGGAGGGAGACCTGAAAGGCAAGCCACTCCATCTACCAGCTAGGATGTGAGGAGGCTTCCCATCTCCCAGGGAGTCTCTACATGAGGCAGTGGCATTTGGCATGTCCAGAGGGCCCCAGTACCTCCACGGTGGGAACAAGCATCCCCCAACAGATCCCCTCCCTCCCCTGTGACAGCAGCACCTTGAGGCTGGTCCCATACTACCCATCAAACCCCTTCTCAGCCCTTCCTGTGACCTGCATGTGTGGAGACACGATGTCCCTGGCGAGAGCGGCGTTGAGGCACCAGAACAGCAGGCAGGAGGTTGTCAGCAGGGCCTGGGACCTCAGCAGGAGGGGGCATAGAGGGGACACTCATCTGTCAAAATGGGAGACCAATAAGACACGTGACTGCAGCCCCACAGTTCTCTAGCATCTCCCACATGATCTCTGGTCCACTTGATCCCCATCCCTATGGTCCTGCTCAGCCAGGGATGCTGTCACCATGGGTACAGGGGGATGCAGGCTTCAGGACAGTGGTCCAGCATAGCCAGGGATGCTGTCCCCACTGGGATCAAGGTAATACAGGCTGAAGGACACAGGCACCCAGAGGAGACAGATGAGAACTGTCCCCACAGCATCCACAGGACTGAGGGCTGCAGCATTGCCTTCTGGCACTGGGAAAGCCCATGCACCCCATCCCTGCCCAGGGCACTCTGGGGTCCCTACTCACGGCATTATGGGGTACCACAGAAGAACGGTGCCGCTTTGCCATCACCACAGGGCCAACCTGAGGGGCCAGGGACACACGCTGGAAACAGAAGACAGCGTGAAGAGCAGGCAGAGATGCTCCCCTCCCTGACATTTCCCCACTCCCCAGAATACCCAAGCCAAGTGGCGTCAGCCCAACAAAAAGTCCCAGCCTCACCCTACTCCACAAGTACTACCTGCCCCACACTGGGCATCATGGGGACTGAGGCTTCTCCACCAGGTGAGAGCCAGCCCTGGGGCTGGGGGAAGGCAGGTCAGGCCTGCAATGCAGAGGTGTGAGCAGAGTGGGGTGCGGGGTGCCCGCACATGGTGATGAATTATTGAGGAGCCCAGCTGGGTGACGGTGGAGCGTAATGGAGTTTCTATTGATTGTGGGAGGTTTGCCGAGAGACGATGCTCCCAACACAGCATCAATAAATTAAATTCCCTGCCAGGCTCCTTGCAGCCTCCTGTACTGGGATGGAAATGTATCTGCGTGTCCTCACCTTGCATGGCACAGGGCCAGCAGCCCAGTCTGGGATGCACACTGGGACCTGGGTGGGCAGAGGAACCCAAAGGGCACATTGAAGGAGTGTGATCAGAGCTGGGGGATCCTCACCCACACAGAGGCACAGACACCACCTCAACACCAGCCCCCAAAACTGCCACATCCAGCATTTCCTCATACCTGCCTGTCCGGGGCTTTGCGCTTCAGGGTCCGCACCGCCGTCATATCAACATCCTAAAAGGCAGCAGAGAGTCTGGGGCTGCATCAGGCTGGGGCATTCCCAGATGAATCCCCAGCATTCATCTCCAGGTCTGATAGCAGCCCACCCCTAACCATGGATATACAAAGGGGCTGTGCCTCTGCAGAAGTGAGGCAAAATGACCCCCTCACTATTGGGGTAAACACCAAGACTCACAGCCGAACATTTCTTACCACATCATCCTCAGTGCGGTCATAGCTGATATCCGAGTGGGACAGGAGGGACTGGCACGACTCGTCCACTGCAGATGACCTGCAGAGTGAGCTCAGCTGGAGCAATTCCCCCCCAGCCAGCACCTGCTCCTGGGAACCCACAGCTGATGCCTCTGTAGAGCCCAGGCACCTCCTTGCCCAGCCAGCCCTCAAGCCCAGCAGGGATGAGGGGGAGAGGGGCACAGCCGACCCCAGGGCTGCCCGAGGGCTCGGGGTGAGGACTGCCACCCCTTGCTCACCTCCTGACGGGTGCCAAGGCTGCCCCAAGGCCCCGGCCAGCCAGGGCACTGAGAACAGAGCACTGCTCTCTGCTCAGAACCTCGCTGCCCCATGGTTCCCGCATCAGCAACTCGAGGACTAGCTGAAGTTTTCGCTCCTGCAAGTGAAACTGGGGGTGAGCAGGCTGAGGGCTCCGCAGCCAGCCTCGCAGGGTACCCCTGCAGCCAGCCCCTGACCTGCTTCTCCAGCTCAGCCTCTGCCCGGTGCCGCTTCTTCATCTCCACCTCCACTTGGTTTCGGGCGTGCTTGAGCTTCACCTCCAGTGCTGCCCGCTCGGCCTCCACACGGGCCAGCTGCTCGCGGGCACGACGCCCATCCTGCTCCAGCCGGCAGCATCTCTGGCGCGTCGCCTCAAAGCACCGAGCGATCCGGATGCAGTCTAGGCACAACAGCAGCGGGTGGTCAGCCGGGTCGGGGGGCCAGCCCTCAGCTTCCCCGGACCACGCCGACGGCAGAGAGAGAGTGCCAGTGTGCCCCGGGCTGAAGGGTTACACACACCCACCTTCCTCCACGCTGCCGCCGAGCTCCAGGAGCTGCAGCCCCTGCTCCAGCCGGGCCAGGAGCCGCCCGCAACGCTGCCGCAGCATCCCGCCGCCCGGGACGGGGCCGGGCCCCTGCAGCCAGGAACCCCCTTTGCACGTCTCCAGCCGCAGCTCCTACCCCACGCTTTCCGCCGGGATACTCCGTGGGGCCCCGGGACGGCGCAGGCGAGGGGGCGAGGGGCTCTCCCGGCCGGCCTATGTGGGCCGGGGGCCGGGGTGGAGCCCGTCCCGGCCCCGCCTCCGCCTCCCGCCGCCACCGGGGTCCCACCCGCCGGCCCGGCGGCTGCCGGCTCGGTGCGGCATTCCCGGGATCTTAGGGCGTGGGATGCCCCGGGGTGCGGGTGGCAGCACTGGCTGCAGTGTTGCGGAGCCGGGTGAGGGTTGCCTTTGGGGGCGGGGGATGCCCAGGCTCTGGGTGTACCTGATGAGAGCACTTAAGGGGTGCAGGGGCAGTAGGTGCGGGGTGTTCGGGGCCTGCCGGGGCATCGAGGGGACCAGCGGGCGTGGGAGGCGCTGGGGTTGCAGGGATGCTGGAGGGGGCACCGCTTTCCCACGCCCGCATCCCGGGAACGACGCGGGTATGGCCGGAGGAGCCGATGTCCTTGTCCGCTGTCCCCCAGCGCTGTGTCCCGCATGCCGACGGCGGGCGGGGGCGGCGGGGATCCCCCGCGCCGGGTCTCCCGGCCTGGTCCGCGTCCTGCAGATGGAGCCACCTCCCCGTAGCAAAGCCCCGTCGCTGCGCGCGTTGCCCGTACTCTGCCCCCGGGTCCCTTGCCCGGGAGTGCCCAGGGCTGCCCCGGCCCGTGCCCCCTCCCTGCCGCAGCCCCCGGCCCTTTTCTCGCAGGAGGGTCGGGGTAGGGTGCGGAGGGCGCCGCTGAAAGGCAGCTCCCCCTCCCCGGTGCCTGTTCCGACCTGCTACGAATACCGGGCATAGCAGCGGGGCTGGCGGCAGGGCTGGGCGTGCAAGTCCCTGCGCACACAGGCACACACACACATACAAATCCACATGAATAGCTCGTAGAATCCTCGCGGGCCTTCACACCTCCCCGGCTGACACTGACCTGGAGAAGAGGTTTTGCACGCTGTGGACGCCCAGCACCAGGTCCATCCCAGCACCTCGGTGACTCTTAGGAGTGGCTGTGGGCTCAACATGCTCCTCTCTGTGTGCCAGTCCCTCAATGAAAGCCTAGATAGTGACAAGAAAGGGGTATGGGAGAGTACTATTACATGCCAGGGATGTGTCTCAGGCACTCGGTGAGAAAATAGCTGGGATCTGTAAAAAAACTTTAGGGCTCGTGTCACTCCAAGGGCTGAAGCTAATCAGCATTTGTGACCGAGGTTGTGTGGCACTGGTGACACTGGCCAGGATACTGCCGGATGGCTGCTGCTGCCTGGGCCCCAGACAGTGCCGAGGCACGGTCCCCCTTTGGGACAGAGACCCCTGTGACAGGCTGGGAGCACCCTGGCAAGGCTTTGCTCCATCCTGTGCCAGGCTATGGGGAACAGAGGGTGCTTCTCAGCAAAGCTCCTTCCTCCCAAGGTTGAATATGAGTCAGGTTTTGGAGCGACTTTAATTACTACTGGATCGATAGGCTCAGCATGGCCGAGCAAAATCCAATTGCAGCCCCGGGGGCCTGCCTGCTCAGCCCTTCCTGCCCACTCAGCCCTCCCTGCCTGCCTCTGGGGAGGCACGTGCTCCCTCTCTGTGGATGCTCCTCAATCCCACTGGCCCAGCACCCAGCCATGGGGGGTAAGATCCCATCCTGCATATGGAGCCAGCACCCGACCTGCTCAGCCCTAGTAGGGGACATGCATTCCTGGAGCAGGGCAGCAGATGGAGATGCCCCAGCCTTGCAAGTGATGCCCATGGGAACACACACACACACCCCTAAACCCTTTTCCACACTGAAAGCATAGAGCAGGTCTGTGGTCCCGGACCCACCTTGACCCTGGGCACAAGAACCCCCAGGAGGGCAGAGTGGCCTTGGCAACAGGCAGGTATCCCCTCTTATGCCCAGGGATGGGTGGGGGGCACATGCCACCCATCCTCTGTCCCCGTCACTGCCTGCTACCCCCTCCTAAGCCACCCTGGCTTGGCCAGGTACTGCATAAATAGCTGTTTGTGTCTCCACTCGGCCCCTGCGTGGGAAATAATATCGGCTGATGGAACATAATGCCCTGCTTCACATGTTCAATTTTATCATTTTCTGAGGCAGGCAATCTTCGTTTAAAGCTGAATGGGTTGGGGAATGTTAATGAAGCGCCGGCGCTGCTCTGCACCGCGCTTTATCTCTTGGAGAATAATTTGGGTGAGCTCGGAAATAGAGTTCCCAGTCCCAATTCAAGTGGCGGCAGCACCGCATGCCGATAAAAGTGTAATTCCTGGCCAGCGCGTGGCCCTGAATACAAGACAATTTAACTCTTGGGGCCCCGCTGGGATGTGCTGCCTGCAGTTGACCGCTGCCTGCTTTGGGCCCCTCTGCTCTGCGTGCCCAGCACCAGCATGGGTGCTCAGCCCAGGCAGGATGCGGTCTGTCGCTCCCGCTCAGCCCAGCCACAGAGCAAAGTGTGCAGACCAGGGAGGAGAGATAAGAGGGCTCTAGCTGGGCTGGAAGTAATCAGTCTCTGTGGACAGGCAGGACCCCACAGGCAGATCCATGGGGTGCTCTGGGATTGGGGCTCTGCTGGGAGAGGGATGCCCAGGCACTGCGAGGGATAGAGAGATGGAAGGAGGGAGGGGCTGGGTTGGAGAACAGGCAGGAGGGAGAGAGGTCCAAGGGAGCATCACATCCAGACAGACTGGCAGAGCCAGATGGGTGCTCATGGGCCAGGGGCACATGGCTGTGTGAAGAACTCCCCCAGGAGTCCCCCTAGGCCCTGGTGATCATTTAGGGGAGCAAAGATAACTTGCAGAAGGTGTTTGCTGGTCCTGGAAGGAGAAATTCAGGTTAGCAGGAGCAAGCAGCCTTGGCCACAAAGAGAAAGCCGTGGGTGGTCTGCCTGGACTTGCTCTAAGCCCAGTCGTGGTCTGTCTCCAGCTCTCTCCAGCTGTGTTCTGGCAGCAGGTTCCTGCACAAGGTGATCCTCGGATCCTGCCTGAACTTCACTGTCCTGGACCCAGCTCCGTGGCCTTCAGAGGTAGTGGGTGGGTGCTCCCCAGGCAGCACAGTACCCTCAGAGGAATGGTGCCTCACATCCTAAGCCACCTCACCCTGAAGGCACTGGGAGGGCGGTGTCTTGGCCCGGTGAAGGGTCAGCAGGGCCTCTTGGGCACGACTCTGGGCCCCCTCTGGTGGGGCAGTAACAGACCCTTCCCCTGGGGATGTATGGGGCGGGCAAGTTTCCAGCACCGTTAATCAGGGCTGCAAGAGCCAGGATTAATGTGCACTCCAAGGCTCTCCAGTCCCAGCTGTGATCCAGCCCTCTGCTCTCAGCCAGAGCCGCCTCCACGCGCTGAATTATCAGCCTGAGTAATTAAGTGGAGAGCTTTGTTTTAATGCAGACATCTGATGCCTTCGCACCGAGGAGCACAACAACTGTCGCGGGTGTTTATGCTCCGTGCAACACATCTGGCTCACGGGGAGAAAATCCATCTCCACCGCTGTGCGAGATGAAAGGCAAGGCAGCTCGGCTGTGGAGAAAGGGAAGCACAGATCTGCAGCCAGCATGGTGGGCAGGACCCATCCCCCTGTATCATCCCACGGGGTTCTTGCACCCCGCTGGCAGGAGGCTCTGGTTCAGGGCTGCCCGGCAAAGCACACATCACCTCCGCGCTTCGGCACACAAGGCAGCGCAAAGCGCTGCGAGATGAGGGATAATTACGAGCTTGGAGATAAATGGAAATAGGGCAAAATACAACATGGGTTTATCAGAAGTAGATGGTGCCTGGCTCACCTGATACCTGCTCCTGATAAGAGAACTGGCTGTTGGAGGAGGAGGGATGCAGATCTAAAAGCAGCCACTGTGCCATGCAGAAAATTATTGCTTTGCACAGATTAGGGGATTAGCACCAGTGCAAGGAGCTGGAAAAATGCTGGTGTGGGAAGAAGCCAGGCTGTAGAGAGAGGGAAGAGATAGCAGGCAGGGGAGCAGATCCTGCTGGGACCACTGTGGATTCGCCTCATTTAATAGCTTCCTCTGTTGCCCCAAAAATGGGGGCTGTGAGGAAATCTGCTGATGCTGCACAAACACAGATCTCCTCTCTGCTTGGCCCCTGAATCACTGTGTTTTGTTCATTACACCCACTTGAGATGTCTGACTAGTCTCATGGATTTAGTGCTTTTCTTATGGGGCAGCTTGGCTGGCCTGACACTGGGGTGAGCTGTGCTGTCATGACCCCCTTCTCCACGAGATTGCCCCAGCATCTCATGATCTCCAACACTTTGTGAGTGCTGCCAGCAGAAGGATTCTCTCACTCACCGCCCCATGGCAGGGCTTTTTCCATCAGAGAGCTTGCCATCGCCTCCCATTGTCAGTGAGGGGAAAGGAGACTCCAGCTGGGAGTGTAACTGCTGCATGTGGTGCTCCCAGTGTGAGCATCAAAGGAACCCCATTGAGAAAAACTGTTTTAAAGAAGAAAAGCTCCAGGTGGTTTCCAGCAAAAATTGCACTCTGGGCTGCTCCCCCACTGAGAAAAACATGTCAAAATTTGGCAGGAGACCTCTGACCCTGATCTAGTCGAGAAGCAAATGCCGTTGTGGTTGAATGAAGCTGCCTTGCCGAGGCTCATCTTACTCCCCATGGTGTTGAGCAGTCGGGGCTGGTGCAGCTCTGCTCCCCAGAAGCACTGCCAATTGGGATCATGTGCTGGAATATGCTGTGCCTGGACATGCAGATACTCGAGGGGCTTTGGCAAAATCTGGCAACAAAAACAGAGCAGGGGGTGTTTGAAGGAGCGGCACAAAATCATCCAGCTCTCTGGCAGCCTGGGGTAATTTGAGGCTGGGAAATGCGAGCTGAAGCAGCAGGGGCCACACAGCCACCTCAGGGCAAGCAGGCTGATTTATTCCCTGCATGAGCCAAAATTGCAGTCCATGCTGGGGGGGAGAGGCAGGACCAGATCCCCTGCCTAGAGAGGCTCATTGCAGAACAGCAGAAATGCCACGCATAGTAGACACATGGGAACAGCTTGAGACATCCCATCCAGTCATGCCTGGCTGGGCATGACTGCTACCCACGCTCAGTGCCTCCTCCCAGCCAGAGCTCTGCAAGCAGAGCCCATGGCAGGGGCGGACGAGCCCTGAAGCAGCCCCAGGCGTGGGGAGATGGTGGCCCTAAACAAGTGCAGTGGGGGCACTGGGCTGGCTATGGTCACTGTGCCATAGGGATGCATCCAGATTATCCATATGTAACACTGGTGCTCCTGTCACAGCCACCCCTGGAGGCACAGCATGGAGCAGAAGATGCAGCACATTCTCCTGGGTGGGAGAAGAGGGGCTCCCCTGCTGGCACTGCAATCACTGGTTGCACAGGATGCCACCATGCTCCCCTTGTGCCCAGGGCCACCCCATCTCCCTCGCCTCCTCAGCTGCACCCAGCCCAAGTGGGGGATGGCTGTCCCCACCAACTGGAATTAGTTCCCTGAGATGCTATATCAAATGCTTTAATAAAAGCCTGATATTTCATACCTCTTGTCTCTTCACTATCCATTTATTTAGCAATTTTACAAAAAAAAAATGCTATGAAGATGGACTGGGTAGATTTATTCTGTGGGAGCTCCAAGCATATCTTTATTGCTCCCTGTTCCCTTGCCCTCGAGGTCCTCAGCAGCATTTTTCTCTTAATATTTGCTCTATTATGTTACCAGGGATGAAGCTCTGTTGATGGGCAGTAATTGCCTGAACTGCCCTGCCTTCCCGTGATGAAGATTGGTACCTTACCAGCAGCTGCCTCCCTGCTCTCCTGTCCTTCATCACAACATTATTGACTAGGAAAGTTCATTAATGAGACTCCTAATGACTGCAGCCGTGCCAGCCCAGCCCACAATGCTAACCTCTCCCATGTTTTGCCTTGGTGGCTGCTTGTAGGAGGAGGCATTGCAGGATGTTTTCTAGATGTTTTCTGCATCTTTGGAGCCATGTGGGTGACTGAGCCATTTCTAAAACCCTGCTGACTGCCTTTGCCAGAGGATGCTGCTCAAGCCTGGGCTCTCATTCTCCTTGTTTTTGGAGACCAATCCCTCCATGCAGCCTGTGCTGGCCAGACAGTGAAGGGGAGGTCTAGGTCAGCAGTGGTTGAGAGGTTTTGGGGGTTCTGGGAGCATTCCTGAGGCTCCTCTGTCCTGGTTTTTGCTTTGCTGCCCACTGTCCCAGCACCAGCAGCCAAGAGCCAGGCTGGCATCCAGCCAGGCATGATGCCGGGATTAGGCACTGCCTCCTACAAATGAGCTGTTAATTATCATAATCTGGTAATTGAGAAAAATCTAATTATGCAAAGCTAATGGATTTAAAGCTGTGCTGGGGAGCACAGGCCAGGGGAGCACAGCTGGGCAGGGCCAGTGTCGCCCGCCTGTGCCTACAGACACCACCAGAGTCTTGTAGTGCCTTTTGCTGCACTCTGAAGCTCTGTGGGTGCCCAGCCAGGGCCAAACATCTACAGGAGAGAGCCCAGTCCTCTTGCTCCCCTCCAGCCCCACTGGGCCTGCGAAACACCTCTTCCCTGCACCTGAGCATCCTTACCTCTGATTTCCCCACCATCTCTGCTGGGAGGCTGGAGAGCACACCCTGCTGTGCCAGCTTGTGTGCCCTCCCTGGCCTCACAGACATAGCTCTGCCCTGTGCCTCTGCTCTGCCTCCTGTCAGCAAACTGGGGCTGGGTGATCTGCTCAGACAGGCCCATTAGTGGCGAGCCCAGTAAGAGAAAGCACCATTCTTTACTAGACCAACTGAGATTGTTCAGAAAGGGACACAAGCTTTTGGGTGCACAAGTGCTTCTCAGCGCTCACAAGCAACTGTTTCCTTCAGCTTCAACGCTGGCCTCATAAAAGATTTTGCATCTTCCTGTACACTGTGAAGGTGAGGGATGCTGAGTGGTGCTGTCCCCTCCACCATGTCAGATGTCCTGGCCTCGAGGTAGCACCATACTAGACAGCCTGGCATTATCCCTGTGGTGGCATGCAGGTGGTGCCAGCACCTGGCACGCCCCTGAGGTCTACGTCACTGCTCCCATGTGCTCTGCCAGCCCTCACTCTTGCCTGTGTTCATGGCAGCCTGGGCCCTTTCAGCTTTTGGGGATCCCAGAGGAGGTATTTGAGTCCAAGGGCACAGGAGCTGCGGCAAGAGTGACACCTCACATCTTTACTCCTCGGCCAGGCTGGCGAGCTGTGCTTCAGAGCTGTGCTTCTGCAACGCTGGTGCAGAGCTTGGGGCTCTCCCACATCTCCATGCCAAAGACAGGCTGACCCCCAACACATGCCTGGCCAGGCATCCCTCCTGAGCCCAGGGCCACGCCTCCCTGCCCAGGTGGCATCTACATGTCCTGGCAGGGGAAAATGAGGAATTTGCCTGTCTCCCCCTTCCCTGGGGAACCCACACTAAGTGCACGGAGAGGGTGGAAGAGAGCAGGACTCCAAGTAATTGCCCACAACCCCGGGGGACAGGCAGTGAGTGCCCTGAGCTTTCCAGGATGTTTCAGCCTCTGGCTCCAGTTCCTGCAGGATGTGGTGATCGCTAAGTACATCTGTCATCTCGGCACTCAGCGAGCTTCCCGCTCGGGGCAGGGTGCGGGCGGCACCACCCCGCAGCAGTCCCGCCCCGGCTCTGCTGCACATCACAGCCGCACAGCCCGGCCGCCGGGGCTGGGACGGTCACCCACGCCTCGAACCTCGTCTGGCACCTTGGACTCAGCGGGGAGAGGCAGCGCCGGCCGGCAGCATGTGGCTGGAGGAAGCTCAGAGGCCTCCCGCACGCACCTGGGGTCATCCCTGGCCCTCTGCAGCCCTTCCTGCTGGGGACTGCCCTGACAGGCAGCCAACACGCAATGCCCCGGCCCCACGGCAGCCCCCGTGCAGCCTGGAGGAGTTTGCCAGCCGTTCCACCCTCCACGGCATCCATCACATCTTCCGGCACCGGCGCTACACCGTCCGCAATTTGCTGTGGCTGCTGGCCTTCCTGGGCTCGCTGGCCCTCCTGATTCACGCCTATGCCAAATGTGTGGACTTGTACTTCCAGTACCCCCACAGCACCCAGCTGGAGGAGGAGACGGAGCACAACAAGATCTTCCCCGCCGTTACAATCTGCAACGTCAACCCTGCCCGCTTCTCGCAGCTCTCTAGCCACGACCTGTACTGGGCAGGGGAGATGCTGGGGCTCCTGGATAGCGCTGGCCGGCCCGGGGTGCCAGAAAGCCCTGAGAGGAGCAGGCTGGAGGCTCTGCTGGGGGCGCTGGCCATGAGTGAGGAGGAGAAGAGCCGTCCCTTCCACCTGGAGGAGCTTTATGAGCGTGTGGGCCACCAGCTGGAGCTGGGCGAGATGCTTGTCCGCTGCACATTTGCCAAGGAGGACTGCAACAGCAGCGAATTCCAGACGGTGAGTGGCCAGGGGTGGGACATTCCGGGGGTGGGAGGGCTAGGCATGGCCCCTGGGCTGGCACCCACAGCCTACTGCACTGCTGTGGTGCTGATAAGGAGATCCTAGCCCCCAGTGACCAGGGATCAGGGAAGGGAAAGATGTCAGGCACCAGTTTTGGTGGGCTTGCTGGGGCTGGGGCAGAGCCCCGTGCAGAGCTGGGGTGCACTAGGCTGGGCTGGGCTCTGGCAGTGCTTGTGCTATGAAGCCAGGCTGAGAGGCACCAAGAAAGGGTGGGCTGGGGGCCCAGCCTTGGGATTAGCACAAACTGGATCAGCCCCAGCAGAGGCAGGCTGTGACCCGCAGCCTTCACCAGCCTGCCTGGCAAGCCTGGCTCCTTACCTCTACCATGGGCTCTGGGGGAGAGCCAGGCTCCTGAGGGCTTGCACAGGGAGGGGAGGTAAATCCGGGCCCAGAGGGTTTTAGAAGGGAACAAAGCATATCCCCTCCTGGCAGAGCAGGTACCAGGAGATGGGCTGAATCCAGGCAATAGTGAAAGTGAGCAGAGGAAGGCACAATCCTGCCTTTCCAGTCATAATTGGGACGTGTCTGGGATGTGGGCACAGGGAGGTGGCTGAGCCCTTGGTGTTATCAGAGCTAGAAGTAAAAAGCTCATGGAAGTCCCACTGATGGACACCACGCAAGTGCTCTTGGCACAGACACTTGGCACAGGTTTGTGGGATCTTGGTGGGGCCAAAGGTGAGGGAGAACTACAGCCCTGGCCTAGGGCTCCAAGCCCTCCTGGGCTGGGGAGAGCTGGCACACAGGGGAATAGTGGGCAGGACTGTGCAAGGCCAGTGCCCACACCAAGAGTCCTGCCGGCCCTGCCATCCCACTGCCTGGTGGGCACCTTGGAGGCTGCAGCCTCTCCTGGCTGTGCATGAGTGCCCACTGCCACTGGCTCTCCCAGCTGGCAGCTGCTCCAGCTTGGCATATGCAGAGCTGTGAGGTGGGAGGGTCTCTAGCATGACGCCTCTCCTTGTCACCCTAATGAGAACTAAGCGGGGCTGTCACACTGGCCCATTCCACCAGGTGTCAGGCAGCTAGCGGGGGACACAGCCGTGTGCCAGGAGGGCAATGCTGTGAGGGGGGACCTGCAGCCGCCCCTGTGAGCCACGGGGGCCATGCCTGCTCTCACAGGACTCCTGCCACTGTGCCACCCTCCACAGCCTTCCCACTGGCTGCAGAGACTCTGGTGCCCAGCCGGGTGTGGCTGGGTGAGCCCAGTGCATCAGGCGGGCTGGGAGGGATGCAGGCAGGGCAGAGGCAATGCCCTAGTGGGAGCCATCCCTTCCTTTCTTTCCTTTTTGCTCCTGAGTCAACATCGGAGGATTACTGGGCTGTAAACAAGGGGATCAATGGTGCTGATGGGAACATTTCCTGGTAATAGCTCCGGCCTGTAAAACACAGTGCAGGGGGAGGAAGGGGAGGCTCTGCTCTCACAGCAGTTAACCCTTCCCACCCAGGCACTGGCTTCTTGGTGCCTCGACTTGGACTCACTGTGGCTGGGCTGGATGGGGCTGTGCCTTGGCTTGGGCAAGCACTCAGCCTCTGGGCACACAGCAAGGTAAAACCCTGTCAGAGGTGATGCCAAGCTGGCAATACTGGAGGAGGCATCCTGACCTCTATGACTGTAGGGTGGCTGCTGCTGCTTGGAGATGGCTGTGAAAAGGCAAGTGTCATCCCAAGGAAATGCTTCCAGCACTGCTGGGAAATGTTAAAGCCACTGTAGAAGGATGCCCAGCTCTGGTCTGTGCATGGGAAAACAGAGCTGCTACAGGCAAGTGCAGAGGTGCTAACAGATGCTGTAGCATCCCCTGGCTGCGTAGGAGAGCAGAGAGTGCCATCAGTCCTTCTTGGCAGCCCAGACTGTAGGGCTTTGGACAGGTGAAAAGGTTTCTTCCCGCTGGTTGTAGGGAAGGATGCCCAGGTAAAAGGTTTCCTTCAACATCCTTGAGCATCTGCCTGAGCAGCTCTACTGTAGATCTCAGCTCTGCCTGCTCTTCTCACCACCACCCCTAAGAGTACCCAATGGCTCCAGGCTCAGGCACCAGCCTGGTCTGAGCTCACTGCCCTTCCCATGCCACAGCTTCCCACCTCACTGCCAGCTGCCCTGCTGCCTACTTCCACGCACAGGCAGCACTGAACACGCCAAGTCCTCTTCACACAACCTGCTGTGCCATTGCCCGGCATCCGTGCTTGTGTGTGGCACTCCTGCCTTGGCAGGACTCCCCATCACTGGTGCTGCCCTCGGCCACCGTCCTGCTGTCACACAGCCACACTGCTGAATGCCCAATGCTGTATCTGCAGCCTGAGCAGGACAGAGGCTGAGAGTGCCTGGCACTTGAGTGGATGCCTGCATCCCTCTGTGGACACAGGCTGATCGTGGTGCCCTCTGCCTGCCCTGCTTGGGGCTGGCAGGTAAATGTCAGCCTATTTTTATCTGCTCCCCCTTAGGGCAGCTGTTCCTTCCATCCAGATAAGTAGATGTGCCTCCATTTTCCATCCCACTGGGAAACAAGGTTAATCTCCCTGATTTCACTTCCTCGCTTCCCGGAGCTGCCCTCCCTGGGTCTGGGCAGCGGGGGATCAGGGACTAATCCTCCCGGAATGAGTCAGGCTGCGGTGGGCTCTCGGCATCACAGCACGGTGGCTCCCAAGGGCATCACCTGCTGGTGGGGACGGCCAGCTCCTCGCTCCAGGATGGCAGGGGCTGCCTCCATTCCGTGGCTCAGCCAGGCTGTGTGTGAGGGGCCAACCTGGTTGCAAAAGGTGGAGAGGGCACTGGGGTGGGGCAGATATGTGCCATGGGATTTGCACGGTGCTGTTTTGTTGTGGGGCTGGGCACACAAGACTTAGAGGAAAATTCAAGCAGCACTGAACGGCATCAATGCAACGTGTAGCCAGCAGCACAGGTAGTGGAGCTACAGCTGGAAACACTCCTGGTGGGCACTGTCTCTGTAATTATACCTGCTTCCAGGGGTTTTCCCGGCCAGCACGGTGCAAGGCACCACCAAGGGGCGGGCGTGGTGGCCGCAACCGCGCTTTGAGTGATGGTGTGTGTAATAGCAGGGCTGGCAGGTAATAGCAGCCCGGGAGTCCATCAATAACTGCACTCGCTGATGGATGCCGCCCTCCCCTCTCCTGGCACGGCCCACAACTAGTTACAGCAATGCTTGCCACTCTCCCCACTGCACTGGAAAGGTAGTGGTGGGGTTTTTGGCTGGACCAGGAGATAGCTGTGCAGGTCATCCAGGTAGCCTCAGCTTCACTCCCACCTTCATGCATCACTCAAGAGCAGATAGTTTAATATTCTATTAATAGTTTTACCCCGTTAAATTATTGATTAAAATTTACAGCCAGAGCTGCCACCTTCAGGAATCAATCTGGCATCCTGCATAGTGGATTGGGGGCAGAAGGGACAGCTAGCCAGGCAGGGGGCATGGCGTGGGGCTGGGGGTGGGGGCAGCACAGTGTGGGGCTGCCTGGGAGCCCTGCTCACCTCCTGACTCTGCTAAACTCTCTCACAATGACACGCTCAGTGCTTCTCCTCCGTGAACAGCTCAAGCCCTTCCTTCCCAGCTGGCAGGTGGCAGCAGGCCCTGGGCAGCCGGCGGGGACAGCACCGCTATCTCTGCCACCCAGCCGTGCCTGCCCCTCGCACCAGCTGCCTGCGGGAGCACCTGTGCTCCAGCTCACCTCCGTGAATTATTTACAGCTTCTCCGGGTGCTGCAGGAAGATGATAACATCGTAACTGGGGAAGAATGGGAAGCTGGAGACATTGGACAGCTGGTGGGGAGCAGCTCCTGCCCATGCTTAGGGTCTGTGGCACCCCTGGAAGCGTCCCTCTGCAGCCAGGCTGGCCTTGGGGACAGGAGTCACCCCTCAGGAGCAGCTGGCATGGGACTGCGGCCCTGGAGCTGGAGAGGAGATATGACTAACACAGGAGAGGAGCGTGTTACCCCTCCCACAACACCCAGGATTCTCCCCAAGGGTGCAGACAGGGATCCGAGGCAGGCAGAGGTGTCAGGCCCAGCCAAGGTGCCCCAGTGTGGGGGCGGTGAGGTGGAGGGACGCAGGTGGGTGGCCCCCGGCCCTCTCGAGGCTGATTGCAGATCCGCCTGGCAGGGGATGCGGAACCTGCCGAAATAGCGGATTTAATTATCTCCGCGGAGCAGCGGGAAACCAGCGAGCAGGGAGGGGGTGGCGGGTACACGGTGCTGGGGCGTCGCAGCAGGGGAGCGGTGAGGGCTTGATCTAGCAAGGCTGTGCCCCACGCAGCCTCCAGCCCCACAGCAGCTACTCAGCAGTCCCGTGCCGAGAGCCCCCTTCCCACTTCTGTAGGAAGGACGCAGCCCCGTGCTGCAGAGCAGCCCCCTCTGTCAGCCCTCTCTGTCCCCACACGAGGCTGGGGACCCCCTCAGCTGTGCGCCCCCCTGCAGCCCCCTCCCCAGCCCCAGCCCTGCTCAGTATGCTGCACGCTCCCTCTGGGCACTGGGCAGGAACTCTTCATTTCACACACCATTTCCTGCTGCTGCTGCAGAGCCACCTGCAGCCCCATCGCCGTCCCCCCCACCCCCGGCTGCCCCCATCCTCATCCCCTTGGCATCAGCCCCGCAGCTGGCTCTGGGACCGCTTGCTGCACACTGCTGTCCATGTGCCCTTGGCACTGCCCATGGCCATCGCATGCTGTCCCCTGGGACCCGTTCCTTTGTCACCACCTGCTGTCCCCGTACGCTCAGCACTAATACTTGGCACGATGCCTCATCCCCTCTGCACTGCTCCCTTATCACTGACTGCCATCCTTGTGCCCTTGGCTCCTCCAGCACCTCTCTGCCCCTTTGGCCCTTCTCCTTTCCAGGGGGTGGTCCTAACTGCCGACCCAGCCAGACTCCCCTTGCCTGCTCTGCTTTGTGCCCCAGCCAGGAAAACCTCTGCTTTTCTCCCAGGAGATGGGCCCTGGCATCCCAGCCAGCCTGGACCTGGGATGTTCCTTGCTGCACCAGCTGCTGCAGCACAGAAGGGTGCCTGGCCGCGGGGTCCCGCAGGTCTGCAAGAGTTAACAGGCAGGGGCTGGGAGGTGAGGGAGCAGCAGGAGCGACCAGGAGTGATCAATACGGTGTGTTGGAACCGCGCACAAATCGCGGCTCGGAGCCATAAATCTCCCTCCCGTCACATGCGATGAGGATGAGCAGGGAGCTCATCTCCTGGCTGCGGGGCTGCCAGCCGCTCCTCCGACAGGCGCTGCCGGGGGAGCAGCCCGGCCGGGTGGGAGCTGCGCCCCCGCCCCGCCAGGTGAGGGCTGGGTCAGGGATGGAGAGGCTGGCACCTACCAGGGCTGGTATAGCCCGGTTGCATCCATGAGGAGCACTTTTGCGGGAGCAGGCATGCGGATTCAGACAAAGGCTGGAGGCCAGGATGATGGACTGGCTCTGGGCAGACATCCTGAAACAGCTGAAGCCACCCTGGCTCTCCTGCTGCTCCTGCCAGCCACCTGAGATGAATCACCCAGGGCAAGTGAGTCATCTGCCAGCCCCCTGGCCTTGGCCACACTGGCAGCAGAGCCTGGCAGCAGCATCCACTACACTTCCTCACCCTCCCCTTGGCACAGCGGCAGGGCTCTTGCTGCAAGGGAAGAGCTGCAAGGAGATATCCAAGGGCTTGTGGAAGAACAGGCAGCCCAAGACACATGGCAGGGTTGCCAATAGTGATTCCAGTGCCCTGTGTGTCCCTTCCCAAGCCAGATGCCAGGTGACCCCCATCCAAGCAGCAAATGCTCCAGGCAGGCTCAGACTAAAGGCATGTGGCAAGCAGCCTGCTACTGGCGTCTGGCCGGGATCAATTTAATCTCTCCAATCCAAGGAAATCCAGCTCATCCAGATCTGGAAAGCACCAGTTCCTGGAGCAGCAGGCAGGCAGGTGGGCAGGTAGGCAGGCTGCACCCACAATGCCATTCCATGACCCTGGCCAGGC
This sequence comes from Haemorhous mexicanus, assembly GCF_027477595.1. Lineage (NCBI taxonomy): Eukaryota > Metazoa > Chordata > Aves > Passeriformes > Fringillidae > Haemorhous > Haemorhous mexicanus. The sequence continues at coordinate 15,907,938 of NC_082348.1, forward strand.
TCCAGCTGCCCCAGTACAGTGTGGCCTGTCATTTATGGGAAGTGTGGTGAGGCCAGGGCTGCTCTGTGCTGGCAGGCTACAGCCCAGAGCATCCCTCGGCTGAGCCAGCTGATGACCCTATGGCCAGAGAAGGGCATATACGCTGTGCACCAGTGCCTGTGAGCCCAGAGGCTCCTGCAGCCTCCTGCTGCAGACAGCACTGGGCAGTGGTGCCCTGGCCAGGGCAGGACCAGGACGTGTCACTGGGTGCTGCCCAGACCCCAGCAGGAGACAGGATTGGCTGCCGAGGGCTGGCAGCCATCCCCATCCTGCTGGAGAGCCTGGATTGGTGTGGTGCATCACTAGCCCAGTGTGACATCAGCCATGAGCTGAGGCCCTGAAGCAGGTAGGGGTGGATGCCAGGAGGTTCCTCACTAGGATCTCCCAACCAAGCTTACTGTGCAGTCAGCAGCTGAGCTGGCATTGATTTATTGATCCAGCATCCATAGGGGTGGCAGCAAGGAGGGGCTCAGGCTTTGATCAGCCTCCTGCAGAGGAGACAGGCATCAAAGGCTGCTGTGTGGGCAGCAGGGACCCCGCTCTGGGACACTGGGAAATCCTGCTGTTGTCTTGGTGGGCATGGCCTGGGCTGCGGGCCTGGATGCTCAGGTAGCCACAACCCACACCCACACCTTTTCTGGTGCTGCTGGGGAGGGGAAAGGGCTGGCAGGAGCCAGGGAACCCCTGGATGATGCTGAACCCCAGGCAAGCAGGGGTGCCACAACAATAGGCAGACAGTTTCTCTGCCGTGCTCCTGGCAGTGGTCTATCTGCCATTCCCAGCAGAAGAAGCAGACCTGGTTTCAGCTGTGTTCTGGGGTACAAAGGCAGTGATGTGGGGCACTATGGGCCCCATGGCTGTGCCCAGCTCTGCCCTGAAGGTAGATGGGCAGGAGAGGTGAAGGGAGCAGGGCAGATGTTAGTGCAGCTGCTGTGCAGGGGTGACAGGTGGGATAAACAATCCTGGGTTCTCCAGGGGCCAGTAAATTAGAATCAATAGGAAGCAGGAATAATTTATTTGTTTGACATCGCCTGTTAATTAACTGGGCTGATGAGTGTGATGGGGAGTGGCAGGAACCCTTCCACCTGCTCATTTGGTACCTTTCCACAAGGGCTGGGAATGGCTTGAGGGAGTTCCATTCTTAGTAGCCCAGCATCCATCCCCACCCTCAGCAGTGGGGCAGAACAGGGGCAGGAGGGGACAGCGTGCAAGAGCTCTTGGTGATGGCCTGACCAGCTGTGGCAGGGCACAACGTGGGGAAAAGCTGAACATGGGGGTGCTGCATGGCCAGTAGGCCAGCAGTGCACAAGATCCCCTCATGGTCCCCCTTGCTCAGCATTTCCTCCAAGCCCAGGCTCTGCTCGGCCTTGGCTCCTGCATCTCCCTGGTTGCTGCAGCTCTGGTGTGGCCCATGTGTTTGCTCCACCAGCCAAGCATGCCTGCACCCAGGGCTACCTCTGCAGGCTGCCTCTACTTCCTCCCACTCCTGCCCTGTCCCCAGCACAGCTGGTGGCTGCACTGGCAGGGTCACTGGCTTGGCGCTCGTCCATGTGCTGTCCACACTCCCAGCATACGTCCTTGGCTCTGCCTTGCCTGTATCCTGCCAGGCTCACAGGAATCCTTGGCAGCTCCGTCAGGAATGGCTGCAAGCACAACTGGCTGGGGATGTGTGCCTAGGCAGTGCCACCCCCACCAGGGTGCAGGCACAGAGCTGTCCCCAGCTCCCTGCTGGCAGGGTGCTAGGCTGTCCCTGCTCTACGGGCCTGCCTCAGCCCCAGGCAGCACCGTCACCTCCCTCTGTTTTTTTTAAAAGAATAACATTTCTGCTAAATACTTTAATCAGATTAGTAGCAGTGTGTCTGCAGTGCTGTTAAATCAATGCTCCCCAACACATCTCGGCGGCTAGAAATCAATTACTGTTTAAGCCGTGCCTTGGTCCCTGGCCTGCGATCAATATGGGAGATGTATTACTCTCCCAGAGACTTTCCCACTAAAAACCTTTCATTTGTATAACAGGAGCTCAGGCAAAGTGCTGGTGCCCTCCCTTCCCACCTGCCCCTCAAGGACCGGGCAGCCCCATCCCAGCTTCACTCTGGGCAGCTGCTGGGGCCAGCTGGCTTGGAGATGGTATGAGACAGGATTAGGACAATCCCTGCTCCAGGAGGAGATGTGCAACACTGGGCCAGCACAAAGTGTGCAAGACTGGGTCCTGCACATGATGGGTTGGCAGGTTAGAGATCCACAGGCAGGGTTGCCTGGTGCCCCTGGGGCCTCCTGGGCCCTGTTCCAGTGTGGCTGAATCCTCTACCAGCTCCAGTGCCCACTGCCTTGGCCTCTGCCCACCACTGCATCCCAACCAGGGCACTGCCAGACCCACGCATCTCACTAGGAGGGTATGACCCCTACCCTATATGCCCCTGCCTGAGAGCTTTGCCACTCTGTAGACCCCCTCAAAGGGCTTTTTCCCCCCTCCTCCATCTTTGTCCCATAATTTGGAGAGTGATTTCCATTATTCATGATAAGGATCTTTAATTAGCTGTGAATATTAATGACTTACTCTGTAATTAATCATGCTTTGCATGCTGGGGGGGCAGCTCCTAGCACCACCTTGGCTAAGTATGGATGGCTCCAGCAGTGGCAGCAACCCCAGGGTCTCACCCCATGCCAGGTCAGCACCCCCACCCACCCCATGGGGGAATCTGGCCCTCCATAAACACACTGACAGCTTATATTTGGGCACTCAGCCCCACATCCCCAGGCCAGGGCTGAGGTGTGCTGTGAGGCACACTGAGGAGTTGCTCTCACCCTTCTCACTGACCAGATCTTGCTTCAAGGCTCACAACCTGGGCTGTGCTGGGGTCATATCTCCTTGCCCACTCTGTGGGTGCCTGTGAGGAATGGAAAGTGGCTTCTGGTGTGTCACCTGCTCTTCTGCTCTGTGCAGTGTGCTCTGGCAGGCTCTGAGTCCTGCTGGGGGCTCCTGGGCCAAAGCCCTGTGGGGCAGCTCTGCATTGGCCAAATCCAGCTCACCCCGACACAGCTGCAGGTGCCCTGCCTGAAGCAGACAGGCGTCATCTTTTTGCAGCTCCCGGCCCTCTCTGCCTGCTTGTCTGCACATTACCTCTCAGCCTCTGCTCTCAGGGAATTTATGCAGTCCCAAATCTTGCCTGGTCACCCCAAATTTGGTTCTAGCATTGTTTGCACTGAGGAGAAACTGAGGCACCGGGGCTGGTAGTGCAGGGATCACTGCCTGTCCCCTTCCTGACATGGCAGGAATGTCCCAGGTGCTAGGTGGGAGTGCCAGGCTTGGATGTCCCAGGTGTGCGGGTGACGGATGGGAGCGGAGGCACCCGCTGGCCACTGGAGGCTTCTGCCTGCCTGCGCCGAGCGCTCCCAGGAGGGCAGAGTTTGCTTAAACAGAGACAGATTTAACTATTTCCATTACAGCTAAATGATGAGCCCCATAAACTTTATGGCTCCATGCGCATGAGAGCGGCTCTAATGGCCTTCACCATCTGGAGGAGATGGCTCCGTGGGGGACCTGCCGCCCGCTGCCCGCCCACAGCCAGGACCTGCACGCAGAACTAGAACCTTCCCAGCACCAGCACCAGGGCTGGCATGGGGCTGCCAGCACCTGCAGGTGCCATGGTACCACTGGCTCTGTGTGTGGGGCTGCCCGTGTTTGACCCCAATGTGATCCTGCTGTGGAGCCCATGAGCTGTACCTGCAGGTGGCCCAGTTAGCCCTAGGGTGGCCCTGCAGCCCTGCTTGCCCCCACACCGCAGCGGGGTGAGTGGGGGAGAGCACTCCTGGGTGCCTTTTCCTCCCATCCTGTGCCCCACGACTCTGCAGGGGCAGGCTGGGAGCAGGTACTCACTGTGGTCCTGCCTGCACCTCCAAATGCTTCCAGCACGCTCCTTGCCACTTCTCTGCTCTTACAGGGCTGCAGGATTTGTCACAGGTGGGTGCAGGAAGACTGCCCAGCAAGGCTGTGCTCTGAATACCCAGCTGCCCCTCAGCACTGCCCCTCCGAGGCCTGCTGCTTGCTGATTGTGGCAGGTTTGTAGGGGGCTGTGGAGCACCTGTATCAACCATCCCCTGCAGAGGACTGTTGGCATGACTGCAGTCCATGCAGGGATGCTGCTGGGCTGGCGGTCCAGCCAGGGTACTGCAGGGACAGCCCTGAGGGGTGGAGGGATGGGCAGGAGCAGGTGAGGACACAAAAGCTATTGCCTCTGTGCTCCTAACCCCTGTTTTTTGTGGCTCCCATGACAGCAACCCCATGGTGCAGAGCATTCCCCCATGACTGTGGGCTGGTGGGTGGCTACATGGCCATGGCCAGCCAGGGCAGGAAGGCTGTGGGGCTGCCAGCTCCCAGCCTAGAGCTGCCAGCTCCCAGCCTGGAGCTGAGAGCGAGGGCTGGGGCTGCTGGCACAGTGCTGCAGTAGAGGATTAGGTTTGGTGCAGGAGAGCCAGAGAGATGCTTTGAAGTCTCATGAATATGAATCAGTGGCTTGGGGCAGGAGCGGAGGGTCCACAGCTAATCTCTCCCTTGCCATGGTGACAAGTGTGACAAACAGTGTGTGGGCCGGGAGGCAGGGCAGGGAGCAGGCAGGGGACAAGGGATGGCAGGAAGGACAGCCCTGGTGAAGGGGGGCGTGTTGCTGGCACAGGCTGGAGTGCTGCACCAGGTGCTCTGCAGTGCACCACCCACAGCCTCCCCCATCCTTGTGCCCACCTCGGCTCTGGAACCCCACGCTGAGCAGGGTGCTGTCCCCACAGATGCTAGCACCCCACAGGGCTCTGGGTGCCAGGGCAGAGGTGGTGGCGTGGCTGCTGGCAGTGCCCATGTGGCACGGCACTGCAGGTGCCCCAGCTTGCCACCAGTGGTCAGGCAGGGAGTGCAGTCAGGGCAGGCAGGATGCAGCTCTCAGCTCTCAGTGTGGGCAGGGACGGCTGCCTCAGCTCAGCCCTGCTGGGTATTTGGCCAGAGGCAGGGGCAGAGCTGGGGTCCGGGTACCACAGCTAGGAAAGGGACCCAGCCCCTTCCCGAGCTCATTCCACCACCAGCCCAGCCCTGTAGGAGCTGGTAGAGTCCCCATGGGACCCAGCCAGCTCCCATCGATCCAGGTCCTGGTGCCATCTGCTCAGCAGTGCTGTGGCCCTGCCTGCCATAGCCCGGGCTCCATGGAGATGTCATGTTTGGGTCTGCTCCTCCTGTGACAGCCTGAAGGCCTTGGTGCTCTCCTAGGAGACAGTAACTAGAGCAGACGCTTGCTCCTAGCAGGACATGACTGGGGCTTGCAGGAGAATCTCTGGATCAATTTGGAGCTTGTTTTGATGCTCTCCTGTTGCAGCATGGCGGTGGCAGCTGCCTGCTCAGCCCAGGGGAACTGTGCATGGACAAGCACTGGCTGGCAGTGCTTGGTGGGGCTCGGAGAAACTGTTTGGGCTGGTGCAAGCCACAGAGAAGGCTGTTGGCTCTGCAGCCTCTCAAAGACTGTGGGTGCTGGCAGTGAAGCTGCTGTTTGCTCCGAGGGTGCCCAGAGCTGCCATCTCTCTTCCAGCACCCATGGCCCAGGATGCTGTGGCTCAGGGCCAGGACAGAGCACTGAGCAGGGAATGCTGTCCAGACTGATTGCCAGAGGACAGGGAGGGGAGAATGAGGGCTGGAGCGACATTGTGGCAGGAAGACAGACAAATGCAGAGCAGATGTTTAATTATCAGCACAGCGTTCTCGGATCCCTGAAAATCTCTGCATCCAAATGTAGATATTTTATGGGAACATACGCTTCTGCTAAGAGCTGGAGCTGTAACACAGTGCCCACTTTCCCATGGGCTGTGCATCACCAGGGCTGGCACTGTTTGCTGTGGATGGGGCAGCTGTAGGGCTGGAGGTGGGCTGTAGAGGGCCATCAGGAACTGTGTGCCATTGTGGGGATGAAGCTCACTGCAAGCTCACGGCCCCAGAGGCATGGTCCTCCCATCCATCCTTCTTCATCCCACTGTGCAGGGATATGCTGGGATGCAGCAGCTGCCACCTATGCCCAGCTGGGAGGCTGACCAAGCACATGGCCAGCAGGGGCTAGAAACTGCCTTCTCCTTACATCCATCACCTCTTAAAGCTGGTCCCTACTGGCCCAGGCAACTTGCAGAGATTTCTTAAAGTCCTCTGAGACTTTTGTGGTCTCTGTTTTATATTGTAAGACTTGCAAGGTGTAGGTGTACATGTCATCCTTGCATACAGGCTGTCTCTGCTCTACCTCACATCTCTGCCCTGGCCCTTGGCTGTTTTCCGGCAGACCTGGGGCAGTTGGAGGGCTCTGCCATTGTTAGAGTGGGAGTTGGGGGAGGCTCAGGCAGAACAGGAAATGGAGCCACCTGGCGTTCTGGGCTGGCCTGAGCTTTGTGCACCACTTGCCTCTTTGCTGCTGGAGGAGCTGGAAAGGCTGCCTGCCCTGCCACGGGCTATGGACCACTGTGTGTCCCTCAATACAGGGATATGCTGGAGGTCCCTTGAGATATTCCAGCTTGAGGCTGCAGCCAGACATGGGGCTGGTCTGCAGCACTGAGCCCAGTGCTGCATCTCTGTAATAGCATACTGCATGAGAGGGCTGGTGGAGGACAGCCCTGATCTCCCTGCCTGAGCACTGGGGCATGACTGCCCGACTGTGCCAAGTAACCAGCAAGAAGAAACAAGTACAGGCTGGTCCTCGCCCACAGGCAGGTGTGAGGGGCTCTGGGGCAGAAAGCACTAAAAACCCCTCTCTAGCACCACTGTGAGAGACCTCTGCAATCCAGGGGAGCTCCCATGCCGGGGTTTTGCCACAGCAATGGGTTCAGCTCAGGGGCAATGGGCTTCCCTGAGTCTCCCCTGGTCTCACATCAGGTACCAGTTCTGCAGAGCTGCTGAAGGGTTGCCCATGTGGAGGGAGAGATTTCCAACAGCACATTAGGGATGGCAGCAGTCTGTCCCCAGCATGGAAATCTCATCCCAGGCAGCCCAGCCTGCCTTCACTGCTCCACAGTCCCTTGAGGCTGTAAACATTTTGGATTCCCTGCTTCGCCTGCTCAGGCACCTTGCAGATTCAGGGCATGTTGCTGTCTTAAAACCTATCAGGTTTCCTGTCACCTCCCAGGGCCCATGAATCTGTGGGCCTGATGTAGCTGGGACTGAAATGGTCCTGCAGGCGAATGGCTCTGCACACCCTGCACACCACCACCTGCTCCCTGCACGGCTCTTCCCTCCGCAGACCTATAGTCCCCCCAACCCATGGGAAACTGCTCCAGCATCCTCCCCGGCAGGCTGGAACTGGCTGCTCTTCTCTAGGTTAGCTGGAGTTCCCAGGGACATCCTGGGCACCAGGTACCACATCCAGCTATAGCCAGGACTGTGCCCTGTCTGCCAGCTTAGAGCTGGAGCAGGCAAAGGGTCTGTCACTCTTGCCAGCCTAGTAAGCCAGGACTTAGATTCTGGGACATTTTTCTCGCCACTGCTATGGTGTTTCACTGTGTGCATCCCCGCTCCTGGGGAGGGGGGAGCTAGTGATGCTGTGAGCGCTGGAACCCCATCAGGCAGAGCGGCCAATGAGGGCTGCACGTGCAACCGACAGCCCCAAACCCTCATAAATCTCCTTTGCATGGCCCATGGCTCACCTAAGTAGATTTGATTTGTCAAATATTAAAATTAATTTGGAATTGAGTGGTGGCCTGTGTGCGCACCCTGCTCTCCTGCCTTCCCCCCACTGCCACCTCTGCTCCTGCCCAATGCATCATTCCCGGCCCCGCGCTCTCGCCCCAGCCGGGACGCCAGGAGCCGGGATAAATCATCCTGCCGCCACGCTCAAAGATGAGACGATTGCTTGCTCGGCGGCAGGGGATCACAGGGGAAATCACACCGCGTGCCACCCGCTCCGTGCCGGGGGCGGGGGAGACGCCACGCTTAGGCAGAGATTTATTTATTTGATTTTACTGGGCTGGGATTTTTTTTTCATCTCTCAAACACCCACGAGGGAATTGCAGCCCCTGGAATATTAATGCCACACAGGACGCCAGCTCGTTAAAATGTCACCTGGCTGTAATTTCTCCTGTGTTTATTATTCCCCAGGGAGCGCGAGCTCCCATTCCTCCCTGCTCGCGGTGGTCCCGGCACACGGGGCAGCCCTGCCCGTCCCCTTCACTGCAGCATGAGAGCTGCTCGATCACATCACCCAAAATGTTTCTGGCCCTCTTCCACCACCGCAGAGGTGGGCTGCACCGTCTCCAGCGTTTCCTGCTGAGCTGAGCCCCAGGAACCTGTGCTGTAAAAGGCAGCACCAGCCTGGCTGGCACAGGGGATGAGGGGTGTCACCGCGGGCAGAGCTGGAAGGGCAAGGGGTCGGTCAGCGGCCAGGCTGGGGACAGGGTGGCACAGGGAACAGCTGCCTTAAGGAAACTTTGGCTCAGTTCCTGCAAATTAATGTTTTTTTCCCAAACAGTTTCCTGGCGCTAAGCGCGACGCGGGGAGCAATTATCTTTAGTGTCGATGTTATTACCATAAAAATTGCATTGAGGACTTTTCTCCTCCGATTAGAAAGTTAACGATCATCACTGCCTTCATTGTTCCCCGCACCGTGCTCGCTCTAATAAAGAGTCTGTGCACTTTACTTTTCACTTAGCATGAAAATTACCCAGCTGCTGCTTTGCACGGCTGTGCAGCCCCCGCGCTCACCTCCTGGTGACGGGCCCTTGGCAGGTACTGGCAAGGAGCAGCCGCCAGCTCGGCTGGGACGGACGGGCTGCCTGGCGGCTTCCCCACGTGCCGGAGGCCAGGGCTTGGCTCAGGGCAGGGAATGACGGTGTCACGGCTGCCCATCCTCTCTCTGAGCTTCAGGGAGCACCTGAGGCAGCTTTTCCACGTGCTCTCCTTCAGGGATGTGCTGTCAGCAGTCCCTACCCATGGCATCCTTGGACCACAAAAGCCAAACCCATAGGGGATCACCCCTCCTACTCTTGCCAAGGGCTTGGGATGGGTCCAGCCTTGCCATGGTGGCTGCACTTCTGCTTGAGACTCCACCATGGCTCTCCATCCACAGCCAAGCTGGGGCTGCCTCCTGGCCACGCTCCCATTTCCTCTCACGGGCAGTGGCACAGGTGAGCCCTGCTGCTGTCACCTGCTGTCCTGCCCTGGGTGCCCTGCAGACAGCACAGTATCTCTGCTTGCAGCAAACCAGTGCTGTGCCTGCCTGTGGACATCCAGGCTCTGGCACTTGCTGTCAATCCCACCACCTCTGATTTTCACAGGGAATATTTGCATCGTTTTGCTCAATACCAGCATAGCTCTTTAAATGCTTGAAGTGCTGTAAAAATCTTAGCTAATCTTCAGAGAGCTTTTTTTTTTTTCCAAAGCTCTTCATTACTCCCTAATTGTTCAAACTTCTCTTCTTTTCCTTCTGATTAAAAGCAGATTTTAGAAGTGCCGTTCAGTTTCTCAGCTATTTTCAAGTCAAATGGATTCCATCCCCCTCTCCATGTATTAATAACCTGTTCTCGTGCATCCCCCAGTGAGCCAGTAAAAGCCCTTCTGAGCAGAGACAAGGTGACAGCAGCGCTCCGGAGGGAGCGATTGGAAGGGGGTTACAGCTTGGAGGGAAAGAGATCCATCCATCCAGCTATCTATCATCCATCCTGCTATCATCCATCTACCAGAGAAATAACATTTGCAATTCTGCTTTAGCTCTTCCTAATAATCATTAATATTTTCTTTTACCTTCCCAAGCAGTGGTAGGAGGAGATGCAGGGCTTTGGGGCGCAGCAGCTGCAGGGGCTGGGGGTGTGAGAGGAGGGGGTGCAGTGTGTGTGCCATGCTGTGTCTGTGTGTGGTGTGTGGGATGGCTGCCCTGCTGGGAGGGGAAAGCAGGGCAACCCAGCCCTGGCCACCAGCACACCCCGCAGTGGGAGGGACCAAGTGCCAAGCTGGAGAAGCACCTTGCTGAGGAGATTTTGTGATTCTGGAGGTTACAGTCAGAGAAAATGCTGCTCTGGGCTCTGCCCCTGCCCAGCAGGGTGAGCTTGATGTCAGCTGTGGATCCAAATGGTGCAGTTTGGTCCCACACAGCACCCAAACAAACAGCATGTATCATTCTCTCACTGTCTCCTGGGGTCCCACTGTCTCCAGCTGGTAATGCCAGACACCACACCCATCCCAGAGCCTTGTCCTTGGCCAGCTGGCCTGACACAGGAGATGGGACAGTGATGGATTGCAGCATTTACACTTCTTCCCAGGGAGGAAATGCCAGGTCCTGCAGGGCTCCATCAGCTGTCAGCAGTGGGCAGGAAGGAATCGAGGCCATGCTGAGTAGTGGGTGCTGATTTGCAATGATCCATGCAGAGGGCAGGAGGGGGAATCCCGTGTGCCAGTGCCCAGGCTGAGTACCTATTCCCTGTCTTGGGCACGTTCCCTCCTTTTAGTTATAGTTAATCACACTACCTGCCTGGGCCTGGGGCCATGGCCCCATAAAGCATACCTGCTCATCTGGAGGGGTCTGGGGGAGACCCCAGCAAGGGCCATGAACTGCTGCAGTTAATGGTCCTGCTCTGCAGTGGGCTTCAGATCTGCTCCCAGGTTTGTTTGCATCATCTTTGAGCCTCTTGTTGCTCTCAGAACATCACCTGCCAATGCCAGCAATTACAAAAGTTTTAGAATTTGTGAGCCATCTCTTTGGCTGCCAAGATTCTTCAGACCCAGGCTAAGGCACTGTTCTGCAGCTCTGATCTTTAGTATTACCCTGGATGGGCACACAGCAGTTCTGGATCCTCAGCCGCACCCATGACAGGTCCAAGATGTTTCCTGTGCCCTGCTGGAGAGATCTCTTCTTCAGGCCACCCATGCTTCCCATGGAGCACCATGAGACAAAATCAGGGAGCTGACGGAGCTGGGAGGCTGGAGAGCCGGGGGAGGTACCAGTGGCAGGGTCACCCACACCAGCCTTCAGGAGATGCCAGCAGGCTCAAGGCTGCTGGCATCTCCTGAATGAAGGCTTTGGCCAGTTCCATGGATGGAGGGATGCTGTTGGCCCAGGCGTGGGAAGAGCTGCTCTGTGCCAGGGTGCCAGCATGCCCTGAGCTGGGCTGTCCCGGCAGATGGCAGCAAGGATGCGTCGCAGCCTGGAAGTGCATGGGGACCTGTCTAGTGCCCCGACCTTGGAATAATCTTCAGTGGGATTAAGAGCTTAAACGTATCCGTGTAATTGCCAGGCCCCTGCTGAGCTGGAGAGAGTGTGAGTGCCAGCACAGGGAGGCAGTGCCCAGGCGTGCTTGCTCCTTCCTGCTGCCTGCTGCTGCCTCCTACCATTGTCACCACTGCGGGCACCACCGAGAGCCACCAGCCACCCTAAGTATGGATGGCAGGTGGCTTGAGAGAGATGGTGCCCAGGCACTGACAAAGAATGGGCTCCAAAGGAGAATTTCAAGAGTGCAGAGCCCTGACTGTGTTGCCTGCACCTCCCTGGCATGGCCTCAGTCCTCCCAGACATCCCTCTGGATGCTCCTCTGGCATCCCTCCAACACCCACCAGCTCTGTGTCCAGGAAAGAACATGGAGCTGCTCCTGTGTGTGCTTTGAGGAGTAAGGAGGGTTGGCTGGGATGCCAGGGGCCAGGAAACTGTCTTGCCAGGCTGAACCTGACCTGGTTGCTGATCCTTTAGGGTTTGTTCCTCTGCCAGAAGGAAGCAGAGCATGCAGTTCACAGTGTCTGCATCTGTAGGGTGTTTGGCGTGCATTTTCAGCCCCTGTCAGAAATCAGAAGATATGTGGGGTCAACAGAGGTGTCAGGGGGTCTCAGACACCCCCAAGGAGAACTCAGGTGCTGGACTAAGGACACACAAAGCACTGGTGTGAGCCATGCCAGCAGGGTGCCAGCACCCCAGTCCCAGCCCCTCTGTCTGATGCAGGGCTTGGCACAGAGTGGGGAGCTGCCATCCCAGCCCCCTCACTGTCTGCCTAATGGTCCCTGACATTTAAATGAGATTTAGTGCTCAGCCCGATGCTGAATATTCATGAGCCCATGCGGCCCTGACAGCCCGGCTGGGGCTGCTCTCATGATTAATAATTTGTTTTTCCCTTTACTGTAAACCTCACCTGCACTCGCTGCTTGCTCTGGCACTGCCAGCTCTGTCGCTGCTGGGAAGCACCCATGCCCTGGCCCTGCAGGTCCTTCACCTTCCTGCCTCTTCTGGGGCCCCCACTGCAGGGCCAGGTACGCCCAAGGATCCAGCCAGGGTGGCATCTGCCAAGCACCAGGAACCTCTTCATTGCTCTTAATGGGCCAAACCCTATGCCCAGGAATGGATATCCTGTGTGCTACCAGAGTAGCTACAGGCAGCCCTGGATGTCTGGCCCCTGTAGTAATTCCAGTTGCCCTCACACAGAGACACCCAGGAGAGATAGAAACAAGTTCTCCTGCTGCTTGCCTGCTGGGCTCCCCCTCAGCTGGCAGCAGCTCATGTGGTGCTAATGCTTCCAGGCTCTCCCAGATGAACAGGCAGGAGGTGAGTAGTCCACAAGCCCAGTTATCAGGACCTGTTTTTGGTGCTGTTCATGGCGTTAGTGGCTAGTTCAAATGTTCCCTCTGCAAAACCAGCACAGCAGTGTCCAGCTCCACCTTGGACACTGAGGTTCCTTACATCCATTCCCAAGGACACTGCTCCCAGGACCCTCACGTCCCATCTCACTGCTGGCAGTGGTGTCCTGGACATGTGTGCAGCAGCCCAGACAAGAGGGACCAGCCCCAGGGAGCTCCCATGGGACCCAGGGGAAGCTGGGGGCCCAGGCTGCCATCTCCCCTCTGGCTCAGTAGATCAGCTCTGGCAGCTCTGCACAAATTGCATAAATATTCATGGCGAGCTGAAGGAAATGTGACTGTCCTGGCTGATTATACGCGCCTGTCCTGAAGGCTGCGGCTTCTCTCAGGTACTGCTGGCCCAGCTGCTGCCTTACGGCAAGATACAGCAAGGGTGCCCATGGTGCCCACCTGCAGCGTGGGGCACGAGGCTGCTAGGGCCTCACACAGGGCTGGAACAAGGGCTGCAAGCTCAAGCCAAGGATGAGGCTTTTCCAGAGAAGTCCCAAGATACCCAGGGTTTTCCCAGAGTGTCACACCAGTCTTCACACACAGCCCAGGGACTGCCCTGCATGTGGTCATGGCAAACGGCTCCCCAGAGAGATGTCACATCCACTTTGGTGAGTCCAAGACGTTCAGCACTGCCTCTGCTCCCTGGTGCGTTGGGCAGACATGGGCAGAGAGTGGGACAGAGCACCTGAGAACAGCCCAGGGAGACTTCCCAGGGAGACAGCCCAGCTGGGATCTCTACACGCTGTGGAGATTAATCCCCTGCAGACCTGAGCAAGGTGCTGGGCTAATAGCCTGATTTATTCCTTCCCGTCTCTCTGGAGCACGGGAGGTTCCCCACTGTGTCCTGAACGACCTCATGCATAATACCATGCACAATCCTATTAATGCCGCCCCGCCACGCGCTCCCTGCTTAGTGCCGCCACTCGCCAATGCAATTTCCCCATGATATATGGGAAAAATAATTGAACTATATTTGAAAATATATTGAGAATTATGGCACGCACACGATGGGATTTATAGGGGCCATATTTCACAAAACCATAGCCCTGCACACCAAGGTGCCCGGTGTTTGCGGGGAGAGACCCATGGCTGTGGTGGGTGTGTGTCCAGGCCAGGCAGTGGGGGACCAGGTGCCACCACCCTTGTGGACCTCAGTATGTGCCCATGGGAGCACAGTACAGGATGCAATGGGATCTGGCACAGACTGGTGTCTTGGGAGCAGAGGGAGGGCTTGCCCCAGAAGCAGGCAGTGGGTGCAGCAGGATGCGATGCCCGGCTGCACCCGGAGTGGAGGAGGCAGCTGCAGCCACACATGCAGCTGTGCGGGCATGGCCACTGCCAGCCAGAGCTTGGCTGAGCTTAATCCCCTCCCAGTGGGAGGGAGGAAATGCTCCTGGCATCGTGCTGCCTGCTCAGCTGCATGGCCTGCTCACTGTGCCAGGTGGCCAGTTAGCTACATGCTGGATCCCCTGGCCTGCCCTGAGGTGTTCCCTCAAGGGACTGGTGGCTCCCCACCCTGAAGGAGGTAGGGAAGGGGCTGGGGGCTCTGCAAAGAACTTCCAGACCTGTGATACTCTGCAGCTGCCTCTCTAGCCCCTTCAACCCCTACGCTACCCTGCCTGCAGAGGGACATTTCCCTGGCTGGCTCTGGATGCTCAATGCAGTGACAGGGCACATCCTTTCCCTCCTCATCCCACCTCTGCCCCCTGCATAGCCCCCCTGCTCTCTGGTCAAATGCCCCAGGCACCCCTGCCTGCCCACCATTCCCCCAAGCCCCCAGGCTGCCATGCTGGGCACGTCCTCAGCACCGTGGGTGCCGCTGGCACAGGTGCCGCGGGGAACATTAATCTTTAATTTCCTGTCAAAGCCTCTCGCTAGAGAGAGCAGCACCTGGCACGGGGGTACAGCAGCTGCCCGCTGTGATGGGGGGCCAGGAGACAGGCTGCCCCGGGCACGGAGGGTTCAGGTGGGGCACTCAGCCCTCCGCTGGGTCCCACAGCTGCGCAGCCCTGTGCCTGAGGAAGGCAGGGGAGCAGCAGCAGCAGATGTGTGCTTGCCTACAGGAATGAAGAGGAGAGAGGCAGCTATGCTGCCCAGATGGAGAAGCTCCCCCAGGACCACTGTCTGCCAGGGCTGGGTAGGGAGATGACCCTGTGGGAAGCCCACTCTCTCCTTAGCCCTGGCTGACCCAGCTGTCCTCATGGCTGCCTCTGGAAGGGGAACATGCAAGGATGGGATGGGATTTGCTATCAGCTCTCAGGGATGAGGAGTCACAAAGCCTTCATCCCTGCGGCCCGTTGAAGGGATCCCAGGGCATCACTGTCTGGAGGAAACTCCCAGCATGCCCTGGGGAAGGGGAACTATAAATAGCTGCTCAGTGAAGGGCGGAGGGGGACTGTTTGGGAAGCTGCTTTGTGAACAGGACAAAGAAGAGGCGTCTTTGCACTTGCTCTTCATTAGCTGCCTTCCTCTGGCTGGCCGGGCCAGGATGCGCTCACATCGAACGACAGCAGGATGTAGCTGTCGGTGTCAAGGACGCGAACAATAAGGGCTTTAAATAGCAGCACTGCCTTTGAAACCCACTCGCCTGCGCCACAGACAGAGCCCGGGAAAAGTGTGCGGCACAAGAAACCGGGAATGTGGGAGCTGGGTGCCCCCGCCCCAAGGAAGGCACCCCCAGTGCCACAGCTGCTGCCCGTAGGCAGGTGGTCTGTGGCCCGGACATGGGAGCCCTGCCCAGAAGTGCCATGGGATGCCTGGGCAGATGCACCCAGCCCCTCTGGCAGCTCCCAAGCAGCAATGTCCAAAGCTCCCACCACACGGTCCCCTGAAAGTGGTTAATTGGCAGCACCTCCCTGTGCTGGCAGAAAGGTGACTCTTGGTCACTGTTTCCTTTCCTCCTGCTCTGGCTCCTGGGCTCGGAACTCCTCCTACTTTCTAACAGGAGATGAAAGAATCCTGAGGGACTGCTGGCGGCATTTCTTCCATGCAGGGCATAGGGAAACCTCTTCACCTCCATGAGGATGAGCCAAGTGGCATCATTTGGTGGCACATGAGAAGGATAAAGGTGCTTTGCTTTCCTGGGGATCCCAGCTCCATGGTGTCCCAGTGCAGGACAGCCCTGAGCTGGACACGAGGTAAGGTGCTTGGGAGCCGCATGTGAGACTGGTGGAGACAGATCGGAGCCAGCGAGCCACGAGCCACGTGTAAGCACGTGTGTGTGCACGGAGGGGGGGGCCCTGGCTGTGCGTATTAGCAGGCCCTTAAATCAACACAGCACTTCAGACAGGAAGGAAATAGGCTTTGCCGACGGCAGGAGCGGCACTTGCTTTGTGCACATTACAGAACATCAGGAAAATGTCAAATTTACATAAAAATGATACAAACTCATTGGAAGAAACATGCATCCAATTATCGGCCCCAGCGCTGCTGGCGCGGCTTCGCAGCCAGAGGCTGGCCAGCGGCTGGCTGCAAGGGACCCAGCCCCGGGCCATGCATTTCATCTCTGGGTGTTTAACATCAAAGCTGCAAACAGCCTCAGCTCAGCTGGCCTCCGTGCTCGCCTGCTGCCTCCCGCCATGCCACAGCCACAGCCACAGACACTGCCACTGCCACTGCTGCGCCAGTCAGGCACACAGGGTGCAGGGCAGGGGTAGTAGTGCCCAGCTGAGACTGGGTAGGGTTCGGTCCTGCTCCTGCCATCTCCAGTGGGGAAGGGCCTGAGTGATTGCTGCACCCCTCTATGGCAGGGGCTTTGAGGGGAGGTGGAAGCACAGCTGAGCAGCCTGGAGTAGCAGAGATGGAGATGTTTTTGCTCATACAAAAACACCTGCAGATTTTTCTGGCACCAGGTTGGGACCCCATTGCTGGCTCTGCACTAGGCTGTCCCAGTGGGTCCTCCCCTCTTTCTGTTCCCACAGTATGGCCACTGGCATCCCCGGGCTGGGGGAAGCCACATCTGGCCCATCCCTCCTGCTGTGGCCCCTCAGCTGGGCAGTCTGGACTGGGCACAACAGCCTGTATTCTCCTGGGGCTGGGGAGCACCCAGGGGCACCAGGGGTAAATATGGAGATGTGGGCAGAGGCTGTTTCAGTGAGTGCCCTCCAGCCTTCCCTGTGCTGGCATCTCACCCTCCTGCCCAGAATTGATGGCCCATCCTGCTGCCCCTTCCCGGCACGCTGAACTCTACATTTCTGTCCCCACCACCCGACGGGATTGATGTCTCACTGAGCACAGGCAGCGGCTGTAACTCATGCCCGGGAGCCAGGCTCCTGGCTCGTTACTCACTGGGCACTGTCACCACTTGAGTTGCAGCTCTGCCTTGTGCTGGGACACCTCAGTTGGGAGGGATCAGGGCAGGGGTGAAAACGGCTGAGGCAGGGCTGGGGCAGGGGGCATACCTCTCTCTCTAAGCCAGCTCTCCAAGCCATTCCTCAGGCTGGCATCCCCGGTACATCCACATGCAACCTGCTGACTGCCTCTGTCCCTGGCTGGGAGGTGGGCGCACACGGCCCCGAGGATTGATGCCGGGTCCCGGCCAGGGGTGGAGGGTGGCACCGCAGCTGGGATTCCCCGTACCACACCCACCAGCTGGTGCCCAGGCTGCAGCGTGTGGGGGAGGCTGACGAGCTGTTAATTACAGGTGCTGCTTGGCTGGTGCAGCGTCTCTGCTGCTCGGCTGGCAGAGCCGTGCGGCGGGTGACACACTCCATGATAAATTGATATCCCGTTTAGCATCAATTTTCCCTTCTCTGGTGGCAGACAGCTGTGCTAATGGGATGGGACAAGTGAAAATGAAATAACAGGCCCTGAGCACACCGGCACACGCCGCACTGTTGGCACTACTGCATGGCTGTCGCTCCCCAAGAGACAGGCAGGACCCCACGCACCCTGGTGTGGGAGAACCACAGGGCTGGCACAGCCTCCAGGCTGAGCTGCCTTCACCGTAGTTGCTGGTGCTAACCTGGGGTGGATTTGTGACATGTGGTCAGCACCAGGTGCTACCAACTGTGGTGTTCGGAGCACCTGGGGAGGCTTCTCCTTTCAGTGGGCATTGAGGCTGGCACAGGAAGAGGTCTGGCTGCAGCATGACCAGTTCTCGATGGTCAGCGTGAGACTGTGTGGTGTCTGCATCCATTTGGTGTTTGCACTAGCATTTAGAGGGGGGTGACTTGGCACATTTCTTATAGCACAGCACATAGCTGGGAACCAGTGAAGGATTTGGTTGGCATTCAGTGCCCGTGCTATATTGGGTATTTGCAACGCACACAATGCCTGAGCTGATGTGTGCAGCATACCCAGTGCCTGTGCCAGATTTGGTGTTTGCAATAGCCCGTGGCACTCTGTACCCACATTCGCACGCTCTTCGGTGCCCTCAGCACCAGCCACATGCTTGTTATCAGGAGTGTATTTGTCAAATTGGTGCCTGCAGTGTGTTTACAGTCATGGCGTGTGCAGCGCTTGATGCCCACAGTTTGCTTGATAATTGCAGAGTGCTCAGCACTTAATACCTGTGGCATCATTGTTATTTACACAGCCCTTGCACTCAGTGTCAGCAGCACTCGGCATACAGTGTGCTCAGGATGTGCACCCCGCGGCTGATGATGTTTGCAGCACCTTCAGTATCTGGTGTCAGCTGCGGTTTTGTGTTTGCCAAGTGCTCAGCAATCTCTCCATGCAAGGTGTGCCCTGCGTCTGTTCGATTTGGCATTTGCGGCATAGCCCGTGCTCGCACCAGCCGGCTCTCCACGCTGTGCTCGCTGCTTTGGTTCCTGTGGTGTGATCGGTGTTCACAGCACACTGCTGGCACTGTGCTTGGTGTCCAGCCCCAGTGCACGTGCAGTGCCTGCAGGGGGC
The DNA here is from genome assembly GCF_027477595.1 of Haemorhous mexicanus. NCBI lineage: Eukaryota > Metazoa > Chordata > Aves > Passeriformes > Fringillidae > Haemorhous > Haemorhous mexicanus. Next base: position 15,926,443 of record NC_082348.1, read on the forward strand.
TCAGCCTTCGTGCCCCCAGAGGGCTCAGCCTTGGTGCCCACGGTGGGCTCAGCCTTCATGCCCGCTGTGGGGTGCCCGCAGCATGCTCCTGCTGCTCTGCTCACTCCCGCAGGTGTGAGCGCGTGCCCTGCATCCCGCCCCAGTGCCCAGTGTACTGCTCACTCGCAGCATGCTCTGTCAGTGCAGCCCGTGATGTGGTCAGCACATCATGGGCTGCACTGGTTCCTGATGCTTTTGCATCAGGACAGCAAGGTTCCTGATGCTTTTGCCATTTACAGAACTTGCTGCACAGTGTTAGTGGTGTTCCTGCTGTCCAGCCTGTGCTTGGTGCTGGGCACTGGCCCGCTTTGGAGCAGCTGCACAGTCTGTGTGCACTGCTAGCACCAGCTCTTGCATCAGCAGTGCCACCAGCCTGTGCTGTCCCTGTTGAGGCTCACTCCAGTGCACTCAGAGCTCACAGTCCATCATGAATCCCATGCTCACAGCGCAGTTTTCAGTGTCTATGGCACGTGTGGCACCAGCCGTGCCCTCTGTGGTCGGAGGCAACTGCCAGTCTGCAGGGAAATGGCACTTGGTGCCTGATGGTGACATGTTTGCAATGGCCCAGCTCACCTTTGAGGTCGATGTTTCCAGGATGCTCCACAGTCGGATGTTTTCCCTATTTGCAGAATACTGCAGATGAAGACCAATGAGGTGTTTGGAGTTTGCAACATGCACTTGGTACCAGCAGTGTGCCTGGGGTTTGGAGCACACAGGGTGATGAAGGCACCAGTTCCTCAGTCCCTGGCACAGCGCATGTGCCATGTTTGCCATGTGCTCTACAGCCAGGTGGGCACTTGCCTTGCCCTCAGCACTCATGACCAGTGTAGGGCCCATGCAGTGTGCTCAGTGGCCACATGTGTGCTGTGCCTATGCTGTACTCAGTCCAGGGTCCTCTTCCCCAGGACTGTCTCCAGCTTCCCACTCACCTTGCAGACCCAGTCTGTCTATCACATCTGCATCAGCCATCAGGGGACAGGGGCACTCCTGGGCTTCACAGCCCCTTTGCCCAGCAGCCTGGAGAGGGCAGGCAGGGTGCCCCTACCATATATGCCATCAGTGGAGCTATGGCATTAAGGTTGAGGTTTTAATCACACAGATGTTGGAAAATGGGGAGCGATGGTTCCCATGGTAACACTAACTCTGCCCCTTGCCCGTGGCGCACGGCTGTGCACGCGCAGGACCGTCATGGGCACCATGCAGCTGAGCTATGGCTGTCTGGGGAACCATAACTCCCAGCCTCCTGACTTGGGTGCATTTAAAACCTCAGCCCTATTGCTGTGCTGAGGCAGCTCTGCTGGCAGTTTATGACTCTGTTGTTTTTAGGAAAGCCAAATGGGAAGCAGGAGCTGCCTTGGTGAAGTACAGCAGATGGTACAGGAGGAGCAGTCCAGGGCCAGGAGGAGCCACAGGGTGCTTGACCCAGCACTGCATACCAATGACTGCAGGGGTTGGGGCAGGATGGGTCCTGCAGGCACAGCTGAGCGTGAGGGAGTGGCTGAATGATGCCTCTCAGGGCAGATCCACATGCTCTGCTGGCTGGGCATGCTCCCATCCAGCTTCTCTCATCCCTCAGGGCCAGAGACAGGATGGAAGAGTGGGGTGCAACCCTGCTGCCCAGTGTGAGTGCTCCTGGAGTGCCAGCATTTCCTGTGCCCTGCACTGGGGCTACTTGCAGGCTGCACTTCTCCAGTGAAGAACCTGGTGATGGGCTTCCTGACACTGCTGTGTTCATCACCCTTCCACTCTGCCCACCCTCCAGTCACCTTTGCTCAGCTGTCACTTGGGAGGGAGTTAAGCAAGGGGTTGCCCCGCTCACAGGAGGACCTGGGTGAAGCTTGTCCATCTCCAGCTGCCTGGCTGGAGCATCTCCCAGTGCTGCCCTCTCTGCCCAACTCCTGCAGCTCCCATAATGTATTCATCCCAGGATGCCCCGCTGCAGCTGCAATATAATTATTGGAGTTTTATGACACCATTAACTTTAAAATTTTATAAACCGCCAGGCAGGTGACAAGTGGTGGAGGTGGGGGGTCTCAGGCTGTGGACAGAGGGGCTGTGAGGGAAATAGTGCTGGGGACTGTCCCAGCAAGGTGCTGAGCATGTTCCCTGCTGTGCTGGTGTTTTTGATAGCAGTGGAAGCCCAGTGGCACCCCAGGAGGGTGCACCACTGCCGAGCTGCTCAGCACAGTGTGACCATGTGCCAGCCTGCCCTGCCGCCCTCTTCAAGATGGCAGGGAGAAGGGAGGACCAACCAGCTGCAGCAATAAAAGGCTGTAAAACCAAATGACTGTCTCTACACACTGCAGTGATGGCTCCCAGGCTGTCTTCCCCTTCCTAGCAGTCCTGAGGGCAGGAGGGACTGTGCACATCCCCTTGCCCATGCACAGAGCCAGGGCTCCTGCTGCCATGCAGCCGCTCCCTGGTCACGTCTGCCACAGCCCTTCCCACCGTGGGGGATGCTCTGAGGGTGATGAGGCCATTTCCTCCACTCCTCCCACGCAGGATTGGAGGGCAGCGTCAGCCCAGCCTGACCTCCTGCTGGTCACGGGCCAGCGAGCATTGCCAGATCCGGAGTCAGGAGATGGGTGCTGGGTTAAGCATCCTCCTGGGGAAGCTGAACACCCTCTGTACTGACATCTGGGCATCCTCCTGGGGAGGATACTCAGTTTTGCTCCTCTGCATAGATTTGGGAGTCTTTTAGATTTGTTTTCTTTCTGTGAGAATGTTTGTGCAGTGCGATCAAGTGGCTGGCTCAGTTTGGGGGTGGTTGTACTGACAGGGTCAAAGAAAAACATGGACAGGGGTGCTGGATTTCAGCCTGGCAGAGCCAGGGCAGTGCAGGTCCGTGGCATGTGGGGTGTCTCAGGGGGAGACCAGAAGCAGGGGCTGCTGCACATGGGTGGGAACTCCACAGTGTCCACTGCCTGGTGTCTCTTCCTGGGCACTGGGGCAAGAGCTGGCTGAGTGAGCATTTCTGGGAAGAGGAATTCAGGAGGGTGACAAGTGAGATCTCACTGCTCACCAGGATAAATGGAATCAGCCTGGGCTAAACCCTTTTCTCCCATGATCAGGCAGGGATTGGACCCATCATCCCATTGAGTGTCCATGGGATTTAACCTAGCTCTGATGCAGGCATTGTCCTCTCAGCCATCAAACAGAAGTTCCTACACCCAGATCCTACTGAAACCCACTCCTTAAATTTCTGGAGGCAGGACCTCAAAAGCCACATGAACTCAGTGTTGCTTTCCCAGCAGCAGCAAAAGGTGTCCAGGGCACCTTGTGTGAGCTCATGCACACAGCTTACAAAAGAGACTTTGTAATTGAGGTTTTGTGCTTAATGAAGGAATAAATTGAATGGGAGTGTTGTCTTTAATTGGGGTGTTGCATTAATTAAGGTATTGCACTTAATTGGGGTAAAGCATTTAATAAGGTATTGTGTTTAATGGGGGTAGTTTACGTAAATAGGGTCAGTGCGTTAATGGGGTGCTGCATCTCCCATGTGTCTGCTGACCCTGGCGGGCCCATCATCTGTCACAGCGGGCCAAACTGGGGACCAGGGCCACCGGTAAGGCTGGTGTGCAGCACTGGAGCTGCCATCTTCCCCGTCCCAGCACAATACAGCTGGTAACAGCGCTCAAACCAATGGCTCTGCTCCTACCCTGGTGCGTACAGCTCCTTCCCACTATTCCCAGCCCTACCAATCCCAGTGGGTGCAGGAGGATGCTGCAGAGGCTTCAGCAAGTGGGGTGCAGGCAGCATTACTGCTCCTGTGCCCCCCCCCACCCCCCAGCAGATCCACAGCAGGCACTGATGCCTGGAAAGCTCATCACACTGTCGCCAGCCCTGCTCTCCTGTAATTGGAGTGGACATCTTGTCATCCCACATCTCCCCACAGCCGAGGCACTTGCCGTCCTTGCTGCGGAGCCTGACCTGCTGGGCAGGCGCCGGCAGCGTGCCGGGGAGGCCATGGAAGGAGGCTGTTCTTGTTAAGCCAACGTGTTTGCAAGGGTCTCAGAGGATGCAACTTGCATGAGGCAGAGCTGAGTGCTGCGGCCAGCTGGGCTCCGCAGTCACGTTCCCTTCAATTAGATCAAAAGTAATGATTGCCCCAGATCCACTTCCCTCTGGGCATGGGGCCGTGGCCAGCGCCAGCTCTGGAGTGTGAGGAGCTGGCGAGGAAGATGCAGCAGCCAGCTCATGGGCTTGGGCTGGCAGCAGAAGCACTCAGCAAGCTGCATCCATATCCTGGCCAGTTTGGCCAGCAGAGTATCAGGTGGGAGCTCCCTGATGGGGATCTCCCATTGGACACCTGCCTGCTGACCACCCAGGTCTGTAACTGTCTGGTCACCCATGTCTGCCACCCTCCAGGACTGCCCCTGCCACTCACTCTTGGTCCCCTGAGCTGATCCCCTGCATCCCTCCTGAGCAGCTGCAGTCCCACAGGCTGGCTGGGAGGGTGAGCTCACCATGGCTCAGCACCAGTGCTGGAGTGCAGTGGGAGTTTGGGTCTTGGTATGGAAGAGTCAATCCCTCGGCTGGGTGACAAGAAAGGGAAATCACATCCAAACCCTCCTCAGGACTGGGCTAAGAATAGAAACAGCCAGTGCCTGTGTCTTGGAGGGGATGAATCACCATGAGGGCGCTGGAGTGCCCACAGCAGGGTTAGGTTCACCAAGCATCCCTCCAGACTGTAGGGCCAGCTTCTGCCATGTGTAGGCTTCACCTGTCTCCTGCTGTGTTCTGTGGGTGTGTCAGAGCCCTGATGTTGTAGAAAGCCCCCTCCTTCTGTGCTTTTATTTGGTCCATGGATACAGCCTCTTAACCTCCTCTGCTCCCACCCAAACTTCCAGAGTCTAGAGCCAGTCTCCATCGCTGCTCTCTGTTACTGCCATCCTCTAAACTCTTTACAAATTAGTTTGGATTTTTCTTGATGTGTGTCCCAGACCTGACACAGGGCTCCCAGTAAGGCCTTGCTGCCAGGAAACGCTTCAGATGTCTCACGATGATTCTCCTTCTCACGCAGCATGAGCAACATTGTCCTTTTCACTGAGTTCAGTGCAGTTGCAGGGCTGCCAGAGATCCCATATTAAACTGATAGATCCCATATCCCAAATGAAGGAGGTTTCTCCTATATTCTCCAAACTCCCAGCTGCTTTTCCAAGCATCTGCCTGGCTGCTGGGCATCTGGAAACAGCTCCTGCTCACACAGATAACTGCACCCGCAGAATATGTCCTGCCTGAGGGTTTCACCCCTCTGCATACCTTGTTTATCCACCTGGGATTGTCCTGGGGTCTGGTGTTAAACTCAGACAAGCTGATGTTGCTGCCCACTGCTGAGCCAGGCTCTGTCCTGCCCTCCTGCCCACTTGGCAGCCCTGCCCTACAGCCGCTCGCCCTCTGCTTTCCGGGCAGATTTGCTTCCCGCCCCAGCCCAGCTCTTGTCCTTTTGAATTGTATCTGATTGTTTTCAGGCCATTTCTCCAATTTGTCAACATCATTTCGAATTCCAGTCCTGTCTTCCCTGGCACCCGCAGCCTCCCCCCATCATCTGAGTGTAGTACATGGGCCCTGTGCCAAGTCCCTGACAATCAGCATTCCCCTGTCTGGGGGGCACAGGGTAACCAAGAGAGACTCCACTTTCCCAGACTGCTGGCAAGCCCTTGGCTGGCTCTCCTATCCTGTTGGCTTGCTTGCATGGGGGCTAGTGAAGTCACCACAGGAGCCCAGGGCATTGTGCTTCTACTGACTGTTAGCATCATATCCAAGGACTGGATGAGGGACTGTTGGGGGTGAACAGACTCTGTAGCTGCATGTGGCCATGTGAAGGGGCAGATGAGCCCCACTACACACCACCGAGTCCCCCCATGTGGCCTCATGCCTCCACGTGCAGGCACTCAGACACAGGTGAGAGGCTCCAGTGTGGAACCTTGGGGACCTGCAGACGTGTCAGCAAACACTGACAACTGCAGACAGCACCAGCCATTCCTAGCTCATGCTTTGTTCTTTGCCTTGTCTGGGTAGAAAGCAGTCCCTAAGCCCTACTGCCCAGCTTCCCAAGCCATGCTGCTTCCCCACTCCCTGCACCTCCATCCCACTTTCTTTCCCAGCATGCTTTCTCTTCCAGAGCTCCCTGGCTGTGAAGCCATAGTCCTCCTCTCTCCGTGGCTTGTAAAAGGCCTGCAGCTGCAGCTGGGCATGGGGCCTGTGCTATGGGTGCCACTCACTTGGGCACAGCTTGATCCCAAGCCACCCTGGCTGCACTCTAGCCTTGGGTAATGCTGCAAGGGGATGAGTCCCCAACACCCTTTTGCCCTTGCTGGGTGGACAGGCAGGAGTGGAGTACAACAGGAGAGGAGAGCCAGGAAAGAGGATGGGAGAGGACTTACCTCTTTGGCCACACAGGAGGGGATCATGCTGTGGGGATGGTGCTGAAACATGTCCCCAGTCCAGATGGCAGTTAATATTGGAGCTGAAGATGCCCAGAGAAAGCAGGGGGATGTGATCCCCTTGGTATGGGGGACAGAGAAAGCAGGGGGATGTGATCACCTTGGTATGGGAGACAGGGTACTGTGGGGAGCCAAGTGACAGTCCTGCTCCCATGCCATGACTGTCCAGCACACAGGACACTGGCCTCCAGCTGGTCCCACACTCACACAGCTCAGTTTGCCCTGTACCTCAGGGTTTGTGCTTATGGGGTGACCTGCCTGGCAGACCCTCCATGCTCTCATGTCCCTCGCCACCACAGCACCTGAGAGGTGCAGGCAGGGACTATACATCCAGCTCTGCAGACCAAAGACCAAGGGATGGCCATTGCTGGCTCTATGGAAATTCCTTGCCACAGGATCAGGCTTTTTCCACCCACGGTCCCTGATGGGCCAAGCATCCCCCAGGGGGCCAAAGGTCCCTCTGGAAGCAACTGGGGTCTGGTGGCTGGGGCACCTGTGCTGGCAGCAGCGCTTGGGTCACCTGCCCAGCCTACTCCTACCACGTCCTTCGGAGCTGGAGGTGCAGGGCTGGCACGTGCATGCTGCATCCCCTGGGCAGGGAGAAACAGGCGGCTGGGGCTGTGCGTGCTCCTTGCCGGAGGCAGCCTATCATGCTGTATTGACCCACAGAGAGGCAGAAACATGTGTGCCATGCACAGATCGATGGGAAGATTGAAGATGCATGTGCACTTGCCGGACGGCTGGGGAAAGCTTTGCCGTTGGCATTGGCAGCGCAGTGAAGGTCATGCTGACCTGCGGCGCAGTCCCCGAGGAGAGGCGAGGCCTCTCGTCGCGCTCATGGGCGGCTGTCTCATCACTTGTCCTCCGGAGACCCTGGATTCCCTGCCAGGCACGCACCTTCTCAGCAGAGCCCTGTCTGCTGCTGGGGGGGGGGGTGTACCCAGCCCTAGGTTTGCTCTGGGGACAGGGAGCTGGTGCTTCTCCCACCACTGTGCCACAAGGCAGGGTCACAGAGGGTTGCTTGACTTGTGGGTGAGCGGGTTGGTTCAGCAAACCCTCCATCACCGGCTGGTGAAACCAAGGCAGGAAGCTGGGAGAGATCAAAACTTGCTGGCAGAGGTGTTGTGCATTGGGAAGAGACAGACTCAGGTGCCATGTGGTTGGTGCCTCAGGGTTGAACCCATCACCCATGACTGAGCCACAGCTAGCAGAGACCCCCACTGCCGCGGGCAGGACGGGGCAGGAGGACACCCTGCTTGTCACGCTGCCTGCAGGGCAATGCTGCCTCGGGGGCTGGGTGCTGATGGGGCTGTGCGAGGGTCGACGGTAGCGTGCCCTGGAGGGAGCAGACCCCGGGAAGAGCAAGAGCTTGGCAGGGCAGGACAGGGTGAGGGCTACCCCGGCTCAGCCTTTCTAGCAGAGTTGGTCCCTGCCTGTGGTGCCCCCCACTTGTGCGCTGCCGTGGAACAATGAGGAGCAGCGAGGGAGGGAGGGAAGGGGGGCAGAGATGAAGCCGGAGGAGCCCATCCCGGGTGCACAGCGAGCGCAGTGGAGAGGGGGGCGACGGACACGGGGCGCGGGAGGCGATACTGCCGCACTCCTGGCTCCGGGGCACCGAGGAGCACGGCGGGGCCGTGGGGAGGCACGGGAAAGTGCACCCCTGGCGCCCCGTGTTCAGCCCCGCTCCGGTGGCGTCTCGCCGGCCGAATCCCGCCGGGAGAGCCGGGGCCGGGACCGGGACGGCCGTGACTCGGCGCTGGCCGCCGTGGGTCGCGGCGGGCCGCGGCAGGGAGGCGGTTAACGGCCAGGGAGCCGCCGAGGCAGGAGGAGTCCACAGGCGGGCGAGCAGGAGGGGGCCGCGGGGCGAGCTGCCCGCAGGCTGCCCGCCCCCGCCGAGCCGCGCCGCGCTCTGCCCCGGGGCGCACGGGCCGGCGGGGCACGGCGGGGCCAGGCGGAGAGCGCGGCGGCAGCGGCGACGGCGGGGGACAGGCTTCGTGCCCCGCCCGCCACGGCACGGCTCGGCACGGCTCGGCATCGCACGGCGCGGCGCGGCGCGGCACGAACGACTCGGCATCGCACGGCACGGCACGGGTCGGTTCCGCTCGGCACGGCTCGGCTCCGGCGGCTCCCGAGCTATTCAAACAAGTGGCTCCGGCAGCACTTCGGGGCCGGAGCTGGGGAGCGGGCGCAGTGTGGCTCCCTGCCCCGGAGGCGCCGGGCCCTTCACACTGCCTCTTTTCTCTGACGCTTGCTCTTTATTTGACGATGAAATAATGTTGACATGTCTTGAATTATTAAGTATTCCCTGGATTTTATTAGCACATGATGCCTAAATGCTGCCTGTATCTGCTGGGGTCTTAACCAGAGAGGAGCGAAAGAGAGAGGCAGAGAGACAGAGCGAGGGAGAGGAGAGAGAGGGGTTTTTGACAGCTGTATTTGTGCTGATAAGCGAAGGCACAAGGAGACGATCGACTAGTGAGACAAGAGGGAAGCGGCGGCTCGGAGCTGCTGAGAGGGGCTGCGCTTCCCTCCCGAGACGGCTCGGCCCTCCCGGTGCCGTGCTGGGGCTTGGGGGGGACCCGAACCCCCTCCCAGCGCCTGGCCGGGCTCTCGGCCGGTGCCTGTGCCAGGGGGCAGCTCGCTGGCTGGGCACACCAGCTGCACGGGGCAGATGCCGATTGAGATCGTGTGTAAAATCAAATTTGCTGAAGAGGATGAGAAGCAGAAGGAGAAAGAAGAAGGGGACAAGGAGAGCCTGATTGAGGAGCCTGCCCGGCCCCGCTCCCGGGATCTGGCCACCTTTGCCAGCACCAGCACGCTGCACGGCTTGGGACACATCTGCCGGTCGGGACGGTTGGGCGTGCGCCAGACCCTCTGGGCATTTGCCTTCCTGGCCTCCCTCGCCTTCTTCCTCTACCAGGCGGCCAAGTCAGCGCTGCTCTACCTGGAGCACCCCCACGTCATGGCCCTGGATGAGGAGGCCATCCGTGAGATGGTGTTCCCGGCCATCACCATCTGCAACATCAACCGCTACCGCCACTCGGCTCTCACCGACGCCGACATCTTTCACTTGGCCAACATGACCGGCCTGCCCCCCAAGGACCGGGATGGTCACAAGGCCACGGACTTGCTCTACCCTGACCCCGACATGGCTGACATTGTCAACCGCACCGGCCACCAACTCGACGACATGCTCAAGAGCTGCAACTTCAGCGGCGAGAACTGCTCATCCCGCGATTTCACTGTGGTGAGTGCACACCTGGCCCAGCTTCCCTAGGGGCCCCTACCGGCACGGGGGGCACCCACCCATCCGCGTTGCACCGGAGCAGGGCTCCCTGGCTCACTCCGGCTGCTGAAGTTTGCATCTCTCTCTGTTTGAGTTTCCCTCCAAGTTTCACACGGAGAGAGGGAGAGGATCCTCCGTGGGAGCTCTCAGCAGGGCTCTGCGCCACAGGACTGGGCTGTCGCAGGTCTGTGACTGAGGGGTTCACGGGCAGGAGCCGCGGTGGGTGAGCAGCAGGGTTCAGCAGTCCCCAGGGTGGGTGTGTGGTGGCCAGGGGGAAAGCTGTGGCACAGAGTCCTGCTCCAGCTTGCTCTTCCCCCTGATCGAAGTGCCCTGACACAGGGTGCTTCACTCAGCGAGAGGGGCTGGAACAGGGGGGCAGGAGGAGACCCTTTGCACACAGGGGAGCCTTCCTGCATTTGCGGGATTAGCACTGGGATGTGTGTAAATGTGGGGACTGCAGGCATTGCACACGCACGTGTGCACATTCCGAGCACAAACGCCGAGCCGCTCCGCTCTGGAGGCACGGCTACAGCCGGGCGAGCGGGGGCTGCCCGGGGCTGCCCACTCACTGCCCGGGACTGGCAGCACGGCCTCTTGCAAGCAGCGCCCAGTCTGCCCAGGCAGAGAGCCCCTGGCCGACCGCCGCCAGTGTGCAGCTCTCACCAATATTGAGCCTGGAATCATAAATCCCCGCTGTGGTTTGGGAAAATAAATGTGCTGAACGGGCGGAATACCTGATGGGACCCTTTTCAGACCTTAATGACTCTGGAAATGAGCCGCCTCTCTCCTACGGCTGCCAGGGGCTGCTGCTCAGCTGGCTCCCGCGTTCTCAGGAGCTGAGCTGCCAGCCGGACCCCGTTCGTGCCGGGGAGTGGGGTGTGATGCCATGGGCTGTGCAGGATACTGGGAAAGAGAGGAGGCTCCGTGGGGCTGGAAATGGCTGATGCAGCATGTTCCGTTTCACTTCGTGCCCATCGGTACAATGCCTGCTCAATGTGCACAGTGATGCTGTCCCTGGGAAAGAGACTTTGCGGGGGGAGGGGGGAGGCTGCCCTGTGCAGGGGGTTGGTGGTGGCAGGGGGCACTGCAGTGGAGTGGGAAGAAGGAGCGGGGCACAGCGGGCGGGCAGCCCCGCTCCTCCTGGGGATTTGCTGGGCTCTGTGCCTGCTCTATGCCAGCTGCTTGAGTGTGCCAGGGAGCAGTGTGGTTCAGCAGGGTTTGGAGAAGGAAGCTCTGGTGCTGGACAGTCCTGCACGTGGCTTGGCCATGCTGACTCCAGCCCTGGGATCCTCCTGGAGGATCCTGCACAGCTTTGGTTTGCAGGGGAGGCAGCGAGCCCAGCCTTGTGCTGGGCAGTGGCACAGCGTAGCAATGGGATTTGGTGTGTGCTGAGATGCACTGTGATGTTGGTGGGGCAGAGCTCAGGTGGATGAAGTGGTACAGACTTCCCACAGCATGGTCAGAGTGTGTGGCATGTGCTATGCTGTGTGGCAGTGAAGAGTGACCACCAGGACAGTCACTGGGACCCAGTTTCTCAGCATTTGGCTGTGCAGGACCAGCTGGCCTGCCTACCTCATATGCTTACAAGAATGCCCTGGGGATGCCCAGTCAGCCAGGCTCTGGTGTGCTGGCACCCTGCACTGGAGCAGGTTTCAGGCGTGAGAATGGCTAGTGCCAGCTGACCCGTGGGCTAATGGCCAAAGAAAGGGAATATAGGACTCCTAAATCCTCCACCCACCCTGTCCACAGCTCAACATTTCTGGCCTTTGAGGCATCAGGAGCTGTCAGCAGAAAGGGGTGTACCTGTCACCTCTCACTTGCCTGGAGCAAAGGGGTGAACCTGGGGCAGGAGAAGCTGCAGACATGGGTGTGGGGAGGGATGGGTGAAGATGTGATACACCTCTCTGCCACATGACATATCCCAAAGCCTTGCTAAGCAGTGGGAGCTATCAAGGCATGACACCATTTGCAGCTGGAGCCTTCTACTCCCATTCCCTAAGCCAAATTGGTCCCTTGTGCCTCCTGGGAATGACTGAAACACAACACAGGCTTCTTGGCAGGCGAGTTGAGTCCCAGCTGGGCTGTGTGGGCTTGGGCACTCCTGTGCCTTGTAGCTGTGGCCCCAGTGAAGGAGCACCCAGGTTGCTCATGTGGTGGGGAGCTCCAAGCTTTGTTGGTCCCATTTCTGGGTCCCCATGTGAGCCTTCATGTTCAGAAAGCTTTTGTACCTGCTCTGCTGTGGGCGAGTGTGTGAGTCACAGCAGGTCCTAGCAGTGATGGAGGGCTCCCAGACTGCAGCACATCCCAGCAGGGCAAATGGCTTGGGGTCCCAGGACACCGAACCCACAGCGAGGAGCCTCTGTAGCAGAGGCTGTCCCCCAGTGATACTGGAGAAGGGAAGGAGCTTTCCCTGCAGCCACGCTTGCAGGAGTGCTGGAGTCTTTCCTTTCCTTTGGGCATGAGGTGGACTTTGTCCAGAGGCTGGAAGTTTTTCAGCACGAGAGTGGCCAAGCTGTGGGGCTGCCGCCGACTGCCTGTCCAGGAGCAGGAGCAGCGCCAGGGCTGGAGCATGTCCCCTCGCACTGCTGCTTGCAGCCCGTGCTCATGCAATAAATAACTCGTGCGGATCCTTTAAGTAAGAGCCGTGAGTGGTAAATGATCTTCCCCTATTCAACGTCACAAATCCACATTCTTTATGGGACAGCAAATTAAGAAACTATCGGGAAAAAAAAAAAATCCCCAGCGTAAGCATCTTCCATGTAATAAAGCCCGGCTGGGCTGTAAATCTCCCCAGCGGCAGGGACAACCCTGAGCCGCAGCGAGGCTCCCTGCAGCCCGGCTGACAAATGTGCCCCCATGCCGACTGCTAGAGGGGCGTGCTGGAGCCTTGGCAGAGCCTCTTCTGACCCCACTGAACTGCGCCGTGCTGCACAGCCCCCTAGTCCCTGCAGTGCTCGGGGCACTGCCCAGTGCCTGCCCCTCTGGCACGCTGTCCGATGGGTGCTTTGGTGGGGAGCACTCCTGGCTGGGCCAGTGCAGCTGCAGAGCTGAGGGTGCCGGTGCAGGAAATCCATGGAGTGCTTTACATGCCACTCAGCAGGGGGTTGCGAAGTGTCCCCACGGGGGGCTGAGCTGCCGCGGGTGGCTTGCATCCCCCTAACCTCCCTGCCTGGCACCACGGTACGGCCACAACCCGAGGCCAGCTCTGGCCATGTCAGGTGTCACTGAGGCAAGTGGGAGTCTTCCCGACAGTGCTCTGGAGATGGGGGTACAGCCAGATGGGGTGTGCAGGAGTTTGGGGGCTGTGGGAAGAAGCACATGGAGGGGCCCCTCTCAGTTGGCAGCAGCATCCCGCCTGTTTGCCGGCAGTGGCTGCGGCAGGAGCCTCCGCTCTCGCGGCCGGGAAGGAGCCCAGTGCCTTTCTCAAAACCTCATTCGTTGTCAAAAGCCTTTTGTTTGTGATGTGTGGCTGCCGAAGCCAGTTGTGCCGGGGCTGGAAGCTGGGGGGGAGCAGGGAGGTTGCTGAGAGCTGGCAGTGCCTCTCGGAGTTGGCAGCGGCCCCGGCTCTCCATGCTAGGCCTCCTGCCTGACCGGGTTTGGGCTGTGTGAGGGATCTCCCCAGCACCCCATGCAGACCCCAGAGAGGAAAGCCCTGTGCTGAGACGGGCAACATCCTCAGCTGCATTCCGCATGCACACAAGAGATCCTGGCTCAGGGGGTGGGCGGGGGCAGCAGGCTGTCGCCTGCTCCCAGCAAGGCTCTCCCACTGTTCCTGACATGGGAACTCTCTGACCTTTCCACCAGAATCGTACTTAATAAATGTCACATTTTCAACCTTCTTTTTACTGGGTAAAAGAGATAGACTGATTGTTTTTCACCTGCCCTGCCCTGCCTGGTGCCTGCTCAGCCCCTGGCATCCAACCACTCCATTTTCTCTGTACTCCTGTGCAGGACTGAGCCTCCCCCAGCTGCTCAGTGGCCTCCAGGTACAGAGTGGAACAGAGTGGCTCTTGGGCCAGGCAGTGCCATACAGTTCCCAGTACAGCATCACCTCCTCTGGAGGGTGACATGGCCGTGACTGTGATGGGTGTCCTGCCATGCCTGGCAGGGACTGGCTGGGCTGGGGCTGGTGGTGTCAGTGCCCAGGAGAGGCTGGAGCAACCCTCACTGATCCCATGCCCGTGAGCTGCTCAGCTGAGCCCATCTGTGCCCATCTGGGTCGCAGCACTCCACTAACTGCATCCACATCCTACAGTCCCAGCCCAGCTCCTGAGCCAGCTACCCAGGGGCTCGCAGTCCATCTGGAGCCCTCCATCCTCGCAGTCTGGCCACTGTGCTTGTGCATTTCCAGCCCTACGTCCCAGGTAGTGCAGGCACGTCGCAGGTTGGCCGTGCTCCTGTCCGGAGTAGCGGCAGCGCCATCTCCGGCGCTGTTACACATGAGCCGCCTGGGCACGGCTCGAGGCGCTGTTTGTGCCAGAAAACGGGGGACTTTAATGCAATTCGTTGCCATTTAATTTTACACAATTCCTGCTGCTTAATCCGCTGAGAAATGCTAATTTATACAATTCACGTCTAAAAATAAATGTCAGTCCAGCAGCTCCCAGCAGCGGGTAGCTGCTCCCACCAGCCCCCACTGAAGCCTTCTGCAGGGACCCCAGTGTGGAGCCCACCTTGCTCCCTGTCAGCCATGCTGCTGCTCCTTGTCTCAGGGGCTCAGGCTCTGGCAGCAAGCATGTGGATTTGAGGATAATGGGATTTTGGGACACTGTGGTGGGAGAACAAGGGGTTGGCTGCACCTAGGGGTGTGACTGCAAAGTCCCTCATGACAGTGGGGCAGGGTGACAAGGGGACAAGCAGGCGTCTTGGCAATCTGACTCTCTTTCAGATGGCTGGGGAGACGTTATTGGTGTGGGGGTCATGAGGTGTCTTTGGGACCACTGCTTCCTCATGGATTCCCCCAATAAATCTGGGAACAACCAGATTGTAGCTGCACCCTGGGCTGTGGCTGGGGGTGCATGGAGCAAGAGGGGTGCCTGGTGCAAAGGTCTGGCATGTAGTCACCTGGGCTGCACATGAGGGATCCAGCCGTGGGTCAGGGCAAGTGCCACCTGGTTGGCAGGTATTAATTGGTCGCAAAGTGCCATTAATAAATGTGGGATGGGAGGCAAGCATGCACCCTTCCCGCCTGGGGAGTAGGGATGCATCATTAGGTCTCTGAGGAGGCCAGTCTGCAGGGGACAGTGAGGGGGCTGGATCACGGGGACAAGGGGATCTATGGCTGGGAAGAACCTATACTGAGTTCCCAGACCCCTGCCTCTTGTGCTTGAGTATCTCCATACCCTGCTGCTCTCCACCCCAATGCTACTGCCCCAACCATCTCACACCCACTGCCTCCTCTTCCCCACCCCTTTGCTTAGCAAACCCTCATGTCACCTCCATCCAAGTGGGGTGGCACTGACACCAGCAGCAACACTGCAGAGAGGGTGCCAGGGCGGTGGGTTAGGCATCAAGGGCCATGGTGGTGGGTGCCAGCTCCCTGCAGGAGGGGGGTGAGGCGGGGGAGCAGGGGGGTGCGGAGGCGACGCAGCGGGAGAGCAGAGATGCTGGAGGAGCCGACGGCTTTCCCACCGTCTCCCTGATTGAGATCGGATCACCGTGAGCATAAAAAAGCTCTCTTCATAATTATATTTAATGAATTGACTTTAAAAGCTCTTATGCTCTTATCTGGGTAATTTAATATCACACACTTAATAAGCCTGTCTCTGATACGGGGGGAGCCAGCGGCCAGGACGCCCGCGCCTGGTGTGTCTCCCCAGGGATGTGGGACGTGCCGTGAGGCTGGGCCCACGTGCCAGGCTGCGTGGAGGGGGACACTGCTGCCCCCTGGGGCCAGGGCACCCCTGGGGTGACTGTGGGGCACCAGCAGTGCTGGCTTCAGAGGGGGCTGGGCACCTCGGATGGCTGCAAGAGGAATGGGGGCAAGATAGCAGAGGGCATTGGCTCCAGGAGCTGGTGCTTGCTGGTGCCTGGGGCCACAGGGCTGTGGGACCATGGGGCAGTGGGAACACAGGGCAGGGGGGCTGACAGGGGGCAGGGTGGCAGATGGGGCAGGGGGGTTCATGGGGTGCTACATGGCTGGCTGGGCATGGGGCGGGGCTGGCTGGGGTGCAGGTGCCCTGTGCCAGAGGCATGGTTGGATGCCATGTTGCCCCACTGCTGAAGGGCATTGCTGTGGCCCCGTCCTTTATGCCAGTGCCAGCTGCCATGGCAGGGGTCCCATGGACAGCTATGGGGACAGCCATGGGTCAGAGTGCACCACAGGCTCCAGTGCCGTTATGCTGTTAGATCCCTCTCCTTCTGGCTCCAGCCACCTGGGGTAGTCAGCTGGGATGTCATGGAGGTAAAGGAGGGCTTGTCACCACGGTCTCTGGAGCTCTGTCACTCCTCCCCCGTACCCCCCCAGCTCCTGGAGTCCCAGAAGGGGTGTGGGCTGCCTCCTGCAGGCCGGCATTGCTGCAGCCCCAGTAGGAGTCTCTGCGCCCCCGCCCCCCTCGCCACCCCCCCACGATCCCTCGCTGCTTGCAGGCGGGCGCCTGCGGC
Organism: Haemorhous mexicanus; assembly: GCF_027477595.1. Lineage (NCBI taxonomy): Eukaryota > Metazoa > Chordata > Aves > Passeriformes > Fringillidae > Haemorhous > Haemorhous mexicanus. The sequence goes on from NC_082348.1 coordinate 15,942,817, forward strand.
GAGCTGGAGGGAAGGCTCTGCCTTCTGGAGCCAGGGGCCCTGGGGACTGCAGGAGCCTGGGGCTGGGACCTGTGGCCATGGGGGCAGCCCCCAGGATCCTGCACTACAGATGCTCACTGGGCAGTGGGGTTGAAAGCCACTGGCCAGGCTTGTGTTCCCTGCATGTCAGAGTTAGAGCTGCTGTGAGCTGGTCTGCCCCCCCCGCCTGGCACCATGTCCCCAGTCACCCTGTGCCCTCGGGTCCCTGATTCCCAAGTGACAGAGGACAGAAGAGCACCTCCCAGCATCCATGACTGTGCTGCCCCAGGACAGGTGTCAGGGACAGGGTCACAAGGGCAGGGTGAGTGATGTTGGCCCTTGGCCAACCATCCCCAAGCTCTGGAGTGCCTGGCAGTGCCGGCTGCCATCCTGGCACTTAGTGCCAAGGCTGGGCGGGCTGGAGGGAGGCACGTGCCAAGGCTGTGGGGCAGGGGAACAAGGACGCAGCTGCCACCTGGCCCTGCAAAGGCACTGGGGGACAGCCCCAGGCAGAGAGGGGATCCCAGCTCCTCCCTGGGGCATAGGGCAGCCGTGCCGGGTCTCCCTCCATGAGGGAGTGTCTGGAGAAGGAGGTTTACGGAGCTGCACTAAGTGACGCAAATGGTTTGAAGCCCATAAAGAGAGACGGTTTTATGTAAGACGACTATATAAAGCTCTGCTGTTCTGCCATTGATGAGATATAGGCCTTTATTTATAGAAGGCAATGTTTGCGGTGCGAGTGCTGAAAGCCAGCCAGGGACCCGCAGATAGGGCGTAGAGTCATTTGACATGCAGCTGCCGTCGACACTGTTCACACATTAAAGAAAAAAATTAACAAGTTTGCAGCCAGTCAGGTGGAAAAAACAATAATTGTAGAAAAACGTATTTCCCCCTTTTTCCAATAACAAATAACTGGAACGCTGTTGGGGAGGCTTCAGCTTGCTTTCCCTCTGGGAAAGGATGGGCTGAGGCTCCAGTCAGGCTAGTGGATGGAGTGGGCAGGGGGAGGCAGACAGGGTGGGATGAGAGCTCAGACAGGGGATGCTGCTACAGGGTGGATGTCCCTGCCTAGGCATTTTTATGTCCATGACTGAAATAACAGGGCCTGCAGGCAGGGATGAAGGCACCAACAACTCAACATGGCCATGTGTGTGCTGGGGGATGAGGAAGGGGGGCAAACACCAGGAGCTGAAGATGCTCACTACGTGAGGGGCTGTGAACCAAACCGCACTGGATTTTTCTGTCTGGCCCAGCATTGTCTCTCTCCACCTCCACACACAGGGATGCTCTGAGGTTATTTCTTAGCCAGATGTGGCTGGGTTTTTACTGGAGAGCATGCAGCCAGTACCTGTGGTCAGAGCGCCCTGCCAAATTCTGTTTCATGCACGAAAGGAGGAAAAACTTCTCATGATTAATTGTGCAATAGGGGAAAACATGCATCTCTAACCTGCTCCTTGCCAGTCGCTGGCCTTCTCTCCCAGGCACTGCCCCGACACGCAGCCAAGGGAGGGTGCGAGGACCAGAGGGTGCTGACACCTCTGCCATGTCCTGCCCTGTCCTGACTCTGCCATGACCATGAAGGGTTCCAGCAGGGAGCAGGCAGGCTCAAGGTTAAGTAGCTTCCCTGCAGCTCCCTGCACTGTTCTGTGGCTGGCTGTCCCCTGCTCATATTGCAAAGCCTTCCCCCATGCCCCAGTGTGCTGTGCCAGGCGCAGGCAGGGCTCTGCCAGCCCCATCACCCACCACACCACCATTGTGCCAGCAGAAGGCAGAAGGTGAGGGTGGCAAATGGCACTGTGCTGCTGGGTTGAGTCAGGGGACTGGACCCACACCCTGATGCACTGGGACTCAGGGCTGCTGCATGTGCCTGCTCTGTCCCCAGGAGATGTCACTGGCTGCATGGCTGTTCCTCCCCTGCCACCCTTGTGAAGCCCAGATGTCCTCCAGATCACTTGGCCCATCTCTGGGCTCTCAGACAGAAGCCTGAGCACACTCTGCACATGATGAGCATCAGCTGAGCTCAGCTGGGCTCAACAGGTTTTCTTCCAGCAGAACAAAAGGTTCTCACCTGATGGCAGCTTGGGGGAGGTGAGTGCAGGAGGAGCTGAGGGACAGGAAAGCCAGTGGCTGGAAGGACCTGTGGACACTGTGTTCCAGTGGCACGGAGGTTGGGGACCCCTCTTTGTATTGGAGAGCTGAGACAGACAGGGAGAAAGGTCTGAGGGACACACTGGTCACTGCTGGCCACTTGCTCTTGGATGTGCAGGGCAGGAAGGGAGAGGAGGCACAGCCTTGTCAGAGTAGAGCCTCTGATTAATCACTAACTGCCGGCCCTCCAGCCAGCAGCTCATTAGCGGTTTAATTCCCAGTGCCCGGTGCATGCAGGAGGGCTGTGGAGCTCTGATTGAGCTGGATGCACTCATCTGGGCAGCTGCAATCAGTGTGATCCCCACTCTGGTCACAGTCACATTCAGTGGCCACATCCCCCATGTCCAGGGTGGGCTGGAGAGCAGGTGCTGCAGGTGCTAAAGGTGATGCTGGTGCTGCAGATGCTGTGGGTCCTCTGGTCAGGCAGGGGTGGAACACATCGATGGCAGGGGCTACAGAGAGCTTGTGAGCAGGGCCAGGGACTGGAGATGTGCCCGTGTCTTGCCCTGTATCCGTCGATAGTCCAGCTGTGCCTGGACTGTGGCAGTCCCTGCGGTGTCATGGGGCTGGGAGCAGCTGTTAGTGGTGTCAGCAGCCATGGAGAAGCCCTGCACTCGGCTGCACGAGGACATGTCACCAGCCTGTCATCTCTGGGGTCAATGACACCCTGCACATCCCTGTACTGCCCCGTTCCTCTACCACCTGCCTGTGCACCCACAGGGCAGCAAAGTGAGGGCTGTGGTCCCTGCCTGCATCCTGGTGTTCCTGCCACCACCCCAGGTTCTTTTCTCCCTGGCTCTTCTTCCTCCCAGACCCCTTTACTGATGGGATGGGGGAATTCACCTGGGCCATGGGAGCATCACTGGGGAGGAGGGAACTGAGTGTTCCAGGAAAGAGGCATTGTCTATGCATGCTGCCTTTCTCTCATGGACCTTAAAGTCCATCTGGGCATGCAGAGGTGGGCACTGCCATGCCTCCCAGCTGCCTGGGGGTGTTTGCAGCTCAGCCTTATCCCTTTGCCCTCCAAAATTTGCTGTGTCCTTCACTCCCAAGCTACTGTCTCCACAATTTCTTCATAGCACAAGGAGTAAGGGAGAGACCACAGCAGAGAGAAGCATCTCCATCTGTCTTCAATGCTCCAGTGGCTGGAGCAGGTCAGGGAAGGGTCCTGCAGTGCAAGGAGGGCTAGGGTGCATGTGGGGGCAAGTCAGGGGCCATGCTGGGGCTGTGACTCCTGCAGAGGAGGCAGAGCCAGCCCAGCATCTGGTGCTGCTGTTCCTGGGAAAGGCTGGGAGCAGTCTGCCTTCGTGAGCAGCACAGGACTGAGGGCACTATGCAAATCCAGCTGAGATTGATGCAAGTATTAATTATGTCCCATCAGCTCAGCTCTTGCCCGGCAAGGCAGGGCAACAGGTCGTGCTGCAATTTGTGCAGGAAAGATGGATTTGCACTGGCAGTGTGTGCCCCATGCCTGTCCCCCTGTCCACAGCCTGCTCCCACCACCCTGCTGTGGTGACTGTGGTGTGCCATGCCAGGTCAGCCTGGCTCTCCTAGCCCCATGGCACTGCCTGGCTCGGGGGTGAAGTCATCACTGAGCAAGAGGGTGAACAGTCTGAGGCAGGAGCAATGCAAGCACTGTCAAGCAGTCTGCCATACCCAGCTCTGAGATCCTGCTAATTAGAGAGTGTCTGCAATTACATGTGCTAATTATGGGCAGGGGTTCACAGTAATTCCTGCCCTGCTGGCATGACACTGGTCACACCAAGATGCATTGCTTCTTCATAAGGACAGGAGGAAGTAACCAGAACTGTTAAGCAGGCTCTCCTGGCCCAGGAAATGATGTATTATCAGGCCTCCTGCCCATCCCATCCCATCCCATCCCCATTCCCATCCCCATCCCATTTCATCCCATCCCATTCTATCCTGTACTGGGCATGGTACAGCATGTACAGTGTCAAACATGGAGCCCTGCCTGTGTGGCCACGACAGCTGCTCTGTCCCTGAGCACCTGGCTGATCACATCTCAGTGGAGCTGCTTTTCAGAGGGAGTTTTTCAAGCTCTGACCCCCCTGTGCTGCTGCTGCTGCTCTGACATCCTGTTTCCTTATCGCCTGACATGACCTTAATTAACTCCCTGTGCTGATAATGCTCTGGGCTTCTCCTCCAGGAGCTGTATCTTGGCATTGTGTCTTGCCTCATCCTCTTATGGACCACTGCAGAGACTGCACAGGCAGCCTGGAGCAAGGGGGAGAAAGGGGTGTGTGGTGCAGGCAGGGCAGGGCAGTGATTCTGGGGTCACTGGTATGACATGGAGTGGATGGCCCAGCGCTGGAGCCAGGGGATTGGTGCTGCAGAGAGGCCTTCAGGGAGACGCTGACGTGGTGGAGATGGCTGTCATGGTGCAGAGGTGAGGGTTCTAGCAGGAGGGAAGGCTGTGCTGATGCCTAGGGCAGGGTGGTAGAGGCAGTGGTGCCCATGGCAGCAGCATCCATCCCAGGCTTCAGAGGTGCTGTGCACCAGCGTGGAGAGATCCTGGCTCTCCTTGCACTGCTGCAGTGGGATTGGGAGGCTGAGCTGGCAGGACCCCCCCACCCCTGGGAGCTGCCAGCCTTAGTGGACTGAAATGCTGGCATTGATGACTTGTAGCACTTTATCTCCCGTGCTTGGCAAATATTGGCAAAAAGGAGATGTTTCAATAGTGAGGTTTGCCGATGGGAATCTGAGTGTGTGATCCCACCAGCTCCATGCCGTGCAGCAGCTCAGCTGCCTCTGAGGCAGCTGCTCACCAGGATTGAGCCTGGCATGGGCACAGTCTGGGGCCCATGGGGGGCTTAACACCTTTTCCCCATGGACTGGTTCCCAGCATGGTGCTGTTCTGAACTTACCTGTGTTGCAGGTTATATATCATCCTTCAGCACAGGAGCAGGGCTCTAGAGTAAGGTCCCTGATCAGGGTTCCTGTCACCTACACATAGTTTTGATCTGGCAGCAGCCAGGCCAATGCCACGAGCCCTGCAAAAAGCAAAAGTTGCAAAATGCTCTCAGACAGTCTCCTTCCAGCTTGCAGCCACACAACCCTCATCTTCTCTCCTATTCCCCATAGCTTCTAGTCCCCAAATCTTTAGTCCTACCTGTCTCAGATGCTCAGCTCCCATCCCCAAGCCCACAGCTGAGGCAGCGATTAGGAGGAAGGACCAGCTGTTCCTGGCCATGAGTGAGCAGGGTGCATTTTTTTACCCCTCTGTTCATGTTGCCTGCAGACACAATGGGAATTGTATTTTTTTGAAGCTGGCCATGCAATGGACACCTCAGGCATTATGGAAAGTGTGCACAGATATACCTCCTCCCAGCATGTGATGTATGGAATGCTGGGAGCAGCATACAGTCCTGGCAATGAGACACTGAATCCAAGCAGGGACAAGGGGAAATGGTCTGAAGAGAGGTGGGAGCTGCCAGTGCTGCTCCCCTTTGTGTGGGAGGCAAAGGGGTATAAAGAGGGGAAAAGGAGGTCCCCAGCTGCAGGGGCAGGTTGCTTTACCCCATTCCTGTCCCTGCTCCCACAGCAAGCCCTGGGGGCTGGGAGGAGCTGAAGAGGACAACTGAGGAGCTCCTGCAGGTGCCAAGGACCAGTACATGGGCAATGTGGCCCAAACACGCAGGAGAAGCAGATGTCTTGGGGGTCCTGAGACACCCAGCCCATCACCTCCATGGAAAGCAGATAATGGGGATAATAGGGACAGAAGGATATGGGCTGCAGGGTTGTCCCTGCCTGCCAGTACCTTCCCCTTCCCCCAAGGAAGGATCCCCTGTCAGTGCCCGGGTGATGGGGCTCTCTTGATCAGTCCCTCTGCCCGGGAGCACCCAGGCTGGGGAAAGCCAACCCCTATCATGTTTGTTCCATTGATTTAGCACCGCAGAGAGGGTTTAATCAGCCTTTAGCCTGCACGCTCCAGCATTAAGAACAAATCCATTAGCCACGAGATAACCACAAAGGGCTGCGCTGAGGCTGGATGAGGTCCCAGCGCCTTCAAGATGCAAATTGGCAATCAAAGATCAAAGCCATGCAGCTCCCTAATCTCTGCTAAAAGGGCTCAGCTATTAAGGAGCCCTTTCCCACTGAGCTGTGATCACCCCACTTCACTAGGACTCCCTGTGCGCTGTTGGGTTGCACCATCATCCTGACTGGCCTCCTGGCCCCCAGGAGCGGGGTGCATCCCTGGCCCTGGGGAGGATCCGGGGCTCACTCAGGCTGTTTGCTTGCATGTTGTTTCCTTCAGTTCTGACATAATGGAGTCAAATTCGTGTTGTCAGAGAGAGCAAAGCCCACAGCAGTGTTGGGGTGAGCGGCTGGAGGGGAGGAGAAAAGGAAGAGGTGGGAGTTTGGATGGGGCAGGGTGGTGGGAGAGCTGTGCAGGGCTTATGTGATGCCTTCAGAGACGGGGAGGACGCTGACAGGTGGCTACCCCTCCTGCTGCTCAGGGATTTAGCCTGGTTCAGCCCCTGCCTGGTTGCACCAGGTGGCTCAGGGCAAACCCTGCTGGCCCCTGGGAAATCAGTGGTGGGGAGCGTGGCCTGGGGGCAGGCAGCAGGGAGCAGGTGAGGGATCATGGCACAGCAGTGTTTAGGAGCCAAGTTCCCCTTTTGAGGGTATTCCTGCTCGTCCCATGTCACCTTGGAGCACGGGGGTACACAAAGCCCTGGTTCCCATAGCCACCCTGCCAGCTTCTGGTGCTGAATTCAGGCTACAGGATGCTCTCCGTCCCCCGCTCCCCACCCAGGCCATATTGCCTGTGGTGGCTGCACACATGGCTGCCCCAGCAACCCTGCGAGTCCCGGTCACCCCACTATGCAGAAGCACCGCAAAGCTGCCGAGCTGTGACAGGAGCTGCAATGCCAGCACCGTCAGCAGATCTGTGGCAGCACAGATGTGTGCTCTGCTCTGCATGGTCCAGCTCAGAGACCAGTATCCCCCTGCATCCTGCTGGAATGGTCAGAGAGGATGTGAGGCACCTTGCAACAGGTGGGCAGGGAGCCCATCAGCCCCGGCAGCGGGGAGCAGATGGTCATGTCTGGGTCTCGTTTTGTTTGGGGACCCACTCTACTGGCAACTGCTCATTGAGGTGCTGCTCATCCCCCTCACAACACCCCCCGGCAGGCAGCACAGCCTTGTGAGAGCAGCACGCAGTGAGGTGCTGGCACCTCCGCCAGGGTGACAATAAATCTTATCAGTGCAAACCCATCCGTAGGCAGGAGGATAACCCCCGTGACAACCCAGCAAGAGCAGAGGCTTCATCTTCACCGTGTCAGTGCTGTGGATTTACAGATAAATGCCACGGCTGGAGGGACCCCCTCCCCTCCCGCCTAACCCTGCCCTGAGGCTATGGGAGCTGTCAGGTCCAGGCTGGTGTGTCCCAGGGACAATGGCCATGGTGGGAAGAGTGGGCCTGGTCTGGGACTCGGCAGGGGAATACCTGGATAGGTGAGGGTGGAGGGAAGGGCACATGCAGAACAAGATGGCATTGCCCTGGCTGCTGTCCTGACCCTAGGGTGCTCTACACGCACTGTCCCATGGAGCCCTGCATCCTTCATAAGCCCATGGGGGCTTGGGCATCGTTCTGGCTGGACCACCGGAGCTCAGTGATCAGGAAACGTGTGACTGAGTGCGACACTGGCAGTGTGTCCCCGAGGCCGTGTGACAGCGCCTGGAGTGAGCAGCATGCTTCGTGGGTGCAATCTGTGTACCCATCCCCGCGTGTGCTCCCCCCGCTCCGGCCAGGCAGCGAGGGGTGCGCGGTGGTGCCAGGAGCGGGGGCTGCTGAGCGGGGTGGCAGGCGGCATCCCTGCCCCGGGCCCCGCTCCTCGGCTCAGCTCCCCCATCTCCCGGCAGCCGTGGGAGCAGTAATGAGATGGAGCAGCAGAAGGACGGCGAGATAAGGCTGCCTGCGCTGCCCCAGCAGATTAAACGCTGGGATTAAGCAGGCGGTGCCAGCTCTGCTGCCTTTTTATCTCGCTGCTTCTCCCCTCTTATTCTCCCGCAGTCGATAGAGAACGGTCTCCGAGCTGTCAGCAAAGGAAATTGCTTGTTAACCCTTTGGGGACGGGCGGCAGAGCTCCCTGTACGGCTGCTTTCAAACAGAAGCGGTCCCCGGGGGATGCGCTGCCCGCGGAGCCAAGGGGGAATGCAGGGCCACATCCCCGCAGGGCCCCGCATGCGAAGGAGAGCAAGACAGGGCCGGGAGTGCCCAGGATCTGCAGCCAAAAGCCACCAGCGTCCAACCAGCACCATGCAAAGGCACTGATGTACTGGGGTTCCTGCGAGGCGACAACAGTCGAAGAACAGAGGCTGCCTAAGCTCCACAAAGGAGCCGCGGGGACATTGTATACCCCGCTTTCTGGTATCCTTGATGTTCCCTGCTTCCTCCAGCCTGCAAGACGTGTGGGCTCAGTGCTACATCTCTATGAAACCACAGGGCTGGGGATCTTTCTCTGGTCCTGAGGACAAGTGGCACGGGCCTGCTGTGTCTGTACAGTACCGTGCATGGTGCTGGATTTCCTCCAACTGCCAAGGGGAGCCCGCTACCCAAACCCATCATTATTGCTGTCCATGTATGTGAGTGTTTTGCTGGGTTTGCAGCAGGGAGGCTGAGCTGCAGCCCATCCCAGTGCTTATCCCTAGCGTGCTGTGCTGTGTGCCCGGGGCTGGCGTGCCCGGCGCGGGGGTGTCTGAGGGTGGGAAGCTGTCTGGAGAGTGCCGGAGAGTGCACAGAGTGATGGCAGGATTGCTGCGCAGCACAGTCCAAACCCAACCTAGGGAGTGTCTTGGCAGCTCGACAAACTCATTGTGGAATTTTTGGGGATGCAGCTTTGGTGCAGTCTTTCCCGTGGGAACCCTGAGCCCCTCCTGAAGCAGGAGGCAGAAACATGGGGCAGAAACTTTCTGCAGCTCCAGCACCCCACTCGTACTAAGGGAGAGACCAGGTTAGGTGGGCAGCATGCTCAGCAACTCAGAGGGGTTTTCTGGTTGCCAACAGGATGAAGTGGACTTCCCCAGCCCCTGCCCCCTCATTTCACTGCTCTTGCCAGCCCTCCCTGTCGTATCCCTGCCCTGCACTGCAGCATGCCTTTGCCACTGGCACTTCATCTTCTGCAATTCTCTTGGTGTTGGCTCCTTCACCTGACCAGGTGTCACTTTTGGTGGATTCTTGAAAATGAAAACAAGCTGTATGAAAGCACAAGCTGCCGGGAGATCTGCAGGGAGCAGGTTAGCCCTGTCTGGGGCAGCAGTCCCAAAGGGCTTGGGATACTGCCCCATGGCTGCTGTGGAATGAGGGGCAGAGCTCTGTGTGAGCCCTGGGCAGGCAGGGCTGACAGCTAGAGCTGATGCTGTGCTGGGCAGCCGGGCTGTGCAGGCAGGCAGAGGCTGAATCGGGAGAGGAAACCAGAAGCGATTGGCACGTGAAGGCTGGCAGGCTGGAGACTGCGAGGAGATAGGATTGCTGTTTATAAATACATCAAGGGAGTAAACACAAGGGAGGAAAGAGAGCTATTTAAGCTAAGGGACAATGCTGGCATGAGAACAAATGGTAAAAACTGGCCGTGAATAAATTTAGGTTGGAAATGAGTGAGATTCTGGGACAAATTCCCCCCAGGAGCAGCAGGAGTAGAAAGCACAATTACATGATGGCACTTTCCCTGCTACCACAGGCTGTCATGTGTGCGCAGTGTGCTGCCATGTCTGTGCAGTGAAGTCAAGAGGTGAGGAACTGGGGTCCCCAGCTACTCCCCTCTGTGTCACAGCCACCCTGACTCCATGTGGCATGAACAACACAGCTCTCTCCAGCTTCTGGCTTGGCCAGTGCAGGACTCCTGGGGCAATGGCTTGCAGGGAAGGGTCTTTCTCTGGCACACGAGTTTGGGCATGCTGTCATAGACGCTGATCCTGAAAGCTGGATGATGCCAACATCCCCCTGCACTAACTGCCACTGGCAGTACTGGGGCAGATATTCTGGGAGGGTGTCCTTGCCCATGTGCACAGCACACCCTTCTGCCTTGCATTGTAGCCCTATGCTTGGTAGCCACCAGGAGCAGGAAGCCCTGGTCTAGATCCTACCTGTTCCTGGGGACATGGGACACACACTGTCCCTGATGCAGCAGCCTGGTTGTGACATGCTTGCCCTGCCCAGTGCCAGGGCTCGGGTGTCTCCCCCTGCTCTGGCTGGCCAGCAGCACAGCCTGCAGCACAGCTGAGCAATTGGTATTCCAGCAGCAAGCCTGCTTGGCATGAAAGGGGCTCTGCCAGCCCCACACGCCCACATCTCCACTGCTGGCTCAGGCCTAGCCAAGGGGACTCAGCTGGCAAGGGCTGTCCTGTAGCACAGAGAGAAGCACAGCTGCAGTGGCAGGAGGGGTCCTGGACTTTCTGGGACAGGCCTGCAGCAGCCTCTGGCCCCCTTGCTCCACACTGTTTTCCCTCTTCCTTTGGAGGTAGATCAGGGATCCACAGGAGATATTCCAGAGCTTAGTCCTTCACAGGTTGGGGGAAACAAGAAGCCTAAACTATCAGTTGTGTGTGCTGTGCCTAAGGTGCCCTGCTCTGTTTGGGCTGAGGATGCTGGTGCCCCATGGAGGCAGCAGCCCCAGACCCCATATGCAGGGCTGTTTGTCCTGCAGGAGGCATCCCAGCAGCTCCCTGTGGAGCAGGGGGCTGCACTGAGGGGCTGCTAGTATGGGAGATGGTTGTGCTACTGCCAGAGCTGGGGTCGAGCCAAACTGGCACCGTTCCCCAAATCCTCCTGGGAGCGGGGAAAGGAAATGATGCGACCATGCATGAGAAGGGACGTTTGCAGTGGCAAAAACATCCCACTGGCTCAGAAAATTGCTGCAGAATCGGGCTTGAAATGAGTTGAAATTGCTGAATCCAAGCGGATCTCATATCCCGGGCAGTTGTAATGCTGGCGTCAGCGCTGCGGCTTCCCTCCCGGGGCACCCAGGCGGGGCTGGCTGTGCTGTGCGGGGGGAGCGGGCTCTTGGGGATGGGGGGCTGCCTCGGGGGGGGCCTCTGGCATGGTGAGGGGCTCCAGCAGAGCTGGGATGGCCACAGTGTGGGGCAGGAGCTGAGCAGGAGGCAGGGTGCGTGGGTGTGCCATTGCCCCAGCTCTACCAGTGTCATGCCAGTTTGGCCCCAGCTCCTGTGCCATGTCTCCTGTCCAGGAACATCCCTGTGTTCCAGCTGCCTGCACTCACACAGGAAACAGCATTTCCACTTTTGGAGGCTGCTTTCCTTTGTGCCACAGCCTTGCCCATGCTAATTTGCTCTCTGGGCTTAGGTACCTGGACATGACCCTCAAGGTTACCCCGGGGCTGGCATCCCCACCAGGACCAAGTGGGCAGCACTCTGGTGTCCTCCCATTCCTGTCCCCATCCCCATTATGCCCCAATGATGACTGTTCTCAGGGGTGCTTCTACGCTGGGGTGATTGCTCCTGTGTGCTGTGCCCATGGCCAGAGCCTGCCCGTCAGCTGCATGTCCCAGTGGGGATGTGGGAGCAGGGCTGGATGCCCCTGCAGGTATGTGGGAACAGGTCTGGCTGTCCCAGTGGGGATGTGGGAGTAGGGCTGGGTGGCCCAGGCACGCAGCAACAGGACCCGCTGGCACCACACATGTTGCAGCTTGTTCCCTTTGCATGGAAACATTTGGCTGGAAGCTTAGTGTGGCCTCTTGTCTCCTCAGAGCAATCAGGATTTGTCGCTGCCTGCAATGTTTAACGTCGTCTTCCAGAGGCTAAATACCGTGGGGAGCCGTGTAAGCCGTGGAAATACCTGCATGAGCTGGGATCAGCCCGAGGCTGGCACAATGGGCTGGCAGCACTGGGTATGGGGGACTGGGAATGCCTGGTGTTGGTCCTCATGCCCCCAGTGCTCACGGGTGGGCTGGCATCAGCCAGGATGAGGATGCTGGCAGTCAGCATCTTGCTCCCAAAAGGCTCCCCACAGCAGGGGGACTGGAAGGCAAGTCTTGGGAGCGTGGAGGGCACTTTGGGGGCCCCAGAACTGTGTGGATTGGGGAAGAAGATGCCGGGGTCCCCAGCAATATCTGACTGAGATCTGCCTGCTGAGGCGCAGGCAGCTATTCCTGTCAAGGTCAGCGTGTCTCCATGGGAGAGAGAGGAAAATGAGGAATCATGTCAAGAAATTACCTCCCTAATGGGGTCTCCCCTGCATGTGAGCATGGCGTGGGGATGCCAGCATGCACTGGCTGAGCAAGGAGACCGGCACGTAACACGGGAATGCTGTGTCTCTGGCCCTAAGACTGCAACATGCATGGGTGCCCAGCAGGCAGAGCCGGGTGCCCAAGGGCCCATATCTCAGTTGCTATCCTTGGCTGGACATGTGTGCTTCAGTCCTGCAAGGTATTTTTCTGGGTCAGCTGCAGGGAGAAAATCCTGTTCCTGGTGCAGGCAGGCTCTCCTCTGCTCTTCTTCCTCCTCCTCCTCCTCCTCATGTGCTCCCTGTTATCTAATTGGATTTGTCATGCTGGAAAGGCAAAGCCCTTCAGGACTGTGCTGTGCTCTCGCCAGTGTGATTTCACAGCTGGCCTCAGCACCCCAGTAGCCGACAAGTGAGTAACTCAGCTGGATGCCATGGGCACCCCTGCTCCCCATGCTCCCCCACAGCCCACCTGCCTGGAACACAGCCACCACCACAGCTGGACCTGAGCCTCCAATCCTGCCCAGCACTGGTCCCTGTCCCTAAGTATCTGTCCCCATATGCCCCAGCCTCTGCATCCCATCCCCATCCCTCACCCCCCTCCAGGGTGATTGCCATGCCGCCCGGATATGTCTGAACTGACACGAGATGGAAGCGTTCACAGAAATGACATTTTCTCCAGCCTGGGGAGCTTATCCTCCGTTTAAAGAAAACTAATATAGAAGCTGCCCTGGTGTGCCGCGGCTGATGGTATCAGGCCGGCAGCCGCCGGCGCTCACAGCCGCGATAAATCTCAGAGAAGAGCCGAGCCGGCTGCAGCCGCCCCACAGAGAGGGGCTGAGCTGAGCCGTGTCCTGGCTGTGCTGCGGGGGTACAGCGCTGGAGGGGACAGCTCAGGGCGGGTACCGTGGGGTGACCCACAGGGTCCCGAGCATGCAGGGAGCGGGGAGTCCGCTGCGGGGATGGTGCCAGCGCTGGACTGGTCGGCGGGTGCACGGCAGGAGCCGGAGAGCTCAGCTACCTCCCGGTCCGGCTCAGAGGCTGCCCTGGGGCTGGGCCGGGCAGGGCCGGGCGGGGCCCGGGGGCGACGGGGCCGCGGAGCGCGGGGCGCTGCTGCCCCCTGCCGGGCAGCGCCCGCCAAGCACTCGGTGCCGCGGGCACGGCCTGCGAGGGACGGCGGGCACGGCCCTGCCGCCCGTGGGTGCTGTCCGCTGCCTCCGCTCGCCCCCTCGAGGCCTGTCCTGCTTCTGACCTGCCTGAAGTCCTCCTGCACCTGTAACTAAGCTGCCAGATGGGACCCTGGCCTTGTCCCCATCGTGGCTGTAGTTACATGTTGCTCAGGCATCAAGGCCTGTGGCAGGGATGGTGCTGGGGAGTCACTGCTGAGGTCATCAGGAGTTCCCTTTGTTCCAACCCCTCCTGCCGCCACTGGCCTTTCCTGCCCTGATGCGATGGAGCTCAAGGATGCTGCTCTTGACTGGGCCCAGTAGCCCTGACTTGTCCTGGAGTTGTGGAGGATGAGGGACACCCCCTCCCCATGCCAGCCCACGCTGGGTGAGCGCCGAAGGTGGGTGCCTGGAAGCAGCAGCAGCAGGAGATGAGAGGCTGAGGAGAGTACAGTGCTGAGCTTTGAAGGCACCTGACAGGCTGTCGGGGCGCTGCCAGCCACGCTGACAGCTGAGTACAGACACCCACCCCCCCACCACTGCTGCACTCTGATCACAGCCTCGCCGTCACTTCAAAGCACCCGCCAGGCGCAGGTGGGTTGTCATGCAGCCTCCTACCCCATGGTTCCACTCCTCCTGACCCACAGTCTCGCTTCTCCCACCCCACCTGGCCCAGATGCACTGAGGTCCCCAGCTCCAGGGACAGGGATAGCAAGGTACAAGGCAGACAAGGTCCCAAGCAGCACTGGCAGTAGGTGATGGCCTCCTAGTGCTGTTACTGTCCCGTCTCTGTGTGGGGCAGACTCCCCTGCTGCAGAGCAGACACAACTGGGGACTCTGGAGGTCCAGGCAATGTTTTATGGTAACTGCAGTGAAATACATGGCAAGGGACAAGGAGGAATAGCTGAAGCACGACATTCCTAGGCACAGGGTTCACACAGTGTGCCTGAGACATCCAGACACAGATGCCCACCATGCTGGGACACTGGGGGCTGCCAGTTCAGCTTGCCTAGGGTAAGACAACACACACCCCTGTCCCAACCCAGCTCAAGAAGGAATTTTCCATTCCCGAATGCAGGTTAGGGAAAGGCGTGTTTGCGGCAACCCCCTCCTCTCCCTCCCCTCACCCATCACTGAAGCAGCTCAGGAAGGCGCCTGCCTTGTTCATCTCCAGAAAGGTGCAGAGCAAAAGCCTCCCAGGAGGGAAAAATCCCTGGAGGGGAGCAGGGACCCTGGGCAGTTTTAGAGGCAGTCTGCAGCCCAGTTTCCAGGAGCCACCCTGAAGGCAGCCATGCCGCTGCCCCTTGCCTGCTGCCAGGACGGGGAAGATCTGGCACGACCGCAGCACAGCAGTGCGCCCCAGCTCGTTGTCAGCATCCTGCGAGCCACCCGGATCCCCGGGCTGCACTACATGTGTACCCGGCCCCAGTCCCGCCTGCGCCGCCTGCTCTGGAGCCTGGCCTTCCTGGCCTCCGCCGGGCTGCTGGCCACCGGCACCGCCGACCGCCTGCACCACCTGCTGTCGCGGCCCGTGCACACCCGTGCACGCCTCGCCTGGGCACCCCAGCTCCGCTTCCCGGCTGTCACCCTCTGCAACCCCAACCGGGCACGCTTCCTGCACCTCACCAAGCCCGACCTCTACTCGGTGGGAGAGTGGCTGGGGCTGGCCCGGGAGAACCACTCGCTGGTGCCCGAGATGCTGGCCGTGCTGGGGGAGGATCAACGTGCATGGCTAACACGTCTGGCCAACTACTCGCGCTTCTTGCCACCCCGCCGCTCCGAGCGAACCATGCAGAGCTTCTTTCACCGCCTGGGCCACCAGATTGAGGACATGCTGGTGGAGTGTCGCTTTCAGGGAGAGCGCTGTGGCCCCCAGCACTTCACTCCCGTGAGTTCCCTCCTGGAAGGTGCAAGACAGCTGGGGTGCCCCATGGGCACTGGTAATGATGCTTCACCCCCACCTCAGCAAGGGCGGAGGAGTGGTAGAGTAGGGAGTCAGGCTGAGATGAGCCTTTCCAAAGGTCATGCAAGACTGTACCTTCCTTCCATCACATCCATGGAATTGGAAAGGAGTTTCTGGACCTCATTCTGCTTGCAGAATACTCGACGAGATTCCTGCTTGCTCCCTTACCACTGCTCTCTCCATCCCCAGGTCTACACACGTTATGGGAAGTGCTACACCTTCAATGGGGATCGGAGGAATCCACGTGTGACCCGCCAAGGTGGCATGGGCAATGGACTGGAGATCATGCTGGACATCCAGCAGGAAGAGTACCTGCCCATCTGGAGAGAGACCAGTAAGTGGGGCTATGGCTTAGGCAGGGCACAGATGATGGGTGCTAGGATGCAGGGTTGCTGGGCATGCAGAGCTCCCTGTGAGGGGAATATGGATAAAGCAGGGCATCCGAGGGGTGCAGGTGCTGGGTTGGTGCAGGCATGCAGCACCCTCTGTTCTCCCACAGATGAGACATCATTTGAAGCTGGCATCCGGGTCCAGATCCACAGCCAGGATGAGCCACCCTATATCCATCAGCTGGGCTTTGGTGTCTCACCTGGCTTCCAGACCTTTGTGTCCTGCCAGGAGCAGCGGGTAAGGCGGGATGCCCAACAGCCCCGGGGAAGTGCCTGCTGGCACTCAGCCCAGCACAGCCCTGTAGCAATGCCCTTCTCACCCCTACAGCTCACCTACCTGCCACAGCCGTGGGGGAACTGCCGGACCAGCATGCAGGGGGAGCAGCTGCTGCCTGGCTATGACACCTACAGCATCGCTGCCTGCCGCCTCCAGTGTGAGAAGGAGGCTGTGGTGCAGAGCTGCCACTGCCGCATGGTTCATATGCCAGGTGAGGGGTGTGCATGATGGTGTGAGGGGCGCCCCACTGCCCCAACAGTCCTGCTGGGATTGCTCCAACTCCCTGCAGTCTGCACCCAAAGATCACCTCTGCCCCAACACTCTGTACCCAAGGATTCCTCTGGTCCCATCTCTCTCCACCCAGTGACCACCCCATCCTCTCCACATGCTGGGTCAGCCCCTGTCCTACCCTCCTTACACCACAGGTCAGCACCTTCCCTGTTTGCCTTGTACCTGGGCCACATCTGCCCCAACCAACCTGCACCCAAGGGTCACTCATCCCCATTCTCTCTGCACCCTGCCCTCTGCACTACCTCCAAGAGAGTGAGTTAAGAGTGGAGGGCAGAATCTGGCCAGACTCCTCCACTCCCAACCACCTGCTTCTCCACAGGCAATGAGTCCATCTGCTCCCCTAATGTGTACATCGAGTGTGCTGACCACACACTGGGTAGGTGCGGCAGTGGGTGGGCATCTAGGGGCCAGCCGAGTGCCCCGGGGAGGGGACTGGAGATTGTGGCAGTGCCAATGGGTGTCTGCCCCCAGATGCAGCAGTGGAGGACAGCCAGGAGCGCTGCAGCTGCCCCACACCGTGCAACCTGACACGCTATGGCAAGGAGATCTCCATGGTCCGCATCCCCAACAAGGGCTCAGCGCGCTACCTCGCCCGCAAGTACAACAAGAACGAGACCTACATTCGGTGAGTTACCAGCACTGGGGTATTCCAGGGGGTGGGCAGGGGGCTGGGGACCTGGGGGAACTTCCACTCCACTCCTGGCAGCATGCAGAGAGAGGGTCCTGGCATACTTGGTTTCTGCAGCATCCTCTGTGCAGGGGTGTTTTCACTAGAACTTCTTCCCAACTTGTCCAATCTTCCCAGCCCTCCTGCCAGCACCTGCACACCCCACTGTCTCTCTTAGCCTGGGACATGCCCCATCCATGTCCCCACTGCACCAGCCCAAATATTCACGAGGGTCATGGGAGCACCTGGGAGCACCTGAGAGCTGGAGGGCTGAGGGACATGGGAGGTTTGTGGGAAGTGGTGCAGGAAGGTCAATGACCAGCCCTTTTTGCTCAGTGCAATGGTGTCTCCACAGGGAGAACTTCCTGGTGCTGGACATCTTCTTTGAGGCACTCAACTATGAAGCCATTGAGCAGAAGAAAGCTTATGACCTTGCTGGGCTTCTCGGTGACTCCCCTCACCTTCCTCTGGGGCCCTAAGATGCAGAACTCTGGGTCCCAGTCCTGGGAAGATGAGGGTCTGGTGGGGAAGGGATCACACAGAGCAGCAGCCAGCCACAGGCTGGCTGAAGGGTGGAACGCTGCTCAGTGTCCCCTATCCTGCATGTTCCCCATGCCCTTGGTCCTGCTGACTCTGCCCCCATGTCTGCTTTGTGCCCCACCATCTGGGCAGTCTTGGCACTGCCCACTGCCCTGCTGACCCACCCCAGACTTCCAGTGGGCTGCACAGCATCTCTTGGTGACCATCGTCCCCTCCTCCTCCCCAGGAGACATCGGGGGGCAGATGGGCCTGTTCATTGGTGCCAGCATCCTCACCATCTTGGAGATCCTGGACTACATCTATGAGGTGTGTTTAGCCTTCAGGGATGTGTCTTGGCAGTGGGTACAGAGACAGGCTTCCTGGGAAGGCCATAAAATGTGTGGCCACCCCAGAGGGCTATAGCAGCCCCCAAATTAGGGAACACCCAGAGGAAGGCAGTGGGAGGGGAATGGGTCCCTCTGCATTCCTCAGTGACCCAAGGACTGGGAGGGTGATGGGCCAAGGTACTGTCCCACTATCCCTGGGTGAGAGGGGGAGCAGACAGCAGTTCCATGTAGACTGGGTGTACACACACAGGGCACTGCCTGTGTGCAGGTCTAGGTCTGACCCCCCCATCTGCACCCAGGTGATCCGAGATAAGGTGAGCCGGGTCCTGCGCCGCTCCAAGCCACCTCTGAAGAAGCCCTCGGGCAGCATCGCCACACTGGGATTGGAGGAGATGAAGGACCAGGTACCCCTGCAGGGCTGGGCTGCCTGGAGGCTGTGAAGACAGGGCCTGGCCATGTGTCTGCCCCCACTCCACGGGGAGGGGACATCATCCCAAGATGGAGGGTCTGTGTCGCTCTGCATTTGGTGCCTTCAGGCTGCAGAGTCAGGGCAATCCTGGGGGGGTAGGGAGTTGGGTATCCCCTGGGGAGCTCCTGCGGACAGGCTGTGATGGGTGGGAGGACTAGGGAGGTGGCAGGATGCATGGAATCTGTGTCCACCCTATTGACTGCCATCCCCACAGAGCCCCTGTGAGACACTGGGTCGGCACGTGGAGGGCGCCTACAACGCGGGCATCCTGCCCAACCACCACCATCGCCACCACTACGCTCACCAGGGAGTCTTCGAGGACTTCGCCTGCTAGGCAAGATTGGGTTTGGGGGGCAGCCCTCTGTCACCCCCCTCCCCAGCGTTCTCATGGAGAGGGACCGCAGCACTGGGTGTGGTGGGCAAAGGCCCCTGCCTCCCCCACCCCACTGCCAGGACCAGCCATACCGTTCACCCCCAGTGATGCCACTGGAGCTGCCTCAGCACCGGCACTGGAGCAGCCCCCTGGCCCTTTTGCCTGTCTCCTCTGCTTGCCCCTAGCACGTGGGCTCAGCCCAGTTTCAAGCACACAGCATGGAGGGGGATGGGCATGCCAGGGGGGTTTGGGGGAGAAGTAGGTGTGGGCCAGAGAGGCCCTGGTGCTGCAGAGCATGAAGGGGGTAAGCTGAGGTTCCTGTGAGCCCCTCCAAGCCCTCCTTTGCTGACCCCTCCTGGGTGGTGGTCTCTGCCCTGCATGGTTTTCCCTAGGAGAGAGACATGCCTGGAACAGCTTCCCTCTGCCCGGGAACCACCTCCTCCCTTTCCTGCTGCAGGTCAGGGCAGCAGTGCAGGGCACCACTCTGAGCAGCATGGCCCCTGTGGCCAGCCCAGGGACACCCCAACTGCAGCCACACCTGCATGGCACCACCCTGACCCCTGGCACCACCACCACCACTGTGACACACCCCTAAACATCTGCCCACTCTTGCCCAACCTCATGCAGTCTCTCAGGGCTGCAGCCCCTCCATCACTGTTCCCAGTCAGACCCCTGCACTGTGACTCCCCCTGCCACTCCAGTGTTGGCCCCCAATAATCCCCAGTCATTTCAGCACTGCAAACCTACTGCCTCCCCATCTCCTGCCCCAATCTGTTGTGAACCCATCCTCTCCTTGCCCAGCTATTGCCCAGAGTGGCTCATCCCTTGGTGTAGCTGCCTGGCACAGCCCAGGCATCATGGCGGGTCCTGCCCTCACTCCCCTGCCTGTCGCTGCTCTTTTGCACCGTGCACGTATCCCTTGCCATGCTCCCAGCCCCAGGTGCTGAGGCACCCTCTGTGCCTCCCCCAGACTGTACATGGTTAGGAGGGTGCTCTGTGCCCAGCCCTGTCCGGACAGCTGCAGTCCAGCCCACTGGCCGGAGCCTTGGCCAAAACTGGCGCCCACAGTCCTTCTGCCTGTGCTGAGATGGCAGGACGCATGGCAGGACCCGCAGCACTTCCCCTGTCCTGTTGTACATTGCCTCCACCCCCTCCACTGTAGCAGCAGACACCAGCGCAGGGCAAACTGCCCCAAAATATCTCAGGAGGGGGGGCGAGCTGGCAAAGCCCCCCTCAACACACACACTTGGCAGAGGGGGACCCCAGGGCAGGAATTTGGGACCTCTGGGGAAGGCTGGGGCTGAGCCAGGCAGCCTCTGGCCCTGCTGGTTTGGTCCCCATCCCTGGTGCCCACAGATGGATCATGGCCATGTTGTGCCGTGCCCAAAGCCATAGATGCAGGAGGAGCCATCATCCCTGCAGCCCTCAAGGCCCCACACATGGGAGGCACAGGGCAGGGACCAGGGCACCAGCAGCCCTGGCTCTGGGTATGCATGGTCCAACAGCTCCCCTGAAGTATGCACCCATGTGTGAGCATGTTCCCCATGGGTGCAAGCACCCAGCTGCGTGGTGTTCCACGTTCCCCTGTGTGGGGGATACACAGCAAGCCTCCCAGCAGGCCAGCCACACTGGTGCTCCCCAGGGAGCCCTCCAGAGCACCCTGTGCCAGCTCCCCATGGCGTTCCCATGAGCCTACCTGCAAGCAGGAGGGTTCCCACAGGGGTGCCACATGTTATCCCAGGAATGTGCCACGGCCATGCCAGCCAGCCTTACACCAAGGTCTCCTGCGACAAGGGGGGTAGCAGGACGTGTCCCCTTCTTGCCAGTGGGAGCAGTAGGCCCTGAGCGGGGTGGGCACGGACACCATGGTGGGAAGGCCAGCACAAACCGCCCTCGTGCTGGTGAACGTGAGAGATGTGCGTCACTGTTTTATAAATGTACAAATGCTCCCTAATAAAGAGGCACAAGTAGGTCCAGAGATGCCTGTGAGGGCTGATGGGGCAGAGAGATGGATGAGACACCACCCTAGAGGAGAGCTGGTGGTGGGACCCAGGGAACACTTCACAGTCTTGTGCTCATGTACGAGGGGTGCGGGGTGAAACTGAAACAGGGGAGACAGAGGATGGGTGGAAGGGAAGGGGGGGCCCTGCTGAAGCTTTCCCTGGCAGAAATGCTCTTCCAGTTCCTGCCTTCTCCAAAACTTTATCCATCTGCCCCAGCTACCCTGCAGCACAAAGGGGACACAGTAGGAAACAGAGGCTGACCTCTTAGTGAAGGCTGCCAGCACCAGGCACCACAGGTCTCCTTCTAAAGCAGTGAGGGTTGAAAAAGCCTGAGTTAACTTGGTGCAGCTGGGACACAGGGCCACATCCCACAGATCACACAATGCCCTGTGAGAAGAGCATAGAGCTTGGGTGCTAAAGGGAAAACCAGGGAAATAGCTACATGCTCCACATCTTGTTATTATCAAGTAAGAAGACTGGATCCCTTTGGGATGGGACTGTCCCTGCCACCAGATGCTGACCCATCTGCCCCTCTACAATGCCCCATCATTTCACCTGCACCAAGACAGTAACTGGGAGCTCACGGTGCTTCTTGTTCTACAGTGAAGATGTGTCACAGGAGCTGAGTAAGGAGAGAAGGATTGTGTGGTTGGTCCACAAGGTCCTTCCTCATGATGTCCTCCAGCTCCTCCAGCACCATGCACAGGACTAAAGCATGGCAGAAGGAAAGGCTGAGCTTCATGCTTGGCCCATCCCAGCTTCTATGCCAAAAAAGCAGCCTCAGGACCATTCCCAGGAGCCCTGTAGTGATGACCTAACGAAGATTTGACATGTATTTTTCTCTGTTGCTCTCAGCACCTTTATTCTTTAATTTGACAACTTCCAGGTGCTATCTGGAAGTGACAGCTCCTGTCACTTCCACTTCTCCAAACAGGACAGGCAGACGACATGAACCCAGCATCACCCCCCGCCTGTGACATGCCTCATATCCCAGCACAGATGGCATTGGGCTGAGGAGGGCCAGTGGGACAACCCAGGTTTAGCACCCCAGGGTCATTCACAAACCCCAGTGCTTTGGCTCCTGGGTGCCCCCTCCCATGCTCTGCCTGTTCAAATGCCACCAGGGGCTTAGCCCTGCCCAGAGATGGAGATGCTGCCACCTGGGGCTCACCCAGCACAGCACTGCTTGAAACACCTGTAATGAACCACAAGAAATAGCTGGGGCATAATTAGAAGGGGATCCACTACAGTGAAACAGGCCCTTAATTTTAATGAGCACAGTGCTCTGGACAAATGCCAAGTACCTGATCACAGCAGGACCGGCTGTACTGGCAACAGCTTCTGTCACCGTAGAGGTGACAACCCCAGAAGACACAGCAGGAGTGGCAGTAGGGAGTAGGCACCAGGATGGAGCAGACAGCAAGGATCTCTTCTGTCTATGGGGCAGGCATGTCCTCTGGGCACTTTCCAACGTGCCTCCACTGCCATGAACAGTAATTACAGCTGTTCTCATAGAAAAGCTGCATTTCAAAGGAAAAAAAAAACATCCAGCCTGGGAGCAGGGGGTTTGGAAGTAAGCCCTGAAATGCAATGGGACATGTGGCCTCACTGCTGTCACCTCCTCCCCAAGCATCTCCTGCCTGGAGATGCTGATGGTGACAGGCAACACCTGGAGAAAGGAGTGACTCTTATCATGTCTGCATGACGTGCAAATGCCAAGCTCACTGCTTTGCTCTTTGATCATTTGCCCATGACCCCCTTGCTGGAAAAATGGACTGGTGGTGCCAATCAGCTGGGCCAGGCAAGGGACACACAGCACCCACTTTCCAGCACTCAGCTGCTGACAGTGGACAAGGAGGCTGGAAAAACCAAGGAGGCAATTAAATCAAAACTCCAAGCAAGCTGCCTGCCTCTTCCCCCAGTGCCAGAGTTTCAGGGTCTTGCATTCTGCCAATGCTGGAGTGGTGTGGCCCCAGAGGGGACATCCCTGGGCATAGCCAGATATGCCAACACCCCATGGAAGGAAATCCCTGCAGGCAGGCACACCCTGACAGCAGCTCTGCCTGCACTTACAGTTTTCCTTCTTCATTAAAATGCCCTGATTTCCCTAAGCTTGGCCAGAAAAACCCTAACCAAAGCCACTCCCACCTTTCAGAGGGGCTAAGCAGTATGTTGGACATCGAAGGCATTGGGTGCAGGCACAGGTTGGTAACTCTCTGTCTGCTCCTCCTCAAGCAGACCAGCTTCTTCTGCCTTCACTTAGAGACAGGAGGAAATTTTTGCTGGAGTTGGGTCCTGGCCCATGGTTGGTAGAGCTGCTCCTGCGTGACAGGCATCCTGGCCCCTTCCCAAAGAAAGCACAGGGAAGAAAGGGCACTGCATTTCCCCTTGCCCTCCAGCCCCTTCGTGGCACGGCTATAATTCCCATATCTTCCCAACGGTCAGCCATCAAACTGATTAATATTGCTGGGGCTGAAGTAGCTTTGCCACAGAGTTGGGCACAGCATGAAGTGACCCAAGCAAGGCTAGAAAAGTAGGTTTTGCCTTCCCTGCTCACAGGCTTACTGTTGTGTTTGCATACACAGGAAAACAAACCATGGGGGGAGGGAGAACAGCAGTAGCTTGGGTTTTCCCCAGTGTGAGTCTCTTTCCTTCGCCACAGTGCAAAAATGAGAGGAGGCAGGAGGGAAGGCAGGTGCCCACCCAGGCCCAATGTATTCAGACATGGTCTGTTGTGCTTCAGAGTGCTCTGAACCACCTCTTCACTCTCTCTTCTGAAAAACTTCCCAAGAAAAGGTTGCTCTCTCTTGATTGCTGTGGTGAGCCAGTAATACTTAGAAAATTTCCGCAAGGGAAGCAGAAGTCTACTGTGCAGGAGACAAGTTTTCTCCTGCCTTGTTTGTAAAATTGACCTTTCACTGCCCTGCCTCTGCAACTGGGTAAGTGCAAAAATCCACACATTGTATGAAAATACAGGTCAAGCCTGAAGAGGGATCACAGAATGTCTCTGTTTTCTCATCTGCCCACATCAGCTGCTCCTCCTGCCCCTTTCAAAGGTGTCACTGTCCCGGTCTGGCACCCTGCCTGCACCTGCTAGCCCTGTGAGGACAGGAGAGGGGCACTGCACCTGTGCCCATGCCCCTGATGTCACAGGTCTCTGCCACGTCCCAGTGAGCACAGCCAGTGCTCACTTCACAGCCAGCTCTCACCTTGCTTGCATCACCAACCCCCTTCCCAAAGTTTTGCACATCCTTCTTTGGGGTTTCATCATGTTTTCATGCTGCAGATAGCCTGGCAAACACTAAAACAGCTGCAAACCCTGCGAGCTCCCTTGAAAAGGGAGCAGTAACTGTGCTGGGAGTGCCACAAGCAGTCATTTGCTCATACATATGCCAGAGCAGGGAGCCTCTGCTGGCATTGATGGTGCAGAGTGTTAAGTATGCAAATACCTCTGGCTTTGTCGGGGTGAACAGCAGTGAGGCAACAGCAACTCTATCTTGACAGTCTCATGATAATTAAATGACAATTCTGGGTTTCTTTTCACAGCCAACTTGATTTGAAGCTGCTTTATTACCATTTGGATACTCTTCTAATGCCTAATCACATCTTACTACTTGGTCCACTTTTCAAAGGATAAATGTATCTCTAACACACCTGCATCTGCCTCGCTCCCTCTGCCCCAGATTTCCACTTGAAGGGAATTAAGGATGTGCTCAGGGAAGATCAAAAATAGAAATACTCAAAACAAGCTAACAGTTACTGTCTGAAATATAATAAAATTATATTTAAACATATACACTCCTACACCATGGATACAGAGACAGGAGCAGGAAGAGATGAATGAGGTATCCTTGGAAAAGGCATACCACACAGCCCAGGGGCCTCCATGAGTTTTACTGTGCACTAGCAGCCTTGATAAGTAATAGTGAGTAGGTTCAGTTAATTTTCTTGGGGGTGTCTCTTTGATACGTGTGTTTCATGGAGCAGTAAAACATGATGAGTAAAGGGCTGGTGGGAAGGGCACACGGAGTTATGAAAATCATGCCTGGAGCAGGAAGTAGGCAGGGGACAGAGTCTCCATACCTCATAATGCAAATAGAAGTGTTAGGTGATGAAACAGTCCATGATAGGACCCCAGTGCTCTACCCAACTAAGAACTGGGAAACACAAGTGCTGAGAAGCCCTGAAATGTAAAACAGCTCAAAAAGAGTGAGAGCAATGCAGAGAGAGCAGATCCAGCACCAGTGATCCAACACAGTGGCCTGGGAGCTTCCTTCAGAGCTGATCCCAGATCCTGGAGGGCAGAGTTCACCTCACTTGAGCAGCCAGCTCAGTCTGCTCTGACATGGGCCAGGAGTCCCCCATTACTCACGTACATACCAGGAAGGCTGTTACAGAGATAGTAGACATGGGAGGACACACACAGCTCCACCAGCCCTTTACTGGTGCTTTTCCACCCACAGACAGGGCTGAGAAGGACTGGTCAGTGGGACCACAAGTTTACAGCAACAGGAAAGACAAGGCAGTCAGACTTCCCATGTCAAGGGGCTCAGAATCCTGCCAAGTCACCAGTGATGGCAACAGGCAGCTTCAGCAGGACAGCCCCAGAGACTGTGAGCATCACAGAAGTGCAGGACTCCTGCTGCAAGCCGTAGGGGTTCAAGCAGGTATTTCCAAGTGTCTGCTTGGCACATCTGCCAGCCGGTCCATAGGGCAATGGGCTCCCATAGCCTCCTTAAGAAGCAGGCATCTCCCTGCTCAGGTAAAGGATGTTGCAGGTGCTCGGGGAAAGAAGCATCCCTGTGAGGAATCTGTCCAGCCAGCTGCAGACAGAACTTACACAAGCATCCAGCACCTACCACCACAAAGACCCCAGCAGAAAACCCATATTTGCCTCATGAGAGAATCAGCCAGACCCACAAGTACATCTCTCCATTTTATTAGTGTAAATGCACCCCATCCCCCCTCCTTTTCCCCCATTAAATACAAACCAGGAGCAGTGAGCGGCTCCTCAGTCGCTTTCTCCTTAGGAGATGCACAGCCAAACCCTCTGCCATGCCATCAGTGTCAGGCACCATGTCCCTCGACACTGAGGGCAGCCCCACAGTGGGGAGGGATCCCACCTCTGTCAGGAGGCTCTTGTCTGAGGGCTGTGACCTCCGACGTCCTATCAATACTGCGAAGGCCAAAGCGGCCTGGGTCATGGTTCCCATGGGGAGCAGCTCATGGTACATGAAATCAGCAGGATCCCCTCTGGCACCCCCTACACCCACCAGCCTCAGGGGCCCAAGTTCCTCACACCCCAACCAGCCAGGAGCACTCCAGCTCATTGCCAAGTGGCAAAACCCAAAACCCAACATCCTTATTGCTCTTTTGGGATGGGATGTGCCCCATTCCACTGTCCAAGCTTGTGGCAGGCACAGGAACATGATCCTCCCTGTACAACCAGGCCAATGCTCCAAAGGAGCAAGGAGCACATTCCTGTCCTAGGACACTGGGAGAACTACGAGGGATCACTCCAGGCCCTGTAGCAGTCACAGCCCTGCAGAAGGGGGACTTTGGGCTCTACATTCCCCCAGTTAAGGGAGGACAGCAAAGGACACAGTAGCCCATCTCCCCGGTGCTCAGCAGCAGGGCCAGGACAGACAGATGGGGCCAGCAGCCACCAGCTCTGAATGAGGAGCCAGGTGTTCCAGCTTGCAGCTCAGTAACTCTGACCCCATCTTGCCTGGGGTCTGCACAGCCACGGCTGCTTGAGAAAGACCCAGGCACCCTGAGCTGGCAGACCCCGGCCTGGGGAGCCCCAGTGGGGCAAATCACGAGCTTGGACACCAGCAATCTCTGCAGCCGCTGCAGAAGGAAGACAGATTAGGGCAGAAGAAGTAGAGTGGGCAGGCAGGCATAACATGGCAGGCCCAGCCCCTCCACCATCCAAGGTTCAGGTGCTGTTCCCCTGCTCCTGCTCAAAAAGAACCATGGCCAGCTGGGAGCGAGAGCCTATGCCCTCCAGGCTGCTTTGCACACAGCGGTGGTAGATGTCCTCGCTGAGCCGGGGGTTGCAGGCCTGCTGCCGGTAGCGCTGCAGCAGGGCAGGCTCCACAGCCCGGAAGACGTGGAGGTTGGAGTACTTGATGAACATGTCGTAGATGTCCAGGGTCTCCAGGATGTCCTCATTCTCCTGCACATCCCCCGCCATGCGGGTGCGTGCTGCCATGTAGTCAGCATTGTAGAAGCAGGCTTCGTGGAAGACATCACGGTCAAAGCGCCCCATGTCCCTCAGCAGGTCCAGCGTGGTGGGTGGCACCTGGTTGTGGTAAGCAATGGCTGGGTTGTAGCCCTGAAAGTGGATGGGGAAGAAAACCTGCCAGTTGTTTATGGTGTTCATCCGGCAGCGGTTAAGGAAGTCAATGGTGACCTCTGTCCCCACGCCAGCCACAAAGAAAAGTGTGTCCACAGGATGCTTCTTGGAGATAATGTCCATGACCTTGATTTGGGAGGGTGCATCTGTCTTAACACTGATCCAGGGGATCTTTACCTCTGCATACTTGCGCTCATACTCGGTGATCTGGGACTTCACAGAGGCAAAGATGTCATTCTGGGTGACCTGCTGGGCCTCAAAGGGGTCATAGATGAAGAGGAAGGTGAGCACTGCATTCTCACTGCTCTCAAAAGCGGCTGCTGCATAAGCCTCCAGAAAGCGGGCAGCGTAGTCCCGGTCATGGACCGTCAGCGGCAGGATGACATTGATGCGACTGGCCTCTGTCACATAGGGCATGGGGATGATCTCCACCTCACTGAGGGGCCGCACCAGGTGCACTCGCTTAGTGATGGAGCGGCTGTGTCCCTTCTGGGTGACCACCTCCACCTGAAGGTCCAGCGTGTACTCCATGCCACGTGTGGGGTCAAAGCGCCGGTAGCCGTTCACCAGCTGCTGCTTGCGGACGTGGAGCACTGGCTGGTACTTGCGGTTCAGCTCCTCCATGGCCGTGGCCACTACATCGGCCACATCTGCCAGATCTGCACCATGCAGCTCACACTTGGGGGAGCCATCCACACAGGCATAGACCTGCTCCTCTGTGAAGTAGTCCCAGCGCAGCACCTCAAAGCGAGTTTTGGGCTGGAATGGGGGCGGGATGCCAATGGGCCATGTGGCGATGTGGTCTCCATCCGCAGACAGGCTGCTGGCATTCTGGATTTCCATCTGCAAGAAAAGAGATGGACGAGTGAGAGCCAAGGCAGGCATAAGCAGGTCTTCCAGCTCAGGCAGCACTCAATATGATTTCTGATATGCAGAGATTAGCCAGAGCTGGCTCAAAAAGCAGAGCCAGAACAACTCTGCCCTCAACTGGACTCCTGTCCAGCACCTCACATTTTCTCCCCTACCCTACCCGGCCTTTGTGACAGGCCTCTGCGCCCTTCTGTCTTCATCACCCTGAACCACCACTGCATCTCCAGGACCCATCTAGGTCCAAAGCTGCTTTCCAGACAGCACCACTGCCTCTGTAGCCACATGAGCTCAGCTGATTCTGTCCAACAGCAGATCAGGTGAGAAACCCACCAGAAAGCCCACAGGGATGACAAAGAGAACCAAGACCCTCCCAGCCAAGCCAGGTCTCACCTGGAGCTGCTGGATCTCCTGATAGGTCCTCTCAAGCTCCACCTGTGCAAAGTACTTGTGTAGCCGGTACATCTGGAGGGGATCCAGCACAGGGTGGACAGTGAAGGCGCTCTGGAAGCGAAGGTCAGTCTCCCGTTCCGGGTCTACGTTCTTTCCCAGCTCAAAATAGTGGTAATGCAGACCCTGTGCCAGCCAGGAAAGATAGGTCACAGCCAGCCCCAACCTGTACTCCCACACCACCAGATGCCAGCACAGCAAGCTCAAAGGATGTCAGGGTGCAACAGCTAGTCCTCCCAGGGTTGAGAGAGTCTACAGGGAGGAGGGAAAACACTGGTAATGGATTCAGACATCTTTGCTTCAGGACCTACCTCGTGTTCCTCAACACAGTTGACACCTGTGTAGTCAATAATGCAGCGGCCCAGCCACTCATCAGGCCGGGCACTGAGGATGTCATTGCGGCAGCTCTCCAGGTGCTGCTGCAGGAGCAGGAGGAGGCTGCGGGACAGCAAGTAGCCAAACCCTCCGTAGCAATAACGTCCCTCAGTGTCCCCGCCAATGAACTCCTCAGGACGACCCAGGTAGAGGTGGGTGTCAATGCTGAGGTGGGCAACCAGGCGGCTGATGCGGTGTGCCTCTGTGTAGGTATCGTCCTGCACCAGGAAGAACCAGTCAAAATCGTTCACGAAGTGGTCCAGGAGGTACCTGACGGTCTGGTACATGTTCCAGATGGGCCGCTCGTCACTGTGCGTCACCACCGTCATGCCATGGGGCACCTTGCGGCCCCGTGTGCCGGTGAAGTACACCAGGCGCTCCAGGCGGTGGGCCAGCGTGCGGTTGACAGCCACCCCCAGTGTGTTCAGCGTGCTCTTGGAGGTCAGCACACCCACAAAGAGCCGCTGCCGCATCCCCAGCTCGGTGCTAATGTACCGGGTCCTGCAAGAAGAAGACAATGTATGGCCGCTAGGTCACTGCAACCCCCACCAGTCTGCACCTCCCTGTTGTAACCAATGGCACAGACCTCAGTTCCTCTGCAGGAACTGCTCCCAGGCTTCAGACACAAAAGACATCACCCAGTGTCACCAGCTGCCACTACAACTGTCTCAGAAGCACTGCAGAGCACTTTGCCGAGATCCCATGTCAACATGACATCAAAGGGGACCCTATCTTCCTATAAGCTGGCCAGTCCAGCTCAAAACAGACGCTCTCAAAAGGCTGAGCACAGCTAAAAGCAGGAAAGAGGGCTGAACAACCCAGCTGCAGCAGGGACATGACCCACCAGACAGCCCAACCATGAGGCTAGCCCCAGGCAGGTCCAAACTGGGAAGCACTTTCCTGCCACCCCTGCCAGTCATACTACTCTAAAGCAGGCAGGAGAGCCCATGCTGCCCTCCCTGGGGAAGCCAGGCCCCACACAGGTTGCTGAAGCCGGCAAGGGGGCTGGTTGTGTCCCCCTCCCCAGCACGGCCCCCAGCTATCGCACTCACAATGACTTTCAGGTTTAATTCTCCCAGTCTGGCGCAGTAGCAGGAAGCGACCCCCCCCACCACGTCTCCCCACCGCCGCCTGGTACACAGTGGCCCCATTCAGCCCCCTTCATCCGCCCACCACCTCGCCAGGACAAGGAGGCCCTTTCACTGCCTGTTCCCTATCATCCAGGGGACGATGGGATGGGGCTGCAGCCGACTCCAGAGCAGGCTGGCGTTTGCAGCACTGGGTGGGGACATGCCACCACGGCAGGGGTCCCTGCTCAGACAGGAGGAGACCGTCGCAGAGTGCCCGGCAGCACGTGCTGCAGCAGGCAACCTTCGCGCAGCGGGCACCAGCATGGGCAGGAGGCTCTTCGCTTCGGGCTGGGGTTAAGGTGAAGTCGGGCACGGGGGAGGAAAGGAAACAGCTGGGAAAGGCACTCTCAGTGAGGAAAACCCGTCTGCAGCCCTAGGTGACTGAAAGGAGGGCACAGCATACCGCTAAGCTTTCTGTAAAGCCCCTCTTTGAAGTCCCCCAGCCACGCGAAGGCAGGCACCGGAAGCTCGCCCGCAGCTACTCCCAGATAAACCCCGGTGAGCGGCGGCCCAAGTCCCCCAGCCCGGCCCGGCCCCCCCGCACCTGACGGCCTTCTTGGCGGCCCTGCCGGGGCTGGGCGGGCGGTAGGGCACGACGCGGGGCTCCCAGTTGTCAGCGCCCAGCGCGGCGGGCACGGCGTTGGGCCTGCGCGCCGCGTTGCCGTTAGCGGGGCCGGGGGGCGGCGCGGGGCCGCCGTCGGGGTGCGGGCGGGTGGCGGGGCGCGGCGGCGGGCCGCAGGGCTCCTCCACCCAAGTGACGCTGAGCAGGCTGAGGGTGAAGCCCAGCGAGACGCCGATGGCGACGGGCCCGGCGGGCCGCAGCACCGACAACACCAGCGACAGCCGCATGGCCGGGACGGGACCGCGACCGGGGCCGGCTGCCGCTGCCGCTGGCGGCGCCGCCGTCCGACGTGTCACCCGCGAGCCCCGCCCTGCCGCGCGTCACCCGCCCCGACCAGTGGCCCGCGCTGCGACCGATGCGTCACGGGGCGGAGCGGCCAATCGGGGGAGGGGGCAAGCGTGGGGGCGGGGTCAGGTTGCCGGGAGACCGCAGGGCAGCGGCCGGACCAGGGACGGCGCGGTGGGGCTGCTCCGTGCACCGCACCCCGCACCCACCGCCCCGCACCGCGCACCCCGCGCCCCGCAGCGGCGCCAGTTGGGCCGCCGGGAGCGCCCCCAGCGCTGCGGGCCAGCAGGGCAACGCCTCAGGCCGCGGCCGCCGTCTCACAGAGCAGAAAGCACATCCGCCAGGGACCGGCACCTGAGAGGGCTTTAGGGAGCATTTCCCCGGCCTTTTGTGCCCGGGACACGAGGACCTCCGCGGGACCGTGTGTCCCCTCCCCGGGACAGCTCAAACCACGAAGCTAGTGAATTCATGGTGGGCTTGAACCGCCACATTCCCCAAACCGCTGCCCGAGGGTCGTCCCCTCGGTGTGGCTGATGACTGAGTCGTCGCGGGGACTAGCGGGGGCTGTGTGTTTGAGGTCAGAGCAGCACAGTGTGGGCTGCGGGCTGCAGGAGGCAACTGGGCACGCAGGGTGCCTGTGGAGCAGGCACAGCAGGAGAGAAACGGAGGCTGGAAGACCTTTGGATGCACAGAAGCAAACCATTCCGGAGCAGTCGGAGGGCAGGCAGACACCAGGAGATCCCAGCAGCAGGGGCTTTAATCATGTGTTTCAAACGGGAGCAAAGGGAGCTCCTCCAGCTGGGGTCGGTTCACCATCCCATTCTGAGCTGTCCTGCAGCATAGATACACCATCGCACCGGCTGCCAGAAAGAGCCCCTGGGGCAGACAGAACTGAAAGAACCGTATCAGGGCAGAGTTTGCTGCAAAAACAGCACAGGAATGATCCAACCCAGAAGCTGTAAGGCAAGCAGCCCTACATGGCTGCTCAGTGCCAGGCATTGCTGAATAAGGGCAAGAAGGAGGACCTGGCCTTTCCACCCATTCCCAGCCCATGGCTTCACTTCCGCAGCCTTGCAGCCGTTAGGACTCCCAAGTGCCTCTGGATTTACTCTGGGTGGGCAGTCCATTCCACCCTCCCCATGAAACACAGCTCACTTGCCCTGGGGAGCACCAGTAGCCACAGAGCTCTGCAGGGCATTGAGGGCATGTGGGGGCCCACTCAGCTCCAGGATCTCTTTCCTTTTCTAAAACAAAGCAGCCTGTTTTCATCGGAAAGCAGTTGGCAGCATCCCACCCCCCTGAGATACTAGACCATCATCCAAGCTCGGCTGCTTTTCATAGGCCTTTTTACTCTTGAATAGACCAAGACAAGCAATAGGCAAAAGCAGTCACGTGGATGGCAGTTTAATGAAGAACATATAAAAAGTAGAATCTAAGAGGATGTGATGGGATGAGGAGATACCACAAGGAAAAAAAGATGCAGAGCTAAGAAAGGAACAGGGATCTTCCACGCACAGAGGTCAAAAAACAGTCATGATGATAAAAAAACCAATTTGTCCTTTTTTCTGTACGTAGCAAAATGCATTAGAAATAGATGTATTTGATTTCTTTTATCAGTCACCTTACAAAAACCCAGATCATTTTATGTGAGTGATGAGAGGTTTCATTCTGAAATGACCCTGTTGATCTGAACTTATATTCAGATAGAGGTGCAGATCAGAGAAAGTAATGAAGTTTCCAGAGTCTGAGCTCAGGAAACATGCATGGGAAGCTGAGGGCAGAGAACACACCTCCCCAGGGCTTGCCTGGCAGTGGCTGAGCCCAGGGCCCCCATGTCTG
Source organism: Haemorhous mexicanus (assembly GCF_027477595.1). Classification (NCBI taxonomy): domain Eukaryota; kingdom Metazoa; phylum Chordata; class Aves; order Passeriformes; family Fringillidae; genus Haemorhous; species Haemorhous mexicanus. Next base: position 15,975,577 of record NC_082348.1, read on the forward strand.
GCGGCCTTGGAAGATACTGTACGGAAGCAGCGGGAAGGCAGCAGTGCCGTTCCTCCAGCAGCCCCTTCTCAGCCCCCTGCCAGCTGCAGCTCCCGCCTTTGTCTCCCCAGTGTTGGCAGGGGCTGGGAAGGGGCTGCCAGAGGGAAAGGCAGCTGCTGCCAAGAGTCTTCTGTGTGCCAGGATTTCCCGGGGGTCCCTAGGCGCTACAGCCAGGAGGTGCCAGATCCAGAGAGCTCTGTCTCTGCAGAGCACCGTGACCCCCACCTGCTTGCCACGGCTGTATCTCCCATCCACTCATGGGGGACGGGCAGACAACTGCTCTAGATGCCCCTGACATGTGTGTTTGCCCCTCTTGAATGCAGGCACTCCAGTCCCCGTGGGCCTGGCACAGCCCCTTGCACACTGCACTGTCAGGTCCCACCTGACACAAGCTTATCCTGCAGTTCCCACATCCACACCCCGGCACCCTGTACCGCTCTGTCCCCGCACACTGTGCCGAGGGGCTGGCAGCCCTCGCAGCCGCTGCACGCCGAGCACATGGCATACATGGCCCAGCGCAGGGTGTGCTGCGCCACACTGCACACACAGCCTTGTGCTGCGGCCCCGGCATACGCCATCGTACAAGGCATGGCACCCCGGCGCGCACCCCGATGTGCACTCCAGGGGGCCCCCCAATTTACACCCCACCTTACACCCCATTGGGCACCCGAATGCACCCCCGATATGCACCCCGATGTGCATCCTCACTTTACACCCCACTGCGCACCCCGGTGCCCCCCAATTTACCCCACCTCAGCCCCGCCCCCTAAAGAGGCCCCGCCCCCTAAAGAGGCCCCGCCCTGGGCCCCGTGGCCCCGCCCCCGGCGCGCGGTGACGGTACGGTGACGTCAGCGGAGCTGTCCGCTCAGCACCGCGCGGCGGCCGCGCCGCCACCATGCGCGGGGTCCGCGGCCGGGAGCGCCGGGAGCGCCGGGAGCGCCGGGTGCCGCGGGGCCGCCGCCGCTGCCGCGCCGGGAGCGCAGGTGGGAGCGGGCGGAGCGGCAGAGGGGGGGCAGCACGAGGGGACCCGGCAGGCGGGTGACGCGCCGGACCCCTCGGGTGAAGGGCTGGGGCACCTGGTTCCCGATCCTTCCGTCGTCCGGCGGAGCGAGCGCGGAGCCCAGGATGGGCGTGCTGGGAACCCGGCGTAGCGCCCCCGGGACCCCCGCCCCGAACAAAGAGAGGGGCGGAGCGGCCCCGCGCCCCGGCGGCCTTTGCGGCCGTCGCTCGGCAACGCCGCGCCCGGCCCGGGGCCCGGCAGCCCGGCGGGTGCAGCGGGGCCCGGCCGGGGGGCGGCGATGGGGGCGCCGCGGCGGGGCTCTGCCCCGGGCGCTGCTCCCGGCCCCCGCCGCGCTGTGGCCTGCGGGGAAGGGAGGGGGTTCGGGGGCCCGGGCGGGCGGCAGCAGGTGGGTAAGTCCCGGCGCCAATGAGCAGGCGCTGGGCTCCCCTAGCAACAGTGCCCGCGCCAATGGGCGCCGCGAGCCGCCCGCACCGCTGCCCGCAGTCCTGCCCCGCATCCCGTGTCGTCCCATGCCATCCCCACACCGGCCGGCCGGCCGTTCCATGCCGCATCCTCGGGCTCCCGGGCCGGCAGAGCCCTGCTCTCACTCCACACACCGTCGCCCATCCCCACCAGGGCCGGAGCGTCGCGCCTGGGCTCTGTGCGGGTAAAGTCCAATCCTGCTTAGCGTCCCCCCGCGGGCTCGAGAAGGGGCCCAGCGCTTGGCTGCCCACTCCCTTCCCGCCTGCTTCCTTGGGATTAGGCTCTGTGCTCGGCTTCCCCACGGGGATTTGCCGTTTCTGGTGTTGCCTTCCCCAGCCAAAGGGGAGGAGGGAGGTTGTCTGCAAGGGATGAGATGCCAGTGGAGCCCGTCTGGGCAGCAGCAAGATGCTGGGCAACAGTAAGCCATGGCTGCAGCCTTTGCCCTCTTCCCAGCTCCTTCCCAGAGTGCTGTTTTTGTGAGCTGTCCTGAACTGGCCGCATAAACTTGGCACTTGGAAGGAGTGATGCTGGCCTGGGGACAATTTGTGACAATAAACCCATTCTAAACCAACTGAGCCTATAAAGGGACTAGGGGAGTGAAGGGGCGATGGAACTGGCTCCAGGTGGGAGCAGGCAGACGGACGCTGTAATTAGGTTTAAACTGAAGCTGGATCAGTCTTTGCAGGGGATTATGACCCCTCCATCTGTGTAGGCACTGCAGGGGGCCCGGTAACTGTTTGCTCAGCATCCTGGCATAGCCACAATGTTATGGGTGAGCCTTGGTGAAGGGGCAGTGCCAGCTACAGCTGGTGCCCTTCCAGCCCCATGGATTGGCATGGGAGGGCTGGATCTAGTGTGAAGGCCCAATTTGTTTTTACAAGGACAGTGGGAGCTGGAGCAGATATGAAAAATAACCAGAAATATGATTAGAGGATTGGAGAAAATGCCTTGGAGTACAAGCTTAAAGAGCTCAATCTGTTTAGCCTATAAAAATAGAAGACTGAGGGGTGACTTAATTACTGAGCATAATTACTTCACAGGCAGAAAATACCAAGTTGTGGTAGTCTCCTGTTAATCGAACAGGGAAAGGGTGCCGGAGAGGCATTGGCAGGAAATTGAAGTTACCGGCTAATTATTATTAAGCAACATGAAGCTCCCAGGGATATAGGCAGACTCTCTGGGGACAGCACATCCCTTCAGCCACAGGTTGGGTGACAGTCTGCTCCCCCACTGATGAGGCTGTTCCCCCATTCCCTCTGTTCCTACCCACATAGTGGGGGCACAGAGCAGGATTTCTGGTAGCCAGGTGCTGAGTGGTGGGATGGCTGCCGGGCGTGTGCCACCAGTTCCTCCATTCTCCTTGTCTCTCTCCCACCAGGTGGGGCGTGTGCCGGGGCACAGTTCTGCCGGCGGGCTATGAGGCAGGAGTGGAGTTTTTGATGCCTCTCCTAGGAGCTCCCAGAGCCATGACTGCAACTGTGCAGACGCTGCGGTTCAAGCTGCTGCCGCACGAGCCAGGCCAGGAGTGGGGGCACAGCTGCCAGCAGGAAATTGAGCGTCGCTACCAGGTGGTGCCCTCAGTGGTGTGCGCCATGTGCTGCCTTTTTGGCATCATCTACTGCTTCTTCGGTGAGCCAGGCCAGCCCAACTGCTGGCGGGGCAAGTGGGGAGGAGGACAGAGGGGAGCTGGGGGGTGCTGGCCATCCACTCCCTGACTATGGAGGTCTCTCCACAGGCTACCGCTGCTTCAAGGCTGTCATGTTCCTGACGGGGCTGATGTTCGGCTCTATCATCATCTTCATGCTGTGCTACAAGGAGCGGGTGCTGGACACACAGCTGAGCGTGGAGGCCTCAGTGGGCATTGGGTTGGGCATTGGAGTCTTGTGTGGGCTGGTCACCATGCTGGTGCGCAGCGTTGGCCTCTTCATGGTGGGGCTGCTCCTGGGGCTGCTGCTGGCGGTGGCCACGCTGGTGGTGATGGAGCAGTTCTACCACCCACCAACTGTGTGGATCCCCATCGCACTGCTCTTGGGTGTGGGCATGCTCTTTGCTGTCCTCACACTGCAGTGGCAGCGCTTCTTCACCACCCTCTCCACCGCCGTCTTCGGCAGCGCCATCATGACCGTCACTGTTGACTACTTCATTGAGCTCTTCCTCCTGGTGCAGTACATCTATGAGCGCATCAAGGTGGCCCCTGCTCGCCCCGTGTGCTGGTACAGCTGGGTCATCCTGGGCATCTGGCCACTCCTCACCACACTGGGTGTCCTGGTCCAGTGGAAGGTCACAGCCGAGGGCTACTCCCATACAGAAGGTGTGTGGGGGGAGTGGGGCAGATGGGCATAGCACAGGGTGAGTGTAGGAACTGGGAACCTGGGGACTGGGATGGATGTTTCCAGCGTGGGGTTCACAAGATCAGATACAGGGTTCAGGACTCTGTGGCGGCGCATCACCCGAGGGAAACCTGGTTGTACAAAGTTGGTGCTGGTTTGGCTGCGGGGATCATTGGATAGTTTGGATGCACTCCCCAGTGCTCACAGGTCGCTTTGCTCCACAGTGATCATCAGCCGGCAGCAGCGCCGCGTGCAACTGATGCGCATCAAGCAGCGCGAAGACCGAAAGGAGAAGAAGAAGAAGCGGAGACCCCACCACCCACCACCCCACCAGCACAAAGCCCATCCCCCCGAGCCCGCTTACCGCCGCAAGCCTAACCCTGTGCGCCGCTTTGATGGGGACGTGCTCTCCCCCGTGAGTCCCGCAGCCAGGGTAGAGATCTCCCCCAGTCTCCAGTTATTCCTTCTCCACACTGGGGGGCTGGGGCATGGAGAGGTGCCCAGGCACCAGCTAACATCTGAGCTCCTCGAGGGATGAGACTGGGGTGTCCCAGGGACTGAGCAACTCAAGTTGGAATGGGCCATTCCTACCATGGAGCACTTCAGCCTTTGCAAGCAAATGAAAACTGGCCAAGAGCACTGTTGGCATAGCAGAAATAAGCAGTAGGCAAGGTGCAAAATTCCCAGGGGAGAGATAAAGCTGTGCTCTCTGCTGTGGCCAGTCGCTGGAGTGCCCAGGTGCTGGGGATTTCACTGGGCTGTTTTTGGGGGGTGGGGGGGTGCAGGGAGGGGCGGCCAGAGCATTTAGGATGGGGTGGAGTGGTCCAGGAGTAGAGCCCCCCTCACTTTCTGTTCCTCTCTCACAGAGCTACATCCAGAGTTTCCGAGAGCGGCAGACAGGACCGTCACTGAACAGCCTCATCGCCAGCTCCCATGCCGTGGTGGACCTGGACTATGACTGCAGCTCCACCGTACCCCTCACCTCGGGCTCTGGCCCTGCTGTGAGGGTATAAGCCAACCCAGTGACCTCGAGCAACACCAGCACCCCAACCTGCTCTGACAGAACCCCTGAGACAGGCAGGGCTTTGTCCTCGGCCCCAAGTGGCCACATGCAGCTTGGGGCTGCAGATGGAAACCCTTCTTGGAGACACATAGGACTTGTCTGGGGAAGCCCCAGCTGCCAGTGGGGCCCTAAGGTGCTGGGGAAGCCCTTTGGCAGGGACTTGGCCCAAGGACCAGAACCCATGGACGTGCAGTGCGAGTGGCTCTGCTGGGGTGGTGGGTCCCTGAGCCCCCACTGCTGTGCATTACCCTATGGACCGGGCACGCTCATCCTGCATCTTAACGTTTCCCCATGTTTGAGTCCCTCCCCTTCCCAGGAGCAGCTCCCCACCCTATTGCACCCCCAGCAACTCCCCAAGTGCCTGTCCCCTATGTCCCTTCTTCAAAGAGCAGGTCCCATGGCCCTTTTCCCAGCAGGGAATCCCCTGAGCATGTGAGCCTTGTCCCACCCTGTCCCCAAGAGCAGCTCCCAGGCAGTGCTTCCCAAAACCTGCCTCCTCAGAAGATCCTCCTGCCCTAGCCACCCTCCCTACACCCCAGAGCGGCTTGCCACTCCTTTTACCCAAGCTGGACCGGGGTGGTCCTGGGGCAGAGACTGCCACGGCCAGGTGGTTCCCAAGGTGATGCTGGCAATCGGTGCCTGTCCAGCAGGAGCTGTACTGGCAGGGTGCATCCCCCACAAAATGTTTTGATGGGAGACAGGACATTGGCTCCAGCCTTTGGGCAAAGGCTGGGCTGCCTCAGGGATGCGGGGACCCCTGCAGCATCAGAGACCGTCGCTGTTTTGCTGGCGACTGGATTTTTATAGTGGCCGGGGGACCCTGGGGCAGGGCAGGGCAGGAGCCCCTGCCCAGAGCACTGCTGCGGGCAGAGGCTCACGCCTTGTATATATTTCTCTTGCTGTGATTTGTATTAACTTATTACGGAGTGAGCCAGGATTTCCCCATGGCCAGGCAGGCAGGATGGTGGTGAGACTGGACCGGGGTGCCCTCTGCTTTGGGAGCCCCCCCAGCCCAGCCCAGCTGGCCCCGCTGCCCCAGGAACTGCATGTTTCTGCCAGGCACTCCCTTCCCGCAGCATTGTGCTGCCATCCCCCTTTTCAGTCTCTTTTGTAAATGTGCCAAATGCTGTTGAGGTCTCGGCCACGCAGTAAAGAGCCTTTCGGAGTCTGGCGTGCAAAGCCAAGGACTGGGGGGGGGGCAGGGGTGAGGGGGGCCCAGAGGGACGGGCTTCCAGGGGTGCTGAGCAGGATGTAGAGTGGTGCCACCACCTTTTCTCTTAACAAGACCCCAGCTCGCTGGTGTGGAAGAAGCCATGTCAGAAAAAAAGGTGGTTTAATGCAGAGCCCTGAGGCTGTAGCAGGCTGGGGATGGTGTCCATGTGTCTGTCTATGCCAGGGGGAGCATCACCCCTTCTCTCAGCAGTGGCATCTGTCAGTCTGCATGCAGGCCCTGAGAACTGCATCCTGGCTTCTAGCTCCCTGTGGGAACAACGGGAGTCAGAGTGAGCTGGGGCATTGCCAGAGCAGTTGGGCCACCCAAAAGGTGTGTCCCAGACAAGGAAGAATGGACCCCTGGTCCTGTATCAACCTGCTCCCTCCAGCCCAGCACTCAGACTCTTGCAAGCAATGGGGGACAGGGACACGGGTTCTGGTGTCCCTTTACTGCAAGGCACAGCAGCACTGGCAGCTGCCAGTGGTGCCCCCCTAGGTGCCCACTCACCCTCCACAAGGAGCCGGGCAGTGGAGCGGTCATCGAAGGCGTCGCAGGTGTACGAGTCCTCGTCCTCAGGGCCCACGCGGTGAATGATGAGTGTGCGGTAGCAGTCCAGGTTGCAGATCTCATACTTGTCACCGGCAAAGATCTCGGTGTCCCCACGGAGCCAGCGCACCCGGCCCCGGGCGTGGGACACGGTGCACTCCAGTGTTGCCTTGTGTCTCGCCAGCACCGTCTTGTCCCGCAGTGGCTTCACAATCCGGATAGGCAGTGCTGGTAGGTGGGGGCAGTGTGTCAGCACCATGGGGTGAGCAGGCATCCATGGGGACACCGCAAGCTGACCTGGTACACCCCAGCCCTGGTGCTGGAGTCCAGCCCCAGACCTCGCAGCCTGCACTGGTACCTTCCACCTGCAGACTGGCCTCCGAGGTGACTGTCCTGGCTGTGAAGCGGATGAGTCCCTTGTCCTCAGGGCGCACACCACAGAACAGCAGGAAATGCCGGGTCCCTGGGGAGGGAGAGGCTGGCTCAAGGTAGCAGCAATGCACACCCATAGTAAGCAGGGGGGCAGGGGCCCCCCTTTGTCTACACAAACTCCCCTTGCTTAAATTTGCCATATCCCAGCCCCAAACCAGGTGTGGAGCCACCTGCATCCCCACCTTCTTGCCGTATCTTCACTGTGCTGGAGACCTTGATCTTCTCCCCATCCCGAAACCACTCGCCCTTCACATCCCCATGTGACACCTCGCAGGTGAAGACTGCATTGTCACCCTCCCGGACCCGGACGTCCTGCAGCTCCTGCACAATGTGGACCTGGCGCTCTGCAGGTAATGGACAGGGTGCCAGGGCAGCCAAGGATGAGGGGAGCAGGCAGCATAGGGTTTGGGGGTGTACACACTCTGGGAGCTGGGTGACCGTACCCTGGACGTGCAGCATGGCCGAGGCCCGGCAGTCACCTGCATCGCAGGTGTAGCTGCCAGTGTCGGTCAGCTCGCAGCGGCTCAGCTGCAGGATGCGGCGCCGTCCCGCCGAGTAGATGCGGCAGTTGGGCCCTGGCCGCAGCTCCTGCCCGTCCTGCATGGAAGCAAACAGGCAGCACCCCATTGCTTTGGCCCCCCTGCTCTGTATGCAGCCCTGGCAGGGAGGGCAGCGGCCAGGGGACAAAACAATGAGGAGGACATGGCCAGGTGCTGCTGGAGGGGGTTAGCCTGAGCCCTCACCTTGAACCATTTCACCTCTGCATTGGGGCGAGACAGCTCACACTCAAAGCTGGCAACCCCCGTCTCTGGAACTCCCAGGTCTCGTGGGACCCTCACCATGGTGACTGGAGGCTCTGAGGAGGCAGGACACAGGACAGGAAGGCTTGATTGGTCAAAGGCATGGACTTGGGGCTGCAGGGAAGAGTAGCTGTGGCTGTGGCATTTCGGCATGGGGTGAGAGTGGCACCACCCATAGGCAAGCACTCATCAGTGGTGTTCCAGCTGGCTCTGGACCCAGACCCTGGCTGGGTGTCCCCACTGCTCAGTTCACATCTCCTCCCTGAGGACAGGGGGACACTTGCCAGCACTCCATCACCCTTGCTGAGGACAGGGGGATACATGTGCCGAGGGTGGCCCAGCTCAGTTTCAATGTTTCCCAGTACAGAACAGCAGCAGGTCAGACAGCGCCAGTACCACACACCCCCAGCCTGCCCCAGACACCGTACCCCGCACACGCAGGTGGGCGCTGCAGCGCAGAGTGTCAGCAGTGAAGGTGACGGTGCCTGAGTCTTCCAGTGCAAGCTTCTCCAGTGTCAGGCTGTGCCCGCAGCCTGTGGCACTGATCCGGCACGTACTGCTGGGCTTCACCCGGATGCCATCCCGTGTCCAGACCCCGGTCACGCCAGGGTGAGACAGTTCCAGGTGAAAGGTGGCTGTCTCCTTCTCAAAGGTCTCCACATCTGCCAGTGGTGTCCGGATTGACACCTTCCGGGCTGTGAGGGACCCATGACTGTGAGTAAGTGTCTGCTCCACTGCAGAGACCCTGGCTTCCCAGTCTGTGCTTGCTGGAGTGATCGTCTAAATCCAGTTGTTTGTACCGGACTCCCACCCCTGCCCATGTACCCACCTCTCTGAGCACCCCTTCCAGCAAGTACCAGCTCTGCCCACATGCTCCCATTGCAGAAGTTGGGTGCCCTCTCTGTCCCCAACCCCGTTGCTTTCCATCCCCATCCCCAGCCTGGTACTCACGTTCCACGTGGAGCTTGGCCTGCGTGCGGTCGTGCAGGCTCTCGCAGCGGTAGGTGCCGCGGTCAGCAGGGCCAAGAGAGCAGATGGTGAGGGTGCGCCGGCACCCTGACTCCTGGAGCAGGTACTTGCTGCCCGGCTGAAGGATGATGCCCTGCTTCAGCCACTGCACCTCAGCAGCCTCGTGGCTCACCTCCACCTCCAGGCACACGTCCCCCTGCTCCTCTGCCACCACATCCTGCAGCTTCCGCACAAACAGCACCTGTGCCTCTGCATGGCCCGTGTGCTGGGTCAGCAGCCGGCCCCAGGGCTGTGTCTTGGGCTGAGCCCCAGCTTTGTCCTTCCCCCTCACCTTGTACACTCAGCCGAGCTGTGCTCACCAGCCCCTCGGCATTGGCTGTCACAGTGCCTGCATCACCTGTCTGGCACTGCCGGAGGGTGAGGCTGTGGCACAGCCCACTCCTTGTCACCAGCAGACGCTCACTGGGGACGACGGGCTGGCCATTCAGCTGCCATGTCACAGCCACATCTTCGGGGGATACCAGGCACTTGAAAGTGGCTTCCTCCCCCTCCAGCACTGTCAGGTTCTGCAGCTCGATGATGATCTCCACCACCCTGGGGACTACAGCCGGGTTGTCAGGGCACGCTGAGCATTCCTGCAATGCTGACATTACTGTGCCAGCATCCCCACCACCCCCATGGAATAGGCGTCCCACAGGTGGTGGGGAAGCCTTGGGCTCACCCTGCACCGTCAGCGTCGCCAGGGTCTGGTCGTCGTTGGACTCGCAGCAGTACTCGCCGGCATCCCCGGGCTCCACGCGGCTCAGCACCAGCGATCGCTCCCGTCCCTCTGCCGTCATCTGCCGGCGGGGGCCAGGCGCCAGCACCCGCCCGTCCTTCCGCCACACCACGTCGCCCCGCGCCTTGCAAAGCTCGCACCACAGCACCACCCGCTCACCCTGCCGCGCTCGCACGTCCGACAGCCCACGCAGGAACTTCACCCGCAGCTCTGCACAGTCAAACACCCCCGATATCAGCACCCGCTGCCACTGCAGGGGCATCGCCGGGCACCCCCACTGTCCCCCTGCCGCCCACCTCGGACGTTCACGTCGAACTGCATCTGGTCGTGGGGTGAGAGGCAGGTGTAGCTGCCCGCGTCCTCCATGGCCACGTTGTGGATGATGAGGCTGTGCACGCGGCCGTCCCGACGCAGCTCGCAGCGTTCGCCGGCCACTGCCGCCTGCTGTGGGCCCAGCCAGGTGACATCGGACCGCTCCGTGGAGGTGATGGCAGAGAGCACGGCACTGCCGCCCTCCAGCACCAGCAGCTTCTCCTGGTCCTCTCGTTTGTTCACGAACAGCACAGGTGCCTCTGCCGGAGGGGCACTGGGCTCAGTTGTGGCCCTGCCAGTGGCACCAGCATGGCATGGGGGTGCCAAGCATCCCGGCGTGAGGTAGGATGAGACTGCTCTTGTCCCTGGCATGGGCGAGGGACACCTCCCGGCTCACCTTTCACATGCAGTGTGAAATGCACCTCATCATCACCGGCGTCGCAGAGGAAGATGCCACCATCTCCCAGCTCCGCTTGCTTGATGGTGAGGCTGCGCGTGGGACCCTCGCTGCACACCAGCAGCCGCCCACCTGAGCACAGCGTCTGTCCATCCTTCTGCCACTGCACTGCCGCTGTCTCCGGGGACAGCCGAGCCACCAGTGTCACACTGTCCCCCTCCTGCACCTCCAGCGGGCTCTGCGCCTCCTCCTTGTTGACAATGCACACAGGCCGGGCTGAGGGGTGCAGGGGACAAGGCAGGGTTCAGGGATGTCCCCACAGTTGTGGGGCAGTGCAGGGATAGGACTGCTTCAACTGGAGAGGTGATCCCTCAGTGAGTCACTGTGGGGCAGAAGGGCTGTGGGGCTGGCTGGGTGTCATGGTAGGACTAGACAGGGGTCCCAAGGGGCAGGCATGCAGGATGGAGAGGTCTGGCAGCTCAGGGTTCACTCAGGGAAGGGACGGCAGCAGAACCCATCACTCCCACGTCACTCCCTGTACACGTTGAGACCATTAATTTCATTGTAGCCCCCCATCCAGAACACCTTGCTGGGGAGCCAGGACACCCGCCTGCAACAGGCCCCCTCCCACCCTGCATAGCCCTCCATCTCCAGCTGATAAGGGTCCAGGCTGAGCTCAGCCTTTGGCAGCCGAAGCAGGAGGAGCGGCGCCTGGGAGTCAGCCAAGGCTAAATTTAAACAGCCCCTGGCTGGGGGAGGCATCAGGGACATGTCTCGCCACGACCCTGACATGTCTCTTTCTAACTAACGGCTCCTGTAGGGTTGGGGACAGAGCTCCCACCCTTCCCTGCCATGCTGCCACCCTGGTCTCTGCATCAGCAGGGTGACAGAGGCTTCCCCTTCCCTTGTGTCTGTGGCACGACCCCACTATTCTGAGGGTCCCTGGGGTTCTGAGCCAGCTCACCTGACACCTCCACATTTGTCACCATGCGGTCACTGGCAGCGTCACAGATGTAGCACCCTGCGTCGCTGGGCTGTGCCCCAGTGATGGTGAGCTGCCGCAGCACCCCACGGGCCTCCACCTGCACCCGCTCACCCGGATGCACTTCCTGGCCATTCCGGAGCCAGCGCACAATGGCGTCGGGCCGAGAGAGCTCACAAGCCAGCACCAGGTCCTCCCCAGCCACCAGGCAGCGATGTACCATGGCGCCTGTGCTGCCCACAATGGTCACTGGTGGCTCTGGGACTGGAGAGATGGGCTGTCACCACAAAAGCAGCCTGTTCTGGGTATTACAATGGCCAGACCCTGTCCAGACTCCTCTGGCTGCAGCTGAGCAGAACAGGGGTTTCCACAGGGCCACCACACATATGCAGACCACTCCTCATGTGCCCCCCACCAGCCTCCCTGTGCTCACTGCCACCCAGCCCAGCCTCACACCACCCTGGCAGCAGCCGCAGACCCACGTCACTCCTCTCCCCGGACCACCCCCACCAGGACCTCCTGCTCACCTTCTACAGTGATGAAGAAGACGATACTGTCATCACCAGTGTCACAGAGATACTCCCCAGCGTCCTTGCCCGTAGCACCCAGGATCACGAGGGATCGGCGCACCCCATCCTCCTCCAGCCGCACACGCCCCGTGTCCTGCAGCTTCTCCCCATCCTTGTACCACTTCACCTCCCCATGGGTGTGTGAGAGCTGCACCTCCAGCACCAGGTCCTCCATGGCCTGGCAATGCCGGTGGGTAGGCAGGACATCCTTCTCCAGGATCCTGACCAGCGGATCTGCAGCATCCAGCACCAACAGAGCTGAGGTCTCTGGGGTTTGTGCGCCCAGCACTCCACACCAGGCTCTTCCCTACCCTCATGCTCACCCAACACTTGAATGGTGAAAGTCACTGTGTCATTGGCAGTGTCACAGGTGTATTTTCCAGAGTGCTCAGCTTGGGCAGCGGGGATGAGCAGCCGGCGATGGACACCCTCCTCCTCCAGGACTAGGCCGCCCCCAGCCTCGAGCCTGACACCCTCCTTTGCCCAGCACACGGGTGTATCTGCACGGGACAGCTCACAGCACAGTGTCACCGTCTCCCCCGGGGACACCATCATGACAGGGACAGGTCTGCAGGGCTGCAGGATCCTCACCGGAGGCTCTGCAGGTATGGATATCTGTGATACAAAGCAGCACAGGGACAACACAGCCCTGGGCACTCCTCTGCTGCCAGCCCCGGGTAAGCTCCTGTACTGGGTGGCCTAGAGGATGGGCATCCACTGGTGACCAGAACCACATCAGCACTGACCTGACACCTTGACATCGAAGGAGACGGCCTCATCTTTGGTCTCGCAGATGTACTCGCCTGCATCCTCTGCACTGCTCTTGGGGATGAAGAGACAGCGCCAGGCCCCCTCGACCAGCAGCAGCAGGTTATCAGTCTCGTCCACCTCCAACCCATCCTTGAACCAGTGCACCAGAGCATCCGGCACGGAGAGCTCGCACCGCAGTTCCACACACCCTGGTGCCTGAACCAGCAGCTCCAGTGAGCGCTGTGGAGGCTGCAGGATCCTCACTGGTGGCTCTGTTGGGGACGTAGAGGAAGGATGTGAGACCTGCTCACTGCGCTGCTCCTGGCTCTGCTGTGTCTATTTACTGTCACCTGTGTCCCTGTCCCAATGGGGTTGTATGGAAGCTACATCCTCTCACCTCAGTGCAAAGAGGTTGGAACTGCTCAGGGCAGGAGCAGCAGGCACAGAGATGGAACTGCATGCCCTCCTCCACGATGCTGAGGGTAGGGAGCGGGGCTGGGGACCCCAGAGCACAGAGCTGGGGCAGCGCTACCCTTTCCAGGATGTCCCTGCTGTGCCACCAACCTGCCACCAAGATGGAGTAGGAGACAGATGCATCGCTGGCATTGCAGACGAATTCCCCTGTGTCTTGCATCCGGGCACAGGGCAGCACCAGGCAGTACTGCAGCCCTTCCTGCTCCAGCACCAGGCTCTCGCCAACTTCCACTTCTTCACCGTCCTTGTACCAGCGCACCGGGGACACTGGGCGGGACAGCTGGCACCACAGCTCCACGCGCTGCCCGACCACGTAGGAGTGAGAGGCCTCCTTGTTGGAACTGACAATCCTCACCGGTACCTCTGCTGGAGACATGGCAGGGCTCAGGTGTGGTGCTGGGTGAGTCCCACATGAGGACAGGAATCCCCCAGGTGGCTCACTGCTCATGGTCACCCTGAAGCTGGCAGCACCATCCCTGGCATGGCACATGTACACCCCTGTCAGTGCAGCTGCAGCAATGTGCAGCCTCTGTGAGCACCCCTCTGAGCAGATGCCCAGCTGCGTTGGGACCACTGCCTCCCTGTCCTTCAGGCAGTGGACAGGGGCACCTGCAGGGGACACCTGGCATTCCTACACCAAGGGCAGCCCTGCTAGCACCTTGCAGAGCTGCTCTGCCTCCAGCACTGGGGTGAGGCAGACCTTCAGGGCTGAGAGGACCAAGACCTTGTGTCACTTGGCCTCCCATCCTACCTGCCCTGGCAGCAGTGGCCATGGATATCCCAGCCCTGCAGTGCTGGTAGCTGCAAGCTGAGGGAACAGCAGGGCTGGGGTGTGAGGTGGCATCACCCAGAGGCAGGCAGCTGGTTGTGCTCTGGAGTGCAGAGGGGCAGTGTGACACAGAGCTCTGGGAGGAGAAAGGCCAGCTTGCATGCTCCTGCTCACATCCCCTTCCAACCCAGGGGCATGGGCAAGGAACTGCTTTCAAGGAGGTGAGAGGCAGCTGAGGTGCTGAAGCCACAGCGTAAGCAAGGAGCTGGGGCAGAGGGAGAAGGGGGAGAAGGGATGTAGGTGTCTGTTGTACCCACCTGCCACGGTGACTGTGTAGAAGACGGAGTCCCCACCAGCATCACAGACGAACTCCCCTGTGTCCTGTGGCTGGGCGCAGGGCAGCACCAGCCGGCACTGCAGCCCCTCCTGCTCCAGCACCAGGCTCTCACCTGCCTCCACCTCCTCCCCGTCCTTGTACCAGCGCACTGGGCCTGCCAGGCGGGACAGCTGGCACCACAGCTCCACACGCTGTCCAGCCACATAGGCATGGGAGGCCCCCTCGTTAGAGCTGACAATCCTCACCGGCTCCTCTGTCATGGAGAGACATGGGGCTCAGCCAGGACTTAAAGACCAGAGCCAGTGATGGTGGCCATCACAGCCCTATGTGGAGTGATGGCTTCACCGCTTGTTGGCTTTAAGGCTGGAAGGCACCACATCATCCGCATTCTGCATAGCACAAGCTTCTGGACCATCGTGCCTGTGTCTCCCTCTTCTCCTCACACATTACAACCAGGAGGAGCTTTGAACTGGCTGTAAATTGCTGTGGTGCTCTTGCTCCCATGGTACTTGCCCTGCTTTGCCCTATGGTGGAGCTGAAGGCTGTGGAGGGAGGATGCATATGGGCAAGCCCCAGCACTGATGAACCACTGTCTGTGGTGCCAGCACCAGCCCCTGGAGCTGCTCTTCCAGGGGTGCCCTCCCCTCTGCCTATCTCCCCATTTCAGAGGTCACCAGGTGCCAGCCAGCGCTTCTGTCCTGGCTCAGCCTTGGAATTTGCTTATACTGTGGCACAGGCATGTGGTTTTCTTGCAGCCAGCAGGACCCAGGACCCAATTCCAGATTGCAGTCATCACTAAAATCGCAATGAATTTGCTACAGAAAATGTGTGCCACTGTTCTCACCACCCCTCTGAATTGAGTCAGAGCTCTAAAGACAGAGGGGCTCCCAGCACAAATTTTAGCTGACCAGCCCTCCTCTCTCCTGGGAAAGTTCAGGATGCCACCTAGAGCCAACACTGCCTGCCTGGCTGTGCACATTGCAGCCAGCCATAGCTGGCCTGGACTCTGGTACTCATCAAGCCAACAGCTCCATGCGGGCACAAGGCACAGCCAGCTCTGGGCCACAATGGTGGACGAGCAGCAACCTGCCCTTCTCACGGCCCACAGCTGCTCCATGCTGGGCGTCCGGCTGGAAGCTTCCCAGACAGCTCCCAGCTGTGATGCCCAGGCGCAGCAGAGCAGCGCTGCCCCGCAGTGTGCGGGAGTGGTGCGGCGCCGGTTTGCAGCGATTAACCTGCCGCACGCTGAGCCTGCATCCGCCCAGCTCCCTGATCAAAGGACTGGCAGCTGCCTCTCTCCCTGGACCTGCTAAAAGCAATCACATTGCTGAAGTGCAGCTGGAGATGTTGAGCAGTACTGGAGTGTGGGGATAATGTGCCAGCCCTCAGCGGGCAGCATCGCTCTGGCCTCAGCCTCTCACTAGTTTGGAGGGAGCTCCAGTGCTCAACAGCTGACAGAAAACCCAGAGGATACTGGGGATGGCCGAGCTTGAGGCAGGCAGGCTACATGCCACAACAGCCCTATGGGGGATAGCTGAGATGCCTCAGGGAAACCCAAGCGTGCCACAGCAGTGCTTGACTGCAGCAGCCAGCCTGGCACTTGTGCCAGAGAGGTGTCATCCTGAGCCTCCAGGCACCCACCCCCAGCCCTGCCAGTGACATTGATGTCCAAATGCAGATTGAACAAAGACAGCCTCCCTAAGACCCTTCTGTCAAAGTGATGCAAATCTGCTCAGCCAAAAGGCTGAGCTTCAGCAGATGGTGTTCCCCTCTCCCACCCTAGGGAAGCAGAGCTCTCCATGCCCCACACTCCCACACAGCACACAACTCCTGCCTCTTCCCAAAGCCCATGCTGCCTGTCCTTACCACTGGCAATTTTGCCTTTAGCTCACTAAAACCCCCTCCCTTCCTCACCCTCCCCGCAGTCACCACTCCACTGACTCTTCAGCATCTCTTATCACTCATTCTATCTTCACTCCTACGTCCTTGGCCATCAACTTTGGCCCTCTGCCGAGTGTTTACACCACAGTGAGGCTTTACCACTGTGGTCACATCACCTTTCAACTGGGCTTGAGCTCTGCCCTTGCTTGCCTTCCTGTGGTTGCGGGTTTTGGGGCCAGCAAGGGGAAGCCTTTCACTTGCTTTCAGCTTTCATTATCCTCTGCCAGGCAGTGCTGCCGGCAACCGCTCCACAGCCGGGGCAGCTGCCCCAGGATGCTGAGCCCTGCTCCCATCCAGCAAACACCTCCCAGCCA
The DNA here is from genome assembly GCF_027477595.1 of Haemorhous mexicanus. Lineage (NCBI taxonomy): Eukaryota > Metazoa > Chordata > Aves > Passeriformes > Fringillidae > Haemorhous > Haemorhous mexicanus. The sequence continues at coordinate 15,992,075 of NC_082348.1, forward strand.
TCGGTCTCCAGGCAACTGCTAATTTTCAGGTCAGCAATTAATGCTGTCCATCAGAGCAATGACCAACCATGAGTCACCCCATGCCAGGTGCCAGGCCGACTATTTTTAGGACCTTGGAGGAGGGCTTGGTTACTAGCCGTGGCAGAAGTCCGGCAAACACCCTGGTGTGCAGGTGCTGGGTGCTCTGGTGTGCTCTAGTGTTTCAGACAGGCTGAGTGAGCTGTTCCCTCTGGCAGCTGGTCTGAGTCCCACAAGGACCCCAACTGAGCAACCAACCAAACTGCTGGTGAGCACCTGGCAAGATCGTGTCTGACAAGTATCCCATTGCAGCAGGTGACAGCAATACTGACACCAGCACATGCACTGCGGCATCCTGCACCAGCAAAGAAAGCCCCCTGAGACTCTACCAGCCCTCCTGCATCACACTCACCTGCCACAGTGATGGTGTAGAAGGCAGAGTCCCCACCAGCATCACAGACGAACTCCCCTGTGTCCTGTGTCTGAGCACAGGGCAGCACCAGCTTGCACCGCGGCCCTTCCTGCTCCAGCACCAGGCTCTCGCCCACCTCCACCTCCTCTCCATCCTTGTACCAGCGCACTGGGGCTGCCGGGCGGGACAGCTGGCACCACAGCTCCACATGCTGTCCGGCCATGTAGGTGTGGGGGGCTTCCTCATTGGAGCTGATGATCCTCACCGGCACCTCTGCCAGGGATAATGTGGGCCTCAGCATGACTGGCTGCAGCTTTCAGCCACATGATGGGGGCAAGAAGTAGGGCAGGAGCACTATCAGGAGGTAGGGGCCAGGCTCCCACACACAGTCCCCAGCTCACCGGTCACGGTCACCACAAAGGTCACGGCATCGTCCCCAGTGTCACAGGTGTACACCCCAGTGTCTGAGGGACACGCTGAGCGGAGCAGCAGCCTCCGCACGCAGCCTTCTGCCTGCACTGCGATAATGTCATCCAGGGGCACTGCCTTGCCATCCTTCAGCCAGCAGACAGGGGCATCCGGGGTGGACACCTGGCATTCCAGCAGCACAGGCATCCCTGCTGGCACTTTTCGGAGCCGTTCGGCCTCAGACACTGGGGCAATGTGGACCTGTGGGGCTGAGAGACATTGAGGAGCGGTGAGAAGCGCCCTCCAGCATGACAGCCCCTGCTGCTGGGGTCCTGGGAGGACCCCAGGGTGAGTGCCCTGATCACCTTGCACATGCAGGATAGCTGAGTCCCGCACACCACCGGACACAAAGGTGACCTGGGCCCCACTGTCAACCAGTCGTGCTCCTCGGATCAGCAGCGAGTGCTCCGTCCCACGGCGCTGTACGCTGCACCGGCCGCCCACATCCTCCTCCTCAGCCAGCCTGGCACCGTTGAGGAACCAGGACCCATGCACCGCAGCTGACAGCTCCAGGGAGAACTGCGCATCCTCACCATCCCTCACCCACGCGTCCTGCAGACCCCTCTCCAGACGAGCTGCTGGGGCTGGAGCACAGTCGGACTCAGCCCCAGTGGCACTGACTACCAGCACACTGTGGCATGACATCCCAGCTTTTGCCTGTCTCCTCACCAAGATGCACAGATCCAGGGAACTCCACAGGGCTGCTCCTGCCGTGCTTGTTGGAGGCAGAGATGCGGAAGCAGTAATCGGCCTCGCGGGGCACACTGTCGCCCAGCACCCGCACGCAGCTGGGCAGGTCGGTGGCAAGGCACTGCACCCACTCCCCCCCCGCTGCCTCCCGACGCTCCAGCAGGTAGTGGCTGGCGGGGCGGAGGTGGGAGTCAGGCGCGGGACACCAAGTCAGCAGAGCCGTGTTAGTCTCCACCACACTCATCTCAGCTGCCACCGGTGCGCTCGGAGGGTCATGCTTCACACCTGCAAGTCACAGCCCAGGTTGACCTCTTGGGGATGGCAGCGAGGCTCTAGGTGGGGTGGCAGAAGGGCTAAGTGGGGATACAAAGCCTGTTTCTTTGGGGATTCTTTCTCTGATGGTATTGCTCCCATGTAGCATGCTGCTGGCTACAGGGGATTGTGAGTGTCTGTGAAGCTGGGATCCTGGAGCCCTGCTCAAAGCCCCCTTCCCAGAAACACTTTGCAGCATCACAGCCCCAGCATATTGGTTGCCTATTCCATCCCCCCTTCTGTATCACCCCTCATGAGCAGGCAGGAGAGAGGACACAGGACCCCTTCAAGGCTGGAGCTTACACTTGACTCGGAGCTGGGACGATGTCTGTGACTCTCCAACAGTGAAGGAGATGATGCCCGCGTCCTGGCGGGTGACATGCACCAGCACCAGGACGTGTGTCCTGCCGAAGCTCTTGAGCACGGTACGGGATGACTCCCGCAGCTGCAGCCCATCCCGGCTCCAGCAGCTGCCCTCTACCACATCCCGTGTCTCCACACAGAAAACTGCATTCTCCCCCTCCATCACATCCAGCTTCCGTGGCAGCCGCTTCGCAATCACCCCTATGGGAAGAGATATATGAGAGCCGGGGAGGAATTCTGGGGACCAGGATGGGCTCTTTGAGGTGGGAGAGGAGGAGGAGGAGGAGGAGGATGAGGAGGGGCAGCAGCAGGCACTGGCCAAATGGACTGAAGGCAAATGCAGGGGGCAGTGGGGACTCTGGCAAGGAGGGGAATAGGAAGGCAAAGCTGTGCTACCGGAGGCCTGACCCCACCTCGGACAGACACCTCGGCGATGCTGCGTCCTTTGTCCTTCATCTGGCAGAGGTAGATGCCATCGTCATCGATGCGGGCATCGCGGATGGTCAGGCGCCGCACCACCCCTTGCTCCTCCATCACATACTTGTGGCTGGGCTGCAGCTCCCTGTCCTCCAGGTACCAGGAGGTGGGGATGGTCTCCAATGGCACCTGGCACTCCAACACTGCATCCTCCCGCTCTGCTACCTCCACATCTGCCAGCTGCACCTGGAACCGCAGCCGGTGCTCTGCCACAGGAAGAGAAAAGAACTTAAGGCATGTGGGGTACAGCATCCACTGTCAGCCCCTCGGCCAAGGTGCTCCCAGCTCACAAAGAGCAGCAAACCCTTGTCCCTCCTTCGCTCTCTCCTTTGGCATGCATGAAACAGACACTGCCTTGACAAGCACATCTCCCAGAGCAGGGAGGACCAGGGCACAGCCTGGGGAGACACAAGGATGCCTCCAGTATCTCAGCAGGGAGTTCTGGAGGATGCAGGAGCATGCAAGCCAGCATGCTGCAGCAGGCATCTCAGTCGAGGGGAGCAGTGGGGTATAGGCAGGGGCTGCACCAGTTCCTGGGTAACCCCAGCCACGGGCTGTCCCCAGCTGGCTGGATGGCTCGGGGGGAATTGGGCAGCCGCCAGTGCAGACTGTTGGAGCTGTGCCCTGCAGGGCTGACTGCCAAAATCACTCAGCACTTCCAGGGGAATTTGTCACCGAGGCACTGTCCCTCTTCCCTGTTTGTGGCAGGACACCTGCAGTCATCCTGAGAAGCCACACCTCTGTTTGCAAGGAGAGAGACATGGAGCAGGACATAGCTCCTGGAGAAGCCCAGCATGCCCTGCTTCCGGCCCATAGCTCTGTCCTGAGGAGCCTGGGGTGACGCTGGCTGCACAGGGCAGGAAGGAACCCAGAGTTGCTGGGCTCCCGCACAGACACACCCCTGCCAGACAAACTTCCCTGAGCACTCCAGGGCCCAGCCCCCTCTGACATTCCTTGGACATGTCCCTACCTTTCACCTGGAGCTGCACTGCGCTGAGGGTCTGGCCAGCAGTGTTGGAAGCGGTGCACATGTACAGCCCCTGGTCCTGAGGTTTGCAGTACAGCACCTTGAGGATGAAGTAGCCCTCCCGGTCCTCATAGATGAGATGCCTGCGGCCAGGGGCGAGGGGTTCACCATCTTTCTGCCAGATGATCTCTGGCTTGGGCTTGCCAGTAACATAACAGCGAAACTTGGCGTGCTTCCCTGCGCTCACGGCAAATGCCTTGGCCCCTGGCACCCCGGCGGGCACTATGCCGTTGGGCACCCAGGTCTCCGGTGCCATGCGCCGTGCTGCTGCGTGCCGCCGCCACCGCTGCCGCTCCGCCAGTGCCTCGGGACCATCGGTGGGGGAGCCATTGGGGAGCCCCCCGGGCAGTGCCTGGGGCTCAACCAGGAGCACGGCAGCAGCCAGGGCCTCCTGGGAGCCGCTGCGTGCCCGGCAGACGTACACTCCCCCATCCTGGGGCCGGGCACTGAACAGCTTCAGGAAGTGCCAGTCCTCTGGTTTCTGCCCCACTGCAAAGTGGTTGCTCTCAAAGAGTTCAGAGAGCTTGTGCCCGTCCTTCTCCCACTCCAGCACAGGGCAGGGCTGCCCAGACACCCTACAGGTGAACATCACGTCCTCCCCCCGGCACACCCGCAGGGATGAGGGGGCAATGAGGAAGGCCGGTGCGACACTGCCTGAGCATCCCTCCTCCTCTCGCGGCTCCGCTGGCTCTACCCTGAGCATGGTGGCAGCATAAGTCTCGCCAATACTATTCTTGGCCCTGCAGACGTAGAGTCCACTGTCCTTGGGGGTCGCACAGGACACCAGCAGGCTGTACATGTCCCCTTTGGACTCCATATGGAAACGGCTCGAGGGCTCGATGGCATTCTTGTCCTTTTCCCAGAGGATGCTTGGCTGGGGATCACCCATGATCTGGCAACTCAGGACCGCATTGGTGCCACTTTGGACCGTGAAGGCACGTGGATAGGCCAGGAACCTGGGGGCTCCCCCGAACCCCTCCATCACCAGCTCCCCAGGGTCACGGCAGGCAGCTGGCTGGAGCAGCAGTGGGGACCATCAGCCTGGGGGGATGTACAGACAGACTAGAGTGGGGGCTCAGGCTTCATCAAAGAGATGGACCAGTGTGGAGCCCCCAGCCAGGAGGGACCCACACCTGGAGCAAAATCCCCAGCATGGACCCCCTGCTTCAGGAGCATCACCCTCATTCGAAGCAGCACAGCCCCACTGGATTTGCCCCCGAGTCACACAAATCATGCATTTCCCAGCCCAAGGCAATAGGAGAGGTGACAAAAGGTCACCTCTTTGCACACCGGGGGCTGAGACACTTGGAGCTTATCCCAGGGTTGCAGAGGGGACTCCAGTTCCAGAGGTGGGGGACCCCTGCCTACACAGGGAGCATGGGCAGCTGCTTGCTGGGTGCTGGGGCTGGGGGACAGTAGAGGCAAAAGAACTCCGCCCGCCCCTTCCCCACCCGCCGGGCATTCACATTCCTGCAGTATCGGGTGGTGGCAGAGCCGCATTCCTGCAGCATCTGGGCCGGCTCAGCGGGCAGGTGCTGACACGGGGCTGTCACGGGCGCGAGGGCCCGGCTGGACCCGGGCAGGGACTTCCTCCCAGACTTGGGTGGCCACGGGACCCCCTGTGCCACCCCAAAGTGGGGCTCTGGGGAAGGGGTCCCCCTTCCAGAGTTGTCCCACAGGCAGGATCCAGCCCTTGTGCACTCAAAACTACAGCTGGAAATCATCAGTCCTGGGGGAAAATTGAAAGCCGGACAGGTGGGTCCTGCTTTTGCAGGGCACTGCCTCCATCCTCGGCTTTCTGGGTAACTGTGCCCACCGTCAGGGGCAGGAGTGGGGCAAGGTGCTCTGTGCCTCCCCCCGGTGAGAGCACCCCACCCTCTGCCCGCACCATGGCTGGGGCAGGGTCGTCTCTGACTCAGGCAGGGGAAGGGGAAACAAAGGTACTTCTTGAATGATCCAGAGGGTAGGAGAAGGCTGGTCCCCAAGGAGCGACAGGGACTGCAGCCAGCTTCTCCTCCCAGAGCCCTACCCCCGGGACAGTGCACCCATTCACAGCCATCTCTCCATCCACACGGCCCTGACCTGAGGGCCACCCCACAGCAGCTCCTTTGGATACAAACCGATGGCTCTGACGGCTCGGCCACACCATTGCACCCTTCAACCCCTCCCTTCCCCAAGCACCCTGCCCCAGGCAGCCCCCCTGCCCAGTCCCCTGCCCCACTCAGGTACCTCGCTGTGCCACCTCTCCCCTGCGTCTCTCAGTGCCGGCACCCAGCTCCTGCTGCTTCCCCCAGCTCCCCTCCTGGGTGTCAGTGCGCAGGGACCAAATGTTACAAATGCCTGCAGCTGCTGTCCCCAAAAATACCCTCTGATGACACGCGGGGTTGATAAGAGTGAGCCTGCTCCATTCAGCGCCTCGCCGAGGCTGGGCTGGCCTACCTATGTATAGCAGCCTGGCAGGAGCCACCCCAGAGAGCTGCAGGGGTGCTGCAGGCCTGGCTGTGCCTCTGTGCTGGCTCAGCCAGCAGCAAGGGACAATGTGCCCTGTGCAGAACACGGCATGGGGTGCAGGGTGTGCTGTACACTGAGCAGGACACCAGACTGCAGTGAGACAGGACGTGTCACACGGGACATGCCACATGGGGGGGATGTGCTGCACTGGGTGCTGCATGAGATGCCAGGCTGTACTGGATGGGATGTGCAGGACACTGGGCTGCAGGAGCCACAGAGGGGATGCACAGGCTGCCCACCATCCACAGGCAGGCAGGGTTAGTGGATAGGGAACACCTGGCACTGTTCCCTCAGGCTGTGGTGAGAGGAAGGGCACTGAGTCTCCTACAGCTCATGCCTCTCCTGCAACTCCCACCCTGTGAGCCAGCCCGTGGCTAGACAGCCTGAACAGCACCCTAGGATCCTTCTCCCATACCTGCTGCAGGGTCTCCAGCTGGCTTGCTCTGTCTCATTTGTTCTTCTCCCGCTGAAGCTGGGCCAGCCCTCCGCAGCCCCAAGAAGAGCAGGGACCTTTTGCCATCCCTCCTGCTTCATGTCCCCAGGACCTTGCCAATCACCAGACTGTCATGGAGATGCTACAACCACCCTGCCCCTCAGCTTGCCCTTTCCAAGGCCTCATCCTCACATTTTGGCTGCCCTGGGGACTGCCACCTGCAAAGTGCCTCCCCTATGCCAGATCCTCACAGGCCTCTGATCCCCACCGGGTCCTTGCCCAGATTTCCCTGCTGTGCACAACTGCTGTCACTTCTCACTAGCTCCTCAGAAGCCCTAGACCTTCAACTCCTTTGCCGTGGGGGGTACCCAGCATCAGCAGCTGCAAAGCTCACCCAAGATACCCCCCCTCCATCCCTGCCAGCTTAGGTTCCTGGCACCACCGTGCCCAGAGCCCGGCCTCCCCAGCCCCACGCACCCACTGCTGCCGGCAGCATCCCCCACACACACCCCCCCTGCCCGGGCGCCGCCCCCCCCAGACCACACTGTCCTTGCAGTCCTCGCATTCCAGACGTCTCAGCGCTTTCACAGCTCAGAGATAATATTCACGGCGAGCAGACGTTTGCGTCAGTGTCAGATAGATCTCAATGCCACCCTGCCCCGGGGGGAGCGCCGCGGGCAGACGGGCTGGGCAGGCAGGCAGAAGCCCGCGGCAGAGCCCCCCGAGGCAGCAGCCTGCTGTGTGCCCCACGGTCATGCTGCTGCTGCTGCACCTGCTGCCTGCCATGCTGCCCACCGCCGCCCTGGCCAGCTGCACCGCGGCGGGTGCCGACCGCCAGCTCATCCTGGCCAAGGTGCGGGCTCGGGTGCTGGAACACCTGAGTCCCCCTCTGCTCCAGGAGGTGCCACAGATGGAAGCAAGGAGGGTGCACCGGAGAGACGTCCTTGAAAGCACCGAAGTGGAGCCAGAGGAGCTGGAGGACACCTCCCAGGTGATCTTATTCCCTGCCACAGGTGAGAACATACTGATGAAAGGATGAAACAGGGTGGGGGTTAGGAGCAATGCAGATGCTGAAGGATGGAGAGGCTGATGTGGTGGTCTGTGGGAGAAAGGGAAGAAAGTATGCCAGGCTGGGACATGGGCATGAGTGAGATTTGGTGGAGAGGCAGGAGATGGAAAGGTATGGCAGGCAAGTACAAGCAGAACAGTTCGGGACAGACAGCAGAGGGACAGGTAGCACAAGAGGGTGCTGAGAGGCTGGGAAACAGCTGGCCAGGCAGAATGCAGAGACATGGGGAGGGCTGAGGAGCTGGGTGGAAAAGGGTGGGATGCTAAGGAATGGGCAGGATACTGGAAGGTGGGTTGGGATACTGAGGGACAGAGCAGGATGCTGAAGCATGGGGCGGGATGACCAACTATAACAGCAGATGGGGCAGAATGCTGGGGGATGGGGATAGGATGTACATGCTGGGGGAAAGGGGGCAGGATGACCAACTCTGGGACAGGACTGGGAGATGGGCCAGGATGCTGGGGAGATGGTCAGGATGCAGAGGATGGGAGAAGGAGACAGGATGACTAGCTATGGGGCTGAATGCTATGGGGGCTGAATGCTGGGGGACAGGGCACGATATGGACTCTGGGAGAAAGGGGCAAGATAACCAGCTAGGGGCAGGATACTGGGGGACACGGGTGACAGTAATGGACCAGCCTAGGGCATAGCAGAGATCAGCTGTGGGGCACAGCACAGAAGCTGCTGCACAGCATATCAGCTGCCCTGCACCCTGCCACATCCTATGCCAGCAGCCAGGTGCCCTGCCAGCACTCCAGGGACCTCTGCAACATCCCACTTGCCACCTGGCATTGGGGATTCTCCCCAGGTTTGGGTGCACACCCTGATCATCTTTTCCCCCCACAGATGTTCCCTGTGAGCCCACACAGCCAGACAAGCTGCTGGAGGAAGAAGGGATTTTCACCTACCTCTTCCAGCCCTCGGCACACACCCTAAGCCGTGTGGTGACTTCTGCCCAGCTCTGGTTTTACACGGGCCCCTTGGCTGCCCCCAACCACTCCACCCCTGACGTGCTGACCCTGTCACCTCAGGGCCGGGTGCCGGTGACAGCCATGGTGGAGCAAACACCCGAGCACTGGACTGTGTTTCACTTGGCCCCGGTGCTGCTGCCCCAGCTCTGGCAGCCGCTCTTTGTGCTCCTGGTGCGCTGCCCTGGCTGCCCCTGCCTGGCCGAGGGGGACAAGATGCCCTTCCTGGTGGCCACCACCAGGGCCAAGGGCAGTGAGAGGGTTCGTCGCTCTGCCATGCCCTGGTCCCCAGCTGCCCTGAGCCTGCTGCAGCATCCATCCGAGGAGCTAGCTGCCCACACCAACTGCCGCCGGGCTTCCCTCAACATCTCCTTCGAGGAGCTGGGCTGGGACAAGTGGATCGTGCATCCCAGCAGCTTTGTTTTCCACTACTGCCACGGGAGCTGCGCCGCAGGCCACGGGCTGAGCCACCGGCTGGGCGTGCAGCTCTGCTGCGCTGCCCTGCCCGGCACCATGCGCTCCCTGCGTGTCCGCACCACCTCCGATGGTGGCTACTCCTTCAAGTACGAGACGGTGCCCAACATCCTGGCCGAGGACTGCACCTGTGTCTAGGGCATCCTGCAGCCCAGCCCCGGACTGTGATCCCACCCAGGAGGAGTTGCTTTCCCAGTGGAACCCTGGCCACTGGGATGGGGCAGTTTGGCTGTACCACCCTCCCTTGCACAAGCCAGATTTTTGGGCTGGCCCAGGTACCATCACACTGCCAGATTTGCCCTAGGGCCAGTCCCAGCTCAGAGGAAATCAGGCCATGGCGGGGCATAGATAGGCACAGCCTATGGCAAAGGCATCACTGCCCTGCCAAAGCCAGGCTGCTGTCTGCAACTGGATTAGCCCTCATCTCTCCCCACCTGCTTCCCTCCTGCAGTTCTGCGCCCCACCCCGACAAAGATTGGTGTCTTCCTCCTGCTTCTGAGTTCCACAGCTTCCCCTGTGCTCCAGGCAGGGCCAGGCTGCTGCAGCAGGATCAGGATGTGTCGGGGGAGCCCATGAACCTCACACTGGTGGCAGGGCTGGTAGCACACATGGCACCACAAGTGAGCCCTCTCCCAGCAGCACAGCTTCTTGGAAAGCTTAATGGGATGAGTGAAATAAACCTGTTCCTTTTACTAAAGCAGCCTGGAAACTCCAGCTTCTATCTAGATGTAGAAATGAAGGGATGGGCAAATACTGTGAGAGGCATCCAACTCTGATTTGGGGTACCAGAGAGGGGACTGGAGTATGCTGGCCAAAATGGGCATGGTGTGGCTGGGTTTGATCCTGCCCCAGGCAGGGGTGCGCAGAGCAGAGCAACATCCCTTCTGCTCTGGGCAACAGGTTGTGCAGCAACGGGAGGGCTGGGGAGACACGAGGGTGGTGGGAGGATGGGGAGGCAGAGGAAAAGCTCCTTGCCTGGCCCCTTGACAGTGATAGGGCCAAATAGGAACGTGGCCAGTGCAATTCCTCTCCAGCAGGATGATGACGGCTACCCCGGCCGCAGCCGCAGCCGCCTCCTCACGGCAGGAACAACTGAGTCACCCCGGGCAGCAGGGAGGTCCCAAGGCACACACGGCAGCACCAGCCCAGACGCACAGGATTCCCTTCCCACCTCTTCCTCCCAAATGAGCGGATGCAGCAGTTCAGTACAAAATGTCTTCAGCCTTTACTAATATAGATATTAAAAAAAAAAGAAAAACAGAGTGACAATCATTTCCGAGTAAAAAACAACGCTACAAAAGTCCCCATGTGACCCAGGCTGAGATGATGAGGAATGCTCCACTGGCTCCCGGCCGAGCCCAGCTCGGGGCACCACGTCCCCACACTGTGAGGCCAGGGTCTGGCTCCGTGCAGGGGGTCCCAGCCCTGCAGCCAGAGTGGGAGGAGACAAGTTTTGGTCCAAAGGCTGCCTGCCAGGACAGGGCGGAGGCAGTGGGAACGACAGCCCCTGACCTCTGCACAGACATTTCCAAGCAGGCCAGCCACGCAATTCACAACCCCATGCCAGGATGCTGCACGGCACAGCCCCCCAGGCTACAAAGTCACTTTCTGGCAGTGCAGTGCCACCAGGACCCCTCCCACCCCCTCCAAAAGTAATGCCAGCCCAGCACTCTGTCCCACAGCTTAGCCCGGCCAGCCAGACTCCCAGCCTGCCCCCTTAAGTCCCCCTCGCCTCAGGGGGCAGTACCAAAATCACCGGCACATACACAGCACCAGACAGTGCTGCCACGGGTGACAGAGGGCATGGGGGGCACAGGGAGGTGTGAAGACAACATGCTGGGGAAAACAGGTGTGGGAGGAGGAAAAGTGGGTGAAACAGGAGATGGGGGGGGCACAGGCCCAGAGTGGAGATTGGGATGGAGTATAAAAATGCCAGGGTGCACATGCTGATGAGTTTATAAAAACGTACAAAAATAAGATATTCCCTTTCTGAAAATTAAGGAATGAACCCCATGGCCCCTGTCCCCTCTGCTGCCCACCGGGACAGGCTGCCCAGACTGCCCTGCTGGGCAGGCGTGTGGCATCCTTTGCCCTGTGCTCCTATCCCACGGTGGTGGTGGCAGCCACTCCAGCAGACACCACTGTCGTCCCTGGCGACACTCACAGCCCTATGGGGAGCAAAAAGCAGGTTAGCACCCACCCCAGGGGGAATGGCATCCTCTCTCCAGGGGAGCCTCGGGGCAGCCCCCCATGCCTCCACCCAGCGAGCAGGATCCATCCCCTGTCCCAGCTCACCTGTGGTCCTGTCGCAGGCGGCAGTCCCCTTCTCATGGGCGAGGTTGAGGCGGTTCTGCTCGGCGGCGATGCCGTTGGCCTCGGGACTGCTGCTGCGGGCAGGGCTGGGGGGCCGTGGTGGGGGCTGCAGGTGGAAGGCCACCTCCAGGTGCTCCTGGGCCAGACGCAGGTGCTCACGCAGCCGGTCCAGCTCGTGCACTGGGGGAGCTCCAGCCAGCGCGAAGCGCCCCTGGGCCAGGCTCTCCCGGTAGTCCAGCTTGCTGTTGGTCAGTGGGGCTTGCGGCAGCTCCTTCTTCAGGGAGTGGTAGGTGGGGGGGGCGCTGGGGGCTTTCTTGGGGTACTGTGGTGCAGGACTGTTGCCAGTTGGGAGTGGGGGGCCATCGGCTTGGCTCAGGGCATCACGGATACGCCCCACACCAAGATGCAAGAGCTCGCAGAGGTTGAGGAAGAGGCAGAGCCCGCTGACGGCGTACATGATGAGGAGGAAGATGGTCTTCTCAGTGGGGCGGGAGACAAAGCAGTCGACAGTGTGTGGGCAGGGGCTGCGGCTGCACACGTAGGAGGGGCTCACCTCAAAGCGGTACAGCAGGTACTGCCCGAAGAGGAAAACCATCTCCAGCACGGAGCGGCACAGCAAGTGTAGCACATAGGCACGCATCAGCCCATCCTGCTTGATCCGGCGCCGGCCATCGTGCTTCTCTCCGCCCTCTGGGCTCTTCTCCTTCTCCACCTCGATCTCCTCAAAGATCATGGGGTCTTCTTCATTGTCATCTTCTGCCTCCTCGTAGTCTCGCCCGGCTCCCCGGCGCACCACAGGCATGCGCGCCCGCCGGGCTGCCGGCAGCCGGCGCCGCGAGGACTCGGGCATGCGAGCAATGCGGTGCATGGCAAAGCCCAGGTAGAGCACCGACGGCGTCGCCACCATGATGATCTGGAAGATCCAGAAGCGGACATGGGACAGGGGCGCGAAGGCGTCGTAGCAGACGTTCTCACAGCCCGGCTGCTGCGTGTTGCAGACGAACTTGCTCTGCTCATCGTAGTAGATGGACTCTCCCCCCACGGCCGTCAGCACGATGCGGAAGACAATGAGGACGGTCAGCCAGATCTTGCCCACGAAGGTCGAGTGGTTGTTGATCTCCTCCAGGAGCCGTGTCAGGAAACTCCAGCTCATCCTGACCAGGCAGTTGACTCAAATCCTGCAAGGAAGGGGCAGGCAAAGAGGCACTGAGTAATTCTGCATGCATCTCACCAGGACCCTCAAGTCTGCCAGCTGCTAGCCGAGCTCTGTCCTGCTCCTTCTTTCAGCACCAGTGTCCCTTTCCTTACCCACAGATCCATAAACACAGCCCTGCTCAGGAAGCTGCCTCCCCAGAACTTTATTCCCTGCTCAGCACCGCCTCCCTGTGCTCCTGTCTGCATCCTGCTCCCACCCTGCCGCCAGCCAGGTGGGTGGAGGGATGGGGAAAGGCTGGGACATCCTGGTTGCCTGCAGGGACACATCTAGGGGAAGAGTGAGCACAGTCACAACCAGAGCAAACATGCCAGCGTAGGGCAACACCAGCTGGGGACTGTGAGGGGACAAGCAGGAGCAGAACCACTTCCTTCTCCCTAGTGACACAGCACCCATTTATCACCTGGCACTGAACAGGTCCCTAACCAGCGTCACACCCTGTGAAAGCACTCACACCCTCCCACGGGGGTCCACAGGCCACTGGAGGAAGGCAACATATGACAGCTCCACTGGCCCACTGCAGCTGCCAGCCCTGAGCCCTGGCTGAAGGGGGCAGGTCCCCAGAGCAGCATCTCCCCCCATGTGCTAACCAGCCAGGTCCTCTTCACTCCACAAAGCTCTCCTCCGAGGGCAGGTAGAGATGCAGTATCACTCTCCCACCAAACCTCAGTGCTGTGCCCCCTCTCCTGCAGGATCCCAGCCCCCAAAGCTTGCAGTGGCCAGTGCTCACAGCACCCTGCAGCGCGATGGAAAGGGCTGATGGGGGGGGGATGGAACAGGGAACAGGACAGTGATAGCAAGGGGCAGTGTGGGGTAGCCAAGGAATTGCACAAAACCCTGGCAAAACAGCTGACACTAGAGATTGGGGAGGAAATTACAAGGACCATGTCACATCTCCTTGCCAAAGAAGACACAAGGCACCCACATCATCCACTGCCACCCCTGATTTCAGCAGCTTGTGCATGAGATGATGCAAGCCAGGGCAGCAGGTGGCAGGGATGGCCCAGGGTGAGCAGAAGGTGTGTGTCTGCACAGAGCCCCCAGCAGCCCCTGCCAGCCCCATCCCATCACCTCTGGCCAGGGCATGTCCCTGCAGATGATGATTGATGCTGCACTGATTCCACTACTGTCCAGAACAAGAGGATCTTTTACACTAAGCTCAGCCAGCCTCCTGACCAACCTCACCTAAGCAGAAGAGTCCCTCCAGCACAAGCATCTATGCTGGGGACATGCTCTTGCTGCAGGAGGTGGCACAGGCTGGCGGCACCAGGGACCCAAATTCAGCCCATCAGGGCCACCATCCTCCTGTGGTCATATACCCTGCAAGGTTTCACTGCTGCTCTGTGTCCCAGGTGGGAGCCCCTTTCCCCCATCACCTCCCTGGAAGGCGGGTGCTTTGTGTCTGCCTTTACCCTAGCCTCTAGCAGCACATCACCCCGGCACCAGGGTGAAGAACAAGGTGAGAGGACGAGGCAGGAGGACATTTCCAGGAACTAAAACCCAAGCTACGTCAAACCATGACAGGTACCAAGGCCAAGGAAAGCAAAAACATAGGGTGGCATTGCTGTGGTGGCTATGGAAGTGTGGCATGGGAATGGCTGGCCACGTGGGATGGCAGCAGTAGTGGGCATAGCCAGGGCAGAGCTACCTGCACCCTGTCTCCTAGCCAGGGCAGGTGTCCAGAGGCCGGCTTTCAAAGCAGCACAGCCATCCAGGGCCTCCCGGCCACGATGGGAATCAGGACTAGCACCACATACCTTGGCTGGGCCCTACGCTTACCCCTCAGTCCTACCCACCCCAGTGCCCCCGGGTGGGGCTCCCAGCCCCCTCTGCCCTGTCTGAGACCCCCAGTTTCCCCTGCCCAGGGCACACCAACAGGCATTCCCCCCTGGGGCTCACCGGCCCCTGCCCACCCGGGGACGCTGTCCCACTGACCCCTGCCACCCTGGGGACGAGCCCTCACCCCAGCCTTCTCAGGGTCCCCGGTCCCACCGATTTCAGCGCCCCGAGGGCCTCCAGCCCAGCTGCCCCCGCCTGTCCGAGACCCCCCAGCCCGCGATCCCACCCGCCCGCGGCCCCAGCCCACGCCTGGGGCTCCCGCCGCCCGGGCTACCGTCCCCTGCCCACCTGCCTGGCCCTGCCCCACCGCCCCGCTTCCTCCCGCAGCACCCCTGCCCCACTCACGGCACACCGGGACGAGCGGCTCCCGCTGGCAGGGCGGACAAAGCGGTGGGGCGGCGCGCTGCCGCCTCCCGCCGAACAAAGGGGCCCGGGGCCGCCCCGCCCCGCTCCCGCCCGCCCGCCCGCCCGCCGGTGCGCACCGACCGCCCCGCTCGCATCTCCGCCCCGCGGGTCCCGCTCCGCACCGGGCAGCGCCCGCGCCACGCGGCCGGAGCGGCGGCCCCGGCCCGCCCCGCTCCGCGCGTCCTGCGCCCGTCGGGCGGTGCCGCCCTCGGTCCTCCCCGCCCGCGGCTCGGGAGGCCGCGCTGGACTACGGGCAGGGGCCGGCGCCGGCCAAAACTCTCCCAGAAGCGACTCCCGCCCCAGCAGTTCTGTCTGCCCCCGCTGACCGGCTCTGTCTCCGCGCCCCCGCGCAGCCCTTGGCTCCCGGGAGGCCGCTCCCTCCCTCCCGCGGGCTTCCTGCTCGCCGTAGGGGGACGCTCCGAGCCGCGGGTCCGGCTCAGCCGGCGGGCTTTTCAGAGTGAGTCCGGCCACAGGGTTAGAGGAGGGACCCCCGGCTCCGGCCTAAGAGTCTTCTGCACAATAAGCTCCTGTTCCTTATAGCGTTCTTCCCCGCCCAGTGGAGAGCGAGGATGGAAGAGAGATCTGGTGGCACAGAGGAGAGGTGGCCCCACACATGGTGGGAACGCAGAACAAGACGTGCCTGTGTGGTGGTAATGTGCCTCAAGCCTTTTGAAGCCCGTGCTGCTTCTCGTGTCCCAGGCCAAATTCTTGCAGCAGGACCGGGCTGAGCATGAAGCACCTCGAGATGTGCCCGTAGAGTCACCTACTGCACCGCCAAGGCCAGCACAATGGCAGCAGTGGCTTTGAGTCACCACCCTGGAGACATGCCCTGTCCTTTCACCAAGGGACCCTGGCCACTCAGTTTCTGCACTGCTAAAATTGGCTCTGTGGGAATTTTGTTAGGGCTGTCACTGGGCCAACCACACCCTTGAAGTCCTGGGCCCGTTGTGTGGGGACGAGAAGGGATACTGAGCAGTCTTGCACAACCCGAATAGTCATGCCAAAGCTGGTGTCTGCACAAGCTCATGGAGCACTTCTTCTCCTTACTAAAACACCTGCTCATTCTGCTGAAGGTTTTCTATGAACTGCCACTTGATGCAGCACTGGGGCTGGCTGGGGCAGGGCTAAGGCCAGGAGGCTGGGGCAAGGAGAGTTATGGGGACTGTGGCCATCACATCCAGTGTGGAGTCTTGGTTATTCTGCAGCAGCCCTGCTGCTTCCCTAAATCAGCAAAGCCACCAAGGCATTGCATCAGCACCCACAGAGCCTGGACACAGGCTTATTGCTCTTAATGGGAAAGCAACTGGAACCCCCCAGAGCAGTGTTCTGTATCCTGACAGAGATGCAGGTGTGTGCACAACAGGTTGGGGAAAAGGGCCCTGCTTTGGGCTCTTGCTCACTCTTTCCTTCTCCCCAGCTCATGGGTGGGTCAGTCCCAGGTAACACATTAAGTTCTATGGAGGGAGAGCTGCAGCAAATGGGGAGGAATTTGACCAGGACAGGAAGAAATAGTTTCCATTGAATCCCATTCTCATGCATGCAACTGTGGCATTAATATTTCTGTAAGGGAAAAGTGTGTTCCAGATTCAGCACAGACACTCTGGTCACAATCTCCACCCCAGGCCAGGAGAAACAGGAAGAGGTAGATGCGAGGAGACAGCAAGCTGAGCATGGAAACTCAACCTTTTTTTTTTTGGAAGGATGTAGAGAAGTTTTCAGCTCCAGAAATGAAACCCAGAGCTGCAGGGAAGTGACACCTGCAGTGCAGCATGGAGAGGTGGGAACAGGGCAGTGGGCTGCCAGCATGAGGACAGCATTCCAGCATGCTGGGGAGGTCAAGCAGCACACATTCGACCTCCTGCTCTTGCCTGGCAGTTGAAGTGACTTGTGGCTCTCCCCACAGTAACCACTTGTTTTCTAGTGTTTCCAGCCTGGAAAGCTTGCCTCCAGCCTGGCTTCATCGCCAGGCAGCTGAGCAGTTTGCCAGGGGTAAGGGACCTATGTGACCCCTTGACTCTAGTGCTCAGCACATTAAGAACAAGCCCCTATTTCACCAGCCTCACGTTAAACCGGGTGTGTGACCTCCAAGGCACTGCAAAATGAAGCCCTTGTGCCCAGAAGAAGGTGCTTGTTGCGCTGGGGTCAGGCACCACTGCTGCAGCATTTTTGCACAGCTCAGCCCATGCCTGGGCTGCAGGGTGGGGATGGCCTTGAAAGGCCAGGCCTGGGGCAGGTGTCACACAGCCCACGAACAGGCATTACTGTGCTTGTCAGCATCCGACCATTGGCGTCAGAGCCCTCCAGCTTCCCCTGTGGTGTTGCCCTGGGTGCTCCTGCACTCTACCCTTTTCTTAAGCTTGCATAATCCAAATGCCTGCAGAGACATCATTCTTTCAGCTTGGGGCAGAGGGAAAAGCCACGTCATCCGGGAAAGGAAGACAGGGGACAAAGGGTGTTGCCCACCCTCATCCCTTTCCACATCAGCTGAGGCTGACAGAGCATAGTGGGCAGGAAGGATGTACAGACCAGCAGTCTTGTGGGGTCTGGTCAAAGACCAGCTTTGCAGAGGAAACAGGGGCACTGTCACCAACCGCAAGAACCAGGATCAGCCCCAAACCACTGAGTCTGTGGGGCAGAGCCATGGAAGAGCAGCTGCACAGCCCAGCAAGAGCAAGGGGAGCTGGCAAAAGAGGAGATAGTGTCTGAGAGGGAGTGTAAGCAGAAGAACATCCACTTCTTGGACAAGTGCTGCAGCTCGGGATGGACATTGGCAAGACCTTGTGCAAGCACTCCTTCCTCCCTGTTCAGGCACAGTGCTGCAAGAGAGGCACCCTCTGAGGTGCCAGTGCCAGCCCCAGCCTTGGCCACCAGACACAGGGTGCAGGGAGGGCGCAGAGCCCAGTCTGGCTCTTGATAGCAGCCTCAGTTTCTGTTCTGATCAATACAGCAGGATGGGCTGGGCCCTGCTGTGACTGCCTCTGCTTTTGGGGACAGAGGCAGTAGGGCAGATGGTGGGTCTAGGCACCCTGGGTGTGTTTGCTGTGGGTGACATGGACAATGCCTGGCTGGTGCTTGGCAGCAGGCTGAGGAAGCCAGCTCCACCCTCTACAAGCAGGGCTGAGCAGGCAGCACTGGAAGTAGGTAGCACTGCAGGTAGGCAGCATGTATCCCTAGCAGCAAACGTGCTCTTCCCAGATTAAACAACTTGTCTGGCACTGGGACAGGGAGCAGACAATTCTATTAGGGATTGTTTGTCCTAATACAGGACAGCTCCATAACTAGCTTAATACCCTTCTTCTGGTAACGGGCAGGGGCACACTCCATTGCAGCAGCACAAAGGACAATGACCATGCCCTCCATCAGAGGCTGAGCAAAGGCTGAAATGGCTTTAAAATAGTTTCCTTCCCTTTTATCCCCCCACTTGATTATGCAGCACATTTGGGACACAGCCCCTGCTCTCCTCTCTCATGCTACGGTGTCCTTCACAGTTCCTGGGTGCTTCTGGTGACTTCTGTCAGGACCACGCACAGCATTGAGCCCAGCCTGGTTGGCCGCTCTTCCCCTGCCTGCCAAACTGTAGGGCAGCCCACAGGGAAGGGCTTTACACAGGCCCCAGACACTGCTCTGTGTGCTGGGTAAGGATCACTGGCACCTTGGAGGAAGCTGGCCAGACAGGTCCATGACCCATGAGGAACATGTGCCCTTTGCTGCTACATCTCAAGTCCCCTGGAGATGAGGCCAGCAGGGATATTCTGCTAGAAGTAAATGACCAGTCACTCCAGTCACCAGGCTTCGCTAGTTCGGCATAGTGCAAGGGGACTGACAGTTAACCCACAAGCTATGTATGCTCAAGGCACTACTGCTTCAGAGGGCAGAGAGATGCAGCAAGAAGCACTGAAATAGCCAAACCCATGACTGAAGGCATCATTTTTATTGATAATAGCAGAGTGAAGCAGGGCTAGTATGTGCCCGTGGAGCTGTGGTGGTAGCTTCAGGCTCGTGGCAATGGCCTGCCTGAGCCCACAGCTGCCTGCAGCCTGTCTCTAGAGCCCTATGGCCACCCCAGCCTGGGAATCCTTTCAGCTACATGCATCTTGACAAGAGACTGCTACCAGCAAGCACAGGCTGGGAAACAGAGGTTCAGACCAGACTTGCTCTGTGCTAGCAGCTGAGTGCTGGAGCCCAGTGCACCCAGCAAAGGAGAAGAAGGAGCAAAATCCAGATCATTTAAGAGCACAGCTGGGGGATGGCATAATCAAAACTGAGACAGGCAGAAGATATCTGCAGCTGGTTCAAGACATATTCCACCTTTCTGCAAACCCCATCTGTCCTATACAGCCCCAGTTCCCACACAGCCATCAGTGGGATGCCTGCAGTGCTGGATGGTGGAATGTGTTAGGGGAGCCCTTGCATACACACAGCTGATGCAAGGAGACCAGTTAATGTAATCACTGCACCAGGTGCAGGAGACCCTACAGCAAAGCATTTGTGATCATGGAGTAACCAAAAAGGGGTTAATCTGTACTAACCAGGAGAAAAATGCTAAGCAAAAACAAAGCAAGTGTTTAATGAAGAGACAGGAGGCAGGTTGCAGCAGTGCATGTGAGCTTTCCTGTCAGTGCAGCAGCAAAAGGAATGCAGAAAAGCAGGGTGCTGTTAATGGGACCGAAAGGCTGGTGCTGAGCTGGGAGCACAGACCACAACAGACATGGCAAAGAAGAGAAGTAAATGAGTAGTCACCTCTGAAATAAAAACCAGGAAGAGCTTGAGAAGAGCTGTGGACAGGCACACAACCAAAACTTTTGGTTCTGGCAAGCCACATTTTGTCAGGCCCCTCAACACATACCCAGATACTGGAGTAGCAAAGGTGCAGCTTGGCTAGGACCAGAAAAACAAGTTCCAGGGATGAGTTTTCTCAGGGAATCAGCTTGAGCAGAAGAGACATCAATGAGCTGGTCCAGTAACTCCAAATTTGACTCTTGCCCTTTGTGAAAAACGCAACTATAGAAGGTGAAGGCAGAACTTACACAAGCTCCTTAAATGGCAAGATGAATACATAAAACCCTACTGGTGTTTACTGGCTCAGCTCTCACAGAGTCCTTCCCCCAGACAAAGCTGGGGACTGAGCTCACTCCCACTTAAGATCTGAGATCCCCAAAGGACCAGAGAGCAGCAGCCATATGCCGATTGAGGAAGAGGGGAAAAAGTGGGATGAATTGTGACATCTGCCTCCAGACAGTACAGATCTTATCAAGTCTGTAGATGGCTAGATAAAAATATTGGCCACTGTGGGCCTTCAGCAACTCAACTGCCCCCGGAAGTGACAGAAGAACGTCCAATAGTACAGTGACCCCAAGAAAGAGTGGCCTTCAGACCCAGGATGGAAACTGAACTTCCTGCTCTCCTAAGGCTATAAGAATGGCATAGATGGGTTTGAGCAGGAAGAGAAACTTTATTGCATCTTTTCATGGAAGCAGAGGAGCCAAGTCCCTGCTGTTTTCTCGATAACAGAAACTGAAGCCACTGACACCAGCTTTGGGCATGTAGAAAGTTTAAATGTCATAGAGACTACTGTGAATAGTCTCTCTGCCATATTCAATATATGAAGAAAAGAGGCATCAGATCACTGAATGTCAAATGCACGTCTTTATAAAAATGAAGATCACATTGACATAAAATGCAGGTTTGTCACTAAGGACTGAACAGTCAGAAAGCGTGCCCTGAAGCTGCGGACTGAACATTCATAGGAAAACAGAGATGCTGTTCTGGGAAAGGCTACCATCAGTAAAGGTCCCTACTTAGGGTATCAGATCCCACCTATCAGCACCTAATGTAACAGGTCCATTTCTGCCCACCCCCACAGGGAGCTTCAACTGCATGAAAACATCACACACAGTTCTGCCTTTGCTCTTCACGGGGCAAGGGCAGAGACTATGACATTAGCAAAGCCCTGGCCAGGCAGCAGCAGTTTTTGAGCCGCATTTAACTCTGTAGGAGAAGTTGAGACAAGCTAAAGCTCTGTTTGGGGAAGAACCAAGAGGCAGGCATTCCCATCTCCACAGCCACACCAACAGCTTCGGAGACAGGCAAGCCTCTGAGGCCTGTGCACCCACTAAGCAGCTGGGGCTGAAAGGCCACAGGATGCCTACCTGAGATCAACAGTCAGAGGAGAACACCACAACCTGTACCTGGTGACAGTCTAATCCTGTTTAAAATTGTTCTTTTGTTGCTCCTTGGAAGAGAGGAAAATGGAGAAGATTAGCCTAGCATCCCTTTCACACCTGAACAGGACAGGGAGAATGGCCTGAATCCAGTGAGATTAGGGAACTCTTGAGGCAGCAGCAAAGCTAGTATGGAAGCCCTTAGAAAGACATTATAGCACTGCAAAAGAACGAAACGAGGAAAACATGTCAATTCAATAAATATAAGCTTTTATTACAATAGAAAATAGTAAAACTCATGTTAAAATAGACTCTTGCTTTTAGACTTCTCAGAAAAAGCCTAAGCCTTGCTTATACTTGTTGGTGCCCACCATGGTCCTGACCCCTAAGCAACGAGCAACACATTTCTGTGCTGAGAACCTCAAGGCTCCTTCCTCCCAGTGACAGTGAAAGACTACAGCAGCAGACTGAGCCATGCCCCATCAGGCAGAGAGGCAAGGGCTCTCTGTGGGGTTGTGTACAACATACTTCATCCCCTTGTGCAATCAGGCTCCAGTTTGAAGCAGGTAGCTTTAGGGAAACCATGGACAAGAAGGAGGGAGAGGAAAAAAAAATCATCAGCATATAATGATAGCTGTCCCGAAACAGCTAGGAAGGCAGCAAATGCATCTGTCAGAAATGGCACCTGACTGCCTTTGGGTAGCTTACACACTATTACAAGGAACACTCTCCACCTTCTCCTTGGGTGGCCAGCCCAGTGCAAATAACTGACTGTGCAGTCTGAACCATTATGTGCTCCCCTCTTACTCACCAGAAGGGGCCAGGGGCAAGAGTAGAGTGGAAAGCAGAGGCCACAGGACAGCAAGGTCAAATGGGAGTGGGAGACTCTTGTGCACCACTGCTGGCACAGCAGCACTTGACTGCACGTCCTGCCTGCTCCAGCCACCCTGCAGGCTCACTCCAGTGCCTCATACACAGCCTTCTGGAGCTCGATTGAGAACATCTCCTCCCAGGGCCCACGGATCCACTCCACCAGCTCCACCAGGAGCTCAGGGCACTCTGTGCGGATGTGCCAAGTGCTCTCTAGCTTCAGTACCTGGCAGGGAGGAAAGGCAGGCAGGTGAATGAGCAGACTGGCCTGACGGGCACCAATCAGCCCTGAGCCACCATCCCCCAGCACAGCTGCCAGCTCCTCCTAATTCCTCTGTGACCTCCTCGTCCCTCTCTGCTGCCAGCAGTCGAGTGTCCCTTGCACGACTTTGCACTGTGCTACCCTGGCTCTGTGGTACAAGGCCCTAGGTTATGATGGGAGATGACAGCCCCAGGACACTCTTGCAGGATCTGAGCACAGTCAGCCCCCAGCACCCTGACCCCATGAGCACCTCCCACTTACCTCATCGTAAAGCATCAGCTTGATGTCACAAGGACAGAGGCGATAGGTTATGATATTGCTAATACTGGTGATTGGCTGCTTCTCCTTCAACTGGATGTTGCTCCTAGGAGGCATTTCTGCCTCATGGTCTTCATCCAAGGAGGGCTGCACCTGCCACTGGTGATTCTCTTCCAGCAGAAATAGCATGCTTCGGGTACTCAGCAGGGTCACAGGAAAAGCAGATGCCCCTAAAAGGATATGAGGGAATAAGAAATGCTTTGCTGAGAGCCTGAGTCACCACAGAACCAGCTTTGCTTTCCATTCCTCCCCTAGGGAAATCCTTTACAGCAGCAGTAACTTGCTGAATGACTTTAGCCAGTTTCCTGACTGAAGAGGGGATCAGAGTACTTAAATGTGGCTGGGCTTGACCAGCTTATCCAAGCTTGTTGCAGGACCATGTACATGAAAGACCACTGCCCGGCAAGGCTTGTTCAGCCCATGCCCTCAAGTGAGGCAGGAAGAGTCACCTGAGTCCTTTGACCTCTTAAACAACATTTTACTACTCCTTAGTTAAAATTTGACAGCTGCAGCTCATAGCCTGCCTTTTTTGGCCTGAATTTCTCTGGCTGCAGATATCTCATGGGTGGAACAGAGAGCACAAACATAAAGTTTAATACCAAGCTGGGATGTGTCATAAATATGACAGGAAGTAAAGTAGTTTTGATAAACTTTAGGCAACTTAAATATAATCCAGCTATTTCAGTGGATGCAAATTAAAAGCACTACAACTTGTGAATAAGTTAGATGCACAGTAATAGGAAACCATTAGCAAAACTGGCTGAGGTCACAGGGGATCACAAGCTGATGCAGCAGTATGTTGCTTTTCTCATCACATCTCACTCTTGGGAATTAGTAGGACTATCAGAAAGGGGATGTTTAATTAATCCTGTTTACTTGGTAATGAGATCTCAGCTGGAACTGTGTCCAGTTTTGGGCACTGTTCTCTAAAAGAGGAGAAAACTGTAGAGTAAGAAAAACGCACTGTAAGTTCTCCCTCTCTCATACTATTTGTTCAGCTTGAGGATAGCAATAAACCTACTTCCCACAGATTCCTTCTGATCCTCACACTCCCATGCCTCCCCAATAGTCAATGGTGACCAGGGGTGCAAAAGCTTAGCAGATTGGTCAGAATGTGATTATGAGCTAGGTTGCTTTTTTTCAGTGTCCCAAGCTATGACAACGCTGGAATTGTTCACTGAAGACTCAAACCACAAGTTTAACACATCTGTCCCTCAGCAAGGCCTGGAACAAAACTTGAAGGGCTCCAGCAGGCTCCTCCTGTACTATCATCTCAGGTTCTGGACACCTACTTCTGTTTTCCCAAATGAAGAAGCCTTTCAGCAACTCACACAAACCATCTGTTTTTATGACTCCTCATCTTTCCCTCAGATCAGGGCAATGATCCAGCCCTCAGATAATCTCTAGCTTCTCAAGCTGTCACCGAAACTGATGTGCAAGACCAGCTGCTCCCTAGAGCTTAGACTTCCATGTAGAAAAGGACTGGGAGATTTGCTGGATAAACAGAAGTATGCTGCTATTCTACACAACCAAACACTAGAAAAGAGCCCTCACCCATGCCCCCACGCCATTTCTCTGCTGGAAAAAAGGCACAGCTCTTTTCCCCAAGACTGTGCACTAAAATCACAAGCATGTAAGCAGACAGCACAATGTGGCTACTGAGATCTCCTGTACCTTGGATCAGGTATGCCAGCAGGTAGAAGAAACCAGTGTCATCTGCAGCTGCAGAATCTGTGGTCTTGGAGTCCAGCAGAGGCCTGGAGGAGATACAACAGTGGGCTGATAAGGAAGCACTCTGTTTCCAGTCTAGGTTTGCTGTGAACTAGCTACTGTTCCCAGTCCTCCTGGGGAAGGGAAGGACCCATATCTCCCAGATAATGCAAAGTCCTCCTTCTCCTGGTCCTCTGACTACCACCTTGCCAGCCAGGAGCCAAATGTTTCTTGCAAGTAAGAAGGCTGCCCTATGCATCCCACTTTTACTCCCTCCACTATACCCTGGCTCCTCCAGAAGAGCTCAAGTTGCCCTGTCTGGCTCAGCCCATGACACTCTTTTGCCTGCTCACCCTCTGTGCAGCAGGCACTTGAGACAGCTGCCCTAAACCACAAACATAGGCCTGGCTGCAACTCCAGTAGTGCCTCCTTCTGTGCTACCCTGATTCCAGCACCATGCTTCCCAGGGTCTGCTGGACAAGCAGCTATCCCTTTCTACCTGAAATCCAAACATCTCACAGGCTCTTACCATAGCCAATGCTGGGGATTCATTTCCACAGTGGGGATTTCCTTCACCTTACTCCTGTGCTTAGCAGGCAGTTCTTGCATGAGATCTAAAGAGGGGCAGAAGGCAGGTGTCTTTTTATTGCAAACCCAAGGGCAGTACATAACAGTTCAGGACACTTCTCTACTGTTCAGAGAGGTGTTGCAAGTTATGATTGCAGTGAAATTCTCTCCCAGCTCTTTTTCTGACCTGTCAAGATGTTTATTTTCAATATCTATCCAACAACAGCTGTCCTGATAGTGCCCCAAGAACAAACCTTTCAAATCCTCTCTCCCACACCCCTACAGCTCTACTCTTACCTGTCAGGGTCTGCAGGAACTGGTCACAGCAGCTTTGGTTCCGGATCAGCAGATTGTAGGAAGTTTTTGGGTTCTCAAACTCCATTCGTAAGGTCTGGTGGCAGAGTCCCACTTCCAGATGAGAAATATCAGACAGGTAGTGAGAGTCATTCTTCTTCAGCCAGTCTGCAGGTTGTCCCCTAAACACAGAGCACAGCACTCAGCTGCAGCAGGCTGCCCCATCTCCTCTCCCACTGCAGCAGGGGGTTTGCCAGAAGAGCCTGTGCATGTCACCACCCCTCCAGGGTAAGGGCAGCAAGGCTAGCACAGGCTGGCCAGCACTCACAGACTTGCTGCAGGGTCCTCACCTGATAGCTCCAGTGACTTCCAGCACATAAATCTTGAGGTCAGAAGCAACCAGGATTGAGAGGAACTCTCCTGGCCGGCCAAACTTCACCATGACCACCTAGAGCACACAGAGGATGGGTCACAGCTTTGGCCTGCCCCTTGACAGCTCATCCACAGGAAAGCCAGACTCAAAGACACTTCAGCCCCCTTCACACGCCAGTCTCTGAGACGCCACCTCAGTGCAGAACTCACAGGGTGACAAGAGGGACAGCAGAAGAGTTGTAGGAGTGGTGATGTGGGAGCTCACCTTGAGGAAGCACTGGAACTCCTCAGCATTCTCTTCAAAAACTTCCATGTCCAGGTACAGCTTCAGGCGATGATCCACTGAGCGGAAGTCCCTGGTGTTCAGGACGCTGTTTACAGCTGAGGAGAGCAAAGGGCAGCAATGACACTGTCCCCTGACCAGGGGCTGCCCGAGCATGCAGACAGGCACCAGGGCAGCAGTGCCACCCTCTCTGCACACCTGCTTCCATCAAGTCTCTCCTCAAGACAAAGGGCCAAACCTGTGGGCTTTACAGGCCACAGGTCGCCATGTGAGGATAAAAGAGGAATTCATTGCTCCAACACTTGTTTTCTTTTTTTTTCAGATATACAAAGCTTTGGTCTAAGCCAGATTCAAACTGTTCTTGGCTGTTTAGTCCCAGAAGGACACTGCTTTGCTGCTGGATTTGGCAGGAGGACAATTCTTTATCACAAAGCCAGAAAGATATTTCTTATTTCAGCTGGTGTCAGCTCAGGTCAACTTTTAAACTGGCTTTGATCATGGCAAGGTTAAAGGGGCCTGAGGAAGACACCAATAAAACTGCTAAAGAGTATAATTAGGTTTGTCATGAAATTGTATAACCAAAAAATTTATACAACAGCCATAGTACTGCCCAAGAGTTCACACTTCCCAGCTGAGCCTGCTCTGAACCAGAAATGCTACACTAATCAACCACTCCTCACCAGGAACTTTCCATAGGCTCAGTTTCAAATTGAGACCTTGCAATTTGACCCCAGAAAAGAGACTGCTTTATTCTCATACTTAACTGTACAAGACTGAACATAGCAACCTTAAAACTGTGATTCTACACTGACTCTCCTCTTCTGAGGCACAGCAGTCTTGAAGGACTGGGGGAGACCTCTATAGATGAAGAAAACAACAGGTCGTAAATCAGAACTACACCCAGCTGCAGTAGAGTCACTTGCTGGGCTAGACCAGATAACCTCCACAGCTCCTTTCCAACTTGTTATTCTGTAAATCACAAGCTGATACCCAGGCAAAGGCAGTCTGCTTCGTCAGAAATCCAAAGCCCTTCAGAAAAATAATTTGTGGGCCTCCTGTCTTGCATGACAGTTCTCACACAGCCAGCATGCAGTCTGTTGGACAGGTTTCATCATCTGAAGCTCACAAAAAAAGTGAAGAAAGCACAAGCAACTGTAGATCCACAAACCAGAGCCTCCTTCTAGCACACCAGCCTCACACTGCACTTAAGCCAAAGAATAAATAGAAGGAATTGTGCATACTATTCTCCAAAGGTAATGCTCCAGCTGGCAGTTCATGGATGCCACAGGAACACAGTGTGTCCATAACTGAGCAATGCAGCTTACAGAGCAAGACCCTATTACTCAGAGTCTAAGCAATAATAGGTGTTAGGAGCTGTCTCACTTTTCCTACCTTCAGGCATAAGGATTTAACAGAGAGGGGAATAAAAATCTCTGCTCATAAGAACCATATGTTTATGTCTGCTCATACTTGATGTCCCCCTTCCCCATTAACCAGGAGAAGTGTACCCTGCAAGCACCAGTGATAAAACCAGCAACAAGCTGTCAACACCCCTAAATCCTGCACAGCTTCCTCATACTCACAAGGACTGAGAGTCCATGTTTCCTCGGACTCCGAGTTCACAGAGAGCGGGGAAGGCGTGGGGCCCCGGGAAAGGCTGTAGCGGCAGCTTCCCGCCAGGCTGCCCCCACTGCTGTCTGGGTGGCTGAGGGACAAGGACTGGCTCTTCACACCTGGCTCCTTCCCAGAGCCACCCTCTGATCCATGGCAGGTGGGATGAAGAGTGCTGCCAGGCTCAGGCTCTGTGCTAAGCTCTGGGCTCCTGGCGCTGTTGCTGGTGTCTATCTCCGAGCTGTCCTCCCCACCAATGTAGAACTTCCCGCTCTCAGTGGCCAGGACAGACGTTTCCTCTGGGCCCTCCTGCTGGCTGCCTCCCTCCAGCACAGAGTCTGACAGGTCCTCACTCGTGCTGTCGGCACCAGGCGCCAGAGGTGTGCTGGAGCACTCCTCTGAAGGCAGAATGACCACATGGTCACTGGAACAACTGGGACAGGCTATGGGTTTACCAGCTGCTGCAGGACCTGTGAAAGATTTTGTCAGGTATAAAGAAAGGCCAGAACAGCTCTCCCCAGCAAGATTTTACTTCCCCCCACCTCCTCTGCAAACCACGAACCCTCCCTTTTTAAAGTAGAGAATAGTTACAGTCTGACTTGAGCAGCTTGTTGAGCAACTTGTTCAGAAGCATATCCTACATACCTCCCCTCACAAATCAACCAGAAATTCTGGATCAGTGCCACATGAAATAGTTCTGCTCAGATTTAGGGTGGCCGAGTGTGTGCTGTGGTTGCAACTGAAACTTTACCAGGGCTTTGTGTTATGATTTTCTGCAAGTGCTCACATAACCTCAGAAGCCCAAGCTCATGACCAGTCAATCCAATCTTCCTTAGCCACTTCCATCCCCAGCATGCTGTGTCCTTTCCCCAGCTGTCCTCATCCCTTCTGACACTGATTCCTGTTGCTCCCTTCACCCACACCAGAATAGACTCCCAGCTGGATCATGCCATTACTCTGGCAGGGAGAATAAAGTATCCTGGGGTGGAGAAAAGTGCTGCAGCCAGGACAGCACTTCTATGTTCACTGCAGTATTTCAATCCCAGGATACTTTGTCAAAATAGCATCTTCTCAGCCATGGCACTCCCTACTTCCAATATAAACTGAGCTTTGAAAAACACAGCAATCACAAGATGCCTACACAGGACTAGCCACATCTCAGCTGAAATGCCACATCTAGTTTTAAACAGGCAAAGAAAAGTGTGGACAAATGGGAAAAAGTACAAAGACTAGCAAGAAACTGAATGTCTGAGATATGACTGACAAGTAAATTATCTAGGAGAATTGAGCTTATTTAGTCTAGAGGACAGAAACCAGGAAAAGTTGCCATAGAAGAACAATGGCCCTCAAGTACAAAGAAAGAAATAAATTGCTCTCCTGAAGTGGCAGCAAGAGTGGGCTTAACATCACAGACAGGGAGACTTAGATTAGGGTTCTGGCTGTTTTTATGATGTCTAACAGCTAAAGTTTTACCTGAAATACTGATGCAGATTCCCTGGAAGCTTTCATTAGCAAAAGCACTTTAGAACAAATAAAGTCTCTGTGGCAGAACTGACTACATGACCTTTAAGTCCTCTCTCAGACTTCAGTTACCAGCACCCTTGTGCTCCCCCAGGCCACCCAGCACAGGAGTGCTGTTTGCTTAACCTTAAACCAGTGGTTTATTCCTGCTAGGAAACAAGGCAGGCTTTTCCCAGTCCAAGTAGGCCAAGTGAGAGTTCATCCCACAATAGGTTTTAAATTCCATTACAGACAACACATCTCCTATACATTCCATGCTCTGAACCACAGCTGCCATCCTGGAAGTCTGCCTGGGCATTAATTAGCAAACATCCTTCTTCTGGGCACTACAGCCTACCTTGATCTGGGGCAACTAAAGTCTCCAGGATTTTGGTGTCTCCAAGCTCTGAAGAATATGAACCTTGATGCCAGGGGGGCAGGGACTGTGAAAACTCCTGCTTGCATTTCAGGCACTGGAGCTTCATGGATCCCTTCTCTTGGTCCTGATTTCGCTGGTTCTCCTCAACAGCTGGAGACAACACTTCAAGGATACACTATAAATAGCAGCACAGGGAAAAGGATGTAATCACGTAGCTATGATTGTCCTAATAAAATCAAGTTTCTGACACCAGCAAGTCTTTTCACATGCCTCACTATAGCATTTCAGAGTGTAAGGTGTGCAAGAATATTTCCCAGCTGTGCAAGACTTGCCAAGGGCATGGAGCTTCACTGCAGAAGACCAAGACAATCTGTTTTTGCAGGTCTGTGCCTAATAGCTACATACAGACAGGCTCCCTCTGGAGCTCTGATCTCAAAGGCCCTAACTATTTGTGTCTTGTCTCTAACAACTTGTTCAAATGTACTTAAATGGTATCTTGAGAGAAATTATTGAATGAGAGACCAGAGTCCCTACGGCAGCTGTATGGACATACACTGACATTCACTGTCCAGAGGACCAAGCACAGGCCAGCACATCACTCAGCACCCACAAAATATTACATTGCATATGCACAAGTAATGATCACTAGCCTGACTACAAACTTTTCATCCCAAGAGGGAGAAAACTGCAAGACTCTCTCCTTGAGAGCAATGTTTATGCTAGAGGAGCTCCATTGCCCATGGCCATGCTCACAGGGCCCTCCACAGGTCCCTGTGCAGAAGAAGAAATCCCTACAAGCCAGACTCGGGCAGCAGGTGCTCACGTGCTCTGAGAACAGCAGCCCTATGCTGGCTGGAAGAATTCAGTGCCTTGCAGTAACACTGCCCCCTCCCCAAGGCCCCCTACCTGCAGACACTGCTCCGGGCAGTCGTCAAGCACCACGTATCTGCGCTTCTGCCGGTCCTTGCGGATGTAGCTGAAGTGCAACGTGAGGACAGGGAAAACTCGCTCCAGGTCCTGCAAGAGACAGAAAAAACACCCTTTCTGGGATGAGGGAGAAGCTTTCACAGACTACATTTGCTTGCAAAAGGCTGAAACATGGCCATACAAGCACTTAATTTAGTACGTCCTAAGCATCCCTCCACAGCTGATAGCATTTGGGAGTCTGGTAAAATGGGCAGAAATGAATAAACAAATACAAAGCTAGTAAGTGCTGACAAGACTTGCATTGAGTGCTTGAAAAATTGCATGAGCGCTTTAAACTTACAACAGTAACTCTCAAGGCCTAGAACAAAGCATTTCAAACAAAACACCTTTTTCATAAAGGTAGTTCAGAAGAATATCAAACCACAAACATTCAAAAAGGCACAAGGGCAGGGTTTAAAAATGAGTTGGAGCTTTTAGAGAAAACGGAATTAGAGAAACCTGTGAATATGTCTGTATACAGACAATGTTAAAATCTTACCACATGGAAAAAGGGATTTCCAGACTCCCTTTCTAAAGAACCACAAAAGCCAAATAGGACTGGTAATGCTAAAGTGTGCACCTAGAGCAGATGGCAAACTGCCCACTGAGCTGCCAGACTAGACTCTGTGCTGCTCTAGAAACAGTGCAATCCACAAAGGGTCCTCCAAGACCAGGGTGGTGAGGAATGGATGGGAAGGAGATCTCCATTTAATTTAAGCTCTTCTTGAGAAGTTTCTCATTCCTCCACACCAGAACAACTCCAGCCATTGTCTTTAAATTCCAGCTCTGGAACAGATTTGATGCTGGCTTCTGCTGCATTATTGCAGGTAGTCTAAGCAATACAGATGCCGTTAGACACACATGCATTGGGTTGAAGGGATGCTTAATCAGGCTTTGCAGGAGGTAGGAAAAGACCTGCAGGATTCTCAACAGGAGCCCAAATCCAGAATGCTGCCATACACAGGGAGTAAGATGACAAAACTCAGAGAAGTGTAACTCACCATCCTCTTCCAGGTCAACTCAGAGGTCTCTACATTCTTCAGGCATTTCAGCTCCAGCTTGTGGAGGACTCTGGCCGCCTTCAGTTCCACCTCAATCACATGCTTAGCTGTGACTCGCAGGAAGATCCAGTCTGGCTCTGGGTCCCCTTCTCCTTCTATTTGGCTCACCAGCACAGGCTGGCACAGGTCCACTGCCAAACAAGACACAATACAAGTCAGCATATGCAGCAGGCCTTCAGTCCTGCTGGACCAAGGTCCTTAGCATTCCCACAATACTGGGCACTATGATACAGCTTCAGAGACAAATCACATTTGATTGATCTATTTTGTTGTCATACAAGCCCTTAAAAACAGCAGTGAAAGGACCTGTTTACC
The DNA here is from genome assembly GCF_027477595.1 of Haemorhous mexicanus. Taxonomy (NCBI): domain Eukaryota; kingdom Metazoa; phylum Chordata; class Aves; order Passeriformes; family Fringillidae; genus Haemorhous; species Haemorhous mexicanus. Next base: position 16,023,736 of record NC_082348.1, read on the forward strand.
TTCTGCCTTCTCGTCTTCTTCCTCTCCGAGCATTAGCTCATCTGCCTCCTCTTCTCCTCTCTGTTCTCCTTCCATAGGCTCATCCGGCTGTACTTCAGGCTCTTCCTCCTTCCTGGTGTCATCCAAAGGAGGAGAGGATCCTTCTTCCTGGGATACTTGGGGCTTTCCTTGCTCTGGGTCAGAGCTCTCGCTCTGCAAGTCCATTGCAGCAGGTCTGCCTGTGATCTCATCTGCAGAGCGGCTGCGGGACATGACGGGTGCTTGGTCATGCTCCTCCAGGTGTCTCTTGTACTGCAGCCAGTCAGCACCAAAGCGATCTCTGAAGCTGGCCAAGCGCTTCATCTCCTTCTGATGCTCTAGGACCAGACCTGCAAAGAGAAAACTTGGGAAGTATGAAGGTAGTCACCAGGCCCGAGCACACTTACTGTGGGCAGTTTAGCTACTATGTTATTAAGGAAGACAACGAGGCTCACCAGCAGAGAGGGGTAAGGCCTGGGGCTCGTGTTCTGTGTCACTTGGCTCCGAAATACTTGCTCTGCGCACTTTGACTTTTCCCTGGAAAAAAACAGGATAAAAGTAGTTGTGAGGAACTAGAGCAATGAAAACAGCACCTGATGAGGGGCTCTGCCAAGCTGAAGGGTTTACAGCTGTTACAGTGTAGGGACACACCCTGAAACCCTTGTGAGGGTATATGAAGATTAATATTAAAGCCCCTTCCTTAACACACAGCTGTGTAGAGGCTGACTAACCACGCAGTCAGTACCAAACCACATCTCACTGCAGGAGGCTTCACATCAGGGCATCCTCTTCACCCAACATGCCAGCTACATGGCTAAGAAACTATGTCAGTCCCAGACCTTGCTTTTCTTTCGAGGGACCCTGACGGCCACATTCTCTGATGGGGACTGGCTGTCGCTGAAGTCTGCAGCACAGGAGCTCTCCAGTGCACTGCGGTCCAGTGCAGTCTTCTCTGAGGTAGAAGTGTGGATGGACTGGGACACACTTTGCACAAGTCTTGGAAGGTGCTAAAGCAAGAAAAATAGAGTATTTCTAGCTGAGTGCAAAGGGCAGACAAGGTAACCAAACCACAACTCAGGCTTACAGCTTTCCTACTCCTCACCCCAAGCTTTCACCATGTCAGTCAAAGCACTGACAACAGATCCTGCCTGATGGATTGGATTGTTTATCACAACCACTCTCATTTACCTCAATCTCTGCCTTTCTTAAAAATAGCAGATGGGAAACTGATAACTATTTTGCTGACATGTAGCTCAAGTGTCAAGTACCATACAGTACCTGAAGAGGAAACAGGCAAGGCTCCAAGTCCTGCAAGGCTATATAAGCCAGAATAAATTACACTGGCCAGTTCCAACAATTATCAGGAATCAGCATGAACTGAGACAAAATGATCTGTGTCTAAGTCAAAGTAGTCAATAAAGATTTAATAGGACACATGACAATGCAAAAACCTGTCAGAGTTCCCAGTCCCAAAGCCAGTAAGATCAGTTTTTAACAATTATACTTACCATTAAGTCTGAGGAAGAGAGTGGCTCCCCGTTCAAGAAGAACTGTAATTAGAGACCCATTTGCAGTCAGATTCCATTTGGCTGGCACATACTCAGGACAACTTCTGCTGACTCCTACTTCCCTTCAGGCCACCCTAGGGTTGGGATCCCTGGCAAAAAAGCTGCAAAGAAACAACCCTGTTCCTGCCTATCCACCACTTCTTTAATTGTAGCTACCTGACCTAATAGCATGTAAGGCCAGAAGGGAACCGCTGTGGTTTTCCTGTTTACAGACTTTATAATTTCCAGAACGTATCCAAGACAGTTCACGGAAGAGGTACAATGGATTATTCTACGACAGCTCAAATTGTTTTGAAAGGTACTCACTTTCACCTCAAGGCCTTTATCCTACTTCTGACCTGACTCCACATAGCTTCCAGTAATTTGAGCTTTTTCCAAGATGCAGTTTGAAGACAATGAATCCAGCCATTTGCCACGGATATGAAGGGCAGACCATCTCTGGAACACCTCTGACCGTTAGCAAGTAAGTTTATTTTGCTAAATTGCCAGAACCCTGGCTTTGCTGCCTTCTTTATTTGAAATCAGATTACCAAGAACTGACCTAAGCACTGGAGTGTAAGGGAACAGTAATGACACCTGAGAGAGACCAGAGTGAAGGAGACAAAGAGGTGGCCATGGCTGCCAAAGGAGTACATACTCTGGTAAGGTGGGCAAATACTGTGAGTTCCTTCTTTGCACAGTCCAGCTACATCATTACTATCTAGCATGAATAGTGTAAGGTTCCATCAGTGAGCAAAACTGAAGAGGTAGACAGTGAAGCCATATTAAGATTTGAGGTGTTGCAAACCTGAGATCAGTATTCAACTCTGTGCTGGCCAGCACATCATGTAAAAATTTAAGGTTAAACTACTCTACTGCAGGTAAAAAAAAAAAGCAACCACAAAACAATCACCACTGTTACACAGCTGGAATAAATCTGCAAGTTTATTTTCCCTCATTTGCCCCAAGTGTTAGAACACCCTATGCCTTCAACAGCAGGGGCAGAAGGTAGTGGCTAATACTCACATTGGAGAAGGCTGCCCTGGGAGACACATGGACAAGGGCTGCAGATCGGTGATTTTGATGGAACCATATTGGGTTTCCCTCCAAATGCAGCTGGGTGAGGGAAACAGACAAGTTGTTACTAGAAGCAATATTCTCTACCCCAGTCTTTCTCTCTGCTTTAAGAAATATCCTTGCAGTGGAACAGTTATCAAGCCAGGAGAGGGTTAGGCTTTTATAATGCTTCTTGAAATTACATCAGCAAATAGAGAAGCAGATTAAAGTACCTCCTACTCATGACCTAAATCTTTATGATTTTTTCAGTACTGACTCTGAGAACTGTTGAAAGAACAGTCCTTTGCAGGCCCAGAGAAGCTGTAGATGTCCCATCCCTGGAGGTGTTCAAGGCCAGATTGGATGCGACTTTGAGCAACCTGGTCTAGCGGGAGGTGTGACCCTGCTCGTGACAGAAGGGTTGGAACTAGATCCTTGAGGTTCCTACCAACCAAAACCACTCTCTGATTCTATGATTTTCCATCACAAGCACTATAGTGACTGCCATGCTCCTTCAGATTTCTCTGAACACACAAATCCACAACAGGATTATGGGAGGATCTTTACTGAACTTAATGTTAAAATCAGAAAGGATGAGCAAGGAAATGGGGATGAACGTACGAAAAAAGGTTAGCTTGAGGAAGGGTCACTAAAAATGAAGGCTGAAACACAGTGTCTGTGTAAGGCTCCCCCATCAGTTTCCTGCAATAAAATTAAATGCTCAAGAGCTGAGCTTATCTTTCAAAACTCTCTGGTTACCACAAAGTCTCCATCTTGCACACCCTGACCATGAAATCTCTAATTTACCAACTCATCAGGCTTTATGCTTACTTTTTTTAAATAGTGCAGAGTGGACAATGGTGCCAGCTGGGCATGTTCCAGCAGCAGGTTATAGGCCACATCCAGGTGCTGCAGATTCACAAGCTGTTCCACCCCTGTGAACAAAGCAAGAAGTCATCAGCATGCTAGACAACATAACCTCCCCCAAAACTGAACCCTAGTAAAAATAGTTGTGCCCAAGATTTCAAGTTCTGTTCGTTCTCAAGGACGACAGGAAGGCTTCAAACTCAGAAATGCTTCTCCCTTGTGGGCTCACCATTGATGCTGTCGAGCTCATTGTTGCGCAGGATCAGAGTCACCAGCTTGGATCGGCTGAAGATGCCAAGGTTAGGCACCTTGGACAGGAAGTTGTATGCTAGATTGAGGTATTCTAGCTCTGTAAGGGTCTGTTCAGAGAGAAGAGCAGCACTGGATCAGCTGGGGCCTTATCTCAGAGCCTGGCCCTGAACTCAAGGAAGGGCACTAGCTTCCACCCTTTTTTTCATCCCAACAGGGTGAACCAACAAGTGAATTTCTTTACACTGTTTCTGCAGGAAGAGTTTGATGTTCACATTGGGAGTGGTTTGTTTAGGGGCACTCAGCATCAACTGATGCTTTACAGAATTTTCCAGGAGCACCTTTCTCTTTCCTCACCAACTTTGATGGAACATAGGAAAGGACTGGACATCCTGCATCAGCAAAAGGAGTGAACTACCAAAATAAACCCTTTCTTACCTTTTTAAAGATGATGGGGAATGATACATTGTGAGCCCCACCAACTCCACAAAAAGTTGTTTCATAGCTTTCCTTCAAAGAAGCAGATCCAGCCCAGCAAAGCATGGATTTCACTGCTCCTCCCCAGAAACACATGACCCAATGTGATGGACTATTCCTTTTCTAGAGTAACTGACTGGTTTCTGAGAGCAGGAAGTAAATGCTACTGGCAGTTTGAACAAACTGAACAGTAAGCTTCTACAGCCCCATGCCTGGCTACATAATTCTCACCTGCTGCACAGATTACAGCAAAGTCTTGGCCACAGTGGAGTGCCCACCCTATGAGGGGCTGTACACACAGCCTGTGTGTATCAGTGCATTTACCACTCAGCCATGCTGGGCTGCCAAGTGACAACTAGAGCTAACTCTCTGTCTTAGAGGTGAGGAACACTGCCTTCTCTACCTCAGTGGCACTTGTACTGCACACACAGGACAATGGTTTTCAGGCTGCAAGCACTAGCTCTAAGCCACACCACATCTGTGATTTCTTTTATTATACCTCACCTAGTAGGAATGTGATGTCAATGATTACAGAATTTCAGCAGTATCCTCTGCACAGGAGGAAACTCTGCTGGTCAGCCCAAAATACTCACCGTTAAATAGTGCTTACAATCCTGGATCTTGTTGTGACTCAAATCCAAGACCCTCAGAGCATTCAATAATTGCTGAGGGACAAAAAGATACGAGATCAGATCCTACAACTGTCTCTGTTACAGCATGAAAAGCCTCTCCTGCTGGGAGAGGCCAGCAAAATTAACACTGCCCGCTTCCTCCCACCCAGACCTAGCAGCATCAGTAACAGAAGGCCTGGCCTTGGCTGTGATCATCTCTTCTCTTCTCCTCAGCCATGCAGGAAGGATGCCCCACTCACCAGTGAGTCATCCAAGGCAGTGATTGAGTTATAGCTGAAGTTCACAGTCTGCAGTTCCAACCATGGGAGAGCACAGCTCAGATCTCCACCGCATGCTGAAATTATTTCCTAGGAGGAAGAGAGGAGCCGTACCTTGGTGAGTACTAGCTGTTAGAGTAAAGGCAGATGAACACAGGAGAACAGTCTAGAAGGTGGCTGACATACTGTGCTTTACAGACATTGTTTTGCTGAGAGAGGCAGTGACTTTTATGTCCCTAATTCAAGTATTTGGAGGTGATGGGAATCCCATGGCCAGATATTTAGAAAGAAGGGAGATGCTTTTGTTTCCTACTGTGAAGTGGCAATAGTTAACCTAATCTGGTAGATTTCTTAGGCTCAGAACACTGAGCACAAAGATTCATGCTAACAAAATCATTTTCAGGCCTCCCTCAAACAAAAGCAAGACACATACTTGTATCCTAACAGATAAAAAGCTCTGAAAGCACTCCCTACCATCAGCCCCTGCTCTCCAGCAGGTGTCTGCTTCTACATCCCAGAGAGAAGCCCAGAGGCTCATGGCCAGCACAGCCCATGCTACTCAGCTTTTCATGGCTGGAGCTTGCCTTCATGTCTCAGAAATGTGCTGGGCAGCAGTGCAGGTAAGACACTGGGGCACAGCATTTCCTCTGACAATAAACTCTAAAAAGGCTGCTGTGGTACAATGAAATAAACCTTGACCAGCTGCAGTCCTTGAATGTGGAAACAGCTAGATACACAGAATTGGCAGACCTAGCTGGCACAAATGTTGTCTAGAGCCAGAAATTCTCAAGAAAATAAAGAGAAGCTTATAGAGCACATGTGCCTGCAAGCAAGGAATCCTTCAACACTGCCTGAGACAGGAGAAGGGAGATGAAGCCATACACAACATGAATGAATAAAAGGGCTAGCACCATCTTCCATCTTCCCTGTGTGAAGAGCTGTAGGATGAAGACAGCCTTTCTCTTGCAATTTACCCCATGAGCTGTGTAGAGACACTCACCTCCAGTGTACTGATACATTTGCAGCAGGTTAGAGATTCCAGCTGAGAATAGACAAATCGCAGCCCCCGGAGGCAGTGTGGAGGGACAGACCTCAACTGCAGCAGTGATGAGAAAGTAAGAACAACATACATCAAAATATTACAGTGGTGGAACAGATCCAAGTTTTACCCCAAGCAAGTTTTGCAGGAGTTTAGTCTTAGCCTTCCAGGGAAGCCACAAAAGCCTACCCAGTTTTTAGAAGTAGAGGCATTCTGCAACCACAAAACTAGCCAAGAAAACCCAAACAGCAAGACTCAAAACCACTCTTGCTATCTATACTTACTTCCAGATGCCGGAGGGACTTGAAAGGGAAGATCTTCACAGCAGATTGCAAAACACAGTTTGGAACATGAACAAGCTGGAGAAATGAGAAAAGAAGTCTCATGTCAAGCTTGATTTGTGCTGCATTACCACGTTCCTGATGCACCAACTGCAGCACCTTGAACAGGCTGTCCCTCCAGCTTGGGTAATCCCTTAAAAGCTCTCTCCCAGTGCTGGTAGTGGCACTGTCTCCCTGGATCCGTAGTATACAACAGAGGTCACAGAGAACAGCATGTTAGTTAGTGTAGTCTGCTAGCCCATGGAGCTCCTCTTCATCTCCCCTGCCCACATGGCTACACCACTCTCAGCACCACGGGGAGGTCTGACAGCTGGATTCCTCATCAGCCACAACCAGCAAATCTACTAAAGACAAAACTAACTGCTGGAGGTATGTTTATCAAGCCACTGAGTAGAACTAGCACTCTGGTGGGAGGTGTGCATGTACATTTCACCACAAGAGGCCAAATAAGGCAAATCGCAAGCAGATCCAATGGAAAACAGAGTTAGTCTCCAAGGCACTGTTAGTGTTAGACTGAGGTGCCTGCAAACCTCCTCTTTGTATTCTGTAGTGCAGCCACAGGCCCTTTCAGCACAGGGCAGTTAGGCTGTGCTCATGCAGCTTATTAAAACCACCTTCTAATGCTTTCTACGGACAGTGCGTGAACAGTATTTCTGGCTGCTACTGAAAGTGAGTGATGAAGCAGTTATCACTTCCACTGTAGACAGCAAAGTACAACTAGAAAGACCATCTCTGCCATACATATACTTTCACACAGAAGTGACTCATCAGATGCAGAACAGACATCCTAAGGCCTCATCACCACTACTGCTTCCACAGCTACAGCCCTGCCAGGAGTGAATCACTGCCCACTGCCTGCCAGCACTAATGCTGCACGTTGAACAAGAGCATTTGTAAGGGGAGCTTGCACTGGCAAGCTTTAATGACCAGTTCTAGCAAAGTTTATTTCAGATGCCATTCTTGCTGTGTGTCTTGATCATCTCCTCTCCCTCCACTGTCTTAAAAATCTGTCAGGCTGATATAAATTATTAGCTTCTCCAAGTAAACCAGTTACCAGACATCAATGGGCAGAGGCTTCTTTAGAGGCTTGTTCTAGAGAGAGCACATTTTCTAGTGAACAGGAGCACTCACCACAACATCCTCCTGATTGCAGCATCCCTCCCTGCCTCCTCCTGCCAGGAGACCCATGTTTCTCCACAGACTCTGAGCCCCACTCACTACACTGTTACAAAATCTTCCCAACAACATTCTGATACTGCTCCACTCTCACTGGGAAAACAGGTTTTTAAAGACATCACAGATTTTAGTGCTCAGCTGCAATACCTTTTGAGCCCCACTGCAGAACCCAAACCAGCTGTTAATGCCTCTGCCCCTTTCAGGCTCTTTTCACCTCTACTACCCACCCAGCATGTCTCTGTGCCGAGCAGAATCACGTGCAGCATCATTGCACATGCCACCTTTCAAAAACCTCTCTGAAGAATTTCTTGATCCGCAGTTTTATCTTTGTTACAGCCTCTTTCCTACAGCCTATTTATTGTTAAAATTAATGAAGATACGTTACTAGAAATATCCCATGCTGTGAAACTGATCAACCAGAACCACTGCCCAGGCTGCCGAAGTAAGCAGCAGCCTCAGAGTGTGCAAAGCATCTGACCCCTCTGCTCAAGTTCCCTGGCTCGGCTGCTTTGGCCACATCAATCATCACTCCGGGAGCACTCAGCTGTGCTCAGGTGCCAGATACTGCCTGAATTGCTCAAGCCCTTCAGGAAACAATCATTTCCCCAACAATGACAACACCTTACCAAGGTCAGAACTTAATTAACTCCTGGTGCTCCCGTTTTTAACTCCGAGAAACTCTCAGCTGAGTTGCACGGCTGATCCTAGGTAAGCAGCTACAGACTATCGTGCTAAGCGACGACTCCACGCAAGAGCTCTGGGAGACCCCTCTGACCCACGGAGCCCGCAGGTCACACGGGGACAATGGGCACCTGAGGAGGCTGCTCTGAAGCTGCGCCTGCCACCTCCACTGGCCGGCCCTGCAGCACGCCCGGCCCCGCTGTGTACGGACCTTCAGAGAGTGAGTCTTCTGCAGGACGTCGAAGAGGAACTGCGCCTGGAGGATGGCGGCTGTCTCGGCGGGGTGCGAGGGCAGCGCCACGAAGCCCCGGTTCTGGTTGCGGGAGCCCAGGTGCTGTTCGAAGACCTGCGTGAGGTGCTGCAGGGTGGAGGTGAGCAGCGTCAGCGTGCTGGAGCCGTCCAGGACGAGGTCCCCTGCAGGACAGGGAAAGGACGGGCCAGGCCCTGAGTGTCCACGCACCGGGGGCACTGACGCGACCCGGCCCAGCGAGGCACCGCGGCGGCCGCCACTCACCGGCGTCCTGCAGCAGCCGCGCCAGGCCGCGCACCAGCGTCTCGGCCTCCGCCATCTGCAGCGGGGAGGCCGAGGCGACCCCGGCCCGGCCCGGTTCGGCACGGCCCGGCACGGCCGGTCCCGCCGCCGCTCCGACGCTCTTCCGCGTTACCGCCGAGGCGCGCCCTTCCGCCGCACCAGCGAGGCGGCCGCCGCTCACATCCGGTTGCCATGGAGCCCGCCCCAGCGTCCCCCTCCCGCTCGGCGGGGCCCTCGCCCCCCGGCCCCCGCCCCGCCGCCGCCCCGCGCCGCCGCCCCGCAGCCCTCCCGGTAAGCGGCGGAGGCCCGGCAGCGGCGGCGGTCGGCGCGGAGCGGGCCGGGCCGGCGGGAGGCCGGGGAGCAGCGCCGCCCGCCGCCAGCGCGGCGCGGCACGGCACGTGTCGGGCGGAGCGCGGCGGCGGGGCCGGGGCGCGGCGCGGCGGCGGCGGCGGGCGGCTCTTCTGCTCCGGCGGTGCGAGGTACGGGCCGGAGGGAGGGGGGTCGGGGGGTGGGTTGTACCTGCGCTGCGGCACCTCCGCCTTTCTGCCCTGCCCCGGCCCGTCTGCGGAGCGCTCCGGTGCTGCACGGTGCGTGGCGCGGTGCGGGTGGCTGCCGGTGCGGGGCATGGTGCATGGCATGGCACGGTGCGGGGCGGTGCATGGCACGGGGCACGGCACGGCACGCAGCGCGGTGCTCGGGGCTGGATGCGGCGCGGCTTGGAGTAATCCCGCGCTCCGCACCGTACGAGCTTGCAAGGCACGGCACGGACATGGTGCAGTAACCCCGGTGCCTGTCTATGTCCCTTTCCTTCCCCGACTGTACGTGTGTCTGTCAGAGCCGTCCGTACGTCTAATGGAGGGGTGGTTTATTGTTACTGTCTGGTGTTGGCACTTCGTTCTGGAGTGAATTTTGTTCCATGTGTTCCTTTATGTGTCTGTGGACCGTGCAGGCTCCGTCCCGTCTGGTACCTTATGAAGGGCCTGATGTGGGAGAGGGTCATGGAACAGACAGTGCTTCAGGAGTGAATGGCTGTGATGGTTCATCCTGACTAGTTCAGTGGAGTATAGGATTCATTGAAATATTTAAGCCTTCTAAAATGTTTGTGTAATAATGCAAATTTCAACATAGCCATGTGGGAGAGAGATCCACAGGTTAAAACCTTCATGCCACAAAACTTTGTGTGTTTACTGTCTTATGTGTTGCCTTTTCGTTCTGGTATGTGTGTCTTGTTCCTCGGCCATGACAGAGGAGAGGTAGGGGCTGCTCAGCCCACTCCTGTTTTGTTTGGCTTTGAGGCTGTGAGTGTCACAGTAGCATCCAAATGCTTTGATGTATGCAGCAGCACCCCTCCTGCTCTTTTTCTCTGTGGACATGCACATCAGTATTTCTTCCCAGGAAAATCTTCCAAGGCCTCTAATCCTTCTCCTTTGTGAGCTCTTCCAGTCTGTGTCTATCAGCCAGAGTCTCTTCTCCTCCCCTATCCTCAAACCAGCTTTGCCCCTGTGGCTTTATCCCTATCTTAACATCCACTCCTAGTCTAGACGCTCCACAGCTAAATTATTTTCAGCCAATGGCCAAGGGATTAAGGAAGAGCTGAGGAGATGGATGCGGGACCTGATGGCTCCTTGCCCACGGAGCTGGGGCAGCCTGTCTGCAGCGTTACCGACTCATCTTTATTGCAAAGGGACAGTGTGAACTGCTCACCTCAAAGATGTGCCAAATTTTGTTTTTCTCAGCAAAACAGGGAAGCACTGGCACTGTGAAGCAGCCTTTGGGAATGAGGGGGAGCCTCCCTGGGGTCCCTGTGAGCAACATGTGGGAGATGCTGTAGCTGCCAGCATTGCAGGGACATGCCTGCTCACTTTCCTTCAGATTCCCTTAAGCCTAGGTGGTCAGTACAAGGTATGGTGATTTATGTGAGCCAGTTCTGTTTACTGATGTGCTTGTGGAGAGAGCAGGGATGTGTGAGTGCACACAGGTTGGCAGGCTGTGGATTTTTCTGGCCTCCCTCTGAATCTGGCCTGCTGGCATGATGCTTCTATTACTGAAAATTACTTCTAGTGGGAATGCTGAATCACGTACTCCCCATAACCAGGAGATACAGTAGGATGAAGGTATCAGTCATTTGCTTTTCTTTAGTGGTGTTTGTTTTTTTTAGTTTCCCATTTTATCTTGTGCTCTTCTTATGGCAAACCAGGCAATGATGCCAGCAGGCTGGGCACTTCAGCATGGTGCTTATTAGCAGAATTCTCCCTGATACTCCTTTTAAGTTTCTATTTTCAATTTTAACCTATTCTTAAGTCTCTTTATGAAGGGCTGCCTGACAAAAAAAATAATCTTCAGTTGTGTTTTTCACCCTTGAGATCTTTCCAGACTGCTGGTTTGTTCCATCCCCATCTTAGTCATCCCATATTGTGCTAGATAAAATTAGCTCCTAACCTTTCCTTATAAATCAATCCCTCTGGCCCACTGGCAAAATTTTGCTCTTCTCTGAACTCCATCTGTTGAGGGTGGTAGAAACGCCAGGCAAGATCCCGTGGGTTTCCATCCCACCTTCCTCCAGAGGTGGCACAAAGTAAGGGGCAAGTGGCCTCTAGTGGCCGTGGACAGCCGTGAATGTGCTGAAGGGGAGCAGCAGTGCTTTCAGACTGTGGGCTCTCCATTCTCCAGGAACAGGAGAGCTGGTAGGGTTAGAATTGGAGAACACACCTCTCATCCTCACCTCCTCTCTCGTCTCCAGAGCGTCAGAGCTTTCCAACAGCTGGGCCCCAAGTCCTATCAGATTGAGGTGCCCACACGTCGCATCATGCTTTCATTGATGGAAACCCCGTGGGTACCTCCCAGTCCCTCTGAAATTTCAAAGCAAGTCCCCAAGGCTCTCTTACTGCTACTACAACTGTCTGGCTTTTAGCTGTTCAGCCTCATTAGAGTGATGGCTTCAGCATAATTCTGAATGTGCTGCTATGATGGGTGAAGAAAGACCAGGTGCTGGATTTCCCCTCCCTTTTAACTTCGTTTAGGCAGTCGGGCTGTAGTTTTAAACTCAGTATAACATCTTAGAAAGCTGGTGTCAGCAGAATATGTTGCACCCAGTAGTTTTCCAGGGTGTGGGTTTCCTCCCTCCCAGAGCACAAAATGCCTCTGGAGCCTCTGCCTTGCTTCAGATACACCTAAGGTTGCCCTGAAACAAAGCACATTGCTTCACAGCCCTGCTGATAGTTTTAGTTTACTTCAAAGGCCCCACAAGGCATGTTAGTGGCACAGAGGTGAAGCTGAGCATTAGCATTTCTTTTGTTAAATTACCTTTACCATTTTGCTAAGTCTTAGGGATTCTGCCTCCACAGGAGCTGCTGTCCAAAGCTCCATTATCTTTTTACTCCCTAAGTTATAGTCCTTGCAACATGTTTTTGCAGTCATTCTGTAGCTATGAATGTTCTATTCCTTAAAAATGTCCAATCCTTTCTTTAACAGTGGTGATGCCATGGCCCTGCAAAGTGAGGTTCCCCTGCCAGCTCTTCCCACTGGAATAAAATGTTCCCTGCCTTCAGTTCCAAAAGTACCCTTTTCTTGAAATAAATGAAAAAAAACAAAACAAAACAACAACAACAACAAAAAAACCTAAAAAAAAAAGGACAGGTGTTAACCTTTTCTCTATCATGTCTCCTACTAAAAGGGTGGCCTGGATGCTGAATTTGCTGTTTAGATGTCTGTCTTGGCAGCCTATTTCTCTTGATATGGTGATCTCTTACTGAGGATAAAATTAGTGATGGGTTCAATGAAGTGTGTTTCAGGGGTTTCTTCCATTATGTTTTGCCTCTATCCTGATAATTAGGAAGGTAGAGCAAAGGACCATCCTTCATCAGTGGTCAGATTAGCTCCTCAAGATCTTGCCTTACAGATGGCCCCTGGGATTTTTGGTTTGAATAAGCTCTTCATGTAGGCAGAGTAAGGAGGCTGTAGACCTTATGGAGATCTTCAAAGATAGAAGGGATGATAAAGTGGCCTTACTGCTTTCCTCCTTAGACAGTCTTTAGTGTTTTAGTTGCCTGTCTTGAACAGTGTCCCATGCTAGGTACTTCAGATGAGATAGTAAGAAACCCCTCAGCAGATAGCCAGGACATAGACTGTAATACTCACTCCAAAGCTTTCGTAGCTGGAGAATAGCTTGTTCTGAAAGATGGGTTTAATTTCTCTTATTTTTCTTTGTCATAAATACAAGTTGTTACCAGAGAGATGGCCAAGCTATCCTCTGACATTGCAGTGTTTTGCTCCTTGATGACATCACTGAAAAAAACCATTTTGTCAATTTTGAATTAATTTGTATTCTACCCTTGTAGTTTTAACGAATGTCCCTTTTCTTCTGCTGTGAGCTGAGGACACTTTGCTTCTCCCTGTGCCCAAATCACTGTGTATATGCTTACATCTTCTCTGTTTCAGATGAGTTTTTTGGGATCAGTGTCTTCCCAGTGCCAGCCTCTGTTCTTCCCGGAGTGCAGCCCGTGCTGTTTAGGCTGTGCTGCTGCTGTAGATGGTTTGACCAGAGGTGTTAGTCTGTATGCCAGTCCTTGTCAAGTATAGCACCTCTTTGCCTTCCTCACCTGTAGCTGGATATTGAGCAGATTGTTCCTTTGTGCTGTCCTCAGGGACTTGTGTGTCCTTTAGCCCTGCCAGTGCTGACAGGGCACAGATCTGCAGCCTTGGTCTTCTTGCCTGTAACATGTTTTGTTTTGTGTGTGGCGTTTGAATGATGAACTGTTTGTCCTTGTCCTATCTCTGTGGTCTGTACAGCTCTCTCTGTGGTTCCTTCTGGCCTTTTTGGGATCTGTCCAGCTAAAGCTAGGTGCCACAGGACCACTCTGCTGCCTGCTCCTGGCATGTACTCCCGGCACCTGATCTCTCAGACTTTTTCTTTCCCTCGTGGTCAGTCACACCCCAGCTTTGCACTGGTGTGCTGCTGTAGAGGTGGCTGAGCAGGAAGCTTTTCTTTCTCTTGCAAAGCCCATGCAGGAGCTATATGTAGCTGATGTCTCCGTTGGCCCCTCTGACCTTTCAGAGAAGGACAGGATCCCATCTATCCATGATCAGCTGGAGCTGGTGGCCAAAGCAGCATGGGCTGGGCCACTTGCCCCTGCACACTGCTGGGGACAGGCCTGTCCTAGTGATGCCAGGGAGGTTCTCCAGGCGCTGCTGAGGTGACCTCTGGATCAGGAGCCAGGGGCTTGAGGGCAGTGGCCAGCAGTCTCCCACGACATTCCGTTGTCCTGCCCTCTCTCCACAGGTTATGCCACTCTCCAGGTTTGCTGGGTGCCTGCCGGTGAAAGAGAAGGGTTGATATTTTGCCCAGGCCCTTAGGTCCTGAACCAAAATGGCAGCTGGAGAGTCCCCTCCCGTAGGAGATGTCTTCATCGACTTGCAGCAGGTGAGGTGGGAATCCAGCAGTAGCAGCAGCAGCGGGGCCGTCTCTTCCATGGGGACCGTGCTCCTGCCGGCTGAGAGCGGGGCCGGTGTCCTGGCAGCTGCAGCAGGAGACACAGCCTGCGCTTACCGGGGACAGGCTGCGCCAAGCGTGCCCCGGGGCTGCCCGTGAGCCCCGATCCTCTGCACACAGACAGCAAACTGCGGCCCAGAAAAGGCCAGGGATTGCTCTGTGAGGTCCCTGTGCCTTCAGGTGCCATCGGATAGGGTACACAAGTGACAGGAGGAGCTGGTTAGCTTGAGAACAGACTGTCCCTATTTAGGCTGGGCTTGAGACACCTGTGCTAAGGTGAGTGGAGAAGCAGTCTCACCCACAGACACAAAGCTGCTCCTAGGCCATAGCTAAGAACAGTGATGCAAGAAGAAGGATCTCTGAGCTAAAGCTGCCTTGCTCCCTCTTTCTGCCTAGCAGATTTGTCACAGTTGGGCCTCCTCCTGTTTCCATGGAAACACAGGAGTCCACAACAGCTCCACGCTGGCATTTCGCTATATTGATGGAAAATTTTACCAGCTGCAGCTGCTCAGGAGAAAGAAAGAAAGAAAGGCCAGCGGGCACCTGGTGATGCTCATGTCAGGGCACTTCCACCAGGAAAAGGCAGAGAAGTTCCCATTGCCTGAAACAGGAGGAAAATGGTCAGAAAAGCTTGAGAAGGCATCCAAGAGAAACGGGGAGTCTCTAGATGTGTGGAGGGGAGGTGGGAAGGCACAGGGTGGTCACTGACCCAAGGGCAACTCACCAGAGCAGGGATGCTGTCTCCTAGGGGGAAATACAGAGGTCTAAGAATGAGAGAGATGGCAGACCGGGCAAAGGGAAGATCAGAGAGCAGCAGTTAAATCTGAGAGGAGAGAAACTCCAGCCAAACAAAAGCTACGCATTTCCTCTGAGAAAAACAGGCACTGGCGTATTCCCTTGATACCTGCAACTCAAGACAGGTGTGGAGGACCACTAAGGTATCCTTGCTGAGTGTGCCTTGGAGCTTGCTGGTCTGTTCTGGCACTTGGTTTTGAGCAGAGCTGTGCCTCTGTGTGAGACATTGTGCCCCAGGACTGTTGTATGGAGCCTGGTGCTCCTTAGCAAGCCGGGCTGTTGGAAGGGCAGGAGGATCCAGAGGGCTTTAGGGGTCTGCCGTGTTTGATTCTTACCTGGCGGTTTCTGTGCAGGGCAGAGATGACGCAGAGAAAGCCTCTCCTGGTGCCGAGGACGATGAGGACTTGGATAAGACTTTGTCAATCGAGAGATTTGGGGACCTGATAAGCAAGTCAGCATCAAGCAATCTGGAGAAGCAAAGTCGCAGCTACAGTGAGAGAGATTTTGAATGTATGTAGGTTTTGAAACATTGTACCCCCTTCCACCCTCACCACCAGCCCTCACTCAGTCCCACGTGCTCTCTACAGCCTTGTGCCAGGACTGCAGATTGTATTAGCCTGCTATTCACTTCCTTCCTCCAGAGCGTTCCCAAGGTGCTATGTACACACAGTTTAGCACCAGTGCCCACGGCCTGTTTCCAGTCTGTTCCTGTTTTCTCTGTCTCCATAGGCATAGCTACTGCACAGCCCACCCAGCAGCCGTAGCTCAGCCCAGGGTGTTCGTTCACCTCCTACACCAGTCTCTGAGCTCTCTGCAGCTACTTCCCCAGGTTGAATTTTCCAGTTTTAAAACAATTTTTATTCCATGTGGCTGCAAAGAAACATCCAAACATGACCAGAAGCCAGGCTGTCCTCCCCAGTCTGAAAGCAGATGGCTCCAGTCAGACATGCCTGTGTATTTCTAAATAGCATGCGAGAATCCACTGGGCTTATCTGATCAAAGAAAGGAACTGCAAAATAAAAATGGAGTGTGAATTTAAAGTGCTGTAGTTATCTCACCTGAATTCATCTGAGCGGCATATCTGTTTCTCTATCTCCTCTTTCATGATGAAGGCAACTGGCCTGCCCAAAGTTACTTTGGGTGTTAGATGGGAATGTACTGACAAGAGTGACCATAAGCTGTTGCCTGGTGTAGGTGGGTTATGTTACTTTGTAGTAAGAGCAGTGAAGGGCAGGAAGAGGGCCCCGTCCAGCAGCCTGTTTGTGTGGCAGACACGTAGCAGTGGTTGGGAGATTTTCCCAGCCTGTGGCTCTCCACAGTCACATATTGCTTCTTTTCCAGCTTGGCTATGATGAGCTACAACCTTGGGAACATTATGTCCCAAGTACATCACCAGGCTGTTTTCTGCTTGGCCACTCATTTCCAATGGCTGTTATAAAAGCTTGCTGGTAAAGTCTATTACTGTAGTGCACCTCAGCTGCTTTTTTTTTGCCTGTGTCATTTCTCTACAGAGGCTCCATTCAAATAACACTTCCCATCTGGGCTCAAAGTCACTCATGCACATGGCTGCAAGGTGCTGATAGCTTTGCTGTGGGTTGAATTCCTGTCCTGTAGGAATTACCTGCTCAGAAGCTCTGCCTGTGTGCACAGGTGTGCGGGTTGGCTTGGAGGACGTGGATGATCTGCTTGAGCATGCATGGCAGAAGCTTTTTGGAAATTTGACTAGAGATTTGTACTGTTTGGGGTTGGGTTTTTTTCCCTTATTAATAGGAGAATAATTTTTCTTTTGTCAGAATCAAGCTTGTTTTCCTCTGAACCCCTGTTGTATTTCTGTTGTCTAGGGCTACATCAACCCTGGTTATCAAAAGTTTTATGCAGTTTGTATTCATAAAGCTGAAAGATCTGGTTTGGTCATTAGGCTTTTAAAGATAGCATACCAGCCCATAGAGGTGAATGATCTCTGGGCTTAGAAATGTTTCCTGCTCTAGTTGAAGCCGGGAATTCCTAATATGTAGGCTCTTCCTTCTGGGCTCCCTATCTAAATTACTTTTTCATATCTCTTGTATCAAGTTCACCAAGAAATGTAATCAAACATCTGGGACACTAGTTTGGCAGTAACTTTCCATACAGGCAGGCAATGCAAGGAAGGGAGCAGGGAGGGAGGGCAGGGACTGGATGCACAGGAGGACAAGGAGGAAGAAGAGGGAGGTATGAATCCTTTTGTGTTTGGGAGAGATGTGTTTTTCCCACCTCCTGACCACCTCTGTGGAGATGCGATCTGTTGACCCGAGGAGGGCTGAGTGCAGGGATGAAGAGAAGAGCAGCACTCCCCTCTTCTGTGCCAGATCATGCACCATCACTGCCCTTCCCTGCAGCCCAAGGCTTCAGTTTCCTTCTGATCCAAAACATAAATGTTTCTGCCTTGGACTGAAGTGAACAAGCCAGAAGGGAAAGATGGGCTGTGTCCTCATCAGCAGCTTTGTGCTGTTGAAGGAGCAACGTGTGTATAGTTGGGGTCTTCCTTGCTTCTTATATTGGAAATTTATGCCTAACCTACCTGTGGCATGCTATGGAAGTACAGCAGCAGGACAGGAGGGTCTGTCTTCACATCTTGTGAATGAAATAGGGTACACCCAGTTAAGTCAAAGAAAAAAACACTTTTGAGAGAAAAGTGTTTATAAAGAGCCCAAACTCTTTCCAATGTGCAGACGTCTGACCATTCTAAATCTCCTCTAATCTTGCCACAAGCTGCTTCTTCTGAACCAGGGGGATGTGTGAAATATCCCTGCTGTTCCCAAGGGGGGAAACAAGGGAGAAAAGACTTGAGAAACCAAAGGAAAGGAAACATGACAGCAGAACAATGAACCTGCCTGGCTCTCCCAGGGAGAAGGTTAAAGCCTACATTGAAAATGTCCTTTGAAGGTAGTTTTCACTATAAACAGATTTTGCTGCCATGTCACAGGAAAGCTGGGAAGGAACCAAATCTAAACCGTCTGGAAACAATTGCTCAGGAAGAGCTGCCGAGCAACACTCCCTTGCCAAGTGGCTGGTGCCCCCCTGATTTCAGCCTCTCCGGGTGCATCCCCAGGACCTGTGCATCCTGCAGACTGTCCGTGGGAGGCTTTGTGCCCGCAGCTAGCCCTGGCAGCAGTGCCTTCTCTTTCTCTCACAGTGGGATGCTGAGCTTACCCTCTTCCCTGCCTGGTGTGTTGCCTTTGTTTTGGAATGAAGGCTCAGAAATGTCCTTAATTTCTTCTCATTCTGTAATTCCCATGACACCCAGGTCAAGCCTGTATGAATTTCTCTTTGTAGATTAGTTTAAAGAAAAGTCCTTCTGCCCTGTTTCTTTACCCTGGTTTTCAAAAGACAGCCTCCTAGCTGAACCGCAATTTCAGAGGCTGGTGTAACACATGCCCTCAAAGTACCTGGGATTTGGACTTAGGTTACTTCTGCACTGTTGTTCCTGTGGCTGTGTAGGAGGAACTTTCTGTCAAAGCCTGAGGGATAAATAAGCTACATCTATTCAACTCAAAGAAACATTATGCAGAAAAGAAATCATTATCATTTAGGATGGAAAAGACCTTTAAGATCATCAAGTCCAACTGTAAACCTAACACCAAGTCCACCACTAAGCCATGGCCTAACCACTAACTAATGTCCCTAAAAAGTTTGTAAAGGGCCCAAATTATGCTTGTTTGAGGATGCAAGAAACATTTTCCCATGTTTAGGAAGGGGATGTTGCCCGTGACAGGTCACTGCAGCTCTGCACAGCCATGCAAATGGCTTTTGGCAACACAGGGAGAGTGCTGCCTTCCCCAGGGTAGTGGAGCTGTGTTGGGGTGGTTTGGCATTGCACAGGGGCTGTGTTCCCACCTATCCCAAGCTGGACACAGCCTGCCACATCAGTGAAAGAGCTTTGCTATGTCCCTGCGGGCTGGTGGCTCTCCTTGCCCTTCCTGGCCCTTGATCTTCAGACCATGCTGTTTCCTGGAGGGGCGCCTGGCAGGTTCCTCCCAGCCTCTTCCTGCCCCTGACTCTCTTTTTCTCTCTCAGTCCACCGCCAAACCTCGCACCACATCCATCATCCCCTTTCCACTCACCTCCCTTCTGCCCTCAAGTTCCAAAAGAGGCCACCCCGTGCCAGCAGGAGGAAAAAAAGGAGGAGGAAAAAGAAGAAAACCTCAATACCTCCCTCAGAGGTGACCCCCACCATCCAGGAAGAGGACGAGGAGGGAGGAGAAGAGGAGGAAGAAGAGGAAGAAGAAGAAGAGGAAGAAGGAGAATCTGAGGCAGAGGAGGTCCAGGAGAAAGAAATCTCTGCAGAATCTGAGGCCGAAGCTCGTGGGAAGGACACATCCCCTAAGCTGGAGTCCCCAAGGAAACCAAAGGCAAGGCCAGGACATGCCTATCTGGATGGGGCTTGGAGTCTGGAGGGAGGTGGTAGGAGGGTGCCAGCAAGTATGCTGCTCAGGGATAAGAAGTTTTAGCTGTGCAGTATTGTGGGAAGAGTGTTTTTGTCCTTGCCTGGTAGGGATGGCCACCAAAGACAGTGACAGGTAAGTCATTGTTTGGTGTGGATGCAGGGGTGGGTATGCATGAGCATTTTGGGGCTGTAAGACCCATGGGGGAAGATCAGTGTGTCTGTTCTTAAGTTTTATAGTACAGTGGAGGGCTCAATATGAGCAGTCCCAGGGTATGGGGTATGTGGGGAAAGCCACTGTGGCCCATTTTGGGGAGGATCCGTGTGCCAAGGATTGGGGTGAAGGCTGCCTGCCCAGCTCTTGCTGTCAGGGCTGTTGTCTCTGCAGTTCACGGTTGGCAGCGATGAGGAGGAGCCCAGCAGCACTGCGGCTCCCGCGCAGTTCCACGTGGAGGAGGAGTGTGGCATCCTGTCCCCCATGCCTCGCTTTGCTGACCTGCTGCAGGACAAGGGCCCTGCCTCTCTCCACAGGTGGGTGAGCAGTGCCAAGCTGCCTGCTGCTCTCCCCGGCTCTAGGTCACTGCACAGAGTCTGTCCCCAGGGGCAGTGGCTGTGCTTAGCCTGAACTTGCCTGCTGAGTCAGAGGGGGCATGGGTCCCAGAAGGAAAGCATCTGTGAGCAAGAGGGCTGCTCTCCAGTGGGATGATGATTCCATGGGACTCCTGCCACCTCCCTGGGTCCATGGGATCCCCATAGTGCAGGGTTAGAAGCACTGGGCTGCACACCTTGGAGTACCCTTCCTCCCAGCTAACTTGTGCTGTCATGCTGAGCTGCCAGCTGGGAAGCCCCAGGAGGGGACCACGAGGCTGTCGACTCAGGGGTAGGTCCCTGACACTGGGCACAAGCTGATCCCACTCTGTTTTAGGGAAGAGGAGGAGCAGAAGGAGCAGCCTTCAGGTTTTGCAGGAGATGACTCCTAGCCCTGCTCCTTCTCAGGGGCTTGCTGGTCAGGGCTGGGCCATGGGACCCCAACCCCTGAGGCCACTGCCCATTCTCATTCACCCTGCTTACTACTGTCGGTCTCTTTGGTTCCTACAGCCCCCCCGGGCCTCGAGAGCGTCTGTCCCGTGGGTGGGAGAAGCGCAAGGCCTGGGGCCAGGTGGCGAGTGGCCAGCGGGTCACCTATGACTTGAAGGAGAGGATGTGCATCGGCAGCATGACCACCCTGGAGAGCGCGGCGTACCAGCGCGTCCCCACAGACGAGGCCGAGGCCCAGATGCTGGCATCTGCTGACTTGGATGGCATGAAAAGTGAGGCTTTACCACACTACCTGCATTACCAGTGCGTGTGTCCCTTTGTCCCGTGCTTCTCTTGCTCTCCCCTAGCAGCCTCAGACATCGTCTTCAGCCTGCTACAGAACCTGGTCCTCACCTTTCTGTTCCCCAGATCCTTCTTTTCCATCAGTGTCTCATCTCTGTTAGCTTTGCATTGTCCACAGTGCTGATCTTTATGTTTTCAGCATCTCTACTCCTACCCACCCCATGGATTCCTGCTCCACCACCCGCTCCCCTGTCCTCTGCAGTTCAGGGTTCCCTGCATTTCCCTGAGACCCAGCTCTCTCCTCTCCTGACACACTTTCCCAGCGATCAGCCCTCTGTGTGACTCGCTGCCAGCTCTGCTGTTGCAGAAAACCTGAGGTGAGGAGCCTCCCCTCTCCTCTGCTCTTCAGGCAGAGGCAGCTGCCTCCTCTGGAGCGCCTCAGAGGGGGACTGCCCCTGTGCATGGCACGAGGACAGAGACAAGAGACGTCATGGAAATGCACGCTCTGGGCCTGAGGACATGGAGAATTCAATAGGTTGCTCTGCAGACTGGAGAGGGAGGGAGACACCAGAGGGGAGTGAGGGAGAAAAGCAGTGCTGCACATGCAGCCTGGCTGTGCCCGGGCCACGGGTGCTGCATCCCATCCCTGGGCATCTGGCGCAAGACTCCACGGAAAAGTGAGGACCCTGCTCTGGAGGAGCTGGTGGGCAGCCCCCCACAGAAGCATCCCTGGGTGGAGCCAGTCTTCCTGGAACCTCATCAGTCCTCGGGGCTGCTGCAGCCGGCGCCTTCATGCCCTGTGAGCAGGGGAGCAAGGCACTGGGGCTTGCCCCGGGGCTGTGGTGAATCCCCCCGGGGGGGCAGCTTGCTTCCCACACTTCAGCCTGGCTGTCCTGGCTCCTCATCTGAAGGCGTGTCGTTCATGACACCTGACCCCTGACCTTCACCAGGACAACATGACAACCCTTCGAGAGGAGCCAGCAAAGGAGTCAGAAGGGGGCAGCAGCCCAGAGGTAGTGATAAGCACCTGTATGCGCAACTCACTCGGCTATGAAGACTTTGATGAATTTGCCTTCAATTTTGAAGACTATGATTTATGGGAGGCCATCAGAAACCATCTGGGCTACCCAGGCGGGGAGCCCACCTGTAAGTACCAGAGCAGTGACCCCATGGTTGCAGCTGTAGATCAGAGCCCCCTGCTACAGTGCATAACCCCCTCCTGTGTTTGTTGTCTGTACCCTCTCCGTGTCAGGTTGGTCTTCTGGTTTAGAGGAAGTACAGTCTGCTCCACTGTGTGTCTGCCCGTGTGTCTGTGTGAGGTCTTAGTACCAATCTGTGTTGTAGTGCTGAGGTGCTTTCCTCTGTGTGTCTCACTTGAGCAGCTCCAGAGGCAGCTGCATCTTGCTGTTTGTGCTTATCAGGATGTGGCCCATGCTGTGGGCAGAGAAAAAGCAGCTGCTCTGAGGTGTGTAAGGACAAAGAGATTTCCCCTTCCATTTGTAGCACAAGGTGACAGTGTGCTGCTGCTCTTTTTGTTGGAATTTGAGTCGAGGTGCGGATCTGACAGCGGAGGTGGGTGTCAGGTTCTAGCTCTGCACCGTAGCCTAATTACCCAAAGAAAAAAAAAATAACCTAGTCTTTGTATCTGCATGCTTGAGCATGGCTGTGAAACTAGCTGATGGCAGACTGGCTGGGGTGCCTGGATGGGAGAAAAGAGGAAGAAAGGGAGCAAGAGTGGGAAAAGCAGAGAGAATAGGAATCTTGAGGGTCAGGAATGTCTTCCTGTTCTCCGCATCTGTTTCTGTACCTTCACATCCCTTGCAGAGCAATCTCTGAACTGTCTCAGAGACCATGCAGAAACCAGAGTCTCACTCTCATCTCTCACAGGGCTCCTTTCTTGGTACATGTTGCTAGAAGGTGGCCCACCTTGGGAGTGATACTGTTCATAGCCATGGCTCACGGGTGACTGTCCAAATGTTATCAAGTGGATCAAGTGTTAATTTTTCAAGGGATTTTAGGAGTGCCCATGGAAGGGTGATGTCCCAGAACTAGCCCACTAAAAAGCTTTACACAAGTAAAGAGTGGGGAAGCAGAGTGATTGTAACTGGAGCTCAGGATGCCTTGGTTCAGCTTCTGCCTCTGCCACAGACTGTTTGATCTCGGGCAAAAAATTAACTTGCCCTGCCTCTCAGTCACAGCATTGTGTTCTCTTTGTCATCTGTTCCATCTTTACAAGCCTTCAGGAAAAGAATGTCTGCCTATGTGCTTCTGCAGGGACCAGCTAGTGGGGATTAGCTTCTGGCTGTTACAGTAACAACTCTGCTACTTGTTACTGTAAATTGATAGGGCATGTAATAGTAGCAAAGTTCAAAATAGAAACCTGGAGCAAATTGGTCCCATCAGCTGTCCCAAGCTGAATGAACTGTAAATTAAAAGTGTGAAGAAATTGTTCCAGGTTCACCTTGGAAAACATGGATATTCTTGAGAAGGTAGAAGGGGCCGATGACTCTGCAAGGTGTGATAATGCATCACTTACAAAGTGGGGAAGATGGGCTTTCTAGTAGTTAACACATTCATTGATTGCTACAGCTAATACTGTAGGTGCTCTGTACAGTAAACTCTTAATTGTATAATGAATCCACGTTGTGGATTAATCCTGCAGAGAGGTATGGCAGAGTCGGACATGGCTGAGACACCAGAGTCTCTTTGGTGCAGAGCCAGTTCACTTTCAGCCAGTGCCACTTGCCCAGCTCTTTACGCCATGGCAATGCCTCTTCCAGGACCAGGTCAGATCCAGGAGGAATATATTTTGAACAGAATGGAGTCCTTGGTCTCCTTGCATTCTTTTAAGTGTTTGGAGCGTGGGGAGTGCTGGACCTGGACACCTGGTTGGCAGCAGGAATGAGCCATCTCTACCACATTGAACTTGGCATCAGCCAGCAGAGACTTGGGCTCTGTGCAGGACAGGGCAGTAGCTTTTTCCAGAAGCCAGCATGGGGCTGTGTTTTACAGTATGTTGATTAGCATTTCATTTAGTCTAGTTTTAAATATTTCAAGAATCTGAGTTTTAAGTGTCTTTTTATATATTTCAAGAGTCTGAGTTTAAAATCTCTTTTTTCTTGCTATAACTTAACCATTGGGGTGGATGGGCAGTGTGCATTATCCTTGTGATGCCAGGATAGCAGGTTGCTCTCTAGTACTGATACAAATACTCAGATGCCTCTTTCTGGTCTTTCTTCTTGTGGATTGAGGGAAATGAAAGGAGAGGAACAGGAGCTATTGAAGGTGTAAATTGAAGGCAATTGCCTGCTAGCAAAGGCATTCTTGGGAAAGACTTTAAGCGGTGCAGTCATATTTGTCATAGTCAGATTTAAGCTGGTGGAAAAGGAGCTTGCTCATCTGAAATCTGACTGTGGAAGCTAACGTGACGAGATCATCTTCTGGAAGAGACTGTAGGAGATGCTGTGTGGGAGGGTGACATACCAGTTCGTTGTAGTGGAGCTACCATAGGAATTGCTCTCTGTCCTCTGATATCACTGTCTTCACACTCAGATCCTGGGGAGCACTGAGAGGAGCTACAGCAAGAGCAGTACTCCTTGGGGAGTTTGGCTTCAAGCAAGAAGGACAGATGTATGCCCTGACCATATCACCCTTTGGTCTCAGTCTAAGATCCTGTCCTGAATAAGGACTTTTAGGTGCTCTCTTGAGATTGACTTTTATTGGGGAAGGCACCAATCTGACAGGACACAGAAAGGGTCTCTGTAGAGCAGCCTGGAGCACTTCAGCTGGGTTCCGCATGGGACTTCCAAAGCCAGTGGTTCTCATAAATTAAGACCAGGTGCCCACCCTGCTTCTATGAGTTTTATCCCCCAGCTGGCATCTCAATAGCCACAAACACTACCAAGGAAGAGCAGCAACCTAGTCTGCTTTAGGTAGGGCTCTGGAGATATGCCTTCACTGATGCTCTCTCACCCTGCAGCACTCTGATTCTTGTCCCTGTCAGTGAGTGTCGGAGTCTCTGGAGGTGCGGTCAGGAAATGTGGCTCCTTGCTTTTTATCTGTCCTCCAGCCATTGTCTGGCTAAGACTGTGGATGCTTTTTAGGGCTGTTGTTGAAGAGCACTGTGTAATAAGTTGTCATCTCTGAGAGGAAAGCTTGCTGTCCTTTCTGGGTAGAGTGTACTTGGGCCCTGGTTTTCCCGGTTCACAGAGAGAAGGAGTCCCAGGGTGCATAGGAGGATCAGAAGCTGTAGGGATTGGAGCAAAGGTGCCAGATACCAAGATCATCTGCATGATGGACTGCTTGTTTCATGCATGAGCTCATACTGAGTGTGCTGAAGTGGCTGCTGTGCGTGCAGGAACTGAGAAATCCATGGAAGCCCCACACGTGCCCAACTCTCAGAAACGTTCGTGGTGGTTATTGGGCCAGTATTGGTTCCTATCGACATTGCAGGGCAGTAAGTGGAGCAGGGAGGAGTCCTACCATCAGCAGGACGTGTATCAGCAGGGCAGCCAATGGGGGAAAGTGCCCTCAGGCTCAGTATTGATTCATTTTATATTTAATTTAGCGACCCAGATTTCCAAGGTGCAAGGCCATGGTATGCGTGGCCTGATGCTGGGTGTGTCTTTCCATGCCAGAGGTGTACAGATATTTTTCTGCAACAACAAAGACACCACTCAGACTTAAAACTGTGCTTTTTACTGTGTCTCATATCCTGAAAGCTGCAGGTCTTGAAGCTAGGTGCAGAAAGATATGTGCAAGCAGAACATTCACCCCAGCCAGTGGAGAGCTGCCCTTGATCTGCCAGGGAGAAGATCTTGGCATTGTCTTACAAGCACAGCCAGCAAACCTCAATGGACCAAAGCTGAGCAAAAGCCCTGACTCCATAATCTAGTTGAGTGAGCCAGCCCATCCTGTAATGAGGCTCTGAGGGTTTCCACATTCCTGTGGGTTGTCTGTGCTGAGAAAGATACACTTGCTGTCTCTGGGTAGTGTCCAGGGAAATTCTCCCTGGCAGGCTGTTGCCCGGTGCTGTTTCTCTGGCATTGCAAAAAGGCTAGCATGGTTGTGGCTGCATTTTGGTGGGCACTGGCTAGCCAGGAGCACAGTGATGGGTCTGTAGAGCAGCCTTAACAGCTTTTGTGAGGCTTTGCCTCAGCCAGCCAGTCTCTAACTCAGACCTTTTTGAGGGCATTACAGCAGCACTGCGGATCATTTAGAAGCAGCGATAGCTCGACTTCACTGCCAGCCTCCAAGCCAGCCTGAGGCTGCAGTGTTATCCTACAGTCTCGTCACACAATTAAATAAAACAGACATTGATATTTCCTTATGTCTCCCAGACCAGCAGCTAAATATCCTTCCCTTTCACTGCCCTTCATGCTCGCTGAGCACCAGGCCTTCCCTGGTGCAAGGCTGAGGCCCAGCCAGGTGCCTGCCTTTGCTGTGTGGTTGCAGAACTGTGCAGGCAAGGCTGCAGGTTGCTTTTTGTTGGGGGAATATGGGGAGGATTTCCACACCACTTGTCTGAGTACCACGAGTAGAAGCATTTGTGATGAAGCCCCAAGCGTATGCACAGCTTAAGAGGAAGCCTTCTCTGTGAAGAGGTGAGCTCACATCTCTGGAAGAGATGAAAGTAGGCAAATGAGGCAGAAAGGATCTCCAGAATTCTGGAGGAGGGTGGTGAGTTCTCCAGCTGCCAGGGCTTTGATAGCCTAGGTTAATAAGAGAAGGACGTGCTTGGATGTGTTTCCCTGCCAGACAGTGTATATCCACTAGACAAATTGGTGGCCTTTTTTCCTTTCCTATGTCTTCAGGCCACCGCTTTGAAGATAACCCAGGTGTGAGGAGGCATCTGATGAAAAAACCATCTCGGAGTCAGGTCACCAGGACAAGCAAAAAATTAGCATCAACTCCATCTGTCAAGAAAAAGAAGAAGAAGAAGAAGTTGGATAGAAAGCCCCACGAGGTATTCATATGCTGTCCTCCCACACTTATTCAGAAGCCATAAATCAGCACTAAAAACATGCAGTTTATAAAGTGATAAAATGTGTTTCAATATAATTAATTATTTACATGACCTTGAGGGTGACATTTCATGCTATTATCCATTACCATGACAGCTGAAAATACACTTTTTTCAATATAAGGGGAGATTTCCCTGAAACCACAAAGCTTTGACTTTAGGAAAGACATTTAAAAGTCACAGAAATGGTGATGTTGTTGTGGAAGTTGGCAGCACAGTAACATCACTATCTCTGGAGAGTGTGGGAAATTTAGGGGGACACCGAGAAGAAGGCAGAGGACAAAATTGCAGCAGTTTGATAGGAAGGGATGCTGCATTGCATTGTCCTCTCCTTTCTGCCCACACCATGTGATTTGGAGCTTTCTGGTGCTCCATGTTGGAAGCTGTTGGAAGCTCCTGCCATGCTGTCAGTGATATTTATCCTGGCTGCTTCTGTGCAGTAAACCTCTGGTTAAACCATGGCAGGTTTGTTCCAGTATCGTGTCAGACCAGGCGGTACCTCAAGAAGAGAGCTGAGGCTTTCTGTGTGCTGCTGGTAGAGCTGTATGCATCTCATGTCCTTGTCATCCACACTAGGTATTTGTGGAGCTGAATGAGCTGGTGGTGGATAAGAACCAGGAGATGCACTGGAGGGAGACAGCCCGCTGGATCAAGTTTGAGGAGGATGTGGAGGAGGATACAGCAAGGTGGGGGAAGCCCCATGTGGCTTCACTGTCCTTCCGCAGTCTGTTGGAGCTCAGGAAGACTATTGCCCACGGTGAGTGAGGAAGAGCAGGCCAGGGTTTGTCTCTTACTCTAGGACAGGTTTTGCTGGATAGCTTCTGTCACTGTTAGGTGCCTCACTGGAGCCACAAAACAGCGTCTGTGTCCAGGCTTCACACAGGGTCTGTGGAGACAGACATCCTGCAGCCTGTTTTCAGGGCTTGCATTAGCTCAACGGTGCCTGTGTTGCTTCCACACTCTGCTTCTCTGCTCTCAGGCACATGGAAGCTGCAACCCCCAGCTGTGCCTTGGCCAGCAGGCCTTGGACCCATCTTTGATGTGGTCAGCAAGTTTGGTCAGAGTGGAAGACTGAAATAAAAGGAGATACCAGAATTACCATTGCATCTTGGAGCTTTTGGGTTCTCTTGGGGCAAGGGTTTACAGAAAGGACATGGGGCACTTGGGCATTTCTCAGCTGAATCTGTACCCCAACCAAAGCCTGGCTCCTGGTGGAACAGCTGTGTCCCCAGAGTGTGAATGCAATGGGGAGTGTTGCACTCTAGGAGCAGGGCTCTTCCCCTCATGCCGGCAGGTGCCGTCCTCCTTGACTTGGAGCAGACCACTCTGCCTGGCATCGCTCACCTCATGGTGGAGACCATGATCATCTCTGACCAGATCAGGGCAGAGGATCGAGCCAACGTGCTGCGTGCCCTGCTGCTGAAGCACAGGTGGGTGGATATGGATGCCGGCTCTCAGGGCCCACATCTGTGAGCCCCAGGTGGCAAGGGAGGCGGGTCCCCTCATGGCCTCCACTCTTCCCCCTCAGCCATCCCAATGATGAGAAAGAGGGCTTCTTCCCGAGGAACCACTCCAGCTCCAGCATGAACTCCATCGTGGGGAACCACCATCACAACCACACCGCAGACACATGTGTGCCCCTCATGGGGGAAGAACGCATTGAGATGGCTGACCCCAAGGCCAACGAGACCGAGTGCAAGGAGGTGAGGGTGACCTGGGGGGTTACTGTGTCTTTTTCCACACTCTGGGGACAGCTGTTGGCTGCCAGCAGGCCATGGTGCCCACCTCTGATCCCTTTCTTGGGGAAACCTTGTAGTGCAAGGACTGGATCACCTGGAGCGCTGGAAATCGGGTCGCTGCATTATGAATTTGGTACCTAGTTTTGGCTTTGCACTGTATGCAAACGTCTGCTTGAGCATGTAATGGCAGCAGCAGCCCTGGCACTTGCAGGGTGGCCTTTGCTGTGAGGGTTCCTTGCTGCGAAGCAGGCCAAGGCAAGCCCAGCTGCATTTGTGCCAGTAGGGTGCGAGGCTGTGTAGGGAGACCAAAGCATGGGGACTTCACCCTTACTTTTTTGTATTCTTTATGGCAGAAAAACCCACATCTTCATAACTCTGAGGGCCATCGTAAATACTTGAAGCTGATGGAGAAAATCCCTGAAGATGCAGAGGCCACAGTGGTCCTTGTGGGTAAGAGGTGGCATGTAGAGTCCCCCAGTGACTAGTGCAGATCCTGGTGTGGCCCCAGCGGTGTGTGCCCTCACTCCCCAGGGATATTTGGTCCTTTCATACATGTTCAGCTGGGGAGTGAGCCTGGTACACTCCCTCCTTTGGTGATGGTTCATCTTCTGTTTGTGTATAGCAAATGTATGGTCTGCCAGGCTAGTTCTTTTCCTAAATTCAAAAATAGGCTGATAGATGCTGCTCCTGGGAGCTGGGGTCCAACTTAGGGGTGGAAGTCCTGCCAAGCTCACAGTATGTCTGGTTTTGCAACTCAGAAGTAGGTGAGTGGTGCCTGAGGGACTGATGGCCAAGCCATCGCCCTGCCCCTTGACCATTGCTGCTCTCTGTCTGGCTTCTTAACACCTTGCCAGCAGCTGGGCCCTGTCCCTGACCAGTGTTGGCTGCTGGCTGTGTGTGCCAGCAAGCTTTGAGTTGACAGAAGCAGGGCCTGGCTGCTGGCAAGGTCTCAGGTATTGACTGTAGCACTACCAGGACATATTTCTCTGTACAGGAGGGCTGTGAGCAGGCAAGCTTGAGCATCAGTGGGCTTGGTGCCTTCTGATTGCAAGAGTATTCCTCTTGGCACTTTACTGGCATTAACTTCTCAGCAAACCTAACTACACTACAAGCAAAATAAATGTCATTGTCTACCCAGTAGATTCAAAGCTCAGACAAAGAGGCTTGGCAGCTCAACCAAACTGATACTTAATCACAATGAGGCCAAATCAGGTTCATAAATGCACTTTTGAGTACTCAAATAACCAAACATTGGCTTGTTTCTGAGCTAAGGCTGTGTCTTGGGATTTGCTTTGACTCTCAGAAGGCCCAGACTGGCCAGCCTGACACAGAGCACAGCTCTTTGCTGGACACAGATGGCAGAAAGATCAGTAATAATGCCAGTGAAATACCAGTATTCAATAAACATTTGTGCTGGGTATGTGAAGGAAGTGGCTGGTGTGCTGGAGGATGCAGGAGTACTTCCCAATCTGTTAGGAACCAAGGAGACTGCCAAGTACTGACGACATGCAGACATTGTAAAACAAGATGTGCAGTTTGCACCTATGAGTCTTTAGAGCACTGACTTACTTTTCTCTGAAAAAAAAAATAGTTTAGGAATACAGGGAAGGTACAAGCTCATAGCTCAAGGAGGGGAGAACAGTGAGCCAGTTCCTATAGGCTGTTAAACCTGACATCCTTCTTGGCCAGCATAGTGGCAGAGCTAATATGGGATTCAATTACTAAAGAGCTAAAGAATATGAATGTAATTATTGCCAAGCAGTAAGGTTTATGGGAAATAGGTCATGTCAAGCAAGCCTGATTTCATTCTTTGATGAGATTAGAAGTTTGTTTGATAAAAGTAACATGTAAGAGGTTTCCTTCCATAAGTGGGAAAAAACCTTCTGATTTAAACTTAGCCCCTTATAGTGTAAGTAGAGCCCATCTGTAAGGGATTGAGAATGGGCTGACTGGGAGGCTAAAGAAAGTGGCACTGCTTGTGAATGATCAGTGAAGCGCCTGGAGCAGGCCTCATTGTGAAGTTCAGTGCTGTGTCTGTGGTCTGGAGAAAGTGCATGACTGCAGGGCTTGTAGGAACCTCCAAATCCCCTGTCTCTGCTGTTAAAGGCAGCCCAGAACAGCTCACTCCAGTGATTAACTCTGCTCCAAACATTGCCCCCTGGCAGGTTGTGTCCAGTTTCTGGAGCAGCCAACCATGGCCTTCGTCCGACTAAATGAGGCCGTCTTCCTGGAATCTGTCTTGGAGGTCCCAATTCCTGTCAGATTCATCTTTGTGCTGCTGGGACCTAGCCAGGCCAACATGGACTACCACGAAATTGGCCGCTCAATCTCTACCCTCATGTCTGACAAGGTGAGGAGCTGATGGGCAGTGATGCTGTGAGGGAGTTTTGCTGGCTTCTTAGAAGACAGTCCTCTGATGAGAGCTGTGCAAGGGCTCAGGTGGGGTAGGCAGGTGTGAGCACCTGGGATTTTTAAGATCAGCCTGGCTTGGCCAAGGTAGAATGCTCCAGTGCAGAGGAAAGAGTAGGACAGACACTTATTTGGCTGGGTCAGAGTGTGCTAGGCTGGGTGAAGAAAGGGAGTTTGTGTAAAAGCATGAGAAAAGGACGACCCAGGGTTAGAGAAGTGACGTTCAGTCAACGTTTTACAGAGAGGTGGGGAGGCTAACCATGTGACCATGGCACCTGGCCTGGACCACACTAACAAAAAACCCAGCAGTTCCTGGGGACTGTTTGCAGATGTTTGGATGAAGCTTTTTAGCTGAGTCCCATGGCTGGGGGCATCCATGTAGAGGAGCACATCCATATAGGAGAGATGAGGAGACAGGAAGGTTTTTCTGCCAAGCAAGTGCACTGCTAGAAGTCCCCCATCTGTCTAGATGGCAGTGAAATTGATTACCTTGGTGAGGAATTAAATGCAAAGGAGAGACAATCTGAGATCTGCTGCATACATCCAGCACAAGAGGATCGAGGTTCACAGGTCCTTCCTGCTGGTGCCACATACCTATAAGCAAGTAATGAACCTTCCTGTACTGCCTCTATTGCACAAGTTGCACTGAACTGGAGACTAAAAGGCTCAATCAGAAAAAGTGCATTAGAGGTAGCAAGACTGAAAGATTCCTTCCCTGAAGTTGTGGGGGGCTCAGCTGAGAATGCGTTTTTAGCCAGAAGAGGTGAGGTGCCATTCCAGCTTCAGTGCTGTGTTTGTGGGCTGACCTCATTCATTTGAGTCTCTGGTCCTCTTGCTGGAAGAGCAGAGCCAGCTGCTGCAGCCAGGGCTGGCCACAGCAAGGTTACACAGTCCTGGCGCCGTGGAGAGAGCACAGTATCATTTACATTGAAGCTGTGGCTCCAGGGAGTCTGTGTGCTGCAGGGACCTTAGCTGTCCCCTACCTCCTTTGCAGGCTGTTCACTCATTCATCATCCTCCAACCTTTTCTCTAGAGGCACGTTCCAGAGGCACTGCAGCACTTCCACCTGTTTGTCAGCACCTTCCTGCCTGGTCTCCTTAGTCCTTCCCTGCTAACCTGCTCTTGCTGTGAGAAATATCTCCCCTTTTCTGCCTAGTTTCTTTTGCATGGCTTCCCTCATGCTGTAGGTGCCTATTTTCTCGCTCCCTTTCTATCTCCCATGTGGAGACTCCCAAGAGCCTCTTATGCTCCCTGCTCAGTTCATGGTTCTTGTGCTTTATAACTGTGATGCTTTAGGACTCTACCCATCTTCTCCCTCAAAACAGGTGGTGGGATTCAGGAGTGTGGGTCACAGAGTGGCAGTAGTGAGATGAGTAGTGGATGGAGGGGGAGAATGTTACTCTGAAGGTCACAGCAAGCAATGTCTTTCCAGGCTGTAGTAGCTGGGTCTAGTCTTGGTCTGAGCTTTCTCCCTCTCTCTTTTTCCCTGCCCCTTCCAGCACTTCCATGAGGCTGCATACATGGCAGATGATCGTCAAGACCTCCTGAATGCAATCAACGAGTTCTTGGACTGCAGCATTGTCATTCCCCCATCAGAGGTGGAGGGGAAAGACTTGCTCAAATCCATTGCCACCTTCCAGAAGTTGCTGCTGAAGAAGAGGAAGGAGAGGGAGCAGAAGTCCATGAAGGAGGGCACTGCTCAGGAAGCCAAAGGTCTCTCCATTCACGTTTGGGCAAGTTTGTGCCTAGTGCCCTGTGTGCACCAATGGGCCCTCCCCTCCCAGAGCCTGGCAGAAGGGTGAGCAGGGCCTGGCTCCTGCAGTGGGGAGTGGGGAGTGGGGCAAGGGGAGCAGGACAGTGACTGTGGGCAGCTCTGGAGGCAGTGGGATGTTGCAGGGGGCCCACCAGGCTAGTGCTGCTCTTTGAGGTACTGGGGGGAGAGGGACAGCCCAAGGGCCCAGCTGTGTTCCTTGCTGAAGCCTTGCCCTCCATGCACCTCCAGAGCTGTGTGAAGTGAAAGCTGAGGAAGAAGAGGAGGAAGCTGAGGATGACCCTTTGAAGCGAACCGGGATCTTTTTTGGAGGTCTGGTTCGGGACATAAAGCGCAGGTACCCCAAATACCTCAGTGACATCAGAGACGCCTTGCACAGCCAGTGTCTCGCAGCCGTTCTCTTCATCTACTTTGCTGCTCTCTCTCCTGCCATCACCTTCGGGGGACTCCTAGGTAATGGGCCTGCTTTCTGGTCTGCTCTTTGCACTCTGGGACACTGGCTGTGTCGGTGTGATGCTGTTCTGGGGTGGGCTTTGGTGCTGTTCACTCAGGGAGAATGGTAGTGCTGTGCCTCGGCTGCTGCCTTGTTCCCTCCCTGCCATTTGGCCTCTCCAGCCTTGGCTGCCAGGGCTCCCTCCATGCTCCCTGCCTAACACAGGGCACCTCTGACTGATGGGATGGGGACCTGCCTCCTCTGTCCAGAACTGTGCAGCCTGCCTGTCTGTGGTGATGGTGCCTGTGTCCGGGCTATAACACTCATACATTGTTCTCTTTCCCAGGAGAGAAAACTGAGGGTCTCATGGGGGTCTCCGAGCTGATAATCTCCACCTCGGTTTTAGGGATCCTCTTCTCCCTGCTTGGAGCCCAGCCACTCCTGGTCATTGGCTTCTCAGGGCCTCTGCTGGTGTTTGAAGAAGCTTTTTACAAGGTACATGTGAGGCAGTGTCTGTGCTTGGCACCTGCTCACTCTGTCTTTGCTCTGGAGAGGGCAGCTGGCATTTCTGAGCTCTACAAAGGGTCTTTGTTACTGTGAACTCTTTGAGTCCTTCCAGCTGCTTTCAGCTCAGCCAGGGCTGCCCTTGGCTCTGCTACAGGGACTTCTGCCTCCCACTGCTGTATCCGTTATCCCTTGAGGTGTGACACTGATAACAGCACTCCTCTACATGCTGACTGTGAGGAGAGCACTGTCCCCCAGGCCTGTGCTGCAGCTCATTGGCATAATGAGCACTTGTAGCTGCATCCTAAAACTTTATTGTTCTTGGGGCTTCCTTTGAAGTCCATTTCACCACTTTTATCTGTGTCCAGGTTTCCTTTTATGGGAGCTCAATAACATTCAGTGTACCAACCGTTTGGGACGTGCCACATATGTTACTCCCACCTCTAAGGATGAGCCCAAGGGTGTGTGGAGAGGTATCCTGGCCAGCCAGGATGGATATGTTTCTTTCTCAAGTAGCATGACCTCTTTGCTCTTGAAAGCATCCCTGTATCACTGTACCTTCAAGTAGTGGATCTAATTCTTCTCCTTTTCTCTGACTCCCAGCATGTTTGTGTCTTTGAAAAAGCATGTTTTTTTTCTATAGCTGGATTTTCACCTTGTCAAGAGTTTGGAGCTGGTGATGCTATTGCAGAGTGTGAATTTCTCTGCTCTCCTGTGACTGCACTTCTCACTGACCACTTTTGCTTTGTCCGGTCACTGTGTACAGAGGAGTACCTCTGCCTGTGGTGGTACTGAGGAAGGCTGCAAAGGGAGGGGTATGATTTGTCCTGGAAATAGTTGGTGTGTGTAGAAGAGAAGAGGCAGTGGAAATGGTCTCCTCTCTGGTGGCAGCCTGGGGCCTTTTCTCCACACACACACAACTGTACACAGGGTTCTGTGTGAGATTGTGGCCTTTATGCAGTGGGATGTAGCAGGATGCTCAGGCTCTCCTTTGTAGGGAACAGGCTTGTGCTGTTGAGTGCATGGAACAGTGGAGAGCTGTGTTTGAGCAATGGCACCTCCATATGGGTGGGATGGGGAATGTTATGCATGGGCTGGCTTCAGCAGAGCATGAAGGAGGTACTGTTACAAAGACTGGAGCAGTAAAGACCAGCTTGGTGTGAGCTGTCAGGTGTTAATGGAAAGTTTGCAAATTTACCTGTGATTCTAGCCACGAATTGACTGATTCTGTGCTGGATGCCCAAGCAGATGTAGATGCTTTTTTCCAGGACAGTCTTTGATCTTAATGGGGAGTGGATGCAGGAGGCAGCCTGAGGAGGCATGAATAACTCCTTCCCCTTTCCATTTCAGTTCTGCCAGACACAAGGCATTGAGTATCTCACAGGCAGAGTGTGGATTGGTTTGTGGCTCATCGTCTTCATCTTCATTATCGTGGCAGCAGAAGGAAGCTTCTTGGTGCGCTACATCTCGCCCTTCACCCAGGAGATCTTTGCTTTCCTCATCTCCCTCATCTTTATCTATGAGACCTTCTACAAACTGTACAAGGTGAACCTTCCCTGGGGATATGGGCTGTTACATCTCTTAATCCCTTAGGAACCTGCTGCTTTAGCACACAGGAGGCGAGGGAACAGGGCCAGCTCAGCCACAACTTTCCTAGACGTTCTGCAGAGCAGTTCTTTGCTGGTCTCATGCCTCAGCCCGGCTGGCTCCTGTGCCACCACAGAGAGTGGCAGGAAAAGCCCTAATGTCTCTCTCCCCTTCTCTTCCTGCAGGAGACATTAAAGAGGGGCCACTTTTCTCTCCCCAACCCTCTCCAGCTGGGTAGGTTGCGAGGCGAGGTGACGGATGCTGGGATTGTCCGTGCCCACCATCTACTGCCCTCACCTCTCCACAGAGCAGGACAGCTCTGCTTCCCCCTGCTCCCAGTAGTGACAGTGCCCCCTGCCCCTCCTTGTGGTAACTTGTCTGCTGCTTCTCTCACCCGCTCAGGTGTTTGCAGAACATCCTTTGCTGAAGTTCTACCCACCAGATGTGCAGAGCAGCCCGAATGCCAGCGTGCTGTCTACGGATGCGATGTCACTGGGAACCAGGATGCAGCCCAACACTGCTCTGCTCTCCCTCATCCTCATGCTAGGCACCTTCTTCATTGCCTTCTTTATGCGCAAGTTCAAGAACAGCCGCTTCTTAGGAGGAAAGGTGAGAAGTTTGTGGGATTCACATGTCAAGGACAAGGGACACACCAAACAAATAATGCTTCTGGCTACAGATCTTTATTCTCCAGAACACTTGATTTCTTTCTCCCAAAGAAACACCAGAAACCCTTTAAATACCTTGCAGGAGGGATGGTAGCCCACCCTAGGGTGCAGACAAGAGCTGACTGTTGATGATGGTATCTGCACTGTCCTGCTCCAGTGAGGCTGCTGGAAAGTCCTCTGGACCTGGGGAAAGCTCCTTGGACTGGATACAAGTCTGTTAAACTAGAATATAAGAAGAAGAGCTTACAGCTTTTTCTCTTTGGACATCTCTCTACATGCAGGGTATCTGTGTAGTACCTGGAGCACTGTCTAAATAGGCCAGCAGGAGCAATTAGCCAGTCATATAAGAGCATGTTATGTGGGCAGTGGGATGCACAGCTCCATGGGTCAAGCCTGAGTTTCCTTGCCCTGCCCATCAGCAGTGCTCAGGTTTGGAGTGGTGCTTGGCCCCATCTGGGGCTTCCTTTGCCATAGGCTCCCTGTGCATGCACAGAGCTGGCCTCTTCCTTTTGCTAATGACAGGTCTGTGTTCTGCAGGCGCGGCGGATCATCGGAGACTTTGGGATCCCCATCTCCATCCTGGTCATGGTGCTGGTGGATTACACCATCACTGACACATACACACAGGTAGGTGCCAGCACTGCCCTCGCAGCATTTCCTGCAGCCCAGCAGTGATCCCTGTGGCACTGGCCTGCTCTTGTGCAAAGGGGAATTTGTATTTCCTGCCTCTTTAGTCAGCAGCACAAAGCAAGCAGAAACATTCCCCTCATCCTCACTCCCACGCTGAAGGGAAGCTCCAAGGGTCTTGCTAAGGCTGAGACCAGAAGTACAGGGACTGGAGCACACTGGTATCCTTCTGGTCTTCTAGCTGTTAGTAGGGGAGGGTTTAGGGGCTTTAGGGAGATTGAGTGCAGTTCATTCCTTCTTTGCAACTCTAAACACTTGCAGTCAATCAACAAGACATAAACTGTTTATGCATGCTGAAGAAGGTGGCATGTGGAATGGTTTCAATGGGGTATTTGTCATGAGTTTAGTACTCAATGTGCTTATTCTCTCCTTGACTGTAGGATACTAATATTTTGATGGCTTTATCTCAAATACAATTTTTTTCCCAGTTTATGCACAAACTTAAGTTTGATAACTTAATGTTATTGAACAAATGTATCTCACAGGTTTTATTTTTTTTCTCCTTTTTCAGTAGATATGGAGTTATATATTTTTGGTTTGGGGTGGGTTGTTTTTTTTTTTGGCTAAGATTGGGAAGAGGGTGAAAAGTATTTCCTGTTCATCATGCAAGCTTTTTATCAAAACAGCCCAAGGCTTGGTGGAATCCAAATGCATTTTTATTCATTTGAATTTCAATGAAAAATTTCAGTCTGTCAGACATTAGTAAAATCATGCACTTTGTTACATTCTTTTCATACCCTTCTACACTTCTACAGTTAATATCAAAAGCATTATCATTTTAGTATTAACTCAGCAAATGTACAAAGCTTTCCGAGAAAATGGTACTTAGTTACACAGCTTAACTCAAGGACAAACATTCCAGAAATATTATTCATACTTATGCTGATTAACATAAATGCAAATCATAAACTCTTCCTGCAGTGCAGATAGCAGAAATTGCTGTAGAGCAGCACAGAGCCAAGGGTTCAAATGCTGATGAACTCAGGGTCAGGATGATGTACAGCTACGAGTCTGTGTGGTCTGATGGGAGCACAAACATGATATTCCCTCTGAACATGGTCAGGGTGAGGTCATTTCCACAGAATGTGGCCACTTCTGGGGTTTGCACTGCAAAAACAATGCTGTAAAATGCCTCAGAAAAGCCTTGGAAAGTCTGGAAAGCCACCTCAGAAAATGGTAGGCAGCTCAGAACACTTAATTTGTCCAAGCAGAGGTCAACCATGGTCTGCAAGGACTGACATGGGAGCGAGATTCCTGAGAGAAGATATTTCCTTGGTCTCTTGGAAAAAATGAAGGGAATTTAAGTAGCTGAAAGGAAATGACACAGGCCTATGTTAAGGAACATGGGGTTTTTTATACTGAAGGGGATTCTCCATGAGAAAGTCCTGCTCAGTTCAGGGTGGCTTACCCCATCATCTGAGGCGTTCAGAACAGGAGGATCAAAGCTGTGTGAGGCTGTGGGCTTGTTTGTATTAATGAGTAACTGCTGGGTTTTGCAACTACACCACCAGAAGCTGAATGTCCCCTCCGGCCTGTCGGTCACATCCCCCCACAAGCGTGGCTGGTTCATCCACCCCATGGGCAGTAGTGGGACCTTTCCACTGTGGATGATGTTTGCCTCTGCCATCCCTGCCCTCCTGGTCTTCATTCTTATCTTCATGGAGACACAGATCACTACGTGAGTACCTTCTCCTCCAACCTCAACCACTGCTAGCCCCTAGACAGGCAAGGCCAGGATGGGTGCTGGTTCACTTGGAAATGCAACAGACATCCCAGAGGAACAGCAAGAGCAGGATCCTGGCCATTTCAGACTGTACCTTGGCTTCTCCCGTCATCTTTTGGCTCCCCTCTTGGCAAATGGTGTGGTGGAGACCCGCCTCAGCCAAGCTTAAGAGGAAACTGCTAACCTGAGGCTGACAGGCGCCACCCCCTCCTCAGCCATCTTCTTGTTATCCCCACGTGTGCTGTCTCCAGAGAGCGAGTGTTGTCCCCAGCTGCAGTGCTGTCCCTGGGCCCTGACCTGGGCCTTGCACTGACCCAGGCTCTATTTTCTTTAGGCTGATTGTTAGCAAGAAGGAGAGGAAGTTGCTGAAAGGCTCTGGCTTCCACCTGGACCTTCTGCTCATTGGCACTATGGGGGGCCTTTGCGCTCTCTTCGGGCTGCCCTGGCTGACGGCGGCGACGGTGCGCTCCGTCACGCACGTCAATGCCCTGACTGTCATGAGCAAGGCCATCGCACCCGGGGAGAAGCCCAGGATCGAGGAGGTGAAGGAGCAGCGTGTGACCGGAGTGCTTATTGCTGCCCTTGTTGGTGAGCCTCTGCTCAGGGAGCAAGGGAGGGGAGAGGTCAGGGCCAAGCACTTGAATCTCCTGGCAGTGTCCCTGTGCCTTGGGCATGTCCATGCTCTGACTGCTCACTGCAGGAGTGCCCACACCTACCCGTACTGAGCTTCCTTTCCCTCGCGCTCCAGGGCACGGAGGAGGGTGGGAGAGGGACCCAGGCTGAGGTGCCTTGTGGAGGGGCTGGTGTGGGACACACATGCCCTGAGCTCTGTCTGTGCAGGTCTGTCCATTGTGATGGGGAACATGCTGAGGCAGATCCCTCTGGCTGTGCTCTTCGGCATCTTCCTCTACATGGGGGTCACATCGCTCACTGGCATCCAGCTCTACGAGCGCCTGCTCCTGATCTTCATGCCATCCAAGCACCACCCTGACCACATCTACGTTGTCAAGGTGAGCAAAGGCAGGTTGCACAGAACAAGGTAATGAGGAGAGGAGGAAGAAGATGCGGGTGAGGGGAGGATGGTATTTTGCTAGCATGATACTTGGTTTGGTGACCCTGCTTGGCTGCAAGTTTGTGCTGAGAGGTAAGTGCAAGGCATGCAGAGAGGTGGTACAATGCTGGCAGGCTACACCCAGGAGTGTATTGCCAGAATATTGTATGGATTTGACAGATATTTTGTAGGACTGATGCACTGCTTGAGGGGGTAGAAACACACTGCATTGCCAGGTGGGTATGCTGCCAGGTAGCACAGAGGCTGATGTGTTATGGAGTTCTACCTGTACCTTGGCTTCTCCTGTCATCCTTACTCTACCTGGCTGTTGAGTAAAGGCAGGTAGATTCTGCAGTTGCTGTACTATGCTATGCAGAAGAGTTTTGTTTTGCCAGTTGTGTCTTTGTTAATCTGTGTGGAAAGATAATGTGTTCTTAGACTGGATTTACCTACTAGGTGAAGACCTGGAGAATGAATCTCTTCACCTGCATTCAACTGGCCTGCATTGTACTGCTCTGGGTGGTGAAATCTACAGTGGCATCGCTGGCCTTCCCCTTTGTC
This sequence comes from Haemorhous mexicanus, assembly GCF_027477595.1. Lineage (NCBI taxonomy): Eukaryota > Metazoa > Chordata > Aves > Passeriformes > Fringillidae > Haemorhous > Haemorhous mexicanus. The sequence continues at coordinate 16,063,786 of NC_082348.1, forward strand.
CTGATCATGACAGTGCCATTGCGACGCTTCGTGCTGCCCCACTTCTTCCACGACAGGGAGCTCAAAGCGGTGAGCAGACAGCTGTCCTCAGTCTAGCTTGCAACACTGGAATGAGATTGAGGAGATTTGGCAGCCTGAAAAGCTGGGAGATCATGGGCCAGCAAAGCCTTGAGGGTCTTTGCTCAATAGCAGTAAATGGGTGGATGGCTTCCTTGGATCTTGTAGCCCTGGGAGAGCAGTATGAGATAGATAGGCAGCCTGGGGCAAGGAAACAGGTTCCTACCAGGCAGAGGCCTGGAATAAGGATTTCCCCTTCCATCTTGTGGCTCATTCATCAAGAAACACACCAATTCCCCACTGAACCAGCAGCAAGAACAGCCCAGCAGCACATCAGAGCCTATGGCTGTAGGCGCTTCAGCATGTAACCACAGTGCCAGGGTGCTGGCAGCTCTTCAAGAGCTGGCAGCTCCTCTGCTGCTGTCAACATCCTGAGCTTTTGTTGGAGGAGAGCCTGGAGCAGCACCCAGAAGTGAGTGCTGCCAGCAGGGGGAGAGGAAGGAGCTGCAGTGCTGGACCAAAGCCCTAGGCATTAGAATAGAAAGGGCATCGGGCTGGGGATGCATGGATGGGCATGAGGGTTTAAAGAAGGAGCCTGTTGGGAGGGGAAGGAGCAAGAGCTTTGCTTGTCCCAGAACAGCTCAGCTGACTGGGTTGCTGTGTGCTGATCCCTCTGTGCCAGGCTTGACCCCACACTGGGGGCAGCTGTGGCCTTCATAGCCTGGTCTCTGACTCTTCTCAGTTGGACTCGGAGGACGCAGAGCCAAATTTCGACGAGGATGGCCGGGATGAGTACAACGAGCTGCACATGCCTGTGTGAGCTGGGAGCTGCCCTCCCTGCTCATGAGACAGGGGGCTCACACCTGCTCACCCCTCCCAAGAACTAACTGGAGACTTGCCATGAGTCACACTGTCTCTTGCCTGGACCAATGAATGGCTGTTCCATAGCCCTGCAGGATGCAGCCCCGGCTCTGGCTGCCCCATCGCTCGCTCAGCAGAGGCTGTGAGTCTCTCTCCTCTTGGACCTGGTGGGCTGAGAGATGCCTCTCACATCCCAAAGCTGTGTGGGTCTTGAGTGCCCCTGGGTCAGGGGTCTGTCCCCTCCCTGCTGGAGGCAGCCTGCGCCTGGTCTCCAGGCAGTGAAGGGGAACCATGCCAGCTGGTGCCACTGCATTCCCCTCCACTAACATGACGCTTGGGTAGCTTGGGTATCTCAGCACGTGACACTGAGCACTCACAGGAATGGGCTAGAAGCTGTCTCCTCCCAGGTCAGCAACCTCCTTACTCAGCTGGCAGATGCCTTGCTCCTGCTCTCTCTGCCCCCTTCTAGGAGTGCTCACACTGGACCTCTGCCACAGCTACTGGCCCAAGGGGCTGCTGCAGCCTGGCAGACAGGCAAAGAGGGACTGGCACCCTAGCCCAGTCCTCCAGACCGTTTTCTGTCCAGTCACCTTCCCACATGACTGTTTTCACCTCTTGCTTGACATGGAAGAGGCTGTTTGGCTCCTCTCCCTCTCAATTTTCCCAACCTTATTTCCAAAGGCAAACTGCACAGGGAGGGAAGGCTGGAAACAAGCAGGTATTCAGAAGCCTTGAATGCTTGCCCTTTTGCAGGAATTAAGAGGAGTCCTCTGCCATTCTGCACCTCCACAGAGGTTACAGGAGTAAACACTCGTCACAGGGGCTGTATCCCAGTTCCTGATCCCCACATTCCTGTCTCTGAGAACAAACCATATTTAAGAAGCTACACAAGAAATGTAGCGCTGGAGCACAAAACAGTCCTTTGGGTCCCCTCCCTTTCCCTGTGCAGTGATCCACTGAGTCTGGCTCCCTGCAAGCCTGTAAGGAAGTCACTGAAACCCCAGCCCCAGCTTTGCTGCCATACTGAGATCGCCTTTCACATCCAGTGGTGCCCTCCAGGTAGCAAGGAGCAGCACTCAGGGTGCCCAGAACTCAGCCCCCATCACCTCTGGGCAGCTCCACAGAATCACTGAGCGGGTCAGGTTGGAAGAGACCACAGTGGATCACCTGGTCCAACCTCCCTGCCCGAGCCGAGTCATCCCAGAGCACGTGGCACAGGATTGTATCCAGACAGTTCTGCGATATCTCCAGTGAGGGACACTCCACAGTGTCTCTGGGCAACCTGTTCCAGTGCTCAGTCACTGCACAGTAAAGTTCTTCCTCGTGGTCAGGTAGGACTTGCTGTGCATCACACCTTTCCACCTGACAGACCTGTTCCCTGGGGTGTCCCCGAGCTGGCAGCCTTTGTTCAGAGCTGGCCCAGAAACTGTTTGATGGTGCCCTTGCTGCCCCTGGAAACTCCAAGGTTAGTGCCGGGAGAGAAAGGCAGCTCAGCCTCTTCCTGATGGTCAGAGCTGGACTGTTCTTCCAGAGGAAGCTGGGATGCTCACTTCACCATTGGATTTGGGAGAAGATGCTGCCCCCATTCCCACGTACCAGCCTGGCTCCTGCGAGAGATGGTGGGTGCTTCATTACCGGGAGGGTCCAATGCCTTCCTCGGGAGGCTGCAGAAATATCCCATCAGAGAAAGAAGCCTCCCCCACAGCAGGTCCTGCCCACAGCCTGGCCCCCTACAGGGCCCAGGGCGGAGAGACGAGTGTCTCTGTGTGTCTGTGGCCATGTGTGTCCTGTCCTCCCTGTGTAGTGTAGGAGGCCTGTTGTTTCTGTGCATTGTGACTCTTCTCTCTGTAGTGGAAACAGCTACACCAATAAACTCTTCACAGGAACTGTGCCTCTGGCTCTACACTTTTGGTTTTATCTCCAATGGCAAGAAATTAAATGGATTGAAATTCCCCAGCACAAAACTTCGTTGCCCACCACAGCCAGCAAGGTAGCAAGCCCCAGCTGGAGCAAGGACTGTCACCATGTTACCCACTACCAGCATGGAGGTGGGCTTTCTGTCACCATCATTGAGCAGACTGGTCACTGTGGACTCAGCCTCCACATTGGCTGCTGGAAACAGGAGGCTGAGCCCCATGTTTCACCACATGAACCACAAAAAACACATTCTCCTGCCTGTTTGCATCCATATGCATGTCCATGCTTGTGCCTGTGTGCTCGGCAGCACTCAGTGCCCATCTCCTTGTGCAGGCTGTAGCCACACACTGAATGGCAGGTCCATGAACCAAGCACAGAAGAAACATCTCAATAAATACATTCTTTCCATGCTTTCTTCCCAGGAAAGAACTGAGCCAGGTCCCTGTGAACTGCTGACTGCCTGCAGCCCATGGTGATGGGCTGGGTGTCCTCCAGTCTTGCTCTCCAGGGTGCTGCTGCTGGGAGTAGGTGAAGTCCCACTGCCCATGGTCAGTCACTGGCTGCATGGAGGGGGCTGTACAGTGCCGGGAGCCAGCCCTGCTCTGCTCCATGCTGGTGGCTGCAGTGGCAGTGATGGTGGCAGGGAGTGGCTGTACCTGTTGTGGTGGAGACCCACTTCTGGCAGAGATCTGCTCTGGCTAAGCTCTGGTGAAAGACATCAGGGACCAGCTTCAAGACTTTCACAAAGGGCCTCTCATGAAAGCCACACAGGTTATGCAAGCTCTGGGGGCTGAAGACCCTCTGGCTGAGGGTCCCCCCTGCAGCAGCAGCCCCAGTTATGCCAGTGGGCAAAGAGTTGCAGCTCATAGAGAGGGACTGCCACCCTGGCGCCGAACCTCCCCTTCAGTGTGCTCGAGTGCTCAGGTAGGAGGGCAGCCAGTCCACTAAGCTGCTGGGCATGTCAGGGCTGCCTGAGCCAGGCTGGCAGTGGGCAAACCTCTGCAGGTGTTGCCAGCTCTCCACCTGCCCCAAGGGGCTCAGTGGCAGCACCAGCAGCAGCACATGGGACAGGCTGTGCAGGTCAAAGCTCTCCTGGCACTGCTGCATGTGCCTCACAAGGGTGCAGAGGGCCTCCATGGGTGGCCACAGTGATGGAGGAGAGTCACCCAGGATCACAGCTCATCCACATGGTCCTGTGCCCTGGATGTGCTGGAAATCCCACTGCACCAGGATGAAATGTAGGCAGGATTGCTGTGGGGGGCTCTGGTTTGGGTCACACGTGTGGACTCAGCAATCAGTTCTACCAAAGGCTGGTGTGCTGCTTGAAGAGTGGGATGTCTGTCAGCTCGGAGGAGTCAGTCCTGGTTGCTCTGCCAAAGGAGAGATAGCAGATGGAGGGAGAGGTGGGCAACAGGGATGGGCTGAGGCAGGAGAAGTAAAGGGGCTGCAAGGTGTGCACTACATGGGGCACCCCTACTTTAGTCAGACCAGAGGAGGAGGGAGATGCTGCTGGGTGCTGGCACACCAGGAGCCTGGTGGGTCACAAAATACTGCTGCAGTGCAGGGAGAGTAGCTGAGAGGCTGCCTGCAGATTCAGGGGATGCTCCTGTGTGGGGCTGGGGAGAATACCCTGGCTGTCTGCAGGCCCCCAGTTCTCCATGCTCTGGGATGGGACAAGTATTCACTTGCCAAACTCACTTATGCCAGTCCAGGACTGCACTCCTACCAGAAATTTCTCCCTCTTTGCTATATGAAAAGGGGTTTATTTTTACAAAAGTAAGCCTGTCCAGAGACTTAAAAATAGAAAGTCTTTTCCCAAAATTATCAACCTTATTATTCCAAACAACTGTATTGTTTAAGCAAACTGTTTGGGTTTCTGTTTCTGCTGTCTGGGTTCAAGTACACTCAAGTTATCTTCTCTAGTTATTTTTGTTCTCTGCAGCCAGGAGGGACTGGCACACCTCTGTTGTCAGATACCACTGGCACCCATTGACATGGCCATTTGGCTGGAAGTTAAGGAAACTGTTAGCTATAACCATTTCTACAACAAAACTGAACAAGAGCCAGTGGCAAAGTTTCCCTTTTCCCTTGTGTGTCTGAAAGTCTTTGCAGAGGTTTTTGTGTCTGCTTTTCAGACACTCAGACTTCATTAAATTGTGAAAACCTTGTTTCGTCTTCCCCATGAGGAGGGGTTTAGGGGGTGTGGGGCAGGTAATGATGGCAGGAGGTGGCAGCACAATGCATTCCTCACACTGGCAGGAGTGAGAGTGGCTCTGGTTTGCAATCCCCAACACAAGTGGGTTTGTTCAGATGTTAATCACCCCATTTTAGGGAGAGCAGAGCTGATGCTGAGCAGGACAATGGTTGTGTGTGAAGCTTCAAGAGCAGCCCCAGCCCAGGGGTGCTGGGGTCCTGCTGGCTGTTGCAGATGCCAAGAACCACCCTCAGCAAGTACTGTTGAACACTGGGGACCTTGCACATTCCTGCCATGGCCCCAGCCCAGTGCTCTCTGTCTCCTGCCCTCCATCCACCTTCCCTTCATGTCACTCACCAGCCCCAGAGAAGCACCAGGAAGAGAAGAAAGGGCTGAGCAGGGCCCTGCTGACCACCAGGGGAGGAACCTGCTCTCCTCAGGCATGGACACAAACCTTCCTTCCCATGGGAACAGCAGGTTTGGACATGCTGCAGCCAGCCTTTCCCAGAGCCAGTTGCCAGGCCCACAGATATTGCCACGGAACTACTGGGCAGAGATGAAGCTCCATCCAGCTCTTCTCCCTCACACAGGTCTTAGCAAAGGATATTTTTCTAGCAGGGATGTCTGAATCCTGGGCACAGGCTTGGACAGCATGTTTCTTCAATACAGGTGAGTACTCCTGTAATTTGTCTGGTCTTCTCTCCTTTCCCTGGGAGGTTTGCTTCCTGTCTGCTGCCCTTGCCCCTGCCCCATCCCTCCCAGCTCATTGTCCCCTCAAGGCTCTCCAGCCCTCTGGCTCTCTGAGGTGCCTGTGCTGGGACTAGTCTCCAGAGGGACTCTTTGCACAAGTGATTGAGGCACTTCTGGGACAATTCTTCTGTGCCTGTGCAAGGTTCCCCTGTCCAGGTGCATACTTTTGGCTGGGATATACCTGGTCACGAGCTGCTGTGTCTTCCTCTGCAGAGATGGCTCTCATGAGCACCCATGCAGAGAGGGGGCAATGCTGCTGTGAGGTGTGGAAGGGAAGGCTCAGCCTGAGCTCTGAAATGTGACTGCCAAAGCTTCTTCCCTGCAGGGAGCAGCAAGGAGGGGGGCTGGCACCCGTGAGTGTCCTGCGTGGCTCAGAGTGGGCCATGCAGGAGTCAGAACAAGGAGAAGTACTGAGCATCAGTGCTGCACAACATCCCCCATCTCTCCTGCCACTTTGTTCTGTGACCCCCTGGGCTGCCAGATGTGATCTTGTCATTGAGCAGGATGGGAGAATAATCTTCCCCATGTGATTTCTGCAGAGAAGGGGGGACCTTGTGATCTCTGCTGCAAGAGCCCAGCTGGATGATTTCCTTCATCCATCAGCCCAGTGTCCCTAGAGGATGTCCCCCCCTTGAGCACACAGAGTACAGCAGCCTCACTGGGGCTGGGAGAGGCTGGGGCACGGCTGCCTCCTGCTTTGCCAGGCTCTCTTCCTCAGCAAAGACACGTGGCCAGATGCTGGGGCCAGCTACTGGTGCTCTGAACTGGAGCTGCACTCACTTTTTGGCCCTGGAGGTGTTAGCACAGCCACGCCTGCTTTTTTCCTTCACTAGTCCAGGAGCACAGCATTTCAAGTTGCCTCCCAGGACTTATAAGGGACAAGCACAAAACAGGGCAGGGATTGGCATCAGTTTGGCTGCAGGTGCACAGCAAGAAGAGCTCTCTCCTTCAGCACAAAAATGATTTTGCAAGCTGAAACTCTGCAGGCAAGATCAGAAAGAGGAAATGTGCATGGCTCAGGCTACCAGCACCCATCAGCAGAATTCAGCCACAGCCAGGGGTAGAGATATGACACCATTTAACCTCCTTGCTTGCTCGCCTGGGCTGCTGGTTGTGAAGGAGACAAAGAGCTCCCCTGGCAAAACAGCCCAGTCTTGGAATTGCCTACACCACAGCTGCCTGACGTACTTTCTACAGCACGAATCACAGAGTAATGGTATCTGCAAGCAAAGCCCTGCTTATGCATTTAGTCGAGCAGAATCCACAAAGCTGCTTGTAGCAGAATCAGCTGTGACCTCCACAGCATTGTGCCATTAATAGCAAGGTTTGGTCTGGGTCAAACAAAAGCAGGGCAGACTTAATAGGAGAGGAAATGAGATGGATGCGCTCGGCTGGCCTCTCCCCACATGCTCCTACTGTAATTACAGCCTGGTGCTGTTTCAGCTCCCTCATTCACAAGTCTCATCACTGGGACTGCATTTCTCATGGCAAGGTGTAAAAGCCACACACAGATATGTTGTGGCCCCAAGCAAACCAGCAGCAGCACAAAGGGAGCAGTGGCAGGGAACCTCAGCTTGTCACAGCCAGGAGCTGGATGTGTGGCCTGGGATGTGGAAGGGAAAGGAAGGAAGGGTTGGGCTGAAGGAACAGGCCCAGGACCGCTATCTGCAGAGAAAGCTGGACATACCTGATTATGGGTTTGGTTTGTCAGCATGGCCAAGTGCAGACGGGGCTGGTAGAAAGTCCCAGGTGTAGTGCTGGCCCCAGCAATGCAGCTCAGGAGGGTGCTTCAGAGGGACATAGTCACAGTGGGGTGGATGTGCCCAGCATCCACCCTCTGGGCCCATCTACTCCAGTGATCTGCTTTTGTGCTCAGGATGAAAATGAAGACAACATCCTGTTTTCCTGACCTACAGAGAAAGGGCAGCCCTGGAGGGCATTCCTGTGCCTGGATGGGATAAGAAGCTTTTCCCAGTGTGATCAGACTAAGCAAGGGTGTAGCCACCCTTGTCCTGAGCTCTGTAGTGTGCAGAGGCAGTGCTGTGCATTGCAGTGAGATGGGCTCACTGCTGGTGCCCGAAGCAGGGTGCCCAGGACAAATAAACCCTCCCCTGCCCACACCGTGCTCCCTTAGGAGGAGGACTCCCCCTCACACTCCTGCTCTCTGGGGGAACAGGTGCTGCAGTGCTTGGTGTGACCCTGTGAAAGCCTCTCCAGACATCCTTAATCACATTCCTCTGGAACAGGGACACATCTGGTACAAACATGATCCTGTCCCCAAGGAGCTCGGGCTAATTCCTGTCATAGAGCCTCGGAGCAGCCCCGGGCAGGGAGAGCTTCGGCAGAGCTTTGATCATCTCCATTGTCACTTTGCAGGGGATGGGGCTGCAGGAGGCATCCACAGCTTCATGAGCTGAGTTCAAGCAGCCCAGGCCTGAGCTGGCCTGGCTGGACTGACCAAGTCTGAGGGGAAGCTGGGCTACCCACAGTCTGGGAATGGGAGAAGGGAGGACCTGCACTTTTCAAATGTTGATTTATAAGCTGATTTCAAGGAATTGTGAAACTAGAACAAGGAAAGGGCTTGAACTGTGGGATCAGTTTGCACCCTGCTGCATGGTCTGTGTGTCCCTTTCCTCTTGCATGCATGCAGACTGTGTTAGGAGAGTGCTTTGGGATCAGGATCTGGCAGTGGGTGGCATGCTTGATTTTTGGCTGCTGTTCTCAGTAGCTCTCTGTCTTTGGTGAACACATTCTTGGCTGTCCTGTGCTTTGGGCAAGGGGGGATTTGGTTGCCTCAGTGAAGCAGCAGGGCCTGGCAGGGGTGGCTGTGATGGTGGCAATGCACAGCATAGCACGGGTGCCCTCCTTCTGCATCTGTGCCTCCCTATGCCTTTGACTGGTCCAAGGTATCCTGCCTCTGCTGCTGACTCTCCCAAATGAGATCATCCCAGGAATGACAGTGGAGGAAATCAGTCCTCCACCCTACGAGCAGAGTTCTGATGAACCATTGAGGACCTGCAGCCAAGGTGTCACAGCTTGTCCCCTCACAGCTGATAGGAAAGCAAGTCTGTCAGATTCTTCCCACCCACAGCGGGGCATGCGGGCCTGCCTGCCTCCCAGGAATGTGCCAGACCCGTGGCAGAAGAGGAAATTAAGATATTGTCTGCAGTCCAGGAGGAATTCCTGCCTCAGCTTGTTCCTGCCAGTCCTCTGCCGACCTTCCCGCGGCATGGAAAGCCCAGCAGGAAGCTGACTCACTGTCTGCTGCTGCCACGGCTGGGTGCGGGGCCCGGCTGCCTGCAGCACCAGAGGGCTGCTCATTTCATGGATGCAGGGATAGCTCACTGCTCAGACCCACCAGCACCTGCCTGCCCTGGCTGTCCTCTCCCAGAGCCCAGCACTCTGCTGACAGGCAGAGAGCAGCCACGGCATCCTGGTTCTTGTGCTGGCTGCAGCTGGGCTGAGAGGAGGGCTGGGAGCTCGTTGGGTTGCTGACATTGCTGCCAAACACACAATCAGCACCACTGTGCCAGGTTTGGGGAAGGAGGCAGCCCCGAGGCTGGGGGGGAGGAGCGGGGGGCTGATGGGTTGGAGAGAGGTCCTGGGCTCATGTGATAGTGAGTCACCTGCTTATCAAAGCTCTGTGAAGAAGTAGGTGGTCACAGCCAGCCCTTCCCAGGAGCAGCACCTAAAGCCAGCTAGGAAACAGGTGATTGCAGTTTCCAAGTGGGCTGTACAAATGCAGGAGTAGTGCTTTAATCCTGTAACAGAAAGGAACAAATTTCAGGTGTAAGTTTCTTGTCAAGATTCTTGCCACCTTTTCTACTCAGCTAATAGAGTATAGGGCTTACAGTGTCAGTCACTGATGCTCCGTTTGGGGAATCCAATGTTTATTGACTGAAGAGCTGGAAAGTTACTTTGTTCTAAGGACTGGGACAGGGCATCTTCCGTTTCCCTCTTGGGAAGTGTCAGTCAACAATAGAGTAAATGCTAAAAACCTTGCCCTTTTGAAAAGTTGTATCCTTCCCTTCTACCCTGGATGACAGGAACCATGGCCAGAGTTTCTCCTGAGAAGTCTGGGAGGGGATGTCTGGTGGCAGAGATGCTTGCTGATGGAGACTGCTGGCTGGCAGGCAGAGGAGAAAGAAGTGTGCTCCTCAACTTTCCCGTGGTTGTGAGGAGCTCCACAGCCCCCTGGTGACCAGCCAGAACTGAGAAGCTTAATAGCCAAAATTGTCTGCAGAAACAGCATCAGCAGGAATCCCCTCTCCTCCTGTGAGGAGAAAGTTGGCTGTGGCAGAAACAGCCTGGTGACAGTTGTGTGGCTGTAAGGAGGACTGTCAAGGACACTGTGAGTAGATCTATCCCCTTCTCTGACACAGCGATTGGCCTTGTGGATAGAAGTATTAGAAGTGAGATAAGAACTGCAGTTGGGCTTCTGGTGCCATCTTGCATGGTGCTTTCATAAAACAGGGAAAGTGGTGTAGATTCAACTAATCCAGCACAAGTACAAAAGAGCCTAGATAGTCACGCTCAGGGTAGCTCTCAAAAACTTGGTATCAAAATGGAAGGACACATTGACAGTGACTCATATATCAGGAAACTAACAAAAGGCCCAGAGAGTGAAGGTGGAAGAATGGTGGGGGTGGTAATCACAGGTTAGGCAGTGGCCTCAGTGTGACTCTGTCCAGTGGCAGATGTCAAACATGATACTGCCAATCTACCTCAGAACTCTCTCTGTGTTTTAAGCAGTTTAAAACCCTCCTATTATTGACTAAAATAATAATAAATTAAAAAACCCTTCCCCCACACCCCTCCATTGGATTTCCTTTCTTTCAGAATAAAGAAATGTTTTCCTTTCTTTCAGAATAAAGAAATAATTTCTGATGGAAAGAAACATCACAGAGCACTTGTGAACTATGATCTGGCCACACTTCGATCTGTGATCGAGTTCTATCTCTGAACTATGATCTGGAGAAACTTTGCCCAGAGTAATGCTTTTTGCCACCTGTTCCCGATCTCAGAGACATCATTTCGAAGCTCTATCAGGATTCCTGTTAACGGTCCCTCTCCCTACATCATGCTATGATGGTCTGCCGAAGGAGCCCCAAACCCGAAACGTTTGCTATTCTGGGTGACATCAATTGCCCTTACAAAGGTCCGCACTTGGCTCCTGTGCCTGTGTACAGCAGTGGTCCCCCGTCCCCGCCGCGTGCCCGTGGGTGGCACGGGCCGCTCGGGTCCCCCCACCCCAACCTTTCTCAGCCCCCTCCTCTCGAGATGCGCGCCTCTTCCTCGCCACCCTCATCCCGCTCCTAAGTGCTCCGACGCCGGCACGGCCCCGCCGCTGCCGCAGCAGCCGCTCTCCCCGCGGCCTGGGGCGGGCGGAGCGGGGCGGAGCGGGCGGCCCGGCCGCTCCCCGCTGCCCGCGGCCGGCGAGGCGGAGCCAGCGCGGCGCGGGGCTGGCGAGCCGTGCCCGCCCGGCCGCGGCGCTGAGAGCCGGCGGCTGCGCTTCCGCGGGCGGCTCCGCCGATGGACGCCTCTCTGCGCCAGGTGGGCAGCGGCTGGACGGGCGCGGCGGCGGGGCTCGCCCCTGCTCGGGGCTGGGAGAGGCGGGGGCCGGGCGGAGGCCGGCAGGATTGGGTCTCAGGGCGAGACGGGCATCGGGGTGCCGTGCGCCGGGTCAGGAGCGCCCCGGGGCCGTGGGACGCTGCGCTCCCCGCGGGCCGCGCCGCGCCCCCGCTACCCCCTCGCCGATACGGTCCCGGTTGCACTTTCTCTGGAGCGATGGGATGAGGAGGGTTTTGTCCCCGAGCGCTCCCCAGCCCGGCGCGGCACCGCGCAACCCGTGCCAGGGGTTGAAGGGACTGCGGGAGCCGGAGCCCGACCGATGTGCGGTGTTGGCAACGCCGACCGGGGGCTGCTTGCGGGAGGAGAGGGTTTGTCGCATGGTAGTCATGGCTGCCCGGTGCCGGCTCCTTAATCCTCTGGAACGACTTCAGGGTCCGGAGCCTGCTCCTGCCTGCGTGTGTGTGTCACAGAGCGGCTGGCCTCCGGGGCACTGGGCAGGCGGGCAGCGTGCGGCGGGAGTGCCCTGCCCTTCGGTGCCGCTGCCCAGTCACCGTCACGCCGGCGGGCAAAGCGGCTGCCCGAGGCCGGACCCGCACTGTTATCCGCGGGCTCTGGTCCCGCCTGGCCGCGGTGCCCTCCCCGGCTGAGCACACGGCCGTGCGGGCACGGTGCTGCCATGGGGAGCGAGTGACTGAGTGCGCGGGGCCAGGTGCCGGGCACAGCCCAGACGCTCCGAAATTCTCTGTGCCGTTTTTCTTGCCTGAGCAAACACAGGTCTCCAGCCCAGCCTGGTGATGCCTTTGGTTGTGAGGGGCAGGTGGGTGCAAGGCAAGGGCAGCCCATTCTGGACCCGTGGTGACAGTGGGTGCCCTTGGCATTGGCAGTGGGCACGGCATACACAATGGGGTGACGGGACCTTCTGGAGGTCTGCGGCTGAAGTCTGAAAGCCTCCTGTTTGGGGCATGACACATCTGCCCCCTCCAGCCCCCAGATGGTTTCCAGGCCATTAACCCCAGCGTCTGGCCTTGCGAGTCACGGATGCGGAGGGGGAGCTAGCAGCGCTCCGGAGCAGCCCGTGGTCGCTGGGCTGGAGCAGCTGATGGGCTCGGACCTGCCCCCTCCCTGGTGAAGCGCTTTCTTTATCAGAACAGATGTTTTCCCAGATCTGGCCCCAGAGAGGAAGGAGTGGCTGCCCCCGGGCTGTGCGGCTGGAGCTGCCCCGCAGCATTCGGCAGCGCATCGCCCAGCATCCTTCAGCCATTAACTGATTAACCTGCTGCTCCTGGAAGTCTGGGCCGTCTGTATCTAATCAGATGAAGGCCAGAGTTTCCCAAAGGGCCGTTTCACCACAGCCTTTATGGCCACCCCTCTGTCAGGAGGAACCTCCTGGCCCCTTGCAACAGGAGTAGCCACTGAGGAGCCTGAAGGAACTGATGGGAATGGGAGGCGGGAAAGGGGATGCTCAGAGGTACACGCCTCAGCAAGTAGCACCCATCAGAGAACTGCCTGCTTTGTCCAGCTCCAGGATGCTGTCCAGGCATGATTCTGCCATTATCTGAAGAAACAGGGATTTCCAGGGAAGGGCTGAGGGGCAGTCCTGGAGCCAGAGTCTCTCTAAGAGTAACACATCTCTTGTAAATCACAGACTTAAATCTTGATGAAGCAAGGTAGGCAAGGCTGGAGAACTGGGGTGAGTGTGTGCAGGAAAGCATCAGACTCTGCTTTGCAGCAAAGGCAGTGGGGGAGGGAGAGAGGGAATGTGACTTCCCCAAAGCCGGAATGTTTGGCATTTGCTGCACCCCAGCCACTCTTCCTCCTTCTCCATGGGGGTTCTTGGTGGGAGGGAAAGCCTGAGTAGAAGGGAGTTGCTTCACGTCTTTCTGCAGCAGCAGAGCTGCTTGTCCCAGGGGATGCATGTCATGTCTTACAGTGAGTAGCTTAAACCCCAGTGTGCTCTTGGTCTTGCCTTAGCAAGTTCCCATGCCATGCTTGCAGCATTTAGATTATCACACTCATCTGTGTGATGAGTGTCTGCGATTACGTGGGGATGCCATGGGTCTTCACAGCTCCCCTAGTTCCCCCTTTGGCATGCTGGAGACCAAAATGGCTTTGTGGAGGTTTCAACCCACTTGCCATCCTGGTTCTGCCAAGGGAGGAGTAGTTTTGGCCAGGTGTGCCAGCTTGACACTGTGGAAGGGTTTCCCATGTGCTGTGCCCTCCTCTGCTTGCAGACCCCAGGGACAGCGAGCTGCTGAGGAGTGTGCTGCTGCTGCTCTTCTCCCACAGCATCCCAAGTGGGTCAGATTAGAAAACCTTCATCCTCAGTGAGTGGTACAGCACAAAGATGTATGTGTGCCTCAGCCATCGAAGCTCTGCTGTGCAGCATGGCTCAGAGATGTGATGGATGAGGCCTTTGCTCCAGCAGGGTGTGAGTGGAGGAGCCATGTGTGTGCTCTGCCATCTCCTTGCTTGGCTGCTGCAGAGAGTCCTGTGCCCAGGCAGGGAGGAGGGGCCCTGGAGGCCTGGGCTGTGGCATGGTGACAGATGATGGTTTCCCTGTGTGTCTGGAGTGTGGGCAGGATGTGGGGTTGACACAGAGGATATGACTCGCTCTCCAATTCCCCCCTAAGGAGCAGGAATGTCACGGACAGGGTTAAAGGAGACACTTCTCCCATCCTGTCCTTCTGCACTCCAGTTGGAGTGACCAGTTAGCAGGGTCCCATAGTCAGCACTGAGGAGCAGCATCCAGTGGAGTCACAGATGCTGCTCTCCTTCTCATGTGCCACTGGCCGAGAAATGCTGTCATTTTAAGTGTTAAACAGTTTTCCTTATTGCTCTTGTGATGAAATCCAAAGCTTTTCATCTGTGTTGTAAAATAAATCCCCTGAAGTTCTTAAGCTTTCTGACATGAGGAGAGAAAGGCGGGGTAATTCTCTGTTCATTTCCTGCATGGCTGTGGTGACTGGAATTGTCCTCTCTACAGCTGTCATGGTTTTCACTTACTATTCCCCATGCTCCCCGTCCTTCCCTGGCCACAGCCCTTCTCTTCTTTGCGGCCTGGGACATCTGCCATGGAGATAGGGAGAGGATCCATCTCTCTGGGGAACACATGCAGGTCAGGGAGGACCCTCAGAGTCAAGGCTGTGAAGGAGTACTAAGGCTACTGGAGTTGCCACCATGCATGCACCTGAGCTGCTTTCTTGGCCACAAACTTAGTTGGGCAGCAAGTACCTCTGCCAGGTTTCTTTTGCTCTGGCAGCTTTACCCTGACTGCCAACTACTTGATGCAAGTGGAAAGTGCCTGACTACTTCACAAAGCCATCAGGGAGTTTACAGAGTGTGGTCCTTTATTGGCCACAAGACACTCAGCTGAATTTGCTGTGCTTTGGGCATCCAATGGCGTGAAGTCACGTGCACAGACATCTGCAGGCAGATGGGTAAGGAGAACAACTGAAAGGACTTGACTGCGAAGGCACCTTTGCAATGTGGACCCTGCCTGATTCATGGGTGGAGCAGGTACAGGACTGGTCTGATTTTTGGTTGTACATGCAGTTCTCACCAGCTTTGGACTCTCTGTTGAAGCTGCTTGGATGCATCATCCAGAGATCTGTGTCCCCAGGGAGCCCAGGTTATGCTGGGTGGGAAGGGTTTGTACATGGCTGGATTAGGTTTCTCAACAGCTTGGTTTGCCCTTCCCATGCTCCCTGCAGTTGGGAGAAGGAAGAGCTCCTGTGAGAGAGGAACATGGCCAGATGTCCAGGAGAATCTATCCAGAGACTCTTGTCTGAGATAAGGGAAATGGTTCAGCTGACGTGGATGATGCTGACCATGAGTGATGGGCTGTCTTTACAGATAACAGTAAGCTGAATGCCCATGTGTTAACAACCATTGTCTTAGGAAAATGCCATCTTGGAAAGAAAAGGTATGTAGAACATCATCTTCTTTAGCAGTGAGGCTGCTCTTTGAAGGAGTATTCTGGCCAAGCCTCCCTCCAACTCTCAGGAACACGTGCTTTGCCAACTTCCCTTGACAACCCCTTCTCAGTCTACTGAGAATATTGTGATCTCTCAGAAAGAGGACCCATAGGGTTTAAGAAGAGACAGAGAAATGCTGACTGTTACATCCATCTTGTGTATGTAATGCTCTCTGTATCAATACCACACAGAGCAACCCCCCTCTGTTTAAGTAGCCTGTATAGTGCAGCTGAAGAGAAGTACCACTGTCCTTGAAGATATCCAGGCAGCTAGTGCAGCGTGGATGTTCCTACACACAGAATCCTCCATGCAAGCTGTGTCTCCCCTAAACCATTCAGAGTGATAAAGAGGCAGATATAGGACAAAAGGGTTCGACTGCCCTGTTTTGGAGCAGCAATTGCAAGGAAGAAAGCTCTTGTGCCAAAGGTGACACAAAGAAGTGTCTGGCGGAAGAGAGGGAGTCCTGCTAGCTCCCTCCTTAGGGCATTCATCTGGAGCCAGGCTGCGTGAGCTGCAACCTTGTCAGATCCCATCAGTAGCAAGAGGGTGGGCTGGCACAGGCTCTCAGTGAGAGCCTCCACATGAAGGGAAGCCAGGTTGCCCTGGGCCAGCATGCAGCTGCCCCATTGTGGCCTCTAAAACCACCTTGTTCTGCTCTGGTTTCACTTCTTGCCACGCTTACATTTAACAGAATGATCACAACTGTTTTGCAATTTCTTTTTCCCGTTTTGCTGTAAGGAGAATATGCGAACTATCTAAATGTGAATATTAAGACTGAAACTTGTGAGAGTCTGGATTTCCTGGTTATCTTTCAGTTACCCTAAACTCTGCAGTTCTGCCTCCTCATTTCCATATGACATCACCCACAGTTCAGCAGTGCTGTAGAGCCAAGTCTCAGGAAAAACACCTATGGAGGGCCTGTCATGCATCACTTGGCGCAGTGCCCAGGGGACTGAGAGGTCCTGTCATACAAGTGCAATAGTTATCACAGCAACTGAACTGGTGGTGGGCCCTCTCACAGTTCCAGTCATCAGTCTATTTGATGAGAAGGTGGAAATTAGGGTTAGTGTTGTTTATTCCTGTTACTTGCATCTTGAGCCAATGATGAAGATTTGGCTGAATCACATTTTCTAGAAGAGCTTCTTATTTCTGGAGGATCCCTTGCTTTTTGCAGTTTCTTCAAATGATTACACAACCGTGTTTTAAAATAAATCCTGCTTCATTTCTAAAGTGTCTGGCAGATCCATCCGTTTTCGGGTCCTACTTTTCTTCTGCTTCATGAGAGTGGCTTTGTCCCAAATAACTTCTCTGTCTGCAAAAAATTATTTTCTGGCACCAGATTGCCTCCGGGTTGCTAGCAAAGGTGACCCAGCAGGTAGCAGAGAGGGGTCTCAGTGCTACTGTGTGTCATGTCCTCTCAGCAGGGTTGAGTCAGTTGAGGATGCAGGGACAGAGATGAGGTTTGCAGCCCATGCTGGGCCACATGCTGCTCTAATCCCCCCACTATCACTGTCTGGGCTAGATAGGTCAGCCCTAGCTCTGGCAAATCTACGTAATGACATTAACATCTTCACAAATACTTTTGCACTACAAGGGATCTTTCTGAATAGCAAAAATGACTGAGCCTTTTATGTTGTCTCTGGAAGGCTTCTTTCTCACACCTCAAAGCATAAGTAAGCAGTAAACTTCCTTACTCCTGTTTATACATCCCAGACATGCATCAACTCTTGTTGCAACCAAATATCCTGGGAGTTTCTGCTCAGCAGTTTGCAATCCTCTTTGGGTCTGTGACTTTCCAGAAGACATTCCTGTGTTTGAAGTACTCCTTGCATTCCTTCTCTCCTGATGGTGACCTTTCAGTTGGGCTGTACTTTAATCCTGTTTTGTTCTAACAGGGGGCTGTGGAATCCACACTCCTCTAATGGTCACATCCTTGTGACCTTACTTATCTGCCAGATGTTGGCATCTGCTAGTACTGTCAGAATTACTTTAGATTTCAGGTCCTAGATGAGAATACACAATAGTACTGACCCTGTCACTGCAGACATTTGTTGGAAACTCCCTCAGTTAGTAGTGATTTTCCCCATCCATATCAAGAGTTTTGAGATCCCTTTGCTTCTGTTTGCTCCTCAAGATCTGACTTTTACTGAAATACTGTGTTCTACATGGGCAACACCACGAGAGTCAGTCATGGTCCTATTTCTCTCATGTGCTTGGATGCTAAGGAAGAAGAAGCTTTTTTGACTACTTTCCCCATGTTAACTGGCACTGGACAGCAGTTAAAGCCAGAGTATCCTTTAGATGGAACAGCAGAGAGCAAAACCTCTGTATTTTCCCTTGGGTTCTCAGACTAAGCAACCCATGGTTGCTAGGGATAATCCTGCTATCACTGCTATTTAGACTCTGACTCTTTCAATCTCTTGGAATTTCCTCAGCATTACCAGACTTATAAAAAGCTAATTTCAACTGTTGAGAAACTTTATTGGACAGATTTCTGGGAACTCTTGGACCTGTTGATTTTAAAAATATGTTTTGTGTCCTTTCCATTTACTGAAAGCACTTCAGCATCACAATGTGATGCAAAATGGTGCTTTCCAGGGATGTTTGTTAGAAACTTCTGTGTGTCTCCATCATCACAGCACCAAGCCTGCCAGAGTTCAGGAAGTGTTTGGACAATACTCTGGAGACCATGGTGTGACTCTTGGGGATGGTCCTGTGCAGGGCCAGGAGTTGGACTTGATAATCTTTGCAGGTTCCCTCCAACTCAACTTACTCTGTGATTCTATGATAAATCCCTGTGCTGCCATCCATATCTAGTAGTTGGATGCTGCCACTAGCACATCTTTGTACCCAGTGATTTTAGAAGAGAGTGAAACAGACTCTTCCGTCTTTCCTATCTCCCAGCTTCTTTCTTACATGGGTTGTTTGCCCCATTTTTCCCTACTTTCACTCTTATTTCAGATTGACTGACAGTGCATCCCAGCTCAGAGGCACTCCACTTGCTTTCTGAGTGGTATTTGAAGGAAGGACGCAGAGGACGAGCAAACACCAGGAAAATGTCTCACATGGAGAGTTTAAAAACCTGAGATTACTTTATTAGTGAGATGACAAATAGGGGGAGACATGGCAAAAGAGCAGAAAATAATGGATGAGACAGAGAAGGTGGATTGAATTCCTCTGTGCCTCTACCTCTGACCATAAGAAAAAGGGATTTTGTGCTTCACAGTGATGAGACTGGTTTAAAAACGTACGTTTCTGTATAATGTGTGAGTAGATGGTAGAACTCCACAGGGCAGGGAAAGTCAGGGATGTAGCAAGATGCAAAAAGATATTGGACATAATCCCAAATTATGCTTAATAAACATTGCAGAAGAAATACTGTTTCAGGGCTCTCGTCTGAGATTTTTACAAAACATGTGGCACTGGGGCTGCTCAGTGACAGACCACTGTATCCTTGTGGCTGCCTGGGGCCCTGAGCTCTCTTGTGTGGACCTTGAAGACTTCTCAACTGTCCATCAGCCCAGTTGAAGCCATTGGCTGAATTTGAGAGAGGGAGGGAACTGCGAGGAAGCCACCTCACTCTATATTTGGTGGCAAGTGGGAGAGGCTTCTTTGAGAAGCACTGCCCAAGTTGATAGCAAGGTAGGAATACTTTTTACTTGCTCGGTTTTGAGCTGCAAGCTGGTTAGGGGGAGTTTTGCTAGGGCCAGGCTGGGCTTTAGCAGATGCCATGTTACCTCCTTTCAGGGCTACAGAGGGGACGTAGGGAAGCCAGTGTTGCTGTGATGTGACAGGGAATACACATCTGTAGATCCCCATGTGATTAATGTGCTTAGGGAACAACTCATTTTAATTCAGTTCCTAACTGAAGTTTTAGGCAGGAAAGAGCTTGTAATGAAGGCATGGAAGTGGTGTTTACTTTTATGAACATAATGAAATTCAGTATGCATTTTCATGACTGGTGAGAATTTCTCAGGTGGTTGCAAACTCTGTAGGACTATTACTTTATCCAAGAAGGAGAGTGACTCCACTGCCCATGGTGGAATTGCAGGGGGCAGCTCATCTTAAACTGAGCTTGGAG
This sequence comes from Haemorhous mexicanus, assembly GCF_027477595.1. Lineage (NCBI taxonomy): Eukaryota > Metazoa > Chordata > Aves > Passeriformes > Fringillidae > Haemorhous > Haemorhous mexicanus. The sequence goes on from NC_082348.1 coordinate 16,083,191, forward strand.
AGAGTGTACAGTGAAGTCTGGAAGGATTCACACCTGCTTCCTTTCTGTGCACCTTGTGCTCATGGCAAAGGGCAGCTCTGAGGTCTGTGAAAAGCAGCAGGGGGCTCGTTCCCTCCCTTCCCATGACAAGCAGTTTGTGTGGTTCTGGTAGTGTGTAGCTGCTTCTTTGAGAAGATTAAGAATTACCTCCATGAACCAGGCATTTCCTGGGAAATATTTGGAGATGTTATGGAGAGTGAAAAGAGAAGCTGTGCAGCAGCCAAACTGGGGGAGGAGACAGGAACAGAACAGATGGGAGGGGGAGGCAAAAGGGGAGTGGGAAGCAGTGCATATACATCAGTGACCAGAAGTAACAAACTCTTAGTGCTCTTAGATTATTTAAAATGCACAAACCTTTTCCTGATACTGCTATTCTGCAAAGCTGCTGGCAGACTGAGGGTTCTGCTCCTTAATTAGTGAGGAATGGGGCTGCTAATTGACAGAACTAGAATGAGTCATGGGCTCAGCCTAGGCTGCAGCTCTGGAGTAGCAGGACCCATGGCTGCAGTTTGTGCCCAGCTCTGAGCCCTGCTGGCTTGCAGGGGCTGCCCAAGCTCAGTGAGCTGCTGTGTGGGAATTGAGGGACCAGACAGGTACAGTCCAGCCCCTTTTTGCTCTGCAGTGTGTCTTCCTCATGCCTGACACAAAGTAGACTTTTGTTTCTGTTATCCCTACTACTGTTGCAGGTATTGTCCCTCTTGCCAGCTGCTCCATGCTGGCTGCTGCCGACTGAGCTGTTCCTTCTGTCTCTCTTACCTAACCCCTCCCTTCCAGGAGCTGGTCCTGATTTTGCTGATCAGATGTAGCCCATGGCTTCATTTCAGCCTGCCATCAGGAAAACAGCAAAGTTGCATTCCTTACCATATGGGACTGGGCTGCCAGGGACTCCCGCTCCCCACCAATCTTACATCCATTAGCTAAGGCTCTTTATATTTGTCCTATCACTTATTCATGATCATCCAGATCAATCTCTTGGAAAGTGCATTTATTGAAATCTGATTCCGGCTTTGTCTGAATTGCAAGGGCCTTTCTAGCCCAGTCTCTGCCTCGTGGTTTGCAGCCACAAAGCCCACTGAGGCTGGGAAAAGAGCTGGCTCAGCACTATGCTGCCAGGAGAGCCTTTCCTAAGAGCATATGGATCCATGGCCAGGAGAAAAACAAGGCTTGGCTGGCCAATACCCACTGAACAGCCTCAGTGTGCTAGGAGGACAAAGGTAAGTTATGTATATAGTACTTGTAGTTGAGAACTTGTTGCACCCACAGAGGTTTTTGTCTCAGACTCTCAGTGCAGGGGTGAACATTTTTGAGACATCCCTGCCCCTTGCAGAAGGGCTGCTTTGGTATAATTACCTAAATCAAGGAAGGCACTGCAAGAACCTCTTGTAGTATTGTGTTTGTAGGTAAATCTGGGGGCTGAGACAGTCAAGTTCAAACACAAAGAAAACATTAAAAACATCCTGTACTGGAAAAAGCAGACAATTGTATGCTCCTTTCACACACTGAAAGGTGTATTCCAAACAAAACCGCCTTTCCTCTCTGAATAACCCAGGAAAATTGATGCAGCCATCCTGGTTTAGCCCCTCCTGAGCATGTTACTCCTGGCAGTTGTGTAGGTTTGTGCACAAGGAGGAGTGGGATGTCTAAGTGCACTCAGAGAGTGGCGGCCCTGCTGTGTCCTGAAGTTCAGCTGGGGCAGCTCTTTCTTGCTTGTGCCTGGGAAGAAGCAGTTCCCAGAAGACAGAGGACATCCAGGGAAAACGCGAAGATTCAAGGGTAGTCCAGAACATGGAGTAAGGAGAACAGAATAGGAAGACTTGTTTCTGAAGAGTGATACAGCTGTGGAATTGCTTTCTCATCTCAGTCCCTGAAGGGGACTCCTCCTGGGAGGCCCTGCTGAGGCCAAGGCACCTGCATGTGCAGAGTTTTGTGTCTTGTCCTCTGGAGCTTGCCTTGCTGCCTTCAACAGCTGATAACTGATGAGGATGTAGCTGCTGGCTACGCACTCTGCTTTAATGTGTGGATGCCTTGCTGCTGCACTAAGGGCTGTGTGCTGCCTTTCTGCCTCTCTGCCCATTCCCTGGGTGCAGCACACAAGATCTCCCTTATTCTTTCCCTGCTGACACACCATGCTGCATCTCCTGAGATGAAATAGAGGCATGTGAATGCAAGGGAGAACTTCTGGTTTCAGTCATTCTTAAAACAAATGCCACAGAAGGCCAAGAAATCTGTGGCTTCAATTGAATTTTGATATAATGAATAGCAGGAAATGTTATTTATTTCTGAGTCTAGGATCCAAAGTGCCATGTGTTATTTGAACTGAGAAATGACATCTTAGAGTTTACTGTCCATAGTGGAAAGCATGATGGTGACCATGGGCCAGTACTGATGAAATACTGCTCTCTGTATGCAAGCAACTTCATTTTCTAAATTACAACCCCATGGTAAAAGATCACTTTTCAGGATTGTGCTTTGCTGTGCACTTTGTGGCAAGGCACTTTCATGGAGAGATTGTTACTGAGGCCATAGGAATGAGGATGTTGGTCTCAGAGTTTGTTTAACATCTGAGTGACCTGCCCTTGATATAGGAACTGGTACATTACTGTTTTATTCTTCCTTTCTGTTCCTGCTCTTGTTTCCTTTAAAACCAAAGCAATAGACCAACCTAATAAACTCCTAGTAAAAGAATAATTGGGTGGAGATGAGCTCATTATATAAGGGGCTTGAGTTAACTGTATGATCAGTATTCAGCCAGCTTTATTTGATGGGAAGTGGTTACACAAAATCACCACTGTTGTTCCTCCTCTGTCTTTCCAGTGTTCTCTTCAAATTGGTGATTGCTTGTTGCTTCCTTTTGTTAAACTGTTTTGTCTGTGGGTGAGGGTGGACCTTCTGTATATCCCAGAATGGAAGTTGAAGGTTTTTTACTCTTGTCCTAGAAGAGCAGGGTTTTCCCATCATCTCTGGTGCTTGTAGGAGCTGGGGCCCCCCAGAGCTAGCACATCATTGCTGGGCACTGCTCAGTCCTACTGACCTGGCTTCTCCTATGGAAGTTCAGCCTTGCTGCCTGGCAGTTTTTGGAAGTTTTCTGCTCAATTTAATCTTTTCAACTGATCAATGAGATGTGTGGCATTGGGGGAGAGGGGAGTAAAGTGGGGCAGTCTCTTTGGTGCCACCATCTGCTCCCGTATTAGTCAAGGCTCCTTGGGGAATTTCATGTTTAGAAAGAAGGGCTGGTGGAAGGAGATGCACTTAAACAAACTCTGCCTTTCAGGAAATGGGGCTATGGCTGTGCTGGGCAGAAGTTACAATAATTATTTGCTCTGTGATTCCTTTTCTGGCTGTCTCAGCACAGTATTCCTTTTGGAAACAGCATAACTGGGTGCAGTTACTCTGCTGTGCAGAGGCACTTGCTGTTGTACAAACAGCTACAACACCAGAGTGAACTGAAGTAAGTCATTCTGGGCAGCTGGAATATTGCAGGGCCTGGGAGTTTCAGCAGGTTGCCTTCTATTCCTTTGCAGCTCACAGAAGGACCTGCCATAAGCTTGTGTGGTGTTGTACAAAAGAGCTGTCTCCTTGGAGGAGTATTTGTTAATACTTTTGCACATGGACTTCTGCTGGGAAATGGGTCTGAATCAGTCTGGACTTTTAGATAATTTCTATGTGTTGAAGATAGCTGAGTGATCCCATTGCCTATTCCCCTTTTCCCTACTGAGTGGTACCTATTAAACAACAGTATTCATGCCCATGGGTTGTCTCTTCTGTGTCGGATTATCAACTGCCTGTAGCTCCAAGTTAGTTTCTGACCTCAGGGAGAGGGAAGTCTGTAACCTGGACCCCCTGGTCTCCAGGGGCAGAGTGTGTTGGGTGCTGTGATGGTGGCACCCTGCCATACACAGGGTGTGTGTGCTGTGGCATTGGGGCACAGTGTGCATGGCGGGGTGCAGACTTGTCTTCTGATTAAATTGCACTTGCCTCAGGCTCTCATCTCTGCCATCCTGGGTTACTGGTGTCTGAAGGCATTGAAATACACTGTGGGGGATGTTTACACTAAATGTCTTATAAAAGGCTCTCTTTCATCCCACTGTTTGGAGACACAACCTTCCTGTTTTCTGACTCTTTGCTTTCTACCTTGGTGGTAATAGGAGTCTGGTGAAAGTAGCAAAAAAAAAAAAATCTTTAAACACATGTTGATGTTCATATGTTTATGCACACTAGTTAGAATGTGATTTGGGAAATTCATGATTTCTCAACAGCAATGTCTTGCCCAGATGCCTCAGGACACTTTATTTCAAGCATCCAGAGTTTCAGAAAACCTAAGAGGATGTAACAAATCCTCTATATAGTTCCTCAAAATCTGTGTGTAATGTACTGTCCACACCAGCTCTCTGGGATCTCAAATCTGTAATGTGAGATTGTGGTTTTTTCTATTGCTATTGTTCACTGGCCATGAGGATGATCTCTGCAGACCATCCATGGGTTCAAGTGCTGATCAAATGCAATGGTGCTTTTCAGTCACTTGGTGAGGGGAGATTAATCTGCTTGAAACTCTAGACCAGAGCACAGCAGTAAAACTAGAATGATGTACACCTTTTTAATGTCATTAAACCCAGATCTTTTATTGGGAGGACTGGAGGCTGGCCTATAGATGTATCTCCTACAGTAAGGAAAGTCCTTGGTACTAAAGTGTTTAGAGTGACTTAAATAGTTTAAAAACCCCACCTAAACTAAAAACAAATCATTAAAAATAGAATTAGTGTTTCACATTTTGTATAATGTAATATAGAAACACTATTCAATTTCTTCAAACATATTAACCCTACAAGCAAAGAGCTAATGGTGCTGATGAGATTAAGAGGGTAGGAAGGGCTTAAAGCTCACAATCAATAATTTAGGGGCATTAAAAAAAATAGGAAAAAAGTCAGTCTATGAATCGATGAAAGGCAGAATGGTCCTAATGGTACTCAACAGTTGAGCACTTAGGATTTTTCTCAATATTTATCTAAGCAGAATTTATGTGATTTCTAAGGGAAGACATGGAAGTGACTAGTTTGCAATAACTGGAGTGTGGTGTGACTTCATGCCTAGCTCTGTAGTTGCAGGTCATGCCCTGATCTGCCTTCATGCTCTCGCTCTTTCCCTTGTACCAAGTCCCCAGGCAGAAGAGGCCAATCCAGCAAACTTGTTTTCCCTACTATATTGGTAGGCAAGCTGTGAGATCTACCTGTCCTGCAGATCCCTGTGTGTGTGTTACCAGAAATCTGGGTTTGTGCTCAGACTTGTCTTGAGAGACACAGAGAAGTTGAAGATGTTGTAATGTATGTGAAGCATCATATATAAAACCAGATATAAACACCAGTGCATGCATACATCAGACATAAGGACCATTGTGTACACATCAGTGTGTATACATCAGGGAAACACTCAGGTCTTGTCATTTGCCAGAGGAAACTCTTGCCAGCATTTGCAAACAAAGCTCTATGAAATCCTCTTAGCTGGTGATTTCTGGAAGCATTGTGACTTACAGTGATGCGTGGGTGTATTGTTTACATTGTAAACATGCTTTATTTATATTTTCTGTTATTATTGTAGCATGACTTTTAATGACTGGCTATTCCAAGTTTTAAAACATTTAGAGAGTCAAACCAACTATTCTATGTGTTGGTATCTTTCCATGACACTTTCTATAAAAATTGGTGTTTCCTTACTTTGGTTTCTTCATGAAGCTCATTAAAACTGCTTTTTCTTCCGCTCCTGTTACATTAAGAAAAAACAAACCAAATTTCTCTGAAAATGTATGTAGAACTTAAATATTTTAAGCAGGTGTAGCTTGGAAATAGCCTGTGAATACTGCAGCTTCCCCCAGCTTTCCTTGGGTGCAGATCTCACAGGCTCCAGTTCTATCTAAAGGGATGTCTTCTCATTTTTGCAGGGTGCCAGGGTATGGCTGCAGGAGCAGGACCAACTGCAGCCATGCACTGTTGGCTTGTGTGCCAATGGAAATGTTCTCTTCACCTCAGATTATGGCACGGTAAGTGAAGTTTGCACGAGTTTGTACCCTATGCCAAGCTGTAAGATGGATTTCTTGGTTTTGCATGACCATTATGTTGAAATTTATGAATGGAAATGCTGCAGTTCTCTCTGAAAAGTGACCTGGCTCTGTTACACCAAATATCTAACAAGTGTTAAGAGGAGAAGATTGCTCTTCTTGTTCTCTTCATTTCTCTGCCTACCTCACTTTTCTTGGTTTCCCTTGTGCCATCTTTGAAGGAGTTGCATTAACGGCCTGACAAAATCATTATATTGGCTTAATACTCCTGGAAGGAGGCAGCTCCAATAACCAGGCAGCCCTTCCTGCCAAGCTGTGCCACTCTAGGGGTGCTTGTGCTCACCACCAGCTGCTTCAGCAGCTTTTGCTGTCAGCCCTTTGGCCAGGGGCACGTGGCAGTGGGCTCCCTGTGCCAGTCAGTGTGCAAAGGCAGCAGAGATGCACAGGACAGCTCAGCAAGGCAGCCAAGCTCCCCTGAGAGCAGAGCTCTCCAACAGTGATAAGAACAAGCTTCTTTCCTGCCTGATTTCCAGCCCTGTGCTCCTCGTGGTTCCCTGGTGCAGTACTCATGGAATAATATTGGTAGGAAGGGACCTCTGGGGATCATCCAAGTCCTCAGTGAGTCAGCTCGCCTGGCTAACCCTGGGAAAACTATCCACAGCCTTCAGGGAGGTTCTTGGTGAGTCAGACTGGTGCCTGGGCTGGGAGGAGGATGGGGAAATGGGCAGGAAATGTGCCCTCCAGCAGTGAGCAATTCGACCTGCTCAGCTGTTCTGGTGAATGGGCCCTGCAGGTGGCTGCTTTGTTACAGAAAAATGGACAGGTTCTCTTCAGCCTCTTACCTGGCAAACAAAGGAGGGCACAGGGGGAAAGGGGATTTAGAGCCCTGGTTTCTGGAGTCAGTGGTAGCACTGTCATGTTTTTCAGTCTTGCCTTGAAAGACTTGAAGTCATCATTCTTTTATAAAGAGCCTGATTTGTTTCCCAGAGATGGAAATTCCCCGGGCAAACACAGTTTTTTTTAATCTGGTTACTGTAGTCTCTTAGACCCTTCTTGAGGAGTTGACTTGTTTTGGGAGTGGTGGATATCACTGACACATTTTAAGGGATCACAGGTAATGCAGCAGCCTCCATAGGGACAAAAAATGGTGAATAGTTCTGTGACTTTCCCAGTTCTGTCTCTTCTGACATGCTGCTGTGGCCTTGTAAAATCTTTCAAACTGATCTGGCACCTCTGAAAGGACACCAGAAATCCCATTTTAGGGCTGTCTGTCACCTCCAGCCTGTGCCCTGTATGCTGGAAAATATGCTCAGGAAAATGCTTGGTGGCTTACAGGTGTGGAAGAAAAAAGGTGGGTTTGGGTTTTTTTCTTCCATGAAACAAGAAATCACTAGGCTGGAGCAGCATGTGCTTTATGGCTTGTGGACTAAAAGCTCATGGTGATCATTAAAGGGCTTTCTTTATTGAGTGCCAGCCACAAGAGCTGTCCTGTGCTTCCCTCACCTGCCACATTCATTGCTTGTTACCTGTAGGAGGGACTGGCACTCCTACCCTGGGTGAGAGCTCTGATAAATGCCTTCACTTTGGGTTGGGTGGGGCAGTTGATCCCTCTGATTTTTTGGACCCCCAAATCTAGTTGTCCTCATGTTTGCTGTGGCCCAGCATCCCTGCAGCTCTTGCAGCTCTGAGGTAAGAAGTCCAATCATGCTTCAAAGCTTTTGTTATTTGTTTTCACTTCCTTAAAAACACCTCAGGCAGCAAATCCATCAGAAATGTGACTTCCTGGGAGGAAAGGAGGAGCTTTGCTTGTGAAACACACGATTGGAAACCACGATCCAGACAAAACAGCCAAATGCTTTATGGATAAATGTAACCTGGATGCCAGGTGGGAGCTTTGCTTATGTGCTCAGGATGGCACTAATGGATGGAATTGAGTTTGAAAAGGAATCCTTTGTCCCTTGCTGAGCCTGGTGAGCAGCACTGGCAAGCCTCATCTCGGCTTGTTTGCTGCCCAGATTTTGCTTTATTCCTGACCATTGCAGGGCCTTGGAGAGAGCCATGGTCATTTTACCCTCACTTTGGGCTAAATCTGAGGCAAATTGAGTTCATCACTGGTAAGAAAGTTGAAATCTTTGGCTGTGAGGTGCCTGTTAGGCTGAAAGCTGATTATTTTCCTTCCCAAAAATAAACATCTGCTTATTAACACCTATAACTTTGTGTTTTATATATTAGCTTGTTAAAAAAGAGATATTCTGGGGGCAACTTTGCTGAGAGATCAGTTTGCCTTAGTTCTTACTTGCTTCAGGAAAAATCAGCTGTCATATTCAGCTCAGTAGTGCTGAACATCAGCCTGGCATGCCTTTCCTGGAACAGGATGATGGGGGAGGATCTTTGAAATTGCCCTCCTGGCAGATTGCTGGAAGCATCCAGGAGTGAGCAGTGGGGTAACAAAAGCTTCCTTACTGGGGCTCTGAGGGTGGAGCATCATCCTGTTTGTGTCTCAAACCTCTGAGCTCCTTGAAGAAAGTCACTTTGACAGTCTTGGGACATGTGTCTGAGTCCAGGAGCATGGATGATCCTTGTAGCCTGTTGGTGATACAGAGACTGGAAAAACTATTCCCTGGAGGGCAGAGAGCAAATGAAAAGTCAGCTTTCTTCCAGTGCCAGGGACGACCTGAAAACCCTCCCACATGTCACAAGTGTCTTCCAGAGGCACAGAGCCATCATCTCCCAAATCTCAGTGGGGCTGGAGGCCCCAATCAAGGGCTCAAGACAGGTATAACATGATTTTCTAAGCCCTACTAATAATTTACTTGTGTATTTAGGACCCCTAAACACTCAAGTATTTAGGTGTCCTAGTTCCTGTTCCTCTTCAGGGTTCCATTTCCTCCCATGTTGTCTACAGGAACAAGGAAATGAGCTCTGACCCATCACTTTTTGTGCATGGCAGCCTCTGGGCACAGGTACTGCCAGCTCCTGATATCTTTTAGGACACTTGTCCACTCAGCTTTTTGTCTAAATGTTTTCTTAATGATTCTCTTCTGGCCCAAATGGCTGCAAGTGCTGACAGAGCAGTAGTAGATGAGTAAGTACCAGGCAGATATAAGGGAAGATCACGTCATACTGTTTTTTACTTGTCCTCTTCCAAATTTTGTGTAAGTCAGTGGACAAGAGAGAGCCAGGGTCATTTGCTGCCTCCAGGTTTGAAAGTGCTGTACTGATTTGTTCCTGACAGTCCAGATGTTGTGCATCTGCAGCTTGTACTCTCTCCTGAATTTAATTGTCCCATTCTCCCTTTCTGCTCCCTCAGTTTTCTTGTGAAAGTGCTTGAGGTCTCCACTCTGAAGAAGAAAACTTTTTCTTTTTTTAGGGTCATGCTTTCAGAGTGGGGGTCCTTCTGCTGGCAGTCAGACCTCTCTGACACTCAGGAGCAGAACTGGAGTGCAGAAGCCTGGAGAGAGCCTTTTTGCTGGACTGGGCTTTGTTTTACACTGATCATGAAATGAACTGTGTATTTCTGAAAGCCTCCTGGCTGGTGAAAGAAGTGGGCTGTGAAGGAGCCTGCCAGTGCAAGAGGCTGAGTAGTCCTTGCCACACAGGTGTGACTGCTGAGAAATCTGGCAAACACACCCGAGGGACTGAGGCAGCTTCTCCTCCCCAGCTCCCTCCCAGAACAGAGCTGCTCTTGTGGTTGTGCATCGTGGTGCTTTGTAGGGGATGCTGTGCTGGGTTGTTGCTGCCCTGCACTGGCAGGGTGCACAGAGCCCTGGGGGTGAGCACCTGCAGTGTGCTGCAGCTGTGAGCGCCCTGCAAGGGACTGGCAGGGGTGGCTCGCTGGAGGGGGCTGGGTGACCTCATTCTGTCTGCAGCCTGCAGCTGCAGGGACAGCCTCTCCCCAGCACAGACAGAGCCCGAGCATCCAAGGAGGTGGGCAGGAGAAACCACTTAGAGCAACACTACATATTGGAGTTGGTTCTCTGTGGAAGCCATCAGATTCTCCCTGGCACTCAGGAGGGCTGACAAGCAGGGATGGAAATGAGGCAGAGACCAGAGCCCCAGGAGAGGAGGAAAAGCACAAGATTCTTTGGAGGGGTTACTGTGGACCAGTTTCCTTCTCCAGGATGCCTATATGAAGTCTCCCATCTGTCTCTCTTTGGGTCTTACCATCTAGCACAGCTTTGGTTGCTGGGTGGGAGATGGCACATGGCTGAATCCAAGAGTGGGAAGCAACTGAAATAACTTGCGTGAAATGCCAGCATCGTGCTTGAGGAGGAGGAGGAGGAAGGGAGGGCTGGAACGTGCATGTGGTGGAGGGGAACAGTCACATAATCTCAGGGGGGTGAAGGAGATGACCTGATAACTGAAGAGTGGGTTATTGAGGAGGAGAAAGCTCTAGCAGGAAGAAGGATGCTGCAATTGAAGCAAGATGAGTGCAACTGCACAGAGAGATGAGCACTTCCTAGAGCAGTGATAGAAGTTAATAGGTGTCACTGTACAAATATTTTGAAAGCTGTATCATACACATACATGTCATCACACAGAGAGAATGTCACTACTTTATTTGGCTTCTCATGTGCTTTGCTTTCCTTTGCTCTTGAGATGACAAACTCTTCCAGATGCTCTCTGGCTGCTGCTATGGAGAGTGCAGGGCCAAACTTGCAATGTGAATTAGCTTTTCCTCTACTTTCCCAAGGTCAGAGACATGATCTCACCTGTGTTTTTTGTGAAAGACTGTTCCTGGTCACTTGGGAGCAGCTGCCATCATTATTCACAGTCATGAGTGCAGTATGTAATACCTGTCTAGCCTAGCAGCTGGAGGCTGGTTCCCTGCTTCTGTTAAGGGAAAATTAAGTAACCTTGTGTTGCTTTGTTCCCATCAGTGGTGAAAGTGAGAGATTGACTGTGTAGCAAAAGAAGGGAGTACGCTGTATAGTTTCTGGCCAGAGGGCTCGAATATGTAGGAACAGGAATGAAAGAGTGACTGTAAAAGTAGGGAGCAGATCTGTGTCTTATTTATTTCCTTTTCCAGTGCAAAAATATAAAGGTGCACATTTCTGGTAGGAAATCAGACCATGTGCTCAGGTGTCATTAGGCTATTTGTCCTTCTCCCTGTACTTCCAGGTGTTCCAGTACCCCAAAGCCACCCTGTCCAGAGAAAAGGTCTTACCCATGCACCAGACCAGCATTGATGGGGTGGAAGACATGTCCATGCTGGGAGATCTGCATGAAGCTGCCATCCTGCTTAACCTTCACCAGCGCTACCAGCAGGGTAACATCTATGTAAGTGCTCTTCCCTTTTGGCTTAGTGGTTTTTGTTTAGCTTCAGGGCTGCCACTTTGCATGTGAAGTACTGATGTTATCCTTGTCTCTTGAGGATAGGAATTGGAGGGGATTTCCTGCCTTGCCAGCTCCATCATCCCTGTGAGATCCTACCCTTATCAGAGGGGCCTCTTTGCCTCTGTGGAGGAGCTTCCAAAACATGAATGTTCACCTCTGAGCTTCGTGGTAACTACACAGCTCTCTATCCTCTGTGAACATCCAAGTTTGATGAGCTGTCATTCACATTCCCCAGGCTCCCCATTATGGCTGTTCCATGGTTTATAAGGCCAAGCAGAGTGGAAGATGCAGTGTACACAGGGGGTTGCTGAGTATCCCTCCTGATCTGACAGACAAAGATGCAGCCTAACAAAACTAGGAATGCAAACCAACTGTTGCCCAACTCTTCTCCTTTTACATGCAGTTATGCCTTTTGGGGTTTTTTGATTGCTCTGCTCCCCTTGCACAGATGAATGAATACTTATAGCATCTCCTGATTTCCCTCTCTGGAAGGAGACAAGTATTAGGAAAGGGACTTGTGAGGAAAAGCACACCTGTGACGAAACATCCCTGAACTCCTGGGATGGCAGTGCTCTACTAAGACTTGGAGAGAACAAGGAAGATTGCAAAGACTGTCTTACCTTGCTTGTCCGTGCTATATGCACACAGAGTTTTCAGAATATGACAGAAAAAATGAAAATCTCTCTCTGTGTTGCATAGCAACCGTTATCAAGGCAACCAAATCATATGCACCTGTATTCCAGTAAATTATCAGTAAAGTGACCCTGTTTCTGAACCACCTCCTGCACTGGATGCAGGGGAGACTGTAAATATTTTTTTTTTTTCTGTAGTCACCTTTGCCTGTCTGTCAACACAGTCTTGTGACCCTGTGACAGTACCCATGTGCACACATTATTTTGATGGCCCATATCCTTGCAGCTCTTCTTGTCCTATGTTTGACACATGCTATGTGTTTGTGCAGCTTTTGACCCATTTGGGTATATTCCTCCTGTTTCTTCTTCCTCACACCTTAAAATGCAATGCAGGATGCTCTTCCTTTTCAGTCTGTGCCTTTTACCAGAAATACCACACCACCAGCAGTGTCATAGCAGCCATACCTCCTTAAGCCTTTCAGCTAGCTCTGATGTGTCATTCCTTCTCTTATTCAGCATTGGTTCTGTGCCTTCTCCATCTGTGCATAAAGGTGTTAAAGTTTAACACCTTTACACCTTTGATTTTTTGCCTTTGCATCGTGCATGAATCTCAGATGTGCATCTCAAGTCTGAATTTTGTGGAGATGTATGAAGAGGCCTAACCTCTGTAACATGCTCAGCACTGGGAAGAACCCCACAGTGTAGGATTATTAACTCCACCATGAGCTCCTAAAGGGGATTCTTTCTGATCAGGGAGTGTAGGTAACAGTATATTTGGACTGGTCTGGCACCCATAATTAATTTACCACAGCAATACTGACAAGCTCAACAGTACCTTTTGTTTTCCAGATAAATACTATTCAAACTCTACCCAACTGTTGAAGGAAATTATGTGAGCACAACAACAGCCTGCATTTTCCCTCTTTATTCTTACAATTCCTGTATTCCTTAATAAAAGTAGACCAAACATAATGTGCAGAAATTAACCAGGGGCTGTACTGCCACATTTTGTGCTGTCCTTAGCAAAGCCATGCCTAACCATCCAAGTAGGATCTATTGTCCTGAGAAGCAGACGTGCCCCATGTGGCTTGTCCTGCTCTGGAGACTTCTCTGGGGGCAATTATTTTGCTGATAGAGTAGCTGGTATGTACATGGTTGTACTGCCATTAAAAATTATGGATAGAAATTGTCTATAAGGGAATGCATGTGATGAGGAGACTGCAACTGGATGGTGGAAAAGTTTTCTAGGAACACTTTTGAAAGAGATGGCTGTACTGGAAGAAGTTTTGGAAAGGACTTTCCAGAAGTTCTCTGGAAAGGAGCTCTGTTCCTAGTGAAACTACAATGAAATTGCAAACTGAAACATCTGAGAAGAAAAGATGCTATGAAGGTCTGGGAGGAGAGTTAGAATAGACATTTCTGTCTTACAGTCTCTGGACAATGCCTGTTCCTCAGCTGCCTGTACTATGCTTTCCCCCAATTCATGTTTTGACACCCAGTGCTTTCCTCTCTCTCTCTCCCCACGTCTCTGGCCAAAGATCATCTGCTTCTTACTGCTCTCATTACCAATTAATTATATTTCTGCCCACAAAGGTCCCTGCCAGAGGGTCCTCAGGACTTGATCCATGATAGTGTGTTTATACTGATAATGCAATTTGGCCCAGGTGATTTCCCCTCCATGATGATCTCTGAGTGCTGCTTTAATAAATGAGTTTTAAATATTTTGGTGACCACAGCATCTTATCAGTCTGGCTTCTGGCTTCAGAGCTTGGCACTGCTATAGGCTCAGATTTCATTTGGCCTGATGAGTCCTCCTTGTCACCACGTGTTTAATTTACAGCTTCTCCAGCAGGTCCATTCAAATGCTTTTATATCTGATGGGTGACTTGTAGTTAGTTCATGGTTTAGAAATAATGCTAGATGTTGTCCCTGACCACAAAGCCTGGCACCTCCTGCAGCAATCTAAGTGTTTATTTGGTCATGTCTGCTGAGAATGAGTGTTCCTTGAGTAGAGCAGTCCAAGATGTCCCTGTGAGCGAGGCCACCACACCAGCAGCATGGATGTTGACCATATTACAAAGCCATCATTAGGAGAGAGGTGGCACCATTGCTCTGGACTGCAGCTCTGAGAATAACTGGATTTGAGCTGGTTGGCTGAACCGAAAAAGTCATGCCCCAAAAAGCAAAATTAATTTCCTTCTCACTGCACAAAATAATACATTTGAAATTCAGTGTTGTTGTCTGGGTATTTTATTTTAAATCTTGCTACCTCTTTTTTTGGACTGTGAGATTTTCAAAATAAATATTTTCAAAATAAAATGTTTAGAAAATACAAAAACGTTTTGACTTGAAATCTAGAGCTTTATCTTCAGCTATCAATTTTGATTTGATTTACCAAATGATTTAAGCTGCACCAAACAGCATTTTTTCAGCAGAAGAAAAATGATATGCTGTAGTGCTTCTTTGCACATGTGTGAAGTGTGTTTGTGTTTGTTTTCCACCTCTATTCAGGAGGTTCTTGAACCCTGCCAAGCCCCCTTTACTTAGGACTGTGGCATTCAAGGTAGCTCCTGACACTCTTTCAGTCCTGGCTCTGCTACTCAGCTTCAAGCACAGTGCAAAGTAGCTGGGTATGAAGATGGCTTCATGTTTTTAAATTTTTTAATCTTAATTTAACAAGGACAACAGGATAAGAGTGTTATACTATAAAGCAGCAAAATTCAGATTGCTCCATCCGTACCCAGCTGTACAGCTCCTTCTCTGGGGTTTGACATCTTTGCCAAATTGTGCAGCTCTCTGCTGAAGCTCAGTGTCCTTATTTAGGCTTTCTCCTTTGCCATGACTTATTTCAGGGTCTGGCTTTCTTGTGATTTTTTTTTTTTTTTTCTCCCAGGAGCTTGCTTCATTTCCTTTCTGTGTTTTGTTTTTTCCCTGTAGACAAACATTGGTTCCATCTTGGCATCAGTAAATCCCTACAGAGCCATCCCTGGTCTGTACGGTGAGGATGCCATGGAGCTGTACAGACAGCACCGCCTGGGTGAGCTGCCTCCCCACATCTTCGCCACCGCTAACGAGTGCTACTGCTGCTTGTGGAAGCGTCATGACAGCCAGTGTGTTCTCATAAGGTTAGAGATGGACAACCAGCTACTCCATGGCTGCATCACACGCCTTGCTCCTGCTGTTCCATTTGCATTGACATCTGCCTGAGTACCCACACCACCCTCCCTGCCTTTGCCCGATCCCTGCTTGTCACAGCGGAGATGTCACATGTTTGTTCCTGGAGATCACTCCTGTGCCGCGGGTAGGATGGGCACCAGCTCTGTCTGTCCTGGATTTGTGAATGAAATGTGTGTTTTTTCTTAACAGTGGAGAAAGTGGAGCTGGAAAGACTGAGAGCACCAAGTTGCTCCTGAAATTCCTGTCAGCCATGAGCCAGACCTCCCTTGGGGCCCCTGTGTCTGAGAAGAGCACCCACGTGGAAGAAGCCATCCTGGAGAGCAGGTACAGTCACCCTCGTGGGCACCCAGAGTGCTGGGTCAGCCCTTGGGGGGCCCTGCCTTTGGGGGGCCCTGCCTTTGGGGGGCCCTGCCTTCTGGGTAGGGATGGAGCCAGACCTGGGTAGAGAGGATCACAGAGCTGAATGATGGCACAGCAGGGAAACTCGAAGGTTGCCGTCTTGCCGGGATGCCTCACCCTGGCTGCTCTCCCAGCTGTACATGGATGGATTAGGCTTCTTTCCAACAGCAATGTGGGATGTGTCTCCTAAGCTGGAGAATTAATGCTCTAGCTCTGAACTCTAGCTGTCCTCACAGGGAGTCTCTGTCATACTCTGGCTCCTGGTTTACTCCATGGGCCCCTGCTTTCCCCCGGCCTCCCTGTGTTTCAGACTGCTGGTTTGTCTTGCTCTCAGGAGTCCCACAGGCAACCTGGCAGCCATCCTGCTGTCCTGGCAAGTGATTTCATGGAGAACCATCCATGGGAGCTGGCACCAGGGAGCAACCACCACCCACTTAAACCCTGATGAGGCATCAGGCAGGCAGAGAAGCGCCTGAATCAAATGTGTTTGAGAGAGAAGCTGGCAGCAGCGAGGGAATGGAGACACGTTGCAGGGAAAATACTTCATGCCAGAAGAGGTCCTACATCCCTGAGGGACCATGGCCCACAGGTGACCTACGCTGGAACAGAGAGATGAAAGGAAAAAGTATCTGCAAAACCTGAAGAAGAAAAGTGTGGCTCAGGAAAGCTAGTAAGAGGCAAAGAGCAGCAGAGAAAATAAGGAAGCAAAGAATGACAGAGAGAAGCAGGGTGACCCCAGGCTCCTGTGCTGCGATGCTGGGGAAATTTTGAGGGAGTGAGTGTAACCTGAGGTGTAAAAGAAAGCTGAGGCTAAGAAATGGAGGACAGTAGGTGTTTGACATCAGGTAAGCCTGGGGCAGAGGCAGGAAAGATACATCTGTTTTGTTGTTTGTGTCCTTGTTTTCCTTAATACCTGAATTATATTAAACAAATTACGTTAAAATTTCCCAGACTGTCTTGCCTATGGCTGAAGGACCTTGCTGGTGGTCCTGCAGTTTGGTACTGTCAAGGCTGAGGCTGCAGATTAGTCCCAGATGGAGCCTGTGATAGTTGGAGAAACCTCCAGGGGAGGCAGCTGTGAGAGCACTGTGGGTTTTAGGTCCTTATAAAGCAGAGCAGCCTTGAGCAGAAGGGCTGCTGCCCTTGGACCTGGTGTTCCAGAGACTGTTGTTGGATGATTTATCCTTTGCAGGTGTGCAGGTCTTAGCAGGCATGGAGGCAAATTGGAAAAAAGCTCTGAAGAGCAGTACAGTCATGACTCAAGATCTGCAAAATCTGCTTTAAGGCAAGCAGCTTAGAAGGCTCAAGCACTCTTAGCAGTGAAGTGATAATTTGACAGTGATCAGAGAGCTTATGATGCTGGGTAGGTGATCCCTGAGTCTGTAAGATGCCACAGCTGTGAGCTGGAGTGAAGTTAGAGATCACAACCTGTTCCATGAACATCTCTAGTGCTACATGAACTATTGCAATGGGAATGCAAGAGAATCTGATTTGTCATCTTTTCTCTGAAGACAAGAAGCTGAGGGCTTGGCCCAGACCCAGAAGCTGCTGCCTCTCCTATGGACCCTGCCTCACGTGTTTGGAGTTCAGCTGCACTTGCTCTGACATTGGCCTTCCTCAGGTTCACTTAAGGTGGACTTTCATGCTTGCAGCCCAGCACATATCAAGGAGAAATGTTGGATTCTTTCTCAGTTTCATACAGCATTGCAAACAAAGTGTTCATCAGCTTTCTATAATTTGCTTGTGTTGGAACTTCTGTGCTTGGTGTATTTCTCACAAATCAGGCTTTCAAAACTCCTTTGACACTGTTGATTTTGTCTCTTTTCTTTCTTGAAAATATCCATCAGTTAGTTAAAAATTCTGCTAACTTTCAGCTTTTTTTCTTGCTTGCTTCACTCTGAAGCTCCCTTTTCCCTGTTGGGTGCCACTGCTGACAGCATAACCACCTTTCCTGCTATTTGCCCCCCAAATCTTCGAATCTTTTTGTCTTCAACTGTGCATCTGAATCCTGAGCTGCATATGGTGCAGTATTTCTGAACTCCAGACTTCTCTTTCTGGTGCCCTGCTGAAACTGGTTCCCATTATTTTGAATGCATCCTGCCCACATCCAGTGAGCAGCCAGCATCACCTTCCTGATGTGCTGCTCCCCCCTGCAGTGCACTTCTGCCTCAGGTGCCACACTGTGATGTGCTGCTGGCACAGGCCCTTTGCTCAGCCCAGGCCCCCTGCCCTCATTCCTGGCTGAACCAGCTCACCCCACCCTCTGCCTTGCAACTGCTCAGACACCCTCCTGCTCATTTCCCCACCTAGCCTGAAAGACTTTGCTCTCATGTGTGTGAGCCCATTGCCAAACTGAACTATAAAGATATTTCCTTGTGCTTTTCTTATATAATTCAACATGATTTAGAGCCACAAAGATTGGCTGCCTGGCTCCTGCACTCTCATTGCATCTGTGGTGGTCATATAACATAACCCTGTTCTCTCTTTTCCTGTCTGTCCCTGTTGATATTGTTGATTCATGGCAGTGGTGTAGATATTTCTGTGCAATGTCCTTATTTGCATACTTGTTTCAGAGGTGTGGGTCTTGGAGTTCAAATTCTCCATGGCAAGGAACTTTCCTGGTCTGTGCACCCAGAGTTCTCTGACTGGCATTTCAATGGTTGTAGTGTGTTATAAGAGAGAAATTTTTATTTCTATCCTTGTTACTTGAAAGCAATCGTTTCAAGAGATGTTAGAAAAATACTGCCTGGATTTTCCCGAAGGTTGTTGACTATTTTCTTAAGCACAGCTCTCCCTTAGCTAACACTTGCAGGGTCTGAAGCCTTCTGCAAACTCCAGGGTATCTCTAGTTGTGGTTATTTTTTATGCTATATTTACTAACTTGTGAATAATCCCATATCTCCAGTGGGACTGCACAATAGATCTGTGGAGATGTTTAAAAGCCAGGATTTCTCAGGGTAATAACAGCAATAATTTTTGTTTAAAACTATGGATGTTTTAAAATTAGACATGAAAACATACAGACTGTTCCTGTAGCATCTCTGTGATTCCTTGCTTGTCAACCCTTCAGGTTATTTTAGAATTGGCTTAATTGCAGAAATGAATATTTTAATCCTGGATTCTGTGTGTCCGTTTGAGTGGTTTAGGCTTTTCCCTTGTACTGTTCTGTGAAGCAAGTACCAAGCATTTTAACTGTTTTTTCCTGAAGATGGGAAGGTGAACAGCAGACAAAATTCTTCAATTTATGGCTGGTCTGATGTTTGGTGATAGATTTTTTTTGCCCTTTTTTTTTTTTTTTTTTGACCTGAAGTGGATGATGATACTCTCTTAGAATGTAATTTCCAAATCTATAGTGTGTATATAGTCCCTCTACTTGGAAACTATGTAGCTTATATCAGCCTAAGCAAGATTTAGGCAACAAGGGCTTGTGTGTTCCAGTATCAAATTTAAGTACCAAACAAATTGTTTTATTGCTGTTTGTTAGTTTGAAGATGTTTGCCAGTAATTTTAAGAGATGGTTTATCAAAGGCAGAAGGAAAAAAGGTAGAATGAATATAGAAATATGTGGTTTAAAGCTACAGAGTGTTTGCCATATATGTTTGATGCTTCTGAAAATCCTTGAAAAAGTACACTTGCATTCATGGGATGTGCTGTGTTGAGGACACAGCCTGGCTGGCTCTTGCCACCTTTCATTTCCTCAAGCCACACTGGTGGGGAATGCCCTTGACAGTGTGAGCACCAGCTGCCCATACAGACTGGGGACTGATTTAATTAACTGCAATCCCAAAGGTTTAAAATTTATCTAGCAGCCTGTTAAATTGCTCTTGCCATCCTTCCTTTCCCTTGAGCTCTTCCCGCTTGTCCAGGCTGGTGCTGTAACAAATAAATCTCTTGTGGCAGAACACAGCGTGCAAATGTCAAAAGACTGGGCAGACACTTTGTTTTAATGGTGTCCCATCACTAATCATATCTTCATTGCCTTGTTTCTACAGCCCCATTCTGGAGGCCTTTGGAAATGCCAAGACAGTTTATAACAACAACTCCAGCCGCTTTGGCAAGTTCATCCAGCTGCACTTCTCTCAACATGGGCACATCCAGGGAGGCCGAGTAACTGATTGTATCCTTTTCTGCAGTGCGCCAGAAACGGATTGAGTGAGCAGAGAGGAGAAGGAGCTCAGTGTAGGTCAGGAAATCCCTCATCAAAGTTCTTCAAAGTCAATTTACAGCTGTGGGCGAATTTGCAACTTAAACAGGGAATAAGTGTTTGTTTTGTGGCTCTGCAGCACCTAACTCCGGGAACCTTTTGTCTCACTACTGCATTAGGTAAGAGCATAGTTTGACTTTTCACTTCATTAATCTCAACACTTGATACTTAAAACCCTGGAATTTTCTGCCTCGGAGGATCCCCTAGGTTGATTACATCCTGTTTGCTCCATATAAAATTGTTCACTTATCTTAGCTCTGCCAATGAATTCGTGCTTGAGAAAAGTGAGACCAAAGTAGGAATAAATATATTCTGCACAATATTTGGGTGCAGAAGAGAATTATGAGTCCCTGTTTTGGGACTTCAGTGGACCTTGGAACCCTAGTCATAGAATCACAGAAATTTCAAGTTGGGAAGGACCTGTAAGAATCACTAAGTCCAACTCCCTGCTGCTCTCAAGACTACCTAAAATGAAATCATAGGACTTATGAACGCTGTTCAGATGCTCCTTGTACTCTGACCAGCTTGGTGACATGACCACTTCTGTGGGGAGCCTGTTCCAAGGACAAGAAGGACAGTGAAGATTGGACACAGTCAAACTGTGTTGAGCCATGATGACTTGCTTCCATGTATGGCCAGGTACCCCTCTTCCAAAGGCTTTGACATATCTTTTGTCTCCATGAGGGAGGTAAAGCTGCCCTGGCTACATTTCCTGATGTACGTTCAAAGCTGCTGCTGACTGTAAACCACACCAATTGAGTCTGGAGTAGCAGCCAGATGAATTTACTGCTGTTGTAAATGACAGGCTTGGATTGTTTGGCCTCTGCTCTTTGTGCTGTCAGGAGATTTAAGATAGTGGTCTCCTGCAGGAGCAATGAGAACTGATGCAAGACTTGCTGTGTGCAATGCAGGCTTTCAGATAAGAGTGGCCTCTAATCCTTCTAGGTGTCCCTAATGTGGCTCATCCTTTGTTAAGTTATCTATGCTCTACCTGGCCCTGCCCTTTTAAATATCTCTTTGGCACATCATACCTCCTTGGACAGTGAATAGAGAGGATGATCTAAGATGATGTTTAGAACCACTCTTTACCTGCTTTCCTAAGTGTCAGTTATTTCATTATTTATTGCTGGTTGCAGGGTTCATCCCAATGTGTCTAGAAGATTTTTTGCCTATCATCAAGAAATCTGTGCTTCTGTCACTTGGATGTTTTTTCCTTAACATACCATTCAGATTTACTGGAAAAGGTAGGTATCACCTCCACTGAGTGCTGGGTGAGCCCTCTCCTCAGAGAAGGAGTGGCAGTGCCAGATCACCTCCCGGACAAGGCTGTCTGCACTGCGTGTGTAGACATCAGCTCCTGAGCTGTCACTACTGCAACTGTCCCAGCTGAGGAAGAGGCAGAGGAGCCTCTATGTGATAGATACAGGCTGCGTCTATCACAGCCTGTTCTCACATCTTTGATAAACTCTGTGCATTACAGAGAGGCTCCAAGAAAGAGCTGCTTACCAAGGAGAAATGGAGAGAGAAGTACCTGGAAACGCAGCTCCACAGAGAAGCACATGGGGTACAACTCCAAATGCAGGCATCTCTGATTGGATGTAGTTTACTTTGGAGTCAGGAATTCACTGAGGAGCAGGGCCAGAACTGACAAAGTTCAGTTTATTAATGTGGATGCTCAGTTGCACAGCCACAAAGATCTTGATGTAGAATTTATTTAGATAAAACCATCATTAAATAGCAAGAAACCCCTCTTGTGCATTGGCCCTGGAGATTTACCTGTATCCTGGTCCTCTCTTGGCCTTTGCAAACCACAAGTCTGATCTTCTTCTGCTGGCTACTCTTGTGTTCTTTGTTTCAGAACAGGGTGGTACATCAGAACCCCGGGGAGCGGAATTACCACATCTTTTATGCTCTGCTAGCTGGTGTGAGCGGGGAGCAGAAAGGTAATTTCATTTTCTGGGTTATGTCTCTTGTCCTGTTTCCAGTCCAACATGTGAAGCAGGTATAAGTCAGTTAGAGCATGGATAGTTCATGTACTTGATATGTAGCTTCTTCTTGAAGGCCAGCCATATAGTGATTTTGTGGGAAGCAGAAAGGAGATTTAAGAGGCTGAGGATGACAAAAATTCCTTATGAGAAAAGACTTCAGGCATTCTCTGCTGAAGAAAAAAGTATGTGCAAAGTGATGAGGTGATGGAACTGGCTAGAGGTAGAGGAATGGTAAGGAGTCTTGATTCAGTTGCTGGTGGGAGCTGTTCAAAGAGTTCAAAGGATGGAATGATGCATTTTTAGAATAAATCTTCAGTATAGGTGATAGTAGAGAGAAGAATTACAGAGACCAGCAATGTAGTAGAGGTACTAGAGTACTACACAAAACATGTCTTTTGTCTGAACAAAGGGTTTATAGCTCTGTACTTGGAGAAGAGAAGTGGGTCTGAAAAACTGCACACAGAGAAAGTGGCATCTGCAGCCTGTGGACAAATCCTCTTTGTAGTGCAGCATCCCCCCTAGCAACTTTTGTGTGTGTCTGTCCCAGGCATTGCTGAGCACTGATGGGTTTCTGGAGAGATCAGATAGGCAGGCAGGAACATGTTACAGTTGTACTCTGGTTTTGAGGGCCTGGGGAATTTCTTTATGCTTTTGGTTTCTGTGTGTTAAGATAATCAGATGGAAGATTTGGGCCTGACAGAGTAGAAGGGAGTAGGATTTCAGTTTTAGGGGGTACGTGCAGGAATGGCTACTTAGGTCAATTCAGAGATCAATCTAAAGCAAAGAAAAATAGTGGGGATCATAAGGAAAATGGTGGGGATCATGGTTATTAACAATTGCTTCGGGAAAACATGTCAAACAGATTATTTTCTTCAGCAGATCTCTGCTATTCCTCCCCATCTACTTCTCCAGGCTGGTGTCCCAGCCTTCTTCAGCTCCCCATCTGTAATGTGGTTTTGGCTCTTGATCATCCTTGCCTCCTTTCTCCATTGATGGTTTAATTCTCCTATGTTCTTTTCAAAATGGAGGATCAGATCTGCAGATAGTGTTTAAGATGTGGTTGCACAGTGAATATCAGAGTCCCAATTCTGCTTTTACATTTAGTTTTGTGAACTCTGCTCAGTTTTTAACTGCTGCTCAGCACCAAAATGTCTTCAGAAATCTGACTGTGACTCTCTGAACTCTGTGTCAAGTGATGATATCTAATTTAGAGGTCATTACCATATGTATACAGTTAAGACTATTTTTCTGTACACTTTTGGAGCTAGAATTAAAAGATTTTTTCTTGAGTCAATTCAGTATTGAGATATTCTTCAGAGACTCTGCAGCTTGGGATTTGACTGTTCTAAATTATTTTGCATACCATCTGCAAGCTTTGTTACAGCACACCCTCCTCTTCTGTGAACTAAAAGACTGGCTGTCTCTCCCCTGCCTCTTTTTCTCCTGTTGCAGAGAGCCTCTCCCTATGTGAGCCAGAGACTTATCGCTACTTGAACCAGTCTGGCTGTGTGACTGATGAGAACCTGAATGATGTAGAGATGTTCAGTAAGGTCATGGTGAGTCCAGCCCTAACTCCTCCTGAACTTTTGGGCACAGTCTCATGGACTAAACTTGCTGCAGGGTCTAGATCTCACAGGCAGAATTGATTTGCCCTAAGCCAAAATTTGGTGTTCAACAAGTCCCAAACTCGGCTAAAACAAGAGTCAAAAAGTGGCTTTAGTGTACAGAAATGGGGGAATTTGGGAAACAGTCAATATGAGTAATAATTTAGAATGATAGAAAATTTGGGGGAGCAGAACCCCACCCCATAATGGTTCATGGGAGCCTCCTAGATAGCCTGATTTAGGGAACCTCAGACTGACCATTAGAAGGGGAAGAATTTGGTCTGAAGGTACTGTTCTCCAGAAATATTCCAGTGAAGTTATATCACCTGGGCAAATCACCTATTCTGAAATATTACAGGGATTTAACAGACACCTGTTTATCAGAGGTTAAGGGATTAGCAGGATGAATGTGCAAATTTGTGTTTTATTTGATAACACTTGTTGGCCTGGAGGTTTTAATAATGTAAGTGAAACCGGATAGGCAAGATGAGTAGAGTCAGCTTAGGATTTCAGTACCTCCTGGTTAGGTGTAACTTAAGGGAGGGAAGCACCTGTACAGCAGAAGTTCCAATGGCAATATGGCATTAATTCTTCAGCTGAAGAGATGCTGGAGGAAAGAAGGGAACTAGAAGCCCAGAGTCCCCCACTGACAGGGTGCATGCATGAAGCCTAGGTCCTACCTCAAAGTCAATTTATGCCCCAAAAACACTACCTCACATGCAGGCATTAGGAGGGAATGTGCCATACTTCCTCATTATCTGATAATCTCTTTCCAACCATCTAACAGTTAATGCTG
Organism: Haemorhous mexicanus; assembly: GCF_027477595.1. Taxonomy (NCBI): domain Eukaryota; kingdom Metazoa; phylum Chordata; class Aves; order Passeriformes; family Fringillidae; genus Haemorhous; species Haemorhous mexicanus. Next base: position 16,107,416 of record NC_082348.1, read on the forward strand.
AAAGCTTGGTTTTAAATCTCGCTGCATAAATCTACTATACTAAGAATGAATTAAGGGGGTTATGTGGATCAGAGTAAATTAAGTATCTTATATGGATCCATCCTTCAGGGAAGAAAATAAGTGAGAATGTGGAAGCCATCCAGTAACATCTGTAACCTGTGCTGCCAGTGTTCAGGGTCGGATTTCCTCACACAAGCACAAACATTCTCTTTCCTGTGACAGACTGTCAGTGGTGGCAGCAAAGTGCAACCTGAGGATGGGGACAATGCCCACCTGTCTTAGGTGGCAATAGAGTAAATGTAAGAGAGAATGGGAGACAGTAAAGATCATTGACAAATGTATAGCTCAGAGAGGTGCTGTGCCATCCCATTTCATTTGTATTCATGGTGACTGTAATTCTGAGTTTTACTTCTTACACACACTGGACCTGTCTCTGGTGGTTGCAGTGTACCTGGCTGTATATACAGCTAACATTAGCTGTTTGGTTTTGCATAGACTGCCATGAAGGTGGTGGACTTCAGCACTGAAGAAATCAGAGACATCTTCAAACTTCTTTCTGGCACACTTCACTTGGGAAATGTTGAATTCATGACAGCCGGTGGGGCCCAGGTTACAACAAAAGCAGGTAAGTAGGACCCTAGGACCTTGGTAGACCATGAAAAGCCCCATAAAGTGCCCAATAAAGCCCTCTCCCTTTTCCTTTCTCCCTCTGTTATGCTGGTCTGTAGTACCTACACCAGCGGGTTCCCTGTAGTTGAACTCTACAGAAGCATTGCCACAGGATGCATGGCTCCCAGGTGCCAGTGGGATTTAGTTGGTCCGTGGCCCTGTGACCCATTTGTGCTCCTCAGTATTCTCAGATTGAGTCCACAGCCTCACAGTTTCTCTTTTGGATTGAAAGAGATGGAAGAAATAGGATCAGGAAGGAGTTTGAGATAAAAGTGCTCTGTTAAGAGACTTTCCCCCATCTTCATTTGAAGCAGTTGCTAGTGTGCACTCTGTTAAAATTATTTAATCTGAGCTGGTCTGCAAAGCAAGTCCCAAAACAGACAGAAGCAATAAAAATGTATTACAAGGGTTTCAAGTCTTAAATTAATTGCCTCTCTTCTTAACATCCAAGTTTAGCAATCCCATGCTCAGACTGCAGTATTGTGCTTTTACAAAAACATATCTTTTCATGCAGTGTTTTGCTGGTGCTGAGTCTTGCATGTTTTTGGAGTCAGGAATTCACTGAGGAGATATGTTTTTGTAAGAGGTTTTGTAAGAGGTTTTGCTCTTCCTGTTGTCAGCAGGAAGGCTGACTTACATGAGTACCTGACTGTGCTCTATAATGGGTATGAGCCTCAGACTGGGTATGTGAGCTTACAGCTTTGGGTATGCCCAAGAGAATGAAGTTAGAGGGAGTGTGTTTTGTGCTGGGTTTTAGTCACCTGTTTTGTAGAAGTCCCTGGGATTTTCTCACCATGCTGTAAAAATATCCCTCTGAGTGATGGGGTTCCATGCAGGAGAAAAATGTGTGTCTTCCTTTTAGTGCTGAATATTGCCAGTGACCTCCTGGGCTTAGATGCCTTTCAGCTTTCTGAAGTGCTGACCCAGAGGTCCATGATTCTGCGTGGGGAAGAGATCAGCTCCCCTCTCACTGTGGAGCAGGTAAGTGTCCTAGTGTATGCTTCCACTTCTGCCACTTCTGCATTTCCAGGCCCTGAGTCTTCCTCTTTGTCACCCATTCCAGCCTAGGACCTCCTGTTCCTCAGGTACTTTACCCTCATTGGTAGCTCAGGTCCCAGTGTTGACTCTGCTTTTCAGGCTTTACAGGGGAGTTCACCTGCACAATACTCATTTTAAGTCACCTTCACTCCCCAGGAGCTGGTCATACTTGTGTCATGCAGAAGGTGCATTAGATGCTTTGAGTTAATTGCATGTGTGTGTGCTTTAACCTGCAGAACTTCCAGGTTGCAATGTGTTTACTGGGAAGCAAAAGCTGGCACACAATTCCCACAAAACATCTGGCAGATGTTGGGCTGTTACCCCGCAGCAGCTTCTTTCTGGATCCATACAACCACAAAGGAGTACTGAATAAACTGATAATGTAGCTCTTGTGGTGTTGCTGATCACTTGAGGGCACTCTTGGTGTTTTAGGGCATGCACAGATAGGGCATGCTCTGTCATAAATAAAACACAAGACACTGGAAGACAGGAACTGCTATTACTAGGATGGAAAAGGCACCATGTTATAGCAAAATGAACATCTGTAATGGAAATCATGTGCTGGCACAGACTGCAGAGGGTTATCAATCCAACGCCTACATTGGCAGAGAAGCCAGAGTTACTAGACTCTCTCTGATGGATGTCTGTCTAACTTTCCTTCAGATTTCCCATGGAAGGAATTTCACAGCATCTTTAAGTATCCTGCTTTAGCTGCAGTGGAGTCTGGAGTTGAAAAGATTTTCCTCATAATTTAGATTACCTTTGACATCCCAGCTGTCCACCTTACAAGCTTTGGCTTCTGTGAAGTTTTTCATGTGGTGTTCTCTTTTCTAAGCTAAACAATCCAGTTCCTTCAGTGCTTCCTTGTAAGTAATTTTCTAAATCTCTTTGTCTTCTGTCTCTGTTTTCCCACATCTTTTAAGAAGTGGAGTGCCTCTAACTGGGCACAAGCTGAAGTCTCAGCAGTGCTCATTATGGTAGAGTAGTTGCCTGTTTTCTTGCTGTAGACACACATGCCAATATATCACAAACTAAGCTTTGCCTTTAAGAAATGGTCTCCTTTTTCTGCATAGTCTGTGACCCTTCTTTGCAGTGAAACTGTGTGAAAAATATTTTTCAGCCTGTAGTCTGTGGTAGATATCCTCAATATCAGACACCACAGTTTTCTTCTCAGCTGTCTATTCTAAATAAGCCACATCTTTCTCTAGCAGTGTGTAAGGTTGGATAACAGATAATACCAGAGGCACTTCATGCAGTCCACAGCAATGGCATGCAGCTGTAGGATTTACAGAGTCTGCCTGAACAGAGCTTGCCCTGATGCTATAGCTATTCCTCACATGTGTGTGTACTGGACCCCACACTTACTGCTTGGAGCCCAATGAAGTACCAAGGCCACAAGAAAATTGTGCTAGCAAGTGGATGCTGCCATTTAGCTGTGAGCTGTACACTGGGCCTGTAAAGGCTGTTCCTGCCTAAGCCCTAAGTGCTGCACCCACCTATTCCCACTTGTGGTGGGGTAGCATTGCTGGGGATTTCTCATTATGTAATGGGCTCATTACCCATCTGAGCTTTGACATTTCAGTGGGCTGAAGGGATGAACTGACCTAAAGGCAGGCAAAGCTGGCAGGATGAAAGGCGCCTTTGAGAATCTCATTTGAGCCATATTATGGGGAAAGTGACTTTGCTTACCGCTGGATGGGGAGGTCCTGTTCCTGGAAAATGTGTCCAACTTACTGCATAGCCAGATACACTACAGAGGCATGGCCTTGGGGGCAATCTTAGTCCCAACCAATAAGGCAGATCATCTGATGGAGAGAAGAAATAGCCAGAAAAGGCGTGTGTGCCCGTGCTTTGAAATGTTCTCTTTAGTGGAGAAGGGAGGTCATTCTGTGTCAGCTTTGAGCTGCTGAGAGGAAATAGTACGTAGGAAGAGAAAGGAGGAGAAATGTGGTTGGGTGAAAAGTAGGATCTGGCAGGCTGGGCCTCAGAAGTCTGTGAGACACTGGAAGGGATCAGAAACAGCTGGCTTGTGCCACTAGCAAAGAGCTCATGTTATTTAGGGCTGTAAAACTGAAGGGGGCTCGGGTGCATTTGGAAGATCTGTCATTGCTGTTCTGGCCTGCTGAAGGAATTGCCCTGCTGGTGTCACAGGCGAGACAGGGGAAACAACCTGTAATCTATTTACTGCAGTTTATTTATGAAACGACAAGATTACAGCTTTCACCCTACTTGATTATTTCATGTACTGGCTCGCTCACCCCTCAGCATTACATTCTCTGGAATTCTCTAGATGTCAACTTCTTTTCTCAGTTGGGAGTTTGCGGCTTGTCCAAGAGGGTTGGGCAGAAGCTTGTCGGGGTTTACATTGTGCAGTTGCAGTTATCAGTCCCAGGTACTACCAGCCAAGGTCCTTGGGCATGCCCTGACATTTATCTCCATGTCTCTGATCTCCAAGATCTTTCCTACTTCCAACATCTTTCTTCCAGTCATGATCTTTGCCGTCTTGTCTCCTGGCTCCTTTTTCTGTCCTCTGAGATCATGTCTTCTTTTTAGGGGCCCTTAGTTTTGGGCTTCTTGTCTTTCCAGAACCCTAAACTCTGGTTTCCCATTCTAAATAGTGTATGTACAGAAGGAAAGCACATGATCAGACTCCCAATTTGTGGTTCTGTCTCATGTCTCTTTATTAATTGGAGGATTTAAGGTGTGCCTTTTTTGTTTGTCCAAGTGTTATCAAAATATGCAACCAGCCCATTCCTTGTGCAGCTATCAGGTAGTAGGCTTTTGCTTGAGATACCAGAAGTTTGATTTTGGATGTTCATCCACATGCTTACATACACTCAATTATCTCCTGCCTGTTAGTGATTGCGATTTAAGTTATTTTGCCATGTATGACACTTGGTTTTGGTATCTGAACGGGATGTTCAGTCAGCTGCAGCAAAGTTTCAACCCATGAACTTTTGGGGCATGTGTCCTGGCTGTTGGCCAGCCTAATTGGATTCCAGTAGGATAAGGCTGTTTGCAGGAACGTTTTGGAAAGGGAATTTTTGAGGGTAACTTGGTGACAGAATATTCTATTAAATCTTGTCCTACCAGTTTTTTGAAAACTGAGCAGACACCCATTTGACAGCTCTGCTCGGAGTACTGAACCGAGATACCTTGCCTGTCACTGCAAATGTTGGCTCAGGTGATACAGATTACTCCTGTGGGCTTAGTTGTGAGGTATTTTGCCACCTTCCCTGTCCCAGCACTTTTTCCAAAAAATGTCACTGATTTTGTTACTTCCTTCACCCTCTCAAGTGCAGTTACCCAAAGATTATGGCTTGTCTGTGTGTGGCCTGGCTATTTGAAAACTTGTTACAAATAAATACTGCACTGTACGCAGCCAGTACAGAGGCTGAGAAACCTGAAGAGGAGTGGAGGAGCCTGAAGTCCCACAGAGATTCGTGTGGCCCTTATGCCTTCTGTTCTCTTTGTGACTCATTTTTTCTCTCTGTATTAACAGGCAGCTGACTCCAGGGACTCCCTCTCTATGGCACTCTATTCCCAGTGTTTTTCATGGCTCATTAGCAAGATTAATACAAAGATCAAAGGCAAGGAAAACTTTAAGTCTGTGGGCATCCTGGATATCTTTGGCTTCGAGAACTTTCAGGTCAGGATTTTGTTTTTTGTGGCGTGGGTTGGTTTTGGAGATGTTGATGCATATTGGAAGAAACTTTGGTGGGTTTGCATCCTGGTAAGGATAGCATAGGGCATTCTGGAATCTCTACCCTGCCACTTTCCCCTGAAAGCAGAAAGATATATCTAGCTGCCCATTTCTGCCAGCCATAATCAAACAGGCTGATGTTCAGGGTCTGGTTTGTGATACAGACCCTAAGGAGATCTAGTGTGATAACTAATGCTGAATTTTTTATTTGTATGCAAACCAACTATCCAAATCCTACATGTATATTGTTTGTTTACATCTGTTTTGCATTGTGTGGAGAATCCTGCATGTGATGCTTCTAACTACAGCTGATGTGGGATGTAGTCACAGAGTGACTGCTCAGATATTTCACAGAAGAGAAAGCCCTGGGACCTAACAGTTAGGGAATTTCTTTCTTTCTTCCAAGAAGAGAAACATAATTGTCTTTAGCATGCTTTACTATGAATTAGGTTTACTGAATTAACCTTGCATGGGCTACAAAGCTGTTCTCCTAGTGGACCTCTCCATACTGTCCTCCTCGTATCCACCTGACAACACTGTTTTCACTGGCATTACTCCAAGCCTGGCACCTTCCTTTTTTCTGGTATAGATTCTTTTAGAGCTCAGGAACCAGAATGTAAAATTTGATAATTGCTTCTTCTTGCAGGTGAATCGTTTTGAGCAGTTTAACATTAACTATGCAAATGAGAAACTCCAGGAATATTTCAACAAACACATCTTCTCCTTGGAGCAGCTGGAGTACAACAGGTGACAAACAGTGGGAGTGGGGCCCCACTGCTTCCATGGGTAGTAGGAGGGAGGATATCATTCTTCCTGTGCTGCTCAGTCCCTACCACTGAAGCAGGAGAGACAGCTGGGCCTTAGTACAACCCTGACTGTAGATGTGCCTTGTTAAGCATTGTCCATGTGCTTTGCCAGCATAAGTCACTTGTCTCCAGGAAAAAGCATTCTCCATTGTAATGTGCAGAAACTCCAGATTTCCTTCTGTCTCTCAGCTGAATGGAAAGTTCCTGGGCTTTAACTCATTAGACTATATGGTCACTGGGTGTGATACTGACTTTGGTAATGATTTATCTATGGCAGTGGTGGTGTAATGCAGATGGAATCCTGGAAATTCCCTAAAGACACACAATTAGAGATATCTGACAGCTCTTTCTGTCCTAGAGATTCCTATACTGTGAAAAGGACTCTTTTCCTCAGCAAGATTTACATCAGGCTGAGCTTGGGACCTTCTGCACAGCTTTTTCCTCTTCTGTGGGCTTCCTATTGGATTGTATTTTGTGAAGTACCTGTGATGTTCTAGAGTATTTCTGCTTCTAGAGAAGGCTGCTAGTCAAATACTTCAGTTGTTGCTCTGAAACAGAAGCCTTTATGTTTGTGAATGAAGGAATTTAATAGGGTCAGTGAGGGCAAATGAGAGCAGCCTTGTAAAGGGAGATGGTTGAATAGGCAATTCATTAAATTCTAAAGATTACAAAATTGCAAGGCTATTTATGTGCTCACTTCTCAGGCCAGTTCCACCATTGCAGGAATCTTGTATTAAAAATGGTACCATCGTGACAAATGATTTTTTCCTGATGGTTGCATAGAAGTTTAAGTTCTGTGGCTGAACTTTGGAAGGAATGAGATTTTTTTGGAGTGAGGTTTTTTAATTGACTACATATCAGATAATTCTAAGGCAATGTGCTTAGAGCTCATCTTTCACCATATAAGCTCTGCTCCCTCAGGCTTAGTAAGTAGATTCATGCATCTCATCTTGATGCTTTGAACATTAAAGTATGAAGCCTGGGCTGAAGCATTTGAAGGCAACAGCTCCACTATATTCAAAATGTTAGTCTCTACCTGAAAGGAGGAGATATCAGAATGTCAGTAAGTAGCTTCACACATAGCCTCTAGTCTTCCTTGTATTCTTAAAGAGTTATTCTAGGCTTCTCTGAATTCTGAAAAGAGACATATCCTGTATTATGGGAGTATAAGAAGATGGTAAGGGGGAAAAACATATTCAGCATTTACAGAATGTCATGGGTGATTTTCAAAGCACATTATTGCACTACTGTACCTACATCAGCTCCTATTCTGAAAGATGCAGGGCCACCCTGTAGGCTCCCTGCATGACAGGCCAAAGCTTATCTGTGTCATCCTCTTCAAAACTCTCCCTGGAAACTCTGGAAACTCTCTCCAGCCTCTTCTCCTGGTGGACCTGTGAACTGTGGTTCAGTCTTCTGGCAGATGTGCTTTCCAGATTGGTGGGTCAGCAAACTGTCCATCATCACCACTGTGTGGGCTGCTGCTTGTCACTCCAGAAAGAGCAGTCTTAAAATTCATGTGAAATGTGCTCAATGACTGTAAGAAAAGATCAGTCTATGTCACTGGTATGGATAAGAAAGGCTGTCTCTTATTTCCATCTCCTTGTGTCAGCAGTGCATTGTGTCCCTTATTCTTCCTCAGCCATAAGCCATAGCAAAGCCTAATTCCTGCAAATCACCTTGAGTCCTGGGACAGCTGCCAGGCTTGGGTACTTCTGCTCTTCTACACCCCAGGACATTGGATCTTGCATTTCACCACTTTGTTCTGTTTGTTCCTGTCTGTCAGGGAAGGGATAAACTGGGAAGCCATTGACTGGATGGATAATGCAGAGTGCCTGGACCTTATTGAGAAGGTAAGCAGTTACCTGTGACAGTTTCTAGGGATCAGTGGGGACTGCTGAGTGTCTTGAGATCTTCCCTAACATTTCCTGGTTTTAAAAGCAGATAGTTGCTTAGATCCTCTTCCCATAGTGACCTGGCAAAAGTGTGAGCTGTTCTACCCATGGTTCTGGCTCAAGAAAGCAGGTCTCTTATTGTTGAGAGTAAGCTTAGGAAGGGATTAACATTCAAGTAAAACCTTAATGTGAATTTTTTATAAACAATCTCCACTTATGATCTGCTTGCTGAATGCATTAACTGTCCAGAATTCTGCTTTCAGTTTGAGTTTTGCTGGGTATAACTCAAGGGTTATTGCTCAATGGTGTGTTCAGATCTCCAGTTCTTGGCTTGGTGCTGTGTAGTTAAAGCTTTTGCTGACTGTAAAAGCTTGTCTCTTGTTTGGCTGTAGAAACTAGGTCTACTGGCTTTGGTGAATGAAGAGAGTCGATTCCCCAAAGGCACAGACAACACCCTTCTGGAAAAACTTCACAGCCAGCATATGGTAAGTAAGAAAATAACCTGGCAGGCAAATGATCAGTATGTTAGCCCCATCAGCATTTCAAAACCTAAAGTGAAGGTTTTGTTGATGTAAAATATGCGCTTTGTGCAGTAAATTTAAAACGCCTCAGGCCCGAACCTGCGAGTGTTTAATCAGGCTGCACTGAACACCAGTAATATGGAAAGCAACCTGAGCTTGGGCTCCTGTGCACACAGAGAAGAGGGAGTGTGCATGCCACAGGCTGCAGGCACAGGAGGTTTGACTCTGCAGCATGGGATGGGGTCAGGTTCTGCTGCTCTGCGACGGGACACGAGGCAGCACCCCAGGCACAGGATGTGGCTGCACAGTGTGTGTGGGTTTCTCCTGCCAGCTGACTCACAGCAGTCTGCTCCAAAGCATGTCAAATCTGTCTCCTGGGGCTGGGGACGGCTTTTGCCTCATGACTTTTAATGAAAGCTCTCTTATTGTTCCTAATTAATTAAATTCTTTCATCCTCTGTCTTGTGTTCTGGACACAGTAGTGGAACTTTTTCATGCAGGTCAGAAAGCTATCCTGGGGACACAGAAACCCCACTGAGATCACTGTAGCAATCCCTTGTTGTCTCTGGTACAGCCAACGCTTTGTTCTAAATAGTAAATAGACTGAAAACAAAGCAAATTAAAGCCTGTAGAGTGAACTTATGGAATAATTAACTACTTTAGTAAGAGCATTGTCAGCAAATATGTTCTCTAGTCTTCTAATCCAGGCTTCATCCAAGCCTGAAAACATACAAATCTGTATCCTTTATCTGAAATTTTTAAATTGGCATAGATGCAGATATTTTCATTTTTCATATTTGCATTGTAACTCTGCTAGTAATACTCATGACTTAGTTAGAAGAAATAGTAATGACTTTTGGTTGGCTACTTACAGCTTTGAGGAAATATATACTTTCATTGGGCTTAAATCAAGGCCTTCAATTCAGTCCAGTGTGGCTTTGCCTTGTCTTGCAGGTCAAGAAATGCGAGAATGCCTGTTTTACCTTATTTTTTTTAAAACTGTTGTTGGTATTTCTTAATATAGAACTAAAGAATATTTTTAATGTATCACTTGTTATGAATTTTCTTTCTCAACTGTCCCCAAACTCTTTAGTTTGTCTCCAAATGGAGAAGTTTCAAAGCTCCTCTTTCTTTCTGCTGCTCATTTCTGAATTTGTCTACATATTTTTTTCTCTATTCTTTTCTGAGATAAATAATCAGACCAGAATGCAGTTCCCTTGGTAAGAAGGTACCTGTGGTTTATTGTACAGCAGCATGAGACTGCCAGTATTATTTTGCATTCCTTTATGCCCCACTACATTTTGGTTGCTGTTTTCGGTGATTTCTGTGCATTGAGTAGCCTTTTCATTAAGCTGTCCATAGTGTCACCTCTGTCTGCTTTGAGGCAATAGCAGTTAATGTGGAACCCTAGGAAGCTTGCAAGAGATGGAAGAGGCTGAGTTATAAGTGCAGGGAGGAACAGTGGAGAGTGCTCTAGGACTTGCATTTGCTGAAGGCAAAAGCATTTTTTATACCAGTCTCTAGTGCTGGCTGGAAGAGCATTGGAAGACATCCAGGAGCATTGCTGGGAAGCCTGATGAGAACAAGCCCTCTTCTCTGTATTTTCTGTGGAATGCTCTAGTCTTAAGGAGGAAAAGCCTAAAGCTGGAATTTAAGAGAATATGACCTCTGAAACAACTGGAGAGAGGAGCAATAGGGAAGATAGCAGAAGGAACCAAAAGTGTTGTGAGCATGGGTGAAATAAAAAGGCTTGGTGAAGAGGGAGAGGAGAAGAGGATGTCAATCCACATGAGAGATCCAGTAGCAGTCATATTTGGAGTGGAAGACAGGGAAGTTTGTGGTTGGAAAAAGATGACTGTATTGGGGAAGAGAAGAGCAATGAAATGGGATCAGTGTAAAAAGTAAAACACATGAAAAAAATTTCAGTAGCACTAACAAATTATCAGCATTAGAAGCTGTCCACCTGCTAAATACTGCTAAAAGATCTTGAAGGTGAAAGAGCTGAATTACAAACAGCATCATGTTACTTAAAATTTTCTTAGTACTTTTGTCTGAGGAGGTTGGGGATTTATTAATTTTGAGAAAGTGTTGTAGGAAGCTATAAGCCTATAGTTCTGATTTCATAATTGTGTAAATTCACAGAATGTAAAAGGTCAGTTACCTCAATGACAGGAGGGCCTACAAGTGAGACAGTCTCCTACAAGCACTGAGGTTTTCTGCTGACTACAGGGAAGGCTGGTCTGAGAGGGGCCTCATGAGACTGATTGTGTTGTAAAGGGAAAAAATGAAAATGAAAATGAAAATGAAAATGAAAAGCAGCATAGATAAATGTAAAATGCTGTATCTGAAGGAAAAGAGTCCTGATTTCAACTTTGAAATGATGGCCTCTGAACTGACTGTTGCTCTTCAGGAGTGAGACCCAGACAGAGGCTGTGATGGAGTTCCACGGAAATACCAGCAAGGGCCTCAGCAGTAATAAAAATCCCCAAAAGAAGTAGTAAAAGCTCCCAGAAAACTAACAGTAAAACTGGAAAGCATTGCTATGGAATTGTATAGTCTGTAGATCACCTTTCACTTTGAACCATGTACACCATGGGGCCCCTCCACTCACGGAGAGCTTCTGTCAGAACTGGTAAACAGCAGGTCTGGGACAGCTTCAGTGCAACAGAAAACTGCATTGAAGGGACCTGCAGTGTGGAGACTAGACATCTTGGGTGGGTGTGATGGGTGTAAAAGTCACACGTGGCCTGTAGAAGATTAATGGCACTAATGGAAGCCAGGCTTAAATCCAAGCAGCTCTAGTTCCACATGTAGTTGTTTGAGAGCTCCCTGTGAAAGGACACTCCAGATGCAAGAAGTCTGCATGGGTTCACTTGTGGAATGAGCAAGTATTTCAAGAGAAATCCATTTGGGGCTACTAGTTAGGCAGGCCTCCTAGAAAGAATTAAGAGTTTGAGGGAATATTAGGATGAAAGTATGATTTACTTGCATTGTTTGTACTCTATCCTACATAGCCAGTGCTAGAGGCAGAATACTGCTGGGTAGATTGCTGGTCTAGAGCAGCATGGCTGTTCTTAAGCAGTTAAAATGGTTTTCACAGAACAGAGAAAGGAGGGGGAAAATGAGAGAGGAAAAAGAGAAAGGAAAACTGAATATTGAATGTAGGAACAGAGAAAGGAGGGGGAAAATGAGAGAGGAAAAAGAGAAAGGAAAACTGAATATTGAATGTAGGGGAAGAGAGGTGCAAGGAAAGATAAAACATAGAGGAAGACAGGAAATTGGTATGTTATTTCCTCTGATGAAGAAAAGGTGTGGAGGTGTTATGCAAAGCTGCCATCTTCCCTTCATCCTGATCCTGTGTCCTGCACCACGTGGTTTGTGTGGAGCTCAGTCTCCTCAGGTGTCAGACACACAAGAATTAACATTTCATCCATGGCATGCCTCCGCAGCCTTGATTCTGCAAGCCCTTGCTCACATGAGAAATGCCTTGAAGGGCTGGATATTTCCATCTTAAATTTGAGTAACATATTTGTAATGTAGCTGCAGACAGCTGCAGCAGATGTGGTCGGGCTCTGCAAGAGCAAAGGTCCTTGCCCATCCCAGCCTTGTCATAGTCATGGCAGAGTTCCTGACTGACTTTTTATTCTTACAAGCATTATAAGACAACTTTTTTTTCTTTTATTTCAGAGCAACCCCTACTATGTGAAGCCTCGGGTGACAGACCATCAGTTTGGCATAAGACATTATGCAGGGGAGGTAAGTGTTCATGATGTGTTTGTGAGATGCTTGGTATATACTGGACTTGAGGTCCTCAATTCTAGATTCCGAAAACCAAGAACATCTCTGAGCTGTGTGTTTCCACACATTTAATGTCCCGTACCAGAGCACAACAAGCGTGATGAGCTTAAAATAGCATGTCACTCTTCAGTACTATATTCTCCAACTTGGATGTTTGAGTTTCTCTGGTAACTTTTTGTCTGGGGGATAAACTCCTTACTTCTGTTACTCATGTTGTCTTTTCTTGGAAAATCACAAACAAACAAAAAGGAAAAGTCACAAGGAAAATTTGACTTTTGAGGAGGAGTAAAGTTGAATACCTATTGCAGAAAGGAAAAGGTTCCTGAGCCTTCAAGGTTAAATGTTGCTCTTTGTTGTGAAGAGATATGAAGCAGAAGAAGGTGTGTCAAGGGAGGACACCTGCACATTAAAGAAGGGCTAGCCTCCTCCCAGAATAATCTGCTGAGCACTTGTGGTTGGGAGGTTGGGGCACTGGGTGGCCGTTCTCTTCACTCTCCTGAAGTGAATAGAGTACCTCACACCTTGCAGAAGATTTCTCCACAGACCTTTTCCTGCCAGGCAAATCTTTGCAGCTGTTTCACTTGGCTCTTGTTTTGGAGGTTTTTTTTGTGTTTTTTAATAGATGGCTAAAAGCCACTTTCTTGCCAGTAACTGCAGAACTCTGTAGCTCTTTGACCCCAGAAATTCAGATTGTGGCACTGCCTGCAGTGTTCCTGTGTAGCTCTGCTGGAGGCCTTGCACATTGGCATGTAAATGTGGAAGGACTTCATGATCTGTGTGGTACTGCTCTAGTGGCTGTCTCTGTGTTGCAGGTGCTGTATGATGTCAGAGGCTTTCTGGAGAAGAACAGAGACACCTTTCGTGATGACATTTTAAACATGCTGAAAGACAGCAGGTATGCTTGTCAGGAGACCACATCTGTTGGGCAGAACTAATTACATTCATGTAATAAACCAGACCAAGGAAAGCAGTTGCTTTTGCCAGAGTATCAGGCATCATTCTTAATCATTCTCTTTGTGCTGAAGTGTCCTGATAGAAGAAAGAAGAGCTGGAGAAGTTAGATGAGGGACAGATTTAATCAGGACTCATGTTGTCCCAGTTTTAAAAAGAGCTTTAACAGCATGACAGACATCTCTCCAGGCAATTTGCTTTTTTCCCTTTCCCTTTCCCCTTCCCTTTTCTTTCTTCCTCTTACCTCTCTATACCTACAATGGCAAAGTTTCCCCTGAATGAGTCAATGCTCTTTGCCATGTTGTCAATTGCCAGCTTTTGTACAGATGCTGCTTGTTTTCCAGCCTGCTTGTTAGTGGAAATCATCTCTCCTTATCCTGAGCCAGACTGAGCTGTTGCTGTGGGACTGGGCATGGACTCTAATGTTATATCCCAGAGCTGCAACATGATCTTAGAGAAATGAGCTAATTTTGATCTTGAACAAGATCTGGGAAACAGAATCAGGGCCTAGTAGGAGGGAGGCATTTAATACTACAGAGGATCCTACAAGTCTTTGAGCGGCAACTCTACCATGTGCCTCTTTCCACAGTCCATGTATTGCCTTTGGGCTCCAGCCTGATGAGACTTTCAGAACTGCATCTTCTCTGAAGCTGCTGCAGAGTGTGCACTGAGAAGCTCTGAAACAACCTGAGGGAGCTGAGCCTATGAGCTGCTCATGGTTGTCTTACTTGGACAGTAGCATCTGGGGAGCATTTTACATGAGGCTTGAGGCCAGAATTGTGGTTGTTATTGTCCAGCATAATAGAAGGACTCAGGCTTTTTCAGCGTGCCAGAAGGGAAGTTGGGCCAGAAGCAGCCACAACAATAAGCTCGTACAAGCAGCTCTGAGAAACTTTGTGCAGCTTTGTAAGAACCAGCACCAATGTCTCAGGAGTGACAAAATGGTGGAAGATTCCCTAGAACTGGAGGGCTAGCTACATGGAGGGCAGTTCTAGAACTCCTCTGGCCACAGAGCAGCTGGGCTTCCAATTTTGTGATCGTGTCATGGGGGTTGATCTGGGAGGCATGACAGCACCAGTCCAGCTGGCATACCTTCAAGGTAGTTTTGCCTGGGGGCAAATGCTTGCTCAAGGGGGTGTCCCTTGAGCCCTATCTCCTTGCTCAAGGGAGGTGTCCTAGCCAGTGCAGAAGGGAGATTTTCCTTTGTGTAATATCCTACTTAAAAACGTGGGAGGGGACTTCTGGCTTTGCAGCTGAGTGTGGCATACAGGGCAGCCCACGGGATCTGGGCAGCCCCGTGGGAAGTATTAATTTCCTCACTGAAGTGCCAGCTGAACTGCTTCCTCTGGCATAGTAGGTATAAAAATGAGGTGTTTCACAATAGGACAGGGCAGCAGCTGACAATAAGAACCATCTTCTCACAGGTGGTAGGTGTCTTGCGTCTTCTTTAATTCTTTTCTTCTCCCTTAGGCTGGACTTCATCTACGACCTTTTTGAAAGAGTCTGCAGTCGTTGCAGTGAAGAGACGCTGAAGATGGGCACCCAGAGGCGCAGACCGACTGTCAGTTCCCAGTTCAGGGTATGATGTTTTCCAAGAGAGCAGCAGGCTTCTGGGGAGGAGCAGATGGGTAAAGCAAGGCCTGCAGCCAAGAGGAGTCATTCATCCTTGTTTTGTGTCCAGCACTGAAAATGTGCAGGAATGTTGCAGTGCTAAAAAAAGACAATGCCACTGCCCCAAGGATTTCTGTCTGGTATAAAATGTGAGATGATAAGACGGAGCAGAGTGGCAGAGGAGAAGAGTGCTTTGCTAAGTATATGAAGTTCTTGAGGTTCTTTGATCTTTCATATTGTTTTGGTGTTTCAGCTAAGTGTATGTGTCCTTTTAGGCCACGTTTTTACAGGTATAGTGACAATTCCAATAAAACCTTATTAGGAGGACCTTGCAAGTATAAATCTCACACACTTAGATTGTCTGCAGACCTTCTGTTCGTTTCACTGTTTTCTTTTCCTATATTTAAAGTTTGAGAGACTTGTAAAACTAACTCACAAAAGCTATACAGCTCCAAGAACAAGGATGGCCATATAAATAGTCTTAAGAGCAGACTGTGTGGGTATGTTTTGGACAGGAAGGAATCTCACGGGTTAATGAAATTTTGGTAGGCAGAGTCAGAGGACATTAGGAATGGGAGGGCTGCATGAAGACCTTATTGCATCAAATGTAGCCCCTTTCCCTTCTGTAGTGACTGATCCTTTGGGTTTCTCCTGCTGGCCTTTAGGATTCTCTCCATTCCCTGATGGCCACGCTCAGTACTTCCAACCCGTTTTTCATCCGCTGCATCAAACCAAATACAGAAAAGGTAAGTCTGTCCCCCAGCCATATGTGTGCATGTGACACAGGCCTGCATGGGCATGTACTTGCACAATTGCCTAGCAGGTGCCTCAAACTGAGGGTAAGAGCAGTTTCTCCCACCTTCCCTTTTTTATTCTAGTTATTTTACAGTTGAGGAAACACACACCCTCGTCCTGGTAATTAGATGGACAGACTGCATTCTGAATATGAGCTTATGTAGCCATTCCCACATCTTTCAGTGCTTATGGCTTCATAAGCACTGGAGGATTAACCAGGCTTGTGCAGAGTTCAGAGCTGTGCTAGAAGAAGCAATCACTCCTGTTTATAGTGCCTGTAGAGAAATCTGTTCTGTAATGAAGGGTTTGTACAGTAGGCACTGTCTCCTGCAGTTCCCTGGCTCTGAGGCAGTGAAGGTGGATGCATCATGAGCAAGTCACAGTGCTTAGGGACAGGCTGGCTCTCGCTTGGACTGTGAGCTGTGGCGGGAGGACATGCTGCTAACTAGATCTGAACTGATCCTTTTCTTTGCGTGTTTTGAAACCATGAATGATATGGCAAAGGATAGGCTGCTTAGGGGATTTATGCCAGAAAATAATTCTGTTGTTTGTCTCCAGTTAACTGAAAAGAGAGACTACAAAGAGAACTGAGTCAGGGTTCTGCACTCTGTATGGGTTCAGACATTGTATCTGTGCTTTCTTTCCATAGTCCAACTGTGAGTGCAGTCTGCAAACTTCTTCCAGAATCAGCCCAATTCCCTTTTGTCCCCTATTCTGCACTATGCAGTGATGTGAAGTTGCTTTCCCCTGGACCCAAACTTCCCCCTTTTTACCTGGCATGCCCAAATATGCAGGATTGGCTTTCTACAGCAGAACAGATACACAGCCTGTGACTGCCTCACTTACTTGGTTTTGATTCTGGATCCCTGTTTAGGCGCCAAACCTCTTTAATCCCGATGTGGTGCTGAACCAGCTCCGCTACTCAGGGATGCTGGAGACAGTGAAGGTTCGGAGAGCGGGTTTCCCTGTCCGGCGCCTTTTCCAGGACTTTCTCAGCAGGTAATTGCTGTCATTGTGTTGTATGCTGGAACAGCCCCAAAGTAGAGAATTCTACATGACTGTTCCCTCTTTAACTGCTTCTTCTGCTATGGATCATCTGTGGGATGTTTTTCTAACCATGGCCTTAATGTTCATATCATAGACTGATCTGGGAAGCCTTTTGGAGACTTGCCTTTAGGCTAAAAGTCAGAATGGAAAAATAGCCAGATGGTCTTTGGTCCTTTTTTCTTTGTCTTTCTTTTTTTCTTTTTTTCCTTGGTAGCTTTGCCACAGATTTGCTAGTGTGATGCTGCGAAACCCAGCTGGTCATAATATGTAAAAGGAAAATATCATGCTTAAAACCTTTAGGCAGCTGAAGAAAATTCTAATGGACAGTACAGTTGATGATTAATATTGGAAGAAGTGATTATTTCTTTTAATGAGCTACATCAAAAGGATTTTTTTGAAGTTTAAGGCTAGAAGGGACACTGAACATTGCTTCCTTTGTCTCTTGGAGCAGTAAATGCCACCCCTACACTGAACAAAATAACTTGTGTCTGATGAAAGCACATGTTTCAAAAAGACAGTTGTTCTTTACTGAAAAATTCTGTTGAGTTTGTATTCTTTTACTGGGATTGCAACAATAATTGCCAGTGTGGTAGAAACAGATAAAGGGTGGGGGATGGACATTTCCAAATTGGAAGGCAAACATGAAGAAGGAAGGTCCCAGAGGAAAAAGGACTAATGAGAGGAGTATGATTAGAGTTAAAAGATTGGGAAGAGAGAGGGAAGGGGGCAGTTACTGTCATCTGTAATCTGATGAGATTCTGTTTTGTTCTTAGGTACAAGATGCTTGTGAAGGGCCCAAGCCTCTCAGACAACAGCAAAGCTGTATGTGCAGGTTTTCTTCAGACCTATGACAGCAGCAAGAAAGAATGGCAGTTGGGTAAAACCAAGGTACTTCATCAGTGTGGGGAAGGGTATGGCTTTGCTCCAGCTGCAAGGGGATGTGATTGCATCTGGTCAGACTGCAAGGCAGTGCAGTCATGATCCTTTCAATACACTGGCCTGTACCACTGACCTGCAGCATCTCAAATATTTCCCATATTATGTACCTAGAGACATAGCAGGTTTTTTTGGTTTTATCTAAACTCCTAATTGACCAAGTCAGCTTCATTTTGTTGTGTCTGATCCAATTTAAAGATTCAAGGGGAACAAGCATGGCTATTATTTATGTAATTGTGATGTGTGCCATTAATTCTTGCCTCTTGTGCCAGGTATTTCACTCTGCTTGACTAACTGAAATTCTTGCCCAAGGCAGTGAGCTGAATCTTGGTATACATCTAAGCTGTGAATAGCTACATCACCAGATGTATGACAGCTTTCTGTTGGGGAAGCTCAGATGATGCTTTTGCAGATGCTAGCATACATTTTCTGTGAAGAGGTATCCAAATGCTTCTGCCCATTTGCGTAATTCAGATCTTGCTTCTGTTTTGGTGAATGTTTAACACTTCTCTCTTGCCGGGAATAGTCTGGATTTTCATGCAGAAATAGAGTGAGCATTTTGAGGTATATTGCTATAGAAATCTGGGAGTGTGAAGCTGTCTCTATAACAACTTTCCACATACTCCAGTAAATTCTTAAAAGAATATTCCAAGATGGATGGTGTCCAATACAGGCAGCATTTTTCAATAGTGGGTATGCAGTCCATATCTAGAGCAGATGGTATCACATCTTGCTTTTTTTTTTTTTTTCCCTTAAGCCTTTAGAAAAGTACTTCAGAGTATTTCCAATGTCACAATGAAACCAGAAGTGAGTCTAGTGAACATGTACATTTAATTTGTCCAGGAGATCAGATAATGACATTTGTTGCTTTGAGCAATTATTTCTCAACAAGTGGATAGACTATAATATTTATTAGAGCAAGATCTCTCTCTCCTCTTCCTACAGGACTGGTGGTAGTCCAGTTAATAGTCTGGGCTATGAGCTCTATGTGGCAATCAAAGAAACCACTGGCCATTGTTGTGGGAAGGAGATGTATTAATCTGGAGTTTGGTTGTTTTGATTTTTTTTTCCCCCCATGCCTCCACTGATGTTCCAGAAAGAAGATTTTTTTTCACTTAGCTGTATTTCTGGTCTGTGATTAACGTGTTTCCTATCTTCGATTTTGGAATCAGGAGTCTCCTCACTGATGCCTGCAAACCAGGAACCATTTTGGTGATTCCTGTCCTTGGATAATCCACATTGCTTGGGTGACTGCTAGTCTCCCAGCATTTCAGTGTAAGAGCCTATGAGGAGAGTGTGTTTTGCAGAGCTGTCTGGAAAGCTTAGAAAATGGTGGTTAGAGGTGGTAAACATAGAGTTTGAACTTTCTTCCTAGCATGACAAGAGGTAGGAAGATTGCTGTGCTACAGTAAGGGCAGCAGGATGGAGGGCCAACCTCACATGCACATAACACCTTTTAGAGTACAAAAGGTTAAAAGCTATACAGCTGGAGTCCAAAGCCTGCAGCAGACTAACAACAAGCAGGAAATCCAGGATGCTTTGAGCCCCTGGAAGTTATAGGTCCCTTTTCAGACCCCATTGTGGATCATGAAGGACTGGGTCCATCTGCTTGTTTTCACTCACTCCTTGACCTGCACAAATTACTTGGAAAAAGACAATATGGGTGGTAA
The DNA here is from genome assembly GCF_027477595.1 of Haemorhous mexicanus. NCBI lineage: Eukaryota > Metazoa > Chordata > Aves > Passeriformes > Fringillidae > Haemorhous > Haemorhous mexicanus. Next base: position 16,126,855 of record NC_082348.1, read on the forward strand.
TTGTGGCAAAGAAAATGTGTGTGTGTTTTGTCAAAACTCTGGATATAGTCCAATGTATTTATTTTTTAATGATTGTATCCTGTAAACTAAAACTTGACTGAAGAGCTCTATGTGGCATGTTGGTACACTGTAATCTCTCTGCTCAGGCGCTAGTTGCTGTGAGTCCGGATATTGTGGAAAGAAAGAAATTATTAAGAGAGGCAATCTTTGTATTCCTGATGCCTGAGAAGCAAAATTCCCTGGAGCTGGGAAGCAGTTGAGCCATCTTGTTTGGCTGTAGAAGTTACTTTCTATTGGGCATGGTTTGTATTAGAGATGTGTGTCCTGGTAGAGGGGAGCAGTTCTGTTTATTGAAAGAATGGATCATTCCAAGGCTGTCGTGGCATTCCACACTTGCTGCCATGCTGAATGGCTGGCCAGCCCCTGGCTGCTCCAAGCTACTGTCATTCTAAGGTGTATTACCCTGCCATTACATTCTTCAGATGAGTTGCTCAGCATTCTTTCTCATGCAAAGCCATTTCATTCCTCTCTTGGAGACCACTTTGCAACTCAGCTTTGTGACAGTGCTTCCAGAAAGCCTGTCCCTAGGAAAGCAGCTGCCAAGGTGAGGCCTTGCAGAGCAGTGGTGCTTCCTGGTAGGACCTTCCCTGCTGTCTGGATCCAGCTGCTGTGCCTTGGATTACAGACTGTTTTATCTGCATTCATGTTTCAGCTGGTGCTAGGTAACATAGGCCTGGAATACTTGGGTTGATGGAGAAAAGAGCCTTCATTTTTCCAGAGGCTTTCAGGTAAAGATGAAGTGAAACTACCAGCCAAGGGGAACAGAGCACAGGTCATTGTCCTGAAAAGGAAGTCCCCTGCATGGCCTTCCTGCCACTCTTGCTGCTACAGGTGCAGCCCTGGGTACTCAGGTTGGTATTCCCAGAACTAATCTTGGCTTAGTCAGGAGAAGCTACTGAAAAAGGTGTGACAAGCCCATGGGGATGTAACTTAGGAAGAAGTATAAGGGGTGGGTGAAGAGCAAGGCTTATAGAAGGGGGAATACTTCCTGCAAAATGAATGGAAGGATAATTATATCCCTAGCAATTGTTTGAAGGAGGAAGGAAAAGACTCTGTGAATTAGTGCAGGGGATTGTGAAGCTTGGGAAAGGAAATGGAGGAGGAAGGGCAGGATGATCTTTGTGTTTTTCATTAAGAATAGAGCAGCTGCTGTGCTGTCAATTGTCAAATTAATGTTTATAAGAGGTATTAATGTATGCAATACAGGTTTTATATGGTGGTATGGCAGTGTTGAAGATTTGGATGCAAACAAGGAGTGTGATGATGAAAGAGATTGTGCTAAGGTGCCTTTGCCTTCACTGGGGATGTGCTGGGATGGGGCAGCAGCTTCCATATGACCCTTTCTTCAGTGTACCTGGGCCTTCTGCCATACTTGCCCATCCCCACAACACAGATTTCCTACAGTGGTTTAACACAGTAACCTTTCCTGTTTGAAGGCATAAATTTCCACATTTCAACCTCCTGGTTTGCAGGGCCTTTTTGAGGAGGTTGCTGTACACTGTTTGGCATCCAGGTCACAGTGACCCACTTCCTGCTTTCTCAGTGTTGTCCCCAGGAATCATATGATCCCACTTATGTACACATGCGTACCCAAGCAGTTACATTTGTGTCTGCTGATCTCTGTGACACCTTAACATGTTCACTGTCCCACTGATGGTGCATGCAGGCTTTGAGGTTATGTGAGGAACACTGTGGTTTAAAACCTGGTCAGTGTCTAGTATGAGCAGAATATGATAGACGTAACCTTGTATGTTTTGTTCAATCATTCTTTTCTCAAATGCAAACAGTCCCAAGTTTTCAGAAAATGACTATGAATAATGACAAAGAAACAGCCATTTTCTAGTTTATTTCCGCAAGGCATCAAAAAAACTTCTGGACTTGAAATGCATGTTTTTCTTCCTTGTCATCTAGTGGAGTCTAAAAAACCTCCAAACCTTCCAAATACCAAAAGTTTATAACTAGATATTGCTGGGTTTTTTTAGATTAACCCCTCCAGCATATACAATTCCTATAATCCTATAGGAATAGGGTTGGGTCTCATGAATCTCTGCATGCCCTGAAGTTCCTCCCCCACCCCAAGCTGGCCTGGCTCAGCAAAGACTGTGCTCGCTAGGCCAAAAATACTAGTGGCCTGAGTATTTTTGTAATTTGATGAAGATAATGGACCGAGACAGTGTTTTGCTGGTTGCATTCTTGAAATGGGTGACTGCTGCTTGGTTCTGGAATGTAATGGAAAGAGCAATCCCTGCCTCAAAGAAATCTTTAAAAGATTGTTGAGTTGACAGAGGGAGTCGATGTACAACTTGCAGGGAAGGATGCCAGCTTCATGGTTGGCAGTACCTTGATAATGAAGCTTCTTTTCAGGCTACCCATGGTTATTTAGTCATTACAAAACAGCTCATTTCTTAATGGAAGCTGCTCCCCAGGAGAAATTCAAGTCCAGGAAAGCTACTGGCTATGGGTACTAACTCAGGGAGAGGTGTCGGTACACAATGGTAATTGCAGGGGGAAGGAAGAGCCTTAAGGGATGAGGCTGAAAGCAGTGATGGAGGGGAATATATAGAGGGACATAGAGGGGAGATAAGTGGGAAAGAGAGGAATTTGTGCAGGGCACTGGACTAAATGATTGTTCAAATCTTTGGCCTCTCAGCACAACAACATTAAACCAGTATATTTGTAAGGAGTTTCTACTGATTAATGTGGTTTTGAATTCTGCAGATTGATGAATATCAGTTCACATCCTGTGTACATGCCAGTGCTTTAAAAGTGGGGCTGCACTTCCCTTGTGTAGCCTGTTCTGCTGCTGGCCCTGGCAGGGATTTATCCAATGCCAGGCAGCAGGTCACACGAGCATGGCCATATGGCACTTGCTGCTGTGACTGCAGCTTGTATGGACATGTCTTACCAGCTTATTCTAGTCTGGGTACTGCTAGCAGTGTACCCACAGCGCCATGGAGAGCTCCCTGCAGACTGCAATCCATCTCAAAAAACAGCACATTTATTTCAGGAATTTGTGCTGAATCCTGTGCTAACCTAATGCAAGCCAGCTGATTTAACATTGCTCAGACATGTCAGCACAATTCCTGTAAACACGGCCTTATCTTGCTTGTATCTCAGTTCTTTTGTCTTTAACGTAGCATCTGCATTCTTCACAAGCATTTAGCACCTAGCAGAAGTTGTAAATACAGGTAGTGAAAGATGCTTGAGAATTAAAATACTGGACTGACGTGCAACCAGTAATACTTGGAGAGTTCTGTGGTCAGAGCTCAGTTGCCCATAGTGCATGCTCCACTGTGGAACCTCTTCAGCACGGAAGCATCTCACCCCAGAGGGTCTGGAGGTCGGTGGAGGGCTTCAGCACCGGTGGGCTTGAGAGTAAGCGCAGCTTTGTGCCTCGACCGGGCTTTTGGCTTTCCGCCTGCCTTCCCTGCATTAAGATTCCTGTAAAGGTTACTTCCTGGAGTCTAGAAATGGAAAAGTTCCTCCCTTTCCTTGAAAGGCGGAGGAGTTTCTTCGCAAAATATTTAATCACCCAAGTAGGTCCCAGTGCCTGCTGCAAGGAGGTACCGGAATAGCGCCGGGAAAGCTGTCAGCTGGGAAAGAGTTAATCACAGGCGCAAACTTGGGCTCTCCTCCTCCCTCCTCTTTCCCTCCTTCCTCTGCTCCCTCCCTCTGTCTTTTAAGTCTTGACCACAGAGTGAGGGCGGCGGGGGTTGGGCTCGGAGTTTGGCTCCCGCCGCTGCAGAACTTTTCCCGGCGCTCGGAGTGCGGGCGCCGCGGGGCAGCGCGGGGGCGGCGGCGGCGGCAGCGCAGCCGCCCGGGCACGGAGCGCTCTCCGCGCCGCTCACCCGGGGATGAAACCTCCCGGCTCTCCCGGGGACTGACTTCTTTCCTCTCTTTGTGTTTACTGAAACTCCTCCCCGTGGCGTCAGGTTTTCCTGAAGGAAGCTCTTGAGCAGAAGCTGGAGAAGGATCGGGAAGAGGAGTTGAGGAAAGCAGCTATAGTCATCCGGGCCCACGTCTTGGGCTACATGGCAAGGTCAGTGCTGGGGGCTGCCCCACCATCCCTGTGCTTGCGTGCCTGGGTTGCCCCGACACCCTGCTTTGCTCTCTCGTCCCCTAGCATCCGTCCCGTCTTCCCCTCCTGTATTCTAAGAGAAAGTTGCAGAATCTGCCCTCCCTGCCAGCATCAGCTCTGCTGAAACCTTCCTGCACCTTTGGCACCTCTTTTTCAGTTATGTGCACGTTTGCACCTTCCCTCAACGCCGCTCAGCAGGCTTCCCGTGGACTTTTGTACCCATTGCTTGCCTGTGATGACACCTTTTCCTTGCCTTCAGGGCTCTCCTGGCTGGGCCCCACCTAAGCTTTGGGTCCCCTCCTTTCCCTTGTGCCTGTCAACTCTGTTTTCTGCTCCCCCTGCCAATTGCTTCTTCCTCACTCGTAGTTCTGCCTTTGCTCACCCTCTTTCCTCGCCCTGCCTGTTTGCCTTGTGATCTCCCTCTCCGTTTAATTAACTGTTCAGAATTGGTTTTTGGCCAGCTCTGCAACAGTAATCTCCTCTTGCCTCTCCCTTCTGCACCTGACCAGAGAAGGTTTGGGAGAACCAACTGCAGACAAACGGCCCCTCCTCTGCCCCTCGAAGTCAGTGCAACAGCTGACTCCTTAATGGCTGTGGTATGCACACTTAATCCCAGTAAGATGCTCTTTCCTGGCTGGTCTTTGCTCCAGACACCTGTCAGTCAGGGTTGTGAGGAGGTGAAATCCCTGGCCAGCAGAGCTGTTTCAGCAGGCACTCTTAGAGCTCCAGTTACACCAGGTAGCTCATTTTTCATTGAGAAATGTGTGCAAGGGTTGTACCCTGCCTTGCCAGTGTGGAATATCAGCAAAATACACATTTGGTCTCTGGGGCTTTTTATTCATTTATTTCCCTCTAGGAAGACAAATGAGCTCGCTCTATTGTTTGTGCATGAGATTGCAAGTTCTTCATGTCAGGGCCTCTTCTCTCTTTTACTTTTTGTCTAGCATTTGGAGAGAGAGGTAGGGATTAGCACAGGAAAATTGGTTTGCTGGAAACACCGCTGCAGGCATCCTGGATTACTGCTTTTCTGAGTTCCTGGTAAGGAAGCTGCTGTCCTGCAGGGCTGTGATGGAGGCTGTGTGGCAGCAGTGTTCCTCTTGGTTAGAAATCTTGTGGTCCTTCAGCCTCCACACTTCTGAATTCCTCATCCCACATGTTGCTGTTATGAGTCTCATCCTTAAAGACAAGCTGTGCTTCTGCAGCCAGAGTATAAATCTTCACAGGCAGCTGGAAGTAACTGGACTTCGCAGGGGAGGAGAGCAAGCAGTAAAGAAGAGCTGGAAATGGGGTCTGTAAAACTTTCTGTGAAGAGAGTTTCCAGTTGCACTGCACCTGGATTGAAAAAAGTCCAGCAGGCAGGAGTTCACCTGGGCAAGTGCTGAATGGTCTGTGCAGAGTTGGGCAGGAATACCAGTATGTGCTGCCTTAAGCTTGATACCATTTCTGTTAGTTTTGCAAGTGTAAGTGTATTTAAATTCATTTGGTCTCATGCAAAGTAGACTGGCAAGGGAGGATTTTACTGGTTTCTCCCCCTTTGTGAACTTGTTCTGTGAGCCTGGAGAACCAGACTTTCTTTGCTCTCATTCCCTGCAGCCTATGCAGCCTATTATCTCTGATCACTAAAATGTGAGACAAGAAAATCAAGCCCATTGAAATGACCCCATTCTTATGTAGCTAATCTTTGGAGCTCTGAGATGCAGGTATCAGCTTCACCAGCTAAAAACCACATAGTGGAGGATCCATGTATGAATTTGGCTGTGCCCCTGGTTTCTTCGGGACTGTGTTGCTCATGGGAAGAAATCAGTAGCAAATTGCTCTGTAACCCTGTGATCTCTAGTCCTTGGAGGCATAACTGCTAACTGTAGCTCAGTGACAGAATAATTAGGTAAATTTCAAATACAGCATTGGAGTCTTGCAGCCAGCCTGCCTTCTCTGGTGTGATGCATGGTCAGGAGGTCTCCCAGCCCCTTCGCTTGGTCTGCAGGTTGAACTTTGGCCAGTGCAGAAGAGTGAGTGGAAGCTTGAACAAGGGGAATGAGATTTGCAGCCTGTGAGCAGCAATTCCAGCTGAAGGGCATCTGCAAGCTTGGCTGTGGTCATGAGGAATGAGGGGGCATTTCAGCCTGGCAGATTAGCAGGCAGAGCTGGCCTGGAGCTGGGCAGGGCTTGGCACATGTTGCGCTTGAGAGAGTTTCTGGCAGATGCATTTTGTAAAAGTCAGAGTACCCTTTTTGATGCACTTAGTCTGCCTTGGCAGAGAGTGCATGCGCAGCTGTTCACACCCCATGTGCAGGACACAGGGTGGACAGAAGGAGTGGGGATGAGGGGACTGCAGCCCAGGAGTAATTAACCTGGAACCTCCTACTTCTTATCACCTCTTGCTTTTCCTTTTCTTTTCTCTGTGCTTCCTCCTTTTGACTTAATACTTACGGAAAAGAGCATGACCTCTGCATGCTACGTTTATTAGCATCCCTCTCCTGATTTTCTTGACTGGGCTGATGTATCTGATGTGCAGGGAGGTGGCAAGCTGTCAGCATGGGTCCCTCTTGCCATTTGAAGGGAATTTCCTTGCCAAGAGAGGGATTTTAAGGTGTGTCTTTTCCTCAGGGTGTTGCAGAAGGTCTGTGGGAAGTTTATGTGAGAATACCATCATATTTCCAGTGTGCTTTCTAGGACTGTAAGACCTCAAGGATTACTGTAGTCTGCTGGCCCAGGATCCTATGTAACAGCCCCATAGAATTTCTCTCTACACATTCTGGTTTGGATTAAAGAAGTTTTTGATTTGACTAGTACCAATGGTTGTTTCCCCAGTGCAAGATACTAAGGAGTCTAAATATATTAAGTTACTTTAAAAAATGTCTGCTTGTTTTCAGCCTTAATAGATGTCAGCTTCAGGTTGGTTAAATCTTATGGCCCCTGTTGGAAAAATAGAAATGTGGGTTCTTTAACTGGGGTAATGCCTTTCCTTAGGCTTTTCTATTTCTTAAGGTCCTGCATGGAGAAATTGCTCTCTTTCTGCAAGCCTGAATTTTGGTTCCAGTCCTGCTTCCTCAGAAATCACTTGAGGGTCTAACATTGTTCTTGAAATGAGGGTGCTAGCACGGAGCATGGGATAAAAGCAGTATTCTATGCAACAGTATTTCTGCTTTCAAGTATAAGAATCCCAGTAGTATTTTTTCTATAGCATTGTGGTGGGAGTTTATCTTTGTGTGATGATCTGGGGCCCAGAAATCCAGTTTTGACTTGCTGTTTCCCAACGCAGTCCCACATCGGTTGTGTTTGGCCTTTGATTCTTCAATACAAAACCTTATGATTGGCTATTTTGGGTTGTTTAATGTTTGCTTGAATCTAGTTTACAGATTGATCCAGATTACTGTGTAATGGTAACTCCTGTTATTTGCCCAGTTTATGTATCATGCACAAACTTCTACCAGGAACTTTCTCCATGTCCTAGATAAAGGTAGTCTTTAATGCAGAGACAAAGCTTGACTTTTCTACAACATTACTAGACTACAGAAATACTGAATGATGACTGTTGTGTTTTGGAGCCATATTATGTTCTTTAAGTGCTGTAAAGTTGATTTTGATATCATTGATGATCCTTGTGGGTTTCTTGTAACTCAAGATATTTTGTGATTCTTATTTAGGCTAAACTTTGTGCAATAGAAGTATTTGTTTATATGAACTTTTTACAATGTTTGATTCAGCCATCAGTATGGTAGTATGGGTGTGTTTTCTCCCAGACAATGTGAAATTAATGTCACCAAATCTATTTTTGCACTGTTTTTGCCTTTCCTGGAGTAATTTGCTTTTGACCACTTAAGAGATGGAGCAATATTTGTTCTCATATGGTAAGGGCATTTGTATGTTTCTATTATAATAAATCCAAATTGAATGGTTACACTCTCTGCACAGTGAATGTGTTTATGTGCAATGCAAGGAGACTTTGGGCCAGAGGACCTTCCCTTTCCATGGCCAAAGACCTCTCCCTCATCGTCTGAGAGTCTTCACAAAAGTAGGTGCCCATTGAAACAAACTGTTGGTAGATTAGGAGGGAGAACAGTGAGATGGATATGATTTACAGGTGGTGAGTGGCAGGAAAGGAACAGGAATCGTGTCACTCCTGACCTGTGTTTTTCGAAAAGGACTTTTCTGTGGATGTGGTCAGTATGCAAGGGCATGAGGAAAGCAGAGCACGTGTGACTTAGCGATGCATTAAGCGTGTGGTTCTGTTTTCAGGAAGAAGTATCAGAAGGTGCTATCCAGTGTTGTAATAATCCAAAAGAACTACCGAGCATACTTCTGGAAGAAGAGCCTGCTGCGCCTGAAGGCCTCTGCGGTGACGCTGCAGAAGCACTGGCGTGGCCGCCTGGCTCGCAGCCTCCACCAGCACCTGCTGCAGCAGGAACTGCGGCGCCGGCAGGAAGCGGAGGAGAGAAGGAGGCAGGAGGAGGAAGAGCAGATCAGAAGAGAGGAAGAGGAAAGACAATGGCAAGAAGAGGAGGAGCGTAGGAGGAAACAGGAAGAGGAAGAGGTGAAGGAAAGGTACAAGATGGTATCTTGTATTCTGTCTTGGGTTTAGGCAGTTTAAAGGGGAACATTCTAGAATGGGTTCTCCCCCTTTGTTTTAACCAGTCCCTTTCCATGAATAAGGAATGAATGCAAGTAGCTTTAAGTGAAAAAGTAAGTTTATGAACAAGTGAAACTGCAACAGGCAAAAACCAACAGTAAGTAAGTACTATATACACAGTTGCTAAATCTCACAAACTCCGTGAGAACAATCTGAAACCCACAATGGTGGAAATACCCCTTTCCAAGATGGCGCCCGCCACAGGCCATGGTGCAGAGGGAGTCAAAGGGAAAATGGCATCAGAGCCTCCCCCTCAAGATGATGGCCTTTGCAGGTGACCATGCTGTTGGGAGACAAAGGGGCAGGATGGCAGGAAACCCCCATGGGAATGAAGGAACTTACCCAGCAGTTCTTCTGGCAAATGAGAAGTGCTGCTGTGTGTGGGGGCAGCACTGCTGCTTGCTGCACTTGCTGGACTCTGCTGGGTTTATTGTTACATAAATTTCAACATATAATTGTGTGATAGTTTGCTTTTCAGAAGTAGTTCTCCTAAGCTTTTGTTACGTTCTTTCCCAAAGGGGGATCTCAGACTGTGTGGCAAGCGTCAGAAAATTCTAAGGTTAGAAGCACTCACCTTGAGTCCTGTGGGCAGTTTTTGGGCACCAGAATATAAAAGACATTAAACTAGAGAGTGTCCAGAGCAGTGAGGATGGTAAATGCCTGGAGAGGAAGCTGTATGAGGAGTGGCTGAGGTCCCTTGATCTGTTCAGCCTGGAGGAGACTGAGGGAAGACCTCTTTGTGTCTTCAACATCCTCATGAGCGGAGGAGGAGGAGTAGGCTCTGATCTCGTGACTCTTGTGCCCAGTGAGAGGACTCAAGGAAATGTCAGGAACCTGAGTTAGGGAAGATTTAGGTTTGACACCAGGAAAAGGTTTTTCGCCCATAGGGTTGTCAGTACTGGAGCAGACTCCCCAAAGAAGTGGCCACAGCACCAAGCCTGACAGAGTTCAGGAAGCATTTGGACAATGCTCTCGGGCACATGATGTGATTTTTGGGGTGTCCTGCACAGGACCGGGAGTTGGACTTGACGATCCCAATTGGTCCCTTCCAACTCAGCATTTGTTTCTATAATAAAAGGAAGGACCTGTCTAGTTTATGGTCTATAGAGTATTTTTGCCCTTTAGTTCCCAGAGCATGAGAGATGTGTTCAAGCCAGCATCATGGCAAAGAAGTGTTAATGTTTCTAGGAATCAGGCAAACTCATTTTATTTTCATTTTCTAATTAATGTTAAATGGCACCTGAGTGAGTAGCCAGGATGGTACTAGCAGACCAACATGTCTAACTTCTGAACATCCATTTGACCTAAAAAATGAGGTGGAAGTCCACTGAGAACAAGCGAAAAACACCACAAATGTAGAGACAAAGTCAGAGTGACCTAGGCACGATTTGAGCTGTAGTGAACTAGAAGTTGGCGTGCAGTTACTGTACATACACGTTTAGCAGAGGGGAGACATGGAGCAATTTGGTCTAACATTCAACAGGAAGAAAAATAATAATGTTGAGAAAAGTGAGGTATTTGATGCTATTTTTATCTTCCTCAAAAGCTTAACTGTTGGATATTAAATGCGATTAGGAAGGATGTACAAGAATTCAGAACATGTCATGGAAATAAAAGTTAGAAAATGCTCAGATAAATCAAATTACAAATTATAAAGAAGGTATGGGGATTTGGGGAAAGTAATGTTTGGGTACTTCAAGAACTAGCTAAAGCAGTTTAAAGCAATAGCTATTCTCTTTCTTCTTCTTTGTGGATAGTAATGTGGATAGTAATTTTTCCATAAAAATGGAAAATACCAAACAATTATGACCCCCTTTTAAAATGGGAAAAGGAAGAATAAGGGAATTGTGGACCAGTCAGTCTGACCTCAGTTTCAGGAAAATACTGAAACAAATGATCAAACAGTTGTAAATACTTGATAAAGGAATTAAGCCAATGAAGAACAAACAGTGTTAGAGTTACCTTTTTCCTTCTGTGTTGTCTTATGGCATGTCTTGTGGAGAGGGAAAAGCCATGGAGGATATGTAACTTGACTTTGGGTAGATAAAAGCTAGGTAAGGGCTTTGATATGTTATGACAATACTCTAAGATGCTTGAAGAAATTTGCTTTGGGAAAAAGTATGTGAAGCAAGATTAAGATTTGTGGTTTTACTGCATTTAATTAATGAGTAACAGTAGCTTTTTGTAGAATAAGAGAGAACTCTTGAATGGGATTTTTCCATGATCTGTGCTGGATATGGTACTTGTGCAATGTTTTCATAAGAATTTGGATAAGGCAATATGAATATCCTTATTAAATTTGCAGATAAAGCCATCTGCTGAGGGGCTGTAGGCATATAGCCTAGGATTACAGTTCAGATAATTTTGGCAAGTTAAAAGATCTGAAAAACAGGATAACTTTTGGTACAGACATATGCAGATATACAGTCAGGAATAACAAATGCACAGGGAGCGGAGGAGGAATGCTTACTCCAACAGCAGGAGGAAGGTCTGGAGGCTAAGTTGAGTATGTCACCAGTGTCACGCTGTGTGAGAGGAGAAAGCAAATGCTCTCTATAAACAGAATTGTATCTTTAGGATGGGGTGATGCTTTAGTACCCTTCAGTTGGAGCACTGTCCTGAGTTTTGGGTATCACATTTCAGGAAGAGTGTAGATCACTTGATGATGACTAGAAAGCGGGAAGAAATATCAAAGGTTTAAAAACTGTGAGCAACAGTTGCAGGAATTAGTATGTAGATTTTAGGTGGTATTCCTAATGTGTTTTAAAATGGTTGTGCTTTTGAGCTCTCTTATCATTTAAGGCAGTTGTTTTACTCATGATGACTGCTAGGGATCTTTTGGTAGAGTTGGAACCATCTGGATCTCACTTATGTCAGCTTTCATTTACAAATATTTCCTCGGGGTTTTTTTGAGAGTGTGAGCACAAGAGTGAGAGCTTTAAGGACTTTGTGACTTAGAGCTGCAGTTTAGAATTTGGCTGGGAAAATCTGCAAGGCCTAGGAAAAAAATAATGTTGCCCCCCTGTTCTCCCTGGGGTTGAATTATAGGTTTGAAAGTCACCACTGGCAGTGGTAACTTTCTTCCATCCAGCAGCATCCTAGTCCTGCTCCCTAAGCATGACCCTGACATTTGTCTGTCTGCTGGTTCAGTTGTTTGTAGCATACTTGCTCTGGAGAAACAAGGCTTTGCTTTGGAGTGTAACCTTTTTGAACTGGGTCGAACTGCAGCACCGTGGGATAGTTTTTTTGCTCTGCTCATGTTTACTAACAAACTCTGACTCTTACAGTCTTCACTAATAAACTGGATTTTGCATGCCACTGAGAAGTTATGTGAGTTGGGGCTTTAATATGGTGAAAGCAAAACAAAACACACATTTAATGGTGGTATTGCAATAATTCTATTTTTAAAAAACGAACAGTTTCCTGATAACTGTCAATTACACACTTACAACCTCAATATTCACAGATTAATTGTACTTCAGAAGATTCTGTTTACATTTATCATGAGTCTGATTTGTCTTTCTGTCACTGTTTCCAATGTCCTTCCTGGTGTGTTCCAACTAATCCAATTTCCTAATTGATCTGAAAGTTAAGTGCATGGGGAAAATCTGTTATATCCACAAAGGTCATGCCAACCACAGAGAATTGGATTTTTACTAAATTGCAAAAGCTTTTAAATCAGTCTTACAGCAAGTACCTCATTTTAACCTTAGCCATGGAGGGATGATGTGTCCATGTAATTCTGAAAACCTCACGTAGGAGAACTAGGTCTGTCTCTGACTGTTGTGTTTTGTATTTTAACAGAGAAAAGGAGCAACTGAATGCGCTATTGCAGGTGGCCCAGGTAAGTGTAAAAGTTGTTCTTTTCACATGGTTTCTTGTGAATATCTGTGAAGATTCCTTCATTGCCTCTGCTTTGCCTGGATACTGATACTGTTGTGGCAGTATCAGTATTGTAGCAACACTATTTAAAAAATGGGCTTTTCTCACTCAAAACCTGCAGGCAGATGTGCACAGAGATTACAAGGCAGGACTTTTTTCTAGGCTCTTGTATGAGCCTGCACTGGTTCTATTTGAAAATTTCCGTATTGAACATGCAGCATCCTATTTTTATCTCTACTGCTTGAGCTTGTTAGATAACCTTGTGATGTGCTACACAGTCTGTTTTGCTGGATTGTTGCCTGTACAGCCGAAATAAGAGTGCAGCCAACTGCTGCCATGGCTAAAATAAACCCCTTGTAACTGATCTAATTGTTGGTACTTAACATACCAAAGAGCAGACCACCTACCCTGAGGTGTGTGAAAATGGCTGTGTATCTCATTGGTTTTTTTCCCATACCACTTGTTCCCCAGCTTCAGACCATCTTTGTTCAGGAGAGATTAGAAGCATAGAAATGCATTCATCCACAAGTAAGAGTCAAGTAGAGAACCAGCAGCTAGGTGAATAAAGAAAACAAGGATTAAGGCTTAAATGAGTGAATATATTGACTGCATTGTCATAGGTCCTATCAGGAAGTACAAGAAATCCTATTGGAATTTATTTTTACTTTTTCTCTTGTGTGTATCTGTTCTCTGATGTGTGTGTTTTCAACATCCTCTGTGGAGGGGAGGGTGGCTTTATCCTAAACATCAGTGAAAGTTATCAGTATCTTCCATCTTCCAATTATCATGTATCTGATATAAATTTCCTGTTACTTCAGTGTGGAAAGTATAGAGTAAGAGTTTTCAGCAGTCAGCCATCAGCCATCTAGTGATGGTAAAGATGCAGAGAAATTCTGGGTGGAGTTTTGTTTGGCTGTGGTTGGAGTGGATACAGTCCTGCTTCATGCAAATATCCCTTCCAGCCCAGATTCTGATGGTCAGATCCTCATTTCAGGAAACAGTGAAATTTCCAGACCTCTTAATGAATTTCTGGGAAATCTTCATCTCTTAAGTAGTCTGTGCATGTATGTATTCATATATGGTTGCTTTCTCCTATATGTGTGTGAGTTCAAAAAGAGAGAATGGACTTTCAGGATGCTTTTATTCGAATTGCAGTGTACAGAGACTAACAGATAGATAGAGAGGCTTTTCTAAAAATTCACTGAACCCAGTGAGCTTCTTTGTATGATTCATAATGGAGGTAGATTTCTGGGAAAAAAGGAGGTACCTGAAGATCCTGTGTGCAGTTTTGGGCACCAGAATATAAAAAGCATTAGAGAGTGTCCAAACTAGAGAGTGTTCTACCTTTAGCTTTTACACCATGAATGATTGCAGAATGCTTGAAGTCATCTTTCTGCAGATGGTAAATATAAGGCAAGCACAGGAGACAGGAAGAATGACAGGTCCAGGCAATGAACACAGACAGGTTGAAAAAAGTGCTTTAACACTGTTCTAAATTCTTTAAGGTGGAAACAATAAACACTGAGGAGGTGGATATTCCCCTGCAAGAAGAAGAGAGACGTCAGATGGAGGAGATCTTAAGACTGGAGAAGGAGATTGAAAAGTTGCAGCAACAGAAAGAGGACCACATGTCTGTCATCTCTGAAGACACCAGGAATGAAATCTATCGGCAGCGAGAAGAAGAGATACAGAGGTTGGAAAAAGAGGCATCAAGGGTTGCCCAGGAATTCTTGGAGCTGCTGGATTTTGGCAATCTGGATGAAAGTGTGCAAAACTTAGAGCATTCACTTTCTAGCGAGGGGACACTCAACATTGACTGCAGCCTCGTGGCACCGCTGGCTGAAGAAGAGGTGGATGAGGGTTTTCATGCCGATGATGAAGGACGCCCAACTTCCAGTTTGGTGGTCTCAAATCAGCATGGCACAAGAAACAGTGGTAACTACTCAAAGGAAGTTGCAAACACGAGCCTTTTGCTTCTCCAGAGGGAAGTGGGAGAGGTTCCCCCTGCTCTGGGGCTGCCTGTGGAAAGAAGCACTAACCCCAAGGAGCAGAGAGCCCTGTCTGACCCAGCAGAAAGCGTCTACAGCAGTGTCTCTGATACACAGAGGAGTAACACTGGAGAAGCAGGAGAGCCCATTTACACCTCCCCCCCTGATGTGGAGTCTGACTATGACCATGAGGAGTTTGATGGCTATGGAGATGCAGGTAACGCCTCAGCTGAGCCTCTGAATGATGAGGAGGGTCTGAGACACTCCCATGGTACCAGCCTGGACTCCAACCGTGGCAGCCTGGACTCGGTGAGAATCTCTCCCTTCACCTTTCTGGACATTAGTGTGACTTTTTTGATGTTTATAATATCTTTGTCTTCTTACTGTATGCCTGCTCTCTCTGGGTATAGTTACTGATATGTAACTCTCTCTTATATCAATAATCAGCTTGAAAAAAGGGAAGAGTCACAGATAGGCTGAAGGCCAGAGGGCTTGTGATTGTCTGGTGTCTGCTGGCACGCAAGCTAGTACAAGTGTACCTATTTTAGATTGCTTCCATTGCCATATATTATTGTAACACCCTTTAGGAAGAAGGAAAGCAAACAACTGGTATTTTGTAGGTGTATGTTCTGCTTTAGAGAGATTTCACTGAAAGACCCTAAGGTTCCAGTGTGCAAATGACAAGAGGAGATGGGAAAGGCTGGGGTTTGGTTTGTCTCCATCACTAAAACTTGTCTTGTTCTAAGTCTGTTCAGAGACAAGGGTTTATTTTCAGCTGCTGTGTACAAGTTAAGCTATTCTAAAACTGGAAGAAATTACTGTGCTGATTGGGTTGGGTCCCAATGCACACAGCCAGGATCACTGAACCATTTCATTCCTGCTGCAGGGACAATGACAGGGTGGTAAAGCTGGGCTGTTGGCCTCGCACTTCAGCACCTCAGCTGAGATCCCATGCTGGGTCTGGACTTCTAAGTGCTCTCAGGCCAGCTGCTTAATAATGCAGTGATAAATCCTCTTACAGGACAGGATGTCAAAGCCCACATAAGATAGTGAGGAGTTCAGGTGTGAAGCCAATGACAGCCACAAAAATACTTCTAATAAATGATATCCCTGGGAAGAGACACTTGAACTACAAAATATCTTTTTTTAGGAACTCAATTTACTTCCATCAGTATGTTTTTTCAATGACAGATTGTGACCTTTCTTAAAAGAATTGCATGGTTGTCTTGCTTGCATTTCCCTAATGTCAGCTGCCAGCCATCCGAATTTTTTATGCGATCTGCTGGAGCAAAGGTACCTTCTCTGTGGGCAGGTACTCACAGATCACTGTCAGGTAATCTTCAAATCATGAATTATTCTGTCACAGCTTAGGCTGGTTTCTACCATTAAAATGCAAATAGAAGTGGAGGGTTTTACTGGGCTCATTGGTGAGTAAGACTAATGAGAAAGCCAGTTGATACTTTGTCATAGTGTGAGCCACAGGAAGTGACCAGCACAGCTGAGTCAAGATCCCATCAGTAGCTGCTGTTCCAAGACTACCTGGTTTTTGAAACTTAATGCCAAGAGAGGGAATGAATGAGGGGACTAGGGATGAGACAAAAGAGGGTCACAGAGAGAAGACAGAAGGGAAAATCAAAAGAAGCAACATACATTTGAGGAAGGAAAAGGTCTAAGGACCTTTTTCTTCATTAGTACTCAATTAATAAGGCAAATTGAAGGAAATTGTATTTAAGGTAAAGGATGTTATTTTGTGTGTGAAATACTTTCTTATGGCTGAGGGCCTTTATCTAGTTGGAGAACAGAGATGAGTAAATTCAGTACTATTATTTCAGTAATTCAAAATGATGTTTTTAGGGTTCAGTTATCCTGGACTGTGCTTTTTTTCTTAATCAACGCAAAGCAAGTAATTTCCTTTCTGGGGTTAAAACACTGTTCCATCTTGTCTGGCATTGTGGCCTTTCTGCCTGAAAAATCAGAAAACTTCTCCAAAATGAAAAATTCTCTCTTAATCCCATCAAATTAGATTTTGCAAGGTGGGCTGTGCCTTAAAAACAGGAAGTTCTGTTACTGCAGGAAACTGGAGCTTTCTAGGCATGTCCACTGCTGTCCTTTCAGGTATGAAAATTCCATGCTCTTGCTTTAGGCATTAATGGATAAGCTGTCAAGCCTCTACTTTTACTGTAGTGCTTTTTTTGCAAAGGGACTATGTGTGGTTTTGCACCTTCTGATCATGTGACTTCTCTAACCCTGTTAACTTCTCCAGTCCTCCTGCAACCAGGAGAACTCAAGTAGCCTATAACTCTTCTTTTTCCTTTAGTTTCTGGAGAGTGAGGAAGAAGTGGATGTTTACATTGATACAGATGAAGAGTTTTGTAATGGTCGAATCACTCTCTTCAATGGTTCAGGTCCGCCCTATTTTCACAGTTATCTCTACATGAAAGGTAAGTGGATTTTGCCAAAACCATGGATGGATGGGATCCAGGAAACCTGGATAATTCTGTTTGTCCAGAATTATCATCTTTATTTGCTCTAAGTTCTCAGTTTATTCTCCTTTTTATTTCTTCTTCTTTTATTTAAAAAAACAAATAAAGAGGTAGCTGGGTGTCAGAGATATCTTTGCCACTGAGACTTCATTGTGCCTACTTGCTATGGGCTTAAATGATTCATTCTCAGCTATGAAACTGAAGTCAGAACAAAAATACTTGAGTAGTGCATGTATTTCTATATTTTGCTTTTGTTTCACTAGTTTTGTTCTGTTTTTTTCTATGTTTGAAATTAGGCACAACTTTGTTTCTCTCCTTCAGTTCCTTTTTTTGAGGTAGGAACTGAAGTGGCAACTATTCCTGCCGGGGAGCAGGCTTGGAATGGAAGCGTGGCCCCTGTTGTGTGTCTGCTGAAGTTTTGCTGCCTTGCTTTTGCAGGAGGTCTCATGAACCCGTGGCGGCGGCGCTGGTGTGTCCTGAAGAACGAGGCCTTCATGTGGTTCCGCACCAAGCAGGAGGCCCTCAAGTCAGGCTGGCTCTACAAAAAAGGCGGAGGAATGTCAACCCTGTCGCGCCGCAACTGGAAACGCCGCTGGTTTGTGCTTCGGGAGTCCAAGCTGATGTACTTCGAGAATGACAGTGAGGAGAAGCTGAAGGGGACTATTGATATCAGAAGGGCAAAGTGAGTGCAAAAAGAAATCCCTTTGATCCCTAGTATTCACTCTCTAAATCAATAATGAAGGGTCCAGTGCTGCTGTTCATTGGCCTGTGTATCTCCCATGGTGCTTGGAGAATCAGAAACAAAGGAAGGAAAAGGCAATTACAGCATCTAGTTTTACTCTGGAGGGAGTCTGCAATTACTTGATAGTTCTTTTCCCAGTCTTGCCTTTCATAATCCAGCAGAAGCTCTTTCCAAGCCATGGATGGAGCCAGACCAGGAGGGGCTAATTAAGTACATACCCCATGCGTTCTTTCCTGCCCAGACTCCATCTGTTTTCTGGCTTCTCCAGGCATTTCACAGAGGTATTATGAAGCTCACAGCAGGATTTGAATTTGGCAGCATGTACTGTGCCTTTTCGTGAGTCCTGAATGCTCTTTCTGCTGCCATAGTCAATTCCTCAGCTCCCGCTGTAAGAAAGGACAGACTGGTCACCTATTAGCATTATGCAGACCTGTAAAGTGCTAAAAAGAATGGCACACCTGACTTTGTAAACAGATCTCTATATCAGCCTCCCGTTATCTCTTCTTCCATTTAGTCTGTTGGTGTCTTGAAAATCTATATAATGCCTTAAGCTTTGGTTTTTAACTGTACAGATCTTTTTAAACATCTTGATGTGTATTGGCGGAATTTTGTATTTCTGTCAGAGTTACGAGGCATCTGAGCCAGTGATTTCCCTTCTGTGTCGTGAAGGGTATGATGTGAAAGAATTGACCGGATGGAATTCAGGCCTGTGAAAGGTTTTTAGCTTTGGCTCCTGTGCTTTCTTGTTTTCCAGAGAGATTGTGGATATTCATGAAAAGGAGAATGCCTTGGACATTGTGACAGAAGACCGAGTTTACCACATTGTTGCAGAGTCACCAGAAGATGCCAGGTACAGCAGGGAGTTTTGTTAGGTTTGTTCATTCAGTGTGGGCCTGACCCAGCTACTCATGGGAGAGTTTGAGAAACATAATCAATTCTCTTTTACTGGAGAAAAGGGGGGATTTGTTCCAGAGTGTCATTTCGTGTTTCCTGGGATGCATCACACCTACTTTGGGGACTTGATGTTACAGCTACCAAGGTTGTGGTTCAGTCTGGCAGTCACAGGACTGCCAGCTTCTCATGTGGCTGTGAGCATGTGGAATTCAAGAGTTACTTCAGCAGACACACAAACCTTAATATAAACTGGAACATCTAATAGCTGATTTATTTATTTAATGGAATCTTGAATCAAACAAAAAGTCTATTCATGTTGTCTGTAAATGATTGCGAGAGCAGCTGGGTTTTATCCAGGAGACAGAAAAAGGCTGCAGCTTATCAGAGTCTGTAGTGTCATCTGATAAAATCTTCCCAGTGCAAAGCAAACAAGTGACTCATGTCCTTCCTTCTTGGCATCCTGGCCAGACAGTGGGAATCAGTTGTTTAAGGGCAGGTTGGACAACCTGTCCTGGCTATGCAAAGCCAAGTTAAGAGGTTACTGTCCCCAGCCACTCTTGTCTTCCCACTTTTACCAAGGCTTTTGCTCTCTCAGCCCTGACAGTGTAACTGTTTCTCTGATCTACTGGTTCTGTGAAGTCATTTAGGGTTTATTATTATTTTGGTGTAGGAGAGAAAGGGAGAAGGTGCTTGGATACAATTTAACAGAAATAGACTGAAGAACAGCCACATGGACAAGAAAGGGCAACTGTAAGGAGCAGTGGTGGAAGGAGCAGTAACTTAACCCAGAACTTCCACAGCAGCAATAGGCATGCCCTAAGATAACACTGCAGAATTCTTAGGATGAGTGTTAACCAAATGTGGTCTCTGTCTATGCCCTATCAGTCTCTCTTCTGAGGGAGAAGAAAGCACCAGCACTTGCAGTAGCAAGGGGCGGATTAGCAGATGTTGCAGAGTATCCAGTTTGAGAACCCTCCATGAAGTATGGATGTTTGCTGATCTCACTGGAAGCTGCAGATAAGAATCTGCTTTTTCTGCAGCAGCGATTAGCCTCCAGATATGTCTGTAAGAGAAGCCCTTTTGCAGACAAAAAGCTTCACTCCCGATTCACTTATAAACAAGCCCATGATTAATTGCCAGCCATATGACTCTCAAGTTTATTAGCAGATCAGAGAGGGACTAATCAAGAAGGCTCCCAGACGTCTCTAGGACTCTAGTCCAGAAAGATTCCCAGCTAACCCCATTTTTACAAGTGCTGTATGCTCTTCTCAGTCTGCTGACATGGGCTCCCTGTAAAGCCGCTGCCTACTTAAGAGTTCCTTGAATAACAAGTGGAAAACTGGATTTTGCAGGAGCAGCTGTCAGTGGGTTGAAGAACGTGCACAGAATTTTCATGGATAAGTAAGGAGGAAGGAAGACATTGGAATCTGGTATGATCAGCCCAAGAAATATTTTGACATAGTGTTCAGGAAATAGTGAATGAAGAAATTTTCCCACTGAAATCTTTCCAGGTTCCTTGATCATGTTCTCGAGCCAGTTTCACTACTGAAAGTTTAACTCTGATTCTGTTTTGTTTGGCAGCGGTTGGTTTAATGTTCTGAGCCGAGTACACAGCGCTACAGCCCAGCAGCTGAGGGAAATGCAGGATGAGCAGGCCAATCCAAAGAATGCTGTGGTGAGTTACTGTGTAACCAGCCTGTGGGCATGCTTGGAGCCCTCTGTGTTTAACTGTTTGTGCATGTTTTTCTAGCACATGCAGTGCTGTACGTTTTAAGCAGTGTAAGAAACTTGGACATTGGTAATTATAAAGAAACAGCAGAGCTGTTAGCAAAGAGGGTAAGCCGTGGGGAACATGGTGCTTTTTGTGGGTTGCTCGGCTTGATCACAGATAGGTTTTTCTGTTGGAGGAGAAGAGGGAGGCTGCCTCACACAGATAAAATATCTTTGGATGGGATTAGTCTGGGTCACAGTTATTCCACACAGAACATAGCAGTTGGGAAAAACGGTGTATTTATGTATTTTCCCGGAACAGAGATAATAGCTAGGGTTATTTCAGACCTTCATAATACGCTCTGGAAACTTGTAGCTCTTCTACCTCCAGTCCTGTGAAATTTCCTTTCAGGAAGGGAAACGAAATCTTGCGGTTTCAATGGGGATCAATTGGGCATGCTTTGGTGATGGCAGGCCATGCCTTTTGATGGCTTTCACCTTGGCAAAGATTTTCTTTTTTTTTCCTTTTTTTGTAAGTATCCATGCCATGTCCCTTGTATCTTCCCCTCCAAGTTGTGTCTTCCTCCTTGATTTTCCCCTGCTTTTGCAACGTCTGTGAGGTCAGTTTTGTCCTGATTTGTTCCTTTGTTTGTATTGCACCTGATGTAATCCCTGTCCATTTTCTTGTAGTCAGTAATTTCCCAGTTTTTTCTTTTTTTTTTTTCCTCCAATCCCTTTTCCTTTGATAGCATCTCCATTCCAGAGTGTTTGTAAGTCCTTCCTTTCTGTTTTGGCCTTCAAGGGGGATCGATTTTGGCATTCTTTGGTGCATGTGCCTGCAGCTGATGGCATGCCATGCCTTTTGATGGCTTTCCTTATAGAAGACATTTCTTTTTCTTTTTCTTTGTTTTTTTGGTGTTTTGTTGAGTATCCATGCCATGTACCTCATATCTTCCCCTCCAAGTTGTGTCTTCCTCCTTGATTTTTCCCCTGCTTTTGCAATGTCTGTGAGGTCAGTTTTGGCTCGTTTTGGTCCTTTGTTTTTACTGCACTGGATGTAATATCTCTGTCAATTTTCTTGTAGCCACTAAATTTCCCAGTTTTTTTTTTTTTTCCTCCAATCTCATTTCCTTTGATAGCATCTCCATTCCAGAGTGTTTGTAAGTCCTTCCTTTCTGTTTTGGCCTTCAAGGGAGATCGATTTTGGCATGCTCTGTTGCATGTCTCTGCTGTTGATGGCATGCCATGCCTTTCCATTTCTTTCCTTTGGCGAAGAGTTTTAGTTTTTTTTTTTTGTTGTTTTGTTTTGTTTTGTTTTTGTTTTTTTTAGTATCCATCCCATGTCCCTCATATCTTCCCCTCCAAGTTGTGTCTTCCTCCTTGTTGTTTCCCCGGCTTTTGCAACATCTGTGACGTTAGTTTTGGCCTGATTTTGTGCTTTGCAGTGCACCTCGTTTCCTCCCAGGCCACTTTCTTGTAGTCACAAAATCTCCTAATTTTCGGGGTTTTTTTGGTTTTTTTTTTCCATTGCATTTAATTTGATGATATCTCCTTTCCAGAGTGTTTGTTAGTCTTTTCTTGCTTTTCCTCAAGATTTCGTTTCCCTGCCCGAAAGGAAATGAAATTTCCTTTCGGGCAGGGAAACGAAATCTTGCGATTTCAACGAGGATCAATTGGGCATGCTTTGGTGCATGTCCCTTGCAGTGATGGCATGCCATGCCTTTTGATGGCTTTCACTTTGACGAAGATTTTTTTTTTTTTTTTTCCTTTTTTTTAAAGTATCCATGCCATGTCCCTTGTATCATCCCCTCCAAGGTGTGTCTTCCTCCTTGATTTTTCCCCTGCTTTTGCAACATCTGTGAGGTCATCTGTGAGTTTTTTCCTGTTTGATCTTTTGTACTGCACCTGAAGGAGTCCCTGTCCATTTTATTTTTGTCACTAAATTTCCCAAGTTTGTTTTTTTCTCCAATCTCATTTCCTTTGATAACATCTCCATTCCTGTGTGTTTATTAGTCTTTTTTTGCTGTTCTGCATGATTTCGTTTCCCTTCCCGAAAGGAAATTTACACGTCTTCTGCTGTTTAAGGAGTAGAGATGATTCTCTTGTGCCTTTCTCATGTGTTAAATTCTTCAGCGGATTTTGGAATTCAGGTGAATGGTTTCTATTCCAATCCTATTCACAGAGGAGAATACCTGTAATTTGAAATGTAATCTGTGTCTTCTTCACTCTACAGGGAACCCTGGATGTTGGGCTCATTGATTCTGTCTGTGCCTCAGACAATCCTGATAGGTAGGTACAATAATATGACCATCTCTTAAATCCGAAACTTCCTACAATATTTTTGTGGGTAGGTCTAGATTTCCTTTGGGGTTTTTATTTGTTTAAACTCATACATCTTTTTTCCAAATGAAGAAACATAGCTGAAATCTTTAGCTTGTTTCAGCCAATGTTACTTAGCAGGCATGAAGTCCATATATATATGTATATCCATGTATTGTCTTCAAATCCAAGTTTCTCCTTCAGCTCCTAAAAGTGAAAACAGTATAATCTCAATGTCAGAAAATTGTAGTTTTATCTACTACTAGCACCGAATAAATATGCCCAGCAAAAGCAGGGCTTCCTTTTTTTCAACAGACTAATTTTGATTTAATTTTGTAGATTTAGGGGAAAGAAACAGCATTGTGAAATTTAGAAATATGTATTATTCTTGATTTCTTTGCAATGCAACAGAGCACAGACCTTCACTTAGTTTCAGAGAAGAGATGGTGGGACGTTACATATCACTTTATGTTCACATTTAATTATTTCTCACATATTAACAGGTTCAGCCAGGGCAAAGATACTCACCACAGTGCTGAAGTAAAATGTTAGCTATTAAGTTATTTATCTCTGTCGTCTGGTCACAGGGCTCTGGGCTCTGACACAGGTTGCTTAGACTTTGTTTTTAGTAGTTTAGAAAATGCATTTCAGAAATGAAGTAAGATTTCATTGATGAAAACATTTTAGGCAGTTCTCAGCCTTTACTCCTCATAATTAATCTGTGAACCCATGAAAGCTAGGAACAAATAGTAAGCTTAACAGTGAAAATTTGTTTCTGTGGGTGCTGATGTATGCTTTTCTGGAATATCAGTGTTTGAAGCTATGTAAACAAATTCTGAGGAGAAGGCTTATTCTCAGCTAAGATTTTTATGCAGTTTATTTTTATCTTCCATAGGTTTATGCATTTTTCTAACAGAGCTTGATTGAACCTTTTGCTTCATACTTGCATTATACTTTTCAATTTCCCTGTTTTCTCATAGAAATCTTCTTTTGCTTTCAAATGTTTTTGAGTCTATCCTCTTGGAACTGGTCATACCTCTACTTTTTTATTTGCCTGTAAAGCATCAATTCTGTACAGAATTGTGAATATTATTTTGGTAAAATACAGTTGCAGGAGGACAAAGTCATCCAGGAGCAACACAACAATTTTTCCTCTGTTTTGTCAGGATCAGCACATCCTTTGTAAAACTAATCTCAAACATGTTTCAGCTGATCCTACTGAGACCAGTGTTTGCTATTGCATCACTTGCTTTAAAAAGTACCAGGAGAACAGCTGTACCAGCTCAGCCCAGTAGTACAAGCACTGGTTCACAACAATCAGTCAAAGTCCTTTGCTAATGAGCCAAGCTGCTTATTAGTTAATTAATATTTTCTAGTCTTTGGAAGTAGCTTTTGAAAGATACTTAATTTCATTTAGCTGGTCTCTGCATTCATCAGTTGACAGAGCAGCTGAAGAGGAGATGATCTTAAATATTTCTGCACTCCTCTGTAGTTTGTATTCAGAAAGTCTTTCTGTTTATGGGAAGGTAAAAAGCATGACGTTGGGTGTGCTGTGAGTTATTTGTGTGGTTATGATTAATTTTAATGCTTTTGTTTTCTGGCAGACCAAATTCTTTTGTGATCATCACGGCCAATCGCGTGATTCACTGCAACAGTGACACTCCTGAGGAAATGCATCACTGGATCTCCCTGCTGCAGAAACCCAAAGGCGAATCCAAGGTGGATGGCCAGGAATTCCTTGTGAGAGGTGAAAGGAAATACATGCAATTACATGTGAAACTCATCTTCTGCTTATAATATGACAGGGAGACTTGATTGTTGCTAACTCAGTCTAGGGTTTAGCTGCTCCCCAAAAACTGTCATTCTCTGCCCCCCTCTACCTTCCTGCCTGCTGCTTGCCACGTCACATGTGTGCTAGCCTTGGCTTTTATCTAATTCCCTGCCAGGTGGAAAAAAAAAAAAAAAAGCTTCATATGTTTCATTTTCTGATGACAGTTCTAGCCTATTTAAACAAGTCTGGCAAATGCCACCAGGGAATAGGAAGGAGCATGGCTGCTGCTGAGGAGCAGCTGGCTTAGATGGACTATAACATGACACTGTGGCTTTTGTTGGCAGCTCATTTCCTTCTGACACCTGTCATGTAGGGAGGGAGGGAGATCTTTGTGGGATTGCTGCTATCCTCAGCTAAACTGAGTAACCTGGTTATGGTAGACAAAGTGAGATGAAAGAAATTCTCTAAGGTTGAGAAAAAGGTTTGAATTGCTTCCTTAGTCAGAGCTTAGTTGAAGATGGCAGAGCATGAGTAGAGATCACACATATTCAAAATATTCATCCATTTGTTTTAAATATTTTTAACTTTCCTCTATACTTTGAGCTCGTCACATGATCTTAAATGTATGAAGACACTCCTGATCCAGTCTGTGGAAAGCGAGTGCATGAACAAATTGCCTTGCATCTTCTAGAAATGTCTGTGAAGAAATAAATATCATGGAGTGGTCATGGCAAGGCAGAAGGACAGGAAGAAAAGGGTCACCAAAATGTGGAAAAGCCTTCCACCATAGTCTTAAAAATTTCAAGGAGATTGAATGATACAAAGGAGACTATAAGACAACAGTTTGAGTACCTTAACTTCAAAATACTTAATTGCAAGTCAACAGTTCCTTTTATCTGGTATTGTTCATTAGTCAAAGAGAAAAAAGAAATGATCCTTTGCAGAGTATGCTCTGCTCTTCATAATAAGATGTCTCTGTAACAGCAGAGTAGACAAAAAAGTCTATATTCAGGAAGATTGATATATTTTTGTTTTTTCTGAGCCTCTTGGTTCAGTCCCACTGTTTCTGAGCATTTTGCCTTGTGGGTGGACATTGCTTTTTACACCTCTGAGTAGAAAATTATCTTTTTGACAGCTTTAGCAATGCAGACTGTAATTTTTTTCTGTTGAAGTATTGAATTTTCTTGATATTTTTTTTTCCTTTTTTTTGCAAGAAATCTAAAATGACAGTGAAATTATTTGCCCTGACCATGGGAGCAAGAGATGCACGTAATGACGTGTTTGTGTTTCCATGCCAGGCTGGCTTCATAAGGAGGTTCAGAGCAGCAACAAGATGTCCTCTCTGAAGATGAAGAAGCGCTGGTTTGTCCTGACAAACACTGCCCTCGACTACTACAAGTCGTCCGAGCGCACGGCGGCCAAGCTCGGGACGCTCGTGCTCAACAGCCTCTGCTCCGTGGTGCAGCCCGATGAGAGGGTCTTCAAAGACACAGGTGAGAGGGAGAAGGTGGTAAAGAGCAGACTCCAGGTGTGCAGCTCCTGAAGAGGGGATGGTGCAGGGCTGCAGTGCTGTGGCATGATTAGAGGGCAGTCTTGATG
Organism: Haemorhous mexicanus; assembly: GCF_027477595.1. NCBI lineage: Eukaryota > Metazoa > Chordata > Aves > Passeriformes > Fringillidae > Haemorhous > Haemorhous mexicanus. Next base: position 16,153,011 of record NC_082348.1, read on the forward strand.
TCACCTGAGGCTTTCTGTCTGGCTGCGAACGTCTCTGCCCATGGACAGAGAGATTTGCAAAGTGTGCAAGGGACTGCGTGTGCCTCACACCTGACACGGGTACACAGTGCTGATGTTTCTCACTGAGTGGAGCCACTGCTTATCTCAGTGTTCCCCAGGCAAGGTAACAGGTATGAGTTCCTGTAGTTGACAGTAATTATTAGTGCATCTCCAGAAGTGTCACTTTGTAGCATGACCTACATTTGTCTCTCGGGTCAGCATTAACCTGTTAAATAGCAGCCATCCCATACACTGTAAGGGATGTGGTACCACTCAACTTGATAGAAACAAAAGATAGCAAAGGCCTGTGTTTGCTTTCTGTGCAACATGACAGAGGGCAGGATCTGGCATGATCCTCCATTGCTTGCCTTAGGAGTTGGAAGGAAACCCAGGTTATGGGATAAAGGGTGAATCCCCCATACAAAGATTCTGAACCTTAGAAAAAGACTTGAAAAACTGGACATTTGAGTACTGGAGTTGTTTGGGACACCTTTTAAAAGGGCTGGGAGCTGGAAGTATTTAGTAAAGTGAGTTGAGAGGAAATTTATTCTGCTCATTTTCAAGAGAGTGTCCACATTTTTGGTATCAACAGATGTCTAGAGCTGCCTTTAGCAGATAGAATTGCCATCACCTTGACGCATTCTCTCAGGTTGTCAAGCATATTTTTAAAAGTTCTAAGAGTTGATTTGGCAATCTGACTAGGTGCTGTATGTAGAGTGATCATTTTCCAAGTGATTAACAGGATGGTGTAGTCCAAATGTTGTCTGTGAAAGTGAGCTGCCTGGTTGGCAGGCAGGTAGTCAGGTTACACTGAAAGATACTTCCATCTTGGAAAGCTGTCTTTGTACCAAAATCTGGACTGGGACTTCCCTATTGATAAATCTGTTTTGGCAATGGGGTTATTAATGCCTACCTAGTGGATTTTAACCAGACACACTGTGTATTGCTATGAAAGCAGCAGGGGTTTTACATCAGCCACAAGCTACAGGCAAAAAGAGAATCAATGATCTCTTAATAATCAAGTCCAGCCATTAGCCTGTCATTGTTCACCACTAAGCCATGTACCTAAGTGCCACATCTACGCATTTTTTTGAATTCCTCCAGGGGTGGTTCAACCACTTCCCTGGACAGTCTGTTGGCAGTCCTTTCCTCTTGTCCTATTGCTTGCTACCTGGGAGAAGGGACAGACCCCCAGCTGGTTACATCCTCCTTTCAGGTAGTTGTAGATAGTATTAAGGTCTCCCTTGAGTTGTTTTTTTCTCCAAGCTGAACACCCCCAGCTCCCTCAGCCACAAGTCCTCACAGGACTTGTGCTCCAGACCCTTGCCCAACTCTTGCTCTCCTTGAGAATGGATCTGCTCCATAGCCTTCCCAGGACCTGACGGACCTGTGGTTCCCCAGATTCTCCTTCTGGCCCTTCTTGTAGGTGAATGTCACATTTGCTAACCTCTAGTCAGCTATATAATATGGAAGCCAGTTTCACCTTCCAGCTTTGTTTCCACCTTTGTTTGTGCACAGGCTACTGGAACATCATCGTGCACGGGCGGAAGCACTCCTACAGGCTGTACACCAAGCTGCTGAACGAAGCCATGCGCTGGGCCTCTGCCATTCAGGGGGTCATCGACAGCAAAGTTCCCATAGAAACTCCCACACAGCAGCTCATTCGGGACATCAGGGTAGGTGGCAGCCTGCTAGTTCCCACCTGAGTTGGGAGCAGCCAGACCACCACTGGCCTAACCCAGTCATTGCTGAGAATGTCGCAGAAAATGGGGTTACTGTCTTAAGGGGAAAATGGAAAAGGGTAAAAAAATAAATTCACACAATTGTGCAACAAAAAAAAAAAGAAATATTACATTAATTTATTTTGCTAGCTGATCTGCATAAGTCTAGACTACAACTCTGTGCAATTAAAAATTGCATACTGGATTACACTATTTGCCAATCTCTGCTCCTAAGCATTCCTCAGACACAAATACAAAAAATTCCATTACTGCCAGCCATCTGACTTTGATGAACCCTGAAGTTCTCTTCATACCTTAGGCTTGGATGGTTAAATATCAGAGTAAAGGGTGGAAAGATAATATCCTTCAAAATAGCAGAAATTGTACCACAGGAGTAATTTTTGAGAATAAGCTTGCCAGAAACTTTGGCAAATAAACCTAGAATCATTTAAGAGGACACACCAAACCAAATTTCAGAAGAAATGTGTTTGTGATGAACTCTTAGCTAGATGCAATTAGATGGTTTGTATTTAGGAAGAAAGAGCTGGGAGTGATTGTAGAAAACCATGGAAAACTTCAGCTCAGGGTTCAAGGACAAATGGAACATTATTAGGAAGAAGTCTAGGACAAAATGCAGAAGAGTGTGATCCAGTGTGTATGGTAGTGACAGGCCCAGATTTTGAACACCATGTAGCATTTTGGTTGTTCATTCTTTAAACACATATAGCACAACCAGACAATTTGTGAACAGGCCTATTATTACACAGTGAAAATTGTTGTTGTTAGAAAGTCCATTAACCATGTCCTGTTGAAAGCTTGAAGGACATAGGAGAGAGGGATGCCACATATATTATGCAAGCCACGCTTGAAGGCAAGATTCTGTGCTTGGTGACTTGTGGGATGATGTAGCATGGCTGTTCTTGTGTTTAATTTTCAGAAATAACATACAAGGTAATTTTTAGATATAGATTAATGCTTGGATCACTTAGTCCCCCTAGACACCTCCAGAAATTTAGAAAAGGTGGTTGAGCTTGAACCTAAATGTGTAAGGCCATCCTGCAAAGGACTCTATTTGAGGATAATGATTTCTTGCTTTCTTTTCCAGGAAAACAGCACGAACTTTGAAGTAGTGGAACAGACGTATAGGAGGAACCCAATCTTAAGATACACCCAGCACCCCTTGCATTCCCCACTGCTCCCATTACCCTATGGAGATGTCAGTGTCAACTGTAAGTATTTTACCCAAGTGACAGAATCCAGTCTCATTTTGAGGGTCACTGAGGAGCCTGAGCACCCCAAAATGGGCCTGTAAGCTCTCTCTGCGCAGGTGAGGTCTGTCTGGGGCAGTGTGGCCCACAGGGCTTAGGGAGGGAGCAGTCCCTTTCTCTTCCTTTCCTCTCTGGACTGTGTTCATTTTCACTGCCTCTTATGGGAGCATTGAATCTTAGGGTAAATGGGGGCAGATAGTTTTATCATCCAGCCAGGGGACATGCAGCCTGTCATCCTTTAGCCACAGCTGGGTTGCAAGTGGCTCCAGTGGAAATACTACAACAGGATTACATCTTGCAGCTGGCAGTGGGTTAGTTTTTCTACAGAAGCTGCTGTAAAACCAGACTAAATGAACCCTTTTATCAAAAGTGTCAGAAACATGAAAGAGCTAGAGTAATGGGCCACTAGAAACCAAAGTGATTTGTTGGTGATTACAGACTGTTTGACATACTGAAACTGAAAGCTGGTGAAGAACTATAGAAGAATGTCTCATGTGGAGTGACTGAGCCACAGAATCTTTTAAGAAATTAATTTCAATCAAAGCCTTTATTGGGGAAAGCAGTCTGCCACACAGGTAGTGATCTAGCTGTGCATAGGAGAGTGAACACCAATTTACATAGCATTATGAAAATGTCAGCTCTAGTGGTAAGTACAGAAACAAAACAGCTAATGTAAGGTTTTGAAAACTGAGAAAAGGAAAAATAAAGTCTTTGTGCAGCTGTATATGTATCATGCATCTGCATCTTGAGTTCAGGAGACAGTTTTGCCTTCTACATCTCATCAAAGATATAGGAGATTTAAAAACCTACCCAAAGATGATCAAAGGTACAAAAGAACTTGCCTACAATTAAGTGACTAAATAGAGAGTTGGATTCTTCAGCCTCAAAATGATGTTTTTAGGGTCAGAAGACTGTCATAGAGAAAGTGAAAGGATATTAGGTCTGTCACAATATAAGGATCCAATTACATGGCAGATTAAAAGCACAGAAAAAATAAAATCTGAAATACAGGAAAAATACAGAGCAAACATTGTGGAACTTACTTTTTAGAGCTGTGTCATTGTAGTGTACAGTTAATACATGACTACTGGGGAAGCAGTGGCTGTATGGGAGATTCAGAAGGACCTAAAGCCCCAGAGATGTGCACAGGAGAATGCAAGCTTGCATCTGAATGGTCTCACACATGTCTTAACAGTTCAAAAAGCAGATGTTTAGGTGCTCAAAAAGCTCAAGTTTTGGTCTAGGCATTTTAAATCTAAACAATAGATATAAGATGCCTTTGTGGTGGATCAATTTTCTTAAGTTCTATGTTGGCCCAGATGTCAAAGCTAATACAGACACAATACAGAATTTTGGAATTACACAAGCCAGGCTTCAGTGGCCACATTCCATTACTTTGGTTGCAGACACTTAAGCCTGAACTAGATTTCAGTGTTCATTTCCCTTAAAAGTATTACTCTGCTTTTCTGTGCAGTGTGTCCAAAAATGGATTGGTAGTGGTGACAAATCAGATGTTAGCAAATACAAATTAAAACTACATTTGAACATTTGGAGAGGAAGCATTAAAGTATAAATTTAAAGTTCAGGACATGCTAGTGCTCAGGTTGCTGTTCTTCCATGACAGAGGAGTAGAGTTGACTGTAGTACTGCTGGGCCGGTAGAAAACGAGGGAGACGCTCACCTCTTGTCATCTTTGTGATTGTTCCCCAGTGCAACAAGAGAAGGGTTACAGCAGCTTACAGGATGAAGCAGTGAAGATCTTTAACTCCCTTCAGGAAATTGAGACAGTATCTGACCCCATACCCATTATCCAAGGCATCCTGCAGACCTGCCATGATTTAAAGCCCCTCCGTGATGAAGTGTACTGTCAGCTCATCAAGCAAACCAACCACATGCCACATCCCAACAGTACTGGCAACCTGCACCACTGGCAGCTGATGACCTGTATGAGCTGCACTTTCCTGCCCAGCAGAGGGATCCTGCGCTACCTCAAGTTCCACCTCCGAAGGTGAATGTCTCTTTTGTTTGCAGCTTGTTTCCATTTGCTCTGCTGATCTTCCACTGCCTGTTGTGGTTACCTGTCTCATACTCTTGCTGTGCAATCACCTTCCTGTGGTGTTCCTGCCTCCTACCTTTGCCCAGTTCTTACCACCAGCTTTTCTGTGTATTTAGATTCCCCCCACCCTGCCACCCATCTGTTGTACCACCCAACAGAATACCATGAGACTGTGTTGCAGTGGATTTACAGCTGATGACCTGCTGCTTACTAATGTACATATAGACATTATCAAGCTGCAGGAAAGGTGAAGTCTGTGCTTTCATACTCATGGAAATCTGTTCTACCTTGTAGCTGGCACAGGCAAAAAGCATACTGTGAAGTAGGAGAGATGCTGTAAATCCAATTAATAATTTTTCAAGCTTTCTTTTACTAAGCACATAATGCTTGCAATTAGTATTTTTAATCTGTTTTAACCTCTCATTTTCATGAGCTAAATCATTTACACTTCTCCCCAGGTCATCTCTGTTGTCTTAGATAGCATGAGTTCTAAAGTCATTATAGTGCAAGGATTTCATATCCCCAGAGCTTCATGTCTCCTTGATGTTTCTCACAGGCAGCTCCTCTAAGCACTGACTGTTCCTGGTCCTTGCAGCAGTCATCTGACTCCAGATCCCACCAATCCACTCTTTTATACCACTTGTTCTTATTGGCTACAGGTGTGGCCTGTTAAGATCAGGCCTGCTTCTAATCTTTAGTAATTGGTCCAGCTGCAACTCACTGGGGGATAAGATTACCTTCTATACCACCTTCATTTACCCATACTGTATCACCCTACAATCTTTGGCATCTAATGCAGCTTTACAAGGCAGTCTGCACTGGGCCTGATCTGCAGCTGTGTAACCTTGTTCTATTCCTAATGATGAGAAGGATCAATAAAATCTATTTGATCAATAAAATCTATTTGATTCCTTCCAAACTAGGAAAGATTGAGATGAGTTTTGTGTCAATACACCAAATAGCTACATCTATGGCCTGGGTCTAAGAGATGCAGGTACTCCATGGAACCATTTCATTGTTTTATCACTAGAGTTGCAAATAATGCTGTACTTAGACCTGCTGGTCTTGGAGGGAAGAGAACAATGTACAAGCATCTGCTTTCTTCTTAATTCTCAAGCATACTATAGAAGTGGCTCAAACATAGCCACAAATTAAAAAAAAAAAAAAAACAACAAACCAAAAACATTAAGAAAACATTTTAAAAGTTTCCATTTGATTTCAGAGTTTTTATTCTCAGTGTTGTAAATTGAGATTGTCGATCCTGCTGTCTTCAGCTGACACTAAACTGAAACTTTGAACTGCTTATTTCATACATTGCTGAGAAATGCCACTGAAGTGACTTTCAAATGACTAGTGAAAGCAGATTTTATAGTTTAGGAAATAAGCCTGGTTTTTGTGTGGTTGCATTTGACATCAGCATCTCTACCAAGCTCTTTACTTGCAGTAGTCTCATTTCTAGGGTAATGTGTTGTTCACTGTGTAATGGGATTTTTTTTTTTCTTCTCTTTACAATTAGGGTAAAAGATCTCTTTCCAGACTCAGAAATAGATAGGTATGCACAGTTCATAAGTGATTCCCTGAAGAGAACAAAGACCAGGGAGTTTGTGCCCTCCCAGGAGGAAATACAGGCTCTTCTTACCCGTGAGGAAATGACCACGACAGTGTATTGCCACGGTGGTGGCTCCTGCAAAATAACCATCAACTCCCACACCAGCGCTGGGGAGGTAATGCATCAGTAGGATTAACCAGATGTGAGCACATCTGTGTCTGGAGAGTGGGTCTGTTGAAGGGACACCCCTTTCCCCTTTATTTCCAAATTTTTATTATTTTTTGAAATGACAACTCTTTTGCTATTTCTTTGGGCAAAGTTCAGCTTAGCTTATTCTACAAGGCCAGGTTGTAGAGTATCACTTAAAAACTATTTTGCAAAATCTAAACACTTCTGGTGTTCTGCCCTTTGTCTGAAACTTGCTAAAAACAGTTTTCTGGACAAGGAGAGATTCCAATTCATAATGGAATCCTTCTGAGAGGGTTGTTCCACCAGTAACTTAATCATTAGCAGGTCAGAAGCAGGATTCCAGGTTGCAGTAGTCATGTCTGTGAAAACATTAGTGCTAAACAGAGAAGAAAGTGGCATTGTTACTAGAGGAACTGAGAATGTCACCGTGACATCTGAATCCATTATGTGCAGAATATATATATATATATATATCTTGTGCAGAATTCTAATGCTCCCATCCTCAAAAGGGTAGGGAAGATTGAAAAGATTCAGAGAAGAAAAGCAAGGATGATCAAATACAAGTAATGACTTCATTGCAGGGAATCTTTTAGGGTTAGAATTTTTAAATCTGAAAACATGGTAATTAAGGGAGAAATGTGATGGAGGTGTATGAAAGATAGGTGTCCTGAGGAGGTACTGATTCTTCATAGTGAAAGGGGGAGTGATGCCTTCTGTGTGATGTGTCTGATTTTGCAGGTGGTTGAGAAGCTGATCCGAGGGCTGGCAATGGAGGACAGCCGGAATATGTTCGCACTCTTTGAACACAACCAGCAGGTTGACCGTGCTGTGGAGAGTCGGGTGATTGTGGCTGATATCTTGGCCAAGTTTGAGAGGTGAAAGGATGCTTCATGAAACCTTTAATTCCTAGTTGGATGTAACACTGGATTTCAGAATCCAGGGTTACCTTCAAATTGTGATTTGCACTGTGAACATTCCAGTACCATGGTACTTCTCCTTATTGGTTTTTTCCCTTTCTCATTCTCTTGTATATTTTACAGACTTGCTGGCTCTGAAGAAGAAGAGGAGGAAGGACAGTGGCAACTGTATTTTAAGCTTTATTGCTTCTTGGATATTGAGAATGTTCCCAAAGATGGCGTGGAATTTGCCTTCATGTTTGAGCAGGTAAGCAAACTCTGGGAGAATGATTTGGTTTCCAAGATGGCAAAAGCACACAAGAGGATACAGAAAACTGGTTTACCTTTCATTAAAAGTGGGAATTCTGGTCGTAGCAAAAGAATTTAGTGCATTGGGTTTTTGCCTGGAATCTGCTAAGCAGGTAGACCATGAAATTTTCTAGGGAAGAAGAGTATTAGAACAAAGGCAAGAAAAGCTAGCAAAGGCTTTGAAAAAAATGAAACACTAATAATTTATTTTTTTTTTAAACTTGGTCCTTAATTTTAGAAGGCAGAGAAATTCGGGTAATGATTTATGAGAATCATTAAAAGTAGCTACTTGCAGAATGTAAATGTAAAGAAAACTGGAACATCTATCTATCTATCTATCTGCAAATCAGCTTGCAAGAACATCATACCCTTGGGGTGTTACCAGAACTAACTAAGAATCATCTTTTGGGCAATTTCTTTTGATTAACAGAGAGGCACTAGAGGAGTGTTGCAGACAAAGGAAAAGAGAAAGGAGAATGTAGTTGAGGAAAGGAGAATGTAGTTGACAACATTTATCTGCTGAGTAGTCTGTTACTTTTTTAAGTCACTGTACTCCATGTGATACTGGCAAGATGAGAGATCACACTGGTATGAAAGAGCCTTTCAGCTGGGATGTAAAACTAAACCAACTGGAGCACCCAGCTGTGTGGTTTGTCCCATGTGTTTTACTTTAGTGAACACTGACCTTGTCTCAGAAAATCGTAGAAAATTACTGAATATGTGTTAATAATGGCAGTCAGTCATGAAGACTGAAACTCACTGATAGTCAAATGCATGGCATGCACATCACTCAGATGATGGTTCCATTCTTGAAATGAACACAAGCATTGTTAGCTAGAGAATGTCTAGAAAACAGTCAGGATCACGTGGTGCTCTGTGGAACTTCAGTTGTACCAAACTCCCTCTTGACAAGGCTTTCATTCTACACAGCTTTATAACTGGCAGAGGGAAGTAACAGTAGGAGAGTAGGTGTTACCCAGACATTAGATGGATGTGCAAAAAGCCCCATTAATAGATTTTACAGAAAAACAGGCAAAGGGAAGCAAGAAGATTGGTGGAAACATCAGGTGAAGGAGAAAAAGGTGGGAGGTGCTTTTGTGTAATGAAACTGAGGTTGAGAATCTTGAATTTTTTTATATATTACTATGGTGTTGAATATAATCTTCACAAAGGAGCTATAGCTGGTACAGCACAAAAAAAAATTGCTTCAATTTTGGTCTCTCCCATCTGTTCCAGACCTAAAAGGTCCTCATTGTAGGACTTTCTGTACAGGATAGGAACCCCTCAAAGATCTCTGTTCTGCTCAGGCTTGCAGAAAGGGCTGTTCCCCCCCATATCAACCACTTGCAGACTTTGACATATTTATTCCAATATCTGCTCCGACCTCCTGGATTATGTCTATGCTACTGGGGTTAGCACATGTGACAGGAATCTCTGCCTGGACCCAGATGTGAATAAAGTGTGCTTTTGCTTTCTGATGAATTTGGGGGACTTTTTTTTGTAGGCTCACGAAAGCCTCATAGCCGGTCATTTTCCTGGGCCGGAGGACACTCTGCAGCGTCTGGCAGCTCTGCGGCTGCAGTACCTTCATGGAGATTATTCCAAAATAAGCTGGACCCTTGATGGAATCTACCCAGTTAACAGGCTGAAATCCAAAATACTGCACTCAACAAAGAGCAGCAGCAGTACCAGTCACACTCTGGAGAGGAGACGGACCAGCTTCCTTGAAGGGACATTGAAGCGTAGCTTCAAGACAGGGTCTGTAAAGAAGCAGAAGGTGGAGGAGGAGCAGATGATGGAGATGTGGGTAAAAGAAGAGCTTTCAGCTGCTCGGGCAAGCATAGCACAAAAATGGACCAAGCTTCAGGGGCTGTCTCAGCATCAGGCCATGGTGAAATACATGTCCATTGTAAAGGAGTGGCCAGGTTATGGGTCAGCCCTCTTTGATGTTGAGGTGAGTGATTAATAAACTCCTGTAGCCACAGCTGAGGAGAGGTATCAGTCTGGAGATCAGATAAAGGTGTGTGTAACAGATGGGAATTTTGGGAACTGGATACATTTTGCCTTAGTAATCTCAGAGAAAGCCTACAGTATCACAGTAGCCAAGAGTTATGGCACAGAGAGCACAGAGCAAGCAAGGCAGGGCATCCTGGTAAATGAAGGGAGACGATGGATTCCCACTTTGTTAGCACAATGGTGGAATGGGGGAGGAGAGAGGGGTTTAAGAAAGTGGTGGCTAGTGAAAGTCAAACTAAAACAAAGCTCTGCTGTTCTTGCCAGCAAGAAGTGCAGTCCTGGTCTGCAGCAGTACAACAGAAACTGGGCAGACTGGGGTGTGTACAGCACTGTGCTCAGCCTGCTACACTAGTAGGCCACAGTTCACTTCTGTCAGTTTTGCTGCTGCCAAGGTGGATCACCCTGGGAAGTTGCTTGCACTCACTGCTTTATCTGTAAAATAAGAAGTGGAATATTGACTTGCTACATCACTTTAAAATCTGATGAGAGCTGTTCCCTACTGCAATTATTAATTACTCGACTAATATTTGACTCACAGCTGTGTCACGTCTGAATCTTCGCGGCAGAAGTGCCTCCAGCACAGATTCTGCAAGTACCCTGGTTTGTGTATTGAATTGAAATGTTCTGTAAGAGCTAGAAACAGAGGGCTTTTTCTTGAATGGAAAATTATGTGATCCTCCACTGCATTTATGCAAAAGGTTGTGTTTCTCTTTCTGCAGTGCAAGGAGGGTGGATTCCCCAATGATCTTTGGCTTGGTGTCAGCACAGAGAATGTGTCTGTCTACAAACGAGGGGATCCTAAACCACTGGAAACTTTCCAGTATGAGCACATTGTTTTCTTTGGAGCACCACAGCCCAACACCTTCAAAATTACCGTGGATGAGAGAGAAATGTTCTTTGAAACCTCCCAGGTATGTAAAAGCACACAGCCACTTCAATTAAATTTCAAGGAATAGACACGTTTCTGTGCAAGAACTCTTGACTAATGGACTACACAGTCAAGAGAAAAACATGAAGGGAGCTTAAGCCTAAAGGGCATGGTACCTCTTCTTGAATACAGGGATGAAAAAAAAAAAAATAGGCTGGTTAGGAAGCGAAGGAAGTTGATTGGTATTCCAGTGCATCAAGAGTTTCCAGTTCTGGGTGCTCTTCAGTTTGCCTTTTTTTTTTTTTTTTTTCATTCCTTTCCAGTAGATGAATGGGGAGTTTCACACACTTAAAAAAAAAAGATTTAGTAGAATGGAAGTTGCTTTTCTTTGAGCTAAAAATATTTTAAAGTATTGCTACACCAGAGTACAAACTTGTCAAGCCTTTCTCTTCTTACTGTCATGTTCACATTTAGTATTAACTACATGCAAAATTGATTGTGTCATGGCTTTGGAGAAGGGGAATCTCAGCAAAATGTCCTCTATGCCTCAGTGCACTGAGGTTTTCAAAGTGCTTATGGTGTGTGCTGTGTTCTCTCCCCAGGTGGGTGAGATAATAAAGATCATGAAAGCATACATCAACATGATCGTGAAGAAACGCTGCAGTGTCAAATCAGCCACCAGTGTGGACAGTCATGCAAGCATCTGGACTAGGTGATACGGATGAACTGGCACTAGTTTAGTCATGGGTATCTGCAACTTGCCAGCACAAGTGTAGCAAAGATGTTTTTTAAGAATTCAACTGACTACTGTATTTAAAACCTGAAGTGACATCTACAGTACCATAGGATTGCACCTCTGCCAAAAGACATGAAACAGTTACAACTGTTGTGAAATACTAATGACCCAAAACTTGTTTTCCTCTTGCTTGTTTGATGAGCAATGTACCTTAAAGAAGCAAAGTCAGAAGCGTCCTCCTCCTCCTCCGTGTCCTCTCTGCTGCTTTCACTATCACCTGTCATACTGGCAGAAAAATTTACAAGGATCATTTCTGCAGGACAGGAGACAGACTTAAGCTTCCTTAAGAATTTTGAACATGCAGACATCTGGGATCATGTGATCACAGCATGGTCTGCTGAAAGAATATTTATTTATTTTGCAAACAAATCTAAAATATAAATCACTGTGGGTTTGGTTTTTTTTTTTTTTTCAGGATATACTAATGATCTGATCTGGTCTTAAAAGAAAAAGCCTTTGTATAATTGAAGCCAAGTGGTCCAACAGAGAGGTCAAACCCTACTTGAGAGAGCATTAAACAAAGAAACAAATAAAACACCCAGGGTGGTTGTTTACCTTCCAATAAAAGTTCACAGGTACATGACTGTAAAAAGTGGCACTTTCAGTTAAACTATTAAATACTCCAGTCTAGGAGAAAAACTCTGGGACTGTCACCACTGAAATAGGCCCTAAGATCCCACTGCAAGCAGTGCCTCTTGCATAAAAAATAATGACTGCTGTTCTCCTGTACAGCCCACAAGGGGAGATGGTTTTAGTAGCATTTCCAGAAGAGTTGCTCTTCACAAACTCCAGGTGGTTAGAGATTTATAGTGGGCAGCTTGCTTGCAAGATTCTTCGTTCTTTAGGGGGGACTTTGGGGTGACTGGGGTCCCTGAACTTAGTTTTAAGTGAACTGTTTCCTACTGATTAAATAGGTGCCTAGATAAATTGTTACAAGTAAGATTTTTACTTCCACTTTAGTGCAGTAAGCAAATGCCAAATCCTTCATCCTCCCCAACTTTTGACAAGAACTGCTCACATCACTGAATCCCCAGATCCCCTTCCAGTCTCCTCTAGGTCCTTAGTCCTCGGCAGAACTTGAAAACAATTGTGTTTTGCCAAAACAACTGCTTCTTGGAGATTTTTATAGCTACCTGCAATTTGAAGAAGCAGAAATTTTTCCTTCTCCATGAAAGACAGTCGTCTTCAGTCTTTTGACTTCGGAAAGTTAATTTGTTTAAAACAATATTCAGTATCAGCCCCATCATAAATTAGTTGCATTAACAAACAAGAAATCTGGTGGTGAGCCATTTTCCATGACCCTTGTCTAATCTTGGGATCCCAGAATGCAAAAGGCCCATGAAACTGCAGAGCTGTATGTAATGCTGGCCTTCTTCCACATTTAAAATTGGCTGTCTCCATTCCTGAAGTAGCAGCAGCTAAGGCCTGTTAGCTATGGAACAGAAATTGCTTAGAAAAGTAGGAGTCAGTATGCAACAGGTTCCATTCCAATTCATCATCAAATTGTGCCAATATTACTATTGCTGTGTTGCAGAGCACTAGTTTTGAGGGTGACAGTACAAGGAGAAATACTGTACATAACCCCTGCTCCTCTCTCATTTCCACTGCACTGCAGAGTGTGCAAACACACCGTGCACTTGCGACACCATCAGCCGAGGAGGGTGGCCCCTGCTGTGCATCATCCCTTCAACTGGAGTTTGGTCTTAAATAGCATCATTGATGGAGCCCACAAACACCCCCTTGTTGTCACAAGGAATTAAAAGATGACCAGGTCACCGGTGGGAGAGAACAGGAATGCAGAGGCCACATGAGAAGCAACACTTTGCATACACTGCATACACTGGCTTAATCTCTAATGTATCAGACTAGGCTTGATTATCCATGTCCTAACTCTGCACTAGCTCTGTGTTCTGGCTCTTGGGTTGCTGCAGGCAGCTTGAACCCACTTGAAACATAACTCCCACTACTATTTGTTGTAATTTTGCTCATTTCTATTATAGAATTCTTTCTTCTGTCTTTTTTAATTTGTAACTGGCTTTACAAGATGAAAGTTTAATAAATTATTGGATTGCACAGGCTGTATTCACTTACAGGCATTGTGTGCCAGTGTTAAGGGGTTTATCAGAGCTTAACACTCAGAATGTGCAAGTGAAAAGCAGGCGTCATCGGCATGAGGATACAACAGCCCTTCCTCCCAGAAGCAAGTTTTGGGGGCAATAGAAAATAGTTTGCTGCTACAGTGAGGAAGGTTTGTTTCCAGCTTCTGCTTTTCTCTCTGGGGCTGTCACACCCTTGCTCAGTGGGAGATGTCCCACTGGTTCTGAGACAGCTGAGCAAGGAATAAATCGTCTCCCAAGGCCCAGTCTGTGGCATCAGCTCCATACCTTCTCTTCAGCACCTCCAAAGTCACTAATAACAGAAAATCACTTCTGGCTCAAATAAGCTGCCAGTTTGCATTTCCCACACAAGTGCATGGCCTGGCCATGGTACTCACCTAAAAGCGTGTGTCACTGAAGTAAATTGAGACTGGTAGCAGCTGAGCTCTCAGCAACACATACAGACCATCCCACTAGCAGACAAGAGTTCCCTCAATCTATACACTGGTATTGAATCCAAGCAGTGATGCATAATCCCCATCATTGTGCTCCCCTTTACACCTTGGTCAGATGCTCTAAGAGCCTTGGGACCCTGGAGATCAGTCTATACAGTATCGCTTCCAACTATTCACAGATTCTTTGTTCTCCATCTTTATCCCCTTGCATAGATTTTTCCAGGTCTTTATTTGAGGCTGGGAATGCCTCTGCTTACTGCCAACTAGCCAGTCTCCCTTCTGGGCAGCTGTTGAATTTCAGACTGCACTTGTTTCATTAATATATCTCTATAAAGACAACAAACATGCACTGCTGCAGGTCCAATATGACTACAACAATGCACACAAATGCATTTATTGAGTGGTAGCCATGAATAACAACCCAAAGTGGTACCTAACTAAAAGCCTTCTCTGACTCCCTTTTTAAATGTTTGATCACCCTTTCAGGTTGACACAGTCCCTCTGGGACCTCACCCAAGTATTTCTGTAATAGTTAATTCAAGTTTGAATGCTTGGTTTATTTTATATTAACTAGTTTCTAGACAATTTATGATCAGCACCTACATCATAAACACCAAATGGCTTATACACAAAGACGCTGCCTCAGGTAAATTGTTTCACAAAGTCATGTGTCTAGTTATTATTGGCAGTAAACTTGAAACATTTATTTGTACCTGGTTTTAAAACACACAGCCTCTCCCTGTGTAGGCTGTATATTCTATTACCCTGTGCATTTGCTTCAAAGTAACATGCTCCCCTTGGGCCTTTAAGCAAATCTCACACAAGAATTCCAGCCCCCTCTGTAAAATATGAACTCCTAAATCGGTAGGATGCAAATTTGCCAGGCTCTTGGCTACTTTTTTTGGCCAGGGATTCCTAATGCGCAGCTGGGATACACCTTGGCCCCATTCCCCGGTCAGCAGCCGGTAGCTGGATGGCCAAGGACAGTCACTTACCCCAGTGCCAGCTCAGCAGTGCTCCAGCATGGCTGTGACACCCAGCTGGGAGGAATGGAGCACCCAGATTCCACAATCCTGCTTAGGTCTCTATGCAATCCAGAGCAAAGCAGTCAGGTGCTTGATTCCTAGTTCCTGTAGACGTCTGCTACCCAGCAGTGTCACAGAACAGAGCTGTGGTGTTCCAGAGCCCTGCTCCACCTCCTTCCCACACTGTACTCAGGGACACACACATCTGGGGTCCCTCACAGCACTCAGGCACTGGCCCCCAGGCCTTTCCCAAAATGCTGTGAGGGCTCGGGATTACCAATACAAACATGTTCTTCCTGTGAAAGCAAATACTTAAAAATCCTGAGTGACTATCATAGTGACAGCCTAAAAAGATAAACTCAGTTGGCTCTGTTCTGGGTTAGACACTGGGCATAGTTTTTGCAGGGCCATTAATGAGGCACACACACCATTAGGAGCAACTTACCTGTCTTGTTCCCTTCTCCTGCTGCAGTGTGAGGTTGAAGGCAAGGCAGCTGCCTGATGTGGGGTACAAAGGCACTGCATCTGCATGGGAAGAGATACCCTGGTTGAAGAAGGTGTGGAGGGAGTTCCTTGGGGCTGGAAGAAGGGAGAAGTGGCTGTTGTCCACAGCAAACTCCCCGTTGTTGTGTCATAATACTCAGGCCAGAATCAAGAAAGCTGCTCTCAGCTTTCTTGCTTGCAGAGGAGGGGGACAGACCCACCCTGCCAAGACTATGGTGTCTTGCTGCTACAGGATGTTCCAGCTGTCCACAGTGACTGCTGCAGCCCTTTCCCTGCAGCCCATAGCAGTGCTGTGGGGCTGTTAGCAGTGCTCATCCCTCATGTTTCAGCCTTGGGGCTGCGGCTTTGTAGAGGAAGTGGTGCTTTCTGATCCTCTTTCCTGGCAGCTTGTGCTGGTGTAAGGCTGCCTGCATGGATCTTGTGTCTACGGCGGCGTGTTCTCCATCTGGTGCCTTAATGGTCAGTGCTGCAAAGCAGGTGTGAGAGAGGAGAGGTACAAAGAAGAATGGTGTCCACAGGAGAAAACAAAAGATGGAATTTCAGAAACCCAGTCTTTCCTCAAAGCAGCTCACTATGCAAGCCGTGAGCAAATGTGACTTCCCATTATCCACACCCGTTCATAATTCACACTCATCGAACACAAGACACTCTTCAAATACCCAGATTATGTTTATGAAAAAAAGACATTTCAATGAAAGTGCAGTTGCTAATGGTGATGACATTCAATCATGCATATTTGAAAACCATCTCAACCCACTACTTTGTGTGCATATAAGGCCTGTTAGCTTTAACCAAGTGACAGCGCCATGGTTTTGTACAATTACCCGCTCTGAAAAGTCTCCTTAAAGGGAATATGACACATGACATTTGAAAAGAGAAGTTCTATAGAAAGCAGGAGCAGTACTCTTACTATCTGTATGAGTGTCCCAAGACACAGCATGCAGAAAAAGATCTCTGTTCTCATTTCTTCTAGCAAAGAATGCATAAGAGGCCAGCATAATTCAGGAAGCACATTCTGAAATAATTATTTTGTATTGCCAGAATCCACTTTTTAAAAAGTCACCTTGGAGTAAATTACTCTATTTGTGATGAAAAGTAGTAAACCAAAGAACTGTTGTACTGTTTGTGATTATAATCCCTTCTGCATTGGTAAGAGAAATCCATAAGGACTTACAGTCCATGTTGCAGTACTGTGTCATCATGATAAAACCTCATCTGGTATCCTCCCCTGCCCCCACAAATCTGTAAAATAATCTTAGTTACTGACAGATATTACAATAGAGTGTGCAGGAATTTTCAGTGTGCAAATACCATTGCTGTGGTTTAGCCACAAAGAATATACCCAAGACGACAGTACTTTATAAGGACATTTAAACAATGCATCATTTGCAAGTTAATTTGCTTTTAACAGAATATTCCCTCTAGTACTTTGTCCTCTCATCGTAAAACTCAGAACTAAATGGGAAAGATCCATTAGAGTGACAACTGAATTTTTTTCTCCAGTAAGGAATCTGTTTTTCCTAAGCTCAGTTCTTTAATATTGCTCATAGGTCTTGCTTTAGAACTGTGCATTGTCTGTTCAGTTTGGTCAATAAGAACTTTATGTACTTCTTGACAACCGAATGAATTTGACTAACTTTTAGAAACCTGGGTGTTATATATCCCACTGTGCTCCACACACACAGCAACAGCAGATGCATGATGGTCCCAGATAGTAGTTCCAACTTGTAGCAACAAAAATTGTAATGTTTGGTCTTCATTTATTTGCAGCCACACCAAAACCAAAAAAATCACTACCAGGCCATGAAATTTACTTACTCCTTTCAAAAATGTTTACATGTATAACATATGTCCAAAGCAACAAGCAGATGGTGCATTTGGTTCAAGGGAAAAATGCTGAGAAGTACAAAAAAAGCATCAAGCCCAAAGAGTGCTCATGCACAAAGACTTGTTGATTTCTAAGTCCATTAAGTTACTGACGCAGAAACACTTTTAAAATAAAAATGCTGGCTGGTGTAAAGGCAGTTGTGGATTAACCTTTCCATGACCCAGAGTCCCCAAGGCCTGGGCAAAATTCAGGAAGAGGAACTGAAGTTGTACACTTTTTGCCTAAAGCTACCGCAGCTGGCAGATAGTCTGTGCTCTGGGATGGAGGAGTTCTGGGACTTCTCAACTCCATTGCTCTGGGACCTGGGAAAGCATTTGTCTGCTGCCATTTCCCTGTACATCATCTTCAGTTTTAAGATTAATGTTTGTGAAGCAGATGACCTCGTTAGTCATCTTGCACAATAGGATGTTTCTCCCAGCAAACTAAAAATAACACTGCCCTTTGACCAGCAGTCAAGAGATTTGGGCATCTGGAATTCAGAGCTCAGACATCACTTAAAATAAATACAACTTATGCATTAATTGCAAGTGTTACTTAGCTGGAAGTAGTTTAACTTTGCTTATATTTTAAGAGGCATTATGGAGGGAGCCTTTGTACACTGCCTTAATCTGGGCCTTGAGGTGCTAAAAACTACACCCTGATTAGAACAAAAAGGCACAGAGGAATGTTCCCTGTGTAAGCCTGAAGCAGCTTGATAAAAGCTAGGTATAACTAAGTTTTCAACTGCAAAAAGAAAATTAAAGGCATTTTTTTTAAATACATCAAAGATGATGTATTACCTCTAAAAGTTTTCTTACTGTAGTAACACAGTTACTGGCTTTATTCTGATCACAGCCCCTGCACTGTGCTTTTTTACTCAGTGATTAATGACCCATGCCTTAGCTCTGATAACTGCTTCTATGGAAATAAAACCAGTGTAAGCAGTTCAGTGTTTTATTTAACTTTATTCTTTCAATAACAATACTCCCAAATAATCTTCCTGGGTGTTTCAAATGAAGAAGGTTATTCACCTGCACTAAGGCCATAGTGCTTATGCACAAAGGAATTACCAGTGATTAGACAACTTGGGTGTGATGAAACAAACATGAGAAATGGGGCCTGAAAAAATTATTTACATCATTTATAAGAATAAAATATACAATATTTAATAAAAAGTATATATCCTTTTGTGTTGAATCAGGATCTTACTACTAATTTTCACTTTCCATTTCAGATTCACACCTAAAAATGCTGAGTATAAACATCTATAAAACTATTAAATCTCAAAACTTGGGAACTTGTAAATAATTTTTCCCACTTATTACCGTAGTTAGAAAAAGACAATAACCAATATTTATTTAGTCCATTAAGTTAGAAGTCATTTGGCAAAGCACTTAGGCATAAAAGCTAAACCAGAAGACACCAGGAACCAGACTTTGCAACATTTCAAGCACTTCTCATACCAGGGTAAGTTAAAGAATGAGAGTTATTTTCATCATAACTACATTTTCTTCAATGTAGTTTCATTTTTACCTCAGGAAAAGCAAATGTTCACAATTGTGCCCAAAAGTACCAAAACAAACAACAAAAGTGCTTACTTTGATCAGCAAACTACCACAATGGCTCCTTTAGTGTGACCCTTCAGGCTGCTCTTTTAACAAGCTCAAAGTGTATCTACAAGGAGTTCTCTACTTCTCAACACAAATAATAAACACTTCCTTATCAAAATAGTGCAAACAGGAACAAAGAAAAGTGCCATCAACATAAGTAAACTGCAGGAAAAGAAGGCAGTTGAACACTGTGACCTTGTTCTGCTGCTTCAGAGAAATCAGTAGTACTCTTCTCAGCACACCAGGCCAATGTATTCCTATTCACCACCTCATGCCACCACTACATGCAGAATGGATTTGGTCTTTGGCATATCCTCCTTCATAAAAGTAAATGCACCTGTTCTTTGTACTGTGCATTCAAAAAAGTCAAAAGACTTTTTCAAAACAAAATTGATCAAATCATTGAGTAATTAATATATACAACTCTGTCTTCCCTTTTTCCCTTTATAGCATTCTTTGGAGTGCATAGGAAAGGCTACAGTGACACATCACATACAAAAATCAAGTTTCAGTTTTATGAAAAATACTCAAGTATTTTTAGCATTTATGTACACAAGTTTGTTTACCATACATTCTCAGTCTTTCCTTAGACATATCTTTTATCTTCTTTCTTGGACAGATGACATATTTCACCTATAAAGTTATAGGTTGGTAACTATAAAATTAGGCATTTAATTCTAGTATAAATAGGAGTATTGGGAGTAATTCATTAAAGTGTATTCATTAAAGTGATGTTGCATGAAGTACTGTTGGCATTAATTTGTTCCATCAAAAATTCCAGTAAAGAGAGAGAATACTATAAATTAAAAAATACAACAGAACTCTAAACACCCTGCATCTTAAAAGGCTGAGGCCAAATATAAAGAATTACCATTAAATTGAATAAAAATTGCACTTGTATATAAACAAACTAATTTTAGCTCCCATTAATAACCTTGTTGCTTTTCAAAAAAGAAGTAATAAAACATCAAATAGCTCATTTCTTATGGCTTCACATAGTGAAGTTCATGCTTAAATTGATCAGAAGAAAGCTTCTCAATAGCTATCTTTTAGCTATCTGTGAACATATCATCAGTTTCATCATCATTCATCCCTCTTTGATAGCGTACGGAAGAGAAGGCACTCCAGTGAAGACGCTTCTTTTTGTAGAGGTACAAGATCAGTCCAACTGTTAAAACCAAGATAATTAGCAGGGCAAATGCTACAGCCACACCAGTATGATTAGAACCTGAAACAGAACAAAAGATGAATAGTTTTTATTTAAGAGTTCTGGCAAAGAATATTTTGTCAGAGGGTTGATGCTTAGGTAGCTACACGTTAATACTGCACAGTTAGCTCAAGTCAAGGCAAACTGCTTCTTATCAATAGTCTTCACCTCATCACATGGAAGATGCTGGATCATGCAGGAATGCATCAGCCTATTTTTGATCATTCTGTTGTTAATTTGCTAATATTTAGGTTGGAAAGGACCTCTGGAGTTCAAAAAACCTACTTGCAAAGGCTGCACTCATTTAGAGGTTTGTATACTTCATAAACCTAATGAGATCCTAGACTCTTGGAAGGGAAGGTAATTATACTCCCCTCAGGCTAAAGAGATCTTGTTGAGATCTTCCTTATTGGCACAAAGTTTAATCTATTCCTGCATTTCCACTTCAGTGAAATGTATACAAAATCAGAAAAATTCCACAGCTTCTCAGGAACTTGCTTGCTTAATGCTCACTTAACTGCTTGCTTTCCTGTACAAAGCCAAGGGTGAGGGAGTAAAGGCCCGAGTCTTTTTCTGGAGCTACAGAGTGACATTTCCAGAAGCCTCCCCAAGACTGAAACCACAGTGTGCAGTACTTGCTTACAAGCAAAACTCTTTCTGATTCCACCTACACAAACTCACCCACAACAGATATCCTGTGGTAAGAAGCAATGGCAATAACTCTACGCTTTCTGGACATTTCAGTTCTGTTCCTTACCCACTGACTGGATAGTGAGAACCAGGAGAACTAAATTCCTAGACAATTTGTCTCTGAATGCAGTTTAATGGCTAAACAACAACAGAAGACTCTTGCTTAGGCAGAAGTACTTGATGGGCTCTTTTGTGAATTGCACTTCAGTATTTCAACACAGACTTTACCCAATAAACCAGAAATTCCTGAAAACAGTCTCTACAAAATCAAGTCTCTGCTAAAACAACACTTCCATACCTAAAGGTGCTTTACAAACCACTCTGCTTCGACTACGTGCACAGTCAACTTTGGACCACATGCCAGTTGTGGACAGGATAACACTGCATTTTTCATTGGCTTCTGCAGTTTTATTCTCCCAGTTGACATATTTAACAGATGAGCCATCTAGCCAGTTCAGGGACTGTCCTGTTGAAAAAAACATCAGTCTAGATCACCAAAACATCCTGTAATGCTACACAGTGTCACTCACTACCTATTGATCTCTTTACATTAAAAGGGCTGACTTTGCCATCCCATATACTAAAAGCAGTGAAAATGAATAGAACTTTTAGCCACCCCTCTTCTCTAGAGCTTTAGCAATTGATGCTCTTGCATCAAACATTAGGCAGCAATAACAGAGGTGGGGAAAATTAATTTCAGGGACTCCTGATTACCCTAACTGCAACAGGAAGAGATTTAACTACAATGAAGTCCAAAGTGCTTTAAAATGTTAAATGACAGATTTGAACCTCAAGTAGAAGTTACTGTAGGCTACCAACAGTACAGAACTGTTCTTATTTGAGGATTTATGCATTTATATTTACAATATGAAACATTCATGCTCATTCATTGTTGCTACTTCTTACCTTTAAAGCTGTGATCCAGGCCAAGCCATACATTCTTGGTGATGAGATCATGTTCCTTTATGTGTGTGCTCACAAATGCATTTTCCTCAGCATCCACTATAGTCAGAAGGGTTGCTGAAGGATCTAATGAGCAGAGGAAATCAGTCAGAATTGCAATTTACACAATTTTTCATGGTGCTGGTACAATGAATTTATTTGGGAACAACTACTATGGGCAAGGATTTGCTGATCTGGCTTGTAAAATTAGGTAAGAATAACCTTCTGAATAAAGAAGAACCTGCCATCCCCTAAAATACAGCATGTTTTACAAGATGGCTTCAGATGGCTTGTTATTCTACCAGGTTATACAGAATAAAATGGGAGTAAACTCACCGCAGCTGCAGACCACATACACGGAAGATATCAAGAGATATGCCTGTCAAGAATTAGTAGTCTTGCCCAAGTAATAGGGCTTACAAAAATATAGTTGAACAAAAACTAAGCATTTTGCTGAGTCAAGTTAATTTCTAAATCAATCCTCCCACTGTGTCTCAGGTTTTTATGTACAGTAATTAAGGAATAAGAGGGAGGAAAGGGCATGCTAGAGAGGTATGTTCAGAGTGCACCCATCCTCTACAAGTATATATAAATATAAACCAGGTGCTTTCTCTTTCAACTACCAGAACAAATTTGACTCAACAGAAAACTGCATCCAGGACTGGGTTTTTAGATCCTAAATAGTGAGTCTAACATCACACCATAAGATAATTCCATAAAAGAAAGTTACATCAGTCACTAACTTCTCCGTTAGGGTGATTAAACCTCCTGTCCATGTAGCTAATTAACATTGTCTCTGCAATACAAGTCCCCGTGTAGCTCAGCAAAGAAGACAGAAAATCCTTTAACGTGACATTACATTAAGTTTGTTACATGCTTTAATATCTATAACATACCTACCCTTTGAACCACTTGATAGGTTAGCAAGCTCCCTATTAGCAAGCAGCTATGGTAAGGATATAATAAGAAAGCCCTGCCAACAGCACTAACTTTGCACACAGATAAAACCTCTTCCTTCAAACCACAAGCACTAAACCTCTGAATCTTCTTCAACTGGCTACCTGCATTTTATCTACTGATACCTGTGTGCCCAATCATCTGTAGCATGTTGCAGTATTTGGTAAGAATTTTCCTCAGGTGTTCAAAGATAAAGCTAGCTATTGCATTTCCTAAACTCAAGAAGCATAAAAATGGCAAAGCTGAAGTATAACCAGCATAAGATTTTAGGTTATTGGGTTTTATTCCTTGCAAATAGTGGACTTGTATTACAAGTTGTAATATCATAAAGAGTCTAAACCTACTCAGCTTCTTGCAGATTCTCTTAGCCTCTTCCACGTTATATACGGAAAAATTGTAGAATGCCATGTCAAAAGCGTAACAGTGATCCCTGTACTGTTCCCACTGCAGGGAGCCACTGCTCTGTGGGCATCCAGAGGCTCTGCTTGCTTGCTTTGGCTCTGATTTTCTCTCTGCAAAGACAAAGAAATTGATGTTATTTCTGCTGCAGCAGTTTGTGCACAGTCTTTGGAATAACACAACAATAAGTATTAACAAAGGCTACTACTCCTACTAACAACCACTCTTCAATTAGTTTACATTCCTTCTTCTTGTGTCATGGATGAAGTTATTTAAACATGAGCATAAGACAAATCCCAAAGGGTTGGGAACAATTTTTAATTGATTTTTTGTGGGTTTTGATATTTATGGTATATATTTGATAAGTATTTTGATTTAGAAAAGATACACACATTTGATATTCCTATCTCAGGTAATCAAGAAGTAACCAGATTTGATTTAGGTTTCCCCACTGGAATGATGAGAATTTATCTCCCTGAAGTATTAAAAAGTGTTTTATCATTCCTGATAGAAAACTCTTCTTAAAAAGGGAATCATGTGCAGTATTTCAACCTTAATTTCTAATTCTAAATACAACATGTAAACACAACTACACAAAACCTTAAAAAAACCACTTACTGTTTGGAGGGCTGTAGCAAATGGCACCTTCAGCAACATTAGTACATTTTGTACGGTTCCAAAATCCTTTAGTATCCAGAAGAACACAGTTCTCAGTAGTATTTGAGTTTTCTAATTCCCAGGGGTAGTAGTCAAAGTCACTTCCATCTGACCATTCAAAATTAGCTTTACTTCCCTAATAAAGAAAAAAAACCAAAAATTTTAAACCACATATGACTGTGCTTTAAATCTCATCCATCATGAATGAAGTCATGTCGCAATATTTGTCCCTTGTAGAGTGATAAAATAAAGAGCAAGTGGTCTCATCTAAATTCACAGTCAATAAATGTACAACATAGTTTGCATTTTCTTAACATAGAAATTTTTATTATTTGTGGGAACTGAGAAAGTACACTACAGTACAACAGTTCACAAGTTTAAACCTGCAATATGCCTGTTTTATCCTCTGGGGAACATTTTACTTGGTTCCACCCTGCTGTTTCATTTAAGCAATCTGCCTTCCCTGGTATGAACACTAGTGGATATGTTGCAAACTGCTAAACGGTTAAGATAGCTGCAGTGAGTAGAACTGGGCAGCTCAGGGATGGTTTGCGGTGCTATCTCCCACTTCAGATACATTCCTGGAAACCCATGACAATGAGGAATCAGTTGGGAGGGACCCATTCCTAGGTATGCATAGAAATGACACATATCTGCAGAGGACTATTCCTGCCAACTAACTACCACTACCAAGTCTGGCAATTAGTGAGGGGAGCAGGGTCAGGGCCACAGGCTTTTGGCTCCACATTAAAGCAGACAGAGTAGGAAGGAGATCTGCAGCTGCCTCCTGCTATTGTGTTTTCTGGGAGGATGGACACAACTTACTGAGAGCCTGTTCCTGAACTGCTCTGGAGAGCCAGTCCTGACCTCAGCTAAGCAGGTTCCACACAGCCTTGTCTGTCTCTATTTGCTAATGAAATCTGATTCTACACAGGCCCATAAAGTCTGAAGCCTCTAGAGACAGCACTGCAAATCATGCTTCCTTGTGCTGCAAGGAATGATGAGAGAACACTCTATTATTCTAAACTGTCAGGTATTAGGAAGAAATATCTTAGTGTGCCTATATTCACCAAAATTTAATATTAACACATTACACAGGGTTGAAAATATACTACATGGAAAAGAGATTTTAAGGAACTGGAAAAAACATCAGACAATATTTCGTATCTTGTCCAAAACATTATTTACAGATCTGTTACTGACATCCCCAACAGTATATACTTACATCATGAATTGACAACCCAAGCCACAGAGGATAACCATCCTGTTTGACAATATCTTCTAGAAATAACTGCTCTGATTCACTGTGCACACTTGCTAAATCACTGTTATTTTGTTGGCACGATCTCAGTGCCTCATACCACGTTAATTTTTTCTGAAGGATCCTGTATGTTCTGTTTCCATGTGGAATAGTGTCGGGCAATGGAGGCTTGTGCTGTTGGTGTCCTATTTCAAAGAATAAGAAGAAATGTTGTGTGCATTTCTTTCATGTTACTAGGAAAAATACAGAAATCATCAAAATCCATCTATCTCAGTGTAACTCAAGCATTAAAGTGCTCAGTACAAGCCACTTCTATCAAGTTAAGTTTACTTTTGCTACTTGGAAGACTGAGTTCAGCAGTTACTGGATGAGCACAGCAAACACATTTCTCCTGATCAGAGTATTACAGCAGTGATGCAGACTGACCAGATGACCCCAGATGCTCATGACAGCTGTGCCATGTGTTTCACTAGGGGCAAAACCAAAGCCTTATTCAGCAGGAACCATTATTTAAATTATGACCCTCACCCAACACTCCAATACTACTCACCCCGTTCGATTTTACAGGCGAGAATACTGTACATGTTGTAGTGATTAGCATGCCAACTTTGAGAATAATTATAAATATCCCAAAACCCATCGAGATTTACACCAGCAAAAAAACTGTTCTTCTTTATGATAGGTCTTCCCAGCCTCCAGTTATTGTAAGTCAGATGAGTTTCATCATACCACTTGAGAACTTTATCTGTGGAAAATATTGCATATGTATTAAACTACTGGCATTTTTGTCTACAAATACCATTTAACTTTGAATATATTAATGATATTAACAGATGTTCACTTTGGAAAAAAATCTGGGATACTGCAAGTTATTCTAAATCAGTTCCATATCCAATGCTAAATATGTTAGCACTACTCATCCTGGCCACTTTAAGTCCTGCTTTCCAGAGAAATCAAATCTAAACTAAACAGAACACATTGGATCTAATTATCACTCAGAGAACATGTCAGGTTATTTTCTTCTAGAATATAAGTACAAATATAAATCATTGTTACAGGTTTGCATTCACTTTGACTTTAGTTATAAACTGAAACATGCAAGAAACATGCACTTAGTGCTGCAAATTTTGTCTCTGATCCAGTTAATCAGAAAAAAACAAACGCTGAAATCTTACCACTGTCATCATAAATCACACCCAGCCAGACCCACAGAGCCAGACCGCTGAATGAATGAAGCTGCTCAGTAACAAAGTTATTCTCCTCTTCATCTCGAACACTCAGAACAAATGCTTCGGGGTCTGTAGAAAATTTTTTACATTACTTTCTTACAAATTCACCTTTAAGTTAAAAAATGAATGTCTGAAGGTTTAATACAAGAGGAAAGCTGTTCCTAAGGTTATACTTTATTCAGGATGGACAGAAAATGTCCATGTGCTTTTCAGTCTATTTACTTTGTTCACTTAAGTGTTCCACACAGCAAAGCTGGAGGCAGCAGGAAACCACGAAGTAAATGTAACTGTAAAGCCAGAATGTTGCCAAGGCTATAACAATTACCCAAACTATTTAAAACTGGCATATTATAATAAAATCCCCAACCAAACACAAAACCTTGCCATTTTTCAGAGATTTCAGAGTTCAGTAGCTCCAAACTGCCTCTTTCCTCAACTCTCCTATCCATGCTCTGGCACTTTTTATCAGGATAGTGCAAGGGCAAACAGCATCAGGCAGTGCTACACTGCTGCATACTGCTACAGCCTTTCCCCACATTCACTCTGCTGCCTGTCATTGTAAGACAGTGACTCAGATCTAACACTCATCTCCTCCAAGCTAATCTAAGTCCATAAATACCTGCAGTATGACAAAGTACTTACTCATGTTCCTGCATAAATGATGAGCTTCTTGAGGCTTCAGTTCTCTCCATCTATTTTTTGTTATCATAAAAGTGTAACAATTATTTCTAAATGATATCCAGGGTGTATTTTTGATCTTATGTGGGCATTTCACTTGTGTAACTTGTTCTTTTTCAGTCTTCTCTAAAAAAAGAAAAGACAACATCAGGACATGAATTACGAATAACACCCCCTGGCCTGGCATCCCACAAAGCACTTTCAGGTACCACTTAAAAACATGTAAGACAAATTAAGTTGTCATCCTTGAAATGTGTTATTTTCAGTTTCCTCATGATCGTGATCTTTTTAAAGTAACAAACCAGCAGTAAGGTCTACTAAAGAATACAGATACTTGTAAGTTTTCACAGTTATTTTAAATAGGTTTTAAAATAAAATCCTTACATAAAAGAGCTAAGTGTAGGCCAAT
Organism: Haemorhous mexicanus; assembly: GCF_027477595.1. Taxonomy (NCBI): domain Eukaryota; kingdom Metazoa; phylum Chordata; class Aves; order Passeriformes; family Fringillidae; genus Haemorhous; species Haemorhous mexicanus. The sequence continues at coordinate 16,180,704 of NC_082348.1, forward strand.
AACCAAAAGCTTTTATTGCCTCTAGTGCAAGGCAGATCACTGTAACAAATAAGCTACTTCACAGCTAGCAACACCTCTTAGTTCTAAGGCTTTATCTAATATTTGAGGAGTGAGAAAGACTCTTCCTGCAGTTCCCTGGCTTGTAAGCACAAAATAGTTAATGATATCATAACACCACACTTTACTGTGACTCAGGATGTACAACTGCTTGTGTCCCCTCACAGAATAAAACCAAAACAAATCATTATGGTCTCATAGAGAAGGAGTCTGTGATGATCTCTCAGAAAAATCTTTTTCTGAAGGATACACAACTAGCACAGCTCTTTCCTGGAAATAAAAAAACACATTCTACTAATTCCTGTCTTGTTTTAATTAGTAGGTATTTAGAAAGGTTTTGTGAACTTCAGATGATGATTTTCAACTCAGTGTCAACCTTCTACCCTTCTCCATATAGCCATGTACCTTCTCCCTGCAGAAGGCTTCCATGACTGAATAGATTTCAAGAGTTTCCAATATTAAGATGTAAACAGTACAGAGATATTTTAATCTTCTCCCACAGGCAAGTGGGAGAGATTAGTATGCAACAATCTTAGAGAAGCAGCGCAAAGATAGGATCAGTTGACAATAAGGGTACTGACCCAATGCATCCATGCTGAATTTATTTCTAAGGTACAATTAGATTAGGACCAACAGGTGCATGCCCCCTGTCTTTGAAGCCAGTTTTTTTTTTTTAATGGCATAGAAATCAGACTGTTGAAGAAAATGTAAGTTTTAAAATGTCATTTCGAAGTTACAAGCTGGGATCATTAAATTCATTTCATAATAAAATAAAAGTCAACTTTTATAATCATTACGGTAGCGTACATACTTTCGGATGCGTAGCAAATAGCTCCTCGATTTTCAGAGGAACAGTCTGAAGTTTTCCAGAAGCCATCAGTATCCAAAAACACACATTCTTCATTTGTTTCTTCATCATCTTCAGACCAGCGACTAAAACTCACATGTTTCCCATCCAGCCAGCCATAATGTTTTCCACCCTAGCATTATTTAAGCAAAAGGGATGAGCTTACACAGTAAAAAAAATATAAGGTGCAGAAAATGGGATGATATTATATTTACACTGGCTAGACATTTTCGGTGTCTCTGATGAGAACTGTAAGTGTTCCACTGCCCTCATGAGCTGATTTCCTGCTCACAACATAACAAGCTTTGTTATTTTAAGTTCTGCAGTTGCAAAAATACAAATTAGCTGAATGGCAAATTATCCAAAGGTGATGTTTTACTAATGCACTTAGGGAGGAAGGCCTAGCAATGGGATGTCCAAACTGCATAATTTGCATCTGCAAAGCAATGGTGGATATCATCTACTAATCTTGGAAAACTGGTAATAACTGAGAAGAAAGTTCAGTCTCAGATACTCTATACTGAGTTGAAAGTAATTATTAAATACTTAATTCATTTAATACATCAGACTTGTTTCTGCCCTGGAGGATGCAGGAAAAAAAACCCCACATAACAAGCAGCACGCTATTGGTCAAAAATCTTACATTTGAAAGTCTTTGGGAAATCCCCCTACTGTTGTGTAATTTATCTTGCATCTTTCTTTTGTGACTGATTTCAGCACTGGAGTAACAAGTTCTGTTGACCAGTTGCATAATTTCCTTTCATGTGACATTTTAATTGTGCCCAAATAATGAAGTGTTGCAGTAGTGAAAAGCCAGTGCATGCGTGAGCTATATGCCCCAAAATGAATCATTTGATCTTCACTTACAGATAAAAAAATGAAAAGAGATGGGAAAATAGGTTGTCTGGTTTCCCCATTTTAAATAAGATTAAATGGTTGTTTCCTTTAAAAATTTAAAAATATTCTCCATTAAGTATATACTCAAATTTCTGTTTTCCCCTATTTGCTAAAGTATCCAGTAGCTCAGAACGGACAATAGAAGAACATGACACCTCAGTGCTGAGTGAACACCACCATACTGTGTAGGTAAGGTACCTCTAAAATAATTCTAACTTTTTTCCTGCAATTATCTCCATACTTATCTGTGTGACAAAAAAGATAAACCTGGCCAGCAAGCCCAAGCCATCCCATTAACAGCTGAGACACCTCTCAATCCACAATATTTTCAAGAGGTCCTCCAGCTAATAAAGATAAAAAGCAGCACCTCCTGCATTATTTAATTTTTTTTACCAAAAAAAACCATAGGGAGAATGAAAAACCCACTAGCCTGTCTCAGAGATGCCTTCCTCAAACTCTCAAAATGGGTACAAATAAAATGAAGTAGAACAGAATCTAAGTTAAACTTCAAAAATGTATTTCCACAAGTATTCAATGATTCATTTTGAATTTTATTTGCCACTTGTAGTTTCACCCTTTCAAAACAGATTTTTGGGTCATCTTTCTAGAGTGGTACTGTAAACAGTGGTGATGATATTAAATGGCAACCTCATTACTCACTTGTAAACAAAAGAGATGACTCAGTAACCAATGTTGCTGCCACCCTACAATACATCCCTTCATCATCAGTCTTTCAAAATAACTTTATCATCATCATCAATTCATCCAGTGGAGTGCAAGAATATGTAACTTGGAGAACTGAAGGTTTAAAACATTGAGACACTCCAGATGGCTACCCCTAAATTAAAACAGTTTTTAGCCCAGAAAGTAATTTGTCACTGAATTTTTTAAACTCAAGTTTTGTTTCAAACAACTGTAGAAATTACCTTAAGCCACAGTCTTAGGAAAGAACAAAACTTACATCTCTGCTGAAGAGTCCAGTCCAGAGTGGGTAATTATGAAGAGCAGCCTGAACAGCAAGAAAAGCCTGCTGGAACTGATCTGTGATGCTAACCAGCTGCATCTTGTTATTTATGCATGCAGCCATTGCATCATTCCAGGACAAATTCTTCAGAATTAACATGTATTGAACATTCTGATAGCTCAATGTTTCATTAATGACTTGCTCTGTCTGGTTATAAGCAGTTCCTATACATAAGAAAGAAGTCCAGTAATTAGGTAGTTAAATACTGTAATACATTTTAGACTCCCAATATCTTTGTAATAATCAGAAAAACCTGTTTGACTACACTTGGGAAAAAAAAATCTTAGATAGTAGATTATGCTGATAATTATAATTAGAAGCAAACATCATTGATATCTTAGAAAAATATATATTAAAAATAATTATTATTTTCAGCCAGTGTATTATTAAATATCTTTTTCTCAACTTAGGTTCACATATTTTTATATGTATTTTTAATTAATTGCTAAATAATTTATTGAATCAAAAACATATTCTCTAACTTCAATTATACACAAATGTGAGAGCAAGTGCTCTCTGCTGTAATATAGCAACAGCTAAACTTGACTCATTTATCTCTGTGGAGCCTGTGGATTTATGCCTATGCAAAGCTACTGGGCCACAGAACCTGTCTATGCAGATCTTGGTACAGCCCAGTCCCAGAACTCCTTCCTGCCATCCATGAATATAGTGAGAACTGTTTTCACCTCCACTTAACTAACTGCAGAAAATCCAGCTTGCATAGGGAGGGAGATAATTCCTTATTTGTGCTCTGAGCACAGAGTGTTATCACAGTTACCAGCACCACACCTGAAGGCACAGCTCCGCGATGCATGGCTACTGCAGTTAATAGAAGATGCAAAAACCCCTGTGGGTGGCAGGGTTAAGCATACAAATGGTAACCCCAAAAGCTTTATACATAACCAAAAAGAAATTCGTTCTGCAAAAGGCAGAACCCTCCTGATATTTAAAATACTTGAAGTAGAAAAAGGTCTGCAAAGGGTGAGGGGAGGCATCACTCTATAAATACCAGTATATAAATGGCTGATTGATAAGCTGACAGGGCCATTTTCCAAAACACATGATGACAGAAACACAATATTAATTTGATATTTACAGCTTTCAATAGATCAGAAAACTGACAAGGCTCAAACAGATTGTTTCAAGTAGTTTGTCAGCTGCCAAATGCTTTCCCTTAGTAAACAGCTACAAAAGAGAACCATGGAACCCAGGGTGCCATCACACATCAAGGGGTACCAAATTGGAAACAAGGCAGTAAGCAAAATGTTCATTTCTGAAAAAATAATTGCTGATGATTACCATCTCAAGAAATTCTGCAAAACACAGTCATGCCAAGATTTCCAATGAACATGAATCATCTTTTTCCTGATGATAAAGCCCTAGACAGCTTTGACTCACACAGCTGTCCCTACAACCTGCTAAGGTCCCTCCCAACCCAAACTATGCTTAGATCCCTAACACAGTATAAGACCAGACCACAGCAGGACACATTTTCTGTCAGTCCAAAACCCTTCCTCATTACACTTTCTACAGCTATGGCAAAGAAACATTGGTATTTAGTCACTCCAGACTAATAAGAGATTGATATAAACAAATACATTGTCAACATCCAATTCATAAAAGTCTCCTTTTCACATTTTTATGACATCTCTCCCATCCAAACTTCTAATCTTAACACTTAGAATTTCCCTTTACTCAGTGTAATCTTTACACTGAGTAAAGAAGATTTTCTATGTCAAATGGAGGTGGGGGGTAGGAGGTGGAAATCTCTGCCTATTTGAGAATGAAAAAGGTGGGCGTAGTCTTGGGCGTTTTGTACACCTAGGTTTCTTTGTGTTTGATTCTTTTTTAGAAGCTAGCATGTTCATCACTTAAAAGGATTATTTATATAAAGGAACCTACTTAGAAGTGGGTATGCTGAACATTAGCCCATAGCAGTAATTAAATGCACATAATAACTACATGTGTTTGATCTTATTCCAGTAATTGGTATTGGCCAACCCGCACGGGGACATCTGAATATTATTTTTAGTTCAGATTAAAAAATCCCACTCACACCAACTCTCAAGTTTGCTCTGGGGAGAGACCAACTTCAACATTAAGAGTCTATGATACTTTATATTCTCATAGAACTAAAAGACAGAGGATGTATTTAAGGAGGATATAAATATTGTGAGATTCCTTCCTAGGGCTTCTTTCTCACTTCCAGAGTTCTGAAAAGGAAAAAGGAATCACTTGTTCCACCCCTCAGTGTACATGAGCTCTATACACACAGAACATCTGATGAAGTGTAATTCCACTGAGACTGCACAAAGTCTCTCAGGAAAACAGACTCTCCCTGAACTGGGCTATGAAACACAACAGGGAAAATTCAGCATGGCTGACAAAACAGGCCCCAGATGCTCCTCTACACTCTGCTTTTCTAGAATTTACCTGCTCAGTCTCTACAAGAATCTTGCTCTTCAAGTGAAATCATTTACATGCACTAAAGTCTCCTGGCACATGCACCTTAAGTTTAAACTCTGGCTGCAATTTATTTTGACTCTCCAGACTTACCTACAGACCGCTGGCATACACCCAAGAAGTGCCTGTCAGCACAAGCAGTGAAATTCCATGTTCCAACATATTGGGATTTGGGATCATTGAGGATTACGCCGCATTGATTGTTAAATTCTTCATCAAAAAGCTGGGAAACAGAAATATCCTTATCAGACTCAAATAAGGTATAAACTTACTTGTGTAGAGGTGAAGTAACATGAGTCTAGCAGAACCCCAGCTGTCTGAACTTGTTTAAGAAGTTTCAAAGGAGTGGTGCAATACAGCTTATACAGCTTACCTGTTTTACAGACGCTACCAGGTGCCTGGACTCAGAAAGCTTTCCTAAGCTAAACACATTTCAGAAGCTGTCAGCCAATAAGAGGTAAACAGAACTCCAGTACTGCCAGCCACCCTGTTGGCCAATTAAAATGACTAACTGGGGAACTTGGTCTGTTACATGGGGGGGGGGTTTTAACACAACATTCCAAATTTCATTACTCAATAGGCAAAAGAAGTCAAAAGTCAGAACTTACATCCAGTGGAATTTTCCTTAATCTCCCTGTCAGCAGTGGGTGAAAGTTACTATACAACAGTCTACTCTCATCTATCCATTTGTTTTCCCTTGTACTGAACAGGAACTGTAAACCAATCCAAATATCTTTTGGCAGGCCAGGAAGCAAGGATGTTATATAATCTGTTGGACAGAAGAGTAAATGTACATATTGTGGTTAGGAAAACAACAGTAAACCTCGAAAAGAAGACTTCGTCTAAGTAAGACAAGGCAATCCCTGTTTGTGCTAATTTAATTTTTCCAACCCTTCATGACTGATGAATGCTTATCATCCCTTCCTTCCATTTGATAACACCTTTCATATTGATTTTATCTGAAAGAAGCAGACTATTGGTATTTGTCCTTCAAATTCTGAGCTGAGGAGAAGTTAGGTGATTTAACCTGTTCCTTTGCCAACTAATTGAGAGTCTTTCATTCACAGACAAATTTAAGAAGCTGCTTTTCCACAAGCCTGCAAGATCTTCTCTTGTCTTGCTGCCCTTTCTGAATTGATGGAGGAAGTTTTATCTCCCATCTTTCTATTTTACCTATCATAAATCAGAATGTTTTTTGGATTCTGGCAGACTTTGTCCACCCCGCCATCAGAGACAGAAGGACAGGTCAAAGGAAGTCAGATTTCGCTTTAAAAAACTGAGCCAGGTAAACCTTGTATCAGACCCCTCTTAGTGAGCATTCTGGCAAGAAACAAGGGGCTTTGGGAACCCCTCAGGCACCAAAGGCATTCACTAAACTTGACTAGTTTAGGAAGATAAATCAAAGCTGTAATTAGCTACTGCTGACATGTTTCAGCTATTGGTCACATGCCAGACTAGCCACAGCCTATTTTCTGAAGGAGACAAAGCCACTGTAGATTTGCAGGTCAGGGCTAGCCCCCAATACCACCAGGAGAAGTAGAGGCAGCCCACAGAAAGAAGCACATTTTAAGAGGACTGTGTCTCCTTTCCATATAGGTGGTCTCCACTACACAGAGAAAAGAAAAACAAACAAGGCACAATAACAAACACTTCCAAATGCACCAAATCACACAAGGGATCCTGCTACCTTACATTTCAGAATGGCTGTGCTTTCCCAACCTTAAATACATACAAAAACACACAGGCCTGAGACATGTATATTCCTGTACATAACCCTATTCCTCCCCAATAACAGCAGTAATAAAAAATTAGCATTAAGCTGCTGCCTGCAGGTACACTCTTGACTGCTCTAGTCTATTTACCATATTTTGTTTGGCAAGAGGTTATTTGCTTATAAAGAAAATATGCACTGTGGGCATTGCAGAATTCAACTGAGCTACTTCAGATACACCCTCAGAGAACTCTTCATTATCCACAAGTATATAGTTGCAAATTCAGCCATATCATTCATCAGTTCATTGCTGAACATTACTTGCAGCCAATGTGAACTCATTTCTTCCTCACTGCAGTTCTCTCATTGACCTTAGTTAATTTGGGTGAAACAGTTGTGTCTTCCAGCCCTCCTGCTTTCCATCCTCTCATCAGTGTCCTGAAGAGCTCAAAGGGGGTCATTTTGGGCACACTGCCACCTTAAGCTGCTCAGCACATGCAGAAACAGAGGGTCCTGTGCTCCAGCTGGCACTGTATTTGCCACCTCACTCCCACATACACAGCTGAGCTTCTCTTGGAAGCAGCTTCTAAGGTGCTTTTTCCCAGTGCAAAGTCTACAGTCTCAGTTATGCTTTAGCTAGGAAAGCTGAACAATTCTTCATTCAGTGATGACCCTTTTATGCTCAACTCTCAGTGCAAGGTTTTGCAACTTATTTCTTTTTGTAACAGGTTAAGATCATATAGAAAAGCTGCTCTTCAAACTGGTTCAAATATCTGGTAACTGCATTTCCATGTTATGTTTCCAGTGATGCAAACAACAAACAACACATTTTTAATCAGTCCTGGATTTTTAGAATGCTCCTAGTATGCCTGTGGATAACCAAGTGATTTATACTCAAGCTCTTAAGCAGAACTATTTTGAATATAGAAGAGAAGCTGCATACTAGAGTGCCGCCAGTTCACCACCATACCTTGGTCAGCTTGATCTGAGATAGATGGAAGAGAGCCTCCAAAAGTTACACACTTTTCATTAGCTGCACTAAATGTTAAATGTTCAGGTTTCATCTTTAGAAAACACTGCAAAATAAATATAATGAAAATTATTTCCATCATACCATTCTGCCTAAGACATAGATCAAAAATCTTAAACCAACACTAAAAACTCATTTCTCATTTCCTGCAAGAAAATATAACAATTGTTTTGCAGAAAGCAAGGGACCTGATACTAGCTGCAAACATTTATTTGGTTCAGCAGAGTAGCTAAATATAAACGATCCCCCTGACTAACACCTCACTCATATTCAGTAATTCTTATTTGCCACCTCAGAATCATGTTCTGTTTTAGGAATGAGAACTCTCATATGAACTCTGAAGTCAGGTAGTGCTGGTCAGGAACTTGTAATAAGCTACCTTTAGGGAAAAACTACTTGGGAACTCCAAGGTCTATTCTGCAATGATGTGAAGTAAGTTTGCAAACCTTGGCACAATGTAATGTGCAGATTTGATGCTCATGTACAGAATAATGGTGGAGCAAACAACAGGAATGAGTCTCACTAAGACTTTGGATGACTGCCTTAAAAGGTAGTACTGAAATAATTAATAAATACTATGGATTCTGACTTGTTGATTAATTCTTAAAAGCTGCTCTCTAATTCTTAAGTAAGTTTAGTCATTAAGGCAACTCAGGAAATAGTGTCTGCCAACTTGCTGCCTGCCGATGATTACTCCAGAAGAGACACAACATGCTTCTGCCACAGAAACCTCATCCTCTCCCTTTCGAATCCTTCTCTTCATTCAAAGAAGAAGCCCAAGACTAGACACTACAACCAATGTTCTTGGACCTAAATGTGTGGTGATGGGAAAGCAAAACAATCTGAAAATGAATGCTCTGAATTTAAGAAACCATCAATCCTGAACAAGGGACAAAAGGGGAGGAGATCATTTTAATCACTATACTTAGTTTTCAAAAGTCCATTTCTAGTCTATTCCTCAACAGAGGGGCTACCTCCTCCTTTCTTGCAGAAAGGCATTCCAGCTTACTGGACTGTGAGGAATAGTCAAGGATGATGAATCTGTGTTATCTCTGTACCTTATTCCGGAACTGATGCCAGCCTGTAGGGCAACCTCCTCGGACTGGGCGGTAACTGGGATCATGTTTCTCTAGTAAGGAGGCATTATTTTTTTCACAGATGAAGGGCAGTTTCACATTACAGTTAACTGGGTAGTCTGCAGAAACAGAAGTTTGAAAAACAGTTATGGTAATGCCTATCATACTCCAGTTGCTTTCCATACTTTATGACATGACAAAGACCAATCTGAAGGGAAACCCTTTTTGGTGCAACCACAGTGAACTACTGGGCAACTGAAAGCATTAAAAATAGCAGTAGAGCAAAAGGCAAGCATAAATCATTTATATCAGACAGTAGCACAATATTTCTAAAGATCCAGAGTCTCACTCTTGCTTCCAGTATTACCACTTTGTATAGGCAGAGAGAACTTGAAAACAGAATATTATTGAAAAAAGATTTTGTATATGAGGACTAACCTTGTATTCTGGCAAAGAGGGTACACCTAATTGTCAAAAAAAGCCAAAAGGAATCCTTTAACATCTACATGGAAAGCATCTGACCTGCGCTGCTTTACATGACTCCTGCAGTCATAAATGGACTGACTTCCTGGTCTAGAGCAATTTTTAGCTAACAGAGATAAAAACAGTTCAGCAGCAACCAACTGAATAACGGGGGAAACATGCTTTAAATAGAAATGATAGAAGACAGGAAGAGCCTCTTGTTCTCTGGAGGTTATACATTTTCCTCAACATTTAAGTGTTGAAGAAAGGAAGCAATACACTTCAAGTACCACCAGGAGGCTTTTTCATTATTTTGTCTATCTCTTACAATATGACTGCAATAGTTAATGGAATTTGTGTCTCCAGATTTGTACATGGTTGCAAGCACAGAGTTCACCTCTCGAACTAACAGCTCTCAGACAAATTCCAGACCTCAGAATATGTAGCATAAAGACAAAAGGTAGCCACCAAAACCAGATTTCACCTAATTAATTTCTGTTGCAAAAAGAGTGACAAGCTATCATTAAAAATTGTCATTTGAATTCAGGTTTGCCTCTGGCCATTAAGAAATATTACCATGGATTCTAACATGAGGAAGTAATAAATAATTCAACAGTCAATCAGATTATCATGAAGAAGCCATTCACTCCTATTTTGGTATCAATCTGCATTAAATAGAAGAGTTTGGGTAGAACAGTAATTACTACTTTTTTTCTTTCCAAATAAACACAACAATAGCAGAGGGGGTGAAAAATAAAGACAACCTTACCTCTATACCAGTTCTTTCTGGAAATATACCAGCAATCTCTCAGTAATCTATCATGGAAGCGTGGAAATAACTGTAAACTGGATATAAATATTTCAGTTAATCTCCAATCCAATGTGACCTTCACGGAGAAACTCTGACAGCAACAGTGTCAGTGCAAACAAAAATTTGGGCTATTAACTGTTTCTAGATGCTCTACACAAACTAGGCTAGAAATATATATGTGGTAGGTTCAGCAGTTATGTACCGTGCCCAAATTAACTGTGTTGAGATGTGCAGGAGGTTATTTATCACCATGTTGCAATCACAGCACACTGCCACAACAAGTGAAGGAAATAGGCAATAGCTCTGGTTTTCTTTTCACAGTAGTGCATTGCTATAGTGCTTTGGAAAGTGAAGGACTTTCATTGTAAGAAGCCAGTGAATCTTCCCTGCAGCCAAGAAGGGAATGATGCAAGATTTGTTGTGAGTCATCCCAGCTCTACAAGGCTATACTAAAAGTCCTCCAACACTTTGGCATTACCTAACTAGAAGAGTGGTGTCTTAAACCAATTTCCTACTCTCTGTTCTTGGGTATTCCTCAACCCTCAGAGTCAACAGACTGGGCACTTTTTTTTGGTCAGTTCTCCAAATGTTAACAGAACACACAAGTTTGCCCAAAGCCCCAATAAAAGCATTTCAAAGATCAAGGGAATACATTAGCTACTAGGATCACACATTTCAAGGATTCACACAACAAGACTAAGATGCCTAAGCCCAACAGCTCAAAATCTAGAGGTTCTGATAACACACATAAAAAATGGATTACTAACTCAGTTACAATAAAATTACTATGAATTAACTACTCTAGTTCACAATTCCTAAAAAGCACAAAATAAAGCTTACAGTAAAGCATCTCATAATTATTCTACATACGGTGAATGATAGCTGTAGCCATAATCAATAAACTTCAGCCACCACTTCTGTTCGCTGTTTGATAACTGTGGAAGTAAAGAACAAAACCCAGTATTTTACAACCCACATACAAAGAGCTCCTGACTCTACCAAACATAGAACAATGTGACAAAATTAGTCACAGAGGTACTGAAACTTGACATGTTTTTCTCAGGTGCCTTACAAGAGCGTACCTTCATGCCATGAACAACACAAACCCCTTCCATAAAGCCTATCAGACCATCCAGCATTTCTAATTAAATCCTCTCACCAGGTGAAAAAACTGTATGTTGTCCTGTGCACAAAAGTAAGAACTTGCACAACTGTTAATGAAATATTTGCAGACAATGGGATGCTTGCATGGTGGTCCTCTATGACCCTTTTTCACCATTCAGAGTTCTGTGGTTTTTAAATGTTGTTAAACCTACTTTTAAATTCAAAAATTCTTTTACCAGACTACTATTAAAATAATTCTCTTTTATCCCATCTTTTCCTTTTAAGCACAATTGAAAACCATTCAGGCCAACAGGAAAAAGAAAGAAATTAAGATTAACATTTTCTTATACTGGAAAACTTGGCAAGTATATTTCGCTGCAAGGGAAAGTAACTGTGAAAACAGATTACAACCCCTTACCTTTTCTATTTGAGATAGTATTGTCCTGAGTTTTGGGTAAGACTCTACAGAGGCTAAATCACTATCATTTTTTTGACAGTAGGAAATAGCTTCCTGGTAGCTCAGGTTTTTATCTGGTACAAACCACAGCTCTGCTCCATCAACAACAAGCGGGGGTCCATGAATTCCAATTTCATCTACACAGAAGAAATATCACATGAGTAAGAAATGAATTCTGAAATTCAAATCTTTTATTTTTCTGAATTTATTAAGGAATCTCAATTTGACATTTAACTCTCTCAAAACCAAATTCTATCAAATTCTATCAGTCATAATCTTTTCTGGAATGAAACAGGCATTGCAGTAGCAATGTAGCAAACCTAATAAAAGACATTGAGTGCAAACAACCCTTCAACATAGTGGAAAAATAAACAAGAAGTCAAATTACCTGGTATATACCACTCTGGTGTCTTTGGAGTGCTACCTGTTCAGAAGAAAAAAGGAAAAGTCACTGAATTCACTTTCTAACAAGACTGTGGCCACCAATAATAGAAGTGATGGTTAGTACTCATACTTTTCAGTATTCATGATGAAAAAAAGGAGAATGAAATCATACACAGGTTTAATAGTTTAAAATTAGCTGATATAAAATTAATGGGAGTACTGCATACTTCCATCTTTCATATCTGTGGTTCTTTCATCTCTCGAGCATCAAAGTAGTATTTCTACAGAATCTCACCCCAACAAGAAAGTTTCATCCCAAGACACCTTTTAATCAACAACCCAAATGTAAAAGTCTACTGGATTACATTTCATACTGCATGAAAAAACCTGGATCTGTGCAGATATGCCAAGCAATTCTTTTGTCTTCCCACTCCTCACTACAATGAGGAGCTAGTACACTTGTTTTACAAGAAGGCTAGCTGACCTAAGGTTGAAGCAAACTGTACACGCAAAATACTTGTGGTGATTTAGTTAAAAATATCACTAAGAAAGATGAAGTCAAGTCCACAAATGCTGCGACTTAGTGGCTTATATCACCACACAAGAAAACACTTCTTACTTCATGGAACTAGAAAGAATATGAGAGCAGTGATACTGCCTCCTCCTCAGGGTCAGTTTCTGATCTAAGTGTACATCTGTTTGTATGTGGCATTAGTGAGACATTTCATGTACTGTCCTCTTGTCTGATTCCTCAGGAATCAGCAGTTCAGAGAGGAAACAACAAAATACTGTTTGCAAAGTTTCTATTATAGGGCAATAATTACAAGTCATTGTATTAAACTCTTTATATGAATAGATGGAAGTAACTGCAGTTTACCTTTTGTAATCTGGCAGACCCATTCAAGCCTGGCTTCACAATCAAAAGGCCTGAAGTAAAATTCAAGGTCTCTGGCTTCATGGAAGTAAAATCTCCAAAATGATCTCCGTGAAAACTGTGAGGTCTGCATTCAAATAGAAACAGAGAACTGAATTAGGACAACATAGGCTTTTGAAATGTAAAATTAAACTGTAATAAAAAGGTCCTTTGGCAAAATCAGTGTATTTTACTGTGTTGTTAGTCACACAATTTATTTTGCAAATAAAAGAGCAGATACAGTTGTCTATAACTCTCCATGTTAGCTAATGCTGTGAAGCAATTACATAAAGGGTTTAAGGTCAGTCTACACACAAACATCTTAGAAGTTTTTCCTAGAAATAATGTTTCTTAGGATTTTTGTAGTGCCCAGTTTCTCATTGACACTTACTATTAAATTATCTATTGCAACTTGTTCCCCTGAAATTAATCACATTTCTGCTGAAAAGAAGAAACCATCTGAAGTGGAACAGAAACAAAAGTTCTTATTTAAAATTATTTCTTACAATCAAGCTTGAAGAACTGGCTTCACTCTTGCTGGTGCCTCCGGTAAAGAGAAATTTTTATTATTTACTGAAATGACATGTCTATAACTAGCAGGCAGGAGAGGAAAGTTACTATGTTCACAGCATTCCATTCAAAGTGCTCTCCTGGGTCTAAAATTTTAGGAGCTCAATGCTGGCCAGCTTCTCAGTCTGGGGTCATGAACACAGGAGAAGCAAATGAGGGAAACGGCTGTGAACAGAAGGAAAAGGATGCAATTATCCTTTCCCCCAGTAAATCCTGAAAGCAGAGGTGGTTCTATTTAGGTTAAAAGGGATGGTAGGTACTGCAAAAAGTCAGATGATACTTCAGAAAAATTAAAGGCTATTTTAAAACTCGTGCCATCCAGACTAAATTAAGTATTGAAGAGCTTAATCAGGAATCAAGCTGAGGTCTGACATTTGAAATTAGAAACCAACAGAGAACATACAGTCTATTTCACAAGTAAACAAGGAAATACAAACAATAAACACAAACACATGCTCTGTCCTGGCTACTGCATTCCCCTTCAGGTTTCAAATTTTTTCTTAATCTGCAGTTAAGAAAAGCTAGTATAGATTTTTTAAAAGTTACTGGTAGGGCTCTCTGTGCTTTTTTGTTTTAGACTCCATGACACGTCCTTAAGAATTATATGTACTATATAAGAGATCCATAGTATGGCACTATGCAATACAGAATAGCATTGTTACTAAAATATTTTGTAATTAAAAAAGTTCAGAAGAAGTCCTATGAAAAGTTATCATTAGCAAAGAACTTGTCTCATAAAAAATACTTAATTAAGGGAAAGTTTGTAATAGGAGTAGATTGATAAAAGAAACACAGCTTTTTCATTATACTAAGAAAACATCTAAACCTAAATTCAGTTTACAATTGGAAAAATTATTTTTTCCAAGTACTTCCAAGTAAAACCACACATTACTAAAAACCTTGAAACTAACCTTTAATGCAGCACAGTCTCTTGTATCATACTCATCTTCCAGATAGTCGAGTGGCATAACAACACTGGTTACCTACAGGATGAGTGACAGGGTAAAAGAATCAGCATCTGACACTCTGCTGTAGCAATTCCAAGAGATAACCATTCAAACCTGGGGTCCCATTATGTTTAGTACTATTAAAATGTGTTGAATGGCAGCTACTCCTTCAGTTTTGAGTCACCATGTCTGTTTTCTGGGGGGGAGGAGGACGAACTCACAATTTCAGACAAATATAACAATTACAGTGAGGAAAATATTTTTGGAAAAGTCTGACAACAAGGAAATGAGCTGATAAACCCTCCCTTCTGTTGTGGCATGGAGACACCTTGTTCTCTCCACCAGCTCTTGGATGTTTACTACTACATTTCTGTGAAATTATTTTAATATAATGGAGATGGAAATCTGGTTAGCCTTGTTAAAGATACGTTTTTAATTGGAAATCTGCTTGCATGGCACAATCTTCTTCTGAATTATTAATCTGTTGAAAGACTTGACAAAGTTTAATTAAAATATTTATCAATTTACTTTCAATTCAGTCCTAGTTGAAACACATCAGTATGTGACACTTCCTGATTAAAAGTTAACTTACTGGTTTGTTATCACTCCATTGCCAGGTTCCCAAAGAATCAGGACTCCTCTTATTCATTCCAATCCAGACCCATCTGTCATTGCTGTAAAAAAACAAGATACAATCTTATGCCAAACATATGGTTCAGCTCATTTAATAGGAAGACTGACCTATGGCATGGCATTATTTAGGAACAAGCAGCAAAATCAAGGTTTTAGTTGTAGCAGGTCAAAGAGAAAATAGACACAAGGGCTAGGACCTCTTCTATACAGAAGAAAACTAACTTTTGTGGGCTGCATCACCACTTCATCAGTTGTCATTTGATATAATGGTCTCTTTTCTTCCAGAATCACACACAGAGTGTTTATATAGCTTGGTTCCCTTTCTCTTGTCCACCTTGGGCTATCTCCCAAATACCATCAGCTCAAATTACCTCTTCCTCAAACCACAGAAAAGCTTCTACTCAAAGAACTATTTCCCTTAACTCTGTAAGTGGCATAAACACACTAAACATGGGCACCTATTTCAATTATGCACCCTCATAAATAGACATAAATCAGCACCTAACACCACTGACTTCAATGGCTGCATGAACAAGTGGCAGTAGAAATTTTAGTCCAGTGGGAACTGGCTTTTTTCCTAGATTTTACTTCCTCATTTTTCAAAAGCAGCAGACACTTAAATTTAAAATTTCAGTTATGTTCAAAGATACAAAATTACCTGAAAAAACCAGGTTTACAATGTAAATACTCAAGTCTGCAGTAAGAACCTTTACAATAATCTTTTGTTTATGAATCTAAAGATGCTGTAACAAAGTTACAGGGACAATCCAACTGCAAGGTTAGTTTTGTACTGCAAATTCTCAAAGATTCAATTTTGTGCAGGGTTCATAAACTGAACTTTATAACTCCCTCCAATCCACTACCTGGCCCAGTAAAGTCAATAGACACTTCTCTGAATGACTGTATCAGCTGGAAGCAGCAGAGGGGAGAAAGACCATGAATTTCTTCTGAAATCACAGACGACATGAAACCCTACTGCAAAAGAGCTGTGGAAAAGGCACTCTCATCAAGGTGGTCTGACTGCAACAATAAAGCATTGATGCCAAACTACAGGGCTTCTGTAGAATTGTATCAGGAGCACTATCCCATCAGGATGCACCAAACACAAAGAAGGAACACAGGACATTTGAGGAAATTAGGTGCTTAGGCTATTAACAAGGATTAAGAATTTTCTTGTATAGTTTTCCCAAAGAAAGACAGGGGAAGGATACAATTATTCTTTGTAATATTTTAGAAGACTAAACCTGCAAGAAGAGGAATGATTTGAGTGAAAAGAACATCATGTCTGAGGGAATCACAATTCAAAAATAAATTTAAGCTCAAAACTGGACAGAGACATTTGACCAGCAGAGGTCAGAGTTCGTAAAAGGCTCCCCAGAAGGTAGCAGGTAGGTAGCTAACAAACTTTGTGATTTGAAGCCAGAACTTGGAAAGTTTATGAAAATTACTTTATTACCTGGAGGGATGGACTCAGAATCAAGCTTTTCCACTAGCTTTCCCCAAGTATCACCAGAAAGATTCTGAACAGTCTGAAAATACTGATGGTGCAGCACCAAGAAACAGCTTAACCAGGGTTTGTGAGCTAAGTATATGAAATCCAAGAAGAGCAAGAGTACTTTACCTGGTTAAGTTTCCTTTAGGAAGAAAGTATCAGCCACCAACAGATCTATTTTTTTTTCTTTGTTCTCAACTCCAGTAATAGTTTTCTGACATTGGTGAGATGGTATGATTACTCCAGTGTGATTTTATCATACTGATCAATCTTTAGCCTTTCAATGATACAGCTAAGGAGCCTTTAAAGAGCCTAAATGCCCCATACCACTGCAGTGGGAAAACTGTGAGCCAAACATTCACAGCTGTCAAACAGCTAAGTGACTTTTGGCTATTTGGCTTCAGGAGTTCATTTTTCTGTGGCTGTTCCTCCAACTAAGAGGCAGAGATCCCCTCCTAAATGTCACCTACAGACTTAGCACAGTTTAAGCAGTTGATCCACACAGGAATATCTACTAAAAATAACATCTGAGACACTCATTTTGAAACAATTTGCAGTAATTACCTGAGGCTCTAGAGCAATTTTTCAAACTCTTTCAATTTGTGTTTGGGTAGTATACAATAAATAAATTAAAAACAAGAAGTGTGCCAGGTCAAGAATTTCTCCAGCTTATCTTCCAATTTACAATTACTAGCCTGCAAACAGAACAATGTTTTCAGCTGACTGGGCTCTTACACATTAATGTATCTCTTTTGCTTCTTTTGGAATTGGTCAGACGTGACCATAAGTAATTTAGTAACTGTTACACTACACTTGACAGTACTTTTAAGCTTCAGTAAAGCCTTCTGATAACCCTCTGAAATTATACTGTCATCTCATCATAAGAAAGAATTCCACCAGCTATTTAAGACAAAGATAAATTAAGACTCCCTATTGCAATTAAGCTTGCAGCAAGGAATTTGCTTGTGCTTCAAGTATCTGTCTCCTCATTGCAAAGCATTAAAATTCATCCTGTGGACTGATATCAAAATGGATTTTTCAGTGACAGGGTATTCTTTGAGCTACACTCCTGAAACTGTCTCTAAAAGTCTAAAGTATCCTGAGTTTTAAACTAAAACATACATGCAATTTGTGCTTTACGATGGACTCCACACTGACACTGAAAGACTCTAAATCTCTAGCAACCCCTGCAGAATACTGCTGGTTTTAATTTTTCACAGAGCTAAACATTCATAAAAGTCAAATACTGCAGGAGGGAATAAATACAGTTCAGACTGTGAAGGGACTATAAACCTGTAATTTTTCTGATCATATTCTAGCTGCCAAAATAGAAAATTATTTTCTCTATCCTTTATAACAGCTCCAACACAAGATTATGAGAGAAGTTTTTAGGGCTTGTAGGTCAACCTAGTTCTTGACAAGAGGCAAAGTATACATATGGGCCAACTCCTTAATGGTGCAGTTTAAGGCACTATTTAATCTAAGGCAGTGCTGGCCTAAAACTCTGCATGAAGCCCATTGGGCCACCTTGTTCTCCCTGCTGAAACAGGCTACTGCACTAGCTAAATCACATCCTGCTAATTACCTGCTTTTGAGTGGAAGAAAAGAGAAGTTGCATTAATGCAATTACTACAGCTTGCATCTGAGCTTTATTGCTGTTTTGGCCATTCTGTTAAGGTGTTTTTTTTTTCTTTCAAACTCAAGTGTTTGTGAGGCTTTCTAGACTCCAATCAATTACAGCAGCAGAGCTGTTAATATAAAAGGCAACCTGGATTTCTTTCCAGGAAGGCATCCTTGCTGAAATGTTACTTCTAACCAGTGCAAGCTGCACTGGTTGTGCACTGCAAGTGTTTCTCCTCCTGTGTCCAGCATTGCTGCCAGCTGTAAGACGCAGAATGCTCACAAACACAGTCTGAAAAGAATGGAAGTAGCTGAACTGGATCTGATCTGCCTGTATCTTGTCCCTTAAAGCCAAAAGAGGTTATCCTACTTCTTCCAAAGAGGGGAAGGCTGGCAGGAAAATTTTATTTTCCTTTCCAATGGCAATAGCCTGACTTGGCTGGAGTGATTCTGGCTCTTATTTGACTCTAAGGTGGAATCTGAGTAAAGAACAGAATGGACTAGGCAAGCTGCCCTTTTCCTGGTGAACCAAAATGACTCTTGCTAACATTTAAAACCAAACAATTCTCAATGAGTCACCAGAGAACTGTGCAAGGGGAAAAAACCTGAAAGCAAGAGAGTCAAGGTGTGGCTCCTTCCCCAAGCTGAAATGAATGCACTGAATGAATGCTTTAGGTTGGAGTTTGCACTGAGTAAATACAGAGAATATGAACAAACTGCATGCCAGCACACTCCAGCAGCTAATCATATCTAGTATCACCTTGGAGTGATTTCTCCCAGTTAGTTCAAGTATTTGCTCTTGGTGAAATAATTCACATGGTTTCCTATCTCAAATGAGTTTGATTTTTATATTAACTACCCTTGACATCTGACCTCTAAAATATTTTATGTAATCAACACCTCTGAGTAATTTAAAAGCATAACTATCTTCAACAATTCATCATGTTACCTAAACAAACATTATTTAAAATACCTCAGGCAATATCGACTATGTAGTATTTCAGTTCAGAATGTTCTGAAGTGCTGAGAAAGGGATTAGCTCAGATGAAAATACTGTGTTTTCAGTTATACTTGACATGAGCAATTACTGCAACACTAACTGCAGAGTCAATTTGCACCAGGCTCAATATATTGCCCCTCATTTTAAGTTCTGCTGGAATAATATTGAAATATTGGGACTTATCATCTTTCAGACTAAGTTTGAAATTTCTGAACTATGGGAAATGCAGGAGCATTTTGTGTCAACTTACTTCCTGGAAAGACAGAAGTCTCCACCTTTAGACTCCTAACAGAAAATGTAACTAATACCTCAGACAGTCTTCAAGCTCAAAAGCAGCTCCAAGTACTTGTAGAAAAATAAAATGTTACTTCTCTAGTCACATTTCATAGTAAATTAGGTGCACCAAAACAAAATTTGGAATTGAAAAACCATCTAATAAGGTCTGCAGCTGGAAATCATTTGCGTGCTGATTTTTATTGTGGGACTTCAGCCAGTTTAGCAAAGGAATCACAAGTGGCTTTTACACAAGCTCAACTATCAATATATAGAGCATGCAAGTTTGGTTTTGTCTCTTATTAACATAAACACTGAGTAATTTTCATGACTTATGCACTTCTAAAAAAAGTTCACTGGTTTCTCAACAAGGGACCTCTTCAGTCATCGGGTTTAAAAATTTAATCACAGTGCTGTATGCTGGCAGCTTCTGCAATAATCCTGATTTAGTTTGTTGATGAAAAATTTACATCACATAACTGGCAGCATTTGAGTTTTAGAAGGCAAAAATTATGAAAAAACAGACTGTCAATCAAAAAACCCTTATTACACAAGGATCTGACATCACACCAATGCCTAATAAAGCTTTGCAGTGACAGTTCATTTGATTAAAAATAAAGCTTTAAACTCATAAATTATTTAGCATTTAATCTGTTGATACCAGAACATTCAGCACACCCATCTAATGCCCATATAGTGTTAGTGCAGCTATGCCAAATAGGATCTGTGCCAACCAGATTGCTGGACACTACATTATTCACATTTTCAAAAGTTAGCACCCAGTTTAGTCAGGAAGAATTTCATGAATAAAAATGAGATGTATCTGAAAAACTGAAATAATAACTCATCTCTAAAGAATGTACCAGTAAAGAGTAGGTACATTTACCATCTAGGTGTGCCAAAATTCCACACAGAGAAGGAATAATTTATTGTAACAACAGACTTAGATCTGAGCTTTGAGCATCGTCCGTTACAGAAATTTCTCTCCTGTGCTGCCTCTAGAAATGTGAAATATTAGCCCAGGCTGTACTCCTGTGACATTTTCCAGCAAGGCAGTTCAAATGCCACATCAAAGTGTTCTGTGGGAAACACAGGTGTCACACACTCTCGTATTTGCCATTCGTGGTCAGCAGCAGCATTTGGAATCCACTGCAGAATCAAAACTTTAGAACATGGCTAGTTTGTTACCTGATCATTTTCCTCAGGATAGAATGAAGAGCCTTAATTTCTTCTGAGTGGCTAAAACTAGGCAGATGGCCTCCAAGGGCTTCACAGAACCTTTCTGCCTCTTCCCACGTCCTGGTTCGCAGCACTCTTTCACTATGGAAGAACTTCACAACAGCCAAAATGTCAGAGCAGAAAATGACATGAGGCAGTATTTTTAAAACACTCCTATTCTACCAAAATATGGCCACCTGAGATTTAATAACTGATATTTCCATAGGGAAAAAACTTGACTTTTTAACATTTTTTTTCTTTCAGTTTGCTTGACAACAGCCAGACTCTGAAGTTTAGCTGACAAAATTTGTTTCAAATGCAACATATTCCACATGACAGACTTTCTCTGCTTTTCTATACCAGAAACATTTTAGAAACCACCAGCCAGCTCATTCCATAGCTGCAAGTCAAGTTATAAGTCTTAAGGAATGCTGCTCTTTCAAAATTTATGGTGAACTACAAAGCCTAATATTCACTTAAACTGGGCTCACTTAAGTGCTGCGCATGAAGAAAGTTCTTTGGCACACCCTTGGAAACCTGTATGCATTTGAGGTTCAAGTTTGGCTCGTACACCTCAGCTAACACATCCACATGATCCCCTTGGTTTCAGTCCAAGACAATTCCCATCAGCTGGATCTCTCTGCACAGGCATGCTGCATTTGGTCAACAGCAGTTGTGGAGAATCTGCCAGGGCCAGCTGTCATGTCCATCAGCTATAGCACAGCTATGCTGCACAGCAGCCCAGACCTATCCCTTCAGGATGCTTGCCCACACCCTTGTTAGTCAAGCTGGGTTTCCCCACTTTGCTATATGAGCTGTTTACAAGAAACATTTCATAGCAGACCGAGCCAAAATATAATTAATCTAATGAACAGCCCCAGTTTTAACTTGATTCGATTTTTTAATAGAAGGGAAAAACCTGAATTTCTAAATAAAATTTGGTTTAAGCCATTCCAGCTAAATAGCAGAGCTGCTTGCTTCCACTGGTCACTTCAAAACAGTAAAATATAACTGAGGCTGAATGTTTTTATATATCCATATTCAAACCAGAGAAAAATCCTACCTCTCCTATCTATACTCTTGGAGTACAGAAAGGAAAAGGGCAAGGGAAGGTTATGCAAAGTGCTGTCCTTCCCTAACCAGGTGTCTGTGCATGTCTGTGCAGCAGTACAGGCTCAGGGCTGTGGCCCCAGTCAGCTGCCCACAGAAGAAGCACAATGCACCTTCCATGAATGGCAGATGATGATGCAGGACAGTATCTACAGGCAGTCAATCTGAATCAACACCAATTCCCTCTCCTGGTGAGGAGCACTTGGAAAATGCCCTTGAGAGCAGCTATGCCCACAAAATGGCTGATCACTCACTTCCTCCAAGACAGTACTGAGCAATTAACATCAAACAGGAACGACATTTTACCTTGTAGCAGGCAAGGCCGGATCCATTATGCCACCCAGGGGGACAGGGATCAGTTGGCTTTGGGAGCACTTCTGGCTCCTTGGGCTTCCCAATATATTTTTTGCAGACAGAAAATGCTTTAGTGGTTTTACAATCCTTAGTTTCCCACTTTCCAAGAGAATTTCCACTGGACATGGCCACACATCCTCCTGAAAACTCTAAAATTAAAGCCACCAAAACCACATTTAAAACCACTGGCTAGTTTCAAAAAAACCCCTGACATAATTGTGAATTACTACTTTATTGCACGCTCGGAGTCCTGTAACATGGTACTCCAGTGCTTGCTCAGTGTAAAAGGACAGTATTTTTATGTGGCTTTAGTTTTCAAATTTACCTGGTTGCATGGAATTCCAGTTGGTGTATGCCACAGCTTCAGGTGTTTCCCCATTCACTGTACCCCAGGAATATATTCCTGACTGGCTGATATCCTGCAAACCGGTCCAGAAGTACTTTTCTTCAACTTTGGTGTGCTTTCTAATTAGACTGTTAATAAATTCTTGTTCAAATCTGAAAATTCACAGATTAATTGGAGTCAATATTTGAAAGATAACAAACTACTGAGATACTTTAAAAACGAGGGATATTACATGAGTTCAAGCAGTCATCCAGGCAGTCCCATATTCAACTTACGGTCAGCAGGCTGGGAGTTCTCATACTTGCAGGAAGGTTTCACATGTAGGTTTACCATTGTTACACATTTCTAGTTCTTGGCAAAAGCAATTCTCTCTCTACTTTTTCTTTATAAACCATTAGTTATCATAAAACAGTTTTAATCTCTGATTTTATCTCCAGGATTGTGATGTTAAATTTGCTCATAAATTACAAATGTGCTTTACCTGTTCATCACTGTAAGATTGCATTGGGCTCCAAATGAAACTTCCATTTTATCAATCCTGTAACAGTGGTTTCCATGTCTCTCCCATCCCTGGTTAGAGAACAAAAACCACATTATGCAAAACAACCTAATTTAGGCATTACCTACAGGAGAAAATAAATCATTGCCAACAGTGGCTGGTGCCCACAAGCTGGCACAGCATATACAAGAAAGAAATGCACTGTGTCACACACAAGGTCCACTATCATCAACTCTCAGATTCACAGTTGTAAAAAATAATGCAGCCACAGGAATAAAATACACCACTGTTTTAGCTTGCCTGGGCAGAGTCTTCTGACCACTATTGCATTTACAGAGAAACACAAGGGCAACAGCCCAGTCCTATTCAAAACAATAGGAGTTTTCATGCTGTTCCACCAACGCCAGGATTCAAACACAAGCATATTAGGAAGGCATACACCAGTGTTTCTTTACTTCTGAGAAAAATACTTGATACTGAAAATGTGGGAACTTACAAAATTTCTCTATTATTCAAACATTTCTCCCCAAATTTACACTGAAATTTCAAGAAACATTAATGTGTTAACTCTTTTCTAGCCTAGCAATGCCACTGGTGTCTGAACAGCACACATAGCTGTAACTCTACATGCTGGAAGTTTCTGAAAAGACAGAGTAAAAAGGCCACGTAGGAAGAAGGATAAGGGGTAAACATCTTTCCTGTTGCAAGCAATATGCCACACAAAACCGAACCAAGTAACTCTGAAGTAGCTAGCAATACCATCCCAGGCTAGCTCAAAAGACAAAAGCTTTATTTAAGCCATAAGATGTCGTACTGTAAAAAAACTGAACAAAAAACCAAAAAAGCCCCCACCTTCATTCATGTCAAAGAACAAAAATGAGAGCCAGTGAAGTGCAAGAAATGTAATCTGCATATTACATTGCAAAGTGCTTATTCTAAATTTTAAAACATAGCTTGAACAAAACCAACAGAACAAATGGTGTTATCAATAACATTTCTAAAAAAATCGATTTCTTTTAAATAAATAAACACAACCTCTCCTGGGTCCAAACTCGTAATACTCTCATCAATAAACAGATGGATAATACATCCAGAGCCTGCTTAGAAGATTGTGAAATTTGGTTTATGCTACATAAATCTCCTTTTTCAGATAAAATGTTCCACAGACTTTACTGAACAGATGAGAAAGAAATGGAAGTAGAGGAAGTAAGTCATTTCAAGCAGGTTTCAGAGCTAAATGACTATAAAAGAAATAGAGGCTTCCTATTACCTCTTCCAATGAACAACTTTTATCTGATTTTGTTTCATTCAAAATCTCTCCTTTTTTCTTGCAAACATACTTCAATTTTTCTTCACAGGATTTGACCCTCCACTGTCCCAGCTGTAGGAATGAAAGGAAAAAGAAATATTTTAAATTCTAACAATCTTTGCAATTCTGTGTTTGCAGGGGCTGTTTCCATTGCGAGAAAGCCAAAATGCCTCCAGTAGAGATATTGGGTGGGATGCCCTAGATTATATGCACAGGTACCTGTTTGGAAGGGAGAGAGAAAGCTGACACACATGGAGATGGGAGGATTCTGGATCACATCCAGAAAGGAAAGAAAAGGTCAGGGTGGTGCCAATTCTCTTAGATCAGGAAGGGAATGGGTGCAGGAGGTGTGCTCAGCCTAATGTGGCAGTGGCTCAGAGACAGCCCAGAGCTGAGCTGAGCACAAACTCCAGTGCCAGGCTGCTGACACAGCAGACAAATGCGTGCTCCACTTTTCTAATGAATCTGCAGGATGGGATACAGCCTGCTTCCCACTCTTAGTGACCTCCTTCCTTCACCAACACCCTTTTTAGAACATTCCATCCTCAGACTGGGTGACTCAAACTGGCCTGGGAGATGACTGAACCCAGATATCCCTTCCTTTCAACCTTTCTGCCAGAGACATGCAAGAATACAGTAACCCAAAATACAATCTGGCCAACAATGTGTTAGTCTCAGAGCTAGGAGTCATCTCTTCCATTCTTTGCAGTACACATCTACAAAGTTCCAGCTAAATAATTTCAAGAAATTTGCTTGTAGAAAAATGTATTTTGTAGATTATTCCAGAAATAAGATCAGCTATCTGCTTTACCACCCTCCAGGTTGCCTCTACTATGGTGAAAAAATACCAAGCAAAAACCAAACTCATCACTGTATTCCTACCTTGCCTGAATATGACACGCAGTTAGGAGTGCTGTTAAAGGGAACTCTTGGTTCATTCTGATCCCAGTAGGTAAAAACCACAGGCGAGTGATCTGACCACTTGAACAAGGTTGGCACATCATCATTTTTGAGACCCATCCACATTTCCTCTTCAGCATCTGTAATTTAAAATTAGGACAGCATTTTGTTTCAATATAATATTCAAACTAACAGGAAAGCAATGTGTTATTAGCAAAATTAATTTTTTTATCACACTGTGCAGCAGTATAGTGATATTACTTTTCTTACAGGGAGAAAAGACCATATGTTTGTTATCTTGTTTCTTATCTTAAACTCACATGACCATGAGTAAGCTTAACAGAGAAGGAACCAACAAGAAAAAAACCCAACCACAAACAAACAGAAATAACGAACACACAAAGAAGCAAAAAAGCAAAAAAAACCCTCAACCAAATTTAGAGTGTATGCAAAGGCATAACATCAAACACTATCGGTACTATTTATTAGTTCAGTGACTCAGCAGTCAAAATATTGACCCAACTATCTACTATTCTCTTTGAATGAGCAAATTAAGCATAAAGCATTACAAAACTAGAAGCAGGTTAGCCCAGTAAAGAAATAAATTAATGGACTGAACCAGAACAAGTCCTAACACAGGGGGCTTGGATCTGCACAGCAACATTCAACACTAGCCTCAGTACAAGCTCAGCTTTAACACCCACACTTAAAAGCTAGAGATTATGACAACCGTATGCTAGGACACGGAAAACAGTCTGTAATTTATGGTGTGCAGCACTTGGTGCTTGACCTTTACAACCACCCCAACTCACCATTATGAAGCTTTGTAACAACCAGTTCAACATCTGCTAATGAGTGAACGCTGATGAGGTTACTCTTATTTGCTTTGCACAACTCATCTGCTGTACTCCAAGGCGCCTGGTTGTTTATCAGCATGTAGCAAAAGCCATCGTGGGGGAGCCAGCCCGGATCACAGAGAGTATCCACGTGTCTCCAAAACTCTAACAATGAAGAGAAATGGACTTAGAGGCTTTTGTTTTACATTACCTAGTGGAAGGGGCTGGCTTTAAAGTCAGCAGCACCTTGAAAATAGCCAGAAGGCAGCAATCAGAAGTGTTCACATCCCTTCAGGGCTCATGAAAGAAAGGGTCACACCTTAGCCAAACAAATAGACTTCAATGCAGCATTAGGAGAACTCATAATATTTTGGGGCCTTGAAGCAGACTGAAGGAGAAAGAGGTTAGTGGGAGTGGAAGCAAAAGGCAGGAGTGCCTTACATTAAGCTGGTCTTAGTGTAAGTGAAAGGTCCAAAATTAATTGTAAGCAAGATTTCAAGAGCAACTGAAGACAAATCAAGCTGATTAATTGCAGGAAAGAAACATACAACTCAACAAATGCCTAGTTTTAAATATTTTTTTCTTCTCAAGATATTCAAGAATTCTAACTAGTTTTAAAGGATGCTGAAAAGGTATATACTAATAGCCTCTCTGGTACAAAACACACTATAAAATATTCCAACCACAGGAATTTTGGTTTTTAACAAATAAAACACTATATAAACACTGGTAATAACTCTACATACCCCACTGAGGAGCCAGAGAACAGACAAGAATTGTTAACTGACAACTAGCTTTCAGAGTATCACTGCAAAACTTGAACCAGTACAGTTAAATTTAAACTGATTACTATCTCTTCTCCAAATGCACACACCTCTCCAGGGGAAGCTAGAGAGAACATGCCTTAGCCAGAGACACCCCACACCCCTTCTCCTCTAGACCTCCCTGTCATTCAAGGACAATTACCTTTTAGTAAAAGTTTTTGCAGGGGAGCCCTGGGAACTGGGTAAGGCCAAAGCATGCATAGAAGAGGTCATGGCCATGGGAAGGGTTGGACATTCAGGTGTAGATAAATGGCCAAAAGCATGGAAGCAGTTACATGCCACTGCAAACACTGAAGGCCTCTGTGTGTGTGTAGGTCGAGATAAAGGAATTATTATGTTGTAAGAGCTGTTATGGGTCCAGTAAAGACTACACACTGAGCAAACCACCAACTCTTGCACTCTGATTTTCAGTGCTTGGCCTGGTTTCAGAGGACAGTAAGGTTACCTGACTACTTCTATTTGAATTCAACAGTTTGATCCAAGACCCAGGTAAGTCCCACTTTATGTCAATACACACCAAGAGTGAGAGAAACAGGCTTAAAGCAAAGGTTTAAAGGAAAGGCTTAAACAAGCTTAAAGGAAAGGTTTGAGATGCAACTGCCAGTTCCAGACTTCCAGTAATACATAAAAGAAGGCACAAGCCATGGAGGAAAATGTGATGAAAAGGGCAGGACTGCTGCAAAATGCTTTATGTGTGAATGAAAAAGCTGCAAAAAATGAAAACTGTTTGTGATACATCATCTTGACACTGAAGAAACAGAGTTTGCTTCTGCTCTGCTAAAAAACCAAAGCTGTTGTGAAAATGTTTTGGCAGAGATGCCTGAAAAGGCTTGGGAGGGAAAAGAATGACTCCATAAGTGAACATTATGCTTGCATTAACATACAAAACTCAAAAATGCAAACTGTCCTACCTGGAACACTTGAAACTTCATTGAGTGACTTCTTGCAAGCATATGGAAGCTGAGCCCCACAGTGGTAACTCTGCCACTGCCCTGAAGCAGCATTCATCACCACACAGCTCATCCCATCCAGTGGGGATGAACTCTGCACATCTATAGACAGGAACAAATAAAAACATATCACACAGCACAAGTTATCACACAGTAAGGCAGTGACTGCTTCTTTTCACTACTGGTGTTCAATACAGGAATAAGACTCTGGATAGTATGGCACCTTCTATTTGAAGAACGTAATTTGCATCAACTGAGGGCAGCTGTCCTAGCACAGGTCCCACAGAATGTTTTTTCTGAGAGAGAAAGTTTCAGAATCAAGGAATCTTGACTTCTTTTCCAATGTTTAATCATAGAACCAGGAGGAATGTTCTATTTACAATACAAGAAACCCTTGGCTGAGCACTTTCCCAGACTAGAAATATCTCAGGGGAGAGCCATTTTCGCAGCCCTCAGTTTCCTTTGGCAGTCCCATTCCACCCCCACTCCAAACACAGTCCTGCACTTGCTCTCAATGCTAACCATAACCTTAACCATAACAGAAACCTTAGACAAGGCTCCAGATTTGAAACAGCACAGAGAATAATTCTTTTTTGCAGTCTTCAGCTTTCCTTGGAGCCCCTTTCCAATGGAACTTTTTGACTTTCTTTTCCTTTGAGCCTCAGTGCAAACCCAAGCTGTGGCCTACACAGAGCACCTCAGCTCCCCCTGTACTGGGTTAGTTCAGGCTCACAGAAAAAAGGCTCAGGGTAAACCTCAGTTCTTCATGAAAGAGAACAAGGGACAGGGTCTTTTCAGAGGGGTAAAGGGAAAGGAAACAGTAATGGGCTCAACTTGCAGGTATCAAAATTCCTATAAGGCACCTGTAAATACTTTCACAAGAGGGGTAGACATGGATATGTCTGCCATGACTGCAGACTAAATTATGCCACTGTATCTCAGGATGGTCTGGCCTCTAGCACTGCATTACAGTCCTACAGAGTGGTCACAGCTCCAGAAGAAGGTGCAGTCAATAGTACAAGCAGTAAAGTTCTTAACCTTTCCAAAAGACAGAGTTCATTTGGAAAATCTCACAAAAATTTCTTAGCAAAGTTATCAAAGAAGCAACAGAAACCACTTCTCAACTTTTCACAGAATTCCAGTTGCTGCACTCTTCTAGAAACTAAAGGATAAAAGAGAATTCCACTTAAAAAAGCTCAAATTCAGCTTGAATGGCAGAACAACATTAGCTTCAATATTCCTGATGACTGTGACTCTGGGATTCTCATATACACACAGATTCATAAAATATTTGTGAGAACATTACAAATTCATCCTGGAAATTCCACATACTCTCACTGATCTTACCAGCATCTTTGGAGTAATTAAAAAAGGTTTTTCAAGGGTTTTAGACTTCTTTCATCTTCACCTTGAAAAAAATTTAGGCAACCTTGAAGTTTAAAAACCCAAGTTAAGCTTCTAATTAACATCAGTCCTTGCATGAACACAAACAATCAGAATATCTGAGGGAAATCAGTGTCATTCTGTCAGTGGGAGGAGAAATTTAGCAGCTGGGAAAGCTGTGGATACTTTACTAAAATGGACTTCAAAAATACTATTTAAGTTACACCTTTTTAGAGATTTAATAACCTAATCAGCTGTAAATATAAAATGAGAAGGGAAAGATTTGCTGGCTAGGAGGAAAAGATGCTTCTGAAAGTGGAATGAGCTGGAAAAAAAAGTAATACTAGTTACTGTTGAGAACATTGTCAATACCACCAGAAATATCAGTACCTGGATGCCAGTTGAGAAAATTCAAAGGCTTGTGATCTGACCACTGCCAACCACCAGAAACATCCAGCTGATTTAAGCCAATCCAGAAGATCTCAGCAATGTCATCCTTGCCTAGAAATATTTTTTTTAAAGAAAAACAATTAGTATAAAATGCTCATCTTTCATTGGTCTCCTTTAAACTGAAAATGCATTCTGAAATGGCATTTATTTCAGGAAAGAAAGATTGCGACTATAATTGGACATGAAAGCTTTCTTGAACTGAGGAAGGATTAATCCACACAAGCCTTCCCCTCCCAGAGTCTTCAGGTGTTTCTCCTTTGGTTTTAGGCACTTGGATAATGTCTCCAGATCAAAACTGAACATCAGGGAAGACAATTTCATAGCAAGAGAGTAACATGTTGCTAAAAACACCAACTGCTACTCTGGCCTGTATTTAGGATTTTGGGAATACTCCTCATTAACAATATGAACAACATCTAACTGCTACAATGAAATCATACAGACAAATTCAAATAACTCCCTAAAATGAGATTAGTACCTTAGTTTTGCTGCACAAATGAAAGCCAAAATATTTAAAGTACAATCAACTTTTGACCCAGAGATTTAGGACAGAAATTAAAGCGCTGCCTCCACTTTATAAAGATTTCCCAGTATTCATAAGTGAATAATTACACCTACCTTGTATGTAACTTAATTCAGATGCATTTTGGATGCTAAGTAAATCTCCTCCTTGCCTTTGACATGAAATATAAGCTTCCTTCCAAGAAAGAGCAGACTGTGTATTAAACTGGTAGCAATTTTCAGACCCTGGATCATGTTCCCAGCTATCATGACAACCATCCTCTGTTTAAAAGAAGCAGAAGATACTTGTAACTAAAACTACACAGAAATATTATGAAAGTTTCAAAAAAAAAAGTTTTGAATATAATATGTAGGGTCTATTGGTTTTTATATTGGTCATCACTAATACTTGCAGTTTAAGCCAATGCTGCAACAGAAAAGCTTTTACACAGCTTAACAGCCACACAAAGGTGGAGCTGTACATCAGAGAAGTGACAAAATGCTTTTAGGATGTCTATTTAGAAACCCAACATGCCTGGCTGTAAGCAGATTCCCCATTTTCCATCTCGAGAATAATCTTCAGAAGTGGCGCACCATTTCCCACCCGTGTGAGTTTCATCCTGGATGCAGTCATGATGCCACACCTTGTTATACAGAAAGGGGAACTCACAGGGTTTGCCATAAGAGTTGCCATCTTTAGTATAAACCTCTGCAGAAGGAAAAAAAAAAAGTAAATACATTCCCCTTGCTAGACATGGAAAGTACAGCAAATCAGTGTTACTGCTTGTACAGACACACTTAACCTAAATGCATGCAAATCACACTTGTGGTCTTAAAATACCATATATTCTTGTTACAGATAATATACAACAACGCCAGAACTGAAAAACAAAATACATTGAGAAATATTTTTCTGGACATTTTCTTCTGAGAAACAGCAGAAACTTGTCTCCCCCATCCTGGTAAGTTACAGATAATTCATTGGCCTGTTGAAATCCAGGTGCTTTGCAGAGTCCTCCAGAACAAGGACTTTTAACAATCAACATGTACAGGAGAGGGAAAAGGTAAAGCACATTCCACTTCTTCCAGCAAGCATGAGATTTCAGACAAGACTGGCTTCCATGGCAAGTGCACACACTACCATACCAAAGCTCACAGCCCAGCAGGCTGTGAGCTGTCAGCATGCTCTGAATTTGACTGTGTAGCCTACCAGCAAAGAAAACATCCTCAAATCCTGCTAACAGGAAAATTCCCATCATGGTGAGGAGGACAGTGTCAGTTCTGATAGAAGGTGGTTGGTATTTCATAATTAAATAGGCTTCCACTGAAACATGGGGCAGGGGGGATTTAAACCTGCTAAGAAAGCTACCCAGTAAGAAAATTTCTGCAGTTGTGCTGTTATTTTTTTTTAAAACCTTTGAAGTTTCTCTCTACAGCACAACATTCTATTGCTTTACTGATCAATCTTTTCACATAACTTATTTTAAAAACTTCTTGGCTCACACATACTCAAAAAGCCCTTAACAAACAAGAAAAAAATCTTCAAAGTGCAAACTTACTTACCATGGTAGGGATACCGACATATATCACTGGAGGAATTGTTGCTTTTCCACTGGTCTGTTGCATTTATGCTTGCAGTCACATAGTTATTCTTGATAGTTACTTTGTACTGAGATGCACCAACGATGGAAGAATCAGCACATCGCCACCACAGCATCAATTCTGAGTTGCAATCAACCAATTTCAGGCGAGACACTGATTTGGTGAATATGTCAAGTCCCAGGCACTGCTTGGACCCCAAGTGAAAGAGGCGATTCTGGGATACCCATTTCCATAAAGCTTCACTCGTGTCCCTGCAGTCATCTATGACTATCAGTGAGTTTTTAACTTGTATGCACTTGTTCTGTTTGTCATGGCGAATGGTAAAAGCATCATTGCCTGCATTAGAACAAACATATGGCTATGATTCAGCATCTTTTTCACAGGGAGCTCATTTTTAAAAGGGTAATCACATTCTGAGAAATGCTTTCAGAGAAGTACCACAACTGCTGTTCGTATGTAAAACCCCCTCTTTTGTAGAAGCCACAGTGAATTTTCCTGCTCTTTAGTGAGTCTTAACTTCTTTGGAAAAAGACCTCTTTCCAAGTCTTTATAAAATGAGGAGAGACAAATGAGACTTCTAAGTCCAATTCTAGTAATAAGAATTCTTCCTCTATATTTAACATATATCGATTGGATCGGCCCCTGATCAATTTGCAAGCTTACTGGGTAAAAATCTTGTCTTCATGCCTATCTGCAAACACAGTAACAGATACAACAGACACCATAAAATATAATTAATAATAATACTAACTTACTAAGCACTTTTTTCTAAATTGTGTATCCTATATGATACACAGCATGAGGGGTTTAGATTTGAACCAGTTTGTGGGTGCAGCTGCAGTACTACTAAGCTAACTAGCACTGCTTTGAGAAGAAAGTTTTAGGATGAGTATCCCACCAAGGACAGCACACAACAGATTAGGAGAATAATTTTTAGAATTATATAGGGACCCTAGTAGGGACCCTATTAGGGACCCTAGTTTCATTTTCAGTTGTGATGAGTTTCATTTTCTGTTCTGGCATCGTTTGTGATTAAAGAGAAAAATTAAAGTTGATAAAGCACAGTATACCATTTAAAAAGTGTATGAATCACCCTACCAAGAAAAGCTAACACCTCTGTCAGTATAAGAACACTTCCTACAAGCAGCAGTAGGTTTAAGCAGACCATGAAAAAATACCTTAAAACTATTTCTATGCCACAATAAAGATCGCTCCACAGTCTAGAACTTTCACTAATCAGGCTGAAATGGACCATGGCTGTACCAGACCCACAAGGCTATTATTCTGCTGCTTAAATAAGGAATCTGCTGAGTTGTATTTTGTATTTAATAGTAATGCACTGTCAATCACATTCCTACTGCATTTTTCTGTTATGACTTACTAATAGATTTGGCTGAACAGGAAGGAAAATATTCAGTGATGTTAATGCAGTGAATTTTACCACTACTTCCCAGTATACCCATGAATTTTCCACTGTGTAAGTGCCAAGCAGTATTTAAATAGTACCTAGCTGATCACACTGTAAAGAAGAATCTGTAAGTCACCCACCTACTATGGTGAATTTTTTAAAGGAGCACACCAACTTCAACCAACTGTCCCTTTCATCCAACTAACTAAGACATTTTAACAACTAAACCTGCTTTCATGGTATCCTTTAACCCTGTGCTTTATCTGCTTTGCTTTTTACTCTTTCCTCATTACTTTCTTCCTTTTTTTATTTCTTGTAATAACTTTTTAGCCTCTTCTCACATCTTCTTTCACTTCTTTCTCCACAACCCTCATGATGGTGCCAAGTGGAAAATCACTTTTTAAAATTTCCCTGGAAAAACTGCTGATACTGCCTCACCAAATCTCTCTGGCAGCAATTTATTAATAATTACTCCAGTTCAATGCTCTGGCCATGAAGTTTTAGTGAC
Organism: Haemorhous mexicanus; assembly: GCF_027477595.1. NCBI lineage: Eukaryota > Metazoa > Chordata > Aves > Passeriformes > Fringillidae > Haemorhous > Haemorhous mexicanus. The sequence continues at coordinate 16,214,673 of NC_082348.1, forward strand.
ATCTTCAGCTACCAACCTGAGCCTGTTACTATCACAGGATATAAAAAAATAAGTGAGGTGCAACTTAGCGAAGAGCTCAGCTTGTTTCCCAGAAGCTCTGACTAGGCTAGCGGCTGTGGCTTACAAGAATTTGCTCAACGTGAAACTTTTCCACCTGCTTCCTGTCGGGTAAGGCGAGCCTCCTTCTCTGTCTCACTGCGCACACAGCGGCGGATAACAGCGACGGAGGAGCGCGCTGCCGGGAGCTGCCCGGGCACGGGCACCCGCTGTCCCCGAGCTGTCAGGCCAAAGGCCGCGGCCCGGCCCCGGCTCCGCGGGCACCGGGAACGTGGCAGCCGCGGCCGGAGGCGGCTTTCGCGACGCCCCAGGCCAAGCGCACGGTCCGAGAGGGAGGTCTGGGACTTTTCCCTGCCTTCTTCGCTTCTCCTTCTAAGTTTCCCAGGTTGTTTCCACGCAGTCGGACTTTGCCACCGAGCGCAGCGCCTGAAGGAGCCGCCGTGGCGGAAGGCCCGTCACGCCGCCCCCTGACCAGCCCAGGCGCCCGTCGGGGCGCTCAGGGGCGCTCAAGGACCCTCCGCGTCCGCAGCGCACCCGCCTCCCGCTTGGCCCGGGGGCGCCCGCCTTACCTGCGGGGTGGCGGCCGGCCGCGCAGCTCAGCAGGAGCCAGGCGAGGGCGAGGCCGCAGGCGCGCACGCAGCGCCCGGCGCCCGCCATCGTCCCCCGCGGCGCGCAGGCTGCGCGGGGCGGCCGCGCTGCCGGGCTCGCCGTGCCCCAGCGCCGCGCCCGCCGCGCCGCCCATTGGCCGCCCCCCGCGCGTCACTTGTTGCCAGGAGGAAAGCGGCCCCCGAGGTTGGGGCGAGGCGGGGCCGGCCCGGCCCGAGCGGGGCTGGGGAGCCGCGAGCGAAAACGTGAGAGGGAAGATGAAGGGAAAAGGCGGGGAGGAAGAGAAAAAAGAAGAAAAGTAAACGGGGAAAAAAAAAAAAAAAAGGAATTAACAACAACAACAAAAATAAAATTAAAAAAAGGGGAAAACCCGAGGAAAGACTGGAAAAGCAGATTGAATTTTCGCATGGTCAGAAAAGTTAAAACTAAAAAAAAAAAACCCAAAAAACTTAGAAGCTCAGCTGGGGAAAAAGGGGAACGCGTAACTGCTAAACTGCTAGAAGTGAAGAAAAGGCAAAAGGTGAAAAGAATAGTGAATAGAATAATCTAAAACTAACAAACACACGGAAGTAAAATATTTTAAATGGTACAAATAATGCACATCACGCTGCGATCCTCGATCCCTTCTGGCCGCGGGGCCAGCTGCCATGGGCGAGGCAGGGGCTGCGAAATTGCACTTGGCTGCCCCGACCTTGCCGGGGCCGGGCGAGGAGGGGAGGGCGCTGCGCAGTGCCAAGTAACTCTTGCTGAGAAAATTTTGAGGGTGGCAACAGAAACCAAAAGTAACTTGTGTTACACAATAACGTGTACACGGCGAGAACCAGCTGGCTTGAAGGAGGAAAATAGAAAAAGAGGGAAAACTGATAGAAATTATGTGGAATGAAATCGAGTTTATAGATACATGCTGCCTGATTCAATGCTTACCTGGACAGGCTGTATACCTCAACATCCAGCTGCTTAAAAAGACGTTTTGCAAAGTCACAAGAAAAAACTTATTTTTCTAGGAAAATCCATTTTGATTAGACTTGGAAGAGCCATTGTTCATGGAAAGAAATACTAAATTTACATAAAGATGGGAAATGCAATGTGCAGTCTGTTGTATATGCTTCCAGTGTGCCCATCATGTAGGAATGTGTACTCCTGGGGACAGAGGATTTGAAGGTACGCCAGGCTGGGGATTGAGTGGAAATGCAGTGAACAAAACCAGACACCCGCAAGCTAACAAATGTTCTCTCCTGCTGGAAACTGCACGTGGCTGCCAAGGCAGGAGCTATTTGAAAAATCAGAAGTCAGGTCCAGGAAGAGAGGAGTCTGTAGATGCAGCAAAATCGAATCTGTGTTACCAGAAATAATTCATTTTCAGGAAGAGCAAAGCTTTAAAGTCTCCACACAGAGAATGGGAAGCAAAAATTCCCCACTGGTGAGCCTGATGCAAAAGCAAGCTATTGAAACTAAAATTAAATATGTGGTGGGATGGCGTGGCTCTTTTTAAATAAAACAAGAAGCAGGTGTGAACCCTGTGTTCCCATCAATCTTTCCAAATGTGTGTTGTTATTAATGCACTGACTGTCCCAGTTTGGGAATGGTTAGTAAGAGTTTCATTTTGACACTAATAGAATGCAGTGCATATGTACTGAACACATACCAGCAATTCTGAAATTACCAGCATCCAACTTACCACAAATATATCAGCACATATGTGTATTAATAGGGGAGGGGTTCTCTAGGGTATCTTAACACATGTAACATATGCTTTCAGATACTTTTGATTTCAGCTCCTTTTTTGTTTATTGGTTTATAAAATATTATCTTTGATAGTATAGACTCAAACTCTGATCCTGGCTCAAAAAATAAAGAATGCCCAAGACTAGGAAAAAATGCAGTTTGCATTGGTGCCTCTTAGTTTCAGTTTTGGGTTCATGTACATGTCCTACACTTAAATTCTGATTTACATTAATTTAAGAGGAGATACAAAATGTACAGTCCTGGTGAGCCCACCAATCAACCAAAACTTTTGAAAGAACATGCAGGAAAAAATGAGATTTGGTGTATGTCATGTGATAACCTATGGAACTCTAATACAGTTTTCTCTTATTGAAAAAGTGGGTTGGTATTAAAGCTTATCAAAGTTGTAACAATGCCAAAGCCTACTTCTTATAGGATTTATCCTTTATAATTGAGGCTTCTGCATTTAATGTGAGCTGCACATTATCACTCAGCATAATCAGTGAGCAGTTTCTGTATTGCAAGTCACAAGCATTATATATCCCCAGGAATACCTATAGCTCACTTCAAAGCAGAGCTAATGGCTGAGCAAATTTCAACCATGCCTGTAGGGATAACCAAATACAGAATTTCAGATACAGGAGGGCCCAACCACAGAACTCCCAGTAATGCACAGCAGCCTTTTGCTTCCAAGAAGACTACTTTGCCTTTCCAAACAAAAAGCCTTTCAAGGTGCCAACATCATGACTAAGAGCCTTGTATTTCTAGCAGGAGTCTTTGTTGCTTATCAAAGGATAATTTTTTTGCCCTTATGCCCATATGTTTTTAACAATAGCAATGCCTGTAGAAAGTGTCAACACCTATCTATCCATAAATCTCCACCCCATCTCTGTTCTGCTCACCACATGAAAAAGACACTTTGCATGAGCAACCTTCCTCCTTTTGCGTTCAACACATTGCAATCCAGTTTTTCTGGCTAAGTTGAGGGCATCCATATGTGCCAGTGAGCACAAAGGGAATGGTGGAAAAGGACTTGCTGCCTACAGCATCTCAAGAGAATAGGAAGAGGATCTGGAGATGGTAACTTCTGCTTTTCTCTGCTTCCTCCATCAATGACTTTGAAACTGGGATATCTGAACAGGGATCACTAGTTATTTGCTGCCTTTTTAACCTTGCAGCATGGGTGCTTACAATACCTAAGTCCTTACAGGAGAAAATAAAAAAACCCAAAACAGACAAACAAACAAAAATCCAAGCAAAGCCAAAAACAAACTAAAAAAACAAACAAACAATAAAATAGTCAACCAAACCCAGCAGCCACATGAAGGCTTACAAGAGTTACAGGAGCAGCTATTTCCTGAGGGAAAGGACTCTCTCCAAGAAAGTGATGGTAGCCACAAAGCAGCCAGCACACAAAGATTTCAGTGCTACCTAGACTCTGCTGCTAAGCTTAGTATTAGATACACAAGTTTAGTTCGATGGAGTTGATCCCATGCATGGCTATGAAAAAAGTCACTAAAAAGCAACTGATTTGCATAAAGAGAGACTGTAACCAGAGAGGTCTTTAAGCAGTAACTTCAATTATGCTTTGCATTAATTCCATCTGGATGGTCTTTTCTTCATGGACACTTACTTTGTTTGCTGCCTTGTTTTTTTAAATGGATATTGAGAACTTAATTCTTTTTAAACATCAAAGAATGTTTTGCTTTTAGCAAAAAGGGAACACACAGGAAGATGGCTTTTCTCCCTTCTTGCTCTAAATTTCCTGTTTCCAGTTGCAGTGGCCTAACCTTTCAGCACATTATGAAACTGTCATATTGCACAGTAAACTTAAGATGAATCAAATGCTCTCTCAGCTGAGTTTATGTGTATTTCTTACATCTCTTCTACAATCTCTGTATGCATCTTTGGCATGATTTCCAAAGCTTTGAGGCTTTTATTGTGCTTGAAGGGTTTATTATTGCTAGGGACCCTTACATTTGATTCTAAGTGTCACCATTCATAATAAATACCTAGATGTTATTATAGCATTTTAGAGACTGTTCTGTTTCTTCCACTGCATGTGGTAGATAACTTTCAGAAATAATAAAAGGAATTACAGACCTTTTTTTCTAATACCAACCTCTTTTTTCACTCAAATGTGACAGTGGTAACTTCTGTAGTGCTGCCTTCAGCTCTGCCCCTGATGCATATTCAAATGTTCATATCCAGGCCCACTGAAATACTAGAAACAGGTTTGGGAAGTAAGACAAAGAAAGGAGTGTGGACACATCCACATTGCATGTTTGTTGACAGCAAGAATGTCTTTCTCCTGGTATTGGTTTGGCTTTGACTCCTGCCAGGATCTCTGTGTGCTTCTGGAACAAAGACAAAATAATATAAACAGTACTTTAACATTGACACAAGTGCTTTAAATTGTAAAGTGGTAAATGATACTCTTCTGCAGCACTTCAAAAAAGGGTCTCTGACATCTCTACTGTACATTTTCAACAGAAAGTGTGCCTTGGTTTAGTAGGTCTACTGGCAGAGTTTGTATGGTCAATCTCCTCAAAAGCTGTTCTCCCTTGTCACTGTCAGTGTGGGATTATTACTCAAATTATGATTTTGGGAACTGGCAAATAAGATGATATTTTGTACCACATTATATTTGTTGCAGAAAACATAATTTGAAGGAATTATTTAAAATAAAATCAGTCGTAATTTGGAAAATGTTTTTTGAAGCAAATAAAAATTAGTTCAGGTAGAAGAGCTTTTAATTTTAAATTTGAAAGGTGTTGGTGGTTTTTTTTTGTTTGGTTTTTTGGTTGTTGTTTTGTTTATTTATTTTTGGGTTTTGTTTTGTGTTTGTTCTTTAAACAAAGACATGCAAAGCAGAATAATTTTCTAAGGGTGCTGGGGAAGAGCCTGTAGTTTTGAGTCTAACATGCTTTGGAGGCAAAATTCATCCCTGACTAATAGCAATCTCCAAAATACCCCCACTGCCTTATGTTTGACCAGGAAGGAGCAAACTTCCAACAAGTAGGCAAGCGAATAGTTTAAAGGGCAAAATTACAGATTGATCTGAGCTTGGGAGTACTTCTGAGATAAAAAGGGTCTGTACAGAAACAGCAAACTCACTGAGGGCTAAACTGCTGGTGTTTAAAGGTCGTGATTGATTAAGACATAAACTGAGTAGCACCAGGAATGGTGAACACACAGTTCAATATGCCATAAGCAAAGGTTTGGAAATTGTGCCTGAGAGCAGGAGAGGCCAGAGAACAAAAATAAGAATACAAATAAGAAATTATAAAAACAAAAAAAAGACTAAAAAATAATGAAACAAATAAAATACCTTTCAAATGGGAGATGAAGGAGGAAACAAACACGGGAACAACACACACCTCTATAACAATGTAAAACATCTCATGAATAAGTGGAGGGAAATCAAATGTCTGGTCTTAGACAAAGACAATGACATGCTACACACGTGCAGAACATTTCAGTACCAGAACATAAAATACACAAAAATGGTAGGAGTCACCTCTGCTGGTAATGGGATAATGGAATTTAATAATGACACCTTGTAGGCAGATCAAGTAAACCAAATAGGAACCTGGCAGGTGGCACAGAATGCCAATGCACCAAAATGCCACCTTTAAGCATATATAGTCCTGAGTCTGCCACTTGCCTACCTGACCAGAAGGACAGAGAGAGCATGCTGAGAATGATCAGATGGGCAAAGAGGGTGGAAATGTAACCAGCACTGTACTTCATGTAACCTCCATGCTGTCTGGACACTGCAGCATTGTTATGTAACACAGACTACATCAGACTCCACCAATACTGCTTCACAGAGCAGTGGGACAGGGAAGACACAGAATAGATGCAGTCCCTCATTTGGTCCTCATTTATGTGCAAGATCTTGACCTACATCTTCAGCTCATGGTTTCTATTCCTGTGTTTACATTCAGAATTCCCAGAGGCTTGACAAAGGCCAAGCATTCACAGCAGTTGCACCCAGTTTCAAAAGGGAGATACAGCAGTGAGAAAGCTTGTGAAGAGGAAACAAAAGGCAGCTGCTAGGAACAGCAAATTCTTACCAGTGGAGCTGAACTCCCTGAAGGATGCACAGCACAGCATCAGCGTGTGCCATCTACTAAAGTCTTGAGAACTGGCAAAAGGAAGTGGGCACAATAACCTCACCACCAGGTAGATTATTATTAGAAATCTGAAGCTTAAGTGTTCTCCAAACGCTAAACCACAGAAAGGATCACAAACCAACATGTTAATGAAAAGCACAGTGAAACAACAATAAAAAGCTGTGAGCAGCAACTCACAAAACAAATCCAGACTAATATTAAATCTTGCCTTAGGTACATCAGGACCAAGAAACACACTGGATTCTGACAAATCAAAGGACAATTGCAGGGTAAAAAAAGAGGAGAAGCTAAATTATCCAGAGAAGCTAAATTATCTATTTGCATATGTTCACTGGAATAAGCTGATGATCCCCAAACTTGAACTCTTCTTTTTGAGAGTCAGCAGAGACTCTTCCTGAAAGTGTGCTAAGTAGGAAAGGTTATAAACCAAACAAGGCAGAGTAACAAACCTGCAGACATCTGAGTTTTTTAAGGCAGTGTTGATCATTGAGTGAGAGCCTACAAATAGACCTGCTTTTCTCTTCAAACTTTCCATGTGACTCTGGTCTGCACAGTGGCAGTGTGACACCAATCTCTATAAAGAAGATTCCAGAGGGTAAATGAGGTGACATATGGAAAACACTAAAGGCTGGCAAGCCTCACAGCAGTAGCAGGCAAAGTAGAAAGTAAAAGCAGAAACTGCAATACAGGATAAAATTCATAGGCACCTGGATAAATATGATCTATTTGGGCAGTGACAATGCATCTTCTCTAAAAATAGTATTTACTCTCTAGGCCTCTAGACAGCTTTTGCATGAGGTTTGCAAGCATGCAGACAAGAGTGACCTGGTTGTTTTGGTCCACCAGTTTTTTCTTTATCTGGATGAAAGCTCCTGCTGGGTGAACAAATCAGCAAGTCCTCCTCACAAGAACTTGCTTTTTGCATTTTTCTGTTGATTTAAGGGACCTTTGTTATAAGGAAATTATTTGTACCTCAGTCATTATTTCTGTGAGACTGAAATAGCTTTAGTTATTACCCACAGCTGGGACTTGAACAAGAACTACCTGTCTGTGACTCAACACTCACACAACTTGAGATTAAGTTGGTGGGTGGACAGTGCATATAAATGAGTTTATAGGACTTTTATCTGTACTTGACACCATGGGTGAATCAGGGAGAGACTGTGAGGGTACTGCTATCAGGCTGTCATCACTGCACAAGTACTACTGGTGAGCTGGTTTCATGTGCTTGACACAGAACACACGAGGGAGAATGAGAAAGATGAAGATAGTACAGAGCAGCACAGACCCCTCATGACTCAGATCTGCAGTGCTCTGCCAGACTAACCAGTAATGAGCCTCTAGGCAAAACTCCAGGGTAGATTTTAAGCTGTAAAGGCTTCAGGATTTGGTCATTTCAGAGAACACCTCTGTGTGTGACATATTTCTATTGTAGAGATCATTAGTTGTGCCCAAGCTGAACCTGCTCCTGGCTTTGAAAAAGCAAAGCCCACTCTCTTTCCTTTCCTGAGGTTGTCAAGGAGTGCTGCTGCTCTTTATGGCAGCTTCTGGAAGACATATTTTACAATGAGGCATGAGTAACTCCAGTTATATTTTTAAATGTTAAAAAGAAAAAAATGAAAAGTATAGTAACACTGTATATTTAGCAAAATACCTAAACAGTACTATTATCACTCTTTGATTTGTATATGTCTTAATTCTCATTATACCTAAATAAATCACAAAATTACAAAAAACTAACAAAACCAAAACAACCAAAAACCAAACAAGAGTTCATAGTAATGAAGTGTGTGTAGATTTCTAATTAGTGATCTATGTAATTGATGCTTACCTTAATATTCCTGTTACTTTAATGAGTGCATCTACATTTCCTGTTCTTTTTTGGAAGCAGTAATATGCCCATAGTACTAAACCATCTACTTTTATATATATTCTATTAAGGGGTGGCACTTCATTCTGTGAAGTTCATAAGTTTCTTAAGATTTATTTTTATTTCAAACTGAAACAGTTGGGCCATGTAGAATAAACTGGGCTGGATCTATCATAGCCAGTATTTAAACGAGCCAGCAGGAACCTGGGGCCCACAATTTAAGTCCTATCAGCATGCAAAACTTTGGAAGCATCAGAAATCTCTTTATAAACAGTGAACCTGGTAGAAATACTCAGATGCTGTTGAAATAAATTAAAGTATCTAATTCAAAGAATCACGGCTTCTGAAGAGATCATTCAGTGCACCCTCTTGCTTAGAGCAGGGTCAACTACAACAGATTGGCCTGGGTTGGTTCCACTTGCATTTTGAATATCTCTATGGATGAAGACTCCACAATGTCTCTGGACATCTCTCTGATGGCCACAATTGAAAAAAAAAACCCCACATTTCTTCTTTTGTTAAAAAAATATCCTATGGATCATTTTGTGCCTATTGCCTCTTGTTCCTTCACTGAATGCAATTGAGTCTCACTTCATCTTCTTTACTCTCCCTAACTTTAGATCTTTAGATACATTGATAATATCTCCCTGAGGCTTCTCTCCTCCAGCTCTCAACCACTCCTCAAGTGACAAACACACTAGTCCCATAATCATCTTTGTGGCTCTTTGCTGGATTCTGTCCAGCAAAACCATATTTTTCCTACATTGGGAAATCCAGATATGGATATCTAGCACTCCAGATCTGTCTTAATGCCAAGTAGGGGGAAATTATCACCTGCCTCAACCTACTGGCAATACTCCTGATGCAGCCCAGGATACTGGGCCAGCTGTGCCAGGAGGACACAGCTCATTGCTGGCACATGTTCAAGCTGGTGTTCACCAGGTATCCCAGATACTTTCCTGCAAAGCTACTTCCCAGCCAGATGGCCCTCCGCCCCTTGTAATGTGTGTGGGGACATGACTCAACAGGTGTAGGATTTGGCATTTTCCTTTGTTAAATTCCATGAGATTCCTCTCAACTGATCCATCCAGCTTGCCCAGATCCCTGTGAATGGCAGAATAACCATCTGGTGTATCAGCCACTCCTCCCAGTCTTCAAGCCGAACTTGCTGAGGGTGCACTTGTTCTATCATCCAGGGCCATTAATGAGGGAGTTCAACAGTATTGGCCCCAGTATTGACCTCAAGAGTACATCACTAGTGACTGGCCTCCAGCTGGATTTTGCACCACTGATTATAATCTCTTGAGCCTGGCATTGGAGCCTGTTTTCAATCTACTTCACTATCTACTTATCTAGTCAGCAGCTGGTTAATAAGGATACAGCCAGTGATGAAAGCCTTTCTGAAGTTAGGACAATTAACATCCTCTGCCATCTTCTTGTCCACCAAGCTAGTCATTTAATCACAGAAGGCTATCAGGCTTATCAGGCATAATTTTCCCCTTCATATATCCATGCTGATGATTCCCAACCATCTCTATGTCCTTAATATATTATGAAATAGTTTCCAGAATTATTTGCTCCAGCACCTCTCCGGGTATTGAGACAAGGCTGACTGGCCTGTAGTTCTCCACATCCTCCCTGTTCTCCTTGAAGCAAGATATGGCATCTGCATTGAATTTCTAGTCCTCCTCTGATCACTGTGACCTTTCAAAGATACGTGACACTGGCCTTGCAATGACATCTGCCAGATCCCTTGGCACTTGTGGATGCAGCTCTCTGGGTCCCACAGACTTGTTTGTGTTCAGTTTGTTTAAATGTTTTGATGAACTCTACTGAGGGTAAGCCTGTGTTGCTCCAGATGCTCCCACTGGTCTCAGGGGCCTGGGATTTTTGAAAAAAAACTCTACAGACTGGTGAAGAAGGCATTGAATATTTCTGACTTGTCTGCATCCTGTGTTACCACAACCCCACTCAGCAGCAGGCTCACATTTTCTCTAGTCTCTCTTTTTCTGCCAATACACTTGCAGAAATCTGGACAGTGCAGAGCTATTCAGCTCCTCACTGTTCTCTAAACTGTCAATGAACTGGTGCCCTAGGATGGTTCCCAGACAGTGAAAGAGGAAATGCTGTTGTCCCCTTTTTAATCATACACAACAGTTTGAGCACATTTGCTATTAAAATCTCAAATGAAATCCCTTTTTTAGAATCTGAATCCACATTGATCCAGACTAATTCAATAACTACCAAGCTAAAGTAAGGGTTCAGTGCTTCCTTTAGGAGCTGATGCACTTCATTCAAAGCACTGAAATATTTACTAGAGTACAAACTGAAATTTATGTATCCCTATTCTGTTTCCCCTTGAAAAAACTGCTACTAGTGGAGCACAGTCTCACTCATGTTCTCATAGTGAACTGTTGAATATTTACTTATTGGTATAAAGTCCAGCATCTGGACTATGTTCCCTTCACAGACCAAGCCTATAAGTTGACAACCTGAAGTCTTCAGAGAGATAGAGTGCTAAAAGTATATCGATTTTAACTCGGGCACAAATATGGAATGCAATTGAGATCCTACCTTAAAAATAGGATGAACCAAACACTAACTTCAGAAATTATGGCAAGAATAACCTTATTTGTTAAACCTAGTATATATCTTTAACCTTTACTCCCTCACATTTTTATAACCACAAGCCCTGCAAGAGAGGATGTGACAGACATGGCAAATTAGAAACGAGCAAAAGGGAAGCCAAGAATCTTGGCTTTAGAAGCAAAGGTTAGTGGAGATTCCAAGTCCAAGTATATTTTATTATTCTAACAAAACATGTTCCAACACAAGTGGTGGACATGAAAACAAAGCATGAGCAAACACAAATAGTGCTAGAGATCACTTTGCCTTCAATTAGTTTATTTTTATAAACAGTACCGTGGATTTTGACAGATTGCTAATTCTGTAACATAACACCATAGGAACACTAATAAAAAAATACAGGATGATAGTCTCAAATTTTTAACTCAACACATAACTGAAAAATAGACTTAATTTATCCATTTCTTTACACTGCCATTTTAGCCCCTACCTGTTACTGTTATTAACCTGAATTTAGAACTAAAGTTACTTCAAGTTTAGTTTGGAAAAAAACCTTTGAAAATTAAATTTTACCAACAATTTTCTGACACAAAATCTATCTGTCTGGCCTTGGAAGCAGCCTGCAAACAGTGATGGAATGAGGCACTTCACACTGTTGCTGCAAGGGGGTTTCCCTTTAGAAACTGGGTGTTGGTTTTGCAACTTGCGCGCAGTTGCGTACTTAGCAACCTTTCTCAAAAGCACATTGCCAAAGAATAAGGTTTCTTCTCCATTTTACATGTGGAGAACTCAAAGCAAAGAACCAGGTGAGTTGGCCAACATGACACAGTGAGAGTGAAGCCAGGAAACAAAGCCTGGACCTGCTCCCCAACTCCCTGTGTTGGGCAAATTCTTTTGTCTGTACCGGCCAACAAACAGCACGACAGTAAAAGGCACCATTTTCCTTTCACTTAGCCCAGTTTTTCTATGAAACAGAGAAATAAATATGACTAACTCTATTCATCGACTCTATGACTAATCTCTCATGTCATTTGGCTACTTACTAGTGTTGTACCTATCCAAGGAAAGAAACAGCAGAGAATGCCCAAAAATCCCGAATATTCCACCTGCTGTGTTTGTTTGCTTGGCTGGAGGCCTGTTCTTACTCACACAGGCAGGATGAAAGCAGCAGGACCCACCACTGAAGGCATCTCATACAGCTGACACTCAGTCAGGGCTGGGTCCCTTTTGCACTAATTCTTGTGCAAATGTGTGGATTTTCCCTCTAATCTTGAAGTGTTTGGTAACAAACTAGGACTCTCATTCGTGGTCACTCTGGGATACATGAATTTAATTAGCTTTCTGCCAAAAATACTCTAAGTGCTCACTTTACATAACCAGTTGCAATTTTAAATCAGTCCTTGGAGGGACAGCAGGCTGTTGCAGCACTCTGGAAATGGCACTCTCCATAGTTACTCCAGTTCATCATTTGTAACAGCTGTCAGTACACACATACACACACCAAATACCAAAGCAACTAAAGAATTGCAAATAGTCCTAGAATGAACAAGTTTAGAAGGTACTTTGCTATCTACCACTTTCTCTTCTGGAGAGAGTACAACATTAAAAAGGCAAAAATATGCACTGTTCTGATGTTAAACTAATTGTCAGGGAGCTAAACTTTAAAAAGCTTCTCTACACGAAGGTATTTCTTTAAGTGACATCTAATGGCATCACACTGGGGAAGAAAACAAAAATCAGTTCAGCATCCTATATGACCTATTTGTTTTAAACAATAATGCATTCTACTACATCTATTTTGGCACTTACTTGTAACAGCCAATGTCTCTGGGCTGCAACCAATGTGTCAAGCAGGAAAATAGCCCCAGTGTTAAACAAATTGTGAAAATTATTCCTAAATTTCTTTTCATCTTTGATCTTCGGTTGTTTTATGTTTCTACCAGGATTCTGCTCTTCCCCCCGCCCCCCCCCCCCCCCCCCCCCCCCCCCCCGTTATTTTCTTTTTTCTGGTTTTTTTGTTTCCATTTCATGCTATAATTTTAGCTAAGACTGGCACTAGTTAAACACTGAACTGCACTGGATTTTGGTGTAGTGCTCATATCTAACTCTTCCTTTACTCCTAAAACTCCTGAAATGGAGGAAAAAAAACCCTCTACTTTCTATACAGCCATCTCTGGCCAGGTTAGAGAGGAAGGATTAGAGCATCCATGTAGAATGAGATGTAAATATGTCACAGCAAAGCCTACTGTTTAAGACTATTATACTTTCTTTCTAACTTTTCAGGATTTATATTTTTACATTTGGGTATCAGAATATTTATCACAGTAGCTTCTGAGTAATATTTTGTAAGGCACAGCATGAAATTTGACATTTTTTTCCTGCCTAACAGTTTTGAAAATCCCCCCTTTCCTTGTTGAAAAATTGGCAGGAGGCTGACAACAGCCTTTTCCCCCTTCCCCTAGGATTTCTATCACGATAAATGTACAACCCCTCCTCGCTCCCTATAATCACTCCTTAATGTTAGATTTCCTTCAGTCTCAGGACAGTTGAATCCTACTAGAGGGAGAAAAGAAGTCTAAGACTGAATTATTACCCATCTTGAGAAATTCAGTCATATATCACAAGCTGTCTCCTCCCTTCCTCCTAAAAATACAAACCACAGTAAAGTATTTCTTTTTGGAAAGAGATCTACATTAGGTTTTATATTTTCCCAGAATGTTTGGAATGTACATTTCCAACCCAGTCTCTTCCCTAGAGGGTTAATAATTAGCAAACTGACTTACCCAGCTGGTTTTGTTCAAAGTGCCGTCATCCTCCTGAATTCAGTCAACATCTATCAGAAACAAAGACGTCAAACAAAACATATTAGGCTTCAGTATTCTCTTGTGAAGTTTTGGCCTCCAGCCAGAATATTTTGTTATTTTCTGTGCAAGCTTTATTTTTCTTTCCCTGACCAGCAGTTAGTATGGATCAAAAGAATTACTGCTTAAAAATACAATCACAAAAACAATAAACACTGGCCCTGACATAGCACTGTGCACCTTTGGATAAGTTCTGCATCTGTACTGGATGTCCTTATATTTGGGAACATGCTCTAGTGTGAGGTTTTTAGCTTTTTTCAGCATCCCATGAATATTCCTCTGTCCCCAGAGGGAGATAGAAAACCTCCAAGCTGTGTTAGGGCTCTGTTTAAATATCTTTTCCAGAAAGACTGAAGAATGTGCACATCAGAAATAAGTTTCTTCATTTTGCTGTTGTTATCTAAATGGATTAAATGTATCAAATAAAATAAAGGAAATTTTTAAAATTATTTTATGATTCTGGTAGAACTGGGGTCAACCATTCCTGCCCTTTCTCATAGCTTATGGCTTTGCTTTAAGCGTCATGGGCTTTGCAGTGTATCCCACAGCTCTTGAACCAGATTTGGACACGGATCTACTTCAGCAGATCCACATGGAGCTAGGAACAGATATTTGTAAGCCTGCCAAAAGCTGTCCTGTCAGTCAGTCAGATCTCAGTGCTTTGAACCAGGCAGTTGTTGTGCAGGAAGTTGATGTTTCCACTACCATGTTACACAAGAGGAAGAAAGGGGAGTTTGTGACATTGCCGTCTCCTGCATAGCAGGGAGGGCTGCTGCCTCTCCTCACAGGCTGTCCTCACCTGGGGTCCAGCTCCAGACCCACTGAGGCAACGAGACCACTCAAAAGTGCATCACAGAAATGTCGTCAAAGTACAGCTCGAGTAAAGAGATCATCAGGCATCCCATCGTCTGGGTCTGTGACTTCAAGGGCTAAAACCAACCAACCAAACAAACGCCCAAAAGGAATTTCAAAGAAACAAAAGCAGAAAAAAAATATTTTCAATTCTTGCATATATCCTTCTCTTTTTGCGCTCTTTATGTAATGATTCTGGACCTTCACATCCTTTACCCTGGATTTGGATTTTAGGTACCCAGGACAAGTTGGGTGCCTGTGTCCCGCTGGCTGATGTAGTAGATGAATTGGATGATTCTGCTTCACTAATTTTGAAAAATCTTCTTCTGTCTGGAGGGAAAACACAAATTTAAGTGGAGCTGTTTCTTATGTCCCAGTTGCATGGAATTTGTGCCCAGAGATCCTGAATTCTGGCTGCTGAATACTTGTGTGAGTCAGAAATCTGGAAGACAGGTTTGGGCTAGAACGCAGTGGGATGATGCACCAGCAGTCCCACAGACATATACAAACCAATATTTTCAGGTCAGGCTTACTCATCTTTACCCAGGATGACCTGAAAGAGCCATCCAGCAGTGCTGTGAACCAAATCCCCAGCAGCTGTGGTGGACTGATTTGTTTATTTCTAAGTCACAGTTATCGAATGGAACAGTGCACACTGACCCTACCACTTGCACTGGCTGCTTATTGTCAGCCCATCTATCCCCACCCCTACCAAGTATTTCCTGCTGCTGTTCAGTCACTTAATTCTCATTCTAGTTTTCCCAAATAGCAGGAATAACTGTTCCCTGTTCTCTTTCTACTTTTGTTTTCACCAGTGAACAGCTCTTCCTTTCATCTTTCCTTCCATGAGGATTTGCTTTGTGCTACATCAGAGCAAGTGGTTGAACAACCTGTAGGAGCAGCTGAGACTCACCCAACTTCACCTTTACATTCTTTCAATCAGACAAGAATTAAGCAAACTCACATATACACAGCAATAATGAAAGACCATATCCTCAACCCAGACTGGATTCTGGAGGGTTAGGGGAGGTGGATGGTCAAGGACAAGATGAAGAAAAGAGCCCACATTGGCTTTCTTCCTTCTTCCATAACTTAACTACACCCAGATGCCCTGACACATGGTGTGTTTGTTCCAGAGGTGCCACATCAGTGAGACAGGCACTCCAGGAGCCTGCAGGGATAAAGGCTACATCAGCTGTGCTCCTGGATATGGTGAGAGGGGAACAGCCACTCTGCTATTTATACTACAAGTGTTTCAAAGGGTAAAGTAGCCACTGTTTCTGTAGGTATTCTAAAAATCTGTTCTTTCCAGATAGAAAGCCTCACCGAGCTGCTCTGATGCATTTCCACATTTAACTGAATGGCAGCTCATGTCTCTTATAGCCATGAAGTATCCCATATACATTCCATCTTTAGGATGTGCTTTTGAAACAATAATTAATGTAATTCAATTTGCCCCTCACCATAATTTTCATCCCACAAGACAAACAGGGCATTTTACATAGCAGCAGAAATTTTACCTTCTTACCTTTTCAGAAAGAATCCTTCTGGTGTTCTCAAATATTAAACACCAGAAATATCATGCCTAGGTCATGTGAGCCTTTAGATAGAGCCTTTAGATAGTTGTCAGATTTCAGGTATGTAACAGGTAAGCCTGCTAGCATGAAGAGTAACTTACCAAAAGAAACTAATTCAGATGAAGCAGGTTTGAACTGGGACCATAACAAATGAAGCCTTACATGACTTAGAATATTATTTTACTTTATATTTAAAGTCTGTGTATTCCAGCTCATTGGCAATATGTAATGTTAGGGATTCTGTTTGCATACCTCACTGAACCTGGAAGCATCAAGCTCTGAGATGATATCCCAAATCCAGCGTCAGGGAAGCAATGCAGCCCAAAGCTGCTGATGAGGTGGAGTCTGTCTGTTCTCAGCTTTGTGGGGACTTTCCAGGGGCTTCTCATCTACAATGCACACAAGGTTAATGGCAGAAATAAGTGACAAAGCAGATTTAATCAGGTTATGGCTGGGATCAAAGGCCTGAGATCACACTTTAGAACAAATGACCTCAATAAATAGCTGCAGAAGAGGAAAAGATTTGATGGGATAATTTTCAGCATTCAGTTAAAAAAAAAAAAAAAAGATTTTTTTTTTTGGTACAAAATAAATGGAAACTTTTACTTTCTAAAGACGAGCATCCATCTATAAAAATCTGAAAAGATACAGGGATGCTATTGTTCTCCTGTGTTTTCTGAGACACTGACCCAGCTATTGCATTCTCCTGGTCCTGTCCTGGTGCTGGACATCCTTCATGCACCCAGTGACAACAACCACTGCTGCTGGCCATCCACCTCTGTAGGTCGCAGGCTGTTAGTTTTGTGCCTTTCTGTGCATGGTTCAGAAAGACAGGCTTCCCTATTTTCTTTTGTTAGCATGCAGAGGAGAGAAAGTTTTGGCACACTCTGCATTTCAAGATTTATTTTTTGTCTACAAGTTTAGCTGTTGTGCTCACTAAAAGAAAATGTTTTCAAGCATTTTTTTCTAAGAACCACAGTAGAAATTTTGTCTATAGGCTAAGGTTAAGAAAAAGGTAGGATAAGGTAGTAGAAGTACTTTTGGTGTTTCCTAGCTGTGCACTTTTGGGAACAATTGCAGTTGAGAATCACTTCCATGCATAAAGATAGTGGATATAGAAAGGGATCAGGAACTCTTATGCTTTGGGCAACTTAGAGAATAAATTGAGAGAAGGAGAATATAGTACTTTCAACAGTGCTGTGGAATGATTACTTATGCTGTCATTTCTATGTCTTAGTTCTTCATTTCCCAAGAAAAGTAGTAAGCAAATGTCTGTACTGATAAAATACTAAAATAAATCCAGAGAGATACATGGCTGAAGCATTTTCAGTGAGTTGCCTTTCCATGAAAGGCATGAGAATCAAAATATACCACAAAGATATCCTTATTGATTAAGGAACCCGACTGGATTTTCACTTTACTCACCATAGAAATGGAAAGCCCCCACATCAATGTAAGGACTTGCATTTTCCCTCTGAGCATTTTGATGCATCCCATTACAGTGGTTGAGAAGGAGCACTGAGACTTGGAAAGCTGTCTAAACACAGTTCTGTAACATTGTGGCCAGGGCTCAGAACCCACAACGTTGTTTGCTGTCCTATGACTGGGGAGTTTTGCTGTTTGTTTAACTAAACATCTCAAGGATCCTGAGCAGGTCCCTGTGCTATTTTCTCTTGCACAGCTCGTTTTGTCAGCTCTGTGTGTACCACTACCATCTACTGGCCAAACCGAGACTGACTGTGTTTCCAAGCACCACGATCCATCTTAAATCATTCCATCCCAGAGCAGCAAGGATGCCTGTGGGGTTGGTCCTGATGGTTACTCACACATCTGCATCAGGGCTGCACCAGACTGTACGATATCGCTGCTGGCCTGCAGAGCTTTAAAACCAACATTCCACCAGTTGCCAAAGGAAATATTATAGCTCGAGTAGAGGCCTCAATATTTTTGTGGATTTGTTTTTTGGTGGGTTTTTTGTTGGGTCTTTTTGAGCTGAGGATTTAGAGCCCAGTTGCTGAATGTGCACAATTTAGCTTTTAACCAAGCAAATGCCCTGGAGGAAGTGTATGCCATGGTTTTCATTACAGTGGGTTTATTATTACAAGAGACCGAGGATGCCTGTTACTACACTGAGGGAGGTAACATGATGAAAGAAAAATGCAGGGGGTTAAATTAAATGGGAATTTGTGCAATGGGAACCAGAGCTGGTCAAGTGTCAACAGAGCATGCAAACCCACAGTTTTTCCCCTATGGTCCCTCTGGACTGTACAGCACAAATTTCAAAAGCCTGTGGTTCCTTGGTCATGCCCCAGCTACAAAAGTGTGCGCGTGCAAAGGTAGCAGAGGCAGGAGAGCAGGAGGGGAGGATCCCTGCACAAGGAAGGGCAGTGCTCAGGACAAGCACAGCCAGAAAGGACTTGGCTGAGGAGTCACGCTGCCCACTTAAAACCTTGTGCCACAACCACCCTTTGCTGTGTCCTGCCATGCTGGGCATCACCAGCATACAAATGTTCCCATCACAGACTTGTGTCCACCTGGGATGTGGCAGCTGAACTGGATATTTCTTTTCCTCGGACACATGCTGCAAGGATTGCTAAAGGGACCAGGAAGTAAATTTTCTCCTGGAATTGCATCTGCCAAGACAAGCAGATGGAGATTTGACAAACCCCAATATCTGGCAGATGAGTTTGACCTGAATGTACCTCTCTCTGGTGAGGGTACCCTTCCATCACCCAAGAAAGATGTGGAATGAAAAGATGTAACAATTCTCTTTGGGTAAGAACACTGAAAGAAGCTGACATGGCAAAAAACCTGCAACATTCACCATCCTATTCAGGCCCTGTTGAACCCAGTCCTTGGACACTCAAAGCATGGTGGTGCTCTCCATGCAGGTTGCCGTGCTGCAGTCTATATATATCCCTGCCTCATTTGTGGAGGATACAAATAGGCTCCCACACAACACACCCTCCACAATTCAGCAGGAAAATCCCTCCAGCCCATCACTCATTGCTGGTGGCCTCAGCTCACTACTGCAGGGAACAGGCAGTAGGCTGGGAGAATGTCTGTAAATTAATGCCATGATTCCATCCACCATCCTTACTGCTGGTGATGTGGCTCCCACCTCCTTCCAGCACCTCTTGCACACACGTTCTGGTGCATCCTCATCCATGCCCTGGGAAAGGCTCAGAGCACCCTGTGTGTGGAGAAGGTGGGCAGTGCCCAGGTCTAGTACAGTCACACAGCCTGAAAGGAGGCTGGAACCAGCTGTCCCCACACAGGATGAGCCAGGGCAAAGCCTGGGCACTGCTCTTATGAGACACCAGAGCCTCTCTTCTTAGGAAAGGTGGGGAGAGATTCAAGACAAATTACAGCATGGACAAGTATCAGTCATGCTTTAATTTTCCAGTTGAAATAGTACAGTGAATCTCACTGCCAATGCCATCAAGGTCAGCAACAAAACCACAGTCACCACATACTCTGATCAGGGACAGTAAAGGAGACCTCTGATTAAGGGAAAGCCATTGATAACAAAGTCCAGTAGGAAGACTGGAAAGCAATCATTGATTACATTCTTGAGTGAATAATATCTGCAGTTATAAAAAAGTTAAATGATGAAAGATTTAAAAATAAATATTGATGGGTCTTTTCCTTCAAAACCATTTCAAAGTAGGAAGAAAACACTGCTTTAACTTTTTTTTCTTTAATACAAGGTCATCTACATCAACATTAATCAACAATCACAATTTTGAGGTTAGGTTTATTGATTATGCCATTACCCTCTAGATATATTTTAAGGAATAAAACATACCTCAAGGAAAATTGATAAAACATCTATGTCAAGTTTTGTGAAAAAATACAACTTCATTACCCATATCAAAATCTGATCAGCGTCTGTATAACTATCAACAGCACTGTAGCCCAATAAACACATGTCCCTAGAGATGGCACAGCTTAGTCCTGCAAACAAAAACCACCCTGCACGCCACTCTGCTGTAAGAAGGCAGCATTTACACACTTCTCAGTGAATGTGATGAAGGGGGTTTGTTGGTTTAAGTTCCTCCAGCTGTAGTTTGAATAGGTGAAACAGTCATGGGGGAAGAAGAGGTCATAAGCTTTTTTCTTTTCTTTTGGTGGTAAAAGGCTATCACAATTAGTATATATAAACAACAGATTATCTGGCAATTGTACTCAAAAGTTGCAGTCCACAAACTCTAATAATGGACTGCAAATAAAAACACTCCAATAGATAAATCTAGAGGACTAAACCAAAACTTTAACAATATTACTGAAGACTAATGTATGGGGTCAAACTGCTAGACAGAATGCACACAGAAAAGCTATTTATATTTTATATGATAGAAAAATTTCAGATTAAGAACTTGTGATAGCTACAACCTTAGAAGTCATCAAAAAGAGTAAACCAGTTCTGTAAACCAGCACAGAAACATTCTATGTATGAAATAATTTTAAAAAATAGCCCTACACATAATTATGGCACGAACAGGCAATTTTTGGCCATGTGAAATCCAGCTAAAAGGCAGTCATACATTCCTGTGCACATGCACAAATATTGTGTAAAAACATTTCACTTGGCCTTAGCTGCTTGCTTAAGTCTGAGGAACATACCTCCATCTCAGGGTTCTTGCAAAACTTTTAGAATGAGTCACCTTAAAACAAGGAAACTGAGAAACAGAACAACAAATGCAGCCTTTGCAGCAGCTTTTAGAGGTGGAGGAAACGACGCCAAATCCATTGTGAAGTAACCATGGCTAAGCATTTGTTTTTCCTCACTGCAATAAAAATAAAATATAAAAAAGCTCCCAGGTGTTTTTAGAGAGTGTGTGGAGGACTGGTTGGGTTGGTGGAAATCCCAGGGAGAGTAAACATTTCTCTCCTGGGCTGCTGTAACTGAGATGGCACAGAGACCTGAGCTGGCTCCTTCACAACCATCAGCAGAGCAAGGGGTCAGCAAAATTCATCTTCTTCCTTAGCACCTTGGTATGAACACTGAAAGGGAGAGTGTCTGCTACACATGGGCTTAGAGGACTAGCACCCTTGGGGAGCAGCAGAGTGCTCCCCCACATGTCACCCCTAGCTCTGGAGAGCAGGGTCTCAGCAGAGTGTCCATGAATACTGCTCACAGGAACACTGCAGGTGAACAGTGAGGTCATTTGTTCCATACCTTCCGAAAGATTTATAACAGGGGTTTTTCTTCAAACAGACATTGCCCAGAAATGCTTTAAATGAAGGCTCATGGGATTCCATGTTTGAAATAATCTAGGTGAGAGATGACATAGCTAAATCTTGAATAGGATGCTGGATGCATCTCTAATGAATATAATAAGTTCAGAATGACAATGCCATTATATCACTAGACTAATTTATTTTATAACATGGACCAGGCATCACAGGCCAAACTACCAAAACTCTGGCAGTCCCAAGTCAAGAGCAACTTCATCTCCCTGCAAGCTTGGAAATCAATGTGGCAAGAATCTATTGTCTGAAAAATAACTGTTCATTTGGCAGAAAAAAAGACTTCCCCATAATCCTTGGAATCTATTTTAGATTTCCTAAATTCAAAGCCAAATTTTAATGCCATCTCTTAAGCAGGTTCTGCAAAATATAAAAAAAACCCACAAAGGCCCAAACATTCCCAAAGGAAAAAGTTGCATGAAAATGTCCACTGCTCTGGGACCTCAAACATGTCTGCTCCAAGTGAGTGGTTGGAACTTTATGGTCTGTGAGTATTTTCAATTCCTGGCTTGTCTCAGAGAAGAACATTTCTCTACGGCTCTGCCTTGCATCCTCACCTCATCCTGCCACAAAGCAAAAGCTCTCCAGGGTAGGGAGCTCCTGCAGCATTGATACTGATCGCCATGAGGGTTCCTCAGGATATGGGCACTCTGAGGGACTCCCAAGAATGAGAAAACCACTGTAGGTTGTGAAGTTTCACATGGAAGACAAGACCACTTGCTACTTCTGATCAATTAGTTGTTCTCACTTCTCTCAAAGTCAGAAATGAGGATGCTTTCTTCCAAAGCAGGACTATCAGCATTAATCTGTGGCAAATAGGCGTTTCTGACCCACAGTATCCTGCGGAAGAGTTGGTTGTTCTCTTTGTGCAGGCACCACAGGAAAAGGGAAATGGCAGCCAACATCACCAATGTCACAAGAACAGCCAGAGCTACAAGCCCACCGTATGATGCTGAAAGGGAAGAGCAGAAATGGTTGTTAAGCAAATATAGTTAGAATTCTAAGTAATTTCGAATATAAACATATAGCTCTTTTAAGGAAAACATTACTATTCCTCATATGTCACATGTTTAAAATTACAGGTTTAACAGTGAAAAAATATTGTCTCACAAAACATCAGCTCAAAATGTGTGTTTTTCCTTATTAAAAAAAGTACATATTTTACCTTTTTCAGAGGAATCTGTTGCATCAATATCTGAAATAAAATCCAGAACAGTCACAAAATGACCCACAAAGGTTGTTATGTATATTCACTATAAAATGGATACTGAGAGGACAATCTACCTAACACCAACAAGAATAGGCTGTTCTTTGTTTAATTTGGTTCATGTCAATGTTATTCCAACTGGCCAAGTTAAACTTAATCTAGTATGTTGTTTAAAATCCCTTTAATTTGGTGGAATATATTAATTGGCATTTGTGCAAGGATGAGCAGCAGTATTTACCCACTTTTTAAAGCACAAATTCATGAACAGAACCATAGAGAGGCAGATCAGCCTGGTTAGTGGGTCCAGCAGTGACTGAGGGATTTTGTATGGGCTCTGGAATCACTTGAGGTCCCTCACAGACCCACATTCCTACTGCTGTGGTGTCTGCACAGCTTTCCCAGGCTGGACCTGCCTTCCCCTTGGGGGCTGTGGAGGTCACCCTGATGTCACAGAAAGGCTCCTGCATCTGGCAGTGGCTGCCTGGATTCCCCAAACAGAGGTCACCCCAGCTGCCCGGGGCTTTTAGAGGTACTTTTTTCCCAAATGCCAAGGGACAGAATTAATGAGATGAAAACTGACACCAAGTAAGCAAGCAACAAGGAACAAGTAAAACAATGGCTATAAGGACAGGATTGCCTTATTTTATGGAAGCACATACCTGCATCCATTTTACATACAAAACCCTTTTTTTCTCTGCATGGAGATAATTGCCAGACTCCATCTGTGGTCCTCAAGCTGATGCAGAAATTCCCTTTGAGATTATCAAATTCAGGCTCTCTGATGCCCCAGTTAGAATAATTTAAAGGAGAACCATCAAACCAGGAGATTGTCTCATCTATGGGCAGAAGTCAAAAATTATTACAAAATAGAATAGTATTTTGAGAAATATTTCTGTTTCACTCAGATTTACCCTCACATGAAAAATATGGTATTACAGAATATCAGGATTTTGTCTGTTTGGCCACTGTATTACTTTCCTTTCTTGAAGGATTTAAAAAACATCCTATGTAGCAGAAGACAGTCTGCAGTGTATCTTTAAGAAGGAAAAAAGGCATTTACATGCGTATTGAGTATTCAGAATACTGGTAACCATTGCAGAAAGCCTCACTGTTTTTACTACACCATAAACAGGCACAAATCAGTGAAAAAAATCTCAAAAGACCAAAGTGCTTTGAAAAATGGTTATTGAAAATGGTTTTTGGAAAATAACCAAAACCCAAACCAGGTTCTAATGAGTAGTTCTATTCTTCCCCAAACTTACTGTCTGAAACAAGCAGAATGTTCAACCAAACCGTTTGTACGGAATAACCAAAACTGTGTAATTCTTCCAAAATGAAGGCATTTTCATCTTCATCTTGAATAGTCAGAAGATTTGATCCTTCAAATTAAACACAGAACAAATTTTCAAGCAATCCATGCCATTAAAACATTGGATTTCAAAAAGTTAACATTATGAGTCTTAATTGAAGAGCTTGAAAAGTCTGGTTATACATTATAAGTTCTTAAATTTATAATAATTGTGAAAATGCTCAAGCAGATACAAAACTGTCTTCACGTGACTTTAAAACAAATTTGAAGGGAAAAATGTTCATGTTATGTTTCATTGGAGAAACCAGAAACCAGTATTTTCACATGGAAAGGAACATTTTTTTGATGCATGCTGCCTCCAGTTTCATAGTTGGCTTATGAGTTCCACTAACGTTATCTTGAATCAGAGAAAACATATGCCATGATTTCAGTCATTTCAGAAAATAAATATTGATTTAAGATATCACAATGACATTTGGTAGCTACAAAATAATCACTTACCTTGATTTTTGCAGACCTCATATGCTGTATCAAAACTCATGCCCTGAAGAACTGTGGAAAAGCTGTAGCAACTGTTTTTGAATTTGATCCAGGGTACAGTTTTTTCTGAACATAAGCCTTTATAGGCATTGAGTTTCTTCTCTGTGATAGAAGTAACAGCACAGCTTTATTGGCACAACAAAATACACATTAATATAACATTCCACACACTGTTTTGGAGTAATGCTAATAGCATGTTATTGTGTTATGCCTCTGTTTTTTCAAAGTGAAAATCTAGCAGTTGCATATATTTGTATTAAATGAGTACAGCTGGTTTTACTTCTGATCAAAAACCTTGCTGGATTACAACAGCAGGATCAGGACAATCTCACTGATAGTGATGTGCATGAGCTAACCAGGGGTCCAGGTGACCAACACCACTGAATGGGAACAATTTGAAGAATTGGATGCTGCCACAAGACGCTGCAGTCTGGCACTGAATGGAGCTCCAGACCTGAATTCTGGATTTAACTAAAGCTCAGGTGACTGACAGAGAATTGAAGGAAACACAACATATTTTAGGATACAGAAAAATATTCTCACCTTCACTAAAAAAAAAAAAATAAATCACTATCTTTGATGTGTTCATCAGAGAAGATATGTTAAATTTTTCACTTTGCTCTAAATACTTCCCTTCTCCCATCCCACAGTTAATTTCAGCAAGGTGGATTTATTGCCATTCAAGCCAGGTCATTAGCAATCCTCATTTTTCATAGATAATATAGTGTCCACTGAAGAGACAGAGTAGGTAATTTTCCTGTTTCTTTTCTATTATGAAAGTTCTCTTTCCATTCTCCTACAAATCAGACCTGATGGCCAATATTTTATTGGAAAAAAATGGTTTCACAAATAGGAAACACAGAGAAATACACTTCAGTTTTAAGTAGTAGCCAGCCTTGCTTAACATTGCTTAACCTCTAACCAATTAACCTCCTTTCACATATTTCCACTGTCAGTACACACATTTGCAGATGCAAAGATTTAATATAAACCTTGACTGACTTACTAGGTGGCACATGGCAAACTGCTCCTTGCAGAAGCTGTTCACAACTTGCACTTTTCCAGTGTCCTGAAGTATCAATGTAAACACAGCTGCCCAAAGCCTGGGACTCGTCATCTTCCCAGAAGGTGAACAAGGACCTGGTCCCATCTGACCATTCAAAGTTAAGCCCGTTCTGCCAAAACAAATTTCAGGTTATTTTTCTAATATAATTTAGCACCACACAAGTTCACCTTCTTTTGGTGGTATCCTCACCAGAATTACAGAATGTCTTAATTTTCTAAAGGCCCAGCAAGGATGAACAAAAGGCAGAGCCAAGGATACTCCCAACTCACTTTTGGGAGACTACAAACTACATCTAATTTTCTCTTTTCAGCAAGCACTTATTTGGGCCATTGGGCTACTATGAATGAAACAATGACATTTCAATGTCAACATTACAAGAGACTTTTTTTGCCCACGTTTCTCTAAGTGTTCTATGGCTTTTAGTTTTCAGTAGTTGTTGTACCAAACTGGCTGTCACTGGACTTACACATCACGTAAAAAAAGAAATTTAAGGCTCAAATTTTCCAGTGTTTCATCTCTAGATGCAAACTGTCTGTGACTTCAAATCAATGACACAGCTCACTAGCTTGTAACTAGAAAATCTCCTTGGCAGCATCCCACTGAGAGCCGGGAGCCTCCTACGTACGTCGGAAGTGAAGAGTCCGATCCAGTGGCTGTACCCCAGGCGGTTGATGATGATGGTGAGGAAGGCCTGGTGGTACTGGTCTGTAATGCTCACCAGCTCTGCACTGTTTGCCATGCAGGCTTGTAACGCTGAAGACCACGTGAAATTCCCACTTATTAGTTTATACATTCTGTTTCCATATTCTAAAGTATCTGGCACAGGATACATATCGGATGCATTGATAAGATGTCTGGATGTGTCTGTTACAAACAGGAAAGCAAAAGAACTTATTTTTAAAACAGACAACTTGATCATAGCTGAGCAGCTTCTAAAATAATCAGAACTATTGTTAGAAACAAATTAAAAATTTGAAAACTCCTTGGTTTTAAGAAGGCACTGTAAATTAAAAAAAAAGAGAGCTCAGTTCAAATCCACTGCTGCTTTCTTTCATTTTAGTCTCCTTCAGAAAATAATTCAAAAAAGGGGAAATGGAATGCAGGCAGGATGGCAGAAGCAAAGCACCAGCTCATCTTTCCAGGAACTGACACATCTGTTTGGACACTTGAGCAAATTTAGCAGTTCACTACTGCCAGCAAGAGGCTTCTCACTACTCCCTTCCCCGCTTCTCTGCTCTTCCTGCTGCAAATTCCTTGGTCTGGTGTTTGCCTGACCCTGCACAAAGCTGACACAGCCTGTAAAAAGCTGCAGAAAATGACAGTAATTAGATGAAAATAAATAAATAAAGCAGGAAGCAAGAAAAATATATGGAAGTTTTCTGCTGAATTAGCAAACTAAACTGCCTCATAGTTTGAGATAGTGCCATGGGTGTCCCACTGGGGAGGCAGGATGGCCCATTTAACCCAGGAGCACTCTGCTGTGCATGAGGCAGTGCTGAGTTGTATTACAGCCAGGCCCATGGGCCACTCTCAGATCCACTGCCCTGCTGGGAAAATCTTCAATTGTAACAAAAAGCATTTGAACCTTGTGAATTCCTTTAGCTTTAACCTACAGTGCAAAGTGGGCAAGTGGTCATCTGATATATGACGGTATATCTTGACCAGCCCACATCACTGGGATTCATTCCAAGAAAATAAACTTTTTTGGTGGGCTATGACCAAAAAAGGATAGTTAGAGGGATGGGATGTTCCCCAAATGGCCACCAGAGACCCTCAAAAGACCCCTACTCTAATGTAACATAAGCTCCAAGAAGTGATTTAAATATGCAAAAGAATTCACAGAATGTTTAGCATATATGTATGAGTTTGGGGAAAAGTAATGAATATGTATAAGTTTCACAGATTTCTACTAGTCTGTTGGCTGGCTGCAGGGCATGGAAGAGGAGCAGATCTTCCCTGCACGCCTGGCACCGAAATAAAATAAACCAGCTTTCTAACACTGACATTACAGTGCTGGAGAGCTTTATTCCTGACTTTCAGTGACACAGCTGAGAAAGGTGGGTAGGATCCTGAGCACCCACTGCAGCCCAAATCCTCGCCAGAATCCCGGCCACCATAAGACAACTGTTTTCCTTCCTGCCTTTCCATGCCTCCTCTGTCTGCCCCCAGGCAGCAGCAAGAGGTTAAAATACAAAGGTTTGGGATGTAACTGACACAAACCAGCAGGAAAGCACATTTATTTATTTTTTCTGCACCATGTAGAGGATCACTCCAGCCCTTCCTGCAACTGTAATTCCCAATAAATGATGTAAAATCCAGCTATGAGTGACACACAAGCACTGCCCAAAGCTGGTACTTGTTCTGCTTCCCAGCTGGCCATTCCTCCCCTCCCAGGCAGCAGCAGCAGAGTGTTGTCTCTGTATTTTAGGATTAAACATAGGAGTGATAATACGATATAGAGCTGATACAAAACCACCCCACAGTAGAGGCAACTGCCAAGGAGACTCCCACAGGCTCAGATGGCAGCGCTCCCTTTGCCCCAGGGTCACCAATGCACTGCTGCCCTGTTTGGGTGCCGTGTCCTGGCAGTGTCCTGCTGGCAGAGGGGCTGCCCTGGCATCTGGGATGGGGCTACAGAGCTGCCTGTGGTCCCCAGCCCAGAGGCAGCACCGGAACATGGCCTGAGGAAACACAACAAACCCTGTTCCTCCCAAACACAAGCCCTATTCCTCTCAAACATGAACCCTGTTCCTCCCAAACATAAGCCCTGTTCCTCCCAAACACGAGCCCTGTTCCTCCCAAACATGAACCCTGTTCCTCCCAAACATGAACCCTGTTCCTCCCAAACACGAGCCCTGTTCCTCCCAAACACTTCATGCTTCTGGCAAGAGAACTTTATGGTGCCAGAATTAGAGAAGTGTGGTACCAGAAAACAGAAGCCAAGCTCTATTCAATAAGCCAGTCAGGTCCACACTGTTCAGAAAAATGTATTTGCTACAGTCTCTTCTGATCTAACACTGCAAGTTACAACCCCCCACCCTAAACCATATTTTCATCAAAATCATCCTCAGTTTAGCCTTTTGTGGTTACTCTGCAGCCATGAGAGAAAATATGAAATTTCATCTCTATTTCTAATTCAAAGATACACTACAAAGTGCTCAAAGCTAGGAGGAAAAGTTAATAACAGAATCTTTTTTAGCAATTACTTCTACATCCCAGCTACTGATTTATTAAATAGTGTAGAGCTAATCTGTCTAAACAGCAAACTGTCTTAGAAATCTTTTATGCTCCTTGTTTTAGAGACACTTATAAAAAGCTGCTTCTAGAAAAATTCCATACAGTAAGAAAAGAGAACAGAAGCAAAGCAAGACAAAACCTTACCCTGAGTCTTTTGGCAGACAAACCCATAATTTTTCTGACAGTTTTCTAAGTACCATTTTCCCGTAAAATAAAAATTAGGGTTATTTGATACCAATGTACACAGGGGAAGTTGATCTTGAATGTTAAAATGCTCTCTCTGCAATCAACACAGAACCTCATATTAATTTAAATATACACAGTGTAAAACAATACAATTATTAAATTAAATTTAAGAGAATAATTATCTCAAAGTCTCTATAACAAACATTTAGGCAGAACAATGAACAGTCCCATAAATACAATTTGAAACAATAAACTCAAAAAACCACAAACTTTCAGTGAACAATCCAAAATGCTAACCTCAATTGGGACCAACATTTTGTAAAACAATGTATTAAAATAGGAAATTAATAATCTTGTTCCTAACTTTGCTCAGACCAAGCATATAATACTACCCACATGATTCCAAGTTTGCTGCTTAAAACCAGCTGTAAGAGAATGTGAGTAGAGCCACAAATTAAGTGAATGTCTGTCTCAATGGTGCCTTGTTTGCTGCTTCTAGTTGTGCCTGTAAGTCTGTACCCACAGTTCTTCAAAGTTGCAAAAATTAATGGCAGCCTAAACTGCTGTAACAACTTTGGCTCTGGCTCATGGAAGTCGTGATTTTTATGGATAAAACCAACTTCTCACTGTCACAACCCCCCTGAAAATACTCACATCCACTAGTTCAACTGGTGACCAGTTAGAATACATCTGACGATTTTCATTCAACCATTTTTCATAATCGTCACTCTGGAAACCTATCCAAACACTTGTTTTCCACCCATACAGATTCATTGTTATGAAAGCTTCAAAATGAAACAGAAACAAAATAAAATAGACCAGTAAGCATTTAGGGATAGATGAGGTCTCTTGCAACACACTAAAGCATTGAAAAAATAATTTCCAATCAATGATATTACACAGTTACCAGAAAATAAGACTGAGTGGCATTTCAGTATCATCTTACCATAAATTCAGTTAAATGGATTAATTTCAATTGGGTGAGGATCTAGTCCATTAGCTAATAATACCAGTCCAACCACTACACAGTTCAGCTGAAGAAGCTTTTCCCAGTTTTAGCTGAAGATTTTTTAACTAAAGATATCCAGTGAGATTCCTCCCACATCCAAATAAGTGAGTTTACAAGTGTGTGTGAAATTCAACTACAGGTTTTTGTTCAGAAATATTTTCAAATTTGCTGGCATTTATTTCTCTGACAGTTCCAGCCTGGTGCTATACTACAGATAAGATTTAAGTACTACTGAAAGATAAAAATGAGATAGTAAGGTAGAAATTTTAAATTGCAAATTTTTAAATGGGTATTCCATTTTTGGGAGTATTTTTAAAGCATGATAAACAGAAAGGAATTTGCAATTATTCCTTAAAATGTATCTGTCATACATGTCAGTGAACCTTTAAATTTTGGCAAACTGAGAAACATTAATGTGTTTAAAGCAGCGGAACCATGGGTAAGAGCTGAACTATCTTTCCTAAATCTGTATCCAGGATTAAACGTTACTACAGCATCCTAATGAAGATGATGTGTTATTTATTTAACAATATTTCCAGCACTCTACCTTGCTCCAGTTCATCTTCCAGGATAGCAAGTGACCCATCATAGTTACTGCAGAACTCCTGTGCAGAGTACCAGCTTCTCAGATGTTCTGGATCCTTTGGAACTTGTATTAAAAAGCACTGTTTCAAAAAACAAAACCAAATAAACAAACTTGCTTTGTTTGCTTTCCTCCAGGCATTTATCAATCACTAAGAGTGGTCACTGAAGCATTTCACATGCTGTTACTGAATGTTAAATATTTCACTGGTTTCTGTCCTGCTACGGACATCTCCAGCACGCTCAGTGTTAGTTTTCAGCTGTGATCTGGACTGCACTCAAATCAGTTGTTTCAAGGCAAACAATTGAGGTTAAATTTGTCCTTGCAGTCACTGCAGTGAGCACTGGGATAAATTCAGGCACCTCGATGCATGTTGCTAATAAGGAACTTGGGCATTTGAGAGAAGCCAGATGAAATCGTTACCTTTTGACCCTCAATTGCAAATTCACTTTGGCTTATAATTACCTTTAATGAAGCCCATTTGAAACAGCATGTTTCAGAGGACAGCAGCAATTAGGGATCCATTTAGCACATCAATGGGTTAGAGACCTCTTTTGAGATCATAAAAGACACTTAAAATTGTCATATGTGGAAAAGAGAGGATGGAGCAGGCTTTTTATGGCAAAAGCACAAATACAATTGCACAGCTTTTGCATATATGAGTATTTACTCCCTGAAACTACAGTAAAATTTTTAACACCTTGTTAAGACGACTTCTTAAAGTGTGGGCAGCTACTTAAAAGCAATAAATCTTGGTGTCACCGTGTCAGTGGCTATAAACCTAAAAGCTCTGCTTTCAAAAAGCAAGAATATCTTCAAATATTAAGTAATCCTTAAGTACGATTTCTGTCCTACAAATGGAATGCATTTTGAACAATGAAACAGCATAAAAAAAAGGTTTTACTTTGAATCCAAAGTGCAACCAGCCTTTGGGACATGTTCCTTGTTGGTTCGGGTCTTTTGGAATCTCTTTCTCTATCTTCTTTGGAATGTTACGTTTACAAACACAGGGAAGAGAAACAGTACAGTTTTCATCACCCCAGAGTCCTGAGCAAAAAGAAAAGTCACAGTTCAATGTTGGTTTGAGAATTGGAAAGGGTTTTTTTCTTAGATAGCTTAGATATGTTTAGTGTTTGAGTAAAAAGATAATCTACATCAAATACATTTGGACATACTGCATTACAGTGGATTTGATGGTTCATGGGCACATCCTTTTATTTCTAGCTTAATTTTATCAGGTAAAACCAATTCCTCTACACTGAGTTATATAACACATGACTATAAAACCATTTATTAAAAAAAAAAAAAGGGAAAAAAAGATGCCTTCCAGATAAAATAGTTTGACTTCCTTATGTTGAAAAGTTTTGGCAAGATCCAGGTGATGATATGAAATGCTGACCTGCTTAGGAGGAAAACACACTTTTCAGGAAACTCAACAAATTTTGGCCAGTTCCCACCTTTGGCCAGCTGAGGGGGGAGGGTGGGCATCTCTTCCTTTTATCTGATACTAAAAATGGCAAGGGTAAACTCAAGCATTCCTAAGTCATAAATCAAAACCCCAAGATTATGTGTGGAAAAAAAAAAAAAGGTCTTATGTTTTTTCAGTTTTGACTTTCAAGCCTGGGATTACAAGACTGCAGCTGCATTAATCTTTTTCAGCTCTTCTCACAAATACAAAGCTGACTATTTTTATTTTCTTTAAAACCAGACTTGTTTACTTTATCATATGACTTGCAGATCATCAGAAAACAGACACTGGAAAATTATAGAAGTCATTAAACCAGCAGTACTGTGACTTTTTTTTTAATAACCTAGTAAAATACTGAACTTTGCCATGATTGAAAGGCTAGCACCAAAATTATGGCACCCAAAAATCCCTCAGCAGATTGGCTATGGGATCAAAAATAAGGTAGAAACCTGAGTACTTAAAGTCATGTGCTGGTAGCAAAACAGCTTATAGATGTAGGAAAAATTGTTGAGTCCATGTGGGTCATTTGGTTATGAAAAAACTGTGAACACCAGCAAAGCATTAACATTACTGCTGTTCCACAGAAAAGCCCAATTAAAACTGAGGTATCAATATCACTGGAATCTTTGTGCTTCAACGTTAGAGAGCTGTAAGTATTACTATAATAATGTGATGTAATAATATAATAATATAAGATAACCTAGTCTCTGAGCATGTTAATGATATTTCACTATTCTTTCCTTAATCACAGAAGCAGTCATGCAAATTATAACCATGGAACAGGACTTTATTATGGATTGCATTTCTCAAAAGGAATGAAAAAAATATAAACCCTTTGGCCAACAACAGAATCAAGTTACAATTACTGCAGTAAAAGGAAATAGAAAAGAAACCTGTTTGTGATGAAATGAAGCCACATCTTTTCCCTGGTTTCTGCAGATCTCTTTCCCTCCCTTCATCCCAGTTCTGGTATGTTACTGGCGATTCATCTCTCCAGCTGCACAGAAATATTAAGAATTAAGTTTCACTTTTTCCTTTTTCCTATCCTTACCTAAATTTACACCCTCCATCAAAGAGTTCAAAAGGAGATGCAAGGGAGAAGAAAGTAAACAAACAACCACCGTGATCAAGGTCAATATAAATGCCTTTCACAATCTTGCCAGAAGGAGATGTCTATGGAGATAAATTAAGAGCAATATTATCCTGACTGATATTTACATGAGAATTGAAATTGTCTCTTGAATATCCCACTCAGTCACCAAACTGCTCTGGCCCATCACAGCAGGACAGGGCATGCCAAGCACAACTCACAGCACTGTGGCACACACGAGCTCTTACCGAAACTCATTGCTGAGGTTTTCTGCGTGCAATCCAATCCACCAGTGAACATCAGTCGTTGACAGCTACAAAAGAAATGTTTTGCCATGTGTTTAGATGTTGTTGCCCTTCTACCAAAGCATTAACAAATTCCTGAAGTCAGACTGTGTATTCAAATAGCATCTCAATGGGGATCCAATGGGAAGAACAGGTGCTAAATCCTGCCCATGTTAATTCATGTAACTTCAGTGGGATAACTCACTTGAGTGGAGCAAGATTTAGCTCCCATATTTCCACAGGATTGCTGATGTGTCTTCTGTAACCCAGGAATTGACCATTTTTAGGAATTTGCAGCCTATCTGATTTGAAAAGACTGTCATGTTAGACCACAATTTGTATTCCCCCAATTCCTAAAATGAAACAATAGCAAATATTTCCTGTAAGCAGTAATATAGTGCTGATCCTCGATGTTTCCAAAGTGCTTTCTGAACATTTACTAACTTCGTGTGGTTCATACCAGAGTATTCTAGAGATGCTTTCCAGATTGATTGCTATTCTCAGGAAATTTCTAGACCTTTGTTTCTAAAAGGCCAAGTGTTATTGAAAAGGCATGGAAATAATGCAATTGCAAAGCCATGTGCTATTGCTTTGTTGAACTGATTCTAGTTTCAGCTATGAATTGGTTTCACTTCAGGATTAGCCACTCAATCACAGTTTGGAGGTTTTTGGAAGAAGAAAAAACAAAAAGTTCTGAATGTACAGGACACTAGAGAAGCCACCCTGTATGTGTAAAGCATTTAATTTTTGACACAGAGAACTGATGTCCAGCCTGTGCTGTGCTTCCACATTGTCCTTCAAGTTACCGTTAGGATTTCTCCAGCTCACATGTTATTTAGCAATATCAAATGAAGAGAACACATTTCAGACAAAAGACTCTGGAATGCTCTCTGATTTGGTATTGCCTGGTCCCTGAGTTTGTTTTCTAATCACAGCACTCAGCCTACATATTACAGTTTTTAAAGAAATAGTGAAAGGTGTGATTCCAAATTCCATGCTAAGAAATTTTGACCAAGTTTTCAAATTACACATTCAAAGCCTACTTGGACTGCTGAGTATTATTTTAGTGATTGCCATACTTACTCCTACTTCCACAGCAAAATAGTTACAATCACTCAGGGACAAATGTGGCTATGCTGAGAAAGCTCAGCCAGACCCAGCAGGCTTTAAAATAGCTGTGTATGTTGTATTCTGAGACAAAACTTCCAGGAAGTAAAGCTGATTTCCAGTATAAAGAGACTAAACTTTGCTTTTTCACTGCAGAATTCTCATAAACTTTCGAAATACTGACTAATTTTAATGATCAATCCACTTTAAAAAGCTCTCATGTAAGTAAACACTACTTTAAAGCAGCATTCTGGTTATCCATTTTAAGTGATCTTAAAAATATTTTTTTTTTAAATGTATATAATTTTTTCAAAGTCACAAATATTCAGAGCTAGGTAATGAGTAATTTCATCTAATCACAGTCTCTGGTAGGTGTGGAAGAAGACAAGACAGCATAGCCAGTTATGTTGCTTTTCATTAAATGCTTTTTCTGTCATGATCTATTGGTTTAAATCTATTTCATCATGCTTTAATATAAAATTACTTAAATAGAAGATAACAATTATGCATAATTCCTTAGAAAGTGAAAGACCCCATATTACTACAACACAATTCTATTTATGCTTTCTGTTACAAGTTAACAGCAGAGAAGACCTGTACACAGTAAGTGTGGGTCAAGGGCTTTTCTACCCAGAACCAGAAGTTGTTTTAAAGATTACACTACAATATTACATTATTACACTACAATATTACATTACAGCTGTAGAATTTTGTCCTCAGTAAGGCAGACAGAATATTTTCATTAATTTTTAAATTTTTCATTATTTTGGTTTTACTGAGAACACCTAAAAGGAAACAGTCTCAGATTCTTGGGAATTCTTCTGCTTGTGAAGCTATTTCTCACTTTCAAAGCTGTTTGTTATATCAGAAAGGTTCTAGAGAATTTCTGCTGTAAACCTGAGGAGGAAATTTAGAGGAAAATGTCTTTTTTCTCCCCACATAAAAATCCATAGTCACAAGGGGGGTAAATTCAGTAGACATAATACAAATCTGTGAACAGAAACACTGTTTGAATGTGAGAAACCATGACAGCTCCCTGTGGACAGAGAGGGGTGGGCACACAGGGATGTACACCACACATGAAACAGACTTTTCTCTTTGCCCCCAGTTACCTTCCCAACTTTGGGATAGGAATCTGGCTTTAGCTCCTCTTGGGTCTTTTGAAGCAGATTGACCAACATGCTCAACAGCAGATCTGATTCTGCAGATTTGAAATGTTATTGACTTCCTATGCTAAATAGGGCATCAGGGAGAGATATGGGAAAGGAAGATGGCAAGAACATTATTTATAAAGTAAAATGTCTTTTAGATTCTACCTGGAATAATAAGAGACAGATTCTCTGAAAGATTTGACAGAAAATACCCTGAGGGCTTATTTTTTAAAAGGGGTGCTTTTTCTTACCTTCCTTATTTTATTTTGAACAAAGGTTTGTTCACCAGAAGAATTTATTATTGCCAATCCACCACGAAGCCAGCCACAGACAAACTTACAGGTTTCCCATTCTGCAGGGCTGACATGGAAAAGATATTCTGCTCCTTGATAGTATGACCAGGGCAGCTCTAGAAAATGAGCAAAACAGTCAGTGGTGTGCAGGGGTAAAAATCTCACTTCAAGTCTCATCTTTTTTTACCCCAAGGTCTCCTGCAGCCACATGTCAGAGGACAAATATACCACTAGGAACAGCAGAACCATATTTAACATATCAATTTGTGGTGACAAAAAATGGACTATGAGTTTTTTTTATTTCTAATACTCTATCCCTTGAGACTGCAGCGATATCAAGAGCAGTATCTGATGCTCTGGTATTCCTAAACAACATTGGCAGATTTGATATACAACAAATAGTTTCTACAGAGTTCCTTACTGTAAATTTTCAACACAGAATATTTTAGCTATTTTATTTTTAACAAAGGCTTAAATTGTATGTCCAAGTGATATTGTTTCAAGATGAAAAAAAGAAAATATTTTCATACCAGCTGTGTACCAAACTGGACTCATTGGTTTGACACCTGCAAAAAAACCCCCAAAACAAACAAAAAATCATTAAGAATATTCCTATTCTTGTTCCAAGAGAAAAAGGGGAGTTAAACATGGAATAAAATAATTGCCAAGCTCACTAAAAAACACTGACAGTAGTTTTTATGAATAACAACTTTGAATGGATATTTCCAACTAACCGTAATCTTGCTATATGTTTTTAAGTTGACTGTTCACATTAGATCTCTTAACTGAATAGCAAACCTAAGTGGAGTAACCCATTTGGCTTTGCCATGATTTCATGCAGAAGACCAGTGAGAACTCCAGAGGTGGCTAAAAAGGAGACTTTTAGATACTTTTTTCCTGTCCCTACTGAATTGCAAATAAAGGGTATAACAGACAGTGCATGCTAATTAACATTCTACCTTTTGGTATTTTGCATATCCATTCACGCTTTTCTTTGCAGTGGGCTGGAAAGACTGTTCTGTTTACTTTGAATACACCACAGCTTCTTGAGTCATCTTCAACATACTTGTCCTCCAAAAATGAAGATACAACCTGAAAACAGCACATTCATTCACTTTCACTGACAGCCCAAGATGAAGCATTTAAAAACCTCATCATGAAGAAAAAGGAAGGATTTGGACATGTGTGTACAATAGGAACAGCTAAGCAGCAACTAGAGGACTGCTTAAATTATGATGATAAAATACAAATAATAGGGTCCACAGTCATGTTCTCCCAATGTCCTGTCCAGCTCCTTCATATCAGACTTCTCCTCCATAAAAATAAGTGAATAGCTATGAAACCTAACAACTTTATTGACATGATTAACAGCAGCTGCCCACATCTAAAAGCCTTTGCTTCGGTTCAACCTATGCTCAGATGGGACTCGAAAGGTTACTGAAATACAGAGTAAACAGATAGTTACAGGTGTTCTGTCAGACCACTGCCACGTCCCTCCAGAAAGTGCATTTCTTTTATTAAATCCAATCCAGAACTGTCTCTCTTCTGTTCTATAACAGAAACAAAGAAAATAATATTTCTCATGCACTCTTTCTTTAGCCATTTCATTAATAATTTTTAATAGTACAAATACACATATTAATTTTTTCTTGAATTCAATATATCATTCCATAATACATTTCTTAAATTTTTGTATCCTTGAAGTAAACTCTTGCTTTCCCACTAAAATGTTAGATTGTGTTTTACAAGATGAAAACATTTAAAATAGGATTAAAATGGTAGAACCTCCAGTTCAACAAGGAATGTTAACTCACAAAAACACCACCTTGACAACAACAGCTGCTCAACATTTACCACAAAGATTTTCAAAAAGAATCACATTGAAATGCTGCTGATGCATTTCACCCAATTTTTAGTTCATGTTAGAGTAGGGACTTCTTTGGACACTAGTAAAGAGGATGGAATAATGTAAATTTTAGATTATGATAAATCTTGTTGTTGTTAAAAATATATTTACCTATCAAAAATTGTATACAATAGATTGTTTAAAAACGTCTCTTCATAGATGTGGCTAAAACTAGCAAGATGGGCTCCAAAATCTTGACATAACGCTTCAGCTTCATCCCATGTTCTTCTCATCAGAACTTTCTCGTTGTGAAATATCTGCAATAAAATAAACATTGTCATAAATGTAGCTCATTTTAGAGAGCAGCTTGCTCAGAAACCCATAAAAATCAAATATTAGTGACAGTTTTTCCAAACTAAAGCCAGGTATATTTCAAGCATAGCTCTGATTCTTGTAACTTTCTCTCACTTCTAAATGCAGTGCAGGATGGTAACAGGAAATTTTTGTTTGTTGAGTGAAAGAAATAATGCTTTATCAAAAATGTTTTAGGAACAGCATATCCTTAAGCTGATGTAGAATCAGAAAAACTCAAAGCAAGTATGACATGTACCTTGTAGCAGTTGAGCAGATTAGGTTCTGACTCCCATCCAAAATAGCAGGAACTCGAATATTTTTGAAAAGTAAGTTCAGGTTCTTCGTAAGAATTGACTTTTTGCTTGCACAATGACATGGCTTTGAAGTTCTTACAGCTTTTCACCTCCCAGTAACCAACAGGGTGCTCCCCTCGCATAGCCACACATCCTCCAGAATGACCTAGACATGGGAATAAACGCTGAATGTCAGAATAAAACATCTGAATTTCGTGATTTCTTTGGTCAGGTTGCTGTTTTATCGACAGAGGTTTCTGGATAAAAGCTTGATGAACTTACAAAACTAGCAAATTCTTTGGTCAGCAGCCAATTTATAAGCCTCTCTTGGCTGTCTTGAGCTTGTAAAATGAACCAGGACAAACATTCCTCTCACAAAATGCACGAGAAGAAATGCAATTGAAAACATTACTTGTGCACAATGCAATAGTAAAGCAATAAATGTAAAGAGTCCAAATCAGATAGCTGTTATTGAAATGGAGTATCTTTATAAATATGTCTCTATTTTCAGGTATTGCTTAGTGGTTTATGTTTCAAAGGTTGAATGGCTGTTTAATATTTTCACTTTTTGTTTCCTTGGAATATTTTCCTAAGAATTACTATGAAACAAGCAAGATGAAACTAAAGGGGAAGAAGAAGAAACCTCCACACTGTTATTCACAGAAATGTTTCTGGCAACCTCTGGCCTATTTTTCATATAGAATGCAAATTTCAAACTGTGACTGTTACTGAATAAAATTCATTACTTTTCTAGGATCTTTTGCTGGGCTCAGGAAGCCCTTGAAAAACTCATGAGGAAAGTATGGAAAGCATCAAGTTTGGTTTTTGATGTTCTTT
Source organism: Haemorhous mexicanus (assembly GCF_027477595.1). Classification (NCBI taxonomy): domain Eukaryota; kingdom Metazoa; phylum Chordata; class Aves; order Passeriformes; family Fringillidae; genus Haemorhous; species Haemorhous mexicanus. The sequence continues at coordinate 16,254,059 of NC_082348.1, forward strand.
AAAAAATATTACGTATGCAACAAATGTATTATAGCTCATAAAAGAATGTATGAAAAAGACCTCACAGGAAAAGAAGAACTTCAGGGATCAGCTGTGTCTGTAAGGAGGGTCCAGCTGTGGGCAACTTCAGGTTATGGAGCCAATAGCAGATGTAAATTTACCTCTCTGCTCTCTTGGCCAGGCAGGGAAGAAAGGACTGGGACTCTTCAGTCCCTGCTAAGCCACTGGTGCTGTGGAGAAGAGAGCACCCTCCCCATTTCCAGTCTTTGCATTTTTTACCAGCATGCTACTCACGTGGCTGGTACTTGTTCCAGTTTGTGTAGCTCACTGAGTGATTCTTGCCTGCTGTACTGAGCCACAAGTATTCTCCTGTGTTGTTAAGGTCTTGCAATCCTATCCAAAAATAAGTTCTCTCAGATTCTGGCATGCTGCGGATCATGCTGTTGATAAAAGCTTGTTCAAACCTTAATAAAATAATCAAAATAAAGGTTTTTAGAATAAAATAGGTAAATTGGTATTTCAGTGAATAGCTCTCATGACATTATTTAAATTTTCTCAGAAGAGAAAAATATAATGGATGTACCTAATTTTCTCGACAGAATGCTGTGGGGAACTTGTGGTATAAGTCTGTATCCCTATTTTTTCAGCACTTGAGCACATAAAAGAAACACTAGAATCAGATCTTATGGCCTCAGTGCTTGAATTGCAAGATGTAAAGACAGAATGTATTAATGAGGCACAAATAAAACCAAAAAACTCCAGGTATGAAGGAAAAATGTTAGTGGGGTCTGAAAAGGCTCCAGAAGAAAGAGAAGAAAAATCTCTGCACAGAAGTGTCCTACTGAAACCAGCAAATACACAAACCAGCACTAAGAAACCAGATCTGAAGGACCCAAAGCACCAGCTGAACTGACTACAAAGGATCACATTTTTCTTCTTTGATTTCTTCGCTAAAGTTATGTGAGACATATACACCTTTGTGCAAGTTATAACTGCTGTGCATAGTAATCCAATTTTCACTTAAATGCAATTAGTTCTGATATAATTGGCATTGGATTATACAAGAATATTTCTGTTTATGAGCACATTTAATCAGCTGACAATGAAAATTAAATAGCAAAGATGTTTTCCAGTTTGATAAAAACTCATTCGACTTTCTGTTTTCATAAACTCTGAAAAGAATGGATAAATTACTGAAAAAACTGAATGTAACACTGTAATCAGTGTTACAGTATCTGTAACACTGTAAGGGATTCAGAACTTGTGCTTAATTTTAATTTCCTCTGCATGTCCTCTTTTTCTGTCTACCCTCCTTTCTCTACAATTTACTATCTAATGAATATTTCACAATCAGTAACCGAAAAGTTTTTGCAGTTTTCCCTCCAGAAAAACAAACCCCAGCAGAAATTTAACAAAACCACTAAACTAACATTCTTTTGCTACTCCTTGCTACTGCTGCTAAATGGAACTGGGAAATACCATCATAATTAGTGATGGCTACACCAAGAAATGAAAAAATAAAAATAAAAAAGCAGAAAAAGACTGAAGACATTATTCTAGCATGCCCTCAGCTCCCTGCCACATTTGAGCTGCCAATGCTCAGCTGCAGCAATTTGTCCCTTATTCCCCCTGAAAGGACCTTTGTCACACTGCAGCTCAGTGCTGCACACCCTGTGCACAATCCTGAAACCCCTGGGTAGAACAAATTCCCACTGATGTAAATCATTATGTAGGGTAGCCAGTGATTTCCTAAAATACCTACCTACTATTTATCTGATTGCTGAGGGTTACTTCCCCTGTCTAAAGGGAGCAGATGTTTCCTCCTTGTATTTTTGGAGTTTGGGGGGTTTTCTTTAGCTATTTAGGTGGGGTTTTTTCAAACAAGAAATATGCAGCAGTTAAAGTATTGATGTAATCTATCTATTAGTATGTCAAATTTTAATGGAAAGCCAACATAAAGGGAAAATAACAAAGGGAGCAGAGAAAACCCAAGCACCTGGACATCTACAGAGGAGAAAGCTCTTGCTAAAGCTGGAATAGAGGCAAATAGGAACAAGGCATGGGAAAAGAGCAACAAATACTTTCAAACATTTACTCTCTTACCCTATTTGCTGAGAAATCACATAGAATGAATAAATAAATAGAAGCATTTATAAAACATTAATTGATTTGGATTGAAATTTTATATTTATATTTTTTTCCATAAAAATAAGTAAGTTTTCATTTTTCAGTACACCTTCCAAGTACACCAACAAAGTTTCTTAAAGATGTTACATACCCCTGTGCATAAAGAATTTTCTTTAGATTTCCGCATGCCCAAACGTGCACATTGCTAGAAGTGTTTATTAGCCTAACAATTGCTTTTCATTAAATTTATTTTCAATTAAAAAGTAAGGCAAAGCACACCTTTGATTTCAGATGATGTTAGTAATTATGCTCACCTCTCAAGCAAATATTCTTTCACAATGGTAATATGTTTTGCCATGCAACGCTTTATAGAGTTAGAATAGCTCTTGTTAGAGGTATCTTCACACCCTCTAATAGGATTAACTACCTGTTGGTTACTGATACAAGTGCAGATGGGCAGAAATAACCACTGGAAGCATGTTCAAAACTTCGAGGGGTACTGTCGATTTTGTAACAATATCCACCATGTCTTTCCCATCCCTTAAAAGAAATGAACATCATTTTATAGATTATTAATTATTGTAGAGTTGTTAAAAACTTGGCCCCCTTTTGTCTGATGAGCCTTGGCATCCCTATAGATCTTTTCTTTCCTGCCATGGTTGAAGGGCAGTTACCCTCAAGGTCACTGAAAATGTGGATGTCAGATGAGCCAGAACAGTGTGTCCATGGCCAGCCTGCCCCATTTCATCTCATTATTAGTCTTTGACTTCATTCACCCCTGGGTGTCCAAAAGACACTGCCTGGACTGGTGTAAGTTCTGCTGGTGTGAGTTCAGGCAGCATACCTGCTTGGATTTATGACTAACTGTTTTAAATAAGCAAGAGGATAAAGAGATAATACACTCTCTTAGTCTTTTGATTAACTGAATGTAACTGTTTTCACATCAGAAAGAAAAGGATCAAAGCCAAGGGACTGTAAGAGGGTTCAGCAAATGTTTTTACAGGGTGTGAAACACCAAGAAGCAGAAATTCATCCCAAGTAGAAGTTGCCAGAGTGGGTCAAAATACTTATGACCACTGGCTCAATACCGTGAGACTCAATCCTGAGGGGCACAGGATGGAGAAGTTAAAATGCTGTCAAACTGCTGACTACAGCTTGTCAAGAAAACCTTGATGCTCTGCACATTTTTCACCCAGTCAGGACTGAGACAAACTTTTCTTATACTAACAACACACAAAATTCTTGAGTGACAAAATACATTGGTCCAAATGAAATAAATGCAGTCACCCTAAACTTTTGGAAATGTTAAGCTGGAATCAAGCAGTAGTGTCCATAATGGTATGACAAGAACTCTGGATCTGGACACTACATCTGGCAAAAGACTGCATCTTTCTGCAAACAGTTCAGCTTCAACCTTCTTAAAATTCAACCAAACTGGCTCTGTTTCTTCATTTCCCAAGAAACGAGACAGGACATTAAAAAAAGGAAGACAATTAGCTAAATAATAAAGCAGCTTAGAAAAGAGATTTTTTTTCCTCCACAGTTTTGAATATAACAGAAATTCAACAAGTTTCCTCTTCCCACACATTGTGAAAAGGAACTGATGGCAAACTAAGTCACACTTTAACATGCTTCCTTTTACTACCAGAACACAGAGCTGATGTGAGTTCATGAACACTGAAAATATGATACAATCTCCTAGTTAGAGAGTTGTGCTCCTTCCCATTTGTGTTTGAAAGCAAATGTACAAGTGGAAGAGTTCACCCTCTGTGTCAATGAAACTGGTAGGTTTTCACCCTGACATTCCATTTCAATGTATGAAAACCATGTGTGGGACGAGGCATCATATAACAGCCATTATTTGCACAGATGGTGGACAAAAGGGCTTCACTTTTGATCTAGAAAGAAATAGGAACTTGGGTCACAATCACTGCTGAAACAACAAGCCATGAAAGGCATCTTGTGAAGGCCTTTAATCTTACATTAAAATTTAGTTTACATACTTCTAAAGCAAACAATGTGATTTTTCCAAGCAAAACATGCATATCTTTAGGATGAAAAACTGAAATTATCTATTTGCATCCATATGTTCTGTAGCTGTATTTAGAGGTTAACTATATAATTCTATGTCATTAATATAGTTCTAAAACAACCACAAACCCACTTACCTCTGGACAATTTGATTCCAGTTCAGGAGAGACACTATTAAACTCCCCTGCTTTTTTGCAGATATAGAAAGACTTTTCTTCACATTTTTTAATCCTCCAATGTCCCTCCTAAGGAATAAAAGAGAGTATATTCCATATATACCCATATTCTCATGCATATCTATACAAACATTAGATCACAGTCTCTCTTCCTCTTTTAACTCTTCACTTAAAAAAAAATAATTTTTCTCACTCCATTTACTTATCCATAGACAGTCCATTTATTTTTACCAACACTGTCAGCAGAACATCCCAAATCAATCACAAAAATGGGTTTGTCTCTGTGACTCAGTCTTCAGGATGTAAAGCATCTTAATTAACTCTAACCATGGCCATGCCAGAGCAATTTTCTTCCTAGCTATCACAGTTCTTTGTAAGATCAATCTCTATATTTCAACAGTCCTTACACATCTGTATATACTGGACATACATCAAAAACAAAGCCTGAAAAATTTTATCTTAAACCTACTTTTCCTTTGTATTTTACATTTTCATTTGTTTGTTTACACTTGCAAACTGAGTAAAATATGACTTTGGAATCTAAAACCCCTCATTGTTCCAAAGTCCTATTTTCTGCTTCCAGTAGGAACAGACTTTTCCCAGTCATTGTAACTGTCTTGGTTTTCTCCTGAGTTAAAGACTGTCACTTGGACCCACTACTGTAGAGAGAACAGAAACTCTTGATACAGTTTTCACACTCAGAAAAAACATATTTTGCAAAAAAATTTTTTAAATTATAGTGCTACTTATGCAAGTCATGCATTAGTGAGCTTAAGTACTGTTAATTACAAATTAAAGTAAATGCATGACCACATTACAAAAGAATTGACAGTGCCATGAATACCAAAAAGGCAGGACAGTGTTGTTTTACAACCCCTGACTGATCTGGTATCAATCTCCTGCTATCAACTTCTCTACTTTCATGTAGACCGATGCTATGGTTTTGAAAGACACTCCATACAATGTATAGATATTTACACAAAGATTATACAGGCACAGCTGACAGTTTCTCAAAACATAAATTTGAAACTTTCAAGACCAGAACTTATGCATCACACACACTACTTGGATTTTAAATGACTTTATCAAAATACCAACTCATATTGTTTTGCTCTTTTCCATTTGCCAGTGCTTTATACATGTAGTACTTTTTATTGAACATAAGCTCAAAATCTGTGATTAATTTTCTGTGCATCAGTACTGCAGAATGCATTGATTCTAAAGGCTGTACAGCATTTATCATAACACGAATACATTAGGAATCAAAAACAAAGTCATACTCCAGGTCATGGTTTTAAAAAGTATGCACATTAAGAAATAAAATTATATTGAGCTAAAATAAAAGTGCCTAATTCTTTTAAAAAGATAACTTACAGGTCCTTGTGACAAAACACAGAGTTGTCCTGTTCTTTGAAAGGTGTTAGGTTCTTGTCTGTGCCAGTTAGAGAATTTTCCTGGGGTGCTATCTGACCACTCAAAAACAACAGCAGTGTTATTACTGTATAATCCAATCCATGTCTCTGTTACATTTTCTGTAAAAGAATAAGTGAGTTAATAAAGCCTGTTTTTCCTCTAACACGACAGCAGCGTTAAAAGTTATTAATGGGATATTTATAGGAATGTCCCTCTTTCAGGAACAAATAAAAACTGTATAAACTTTAGGAAATCTTACTGATGAGACTATGTTCTACTGCTCTTGAAAGCTAAATCATTTAAAAAATAGAATCAACACACATGATAATATGCTTTAAAATCCTAAAAACTATGAGTTAAGAGCATATGCACTTTCTTGAAGTGCATGGGGAAGAAAAACTGACATGGGAGTGAAATATTTCTTCATGTAATTATCCATGGCACACTCAGCTTTAGGATTCTCTGAGAGTTATAGAGTCCAGTGACAGCAGAGTTGTAGCTAGTATCTGACAAATAAAGGAAAGACAAGGCTTGCATTTTGATGTGAAGTCTTATTTTACCAGCTACTACAGGAGAAAAAGCACTCAGGCTTTCAGGCATGTAGGCCCTTCTCCTGAAGAGAAACCTGAACAGGCTGGAGAGAAGCAGAAGACTGAAGCTGAACTCAAGCTGAGAATAATTACATCTATCCATTACAGCATCCCTGCAAATAATGGTGTTTTTTATCTATGGAGGGTCTTAAAAGAGGTGAGGAAGATGATGGAGGTTAATCTCCTAATCTCTACGTAACACTCTGCCCCAGCTCTGTGAGAAAAACTCACAGCCAAACTGTGCAGCTCTGCCAGCACACTGGTGTCAGTGGCAGGCAGAAAATATTCACTTTCCTTTGCAGCTGTTATGACAACAAAAGTATTGGCATTGCTGCATCAAAGAGCTTTTGTTCATTAAGTTCCTTGTGTAATTGTGCTACCTCTCAGGACAATGTGAACCAGCAGAAGTGCTTTGATACGTCCTGCTGACATCAAAGGGGACTCTGCCCTCATGGTAACAGCAGCAATTTTGCAGTGTGGATCAGGCCAGCTTGCAAGCCAAAGATACACTGAATTGGTTTTGCTTCTAAGCACAGCTCTAGTATAAGGTTGATGACAGAATATTTTGCAACAGTTTGCAAGGAACCAGGCAAGAGCAGGAAAGAACAAAAGCTAGCATGTTTACTATGGCCTCACTGTGCCTGCTTCGTGGAGTCATATCTTTATTTAAAGAATGGTTATTGGAAAAGGTGACTATGCCTTTTTGAGACTCCTAGAATGGGCATGCAACATGATTTCTTTTTTTGCAAACATCATTTGGGTGTGCCACATAATATAGTGCTTAGATGGTAACAAGTTAAAGAGCTGCACAAAAGAGCACCACAAAACACTTCAAGAAACACCCGCACACTTGAACTCCCCAAACTCACCACTTTCAAGCAAGTTAAGGAGCAGCTCTTCATCTGCCATGGAGGATACACTAATGAGCCTGCTATTTTCCCTTTGGCATGAGAGAGAAGCATCGTTCCAGCTCTTCTGCTCTCTATGAAGTCTGTAGCAGTCGCGATTGTGGGCGTACCAGCCAGCGTCACAACGAGTGGCACGATACCGCCATGTATCTTGAAATGAGCACACCAAGTTCATATACATTAGGCAGAAGTGCCAAGCTTATGCTATGTTCATAACACATTCTGAGATTTTTTTTAACCTTAAAATGCTGAAAACAGAGTTTTACAAGATGACTTAAGGAGGCCAAAACATCTGCTCTACGGATCATCACCTACCAAGCAAACTGAAATTTCTTCCACTTTATTTGATGATTGAACCATTCGGGCTGCTGAACTAGTGGCAAACACTAATTCAGTTTAAAACACAGTTTATCTCCCTTATTACCTCTGAACCTGGTTCAAAAACACATAAAGCTTTTTCAGATGCATTACCTACAGAAAGTTTGAACAGTCTTTCCTTACTACCTGAAACAAGCTGCTAAACTTTCTTTAAGTCAGTAGGGAGGAGCTGAACCCATGTAATAGCTCAAATATAACCAAAAATGTATGTAAGTAGCTCTTCTAAAAATTTACGTTAGAATAAACTAAATTCTGTTTTTAACTTTCTCACAGAACTGAGAGTCATTCTGAGTCACTCTATGCACTATACATACTATACTCATTGTATAAACACTTGAAGTATATGTACAACAATTTTTTGGCATATCAAAACTACAGCACATCATAAAAACCCCTGCAAATTTTGTGCTACATTTATACAGCTTTCTTCTCTGTGTGCCACTGGTTAACTCCATTCACACTGAAAACCTATTTTGCAACTCATAAGTGTGGCTCTTATTGTATTATAAAAGAGAACAAGCATACGGAGGGTGTAAGGAATGGAGTAAACGCTATTTGTATTAAAATTGTTTGTTCTAAGACTCTCAACAAAGAGTGCTTTGTTTTCAAAGACAATTTAAACAGAACAAAGTGTTATTACATCAGTTAAAGTAAATTGTGTTCAACCTAAACTAGCAAACCCACCCATTTACTGCAGCTGCGACTCTGTTCTGCTGACTTTATAGTCAGGTGGCTTCTCCTGCTCTCCTTGCAGCCTCACAAATAGGATGCAGTAACACTGACACACTTACCCAGTGTTTCATGCTCTGTCTTATTTAAATATTTTTTGCATACAAAAGGCAGTCCAGATTCACATAGAAAACTGTTCCAGCCATACTTCAATCTTGGATTAATCACTGCACAATGATTTTCTTTATAACGGGTATCAGAGACATCTGCAAACACATTTTTGAGAAGCATAAAATTACAAAAAATCAGTTCTTAGTTGTAAAATGGTGTTGTCAGCTTCTCTGCAACTTCTTGAATTAATGTATAAACATCCCTGCATACCCAAACTTCTAGTAATATTATGCTAGTACTATGTACAGTTGAACATGAATTACATGTGTGGCAATGCATCCTTGGCTGCTGCTCTCAGATGAGAGGCTGAAACAAGCTTGAGTGTCTACAATTGTTGGTGCACAGGCTTCAAAATGTAGCAAACCAAGTCACAAAACTCATGTTAATGTGTGAATGGTAATTACAGCTTGTTAACATAAACAAATTTAAACTCCTTTCCTCCATGAAAGTAGCTACAGTTTTAAAATATGCCACTAAGGAACACCTTTAAAAGTACAAAAGGACTAGACCATTAATGCTTTGAAGAGATACATCTCACTTGATGTTATATCCTTAGAAAGGCTTTCAGTTTGTGAATACCAATAAATATTTCTACCAAAAAAAGTGCACTCATTCACTTAATTTAACACTCAAACATAGCTGTAGGAACAGCAGTGCTGTATCAAGCTGGAGTTATACAGAGCGTATAATTATGCTGCTGTAACATATGCAAGAGGAACATCAAGTACTTGCTCTCCAGTTCACAAACATTAGTGGTGCTCCATCTGACCACTGCCAGCCAGCGTCTTCATCCAGGCGATTCAGGCCCATCCACAGCATCATGTCTGTGGAATTTAACTGCCCTGAAACAAAAAATAAACAAAGTAATACTGCATGCTTTCCCCAAGCTTTAAAATATCTACAGGCATAGACCTGCTGTCCTGACTTGTTACAATTGGAATAAAACAAAACTTCAAAGCACTCTCCAGAATGTTCAGGCTGGTTGGCTTTTTTTCTGTCCTTAGAAAAAGTACCTTACTTTGTTAATCAACACAGAGATGAAAAGGAATAAACTCAGAAATGTGAAATCCTTCAAAAGCCAGTCATTCTGCAAGCCCTTCCTGCATAAGTTGTTGCTGACCTTAGAAGTTAAATCCAGAACAAGCAGCTACATAAATGCTAGCCTGTTTACATAAACACTAGCCTGTTTCAGCTTTTCATAAACCAAACAACTTTCAGAAACTTTTACAGCCTTGCAGGCATATCAAAAAGCCAATGAAACATTTTTAAAACTTCCTGCTAGCTTATATCCTTCAATTGAAAATCAGGAATAGTGGGAAGTAATGAACAAGAAATCTGAGGCAACCTTTGCAACAGAGCTCCACCACCCATTCCTCCACTTGATTTTCTCCACTCACACTAAAACACCCATGAAATCCTTGCTGTCAGAAGGCTCTGCACAATTTGTTTGAGACATTTGCTCCAAGGGGAAAAGCAAATTGCTTATCAGAGAAGGAGTAACATGTATTTATGCAGCTGGCATTTTTCCCATACAGGGCATTTACTGTAAGCCTGCAGAAATGTTCCTATCATACCCATTTAGGGAAGTCCAGCTCACAAGAAAAACTTAGCAGGAGAAAGGGACACCAAGGTAGATTGCAGAGAAGGTAAACACATGTATAATTCTCCAAAGTAAACAAGCACACTCCCTTATCACAGCTGCAAGAGGAATGGGAATCTCTGGGGGGAGGAAGAATTGAGAAAATGACACCCTCAAGTAACACCACCACTTCTGCACTTCAGTTTATTAAGGTGGGGACTTACCTTCATCCTTGCTCTTTCAAATAGCTCTGCTGAGGTGTGTCACATGACAAAGCCCCACAAGCAGCAATGGGGGAGACATCACACAGGGTGTTAGGCTCCAAAGCTTATCCCTTTGCACAGGCAAGGAGGAAATCTAACTACAGGTTTCCTACAAGGTCCCCAGAGCAATGTCTACTCACTGCTTAAGTTACTTATGTAGTCCTGCTCCTCGGGGCTGGTGACACTGAGCAGGTCCCCTCCTTGCAGCTGACAGGCAGCGCGGGCCTCGCGCCAGCTCAGCACGGACGCCAGGTTGAACTGGTAGCAGATGTGTGTCTTGGGGTTCTTCTTCCAAAAGATGTCACAGCCACTCTCTACTCAGAAACAGATTTGTCACCAGCTGCCCAAGACTCCAAACCAATCAAAAACACAACACCTTGAACAATTTAATCAATTGATGACAGCAGCATCCCAAAGGAAGCACGATTGCGATTGTCTTTTCTGTTACTTTGTTCACACAAATAGGGAAATAGGGCACTAATGAAATAAAATGTTGCTCCAAATTTCATATGGTTGATAAAGCACTCCGCTGCTGATCTGCAGCTGGTGGGGATTTTCACAATGCTCTTGAAGCCAACACAGCTACATTTTAATTTATTCTGGCTAATCATTTGTTTCTAAAGCTGAACATTGAAATACTCAAACTGTGAACACCTCACTCAACTTGTGGCAACACTCACTGGATCCTCTTGGACCTTGTACTCAAGGGAATAAACTTTAATTAAAAAGGATAAGCAAGGCTACAAATGCTATCTGTTTTAATGGCTGCCCAGAAGTACTCACTACAAAGAAACATTTACAGCTGTTTTTAAGATGCTTTGGAACAGAGATCTGAAATGTAACTTGAGTAGGAAAGACTTTTCCAAACCACTTCTACTGATAGAAGAGACTATTTTGCTTACTTACACAAGAAGCTGAAATATTCACAAAGATTATACACCCAAAAACTTTTCAACAGCAAGTATTTTTAAGGCTATTGCTTTCTAGTATTTTAGGCCCAACATATATCCAAGCAGTGCACAAGAGAAAAGGAATGTGCCAGATACAAGGCAGTCCAAAGCAGAAGGTGACTTTGCAAGAGCAGCCCTTAGGTTATGTGTTCCACATAAGCTGCCTGTGTTTCACTAGGACAGAGGGCTTTGGCTGCAGGGTAAGGGCAGTGGGCTGCACAGAATAAGGTCCTTCTGCTGGTTTTGCTGTTGTGGTGAGGACTTTGAGTCTCAAAGGTGAACTACAACAGATTTGCTAAAGATCTTCCTTTGTGCTTTTTAAAAAGACATTCCCTTCTAACAGAAGGGAAGTAATCCAAAACCAGACTGTGTCCTAGTATTACTAATAAAGAACAAATTATTGGAGGGGGGAGAGAGAAGACAAGCAACATCTTACCTGCATTTGGGCAAAACCCCCATTTTTCATCTTGTTCATAGTGAGTTGTTGTGGCACACCACTCGGATTCCTTTCCATCTCTGGTACACTCATAATACCACTTGTTGTTATATTTAAAAGGAAAAACACATGGGAAACCAAAAGAATTTCCAAGCAAGGTGTATGTTTCTGGAAAAAAAATCCAAACAGATTAAAAGAATGCAGACCACAAAAAAAATTTTTGCCCCCATATGTCAGTATTCCTGTATTTAGCAGCAGGGATAAAAATAAAATGTCTAAAGTGACTTCTAAATTTTAATTTAAAATTGATAACAGCATTACAAGTGTGAGCAGCATCATTTCAGTAAATAGAATGTGGAAAAAATAACTTATGAAATTTGTCAATAAGGCAATTTCTTGTAACTTAGTCCATTAACAAAAAAAAAAAAAAACCAAACAAAACCACAACCCCCAAAATCTGATCAATTAACCCAAAGTCTGCATCTACATTTCAGAACAACCACATAAAACAACCATTAGTTAAACCAGTACACACTCAGATGCAAATTCTACTTATTTATAAGTCTATGACAGAAGAGTAATTTAACATTATTGCCCTGCTTTTCCTACTCTTTATAAAGTGGATTTCTAATGTGTTTTCCACTCTCTTTGTCATTCTTTGGGAAAGGAAATGTACAAGACAAAGGAATATTAAATAGACTTTAAAAAATAAGTTTTTATCCTGTGGAGAATAATAACATAGCTGAAGAATTGATGCTCTATACATCTGTTGCCACAATCAAGGCCTTACAAAATATTTAAATATTTTCCTATTGTACTTTGCGAACCAAAATATTGAGAGAATCCAGTGCAACTGAAAGCTGTAAAAGCTTTACCTCAGTGTCTCCTAAACCTCAGAGCTTCTAAAAAAGGTCAAAGAACCACAATCACTCTTTGAATGAAATTGTTTATCAAAGATTCCACATTGATAGCTTTAAGACCAAAGTCCTTCAACTACAGAATCAGTGCACACTGCCAGGTTCCTAGAGGTTTCTAGAGTTAATGGCTGGCTGTGCACATATAAAAGAGCAGTTTACACATTGCTAATCCCCTTCTGATGTGAATGAACAGAAAATACTATGAACAGGTCAAAAAATAAATCAGGATTGCTTTTCTGTCTGCCTGCTACCGTGCTGCCAGCTACAGAGGGATTATCTCAGTCCTGGCAAGAAACCAAATTCAATTGCTACAGACCCATTACCACAGTTACATATAATTTAATTTTTTTTTGTTTTGAAGGTAGCTATCCCTCACACCCCTTGCTTGGTGGACTAACAGGCTGGCTTGCCTTTGCATGTGCATGAGAAGGTATTTGCATTGTGGTAGAAGGTGGAAAACAGAACCTGAAAGAGATTTTGCCAACACAATTCAATACTTTGGTCCTAAAACTAGGCTAGAAGTACCTGCCAAAGGATGATCCTCTCCTCACCTCTCTCAGATGTTGCAGTAATAGGGCTAAACCAGGTCTACTTCCATCTCACTGTGTGCACATGGCAAATATGTATGACTTTTCATGGATATTTTAATTTAAATTTATATATTTTCTGTCTGGTCTAAAGTATGAATTCCATTAGGTTTTAAAAAAAGAGGTTGGGCACTGTAGTACTTTCCCAGTTATCACAAGTCTCAAAGAAGGAGTTTAGTGAAGGCAGAGGCTAAGCTACACCTACAGGGGAAACCACTAAGACCAGATCAGGAACCCAAACACCCAGTCCAAGTGGGGAAAATCAACAACTTCAGTCTGAGACACTGTGCAAACATCAGGCCCCTCCCTCTTTCAGAAAGGTTGAGGAAGGGGTAAAGGTACAGGCTGTCTGCTGCTGTTTGAAGTCAGTGGGCTTATCTTAGTCCTTAAACCTAGAAAAATGCTCAGGTCTGCAGACCTGGATCTTGATGTACATTTCCATCCCTTCACTAGCTGAACAGCAGGATTTATCAAACTTCTGATCTCTGTTTCAAAGTTTGGCACGTTCAGAGTCCAGGTGCAGAATGTGGCAGACATTGGTCCATGCACCCTGCAATTACAGACTGATTTTCAGTGACAGGAACTCCAAATCCTTTTTTATCTCTCTTTAGGTTTATCTGATAATGGAAGCTGCAGCACAGGCAACAGCAAATCCTTAGTAACCCTTCTAATTTTACAGGTGATTTGAAATGAGCATTTCCTGATTTGCAAGGATACTGGTGGGTTTGGGGGTCAATTTAACAAAAGATTATCAATTGTGTGGTATGCTCATCTCAACCACTGCACAGAAAAAACCCCACAAACTTTGAGGCCCAAACCGCAATAGAGACTGGAAGGGATCATAAGCACCTGATCTTCCTCCAAAAGAACTTTTCCCATCTAACACTTCTATGACAAAGTTTTATTCTTACCTTGAAATGGGTGTTCACAAAGGTCTTCATCATAGGACATATACTGTTTCCATTGACAAGTAGATTTTTTTTTGGCCACAATATATTTAGTGTTTTCAACTGCTAATTTGAACTCCGATACACCAACCAAAGCTTTTCCATCACAGTTCCACCACAATGAGTACTGAGTTGAATCACATTCAAGCATAGCTAGTGGCTGCTCTGGTTTGCTGATGTTCAGCCCCAGACAGGTGCTGCTGCCTATGTTGAAGAGACGACGGTTGGATGCCCATTTCCATAACATCTTTTCCGAGAGCTGGCCGCAGTCTTCCAGAACAAGGCCAGCTCTGTCCACTTTAATGCACAAGCTGGAGTTTTCACTCTGGATAATAAATATCCCTTTATCTGCAAGGGGAAGAAAGCACAACAAGCTTCAGTCTGTAGAACACTGCAATTGATTAAATATTATTAAAAGACAAATGTTTTAATTGCAGCTACTTAGGAAGAAAACTGAAAATATCCATCAGAATAACTGACACTCCAAAAAACTAAGGAGAACTGGTCTAATTTTACTGCCAGCTGATTTTTCAAAACACTTGGGATACTTGCAAGCTCACAAAAATAAAACCAGATAATACTTCTCAAGTTGGATAGTCAAAAATAACCTCAAAGAAAAACAAGAGGTGCCCAAAAACATCAGTCATATTTAAAGAAAAAAGCCACTGGTCACCAAGACAGAGTAAAGGTCACCGTAATGGAGGAAAGTTTTAAGTAATACATGTCATGCTGTGTACTGCAAAATAATTCCCAATGTAGATGGGAGAATGCAATTAAAGTAAAAGCTCAATATTTTAAGACTGACATTGCCATATTCATTCTTTACTCTGCAACTACAGAGAAAGAAAGAAAATAAGTTGCATTGTCAACAGGACACAGGAATAGCAGGATTTATCTATACCATTAGAACAGATGACCAAGGGTTAAAGTATGCCTTTCCTATTTGATACATATTGTTCAGCCATCTGTGACTACCCTCCACAAGAGCAGATGTTGTGGGGCTAGCCTGACATCCCAGATTTTTTGTAATCAAATAGAAATTCAATGAAATATGTGACATCATGTTGTAAGTATGTGAAAAAAAGTCAACTGTTTAATGTCTTGGGAGCAAAAGTTTAACTGATCATATAGACTGAAAAAAAAAGAAGGCAGCTGAGGAACTGGAAATCAGCAAAATGTAAGCCTGTAACAGCTCAGCTACTTGATTCACTCAGAAATCCAAAGGTAAATAACTCAAGAAGTTCTGTTCACATTATATGTGAGATATTTTATGCCTCAGGAGATTATGTGTTGAGAGCTTGAGCAGCACCTCCATTTTGCCTTCAAATTTTAAAGTAATAATTTCTGCTATGCATACTGTCAAGTTTCTGTAATTCACTACACCTAGCATACTGAAGCACTAAATATGAAAATAAAAAATCCCTCTCAAATTGACACTGCCTGCAATGGAAATATGAGATGCAGAGGACCACTCAGATGCTATGTCTGAGTTTAGTGCATAGAGCTTAGGTGTGGCCCTAAAAAAGGAAGATGTTTCAAGCAGCACCATTACAGTGCTGTCTAACAAGCACACAGGAAATCAGCTCAACAATATAATGAGCATACAACAAGCAGAACAGAGAGGATATGGATTATGGAGAGGGTTTTGTTTACAGATTCTGCACAGAACACATTATGACTTACAGAGAGGTGGCACTGCAGATTGTGGCACTGCTAACAGCGGCTGTTTCCCCCATGGCTATAGAGACTGGCAGTCTGATGGAGCAGGAGCAAGCCCTTCTGACTGGCAGCAGGTGAAAACCAGCAAAGTTTTGCAGTTTGTACTGGTTTCACCCTTCTTATCCAACCCAATCCTCCATGGGTAACACAGGTTTCTCTATTTACATGGCCAGAAAGAGTTTCTGCCTCTCATACTACGGGTATGTCTTTTCCACAGCAGTCTTATCTTTGCTGAGCAGAAAATACACTGTTAATTTGCTAGGTAACTAAAAACTGGGAAGTTAGCAATAGTAAACTCTGATTAATGAGGTTATTTCTCCAGGATACTCAGATCCACACACAGATTGTGGAGGTTTATCTATAACCACAGCACACACCATCTCCCATACAGCACCTTCCTGGGGTGGGGGGAGCAAGACCACAACCCAAAGGTGAAGGATTCTCAACCTTTGAAAGCCTTTATCTGTAAGGCCCTTAAGAGTTGCAATGACTGCTGAGAAAAGATAAGGTTCTTTCCCAGTGTACACAAATAACCCATCTGGATGATTTCTGTGAGTAACGTCCCTTTTTCATTCTGGGGCAACTTGTGCCAAGAACAGCCAGACCATAATTCTTGAGCCCCCTTCCAAATGTGGTTTCCATTCCCCACATACAAAATGCAATTGGCAAGAGAGCTGTGCTTGCTTGTCTAAAGAGTGCCAGGAAAGAGCCAGCTCACCACAGAAGTAAGACATGAGAGATGGCAGGCCCAGTGACAGCTCCATGAGCTCCAGCTCAGCTCTGTCTTTATGTGGGGCAATGAGACAACTGGAGCAACATCAAGCCTGGGAATGTCTCCAGGCTCACCTCTTCCGAGCTTGCAAGGCTACACCATCCGTTTTACAGCTGCTCACACAGATGGGTTTTGTTACAAAGCTCCTGGTGTCAGGGAGAGGTCTGTGCCCAAGTCCTGCAGCTGAAGAGCTGCAACGGAGCTCTGTGGCTCCAGAGGACTCCAAGAGGAAAGGAGATAAACTACGCTTTAGAAACTGAATGGGTGAAGGGAAGTCTTTGGAACAGATCCATGCCCCTCCACACAAGGACAAGGTGACAAGAAACATATTCCCAGAAGTGAAGCCTGGAGCTGATGTTCGGCCCCAGATGAAGAGCTAATTGCTGACCAGCACCTCCAAGTTCCTGTTTACTTGGGCTCAACACAGCTAATCGGGAATAAACGGCTGTAACAAACCTAGGCGAACAAGATAGCTTCATTTCCTTCCTCCTTACCTCCCATTTCCTTCCCTCTAAAAAAGCAGAGAGAAGTGCTTATGTTAAAATAAAGAAAGTAACTGGGATTTATTGGAAATGAGGATAAAACTATCGCTATTCTCTCCGTGTGCACCGAGGCTCGCAATGGGCAGCGGAATAAGAAGCAGTGAGGACGCGAAGCGGAGCCAGCGGGGCAGCCCCCGGCCCCTCGTCCCGGAGCGCTGGGAGCCGCCGAGGTTCGGCGGGGCGCGGGGAGCCCGGCGGCCCCGCTCGGCGGCGGGGCTCGGAACGCCCGGGGCGAAGGGCTGTGCCCGGGGCCCCCGCCCGCCGCGCCGCTCCGCTCCCCACCCCCGGGCCACCCCGAGGCGTCACTCACTCCGCAGGGAAGGCACCGCGTCCCGGCCGAGGGCGGCGGCGCCGCGGCCGCACAGCAGCAGGAGGAGGAGGAGGAGGAGGCAGCCGGCCAAGAGCCGCAGCCGCACCGCCGGCATCGCCCCGGCGCTGCGCCCGCCCGCTGCCGCCCGCTCCGCTCAGCCCCGGCAGCGGAGCAGCCGGCCCTGCCCCGGGGAGGGCAGAGCGGCGATCCCACCCCGGCGGCGAAGGAGGGGCGGCCCCGGGGGGCGGCCCGCGGGCTCCCCCCGTGGGGCTGCGGGAGGGCTGCGGGGAAGGTCGCGCCGGGAAATGGCGCTCGTGCAGCTCGGGCCGTCTGCCTACGTCAAAACTGTGGATTCACATGGACAGAATACCCTGTAATGACCTTATTTTCTATCTGAAAACACCTACTTTCTTTTGCCTGTACCTCAAGTACTTTTATCTTAAAAAGAACCAGAAAACACATAGAAACATGCGCGGTGGGAGGCCACGGTCAGCACACTCCGTGCTCCCAGGTTCGCTGTTCTGTACCTGAACTGTCCCAGACCCCACTCGGAGACTTGTGTTTTTTGCTAGGTTAGCTTTGACCTCGAAGTCATTTTATGTTTTGGCATGGGGAAAAAGAATTGCCATCTATCATTTTGTTCATCTCTGTCTTCGGTCGAATATTTGTAAGAGCTGCCCCCCTTGGGCTGAGTTTCAGTCTTGCAGAAAGTCAAAAGCAGAACCTCTTGGTTAAAAATAGAGTAACTTTATGGGACTCCACAGGACCGTTTGTTTTCAATCTGCAAAAATCATGTTTCTGGTGTGTTCTTTATGCATAGCAGACAAGTCAGTATATAAACATGTACATAAGTGTAAAAAAAATAAATGCAGTGCTGGAATTGAGACTGTTCCCCCATGTCTACTTCAATCATGATAGAAGGATGGAAAAGAGAAACCTCTGGGCTTGGGGAAACTTCTTTCTGTTGGTTGGTAGAAGAAGGACTTGAGAAGCAAGAGAAAATAAACACTTAGAAGTAGATAAGTGGAGGAGTTTCTCCCCATTTAAGAAATTATAAAAGTGTCTGACAGAGAAAACAGCGGGAAATGCTGCAGAAGCTGGTCTTTAGTGAGCTGACTTTGCAAGGCAGAAGGGCTGTAACTCTCAGGGTGAACCTCTTCTCAGGAAAGCTGCAGCCTTCTGAAATTTTCAGATTCTGGGAGAGAAGCTTGTTAATGAGCCCTTTATGAAAATCTGGCCATTCAGAGCTGTCTACATCTCTTCAGAACTGTTTGGCCACTGCTTTGAGTACTGTGCTCCAGAAAAGGGCTCTCTTGCTGGGTCACACTGAGAAATTCAGCTCTGTTTATGATAGAACAGTTAAAAATAATAGTGCCAGAGAGCAAAAATGAGGCTGCTGGGGGAAGGAGTCCCACTTCAACTGAATTTTACTGCTGATTTCAGCAAGATCAAAGTAATCACATTCTAATTATGTATTGCTAATAATTATCTTATCAAAGTATTTTTGTAAATATTTTGCTAAATGCAAATTAGCAACTTAATTAATTCTAAATGGTTTTCCTTGCTATTTTTATTTGCAATTGACTTCTTTCTCTTTGATGAAACAGTTTTTTTACTGTCATCAATCTATTTTGTTCTCACCAAACTGGTAAATGCTTTCTAGTGCAGCTATAGTTATATTGACCTGGCTATTAATGGCTAAAGTATACTTATTAATTTACAATTGTAAGAATTCTTGGTTGGCATAATGGCTTGTAGAACCAACAAGATTGCCAACATGTTCTGAAGTAAACTTGATGGCAGTTAATAATACCTTAATCATTAAATGGTATAATTTTCCCACTTTTGGGGATGGGGGGTTCTGGTTTGAAGATTTATCTGTCTTCTTTAAGGTATTTGCTGTATTGTTTTGCCTTCTTTATTTTATTTTATTTTCTGTCTGGAACCCACTTTCTGTAAATATTTTTTCTTCATTTCTTTGTTAACGGCCTATTCCCTTCCTTTTTTGTGCATACACATGTACGTATGTATATATATGTATACATATATATATGTATATATATGTATATATATATATATATATATATACATATGCACTTGTTTGAGCTGATCTGCCTTGGCTATTTAGGTACTCTAGACAAATGTTAATTCCTTCCCCTATCTTTTCTTAGACTTCACCTTCTGTGTGAGATCTATACAAAGATATGAATCCAGTGTATGTTCACGACCTCCATACACAAATAAAAGCCATCATTAAATTCACACTAATTCAATTTGCTTACAAACCCATTGCTTTTGTAAGGTACACACACAGATCCAGTGTGTCATGAGTTCAGTGCCTCCTTACACAGTAATTTCTGCTCATAATCTTGAGTCCAAAGATAGGTCTCATTTTTTCCCCAATCAGCCAAAGTGGGAATAACAAACCAGAGAACACCTAGGAAGAAAAAGAAGGCCCAAAATTCTTTGCATTAGCAGTGCCCAGTGAGCAATAACTCCATCTTTTTTGGAGGCAAGGTCCAACATCTTATTTGGACTTGAAAAATGACAGTTCCTAGGCATCCTGAATCCACTCCCCAGCAGGTTTGGGCTGAGGCTGGTGCTAAGTAGAGAGCTGTGGAATGAGCCATGTTCAGGCAGTCCTGTGTTCCCCTTGGCATGCCTTTTGTAGCTGCAGTATGCTTGGAGCTCTGGGCTTTGTGGCTTTTTGAACCCTAACCCTATGTATAATCCTGACCCTAGGCATAGCCCAAACCCTAGGCTGAGAAGTAGATTCACCTTCCCTTTCCCTTATAAATTTTTCTTTTTACCCCAGAAACAAAACTACTCTCATTTATCAGCTCTTCCAGTCATGTTACAACTGGGTACAGTCACTACAGGCACTGCTCCCACCTTCCCTACCTCCTCTGACACATCCCAACCATGACCAGTGACACCCTTTTTCCTTTCTGCAGCCCCACCTGTGTGTTTCTGTCACACCACTCCAGTCTCTCATGCTCCCAGGTAATTGCTGCAGCCACCAGGCTCTGCAGTTTCTGTCCCTGTCAGCTCACCTTGGTTAACACAACCTTACAGAACAGCCTGTACTGTCCAGTTTCAGGTTAAGTCAAATCCCCAGTTGTAAATTGCCAGTTTTATGTTCATTAGTCAGAATGTGGGGGTTTTTAAACTCCACTCCTTTAAAGGGTGGCAAAAGCATTACTATGAGTTTACGTGTCTAAATTCTGCTAAATAGCAGCTGCTCTTTGACAGGCATGAAATGGAGAGAGTTACTGCCCATGTGGCTCTTACAGTGCCACATGAGCCATCCTCAGGTGAGCCCTTACCTTTCTAAGCCCTCCATCCCTCTTCCCCATTAAGTGTTCACTTGGCACAAGTCTAGAATAGCTTGTTACAGTATATGATTCAGTAATAGATAGAAATTTTACTTTTACTCTAAATCTAGCAGTCAGACTGGCTGTTGACTGGCAGTTATATCAAATTCAATAGCAGGCAGATATTCATGTAGTTCATTTGATATGGAATTAAGGGAAAAAATCCAACATTTAAATACTTGCAGTAAAACATAAAAGGCTAGTGTGGCCAGAGCTGCCTCTGGCCTATCCCTCTTTGTTTCTCAAAGCCTTTCTTCTCTTTATCCTTTCCATTTGAGGTCCTTGGCAAAACCATACCTGCTGTATGAAAACCATTCATCCTTCAATGTAACACAGCCATTTTTTTGCCATTTTTGTTGGCACTGTTTCTGTGAAATCAATAGAAGAATGAAGCAGTTTTTTGCAAAGATTTGCCACCAAAAGAATGCCTAACGTGTTCCCAAAATAAAGCTATTAGTATTACACTTTAGATTTATTAGAAGACTCTGAACAACTCAGGAAGAACAAACAAGCACTAACAAAGTACTATCAGTCTAGCTGGAAAAAAACTTGACTGGGTGTAACACTTGGAACAAATATATATGCTTGCAGAAATTCTAGGACATAATGTTTGCTCAGTGCTGACATGATTTCACAGGTTGAGAGAGGGTGTGCCTTTGCACCTTGTACACTCCTTCCCACAAGAGCTGATAATGTATTCTCAGCTGTGCTTACATGCTCCAAAATTAGACTCCAAAATCCCACAGCTAATATAAAATACTTACTGTGTTCATTAGAGAATATATGCATGGGGATACTCAAACAAATTTACTTTGACTCTTTCATTAACCCATTTCTTCTCAACTGAAATAATGCTTTTGTTAGATACCTTACTCTATATTCAATAAAAAATAGTAGACAGATTTTTTTTTTTTTTTTTTTTTTTTTGTTATCTTCAATATTTTGCTTTCTGGTAAATCAGATATAGAGTCCATCTCATATCTGAAGATTTATGAACCAGCATTTAAGAAAGGACTAAAGAGAAAATATGCACTTTGCTTTGTATCTCCAAAAATATATTGCTGCTGTTACTCTGACGGAATGGGTGGATCTTTAGCTTCAAGTAACTTGTCCTATTTAGGAATCTGTAGGAAAGAATCATAGAATGGTTTGGGCTGGTAGAGAACTTAAAGATCATCTAGTTCTAAAGAAAGAAAGAATGACATATGTCATCAATCAGTGTTCCAGAAATAGGCTGCTTGCAATATTCATCCATTCAGTCATTTCCTTGAAAAGTAAAAGGATCCCAAATGAAAAAAAAACCCCAGACATTAAATTTCATGTACTGTCTTTTAAAGTGGGGAGGAAAATAATTTCTAAGGTAATCCAAAGCATGAAAAATTTGCTAAGATTTATGAAAACATGTGAAAACAGTGATAACAACACAGGCTAAAATGGAAAATGAAGAATGAACAAAAAAAACCCTTACTGTAAAATGATTCAATTTTATAATCTTTATTCAACATCAAATAACTCCTTTTTACACAAACAAGCTGAATAATTTACTGGTTTCTTTCAAATAGATGAAGTTAAAATTTGTCTCTTTTTAGATTATGTGTGATAAGTTTTGGGGGGCAATAACTCTGTTATACACACTGCAAAACGAGCTTGAACTTCTTCATAAAGGCAGATGAGGCATGGAGACTGTTGCACTTGACACCCAAATCTTGTATCCCAGACTCACTACCCTCTAGTTACATTACAAAACAAACTTGAATGCAATCTGGACATTTACAATGTAAATTTACATGCACCTTTTAATAATCAAATGAAAAATTATCCATTCAACATACATTACTGAAATTACTATTCTATAGGGTGTATGAGAGATACAAATACCATAAAATTGCTGATGTTATTTCTTTTATTCAATTTAACTCATTAGTGAATAGAAGTATTACTATTAAAAAATGTTTTGGCCAATCTCAAGGTCCAGCCTCAGGTCAAAACAGTGTTTGTGAAAACAGCAGAAAGACTTTTTCATCACACTTACCACACACAAACTCACTTATAGCTTGGTGGAGGAAAAAAAATTGAAAAGAGAAAAATATGAACTTTGATAAAAATTCTACAAGGTGAAAATAATATAGTTAACAAAAAGGGATGAATTCCACTCTTGTTTCTAGGTTGAATACCAAGTGAGATCTTCAAAGTTCTTGAAATCTGGGAGTTTAGTCAAAATTTATGATCTAAAATAATGCTGTTAAAGGATGGCTCATATGTATGAGTCAAGATGATATCCCTCAATAATAGAAACCTTCCTCACCAAGTCCTTCCATTTTCTCTCTTCTGATGAATTCTTAATTGTTTGAATGATTTCCACCCTGACAAGTTGGAAGGTGCACAGAAAATTTATAGTACAGTCAGTCACAGCAGGGAAACTGCAGATAATCCTGCCTGGCTCCTGTACATCTTTGATAGTTTGGAGAGACATTGTTAGGAGGAGCCATTGGACTGTAAACATAACAAATTAGATCTCTACTGATCATCAGAAGACACAAGTGATGGGAAGAAGATGAGAAGGTTTGTGAAATGAGATCTTCTGTAGGAACAGGGAATGTAGAGCACCAAGCATTTGATATGAAATGCAAACACTACTTTGTTATTAACTTTTGAAGGCTGAGATATGTTGGAATATTGAAACGGGCAGCCTACAGGAGAAAGGCTTTCAGCCCTAATAGTAAGCAGCGAAATCAGATCCCAGAAACAGAACTTAAAGGGCATTTAATAAACAGTATAGAATTTTCTTACTTGAAAAGTAATAAAAATATTTTAATTTCGTTCAGAAAAAGTTTATAATTTGATTACTTCTATGTGAGAAATAAAAGAGTAACAGATAACCTACATGGGTGAAGTCCAGATTTCCCTAGACCTTTAGGCAACCCTCCCCCAAGTGGAATCTGAGCAGATTCAGGGGCCAGCTTTGCATGCCATGAGTTTATCCATGTGCCAGGGAAACAGGATTTGCTCCCACGTGTAACTTGAACTGACATCTGTGGAAGTCCAGTGGTGGAAGCGCCACAGACGTGAGCCTTTATCTGTGCAGTTTCCACTGTGAGATGTGCAGGGATACCAGAACACAGATGTGAATCTGTTCCAGTTTAATCATAGGCATCATTTCCATCACACTGCTATAATTTTGGTGGTTCTAGCATCACCTTCTTTTCAAAGGCATCTGATACTATTTCTTTTTGCACAGATATATGTATATCGGTTCTAATTCACGCATAGACAGTATTAATCAGTTTGTTTAAACAAAACAATCTTTGTAAACCAAAACTAATAGTTTCACTGAAACTAGATCCACATCTGTAGCCATTGACTCTAGAAGGCTTTGGATCAGGCCCTAAAACAGGCATGGGTCAGAGCTAGCTAATATACCAGTCTCAATTCCAGAAATTGTGGAGGATATGGAGACTGAAGTTGCACAGACTTGGTAAATATTTATTACAAAATGGACATCAACTTTTTCAGATCAAATATATTCAGATCAATACTTTTTCAGATGAAACTCCCTATTTACCTTAGGGAATGTATGTGATCATTTGTAACAGTGCCAAAATACCTTTGATTTCTAAGTCTTCATTTCTAAGTACCTTCATATGTACATTTTGACCATCTGTTTCAGAGTAGCAAAAAATGCAGCTGAAAAGTGATATTAGAAAATAAAGTTCATTATTGTTACCTTAAAGTAGTCCAATGTTGTAATTTTTCTATGCCATCATGTTAGTTACTTTTATACTTTCTTTATCCAATGCTATGCGTGCTAGCAGATTACAATTAAAAATTGCAATTCATTTGTTATTAGCTAAAATGGAGATTTGAAATTCCTCATTAACATAATGGAAATGAATATTAAGTTAAATCCATAGATCTTTTTGTTGTTTAGTTTGAGGGGAAAAAAGCCAAATCAAACCTAAAACCAAACAACCCAGCCCAAAAGAACTGAATATGTTATTATGCACAAGAATAAGCAGTTTGGCTTCTGGGCATTGAAAGAACCTCACAACTATGGACACATCAGGAAAAAAGTACTGTGTTTGTGTGTGGAAATAAACCTTTTGTATGAAGATTTCTGCATGAAAAGGGCTCCTGAGCCACTTTGTGTGATGGCCCAGCATGTGAGGTGTATCGTGAGCACTCAAATCATTTACAGAATGTAAATGGTGAAATGAAGTTGAGCTAATCCTCTGGTTTAAAAGTGTGTCAACTGGGTTCTCTAATTTACAAATATTTATCTTTTTCTCTGTATCCTTTTTACTAGAATTTAAAAGAGGAAAAAAAAAGCAGTCTGTGTCTGGAGCAGAAAACAACTGCAGGTGAATAAGGCTTCATTATCTTGATTTAACTTTCCCTGAGATAATCCCAGGGCCTAGGTCCTTGAAGAACATCAAAAAGCAACAAGGAAAAGAAAGAGAGAAACAGGACAAGAAAGAAGAATTAGAGAAGAAATGTTTCTGTATAACTTACATTTACAGAAGACAGGCAATATCACTACTTTTTTTTCTGATGAGAAACTATTCAGTCACACATGTGATATGAGAAAACTGAATCCTCAGTAATTTGAACTGCATTCATGAAAAAACCAAAATGTTTCCTAAATTTAAACCAGCCCACCAAATAGACGGGTGCAAATACATTCCTAAAGACTAATTTATGGGATTGTGTGTAAGAACAAAGTAGTATAAAGTTCACTGTATGTATCAAATTTAACAAAAAATAAGCTTACATGATAATTTAAAATCCTCAGTATTAAAGACAAAATTAAAATTATTTTTGACACCATTTTTTAAAGATGGGGCTGTAACATTAAAGGGTCATTTAAAAAATATTTCCACTAACCCTTACTACTAATATGTTATCTTTATTTGTCCCAACACAAGGTATATATTCTCTAACAGAATGGTTATACCACTGCAACTTGTAAACAAATATCACATAATCAGCTGAGAAGAAACAAGTTTAGATTTAGATTTCCTGCCAGTAAAGCTGAGTTTGTAGTGTTGGAGGTGCTAATAGAAGTCTGCAGCCATGGGTCTTTTATGCATATCTTGGTTCTTGTAAGTCACATTTTTAAAAGTAGTTGTTGAGCCTCTGTACAGTGGATTTGTTTCCTAAAAAACACAAAAGCAAAACAAACAAACAAACAAAAACCCCAAACAAAAACAGATTAAATGGGAGTCACACAAAGTTTGTATAGAAGTAATGTATCTTTGAGGACTTTAGAATAGCTTTTGGTTGCTCACTTGTGTTCCAAGCCACTGAAATCCAGACTGATCTGAATTCAGGCAGCACAAACCAGTCTGGGCTCAGGAACATGCTTCCCTTCACATCAGCCTCCCTGATTAAAGTAATGCACATCATCAAACAATACCTCATCAAATGTGTCCCATAAAATTTGTGTATCAAATCTGGCAGTTAGACCTTTATAAAACCACAGAGAGCTTCCCAGGAGTTAAGTGTGACTTGTCATGGTGCTTTTGTCTCATACAGTACCTACTGTGTGCTGGGAGAAGGGCAAGTCTCACCTGAGCTTTTCATCCTGGCCTCTCATCAATCACTTCCTATCTTTCCCTCTTGTGACAGAACAGAAAATTAAAATGCTTCTATCAACTGTATCCTTCCCTTCCTTCTTACCATACCTAACTCTCCTGAAGGATCAAGAAAACATTCTCAGGTGGCCTTGCCTGTAAGTTAGTGATTTTTCCCAGGTCAAAAGCTGAAAGGCTGACAGTGCCCATTCTTGGGAAAAGTTGCAATCACAGGACTTTGTAGGAGAGTAGAGCTGTGTGAGCACATTTTCTGCTTACTCAGCATGCTTTTTTTGAAAAGATCCTCAGAAGCCCTAAAGCTTTTGCAAAAGAGCAAAAAAGTCAAGGGCAGAAAAGAAAGAAGAAAAGGGAACATGTGGTGCAAGCTTACATTCGGTGCCCAGAGCTATAGATAGAAAACAAGGCCTGGATTTCTCTGTCCTTTCCCCTGCATTTGGGACAGTTCCATTCACTTCTGCTCGGTGGGAGTGGGCTTGGATCATGACAGAGGCCAGGAACAACCTCCCTTTCCTAAACAGCTCTTAACAGGCAGAGGGCTACACCTTGGATAATCAGACAGGCAGACAACTGCATTGGATTAATGGAAGACTGGCTACTAATTAAAAACTACTAACAAACTATTAATAAAAACCCAGTTATCTTCCACATTCTTACATGTGGAAGAAATTAAACCAGGAGATGAAACACTAGGTAATCTTCATCCATTAAAGAATCATTATTTTACTTTATAGAATAGTAAATGTGGCAAAAACCTAGCAGCAAAATCTATCCATTTAAAAGAGCAAAATCAAGACCCAGAATTTTAAAGGCAGCTGTGCATCATGTAACCAAACTAAAGAACCTCATATAAAATCAATGTATTTCACATACCGTTTGCCATTTAACTTTTGATTTTTCTGCTTCAAACTTGGCCACCTCTTTTCGGTCTTGAAGTGACACCAGTAATTTCCATATGCAAAGTAAAACAATGCCAATGAGAAGGATAGCAAGGGTGACACCCACCACTATCATTGGGATATTTGGATGCTGTGCACAATCTGGGGAAACAAAACCAGTTATGACTGTAGATAACCAATCAATAAATTTTAGGCAATTAAAAACAGTCAAGAGATGTGCTGAGATTTTTCATTTGCCATAAGCTGGGCACACCTTTTTCTTCGAGTTCATGTTATTTTTCTTCTGCTAGCTTCCTAAAGGGTTTGTGAAACCATCTGAAAAATATTGCAATAAAATGTTTTTTAAATTATTTGTTAACTTATTCCACTGCTCTTTTACCATGACAATTAGCAGTTGCTGGATACAGACACAAGTTTTGAAGAGAAAAGTCAGAAAATTGATTTCAGATCTGTTTCAATATAATTATAAAAAACAGGGCTGACTTGACAAAATTAGGAATTTTACAATGTTGTGGCTGGAACTCAATTTCAATTAACTGATATTCAGTGGGTTGCAGAAGAAAAGATCCTAGTAGATCTATGTCAGGGTAAAGTCACCAAAGACATTGATAAAACAGAGGAAACTTCATTTCTTTCATGAAAACAATGAGGAAAAAATTCCTTCAGATTTATTGAAAATGTTGAACTGTACAACTGGAAGTAATTTTGCATTTCCAGTTCTGCAATAAATTTTACAATAAAATATTTCAGAGGGTCAGAATTAAAAGTGAAATTTTTGCTTCACCAAAACCCAAAGAAGTTTGATTATTTTAATATTAGAAAGTACTGTCTATGAAAGTTAGTGAACACTACTATTTTACAAAGTTTTCTTCTGAACCATGGTTTCAGAACATTAAAAAATTCATTTCAGTCTGGCTTGTCTTACATGATTGCATTTCACATTCTGGTTTTGCTTGATGGCCTCAGTTAACTAATTCTGAGGGGCTGTGTTTTGAGCCCTGGGCTGGTGTTCTGGCTACTGGTGCCTTATTAACTTCAGTTCCATGAATGAAATTCTATTTCAAGAGAATTTCTTGAGGTCTCATCTCGGTTCACATTTTAAGGTCCAGGAGCAGAACAGCAGATGACAGTGAAACTGGTTATTGTAGCATTGTGGGAGGGCCATTACACAGAGGTCAATGAACTCTCAGAGGTCAGTGAAAAGATATTTCTTCTTCTTCTCCTTTTTTTTTTTTTTTTTTTTTTGGCAAATCTACTTAAAATACATAATAAAGTATTTAATAAAGATAAAATCTTCCCTTTAAATCCTTGAATCTTAGGGATGTAGTATAAGAGGTGTGCTTCTTTAGTACTACATTTGTTACAGGCACCTTTGTATATATAATTTCAAAGTGATTTATAGTTTTATTACATAATGCAAATGATGTTTAGTATCATCCTCTTAGAACTGCACAAGCTGTTGAAAAAATTAACTTATTTTTAGAGCCCAAGGATCATTCTGCCTATTTTTCATGAAAGGCCAAGTATTTATGTCACCACTGCATTAAATAAGTACTTGGGGAGATCTTTGGCTGGGCAGAGAAAGGCTACAAACACAAGGAGGAGATGTGCTGCTTTAAAGAGCTCTGCTTCTAGATGCTAACCTTGTCTGTGGTTTTAAATCAGATTTCACCTACAAAAAAACAATATTCACTGCTTACCTTTCCGTTCTATGTTGTGAATGACTGTCCTTCCCTGTTCATCCACAGCCAGTAGAAATGTGGTTACACACTCATTTTCCCCCTGCAAAGAGCAGGAAATGAATTTATCCTCTGAATAATCTGCAGAGGGAAGGAAAAAAAGTAATTCATCAGATCAAATGCAATTTAAACTTTAATAACCAGAGAGACTGCTGGCATCATGTTTGTCACAGCCTTGTCTGCAGATGGTAAAGAGTGAAAGACAAAAGCAGAAATACTGTCAGAATTTCTACTAAATTTAATGGCTTTTCTTCCAATCCCAGTTTTGTTTCTGATTTTTCACTTATATTTCCAAGGAACTGATCCAGATGTTGTCAGTCTGCACTGACCACCTAGTGCACCTTGTTACTTTAGTGTACTGTGAATTTCAATGAATTGGAAGTGCTCCCAAAACTCTTAACTGGCAGCTGTCTAGGAAATGTAATAGCCCTAAACGATGGGGCAAAGTAACCAGTGGAACAAAGTATGCTCCTTTGGTTTGCAGTTACTCCTGGACCTGTAGATCATATTTCAGGAGTAGATATACATACATCAAGCAGCTGTGGGTGTTGTTAAAAGGGCTGCCATTCATTTCCTACACAATAGGCCCCTCAAAGGTCACTGTGTGTCCAGTAGTGTTACAAGAGTAACAGTAAATAAAGATTAATAACAGGATGATAAAGATTAATAACAGAAAACTGCCAATGTGAGATTTTTGTAACGAGATTCTGGATGAAGCAGATAAAGTGACCTGAGATGATAGTCTGACCCCATTTATTCATCCCTCCACTTACTGTTGATTGCAAACAAATTTAATCCATTTCTTCCTTCCAGGTTATTCCTAACTGGGGAGCTGAGAAAAATTCATTCAAAGGGAACAGAGAGACCGAAGGAAGCTGACTTTGAGGGACAATATAAAGCAAATAAGCAATCAGAAAGTGAGAGTACAAGTGCAGAACTGGAAATGTCATCATTTGGAGTATAGCTATGATATAATATTTTACAGAGAAAAAAATACTTAATACCTGTGTGCAAAATTACCTCTGGGCCTGAATGTTCATGTTTTCATATAGTCCATGATTTGAGATATCACTGGAAATCTAGGTATGCTTTTCAACATATTTTAGTTAATATATCACAGGATTTAATTTTTAGAAGAAAATAAACCAGTAGGCTTCTCAAATATTTCTTTAAAATTATTGTCACTAACCATTATTTTCTACCCATTCAAAACTCTTAATGAAATTTCATAAGCAATTGTGCTAAAAATCCTAAAGTCCTCAAGCTTTAATATGAAGAGTAATTGAATAGAAATCAGACAAGAATAGAGCATTTTAAAGAAATCTACACTACATTTTAAAAAATGCTTGCTCTATTTTTTCTTCCCCATATTGGTTATTATCACAAGATTTGATCTTATAGAAAATACTATTAAACACCATAGAAAAGATGGAACTATTGACTACCCTCCACTCCTTTTCTCTGCTTGTTATAAAAAGAGAACCCTAGCTGGTTGGATTTTGATTTGAGCCTTGTATTTAACCTGTGCTGGCCCTTGGTGGCAGCACCTTGTGTTATCTGCCAAGGGGACAGGCAGCCTAAACCTGCTGATTTAACACGATCTGATTTTGTTAGAAAGGCCATGAACTGCAGACTTATGGCTCTTGTTGGCATGTCACAGTTCCAGTAACACTGACAAAAGTTTTGCAATGTTTGTACTTTCCCAACTCTTTTAAGCAAGCAGACTCAAAATACTAAGTTGCTTACCAAGAGGAAAAAAAAGGAAAAGGATAGTTGTTAGCTATCCTGAAAATGGAGAAAAACTTGCAAGCATATACCAAATATCAACTAGAAGGCAGTAACTGCACATAGATTGGTTATTTTTACATGGTAATTTTTTGTTTAATGTCATAATTTGAAAGCAAGGGGAGCAGCATACTGATTATGTGCAATGATGTAGAAATGAAAGCAAAAGTGCCAGTTCAAGCTATTCAGAATCCAGCTTATGGTTAGCATTTTTATTTCTCTGATATTATTTTTAGAATGAGGGATCACTAAAGAGAGACCATTGCATATGTTATTTGCAGTTCATCAGCATAAAAATTTGCCTGCGTAGGCAAAATCCTGTAATTTACATCTGTGTAATCTTCTGCATTCCGCAGTGAATCGTCACACCCTTCTGCAGCCTAATTCTGGTAATTTAAATTGTATTTGAAATAACTAGAGTCACACTGGAGGAGAAATCAGGTAACAGTGGCAAGCAGGAGACTCAAAGCATGAAATACTGTTTCATAGCAGATACATTCATAAAAGATTCAACACCCAAAATGTTGACCATAAATTTAAATGTCATTATGCCCTTTCGTGTTTGCCTTTTGCTCAACAAAATGCCTTTTTTGAGCAGAGTTCACCTCACTCTGACTCATAACAGAGCAGAGCTGACATAGAGGATTATTCAGCCTCCAGTACCCACTTTGCTGCTGCACTGGGAATTTGTGAGGTGTCGACACTATGGGGTAGGAAAAACTCAGGTTCTCCAAGGAAAGTATAACTGTCCCTGCTGGGCTTGTGGCAGGAGCAGCCTGGTGCCCTGTGGCTGGGGTGCTGGCAGGAGACGCCTTTGAATTTTGGTTCCTCTTGGCTAGTGAGCAGAGCAACAAGAGCTCCTCCTACACCTATGTGGCAAATGGGTGATTAGTCTAATTTAAATGTTCAAGTATTAATTGAGAATGAAAATAGAAGTTTGAAATTGGTGCCTGCTGTGAAGATAAGCCCAGGACATGTGGAGCCATCAGGACCTGCAGAGCTACTGGACACCCCATGGCCTGGCAGATCCGTGGGCTCACCTCACCTGCTGGTGGGGAGCAGGAGAACAAACCCCTGGTAAACCCAGAACCAAAGCAGGGAGGTGAAAGGCACAACTCAGAGCCTAAAATGGGCACTCCCAGGAAACAGGAAAATGTAAAGCCCACGCTTTTTTGTTGCTTCACACTTCCAGTCATTGTGTTGCAACATCCATGTACAAAAGAGAAACAAAATTTTTGAAGTGCTAATGTTTTATTTAACCAAAAGCTTTTACTTTTTTCTTTCCGCACAAGCCTTGAAGTATTAAAGAAACAAAAACATAAACCAGAAAGAAGTATACTACCCCATGAAATTGCTAAATAATCTGTCTTAAATATTATGTGGTATAATACTTATGCCACTTCCAGATTGGTGGGTTTTGTTCAGATAATAGTTTTTATCATATTATATTTTAGCTATTGTTTTAAAAGTTACTTTTTTCATTCAGGACTTCTTGATGAGGCTATCCAAGCATTTCAGATGAAACAGTTTGCCACAGCTGCTGCTTCTTTTTTTTGTTTTGTTTTGTTTTGTTCAGGTATCTGAATGGGAACATGAAGGTTGCAGTGACTGCTGTAAATAATTTTAAATCTAAAGAAGTAGCTGACAGTCCTAATCAGGGAAGCACAGGACATGAAAAAAAGGAAATATGCAGGAATAAGAGATGATATTGCATGCTCGTATTCCTGTGACCTCTGTATGTGAACAGAACCATATAAAAGGCTGTTTCTGGTCTTGATTAGCATTCATTATATTTAAAAGCATAATGTTTTTCATATTCCTAGCTACAAATATCTTCCATCTTATGAAAGCAACCTGAAAACTTTACTAACTGAAGACATACAATACAAGTGCTTGTATGTCTTTTAAGCCTGTAAAGATATTTTTATATATATAAATATATACTGAAGTATTGCCATCAAAAACAAAAGGTGTAACTTTGCTGGAAGGATGTACACCAGTGACATTTCTGCATGCACACAGCTCTGGATAGGCTTCCAAGAGCTTGCAGATACAAATCTTAGACATGCACACATGAATGAATGAGGATTCATCTTCATTCTTACATTTGTCTTGTTTAATGCTTATGGTACATCTGTGATGTGGATATAACTAGCCTATGACCTGCCTTACTTAAAAATTGCTTGCGCCATAGGGCTGGGACTAGAACTGCCACTAGAATCAATACAGTCTGCCTGCTGAGCAGGCACCTTCCTTTACAGGAAAAAAACCAAAAAAAACCCAAAAACCTGCACTTTTTGATTTAAAGGTTTGTTTTGGTTATTTTTTATTGTGGTGGGGTTTGTTGAGTTTTTTCCTGATAGTACTGTTTTACTCAAGATTATTCTCATTCCAGAAATTTCCATTGATGCAGGGCACTTTTGAATTAAAGCAAACAGCTGAAAGATGTTCTTAGCCTTTCAGAATACAAGAAATGTCTTTGCCACTGTGTTTAGCCACCAGCTGTAACCAAGAATCTGCCTAAGGACTGGAGTCAGGTTTTGTATTTGTAAGGCTGAAGAAGCCCTGCTGGAACTCATGGTACAGGCATAACTTAAACTCAGGAACTTTCATCTATCACTGATTTGCAGGGACTGGTATCTATTAAATTCCATACTTTCCTGCATAAACTACTTAGAAAATAGGCATGATCCAATGAGTTAATTACCTGGAAGGGTTATACCAGCCCTGTTCTGCATTTCCTTCTTGCCTCAGAAGAGCCACAGACAGACAGTAATTCCCTTATGACCCATAATATAATTCCACAGCAGAAAAACAAAGCTACTTTCAAATATAAAATTACTGAAAGTGGAACCTCCTGCTAATCACACACACACAAGAGAGGAAGATTGAGTATACCAACCCTTTGCCATGCTGACAGTTGCATCAACCAATTTGCATTTTTCACTGCAATCTCCCAGTGACTTGTCATCAGCAGCCAAGTGACATTCCACACAGCTCCTGTGGAAAATAATTCAGCAGCTCATCAATCTCTGCCTGCCACAAAGCAACAATACAAAAGCCAGCATGTGTGCATCTGCATTTTAAAAAGCAGCTAAATAAAGGGTCTTCTGCTATGGATACAGTTCTCAGGAATATGATAGGTACTGCCACAAAAAATAATCTTAACAAAACCAAAGGAGAAAAAAACCCACCTGAATAAAGGTATTGTGGATAAGCTCTGTCTTGTCCTCTATTCTCTCCCAGTTTGTTAGCTACCAGACAGAACCCCAGGCAACATTATTCATGTAGGTCTATCAGACATGTGATTACTCACATGTAACACTCCTCTTCAAAAATTAAAAAAAAAAAAAATATTCTGAACAGTAAATATTCTCACACTAAATACCAGCTGAAGGAATGCCTATCAGATGAACAATATCTGAAATTGACTTCAAAGAGATCAAGCTGAGGCACCTACTATGAGTTTGCCTTTGTTGCAAGTCTATTGAATAATGCATTAAAACACTTTCCAGGTGTCTCAACAGTTGTCTCTTGAATATGGTTGCTTGTCTCAGGAATTACTTAGATCCTATTCATACTAACGAAACTTACAGGAAAATTATTTTTATTCAGTGGTGGAATGACTGAAATACTATTTAAAAACAGAATCTATACCAATTCCTTTAGAAATCTCCCTGTAAATTCAATGAGGACTTTAATAAATCCAGGGTTTACAAATGGAAAATAAAACAACAAACAGAATTCATATATGAACATTTCTGATGGAAAATGTGTTTGCTAATTTTTTACAAATAGCTTCAACCGAATTGAGTGGCTGAGACTCTGAGAAGCATCCTGAAGGACTGACTTCATTAAAAAAAAAAAGGGAAAGAAAGGAGAGGAGAAGAGGGGAGAGAGGAGGAGAGGAAAAAGGAAAAGAAAAAAGAAAAAGGGGAACTGCAACAAAACAAAAAACCCTGGCTATCTCCTGTTGCATTGAGTTACATATATCCATGGGAATAAGCTGAGGCTGCTGAGTTTATCTTCAGGGAGTGAAGGTGACCTTATCCCTTGCTCTGGAAATGGTGAATAGTAAAAGTAAGTGGGTAATGGGATAGCCTCTATCTCATGGAGATAAATTCAGTATTGGTGGTGGTTTTGTCATATTCACCATGTTTCTCATGCTACACTCTCTTTCTCAGCTGCCTTGCCATTGATCTCCACCCCCTCTGACCTGGTCTTTCAGCTCTCTCAGTTACCCCACCAGGTATTCCCAGTGTTCTCTCTCTCTTGGCTTTTTGTGCCCTGCATTTCAGCATGGGAAGACACTGAAACAGAAAGAAAAGATCCAACACTGCATACAATATACATGTTTAAACGGGTTAATGTAATGCCTATCATGTAACTTTATATTTCTTATTCTTTGCCAAATTGGGCAGAGCAAAGCAGCAGCCTTGTCCTTTTTGTTTAGAGCAGTTGCATGGAGAAATTCTCTTTGAACATACTGAGAGGCTCAGTTTTCTTAGGGCAAATTTAGCACTAACAGAAAGAGATCAATGAATTAATCACTTCATAGAACAGCTTTTCATTCAGATACACTGTAGACTGCAGTGACAGGTATGAAAATACAGTGTTGGAGAGAAATGGGTCTCAGCTCTGGATAAGGAGACAGGACATCATCATGAGCCATGCAACCTAAACTGTTCAGCACTCAGAAAGCAAAGCCAGGGACATTAATAATCTGTGTTCTGTAAAATCTAATCCAACTTCTAGATTAAATTTTTGCTGAAAACTGCTCCATTTGGGTTGCAGCCCTACAAGAGCTCATGTAATACAAACAATGGTGTACTTAGAGTGGTCATCTTCACAACCTGAGTATTTTTGGTTGTTTTTCCTGTCACACACCATAACAAATACCTTGCATCACAGCAGGAAAGCTACATAAATTGAGTATGCTCAGCGGACAGAAGACATTTCACCATTTACAATCAGTTTATCATCAACTTATACATGACATACAGCTACCCACTTATTCATTCCCAGATTATTATCCAGTTTATTATACTTACACCTTTTTAATTTAGCCAAGCTTAACTGAATTTGGACTATGAATTAGGAAATGTGTGAAGCTTGAATGGACAACATGGCCTTACTCATTCATATGTATGAGAATGGTAAGACAAATGTCAATTTTTTCTGTGAGGACATATAAGTGTCAAATAAGGCCACCATTCTGATTAGTTGTACAGCCAGAGACTGCAGTTTTACCTGTGCTGCTTGAAGTTGACTTAATTATTTCACATCAAGTCCTTTTGTATGAGAGCAGTGCTCATGAATGGTTGATGTATGAGTTGTGACTACCCACCTCAAAGGACACAGAAGCTCTTGGGTTCTGGTCTGTAAATCCAGTTTACAGACACAGCAGTAAACACACTGCCGAGGCAGTATAGGAAACAGATAGCTGGATGATATAAACATCAGAGGTTTAAAGCCACCACATTACCATCTGGAACTGCAAGGGTCACCGCAGAGAGGGCATTTTTCACACGTTTGGCCTGAAGACCCTGGATGGGTGCAAGCACACGTCCCACAGATGCATTCACCTCTCCCACTGCATAGTGTCCCATCTTCAGCCATGCAGGTGCTGGTATCAGTTGTGCAATTACAGTATTCACCAGTCCATCCACTATGGCACCTGCATTCCCCACAGTCACAGTCACCATTGCCTGGAAAAACATTTATTATACTTCAAATCAGTCAGTGATAATTCAAAAAGAATCTGAAGGATGATCACTAATATGATTCACTTTAACAGAAAATATTTTGCTCTCTCCAACTCTTTTTTCTAACATCTTTCTTTCTCTCCCAGAACCTTCAGTTTTAAGACAGAGGATCAGATTTTTGCTTATCCTGGCTGTAAGCAGCTCCATTCTCTTTACTGGAGCCCTCCGCGCAGATCTTGTCTCCTGGCAGCGCACGAGCTCACTTGTAAATACTTCCGATTTCTAATGCCATAGCTGAGACTATTTTAAGTCTAAAGACCGTTCGTAACTAGTAACTCTTTAAACTGAATTGATGGTGACTGAGTATATGATGAAAATACAAATTCACAAGCTCCCAGCCGAGGGGAGCCCATAGAGGCCCGAGCGGGGACACCCCAGCAGCCCTGAGGCGCCATACCTGCACACTGCAGGCCGCGGTGCCGCACGCACGAGAAGTCGTTGCACTCGCAGCGGGGCCCGTAGACCTTGCCGTAGGGGGACGGGTGGCACAGGCACTGCCCGCAGTAGCAGTCGCCTCTCCCGCTGCAGGAGCTCTGCTCGGCCGGGCCCCGGCAGGAGCTGGCACCGAGCGAGCTCTCGTGGCACTCGCAGCGCGGCCCCACGTAGCCGGGGCTGCACACGCACACCCCGCACTCCAGGGAGCCTTTCCCTTGGCTGCACTTCGGGCTCTGCTTCTCGGCCTTGGCCTGGCAGTCGCAGCTGCAGAGGGGATGAATTTCCATCTCCAGCACGTCGCTGAGGCCCACAGGTTTTATCTTGATAAGCCTTCTGGTTTTCTCACAAGAAGAGAGACTAACACTCACATTGAAAGAGACCTGGAAGAGACAACGGGGTGCTGGGAGCACAGGGAACTCTGCAGGGTGCTCAGGAAGTATTGTTGCAAGGTGTCCCCGAGGAAGGGGAGAGAGAATGAGGATGAGAACTCCAGCTTATCTGAAGGCTAATGAATTACTTTATTATACTATACTATGTACATTGTATCTAAAGTGAATCTGCCATGCACTCACTCTTGCTCACAACTGCACAGAACTGCACTCATCTCCGATTCTCTCGTGACTGTCCTGTGACAGTCCCACACACACACGCACACACACTTCTTGGCCCTGCTAGGCCAAGGGAACAAACCATCTTCACTTTGGGTAAACAATCTCCATTCTGCATTCTACTTTAGCACAACACAGGCACAGCAAGCGAGCTAAGATTTGTTTTCCTTCTTCTCTGCTTGTCTCACAGCTTCTCTCTGTTCAGAGGGCATGTGAATACCACAAGGAAGTGCATGCACAGGACAGAGCAAGAGGGTCATAGATACTGCCTGCTTTTTAGTGACTTGTCTGGAGGAAGATTGTTTAATAAAGAGCAAACTCTACCTTGGTGTCCTAAATTATATGAAGTTCATGTCTTTGGAGAACCCGTTCTTCACTTACTGTATCTCCCACTTTCACATGAGAGCATTTCCTCTGATGTGGAAAAAAGGTCCCATTGTTACAGATGGCCGTGAAGGAGAGATTGAGCCCTTCCGTCTCTCCCAGGATCTCCAATTCAACCTCAGACCTCAGCTCCTTCAAGGAAAAAACGTGAGATGAATGGAGTGATAACAGTGCCATGTGCTGCCACTGCTCCACATCTGAGGAACGTGGACTGTAATTTATCCTGACTTACACAGGAGCACACTTGTGCTTTGGCACTTTGTTTACAGAATCCTCTATTGCAAGAAAAATGGAGAATGAGCAAAAATAAGCAAATGCTGACAGACCCAGCTTTCAGTGGGAAGCAATGGTGGTATCACTTTTTAATATCTGCTGTCACAGGGCTTGTTTCCTGCCCTTCCAGAAGAAAAAACTCAATGTTTTATTAAATCACCTTTCATAACTCTGCTGACTGATGCAGGTCTTAGGGCTGGACTTTCTGAGGAGTGGATTTGCATTCCTGATTGCATTGCTAGGTCTGGGCTTTTCCTGATTAGCCAAACTCTGTCAATATTGCTCCCTCCCTTCCTATCTTCTCACAATGGAAATTCCTGCTTCATGAGCTCTTTGTGTTATTTTAACCTGTATTCAGCAACATCTCCATTATTTAAATCAATTTGTTCATCAAACTTCCATTTTGTGAGTCACAAACTGTCTTTCTGAAATCGTTTGTACTAGGTATCTACATTTTAAGTCTTTAAAATATTTTATAGCAACTTTGCTTACACAACCTTAATCCAAAGCCTATCGCAGGCCATGGGGAAATTCCCTATGACTTCATTATTCTGTGGATCCAGTAAATGGAAATTTTTCAAAAGTACCTCAGCAACTGCTGAGAAAACATCTCACTGACTTGACTTTGTGCTCATAGAAGTTTAATTGCTTGCAAAATACCCCCTGCCCTTCAATCAGAGCACAGAGAACTTGCTGACCTTACTTCAGTGAGTCATTCTATTCAAGGTAGCAGGATGACTCAATGGAGTAAAGGTCTGGTGGGGTAAATCAAAGTAAAAATAGAATAGGTATAAACCTGCATAGACAGCTCCCTGTCCTATGTACATGTTCTGTATTCCTAGGAAATTTGTGTTAGGGTTGTAAAATTGTGCCCTGGGCATCAAGTTTGTAATGCTGGTAAGTTTGAATATGCCCAAATTTCCATTTCCCGTTGATTTGGAGGTAGGTGCTTGTGTCACTATTGAAACAATGCAGAGTTGTCAATAATAATTTGTTTGTCATAGCTGGGCTCACCCAAAAGGACCCACACCAGCCAATCTCTAGCTAAAGCTAGGACTGTGGGCATGTGCTTATGTTGCAGGATGTATCACCAGTAGTCCCTCTCTACTAGCTGCAAAATTACAAGGTGCAGAGTGCAACAGAGAGAAAATTAAATACTGCTGAATACCAAATTGTAATACTTTGAATTCTGGAGTCTGTACTGGGTCATTTGAATGTGCCTTGCTGTTGTGAGAGATCAAATTATTCATCTTACAGCACTGAAAGTGAACACAAACTGTGATAAATTCAAGGTTTTTAGACCCTAATATACATCAGGATAATGATGCTTTAAAACTACTAAGCTGTGTGGCCATAGTTTGAGGACAAATAGCAGACATTTAGTAGCAAATAGCAGCTTAAGGCATTCACAGAGAAACATTTGTGGTTCAAAAATTTTTCTGAATGGAATAACAGACAAAGAAGTGGTAAATACTTGTGCCCTAGTGTTACCTGTACTTTCTAATATATTATTTCTTTGTTCTCATTTTTATGTAAATGCAGGGATTAAAAACTGAAAAAGGGTAATTTTCCTGAAATTTTAAATTCTTTGAATGACTTTAATCAAATGGCCTGCTATCTCTCACAAAGCATTTTAGCCTACAGCTCTGCAACATGAAGTTGTGCAGAATTCAATGCTAAACAAAGCAGGCAGAAATATGCTTACAGAAGAAAATAAACCATACTTGGAAAGAACATGAGAACTCCTTGCAACAAATATTTTGACAGCTCAGACTTTCTTAACTTGCTTATTTCCTCTCTGAAGCTCTTATATGGCAACACATGGTGAATGGCATTAGCAAACCTTGTGCTTGCACAGAAAGTAAACGCTCAAAAAGACTTTAAAAGTGTTTAAAGATTTAGCCTAACTTTACTCCCAGGGAGCAAAAAGTTATTTATTCCTTTTCTTGTGAGTAAAGAAGCAGAGGCACAGAATTACACTTCTGAGAATATAATGAAAAGTTTCTAACAAAAGTAGTATTAGTTCTGTTTTGCATGTGATTTTCAGCTGTAGGTCTCCTGTAATTTCCTTCTTCACAGTCGAAAAAAATACAGATACCTTTACTCCTGTCAAATAAAAGGGTATTTAGTGCTTCCTGCTTGGAAGATTTTTCAATCACAAAACAATAAGATTGTTAACTTTTAAGGTTAAGTGTAATAAAATGGACTTTGGGAAATTTTGAGTGTGACATGTTGCTGCTTGCACGCTTCTTACATCTTGAAAGAAATGTGGGATTTTAAGAACGTACGTGCAGCTCTGCACCATGTCTGGTGCGTGGTCCAGACACGCTGTGCCTGGATGAGGTTGTGACAAGTTATGGCCCAAAGGCAGGAGCACCCTTCCTGCAGTCACCTCCCTGCCACTGCTGCAGGGCAGCCAGCACAGAGCTCAGAGCTCCTCCAAACCGTGCCCGTGGAACAGACGAGAGCAGGATCAGCCAGAACAGCTCAGGAGCTGCATCGTGGTCACCACTGCCAACTCTGGGGCCTGCTCTGCTCAAAGCATGCAGCTGCTAAAAAGCAACTAAAAGGCCAACAGAGCCAGGAGGCTGGGGACAAGGCAGAGGACATAACTGTGCCTTTGTATAAACCTTAGCGTGCCCTCACTGTGCACTGCAAGCTCTTGTGGGCTCCACATCTTAGGAGACACTCTTGAGAGTCAGGGAGGGTAAACAGATGGTCAGATAAAGTTACCAAGGGGATGAAGCAGCCAAGGAGAGACTTAAAAGACCGGGACTCTAATTTGGAGAGAAGATTGGTATGTAGAAGGTGTTTCAGTGAGAGAATATAATGAAATTATGAAGACACAAAGATAAGGTGAATGCAGAGCTGTTATTCACTGAACCCTACAACTCGGGAGCTAAGGTGCACTCAGTGAAAATTTAAAGCACTAGAAGTAGGTTAAAATAGGAATAAGAAAAATGTGCCTTGAGACAGTGGAACTGAACCCCTTCTTGTCATAGGAGGCAACAGAAGCCAAAAATATCATCAGACTCAAAAAGGAGAGTAGGGAAAAAATCATAGGCCATAGGAATATAAGCAGATGCTAAGAAGAAGAGACACAGATTCACTCCTCACATTTTCAATATTCCAGTGAGGCAACTGATGTTACAGCAAAAGCACCAGGACA
This sequence comes from Haemorhous mexicanus, assembly GCF_027477595.1. Taxonomy (NCBI): domain Eukaryota; kingdom Metazoa; phylum Chordata; class Aves; order Passeriformes; family Fringillidae; genus Haemorhous; species Haemorhous mexicanus. The sequence goes on from NC_082348.1 coordinate 16,295,563, forward strand.
TAGCACTGGGACAAATTTTGTGTGTTTTTTCCATTACTTACTGACAACAAAATGGTATTTCAGCAATTAAATGTAGAAACTTGTGTCTATACATTAGACTGCCAGCTTGAAGAAATGCTGGTAGGAACCAGAGGTGATCAGGAGCAGGTTGGAATCCAGAAGTGAAATTCTATTGCCACTCAAAGTTTAGCAATAACTTTGCTCATAAGTTTCCTCATCTTTATTTGTTAAAATTTGTACACTCCCAAGATTAACCATGAAATTCTCTCCTTATAATTTTTAATAAAATGGAGAATCTCCTGGTATTTTGCATTTCATTTTAAAAAGTTGTGATTCAGAAATTGTATTGCCTTCACTGGTTTTTTAAGAGTCAGAAGAATTTGGTTTCTTTCCTATCTCTAAGACCAAAGTAATTTCAGCACAGTGATGACTATCTTATTCAGGTGATAGAAAGAAGAGCAGAAAAAAAAGTAAGGAAAGAAACAGAAACTATTTGCAAAGGGTTGTTTGTCATTGTAGACAACTGGTAGAGCAGGTTTTTAATAAAAATGGGCTGAGACAGAACAGAGTAATCTATGGAATATCAGCGTATTTGTAAATTGATTTATCTGTGCAAAGATCTGTACAACTGCCTAAAAACATTCCTCTGATAGAAAAGAACTAGGCACCCAGGATGCATTTTACAAACAAAACTCTGAAGAGCAGTGCTGTGTTTATCTTCCTGACATAATTAAAGCATTTCTTTGTACAAACCCTTTCAAGTCCTGGCATTACCTAAACAGACCCCAGTTGGCCAGTTGGCTCCTATATTGCTCTTTTTGAAAACCTCAGAACAGACTCACAGAGGCAGCATCAAATTGCTAAAGCAGAGAAGAGCACTAAGCACAGAATAGCGTTTTTCCCCCCAGATATTCCTGCAAAGCAATTGTTTGTCTGCTCTGGTGGCAGCTGCCAACAGGGAGAGACTTGAGTCCCTGTTGAGATGTGGAACTGAGAGACCTGAATATTAAAGAAGCATTAAGAGTAGGTGTAAAATACAGGAATATGAAGAAGGCAATGCAGATGACACAATGATATAAATTCAGCATTCCAGCAGAACTAAGGATTGACAGAAGGTTATAGGTTATATTGATTGACAGAAGGTTATAGGTTATATTTTGTTTCTGTGCTTACTTAATCCTCAGAGTGAACACTTTTCCTGTTAAGGTTTCAGCACCTAACATAAAAAATGATGTAATCATTCAGTTTCATAAAAGGAGTCAGTTCATAAAAGGAATCAAAAAGACACATCTTTTTACCAAACTGCAAACAAAAGTTGAATATGTAAATGTGAAGGAAGAAGCTGCATTGTACCCATCTTACCTGATATGCAGCAATGATCAGCTGGAGAATATTTCCAGAATCCTTCTGTAGTCGTCCAACAGTAGCTCCAGGAATAAGCTTTGCATAATTCTGGAAATATAAAAAATGAATTTAAAGCACAACAAAAGTCTAGGTGAGAAGGAAACAAAAAAAAATCAAAAACAAAAAAAACCCCAAACCCAAAGAAAGAAAAAACCGAAAAACACCCCAAAACCCCAAAACCAAAAAGCACCAAACAAAAAAAAAAACCCCAAACAAAACAAACAAACAAAAAAACCAAAAACAAAAATGAGGGAGCTGACAACAAAACCAAGTAGTTTGAAGCCAAGTGAAATAAATAACAGTAACATTTTCAAGAATTCTTGCAGTCTCCATTGCATGTATCTTAATTAAAAAGTCAGATGGAGAAGAGCTGGTTTCAGCTGGTTCAATGAATTTAAAATTCATTGAACATATATTGTTAAATCACCTCTATGTGATTGGAAGTTTGATACTATAGTATCCTTCAATCTCTAATTTTTCAAATTTAGAGGGAAGATATGTTTTATCAACAGTTGTATTTCTCTTAATTAAAAATATACAGAAATTCAGCTGTTGTACTGTTGTTGCACAGCTCAAGAGTCTTGGACCCTACACTCAGCAGCTGCAGTCACTTTTTTATCTTTGCACACGTATCTCAGTGCTCTGTGCCTCTGATGGATTTTATGTCGAATTTCTGTGAATAATACAGTGCTAATTTAGCAATTTATTTCAGTGAAAAGTTCTCTTTTTTTTTTGCATTAAATTGCACTGTGACACTAACATGATATCTGACAGCTAGATTTTAAATACCATGAATTAAAATTTGCCTTGCCTGATTGTTAACTATGTGAACTTCCCTTGCTTTAAACCATTCCTTTGGAAAACAATGTGTTCATCTTTTAAAAAAGCATTGTAGCACTAGTTTTCCTTTACACATTATCATATCAATGCTGTTATTTTAAATAAAAGGAAAATATCCTGAGAACTATTAATAAACATGGGTAATTTGATACTCTTTTATCCTTCTTAACCTTCATATCTCCAAAAGCTCTGTGATTATTTTAGGTATTATGTATGGAATAGTTATCATTCATTAGATTTGTAGTGCTATTGTAGATCAGTGGGATTAACTGCATTTTATGTTACAGCTGGCAACTTTGCATTCCTGACTCGTCCTGTGATTAGTGCCCTCTCAAGTATTCTTGGAATATTGAAACTCTGTGTTTGGTACATGTGGACCTTCTGAGAGAAAAGAGTACAAATCTGGAATTGAAAATACAGTCCCCTTTAATCTGTGGTATGCAAAACAAACAGCAGGGATGTGCTGCTCTGAACACTTTGGTTGATCTCTCCTCTAGGACCAACATTTTCTGCATGGTGATACAAGGATGGTATCATCCTGGGATTTCAAGCCCAGACTGAGTGTGTGTCCCCAGTCCATTGGTTAAACCTCACCTCTTAGCAAATGTTTCTATTCAACCATTGCCAAGGTGAGGCAGACAGATGCTTTTGGGGTGCTGCTATTGCAAAACATCCAAAGGATATGATGGAATTTAGTCCTTTGGCAAATATTCATTAAAAGGTGAACTGCCATTAGAGATACTCTGATTAATTTAAAAGAAATTTGGCTATTATATATTTGAGCTCAGTGAGGTTATGTCTATATTTTAGCAATGTAAATGATAGAAGAATTTTCATCATAAATAGTGTGCCACACCAAATTAATAAAAATAATTTGAAATTCTGTATGAGTGTGGAGAACAGAGTATTTTTAGTTCAATTTTCAGCAGTGCAATACAGCCTGAAACCCTAATTTTCAACCCATTTCTCCTGTGATATAAAATGAAATAATTCATCCAAAAAAGAGTAATTTTTGTTTTGGAAGAAATGCTGCTTAGTCAGGACTAAAGATGGAGTCTTTTCCTTATCTAAGTTTGAATAACTTTTTAAAGAATTTTGCTTGGAAACAAATAATATCAGCAATAGTAGCAACTACTTCATGAAAGCCTAAAGACTGGTGTTTTCTTTTGGACCAAAGTAGGCTTGGTTAAAATATAATTATTATTGCCATATTCACAGATTCTTTTTGAGTGAGTAGCTTTATAGAATGAAACATCCCCTGATGCTTGGGCAAGACTCAGCTGAGACTAATGATGCTAGAAGTTAGACACAGATCAATGTATTATAAAATACCTTTTTTAAAGAAAAATCCTTTTAAAAATAATCTCCAATTATCAGGGCTCAATGTAAAGAATTTTCTCTCTTCTCTTGCATTAGATCTAAATAATCTTTTGAGGTTACTGTGCTGTAGTTTTTTTAGCATGGAAGGTTCAAAAGCAACACCAGCTCTGTTACAAACATAGGTGTTCTGTGCTTGTGCCAACCCTAAGATTTGTCTTAGATAATAACACACATGTAAGAGGATAAACTGAAAATTCAGTTGAAGAGGATCAAAAATATTACATGACTGAATTATTTTTGGCTAAATTGTTGGGGATTATGCAGGGCTAGAAATACAAAATGTATATTTGACGGTCTGAACACTGCACTTAAGATTAATGGAATCTATCAAGTCTATTTAAAGAGGTGCTTTTTAAGTCCTCACAGTAATTTAAGGTAAGCTTGTCCCTGAGAACTCAATTATAAATAGCCTCAGTCAGCATTCATAGCTGATGTAATTAGAAGCTGAGTTCAAGTAGATTTGAGATAAGATAGTTGGGGAGAATCTTTCCACCTCAAAGGATAAATTGAAGGGTTTTTTGAGGGAGACTACAGAATCTCCACCACTGAAGCTTTTCAAGAGAAGTGAAACACCAAAACTTTTAGAGTTTAGAGTCCTCTGCCACCACTCCAGGCTACCTGAGCAGGGACCTTACCACAAGAATAATTCTCATTGTCTTGCTATGTTCTTTTTATATTCTTAAGCATAGATACTGGTTATTTACATTTATGTTACAAATTTGCATCACAGAGATGAACACACAGCAGTATTTATGTTCCTGTTTTCACACCCTACATAGGCCCTTTAAAGGTAATTGCTTTTGGAAAAACTGCACTGTGACCCTTGTGTATGATTTTCACACTTGCTTTGACTGATTTTCCACATCACCTAGAGGACAAAAAGCAGATCATAACAAATACATCTCTCCATTAGTGGAATTAGTGAATATATAATAATATATAATCATATATATAATGTATAATAAATATTCCATTAGTGGAAGAAAGCAGTATTAAAAGACAAAATCAGCAGATACATTATATTCAGTGGGATTATTATACACCCTCTAAAATAGAAGGCAGTTGTACTTCCTTTTTTCTAACAAAGAAAGCAAAAAGAACAAACCATTCCCTAGCTGGGTTAACCATGATTTGTATTTTGTGTTAGCTATAAGCCCTTGTTTAGTGTTCTCTGTTACCAAAGGGTGCCTCTTGGTAACCTTGATACTGACACAGGGATACTGAAATAGAAACAGCTTGATAAGAGTGCTGGTGGCCAGCTTCAAGGGTGACCACAAGCAATTTCCAAGGTAAAACACAGTGCCATCAGCAAGAGAAATATTTCTTTGCACAAAAAAAGGCTCTGTGAATCAGTTATTTCCTGACTACCTTCCTACAACAGCCCCTAATCATGCAGCACCTATTAAAAAAAGCACCTATAGGGAAAAATGTTTCACCTGTCAATAATTGGATCTCTATTAAGAAATATTTGAAGCCACTGCATTTGTAAGTGGTTGACTTCTACTGTTATAAATCCAAATTTTCATGATCCAGCTCAGCACTCAATACAGTCTTTAAAAATGTGAGGCAGTCAGTGCTTCAAGACACAGAGTGTTCCTTCCCTTGTCAAGGCTGTAATCTGAGAATCAGTTTATGCTGTTTGTAACTCTTGTTACTTTTGTTAAACAGCTGGAGCATCAGCCTTACTCCAAAGAGCTCCACCCCTAGAATCAGTTGCAGAAGTACATGGGGGTCTTCCCTGGGTTACACAGAGGATAGAAATAGAAAACCATCCTACTGGTGACTACCTCAAGGACTCAGCTTCTCTCTCTTTTCCTCCTCTCTTTCTTTCCTATCTTCCATGTGGCAACCACAGCAGAGGAGCAACTCTCCTCATTACTGTACTTCTGGTGATAATACAGAATGTTTTGAAAGGGCTTCTCCTTTAGAAATCTGGTCTGATTGTATCAGCAGGATCATCATTACCATCTTCCTCTCAACCAACCTGAATAAATTTGGGCAAGCAATTACTCTCTGCTTGTCCCCTTTCACACAGCAGGGTGTAGCCAGCCAGCCAAGTTTAGGTTGCAAAACCCTTTATTACCCACGATGAACTCTTTTAGATAAAATCTCTTTTAGTGTGTGAAGATTTTTTCCACAGGAGCAGGACTGGACAGAAAATGAAACAAGAATTTAAAGAGTCACAGAAATTAAGAAAAATGAAATAAAAAAACCCCAACAAACCAAGATCTCAGAGCTGAGCATGAAGATAACTGCATGTTTCAGGTATGTTCTTGCTTTATAAAAGTGAGAAAAGGTTCAGCTCTCCTCCAACCTTATAAAATACAAAAGGCTAATCCTAATGATGATACTGAGCAGTTTAGCAATGCATAGTTTGTCAATCTTTGACTTAAAGAATTATTGTGATTCAACTTGAAATCTGATTTTAAAGTTACCTTAGAGCACTAAAATCAATACATGAAGAAGGACTTAAGCAGAAGAGCTTTCCTCTGATACACAATTTCCTAGTTATTTTTATCACATAAATACCTGGTAGAATTCAGTCCTTAGTACTAGAATTACTGCATCAACTGTGAAAAAAGGTGAACTTTAAACAAACACTGCCAAACTGAACATTTTAGTTTGCTCACCTCATATATGTGAACTTGCTCATTTGTTACAGCAAAAATTAATAGAACATTGTTCTGCACAAGTTTTTCAATTAATTGTCCAATTGTTGGATACTCCTGCAAACAAACAAAAGAGAGAGACACATAAATCTGTTTCTCATGTGGTTTCAGTTCCTATCTCCCATGAAAGACACATTCAACTGATCATAATGAACACTTAGTTCTCTGTGTAGTATAAACTTTAATTAGGAATACACATATACAAAATAAAAGATAGTGCATATAATTTCCTCATGTTGTTTTTAAAGAAACCCTTCTGTGAAAAATACAGAGCCAGATTCCATAGTGGGGGCTTTGGCTCAGTAGCATCTGTGTTGTACATACATATTTAATCCAAAGAACTACACTGCACCAGAGCAATGATATTTGTCCTACAATGAACACCATAGTGTAAATATTCAGTATTTTTGAACACTGAATCTTAAACTGGTAAGTTCTCATACAGGAACACTGTCCTGCAAATTCCTGAACTAGTCCTGAATTCACACTCTTTCAGGGAACATAATTAATGCAAATCTTGCCTTCTCTGCAGAAGGAAATACTGTTTAGTCTAATTCCATGGATGTTCCTGTTGTAGAAATCATATTTTTTCTTTTTTCTTTTCTGGTTATAATCTATCCTGATTCCATACAAACACACTGTTCTCTCTTTATTGAAACAAGTGGCTACAAATAAAATAGATTACATGAAATATCTGGGTTCCCCAGCTTTTACACATTTCAGTGCTAAAAGTGTAATTCAGTAATTTTCCAAGTTGTTTGCGTTAGTCTTTAAATGTCCAGAATGTGAGAGTGTACAAAATTTGTAGGTAGTTACCTGAACAGTTGACATGGAATATTCATTATTGTGGTCCAAATGACAGTTCCCATCATTAGGAATAACAATCCCTGCCAGTTTACTGTCCATCCCAAAATGGGAATCAGCGTCACTCACAAACACCAGCAAATGTAGAGAATCATTCCTCCAGCCAATTTTTTCCTGTCATTTAAAACACATCAGTTTAGCAAGCTATATTGCATCACAACATAGGAAAACAGCAAATTGGAGAACGGCGTCTCAAAATGAGACGCATCATTCTCAAGGAAGTATCAAAGGCAACACATGTCCTGAGAGATAATGTTCATTCCATTGTCTTTGGCTAACATTTTGTTTCCCCATCCCTGTGTTTAATAACATGGGTTGGCCATGTTCATGTCAATCTGCTTACTACTTTAAACATAGTTAATAAAAAATATTTAAACAGAAAAACACACACAGTAATTATACTGATATTTGGGCTTATTTATCCCTGGCAATTAAAAGGAAACTTAGACTAAAATATTGCAATATGCATGTTTTACTTGTACAGCCAAAAGTATTTTCACACAAATTTAATGAGGCTCTCGGTTTGTGTTAAAAATTTTTGAGAAAATAATCTGTCACTTTGAAATACCAGCATTTAATACTAGAAGAGATAATATATGTAATAATATTATACCTAGAAGTTTCAATTACCTTGCAAACAGCTGCCTGCATAATTGCATCAAATCCTCCCTCTGGAGTGTCTATATTAGCAGAAATTCGCTGTTCTTTCACAATTTCATTGAATTTTTCAGCATCATTGGTTAGTGGCAAAACATTTTTATATCCAAAGGTTGGTAAGCACTCGTAGGGTACACTTCTGCAAGAAAAGTGAGACAGCTTATGGATCATAGAGAGTGAAAAATCACTGGAATGACTGCTTCAGAGAGTTGCCTGGATTAGTTTTGGTCTTCTGTCTCTTGTCTCTGCCTGAGAGGAATTAGTGAAAAACCTGAGATAATTAAAGACCATTCAGTGTCTTGGGCAATGGAAAAAATCTGCATAAAGGCTGGGAAATGCCTCCTAGAGCAGAGTAATTCAGCCAGTTACCGACGTGCAGCCCTTGCCATGCCTCCTGCTGTGTCTTGATCTCATGTTTGGAAGAATATTGGGGTCTGTAGCTCCTTAATGGCACTCAGAGACAACCATCAAGGTGCTGCAGTCCTGCTCCAGGTTGCAGAGCCCAGCTTCTCCTCTACAGGTTAGCTAAGGGCTAGGCCAGCCAGGGGCTGGGGAGATTGCTAGACTTTAAGGGGGGAAAAAAGCAGGAGAACAGCATTGATGGCTAAGTGAAACTGGTATTCCATGTTGGGTTTGAGTTTGCAAATCCTCAGAGTAATTAATAAAATTCTTTTATAGATATTCTAGAAAATGAAAGAAATTAAAGAAAAATATAAAAATACAAGCCCCATTCCTTTTTGTTAACATATTGAACACATTTGTAACTAGCAGCAAAAGCTAAAAAGCAGACTCGCCCTCAGATTCCTCTATCCTAATAACTTAAGACTCAACAGAAGGATGATCAGAAGGTGAAACTAAAGAATGAAATCTTGTTCCACAAACCAACTCATTTACAGCTGGAGGAGGGGAGAGTTTCCAGTGAAGCTGCTGAAATTAATTTTAGCCTAAAGATTATGACAGTATTGGCATGCAAACAGATGTTGGGACTTTCCCTGCCTACCTGCAAGGGTTGTTTATTTCTGCAGCTGTAGTTTTGATAAATGGTGAAACTGGTTTTTCAACAAAAGATCCAAACCCCAGTCTAAAGTTGCTTGTCAGTTTTGACATCTCTTTGGAAAGAGTTGAACCCAGTTCTTTGATTGTATTCAGATCATCATCCATGGAAGCTGAAAGATCCATGAGGTAGTAGAGATCAATTGGATAATCCTCAGTCTGGCGAACCTTGATCTGTATTGTCTCTTCATGTCCTATTAGGGTCAGGGGAAAGTGGGATACATATCAGCACTTCTGTGCAGAAAACATGAGCAATGCCAATTTCTTCATAAACTTCAGTATGGTGACAATTATCTGGAATTTTAAACCACCAGTAGCATTAACATAAATATTTCAAAGATTGTTTGTCAACAAAAAAATCTCAAATAAGGGTCTGAAAAATTAAAAGTAGTTCTAATGTCTGGGGTTTTTTAAACAGTTCTTCAGTAATGCCATAACTACAGAATTAAAACTAATTGCTGCAATTTGAAAAAGTATGAAAACATCTCTTCAGAAGTATGCAGCTTTAGAAAATTTTGATATGAAGCTAATTAGAACTAGAGGTAGCACTTTGGGGTCCTATCATATCCTTAAAAAATTTCAACAAAGTGTACAGAGAGATTTTATTTTCAGTTCCAGCACTATGACCTGACCTAACTAAATGTCTCTTACTTTTTTTAATTCCAAATTTTCTCCAGGAAAAATTCAAATCTGAGGAACCCCAAGGTGGTTCTGGAATGCTACCATAAATGCTGCTGGTATCTTGTAAATCCTCAAAGCAAGATTTTATGTTGCCTCTGAGATACTCTGCCAGACCAGCAGGGGAGAGGCACAGGAGCTCAGCTGGGGAGGAGCCAGGGGCTTTCATTCTCTCCCTGCCACCTCACTGGCAAGAGAAGAGAGGATCTAAAAACATATATCCTTTTTTTTTATGACGTACCCAGCACTTCTGAAAATATTCTGAACGCAGCTGAACCTAGTTTTCATGTGATGAGTCAACAGATAATTTTGGACTCAACACAGGTTTTCATCTTTATTCTGTCAAGATATTTTTGAGCTTGTTCAACCCAAGAAGCTTCAGTTTATCACATTGTCTGAAATAAACCTATGATCTGTGACTTACCTGGTCGCAGCCTCAGAGTTAATTTCTGGGGAGAAATCTGTATGACACCAGAACTGTTCTCCTGGGATGATGCAGTTAGGGGATCATTTCTGTGAATTTCTACTTCTGAAATGGGAAACTCAATCAAATTCAGCTGGCATCCTTTGGACAAAAGATTTTCCAGGGTATCACACCTCCCATGAATTCCAGATGAGTCTGTGTAATTCTAATACAGACAAGAGAAGGAAGGGATGAGTTAAATGTTTTTACTGACTAGCCACCAGCACCTGCCCCACAAAAGGTCAGTCCAACTCAGGGAATGGAAACAAATATAAACACCTATATCTAGTTCTGCACTAGTTTGCATGTTTGTGCAAACTAGTGCAGAACTAGATGTAGGTGGCACAGAAACCCAAATTTGCCCTTCATGGGTCATGTCACACAGGTGTATAATTAATGTAACTTACACCGACTTGTTATCCTGGGAGAAACTGCTCTATTGTTGGGGAATGGGAATTGTGCCACTCACTGCATTTGGCTTCTCGCAGTACTGGGAATGGTAACACAAAGCCCCTCTGAGCCACTGGTTTTTCTGTCACAGGATTACGCCACAAATTCATCAGTCTTTCCTATACAGTTCAGAACTGCCAATTGAAACATGTCTCTCAATAAAAGAGGTCTTGCTGATAATAAACTCCCGGACTCTTGTGACAAACAGATTGTGGGTACCCAGTGTTTACTGGTTCTCTTTTTCTGACCTTCACTTTCTCCTCAGCTCTCATTGAACCTGTTCACTGAAGCAGGCATCAACTCCTTGTTCCTCTGCCTGATGCCCAGCAGTGACCACAGCCTGTCCCCACTGTTCCTCAGCACCAGTGGTGCTCTCAGCATCCCCACACCTAAATTTGGCCCAGCATCCTCCTTGACCTTCTACCAGCCAGAGGAAATCAAAAGCTTACAGATATCAATTGGATATCTCCCAGTTTATTGTCATTACTCAATTCAGAGCATTGATATGCATTCCCTCTCACAGCACTGCTACAGGGAGGGTACTAACCTCACATGGTGGTCAAGTTAATGGTTACTTTTACAAAGAGGCTTCTGTGCCTTATTACCATTTCCCAGAGCTATGTCTATAGTTCAGATTCTCAAAATCAGTCAGGTGTGTCCTAGAAACAGCTCTGGCCTGCAAGCCCTTTTGACCAAAGCCTGGGCAATGCCTGGCAGAATCAGCTCTGAAACATTCAGTTCCTGGCAGAGGTTCATGGGCCCATACCATGCATCTGCTCTTTTCTCCTAGATCTGGGCAAGCAACCCATGGATCAGCCATTAAGCCACAAATATTCTCATTCAGTCACTGAAAAACTTTCCATACAAAACAAAACAAATTTACTTTAAACCTATTAAAAACAGAACTATGACCTTTTTTCCTACCAAAATATCACCCTTCATGCCTGAAAATTGTCTGGGATCTTATATATTTTGGTGGAAGTGTTGAGGCACCTGCTGGGAACAGTGCTTTATTATTCTCCAGACTGAACCTGATGCTCAGGCAAAACTCTCACCCACTGCTTCTTGAATACAGCATACATAAATTACATGTGCCATTATAAACCTTTCACAGGGAGATCATATAATCTCCTTCAGTTACACAGTTTGTAACTTTTCAAAATGTGTGAAGAGACAGCCTCATATTTCAAATAATACAATTACAAAGTGTGTTCTTATCCTACAGAAAACAGTTTCTTTGGAGGTGCTTTTCTTTGCTCTGACACTAAAGCTCCTATGCCTTTTGCACGCTTGATCTGCTGTTTTCTAACAAAGAAATGAATGAGCTTATGAACAAAGAGGAAAAATCATGTTTACTACAGTGAAGTCTTCAAGAGTTCCACAGTTTTGTTTGGTTTGCTTTTGGGGTTTTTTAAAATCAATAAATTCTATTGGGTTCTTTTTTCCCTGAAAATACATGGCAGTAGTCAAAATTATGTGATCCAATATCAACAAAATCCTGTTTTATAGTACAGATATAAAAACTACTGCAAACACACTAATGTGGGGTGTTTTTTACCTCCATGGTAATATATTTTGCAAATGGCAAAAGATGTCTGTTTAGAATTTTTTTTAAAACATGCAGTTTTTTCTTTCTGAGCTATTTCATAAAGAGTATTTTAGTCCCATGCTGTGTCATATTGCTGTACCCAAAGCAAAAAAATCCTGTTAGTAGCAAAGGTGCAATCCAGAAACTAAAATGAAAAAGACTTTATTTCTCTAGTATTTCTGTCTTGTTGCAATAGCTGACTATCTTGTTAACACTAATGAACTAAGAGCTAGAATATTTACTATGAAGTGGAGAGATATTATTTAGCACCATTTATAGGAGAAAGTTTTAAAAGCAGAAACGTGAAGTCACTTCCCCAGGGTTGCACTGAAAATCTGGAACAAAGGTATAGGAAACAAATCCAGATACATTTTTAAGTCCAATGTTTTAGCCAAAACACATCTATATCATACGAATTATAAAGCTGAGATTATTGTCATACTTAAAATCAACCACAGATTAATAATTTCTAGATGGAAGTTTTACGTCTGCAAACTTTTACTCTGTTGATACCTGCAAACCTTCTGTTTACACTGTCTGGCTTGGCACGGAATCTGTAAGACACAGTCTGGCTTCTGACTTCGTGTCTGGTGCTTCACCATCAGTGCTGAGGGTGAGCCAGCCCTCAGGCTGATGACCTGAGACCCCCCCTATTTCTGCCTTAAATTTGGAAGGCTGATGTTTTCGTGGTTTTTTTCAAATGAGAAAACAAACAAACAAACAAACATCCTAACAACAATACAATGAATATCAAATCATGTAGAGTAAATTAAATTCCACTTCTGCTCCCCAGGAAGGCTTCGCTAAGCGCTGCATGCATTACAAAACCCTGGGCTGACCCAATTAAGTCAATACTTCATCATCACTCAGAGTGACTACAAAGACTTCAAGTCTTACTTTGAAATTTTTTTTTTTTTTTTTATCACTCTACCTCTTGCAAACACCAAGCGCAGTGTGGTCCGGAAAGCAAACAATCTTCACAAGTCACTGTGCTTTCCTGAGAACAGGTCCCTGAATTTAAATCCAAGAAGATAAAAGGCTGTTAATATTATGCTGAATCATTCAATTTATGAAGAAACTTGTCATTTAGAGAATGTGGGTGGTGAAAAAGGCACATATTTATCCATATTTAGGATTACTGATAAAATTTCTTCTTAACAGTAGTTCTATTGGTAAAAGATTAACTCTCCAATAAAGATTAAAACCTCAGAATTGCTGGCAATTAACATACCTCCTTTTGCGTGCTTTATGGGTGGTATTCACTTAGAACATGTTAACTTGTTCCCTCCAGTGCACCTGATAGAGTGTTACATGTGTTTCTGGTATGGTGTAGGCAAGTCATTTCCCACAAAGACAGGGATATTAAAAGAACAGATTTATGCTCACTCTGTATGCTTAATATTGCTTCACTCAGCTCTGTAGATACTTGATACGATTTTTGTCTATTGTGTAACTACCAGAGAAACACTCAGCCATATGTTATAATATGAAAGACTCTTAGCAGATCCAACTGTGATTAGTGAAAACAAAATTGCTCGAACGTCTGTCTCTTTCAAACCTGTTGTGCTATATAATGACCACCAAATTGTAGATGAAATGGCAATGCAGCTCTATAGCAGTCTGTCAAAGAAAGGTCATTAAATAGAAAGGAAAGATTAAATACAGAAGGCAGAAAGCTATTTCGTGTCAACTTCAAGCAAGAAACAATGCAAAATGGTTTTGAAATGGATCTCCCTGCCCCTGAGCCTTACCTTGCACATAGTTATTTCTTTGCAGAAATAGGAAACAGAGGCAAAGCAATTCAATCCCCATTCGTTTTCAGTGCTGGCTGCATGACAAAAAAATAATAGCTTGTTAATTATCGTCTGCATAAAGGTAGAATGTTGTAAAAACCATGCATTCCTGGAGGGTATGTTTTCAGATGTCACGTACACCGGATCGCGAGGAAACTTCAACCCCAGCGGGACGGACCATGAACAAAAGTGAAAACAAGGGCTACCTGGGCAGGTAGAGAGGACAAGCTGTGCACACAGTAACGTGAACATGGTTATCACTTCCTTGTTTTCCTGGACTCCTTATAAGGCATACAGGGAAAATTCATTCAGGTGAAGTTTTTCTGTCAGTCCCAGTCACTCCGGGTCCTAGAGCAGCCCAGCCCAGAGACCGTGTTTGCGCTGTACAACAACCCTTCTAAAGCTCCTTCAAAAGCCACCTTTAATTGTGCCCCTAGGGGAGATGGATCATCAAGATTGCCAAGTGAGTATACCTGGAGAAAAGAAAAAATCCCAGTTTTTCAGATTTCCTAATGTGGAGGGAAACTCATAAAGGCAATTGTGAAGGAAAAAACCCAAACTAATCACAGATTAAAACTGAGGACTTTGCTTCAGTACTTCAAGATACCAAGCACATTGATTTTATTAATATTCCAAACTGAAAGGGAAATGCTGCAGTTGTAGATTTATTTTAATATCTAGAAGGAGGAATAATTTCATTCCCAGTACAGCAACTGACTTGAAAAAAGAATCATGTCAGCCTTAACTCTGCCTAATAAGTGGCCGAATGTTCTGCAGCACAGAGAAAACTGCATAACAAGTTATTGCTGTCTCTCCTCCAACATCCCAGCCTGAAATGAACGCAAAATATGTATTTCTTACCACCTTATTAAAAGGAAATAAAATTCCTTATTTTGGGATTTCTTGTCTTCACATCTTTTATGCTCTGCTATTGCCTGTTTTAAAAATAAATTTTCAAGACAAGTCCTGTTTTTTCATAAGTATTTGCAACAGTCAAAGTAGGGATGGGTCTGTATTAGTTAAATTCAACATGCCTGAAACATTCCTGGGCATTGAGGCCAACTGGCACAGAAAGACCTGAGTTTATGATTGCAAAGCACCTATTGGGACCATTCTAGCAACCAAATTGCGCCTAGAAATTGTTTACAGTGAGTGTTGATTGGAAGAGGTCAAATTCATGCCAGGGAGCGTTTTAACAGTCTAATAGCATAGACAATCTCATTCTAGTGCCTGGAAATATTCCCAGGCACATCCAATTTATTAGTGTTTACACAGACTATGGGTAGTTTCAATAGCAAATCACACTGGATTACATCAGGACTACCTTTGCTCTGCCCTTGCGTTCCCACCCCTTTGCTCTCACTAGTCATCGCTCATGTCCAAACTCGCCGCGTCTCAAACTGATCCAAACAAAACCCAATCACCTTCGGTGGGGAAGGTGGAGGGCTGCTTTTCATCTGGTTTTGTCCCTTAAACCCTATGGCTGCCCAGTCCAGAGTTCAAGCCAGAACTGGCAGGAAAGGTGAGAATATGTTAGGCCAAATTTAGCCCAGTTTAGGCTGTTGTGGAACCATATCTTAACATTTCTATTTACAACAACATTCCTAAATCTCCTTCAACTGCTCTTTATGCCTCAGAGTGCCCTTTGTAAAGGACTTGCTCAGCTACAGCAATTTTCTGTGGCATGAAAAAAGCATTGATTAGATTATGTTCCCTCAGTTTGTGAAGACACAACTCTGTGAGAACACTCTATGTAATTACATAAGGTCAAAAAGAAGTGGAATCAACCAAAAGTGTTTGCTCTTGCTAAGAAAAACATCCTCCTGCAATATGCCACTCAAATATCCTACTTCCCTGGGTCTGACTGACATTTGTGCATGTGTCCTTTAAGATTGTTACTCTGTCTACAGCCACGCAGCCCCCCAAAACTCAGTGCTTTCTCTTTCAGTGTAGAACATCACCTTGTAGCTCTTACGGGCTACTGACCCCTGGTAACAGCAACACTCCAAAGCACAGGGCTTGGTGGCAGTGCTTCAGCCACCAGCAGTGTCTCAAACTAAGGACCAGCCAACTGAACAGCTGGCAATTAACAAACAAAATACTTATTCTTGGATTCAAGATATCAAACTTTGAAGTAGAGAGAGAATTAGTAATACAACCTAAATAAAACTTACAAATTCTATTTGATATAATCAGTTCCCCACTTGCTTGTGAGGTAATATTTTATATAGGTCTTGGCAAGAATGGCATGGCTGGAGGCTAAATGCCTGCCCCTGAGTGAGGTGGCTGCCAAAGACTATCTGAATTAAGCCTTTCCTGAATAAAATAGCTACGTTTCTGCAAATTATTAGGAATCTATTAGATTATTAAGAGATCTGTTAGATCTCCCTGGATTGTCTGGAGAGAGCAGAGAAGGAAAAGAAAGTAGCAGAACAAACAACAACAAAAACAGACAAGGAAAAATAATTGAGAGCAGGAGCCTAAGAGAGGTCCTGAAAGAGAGACAGTGTGCACCAAGAGTAAACCTTGGGCAAGGTAAGAATACCCAGACAGGAAGCAGACAGATGATTCTTGTTTTGAAACATCGCCTATGAAAATGAAAGGTAAGTTGACCAGGAAGTTCCTCTACTAGATCAATGCTTTGTTTGTTTTAATTATCACTAGAAGAGTAGAATCTCAATCTGGAGTAGCCATGCTGATGTGGGAAGCATGTGTGAAATGCTTTGGGGTGATGGCATTACTTGATTTAACAGCAGGGTTCCCGTTCTTCATAAGTTTTTTAATACAAATTAAAGACATTGGTTCAATGAGATACAACAAAAAAGAAGTTTATCGTACAGAAAGAACAAAACTTTGATTGTTTCCATCAGCCACTATATAATTTCAGAGCAAATTCTGGTCTCTGTTAAATCAGAGTTACAGTTTTTAAATGACACATCAGAAAACAGCTGTTTATCACTCCATTCCTGGCACAAATGCAGCCCTGATCTCTCAGCTTCACACACAAGCCAGCTCTTGATTCCCCGTGATCTAGTCATGCACACTCACACCCTGAAAGCCTGGAAAAACATGGAACAATTTAAAGCCTGAATGTCCCCTAGCTGAGATGGTTCCCAATATTCACAAAGGTGCAGGGAGGCACCTCTTGCGCTTGAGAACAGCTTTCTCAAGTTAGTGAGGTAGAGTCTCCCTTCTCTCCACCCTTTTCCTACTCATCAGTGCATCTGGGAGAGGCAAAGGGCTGCACTCCTTAGGTCAGAGGCAGGTTGGTTCTTTGTACTTGAATCATCTGGTGACTTTATTCTCTGGCTGGCTGGCTTCCCAATCAAACCCTCAAAGCTCCTGACAATCTCTAGCAGGGAATCAGAGTAGACTTTAAGACTTCAGTCAAACTTTTTAACCTGAAAGGTAGTAAGTGAAGATTCTACAAAAGTCTGCAGGTTGAAACACCTCTCTCCCAAAGAAGACATAGGTTCCATAGCTGCATAGTCAAGTGCTTCCATGCTCTTGGGCCAGCAGAAATGGAAAGCATTTTCTATGGAGAGTCTGCACAGAAATAGATGCCCCAGCAGCCCAACAGACCCAGTTCCAAAGAACAGCAATGGCAGATGTTTCAGAGGATGCCTGTCAGCTAGCTAAACAATGAAGGCTGAAAAAAGTTTCTAAGCTTGAAACTTTGATTCATCTTTAAGGAGCTAGAGATGATGTGAGTATCCACACAGTGGTGTGAGAGTTCTGCCCACAGGCCAGTCCAGCACAAACAGAAACCACACACAAGTACTGCACAGACACTGCAAGGACTGTCCTGTGTCTGTCTCTTCTGCAGTACAGATCTGACAATGCTTTTGGGAGAGCTGGCAAAAGCATTTCAAGAGGAAGCAACAACCCCTAATGAACAGTTGTATTTAATGGGGAAATTCACAGTGAAGGTGAAAGTAACAAATCAGCAAAATCAGAAACTTTTGCTTCTTTAATTATTTTGTGGCTTTTGGTTTTTTTTTTTTAGTTGATATATCTGCTCTCTCTTTCTTTATTAATCATCATGGTGGGACATGGGTATTGCTCCAACAGAAAATGACATCTATTCAAAGAAACTGCTGTAAGCATTTGAGTCCTGTATGAATGACCTGGAGCTTGCTGAAAGCAAAGATCTGAACATACAGCGATGGAGCTGCTTCATTCCAGCTCCTGTGTTTTGGGGTGTACTAATATCACATCCCATTAGGGGCCTATGACCAAAACACCTCCACAGAGCCCAGAGAAATGTGGTCTCTCCTACCCTCCAGGTGCTGTTTGCAAGCGTGGTTACACATGATGGAGTGCAGTTTTGGAAGAAGTGAGGGTGTCTGTAGCCTCTTCTGGAGGGTCACAGGAGATGGAGAATCACACAGAGGAGAGGAATTTTTCCCTCCAGCTCTGAGCAAAACAAGGTGTTGGGAATTGGTGACTCAGGTTGTGATTCATGCTCTGGTCTCCTCTTGTTTCCCGAGCAGCGCTGCTGTTAGAGGAGGGCAGGGAATGAAGTCAACAACCTGTCTCTGAACGAGCAGAGGGGCAGAGGAGGGAGGAGGGACTGCTCTCCAACTGTACAGCGAGCAGCAGGCAGGAAACTCAGGGTGTTTTCTACTTGCATTCACCTTGCCCACAGCTCTGACCTGGCTGTCTCCAGCCAAGGGCGTGAGGAAACTTTGTTCTCAGTGTTTTTGGCATGGGTGAGCAACGTGAAAGATTTGTTTGCTTTTCAGATTTGAAAACACTCTCACACTCAAAGAGAAACAATCAGACCTCTGAACTGCAGAAAAGCTCAGGTGGAACTCGTAGGAAAATGGAGTGGGACTGCCAACCAGCCCACGACACTCAAATCATGCTGGGGACTTCCACACATCCCACCAAATCTCACTTGGTTTTTGTTTGCTTTTCTTGGTTACATGGCACTCCTTGCTTTCCCTGCACTATAAGAATGTGGGGCAAAGACAGCAGAGCAAGATCAGTGCAGGTGGATGATCAAGCTGGGGATGGGAACTACACTGAGCTCCACAGCTCCTCAGACCCCTGCACTTTAGCTGAAGAGCTTTTCATAACTTGCTTTGTTCAGATTAATGCTAAATTCAAACCAGACCTGCAGGCCCCATCACAAAAGGGACAAGGTGATGGCCTTGCTGTTGCAACAGCCCCAAGGGAAGGGCAACCCTGTATCCCAGCCCTGCAGCAGGCCAGGCTTGCTTTTGGAAAAGCCTGTAAGGTTGGGTAAACACAGTGACTTCAGTCCTGACCACCCTTATGTAAATTCTAAACTATGGAGCTGAGATTAAATCACTTGAAAAAAAGTGATTCTGCTCTGGTTGTACTCACAGAAAATAATTTTATAACTGACCTTCCTGTGCTTAGACAGAGGTATAGTGCTTTGTTAAAACACAGAGTTTGAATAAGGGTGTTTTAGAATAACCAAAACAGATAAGAATGCTTAGTGTAGCCAAGCAGCTGCTAAATACTGAGGAGAGTGGGCTCAGGTACTGCACGAAAGCAGCTCCATTTCTGGAGGCTCCTGGAGCTGTTCTGGGCTGGGCCAGTTTGGTTCCATTTCCAGACACCCAGCACTCAGGCTGCGCGTCCTCGCCAGTGGCTGCCGGCACTTTTTGGGAAAAGAGCAGAATTTTTGGTTTCAGAAGCCTTTTGTGCAGAGTGCTGCCATCTTATGGCTACTGTGCTCCTCTGGAGGAGGAAAATGAGCACTCAAACTCACGTGGGAAAAAGGTGATACTGAGAGTCCTATTACCTTTTAACAATATTTTGCTTTGTGACTTATATAAAAACCTTTGGAGATAGTCACATCTTTGTAAAACTCTGTATTCACTTATATTAGAATTTTAATTTGTTGCATCCTTTTTTCAAATTCCATCTCTCACATTAAAAAAAACATTACTATAACATTGTCTTTGTTATAAGCTTGGGTACAAGCTTCTGAAGTGTCAGGAGTCATTTGCAATATCTTTATCAGTGTAAATTATTACTGCACTTTATAAATCTTGCCTTAATCTTACATGTTTCTTCTGAAAGCAGGAAGGAAATTTAAACCAACAGTGTCTGCTCACATGCAAACAGGAACATTGGAAAAACAATATTATACAGAATGATTGCTGCTTCTACAATTCTTAAAGTACTCGTCAGAACTGCCAATATTAAATACCTAATAAACCCATGCAAAACTAGAAATATATAAATAGAGCTGCCTCTAAATAAAAATAAAATCAAACTAAATCAATTCCAAGTATTTTGCTGAATAATACCAAACGAATAAGGCAGAGCAGGTTTTCTTTAACACTGTTTTCCAAGAGTTCAAAATTATTAATCATGTAAATGCTGTCAATAATATTAGATCCACTGATACCTCATCCTTCTTATCTCATGTTTATTGTGCTCTAGTTTGACACTTAACAAACAGATTTATCAAAATTTTAAACCAATCTTTAAAAATAGTTAATTCTTAACATTTTTGAAGCATGTCAGTATGACACAGGCCAAAGAGTCATGTTTTCTATTGGAACCAATAAATCAACAGAAATTGCAAAAAAATACTACCACCACAGGAATATAAAGGAGAGGGCACAACGCTGCAAAGGCCCTTGAAGATACTGAAAATGTGTCCTTTCACCTTACAGAGCTGTCTTAATGAACTTATGGAAATCCATCCTAAGTCTTGTCAGACTGCTTGACTCTGGCAGAGAGGCAAAGAGAAAGTGGCTCTACTCACCTTTATGCAAGAGGTACGTGAATTCTATCATCCAATTAGCAAACAAATAACTTCCATTTTACTGTGATACCCACACCTACAGTGGTTTGTCCCTGTCACTCTTACTAGAAGACTGTTTCAGAGACTTTGCTCTTCTCATGGCTGGAAACTGCCTCAGCTCCAGCCTGGATGGACTAACTTTCAATATATATCCATTTATTTTAATGACAACATTGTCTGGCAACTTAAATAGCTTCTTTCCTCCCTAGTATTTGCCCTGCCCTTCTTTCCCCTCCCCTTGATGTATTTATGGAGAGCAATTGTATATCCCTCATTCTTTGTTTTGTGCAGTACTGCTTTTCTGCGTTTCCTTCAGTGTACTTTCCTAATTATGGCTGACAGACTGTTCTCAGTACCCAGAGGAGCCTCCTACAATGGTGTTTGTGCCCAGGTGTCCCTTTTTTAAACCTTCATGATATCTAAGGAGGATCATTTTAGCTTTTTCCATGGCTCCCCCTCAGTTCTCTCAGGATCCTTCCATGACTGACCAAGATATTCTGGTCTTTCTCTTACCCAGCCAACTCGCCACAATTTACAACAGAAATAATTTCCACCTCAGTCTGGATGTGATCCAGCACTTGCACTATTAAATTCTACCTGACACCTCCAGGTCCCTGTCCCTTCATAGTTTTCTATATTTTATCTTCACACAATTGTTTATTATTTCTTGCAAAATGCATACAAAATTTCCAGATTACTAAAGTAAGCTAATGAAGGTGTAGATGCCAGGTTACTTTTTCCTCTGCCTTTACTCTCTCCTTTGTTTTGAGAGATCTTTAAAGCAAAACTTGATCCTTCACCTGAAAATTTATTTTTTCTCCTTTGAGCAATTTAGGATGGATAACAAACACCACTTCACTATGAGCCTACTGCATCTTGTCAATAAATTTTTCAAGTCTGTAGATGTTAGCTTTTATGTCTACAGATGCTTCCATTTTTCTCTAAGATCTGGACCATCATCTTTACAGAAAAAAAGAAAGAGCATTTTTTTGGTTTGGGCAGTACATACACAGTCTTTAATCTCTACCAGAGAGTACTTGCCACCTACCAGACTCCCTTTTCCTTGTGTGACAGGAGAAACTTTCACTTTTTCAAATATTGTTACAGATGGTATGTCTGCAAACTTGACAGATCTGACTGCACCCTCCGCTTCCAGGTTCCCAAAATACCATTTCCACTGATGATCTGGTATGGTGGGGGCTTTCACTCTCTTTGCTAACTCCTAATATTTTTATTTCTTTTTTAAGGATTTGTAAGGTGCTAGCACTCTTCATTGTCTCCTTATGGGACAAATTACATATATTAAATTATTATTTAAATTAAATTTTAATAGGTTTGGAGCCTTCATCCAATTAATATCACTAATTCCTTTAGGTACAATACTTCAAAAGGACAAATGTTGAGAAGCCAACAGGCCTATTCTTGTTCATTCTTTCATTTATTTTCAATTTAACCATGTTGGGATAACTTTAGCTAGGTTATTTTCTACAACCAGCTGCTCTATGTCATCACTACCTAACAAAGATCACCTAGAATAGCATCATGGTAGCCCAGTGACTGCTTGCTGATGAAATCTGCCAGCTATTACACCCTGGAATAACTGGCTCTGCTGTTATCAGCAACATTTGCTTTGTACTCTATTTCTGAGGAGTTAAAATCTCCCGCAGTGAGGCAATGCTTGAGAGCTTCTCTTTCATGCTTGCAGCCATCTGAGTTAGACCTCTCTGGAAAATGTTGCTCCTTAGTGGCCTTTCAGAGGAGCTTTAGCTGGACAGATTCCATTCTGCCTGGGCCACCTCTCTCTGGATTTATTTCTAGTTTTCTCCAAAGACTACACATTAGTTTTGGTGTGTTTCAGTCATAGATCACCCATCCACCATCCTTCACTAACTGTGGAAGATTTGGGGTCACCTTGGATCCTGCAGCTCTAGCCTGCATTTGCAGGTTTTGTACACAAACTTCTCAGCTCATCTTCCATGACAATGTGCAAATTATTTTTAAAGTGTCACATCCCTTTTATTCCTAACACCCAGGCCACACACACCACATTCCCACTCATGGACATGTCAGTGTCCATTTTTCTCCCATCTGATATTTCTTTCTCCCTAACTTATTCACCAAGCTTTGCTTTTCAGAACCAGGCATCAAAATTACTTACAAGTGTCCCCCAACATCCTCTCCTATTTCTTAGAATTCCTTTACTTATTATACTGATGTGTGTGTATATATATGTATATGCTGTTATCATCAATTATTTTGTAACACGCTACATGATGTGTTGTGTTATAATGATGCCAATTATAGCAATCTTGGTTCCAGAAAATCAGTGCCATGTTTGCTCCAACAGAGTTCATCCAGTTTGTGTGAAAAATCCTCCTTCTCAAAAGCTAAATTCCTTACAACACTCCTTATAACACCAATTCTTAAGACATCTGCTGCTCTTTATTATCTTGCATGCTTTAACACACCCTCTTCAGGAATGAAACCCTGCAGTGGAAGCTTTTCCTTCAGGACAAACTTACTCACACAGATTTCCTCTGTTTTTTGTTCTTTCCACAGCTCATTCCTTTAGTTTTTTATCCTACAATGTGATCTGATAGTTATATTTCATCCCATAGATGATTGCACTGCCAGTGGCACTAAAACAGCTTCTGTTTTATAAATGGAATAAATAATAAACTGCTTGCACATACTGTGTGTGTGTTTTCCTGGAATGCAATCACTTTAGCTTAAAACTATGCTCAATACTGCTGAACTTATATTTATGAGGCAGTTTTAAAATAGTTTCTGTTAAAATAAGTATTTTTGCATGAAAGAACTAAAGTGGAAGCCTGAATATACTTTAGAACTTGAGTAACTTTATGAAATGTCTCATCAGTTCTCCTGGAGATATTTTAGTCATTGGGAGTTAATCATTACCTGAAATTATGGGACAAAACCTATTCAAAGCCAGTCTACCATGTAGTGTTGTGTTAGGGAAGAAATGCAGACACTGACTCATAGCTGTCAGTTATTTATTTAGTCAGTTATGATGTGATTCTTTCCAACATTATTTTTCTTTTGATCTATAGTAAGATACTGATCTGGTGGATGAGATTTTCTCAGTTGGAGCAAGACCCTGCCCACCCTAATCAATAGAGACAGTTGAGTGTCAAACTACCAGAGGAACACCAAAAAATTTTAAAACAGTACAAGAAAAAGGTAAAGAGGTCAGTGAGTTAATGTTAATCTGGAAGAGGCATCTGAATGCCCTCTAAAATCAGAAAAATTGGGCTCAGCAATGTCTGAGAGCAGCAGAAAAAAACCAAGAAAAAATTCAAACAGGTCAAACACTGGTTTGCTCCCAGGACCAAGCCAAGTCATGGATATGGCAACAATCAAACCTCCAGGGAACAGCAGCCACAGGGCTTGGGCTGACCCACAGGAGGAGCCTCCCTCTGCAATTTCCACACACACAGTCAGGAGCAAACTGGTTCCTAACTCAGGCCTATCAGATGCTCCAGAGCACATTTTCTTTCTATACTACAAAGCCAGGCAAGTTCCCCTCTAGCTGTGTAGTGTGCCAACTGCCTTGCATGTAGGGAAAACAGAAACACCTTCTTCTGCCTGTGATATATTAATATGAAGATTAGATAAGATGGGTGCATGATATAACAGTCAAAAATCATGGTAAAATTTTGAGTTTAGATCATCTAATAGTGTCAGCACTTGTGGAAAGTGCCTACTTGTCACATTCTCACGATGTCACAATTTTGAAATTTGATCAATATTCACAGTTTTAAGCAAATAGAGAAGTAAACAAAACCATTGCAGTTATCTATTCAGACTGTGCTGACACACAGCAATTCACGATGCCTGTGCATCACATTACTGATAAAAACATTCATTTTTACTAGGTCTCCTACATCATCAGATTGCTCAAGGGGAGTAATAAAGCCTATTTTTCCTTTATCCTGAACTGATGTTTATGTTCTCATACATTACCATCTGATTTGTCCCAACCACTTTAAAAGGAGTGTTTTTCTCTTCTTTCCCTGCTCCTTCAAAATCCTCTCTTCAGTTTATTGGCTGTGCTTGTGGGTTGAGCAATGGCAGTTTGATTCAGCTCATGCTTCTGAACTTGCATATTAACGAATCTTTCAAGACTTGGCCTTTTGCTGACATTCTTCTAAGTTCATGGTTTTTAGGGTGCATGATTTTCTTCGTGAACCTGGTATTGTGCTCCTTCTGTTGTTATAGTGAAGCTCGAGGAAGGTCATTCCTCAGAAGTAGTTTCTCTCCTCTTACAACTAGAACAAATCCAGGCTCAGGATCAGACAAAGCATCACAAGCTCCAACCTGGGCAGCCTTCCTGGCTGAGGAAATTCCTCAGTGCGGTTCTTGTGGCAGAAATCTGACAATCTCTGTCTGTTTACAATGTCTATTAACACTCTGAATAACAGCACAGGCACCACGGAGGCCTTGACTCTATTCCACAAGGATGGCAGGTAAATATTGCCAGAAAAATAACAGTCCACTGGGAGGAGCAGGGGATTTCCAAATCTGAGCCTGAAAGCCTGGGTGGAGGACAGCCAAGCACAAGAGATGTGGAAGCCAGGAAGGGGTCAGAAAGGGAGCAAAGCTTGCTGAAGCTGATTTTAAACAACCATTTGAGATATTGGCTGTGGTTGTAATATCCACCACTGTTGGATGAGATTAATTGCTGCTAGCATGGTTCTCAAGGAGGGAAGAAGCATCTTCTAAAGATGCCAAGGTTCATCATTCCAAGTAGGTTTTCTGCCCTGGGGAGAAACGGCAGCATTTGTATTCTCTACCCCCAGACAGTTCCACTGAGTGAAGAAAAACCAATTTCTCCATGATCCTCATAAGACATTTCTGCAGACACAGCCAGAAGGCTTTATCATACAAGTGCCATCCCTAAGTAGTCTGGCAGAGCCTCATTTCAGGGGCAGCTAGTGCTAAATGAAACCTCATTTGGACCAGGCTCTACCTCCCACACAAGTGGCCTGCAGAAGGCTGAGGATTGCCTTACCAGCCTTCAGGCTGTCTGAGTCCCAGCAGTGGGAAACAAACCCTAAGGAGATGCCTATCCCTGGGATCACAGCTCTGTACCCCAGGAAAAGGATGAGACCCACTGCCAGAGCACCACTACTCCAGTTCTGCTCTGCTAAACACTGTCAGCTTTGGGTGCTACTGGAAAAAAATGGTGAATACAAAAAATCAGATGGATTTGTGGTTTCTTATGTATAAGATACCAGAGAGCCAGACATTTGAATACCATTGAGATGCTAACCAGGTCACAGATGTCAGATTTAAGACGTATATTCCTATCTTTCTAAACTATAAAAAAGAAATATTGCTAATGACAAGACTGGCATTTCATGCACTTCCCCAAGCTCCTTCACTGATAGCATGAATGTTTAATTAAAGCTTTGGCAGAGAAGTAGATCAGGACTACTGTATTCTTTTCCCCTCAAGGCGTGCTTCAGCAAGCTGATGTAGATTGCTTGGTTGGTGAGATATATCAATATTATAAGGTTCCATGTGTCAGGCTGAACATATTAAAGTCTGTGTTAAATTTTAACATAGGTCATGAATCACTGAAACTAATTCAGCCAACCAGAATTAGTATGAAAATTATGAGTAACAAGGGGCTGGTTTTTGTTCTGGTTTTATATAAGCAGGAGGATGAGGCACCCGAGCAAAGGTTCATATGAAACAACAACTGTAACTCTGTTCATGTAGGAATGATTCAGACATTTGGATCACAATGCAGAAAGATCTTCATTTTGTTGAAAACCTCATTATAGCTTTCTGAGAATTAAAATTTTGATAGCTTGGTTTGGGGAGCCTTCTAAGACCATTAACTCTGATATAAAATAATACATAGCATATATGAAACAGAACATTTTAAAAATAATTTTTCCCTGACATCTCCTGCAGAGAGAACAGGGAATGTTCAAAGCGAATGATGCCTTAATTAGTTTTTCTCTTTTCACCATTTATTGGCATTGTTGGCTAAATTTTCTTACAAAGGTGTTCTACTGAAAATTTGTTGTGGGTTAAATTACAAACATAGTCATTAAAGTGCACTGAATAGTCTTTTGGCTTTACTTGCACAAATAATGGCTGTATGCTCTACACAGCCTGATAAGTGTTTACATGATCTTACATACTTTGAGCTATATGTCAGCACGATTCACCATTCTTTATCTCTATTTATTTTTGCTGATTTTGCTTCTTTTATAGCTCACCTCTGTCTAGACCAGCACACAAGCCCTTTTAAACACAAGCTTAACCACACCTAGACATGCAAGCTCAGCTGGGCAAAGAGGTGATGTTTTCATCAGATTAACAGTTTGCCTTTCTATTTCAGTGGCATGGAAATAACCTTGTTCTCTGAAAAAAAACCTTCATTTTTTTCCTCCTTGTTGTAGGATGTGCATTGATGAAGCATCTGACAATGACGTTCACTGAGGACTATTATTAAAAGCACTTGCTGCAATAAAGTTTACTCATTAACTTCCTGCACATTCTTGTGGTATCTCAGAACCTGCGCCTGTCACTGGGGACAGCACAGCAGCACTCACTGAGCTCTGCCAGAGGGAAAGGCACTGCTTTTGGCATTGGGAATAGCAGGAGCTCCAGAGTGAAAGACCATTGTTCTGAAGTGGCTCAATCATCAGAGCCGGTGGCACAGCAAAAGCCGGGCTGAGAGCATTGCAGCCAGAGATGCAAGTAACAGGTCTATTCATAGCCCTGCTTTTCCCCAGGGGATGGCGTCTTGCGAGTGACTTCATTAACTGCTGACAGCAGACAGACTGCGCCGCGCTGGGAGCGAGAGGGAAACACTCATCAGATGGCCCCAGCCACAACTGAGGAAACGCACAGAAGAGATAACTGGCAAGCGTGGAGCTTTCCTCGCTGTTCAGGAGAAGTTCGTCACATCCCTGAGTGCAGGGCTCTGTTTCTTTTCTTTCAGCAGCGCGTACAGAATTGCCCAGCACAAAGGGTGCTGCTGTCGATTCAATGTGCCCTGGGAATCTGCCCAGGCTGTAGAACATGGCCTCGGAATTCCGGATTGGTTGCTAGTTGTAAGAAAACCCCCCCAAATATCTTGGCAATTGTTTCTTTTAATAGTCAGGAGAAGAGAGCCACCAAGCCTCGTTACCTGTCATTCCAATCCTTGCTGTGAGTGACCTCTTGCACTGTCAATAGGACTTCCCTCACTGCCTGGCCAGCAGGATGAGTGTTCTCCTTGGCATTCCCAAGGCATTTACTCACAGAACAAGGTCACACAGCCCAAATTGTCTGTATCCTTAAAACCAGGGATCCTCACTCCATCCACAAGTTTAAAAACCTCCATCCTTCCTGAACCAGCTCTGAGGTTGTTTGCCTGCTTGTGCCCTCCACCCTTCAAAAGGCCTTACTAACAGCTAAAGACCTGAAACACAAAGCTTTCTACACACAGGTACTTCCTCATTTGCTCCAAAAATTTACAGAAAAATGTGTTGCCTTACCTGCTGCTTCCCAGTGCACTTGAACATTTCTTGTGTGCAGAGCAGATTCTCTGGCACTGCAGACATCTTGCACCGCAGCCCAGCTTTCTGCAGGATCACAGGGAGCTTCTCTTTTTCCACATGGCAGCTGCCTTGCTTCTCACCAGCCCTGAAGTCAAGCCTCTGTTTTAAAGGCACTCCACCATCCTGCTCCTTCAAACTTCAGTTTTCTCTGTGGATTCTCCAGGCTTACCAAGTGTCTGTGTTTCAAACATTAATACTTTGATTACTGTCTTTCTTCAGCAGACATTCTACTCTTCAAACCCTATCTCCTATAGAAAGTCTGACAAAAACTGGCCTAAATGCCATTAGTCAAAATCCTGTTCTTCCCAGAGGAAACACTACTGGTCCTTCATAACCAAGCAGGCTATTTATAGGAA
This sequence comes from Haemorhous mexicanus, assembly GCF_027477595.1. NCBI lineage: Eukaryota > Metazoa > Chordata > Aves > Passeriformes > Fringillidae > Haemorhous > Haemorhous mexicanus. The sequence continues at coordinate 16,324,131 of NC_082348.1, forward strand.
TGGTGACAGTGAATCTAACCCCACAGCACAATGAGAATGAGGCAGCCCAGACAAGACAGGATGATAGAGGCTCTTCATAAAATCAAAACTGGAATTCATGTGCTGTACGTCAATAGGGATTTAAGTGACCACTTTCTTTTCCCATTTCAGAGGGAAGAAATATAGGCCCTCTTAGCACAGGGACACACAACACACTGTCACTGGCATAATTAATCCATTATTCTAAAGAACAACGGTGAAGTTTTGTATTTGTTATAATCCTAATCTCCTCTCTTTCTTCAGGGCAGTGCTTCCACCTCACAGGCACCTGCTCTCACACTTCCCAAAGGAGCTTCTTCCTCATAAACTGCATTGTATGTTCATCTTAATAGACATTAAACCAAGTTCTTTGATCTGAGCAGCAAAACACAATTAGTTTGGGATAGAGAACAGAGGAATCCCAGACAAGCCCCAGACAAAAGCAGAAATGGCAGGGAGGCAGAATTACCTTAGGGAATGCACAAGGAAACATCAGTGCCAGCTTGGTTACAAATCAGAGCAGCAAGCAGCTGTAACACTCTTCTAAGGAACTGGGTGGGAAGCCAGGCATAAAGAGCAGAGGCAGCCCAGTGTTCCCATCATTTCCCTGGGCAGTAGTTAAAGAGCTGGGGGAGCACTGTAAGAAAAAAGACATAAAAAATAGCCAGAGATGAAATGAGGATCTAAAATTGTTCTAGGAATGCACCTAGCTGAGAATTAGCAAAACCTGTGAAGAGGCAGGGAAATGGCACTTCTTGGAGTGGGGCTGGAAGCTGCAGTGCCTGGGGCACCCCAGGTTGGCACAGTGGGCTCAGCAAGCCCCCTCCCCATGGCCAGGCTGCTCTGACATGGGGGAGACCCCACGGGTCCCAGCTGAGGACCCCTCACCACCAGTACTGACACTTTTCCTCCACCTACAGCAGCAAATAAAGCCACCAGCCCATCTCTTCAAGACCCAAATCAGAAGATTACCAGCTCCTGTTCCACCCTGTCTCAGCATGCCTGGCTGGGGCATAGCCCTCTGGGCTTGTGCATGTAGGTGGGGAAGCAGGAGCCCCCTGTGCTGACTCTGCTCATGCTGTAGCCCTGAGGGATGTGCTGCCATGGAACTGACATCCTGTCCTGTTCTTCCCCCCACTCCTGCCTGCAAAACAATGAAGCCCCTTGGCAAACTCCCCCCTTTGTGTGGTGATGTGCCCAAAGCCCAGGCTGCTCAGGGCAGCTGGGGAGCACGAGGGGAGGGAGGCTGAGGCCGGAGAGGGGCTGAGCTGCCCTGACACCACAGGTGAGAGCAGCAGGTCAGCAGCAGCAGAGATCTCCCCTGCCTCTCCCAGAGCCAGCAGCCCAGCCCAAGTGCCCGGGGCTGATAGGCATTTAGAGATATGTGCATTGCAGCACTCAGAAAGAACTTCCTGAGCTACTAACATTAATGGGGTACTAGGTCTGTGACAGACTAGGCAATTCTATTACACACCTTTAAAAATGGAACATAAATAGCTACAGAACGGCTTGCTAATAGTAAATAGCAATAAAACTTCTCTACCAAATCTAAAAAAATCACATAAAAAGAGAAAGACAAAACTCTCCCTTTGTGCTTGCCTACCACGCACCTTCCAGGTTTTGGCCTTGATACCTGGAGGAATACATTGCTAATAACTAGAACTGAATTTGTACTTAGATATGTACTTCAAGAAAAAATATTACCCAGGTTGTCTGTAGTTGTAGCAACTCATTGCCATAATTTTAATTTTTATTTTTTCTTCATACAGGCACATAATTAAAAATCAATTTCCTTCTTAAATAAAAATCTGAGGCTGGATACATCCCACACGTAATTCTGTAATTTCAGGTCCCCGTGATTGATTATTTCTTCAGTAATCCCTAAGGATCTAGAGTGGAAAATTTGAAGGGAAAGATGTTTGTTAAATACAACTATGTGTGCCTTAATGCACAGACAATAAGTAAGACCAGAAAATATTCTGCCTGCAATAAAATGCAGACTCCCTTAATCCCCAGAAATTCACTGCTTTTCTTCAGAGCAAACATTTATTGGTAATATACACTTCCCTGAACTAGGTAAAACTCACAGCTGCAAGAACAGTGGTGGTAAACCAAAGGTCCAGACATGAAATGAACAAAACCACTTAGAAAAATTATTTTTGAGAGGCTCAGTGAAATTAAATGCTGTCATTGCTTAGGACAATCTACCTCACTGACTGTATTAAATTTGCCTCGATGCATCCCTGAGAGCAAAAAATGGAGCTGCCTGGCATAAAACCCAGAGATACAGAAACCAAACAAATTCCCATGTGAGAACTTTATCAAAGCAGGGAGAATAAGGTCCTTTATAACCCTGCCATGCAAAATTGAGTAATAGAAATATCTGAATATTTTATGGGACATATTCATCTGAGATATATTTATTCAAAGCCAAAAACCTCAGGCCTATGTCCTTGAAGATATTTACTTAATTTTGGTTAAACCTTTGGGTCAAACAAGTGCTAAGTTATATCACTTTACATCCTGAAGGACAAATACTGCATTTGCTTGATTTGTAGTTATAAAAGATGCTCTGGGTAGTGATGGAAGCACTTTATATGTTTTTACTTCTATTACAGTGTGGCTTCAATCAGAAACAGAACTTTGTGGTAGAAATGGAAGAAATATCATATGTATTTATACAACTCATACCCAGAAATTCAACCCAGGCCAATCACTTCTATGGCAGAAGAGGTAAACTTGACATACAAGTTGCTGGAGAGGAGGCAGGGCAGTGGGGATGGACTCAGAGCATGGTGCAATCTGTAAGTAAAGAGCACCTGAAGGATGAATGGACTGGGAAGGGACTTTGTGAGGCTTCAGGAGAGGATGAGCTTTGCCTCTGCTGTCTGGTGAGGGGACTGCTGAGCACCGTGCTGGGGACAAATGAAGGCACCTCTCAGGGTCTGCCTCAGACCAAACACAGTGCCAGAAATCACTGCTCAGAACAGACTGAGCAGCAAACACAGGAGTTTTATTCTGTCAGCCATAAGCCTGAGTGAAGTGAAATGTAATGTAGTGCTAATAGACTCAAAGTGTCAGTCAGGAAAATTTAGATCAGAATATGATATTCCTAATTAATAAAAGAGGTAACTCTTGTACCATGCAAGAAATGGTTACAGGTCTCATGCAAGACTGAATTATTAACAACACCCCAGATAATTTCATTGCAATGTTATATTTTTTTTTAACATTCTTATGCTGTAAAATATCTGAACAAGCCAGAATGGGCAGCATTATTATTATTAATTAGGCTGCATAAATGAGCACTAGTGTTTTAAAAAATCAAAGATATTAAACTCATGAATAGTAGAGCAACACTGACAAAACAGCTAAACTTCAAACATACTATTTTCCTAGCCAAATTAATTTCTGAAAAACCTTACAAGGTAAAGGATATACCACTAAACCTTCCAGGTTTTTTATGCAGATTAAGAAAATAAATGATCATTAACTAATTTATATGTATTTCATGATGAATTATATTCTTTTTTGCAGACAGCATCATATTTTATTCAGAAATTTGTTGGAATCACAGGGAAATTGTTTAAAAAATTTTTTTTAATTCATCAGTCAAATGTACTTTTTAATATAATTAACTGCAAATTGGAGTGATAACAGGAACAGACCCAGAATATGTGCTCTGAAGCCTAGAATGATGCATTGCACTACTTACCATTCAGGACAGACCTTTCAATTCAGAAAGTGCTGAATGCATTACCAGGCCCATTGTCCAGAGCCTCTGCCAGACATATCATTTGTCTCTATTGTGGTAATAAAGAGATTCCTGGCATTCTGCTATTAAGGAACCAGAAGTAATATATTAGTTTTACTTTACCTCTGCTACTCAATAACAAGCACATACAATAGAGCACACACTTCAGAAGACTATGAAGATAGTATCCTATTGAATGACAGACTGTCTGCTTGATTTACATGAAATACCAAGTGCTCGAATGAGAAAAGGTTAAAATTAGATTGACGAGCAAATGTGCTACCAGACTGCTGGCTGACAAATGGCAAAGCTATGCCAACGTATTACTGATTCTGGAGGCGCCCAAGAAGCAAGCAGGAGGATAGTAATTCATGTGCTAAAATATATTCACATTTAGCATAAACAAAGAGTCCTCAGGGTCTGCAACAGGAACATATTAGCTACATGTAATTTATGCCAACCAGTAAGTCAGTGGAACAATTTCCTTATTAGATATGGAATTTGAATGACTTGTATTTTCTTAAGTCAAGAGTGGGCTGCTCTTCTGTCATTTAAATTATTTCAGAATAATGCCCTGATGAATGACTACGTTGTTCTTCCAATAAATTGACTGTTGTGCTACATCCTCCTTCCTGCTACCAGCCACACAATGAAAATAGGATTAGTCATGTAGCTTTTCACAGTGGCTCTTGGATTATAGTCTGGCTGCTTCTTGGTCACCATAAAGAGCAGGCTAGTCCAGTAGTGGTGACTCCTTTCTCTTTCTCTTTTCCTTTCAGGAAGTCCTGTAGAGATCTGTACTAAAACTTGTTCCCTAAAAGGTGTGAACTAAAGAAAAATTTTGACTTGCCCAAATAAAGGCAGTTTGAGCTCTGAAATTCAGCAACAAAGATGCATCACAAACTGACCTTGGTGCTCTGGGCATGTCTGCAGGTCTGGAAGCAACATTTTATGATTCTGTGGGTACAAACATCAATCCTTCAGAGATGCAGGGCACCTCTGCGAGCATCAGCTTGAATGATTAGAAGCTGGATTTTGGTGATAATGAGTAACAACCAGGCAGTTGTGCCTCAATTTTGGCTTATGAGCGAAAAACAACCTTCTGAAAGAGATGGAAACAAATTACTGATGCCTGCCACTTTTAAACTAATTTTACACAAATCAACCAATTACACTGTGGAAAGCTGTTACTGTATGAAATGGACAATGCAAAACTGTACCTTTCTTGCTCAGCAGCCGATGGTAATTCTGCAGTTTACTCCTGTGGAATTAGAGATTGGCTATAAAGTGAATTTTTCAACATGTGAACATGAATTTAAAAGGAATTTACAAAGCAGACAATATGGGCTTGAACCTGCTCTTCATTGGAACAACTTTTTGATATTTTGTTAATATGAAATTTCATTAACACTAAAGCTTTAACAGAACCCAAAACCATTTGCCAACCTGTTTCCTTAGGGAAAAGTGCTCTTATTTCCTTTCCAATTGCCATGACAGACAGCAAGTTAGGGGAGGGAGTTAATTGCCCCATTAGTCATCACCTTGTCAGGATGACTGGCAGTCAGTAGCCTTCAGGCTTGCATGAAATGCTAAAGCCAGTTGAGATCCTCTTAAGTCTGGACTGGAGAGACACCTCTGGACCTGCTGCCCCTCAGTGACACCTGGAAAGCTGGTCCAATATTTTATGCCAGGTCTTTCATTTGTCTGTTAGTTCTTCTTCTTCCAAAACTCCTGTCAAGTAACAGGGGAGGGGAACAAAATGGAATTCAAGGTTTGAACCCCACCATATTCTCTTTCTAGCCTCCTCTTCCTCCTGTAATACTAGTCTTGCAAGCCATTGACGGCCAAAGATACACAGGAACAATTTGTTACTATCTAAAGTATTCCACTAGAGTGCAAAATAGCCTCTATAAAAAGAGCAGCCATTTCTGGGAAAATCTCTGCTTTAAAGTTATGATATATTAAATGGAGTTTACCACCAGAGCCCTCACAAGCAGCTGCTGGAAGCAGTTATTAAAGTAGGTATTAGGCTAGACTCAGACCTTGTGCAAACAGTTGTAGCTCCCGAGTACGATCGCACTGACAGGCTGGTTTCAGTCCTCTAGGCAAGAGAGAGGCAAAAAAGTGAGAGACGCTAGCAGAGCATCTGCTAGTTAGATCAAAAAAAGTCTGTCTTGTTGGCAGAGCTATTGTCCTTTGGTCACACCAATCCTAATTTGAGTCCTGCTTGCAGCAGCATAGAAAACCTGTGACAAACATAGTCACGCTGACATTGAGCTGGATGCCAAAAGAAGATAATCACAAGTATTTGAGACTGCAAAGAAAAAAAAAATTAACCCCCTCCCAAAAACAAAACAAAAGAAAAAATTCCAAAGCCACACACAGGAAAGGAAAGATTTCAGGTCTGAAACTGATGGGGGGAGGGGGCAGGGGTGTAAATTTTGTCTTTTCCTCCCCAGCCCTCATTCAACACTAAAAAAAATTCTCAAAAATTGCAAACACATGCCTGGATCAGATCTTTTTCCAGAAATTCAAGTCTGTGTCTGTGCACTGTTTAGCCTAAAGCTAGGGTGTATGCAAAACAGAGAAATACTTTATATTTCCAGACTTACAGTATTTTTATTCATGACTGTCTCTGAACTCTCCTACTTGTTCTGATTGCTCTTTGGGTCTTTTATTGTGCCTGATACAGCAATCTGGCCTGGTCTAGAAGTGAATCATCTAATTACTTTGAAGACTGACAAAATCCCTGGCAGAGATTAACAAATGCTTCTTGTAGTCCACATCTAAGAGCAAGTCTGTGCAGGTCAGAGCCACTGGTCAGCCCTCAGGCCCTGGTGATGAATTGCAAGGCTGTGTCCAGCAGAACCAGAGGGGAACAAAATAATCCAAAATGCATTGGCAACATGATCCTCCCTGACCAAAAGGGATGCTGCAAAAAGCTTCTGAGATCTGAAGCACCAACTGAAGCACTATCCTCTGTGGGTTATGGTTAATTATTCATTAGATTCAAGCTGTACAGTTAGAGACAAGCAGCAAAAATGTCTATTTCTGCTCTGCGGGCCCCTTCGCCCACTTGCCACATCTGTATTAGTCACCTGGACTGATATGTAAGGAGCCCTCTTTAGTGATCACTGACAGGTTTTCTTGAATGAACTTTGAAAAAAATGAGCTGCCTTTTCTATATCACTTTAAATACCTAGCATAATTTTGGTTTGTAGTACAGATTTTTCATTTAGCCCCCAAGACACCAATTTACTTTCACAGCTTTAGCTATTTCCTGAGAAGGTATTTGTTTGTTTTACACTGTGTTTGGAATGAATATGCTTTCAACTGTCATGGCTCTTTTAAAGATACAGCAATAATAAAACAGATTTTCCCAAGAGTACATGAAAATAGACAGGCTTTGAGTTAATGGGGAAAAGGTTTCTAACTGTGGTCTGGGTTGAACCTGTGCAGGCTGCTTGACTTCTCCAGAATTCCCTTGCTGTTTGTCTCCTTTTGTGTTTGTCAGCCACTTACAAGCTACTTACCAATTCTCCCTGATCTTGCATGGAGCACTTGTGTTTCTGGGGACGTTGTGGTTTCTATTAGATTCTTTTATTTTTTCCTACCCCTTGCCTGCTGTGCTCTGAAGGTATCCTTACCTGTTTCATTAACCCAAAAAACCCTAGTTTTTATTTTCCTCTAATAAAGACAACCCTATTGTTACCTTAGTGAGGACTACAAACACCCTCTCAGAAATGTGAGCACTTGTACTGTATTGTGCAAAGGCAGGATGAGGTTTTGCTTTTTAACAGGTAAATAAGCGCTCCAAAATGACGCGCTGTGAATGCGTGTTTACCTTTTGTGATAATTCCGGCTTCTCCCGATGCCCTCTGGCGGCTGCACAGGAGCTGTTTAAGCTCCGGGTAAGATCAGCGGCCGCGGGAGGCTCTGCCCTCCCTGCTCCCCGCACGGCACCAACAGCCGAAGGCGGCAGCAGCGGAGAGAGCCCGAGCGCGGCCGCACAGAGCATCCCTCGGAGCGCGGGGCTCTGCCCCCCTCCCTCACCTCCTGAGACCAACTAAACAAGGGCAGCCCCAACAGCTGGCTGTGCCGATGTAGCACAACGCTGCCTGGGAAGTTAACTGCAGGCTTGAAGTGGGGCAGCAGCACGCACTGCAGGGCGGACCAGGCGATCCCCACTTGGAAGAGATGAGCTGTGCATATGTGGACTGTGACACATGGAATGGTATGGTTTTTTTGTCTGTTTTTCCAGACACAGCTGGCTAGTTTCATCCACAAAATACTTTTGAGGAGAGGAACTTCTGTAACTGCCTAATTTTTTTTTATTGTTTTTAATAAAAACAATAAATCTGGAAATCTGGATTTTCAATGCTGTTGTACGAAGTTCACCCTAGAATAGAGGGTAAGGCTTACTGTTTCTAGAGCCACCACAGCAAAGACAGAGCTAGAGCACTCTTAAATATGAACAGTTTGCCTAGAAACAACTCAAACCCCAAACGTTCCCACTCTTTTGCACAAGCTTACTTCCCTGCTGCCGGCTTTGTTCCCTAACTTCTGCAGCTCAGGGCACCGTGACTTGCTTGAATGCACAAGTGGCAAAAGGCCTTTGCTGTGTGAAGCCTGCGAGCTGCTGATGAGCTGCCTCCTTCCCACTCACGTCAGAAGCCTCTGCCTGCTGGCAGCTGGAACTTGTTGAAGTTTGGAAAGTGAGCAGAGCAGGGCTGAAGGAGGTCAGGAACTGACAGTCCATGCAGCTGCTAACTTCTGGAGCATTTCATTCTACTGAGCTGCACTGGCCTCTTAGAGCTGTTTGAAATCTAGTTTTCATTCTGTTCTGGCAAAGACAGCTACACTTGGAGCTCTTTGAATACTCTTTCTTCCAACTGCATTTGAATGTTTTCCTGACTCAAGAAAGACCTGGAGTATGTCAGCCCTTACTGCAGCCCCTGTCCTGTGCCTCCCTTCCCTCTCCACGGCTCCCTGCACATGAGGGCCCAACTCTGATCCAGCCCAGCTGTGTAACCTTGCTCAGAGTTCTGGAAAAAAAGCTGTGAGAAAGTTTGGAGAGATAAGAAAGGCAAAATTATAGACAGAGGTAGAGCTAGTGGGACAGGACTGCCAGGAGCTCGAGGGTTTAAGAGGGAAAGCAGCAATGTGGAAAGGGTATAAAATCTAAAGGAAGAAAAGAGCAAGGCAAGTCAGGAAGCATCAGGTCAGTCCATTTCTTGGGGCAAGGCACCCACGCCAGGGGCCCTGATGGAGCTTGGCAGAAGATAGAAATGTGGCAATGTTGAGGGTCTGCTCCTGGGAGCTGCAGGGACTGACCCTTCCCCTCCTGCCCAATGTCTGCATGGCCAGCAAAGCCACTGCTGGTACCTTGCTGGGTGAGCAGTCATGCTCAGCCCAAGGGCTTGTGAAATTCTTTATCTTCTGTGAGCTGGTCAATAAATAACTGCTTCACGTGCCTGGTTATGTATATTCTGCTTACAGATTATCTTGGAGATAAGATACTAGAGATACAAGCATTCGTTCTGGCTAAAGATACCAGAACGAATTGATGCAAAAACAAGCTGGTAACAAATGCCTGTAAATACATTTTTGGGTGTTTTAAAATTAAAAAAAAAAAAAAAAATTAGCAGTGTTTTCTCACTGGTATGAAAGTACTTCCCACTGGGAAAAGGCTGAAGCACACAAAGTAAAGGTAATTTTCTATTTGTACTTAGAAAGAGCTAAAACTATTTACCAAAACAAAACATTTATTAGTAGATTTTCTCTTGGGCTTGTTTAATCATTGCTTTATTCCATTACCCTTAAATGCTTCACAGACATTGCTTACAACCATCGTCCCTGCGTGTGAGTTTCAGGTGGTTAAAATACTTGGGAAAACTTCCCCTGCAGATGACTTCTTTAAAATCAGCAGAGTGCATGTGCAGAAACCATTTTACAAATATTATTCCCCTTGCTAACACTTGCATGTGGGGCTCTGAAACAATGACCCTTCTGAAGGCTGCCTGAGCAGGCTGACCCGAGCACCTGCGGGGTGCATGTGGGAAGTCTTTAGGGTGCCACATACCTTCATTCCTTCAGCGCTCCAAAAATCCTTTTGTATTGCTGTGAAGCTGTCAAAAGAGGTCAGTTTATTCAGCTGAAGGGAGACCAACATAACACAGCAGAATTCAGAACACCACTGATGTAGATACTGAGTGAGGGGACAGTGTTGAAAAAGGCAAGGTATCTTAAACAGTTAAGGCTTGCCTGTGGAGAAGCTGGCCTTTCTTCTTGGATGTGGAAAAACAACCCAGTAGTATTTTCCTGTGATATGATTTCTTCTTTACTACAGAAGTGGGCTGCACAGATTTGTCAGATGGTAGATGTGGTTAGAGCTGTCCTGAAAAGGAAAGACTGACTCATTCCACATGCAGGCTTTTACACCCTCCCTCACTGCACAGTAAATCTTTGCTGTTCTGACATCAGCTTGGCTTTTCTTAGTCACTGAAAGAGAAGTTGCCAAACAGAATAGGTTTTGTATATCCTAACCCCTATTCTGGAGAGAATTAATGGACTGAATCTGAAAGCCAAAGCCTCAGATTTGTTTGGGTTAATCAATGCCAGAATTTGTTGGCGGGGGAAGGATACAGATGATCTTTCACAGTTGAAAGAGTACGTCAGTGTGGCAAGCGTTTGGAAGGTAACACGTCTTAAATGCCACCAAACAACACACTGGCTTTCACAAGAAGGCACTGCTGGACAGGACAGATTATCTTGTTCCAACACATGTGGAATTCACAAAAAATTTTGGAGTGGTTGACTACAGCAAAAGGAACAAGTGCAGTGAAGTGCTCACAGGAGGAGTAGGAGTACAAACCCACACAAATATTCTGGCATATAAAATGCATTTCTGATATGATCTTTCTGAGGAAGATTAGGTCTGGTATGGTGGAGGTACCACGGCATAAATTAAAGCTAGAAGGGGAGAGCAAAACAGCACTTACTAACTTTTTCCCCTGAAAAGCTAACACACAGTAGCAGCAAAGTGCTTTAGACCACTTTGACTTACTCTGTTCTAGCCCAATACATGCAGTCATTAGCAAGGCTCAGCTGTTCAAGAGTACTTGGTTATACTCCTTGTTAATGCATTGCTTGCACTTGTCTGACACCTGCCCAGAGTAGCTAATTTAGAAAATGGAGAAAGATAAAAAATTGTGTTCAGTGCCTAAAGAAAGGCTACCATGTAATCACCAACAACCAAAAAGCAACAGGGATGGTGCATGATCTTGCACAAAACATTTATATTGGTACACAATCATCCTACACTAATCTGATACTTACCCATATTTGTTAACAGGCAAAAAACATTATTAACAGCAAGTTTGCAAGTAGGGTTCAAAACAGGTTGCATGCAAGATGATGGAGTCAATGTTGAGAAAACTAGTTGGTAATGACTTTTATTATATACAATAAAATTATATTACATAAAGACACTGTATTACTGCATATTGCCTGATAGGAATGATACACACAACCTTATTAGATCAGGCAAAAGATACTAACCTGAAAAAAGCATTCATTCTTATCAAATATACTAAGAGAGTTAAGTTTATCATAGGAATAATTAGAAAAGCAAATAGAGAGATAGAGAGCAAAAAACATTTCCAGCCTGTATTATTCTGAGTCTATTTACATACAGTTTTTTTTGAGGAGTATTCATACCTAATTTTAAAAGAATTCTTATTAATCTGAGATTATTTCAGTATGGTGATGAACATGAATAATATAACAAAACCCTTTTAAACTTTTCTGTATTCATCTTCTCATGCATTGCATCTGGGACACCCAACATACTGAGTCAATATTTAAATGACCCCCCTCAAATGGCTAAATGGTATTTTTTTTCAGTTATAGGAATTGAGTGTTTAGTAGCACAGTGTGATGGTTTTTTCTCTCCACTAAGAACAGAATATGCTGATTTTCAAGTCCAACTCCCTCCCCTGCCCAGAACCAGTCCCAAGAGTCACACCATGTGCCTGAGAGCATTGTCCAAATGCTTCCTGAACTCTGCCAGGCTTGGTGCTGTGGCCATCTCCTAGGGAGCCTGTTCCAGTGCCCAGCCACACTGTGGGTGAAGAACCCTTTTCTAATATCCAAGCTAAACCTCCCCGACAAAACTTCAGGCCATTCCCTGGGGTCAATTAGTGCTATAATTGTTGAGGATGTCTTCATTGCATAAGCAACTGTAAATGAAGTTTCCCATTCCCCAGGTGAGCTGCTTTGCCAGTTCCACTGGAAACACATTTATTCTCAGTATCTTGCATGAGTACTGCATGACTGAAAGCTCAGGCTGTGCACTGCCAGCAGCATGCCCCCACCTGCCATCCCCAGCAGGCTGCCTGGCCTGCCACAGCACTGGCAGAGCCCTTGGGATCCCTCAAAGCCAGGTGAGCAATGGAAAGAACTGTCTCCCAGGCTGGAGAGGGCTCCCCAGAGCAGCACAGCCTGGGGTTAGCGAGCTTCCCCTTTGCCTATCCAGCTCCCACAGCAAGAAGCAGGAGCCCTCTGCATCACCCAGCCCTGCTCTGTACTGCTGGGCACACCCTGAGGTGCCCAAGGCTAGCCAGAGCCCCCTCCTGCCACACACATCAGTCCAAAGCCACGTCAGACCATGCAGCTGGTAAAGCATTTGGCTGAGCAGACACAACAGTTTGACTTTTCCCCTCTTGCTTTCCCTAGCCTTACTTTGGTCAGAGCAGCCCTCTACCTGATACACACCACCAGCAGTACTGATCCTGCCAAAAAGACAATAAAATCAGAGATTACCTTTAAAGAAATGCAGCATTTAGAGATGGCAGCTGGAAGGCCAACACTGGAGATCTCCTTGAATCCCAGTGAAGTGTCACCTCTGCTCTCCAGAACTGGGTATTCCAGCCAATGCCAGCACACGTGGGAAGACAAGAGCATTTGAAGGCAGCGATCCTTTGGTGCCATGAGCTACCAAAGTGACTCTCCACCTCCAACCCTACCTCAGGAAAATGGCATTTACAGCCACAGCATGCAAGCCTGGTTACACACAACTCCCTGTGTGGGCTGACCCACAGCAGAATGGAGTTCTTGCATCCAAATCCAACATCTCATCATATATTTTTCATATATCTTTCCCTGTTTTGTTAGAAGAAATAGTGACTTTGTAGTGTGGTGTGAAAGAGTGAAAATTTGGTTTTGACGAAAGATAGAGGAGAAAAAAACCCAGGCTGTCAAGCAGAAAGCAATTCCAAACATTTCAAAATAAACACAGAAGTTTCACCATAACCTGTTTGGGATTTCCCCCAGTAAAGGAAGGCCTCAAGGAAAAAGACAAAGCATTTTTGTTTTTTTGGATCTTTTTTATTCAAAAGTTGTCAAAGAAATAAAACAGAAAAAGCTAACAATCTAATCAAATTTACAGTTCAAAAATGTCTTTTGGCGTTTAACAACAAGTCCTAGGAAACAAAACTACAGAGTTATCTTGAACCGGACAAATAAGTTACCACTGGCAAGTTTGTGGCACTAGTAAAACAAAAATAAAAAATTAACTCTCTTGATCATATAGATATCTCTATGAAAATCTTTTTTTTTTTCAATCTGTACAAAAGGTCTTTCTTCATAAATTAATTTTTTATAATTTAATGGCTGTCTACTATGTGATGTTTAAGTAACTGATTATTTCTTTATGTACAGAGGTTAAATTTCCCAAATCTTACCCAGACGATGAGTATGGCACTTAGTTCAGACATTTCTGGCAGCAACTCTTCCCTCCCTCTAACACAGCTATCATACTGCAGTTTTTAATTAATGCAAAAATAGCAAGTAGTGAGAGATCCAGGTTTGGAAAGTTACCAAATACAGGCAAGGTGCTGCAGGAAGTCTGGACTTTGACAAAGCAGTAATATTCCAGGGAGCATAGAACCAATAATACCACAACTTTTTAAAAAAAGAAAAAAAAAAACACATCTCTTATGACTATGCATTTCACTAGAATCTACACTTCTCAGAGCAGCAATTTACTTTTGAAACTATGAAATGTCACCGACATCTATACTCCAATACTCACACAAAATTTAAAAACTAAAAAATACTTGAAAGAAACAACTGCTTAGCCCTAGCTCCCGAGCTAGGATGATTTGGTCTGTGGAAACAGGGAGGGCCAGCAACCTGTCCCAATACAAAAGGAAATAAACTTTGAGGTAGATAACTGATCATATACAGCTGACCAGAGAAGTACACAGTTTTGGAAGACAACTTAATTTATCATTCAATTTAAAACATATGCAATTGTAATAAAAAGCTTTAGTAGCAGTGAATTATCTAATATGTGAAGTACAAATAACTGTGTATTTATGAATCAGGAATTTCATAGTTTCAAAATCGGTTTTCTTTACACTTAACACTTGTAGTGATGATGTAAAGTGTGGCACTGCTTGGATCCAAGTCTTCCTTCATGCTTTTGTGTCCATACATCAATTAAAATTATAAAACCTAAATGCAAATGTACAAAAAAGGCACATTCTCTTAACCGCAAACTGGTCCGGCAAAAATAAAGAGTACAGAAGACGCAATGCTGAGACAAATCAGAATTATTGGTTACTGGCTCTTTGTTCTTTGGTAAAGTTACCTTTTAAAAGTGCCAAGTCTTTTTATTTTTATTTACCTACTATAGAGAGCTAGTACCCAATCAATTATGTTTCTACTTAAATCTCAGCACATGTTTGAAAACGAGTCCTTTAGCTTTTGCCATTTTGCTGTAATAGCAACTTTTCTGTTTGCTACCTCTCAGCACAATCCTCATCCTAAAGCACTATCATTAGTATAAAGGAAGGACGAAAACATTCGGTGATATCTCCACCCCAAACTCCCTACTCTACCTATGCTAAACCTAGAACATCAAGTTAGTTTCTGAAAAAAGGCAAAAAAAGATTTTACATTGCATCATACAGCAGAGTTCCTAAATCATTCAAACTACCAGAGGGAACTATTGGCATATGGCCTTACAAACAATTTATACTATTAAAATTTCCCCAGTCAGAAAATGTGTTTCACACAAAACATTTTTCCCCTCTTGCATTTCACTACCTTACATATTATGTGAAAAAATCATTAAAAACACTTACTACACATTAAAAAAAGCCAAATTTTCAGCAATTTTTATTGACTACCTTTAAAAGCCCTATGCTGCTGTTTTACAAGGCATAATAGACCAGCTCATTTGGTCAAAGCATTCTACACCATTAGTTTGGACTACTTACTGAAACAGCTACAGCATTGAAAGATTTAAGGCAAATTGGAATTTATAGAAAAGGATAAGACACTTCACACTACATTAAAAGAAAAACAGAAAGCTAAGAGACCAGACACTATAACTGCAACACTGCACTAAAGCAACACTCACACACTGCAAGCACAGAACATCATCTTAGATGTTTTACTATTTTAAACTTCAGAAAATCCATTTCATACAAAAAAAAAAGATAAAAAGAAACAAACAAAATAAAAATAAACCAAAACACAAATTCTGTCATGCACGTGAATAAGTCTTCGTGGTCATCTGTGCATACACAGAAATCTGAAGGTTTTTTTTTTTTTGCGTCATAACACTTGATAAAAACTTTTTTTTTTTTACTAAAATAAACCTGTTCATGGGAACAGCTACTAGATGAATTTAAGGTTTTCCTTATGCACCTTATAGAACTTATAGCAAAAATAGTTTTAGTTGATTTCATTATAAATAACATTTTCAAGAACCTGTGCAAAACTGTCAATAATTCCTAAAGCACAATTGATCAGTAAAATCCATGATTGTTTCAGCCTTTGCACCCTTCTCCAGGCCAGGTCAACACTGGACATCTGTAACACAGAAAGGTCAGAGCTAGAGCAGAGTTACAATCACACCTTTTTTCTAACCTAGCTGTCCACAAAACAAACTAACTTCCTATTTTAAATAGCTGTGAGAAGACTAAATGAATCTGAGTATTAACCTGGGAAGTAACACAGGCAGCACTGCAGGTGCTTGGCCATTCCCAGGATAAGGCTCCACACCAGGGCAGAGCCCGTGCTGCATTTCCCCCTCTCTCCCTAACAACTGCTCAGCACACAGAGCTCCCACGGGGGAGCCCTGAGGCTGCACTCAAAGCTCTTCCCTTCTTTGTTGTTTTGTTGTTGTTGTTCCTTTTAATTGACCAAAAGTGGTTGAGTGTGCTACTCCTGTGCCATCTCCAAGGCTCCCGAAAAGGAACAATAACTTTCTTTTGGTGCAGCTTCAACGAGGCTACGTATGACAGCCAAGACAGACACAGCCACTGTGCCTCCCTGATGGTAATACTGAACAGCAAGTCAGGGCTCATCAAATTTGAAGGCAGACTTCTTAATGTACTGGCTTATGTTGCCACATGGGTTTAAAAAAATACCCAGCTAATGACAAAAAAGTTTAGACAGTTTTTTAATTTTTCAAAGCAAGGCAAAGTTTGGTATTTTAAGGCTTGTACATTTGTAGGTGCATATAAAACAGGTTTGGGGTTTTTTTTTCAAGTCCCTTTGACTATTTTTCACCTAGGAGCAACTTTTTGAGAAGAAGCTAAAAATTCATTAAATGTAGCTGCCAGAGGAAAAACACTGTGTATTTCTGATTGACTGCATCCACTCATGCAAATGTGCTAGTTGTAATTTGCCCCTTGAATTATGGGAATATGGGCACTGACTTTCAAGAGGACATTCCCAAAAGTGCTGCATGTGCGTTTAGAAAGAAGTTTCGGCTTGACAACAGCGACAAAGCCACAACAATCAAGAGACTGCAGTGTTCCCTGTATTTAGGGCACAAAATGACTGTCGATTCCCTCCCCTTCCCCTGTCTGAAACAAGACAAGTATCAGCATGTTACAGGGACAGAAATACCAAATGCCATGCTCTGAGGCTGAAATCAGCTGGGTAATATTAACCTGCCCCACGTGCCCACTGCTACAGCCTCTGCTGACGCAGACTTCACTTGCTCCCACTGCATATAAATACAGGTAACAGTGCATCTCTGAAGAATAAAATAAGTGGAGAACTGACTTACAGCAAGCACACAGAATTGCTCACAGAGCTTGGATATCTACACAGAGTCATCAATACAAAATGTGTCTCAGATGGCAACAACAACTCATCCTTTCAGGAGACTTAAGGCTGTTCCTCCTGCCTGGCCTCAGTCTATGGGGAAAGATACTGACAGGCTGGGAGAGAGAGGCAGGATGGGGATGTGACATGCAGGATTACGCTTCGCTGGCTCCCACAGATCTCTGTTGGTAAGGAGGTTTTACATGCCCACAGGGAAGACTTAAGGCAAAACAAATAATTCCTTGAAAAGCGGTTAACACCAGGCAACAGCCTTGGCATGGGAAACGTGCAGGAGTCATGGTTGTAACACCAGGAGATGGATAACGAGAAGAGCCTGTGGCTTTGCTTTCTGCCTGCCCTGGAAGCAAATCAAGGATGTGGGCTTCCTCTAGATGCCAGCATTTGGCCCGACTACAGGAATAACACAGGTCATATGCTGTGCTACGCAGGCTCTGCCGTCTGCTGAGCTTGCCAAGTTTCCCCATTGGTTTGTTTCTATCTTTCCATACAAGAAGCTGTTATGCCAATAATGGGGATGAGAGCACTGCTGTCAAACAGCACAGCTGACCTGCAGGATCAAAGCTAATGCCAAAATGTGTGTTTTGTTGGATCAATACATTTTAGAGAGATATCACACAATGGTAGCACATAACCGATTTTGATTTTTCAGTATCAAATAAATGCCACAAGGGCTGTAGAAAAACCCTTCTAACATGGTTTCCAGCACATTATTGCAGATGAAAGGAATTTTTCGGTGTGAGGTCTTAGAAAATGTGATGTAAAAAGTTCTGTAGCCAAGTTGCCTGGCTTACAAAGCATTCAAAAAAAAAAAAAAAAAAAAAAAAAAAACCCAAGAAGATGAGTTAAGGAAGAACTAAATTCCTAAACTTTACAACATGGATCATGGAAAAGGGAACAGTTAGTGCAAGTAACATTTTTAGGACGGAAATGTACAGAAAGCAAAACAATTCTGTATGAAGTAAGTTCAGGTAAAGCTAATGATTTGCTAGTAAAAAAGTCCATGCAAGCAGAACCAGAGGAAACCCGGAGCAGGAAAGTATAACTCTGGAATTAGAGCCAAATGAGGACCTGGATTAAAAACAAATTGACCAAACTCTGGACCAAACTGCTTTTTTCTAGAAAAAAGGATGAGCAGGGAAGTCATCAGGAGAAAAGATCAACCAAGCTGCTTCTAATCTTACATGTACCACAAAACTAGGCAAGATATGTCCAACAGTACAATTCCCTTTAGCATTTTGATTCTTGTATTTTTGCATTAATTCATTGTTGTTCTGTATACAGCACACTGCTAAAATGAACAAATTAAAATCCAACATAATCCAGTTATGGTGTAGAGAAATTATTAAAACAATGTTACTCAGAATTCATTACTTAATTTCTGGATCCCAGGTTTCCTTCCCTGGCTTTTGACTCTGGCCAAGTTCAAATCAGCCTCACTGTCCCCAGACAGTATCATCAGTATTATTTATATGACATTAAAAAAAAGTTCAATACAGAGTACTGTAAATTATGAAACAAAGAATCTTTGAATTCACATCTTTCACGAGACAGGATGAGCCCCTACCTCACAGTTACTTATTTTGCTGATACGTATATGGAGAATGGTCACTCGATGTCTCTACTGTAACCTGTTGCTGACCACTGGCTTCCTGCAAATAAAAAGGAAGACAAGCCATGAGACATAAAATCAAGCAGCATTACCTGCAATCTGTATTTCCACTTGACTCATGCAATTAACAGTCTTCAAGTTTAAAATCTTCATCACATTTCTCCAGTGAGGTATTCCAAATCTGAGGTGTTAACTTTACCTCGATGAATATTTCAGCAAACAGAGGAATTAAATGATAATGCAAACTTTGTACTTCCTCAGATGCTTTGATGATAATGAAAAAAAACCCCTCAAACTTTTGACATTATAGAAATAAAGAGAGCAAATAACTGCTAGAATATTTTCTTTCTGTAGATGTAAAAGAACATTCTCTCCCTCTCCTTTTGAAGGGGAGGGAGAAGAATGAGATCTACTTACCACACAAACACTATGAGTACTGTGATGGGGTTGGCACTAGGCAACACAAAGAATTGTAGGTGGGACTTTGCACCAGGCTCCCCAGAAACCAGGCAATTAATTCAGCTGAGAGTGCTCTGGCAGACAGAGCAATCAGGTAATTACCAGAAGAACTTCTCTTGATTCACATGGGCAGATGCACCAAACTGAATCAAACAAATTCTGGAGTTTCTGGATAAACAGACTTTGAAATGAAATGGTTTTTTTCTTACAGGCTCTGGAAGAGACTGTCTGGCACTCATTCTGAATACATGAGCTCCAGCATGCCTTGTCTAGCTCCTCTCTTAAGTAGTACTGACCTATGAAAGGCTGTAAGGTGACCCAAAGTAGGAGATAAATTATTTAGCTTACTTATGTTATGCTCTCCAATGAAAGTAATCCTGTTCGATGGAGAGATTTATTAGACAAACATGCAGCCTCCTGAGAAGCCAGGGTCAAATCAGGATTCTTTGCAAAAAGCAAATCAAGGTCTGCTGGCAGATAATTTTGCACACAGGTAAACAAAGTGAAAGATCAAAACTACAATACATTCCCTGGCTTGTTACTATTGGAGCTGTGTTTGATGAAACACAGGGTTTGCCTGAGCTATGCTCATAGAGCAGATTGCTCTGAGTGTCTACTGCCATAAGAACAGGTAATTCTTTGTTGTAATACTGACTATATTAGTTGAGAATAATGACATTTTATAGTTTTAATACATGTGGCATTCACAGTACATTCACAGTTACAATATTTGCCTTTGAGCACTAATTTTCCTAAGGAAAAAACATTTATTCATATTTCTTATCTCTGGTCTTTTATAAAATATACTGACCTCAACAGGAACTGCTGCTGTCTGGACATGGGTGTACTGGGGGATGTAGGCTCCTTGCATAGCTGTTGTGGCTGGCATGTACTAGAAAGACAGAGACCATTACATTGAGAGAAAGCCCAATATGAAAGTATTCAAAATACCTGTCATTGCTTAATATCTGTATTGCTTAATAAATAGTGACTGTATCCCTAAAGCAATGTACAGGAGAGAAAGACTTTTGTGTCTGAAATCAATAGGCTTTCCAGAAAAGTAATTTATCTATTTTGAGAAAATTCAAATTTGGACTTCAAAGACTATGTAAAGGACTTTGCCTTCTCTGTTAACTCCAGTCATCTTTTTTTTTTTTTAACCCCATCTGGTCTGAAAAGAAGGGTCTTGCAGTTCAGAGGCAAGTCTGAATCTCTTCTGATTTAACTTCTGTTCCACACACTTAAAGAATTAAAGTTGCAGAAAGGAATGTAAAGAGTAAAACTAACTATTTTTAATCTTTTGAATGCAACTCTGAAGTTACCTCCTGGATTCCTTTCCTTTGTTTTGGTCTATTTTTATTTACTCATTTCCAGTTTCTGATCAGTTAATAGACTGAATAAAAGCTGCTGAATAGAATTTTAAAATGGAGACAGTTCCTAATAATTCACTGAACATCAAATGACTTATAGGATTACTTTTTCCCTCATGCAAGCTGCACAGGGATTCTGTGATCTACATGCAGTATTTTCTACTTGGGTAAGTTCTACTTTGTATCAAATTGCTACATACTGTTCCAGTACTGCCTAATGAAAGATGACTCATCTGCTGTGTCAGAGGGCTTATCATTGATGCAGGCTGTAGTGACATGGTGTGGTCCATGGAGGGAGTCAGAACAGCACCCTGTTAAAACAGAGAAACAAAGAAATGGTAGCAGCACGCAGATTTAATTTTTGATTTGAGAGTCTAAGTATGGACTCTCCTTCTGAGGGGGTGTACCACAAGAACTCTCCTTAATCCCAGTCTCTGACTCGAAAAGGAAGTCTGAGGCATTCTGAATATTTCACTTGAGCATCTGCAGATGCTCAAGGTGGAAGATCTGCTTTGACTTCCCGTTGGACATTCAACTGATGTGAAATACACTTGAGAGATCTGATGAAAATACTTTGTAAAATATGAGTTTAACCAGATGCTGACTTGAAAGCAAAACTTTGCACGTTACCTGGTACAGATTCACTTAGCTTAAGCTTTGGAATTTCATACTTCAGGAAGAAACTTTTATCTCATCTTTAGGAATGGTGGCTTTGGAGGAGGAACATTTGTGTTCCTACCCATCAGACAGGATGTTCACACACGAGGCAGCTGCCCTGCTTAGTGGCTGCTTTCATTAGCACACACATTTCAGAAGAGTGACTTAGCAATGATGATTCTTTGTCTAAATACCAGCTGCTCTTGATGACATTTCTATTGCTTCTGTACCATTTTGTTAGGTTCATAAAAATTATACTCTAAACTTCTAAACACTTTAGATTGTTAAATATGGGCAGCACACAGGTTTTTAGAGTTAACTGAAATGGAAGATTATCAAGAAATTTCATTTTACCAACCGTGTTCCACAAAAACATATTTCCAAATATTTTGTATGACTTATGCTTGCAGAAGGTGTTGATTAAAATTAATGGAGACTCAAAATGAACAGAAATAATTGCAGTGTACTGAGAGCAAGTATTTTGAATCAATAACTAATCCTTAAAATGAAAAAAAAAAAGAAAAAAAAAGAAGTATAGAATATACTTGGAAAAACAACCATGTGATCAGTGCAGACGAAATGAGTCACAGGCACATCAAACACTGAAAGAATTTCCTGTCTGTAGACTGCAGGCTTCTCTGAAAAGCAAATGAGCAAGACAGCACCTGTCTTTGCACAGGCCAAAACTGAACTTCAGTCTAGAATCTAGGTCTTTATTTTCAACTGTGAAATCTCATCTTGTGTACCTGTGAAACTAATACACCTAAACCAATACGCCATTATATCAACTCTTGTCTTTCACAGCATTATTTGCAGGATGTTGTTGTATGAAAATCTGTGTTGCTAGAGAAGGAAGTTAAAACCTACTCTGTGTATGTGTATTTAACATCAAAACCCACAAACACAACAACAATTAAGTGTGTGAGAAGGTGTTCTGGTTCAACACCACCTTCTCTGCATGCCCAAGAAGAAAATGTTCTGCCAAGAAGATTTACATTCCATAATCTGCATGGAGAGGTTAATTAAAGTCAAGACCATATCCTTTCTGCATCTGGAAACAGACCTGTTTGTTAACTATGGGAGTGCATGCATTCAAGTGCCTGTTATTATTAGTAATGCTCATCTCAAGAAACCCAGTAGGTCTCAGATGTAATGGTACTTAATTGGCAAATGACATAGACAAGAAGCAAAATATCACAGGAGAGCAGAGATTAGAATGCCTGACAGTCTGCTACAGATGCCACAGCCAGAAGTGTAGGGAGACCAGCATTACTCATGAGTGGTGAAGCCGGAACAAGCTGGGCAGGTTTTCTCAAGTGAGTGCCCATAATGTCATTCATATCACTACATCCATCTGTCTTTCACAAATTATCCAGTCTGAACTATTGTAGAGCTATTCTAAAACACTGGGTCTCCAATTTCAGCTCCTGAAAGGTAGACAGTATGTAAAGCATTTGGCATCTGCAAAGTGCTTTCCATTTCAAGTGAAATAAAATAAAACAAAACCAAAAAACTCCAACACCACTAAGTTTCCTCTTGGAACTTTTCTCTAATGGTCCTCATCACATTGATGCTATGAGGGTAGCTTGCTTTTTTTCCTAATAAAATGAGGCCTCAGTTCAGGTTACTGTCTTTGTTTCGTTTTTCATTTTGATCCAAGGAAGTAATTGGGCAGGAATTGACATACTTCCTGTGGTTTAAAATATGTAAAGTGTTTATATAACAGATAAACACAACAATGGAGAAGCATAAAAACTTACTGGGTGCTGCATTATATATGGTTGAGGCTGCATCCAAGAAGGACTCTGAACCTAGAACAAAATTGGCATTTTATTTTTCATTTTACACTTTACTCCAACTTAGATATAGTAATAACCTAAATCATGTTAACATGCCTCCTCCCTTATTTATTGACTTTTAAACCAAATTAGTCCCTTTGTGGAACAACATTGACTTCTATGAAAAATGTATTCATTGTAACCATTGTAAATCAGAGACAAGATTTGGAGACCATACACCACATACACCTTTCAGAACAGAAGACAATGCTTTTAGTGCAGGTTTCCAAAACAGTGAAGGGGGTCAAACAGATGAATGGCAGATTTCTGCTACCTTGAAAAAGGAAGCTCCTTCTGTCTCAGAAATTCCTTTGTGGAAAAGTAATTGGGATCTCAGAAACTATAACACCATTTGCCTTCTAGTGTGATCTGATTAAAATAAATTATTGTATTTTCACAACTGAAAAAAAACAAACAGGAGTTCTGCTGTAATTCTGCTGTAAAAAAAAAAAAAAAAAAAATCAGGAATTCATGTTTCAGGAAAAAGAAGATTTAGGAGTACTGTTCTCTGAGACACTGTGGTCTGTTATTCCCAAAGCACAGGAAGAGGAGGAGGTTCTGATGAGAGTCTCTTCTCTTGCAACAAGCATATTTCTCTCCAAAATACTTAGTGATGGCCCAAATACTTCAACTGCAGTAGAATGCCTAACTTTGTGTGACAAAGTGAAATATAAAAAGGAAGTGTAAAGGTTATATTGTTACCCTGGTTAAAAGAGCTGGTTGCAACAGCTCTCTGAAAAAGTGTGCAAGAAATACTAAAGGTAAGGACAAAAATGTTTCCTCCCCACCTGCTGCCGGTGTGCTGGGTAAGGCAGGAATCTGACCTGCACCGCACACAGAGCAGGCTCACCACTGCTGCTGGACATTTAAAGCCTTTTAAATGCCTCTACCATCATTCCCAGAGTCCTGTGAACAGAACAGGCAAATACACAGCCTTGAAAAAAATCCAGGTGAAGCATTTTCTGGAAGATGGAAATATTTCTTGCCTCCTTTTGGTACTTAGTTTCAAACCAGAGCTGGGTTTTGTTTTGTGTTTTTTTCTTTTTTTCCCTTTTTCAGTCAGGAAAAGAGCAAACAGGAGTTCAAAAATGGAATGGAAAAGACTGGAACACTCCCTTTCCTCAGGCAAAATCTTAATGGCAAAAATACCGGTACAGCCTGACTAAAGCTTTGGCCAATCTCTCACTATGATAGTAACTGGCTCAGTGCAGTCATTTGGGAATACAGGGGCTGCAGAAACAAGCAATAGCCAAAACTTTAATAAATTTGTTTACCCTAATAAGAATACATCTAGCAGCAGGTTATACCCTGCTTCTAAGAAAAAAAAAAACAAGAAAACCCCTTTGCTTGTGTGATACGTGTTGTTGTGTAGAAGATAGAAAGCTGCAGGTTTCAGTGAGAAGGAATCAGTAATGAAGATGTGACTAATACTCAAATTGTGAAACTCTTCTGGCCACAAACCTCCTTCCTCCCCAGTACAGAATACTTCAATTTAATTTTCAATTCCAATTACTGTGTCACTTCAAGCATAATGATATTAATAACTCCATCCACAATAATTTAAGCTCCATGCCATGTATATTGAAATACTGGTAACTACATTTCTGGAAACATAATGGATTGTGGTCTGTCTATCTCAATAAGCCCAAAAAATAATACTGTATTGCTAAGTAGTATGTTTCCATGCCAACTTCCAATTTTTACTTGGATTCTGAATATCAGAGAGTCATATATTGATAAATAATTTATATATTTTAATAAAGAATAGCAGGTAATTTTACTGAAATATTTTCCTGGGTAAGAACTTACTGTAATTTCTGAGGTAATGCAGCACCAAGCAGATTCATTCAGTAAACTGAAAAATATAGTCCAGCACTGTCTGCCGAGAGCAAACATGGTGTTGGCACAAGTTACCTCAGAAATTAATGTAAAAATAATGCAGCTGCCCTTCACACCAGAGAACATTGTTTTAACTCCTACGTAATACTTTGCTCATGCAAGATGCCATTAGATCTCCAGACTAATATTAGACAATTCTTCCTCATCCTCCTCACTTGGAATTGAAGGCTACATGGAAATTCCTGCAGGAGACAGCTGATGAAATGGCCCACAGTGCCTCTGCCAGCCTCCCACCTCCCCTTTACACACCCTTCCACACTCATTCACACACAGAGCACAGCAGAAAGCTCAGCATGTCTCTCTCACTAGAAAGCAAACAGCCTCTTCTTCCCCTGACACATGGAGGTAAGAATTTTCTAAATTTAATTAGTTTGGGTTATTTATGACCTGAATCACTGCTGTTTACTCCATCTATGTATTAAACAGTAAAATGCCAAAAAAGCTCATAATTCAGCGTACACTGCCATAATTGGCACATCTCAAGTAGTAATTACAGAGCACACATCTGAGACTGCCATACTAGTTGTATTTAAAGCAAGTTGTTTGTAAACTGAAATGTATGATACCCTAAAATTGAGGATTCCTAAGAGATTTATATCAAAGTGCTAAAACTGTTCCACACAATTTCCCAATGTGTTGAATTGTACATCAATATCCCTTGTGAGGACTCAAGATGGCACCTATCAAAATCCCTCTTCAGAAAGCTTTGGACCAAAAACGTCCACAATTTATATTTTAATTTGTTATCCAAAATAAAGTAGCCTTTGGTTTAGAAATAGTGTCCTAGGCTATTAAATGCTTTATTCCTAATAAAAAACCACTGAATTTGAATCCTAAAGTAATTTGAACTTGGAGCTCCTTTTTTTCAAATTTCCTTCTCTAATGTCAAGAATGTTTCTGTAGCCTTCTTAGTACAACTACATAAGATATTATTGTTGGGCTTGCTGAGAAAAACACAGAGAAAAGTTCAAAATGCATGGAAAAACATCTTTAAAAATGAATTTAATTAAACCAATAAGGCTTTAAATAAAAAATAATTACTTCATATATACTGGTGACATTAAAAGAATTTGACTGAGAGAAAATGAAAAATCTCCCATGAAACACAGAAGTGGCTACAAATCCCTCAGCCATCAGCACAAGTTAGAGACTTGGTTTTGCAAGACACCAGGGTCTCATTAAAGCACTGTGCTTCCTGAAACACACACTCAGGTTTTCAGGCTGCCACTTTCATGCTGTACAGCACAAGGAGGCTACTTCATTAAAATGTAGCATTATTGGAGACCTCATAAAACCAGATGTAACAATTGATAAATAAACATAAGTTCCAGTGAAGCATTTCAGCTACCAAGCTCTAAATACAAACCTGGTATGTAGAAACTGGAGAAGCAATGTATGGCGTAATAGATGTCTGAGTGATCATTCTGTTTGCTGTAATACTGTAGGGTGATGGATAAAATCTAGAAAATGCAGAAATATTTATTAAATGCTAGTTCTGGGCATCTTTCGTAATGCAAACATATTTTTTTCTTAGTGTGCCATTACTCAACATACCCATTTTGTAAAGCAGCTGTGGTTGGATCATATGTGAGTGTCATTCCAGCCTTAAAAAAAAAGAAAAAGTGGAAAAGAAAGAGTGGACAAAATTAATTTTAATTGTAAATTATTTCTCTTATTCTTTCTTTAGTTGTCTCATTTTTAACTGAAAATTTGTATTGAAATAATTTATTAGAACTTAGGGAAAGGTTAGTTGACAGAAGTAATTACAGAGTGAAGAGAATTAGCAATATTGTTTGTGAATACCAGTTTCCATGTTGCTATTATGAGGAACAAAACACAATCTATTAAACACCTGGCTAAAAGTACAGGTGTGTTTGAGATTTGGGGCATGCACACGATTAGGTTAGGGAGTTGCCTACAACAGGTGACCTATAAGATTGAATAGGGAGTGCAGTTTTTCAGAAAGCACATTTGAATTTTCCTGTGTAATATAAACAAAGAGTCTAGGCTTGCTAGCCACAGTAAGTCTATGAAACTATTATCTTGAACATTAAAGTTTAAAACAACTGTTGACTAAAAAAAATGATCCTGCATGGCACTGGTATACTATTTTAATCTTGTGAAAGTGATGTGCACTTTAGTGTTGCATAGATCAAAGGATTATTTCTGCAAGTAAGCACAGTTATGTTTCTGGTGGTTTAATAATATAAGAAAGCTGAACTTTATATTATGACTGAGTTGAAGGAGATGTTATTGTTCACTTCAATGAGACAGGACTCGGTGTTTCACATTTTACTTTTCTCATCAGAAGAAAGACACGGTTAAGTATTTTTTTTACAGAGACACAAACTGTCAGGTAAGAGTTCCTTGCACATTTTTAATATGCCAAAGACCCAAGCCAAGAAGTCTCAATGCCTATCATTTTCCTAAGTATTCATTATTGCACACCCACACTAAAGCTTGAAGGGAGGACTTACAAGTCTCACCTCGCCTTCTCTGTGCCATGCTCTTCCATTCTGTATGTATTTATTCTGATTCTGCCTCTTCTTCTGGCCTCCATCAGCAAACTTGCACAATAAAGGTTCTGCAGGAACTGGAAGAAAGAAGAAAAATTAGTTGAAGTAGCATTAATACACAGTTGCTCAACTCTCCAAATGAGGTATGGTTTTAAGTTATATTCCAAATAAGACACTTAAATAACACCGAGCTGTACTACAGCATCAACAGCTGTTCAGCATAGCACAAAGACAGCTGCCACACTGAAAGAGAGCATCTGGAATGCCTTATCTATTTGATTTTGAACTACTGCTGTAAAACCTGTTGGAAGGAAACATGGTCTGTATATCCTGAGTATGTGTTTCTTGGTCTGGGTTCAGCAAGAACTGCCATCTGAATTCTGAGCTTTGTCTCTTTGGAAGCATATCTAAGGAAGATAGAGAAAAAAACTGGCCAAAGGTCTGTAATAAAATTCTCCCCATCCCTTGCAGGTTTCAGCAATGTCCCAAAACTTACAAGTGTTTTACTCATCCAGGAGAGGCACCTTTATGTCCTGAGGCCTTGCACTGAGAAAATGCCACAATTGTCCTTTCCCATTTTATCTCTGCTCTATAAAGAAAACCCAGTGCAACCAGAAATTCTTCAAGATTGTCCTTTAGGGTTTTTTTGCACACTGCTATGAAACAGCATCACCATACTTTTTTATTTTGTCTTGTTGTTGTTATTATTATTTTTCTTAATACAATCCTGACCATGACCTCAACTTTTAATGTCAGAATTGAAGCAGTGAAAAGGTTTGTATAGCATTCTCTCTTTCTTTCCCTGTTCTTAGCTTCCAGATTTCCAAGCACCTATGGCTGAAGCACAGCCCTGCTGCATCACACCACACCCTCCCTAATGACAGGGTGGAAGCACTGTTATGACTTGGATGTAGACTCTTCTCTGCCAATAATTCCTGACACATGAGCTGTCTCAGCTTTACCATGACACTCCTCCAGTCACTCTCTGTTTGGAAACATCTTCATGAGACATGGCTGGACCTGAAAACATACAAGTTTCTAAATGCAGAGTAAACACACGGGGTGGCAAGGCCACCTGCAAAAAAACAACCCCAAGACAAATTTTCAACCAAATCTATTAATATAACCACGGTGAGTGCTGATGCCTCTTCACCCTGTCTGCATTTGCAAAAGATGATTGGTGCTGGAAACCTCAGGGATGCGTAACCTCGCAAAGAGCTTGACTTTTAAAGCTTTGGCACAAAACAAGCATTAATGGCCCAGTCATCCCTGGCTTTGGATGTCACACCTAAAACACTAGCCCTGTTTCTACTGGAAAAATATCCACTTCCTGCATGACACATCTTTTGACAGCCTTCTCTGTAAAAAAGGAGACAGAACTGGTGTGTGGTTCCCTGTCTCATCACACAGGTCAGAGACCTGGACCTCTCCTCCCTGGGTGCTGTTTTACAGTGTCAGACTACAACATTAAACATGACAACTGAATAAATTTAAAATGCATTATCCTTCAGAGAATGGTAATTAAAACCCTATAATTATAAAATAAACCAGGAAAAAGTTAGGCTAATGATGCTGGAAAAATATAGGAGACCTATGGATGATGGAGTAAATGAACAAGGAAAAACAAAAACCTTAAAGAAGGAGACAAACTGGAAAATACTGTCTTCAAAACCTTGTATTTCTGAGGGGATTTCTAGCATTACCAAAACTGAGTTTTGCTTTGGGTTCTTCTATTATGTGAAGCAACTTCTGCTTCAACATACTTGGAGCAAAAAGGTACTGTATCAGGATGGTGATGGATGATTTATGTTGCTTTATAAAAGCTATATCCAACAACCTTGGTCACAGCACGCAGTATTTTAGTCCACACAGTTCTGCTGAAATAATAGGAGGTAATCTCAGAATATGTTAGCCAATATGGATAAATTTCTCAGGTTCAGATCTGAAATAATTGTGATTGGTTTTACACAGTGTGTAAAACAAAAATCCATGGGACACTGAGAGAGGAGGTCCAAATACTGAAGTTAATTGCCTTAAATGAAAAAAAGCTCTTCCCCAAGTTGAATATCTTTATCTACTTTTCCATTATTTCAAAAAATCCAGTTTTGTGAGGAGCATATGTGACTTCCAAAATATGCACTACAAAATTTTGGATGAAAAATCAAAATTTCATTTAGAAATTCAATTTCTCTGGCATGAGAACAGTACAGAAAGACATCAGAAAAAGGTTTCTGGCCCTGACATTCTGTATTATAGCACTCACAGGTAGTAAATGTTTTATTTAAAGCTGCATTATGCTTTCATTAAAAATCCCTACAACGAATTATAAAAAACTTTTTTGAAAGCATCATTTTTGCTTGCATTTCCCATCATTGTCTCAACATAAATATATTTTCTTTAAAAAAAAAGAAAAAGCAGAGTAAACCTGTCCAACTGTTTGAATTAAATGTTCATGAAAACCTATTTTAAGGATAAATCTGAATTTTTTTGTCAAAAGCTACATTTTAGATGATTAAACATCCTCTGTGTTGCATTGTAAAAATTCTCCGACAAATTTAAAGATGAAGAAAAAACAGAGTAAGAATTTTACACATGTGCTGATTTTGCATACATAATATCCAAAACCTGCATCAATGAAGAAACCCAAGCATTTAAAGAGCTATCAATTTGTGATCTACTAGAAGTCAGTGCTCCAACTTACTGAACACAGATCCAGCCATGGGAACCTTTGCTCCTCTGACTTTCCACCTTCCCTTGCTCCTCACTGCACCCATCAAAGATGCCAAATGCTGGGAACGCTCCCACTCACACTAAAACCCCCATGCAGACCATCTACTTAATACAGCACTTCTGTGAGCAGGCTGCACAGCATTTGCCTTCCCTGATTCTGCTGCAAGGTCTGAATGCTGACAGTGGGGACAGCTCCAGTGGAAAGCCCAGCTGCAATTTTTGGCTGCTCTTCCACACCTGTGACCTGAATAACACCGTGCTCATTCCTGCAACAACACGATGGCTGATGGTCACCAGAGGCAGGCTCATGAGAAACAGATAAACCTTCTTGGGTTTGTCTTGACCTACTGATCTCCCTCCCACCAAAGAATGAACATGGACCTTACTCTTTTCAAAATTAGATCTGAACCTTATTTATTCAGCTTACTTTTTCTCATAGTTTTCAAGAATATGCAAAACATTCTCTCTCTTGTATTTAAGTGCACACATGTGACAGAAACATATTTGAAGAAAAAGCTCTCACAAGTCCTACAGACCAGTTAAGCAATCTTTTGTAGTACAGGAAGGAAGGGAGAGTCATTTTTATTGTTTAATTGCTGGGAACTATGCAGGCCCAGTGATGAAGCAGATCATTAATCATTCAATGACTTGCTTTTATGTGCCAGACAAAGGCAGTACAAATACTCAGAGTTGCATGCACAGCTGAGAGTACCTGATGTAAAAGTCTACAACTTACAGTGGAGTCAAGCTTTTGCAGCTAGGACACCACGTTTGACATGCCCACTCTTCTGGCACCCAGTGCAAACCAACACTGCCAGTGGTTTGCAGGTGCCTGCTGAGCTGCAGCTACTGAGGGGATCTGTAACCATGAGCTTTCCTGGCCTTCAACATCCGGGCTTTAGAACTTGGGTGTGGAAAGTTCTAAAACTTTAGAACTGACCATCTCCTCCTGCCCTGAATCACTCTCCTCTAGGGCCCATGTTTTACAGAAGAGAGATGTGAATGCAATACTGGTCCAGAGAGTAAATTCTTCCTTGTTGTAGACACTTTGCACACATCTGTACATCAGAATTCAGTCTGTCTTTGGTCAGTGTCTGCCCAAGTTTGTACCAGGTGATACTATAAATGCAAAACCAAAACTGATGTTTGTTGCACCTTGAGTTTGCACCCTTGACTTTATGTGGCTAATTTTATCAACTTTTTAATAAATCCTACTTTCAGTTACTGAAAAATACAACAAAATAGTTAAAAAGTACCATTCCTTTAGTCAGTTTTCAATTAAATTGCATCTTTTAGAGACTTTCACTGCTTATTTTCTAGTGCAAAGCATATGAGACTTAATGAATTCTGACATTAAAACATAATTTTAATGACAGAGCAGGCCTGTACAGCTAGAAACTTTTGCCAAAGGCTGTGGGAACTAAAAAAGAAATTGTGCAACCCAAGATCAGGGTAGCTTTATATGTTTAAAAAGAAATTCAATATTATACTCTTCACCATCCTAGTCTTCACTTAAACATAATGCTCAAGATCCCATTGCTTTAATAATTTACACAAGGTTTAATAATTTGTGACAGAAGGATATGTTGAGTGGTTTTAAGAAGCATTTTTCTCTTCTAATCCTATGTTGCTTCTTAAAACTAAGCATCAATTGCAAATTATGGGAGTTAGAGCAGTAAAACCTCTAATTCACAGATTTCACAAAATAGTCAGTTGATGATCCTTGTGTCTTTTGTGTCCTTCCAGGTCCAATTCTTAAGTGACTGGCCCATACAGGGATCAAACCTACATTGCTGGTACCTCAGCATCACGCTCTAAGCAGCTAACCTAATCTCAGGGTCTTAATCAAAAGAATGAAATTTTTGTTCCTCTGCCTTCAGTGTGACAACCAGGAGTAACATCAGCACTGTCAGCCCTTGATACCCTGCAGCAGTGGTTTTCAGGCTGTGGTTCATGTGTTTTTTTTAAAGGATCTGTGAAAGATGATTGAAAGAAAATTTGAATTTATGGTCAAGTAGTTTAAATTTACTAGAGATCTTTGGTGCTGGATACTTTGTAAAGGTAAGAAACCAGGAAACACTAGAATATGGCTGACAGAAGACAAAGACAACTACTTCAGGGCTCCATTTCCACTCCTCTCCACACTAGAACGATGTCCAAGGCCAGGTCATTTCAAAGCACAGTGTGCATCATCCCTGGTGAACCTCTTCCCAGTCTAGTCAAGAATACAGGCAGGAGCAGGGCTTTTATACACTCAATTTTCTCCCCTAAAAGAGAACCTGAGCAACCAATCTCTTTATCCTAACTGGGAAGAGAGGGGTGGGTCATGGATAATTTTTGATTTTTGCATCATTGCCATAACCAACCATTACTGAAGTAAAAATGGCATGGGTTGCTCAGCAAAAATACTCTTTACCTTACACCCATTAAACCCAAATCACCTAAGTTCTTTTCCAGTAAAAGAAATATTAAATAATCCATAAAGCCTATAGAATAGGCATAAAACTTCTGCAACTTTTAAACGTCTATATTTCCCATTTTAAATATAAGAGAGACAATACACTCAGACTTACACATACCTTACATATTCTACAGCACAGCTGCTTTAGGTAATTTTTTATATAACTATTCTTGTGTACCACCACACAGCTACATGCTACTGTGATAGGAAGGAGATGCCTTTTAAGATTTTGCCCAGAAGACAATTGCTACAATCACTATGGATCCCACACAAGACTAAAAGCCAGTGAACACTGAGTATCATCTTCAGAGGAGGAAGGCTAAGCATGCTGCTGCTCTGCTCTCACTGCTCATCTGCTGGCTCCTGGCTCTTGATACCAGTCTGGTCTGTTTCCTCCAATTCACGTCATACATTTCACAGGAGAATAGAAAAGTTTTAAATATTACATTCTTCACCAAAAACAATAGTTCTTTAAGGAGGAGAGTGAAACTAAATGCAAAAGTTACTTTAAAATTATAACAATCACATAATAGTTATATATCATAGCTGAGAAGATAATTAAGTACAAAAATTAAAGTTCTGAGTTTGGTTTTCAGTGACAAAACGGAGAGGAAGTCATAGTGCATAAAACACAACCAACTAATACAATAACTTACATAAAAAAGGACAAAGCCTAAAAACAAATAGTGAAACTAACACATCACTTCTAGAAGTTTTAGGGTTATACCAACTTGCAGTGCATTTCAAATTGCTCTCTGAGCTAACCTTTCTTCTTTTTTACTGAAGATAAACAAGGTCACATTAAATATTGAATATATTTCATTAAGTTAAATAAAGCCTGAATAGTCAGTTATATCTGGGTTTAGCTTGCTTAGCATCATCAATGCCCAGTCACTCACCTAACTCTGGAGTTGACACTTTTGACACCACCCTGTGTTAATCCCTGGCCTTCCCAGATTCTAAGAGGTTTTATTCATTGTGTCTTCTCATGCTCCAGAGGAGGTTTCATTTATGCTTTCTATAACTGTTTAACCCATTCTTCCATTTAAGCCCAAACTTAGTTAAAATAACAAAGCTGCATTATGAAAGCATGTTTTTGTTGAGCAAATGTTCTTCCTCCCACACCTATTTCATTACAGGCCCATCTCTCCTACCCTCTTCATCCTGATAACATGGATGTTTTTAGAGCCAGCTCCCTTTGCTGATTTTAGCCAAGTTTCTAGAACACAATGTTTTAATTTAAACACAGATCTGGTTTTATGATTTTGTTTTGCATGTGTTTGAAGTTGATCCTTTATAATCCCAATGGTCACTAATCTATTTCAAAACAGTTTCCTAATCTTTGCTTGTTCAAGAGCTTTCCTACTGTCATCCAGTTTTCTCTCTGCAGGCAGTCCAAAATCACAGTTGCCTCATGACCCCACCCCATGTTTTGGCAGACTGCAGTATTATTATACTATTATGCATAAGCTGAATTCTCTAATAAGGCTGCATTATTGGACAGGTGCTTGCTACGTGGTATGGAACTCTGGGAAGAATTTGATCTCCATGAAAACCTTTGCAAGGAGCAATGAAACCTCACAGCACAGAAACACAGAGCTGAGGATGTGCCCTATACAACAAAACTGAGGGTCCTTAAAAACCAAGGTTCTCACAACTCCCTTATGCACCTGATTATTTGTCTCATTTTCAGTATCATGGAAGGTGAGACCCATCTGAATTTCAAACATTTGGAGTTATCTATTTCTGAGTGACTGAGCTAGACAACCTTTGTAACTTCAAGGACAGTCTCTGGAGGTGTGTTTTTCTTTACTTGTTCTAGACAGAGAGCCTGGTCAACTGCTTTGCAAAGTAAACACAAGAAGTCCAAGCCTGTGAGGTGGATTATATCTTGAGACCCCTGCTTAGTTTCCACTTCCAGAAAATTGACAGTTCTCCTCAAATTTCTTGTCCATAATTCATCATATTTTTATGTTAAATGTTTCCTTCAGACTGCAAGAATCATGCAGGAAGCTTTTATTTTAACCTAGTTGAACCTCATCATGTGGGGGTGCAACTCCAGCAAAGACCCACTGGAGACAGAGCACGATTAGCAATGACATGCTTGATGGCTCATTCATTGAGAACAGGAGAATGCAAGTGAAAATAAAAATTAACAAACTAAAAAGCACTAATAGGAGCTTCTGCTGCACATGTTTAGTGTCCTTACTGTCTGTTTATACATAGGCTGTAACATTTTTACTAAATGTAACAAAGAAAAAAATTGTAATGTAACTAAAGCAACAAATGCAACAATGTGCTTAAAGTTACCAAAGCTTTGTAACAAAGTTTTAACTAAATAATAATGTCAGCAATTAATCCCTGTGCAAAGGGTCTGCCAAAGCAAGGCTAGGGAAGTCAAAATACTGCATTAGATTAGTTTTGCCAAAGGGAGTGGTTTCCTGTGCTCTGAAGCATTTTCCATCCTTACAGCAGCACAGACTGCCTCAAACTGGAGCAATCTTTCAGAGATGAGGCATGTTTGGAGTTTTACTAAACAAGGCACATTCTTGTCTGCCTGCCGAGGGCTACTTTCCTCCTCCTCGGTGACAGGGTCTGGCTGCACAGAACATTTCACCAGTGGGATAAAGGCAGTTTCCCCAGCCACATCAACACTGTAATTTGCAAAATTCCCACTTGGGATTCTCAATAAAATGCCCACTGAAAGCTGCCTGGAATGCCAGGCATGTATTCTTTCCTTCTTTATTGTCCTCTTTACTTTCTATTTTACTCAGCAGCATTAAATTTCCTCTCCTCATTTTTCAGTATTCATGAGATATACATTTTGTCTCTTAGAAACAGTGCTGACAAAGCAGACAAACTGATGAGGAACTTGGTGTGACAACAAAATTGTACTAAGCCTTCCCTGAATTCTGCCTTGCACAATATTTCTAGAAGCAGCATTCTATGCTGACCTCCTTCCATTTTCCTGAAGGACTTTAAAACCTACACTGACTTGAGAGTTGCAGCTCCCCAATGAATGATCATGCCAGGCACTGCTGCAGATTCTATTTTTTTCCTAAGCAAATATTTTTTTGAAAATGCTCCGAAAAAAATCGTCAACAGATGACAAAACCAGCCCATTTTGCCTCTGAAAAAAGCCCTGTCCATGGAAAAGCAGCCAAATTCTGTTCAGACAGATATTTATTTCCTCACTTCAACTGGGATTACATGGGATGTAAATTTGTACATAGCTGGCATCTTAGCTGCTTGTTTCTCTGCTAGGAGAGAACACTACTAGATTCCTAGAAAAGGTTTACAACAGAAAAGTGATATACTGTGTTCCAAGCAAGCATTACAGCCATCCAAAAAGACAGAGTTTAATTTTAATAAGCTTGCCTCTAAATGAGAAGCCAGATACAACAATCAGTGTAACAGGCTTCCACCATGCAAGCACTAACCCATTCATACATCTTGTAAGAAATATATGCAACATACCAGAAACTCCTGCTGGTGTCTTTATGAATTTTCCATTAAAATGAGCAATCACTGCTTCACATTTTTCTGTTGACTCCATCCTTTGAAAATAAAGAATAATTTACATAAATTAAACACTCAAACAGATTCCCATGTTTGTGATTTTTTTTTAAAGCACATTTCTTGCTTTTTCTCAAATCATGTTTCTTGTTTTTCCCCTCTTCACTGCTCTGGCTTGCTTTCCCATGTGTGAACAATGGAGATGATGTTTTCTAGGAACACATAACTTCAGAAAGGTAAAGCCAAACTCAATTAACATTTTATGCACTCTGAGACCAAAGTCAGTGCCAAACTGAAAATAAGGCTCTTATTTACTCAGAAATTATACTGTAGCTGTCCAAGCTACCTCAAGTACCTCTCTTGTCTTGAAAGAAGCAGAAGGACTGACTCACTATCATTCATAATTGAATCTTTAGTGTCCATGCTGCGTGCAGCAAAGGTTAATGCCACTCTTAAGAGAGGATTCAGAGCTGTCTGTACAGTTTAAGGGAAATAAACTCAAAAATAAACCTGCTTGACTGCATGACCCAAACTGACTTGGCAGCTTTTAGCTTATACACATCATCTCCACTAAATGATGCACCTGGCTCTTATTTAATTGTCCACAAGTTCCAAACAGGAGCCAAAACCAGCAGAGCTGTGATGGCCACCGAGAATGTATCCAAAATCTTGAGCAGGTTTGTGCACTCATACTGTCAGATCCAGACTTAGCAGACTGGGCAGAGGGCTGGAGAGCCCCTGCTGGCCTGGGAGGGGCCTCACCTGCAGTGAGGATGTGCCAGCCCCCACGGCCACCTTGGGCTTAGTCACACTGAACAACTCAGATGTGCAATTACAACAAAATATATTCCAAAAGAACTTATTTTGCAGCCGTCTGCAAGATGATGTTTGGTTAATGTTGAACAGATAATTTCTTTTCAGTTGCTCATTAAGTTCTGTAATTCAGATCCACAAATTAGGCCAGTGGCCTCAGCAGCAACCAACCAGGACTAAAAATTCCTAAGTCTTGGCATCTTCTTAATTCTGATATCCTTTCTGCACAGGCTGACAAAATATAAGCATAGATAACAACTAGTATCATCAAAAAGCCAGACTGAACAAGAGGTTTTCCTAATGATTCCAAAAACATCTCTTAGAGAATTTTCAGAAGTTCTGGATTATTGGATCTGCATCAAAGAAATCTATTTTTTTTTTTTGTCTCACATGAAACAAACAATATAACTTAGTTTCAGACTCAAGTCTGGACTTGATAAAATACATTACTCCCTATTAACCTAATAAAAGTTTCCCAAAAGCAAGAAATTAAAATATTTATTTAATATCTACAGGTTTCTTGAAAAATTTTAACGTTAATGAATTATCCAAGAATTTTCTAAAAATGTTCACCTTGTAGAAGCAAAGAAGTTCTAATTAGATATAGAAGCAATACTTATCCTATAAAGAATACTTATGTATTCTATATTTATGTATATAAATAAACACTTATATAAAAATAACTTCACTCATGTATATATAAAACACAAAATGCATAATAGAGAAACTATTGAGAAAGTACTTTAAAACTATTCTATTTTAATTTCTTCAATACGAGTGAGGTTTTGGATACACACAAGTCTTTTTGATTTTTGCATATGATTCCAGAACACTTCCAGCTACATTAGAAAAAATACATCCTACCATATTTCCTACCTTACCACTGATTCAAGGTAGAGGTGGCAAACCAGTCTAGGGAGAAGAGACTGAATAAGAGCAAAATGCCAAATGAATTTTATGGTGCCCCCTTCACAGTACCAAAAAGTGAAAGTTACATATAAAACACACATATATTAATGAAATTAAAACGTCCAGTTAATTTTACCCCACTTGTTGATGTTTTTAAAGGGGACAGGAAGAAATTTTAGCAAAGCCCAAACTTGCTGGTTTTCCCCTCTTAAATAATGAATATTTTTCTATTATTTCTAATTTTGTTCCTTTGTTATACCTTCTTGAAACTTGATAGTTTGACAAGCATACGAAGCTGGTGTTCAGGAGGCCGGTGGGGGGAGAGATTTAAAAAAAAAGAAAAATAAAATTCACAGTGCCATGAAATATCCCCCAGCCAACTCACAGGAAAACCAATCCCTAAAAATATTGGCCACATCAGGAGATTTGTTCAGTTCTTTTCTGTGCACTAATTTTGGATTCTGATATTTGTTCAAATACAGAGCTATTGTAATATTGGCTGAACATCTGAATTACTGAAATTTGATTTTGCACAGATTTTATAACATATTTTGAGAATGCCAATTCTTTGCTTGAAGCATGCTTTTATTTTTGATAATAGAAACCTTCAATTTAAAGCCTCTAAATTTTGATTGTTATACTAGGTTTAAAGCAGGACTCACATTAATAAAAACAGAAAAGACTTTGATGAAGAGATTCCAGAAAAAATAACTACATTAACTAGAGAAAAAGTAGATTCATACAGACAGAATATTTAGGAGGTATTTACTAATTTATGGAAAATATTTTTTTCTTGTTGATTTGGGTGAGATATTTGACTTAGCACACAAATATTTTAAGATGAGATTTACTGTAAGTGAATAAAAATATTTTCTTTCCCATCTGACATCATGTTAATGAGCCTGAAAATTCAAAGAGCTGATGTTCAAAGGGCAATGATGAGTTCATTTTCTCCAAGGAACTAATGAAGAAAAACAAACAAACAAAAAAAAAAGGCGTAGGGGTGGGGAAGAAGGTTCTTCCTTCTGGTCTGCTGCCTGGGATTCAAACTTCACAAGCCAGAAAAGTCACAGGAGAGGTCCCTGTGAAGCATCACGTAACCCTTGCTTACTGGCTCAGGGATAGAGGAAAAAGGAGAAGGACAGAAAAGGGAAGGAAGTGGTTTAGAGTGAATTCTTACTCTAGATAATTGTCCAGTAAGAGCAATAAATTTAGATTCAGCCATCTAAGCAAGATGAGACACAGCTCTACCAAAGAAAGATTTAACAACACCCTGCTGGATAATTCCATTTCAATCTTCCTTCTCTTTACAAACTTTATCATTTGCAGTTAATTTCTGGCTTTTCCACCTATTCTTGCATTTTTAATCAAAACAAAAGGAAGAAGGCTGCCAGCATGGCCAACAGCCCCAGGTACCTTGCAAAGCCAACACCACGGCTGGTGCCACTCGAGTCCCGCAGTATCCTGGTGGAGATGACCTGCCCAAAGGGCTTCAGCATGTTCTCCAGCTCCTGCTCATCCATTGAAAGAGGCAGGTTGGAAATGTACAAGTTAGTCGGGTCTTGTTCTTGTTGCTGAAAGAGAATTAAAACCAATTGTTATCGTCCTTGCCACTGTCATTTTGAATTTAAACAAACAAGTACATATGACTTCTGGTGCAGATTTTTACTTCTCAGGCCCTTTGCAAAGTCTTCTCTTTCCTAGTATTAGTGACCTCCATCTTCTGCCACTGCCTGCAGCATTCCTGAGAAAGTTCCCTTTCTCCTATTACTGCTGACTCCGACATTTTTAAGTAGAGATAAAGGTGAATAATTGACCAGTTTATAGTCCATGTTAAAACTCCATGTTTCAAATTTTTCTCAAAGGAAAAAAAAAAGTAAAAATGAGATAAAGGAAAGAAATTAGCAGACAAGAAATGCAAGAGTGGTGGAAAGCACTAAGAAAGCCACATGTAAATTAAGAAGAGAAAAGATTGGGATGAAAATCAGAAAATAATATGAGAAAAAAAAGAGAAAATGGATTTAAGAGTATGTACATTGCCATGATAATAGCAAAAGAAGCAAGTGGGACACTGTTGTCACCTTCCACACATGAGCATTTTTGACTTTTCAGCAAACTTCTATGTTATTCAGACAATACAAAAGTCTTCCAAAAATTTTCCCTAGAAACAGACAAAATGAGAGAGGAGGGCAGCCAGGAGATGAGCAATTAGGGAGGAGACAAATGTAGCCACATCTTTGCCATTCCCGATCTTAGGCTATCACTACTTTGTGTTATCTATGTATGTGCCATGAAATGACACCTCCAAGAAACTTTTTTGGTGAAAGTGATGATTTTTATAACTTGCCATCTTGGATATCACCTCTCAGTTTGGGTTACTTTTTCCTAGGAGGTGAAAAAAAAGAAAAATAGAAAAAAAGAAGAAGAAGTGTTTGGGCCTGGGGGGAGGTCACACCTTTTAGGCACAGAAAGGAATTATCCTATTCCAAAACCAGTGAAAATTAAAAATGAGGAAGCAAATTCTAGGCTGAAAAACCTTTACTTATTTGCATTTTTACCCCAAGCCTCACATTCAGTTCAAAACAGTTAATGTTTTGAAGTTTTCCAAAAACGTTTTTGAAGAAATTGGAATAAAAGACTTATAGGAGGGAAATGTTCTTCCATTTCATCCTCCTGATGTGCATGCCTCTGCCACTGGTATGACTGTAATTCCTAGCCACACCAAAATCCCACATACCTTACAAAACAACCTTTTCCAGCTCCCAGTGTTGCCCTCATTGGTCCTTTATAGTCCATTATAAATGGCATTTGATAACCCTGTATGATTTTTCTTTTTTTATCTAGTAGAGACATCCCCCTTCCAAGATAATACTGAATCTATACAGTACACAGACAAGTTTGGGGTTCAAATTTTCTTATTTTAGGATATCTGAATTACTTTTCATATTAGAAAAATTAACAGAAGGAGAAGACAAGAAAATGGATTCACTGTGAGGCCATAGCTGACATTAATATTAATTGCTGGGCAGCATTACAGTAGTTACATCTTGACACTCAGCTCAAATTTCCTCAGGCAGGAATGTGAGATGAAGAACAGCTTTCACAGTGTTAGAACTGGTTTGTTACTTAGATAGAATTAGGCAATGCTGTTTTGCACCTTGAGATGTGTAGGCTTAACATCCTTCTTTAATGAGTTATATCAGCAAAAACTTTAAAGGAAGTTTCCAGCATTGGCATTACAAAATTGCACTTGTAGCCATAGCAAGGTTTCCTGAAATTCCAAATAGTATTTAAAAGTTTTGAATGTTTTACCTCTTATTACAGGCTGCAAAATATATTGCAGAAAATATCCTAAAACTTCCCTAAATAATCTATAATAGTGTATCAGCAGGAAAGTGAGACTCTTTGCATATTTTTATTTAATTTCCTAATGTTTTTATTCTAGAATAACAGAAAGTATAAAAGTATTCTCATAAAAAATTCTAACATTTGAAAATATAAAAGAGGCCCCATTTTGTTCACAGTAGTAACAGTATAATTTACAGGCAAAAAACAAAAAACCAAAAACCAACCCACCAACCAAACAAAAGATTACATTCAGAATCACCCAACAGAGAAATAAATTCAGTCAAGTGTAGAAACTCAGAGAACCTGTTCAGGTAAGTGGGTAGAGCACACTCCCCTTCTCTCAGGATCCTGCTGCAGCCCAGGGTTTACAGATTCCCACACTGTGCTGGCACTGTATTCAGGATGGGACCATGAACTTCTCCTGCCAGAAGGGGCACAAGGACCTGCTGCCATTCACTGCCATTAGATGCTTGTACACCTTCCCATGAAAACTTCCTGCCACTACTGCCAGGGAAGGCAATGCTGCACTTTGGAAGAATGTCACCACTAACCCACATTACAAAGCTCTTGGGAAAAAAGAGAAAAAAGAAGTGGATCTGAGGAAATTGTTCTAAGGAAATTGTTTTCTCTGAACAGAAAGCATTTTATGATGGAAAAATTTTACTTGTGGCCCATGAAACAATCTGCATTTTGCCTTATTAATTATTGGGGTTTGGTCAGGCACATGCTGAATGGCTGACTGGAAACAACTTCTGTTTCCTGACCCTATCTCCACATCAGTCTAGCTCAGCCTGAATACTCCCAGGGATTCAGTTACTTCTGATTTGATTCTTTGATGGAACACCCAGACTACAGCAGACAAGGGGGAGTTTGAAGACACTTCTACACAGGTCCATAGCTAGAACTGGTAAAGATGGAAGGCACAGGAGGGAAACAAAAAGCAAAGAAGCTGCCAACAGATGAAGATGTCTCACTGAAATCCTAGAATACAACTTGAAATTTCTTCCATCTGTAATTCTTCCAGCAAAATAGTTGAAAAGCCAGCAAACACATTCCACAGTGCACTGAGGTGGTATCTGCACTGCAGATGCAAACCCATGGCCACCCTGAGGAACAGCAGCAGTTCAGCTAGAAGGATAAATCACAGAACCACAGAATATCTCAAGTTGGAAGGGACCCATAAAGATCACCAAGTCCAACTAGGTCAGGACAGATTAATTTAATCCACTTCACTTTACAAGAAAAGAAAGAGACTGCCACTGGTTCACAAAAGGGCTCATTTACAACATTCATCTGCAACCCCTACTACTGTTGGCATAGATGCGAAGCAAGACTGAACTTTTCCTAGAGTGTATTTGGAATTTTATACAGTTTGACAGTGGAAGCTTTATACCAATTAATGTGCAAAACACCTCCTCTCTTCCTTTGAATAACTTATTTCACCATGCAGGTTCTGCCATGTCCAGAAGGCTATTAAACCTTGAAACAGATATCAGGGTACATTGTGGGAGACTGTAAGCAGCAAGTTAGCTCCTTCCCCTTGGAACACGCTGGATTTCCAAGCTGACTTCCAAATAGCAGCCACAACTAGGATTCTTCTTCCATCTCTGTGCTATCTTACACAGAAGGCACTGCACAAACATGTTTGCTTTTATACAAGATTTTGTCATGGAAAATGGGTACAGGTTAGCAATTAAAACTCAGAAAGTTAGGAGAAAGACAAACTATTTAAGTCATCCCTCTCTCTCTCCCTCCGGCAAGCAGGAGTTTAATACTTTAAGTTCTGCGAATTTTTTCCTTACCAAAACCTGCCTCACCATTGCTTAATTCACAGTGCTATTACTATTCTGTCTCAGAAGAGAAAAATAATTCTTTTGACACATGAGTTTTTAATTCCTCTTCTGGAATTAAGAAAAAAAAAGTGAAACCAGCAAAAATACCTTTCAACATAACCCAGCTCAGACCTTGCCTATACACTGTAATAATTCTTAGGATTTAAAGGTAGGTGTTCCTCTGCTTAAAATCCATGAAATTGCATAAGCTACTTTCCCCTTATATACCTTAAATATTTTGAAATTATTTGAATTATTTTATGGAAATGATCAAAAAGATTTACTAAAGTCAGTGGGAAGTTCCCTAATTTTGGGCAGCAAGCCTCCATTAACATATAATCTACTGAATATAATATTTCTTTGAATTCCATACAATTTAGGAAAACTGCTTAATTTGAGTGTCTTCATATCACATGCAGGGCTCTCCTCAGTTAACAGAACCTTTAGCAGATCCTGAAAGATGCTGAAATTGCTCAGCATTTTCAGATTATGAGCAACGTCAGGGAATTTGTGGGCTACTGCAAGCATCCATATTACTGAGGAAACTGGCAAGTCTTGTTTTTAGCAATGCAAGTCATCAAGTGTCTGTCAGTCTTTTCTCTCCAAACACCTTCAGCGGTGTCTCCTGAAGCTCTCTACCAGAATGTAACAATATAAAGATGGAGAGCAGAGCTCTGGCAGAGTAACACACTGCTTTTTCCCAAAGAGCTCCCAAAGATCATAAGATACAGCATTTCTTACAAAAATGACAGGAATGATCAACTGTTAATATTTATTTCTGTAGAAAGAGGTGATCAGGATTCCTACATAATGTGAAGTGCTCTACCATCATCTGAAAGAAATTAACAAAAATCTCCCTGTGCGTGTGGAATTGTTCCTAAATTGCAAGCAAGAAACTTGGCAAAAGGCAAGGACATCTGTTTTCTGTTGCTCTGTGTAAGGTCAGAGTGAACAGATAGCCATTCAGAAACATGTGACTAGGCACTGCTCACAGCAAGGAAGACCCTCTGCCTGATAGGGAAGGGATTAAATGCTTGTCTTCCTTCATATAGATACTACTTCAAAATTTACAACTGGCCAGTGTCTCACCGAAATATGTCTGTTTTAGCCAGAGCTTTAATACTGTTTGACCACAGACTGTTAACAACACAATTCAGGGAGAAATCACTACCATAATCTTCACTTGTTCTCCAGAACGGCATATGATTAATACACTAAACATTCAAATTTATTTTTACAGGCACATCTGTATTAAGAAGAATTTAACTACAATAAGCTTTGTGATCAATCTATCACTTCATGAATACATTCCTTTTTTATTTCTCAGTGATTTTGCTTTCCGTTTGCTAAAAGGGCAGGAAGGTGCTC
Source organism: Haemorhous mexicanus (assembly GCF_027477595.1). NCBI lineage: Eukaryota > Metazoa > Chordata > Aves > Passeriformes > Fringillidae > Haemorhous > Haemorhous mexicanus. The sequence goes on from NC_082348.1 coordinate 16,368,377, forward strand.
CCTTGGGAGCCCTGAATGAGCCCATCACAGCTCAAAACAAGGCACCAGACCCTTGTCAGAACAAATCACAGCACGACTCAGGAGCTGAGATAAGACTTTTGTGAGTTGAAGCTCTTTACTCAAGGTGAGTTTTGTTAACTGTCTATTTAGTGCACTTGCAATCCCTGAAGTCATAGTCATGTGGCTGCAGAAAAGCAAAATCTGGCTTACCTTCAATTTATTTTATAATGACTTTTAAGAACTTTTACAATTATAAGGAGAAAAATTTATTATATTTATTTACAATCTGTTACAGTAAGATTTAATACTATTACCTACAAAAAGCAGTACAAATTAGATAAAAAGAAAACTTTTCAAGACAGTTGCTAAAAACTGCTGTAGAAATCTGCTTGAGTTAGCTCCAGTTTGCCTGTCATCTGTTCTTTGGCATTCAGAAGCCCAGATGCAGAATAAAAAAAATTGCAACATACCTACATTCTCCAGTTAGATTAAGTGCACTAGCTACCATGGTAACCTAAACTATTTTTCTTACTTTTCTCTGTAGGAATGAAAACTGATTTAATTCTCCAGAAGGTTGTCACAGTGAAGACAAGTACTATAAGCAATACTTTACTGAACCTCAAAAAAGTTAGCTGTTTCTCATTTTTGTTCATTTAAAACCATGCTCTTCATCAGCAACATAAAGGAAGAGCTGCCTTCAATACATTATGCTTATTAGCTGTGGAAAAGCCTTGATTTCTCTTACAGAGATGAGGACAAGCAGCTAAGCAGCTTTTCCCTTCCAAAGTTCACATTTTATATGATGTGACAATTCATCTTTTCCAAATACACTTGGGAAAAAAGTCACCTAAAGTTTAAGGAATGAAAGCTTAGGAAAGAAAGATAAAGCTACTTGCAAATGGAGAGTACATCACAATTCTGCCTTAGTAATCATGAGTGAAAAATACTAAGATTGCAAATTCAGGTTATCTCTGTACTCTAGAGGACCAACATGAACTCAGACAATGGGCTCTTATTCACCATAAGCTAAAACCCACCCCCAAGTAACAAGCTTCAGAATCTGATCTGATGCTTTGAGGGCCTGTAGACCACTCCAGAAAACAGAAATCGTGTCTTAAGAACAGTGGAAGTCAGTATGTGATGGGAGAACATCCTTTACATTGTCAGCACATCATTATTCTGACACAATTCAAATAAGAAACAATTGTTAAGACGGCCCAATTTTTTTGCACAAGCTTAAATATTTGAAAGTATTTAGTGATAAGTTAATGTGAGAGCTAATACAAATAATCAGGACCACACTTCATTGTGTCAGCAGAAGCGAAGACTTTGAAGGAGGAGGAAATTGTAACATTATGAATCTGAAGTCCTAAGTCCTAAAAATGTGCAACTCTGGGGAAATCTTCAAATGGATAAACAGTGAGTCTTCCCACAAAAATGCACATTAGTACATAGAACAGCATTCCTTGGCTCAAATTAACAAGTCTCACTGACCACAGAAATCTTCCATGTCCGTGGACTACTTTCATGGCTTCTATTGTAAGTAGTATACGTTTTCTAAAGGTAACTTTATCCTTCCATAGGGAAAAAACCCAGGACAACACAAACGGGAAAATAATGAATATCAACCATTTAAGTCATAAATTATCTTGACTATCTTATAGTGAAGGCGTACATATAGAACTACAAATCCCACAAGGAGAGAGAGAATTGAAGAGACACAAGAAGACAAGGTCTTCAACAACAAAATGTAGGGAATCAGGGTCATTGAGTCCATCACAACTATGTTGGACTTGGATGGCCTAAACAATTTTAAAGACTACACTAATTTTAAACACATGGTTGAAGTTCTATTGTGAGAATGTCCATTAATACTTCTTGTGACGCCTAAAGTACATTGCAAGCTCTTTGCAAAAAGTAGTAATTCCTTATGTAGATATAAGCCTTTCACTATTATCTCAGAAATCTGTCAACCTGCCAGGAGATGGACAATCTGGTTGTACAAATGTCTCAGCCATGCCAGGAAGGAGTTAACACTCAATGAAGTCCAAGCTGGCAGAGTCACACTGCTGTTCTAGCTGGCTTGTGCAGCTCTACATTGCTGTCAGTATAATTTAGATATTCTCTTGCTGACTTTATCTGGGCTGCAAACACAGGGATTCTCTTTCTGTCTTAAGTTTGCTAGACAGAAAGATGAGAAGAACTGTGGGTTTTATTAACCATTCTTAGTAGCTCTTTTTTACCTTTTATATTTATACATTAGTTTACATTTGGAAAGTAAGAATTAGTCAACTTTCCATTTGAAACAGTTGCTTCAGTAGCTACAGTTGGATTCAGTTAACACCATTTGATGAGACAGAACTTGGTCTGAGCTGTGACTCGGATGCTTTATGCTAACCTCAAAGTCAAAAGCCTATGAGAATTTAGGTGTCTGATATCTCCATAGCATTTATAACCCACCATTTCTAAAGCATCCTTACACAGTCTCAGTAGTTCAAATCTCCATTCAAAATACCAATATATAGTTGGTTTTCTGTGTGCATCTATTTTCCTATACACAAAGTCCCTTTCTGCTTGCTCTGAATAATGTAGAAACCTAGAGTTCTCACTTTCACTTGTGGGGTGGTGGGAAGAGGAGAGGGTTCTCCGAAGAATCACTCTGACAGCAACCACAACTTTTCTAACAAACAAAACTGTCAGAGCTTTTCAATACTACTACTAATCTTACCTAAGGCTGCATAGGTTCAAAATCACAGCTTTTGAACTTAGGATTCTTGGTTTATAATCACTCCTCTAGGAGCAAGAACATAAACTAAGAAAAGAAACTTTGATAAATTAAAAGGAATCAGAATAAAAATTGGACACCCAGCAGTTACTAAGTAGTTTAGAAATAACACTACTCTTGCAAGACATGTATTTGATCTGTTGAATAAGAGATAATCTGCTGGTTTGTACTGGTGGATCCTGAAACAATCAGGCTACCCAGAGAGCTCACATCATCTGATCCCCACCCACAGCCACTTACATATCCTGAAAAAGATGGACTTACTACTAGCAATACTCAAGTGGAAGAGAGCAGAGGAGCTCTTAAGAGCTTGTTAAAGCAATTTTTAATTTCCATCCAAAAACTATTCCCATCCCCTGGCTATGCAATTATCATCTTATGCAAGGTCTTAGCCACATTTTCTGGCCAAAAGGAAACATGGGAAACATTGTTTCAGCAGTGACCAGAAGACACTGGTAACCAGCAGAAAGCAAAACCCTTCCCCGGCTGCTTTGTCTTAGCCAAGGGTTCCCAATTCAGACCTCAGGAAAAGCAGAACAGCTGAAGACATGGTATTTCATGAGCAATGGACTGACACAGGGTTCCCTTGTTGTGGCATCTCTTGAGTGGCAGCCACTTCTCCACCACTGCTGACCCCCAGAACAGATTTGGCAGGATTTGGCCTGAAGCCGTATCTTGGGCCCTGGGCCTTCCCACTCTGCTTAGCAGTAGCAAAATATAGCAAGTGGGATTTTTTTTCAACTCAGATCACCTTGGAAGCAGACTGCCAAATACAGCATGATTTTACCCCATGGATAGGAAAATAATAAAAATAATAAAAATAACAATAATAATAATAATAATAATGTAATTCACTAGTTAATATATTTTAAAATAATATAACTGCAATTTGAAGTGACCTCTACAAAACAGAAAAAAATTTAATATCTAAAAATCAGAACCACTTTCACTAAAGCAGGATTTGCAGATGACCTTGCTGATGTGAGTAGTTTTTATCTCATTGACCTAGAGCTACAGCAGGACGCTGCAAAAAGGACTGTATGGCAACCAGAGTCAGAACATGGCTCCAGCAAGAACATTTTCCTTCCTATTCAGCTGCTGCAGGTCAGGGACCACATCTGGGGGAGGGTGAGAGCACTGAGGAGCTCTGCTGCTCCTCACACCCTGGGCACAGAGTAATTACAACACCTTCCCATGGATAAATCACCCCCACAGGCATGGATTTCCTCTTTGAAACTGCAGGAGCTGTGGTGGTCAGTAAGGAAATCAATTGCCCAGACAGGCAGGAAACTCCTCAAATCCTTCTCTGTGACGCTCAGGCTTAAGCCTGTAGCAGTGTCACTGCAGGACCACCACCCATGGCACAGGTGGTCACACACAAAAGGATAAAATACTAAACACACAAACACAGACTTTTATAGTGTCATGCATGGGAAGGGTGTGATTTGCTAATCTTGCCAAAGCAACTGTGACTGGCCATTCCCAGTCTGGAGCATCTAAGTGGAGATAGGATTTTTCAGACAAAAGGAGAGCAGCATTGCCCAGGGGAAAAAATAATCCAATGGCTCAAAATAGACAAAAATCAAAGCACTCAAAATCATAGTCACAAGTGACTGTTTGTTGTGGTACTGCTCATTGGGCTGGTTTTGGGGTTGGTCTTTTTAATAATTCAAACACTCTCTCTGTGTTAAGAAGCAGAACAAGTTTCACTGGAATGCAAACCTCATAGTTACAGGTTTCCCACAGGTCATCAAGCTTGACACAGGGTCAGAAAAATACCCAAACCTTTGGGATATTTTGATGGACATTATTTCATTAATGCTAACAAAAAGAAATATTACTGATCTTGCAACTGTCAGAGGAAACGAGTCAGAAATACATGCTATAAAAGAGATTAAAAAAACTATTCATTAGGTTACTATAGTTAATTATTAGAGCTTCTCCATCTACTCAAGAAAACAACTAAATCAGACATCAAAGTTCATTAAGAAAATGAATTTACATTACTTCAAAATCTCTTTTTGCCCCTCCTACCTAGATATCATATTCATAAGATGGCAGACAGAACGTTGGAAAATCTGGGGTATATTTTAAAGTGATCACCTAAAACCTAAAGATTTAATAAATGGCCTTTCTTAAGCACACATAAAACCTTGTAAAAGGGAAAAAACCCAAGTGTTTTCCAGTAAGCATGTATGTTTGTGTCATGGCTGTAATGAAACACGCATTAAGTATGAAACATATGGTTTCCATTTTGTTGCCCTGGAATCCATCCAAAAACATTTATGTTGTTAGCTTAACTGTTCTCTTTAGCTGAGAAGCTGTGGAAAATATCTCATCTGAAAAAAATCTGTACCTAGTGGATAACTACAAAAGATTTGCTAGATTTTTAGCAGACTATTTTAATAAAAAAGCCTCTGAGATTACTAGATTTTAGGTTTTTTAAATTAGTATATAATTTTCTAACTAAAAACAAATTTGCTTTAAGAGGTACCAGAATTCTATCAACAGATTATACTGGTAAAATTTTCTTCAGTTAACAAATTTGTAGAGGTGTTTATGGCTCTCTTTTGGAACCAGGCCATCTGACCCAACAAGAATGCATGATGGTATCATTACTAAAGTATCATCTCCCTAACTTCATAAAAGAGCACTGAAGGTGCTCTGAAGATCACACCTGGCTAATGAACTGGTTCAGAGGCAAGGTTCATTAAAAATTAGAGAAAAATAAGAAAGCTCTCATTCTGTAACTTTTTAATAATTCCTGGGTTTGCCTCGATGGAAAAGTAGGTCAGCCAAGAGCTGGCTAAGAATTTCAAAGTATCGTTCATGAATGTTCAGATTCACATTTTATTTATATTAGCAGAAAATATACCAGAAGGGCTGAAAAAAAAAGTTTGAAGATTATATTTTGCCATGGTATACTTAAAAATTAATCCTAAATCTTAAGACTTCTAACCTCAGTAACAGACTATCTATTGAACCTTTCATACCTTTGTGTTGTAAACCAATTCATTAAGCCTGCTGTAGTTATTACAAACTATTGCTAAACTTATGTTTGATGAAGCCAATGGACAAGACCCTTATGAATAAGTTGATAAATGCAATGGAGACTTTACAATTTCAACTTTCTTTATTTAATTAGTTGAGATTATTTGGGATATGGCAGACAAAAGTCTCCATTTTACTACCTTAAAAATCACATGGCTTGAGGATTGTGCTCTCTGTAAAGGGCCCTGCAACTGGAAACTCCACACTGCCCTTGTGCCACTGTACAAGCTTGTTCACCTTCACAACCCATTGCAAGAATTAGCTGGTTATTTTAACTCACCTTTGCCATCTGTGCTTGGACTCCACTGGCCTTTAAAGCAGAAACTGCCTTCTGAGCAGCTGCTGGGCTGTCAAAGTCAACAAAACCATAACCTGAAAGAGAAAACATAATTTTGTTAACAAGACAGCGAACAGCTTACAAACAAACACTTCACAGCCAACAGTCGTGCTCCTGGCACGGTTGTTTAATACAATTTTCTTGTTGTTGAAGAGGGACAATTTGAACTCCAGGTCAAAAACCTAGCAAAGGTCTTGAACCTTGAACTGGTGGGGATCTGCCCTAGTGGAACAAATCCCTTTCCATGTCCACTCATTATGAGAATTTTGGCCAAACTGCTAAGAAGCAATGCAGTGCTTTGCTTTCTATTATCTGGTATGTAACTTCTAACAGAAGATTATTTCAGAGATCACCAAATAAAGCAAAATCTGTTAATTTTTCTGAAGTAAATTCTTATTGCAGTTTGAATAAATGACAAGTAAGTCTGTAAGTTACATTTTGTTTATTCAAATTTTTTAAGGAGAGGAATTTAGTTCAAAAGACACACATGTACCCAATTTTTGGTAAATTACTTATCTCACTGTATATACATAAAAGACAGTTAAATTTAAAAGTGAGTGAAAACCCATCTTCAGTGAAACCAAATGGTTTTTCCAATTACTGAAAGAATGTGAAAAACTGTACTGAAAGCATTTTCTATGCCACATAATGCAATCTTTAAATATTAAAATAAGCTCAACATCAATTGAAACAAATTCCATATATTTGAAATAACCTCTTTTCTTATTCTGAACAAGAACACGTAACTAAGGGATTCCAGGATGCCCAAATTGCAATATACCTTGGCCTTAACAGACACTGACCTTACAGGCTGGGATTTTTAATCCAGCCTGGGAATTGGAGGCTCAAGGCTCACCAAGATGAAGTCAGAGTTTGGAAGCTACTTCCACTAGATGTTATTGCAAACCTCGTTATGCATTTTTCAATCCCCCTCTTTTCCACCAGTGAGCTGCCCAAGTATTAACAAAAACTCTTTCCAGAGTTAAAGTTGGGTAAAAGAAAACAAAAAAAACAACAATGAAGTAACCTCTGGAGAAGTAGAAAATGGAAATATTTCTTCAAAATATAATACAATCCTCTTACAATATAGCTATACTGAGAAAAGGTTGTCTAATGTTAGAACAGGACAAGCTCTAAAGCTCTTAACTTGGGAAAAACAACTCAAGCATCCTTGTACATCACTGCAAGCTTATTTATGCTGCCAAGAAGCTGAAGAAAGCAGCATATTGTTTTGTGTAACACGTGGTGGTGTGGATTGTTAAATCCTGACATGAAACATGAAAGTGCATTAGCTCGTATCAAGTTTTGTGCTGCCAAGGCAAGACTAACTTCCCATACCCCAAACTAGCTCTCCACACCCATGGCAGCCTGGGTTATCACCAACACACCGTAGGGTGTAATACAGACAAAGTTACATACCGACACCAAGCATGCCACCAAAGCTGGCTTTGCCACCTTCCAGATGATAGGGAAACTCAAGTGCTCGTTGTTCCAGTTAGTTGAAACCCCATGGTGTGTTTTTTGGCAAAAGCCAGAGATGCTGTCAATCTTTTGGTTAAATTCCAGTTAGATATTTACATTCTGCCTACTTCTGTTCCCACTGCAATTTCACCTACACGCAGTGAGCTTCCCTGGAGCCTTACCTTGCAGTGTACTGTCACAACAGGCTGTTAGCTACCACTTTTCATTAGTGAGATTTAAGTTCTCTATTGAAAAAGTCATCTTAAATCTCTTAAAGAACTAATGTGAGAATTTCTGTATCTCTGAAAGGACTACTGAACACTTCACACTGACAGAATGGACAGACTAAATCCATTAAGTGCAATCATATGCATTAACTAATTAAAATAATTGCAAAGGGCACCTCATCTTTCCCAGTCACAATGACATCTGCATACAAGCTAGGAAAAAATTTTCTAGAAATTTCAGTTTCTGAGCTGTCAGTGCCTCTTCAATTTGCTTAAGATGGGGAGTTGAGAAACTATGTCCCTGCACTGGTTCCAAGTTCTGCACAAAAGCTTTGTCTTAATTAATGACGAACTCTCCTCCCTATGCCTATCAGCTTTCTGCTCATTCATGGGCATTATGCATATTAACACTGCTCAATCAGCTGACTTAATATTTCACTTTGCTCAGAAATTATCCTCTTAATTGTAAAAAATTAAAGTCTGAAATCTGGTATTTCAGTGTCTGCTACCACACCTTCTCCCACAAGGAACATGCTGGGATCTGAATCACTGCAATTGCAGTGAGTGATGAAAACCCATGAACTGATACATTCAGCTTATCTAGAGTTCTAATTTTTTTTTCCAGCTGCAATTACTTCATTGAAAATGAACCCTCTCTTTGCTCCCAATACATTCAATAGAACATAACAAAACACAATTAGAGTACTGGAACATGTAATTAAGTGCTGCTTCAAGCTACACTAATCAATGGAGCTTATTTCCACAATGTATAATTTTTTAAGATGCTTAGTATAGTTGAATGGTCATCTGCAAGCTTCCCTAGTTTCTCCAGGCGAAAGGGGGAAAGCTGCTTTTAACTCCATTTCTGTTTTTAAAATAGAGGCGAGCTGCCAGCCAGCACTGTGCATGTCAGCTTCGCTCTGGCTTGGCTGTGCCACCAACACCGGCTGTCTGCCAGCTCCACTGGAGGCAAATGCATTGAATACACCAACCACCAGCAAGAATAAAACTCATTTAGGAGCAAGAATGGGAAAAAAATCCCAAAGCAAAGCAACAAAGGTGAAATGAACTTAAAATACAACTTTAATGCACTTTATAGAATCAGTTACGACTTTCAGAGGAACACAGTATAAAGGAAAATAAACATACCTTTGCATTTGTTTGTAGTCTTGTCCAAAATAGCCTTCGTGGATACAATTTTCCCATACCTAAAATGTATTATACATGTGTAAGGAAAATGAGAAAAGAACATCCTATTATAACAAACACACAAATCACTTTATTTTATATCCTAGTACCCTTTACTCTATGCAAAATGAAACAATTTATATAGACAATAATTATGGAATGCTAACTCATACATAGATGGAAGTGACAAAAAACATCAACAATTTCAAGCACGATCTTGTTCTATATTCTCAGTAGCACCACAGAATAAGCCAGAAAAGAATGCTTTCTAGAAAAGAGTTTCATGCAGTTAAAATCCTAGTATTTATAAGACACCATGTTACAGATATAAGCTGGGACTCTCTCAGTATATAGACCAGTTAGAGTAGACCAGTTGCCTTGTCAGTGGTAGGTTTGCTGGCTAACACAGTATGGAAAGAGAGAAAAAATAGAGAAAAACCCAGCAAAATCCCAACTGACAAACACAAAAATATTACATCTGATTTAATATTATTCTGTTCTGGAATGTGACAAGTGGAAGACTAAAGAAAGCTGATCAAATGAGTTGTCAAAAAAAACCCCTGTACATTTCTGTAAATATAAGCAATTTCAACTTAAACAAAAACATCTCTCAGGAAAGTTTCAATTTTCTTTTTCTTATAGCCAGTTTCTCAGCTTCTCAATACATGGTAAGCCCAGTCTGCTATGCAGCCCAAAGTTGAGCACACAGAGATCTCAGCAACTAAGCTTGGGAAACAGATGGACAGCAATCCCAGCTATAAGAACAATTACTGTTTCTGAAGCACTTTGCAAAGTTTAGCAGAATTAGGCGTCTTGATCATTTTTAGAGTAGAATTTGTTCCTGCTTGCAATTTCCTTTGGAATAAAAATCCCACTTTCAATTTAAAAACAGCAATTCTCTTGGCTGCATATGGAGCACAGGTTTACCAAGCTCCTTCCCACATCCTCCTGTTTGCTTGCAAACGACACTTGCTAGGGTTCCCTGAGCACAGAAGAGAAAAATGATGCAAAAGGACTTCGCTTTCACTTGGGAATATAATATAACTTATTACACTAGCAGGTATATCTATGCACTGTATGCTAAGAGGCTCTTCATCATTGTACAAGAAGCCAGAATTCTGAGAAGTGTTACCAGTATACAAAAGGGGAATTTGGGGGAAAATGAACTTCCGTCATCTTACCTGCTAAACAGAACTTCAACAGAGTGAGTATAATTTCGAAACATACTATGTCAAAAGAAAACTAACTCCATTTCTGCAGTAGCTGTATTAGTCTAAAAAATTATTCAAACTATATTAGAAGCCTAATAAATTAAGCTTTGTTTGTTAAGAGTATTCAATTAACTGTTCACTTGCAAAGTGATAGTTATTCAAATGCAAAGCCTATTTATAAAGCACTTTCCCCACAAAGAGCATTTAAATACACCTTTCAGTATAGCTATCACTCTTTGTGACCAGTTTCAAGACCCCGCTGTTTATGCAACAGTTTCTGGACGGCTTCAAATAATTGCAAGGGAGTAAACCCGGAACACAAGCCATGAGGTAGGTGTTTCCTTCTTTCATCTGAAATTGTGAGCATCTACACTGATACAAAATAGAACTATCCATCTATAGCCTAAAAACATACACGCATCAATGAAAATCAGTGCATACCTCAACTTACCATTTCAGAAGCTGTAATAAAGCAACAGAAATTGTGCATAATAGTTGGAGCAGGCACTTCCTTATTCGTACCACTTATTTTCCAAATATGTGATTCCATTCAGGAAGCTTTATAGCCCCTAAGTCAAAACTTCTCACATTTTCCCCAGTATTTTTCTGAGTGCAGAGTAAAAGCACATGCTATAAATGAGAGAGGCAAACTGCTCAAGGCACTTGCACCCAGCATGACATTTGACAGCCAGAATTCTCCATATCCTATCAGGCTACCTAAAGCTTCTTAAAGTGAAGAGCTACATAGCCTTTTGTGAGGAAAAAAATCCCTGAAGGATGATCTTGTCTCTGCTACTGTGTCAGTTCTTGAAAGCACAGAAGTGCTGGTGGTGAAGAACCCCAGCCCTGGGTATTTCTGTGAGCACAGTGACCTGCCCACCTGGCTGGGGGCTGCCTTGGACTGCTCCAGCCCAGGCTGCTGATGCTCAGCAGCCCAGAGCAGGTCCCTGCACAGCTGCTCTTTACAGAAACTTTGTGGACTACCTTCCGCCATGCAAAGATGGCTTAGTGATTTATTGCACTGTCCTAGATAGCATGGCTCCTGCAAAGAACCAGCCACCATGGAAGGCTGCCAAGAAATTTCAGCAGTGTGAGTCTAGGAACAAACTGGGAGTCTGTATAACAATAGCAGCTATCGCCAGGATTTCTCCTACGATTTTCCCTCCCATGTAGGAGTTGTTCTCCACTCATGCCATGAGGCACAGAAAAGCAGTTTACCCACCCTGAGCCTGGCCAGCAGGATGCACCCCCTCCTTGTTCCCAGCGTGTGATCGGATACCAGGGGGTCGTGCTCAGCAACTGCCTGTGACCCACTGTACGAGATACAATTGTGGTACAGAACACCAACACAAATGTCTGGCTGGACAGCAGATAAAGAAGAAACATGTTCAAAGCCAAGCTAGGAAGAAATGCAGTCCAGCTGCTTAACAGGATAATGTTTATTACTGCTAATTACATCCTCACAGTGCAGAAATGAAAAAATAACCCTCACCTAGCCAGGTGCTGCCCCAAAATCTACTGCCAGGCAATAAGAATGTCAAACACTGCACTATACATGCTTTTGAAGTGGAAGGCTTGAAGAGAAGCACCATCACATAATTTTTTTTAATCATATTGTTCAGCAACATGGTCAAAACCAGTGCAAACAATCGTCCTGACAGATTCACGGCAAATAGCTAGGGATACATTTGGCATTTAAATCATCTCTGAAGCCTAATTTTGGCAATCTCCACAATGCTGAAGAAAAGGGTCTTTAGAAAATCAAGTACATGAATCAACCTGAACAACTATTTGTTTTTCTCCCTTTGTACATCTGGCAATATGATGAACATTTGCGGAAACGTGAGCGTGAAAAGACGCCATCACGAGCATGACAAAGAATGGGGAATGAAGTAGTTTGAAGTCTCTGCCCCAAGTGCTGTTCGAGTGTTGAAAGAACTTATCTCTGTGTGCATTAGGGGAGGTACAGTAAAAACAGGCAGCAAGAGGCTTGATAAGGTTTGTCTGGAATGAATTGTTCAAATCTGTGTCCACAACATAATGCAATTTACCTCATACCACCATGCTTACAGTGCTTCCCTTTGCAGTACTCTCAACCTGTCTTCCAGCTTTTGCTGTGAAGAATTTCTCTACCACAAGAAGTTGACTTGGACAAAAATATGCCAGAAGGATCTCTGCTATGGAAAGTCCTTGCCTTTAAATGCTGCTTAGGTCCTCCATCCTGAACTGTCTGGAACTTTGTGTTGAAAATGAACAGTGATCTCCCTTTACCTAAGTCCAGTCCAGCTAAAAAAGAACGTTCCTAGAGATCCTGCTGTTACAGTTTGCGTTACTGTAGTGCTGTCAAAACTCCTCTGACATACAGAAATGCTGCATATTTTCTGTGTTTGTTATAGATTAATTTTTACATCTTAGAATCTTATCATTGCCTTCATGGAATACTCTTCTTTTTAAGACCCAGAATTGTGTGGTGAAACCAGACACAGATTTCATAACTTGTAAGTGGCTCCAAGTACATGAATTAACTTTAAGGTAGAATTGTGAAAGGAAAGAACCTGGCTGAAGACAAAATATTCTGACAGGGGGCCAATATTCTCACCGGGTTTCTCAAAGACTGGAGAGAGCACAAGAGACAGGCAGATCTGGCAAGGAGTGTCACATAGGAGAGCAGATCAATAAATCCTAAAATAAAATGCAGCTGCTGAATACACCCACATCAAAATAAATTGCAATTTTGACTAGGGCAAGTAACTAGATGAAAATGCACAAAGCAAATATTTCATAAGCTATTCCTATACATTAATTGTAACACTAAAAAAAAAAAAAAAGCAGGTGGGCCTGCTTAGTCTATAAATCAGCTTTAAATATAAAAGAGACAACTGCAAAAACAAAAAAAAATTACTTATTCAAGATGGCCTTATTCACAACACAGCATGGTCAGTGGGTACTTTGCATGTACTCTAAATGCAGCAAATTCTTGTTTGGAATGAAATCATGTTGTCTTTCAATATGACCTCAAATCAATGCACACAACAAACATGGACTTCGGCAAATCAGTGACGCGCAAATTTTAAGATCCTCACTCCCCCAAACACAGAGGATTCTGTTTTGAACACTGTGACTCAAAACATTTATATGCAGCTGATGGTCTTACTAGCCAAACCCACACCACCATCTACCCTGCTTGCAGAGTGGGTGGAAGCCACTACATTCATCTCAGTTGAGACCTGACAAGGAAAAACCCTAACAGCCCATGGGAAGGCCCAATCCCTGCTGGAGTTCCCAGCTCCTCTGTAACACCTGGTGCAGGAGGAGCAAAGAAAATTCCCTGGGTCTGAGAAAAAGAGCCAAGGGAGTTGTCAGCAGGAGCTGACTGGGTACAGCTCGCTCCTGTTCCTCACTGGTCTTCCCGTGTTCAGGGCATTTCTAAGCCAGAAGCACAGCCAAGGGAACATGATCAGCCCCATCAATCTTTTCTCCTGGATCCAAAACTCAAGGATAAAAAGTTTTATCTGGCTCCCATACCTCCGCCTCTCTGCTGCATTTTGAGAAAGTGGTGTACTGAACCTTAGGCTCTCGGTCCCTTTTAAGCTTAGACAAACACAGGGAGTTTTTGTGTCTCTATGTATAAAATTTTCAATTTTTCAGTACGGGGAATTTTGGAAAATAGTTGTCAATACAACACTGCTAGTCTTTGTGACAGACAACTCTGATCCCACTCTTTAGTTATGGGTAAATGTTTCTTAAAAAAACTTGATAAAGAAATTTATTCAATCCAGCAGAAGACTGAGTTTTAAGAACAGAATCAAACCATATGGTTTCCATTTTTAAATTCTTCTTCACCACATCTATGCCGTCGTTCAGAAGGAAACATGCTGAGAACATTTTGTCCGTATTTTGTTTTCTGTTGTTGGAAGACACACTGTTCTTTGAGAAACTCTTTGGAATACTCTGTTGCTTCAAGGCCATCATGCACCTAAAGGTTTTCTACCAGAACATAATAAGCATCTGCCACCAAAAGCTGGACCAATCATTTTAAGTGCATAAAAAAACATTACATAAAAAGTTGCAGTTATGCTTTCATATTTTTACTTTCCAAGTTAAAGTGTATGGATATTCTAGCTTTATTCTAGTATGAGTTCTGTTTCAAAATTGTTAGATTTGGGTAATTTATTTGGTTTAATAAAGTCTCCTTCCTTAGTTTCAGATATTCAACCACTGGGTTAACCAATGCCACCAGATGTGCCCTGTTTCACACATTAGACCATATTTTTCACTATATGCAAAACAGATCTTGAGTGCCTAAATTAAAGTGTTCTTTTGATGATATGGTGTTAAATGATCTTGTGGTTTTGACATAAAGCTAGTTCCTTCCTTTCTTAATAATTGTCCCTTTGACTCTCTGTACTTCAGAAGAAAGATGGTATTTTCAAAATACCAAATATCCAAATAGTTCTCATTCCCCTTTATTATTACTTTATTTGGGAAATAAATAATGCCCCCAAATAAATTAGAATTTATTATTATAAAAGCCAACTACTGTTCTATCTTTACAAAATTACAAAAATTAGATTTTGTCTAATAATGTAAAGACTACTTTTGAGATCTGGGTACTAAAAAAAAAAAAACACCGGAAAAAAGATCCCCCAACTAAAAAAGCCAAAACACCCATGGCTCCTAGGAACATTGCCTTTACTGACAAATCAATATTCTTATACACTGCTGTAAGCTCTTCATTAAGATCAGCAAAGCTTTCTTCACAAGATGTCTATGTTTAACTCATCTTTTTAATTTAATTTCCGTTTTTAATAAGAATCAGTGTATGTCATCATCATTACCAATGCAACTACCAACATCTCCACAGTGCAGACTACTATTATTTTGGTACAAATAATCTGTTCTTCAGACTCACTAGGTTACAAGTCCAGATTTCCCTGAGAAGTAATCAAAAGCAGCAAAACCAGATGCAAGCCCAGATATTTTCTCCTCTCCTTCCGTTGTCTGTCCTCACAGGACTAGATGCTTTGCACAATGGACATACACAATTTAGTCAAGTGTGAACAAATGCCTTGTAAGTTTCTTGGACAATATTAATTTCAATAGATAAAAATCAGTATTTTATGAATAGGTATTTGGCTTGTAGTGTACAGGCTCCACACAAATGTAAATGCTCCTTAAAACTAAAAATAATCAGGAATTCAAAATCTTAATGGACAGTGACACACAAAAAAAATTTTGGAAATTATTATTTTTCAGCTACCCAATTTGTTTTTCCCAAGAGTAGTTATTTCCTCGTTCACACAAAGATAAGCTGTGAGGACAGGGAAGATATGTTTTTAGAATCAGGAAATGTTTGCTTCCTTCTGCTCTTGCTTTGTAGAGATGTGAATAACCTCTATCCATTCCTTAGAAGCTGACTGAAATTCAACAGGAAAGAGTCCTGTTAGCATCCTACAGCTATTTTTATTACAACTTCCAAAGGTTTTGCAATTAATATGATCCTTATTGCAGAACAAATTGATTATTTTAAAAGCAAGAACCACTGCACAACATCTTTAAGCAAGACCCACTGCACATCGTCCTGCACAGCTGAGGAAGACTTTGCATTTTAATGTCTCTGGGCATTTTAAACATTTCAGAAATATTACAGCTGACACTAAAGCAGCTTTTCCAATGTGGCTTTCTAGTGTCTTGATGAACAGACTTTCAGCAGCTGCTTGCAGAGGTGTGTTCTCCGTCAATCTTAAATCAACAAATATGTAGGGGCATGTTTATTTAGTTTTACTTTGTAAGGTTAAGAATGTTGCAATATGGGAAAAAGCGGTACTTTAAAAAAGTTATACTTCAGTACCATGATGACACAGTCATGGGGGGAAAAAAATTAAAAATAATCCGTTAAGTATGCACACACACACATGCACACCCACTCCCAGCAAAAAGCTTTTGGAGTTGGAGGGGAAGGCTCTCATATTATGCCCTGTCAGCCATCAAGAAGAATTCTGCTGATGCTACTCTGAGAAAAAACACAATCAATTTAAAAAGAGATTTAAAAATGCAAGTATAAAAATCTTTACATGAGGGTTTTGGGGGCTCTTTTTTTTTTAATTTAAAAGAAAGAAAAAGGCAAATTCTGAAGGATGAACCTGCAACTTCTGTTCTAGGCTCTGGCAAGTTTATCAGTATCTGCAGCCTCAGCCGCTCCACTGAGGATGTGAATTCAGATACTTGGCAGAGCTATGATTAATAATCACCCTCTTTTCAGGGAGAGATTTTGTCAAAGCCCTCAGTTTTGGCCTATCCTTGCTCAGCTGCAAGATGATTTTTACTACTAAACATATGGCACCTAATTTCCATTTAATCTTCCATAGGCTAACAAGAGAATGCTGCTCAATGTTATGGTAGGGAGAGACAACAGCTCCAGACACTGAAAAAGGAGAGGGCAATAGCAGCTAAAGTGGCAGAGTTGACCTCTTGCTCTGCACTGGAGATCAGCTTTCATATTTCACAGACTCCTAAAGATTCTCATCAACCTAATGACTCTTATAAAAGCCAGAATACAAACATGCTGGTCCTAAATTTGTTGATTGCAAATTTTAACTGTAGACACAGCATGTCACATGCTGTGAAGAAAAAATGGAATTTCAAGCAACAAATTGTGAAAAATGATCCTGTTCTGTGCTTCTTGCTGCCTCTGCCCCTGCAGTAACCCAACCTGACTTCTGACAAGCTGAGGTGATTTTGCATAATCTCTGAACCATCTGCTAGGCTATCTGTCAGTTCAGTAGCCTTGTTACTTTACAGTTTATAGGTTAAGCAGGATAAATAAACAGATTTGCCTCTTTGACACACTTTGAAGTGCAAGTATTGTCCCAGTAATCATAGCTTGCTTACTCCTAAATGGAAGAAAAAGAAAATAAAAATCATTGTCATGTATTAAAATGAATGTCTATTCTTTCAGAAAAGGAAACTGTTTATCTTAATCTTCACAGTTTACGAAATCAATAGCACAGCAAAACTAAAGTGATTTTTTCTAACTAATTTTTGCCTACACTTTTAGAAGATTTTTCTCTTTACCCATTTAAAAACACACATATGAAGTATTTTTAAATGTGTAAACTATGTAGAGTTATGATTTTCAAACATCTGCTTGCAGGGACACAATTGCTGGTTGACATTAAAAGTGTTGCTTCCTGCCAAAGATCTATTGAGTTGGTTAACCAATGAGAATGAAAGACCACTCTGGTTTTCCTTATAAATTATGTGGCATTGTTCCTTTGAGAAAAATTTTTAAATATGCAGTGATGTGTGCAAATCAGATAGAATGGTTTAAAAACTAATTTGCTACTATTCTGCTTCTAATATAGAATATTGTAATTTATGTGAAGTGCTCTTCCACTGAAAGCATTACAGAAAGTTTCACCATAAGACATGGAACTGAGAATCCTTTGCATGAAAATGGTTTGCAGTTATTCAGATAGTCAAACAATACATCTCAGAATTATCATAAATTATCATAAATCAACTAACATGCATTAAGATGATTCAAACAAGAAGTTGGCAGTAAATGCTACAACATCAGAAAAATCAAGGAATCTGCTTCTCAGTGTCTGCCTCACCAAGCAGGCTGCACTTCCTAATCTCTGCTGTCCAGCATCCAGTTCAGCAGTTCTGGAGAACCCTGACTTTACCAAAAAAAAAAAAAAAAAAAAGATTATTCAATTAAAAGATACTTGGAATTCAACTACTGACAAGGCTATTCCAGTATATGGGAAGAGGTTAGAGTTTCCTACTGTTACAAGATGGAAGAACAAAACCATGTTATTTTAAGAGAGCAAATGGTCTCACCCTATTGTTTTCTTACCCTAGGGCTACAGAATGGACAAAAATTATGTACTGAAAAAAAAATCTGCATTTTCCACCCAACTAAAAGCTTGAAACAATATTATTATTTGCAAATAAATTATTATAGTTTCTGTGGCTCCCAGAAAGAATATAAAAGACATGAGAGCATACGGCTTCAAATGGGCACAAAAGGTACAGCTTTTTTTTTTAATAATAATTCATTTGCAAGCATAGCAAGAAAGTACCAAAAAGGTTCAAATTACAAAGCTGAAATGTTGTTTCTACAGTCTAGTGATTTTTTTATCCTTTCCTTTATACTGAGAAAGGAACACTACCCAGGACAATGATTTGGGAGGATGAGAAATTAACCCAGATGAATGCTAATATGTATTTATAAGCCGAGCTCATGGCAGGTCCGCAGATGTGCATGTATTGATTTACCACTGCTTGCTGCTCTAATCTGAAAGTACAGCAGTACTTCCACTCTCAACCATAAATCTTGGCAAATTTCAGCCTCGCTGATTTTGCAGAGCCTACACTAACAGCTTGAAAGAATAAAACTACAAAGACATAACAGAGCAGTTCTGGTTATTCATAGCTCTTTTTTCTTCCCTCTGTTAAACAGTAGAGATCAGCTTGGGAGCATAAATGAGTCTCTCTACCTGAAGACATTTTATTTTTCAATTCCTCCTCCTCCATCCAAGGAAGCCAAATTCAGTCATTGTCAGCACATGATGATGCATTGCCCATTATTTTGGCTATCCTAAGCATATTTCTTTTTCTTGTGGGAGGGAATTAAGGAAAAGGCAAAGGGAAAATAAAATCATTTATCTACGCTTCTCAATACTTTTTTTCTCTAGTTTAGTCAGAGCAGTATAAATAAAAATGATTTTATCATTTGGCTACAGGCTTAGCTAGTGTGAGATTATCTCCTCTCTGGATAGATAGGCAGACGCCTATTAATACCACAAACCTACATACTTGCAGAAGATTACTCTTTAATTTATTCTTGCAAATCAATTTCTGATGGAGGTTGCTAACCAAGTCTTATACACTCAGTTTAAAGAGATGATGCCTCAAGGAAGCCACCAGTCTAGAAAACCATGGGACTGAGGACTGCAATAAAAGGGCACTTTCAACCACACCCCATTTCCCAACTGTCCATCTGACAACTCTGAACTACAAAAAACTGTTTCACGTTTTGTGAAATTTACATATGTAAAAAATACATACATCTATATGTACATGCATACATAATGTTTTTTTCTCGCATCAATGTATTTTGTATGTTTTCCTTCTGGTTTTGAAACATTAAGACAACTGAAAAGCCAACAGGATTTCCAAGATTTGGCTGTTTGTCATTACCTCTAGCTTGCACTAATTTAACATCCCATCTCACAAAGTGTTGGCTGCCTCTTCTATCTGGAAGGCCAGAGAGGAAAAGTCCCAATATGTTCAAATAACTTCCAGTTTCTCTGAACTGCATTTTACAGTGGTTCTTCTATGAAATACTCCTAGTAACATCCGGCTTTCAATAGCTATTCTATACTGGGATAAGCACCTTGTAATGAAGACACTACAATAAATAAAGTACAAACTCCTTTAATTTCTGGTAACTTAATGTCAATCTTAGTAGAACAGAGCTAAATGGACAAATTACTCAAAATCACTGCTAAGCCTTCCAGATGCCTTGTCCCCTTAATAGTATGGCATGTAGACTTTATCTCTATTTGAATCTGCTTCTGCAGTCTCAAGTCCCAGCTGTGCTGAATAGCAAATAACTCCATTTCAATAGGGAAGATGGTTGTACTAAAGTAGCTCTCTCCAGGGGTCAAAATACTTCAGAAGGGCATTTAAGTGGCTGTATGTTATTGAGCAGAAACATCAGCTCACATATTATTGATTGTAACTGCACGGCTCTGTTGAAAAGATGCCTGCAGTAGTATTAAGTGCTGAGACAGGGATAGAGGAGTGTTATGCATTAAAAAAAATACTATCCATCTGTTGCCAAATTTTAGATAGATGAGCAATCACAAGCTGTAACACAAAATCTAAAGTGCAACCTCTGTAGCTGATGCGTCAGGGTCATATTCAGTGACACTTCCTCAGTTTCACACTGCTTAGATGATCTTTTGAATATTGACTGAAGAAAGCAGGAGGCAGAGTTTATTTCTGCAGTTTTGCAAGAAGTATGTAATAGATACTTACATGGAAATCTGCTTTTGGTAGCTTAAATGTACCCTTTTCTTTAAAATGTCATTAACCTGTTCAGATCCCATCACTGCAGCAGCCCAGGACAACAGAAACCCTGTGGAAGCACTGCACCATCAGTGCCCTGAGCAGCAGCCAGGGCTGCAGCCCCACACTCTGGGCACCACCAGACTGCCCTGCAGAACACACAAAGCTGGCTGAACCTCATGTGATCCCCAGCCCCTCATCTCCAGTGACTTCTGTATAATGACCACATAAATGCCATCATGGAAGGGTAAGCCCAGTGTCCCAAACTGCACTTTGAAGCAGTTGGATCACTGGGCTTCACAGTGAAGTACACAGATGATAGAGGTTAATCCTGGCCTAGCAGGGAAAACAACCCAAAAGCATTTGTGCAAAGGGGGGAGTCAGCTGGGCTCAGAGAAAATTAGGATCTTCCAGTTTGCTGTGTCAACTACAAACCTGGATGGAAACTACATTAAGCAGAATAAGATATACAGTCAAAAGTTTCTTAAAAGGAGCATCTCTGGGAGTTTCACAAACCCAGAACACCAGCAGCCACAGAAGGAACTAGTCAAAAAACCTATTCTTACACAGAGTCAAGAAAAATCAATCAAACACTGCATGACTGCAAAGCCGACAGGCAAGTCCAAAGTCAGTAAAGTCAACCCATATCACCACCTTTCTTGGACAGATTCAACATTATATGCAAGCAAGGAAGCTTGTATGACATGATCACAGTGCTTCTGGGCTTTACAGAACTTTTGGTTTCAGAGAGCCTGAGATGACTATTTCTTTGCCTGCAAGAGGGCAGCAGAACAAGCTTTTCTCTTAGAAGTGATAAAGTACAGGAAAGAACCCATAACTTCTGAGGATGAATCTCCATGCCTACACTTCAAGTTTTAAAATAGTTAGTTTTCTAATCTTTCCAAACAATTTAATTAAACAAGATGCTTAAAGCACTTCAAGTAGAAACCTTAAAATACTTTATTTGAAAACCACTCAGAGACAGGGAAATATAATGGATACAATTATCACATAGGAAAGGACTGAGAACGGAAAGAGGCAAAGGCTATACCCAGTGTCAGGGAGCCACCCACTAGTAAAGAGTTAAATAGTATCTAGGTCACTCTAAAGTCTTTCCTGCACAACCTCAGCTCACTGCATATCGGAAATGCTGTGTGGGAAGGCCAGGGAAATAAACTCACAGACCAAGTATGAGTCAGACTGCAGCAATTTAATGATACTTTTATTCCCTTAAATTATCTTTGGGATTAAAAGAATCCACACCCTTAACAGAGAACCAAATCCCAATGAAAGGAAGAAACCACAAATTAACAGATCTTAGGGTTAACAAAAGGTATCTAGAAACAAATTAATTGGTAATGGCAAGGAATGAAATCTCTCCTATAATATACTATATGGTCAGAACAGCAGAAGGTGAAGAATTTGAACCCCAGTTAGATGTTCTTCTGAAAGCCTAGTGAGGATGATCTCAGCAACAGGAATGTCAGAGAACTGCCTGCCAAAAATATAAAGAACTGTCATAGCCAAATGCTGACCTCTACCACTAGGGGAAAGCAACTTGAGAGAAACAGCCTCACATTTCCTCCACCACTGCAGAAGTTGAACTCAAGAGCTGTCAAATCTCTTTGGCACAAGTGTGAACAGAAGTATTGAGTCCTAAAAAGGCAGGACACCAGTGACCCAGATCCAAATACAAATCCAGCAAAATTCTTGAGGAGAAATTAAATTTCTTGTAAATTCTCTCCCCCTGAAAAAAGTAAAAGTTTGGAAAAGACACCAGGGAGGCCTCAGAAATACTCCCTCCTGACTACAACACAAAATGAAAATTTATTCTTTCCTCTGCACTTTAAGCTGCCTCCCCATCTCTCACTTATGGAAAGGACAAAATGAGGCACAGTAACTACCAGAAAATGATGAGCAAATCTAAGATGCCCTAAAGGCAGTCAGATATTTTCTATCATAAGGACTTGAAAATCTTCATAGAGAGAAACAGAAATTAATTTCCCCTTTTTCATTTCAAAAAATTAACGGATTCTGTTGTGGTGATAAAAATAGCAGTGGATGCCCTTTTCAGTAGACTTTCTATTAGTATATTATTATAACATTCTAAAGAATTGAGCATCTGGCTTCACAGCTATATATTTAGATGTTCTCTGCTCTGTTTCTAATTAAACTATATTTTTTTTAAATCCCATGAGATAAAGAAACGAACAATGTTCCCAATGTTTCCTGGTTCAGTAACCAGTTACCTTTAAAAGTCAAGTTTTGCTTCTGCTCACCTTTCAGCTACATCCAGAACAGTGAGTCTGTGCTCCTCAGATTATCACCTCAACCTCAGTTCAAGTGTTAGATGGGAAACAGTTACCAGTGGCAGTCAGAGCTGTCCCCTCTTCCTGGGAGGGCCACTCTTTTATTTAATGACATTTGTGAAACTGCATAATTCAGAATGAGTGCCCTAGATTTCAAAGAGAATTAACAAATATATAATTAATTAAGAAATAAATAAAATGAGAGGAAAAACCTTCAGAATTTCCCATGGAACAAAGTAATATGCAATTCACTTGGGAAGAACAGAGGACCGGGACATGTTCTTGTGTATTTTTAAAATGTCATAACTCTGAATATTTGGAAGATGTTCAAAAAGAATTGATCCTAATTTACATTTTAAAAGTACATTCATGCTGAGGCCTTTGTATGATGATGGACTTTTCAGCAGCAGTCCTGGCTTAACAGTCTTTCACTGCTAGTATGGCATCTCTGTTCTGAAATGTGGAAGCCCTGTAAGTTGTCACCGAAAAAAAAGGAACAGAGAGCAAGACTTTCCCTCTCATTATTTGAGATCTTCAAAATGTAGCACACAGACCTTTGGCAACAAATAAGCCTTAGCAATAAAACTAAGACAAAGCCTTTCAAACGATAAAAAACATGCAGCTTCAAGTATGGGAAATGTAAGAGTTTGAATACAGGATCTCTGGGGAGGAGGGGGAGGAAAGGCAAATGATTTACTAAGAGACCTTTCCAGATCAACAGTATCACAAACAGAGATGAGGGAAAGGAAATGCACACTGCTACATCAGCTTGGCCAGATACCCCACCATGCTGATACCCTCAGGCCTTGAAGGGAAAGAGTCTCTCTCCTCTCTGCCAAATATCTTCTCCAGAACTCAGCCAAGGCATTCAGGCTTAACACAGGGAAGATTTCTGCCTGGGGTATTGCACAGCTACAGGTTGAAAAGAAGAAGAAACCACAATGCCAAAAGAACCAGACAGCGTGGAGTTCATCTGGCACTCGGCACTTCTGTAGCTGAGAGCTCAGCCCTCACCACCAGACAAATCCTCCCTGCACACTCTGGAGCAGGGAGCGGTCTCCAACCCCTGCTGGCAGCAGGAGCAGGGGGTCCTGGGCACTCTGGGCTTTCCAGGATCAGGCCTCTGGGAGTACACTGCACACAGACAGCTTCAGTCAAGCTTGCCATCATCTCTGGGGCATGGGGAAGCATTTCTGTTTGTGAGCACAGCAGTCCCTTTGGGCTTGATATATACACTAAATGAAATTATATACTGAACTATAAAACTGTGCTTGTCTCCAGGCTCCAAAAACTCTTCAGTTACCCTTTCAGCAAAGTCCTTGAAACCAGAAGTAAGTAGTTTGGATCTTTTTCAAGTCTTTAGATTTATTTCTGACATTAAGAGTTTGAAAATAAAAGATCAGAGGTTTCTCATGTATCTTTACTACCCTGTATGAAGCTCTTTTCTTACAATTTTAGATCTTTTATTAACATAACACTTATTTCAGTATTGCATTCACTCAGATGTTAAAGTCCTTATTAATGCAACAGAATAATTGTTGATACTTTGAGAAGACTTGTGAAAGCTTATTAGTGACTACACATAAGCCAAAAAGCAGCACTAGGATTAGAAATATTAATAATGTGTAAAACCTAAGCCAACAATGTTTTCCTAGGAAAAAATACTGACTCAGACTCTGTCTTCTAAAGATAACATATAAAATTACACAACTGCACAGAATATGGAAAACAAGCACTTTAGGAGAACACACATTTTAGGCTAACATATTTCAGTTAAGATGTCCAAAATGATCAGTTAATTAAATGTAATTATTTATAACCAAAAGTGAAGTTACACACATTTTGGTGGGTAATTTTTCTCTTCTGGTAAAATAAGTAAGAGAAGAAATGGAAATGTAAGGTGGAGGGCAGGAGTACAAATCAGAACATATTTCTTCCACTGCAATTGATTCTGTAAATGATTGACTCAATTCAGGTTATTTCAAGTAGAATATTTGTACTAGTAACAGTGTCAAAACAGACCCCAGATTGAAGTCTTTTCTTTTTGAGTTTTCACTTGTGGTTTTTTTCTCTGTGTCCATCTATCATAACAATATCAACATTCAAATAAAAACTTGAGTTTTTTTTCCAAGGTACAGCACATCTATCTGCAAAGATCACACATTTAAATTATGAAATGCTAATTCTTCTCTCAGTAACCCTTTAATGATTTAATTTTCTACAAAGTTTGTCTGAGCCTTGACTAAGGCACCTGTTCAAACTGAACTGAGGCAGTTGATATTTTCTGAATGTCAAAACAGGGTAAAATTTTACGAGTTGGGGGGGAAAAAATTGAGGATCAAGTCTTAATATTCTGTGGAGGTTTTTTTAAAGATAAACACTATTTTCTCTATTTCCTCAGTTACACATTTCATTGGAGGTAGCAAGATCTGAATTAAATCAATTAATTATATTGAACTGGTTTACCAATATTTGCTACTGCTTTCATTCTGTAGCTAAATATGAATATTTATTATGTGAGCTGCAAAGTGTTAAAGGCTGTTGCTTGTCAACCCTAAATGTAGCTTGGCAATAATGTGGGCAAAAAAGGGTTAAAAGGTTATAAAAAAATGAGTGGCCTTATAACATGCCAACGTCAGACGGCTCATTTTTTAATTTCAAGGAGTTTGCATTACAGAAATCAGAGCTAAGCAGAATGAACCTTTAGCAAACAAAGTCAAGACTTCACAGATTTCTGTAAGTTTTGTGATAACTGGGTATTGGACATTGGATATAAGAATCTGCTTGCAAATACTGATCCTGATTTCTATGCTGAATGGTTTTCTGAAGAAAAGGACAAGCTTGATGTCAGCACACTGAGGCCAAAACCAGCTTAGGCTCTAAGCTGAGTCAATTCTGGACTGGTTTCTGAGACGCCTACCTATGAGGTGTTTAACAGAAGGGGGCAGTTTTTGGCATCATGGAACCCACCAAAAAGCCTGATTAGTACTTGTCAACATTTCTAGTAGTCCACTGGAATTAAACTATCCCCTTCAAAATGTTCTTGAATTACTGGTTATGCCAGTGAATAACTGCTGCTATCACTTCCCATCTGCATCAGGTCCCTGCCATTGTGGAGCTGGGGACTGGGACCCGGATCAAAGACATTCCAGCTGCTGCCACTGGACATTTCTTTCCTGCAGTTCTGCTGTTGCATTGGTAGTGCAGGGCTGGGTATCTGCACAGCAAATACCCAGCCCTGCACTACCAAATCAGCTTTTTGTTTTCCAAGAAGAGATCTTCAATGGTGGTAACTTTTACCAAATCTGTTTTCCTAGTGCTTCTTTTACAAGCAGCTGCGGCTGAAACATTCCTTCCACTCTCTTCTCCTCCCTCGCCCCCACTTCCTCAAGGAAATTCCATGGGATCACCATTCCTCTGGCCCCAAACTGCAACAAAACTCTCATCTCCCAGGGGACAGGGAGTTTTGCAATCACTGGATCTCCACATCTGCGAGCACAGGGCAAACAGAGAGTTCCTTTGCAGTTCTCTATTTGGATTACTTGTTTTTTAAACAATGTGCTCAGGGGAACTGCTTTTAAGTTAGGCTAAACGAAATAATGACTTAGAAAAACCACAATCTTTGCTTAATAAGAAAATGGAAAAAGAAAATTAAAACTATATTTGTTTTAAATTTGAGGCATGTCAAGAGACTATCTGCATCTGGAGGATAGGACAACTTCTCTACTTTTCTCTCAACTACAATTTCCCTGAAAATATCTGTGAGTCCCCAATAACATTCTACATGAAAGCATTACTGTAAAAAAACATCCTAGAACTTCTCAGAGAGAATTACAGTGTAAATTTCATTTAATCATGGATGCAAAGCTGTCTGAATTTTTTATTTCTAGCTAATTAAAGTCCAAATATTGAGGGGAAGATAGTCTTCCTTCACATCATGCCAGGCTAGATACTTCATTATATGACTGCTGAAATCTGTTGCTAAACAATAAAGGAAATGACTATTTAAACCAAACATCACATCTCCAGGCCAGTCACAGTTCCCATGGCATACCAAGCAAATGCCTCGCTACTTGTGGCAGTCAAGCCCTGGCAAAAAGGAGCATTTCAGCCTCCACATCAGGCCTACCTCTCTCTAGTGCACCTGGCAAAAGGAACATACAATGACAAATTCTATTTCTTTTCAGCTGTAGAAATGGGATACATATTTTTGACAGCAACCTCTCAGAAGCCAGCAGAGCCGGTTTACGCACCACAGTGGCAGGCCACTCCTCCTCTGACAGCCTGTCTGGTTGAGAAACTGGGTGCATCAGCTGGGCAGAACACAGTGGAGATCAGCTAAATCTGGTCCCAGGGTTCTTGTGGGTGTTTCTCTCCTGTGTTCCACACCACTGCATGGGCAACAGCACTGGCACAATCAATGAATGCATGCAGGGAGCACACCTTCACCATCCTTGGGGGTACGTTTGCTCTGAAGAGCATAACTGAGTGAAAAGTGCAGTTAAGGAAAACCTACTGCAAGTAACACAAACCCCAAATCATGCTACATTCCTTGAACAGGGAATAAAGGTAAAACATGATGCTGGTATTATACAATCAAGCTGAACAGTACAAATCACATACTGCTCAATCTCTAAGGAATCTCTCCTCCTAGAACCAAACATTACTTTGTGAACCTGGTGTTATTTATTCAGGTGTCTATGCAGTCATACTGTTTTTAAAAAAGCACACATAACTCTGAAAAAAAGAAATCTGCAGAGGGCTTATTTCTGCCCTAAAAAGGTAGAACAATAGATAGGCTCCTGCTACAACATAATCAGTATTAATACTGTTCTCAAAGGGAACAGTTTCAGAGACATTGATGTATCACATTTAATTAAATGACATGAAATCATATTCCACATAATTATGAATGCAATACCTCACTGCAGCCAGCAAACCATGAAAGAAAAATGAAGAAAAAAGGAAAAAAGGAATAAAGAAAAAATACTTTCAAGAGAATTGGAGAAGTTGGCTTTGAAACCTTCCATTCCACTTCCACTGAGCCACTTAGGGGCTGTGTTCATGTGCTATAACTATTTCTAAGCAGCAATGACCTGCCCAGATCACTCCCCCAAGGAGTTAAATGCAAGAGATATTCAGACAATTTTCTAAAGTCCAGCTTTTTTTTTTCTAATGAGATATGCTGAGTAAAATTAACAAATATCTTAATCTTAAGTGACCACAGTGGTGCCAGCTCCCTGCTACAGTAAATGTCTGAGCTCTAGACATTTACTCTTTTCAGTCTTAAGTATGCTTGAAGGAGAAGAGAAATGGCAACATGGGAGAGGTCACAATCACACAGCAAAGAACATGGAAACATAAATATGTTAATGAATGTCATCTGGCAATGAAAATACAGCTTTTATTAAGAACAGGGAATTGAAACAACTTTCAAGTTACCTTGCCTCAAAACAGGGAAACATTGGAGTATATAACTAAGTATATTTTGGAAACAAAGCTGTATATCACATCTGGGTCATATGTTCCAACAAAACCATTAGCCCGCCAGTTGTTTTAGCTATGCCTGCGTTCATGATGCTGAGTATTTAGCAAGGAACCCTTAAATTACTCTCTCAGCAAGAGAGATGATTTCAGAACGCACATAGGCAAAGGCAGCCACTGCAAGGTTCTGTTTCTGTGTGCAGACCATCCTGGCACAGAACAATGGCCTGCTGTGGTAATTCTATATTTTGTTATCTTAAAGCAGCTGCTTTCCTGAATGTAATCCCATTAAAAACCCACAATATGACCCTACAGTGATAACTTCAGGGGGAAGGCCAACTAAGTGAAACTGTCCAGAGGAAAAAGCGATTTCAAAAATATCATATAGAGTACAAACAGCTTGATACAAGCAGCACAGTGTGAGAAAACAGCCTGGAAGGGAAAATACCAAAGGGTAGGCTGACCAAATGATTTATGCTGAACCAAACAGAGGAGACTTGGGTTAAGCCTCAAAGCTTGAAATCTCACCCAGGGACTGGGGTTTGTCAGGAGGATGAAGGGTCTGCTGCACCATCCTCATTTAATGATGTACATTTCACAAAAGGAGGTTTTTTAAAAAACAGAATTACACAGACACAATGCTGCTGCAGGCCAGCAAGTAAATCATAAGCTAGACAGTGGAAAGTACAGGGCTTTGGAACCATGTGGCTTCAGCATAAAGGTCATCCTCAGCAAAGCACAGTGCTTAGTGAGAGTCTGGAAAGCACCTAGAAAACATGTCAAAGCAAGTTACAAACTCCTGGCTGAATCTGCTAAGACCCAGTCACGTAAGTCCCTAATCAGATAAGCAGGCTCAACAATTTCAGTGAATAACTGGAATGGATTTAATCTTGTATCTTCAGATCCAAATATTCAATAAATTTAAAAAAATTATTAAGAGTCAACAAACAAGAAAGTATAGCTAAAGCCCAAATAACATATTCAAAACCCATCTGAAGAGCTGAAGAAAGCATATCAAGTACTGATATCCACACCAGGAGAAGGGAGTGCAATTAGGCATGGCTGAAGTAAACACTGCTTCAGCAACCCTGTCAAACCAGCTCTTCATGGCAGAGGCTTGCTCAGTGCAGCAGATCTCATGCAATGGCACTCTATGGTTGTGAAAAGAAACCACACAGCAGAGTCAGGCAGCTTCCTACAGACTTTCCCAAACCTCACTAGCTCCTGTCCTCTGCTCCTGTCCTATTTAGCTGATTGCTCCTGTCCAGCGTCCCACAGAAAAGACAGGATCTCTGGGCCACTGCATGGATTGCTTTGCCTACTCCCACACCCTGATGGGAAGCTCTTATGGCCAGGACTGACTCACATCATGTCCCCTCAACACTCCTCTGGTTCTGGGCTGACTTAAGACATCCTTGTGACAAACAATACCTACTTTAGTCCTCCCCACACTTCTGCCTCTGGCACAACTGATATGAAGAAATTTGGTTTCTCAATGCAGAACTGGAGTAGCAGGCTCAAGTTTGAATGAACTATTCAGAAACATGGCAGCTTCAGTTCCCACACAAAAGCCAGAAATATGCTCTGAAAAACAGCCGTGCTCCCAAGCCCTCACAACAAAGACATAATGTGCTCTTTTCAACCAGGAAAAGAGGAAAAGAGCTTCACCTGACAGAAAAACAGAAATGACCAATCAGTTGAAGGTGGAGACAGATTTGTAGGTATGTATACTGGCAAATTGTGCTCTTGCCAGGAAAATACTTTTCCACAAAGCTGGTGAACGTTTCTTCACTGTGTTCATAAATACTGCACAGCTGTGCTACAACAGGAGAGCAAGCCCAACACTTCCATAATTGATAAGGGGTTTTTCTAGTGATTCACCAAAAGGAATTAAACAAAGTAAAAACATGGCCAAAATTAGCACTGCTGTCGTGACAAGAACTAATGCAAATCCTGACTAAATGAAATATAAATCACAGTATAACAATGTCCCACACAAGAATTCTGTAGATTATTCGACCTTGCATTCTGAGGGATTCTGTCAAAAGCAATCTTTCTCTACCATAACCATCATTGAAAATAACTTTTCATTAGAGCATATATGATACAAGTCCATGATGATCAGAAAGAAAAATCTCTGCAGATGGGATGTTTCTGGTTCTTGCAGTGACATTGATGTTTTTCAACCATTATTTCCTCAACCCACAGGTGTTTCTCTGTCTTGTCTGACATCAGCCAAAACACACAAAACAAGCCAGTGACCTTTTTATGTACATCCACCAAAAGCCGCTTATTGCCAACTAGCAAGATCATTTCTGCAAAATGCAGAGCAGCCTTTCTATCCATTCTTAGCACCAAGCACTGCAGTGGACACTCTCTGATGATACCAAGACCCACTTTATATGGAGAAAAGGAGCTAAAATTACTCTAAAAGCCTCTCAGTGAAATCTTAGGAATTTGGAAAGAGACAAAAAAATATTTCAGACAATGAAAGAGACAACAGTCAATGAGAGACAACAGTCTCTTCATTGACTTCTGTGTGTCCAAGATTCTATTCTCCATTTATTTTGTATTATCTCAGCTAAAACAACGAACATGGCAGGTTCACTTTCAAGAATATCTTGCCTTCTACATCCTAGAAGCTTAGGCAGATTTACAAGAAGGAAAAGGTTTGCATCTGAAACCTCCCATGGTCTACAAAAGTGGATTACTGAGCTTTGGTGAACAGGGAGAGAGCTGCCATTTCTATCTTACTGCCAAATCCAGTTACTTGCTCAGGGATTATGTTGTCCAGCCGAAAGTTTCTGGACATCTCACTTGCTTCCTCAGCAGAAATGGAGAATTTTGAGACAATCTCCTTTCCTCTTAGATAAAATCCTTAGGAGGGAAATACCTCACAGGAATAAATGTCATAACCTTCCACATCTGTAAATTCACGTCGGAATTGATTTAACAAGTTCATGGCTGAAGTTTATGCCTGTTCTTTATTCATACAATTCATGCTATTCCAACTACAATTATATATTGAATAGCAACAACAAAATTGGAATCTTTGGTTATTTAAGAGGAAGGGGACGAGTTACAGCAAATTATTCAAAATATTTTTTTCTAGGCTGTTCATGCATCAGTGACATCTGAGACTGTGCAAACCAAAATGTCTTCAGAAAGAGATTAAGGAGCTGTAGTAACCACTGCACAAACAGTAGTTACTGGGGTGGCTCCAGTGCAAAATATCCTCACAGCTCTGTCCTAACATAACATGAGTGCACAGGCCAAGGTTTCTTCATCAGTTCAAAAGACAAAAGTGGGAAGGAAAAATCCACTTCTGTAAAACATGCATTTGCAACTAAAATTCAAGTTACAAGAGGTCATTGTCACATGGGAAGCTGTAAAAATGCTTAATTTATCAACAAGCCTTTTCAAAGATTGATTATCTATTCTCTTCTCTGCAAAACACAAGGATTTCATTTGCTATTGGAGAAATGAGCAAATAGAATTTCTTTTTCTTTAAAGATCTGAGAGCAAGCTGTTTTTATTATAATACTAAGATGACATCTATGTGACTACCACCCCAAAAGTCCAATTTTTTTTAAATTTAAAAAAGAAAATCTCCTCTATAAATTAGATATCAGATTTTTTTTTTTCAATATACAAAACCAAAGGTACTTCACTTAAGCTTGGATCCAAAATTTACACGTTTTGCTATCAATTTTTCTTACTTGTGTTGGGCTCTATTTTTGTAGACTCCTATTTAGTTATCTGCTAAATGGAACATAAAATTATTTTTAAAATTTCAGCAGTAGCATTAAATTCAAATCTTAATCATTCTTCATCCAGAATAGATAGATTTGGATGTTTTCCTACATGTAGTATTAAAAATTTAGCTGAGTACTTTTGATTTCAAAATAATCCAGACAGTGCACTATGAATTTCAGAAGTACTAAGACATTTTAAAAATCCAGTAAAACATTTAAGGCAGGTGATTTTAAACAGTGTATAAACAACTCAACTGCACAGTCTTTTGACACATAACACACATTTGAAAGTAATAGGCACATGCTGCTGTAAAAATTCAAAACCAGAACAAATAACTCTCTTAGGCAAAAAAAAAATCGTAGGTTAACAACACTGCCTAAAAGCCTTCTGCTAAACCAAGTCTACCCAGAACTTCAGCCACTAGACAGGATTCTTACATGGACCAGCTATTTCTAATCTTAAAAATAACTGTGCAGCAAAGTACAGCCATAAATTAGTCTGAAACTAGGATAAGCCTTCAAATGCACATGGTAGTTTACAGTGATTCAGAACAATTACTCCAGTTTGTATCAACAGATTGTCTTAGCAGTGAACAGAGACCCTCTATGCAGGTTCTCAACAGCAAGTTTCACATTTAGGTATTAATTTTATCTGTGATTTCAACAGCACAATGGGTAATCACAGCTTTTACGAAAGCAGTGGGTTGCTTCAGTTCACCACTGTATTCTCACTTTCTTTGCTTCTCCAAAGCATCAAACAATCTTTTCTTTCTGATTGCCAACAAAGTTGAAACCTGCCACCATATCGCAGCATGAAGCTGTTTGTTTATGTATCTGATTTTCTTCCCTAATAATCCAAACACTCATCTTGGGTACCTACTGCAAACTTTTAAGGTACGACATTATAATTTACATTTAAACGTAGTACTTACGGTTGGCATAGTTTTACCAGGTCCTGATCAGTGGTGTTTGGAGGCAGTGCTCTGATGTAAAGGTTAGTTTTACTTAATTGATCCCATCCTGAGTTGCTGCTGCTACTACTGTTGTTATTACTGCTGGTGGTGCTGGGACTAGGAGGAGCCATTGGGTGGGCTGGTACAATGGACTGCTGCAAAGGAAAAAGCAGGTTAAAGTACAGGTAGCAATCACAGCATGCACATCAGCTCAGACTACAGCAGCCTGCTCACCATGTGGAGAAATGTGTTCAGCCTGTTCCTAATTACCCACAGATTTTAAATACAACTGTTTTCACACCACACTTGGGACAGCATTCACAGGCACATCCTAATGTCTCCAACCACCACTTGATGCATGACACAGGGTCAAATTATATAAAACCTCCACCGAATATTACTCAAAGGATTTTATCTCTCTTCATTGTGTCATCTCATGTGAAAATGAAATAGGAACTATTGTTCCTCTAGGTTCCAGCAGGTACAAAGTTTATATCACTATGACTGTTTCACATGCCAAACTGTGGCAGACACAAAGACCATGCTCTTTCCTTAATCTATCAAAAAAATATAAAAATAATTAGGAGCCTCTTTTCTATCTCTTCTGGCTTTTAGTACATCGCACAATATTGCTATTATTTTTTTACAGACAGAGAAGGAGCACAGATAGCTTAAGGAAAATACTTTGAATGAATGATGTGCCTTGGGAGAACTTTCATACTGCTGTCTGTGTCTGTATTTGTGGATTACTACACAATTATCAAGAAAAAGGCTCTACATAATGGGAAAAAAATCCAAGTTTCAAAATAAGAAAAGCACAGAAGCACTTCTACCTATTTCTCACGGTATCTGACACTATTGCTCTTAAAATCAGACCCCAATGGAACATAAAAATATCCTAGAGGAAATCTACGGTAGAGAAATAATTTGCATTAAGAGAAGTATAGCAGGGCACTGTACAAAAAGTACTATGAATGTGTCTGTGGTGTTGTAAGAGAGGAATACTTTAAAAAATATACTAGAGAACTGAAGCTGCCTGTAAACACCTTGTGACTCCATGGTTTTCACTGACAAAGTGGCTGCATGTGGCCCCTTTCCTGCAAAAGCCTGAGCTTCCACCACAAACTCATGGCAAAGAACTGCCCCTTGAATACAGAGGAAAGGCACAGGAGGGGGAAAAATAAAATGGAATATAAAGTAAGATGTCAATGTAGACTCACTTGTTCCCACCCTAGTGCCACCCTCTTCTTTGAATTAGTACAAACAGTCGTATGGCCACAAACTAAACCAAAAATGATCTTCCCTGATCTGGTACACCACACGTGGGCTTTGCACTATGCAAAAGCTTTGGCTGTCACAAGGCAGGGAGCAGGAATGAGAAGGCAGAGAGGAAAGGATTAGAGTTTACCTCTGTTTAAAGCACCCATGAAACTACACACAAGAAAAGAGAAACTATTTTGGAGATAACCTCAAGAAATTGGAATGGAAGTGTGAGTGGGAGAAAAGTACAAAGGAATGCCTTATATCAGATACTTTATGGTAATTATGTGTTTCTTTTTTGTGTTTCCCTAGGAAGGTTTTGAAATCTTCCAATTTGGCATGTTGCAAAGTTTATTATGCAGCTATAATGGCCTGGAACAGCCAACTGCAAGACTTGCTACAAAATCAACATTGATAAGCAGTAACATTGTTGCTGCCCAATTTAATTGAACTGAAGACTACAAAAAAGAATGAAATACATTCCTGATCATTTAGCATTTCAAAACTAAGTATCAATATTTCATTGCCAAAGGGCGAGACATTTTTGTTGTTTTTAATAAAGATTTTTAGAAACATCAAATCTCTTCCAAAATATTTATATTTGGAATTGAAGCACTGATCTAGAATTTCTTCCAGGGAAAAAGATTAAATGCTCCCTTCCAAGTTTGCAATGGAAACACTGACGGATTTTAACAATAGAAGCACAAGTCAGTCTGTCAGACCACTCTTCTTCCAGTAATGCCAGGCAATTATTTTTAGGGTTACAAGCAATGCAGAATGACAGAGCAACTAGTTTCAAAACATTTTCACAACAGAACAAACTTAGTCTGGCACAGTGAAATTTTCTTCAAAAAGCCTTCAGTGAAGTTCTCAAAATGCAAACAGTGATCAAATGCAAAACTGCTCTGTTTAAGGTTTCAAAATGTGCACGTACAGCTGCCAGAAAACTCAACACACCTGTCTTCATCTAAACTGGTTTATTTCTAAATTACAACGGAAGGCTAAGAGCCTCTATTAAATTTTTCAGTATCTTTGGTTTGGTTTTGCTTTTATTTCTAACAGTGTTTTTCCTTTAAATCTTTGTTTTTCTGTGTTATGAAGAACTGAAGTTTTGTAAAATCTTGTCACCAGCTGGACAAAGGCAGGAGGGGAAAATGTGTGCCTGTGTGTAGAGAGAGCAGGAATCCTAATTCTGTCTGTCTGTAAAACATAAACACTCCGTTCTGAGAAATTTAAACTTCTATTTAAACAAGAAGATGTTCTAGTGCCAGTGGTCACATTCAAACATGATGGGAATGTAAATGGGACTATAGTTGTCTTCCGAAGTTTACAGACAGAAGGTTTTTCAGTGCTTCCAAAGAGACTCATACCTACACAAGCCTTAAAGGCTTTACAAAACCCACGTGCTGCGTGTCCTGCAGCTCTCAAAGCCTGCAACCCAATGACAGCCAGCCATTAAAGGGACGGTGACATCTTAAACCCATACAACTAAAACACGTTTTTTACATTAAAACTTTAATTCTAAAATCTGAATCACTTTTTCCACTCTGTTCTTCATCGACGACTAGTTATAAAAACTAAATTATAGAGGTCCCTCTGTTGCTCAAAGGGGCCTTTTTTCCAGTTCTCTTGCTGCAAAGGGTTGGCTGGCAGAGCAGCCGCGACGCCGTGACCACGCTGGCGGAGCCTCCTACGCTGACAGCGTGGGCCAGGAGAAGAGTTTGTCTGCTGGCAGAGTTGCATCACCTCCCCAAACAACATCAGCCAAGCCGACCGATAAAAGCTCTCTTCTGCCTGCACAGCTGCATCCACACCTGGGCTTTCGCCAACATATTGATGTCAGCGGGGATGTATGACTTTTTTCCACACCCCTGGCCGATACACAGTGCTTTGCTGGCAAGACATTCTGCAGTGGAGACCTGGCCAAAGTTTGGGGTTGTTTGTTTAGAAACAGCTTTCACAAACCTTAACTGAGTGCTCTGTCTAAAACCTGAAATAAAATTTGAAAAGTTTTGGTTTACAAACTGTAGTTTCTGCTAAAAATTCATATCAAAAGCTGTTTTTAAGTTTTTACTATATGGATCTCGGAATAGTTTGCAATATTGCAACACACAAAAAATACTTTTATTAATTTTTCTTCATAATAATTGCATCTTAAATTAAAACATAGAACTCAAGGATAGGAGGAATAAATGTAATCAACAGAGCATTATTTCTTGTGGCAATATTCCTGTTCAAAAGAAATACCATTGTCACACTGGTTTGCCATTTCCTCCTCAGTTTTCACTCCAAGAGGTAATTAGCGATCGTTCTTTTTACTCAGCAGTTTCCTTCCTGTCATCTTCAACAAACATCTAAGCAAAAAAGGCCAGTGACAGAATAATCAGCCCATCTGCTCTATGATCTCCCCAGCCCATTCTGGAGCCAGCTGTGAGGAGCCTGCTCTCTGAGAGACCTTCCCTCCAGCCCTCCAAAGCCCCACCACAGCAATGGGAAAACCACAGGTACTTATTAGGAAAATGAAAAGCTCAGTGACTGAACAGTCCCCATGAAGTGCCTTAAAACAAGGAGAATTGTCTGCCTGTGTTTCATTCTCAATAGAAAACCCAAATGGGAATAAATGCAAGTACTGAAAACCAGCTGGAGAATATACTCATCTTATATGAGCCATTCCTGTCTTTCTTATAAACCATTCTATGCTTAAGGATTGCAAATAAGTCAGAGCGGGATTTTGTCTACCTAGGAACAGAAGAATCTCTTTGCTGTCAAGAGATTAAAAAAAAAAGGACACCAAACCAAAATGGAATAACCCCAAGAAACTCCTTTGACCTGGGGGTTGGGAGATACTGATCCCTTCTGCCTTCAGACTACAGAATGACAAGCGAACTACAATGACCAGAAGATAACCTGGACAATGACTGTCCCAAAACAGAGTATGATCACTACAGTAGTACTCCATTTATGTCTCTAACTTTGTGCAATAAAATATGCATATAAAGTTATATAACATCCTAGCATTTAATTATGAGTTTAATTACTCAGCCAAAATTCCTAATGGGAAAAGTACCATGACTTTTAACAGCAAAGTTCTCACTCATATACTCTAAATTCAAACCATAAATTGCAGCTTACATTAACTATCAGATTTAGCCAGAACTGCTACTTGGATCATAGCATCAAAATCTCATCAGCAGTGTTTCCCTAGCCATGCTCAGGTGACCAAGCTACAAGCACTTGCTTACCCAGCCTGACTTTGCCTAACGTCCCTGATTTTGAAAGCAGCACCTTCAGTAACTGGCACTGATATAAAAATTACCATACATTTTCTGTGCATGTGTGCAACAGTGAGAAAAAGTATTAAATCTGGACTTATTTTTTGTTAAATTGGGCCTGGATTGTTTATTTAATAATCTACCTAACACTTTAGGTAAGAGAGAGCTTTACATGTACAATGAAAGCACGGGCTCAGGAGAACAGAAGATGCCATACCCAGTGAAGCAAGACACTACAACACTTTGTGAACAGCTTAGGAAATAGGAACTCGTTTGGAATTAAATCATGTCCTTAGCAGAAAGAAGAACTCCAAGTGTTTAACAGAAATGAGTGTTCATGGATGAAGACAGTTGCTTTATTACTTACTTTAAATAAGGAAACATTAAACCTTGATCACTTATTCTAAGCCAGTAAAGTGACAGCTGCAGCAGAGATGCCATTTTGAGTGTCCTGCACTATTCTGCTTCATGTTTTCCCTCATCATGTCTGAAACATTACAGCAAGCAAAACTGAATTTCTGGAGACCTCTCCAAGTTCAATTCTCAGTGGACATGAGTCAACCAGTAGAAACTGAAAGCTTTCCTGCTGCTTTACTCACATCTCCTGTCTTAGGCTAGCTTCTCCAATTGCTCTTCTTTAGTCTGTAAGCACTTGTCACAGGAAGATACAACAACCAAATCGAAGCATTTTCAGCATGACACCAGTATAAAGAGTATCTCAGAAGCTCCAGACTTCTGTTGAAAATCTCCTCAGGCAGGAAAACCCTGATACCTGCTCCCTTTTTCTCCTTTAAACCACCGACCTTAACTTCTCCTTGCCCAGGTAAAAAACATGATCTCCTAAGAGTCAACAGGACTATTCCAGAAAGGGCTGGTGAACTGCACAAGGCAGAAACTATGGATACTGCATTTTGTGATCAGAGTTATTTGCATACCCAGGATGCAAACCTATTCCATCTTCCTTTACGTGGTGATGATGGGTGTTAGGGGTTCAGCCACATGGAGCAGAAACAACTACTGGGAAGATGCGGGACCCTGAGGGTGGAGGCTGGCATCAGGCAAAGACAGAACTTCACAGGCAGACCAGCAGCACCTGGAGATCCAGCTCTGTGTTTCTCCTAGAGAAAACACTCTAAATGTTCCATATCTTGGTGTGAAAGAACTATGCCCAGAATACTACAGCTGGGATTACAGCAATGATGGACTGCAATAAATAGGAAAATTAAGTAATCAAGGAAATAAACATATCACACTGAACAGGGAACCCCCCTTGCCTTAATAGATAAGTTTTAACAGGAGCTTTACAAGCTAAAAAATATAGGGTTACACCTTTTTTCTTACCTGTATGTTACAGCCAAGTCCTATGAAAACTGTTTTTCTAAATACAGATAAGTCTTTTTCGTACTAAAAAGAAACAAAACCGTAGGTGGATATCATCATGCATTTATGAAGATAATAATACAAAAAAAGTTATTTTCACTCTGATATTTGTTTTAATTAACAATCTCTTTCTTCTTTGTTGTACTTTAACCAATTGGAAACAATTTGCCAGTAAGAAAAATGTTTCTGGCAAAATCCAGGGAAGCAGTTAATACATTTTTCTGAGCCATTTGAAGAAGCCCTCCCTTGAAATACAGAAATGCATGAATGAGTGAGTAGGTACTTCTCACAGCTTCCTTTTTAAAATACCTTACTGAAAAGTGGCTCTACCAGCAATGAAACAAGACAAAGTCTAGCACAAATCCCCAGTCATGACTCGGATGCTCCTAACAATTTCACTTCCAGACTCACCTGATTATAACCCAAGCTCATTCCCCACTGAGCTGTTTTGCTTCCTTTCCTCAGATCTTATGGCAACATAGCAG
Source organism: Haemorhous mexicanus (assembly GCF_027477595.1). NCBI lineage: Eukaryota > Metazoa > Chordata > Aves > Passeriformes > Fringillidae > Haemorhous > Haemorhous mexicanus. The sequence continues at coordinate 16,407,615 of NC_082348.1, forward strand.
GACTGAACCTGTTCTCACCAGAAAGCAACAACTACTAAAACCAGAAAGTATTGAAGTAAATCATTCCAGCTTCTTATAAAATGTCACATTTTCATATTTTGACAGGAAATGGAACCAGTATTATTTAAATTATACGTTTAAAGCTTAATGCAACAGCAATCTTCTGTTAGCAATGAAAGCAAGCTCAAAAATCTATCTTTATTTTTATGAAGACACTTGAAGAAGTATGAGCATAATCCTGGCCACATTGAGGTATATGACAAAACCCACACTGATGCTTTGAATAGGTTATTTTCTCCAAGAATAGGGTGTGGAGAATTTTTTTATTGTTATTACTCAAGAAAAAAACTTTCTTACTTGGAGTTGGCAGGCAAGATGGTAACAATAAAGCAAGCAATGAGCACTAGAAACTCCTTCTGGTTCAGGGAGCTCTTCTAGAGTCCCAAAGATAAATGAAAAAGCTTCAAAGTTCCCAGGAATTCACTCAGTCCATTGACTCTATCCCTTGTCAGGGATTTTTTGGTGCTCCACTAACTGATTCCCCTAGTTTAGAGACAAATAAAAAGTGCAGAATACACAAACCTAGCCACATTGCAGCACAAAAGCTATCCCAAAGGAGAACAAGGGGAATGCTGAACTGGGCTACATCCTGTTCCTTTCCAGATGTCATGAACCCTCCCTTTCCCCTTCCACCTGCTCATCATGAATCACAGCATCTGTCTTCCCTCTCAGTTTTATACCTGGATTTCCTGGACAATCCCCTGAAACAATACCTTGGTACCATGCCCTAGCCATGACAGAATTATAGAAACATATAAAGCAAAAGACTTAAGTTTCTGAAGTATGAACAAGCAGCAATCCAACAGCTAGGCCACATTTAAAGAATCTGAAAAGAAAGTCAAGATGCTGAAGTACCCGAAGAAAGAGAGCATGGTACTAAGATTACCAGACAGACAAAAAAGCCTGTATATGTTTTTGTGGTTAGCCCTTCACTGAGAAGTAGACACAGAAGAATTCACTGCAAACTGCCTTCTTGATTCTAATACATACACAGGCCTATTTTCTTCAGTGAAACTGGCCAAGGCTTTTGCTCAGGATCCAGAAAGCACCCAGTACTGAATATCTAGACTATATTGAAGTTTTTGTTTCAGCCTGAGGATTCCAATTACAATTAAAAGAAAACACATCCATTTTCAGAGAGGTGTAACTTGCATACTGATAGCTTATGTAAGCACCCGAAAGGTAACGAGTCCAAAACGTGACACTCAACCCAAATAATACAAAATTCCGCCCTTGCATTACACATCTCTTGGTACATGTTAATAGCAGGGTATAAAATCTTACAATGTTCTCCACAACAGGAAACATTCAAGATACCCTTTGTAGGAGAAATGCTTCACCTGAAACAGCAATTAACTTCAAAACTCCTGGGTCATGCAGTAGTTTAGAATAGATCACAGATGGTCACATCATAGCCTGCAAATCACACACAGCTCACAAGCACTTCAATGGCAGCTCAGAGGACAGTACTCACGGAATTAAAGTAAAAAATTATTCAATAAGCTCTTCCTAAGCATTAAGAAGTTCACAGTGGACCCTTCACATTGTAAATAGGACTCTGTTTTAGCATTTATTAAACAGGAAACTCCTACTCACTACCTCCATTTAAAAAATCTCTTCAGATGTCAGCACACAAAGATCTGAAAATAAAAAATATTATTCTCTGACTGCACTTACAGTGTAATGGAAGAAGTGGGACTTAAACGTATGGAAAACGAGAGACATGGCTTTATCCTGGACATTTTTTGGCTCCCTTGTAGGAAAATACAAGAGAGCAGGTAACCATTTCTTTAAGTAAATCCCACAAAACTAGGCTCTGGCAGTGAGACTCCTGCACCACTTAAGGCAGTTACTTCTGTTCAGAGGACAGACTCTCATTAGAAGATGCTAATCTCCAGCTCAACTGCTGTTCAATTTCTTTGTCATTATCTGTTGTGAACTTTTACTTCCAGTGCCAACAAATAGGGCCATGGACAATTTTCAATGTGATCAAAAACATGCTCCTTTCAAGAGCTTCTGTTTGTGATGTTTAAAATGGATCCTTTTTATGGTTGTAGGTAGCTATATTTTTAATTTCATAAAGCAGTAAATATGCCATCTCTTAACAATTATTAGGGATGCCATCCATCACTGTATTTTGGAGGTTAATCCTACTAAGTCTGTACATGTCATAAAACTGGTTAAAAATTAGCAGAGTATATATACAGACACTTTGACTTATTCAAGAACTGCCTGGATATCTGTATTACAGAAAAAAAACCCAAAAAAGTATGTTAAAAATGTTTGGCCATTCTTTAGTTCTTTAAAATAATAGAGAAAGAAAAGCTTTTTTAAAAAAAGAAAGTTTAAAACTCCACACAGAAGTTTCTGAAGTATTACTTATTCTTCTTCCATATTGTATTAGACTTCAGATTTCTGATAAACCCATGCAAGTATTGTCTCTTACTTTAAAAGTGTCACAGACTTCATGAAGCACACAGGAGAATTTTGCAGCTTTTTAAAAGTGATTTTTATATGTCTTTGTCCTTTTTTATTATTTTTCAAACTGTTGGCTTTTCCCCCAAAAACTACAATGTCACCATTCTGCTCATCTGGCTATCCTATCCACCCTCCCTCCATAGACAGCAATTATAGGATAGGAATGGCACTGTATTGAAGATGCATGTCAAAAGAAGCATCTGCTTTTCTGGCAAACTCCACATTGTTGGTGGCATTGGAATTATTGCTATACTGTTTGTCACAGGGTTAGACCACAGATGGCTCTTTTGGCTCACATGGGATCCGCTATGTCATTTTCTGTTTATTCAAGTTAAATAAATTAAAGAACTTGTGCCCGACCGTGCATGAGGGAGTCAATTCCTATCAAAATCCCTTTGTCTATGGATTGCTGATTCCTTATGGACAGCATACTGCACCCAGCCTAGCAGCAGCACTGTTACTGTGAATCCCTCTGTTATTTTCCAAAGAAGAGAATGTATGTTCTTCCTGGTAAGGCCACTACACAAGTATTTAATAGGCAGCCCAGTCTATTCCTGCTGCTTCTTTCAACAACATCGATGGAACAGATGAGGCAGCTGGCTCTGGCCCTTTCTCCTGCATTCCTAAATCTTCATCTCCCTGAGAGACCACACCTTCTTCACCACAGCCAGCATCTCCAGCTGTTGGAAAGGTGGCACATCAGACAAAAAAAAGGTAGAAAAAACCACTTTTATATGTCTTCATCATCAAGACTGACTCTCGATGCCCCCATGAAAAGGCTCTTCGAGCTGCACAATTCATACTTCAAAGTACAGATCACTATAGATATTTTATCCTTCCTACTCACTTTGCAAATGTTTTTTTCCTTTTCTGTCTCCAGGCCTAACTAATGTAATCAGGAAAGAACAAGCTGGTATAGCTACACTGCATGAGTGCAACACAAAGGTTACTGTAATTTTGATACCAAGAAGGACAGATTCTGCTGCTCAGCAGCTTGTTATGTGCCTATGTCAAGCAACATTTGAACCAATATCAGTGAGAACAGCCTCTTGCACCATTTTCCATGGGAATAAATGACTCCTCCACGAGCTGAAGAAAAGGAAAGCAGACTCAGAGCATCACTGTCCTTCCTAGTTACTCCACTGCAATTATTTCCATAGTCTTTTACAGTATTTGCCATAGAATTGAGGTCAGCATGACCTGTGCTGGATTGAAAGTTCCATTCATCTGTGTTCCTCAATTCTGAAATTTCAAGAAGTGTCCTTATGGTTTTTTATATTCTGCAACATGATAAAATGCAGCAGATACAAGTCATTATAATCAACACACTGAAACAAGACATGCACAACATTGCTGGTAAAGGATTAAAGCAAGTCTCAGGTATAAGTAGGAAAGTACATACCAAATTCAAGAAATACTAACAGTGTTAAATTCATCAGGCTTCATACCCCACTCTTTTTTACAACCAAGAAAAAGGGAAGCATAAGATACTTTTACAATTATTTCAGCAAAGGATGAACTATCAACTAAACTTCAGCTAGGAGTTTGTGCTAATTTGTCATGATATTTTGACAGTCATGGAATCCATGTATGAGACTGTGTTGCTGCAAGTGGTGGATGCATACACACACATATATATTTTACATTTGTTATTTATATATTTATTATTATTTTTATATATATAGTCTAACACTGAACTTGTAATTTGCTATGGGAGAGTGACCACATCCCCATAAATGTGGTTTTCCTCCATGACAAAGCCACCAAACTGAACAGAAGCAGGCAAAACCACCAAATTGTACAGAAGCAGCCAGGTATTATTAAAATAGCAATATAGTTTTAAAGCATGAGCAAGATCAGTAGAAACTTTTTAAACCATCAGACTCATTATGTAAGGAGTTGTCACTTTTCAGCACTTGCACATTTTGGCCTGGTTTTACTCTCATCCAGTGGTTCTGCATTCATTTGCACAAGCTGAAAATCTGTCCAGAAGTTTTGTAAATTTCAACATTGCATAGAACTGACAGACCAGAAGACAGCAGTGTATAATGTTGGCAAAACTTTCTACATAGGGCTTTTCTACAGAGCACCAGGGAGCAAACTCTGCCTGGTCTGCATGCTACAACATGCAAACCAATTTTCTTTGGATTGTAATGAGACTGCGCGTAGCATGTATGAGACTGCAAATGACATTCTTAAAGTCTTCTAAAGGACTCCCAACACTCTACATGGTTTCCTAGAATGAAGCAAAGAAGCTCAAATCTCATTAGAAAAGAACTGGAGTTTAACTTCATTACTTCTAAAACGTCTGCCTCCTGCACCATTTCTCATTTGGGAGGGGAGCGTGGCCTGGCTGCAGCGCCTGCAGCGAGGGTGTGACACAGCAGCAGATTTACCAAAGATTTTCACTAGTTCAACTGTATCAGTGCAGTAACATGCACAATGACACCTCCAGGACACACAAGGTCTAATTTGTGCTCTCATGGAAGGCAATGAACACTGCAGTGCTGCTAAGTTTGCCTTATACCCGCAAAAGTGATTTAAAGTAAGAGCTGAGATAAATGTGTGCGCAGGCAGCACCGAGGACAACATGCTACTTTTCACATTTCTCAGAGATGATCCTGCACCATTAGAGAGCCATACCAGAGTCCACCACACCCAACCTTTTTAGCCAAATGTTCACTACAGCATATCCAGCATAGCTGACATTGAAAGTCCATTTTCCCCAAGTTTATGATGTAGTACGATCACACACAGGATACCCTTGCTCTTCAGGAAAAAAGGAGTGGTCTGTCATGCTTAGAACAATTTGTACAACTTTATCCTATGTAGCACATAGAAGTTTACACCCATGAACAGGCACCACAGGACAAATTACAATCAGTTTAGCATGACAAAAGCAGCTACGTTTAACTCTTGGGAAAGATGGAAACAAGAACAGCTCACTGGCCAGTGAATGGTTCAGATACCTAACACCACCTTTCCTGCAGCTGCTATTACTACAGAAAATGCTGCTAAGATGGTACAGACAACCCAAGACATTCCCAGTTGATCAGGAAACACTAGCAGCAGAAAACACAGTTTGACAAACAGCAAGAAATACACACAGTTTCTCTCATTTGTTACCCCTTTGCCCCTGAAAATGTGTGTGTCCAAGTATACACACATAAAGCAGTTCTACATACGTTATTTTAGATCTGTGTATCCCATATATTCTAATCTTGAATTAAATTACAGGCTGTTTGAACACTACTACATTACCACCTAATTTTTCTTTCTTCCACAAGCCTTTATGAGCTTCTATCTTGAAACCATCTGCTACAAAGAATACTAGGAAAATGTTGACATTTGGACAATTTTATCCTGGAAAAGGCAAGAAAGTAATAATTTTTGTCTTTAGATAACTCCAAAATCATAACCTACTTAGTTAGGATTGGTTTAGCTTGGTTTAGCTTCCTAGAAGTTAGAGGGAAGCATCTTCTGCTCACATTTCCCATCAGTACATCCTTTTTGTTTCCCAATACTCAGTAGCTGTGCCCTCTTGACACATTTTTCTCCCTCTCAGTAGAAAATTTTATGCACAAGAGTGAAAAAGGAGCATTGCTTCATTTTTTAAAGGAGAATTTTAGATTTTACAGTAATACAAAAATCACTTGCTTCATTACCAGAATGCTTAATGAAGCGATCACTTTCCCAGCATCATTTCAGGGAACTGAGACTAGGATACTCCAGAGCACAATGCTTAGTATGGTACAAATACTATTTAATCCCATTCAACTCGGATCAAGCAGGGTTTGTTAGCATTTGCTCAGCATCAGTCTCAACAGATCCAGGTTATTTCTAGCAAAACCAATCTGTTGTTTAATGAAAGCCAGTTTGGGCATCCATGGCCTAGAGAAGCTGATTTTAGCCCTGTTTAAAGCCCAAAGTTGCTGAACATTCAAGACAATCTATGGGTGAACTCTTTTGAATTTTAAGTCCTAGAAAACAGGAGTATGACATACTTAAATTAGAAGCAGCAGCATTAGTAAGAGAATCTAACTAATTAGTAAATGTAATGCTCTTTATGCAAAGTTATGAAAAATGTAAATATTTTCCTAAATGCAAGTGATCAAGGGTGCACAGATGAGGAGGAGCTCTTTCATACGTTAAGGCAATTCCCTACAATACTGTGAACACAACAAATCTGGGGACTTGATGAAACGTAGCAAGGAGTTTGCTAAAATCAGCATAGGAAAATCCAGCACATGAGCCTACTTTGATAGATCACAGTCTGCTTCTCCTTATGAATAAGGAAAATGGTATTCCTTCAGTAGGATGAAATTCTCAAAGTTGTAAAGGTAGGCCTTTAATTAAAACTGAAGATTCATCCACAAAAATAAGAGCAAGAATTTCAAAGGAAGGTAATTTCTGGTGGAGCTTCCCAGCAGATGTCTAGCTGCACATTAGGAATTATTTGCCTGCACTGACCTTTAATGGCCTGAATATAGCACCAGGTCAACAAAGAACAGCATGGAAAGCTGAAATCTTTCAAACATTACTGATTGGGCATGTTAACACGGAAATTCAACTCCTGATAAAGTTATCAAGTAGAAACAGCACTTTCTGAGATATCTAGGATGTGCAGATAGTGAAAAGAACAGTACAGGGATGTCAAAAAGGGTGGTTAGAGCTGCTGGTCTGATAAAATGGCTTTGGTGCAGTACCAAATAAAGAACAAAGATGGCTTTGCTGGTCTTGCTAGTAGCTCAGCTTTCAAGTCAACCTTTCCCTCAGTTTGTCTGAAAAGATCCAAGTGCAACGGAGGCAATTGTGGAGCCACAGACCAAGATGGCAGTTCAAGGAATAGCTTAGGCTGGCATTACTCCAAAGAGCAGCATCCTTGCCCCTATGGCTGCTTACTCTTCCTCCTGGTGTCTCCCCCTTGCTCATCAAAAGAACAAGGAGAATTTAAAAAAAAAAAGAAAAAGGAAGTTCAGACTGCTTAATTTACCAATGGTGCTGACTCATGAAAGTGGTAACAAAACAGCATTAGGCTGTCAAACAATTCAGAACTAAACCAACGTTGGTTTTTCATACACAAAGTAAGAGAACTGCAGCAAACACAAGTGGTACCTCTGGCTGAGTCTTACAAGAAAGGCAACAAGCAGCATGCACAAACTGGTCTGCTAAAAGTAAGTGAAATCCTCTGTACACACCACAGGCAGAAATGCTGCTCTGGCCTAAGGGTCAGATTTTCCTTACAGCCTTATCTGAAACCAACCCAAGTCGGTCTTTTCTCATTCTTCAAAGGATGATGTTCTGGTAGGTGCTTATCACTTAGATCCAATACTTTTTGACTGCTGACTTTTTACAAATGACAATCTTGTCCAAAATCCTTGTGCATGCAATTCAAAAAAATCCCATGCTGCATTACTTTATCATTTCCTGTTCTTCTTAATAGCTGTAATTTATATTGAATCATACAAACAGAAGAGTTGTTTTAAGTCACTTCCACAGCCCTCATGAATTTTTCTCACATATTGTCTTCTAATTTAAAATTTCACTCTTGATTTGAACCAAGAGACAAAACTTTTTTTCTTTTGCAAACTACTGTTCTAACACATGCAGCTTTTTAACTCAGATTTTGAATTCTGAGAGAAAAGTGACTTTAAATGGTTAAGAGTATCATTCAGATGTCAGAAAATCAAGTCACACAATATGATGTATTCTAAAATTAAAATGTTTGTGACTTCACAGTGTATGATAATGAACAATCCCTTTTACACCCAGAAACTTAGTTCTGAAGATCAGTTAAAGATTTAGCAGCTGTATGCTAAGCAAGTGCGGGATGCCATGCCTTGGTGCATCCAAATAGCTGCTGGGGAAATGTCTGACTGCACAATGAATCATTGTCAATCCTGAAATGAAAAACACAAGAATTAGATAACACCTAGGAAAGCTTCCAGACGTACTACTAATACAACATTAATAATATATGAGAAATTCAACTGCCAGGCAGAACTGGTTGTGGCAGTGCAGGTAACAGTCTGACTCAGGCATGTGAGCAGCTACAGCTACAAGCAGAGACCATCCAAGGAGTGCTCCAGCAGCCACCAAAGGGTTCAGAAGCCCCTGCAGCCAGTAGGCCATGCATCAGCACAGCTGGCACAACAGCTGCAGCACCTGTGGGAGACAGTCTCCACCTGTGAGTGGTGAAGGGACACGTGGCTTGAACCATGTCTGGTGGTAGGTATGGATAGATGACAAACACTAGTCAGGAATAAACTGGTTCATTTGGGCACTGAGCCCAACTCATCCACAATTTTAATAGTCATGTTCTTACCCTTGGTGCAAGAATTCAGCTGAGGAATAATACCTCTGAACACACCAGAAAGTTATAGATGAAGGAAAATACTTCTAATAAGTACATTTGGAATTGATAATTAACTTTAAAATGCTGTAGTGAAAGGGAATCTACCCAGCCATTGGCTAACTTTTTAAGACAAATTAATCACTTGTCTCTGCTAACTGCACAACCCCAGTGCTTAGCAACTGCTTTCAGGTTTGTCTTGCACTGTGGATAATTTCAAGGAATCACATTTTGAATAAGTACATTCAACTGCACTTTTCAAAGGTAATTCTACCTTTGCAGCTTATCTATCTCCACAACAGTTGGATATTTAACACTAATAATCTTGTACACCAGCACTGGCTCACTACAAAAGTCACCAAATATTGAATGATGGTGTACTGCATTTCCTTTAAAAAACAACAACAACAAAACCTAAAAAAAACCAAACAAACAAAAAACCCAAATATTTGAATTTTGAATTTATGCAATTTAATTTTATTTCAAAATTTAAATGGGACAACAGAATAATGAAGTAAGGACTTCTCAAAAAAAAAAAAAAAAAAAAAAAAAGGGGGGGGAAACCCCTAAACCCTAAGGAAGTTTGTTTCATAGGAAAGATAAGGATATAAAACCACTAATGATAAGTAGATTAAATTTCTGTAAAATCTTAGCCACTGAACTTCAGGGAATTATTCCTGTTCTCAGTAATATTTTCATGGTTGACTGCCTTTCTGCCCTTCAAACATCTGCTTAAATAAAATAAAAGTACCTACTGCTAACAGTAAATCAACCTTCGAAAACTATCGTTTCAACAGTCCAGTTTCTTGCCAAAATGAACTTTGCCATTGCTAATTATCTGGAAAGAGCAATAATAGCATTCAGATGAATGTTCTCATAGACCATAAAGAAACTACTTACACAGTATGTGACAGGTAGAACTTGAACACAGTTCTATCATTCCAAATAATCTGCTCTATCCTGAGCTTCAGGGAACAGACAAACATAGACTTCTACATAGGTATGTATGCATGTGTATATAAATAATTTTTTTCAAGATATTTAGTCCTAATTGCTGTAGTATTTGAACCACTGGTAGGTGTTAGTATATTTCTGTGCAAAAACTGAGATGTAGGAAACTAATATTAGCAAGAACCTTTTGAATAGTCAAACCTTAACAATTTAGTTAAGACTATCCAAAATACCAGTGAAAGAACCATTTTGAACTTCAGGTCACCATCTTAATCCTTATGAATAACCTTTATAGGTGTGGCTGACCTTGGACTTCTACTATTACCCAGGACAATGACACAACACAGCACTTATTTCAGGGAATGAAGAAGGTGGAGATGTATTCAGTCATTTTGAAAGAGGGTCAACAGAGAAGTGTCACACCAAAATAATGCCTTTGTCAGAAGGATAAGACAAGCAGATAGGCTAGATGTTTCCTTACATCATTTAATATACTGAAATCCAACCACTACATTAATAATACTAAAACAATAATAAAGCAGCAACAGAAACCGTGAACCAGAAAGCACCAAATTGTCAGGAGCCTCAGAGCAGGGAATTCCCAACAATTTACCAGAATACACAAAGAACAGTTACATGAAAATCCAGAGTGCCTTTTACAATGACTACACCAGTCTGCAGCCCTTAGTGACTGAGACCATGACACTCCACACCTGAGAGATCTAAGAACATTATGTTTGCTGGCAATCTGACAAAGTCTGCTTCCAAAGTTAACATGATTTTGTCACTACGGCAATTAAAATATTGACCTGATGATGAAACAATGACTTCCTTAACCATTTCCATCTTGCATTAGCCTCCACAACATTGTAGAATACTGTATCTGGGAATGGGAGCAGCTCTTAGAGCATTTAAAAAAGAAAACTAAAAAGCCCCTGCATTCTTCTACTGGTGCCACAGAATGTCCTACGTAACACTAGCACCTTTAACCAGCTGAAATTCTATATACTGAATTACATCTTAGTATTATTCACCATTAAAATTACTGAAGATTTCAAATGTATTCTGTAGCTTCTCAGTACTGCAGGATATAACTGGTTCTCTCATCTCAAAAACTGTCCCTAATTCTGGAATATTTACATGCATATGTATAAATTGGAGGCATTGATACCCTAAGACTATAAAGAAATCTTATAATTTATATTTTTGTTTAAGTGAAACACTATTCTTAAACCCCAGTTTTGATAAGTGTTTCTCACAAGTGGCATTCAGAGATATACCTCCTGGAATGCTAAAGAAAAGCCAAAAAAATGCCCCAGTTTCAAAGATTAGTAGATAAACAATCCTATTTAATATCTGTCTCAAACGTTTTTTTTGAAATTACACAGAAATAATTTTAAATAAGCACAAGTATTATCATAATAAGGAACGTGCAAACCAAACAGACCGGGTGAAATAATATTAAAGCAATTTAAATACCATTTGATTCTGAATGAGAGTTTAATCCCATGATATACCAACTACTCAACTCAGGTTTCTCCTAGGGGAAATTCAGAAGTATTCTGTTCTCTGTCTCAATAAGCACTTTTTGATGCCAGCAGTCTCACCCCATGCAGTGGCACCACCGGCTATGTAAATATGCACTGGCATAAGCAAGAGTCTTAAAATTCAGACTCACAATTCTAAACTCTTCTTGAACTTATCTGGAAGACAGACCACTAAACACTTCAAAGGACCTCGACTGCTGGTGGTTGCTTTCACACAGACAGAAATCCATGGAAGTGTGTGCCAGCTCTGCCAAAGCCCAGGTTTATCCAGCGTGGCTGCTGCTTTCCCGGGCTCGCAGGAGGCAAGTCCCTGGCCAGGGCATGGCACACCCACCGTGTCCCTCCTCTCCCACAGCACAGCCACAGGGGGCCGAGTTAACACAGACTTGTACTGTATGTTACTTCTACACCACATACTTCAAAGAGTTTCATGTTGTAATAGGTTATTTAAAACCTTGGCTAAGCGATTAGCTGAGCTAAGCCAGAACAGCACACATGCATGTGGCAATACAAACAGTTCCAAATGGGTCACCGTGGCCATGCTCAAAGGTGGGCACACAGGTGACACACACCTGCCAGTCACCTGCAGCAGCTGGAGTGACAGGGTCTCCCCCACTCCCATAGCAGCCCACCAAAATATCTGCTGCACAACTGTTTAAAGCATTATTAGCAAATTGTACATATAGGCAGAATAGAAAGAAAAACACCACAAGACTTGGAATTCCTTCATAATTTCATACATGGAATCTCCTTTGCAACACACCAACCATCTCTCTAGTGCTCAGCTAAAGAGCTCTCCAAATCTGAGGCAGCATTGCATCTGGGGATGCCCAAGAGACATCACTGCTTCCAAAGCAGGAAAAAACAACCTATGGTCTTGAAAGAGGCATCACCAACTCACAAAATAAAAAGCAGTATCTACTCCTTATCCCCCTCAAGTGGGTTAAGAACAAATAAAATACAGAGAAATACAGAGCCTTAGATCAGAGTCTCTTCTCTGAACACAGGAGGTGACAGGGTTGGACAATAACCAGTCTCCCTGAGAAGACTGGAGGTTGTGTGCCACATGCCTGCATATAAGGTAAAGGAAACTTCCAGCTCTTGTACTACTATATTGTTCAGGTTTTTTTTCATTTCTCCATTTTAAGAATTCTATATTTGTATTTGTGTACTTGTTAACAAGTCTCTGCATTTGATTTTACCCTTTCCTGCCTGGTGTTTGGAGTGATTTTGGACTGTTGCAGTGGCACAAGCGCAACCTGATAAAGTTTCTGTGGGTCAAGCAAAACTTAGAGCAAGATTGTCAGTCATTTCAGAATAGCCAAGAATCTATGAACACTGCTTCAGATTTTCAAAGATAACTGGATAATCCTTCACCAAGTTGCAGCAGCCTTCCTGGCAGCTGTGGTAAGACCACAAGCATGAGAAGGGCCATGCAGTGACAAACAATCCTAAGAAAAGCTCCCATGTAATGCTCATCCAAACTCCCACCTGAATCCTTAGATTTCTCAAGCACAGTAAAAATTAAAGTGCCATACACATACCTTGAATATCCTAAAGGACTGAACTTTAACACTGTTATGCTGTAGTGCCCAAGTGACAGAATATATGAGCTATAGTTAACCAAAGGACTCATGTTTCCCCTTTATTGAACAAAGCACCATATGGTGGAGGAAATTCTGATCTGAGAAAACAATAGAAGGTAAGGAAAGAAATAAATCCCCTTCTCCTCTAAGCAGAAAAAAAACCCCACACAATAAGGGGTGAAAGTGCCATTGCCAATAAGAGACACTGTAAAGAAACAGAATCAATGGTGAAATAAAGTTACACATGTTTAATTGCAGTAAAGAAGCATTTCATTTCACAAGCAGGTAAGCATCAGGCTAAACTAAGTTTGATGCTCACCCTGTCCTGGCGTTTCTGTTGTTCTTAAACAAAGGAAAATGAAGCCCAAATGAGACTCCCCAGAACAATGTGCTGCTTGTTTCCACTGCAACCTCACAAAGTTCTACAATTCTATCAAACAAGTAAATTCTAAATACCCACTTTATTTGACACATCATTTTTCTAGAGCAGAGTACTGTAAACAAATAAGACACACATGAATGATTTCCTAAACAATTCTAGTTAAGCATACAGCATGGCTTTTATGAGGACATATTAACAAAAAGGTATTATTATAAATCATATTATTATATATTTATGCATTTCTGTAGTTGTCAGCTATTATCTTGCAACAGACCCTAGAGCTGATATATCCTCATGCTAGATAATAAATTCAAAAAAAGAAATTTTTGAAATGTTGCAACTACCTTTTTGTTTTGAAGAGCTTCTAAGACTTCAAAATACTTGCTAGATATTTTGAAGCCAACACATCTTAGTGCACAGGTTAAGTCTTAAAATTGGTATAGAGTTTTACTGTTAAAAATCAATTTACATAAAGAGTAATAAGAGTTACTAAACTTAAATTCCTAGAAATAAACTAACTCAAACTGCCACAAACCTAGGTAATCTTGATTTTTTTTAAGCAATCTCTCACCAGCATTCTATTACTTCAACTGCAGTTTAAAACTACTTTGTGAGTCAATACACAGCTGCAGCTACACTGCCTTAACTGCAGTCTCTGGAGGGAAACAGCTAAAGCTGTGCTAATCACAGTAACCAGCCCTCATAGCACATGATTTTTTTGTTGTGTGTATGTTTCCTAAGTTGCTGGGTTAGGAGGCTTGTGCTTATCTAATCCATAGTTCCCCTCCTCGTTTCTCCTCTATTTCTAACTCATCCCTTCCCTTTCCTGTTGCATCAGCAAGCTGCAAATGCGGTGGCTTCTGCAGGGCTGTTATAATTACCAGAGTACACTGCAATTCTGAAACATATGCAAAGTAACTCACAATTACTTCAGCAAGGCTCAAGAACTTTCAAATGTGCTTCTGCTGTTTTTTGAAATACTTCTGACCAGCACTTCTTCCAAGATCAAAACATCTCCATGCACCTCTTCATTAGGATTACAGATTTATAAGCCTTCACACTGCCCCCCAAGTAAGATGTTTGAAAACAAACTGGCTGTAGGAAAGGAGAAAAACCTTCATAAGAACTTGGAAGCAGATCCATGAGGGAAATCCACTAGAGGTTCCTGGTCTCCGCTGACTTTTTTTGTTATACACCACCTCGTGCAACAAACAAAGGTCAATTTCAACCACACATTTAAAAGGGAGGGGGGGAAGCTTACCGAAATGGTTATAATGGCAAATGATCATTATTTTTATTTACTTGGTTGCAGCACTGTGCGGATGTTTTAGGAGCCATCTCAAGCCTGCAGGAAAGGATTTTCCACTCCCTTCCTTCCTTCCCCTCTCCTCCCTGCCAGCAGTTACAGTTTAAAGGATCTAACTCTTCTGAAATGTGTTAACTCAAGCAATTTTTTTAACAGTTGGAAGTTTCAGGGGAAAAAAATGAACCCAAAACAAAACAGCAGATGTTCAAGACACAGACTTCTGTCTTCCCTTCCATGCGAAACTAAATGGCAAAGACACATAATTTAAACAATAACACTTCCAAAGAGACAAAAATATATTGTTCACCCTGTTAGAAATACTAAACAAAAACTTCAAATTGCCAAATAGATAAGACAATTATATCACTTTATAATCTATAACATCATGCCTGAACAAGATAAGATGTTTCCTTTTATTTCTTTCATTCACAGTTTGGTACAAGTATAGAAAACCACTGACTGAGTAGTTTTGCTCCCTTGAGAATAAAGCAGAACTTCATAAACAATTTTATAGATGCACTTAAAAAATTAAAGTATTAATGTAGTACTGGTACTTAATGTAGGAGTTCAGTTCTGTGAAACCAAGTTAGATCCTTTAACGTTGTATACAATGTAAAGGGAAATAGAGTCTGTCACCTCAAGCCAGTGATACAAAATTACAATTCTTACAGTTCTCAGAGAAAGAAACAAAAAGAAACTAATCCCGTTTATTTCTGTAACCACAGATATCTGCTCAATCTTAGGCACCTCAGCCTCCCCCCTGCAGCAGCACCATCCATACACACAGGAGGGGCTGTGTCAAATCCCTCTGGGCACAGACTGCTCCGTGGAGCTGCATGTTTTGAGTTATGACCATGCCCAGGTCTTGCAAGTTTAATGAGGTTCCTTCTCACACACACAGACACCACACACAGCGCCAACTGGGAACTCATAAAGCAGGATTAGAGGTGTAGCTTCTTGAGAGGTTAAACCTGTAGATAGAGTGAAAGGCTAATCTACACTTTTAGCCTGAGACTGGCAAAAGCTTTCTCCATTTAACTGTCATTAGAAACCAACCTTAACCTTCAACTTTAAGAAAACCTAAGCTGCGACACAACACTTGATATTAACGGAGCTACGTGAAAAGATTGATCAAAACCTTGTCTGTCCCTCCATTCACAGGCCAAACCTCAAATCAGTGTTAAATTCCTCACGTGCAACTACACCCAGTTAATCTTCTCAAAAGCAGAAAACTATGTAAATCTCCTCATGCCGCAAAGACAAACATTACACTCATCAAAATGCAACAATAATCACCCTTACAGGGCAAAGCTGTTAAAAGGCACAGGCTGCCTGAGTACCCAGGCTGTGCTGGTAGGATTCTGCACTCTTCTCCTTCCCAGACCTCCAGAGCTGCTTCTGGCTTCCTCTTGGAGAAACCTGAGAGCAGAGGAACCTCCCTACGCAAAGTGATTTAAAATCCCTAATCAAATAGCTGGAGTAGCTCTGTAGATTCAAGGAGCAGATGGCAGGAGAAAGCCTAATTTTCCATTTACGATAATTTTACAGAGTGTAGAAATATTTACTTCAGAGAAGCGCCTCCCGATTTACATGAGAATGACAAAAGTGGGAGGAGGGACAGAGAATCATCTTGTTCTCAACAAACCAAGGGCTAAAAATGCCTGTATTAAGCAGGGTATTGTATCTCATTTTGTTTCCTTTTCATTACGGATGCACACACATGCATTCTTTACAATAGCTCAAATAACCTTGATAGCAAAAGTCTTAGCTTACACCTTTTTCAGACAGGATGTACGGCTGAGTGTTGTGATAGGTTATTACTGCAGATATTGTGTGGCTTTCATTCTTTAACAAGACCTACATCTGCATTTCAAATTAGTTCTCAGATGAGCTGTCACTTATTTAAGCAACGTCTCAATTTTAAGCCTGGTAAGAGTATTTTTAATATGCCTGTCTGTCCATAATGCAGGAAATCCTTTTGAGCAGAGACCACATTTTAGTATTCTTACAAGTACTCTAGAAGAGAGAAGATGATCAGGCCACTCAAATCTGACCTGAAATTGAGAATGTTGACTCGCTCCTACATGCCAGAGTTGCACAGTGTAGATACGAGAGGTACCAAACATAATATTATAGGCACAGATTTGTTTATAAAACAAAACAGAGTTATTTGGGAAAACAAAAAGAGAGTATGGGTAAAGATTTGAACTACTCTACCTATATGGCATTTTGTCAATGTTTTAAATTAAGGTAGAAATTCATATTATATTACAATGTCTAAAACTAAATCAGGTTAGTGACACCTCGCCTTTTATCAGTTAATCACTCATTTTTTCAACTGAATCTGCTACAGACTCTGAAAAATGAAACAGGGTAATACTAAACATGAAGTGTTCTTTTACTATTCTGATATGTATTAAAATACCAACAGAGACAC
Organism: Haemorhous mexicanus; assembly: GCF_027477595.1. Classification (NCBI taxonomy): domain Eukaryota; kingdom Metazoa; phylum Chordata; class Aves; order Passeriformes; family Fringillidae; genus Haemorhous; species Haemorhous mexicanus. Next base: position 16,424,714 of record NC_082348.1, read on the forward strand.
ACAAGCTGCTCAAAGATTTTAATTTTTCTTACAAGTTATTTAAAATTGTTTCAGTTTCACATATGACACACTGTTAGCATAGGAAATCCAGTTACTCCTTTTAGAGACATTGGTTGAAACTTTACCTACACTATCAGTACCTAGTGTCTCAGGCTAAAGCTGAGCTACTATGCAATTGTCTGAATATGGGTTACACAGAGCATACAGAGACTTAATCTCAACTTTTCTTAATTATCATGGCTTGAAAAATAAGGCTTGCAGCACTCTTCAGCACTGTTTGACATCAGCTCACCCCTGCAGGTGAAGTCTGAGTGAAAGGGAGATCAGAAAGCCAATGGCTAATCGTCAGGAGTCTACATGAATGAAGCTAATAGGCGTTTTCCATGGACTTAACTGGAGAAAAGCACAGATCCTGGCTCCTTATGTAGGAAGTGTTTGAGCAGAGAATAGCTACACACTAACAAAAGAAACCTTTGGTACCCAGGGTCTTAAGCTCACATAATACCCCTGCATTCATTTCTTTCTTTGCCTATTGGGGAGAAAGGGTCTGTTTGTTTTTCTGATTCAGTCGGCCCTTTTAGCTCTTTGAATCTAAGGAGTGCACTGTGAAAAGAAGAGCATCTTATCAGCCTGCTCCAGACCAGCAGGCAAACTCACATCCGCACATAAAACACAGCCCTGCCAGCACGAGGCCTGGCCCCACTGCCCTCGGCTCCTGCCAACACCCTGCCCCACACCCGACACACTGCACAGCCACACAAGGGGCCTTCCTTGATTAATGGTCCTCTCAGGGAGAGCACGAAATTGTATCTGATGCACTGGCTTCATTTGTAAAGTATGCAGCAGCACCAGACAAGATGATCAGCATGGGCGTATCCAGGACATTTATTAACAACAAACCAAAACCAGCGCACACAATAAGCATGCTTTGTTATGTATGGACTTGAACACTTTGACTACAAGATGCAAAGATAATTCCATGCACTGCTGGGCAGCATCTGCAGAGCGCTGCTGAGATAACATACCAGTGATTCTTATCAAAAAGATATTTCTATAAAATAATAGGGAGGAGAAAGGAAATAGCAATTTTTACTTAAGCTTCAAGAAAATATGAGTCCAACTTTCACTGTCAAGCAGGTTAGCTACACAGACCATGTGTCATCCCAGCAATGAACCAAGAGTTCAAAATTTCCAAGCCTATGTCCTCATTACTTATATGAAACCCTTCACTGTGTGCAGCAGTGATATCTGATTTCCTATTTCTACCCTTAATGCATTCTGACCCCAAGCAAAATAGGACGAACTTCCCCAGTATTGCTGACTGAACCTGTCAAATTACTCGTTTCAGCTACTAAGTGCAGCAGACACTGAAGGATTTTTTTCTCACCTGGAAAGAAGCCTGCCATAGTATTTTTGGCATGCTTTGTCAAGCCGGTAGCTTGTCAGTGACCTCTACTCCATTTACCCCCTGGCACACACAGAGTGTACGCTTTCCCATTAACTTGAAATGTAAGGGTTTTTTGTTTCTTTTTTTAATTTAATCGAAGAGTCAATGAAAAAGAACACACTAAGCAGTAAATAATGTAAGATTAATACCAACATTGCATCTTGTGTGCGTAAAAAGCGCAGCCAAAGACAAACGGTCCGGCAAGGTTGTAACACAACTATTTCAAATATTTTATTTCCAGCGACTAAAAAAACAAACAAAGAAATACCTCTTTCAGTACAGCTCCATAGATGCGAGTGGTTCGAGCTTATCAGAGAGACCACTTTGTCCGTAAAATGTCACAGGGTCCCCCTGTGCCCCCCCTCGGGAGGAGTTGGGGCGCACCCGAAGGGCGGCGGAGGTTTTCTGGAGGGTTGTTCGAAAGAAAAAACGCGCCCGGATCCCCTCGCTCATTTCACGCCGAGTGAAAAACATCCAGCCCCAGCCCCAAGTTTCGCTGTTGCGACACCGGGTCCTTTCTAACCTGTTGCCGAGCCCGGCGGGGCCAGCACCCGCCCGGCCCCCGGCGGCCGCCCCGCACCGCCCCGCGAAGGTGACCCGACGGCGGCCGCCCCGGCACTCGCCAAGGTCACGGCGCGGTTCTTCAGAGAAGGTTAAAAAAAAATTTAAAAGGACAAGAGAGTTTCTCTATTTCAAATCCCAGCTCTCGAGAAGTGAGCAGGCTGCAAGCCGCAACTCACGCCAGTCGCCACTCCTCTCCCCACTCCTCCCCCAGCACCTCGGGGCTGCGGGGGGAACGCGGGGGTGCCACAAACCCACACACCCCCTCCCTTACCTGCTTCCGATAGGGGGTCCGACCGCCGCCCGCCGCGCTGCTGTTGCTGCTGGGGAAGATCATCGCCCCGCCTGATCCCCCGCTCCCCCTCGGGATGGGGAGCAACTTTGGCGGCCGCCGGGCTGCGGCGCGGCGGGGCTGCAGGGCGCTCTCCGCCTCCGTGCCTTCTCCGCCGGCTGCGGCTCCTCGAACCCTCCGCTCGGCCCCCGCCCTGCCCGGCCCCGCTCCGCGTCGACCCTATCCCACGGCGGCCGCCCAGGCTGCCATCCACGGGCCCCCGCTGACCGCCGCCGGCTGCCCCAGCCTAGCCCAGCCCGGCCCGGCCCGGCCCAGCCCGGCCCCACCTCCTGCCGGCCTCAACCACCGCCCAGGAGAGGGAGGGAGCGGGCGGGGAAGCGCCGAGCCGCGGCGGGGAAGCGCGGAACGGGCGCGGTGCTCGCACCCCGCCCCGCCCCGTCCCGTCCCGTCCCGCGCGAGGAGGGGGACGCGGAGCGGGGCGCGGCGCCAGGGGAGGCGCGGAGCGGGGCGGCGGGCGCGGACGCCCCCGCGCCGCGCAATGGTTGCGCCTGAGAGGGGCGCGGGGGGGCGGCGGGCCCGCGTGCCGCGCATTCCGCCGCGGGGCGCGCCCGGCGGGGTCCCGACCCCAGAGCGGCCGGAGCGGGACATCCCGCGGCGCCCCGGCTGCAGCGGGGACAGCCCCGGTTGGTGCACCCCCCGACTGCGGGGCCGACCGCTCCGAGGCGATGAACACTGAGCCCTTTAACTCTCCTAAGTTCTTCTTGACTAGGGATGGGGAGGGGGGAGGAACATCCGGTCACAGCCCTCTCCAGTGCCTCAAGGCAGCATTTGGGAAGTGAGGGAAAATTCTTAAGTTTCTTCAAGGAATTTAGGCCTAGGAAACGTTACAGTTCTTAGGCTCTAAGACAGGAACATACGGAGGCAAGGAGTTCCCAATTTCACTCCTGGTACTCTGCACTGTTTACATTACTATATTTACATTACCCACTGATGTTGACAATCTAGTTTCTAAGAAAGCCCAGAGCCATAGCTTTGTTAGGCCACTGACTGATCAGTGACACTTTAGAAGAACTGCCACGGACATGCATCATCAGGCACCTTTTGGTTTCTCTTCCTCTTTCTGACAATACGGTGACCCTGATCCCATACACCCCAACATGGCCATAGGAAACAGCTGAGAAGAAACAGAAAATTGCCAGGTAGTTCATTACTGAAAAGCCAAATAACATCTGAAAATGCTAGTATTTACAAAAACATACACTCTTCAATTACTGACTTCCCTAGAAATAATCTCTAAGTATTTTGGTATCCTAATATATTTCTACTACAGTTCAGAGCCCATCTGAATACAGCAAACAATAGGAAAGCATCAACACTTGGCAGAACTACATTCTGCATAACTTTCCTTTTTTCCCTCTTTCAAGTCCTAAAATGGATCTCGTTCCATTCGGCCGCAATTTGGTAACACAAGTTTAAGGTCTACTAGTACTGGATGAAAAGCACTGCAGCTACATGGTGATGGCTGGCACTGGAAATTATTTGATGGAATAAGTTTGTACCAGCAGACTTTATGTCAGGTCAGGTACTGTCTGTCTGTACTACCCTGACTTCATGTTGGATCATGGAACAGTCATATTCCCTCTGCTGGCATAAAGCTAATGCCAGAGGCTTAATGCTAGGATAAATTCAGACTCCCTGGCCTGGTTAAGGCCTCATGCCTGCTTCACAACAACATCAGTTGGCATCAATGCTGAAAAAGCAACAGTTTAGCAACTGATTCTGGGTGAAACTTTTTTTTTTCTCTGATCAGGTTAATTTTTTTCCAGATCATTTCCTTTGTTGGGTTCAGCATGTGGCTGTGCTGCTGCTTGTGCCAGTGTAATGGAGGAGGTAGCAGTGAGCAAAAATAGGCAGGGGCAAGAGGGTGGATAGGAGTGCTTGTTTTGGCAGCACTACTGGATTATATTGGCTTAATACGTTCGTGTACCTGTGGCTTAATTTGACAGAAATGTAGCTGTGTGCTCCTTCCTGAGATGTGCCACACACAGCAGTCGATCTGTGCTCTGATCTGACTTATTTCAGAACCCTTGGTCACAGATGTCACAATCAGACTCAGCGCTGGAGAACCGTCTTAAAGCAGTACAAACTGGAACAGTGACAGGCTACTTCTCCTGCTCAGATTTCTATTCCCAGCTGAAAAACAAGAAAAATATTTTCTGGACAGTGTTGCAGTCACCCCAAAGGGGTGACAAAGCTTAAGTCTGCTCCACCTACGGGAGGGCTTTGTTAGCTGGAGATGTGTATAGTGACCACACCTTCCCCTCGCAGGGAAAAGCTTTTCAAAAGCCATCAATCATCCCTTGCTTCCTTCCCTCTCCTCTTCCTGCCCCACCCCCCCAGGGAAGAGCTGGAGGGATGTAAACACTATATGCTCGATTGGGTCTCAGTCACTGTCACACCAGGGAAGGCTTTCAAGAATATTCCAAAGCAGTATCTGAAATGCTGCCGTCTTGCTCTCTCTGCTGTCACATGTCCCAAGGCTTCCTGTGATTTGGTCATGATTTCCCTCTCTTAGATTCAGTACGTGGCCCATTTCTCTCAGTTACTAGTACTCTCTTTCCTAAAATATTAGGAAAACACATAACAACAAATATAATCCTGTAAACATCTACTAGATCACAATCTAACAGTATCTGATGATTTATTTTTATTAAGGGAAAACTCATTACAGAGTTTTGTAGGAAGAAAACTTGATATAATTTCCTAAGTGCTAATGCGCCTATCAACATTATCTGTTATTTTTAAAAGGCTTGATTAATCTGTCTCCATTTTGGTCTCAAACAGGGAAATAGCTGCCTTCGAACAGATTTGACAATGTTATCAAGAACACAGAGCCAGCAGTGTGTCTGGAGAGAAAGTGATAGCAGAGCTAAATTGAAACAAGCAAGTTTCTGACTGGACATCAGGACAGACAGACATTGCTCTGAGAGGCTGTGCACTCTCCATTCTTGAGCATTTCCAAGACCAGAATGCATGCAGCCCAAAGCAACCTGACCTGATCATTTTGCTGATGCTGCTTTGGGCTGGAGGTTGGACTAGAGATCCCCTGAGGTCCCTTCCAATCTGAAGCTATGCTCATATGGAAAAGCCGCTTTGCTCTTTCTCCCGAACATAGGCAAAATTATTTCTCTGTAAAACCCTGTACTTGAGATTGTGTTTATACAGCTCAAGATAAGTGCCTGGACTTTTCAGTACTTGTGCAGTGATATATCAGTTCAAGTACTGACAACAGTTTTCCTGCATATTTTCTGAGATGCAAGAAGCATGCCTTGTTTGCAAAGAACAGTCTCAGTCTAACTGACTTAGCAATGCCAAAACTGAGATGCCTAATCTGTAAAATGTATGCAAATATGATCATTAAAATCATATTTTCACAAGGACTTTGTTATTAACTGCATACAACAGGTGTGAACAGACTTGCAGGTAGCCAGGCATATTGCTGCTTGCAGTTATAAATGACCGATTCCTTTTGATACTGAGGGAAAAAGGTGACCACAGGGTCTAAGAGTGCCTCCTCTATAAATCATTCAGAGCTTCTTTAAATTACCCAGAGTTGCTTATTCAGGAAAAAAAGGAAAACTTAAGAGCAGCTCTGGTGCATTTCGGAAATACAATGTAGCAATTTACATGTTCTGGTTTTTTTGGTTTGCTTGTAGGTTTGTAGAGAGATGGTTATAAATACAGAAAGAAATACTTGTCTGGAAACCTGGAGACAACTGAAAGTACTCAAGAATCTTTCCAGTAATGCTTATCAATCTTAACAAACAGTAGACTGGCAAAACTAAGCCATTATTTTAAAAACAGTTCTATGCATTTAAGCTGCTGCTTTACCATTTCTGTTCTAAATCAAATTCATGGCTTCCCTTACTTATCTCAAAATTCAACCAAAGTAGCTATTTCCCCTGAGGGCATTCAGTGCCTCTGCAGGGCAGATGGTCTCTCAGCCCTGGATCTGCTTTAAATGGGAAACTTACAGTCTATTGCAAACCTCTGTGAGTCCAGACTGAATCTCCTGAATTTCCTTACAACTCTGCTCTCCTGACCACTTCAGGGCCTTTGAAGACCTGCTAGTGGAAAGATGACTGTGGGCACCTCATTTCCCCACCTTGAGGGTACTGAGGAGACTGTTGCCACACTGTTCAGTTCCCTGAGCATCCATCCTCTCATCACATGTGTTTATATGGAGAAAGATAAAAACCAGAGTAGGCAGGAAGTTGAGCCACAACAATGCAAAAATACTTTAAAATACCCTATGCAAGCCAAGGAAACAGAATGCAGGGCTGAACTTTGAGAGGCATTAAGCATTTCCTGTAAAGTGTTAATAAAGGGATACATGAAGATGAGTATCACACAGAAGCAGATTTTTAATTTTTGGCTTTAATTCATCTGTTAGAACTGAAAGCATGAAAAGAATTTCTAACAACCAAAGGAACAGAGTAAACTTCGTTACATGGGAAGCTCCTTCAGAGATAAGTTATCTCATAATTAATTGTTTTTATTTAAGTATTCCCAGTATGCAGGTAATGAAAGAAATCTGTTGCTAAGGGAGGATGAGGAGAGGTCAGCAGAAATGGGACACAGTAATGTTGTGAACATGCCAAATACTTCATATATAAAAGCTTTCGTAAATTTTCTTTTTTATTAGAAAATGAAAATTATTATGAAACAATGACTTCTGCAGAAGTATATGAACTACTAAGAGTGAGGCACTGCATACACAATGAGAAGCTGTTGTTTAAGAATGCAGTCTTCAAAACACTCACATGAATATATTCAACAATAAGAAAAAAATCTCCATGATGATCTGAAAAGGGAAAACAAATAATCTTTTCCAGCTGTACCATTTCAAATACTGGTACCAAAGTACCAAATTATTTATACTCTACATTAGAATACAAAAAAAAAAAAGTCATATTATCACTCATTATAAAATATGTGTGCACAATCTATGTAACTTTTTTTTTAACTGAACATATCAGTTCCTTCTCTCTGGGAGTCCTCCAACCTGTCTCTGATTTTCCCATCACCTATACTGCAGAGGTTTTTCCCTTAAATTCAACAGCTCACTGTGAAAAAAGAGCAGTCCTGTGCTCCCTACAGGGCTCACAGAATGCATCTGCTGTAGCCACTGGGGTTGTACCTCCAGTGACGTGCTTTGACTCCTAGTCATTTTGGCTTGCTGTTCATTCCTTCCATGCTTCCTTAAATGTTCTTGGAAAGACACTAAATATAAATTGCACAATTATACATAATTGTTGCCATTCCTTCACTGATGACTGGCATTAAGAATATGAACATAGTGAGCAACACAATCTCCTGCTAATGCCATGCCAGCATTTTATATTATGGAAAGCACTATTTATTATTTGAAAGACACAAAAGATACTTCTTTAGAAAAGCATTTCCACTGTCAAACAAATGCCCTTCCTAAATATACCCTGTATATTCTGGGAAGCACAAGTATGAAACATAATTACTGTAAAGGATTACTATGTAAGAGAAATTTAAGGAGGCTGCTCATAATCAGTAATGAAAACACAAGACAAAATCCAATCCTCATTTGTGGAATGAACTGAAATGACTCTTAAAGATCTCATTTCTGCCATTAGCCTGATAATGTTGCCAGACACTTGTTTGAAACTATAAAGCAGTCAAAGTGTGTAAACAGCTGCCAAATATATTATAGAGTAAAATAATAAAGTCTGTCCAAAATGACAAAGCATATTGCTCTTTCTGCTTTGTTATTAACTATGTAGAAAATTCATCAACATTATATTGGATAGTATTTATTTTTTAACAGAGACTACAAAGAATAGCTTACTGTTTTGACACACTTTTTTGACTGTGTATTTTTACATTTTGTGCAAAAATAAATTTATGGAACAATAGAAGAAGAAAGCAAAAATATTTGCTAAGTATTTTCTAGGAAACAATGACTCCATGACAATTGACTCCAAACAAAGACTTTACATATTTACATTTTAATACAGATATTAATAAAAGAAGCAAAATCTGGAAATACACAATTTTTTTCTTAAACCTCACTTTGTGAGGTTCTAAAGCAGGTCATATATTCTGGTTTTTTAACCAGAAAAAATGCTTTTTCTAGCCAATGTTCAATTTTGGTGTGTTGGGTTTTCTTAGATGACATTATTCACCATATTGACCAGGCTTGAATGGTTACTATTTCATGAGAATTTTAGAAATAAGAAAGAAATTAAAAGACTCCTACAATTAAAATTTGTTTAAAGATTGAGAACAGTTAATGACAACGAAAAGATAAATCACTGCACAATAGTTAGAGTGGAAGGTGTGACCACAAATCAGCCAGACATAATTTTTTTTCCTTTGTGTGTTGTTTTTTGGTATCTAAAGCCAAGAAATAGCTTCAGATTTATCAGTGTACTAATGCTATAGAAAAAAAAAATCAGCTTCTTGCCTGGTCTTTGCACATCTATAAATAGAGATATACATTTTGAATCCATGAATGAAACAGGCACTATTTGCATTGTAAGCTGATTTGATACTAATGCAATGAGGAGCAGGCAGGAATCATAACACACATGGAAAAAGAAAAGAAGAGGACAGAAAAAGTAATGTATGACATGATATATCAAAAAGATGGAGTTGTCACCACTAGTGCAAAATCAGGCTCGTACACTCAAGCATGGGCTTGAAGAATACCCGAGGAAAAGCCAGAGCAGGTCCTGCTCTGCAAAGCTCTGCTGAAGGCAGCAGGCTCACCAGCAGCAGCAAAGAGCCAGACTGGGGACTGTCTAGAGTAACTGCATACATGTGGATACCTTGGAACAAAACCACAAAACACCACTCTTTCCAAAGTTGTTGTCCTAAAATGACTCTTCCTGGCTTTTTTTCCTTTTCCTGAAATGAAGTCCTGTCGTGTTTGTTCAACAAATACTAGTAGCCGAGTGACGAACTGACAGCTCTACCCTCTGACAAGCACTGTGCAAATTTTTCCTGTCCTCACACACTTCCCTGTCAATTAGCCTCATTTCTGACCTGTAAATGTCTTTACAGTGCTCCAACTCCCCTGAGTACACCATCAACACTGTACCAGCTCTCTGGGGTCCGTTTACATGATCTCAGCTGGAGTGTGAGAAACTAATTTACATATAGATTCCAAAGGGGCATATGAATTTTATCTGTTTTCAAAATTACAGCATTTACCCTCTGTGTTTGTTTTATAATCACCTATAAACACAAAGATGTTTGTTTATAATGCACAATCTGATTTTAACGACCTAATTTAGAGTACAAAGTGAAAAAACAAAGTCATGTGTCAGAAGTTAAGCAAATGTTCAATAATGACCCTTAATCTTATCTCATTTTCAATATCTTTAAAATAAAAATATCCACATAAAACTTGATATAACAGTTCCCAAAGTACCTGGAATAGCTTACATTTCTGAGAGGCATTATGTATTTCAGTTTGCCAAAGAAGCCATAAATAGTATTTTTCCTCTAAAAGTACATGCTCTACCTCTCTTAATTTTGAAATTGTGTACTTGCTACATCTGCAGCACCTCCACAACATCAATATAGCACAGAACAAAATGATCAACAGATACAGCTTAGAACAAGAAAATTCTTCCTCCCATGTAAATTCAGTGCTCATAAAGATCATCTGGCTCGTGGTCATGGCAATTGAAGAGCTCCACCATCAAGGCACTCAGCATTGGCATTGGCAGGTTCCCCACAGCCAGGTAACCTGCAGAGTCCACCCTCAGAGGTGAAACAAGGGTGCAGCTCCTGCTGATGCAGCCCTTCCCCTAAGGGCTATAGGATCCTGAAGGTGTAGGGTGTGGCTGATGCACCACAGACAGGTGAAAAGCAGGAGCTGAACATCAAAGCCATCTTCTGACACACTGTCTATCCATCAGCTGCAAACAGGGGGTTTCTGCCACTTCTGCTCTGAGCTAAACTAGCAACCAACTGCATTGCTACCCCAAGTCTGTGTCTTCACCGTCAGCATTTGAGTTTCTGTAATTTAAATTCAGATATGATCTGAATATTTATGTTCAGTAATCAGTAAATTAATCAAGATGGCTAGGACAATTTATTTCAGGGAGTAACTCAAAGACTTATTTACTATGTTCCATACTAAGTGTCATGGGCTGGCAGCGGCACAAATCATGGTGGGAAAATATTTTATTGCATCATAATTAAGTTTTACATTTATTTAGGTAAATAAGATTCTTAGAGTTGTTTTCAACACATTCTCTTGAGTTGGATTCAAAGTATTTATCAGATACTGCAAAACCATATTTCAAAGGTCTGCTCACAAATATCAATGCACATAAATCAAAGATAAAACCTGAAATGAAATCCTAGCCTAATCAATAGATTTACCAGCAAGTCCCAGATTTCACCCAGAATGAAAGCACTTACACTGTGCTTCTGTGATTTACTGAGTTATTCCTCAATATAATTAATGCTTAGAGATGCTGAAAAGGAAGAAAGCTTCTATTCCTTTCCCCCCTTCTGCTCTAGCTTCGTGGTTATGAGCCCTTTGCTTAACCCACTCTTTCTTTTGCTTACTGATTCAAGTCACTAACCCAGCAGCTTTTCTTTCTGCCATGGCAGGGAGCTGAGTTGGGTCACTGAGGTGTCTAACAAGACCCTCACAAGTTAAGTGGCAGGAGCACACAGCTAGGGGAAGGCAAGGTGGGAAGGTGTGTATCCCTCCTGGGGGCAGGCTGGGTGGCTTTGCTCAGTCTAGGCTTCCCTCATGGAATTTTACTGGAAACATTTTCAATCAAATGACAATCATTTTTTCAAACAATACATTTTCAGTCATATTCCAGAAAAGTGAAGTTATTGCAAGAACCAGACGTGTTATGCAGATGCGCTGCAAGAGAGGTGGGTGAGTGAGTTCAGATAACACAAGAATTAGGCTGAACTTTCGCCCCTAGTTCCAGTGTTCTTTGAAGTTCTTCACTGCCTTGGCAACTCCTCCCCCTATCTTCCACTATTGCAGCTTCTGTCAGAGGCTCTGCATAGTCAGGATTTTCTCCATTCTGGGATGTTCAAAAAGAATTTTGCACTAAGCTCCCCAGGGGCCAGATCTTCACAATGTTTCCATGCTTGCAAGTACAGCTTGCTACACTCATTTCTCAGAAGAGCAAAACTCCCAGCTGTGTTTGCTGAATGGGGCTCTAAGACAAAAATTACTTCAGCAAATGGCTACGGGAACTTTCTATGAGCACTTACTAGGAGGAACTAAGACTATCTTCCTCTAGCAGGACTTAAATTTGGATAATTTTCTCAATAGTATTTCAACATGAATCTGTGAATACATGCTCATGCATACACACCAGGCTTTTGCTATTTATCCATCAAAACCACAAGTAAACAACTGCCCACTTCAGGACCTGGTCCACTTGTCCCCTAATATAATCCATAAGTGCATAATGAAGACAACTGGGCACTATCATAATATTGCTTTTGACCCTAAGACACAATTAACCATTCACTATTCTAAAGATCATTGAGAAGTTTTCATGTAAATGTTTGTTTACATAATCTGCTTACAGATGGAGCTTTATTGCATTTTTCAAATTTATCTGTTAGATATAGTATTCAACCCAATCAGCTGAACTCCAGTCCAAAATACCATCTTACTGTATTTGGTGAAGTACACAAAAATGTGTTTGGACAAACAGAATGCTTTTGGAGACCCACAGATACCACTGTTCCAGAACATGGGCTTAGGTACTCGAGAAGCAAGGAAAGGGTAATGAGTTGGAAAGGCAAACATGCCTGCTTCTTATACCTTCATTGTAATCAGTTACTCTACAGCAGACAGTCTCATTACTATAAATTGCAACTAGAGGCACTTTTGCCTTGCAAAGGAATTCATAAAAACATGTCAGATCATGTCAGCTGAGATGTTATATAAATCACATTCTGCACTAAGTGAAAAAATACATTTTGCATCCAAGGAATTTTAGATTGTTTTCTGAGTAGAGCCTACTGTTTCACAACTCAAGAAGAATTTTCATCAGAATTACAGACATCACTCAAAAGACATGAAAGTTGAAAATCTAAATATGCCTAAATGCTTCCATTTTAATCCCCTTGTTCATTATATTTCCACTAAAGTTGCTACTTCAATCTGCAGAAGGGTTGTTCCCAACAGTGCCTCAGACTGTGTAAGCACACCATTAACTTCTGTGCGTGCCTGTATGGAAATAACATTACCCAGAGAAAAAGAAGTGCTCTGAAATCAACTACAAATGTAATTCAGGAGGTACAAGTAAAGAAAAATCCTTATATTTTAATACCAACGTCAACTGCTCCTGCCACCAGTAACTAACTCCTAACTTTTTCTGACACTATGAGGTCTTTGACTTTCTTAAATCTGATTTAGTATTTGGTAACTTGAGATAGAATAAACCTTTTTTTCCTAGCGATGACATATAATATGACAGTTCATGTGTGTAAATCATGTAGGCACATGATTTTGCAGGATCTAAGCCAGAGTGAAAAAAAGACAAGAGAGCTGCATTAATCCCTTGGTGACTATATTCAGTGGGCTAAGCCTTAGATTCACCAGCAGATTTCACCAGATTTTTCTTTCTTCATTCTCACAGAAAGAAAAAGAAAAATAGAAGCTGTCTTTGAGATAAAAATTACTTAAGCTGCAAAATAAAGCCCATTTTGCATCTTTGTTAAAAAAACCCCAATAATATTACATATTTTGTACCAAAATATGTAATCATATATTTTGTATCAAAATATGTAATACCTGACCACAAATCGGCCTAAAAAGCATCACAAATAACAACTCAGGTTGGGCTTCCTTGCTGTAGTTTTTACTAATGTCATTGTAGGATACAGAAGCAATCTGTTTATTTCCACAAAAAAAAATCAGGTTAAGTCTTTAAAATGTCACCACTGTAGACGACCTTTAATTTTTTAACAAAACAAAAGGCAGTCTTAAATTAACTAAAAGGTTAATTCTAGAATGTATTACCATAACATTGCCATTTAAAATAGTACATCCTCTTATAATCTATATTTCAGATTCCTCAACTACAGTTGGTTTAAATGCTTAAAATTGTCTAAATACTGATTTTCTATTCTGTTTGGCTGATAAAATTCAAGTTGAATCAAAATTTTGCTAGAACTCTTTTGTTAAAATGCTAAACCAGCCAGGCAACGTGCCTCTCATTAACCACAACTACTTCTTAACTGGCACTGTCAATTGCCTGCTAGGCAGCTCACCCTACAATGGAAATTATTTTATGGTATCTGCCTACAGATCTCAGTTTGTGCTGGACTACTCCTCCTTTCTTGCTTCTTTCATGAACTGTAAACAATAAAGTAAACATATGGGGGGGTGGTGGGGGAGAGGAAACCCTGCCTCTTCAAGCTGAGAAACTCCAGGCTTCCAAAGACAGATAGTGCTTGATACTATTTACTCTACCACTGCAATTATTTGGTAGTTGATCAATTTGGTAGTTGATAAAACCAATAAATATCATTTGGCAGAATGGGGACTTGGGACTATTTAAACAGATGTGAGCTCATTTTCTTCACTGAGATTTCATTTGTAGCAGACCTGATTTAAGAGATGTCTCTCCCTGCCATAGCATCCCCTCTCCACATCCATGCCAGCCACTTATTCCACCCTTCAAAGCAGACGTTGTCACATTCCTTAGTGGGTCTGAATCAACTGCTTTACGTGGGTGTGCTATGAAGTGGAAAATAAAACTGATACAGTCTAAATCTGTAGATATTCATATATATGTTTTCCTAATGTTCTGATGCAGAGAGCTGCTGTAACATAACAGGATTGGCTAGACCTGGGAAAAGAGGCAGAACCTCTAAATTTCACCCAACTGCTGAAGGAACAGGAACATCAAGATGCAGTCTGACTGCAGAGCCCTGACCAGCCTCAAAACTGAAAGCAAGCAGTTAGTTCAGGGTTTACGTAGCTGCATATAAAATGTTCTCATTTTGAGAGACATTTGCAAACACAGAATGTCCTTAGTTTTGTCTTCAAATCTCAAAGAAACTTGCAAATGAAATAATCTCTTTAGTTTAAAACCATGCTTCAGTGAAAAACGCTGTGGTACACTATGTGCTTCAAAACAAACTAATCAACCTCCACAAAGAGAAGGAAAATGGAGTGATTTATCAATCTGAATATCAGTAGTTTAAAAAACAATGTGGAGATGTTGCACATTTAGCAAAAAGCTTAGGTTCACAATTTCCTCACGTGCAGGGCAAATCTTTCTTCAACAGCTGAAATCATGGTTACAGTAACTTCCTATTCAGTCATTTCCTTAATTAAACCATTGAACTTTAATGTGAAATGCAGCCATTACAAAACCAGAAAGGAATCTGAACAATAACAATCCAGTCAAATGGGCAGTGCAATAAGCAACAGCAATGTCAAGAACATTGGCTGGCACATTTTGGTTGGAATCAATGATGTTGTAATTCCCTGAGAAATTAAATGAAGTTCAAGTAAACTCTGTGCTGGATCAAAGCTGCATGAGCTTCATGTTACGATGCAGTGAAAACTTGGCACAAACGGGCTCTCCTTGGTAAAGGTTACTTAAAAACCAAACTGTATGTCATCTTTTTCCCAAGTTTTTGAAAGGTGACAACTTTAGTCCAGCAGTAGCTGTGCCTCATCATCATCTCAAACATCTGTCCTGCTCTGAAACAGAAGATTACCCAAATGGATGCATTTCTTCACCACTTTTTGTCTCCCTTCTACTCCAGCCTTGCAGTCCCCAGTGGTATC
This sequence comes from Haemorhous mexicanus, assembly GCF_027477595.1. Classification (NCBI taxonomy): domain Eukaryota; kingdom Metazoa; phylum Chordata; class Aves; order Passeriformes; family Fringillidae; genus Haemorhous; species Haemorhous mexicanus. The sequence continues at coordinate 16,439,852 of NC_082348.1, forward strand.
CAAAAGGCCAATGTTCTCATTTTAAGCAGGCTCTTTCCTGTGGGTAGTCACTACATTCACACCTGTCTTTGCCTCCCACAAATGGTCCAAATGCCCAGACAGCCAAAAACTGTCTGGGAGGATGCTGGTCACCCCTGCTGCACCCAGGGCAGTGCCTGCTGCATCAGCGACACTGAGTGTGTTCCTTGAGCAGCGCCAGAAACCCCGCCTGGCTGCAGTGCTGTGACACTGATGGCATTCAGCGAACGGAAGGTTCCCAGGGTAGGAGTTCCAGGCGGGCTCCAGGTACCACTCTGCCTCCACAGTGTAAGCCCTGCACAGTGCAGGGAATGCAGCTGGTGTGTGCTCCTACCTGACCTGGGCCACATCTGCATAGCCAAACAGTCCCACCAGGCACCCATCTGGTCACAGTGTTAGGTTTTGATAGTATTCGATACTCTTAGCCCTTTCCTGCTGCCCAGACACAGTAATAACTTTGTGGGTCTCTAGTTACACAGCCAGCTCACACTCTGGGTAGGTGCGAAGGGTCACAGAGTCACTGCAGGGAGGGACATAATCTGTTTTCCAGGATGGTTTAGGTATTGGGGCATAGTGCCTTCCTGAAGATGCAAGGCCACGAGCCAATCTAAACAGACAGCATCGTTTTCGAGGCATCAACAGGTCATTAAAAAGTAAGAAGGAAAAAAGAGTTTACAGAACAAATGCTATCAAAATTCTAATGCCTACTATCTAGAATATAGATACTCTTAGAGAAAACCTTATATTTGATCAGGATGGTTTTGACTGGTACAATCAAAGATTTTGTAAAATAATTGTAAATACATATATACTTCCTTTTACTTTTTTTTCTCCTTACATTTTTTACACCCCTGAACTCAAAAGTGAAAGGCATGTTAGATATGTGAAACTGACTGCCCAATGGATCCATGTCTACCATACTTGGATCACCTTAAAACTTTAAATTGGGCTAAATAAACAGTATTTAAGTGATAAGTGTTGTTGCACAGATTGATGCTCAGTGAAATAGGCACACTAAAAACTTAAAATTATTCCAGGTATCACCATACCTCCAAGAATACTTAGTTAAAAAACCAAACAGACAAAACCTCAGTTAAAAGATTATTTTTAAGACACTGATCTGTTCAGGCTGTGGAATAAGACACAATGATGTTCTCTTCTCTGCCTCATACAGGACTCTTCTAAATGTTTCTCCTAGATAATTTTTGTTCTTAATTGGAAAAAAAAATCCATAAGGATAAAAATCAAAAAATCCCTTAATTATGCATTTTAAAGAGCATGTTGTCTGCAGTCTGATCCAGCTCGCAGACAGTGGGATTTTTTTTTTTTCCATGTAATGGAATGATGGGTATCATGTTGCTAACTTCAATGCTGCAATCTGATTTGCACAGCTCTCCAAGTGGAGAGCTACTGAAATCAGCTGGATTCTTTTACGGTACAAGATAAGAAAGTACAGATAATGCTGAAGACTGAGGGCTAGGCCTAGAGCCTGCTGATTTCTCTGACTGGCTGCACTAACATTCCAGCAGAGCCTCCGTGGCTCTGCCAGCAGAGCTCTGCACGGGAGCAGGCAGTGCCCCAGCTCTGCAGGGCCCAGCCCTCACCTTACGCTGGAAATGCCCTGCGGCTGAGTGCTCTGGATAAACAGAAATCTTGTTTTCACAGGTGTCAATCCAAAGTGAGTTTTTGGTCTAGTTTACAAAACCCAGTGGGGACTAAATCCTGGATTTCTCTGGTGCTAGGTACTCGTAAAACACCGCAAGTCTCGATGAGCTAGTAATTAAGTAATAATAGCCATCATAAAATTACAAAATTCCTATATACTAGATAAGACCATAATCCTGCTGGGTGATATAAAGATAACCAACTGCTTTTTCCTTGAAATCAAACAAAAATGTGATGATGCTATTCTTAATACTGCTTTTACTTTACAAATTGTTAAGAGAAATATTTTTCAGGAACTGTTTAAGAAAACCAGTACTTGTATAATAACCCAGTTAAACAGACTGGCACACAGAGATACGGAGGCTTTGTTCATAATGAAGATACTTTATTAAAGGGAAAATAAATCTGCTTCTGGGATGGATCTCCAAATTGAAGAGGTTTTTCAGGTGATGGAAGTGAGTATTGTGCTGGGTCTCCAGCCTGATTACTTCCTGCAGGGATGGTTTTGTCATTGTGCCACCAACACTCCCCTGTGACTTCTAAACAACCCAGGGTCACTGTGTCCTCTCTTTAATTAGTATCTCACTGTTGGAGGGAGGGGAGAATGTCAAGGAAAAAAAAGAATGAGAAGACACTGTAAACAAAGGTCCTCAGGGGCATCTTAACAATTTGGACCAGGAATGAAAAAAATGCTCTTTTGTTGGCAGCAAAACAAAAAGGAATGGTTGGGGTGGTCCAAATTTTAATTTTAGTTACATGAATTTGGATAAATAAAGAGCTAACCGTGCTAAGAAAAAAATTAATTCTGTTCCCAAGAGGGCTTTACCACCCAGCAGATGAGGATGCATGTATTCCACATTTTACAAGAAATCCAACTCAAATATGGTGTTCTGACCATAAGGCAACCAAAGTCCTAAGGAATAACCTCTGGTTCCTTAAGCACTATGACTGAACTCAGTTGGGGTGATAGCAATTATTTTTATTTGCATTAAAATAAAACTTCCAATGGGTATTTTTTGTACAAATATTTGGACTGCAATTTATATCTATATTTTTCACAGAATAATTCAGATAATCCAACAATAATGCAAAATAGCATATAAAGCAGTAACAGAACCCCACAGCATCCACACTAGCTAAGATTTTACAATATTTTGTAAACTACTTTTTTTGCTGTATCCTGGTAAATCAGGAAGTGAAATTTGATTTTAAAGCAAAACTCTGCCGACAGGAGGGTTTCTCTTAAAAGCTGACAGCATGAGAAGTTAAATGGCACTTTGTCAGTCACTTGGCTATTGTAACACATAGGAGGTGGCCTTTCCCCTCCTGGAATTTCCTTCTCCAAGGTAGGCCCTCAGGTTACTTATGCCATGAGCAAAGGGAAAGGGAAGAGAAACCACACATGCTTCTGAAGAAAACCATAAATGCAAGGAGCTGCAGAAGAAACAAATATTTGGAATACCCCAAATTCAACCTGGAGCCAGCACTCACACCCTATTCTAGTGCCTGCTGCCTTGAGCACTCAGGAATGTACCTCTCTCAATTTCTGCTATCAATATGGACACTGATTTATATAAAATAATGCAATAATGCTCGTAAGGAAGAAGAGAAATAGACTGTAGCCTATGGCTAAGGCATTCATCCCAAATATAAGAAAACCACATTTGAATCTTTTCCCTTTTATTCTGTTTCCAAACTACTAAATGCAGAAACACACACAGAGTATGTTTTGGTCCTTAGGTACCCACAGAATTAGGCATCAGTTAGGGCAGGGTTTTACTGGAGTGCCCCAATGACAGACTCAGTTGCTCAGCCCCTATAAGGATTCAAACATTCCATTCCTCTAATTAAAAACATTTGAGCAATTTGGGTTTGGTGACTTGTCTTTTCAGTCTTGTTTTAAGGCCATGGATCATGAAGTCTCACGAATGATACACTTGTGTCATCAACTCTAATGCGTTGCTTCAGTTCATGGATGCTTTTGGTTCTGTTTTGCCTCTTGAAGTTCCTGTGCCTTGAGCAATGCAGTCTCCAAAACGTGGGGTTCAGTCCCAAGGGCCTAAGTCTGGCTGTGAGCTGAGCATTATTCCATGGTTTCAGTTTATACCCCAAGAGTAACACGCACTGAGTAACACTCACTGAGCTCAGATTCTACCTTTGCATCACAGCATAAATATATAAAGAATCTCATATTTCATCTTAAATGCATTAAAAAATACGAAACATCTCCCATTTCTTCTGTATAACACTGCAGCATTAAAATGAAGAACAGTCTGATTTTGTAATTTTTTTTACAGAATCAGATGTAATTTTTTCTTTTTTGATCAGTCTTATGATTTTCATGACCTGACTTACGGTGACAAACACTTAGGGCAGGTAACAGTGCCATTTTATGTGCCCTAACTCTTCTCCTACCTCACACAACCACAGCAGAAAATTCTTTTTAAACATAAAACAAGCAAACCCACCAAACCCTCTGTGTGAGGGGAAATAAAAAGCACATTTGAATCGTATGAATTTTAGCTTTAAAAACATTGACATTGATTAAAGATTTCCATAGTGTACAATTTACAAGAAATTACCTCAGCAGGGTGAAAGGATTCAGTTTCATAATCACAAAGTTCCCTAACTCCGTGGTATTATATTCCAAGCAAGCTTGTATATTAAGTTTAATTTCACTTTTTCAGGAAGTGATTTTACTCAAGATTGAATACAGCTGTTAGCAGAGCTCACTGTTCCAAAAATGCTTCAATGAAAACTGAAAAGAGATGTTTCTGTAGGTGAGGACTTGCAGCCAAGCTCCATTTTCAGAAAACACTACTGAAAAAATAGTCTTCAAATATTTTAATACTAAAGAATGGGAGAGGTCTGTGGAACACATTTGATGACTTAAACTAAGTGCTCCATCTTCTTTGACAACACAAAGCTAGAAGACTCCCTGCTTTTACAAAAAGAAAGATGACGCTAGATATACATCTTTTTATTTTGTGCCAAGCATTAGTATCAAACCCTCACTTTTTGGGGGGTGGGGGGATTTAGTTTCATTTACTATTTCATCTTGATTCTGTTCTTTTAATATACACTGAAATGTATGCTGGCATACAGAACAGGGCCTCTGCAGAGGAAACGCTGCCAGCTAAAAACACAGGATGTAATCGAGACCACAAGAGACACATACTCAGTTATAAATGTAACTATGCTGGAGGTATGGGAAGGAAAAAAACCCCTCTTATTTTTTGCTGCCAGTTTTAATTGTTTCAGTGATATTTTCCCACTCTCATTGTATGCCAGTATAATAAGAAGAAAAATAATCAAATTTAATTACTTTTGCAGCTAAGATAACTGCTGGGTTCAGTATTCAGCAGCCCAGACGACCATTTCTCCTTGCAGGAACTCCCCGGGTGTTTTACGCTCATCTCGGATGACAAGCACACACTCTCCGTGCAATGCGAGCTTGAGCGGGGCACTATCTGGTCAAATAAGCACCAAACTCATAATTAAAAGCACTATTAACATAGTCTCAAAAAAAAAAAAATTGTACTAAGGAAACTAAAATTTAAGACTGGTATAAATGCACACTAGTAATCCATTTTCACCTCTGACTCGCCTGCTTTGAGACAAAAGAACCGGGAAGTAAAAGAGATTGAAAAACGGGGGAGAAAGTGGAAAAAAAAAAATCCTGTCTTTTCTACAACAAAATATTTCCTCTGAAACAATCGAGAGTAAGCGAGGTCCCTAAAACGCTTCCCATTTCAATAATACGGGTTTCATTATAATAGGACTCAAGAGTTTAAAATCTGTAGTTAACGGGCGGCCTCAGCCTCCCGCCGCGGCCCGGCGGGCGCGGCCCACACGGCCCGGGGCGGGCTCGGGCCGCGCCGCCTCCTCCGCGGCCGTGCCGGCGCTGCCGACCGCGGCGGTAAACAGCCCCGGCTGCCGGGGCTCGGGGTGGCCGGGAAACTCGGCCGGCTGGGACACAGCCCGGCAGCGCCCCGAGAAGCGCCGGCTGAAGCAAAGGCAGCGGTCGCTCCGAAGGAGCAAGCCCTGCCGGGGCCGTGGCGTTTGGGCATAGCGGATGTTAACTTTTAACTTCACGGCAACAGCCCGGCCCGAAGCGCGGGAGGAGCTGCAGCCCCCGAGGCGCTCGCAGCCATCTTGTCTTTCAGCTCTGGAACTCGCCGAGCAGAACAAGCCCCTAAGAAAAGCTCCTAACGCTAAAATTCCCCGCTAGAGGGAGCCCCAAAACTCCGCGGCAGGAGGACTAAAGCTGTATTCAATTAGGGAAATCGCGTTTTGACTTTTTCGGAAAGTTTGTGTGTGATGTATTTAGAAGACTCCACCGCCCGCCCACAGCCCCCAGTGCTGCAGAGCTGCCGCTCCGTTGCCAACAGCCTCCCTGAGTCACCGCAATATATAAAGCAACCTTGAAGTTTGGAGGCTATCACTGTTACGCAGTATTTATATAAACTCACCGGTTCATAACGCACTTCAGAAATAGCATGGAAGTCAAAACTCCCTCTAAAATATTTTCTATATATATGCTCAGTCTGAAAGGCAGATACACGTCCACATGCACAAGTGGAATGTGTATCACAAAAACCCTTTTTCCAACCCTAATGAGGCTTCCCTGCTGATGTGCAGTAATAGAGAAAAAATTCTGGTTTTGCTTAAACCATCAGACGTTTTATCTCTGAATCCAGTGGGGGCAGAGTTAGCTCTACATGAACCTAACTGGAGGGGCCCCTATGCTTCTGCGTACTATGGCTCTAGGGTTGCACACAATTTGCAGGAATGAAGCAACTCTTGGGCATCAGCTCAAAAAGCTGTTGAGATGGGTACAGTCCTGGGATGCACTTGTTATTAACCTCCATCCATCCAAAACACTCTACAGCCCCTTGCCAAAGTGTGGTTTGTGCAGAAGAGATGTGTTTTGCCTTGAACTAAGAACATCACAAGTTTCTTCTTTGCCTATTTAACATTTTTCCTTAGGAAATATAGTTCCTACAAGAAAGTAAAGGAAGAGAAACCCACTTTGCACAAAAGCTTGAACAATAAAAAGGCTCTATTTGTGATAATAGACAGGAGTCTATTCATATGAAGTTTGATAACACATGCTTTTATTTCTGCATCCACTGAAATCCATATTGTTACTAGTTTGCTTAAAACTTCAGTAACACATTGCTAATATGTTTAGAATATCCTTTATAGTTTTGATTGTGTATCAGTTACCCCACTATTACAGCATACTACTGCTTATAGATTCCAATCTGTGCACTAATTTTGAACTTACTTTCTGTCAACAAAAGAACTACAGTACAAATATCCAAGTTTCCAAAGCCAATGTAAAACTTAATAGTTTTGAGTTTGTCCTCAAATGCCCTATCAAAAAAGGGCACTCGTGGTAAAGAAGCCTAGTGGTTAACACACCACAATAGGATGCAAGAGCTATACAGGCTCTATTCTGCTTCTGCCACTTTATAATTCCTCCACTGTGAATTCATTCCTCTCTCAGTGGAGTACACACTGATAATCCTGGGATCATACTTTAAAGCTATTTTGAACCTACCAATGAAAAAGGAGGCATTAATATTATGATATTAGAGCTTTGGTTGTTCCTTATCTACTGTTAGTTCTCCATTCTTATTTGGACATTAATAAAAAACCTGTTAGTGCATATATTCTATCAATGTTTTTTTTTAGCCTTGGAATTTAAATAAGATTTGATGTACTTTGAGCTTTTATTCGATCCAAAGTATTTATTACTGTTAATTTCAAAGCATTCTGCTTGTACACTTGGAGCACAATCCAAACAGTTGGATAGTTTTGCCCCTGTTTCACGTTACCTGTTTGGAATCTTGATCTTTATGCCAATTCTTTTTTAAATAGTTGACTCATACAATATTTGGGAGGTACAGTTAGGTCTTCTCGGTACTGCTTTTGATTGTAACAGCAGAGAGAGTAGAATACATGAAGAAATAACATCTAAACAAAATATTACTGAAACATGCAATCAATAGTTGTTGGACAAGCACTGGTTTGGGCAGGGTCAAGAGAGCCATTAGGAATGATCTTTCAATGCTTTTTCTGACCTTAGGTCTTGATACCTATATAATTCTGCACATAAATATGCATGTAAAAATAGAGCATAAAACAGGTATTAGCTGTATGAAGTAGGTGAGTACTACTCTTCTGGTGTTTATGGCAGAATGCACAGCACCCTGATTGCTGTCACCTAATCCTCACTGTATTGTCTTAATGACTCAGTATTTAACATAGCAGACATGACACATCTTCAAGGGGGACAGGGAAAAGTTCCTTGCACTGTAGAACTGAGTAAACAGACGAATCTAAAATATTATGCAGCTAACACACAAGGAAATAAAAATAGTAGTGATTTGTTATCTTATTCATGTTTAATCACTGCTGGTTTTAACTGGGAAAAGTAAGGGGAGACAACAGAAAATGTGACAGGCACTTAGGGAAAAGTGACATTTTTCTTTCTACCTTGCTGAAGTGATCTGGTAGGCTACTGCAAATATTATGAAATAGATAATGCCTAAATATTATGAAATAGATAATGGCTGTATGAAATATGGAAAATAGAAATGTGGAGGCAGTCACCAGACAAAAAAGTCTGCATTTGAAGCCTGCAAACATTCATAAAGGGGACTAGATCTGATCTAAGCATCTGACTGACAAAAAATTATATATATATATATATATATATATATATATGTATGTATGTATGTATGTATCTGGACCAATTCAGATTTTTAGTTTAGCCAGGAGAACCAGACATCATGTTGACAGGCCAGCCTTGCAACAAGAAAGCAAATCAGAACTTTCTTTAACTCTAACAGGGAATTACACAGTTGCAGTACCATTCTTCCAAACACAGAGTTTCTGTGGAAGTACAGAAGTGTTTTAACTAAAAGGACAATTTAGGGACTGCAATGTTCTAGGAGGTGGTCCTGCTGCTAGACTTTCTACTGTCTTGAGTATTATTGGAACAACCCCTTGTCTTTATTATTTGCATTCTACCCAAGCTATCCATTACTGGAAATTGGATGATAAGCAGGTACTCTGGGATGGGGAAGATGTGCGACCAGACTCATGAATTCCCCATGCTCTGGATAATTACTTATTCCAGTGTTAGAATACTACTGAAGATTTGACTTAGATTTATTTGAAGACACCTTATGTCCACTTTGTTTTGCTATAAATACTTTCACAAGGGGCAAGGCAATGAAAAGTATCAGCCTCTGTCTGTCCTGGTTAGGAACACACAGAAAACTCATGATGATCAGCAAGCAGTAACAAGGACATTCCTTGGTTTCTTCTATACTTGGTTCCACCCTTGCAGGGAGGTGGAAGGAGTGCACACCAACACAAATCATTGCATTTTTTTAAACACATGTTTATTTATTCTTTTCTACTTTCAGAGGTATATCAATAGATAAAACCAATCCTAGAGATAAAACAACTCCCCAGTATCCCATTCTTCCAAATTCCTAGAAATAACGCTGACTCTCTAGATCAATGGACAGATTCCTTGCTCAGCTGGTCATAAAGCATAGAAGTCAGGTCAGAGGGAAGGAGAATTATGGAAATAATTCAAAACTCATTTGAAAATGTTGGCTGAATAGCAGAGACAGATTGGATTTAAAATATTATCCTGCTGTGGCTGCTATCCGAGGCAGCTTTAGGATGCATTTACCTATTCTTTGAGAATAAAATGGTGTCTTCAGTTGCAGAATGCAGAGTTTCCCTGATAGAAGCAAAGAACTTTGCCCCATGTAAGCAAAAATGGCAACATGGACCCACACAAAAAGGAGACAATCGTATTAGCTACAGATTCTTTCTCCATGCCCCTCCTCTCTCCAGCCTGTGTGTTTGCCATTTCTGTGGAGCACAGAGCACACAGATCACTCTTAGGGAGGAAAAGATTGTTGCTGGGGTCAGGCACAAGGTATTTCCTGAATTCATTATTTTCAAGTACAAAGTTTTGCAAGCCTGTTGTCTGCTCTGTCAGACAGCACCTTGTTTTCTGAGTATTTGAAATGTCAGATTTTAACATGCAACTAGAAGTTGTGCTTTAGAGAAGTTGTACTTGTATGCAGCATTCAAATATACAAGCACATGAATGTTTTAAAAAACAAAAATAATTACAGTATATTATTTATATATACATTATCAGTATACATAATCAGTATATTAGTTGATAGAAGTTTTTTAATATTTATGTATGACATATATACATGGGAATATCTTAGTTCCATAAATGCATGCTAATGAATGTGGTGTGTTGTCAATGAATTATAAAACACCCATTAATTCTTACTCAGTTTTCACAGTGTACAAAATAACAGTCCTGGGTTTCATCCTTCCACAAAGAACAGACTTAAAGAGGCTAAATTTTGCCTAACTGCTTTCCAATCTAAGTCACTTGGCATATTTTTCTATTACATGCACAAACTTTAATTACTAATTGGATTTATTTAACATTTTTCATTCTTGAAACACTGCACAAATAATGAAGCTCCTCAACACTATTATTACTATTCATATTTATTATTTAGTCATATTATATTACTAAACTTTTCATTTACAGATGGTGGAACATCTGTAACCATTTTAGGGAGCTATTCTCAAGTGTAAACAGAAGACAGCAAGGTTTAAAGGTTTTTCCCCATTTGTGCATTGGTTTTTAAAAGCCTGTTCACTAACACAGCATCCAGTTAAGAACTCAGTGTCTTAACACCTTCATAATGAAATCTTTTGCTCATCCATGCCATAGTCAACCTCACTGACAAGGGCTAGAACATAAAAGTCCTCTTGCCTTAAACTTGCTTGACTTAATAGGAAATAACCACGAGCTATTACGAATAGCTCCCAAGTTAGCTGCAGTGGATCCTTTCTGGGCACCACTTTCTGGGAGTACTGAAGCAGTCTGTTACTATTATTCCCAGCCTCTTTATGTCCTTAAAACCTACCTGATGGCCAATTCTGTAAATTTTTTTCACTGAATGTGATCCTACTTATTGTCTTTGAAATCTGAAAGTTTGGTGGACAGGCAATTACAGAAAAAGTGATCTGCATCTGGCCTGGACCCTCAGTTAGTGCACCACAGCCAGCATGGCATGATTTTCACATTAAATCTCAAAAGGTTTGTTTTTTAGCAGTTAAGGACTTGCTTAAATTTGGATTAAAACGTTAATCCCAAAGTTAAAACTTAAATTCTTCTTGAAGTTAACATCAAATCCTTCTTTTTCTACCTTAAAGGTTTAGTAGCTCTGGAAATGTCTCAATCACATGATTCAATATGGGCAGTGAGAGAGGAAGCTTCCCCATCTGCCCTGTGAATTTACTTCAAACCTGCTTTTGGAGGTTTGCCTTCAAAAAGAATGAGTGTGCAGGTCCCTTTACTGACTGTGCTGAGCGTCTGAGGAAGTGTTTGACAACTGATACAGTGGTGTCTGTAAGTACAACAAACACAGGCTGGGACCAGCATCTCATTTCACATCATCAGCAAACAGTCATGGAACACTGACAACTTTGTTCCCTTCCTACTGGCTACTATGCCTTTAGACAGTAACATCAGATTGGAATTTAGGTGTGTTTGGGGGAAAGAAAGATTTTTTAAAATAAAGGCATGTCAAAAACATTCACGTCTTTAAAAACTAACTACACTCTCATTCTAAAATCTTGGGCACTCTAAATGATGAGACAATTTGCCAGATGTAAAATAAGTGAACTCTCAGAAACCATATAATTTTTGCTGAAGTTACTTGCACAATCTGTGAAAAGCAAAAGTATAGACAGCAGGTCACAGAGGCAGCACTTGATTAAAAATTATTTCTTTTACAGCAATAAGGGTTCAATCAACCCTTTTATTAGTCAGGAAGAAGACAGAGGATTTACCCTTACCTTCCATAAATCAGGGCATGGAAGTAAGGACAGAGTTTTAAATATACAAGGAGGCGTTTGATCTGGAAGATGGATTCAAAAGGAGGGTCCAGAGACAAAACACAACCAATCTGAGCTAATCTCTCCATCAATATCAGGGATAAGCACCATGAAGCAAAACCAACAAACCTCACAACAGTTAAAGACAATAAAACCCTTTACTTCATTCTGAACTTTTTCTTATTAAATAGTTAAATATATAATTTCAAAATTATCTTCACTTTCTTTAAAAATCTTGAAAATTAATTGGGGCTAAGAAACAATTAACTCAGCCTGAAGCAGAATGCTCTCAACTTACTGTTGCATTGAAATCTCTAAAAAATGATACATTTCAGGTGAGCTAAAATATTCCTTTGCAGCTGGACTCCAAATGCATTGCTTTCACTCCCAGTTTCCAAATTCCAGCAACTCAAAAAATTCTTCAGATAGTTCTTGCCTTATCAGATAAATGACAGTCCTTCCAACTATCCAGTCTGTTGATCCACTTTATAAACCCCAGACAGATAAGATATGGTTATGTTTGAAACTAATAAACAGATCCATGCTTTAAGGCAAAATGGGTTTCTTCGAGGTGTTGGGATGTTGGAAGAGGTTAGCAAAGCTCCTGGGTCTGGAAAAACCTGTGCCTGTAGCCCCTGCTCCACCACACATTCCCTGTCTCAACATCTGTGCACCGGTTGTTCGCTGCTCTGCTCTCCTTTGTTTGTTTTTAACTGCAGATATGAAGTACAGTGTGCTATTTAGATGAATGAAAAGACCTATTTACAAATACATCTTATCCTTTGCAAGTCTGATTTCTCCCTAAATTTTACATGCTTTCCTCATTCCATTTTCACTTTATGAATTTTTTCATGTCCTGTGATATGAAAATGGCTTCACCAGTAAGAACAGACTGACTGATTGGATTATTTCCTTATTCTGTACAACAGCAGTCATTGTTCACTCAGAAAAGGTAGCTCATTTCCCCCTTACTTCCACACTTTGAGATTAAATTAATTTCCTCATTTCATTTGTAATTATGAAAATAAATATGTGTTTTTATATATACAACTTTTATCACGACTGTTGGTTTATTTTATACCAAGGACTACAAAATCTAGGATTGAAATACTCTAATACTATGTCATAGGATTTTCTCTAGAAACCTCCTAATTCTAGTTTGAGTTTCACAATTACTTTTTCCTCTACTGTACCGTAAAAATAATATTTTATATTTAACTTCTGAAACTCATTTTTTACTTACAGATTACAGAAGTGCCTGACTCCAGGCACTGTTCTATATAGCAGTAACATTTACGTAATAAATCAGTAGTATCTCACTTTAATATAATCCCTTTTATAAGATATAAAGGTAAATAATAATTGTGATTGCTTTTCTCAGACTGCCAGGACATCGATCTCACATTTTACTTTGTACATCATCAGTTGTTTTCTCCAATAGTAAATGAGAATTCACTAGTGCAAGCTTTCTTAAATTTCTTTCAGCAACAATGCTAGCATAAACATTTCCCCCCTTATCCTGCTTGTTCCTAGTACTCATTTTTGCTGTTTATTTTTAACCTGGACTGGTTCCCAGATCTATTTCATTGTATGGGCCCACTAACAGCTCTGCTGGCATTGTTGAAGGGGTAATGTGGGGAGAAAGAATGTCTGGAGACAAAAAGAGATGCTCAAAGTTGGTACTGCTACAAAAGAACACATCTGAAAACACAGCTTTAGCTTTACAATGTATCTTCTGTGTTACAGGATACTGATCGGAACTGAGCTGCAGACCTTGGAGCACAAATTACCAGCACTTAGTGTTCGTCTGCTGTTCATCTCCTTTAGACCCTCTACTTGCACCAGCTGCTTCTATTGATACCATACAGCAACGGCTCTGTTGACTACTGGAGAGCAGTGAATGTTCTTACTACAAGTTGGGCTTTGGCAGATGAGCAAGCCTGCCTCTAGTAATTTGAGGTATTGCTGCCTCCAGGTGTCCTTTTTGCTCTCCTGCCAAAAATGCTTGTCTGGCAGAGTGAGCAGAAGGGAATGCTTGAGCCTCAGCTGCTCCAAATGCAGCACGTGGTATCTCAGCTCAGCAAAATTTTCCCCCAACATTTCCTCAGCCTCCTGGACCACTAGAATTACTTTTCGGGCACTCCAACTCCTGACTGTGAGAAGAATTTTATTCCCATAGCACAGACTAAGGAAGAGGCTGGAAGGTGAGCTTCCATGTGCTTGCAAGCTATTCTTTCTGTTGCTGCTCTCCTGTGTTCCCTTGGCTGCTGTGTCCTTGCCCCCTGTCCCAACCAGATTCCCTTCAGTGAGGCTCTATGTCTGTCCCAGATGCACTGCTCTCTCACCTACTGCCTACAGCACACTTTTCTCTCTGGTCCTAGGTAGTTACCAAAGTTGGACACCTTCCTCCAAGAGGAAGTGCTGATGATGCTATATGATCAAGCAAGGCAAATCTGAGTGGCAGAGCCAGGGAAGAGCAGAGACATGGGCAGGTGTCCCCTTGCTGCCTCCACTGAGGTGTGTGAGTAGGGGGAGAGAGAGCAAGAAGGATATGTTTAGATGGGGAAAGTAATATTTGACATCTGTGCCACATCCACCAGAGTTAATCCCTGAACCCCCTTAAATTATTGCTTGCATAGGAATAGTTTAAAAGTGCATTTTTCTCATGTTTCTCTGTTCTGTTACTGATCCAGAGTCAAGAGGCTTGTGGTCAGGATTAAAAATAAGGAGGCTCAGCCTATGTCTTTTTCAATGTTAATGGCATTTGTGACACATCCTGAGTTATGACTGTAACAGAAGAAAATGTCTTATGACCAGAGTCACTTGGGTGGAGCCTTTAGCTAAGCAAAAGCTGAAAAAGAGCCCATCAGTGCTTTCTCTTGATGATTTGAAATTGTAATCTTGTTAGGAAAATTAACCTTAGGAAGGCAACAAGGAATTTTCAGAGAAGGACTGTTGCTAGGCACTTGCATGGTTGGGCAGTAAAATACTGCAGTTTGTAATAAGCAATTTTCTACTGTTGATTTAATAATATTTAATAGATGGTACTCTAAATTTCTATGTTATTCATAACACAGTAGCTGCCTCTGAGCTTTCTCGTCGTTCTCTCTGCATACCTTTGGACAACACAGGCTATATGTACACAGATTTCTCCCTACAGACCTGGAATTACACAGCCTATGCACCTGGGCCAGCAGCCACCTTACTGACACCTCAGCAGGATTTGTCCCAGCATATTTTCCCATTGGCTCTGGGCTGATGCAAAGTGGTATCAGCATGATAAAAACATCATGTGAAAATACTTGCAGATATCCCTTAGAGGTATCCCTTAGGGGTATTCCCAGCAGCTGCTCTGCTGATCGAGGAATACTGGAGGACAAGAGGAAATTCTAACTGCCCACCTAGATGAGCTGCACACATCTCCCACAGACTCTTGCTCTGCCCTTTGCCATGCCTGGTAGGCTGCAGTCCCTGCCTCTGGTGCTTTTACTGTGAAGCTGGAATGTGTTGGCTAAGCTGCAGGAGAACACACACACACACCCCCTCGCCACTCCCCACCCCCGAATTTAGGGGGTTGTTAAAGAGAGGTGAATTGCATTTTCTCTAAGAGAACCATACCCCAAGGATTAAAAGAAAAATACGAGAGCTCTTTTTCTTTGCAGCATTAACTTTTCTGGACCACACTTCTCACTGGTTGTGCTACCACAACACTTAGTTCATAATAAGAAACTTTCAGCCTTCACTGCCTCACTCCATTTGCCATTAAAACTCCCCTAAAAGGCGACAAGCATCTAATTTTCTTCTCAATCCATCTGCGACTTGTATCGGCGCCATGCTGAGGGCAGCAGGAGCCGAGGGTGCCGGGAACACTCGGCAATACCCAGAACCTGGAGCTTGTGTTTAAGCCACAGCTCCCTGCCAGCTGGAGACACATTTAACATTCCCCGCATGACTTCAGCAGTTCAGCCACTTTCCCACATTCCACAGCTGGCCTCCCACCACCGCTCAGCCTGCAAGCACACACCACACCGGGGTCATATTCTTGCCATCAATTCTCAAGTACAACTTGCTAGTGAAAGCGCTGGAGAGAGAGTTCTGTTTAAAATGTGATGGCAACATAAGACCTGCATGTCCTGGCTACATATAAAGAAGTATTTTCCCTATGCTCTTCAGCTCTTCTGTGTTTTATAAAAGCTCTGCATATCTTGGGAGCCACAAAATGGTTGGGTGGCAACCCTGTAAAGTCCCAGAACAAATCCCTACTACTATGAGTAATCCCAGTGCTGTATAATTAGACACATAAAGTCCTTCAGGACTGCATCCACGGAAGTTTATTAACTCCATTGTTAACAGTTAATAGTTCTCTTTTCTGACTGCAAATTCATGTTGCTTCACATATACACCACATCCATTTTTGTCATTGTGCAGAAGTTAAAAAAGGAAGCATGAAGTCTGGAGACGTCAATTTTTAATACCATAATTAGTTTGATGGATTACAGTGATTTGTAATTTTTTTATGTCTACAAATTGAACTGGCTCGTGCCTTTTTTGCCATGCTTCTTGTGTCATGAAAAAATCAACAACAACAATTTTCAGAAAGAATTGATGAAGAAATCTAAATTCAGTAAATTTCAGTAACAATTCACAATGGCAACATTCCAGTAATTTGTACTTAGAATTTATCTTAAAAGAAAACCCAAAACTATTCAAACAATTTATAGGTTAAGCATCATGGTTTTATGGGAATCACTAGAAGGGAAGCCTATTGTATTATTTATATCTGGATTCCTCATTTATCTATTACCAATCACATCAGTGGTTAGGGACTGAGCAAATAAAGAATACTTGCACAAAATGAAACCTGCATGTCTGAGTGTGTTGGGCAGAAAAGTCCACAAGTTCATGTTAGTTTTCCCTGGAAACAATGAATAAGTGAATATATATCACTGAATTTCTGGATGCAACACAGGACTATTAATTCCACTGAAATAATGATTTGTGTAGCTGACGTGATCTTGACATGAATGTACAGCAACTGAATGTATCAGATCTAATGAGATAATCACAACAGTTGTGAGACTGGACAGGGAACAGTGCCATGCTTGGGCATTTCTCATGAATCATTTTAGGCCAATTTGGTACATAAATAGGACCTCATAATTCTGCAGCACCTTAAAGCAACATGAGTTAGATCCCAAAAATATTTACCAGAAGATGTATTTTATTTCTATTTTATCTTTTAATATTTATTTTAATATTTATTTTACTAATGTTTGAGTCAATGCCTTAGAAAATTAATTATCATTGAAGTATAAAGAATTTTGGCCCACATTTTGAATATCAGGTAACATCCTCTCACTTACTTTAAAAAGCTAAGTCACTGTTGAAAAACCAGTAACATTCAAATAAGATGGTAGCTTATTTGAATGTTACTTGTTCATTACTTTTCTATCTTGAAAAAAAAAAAAAACAGAGAAGTGTATTTTGTATAAATTCTTTTCTATAAACTAGTTTTGAGCAAAGTCCCAGTTTATGTGTTAACATGACAAATGAAATACACTCTGGCTGTAGTTAATACAAATTTATCATGGAAGCAGTGACAACCCCTGATCTGCACCAGGACTGTTGACACCAGTACACAGAGGGAGTAGCTACAAATGCATGCCATTATTAGAAGAAAATAATGTGCTGCCAGTGACAAGAAGGTAGATTTATATTAGCAAATTAAAATTTTATTAAGGCAGAATACTTTACAGCCACAAGACATGCTGTGTAGCATGACATCCTTACAGTCTTAAAGGAAATGAGATAGTTTCAATCGAAAGTGAACTCTTAACAGCTTTTGGAGTTTCTCCCTCTCCATTAGCTGGGCATAAGCCTATTCAAGTTAATATGGGTGTTGTTACCAATAGCAACAAAAATTTCACCAAAGCCCACAGGGAAAACTCTCCACAGCACAGCAGACAAGCTTTGACTTTACTGATGTGCAGCAGCCATGTGCCTTTATGTCTGGCATTTCCTTTCCCTCTTCTCACACTATGATTCTTGCACACCTAAGTACCAGCCACTGTCTAAACCCAGGGTGAACCCAAAGGGAGCTTGTTTATACCTGCAGGCACAAAGCTGTGTACCAGCAAATGGTGAATTCCTCTCTTGGTCTACCCAGTGGCTATCCACCCACTTTTGCACCTAGACCACCAAGATATTCATTTGATTTTGCAAGCCAGGACCTTTCTTTGGTTTCAGAGAATATTAAAAAAAAAATCCATCTAATTTAAAAAGAAGGAACTCATTAGATACTGAAGGAACTTTTTTGTATTAAACATACGAGGTAAAAGTATTGGCAAAAGCTGGCAATATAACATGATTACATCTGACAGAAAGGCCTAATTCAAAGGACAGTAATTTGAGAAAATATACTCCAAAGGTAATAAAGTCCCCGTACATTCACCTCTTCATTGCACTGCTTGGAGGAGTACTTCTAATGCTGTTAGCAAACATGCCACAGGATTGCTAATGAAATTTTTTATCTGTTTCTCCCACAAGAGTCCATGCACTACTCCTAAATTCTGATGTTTTAAAGCAATAATACTAGCATGTCAGTGTTCTCCAGCTGAGTATTTGTCCAGATAAATGAGAAGCCTTTTTTTTGAAAACTGAAAGTTATTCACCACTGAGGGATTGAGGGTCTTGACAACATAAAATGATTATTTTTCCTCTTATTATCAGCTCTAGTATAGAGTAGAATATAATTATTCTATCACAACTGTAATAAACTGCAATTTTAGACAGCAGTGTGAGTAATTTTTGGTCAATGAGCAGTAAAAACAGCTCAGTGAAAGTAAAAAGAATGTATAGGTTAAACACCTTAATTTCAAGTCTGCAAATAACACAAAAACCTGTTTTCATCTCTGATGAGTGAGTGTTGTGATTACCTGAAATTGCACAGGATTAGTACTATTCCAACAGAATGCAAAGGTCAAGAGGTGTTGATTAAGAAAAAGGATTTTTGAAAGAAAATCTATCTATTTGAAACAAATGCAGGCTCCTGCACCTGGAGGGAAATAACCCCAGCACCGGCTGGGAGCCAACCTGCTGGGAAGAAGCTCTGAGGAAAGGGACGTGGGGACAAGAAGCTGTCCCTGAGGCAGCAGTGCCCTTGTGGCCAAGAAGGCCAATGGGATCCTGGACTGCTTTGGGAAGAGCATTGCCAGCAGGTCAGAGGAGCTGATCCTGATCCTGCCCCTCTGCTCAGCCCTGGTGAGGCACATCTGGAGTGCTGTGTCCACTTCTGGGCTTATCAGGAAAAGAGAGACATGGACCTCCTGGAGCAGGTCCAGCAGAAGACTATGAAGATAACTAAAGGACTGGAGCATCTCTCTTATGAGGAACAGCTGGAGGAGCTGGGCCTGTTCAGCTTCTAGAAGAGACAGCTGAGAGGGGACCTCATCAATATCTGTCAGTGTCTGAAGAGAGGATGGCCCAGGCTCTGCTCAGTGGTAACAGGACAAAAGGGCAGAAATTGATGCACAGCAAGTCCCACCTGAACACGAGGAAGAACTTTACTGTGCAGTGACTGAGCACTGGAACAGGTTGCCCAGAGACACTGTGGAGTGTCCCTCACTGGAGATATCGCAGAACTGTCTGGATACAATCCTGTGCCACGTGCTCTGGGATGGTCCCACTTAAACAGGGAGGTTGGACCAAATTACCTACTCTGGTCCCTTCCAAACTGACCCATTTTGTGATTCTGTGATTTATGTTTAAAATTTCTTTGTAAGCTTTGAACTGTTTTCTTCTGGATGTGGATGAATATTTTTCATATACCATTCAGTGTCTACTTTTCTGTGGTGTCATTAACTGCACACAATCTCATGAATTGTTGTACAATTAAGTCAACAACTTACATTACTTACTGTACATTTAAATTCATATCCTACTTTACCTTCCGTTTTTACATACATCCATTAATATGAAGTTTTTCATTAAAAATATTCATTCGTGTATAGTCTCTACATAAAAATGAACAGCTTAATAGGAACTAAGGGTGGCCAGTTAATGAAAAACTGAAAAAATAACATTAGTTGCAAGCAATACAAGAACTATTATGATGTATACGTTTACAAAAGTATCCAAAATAAATTATTTTTAAATGAAAAATTGAGAATAAATAGAATAAATATAAAATAAGACTGGTGATTCTGGAAACTCCTAGTGTTATAATGTGAAACACAAGTATTTCTGGGACTAATGACATGTTGAACTGCAGTTACAATTCAGATTATCCACTTTAAAAGTCTATCAACTGGCTTGTTGCTGTGGCTCTCCTTTATTCCTTCAGTCATTTGTATTTGGCTTTCATGGGTTACAATTCCAAAGCAAGGATGAGTATATGGATGCTTATTAGTCACAAAAATAAGGGTGCCCAAACCAATCTGAATTAATTGTGCAATATGTTATATTAGTCCATACTTACAACTCCCAAATGCAGGTACACGTTCACGTGTCTGAACTGAGTTCAGGTTTTGCCATACCCTCCCATTATTTTGTAGATATAATTTACTCCTTAAGCTGTACAGGTGAAGATGCAATCGTGCCCCTTGATGCACTCAGCCACCATGGGACTGAATTACACATCAATGCTCTCTCCTCCTGTTTATGTTGTAAGTTCCAAGAATGACTATCATATGAGTACAATGGAGGTCTTTTTAGCAGTATGCTGACATGAAAGAAAAGTTCAGCTATGTTGTTTAATTGTGTATACACCAGTGCTAGGCAACTCTCCAAACCTTACTGTAAACATTGTTTAAGGTTCATCCAGATCAGCACGATAATGAGGCTTGTGCTTTTTAGGCTTAGCTTTTAATGACAGTTGCTTTTCTTTATAGTTTTGTATTTACCTCTTCTGAAGCACAGTTAGAGGTATCATACCAGGCTGACCTTTTTCTTTTACAGATTTGATAGGTTGTCCTCTAAAGCCCTTGTCTAATATTCTGCTTACATCATGTTGTTTTCCTGGATGGAGAACTGATCTATTGTCTTTTGTAAGTTTGTCTGGAGAACATATTCATCACTGCCTAACAAATGGAAATACTAGATTAGTAAGGAAAAAAGTGTATATTCAACAAACGTGGTGTTGAAGGCTTTAATGGAGCCAAAAATACTTAAAAGTTCCAAGAAATGTATGGTTTCTCTGAAAATATCATTCATGTCCTAACAAGTATGTATGCACATAATAATGTAAAACTGGCAGTATTAGCTTTAATGTATAATCATTATGAAGTTATTTTTGTTAATGTAAAGACACCTTCAACTACAAAAATACACATCTGAGACCCAAAATACAGGACATGTGCTTCTTCAGTGGTGAGCTGTTCGAAGTGCAGACTGAGTGTGTGTAGGCAGACAATTAGGAGACAAAGAACACTGCATTCCTAAACTTCAGTTTCATTTAAGAAGAAAGTTCACTTATTGCTGAAAGAACACAATTTACAGTGTTCCAAGTTTCTATTATATAAGTGCTGCTGCATTTTACTTTTTGTAAATGGCTTTTGCAACGTAACAGAAAAATCAGAATAGTATTTATCCAACCCCAACTATATATTTCTAAAAACTTACACAAAGTTCAGCACATCAACATTTTAATCCATGTGCTTGTCAGAATCTAAGCAATTCAGAGCTCTGGTAAAGACAGGCAAAATACTTCAGACTTGATCTGCAAAGGTCAGATAGAACTTTAGATTTTTAATCATGTGTATATTCTTATTAATAAGTTCCAAATGCTGTTTTCATGATTAAGCATTTTACGAATTTTGATGCAGAGCTGAAGGTTGTTATAACTAACAGAAATAAAGTATTAGCAAAAAATACCATCTCTGTTGCAGCTGAGATGTATATATAGGTCTTCTGACAATGAGATGAATGTGTTGCATTGCTCTTTATCAGGTCTGCGATGAGCCTGACATTATCTCTGAATATGGGAGATTTCCCTAATAGTACCCATTAGTCACAGGATATTGAACTCACAGAATGCAACAAGTTCTTAAAAAAGCAATAATCTACCTTGAACCCAAGGATTATCACACAAAACACTTCGACTATCCCTTTTGCTTATTCCTAAAGGCACTTTGTGCCCTGGGTTTCCCTGAGGCATGAAAGCCCCAAGTCCTGACACCTTGCAGTGGATGCCCAGCCTGTGTGCAGGGCTGCCAGCCGGCTCCAAGGGGACAATGAGGAAGGAGCAACAAACTGCATCAATTGCCAAGTACCTTCCAGTGTGCCACACCCAGTTTCCTTCCAGAGACAACCCTCAACTCTTCCTTCCAGAGACAACCCTGGGCTCACAGGAACAGAACACCAAACAACAGAACAAATATAAGAAAATCTTTTCCTTTACTATGCATTCCCTCTTCTGTTGCTTTCTGAAGGTTTGGCTGGATCCTCGGCAGTTTCTTACATTGCTCAAAGGCAACAGAGAAGGGTCTCCCCAGCTATGAGAGCTGTTTAGCCAAAATCATTATCATCACCTTCCCTGGCACAACAGCAGTCTAGGAAGGCAGGAGTATCGTGGGAAGAAAACAAGACAGAAGGGGTTCAGCACCCCTCATTAAATCTGCCCAGACTGGGCAGATTATATGGGGCTTCAGCTTGTACTGGGAATGGATTCAGGATTCAGGGTGAGCAGAGTTGACACTCTTACAGAAAGAACGTCCACTTGAGAACAAAACATCTCTCTTGTACCTGCAAGGGTCTGGGTCACTGTGAGAATGAAAATCCAGTAAATTATTGAACATCTTAGATGCAACAAAGTTCACCAATTTATTTTTTGTTCTCAGTAACTTTTTTTTTCATAAAAGACCACTGACAGTGCCTTAGTGAATGCTTCTGTGCAGATGCTAGTAAGATTTTAGGGATATTTGCTCCTTCCTCGCTGAAACAAGTTGGTATGTTTGGAAATTAATTGCTTAATATCAGAAATTCCAAACTTAATTAGAATGAAAAAAAGAAAATAAGAATGTAAAAAGAAATTAAAAGTAGGGACTTCAAGAGTCAAACATAAAACTCTAATAAAATAACTCAAGGAAAAAATTTTTTTTCTTAAAGAATTATTAATAAAATCCAATAAAGACCAGGAAATACAAACATACATATTTAAATGCTTCATATATTTATGTTCTGATGCATCTCTGGAAAAAGAAAACTTAGATTGTTTACCCAGCATAATGCTCTCTTTAACTACAAAAATATTTAATTTCAAGTATTCCTAATGTGTAACTTGATTCTCAGTTCTTAGCTACATATCAGTCATGGGATACATTCCATAGTTATGAAGTATTACCTTGAGAGATTTCATGCTTCCAAGCACACGGCCAATTTCTGCCCTGGGATGCAAATGTACAATTCTCTTTGAAGTCTGTAAGAGTCACAAAAGTAGAACATGCTGCACACTGCAACTGAGTTTTTTCTGTATTTAGCATCAAATTCTACTCGGCATTACTTATTTAACTCCATTCCCCTCCAATTTTCATTGGAGGGCTACAACTGAGCAGAGTTGGTCTCTCATGCCAACACTTACTGCAATTAAATTACACATCATAGTAAATGTGGCTTTTATAAAACTAAGCAACTTCATATTCATTCCTCTGCATAACATAACTTTTTACTTCTAAAACCCCTGGTATTTAACTAAATGTGTTAATATAGTTATGATACACTCATGTAATTACTTGTGTTTTGCACTACTGCACAACCTAGAAACCTTTAAATTTAAATCCAAGATACCTGTGTGATTTCAGTACTTATAATTCTCAAGAAAAGAGACATCAAAAAGAATGCAGAGAAATCTCATCTGTGTTCTGCCATGTGCTCTGCAGCCCAGTCCCAAATACTGCAGGCAGGCAAAATGCTCACTTAGTGAAGTGAATAAATATTCATTGTGCATTTATTTACTTCTGCTATTACCGGATTTAGTAATATAATTAAAAGTATTAAAATCATTAATTAGAGGACAATATAGTTAATAGAGTTTTAGGTGACACAAGTTTAGCACACTGAGTCAGCTTAATTAGGTCTTGTCTACATTTGGAAAATTACCAGAACTACTCTGAAATAACCCTGGATAGGGATGTGTAGATACATGAACATCTATATAGGAATTTAATATGCTCAATAATTCCAGAAAAGCATTTCCTTATAAATTCCATTATACTTTTAAGTGCAGACAAGCTCTAAATCTCGTTAGCATCAATATTCTGCACTGTTGACAGCTTTTACTCTAACACTCCAGCTTGTTTACTTCAGTATCATCAAACCTTTAAGGCTTCGTCCTAGAAAGAAGCAGGAACAGAAACCTGGTGCATCCATTAACAAATTCAAATTTAACAACATCTACAAGTAACGCTGTGACAAGGCAATCACCTTGCAGAAGAAGAATTCCTTTTCTTGTTTAGCTGGCTTTGAAAGTGGATTAAGCTGTTTTGGACAATAGCACTCCTTTTTCTCAAGAAGAAAGCCTGTCCCCTTGAAACTATTTGGGGATAAATTTTCCAGAATACCTAACAAATCCTTATACCTGGTCTTCCACCAGTGCTTGCTGCACTAGTGATGTGCCCAGTGCTGGCACAGCAGTCACCTCTCAAGGGTCCCTGCTGTCAGAATCAAGGAACTAGATGCCAAATATGATTCTCAGGGGATGATGTCACACAAGACAGATGCAGGATGAAACTATATGCTGCAAAACTCTGAGATTTTATAATTTTTGAGTGTGAACATCACCAATATAACCTGTGATAATTAAAAAAAAAAAAAAAATCTCAAAGAAAGAAAACCAAAAGCTACAGAACAGAGACATTAAACCTGAACAAAATAAAAAGGATTTTCTCTTGTTTGGATGTAATTATAGCTTCAGGACAGCATACTCAAAGTGCAAAATCACTCTGCATTATTTGCAACTCCCCATAAAACTGAAGCACTTTTGTGGGCTGTGTTGCTCCACAAGGGTAGACTGTGACATAAAACAAAAACTCTGTGTGCCACTCCTTTGGAGTATCATGATCTCCACCACCACCAAAGGCCATAACACACATTAATTCTGGCCACTTCACATAAAATGAATTTAAATATACAGATCATTCTATTTCAGTTATAGAAACTACAAATGCTATTCTGCAGTGATGACTTGAGCACTTCTAACCTGCTCTTGGTCCCAATTTTTCCTCCAAGTGACCTTAATTTAAACACAAAACCGACCTCTCTGCTCACCAAAGCAGGCTAGAATCTTATTTCTAGTCCAAACAGGGGATTTCCTCAGCGGCAGTGATGGACCTTAGCCTTGAGCTGACTGACACATGACCAGAGCAGGGTGTTTGGACACAAAAGGGTTCTGGCATAGTACCAACAGCACAAATGAGCAGTGAAAACTTTAATGCCAGAAAGCATGTCTCTCTATTCATGAAGTCTAAAGACAAAATAATATGTTACAGTAAATTCTAAGTTTCACTCTGACTGATAAATTGCATAATTTCAACTGAGCTCTATTCCTCATGCATACTCTTCTGATCTTTTATATTGAGATGAGAGCCTTTTGGGTTTCTTTTCTGTTTAGCCACTTCTGCTAGGAGCAGTGATATTCTATCTGCTAAGTGGATACTAACTCCATTTAGTCTTTGCTATACTATTTTCTTGGATTCAGATTCATGCCATGCCTATCAGGATAAGAGAATTTATGAACATATAAAATATCAAAAAGAATTGCAACACCACCACATCACTTGAGAGCGTGCTCAGGAAGCTCTTGCATTTACTCTAGTTTCAGTGTAATGAGAAAACAAATTTTTAAACTACAAGAAGTAAAAAGAAACACCAAACTGTTCAGTTCTGAGAAGTTTGCCGCTGTAACTTTATATCCAGTATCACAACACGACTGCAGCAGGTGAGAGGCAAAGATAATTATATAATTGTCACATTTGCCCCAGGAGCACCTTTTGTCCTGTCACAATCTGTATAAAACAAGGCCCTACCCAGAGGTCTTGTCTGTCTGTTCCCCAGAATCATTCATTGTTTTTGTAAAAGTAACCTTTTATTCTTGCTGAACTTTAGCAGTCCCCAAACTGAGTTCTTGCAGAATACTGCCTTCAACCTCCTTTTGTTGGAGATGCAGCTCCCCATGGATGGCCTGGCAGCTAGAGGTACCTTCTTGTGCCATGCCCTGGCAAACATGCCACAGCCTCTCCACTGAATTTGGCTTCTGCCCTTCTCTGCTCTTTTCACTTATTCTTTTCCCTTATCTGTTCCCTGCAGCAATTTTCCTCTTTCAAAATTAGTTTTCCCTACATTTTCCCTCCGTTTGGCTTCGTACTTTTCAGTTACCTTTTCCTCTTTTCCCCTCTCAAATGCCAACACAAGGCTCAAGAGACAGGTCTACAGCCAGCTTCTCAGTGCCCATTTAAGCCACTTCCAGAGACAAGCTCAGTGCTGAGGGCGGAGAAATCAAACTGGACCAGTCCCATGGAACCACCTCCCTTCTGTGCAAACCCACCACTCTCAAGACCAGGTGCTCTGGGCCTCAATGTGGCAGCAAGGACTAACAGTGAGGAGTTCTCTAAAGGTCACTTCCATGAGGCCAACACTAAATAAAACTACAGAACCCAGACTGCTTCTCTGCTGTTGTCTCACTGGCATTCTGAGACATGATTTCCTTTCCTCTTTTCCAGACTTTATTCTTATAAGTATAAATTATCAAATATTCTCCCTAAAACTGTGAATCATTTGTCACTCCCAGATATAGCTCTCAGCTTTCTACTCCCAGAAATCCCAGCTCAGTCTCCCAACATCCTCCAATAATTAGGCAGGCCAGAGTTTCTCAAATTTGTACACAACCCTTGAGACTGGTGAGCCTTCTTTCCTCTGTCTCCAAGGCATCCAGAGGCTCCTGAACTCTGCTTTAAAGCTACAGGCTGTCTGGCATGATCTGGAGATTTTCCAGACCATTTAAACTGAAAAACAGGGGGCTGCAATAAAATAAATATTCAACCTAAGATTATGTTTATTATTTCTTGACATAAAAGGAAGATTCTGGTGCATGATTTTTCTGCAAAGACTAGATTTTAGGGACATTTAAATTAAAGAACACATGCAGCTCAGTATCAGTGTCAAGAGAAAGACTGAGGTCCTAATTTATGAAAAAAAATCACAAACTAGTGCCCATTTTACACATGAATGCATTCATTACACAGACAGCAACCCAGAATATTTTATAAATAATACATGCACATCCATACTTCTCTAGTTGCCCAATATCTAAATTATTTGAAGCACTGGCTATCCTGCAGAGGAGGTACCACACTTTCAGAGATCAAAGAATAACAGGAACAAGTCAATCAATGAAACTGAACCAACTATGAATATTTTTAAACAACTGGTAGGTAAATCTAAGCTAGTCTATATGTCCAACACATCTTTAAAAATGCCTGTATCCAACCACCACCAGAGCACTGGGATGTGCAGCATCCTCCCTGGATGACAACAGCAGCACAGTTTCCATCAATGAGAAGACAGAATACATTCTGGAAGACAGCACTCAGATAAACTCCTACTTTTAAAAGGTGTGCCACAGAAATGCCAGGAGTTCTGCTGTTTGGCATATACACATTTCTAAGCTTCAAATAAATATCAGTAAAAGATCAGCCATTTAAACTAACCTTGACAGAGCTGACTAGTGTGTAAGTAAGCATGGAAAATGACCCATTATACTTCATATGAATAAAAAAGGCATCTATTATTCATTTAATCATTATTTAATTATTCATCTGACATAGAATTCCACTTTCCATTTTAAAAGAAGGAAAGGGACAACAAATATAAAATATGCATAGTTGCTTTTCTGCCTCTTCTGGGGTCAATATGGCAAAGTAAACTTTTGTCATTCTCTTTCATTTTTACTGTGGTATTTTGATATTTCTTTTCTGCCAGAAAGTAGCATAGCTACTCAGCATGAAAGTATTGCATGCTTGATAACACCTCTCCCTGGTTCCAGGCCCTCAACTAAATGAAATTTCAAGAATAGCATCTAAAATTCCTAAGACCAAGGACAACCCCAATACACAAATGTATCTTAATTTTTTTCCCAATTCTATACTTTTGGGAAAATCTGCACTTTTTTTTTAAATATCTGGATTGCCCATTCACCATCAAGGTAAACACTTCTTTAATAAAAAATAAAGAAGTATTCAACTGGTAACTTCTTTTCTGTTATAATGACTTGCAGTGATAATGCTGCTATCTTTGACTTTCTGGCAATGAAAGCCATCTCAGGGCCAACTTACTCCAGTGCTGGGTCCCTAAATTTATATTCTGGCACCTAACAAGAAACCTTATTTTCAGAATTAAAGGACAACTATGATCAGTTCAGTTAGCAGAGTAAAAATGAATTGACATTTGGTGGGTTTTACATGTTTTTCTCATCACCAATCTGGTTGACAACCATAGCTATGATTTTATTTTTTTTAAGACCTAGTAAAAGCAGCATCTTTAAGATTAACTCCAGGATCTGGGAACATGTGAGCTCCTATTATTATACCTGCCATTGAAAATCCCTAGAAAATCTGGGGGAAGAGTATATAAAAGACACTGGAAAGAAGTGCTAATAAAAGCAGATCGAGCTAAAGAAGTTGGGTGGGTGGCTTTGGAAGCCTTTCACGTATCCATAGCTCCTGCAGCTGATGAACTTACTGTAATTTGGAAGAAAAGTCATGTGAAATATAGCAGAACTGTTAGTGAAAAGCAATAGGAACATGTCAATTCTTCCAATTTTTTCTGCTAGAAAGAATACAGCATTCCTCAGTATTCTGCTGTACCTCTGTATAATGTCTGCTTGGAAAGAGACAAGATTTGGGGGTTAATTATTGTTTTATTTAATTTTTAATCCATGCTCCAGACAAAAACTAATCAACACATTCAGATTTCATGCAGGAACAAGAAATGTCAGCCTAAAAAAGTGGTTTGGTATAAGAATGTATACAAGTCTGTCACAATTTACAGCATAATTTTGTAGCATGATAATCTTCTGCCAGGAGAAAAATAAATAGACAAACCTAAACCCTCAAATTTTAAGCAGCTTAAACAAGATATTTGCTAAAATGGGATAAGGGAATTTGCATGATTTATGATTATTGAAATGTCATTTGCATATTTGTAAAATGCATGTTCTGTTAAACAGAAAAAGGGATTTCCTTCTATACCTTTCCTTTCCAAATTCCATAGCACAGCTTACAAGGATGGAGCATGGAAGGAACAGTAACAGTTTCTTTAGAGCCTCTTATGCTGATGGATGGCTACCAGGGCCAGCCTTACAGAATCACACACTAGTTTGGGAAGGGCACTTGGAGGTCATACAGTCCAACTTCCCTCCAAGAGCAGGTTGCTCAGGACCTTGTCCAGCTGAGTATTCTACCATCTCTGAGAGATTCCAGAACCTCTCTCAATACCTTCAGGTCAAGCTTATGGTGAAAAAAAAAATTTTCTTCATATCTAATTACAATTTTCTTATGTCCTAACTTGCATCCACTGTGTTGCACCCTATTGCCTATTCCCCTCTAGGCTAAAACTACCAGCTCTGTAGACAAGGGGAGGGCAGTGAATGTCAGGCTTGGCCCCAGTGGAGCACTACCAGTTGCTGTTCTGGGACTGGTGTGTTTAACATTTTTACCTCAGAGAAGTGCAAGGTTCACACCTGCAAAGGAAGAGTCCCTTGAAATGATGTCAGCTGAGAAGTGACTGGCTGAGGAGCAGCTCTGCTGGAACAGACCTGGGGGCTGTGGCACACAGCCAGCCAAGCATAAGCCAGCAGTGTGCTCTGCTGTTCCTGCTGGGCTGCACTCAGAAAAGGAGGTGACTACCCCCCATTTAAAGGCTCCATTCAGAATCCCATGTGCAGTTCTGAGCCCCCAGTAAAAGGCTCTGATAAGCCAGAGAGAGCTCAGTGCAGGGCTGTCAAGACAGCTGGGGGCTAGATCACATATTCTGTGAAAAGCTGAAGGAACTGGGTTTGTTCAGGCTGGAGAAATGGAGGCTTTGGTGGGAGTTAATAGCAGCTTTCCTTTTACAGAATGGAAATTTATGAGGAGGTTATCAAGGAGAAGGAGCCAGGTTCTTACAGTGGTCCATGGTGCGAGGACAAGTCAATGAGCCTAAGTTGAAAAAAGAGAGGTTCAGACTGGAAATAAGGAAAAAAAAAAATCACTACAAGAATAGCTAGCATTGAAACTGGTCGTGCTGAGAGGCTCTGCAACTCCATCCTTGGAGACTTTCTAGAACAGATCAAATAATGCTCTAAGCAACCTAGTCTGATCTTCTAGACAAACCTGATTTGAGCAGAAGGCTGGTAGCTAGAGAGTTCCTGGTATCCTGTGATCCTATCCCCATGAATCTCCAAGAAGTGTCTGTCTCCACTTTTTGAGTGAATTCTTATTTGATACGTTTAGGCAGCAATTAGATCTCCCCTTAGCCTTCTCTTCTTAAAATAGCCTGCTCTTCTAAATAAAGCCATTTGTAGAACCTGGGCATAAAACAGGGGAATACCCATATTCATCAGAGAAAGGAAAAAACCCTCAACCAAATACAGATGTGGAAAGAGTAGAGAACAGCCTAAATATAAACACTGTGAATACAGTCCAGTACAAGGCCTGAGCAGTGAGAATAGTGAATTGGGGAAAGAAATTTGGGACTGTGAACAAAGAAACTGCTCCTATGTTCCAAGTTTCCTGTGTTCAGGGAAACTGGAGTTTGACTTCTCTGTCATTTATTCAAACGCATCACAGAAACTATTACATCTAGCCCTTTTTCCAGCAGCCTGGGACAATAATAATCTGAGCTTTTGGACAACTGACTGAGTCAAAAGAAGTAAGAGGCACTCCAGAGTCTCTGACCTTGACAGGAGCCATGTTTCCCCCTCCAAAATGTCCCTGTGTATTCTCCTCACTTTCATGAGCAAGAGTCAAAAGCAAATGGTCACTAACCAGGAAAGCTATGCAGAGGAAACCAGAGGGTCACTGACACTATTCACAAAATTCAAAGTTTGTATCATAAACCCTTCTTTGATGTTTTTTCTAGGAGACAGAATGTTTTAGCTAGTACTTTTCCAAATGAGTCACTAACACCCTTGTCTTAATTCTGCAGCTGCTGCTAATTTGAAGTGCCAGCCTTCTCCCCTCTTTCCCCAGAATGAAATAAAATATCAATGTTGCACTGTGCTGAAAATGGAAAGTTAGATGTAACACTATGCTACAAGGCCTCTGGAAGTTTCATTTACATTTGATTCCTTCTTTCCTCCCAGGCCTATACCTAACTTAAGCCCTCTCAGCAAATTATTTCACACTTACCTCCACAATCATTGGTCCTAAGAATGAAAGACAGACTCAAAAGGTTTTTTAACACTTAGTGCACCAACATCTAACACGATTTAAAACAACAAAAAAGAAGATAAAGTCATAGAAAAAAAGTGTAAACAGCTATCTGCATTTATGTGTAATCTGCAAATTTATGTGTAATCAGCAGCCCTGCTGGCCAAGGCCCCAGAAAACCTTTTATCCAGAAGAGCTCTGCAGCCCCACTGCGCGAGACTAAAGTGAGACCCAAGGGGGTGGACTTCTTTTGGAGACAACTTCACCCACAGCCATGCAAATCTCAAACTTCTTAAGTACCTCTTCAGTTGCTCCACTGTAAAAATGTACTGCAGCTGGGGGATTTGGGCTTAGTTTTCAGCCAGACTGGTTTCTTGATTCAGCTCACTGACCAATCACACAAATGCTAGGGCCAGAACAGGGGGAAGAATGGGTTGCTGGGAGCAATGGAGGAAGACAAGATTGCTCTTTTTGGCTGCTGTGCATAGTTATGTAAAATTAAAGTGATTATGTAGCTATGGCCTGAGGGATAGAAGAGGTCACAGATACTACCACAGCCTATAAACTGCTGTGAAATTGTGTCAGTGTGTGTTGCCAAGAGACAAGCACAAGAATTCACTTCTTAACCTGTTGTAAAACCCACTAAGTGAAGCCTGTTCACTCTACCTCTCTAGAAATCCTCCATACTTCCCTCTCAATGCACAAGAGTCACACCAAACATTTTGCGTTCCATTTTGTATCAGTAAGCTCTGTTCATCTACCTGGAATGACTCTGAAACATTTCTCACAGGCCTAACATGAGATTTCAAAAACTTAGCTTAAATATATTTTGAAATGTTTTCATCAAGTCAGAGCAACTGAAATTCAATGTGTTCTTACAATCTCAGACAATGAACAAGAACAAAGTGCTCCAAAAGCTACCATGGAACAAGTGAGCCCTGTATCTGGTTATACCTAGCCATGTCCAAGCTCTGACTTCCCAATCCTGAGATAACACAGTTCAGCTTAGAACTTACTCAAATAACATTTCAACACAGATCTTGGTATTTTCAGCTGAGGAAGACTAGGAAGATGCATGAAGTCAGAAAATTATTATCATCTATTTAACTGCAGTAGATATGACCTAAATCTGTTTTGTGTCTGTTTTGACTGAAACGAATTAAACTCAAACAGATTTTTATCAACACACTTTTCCAACATTTGTCACTTTTTTAGCAAAGTAGGAGTTTTTCCAGCAGAAATAGTTGTGAACACTACTTTGCACAGGCCACAAAGTCTATACAATTGAACAAAAAACAAGTATGTAATTTTAGCTAAATCTGAGCATCTTCAAGGGACTGTTTCTCAAACCAAAAGCATAATTTAATGAAAAACAACTTATTTTTTAAAACCACTGTTAACTGCTCTTGATTATGGAAAACTGAAACTGAAATACGTAACTGTACCAAGATACACTTTCCCATTTATTACTACACCTTCTTCTTCTAGTAAAGAAGTTCAAACTTCTTTACTACTATCACATTTCTTTCATTAGGAGCACTGTGTTAGTAGCATCAATTACCTTTCGAAGTGATGCATCTACTATCAACTTTAATAGCTCAAACTTTGCTACTTGGACTTCAAAGTAGATGAAAAACTGTGTCCAAGGTGTTTTTTTGATGTATATACTAAGAAGATATATTTCTTAAAGGCATTGTTTTATAGAAAAATAGATTTAGAAAACAATGCTTTACTTCATTGGAAAACATGAATAATTTTGCCTACCTTTTCTTTGTTCTTTCAACATGGATTGGAAGCTCAGAAATTTACTAAGGAAATTTCATCCTTGAGACTGAAACCTAGAGACTTATGCTCCAACAAGAAGCAGAGTACTTAGAAGTATATAGCATGCTCAATTCTGGTCTAAAAGTAATGAGAGGATAAAAAAAACTACTATCATTATGAAGAGTACCAGCTCAGTTTTGAAAAAAACATACTTTAAAGAACTGTTTTATACAAAGAAAATTAGCTTCCCCCCACACAAACTTATTGCACACCTTTCATGACTGCCTTGGGATCCTGTGCTGAGAGTAAAGCTAGAAAATACACCAGCACAAATCAGACATTGTGTAATTCTGGCTTCTTAGAGCTGTTGCCTACCTAGTGGTTATAAACTTCACATTCACAACCCCGGTGCCTGGAGGGGTTAACAACCAAAATACAAAAGGAAACCAGCACTGAATAAATGTCTCAAGACTATTTCATGTCATATATAGGTTTATCACTTTTCTGTTAAAGTCAGTCCCATAAAGACCATCAGACTCAGGACCTGCTCATATGTCTGCAGTAAAGTTACTACAGAATCACAAAGAGGGACCAAGATTTTGTTGACATTTGTTAAATGACGCAAATCACACAGTATCAAATTAAGCCCCAAGCATGGGGTACTCTAGGCATGAGTTTAGTCTCAAACTTCTGGAAACTAGAAAGCTAATAAGAACCTGTAATTTCCATCATTGATTGAGTGGAGAAAATATTTTTAACTTTGTCATTGGCAAATTCAGTCACATATATGTATATATACACCATCCCTCTCTTTAAGGAGGTTGGATTCAAGTAGGAAAGTTGTGGCTATTTAAAAACTCTTTTTAACAGAGTCCCTAGGAAATAAATACAAAATCAACACACCTTATGGATGCCATTTCTGCTTCTCCTTGATTCCAGCCCCAATCACACACTCTATAAGTTGCACTCCCTAACTTTTGCTCCTCTGAAGTGAAGATTATGACCATCAGAGCATTGCAAATCACCTCCAAATTAAGCATGATCAGCATAACCCAACAAGAAATCAAGGTTCTAGTAAATGTTGCTTATCTGAAATGAAAGGCAAAACTCCTGCTGACTTCAATGAAGCCAGTCTTCCAGATAATGGTGGTGTGAAGTGCTTCTCCAGTTCACGTTCCTTTAGCAGAGTTGCTTAGAGAGTTACAACGATATACACAAATATACATGATATGAATACTTGCAGAGCTTTGTATGAACTTTGCTCAACCCATTTCTAGAGAGGCTTTTGCATATATAAGCATTATTCCAGCAAGAGTTTCTAGAAATACATCATGAAGGGTATATTTCATCAAAGGCTACCTGAACCAAACTTTAGAAGTTCAAAGGAGAAGTTCAAATAACTGGTACAAGGATAGAGATGCCCCTCACAAAACAAGCTGGCTGGAAGAATTACGTAGAACAATCGTTGTGATCAGTGACAAAAAGTTACTGGTCTGATGTATGGATGTAAAGAGATGTTCTCAGTATTGGACTGGGATGTTTGGAAGAACAGAAAATGCTCTTTCTAGGTAATACTCTTAATTTCTCTCTATTTTCCATCCTCTGAAATAATTCTAGAGAGTCAGAGGGATTATCTTACCACCAAAATGCTGAAGTTTTTCTTAAAATTGGTAGATTTTTACAATTCTTTCCACAGTATAGAACATTTTTTGAAGGAATTCTCTACATAGTTGCACAATGAACTTACAGCCTGTCTGGAATGGGAAAGAACACATTCAAGAAGCTGAGGAGGATAATGGGATCAGGTAACTGTGTGGAGACAAAAAGCTTGCCTGCAACTAACCTGTGCTTTTCTTTTATTTCAGTGAATTTCTAAGCTCAGCCAAGAACCACAGAGCTCACAACTAGGGACAATGAATACAACTCCCCAGAATACAGAATGTGCAAACCTTACAAGCACACATACTCTGCTTTACTGCAAACTTGTCTTTTACTATGTACAGATTCTGCAGCCTTAGTGCATATGGAATAAACCTAACTAAACTGATTAGAATTAGTAATCCTTGATACTGATGAAAATCAGCTCATAAGCTACTGAAACTTTTTAAAGGGCGACAGACCTGTGCTTGGTCTGAAGGCAGTGCCGAGGTACACATTAGCAGCAAACAATTTGCAGGTCCTACTTCTTCTGCTTTAGAAGCTGAAGGTTCTACATTGGTCTATTAATTTCATATGCTGACACTAAACTACAGCTTACCCAGTGTCTGCTGGTAAGACAATTTCATGTCTACTTGGTTTAACACTGTTAACTGATTTCCTTCTTACTCTGCCATCAACAGGCATCCATAAAAATTAAGTGTTCCCATTTTAAAGTTTGCTCTCATCAGCTGGAGAATGAGGTTTTGTCATGGCAGAATCTGCCTGCTCACTACAGTTTGTATCAATCTACAGACCTGCCTACAAACCCACACAACTTCTATAAACATTGGTTCTTCTCAGAGCTGCCAAAGCAGCAGTTTTGCAGCTAGCAAATGATAAAGTTCAAAGCCCACTCAAAGATAATTTAGCAAGACTTCATTAGTTCTAGGTTTTGTTACCTAATACCATACAAAATAACTAGAATTCAAGTATCACATAGGCATTATCTACAACTACTAAATGCTTACACTTTAGATAAGCCATGCTATCTATAGGAAATGTTGCCATCTTCCACGAACCCTCTCTTCCAAAAAGAGCTTTCCTCTATGATACAGAAGCCTACAAGTGGAATTGTTCATATTGCCACATTACTCTCCAAGGGAATACCAGGAACACAGGTAGTTATCACAATTTAGTTGTAAACTGTTGTGTGCATTGTGACCTAGAATTCCATTTGATATGGGAAAACAAAACATACACTCACTTTTATTTCTTACTTGACCAAAGCAAACAGATTGTGGCCTAAACATGTCTCTACACATTTGTATTTGTTTATGTGTACTCTGTCTTGTTAAATATTAAAATACTCTGCCTGGCACAGCCAGGTTTTACTCCTGGCAGACAGGCCTTTACGCACTAGGAGAACACATGTAATATTAATGAAAATAATTTTCCAAAATGTTGAAATACAAAATCTCTCAATTATAAGTAAAGCTTCAAGTACAGAAATTAGATACAACTGAGTTGAAATCTGAAAAGCAATAGTACAGAAATATGGTTTAAGAAAGCATCTAAATCATTAGAAACATCCATTGAACTTGGAAAATATTTTTGATGCTCTCTGACAAGCCATACAATGCTGCAATACAGGAACTATCCTAAAACATACACTCATTAGAAGACGCAGAATTTACCAGATATGTCAAGCATATAATTCCAGAGTAAAAACTGTCCTAAAAATGAAGGTTTTACAAGCTTCAACTTAAAGTCATTTCAAACTGTTTTGATTGCCATATTTCATTTTAAGTCTTCTTCCAATGTTAATTTTGTTCTTTTCATTGAAGTCCATGGTTTCACTAATGTCTTTTGATGCTGAGCTCCCTAAGTCTAGAGGAAGGGAGGTGCTGAATCACAGCAAATGTTTATATTTCCTCACAGACTATATCACTGAACCAGCTTGAATACTTCATGAATAAGACTGTGAAGATCATAACAGTCAAATACAAAATCTGTTTTTTAAAATCTGTAACATATTAATATCAATTAAAATAGTTGACCATATAAACATTTTAACCCAAAGAGCCATTAGGAATGTATGCAATTTATCTAATGAGTATTTTTGAGCGCTCTGCAGAAAAATCATCTTCAAGAAATTCCTGTCACCTGCAAATATTGATTTGCAGATTATTAGTCAGCAGATTTTCCATCATTACTTAAATAAGGATAAGATGAGAAGCAGAACCTCTAGTTTAGGAGATTTTCCTACCTCCCCCAGTATAATCATGTACTATTACCCATTGTTCATTCAGCAAAGGCGATTCACTTCTATTATCACTTGCATTTAACAAAACCCAAAGATTTCTCCAGAATCACTGAGAGTGGACATAGAGTGGACAGTGAGCTGTTTTAGGACCCAAAGAACAGAACAGCTAAAAACTATGAATTAAATTAATATTTCTACACGTCCAGAGGAGATCCATCGTGGGAAGATTGCTTATGTTACTGAATTTTGCATACTTGAGTACCAAAACCTACAGTCACTGGTTCCTGTATCTATACCAAGGAGACACCTATTTTTCTTTTATTTCTTTTATAAAATCACGATCTCTGAAAACAGGAAACTTTCACTGGATGTCAGATATTTCATTTCATGTGTGTAGGTCAAATGGCTCAGTGTTCTCTCTGCTGAAACAGAGCAATGTAATTTCAGGCTGTATAATTTTATAGCAAAGACTGCAAGGCAGTTTGAAGATGTCATTGACTGTAATACAAATCAATATTAAATTATCTGTACAGGAAACATTTTCAAAAGACGGTCCATCATGTTTTCTCATAGGATCATGGATTTCTAGGATCATTCTTTACTAACTACTATAAGCTATCAGAGTTTATCTCACTCTTCAATTATTTACAGGTCAAAACAGTCAAGTGATACTGCTTTATATATATTCCATGTTATGTACTTGGTTTGTAACTTACAATTGCCACACAAAACCATGAAGGTAAAAGTTTCTGAATAAAGACATTTGTTTCATTTGAGAATGTACATATAGTCTTACAGCTAAGTGATGCAAAAGGCTGTCCTTTAGGCATTCCACCTTTCTTTAAAATAATGCATTAAATATATGCACATACATATATATATATATATATATAAAATATATGTAAACAGTTACTGCAGTGATTACTCTGCAGCTAAATCTTTAAATGGTTTTAGTCTGTCCATCTTTTAGCCTGATGTCGATTACACATTTAACAGATTAGTAATTTCAAATCACCTAAAGACCTTCGTCACATTTCTATCAATTTCTGTATATATGAAAACACATTTCAAAGCCTCCTCATTGCTGCCTTGTAAAATGTCTCATGACTGTCAAATGGAATTTATTTTTCAGCCAAGCAGTCAAAAATACATTTCACAATACAGTAACACAAACACAATAAAAAGAAGAGCCTATCAAGTGTGCAGATAAAGGGAAGGGAATTCTTTCCTGTCATTACCAAAGAGACAAGACAGTTCAATAGCAAAAAAAATAGGAAAATCACAACCAAACCCACACCACGGTAATAACCTCTAAAAAAAGTTCACACATGGAAGCCTCATATGGGTCTGTTTTGATTTCTGAGGAGTGTCACTGGTGGTTGGAAAGGCTTATGCTAAATGTTCCAGACAGCTGATGC
The DNA here is from genome assembly GCF_027477595.1 of Haemorhous mexicanus. Taxonomy (NCBI): domain Eukaryota; kingdom Metazoa; phylum Chordata; class Aves; order Passeriformes; family Fringillidae; genus Haemorhous; species Haemorhous mexicanus. Next base: position 16,477,981 of record NC_082348.1, read on the forward strand.
AACCACCTCTGCATCTGCCAGTTTGCAGCATGATGCTTCTAGAGCAGTGGGGCTGGCTGCCCTTAAAGACTTGAAGGAGAAAGGGAAAAAGGTGGAGATCCTCCACCGCAAGAACTACTGACATCAATATCCCCGCAAACAGAAGGTACCCGTGTTCAACATTAATCATCACGACCTGGACCCTTAATGCGTTTTTTAATCCAGTTTGAAAACTGTGAGGTGGCAGCTCACAAAGGTCCAACTCCGCAGACAATGAGTATCCACCCGAATCCGACAGCTTCCCCGATGCCCGTATTTAATTGGAATTACGGCCATCCCCATCGCAGCAGTAAGCACGCCCGGCCACCCCTCGGGATGTCACAGCACCCCCGCCGCGGCTGAGGCACGGCCATGGCAGCCCCAGCCGGCCGAACTTCGGCTCCTCTGCCCGCGTTCAGGGGCTGCGCTGGGCGAAGGCAGCGGGAGCGCGGCCCGCAGCGCTCCGCTCTGCGGCGGGGTGGCCGAGGACGTGGTTGGGAAGGAGGAGACACGCCGGGAGCCCTGGGGAAGAGGAGGGACCGACAGCGGGAGGGGAAAGGCGAGAGGGGAGTCAGGTCGGAGACTGCACGCTAGGGAGCGAGGAGAAGCGGTGGGAGCCCGGCGGGGGCTCCCGGGGCGGCGGCGGGCGGCAGGAAGGGGCTGCCGGCTCTTTCCTGTCTCCGTCCCCCGGTGCAACCTGACCGCCTCCCCCGGGCCGTGCCCCAGCCGCGGAGCTCCCGCCCGGCTCGGCCCTGTCCGGCCGCCCGGAGCGGGGCCAGCCCCAGACCCGCCGCGCCGCCCGGCGTGCCGGACCCTACCTTCGCCTGCAGATACTGGGGGTAGTAGTAGGTGGTGTACTGGGGGTACATCTGCTGTTTCCACACTTTGCCCATGAAGCTGGAAATGTAGCCTGCAGTGCAGGGATGGGGGGGGTACTTTGGGGGGCTCCAGCCGCTCTCCGTTTCTCTCCCCTCCTGTCTCTTCCTCTCCGGCGGCGGCGGCGGCGGCGGCTGCTGCTGCTGCTGCTCCTCGGCCGAGCTCAGACCTTCCTCCACCCAAAAGCCACAGCGGAGCGCAGCGGGGGCAGGCACTCTCGCTCTCTGCCCGGGAGTTCCTGCCAAGTCCCCGCCCGGCCGGGCCGAGCAGCAGCGGCAGCGGAGCGGCGGCGCGGGGAGCGCTCGGGGCCGGCGCGGCGGTGCCAGGCGGCGGGGCAGGGCTGGCGGAGGGGCGGGGGACAGGGGCGAGGGGAGGCGCTTAGCCCCGCTCGGCGCCCGGGGCGAGCCCCAGCCGTAGCCCCGCGGCGGGGCAGCCTCCGGGGCAGGGGGCGGCGAGCGGCGCCGCTCGGCCCGAGGGCCGCTCCAGCGCCGGGGAAAGCTGCGGTGCCCGGCGGGAGCGGAGCGGAGGCTTTCCACGTTCTGGAGGAGAGGAGGAGGAGGGCTGCAGTGGCCGTATCGCGCCCGGCTCGGCTCTGACCTAATTAGCCGGGTTGTGCTTTGTTATCGCCTTCCCTCTTTTGTGCATCCCGCTGCTGAGCAGTGGTGCAGGGCACAAGCTGGAGAGGAAAACTGGGTACAATTTTGGAAAACCAAATTTGGCTTCAATTCCGCCTGACGGTATAGAGTACATTTATCTGCCGGAGCAGAAGAGACTGCAGTACTAGAATCAGTTTACAGAGCAGCAACCACAAAGCCAGACCAAATTCTCTGTCTTGCCCATTGCACGTTCTTAAATTTGCACTTCAGCCAGCGGTGCTGAGTTCTCCAACAGGAAACATTCCTGTTCTAGCTATATTTTTTCACTTGAATATTTTCTCTGAGAAAGCTGATTTCCTGAACACTAGAAGTAGGGAGCAGCAGCATACTATGCTCTACTGCTGAGTGTAAAAAACAGTCCAGTGGGTTTACTTCTGACAAATCCATCTCTTTTCAACCAAAGATAAGCTGATCCTCAGAGCATTAAGCAGATGCCATTTCTTTGTCACACTAATCACAATCATTTTTGTATTGCAGCACTCTTTGATTAATAAAACATTAATAAAATAAGGCCCACCAAAATTCCTGGTTTTATTAACATCAGCCAAACTAAATGTGATAATAGTGGAAAGAAATATTAAAAACCTGTAGGATGTACAGGCATCTCAGGGTGATAGCAAAGGCAGCCTTTGTGCAGCCATGAATCCCTGGTGCAGGCTCAGCAATGAGAGGTAACTGCAGAGTCTTCCAAATTCCAGCTGAGCGGAGGACAATTACGCAAATGACATTGCAGCTCTCCTTGCCAGCTATTAAGATCACTTTAAAAGTTTGGGTTTTTTTCTTTCCAGGGAAGAGAACTGTACACACTTTGCAGTCTACGCAGATTAAAGGACAAGTGGCATCTTTAGGAGAAGGCGTTTTCTCCAGAAAAGGCATGGGAGGTTTTGAGTTTTGGTTAGGTTTGGGGGGTTTGTTTGTATTGTTTTGGGGTGGTATTTTGTTTGTCAGCACACGGCTAGAATGACTATGAAAACAAGGAGAAACACAAAAAAACCAGGAGTTGGTAATGTCTTCTGTGAGAGGGACAAAGATTAAAGCTAGGGGAAAGCTGAACAGAACAGAAATATCAGGTATTTGAGGAGGTTAAGAATGTGCATCTGGAAAAGCTGAAATGGCCATGGCTAAAATCAGCTGTCTTCTGTTTACTGGCGTTTATGCAGTGGAAAAAGCACATAGGCAGCAATTATCTCCAAAGAATGCCAGGTAATATGGCTCCAGGGTAGTGCATTGTCAGAGGACAGCAGAAATTAAGTGTCAGAACTTCATGGGGAAATGTGTTACTACAGCCCAGATACGTGAGGATACTGTTGTAGACTGCTTTGAGAACTGCCAAATTGTGGTCTGAAGTTCTTGATTGAACTACAAAGAATGTGGTGCTGGCCTCTTATAAGCTGACAGGTTACGGGTGCTAGTACACTTAGTTTCCTTTTAAAAAAACAAAACAAGGAAAAAGAAGAAATAAAAACTGATTGATGCACTTTATGGGGATTTTCCTGAGGAGAAGGAAAGAATGAGATCTGAAAGAAAACATTATTCTGAAGACATCTGGAAATTAAAAGTGTTTTCCTGGAATCCATTTTCATGTAAACAGCAACTGTGGTTGTCACAAGTACATTGTGCAATCCTGAATGAGGAGAGAAGCATCCAGAAGGAAAAAAAAAAACCCAAAAATAAAAAAAAAAAAAAAACCAAAAAACCCCAAAAAAACCCCCACAACTTCAGGAAATGAGGAAAGGGGAAATGCAGCCTATATAATTCCAGCATTTACAACTGCAACAGTCTCCAGCTTAACTGTGTCAAGGTATAGGTAATGGCTGATGGCTGCCAGCAAGAGGAGCAGCAATACACTCTGCCACAACAGCTCCTGGAAGTGATGAAAGAGCAAATCTGGCCAAGAGAGTATTTGATTTCAACCATAACAGCTAAAGCTGGTCTCCAAGTTCCTTCGCAGTCTCTCCTTGCAAAGACTTAGAACTTTCTCAAACAAAGTTTTTTCCTATAAAGATTACTCTCATCCCCAAACATGTGTCACTGTTAATGTAATGATAAAACCAATTTGGTTCCATTTTCAGACAGAATATTTTCTAATTAAAGATCTTCTTGTATTGGAATATCTGTGAAGCTGACATTGAAGAAGTTCAAAATTCATAGTTTAATATTTACCATCGAATTTAAAAAATAAACCTGCAACTTAATACTGCAGACTTTTACAGTGCAGTGATGCCAGTGATGATCATGGAGAGTTTGAAAATAATACTCAGTTTTTATTTAAAAAAGGTTAGAAGATAAAATTATTTTATTGGAATCATTTACATGAGCTTTAGTTAGAGTGTTTTTAATTTTTTTTAAAATTACAGTTAAGGTGTTTACTGAATTAATCAATGAAGAATTCTTGGGTCAAAAAAACCTCAAATCTAGCATCACACAAGGCAATCTCTGCTTCTGTCTCTTTAATATGTTGATTATTCAGCCAACTTAGTAATATGAATGCAAGTTGTGCAATACAGAGAGGCTGTCATTGCAAGTGAAACTTTAAATCGAATTACTAATTTCTTAACTTTTCATACTAATGGAAATGTTTGGATTTAATTACTTATTTGATGTTAATTGCAAGGGCACATAAAAACTTTTAAATTGAAACAGTTTATGCTGTCTGGTGGTACCAACTCCTGTCATCATGACTAAATACTCACAAGGCTTAAAATGCTTCCCCCATTTATGCACCACACAAGGTATAGGATTAAGAAGGAAGATAAACACCGAGGTGTGTTCTGGAAGCAAGTAGATACACAAAAGGGTAAAAAGCTGACTTCCTACAAAATGTTAAGGAAAACTACTCCATATTTTTGTCTATGGCCAGAGTTCACTGAGTAATAATGAAACAACATTAAATTCTATTAAATTCTAGGGGTTTTTCTTTTACATTACTTCTTTATCATGGATATTCTCTAACTGCTCAGGAGTGATTAAAATATGATGAAAACATAGTTGGGTTCTTGCTGCAAATGCCTGTATGTGCTGCCGTTCAGAGGAGTTTTAGGGCAACTCAGTTGAACCCAATCACTGGTAATGCACTGACTCTAACAGTGTTCTTAGAGAAATCCCATTCATGCTGTACAGATTAACTTCAACATCAGGAGTTCTACCCTAAGGCAGAAAAAGTCAAATGCAATGCAGAATAGGAGGGAAATGTATTTAAACCATCTCACCTCAGGAACCAAGGGGATTGCTGTACTCTGCACCGTTTGTGGTCTTTGCATGGGTTGAGCTGAAAGAGACAGACATGTTAGTGCTGAAATCGTTATTACTCTGACACAGTCAGGGATATTTGAACTAGACTGTTTTTTCTAGTTAACATACTAGCTTGAGTTTTGGGAGATCTTTCTTCGAAACCAGATGTACCACAGCATGTGGGTGAGAGGGTGTGCAAGTCTCTAAATTACCCTGTGCCTTACTTCTGTTTGCAAACTGTGTCAAACATTCACCCCATTCTTTCCCTGCACAGGGCACCACAATCGCTCCCTAAGAATCTGCCGAGTTTGAGTCACATAAAAGGACTAAAACCAATGGAAGCAGCAGCGCATCAGTTGTGAATGCAGAGAGGCCAGGTACTGCATCCTAATTCACATACAAATGTTAACAAACCAAGAGTCTATTTTACATGCTCAGACAGCACGTTGGGGCTACAGAAATGCAGTAAGGTTTAAACTGTCCACCAAAACTTCTTGCCTTCAACACACACTGTTCCAATTACTTGCAAAACCTCCTTGTTGTAATGCCACCCTTAGCCCCATCACAGGGCCTTGACTGCTTTGCAACACAAATGAAAGACTCTTCAATTTAGGTCGCACTAGGCCACACTCAAGCACAAAGGCTAAATAAACGGCCATTGTTCATGGGCCACCAAGATGAAAAGCACTTGATTGTTGTCATCAATTAAATCAGCTCTCTAGCTTTAGTGGCTATTAACCCTTTCGGCAAATTCTTAAATATTTATTTCAACAGAGTGACTACAACTCTGTACTTTTACAGTAGCTGTCCTGGTGTAAGAGTATTTCCCTGGAACGCTGCTGAATGCAGCGTGCCCTTGTTTATCCTTACAGCTGAGCCATGCACTGCACTGGCTCAGCTGCTCCTGACAGCTGCAGGCACCGTAATTCACTTCTGAAAATCTACAGGGCTGGACAGCATTCTAAGATTGTGCAAGTGAAGTATTTAACTGGCACTAACATGCAAGCATTTAACATTTTCTGCATTTGAACCTCCCCTTTCATGGTTTCATGTGCACCCAGCAACGCTTCCCCTGTTGGCAATGGACACCCACAAAAGATGCCTCCAGACTGCTCATGAAAACAGGCTGTGTTTGCAGCTAAACGTATCACTATGAATTTGGGTGATGACCTTTTCCTCTTGTTTAGGTAGGTCTTAGAGTATCTTTTCCTACATAAGTGCCCCGTTCTCTATATTTTCTATATTCTGGTTTACCCCAAGATGCCCACCTGACAGAGATGATTGCATACTAAAAGCAATTTGGTTTTTTCCAGCATTCTTCATAAAACCTTGTGAGGCACCTCTTGTTGGTCCAGCTCTATAGATCTCTTTAATACATGTTTTATGCAAATACTCTTCTCACTGATGGCAAAAGTGAGTTGTATTACATGACTATGCCCACTCTAGGGTGGAAGTAGTTAAGAATCCCACTTCTATTCATATATTATTTAACAGAAACTTCCATCCTACACAGCTCCTAACTATCCTGGAGTCTCTTTGGCAATAGTCTCTCTTCACTGTGCAAGCAGATGAACAAGGAACAGAATAATTGTACCTCTATAAAATATTGACCAGCTACAATTCTTTCATTAAGACATTCCCTTTCCATTCTCTCATCTCAGTTTCAGAACAGCATTTGCCATTCCTCCCCTTTCTCCTTAAACACCAAGGCCAGCCTGCTTTGGCTGCAGTGTAATAAGAATAATTGTGGGTGTCTTTTTACCAGCTTGACCAACCAGCCATGGTTGGTCCTGATGGAATTCAAACCGTTTATTTTAAACATTCATAGATAATTTGGAACAAATGTGGGTTTTTTCCTGTCATGCAAACAAAAATTGAAAGTTTAATTAACACAGACAACAGCCATCTTGTTTCTGAAGACTTTAGGGACATTTTGCACTGTCTTTAGCCACATCTTAAGCAAGTGAAAGACACAACATCCAGGCTTCATTCCAATATGACCCTAAATTTCTCTAAATTTTTCTATTTTTAGAATGAAACTATTCCAAAGCATGAAATATCCACCTTCCAATCTATACACAGTTGTATTTTAGACAAGTTTACAGCTTATAAACCATCTAGCAAATCTTTCCAGTGTCTCAAACTCCTCCTGCTGCTTCCATCACACACAGCAACACCTAGAGCTGCCCCACACCAGCTCACCCTTATGTGTGGTCCCACATAAGGGTGAGCTGGTTTAATTCAAGGGCTGGCTGGCCAGATGGCCCAAGCTGAACCCCACGTGGGGGCTCTCAAGCAGCACACCACACTGCTTGCCCTTTCCCACCTACTGACTTTCAAGCAGCCTTCAGGGTCATCCTAGCTGTGACCTCTGTTCTACCATCATCTTTCACTGAAACCTCTTGGAGGCTTCAAAAATCGTTATGGCATAAGGGATGATGAAGGTGAATAGGAAAAACAATTGAATGAGCTTTCTTTCCTTAAGAAAGCACATGAATAATTCAAAAAGTGTAGGCAATTTACCTATAATCATTAGGTTCTACATTTTTGATGTCTTAAATTTGTAATTTAATGAAACCAGAGGATAAGTCATTTTATTGAACATTTGAACCTCCTTTTTCACATGAACCAAACACAATATTTATCTCAACAGATACCTATCAGTGCTATTTTTATTTGATTTTCTTTACATACAGAAAGAGACCAGACCACATTGCCATTTTGAATTAGTCCATGTATTTGAGCTTCATATTTGTCATGTTTATCACAAACTGTTTGTAAATACTGGACACTCTGCCTGTGTACATGCAGATTAACACAGTGCAATATATTGTCAGAACTAAGAGGTGATGTGTCTCTACTGCATAATTCAGAAAAACATTAAAGTGTCAGCACCTTTGATCTCCTGTGAAAATGGAAGCTTCCTCCTTGGCTTTGGATCCATCTCTGAGGTCTAGATGAAATGCCAGCTCTTCAGTCAAGCTGGGGTGATTCATTCTAGCCCATGACCCTGCTGTGGAAGCCCCAGCACTCCCTGCTGAAATAGTCCTCAAGTCATGCAACACTGACAAAGCAAAGTTGAGCAACTTTTCTCCTCTGTCTGGCAGACAGCAATGCCAGTGCTGATGGGAATCTGTGGAATTAAGAGCAAGGCCCACGAAGATGTCCCACTTCTGGTGTATTTCTCAGAAATTAAAACGTTTTCTTATTTCTGAAAATTGATAGAGGAAGAGTGTCAATCTGATAAATTGAGATTCTTCTGGGTCCATTTTGTGATGTTTCAGGACATGCCAAATTCCTGACTGAGAAGACAAACACTTTTGCATTTAATAATAAACATTGATGATATTTATAAGCCATCCTTTTACTGTGATAATGTTACAGTATTTTTTTGATTCATCTTCATAATACTTTCCTGAAACTATTTTTTAGTGCATTCACAGACATAAAACTGGGATGAGAAAGGTCTGTGTGACTGTTACAAGATTATAAAGGACATAATTTTTGTTGCAAACAATAGAAATAACAATATATATTTGGGGGGGGAAAAACCCCAAAAACAAACAAATAAAAAACCCCCATAATTTTGGATTTTCTGATTCCAAGGCTAGTTCTCCAGTTTTGGGCCAGCCTAATGAGTTTCTTGTTTCTAACATAAATAAGTGAATGCACTAAAAAAACCTTTGAATTCTCACCTGTAGCCTTAACTGTTTCGTATCTGTCTTGTTTCCTAAATTATGAGTCTTATCTTATTACAGTTCTTCCCTTCCTTAGGATTTCATGTCTGTCAGAAACATTGTTGTACCAAAAAAGTGTTTCAGATTGACAGCAAAATGTTCATAGCATTTAAAAACCTTTCCAGTTCTTGTGTTTCACAACGACTCTTTATAAACCAATGTGTTTATTTTGGTGGAAAGCTACCCAAACAAAAATATTGCATTTGCAGTTCTGGTCTCTGGGGCTCTAATCCACTGAGAAATTTATGAAAGTACTCACTGATGGTGGGATAATATTTCTATCAGATGCCAGCAGTATTTATTGCATCATTTTATGAATTTTGACTCTTTTCAAAAAGAATTTGATGTATATAAAGTACTTTTGCTTCCATTTTCACTAGTGGAGACATAAAGACATTAAATCTCCAAACATATGGTCCAAGGGGACCTAAAAACCGTAAATAAACAAGGCAAAGTCTGAGCTGTAATCAACACAGCGCGAGCAATAAAGAACATTAATAACTTTTTCCCAGAGGACTTAGAGACTAGCAAGTATTTGATAAACCTTGCAATCATCTTTAGAATTTATAGCTTCAGATTTTCATACTTTAATAGTGGCTTATCAAATATATTAGGAATTCGCAAAGGTTTTATAATTTTAGTTTATTGTAATTTCTAGTTCATTTACAACCTTAGGCTCCCTAGGAAACCTAAGGAACGCCAGCACCTGTGACAACAGCTGTAGGGCAGAATTTTCAGTGTCACACACAGTTCTGCGCGTGGGACAGCCCTGCCGGGCAGGAGCAGCGGCGTCTCGGACAGAACGACGTGCGGGCTCTGGACACACAGACCTCGTCACAGCCTCCAGGGAAAGAGGAGCGGCAGGCACCGAGCTCTTCCCTGCGGTGACAGTGACGGGGCCCGAGGGAAAAGCTGCGAAAGGGCACGTTCAGGTTGGATATCAGCAAAGCCCTGGGCCAGGCTCCCAAGGGAAGCGCTGACGAGCGCAGCCCGCAGAGTTCAGGGCGCGTTCGGACAACGTTCTCGGGCACACTGTGCGGCTCCTGGCGATGGCGCTGTGCAGGGCAGGGAGTTGATGAGCCCCGTGGGTCCCTTCCAACTCGGCAGACCCTGCGGGGCAGCAGCTCCCAACGTGCCGGCAGGGCCGGGCCGGCAGGGCCGCAGCGAGCCGGGCTCCGGCGCTGCGGGCGGGCGGGCGCGGGGCGGAGCGGGCACAGCGCCCCCTGGCGCGCCGGGCGGGAGGCGCGGGGAGCTCGGTGCGGCAGAGCCCGAGGGACTGCCCGCGGCTCCGGGAAACGCCGGCCCGGCCTCGGGAGTGCCGTCCGCAGCGCTGAAACGTCCCGTGCTGCGAGCTGCCGGGAGGGACATGGTCTCCCCGGGGCACAGCGAGCAGCCCGCCCTGCTGGCTCCGAGAGGCGGTGTTTCCTACCCCTATAAACCTTCCGCATTTTGGGCTTCCCACGCGCCCCCGTGGTGACAGAACCACAAAATGGTTTGGGTGGAAGGGACCTTAGATATCTATTTCCAACCCTCCTGCGATGGGCAAGGACACAGCAACATCATTCCGAATGCTAAATAAAATAAAATAGGCTTTGCTCTTTTTTTCTCATTTGTATTTAAAAAGAAAGACAGCAGATCATGCTGAAAGCCCTTCTACCTTTTCATATTTTTTTTCATACTATGTGTTTTAATCATGATCACCACATATAATACATTAACACTAGTGTCTTTAACTACTGATTGTGTGTTTTCTTACCAGCCCTGGACATTTTCCCCACCTCAGAATCCAATTAAGCATTCAAATCACCCACAAAGGAAGTAAGATTAATCTGAGAGAACTAAAAATTTGAATAATTAAAATAACTGAAATTAATACTTGCTGATGATATGTTTGAGTATTTAACAGAATTAAGGAAATTTGCCAGATATTTTTTTACAAGATTTTAACCACAAGATTTTAACCACAGCTGTCACTTTTTAGTACAGTGCATGGATTCTTGTAACCAGTAAAAGGACAAAAGCCATATCTTTTAAAAATATAGATTGTTAAATCAGTAGATAGATTGCTTTGTCCTTTCAATTTCAATTTTTTTCTTTCAGTTCAAGTATGTCCTTAGCAGGATATAGTAAGACAACTCATTTCTTAGCAGGATAAAGGGGTGAATATATTCCTAGAAAACACATGCTCAATATAGTCCTTTTGCAAAAAGTATACCTGAACCAACTCAGCTGAGAGCAGTAAAGCACATTTGTGTGTATGATGAGTATTCTTGTAGGCACAAGTAAAGCACTTCCAAACAGGGAGGAGCCTTTTTTCAAGACAGCATAGTTAAAATGAAAAGAAATTACATGTTTGCATGAGGAACGCTGATATTTGACTTCACATTTCAGCTCAGCCTCTTCAGTTTGCCAAAGGAAAAGGTAAGACATGGCTTCAGTCACAGTTGCTCACAGAGCTGCTCACAGACAAGACCTTCATCATGACTTTTCTTCAGTCTGCCATTCAATCATGCATGATTCAAATCCAGGAGTCAATTTTTATGTCTCAATTTTTCCATCCCTGTGTACATTCAGGAAGCTGAGAAAATTGCTTAGGAAGGATCATATCTTCTCATCAACAACATTTATTTTATTGCTAAAAGGTAAGCATTACACATCTTTTAACATGGGTCATTTGGCCTTGCCTTGTGTCTGATGATCCAATTCTTATGAATAGTCCTTTTCATGGGTGTGACAGTCACCCAGTTACTTTTACTTGCACAACTTTTTCCATGCTGCTGTCCCTGTTTATCTCCCCATCTCTGATCCTTTCCTATTAGATTAATTTAAATGGTTGAGGGATCAGAGATAAGGGGTCATGTATACTGTGGTTCCTTGGATCTTAAAAATATAGATGCTTACAATTAATGAAAAAATGAATGAATAAGGTACCACTTTTATTTGGAAAACTGGCTTAAGGAGACAACTTGTAAAGAGCTTATTCATAAAGAGGAAGCAGATGTGGTAGACTTTGCACTCCATCCCTCTGGGAATAGACTGACAACCATGAAGATGGAACACAGGATCCCACAAGCTGTAGGTTTTTTAAATGCACCTAAGCTCACACAGGATGGAAAAAAAAGGCTTTACTTCCTCTGTGTCACTTTGTTTTTACAGTCTGCTGTGTTGCTGTATTGACTCCCTTCTCCAGGAAGAATACCAGCAGGCTCTTTTCTCTCTGGAGTTCTGCAGATCTGGAGTTTGGTTTCTGAAAGTTATAGGTGAAAAAGGTGGGGATAGGGGCAGACCTTATTGAGAAAGAACTGTTCTCCCTTTCAAGCTTGATACCTATGAATCTTTTCTTTCCCCTTTCCCTTAAACTTGCTCACAAACAAAAAACCACCTAAATTAGACCTGTCTCTCTCTCAGGTGGACACATGGAACACTATTTTGTTGGGTTAGAAAAAGAAGTTGCAAGATGTGCTCTCAGATAAATTATATAATGATCTCACTCTCAAGTCTTGTCTTACACACAAAGGTAAAAAAGCACTACTCTAAACCACTGGATTGTCCTGCATTTTGCATAGCATAGAACTCCATCAAAAAAGATGTCTTCTTGTAAGTCTTCTGGATAAACAATTTTACTCAGCACTGGTGATCACAGTAATAATTTGCCATGGACTTCCAAATTCTTACAACTTGTTTCTTCCTTTAAAAAGGTTCCTTGAGATGTCTGTCCTTTTCTCAGTAGCTGTGCAGTCACAGCAAGGGGAAATATTATTTGAAAAAAAAAAAAAAGAATCCTGTGGAAGATTCTCAACAGTGCCTCATGCTAACTTGCTTGCAAGTGACCTACCTCAGTCACACCATAAAGAGTTAGCAAGCTCAGCCTAAACTGTGACTTCCCCAAGATGCTTATTTCATAGTTATTCCAGGAAATTAATTGGGATGCATCAGACAAAAGTTGCAAAAAAGCTGGAGAACTGTGATTGTCCCACTGAAAGATTAAATAAGCACAGGAGTTTAGCCTTCAAGGACAGCCAACAATTCAAAAGGACAAACTGGCATCATTTTAGGCACAGTGCTAATGGTAGGCAAACATAAAAAAGCTCAGATCAGTTAGCATCTAGCATCCAGAAAGCTCAGTGGCTTTGTTGAACAGCTTTGGACCATGAAACTTGAGAAATTTCTGCAGGGGTGTTAGCACTTCCTGGCTTTGGCAAGGCAGGAAGTATTGCACAAAACAGCCCTTATCAGGGTATTTTGGTGCTGCCAGTCCCAGTGCTAACAAAGCCCAAGAAGTCTCAGGCAATTATAAATGCTAACACACAAAAGAAAAAAAGTGAAAGTCTCTGAATATAAAGAAAGCATAAACTTAGAAGGCTTTTTAAAAATTTAAACCAACACAAGTCTACCCTGAATTAATGTGTTTCCCCTTAATTTCAATAGTGTCATGCATTAAACTGTGAAACAGCAGAGAAATACTTGTCCTGTAAATATTTTAGCAGAAAACATGCTTTAAATAATCAGCCCTAGTGAAAAAAATCCAGAACTATGCACATTACAAGGCAAACATTAATAAAAACATCTAGGGTATGATAATAGTAAGGAACTAACTGATCTCCCAGTTACATTGTCATTATTACCTGCTACATATTAATGATGCTTTGTATAAGATGCTTTATTTCTTCCTTCAAAAGGATTACAATTTAAACTAACACAGACCCAGAACAGATGGCATAAACAGGGAAGGTAAAAGTAGAGAACAATAGGCAAGCCCAATCTACATAAGTTCCATCTGTTTAAAATTAATGCTTTCATCACATTTTGTTGGAGATAAAAATTAATATCTCCACCTGGTCGTGAGAGAAGTACATGGATGGAGGGGAAAAATGCTGACTCTGTGGTCTGCTTTCTTTCAACAAAAAACTATTCCCAGGCATCCTCACAGGAGTAGGAGCAGGTGAAGAGCTGATAGGATGAAATGTCAGTCATTCTCCATAGCATTATCTCAACCAGCCCTCTAGAAATTTCAAGCACAATTCATTGATAATATATAAGAATTAATTATAGTGATTCATTCACCACACCTTAATCTTCCTGAATGTGGACAGTGCATCTACACTCTCAAGAAGGGAGATAAATTTCTGCTAAAACCTTACTTTTCTTTCTTACTTTTTAGCTTGCAACAGCTCTTCAGTGGTGAAGAGCCTTATATGTATGAGGTGTGGATCTCTCTTTAGAGCTGTGGAGGGCCCTTTCAACAGCATGTGAGCATTCCATGCTGGCAAGTACTTCACCTTGGCCTTGTTTGAAGGCAAAATCCAGAATAACTCAAAGTTGGTGTGTCCACATCAGAACATGTGAGATAAATGAGAATGAGTGACATAGAGGGCATAAACCTTTTAAAGCTCCTCTGCCTCTTCATTCAAGCTGCAAAATACATGTTCTCCTGTTATAGCTGTCCTTGGTTCACTGCTTCCTTACTAACAGCTTACAGCACTTAGAAACTGTGCAGTGACAGCTTCCTTTGTAAAGCATTTCCCAAAGGCCCTGGAGCAGAGTAGGATTTGCAGCACACTGGGAAAGCAGGCACACCTGCTTTTATACATGGGAGAGATCCAAATATAAATTCGTTAATGTAGGAAAAATTAAAGCCCTGAAGTCCACATCAATTTCTACTCAGAGATCTCTATACAGATAGAATGGAAAACAAAATTGGTATCTTTCTGCAAAGTGGAAGAATTTGAGAGTGATAAGATAAAAAGAAAGTGGGCAAAACAGAACTTTTTCAAAGCAGTTTCATTATTGCCTATATTTGAACAAAATTGAAATAAAATTCAAAGTATTCCATGAACAGCACACCCACCAAAATTTGATTACCTGTGTGTTTGAGCATTGGAAACTTCACATCACCAGCTACCCAACTTCATGTCCCTTATGACTGCCAAGTCCTGTGACAAAGCCAGCTCCTACTGTGTTCCCAGCCACTCTCATTCCCTGACATGACATCCACAGCACTCCTCTGCCTCCATCTACTGCTTCAGCCAGAGGCAGCAGATCCAGCTCCTGGTTCCTAGTCAAGAAGTGATTGCAGGCCAGGCAACTTTAGCTGATTGACTGGTGACACACAGCACTGATCACTGCTGAGCTCTTCGTGTAGCCTCTCCCTTCCTGGGGGCACTGCTTGGTGGGTGAGCTCTTTCCTTCTCCCTTTCTATTCATCTGATTTTCACAAAACCTGCTGGAATTAGATGGGTGAGATTTCTGCCTAATTTCAAGTAATCTTCCAAAATTTCAGCATTCAGAGAAGCTCTGAAGCTGAGCCATTGTTTCTGGATGACACCCAAGCTCTCAGAAAGGCATGTAAAGGCTCTTCAGAGAAAATGTTGCTCACCAGCATTGGTACCAACCACCAAGGATGATGGGATCAGTGCTGATCCTCCTAATTGGCCTTGGAGTTTGTCATGGGTCCATGACAACTTAAGTATGTTATAAAATAGTAGCTGTACTGAAGATAGCTATTATATAGACCATGGTAAACTCCCATAGGTGAATTGTGTTGCTATGAATTATTTTCTGTAAATACAAAGGCAGCTCTTTCTCAGATTAGTCTCACAACAATGAACCTCTGTTGCTAGTTACCACATTTATTTTAATTCAGTGCAATAGCTGAGCTTCAGCATAACCCAGCAACAAGCTCAATTGAGGAAGTCAAACTGAAAAAAAATGTACTCTTTGATCAAGTTAGTTCTAGCATCTCACTGGATAGGATTTAGATCAGTGAAGCTTTGTAATTCTGCCATTTGGTCTTGTGCTTGTAAGCATATTCTCTTCTACAAGAGGAGAATTTTTCCATGTCTCCATTGGTTGCTGTACAGTAACTATTTGATAGAGCAAATTGATGAACCTCAAATGATGAACCCCAAATTAGAAAAAGATATATTTTTAAAAGGATCTATATTTCTTCTCATTCGTTCCTCAACTCTTTGCAAATATTATTAGTACAGTATCTTAGTTCTGCTGTTTATAAAGGATGAGTGATTTCTTAGAATCTTAATGAGACCTGCAGTAACCTGCAGAGAAAGCAAAATGATAATCAAAGGCAAGGTGGAGTTCTGGTCACAGATATTTATTGAATAATACCAAAATAGAAGAAACTGAAGCTTGTGCTGGTATACCAAACCAAGCAGAATAAATAAGATAATTTTAAGAAACTAAATCTAGCTGTCAAGCTCATTAGAAAAGGTATAGAAAGCAAGGCTGAAGGTATTAGCTGAACATTATAGAAGACAAGTAAAGAGAGAAATCTGAGAATTCTTGTAAACTTTGTGTCACAGAAATGGACAAGACAGGGCACAGCAAGCATAAAAATTCCAAAAGTTGCACTCTAGGAATCTATTTGGGCATCAATCTTTAGACACTGACATACATTTGGAGTTAGAAATTCCAGGTGGTAACATATGATCTCTAATTATTTATGAGAATACCTTAGTATTCAGAAGGGATTAGTGGATTTCCTGCAGGAGGCATTGGAAGTCTTTGGAGGCCAGATTTTTAAAAATCAAGGTGTTTATTTTGATTTTAGGGACTGTGAACTCAACAGCTTGTTCAAATAGGTAAATTGATTATGTAATTGTAATGACATTTCAGAGTATATCCTTTTCACCTGATTATGCCGTAGGAAATAAATCACTAAATGGAATCTACTGGTACTCTCTTTTTTTTTTTTTTTCTTGACACAATGTTAGGTAGGAATTTGAAAATCTACATAGAAATGTAAAATCCCTTTGTCAGTGCCTGGTCTTACTGACTTTTTAGAAAAAATATGAGTAAACTTAATATTAATTAATATTCACATTATGTTGATACTAAGATTTTGAAACAACACTAAAATATTTACTACATAATGTATTTTTTCTTTGTGCCAACAGCTGCTTTGTGCTATTAGTGATGAAACCACATACTATAGAAAAAGAGAGGCCTATTAGATCACCTTCTGCCTCTGCTTCCCTCCTCCACAACCAAATTGCTCCTCCCTGCTTGGAATTTTCAGAATAGCCCTTATGTTTGTTGACCAGCCTGAATTCCCTCTTTCTCAAGCCTATGGTTAAAATTTCTGTGCATTTTGATAACAAAAGCTTCCATATGGAAAGCAACTGAGCTTCTACCTTGAAAAGTTATTAAAAATATCATTAAAACTTTTTACACCCATTTTCAGTTTTCACAATGGTTAGAATCAGCAACAGCTTGAAGAGGTAATTGCTGAGTGACAATAGAATAAACCCAACCAAACGGCAGTATGCTAATGCTATGCAATGGTACTCTGTACATCTATTTATTAATGTGAGAGACCTTTCCTTTTTTACCTCAGACCACTTTCATCACATTCTTGGTGGAAATGCTGTCATCTCTGGGAGGAATTGTCTACATGGTATTGCATGATGCTGTGTGTCTCTAAATGCTGATTTTTTTTTTCCCCTCTTTACCTATTATGCTTGTCACAGGAGTCTCTAGCCTGAAATCAGCATAAATGAGTGTGGCTGGCACTGTGTGCATGCACAGTCACACGGCCTCATCTGTGAATCTGCAGCAATTAATTATATTTATAGTGAAATATCTGCAGAACATTTGCATGTATGAATTATGTATTGAGGAAAAAGCAGTACACTATGGTTTATGCATTTTTTGTTCTCATGAGAGTCCCTTTGTATCTGTAATATATGCTATGAAGCAAACCAGATTTTTATTAATTTGTCTATCTTAATGATAAAATATAATTTTAAATAAAGACATTTTTTTCAGAAGCTTTTTTCAAACATCTATTTAACATGATTTTACCCTTAAATTGTCAAATAAATTGTCCATTACTCCTTAATGTATTTTTTCTTTAAGATTAAGTTCTTCTAGCAAACACCAAGGAAAAAAACTGTGAATCATCAATGAGTACAGGCCAGAGTTTAAGGCAATGAAGTATGCATGAAATACAAGCGTGATGTGATTATCCCTCTTATTATGGTTATTACAATACATAATGAGCAGTGTCAGTCTGTTATCTTATCATTTTATTATTTTGTGGATTCACCCAAGAGTAAAATGTAAATGTAGTAACAGAAGTAATGAGTCAATGGGCTGGGAAGCATGATAAAGAAATAATAAGAAGGTAGCATGCTGCAAAGACTGTTCTGAGCTAGACTAATTGTATGCTCTGAAATTAATTATCTGCTCCAAATATGACAGGTGGCTAAGTTAGCTGTGAAAGAAAACAGGTCAGAATATTCAGAAAACCTTTTTTCTTTGATAAAGAACTTTTGGAGACAATATTGAATTAAAGATTCATACATTAAAATTAATCTGCTTGAGGCTCCTGTTAAGAACTTATTTTTCACATACTTTCCTAAATAGAGGTGCACCAAATACAGCTTTAAATTTTCCATGAATTAGTGCCTGCATATGAAAGACTAACTTTCATTTTCAGTGTACATTAGTATTTTTCCAAAAAGCAAGAAAAAAACCCCTAAGAAATAACAAGAAATCAGATAACTTCTTTTTAAAAATAGTATAACATACAGTAGCTTAAAAACATATAAAAATAAATTTTATTAAAACCCTGATTTCTCTAATGATAGGGCCAGAATCTATTGCAGCGCTCTCATGCTGTGACTATTGCATATACTCCATGCACCTGTTTGCTTGGGTATAGCTTTACAGCCTGGAGAAAGGTTCCAAATATTAAAAGTGAAATTATTTAAATTAAATCTCCTGTGAATATTGCTCCCTAATTATCCTAGTTGTTTACAGTTAGCACAGAATTTTCACAGATTATAAAAACCATTAAAGACTAATAATTATTATAACACTTGAGGAGAATTCTAAGATGAGATTATTTTTCTTACAAAATCACCGTCAGCATAGCCACACACTCCAGTATTACTTAATTTATTTTGCTGTAGAACAGTACTCAGCCTGGAATTATCTTAGTTAGAGAGGAGGAGGGGATTATATTATTCTTCAAGGTTCTGTTGCAGGAAACATATTAACATTCATTGACCTTGCAGTGGTAATTTGTACTGATGAGCATCATTATATGACTGGTATATTAAAGCAGCCTATTAGAGATAGGAAGCATCCTATGCTATTCAGAGACACTATTACATTTGAGATGTGGCTGTCATGGAGTCTTTACATACAGGAGCTATTTGGAACAGTGGAAAACTACTAGAATAGCCTGGCTAAGCCACCAAGTTATTGTAGCTCACAGCTCAACCTTTAAAAATCAGATCATACGAAAAATTCACATTGAAACCTTCCTGGTAAATAAATATCACATCTTTCCAGTTTTAACCACAGAACTACCTTCTATTAGTGGATGAGTAAAAATTAAATCCTATAGTGAATGAGAAATCCATGTTTGGGAGTACAGAGTCACTCTCTGTTCTGACCATGGAGACGCTGGCCGAAAATAGAACTGTGATTGCAGTATTCTAAATAGAGAGTCACCCTGCAAGCTCTTCTTAGGAGGTGCAACACATCTCATTACCACATTTTGGAAGAAATATGTTCTTAACAGTGGATTTTCTTCTTGTATTGAGGCCATGAATATAATTACCACTTGATAATTTACAGTGTGCCAACTGTTTTACTGCATCTAGTAAGCAATAAAGCACTAAAGGGAACATGAAATTTGTGACACCTGCAACTCATTAAAAGGGCACTATCAGAAACAAAGTGTTGAGTTATCATGTAGTGCTCGGCTATACACAAGCAGCATTTAGGATTGATCTAGGGATCCCTACAGAAAGGACCACTGGCAACATAAGTTGTTCAGGGAGTACATGTTCAGAACACAGAATACAGGAAGTCATACCAATTTATGAAGGAAAATTAATTTCCTTCAAAATCGAGCAAAACATCCCTGGTCATAGGAAGTTATTTTTCCTAATGGTCTTCTCTGTGTTCTCTCTTGCCTTTCATGTTCTGAACACACTTTTACTAATAAAAGTGTTTGCTATGCAACCACAGATGAGAACATATCCAATTAATAATTTTGCTAATTAGGCAAACAGGTACATAAAAAGAAACCTCAACTTCTATTTCTTAACATAATTAATGTTTCCCTAGAATTAAGTACTTAGCTTTATTTAGCTAAAACCATACAAAGTATTTGAGAAGTGCTGTGGTCACCTGTGTGTCCCCAGCTCCTGTGGGTACAGGGGCCCTGTGTGGCTGCTCCTGCACGAGCAGGGGAGTGTTCCTGACAACCTCCCTGTGTGCTCTGTGCAGAGCACAAGTGCCAGAGCAGTCACACCTGCACTGCAAACACATCCACTGGGGTTTAATCCTGCATGCTCCAGGACTGCCTGAGAACAAGTCACTCAGGGAATTCACAGAGCCTGCTCCTGGTTGTCCTGCTCATTTGAGGAAACTCCTGTGCCTGCAGAGGATGGGCTAAAAATTGTAGGAATTGAGCTGGGTATAGAGCAGGAGAGGGATCCTGGAGGAAGTATCTTTGTAAGGTGGATTACCTTCTCCAAGACTGTCCTGTTGGCACTCACAACATGCACAAGGAGCTGCAAGATACAAATGCAGGCAGAATACAGAGAGCATATGGAGGTAAAGAGGGAAGAAAATCCAGAGGAAGTAATCTGGTGATACTGAGACTGGGTGGTTAAATGGAAATAAAGAGAAAGACTGGTTGTGTTAGGGTCAAAAAAAGTTTTTTAGATGAGTAGAGGAGGCCTGGGAATTCACTGACTGGGAGAGAATGATCTCAAGGTAGAACTTATCAAAAATTATTGCTTCAGTAAGTAAGCTGAAAACAAGAAAGCAATAGAACAGCTCAGACATGTTTGGTAACAGCCTGGATTATAGGCCACTCAGCCTATACATCCAGTCAGAATATTGAGATAAGACTGACTGGACAAATAGACTGAGACCTCTAGTGAGCTAGGCTCAATGTCAGTTAAAGGCTGAAAATGAGACCTGGAGGGGAGATGGTGAGGCAGAGTAAATAAAGATGTGAAGGAAGATGCAGAAGAAACCAGACCAAAAATAAGAATGAAGAAACTGAAAAGAGAGGATAGAGGTGAGGCAAAAGAACCTGGAATGATACAGGTAGTACCAGACAGGCTAGGAAACTGTGGGATTAGTGCCAGGAAGCAACACTAGGAAAAACAGGTCTCTCTCAGTAAGAAGATGAAGACTAGGATGGGAAAACAGGTAGATTTCTTGGATGCCATAGTACATCATGATGGAACAAAGAGATTGGAAGAGCTGTAGAAATCAAGTATCTGTGTTTGCTGTTGTGACTGTCACCCATTACTGGATGCTGCAGGCTGGAGTCAGTAGGAACCCAAATGTTTTAAAATCTTGCCATTTCCCTCTTAGCAACATCTGTAAATCCTACTGAGATACTCTCCCACCCTCAGCTGTCCTTTCACCATCCAGTGGAGCATCCTACTACCAGCTATGCCAGCTGAAGCAGCTGAGCAGTGCATCACAAACTTCCATCTTGTAATGACCCAGGTACACAGTAATAACAGCATGTGGCCTTGGACAAACCTTTATATTTTTTCCTTTTAATTTTAAAGATGTTTGAAGTTACATTCACAAGAATCTGAAAAGATTGGCTAAAACCATGTGATGGTAACTGGTTATAAATATTTCAGTGCAACTTTTAAACCAGTAATTCTTCAACACAATATTGTGAGCCTTTGAGCTTCTAAGAAGAAAGCAACACTAATGTGGAACATTAGAAGCATCCAGTAACATGCAGGATATTAAGTCTTATAGGTACTGCCTGTAGGTAGTTTATTCATGATTCACAGTTGCTCATACTGAATGAGTCACCCTAAAGTGGATAATCAGCAATCTTTCAGCCATTTTCCTTTTCCACCAGCAAGGACTTTGTAGGCTTAAATTAATGAGAGGCTTTAAAAAGTAGCTGAGAGAGGAGAATTCTGTTTTTATAGAGATCAATGTAAGTAGAAATTAATCTTTTTAAGAACTAAGTAACTCACTGTTGAATGCTCTTCTATGCTTTCTACTGAGAAACCAGTTAGGGCTGAAACCAGAATGAGGTGCTCAGTTTACAGCAACAGCTTTGTACTTCAGCATTCGATGCAGGCATGTAGTACATGGAAAGTAGCAATTAGAGTTAAGTGAAAAAAGAAGAGACCCATATTTGTTACTCATGGTTGAAAACTGATCCAATTAAAGTCTGTTAAATTGACCCATTTTACACTAGGCTACCCCTGAATAGGGCTCTGGATAGAGGTTTTGGGTGTGTGCCAGAGGAGGGACCATTGAATACACACTTTCACATAGGAAGTGGCAAATATCCTGTAATGGGATGGAATGATATCAGGATCAGCTTTGCAAGAAAGAGTTTGAAGCCTAGCCCCCTAACCTTACCATAGTCAGAGAATACTGTTTTTTCCTCCTTGCACATTCACTGCACAGTGCAAAATACTTTTTGCATTTGTGAAAATGTATGCAAATCCTTACCTGACGCTGTTTCCTACCAAGAAATTATTCTGGTTGTGCTTCTTTCCACACTTTTGTTCCTTTGTCCTTATCATGAGGCAATTGTAAGAAAAGCAAAGAAGAATACATTGTTAATTGTAACAGACTGATTACTATGGAGATCTGTTAGCATCACGATCAGAAAGTCCTTTCTGTGGATGTTTTGTGGGTTTTGTAAAAAAATAACAACAAAATCAAAATGAAAAGAATACAATTTATGTTTTAAATTATCCTCAGTGTACTGGATAAAGAATTAACATACTGGACCAATAATCTGTAAAACTTGCATTGAAAGAAAACAGCCATTTCACAGATTTTTTTTCCCTACTGCAATGGAAAAACAAG
The DNA here is from genome assembly GCF_027477595.1 of Haemorhous mexicanus. Taxonomy (NCBI): domain Eukaryota; kingdom Metazoa; phylum Chordata; class Aves; order Passeriformes; family Fringillidae; genus Haemorhous; species Haemorhous mexicanus. Next base: position 16,500,347 of record NC_082348.1, read on the forward strand.
ATAACCCTATAAAAATAAGCCCTTCCCTCTCAATCCTGCATACAGTACTATCTCAGTCCTTTTAAGTGCTGAAAGAAAAGTCATTACTACAGAACGACAAGGCATCTTCTGAGTTTTTAATTGTACCTGGTGAAACAGGGACAGATCTGCCTCCCAAAGTAGTGATTCAGCATTTAAGTCAGTGAGCCAAATGTAGTCTTTGTGACTCATAGATCTTCAGCAGGGCTGTAGTGGGAATTATTCTGTTCCAACAGACTTCACTGTTTCTTCAGAATGCCACCTACTTTTATCATTTTAATTAATATTCCAAGGCTAACTCCAACTCTCAGCCCTCAAGCACTTGTTGTTTAATTCATCATTTATTGCTCTTGCAATACCTCTTTTGACATAGTTCATTGTTCAGATTACTGTTCTCAACAATGTTTTATAAATTGCCCAATTTCCTAAATAACAGCGATCACTTTTCTTAGTTACACATTAAAGAAGACATCATGCAGAAGTATTTTCCCCCTTTTTGTTGGCACAGAGGAAGGGGAATTCCTCTCCTTTATAGACAAAAAGCAGCTTTGAGGTGTCTCCCAAACATTGCACCAAGGTGTATTGCAGCAACCTAAGTAGGAATAAGATTTTCTGCTATCATAGCAGTGAACCATAGCAGTTTGTAATATTTGCCTCATGGCAGCAGAGAACTGAGGCTGGATTATATGAAACTCATCACCAAGGAAAGTAAAGTAACAACAAAACTTGCAGAAGGAGATTGCTCTTTCAGTGACACAGTTTGGAATAATTATTTTCTAATTCCTCTCTTAATTTCCTTACCTTTATCATCTTGAAGCAAAAGAACCAGTTTTCACTTTTGAGGGCTGAATGTCCTGTGCAAAGCCCTCAGCTTTACCATGCTTTATAAAGGAGAGGCCTGAACTCCCTTGAGATCCATGCAAAAAAAATCCCAGTCACTGGGCAGGTACATGAATATCTGATTTGTGTCAGAGCTTGGTTTTACAAATTTCCAGGGACAGGGAGTCACAGGAAAAAGTGCTATCTCTGCTAATATTTAGATTCAAGAACAAAGCAGAAAACCAGTATCTACAAGACTCAATCTATTCATGTTCTTGTTTTTCTCCTATGAATTAGAGACACCCAAACACAAAACCTCAGAACATTCCACCCGAGAGAAGAGAAAGCCTCAGCTAAGCTGATGCTCTGCAGCACAACCTTGTGTTGGTTGCCTTCACAGCATCCCCCCCAGTGCAGTCTGGGTGGGCTTGTGCTCAGAGAAGCACAGATTGCAGAGCACTGCAAAGGCTTTTTTTATCTTCTTACTCTCATTGTACTTATCCACTAATGTAAATATTTCCAAAACAGTATCTGACTTGTACAGTCATAAATGCATAGGCTGGCAAATCTTCTCAGCTGCATTAGTCACTTCAACTGCTTGTCTGAAAATTTGGTTTGGATAAAAACACTTATAAATCTAAATCTTAAACTCTGTGCCTCAACCATGCAGCCATTGAAAATTCCAGCCCCAGATATTTTTATCAGATACACCCTAATGCATGCCTTATTCCATTTGCATACCAATAAGATCCTTGGAAGAAAAATTACAAGAATGAGTTTTCCAAAACAGGAGATTCAGAGATACTCATTACTTCTTCAGTCTAGGTTGTAAATGTACATCCCATTACTGACTCTGCTAATAGCTGTAAGGATGGATTATTGTTACAGCTGCTAATTGAGAGCTGGATTTGAACACCTAAACAGCTCTGTCATTGGTTGCCATCAAGCTATTACAGAAATTGATAAAATACACCCATGTGATATAGCTGCAGTAACATTAAGCTCATTTTTAGCAATATAGCAGATTTCCTCCAGCATTTATCTTACTGCTTAGCAGTTCAGAAGGAACAAAATGGGACAGAGAACAGAAGGGAAATGCCCAGTGTCTGGAAAGCCTCTCATTTCAATCTTTGCATGTACCCAAGAGGTGAACACTAACACGGGTTGGAGACCCTGTTCTCCTTGGAGTGAATGCTAATTTAAACTTCCACTGTGATCTGATATGCTTTAAAATGCAGCAAATCCTTTATTTATGAGTATAAAGGCCATGAAAGGGCTTTAGAATCTAACCCTAGGGGGCTCTTCAAGTGCATGAACCTAGCAATGTTTAACACTTACACTTAGTCTTGAACAGTTGCTTGAAAAGGATAGAGAAAAATACCTGGTAGATGCCCTCTTTTCTGAACAGTTGAGAAAGCTTCTTGCATGAAATGAAAGAGAAAAACATTTTCTTGAGAAAAACATTTTCTTAAGAAAATGCTTTCTGGTACCATAGCTATTGCACATCGCTATTTAGAATTCACATTCCTAGAACAGAGCTGTTGCATACATTTTTTATGACATAATCTTTCACATAAATGCAGTTCTTGGAATGCTGACAGGCCAATAAAGAAGCTTTGCTTTATTGGGGGAACAAAAACCATTTCAGGTCTAATATCAAAAGAGTTATTAAATGTCTGATTTTTGTGATGTGAGCTTTCGCAAGTCCATAGCACTGGCAATGAGACATTGTATAAATATTAAAAGAAGATGCATTCTAAAAGCTAAAAGCAATTAAAAGGCAGTGTATTCTTCAACAAAGATTTGAAATATGTTCCATGAAAAACAAGCATAATAAATTAATTCTGTTCAGCTGATGCAGAGTCAGATAAGGTACCCTGAGATCAATAGTTACACTTCTGTAAATCCTGGCTCAAAATTGCTTCATTGGCTTACATTTTGCTTCTGAAAGTGTTTGTGTTGCTCCTAAGAGGACTACAAAAGGTCCTTTCATAAAACTCTGGTGATCTTCTGGGATGGTATTAGACTCTAGTATGGGGTGTTCCCAGCAGTTTGCCTTCCTTCCTCCCCTCCTCCACTGCCCAGGGATAACATCCAGACCAGCCCCAGTAAAAATTACATTAAGAACCTTCATCCCCAAGGTTCACAGCCAGACTCGTTAGCATCTGCTGCCATTGGTCTGGGGTTAAAAAACACACCAAATAGTGAACGTGGAGAACACTTGGAGGCTGACATGCAACAGGTATTTGCTTTTGCCTTCCTTGTTCCAAAGGAAGCATTTTCTCCAGCACAGGGACAAGCTGTTTCTGGGACTGGGAAATGCTCAAAATATCCCTCTCTGCAGGAAACCCTTGCTGGGCGGATCTGCAGGCATCCCAAGAATTGTGGCTCTTGACAAACTTCAGTATTAATTACTGCAGCATTGCTCTGACTCTTCCTGAAACTATGAAGCACATGAGGACTACCATAGCTGCTCATTTTCATTAGTGCTTCCTTCTTGAAAAATAAAAGAAAGTATTCTAATAGCACATGACTATGCAGCATATTCAGACACATTTAATTAGCAGCTCCCTCACACTTATTTCTAAAAAAATAAAAATAATTTCTGGTATAAACCCAGGTTACATAATACAGGCTGTTTGAAAGGGGAATAGTTTCCCTCTATCTAGCTGTTATTTCCACCTGAAAGCCTTGGCAAGGGCAGGAACTATCAGTATCTATTCTTTAGCTTTTTCAACATCTCCACAAAAGTAAATATTCAGTCCCATTTAAGCCCAGCCTTCTTGTGGAACCAGTCCCTCCTGAGCAAATTTACCAAACCAGTAAGCTATATCTTTCTCAAACAGAGTGCTCTCACCTGCAGTTCTTGCTCTGTTTTTCCCCTGACAGCCTACAAGTATGGTCACTGATAAGTCACTGAGGACAGCAGGCAGCTTCAAGGCTGTTTGGGAGCTTTAAACTGCTGTCCTGTTCTAGAAAACTAGAAACATATAACCCAGTCCCATCCAAGAACCGGAGCAATATCCAATATGTGATATGCCAAATTAATTAGCAGAACTAATTAGCAAAGCCATCTTCTGTATCAGACCCACTAGTCAGTGGAAATTGGAATTTCACCCAACAAGTATTTGTATAACGACACAGAAGGAACATGGTACCAAACAACTCATTTCCACACTGAAAAATGGACAGATGTGGAACATAGGGTCTGCCACACCATATAAAATGGATAGTCCAGTGCTTCAGCTGTCCCATTTTAGACAGTGCTTAGTACTTCCTCATCTGATGAGGAACCACTGAAATGAACAGTTGTGGATTTCACCATGAGAAAGAAATCCTAATCACTCACCATTAGTCAGTAGAGCCTGTCTAAGGGATCCAGAGAAACTTTAAAAGTTCATGGTATGAAACATTTCATAAATTTGTACAGAGATTGAACATGAACAGGATAAGGAGATTTTAAAGAAAGTCTAACATTTATACTGCATGGAAAGACAAAATATTCATCCTCATCATGCAATCTAGTAGCAAGCAAAAAGAACTGACATTTATTCTGAATATAAACTGATTTATTTACATGGGACAGCAAAATTACTCTGAAGTGATATTAGCTACAAGTGATACAATTAGAAAGCAGGACGGCTCCGCAGAGGGGGCACAGCACCACCTTCATCTCACTTCCAGGACTGAGTTGGCTCAATTATCTTGAGTTTGGCAAAGAAGAAATACGCAGCAAGGGAGGTGTAAAACATCCAATTCATCTCAAGTCACATAATTTACAAATTAAGATTAAAATCAAGGCCTGGATACATCAGAAATCCTTAGGGGATTTGAAACTGTTGTGTAAGAGAACGTGAATAACAAATATAGGTATGTACGACTACTTGATATCTACATATAAACATATCCTAATTTATTTTGTAAAGTCAGAAACTAAACTGAGTGGTTCCAAGTACTGACATACCAGCATTTATATCTCTGTGCCAGATTTATATATTACTTTTGAACAGTGTTTTTTTCCTTACTGTCAAAGAATATTGGTTAATTGATATTTGTATAATTTCACAGAAGTAAAATGTACTACATATAAATGAAGAATTACACTCTGATGAAATCTTAATTTTTTAAAATAATTCAACATATTGTTACTGAATTTAATATGAATTCATGACTTTAGAACCTCATTCACAGCACCCTTTTGGCTTAAACATGGTGTGGAAGACTAACTTCCAATTACTTAGAAGGCCTCATTACATATGACAGAGACAACAAACTGCTTCCCAATTCTCTAAGTGCAGACCAGGCCTTGCACAGCATTGCCCATGTTTATTCCATGCCTATTCTCATGGGCTAAACAGGAAACACTTAATTCCCATATAAGTTAATTTTACTGAAAAATTTCCCAAAAATATCTTTTCTCCCCTCCTTTTCAAAACTACCAGATTAAAACATGACAGAGCTAAAATGATAAATGAATATTCAGTCCTGGTTTTCACAGAACCCCTTTACTTAATACTGCAGACCTAAATATGTGGGCAACAGACTAAATCCAGCCTAGGTTTAAAAGCTGATGTAATTTATCCAGTAGCTTACCCTGAGTGGAAGTTAAAACCATGTACTTTATACTGACTTGTTATTCAAATGCCAGTTGATAGCTATTCTTACACTGCATTCCATACTACAAAGACAGAAATCTAAATCTCCTGGAAAGAAAAAAAGGCATCCACATTGCTCATTGTCATTTGACCATCAAACTGCAGATTTTCTCAGAAAACAGAAGTATTGTACGTGCCAACTACACAGTTGTAGACTTATGACAGCATAGAAGGGAGACCCTTATTAATTTAACACTTCCTTGATTTTCAAGTCATCATTCAATCTCATAAAAGACTAATCATCATAGGAACATATTCTAGCAACATGTACCAGCCTTTAAGATGTTTGAGTAATTGCTTAGCTCTATGCAAAAGTGATGTGTAGATATACAGGAAGAATTACTTTGTGTTCACAGAGAGCCAATTAGATGGAACATACTGTGGTTCTTCATGTAATTTTTTGACAAATTATGTAGCTTCCATCTGGAAGCTACGTTTACCTATTTTTTGCATCTGTCCTTCAAAATATGATTTAGAAACAAGAAGAGAGTTTCATGCTGTGAAAAAGTGAAACTCTCTACAGGGATTTTTTGATTTTTCTAAAGACTACTTTGCTTAAAGTTGTGCATTTTCCTCCTATTTGCCAGCTGGATTATTTTATCAGTGAAAACTCTTAGTTTAAGTAGTTCAAATGATAATTTTTACTTGGAGAGTTTACTCAGGTTCCTAGAAAGGGTGAGGCATGATGTTGAGAGTCTGCATTGCCTGAGGTAGTTGTACTACTCACCAGAACAAAAGCTATTTCTCAGTATAGACCATGCAGAAGTTACTGCAGAGTGTGAGCTTAAGTTTCCAGTAAGGATGGAAGAAACTGTCACTGAGTCTGAAATTTGGCAAGGTTTTATCAGTTCCTTTTGCAGGGCTACTTAGAATTTCACTCTGTGGAGTATTTCAAGCCTGGCAATATTTTGAAGGGAGCAGCTTGCAAAATCAAGTTTTAACTTGGAGTTTTATCAGCTGATAGTAGGGAAACTGTAGCAACACACTCCAGAGGAAGTGGTATCCCATGAAGCACATGACTGAGACCAGGATGGGAAAGAACCTGAGAGTGTCTAAATTTTATGTCTCAAACTGAAGGTGACGAGCCATAATATTCCAAAGTCACACAACTGCTGTGCTCAGGGTCTGCTTGCTCTTAGCCCAATCCTGCACCATCAGAAACACCTAAAAAAATGCTGGATCCTCTGGCATTTCTATTACAGTTCTTTCCTGCTCCATCTTCCTGTATCTGTTTGTGATTCCACCTTTTGCTTGCATGTTGGGCTTCTAGAATAGATATTGTTGTATTGAGAATACACAGTGGCACTATAACAAAACACAGTGACATTACAAAGGCGTGACCTAGTCTGTGACCAAACAGCCAAGGCATGATACAACTAATAAAATAACTGGATTAATAGATGTGTGAATGCAGGTAAATGCTTGTAACATCTTCCACATTGTTTTAGTGTAATATGTTACACCAAAGTGCCTTCAGATTAAATGGTGCTGTGTACAGGCACCAGCACTGGGCTGCAGTCTTACTAAGTTTTTCATTTCTTTTTCTAATGGCTAGAAAACCAATAGATAGATACTATTCAGAATGACCCTTCTATTTTAGGACTGCAGTTACTACATTAAAAGGAAATAGCCCACAAACCCCCCCCCCCCCCCAAAAAAAATACTGAAAGAAGTCTCTTATATCTTCATCACCCTCAAAATGAGCAGATAATGAAAGATAAAATCAGTACAGAGATAATCCAAGATATCTTACAGATTTCTCAGTATTCATCAGTCATGTAAGCACATGAGGAACACTGAACAGATGTAGGTAGGACAGGTGTGACCCAAGGCCAAAAATCTTCTCTGGACATTTTAAGGGAGACCTGTAAGGCCTTTTTTTTAGGGTTTTCACTTCATAAAACAAGGCTTCCAAACAGTATTTGATTCTAAACATAATTACAAATAATGGTAGTTACTCTAATTTATTTTTGTTCAATGTTTCCAACATCTGAACACCCATCAGCCAAAACACCCCTGCACTGAATCCCTGCTGAATTAAAGAGTCTGATCTTGATATCTGAAGAACTATGGACAGATTATTTTGAAATGGTCCAAGGAACTATTTGACCACGTTATAAGAATGGATTCCATATTTCTGTGGATTTCCACAGAAGAAGTGTCCTTCGGAAACAAGAAAAGATTCATCACAAATGTCAAAATCTGTGACTAGAAGACAATAAAAAATGTTGGGCATGTATCAAGAGCAGCATAACAACACTCATGAAGATTAGATGTATTTCCCACATTCCTCTATCTATCTGAACAGAAGAGAATGGGAGAACAAATAGTAAAACCCTGGTTAAAATGCATAGCCCAGCTATCTTCTTTTTAAGATACTCACACACTCCATAACACCTGCAGCAGTCAAAATGCTCAGGTAAATTGACTGATCAGGTAGGCCAGAGTCATTGAGTGGAAGACACATCGAAATCAGTAGTTACATGTTTCACAAAGACTGCAAGCCAATGTTGCTCTTCAACAGCCTCATCCATCAGTGGTCACCCTTTGTTAGAGAAGCCACTCTCCAGCACTTGTGCCTAAGGTGTTTATCTCCTTTGTTTTTTTCCCTGCCAATTCTCATAAGCTAAACCACTTTTTTGGCAAGGAAAGAAGCTTTATATGTTGCAAATATTTTGTTTGCTATGCACTTTTTATTACTCATCCCTAATTGCTCTGCATAATATATTTCAAAATAAACAGGAGTTTTAAGTGATGTAATTTGATGACTGCCCTGTTAGATACATATATATATGTAAATATATAAATACACACACACACCTGAACATAATTTTCAGTGCTTTTGGGGATTTAGAGCATTTTTAAAATGCCCAGAAACTCCTAAACTAGCTACCCTTGTCTAAACTGTTAATGCAAGGTGCTAGTATGGGCCAGGCCCTTTTTTTCCTCCTGAGTCAAGCAGAGTACATGACCTTTAAATTTCAGTTATGTTCTCAATTTTTCCTTTGCTCCTCAGTGAAACTACTTAAAAATACTTGGTTTTGTTTTCATTAGGTTGTAAAAAATATGCTTCAATATTTAATAAATGTTTTAGAGATTCTCAGGTGAGTTGGAACATGCATGTATACATTGGTTTTGGAATAGGACAAATTAAGCATCTCTTCAGTGTTTCCATCTAAGCATAAAACATTGCATTTTGAGTAATCGTGACCATAGGGAACAGAAATTTACTCTGTTTGAATTTGTGATGCAACAAACACATTATTATCTGTGACACCTGAACACATGTGCAACATAGAATTAAATTTGCTCCTGGGTCTCAACCATCACATACACATGCACAGGTGTGCTGTATTTATATATAAATCTATGCCACTAAAAAAATAAAAATCATAGTATATACTTTAATTCTTCACTGAATATATTTGGCCCTCATTGTCTGCTTCTTCCACGTAAGGCTGTAGCAGTGAAGAGAGAGCCATATGGAGTTTCTGGCCAAATTACATACAGGATAAAGTAGTCTATGCTGGAGCAGCCAGCTATGTTCCTTCAGACACTCCACTCTAGCTGAGAATTGCTCAAACAGTCTGTATTACTTATTTTGCTTGGCACAATCTCCACAGCTTGGAGCTGTAAGAGAAAATAGAAAGTGTTTTAGGAATGAGCTGTGCTGATCCCAAGTCTCGTGAGGACGCCTCAGCACGAAAGGGTGACGCTCTGCAAGAATTCTCCATGGGAATGCTCAGTGCTGCCTGGACACCAGGAAAATAGAGAAGAATCTCACTGGTTATGAGTTGTTGGTCCAAGGAAAGGAAATATTGCCTCACTGTTCATATGGATCTGACCCAACAGCTCTAACATTAATACAGTCTCCTCATTTAGGGCAGCTAAGGCTTATGTCCTTAAGTTAACTGTGGGACTCACGGCTGCAAGGAGGGACCTGCAAATCAGCTGCACAAAGAACACAAGCCACAGATGGAAGTACACAGCTGAACACATAACACATGTGAAAATGAGTCTTCTTTTCACAACCACGTAAATAGTTCATAGAACTGTCCTTGAAAAGGATAAAGACTTCCTTCACACACGTGAGAATATCTTGTTTTCTGTCAGTTTTTCTTGATTCTGTGCAATTAGCATGCTACCCTTCTACTCTGCTTTACTTAACAAGGTATCTTGGTCCAAAGACTGCAATCCTAGGGTTCTTTCAAACTATATTAGGCAGCTAAAATATGAAATTAAAAGAAAACAGAGTTCCAGCCAACAGAAACAAGTGACTCATTTCCTTGTGAAAACACACAAGGTTTATGTTACTCTGGCAACCATGTTCACCATTCCAGAATAAAGTCTCTTTGCTCCCTTCAGAGCTTTTATATATTCCTGTTACAATCTATGTTCCACAGTGACCTGACATTGAACCAAGTTATTCAGTTATTCACAAGAGACTGTTAGTTATGCTTGAATTTAGACAGATTCTAAATTGACTCCTTTGACAAAGAATTAATAAATACATGTACTCATCTTCACAGTGAGGATTTCAAAGGAGAAAAGTTATTTCTGGGGCATATTGGTGATATGTGCCTTTTCAGAATTGTGTGTTGCCATGATGAACTGGAATGGCTGTGGCTGCATTCCCACAACCCTGCAAGCAACAAACACATCAGCATTCCAGCTGCTAGTTTTCACCAGGAAGTTGATTTAATTGTATCACATATGCCAAAATACAAGATAGGGAAAAAAGCCACATAATCGCATTGTGAAATTGACCACAAGTGTCAGGAGAACACCAGCATAATAGGGATACAGAAATTCTACCCTTTGGAATTCATGCCAAAAAAAGGTTCTTAATTACAGAAGGTTCCTTATATATAAAGTTGTCAAAGCATAGGCCACAGCACATGCTGCAGTTGAGAGGGCCACAATACACAGAGCACCACCACACAATATCAGAAGGCTTCAGCCCATACACAGTAACACCATACCTCATCAGAAGGCTTCAGGCATCTGTCCATACAGAATAACAGCATTCCACATCAGAAGGCTGCCAGCATCAGCCCTTCTCGTTCTTTAGCCCAGCCTTTTATCCCCACATGTTCATGCATTGCACCTGTGTGCCCTCTGCTCCCTTTGGTGGTTGGTCAGTGCCCCTGGGCACTCCATGGCTCATTGCAGTCAATGCTGCTCACCTGCTTCTCACAGCTGTGCCCAGTGGGGATGAGGCTGGGCTGCAGCCCCATCCCAGTGATCACAAACTGTGTGTCTACAGAAAGTCATAATCCTTGTGCAGTGTGAAAGAAGTACAAAGTTCCAAAGCTATAATTTGGTATTTGTTACTGATTTACTTCAAGATATGTCCTTAAAAGTTAGATGAGAGATTACAGCTCAACTGACAAGGCAGATTTCTGCTGAAATTTTGAAAATGTTGCCTATTTGGAGATTTCTCTGGAGTTAAAAAGGAATTCAGAAGATTTTGTCTGCTAAAGTTCTTGCTTTCCTTGATAGCGTAGTAAACTTCAGTCTTAAAAGAAGCATTTCCATGGGAGACTGTGAACATTTTAAGGTTCTAAAATACTCTGCAGGAAAACTCCCACAGAACACATGATGAACAGAAATATATTGCCATAAACTTCTGTGGAGTAACTGAATTTGAAAACCATATGCCAAAAAATGAAGTTTTATGACATTTATGTGAACACATAGGTGTTTGGCTGAATGGCTTTCTTTACCCAGCTCTTAGATTTTTGTCACTCATGTACAGCTCTGTCATGTAAATTTAGTTTAGGGAAACTTTCCTCTACGTCCCTGAAAGCTTTGCTGTTACCCTTTAAGATTTGGTCCCTGCCCCCCTGAAAGTAGCAGGAAAGAAAGCACAAAACACACTGTACCCAAGTAATAAAACATTTTCATGTGTACTCAGATTTTCCTCATTTACCTATATTACTATTAAGCTGAAGATTCATAAGAAGAAAGTGGAACATTAAACATAATTTGGATAAATGAAAGTTCTGAAAAGGTTTCCTTGAAAAACTATTGCTTCTTAAATAAAATCTTCCCAAAAATCACTGACGCTTTTTAAATGTTTCCTGGGCTTGGTTAGAATCTCATTAAGTTACTGATCTTCATGGTGACTGACAATGAACTCTATGATTAAGCTGTGGAACCCTCAGCCATGAGTTACTATTAAAGCCAAACACATAGCAGAATTCAAAGCTCAATGACACCTCTTGATCCAAGTTCTTGGCTCCAGTTCTTTCTGTTGGACATTGCTGAGACAGCACAAAAAAGATAGAAAGAAGATTTAAAGGGGCAGATGTGCATTCCCTGATACTGAAAAATCTTTGACTGAGGCACAGTTGGAGATTAGAATAATGCCACACAAATTTTAGTTTCTAAGAAATGTCTCAGGATTAAAAGATGGCAGGGAAGTGGGTGATCTTCAGCCACCTCAGATGCTGAGTCTCACAAGGTACACCTTGTAGACATACTTCTATTCTCACAGTTTGTGGAGCATATTCTGAGCCCTGCTTAATAAAAAGCAGGGATTTATATAGATACAAAAAATGAGGATTAGATGGGATAAATTCAAAGGGGCCATGCTGTTCTAAGACCTACAAATACATTACAAAGTAAAAGTTGCCTGCTAGTCATCTGTTGAAAATCAAGATGAAGACTCTTTTCCTATGACTTCCTCCTTGCTTCACCAAAATACCTGGAACTGGTCATTAACAGAGGCAGGCTGCATATTTGGAATTCAGGTATCTTTCCACAGTGCTTTCCTCTGCAGCAGTACTGTTATCACATAGTAATGCTATGCCTTCATGGAGATAGGAAAAGTAAGAAAGAATATTCTTCCTCTTTTTTCATGCTTAATAATTGAAACAAACAAGATATAGCAGAGTCAGGCAAGAAATGCTGGTTTATGAAAGTCAGTAAAGGAAAAAGGGTTCTTTCATACTGTAAGACCCCACAATACTGAATATGCCATAAGCATTCTTGGATATTACAAGGCATTGAGAAAATACTACATAATCAGCATGTGCTCCAAATACTTGTTATAAAATATGCATAAGCTGTAATTGCCTGTGAAAGCTGAATGTTGATAAGAAGAAGTAATAATTGTGGTTTTGGCCTTGATCCTTAAAAAGACGTCTCACAATAATAAAATTGAGTAGCTAATACAGAAATCATTATTATCTTATGAGAAATGTAATAATTCTGCCTAGGCTAAATTGACAGACTATATCCCCAGTATATAAATGAATTAAAACAGATAAAATGGCACCAGTTTACATGAGGCTGATGCATGATGTTCATTGCTATAAACTCACAAAACAGTAAAAAAAAAATTCATCTTGAACTGTCACATGCTGAATACCAACTCTTATTCATGAAACGAGCTTCTCATAGGACCCAAGTACACAGAAACATAAAATGGTTTGAGTGCAGTCACTGGCAAATGACAGCAGCAAAGTCTTACATTGACATCTCTGATTACAGCATGAGGTTCAGTATGATTAGCAGTAGCTTGCTCATTACTGTCATTTCTACATTTCTTTTTATCTTTACAGAGTGTATGTTGTCAGTGTAGTAAATATGCTAATATGCTAAACGATAGGAGACCATGTTGTACAGCAGCTGTCTTTCACAAACCTCCCTGCAGCATTACCCACAAAGTACCTATTTCAGAAACAGAATTGCTGAGAGAGTCACAGTTATGGCTGGAGAGGAGATTTCTTAAATGGATCTTCCAATATGAGGGCAGAGACATAGGACAAGTGTCTACCCCCAAGAGACCTGCACAGGCAGAACAGCACTGAGGTGACTGGTTCCTTTAGACCTGTTTTGCTGAAGAAACAAGCTGTTATTTTTTTTTTTACTAGGTAGGTTGTTTGGGTTTTGTGGGCTTGTTTGTTTTTCTTTTTTTTTTCTGTTTTTTTTTGTCCCCAAGCACCAGGTAGCATTGCTAGGTACAATAAATTTCAACAATCAAATGCACAGATCAGAAACATATTACATGTGGGTCATCCTAGGTCTCCACCATTTTCCTTTTTTTTATTGAAATACTTCAAAGGACTGTTCTTACCTGCAAAAACAAGTTCTTTTAACAGTGGTTTTTGTTGCCTCTACAAAAAACAAGAACACAGGGAAATCCATTTTTCTTTCCCTGACTTAAATAACATGCAAAATTCAGTTGTCAAAAGAATGTAAAACCAACATTACTTGTGCTCTACAGTAAACAGTGCCTTAAGTGAAAGCTGGTGTTGGAAAGAATATGCACACACAGCTTGGTTTAGGAGTGCCACTGGAGTCACTGTTACGAGGTTTGGGTCTTTGCATGCATTTCTTGTTAAAAGAAACTTTCTGCCACAGCAAGTAGTAACCAAAAATACCCAACGTTAGTTATTTGAGTAGGTCAAAAATCTTGACAATGCTTATTTAAAATACTTGATGGCTCTTCATACCTTTAAAGGCAGGAATGGTAACATTTGGAGATCAGTGTCTGAATACCAGGAGGAGGCTGTTCACTCTAGGACTCCTGTCAGTACTGTGAGTGCTGAGGAGGCTGCAGCCCTCCCTCGGTGCCCAGAGTCCCTGGATGTGCAGCTGGGACTGTGCCCTGGCTGCCTTCTGGCTAAAGCACCTGGACATCCATCCCAGGGAATCCAGGGCTTGGAGAAGGTGTCAGTGGAGAAGGCTGAAGTGCACCTTGGCTTCCCTGGTTTATGCAGAGCTCTTTGCTGTCAAGCAGAAGAACCTAAGCTCTTTCTATACTGGCTAGCTGGGAACTAGGTAGTTGGCTACCTGGAAGCAGAAAAACACAGAGCTCTGTGCAGGTGTATTGCCCTTCTGAGAAGCACTTTCTTCTGGCTGGACCTCCTGCACAGTCAGAACCCATCTGTGGAGCAACTGCTGTGGGTTGGGAAGGGAGCTGTGCTCACCATACTCTGCATGCAGGAAAGGAGCAGTTCGCAAAATCTCAGCAGAACAAACCTCAGTAGGACAAAGCTCAGGCTGAAGCTGGTGTTAACTTGGGATTCATTACTGAAAGCGTAGTTTTGACAGTTAAAAATAGGACTGGAACCCAAGAACACTTTTACTTACCTTTGGGATTTTGGGGTGGGGTTTTTTTTGAAATGTGCCTTTGTATTTCTTACTGTTGACTGCATATGAATTCAGCATACTGCCAAGAACTGACAACAGTTTTCTGTGCACCCTGACAGCCATTCTGCAGATTCTCTCCTAAGATTTATTGAGTAAGTGCCACCTGCTCACACTAAATAAAGGGTAAAGTGGGCATAGATGGGAAAAAAAGGCAGCTCAACTATTGAAATAATCTTATTATCCCTTCTGAATGGCAGAAAGGGTTCATTGCAGAGATATGGAGAAGGTGGACAAAGGCTTTAAAAAAGTCTATTAAAATACTTTAAATAATAAGCAAAAGTAGACAACTTTGAAATCTAAGAACAAGGAAAATAGAAAAGGAAATACAGAATGGGTAAGAGGAAAAGAGATTTGCATTAGTAGCAGATAAGAGAAAATACAGGAAATTTATTTTTAATGGTGCAGATAACAGAGGAAGAACAGATGGAAAAAAATAGAAGAAAACAAACAAACAAACAGGAAGAATCTGAGAATACACTTAGTAATACCTTAGTAAATAATATGAGGAAAACCTCTGTAACTCAATAGATGCCAGTATTGCCTGACCCAGCCTGCCTCAAGTCTAAAAAAATACAGATCATTTACACAGACTATCTTTTCAGCCAGTAACTTCTCACCCAGGCTAAAGCAGCTGATGTTCTATAGTGCAAACAGCATCTGAGCAGAGTTTTGACTCACTAATATCCCAGCTTACATTCAGACCACCATGAAGTCATGTTTTTAAAAACACCAAATGCAGATAAGTGCTTGTGAGTTGGGAGTGGGCTAGAGGAGGCAGGTTGGATACCTGGCTTTGCCTACAGGTAAAAACATATCTGTAATCAGTTTACTTTACATTGAACTGCAGTTCTTCAGTACTGTGAGATTATTTCTAAACCACTTTGTGTGTTTTTAGGAAGGGAACCTCTGTACTGCAGTGATGGTGTTCAGGCTCTAGCCAGAAAGGCATGCAAGGAATATTGTGGTTTTGAGTTTATCAGTGATTACTGCACAGCTTACACAGACTGCTGGCTATGGCAAGTCCACATCAGTGTGAGGATCCACCCACATAACTAAACATGTATAAAGCTCCTGCTCTATGACTCACAAGATTCACTTATCATAATACTGAGCTGAGCAACACAGGCAACAGGACTTGATGAATTCTTGCCTTTGTATTCCACAGAAATTCGCCTGCATAAATATTTTATTTCGTTTAAATAAAAATATCTTAAAATGTTTTCTCTACTGTTCTGTTCAAATGGTATTTGGTACATAAAATGCTAACAGTAAATTCACATCTGGCTAAGCTCAACATTTGTCTTTGTGTTCTTCATTTTATTTTTTCTTTAAGGGATTTTGAGTGTTAAGGATGATAAAGTGCTGACATTTATGGGAACATTCCAATATTATAGTTTGTCTTTGATAAAAGTATTTGATTGAACTTTACAAATAAAATCCCTTCATGCTTCAGCAACTCTAGTTTATAATGGGAAGTATAACATAGTATTTTTAATATTTTTTTATTATTTTGAGCAAAAGAAATCAGATAAAATCCCACCTCAAGATATTCATATTCTGGGTAGCAAGCAGATCAACTACAAATAAGACAGGATCCTGGTATAAGAATCCAGAAGTGAATGTTTTTAAAACACAAGTTGATGTCATATTAACTATTGCTCATCAATTGGCAATGATTGCTGCATGTCAGTTTTGCATAAATTAAGGGCAATTATTCCTCATGCTTTCTGCTTATGATGACTGTCATGAGAACATTAAGAGTACAGAATATATATTTTTGAATTTGGAAATGTAACTTTCAGAGAAAATATAAGAAAAATCATTACAAATGATCAAGTGTAGAAGCATCTCTATGCTGTTTTCTCCTGCTGCTTGGGGGAATTCCAAGAATTAATCCAACAAGACGATAGGATGGGATTGATATTGTTTGCTGTTGATATGTGTAATGATTCTTGAAGAAGATGCTCCTAGTAACTACTAAAGAATAAGTTAGTGGTATAAGAAAGTAAGACAGCACTTGTCATTCCTTGTGTTCTAGATTGTAATTTTCACTATTTGTTGCACTTCCAGGAAGAGATTTTCTGCACTTGTTACTCTCTCCAGTTCAGTGGAAGAAGTTTTGAGTGGGGAAAGCAGCTTTTAAACAAATCCTTTCTTTAGTGTAGAGAAAGAATAGTGAGTTCTGAGACAGAGCAGCTTGCAGTAGGTAATCTGCATTGTATGTTGTAATAGGGGGGAAATGGCCCTGAGGTGGTTATGTGTGAGTGCTGACAGTCTGGGAACATTATCTCACTGCAAGGTGAGAATTGCAAGTGCAGGAATCAGATCTTGCAAAACAATTGCTTGTGACTTCCACAGAGACAAGCTACACGGTGAGTCGAGGTAGCAACATGACAAATGCTTTACTTCAATTTGCTTTACCACAGAAAATTCAAGTAGGATACGAAAAATACAAAGATTTCACTAATGTAAATGTCAGTAATAGGATGATTTCCTTCCAAATATGTCTACAGAGACAGAGATATACAGGTACTCCTGTAGGCAGATGATTCATTCTGGAGTAACTGCCCAGACAAATACAGGCAACCTGCTGACACAATCTTTTTAGAGTGCTGCCATTGCAAGAGTCACCTTCTTTCAAATTGAAAAGGCTCCATGACACATCTTGATTTGGGATGAAGAATGAGCCTGTTAGGCTGGTGTCAGAGAGCAGGGCCTCCCTGACTTGCCAGAGAGATAAAGATATGTTAAAGACCTACAGAATGTTTCTAGAGGAGAAGAGAAAACAGGGATTGTTCTAGCTGAGCTCCTAAGTTTTGTTCTAGGCCCAGTAGAGACAGGACAGCCAGAAGACCTTGTGCCCCAACTTACAGCAGTATAACTACACTGACACAAATAGAATTGCAGATCAGAATTTTGCCTAATAACCATAAAAAAATATGAACCTTGGGAGCCATGCCAATGTACCTGTTTGTGAGATAAAATATTTTATATTTTAGACTTATATTGAAAGTCTTCTACTATTTGTATTTTACACAGCTTGAGAAATTAACAAAACAACAATCCTAGGTGGTATCTCTACTTAACTTTAATTAAAAAATTGTGATTTTTTTTTAGTATAAATATATATGTATATCATGCACATTGATTGCACAACATGTAATAGCAAAAACTAGTGGGTTACCAGCTTTCTGAAAAAAGTGTACTTTCCTGAAACAGAACCTGTTCCAGAGCTCTTGTATATACTACAAATACATTTCCACTGTTTAATCCCTAATTTGCAAGCCTGATTTTGTACTGATTTGGAATTCAGTATTTTCCCTCAATTATGATCAATGCTGAACACAGAATCCCAATGGAATAAAATTATTATTCAAAAAAACTCAAAAAGCAAGGGAAACCCTTTGCCATTTACATCAAATGATGGCAATTGAACCATTAGATAAAAACAAGAAGATGAAAAAATAAAGTGATTGATCAGTGCATCTTTCAAGCTATGAGATGATGAGCTTGTTACTGAGAGTAGTAAGAGAAAGAATTTCCATGCTAACCATTTTAGAGTTTCTAAGTTTTAGAAAGTCTTGTGAAATAAAAATTTTGCAACAGTCAGGTTTCATTTAATGATGGCTCTGGCAGAAAATCATCTTGGACATACACTTCTTATCATCATCAAGTTTCAATTTATTCGCCAATATGTAGCCAAAGGATAAAACAAGAGATGGGCTCAGATGGCAGGGAGAATAAATGTGAATGCTTTGGTTTCAAGATATTCAAATCAAAATACCTCAGAAGGAGACTTCAGTCCCTGAGTATTTTGCGCTCTTGTTTCCTTTAGATCACTCAAGAATTTATATTTCTTCATTTTATCAACTTTAGAAAAAAATGTGATTCATACCTTCCCAATTCAGTATTTAAATAGATAGATAAGTAGATAGATAGATAGAGAGATAGAGAGATAGATAAGTAGATACACATAGCTTATGTTTATGCATCTTGTACATCCAAATATAGTTAAAACTTTATTTATCAGATATAAAAAGAAGTAATTTTCTTTTGGTGGCTACAGTATGCAATTTATTTAAGAAATTCTGTTCATCTTTGAAATTACTCTTTTTGGTTACATGTCACACAGTCAAGATATATTTAACATCTTTACTATAGATAGTCTTATGGGGATGAGGATGTATCTTCTAAATTAGTAGAATTTCAAGCACTCAAGAAGTTACAAAAACACATCCCCAGTTTATTTTTTCAACTTGTTTTATGAATCACAGTTGTTTTTTTCTGTACCATAGTGGAAATAAATAGCACAGAAAAAAGAATAGAAGTTATAATCAGATTAATAAAGTGACATTATGTAACTTTTTTGACTCAAGGTAGGTCACAATTTACTTGTTGTTTATTTAGCCAGTTTCATTTCTCAGCTCACAGTAAAATGATACCAGAATCTTTACAGCTGCTGTCCAAAGCATTTCCCGCTATCCAGCAAAAGGAGAGTTATTTCACTGATCTTTCATCAAAACAGACCTACAGCACTTTGTTTACATTACCAACCACAGGGACTCTAACAGCAGCCTTTGACAAAGACATGTTCCTATGTAGGTTCAATGCATTTGGTTTCCTTATCAAAATTAACTCTTTTTATTAGGTGCAAGAACTGTATGTGCAGATTAAAAAGATTTTGTGCTGCGGAATAATTTGAGTCCAGTTTTAACTTTTCTTAAATCTGGTGGGAACTTCCTCTAACTTGTAAATAGCCTTTGAAAATAGTTAGCATTCTTTGGCAAAGAGGCAATAATAAAATAACTTGGGCCAGGTTTTCAAAGCACGTGTACATTTCTGAATGCCCTCTCTGTTTAAGAACTTCAAATACATGATTTTGATGACTCATCAAAAAAATGAGGAGAGGCATGGATGCTTGCTTTGTGTTTTCAGAATCAGCACCTCAGAAAGTTACATATCCTATTACCTTTGTTAAGGATAAAATCATTGAGAAGCATGACATGTGACATCTGAGGTTTTTACTTGCTGTTTGTGGGAACACAACAGTATAGCACAGTCCCACCACTGATAATTGTCTCAGATGTATTATTTAAATCCATCCAAACCAGAAAATTTGCTGCTTTCTACTAAAATTTAAACTACTTTGATCCCATAAACTCAACACTTCCTCACATGATTTTTCAAACTGCAGTGATGGTGACATTTATATTTAATACGTAAGAGGCCTGGATTTTTTATTTGATTGCACTTAATTCAGCAAACAAAATAGTCATTACTTCATCCAAGCCAATAAACATCTAATTTTGCTAACTGGAAACATAAGTCAGATTTAAGGAAGTCTTTCATATTAAAAATAAAAAAAACCCCACCAAATAAACTGAATGGAGTGAAACATTTGTGTTTATGCTCAAAATATTGAATAATAGTAGAAACCACCACCAAGCTGAATTATGAACTAGAGTTCATATGAGATCCTTTGTATGAGATCCATTTCTAAGTGGTTACAGAACTCTTGGAAAAATATATATTCATAGAGCTACTTTGATGCTAAACTCTCTTTTCTAATCTGACTGAAATGATGAGAAAATTTCTACAACTGATGAATTAATTTGTGTTAATGAGTCTCCAAGGTCTGCATTAAAACTGCAAGTCATCAAATCAATGCAACATCTTTCCTCTCTCAGTGAAGGATTTTCATGATCATTCATGATCTAGGAAGTAAAGTAAGTACCTAGATTAAGGCAGGAATACTGTAGGCTATGCATCATGCACCTCTGTAAAATGCAGTTAGGGATGTGGCTGGAACATTTTATCCAACTACGCTGCTATTTTTTGAATTTTAACAATAAACAAAGTCTGAAGCAGGAATGAAAGATGTCCATCAGTTTACAACAAAACTCTTGGAGATCCTAAATAATTTATATTAGCTAATTATCTAAACTTCCTCAGATGTGAGGTTCAATGGAAATAAGCCAATGTAACTGTGAAGAAACCAGCAGAGCAATGCTGATTTTTGCTGGTAGAACTCAAACTGCACTGGGGGGTTTGAATGTGGAGACCATGAATCTATATAACATATAGTCAAATCAGACTTGCAAAGCCCACTGATTTTGTAGTGCTGTTTCCATAATTCCCAATTTCTTTTGGGATGTGTGCTTCAACCATGAAAATTAATTTTGGAGTCAATGTTGGCATAAATAGCTGACAAGTCTGTTTTAAAATTTTCATTTGATAAAATGGCTTTAGTAAACTCAATATTAAAGAAGCATAGAAAAATGTGGCTTGAGAGGCCTTTCCCTGAAAAAATCAACTTTGTTTTAACGAGCAAGGGTTGAGAGAGTGTGAATGGAACCTAAGCATGTTTTGGAAATAACAGTAAGCAGTAATTCACACTGGCATTTCCCCGTGTGGCTTTTGAGGGTGGATCAGCTCACACTGCAAGCTATGAAGTGTCAGCCATTGCAGGCACTCAGCTCCCTCTATCTGCACTATGTAATGGCTGGGCCAGCTCTGCTGCTCTGGGCAGAGGCCCAAAGCCTGCAGTTCCCTCTCTATGATCATGTGCTCCTACCACCAGGTTGGAAAAAGATGCATACAGATGCTGAACATGTTGCAGATGGTAGTGAGTTGGAATAAATTGAGATCACTGTACAGGAGAGCATGAGCTGAAACACATCACCACCAAAGAAAAAAGGCATAATTCAAAAGGAAAATAACTACACACTCCACAACAGAAATAAGTAAAAAAAAAACAAACTCCATATGCATTTGGATTTGTGGGAAAGCTTGAGCAGGGGCCATTTCAGTTTTGGCATAATGGATCCTACTTGATGAAATCACCAGAGAGCAAAGAAGACTTTTCATGACCTCCCACTCAACACAAGGCCCCACAGCCACAGAAATCTATAGTTTGCATTGTAACGGAACATTGCACAATGCACTGCGTGGTGCAAAAAAATCATCCTTCTGGAGACAGGAAAACATTTCATTGTGATCTGTCTGCAACATTTGGTTAACCCTTCTGCTCTGAAGAATGAAATGTCGGAACCTGATAATCTAAATTTAGAAAAAAAAAATTTTTAAAGTGTTTTTAAAGAGATTTTATTTCTAGGTTTATATACTCATAACCCTATTTTGAAAGTCTCTCAGTCATTGCTGTTGAAAATCCAGCTAATAAATTAGAAGCATATCAAAAATAGGGAGGAATTTAACTTACAAATCATAGTGCTTTGGGCTTTAACCTTCAGAAAAAATTATATCCACCACAAGAAGACATTTACTTAGCTATTGACTCTTCTGTGTTTTCAAATCGTGGTTCAAACCTTTTAAAACCCCTTGAAAAGATAAACCCAAGAATAGATCAAATTTAAAGGAAAAAAATGTGAGGGCAAATATGGATCTGACTGAAGCTGCCTTGCTTGATTCGAGATTGTTTTCCTGTGTCTATATTCTGCCTGTGAAGGACAGAGGAATAATTGTGTCTCTGACAAGCTCGTTCTTTTTTCTTTTTTTTTTTTAATTCTAACATTACTACTTAGCTAACTTTTTTTTTTTTTTTTCTTTTTACTTCTATGGAGATACATCTACTAAAATATTGAGAAACTTCTGTGTCAATGCATGTACTGATTTCCACTGAAAAGCATTTACATCTTGGTTTCAGTCTCTATAAATCAGTGGCTGGTCTATTAGGCTGTGTCTTATTCCTTTTTCTCTCCTGACAAAAGGGTTCTAGGATTCATTATAAGAGCCTACACCTAAATTTGGACAATAAACAGTCCACTTATATGTTGGTTACAGTTGGTACAGATTAGACCACAGAATTTTTGTCAGCTTAGTAGACATCAGTAAAACACTTGTGGTAGTGGTCACTTACTTAGAATATATTTTTAGCTCTTTTTTTCACTTATCTGAAGGATCTTCAAATATAACTGTTTATATAACCTATATGGAAGTATATAGCTATCTAAAATATTTACTTAGGGTGAGATTTTTCAATGTGATGCCACTTCATTTCAAACTTTAGACCCTGGGGGCCTTGCTGTTCATAGGTTCACACAAGGAAAGCTTTCATTAGCTTACAGAGCCTTTGTGTTCAACACATTTAAGCATCTGTCCTCTTAGTTACTCCTAGAAACCAAGGCATTCAAATCAAATACATAATCCAGCATTTCTTTGTCAAAGATGAGCTGTAGGTCTCTGCACATTAAGTTATAAGCAACGTATATTTCTGCCAACTACACTAACATCAGTTTTAGTCAATGTCCATCATCCTCACACCCGACCTGTTCCTTTCCAAATCCTCCTGCCCTTTCAAATTTCTTCATAAACCTGATGCAAAATTGTGTTCAGTTTACAGCAAGATCTTTTTCCTAATGGTAGTATTAATCTACTCTGAATACAGAAAGATTCTTAATGGTTTTTTCCTTTCTAGAAGAAGGTAAATTTAGGCAGAAGGCCAGGATCCCAGCTCAGGTCTCCCTCTCCTGCCTCTTTCTCAGATGGAGAAGTAAGTAGCTCTTGCCTTTTCGCCTGCATCAGTTGCTGACTGCCAGAAGAATTCCTGGAGGCCAGGGGCATCTGAGCACACTGGCTTGGAACTGGATTGACTTCAGCCAGCTTGGAGAGGAGGGAGCCACAAAAGCTTTAAAGCTCTCACTTCCTTTTCCATTTTCAAGTCCTTTGCCAAGGGCAGTGCATTTAGTCTGGGGAAATCTAGCCACAGGAATCTGAAATCTATTTAAAGATGTACATTCCTGAAAGGACAGTGATCCAAATCTGATTTTAACTCAAGCACATTTTGAAGTTTTACTTAACCAGGGTCCAGAACCATGGAGTTTCAGATTCCATAAACAAACTGAGCATTACTACCTACTGTGACAGGGTGAACAAAGTGCTTTGTTTGAGAGTGTAAATGTATTAATTCTGCTGCTTTTGATTTAAAAAGAGTTTGCAGGTATTTTCTGTTCCTGGAATTAATTTTCTTTGGGTTTGTTTAGAGGCCAGACTGGGAACTTGAGGAAGAAATCCTCATATCTACAGCCTTCCTTTCTACTCTCTGGGATATTTCCTTTACCCCTCTTTTCAAATGGGAAAAGATCAGGAAAGTTTGTTCTACTAAGAAGAAGCTATCTCCACTCATCAGCTTGGGCTGATAACCCTAAAACAACAAACTTGTACTTAAAGTGTTCAAGCCCCTCAGTTTTAATTCTAGCCAAACATTTGTAAAGTTTTAAGATCAAGTTTTAATTCTAGCCAACAGTTGTAAAGTTTTCTGAGCTACTTTGATAACTAATTTTTATCATATGATTATGTAAGTAAAATTTTAAACCCCACAAAGTTTACAGCTTTCCTACAGTCGAATTGTTTGAAGAATATGATAGGACAAACTCTAGGACACTAGAATTATGTGTGTAATGAGTCTCAGTGGAATTAATCCTGACAAATACAAGATTATGTTTTGTTATGTTTATTAGCCCTGTTTATATTGCTTAACAATTTGAAAACACAGATCGTTCTTCATATATGTATTTCCAGATTTAAGGAAGATAATTATATTCT
Organism: Haemorhous mexicanus; assembly: GCF_027477595.1. NCBI lineage: Eukaryota > Metazoa > Chordata > Aves > Passeriformes > Fringillidae > Haemorhous > Haemorhous mexicanus. The sequence continues at coordinate 16,524,562 of NC_082348.1, forward strand.
TAAATTAACTTATCTTTTTGGTTTTAATAATTCCAAAAATCTTATTTTTTCCCTCGAATAATTTTCATTTCAATGAAAACAGATATTAAATCATAAAATTCCCTGTAGTTTATAAATAAATGTAATGTCACTTCTCTGTAAGAACCAATACCAAAATAACTGTGTGTGGATGGCTTAATTTCACTGCTTCACTTAGAAAAAAATAGTAAATCTGCAATAAATCTGTTCTCAAAAATTATGTAACATGGTCTTTCCCAACTCTGTGCCAGCAGTTCTCAGAGCACTACAGAGACACAGGCTTCTTGATTCAATGCTGAGACTGGTGGAGTTCAAACACACTGGGTAATGTAACAAAACAAAGAGCAGTGAAACACTAATGACTGGCAGTGGCATCAGCGCAGATTTTTACATACAAAGGGGAAATAAAACTGACAAGATGCAACTGACAAACTAAGACCAATTGTTTGTGGGATTTTAGGTAATTATGGAGATTTTTATGTATCCAGATATATTTCCAGTGCAAGATGTCCAGGGAAAGCTTCTTGAAATTTACATCATCAGGGTTTTTTTACGAGCCAGCTGGCTACTGATTTCTTTCTCTTGTGAGGGTAATCCCATAAAGTAACCACACTTAGATGAAAAGCTTCCTGTAAGGTTATTTAAGGGAAAAGGTTACAAAATTGCAAATGGCTATGGTTTGCTTGTCTTTCATTTCCATCTCCTTAGTTTCTCCAATCAGTCTTCCTCTTCATATTAAAATCACCTCACTAGGTCACTGGATAAATTTGGCTGTACTGGATTAGAAAAGTCTTTCAGAGTGATTGGCTTCAGTGGTCTTTACCTTCAAAGTCTGGACCCCTCTCTCAGCAGCCCCACAGAAGTGCTGCAGAAGCTAGACCTACCTCAATTGTTCTCCTAAATCCCATTTTTCCCCTGTCTAGAAAGCACACGATTCTTTTTCCTCAGTTTCACAGACAAAAAGAAATTCTGAGCTATAATGGCCTGAACAACTGACTGCACAAAGCGATTTCTTCAATGTCTACAGCAGATCAAGCAGAAGAGAGATGTTGCTTTAGCATACAACAATTTTATTGAACAAATTAAAATATGCAGACTAAGATAGAAAAATATCCAAGATCTAAAGGTAGTTTGAAATCAATACACATAATGAAAAGCCATTATATAGCCCATTTTTGAATGCAGTAAGGATTCCTCCAGTGTTCTTCACACTCAAAATTTCTTGAGCTGTTTTACACTAATTCAGGACATTTGTCTCAATCCCAGTGTGTGTAGTGCACTTGCTGTAAATAGTAAAATGGAATAAGCCATTTCTGAATTGTTCACCAACACAGAAATACCAGCTGAAAAACAGTGGTAATGGAAAGTGTAGAGTCTCTCTTACATTCTTCCCAAAGTAAAATGAAGAATGCAAAGGCAAACAGGATTACCATCAGTCCTCTCTACTGCAATCCATCAACCACTCTAAAGCAAGTACCATTTCCAATGGATATTTCATAGAAGAAAATTAGTTTTAAAGAGAAACATGACTTGCAACATTGCCAAGTAATGCACTGTTCCAGGACACAGCCATGTGCTGCAGGGTCTCACGTAAACCAGGAAATATTTGGCTACAGTTTCTGCCTTAGGCCGTGATCCAGAAATCTGATCCATGTGTGTACACTACTCAGGCTGGAACTTCTGCACCAGTTGGATTCAATTGCCTCAGACTTCTGCACTCTTTAAGAGAAGACATGGAAGCAGGTGGTGAAATGTGGGTGGGGGAATGAGGGAGGCAAGGTATTTTTGAAGAGTGATGAGCATTGAGGAGATTTCATAGCAGATGGGTTGAAATGCTTCAATAGAGGTTAAAGGCTCTGAAAAGGGGTTCTTTCACTTTCTCACCATACCCTGAACTGGGATCCCTCTGATTTCTCAAGTTCTGAGATATGAGATCCCACCTCGGATATCTTATGCCATGTATTCCCCACTCTCCATCCCTAAAGTGACCTCTGCTTCCCTTACTTTTCCATTTTAATTTTATACAGGAATGGGCTGTACTAGACCTTGACAGATAGCTATCCTCACTAAAAATTTCTTACCTTCACACAAGCAGAAATGAAAGGAGGGCTATGCAAACAGAAAAGACCATTTCTCCTGGTATGAGTAAAGCCAAGAGTCTCAGCTGCCAAAGCCTGTTACCAGTTACTCAAGAAGAAGTAAAAGCTACTTTCTAGCCCTATTAGCAATACATTTTGTCATTACAGTCAAAAAAACCCAGTCCTCACAGGTATGCTAACTTATAATGTTACCATTGTAAAGATTCAGTTCTAAACACCAGCAAGAAAAGAAAACCAAAACTCATAAATTCCCCCTTCATGTTTGACTTATTCTGCACCTGTCTTGCATGGTCTAGGAAGCAGTAGCTTGTAGTGCATGTTGCTTACAGGACTCCAAGATTTTCAGCCTCTCTCTGATGTACTTCACAGAAGACAATTATATGAACTTGTATAAGACTACTGGTACACATGTGTAAAGGTTCTTTTCATCCACCTTATCATTACCTTAGATAAAACTGCAATACTGCAGCAGAAATTAATTAATCCAAGTCATTAATCCAAGTCAACCAAATGGTTACCCCAAATGCTTTTTCTCTTCAATACATTTAAGCCATGAAAATGCAGATAAAAGCTAACACCAAGTGAGCAATTCATAAAACCCCAGAATAACTATAAGAATATACAGTGTTTTCTGTCAATATTTTAAAAATTCTGCTAATACATGTTACAATACTTGCCCATAATTTGGCTAAAGGGGGTGGGTTTTGGTATTCATCTCTTCTCTATTTGGGACTCATAAAACATTCCTGTGCCTAAGTTTTAGATCCAAATTCCTCAATGACCCAACCTAACAGTACTTCCGATACACAGGATGTATTTCACTTTGCACAAAACCCCCCACCCACCTATTCAAAAAGGAGAAGCAGAAAGGAGACATTCTTTACAATGTAGCATAGCAAACAGCTAGAGAATTTGGCCAGAAAAAAAAAATCTCAGTGCTTCTTTAGCCTGAGGAGGCTCAAATTATAGTTTTGATCTTCTGGAAGTGCCTAAACTCTTAGGTTATATATGTTTAACAGATACAGAGGCCCTTCTCTTGAAGCTGAGTTGACACATAGAAAAGAACACTGAATTTTGGGGCCAAAGCAGAAAAAGAAAGGTAGCCAAACTAGCCACTAGTGGGTTGATTGCTCCCACCTGTTGAAGCTACAGGTATTAAGAAGGCCAAGTCAGCTAAGCCAAGTTAGACTAGAAAGTATATAAAAGTAAAAACAAGGATAAGGAGTTATGTTTGAGGAGGATGTCTGCAGAGTCTCCTTTTTTTCAGTGTCCAGGGAGTGTAACTGACCTGTGGCTGTTCTGTTTCTTCTGATACTGGGGAAGTTGAATGTAGTCATGTGGAGTTAACCCTGTTTTTACATCTGTTAGATGCTCATTTCCCTGAATTCTGTCCCAAAAATAACTTTCTGGAAGTGTATCTACATTTGTGATTTGTTTTGTTAATGTACTTTCAGCACTCTGGATTTTCACTTTCTCATGATGCCATACAAGTGCCATTGTGAGGGACTGCCAAGAAAACAGTAATAAGATAACCTGTCTAACAAAGCCAGGCATCTCTTAGCTCAGCTTCAGTGAAGAAACAACTTGCCACACCAGCAGCTGAACCGTGCTGTGTCAACAAGATGGAATGTAACTTATTTCATGCTGCAATGTGCATTAGAACAGAAATCAAGGCATGATTATTGCTTGGTGTGTGGGTTTGTTCAGGCATAAGAACAGCAGTTTGAGAGTGTGCCATGATGGAAAACATCTGGCCCATTTGGGCCTTCACTTGCACAGCCAACCTGGATACGTTCACTGACATATCACTCTTTTCATAATCACTAGCTTAATATCTGCTGTTATTTATTTAGGAAACCTGTTAAATCTGAGAGACATAGGCTCTGTGTAAAGAGAAGCTATCCTCAAGAAATTTCACTGTCTTTTTCTGGATCTAACAAATCACAAAACTAACACTTTTTGCTGTCAGACATGAGACATGCCATGGTCGTGCCTCAGGCAAAGGGTTTTCTAAGCCAGAAGGAAGAGGGTATTCTACAAGAAAAGAAAGAGTTTGTACAGGTCTTGATTTATTTTCCCTCCAACATTGCCACATAATTTATAGGAAAACCACAGGCAAGAAATTTTGATAAATTTTGACTGAGGGAGACAGCTCCATGCAGGAATAACAACAGAAGAATAAAACTAATTTTGAAGCAAAGATGAAGTCTCCCAGTCCTAGACTCAGAGAATAAGAACCTAATAGCTGGGTACTTGGCCATTTTTTTCTTTATTTTCTTTTAAACTATAGTTTAGCATTCTTCCAAAAAACTCTCTCTTCTTGAGTGACAAATCAAACTTTTTTTTCTTAAAAAAAGGTAGATAAGAAAAGAACAAATCTATATTATTCTACAATATTTAGCAACTTTATGAGAGCACAATCAGATTGCTGACTCTGTAGCTGTGTTTCTCATCACACTGCAGATTTCTACCACATTTTCTACTTGTTACTTCAAATTATTTCTTGAAAAAGTGATCTAAAAAAGTTTTGATCATTTGCCCATTCTGTTATTTACTGTTACAAGGTCTCCCGATTAGTAAAATTTAGTGCACATATTTTACACATCTTTTAAATACTATTTTTGGTCTGACATGACTTTTAGAAACACAAAGCAGAGATACAAATAACTAGTGATACTGTCACATCTGAGATCCACAAACTGAAGCACCCCTCTCAGAGGGAGCTGAGAGGAGACAGAATCATTTATCCCACTGCACTGAAATAAAGCAGATGTGGTTTCAGTCAGTAATGCTGTAACTTAATGTAACTTTTGGCATGACATCTGAAGTGCCAGTGTGCTGTGCTCTGCTTCACAGCCACCCTCACACCACTAGATACCAAAGTGGGTTCTGAGAAAATTCTCATCCTTTATTTTGCTGTCTGCTTTCCTTCCCTCATCATCATACCTTCCCTCTCTCTTCTCCAAAAGGAAGTCTTGCAACAGAATCAAAAGATAAAAACCCTCTTCCTTTCACTAATCACTGCATAACAAAAATAAAGAAGCACTAAAGAAGGGTTTTGTAGCAAAACATCACAATGATATGAAGAGGAGACAGGATCATTCTGCTTCACTTTCTTAATGGGAAAAGTGGGAGTTAGTAACAACAATGAAGAACCATGACATTGTTAACAACATATGATGACTTCAAAAGAAGGGTCATAAAATATATCTGTTAAATAAGCTCAGTTGTTCCAAAATAGTTCTCAGAATCCTCTGGTACACCTGCAGTCCTGCTTAAAAAAACCAAAACAACCAGCCAAGGAAAAACTCGCAAACACACTTTCAGTGGTTGTAAGATTGAAGCTTTACTTCCAGGGATCTGAGCCCTTAGGAAACATGGCAGTATTTTTAACCAAACTTGATACACACAATATCTTTAGAGTGAAGGGAAAGAAGCTCTTCCACTGGGCAATTGAAACACTCAAATGAATATTTGCCACAGATCTGCACCGAAAGAAAGCTGCTTCTCAATTAATTATATAGGAAGCATGAGGACATTAGCCAGCTAACCAAGCTGGGTGAAATTAGCACCTTTAATTCGGTAAGCTGAACATTCTGTCAGGTTTTCTGCCAGCTGCTGGTGCTCATGCTTTCAATGTGTCTTAACCACTTTTTTGAAATGTATTTAAATTTTTATGTCATTCAGCATTACTGAAACCTTATCACTAACATTTTCTATACATGAAACATCTTCATATGAGAAAGATTTTGCTGGAAATATTTTAGAAGAATTAACTCCTTGTGACTTTTGTAAGAGAGCTCTCCTTTATAGGCACAGATAGTTAAATGTAGTTTGTACATTAGCAGTTTGATCACTAAGATATTGGAATGCATTAGGATTCCTGCAAAGCAGAACTTTTTCTGCCTTCCTGTCTTCAGAGTCTGCTGCGTAATTTATCATTTTGCAACTATTTCTTAGAAATGGTAAAAGATTATTGTTAAAGAGGTGCAGGAGATTATTTGGATGAAAATAAGTTACTATGTTCCTTTACTTCCAAGGTGTGCCAACAGCAACAAAAAAGCAGGAGTATATTGCCTTACTGGAAAGAACAAAAACACATGCAAAATTCAAGAAATCACAAATTATGCCCTTACGCCACATAAATCCTGATCATTATCTCACTAAAAGCAGTGGAACTCCTACCACTGATTTAACTGAAACTAACTTTCAGACCTAAATGATAAACTATCTTAAATGTAATTATTTTCTATTTCATGATAATATGAATAACTATAAAACACCCTAGAAATCTGAGGAAAAATCACCAAACTTTAATGTCCTTTCTATTATATCTATTGACTACAGAGGTACAACCAGTGGAAGTGAGAATCGTGAAATCCAGCAATGTATGGGGGGAAGGAAAAGATCCAGATACAGTTTTTTAATTTATTATAAGCAATGCTCTGCTGCACAGTGCTTCTGTCAGTTATTGGGAAGTGAAAGTTAAAAAGAGTAGGCCTGTATAATTTGAAAATAGAGAAATAACACTATAGAAATTAGTAGGATCCATGGGAGCTTGGCACTGAACCAAAAAGTGAATGCTTATACTAAACAAGCAACTACACACAACCTCATTATCACCAAGAGAACTCTCTGGTACACAAACACTTCATATGTAAACTTTGGCAGCGCCCTCATTTTTCTAAAGCTCTTGGCCAAAGCTTACAGTGACAATATTTAATGCACAGTTAAAGGTTAATCAATGTAACAATGCTTACAGGAGTCTACAAAAAGCTTGAGAATGTAGAACTGGCAAGAATGGATTGCTGACTTATCATAATGGATGGTGAAAGCTACTGCTCTGGAGAGACTTCACCAACACTCTGCCCCAAGGAGACTTCTGAGCTCAGCAGTAGGAGAAAGCAAGATCATTACCCATCAAACTCTGGAGTTCCAGCTGTTGGAAATGCCACCTCAAGGCTGGAACTCTGGAGCAGAGAGAAAAATCACTCAAGAAATGGCTCCAAAATGGTGGAATTTTCATTCTGCTCTTGAGCTGGGACTGGCAGACCAGGCAGGCGAGTAAGCAAAAGCCAAGCCAAATCCCTGCAGCCAGCAGGGCCCTCTGTGAGGGCAATCATGAAGAGCTGTTTAAAGGGATGCTCTTTAGTTAAGGACAAAGATGAAGATATACAACAAGAGGAAAATGAGGGAGTTTAAAAGGTGGTGAAAAAAAATGAAGAGGATTCAATTGGCTCAAGGATTCCTGTTTCTGAAGACAGAAGAGAGTCTCAGCTAAAACTTTTTGAGAGCAGACAACTAGATGAGTTCTTCAGTTATGTCTGCAGTTCACTTGCCTTCTTAGTTCAGGAAAAACTGAAATTTCATTGTTTGCTTAAAAACCCAAGTAGACAAAGGTGTATGCCTCCCCAGAAATGAGAATGTGAAGTCAGAGATTGGGCTAATTGTCTGGATTAACTTGGTAAATGTCTGGAAAGTCCTGCACTTCCTAAATAAGATGAAAAAAGGTACATGGCTATACATGGCTTTTTACTCGTTTTCTTCATCACCTTCTCAGAAACTTATCTAAATGATGGCAACAAAGACTTACTAGAGAACATGCCATGAAGACACTTTAATATCAAAGCATCGAATTTATTTTCAAATACACTATAAACAATTGAACATTCTAAATCTGTCTAGTTTGAGATACACAGATATTTACACTCAAATTTAAAAATATTTCTTCTATAGAAGTGATTGAAAAACAAAGATATTTTATTAAAAATATCTTTCACAAAGAATGTTCACATTTTTATTTTTCTTTTTTTATGAACTCTTATTGTAGGATGCTGATAAATTGTGAAAAAGAAAGAATCTTAATAATTCTAATAATTCTAATAATCTGCTATACCAAATATTTACTTATTAATATTCTTAAGAATATTCTTAAGAATATTAATAAGTAAATATTTGGTATAGCAGATATACTTATTCCAAAATAGTTGGCTTTAGAAGTAACTTTAAAAAAATTACTTAGAAGTAATTTTTTTAAGTCAAAATCAGTCATGTCTAATGGGTCTTCTGGGAATTCTTGAGAATTACTTCACTTTTTCAGCTGTTTTCAAGCTATATGTTCCCCTGCATGAGGGAATATATATTTATCTTCACTCATATCCTGTTATATAAAACAATGTGTGAGTAAGAGTTATAATCACGTTCTCTGCTCACATCACTGATTCATAGTGAGAAGTTGCTGTACTGGGTTCTTTCTGTTTTTCTAAAATTATTGAATGCTATCAGCAAACAGCAGGCAGCAAGACCTGGAGCTTCTAGATCAAGTGCAAAACTCCATAAAATTGATTGAATCATCCAGCAGCTTTAATGAGATTTGGGTCAATCCTTTAAAACTCTATTTGCCTTCAACAGTAATTTCCTTGTACTGGCTGCAGTTTTAAATCATACCTCAAACCTCAAAAACTCAACTCAGGGGACCACCATTTACTTAGGCAGTAGATTTTCTCTGACTATGTTTAGAACAGCAAATACTGTGGTCAAACAGTGAAGAGTCAAATAGTTGAGACTGAGGAGACCTGCAGTTTCCATTATGTATTTTCCTTATTATCCTTTTTTTTCTTTTCTTTTTTCGTTTGGACTCTCAGTAGCGAAGACCCCTTCACTGAATGTCCTTTTGCAGCTGGAGTGTATTTGATATGTTCCTATTGTGCACCTTGCAGTTCAGTTTCAATCCAGAGGAATTAATTTGCATTCCTTGTAATAACTGTTACAGAGAGAAAAATCAACTTCCTCCTGCCATGCACACTCACTCTGCATATCAAAGCAGGAGAAACATTCCCTTTTCCTCCAGTAAATATCTTGAACAGTAACACGTTGTGATAATACAACTGTCCCACTATTATAGTTCGGAAACATCACATTTAGCCAAACTCAGAGCTCTGAAAGATAGGAAGTATAGAGTTAAGGTAAAAACAAAACACAACTGAGCTATTAACTACTGTTCTGTTTATATATTAGAAAAATTAATATGTGCTGAAGTCAGAAATATGGTATCCTCTTTGTAAAGGCAAAGGGATTGTAAAATTTCAAACATACAAGGCATACTGCATATGTAGCATCCACATGGGGCTGCAGTTCCGTGTAGTGAGACCAGCTCTGTTTGGATGGGGTGTATCATCTAAAACAAATAAGATGATAGCTTGTCCTAGATTGATTTAAGTATCTTAAGAAGTAAGAACCAAGACTGAGATATTCAAAACACATTGTTAAAAATAAGGTAGAAAAATGCCAGCTGCCAATATCCTAATGAATTTCTAAGGTATGTGAAAAGTATGTATTCAAAACTATTTGCATATTTGACTCATCTGCATGCGCTTCTTGAACTCACATTCTATTTGTTTACAGTTTATATTGTATCCTTAGCAATTGTAAGATTAGAGAATTTTTTCAGAAGAAGTTGTTAAATTTAATCCTTTACTCTTACTATAGGACTTATTTTTAATACCATTAAAGAAAAATACTCTAAAACACTCACCTTGGAGTTGACTTACTTTCTTTAGGGGAAATATCATAGGCTCTAAACTCTTACAAGTTTTTAAAGAAACAAATATTGTAATGCAAATACATACAAACATCATAAATGTCCCATGACAAGAAAGTGCAGAAAAATACTTTGGATTAAACTAAATACTCCATTTTAATGTAGCTATCTTAATATTGTGTTGAGTAGGCAAAACAATGTAAGATAGTTTCAAAATGTTCTGTTTTGAAATAGTTGGAATGAAATTAATTTAAATTCTTAAAAGTATTTTCTCTCTAAAGAAGCTAAAAGTACATTAAGTTTTCCCAAAGCATGCTACTTTTGATAAATCAGAATTTTCCATTTAAATATTACCAAAGTATTACACCTAACTCCTAATATTAATCTAACAAAAATAAGTTTATGTTTATACAACCTTCCACCCCAAAGTATTTTATGCTTTTCACTTACTGAAAAGTAAGTATATTGTGTATATTTCCATAATTTTATTGTGTCTTTGAGCCTGCACTGAAGTCTTATTTGCATTTAATATCCTTAATGTCCATTCTGATTTCAATCTCTACTAATAATCTCTTTGAAGATCAGGGTCCCAGACAGTAAAATTTCCCTTAATATTATCTGCTTCCAACATCTCTCTGAGAGAAGACATGTTTACCGAAATCTTATACCACTTGTCAGACCTGAGCATTTCTGTGTTGATTATACTTTCAAATACCAATGCTAGCAAAATCAAAGATGCAATCCTTATGTTTGAGAATTGCAAACACAGATCAGAAGGCTTTTCTAAGTATACAAAGCATATTGGAGTCATTTGATGAAGGATATCAACTTTTGTATCAAGCAAAACTGCTGAATTTCATGATAGATTATCTATTGACAGTGTTTTTTTAATAGCTATGTATAGAAACTAATAGAAGTTCAAGGTAATATCATTATGGCATTTTTTTGTCTTTCAAGTAATTCCATTGCAGAACTAATGCTAAAAGATTGTATTCTCATGAAAAAAAATACAAAAAAACCCTATCATTTATACAGTTGAAAAGGTTTTGTAGACAAAAGCATTTTGTATTTGCAACTCAGAAGTCTGCATCCTTAATACATTTAAGGCATGCTATTAAAATCATTTCAAGATATCAGATTATTTTCCATTGTGTATGATGATTAATGCTAGAATTTTTATTCTGTTTGAAATACTGAGTGCAGTAAGACACATCAGATATGCCATGTGTGATTTGGGCGTTTACACATGGAAATTCATTCCTCCCATCATCACTTCCATGGCTTCTTACTAAAGCCAGAAGAGGAGACAAATCACGTACTACCCTCATGGTATCTTTTTGCTTGCCTGACAGTTTCCATCAGCTATGCTTCAGTACTCGTTAATATTCACCAAATACCTATCAGAGAGTCAGAACCTGAGAACCTCAAGGAATTCAAGGGCTGAGTAACATGTTGAGACCATCAAAGCTACTGCACTGCCCAGAGCCAGAACAAACTGTCCTTATATCATTTCTGACAGATCCTTGTCTAACTCCTTGTTCTAACTATTAAAGGGGATTTCACTATATTGCTAAGCTTTCTCTTCCTGACCTTTCTTATCTTTACTATTAAAATAAATGATTGAATGCTGACATATAATCTGCAGATCATTACTTCTTGTACTGCCATTCACCAATGTGGGAATAGACTCTAATTGTCCTTCACAGAAACTTTGTATTGGTTACAGTGTTACCAGATCTCTTTCCTCTGACAAATAACGTCAGGTTTTTCTGATTTGCCTTTTAATTCATGTTTCTAAGACCTGAGAACCTCATTGCTCACCTCTAGACACTGACTGGTCACCATCTTTCTACAAGCATGATATCTACAGCTGAATACATTATTTCAGCTGCAGCTTTTCTGTTCACATCTTGCAGGACAGGATTCTGTTTTCACATCCCAGCAAAATTTGCCTTTGTCAAACCCAAATGATGATGTTGAAGAGTAGGGGTAGCAATCCAAAATAACTCCTTAGTCCTTTTCAATACAACTGCTCCTTAAGTATCCCTTTCCCTGTGTTCTTGCAATTCAGTAATCTTACATTGCATTTACCTTGCAGTTACCTTACATTTCTTCCCATTGATTCACACACAATCTGTGAAGACCACTTTGCTCTTCAGATGGCTCTGATAAGTACTTGGAACTGCAAGGCCTTACACAGCCCAGTTTTTGTATCTGAACTCTGACAATATTGAGGAGTAATTTTGGATTTAACAGGTTTTACAGCTACTTTGTGTCGATGTGCTACATAACAAGAAATCCTCTGTCACTGCTGTGCAGAAAACCTTTGGGTGTCTACTTGCTTTAAGGTATAAGATGTAGAGCATTTCATGTGATTTTTTTTTTTGTCCTGAAGTGGAAAATTCTCCAGTGGTAATTTTGAACTCTTGTTTCTGTCCTTCTTTCAATTGAAATACTTGAATTGTTATTGAAAAGGAATTGTACCTTCTCTGAAAGACTAATCCATTAATACAATGTAGTTGGACAGATAATGTTACAGGAATAGAAAATGCTAAACCTTCTGCTTCAGAAAGGAATTTAATAAACACCTGTAAAAATTCCAATTACTTTTTGGCATAATTTGGGGGGCTGGGGGAAGCATTTCTATTTATTTCTTAGTCCTCTACAGACAGTGTTGCTGGCTGCACACTGTTCCTGTTGCTAAATTCTGGTGAAATGTGCCTTTTTCCTTTTGAAGGCAAATATTACTACAAGATACTGTCCAATGAACTGCAGTTACCTGCATTTTTGGCATTTAGCAGGTTTGTCTCTAGCCAGTTGTTTCCTACTGTCACCTCAAAAATACCCAAGTAAAAATTGCCTGTATGCAAGAACCAAACTGGATAATAGTAAGGCTTTATAAAACAGTTGAAAAAGGGAAGTTCTGTCTTGGAAATCCCACAGTATCTAAATTATTTTCTCTCTGTATTTATGAAGTTTCACTCAAGATTTATGTTCATTTGCCAGCATCCCATTTAAATACAAGATATTTGCAACATTTTCAGTTCACCTAAAATTTTACTGAGCAGATAGCAGGCAATATTTTATAAATCTACCACAACTGGACAAGCTGTCAATAAGTCATCACTCGAGGTAAAAAATCTCCCACAATCCTGTTTGTAAGGAGATGAAAACAAAAGGTATGCTATAATGAACTTGTCTACAAAACAAAAAATTTCCCCAAAGGCCAGAGACTGCCCACTTTTTCTTCAGTTTCTCTGGGAACCAATTACATTCCTTGAGTGTGCAAGCCACCTGTTCTCATCCCGTTCTAGGTTCTGACCAACTCAATTTTTCAGCAACACGATCAGGTGTGAACACATATCATCATCTAGGTGTAAATGGCAAAAGTAAATGTGCACCAAATTTACAGTGTCTGCTCTGGCACACAAGGGTCTTCTGCTTTCTTGGCAGCAGACTAAACATGCACTCAAATGGAGCCTGGGACCATTTCTGCCTGTTCCACAGTGATTCCTGATCAGCACTGTCTGCAAACACCAGCCATGGGATGACTGCACCATTATTATTACACATTCAGATCTTCTAGAAGCACTAAACTTGCCTACAGCTAATCGTTAGAACTGCAAGATCCTACCACTGTTAACTGCTCCTCCTTTCTATTTGTTCCACTGGCAAAATGTCTTTCCCAGCTCCCTAACAGGAAGCTTCCTATTCCTGATTGGAGCAGGGAAATCCCAGACAGTCCTTGCTGAAAAGAGTAGCTTCCCTTCCCTCCCACCCTCGTATTAACTGAATAGAAACAGGAGACCAAGCCTATAAGGCACAGCTTATAGAATCAAAATCTAAAATCTAAGTAGTTTACACTCTAAAGACAAACTGAAAGGCATCCACAGAATAATTTGACTCAAGTCCTCATTCATGTGCCAAACCACTAATCTGCCTGTAGATTGTATTTGTAGTTATAGAGGGACAATAGACTTATCTCCTGCAGTGTTTCAATGCAGATATTTTTCCCTACCCTGGGTCACAGAAATAAAGGGTGCAAAGCCACAAACAGAAGTTAATGGCAAAAATTCAGTCTTGGGTGCATTTAATATTTAAACTCTCTAAACAACTTTGTTGTTGACATTTGAAGGCATGTGGTATCAAATCCCTCTGTCTCTTACAACTGTCATGTGTAGTGTCCCATGCCTGAAATTTATGAAAGACTTAAGGCAGTTATGTGAGTGAAAATACTGTGATCATGTGATACTGCTGTTTCCAATTCTTACCCTGTGGGTTAACAATAAAGGGGATTTTCTCTCCAATTAAGAAGCAGTTAAACACCACCCCCCTCAAACAAATAAAGATTACTCAGTTGTAATCTTATCTCTTGACTTGTTCTTTTGTGACACAACCAGATGTGAACAGCCACAGAGCAGCAGAGAACCCAGACCAGGCAGGAAGAAAACCCAAAAGTCTCAGAATTCTCCAAAAGCAAGTGAGTCTCCAGACCCAGTTACTACACAAACTCTGTGCTTCTTAAGTCTTTTAAAGACTTAGTACAAGTGGCTTGTGGTTTAATCTTTTAATTCCATTGCTCTAAAAGTTTCAATGTAGGTTCATTGAGCAAGGAATTCAGCCTGGCTATTTGAGGCCCTTTATTCTAAAAGGGGCTGGGTATAGAAAAATCCACAGTACTGAAGCTTCTAGAAGAGTTTGGAAACTAACCTCCAAATTTATGTAACATAAAAGCCATTATCTTTCAGGGATTCTTGTGTTTCAGACTGTTCACATTTACAATCAGATTCTTGCCACAGGAGACATTCCCTCTCAGCAAACATCTGTGGAATGTACTCAAGCAGTTACAGCTAAACATACAAATTTGTGCCACCAGGTCAAAAAAAAAAAAATGGCAAGGAGAAAATAACTTTCACATTTTGGAAGATGTTTTATAGATACTGTGCATGGTTGTAAAAATTGCAGATTTGTTCGCTGAAAATCTTCAAAATATGCATACATGCATTCCTGATTGTTCTAATAATAATTCCAATTTAGATTATAAATTACTTCAGAAATTAAGTGAATCTGGTTTAACATAGGTAGCCAGGCTTGGTTAATACCCTGAAGTTAATGGTTGTATGTTGAATGAAATAATCGAGGTGGATAAGGTACATGAAGAGAACCTTGTGATTTCTTGGAGAAGGAATAAAAAGGCAATAGCCAGAGGCAGATTAGAGGCTGGCAAGAAGGAACCAATAATTTCTGCTTTTGATGTCATGTTTGAAATATACACAGGGAAGTTTGTATGTTCTTTGTATGAATCTAGAATATTTTACTGATTTGCATGTATTTAATTTCCATAAAACTTAGGTTTGTAAATTTGAGTAAAGTGAATAACAGTATGAAAAAACATGTGACAGCTATCCCAATGATTTAAAAATCTTTAATAATAAAAACATAAGTGCAGATGTATTTTATATTAAAAGGTACCTTAGTTTTATCCTAAAGCTGTTTCAGGGACAAAACAACATAGGTTGAAAGTCAATATATGACACGATAATTGTTAGATCATATTTAGTAAAATTTTATATTACTATAAAACATTTGATTAGTATATGAAAATATTTATTAATGCAAAAATTTAAATATTTTAATTTTTGAAACTTTTTAATCAGTAAAGAAAAAACAAGCCCTACAGACCACAAGGAAAAATTAGACGTTTTTGTCACCCTTGAGTTTCTGATTTTTTTAAATAACATACCATAAATGTAAGTGAAGTGATTTTGCACGCCTAATTTTATCCTAAAAATTGTGTTTGCCCATTGCCAGTACCCTCAATGCTGCAGTGTACAGTTATGAACACAATTTCCTGTCACAGATGGAGAGTACACCACTGCATTTTTTGGAGTCAGCATGGCTAATTTCTCTCAAGAGAAAATCCCATTCATGCAAGAATTTAGAATATGTTTTCATTTCAAAGTAAATCCATCTCCTTATTTTGGTGTGGCTCTGCCTAGCCATAACTATGATTTGCATTACAGTCACTTCAGTTCAAGTCAGCCAGTTCCAAGGAGGTTTCATTTGATGTGATCTGGTGCAGTCAGAACGTGGGCTGCTCTGTCTGAGCAGCAGGGCAGCAACTTCCCTCAGCTAAACCCTGAGTGCCCAGAGGAACACAGAACCTATTCAAGAATTTTACTGGCAAAAGAAATGTAGAAAACTTTTTTAAATGTGGGTCACAACCCTTTTCAGAGTACATGGCATATGTTTGCAGAAATCCCAGTGAAATGCACAGGTGAACACAGTACATCTAAAGTAGCTTTGATATAAATTTAGGGTTCACACCTTAAGGAAACTAGTTGATGTGCTCGTATGTGTCAGCAGTGACCTGAGGTAACACTGCAGTGTTGATACTCATTATTATGAAGCACATTTCCATTCTGTCATCCAAGCTTTCAGAAGATAATCTCGCCCACCTTCTCCTTTAATGTCATGTTCAACCACCTAAGACAATTATGCAACCTTCTACTCAAGTGTAGGAAAGTATTCTTCCAGAAAAGTGGAACTCTTTCCTGGCATGTTAGCTTGTAAGGTACTTTTAGCTATTAAGTTTTTTCTTAGCCACAGAGCCAGTATTAAGTGCATCCTGGAATCAGCAAAGATTGCTGGTTTTGGAAATTCTGATTATGAAACTTTACTTCTGTTAAATGATGGTGAAACACTTTAAAAGTCTATGCTCTAGTCACACAGTACAGTTGAACATGATGAAACAATCCACCACAGTGCTCAGGGATTGCTGCAATTAAACCACAAAATGCATGGCAAAGGCCATAAACTCTTATTTATTTATCTCAATAAGAGGCCTTATTTTGGCTCCTTTTTATCAGTTTGAAATGGGGAGTTTTCCCCTTCAAAATGACCTCTTGCAAGACACAAGGCTGTATTATTTCATAAGTGTTCATCATAGCAAATAAAAACAAAGATTGTGGAAATGTTTTTCATTAGATCTTCTCAATGAGCATTGTTAAATTAATGACTGTGCAATTCTAAGAGAGCTACACAACTTAATTTATCAAATACCTATGATGTTTTTCAAACCACATTTATCAAATATGTTATTTATATGTGAACTTAAGGAAGGAGAAACTTTATATTACTATATTGTTCTTCAACTCAGGATTGCAAAGCACTAAGCAACATTATTCCCAGTTGATGAGAGCTAGAGCTGGAGCATTCTGAAAGCAAAATTGCTTGAATAGTCATAAGGCAATTCCAAACCTTCTAAACCTCAGGTTTTGGGACCAGAATTGGTCCCTTGGTTCCTGTGTTTAAATTAAAGGCTATATGTATCAAGTGTGTTGGCTATATCATGCTTCATAGGGCTCAGAAACTCATGCAAAGTTCTGAATGTATGAAAGTTCGTGGGTGCATTAATGTTGACCTCAATGTATCACTTTGTTAGAATCCTTTTCCCTAAATCCTGTGAGCCTCTCATTTGAATCTTTGTGTTCCCTTTATAATCATGAAGTCAACTGCTGTTTGCTAATGCATTTCAAGTATCTTTTCCTAAACACTGACTGAAGTCCTCCAGTAACTTTCCTAAAGATGGGAAACCAGCTACAACTCTGTCTTCTACAATAGACCATCTGTGCCTTTCCTCATCTCTTTTGGTTTGTACATGTGAAATTCAAGCTCTCCTCAACTGGAAGGAAACATTAGATAAATCTCATAGACCAAGCAGACTTTTTAAAAGCGCAGTTCAATGAAAAACCAGAAACACTTTGTGGTGATGCTTCTTAAGGGGTTTGTGGTAAACCCTGTGGAGAGGCACAGGGCATCCTTAAGGCCAAATGGTGAGAGCCATAAGTTCTGCAGCCCCATGCAGCATCACATTAACATTTGTCACTCACATACCCCCTTCACTTTTTTTACAGATATTTTGAAAATGTTTGAATACATGCATAAGTTTCTAGTAGAAATAGGCTTATGGATGGATGGTAAATTGAGTATTTTTTACATTAAATAATTCCTATAACTTGGGAGCATATTCTTGTACATTCTCAGGCAAAACTCCTATCCACCAAGTTAGTCAGGCATATATAAAAATTAATTTCAAGCCAAGATAATAAGACTTACTTTGAAATGAAAGCTGAACACATTTGTTTCTGGCATGGTCACACATTTGTTTTCATGCT
Source organism: Haemorhous mexicanus (assembly GCF_027477595.1). Classification (NCBI taxonomy): domain Eukaryota; kingdom Metazoa; phylum Chordata; class Aves; order Passeriformes; family Fringillidae; genus Haemorhous; species Haemorhous mexicanus. The sequence continues at coordinate 16,542,396 of NC_082348.1, forward strand.
GTCAGTTTGGGTTTGACATTAAAATCTCACAGAAATACAGACTTAGACTTCAAATATATTTTGTATTTTTCTTGGGTAGCTTTTTTTAAAAAAGAAGATATTCATGTGAAACAGTTTGACTTCAACAGAACTGTATTTTTCCAACAATTAAACTATTGCCAGAACATTCTTAGCACTGCTGAGAAGGAAGGTGAGATGGATAACACTTCTATGTGAAGCTTCTGGTTCTCAAAAACCACATATCAAAATACTTTTTTCTTGTTCTACTTGTTTCTCCAACTGCATTGTCACAAAATAAATTCTACTGCCTTTTCACTCAGAACTTGGCTATGTGAGCTAGGAAGACTGGCTGCAGGACTGTGAGACATGAAAACCAAAGTGATATCTCTCTATAAAGTGAGAGTATTATGGGACATGAGGATATTACTGCACCCACAAGACAAGCAGTGCTTAAGGAAGTTGGAATAACAGAGCTTCCCCTTGTGGGAGCAAATGCATGGAGGCTGCCATCAGGGAGAGGATTTTAACTCCTTGACCCTTTGGACTACAGTGAATGACCCAAGTGTGGTCACAGTTCAGGTGCTCAGACCTGCCCATTCACCTGGGACACTGATGCTGTGTCACAGGGAAGATGCAGCAGGACATGAGAGGAGCCCAGCAATGAGAAGCATCCACCACTGAACTCTCCCCTTTCTATCCACACTTCTAATTAGGCTAAATTTGTTCACATACAGCTTGGCACCCCAGACCCATGGATGATTCATGCAACATAGCTAATCTCTAGATGGAAGGAAAAGTCAAAGTAGCATGGAAGGAAAGTGTAAAACACTTGGAAAGTAAGTTAACAGAAGTAATTCAAATGGAAAAAGAAAATGACTGTGAAAATAAAGAGCTAAAATAAATAAGCAGCTAATCTTGGACCGCAACCCCCATACTGAAGTTTAGGCTACATTTAATATCTTCAGAATTAATCCTAATTTTTCAAAGTCAAGGGGGGGTGAGCTTAATTCTAACGGCTATATCTGTGCAAAAAAACTCAGCCAATAAAAAGAGACTGCATAAAAAGAACCCCATTCTCCACTTTCAGTGTTCAACATAAAATACTTAAAGAAGAATTATGGGGATTTCTTTGAGTTCTATCTAATACAATTGCCACTTGGGGTTTTTTGCCCTCACAAATCCTTTAAGAAATACAGTGAAAGAGTTCAAAAAGTACATACATGCCACAGTACATGCCACAGTTGAGACGGCCACAAAACACAGAGTATCACCATGTAACAGCAGGAAGCTTCAGCCCATCCAAAGCACCACCACTCCAGAAGACTTCAAACATCTGCTCTCCTGGGTCTCTAGCCCAACCTTTTATACCCCACCATGTTAATGCACTGCACCTGTGTGTCCTCTCTACCTTTTTGTGATTGGTCAGCACACCTTGGCACTCCATGGCTCATTACCTTCAATGCTGTTCACCTGTCCTGCACAGCTGTAGCCCATTGGGGATGAGCACCCTCACCCCCCCCCCACCTCCCAGTTACCACAAACTGTGCCTACACGTACATTCTTTTACATTTTTCATAGTCATGCTTTGCCCACTCATATTAGTAAGAATTTATTCACCAAAGAAATGTAATCTGATGTAATTTACCTACTATTTGAGCACAGAAATGTTGTTCTGTCTACTAAAGTATAATTTCATTCTACAACAGACTACTTTTTGGGAGCCCAATTTTTGAATTTTTTTTTTTTTTTCTGTCTTTCTCTGTGAACACAGGGAATACAGAGTCTACTGTTCATTCAAATATTTTCTATCCTAGGACAGTGTATTAACATTTTTTGAAGATTTTATCTTTACCATTCATGTCTTGAGATGTTTATGAGCTCATTACTTTCTCAAGGGCAGGAAAGCTACTTTTCAGGATGCAGAAAAGAGCTGTAGTACTGGTAGTAGTGTAGAAAGTCAACAACTATGATCAGCTCTCAATTACCAGTGGGGAATTATCTGGGTTATGGATTAACTGTGCAACCCTGAAAGGGAACCTGCTACATGATACATTCTTGAGTCCAGCAGAGAGATGAGCCTTCTTCCCTGTCATGCTTTTCACCCAGCAATAAGGTCAGCACAGACTACTTTACCCCACATTAATTTTCATATTTTCTTGTGTTGCATTACTGACTTATCCCACCATCCACTGCCTTGGGGAGTCAGAAACAGTGTGGCTATAGCACATATTTTAGAGAAATGTGGATAACATTCTGACATGAAAATGTGCCTAGGCAGAATCACATGTCACCATTAGACTTCTGCACAATATTAGGAGGTTTTTGCAAGCTTTTAGAAAGAGAGGTGATTATAATCCTCTCCTAGAACATGATTATCTATGTCAAATTAATTCTATATTCAAAAGTACAGAAGTGCTGTTAGGATCACAGAGAGCGTTAATATGGTTATAACCGTCTGTATGCCCCAAAGGTAAATAACATTTGCATGTGGTGCACTGACACTTTCTTGAGGCATGTTCTTCCTTCTCTGTGCATAATTCTCACCACTTCAATTTTCCTTTGAAGCTTGCATCTCATTAAAACATTTCATTTTGCCTAACAATGTGTGAGCAGAACCATAGGTATCACAAATCAGCATATTGACAGCGAAGGAACTATTGCATTGTACATACAAAAACTGAGTTCTGTGTGTTTTGGTTTTTTTCACAAAGAGAGGAGAAGACTAAGCCATGTTACTGTGAAAGTGATCTTTTTCTTAAAATTGTTTTTTTTTGCCTTAAGCATACCATTATGAAATATATCTTCTGAATTTCAGATGTCTGTTAGTATAAATTTCAGTCAGATTTTTCCTTAATGTATCAGAATATTTAGAAAGTGGAAGTAGTGAAGTCAAAACAGCATCTCACAGGTAGAACAAGAAACAAAAATGGGAGTAGTGTCTATCAGAAATATATACCACCAGTGCCTAATGCTTATCACTTTCTTTTCTAAACCCTAGGGTTCACCCATTAAACTAATATTTGCCTATAAAGTTAAAAGGCAGATTTAAAAAATCATGTGAGTTATAGTTCTTAGTTTGACAGTAAGCATTGATGGTAAAAGAAAAATAAATATCCCTAAAACTGGGAACACTACTACATGGAGTTCACTTCTGCTTTAGCAGGTTGATTTTTATGTTGCAAAGATTATATCAGAAAATATTGATCTAATACCTGATTTGAAGAGTCAAAGGATATTCTTGCAAGTGTGGGCAAAGAAAAGTTTATTCTGTGAGCAATATTGAAAGTTCCTGAATAATCTATGGTTTAGATATGAGTGCTCAGACATTACAAGATGGCTAAAAAAACAAATCAATAAAAGCTCTGTTCTCTGGCTCACAGTGATAAGATTTATTTACAGCCAAATGAAGGATGGTTTTTTAAGAGAGAAAAGGGAACTCTTGGTTTTCCTCTGCAGATCAGTCTGAGTAACTGAACATCATATAGTTATAAATAAATAAAAAACTTTAAAGTGCATATCATCAACTTTTTCAATTTAATGAAAAGTTTTAAAAACTACAATGACTGACAGTTATGTAGGAGTGTTTTTTTGGTCTTACCAAAAGCAGGTTTCTTTAACTTTAGCTATAAGCAGAGCTGTTCTCAAGTATCATTAAGAGGAGATATTTAAAAAAGGCCATCACTATTTCTGGACAGAAATATTACTGTACATGTATAAAGATGTATGATATATATTTATAAATATATACAGAATGTAACATATAAAATATAATCCTAAAAATATGAGACAGTTCACATGTACATGTACTTCATGTCCAGTCTTGCAAATCTGAAGGGAAAATTTTGATGCATAGCTCAAAAGACCTGTGGCTGCATAAAGAAAAACAAAATTGCAGGTATTTTGTCTACAATATTTTGCCTAACAGCCAGACTGCCACTAAATGTACTTCAGAAACTTACCTAAATAAATGCCTTCATTTCTTCTGTTTTGGAAGAGCTTTGTCAGGAGCTGAGCTGTGGTGTCCATCCAAGCAACAATGTTCTGAACCTTGCCATGTCTGCGCTCAGCAAGTGCCTTGCTGAATAGAGGGTATGCCAGCAACATTCATTGGGCAAAGTCCTACTGATAACCACACTGAAACAGCAGATTTCTAGCAGTGCAAAATATGTCTCATTTTTAAATAATAGCTTGAAATACAAGTAGGATTGTGTGTTTGCATTTTGGATGGTTTTATTAATAGTATCCTTGTAAATTACAAGAGAGACTATACTTTCTCACAACAGATGAAAGCGTGTTGTTCTTGTTTCAACACCTCAATAATTAAAAGTAAAACAAGTAAATTTAACAAAGTTTATATACAAAAATATTTTAAAAGTTTTATTCTGAATTTTTGTTTAGTTGAGATTTATTTTTATGAAGTGCCAGAAACCTTTGTCATATTATAGCTACAAAAAGAGAAAGCAGCTTTTTTTTACAAAAAGAAAGGTAAAAGCTAATAGGATTTTTCTGTGTGTCTAGTGATTGATTTTTATTGATATTTATTAGCAGGAAGAAAGCATCAGACAAAAAGACCTTAATTTCATGCCAGCAGTGTTTATTTTGCAATGGGGCTATGAGTTTTGTGAAAACTGGAAGTATAAAAGCAGAGTGGACTCAATGAACTGAAGAATGCAGTAGGAGGGGAGGTAAGACGAGCTGTAAAACTAATTGGTGTCCAACGTGTTTTGGACTGCATTTAATTTTCTTGAGGGGAAGAGAGGTCAAGAATGGAATGAAGTCAATGGGAATAGGAATAAGAAAGTGGAAAGCAAAATGGCCAGTATTAAAAGGTCAGCGAATATCCCAGGGACAGGAAATGAACTTTAAACAAAAGTATAAGGTAGTATTTCTAGACACGTTTGGGAGTTGTTAAAATTAGTATTAAAAGAAAGAAACTTAAAAAACCAGATGTTTCTCCTATGAAAGCTTGTTTCAGTCTGCTTTCAATTTATTGGAGGCCTTAGTAAGACCAAGATTTTGTGTGCAATACAATTAGGAAATGAGTATTTCAGCAGAGTGCTAATGTTATTTAAATATTTTAAAAGACTTCGATATTTCACAGTGACTTGCTTCCTGTTAGAGTTTTATATTCTTTCTCTTGAAAGAAATTTTTATCCTGAATTGGGAAAGTAAATGTCTCACAAGCCTTAATACAGAATTTAGCCACAGCAGCCAGCCTGCCTGCATCAAGCTAATACATGGACACTTTGCAGTCTACCTTAAGATATTTAGACTATATTCATAAATTCATACATTACCTGTAAAGTCATGTAATATTTTAAATTATGTTACTTAAGCATCAGCTTTGCCCCATAAAGGCACAATTTTTCATTTGAAATAGTTTCTGCCACTTAAGCTTTGGCTAAAATTGAGTCCAGAGACGGTTTATCCTTGTTCCTGGTTCATTTGTGTGAACATCAGAATGAAAGAATTTCTTCCCACCATATTTAGGTTTTCATCCAAAGCCTGCTAGTTTTAGCAAGAATCTTTCATTTTACTTAAATTGGCTCTGAATCAGCATCTTTGTGTTCTGACCTGGCTGGACAGCACACATTTTTCTCCTCCAGAATATGTTTAATTCAAAACATCCACTATTTTTATCACTTGCAGAGCTCCTCTCTTTCCTTCTCAGTGCAGCAGGCGATTTATAGATGCTGAAATCATATGGAGTACCTCTGTTGGAGGCACTGTCCTGGAAGCAGCAAAAAGGGCAGTGAATGGGCCACTAAGAAGCCCAGAAAAGTAAGGAGAGGTCCTAGAGCATGAGGGACACACTATAACTGCCATCTAAGTTGCTCACCCAGGGGAGAATATTTGTTTTACAAACAAATCTACCCCAGCCATGGTTGCCAAAAAGCAGCCTCGGCTGTTGGAATTACTAGTTTACTAAGAATACTTTGTAGTAAAACCACCCAAAGTAGAAGCTAGTTTTTAAAAAATCACTGCTAGGCCATGTCAACTTTTACTCAGACCAAATGTGAGAACATAATATTAATTATAAACACATCCCCATTTTCAAGTGATATTTTGATTTCTTTTCCTTTCAGTGAATATAAATCTCAATCCAATGGATCTGAAACCATACAATAGCTTTGTAAATATAAAGCCATGCTTCCTTTAAAGATTTAAACGACATTGGTGCTAAAAACTGGGTGTTAGGCTTCCAAATTTTATTTCCTATGCAGCATGAAATCCTGGAGTGACCTCATAGGGTGAGCAGGGTAATTTATTATCATTTCTGTTTGAGACATTTCTGATAATACTTCAAAAGAATGAAGATAACAAGTACCATATCTAAGGACTGGGTGGATTTATGTTTACATTCATGTGGCATCTTCTCTTGGAGATTTTACAGGAATTTTATGAAGGTATTTTTGTGGAAATTTGAAGGAGCTTGCCATGTAAGGATCAGTACCTTCAATGTACCAGTAATGCCTTAGTAATTTTTTTTTTTTTTTGGCGAAGGAAGTATGAAGCATTTGAATGTGAATGGGCCTGCACCAGATTATCTCATGTTTAGCAAGATAACATTGAGGGAGGCTTACCCTTTAGTCAAATCTGAAGTAAATACTTTTTAAAAGGGCAGAAGAAAAACATACCTAGTAAGAAACTGCCAGGGGATTTTGCTAAAAAGCATAGAACAGTCATAGCAAAAGGAAAAAAAACCCCAAACTTCAGAAAAATACTTCCTGTGTAGGCTGAAGAATAAAATGGAATGGTTTTGAGTTAGAGGAAAGCAATTTGATTCCCTTCCTTTTTCCCATTTCCCTCTTTCATCTTCCTTCCTTTCCCCACCCCCCAATTTTTTCTCTTTTCTTGACCAAGTTAAAGGCTTACAAGTCTTCACACAAGTTTCCAAAATGCAAGTTGTCTTCCCTGGGACTGCTATGGCTCATATCTTCCCACAAATGTCCTCTGAAGTCTCTCCTTAAATGTAACTCTCATGTAAGTGATTGGACCTTTCCTACTGGTATCAAAGACCCATATGGCACTGAAAATGAAAGCTGGACAGATCATTCTTCCTAGAGCCATAGTGCAAGGAAAAACATCTAGATTTTATTTGTGTTGTGCTTAAGAACATCACCGATTCATTATTAGTCTACTTTATATTCATAATTAAGCAAGAAGAAAAGCTAAGAGCAATTATTTTGAGAAGCTAAATAGATCCCTCATTACCTAGCATATGCATTTCACTCAGTGGAGACTAAGAAACCTCAAAGACTAATCTCTCATTAATACACGACATGTTCACAGAATGCCTGCCAGAACTGGGAAGTCAAGTTTAGATGGAAACTTGGCATGGAGTTACTGGCTTGTCCCTTTGAGGGTTGGGAAGGAAAGGAAAAGAAAAAAGAGGGAATAAAACCCTGTTTGCATGCTTGCATGCGTGTACATATGAGAAGGCTTTTTAACTTCATTTTCTCCTTAAAGAACAGTGAAACTGTAAAGATTCCATGTGTGTTCTTATAAACTGTGCTTTTCACACATCTTTTGTTAGACACATGGAATGTTAACTGAAAGGGCTTATCTTAAAAATCAGCAGGGTAGTTGGAATGCAATTTTACAAAACCTGGCCATCTTTCAACAAGAGTGGGTGGATTTTCAATGCAGCAAATGTTTGTGTATTAAAAAGTATTTGCCATGGTGACAAAGCTTGGAGAAACATCCCATTAGCCACAGACGGGAAGCCTTTGCAGATTGTTCTGATTATCCATGCCCAAAACTTAGTCTGGCTCTGTTTATACGGCATTTCCGATAAAAAAAAATAATTCAACATACCCCTAAAACCTGAGCAAACTGTTTGCACTTACTTACACATGCCTTGTGCTGTATTTTCTGGCTCAGATTCAACACATGATTAGATTCTTACTTTCTTGGAACTTAAAACATGTGCTTACAGCTAAGCATATGCTTAAATATTCTGCTGCTCTGGGACCCAAGACGATGTTCCTATATTCATGGTACAGCCAGGACATCTTGTGAGACAAACAGGAATTTTAGACTGAGACCTCTAATCTACAGCTCAGTGAAGAGATGAATAGAACAAGTCAATAAGGGTTTGTGGTGAGGTAATGGTCTGTATGAGGGAGCATGGGAGAGCATCTGGGCATACTTTGCACGTGTCTGTCCAAAAATCTTGTCTGCATGGATCTGGGACAACTTCATTAATCATGGCCCCAAGATGGTGTTATTAAGAGTTGGTGTATTCTACCACTGTGATTTTGGTTTAGAAACCTGGAGCAAATGAGACATTAAGTTGCTAGGGCACTGCCATTTTCTCATTATTCTTGCAACATAGCTCTTCTCCCCATGCAATATGACACTTTGAGACCAACAATTTGGGATGTTAGAATATTACATCTCACTGGAAATTCAGTTGTCTCCCTCACTAGAAATATGAAGTTCTAATTTCTGCTCCTCTTGAATAGTAAGCATGTGCTTCTTTTGAATAGTAAGCAAGCAATGTGGAACCTGCAGAAGTTAGATTGTCACCTGCTGTGGTGAAAGGAAAGAAAAATCACTGTGTCAATTGGTATCCCCTGGGAAATACTCAATTCTAGCTGTAATTAATAGGTGCAAGCAGAGTGGTCAGAGTAGCCCTGTAAAGTGCATGTGGGATCATTAGAGATGAGAGAGGAAAAAATTACAGGTCAAACCCAATCTGGAACACATGTAAGTGCCTGAGCCAGATATGAACTCACTGGTTTGATACCTCTGGCTCATATGTTATAATCAGAGATGGATTAAAACATTCCAACAGAAGTGTGAAAACCTTGAAAAAAGTAAAATGTCTTTAAACACAGTAAGAACTGTATTAAGCCCGGTTTCTTGAAATACAACACAATGGATATTCTTTTGTCATATATACTTGGCTTCTTCTGCAAATATTCCTACAGGAATTAAACTTAATAATAGACTTAAATAGTTGAAAATGTTTGCGCCTTCTGTTTTATTAATTTTGTAACATTCTTATGAGACACAACCTGGGAAGCTTAAAAAAAGACTCATTTTACTCCTATTTTCATCAACAATGTTTATAGGCAAATGATCTTTTAGTGCTGGAATGAACGACTATGCTATAAAACTAAGTATCCTACAGAACACTGCTTTGAAGTTATATTTGTCTGCCCAATGTAGATGACAGACAGTGTCAGGAAAAGGGATAAAAAATCTTAAAGGTCATAGTAAGGTCAAAACAAATAGGTCACAGCAAATTAATCCTGATCATCTGACCACTGTGGAGCAAGAAAAGGGCAGTGTTCAAGCTCCAATCTGCTAAAATTTAGTGGAAAGATATAAAACAATTAGCTGTGACACTGACTTCTTTCTTCTCTTCTGTTGCTGAACATGCAAGTTCCCCACAGAGGATAAAAAATAAATATAATTTTAAAATATTCTACTAAATTATTTATGTAACCAAAAGAAGTTTTTTCATCACAGGTAAGCCCAGTTGGTCATTTTTTACTCCAGTGCTAGTTTTGTCTGAATAAAATCCACAGAACAATCAAAAATATTTTATCTTTTCAGTAAAAATTTCATAGAAATTATTGCTTCTCTTCCAAATTTGGTTCAAAACTGTGCTGTGCTAAGAACCAAATCAATATGACCACAATTATCATTGGATTTATTGAGAAAAAAAAATACAGAATTTTTTTTTTTAGAACTCTTTTTCCTCACAACTGATAAAATGTTACTATTGTTCAAAATAAGGCTATCATTTATGAGCAAAATGCCCAGTAAATCCTTCACAGAGTTTTGAATAAATCTATTAGACTTATTGTCAGAATATAAGAATATCTAGACACTATGTAACATTTGCATGTCCATCCATACTTGCTGGATGGAATTTCCATCAGAATCCTCTTTTCTGACTATGACATCTTTAGGCGCTCTCCCTGCCTCTCGTTTCTGATTATCCCTACTAGCTGTGCTAGAAAGGTAAATTATTTTTTCCATAACTTCCATCTCTCCTAGCTCTGTGGGAGGCAGGCAGGACTGAGTCTAAGTAAGCTGGATTGGAAAACCAGCTCTGAGTAAAGCTGCTTAGAGTTGAGAGCCCTTCTGTGTCAGAGCTGACTCTGCTCCTGGTGCACCGGGCCCCTCCCCTGCGCTCAGCCTCAGACACTACATGTGTACAACCTCCTCCAAGCTGCCCATGCCTCTCCTCTCGTTTTTCCTTTGCTTCCTTTCAAGCAGCCCACTCAGTTTGTGAACAACTGTTCTCAATCATTTTCTTATCTGAGGTATATCTGTCTCAGGAATGTTTCAATGGCAGGGCTACAACTCTTTATGCAACTTACAACATTCATGTAACAGAATGTAATACACAAAATCTCTTCGTGCAGAATAGGTACAAAATGAACCTCTCAAATTATTCATCACTAAAGCCTTCCTTAAGATGAACCTGAAGTGATTGCCTGGTGATCTCCCCAGACATGCCAGTCTGTCAGAATATGTAGCTGAAATGGGCCAGCTAGAAGGAGAGTAAATAGAACAGCAGATGCATGTAGTCCGTATTCTGAAGAAGACCACAAATATAATAGGGGTAAGGATGCACAGCTAAGAGGCATTAAAAAAAAGACATTAATGTAGTAAACATATGAATAACCAGTGTGATCACTTTACTTATGTGCTATAACTCTTCCTGCCCAGCACTGAATTCCAGGATAATGTAACTACATTTTCTGCTTAATCTGTCTCCTAAAGCTTGTAGACATCCTAGGAATGAAGAGAATTTACACTATTTGATTATATATTCCTGTAATAGAGATTATCAGCTGAAATCTACAGCAAATATCCTTCTATTGGAAGAGAGAGCAGACTTAGGTCAAACTTTTAAATAAATGTGAAGGCAGATTACCTTTGGAAAAAAACAAACAACCCCAAAACATCCTGATTCCATAAAATCAGAAATACTGCATTAAAATTACAGCATTCCAAAGTGATTTTAGAATTTATTTTGTTTTCTGAGAAGGACTTTACATTCGTCATGTCTCTGTGATATTTTATATCTGCCAAAGTAAACTGGACCATAAGAGGTTGCATATCAGGAAGTGATAACTTGTGGTGTCACATTTCAGTATATAGACTTTAAATATTTATGTACAAAAGTAATTTAGCTATAAGCCTGTTTCCTGTTTCAAACCAGATGCTGTTGCATAAGCTAAAAATATTTAAGAAAAGGTCTAGAATAAGAGATTTAATTTGTAAATGTCCCCTGAACATAGTGTCAAAGGATAATCCTGTGGGCTTGAAAAAGCAATTGTCTTGTCTTGTGTGTGCTTCAGTCTTGATGCTGAGATGTTTAACTCACTTCTGTGCATTTGCACAGTGGCACAAAGTATTAATACAAAGTAGAATTTGCATTTACAATAGATACATTTCCCTGAAAATCATTATATTTATACTTTCCCCCTGGAAAGCTTGCAGTGTTTTTTGTTTCGTTGTTGTTGGTTGGTTGGTTGGGTTGCTTGTTTATGCATGTGGGAGTTTAAAGTATAAACAAGAAAGAAAGAAGAATGAGAAGCAGCAAGATATTTAATCAATGATTAGAACATTCCTTTCAGCTCTCAGCTCCTGCAGGTACAGTGGTAAAGAACAAAAATAGAGTTAATCATGACCATAAATTAGGCATGTCTTTAGAAGGCTGGAGTTTGCTATATTATATTAAATTGGAAGAGGTTAAAGCTCCTCATAGAAAATATAGGCCTTATTTCAAATGCACAGAATTTAGCCTTAACAATCAATTAAAACAATGTAAAACCTGTCACTAAACAAAATTAAAACTAGCTTTTTCATCCATCTGTATTTCAGTATTTCTCTTGAATTGGGACAAAAATATCTTAAAACAACTTTGAGGTAGGGCACAACTCAAACCTGTAAACTATCTGCAATAAATAAAAGCCACTGCATTTCCCATAGCTGTATGCAGACTCTGATGATATTTCCTTCCAACTACAATTAACTGCAATGGGTGTTAAGAAAGACAACAAGCTCCAACAAAGGAATATGTACCATGGGGTAATATGACACTATGATATCAAGGCACTGTCGTATCAGCTACTTTTCCTTTTTTCCTCCCTAATACAAGTGTTTGATCCTTACAGCTTCCTATTCTCCACATTCTGCAGCCACTTCAGGAACTATCCATTTTTAACAGGAGGGTCCAGATACACTCCTCACTTGCCATCCTCACTTGCCATCCATACAACCACAGGCAATAAGGAGCTCTGCACAGGCACTGCTGATAGAAAATAAAGCACTGGCTTGCCCTGGTTTGTATCATGAGATTTTCTCATACCTTACCTCATATTCACATACTTGTAATCTTGGATGACCTACAAATGTTCCCTCTATAAGTGTCACACAGACCTCTCACATGACAGAGGGCAGTAGGAGTGCAGTACAGTTTGATTCTAATGTATTTGTAAATCTTTCCTGATATTAGACGTTGTTTCTAGTACACTACAGTATGCACTGGCCAGCTGTCAGTCCATCGACCACCACTGCCATAGCCAGCCAGCTGACATCTGAAACCAAACTGGTTTGCAATGCACCAGCTGTGCCTGAAGGCAGGGGTGCAGTCTCACTCCTTTGATGCTGATGCTGGTTCCTCTGATAGCTTGCTCTGTCATGGAAGACAGAAAAGGTTGTTCACATAGTTTCATGTAGAAGCTTTGCACCCATTTCTGGCCATCCTATATTTGTACAGAATGGCATGTTTGTTAGCAACACAACTGTTCAGGCTGATGGAAATCAAGTGACTTTTGCATCCTCCCATCTTTTGCAACTGGTCACATCTCCATACCATAAGAATTTCTGTACAACTCACTGAATGTCTATTCTGCTGTATAAACAACTCCTTTGAAAGCAGGAGCAATTAATTCAAAGGATCTGTGGCTTTCTCCTTCATTAGACTGGAACAAGAAGGTGCAGGGTAAGATCTTCTCCAGAAAGGTGTGTTGACAAACTAAGCCACTTCTTCACGTGCTTGTTTAGGTTGGCAACCTCTCCTTTGAATCAATTTTTAAGGCTACTTCTCTTGACAAAGTGCTAAGAAGATCCCAGAAATCCTAGAGCCAAATATGTCCCAGTTCAGTTCCTGTGGAGCTGGAGAGACAGTTGTAAATTTTTGCCTTTGTTTTTTCCATTATATTTGGGACATGCAATATGTGATGTTCAGCAACCTGAAATCTTGGAAGCAAATTGAATAACATGTGCCTGCCAAGATACAGCACAGCACAGTGTTTATACATGTCATAAAAATGTGATTTATGTAATTAAACCAATAGAAGCTTCTGTACACAGACAAGCCTTAATAAGTTTTCCCTCCAGACATGGCTTTCCAAATGAACATGACAGCAAGGAGAGCTCCTTTGTAGAGCAGGAAAGCTTTACTACTTTTTATTCAACTACTTTACTACTTTTTATTCAACTACTTTACTATTTCACTCTCCACAAACACTGAAACAACAGACAACAGGTACAACACACTCAAACCCCAAAGATAGCAGTTCATATATTATTTAATTTAAAAGCATTTTGAGACAGAATTCTTACTTTATAGAATATTTTCATTATTTTCAGTGTGTGGAAGATTCGTGAGATAATACTATTTCCTAGTATTATGCAAGGGAGAAAAATCTTTCCATCAAAATAAGCAACAAAAATTTTCTCTTAAAATTAAATGTTATAATTATTCACTTTTACAAATAGGAGACCAAAGCTTGGAGGGATTCATTCAGCTGCCCAAAATCACTGAGGAAATCTGAAGATTCCTAAACCCTGATTTTGAGGCTGAGTAAAATGTTTTAATTACAATGACATCTTCTATTCTTAAATATGTTGTGTTTTTCCAAACTAAGCACTCACATCACAGTGAAGAAAAGGCCTGGTCAGTAGCAGATGTGGGAGAAAGGAAAAGGGGATTATGTTGAGCAGCAGCACAAACATTTGCTTTACTACAAAAAGCCAGAGCATATGGGTAGGAGTTTAGAAAGATTTTTTCAAATCTAAGGCTGTAATGAAGGTCATAAACCAGTAAAACAGGACAGCTCTTCTTGACATTTTTATGTTAAAATACATTTTCCTTCCTTGGTCTGTATCAAAGACTGTGGGCTGTGATCTGGTCAGCAATAAGTCATGGCTGGGGAGCATAGTGCCCACTGCACAAACAGACTGCGCAGCACTTCTCTAAGCAAATAAGCATATACAGAGAGAGGAAAAGAATGTGAAAAGCTCACAGGCTAGATTTGCTTGTGTTCATAGACTACTTCCAAATTAAGAAGTTCTTAGTGAAAATCAATCTTATCTTTCTCTTAGAAATGGGGCTTCAGCACGTACTGCTCCACGCCTTCTCACACATAAGCAGAATTTAACAATGCTTCACCACGGCAAGACTCTGTCTTGCATTCAGTGAGTTTTTCAACATTGATCCTGCTTCTACAGAACTGCTATTGAACAGCACAAATATTTAATCAACCACTAAACCTTGTTAGAAAGAAATATTTAGAGCCAATGTTTTCATTTTTGTTCTGTAGCACTAAAGAAACATGGAGGAACTTATTCCTGCAGCATCCTTCAGTTTGATGCAATTTAAATTCACAGAACTCACTCTTGCAAGTGAGGGAATATTTAAGGACTAGATTCCAAGATTTTACAAGTTGTAATAAAAAGTTGGGGGGTTTTTTTCTGTCCTTTATTCAAAAAAATGTCTATTAAGTGTAGTGGTGAATACATTTTTCTCTGAATAATGATAGCAGTAGACATTTCAACTGACTGAATAGTTTGCTTTTATGCATGTATTAATTTATAATAACAAAAAGAACTAATTCAAAATGAAAAAGTATATAATGAAGTGATTAAATGCTTTGAAAAAGGACTATGCATTTTAGTCATTATGTCAACAAGACTTATGCATTTGAAAACCAGAACATCCTCATCATAGAACAGCAGTTTGATTTTAATTTAAATGATACTCCTCTTCATACATCTGAGATTTAAATCTGGACCTCTGTCAACTCTGTAGGCCTTGTTACAGTTTGTGAAGATCTGGGGGAGAAGACAAATTATATATGCTAGCTACATTCACATGAAGCTATTTTTAAGTGTATTGTAAATAACCATAGGGAACATAGCTGTTTATACTTGAATCAAGAACAAAAGAAATTTAGGAACACTGTGGCATAAAGAGATTTTGAGTGCATGTCAGAACATTGCCTGAAAACCTTGAAAGATCAAAAATATTTGATCTGTGAAGAGAAAAAATAAAAGAGGAAAAATCAAAGGTTGTTATTGACAGTTCAGGTTCAAAAAATTAAAACAGAAGAAAAGCACTAAGAAAAAGAAGCAAGTATAACTGATTAAAATAAATGGTGAGTTTATATTAGCTTTTAAATCTTCCAGACAAATGCCTTACAGTATATCCTTTAAAGTAATTACAACTGTTGAAAAACATCTTTATACCAATTGATCTTTATATTACATAGTGACAATTACAACAACAAATGTTAGGGTTGTTACAGAATGAGAAAAGTATCATTAACATGTAACATATACAGTTAACCTTCAAGAAACCAAAAAATGTTTTTCCAAAGCTGAGTTATGAATACACAGAGTCCAATAAGACTCTGTCAACATACAGGTTAAGGTACCATAGTTCCCCAAATTTGGTCTGGTTTGCAGCACTCAGAACACTCAGCAGAATGAGGACAGTGACTCTCCTTTAGAGGTGGATAACCAGGAACTCTCTGTGCCCACAGAGAGCTAGATTAGCAAGAAGAAATAAGTGTATATTGTGCAAGAGGAGAATTCTAGAATGTTTTAAAGAAGTAATTCTAAGGAACTTTTAATTGTAATTATCTTCTGACATACCATGGCATGCTGCAAAGGACTTAAGGCAAATTTCTCATGTGAAGAAAGAGTTTCTTTTTGTGCTTAGCAAACATGATTGCAGGTTTGGTACCAAATACCAAGGTGTACATCCTTAATTTGTAGTAAGAATGACTTATATAGATGAGGTCCACCCAAGAGTGCATAGAAAATTTGAGGATCTAATATCTAGGATTTTTGTGCCCTTTTAGGTATGCTATTGAATACAGTATACTTCAAAGGAGATAAGAAAAGTAGCTGTTTCAAGACCTTGTTTTAGATACAGTTTGTTCCAGGGGCAGAAATGCTTGATTTCAAAAAGCATACAAGGCAAACCTCTGTGTTGCACGAGAATGTCACTCTTGCTCCCTTTTCACTTCTGCAGCCATTTGCTCTGGAAAGTTTCTCCTGGATGTAAACAATGATGATGGGATTTGGTTTTCTTATGCACATGAATTAAAATTCTAGAGATGCTACAGGTGTTGACATGGACCTGTTTAAGAACAATGGCTTTATTAAATTCTTTTTTGGCTGTTTTTTGTTGGTTTTGTTGTTTTTTTTAACTGAAATATCTTCACTCTCCATTACCTCACTCATGCTTTAAAAAAGTAATTATTACAATTATTTGCACATTCAACAAGTGAGACTATTAAGTACCACAGACAAAGGGCTTAGAATCTTTTTGGTCACTCTCATTATGAGTTGGATGTGAAATTCATAAGGTAAGAAAATCATTAGAAACACTGGAATTGGAAGAGGTCAGATCTGACTACTACATTCTGAAAAGTCAAAGGCTTAAAGCTCTCCAGGCATTTGCAGAGAATAGTAGTGCTTTGGTGAAACCTGGCTCTTCATGCTAAGTTCAACTGAGTACCACATTTGTCAGTGCTGTGTGCCATGAAAACATGGTCTCACATCAAGGCAGAGATTGCTACGAGGAACTCACTCAGAAGCTTCAGCTTTCTCAAACCATCTCAAAATTCAGGGTTCTGCGCTGTCTCAAGGTCCATATAATGTGCCCACTGGTCAGATATAAAAGGCAGTTGATCAGCTTCACTCAATCAGAACTTGTTAGCAGAGATAATGCTCGTGTTGTTATTCCTGTGTCTTTGTTAGTTCAGCAGGTCTAAGTTACTTTAGCTCTCCAAGTTCACCAGTTTAGCTTGAAAAATTTTTTGGGTTCACGGTCTAAGTGTGTGAGACTAAACAGTCCAATGTTAGCCAGTCAGAGTGAGTGTTTAAAAATACTCTTGAAGTGATACATTTTAGAAGTGCCTGGATAGCAAAGGTCAGGTAGGTACAAAAATCTGGTCAGAGGACGCAGCAGCCCTTTACTTCCCACTTAAATGTCTCAAAATCAGACTGTGTTTGAACACTTCTAAAAACAAAATATAGTCAATTTTGTCTATTTAGTGACCACTGAGTTCAGTAGAAAGATTACTACTATCTTCAGCAGAATGTTTTTCTGACTTTTGATTACCTTTACTCAGAGATTTTAAGAGAAAACTTACGAAATGTTTTTAAATTTGCAGGACAAATGATTTGTATGTCTTAATTGAAGAACAATCTAGAACTGGATTATAAAAGACTCTGAAAAGCTGATCTGCTGAACCAGTTCAGTAAGGAGCTGTGTTATTTCCTTTAACTACTTTAGTGTAAAGCTAAGTTTTCATCCACTTAAGCTTACATGGTCTGTCCTTCAGAAAGTTATTCTCTTTGGCTTTTCTTAGATGTAATCAGAACTGTTCTGTGTTTCCTTAATTACAAACACATTTCTTTCTCCATGCAATATCCCTAAGTATGCAGCAAACATCATCTTGCCAAAACTTTCTGGCATTTTTATTCCAGTTAGATTCCAAATCTACATTTTTCTGTGAGAAAAGCTGTAGGGAAGACTGTAAACAGGATCATTATGTAGCAATACAATTTTAAATGCAACTTTTACTTCCATATTGTTTTGAATGTATGGGTTTTAATTTCCTAGTGAGTTGTGAAGACACAATGTTATTGTTCCTGAAGCACAGATATGTTTTCATTAATGTAAATTTCAAGAATTCTGTGAGATTTTAAACATCAAGTATGAGGAAGATAAAGCGATATTACAAAATGTTGCAAAAGTTGCTTACAATCATTGTAACAGTCTATCACTTTAATGTCTAATCTGTGTCAATTTTTTGTGGCCTCCTTTATCTCACCCTGTGGAATAGCTCTGTAAAGCAGCCAACCAATAAAAAAGCCCATAAGGAATGTAGCCTAGTTTTCTTTGTCCCTTGCACATGCCAGAAGCACCTCATATTAGAATTTTTTTTCAGGTTTAAGAAAATATTAATAAAAATATTTTTGAGAGGTAAGTTGAATAGAAACTCAATAACTGTCAACAATATTTGACATTTGGAATCGAAATCTCCAGTGGCATGTTAGAACAGAGGAATTTTTTTTGCCACAAATTTCCTGGGAGAGTTTTGTACTCATAGTATCATAGAATATTTTGGGTTGGAAGGGACATTAGCAGGTCATCTATTTCAACATCCTGCTATGAGCAGGTACATCTTCAATTAGACCAGGTTGCTCAGAGCCCCAGCTTTTAACAATGAGGGTGATAAAACCCTGACAGAGGGTGCCCAGAGAGATGGCACATGGCCCATCCCTGGAAACACCCAAAGTGAAAAACTGTGAACAAAGTAGTCCTTCCTTGCAGGCCATGGAATGAAAACACAAGTGGTTTAGAGCAAAATTTGTCATGTTTTCAGTTATTCTGTTGCCTGACCAAGTCTCCTTGGATCTGTGCTGCCACTCACTAATATACACCCTTCTTTTGCTCAAGCAGGCAAATGGCACTTGCTTTTGAAGTGACATCATCTGAACTACATTCCAACTCCAGGCATTAAAAGTCTGGGAGCTCTGGTGTATAACCTAATGATTAATGCTGCATTACTGGATGGCCTCTGTGTTAACTAAAAACTGAATGACTCTTGGAGGATCAAATAAATACACTCTTGTTTCCATTAAAGCATTCTCGAAGAACAGTGATTACTTAGTTTACTTTCCCCTAAACATATTGTGATTATAGCCAAGGTTACCTATTTCTTCTTCTAGGAAATTCAGGTTTGCATATAGATTAACTACTACTTGCACTTTGTCAGAGAAACACTCACAGATCTATCTGTCATGTTGCCCAAACTAACTTATTATACACAGATTTACAGCTTTAAAATTAATTCAGGTATTTATATATTCCTATCAAATGATGCAGTCATTGCCCATCAGTAAATGAATTGTTCATATCAGCATTATAAGAAAGTTGTTTTAAATTAACAAGTAGCAGAAAACTTACTAATGAGTGACCATATTCACATACAATTTTAAACAGTATTCATTCACCTTTCTATAAATTATGTATGTGACTAAGCAATCTCATGTTCCTTTTTGTTTTCAACTTGAAGGAAGATAAATAGAATACCTAACCTCCCGGGGGGGAGGGGGGGCGGAATTATTTTGTTTTATCCAAGACATTGAATGTTGAAATACTGCAGGGAGAAATGAAGCTTTATGTACAAAATAATGTAGGAACCAGTCTGGAACCACAAGCACCTCTCCACCAATACATGTATAAATGTCGCAAGGACATTTTTCTAATGTTACTCAAATGTATTCTGTTTGTATGTGTTTGTCAATATTCGCCAGAGAGGCAGACACAGGAACGAGGACTTGGCCCAATTGGCACAGCTGCTGGGCATAGATGATCACAAGAGCAGAATTATAAAGATGAACCTAGAACAAAACTAAATACTAATTCTGTCACACTAGATTAACTTTTCCTCACCACTTATCTATAAACATGAATTCTTGTCACAGTTAGTTGGGAAAGAATCAAGTGGAAACACAATGTGAATACAAAAGAAACCATCAAACAACTCCCTACACAGGCACAGGTGAAATATAGAAGTATCACCCATATGCCATGCAGTGCATTTTACACGGTATTTCCATAACAGAAATAGAAGCAACTCTTTAAATGCCACAATATATATAAAATACTACCAACAATATTTCCAACATTTAATATAAGTACTTTGCATTTAAAATGCTGTAAATAACATGCAAGCCTTGCAAAGAAGTTTACAGACCCTTTCCAAAACTTGTCATCACTTACATATCTGCTAAACTGTTCTCCTAAGTTGCAGTTCTTTAAATAATAATTTTCTGAGAAGCTGCTTTAGTAGTGGAGAATGGAACACTCAAGAGATCCTGATTTCCAGTTCTTTCACTTGTCCTCTAAGATCATTATCAGAAATATTAAGGGCAATAAAAAAAATAAAAAGAAGAAGCATTCTAAACATTGCAAGAACATACATCTTAAGCTCAATGGTTAAAATAGGGTACAACAAATTTCTGTTGTCAAGTTGAATGTATGCAATGGTCTACCAAAACAGACTGTTTTATAGATACAGTTACTTTTCAAATGACAGAGAAGCCATTGTCTTTCTTTAGCATCAGCATTTCCATTACAAATCAATTTTTAATCTATCTTTTAGACTTCAATGTGTAACTTTGGAACATTGACATTTAGATTATTTTTCCCAGTTTGTATAATCTGTAGTACAAATACCTGGCCAAAGTAATAACATTTTGTAACAATATACAAACTCTCTTAACACAAACATAACTTGGTATGTTAGCTGAACTGAGAGGATTCATGTATTGAATGAACAACAGAGGCTATTCTCAACTGGGGTTTAATTACACCGTGTATGAAGCCTAAGGAACCTGAAGTATGAAAAGATAACACTTTTACTACAGACCTATTGAATGTACAGTTACACATTTTCAGTGAATATAGCAAGTTTCAGAGCCTGCCAAGGTTTCAGTTTTCCCAGTGATACTGA
This sequence comes from Haemorhous mexicanus, assembly GCF_027477595.1. Classification (NCBI taxonomy): domain Eukaryota; kingdom Metazoa; phylum Chordata; class Aves; order Passeriformes; family Fringillidae; genus Haemorhous; species Haemorhous mexicanus. The sequence goes on from NC_082348.1 coordinate 16,563,191, forward strand.
GAGACCTTTGTGTATTCAAGTTTAATGCAATCAGATGAATTAGAAGTACACAGAACAATTGCTTAATATTTGCAAATATTTGAACTCCTCTCACTTGAACATATTTAAACTGCTTTCAGTTTAGTCTGCTCTACAGGTGTGGACTGATTTTTTGGGGTGTGGATGCTTCAGGGAATGTCAAGTGTCTTCATAAGAATGATGCTTTTCTTGTTGTGCTTGAATCTTTTGTTTGCTAAGTTGTCTTTAAGGCAGTACTGGCAAGTGAATACATTCTTCGCCCTGACCCAGAAAAGACTTATGAACACAGTTAGGTTTATGCACTGTGAGTGGCCTCATTGACTGGTGATTTAGTGCAATGCTTCACTTTTTTTACTTAAGTCCCTTGAGAGGATGTAATAATATGAAACTGCCTAGCCATAACTTTTTGCATTGTAAAGAACAGAAGAAAAAATACATGCACTTAAAACTCATACAGAGCTTATATTCTGTGTTTTAAAGCTATGAAAACAACTGAAGTAAGCACAAAATAAAAAATAAATAATACGTGCATCTTGTACTCTAGAAAATATAGTGCTTTGGCATCTGTAATTTATATTCATATACCCTGAGTTTAGGAACACCCCCATTTCTAGGTTATCCTTTGAAGAAGGAATTATCAAAACGTCTGGCTAAAACAAGACCTAGAGGACATTGCTCTTACAAGGCAGAATGATAACTAAGTAGAATTTCATGTTCATTTTCTACAGACCATATAAACCCCACAGGAGAAGCTTTCAGTAAGTATGTGGGAAACTGTTAGTCCTTCTCCATTCAATTCTGTACATAAGAGCAGGTTAGTCAAGAGTTTTATAGGAAAAGAGAGAATGCTGAAGCATTGCCTGAAATGGCATGAGACATTATATTTCACAGTAACAGTTTGATAACAGAGACGCCAACAGCCATGGGTGATCATGGCAGTGGTGTTACTGTGCCTTGAAGTCTCGTGGAGCTGGGTTTGCCTTTGCCTCCCATCCTGGCTGAAACAATGATTCCATGGTCATACCTCTCACCTTTCTAGCCAAAGTCTCTGTTAGGAGAACCAGACAGTGACGACTATTTACTGCAAGACCTGCTTCCAAACATCCTTGTTTGTCATGCTTCTGAAGCATTACTTTTGTCTTCACTCTTGTCTAGAGTGGAAGAGTCTAGAAGGATCAAAAGCCTTCCTGTGCAGCCTAGCCTGGATGAGTCCCACTGCTGCATTTCCTGTACAGGATTCACTAAAATGTTTAGAAACTGTTGGCAAATTGGTCTGAAAATGGGGAGGGGGTGTTATGCTGAGTCCACAAGAGATTTAATTTCTACATAAATGAATAAGGAAAGATATTAGGGACACCAAAGCAAGGGAAAAAATCTCTTTAGATTAAATTCTACTACAGCTACATCACTGTCATTGCAGTAGTATGACAGTATCGAGGAACTTATCAGGTCCTTGCACTGCATGAAGGAAATGTTTGTCCTTGAATAATGCATCACCACAATTGCAGTGTTTTTGTAAACAGGTCTTCCTGCCATCATTATTTCCTTTTAGTCTCTGCTTTGAGATGTAATCAATTTAAATTACAAATGGAATATTTTTACAGTATTTAAATAAAATGTACAAAAGATTTGATTCTTAGAGGTCCTGTAGAAGGATAAAGAAAATATTTACCTGCAAACTAATTCAGGAAAAAGCAACTGACTGAAAAAAATTCTCTTCATAGCCCTTTTGTTATGATAATAAGTCTATGGAATTAACAATATCTGTAGGAAATGTATCAAGCAGTTAATACTTGATCTTTATTGAATCGTCTCTCTTCCAGAATACATCAAGAATTTCCACCAAAATAGGAGAAAACTGGAAATTAGAGACTGTCAAGCTGCTAGAATGCTTCTACCACCACAGACAAAGGTAATTGTGGGAACAAAAGCACAGATTTGTTCACAAAATGAATCACAAAATCTGTGATTCAGTAAAGAGCAAAGTATGTATGGCCTGAAGATGGTAGAGGATCAGACATTACATGGACCTAACTGCCAAAGCATTTTCATCAGTGTTGGACCATCTCACTCATCTTCTCCTTTCTTACTTCTTCTCATCTTATTCCCCTCTAATCTGCCATAAACATAATTTAAACACCTTTAGTTTATCATCCAAGCACCAGTAGAGGTAGAGGGGAAGACATGTAATGAATTAGCAGTATGATGCTGGAAATAGCGTGAGCACACTAATTTAGAGACCATTGCACCCGTGAGTTATTTTCTGAGTGTGATGTCTGATAGAGAGGATCCAATGTAAAATGATTCTTTGTAGTAATTGTATTAAAACTCATAAAAATCCCTTTCTACTATTAGTGGATAGCAAGGGTACAACTTTTTTGCCAAAACAGATTCAGGATAGCTTCTACCAAATTACTTCTTTATTTTGGGATTCAAATTTCCTATTTACCAAAAAGTATTGCATCTTTCATGTGGGATAAACAGCCGGGGCAAGACACAATAATAATAACAACAACAACAACTTGATGTTCCAGAGCCTAAAATATCAAAATATCATTGAGAAATTTATAAATTTCAATTTGACTCTATTATCTTCCTGCCACCATGCTCTCCATCACTCCCATGGCATCCTTCAGTGCAAACAACTTTCCTTTCCTTTCCTTGCTATTGCACCGATATGGAAATAAATTACACAGACCTCCAAACTCTTTAATTGAAAGATTTGGAGGAGGAGTAATAATATAGTCTTCAACAATCTAGCATTCAGTGCAGACACAACCTCAAAATTTTAAAGATTCCTTTGCTGTTTGGCTTTCATTAGGATCAGTTAGATGGTATTTTCATTTTTGTCTCTTTTTTCTAGTCAGCAAAAGGAGTAAAAAATTCAAAGCAAACATAATGAAAAATAGTTATTACCTATATGAAAACAGCTGTACCAATGAGTTATTTCCTCAGTACAAATGAAATATTATTGATGTACATCATCAAACATAGTTTAGTCTCTAACTTGACAGTAATAGGCAGCCAAATCAAGTAATCTTGTAAAAATATTAAATAATTCAAAGTCCTCCAAATTTTCAAGATCTTATTTTGGCCCTTGTTTCTTTTTTGTTAAGTTGATCACTTTAATTTTTTCCTTTATTTTCAAAAAGCAAAAGAATAAAAATTGTCATTTAGTACAAGCCAGTCTTCAGTAAAATCATGGCATTGGATAATTAAAATTATTTTAAAGCTTTTAAAATAATGTAATGGAGGCAAAATATCTATCTCAAAAAAACCAAACATTTTAGAGAGAAAATAATCCATTATTGCAAAATCTTTAGAAAAGATCTGTAAGAAACCTAAAGGAGACCTTCTGCAATAAAAGAGAAGCAACTCACTTTTTTTGTTTGTTTTTTTTTACATACAAAACATGACATATTATCTACTTTCTATTTACATGCACTTACAAAAATGATTCCACAGAGATTTCTGGGATTTATTTATGAGTTAGCAATCAACCATATGAATAAGGACTGCACAAAGTCAGCTCATAATACATAAAGGAATAAAGAGATCAGGTTACATTATGAAAGATTTTATGCTTGCAAGATTTGAAACTTTTAAATGCTACACGGTCAAAAAGATCAAGAACATTTAGAAGTCTTAAGGAACAACTCCATCCAGTGAAGAGGAAAATTTCAAGAGATACAAATGGTAAGGAAGTCAAATTTGTCCGATTATTAATGTAAAGAAGGTAAATTTAATTGTCTCAGAAGAATTGCCTCTGTTTTGAAGAAAACCATATATCTTTCCCTTTCAAAATGGCAGACTTAATCTACCTCCTGAAAAAATCTCCAATCTCAATATGGCAATGCTATTTACTAGATTTTTTCAAGAGGATTCTAATATGTACAGAAAGGCAGCATCATTATTCAAGTTGACATGAACTCCCTAGATAGCCTTTTTAATTAACCAGATAAAGCAGTGTAGGAGCAGTTTCATCCTGATGCTGTAGCTCAGGATGAGCTTCTCAGCGATCTGATGTGACAAATGAATTACTAATTTTACCTTACACCCACATTCAAAAGTATATTATAAAAAGCCATAGCCTCTTAAATGGAGAGGACACATGATTTTGAAAAATATCTTGAGAAATCAAAATTCAAGGTTTTTATAATCAGATAAGTAAAATATAACACAGATAATTAAAATACCTGGATATAGCTTACATATATCTCTGAAGGAGAAGGATTAAGATTCAAGAGAGATATTCCCAATAAAACTTTTCTAAGGCTTTAAAACTGGAACCTGAACTTCAGTCTCTGTCTTGCCCTCTGTGCTAACTTTCATAATCTTGATAAGGTATTGGTGACCTCCAGAGCACAAGTGAACCACAGAAACTGCCTTTGTCCCCCAGAGACCTACAAAGTGTATGGCCATCCTTCCTCTCCCCTCCCTTCCTCCTTCCTATCTGTACTTTTATAGATGAGCCATTAGGAATGGGGAAGACATGAAATACCTTCATCACCAATAACATGAGAGTAACATTTCTCCAGCAGAATAAATCACTGACATTATAAATAAATGCCATTATACATTAATACTCCCAAGACTGGAACGAACAGTGGCTGGTTTGAGCTGAATCTTCACCAAGACCTAAAGGAAGCTGTGTGGCCTCTCACTGAAAGAACGGGCCCCTCCATTGTCAAATAAGGTTTGTCATTCAAAGCAACAGTTGATCATATTTGCTAAATGCTAAATATTTAGATTAGAGAAAGGGTTTGAAGGATGAAAGAATGTCTTCTTATGAAATAATCCATTTTCTCAGAGGAGTCACCACACAACAACCCATGCAATGCATTCAGAGCAGACTAATGCTAGCTAGTAGTTAAAATTAAAAACAAAACCTCCACCTTGTATAAAATAATTCAGCAGCTTATCACCTTACCAGGACACCTGTGAAAACAATACATGTATTATTGCATACCTTTCACTGGCTTGCAGTTCACATTCAGTGCAGTTCAAGGCCATGAACCTACTCCTCAGTATATACACCTGATTGATGCCTGCATTACTGACAGACTTCTGCTCTATTTATAATCCAGAGAGACAGCAGTGTTCCACTGGCACAACACAATACTGATTGTAATTTATAATTACTGATTATAATATAAATTTTGATACATCATTCACAGACACATTCGCCCTTTTACTTTCTTTTTCTGGTATTGACAAAAAAACCCCCCAAAATGCTCAATAAAGAAAACCAGACAAACCAAGGGAGGATGAAGACTCTATTAAGACCATCTTGGCATCATTCTTCATTACTTAATAAATGCTTTTCTATTCTAGCATGCAATCCTTCAGAAACTAGTCTGGCCTGGCAATGTAACTATACACAAATTTACATAAATAAGGCTTAGGCTGGAAAACAGAATATGAATGAGAAACAAAATTTGAAAAATTTTTATCTTTAATATATAGTTACTAACTATATATTAACTGAGAACACAGTTACTGTTCCTGAAAAGCAAACTCTCTGGACACTGGTATCACAACAGTGAGGAAAATAACTTACTGTTTCTTGAGTGACTATGTAAATAGCACATAGATTTTAGGAACCATTGTTCACCCTGATTCTGTTGCAGTATAAAGGAATGTTGAGTACATGATATTAGGAAGTCAATCAGTCATTTTTGCTTCAGGATTATTCGTTATATGATACTTAAGGTATTTTGTTATTTAATTTCATTTTATTTGTACTACTAGTGTGGCTACAATCATAATTTTTTTTCAGAAACTATTTTATTAATTGTCAGAGTCCCCCTGGTGCTCAGCCCAGCAGTCCTCCTCTGAATCTACAAAACATTAGTTAAAGGTAAACTAGAACCAGGAATGCATCCCAGCATATTTGTGCAAAGCTTCAGAGGAGTTAGAAATGACCCATAGTCACTCAAAACTTAAAGCCTTTCATACGACATTTCAGGAATGACCAAGATATGATGCACACAAACTGATGATTTTTTTTTCTTTCAGTTGGAGCTAGAAAGTGCACATAAACACAAATTTTAAAACAGCTTGGTTACAGTCTTTCTAAGCTTGGGTTTATATTTACTTCAAGCTCCAGATTCCATATTCAGCTGGAATTTCGATTGGAATGCTGTGAATGTAAGCTGATCAGAGACAACTGAGACACAGGAAGGCCACAAAAGGTTTCCATTCCTGTTTGCAGAATATTCCCCCCTTAATTTGCTGAGTCCTGGAACCAGCACCTAGAATGTGAGTGAGCTCCTCGAAGGTGGGTAGGTTGTGCATCACTGCCATCTTCGGTACGCAGGAGGAATCGCTGGAGTGACGGTCATTTAAATGAAACATGTTGAAATAACTCATTTAAATATAATCAGATGGTTGAAATTTGACAGCAGAATGGAACAGATTTTTCCACTGTTTGCAATGCTACAGAAATCAATAGACACAGCTTTTCTGTGCTGTATGCATATTTAAAAAAAATATTTGGAGATTGAAAATCCTTGCACAATAAATAGGAAAATTAAAATATCTCATATCACATTGCCAAATGATGGGGTAATAGACACAAACATATTGTTCTGTAAAAAACTGCTTTAAGAAGAAAAAGTATGAATTGATTCATTTAGTCAAACAGTGCTCGAACAGATGGTGTGATTAACAACTAGTATGTTAGCCATCTCAGGAGCTTACAGAAAAAGTAAACAAATGCCTTTAAAACATATCACTTTATTCCCCAAAAGGTATTTTCATTCACTTATTAAAAAATGTGAAAATCTATATATTTATGAGAGAGGTATGAATATATGGAATACAGCAATCAGACATGTCTGGCAGCTAAAATTGTTTAAATTCTGCTTTTTAATGCAGACTTGAAATCTTGCAAGTTTGGGGTTTCATTGTCTGAACTTTCACACCAATTGCAATGCATCAATATAAGGAGAAAGAGGTGCAGGAATGAAAATTCATCATTCAAACTTTAAGGAGTGATCTAGTACAAATGAATCAGTATTTTATGAAGAGTTGTTCAAAACAGGCCTGATTTCCATGTAAAAAATGTGTTGTAGCATTTTAACAGGGCAAAACCTCTAAAAGCAGCCTTGGCAGTGAGGTTATACATGCACAGAAAATGCATGTGTATTTTTCACCACCAGCAGGAGATGGAACCAAAAAAATATTGGCTTGTGCTGTGCTTTAACAATTCTCAGATATTCATGACAATCAGTATAAATGAGAAAAGTGTAAACTTTTCCCCTACTCATTTGGACAGGACTTGGAAGAGTCTTTCTGCACTGTGCTTGTGAGAAGTGTCTTGGACAATTGCTATATATGACCTTTCTCTTTGGATCAGTTTTCAGTAAAGACATTTTGAAATGGAATAAGAAAGGGAAAGAATGATACAAACAGCACTGAGGAATGATACTAACACCATTGTGCAGCAGAATAGGAACAGAAACAGAATTTGTTCTCCTTGTGATCTGGGAAATGCATCACAGGCATGGCTGTATTCCACAACAAAGGAGGAGTCAGGTCAGAGCCAAAGGCCATAGGACCTTGCCAATGTGTTGTCAAGACCAAGCAAGGCACTGCCCAGTAAATCAAACTCAGAGCTCTGCTCATGCCATCACTCTGCTTTGTATAAAGCCTGAATAATTTGTGCTGTACTTAACCTCAATCTACCATAAATGAGTTTAACCTTAAAACATGTACAAAATATTTGAGAAGAAAATTTCAATATAGTCCATTAACTTTATCTTGCAGCAATGTATCTTTCCTTCAGTAATGAAGTTTTGTTAGTCTGTGGATGAAAAAGGAAGTTGACCATATTCTTCTGATGTCTCAATTGTTCACCAAGAAACCTCTTAGTTATGTTATTTATTTATTCAGCTAGGAAAAGGGAATGCCAGTGTAATTAATATAGAAAGTAAGTCACTGCCAGCCAGTTCAGCTTATATGATTCTGGCAAAATCAGAGCCCATAAAAAATTATCCTGCTAGCAGAAAAAGATTAAAATATTCTGAAGCAGTGATTAAAAGTGTATTTTCTTGTTTCTAATGTAGCTGGCATGCAAGACGGAAGCATATTACCAAAGCATTTTTAAAGACCTGTGTCTGGTAATAATGCCTAATTCTGGCAATGCATAGCTTAATCTAATATGTTCTCTGCTGAAAAATGAGATAATTCATTTAAAGTTTCCTTGTCTTCTCCCATGGTCTTTTCCTAACCTTTGCATCAGCCAGATTTGTTTTAGAAACAGCAATTCTGAATAAATCTTTGCTGTATATAAACGGTGCTTAAAGTTTTTCAGAAAAGACCAAGAGACAAAAAGTATAGATCAGTGCATTGGATTAAACTTTCATTGTTTAAATTGTTTTCATTTTCACAGACTCATTGTAAAATATGTGTAGTAAACACAGGACTGACCAGGATGGTGTTTCTGATTCTGAGTGAAATGAGAGCTTGCTTCTGTGTGATATAAAAGTGCTTGCTTAAATCTCTAAGTGCCCTCAGTAGTCTTAAGAATAACTTATTACATAACTGACACATCAAATGCAAAACCCCACACAATTGTCACTTTCACTGCTCAACCTTGCACATCGGTGATTGAAAGAGATGAGGGGATAAAAAAACCCCTTTCAATACATAAGCAACTAAATGCTCATAGTCATAGCTCAAACAACATGTGAAGAAAATAAATGTTGGAGATGTAAAGTACCCCACCAGCCGCCAACCCCACTAAGAAAATTTCCAGATAGGATGTTCTCAGTGGATCACAACTGCAATAGCTTAGGTAAGGAAATGAGCAGCAAATAATTTGTGGCTTTACATGTTAAAATACACAGAGCTGGTACACTTGGTACAGGTCTAATACTCTGGCTCACAGAGCTAAAATGTATTACTGTTCACTCTAAGGCAGTCTCCAAACCTCAGTGCCTCAGTGATGTATCTGGACCTTACTTTAAAATTAATCCTTCTTAGAGTATGTCAGTTCAACAGTGAAAACATTGTGGACTTGTGGGTTTGGGCATTACTATAACTTCCTGAGGTTTTAAAAGGTAGGGAAAAACTGACTGAGATTCACAAATTTTCATATATTTACCTACAAGGAAATCCATCAGACAGGTCATGTCCTCTTTTGTAAGACACATTGAAACAAGATCATCTTTAAGGTCCCTTCCAACCCAGATCAAAACATGCTGTGATTCTATCACATGGGAAGAGAAAAAAAGAAAAAAGAAAAGAAAAGGAAAGAAAAGGAAAGGAAAGAAAAGAAAAGAAAAGAAAAGAAAAGAAAAGAAAAGAAAAGAAAAGAAAAGAAAAGAAAAGAAAAGAAAAGAAAAGAAAAGAAAAGAAAAGAAAAGAAAAGAAAAGAAAAGAAAAGAAAAGAAAAGAAAAGAAAAGAAAAGAAGGAAAGTTACAGAAATGAGAATAAAATCATTCATTTGAACTATAATGAATCAAAGTTTACCCTTGCTAGTCAGACCTTCCTGGGGTTTGTTTTTAATCATTGAAAAATTTAAAATCTCCCTTAGAAGTGATGTTTTTCTCAAGTTCAAATATGGCCAGCTTTCCCTTGTCTTCTTCATCTCAATCTTGCAAGGGAAGCTGGTTGAGTGACACTGCTAGAACATGTGTGTTGGGTGTTAAAATCAAGTTGATCTTGATTCCTTCAGGCTTTTGAGATGATAAGAAACCCAACAAAGCTGTAGGAACAGATTCAAGAGCAGTTGCAATTGCAAAATCTGCTCACACAAAATTCAGGATCACAGATGACTTTCCATCAGCTAGAAGCCACACTAGAGTTCAGTGACTCCCACACAACAGAGCACAGCAGATCCTGCTCGGGAAGTAAAGCAATGTATCTGCATCACCATGGAACAGCTGCAGCCAGGACTTACTACTGGCAGTCAAAGATTTTATTGAAGGGCAAAATCGTGCTAATGCTGCTGCTGCTCAGTTTGTAGGCTGCTCAGCACTAGTTCAGGGATACCTGTACTGCGTTAATTGCAGACTGCAGACATTCCCTGAGGAACCTGCATTCCTCATTTTCAGTCCTTTAAACTTAAATCTCTGAATATAGCAGTACAGACACTTACAGACCCAACGTGAAGAACTGCCCTGTCTGATTATGTAGTCTCCAGATATGAAATTAACACAGTAACACTAAGTGAAATTTTTCCTAAGGAGATAGCATTTTCAAAGCAACTTGGATTAGCTATTTATATTGCACACCTGTAGTTCCTGATGAAATAATGGAGACCCTGACAGTGAAACCACTGTTACATCTCCAATGATCAATAAACTAGATTGCCCAATGGCAATAATTATTATTCATCTTGATTGACACTTGACAAGAAATTCTACATCACCACTGTTATTGACCAAATAAATGCTGCTTAAATAGGTAAAGTAAGACACAACTTTTATGAAGACAAGGAGCATGTAAATTCTCTGATAAAAAAGAGCATTATTATCACCCCAGAGGTATCAGAGTTTATTTTGAGGACAACTCCAAAGACTGTTATTTCTATTGAAAAAAGCAATATTAAAAATACAAAAAGGGAGACCCATTATTTCAGATACAAATTCTTAATATGTACACAGCTAAATATGCTCAATAAATACTCTCAATATGATCAATATATTTCCCTAGGCGTAAATCCAGTCTAAAAATTAGAAGTGATTTATTGATCTACTTCTAGGGCAACATCAGAATCAGTCTGTGGGAATAGTTAGTTAACTACCTCTGGAAAGTTTGGCATTCACATCAAACTAAGCAAAAGCTTTGGAATAGGCTAAAAATCAAAAATTTTAAAGTTAATGCTGTAAAAGTACTGCTGTAAAACCAGCACTTTGAAAAGCATAGGAAAGCCAGATGGACACCCTACTGCAGCTTCCTGTAAGTGCTTCAAGAACCCTGCGTCAGCAACTTTGTACACCCTGGACACTTTTGAAACAGAATGGACATTGTCTATGCAGCTTTGAACACCCAGACTTCTTTAAATACATTGGATTTAACACTTTGGAAACATCAAGACTAAAGCAACAAAAATGTAGGAGAAACAAAGAAATGAGAAACACTGTCTAGGCATTTAACTTGGGTGATGCAAGGTGTTTTAGCAGAACTGGGCAAGGCAGGGCCTGGTGCAAGTGATGGCCCCCTGTCAGATTGCAGTAGAAAATTTGCAGAATGGTTCTGCAGCTCCTGCTGAGAATGTCAGAGCTCTTCTGAGAGCAAACTCCTCCCCAGTATGTTCTCTGCCACTGTATGATTGGGATCTTCATAAAAAAGATTTTGTTTTCTCATCCTATTCTCCAGATACCACATGACTGATTTCAAAAAAAGCATCTTAGTTTTCCTGTCTTATCAACTGGAAGAGAAGGAAGAAGACATTCAGTCTTGGCATTTTTCCATACTTGCCATTCTCTCACATGGTAGCAGTCAAATGTGTTGCAATGGAATAATCTGCATCTATGTATTAAAGAGTGGTGTGATTATTCCCTTAAAAGAGGTGGTACAAGTTGTTTTCAATCCACAGACATCCTTTTTAAGTACCTTAATCTAGGTAGAATTACAGTTTAAATGTCTTCTACCAATATTGATAGCATTGCCTGTAACTGATAATCCTCCCCATCTCTAAATCTCTGTAGACATCACATTATAATGCTTAATTCTTGCCAAAGTTTGCTCTTGCTACATTTTTTCAAACTAGCAATCATCACACTCTGTTGGGATAAGAACCAAGGATATTTGATTTATTCAATAATTCATAAAGAAAAAAGTTCTAATCCAAAGCAAACTTTAAGTTTTCTATATTTACCCTTAATCTCTCACTTACACTGGCAGGAAATAGGTATATTTATGCCGTCAGAAAACAGCAATGTCAAAGCAGAGCTCAGATGATACAGCTGGTGTCTTTACAATTGCTTTTATACTGCTGTTTTAAAAGTTGGCTTATCCATTGTTTGTATCATTGCTTTGATGCAGTGAATGATCAAGACCTTGCTGTTACAGCCAAGAAATACATCCCAGAGAAACACATTGTCATATTAGAGATGTGTCAATTTGCCCTCTTGCATGGAGATGACCAAAGAGATAAAACTCTTCCACGGTGTTTTACAATGGACAAGTCATAAAGACCAAGCCATTTTTGTTGTGCACTGCAGCTCGTTAGGCACTTCAGAGATCTAAAAATATTTTTTTTACAGCAGCTGTTATATTTTACATATTTTTTAAAAGAATTGTGTGTGTAAGTAACATAGTCAAATGAAAAACATATGTCCACAGTTAATAGTATACAAAAAGAGCACTATGTATATCACTGAGAAATGAATAACATAAGCTTTGGTTATTGGCTTAAATGAATACTTTACAATCATTTTCCCCCATAAAAGGTGTGAACTCTGAGGGAGGGGGGGAGTACTGCTGGGAATGGTGCCCTCTCTCATCTTAAAATGTGTGAGAATCCAAACAGATTATTTATATGCAGCTTCTTGTATTGATTACATTATGCTACATACTGTGCGATTCAATAGGACTCCTAAAAATATATTTTAAAAGAGCTTATGGTTTGTAATGGCAGAATAGCAAAAGGTTCAGCTCTCACCATAATCTGAAGGCTCAGGATTTACACTCTTATATACTTGACAGATCAGAAGGAAGGGTTTGCAGCACACACTAGCACACATGCACGTGGGGCTCTGCCCTGAAGGTCCTTTGCAAACCAAGATAAAATTCTGCCAAGATTTAAGTCGCTCATCTTCCAGATACTCCAACTTTACAAAACAAGAATTTAAATTATGAACAAAATGGACAAAGAGGGATGACTGAAGAAAGGAAAGCATGCTATTCAGGTTTTCTGTGCCATGTTAAGGATGTTCAGAACTAACAGCGGCTTCACAAGATGACAAACATTGGGTCCATCATCTATGTAGAAAGGCCTCTCCACTCTACCTGTACTGGTAGGGGGGAGGATCTCATAATTTCTTCAGTGAAAGACAGGAAGAATCACTAGAGGGCTCCCAAACTATTTAAAGGGACATTCTCCTTCCTGTAATGTGCATAGGATAACATGAGTTAAAGAAAAGACTTCAAGGATTCTCTTTTTACTTCTCTCGTTGGCTCAAATATTCTGTCTTTGTGTTCAAATTCACTCTTTCTGGAGGAGAGACTGCAAAAATCACTTTGAGGGTGATATAAAGTAGGAGGGGGGACGCTTTCAGATAGATTTAACAACTGGAGGATTGGCACTGCTGTCATTGGCTGAGCAGAGAGACAGAAACGAGAAATGTGACAAGGAATTGAAGTTGAAAATGTAGCTGAAGGCTGAATTTATACAGCTTGCAAAGAAAGGACAACATTCTGTGGGTTGGGACCACCATAATTTGGTAAACTGTCCTATTTCTAAGCCACTTTCCACCCACTAAATTCAAGCACCTTGGTTTTCTTCTGCAATTTTTGGGGAGTCAAGGCATCTCTAACAAATACACATTTGCACATACTTACATGTGTATGTATAAATACACATATATAAATATATATACATGTATACACAGTCATATACAAAAGTGGGCTTTAAGGGCACTCACCGAGTGATCTTTAAGAACGTCACCACATTGTGGAAAGGACAGAAAACTACTGGTATACAAAGGAGTTACCTAAAATGTTCTCTTCACTGACATGGCCTGTCACCTATTCCCTGCCAAGTCCCTTGGGCAGGAGAGACTTTGCTTCCTAAAGAGAAACATCTTCTTCTCTGTGAGTTATCAGCAAGAAAACACAAGCAGGATTCCTTCCAGTGCTCCAAATAAGTTGTGCTTTTCCTTTTATGGGCCATGTTGATGTTGCTGCAGTACAGGTTCTTTTGACTTAAAAGAATTTTGCCCAAATTATCAGCTATTTTAAATGAAGGTTGAAAAACCACCTATATTTTTGGGCTCTGACACCTGCTAAGACAGAAAGGCAAACAGCTTCCTGTAAAATAAAGAGAAAGAATAAGCTATCTCCTGTATGTGAGTTAACTGGGCATGAAATTTCAATGGTTTTGACACATTCTGTTATGATTTTAGGAGATGATGTGAGGGAATTTAGTTTTTGCCTATTACTACATAACTCTCATTGTTCCAGACATACCCATTCTGGAAAGATAACAACCCTCTGAGAGTCTTGGCTTTCTGTGGCTGTGGTCTCTTCAGACTTGCTCCTCTAGGCTAGAGTTTAGTGAAATTATTCCTTATCAGCAGTTCAGTTTGGCTTGGCTTTTTTCTAACATCACAAATTGATTTTGAACTGGTAGGCTTTGCCATCAATATTTAAACAATTCCTTATAAGAAATTCTGAGTGTGGAAGGCAAATCTGTAGCTATCAGACTTCTGTTGCAGTGGAAAAATAGTATCATGGTAAGCAGATATCAGAGATTTATGAGCTGCTTAAAAGTCTAGAAATGACATCTGAAAGCAGCAATTTTTTATTTGATTCTGAGGTTGTTCCTTGTGCCTTTCTTCTTTTGGACATTCTGTGGGCTCCTGTAGTATTTTTATAAGTCATTATTAAAGAGGAATGAAACATTAGCACATACCAAGTTCAACAGTAATGAAGTGGTTCTGTAATGCATTCTATCTGGTAAATGATCCAGGAATCAAACAGTTAACACTATTGGTATTACAGTGATCATAATTACATTTTGCAGATAGTGCTGAGAAAAATCCACATCTCTCTTTGGTACCACTCTTCCAGTCTATCTAAATGCAGACTACTTGAGATAACTGCATTCTAATTTTCTTCTACATTTCATTGAAACTGTACAATATCCTGCACTTTTTTTTTTATCAGTTTGACAACAGTAATTTCACTTTCTTTTTTTTCAACTTCTGCTGTCACTATGTCAATTATACTAAAGACAGGAGGCCTGCCTTGAAGTATAGGGGATGTAGACTGTTGCCTATCACAATGAGGGGATAAGGGGAGCAGGAAAATGTTTAAATGTTTTAAAAGTTATTATTTGCTATTCTTTGCTAGGTATTGTTTATTTTTACACCTAGTATGCCAGTGAGAGTCATGCCTCTACTTTTCTTAGTATTCTATTGGAGAGTGAAGGAGTCAGCAGAGGTAAATAAAATATTCATCCGGCGCTGATAAAAACACAGAACTGCTTGTGTACACATTATGCCCTCTGCATCACTATGCACTCTTCAAATGCAGCTTCCTATCGCTACACTGTTTATTTCCAGGCTGCAGCATCTATTTTGATTATAAACTACAAGTATCTTGTGGCATAGTTTTTTGTCCTTTGTACAGTAATGAAGGACACTGTTGATCTTGATGCTCTGTAATTAAATGCTAAGTATTTAGCTGCTTAATTGTCTTGATTTCTAGCCTGTGTTTGTTTTGGGCATTCTTTAAGTGCATCTATATCCAAGATTTTTGGGACAGACCAGAACTAATTCTGTATTAGTTTGTAAATGTTAATTCAGAATATTACTTTGTAACTCTGTAGTTCTTCTAGTTGTTACATCTTTGTGTCAGTTGTCACTTGAGGTATTTACCATCCAGTTACAGTGTATCTTAATAACCTTTTGGTGATTTCAGGAGCAGTTTCATTGCCACTGAAAAGGAAATTATTGACAATTCATAACCTGTTATAGTTCCTGCTCCACCTGCCATTTTCTAACTCCTTAGACTATTGTGAACTTAAAGAAGACTGCTTTTTAAAAATCTTTTACCATCTGCTGTATACTGCTTAATTCTTGATATCTTGTTAGGGCTTTTTGAACCAATTTTTGCAGCCTAGTTCTATTTGCATTTTCCAAGCTGAGCCAAGAGACAATTAGACAGCAGACAATTTGTTGAGCCTCAGTCCTTCCCTACTGAGCTAGGAATGTTATGCTTAAGTATTCCAGGTAACCAGGGAGGCTTTTCTTCTTTCTAGTCATTGTCTGCCATTATTCAGGTCTTTGCTGCATGATTCTGACATTTTGAAAAACTGTATTTGTGCCATACTTAAAACCCTGTGCCTTACCATTCATTTCTTTTTCTGTAAAACCACACCAGGCTTCTCTGAGACAATGTGCTACTTTTTGCCTTAATTTTGTAACTACAAGAACTCTTTCCCTATAGTGCCAAACTTATTTTCCATTGGACTTGGAATCTCAGACTAGCCATATGCAACGTTACTGTAAGAAGTTAAGTAGTTGTTCCTACCATCCCCAATTAACCCAAGAAATAATAAAATATATGTCATATTGCACTATCTTTCATTCCAAAGTGTCCTGCTGGATACACATCACAACAGTCAAGACACCCTAGGGATCTGATTTACAAGTGGGGATGGTTTAAGTTGAGGCAGTTTCAGTGTTTCGCACCCCTCTTTCTCTTGCTTCCCTTAGAGATTCTTACTCTGACTACAGAGCTGGCTCCACTTCTCACAAAGCAGTAGTTGAACTGCTAAAGTTTATTACACAAATGCCAAGCTCTTATTTGCAATTCTGTAGCTGTTACATCAGAGTCTGAACTGTTCCTGCAGTGTGGGTAGGGAACTACTGCAGCCATTCCAATATAAGATATCCCATCCTTGATCATGAGTCAATCCAAGCCTTTTCTGGTGAAGAAGAGTGTCAGCTAACACATTTCAACCAGCAAGAGAGCATAAATTTTCTTGAGGAAAGGCCACATAGATAAACCAGAATTTGGTTTTTTTATAGTACCTCATAAAGGATCACTGCTGAATATACTGCATGGAATCTTTTGGCTTGGAAATTTGAAAACTGACTTGATTATACTAGGTTTAGATTACCCAGTGCCAGAAAATTTGAACAGCTCTGAGGCATATATAAATTAACAGGACACTATTCACTTGAATATCAAGACACAACCTTCCATATTTTCTAATACTGATCTGAGGGGTTTCTACATGTAGGTCATCTATTTTCCCTGAGTTCTCTTTGAGTGCAGTAGAAATAGACCATTACCTTGACTCTTCATCATCTGGGACTGACAATCCAGCACTTTTACAGGAGCAAAACCACATACAAGAAAATACATCTTCCAGTATGATACTTTCTTTCCTCACCATCCCAAATTGGTGAACAACCACTGTAAGGTTGGGAAATAGTTTTCTTTCTGTGAACCTACAGACCCTTGGATATGCTGCTGTATGCATATGATATATGCTCTACATTTTAGCACAAAGGTCAGTCTGCTATATAATGTCAACTATATAATGTCTAAAACCAGGAGAAAGCAACCAAAAGAAAAGTAACCAAAAAAATCAAAACAAATCAATTGACTAAACAAACAAACAAAAAACCAACAACAACGGGAAATAAAAACCAAAATAAATAAACTTGTCAAATAAGAAACTTACCATAGCAAACCAGCAGTCAAAAAATAAAGAGTCTGTTCAGAATGCTGTCAGACTTGCGACTGGGAATATGAAAATTGTACCTTGTTTATTCTGACTAAATTCTAGGATGATATTTAGGTAATCATTGTAAATCAATGGAATTATTTTTTTTAAAAAAACCCATGATTCATATGATCAGCTTTACATTCAAATAGAGAGATGTCAATGAGACCCAGAATACTGGCTAGTCATTTTGGTTAGAAGTGTATTACCTAGTTAAGAGCCGTATAAATGGAATTTATAGATTGTCACATGAATCACATAACAAGAGACATAATTAATTTTGTGTTGTCCTAAACAATTTCAATTGTCCTAAACCAAAACACTTCAGGATTCTTCCATTTTAATGATTTTTTAAAATAAAAAAATGACCAATTTTAAGGGAAAACACTAAGATAAAAAAATCCATTTTTAAATTTTTGAGTATATTAAAAACCCTACTCAGTGTTCTCCCTTTCCTTTCCCTTTTCTCCTACTTTTTAAACAGTTTGGGTTTTTTTTATGAAATTGCTTATTCAATTTAACTTACATTTATGAACAATCCTGTCATCCCCAGAATCATCTCAATGAGCTGCATTCAGCCAGCTTCTCACCTGCTCTGAGCTGGGTTAGATTAAAATGCTGGAAGTCAGCTATAAATCTCAACCATTGCACAATGATGGAAATGTTTTTGGCAAGTGGTGATAGTGTAGACATCGCCAATAAGTGCTTCAAACTGGACGCTTTGTCTCTTAAACCCCATTAACACTCATCAGGATTTGATATTTATTTAGCAGCATTTCTTTCTTTCCAAAGTACCCGATCCAAAGCAAAAGGAATATTTGCTTGACTTCTTTCTGATCAGGCCTCAACCTCCTGCTTTCTTTTGGAAAAATAGAAAGGCAGTACAAAAACAGTGTAAAGTTTCTTTTTTTTTTTTTCCTAGCCTTGCTTTGTTCTGGTTTGTTTGTGGGGTTTGGTTTGTATTTTTGGTTTTTTTTTTTTTTTGGTTTGGGTTTGTTTTTTTTTTTTTAATGAAGCTAAATAATTTCTTCTCAAAGTCTGCCTTGTTCCTCTTCCATATGTTCCCTGCCTACGTAAATACCTTTAGCCTCTTTATTAATTCTTTCACAAATGTGTTTAGACCTCCTTCTCACTGTTCCTTTTTTTCTAGCAGGTTTTTATCTAATCTAATGGTACTTAGTAGCCGGTTCAGGTCCAGCGGAAGTTTGTGCCACTGTCCTGGCATTAGTGGAGCAATATAGCTTATTCTGGGTCTTGCTTTGACCCTCCCTTTCTCTGCAGTTAACACTTTCTCTCTGCAGCTCTCCTCCCACTAAGGCTTGAATAATAAAACATGCTGCAAAGCAGTGGTGTTCCTGAGCGTTAGCATTTGGGGTAGCAGATGGGGTGATAAAGAAACTGTTTGTGGGGGCGGGGTATGGCCCCTATTACTCCACACCCACTACATGTATTTTTAGCCATTAAATATAATGTGGAAATGTAATGCATTTCAGAACTGTATTTTATCAATATATTATCCACTTAAGTACGGTACTTTATAAATATTGATAAACTTGATTATAAACAAACTCATTGCTAATTCCTGGAGAACAGTCATCATGATGTGGCAGTGTTTACTGAAGTGGCGATTGGCATGAAGCTGTGATGCAAAGGATATATTCCTCTGGGTTAACAATTTGCTAGAGGACATATCTCTGTGCATATATTCAGTTCAGTGGGTCTGCACAAGTATATGCAAAAATACTATTTGACAAACAAATGCTAATGTTTACATAATATCCCATCTAAGAGGCATGGTAGAGTTTTTTCTGATTCTCAGTATCTGTAAATATATCAAGTACTAGTTATGAGGCTTATAGGAAGAAAAATTAACTGTCTGTACCTCTCAAAAATATTCTCAGTGAAAATGTGAAATCCCTATTTCTAGAATTTTATTCCTATTGGATCTAATTCAGAATTAATGTAAATTACAATACTTACTAAGAAAGCGGGTGCAACACACTACTGTTATGATTGGTATTGCCTTACAGCTAGTGTTCACACTTCACAGTGATAATGCAAGGTGAACAGAAAGCAGCCCTCAAAGTGATTCCTCACCCCACAGTGAATCACTCTCAGCAGAGCTTTCCCACCAAGAAAAATACAGGTCAGCATGGGAAAAACACAGAACACAATCTCATAGAAACAATACTCTGAATAAGATAAAATGCTAGCCACAGGAAAGATCTGATTCTGTAACAGTTCTCACTTTTACATTTGTTGCATTAAAAAGAAACACAGTAAGTTCCTTCCTTTTTGCTTCTATATTTCAGAGATTCCTCAGTCCTTGTATTTTTTTATTTCTAGCAAATTTTCTCTACCACAATTTTAACTAAAATATTTTTTATTACGAAGAGGAAGAAAAGCTTGTAAAAAAACCAAATCCAAACATTCTATTCCTTCCTTATTTCTAAGTACACTTTAATTTCTTTTTCAGCTAAGGCAAATTATTTTTCTGAGAAGAAAATTGCTTGGAACTTAAGCAAATTATCAGTAAGCAGCTCACTTTTTTTGTTTCCTTCTCTGTTTTGTTTTAAATTATGTTTCAGATTAAAATTAATATGATGTATTTATACATTTTACTTTAAGTGGGAACCCTTTATTTAGAGACTAGCAAACTATTGAGATTACTTTTCTGAAAATTTAAAATATGTATGTATCAAAATATTACAGCCAGGTGATTATCTACATTCCCTCTCAATAAAACAAGGTTGCAGTTTCTGATGTTCTATGTCTTTGTGTTTCCTCTCACTGTATGGACTCAGGGGACTCTGATCTTCAGATGAGCCATGAAAATAGTTAATGCATTTATGTAGCAGCACTTTTCAGACAATAAGGGGTTACTTGATGCATTTTTTCACACATCCTCTGATTTTAAAGAGAAAAAAAAAGAAACAAAAAGAGAAGAAGAAAAGCTTTGCTAATTCACACAGTTACTATTGTCCTATTGTTATCTTTAGAGATTGACAAAAAGGACCCTTCTGCACACACCAAAAATGAGGAAAACAGATTTGTTTTGACAGGTTATTATACTACAAAAATATTTTTGAATGTAAGCTGCAGCAAAGTTCAGTCTTAGAAAATGTAAACCCAGTACACTCTTTTCCCTAATGTTATAGGGAAGTATGGAGAAGTGAATGTAAAAAATTCTTTTTGGGTTTTGCTAAATAGGCAAGTAGCAGGATAGCCTAACAATTTACTATTGAAAGAATTTTCTTAAATGTCATAATTTTCACAAAATTACAATATTTCTTGCATACACTGTGAAGTGACCACCCTTTATTTTGCAATCAGAGAGCAGAGCTGGCAGAACTGAAGTGGTTTGGCAGCTGCAGAGATGAAACTGAACTGAACAAACAGTTTCTTAAGTGATGCTTGGATTGAAGAATTTGGAAACAGTTCAGCTTTAAAAAAAAATCATTTAAATGTGTGAATCCTGCTTGTTACATTCTTGGGAGTAATTTCTATATATATGGCACAGTAGTTATTATACCGCTAAGGAAAGAAAAGTATAAAAGTATTAGAATAAATTCCTGTTGCAGAAAAAGTACAGCTCTATTTACAGAGATAACTATAGTTAACACATACAGGCAAAAAAGATATAATTTTGGCAATACTTTCACATGCCAAGTCACCAAAAACAATCACTTATTTCTTTTATTCTGACCCAGGGCACAGTTGTGCATAATAAATAAATCTCTTCCTGTGCTGGCTAGATTTGAACTTCTGAACATCCATATTCAGCAAAAATGGCTTGGAGGGCATGTTGAGAAATACTTGGTGAGTTTTACATTAGCTATCCATCAAGGGCTACAAGCGACAGCCACATCAACCACTTTGCAGAGCATTCTCCTGAATAGCAGAGAGCTCACTATAAAGAAATTTCATATTACTTTCTGCAGTAGAAAATATCTAGTGTCATTTTCAGTGAAGTCAGTATTTCATAGAGTCAAATGTCTCTACAGTTTCATAGCTTGGATGCCTTATTTTGATCAACTTCAGTTCTTCAAAGTCTGCACATTCTGAACTTCTCTGATCTCAAAGGGACAGGCATAATTTATTGCTTAAATTTTCTGTTCTCTTGTGAGTCCAGAAAGAAGAAAATGAATATACTTGCAAAGAGTATCTGTATCTCAACAACAGCTTCTCATTCAGCATGAGGTCTTCAAAGCAAGTGAAGATTTTGGGTTTGCTGGCATTTTGTCACCCTAACTAAGGCAGCCAACTGGCTCTGGTTTTAACACATAGAAACTTCTGTTAATTTTTATTTTTTGCCTAGATCCACTATATTGTTTGAAAAGAAAAAAAAGTGTTTTTTAGATGAGCCTTATTAATTTTATCCACCATATTATGGACATTATCAGTGTTATGGACTGTGGACTGTTTACCCAACATCCAGTATTATGTACTCATATCTGTGTGATTCAAGGAGATGGACTGCATATGTTTGCTATCCAGAGACAATGGTAATTACCATTAAGTTGACATCAACCAGAGGTCATAGAAAATTCGGAGTCAAAGTCTGCATTTATTTTACTTTTGCAAGTTACCAAGAAGTTGCATGCCTCAAAAATATAATTTCAGGCCCAGCAAAAGTGCTTCATCATGTGCTGTCTAATATAAAGTAATTGTTCTTCAATTACTTTAGATAGTGAATATATAATATATTCACTGAATATATTTTATATAGAGAGCGTATATATTCAGACACATATGTATATATTCAGTGAATATATCTATTTTCACCACCTCACTATTTAGGGATTGTGGAACATCATGATTTCTATCTCACCCTCTTCAATACAAATGATCCTAAATCTACATATTTTTTCATCAGCAGATCTCAAAAGTAATGCCTTCAATTCTAGAATGTATTCTTTGAAAGTCTTCAGTAAAATTTAATAATTATTATATAAAAATGTTTATTTCCCTATGATATTTCAGATTTTCAGTTTTAAGTAGCTCTGTGGATATTGCATCCCTTTTAAATTTAATAGCTGAAGGACAGCTATTTCATAATTTTGCTCAGGAAGAATGTGTTATAATCCAGTCCAAACCCTACATATAAATAATGTTTTAAAAGCTTCCTTCATCTCACTTTGCTGGTCTTTGTACAACCACATATGAAAAGAGATGGACAAGATCAAAATAAAAAATACATATAACACAAGCAAATAAACCAAAACAAGCAGGAATGAAATTACTAACTTAGAGAATCTGCAGAAAAATGCACCAGGTGCCTGACAGTTTAAAGATTTACCTGTATGCTTGCTTTTAAAACATATATTTGTGTTTCTGTGTCTGGGCTGTCACCTATCTTGCCTTTTCCATCTCAGCCAAGCACATGTTGTATAGGTTTGGGATGGGAAGAGTGGCAGAATTGATGTCAAGGTTTTCTGGCAATTCTGCTGTACTCTACCACCCTTGCACACATACATCTATTTGTTTAGTGCAGGATATTAATTTTCAAAAGGAATTTCTTTTCAATAGCATCACCTAAAATAGGCTACAGTGATGGTAAACAACAACAAAATCCCATAGTGAACAGGTACTGCTAACCTTTTCTGATTGTCCAGGAATCAGCACGATTGCGTTCTTTCACTACATCTAAGGCTCCAAAGCACAGAGGATGCATACCCACGCTCTCTGCTGTGCCATCAAAGACCAGCAAGCACCTACAGACAAGGCTGCAGTAGTAGGATAGCAAGGGCAACTTAAACAAAATTATCCCCTATATACTCCTGCTTTGGGAAGGTGCCACTGCCCATAACTGAGAGTGCTAACAGCTGAGGGAAAAGGGACAACACTAAGCTAGAGCACAGTGCTCTCCCAGAATGTGAAACTGAATCCCTGATTACCTTTTTCTGGTGTGCTGAAGACCTGTTAGAGGTATTCCAAAGAAACTTTGAGGAAGGGGAGTAGCACAAAGATCTCTGTCATGTGTTAAAAGTTCATTCCTGTATTTCTTGTAGGAAGAAGTAAATTGGAATTATTAAAGCTAGAATTGTTACAACAGAGATTTTTTTAGAAGATGATGCAAGGCATGGTATAAGCTTGTCACTTATCAAGAAACCGTATCACTTATAAGACCCCATATGTTTCACTCATATGAGCAAAACCAGCAACTGGTTAAGACTAAAACACAAACATCTCACAGATTTTCCAATTTTGCAATAGTTATTTGAAGCAAATATTAAAGGATCATAGGTTCTGCGACCTGATGTTTCTCTTCACAAAGAGTCTCCTTTGTAACACAGTCACATCAGCATGAGCATACAGATCTATCCATGGTAAGCAGTAAAGCACTGCTCCAGACAGAAGAATTACAAATCCAAGTGGCTTTACATGGCAATAAATATCTCTTCAGCCCTCATTACTGGACTAATGTAATTTGTATAATATGTTCCTTCTGTTCTGGGAACAACACTGATACTTTCTTTGTTAGTGGGGGCTCCTTCTGAGCTCAGCATCCATTCGTGTTTGCTTGACTTTTCTTCTAGTGCTGTCAGAGGAAATCTACTCTTTAAGAGGAGCATGACTGGTCACATTCCCATGTAGGAAAAAGCTCATTTGGTCTCAGTGTTTGGGCCCTAAACTCTCCTATTCATCCTCTAGATCCTTTGTAAAAGTAGCATCTTTTCACTTGGTGGAAAAGATATTAATTTCCCCTTTGGATCTTCTTGCTTGAAAGGGTCTTAGAATCAATAATCATAAATGAGGCCTTGGTACACTTTCGTTTCTCTTTCATTCTAACTTGGCTGTAGCTTTTATTTTCATTAAACATGCATCTAACTGCGACCATAACACACAGAATCTTCTGAGCAGTAAAAAAAGAAATAAAAGCACTCAAAAACCTCCTGATGTTTACTCAGACACTTTGAAATACGCTTCTATTCTGAATCCAGCATTAATTTTTTTCAAGTTGTTTCATATGATTCGGCGCAGTAAATGTAGTTTTCAGAACTGGATATTTACAATTCAAAATCCACACTCACTGTTTGACAGTGATTAAACTAATAAAATACTGACTGTTGTGAGTTAATATTATTCTTTGAACAGAAAAAGGCAGTTCTTAAAGACTATAATAATTAAATATTTTCTAAAATGCCACAGGCAAATTTATTCCACCTAATCACAAACTCTGTCCAATATTGTGTGAAGATGAATGAGATCTGTATTCATTTTAGGCAAAGTAGAAGAAGAAATCTGGGAAAATTCTATAGAAATCTAAACCAAATTTGGATTATATTCAGGACAATGACCTATGTCAGTGTGATTTCATTATCTTCTTCTAGAACCACAGCTTTCTGGCTTTGTCTCTCATTTTTAAAAGCATAAGTAGCCAATAATCAAAGAAAATAGCTGTGCAAGGTTGGCACCATCTGCCACTGTCATGAATATGCTTGGCTTTTTGTTTTCACTTCTGTCCTCCGAGTGAAATAAAGGAAACACACATTTTACTTTTTTTACATATGCAATGAGCTAGTCACCTTCTCCAGGCTGCTCCTTTATCTCCTACTTGATGAAAGAAACCAATGCAGGCAGTAAAATACTGGCTAATACATGGCTGGCAGCATTTCTTGAAAGTTACTTTAACAAACACTTTTTGGTTACAGGCAGATTTACTATAATTACTGCTTCTCTGTGCAATTCATGAATCCGATTATGCAAAACCTCTCACTTTTGCTGTTATTGATAAACAATTATAGGGAAAACTATTTTGTACAAGGAAGACAGAGCTGGTGATCTTCTGTTACATGTCATGCAAGAATGACATGTGGGTGGATGCTGCAGTTCTAACGTTGAAATATCTTTAATTAGAACTGTTGGGACTTTCCCTCTCATGTTTCATTTACAGTTTCTTCTTTCTTTAATCTTTTGTTGCTTTTTTCCTTTTTTTCAACCAAGAACTCTCAAATGTCAGTTTACATTCATTTCAAATTATTGAACTAGAGGGTTGCTGTCTTTTCTCTTCTATTAGTATGATTATAATGTATCTTACAATTCCCATTCCATTCTATAAATACATATTCATTACTTAATATCAAAAAAGAGCTACTAAAGTAAAAACATTATTAAATCATCGTGCTAAATTTTCTGAAAAGTAATATCCATTTCACCTTTAATTTAATATTAGTGGAGTCAGTGCTGCACTAAACATGAAACAAATATTGCAGTATTAACAGAAGAAATATGTCTAAAATAACAAAGACATTAATGAATTAAGATTACTTACATTGTATAACTGCAGTAGTTAAACAGTCAATTTTAAAAACTAGTTTCAAGGCTGTTAAAATATACATCAATTCTACTGCTAACTGCTTTTTCTTAGAATGTTCTAAAGTATATTCAATACTTTTATGCTACCATGAATGTTTATTAAACAAACCATCAAGCAGCAAAAAGGCAAGTATTTTAAATGTCTGGCATTAAAATATTCAAAGCAATTGTATTACTTGATAGAAAGTTCTGTTTAATAGCTCTTAAAGATTACAATTTGAGACTAAATTTGAGGTTGATTCTGTGATCCCTTTAGTTCAGGTTCTGCAAAACTGCACACCGGTGGTTTAAAATTTGAATCCTTAACAGTTTCTAGATTACAGTGTGAAAGGTAAAATAATTCACATGCTTTTCTTTGTCTATCAGAGTGATGAATTGCACACTTAAAAATTTTAATAACAACCATTTATCCATCCTAACGATGGAGTATCCTTACACAAACAACAGTATTTTGCAAAACAATTCATTTAGGAAACAGTCACATGACCTTTTTAACTGCCTTTAAGATAGCAATAAAATTGGCTCAGTCAGCCAGTCCTAATGAGGAAGAGAGAGAAAACATCAACCTTTTCCCTTTCCTCTATCTAATTATAAACAGCATTGTCAACTGACTCCAAGATCAACCGAATCCTAATTGACCTCAGACACTGTACAATAAAAGATAGTGAGAACTGCCAAAATGAATGTTAAAAACATAAACTGTAATTAGTGTTTAACTCTTCATTTTTCATTAAATTTTTCTGCTCTTCACAATCACAGCTTTTTCTGTAAAAGTCATTTTCAGGCTGAAATTTACTGAAATTGGGCACATTCTAGAAAGTCTATATAATGTGTCCCTGAAAAGGAGAAGTCAGTGAGATGGTAAAATTCAGGGGTAAATAAAAAATGGTGACTGTGAAGCACATAATTTAATACCTCTACCAGTGATCTATGGAATTATTTACTTTTCTTCAAATACAGAATGCTCTTATCCAATCAGCTAAGTTTTTGTTATATTTTCAAGAGCTTCTTCAAGGACTGTAATCCTCCAAATATTTAAATGAATGTCTTCATTTAATTCCATATTGCTCTCCTGTGCTTAATATAAACTGTTTAAACTATTAATATCAATAAGAAGCATGACTTAGTCCTAAATCTTCACAAGGTTTTACAGTTGTAATGTTTATAATATTAGTTAATGGAATTGCCATACACAGAATTTACACTGGTAAGTAGTTTATCTAGATTTCTAGCTACATGGATGGGGCACATAGCCTCATAGTTTTTATTACATAATTGTATCTGCCATAGCTGTTCCAAGGACAAACTTAAAATCTGAAGCCTTTCTCAAATCTTGCCTTACAGATGAAATCCTTAATATGGGCTGTATTCTGTACATATTCTCTATACTTACTTTAACCTATATATTTGTACCTAATATAAATACATAAGGCTTAAAAATGTAAACATCGCCTTCCAACAGTTTACTCATCACTTGCACCTAGCATCTATGTTAATGCAACATCCAATCAATCCAATTAGACCTTACATATTTGAAAGGTAAATATTGCATTAAAACACAGCTAGGTTTTGACAAGCAGGCTTCTTTTTTATAACTTCAGATCTGAAAAAAAGTCTATTTCTAGTTCTGATCAATAACTGACCAGGCCTCTCAAATTTAGAAATAGGTTGCTGCAATTCCATATGTTTTCATATCTTAGCCCTCATTGCTCACTATTGCTGTAATGATTTCTAATTTTATATTGCCATCCTCCTACAATTTCATTTGTTTTATTTTTCTTCCATTGCTACCTGAATCTCATTACATATTTTCCTACAGGGCACTTCAGTAATGCAAATCACCCTCCAGCAGGGATGATACTTCTAATCTCAGTTTGCATGATTATTCAGGTAACATGATGATGAATCTAGAAAATCAGGCTAAAGTGGTCACTCTTCTCTAGCCCATGAAAGACTGAAAGGAGGATGCTTACTTGAGAGAAAAAAATGGTAATAAGGAGGAAGACTACTTTTTCTGAGTTATTACCCCTTCAAAGTCTCCCTGGCAGAGTCATCTTCTCTAGATCTGTCATTTCAGAATTTAATTATTTTCAGAATTGCAAGAGCCCCAGCAGGCTTAGTTTGTATGTGGGTTATATTTTTGCAGCAAATGAGACCACAGTTTGATAATACATTAAATTTAGTGGTGTTATTGGCTCAATGCATCCACTTTCAAAAAAAGAAAAATGGGAAATTTGCCTTATACTCCACAATCAATTGCATTGGCACAACCAAGAGATGGTTACAGAGCAGGAGCTGGTGCTGGAAGCAGGTGCAGTCAGAAATCAAACTGGTCTCAATGCCCAAGGCAACCAATGCTCAAGCCACAGTCTCAGCTTCCATGTAATCTGCATTTCTTATCCATATTACCTTACAGAAATGCAGGCAAGGGTCTTATCCTTCAGTAGGAAACAAATTACAAAATCTATATGGATTTTGGGTGGGTAACAAATACTATCACTTTTTCTGCTGTGTTTTCACCATGATTATTAGGTTTGCAAAATACCATCTACAGGAATAAGTGCTCCTTTCATTTATGGCAGAAATACATATCCATCTTTCTGTTCCATCAAGCTTGTAAATTGGTTGGCATTTCTAAATTTTAAAAAGTATGATGAGAGTGTTAGTAATTATTACTTCAGGCAATAAGTGATCATTGACTATAATTGTGTATATTACTGCTGAGCAAATAAATAATAGCATAAAGAGGATGAATTCACAGTGAAATCAAAAAATGTATATTTCTTATATTAATTTATGTAAGAGAGAAGTTCCTCTAAAAATGCAGATATAAGCGTTTTTTAAATTAAGCACCCTTTTTAAAGCGTGCATTTTATATGGATCAAAATGTGTCTTGGTATTTTTAATCTTAGGCCAAGTGGTTAAAGATATTTTGACACAAATGTTTCAAGTGTGAAATCCTCCACATAATTTCTCAACAATCTCTTCTGAGTTTAAAAAAATAAACCCCTTATTTCTGTAATTTAAGACGTGCAATACTAAACTTTATAACAACAAAGTCATTATAGATGCAAAGATCTCTAGATAAACACTAGCCACAAATACTAATGTCAGTATTACAAACACAGCTAGTAAAATAATTTCATATGAAAATAAAGCTATCTATAAATTAAAATCTTAGGTTTCACCACATGACAGTTTGCACAAAAATCTTATGTAAGCCACCACTTTGTTTCTTTTTTCTTCCCCCTCTAACATGACATTCTTTGGCTTACTCCTTTGAAATCAACAATATAACACAAATGAAACTATATGAGACCATTTTTATGTTACAGGCTATAGTCATGCATTTACATGAATTTCTCAAATTGTATCTATCAAATCTTATCTAATCTTTCATAATGACTGTAAAATCAAAGCATTTTTTATTATTTGGTTTTATTTTCCAGTTTATTGCATTGTGTCTTCTAAAAAATCTTGTGATGCATTTAATAATAACGGGAAAAGTGCAATTGAAAGGGAAGATACTTTGTAGTTAAGGCTGAGAGATTCAGAACACAGAATTTCTTTTCTGTGTTCCTTCTCATAGTTCTGTAATGCCAAGTAAAATCACAGCTAAGTATCAGGTAAATCCAAGTTTCTAAATGCTTCCTTCCAAATTGGAGAATATATGTTATTCAACACTTTTTTTTAGTATGATGATTCTTTTCAGGTAGGATACAGATTATAAGAAAAACGAATACCAGAATAAAATCCTAGCATCAGATAGAAAGGAATTTAAAGATAACAAGCAAAAGAATGACTATGGGTATGTGAAACATTTGTTTGCAAGATACAATGGTGTTTTAAGCACATACCTAGTGCTTTCTCCACATGCTGAGTAACCAGGCTAATTAAAAAGCCCATACAGCTCTTGTTAAAATCTGTTCAAATTTTTGGAGCACCTGTTATAACAGAATGCCCACAGACTTGATAGTTTAGAGCCAAGACACCTGCTACCTTATGTCTCACAGTATGTTCAGTTTTATACTGATAGTGAAAAAAAGTCCACTTTCTGACATTTAACAATCTCATAAATGATGAGAAATAAATTGCAAAATTTCGTAATTTAACCCTTGACTGTCACTTCTCTTTACCTATAATTCCCTGTGAGCAGGCAATACAATGTACTTTTGGAACTATCTCATTTCTTTGTTGCTGAATTTATTGCATGGTATGCTACACTGAGTACAGTGTACAATTCCCACTTTGCCTTGCTCCATGTATTTTAAAGGTATGGCTGGTATATAAGTAAATGTAGCTTATCTGAAAAGAGAATGTGCTTCACACCTGCAGCAAAATCCAGTAGTCAGTATTTGTGTCTCCTCGAACCAGACTTTCTTCTCCACTACCGATCAAAAACTAAAATACACCAATTAAACAATTACATTTCACTTCAAAAATTTGTTTAAATGTGATTTGGCAATATTAATAGAAATGTACCTCAGCACGCAATTTTGTTAATAAACACACAGAAGCCCCAATCTCTTGAGAGTGGAAGAATTTTGGAATTCCAAAAAAAAATGAAAGTTATTGACAAGCAGTTACCAACAGGTGTAAAAAGTAGAGAAAGATTTTATTATTTAAAAAACCACCACAATAGCCATTTGACAGTGACTCAAAGCTCGTCAATATTTATATATGTAACTAATTTTACTTCTATGTAAATAGAGTGTATGAATATCTTCAGGATCATGACAGTTACCTTTTGTAGGTATCTGAGTCATGCAGGAATCACTTTATGTAACTGATTGCACTGGGAACAGGATTTCATCTATGGATTCTACAAGATTCTGTTGTACTTACGTAGCCATAGCTACTGGTTTAATCAGACTTTAGTATTTAGAAAGAAATTGGGAATGAAGAGACTCCATGAGCACATCTTGAAATCAGGTTACTTTTCTATTCTGCAGTTTAGATCTATAAAAATCCGGATTTAAATATTTTTTCATATAATAATGTTTTAGATATACTGATGAACAGAAATACAAACCTCTCAGGTTCAGAACTACATTTTCATGAATGCATAATCAAGAACTCACACACTAAGTACTAGAAATCAAGCTATTCCCATATTTGAATATACTACAAACTTGGACAAAAATGTGAAACAACTCTCTTTCAAAGCAGAACATCTACTTTTGGTATTTAACATTTCTATATGAATACAAGTAATAGTGAATGAAAACCTGGTCTTCAAAGCATAACATAAAAAAAATACAAGAAAGAAGAGAAATGAAGCAAAAATAACAGAGTAATAAACCAAATCACATCAGCACAGTTCTTCAACAGGTAGATTTCATTCACCCACAACATTTACAAGTGCACAGTGAGTACTTTACTGAGAATAATCAATTATAACTTAAATAATTATTTTATTTCTTTAAATATTTCTTTGTATTTCAAAACTCATTTTCACATAGCTTTTCTATGCATTAAAAGCATAAATGTTGCTGCTTTGCACATCCCATTTCCATTTACAGTTTATCTTAATTTAAGCCAGGAAAATTAATTGGTAAGACATATTAAAAGTTCTTGTAAGTTTTGTTAACTGTTAGTTGTGGAAATGGCAGTTTTTTCCATATTGTGCCTATTGATTTGCCTTGGAGTTAAAATACAACGAGAAAGCAGGTGATAAGCCTTTGTTAATGCCTCTGGGAGGAAATGCTGCAGCTACAGACTACTGTTGATAAACAGATTTTGAATTAATTACTTCTGCATAATTATCTGAGTTACCAAGTCTTAAAATCGAATGCAACTGGTCTTCATATATTTGTTTATATACCTCCTGCCAGTCATGAAAAATGTTTTTATTTTATAAAAGATCATTAATTAAAAAAACTAATTTTAAATAAGGTAATAATAGAATCATCTGCTACTGTATAATGGCATATGGCAGAAGAAATATTAATTGCAGTTATTTTTGTTGAATTCCAGAGGCAAGTAGGACAGCTAGCTCTGCAAAATTCAGGTCACTCTGTTGGCAAATGAAAAGGTGGGCTCTCTGCTGGTAATTATTTTAGTATAGCTACACTGAAAAAGAGAGACACTTAGACTTTAGAATTGAAGGGAATTAAGAGAAAGGCACTCTGTACTTTATTGACTTGGACATCATGGATTTGAACCATTCCAGACAGAAGCAATTTTTAAATATTGACACATTACAGCTATATCCTTCATACTGTTTTGAAAGGTTAGGTGTTTGGGGATATTTTTGGTTTACTTATTTCTCTGCTAAAACCTGACTCCAAAGCTCAGGGTGACTCTTGCCAAAGCTTAGAAGGTTGTTCATATACAAAACTAGAACAGAAAGCTATATGCTGCAAGCATAATCTCCATTTTAAATTGCTTTTCTTTTTTTTTTTTTGGTTTTTTTTTTATATTTGTTTATGTCAAAGATAAAACATACAGGAAAAAAATCATTTATTCAAAAGGGTAGCACATAGAACATGAAATCCTGACAGACATAAGCAAATTATATTCTTTTAAATATTTACATTTTAGTGTGCATATTGCAATTTATACAAATTGCATGTCCACTAATAATTAAGATTTAAATCCGATAAGTTGGAACAGCATTTCGGTCCAACTTCTTTGCAATTGCAGAGAAGAAAAGTTTACTTGAGCCTCATCAATCTCAAAAATTTCAAGGAATCATTGATACCAAAAACCATAAGAAGACTGTGACTTGTATTCATTATAAGTAAGCTCTGAACTTCTCTTCAACAGTTTATACTTCAACACTTTGAGCAATACACATGAAAACAAATCAGGAAAGCCCTCATGTAAACTCAAAGAAGAAAATCCCAAAATTTTTGAGTAAAAATTTTGACGACATATTTTATCCATTGGGCATAAAATGTTTCTGTGGATCACTTCCCACCCTATCTCCTACTCTCAAGTTTTCCTTTTCTGCTAATCTCATTAAATTTTCTTCTCCAGTTCTCAATTCTCCCACTTATTCCGGATGTTGCTTCTTTTTTTCATTCAATTTTTCATCCAGTATTTTCTTCCTTAATATTCACAATTATGGTAATTGTTTTTTCTGAACCAGAAACATCGTAAGAGAAATATGACCACACTAAACACAAAGGAAATGTGCTTATCTCAGGCCAGTTGCACTGGCCCACAACATAAATAGTCATTTTGTGGGAATGTTAGTCTGGTCATCATTAAGAGCCATGATGCTAGAATAAGCACAAATATAGATGATTTCTAAATTTTAAAAAATTATATCTAGATTGAGATGTATTCAAATATTTAAACCTGCCAGAATCTCTTTAAATAATAGTGCTAAACACCAAAATCTATATTTCAAAATCTGCCCATATAACTTGACATAGCCCTTTACTGCACTAGCTATTGCCAGGATATTATCCTCTTCTGCCAAAAAAGTGACCATAGTTTCCAAAGTTCACTTTCAAAAAATTGGACTTCTCCAGTTTTCAGCAGGAACTATTGGGACACAGAGATCCTGATTTACTTTGTCAAGTAGCAGAATAGATTTGCAGCTTAATGCGGGTGTTAGTATTTCTCACTCAGTGAGATAAAAACATTGCATACTTGGTACACTTTATGCTCTGTAAGTACAGAGACTGGACATTATATCAATGAGATTTAATTGTAAAATTAAGAAAATATTAGAAAAAATACATTGAAGTTCTGTATTTATACCACATATGTTGCAATTAACATTCATCAATTATTTTAATTTAAAAAATTTTTACTTAGCTGATCAAAAAACATCCTCTAATACAGGGCATTCTTAGGTAGCTGTTTTTGTGTTTTGCATTTATTTGCATACATTAAAGAAATGGCAATTTTTGGATATAGATTGCCCTATTTTCATGAAGTTGGTCTTTAAAAGTGTTAATAGCTTGAAGTAGTTAATATTTTTTGTACACTTTTCATGTTGCCTGAAATTATTTTAATGTGACTATATATTGTCTTGATAAGAGAGACTTACTCATTTGTAAGACTCAATAAGAATTTTATAAAAATATTTACCTGAAGACACACTTTTGCTGTCTTGGTATGTGGCTAGAGAAGTATTTTTGCCCATGTCTACAGAACGACTCCAGCACTACAAAGCCTGGGTGCTCAGCTGTTACCGACTGCAGGCTCTGACAATACCTGCATGGCTTGGCCTGGGCTGGATTCGATGTGCAAATGCAAACCACACACAACAGCTCAAAGCCAGGAACTGCTAAGGACAAATATAAAGCCCAGTTTGTGCACTAGAGTGTCCAAATTGAAAAAGCAAAAAGATATGCAGTAGTTTAGTCAATCAGAAGACCCCAAGATGAGGAGCAGGCAGAAATGAAACAGATCAAGGCAAGATGATTCCAGTTGGAATCAAGGCTAAAAAAAGTCAGAGCTCAGACTGCAGGATCAGGGCTAAAGGGAAATCAGAAACAAACCAATACAGTGGGTCTTTCTCTCTGGGAGCTTTTCTTTCGACCAATTTCATTTCTGCTGACTCACTGTGAGTTTTGAGCACAGACATGATCTTGCTGACTACAAGTTTCAAGGAGCCAGAAGAGAAACTTATAAGCAAGAACCTGACTTGAGACTAGAGACAAGAGCATTTCTTTGGGATAAGACAACCTGCACATAGGTCCCTAATCTATAGGACTGCTTCTTTTTTTCAGTGTTTGTAGAGAAAAACACAGAAGTAGAGTATAAGTTCTTGGGACAGTTAGGGAGAAAGAAAGGTTTCTTTGAGGAATTCTGAAATTTAGGAACTTTGACTATCTAAGCTTCTAACATGGTGGGGGGAAAAATACCTCAAATGTAAAGATACACGGATTTTTAGACAACCTTTCTCCTTTGGCACTTATATAAGCGTGTTGTCCCGTTCTGCATTGTTTTAGGTTCTAACTGTGTCCCAGTGTCCCAGCTACTGTGATTGCCATTGGGAGATCTGTATACAGTAAGAACATTTCCCCCAGTTTGCAGTTCTTAGAGCTCTCTGAGAATTGAGCTACCTAACAGATGCAATATGTTAGCATAAACATCTGGATCAGCAGCAATAGGCTGAGTCCTGAGGACTCAGTGCTGCTCTTTGGAGCTGGATCCTGGCTGCAGCCACGCTCTGGTGCTCAGCACGCAATGGCAGCAGCTTGCTCACA
Source organism: Haemorhous mexicanus (assembly GCF_027477595.1). NCBI lineage: Eukaryota > Metazoa > Chordata > Aves > Passeriformes > Fringillidae > Haemorhous > Haemorhous mexicanus. Next base: position 16,598,112 of record NC_082348.1, read on the forward strand.
CAGTACTGCCTGTGCAGAGGCAAACTGAGTGGGAGGGCAGTGGTTTCCTGGGACACTGAATGTTAGGCAAGGCCTCAGCACTTCCCTTCACATCTTCTGTGAGTCAGAACAAGAAAAGTGGTAAAAATAGGCACGTGGGAGGTGGGGAAAATGCATTATAGTTCTACTTTAATTTCAAATGGATCACTCAAGTCACAGTGCCTTTACAGATACACAATTTTGTATTGTGCAGAAAATAGCAATGGGAGGCTTAAGCAACTGAAGAAAGTAGCTGTGCTAAATGTGGGATAATCCAAAAATGGGTGGGTGTCAAATGTGTCTACAGGATGTCAAGGGACCACAATTTTTTTACAGAAATCATGGTGGTCATCAAGTTGTTCTTCTCTGCTGGTTTCTTTCTCCCTGGGGTTCACACTCACAGACACATAAAACAAAGTACCCTCAACAAATTGATTAATTGCTTACAGATCAACCTTCTCTTGAGCTTCTATGTGTCTGAAGATCATCAGATCTACCTTTAAAATATATGTGTGTCCTATATTACATTTTGAAGGGATCGAAACATATGTCATTGGGATTTTCCAAAGGAGGAGACAAGGTAAACAAGTTCTCCTGAAGTATACTGATGTCCCACCACTCAAAGCTATAGTCAAGGGTTTGCTCACAGTAGTTGAAGCCAAACCAGATTTTCTTTTCTAGAGCTATTGCAGGTGGAGATTTCTCTCTTTACTTTGTAAAGTAGATCAAAAAGTCTATTTCTTCCCTTTGATATGAATATAAAATGTAGATAAAAACTGGTTTGCACTGTGTGTACAAACTAGAAGTCTGTTTTTCATTGAGAGATGATGCTATTATTCATCATTGTATGTGCTGTAAATAGAACATTGTAGTTCAGGGTGAATTATTTGCTACTGAAGATTTATCTGTCTAAATTAAATCAAGATCTCAAGCATGAAGCATTGGCCAAAGGAAAATCAGAAGAAAAGAAAGATCAGGAAGAAAAAGTGGTTTTTACAGAGTCACATGAAAATTTTATCCTGGTGCTAGATGGCAATGAAAACTCTTCCTATTAAAAAAAAAAAAGAGATTATTTATAGTCTGTGGTGACAGTGTGACTATCTAAGCTCTTGGTTTCTCAGCATTACATCTCTAGCATGTCTAAATATCTATAAAAAGTACCCACAAAATTCTGTTGGGCTACCTAACTGAATCTTAAAGACAGACTGCTTTTTTCTTCTGAAAATCTCACAGAAATAAGAGCTACAAAGTAAAAAATACGGCATTTGAACCTTGCAATGAACAAAAGCACTTTTAGACCTCCCTGCTGCCTTCTGAACAAAACTTATATTAAAGAGCAAGACTTGTGCAAGACGAGTACACAACTTATATTTATTCAATACCTAATTCTCACAGTTTAGTGCCCAGGTCCCAGCTGGTGTTGAACACAGTGCTAAATCTCACCTGAGTCACCTATACATTCTGGGTTCAGCTCTCCTTTAATCTGTCCCCAGAGGTATCCTCACCTTGATTTCTAGTAGGTGACTATTGTTCAGTCAGATCTCTGAAAGATCCTCAATCACTTGCTACCCTCACCCTGAAAGTGGAGTCCATGGGAATCTGCACCCTGTGACAGTCCAGGGAAGCTTCTGTGTTTGTTGTGCTTTCAGAAAACTCTTTTGCCTAACTTGAACTTGTCTGAGTGCACACCTACAGCTGAATTCAAGGTAGACTTGTGAAAAAATTTTCATAGCAAATTCAAATAGCTGATATTGTCATCAGTAACATTAAAATATGAATGCCATAGTAATGACTATTAGATAATAAATTATATGGAATATTTACAGATAATAAATGTATATGGAATTGCAGCTCCGTTCACAATTTATCAATAAAAAAGTCATCTTAAGGTATATTTACAAGTATGCCTGCCATATTCTACACTTCAGGAAAATTGTGCTAATTGCTTAGCAAAGACATAGAATTGCTTCAGAGCCCTGGGTACATAAAATACCTGAGTTTTGCAACAGGACTACCTTAGTGCGATCCAGAAACTAAAACAGTTTCAAGTATTAAACTCAACATGCTTAAAAACATAACAAATCAAAATTGAACCATCTAGCAATACAAACAAGATCAGTGCATGTGTCTGAAAGCCAAGGTCTGAAGGATATTTCTATTTTAAAACTCATCATTTATTTAGGCCAAAGACTATGCTTAGCGCTTCACAAAACAGAAAATAAAAGAGGCCCTACTTTGAAATAGGCAAAAGACAAACCTTGGCTGCTGGAAAACAGAGCTAACACAGAGATTTGAAGCACCACCTCTCTAATCCCACATTCATAACATCTGGCAAAATTTATCTCAAAACCAATGTGAATTACACTAACATAAAAAATCCAAAATTACCCCCCTCCTTTGTTGCATAATTACTACTTCAGTTCTTATCTCTGCTGTGACAGTACACCAGAGGTCTCAGACTTTGAGAGTTCACATACTCTACAAATACACTGAAAACATTGCTGACTGTCCTGAAAATTTTACTTTGATTTGAAGAAAATGTGAAGACAGGAAGACAAAAATTAAGAGTAATTTATTTATTCAGGGAGAAGTGGAGTATTAGTACATATAAAGGTATCAGAATGTGGTTTCTATTTTCATATGACCATAATTTCTATGCAGAATGTACACCCGATTTTTGTAATTAATTTATTGTGATGGACAATACCTTTTTTTGGGCAGCTTTTGCTGTTGTTTTTTGTTTGGGTTGTTTCTGTAGGGTTTTTAGCTGCAATTACTGTTTGAATTCTTACTGATGCAATGAGGCATGTTATTGGTCACTGCTTTTCAGGTATTATACATTTCTAAATGCCTTGTACTCAAGGATAGCTTTTGCTTTTGAGGAAAAATTGAATTACAGTGCACAGAAAGTGCATTACAGAGGAGACATATGTAGGGATTTAATTCTTTTGTTTTCTGTTTATTTTTTTCTCTTAACTTAAAGGAAAATTAATTCAGACAGAACGTCGAAAGTTGATCTCTGGGTAGGGAAAAACATGATTATTATTCATGCAGCAGTGTTTATTTCCATCTGTCACCATAGCAGTTCTTTTAATAACTTATTATACAATTAGTTCAATAACCTTTCTGGATCTTTGCTACCACTGCAACATGAAACTCTCTTATTCTTATAATGTTTTCACTGTCCACATTATACAACTCATAAGTAAACCTGTTTTCAAGGTTTTATTAGTATGCTGCATGTACTTCCTGTGTAGTTTCTGAGATTAATCTCCTAAATCTAGAGGTTAACCTCTTAACCTCTAGAAACTACATATACCAAATATATACATAGTGAATTGTGAGAGATGAAACCAAGGACTATTTTTGGAATCTGTTTAAATAGTGCTAACATCTCAAATCAAAACCAAGTTTTACATCTGCAGAACTTTTCTGGAATTCTTCATGAGGACATGAGGGCTTTCATTCAATCTTCAGGGAAGTGGTTGAGCTCCTTCAGATTAGCATCTTCACCAAAGGATAATGCACAGGCCTTGTACTTTTTCACAACCCCACAGGCTGAACAGGAAGTTTTATAGCAAAGAAAGGGCATGCAGGATAAGTTTATATTTACAGAACCCATAGACCTTACCAAAACAAAATAACAAGAACTAAATAAATGCCTGAAATGTTATTGGGAAAGGAAGGGAGAAGTTGGGAGCGGAGGGGAGAAAGAACATGAGACCAACAGCATCTCTGCAGGAAAGGATCTGGGATCCTGCTGAGCATGGAACATGAATTAGAGCTGGGCATTTGTGGAGACAAAGGCTGTTTTAGAAGGACATTTGGAAAAGCAATGTAGTATTGCTGCTAAGAGAAGTTGGGGAATTGTTACTTTTTTTGAGATTTTTGGAACTGAGATGGGCGAGTTCCTCATGAACTGCATTCAGCTTTGAAGTTGACTCTTTTTTGAGCATGATGTTGGGCTAAATAACCTTCAGAGGCCTCTTCTAACCTAAACAACCCTCTGACTGTAAATATAATGCTACAGGGGGGCATCTTTTCTCATCATTGCATCTCATCTTTTTGTCTAGGTCTGCTTCATCAATTTTCCTGCCCCTAGAGGAGAAAACAGGAACCTAAGAGTTTACTCTATCAGTTCTGTTCTGAATTTCCACCCCATGCATCTCTAAAGATCTGATATGCAGAGAATAATTTCCTGCAAAATCTCTCACAGAATTGCGGAGAAAAAAAAAAAAGTATAAGAATGTATTAGCTAAGGAAAAATGTTTTACTTCTGCTTGCCTAAAATGGTGGGCAGGGGAGAATATATTTCCTAATATATTTCCCCTAAAAAATACGGGGGGTTGATATAAATGTTTTAAATGATCACACTGTGCATGAGACCCATTTAAAATCTGTGTATAATTTATAAATACAGAACATGTGAAAAAGCAGTTGTGACTGCCATCTGATTAAAACAAAAGAGGCCAGGGACATCCATGGCCTGTGGAGATGCAGATGAACAAATCAAATGAATAGATATTGACATTTCAATAGTTGCTATTTCAGTAAAAAATACAAAAACCTGTTAGTGAGTGTTGTACTGCTGCTTTTTACTTCTCATTGTAAGGCTAAAAAACCACCCGTCTGCCATTCTGAAACTTTAAACAGTCTCTGAACAGGAAATGTAACTAAAAATTTTATATCCATAGCACAAATGAGAAAATCACACTACCAAAGAACACAGAGCTTTACAGTTTTATATCTGTAGTGACTGATTTCTGCAGTCCTGGAAGACTGAAAATGTATTAAAATTACTCATTGTGTTTGGTGTACTCCAGAAATGGTAATAAGCTTCTAAGTGTCTCTGTGGATGGTCATCACTGAAGAAGACAGCTTTTCCTGAATTTAGCTCTCCTCACTCAGTGTTTGAGCAGCATCCCTGGTTGCCTGAGATGAAAGCTATGGGATAGATATGGTGCTCTCCTTCTATCTCTCTCATAGGTCAGAACATGACACTTAAAGCTGCAGCATATTGCTGCAAAGACATTTCTGTTTTGTTTAGTTCAAAACAATTCAAAACTCATGATCTGGAATCTAAATGTGTTGAGGGATAAGAGAGGAAAGAAACTCAAATAAAAATAGGCATGCTATAAAATATATGTGTAGTGTTTCACTAAAAAGGCTTTCTTCCTGTTGTAAAAAGAAGATAACCACGGATTTCTGGGCAGCTGGTAGCCCATATGCCAGAACTACCAGACTTGAGTAAAGGAATTTGGACTAATCTAGTAAGTGTGCTATGGGAGAAAAGGGGGGAGATCCTGTAGCATTTTATTATACCAAGTGAAATGCCAAGAAATGTAGCTATTTTGGCCTGACCTGAACGCATCACTGGGAAAAAAAAGGGACCCTGACCATATGAAACTTGATTTTCACCAAACCATGTATGATTTTTTATCTTCACTCCTTTTGTCAGACACAGATTCTTTTCTTTATCATATGTTACGGGACTTCAGTTCTTTTTGCTCTTCCTGTGTTTGGGGAGTTTGTTTTTGTGGGTTTTGTATTCAAGACGTTAGCTTATTTTTCCCATTTGAACTACAGAAACAAAGGTATTTAAAGCCATGGAATTTGTGAATAAATAAGTTGTCTTCTTATAAAATCCTTGGTTTATAGTAAAACTTTTGTGTACTAATGATTATCTTTGTGCAAATATGTTTGGATTAAATGTTTTCTTGCTATTGCTTCTCTTCCTGCAGAAGTTCCTTTCAGCATATACCCACAAACCGACTTCCCACCGAACTCTCTAGCCTGTATTATAATGTGCGTAGAAAGGAATCTGAAAATAACAAAAAAGTTCTCTAAATGTCAACATATAAAATGGTAACACAAATTGCTATACTGAAAAGAAATTCTAAACGAATTTAAATTTCTCTAATTTTCTCTCTATAGAATAATTAATATTTAATAGATGAAACTGAGGCTTGATGAATGTAAAGGAAGTGTTTTCAAAAGCAGCTTAGTCAGTCACCAAGAGATTGCACATAGCAGGCAAACTTATCACACAATAAATTTACACCTTCATCAGATATCTTGTGAAGTCAATCATTCTCACTTGAACACTGATTTACAGCACTGTGTTGATGGAGTCTTTTGAGTAGTCTTCACTGGTGCAGGGCAAAAAGACCCGAGCAAATCACAAAGCCGGATTTGCTGATCTGCCTGGAGGTTCCCCTGCTAGTACCAAAAGTACATGTCAGATGATAGCAATGATGGAGGAACCTGGTAAAAAAATACCTGTTTTTGAGTGGGTTAGAAAGCCAATGGCAAATAACGAACAGAATGTTCAGAATGATTACATTCCCTTGTGAATAAACCACAGAGCTTCCTTTTAAAGAGTGCCCAGGTAAAGAAGTTGTCATCATTGATACTGGTACAGTGAGTATAGGCAAAGAGAGCATAAAATGTAGTAAGAATCAAGACAGAGTGTGGTACAAAACAGGGGTTATACCCATCTGCTGTTGCATATTAAATTAAAGAGTTGGAAAAAAAAAAAGAAACCAGAAGAAGTGAGGAGGAATAGAGAGCTTCTGTTTTTGTTGTGAGGAAGTGGAATCTATGTACATGTCTGTGCACTAGAAATGTTTAGGGTATATTTATACTGGAAACCATTAAGCCATCAAGACTGTGTTTGATCTGCAAGCAAACAGAAACCTAATTAGAGTCAGGTAATTCTTGGTTATCCTAATTGGAAGAAACATTTTAATGAGACAGCTAGAAACTATCATGGAAACAAATGGCACTAGATTGTACACAGATCTGATAAACAGTGATGCTCTAAGCCAAGGTTCCTCTTTGGAGTGGCTGCAAATTTTAAAAGGGCAAAGCGTGAGACAGTCATGTGCTAGACCTTAGAAGGGAGTCAAAGCAGCTCCCTCAAGGAGCAGGAGTAACTGGAAAGTCAGATAGAGAAACTATTAGCAAACTGTCTGTTGTTGTTTATTCATAAAGTATGTACTGAAGAAGACTTTGTATTATCTGACCAGAAAGCAAAACAAAGAACCCCAAAACATTCTCAACCATTAATTACCTTCTTCATGTAATCATAAAAGGTCTCAAAACACTGTCTGTCTGCTTGGGTCAGGGAGCAATAATAAAGCCTTTTGGTGAGAACTACCTGGTTTTAGAAATTTAGAATACCAGTTCAAAGATTTTAAAAGAAAATTTTAATTTAAGACATTATCAAGCTCAGTAATGTGATACTCACTATAAAGCAACTTAGCAAGTCCAAGGGTATCTTAGCTCTGATGAAAAATCTCACAGATTGTTGCCAAAAGGAAAGAAAGATAAACTGAGGTTGCAGGCACTACTCTATCCATCTGTGACTAGTGAAAAAGAGGAATGCAGAAAAGAAAACAACACAGACCAGGGTTGGTCATGTCTTAAGCAGAAGGTAAAATGGAACTAGTTTAAAACCAAAATAAAACCTACCCTCTCTCCTTGCTAGCTCTGCTTTGTTAATATTAGGCCAAATGCCAAAATTAAATCAACTTGCTTCTAGACCAGGCAAGTGATTGACTGAACAATGTCAGGAGTTGAATCCATAATTGAAAGGGCAAGTTATATCCAAGCTGATGCACACCTAATAGTATTTAGTTTGTAGTCCTTGCCATCAATATTCCATGAAAAGACTCAATGTGGAAGCCAGCTGACATGTGGAAATATTTTCAAAAGAATTTTTTGCAGAAAGAAGTGTGACAGGAAGAAAATCAAGAGTCCAAACCTATTTATGAAAATGCAATAAAAAAGCCTTATGAAAATGTATTGTCTAGATCACAACATCCTATCTTTTTAGAAATTGTGTGTTTGTAAATACTTCATTCCTATACTTCAGGTCAGAATACAGGTCTGCAGCTCACCGGATTCTCCTCCTTGCCTTTTCAGAAAATGGGCATAGTATTTGTCTTTTTTGCTAGTCAGCAGGAATTTTCCTTAATAATCATGAGTTTTCAAACAATTTTTTAGAGACACCTTACACTGAGGAAAACAAACCAACACCCTCAGCAATACCAAATAAATCCTATGGTCTCAACACGTGCCCTGTTTCTCAAGCTGATTCTGATTCGGTTGTCTGTTGTGGAGAGTAACTTTCTCCCTTGAACTCTGCTGCTGGGAACAGAGATCTGTGGGGCCTGAGAGCAGACCTCGTCAATGAAGACAGAAATAAAGACATCCTTGGTGTCAGCCTTCATCATCAGTATTAGATTGCCTGCCCCATTCATCAAGGGGAACCATTTTCTGAGGTCTTCCACCTGTTGCCAGTGTACCCACACAAGTTTGTTCAGCTTTTTTTTGCTGCCCACATTCCTTTCAGTTTCAGCTCCAGCTCTAGCTCTGGTCTTCCTAATTTCATCCTTGCATGCCCAAGCAATGCTTCCATATTCCTTCTTGATAGCCCGTCCACGTTCATACCTACTGTACACTGTCTTTTTGTGCTTGAGTTGCCAAGAGGAAATTATGAGAATGTGACTGGTAATGATGTGACATTACAAATGACCAAGAGACAATCCAAGTTCCAAGACTGTGTTGATGCAAAATCTGATTAAACTGAGAACACTGTCCACAGACAAAACTTAAATACTCTGTATTATTCCTTACACTTTAATAACTCTGGGTTTTATCTAGAAGTTCACCGCTGTCTCAATGGCCTAACAGAAAGTATTGAAATCCATTATATAAGAAAATTATTGGGAAAACTACAAACCTGAAATTTTGTGAGCAATCAAGAAGCACCATCTGTAATATTCTGTCAAAATCCTATTATAAGAAAAAAAACCGTTGAGGTAATATGTCTATTGTTTTGATATTCAGAAACATATGATGAACCCAAATGCCAAACTAGGCATTTAATGAATCATGCTGTTTTATGATATACACACAAAAATTATGAAAATTAAGATCATAAGGAGACAGCACTTTCAATAATTTCCAAAAACACCTTTTCTATTTAGCAGCATTTCAAATCTTTTAGTGCTTTTGTATTTTCCAGCAGCCTATTTATATCCTTTGCATTATTCATGTAGACATGAATACTTACTTACTAGGAATGTATGCATGCTCATCCTCAAGGATTAGCAAGAAAAAAGTTAAAAATAATAGGGAAATGGGACCTGAAGCACAGAGGAAAAATCCAAGAAGAACTGGATAAGCCTAAGGTAAATGTCATTTTTCTAAATTAATTCCCCCCTCCGCCCCCCAAACTTCAAGTTAGTTTTTGTTTTCTAGAAGCCCTTTACTCAACCTTAGCCAAGCTGTTTGTTTGGGTTATTTTTAATATTACCCTACCACTAAATACATCAGATGTCAAAATGAAACAGGGGTAGAAATAAAAAAAGATAAAGAAATCTACTAAAATAAGTAAATTTGGTAAAACAAATAAAATTGATAGTATAATAATTGTATATTCATTACCCTTGCTGCCAGGCCAACATTTGAAGGGCTCTCAAACATCAAAAAGATGTAAATAGATATTTCCTTTCAAATCAATTCATTTTGAAAACTTATCATTTTAAACAACAACAACAATTTGGTTCAAACCCCCATCTGAATGCTGAGTGGATTTAAAGGCTCAGTCTGAACATTACACTGGAGGCTGTGAAGGCAGTGAGATCAGACAGTGAAAAATTTGCACTACAGAGAAAAGGCAAAGATGGCATAGAAGTAATGAGTGCTATGCAGGCTAGAACCCAAGAAAACCTCTCTTCACTTGCTATCACTTCTAGAATCTGCTTCAACATATTCTCTTTTATTTTCCACAATCCAGTGTGCTTTGTTATTTTAATGGTTCAAGAGAGCATCTTGGCAAATAGAATTTGTCTTATGGTAACTGCAGCCACTCTTTGGAAAGAACTTAAAGCTAACAACAATCACAGCTCCTTCAGGTTGCTGGTTGAAAAACCAGACAAATTGCAGTTGCTATACCATTCAAAGGCTAGGGAGCTTCTGAGGTACAAGAAGCAGAATAAGAAGGAATGGCTGAGTTAGAGAGAGTTGGTGGAGTCTTGGTAAAGGCAGAACAAAAACTGAGAAACTCTTATAAGACATGCAGAGGCAGCAGAGGATGAAGACAGAAGGATCCAGAAGGAATGGAAGTGATTCTAAGGGAAAAGGAACAAAGAAATATTAATGCATGCTGAAAGAAAGCAAGCTTTACCTAGCATTGCCCAGATTTTCTTGCAAAAAAAATCCCAATATAGAGTTCCCTTCCTAAGATACCCTGTGCATATAATTGGTCATCAAAGGTGGAATAGAAGTGAAAGCTGTATTTGCAATGTAACAACATGCTACTATTATAGATGAAATAATTGCTGTCTGACATCTCTCCATAATTAACTTTTTACATTATATATCCATATTAACCTCTAATCAACTGCTGTTTTTACCTGTAGTGAGCTATATCCTCTCATTTCTTTTAATATAAAAGTGGCCAAGAGATTCATTATCACTGTTTATTATCATTATTCCTAATGATACAATGAGGTATTACCCATGGCATTTTACTGCATGTCTGCTCAAGTAGACTGGGATTTGCAGCAAGGTCCTGTTTAGACACTGAATGAACCCAACAGTCATGTTTAATAAGTCTTATGTTCTGTCAGAAAAAGCAGCTTATTACTAATGAGATGTATTATGTTATTTAATACCCAAATAAAACTCTATTTCTCAAGTATGCATGCCTGGGGCACAAATCTGACAAACACTTAGGGAAGCAAAATGCTGTCCAAAGAGACAGTGATTAATAAAGACCAATTGGGGGGGGAGGGGGATGTTGTTTCCATGTTCTTAAATACTGGCTTTGATATGCTTATTTTTTGGAGTGACTCCAGTATGAGAAAAGAGTGCAAGCATGCTAGGGAGAGCTTCAGGGAACCAAGGAATATTCACTGAGTCTCTGCCTACTGGCTGAAATGCTGACATCCTACACGGTATGTGGCTGGAAATAAGAAGAAAGCTTTGCTTAATTACCAAAGAGATGCTTGGGTGTCTTCCATTTCTTTAGCTAGGGTAGAAGCATAAATAAGAATTACGTTGAACTAGCATTACATTTTGCATTTCATTTGCATAACATTTTAGCCTGGCTCCATACTATGGATATGGCCTTTACTCAACAAGAATTTGTATCATTCAATTAAATCCAATTTTCACAAGCTACCCTATGGAACAAAAACCAGAATTGCTTTCATTCTGCTCAGATACTAGTGGTAAAACCTAAAACCTGGTATATAGAAGGATCTTACCCAGCTTTCTCACACCTTGGAACAGTCACATGTACAGAACTGATTAGTGATTTTGTGACAATCATCTCTTTTTCCCTTGCTTTCTTCCACAAAAGTAGAAGTTCCTGCATAGGAGAAATCCCTTGTTGATCCGGAGATCCCAACAGCAACTAGAAATTGATGCCTAGGGAAGTGAGTTCTATACATAGAAGATTCTCTGAGTAGCTTAGTTTACCTCTCCTACTTCTGCTCCATTTTGTTTAAAGCTGGCCTAAACACTCCTGCCAGCTGTCCAGAAAACATAGTAAAGCCCCCACCACAGGGGAGTCAAAATACAGGAGAAATATTCTGGGAGAAATACCTAGTGGGTGAAATTACTGTTGATAGTTATTTTCAGATTATTTCCATGTAAAAGGAAAAATTCCTACAGAAATTAAAAGAAACATTATATATTCTATAGCAGTTACAAAAAAAAATTAAAATATAGAAAAATGCTATAATCTCCTTTAAAATTATATGAATATGCGTAATTCTCTCCTATTTAATTCCTCTACAGCGAATTCCACCTAAAATTGGAATTTTATGAAGGTTTGTAACTTTGTGGTTTTTCCTGTTTCCTATTTGATCACAGACTATTCAAATATTTTGAGTTATATTTTTAGTTATTTTGAATACAGATGTGGTTTAGGTTTCTCCTTGAGACTGTCTTTTTTTTTTTGAAAGAATGTTATTTTAACATTTATTTGCTTTTTTATCTATAATCAGTGTGATTGTATTGACTGATTTAAGCATTTTTATTGAAATGCATTTTTATTAAAAAATATAATATATAATGCTTAATATTTAAGCATTTTTATTTAAAAATAAAATAATTAAACCATACATCAGTTTTTAAATGGTTGACTTTTCTCTTGACACAATGGAAAAGAAACAGAATAATTATGTCTTTGCAACACAGTTGCTGTCGCCAGACAATTGGGTTATGAGTTAATACACAACACATTGTCTGTAAGTGGCTTTATAGTGGAAAAAGAGGTTTAATACTCAAGAAAGGGAATAAAATTATTCTTGATCCAGTGTGGTATTGCCCAAAACTAAGAAGGACCTGACCTTTGGACTTGGGAAAGCAGAATGGGCATTGCATAAACTCTGGGGAAAGAGTGAGGAAGAGGTTGTACCTGTTTTGCTGCTTTCCATTGCTCCCAAAAGAAGGAATATTAATTGAGAAGTGTTGTTACATATTTTATGGCATTCTGAGTACACGTTCTGAAATCCCATGAGGCCTTGTTTAAATACAAATTAATCCTAAACTACACTTAATTAGCATTGCTATAGTTGATTTTGCTTTTTCTGCTGTAAGGAAGAATACAATATCTTAGACTTTTGCTTTTTTCAAATGTTAAAATATACGATGGAGGTGAAGAAGTGATTTCGGAGCTGAATGACTTCCTGGCAGGAGAGAATCTGACAGGATGGCATTTTACTAATTAAGAAGAGTGCTGGACTAACCAGATGGGAAAAATACGGACTGAAACTTTTTTTCTTTCGTTAGTTCTTTTTTTTTTTCCCACAATACAATGTAGAAATAATCAAGGACAATGAAGGGCACGCAAAGAAGAACTGAATAGTAAGGAAATTTGCAAGTATAAAATAAACCTACAGAAATCAGATAATAACCAAATACTACTTTAATAAGATCAAACATTAAGTGGGAATCAGAAGCCACTGATGTGAGCAAGATATTTCTATGCTTCAGACCCATCTCTAACACAAATGCACAGTGTGATTTCTGGCAAGTCAGTCAGGACTACATCTACACAGACATTTTAGCTCCTAGACCTAGTATTTAGATATCATCATGATCCTTGAAAAAAATAAATGAAGGAGTTTAAGAGATTTTCCATCTTCTTTAGAGAAAGAGGAGATAAAACAAACAACCCTAATCCTAGGAACAAAGCAAGAAATACACTACAAAAATCCCAACATGCTAAATATCAGTAGGAAGGTTTTTCTAGATAAATTAAGCTCAATAAAGTCACCAATGAGTGTAAAAGAATGTAAAAAATGGCAAAATCGGAAAAGTCAAAATGGGAGAAATAGCAATGCAGAAAAAGGATGTATTCCTGCAATACATTCATAGCAAGACAAAGACAAAGGATCTGCTACTCAGTGGAGAAAAAATATTATTAGAAATGGTGTCAAAAAAGTTCATACCTCTTTTACTTTTCTTCACTAGAAGTGTCAGCCTCAATCAGCTGGCTAAAAAGTCTCAGAGACAAGGAAAGAGAACACAGGACAGGACAATAACTTAGATAAAATATTTTCAAACCAGCTGAGCTTGAACAAATTCCTTTCAGGATACTTAGAGTACAGAATAAAGACATTTTGGAGTCATTAACAACAATCTTTGAGAATTTGTGGAGAACAGATGAGCTTCTAAAAGAATTAGAAAGGACAGATGTCATGTTTATCTTTAAGAGCAGAGAACAGAAGAAATCAGGAAATTACATACTGTTCTGTCTTTCTTCCTGAGAAAAATACTGGAGCAAATAATCTAACAAGTCTCCTTAAAAACTTAAGTTTTTTGTCCCGTTTTACAGATATAAAACAGTCAGCATATATTTGTTGAAAACTATGGTGGAATGTCAGCTGGATCATGTTGTCCAGTTTGTTCATTGTACCTTGTGGAAAATGTGGTTCAACTGAAGAATAATTAGAGATTTAGAAAAAAAATCTGTAAGAAAGAACAGAAGGTCCCTTGGGAGGCTGTGAAATCTTTATCACCAATATAGATCTTCAAAACAGGCAAACATATGTTAGAAATGGTTTAGGTAAAGCTGATGCTGCCTTTGGCAAGGATGGTATCTTCAGAGGGCTGTTCTAGGCACCAGTAAAGTAGAAAATCAGTCAGTAAAACTGATTGTCAAAAGCAGAAAAGTGGGAATGACCTACTGCCTACTGAGCCAAAAAACATGTAAACATTGTTAAAAGGAGACTGGAACCCAAAGGTTGTTGTAGCCAAGAGAGAAATATAGTCTCTGTGATCTCTCCCAATTAGTCCATGCAGAATCTAATTCTCATCTCCAGGAGATGTGACTAGAAAGGATTCAGAGCTACAGAGTATTACCCAGAGACAGCAGCTATACTTAAAACACTGCTTTTCAGCAGCTCTACATTCTGTGTAGCAAAGTTATGTACCAGAGGCTGTAGCAGCCTCCGTGAAGCCACTGGTACCATAACCATAAACTCCTTTTCTGATTCTTGTCTTTAGATACTCTACCATCTGTCAACAAAGTAGGAAGGGATAGGTTGGAAGATACAAGTGTGTGAGGGGTGGGAGTGATAGAACAATACTTTATCTGTCCATTGCCTCTGAAGAATTTGGAGAAAAAACTTGAGAACACTTCATTAAGTTCCAGGCCATAGTGTGAGTCACATGTTTTAAAAGAGAGGTTTAGAGACAGCTGTCAGTTTGGTTATACTTCAGAGTATGGACAGAAAGGTAAGGCCAAGCACCAGGGAAGGAGGTCCTCTGGTACTCAATTTTCTTACTCCCAACTAACCTGACATATATGGTTTTATCTTTCCTGGGTTTATCCCTCATATTAAGAGTTGCCAAAATGGCCAAAACCTGTTCAAATAAGAGTATTTTCAAATGGTACAAAGGAAGAAAATAATATGAGCAAAATGCCACTTTGAACAGGTCATTCTAGACCCTTGGTATGTACCTAAAGAAGTAAATTGGTAATAAATAAATATAAATTAATGTATAATTTATGTAATATATAATGTATAATGTATATAAGACTGGAATTATCCCGTTCTAATTCAGATCTCTGCTACAAGCCAAAATTCTCTTACATCTTTCGCTTCCAGAAAGCCAACAATAAGTGGATACAATGCTAGAAGAGCAGGTGTGTTTTCACTCAGAGGAAGCAGCTACAGATAGGAAAATGTCTTAGCAGCTGATGTATCAGAAGACTGAAGCTGTGCCAGACGAAGTGAGTGTGTGCATGTGTGTGTGCACATGCGTTTTGCCACTAATTATGCAAAAAGGCCCAAACCCATTGATCATGTGTTTCTCTCCCTGCTTCACCGGGAATAAATCTTGAAGTGTGATAGCTCATCCAGAAAGTCAGAGTTATTACCATTGATGTAATTCCTGTATTAGAACTGACAACGCACAATGAATAATGTTTTTTTTCTTTATGTTTTGTACATATATTCCTGTTTACTGCATGGTAAGAGCAAATATCATCTGCAAGAAGCTGGTCTGAATTTTTTTATCATTAACTCCTCTTAGCTTCACAGATGATGAGACTTTATTCAACCCAGCACAGTGTCAAAACATGATGAGCTACGCAGCACATGGCTTCAAGCTTTCTTTGCTTAGAGTTGGGAAAGATTTACCACAAAATTCAGCAGGAACAGCTGCTGATTTCTCCTTGGTGCATGCAGATATCAAGAAATTTTAGTTAAAACTTGAGCAGCCTGACTGCTCAATGACTGCTCAATTTTATTTATTTTTATTTTTATTTGGTTTGGTTTTTGGGGCTTTCATGTTGGTGTTTTTTGGGTTTTTTTGTTGACTCGGTTGTAAAACTTCGTTGCAATGGTACATTTTAAGACTTACAGAAACAGTCATCTGAGATTCTTATTTTGTCTTGCCACTCTAAGTAGTCAAGCTCAGACCACCAAACTCTCATGGGAAGATTGTGAGTAAGAATCAAGAAAAGTGCTTTGTTGAAGTCACAAAATCACCTTTTCATTTATACAAAGATTTAAAAATTAAAATGAGGAGTTAGAACAACTATATTAAAAAAAAAAAAAGGTGACAGAGATTAATAATACCAAAAACTTTTTTTCACTATGGTGGTTTTGTTAAAAGGTTACACAGGAGAAGAAGGTCACCTGTGTATTTACACAGAGATACCTTCTGTTAAGCCTTGTGAGCAGTTACGACATTATGCAGCCGATCTGTTGGTCATCATAATTCAACTAGAAACACAGTCAAATTATACACAGCATATTTGAGAGAAATCAGATAAAATATCTTTTAAAAACTTGACCAAAGGTTCTATCTTTCAAATGGAGATTCTCAAAATATTAAGAATTAATTCTGAATGGATTTTCCAAGATCTTTTGGAGCTTCTGCAATAGTAATGTTCCCTTCTACAGAATCCGGTTTTTTACAGGAGGTTGTTTAATGTAGAGAAATTCCTACACATTTGTATCAGCATGAAGTCATTAACGTAAGAACATATGCCACATTGGTTCAGACCCATCTTCTCTTCAGCAGTGGCTAGAAATCAATGCCCTGGGAAGAATGAGAACAGGGCAAGCATATGTAATACTTCCTCGGAGTCTTCTCCCAGCTGCCAGCTATTTTCAGGTCAGAGAACTTCCTGAGATTGATGCTGCCTGTCTCTTTAGTTTCCATCATTGAATCTCTCAAGTACTTACTTGTCCAATCTCTCCCTGAACACCAAATTTTCACATCCTAAACAGTTCTGACAAGAAATTCCAGAGGTATACTAACACAGGTCCATTAATGTAACGACTTTGCATCAACAGCTGTCTCCTCCTTCTCCCCAAACTTTGGAATTCTATGACACTACAGAAACAAAAATAATACTGTGGAATCTATGATCTTGCTGCATGACACAGCTCCCCTTTTTGTAGAAGTGCAAAAGAGGTCATAAGATTCCAGAAATTAAATGTTTCAATTCAAATACATCTTCCTTGACTTCTTCCACTCTTACTCCACACTGAAAACCTAAATAGAGGCTTGGGATCAAAAAACATTCAATAAATAGTGCAAATGTTCTGTTCATCAGTCATGTTTTCTTATATTAGATACTGCATATAATGCAGTTCTATACAAATGAGCTATCAAGTTTTAATGAATTTTAGCATGGAACAAAGGAAAAAGGCCTATATAATGTAGTTGATACCATAATATCTCACTTTATCACATTGACAGATCTAGGGAATTAATGATTATATGTTAAATTTCCTGAATACTTGCCTCTATGGCTAAAAGGCACTTATGTTAGAACATGAATTTTTCCAGGTGTTTTCCCTGCATTGCTGTACAGAATTCAGTTTCAGTGGTTTGAGGGGAAGTGGGGAGAGACACAATTAGAATAAATAGAGCTTAAGGGTCTGTCTAATAAAGTTTATTTGGAACTTAACTAAGAATCAGTGGATTGGCAATTCTTCTCAAAGAAGTATTACACTCCCCATCTTTTACTCCTTCTATGTGTAACATAGGTTGTATTCTATATAGAGGAATAGCATTTGTTTTCCAAAGCTATTGCTACTTTCTTTTGGTGTCATTATCATCACAGGCTTTTTCTTCACAACATATTAAGAAATATGTATTATATATGGTCCAACAGTTGCTCTATATGTTAGCTGTTCCCACGCAGGCAGGGTTGCCTGTTCATGCACTGCTCCTTTTTCATGCAGGGTAGCCTTTCTCCAGGGTAGGAAGCCTCCAGAAATCATTGCCATCACTTACAGAAATAAAGAATGTTGCACTGGGTCCAAAACCGGTTTGCAGGCTGTTTCTGCTAAGATCTGTTTCAGAGAATGACTTTCTGCATGCTGTTGCATTTAAGGAAGTTCTTCAGTTGGGTATTTCTCAGTGGAAGTTCCCAGCTAATATTAGTCATAAGAAGCAGAAAACCACATTTCATAATCCTGTTGATACTCCTCCAGGCAACATAAAGATTGCCTATACTGTTACCACAGAAATGAGAAAAGAGAATCCAAACTTTTTGTTCCTACACTTTGCAAAGACAATGAGTAAATTAGACTTCCCAGCTTCAGCATTTAGATAAATTGAAAATGTCTAAGACGTTACTTTTATGTTGCTATAGTGCTCCAAGTCTGCATTTTGATTAATTATCCTTTCATTTCTGGAACCCAGAAACTAACTTTGTCTGTTACAACCTATAGGCAAATTACATACTAAGGTTTACACCTCACACTTAAGTCTTATCAACCACTATTCTTGATGTTAGGAAAAAAATAATCAGCCTCAACTTCCTTCACACTAAGGAATGACAACAATTGGTCTAAACTAATCCACAGTTCTCATTTTCTGACCAGGAAAGGCATTTCAAGGTCAAAATACGCTTTTTATTTTGTTAAAGCAGCAACAGATTAAAAGAACGGTGAAACACCCCGGAGCAACAGAGACTCTTTCAGCACCCAGCACACTCCTTTGGGACCACAGTCTCGAAGTTCTGGAAAAGGTTTAACATCTGACGTGAGCCACCTAGCGTCTGAACGAATGGCTACATTAAAAACTTGCAACAAACATTGGCACTTTTAACCTCTTTCTAGCAGAAGCCAATTTGCATTTATAAGCTTAGAGAATCATAAAAAGGAATCAGATGAAACCTTTGATGAACTACAGCCCTTTGCCAGCTGCTCCAGCAGCAGCCTCTCCCAAAAGCAGTGAGTTCCTCCCCAGCCCTCAGCACAGTGTAACCAACGAGTACAGTGTTAACACATCAGCACAGACTAAGGAAAATTCCTGTTAAAATACCATTTCAGAAGTAATGTAAAAGAGTAAGCTGCATATGGATGATGTAAGTATTTAAATAGGGTGTTTGACCCACGGAGCACAAACTCAAATTTTCACGATGAAAAAAGTATCAACTTGCTAATTCCCAATCACCAAGAAAAAAACAAACCAAAAAACCCAAACAAAACCCCCTACCAACAACAAGAAAAAAAACCTTACTCAAAGTTTCTAAGCCTAAGTAGTCAAAAGAAGATTTTCTCTGACTCTGAACAAAAAGGGAAATAAAATATTAAAATACAAGAAGCCCTGTGCCACCACTCCCAAATCCCAGATAAGTGGTTTGCAACAGTTTTTAAGATCAGTAGATTACTAAAATCCTAAATCATTTTTAAATACACTGATATTTGCTGCCTCTTTCCAGCTGTCTTGTGAGGAGTACATATAGGAA
Organism: Haemorhous mexicanus; assembly: GCF_027477595.1. Taxonomy (NCBI): domain Eukaryota; kingdom Metazoa; phylum Chordata; class Aves; order Passeriformes; family Fringillidae; genus Haemorhous; species Haemorhous mexicanus. Next base: position 16,617,373 of record NC_082348.1, read on the forward strand.
AGCAATCCTGCCTTGACAATGACATTAAAGTGTGAAATACTGATGTGGGGCAGAAATACAGAAAACTGTTCCTGGAATAGCTGCAGGGAAGAGTGTACAGAGACAGAAGAGAGGGAAGTAGAAAAACAAAGAAAAAGAAAGCAAGATGAGGAAGAAAAGGACAAAAAGTAATTTAGTAATTGACCATAGAGCAGAAAATGCTCTAAAAGATCAGAGATCAAGTTGGCTACAAAATAGAGGTTTTGTACTATTTCCATGGGTATTTTTCTTTTCTTATATTTAATTTATTCAAAGGTTTGAGGTCTCTAAGATTATCAAGATGGGTTACTGTAAAGCTTGTAAAATATACCTTATTGTATTGGGGGAGGAAATGAAAGAGAAAGCACTAAAGAATGGAGAGGAAAAACCAGCTTCTCCCTTGCTTTACTGTGAAAGAATATTACTGATAAAGCACTAAGAGATTAATGCATGTGATTTGAAAAGTCACGTTTGTAGACAGTTGCCAGTTTTGAGTTGCTGAATTTGAGACATTAAGTACATTCCTAGAATTAAATAAACAATTTTTTCCCCCCTAAAACAACAAACATGCAACGATAGTATTTCAGAGGTGATATACATGTTATGGCTATTTGAATTCTGGTAGCCATGATTTTATTTGAGTCATGTTTATCATCAGACAACACCCACTTGTACTTTTCTGCATATTATGCATTTTAAATACAGCAGCAGTTAAATTATATTGCATTTATTGATCTGAATTTAAGAAATGCAGGTTACATTTCAGCTGAATATCCATGATAATTTTAAGTGCATAGCTGCTTGCCAAAACTGACTAAAAATGTAACATGTAGAATTAAAAGAGAAACAATAGCCTTTTTCTCTACACCCTATTTTATTTTTTTAAGACCCCGTTGAATGAAACCTTAACTTGGACATCTCAAGCACGGTCTCTGAAAAAAGAAATTGAATTCCCCTTTCTTGGAAATGTGCTAAAAGAGCAAACTCTCTCTTAATAGCTCATTAGGACCTCACCCGAAGTTCTTAAAAATGGCCAAACAGGAAGTATATGTATAGGCTTATTAAGCTATCAGCCTGTAAGTCTCTTTAGCCTTAGTACAGGCCAAAACAGACCAAAAGAGTTGCTAAAGTCTTTGCAGGAAAGATAAATTATAGCAGAAATAATCTTCAAAAGAGCATAGAGAGCAACAACTGGCTACTTTTTCTCTGGCTATGTTTGAGCTTAGTCCTCAAACTTCTAAGGGCAGGCGCCCAGGGTAGGTAGGTTGTAATAGCTGGAATGCAAGTTCTGCTCTGTGAGTGGGCAAAGCAAAAATCTCTGCCCTAGAAGAAACACCGCAGCTCGGCTGCATGGGTATGTTCACTGGGGTTCAGAGACAGCCGAGATTAATTCAAAATCTGTAGCGCTTCTCTGCCGCTGGCTCTGTAATGGTATCCTTCGCAAACATGTAGCAAATGCCTCATGTTCTCCCATCAGCTCCCATCCTCCTACACATCTTCAGGAAAAAAAGTTGTACTTATACGTGTGTCCTAAAGAGAGAAGGGTTTGTAGCAGTAGCAAAATTAAAACTGTGTGTTTCCATTATATTCTTACCTACAGTAGTCACTGCCTGCATGAAATAAACGCAGGTAGGGAAATGCCTCTGGAGTAGCCTACGACAGAGCCTTCAGAGAGAAACTACCCTGAGCATGAAAAGTATTTTACAAATGTAACTATTGTTATTTACAAATCACTCTAAGTCATGGAAAGACAGAAACAGGAAAGGCCTGGGGACCTCGAGAGCAGCACAGAGGCTGCTTGAGAGGTCTTCTGCAGCCAGACAGAAGAGGCACTGCCCGACAGCCGCGGGATAGCGGACAGGCACCCATCCTTGCGCGGGGAGGACGAGGAAGGTGCTATCCCTGCGCGAACCCGACGGCTCCGGCGGCCGCTGCCCTGCCCTGCCCCGACCCGGGGCCGGCGCGGGCAGGGCCCCGTCACAGGGCGGGGAGAGGCACGGCAGGAAGTCGGTTCTGGTTCCTGGGTTAAGGCGCCCTGGCAGGAGCGAGCGCCCTGTGCCGGGAGCGGCCGCGGGCTCCGTGAGGCGCTCGTAAGTCTGAGTCGCTTTGGAAACCAGGCGCTCCCGCGCTCCCGCGGCAGCGGCGGGGCTCGGCCCGGGGCCGCAGTGCGCACCAGGGGATACCGAGCCGGGCCGCGCTTCCGCCCCCCGCTCCCGGGGGTGCCGCTTCCCCCTCGGCGCCGCCCGGCCCGGCTCGGGAGCGGGGCCGGGGGTGCGTCGTTTGCGTGCGGAGGCGCTCCGGGAGCGGGGAATCGGGGGACGGGATCGGTGGGCTCGCTGCCGAGAGGCGATGGCCCGTGCGGGCGAGCGCAGGAGCAGGAAGAGGCGGCTGCCCCCGCAGGCAGCGGCAGCGCGGTGCGGGGAGCGAACCCCAGCGCTCCGGGAATCGCCGTCCCGAGCCGTGAGCGCACAGGGCTGCCCGGCTCTAACGCTGCTGTGCCGTCGGGGGCTCCTGCTGTGGTAACGACGCATCCCGCCGTCGGGCAAAGCAGGAATTGTGTCTACTCAGAAAAAAATAAGGGAAAAAACAAAACACAGAAAAGTTCAATGAGCTCTCAGTCTCTCACAGATTATTACCTCAACAGGCTTCCAGTTCCCAAAATGATGGCAGTGTGACTTACAGCAATTGAAACATCTGTTTTGAGAGCAGAAATATGTAGAGAAGTGCTTTTGGTTGGATGGCACCTGTGTTCTCATCTCTCATGAAACTATGAGAGGTAGGAAAGTGTATTATGAATTAATGTGCATATACACATGATTAGCTAAAACCTTTCTTTCATAATTTAATGGCAATATGAAAATAGTATGGCAGTAGAGGCAATATGAAAGCTAGTATGAAAACTCTAGTGAGCTGTGAGCTGGGATTGCAGCAGAAATATGTTGCTAATCTTTGTGTTGGAGTTTTTTTGGCATTTGACTAAGAAAATGCATATTACTACTTTTCTTCCCACCACCTATATCAGCAAAATGTTTCTGATTTTAAGGAAGTGTTTTAATATAATCTGCAGGTTTCGTTTGTTGTTTACTTAGAAGTTTGTCTTACAACATTAGCTGTACCCAGTGGTTATTCAGTGTACAAGTCTTTACTCAAATATGAAATGCCAGTTGTCATTGCCATGGCTCCAGCAGCATAGCACGCACAGGTATTCACACTTGCAGGACAACCTCTGTAACTCATCTCCCTCTAATTCTGACCCTGTTAGAATAAATGCAGCATTTTGTAGTGCTACATTTCTGCTGACTACATATTGCTGTTAATGATTGTGAAAGTCTTTAGGATCTAATGAATATCCACAATGTAAGTTGCTGAAGATCAGGATTGTCAGCTTTGAGCTGAATTATGTTCCAGCTGCCATTTGGATAAAGCATAACTAATCATGACTGATTAAAATAGCGGGAATATTTGGGTTGGGGTTTTTTGGTTTGTTGATTTTTGGGGGGTTTTTTTAGGGCTGTTGGGAGGGAGTTTTTTCCTCCTCATTGGATGCAGGGAGAAGGGTAAATGACAAGGAACAGTTGGCAAATTCCCTGATAAATATTGATGCCTATGGAGGAGAAGCAGGAAAATGAGCCAGTTTTTCTAACTGCAAGGAGTTCTGGATATGAGACAGATAACATAAGAAGCAGTTATTTATTCCAGCAGCAGGCAACCCAGGGTGTGACTACAGAGTAGTTTAATCCAATCTAAATCTAGACTGCGGCAGTCCTGCCCACGGCTAGTCGCATGTTCCCACTGCCTCCTTGTGCTGGTAGTAGTGCTCCAGCAGCCTTGCAGTGAGCTAGCTCCAGTTTTAATTCCGAGGTGGGTTTTTTTAGGGGGTTTGTTGTTGCTTTTTTGAGGAAGTAGGGAGCTACTTTGGCATACTAAGCTGTAGCATAGGAGTACTGATAGCGGTACCAGTAAGCAGCAAAATGCGCGGCCAGAGATGTGGGAAGGCTGGCCTATCCTTCTCGGTGCAGGCTTGTGACACTGTTACACAACTGTGACTTCATGTTACAATTCAAAGCCAGTGCTGCTGTTGAACACAGGAGTTCTGTCTGCCTGTTGCTGATTTCTGTCCCTACGCAGGCTTCCTTGTGTTACCGTGCCATTTGAAGTGGTCTGTGGATCTGACCTGCATTAAAACTAATGTGGCAAAAATGCATTTAATGTTTCATTTTAAACTGGATTGATTTACTGATACGGTTCACAGAAAGGTTGCTCATGCTGGAAGAAAGGGAAGGGTAAGGTCAAAGAAGAATGTCTAGGATATGGGGCAAATACAGGACCAATTCTTCTAGTTACAGTGCCATCTTAAAGTGTCATTAGTAATGACTTTCATTGACCTTTCTTTGCATGGAGACTGAAGTTTAGGGAGCTATCAGTAAGTTATTTTTCTATACAAAGTAGAAAATCAGGCACTGTGCTACAGTTCTGCCTATTGGATCAATTACTTTTGATACCATCCAAATGGCAGAAGCACTATTTGTTAATGTTCCCATTTACAATGAATGACTAAAAGGCTGGACATTAGGTATAAGTTTTAAATACTGACGTTCAAATGGAGGTTTGTGTTTGCATGAATGAAATTAAAACCTTCATTTTCTGTGAACTGAGTCACATGGAGCTGAGCCCTATTCTCTCCATTAGAAGCTGAACATAGTTTCTTAGATCCCATTGCACTCATTTTTTTGAAGTTATCTCATATGTATAGGACATGCCATTTACTAGGCAAGTTGTTAACAGTGGAGGATTTCAGAAGAGTACAAAATCAATACTGATGCAAACTTCACAAGCTTTTAAAGATTGTGACAACATGCTTTCAGTCACTTTCAGCTATAGCAATGCTCTCTGCACTTTAGCACCTGTCCCTGAAGGCAGATATAATATCTGATTTTATTCATTGAACTACACAGAATAGTCCTCCATCTGAAGAGAAGAGAAAACCTACCCATTTCATTAAAGGTGTGCCCCAGATATGAGCATTAATATTCCATTTATTGAAGGGATACCATTTGGGGGAGGAAGGAGGTGGGTGAAGTAACCTGTGTTAGTGCATTGAGACACTATGCACTGTCAGGGATTATAAACTACTGAGCTGGTGTTTAGGAAAACAAAACAAGTCAAACAAACAAAGCCTTTCATGTGAAACAATGTAGGCCTTTTATGCAAAACTTGTAAACTTGGATTTCAGTAACGTTATGACATCAGAGGATCCCTAAAAAATTCCAAGTCTTAAAAGAATTTGCTTTGCTGCTGTTGAAGTACAGCCATGCCAGAGGTGAGATACAATTGCTTTTCCTGTAGGAACATACCAGTAAAATAAAATTTGCAGGACAAAAAAGTGTGATGTTCATACAGTACTCTGTTAACCTTCTAGAAAAGTTAGACTACATTTGTGTATTCAAGCCCTATGATAGGGAATATATTCAAAAGCAAGGAAACATGAACAAAATCATCAAGCTGCAATCTTCAGAATTTTGAGCAGTGTTTAAAGCAAGTTACCCTTATACTCTTCTTGAGGGTTTATCCTCATGTCACTTTCTTTAGTAGTATTTGTGGTTTATGTATAATCCCAGGAGAGAGTGAGAGATGATAGTGGCAGTCCACACTGCTTTAAATAAGAAATAAAGGAGAGATGAAATTGATTTTTTTTTTTTTTTTTTTTTTTTTTTTTTTTTTTTTTTTTTTGCTGTGGGGTGGGAGTTGAGACTTCACTAACTTGTTCTCTATTGTACTTGTATTATGCTGAATTTTGGTCTTAAAATTAGTATCATATATTACTACAGAAGCCAATGACCTGTGTTTGCAAAGTTCTTGAAATTGGAGTCTGACATTTAATAGTGTTCTAGTCTTATGTGTCAAAGTTGATAGCTGTAGTTTTGGGAGTTGTGACTGAAATTGTACACAAAGTGTAAAAAGTCAATAATATTGGATAAAAAGGTCCAGGTCTTGATAATTCGTACTGGTTGGTATCATTGATTTTTAGATAAAAGATGTTTTAACACTACCTTAGGGTAGCTTGTGTTGACATTTTCAAATTTGGCACAGAATGGTATAGATTTGTGTGACCTAGTTGAGTTTTTATCTTTTTATTTCTTAATGCTGATGGGAAATATGTGTGCTAATGTTTTTACAAACAGTTCCAATGGGTGAGGGTATGGGTGTTAAGATCTTTGAAATGGATCTTAATGCCTTTACCAACTTCAAGCAGCAAATTTGTTGCACAGCCCAGACAGTGTGGCTCCTGAAACTGGCAAGGGTCTGCACGAGCCTGAGTTTCTGAACTTTGGGGGAAAATGACCGGTTCAAGGGGGGATATGTGGTAGGGAGTTGGGAAGGCAGTACCTTCCTAGAACCTCAGCCAAGGGGGAAAGGAAGAGGGCAACATGTGGCTGGGAGTTCAGGATAAAAGGAGGCTGCGCCCTCCGAAATGGAGAGAAAACCCCACGAGCATGTGTCCCGGGGAACTCTCCCTCCCTTTATTCGAAAAAAGTTCCAGGACTCTGTCTCTACACTCTGGCTTTTCATAGCATGATTTTTCCACACAATGCCAAAAGCTGAGTTTAGCTTTGGTCATTAATGCTGTCTTTATTTCACAATTATGCAAACGTTAAACTTTTGGAGATCACATAAAATCTGGTAACTGGTAATCTGCAACAATTTTAAGTCTTAGACTTAAAAACTGTAACTACAGATACATTTACACATTCTATACATCCAGAATTGGATTAAGAGTTAAGCTGCTTTTGTTTGTCTGTTGTTTAAACCTATCCCTGGTCATAAAATTAAATGTTGAGGTGAACAGAGCTATAGTTCAAGCTATGCTGTTAATGGTCAAACATACTGCACGTATCAGTTGAATACAGCAGTGGTACAAGTCATGCTATATATGTTTGTAGTTTTTCTTAGTGTTCTCTCTTTTTCCTTCTGATTACTTTTTAGGTCTGTTAACTTGACCATCTTTCCAGTGATGAAACAACATTGGGAATTATGGACAAAAACATTGGAGAGCAGCTTAACAAAGCTTACGAAGCCTATCGACAAGCATGCATGGATAGGGACCATGCTGTGAAAGAACTACAGCAAAAAGTAGGTGTTGGAAGATCAATTCTGTCTTTAAAGCCATCCTTTCCATGGACGATGGCAGTACATGTAGCTACCAGTTTCACTTCAGCTATGCACACTTTAGTGCATCTGTTAAAGTTGGAAATTGCCATTATGGAACCATGTCAGTACACTGCAAAGTAACTCATTAGGCTTTGAATTTAGTGAGTGGGTTTCTGGTTTTTGACCTTAGATTTTTTTTTTTTTTTGTATTTTTAATAGTTTTAAGGGTTGGAAAAGTGGTGTCTATTTCGGAGGTATATAAAATTTTCCTAACTTTAACAAATTACGTTTTGGAATTTAATTTGCATTATTAAAAATTATTTTTTTATATTATTAATGTAAATAGCTTAAATTAAACAATACTTGTGATAAATGTACCTGAAAGTTGCTGGAATAAGTATTCCTCTTTTAAAAATAACCAGTACATTTATTCTTTAATGAAATAACAGAAAGTTTCTGGAGGCTTTCTGACCAGTGAGAAGCGCCTTTGAAGTTTTAGTTAGTCTATTGCAGAAAACATGAGTTCGGTCAAAACTCCTCTAGAACTTCTCAAGTAGGACAGCTTATTTCAAAGCTATCAGGTTTGGGCTGTGTCGTAGTCCTTTTATCATGCATATTCTGCCCAGCAATGGAACCTCTGTTACAGGAAGGCTTGAATGTTTTCATCGCTACAGGACTTTCTGATACTCAGTAGAACTGGTAGGCTGGAACTTAGCTCAGGGGCCAATGAACCATATCAAGTTATAGAGCAGTAGTAGAATTGGAAGCAGGGAAAGATCTAATAGAGAATAATCTGATATCTGGGCCCAATCTTGCTATCTCCTTGCATGGCAAAATAAACTAGCCAAGGCATCACAGAACAAACACATTTCAAGTCAGTCATGTGTGCAATCATCCACTGTACAGTCTGTCTCTATTCATAGTCTTGCAGCAGTGCTGGTGTAAATCTGTAGAGGTCTCTTTACATAACAAGCATAAGTAGTGTGATTTTTGTGCTGAAATTACAACTAATTAACAAAAGGCAAGACATTTTAGAATGTTTAGGGATCTTTTAAATTCTGTCTCCTAGGGTGAGCTATTAACTATTTGAAGAAAAGCCAGTTAATACTCCTGAATAATCTAAAACTACATGAAAGAATCTTCTGACCAAGAAACAAGGCATCAAGTACAAGATGAGATAGTCCTTCCAAGATCTATGCAAGAAAGCCAGAGAAGTGTGAGATCATCAGGGCCAAGTGAACTAAATGCTTGCAAGATTGCTCTCTGCATTTTCACTGGTTCAGAAATTAAAAATCTAAAGTCTTTGATAAAGGATTACTAACAGTTTAAATCTTTGTCCTAATCAAACTTTCAGTAGTGGAATTTTATGATTTCAAAAGAGAACAAAATTTTTATTTCAAGAAGAGTTGATAATAAAATTACTTGGGTTTTATTATTTGTGTTGTTTTTTTTGAACCAAACTCCTCTGTTTTTTGAATGACCTTTGTACAGTGCTTTACTCTAGTAACTTCCTCTGTTCATTGTGTGGCCTCCACACACTGTTGGATTGTCCACCATGCTGTTGTTAACAGTTTACTACTTTAGTTACCGATAGGCCACTTGTTTTGCCAGTCTCTAGAGCTGGGAGCCATGTCAAGCACACAGAAGCCAGAGTCATCTCGGCCAGATGGTGTTTGATACAGATGGATGGTTGGTTGTCATGCAGATCTTCTAGTTGGTAACTTGTTGCTGCCATCTGACTCAAGGAATAATTTGTGCACACTGGCTGTCAAAAGCATCTTCTCTTCTGTCTGTTTTAGCTGTCATGTCTGTGCTCTGTACAGAAGTGTTGACAAGACATTGCTGTTGTACATTTTCAATTTGGTTCTCAGTGATTTTTCTGCTTCATGAGGTCTCTTATAGCTGCTGGAGTGTACTGCTCCTTGATCACTTTTTTTTTTTTCCCCCCTAAACACAACAAAAAATCATCTCATAGTACAACTACTACCTGGCCTTTTAAAATCAATTTTGCTTGTAGATTTTTTTCCCTGCCTGCTTTACAGACAAACTCAGCGGACAGTAGGAGGGTATAGAATTTAAATGTGTCTGAGATTTGAGAATTAGATAGCACTATGGCTAAACTATGAATAGACATGAAAACAATGCTGAGTCTTGTCCCAGATGGTGGCAGGTGGTGACCTCTTCAGTAATAGACATATTCCTAATTTCAGAAAATTCAGTGAATTCTGAAAGTTTTCTTGTTGGGATTTCACAAGTTTTCTTGCTTGTTTTTAGCACTGCTGTAACTGCAGCAATAGGCATGTGCTAATGAAATAATAGTTTTGAGTATTAGCAACTTCCTGCCACCTGGCCATTCATTCAATTAATGGACTGTCTAGCAAAATTTACAGTTTGATGAAGTACAAGCAGTATTATTAAAGGAGTCTGTGTGGCCTGTTTATAGCATGAGTTGTAGTTTTGGAGACAAAGGATGGGGCTTTTTGCTTACCTTCCTCCCCAGCCCCATTATGTAGGATAGAAAAACTAGTCCACTACATTCAAAGAAATGTACAAAACTGTTCATAGGCAGTCAAAATGGTTTACAGAGTATCTGTTGTATGGAATAAACAATGTTATTGTTTTGCATCTAAAATCTACATTTTTTAAATCCTATTTTTATATTATTTGTTAGAAAATATGTGGGGAAAGATTACTTTTTCCTATAGATAAACTGACAAGCATTCTGAAGAATACTAAAATTTTAATTTGAGCCCAATGTATTCTACATCTGTAAATGAAGAATCCCAGCTTAAAAGTTACCCTTTACAACTGCCACAGGTGAAAGAGTTATTGAAACTCAGGGGTTATTTCCTATAATACCTTTTCTAATCAGTACAGTCCCAAAAAGATGGACTTGTCAAAGGTTTTTACTCAGACGACCAAAACTACTGTTATCTTTAAAAATCAGAGCTGCTTTTTATATGCCAAGTAGGAGACCCCTAATCAAAACAGAATAAGATTAATGCTAATTAAATTATATTTGCAGACAGAAAACTACATGCAGCAAATACGTGAACAGCAGGAAAAGATAGAGCTTCAAAACAGCATTATTGCAAAACTGAAATCACAGTTGGCTGCTCTGAATGCTAATAGAGGTATGTACTCCAGTTTGCACATGATTGCTTTTTATGCTGTGTTGCACTGATGAATAGTTCTGACTTTGTTGCTTCAGTTTTTACAATATACATATTTCAAATGAGTATCATACTTTCCTGTGAATGTGAGAGTTAACACAAATGTGCCGTTTCAAGATCTATTTATAAAATTCAACACTTCTGGGGTCTCTCTTCATCCACTTCAAGAAATGGTGAGATTTTCTATAGAGGTAGAATCTGCTTACACTGAAGCCAATAAAAGTTAAGAAAAAATGGGTTCAAATAATTTGCTACATTTTTTTGTTACATAATTATTTTTACACCTACCTGTTAAAAAGTTTATCTCAGGTTGTTCTAGATGTGAGTGCTATGATTATATGTCTGTTATGTTAGATGAATCTTGTGATGCTAATCTTACTGCATAACCAGAACTTTATAAGCAGGTAATTCTCTTTCAGATCAAATAGTCATTGATGGATAATTTTTCACTGTTTGACTGTATTACACAAATAAGAGAAAAGAGTCAAAGTAACCATGTGTTAATCTGCCATGCTCATTAAATATTTATTCACACTAGCCTAACACTCCTGGTTTTCATAAATACTAGCAAAGTGGCTGACTTTTATTTCTAAGAGTACATGTACATTTCTTTATTGCCGATTTAGTCTTGCATTGTCTCTAACCACAGAATTTAGCATCTCTTGCTTGTTTAATATGAAGGCTTGCTCAAAGAACATAAAGAAGTTAATATAAGTCTAGCTTCTTTTAATTTGGTTTTACTTAGAAGCTGACCGTGAAAAATGCAGCAATAGTCAGTGGCTTTTTTTTTTTTTTAAGGCAATGCTCATCCTTACATTTTGATGCATGAAGACATTGAAACATCCAACCTACCTTTCAGGCAGCTCTCTGAAAAACTGAACCTAGCAAAGCAAAGAGAAAAACTCCTAAAGGTATGTCACCTGCAGTAAGTTCGCTTTTGTGCTGTGAGAACCTAAAAGATAAGTGAGATATATACAGGTGCCTTTGAACAGAACAAGAAATACCATCTCGTGCATTAATCCTGACCCTGGCAAAAAGAAGACAAGGCACCACACATGAAGTGCATGAGTGTTGTTCCACTGCAACCTGCTTAGGTGAACTAAGCATTATCTTTGGTCCTTCCCAGTGAAATCTCTGTTTGGCCATCAAGCTCTCTAGAACAGTTTTGATCATAAAGCAGGAACTTAGTTGATTATTTGTTTCTTAACTTGCCAAAACCCATAAAAGGGCTTTTTCTTTTTTACGAAAGCATTTCACATTGCAAACGGTCTCTGTATTTTTGCAAGAAATGGAGAATCTGTACTGGAAAAATTGTGGAGTAGGAAGTGAAAGATCCATTGCTTTGGAGATGCTGTTTGTTTGGGTTTTTAAAATAGCCAGTGTTAAAATGATGTCTCTTCTGCCTCTCCTCATTGAAGTAACATTAAGATTTTCACTACAGCCTATTGTGTGGAACAGGAATGAGAATAAAGTAATAGCCCAGAATAGCTGGGAAATGCCTTGAATGGATTTTACATATTGAGAAAAGACAGTGACAGAGATGCACAAAGTTTCATTGTTCTTATTGTAAATCATCTCAGTGTGGTTTTTGAGAGCTGTCTTGTAACATAAAGTCTCTTATTTTTGAATTTGAATCTCCATAGCTCCATAGCAGAGTCTTTTTAAGGGTCATAAAAAGACCTTTGTGAGAAATGAGGCATTAGAATTAAATGAGTCAATTTCAGGATTTCTTTCCTAAGCTACAAACAAATTAATTGTGATAAATTCACAGAAACACATTTTTTTTATCAGAAATGCAATTCCATTAGATCCAAAAGTAATTTCATTGAATTACTGGTGCTTGCTTAGTTATCCTGAAGGAACCTTTTATGAGACTGAGCCTTTGTAAACATTTTAAACATACTGTCAGCAAATATTTCTATACACTCCTTTTCTATTTAAAAGAAAGTCTTTATATAACTTTTCTACACCAGAATCTGTAATTATAAGACGTCATTTCTTTCCTAATCTTTGCACTTGGATTAAAACACAGCTGAAGGGTTAATTCTCTGATGGAACATCTTTGCATATTTTTGCAGTTTGCTGTCTTGAGCTGGATAAAAATTATATCTTTGGTTGCACATGAAGATCTGACCAAGTCTAGTATTTCACAATCTTCTTTCTGAATGCTTACTAAAGAACAATAGTTTAAAGCAACTCAGTCATATAATGAGATAAAATAAAAGGAAGCTCTGTTACCTGCTCATCTTATGGGGAAACACTGAAATAATGTGATCTCTACAGGACATGATAGGCAATGCATGAGAAGCTGGAATCATCATTTCTGGAGCTATTTTCCTAATGGAATATAGGTTATTTTCTTTATCTGCATGTTTGTTTTGTGTAGCCCATTGCTGCAGTTACCTCTCAGCAACAGGTACTTCATCTGGATTTTGCTTCTTCTTTATCATGAGCAGAAATATTTCTGAAATACCTCCATGCAGAATGAACTATATAAGTCTGTCTGCATGGTGGTGCATTTAAACCCAGGCACATTGCTATTCAAATAATATCTTTTTAGAGGAAATGTGTAGAGACTTAAACCCTTGCAAAGTTGGGTTGACCCAGCCTATTCTCTGTTACTGGGAAAAAGCATGGAGCTTGAGAAAGTATGTTTGCCTGGACAAAGGCTGCCTTCTGCAGAGGCACCATATTTGCACCATCCTTCCAATGTAAGGAGGACCCTAATGTTTGGTATTGTGTCTAGTAAACTTGCACTGATCTGGCAAGAGTGATACAAAAATGTCCAGACAGCACAGCAGAGGCACACACACTTGTACTAGCTCTGGCTGTGTCTTGGCCATGCAATTCATAGCTACAAGGGAAGATATACAGCAGTGTCTCTACATAAGTTATCATTTTATTGAATAAAAAAAACCCCACAGTAAGCCAGTGGAATTCATGCTTCAAGGGAAAATTGGACAACTCTGTGGAAGAGACATCTGTTGAGAGTTAATAAATAGATGGCAACTATTACGAAGAAGATCTGGGAATTTATTAACAGATATATCATGAATGTCTCCTGTTTTCTTGTACTTTTTTTTCTCCAGATGTCATATTTTGACATCTCTAAAACTGAAAATCTACCACCACTGACCCAGTAGAGTTGTCTTGTACGTAATTCAATAAAGTATTGGCTTTTTCAGGTATTGAAATTTGGAAGTTTGAATACTCTGTTTGAAAGCCTGTATTTTTCTAATCATATTCTATCCACAGTCTGCTCTAAACCAAATAAATTATTCCTACAGCCATTGTCCTCTACTCTGTCCTTGAAATTCAGAGTCTCTCCCATGGCAGCAGATGCTTGGGTTTATCATAACCTTTTGAAACTGTCATTTGCTAAGTCTGGTGGGATTTTTCAGTGGACTGTATTCTGTCCTGCGGTAAAGTTAATAGAAATCTTGAATTGATTGTAATAGGTGCATGATTAGAACTTGAATTTTAGAGGTTTAAAATTAGGGAGGAGCTATCTTTTCTTTTTTTTCTAGTAGGTAGCCATACACGTGTATTTTATATGCTGTTGTCAAGGTCTGTCGCCTGTGTGTCATAAAACGCTTCGGGATTTTTTTGTTCACATTTGTCTTCACTGAAAGAAGTGAGTGGGCCAGGTTGGCTTGGTGGTCAGCACCCAACTATATACAACATTACCAGAATTTTTCAGCCCTCTGCTTGAGAAGACCAAAGGTGCCTGTATTGCTGCCTAGTTTTGAGACCCCTTTTTTAATTAGGAAGAACTGGGATCCAGCCACTGTCTCAGAGCCAAAGCTCTGCAGTGAACCAAAAACCTTTGAGATGAGATGATGTCAGGCTTCTACTTTTTAGTATGGCCAGAGATCAGAATCCTTGTGAACTTGATAAGACATGAAGCTAAAGTCAACTCCTGTGACAAGAAAACATGCTTATGATCCCATTTTGCTGGTTCAAGAATCTCAGTATTAAACACTGTCTGAAATTGATTCGTCAAGAGTGTCTTGTGCCATGAAAAGGAGGAAGAAACTGTGTGTCAGGAATGAATGAGACAAATGTTATACAAAACTCTCCCTCCTTCAATAAATGCTTAGCTCTTTTCTGCAGGACATAAGCAGAGGAATGGCAGACATACATGAGCCATCTTTATGTTCTAAATTATAGGGCTAAAATTACTTAGGTAACTAAGAGCAGCTACTGCAGCAGTCTTGTAGATTTCCATGTTCCAGTCCATGCCAGCTTCACTAGTGTCACTTTGTTTCCTATATTTAATGCAAAGAAAGCTGTACTTGATTTTTTTGCTGGCTGATAACATTGTGCAGGTAGCTGTTATTTTCTGCTGGTATGATGTATGCAGCAGGATTAGGCCCTAATATAAGATATAAGAAATTCTGGTATTGAAAGCCTTTTCTCCTGTTGCTTCATCTGTTTAATCTATCTCTACCCAATAATAAAGAGGAGTTTGTGAGGAAATTGTTAAAAGTCACAGTTAATATTCCTTGAGACCACTTATAGTTCATCAGTTGAATTGTGTTTTTCCTTGAAACTACCTGACCATTTGTTTGTTTTAGGAAGTCACTGAAACAGGCCATTGCAGCACACTTCAGGGAAAAATAAAGGAACCTGCCTTTGCTGCAGTACAGTCTGGGGGCTGACTGGCTGCGGAGCAGCTCTGCTGGAAAAGGGCTGGAATCTTGTTAGACAGCAAGCTGAGCATGAGCCAGCAGCGTGTCCTGACAGAAAAGAAGGGCAACAGCTCCCTGTGTTGTATTAACAGGAGCACAGCTAGCACACTCAGGGAAGTGAGTATGTCCCTCTATTCAGCGTTCACTGGACTGCATCTGGAATAATACATTGGGCTTAGGGACCTCCAGTACAAGAAAAACATTGACAAACTACAGTGAGTTCAGCAGAAGCCCCCCACTGAGCTAACTGGGGCCTGGAGTACATATCCCATGAGAAGGTACAAAATCTGCTCATGTTCAACCTGGAGAACAGGTGGCTTCAGGAAAAGCTAATAGCATTCCAGTACCTACATTCAGGTTATCAGGCCGATGGAGCCAGGCTCTTAATGGTGTTGTTGATGCCTAGAGAGGTTGCCTAAAACAGAGGCTAGACAGTGTTAAAGGAATAAAGTAGGTATTTATTAAAAAGCCTTTAAAGGATACACCTTGGGCAGTACAAGAGCCTGGCTGTGGCTCCACCCAAGATGGACTCCAACCACGAGTTTTTACACTTTTATAAGTTTTGGTCCATTTACATATTGGGGTTAATTGTCCAATTACAGCTTCAGATTATGAAGTCCCATCCTCCCAGATTGCTTTCCTCAATTTGCCATTGTTTACACTTTTTGGGCCTGAAGCTGCAATGGTGTCCTTGGTTCTCAGGCTGGAAAAGGATTGTTTTGTCAAACAAAACTGTGAAGAGAACTTGCTAATGCTTTATATGAAGTTCAGAGTTACATACTGATACAGTGGAGAATGTGGAAAATATGAAAGTTAAAACTTAAGGTATCTGTGCATGGCAGGAGGATAAGAGACAATGGGCAGATGAAACAGGAAAGTTTCAGACTGAACATAGGGGAAAACATTTCACCATGAGGACAGCAGGCATGGGAAAAGTGCAGTCGTCATCCTTGGGAAATTCAAGGTTAAATTGAGTAACCTGATCAGACATTGTAACTGACCCTGATTTAATTAGAAGCTAGAGAATCCTGGAAGTTCCTTCCAATTCCAATTATCCTCTGATCCTATAAAGTCTCTGCAAAAGAAAAGATACTGATCTGTTCATAATATATACATGACCACTTTGCTGACAGCTAATACTAGCATGCTTAAAAGACCTGTGTGACATATTTATAAAATTTATAAAGTTTATGAAGTTTATCACGCATTAGCTTTGTAATATTTGGCCAGTTTAGAAGGGTTATGACATCATTGCAAACTGCCTGGCAAAGTATTGGAAAGTCTTAAGATCATCAAGCTATGAAGGGTTGTGTTATTGAAAGATCCCAAAAGGTGTAATTGTTTCTCCAGTGTTCTTCCTGGTATCCTGATGGTGCACAGGAATGATGATTTCCATCAGCATATACTGATATGCCTTCACTGTAACATGTTGCACGGTTCTTCTCATGTGGCTTTTTTCCCTGCTTGCTTAAATCTTGTCCTCACTTCCTGCAGATGTAGGAGAAAGGGGGGAGAAGTACTGGCCATTACTGCAGAGTCTCCAGTTATCTGAGGGCCTTCGAAAACCCACATGTGAATTGGAGCTGTAATAGTCTCAAAGACAATTATGCTATATCTCAG
The DNA here is from genome assembly GCF_027477595.1 of Haemorhous mexicanus. Taxonomy (NCBI): domain Eukaryota; kingdom Metazoa; phylum Chordata; class Aves; order Passeriformes; family Fringillidae; genus Haemorhous; species Haemorhous mexicanus. Next base: position 16,634,024 of record NC_082348.1, read on the forward strand.
GCTCAGTGAGTTATTTTACTGTCCTTAAGATACAATTGTTCCTCAAGGGCAAGTGCTATCTTTGATGAAAGCTTTTTCCTAGTTTGGATTTCCAGCAAATACTGATGAAGAAAAACACAGGAGAAGGTGTATCCCCTTACCTTATATTTAAATGGGAAATTGAATTTGATCTGTCAGAAATGCAAAGCATAGTAGAATTAGGATTAAGGAGTTTTGCTGAGATTAAAACATGCCATTTTTAGACAATGTTTTGAAGTTGCTGAGCAGAAGAGGCTTAATCTGGATCTTTAAGATGCCACCCAAGTCTGGAGTTGCATTGAAGCTCTTACTGTAGATTTGCTGTTCAAAGTTGCAATTGAGACTATAAACCAAGGCCTTCAAAGCTATTTTTCTGCAGGTTTTTCTTTTTTATCCTAGTATAACTAGGTATACAATAGTTAGTATAACTTTTTGAGGCTGAACAGTTGTGTCACCTGCATGTACACACATCCATGCTTAGCCAGCTGGTGTCTCGGTAAACCAGCTCTGGACCTATCCCTCCATGGCTGTCTTTGTGTAGCAGGGTAGCCCCTACCCACCCGATCTCCAAATGCACAACCTCACCCTATGTAAGTTCCATTTGAAAATAAAACAAAAGATCTTGAAAAAGCACTTGGTTGCTCCTCTCCTCTCCATCTTACCCAACCTGTCTACAGACTATATTCACATACATTCTTCTTTTAGAGTTAACCTTTGGGCTTACTTCTCTTGCAGAGACAATCATGGGGCTTGGGGACACTTTCTGTGACACTTGATACAGTTCCCTAGATTTCATAAACTAACAACCATAAGGTTTTCATAGTAGCAGTTTTTAACTGTTGGTTGTTTCTTGAAAATTTTTGAAACTACTATCTTTGAGCATATTTTTAAAAATTGTTTGTTATTTTCTTCTTTATTTCACAAAAATCCCACATAGTTAAAAGTTCCATGAATTACTTGATGGATCATCAAAGTGAGAGCAGCCAGGGCTTTTTATTCCACAAATCTTTATAGGACTAAAATATTTGCAATACAATCCTGGTTATGCATAAAGATTGGAGGATGAGAGGCTGGAGAGCAGCCCTGCAGAAAGAGACCTGCAGTTAGGGTTGGTGGCAAGTTCATAGGAGTCCACAGTGTGCCTTGGCAGCCAGAAGGGCCAGCTGTGTCCTGGGGGGCATCAGGCACAGCATTGCCAGCCAGGCAAGGGATGGGATTGTCCCGCTCTGCTCTGCAATGCTGTAGCCCCACCTCCAGCACTGTGTGCAGTTTTGGGTGCCACAAAAAACCATCAACTATTGGAGTGTGTCCAGAGGAGGTGACCAAGATGGTGAAAAGTTTTGAAGGCAGGAATTAGGAGGAGCAGCTGAGGTCACTTATTTGTTGAGCCTGGAAAAGAGAAGGCTCAGGGGTGACCTCGTCACAGTTGACTCCCTCAAGGGCGGCAGTGGATGGGGAGGTGCTGCTCTCCTCTCCTCTCTCTGGTGAGCAGCGACAGAACGTGAGGACACGGAATGAAGTCACATCAGGGGAACCTCACGTTGGACATTAGGAAAGGGTCCTTCACTGAGACTGCTCTTGGTCACTGGAACAGCCTCTCCAGGGGAGCCTTCATGGCACCGAGCCTCTCTGGACAATGCTCTAAGTTCTGTGGTTTAGGTTTAGGTAGTCCTGCGAGGAGCAGGGAGTTGGACTCAATGATCCTTATGGGTCCTTTCCAATTGGAGATATTCTAGGATTCTGTGATTGTGTGATTGTGTTCTTGGATTCGCTCAATTTGTGGAATTATCAACATGTTCAAAATGGTATAAGATTGAAATTAATTAAATACTATTCTATGTATCATATATGAAAAATATTATACATAAAATGTTAATGTAAATTATATAGTAAGTGAACCAAGAAAGTGTCTTTATTTTGTATAAACACTAATATGACTTTCAGAAATTCAGAAGATACAGTTGTTTTGAGTAATCACCTATGATGAGTTACAGCTATGTGTAGCAGTAGATCTTTACTATCAATTGAAAATTATTAATGCAATAAACAAGACTGACCCTAACTTATGATGCAAAACCTACATTTAGCTTATTATAGACTGCTGAATAGTGATATTCCACAAGCCTCAAATTAATTGTACTGGTGTTTCTAAAATTATTTTTTAGGAACAGTTAGACAGTGAGAGCATGAAATTGAAGCAACTTGAGGACAAAAGCAATCAAAAGGAAAGGAAGCTTTTATCTATTATTTCCAATCAAGATGATAAAATAAGAAATCTGGAAAGCAAATTGCAAGAATTAAATGAAGCACAAAAGGGTATACAGACGCCAACGTATAAAAGGGAGGTAAGATAAGAAACCAAGTAGAGATAAAATAAAAAAGACAAACATTTATAAATGATTACTTCTTTCAAACATGAAATGTTTGGAATTCATACTAATTATTCTGATAAATTTATTTAAATGTCATCATTCTATAATTACTAGGAAATTGTCAAATTATACAAAACACATAGGGAACACAATTAAATATTTATTGGTTAGTTGGTATGTTAATTATTTTATGGTATGTATTGAAAATTTTCCTATTTGTCAAAACTCCAGATTAGCGTTTCTGGTTTATAATTTTCAGTTGGAAGTTTTCACCAAACTGAGTTGATTTTTCATTTTATTGCTCGCCTATTTTTGTTACACAATAGTATCCAGGGTGCTATTCTGTCCTTGTGGGATAGCTAGAATGCAGTCATTGATGTGAATCTAACCATGTATACACATATTAGCTACCTAATTTAAAGTGAACGCAGGTAAGCATAAGAGCACAGCAACACAGAACTTGTTGCTATTAGACCTCCTAAGCATTGCTTGGTTTACTGTGGCAAGGACTTATATCCTGTGTTGCTGGGTGTAAAGCAGCTCAAATGCATCTGCAGGAGCTGCAGCTGCACTTCAGGTTTACAGGTAAGACCCGGTGGTTATAGGCAATGGATCAGCTTATACAGATTTCTGAGCTTACACATCTTTGAAATCAGCTGATTTGGCAGGCATGCTCAAGTTCGTGTCTGACTTGGAGCACATATGAACTACTCAGGCCATCTGGTAATGTAGCTCTAGTGGAACTGCAGCTTAGTGACTGGTTATTATGAAAACTTCCCTCAATGCCTGGCAGATGTAAAACTATGTAATACTGGAGTGAACCACACGGTGGTAGTCAAAGTTAATAACTTATTTTAAAAACTGCTATAACTCCTGACATATTAGCTTCCAATGTGTTCATTGAAATTTTCAGTGAATAAATTGATTTTTAAGAGGTAAAATAGCTGGATAACAAGCTTACACAAAAGACAGAATCTTACCTTATACATGACTGAAAAATAATTACAATCAAGCAGTATTCTTAGAACTAGTTCCGTTTCAAGGGAGTATGAGCAGAGAAATGCCACACTGAGTTAATAAGTTAACCTAAAAGGAACTAGGAATTTCACACATACTGCTTTTGTCATTTTGACAATGCTTTGAGAGCTTTCAACAAGACTAGGTGAAGGACCCCATGACATTTTTATTCATATCAAGGTGAAGCACAAAATTAATATGCTAACATGCTCAATATTTTCATCTTTTACTTCAAGGTGAAAAGTAAGAAAGTTGTTCCAGATAAGCCTGAATTATCTCTAGGGATCTCTGGTATTTCACCTGAAAGGTAAATACTTCTGCAGCATTTTTCAAATTTGCTTTTGGCATTTCTGCAATGAAGTAAGGCCAGCTATTGCCCTCTTTTCTACACAGTACATTAAGAACTGGCTGGGCAGGGAGTCGGGAGGGGGCTGCATTAAAGGTCAGAGAGCTAATGCAGGAAGATCATGGAGCCAAGAGCTATAAGGAATCATAGCTGGGGCTTTCCAAGTATGGAGGGCTAAGCCAGGAGGGAGGGAGATATCCACTCGGTTCAGCAGGAGGATAAACTCCAGGAAACGGTGGTGGATGTTAATGCTGGGGTTTGGATAAGCATTCACTGCCTTGCGTTAACTCTTCTGGGCAGGAATGTACAACCATTATGGATTAACTGATGGCAGCACAGCACAGGAGCCTGCTGTGCTGCCAGGAAGCACTCTGATAGGCAGCATGCAGAAATAATTCTTGGCCTGATCCATCCCAAATGAGATAGTTTGAAACCAAGTTTATTTGTAAGCTGAAGGCAGCAAGCCCCTGCTATGACCAAGGCGTCAAAAGCAGTAGATTTCCTCTTCTGCCAGTGATTTCAGAAAAATACTGAACAAAGTCTTAGGTTTGTATTTTTCATAGGATAGCCAGTAATGCCACTTTTTAACAGCTTTGCTGGGGTCAAATAGAAGATTCTCGAAGGTGAGGTTATGGGAGTATTAAGGGAAAGTATCAATTTCTTACTTTCTTCTTCTTATCTTGCCTAGGCATCTGCTTTTGACCACTCCCATACATAGGCTAGGTGAACCACGTGGATATTTAGTCTGGCTCACTACTCTTTTGTGATAAGAAAGAGAGGAAATAAGAATGTAATGTGAGAAAGACCTGTCTTTTTGATTTATATCTAAAAAATGAAAAACCTTTACCTGTCTTCTGTCCCTCTGCTCTCAAATAGCTTCCTTACTTTACTGTTTTCTTGGAAAGAGGTATGTGACTGGTAAGATTGCTGGTAATCTTACACTAGTAAGATTATAGTATCACAAATGTCTAGCAAATTAAGACTGCTTCATCCAATCATAGCTATATTTTAAAGTTCTGAATAGAAACTTTAATTTTTTTTATTTTGTATTTATCAAAACATCTGGAAAATCATCAGAATGTGTTAATAGTAATAATTTTAACTACTTCTGTAGATCTTTATTTCAAATGAGATACAAATAGACATTTGTGTCTTCAGAAAGAGAAACACAACAGAAGTAGGCACACAGTCAGATTGCTGTATGAATCAGTTATAAAAGAGAAAGCAATTCACTGGATTAAAGAAAAATCCCTTTTGAGATCTTTTGATGAAAAGATGCAAAAGACAACACAAATCCAACTTTTTCATCTTTGAAGTTCATTTTATAAAATCCATTATATTGTGCTTAAAAATATAAAATACTCAGCAAGTTTATCAGAATTTCACAGTGGAATTTTATGGATGCATCAGTAACTAAATAACAGTGCCTTTGCAGAAATAAACTCACACCAGCATGAACTATTTTTACCATTCTCAGTGCAGATAACTAAATATCAGATTCCCATATGATACACTGGAAAAGATATAATACAATAAATGTCTCAGAATAAAAAGAAAAGTCATATCATATTGTATGAAACCAGAGGGAATGAGTTCACAAACTCCTCCTCAAAATGCCAGGTAGACAGAGAAGGAAAGAGCCATAACAAATGCTTGTGTGTTCCTTCTTCTGCAGTCTGAAGTGCACTGGCAATGACAGCAAACAATGTTCATAGTGGCAGCATCTTATTTTCCCTAGAACTGAGGTGGAAAGATAAACTCTTCCACAAAATACCTGAAAGAACTGAAAGGCTGGATTTTTGGGGGTAGTCCTTGTAGGGTCAGTTCCTATGTTCAAATATATATCTGTATGATATGACTAAACAACTCTTTGACAACATTTCCTTTTCCTTTTTCTGCTTGCTTTTACTGAGGAGAACAAAAAATATGTATACATATGTTGAGGAACAAGATATCCAAGAAAAGTAGCTTATACTATTGTTTTTCTCTGGTTTGTGTGTGTGACTTGATTAAAGGTCACAACAAGCTGAATTGGTTGACTCTTTATTTACAATTTTGATCTTCCAGAGAGAATCTGGAGACTATTTTCCAGGACATGAAAGAAGAGTGTCATCGAATATGTATGCTAGCCAGAGAACAAACAGACCAACTGAGTATATTTAAGATAAAGCCAGAACCTGAAACTGGTAATATCATACTTAAGCTCTTATTGTGATTCAACTGTTTGAAAGCTTTGCTTTATATTTGAAAATACTGCAAATTACACATACATAGAAGTACTTCCACTGTTTACCATCTGCCTTTTTCAAGTCTGTTCACATGGTGCTCAGTATTTCACCAAGAAAACGCACCGCCAGTTTTGGCATTCTATGACGAATGCTCCAAATCACATGCTCTAAAAGACAGTCATCACATCAATGGCTCTTGTAATTGTTTTGTCCCTTGGAGTGAGAGGCAGGCACTTACTACATGTGATATCCCATCATACTGTGTGAATGACAGCACTTGCTTGCTTTTAATTTAGCTGTCAGTTCAAAAGATGTCTGCTATGAATGCCTCTAGCCCCATATCTGTTAGAGGAAAACTGCAGGACTGAGGAGAGTCAGAGGACTTATTTTCTAGACTTCTTTCTGCAGACTTTTAAATACTGTTTTCTTATATGGGACAAGAGCTTAATCCAACACTTCCTGAAGACATAGGGAAGGCTTGATTTTTTTTGAAACTGTGAGAGATCCCGAATGTCCAGTTCTGCTAATGCTTACCTTTAATACAATGTAAGCTACTATGGGTATTCTCTACTAACTTTTCTTAATAGTGGGATCAGACTCAATATATTAAGCAATTTCAATAAAATCTGCCAAATGCACACAGCTGAAGTCAAGATGCTGATTTCAGCACTTGATCTTAATTTAGGTCATCTGTTACTGAAGTTTTGTTACATGAAGTGCTAACACGTATCTCATTGCTTCAAATTGCTCTGTCTGAACTGTATTGTGGTAGTCTGATTGTATGCTAATAGCATCCTTATTTGGGGGTGGGACTTTTGGAGGAAGTGTGTTTGGCAACTTACTTTACAAGAATGGTTTTGATTCCCAAAAAAGTGCCTAACTCAACTGTGAAAAAAGCCATACATGATGTAAGCGTAATAGATAATACAAGAAGTGCTTAAGTTAACTGTGTGTAAAGGTATATTTGACCAAAGCCAAATAGATTTAATGTTTGATTTGTTACTTCCATGTTCCACTGTCAGAAGGCTGCTGTACAATCAGTTTTTTACTGGAGTTACGCTCTGACCTGGTTAGGAGTAACCATTACCCTTTTTATTAATATAGTGCCAAAAATGAAGGGTGAATTCTCGAAAAAAAGGGAAAACATGGTCCCATTTCTGACTAGCTATTCAGTTTAAATATTTAACTAATTTGGAAAACAGTGGGAGTTGGGTACCTGAATACCTTCTAAAATCGTGCTCATGGTGCCTAGCATGTTCTTGGCACTGTGTGAAGTGGTTTGGATTCCAGCTTCTATTTCTGCCAGAACACTTCAGTGAATATGCGAGTATGTGTTAAGAGTATGGGACAACACAATTTTCAATAAAATGAAAATGTTTATAGCCATAAATCAAAGAGAAATATAATTACTGGAAGGGAGTATTTCCTTTTATTTCTGTTCTGATAGTTTTTGTGTCAGAACTAATGTTTGTGAAAGAGAAGTACAACTCAATCTGATTTTAAAGAGAAAATAAACAGTTAAAAAAGCAGGGAAGGAAGACAAAAAAAAATACACCAACACCACTTTTTTAATAACTATACTTCAATGGACTATTTTATATTTTCTTCATTCTTTCTTCACAGAAATACAGTTTTCCATGCCAATACAGTGCACAGATAAAACTGATGAACAAGCAGAAGAGCTTTTTAAGCCTCGGGTTATAAAGGATATAAATAGAGGTGCATCATGCATCACATCTATCACACCAAGAGGAGTGGGCCAAGATGAGGACAACAACTCTGTAGAATCACTTTCTAAATTTAATGTCAAGTTTCCACCTACAGACAATGACTCTGCTTTCTTGCAGAGCACTCAGGAAAAACCAACAGTTCCTTGTACTGGTATATCTGAAAACATGCTTCAAGATCATCATTTTAACCTGGAGCACAGAGACCGTGCTGTTAACCTCAGTAAATTGGAACCTAACTCATTTGAAGCTCATGGCATTGATCTTATGACCTCAGCTTTACAAAGTTTAACTACTGTTGACAAAACAAACCCCTCAGATCATGCAAAGATGCCCATAGAAAATATCTGTGACAAACCATGTTTAAAAACAGCAGACAGTGGTTTCACATTTGTACCTAAGCACACAAACCAGGGTGTACCTGAAGTAATTTTTTCCTTAGAAGCTGCTGGAACAACCGTCAGAGGTCCTCATCAGGTATCTTTCTATAAATATTCTACATTTCAAAATATGATAATGATTCAGACACGCATTTTGCAAAGATCTTTGAGACTGGATTAATATATTTTCTAAGAAAGCTAATCAGTCTTTTTTTAAGACAATATCTCTAGTCATTTCTTCTTCCTAATACTGCAGAATGTGTTCAAGATGCTTTTCCAGTGAAACATCAGGAATATAAGCAGACAAGCACTGGATGTTTTTACTAATTTCAGTTCATCTAGATATTAATTGCTTCTGTATCTATTTCAAAGCTGTCGTTAATCCTAAATTGCCCCCTAGATTGCTTTGTTTCTACCCTTGATCTCAGTTGTATAGGTCACACATTTGTTTTAATTGTTTTTCATGGACAGCAGAGAATTGGAAAAATGAACCAATTAAAAAGCTAAATAGATAAATACTTCCACTATAAAAAAATAGCTACTTTTTGTCTCAATCTGAAGTATCAACAACATCCTATTCCTCTGCTCTAAGAAGCTTAAATTTTTGTCATTGTAGAAAAAAAAACATAATTTTTTTTTTAATTAAGGAAAGTTTGCTATAATACTTTATTTTAGGTTTCTGTATGTAATTTGGGCTTAAATTTCAGTTATAGCCTGAAGTCCATGGGAGCTTCTTAAAACAAGGCCCAGTAGTTGTATTGGCATGTTCTGACACTCATGTCTCTGAATACTTTGCTTCTTTTGTGTAACATCCTGTGTCAGATGAAACCTTGCAAAATTATGGAGCTTTATAGACTGAATTTGTGTTTGTTTGATTTTTTTTATTTCTGTGGGTTTTCTGGTACCTTGTGAAAGGACAAGAATAAGCAAATAGTGATAATTTGGAATTTTATGAGGGTGGAATTCACCTATTTTTACCATTTACATGGATGAAGTTTATGTTCTTTCCTAATGACAAGGTATATGCAGCAGAAAAGCTTTATCTCTCCATTTGGTCACTGCATGAGCTACAAAACCAGCATTTAGAAAGTGCTGTAGGCCATTATAGCTTTAATGTTTTCTTCTCCTAAAATTTTCCCAGTCTAGTTTAATTTTCTATTGCAAACCAGTTTTTGAGTGAAAATTTTAAGGCGTTGAAAGATTGCTGCTATAAGCTTGATTTTTTTCAAAAGCTATTTTAAATATCTATTTGTAATGTAGGAGATCTCAATTCTTTACCAACTTATTAATTACGGGTTTTATTGTATTTTTCATTGGGTCCCCGGATAAAGTTGAGACTAAGTTAAACAAGTTACCACATTTATTTTTAATACTGCTAGTAAAATTCCTGTGGAACTGCAAAGAATTCACTCCATTGCTTGTTACTATCCTCCTTTTTTGTATTCCCTCTCCAGCCTGTTCTTTTACTAGTTAGTCTGTGTATTCATTTTTCAATAGATGGCACCCTGCATTGTACATTACAGCAAGTGAAACAGCTGGTATGTGGTTATAAATTGATAGGGGAGTCTGCAGCTTAAAAAGTACAGAACAGTGGTTGAATAGCAGTAAGCCTTTGACCACTGGTATTTCTGCAAAATAAGGAAATTAATTTGGAGCCAGCATTTAAAATGTGAATGATCTGTTTTGTGGAGAAAAATGTACTAATGCTAGCACTCAGAGAAAAAAACAGCTAATGGTGAACTGTTAAGTATTTCAAAGTCATATCTACAATAGCACTGCATTGATTAAAATGCTATTTCTTATTCAGAAGTTTGTTTAAAACAAGCCAGTATTACTTTAGAATCCATTAAATGTACATCTGTGTATATCAGTATATTTAAATATCCATCACCTTTATTCAGCTGCTTTCAGGTTTTAAGTATTTTTCCCAATTACTTGGACTCAGCTCTAGAGGTTTTTTTCTGACTGTAAATTTTGCTTAAGATTTGGTCACAGATAATATATATGTAGATTAAAACAGTAATTTTTTAAAGTCACTTGTATACATGCCCTTTTCACTGTGTCGACCTTAGCAAAATTTATGTATAAACTTGTTCTTAGTATTTTTACCACCTTTCTAGAGGGTGGTTATGCTGCTTACAGCTTCTATCATCCCTTCCAAAAAATGAAGGAAAAGCCATTAAGGAGAGAATTATATACCTCTTTTTTTTTTTCCTAGTGTAGATAAAACTTTCAAGTATTTACTACATATGTTAACTTATAAAATGGAAAACCCCATAAATGCAATAGATTTGGCAACAGCAAGTTCTTGGAACTGCTCTCAGTTGGTGTAATAAATTTAGCTCTTTCCTTCTATGTGGATACTAAATCTAAAAACTCAGTACTGTTTTCTGAGAATGTAACTTAAAAAAAAAAAAAAACGTGACTGAAAAGAGCAGTAGATTAAAATAAACATGGATATTAGTGAACCTAGGATTTTTCAGACTACATTTAGATGAGACTTTCATATAGATGCACATGTTTATTGGTATTTGCAGTTTGAGGGAGAAGTTTCCACCAAAAATACTTCTAAGTATGTTCATGATTTTAAAAGCAATTCAGTAGTCTATTAATCTCACTATTAATGTTTTTGAAATGGAATGTCTGCTTGAATAGATCCCTGTTCTGACAAGGATATTAAGCACAAGCTTAGCACTCAAGAAATGGAAGTTAAGTGCCTGCGTGTGTGGGTTGCTGGATGGGTACCTCCCCTTGTTATGTTTCCAAGATGACAAATAGTTTTTACAATACTATTTTATCTTTTTTTCAAACAGTGCTTTACATCATATCAGAAACAAATAATTCTAAACACATTTATGTCGTGTGTTTAAGTGTGTTAACTTGTTTAAGTGTGTCAGTGTCTAGATAGATTTAATATGCAATTTACACCAGCAACATACAATAAGTAGACTCTTTGAGCTGAAAAAAGTGGTGTGATTGCACTTAATTACTAATTAGTCAATTTAATTATATGGATTGCTGACCATAATGAAAGACAGTAAGTCTGCTATTGCTATGTGATAAGCTAAACACTGTTTAAATACAGAATGGGCAGGAAATTGACTCCCAAGAAGTTCAGGGTGGTTTAAACAGAAGGTTTAACTGCTGTGAAAGTCAGCTTAGTTGTACAGTGGGTTGCTGTGAGAGAAATAAACAATAGATTCTAACTATTTGGCATGATGAAATTTAAAGAAGAGCTGACAATTAAAAATCTTGGGTATCGGTATTAAGAAATTTAAAACTTCTAAAGAAATTACTTTGTATTCTTCCTTGCCTTCCTTCCCATGTAAGAGTGAAGCAAGAGGAAAAAATTGAGCAAAAAAAACCCCAGTAGGGCACACTCTCTTCTAAGTTCCATCCCCACATAGAGCACATAGCAGCTTGCTGCCATTCTTTCTACTTTGTACTCACAACAGGATGCATTTTGTTTTCATTTGACTCAAAACCTGATTGTCCTGGCCATATAGTGTAACTATTTGATCTTGTGTTGCTAATACTAAAGTTATGAAACTTAAGTTTTAACTTTGAAAACTGATAAAAGACTTTTTGATTCCTAGTTGGTACGATTCTAAATAGTAGAATCGTTAGACTCTGGGCTTAAGTGCCTTGATATTGAATGTTGAATAAACAGACTTGCTGGCTTGAAACTAACTAGCTCAGGGACCAAGAGCAGTGCAGGTGCTGAACCAAATACAACGTAGTTTATAGAATCACCTGAATGTATGGATAGATATTCAGGTGGTTCCAGTGAGTTTGACAATGTCATGGCAGGAGGAATCCCAAACAAGATTATTTGTGACACATTTATACTAAAAGGCAGCCAGAGCAATAAGTACCTTAAGCTGTGACATTGTAGTTATTTTGGAAGTAAACTGAAAATGAGTTATATATGAATAAAAATGGAAATAAAATATTAATCATATTAATCATATTAACTTTGTACAAGAAACATTTTATTCTAAGGTAAAAATGTATTTCTCATTTCTGCTAAATGGCTGCTGTGTACTATGATTTCTACAGTAAAATACTGAAATGCAAAGTTAAAGAAAAGCTTTAGTATGTACCAGACTGATATTACAGACTTCTGCACACAGCAATATTTATCATTAATATGTACCAAGGTACTTTTAAATATTTGCCAGGATAGTGTGTTTATAGAGCTTCAAAAAAAATGAAGTCCTATCTTGCTTTTCTTAAATGAGAACTCTCTAGTTAACGTCTCTGGCCAGGCAGGTGTAAAGGAATCCTAATTTAAAGAGGCAGGTATTTTTTTAAATATAAATATAAACTACAGCATAATGTAAACCTCAACAATAATAATTTTCTGTTTCTTTTAGCCCATTTGGCAGCCTCAAGACAATGATTTGCTGGCACAAGCATATGCAGACTCTGAACTGAATCAGTGTGGAATATGTGAATTCTGTCGAGAAGTTTTCCCACCATCTTTAACATCTAAGGAAGATTTTCTTCGGCATCTCAATTCCCACTTTAAAGTACAGTCTTAATGTATGAGAATTCAATGGTTCACTGTTTTTGCATACATTTATACATTTTTTTATTCAATAGATATGATAAGAGTTTAAGAATTAAGACTTCTTGTAACAAGAACTCATGACTGAAATTGTTTGTCAGATAAGCACAAGGCAAAATGAAACTAAGTCACTCGGTACTGTAATTCACATTATTGCTTGTTATGCTTAACTAATAACTTTGAGAGTGATGTCAAACACTTTTTTTTCCCAATTAATCTTTGCCTGAATCGACCTGAAGTTGTGACTAGATTTATGAATGTAGACTTGCAGGATTAATGCCTTAATCTGGCTGGCAAAAATCGGAGTAATGCTAGGATTTTTTGACAATATACAGTGATGTGATTATGTTCTCCCTGAAGTAAATAGGAAGAGAAATAGGCCCTCATTTTTCATTTATATTATATCATTTCCAAATAGTGAACCTTTTAATTCAGATTCCTGTAAAAATATCATTATAGCTGAATCCAGGTGTGCCAGAATTAGGATAGGCTTGTACACTAGTAACGTAAATGAATGGCTGACTTTCCCAGATGAATTTTTTACCAAAGCAAGTAATCAAAAATAACATATAAATGACCCTTTTGCTAAAATGGAACAGTAATGATTTTATGAATATCTGTTACATGTTATAAAAAAAATTATCTTGTTCATGTACCTTTATAGCATTAATAATTACTAAAAATGCTTTCAGGGAGCAGGTTATATTAATATGAAGGATAGAAAAGGTTAAACTTTCCCTAAAACTAACAATACCAAAAATTATTTGCCTTCCCTTCTGGTCTGCTACGATGGATTGCCCAAGTCTGGTATAGACTAGAAAGGAAAGGGGAAAACCTAATCATCCAAATCTCAGTGAATTTATTTTTAACCTGAATATGGTGGCTTTCTCAATGCAATTAAAATTTGTGTTTAGTTGAAACATTGAAGTCTGATAAAGTTTGCACATTTTCTGGATTTACTGATTTCAAATTTATAAATAGGGGTGTTGCCAAGTATTTTAAATTAATGATAAAGGGTACTTGCTTTTTGCATTTGAACAGAATATAGAGTTTAGCCCTGATATTGATAATTAGCATTAATATTTTCATAGCAGCAAAGCACAACACCTTTTCTTTTTAAAGATTTGTTTGCAGGTGACAAATTTCTAGAAGAATTAACACCTGCGTAATTTTTAGAAATGGATTTTTCTGCAATTATTTTCTCTATTTTAAACATGTCATGTTTGTGACGGGCTGTCAACAGAGTGTACTGTAATAAACAGCACTGTACAGTGCACGTCTGCTCCGTGACCTGGAGGAAGAGTTTGTTACTCTTCGGGGCTCTAAACCCTGCCGGTGCGCAGCGCTGAAGAGGCGATGTTCGGCCGCGGCCGCGCCGTGCGGAGTGTGAAGCACCTCCCCGGAGAGCACGGCTGGGGGTGGTGCCCGGGAGAGGCACAAGTTCCAGCCTCGGGAGGAGAGAAGGGGGATTCGCACGTCTCCAGCCAGCCCGACACACGGCACCGACTCGTCCTCTCAACCGTGAAATTCGAGCTCAGAAGCTCGCGTTATTAAGGGATGCGCAAACTGCGAATCACCTTTGAAGAAAATAAAGTCATCTGTTTCTCCCCCCCGCCCCCACGCGTGGATGCGGTTCCCCAGGAGCCCTTGAGCTGGCAGAGCCGAGTGCCCTGCGCCGAGCCCGAGTCCCCGCGCGGGGACAAGGCTCTTTGTTGCTGGAGGCAGCCTGGGGCAGCGGGGAGGGCGGCAGGAGGTGGGGGGAACCCGGTTGACCAAAGTCTCGTCGACCAGCAGAACCCATCCATCTCCCACTGTGAGAGCTCCTGCCTAGTGCGGCGTTTCAAGAAGCTGTTTAATCCTGCGTGCGTAAAACTGTTTCTGCCTGAAGGCATCCAGATAGGCTCACCGATCAGACCACTGCGAGGAGCACTAGTTTAGTTTTTAAATAAATAAACAATAAATAAATAAATAAATCTCACGCTAAGCAGTTGTGAGCGACTCGAAGTGGGAGGCGAGTGCGGTCCCTGAACGGGCCCCTCTTATACAGCTTTCCTGGAGGCGGCTGCTGCTGCCAGCAGGGACATCTGCTTTATTACACTCACCAGAGGAGGCTCAGTATTCCTCCCCTTCCCTCCCTCTTCCACACAGGCTCAACCCGGCAGAGGAGGTTGAATCCAAATGGGAAGTAGTTTGTCATTAAAAATCATAAATATGGTGGAAGGAACTTGAGAGGACAGGAAGAGCAGCAAACTCGTGCCAAGGTGTTCTGCCGAATTCCGACTCTGCCAGGGCCAGCGGAGCCTTCGCCAGGGCAGCCCCGGGGCTGGAGCAGTTTCAGGGCTCCTGTACGAGTTCATTGTCACCCCGCCCCGCGCTGACGGTGCGCGCCGCGTGAACCCCCCGCGCTCACAGGCAGCGCTCGCAAGGAAACAAACTGCTCCCGTTTCCTATCGGGAGCTCTCTGAGGGACACTGCAGCGGTACGGCTGCCTCAGCCTGCTGCGAGGGCTTGGTGCCGGCGGCCGGGTAGAACACATGTAGCTCCTCTGTCTCTCCGGCTAACTCGACAGCTGCTCGTAGCTCCAGTAATTAGACTGTCACTGCTTGTTAGAGGAGAGGAAAACGCTCCTATGACAGATTCCGCGAGTTCTCCTTTTTTTTTTTTTAAATCTCGCAGAAATCACCAGGGCATTAACTAAGATTTCTTATTTCTCTAGAATCAGAAGGAAAGAAATTCCCTCTCCGATCTCGCACTCCAATGAGATCTCTCTTCCGACTCCCATGAAACTGAATTCGTTTTAAGAGGACAAGGAAGTTACCTTCCTTCCCCTGCCTACCCAGGAGGAAGAGGGAGCTTCCTGGCCTTGTGAACTTGCTTTTAAAATCCCTTCCCCGTATGGCTGTATCTAACCAGATAATAGAAATGCAGTCTTTTCTCCATTAACTGAGCGGAGGAGTCGCTAAACACACAACACGCTCAACACATCCTTCCTCATCCGAGATAATATTAATTCAGAGGATGCTCAGGAGAGGCTGTTACCCCTTACGAACAAAAGCACTGGAGGATCAAGCCGAGATGCTGCTACCCCCACCCCATGGTTCTCTCAGCAGATGAGCCTCAGAGGAGGCGATTTCTTCCCCTCCCTACCGTACATTCCCCTTTCCCCCGCAATCATACAAGGTTAACTCAACAGAGGAGTCTCAATCCAAATGGCAACTGGGATTGCATTAAAAAAAAAAAAAAAGAAAAAAAAAGGAAAAAAAAAAAAAAGAAAAAAAAAAAGGAAAGGGGAGAAAAAAATCAGAAATAGGGAAAGAAAAGAGAAAAAGCAGCAGGCTGATTACGAGGTGTCAAAACTGCCAGGAGCAAGAAGGTGATAGCAATCAGGGGTGAGAAGAGTGCGCCATTCGTGCGGGGCAGCTAATTATCCGTCTCATTTGAGAAGAGCAGCATTCGAGGCAGCAGCGTTCGCCTGCTGAACGGTGACAGATTGGCGCGGAGGAGAGGGGAGGTGTTAAAACAATGGAGCCGGGCTTGCGAGCGCTGCTGCATGCTAATCAGCCCGGCCTCCTTCCTTCCTTCCCTCCGCCTGCCTGCCTGCCGCGATCCCTCCTTCTCGCTGGCCGCATGGCAAGCCCAGCGCTACCCGGCCCCTCCGCAGCAGGCGGCACCGCACCCGGCATAGGTGGTAACCCAGAGAGAGTTCCGGCGGGGCCGCGCAGCGGGGCTGGCGGCACCCGGGGGACCGAGCAGGCTGCTGGGTATCAGTGGTAGATTTCAGACCGCGCCCTCGGCGCCCGGGCTGGCAGTAGCCCGTCAGTGCGCTCCCCGCAAGGGGCAGAGGCGAGGAGCGCTTGGTGCGAGCCCTGCGGGTTCTGCGGGCTGACCTCCCGGCGCCCTCCCCGCCAGAGGCCAGGCCATAGCCGGCAGCGCGGCAGGTGGCCCAGTGAGAGACAATCTATTGCCGCTCCCCAGACCAAGCCGCCGAGCTGGTGGAAATGCAGAGCTGTGCCAATTACTGATGGACTCCAGGGGCTCCATTGCCCTCTCAGCTCTGCACGGGAACTAGAGGCCGGAATGCTAAAACATGCAATAAGCAAGTGGTCTCTCTTCACCACTGCCTTTTGCCTCTCGGATTGCTTGGCCTTGCAAGCCTGAATGACTCTGCATGTACACAGTGCGTGCCTTGTGAGGAGGTACTAAAAGGTCTGGCCTTCTTTCAGACCAGGAACCACCGTTTCCTTTCACAAACAGTGCAACTGGGTCTGCAGAACAGCAGAAATGCTTTCCGCCAAAGCTAGGGCTTTGGCCCTACCTTTCCCGGGAAGTCCATGCTCCGTAGGACTCACAGGGCAAGCCCCGGGGCTGGAGCATTAGCAGCCCAGCTACAGTAAGTGCTCCACTCTGCCAGGGAGAAGCAGAGGAATGAGCGTTGGAATGTTTACTCTCCAATATTTCTCAGTTTCCATTCCATCCTGCCCTGAAAGATTTTTGATTACTATACACTTCAAAATAGTATTTATTACAGATTTACATAATCTGTATGTTTTATGTTAAGGCAATAACACATTGATGCTGTACTACTGAAAGGAGTTAATCTAAACTATGTAGTGTCTGTTATAACAGAGTTCCAACTAAAACATATCCTTGCTTTCTGGCACTGACAAGAAACACGTATCCAGAAGGACATTGCCCAGCACATTAGGTAAACTGCCAGGTGAAGACATTACTTGACTCCTGAACCTTCACTGGGTTATGGATCAGCACTTGGCCAAATTAAATTATGTAAGTCTGTGTGTAACCTCACATTTAATTAAACAAATGTTATTTCAAATAGCATGTGTCTGGTTTACAGCAGGATTCATGGGGATAAAAAAACACTGAAAGGGAATAAACTGGTTTAGGCCTGAGGTAAGCAGCATGATAACTCAGGTTGAATGCTATTTAAAGTAGATTTGAGTGCATGCACAGCTAGGCGGTAGTAATAGCGTTTAAATTTTGTTATTCTAAGTCTGTCGTTGAGTGTACTTGATGAGATTGTCCATGAGCATACAGATGGTGAGATTTTCATGCTTCTGTGGCATACTGACATCTCAGGCTGTAAAAATAAATTCCCAGATCGCTGTAATACCTAAGAAATAAGAAAAATGCAGTCCACCTTAATGCTCTACATTTGAGTCTTTTATATTTTAAAAGATTTTATATACTAGATACATAAGTTTGTGTATATTAGGAAGACATTTACAGTATAAACCAAAATTCGAGATAAACTATGCACCCTTTTTTATGTCCTTCTGAATTTAGAGATATGGGGGATGGAGATAAAAACTTGCCTTTGCTATTATCTGTATTTTTTTTAACTGTTGTAATGTTTGTTTGTGGCCCCCTGCTACCAAAAACCAGGCCATGCCAAACCAAGACATTTTTTCATAAGGATAAAAGGCAGAAATAAGTTTCCATTAGATCAAGTTTACTTTTCATTAAAAGATTATTGGATTGTTTCTTGATTTCATATAATTTTTCAAGCTGGAAACAAACTATTATATCTATTTTGATGATTTACAGTGCACTAAAAAGCTATTTGGATCAAAGACAAATGCCAAGATATTTTCTCTAATAGAATAAGTTTTTCCCTGCCTAAGAAGCCATAATATGGAGCAATCCATGCACCAGCCTGTTCAGCCCAGAAGCCAGCAATGATATTGCTCATAAATATCCAGGGTACGGCATCCCTATTGGTTACTGCCTGGCTGCAGACAAGGTGCTGTGCTTATCCAGGTTTCTGAACTGACCAAATTAAAATTTTAAATAAAAATATATAGCAGGGTGATATGGTGCAAATGAGCTAAAAGAAAAACATTTTGCAGAGACAAGTACATAGTTTTAAAAGGTTTAAAATATTCAATTGATGTAAAAAATAACTACTTGTAAAAACGTGTGTATTTTCATTATGCTTAATTTGCCATTCAAAACAAGTTTTTCTTAATAAGCTCTATTGTTTCTATCTGTTTTGTGAAATGTAATACGTGTGAGACAGAAAGCAGACTCGGAATGTGAATGAGTTTTGTTTCCTCTTTCTCTCTTTCTTTCGTTTTTAAAATACAAATTTATTCATATTCATAGGGATCTTTAAGTCGAGAAAAGGATTAATGGAAGTGGCATGACACTCCTGAGGTCACGATCTGAAAAGATGAAACATGAAATTCTATCTGCTAGTCTTTTCCTATATCTTATTTGCGTGCAATAGAAAAGTCTCCATAAGCAAAACACTCTAATAGTTATGTTTTTGCTCTCAGCAATGACACAAGCTTTGCCAGGTTTTCACTGTTTGTATAGTTCATTAAAATACTTTAATAAATGACTCGTTGTTTTAAAAAATTACCACACGATCACCCGAGTAAAAACATCTATATCCTCCCAATTTCTGCAGTGTCAAAAGTACAGTCTCTGAGGGCAAGAGGTTATGGAGCCTTCATAAAGGTTTCCCATCTGTCATCAAGCACAACATCGAGCCCTCTAGGTGCTGTGAAAATGATTTTCTCCGGAATTCTCCAGCCCAAAGATGCCATCCTCTTAATTACAAGCTTTTGAGATAAGGAACGCCACTGAATTCCCTGGAGATTCACAGAAGATGTGCAAAAATAATCTCTTCTCTTGCTTGCCTGCCAGGGCTTCTGTACCTGCCCACAAGCTAGTCGGCTCATTTGCTAGGTAATGATGGATGAACTCAGGCAGTACATCTGCACTGCTGCCCCTCCTATCCTTGCTGACATGCAGTCTTTCAAAGTTTCTTCTCTATAATTGACTGCCAGCAAAGGAGTGACAAATAACGGTTGGGGTTTGGTTTTTGGTTTGGGCTTTTTTTCTTTTTGGGGAGGGGTGTAGTTTGTTGTGGGTTTTGGTTTGTTTGTTTTTAATTGATCGACTTCCCTTCTCACCATCACAAGCCTCCTGTACATGGGTTACACCTCATATATGGGACAACAGAATGAAACAAGTCCTTGAGTTCATGGACTATAAGATGTTCTTATAAGAACATCTGCTTATAACAGTTGCCCTGAAAAAAACACAGAAACTATTTATTCCTGGGGTCAGTGTGCATGCAAAAGACTATACAGACAGACAGGGTGTGGAGTAGAGGCTTTGTGTGACAAGCCTATGCCTGCACATCAGAAACTGAGCCTCTGGTCAGGTCACAATCCTATCTACAAATGTCCATTAGCACTTTTCCAGCGGTGACAACCAGGTGAAAGGCCATCCGACCTACCAATTTATCAGGAGTAGAGTGTTGGAGGTTTCTGTGGGGTTAAAGGGATTACAGCAATTGTAGGAGGAGGTACAGAACGTGAAGTGAGCAGGAAAAAATATCACTGTAGCTTTATGCAAGTTCTCTGCCAGTACAGAACCAGCCCAGAGGAACTAGCTGGCTGGAATGGTACCGTTTGGAGTGTACATAGACCTGGTGATAGATACATCTGGAGAGGCTTAGCATTGTAAATCTGAGCAGTATAGACTGCATTTTTAATATGTGGAAACATGTACATAACTCTGGACATAAGTGTGGGGGCGTAGAAAAAGCCACGTCCAAGCTCAATAGGATCACGGGAGAGAAACCTCGGGCTCCATGCCATCCGAGATGTGAAAGCCCACAGAGACTCAGCAGCCAAAATCTCATACACTGATTTTTTAATAGAGTTCTTATCCATGTGTCCATTTAACTGCAGTTAATACGAATCAAATAAGCTTGTTACTTATAGATTCCCAGTTGCCTCAAGTGATACAAGACAGCAGCAACAGGAATATCCTTAATTAGAATGGATTAATCTGATTTCTTTATTCAGGGAGTTTAGTGTCCCTAAGTATTCAAAGAATGATAAAAATCTTCCAGAATAGAGCTGCTAGGTTTAGACCTCCTTCTGCCCAGGGAGGAGGAACAGCAGGTTTGCTCCTACCTTTAATTTACTTCTACCATTACTTCTAACATACTTCGTCTCATTCCTATGTATCATTTCTGAAATCTCTTTCAGCACTCTACTCCTTGCATTTTTCCAAAGTTTTTATTCCATATAATTCTGTGCATACACACAGGTATTTCAGGCAAGTAATATTGAGAAGAATACGCAGCTGGAAAGTAATATGAAATGTTATATCAGTTGGTTATGAAATATCTTCCTACACCTTAGCAAGAAATTAAGAGTCATCATTTTAAAATTTACTTTGTGTAGTGATAACTTGGCATTATATGCCATGACTGCAAGTGCAACTCTTTGAAGACATGTAGTAACCTGTGAATACCTAATACCTCCTCTAGAAGAAGAAAATGCTGTATGCTTCACAAATTCTTTTAAAATTAGTTCAGTTCTACTTTTTAAGTTTTACTATTTAAGCATGTGTATTTTGCTCCTTTATGTGTCTCACTGACCTACCCATGAAAGAGGTGATCTAAATGGCACCTGCACAGACATCCCTCGATGTTCCACACAAAGCTCTGTCATCGTGAGCATGTGGGGTGATCAGTGGTCAAGTGTACAAAAAGACCAACATAGATGTCATTGGCAGAGAGCCTGTAGTCATGCATGCAAGCTCACAAACCCATTGAAACGTGACCAGTGCAACTGCAGCAACAATTCATAAGTTAGCCTTGTTTTTTTCTTTCCTGCAGAATAGCAGGAATGTCAAGAAATACCCGTTGAACATTACAAACACAGAATGAAAAGGCAATCAATCCCCTCAGCCTTTTTCGACCTCACCATCCAGTGGAAAATGGATGCAAGACCTGGAAAGTGATGTGATTCTCAGACCTGTCAGCTCTCTTATGGGCCTCAAAAGAATCACATGGCCACAAAGTCCAGCTTCACGTGTATTTAGTAGCCCATCACAGAGATAACCAGAAAAGGCTATTACCAGAATGGCAGAACAGAAATTTCATAGCCTTTGCATGAGGGTAGCAAGATGATGAGGATTAAAGGACTCCCACTGCATTCCAGAAGGCCCATATTTCCCACTGTGCCTAAGTGACTTTTCTATTAACATAGTTATTATAAGAAAATGTGAAGAAAATGATAGTATGTAACAGGCTGGTTTCATCTTCTGATGAAGACTCTGGAGGAAAGAACACTGAGAATGAACTTGCCAGCTTGCTTTCCTCAAAACTGGTACCTTTCCTCAAAACTGGTACTGAAGTTAAGAGGGCATTAGCTTTCATTTAAAAAAAAAAAAATCATGGCATGCGTGGGTGTATTTGTGCTGGGAGGGAAAGTTTCTTTCCTTAAAAATAAAGCAGTTAATTGGATTGGTTTTTTTAGCCTAGGCTAAAGGGACACATCCCTTTCTTTGTCTTCAGAAAAAATGGCAGAAAGTTTGAATCTTCTCACTTTCTCTTCCCAAAATAAATGCCTTACTAAGATCAGATATATGATGCCCTAAAATAAATAAACAACAGCTTCCAGGTCCAAGCACACACACACAAAAAAAAAAAAAAAAAAAAAAAACCAAAACAAAACCAAACAAACAAAAAAAACCTTGTTCAAAATACTTTTGAAGAAATAGACTAATCACAACCTTTATATTTACAGTTACAAAGCTGCAGTGAAATTCCATTCAACTGGGTTCTGAAAGTTTTACTCGGTGGCATTTCCTGAGGATAACTGTTCCTGGTGGTGAGATGCTGTGAGCAATAACGCAACTCCCAGAGGGACCCGTGCCTGAGAGCACTGCTGAATAGTTGAACTGCCATGTCTGCTATATCAGAGGCTGGATGTACACTGGACTGATTTTACCATCTTATTTAAATGTGATGGTTTTCTCATTTGTTGCATTGTTTGTATTAATACGAATATCTTGTTATGTTTGTTTTGTCTCCTGGGAGCCAATAAAGCTGTGAAGTTTTTCTTTACACCAAATGCAGCTCTACGGGTGATCAATCAATGGGTAGTTTTTGGATAATCTGTGAGAGTGAGAA
Organism: Haemorhous mexicanus; assembly: GCF_027477595.1. Taxonomy (NCBI): domain Eukaryota; kingdom Metazoa; phylum Chordata; class Aves; order Passeriformes; family Fringillidae; genus Haemorhous; species Haemorhous mexicanus. The sequence continues at coordinate 16,656,643 of NC_082348.1, forward strand.
ATCTAATAAAGCAAGAAACTAAAAAAGGAAAACAAAGTCTATTTTCTGTTAGGTTAGCTACGTCAGGAGTCAGGCATTCCACCATGCCTTTATAAGATATTAAAGCAGCTACATTTTACTATCAGGGTAGTACCTCACTAAATTAACTTTCTGACATATAAAGGAAAAAGTTTAGACATCATGACCTCGGCATCATTGTGGGTTACTATCTTGTACAATTAAATTTACTTTGACACTTGCATTTCTCCCCATGTCTTCCTCCTCCACAGTGGTATATGAAAACACATTAATGCAAAATAAAGACTAATCATAAAGTGAGAAAACAAATAAGTGACATTTCAAAATTACTATTGCTTTGCTATACCAAGCATAATGTTAAGAAATAGGTAGACAAAGATTATATAGTTGGTTTCTAGGTCGCAACAAGGTCCATAGGAAAACATGCCATTTAATTTCAAGGCAGCAGTTCTCTTATCACAACAAAATGAGTTATCAACAGATCAAAATAACAATCTGAATTATCTAGCATTAGTGGCTGAACTGAACAGCCCGAGATTACGTGATGAATTGTTAAATTGTGGTAGCATTGTTTTGGAATTGCTAATTAAAAAACAAGTAAACCCCCATGACTCTGGATATGACAACTGAAAATATCCACAAATTATTTAATAAATGAAGCGTCTAACAACTCTAACACTTCCTGCTCTCCTTGTTAATAAATGTAATTTGAGGTAGATTTAAAAAATCTCCCATCTAAACAGTGAATTCATTACGCGACGTTCAGATCTCCAGATGCCTATGGACTCCTCGGAATTAGGTGTTAAATAGACAAAAGTGAACCAAACTGCCTTTAAAAGCACAGCATGACCATGTAATTCTTTTTCCAGTTTGTGGTAAAAAATGATGAAACTTCTTTCCAAGTAGCTATCACCCAGATTTAGTGTGAAAAGTAGTGTAATTGTAATTCACGCCATCAGGGTCTATCACTGATAGACTATCAGCTGTTCTGTAGTTAGGAAGGCTTTCTTTTCAAATAGGAAAGCTGCCAAGTGCTCTGTGATACCTCCAGCAAGCTTATCGGATGGAAGATCGGAGCCAAAACAGCAGCTGCACACATATGCAAATTGGCAATTAATAGTATAACATTCTGGGGAGGGTTGGTTTGGGTTTGTTTTTTTTTTTTTTTTTTTTAATATGGGAAAGTATAGCCGAACTACCTTAATATTAACCTTAAGAGTGACAGGGAACTTCTTGCCTGAGCGGCCAAAGAATAATTACCCTCTGGAGAGACTTTCACTCTAGTACTTTCTTCACACAAAGATCAAAGCTTTGTTGTCCTGCCGAGTTTTTCTCCATCATGAAAGTTAACTTCAGGGATTAAAAAAAAAAGGGGGGATACCTTGTAGCTGCAACTCTCGAAAGCAGTGAATCGCGGCGATTCGTGCTTCCCTTCGCCGCCCCCCAAATGTCAAAAAAATACCCTCCCAAAAAGTTAGGTCGTTTTGGTTTTTGTTTAGGACGCTTGTCCTGCTCCTTGAAAAGATGTTCTGTGCTACATGGGACATTACATTTGTTATGGATACTCTAATCAGCGACAAAGTAATTGAAGGATTAGTTTTATATATTTTCCCCAGGCTGCCGCAGCAAACCAGCTTGCTTTATTTAGCCCAGCATGTATGAATACAAGACTTCCAATTAATGCAGTTGCTTGCTTAAGTCAGAACACTGCCTTTCAAAGGATCCTCACATGATCCTTTTCTTGTAAGAGCAGGCTGGAGCTGGAAAGACTTTGCAAGGCTGCTGCATTTCACACCAGCCCGTCCCCAGCGCTTTCCCTAACGTCTGTCTGTCTCTTCTAGGACAGGCGTGGGGTGATTAACTGTTGTTTTCGATAATCTGTGAATTCTTAATAGTCTTATTTTCACGATTAAATATCTCAGCGTCTTTAGGATTAGGATTCTCCAGGAAGGCAGGCCAGAAAGTTTGCTCCTCTCTAGAGGCAGGAGCCTCAGCAAGGGATTTGCGCGGCGCGGTTCGCGCTGCGCCTGCCGTGCGGCGGGAGCCTGCCTCCGAGCACCGCTACTTCTGCCGTCTTTTCCCGCGGCCGCGAGCGCTCCCGTCCTGCCCCTCTCCATTGCCCGGCTCAGTAATTCCCGCGGCAGCGGGAACCCTCCGCTCCGCTCCCTGGCTCCCGGCGCTGCTCGGCGGGCGCTGCCGAGGAAGCCGCAACCGGCGCCGCTCGAGCCGCGCGAGGGGCGCGCCACAGCCCCGCGCCCGGCTGCGCCTCCCTCCCTCCCTCCTTCCCTCCCTCCATCCCTCCTTTCCCTGCCAGCTCCTCCGCGGCTTTCCAAGCAGCGCCCGGGCATTCCAACAAAGAGTGTACGTTTAGATTTAGACGCTAATTCTTCACCGTTCTCGAATCAACATCGCACACAACTTAGAGGAAAGCGGGGCTATAAAAAGATCCATACGTTCTGATTTCCAGCAGGAACTGGAAAATATACCCATTTATATTCACAGATCCTTAAAAAGTCAGGTATTTGAGAAGGACGATTTGAAATAGCAGGATTCCAAAAGCAGAACGATACAAATCCTCACCTGAAGTCGACTACAGCAAAAGGAAGCCTAGCTTGACTAAAATATCCATTCAATCGGGAAAATCCGTGTGTAGGATATTCATCAAGCAGTATTTACATTCAGATGGGTTACCATCTCCCTGCTTGTTTGGATTATCATTTGTGATGCCTTTTTCCAGATTGCAACACCTTTGTCAATTCACTCCTTTATTTTCTCCAGTGTCTCACAAACACATAGAACACAGTCATCCTTCAAAAGTGCTTTAGTTTGTTTTAAAGCTTCCTACTATTAACCCATGCCAATATGCCAAAGTTTATAAAAAATGTAATAGGACCCAATAGTTTCTCCCATGAAATAATTTGCTTTTCAAGTTTTAGTTTGAGTAAAGAACGGCCTTCAACTTTACCCATGAATATATATGTTTGTGTATATATAAATAAAAAATGTTGCCTTCACACAAATCCTTTGCTGCTTCTGTTTCAATGGTAACATAAATCTCATTAATCAGCTAAATTTAAAACACAAGGTGTAGATAATATTGAACACATAATTTCAAACCATTTAAGGAATAACCTAATCAAAATAATTTTGATGTTTACAGCGTCATGTTTATCTACTGCATCCAGGAAATTTAGAACAAAAATAATGTGGTTATTTCCATTATTAAGGAGAACAGGGTTTGGACCTTCATCCTGTGTTCACTTAATTAAAACTGCATACTGGAAAACATGGTGCTGTACAAGTGCATGCACTGCTTTGAGAGTTTGGTGACATCTGGACTTGCAGAACATAACCTCTCTCTCTCAACTTTGGGTATGGTTTCCACATAATTGGTATCTGGGAACATTTGCATCAGATATATACACACACACAACTGTGCAAACAGGAATTTTTAAAAAAAATTTCTGAGTACTCTGCTCATACACTTTTATATGTTCATTTATCTCATTTGAGGAGACAATGTTGAGGTTTGTTTTTTTTTTTAACTCTTGTCTCCAGATAAAAAAGGAAAAAGTGTGTTTATGACCTATTGCTTAATAATTTTTAAATTTGTTAGCAAAGTTCAACCAATTTGACTGAAAAATACACATGAAGGTACTGGTTTTGTGTTTTTTTCTTTTTTTTTTTCCATGTTTATAAATAAGAACAAGCTTTGTAACTACCATGTGAAAGGTATAAAGAAGCCAACCTTTAATAGGCAGCAGTTGATTGATCAAAAAACCTACAAAAGCTCCTGGATCTGCCTCACCATGTGATGTCTCTTACCTATTTAGCAGGCCACAATTCAAAACTAGAGGTTAAGGGAAAAGCCAGAAACATTCTGGGGATGTTCCATTAAAGGAACAGAATGTGTCTTGGAGGTCTTAGAATATAGAACTAATCTAAGGATAACTTGGGATACTGAAGAGAGGGGAGTAGGTAGGGCAATACAGGAAACAGAACTATAACAAACCAGTTTTAATGTTAATTGAACAGCTTTTCACTTTAAGTATTGTAGTATTTCATTATTGGACTGTTTTCCATGGTCCTGAGACAACAGGAAAGAAATTCACAGTGAATTTCAGAACTTTGTCCATCAAATTTTTGTGCTGTATCAATTTTTGTGTTGCAGAAAGCAATCCTTCAACTTTTACAGCTGTTCATAGGGGCAGGAGAAAATTTGATGCACTTTTACAAATGCCTCCAGACATTTCTAAAGAGAAGCTGTGAAGAGCAAAGATTGAAGGAGAAAATAAGTCCATTAAATGTGATGGTAAAAGAAGAGTCACAAAGCCAGCAGGCTCTTATGCTGGCTATTTCCAGCATAAGAAATTCTATTTGAGAGACCAGTGCAAAAGACTGTTTTCTTCCTTCTGCTTTTCTTACAATATTTAAGCATTTTAATAATATAGTCTTCTAATGCTAAAAGGTGATGTTGTATTGTTGCATTTGAAGGATGTGATTTGAACACTGTAGACTAAATTGCTTAATAAAGTTAAAACAAAAGAAAAAAAGATGGGAGAATTCTGTAAAATAAGAACCACAAAGCATTCTCTAGAATATTGCCTTCTTGAAAGGATAAGTTGCTCTTCAGTGAGAAAGTGTAAACTTCAGAACCGGATTTTTCTTGAGAAAGAGAGAGAGAGATGAAAGAAAGAGAGAAAGAGAGAAAGAGAGAAAGAGAGAAAAGAAAGAAGAAAGAAAGAAAGAAAGAAAGAAAGAAAGAAAGAAAGAAAGAAAGAAAGAAAGAAAGAAAGAAAGAAAGAAATGAACAAACTATACAGGAAAGTAATTTGGGGGGACAGAACCAACATTTCTAAATATTATTTGCAAAACCTTACTAACCCTGGCTAATCTGTGGCTATTCCAGCAACTGTAGCCATTTCACTGAAGATGTTTTTGCAGAAAGTGAAGAGATCACAGTGGAGATTGATAACTTCCATATTTGAGAGATGAAGAAAGCAATGTGCCTATGGATATAAACCACTACAGGGGAAGCAAAAAAAAGTCCTCCGAGTACTAAGCAAATTAGAAAATATAATATTAAAACATTAAAATTAATTCACTTGGTTTGTATAAGCAATTTGCAATATTATTCGCTCATACAGAACATTTTCAGCAATAATTCTAAGAAAATTTTAAATGTGCACTTCAATATATAAACCCACATCATCCATACAAAACATAACTGACAATGAATCAACCCTCCAAGAGTAAGTAATTAGGCAAAGGCAAAATACAGCATACAGTACTTAGTAACTGAAAGGCAAGAACAATATCGTGTCAGTTGTAGGACTGCTACTGTTTGTCTCTGTCAGATTTAAAGGGACAGTTCCATAGATGGTATGAGAAAAAAAGTATCATAAACATTTCATCTCAGAGAGACCTTAACTGATCGGGAAAGGTCACAGCAGGAAAAATCCACTTTTGTATAATCTGAAATACTGGAGCTGGTCAGATGTTCACAATATATTGCTCACCAAGAAACTGAGCCCAAGAACTATTAAGTTTTTTGGTGAATAACTTTGAATAATTAATCCTTCTGAGAAAATCACAATCTGTTCACCAAGAGTTCATGAAAAAAACAAGGTGAATAATTCATTATGAATTATTTGACCAGTTTTAGCAATGAGATTCTAAATCTGTCTCTTATGGATATTAACCTCATTAATACTATTTAGATACAATGCTTAAGGATAATTTAAATGATGAAATACTGCACATCTAATACGATACAATTAAAGCTAGTGACTTTTCTATTTCTTGTCATACTTTGGAAATAAGTGTTTAATTATTAAAATTTTAAAAGGCTCTGTGTATCACTTTAGAAGCACTGTTAGTCTAGGAACAATTGCTGCAATAACAGGACATTCTTAAATAAGAATGAGCTTTGATGGAAGACAGATCTAAATGTTTATAATCTGAGGGGGTATACTGCCATAACACATAGTTAGGCGTCTATAGTAAGATGCTGTCACTCATGAGTTTTAGGGAATTTGTGAGTATGTCTGATCCTACTCTGGGAAACAGAACTTCATGGATTTGAAGGAAAATGGGTTAGGTTCAGATTTCCATTCTAAAATATTTACAGAACATTATTTATAATAATAGCAATCATAATACAATAATTTAAAAACTGAATGATGCTACAATTTATTTCAAATTGTTCTAATGTGCCATCCTAAATTAACACATTTAAACATTACTACACTATTTCTGCTTAATTACAAACATGACATTGTTTTAAATTAAAAGTTAATGTATCCTTTGCATGATGTAGCCAACTATAAAATTTCATTAGTTAAAGCTGCAGTTTCATTACACTTTGAACTGCTCTGCATCTGAGCTGCCACTGTGCATTGTGCCAAGTGATTCTGGCTTCTCTCTTGCATCAGAGTACTGAGGCCACTGTCCCCCCACAGAGATGTTTCATGGCAGAATTCTATTCAGGGTGAAGCCTGACAATACAACTAGGCTGGTCTAAAATCAATCCACTATAAAAAGAAATTATCCAGCTTCTGTTTTGTTCCCAAACCTGGCTCCATCCTCCCTGGCAGAGGTAATGATCTGACCCCACAGAGAAGTCAAAGAGACATTAAAAAAATCTTATAAAATATAGTTCACTATACAAGAAGCAAGCCCCTGAGCTACTAGACATTCAGTTTAAAGTCAGATGAATGAAGGTGCCAGTGAAAATGCTGGAGAAGAGCACAGCAAAGAGAGCTCAAGGGAAAGCGGTGGTAACATATGGCCAAAAGTAGGGTTTGCAGCAATCAACATTTAGATTGGCTTCAGCTTCAGTGGAACCACAGGCTTGGATTTACTGTAAATAAGATCTAATTCTGAAGGAACTTCCTCAAAACAAACATAAGGCGAGTCATTTCATACTCCTCCTCCAAGAAAAAGAAACCCAACAAGCACATCATTTACAGTGATAGTAATAGTAATAGTAACTTACTTCATGTAATGTATTTTCAGCCACTTGGCATACAACATGTGAGTCTACCAGTTGATTATACTTGATGCTGAACTGAGTTTTACCTATGCAAGATTTAATCTGACCCTTCAAAGAATATTTTAAAAACATTTAACTGTAAATGCAAAGCCATGAATTTTAAAAGTTTTTTACTCTGTGTAAATATGTATCACATTACATTGCTTTGAAATGTCAGTAAAAGCCTCTTAAAAGAATAGCTCTCTCTGGAATAAATTTTCCATTTAAGCAATTCAGAAAGTAATCCTCTATTGGGTGATATGATGTTAAAATCAGTTTATACATTATAAAACTATTTACTATATACTATTTATATATGTCATTAATGTTTTCAGTACTACTGTTTAATTTTAATATAAAATTTGAAATTATGTAAAGAGATAAAACTTTCAATCTATTTTCTTCTTTATATTGCATCAAAGTATATGCAACACACATATATATAGTAAATAGGAAAAACAATACAATGTTTGACACTTTAAGATTATGCTAATAATTGTTAATATTAATAAATAAAGCAAAACTGTCATGGCAGCAGATTGACAGAAGTTAGAAGTGTGTACAGGTAGCCAGTGTTGTCTACACTGTTCCTATTTACACCAATCATTCAATTGCATATCAGTTCTAGGAATTTTCTTCTTATTAGCTGACTATTAGGTTTTTCATCTCTGTGCATTTTAAACTGGAATTAAAGCCTGACTGATCTCTGCCAGTTTCCTCAGATGTCGCATTCAGAAATAGAATCTTCCTAATTTATTTTTTTCTCCTCTGTATTGAAACATAACTATTACAAGACAGGACTGCAACTATTTAATACTAATGGCTATGCAGTTATAGTTACTATTTCAGCTGTACTAATGTTCTAGTCTAATGTTCATTCATATGACACCATAATAATTTAGGAATTTTGAAAGAAAAATTTTTTAATTCATAGATCAGAAGATTATGGATTGGATCAACAAGATTTCATAGTAAGAAAATTTTAGAGGAAAATACAGTAAAAAACCTACTACTAGAAAAATGCTTATGGGAGAAACATTAGCAGTATTTATATTCATCACTTCTTGCTAACTAATTTTCTCATAATTAGGTCTGGGAAAAACACTGAGCAGATCTCTCATAACTACATCTCCTTGCAGTACTGATGGGTAGCCTGATGGAGCTCAATTGCTCTGCCCGACCAAAGAACAAACTTTTCATCTTTGAGGCTATGTAGCTTTTTTGAAAGGTTAGTTCTTTCTTGCTGTTGGATGAGTTTCATGGCCATGAATAGAGAGTGAGATGAAAGGTCTGCAGAAATAAGTAGCAAGTCTAGATGGGCATATCTTGTTGCCTTGCACGAAAGAAAGGGGATCTAAATGTAAATAAACCCGAACCAAACCAAAACAAAACAAAAAACGAACCCCACACCAAAAACCTTGCTAAAACAATAGATAATTATCCATTTATTTAGGTAAGTGTGAGATGAGACCTCCCACCACCCACCAAGACATTCCACTTCAGCTTTAGTTCACTAAGCTTTCAGCTGTTTGCTAACCCTCAGGTTTTTACTGAAAATTTCTCAATATTGTGTGATGGATTTCATTGAGAATCTCAGCTTCCATTAAATCAAATAAAAACATGATTTTTCACACAAATAAAGCTTACCTATAAAAAATATCAGTGATTTAATAGTACAAGTGTGACAGCAGTAAGACCGAAAATGTATCCCTTTTTGGCTCTTTCTCTAATCTGTCTCTGATATTCTGTGAACTATCTAAAGGGGTAGATGAAAATATCTCCATTTCAGACTTACTTAATTGCACTAAGCAGCCTGATGTTTAATATTTCTTTCAAAGCTTTGGGCTGGTATCTTTCCAGATCTTGTGGTTGAATTACAGTCTTCCAAATATTATTGTTCCAAGATGATCACATTAGTTATAAGGAAAAGCAATTATTATATTTAGTCTCCCTCAGTTAGTGAATTCAAATGCTCAAAATACATATCAAATTTCAGAAGTTCTTTAAGTGCAGGTACACAGTCTTCTTCTACTCCATTTAACCAGACTTGTACTAAGAACTAAGATGTTATGTAATTTCCATAAAGTGTAGACAGTTCACAACAAAGCCTATGATATGCTTTTTTTTCAGTACTGTGTTGTTCTCTCTAACATACTTTTTTTTTTTTAAGGATCAGACAAATATGGGCATTGTGTGCTAAATAATCAAATTTGCGGCTAAAATACAGATTTATAGCTTTTGAGATAAAAATATTACATCTGCATTTTATTATTTTTAAGGTTTACATTTTCCATTAGTTTATATATTTTAGTATCTGTGATTGTGATTTAATTAGTAGTGCTTTAGAATGTCTATGGAGTAAAGAACAACACATAGCACGTAAAGGAGTGAGCTCAGAAAGGCTGTTTTTAACACAACGTGCTAATACAAGAGCAGGACTGAAAATTAGGCCATGCTGTTTTCACACTGGGAGAAGCTATTGAACTGTTTAGATTTTAGAGGAAGATTATTTTTCTTCTGAAGACAATAGTCTTGTCTCTCTTCTCTTCCTTAAGGCCATGATTTGATCCTGCATTCCAGCATCCTGTTTTCTCAAAACAGCAATCTAACTCTTTCAGCAATTCTCTTCTTGGAGGAGCAGACAAGAGAAAGTGGCTGCAAATGGCCAGTAAGGAAGACATGACAACTTCAGATACCCTCAAATTGGAGAATTCCGTAGAGATTAATGGCAACAGCTGATCTGTAAGCAGCAAAACCAAGTCTTCTCCATAAGAGACATTCAGGCACTCTAGTTTTAATTAAATAATACCACTTAATTGATTGAAAAAATAGTTTAGGGACTTGCAGGCATATTTAAATTAAGCAACAAATAAAATGTAGAAGTTTTGAGAGGTATCTAATTGAATATGTTTCATCTCCTCAGTTTACCCATCAAGTGCTCTATATTTTAAGAGTTTATATTCAAATATGTATCTTAGATTCTGCAAATTTAAAGATAGTCACTTTGGTCTCACCACATTATTTTTAACAATGTCTTTAGTGTTTAGTTTAATATTAAGCAAGATGATTCACTAGTTAGTTCAGCAAAGAATTCCATAAATGGTAGTAACTGTGAGATCACTCTTGCCCACCCTCCACTCAAGCAATCAGGACTCCCTGTAATGCAGTTTGTAAGATGTTGTCCAGTTTAAATCTGTCATGCATTAGCGCTTTCATCCATCATCTTTCAAGTCTGAACGCGTAGTTCAGAATTAATGAAACTAGGCCTTAGTCTTATAAAACAACCGAACATTTCACTTTGAAAAGCAGATACTGCAAGCAGCCTGACTTAAAAATACAAGGAAATTCTGGATCCATAATTCACCCTCCACCTTCTGACCCCACCAACCGCCATATTAGTGTGCCCCCACCAAAATACCAGCTTGTGTTTACAGTTTCGTTTCTCCTGATGGTGGATGGGCGCGTGTACACGCACTCGCTCTATGTGCACTCAATAGGATCATGATCTGGAGAGCTGAAAATGTAAACACAAGCTGGTATTGTGGTGTGACTAGCGGTTTGTGGTTTCTTTGTTTGAATATTTCAAAAATGGCACACTGGCCAGAACTTAAGAAGAGAAAAGCAGAGCTGCTACTTATACAAAAATTTGATGGTTCCAGTGCTCAGATTTCCAATAGATAAAATGGGCTGCACAATACTTAGTTTTTTACATAGTTGACTACGCTCAAGGGCAGGAATTTTGTTTTAAGGGATAGATAAAATACACTTTTGCCCTTCATTTCACATAAGAAGGAATACCCTGCTTGTTCAAGTGCCCATCAAGTGATTTCTTCAGATTAGGAATGCTCTATTATTCCAAAGCTGTCTGTAATCATGTGACTGAAGTAGAGAATATGGTCAAGCATTCACAGGATTAGCACATTTTAGGTGAGCTCATTCTTTTCTCATTAAAAATTATTGCATCAGAGAGCTGGTCATTTTCTATTATTTAAGCTCAAACATGGATTCATATGTGGATCCCACAGAGAACCCCAAAATTACATACCTGTTGAGTTACAAGAGCACAAGCTTAAATTGGTGTAAATTCAGAATTTTTCTTTCTTTTTGCTTCACTGAAAGTAAGTGAAGCAGAATTACTTTATGAAATCACCATGAGTCCAAAAGTTCCTCTATTTTTTTCTAAGTGTGCCAGCCAGCCTCAATAAAACCTCATAATATCATTTTGCTACTGTTCTGAACATGGAGGGGAGGAAGGAGGGAGGACTGAAGTTCATGTTATAAACTAGTGGATTATATACAGCTACATTATATTAATTTATTTTTATACATTAAAAATGTTTTAATAAGTTTATCAGAAGTAGATGTTTCAAGTAATTCCCCCCCTGCCAGTAAATTATTTTCATCAGTTGCAGACTGGTTGTAATACCTATTACACATCCTATACATACACATCACTGGAAATTGAAACAAAAAAATTGAAAGCAAAATTTAAGAAAAGATGGAAAAAAGCAGGGTGGTCTTCTCAAAACAGTGGGAAAAGTCCAGAAATTTCACCAGTACTAATACAACAACTCTTCATTCAAGAGAGGGGCAGTTCTAACATCTATGTTCTCTATAAGAATAGTGGTGTTATTCTTGTAGTACTCACAACTCATGAAAAGAGCATCTAGTCTATAAATACTTATCAGTTCATTTGATTGGAACATATCTGTCCCATAAATACCAGGAAATTCTTTCTTGAAGTATGAAGTATTACATTGCACACATATAAACCATATAAAAATATTAATCAATTTTCCTTTTCAAATACTTTTCATGTGTGTTTTAGAAAGACTTGATTACTTTACACAAACTGCACAACTGCAATGCCATCATAAGGTAGAACATCTTGCCTCTTTTTAATGCATTACTCTATATAAGCACCCTCACAAAGACAGCTTGTGAGCTTTTCACAAATTATAATAATGGAACCACCTACATGTATATCAGTGCTGACAGATCTGGATCATCTTATTTTCACCTGCAGTAAGTTCAGAGTCAGCTAAAAACTAAATTATACAATGAACAGCTTTGTTGTAGGAATATGCATGGCCTTATTTTCCACCAACATTTGCAGAACAAATGCAGCTAGCATAGATATTTCATGTAAATGGTAATAAATACTAGTGAATTTGCAATCTCTTTTTTTTTTTTTTTTAATCCAAATTGAAGATAAAGTCCATCACTTTGGGGTTTTTTACATGCTGCTCTATAGTGGATGGATGGTTTTGTCTATATAGACGCACACCTGTCTAACAGCCATTATCTGCAATAGATTAATGAACAAAAAGGAAAATGTATCCAAAATGTTCTTCTTGCTGTTGGTTGAAATGAGTAAAAACATAATAACGAATTAGATGAAGAATTAACTAAAGCAGAATTTTGTGTTCAGCTACTACACCAAATACCATAAAATTTTGATGACCATTTGAAATCAAGACCTTTACTGTGCGCTCTTCTGAAAGGCAGTGGCACTTCTGGTCTAAAATGAGAGGACTGCCAGCTGACATGATCATGCCACTCTGGAACATCAAAGTTTTAAATGCCAATAATGACCAAATATAGACCAATAAGACCAAACATTGGTCCCATGTTATACCAAGGAGGGTTTAAACTGGATATTAGGAAAATATTAGGAAAAATGTAATCATTGAAAGCATGGCCAAGCACTGAAATAGGATGGCAAGGGCATTGGTGGAATCACTGATGAAAAATCATGTTGATGTAGCACTTGAGGACATGGTTAAGGGTTGAAGGTGTTAACTGCTGGACTAAATATTAGGGGTCTTCTCCAACCTGAATGATTCTATGATTCCTGTTCTTTGGGCATTGTAGAATGATTTATGCAAGGATGGCTTCAGTCACATAGAACATGTTTGTAACTCAGAGGGGAAAGACCGCATTATTCACAGTGTTTGTGTTTGAAGATGTACCTGAACCTTTTTTTTCTAAAGAAATGTAAATATATACTTCATGAAAACATGAAATAAATTTGTGTGCAATACTGTGTAATAATACATGCCTTCCCCTCCTACTGGCATCAGTCAGTGTAAAAAAACCCCAAAACTATTGCTCTTCAGTAAGCTCTGGGAAAGAGCATATTTAGCACTCTTAGCTTCTGGGGGAAAAAAAGCACCCTCTTTCATTAACACTAAAATGAAAAAGACCTCAAAAGACAAAATATCTGAATGTCCAAATTTAGGTAGAGTGCATTCTTCCTCCATAAAATTACCACTTCATTCAAAATATAAGAGATAGCTCCTTCTTCTGTCAGAAGAAAGAGTTGATATTAAGATTTTTTTTCTATTTGTGTAGTAAAAATGCTAGAACCAATGAGAAACAAAATTTAACCACATCATAACAACACATAATTATAACAACACACAAGTAGAGTACAACAAGTAGAGTAAAAAAACCTTACACTATTGTATTGATGACATGAATATTATCCACATCAGCCCAGTATATCTGAAATCAAGTTTCAATTACAAGACAAGTATCTAAATTAGCTAGAACTTTACTGGCAAGCAGTGAAGAAAGTTTAACAAATGTTCAGGAAATGAAGACCTGAAAGAAGCACCACAAAATTACACAAAATTACATCACATTAATAATGTAAATAGCTCACCAGCTTTAAGTATAATGTTTTTTTTAAAACTAACTACAATATCAAAAGTATTTTCAAGGAATTCAAACCACAATTACTTTTCACACAGTGAGAGACCCTATTCTTATGTTTCAAGACAGTTAGAATGGCTTGCATTTTTAAAATTGTTCCTTAAATATTTGTGTGCAGAACAATAAAAGTAGAGATCTAGACTGGACAATTTTCATATTGTCAGCAAAATAAAAGTTATGAGAGCTTCAAACTGTTTTCTCAAAAATTACAAGTAGAAAACATTCCCTTAAAAATTGTGTCCCACACAGGTAGTCAGAAGAAAATATTTAAAACATCTGGGCTTTAGACCCAATTTTTATGCTTATTTGAACACATTACTTGTTAGTCTATATGTGATGATCATTAATGGTAATTTTTTTCCTCTTACTTACTTGAGAAATAAAATCGTAAAAGATTGCACAAAGTAAATTTGAATGAACTGGATTTGAATGTTTTTCAGAGGGATGGAGATCTTAAAAGGTTACTGCTTATCTACACCATTAACAGTATATTTTGCTGTCTTCCATTACAAAGGAACAAAGCTGGTTTACCTACCACTTATTTAAACAGTATTAACTATTTGTGTATTACTGCTACTATAAAATCCCAGATCTATTACCGAGAACAAAGTCAATGGGTAAAGTGGAGCAAAACATTTGACCTTTAAAAATATTTGTAAAGTTTTCCTCTTTTTTAGAGGCAGAGAGATATTTTGCTAAGTGGTTAATGAATTCAGACACTGACCATTTGACCTGGGTTTTTGAAAGTAATTAGCAGCTCCAGTTACCTGAAAGATGGAGCTAAGATGAGCAGGCAGTTTTAAATCAGCGCATTTCTAATTAAAAATGATGTTATTTACAGTCACTCAATAGACGTTGTAAGCATCTGTGCTCATAAAGAAATAGGCAACAAAGGATTGATGATTTTTTAGAGGCTATCCACAGTTCCTGAAAATAACAAGTGAAGGATGTTGAATATAAAATTGTTATAAATATAAATAATAAATATATATGTAATTGTTGGCTAGAGGAGATTATGGCTCTTGCTTAAAAACATTTTTCAGGTAAACTGGAAATGTGTAATTTAATTAATTTCTATGTCTAAGTTTTGTGGAGAAAGGAAAGGTTCTCAACAATGAGTGTAAAATTAAGCTGAAAGGAGCAGATAGTTGAATTGTCTTGTTGGACTAATACTGAGAAGGGTATCACAAAAGGACAACAGTGTAAGTTTTAAGTATACAAACACTACTCAAAAGCTGCAAGCTCCTAAAATACACAAAAGTAGTATAAGGTTCTGTGCAACTGGTTCTAGCAATTATCCTCCCTAGTAACTCCCTAGTTACTAGGGAGTATAATTGCTGTTGCAAAAAGATTCTTGCGATCATCACCATTGCATTTATTTCACCCCAAATTCCCTACTGCAAATATGCCATATGAAAGATCATATTATATTTCAGGTATATTAAACATATGTGAAAACTAGTCAAATACTCCAAAGGATCTTTAAAGTGCTGACATTAACTTTGTGACCTGTGGACTATGGTAAAAAATGTCTGTGGAGTATTCCTTGTCCTCAAACTGTTTCTAATGCAACGCCTTGTCCACTGAAATTTTTATGACTTTCCACCTCAAAAGAGATTGAAATCTACTGCCATATACTGACACAAATAGTTGGAAATAAAACAAGAGCCAAAGAAAACTTTAAGTTTTGAGCTAGTATCAAGTTTTAATATGACAAAAACTAGGTAGCAGATCCTGAAGTAGTTTCTTGGACTTTGTTAATTGGCCACTCATGTTATCTGGGTATTAAACCAGTTACATTGACTTAATCAGGTAGGTAGAAAAGTCAGTGGTCTCAAGACAATTTAAGATATTTCTCTACTATAATAATTCAAATCCACTTTCTTCAGAATTAAAGAATGCGTATTGTATTACATTTTAACAACCCAGCAACCTAAATACCAGCAATACAACAGTTTATAAGGCCTATTGAAAACTCCTTTTTCATTATCTGGTTTCAATATTTTTATTTAATTACAAGAAGCTTTTATATTTACTTTTGCCTTGAATATTGTTCTTACCTGAATTTAGACTCATTTTTATCCGTGAAACAAATATAATAACTTAGACAGTGCTGTGCAGATTAACAGTTAAACAGTAAGCATAAACAAGAGAATTGTACTTTTTTTAGCAGAGTAACTAAATATTAAATAAAAAATAAAATAAAGTTTAAATTTAATTTTAAAATTTTAATTTAATCTAATTTAATCTAATTTAATTTAATAAAGTATTCAAAGAACAAATCAATGATGCCTTAAGCACCTGATACTGACAGTTGCCTCCTCAGTTCTCAGGAATTAAAAAAAAATTGCAAATCATTTTATAAAACAATAGCATGTGCAAGTGTAATATTTGCATCCACCTTTTCTGCATGGATAAAGTGTCTCACTCTTTTATCATCTTAGCAAAAAAAAAAATCTGGAATGCATTGCATTTTTCACATCCTACCTTTGCAGAGAAAAGGCTTAGGTTCAATTGGTGCTTGAAACGATCTCTGGACCTGGAATAAGACAGGAAAAAAAAAAAAGTATTTAATAGTCAAACTAAAAAAACCATGACCTCCTAAATGTATAAAAAAACCTGGAGGCATATTAATTAAAGAAAAAAAAAAAAAAAAGAAGTTGAAATTAGAAATCTGGGCAGTACTAAAAGCTTCTCCAGATCCCTTCTACAATGGAGACTAAAACTGCCACCACATGGACCCAAATATTTAGGTCTCCAAATACCAACTGTTACAACATATAATTAAAGTCAGTTTATAGCCTTTAATCAACAGAGTCACGTAAGCTAGTGAGATGAGAAACCACTACTGTATTTATTTATGGCACTAAAATAAGGATATAGCCTTACCTGAATAGTTTATTGGCAATTGCAAGTACTGTGCCTACCCAAATTACATTCCTCTCAGTGTTTGTAAGACACTTGTCTATTCAGGGTAATAAAGTCAGCAAGAACTACATTTGTGAAAATCTGGGTACTACAAGAATGAAACCAACCTTTCCTATCGATTTCTAGTATTTTTTCTGTGATCAACACAGATAAAAAGGCATGATCACAACTCCATAGACTGTGCACAGTCAAAAAACAATTATGTTATATTTTATTTTTCTTTTCCTTCTATCGATGTCTTGTGTTCCAAAAAGCTGAACTGGCTGAAGTATAACATATATGTTTAATTAATAAAATAGCTATTTTTCTAAACCAATCAAGGAGGAGAAATATCTAGTTTATCTTAGCTGGCTATTAATAATTTGTATTGTCTCAGAAAAATTCCAAATATAACTGGGCTCTATAATGATTTAATGTTTATAAGGACAGTAGAGAATTCTACAAAGGATGACAGAAAAAAGAGCCAGTGTAATGAAGAGGAAAAAATGCCACGGTGTGTATCTTGAGGGACTGCAAGAACTAAAACCATCCTAAAGAGAAGAGTCAATATATCTGATTGATAAGTTTCATTATTCTGAAGACTATATAGAAGTTTAAACAAGTTTATACAAATTTAATGTCTGAGTTAGATACATTATTTTGTATTTACCTCCAGTTTCTATTTAAATAGAGAGTACAGGTTCCTCACATCCCAAGTAACAGGGTAAATTACAAATGATGAACACACCTTATTTTGCAGAGGCACCAAGACTGCAAATACTTTATTCTCTGCTATATCTCTGTGATTAGTAGACTAATGTAATCTCTATAGATTTATTTGATTTACGTAGAACTCTGTGGAATGAAGCTATTTAGGAATTCTTCATTACTTTTTTATCATCAGAGAATTTTCAAAATCTGTAAATTGCAATCCTGTTTGCGAGGTAATTTCAAAGGTAAATGTTCTGGCCCAGCAGAAAATCTGATTTTACAGAATAGCATCATCCCTACCATCCTTTAAACCAGCCACTGTAATCACCGTTGTCATCTGTTATGTCCTCCAGCAGCACAGTCACAGATAGCTTTTCTTAGGCAGATCTTTATAAGTTGAGTTGAAAGCAATTTAATTTTGGCAAAATGGCTGCTTTCATTGTATACAGGACACCGAACCTCTTGTGTAGGACCTTTTCACCATGTTGTGATTGATTTTACATCTATTGAAAACAAGTCTGGTCTCTGCCATTTGTTTACCCTTGTATTCTCTCTTTATGCTTTGGTATGCATTTTTAATTAGATACACTCCAGTTCTTTCACCACTAGCTAACACTTTTATTTGGGAAGCAGTCTTTACTAGCCCTGCAAATATCCGCTGTTCTTTGCAATGTCAAGTCCTTTTCTCACCTTGCTTTGACTTGGTTATCACTTATATCACAAGTAATTCATCCATCTGTTAACTGCTCCAATTCACATTACTTGGCTTTATTTTAAAGATCTTAACAATGGTCAATGGTCTCATCTGGCAGCTGGTTTCTTGCAAAAAATGTGCCTTTCCCAAGTGACATTCTTGTGAGGATCAAAATATTCACTGAATGGGTTTTTATCTAGCAGTTTACAGGTCCCTCAGGCTCTCCATAGAACATATTGTATATACCCAGAGCTTTGGGCATGCCATGTGTAGCAATGTGGAGGACTTCACCTTCTTCAATTTTATTTCACTCTTCTCCAGCTTTGTGCCATGTTATCTTTACACATTGTTGATTGATTCTTGTTTAAAAAAGAGATTATACGTATCATGCATCTACATGATTGTTTAAGTTTGCATCCAGAGTGTGCCTTTAAAGCAAAACCCTCAAAGCAGCAAACCAAAGTTTGGGAGTGCTGGAAGTAGATTCTCTCATTGAAAAATGGCAGAGCAGAAACATGCTTCACATAATTTGGTTGTAAATGAGCATTCAACCTTGGGACACAAGTAGAGCTATCCGAAGTAGAAAATGCTAACAGAAATGTACCACACCAATTTAGCCCCACACATTTACTCCTCCTAGACTGTACTACTCCTTAACACAGACATAACCACAGAAATAACTGAAATTATCTTTGTTGGTTGGCTCTCACTACCTGAAATTGGTGAAAAGCCTTATACCAATTACACAGCTCTTCTATAAAAGTAATGTTTCAGCCCAATCAGAAATAAATCTTAAGTTCTAAAGGAAGTACAAAATTAATTTTTATTGTGTCACAAATAAGGGGAAAATCTCCCACTGAATAAAGGGGAGGGAAAAAGAGGTGTAGTATTGTTCCATCCCACAGCAATCCAGAAAACCCCACAGTATGTCCACTTTACATACCACCTTTCTCTTAATTTACAGTTTTCAATTTACAGTCTTCTACACAGTTATTTAAATAAACTGTCTCTCACAGAGTAGCACCTTTGCAATTGCCAGGGACACAAACCCACTTCTCTGTTTCTTCAAAAAATTTTCCATAGACACCCCCAACACATGCATTTCCAGCAAGACTGATTTTTTTCTTGGCCTTATCTTCTCCAGATGGTTTGTAGATAGTTCTCACAACTCAGCCATCACTTTAAATAGACTTAAAAAGACAAAAGTCCAGTTTCCTTTAGGACTGCATGTGAAACTTGTGGCTGGTGAAATTTCCAATATAAACAAGATCTTTTGGCACCAACTGGAGGGGGGCTGGGGCTGTTTATGGCTTACTGTAAGGAATGTTTGCTTTCTTTATATCCTCTCCCTTCCTAACTGGGATGGATTATATCCAAATACATTGTTACCATTCTTCTCACTCAAACTGACTTAATACTTGTCATACTTTAATGGGCAGGTCTGCGCTCTGAAAGAGATGCAAATAGTTTTGTTTGCAGGTTTTCAATAATCATATGTTTCAGGATTAATGAAGCCTCTTTCAAGGCTCTAACAGCCTTCTGCAGCTATTGTAGAATTGTTGAGGAGTCTAAAAAAAGTAATCTCACTCATATACTATCTTTAACTGATCCTGTAAAATTTTATTCATTGTTTGTGACAAGACTTGCTATTACTCTGCATGCAGCAAGGAGTTGATCAAGCATTGTACAAGCTGTTGGGGATGTCACAGAGGTCACCATCAGCACTTCTAACGGAGTGAGTGCTTGCCAAGGATAACAGAAGAAACATTTTCACCATTTACGGGTTTGCCAAGACAGAGTTCCAGTCCATTCCCAGGGTGAAAGGCTGCAGCTTAAACACTCTTATTCCTTCATTACTCTTTCAGTGTATAACTACCAAACATAATTCTAAATCAATCAATAAAATAGTGTGATTCAGGCTCTATTACCCTCTCACAAACATGATGTCAGGTCTTGTACCCCTTGAAGTATAGTCATTTCCCATGCTCTGTTCTACATGTTTAAACATAGAAAACAAAAATATCCACAAGTCCAATGTTTTGTTCAACCCACAGTGTATCAGGTATTCTAACACCAGGCTTTCTGAAACTGTATCTTCTGTGGGTTTGTTTGGGGTTTTTGGTGTTGATGATTTTGGGTTTTTTAATATTATAACTCAGTCCTCGAGAATAGCACAAACCGCACTCTCTACATAAACAATTTGCTAGAAAATTGTGTCCAATCTCTCAGTGCATTCTTCATGTTCTACACGCCATTCTTAAATTTTACCACTTAGCCATGTAAAATTGCATTATTTAATTACAGAGCCTCAGAAATATTGCTGCTTTAATCCAATCACAAAGAGATTTGAAGGGAAAATTATATACCAGGAGATAGGAAAAAAAATGATGTGATCTCTTACCAAGTCTGATCTCTGTTGATCACTTCACTACAAACAAGGATAGGTTAGCATGGGGAAACCAGGAAAAATGTAAGGATCCAATCAAAGCTAGTTTTTACCACTTACGAGAGCCAAGTAATAAAAAAGGGAACAAACCTTGAAACATTTTCTTGCACTGCATTCCTGCAAATCAATAAATAAAATCTTCTATAGATTAGCACTGGTTAGACCAAAACAATGAGGGATTCGGTAGCATGCAAGAGAGTGCCCTTCAGATTAAATGACAATTTGGAAGTGTTTAACAACATATGGTCTCTTTTCTTTGACATATACGATTAAGAATATATCATTTTTATATAAAAATATAAAATACCATCTGTCATAAGTTCCAACCATGATACTGTCTCTATATATCCAATTAATTCACTATACTTTCTAGTGTAAATATTTTTCCTATTTTCTCCTATTTTCTTTTTCTGTAACTATATTTATTTATAAAATTTCAATAAATGTATATATTTTAAAAGTCAATACTATGACTTAAAATGTAATTAGGAATAACAATGAAAGTCTGTTTTACTTTGCATTTCAAAGAAGGGCCAAATCTTCAAATAGTTTGAAATGCCGTTGCTCATTTAAGTCAGTGGGTATAGGCATATTATTAAGATTTAACTATGTTGTTTTTCCTTATTATACACATTAACCAAGAGAAATGATCACTTTTCACAAATAAATATTTATGTTTCTTTCTTTTTTCAGAAATGCAGGGTACTTTAAAGACACATGACTGCAGAATGAGAACCCAAATATAATGGGTATTGCTCCTTAAGGTGTCAGAATTCTAGTGAACATGGAGGAACAAATGGATTGCTCTCAAAATCATGGCAAAACCCAGCAAAATATAGAATGCATTTCAATCCACTGAATTAGTACTTTGCCTCATTAATTTAATCCAAAAGAAAAATCATTGACCACATAATGACTTCTGAGAACATTAAGACATGCACAATTCTCAAAATACAGTCTCAAGACTACAGGAGCTAAGCTTTGCCAGGGTAAAAGAGGAAGGATTGTAACAGCCTGTTTGAAGCAGGGTGCAAGATTTCTTCTGTTTGAGACAAGCATACCCAGATAAACACACACATACAGACAGACACACGTAGGTCTTACTCTTTGTTTCTGAGTCATTTGGCTGTGAGTGCACCAATAAATTACACTAATAGGTTTTGCATTAGTAATGTAGAAAGAAATTACTGACCCACAATTTAAACCACATTTTAAATCTTTAGCTTTTTAAGAATCTTTTGGAAATTTTGACTCTTGAGATTCCCTCAGCCTACCCCAAAAACCAAATGGAAAATTATTTTGCTTTTCAAAAACATTGCCCCTCTTAAAGAGCAGAATACCATATAATGGTGATTCCCTTCCTCTTTCTTGGTAATAATTTTAAACTTCATGTTATAAAAAACTAAGATTTCTGTGTCTGCTGCAGTGTTGTGGAAGTAGTGACTATAGCTGTCTGAGGTTATTCCCATGTAATTTACAACTTAGTACCTTTTCACCTGCTTCATGTAGTTGGTCTGTGAGCAGAAAATGCTGATCATCTTCTAATATTACTTTCTTGGTCTTTAAAGAAGCTTTCAAATAAACCATGATGCTCTTCTTGGTCATTCATGGCAGAAACTCTGTATAGAGTCATAATAAATTGCTTGTATAGGTTCTTAAGCTGTCCCAATACTTTCTAAAATACTTGCAGTATTTCAGTATCTACATAAAAATCAACTTCTAGGAATTTTTATTTTGTTAGCCATAATAAGTTCACAAGGGGTACTGAGATCTCTAACTTGCTCATGGGCTGTCTGGTAATGTACTCCTTCGGCTTTGTGTTTTCCTCTTTTAATTTACAGCTCCAGGGTTAACATAAGGGTAATAGAAATTCCAATTTGCTTCTCTGTTTGCACCAGAAAAGTTTGCACCATTCATCAGCATGCATGCTTTAATGTGAGTATGTCTCTATTGTTTTGCCACAATACCCATGCTCTTCCATTTCTGCTTGTGCTGGTTTTACACATATGGCCACTCATATTTCTCTTCTCCAAATCCTTCTATTTTCTTTAACACTGTTTTTGAGAGGAGTGCACGTGATACAGTTCCTATTACAGCAATCATTCTTTTATTGATTTGATGACTCAGTTGTTGGTTCTGCCATCCTATCGTGTCGTTGTTTCAGTACTGGTGACATTCGGCTGCAAAGGGACAAAGTTAACCCGCAGCACTTTACAGCAGAGCAGCTTATTACGTCCCACTTCGGCCCCTTCCACTCGGAGGCCGCGCCCCTCCGCAGCTCTCCCCTCTCAGAAGCTCCTCCCCGCCGGCCGCGGGGCCGGAAGCCGCTGCCGGGTGCCCTGTGAACCGGGAAGGGCTCGGTTTGAATGAGATCCGGCTGATTCACCGCGGCCCGGGCGGCTCCGGCCCAGGTGAGGGCCAGGCCGCCTCCGCGCCAGGGTGCTGAGGGGCCCCGCGGCGGCCTCTGCGCGGCGGCGGCGGGAACGCGGCCCGGGGAGTCGGCCCGAGCGCCGGGCAGGCCGCGGGCGGTGCGGACGGGACGGGACGGGACGGGACAGGGCGGGTCTGGCGGGCGGCACCGGCCCAGACGGGGGAGCTCGCTGGGCCCCTGGCCTTTCCGCTGGGAAGTCCGAGCGCTTCGGGGCAGCGGGGGCAGCTGCGAACGGGCTGGGGAGAGGCGGCGAGAGGGGCCGGGGAGCGGCGCAGGGCGGGGGCCCAGCCGCTGGAGCCGGACGGGCCTCAGCGCCGCACGGGCCCCAGGGCCCGGACGCCTCCGCCCGGCCCTCTGCGGCCGCCCTTGTTCGGCAGCGCCCGGCGCGGGTTCGTGCTGCGGGCAGCAGCCGTGCTCTGTGCCCTGTCAGAGGCACCTCCCGGACGGCAGCGCAGCTGCTCTCGGAGTGTAACAATGGCCCGATCCCCGGCAGTGCAGCTGAAGTCAGAGGGGCACGGGGGGGGATGTGGAGGCAAAGCACTGGCTGGGATATGTGAAGGGGAAGGAATCAGAATTAAGTAGAGAAGAACTGATAATCAAAAATTATCAGCGCTATTTCTAGTATGCAGCTGACTTAAGTAATGTTTCTGTAACAAATTTGTGTCATATAGTTGGATACTTGTAAACAGTCTGCTGGCGTCATGTCTTAAAGTTGCAGTTGTTTTCGGTATGCTGTGGAAAAACAGAAAGCCAACAGGGACTGAGATTTACTTTTTAAAAATAAGTTTTATGTAAATGTATCTCAAAGCTATATAGAACTGAAATGGTACTAGGCAAGCTGAAAAGTCTGACAAATTTGTGTTCATCTAAAAGCAGTCAGCCCTGGGAGTCCAGGGTGTCCTGTATGCCTCAGGTGGGGAGTAAACTTGGAAGAAGATTCTGTGGAGCTGAGCATTCACTGGTTTGTGACCATACTGAGACAATGAAAAATATCTGTTTGTGAAGAAATTCAGAAATTGGCTAGCATATAAATTGCTTCTGAATCACTTAGTGTGACTTTGAATGGCAGGGTTTAGCCTGTAGCTTAATGGGAAATGTTGTGTTCCATCATCTGTTGTAATATTTGTTTGAAAACTATGATTTAGAACATTATAAGTTAGAGAATACTTTAAAAATAGTATTAAATAATATCAGTATATAAATTAGTTTGTAAATAATACCAGTATGTAAATTAGTTTGTCAACTTTCTTGGAAGTGATTCACTCCTGACAAAAACTATGGAGTGTAAACTAATTGAACCTATAAGTACCTTGTAACATCTAGGATGATGGGAAAGGGCTGGTGTTAAGGACACTTTGAGTAATAGAGAACTAGTATGATGAGTACTTGCTGGTCTACTGCATAGTTCCACAATAGTTGTGTGTCTGCTTGCCTTTCTGCAGATTTCAGAGAAGGCCATTACTTCATGTGCTGCATAAAATTGAAATTAATTCTGACAGTTTCTGTGGTGGTGCAGCTTTTTAATGAATCTTTGCTTATCTGTAAGTGAATGTACTTCAGTAGCTTTAAAGCAGTCTGTTTGAATCTGTGTTACTGAAGTAACTCCAGCTCAGCAATGAATGTAGTAGAATTAGGTTTGCTGTACCTCTGGAAGTCAGAAAGCAGAATCTGGGAAACTGGCCTGCAAACTACTTAGTCCAGCTCGGGTCTGTTGAGATTCAGGTCTGGGTTTACAGAACTGAGCACGTTATGGGAGCAAAGCAAGAGTCGTGTAACTCTGGACTTGCACTACTGAGACTGCATTCATGCATGACATGATTAAACTCTAGCTTTAATGAACAGATTACTTAGGATTGATGGTAACATGTATATTTTTTTCTTCTTTTCATACAAAATGTATAGGAAGATAGACTAGGCTACCCTCTCCCCCACCTTTTCACATGTGAAGTCTCTGTTCAGGTTTGATGACTTTAACTGCAGTGAGGTTTTTTCTTGGTGAAGTAATGTTTTTCTGCAGTGTACACTTTCTCAGCTGATTTACTTCTCTAGCTGTTTATCATCCCTAGTGAAGCTGAAATGGTTGCAGTTGCACCAAAAACTGCAACCATTGAGCCACTTCTGAGCACAGTCAATAAAATTGTTGATCTATTGCTGCGTGTAACTCCTCAACAGGAGATGGGGAGGGAGGTGCTTGAACAAAGCTTGTTATGTAGTCTCAGGTGGAGAAACTGAGTTACCGAAGATGAAATGATTTGCATCAAATCTCTCAGTGTACAAATTGCCAAGTAAATTGCTGTCACCTGTGTGTAGCCTGATACTCCCTCCACTAATAGGGCAGTTTAGTAGCCATTGTTTTCTGTGTATGTCAAAGCTGATTTTGATATTTATTTCTCTACTAACTCAAAAGTTGCCAAACCAGGAGAACCATCTCTCATTGAGGGATCACATCGTGGAGTGTTACTGCTAGATAAAAATAGTGCACTGTAGTGTGAAACTCATGTGTCTCATGCAAGGAGATAGAGTAATTTAAGACTGTTTCAAGTTGATTTCAAAATACATGCTGCAACATGCCAAGTATAAACACAGTAGCTATTGGTTTATACCTATATGTGCATACACATTTGTACATGATCCTTTTAAATAACTTCATCCCTATGCTACCTAAGAAAAAATGTTTTCATTATTAAAAGTCAGAATTTAAGTGACTAGAAAATACCAGTGAACAACTGAGTGGTGAACCAGAGCTCTCCAAAATGGGCAACTCTTTCCAATTATTACAGTTACCTAACAGTAGTATTAGGAGCAAATCTTAGACATGGGTTTTAAGATTTCTGTTTTCAGATCAGTTTTGAGATGCTCTGTGTATACTCTCACTGCATTATTAATATTAACTATTTTTCCCTTTTGAGGTAAGGACAATTAAATAAAAATTGCAGTAATGGAAGTTTGGCTTTTCAAATAACATCCAATGACCAGGCTTATTTTATGATGTTTCCAACCGAGGACATACATACACAGAGAAGCTATTTAATTCTCTTTTTAAGCCATTAGTGATTGTATTGATTTCAGTGATGAGTTCATATCATCCAAATCCTGCAATGCACCAAAATGCAAGTTTATTATGATAATTGTCCTTCTGTATTTTTTATGAATACAGAACTATTTGATACATTTACTTCCTTAAAGTTATGCTTTAAACAGACTGTTAACTCTTCCTTGCAGACAGAAGAAAACAATCAAAATACCTTTTGCCAACTTAGGAAGGAAAAGAGGTGAGATTTACTGTGAACTGTTTGTTTACTTTTCTGGCTTTTATTTATATGTATATATAATGTAAGTGTGTGTGTGAGAATATAGGGTAAAAACCAACAGAAGTTGCTAATCAGCCCAGCTTTTTGCACTTTGTAGCAGAGGTAAGATTCTCAGCTTCTTTTGTGTCTCACTGGGGAACAAACCAAGATACAGAGATTTGTTTCTTTCATATCTTTGTAGTAAGTGGGGAAGGGAATGCAAGACCACTGGGTGGTCAGGTTTCTAAAGCTGAATAACTCAGGCCTAGATGAAGAAATAGCTGCAGTTCTGTTGCAGCCTGTGCTACTGGCTCTTGTGGTCTCTCCTGGATCATTTCCTTCTGCAGAACTGGCAGGAGGATAGTAACTTTGCATTCAACTTGTCAGTGATTTCCACCCCAGCCTGCCAGCACTGAGAAACTCTGACTTGCTCTGTCTCTTCCAACTTTCTGGGAAGGTGAACACATCCTCCTTTGCTCTTGTACTACTTTGAGATAAGCTTCAAAAGGGTCTCTGTTAAATTGCCTCAGTTACTAAAATCAAAACAAAACCCCCCCACCCAAACAAAAACCTAAAACAAACCCCCGAAACCCACAGACATTCTCTGAGCAGCTTTAGCTTAAAGAATGATTTGACAGAAATGTCTTTTGGAGCCTGTATTAGTGTTACAAGCAATCAGCTTTTCCAAGACCTCTTTTTCTGTTATGCCAAGACAGCTATTTCTGGGATGCAGCATGAAGCCTCTCAGAGAAGTGAACGGGGTTAAACCCAGCGTTTTTGATAGCCTCTCAGTTTGCTGCAGGACTGCACAAATGGCTGTCCTGGCAGTACTGAGAAAGCAGCATCAAGTTGGTGAGCAGCAGCAGCTTCCTCATTGCTCCTTATGTTAACACTGACATTGAAAAAAAGTCTATCAAATCACAGCCATAGATCATTTCACAGATCTGTTTCAAAACACTGCTCTATGAATGATTGAGTGGAGGTAATTAATGGGTAGTGTTCTCAGAGAGGAGGATAACATGAATTTCAACTCCTAAATTGAATGTGAAGCAGCCTTTCTCTACCTGAATTCAGGCAAACCTGAAGATCTTTGTCACTTTTCCAATCACACCAACCACTCTTGCAGAAATAAACAGGAAGGCTTTTTGTACCCACAGACTGCTCTTACCCTTGGTGTTTAGGGCATCTTAGCTATAGCAAGAGCTTTTAAAATAATAAAAAAAGACCATGGTTTCAGTTTCTAACAGCATTTAAAATGATCAATTAGCTTTAAGTTGCTTAAATGAATTATTAAAATATTTTGAGAATTTAATATTAAAAAATGTTGAGAAAATTGGAAGTTTCTTGCAGTATTATGGATACTTGAGTGAGAGATGGCATGTACCACTTCAAGGAATTGTGTGGTAAAAGGGAAAAAAAAAGCCCAGTAAACATTCTTTGTGCCTTGTCCTTTTTCAGCTTATCAATGTCACATTTCTTTTTTACATGTGCCACGGTTTCTAAATTTTACTAGGTTTCTGCCTTTCTCCTTTCTATTTCCTTCTGCAGGAAAGAGACCTACTGGTGTGATCTTTACAGTCAAAAAGTGGGAGCTGCTGCCGAATTTGTTCTGTGAGCACTTCTTGCTGAGCACCAGGTTAGAAATGTATAGTTGTTTTATTTGTAAAGGCTAAAGTTAGCTTCATCAATGTCTAAAAATTTCTCTTAAGCTGTTCTAAGGTTTACAAAAGCATTGTTTGAGAAATGGAATTTATGGCTGAAATAATATTTAGATGTATTAATAAAAATTAAAATCTGGTTTGGTGAATGTGTTTCATTAACTTAAATTTTTCAGATGTTTATGCATCTCAGTAAACAAACATGTTTAGGTCTGTATAGACTATAGCCTACTAGAGCATATTCAGTTGCAAATAGGCAAGTAAAGCATTAGCTGCCAAAACTCTAACCAGAATCATGTCGTGGAGCTAGTGAAATAATTTGCAGTGCATCTAGAACTGTGTTTTGGAGATTTTCTATCTGTGCTGCTGTCTTGAAAATCTGAATATCTCAGTTCAGTGACTGTTCTGTGATAAATGTTAGGTGTCTGTAATACAGTGAGATTTTGTTGTAAAGTTATGCTGATAAATAGTCAGTTTATTTAACACTTTAGTCTAATCCAACTCTGATATGGCAAAATATATGGCTTTTATAAAAGATGTACTATACTGTTCGGTTAGAAACTGGAATAAACTGTGTAAATGAAATATTAATTAGTACAAGCTATTGCTTTTTACTTCTCTTATAGGATTTGTTATTTATTTATTATTTCTTAAATATACATAGGTAATGTACCTCATCAGTTTATGGAAGTTGCTGTAGTTGTCAGAACTACCAGTTTTAGGGTTACCAGTGTAGAGACTAAAAGTTTCTTAAAATAAATGAACAACCATGATGGATTAAAATAATAGTTTTAGGAGCTTAAATATACTTCTCAGTTACTCTTCAGCCCTCTTTAGTCACAGAAGATGAATCATTGTGGGTTTCAATGGAGGAGTATCTACCACAGAGGGGTAACATGAACTGTAGTTGGCGTTAATTTGTGGTAACATTGTGACTGTTTTATTGAAGCCATTTCACATACGCTTACATAATATCTTTAAACAGCAACTTGACCTTTCCAAGGAAATCCTCCAACTTGATTTGGAATTTATTGTAGTTCAGGATAGAAAAGAATATACACTGTGTGCAGCTTTTGCCTCTAAAAAAGAAGCTTGGTGTCAATGACTTAGTGAAGAAGTGAAGCATAACCACTGACCCTTTAATAAACTCATTTTTTATTTATATGGTGCCAATGGAGCTTTAAGAAAGTACTTACTGCTAGGTGAAGCTGCACTTGTTGGATTTGCAGGTTCTACAAAATCAAGAGAGTGAATCATATTAAACTAATAACCTGATAGTTCACTGAACTGGGAAAGTGAATTTAGCAGGTTATTTCTGATCAATGTATCTTGGCTACTGTTAAGAAGTTATTAAAGTAGGAAGTAAAATGCTGCTTCTTTATGTTTTTAGAAGCTTAAACTATTTTTTTTAACCTTATACTGAAATAAAACTTGTTAGTCTAGCAAATATCAGAAGAAATTATGAAAATGATGGTGACATTCACCTTCAGCATGAAGATTTTTTCATGTACAAAGCAAATATATTTTTCAAGTTCTTTGGCATAATTATTTCAGAAGAAGGCTATTAAATAAGTATTATTAGTGTAATCTGAAATAATGTATATAATTCTCTTATGTGTAATGTGACATCTGCTTGAACGATGAATGTATTTTGTTCTCAATTGCTTTCAAAGCCTGAACAGGCTTTGTTGTGTTGTATTAAAACTTGTCCAGTTAAGACCATAATTTTTGATGCTGTGCTTTGTATCTTCTGTTACACAAATAAAATAAGCCAGTAAAATTTTCTGATTTCTGTAGGCCTTGGAAATTGCTTGATTTGATGAAAACAGATGTTTAAAAATTAATATTCAGTAGGCCTTTTTTAAATTTTATGGATAAGTTTGTTGTATCGAGCTAAGAAGTTGAAAAAGCCAAGTAAGTGAGGTAAAGTTCTGTTAAAGCTGGGGCAGAACCTGTACCTAGGTATCCACCATGAAATTGTAGATGTCTTTTCAACAACAGAAAGTGAAGAAACTGTAAAGAAAGAAACAGCAGTGTAATTTTTTTGGTTGGGCACCTTAGCAGCCTTTATTCCCGGGGAGCACCCCCTTGAAACGTACAAGATACAAAAACTGATGCTTTTTATTTTTTTTTAAGGAAGACATTTCATTGATTGGAATAATCTTGCACTAAAACAATGGCACATGCAAGACTGGGAATGTATTAAATGACTGTACTGTCACTAGTCTTCTAACTATATACACATTAAATGTTTACTTTACAGTATTTCTTTTAGTATAATGAGTTCATTAAAAAAAAGCTTTTGATGCTAATTCAGAGATCCATAATCTGCTTGGTGTCTTTCACATGTAGTTTTGATGATAACTGACAAGCTGTAAGTTAATTAGCGCGGAACTTACTAATGAGGATGCTAAAATCCTTACTTTAAGATTTTTATTGATGATTCCTGAGCAAACGAAAGTAAATTCAATTGTGTATCTAATAAGTTTTAGGAACTTTCTGGCTGTAGGTACTGATCATAAGTAACAAAAATCCCCAATTAATTGACTGATGGGAAAGTTTTGAGAAGTTTGACAAGAGTATTCATCTTCAGAAATGGGGATAACCCAAAACCAAAGCAATAAAGCAAAGTCTGTTAATTAGCATGGAAGACAGCTTCTTGAATTAATATGTGGTGTTAATTAACAGGAAGTCTGATGTTGTGTTGTAATTACCACCAATATTTTTGACATACTGAGTGACTGAAGGTGAATTATATAGATAACAATTTAGTAAACATTTCGAGCTTGGGAACATTTTTCCTTTGTTTCTGTTTTTCTAGAAATATGGATAGACTTCTGCGACTGGGAGGAGGTATGCCTGGGCTGGGACAGGTTAGTATATAGCTTGTCAATCTTTTCTTTAAAATTAATACATTCTGGAGTATTTCTTCTATTATGCTATCATATTTTAAAACAGCATTGAAAAAACGTTATTCATAGTAATAATCTTTGACTCAAGAGATTTCATGTGTGTATGCATATCTTTGTTACAACCTGGCTTTTTTTTTTGTGAATGAGTACATGTGTTGGCACTAAGTTTACGGAATGTTTATAAACCTTTCTTTTTGTGTCTGAGCATTTTAAAATTTGTATTGAAAATCGTTGGAAACACATAACACATTTTTTTAAAAAACACTTTCCGATAATACGGAATTTCAGAACATGAAGAGTATTTATTCTAAATAGCCAAGCACATCCACTGCTCTTTCATAAACTACATATTTCAGTTCTTGGATCACATTGTGAATGGGGCATTATAAGATACTGAAGTACATGTAAATTTCAAGAGGTAATTTGAATTGAGTTTGTCACTTGTGGGTAGTTGTAGCTACCTGTATGTGTGTTTTATTGTGTCTCCTCTTCTTGATTGTTCTCACTTCTGTAACTACTCACAGCAAGAAGGCCCCCCTGGCAGCTGTCCTGTTCCAGTGAGAGACCTAATCACATTGTATGGCTTCTCCTACCTTTACAGCAAGTCATAGTGCTTTTTTCCTTGATCAACTGTCATGACCAGCAGTCTTCAAAAATAAAATCAAGTTGATCTTGTTACATTGTGCTGATTGCTGTAGATACAGGGGAAAAAATAATTAGGAACTTCTTTGTTTGAGATCTGTAGGAAGAATTATTTCCTTAAGGAGTGGGCTCCAGTGTAATTTCCTTTGTAGTCCTTTCCTTTGGTTGGCTGCAGTAGCTGGCCTTTCTCTGTTTCCTCATCTGCCTCCTGGTCTCTTTCTAAGTTGAGAATCCAGATTCTTGGTTCTGGAGGACTCATTTCTGTATGTCTTGGGCTTCAGGATGTGTGTCCAGGGTTTCTTCTGGGCTGGTTGAAATTGCTAGACCCAAAGCTTCTTTTGGTTGTATATAGTGTGTTTGTGTCCAGTATAACTACAGGAGTAGTTTAATACTGAAGCATTTGGTGAAATATTCTAGGCTGATCTACAGACTCTAGATGTTTTGCCAAATAAGCTGTAACTTTTGGTGCATAATTTTTTCCCCCTTTTTATAGCTAAAATTCTATTCACGTTCTCTTAGTGAATCTTCAAGCCGCCCTCAGTTATTTTTAGTTTCACTTTCTTAAACAGTTATTTCTCTTGTTCCTCTGAGCTGCCAGCCTGCTTCATGACTCTTCATTTTTTTAACATCTGTGCAGTCTAATCTCTCAAGCTTTCACTTCTTAGTCCTCTCTGAACTTGACGCTTATCAAAGCTGTTTTTCAAATTTACTGTTAACTCTCTGCTGTTTTCTGAATTTTTCATCTTTAACTTGAAGCTTGATAGAAAATTGTGGCAGACAATAGAACATAACATTCGGAGGAAGCTTGCTGAACTCCTCTGGTAGCTTTGGCCTGCAAAGCTGCTCTGTGTTTGTTTAAATATGGAATTGTCTCTTAAACGAGTTGATGAGTATATGTTAGATTGAAAAAAAGGCATAAAACTGAATTGCTCTTTACTCAAGTTGCTGCTTGCACTGGATGTCTTGACTACATTTGCAATCTTTTGGTTTATTGAATCAGCAGGAAGGCTTTTCAAATAGAATATTTTTATGTCCTTAAAATAATGTGTTTCAAAGGACCTTGAAAGGTCACTTACATTCTGAGTATCTATTGATGATAATTGAGATTGAGAGAAAATCCGGAGTGAATCAGGTATCTTTGAGATAGAAGAGAGGAGGAAGGTATTTCTTGGGTATATTTTGTAACGCTAGAAAGCAAAGTTATTACCATTTGTTTGCACTAGAGTGTTTTAAGCAACAGAACTTTTTGTTCTTATCGTTGTGTCACAGTTGTTCTAAAGGTTGAACATAGTAAAAACATCTGACTGAGCCATTCTTGCCAGCATAAGAATCATCTGTATATGTAGTCTGGTAGAAAAAGAGGCATTTTCAAAGTAATTTTATCACATAGTTTGGAGATTGCTTTTTCTTGTGGCTTGGGGTCTGCTTAGCAAGAGGAATGCATCACATGAAGTCTGCTGTCTGTTTGATTTGCTTTGTAACTGATGTTAAAGTGCTGGCAGATGCTTGGTGAGCACAGTTTCTGTTTGATCTCTGCCAAGGCATTCTTTCTCAGTGACCTGCTTGAGTTTCTTCAGCAGCAGTTACTTGGCTCTTTCCCCTTGGCAAAATTACCTCTTCTGGTTATTGTCTCATTTAGGTTTTCTTGGGCTTCTTAATTTCCAAACTCAGGTATGTCGTCCCAAATGCACTTTAAATTCATGTGTTTACAATATGCTTTTCAAGTCTTTTGGTGTAGTGTATTACACTTGAGAACTGCTGTCACTGAATTTGTAGTTCTCTTTCCTTACTTCTTGCTCCTTCAGGCTGCTCTTTGAGTGGTTGATTGGCCCTCAGGTGTCCAGAGGTGGTCAGTGCTAAATCCCATCTACCTTAAGCCTGTCTTCAAACGGCTAATAAACAAATCTTTAAGGAAGTAATCTTAAACTGATACTTCAACAATAAACTTTCAGTGACATGTGGCTTAGAAATCTTGAAGCGTTTCTTCTCTTTTAATCATAGGTGGGCAAAGGGCTGTCTTAGTAGGGCAGGAGGTGGACAAGAGAAGAGAAGGGAAGAGAATCTTAACAACTTTTGGCATCGCATAAGCCATTCACAGTATTTTCTGACAGTGTGCTTGGTCATTAATTGTGTGTTCTCTTTATGGCAGGGTACCTGTGTTTAGTTTTGAACTTGATGCCAGAAGTATGATCTCCTTTGGAGCACTGCTTCATGCAGAAATTGTCTTACATGACTGGTGTTGTACCTGGTCCATAAGTTTGTTTTGTCTTGAATTTATGTTCTTGTGATAAATGCATAACATGAGTGAATAAATGAATGAATGAAGCCTTTTAGAAAAGATGTAAAAGATTGAAAGGGTTGTGATGTCTCAAAGAAAATCTTATGACTTCAATTTTGCTCCTGTAGTTCATGGGATTTAAGATTTTGGCAATGCCCTTGTTCTTCTTCACTTACATAGTCTCTCTCTCCTTCTGCCCCTTGTCATGTTGGGTTTTTGTACTTATCTTCTCTTTCCTGAATCATTCTTTTCTGTTTGGCCCTCTGGAATACTGCCTACCTCACTAGTGGTTTAGTACTTTGATTTGCATTGTACATTTGCTGCAGACAAATGAACAGGTTTGTGGGGTACGTAAAAGCATTCTGCTTATGTAGCAGGCAGGAATTTGGAGCAACACTTCTCTTCATTTTGTATGCTGAACTATTGTTTGCTGGTGAAATCAATTCCACATATGCCTCTATTAGGCAATCCCACTGCAAAGGGTGGGAGCAAATTAAGTGCATTTGTAGCCAAGCTTTTCTCTCCATCACTTACAGACTAGTAATTCAAGTTAAGCAAGTTCTTGTCCACATTAGCACATGCTGTTTTTCTGAATCCAGATGTGATAGAAAGCAGTGAAATAATGACACTTTTGAAAGAGGCTTTTAAAGTAATTTTTCATTACTTGCTAGATTTTTGAAAATATTCATTTACACTGCTCTGTTAGTGCAGACAACTGCTCTAGTACAATAAATGAAAAATAAAAGTGATTCTGTATTTTTGAATTAACGTATTTGATGACAGAGGGGAAGGGGAAAAATTCCAATGGGAAGTGAGGGGGAGACAGAGAACTGACCTGTGTCTTGTAAGGAGTGTTTACACCTTGACTTGAAATATAGAAAAAGAAGTGCGGATAGCTATTTTATTTGAATCATGGACTTGCCAATTAGCCATCAAGTGCTTCCATCTGTGAAATAGTTGATCAGATGGGTTAGCTGGGATGTTTCCAGATTAGGGCATTGTAAATGGCACTTGAAAACTGTCACTTTGATTAGGAGGTTTCAAATATTGCACTGCTTGGTGCTGTGGAACCTTTTTCCCCTCATAGGATCTTGGGTTTTTTAGAACATGCTTTTCCTGTTTAGTAAATCTGTGGCACCATTGGAACTTGGGAGACCTGCTGCTGGTCTAAAGTTCTCCTTCATGTGCTAATCTAGTCAGGGTGGCTGTTGGAGGAGACAGCACAATGCACTCTTTTGTGGGGCTTCCAAAGAGGAGTTGATGGTCTGGCAGACAGAGGAGGGTCAGGCTCTGTGTAGATCATTCCCAATTAACAATCAGATGCAAATTTCCTTGAGTTACTTCATTAAGCTGATGTGTCATTTGAGTGCATGACTTTTTCTTGCAACTTACATCTTCCATATGTAAACAAAAACATCCACCAACAATAAAAAACCTCAAACCCAAAACAAACCCAGACACCCCCATCCCTCCTCTCCAAAAAATACCAAAACAATAAAACAACCCAAAACCAGGCCAACAATCCAAACAGGAAAAACTGCAACACTTTACCATCTTACTGAAAATTATTTTGGTTCAATGAATCTTGAAACAGCTTGGGTTTTAATTTGAAGGGTGTAAATGTGTTGTCTTTAATTAAGTACCTTTTTCATTGTAAAGCTGTAGAGTGTTCTGGTATCTCAGTGTCTGTTTAGCTGTGTGACTTTCTCCTTTCTGTGTCTTCTGGGTATGTATGCTTTATATGGTTTGAATTGTGGTGGTATACTGTTGTCTGCTTCTCATAAGTATTTGAAGCTTCAGATACCCCTTTTGAGAATATTTTGCCAGGGGAATAAGTCTGAATTATAGCCCGTAAAATGATGCATCATTTCTGTGCCATTGCTTCTGAGACATTTTCCAGCAAAGTTCTCAAGTACGAAGAATGTTACTATTTCTAAAACTCGAATGTAATTCCCAGTAGATGAGGTGGTGTACGGTTTGGATGGGTTATTCCAGTTCTACTTTTTTTTCCCTGGAAGCTGTCAACCTATTTAAGGAATAAAAGAATTTTCTCAATGACAAACATTTTTCATTTCATCCATCAGAAATATCCAACATGAAATCCCATAGAAAGTTTAGAAGACCTAATTACCTGCATTATCTTCCAGAAAGTCTCAGCATCAGTTTTTATATGCAAAATATATGATTTTGTTTTAAGAAGAAGAAAACCACCTTAGAGATAATAACTGTGCAGTTTCACTTGCTTTCACTGTCTGATATGAGTGTTTTACTGCGTTGATTAGTGTTTTAGTACAGGGCTGTTCAACAAAAGCTTCATATCACATTTAGGATCCATGTGTGGCCTGGGTCACAGGCCAGGGTCTGGTTTTGCTGGAGATGGTAACTCCATGGGTCATGTTAGGCTTGTTTGAAAGTTGCTGGGGATGGCAAAGCAGAGTATAGTTCTCATACATTTGAAGTACAGTTGAGTCATTGTAATGTGATTTGTCTCCTAAGGAGCTAATTGGGAGAGGAAAGAATTGGTTTAGGAGAAGCCATACTTAAACCCTGTGTTATTTGTGTTATAAAGGCTGTCTTAAAGTAGGATGGCTGCACTACAGACATGTTTTGCATATTAATCACAAACAAACATAAAACTAAAAAAGCCAGTGGGTTGTGTCTGAGCATTACAGTTTCCTCTGATCTGCTGTTTTACTCTGGAGAACATTTTTAGCTGCCTCTTCTTGGCCTCAGCTCTTAAACTTCCATATTTCTAATAATTAGGCAATTAGATTCTCTCTCCTCAATTTAATTGCCAATGTAGTCCAGCCGACTTTTGACTTTTTCCAAAAGAGGCAAAGGAGCTTGGACAAAGGAGTGTGGCCATAATGAGAAAGAACATAGGGAAGAAAGGGTAAAGAAGAATAAATATCTTTGTGCATTTGGCATTGCAGCTATGCTCTTGCAATGTTCCTTTCTGCAAGCAGGAAACAGCCACCCTATAGCGATCAATTTAATTTATTTCTCTTGGAAATTTTGTCTTCTTTCTGAAATCCCATGCAATTCAGTATTAAGTTGCAGTGCTACTGTGCAGCACCTTTGAGTGAGGGTTTCTCTTTTCTTCCTACTGTGTAGAAGAGTCCTCTTAGTTTTCCTATGAAGTTGGAAGTGTTTTTGTTATAGTGGTGTGGTTTGGAGGGGCTGTGGCTGTTGGCTGCTTGGTTGTTTTTTCAAGTGTTGCAAACAACTGACCTCGCTGCATCTTTCCACCGAGTCTCCCAGTTCACCTGCTTGTATCCAGAGGACCAGCTCTTCACAATACTGAACCTACAGGCATCTAGAACCCAGTGCATTCTTCTTCATATTGAGGAGATATCTTTAACTGCTTTGTCTCACAAAGTGTACTTTAGGGTGAGCTTAGGCAGAACCTGCTGAGGGCTACCCTGCCTTCTTGGCAGAACTGTGTTTAGAATAAAGTAATTAAAAATCTGCATTGAAGCAAGACTACAGGAGGCAGACAAAATTACTGGTGCTGACTTGTCATCTGCCTTGAGGCTCTCAGTTCTAAATCCCAATACCTTCTGTAATGCTGATGGGAGTAGATAACAGGTTAGTTGTGGCTTTTTTCTGGAATTAAATTGACCTCTGTATTTTCTTTTTATTTCCAGTAGATTGAGGATGTGAAAAACAATAGCTCTTTTCAAAAAGATGTACAGTGTTACTGAGAACTTGTTTTGTGTCCCTAATCTTATGGCTTTTTTCTATGATGTAATAGAATCATAGAATGGTTTGTGTTGGAAGAGACATTTAAAGGTCATTTAATCCAAAGTGTCCTTATGCTTGATAAGGAATACTGACTGCAGTAATACAGAACACCTGCCCCTTTGAGTTATGTATCCCAATGACTGTGTAGATTAAATGGGGTAAAGACAGATGAAACACTGACCCAGGGAGGATTACACGTAAGCAGCCATTTCATGCAGCAGTAGTGTTGGGAACACTGTGGGAAGTCTGACTATTGCAAATTGCATCAAGGTTATATATCTAAGTAATATTAAATCATGAATACATGTTAATATTGATTAGTAAATGTTTCTTTCTAATAATAATGTTCTGTGTCTCATTAAACTAGAGACTATTTTTGTTTGAAGTTCTGCTTAGTTAAAAACAATCAAATAACAAACCAACAACAAAAAAAAAAAGGCAAAAACCCAACCAAAAAAGCCAGAAGCAACCCCCTACGCCAAAACCATAGCAAAAAACCAAACCAAAACCCACCCCACACACCCTAAAAAAGAAAACCACAGAACACCGCCCCACAGAAACTAAAATCCTAAATAAGCAGAAAGCTAAGCAGTAAAATTCTGGCTCTGCACCAAAGAGGTGTTGGCAAATTTATGATCCCAACCCGTTTAACCAACTGCTCAATGCTATACAAAGTTCTCTGTT
Organism: Haemorhous mexicanus; assembly: GCF_027477595.1. NCBI lineage: Eukaryota > Metazoa > Chordata > Aves > Passeriformes > Fringillidae > Haemorhous > Haemorhous mexicanus. The sequence continues at coordinate 16,694,808 of NC_082348.1, forward strand.
TTGTAATTTTGGTTTTGAAGAGGAAGGGAGATGGGAAATGTTACATATTTCAAGTCCATCTATGTTGCTGTTCGTGGAGTTCTGTTGTAAATGTGAACCTGGGTAAACTTTTTTTAGGAGACAGAATTTTGTAAAACATACTGAGACAGTTTTTATGTAGCCTGTTAAGGTGGGGTTTTTTTTCAGAGATTTTTTAATTTAAGGTAGCAGTTGATGTCACAATACTTCCTTAGTATCCCTACTCCATTTTGGAGTCTCTGAGACTAAACATATTACTGCAATTTTTATTTCATCTGACATATGGTGTAACAAGACAATGTGATCCTTCAAGAAATCTAGGCTGTTTGTTGAGACTTACGGTATTTTGTGGTCTGTTATGCATGCTTGTTGATAATTGGTATAAAAATGGACCTAAACATACAAACTGTTTAGATATAATGGTAGCTTCAAAATCTAATCCTGTTGATGTGGAACTAACTACAAAATTGTGTATGTAATAGCTTGAAAATAGCAATAAAATTTCAAATTGCTACTAATTTTAGTGTGTGATTCACAATGCAAAGTAATATATTTTTCCCTTTTTTATTGAGCTCACTGATTTTTTAATATTTTTGTGTGACCACAATAATTTTCTCTGTCATGGCTGATCATGTTAACTTCCTGTACTGCAGAAAATGCAAGACATGATTTCTAGTTATTGTCATGACAAAGTTGTTAGAACCATTGAGATCCCAGAATATGCCTCACTCCCTTTGCCACTTCCACTGATGGAACATGAGTTGGTAATTTCCAGAAGTGTATTGTCTCAGTACAGGAAGAAAATGGTTCCACAATCCCAACTCTGCTTAGATTTTTAGGCTTAGCAATGTGTATAAAAACACTGTGCTGATCTAAGAAATTTCTTATTCTTTATATCAATATATCAGCAGGTTGTGCCAGTTACTGGCAAAAAGTAGAGAAGAGCAGTGGTACTCTGAACTTTTAAGGCCTTACTGTCATTAACACCTCTACCTCCTTTGCACACTTGCTCATGTTTGTCCTCTCTGCAGCCAGTATTTTGTAATGGTTTATTTCCCTAGTACGAAGTTATACACACAAAGTAGAATTTACCTCCACAAAATTGAAGATTTAAGCTCACTTTAGGTGCCTCATCCTTCCATGCATCTTTTAATATGATAAATTATTATTTATAATGATTGTCATTGCGTTTATACCTCAGTTGCCTTTCTCCCCCTTGCCTATACAATAAAATGTCATCTTTACCTGTAACACTTGTTCTGGAGGAGGTAGAGAAGGGTAGTGAAGAAAAATTGTGGGATGAATAAATTCAAAAGTAATCCAAGGTGGGGGGGTGTCTTTTTTTTGTTGTTGTTTTTTTGTTTTTGTTCTTTTTTTTTTTTTTTTTTTTTTAGCTAATCTTTCTCAATTGTCTCTGGATATAACAGCTGAAAATATGTAGTGAAAGGGTTAAGTCGGCATGAAAGAATTCATTTCCACTTTAATGACCTAGCCTTGCTGGGTTAGGACGATGGGGAACATGCTTCTGACTTGTACTCCTATTGCCAATTAACACCTCCTATAACAGGTTGCCTCAGCTAGTCATTGAAGCAGAGGCAGTAGAAATAGTTTACATGCAGCTTGTTTTTCACACTAGTTGTTTAATACTCACAAAATTAAACTATTAAAAGGTTCTTTTTTAGCTTACTGGGAAAGAAATAAAACATGATAGCAATCATTGTTTGCTTGTGTGTCCTGTGTTTGTGCTTAAATTGTTCCAGTTGCAAAAATAAATGGAAGTAGTAATGATTCTTTTATTTTACACAGTAACATGATGTTTGGTGCGTTAAAGCTGAGATGTGCTTTACAGCACTTAAGTTCACTGCCTTTAGATTTTTATTACTGAAAAACTGGGGGTTTTTTGAAACAGGTGTGATGTATTTCAAAATCATCTTTTGTGCTATTAGCATGAAACCAGAGCACTGTTTAAAATCCATTTAAGCAATGGAAAGTGTATCCATTTGTGGAATATTTCTCAGTTCCTTGTGTAATTAATCAAGTCTGCTTTCTCTAACTATTTGAGTAAATCTAAAATAGTACAAATAAAGAGCAGTGCTCTAAAATGACACCTTAGTTCACATTTAATAATAAAATTGGCAAAATAATTTATATCGGTTCACACTAAGAGAAAGGTGAAGTAATATACCTAAAAGTGTTAACAAATTTGCTAAAAGGCCTGAGTAGGTAACACTTCAAGGCGTTAGTTTTTATCCTGTAAGAATGGCAAATGCCTTTAACACTTCGTCAACAAGGGTTACCCAAGTAAAGGACTGCTTTTTATATTGGATCTTCTCTTTAACTATTTGAAACAAAAATAGTAACATGCATAATTTAATATTACAATGTAATTTTCTGTCCATAACTTGCATGTGATTCTTTTTCCTTACAAGTTTTACTAAAAAAAAAAAAATTATTTGAATAGTGGTAAACTAATCTTATCAATTATTATTGACCTTGGAATTCTGCCATTCTAAACAAAAACAATCCTGAAGCTTGGTTGGGCTTATGAGGTGGCCCTCAGGCAGCTCATTTCAGTGACTGGGAGCATAGAGTTGATTCAGAAGAAGCATCCATTTTTCAGTAACGCATAACAGTATTTTTTACAGCAGTTATTTAATTTTAATAATTACTGTATCCAGCTTATATATGCATAGCTGGGAAAAAGAATGTTCAGTATTCCTTGCAGTTTCCAAACCTAATTTTTCTCCAGTTCTCCAAGAAAGAATCCAATAAAGCTGTAGGTATGCAATATGCACTGGTTTGCAGTGAGATGGACAGTCTTCCAGAACTGTGCGATGAGATAGCTGTCCTTTGAATATGACAGTGTAACTAAAACCACCAGCAGCTCTTTTGCATTGCAGACTCAAATGCTTTCTTGTCTGGGTTCCTGATACCAGTTAATTTAATTTGGTGCTCTGTTTCGTAAGGCTGGTGCTTCTTTGTTAAAGTTGGCAGGCAGTGAAGTTTATGAACAGTGGTAATAGCACATGCTGTGGAGGGTCAGTGTAAAATATTTGCCTCCATGTAGAGATTAGCTAATAAAATCTTTCTTCTTCTTTGCTTGATGAAAGAAATGCGTAAACTTTTGTGAAAGACTACCAGAAACAGGCCAAAGAGATCTCAAAACACATAACTCATAGGTGGCTCCCACATACTGTGTAACTAACACGCAGAAGCTGGGGCTGTCACTCCAGGGCTGTGTTACATTATCAGCCATTTGTGGAAATGGAGGTGATCAGAGATGGAAAAAATTGGTTCCAGTTTCCAAATGTCTCTGTTTTCAAATCATCTAAAGTCAAGTAAACTGCTTGGAAGACCCAAGTTCCATTTGGCTTTATCTGTTAAATCTTTGAAGGTTTTATGTTATGAATTTGATGAACTTTGGTTTAGAATTTTCTATAGAAATACAAATGTGTGACACTTTATCTTTGATAGAAAAATAATGTGAAACTTGACCTACGGATCATTTCCTCCTCAGGATTCCTGAATTTCAGTACTCTTTTGAGCAGTTTGTTGTAATTGATATTCAAAACAAAAGAAGGAATATTAACATGAAAATTAATACACATAATTGGTACAGTGCAATGAGGACTTAAATTTTCCCATAATCTAGCTTGTAATTAAAATCTATAAGAAGAGCAGAGCAGATGGAAAGGAGATAGTGAGGTCACACAAAGAAGCATCAATGACCAAGGAAATACTTGGTATGTGCTGTGTATTTATAAGATGACTGAGAGTTAACAAACCTGCCTTGTGTACTACCATTAGCTAATTTTTACAAGTTCAGGTAAATTGGTTGAACTGCACAAGAAGAGTGGAAACTCATGTTTGATATTTTTACTATGTCTTGCATGTGCTTAAAATGAAGCAGTGAAATATGCTGTTGAATCCTCCTAATCCTTAATGTAGTAATTTTTATATCTATTTAAACACATTTAGTATGTAAAATCCTTTGCAGTGAATACTATGGCTTTAAAAAAAATAGCAAAAGTTAAGCAAGTTGGCTTGCACCAATGAAGAATTCCTTTATGAATTAGCAGAGTTTCCTATGCTGAAAATAAATTGTTGTCTATGGGTGCTGGCAACGGGAATTCAATGTAAATTTTGGAAAAACCCCTATTTTATCTGACAGAATGCCTAAAGATTTGATGAACTATCATATTAGGTATGCCCTCTTCTGCACCATTATCAAGGTAAATGAGCATTTGGATGCTCCAAGGAATATAGAAATCATAAGGAAAAATAAGGGAAAAAAACCTGCTTTAGTTCCTAGCTTCACTTAAACTAAAGGTGATTCGTTTGCCTTGTTACAGAAACAAAATGTATTAATTTGTTTCCTCCCTGTAAGTGGTGAATCTACTGACGGATCTCTAAAATGAGAAAAGTTTTGAATAATGAGCTTTTATAAGTTGAGGGCACAGACAGCTATATAGAGGACAGAGCTTTGATTAATGCCTCAGCTGCAGGACAGGTGTCAGTGTGATTTTAACAAACACTAGAAATTTCTTAGAGGAGGACTCATCCAAGAGCCATAGTCTGTGGAGTAAGCTTCAGTTCAAGCCTCCTGATTTTTGAGAAGCTAATCTCAGTCAAACAGCAAGATTAGCCTTCCAGAAATCATGGAACTATTTGTGCTTATCTGGGGGAGATTTTTATTACTCTAGTCTTTATTTTAAAAGTTACTGAATGGCATAATGGGATGGTTGCTTACAGTGAAATGTTAAACAAAATCTGGAACAAATGTAGAATGCATTGGGTGATCACAGCATGGGTATTAGGGCTCTTCCTAAAGCACAAGGTTACGAGTTATTTTTATCTTCCCTTCAGACCATCTCTGGTCTACAACTGGTGGAAAATTGGGAGAGCATTATGAATGATAAAAGGGTTTTGTTAACAAACTAGTAAGTTACTTTTAAAATTAAAACTCAGGTCACCTGGGCTTTTTTCTTTGCATTAAGTGGAAACATGAGTCTTTGTGCTTTCCAAATTCTAAGCGAACACTTCTAAGTGAATAGACTTAAAGTAGAAGAGATGGAGTTTAAAAAGTAAACTGACATGTTTGTGGAGGAAAAAACATGGGAACAGCATTGCAAAATGATTGGGCATTTGAAGCTTTGCCAGTCAATTTAATTGCAGAAAATTCGGGATAAGTGATGAAGGTGCTCTGTCCATCTGGTTCTGGGAAATGTTCTGAAGAACTGCTTTTAGAGTGTTTCAGTGTGGATGCTAGAGGAGCACATCTCAACTGGAGCATCTCACTCTTGGGCTGGGGCTAGGCCAGGGAAATACTTGATGAAGGGGTGAGGTTGATGAAAAATGGACCTTTGGTGAGAATACTATGGAAGGTGAAAAGCAGGGAAGCCTGCTGGAAGATTGCTGATGAAAAGACCAGAGTGACAGAAGAATTAGGAGTGAGTAGTAAGAAGTGAGGAAAGGCAAATATTGAGAGATGATGGTCAGCAGTATCAAAGTTGGAAATAGAGGTTTTAAGCTTTTAGGAAGTGGGTATAGTTGACAGATCCATGCATATATGTGAGTTTCAAAATACAAAGATTAGATTCACAATAAAAAGATTGAATGTAGAACTCACTGATTCATTGACTTTAAGGGGGAAAAAACCCACAACTGAATTTTCTTACTGTCTTTAAGGCTTTAAGATGTTTTTCTGTGTCTGTGAAAATCAGAGTATGCAGAAAGGATAATTCCTGTACAAATGTAATGTGTTGATTACTTAAGTATCCAGTTTTATCTTCAGGAAGTAATGGCTTGTGTTGATCCCTGTGTCTTGTTTGATGTCATGAGAATGCAGGTTGAGTTGAATTTTTTCACTTGAAGTGAAAAGAATTTATTCAAAAGGTTTTTTTCCCCCAGTTTTTCTTCTAACTGTGGACTCAAAGTTCTAAATCTGTAAAGTGTTCAGTAAAGGCACCATTTTGCCTCTTTTAACTTGAAATGGAGAATCTTTTTTTTTTCATTAATTTTTTTGTTGCCCTTCTAAGTTTGCATCACCTCATGCAGAAGTAAGCTGTGTCTTTTCAGTGGAAATTCGGTAATAAAGTAATGAATATGCTGTTAATTGTCTGTAATGAGGGACACTCATGTGGAATTCTGTATATAACAGCAATATTTCTCTTGTTCCTCTAGAAAGAGACATTTAAACTGCTACCTCCTGTGTTTTTCAATTTCAACAGTACACAGAACCTGTTTCAACCAATCATTCACACCTGGGACAGTTGTGCTAATTTTTGAATAACTACTCATAAGGCAAAGAGCAAAGTATTTTGTTCACAGCTTTTCCACCTAGGGATCAGAGGTCCGTTTTTTCTCTCACTGTACCAGTGTATCTGCAAAGTACTCCCATAGCCTTTATCTGCAAGTCCTCTTTAGCTGAAAGCTGATGAAGCAAAGGGAAATTGCTGTTTGTGTTGGTGCCAGTTAATCATGCTAGCCCAGCAGCATTTACATTCACACCACTGTAAGAAACACATAGTTAATTGGAGAACTGGCCATATTTTACAGCTGACGAAGGTTAGCATTGCAGCAAGGCTGACTAATGGAAACTTATCTGACTCTTAGCCTGAATGGCTTGTAACAGGTTTGTATCCAGTGTAACACTTGCCTGCTTTGTATTTGACTGGCTCTGATAAGATTGCTCTTTAGACTGTGTTGTTTGGGGTGGGGGGTGACAGGATGATGGCTGGGTGATCTATTACAAAATAATATTAGTGACAAAAAGTGCTGTAAAGAAGGTTTTGGAGATTGGGTGTGCGATTTTTTGTTTTGTTTGTAACAACTACATCTAACTCATTAAGTCACAATTACCTATGCATTTTTCTATAGTGTTTTGCAATATGTAAAACAAAAGAAAATGTTTAGAAACTGCAGAATAACGATGATGGTGAAAATAATTGTTTCTTCTTTTTATAGGGGCCACCAACAGATGCTCCTGCGGTCGATACAGCAGAACAGGTTTATATCTCTTCCCTTGCACTGCTGAAAGTAAGTGTTCTGTGTACATACTATGTCTGAGTATAATGCTGAAGTTAGAGCACCTGGTAGCAGTCCAGAGTTAATGGACTTGTGTTGCCTAAGTGCTAGCCAGACTTATTTTAAAAATAAATTAATACTGATTGGAATAGTCAGAAACTTCTTTTAATTAGTTCTCTTTTGTTGGGTTTTTTTAAACTATTTTACAGTTTGTTACAGTTTCCAAAAGTGCTACAAGTTGCAAATTAGAGATCAACAAAGGCTGAAAAAACTACCTCAAATCAGACTTGAACCTTCTGTTAAACATATGGTGTCATTTGGTCTTAATTCCAGATGTTGAAGCATGGTCGTGCCGGTGTCCCTATGGAAGTTATGGGTCTGATGCTTGGGGAATTTGTTGATGATTATACTGTGAGAGTGATTGATGTTTTTGCAATGCCACAGTCTGGAACGGTGAGTTCTTCACATCTAGACCTTGATAATTTTATTTGCTTGTTTGTTTTTTTTCCTTAAGGTAAATTTATTTTTTAAAAGGTTTTTGTGCTTTACCTCATTGAAGCAATCTGAAGGTATAAGCTGTGAGTTATAATACAAACAAGTCTAATGGTTAAAGGGTTTCAGTAAAAAGAAATGTAGTCAAAACTTCTTTTTGAGTGAAGGCTAGTACTTAAGTGTGTATAGCAATATATGCAGATATTGTGTCCTTTTTTATGTATAAATATAGTGTATTACATGACTTCTAAGACTTATAAATTGATAACTTTCAAAACTCATATACTGTGAGTCAGTGGAAATATTTAAAGTGTAAGAGGTTTGATTGTATCATGCCCTTAATTGTGGTGGTGCTATATACTTCAAACTTGCTCTCTTTGACAGATCTTAGTTGCATGTCTCTTAAATAATAGTTCTGTGATTTGAAAAAAAAAGTGCTTAAATTTTGAGAACCATTTTATGAACAGATTAAAGAGGTGAAAAGTCAAGGGGCATAATTGGAATTTATGGTGCTTTATTTTGTGTAACTGGAATGAAATGTTCTTGAAACAGGCATGGGATAATTCCTTTGTAACTCAGAGCTGCATTCCATGAAATTTTCAAATTCTTTTGTTCTGAGTTTATTCATGTGCATAATATAAAAATCTGCAAAAAGTCAATATGTGATATTTATGTTGAATAAAACGTGTAGAGCTGAACTTGGGACAAACAAGAGGCCACTGTTTGCAGACCAAACAGAGGAGAAAAAGGTGAATTCCTATGCCTATTTAATCATGTTTACTCATAGTGAAGATTACTTAAATGGCAATTCAAAATATTCTTTCAGCATTTAAAAAATCACATTGAAATACATTTCTAAAAATTCTATTTTGCGTTTTAGGGTGTTCTGTTATGTAGTACTAAAGTATTCAGGTTGCCTTTTTAAACAGATGCTTATGAATATTTTTGTTTGTGTGAAGTTACAAGTTAAAAGATAATATTGCTTCATGTACAGCTACTATGATTTTTGTCTGTCTTTTGATAATACCGCTTCATGTACAGTTACTATGATTTTTGTCTGTCTTTTAAATCAGGGTGTCAGTGTGGAGGCAGTTGATCCTGTATTTCAAGCAAAAATGCTGGATATGCTGAAACAGACGGGAAGGTAAGGCACTGTAAAGAGGGCTGACAGTCACAAGTACTCCCTCCACGGTTTTTAGAAGCAACGGCTGGCTTTCTGCAAAACTTGTGATCTAAGGGCTTTTAATAATGTTTAAAAAGAAATAATTGCCCCAAAAATTAGGTGAGTAGCATAGCATGTAATTCAGTCCCCCTCACGCATTTCAATTGTCAGGAGATTGTCACTCCTGTTAAACCTACAGCTTTGATTATCACCCAGAAAGATCAGAATGCTGCTCAGTTTAGCATTTGCGATTACTACACAGCACCTGCTTAAAAGATTGATTTTTTGATTTAACCCTTTAAATAAAATTTTTTAAATTTTTGAAGTTATAGCTTACTCATGAGCAATTTTAGTTAAAAGAAACAGAAAATAATTTTGCAAAAGATCCTAGTATTTAAACAAATTTTTATTTCACTCCTACCTCTCAACAGTTGTCGCCTGCTTGCACAAATTCTTTTACTGTGGGAAAAACTTCAAAATTAATGTTAGCAAAAGGCTCAGCAGCTGAACAGAACAGTGCAAATTGCTTTTTGACTGAGTTCCTAGTTCTACTGCTGGTTTAATTGATATTTAATCCTTTCCCACCGTTGGTTCCCGTTGTCCATGTCTGAAATGGACTTTCTGCCGTGAAAATTCAACCTTCGACGCCAAGGAGTTAAAGAGTAGATATTTACTCAAGTGCTGAAAGGGTAAAAACTGGTTCAGGGAAGGTGTGGTAACAGGGTGAAAAACTGAAAGCATGATCTACCACTGCTAATGTGTATCCCTTAATGATAGCCCTCTTTTGTCGCATTTATTCATGTCCATGTTTTCACCATACTATAGTGAGTAATTTAAATATTACTAATGGTGTTTTTTTCACAGCTCATCGTAATTTATGCCCTGATACGTTCCTGTTTCTTCTTGTGATAAGTGTTTATATTTTTAAAAATTTCAATGTCCTCTTTGTTTCAGACCTGAGATGGTAGTTGGTTGGTATCACAGTCATCCTGGCTTTGGCTGTTGGTTGTCTGGTGTAGATATCAATACTCAGCAGAGCTTTGAAGCCTTATCAGAAAGAGCTGTTGCTGTGGTGGTGGATCCCATTCAGAGTGTAAAAGGAAAGGTATAGTAGGCTTGCTTTTTATTTTTAAGGTACTTCAGTAAGATTTAATACATAAGCACTGTAAATATGTGTAAGTACTTGATTTTTGGAGGCCCATACTGTATGGAAAAAGAAAAAAAAATTGAAACCAAAATCTCATTGTAAATTAAAAGATCACTTCCAGTTTGTTCTGTAGCTTACATAAGTAGTCCTTAAACAGACTGGAAGTCTTTGATATTGTCAGGACACATAAATGATCATAATCCTCTCTTAATATTTTGCTATTCAGGTGTCACTCAACAGGTTTACAACTAATAATCCAAGTATACGTTGTTTTATATATTAAATTTTAGCTACAAGTTCTGAGATCAATTACTAACAGATTGGAATAAGTTCAGCCCCTTGACACGGTTACTAAGATTGCATTGATTTGCAGGCATTGCATATGATGATTTTTATTAAAATTTCTATTCCAAATGTTTTGGGCAATAAAACTTTAACAAGAAGTTGGTATCAAGCATTTGAATTTTTGAGAAATGTGCAGATGAATGATTAAGTACCTTAAATTATTATGAAAAGAGATTTTAACTTGCAAAGCATATTGGGTTATAGTTGTCCTTTGTTGAAATCTCTTTTGTTCTTGTTTAGTTCTCTTTTTATTTCTTTCTAGCCCCATATGCCATTTTCCTATTTCCTGCCTCATGACAGCAGGGAGCAGCTCTATTATCACCTTCACAGAGCTGTCTGCAAATGTGAGAGGCAATTCGATTTTGCTCAACCACAGGGAGAGTGGATTAGAAAAACTACAGAACGTACAGAAATTGGCTAGGTGGTTTACTGCTTTAAAATACTGCTGAGGTGTTTTGTTTGAGCATGCACTCCCATTGTACTGTAGAATAATTATTGAAATGCGTCATGGTATATATGGATGATATTCATGTAAATTTATAAATATTTCAAAAGTGTTCATCTTCTATAAAGCTGTAGTATCATATTTCCTGTGAGGCAGATCTTATTAAAGATACCAAACACTATGAGTTCACTTAATTTCATAGCAGAATGTTCTGAAGCTACAGTTGCTGTTTCAGTTGTTTTGGTTTTTTTAATTCTGAATTTTATAGCAAATACATTTATGTAACAGGCAATTGAAAAATTATTAGGTTCTGGTTGTTTGGAAGGTATTAGACATCTGTATAAATTTTGTACCTTTTAAAGTTGCTTAAAGAGTAGAAGAAAATACAGGTAGTCTTGTGGTGGGGGTAAGATGCAGTAGAACACTTAATTATTCCAAACTTATTTTTCCTAGAACTTTTATTTTTCCACTCCAATAGAAATGTTGAAATAGGATTCTTTTTGTTTTGTCAAAAAACAATTGTCAAGACTATTACTAGTAATTAATTTAGACCTCTCTAGCTATTAAATCTATTAAGAAGAAAAGCCTCCCAATAAGTCATGCTGCACACTTGCTCACTAAGTGCTTCTTTTTATAATAATTTTATTGCCACTGTTGTTTGACATAGATGTCTAGATTTGAAATCTTTGAGATCTTCAATAAAGTAATCTTTGGCATATTTATTTTGAATGTGAATAAATTTTTGTCCATCTAAGCATTTCTCAGTTACAGCTGCTCTTATGGCATTGCTGCCAGTACTTGAGATTACTGGAAGTCTTGTAATGTTTGTTTTTCATACACATTTTTAGCTGCTACAGTCAGATTAAATTACGTTCTCAGGTTTCATGTTAAAAAAAATTTACATCTGTCATGTTTCTGGCAAGTGCATCCTTTAAAGCTTAGAAATAAAAAGAATCTCCCAATTTATGAATACCACTTGTAATTAACTTCTTGATTTGGAAGATGTGGAATGTGTTCGAGTTTTATGATCCTGGTTGGCAAGATCACTTACACTAAAAAGTGTTTGGATTGTAGATGAACTGAGAGAAGAACAGATATGTTATTGTTCAAGGGGGTTTCTCAGGTGTGGTTCCAATGCTTCCCGTGCCTGGCTAACTTATCATGGCACCCAGAGCCTCTTTGTGTGCTACAGAGCTCGAGCTCAGCCTATTTCAGGAAAGTATCTGCATTTGCCAGCATGAAGAGCCACTTGCAGAGGTAATTTTGCTGGTGTAGTAACCATTATACTGGTGAGCTTTAGCACATGAGTCCAAGATCATTACTCATTATACCTTATACTAGCAGGACTGTCTGGCAAAAAAATATAGTGAACATGTGGCATAGAAGATTTTAATATGGCATGTTTTGTCTGAGATTAGATGTATTTAAAAGCAAAGCCCAAAATAGCACATTAGCTAATTTTAAAGCTGCCTCAGGGCAGGCCCATGCCCATATAAATTGCCATAGTTTGTGGTCAGTGAAGCAGTCATGGCTGCGCTAGTGAAGAACAACTGGGGCAGAGGTTATTTTCATGTGTCAGGAAGTTGCAGTGAATTCTGATGAGGAATCTCAGGTTCACCCTGACTAGCTAAAACATTAAAAAGCAGTTTGCCCTGTTACTGTAGAAAATGAAAACTTGTTAACTTCTTTGTTAACTGCCTTGTCTCCATACACGTTTTCTGTGTAGCACAGGGATGTATGATTGCAGTTTGAAAATAAATATACCTGTAATTCTCATCAGTTAAAAAAACCAAACCAGTCATTTTATGTCTTAAAGCCAATGAGCAAACATAAAAAGTCAGATAAAATCCTTATATAAAAATAAACCCCCTCATGTAGGTTTGTGGTTTAAATGCCAACTGTTTTAATGACCATTTTAGGACTGGGATATTTTTGCATAAATATAGTAGGACACATGAAGGACAAGTAATTCTAAATACTTATCTTACTACTCTGCATACATATTCTTGCATACATATTAGGTTTTTTTTATGTCTGTGTACCATATTTTGCAATATTTAGGCTAATAGTGCTCTAGTTGTCTGTAAAATAAACTTGCAGCAGAGCAGTGGGTTTTAACTGAAGGTCAGTGGTCTCAGAACCCAGAAAGGAAAAGCTTTTTTTTTTACTTTTTTTTTTTTAGCTTGATTTCTTTGAATGAGGTCAAAGTAAGCTGAAATATGGCTAGTGGGGCAACCTGGCTAGCTGTTGTTTCATTTTATATTTAATAATAAACTTTTCTTTTATCCCCTACAGTTTTCCAATCTGTGCAATGGAAGCTGTAATACATATTTAGAAGTAATACATATTTCACAGAAGCAGTAATTTCATTAAAGATCTGGAATAAAGCTCAATATTGACATTTCATATTTATTTCCAACATACACTTTGAAATGTCTGTACAGAGAATCATAAACCTTTGCCAAATGTTAAAAATAAATGTGGTTTTTTGGACCTTAACTTAGCAGCTGTTCATCACCTCTTAAGGAAAATATAACTATACTAAACCCACTGTAACATAGTAGCTTTAACTCCAAAAGCATTAACTTACTGCATTGCACTCACTGTATTGTTAAATTAATATTAAAAAAAAAGGGTGATGTTTTCCTTTTTGACCTTTTTTAAACTTTGGATCTTTATTTTAACGCAATCACCATTTAAAATGTTTTGTTCTTCTGAGAAAGTTAACTGGTTTCCCTTAATTAATAATTTCTTGCACAGGGATTGATAAAATATCCAAAATTGTCTGAAGTCCATTTTGTACATCTGAGAAACTTGTTAGCACTTGTGGTGTTTAGCAGGGTTGGTAGCAAAATCTCTTACTCATACAGGGAGCTTTCATTTCTGTTTAGCCATATTTTTTGCTAGCAAGGCACTGTCTGAAGTATTTGTAGGAAGATCTATTGGTTTATGGCAAAATTCTTTTTTTAATTGTTTGTTGAGGAAAATAGTTGTCTTTGCAATAACTTTTTTATAAATTCTGTTTGTCACCTCAGACAGATAGAAACAAATATGCTATGCATCTTAATCTTGTGCTTAAAACCAGATCCTGCCACATTCATAAGAGGATTTTGCTGTGGTACTTTATCCTTATCTTAAACTCATTCAGATGGTAAGAGAAAATAAATATGTACATTTGGGTAGCGTGGTAAATCAAAGTAATTCTGTTTGACCTCTGTAGATCATCTGGCTAGACGGCCAACTTTGTGATGAGCACAGTTTCAACATTGAGTTCAGATCAGCTCACTTAGTGTTTTGTCCACTTGAGTCTTGAGATTCAACAGCCTCATGCCAATTCCTGTTCCAGTATTTTATTTTTCTTGCAGTTGTTTATTTCCCTTTGTATGCATATGGTCAGCAGATGCTCTTTTAGTTTATTACTACTGTCTCCTGCCACATGCATCACTGAAGAACCTTGTCCTGTGGTCCAGGCAACCTCTTCAAGAACTGGAAGGTTTTTTCTTCACAGAGACAGAATATGGGCTGTAGCCTGAAACCATTTTGTGCAGGCAGTTTCTTTTTATTGGTAGTTGAAAATTGCTTGCTTTTGTTCAGCTTATGAGATCTTTAGAATTTTATTCAAAAAGGAGTAAAAATGTGTTGAACTTATAATTTGTTATTTTAGTAATTTCTGAAGTATGAAAAAAGTTACTCTTATTGTGCTGGAGAGAGAGAAAGATAGATTCTTGTTTTATCCTTCTTACACAAATGAAAACCCTGAGGAGAGCTGGAGGACTTGTTTTAGCAACCTCTTTCCCCTTTTTTGTCCATTGGTACTTGTAAATCTAAGTGACAACCCGTGCATAATTAGTGATGTATATGAGTATTACAGGTCTGTTAATGCTTGGTTTCAGTTTTTTTACTCTTCAGAGTAATAGATGGTCGTTTTGCTGCATGCTGACCATGAAAATAGTGATTTCCAAGTAATTTTGATCTCTTGCTACTTTTATGTTCCAGTTTGGATTAAATTGCCCATGTATTACAGATTGGTGACTTCTGTTTTTGTGCTGCAAATCTTCCCTGTTTATCAAGACAAATGTGTGTGTGAATGGTTTCAGAATTTCGTAATTACATGTTAGTCTAAAACACTGAAACCAATAGCAGACATGATTTAACAATTAATTTCCTGAATATTGGAATTACCATCTAGCTACAAGATTTTCTTCATCTGAGCATGTTTTACAACAGTTTTTTGAAATATTGCATGGTTTTAAAACTCCACTCTTTTATCAAAGTGCTGTTATTTTTCCTTTGAACTTGTCTTTTTCCTTTCTTTGTTTGAATTAACCACAGGGTTTAAAGAGGCTTTGTTTTTTAAGGCAGAAGAAGAGCAATCCTTGAAACGAGATGTGTGGAGACAGTAGTGTAATGCCTGAAATTTAAAATAGCCCATTAAGAATTAAGTTTGTGAGAAGTGTAAGCGGATTGGAGCCACCTAGCAAGACTTAAATTTTAATATACCTAACTCCTCCCCACTTCATGCACTTGTCTTGATCTTTAGTTTGCCTTAGTCTCTCCTAGACACAAATGAATTCAACAGTCTTCAGTGTACAGTTGAAAATAAGTAACACAGTTGAAATTAGTAATTAAAAACAACTAAACTTGTGAATTGACTGTATTGTCACTACTTTGGAGATGTGTCTATTTAGTGTGAATCATTATGCAGATCGCATGTAGAGGAAAATGTATTTTAGAACATGATGCCTACAGTTTTGTCAGAATCTTTTATACCTGGAACAACTTCCATTGTTAGAACTGGATTTGCTAATACTTTCCTATTGTAAATGGAAAAATTCTGAAATGGATAACATAACTTTGCAGTATGTAATTTTGATTGACGTATCAAGAGTATCTTTCTGGACATTATGCACAGTGTGTTGTACATTTAGATACTCTCACAGTAACGTGCTGTTTCTTGCCATTGACTGGACAGAAACTTTATGGTTTGATCTAGGCAAGAACTAAGTTTCAATAGGAGCCTGGTTTGGAGAGTAAGGAAGTTGTGTATTTGTGTTGGGTTTGATCACTGTTGATTCAGTAAAGATTGATGTTCTTTTGCTTGGATAATCATATTTGTGGGAGATGAATTGTGTCTGCATCACAGTGTGGGCCACTTGGCATTTTCAGTTCAGGCTGTGTAAACCTAGGCATAAACTGCATAGTTTTATTACTGCCCGTGCACCACTGTTTTGTTCCATTTTCTGGAGTGGTTATACATATCCAGATTAACATATTGTGCATATTTTGCCTACTATTTTTTTAATGGAGTGCTGAAATTGTTAGTATCAATCCTAATGTTCCAAAATTTGTTCTGTAATGTCCTTTGGACTTATGATTTAATTAAGTCATATATGTTTACCTACTAAATCATTTACATAGGTTACTTGAGTTCATGCCCTTCCCTAAAACAGAAAGTTCTAAGACTTAATTGAAAAGTATTAAATGTTTAATTTCCTTTTGCTGTGGTGGATGTAGAATAGTCCATTTATCTTCATTAAAGCATATAGCTTTAAAACTTGTGGCTCAGCTACTTGGGAGTTATGGATGCATGCCCTCACTTGTCAAGATAAATGTATTATGCTGTAGTTCTCTTCCCTTTCCAGTATGGATATTGAAGTTGTACTGCAGATGTGACCACAAGTAAATAATTCTCCAAGGATAGAGAAGGAAAATGCACATACTCCTAGGAATATGTTTTCCAGAGCTAAAATTGACATTTTATAAATAATTTCCATGTTGCAAACTTCAAACTCACAATCACAGCAATTCAGTGATATGCATTTGGCATGAGTCAGTTTCAGTTCTTAGTGCTTTTCATTGGAAATGGCATAAAAAGTATGATTTCTTTGAATTTTTTATGTTGTGGGCTTGCAGGGGACAGAAGATGTTCTTCACTTGTAGTTGTCTAACAGTGCATGGCAGCATAAATAACGAAATGGTCATAAACCTGAGCTGCACTTCTCTGGTCACATGTTCCATTTCATTTTTAAAGAATCTAGAAACAAACTAAGCAGTTGATAACAGGTCAGTTGCAGGTGATAAAAGCGGTTTTAGATGGGACATTACTTCTTTTTCCACACCTGCAGAACCACTCTATCCTCTGCAGTTGTCTTTTTGCACTGGTATGTTTGTTCATAAACATATGGCATAAACAATACATCACTATTTGAATTCCAAGGATACAATGCATTTTTAAAGATAGTCACCATATGCCATAGATTCTTCACTGGAAAAATATTGATGTTAGATTTTTTTTTTTAATTTAAACAATAAAGACTGACTTACGGCTATCTAAAGTTTACCACTAAAATATAGTGGGACTTGAAAAACAAAGCTATTTCATTCAGCACTGTTTGGATATTTAATATTGGAGGGATTTAAGAATCAAGTGTGTAAAGTACTCTTGAATTAATCTTTTCTTTTTAAATACCCCACAAATTTATGATGACTGTTTTAGAGTAACTGATAATATTCAAGTATTATCAGTGTCTGATAGTAAGAAACTAAAGTTTCAGGAGAAGCAAAAAACGTCTGGCTACTAAATACCCTAAATTTTCATCAAGCCATTATTTTTAATAATTGCGTGGAGACAAATAGAGATAAGAGGAGATTTTTGGAGATAAGTGGAGATAAGAGGCCAGATTTTTGTCTAGCTAGCAGTTGAGGTGTCCAGTGCTCATCTTAGATTGTGAGTAAATTTTAATCATATTAATTATAGCTGTCCTGAAATTTACACAGGACATAATTGTAAATTTTCATCCTAAAAATACTTTCTGTGGACTCTAACGTGGGCTGTTGACCCCAGGCAAATGCTAAAAAAATGCTGCATAGTTATTGTTTTTTAGATTATTATGCATTTTGAAGCTAAGACAGATGTACAAAAAGATGCAGTTTTTATTTTGTATTGGCAGCTTCCAAATATTTAGTATCTATTTCCAAGAACTGCAATTAGTAAAGCATCCATGGTACTGAAATCCACACATCCCACAAGCTAATTATATTTGCAAGGTCAGATTGAATACATATTTTCAGAAAAATAAAGGGTTATATAAATGTGTCTTCTACTTGGCTGTTATATCACAGTTTGTTGATCTGGAGTATAATGTGTACAATTCACAAATTTGTCTGATAACAGAAAGTGGTGTGTGATTGTGTTTATTTTACTAACCAGTATATTCACAGCAATCACTTCCAAATATCTCTCCAGTAAAGATGTGTTAATTACAAAACAGACAAGGTCTTCTATTATATTAAAGCTACTAACAAGAAGACAGCAGGAATCACACATGTAAATAGCATCATCAACCCCTATTTTAGTCCTCTGTTTTGATCTGTGAGTTGCGCATAGACCAAAGGTGCTATTAAAGACTCAGTATATGAAATAGGCAGCATTATATGAACAAAATTTATTCAACAAGAAAACAGACCTTTAACATGAATTTAACAAGCCTGAGAAATTATAAACTCTCATATGCTGCAGATTCATGCAGTGATAATAAACAAAAAAGGAAAGTAAGAGGTTTCCTTAAGCTAGCCAAACTGCTAATGGTTTTGTTATAAGCTGTCTGCTGTTGAAATGACCTCTGAAAAGTCTGGAGACACTTACACAAGGAAAAATTAAATGGTCAGAGTGGTGAAAGAGTTGCAGTATGGAAGTGCATTTAAAAAAAAATTACCTTCAAATTTCTGGAAAACATCCCAATAACATAGACTTCTGGTTAACTTTTTAATGTCTTTTTAGGAAAGGAATTTAGCATGAAGCTTGGAAACAAATTTTTACTACAAGAGTACACGCTGTATTATATTATGTAGGTAATTTAAGTACAGTGAAAGTTTAAAATTTTTGGTTGGGAAAGACTGACTTTTTACAACAAAAATCTAAGCAACGGCATGGTGGTTTGTGCTGGGTTTAATTAATCCTTAGAAGTTCTTTGTTCAAAATACTGTGTCTAAAGTTTCCATCATAGAATAGGGGGTGACCATGTTTCTGTCATCAGTCTGCATCATTCTGTGCTTCGAAATACACAAATATAGAGAGGAGACTTCAACTTGTACACACCTCCAAGTGCTCACTGGGGCTTTTTTCTTGGATCTTACTGTGGCATAATTAACACCTACTTCACCCATTGCTCATTAGTACACTGGACGTTAATGAGTCTATTTATTTTTATGTAATCCTCTAAAGGCAGGACTGATTTATGCTCACTATGACAAAAACCAGCTACATTTCATAGAAATTAATATGTGAATTTATTGTTGTATTTATGTTTTTATTGTGTATTAGGTCTAAATTTAGCCTCCAGGTTGCTGAGCATGTTAGTTTCTTTAAGATGGTTGCTATAGTGATAGCAGCAAATTCCTTTAATCTTAGTGTAGTTAAAGTATTTAGTTACCATTGGTCATCAGAGTGCAACTAAGATGAAAAATAGCATTTGCACATCTACTTTTTGTACCCCTCTGAGGTTGTAGGAGTTGTAATTTTATCCTTTTTAAAAGCATAATATTTGGTATTTGTGATTTCAGTTTTTCATACTGCTTTCTGTTAGATTTATATTTCTTCTACTTAGGAAATACTTGAAATCTCTCATCAGGAGGAGAGATAGAGAGTGCAGTGTATTCCCATGCCGCTTGTACCCAAAACATAATGAAAGTTACTTCTGGTCAGAATTAAGATGTTTGAGCAGTATTCAGTATCACTCATAAATAATTCAGGGACTTATTCTCATATTTTAATGAGAAATTTAACTAATCTGAAAACTCCAACCAAAATGTTGAATTTTCTTTTAAAAAAAAAATTTAATTTTTTTTTTTTTTTATTTTACATGGCTCAAGCCCCAAAACAAATCTATGCAGGACAATGTCATTCTTTCTGGATAAGCTCAACATTGTCTAGTAAAGTGCTCAGTTAAATTCGGGCCTAGAAGCGAGGCTGTTATTAAGCTACAAAGCAACTCCTTGTCATTCTAGTATACTGCCAAGTTCATGTTTCTTGCTCCTCGGGGTAAATTCTTGCTTGCTTAGGTTTTTTTCCATTATCTAGCTGGTCTCTGGAGAACTGCTGGTGTGCTTTTTTGGGTTTTTTTTTGCCTTGCTTTGCTTGACTTTTTAATTTATACTGCCTATTTGTTATGGTTGGGCATTTCCAGATGTTGATAAATTAGAGCATCTGGTTAAAATGGAATGCAAAGATGCATAGAAAAGCTTGTCACAAGTGTTCGAAGATAGAGAAAAATTGTAAAAAATTTGAAAAAACCCAATTACTTCTTATGTTATGAGAAGGAATGTATAGATACATAGTAACTGTTTTAGGTATTTTTGAGAATTATTCTAAATCTAATTCCTTTTTTTTGTAGCATTGGTATCAGATAGCATACTTCTGCTGCATTCTAAATCTGAATTGTGGAGTTTTTGTTGTCAAAAAAAAAATCGCTGGTAACTCATTTTAATTGGGTCACAACTGAACGTTTTTAATAAAGAAGATCTTTTTTGAAAGGATTTCTGCAAGCAATTTGAAAACATGGCATATGCAGGTGGATCTGGCCAGCAGCTGAGAGACCAAGCAATAGCCCTGAGTGACACTCAGTCAACACCACTGTCTCACTTGGGTCTCAAAAGTAAATCACAACTGGTGATAAGTTTGTGGGGTTTTTTTTGTTTACACATGATGATTTTTTTTGCTATAAATACTTGCCAAATAATTTCATTTCCACATGAAGGACCTCAATGTTTTTTTCTTCTAATCCTAAAAACTACACATTATTTCGTTACTAATATTTGTGTAAATGGAGAGGAAAATGCTGGAACAAGGTGGGAGACTGTCACTTTCTCTTCAGACTTTCAGTGACAGTGGTTGATTTCTTGTTTGTTCAGTGTAAACAAGGTTCAAGTCTAATTCCTCAAAATGTCAAACCAGCCATGTAAATGCATCTGTTGTCCAACTCATAGTACAGAGAAGAAAAGAATAAAAATTGTTATAGAAAAGCTGTTAAAAGGAGACTTAAGTTAATAACTCTCCAGACATGCAGACAAGATGCCTGCGAAGTCTGCCTGGTACTGTTTTAGTGGATGTGCAAGGCTGTACCTGCTCTGGTCCAGTTAAAAGACTTGAACCTAAACAAGAATTATTCTTGCAGTTACAAACCTGTGCTGGTCAGCTCACAGTAAGAGTGGGTTTGAGTGTATTGTTGGTAGGTTCTTAGGTCTGTCTCAGCTCCTATAGGTTTTGGACAGTTTTTTGCATGGGACCATGAATTTCTCTTTGCAAAAATTTTCATAGACAAATTTAGCACAAGACAGAGTAAGAATCAGTGATGGGTTTACATTATTTGCAATAAAATAGCGCTGAATACTGCCTACCATGTACCTTTAAATCATAAATGACCTTGGTTTTCTTTTACTCTATTTTTTACTCCTGAGCATGACACTGACAAGGACTTTTTAATCCATCAGACAGTTTATAGACCCTTTCGTAGTCACAAGAAGCAAAAAGCATCTGACTAGAAGGGAATACATGGGGCAAGTTCCTTGCTGGCTATAATTTTGTTGTCATTTCAAGTATTGTGGTAGTATAATTGATGTGACAGGACTGGGCTTTAGACTTGGTCCCTTAGCTTGTGCTCACTTTCAGTTTTAGTCTCTCTCTGTCATTCATTTTGATTGGATAAGATCTAGGTGACAAACATATGCATAGTTTTGAGGCTTAGAGTAAGTGTACATAAAATTCAATATTATATGGTGATATAATGCATATAAAACTTAGAGTTCCATGGAAAAAGTAATAATTGGTGTCACCTTACAATACAAGGCAGTGTAGTGTGCTGATCACATAGCCAGCAGGAGGTTCTTTTTTATTAATATTATAATTAAATGATTTTCTGGATAAAGGCCAAAAACAGATGAGAGTTGATTGTGCCTTGTCCACTGTTGCTTGGCTCTATTAGTTGCATTTTCTAAAAAGAATTGACTTGACATCTTGTTTTTACAGGTTGTTATTGATGCCTTCAGATTGATCAATGCTAATATGATGGTCTTAGGACATGAACCACGACAAACAACTTCAAATCTGGGTCACCTAAACAAGCCATCTATCCAGGTAAACCTAGTGCTGCTAGTCCTGTAAATTGTAAGGTCTGTTTATCAATTTTTGGGAAAGGTATTTAAAACAGTAGGTTACAAATTATTTATTGTTCTCTCTGTTGCATTTTTCCACATGCAATTATAATTGATGTGATTCATCAATGGACATGTGTATGTGAGGGGTTTAAAATGGAGCCCTAAATGAGCTAAGTGTGAATGCATGTATTTAATGTGTACAGCAAAGATTGAAGTATAAATTTATGGAAATGCAAACATTTTAAAGTGACAATAGATGACGTAACATGATGCAAGACAAGTGCTGTTTTCAGTCCTGCTGAAAAACTGCTACTTATCAACATCTCATCGTTCTTCAAGTTACTCACAAATAAATTATGGAAAAAGTTCTCTCTTTTCTTTTTACTGTAAGTTTATAGAGGTTCTTGCTTATTATGTAATCTAGATTAAACCTTGTGTTTTAAATAATTAATCCCCGATTTTTATGTAATGCAGTAATTTGCTGAAAAAATGGTGGAGGAGGATATTCAATGGATAAAATGGATGCTTGATTGGCTTCTAATGTAATGTTGCTTTTGAATACACATTTGTGAAACTTACGTATTCAAAGTTTGATTTCTGAAGTTGACTTTCACTAAAAAGACAAAAGTTTTGGTTTCACTGAAGCAAGCCTTTATTTTGAGAAATAGCTTCTATCCTGAAACAAGTATCCTCTGGAGTGATTAATGTTTTTATCCCTGTCATTCTTCTGCCTCACTGTTTTTTTCTTTAAAAAACTTTTCCCCCTTACTATGTATTCTAAAGGCATGTGTCCTTGAAACCATGAAGCCCAGTTCCTGCTTTTGTTTCCATTACTTGAACAATAGAAGTAATATTTTGCTAGGTAAACATCCAAGAAAAAGACCATCCACTAGTCAGAGCAGAACTGAAATAATGGCTGAATTTGTGCTCTGAGAGAGCCATCCTTTGAGAGGTCCTAGACCACCAAACCCTTATCTGGCGAAAGATAAGTTGGTTTTTTGTTACTACTACATTGAAACTCTAAAAATGCTAGCAAAAAGGCATCTTAAAATTAAAGAGTGTCTGCTTCAGGACAGAAGCATGTACTACTTTTGAGTAAAAGTCTACTTTTGAGTTTTGAATTGGTCAAAATTGTGAACAATAATGAGTATGAATAAGCAGCTAGTGCTCTTGATTGGATGTAAGCAAGCCCATGCTTACATGTTTCAGGGCTTTTCTAACTGAGCTTTTCTAGACCATGTGTAATGCTTTCCCTTGGAAACCCCTGCAGTATTGTTCAGCTTCATTATTTTAAGATCACTGTCACTACAGCACGGCATATTTTGGCCACGGGATTTTGGGTTTCTGTTATTGAAATGGATAGTTTTTGTTTGTGTTGATTTTTTACAAGCTGGCAATGAGCTGTTGCAAATGTCACTGTTATGATAAAAATCATAATTTTAAATGGTACTCTGTTCCTAAAAGCTGCAAGAGCTCTTGCAGTGTTATATTACTTTTATTTTAAGCCTTAAATAAAATTCAGTTGAGGACAGAAGCAAACTAAATACTGATTTCAGCTGGACTAGAAGCAGGAATTTCTAGACATTACTTAAAATTTCAGGAAGAAGAATATTAGAGTAGTACATGCCTTGGCTTCGCTCCATTTTTGTGTGTGTGTTTTCTCCTTGAGTTCCCTTATCAACAGCCTTTTTAACAGTTGTTTACCTTTTACATTTGCCCACTCTTTTAAAGGGTAGTTTCTGGAAGGGGGGAGGAAAGGGAGAGGATAGTGGGAGAAGGCAAACTTACAGAACTTAAGAAAACTTCCTAAATATCTACACATGAGTTTATACACAAACACCAAAAATGGCAGTGGAAATTACTTACTGTTAATAGCTTAAACTATAAATTCTGTTATTGATAATAAAACCTGTATTTTACAAGCTTAATTAAAATACATTGCACAAGTAATGGTTTTATGGAAGTGCTAATTCTCGTAACTTTTCGAGTAGGTTTTTATCCTTGAATGTGTGCTTGCAATAGAAATCTGTTTAAAATGTATGTATGAAAACATTTTCAGCTTTCATACAGATAATTTTGTAATGCTGAAATATTAAGTTGCATAGGATGCAAATACACATTCATTTTGTATAGCTTTAAATATATATTTAAGCTTAAATAGAGGGAATGCTTCAAGCAGATTTATCACTAATTCAGCATACTTTATGTATGATTTATTCTATCTTGTTTATAAACTTAAACTTCATATGTGAATTTCTATTTGAAAATAGACTCTATTCGGTATGATAAGAATTGATCATAGAATTTTACCTCCCCAAATATTCATACAATTCACCCTTAAGTCGTAAATGTAAAAGGAAATATCTAATGCAAGGGAGCAAAACAGAAAATACATGCATACAGCTATCACTAAAACTAATGTCAGTTATCAGATTGTATTTGCAGAGGGCATACTTGTTGTGAAAAAGGTGGGGGTTTTTTTCTTCATTTAGAGTTAAAAAATAAAATTAGTTTCAATACCCAAGGTTAATTTGATACACATTGTCTAACTGAGGTTTTTGCTTGCTTCAGTTAATCCCTCTTCATGTTGTACCCTGGAGAATGAACTTGGGAATGTTGACAGTGGTTATAAATAAATAGATAGCAAATAGTCTTTTGTTTGTAACAGAGTATTTTAACAGGAGTGATAACCAAATTTATTGAGAAAGGAAGGATTTGAGAGAAATATGTTTGTGCATATGTATCGGTTAAATGTTTGAAGGCAGTTACCATTTTTTCTTATTATAGTTGCTACTGTGTGAAAAAAAATCTGTGGTTTAGAAATAGAAAACATAACTGTCAGTTAATGAACACAAAAGGAGAAATAGAACCAGGTATATTTACTTCGTATCTCCTTGTAATCTCTGCATTTTTTCCTTGGTGTTTCATCCATTTATTTGAGTGGTATGTAAAGATGTTTTTATTGAGATGAGCTTTCTCCTTCTGATATCCGTTCTTTTCAGTAATGGGTGATTTTAATTCAGTTTCTCCCCTAAATTTTGCAGGCACTAATCCATGGACTAAACAGACATTACTATTCCATCACCATCAACTACAGGAAGAATGAACTAGAACAGAAGGTAATTGTTTCAGCTTTAATTCATAGTACTACAGGCATTATACAAAATATTGTGGCAATGTTCTGATTTCAATGGCTGTTACTTTCAGTAATTGTTTTAACTCTCCTGGAATAGGTGGCTTCTCTTCCAGAAAGCACTTGAATGAACAGCCATTGTTATAAAACCTTCCAAAACCACAGTCCAATGACGATATGAGTAGTTCGACAACATTTTTGTCCACCTCATGGAAAGTTTTCATGCTGTTCTCTGTAGCTAAGTTGGTAAAAGTTTCAAGTTTTCAGTGATGAAGCTGAAAGACATACTAGCTGCCTTCAGTTTTCACAGGCTGGAATTCCTGAAGCTAGGAGAGTTTTAAACTGTGCTTTCTAAAATGGGATGTAT
Organism: Haemorhous mexicanus; assembly: GCF_027477595.1. NCBI lineage: Eukaryota > Metazoa > Chordata > Aves > Passeriformes > Fringillidae > Haemorhous > Haemorhous mexicanus. The sequence continues at coordinate 16,720,094 of NC_082348.1, forward strand.
AGCCAAGGGATGTTGGGTTTTTATTTGCTGTAATCACTTTGACAGAAGGTACTTCCAGTTGGTATGATTGCAACTCCCCAAGACGTCACTGAATATCAGGAAGTAGTGATGTCCTGCATTTACAGAAGACATATTACGGAGTTACTGACAACAAATGTTTTTTGCTATTTTTGCATCAAACTTCTTCAGGTTACATGCAAAATCTAGCTTGAGTCTCAACCAGGAAAACGAAAAGGAAGAAAAAAAGGCTTATGCATCATCTACAGAAGTTAATTCTTGAAAAGCCAGATTCTGTCCTCTATGTATGTTCCCTGATATGTCTGTGCACTTTCAAGGCCTTGTTAGGGTTATAAATTAATCTCAAAGCTTATGATGAAATGGTCAGAACAGTTTTTTCACAGAATTCAGACTTTCTGAGTTGCAAGTAATAACAAAAAGACCCAGTTTCAAATAGCGGAGGAATATGTGTGCAAATTAAGGAGTTGGAAAGAGTTGGAAGGAATGTGTGAAATGCACGACCATTTTTAGTGCAGTATCAGACTTCCAAGACCTCACTGCTAGTGAAAAGACTAACTGATAGAACAAAGCCAGCTCTCTCAGGAAATGTCCATGAGGCTTCCAGGGTGTTATTGTTTCCAGTCAAATGCAACAATTGGCCAAATCCAGTCTTGTCTGAAGTTCCAAGTGTGTGTTTTTGTCAATGGCTTTATATAAGTGAGTTACTACCTTTGCAAGTAGGAGAATAATCTTGACCAAGTTAGGAAGACTTTAATCAGTGAGGTAACAACTCTCTCTCACATCTTTCATGAGGCAGCTTCATACATATCTCAAACCCCCCTCATGATGGTGGTGATCTGTTATCTCCATCTGTAGTAAGAAGAGTACATGCTTCATGTATTAGATTAGGAGCTTATCACACCAAACCTTAATTTTAAAATCAAGATAGCCTAGCTAAACTGTCCATATGCAGTTTGCCTACGACTCCTTCTGTCAGCAGCTAAGATCTTGCTAACACAAATTATGACACAAACTTTCTACTCAGTTCACATGTTCCAAAGCCAGGTTGCTTTGGAAGCTCTACATAGGATGAAACAGTTACTCTATAGGATGAATTCAGGTGATTGCAATTACAGGGTTTACCAGTTCTCAGAAATGTTCACAAATTGAAGGCAAGCTGAAACTGTTTGCTGAAAGGTCCTGCCTATAGTCATCAAGTGTGCAGGAGATCCACAAAATACACTTCCTTTATTAATGAAAATAGAGAAATTGCTATTGTAGCTGTTCCTTTGCTCTTTCAAGATGACATGAAAGTGTCAAGTAAAGCCTTTCAAATATATGTAATAGTGCCTGCATTTATCACCACCAAATCTCTGCACATCTTATCCTATGTTTTTATGCTCGCTAATTCAGTATGAGGCAAAGACACACAAGTCATGCTTTGGTCACTTTCAGAGTCTGTTCTATCAAAACTGTCAGTTGCTTGCAAACAGATCAGATAATCATTGAAGCCTGTGTAACTACTTTATTAATTTAATCCAAGCATTAAAATATTTTTCAACTTCGTCAGAGGCCAAAAGCTTCAACTATTCAACTATATGGCAGCTAAAGTATTCCATTTTCTCTTAGCCCTGCTACAAGTCCATTGTGCATTTTTAACCTGCAGCAAAAGTAAGAAATGACAGAAAACAAATCTATGTGTTCCTGTCAAAGTAAATGTGACCCATGTTTTCATGCCTCATTTTCATATTTAGGATTCAAGAAGTTCAATCTTTAAAATTATGCAAATCTATCTTTTACTCTAGTAGAGTAGTTTATTATTGTATTTCCTCTGTTTAAACACTGACATTGTAAGATCTATTATTTTTAATATCCTTCTTACTATAAATTGGTTGCCTGTCAAAGAGATCTTCATAGTATTCTGAAAGTATTCTGTGGTGAATGCTCTAAAGAGGTTTTGTCTTGCAGATGCTGCTAAATTTGCATAAGAAGAGTTGGATGGAAGGTTTGACACTTCAGGACTACAGTGAACATTGCAAACTCAATGAAACAGTAGTGAAGGAGATGTTAGAATTAGCTAAGAATTACAACAAGGTATTCATATCCCATAATGATAGTCGAAGTGTAGCTGTGTTTATGAAGTGAAGAAATTAGTTACCTAATTTCCAAAGGAATTGATTATCACAAGCTCTGTTCAGAATGACTGTATTTCGTACTCATCAGCTGTGTATGGTTTCTGTGGGAAGCTGCCAGATTAGCTCCTCAGGCACTGCCACCAGACTTTTGCCCTAAACTTTTGTAAAAGTGTTTAGTTACATGCTTTGCTTTGAAATGTGAGTAATCATAGTGATTTTGTAGTTCTACTTAGTGTCAAGAATATGAGATTTCTATAGATCAAAATGAGCAGTGAGTCAAATTTTTCAATCCTTCAGTCAAGGACTGTTTGATCACTGTGGCAGAGTAAAGGTTGTTAATCTGTGTCAGTCTAGTAGATAGGCTATAAGTATTTAGAATGCATTCCAGAGCCCAATTCAATGTTCTGTTTATATAAGAAATTTGTTATTGGTGTTGTAAGTAAGAGGGATCACAGCTGCTTGTACTGTTTTGATACTGACACACTTAGAAATATTTCTTACAAATACTAGAACTCAGCAAGCATTCTATGAGTAGTAATCAAGTGTTATTTTTTTAACTCCTTACAAGTCATTACAACCAAAATTCAGTATTACATTAACTAGTTAAGTTAGTGGATGAACTTTATGAAGACACTGTATTTGAAGGCAACATAACAGTATCAAAATATATTAAAATAAATGCCTTTAAACAGTACAAAAATTGGGATCAAATCTCCAGTAGTTGAAACCATATAGAAATGCTGGGTTTGGTTCTGTTTTATTATTTTAACTGTTTTCAACTGTCTTTAACTATTGATACTGCTCATTTAAGATTTTTGCTTACTAACATTTTGGTAAATATGTGACAATAAAACCATTCATAAGTATTTGCCTTGATCTTGTGCACTAACACTCAGTAATTAAAACCACGTCTGCTGAAAATCTGAAGTACCTTTCCTTTTGACTTTCTGAAATGTGTTGCTGTTTGATTTTTTTTCCTTTTTCTTTTTTTTTTTTTTTTTTTTTTTTTTTTAAGGAACAGAATTGTATTTTGAGAATCTGTGGCTTGGGGGAAAAGTAAATGAAATCTGAAACACTGACCTTTTCTGTGTTTTTTTCACAGGCTGTTGAAGAAGAAGATAAGATGACACCTGAACAGCTGGCAATAAAAAATGTTGGCAAGCAGGTGAGGTGTGATGAATTAGAGTGAGGTGGAATGATATGCTTCGTTCATTCTAAATACTAATTCTTTACATGTGCGGAGGTGATTTTAGTTCTACATGCATGATATTCTCAATGCTTCAAATAATACATTTATTTTTGTTGGAGGTCATGCAAGGAACAGGGCCTTTGACTGTAGGTAATTGGCAGAATATCTGCAAGCTGTGTTCTATATGTGTTTTTATTATATGCTGAGGAACAGTGTCCAAATTTAGTAGTTTTCCCTTTTTTGTCTTCATTTGTTTTAACTTCTTGTAAGAGACATAAAGATATCCAAGTCTGTGTCAGGGAGACCCAAACTGTGGAGACACTTAAAAAATGGTGATCGTGGAAACAGAGGTGAGGGCAGTGTGTTTGTACATTATCATGTAAAGAGCCAGCTCACCCCTGTCTTCAGTTCATGAACACACTGTCAGTGCTTAGCTCTCAGACACACTTGGCAGGTAGGCTGAGTTCCTTTGTATTGGTGTTTGAGGAAAACTGTTTAGTACCACAGCTGAAACCAAAAACACCCACCCAATTCGTTCCATCCTTTTGCAATGTTGGGATATATTATCTTTTTAAACAAAAAAGATAAACAAAACAAAATATTATCTTTTTCAACAAAAAACTATTCCTACATTTGATTTCCATATAAAGGTTGAGGAGATGTGCTCTTGTGAGCAAGAGGAGAGCAAAGGAAATTTGTAAGAGCTTGTGTTCAAGAAGGGCAATGAAAACAAGAAATAGCTTTTAAAATATCTAGTGTGTCCTTAAAGAACCAGTACTTATTGTATTGCTAGTAGCAGTAGAAGAATTTAAAAGATTCTGGATTGCTCTTATGTGTCAGCTTCTAGCAGCAATGTCATAACACATCTGCACTATTGTTCAGTCACTCATATATTTTTGTAGCATTCAGAACAATGGAGTTTATGCACACCTACACATACATAAATATATACATATAAAATATGTAAGAAGGTTGTATTTTAAGGGTTATGATGTCATCTCAAACAGAACTTGAGCTTCACTAGTTGTTACGCATACGTGAAAAAAACTCTATTTTGATACAGTTCTTCAGAAAGAAAAGAATTCTTTTTCTGATAAAATGTTTAAGTTTCCTTTAAATTAAAAGAGTGATTCAGTGAAGTAATTTTCAAGTGGGGTTTTTTTACACAACTTAGATAAAAAGCTTTGTAAACAAGCAGCCACTCGCAGTATAGGGATATTATGTTATTAGGGGTATAATATGTTAGGAACCAAAACAATATTGGAGAACTGTCTGATCTTTGAAAAGGAGTTATTTCAGAAGGGCAGCATACACAGGTTCAGTAGCACTCTTCTGTATAAATTTAGATGGGTTCATTACATTTTGACATAATTCTATCTTTGAAGAAGTTATAATTCCCATGCATGATTGTCTTCCATATTTTAATTTCTTTACACACAAGAATTACTACAGTAGCACTAAAATAAAATTTAGACATCTTTTTGAGGTATGCCTCATATTTTTGCAGTATTTGGAGATTAATTATTTCATATCAGTGGTGAAACTGAAGAAGTTTATGGGTATGATTTTCAACCAGAAATAATCTTATTGTTGCATGCAGATGCCCACAAATGCCTACATCAGTTGAGTAATAGTGTGTAAAAATATGTATTTTCAGAAAACTGCTCAGGCTTAACATTCAATTCCTAAGAGCATTTGACAGGGCATTGTTCATGTTTCTGTGGGTATAGATACATTAATTTTCTTGCAGTCAACACAACTATTCAAAGACTGTGTTAGATGATGCCTGAATCTTCACAGGATTAGAACACACATTTGCAAAGATCTGAAAACAAATTGCAATGTACCAGAACTAAGATTAAAATATTGGCCTTAGTGAGATGTATAGTAAAATTCACATGTTGTGTGTTGTCCTTAAAACTAGCTCACAGCTGCCACGGTTACTCTTGATATGCTGGATAGAAATTTACTTCCTAAGCCTATCCTCAACTTAACTGTTAGTATGGATTAATAAAATTTTGTTCATGGAAATTGAGTCATTTGCTAGGTCTTCCTAGAACGGAAAATTTAGGAGCATTACTGGCCTGTGTTCATTAACTCACAGACACCTTAAATAGACTTGAAGTAAATGAAATCTTTCAGAGACGTGTTTCAGTCATTCCTCTCATGGCATCCTTTGTGTTTCAGGACCCTAAACGTCATTTAGAAGAGCATGTGGATGTGCTGATGACCTCAAACATTGTCCAGTGTTTAGCTGCTATGTTGGACACAGTTGTATTTAAATAACTGATTTACTGTTGGTGATACTTTCTGTGTATATTTGTTTATTGTTTCTAATACAAAACAGAGACTGTTGAGGCTCTGTTTGATTAAACGGAGACATCTGACTTCATTTGCAATGTAAGTGCAGCACTATAACACCTCTCAGTCTCTAATTGTGCATTTGCTTCAGTTTCTTTATGTCAAGGTCCTCACAGATTCCAAAGCATTCAAGAACACGAGGTGGGGAAAAAATGGAGTACGTTTTCATTTAATATTTGGGGGGGGGAATCAGTAGTACATATATATTTTGATTGTTGCAACATAATAAAAATACATTTACAAATCTGTCTTAAGTTCTGGACAGTGTTTTTTGAGAAAGGACAGCGGGAATTAACAAACTAGAAAAACTGTTAGTAAACATTTGTTTCCCTCCACTGTAAAACTACTGAGATACTAGTTGCTAGGAAAGCAAAAATTCTCTACTGGAATTTGGCTGTCATTGATTACCAGTTACTCTCATGGAGATTAAAACAAAGCAAAAAAAAAATCATAGTGCTGAATTCTGAGGATGTACAAAACCAAAAATGCTGAAAATTCCTCTGTCACTTCCCTTTGAATATTATTCAAACCCTAATATCTACACAAGACAACTGACCTTAAGGAAATTAATTCAGTTGCTGATAACTGAATCACAGAACTCTAACAAGCGGTGTCATAAATAGCAGTATTCTGAGAATAAACATGAAAGTGACAGAGGCTGTTCTAGGTTGCATGAACCCACCCTCCTGTGAGAGAACATACATGAGATGTCCATATATATAAATATGTGGAAAGAGTCCCAACTAGAATATGACATTTAAAACCATTTCTACTGACTGGAGGGGGAAACAGTTGCAGGAGGGCCGGTGGTTTGCTTGGTTTGAAGCAGGCAAAGCCAAATATCTGGGTTTGGGGAGTGACTCTGAGTTTTGGGCAGGGACTGATTGGAATTTTTCATTAGGGTTCTTTTTTTCAAGTGTTGGATGTTGCTTAGGCTGATTTGATTCTTTTGTCTGGGCAGTTTTCTTTTTCTCTTTACTGTTGGTTTGGGGTTTTTTTAATAAAGAGCAACAGTAGTGGCAGGCAAATATTTCAAAACTTATCTGCATCTCTTGTTGAAGATAATTTTTTTTAAATTGACTTCTTATTTGCATACTAAGGAAATAACCCTTAAATTGTCTTTTTTTCTGGCTTATGCCTATATTTACTTACACCTTACCATTCAAAGATTTTTCTTTTGTTTGAAATTTCTTATTGAGGCCTTTTAATTTACTATTTTAGACTAACTCTCTCTCAAAGTATATTTAGCGTGCACTTACTTCAGAGGGAAACATGCAGATTTTTGCAGCTGCCCTCCTTATGGCCTTCCCTCTGCCCCCACAGTAGGCAGTGGAATATCAGACTGGGAAAATGGAGACATACCAAACCACATTTGCCTGCATGTAGTTAAATGGAAGTTCTTTCTGGAGATTCCCACTGCAAACCTGCGGGTGGTTGAGCAGGGCTGCATTCGGGCCTCGCGTCGCCGGCTGCGCGCGCCCGGGGTGAGATGGGGCAGGAGCTGATCGAGGAACCTGCCCTGGGGCTCGTCTGCCAGGGGGGCTCTGCATCCCTGCCGCTCTCTACTCCCACACACACGTGTAACACCACGAGGGAAGGGAGACAGAGTTTGGCAGGTCGTGGGTAACATGGCACTGCAGAACAGGAGAGGAGCTAGCGCAGTGCTGCAGTGTATACATGCGTGAGAGGCTGGTGTAAGCAGGGAGATAAACCAGTGAGTCTTACATATTCTAAATTAATTTTGACAAATGTACATCTTGCAGAGGGTAGCTGAAGGGAGTCTGCTGGAGACGCAGATCTCCCGTAGTATAAGCTTGTGCTGTGGTACCCTGCTTTCTATTCACTCCTCAATTTAACTTGGAGACACAATTTTCCCTTTACCAAGATGTTACATGAATAATAAAAAGGCAGGTTTTTGGGACATCCTTCCTTACTTTTGTCCAGTGCTTTAGGAGCTACACAGAGGATTTGGAAGAATTGTGTGTATTCCGTAACCTGAAAAGCAGCAGCCCATATATGACGTTGGAGGAAGAAAGAGATTTTCAAGCAGCCACCTTCTGAGCCTCCAGCCGCAATGGAGCAGACCTTCATTAGCAGCATGACCCCTTGTCACCTGTCAGCGTGAAGGACGGGCATATTGTATTAGCAAACCTCACTCCATTCTATGACGATTCTGTAACACCACCTGCCATTGCATATCCCCCCTATTATACCAGTTTAGGAGTTGTGCACTGAAGATTTTTGGCATATATTAGCACTTCCATGTGATTGGCAGTATACCACTGAATTCATTGCAGCTCTGCATCTATATGGCTGTAGCTCTGTAATTCAGGGCAGCGTTTCTGAGGGTTTATCTGCATTTTGGTCCATCTCCTGCCTGTATAAGTCCATTACTGTTCTGTTGTTGCAAACAGGGAAAGGGAAGGGTGAGCACTGGTGAATCAAGTGTTGGAAACATTAGTTAGAACTGATAATAATGAAACCGTTTTCTTAACACTGAAAGAAGGTGTGTATGGAAAGTTGCATGTGCTGAACCACTCGAGTAGAACAGTGAACTGCTTGCTTTTTGCTTCATAAATTGTCTTATTAGAATAATTTCCTTGCAGAGAGTGCGTGTATGTCGGCATCTGTGAAACACCAAATAACCAAAGTAGCTCACAGTTAAGAAACAGAAAAATAAATGGCCACGGGATTTGAAAGCATTGAAATACACATTCTGTCAAGTCATCCCGGTTCTAGTCTTCTCTGGATTTGAGTTTGCAAAGTTTCAGTCTGGCTTCAAGCGGTTATGCCGTGGTTCGGTTTATTATGAGGTGGTTCAGGCTGCTTTAGCTGGCAGTGAAATTTGAAGCCGGCTGCTGATGTCACCTGGGAAGAGATGTGGTGTCTAAAATACCTGAAGTCCAAACCACTAAGGGGACAACACTAAGAGAAATGGAACTGGAGATCTCCTTCCCAGTCAAAAAAACCCAAACCCCAAACCCACAGAAAAACCGAAAAACAAACCCCATGCTTTTAAACTCTCGGGCAGGCTTCCCTAGGAAGAGAAATTGAGACCGGTGCTTGGCAAAGGCGGGGTGGCGAGCGGGTCCCCTGAACTCTTCAGGCGCATCTTTGCGCCTTGGAAGGTCCCGCTCTCAATAGCCGGGGGCTCGGCCGCGCACAGCGCGGTTCCCGCGGCCGGTCCCTCCGGTCACTGGGAGTGCCCGCGGCCCCCACCCGCCTGGCAGCGCAGCCCGGGACCCCGCGGAGACCCCCCTGGGCAGAGGGTGCCGGCGGCTCCTGCCGCAGCACCATCAAGGTTTGGGCTTCTCAGCTCCGATCGACCCCGCGGCCGGGGCGCTACCAGAAATCTGCCCCTCCCGAGAGCTGCCCCCGGGACTGAGTCACTGAGGGAAAGCAGGCACCGAGAGGAAAGAAATCCGGAGACGGATGGGGAGGTGGACGCCTTCCACGCTGTTTTGCTGATAATCTCGGGCATTACGGCTTCCAGATAAAATATTTATTTACTAAAGAACCCGTAAACATCGCGGCAAATACATTAGGGCACTTCGGCTGCGGGGCTTATGATTATTTCAGAAGTTAAAAGAGATGATACGCGGCCACTGTCAGCGGGGACGGAGGGTGTATTTTCCCCCGCGAAACAGGCACGGGTGGGAAGGGTGGGGGCGATGCGCCGGGGATGGCTCAGAAGAGCTGGGGGAGAGGGACTGCGCCCCGCTGGGGACAAACCGCGGGGGTGAGCTGAGGGCAGCGGCCGCCGAGCCCGGCGCTCCCTCGCGATCGCTCCCCAAAGCGCCCAGAACCCGCTCTTCTCCCTGACGCACAAAGGTGGGGTACACGCGCGCAATATTTGGGGAATCGCAGGGCTCGGATTTATTTTCCAGCCGTAGTCAGAAAGAAAAAAAAAAAAGCTAGAAAGGTCACATAATAATGAGCTCTCACAGCAAACACACGATTCCCTTCCCCCTTTTCCTTCCTTCTATCTCACAATAAAATCATCTCCTTCAATTTGCCATGATCGTCGCGACCAGGAGCCAGGTGATTATCCTAATTAATGTCTATCTAATTAAATTACTGTCAGCGGTTAACCAATGGCAGAAGCCGTTTCATCCTCTCCACAAGCAGCAAGATCAAAAGTGAGTCTTTCCTGATTGCTGCATAGTGTCAATTGGCCAATCTCTTCTCCCTGGGAAGGAAGGGAAAAAAAAAAAAAAAAAAAAAAAAAAAAAAAAAAAAAAAAAAAAGTAAATCAAACGTTTGGGAAGCATTTGGTAGATGAAGTGCTTTCTGCCTAGTGTGGGTCCCAGGATGTCTAGCTTCTGATACTAGGAAGCCCTTTCAGATCCAGGGACTGAAGGGTTATTACTGTGGTGCTAGAGCTATGCAGCTGGAGCATTGTCTTTCTCCCTCTATCATGCTCTCCAAGAAATTTCTCAATGTGAGCAGCAGTTACCCACATGCAGGCGGATCTGAGCTTGCCTTGCATGATCATCCCATTATCTCGACCACTGACAACCTGGAGAGAAGTTCACCTTTGAAAAAAATTACCAGGGGGATGACGAATCAGTCAGATACAGACAATTTTCCTGACTCCAAGGACACACCAGGGGACGTCCAGAGAAATAAACTCTCTCCCGTCTTGGACGGGGTCTCTGAGCTTCGTCACAGTTTCGATGGATCTGCTGCAGATCGCTATCTGCTCTCTCAGTCCAGCCAGCCCCAGTCTGCTGCCTCTGCTCCTAGTACCATGTTCCCTTATCCCAGCCAGCATGGACCTGCTCACCCAGCCTTCTCCATCGCCAGCCCCAGCCGCTACATGGCTCATCATCCTGTGATCACCAACGGAGCTTATAACAGCCTCCTGTCCAACTCTTCTCCGCAAGGCTACCCCACGGCGGGCTACCCGTACCCCCAGCAGTATGGTCATTCCTACCAAGGGGCACCTTTCTACCAGTTCTCCTCCACCCAGCCGGGGCTGGTTCCCGGCAAGGCTCAGGTCTACCTGTGCAACAGGCCACTCTGGCTGAAATTTCACCGGCACCAGACGGAGATGATCATCACGAAGCAGGGAAGGTAAGCCACCGCGCGGACCTTTCTGGGTGTCGGGGCTGAGCCGCGGACTTCGCCGCGGGAGCCGCCCGGAGCCTCCGCCGCCCCGGCGAAGCCGTCCCCCCGTCACCGGGGCCCCTGCCCTGGTCGCCGGGAGCTCCGGTGAGGGTTCCCGCCGGAGCCGGTCCCCGCCGGGGCAGCCCTCTCTGCCTCCCCGCAAGTTCCCGCGCCCGCTGCACTCAGCCCTTCCCCGCGGAAAGCTCGGCACTCCGGGGAGGGGGCTTCTTTTGATTTTTATTTCCCAGTCGCTATCGGGAACAGTGAGGATAAAGCACAACGGCTGGGTGCTCCGCGTGTGCCTGTCGCTGCCGATGGCTTGCTTTCCTTCTTCCCTTCCTTTTTCTTTTTTTTTTTCCTTTTCTTTTTTTTTTCCTTTTTTTTTTTTTTTTTTATAGGCGCATGTTCCCTTTCCTAAGCTTTAATATTTCTGGTCTCGACCCTACGGCTCACTACAATATTTTTGTGGATGTAATTTTGGCGGACCCCAATCACTGGAGATTTCAGGGAGGCAAATGGGTTCCTTGCGGCAAGGCGGACACCAATGTACAAGGCAAGTTCCTCCAATTAACACTTTTCCCGACACATATGTAGGTGAGAATGATTAATTAATGCCTTTGCGGACTGGCTCTGGCGACTTCTTAAACACAAATGGGCCAACGATATTTTGTTTTTTTTTTTTTAATAGGAAAAAAAAAGGAGGGTGGAGGAGAAAGTAAAAGGTGTTCGGAAAAAGCTGTTTTAATCCTTTTCGTTTAAAATGAAGGGAGTTTTGGCAGTAAAATATTGTCCTCTTAACGGGGTTCTTCACCCTCGTGTGCGGTTGTAGCAGCAGAACCGGGGTACAGGCGAGAACTGTGATGTGATTGTGTTTTTTGTTGTTTTGCTTAGGAAACCGGGTGTATATGCATCCCGACTCCCCCAACACGGGAGCCCACTGGATGCGTCAGGAAATCTCCTTTGGGAAACTAAAACTTACAAACAATAAAGGAGCGTCAAACAACAACGGGCAGGTCAGTGGGGGAACGCAGAAGCTGCCAGAATTATTTTTATTTCTTCAGTTAAAATCCTATCGTTTCCGAAAGGACGAGTATTTTTTTTTTTTTTTTTTTTTAGATCGTGTCGTTAGGTGAAAATAAAAGGGGGGTGGTGGTGAGAAAGTACTCCCATTTCGTTTTGCCACGGGCCTCGTCTGCCCTGAGCGCGTCGCCCAAGCGGACATCGCTGTCCGGTGCGGCCGGGGAAGTCCGCAACCGTCCTGGGGAGGCGGCGGCCAGCGGGCATCGCTCTCCTCGTCTTTCTCGCTCTAATTTCTTCTTTTCTCCCCGCGTCCCCCTCCCTCCTTTTGCCATGCCTGACAGATGGTGGTTTTGCAGTCCCTTCACAAGTACCAACCTCGCTTGCATGTGGTGGAGGTGAACGAAGACGGGACGGAGGATACCAACCAGCCGGGAAGAGTGCAGACATTCACGTTCCCCGAGACGCAGTTCATTGCCGTCACCGCCTACCAAAACACCGATGTAAAGAGCTCCCTGGTCTATTCCCCTCGCGGTCCCCCCGCTCCCCGCAAGGCAGCCCACCAGGGATGGCCCGGCTGCTGCCCACCCTACCCAGGGTCTCCGGCGGCGGGAGATGGGGCTCCCCGTTCCCCACTTTATGCCAGCCCTCCCTGGCCATCCCTAGGGCGGCCGTAGCCGCTCGGGCCGCCTTCGCCTCAGGAGCCCCCTCCGGGTGCCCGCGGCGGCATCGCCCTCCCAGCCAGGATGGGCGCGATCCTGCCCCTCCGCCCGGGGCTGGGCGCTGGCCCGCAGCGTTTATCTCCCAGTCGGAAACAGCTTAGTTAGCTGTTAAGCTGTTAGCTTAAGCTTTAAGTCTGCAAAGATCAATTAACATCCTCATTGATTGCGCCGGGGGTGACGGAGCAACTTCCTCAAATTAAAAGCTCGTTAATGCCTGGATGCGTTTCGGAGTGGTCTGGCTTTGCTACAGACTGGTGCCCCCTTTTCAAATGACATATGTTCAGTCCGCATTCTCGCTTTAATTATTTTGCTCGATGCAAATGCAAACTCCTAGTTACCGTTCTGCGGTACGTTTTGCCTAATTTCTGGATTTCAGTATATTCATACCCATGCACTAGGAATGCTGAACACGTCTCAAAATATGGGGTTAAATATTGATTTTTTTTTTCGTACTTTTTACAGCATCCTAAATCTTAAAATTAGACTGTGATGTCTATAAGCATGCCAGAGCTGATTTTTCACGGTTTAAAGGCAGTATGATTGACTAGAGTAAAGCTCGGTCCTTTAAAAACAGGTTGGCTGCAGTAGGGTATATTTTTCAGGCTTTCACAACGTGTGCTCTGCTTCTCTCTTTCCCTAGATCACACAGCTGAAAATAGACCACAACCCTTTCGCAAAAGGATTCCGAGACAATTATGACACGTAAGTAAACTGGATTTTTACTACCCTTCTGCCGGCTGCACACACATGTCAAAGGGGGGAGATTTAGGATGAGGGCTGGCTCATTTCACACCGAGATGTGTAATGTCAGGCTTTTCTAGGGCCCTCCGGGAGGGAAGCACACGCCCGCTCCCGCACGGGGGCTGTCCCTGCGGCGAGGCCCTGCGCAGCCCTGAGGCCGCTTCCGCGCCTGGGGCCGCGCTGCCCGCACCCGAGTCCGCATCTCGCTTTGGCACTTGCGGCGGTTTTGTTGTTGGTTTTTCCTGGCACGTATCTTGGCGCCTCTTTCCAAGCTTCCGTTTCACTTGCGCGTCAGGGCTCCGAAAGAAGCACCGGAGCAGCAGGGGCTCGGTCTCCAGTAACCCGCCGGGTCTGCATCATTCCGAGGTCCGCAGAGCCGGGGTCCAGAGGGAAATGTCTTCGTCTCGTTTTATTCTTCGCCGGGGTTAAATTTTTTTCCCCTTCTCCCTCCTGGGTGGAGCTAAAGCCTCGGAAGTTTTAATCGTGGTTCTGCCTCTGCCCGTCCGCCTCCGAGGCGTCCCCAGCGGTTTGACCCCCGGCCTTGACGGCCGCGCCGCAGGCGGCCGGTGCCCATCCGACTGCGGCTCCGGGGCGACATCAACACTCGGCCACCGCCTTTCGCGGGCCTCGGGACAGAAATGGGGGTACCCCGGCCTGCAGGCCCGGCAGGCAGGCTTCCCCTGGCCCGGGGTATGACCCACCTGGCATCCCCCTGCCCAGCTTGGGTCAGCGGGAGGTGGCGGCCTCAGGACTGCCCATACACCCGGAGGAGCAGACGATAGGGATTTCGCCTGTCCCGCTGCAAGCTCTGGTCTCTGGGACGGGCCCCCGGCTTTGAGGAGGAAAACCATTTTCCTCTCTAAATTGTGGCGGGGAGCGGCCTCACTTGGCCTCGAGCGCCTCACCCGGGCGTATCTTAAGCGCCTACTTCAGCCTCTGCGCTGGACCGCGGTCCAGCAGCCACCAGCAGCAGGCTTGCAGGGCAAGGGTGGAAACGGTGCCCAGAGCTGAACTGGGGCGAGAGGGGCCCGGGGCCGAGCTCCAGCTCTCCCCAGGGAGCAGCTTGTGGTGCGGTCTCTTTCCCCAAGGGGCGGGGGTCGCCGAGGCTGTGGCGGGGAGCAGGTCCGCCACCGGGAGGGTAGCGGCGGTCCCTGGTGCCACAGAGGGCGGCAGCCGAGCCTGCCTGCTCTCCGGGAGCTCTGCGAGAGTATGCGCGGCCTTGGGAAAGGCCTTCGGCCCCAGCCAAAAGTGCTTTTCCCTTTTTGATAGGAAAAAAACTTTATAGGGCGTCACTTGAAAGGAGACGGGGGGGAGGGGGAAGCTTCAATGTTGTCTAGCACGTTGAATTTGTTTAAGGGCCAAGTTTATTTTGGATAAGAAATTCCAGGAGGCGTGGAGGGTTAATTAAAGCACAGTTTTAGCCTGAATTAAATACAGATAGTAGTTATTCATCCATTAAAGTTTTTATAATCGCAAATTGCAGCCCAGCATGGGAGAATTATATATAGGCCAAGCAGGGAACACTGGAAGTGTCTGGCTTTACATTTCCTACAGTAGGTGTTTAAAGATTAGCTTAATTTAAACTCAGTAAAATGTTGATGGTTCGTCTGTGACTCCCAATAATAAGTGTTAAACAGCCGATAGAATTCCGTAGTCTGCCACTCACGCTGCTCGCGGCAAATGACCGGCCTGGCTGCCTGTTGCACGTGTGGTGGGACCGGTCATCGTGTCACCGCGCGTGATTCCACGCTTTTGGGTTGTGGGTTCGGACAGGAGAGAGGGGTCTCAGCCCCGTCAAGGAATGGCCGACCGGTTCCGAAAGATTTGTTCTCCATGCTTGCCCCCGTCTTTCCTCTTCCCCGTTAAAGGCCCTCGGCGCTGCTGATGCCAGAGGCCAAGCCGGAGAGGAGCTCAGGCTCCCGGGCAGGGCCGGAGCGCGCTGGGACGGCGCCCCGTCCCCCGTTCGTCCCCCGAGGGCCGCGTTCGGCCGGGTGCCGCGCCGAGGAGGGCGCCGGACTGCGGCGGACACCCAGCTCTCTCCCCTTCTCTTGGGCAGGATCTACACGGGCTGTGACATGGACCGACTGACGCCTTCCCCCAACGACTCGCCCCGCTCGCAGATCGTGCCCGGGGCCCGCTACGCCATGGCCGGCTCTTTCCTCCAGGACCAGTTCGTGAGTAACTACGCCAAGTCCCGCTTCCATCCCGGGGCAGGAGCCGGCCCGGGGCCCGGCGCCGACCGCAGCGTGCCCCACACCAACGGGCTGCTCTCCCCACAGCAAGCCGAGGACCCGGGGGCCCCCTCGCCGCAGCGCTGGTTCGTCGCCCCCGCCAACAACCGCCTCGACTTCGCCGCCTCCGCCTACGACACGGCCACCGACTTCGCCGGCAACGCGGCCACGCTGCTCTCATACGCGGCCGCGGGCGTCAAGGCGCTGCCGCTGCAGGCGGCCGGCTGCGCCGGGCGGCCGCTGGGCTACTACGCCGACCCCTCGGGCTGGGGGGCCCGCAGCCCCCCGCAGTACTGCAGCAAGTCGGGCTCCGTGCTCTCCTGCTGGCCCAACAGCGCGGCGGCGGCGCGCATGGCCGCCGGCAACCCCTACCTGGGGGAGGAGGCGGAGAGCCTGGCCCCCGAGCGGTCCCCCTTGCCGGGCGCCGAGGACTCCAAGCCCAAAGATTTGTCCGACTCCAGCTGGATCGAGACGCCGTCGTCCATTAAGTCCATCGACTCCTCCGATTCTGGGATTTACGAGCAGGCCAAAAGGAGGCGGATCTCCCCCTCGGACACCCCGGTGTCTGAGAGCTCCTCGCCCCTCAAGAGCGAGGTGCTTACCCAGCGGGACTGCGAAAAGACCTGCGCCAAGGACATCGGCTATTACGGCTTCTACTCGCACAGCTAGGCGCGGCCGCCGGCCCGCCGTCCTTTTGCACAATAACTCCTCCGCGTTAGCGCACTGACCCCCGCCCCTAGCTGCCCCATCCGTGCCCCGGCCCGGCAGGGAGGCAGGCAGGCTGAGCCGCGGCCGCCGCCGCCGCCTTCCCGCCCCGCTCCCCGCCCGGCCCGGTCCGGTGGCGCCCCGGGGGCGCGGGGGGCACTGCCGCACCGAAACCCACTGATCAGTAGGATGCTTAGACTCTCAAACCGTACAGCGCTTCCTTCCTTTTACCACGGATGGATTCTAGGGGAAACAGTAATAGTGGGGAAAACAGCCTGTGAAATGCCTGTACATAGTATTTATTTTATTGTAACAGATTACTTTTCTTTGATTCGGTTTATTTATTTGTTTGGATTTTTTTTGTTTTGTTTTCATCGTTAAGTCACAAAACTTAGATCCTGTTTAAATTTCTTTACCCCATTCCCTGCTCTTTGCTCCCTCTTCCTCGTGCCCCTCCCCAGGTAAACACTCTTCCTAAATGCCTCTGGAAATGTCAGTGGTCCATAGCTGTAGCAGCGGGTAATGGGTTTCTCACTTTCTCTCCAATTCCTCGCATGAAATAATTACGTGGTGCCCTGGGCTAACACAGCTAAAGAATAGCTCAGCTTTCCCTTCAAAAGAACAGAAATACGTCTCATAGGAAAGTCGATTAAAGGAGCATAACGCCTTCCGGAACCAAAATTAACTGCCTCTTATTTTTTCTTTGAAAGGAATAGCTTGAGATCAGCAATATTATTATTTTTGTGGAATCCCCCTTCCCCAAGTGCCAAATCCATTACTGGTCCCTGCAGGTGCCAAATATGCTAACAAACTATTTTCAAATTTCTTTGCAGTTCCCCCGTCTTTCTTTATATTGCTGTAAATCTTTGTAATGAATAATCTAAAAAAAAAAAAAAAAAAAAGAAAAAAAAAGAAAAAAAGATATAGACGACTGAATTGTTGGTAACCATAGTGTAGTCCAGTGAAGATGAGTTGTGAGTTGTATATTTTACTGCATTTAGTTTTGGAATTGACTTTTTCATAAAGTAGCTAACCGAGATCTGACTTCCTGGGGAATCAAATGCACATCGAAAGAGTGATCATTCTTGTAAATCTCTTATTATACTACTGAAGGAGAAGTAATATCCCTCCAGGACTCCCTCCCCGGCGAAGCAGAATAATAAGTCTTCGAATTTTGAGTAGCAGATCTATACAATTAACGCATTTTTATATGGAAGAAAAAAAAAAACCAATTACGAACTGAAATATGCATCGGGCTAAATATTCAGTCTAGATTACACTCGACGGGGAAATTTCCTAATAGAAATTCAGGGTCATAAACGTGTGTATATTTTTGACTCTTCTGTAAATCGAATGTTGTGATTTTTATATTTGTTCTGTTACGTCTGTGGAACTGAATAATTTATACCAGTACATGCTCCATTGAGAAATGTTTCGGTTTTTGCCCGTTTGTATCGTCTGTGTATAACAAGTAAAATAAACCTGGCAAAACGTTAACGTCGTGTTGGAAAAAGCGCTTCGCCGATTTGCAAGTCAGGGATCGGGTGGGACCACGGGGAAGAGGCTGGCGGGCTCGCTCGCTCTGGGCCCACGGCGAGGCTCTGGAGCGGGACTCCCGCCGCTGCTCTCCCTGACGGAGCCGGTGCGCTTGCCCCGCGTTTGTCCTTTTTTGGGGGTTGTGGAAGAGCGTAGGGGACAGCGCTTATACCGCGTGGCCAAGCGTGGAGGTTTGCAGTGGGTGAAAGAGGGAGATGAAACCCCGTCGGTTTTTAGAGGTTTATAATTATCCCTGTGTTTGACGCTTAAAAACCCTGACAGCACTTTGCAGGCGGGAGAGGTGCCTGGCGCGGGGCGGGGGTGCCATCGCTGGCGGAGCAGAGGCGAGGGACGCAATGCTGCCCGCCTGCAGCCTCCCCTCGCCTTCCCAGGTCGGGGGCTGCCCTGGCGGAGCCCCACAGTGCCCCCAAGGCGGGGCCCCTTTCGGGGGAGCAGCTTGCCCTATGCGCAGGAGCGGAGCCCCCTCTCCTGCAGCACTACCTCTCCCTCTGCGACCTTCCCGGGACCCTGCCCCCTGCAGAGACACCCACCTGCGGACTTTAGGACAGGCGCCGGCCCGGCATCTGGGTGGACCGAGTCCGCAGGGGCTGGGGGGGTAACAGGCCGGGCTAACTCTTGGTTCCGCGGTGGGTTAAGCGCGGTGTGGAGCTGTCAGCGGTATTCTGTCCTGCCGCGGTATTGACGGGGGCCACCTGAGCACCCCAATTGCTTTCCTCCCCTCCACGCCCGCCAAGGTGAGGGCCCCGAGCGGGGCCCTGCGCGCCCAGCGCCTCCGCCGCCCTCGAGGGCCCGGGCGGGCACCGACCTGTGCCAGCTGCGGGGAGCGATGCCTGCCCCGCGGTGCCGTGGGGCTCAAGGCCCTGCCCCGGGACCCCACCCGGAGAGGGGCCGTGGGGGCACTGCCCCCAGGACCTCCCCTCGGAGAAGTGCGGGCGGTGCGCGCCTTTCCCCGGCCGCCTCTTCCCAAGCGGCGGGGGCCGGGGCGCCGCACGCGTCCCCCCGCGCAGCGCCCGCACCTCTCCGCCTCCGGCGGGCCCCCGCTGCCCCCTCAGCAGCGCCGTGAGGGGCCGTCCCGGCGCCCTCCCCGGGGCTTCCCGCACCCTAAATAACCCATGGCATGCTTCCGACCCTCCTTCCCCGCTCTCGGCCAGCAAAAGCCGCCCCTTCTCCCCCGGCCGCTGCCTGTCCCGCTGCGCTGCCCCCGAGAGGGCAGAGGGAGCGGCCCGAGGCACCGCGGCGTTCCCCGCCCGCTTCCCCTCTGCCGCCGCCGTGCCGGGGCTGCTGCCCGCTGGGCAGTCACCCGGACAGACCGCTCTTCAGGGAGCCTCCGCCAGGTTTTATTTAGCTGGGGTTATCCAGCAGGTCTGGATTAAATACGTAACGTGTGACAGGTCTGAACAAAATTCTCTCCTGTGCCTGAGTGGCTGATGTTATTCCATAACTATTTCGACAGGGTAATTCCATAACTATTTGTGCAAGAGACTGGAAGAGATAAGGGCTGCAGAAGTTAAACAGGCTATTTCCTGTCGGTAGGTCACTTTATTACTATTATAATTTTTTTAGAATAACATTTTTAGAGGCACACCTGTATATCGGCTAAACATGTTTACCAACCCGTTAAATTGTTTGCGTTCACTGAGGAGCGAATGCACGGGTTCTGACCCGGCATGTTTAAATTGAAGCGTGTGCAGTTTGGTTGAAGCAAACTCCCGTGTATGAATTTGTTAGAACAGCAATTAATTGTACGAATTTTACGTGTAGTTTGTATTATTATTCTAGGCATGTTGAATGGGTTTTAATTTAATTATTGTGTGAAATAATCTATTCAATTGCCCTTCCTTTATTTAATATAACACAAAATCAAGCTTCAATCTGTAAAAAGTAATTCAAAGTTCCTATTGATAATACTTTCTATGATGTTTCACATTAATACTATATCAAATGTAATACAGTGATTTACGCTCTACAGATTTTGCACGAGTACGCTATGCATATTTGATGACACATTGCATATTTTAACAAGGTTTTTAATGACTGATTGAAATGTTTGCTAAGATATTTTTTAAGAGCTGGAGGAGAAATGCTTGTGGAAAATGTGTGTAATAGAATAGTGATAAGGATGGGAGGGTTTTGATTGACAGTATGAGGAAGCAGATGGATGACTAGGTAGGTCAGAGGTAAAGATGCCTTTGACAGCTTTTTAAGTTCCTTTGGCCATTTTGGTCCAATGAATCATGCAAAACATGTGTACATTACCAAACTGATGTCTCTGCATCGTTTACTGTTGGAATCCTCATCTTTTCAAACCCACCCTAACCTTCTTTCATCACCACTTGACGTGCTATGTCTAAACTAGATTGCAAGATCCTAAGAAGGCAAGAATCTGTCTTGTATTACTTGTCAGCATAAAAAAAAAAAAAAAAAAAAAAAAAAAAAAAATTAGGGAAAAAAAATCATGTAAACCTATGGAGCTAGAAGAACAACTGAGACAGATTGGCAGAATAGGCGTAAGGTGGGACACGTTCTTCTTAATTTTCACTGTCTGGTCATCACTTCCCTCCTCTAGGTAGTGCTGAAAGGAGATGTGGCGAACAATGATTTTTCTTTCTTTTTCCCCCAAATGGCATAATCTGAATTTTTGTATGTCTGATAAGAGACCTAATTGCATAATTTTCCTTTTAACATTATGCAGTGAGTGCTGTTGCTATAGTTAAAATGGTTTTCTTTGCAGTCTGTTTTTTCAGGTGCTTTGCATGGCCCTCAAAAATTACTTTGTCAACTGGAAATGCTCTGATTTTTCCCTGTAAAAAGGTTACTGTTTTTGGAAATCTTATTTAAATTGCATAAGACAATTTAAAAATCTCTGTGATACATAAAAAGATTGTGTGTGTATTGGGAAAAGCAGAAAGAAAGGATTTTGCACGAAAGTACACTTTCCAGGTACTTTCTGTGCAGAATGGACACAAGTTTTCTTTCCAAGTATTAAATAAATAAAAATGTAGTTTTCAGTAGCGAATGTGTCACTCGCTAAGATACGGAGGCAAAGTCAAAGAAAAAATATTGAAACAGCAGAGTGATAAGTAGAGGGAAGGCAGCAGACTGTTTGCATTCAGTACCCAGCTCTTTCCAGATAATATATTTGTGGTAGGTCTGGAGAGCCACACAGATTACTGGTAACGTTTCATGCTTTTATCAGAATGGGTATTAATCTGGAAATGCAAACAAAAGCATCTCTTATTTCAGAGTGTGGTCCCTTGAAGCCCATTTGTTCAAATATTTATGCCTGAAAAAGCAAGATATTGTTTTAAATATATATATTTAACTCCTAAAATTTTGAGCATATGTAATATTTTACTTCTTGGATGTAGGATAATTATGAATCCATTAGAATCCAAGGCTGCCATTGCTGATTAGATGTAACATTTGACCTTATAAAATATATTACACAATAAAACCAGCGATGTTTTATTCATGCTATCACTGTGATTTTTCATAGTTGGAGTGTTTCTAATTCTAAGAGGCTGATATGAGTATGAATGATCTTCTTGGTCTTAAGATAAGTTTTTAGGCCAATTTTTTTTTTTTTTTTTTTTGAAACCAAAGGCAAAAAGGATGAAAAACTTCAGATACTTCTGTGTTAAACTGTCTATACTATTACACGGATATTAAGCTTTAAATAAGAAACAGCTGGTAATGACTTTGAATCTGTTTTAAGAGACATTTTAGGTAAAATGTTGATAGCTTGTAAATGTGTATTTCTGCCTTAGTCTCTGATCGTGCATACAAGTTCATATGTGTGAACAACGTAAAGTAAGAGGTCAGTCCTACAAAGACTATTCACTTGTCTAAAAATTCACAGACATAAATGTTTTCAGGATCAAGGCCTTTTTCAATAATTGTGATAGTCGTGTACCTTGAAGTGACTGACTGATTTAAGATACACTAAATAATTTGATCTTTTTTTTTAATAGAGTAGAAACATTGATGAGTTACCAAAGCACATCATCCAAGCTCCCACTTCAGTCATTTGAAATATAATTTTTTGGCTTCTTTGGGTAATTTTTTTTAAACTGATGGCACTGGCACAAAAATTAAACTTTCTAAAAGTCATGTCAATTTCTGTGGGCCATGCTATGGAATTGAGTTTTGTAAGTAAGCTTCTTTCTTTAACCATATTTGGTTACACATTGGCTGCTTTGTTTATCCAAAAAGCAGATAGTGGTCTGGGGCTGAAGGGTGAAAGAGCAACACGGATATTTTGAGTTGAGAGAAATTTTATGCTGCTGCGAGGTGTCCTAGTTTAGATGAAGACACCCACCCACCCTCTAAGAATTAAACTGAAATCATAAATGTAAGCTAAAATATGTATTTTATGATTGATCAACACCCTGATTAAAGCTTATTTTCCTTTGTGGAAATGTTTGCTGTCACATTTTTGACTTCCAACTCAAAATATCGGTGTTGCTCTCTCACCCTTCAGTCCCAGACCTCCTGCTTGAGACACTGCAGAAATATGGTGGCTGCTTTCTGGCCCTGGGGAAAGTTGTGGCTCATCCTGCATTGCCTGGGAAGTCCACTCGAGGGCCTGGGAGGAGCAGCTCCTGTTTTGCCTCTTGCTCTGCGATCGGTGCCTGCACATCACCAGCTGAGCGACAGAGAAAGCGCCGCTCCTCTCACTGCAGCCCCCCTTGGCAAACCCTCGAGGCATCTCCCCTCTGCCCACATTCCCACTGCTTTCCCACTAGGCTTCTAAAGCATGAGGGGCTTGTAGATAGCTGTTACTTTAAGCTTTGTGTGAACTCTCTCCTGGAAGCTCAGTTTACTCTTACATTAGGAGAAGGAACCTTTCCCTTGAATTAGATGCAGGGTATTGAGGAAGAGGTAAAGGGATTTACTTTCTATTATTGGTTCCTGACTTTCCTATGGAACCTATCATGCATGAATAATGAGGGTAGGGACATTTTCAAAAATCTCCAAGTGGTATAGTCACCTGTGTTTAGAAATTATGAAAATCTCACAGAAAAATCTCCAGTGCTCGTTCTAAATGACTATTCTTGAGCACATATTGAGCAGTTATTTCAGTTAAGCATTGAGCGTGGCATTTGCTGCAGAGTTAAGGTCAGAATAGCATGGATTAAATCCTCATCTGGTGTATAGTTATGTCGTTTCGTGGGCTTCAGTGGTTCAATACTGCTTTGTATTGAAACAATCTGATTGTCTTCTCTTGTGGTTTAGACACTAACCAAAGCAGGTGCTGCTTGATGGAAAGAATAGGAGCAAGTACTAATTGATATACAAACTGATATACAAATTTGTTTCTCCCGTGGTAACATAACTATGAAATCCTCTTACTCTACTTACATTTTTGTTTTTCACTGTTTAGGTTGTAAGAATAATTGCAGCTTCCTTTCTGCTTATTGCCAAGGCTGATTCTGATAATTTAATTGTCTTAATGATTGGATCAAAAGCAAATTATTTGGTGTGTGTAATACAAGAACTTCCCCCCTTTTGGGGGCAATATTTAGGCCAGCTATATTCTTTTAATTTAAAAGTGTTGCTCAGAAATTGAGTGGAAAGGAGTTAACCAGATATTTCAATTCTTCTTCTAAGTGTTTAGGATTTTGTAATGCCCATATCCTTTTCACCTTCTTTGAAGTGTTTTCTAGTGCAGTTCATTTTTCCTTCGCGTTTAATACTAAAAAATCTTCTGATGTTAATATTTAGCATTGTATTTTTAAATATTTCAGTGTTTCAGTTGCTGAATTTCTATACACCATTCACTTAAAACTTGTTTCTCATCACTATATAAATAAAAATTATTTTAAAATAATGTTTTTTTTAAAATTGCAAATGGATTCATTTGTATAAGCAGATATAAACTGAAGTAATGTGAAATGTAATGGCAGAAATAAAATATGTGCCTATAAAATTAATATAATTCATTTTAGTGACATGTGCAGGCAAGATTTCTTCAGAACTATATTTCCCCATAAGCCATTTAGCCAGATGCAACCTAAAAGGCCAAATCCCAAAGCAGTCCATTACTGATATATGTTTATTTTTCAAATACACTGTAACTGGAGAAACAACACAAATGATTGTCCTATAACAGTAAAAAGTTTAGTGTATATGTGCACATAAGTCTTTGTAGGATCAGGGCCCAAGTCTCTTCTGCTTTGGCAGTACTCTCTGTTGTGGGTTTTGGGGCTTTTTTTTCCCTCCTGGTAATTAAAATGCAGTTCTGTCACTGCGGTCACATTTCCCAATTATAGAGGGACAAGGGCAATGCCTGTGCTAAATACACAATGTGCTAAACAGTAGCTATATTTAATTTTGACTTTGTTTTAATATCTACAGTTGCCTCAGGATAAGGATCTAGGAGATTTCAAGTGTAGTTCTGTGTACTCAACCCTTTTCACGAGGGTTGTTTTGCTGTCAGCTCAGCTCTCTGAAGTCACTTGGATGATGACGGTGCTATTGCATGGGAAAGGCTGCCAGGCTGGTGGGTGCAAGGGCAGGACAGCAGGAAGCTGGTGATCCCTTTCACAGGCAGGTAGGAGACGGGCCTATCGCTAACCCAAACCTGCTCTCCCAGAGTTGCTCAGGATAATGCATGCGATCGCTGAATTCCTGCGCGGGGAAGCAGCAGAGCTCCAAGCTGATGCACATACACCAGTAGTCCCCAGGCAGCCTCTGGTCTCTTCCCCTGCTCGATCTCCAAAGCTTCCCAGGAGCTCCAGACCCTGCCTTTCTCTCCACCATCCTTTGGCTTACTGGGGGGCACTGCACTGGCTCTTCCGTGGCTTGGTGTGTTTAGAACCAGGGCATGGAGACAAGTGCTTTCTCCTGCAGCTCCTTCTGTGGAGAATGCTCAAAGCAGGAAAGCCTTGCTCAGGATTACTGAAGAGGAGGAGATCCATGCAAGGCTGCTTTCTTGTATACCCAAACTTCTAAATTTACATTTACATACATTTTTTTTGGTGTTTGTGAAGGGTTTACCTCATATAAGACATTTAACACGACATATTTAATAAGAATCTACAATGCAAAATATTTTTAGCATTTTTAGTTGTATTATCAATGTCCGTTTCTGAGGTTTTTCTTCAGCAGCATGTAACAGGTGAAGTCCTATTTTTATGGGTGTTGCATTATAATTTATGAGGCCTCTGCTGATCTAACTTTGATTTGTAATAGCTTTTTGACTAAAAAAAAAAAATAGAATTTTAACACCATTTTCAAAAAGGTTAATGGCAAGAGGATATCTTAAAATAATCTACTTAAAATTTATTGTTTTGTAAAAATGTTTAAACTTGTGAAAAATTGTCATCCAGTCTGTAATTGCAAGAAAAGCGCATCATGTTAAGCCAATATAGAACTAATCTATAGGATTAAATATTGTCTCAAATAATATTATTTCTGAATGATAGAAGAACATTCTATAACTATGATGCATATTTTTTTGGTTACACATATGCGCTGTTTTGCCCGAGAAACACTGAGGTTTTCTGGTTTGTTTTTTTTTTCCCATAGAAAAATTGCGTAATGCAGGTTTTTCTTCTGTATTTTTCCCATCTTGGTGTCCTCTTATTATTCATCAGAGATTTAGGAGCAACTCAGCTAGTGCTTTTATACCATGCTATCATATTTTTCTTCCATTTTATTTTGTGCAAGATTAGGTTGTTATTATTACATTTGCAATACCCTCTGCAAAGTTTAATCTTGTATTACAATGCCTGCAATGACAAACCACAGCTAGTCGGAGACTGGGAATATTTTTCCTGAGTGTCTCCACCATCAGTCTATGGTGTGTGTATGTCAGTTTTACCGAAAGCTTGGATAGGGTATCAGCTGTCACTGAATCTTGTCTAGATTTATATTCTAGCTGTAAACCTCACAACTGTGTGAAGACTAGCCTCTGCAATCTAGGCGATGAAAATTCGAAATTCTTCCTCGCGGCTGTTACTAGTGGCTTTGTTTCTGACAGCTTCTAATTTTCTGTACATAATAAAATCAATTATTTTGCATGTATATGCTAAAGCTAGAGGCTGTTTTTTGACTGTGCATGCTACAATTAGTTATGTAAATAGCAGCATATGCTACAAGTTTTCAGTGCTCACCCTGTCTTTACAGAAGTGTTGGCTCAGGCTCTGCTTCGAAGTTAGTTGGCAGAGGTGTTTGGTTCTCCATGGCTCAGGCTTTGAAGACATTGCTGTCTTCGGCAGCTCCCTCTCATGTTTAGTGTTTCAGTCTACAGTACCTGTGTGTGCACCAAAGCCAATGCATGCCTTGAATGCACAAGGGAGTTTGGAAGTCAGGCTTTTAAGCTTCCCCATATTTTTCTTAATTCACAATAGAGGTATGCTGGTTATTGTGTGCTTTTGAACACCTCCTGTCCGTGTACATCCATCTTCTCCCTATCCCACTTAGACTATTTCTTCAGGTTTGAACTTATGTTTCTGCTTAATGATTTCTAAACCAGACCCTTCCAGAGATTCTGGGGTATTTAATGAAGTTAAATTATAATTTATTCCCGTATGAAACCCTTATTATTTGCTGTCTTTTCAATATCATCAAACGTTTTTGTTTATATTTGCAAAATACTTTGTGTGAAGAGTATAATAAAAAAGGTAGGTTGCTCTCTACAACTGCCTGAAAGGAGGTGGTAGTGAGATGGGGACTGGCCTCTTTTATCATGTCCCAAGCAAAAGGATGAGTGGAAATGGCCTTCCTTTGTACTGGGGAAAGTCCAGATTAGATATTGGAAAAGAAAAAATCACTGAAAGAGTGATTAGTCATTGGAATAAGTTTCCCAGGGAGGTGGTGGAATTCTTTTTGGAAATGTTCAAGGGGAGTCTGGATGTGGGATATGGTTTAGGGGTGATTATGGTGGTGCTGGGTTGGTGGTTCCAGAAGATGATGATTACAACCTTGATGATTCTGTGATTCTGTAGAGCAGGATGTTCCAAGTGGTGTTTAAAAAGTGCTCACATGCAATTGGCTGTCTCTGGAAGACTTCTGGAGCACTGATAAAGCACCCAGTGTGTAGCAGATTTTGACCTCCGGATCTTAAATCACAGACTTTCTTAATATGAGTCAGAAAACCAGACAGGTTTGTTAAAGTCTATTGTCTGTCACTTTTCTGGTAGCTCCTTGTATAGGGGCGATACTATTTAAAGATAATTTTGGTTAAGACTTCATGTTGTGGCGCCTACTAATAGAGGATATTTGTTAGATATGCACATTCCTCCAGAATTCATTAATAAGGTCAACTTATCTCTTATGTTAGCTCTGTGCTAGTACTTCTGAGAATTATGTATCTTTCGCATTTATGTGAAAACACCTTACTTCTGAGGGCATATGATAGTAAAGCCACTATGCAACAGTAAACAGGAGCTTCGTGGCTGGTGTCAGACTGATTTTAGGTGCTGTGAAAAGCCCCTGAAAAAAAATAATTCCAACAAGATGTGGGAGAAGCCAAGCCCCTTCTGTGGATTGACCAAAGAAGTCATTAGCTATTTTGAAGACTTATTGATATGCTCATATCTAAGGAGTAGATATGAGCATATCAGAGTCTGCTGGGGGCAAAAGACTGAAAATATGCTGAGTCAATACATGTCGTCATAGGTGAGGAAAGATCCTAAATCTAGCACAGCAAAATAATAAAATTCTTTTTCTAAAAAAAGAAGCTGGCATAGTCTGCAATGTGAGAAAGAAAATGCTACAGCACAATGTAATTGATGTGCTGGGTTAGTAGAAACAGAATTACAAAAGGAGAGACCAATCATAACCAGTACAAGCCACAGTCTTCCATCAAAATCCTTTGTCTGCTGTCTTCTACCAGGGTCATTAGCTAGTGATTACGTGCATGGGACCTCATATTTTAGAGAAAGACAAGGGTTACTCCTTGAGCTGAAAATTTTAATTCCTGAATACTGCTAAACAGTTGCATTTCTCTCTTCTTTGAGGGTTTGTTAGCACACGCCTTCTACTTTGTCATATGTAAAGTATGCACATCTTTCTATTTCTGAATGCCTATGGTGGGTCTTGAAAGAGGAAATTCCAGTGACAGTGATCTGTTGGTCTAATAGCAGCTACTTATGAATCACATAGAACATCCTCAGTTGGAGGCAACCCACAACAACTCTTGAACCCAAATCCCAAACCCAGGACAACCCCAAAACACACATAATTTAACTAAGATGTCGGTAACTACACTTCTTACGATTCCTTTTTTAGCCCTCTGTTCAACTTAAATTTATCTTTTAAAACCCATACCATTAAACATGTGCAACATCTATGCATATGTAAATACTTAGAAACCAACTATAATTATGTTAATTATGTTATTGATAAGGTAAATGATAAATGCAGAAGTCAGTACATTAATTTGGTCTGATTAATGGCTTGAAATATTGCTTTTGTAAGTATTTTTTTCTTTGAAAGCAAACCTATCCTCCAAATGTATTTAAAATGTTAATAAACTATTAAATGAACAAGTAACACTATATTCAACATTTTTACACCATTTCTACAGTGGGTAAAATTGTAGTATAAAGTTGGTGTATACTCGATAACAATTTACATGTTTATTTTACCATCTGGTAAATGTGTAAACGATATTTTGAGAAGCACATTTCAAATTCACTTTAACAACTTATCCCCGACAATATGTATCCTATCTCATGTACTGACTGGAAGGATTTTGAAAACCTCTCAGAGAGAAATGCAGTAACAAAACATTTATTTTTTTTAGTGATGAGTAAGATCAAGCTTAGCATCAAGTTGGAGGTCTTTCAATATTTAGGAAGGATTTTAGTGCATTACTGGTGTCAAAGAGAGATTTCAGACTGTTTTACACACTGTGGTATAAAGATATCATATCATCTTCCCTAAAGAAACCATAGGGTGCATAGGTAGTAATAACAAAACAAATACAGTTTGCTATGTTGTTGTATAACTGTATTGTATCCTTTCCAGGGGGTTTGATTTTGCTATCTCTTGTGTCTAAATATGGGAAGCTCATTATTAGAAGTGTTACATTGAACCCCAAGTGAATTGCTTTTCTCATGTACTTTAACAGCACTTTGACACTGCAGCCTTCTGCCTTTTTATTTTAGTCTTCTGTTTATTGGTCTCTCTGGATTAAATTGCAAGCACTTTCTTAAGTACACCAAACCAGAGAATATTCTGTTGTAGTTCAGCTTTTATTCACCCTTTCCTAGCTGTTACTAATCTCAACCAAAAAACAAAAAAACCCAACAACCCTTTCCCCCAAATTATAAAAAAATAAATCCAAACCCCAAAAAAGATTTCCTTTTCTGCTTCCCCAACCCCCTCCAAAATTTAAAAAACCCTGCCCTGAAAGCAAGTCTGCCTGGAGAACACCTCCACACTAATGACCATCTGGCCAATCTGCAAATGAGGTTTGAGAGCAGATTTCAAATGTAGGCACCAGCTACTCTGTGCCTTGCATTAGTCCATTAGAATTTAAAAGATTTGAAAGCATTTATGCAGCTAGAGAGCAGGCAGGTACCCTAACTTTGGGAAATCAAACCAGGCACTTTTTTGTTGCTTCCAGGGCCTAAATGCCCTTGTTCTGGTACCTGATCAGCAATGCTCCTTTAGAGTTTGTGGCAGCCAGCTTTGCTTGAGTATATATACCTTATAATGGGCAGCAGCCTTAAGACACCTTTGACAAAGCATTGGTGAAAAAAACCCACAAAATTGTTTTCACAAATTCTAATTAACTTCTGTACCAAAGTTAATGAATTACAACTGTCATATATTTGTATTTTTGTGTTATTCAAAACCCTGATTAGCGCAGTCTAATCTAGTTCTGGTCTTGAGTAATCTGAGAACCTTGTGAGCTGCTCTGATTTTATGTGTGCTCCTAAAGTCAGGTTTTAGCCCAATAATAATAATAAAACCAGGTGGTCATTACACAACAACTTTAACCTTGAAAAGATATTTCTATTTTTGAGGTTAATTGAGCCCACTGAATTTCACATTACTGTTTTGTTTCATTTGGTATTAAATATATTTCACTAATGAATTTTAGGCTCAGCATGTATTTTCTCTTTTTGCTTACAGATATTAGACAGGACCTTTCCCATTTGTAAATGAGCACAATCAAAGATAATCTACTTCTTAGCAGACTGTTAAAGAAATATTTTTACTGTTTACCTCACTTCTCTTTGCTGGCTTCTTGTTTTGTCTCAGCTCTTTGAGAAGTGCTGTCAACCTTATGTAAAGAATAATTTGTTATTGTGTTTCCAATGATAAAAAAATGGATCCACAAACCCTTTAAACAAAAGAGCAGTGGTTGTTAAGGACACCTGCTGCTACAAAAGAAGTCACTACAGGAGCTAATTATTCCATAGGTAAAGCCTGAGCTGAGAGCACCTGGAAACATGCAGAACTGAATCTGAGGTTTGTAGGACCAATAGCAGTTTTAAATATGTACTGAATTTGTCTTTCTTTTAAGATTGGCTGCTGGTGTCTATATTGCAGAAGCAGGTGTTCACAAAATTACTCAGATGCTTAAAATGGTGCATAGCTGGAATCACCTGGAAAAAATGATCAACACTTGGAAAATCTACTTGACAGAGATCTGGAGAGGCATCCTGAAATGATACAGGTTTGAAGGTAGGCAGTAAATGGACACAGCTTTGAATAGTGGGTAACTTTGCTTTTATTTTTCTGTATTAGAATTTTAATATTGCAAGGTGTAAAATGGAAAATAGTTTAGTCTGTAGCTATTTACTGTCAAATATGGTGCTTGCAGTCAGGAGTACCAACACTAGCAAGGAATCTGCCCCTTACCCCATGATCACACTTAGCATGGTGCATTTCAAGAGAAAGGTCTCCTGGCTTGCAAAATGTAAGCTTGTTTCCCTTTAAGTGAAAAAATATCCAAGCCCACTTAAGAATGATTTAATAAAAAAATGACCTTTTAAAAAAGTAAGTTAAAATTAATATTTAGTTCTTGTATTGTTAATATCTGGTGTTCGTTTGCCTCAGAAAATCCCCTTTCCCAAGCTTTTCTGTGTGTCTGCTTATTTTAAAAAAATTGCAAATATCAAACTATATATTCGGTGCTCTAACTCTTTTAATTGCAATTTTAAAATTAAATGTGACATTTTATAGATTTTGATATTGACTAAAATGGACCTTTTAAAGTGACATAAATACATAAATTGAGATTGATAAATTTATTACAGACTACCATATGGGAAGGCTGATTACAAGGGCATGTGGAGCACAAAGCCAATTAAAGATATTCTTACTTCTTACTGTGGACCACTGCTGCCCATGTTCCTTGGAAACTAAACTGAATAGCATTTACAAAAAATATTAAGCTAAAGGTATCATAATAAATTCTTCCTTTATGTAGTCCTGTTCTCTATTGACAGTCAGATTTGCATCAAAGAACATGACACCAGTGACTTGCTGGCAGCTTAAGTAATTGGGGAAAAAAGTGGTTATTCATATGGAAACAGGAGTTGGCTCATTACAGCCAATCACCTGAATAGCAAATGGTATGGTTGCCAATAGATGGAGAAAAAGGCAAGTCTAGTGGAAAATAGGAGCATTTAAAGGCCAAGAAAAGACATATGGTCTGTCTATGCTTGCCTTATACGCCTGGAAATTATAAATTAAGCTACAATATAGCCGACCACCTTACTGTGAAAATTTTCCATTTTTTCCCATCTTAATCTTAAGAAATTTATCAGATTTTGGCTAGTAAGATTGACTGGCTCTTGTGTCAGCATTTAAGTTCCATATGAAAATAATAGTTGAATTGATACTTATCTAGTATTTAATTCTGTTATGACATAAAGGATGCACTTTTGAAATAAGCTCTTTCATAGCAATTGTAAATGTGGATCTGTTTTGTCCTTTACAGATGTCTATATTTCCATCAGGGTAGGCAAGGAAAAAAGAGTGAATAGTTCTTGGCAGCTACTTTTTGTAAGGTAAATACTGTGGAGGTGACTGGAAATTTGTCTTCAAGCACTGTAAACACTTAAAAGGCCATCTTTCTCCTTGTTGGTTGTAGTAATAATTTAAATTTATTGTTCTAATGCTCTCCTGTAATCTGTTATTCCTACAATGAAATAGGAGTCCAAGTTTAAGTAACACTGGGCTTATCAAGGTGGCTACCTGACTGCTTTTCTGGTAAAGTTAGTAAATGATGTGAGTATTAAACCTTCTTAAATGTGCTTGTAAGAACACATTTCACTTGAAACACCAAGTTTTTGAACATCTCAGGGCAGTCTTAGTTGTAACAAGATTTTATATGGTCTCAAGACTATGAAGGTTTATAGCCTTTTTTATATATATATATTTTCAATAGATTCCTTAATCTAAACCATTCCATGATATTCTAACCCATCCCATCTCACATGGAGAACAGATGCTGAATTCTGCCCTTTTTTAAATACCATGCTCTGAAACTCTGATGGTTTCTCCTTTTCACTTAGAAATAGGGACAAAACAACCAGCACAGGACCAGGACATGAGCTTCCTGGCCCTTATTCTCCATTTAATGTACCTGAAAGAGTTACTAAAATTAGATTTCTGGTTTTCATTCAGGGGCTCTGAAAACTTTGCATATTTTACATATTCCAAAGTTTCTTTGATTGTAGCCGAAAAAAATACAAATCTGTGCTTAGCTGTTAAGTAATTTCTGCCTTCATTGTAGTGCTATAGGAACAATGAAGTTTAAAATTCTCTTTTGAAAAAACTTCAGCTTTAATGGAGGAACAGTGGACAGCAAAATGATTATAACTAACATGCATTTAAGACTTGTCATGTGATAGCTCTTGTCGAAGCCATGGAACTTGGAGCTGCATAAAAATACATATATGCTTACCTGAAGTAACTGCATCTACTGAGTTTCTAAAATGGGTCCATTGGTGACAGAGTTCACTTGGAGTTCTTATTTCACCCTCACCAGTACTGGGTCCCTTCACAAGTGCCTCTGTTCTCCTCTTTCTCTGCAGGTGAGTGGCCTGCTGGGTTCATTTCCCTGTTTCATTTCAGCACAGGCACAATCAATTCCAACCGGTGACCCTTCTGACAAGCAGCTGCAGAAATGAAGATTTTTAATGCACTTCAAACCTGACACACGTCCCACACGGTTATTTTGGGCTTTCTGAGGTGCAGGGCAGAGCAAATGTTTGCACAATTCTGAAAAAACACTGCTAGGGAAAAGTTCTTAAGAAAATAACTCATTATTCTGGGATCACCCTGCATTCAAAGTAGTAGAAATTTTTATTTCTACAAGTTCTATCTCAGTGACTTTTTTCATTTAGATCCATAAACCATCCCATAACTCTTCAATGAGCTCTTACCAGGTAAGACCAGATTAGGCAAGAAGAATCTTTCCCCACCAGTATGCACTGGCATCACTCATTTACTGTAGCTCCAATTAATGGTAGTAGAAGTTACACTTGTAAATTCCCCCACGCATTAATGAGTGAACAGACCCCCTCTGTTTAGTTAACCATCTTCCAGTTACCTGGCACTTTCCCCATCCCTTGTGAGATCTCAAATATTTAATTAAAGCCTTTCCTTTTTTTTCCTTTTTCTTTTTTTCCTCCCCCCACTCTCCTTCATTCAGTTTGTTGAGTTGTAATTCTTGTTGGCCTGATGCCTTGGCAACATTCAGCACTTCTAATTGCCTGTATAGTCTGGCCTAGTCATGGAGCCTTTTAACTTTCATTCAGGCTTCCAGCAGTATCAGCCTCACTGGTCACAAGCTTCCCACTCAGGTTCCGTTCACAGCCCTTTTGCTGATTACTTGTTATGTATTTAAAGAGCTCCATACTGTTTATTTCATTTCCTGTTTGAGATAGTCTGTTTGCTTAATTTTTTTCTATGCTAATTTAATTTTAAACATATAGGGCTGTCTTCCTGGTCAAACAAGCCAGAATTTTTCATCCATATGTTACATTAAATAATAATAAAACAACAAATAATAGTCAATGCTTTCTACTTCTATAATGTCTACCATTCAATGATCTCATAGCATTCTTATTTTACAAGTGGTAAAATGGTGTCAAGAGACATGAACTACTTGTTAAACAATATGTATGACATCTGTTACAGAGCCAGACACAGGATTGAATAGTTGGGTTTTCACTAATAGCAGTTAGTCTAAAAATTGCAATATGCTATAGGAATTATTAGGTTAAAATATGCTTCAACAGAGTGGGCTGTACCCTGGTGGAGACACGTAGAGACTTTTGTTCTCAGAATATCATCTTTATTGGCATATAAGGTGCAGAATGGACAGGGGAACCCAATGGATATTCATGTGGACACTGTAAAGGTTAGTAACCCATGTAATTATAATTCATGTTGATTTCAGAGGCACTATTATTAATCACAAATATCCTGGTGCATTTTTGTTTCATTTTTGTTGTCTGTGTGAAGATCTAGCATTACCAATTCCCTTTGATTTCAGCAAACCTCTGGCTTACTGCGGCTACAATAACTCATTTATGTCTCTGCAGAGATAATATGCTTATGTTATGACATATGACAATATTTTCTGAACATGTCCTTTTTCAATGCCAAACAGCACACACAGATAAATTGAAAATGGCCACTATAATTCTTGGTTTTTAAGGTTGCCCACACCCAGCAGCTGATTGTGGCTCTGTGCTGTGAGGGCTGCTAGGACCTCATCTATGGCAAGGTCAAATTCCTTTGGTCACTTTGCAGGAGTCTATAGCTGATTTAATGCCTGTACTTTGTGTTCAGAAAGAGCACGCTTATATTCACTGTTTAAGTGCACTTAAAGAAAGATATTACATATGTGTGTTCTTCTTCTCAAGGTCAGAATGCAAGGGCAAAGAAGAACCAGCACAACTGTATCTGTAGCACGTGTGAGCGGAGGCCAAGCTTGAAAAAAAGAAGGAACATTCCCTGCTGGCTGGGCTAGGTTCCCTAACACGGTGGTAAGCACAGCGAAATGATCTTTCATAGTTTTCAGGAGGGAAATCAGATTAGCTCTTCTGGTGACACAAAGTTTACCAGGGGCTCCATAGAAATAACAAGGTGGACCAGAAAGCTAACAGCTGAGATATGGGGAAGTAAAAAATCTTAAAATCTTAAAATGAAATCTGATTGTTTCCTTAAGAACAACTCAAATTGTGATCGTGTCTGAAAAGCAGCAATATACCAAACAGCTTGCTCCAAATTAAAAAGGATTTAATTTGTAACACAAATGTATGTCCAATTATTTCTGTATTTCTACTTGTTTGACCAGCATGTATTCTGAGCTAAGTACTAAGCATAACTTGGTGCCCATGGCTGCATCTGGGCTTCCTTCGGATAAGGACTGTGTGGGCTTCGGAACAATAGTGTGCCAAGCAATGTATCATGAATCCTAATTGTTTTAGAAAACAGTTGTTCTTTTCCTTCAGCAAATACTGTCGTATCCACATTATTAACATAGATATATATAATCGCTTTGAAAATCATGCTCGGTTTGAAGAATTCTAATGCTTCATACAGTGATTATGCAAAAGTCTCATGTATAAGCAATACCGATGTTACTGGAAGCGCCTCTTACAGAGTCCAAATATAGCAGATCAAATCAAAACTGTGCTACATCTTAAGCAACTGTTGACCCATTTCCATATCAAATTGGTTTCTGTTATAGAAGACTTTGCTTTTTCTTTTGGAGATATTTACTTGCACTGTTCTAGCTCAAGTATAGTAACAGCACATTTTATTCTAAGGTCATTTAATAGTCAGTCAATTGTTTTGTAGTTTTTAACTTGGTTTATTAACAACTTACTAATTAAGAGACTGTCATAATAAAAATCTTGTTTCTGCTCTGTGGTATATGAATGTACCACGGGCTCCTGTAAAATCAGTTGCCATGATTCAGCACAGGCAGGAAGCTGGTGCTAGGTGCTATGCCATGTGCAGGATGCCCACCAGTTGGCTTGATAAGCTCAGTCCTAAATATCTAACTTAAATAAACTGAGGTGAGGAAATTCTATTTTAAAATTTTCACTTTGCCCCTTGTTTATCCTGCTTTTTTTTTTTTTTTTTTGGGAGGCGAGGGGTGGGGGGATCAGCACAATTAATAGACTATGGTATATCAGTCAAATTTGAGAGATTGCTATAAATACCTAGAGTAGGAAGAAGGTGAGTTGTTAGAGGTGTAACTTGTTTGTGTCACTTTGTTAGAACATTATCAGTATCTCAACACAGATTTCTTTTTTGGCTTCTAATGGTCTATTCATTTCACCAGGGAGAGGATGGGGAGAACGTGTTGCTGCTGTTTCTCTGGCATGAACTGCCATTCCCTTTGGTGGCTCCAGGAGTCTCCCTGGGCAGCAGCGGTCCCTCGGGGGGGTTGCTGCCAGAGCTGGCTCCCTCTGCTGCCACGGTTCCTGCAGCCGTGCCATTGTGTGCGGACATCGGCGTGGGTGACGTTGCTGAATAGTAAATCTCAGGCTCAAGTAACGTTTTACTTCTTGCACGAAAAATTTATAGCCCAGGCAGCAGGCCAGCTGGGACTGCAGCAGGCTTGCCAGTGCCTGTGCTCCAAATAGTCTATTATGTTGTATATGATCAAGCCACACCTAAGGAATTAATTACATAGTATGAACAATATTTGAATGTTACTAGTAAATTTGCTTTTTTCCAATGGTTGGTATTTTTTTCATTTCTATGTGTGGATAAAAGTCTAAGCATCTTAGACAACAAGATGCTTGTTTAACATGTAAGTGCTATTCACACCATAAATACTACAGTAAATAATATGATTAGAAGAATAAATGTAACAGATTATTTAGGTGATTTTGATACCTTAACAGTGGTTCTTTGCTGAGGTCATGGATTTTTGTCATCGCTGACCGTGCAAATATACAAGAATAATTTGTAAACTTATTATATTTGTACTTTTGCAGTTTTTCCTTTGAAAAGTGTTTTCTACTAATTTGGGAGAGCAGAGTTTAGTAATAACTAAACATCTTTTCTGGGGATATGGTTTTACATGCCACCTCTCAAAAGGCATTTCTGATCTATGTTAGCAGAAGCTATTCTTTCCTCCCCAAGCTCCACATCGGTATGTTAAATATAGAAATGACAAACATGTGTGGTTTTATGTCTCATGTCAAAGCTGATGCCTTCAGAAAGCACAGCCGTTTCCATTACAATGCCAGGGCAGGGTACAGTATTAGCTGGCAGGCATGAGAA
The DNA here is from genome assembly GCF_027477595.1 of Haemorhous mexicanus. Taxonomy (NCBI): domain Eukaryota; kingdom Metazoa; phylum Chordata; class Aves; order Passeriformes; family Fringillidae; genus Haemorhous; species Haemorhous mexicanus. The sequence goes on from NC_082348.1 coordinate 16,757,082, forward strand.
TCTTTTACAAGGTCTGTCCTCATGGCAGAACTGGCAGGTTACAGCCTGCCCCAGCCTCCCTGGAGCTCCTGCTCCTCAGTGGTGCTGAGCTCTGTGTCCTCCACCTCTGCAGTGGACCTCCAGGAGCATGGGTCTGTTGGGGGCCTGGTGGGCCATGAGAAAAACTGCCTGTCCTGACAATAATCTGCAAGGGAACATTTTCATATCAGAGAATGTGGAATTTTTGGAAATTGCTTTTTAAATGGAGGAAGTTTGATTGAAGAAGCAAGCAGGGTCAAGAAACGTAGCTGATTCCTGAAGGTTCCTTCCCAGGCTGATATTCCAGCTTTATGTTAACATGTGTATCAGGTTGCTCTCATAACTGGACAGTTTTAGATCCTCTCTGTCTTACTGATAAGCCTTGTAAGGCTGAAGGACTCAAGTTTGTTTTTGACTTGTTCCTGTTAGAAATCCAAACATCCTGATGGAAACCCAAAAAAAGCCCTGTGAGGCTTTGAAGTTACTGTGCAAGCCAGGGCTTACCATCTCCAAGTTTCTCAGAGTAAGTGGCCTATTATAATTCCCTTCACCACTGATTATCAGGCCTATTGCAACTATGAATGGTTGTGGTTAATTACAGTATTGAAACTGTAATTTTACAGTGCCAGAGAAACAAAACCTACCTTTGTAATAATGCTTTAGGTTATCTCTGGCTGCAGACTGTGAGGATGCGAGATGTACTTGGGAATTTCAGGGCAAATGCCAGCTAAGGGAAACCTGAATCCAGGCTTAGGTATCCAGCATTTAGTTTCTGTGGATAACAAATCTATGTGAAAGCAGGGAAAGAGAAACAAATGCTTTCGTAAATCAAAGTGGAATTCTCCAGCTGGAATCCTGTTATACATCATCAGACACTAAAAATACTATTTTTGGTGAACTCCACAAATTAATGGCTTTTTTTGAAATGTTCCACTGTATTTTGCAAAATGAAGAAAAGAACCCCATGTAACTGAAAAATTCTTTGGAATAAATAAAGCAGCTGTTATTAGCATTTAGCTTTGTATATCATAAAGCCTATTTCTGTTCAGGTTTGGTGATTATGCAACTTGAGTCATTCTTAAATCAGAGACATGGGTCTGAATCATAACTAAACAACTCACTTTTGTTTTCCTTCGGGGATCTTCAGCCTGGCTTTGTTCAATGAAACTGAATATGCCACATTAGAGCACAAGCAGATGATTACCAACAATGTTTATTGATGCTACCACTAAGAGAAAATGGCAGACTGATATAAAATAAAGAGACTTAGCAGATGGGATATTGGCATTTGAATTGGTTGAAATAGATTACTGATTTTACCCCAAACCTGCCCTTCTATGAACACTACTGTAGCATCGCTTGTTGTAGAACTGTAAATCATATTCATCCTTATAAAATTATTTCCTATTCCAACTCAGAGTATTTAGTATTAAATATGCAAACAAGATTTTATTATCAGGGGAATCTAATGCAAGGTTCCTTGTTAGAGCTCCTGTCAGCACTGACTTGAGACATCAGCTGCCAGCAGAGAAAGTTAGATTAAAATAAATGTTTATTGTTTCTAGGCATCCTCTTAATATAAAACCAGCAAAAACGGATCTGCAAACATAATTAGACACATGGCTCTAATTGAAATCAATGGGAATTAGAAGCAACATCAAGGAGCCTGCCTTTCAGTAAGCTCCTGTGACTGAGCAGTGCTGAGAACCACATGAGTCTGAAAAGGGATTCAGACTGCCCAGCTCAGGGGCAGAGCTGAGACCTGCTAGAAACAAAATGCAGATGTAGCATAGGCTAGGATAAGTGTAAGAAATTAGGGAGTTTAGGCTCTCTGAATGTGGCTCTAGATGCCTAAATAAGGCTGTAAGGTCTTGATTATGGTATTTCTCATGGACTCCAAGCTAGTGTGAGGAGCCATGTGATGATTGATTAGTATTTTGGTTTTAACATTGAGCATTTTGTGCTATGAACATCCAGCAAGCCCTGCAGGCTTCATTACCCTTTGTTGTGGGTCAAGACATGTTCTTTATGTGTAGGTCACCAAAACAGTCTGGACTCATCAATATTTGTTCTGGAGCCTTTTTGCACTGGATATGGTTCTTGATGTATTTGAATTAACAATGACCCTTAGTACCCAGGATGATTCATCACAATTGCCAATGCATATTTATAGCAGCAAAAATTCATTCAGTGCTAGTCAAGGAAATCGTGTGTGAATTTAAGTCCAGTTGGCAAGGTAGTACAGTATCTGAAATGTTGGCTGTGCAGCAGCTGTCATTCTATGCCAATCTATTCTATCATACAGTAAGCAGGTGGCTCACACATATTGTTTTTACTACATATCATTTTAATTTTGCAATGTCTCACTGAAATAGGAAATGTGTGCTACTGATTTCAATAAGATTTTCTTTATTGAAGCCAGGAGAGCATGTTAATAGCATGCAGCAATTTACAGTGTAGTTAAAGTAATACAGCAGCTGGTGAACCTGTTTATTCCCTATGGCTGTAGTTGTATATCAGTCTTAAGTGTAGCTAATTAACTTCTATTCATTAGAGATTTTACATAAATTCAAGCAGAAAAGAGAATACAAGCCTCAAACAGTTTGTGTTCCTTCAGCACCCTTTTGTGATGCCATACTGCAGCAGCCCATCTCCTCTGGCAGACACGTGATGTCCTCAGGCCAGCCGAGGGGGACTTCGTGCTCCTCCGTGTTTCTGGGATTGGTAATTTTTTTGAGGGCTTAATCTGCTAAAGGAACTGTCTTTATTGTGATGCTGCATGCTAGCTATTGTGTGTGATAATGGTGTCTCCATGTATTATAAATAGTTTCTCACAATGCAGCTCTTTGGTGATTCGCCACTTGCCAGCATTACTGTTCGTGTAGGTCAGGTGAGGCAGGCAGGGCAGGGTGTGACAGCGTCCCACCAGGGGCAGTCTGAGCACCCCTGTGCAAAATGTTTCTGGTATTTTATGGTCACCTTGGCTTGCTTGATTCTCAGGACATTTCTTAGCCTCATCTTATTTTGTTTGGACAAATAATGTTTTTCTTTTGCCATAAGCAGGAACTTCTCCTCAGTTTTAGTTTCTGTTCATGATTTTAGTTTTTGGGTATTTATTGGCCTGGGAGAAAATATTTTTTTGTCTGACTGCAACTTCTATTTATGTTACGGAAACTTCTTGTAAGACATTTCTTTTTGTGGAAATTACTGTTGATAGAACTGAAATTTTTTTTCTCGGCTAGTTTTTGGTTTGCCTTTACTTTAGAAAGGATATTGATAGCAGAGCCCTTATTTTGGCAAGGTGTTTGAAAAGTGTATTATCTGAGGGTTTTTTTAAGTTAAAAAAATAAAAAAGAAAAAACCCATCCTAAAATAACAAAAGAGGCAGAATAAAGAAATATACTTTACAGGATTGCTTCCATCTCTTAGGTTAAATTAAAGACATATGTTTTGGCAAAGATGAGTTTTTGCCCAGGCTAGCCACACAGCAGCAATAGCTTACCCAACTTCTCCTAATAGTTTTTTACATTGTTCCATTCTCTTTGTGTTCACTCGGTCTTTCTCTTGCTTGCATGTGTTTGCTGAATGTCTCTTCTTGCTTCCTCTGACTTTGTCCTCTCTCCTATGTCCTGCAAACTTCTTTCACTCTCCCCTCCTCTCTGCTGGGAATTTCTTTACTTTTCACGGCTGTGACATGCCATTACAGGCTCAATGTCCATTTCCTCTGAAAATCCCACTGCGGCTTTTAAACAGAAGCGCTGAGGCTAAAGATGAGATCAAACGAAGGCTCAGCATCAGCCTCTTTTCTAAACTCCGCTATTCTCCGCGAATTCAAGTAAAGTACCATTGCTCCCAGTCCGCCGCGAGCTGCCGGGTGCCCGGGCGGAGCAGCTCCCTGCAGTTGCGCCGTTCGAACGCTGAGTGGCGCTAAAGCCCACGGCACCGGCAGCGCAAGGCAGTCCAGGATAGGTCCGCACCAGGAGCGCGCCCACGACGAGGTAACAGCTGACACTGGCTTTTGTATGACCGGGAAGGGAGGTTTTGCAGATGCCAGCTTGTAACAGGCACATCAAACATATCTTAGACATGTTGCCTCTCAAGCTACTTTTGAGGAGAAATTTATCTTAAGCTTTGCTAAGGGATCATTCTGGAGCTGCCGAAGAATTCTTATGACTTTTTTTTTCTAAATTTGTTGAGCTTAATTCTTACCTTCAGGCAGGTGCAGTATATTAAAAACAAGCCATTCTTCTGGAAGTCCTAGATCAATGTGAAATACAATTTCTCAGTTTGTTTAGCTCAGGGAAAGCATGGAGAAAAGCCTAATGCTGTAAGTACTGTTGAACAACCATTATGTTGTTGTTTTTTAAAATTACTTGTCATCAACAACTCATATTTTGCAATACCCCATGGTTCTGGGGAAATTTTGTACTATTTAAAGTTATCTGAGACCCAGCTCCTATCTGCTTTAAAGGCACAGTTTGACCAAACTGTACAGTTCAATCTTCCTTCAAAAAATAAATAGCTCCTGTTTTACTGTAGGAGCCCTGTTTTTTTGACTAGCCCATGACATGAATGTTACATTCAGTTTTCTTGAGGTCAAGATCATCTGTGCTTTACTCGAACAAAACATCTGGGACTTGACCTTAGACAGCTGCATTTTGTGTTTGACAATTTTTACTGGTGCTTAAGTCAGGGCTGGATTTGGCACATGGCCCTCAGTCGCTGTGCTGAGGGCAAGACTAAATTCCCAGTTCTGACCTGAAATTCTGGAGGTGTAGTTGCAGTACGTGCTTAAAAGTGGAACTCTAGGGAAAACCATCAGTATTAGGCATAGTGTGATAGTCTTATTTCAAGGTGTGACTTAGATGCAGCAATATTATGAGGCAAATGAAACTATAGAAATTGCTTCTATCCCTCTTTTTATTTTCCATCTTTCCCTATGACACTGCAGCCATTCAAACTTATTTAATCTTAGTGCACTTAATCAGTTTCTGAGTGTCACATAGAATTGGCTTTGTCTTCTAATCCTGTCTGAAGGGGGACAGGACGCATGGTAATATCAGTATCTTACTGTTTTTCTTAGTCGATCAAACTTCATTTATTAATTTGTGTATACAAGTGTGGTGCCCTATTAATTTAGTTACTAATCACACTGTATTAGTAACTGGAGTGGTACCTCATTCCTCTTCATGGCTGGCAGATAGTTGTTAGCTACAGGAGGATTTTAAGTGGGCAGGGAGTGATGGTTAGTGGCATGCATCACTTTTTGTCACCTTTCATCTGCGCCCTGCTGCACTGCCTTGCTTTTTCACACTGCTTTGAGGCAGGTAAGAACTTCTTCCATTTAAATGAAAGTGGGTCAGCTGGATAAGGTCTGGCATTATCTGGAAAAGTTAACAGTTTCCATAATTATCTACATACACTTAGAGAGGAAACCACTTAACTTTATGTCTAAGTTTGAGGTGGACTTGTAATTAAAAAATATTACTGTGTCTTGGGTTGATTTTTATGAGGGAAGGGTAAACTAACTTCAACTTACTTCAGGGTCTTTCAGCTCTGTTTTGTGTTAACATTTTTACTGTCTCTGTGTCAGAAATAGGGGAAGGTGAGACCTCAGAATTCTGCACCTTGTTCAGCAGTATGGAATGAGCCTGATGCACATTGACACCTCCTTTGCAGTGTCTCTCCGCTAGCTAGCAAATACCACAAGCACAACCAGTGACCAATATGTTTTCTGTTGGAAACCTCCCATAATAATGCCATGGAAGAAGAACAGTTAACCTGATGTCTTGCATTCATACACTGCAAAGATTGTATGTTTTTATTGCAATTTGCAGTAATGAAAGAAAAAGCTGTATATATATATATATATATACATATATCTATAAAAATAAATAGCCATTAAAATAATCTTGCCTGTATGCAATGGCAGATGAGATTTGCTGCAAGGACCCTTTTGTCAAGTGTTCTGAACCTGTCAGGCCTCCATCTGTGGTTACACAACGAACTTATTCTTGTAGCCCTGAATGTCATGTTTCAGATAATTCACCAATATATGGACTTTCAGACAAATATGGAACTGCCTTTTGACATGACTCTAAAGCTCTTTGCTCTAAGGTTTGTGGCTTTGCACAGTTGCCAAAAGCTGTGCAAAGTACATTTTGTGAATTGAGACAAGCTGCTCTTGTGATGTAATCATGATTGTATTAAATGACCATAGATGGTGGCTGTATCCCCGTGTCCCGGAGTTCTTCATGCCTTTTCTACAGATAAAATTTGGATGGTGGATTCTTTCTTTTTTGACAGCAAATTCATTAGCAGTTGGAAAATCTTCCTTACCTCCTTCTATTTAATATCCCCAGCAGGCATTTACTACAGTGTGGGAAGTTTTCATGTATTTAAGCCAGCCTGGTGATCTGTTCCTGAATTGTCCAGCCTGGAAAATGGGCAATTTATTACAGGCACTTCACAAGGGAGAGAAAAATGTCTTCCATTAAATTGTTTTTTCTACCTGTAGGCATCAAATGATACTCTTTCCTGATTGATGGTAGCCTTGTGATTTGGACAAACAGTAGCAATTGTCTAAGGTGAAAATGTACTCACCCGAGGGTTTGTGCACAAACAAAAAGAAATGGCAGAACTTGTGACAATTACTCACAAGGATATCTTGGGCTAGATTTACCTTAGTTATACAAGCTGTTTTCCTTTTTATCTATTAGAAAATCTGTTTAAATTTTGTTATTCAAATTCAGTATTGAATAAAATATTACAATATGTGATTATATATTGTCAAACCATTATAATTTTTCTCATCACGGGGAAATGTCAAAGCTTCCATGTTGAATTTGCTAAAACCCTTTTCAGTAATTTTTTGAAGTTTTTGAAGATGACCTACAGAATCATATGGAAATGCATTGGTGTGATCTTCATTGTGTTTGCTCCTTTTGAATGTTCTCAAAACATAAATAATCATAGAAGATCTTATAGGGAGTTGCTCATCAGTTAGGCTGTCATGGTAGCTATTAGGGAAATGGAAGTTAGACTAATTCCTCTAGAGAGGGATGGTTTGCTGTGTGCTTGGTGCTACTGCAGTTCCCCCACTACCTTAGTAATTTAGGTGTGGAACAGATATGATTGAGTGTCTAGTAATTTAGGCGTGGAACAGATATGATAGAGTTATATTTTCTGAAATTACACCAAGAAATATAGTAAGATATAAACGATATCCAGTGCTAGGAGCACTGGCATACAAAAAAGTGCTCTTCCCCTAAACATGTTAACCTCCTGTGAACCCTGAATATGATTCAAGTTGTGTAGTTGTAGCTTGGTCTGAGAAACATAAGTTTTCTGTATGGACAGAAAACTCTTCTCAGTGTGGTAGGCAAAAGTGTTTACTGCGGAACATGTGCTCTTTTCATAAGGTCTAGCAAAAGGCAGCAAACTTCAAGCAGAATACAGGTTTTGTGAAAGTGGTCCAGGTGTGTTGCCAGACATTAGAGATGTGACTATCTTACAGCTGAGACCTGCAGGAATATCCTGATGACCATTGAGTCTTGGAGCAGGGCAAAGAAATTTGTTCTCCTGAGAAGACTCTGACTTCTATGGACTTTCCAGTCTCTCTGAATGTTTCTTGAGGTAACTGGGATCAAGACCTGCACTGTTGGTGTCACTCTTCTTTTGCCTGTGATGCACTACAGCTTCCCCATGACAGTTTCCTCTTTTTGGGAATGAGGACACCGGGGGGAAAATTGTACCATGGTCTTGTTTTGATATGGACATGTCAGAGTGGGAACCACAGGAGATGAGAAGCTACCTTACTTCCTTTAGCCAGTTTAGATACTAGTGTCCCACTGTCTCTGTTTGAGATGTTAAGCACAGTTTTATATCATAATTTTGGTCAAGGCTTTTATCAGTCCATCCCTGTTTTCTCAACACGCAGCCTGACGCCGAGGCTGAATTATGTGGCAGTGCCTCAAGGCATGTTTGCAACAGTGCAGTTGTCTCAGTGTGATATTTATCTTTGATGCTTCAGGTGGTCCTGATAACCTCACACTTTCGCTTTAATGTGTTTTCATGTGTGCAGTGGGAGTATTAGAGGAATTCTGGAAGCTTTGGTGGCTCCTGGTCCTGCTGGCAGGTGGTAAAATATTTCACCTGTGTCAACGCATTGGCAATGATTTTTAGGAACAGGGAGTGATTCCTCAGATTAGAGCACTGCTGGTGTAATGCAATGGCTATGGAGTGGGTTTGCAGCTGGGTCCTGACAGTTACAAATCTACTGATAATGGGGTATTTGCAGAAATGTAAAGAGATTGTATGTACTAAATGGCTTCTGTCTCTTAAAAAAATCTAGCAGTGGTTTTAAAGACTCTATAAATAAATGAGATACAGAAACCCTACACTCACTGTCTTAGAAGTCCATAGACATACAGATAAGATTTCTCAGAACTCAGATAGGAGTTGTCTACTGCTCTGGTAAAACTTTATATAAACTATTTAATCTATATTTTTAATGTCATAAAAATAATTCCTGGACATTGCCTAGTTGGTACTCCTCAGTTTTCTCTTTATAATCAGAATTTAAATATTATATTTTTTCACCTCAAGTAGGAAACTACAGGGGTACTTGAGTTTAAGCCTTCTTATCACAAACATAAATTTTGAGCTCAGTTCTGTGGTTGGTGTGTTTACCTTTGGTCAAAATTGGATAAACAATTGGAGTTCAGACATTATACTGCTATTTACTTTGTAAGTAATTTCTCTTTTTCCTGTGTAATGCAAGACAGCTTGGAGTGGGTTACTCTGACAGTGTTAGATGACTCAAATGTGGCTAAAGGTATCTGAGAAATTAGTGTGAAATCCTTTGGAAGTCTTTGGAGAGGAACAAGTACTCCTAGGTCATGAATCATCTTAAATGTTTACCTTAGGGAGATGTGAGTTATTATAGCTAAGAAATGTCTTTTTCTGTATATAAAATATATATTCTTGTAAATTTAGGCTGACAATGCTGTAAGTATATAATTTGAACAGACAGCTTGTTGATCTTCCTCTGTGCACTGGGGCCTAAAACCAGAGCATTTTTATTTCAGATGTGTATTTTATCGTGAGTGCCAAGAGGAATAATCCCATTCCTGCACTTGCTGGCTGTGATTTTGCTAATTCACCCCATAAAGCTGACCCATCCCAGCTACAGGACTCTGCACTTCTTACTAAACTTCATGAGATTTCTGTCAGTCCACCCCTCCAGTTTGCCATGAACTCTCCATGGGTCTCAGGAGGGTCCATTCTGGACCCATCATGGAGGTCATCAATGTTACACACTTGAAGCATTAGACACAGGATCCATCCCAAAATTGACTGGCTGGAAATGAGAGACACTTACTCACGGTCTGCAGCTAGGTTTTGAATCACTGATCACTACTCTTTAGGCCAAAAGTGTCTTCTTAATGAGGCAAAATTCTTACAAAACCAAGGAACTGGTACCACTGGCTTCCACGAGGCTAGCAATTTAATGAAGATTTCACTTTCTGTGTGCCCACTACCTGCCTGCTGGGGAACATGGATGAATTTGTTCTCTGTGCAATTTAAAAGCTCAGTTTTACAGTATTTATCTTTAAAAAGAATAGCTACTTCTTTGTAGCTATTCTTTTCAAATAGTTCCTTTTTAAATTCCTGCTTTTGAATTGAGTTGGCTACTTCAGTAAGGAATGCACTTTCATCTCATAAACCCCATTTGACTGTATTGGAGCTCTGCCAGTTTATGCCAGCTGCTGCTCTTGAGAAATGGAAAGCTAGTCAAGATCCTGGATTCTGGATCTCAGGTAAGATTTTTTTTTTTGTCTGGAAATGTAGCATGTGGAAAAATAAGAAGGATATGTATTTCTATTTCATTAGCAGGTCAGTATAAACACAGCAAAGGTTTTCCCCTCAGTGTAGGGGGTTTGAGCAGCAAAACTAACAAAGGTGGTATTTTGAAACAAAAGAAGTGTTTTTAAAGCCAACACTGTCATCTTTATTAGTAATGCACTACTTGTGGATCTAGTTTTTGTGAAAATCTAGTACAGCACTGCAAATTATGAAAACAGTAAAACAAGCTTGCAATGAACAATTGTCATGTGATGCAGTTTCTGAAGTACTTGTTTTTAAAATCTTGTGTATGGCAAGGCTGCTTAGGGTGTAAAAAATGTGTGCTTAGAAAGTGTAGTAAATATAGTTCATTCAATTTTATTTGATATCTCAGAGATGCTCCCAAAAGAGGAGAAAATGATCTTTCCTCCTAAGCAAACTCCAGGATACCAGGTTTGGGTTCCTATCAAAGGTGATGGATTGAGAGGGAACTATATCGTCAGCTCCATAAATTACCTGTAGCACTGCTTTGATTCACTGAGAAACTTCAGGGTTATATGCAGTCAGACTGGGATTTTTATTGAAATATTTGTAGTTTTTGTAGCTTTGTTTTCAAAATTGCAATTAAAAGATAATTTTCCATGCTGTTTTTCCTCTCTCCTTTTTCTCTATTTAGATTTGAAGTGATTTGAATGAACTTTGTATTCAGAAAACCTGAGGAGGAGGTGCATTCTTTTTCTGCCAGGAGTAATTTATTTAGTTGAAGTAAGAGATTGTTGCAAACAATCTCTTCAGTTGCCTGTAATTCAAGACAAAGTTGGAAATCCCAGCAGCTGGGATAATGCATCTTACACAAGATGTATGAGAAAAATGGGTACAGCACGACACAGCTTAGTGCTTCTGTTTCTGGGGCTAGCACAGATAGCTTTGCTGTCTTAGGTACATATGCAAAAGATGACTGTTTATGAATTTGATATAGTTATTTCTAAAGTTTAATGAATACCTACAGAAGAGCTCCTGCCTGAAGTTTTGTGCCTTTGGCTCAATCACAGTAAGGCCACATGATCAGTCTGGTCTGCTATGGAGGCTGATAAACTCTCGGCTGAAGTGGTTACAGTCTGAGGCAAGCACCAGACAAAGAGTATGACCAGGATTCAAAAGCTGAAGGTAGATCCATGCACTGGGTAACACTTACTGCGGTGTGCTCACAAATTTCAGATACTGCAAACAAGCGACATCTGAAAACAGCAGCCAGCCTCATCCATCTCTCCCAAGGACCATCATCTGACCCTGCAGATGCCCCAGTTAGGAGCTCTCCTCATGCTCAAGGGAACAATCATGTTTCATGGAGTGGAAAACAGAGGATGATCCGGAGGTCAAAGGCTCATGGTCTGGCTTCCTGATGCTGCACTGTCAGGCCAAGTTTTGTAATGCTGCTCCTGTGCAAACTGGAAACTTCAGAGGAGCCATGAGAGTGGTGCAAAGGATTTTAGGAGCAGAGAATTAGAAGCACCATAAAGGAAGAGAAGTACTTACACAGTCCTTACCGATATAAGGAAACCATTCCTCATGCAAGAGCTCTTGGCCTCAAAGTAAGACTTGAGGGAAAATCCAACCACTTGAAGCTTAATCTAGATAAATGTTGTCTTACGTCTGAAAGATACATGTTTAGTTATAGTTTACTGTTAGAGCAACTGAGCAAGAAACAATATATTGTCCCCCCTTGCAGGTTTTAAATTAAGATAGCTTAATCTTTTTGAAGGATTATTTAGGTCAGTGACTAAGCAGGGCCTGATTCAACATATTTTATTTACAAAGCAGGATTAAATGGATGATATGTCTGAGGAATTTCTTTCACTTGAAAAATAAGCCTAGAAAGAGTGGCTGTCTTAATAATTAGCAAAATAATATAATGATGAATTACATGTATTATTTTAAGAGTCTCTAACACATCTTAATTTTAGTTTAGATTTCAAAATATTATTCTCTAATATTGACCTTAGAGCAAAAGTCAGAGGCCTAGTTTAGAGTCAGAATACCAAAAAATTCATGACCTTTGGTAGAGGATCCATTTTGGGGAAAATTGAGAAAGTAACAAATACTTGGTGCTCTTTACCAACACAGATTGTCTCCCTGTGTCATAGGAGTTGTAGGATTGGGCTGTGGACACAGACATATTTCATTGGCATTACTTCTTTTGGCTGAACAACGTGAGAAGTTATATTAGTGAAACAATTATTAGAGCACTTTTTTCTAATTTGAACGCCAATAGAAAAAAAGAGATTATGTTGCAATTGAAGAATACATCCCAATGGCACTGAATCTTTTTGGACCATATCTCAAATGAATTAACTTAGAGTAAATTATTTCAGGCAGAGTATATTAGCAAAAGAAAGAGCTGCTAAAGAGCCATTACCACTTTCCAATCAAATGAGAAACATAACTGAGTACCACCTGTCACAAAGGCAGTACAATGATCCAGATGGTTATTTATCTTCACTTAGGGAGGAAGAATGGAGAGAGGAAACACTGCTGCCAGAATTTGTGTTTTTCCCCTCCCCTTTTTTACCTTTTTGTCAGAATAGTTTCTCTAATTACAGAGAAAAAAATGTATTAGGAATAGGTTATATGGGTGGGCTGTCCCTCTCCATATGTAAAGATAGTTCACATCTTTATTTCAGTAGTATGAAATGCAGTTTGAGAGGTCCACCCATTACTATTTCATCCTTTATGGTCATTAGGACAAAAATAGAATGAAAAGGATTCTGACTGCTTGATAGTCATTTTGTTTCCCCCAGAAGCTTCAGAATTAATTTGCTGTTTTACTTGAAATAGGAATAACCTGCACCAAGCTGAAAATAATTCGCAGTTTTTAAAAAGGTTTCCCTTCATTAAAGAAATATGTTTATGATAAATATGCACAGTATGAGCATTCAAATTAATGTGTATTGTGCATACATTTTATTTACCAGCCTATCCGAGGCTTCAGCTTAGGCAGGAATCAAGAGAGGGCAAAGTGATCTAACCCCAGTCTTTTCTGATTCTGAATATTGTGTGAAATTGTTCACTATGTTGCTAAAATCTACTGGCAACCACATTAGGTCTGACAGAGTGCAGGTTCTTTTTGGAATTAAGAACATGCTGAGACTATTGGACATATATGTAAATGAATGAATTAGGCTTCAAGCATATTTCTGTTATGGGGACATTTAAAAGAAAATAGTTCTCATGTTCAGGTTCATAACTAACAGCTCTGTGGAGTTCACTCTTGCTTAGTAGCAATTCCTACCCCCCTCCATCCTGGTAGAGTGACATATTTTATGGCTAAACTGGGAGATGAGCCAATACTCCCAGGATGTCTTCCTAGAACAGGAATTGTATTCAGAGATATGGTTTAAATAAAGCATTTCTTTTAAATTATAGCTATATATTGATCACAAAACGAAAGCTGACAGAAAGGTATGACAGTAAAAATGTGAGTGGTACTGGGTTAGTAAGTGATGCTAGGACTCTGTGACAGCTTTTATGTGCATATAAAAATACATCCATATATATATAGCATCACTATCAGAATACCTTCTTGGCACTTAGGTGGAGGAAGCAATAATTCCTCCACCTTCCTGATAATTTGGAAGTGCTCTTTAGGCAAGAAAACCTCTCATGAGCTTGAACTCTGTGATTCCTCTGTGTCTTCATTATTTCTGCTGTTTCTTATCACACATCTATTTTTGTATAAACAGGGCTATGTCAGTGATGCTCAAGACAGTGGGAATTATGCACACCCCTGACCATTTTGATGTCAAGCCCAGATATGTGGCTATCTGCCTCCAAAACCTATGCTATATGCCTACAAAGTACTTTGAGAGTGTTCTGAGCCTTTTGAATGGAATTCAGCTTATATACAAAAAACACCTCTGGTGAACAGCTTCTGAGGAACAAAACCTCTCTTCAGTGGGGTTTAACACATTGACTGTGACTTGGGAGAACATCTGAGGTATTGGCTTGCTGCAGGCCAAAGGGGCAAAAGGCAGCTTTAGGAAGGATAATAAAATTCAACTTTTGCTGTCAATAATTTCTTATGAAAGATGACACCAGCCAGGGATCAGGTCAATTTCTGACATAAATTCAGAATGTTATTGAACAAGAACAATATTTCCCCTTTTTTCCATTGATGTTTGCCTCAGGAGCTTTATCACTGTAAAAGTAAATGTAGAAACACTCACTATTTCATTTAGCCAATGCACTAGGAATATATATATAAAAAAAATCTGACATAAATATGCCACAAAATTATTTCTTTTTATAGCAAATCCCAAGTATTCTTAATCTTATAACTGAAGTGGGTCTGCATGTCATGATTTCACACCTGCTTTTGTGATGAAGCTTCTCCAATTATTGATGATTAGAGAACTCTTTTTTTTAACCCTTCATGTACAAAAGCTTGAAAATAACACCTAGTTGTGTACTAAAAGTTGAAACTGGAAACTAAGCCTGCCCTATTTTAAAATTTCACAAATTTAAAGCTTATTCTTTTGGGATGAGAAATGAAATTACTACCGTAATAGAGTAATACGAACATAATTGCTGGACATGGAACTATGGCTTACAATCAGACGAACAGTGAAAGAAGCCAACTTGAAGTAAGGGAAAACAGAATTCAAATTCAATAATAAATCAACTAGAGAATGAATATTACTTTCTCTTAATTCTCTTTTTGGTGTGATATACTTCTATAATAATACAAAAAATAGCTTAGTTATGTTTGATTAAAAACAGAATTTTCAGCAAGGTCCTTTATGTTCTTCTACTTTTGTATATGCCAAGCCCTTGGCTTTGGAATTTTGGATTCAACATTTTGGACCTTCACACTGAAGCATGTTTGTCACAGCTGCCAAAAGAATGACTTGCACTTTGACTCTGGCTATCGAAGTGTGGGTTTGTAGCTATGGAAGTCTGTGGTGTTTTTATGTGTGTTAAGCAGGACGATACAGAATAATTTGGAGAGGATTGTTATTTAACCAACTTTTTCCATATTTCATCTATTATACCATAATGGTGAACTCCTGACTGTAAAGCACTCTGACAAAAAAACCTTTGCAAAAACAATTGCATGGCTGATCCTAACTCTCTTTTGATGGTCCATTCAGCAAGTCACTTGTAACTCCTGAGCGTGGTGCTTGTGGTCTTGATCCTGTTTTTCAGTGTGAAGTGTTGGGGAGCAGTGTCATGTACACAGAGTTGGTTCTGGGCTTTACATTTACTAGATGTGTCTATGTGGACGAGTGTGTTTTGAGGGAATATTTTGGGGAGTGAAAGATGTATAAATGTCATTGAGCTTGAAGAATTGCAGTACCTATTGAAAAAATGCTCTTGGACAAGCTTGAGATATTTAGGCAGAGGAGACTAAGGTGCTTATACCAATATTTATTGAAATGACTGTCTGTAGACTGAAAGCTTTTGGTCTTCGTGATTTCACAGGTGTTATATTCACTTTAAATCTATTTTCTTTAAAAGAGGAAAATCACTTTTAAACATACTCTTTCCCAGCTTCATCATGACTTTCATAGCTTAATTATAAGCTCCTACAAATAGGGTTTTACTGTGCAAATGCTGACACAGCCTTACCTCTAGTGACCTGAATGGCCTCCTGTGTTAATTACTGAGATCTGTAATCATGTTATGAAAATACACATCTCGCCTTTGTCCCAGAACCTGGACCATATCTGTTGTCTGTCTTTCTGTACAGTGTTAAATGTATGTGTCACTTGAAAGAACAAATTTGCAGTTGTAGTTCAGAAAAATCGTCCCCTTCTTTGTAAGAATCAGCTTTGACTCCCCTTTCCTTCATACTGCTCCCCCAGCTCTGTGTCTCGCTTGGCTGATGTACAAGTAATTCAACCTGGAAGATCTCTGGGAGGCTTGAAGAACATGTCCCATGGCAGAGGAAATTAATCAGATTTAGTGAAGCTGTTTATTGATCTACTTTTAGACTGCAAAGGATATCCAAAATGTAGGGCACGGCCTGCTGCTTTGGCAAGGAAATTAATTTAACAGGGAGATAGAAGTTTACTTGCTAGTTTATTTTTCATAATCAAATCTCTGTCAACTTTGATTTTTATGCACACAGGTTTGGATGGGCTTGTTTTTTGGAAGATACACACTGGGGAATGATGAAAATATAAACTTTTCTAGCTCAATTGTTTTGGTAGGCACTGCCACACTTGTTCTTAGTAGCACAAGTACTGTGGGGACTCAACTTCTTAGTCCCATTTGTACAGCCAATTTAGGCTTTGGCAACCATTTGTGTAGCTTGTTGGGGTTTTGGTATAGCTGAATGTAACAACTGCGATGCAGAGCCAGATAGACTAGAAGAAGCCAAATGTGTAGCAGGCTTGAATGATAAAATTGGGTGAAAAAGAGGGTAAGACTCCTATTAACCCTATACTGAAAAATATGGTATTCTGATATGCTTGTGATTTGCAGGCAGAAGGGGATGGTGGGGTTATCGTACTGGGGAGAGGGGCAGAACTCTCTTTTGAAGGTGCTGTCTGTACTTAAGGGCCAGAGTCAGGCAGGACCGAGTGAAGGGTCACTGTTTTCTGGTACTCTTTTGGTGTTGGGTAAATCAGATCCTGGCCCAATACTGCCCTGAAGCAGCAGTGCTGGGGAGCCTGCGGCTGAAGCCCGGCGTAAAGCGCTAAACTTCTGAGCCGTGTGTGGTGTTGTCCATAGTCTCACCGGGTTGTTAGCAGGGCCCGGTCCCTGCGCTCCCCGCTCCCATTGCAGCGCCCGCGGGATGACGGTGTGCAGGGGCGAGGCGGCCCCGGCGGGAGAGGCCTCATCCTTCATCCCGCATCCCGCATCCCGCATCCCGCATCCCGCATCCCGCATCCCGCATCCCGCAGGTGGCTCCGGCTCCTGCCCCCCCGCGCGGGGCCGGCGGTGCGCGCGGCCATGTGACTGGCGCGCGCTTCCTGCCTCCGCGCCGGGAGCGCGGAGCCGGGAGCGCGGAGCCGGGAGCGCGGAGCCGGGAGCGCGGAGCCGGGAGCGCGGAGCCGGGAGCGCGGAGCCCGGCGCAGCCCAGCGGCTCCCGCAGCGCCCGGGGAGCGCCCCGGCCCGCGGGCGGCGGGGAGGGGGCGCCGCCGCAGCCCCGCCGCCGCCGCATGGAGACTCAGGACCAAGGGGCGCAGATGGAGCCGCTGCTGCCCACGGTACGGCTGCCGCAGCGCGGCCCCGGCCGGGGGGTTGCGACGCGCCCCGCGGGGAGGCAGCCGGGGAGGGGGCGCGGGGGGCCGCCTTCCCGCCCGCCCGCCCGTGCTGGGCACCGCAGCCGATTTCTCGGTGCGCGGGGAAACAGGTTGGCTCGCTCCGGTGCCGGGCGATGCCGCGGCGGCGGGAGTGTCTCGGCGCCAGGACGCTCGGGGATGGAGCGGTGTGTGTTTGTGCGTGTGTGTACGTGTGTCTCTCCGGGGCAAGCACCTGCCCTCCGGGCCCCGGCCTCAGGCATCCCCTTCCTCTCGGTACCCCCTCTATTCGTATGCCCCTGCATCCGACATCTCCTTTCTCAGGCTCTCCTGCCCCCTGCTCCCCGGCGGTGGGGCAGCGCAGGGGGAGCACCTGTGGGCAGCCCAGCGGGGATCCCACTCCGGGGCCGGGGCCGGGGCCGGGGCAGTATCCCGGGGTCCCTCGCAGACCGCAGAGCAATCTGCTGAGGGCTGGCACTGACACGGCAGGGTCTGCCTCCCGCCGGATCCCGGGCTGCGCTTCGGGCTGCCGTGTCGCAGTCTCTTGTGCTCAGCCGTGGAGCTGCTGATCCGGGGTTATTGTTGTCTGAGGGGGACGCGGGGCACCCTCTCCTCGGAGCACCGTGCGTCTGCACAGCTACGGCTGGGCAGCCTTTTCCGTGCAAGTAGGAAAGAGATCAGTTGATGGGGGTCTTTTAACATCGTTAGAGCTGGAGGGACCCTTTTTCCTGCCAGGCCTTCCCCAAACACAGGGTTGCAGACACACAGAAGGTTTAACTGTGGGTGTCGATCTGGATCTCATACTGAGATTCTGTTTGTGAATGGTGGTTCCTGCCTTGCACAGGAAATCTGTCTGGGGCAAGGAAAAGTCTCTCATGTACATACACAAGTGTCTGACTGTGCGTACACATCCCTGTCAACACACTGCATAGGTCTGTAGAGGCTTTGCTGCTCCTGAAATGGCTCTGTGTTAGCACGGCGAGCTGCACAACATTGACAAAGCTTGAAAGAGACAAGTCTCAGCTGCTGCAGGTTGATGAGATGCGCTCGTGGCAAGCCCGTTTTTCATAGGGTCTGTTCCCATCATCTGTTGACGTGGTCCATTTTGCAATCAGGTGGCAGGTTGCTACACAGTGTGAGGTTATCTCTGGCATCTTCTTTCTCCTTGTGGCAGGGACAGTTTTTTCCCGTTGCTTTCTGGATCCCTTTTATGAATCTTACTGCCTATTACTGGCTGCTCTCTCAGTTTCTGACAGTGGAGTAGAAGGTCCTGTTGCTTTCACTGACAGACTGGCTGCCGAGTTCCTTTCTGCAGAGAGACAATTAAGTGTAAACCAAGTTTCCATCTGTAGTTCATGACAGTGATTCCATGGAAGGCTTAGTCCTTAGTGTTTCACACTAAAGCAGCAGTCAGTAGCAGTTTTGCTCTTGCTCATTCCTTGCTGGCCTGTGTGCTAGTCTGACTTTGTCACTGTGTGTTGTCTCTGTGCAATGGCCACTGTGCAGGGAGCCAGAGGAGTCAGCTTTCAGAAGGCACAATGTGCAGGATTGCCTTGGGCTGTCTGGCTTTAAATTTTGTTTCTCCGGGGCTGTGCCCAGGAAAAAAAGGCTGTTGCTGTGGTTGAGAGCACCAAAGAAGATAATATTTCTTGTGTGCTGATGAGGAGACAATTGTCCCTTGTTCCCTCAGGAGCCCTGCCCTGGTGCAGTACCTCTCTGCAGAGCAGGTCCCTGTCCATAGAGCTGCAGATCAGCGCTTGCTACCTTTGTGTTCTCGTTCCCACCTCCATTTACTACAGCTAATTAATTCACTTGTATTTGCTTCAAGTGGGCACAGGGGACTTCTCCATGTATAAATATGTTGTGGCATGTACCCCAGTCCCCTCTTGTGGTTTCTGAGAGGGCCTGTGCACCTCAACAACACAACATTGATTTCTTGCCTCAATGATGGCAAAAGGCACAGCTCCTTCAAGATTTCTGGTTCTGGTGTTGTTTTCTCTGTGTGTCAAGCAATAAAGTGTGTGTTTGTGCTGTGGCAATCTCAGCCTGGCTGCTGTCAAAGGCCCTATAAGGCAGAAATGCCTTTTGCATGCTGGGAGTCTTGTACCTGGAGTCATGGCAGAGTTTGGGGAACAGGAATAGGTGAGAACTGATCGGTGCTAAGGTCTGTTGGCCTGGGAGGTGATACCTTTAGAGGACTTCTGTTCTGGGGATCTATCCTCATCTTGACTGGAAACAGAAGAGGAATGCAAGCTGTAAGATGAATACAGGTCTGTTCCCAAGTGTTGTCCCAGTTCAGTGGGCTCTGGTATGAAGAAAAGGCTTCCAGCAGAGCTTTTTCCCTTCAGGAGTTAGTCTGGGGGCTTTGCTATATGCAACAGAATTAATTTTTTTTCTTTTTTGTGAAACTGTAACATACTATATTAATTGTTATTTCTAGTAAGATTGAGAGTGTAGTCCTTTATTAATTTTAGCTACTAATGGTGCTCAGAGATAGTGAAGCCTCAATAAAATTTCCCACCAAAATCCCAGTTTGTACAAAGTGGAATCTACTTTTATTCTAGTGTTAGTCATGTGTTATTGATTTATTATGCAAGCTTTTAATTGAAAACCCCAATTCCTAGTAATTTGTAAACTAATAAAGCACATTGTTGCCTGTGGTTCTGAGGAACTAAATAATTTCCTTGGCAATTTCCTGTCCCTTTTTTGAAAACAGGTCTTCTACAGAGACAATAGCCTTGTTAGCAGTTGTGCTACTTTTTTTTTTTTTTCCCAACATGGACAAGTTTTGGTGAAAATGATTAGAAATCTGTTGCTAATTTACCATAAGTGCAATACCGTATAAATAAATTAAAAAGGAAATTGTTGATGTTTCTCTTGGAAATAGAGTCTTAATTTGTATTGTTCAGTACCTATACTAATATGGTAACAAAATGTAGTTGTATGCTTTCAGAATCTTCTAGTGATTTATATATCAGTCATCAAGTATGTTTTTTTCAGTGATTATTCAGAATGCTTTAAATAGTTGTGAGTAATTGAAAGATTTCTGAGGAGTCATCATTTGTTTACGGAACTGGGGAAACAATCTGCAGACCTCCACAAAGATCTTCTGTTGATTTCCTAACAAAGAACTAAATATTGCGAGTTTGTTGTGTACGTGTATACCTGATTGCATGGAAATTATTTTGAAAATTGTTGCTTTATTGTGACTTGATTGGCAATTTATTCATAGCACAAGTTGTTCATATTTGTTCCTGTAGATTCTGGATCTCTCATATGCAAGTCAAAACCAGTTTTTAAAATAGGATTGTTATTTGGTAGAGATTTGATATTTTGGATAAAAGGAGGATGTATAGATAAAGCACAGATATTTTGGCTAACTATTTTTATGTTTGGCATGTTGTTTTCCTGTGCTTTCTGAAGGTAGAAGTAAAACCCATGCATGGAAAATGAAAGTGACTTTTTCCTTTCTAAGTTCATGTTCTCTTGCCCTCCTCATTCAGTCTTAAAATTAAAGACCTATTTTGTAGTATTTATTTGTTGTATTTATTTTTAAATTTCTTGCTCCAGTCTTGTAGATACAAGGCCTTAAAGCATGATGCTGCTGAGCTATATGTGGATGCTGCATATGCACGCACTACAGTGTATGATGTGTATGCTCTAGGTAAGACAGTGTTTGTATCAAGAGCACTCTTGTGCTGCTGCAAATGGCACGCAGTCATTGCTGCTTAGGACTCTGTATGTGGGAGAATGGTATAGCAAGATCTTGGGAAGTAACTATTTTTGATGTAGCAGGTGAGTGTGGGAAGCTGCTCGCACTAACAGGCCAAATTCTTTTGCTTTTGTTAATGCTGAGTGGGCCCTTGGATGAGACCTGCAGATGAAATGTATTGCTCATTGTGAGAAGGGGTGTCAGAGCCTGACCCCATGGTTTGTATAACAGTACTCATTCCCAGCTCACTTCTCCAGACTACAGCATTATAGCAACACTTAAGGCAAGTTTATAGACTGCAGGAATGCTGTGATTCTTTTGGAAAAATACAGAGGCAGTATTACATTTTCAAGACAAGAGTGCTGAGATAATGGCAACTTTGAAATTAAAACCCTAAAGCTTAATTGTAAGTATAAATTTAGGACTGAGTTTCTGCTCTTGGTATTTTCTTTATTACTGCCTGATTCTAGTTCTAAATGAAAAGAAAAAAGAAAACTTCTTCCAGGAAATGCTAGAAAGAAATGAAGTAACAATCTCAATCACATATTTATTTGAGCTCCCCCAAATGCTCCCTTATATTTGCCAGTGTCACAGTTAAAAAAAAAATACTTCTGGATCTTACAGTGTTCTCTGGTGTTTCTGTTTAAGAATAAATGACAGTCTGAGATACATTTGCACAATAAAAATAAAAAATAATAAAAAAAAGTACTGTGTGGAAATCATCCCACCTTAATGCATCTATAACTTGTTTGATTTCTTCCCACAAATTCTACTTGGTAAATATATGCTTTCAATTTCCTCTGATGATAATTGTATCTTCTCTCTATTTTTTTCTTTGGAAAAAATATAGAATGAATTCTAAAACAAAATACTTCCACTGACATCTTTTAATGCTTCTTAAATAAGTAATGTTTACAGTTTCAGTTGTTGAGAGGATTTAAGGAGGTGAGGGAATACTTAATCCACTGTGAAGTGTCTTAGACAATTAGTTGTGTGTCTGATATGAGAAGGGAAAGCTGTAGGCATTGCATGTTCTTTTCATCGGTTCAGGTCTGCCTTGTAAAAAGGCCAAATATTGAAGAATTGCACCTATGTGACTCCTTTGGCAATAATAATACCATTTTGATGTCATACAAATGTGTTCATAAATTTTCAATGTTGGTGCAGTTTAAAAGCTCTTCTCATGAAATGAAAAAACCGCGTAGCATACTTAGTGATAATTAAAATCCACCCTTGTTCTACAAGGTTGTTTATTAGGATAGGCAAGGTGAAAGTTGGAATAGATGATAAAGGCTGTTGCTAAAAATAGAAGAAATGTCTTGGGGAAAAAAGAAGTTGCAGGGTGAAATGAGGGTAAGTGAGGTGTGGAGTTTTGTGCAAACTTGGAGAATCGAGGGCATTATGGCTGACTGGTAGGAAAGGCAAAAGGGAGCTGACTAAATTTCATGGGCAAAGAAGTGTTTGGACAGAGGCAGGAAAACCAGGGCCTTTGCCTCCTTGTACAGCAGGCACAAAACAGTCTCCTGAATCCTGTCTTCTCTGTCTTTGCAAATTTCCCTGTTTTCCTACTTAGAACCTTTCCACTTTGTTTCATTCGGTATTTATGAGACATCACAAAGTTTATAAATAAATAAATATTGAAATTTAGTGAAGATGGTGAAAGATTAGGTCAAGATTTGCAAGATCTCAATTTTAATCAAACTGACCAGGAACTTGCTGCAAGAAAACTGGCGCAGTAACGTTACATATTTAGGAGAAATCCAGTGTGCTAGTTATGTGAGGTAATATTTGGCATTTGTAAGGTATTACCTGATTAGTGCAGTACTAGATGTGTGTTTTGAGAAAAGAGTAGCAATTGTAGAACAGTTCAAGAACAACAAAAATGAGCATGGGCCTAAAAATATGAAAGAGTGTTTGAAGAAACTGGGATTCCTTAGCCTGGACACACATGTTTGGTGTGTAATACTGGTGCCAAAAGGATCAGCCAAGGGAAGGGATCCCTAACCAGGAGAAAGGTTGTGGGACAATTTTAAAAGCATGTTAAGGAAAGCTGTCTAATGCTGAGAGTGGTGTAGTAATGGGACAAATTGTCTGGTATGTTTGTGGAGCCTATTACCCATCTCTAGGAATAGGTAAGACAGTTCTTGCTGCTTTAGAGCTGAGTAATGCACAAGAAGACCTCGCGAGATCTCTTCCAGTCCTACAATTCTGTGAAAAGAGCTCACTTTTGTCTTTTTGGCACAAGTATGTTATAGATGGATGATAGATTAAGTGCAAACTAAAGAGAAAGAAGAAGTTTATCTGGGTTATAAATGTTGGTACCCTCATTTAAGTCCACCTAAATAGTGAATTTACTATAAACATTTACATTTACTGTAAACGTATTCAAAGAGTATCTTGCAATGATAAATGCTCACTGTTGATCCATTTTGTTCCAAGCAGGTTTTAAAGCCATCATTATTTTTTAATTTGTGTCTGCAGAATGCCAATCTGAAATGTAGATTTTTAAGCCTTTGTGGAATCCTCTTGACTTTTTAAAGAGTGTAGGACTCTTTCTGCCTTAGTGAGGCTGCAAGAAGTTCCAGGACAAATTTTCCTGGGAGCAATTACTGTCACAGCAATTAGATGTGATATTCAAAAATGACAGAAAATATTGCATGCTTGTGAAGTTTTTGGAGAGAGATTAAAAAAATTCTGCACCTTTTCCTGGAAACTTTTATTAATAGTAGTTAAAATGCTATAAATTCAAAATACCCTTGATTTGAAGCCACTATTTTGAAGAATAGTTCCAGATACCAGTCACTAGCAATTGTGCTAGATTATCTCTAGAGCCATTCATAGTCACTGAAACTATGTAAGGATAGAAAAAAGACCCAACCCTGCTATTAGATCCTGGCAAGAATGAAGAATAGGTACTTAAACTGTAATTAGTCTGGCAAACAATGCCATTAAAGTTGAGAACAAAATGCCATGTCTTTTCTGGGGAGAGGATGGTAGGCACATGTAAACTTCCCTTTCATATGAATGTGCACGGGGTTTTACTTTAGAGGTAAGCATGCAAAAGCAAGAATGTGATTTCATGTCAAATCTGAAGACTTTTGGATTCTGAATACCACTGAAAACTTTGTGCTCTCAAGGATATTCATAATGTTGTAAATATAATTAGGAGATAAAGGCACAATGAGAGAGATTGTGTGTAAATTTTAAGTGCTTTAGATTTTTTTCCTATGATACTGAGTAGTTGTCTTGATATTTTTTCTTTATAAAGTCAAAGAAGAGCATACACAGGGGAATAAAATTATTCTCCTGCTATACTCTATAATACGAAGAATGTAACAAAAATTAGAATTTCCTGTTGCCTGTGGAATAGTGGGCATTCATCTACCTTTGAATTCATGAAAATGGGATAACCTGTATCCATTTTCCTAAAAATGCATTAAGCATTTCTTTTAATCATTTTTGTGACCTATTTAAGTAGCTACTAAAATAGAACCAGAGTGTCCCAGAACAGTACATTATCGTGTCAGCAGAAGGGATATTATATGTATTGGTATTTTAAAAGAATTTATAGAATAAAATTAGTTCCCTTCTGCCCCCTCATCCCCAAGCCTGTGCAGCAGTTACTGCCAGCCATCTTAATGCTGTTCCTCAGAAACAACTTCGTTTCCAGTTCTTTTGAGACTGTTGCTGCTTCATTTGAGGCTTGTATGTTTCCAAGGTACCATCACCACAAATCTTCATGCAGTATCTGCAAGTCTGCTCTGGGCTGAGATTTTTACATACTTTACTTTTTTTCTGTAAATTTCATAACTTGGATTGTAACTCATGTTATCCATCTCCTTCAATTGGTGTTATCCTTTCCCTTTATTTGAAGAGAAGATAGAAGTGCTCAAACATTAAGACTTGACTGATTGTATATTTGTCTTTTAGAAAGCTTCCACTTTATTATGTTTTTCCTCTTTATGACTGTGCTATAGTGAAACACTTAACTATGTCCACTTGTTTTTATTGAAATCTTATAATAGCTTTTGAAATTAAATGTAGCAATGAGCTGTAAAAGCACTCATAAAGCTGTGTTTCATACTCATCTGAGAATCTTCTCATGAAAATTCTAATAATAAGTGACTTCCTTGTTTTGGGAGAAGCAGCTGAATGATCTCAGATCAGGTGAATATGCTCTCAGAAATAGCATTGAGCAGTGCAGAAGCCTTCATGCTTATCCTCACCAATTTTAGAAAAAGGAGTTTTTTCTGTAGTGATCTGTATGGATTTCCCCATCAACGTCAAATGTGCCTCTTGCTTTTGGAATAACCCCTCACCCTCAGTCCTCATCTTGTAGGGGAATGGATTGAGAAAAACGCTGCTGTGGAGTATACACTGAAAACTCGTGTAACTCATCTGATTTTGTCTAAAACAACATAGGCAGAAAAAGGCTTTTCAAGGATCTTTTAAAGAAAAAGCCACATTCAGCTTTGGAGAGGATGAAATGTTTTTTAGTGATCTTTAGTTTGTGTTGTTTGATCGTGTTCATTTCAGTTTGTCTTACCTGAGTTTGTGTTGTTTGATTGTGTTCATTTCAGTTTGTCTTACCTGAAAGTTCAGGGCTTTGTGTCTGTTGTGTCTGAATTGATTTACTTTGGCCAGCAAATATGTGAACATTTTTTTCTATTTACCCAGCCCCTGGTAGGTGAGAGGTTTCTAAACCTTAGCCAGTTGTGCCCAGAGCAACACAACTGCAGTTGTCTCTGGAGTAAAGACCCTTTGAAAAGAAGCAAGTAACTCTCCACTGAATATTTGTGAATTATGGCTTTTTTCCCCTCCAATTCTCTGTCCAGTGCTGGCCAAATTTGGGCAAAAATAACAGAAGCAGCAAAGCCCTTTTTTGCCTTGAAAAATATCAAGCTGCTGAAGAATGTGCATGCTTTACCAAGGAGTGCTGCTGCCAAGCCAGCTTGTGGAGGACAAGAGATGCTTTTGAGAACTGTACCCATGATGTAGGATTTGCCTTGGACTAACTTCTGCTACAGGAACTGTGTTCCCATTAGCAGATATTGTGGGACTGTACATGGTAACAGAATTAGAGCTTGCAAACCCCAGTACATCATAGCCAAAAACCACCAAATCCCAACGCTGTCTTACCCTGCCTCCCTCCCCCAAATTTCTCCATAAATGTGGAACTTGTTAATATATGTATCTCTATGAAAAATGTTAAGCTAGAGAGTACAAATTGAACTATGTAAAATAATATTTTGAAGAAAAATATGGAAATATTTAAGCTATCTAATGAAAGTTATTATCAAAACATGTGAATGTGGAGATATGTAAAACCTGACTAAATTGTTTTGTTTATTCTTCTTTGAGTGATTCAGACTTATACAATCCAGTCTGTTATACATTCCTATGACTAATGTGTCTTGGGTAGTTCAACACAAAGGATGTAGGTTTTGATGATGCATCCAATGCAGGATCTGAGAAACTCTGCTGGGAAAGTAGCGTTCTTGCTCTGAAATAACTGTTTTTAAATCTAAAACTGTAGAAATTAGGATTCCAAAAGTGGTCTGGTATTAAGATCAGCTCATATAAAAATTCTGAGTAGTGTTTCAGTGGCAATATTAGAAACAGCTATCTCTGCAAAACCAATTCTTGGGGACTCTTAGACTACTAAAATTGCTAACTATGATGCTCATCAAAAGTTATTAACTATTTAATATTTATTTGCTTGTATCTGTCTCTTCTCTACTGGACTGCATATAAAGGATGGCTTTACAGAAAAACTGCTGCAAGGTAGACAGAATCAGAGCCTTCTCTTCCAGTTCCTTACTTGTGTGAGCTGACCTTGCATAAATGCCATGTTCACCCTTGAGAAAATTGGGCTAATCTGCTTTGTGCTTGGCATCCCACAGGAATAAACATGGTAAGAGGAAAGAATATTAAAGCATGGATAGGATGCTGTAAGAACTTCAGGTGGTTATATTTTATGTTTATTTGTTTAGGAAAAAATGGTGTGAACTTTTTGGGATGAAGACGGTGTGGGTGCAGGGTCTGTCACTCCCTGGTCCTGCTCTGTGACTGGCCTGGTCAGGGCCCACCCAGGGCAGTGCACATATGAACAACAAGCCTGCTTAGTAGCCTGATTGCAAACAAATACATCTCTGGCAATACAAAAATCTACTTATTTTCTCTAAGTTTGTTACTCTCCAGACTGCTCGTGGAAATTACTGAGCTGCTGTAGCATAATCATTAGGACTGTAATCACATAAAGTGCTTGCTCTAAGAGTTCAAATAATAATGGTTATAAATTGTGAATGGACAGAGTTAAAAATACCTCTCAGTTTGTATTTTTTCTTTTTTTCTTTTAGAATAAGATAACTTCCAATTTTCATGCACAACAAATATAAAATTTTATGGAATAGGGCAAATGCTTTTTTATGGATATGAAATAAAAAAAATTCTAGAGGATTATTATTTGTCTTGTACAAATACTGTAACTCACAGACTTTTATTCTAGTATCTGCTACACGTTCAACTTTGAGTTTTTAATTTTTCATTTCACAGAGACTGCAGAATTGTTTATATAGTGCTTCCATTATGCATATTTATTAAAAAGTAATAAAAATCATTAGAATAAGTCTGACAAAATTGACTTGAGAAAAAAAAAGTATTGATGGATGGTGTGTGCAACCTGTAATAAATTTTTAATGCTTCACCGTTGTAGTACAGTTTTTAATAACTCATCCCTACAACTGGGTCTAGTTCTACTACTTATATATTTTATTTGGGAAAATAATATAAATTTGTAGTTGTTATGATTTTTTTTATTTGCCTTTTTTTTTTCCTATAGTTCATAATGAACTGATCATTTTCCTGCTAACATTTGATATTTCTTCAGCAGGCTTTACTTGTATATTTAGAAAGGATGTGTTTTCTGTGTCTGTATATGCAATTAGGAAAATACATTTAATTCTAATGGGAATCCTTTTTAAAATTTCTTTCTGGTATGTGCAATTCAATTGAATGGTTTCAGCTTTCAAGAAATACAAGACTAAGTAAATTTGCCTTTGAGTTTCTTACTAATGCTGTGGTTAGTACCTGTTCTACTCCATTTCATAGAATAGAATGGTTTGGGCTGGAAGGGACCTTAAAAATCATCTCACTCCAGCCCCTTTGTGCCATGGGCAGGGACACCTCCCACTAGACCAGGTTGCTCAAAGCCTCATCCAGCCTGGCCTTGGGCACTGCCATGAGTTGAGGCACCCACAGCTGCTCTGGGCAGCCTGCTCCAGTGCCTCACCCAGAATCACGGAATTATCCAGACCCAGGCTCAGTTCTGAGTTGGAAAGTGCTTGACATTTCCTATTGGCCAAACTTTTTCAGGGCACTGAAATCACATTGAGATTTATTACAATATTTTAGGCCTTAAAGCAGCTTCCAACAAATATTAGAAATGGTTGTAGAATTAAAAAAAAAAAAAAAGAAGGAAAACAAAAAATATGTCTTTTTCTTTTATTTATGTGGAATTGGAAAATGTCTCAATCCACAGTCAGCAGCATGATTCCTTTACAAAATCTCAATTTTCAAGTGTCTCATATTTTCATTTTAGAAAACTTTATTGGTGGGGACAGGGATATAGTGATAAGGAAGTTTCTAGTATTTGGCAGTGTTAAATTGCTGATGTGCCATAAGTGATCCAAGTGTAAATATAATGCTTAGAGCAAGAAGCAAAGAAAGTTTAGTATCAAATCATTATTGTTAACTTTTTTGTTTCTGCTATAATCTTGCAATTTTATAACTTTGATACCAAGAAAACACCAATATTCTAGTTATTTATTCAAAATTAAAAAAAAATAGGCAAGATTTTGGCTCTCATGGTAGAGATTAAAAATGTGAAAACATCAGTCTTGGTAATCCAGAAGGCAAAAATCAGCCTATGTCTGCTTCTTTCTGTACCTCATTTTTTGAGGCAATATCTTGATTTTTAGGTGCTACTGATGGCTGTCAATATCCTTTGTCTGGAACAAACTTGCTTTTCCCCTGGAGTGGTTTTCTCTCTTCTGTCCATGCTCATTGTCCAGGATATGCCTCTTTCCAGTGCTGTGCTCTACTCAGGCATTTCTTCCTGCTCTTCTCTTTCTTTGGCTGCACACACGTGTGTGAGTGGCTGCTGATGGAGACTCAATATAAAAAGATGTTTCAGACAGCCTTCTGCACATTATTTTTTAATTTCTTCAAGAAAAAAAAAAAGAGACAATACTAGATGTTATCTGACCTGTCTGCAGCTTTCATGGGGTAGTGACAGTGACCATCTGGCAGGGTCTCAGATAATGTCATTGATGGTAGCCCTGAGGACTGGCAACCTGAGAATGGGCTTTCAATTTCAGGACTGTAAAGTCTGGATCATATTTTGGTGTTACATGTATAAGGATTTCTTGGCTAGTGGGGAAATAAATTCTGTTCAAATTGAAGCTCTTTAGATTAGGAGTTGGTCTGGAAATGAGGCAATTCAGGAGACTAACAATGTGATACTGTGAAAAAAAAAGAATTAAAAGTGAATACAGAATAAATCCAAATTATTTCATTATAGCAGAAATAGTAAATTTCATTAACATTTCTCAATTACTAAGTTGAAAATGTGAGAAACATTTTTGAGAAAGTATAGAGTTCAAGTGCAGAAATTACAGTGATGAAGGGTATTGTGGAGGCCATGCACGTAAATAGGTTAAAAAGGAATTAGGTAATTGAGCACAATGATCCTAATTCAACAGATGCAATCACCAGCTTAGGAAAACTTGAAACTGCTGATCACCAGAATGATGGATTGAGCACCAAAGACCATTTACTAGTTCCCTTTTTCCCCTTGTGCAACCTGAGGCAAGATACTGGATTTCAAAGATTTCTGTGGTTCTGCTTTTGTTTTCCTTACTGGGGTCCATGAAATAGCTTTGTAGGGATGGGGTATCTCTGAGATGGTCCTGTGTAAAAAGGAATAATTCTCTTTGGTCTTACCAATTACTCATTCACCTGTAGATGAGATAATTTAAAAATAGCAGGTTATCCAAAATGAGCCTTTCTTGTGCCAAAGAGTTAATTTTCTTTCTGATCAGTTACATTTTTTTGTTGGGTTGGATATTTCAGGAGAAAGTTCCTGGTTGAGAGGTCCCAAACATAGGAGAATGCAGAACCTGCAGAACCTGCAGAACCTCAGATGTTTTAGTAATGAGCAGCAGTGACCTAGGAGAGGCCAGACTGTGTTCTTGCTCAGTTCAGTAGCAAAGGGAGGAGAACACCAGTCTTCTCTCGTGGTGCATTCTCATTTTCACACAAGCAAATGAGACATCTTTATGGGGATGTCTTCCTGGGCTTGTGAACTGTTGTCCTTCCCCAGAGCACCTCCCTTTGCTGAATTTTGGGGGTTTTGTTAAAGCCATAGCTCTGGTTGTTATCACGGATCTGATTTTTGAAAAATCCATGTTGCTTGCAAGAAGATTCTATGATCATTGAGAATGTGCTGCCCAGCAGTTTATAGGCTTTAGGGGTGATGAGACTTGCTTTGTATAATAAATAAAATACTTGCTTTTTACAGTGGGCAGATAGTTGTACATTCTTTTGCAGATTCAGTTATGAGCTTCAGAGGAGGGGGCACAAGGCTGCCCCTGAGGCAGGAGGAGCCGGTGAAGGAGCTGACGATGGATGGATGCCAAGAGCTCTTGCTGTAATTGTATTAATGTCAGGCTGTGGCCCTGGATGTTGCTGGGACCAGCTGTGTGTAATTCAGCTGCTGGGCCCTAGATGGGGTCAGGCTTGGCTCTGCTGCTCTGTGCTCTTCCCCCGAGTCTTCACTGCCAGCTTTGCTCGGCAATTGAGGAGAGGAGAGCGCTTTGCAGGCGTGGTGACAGCACATGGCTCTTGTGATGTGAAACCAGCCTAGAAGAGTTTCCAGGAGTTAGGAAATCTGTTAGTTTCAAAGAACCCCACTAATTTTGGTGCTTCAGTATTTGGACACTGAAACAGCTATGGTTTAGGTCTCTTGTTACTCTACAGTTTCACATAAGAGCATCCTGGTCTGTAGTATCAAGCATTATAGTCATGCATGCTCTTAGAAAGATCTATTTTTGAGATGCATAAACACTTAATATATTGGAAAATCAGCAACTGTTTTTATGTATCATTATGACAGTAACAATCCATGCAAAAATCCTGTATCTTCAGATGGATCAGAATAGACACAAAACCAGGTTATAATTTACACCATGGCAAATATTAAATAAATTAAAATTATTTAAAATATTTAAATTATTTAAAACGGTGTTCAGAGATGCTAGAATAAAAATGCAATGCTCACATCTGTAGTAAAGTGATGTTCATGAAATGCTTTTCTTGCAGGACTAGAAACTAGATGCTGTATTGAAACATTCATAAGGAAATCTGATAGAATACTTTCTGGGTCAGGATTAAAGAATTATGTTTTCAGTTTTGGATTGTATTTTGCTGAGAAAGAAAATTGTATTTTAAAGATTAATTTTCAGGTTTGGAAGTTTGGGCTTAAAAAATCTCAAATATTTTACCAATATTTTGATCTCAATCTCTAGGTTTGGACCTGACCTATAATAAAGAAATATCCAGATACAGAAGGTTTTCCATACATATTTTTTGTTTAATGAGACTGTAAGGCTTCACAAATTTTATTCAGGAAGGCGCAATGCATTGTAACTCAATTGAAACTGATGAAGTTGCCCAAGATTAATATTAGAAAATAAAAAAAAGGATTTCTCTCTCTCTCTCTCAAGTATTTCTGTAGTACTTTTACAGTCTTCACAAACATACATCAGCATCTTGTTTTCATGTGCAAACATCTCCATCCTCTTCTTTTCTTTCTCCATTTCTTTGCTTCTCTCTTTATCCATTGTGCCCCACCATCAGGAGCAGATTACACCTCGGTGTATATGGCTCTGTACATAACCAGTTTTTGAATCCTGTCAGCTGAGAGCTGCAGTGGCAGCAACCTGAAATTAACTTGGAGACTCAGGATCCTAATCACTGGGGTTTGTGCTGCTTCAGCTGTCTGCGTTTTCAGCCAGCTAAACCAAGTCTGTGTTACTTGCAGATGTGTGACAGAGCAGATGGGTGGGTCACCTCAGGATTCATTCAAAGTTGAGAACCCAGCTGGGAGGAGAAAAGGCAAGAAAGTCTTTCTTCCACATAGTACATGGATATACTAGAGAAGATGGGCTCTAACTTTTGATATTTAAAGGACACGTGCACAAAATTTCAAAGAAATTCAAACAGCAAAAATCCTACTGGGATTCCAAAAAAAGATGTATAACTAGGTTTGGTGTAGTTTTTTCACTGAATTAGACTCTTGGGAAACTTATCTGATTAAAAGCCCCACAGAAACAAAACAAACAAACAGAAACCAAACTCTCCTTTAAATGCTGTAATTTTCTGACAAAATAATGCAAAACTGGCACCAATCAATATGTTAGTGCACATACAGCCACCAGATCTAATACATCTTGTTTTCCTCTTCAGTATACCTGCATTGTTAAACTAACAATTGAGAACAAATCTCTCTTTTTTATTTTGAAAATGTAAAAATCTAGCTGTAAAGCAAGATTCAAAATAGACTATTTAACTAAAATGACCTAAAAGCTAATTTAAATAATATTTGTATGAATTTTGTTTTGAATTGATCTGCTTTGCTTAGGACATGGTAGAAAGGGGCAGAACCTGGAGAGAGAGAGAGCTACGCAGGCGAGATGCCTTTGGCAAAGTCTGCTGTACATTTGCTTAGTCAAATGCTTAAAGATGTTTATTTCTCTAGGTGCCTTTTAGCTTTCATCCCCTTCAGCAATGCTGAATCTGTTCTCAAACTGTATTTTCTTTGTGATCTCTCTAATGGGATACTTTCTGCTACTGGTTTTCTCTTGGAGGAGACAAAAAAAGCCCCAACCCTGGTCTCTCATTTACTTCTTTCTGTTACAGATGAGCGTAGACTAAAATAGGAATGCATTTTCAACAGTCCGTTTATGGCTTGAGAACATCCTCTGGATCACCATAGCATGAGTAGACTAAAATGATATACTTAAGGTTCCAGGTAATTAGTGTCTGTATTTCATAATTTGGATTCCTTACAGAGTGTAGGGAGTTTTCAGGTCATATTGCTGAAACGTAATATCTGAATTGCTGCTATGACTTGTACTGGCTTCCAAAATCTTGTTTTCTAAAGCAGGGAAAAAAGTACAAGGACTCTTTTTTTACCTCTCAGTATTCCCATAAAGCATTGGTGATATAGCTGCAGTTTCTCTCCAGCCCCTGTGAAAGCACGTGATCCCAATTCCAAGGTGAAAAACTGATCCACCCCAGTGAATTGCAGCTGGACCTCTTGTGGGCCTTTGACAGGATTGTGCAGAAAACATGGATTGCTGGTGCACTGCAGAGGGTTCATGAGGTGTCGTGTTGCATTTGCTGAAGTTTCATGTTTGTTGCATAATTTATTGAAGAAGTTCTTTTCTTCTTAGTTTGCTTAATTAGTTCATTTTTAATAAATGAAACTTCATCCAGTTCCTATAGTAATTAGAGGAATCTCTCACCGAAGTCTTGTAGGATAATTGAGTGCTTTGTATACGTATCAATCTGTAAGGTTGTTTTGTGTAGTGGTTTTTTTTTAAATAGTTTTTTGTATTTTTTTTTGCGGGTTTTTGTTACATGAGGGAATGTTGAGTTAGAACTATGCTTTTTAGACTAGTTAAACAAGACCACTCTACAGAATTTCCTAATAGTGTATGATTTAGCCCGTCTACTGTAGGGGTTCATTCTAGCAACACATTTCTCTCCAGCCACAATTGTTTTTACATTCTTTCCTCAAATACTTTATGATCTGCATTAGGATATCATAGTGAAGCCTTCACTATGTTCATAGACTTCCATCTTGATCTGTGTCTTTGATAGGGATCACAGCCTTCAGTTAGAGATAATTGTAAATATTTTTAAGGACTTGGTCATGGGCTGGGGATGCTCAGAATGGCCCCAATGGGGACTATGGGAGATTGCTGGCAAAAAAGGGATTGCAACCACGCATTATTAATTTCATTATATTACAGTAACCTTTTTCTAGATGGCAGAAATTCTTTCACTCTGGGCAAATTCTGAACTGAAGGGAAGGGGCAGCATTTCTAAGTTACCAGTATATACTTTTTACATGCTTAACCTGTTCTTTAGCTTATTTTTTAACTGATTTTTCTTTTTGCTGTTCATAATTTGACACCAGTTTATTGGCTGTTGTTTCAGAATAGGAACGGAATGTTGGTTTGATTATTATTTACATTGGGAAAATGTGGTCATTTTGGTGGCAGATATAGAAAGACTTTAAAGGCAAAAAAATCTTCGCATACTGAAGGACTTTGTTCACTTAAGGAGACAGAATTTTCTCCAAATAGTTATGATCAGAAAATGGATTCAATAGTCTTTTTCTCCCTCTGGAAGAGATTTTTTTAAGGTTGAATGATATAAAGTTTCTAAAAATAGGGCAACTGTTATTAGAATAAATGACAAAAAATGTACTGAAAGACATTTATCATCTGAATAATGTATTTTTGCTTGGAGGCTTACTTATATTTAGTGTGTGTTATAAATATCACAGTTGTAATAAGTTTTTTGGTAGAACAATCACAGCAGTAATAGTTCTGATACACAAGTAACAGAGTTTTGGGCATATTTCACAGGAACTCATTATAAAATTTAGACTAAATATAAATATGGACATTTTTGTGATGTGGCTGAAGTAATTTTGCTGTTCATTGAGTTTTACTGATGTCTGATAATCACCTGAAAATGTATCTTTATCCCCTTGTTTTTAAATGTTATGTCCATTCAAAAATGCTTCCAAATTTAATTTTGTTGTGAAGTTGTAAAGCCTCGTATAAATCCCTGCAGCAATGTTTTATGATTTTCATTTTATTGTCTTACTGACAAGATAAGTTTGTTTTTCTAAGTTACATCACCTATCAGGAAGATTTTTCTCTCCTTATGTTGTCTCTTGCTACAAAGGACTGAACAAAGGACTTGATTATTATGTGATTGGGTCTCTGTACCTGATTCCTTTAGGCCAGAAATGTTCTTACCCTTTACAGTTAAAAGCTAATTTATCAGTGAGCCATTATCTGGGAAATCGCTAAGATCAGGAAGGGTATTTACCTCCTGACAATGCAAATAATTTCATTATTGTTTCTAGCAATTGTACTAAGAAAAAGCCTGTTACCTTGTGCTTTTTCAGTCTAGCACTTCTGGGTGTCTGGAAAGTTGGGTATTTAATTTGATTCCATGTTTTGATTCTAAGGGCTTTAATAATCCCATCTTTAAAAGGATCTTCAAGTTTAACTTGAATTTTACAGTGGAAAACTTACTCCTGTTCATTTGAGTTATGCCTTCCTAAACGATCCTAAATAATTCACCTCAATGGTCAGTTTAAGTGATACCTTGTTATCGTCTCTTCTTAAACCATTTAAGCTTTATGTTCCTCATCACTTTTCTAAGTGAACAAATTTGTTGACAACGTTATGGTTTTCATGAAGTTTTTGGGAAACACACCTCTCTCTACTTGGTTAGGTTTTTTCAAGTCAAACCAAAAGAAGAATTTTAAGAAATTAAATCCTGGTGTACAGCCTATATGATTCAGATTTGTAAAATGCACTTAGTACAGTTAGAAACAGTGAGCTGTCAAAGCACAGGTAGTGGTAAAATATGAACAGAATGGGAATGATCCATCCTTTACTGGAAAGATTATTTGCCACATTTTTAAATTTTTAAGGCATATTATAGTGCTTATTATCTTAGTGCCTGTGTTCCTCGCACACTAAAAATGGTGGTGTTACATCATTGTCTGTCAAAAGCAGGAGCAGCATTGTTCTTTCATCTATTTAAATTATTCCAGAAAGGAATGTGATTCTGTTGAGAGACTCTTGGATTTCTTGGAGTCTTGATGTTTAAGGTGATTTCGAAAATTAAAACAAAAATCTTTTGGTGTTGTTTTGCCCTGCTGAGCAGTCAAATAGTCACTCACTGTCTTTTAGTTTATATGTAATGGAAAATGCACTGGGGAAACACATCCCGTGGAATTGGTTCAAGTTCTGCTGTTCGTGAATCTACAGGGCTTCATTAAATCAATGCCCTTGTTTAAAATAACTATATGCATAATTGGACTCACTTATAATAAATCCCTTGCAGATAACTGTGTGAAGCATGGAGTAAAAGGACTGGAAAGGGTGCATGTGCCAAGGGAAACACTCAGCCAGCAGAGATATGTGAACTCTGGTTAGCAGTTAATTGCAATTGATGCCATTCATGTGTTACAGGAGATGTTGCAACATTCTCCTGACAAAAGCTCTGTGGTTCCAATGCTGTGAGTTATTCTGGAGAGCAAATCATAACAAAAAACCAAACCAAAGCAAAACAAGCTGTTTCTTTTTAGACACCTCAGTGAATTTTTAGGATAAGAAACTTTACACAACACTTCTGGTTCTTGTGAATTTGAGTGCTACTTGTGTTAATATGGTCTGCCCTGCATACTTAGTGTGTTATCCTCTCTAAGCAGGTATTTGTTAGTGCTGGGCAGTGGCATGGGATGTTCTTAAGGAACTTGCAACCACATTTTCTCACAGAGGTCATAACTAGGTAGAGGTGAAAGACCTTGCAACTGAGTGCTCAGAAGTTGTTTTTAATGAGCTTAGGGTTAAGCAGGGAGCATTAGGGATAATAATGTTTGTGAACCTTGTGGGCCATTGTGAGTTTGAGCCAGTTCCAGCAGTTCTCTTCAGGCCTGGCATGAAGCACGGCTGCCATCTTGATGTGGAAATACTTTTCGCACTATGGCAAAATTTGAGAACCTGGTTCACATATTTTTGACCTTGTGCAGATAAAATAAACCCAGAAGTGGAGGCAGTTTTGCCACAGCAGCATGGCACTGAGGCACTGCTAGCCACAGTGCCCAGGGGAGCTCCGGGCCAGCCTGGCTGTGCCAGGACACGCGTGCGGCTGTGCTGCTCAGGGCTGGCAGCTGGTGTGCTGCTGTGCCCGTGCACCAGCTCACCTGAGACTACCCACGTGTCTGACATCTGACAGGACTAAAGCTGCTAAGTTTCCTGGCCGTTTATGGAGGTTTTAGTCTTGTTTTCAGTAGAGTCTCCTGACTTGGTGCAGTTGGTGCTCAGTGTGAGGGTGTGGGTTAGGTGCCTCCACAGGGTGTTGGGTGTTGATCTCCTCCCACAGCTCCCTGCCCTTCTCTGTGAGCAAATGGTGGCTATGCTCGTGGCTTTCTGTGTGTCAGTGGTTCAGTGACTGGTGTAATTATGCAGGACATGAGACATGACTTCAACTCCTTTTGCTTTTTTTGGAAGGATAACCCACTGTTTCCATTGTCCCTGGAGAGTATTGCAGCTACAAAGCAGCTCTCACCTCCCTTCCAAGGGGGGCATTTTCTAGAGGTGGGAAAGTCCCTTCGTTCTTTCAGGTGGAGATGATAAGCAGACCTCTAGGGGAGCAAACAAGGATGTATGGCTTTATAGCATTTTTAGAAAACAAAGCAGTGGCCATCTCAGTCTTTCTGGCATTGGACATATTTTTTCAGAGAGTGAAGAAAGGTGAGTGGACAGATGTGAGAACAGCACCGGAGCTCAGGCTCTGGCTGCTGTTAGGCTCTGGTGAGGCCTCAAGTTTCTTGGCCCCGTGAAGACTGATGTGTCTCACAGCAGAATTTTAGCCTTAAATGAAACTTTAATATTAGAAAACCCAAACAGAGTGGCCTCTAGGCCAGGTGGCCGCTGATCTTTTTTTTCAGTTCATGAGCTTGTGTGTGGTGTGTTTTTTGTTTAAGCTTAAGACTTGCTTTGAATTTATCTAAGTTCTCTCCAGATTTCATTGTGAGCTTTTTCTCAATCTGTCTTTCTTAGTCTTTTATACTAGGATTCACTTTTTAATGACTGCCTAATGATATCCTAAATGTATGCTGCTGAGTTTAAGAAAGAGCTTAAGTACTTTGCTTTTATCCTGAGTAGAGATCACCAACATCTGTCCTCTTTGTTACTGTCATTATTCCAGTCATCTTCTGAAGATGGTATAGGCCTTTTTACTGAGAGCACTAACTGGATTTTTTTTCTTTCCAGTAACATACTTCAAGATGCTTTCTAGGTTTGATTAAGCCTTTTCAAATCAAGTGGAAAGTAGGGAAATAAGATATGGAATGAGAAAAAAAAATGTTTTAACATAAGCCCAGAGTATTTTTAAATTGCATGTAGAACATTCCATGGGCTTTTTTTTTTCAGTGCCAGACATATGCATTTATATTTCCCACCAACATTTGCCTGGTGTGAGTAGGAGTTTAATCAATAAATTTTTGCTTCTATTTTTTTTTTTTTCTCCTAGCTAGAGCATTTAATATGAAAGCCTTATTCTGAATTACCATAAAGCAAATGTGAATCTAAGAAAAACTGGGAAAAATGTGTACACTGTACAGGGAGAACAGATAACTTGTGCAAATAAAATCAGATTTTTGTCTTTTTATTAGCATCAGCAATTAAGTATTGCTTCCTAGAAACTGATTATGTAAAATTCTCAGTGACAGCATGTTGTTTATGAGTTTTGAAATGATACTTTCTTTGTTAGAGTGCCAATTCCTTTGGTACGTATTTCCTCTGTCACCTGAGGCTATTTTTCCACACATAACACATGTGATTTTTTTTTTTCTGCTTTCTGAATAATCAGCTTTTCCTTTTGCTCATTAAGCATAAAATTACAGCCAAAGTATTAATGCAGTACAATACACACTGTACTAAAAGTGACCAGTCTCTACCACATACTAAGTTCTTTTTGTCTATTACCTAATTAACATTAATTAGTTCACTACATTTAATGAATGTTATGTAAAACTCAACATTTTTTACCTTTAGGATAACTTTGACATTCAATCTAATGTGTCAGACTGGGCTGTATGAATAATTAATTCACTCTATATTTAATATTTGAGTGTACGGACTACCTTGACAGGCTGGGTACAGCCACGGTGCTGGATGTGGGGGCCCTGCTGGGAAAGGAGCAGCAGGAGCCCCCCTGTGAGAGCTCTGCCTGGGGAGAAAAGACAGGATGAACCCAACAGATATCAGAACTTTGCTGGTGCCAGGTATCCCTCAGCCTGGGTTCCCAGCTGGAACAGAGAAAAAGACATGCTTGGCTCTGACTTCTGCTTTTTGCACCTTTCTCCTCCTTTCACTGCTTTGCTGGTTCAAATCAGAAGTGCTAAATACTACTATTCCTGCTAATGTTGATGATGAGAATTAGTATAAAATAAAATAGATTTATTTCTCAAGAAAAACCTTGCACTTGGGCTATTCAAATCAGGAAGATAATGGTTGAATTCTAATTTCTTAAGCTGTTTGAAAAATTGGTTTTACCAAGAACCTGCTGTTTCAATACTCGTGGTAGCTGCCCTAACTTCATTATGTCTTGGGTTAAGAGAAATGCAATTACATAAAAGAAAAATGATGGAACTGCAAAAGAGGTCAAGTTGAGTGGAGATCAGCCTTTCTCTTACAATCAAGTGTTTTCAAAGTGTTTTCTGTGACCAGCATGACCTGTTGTGCTTTGGTGGCATATGAGAATTTTTGGCTTCCTGAATATGGGAGAGCCTTTGGCATTGTCTTGTGCACCATCTGGGTGGAGTGCCCAGTGCTCCAAACTTTCCTCTGTGACTGACATACATGAAGATGTTTTTACAAAGATTATTATTGTCAAAAGCTTCTTTTTAGAAGACCCAAAGTCTTTGCTTACCTCGCCAGTACAAAAATAATAGGCAGTATAAGTTTCCATGTGGGCATAATGCCATGCAGCTATAAATCCCTCTGGCTGCAAGGCTTTGCACAAGGTCATACTGATGACCTGGAAAATAGGCTTAGATGTAGGAATGTCAGCTTGGTAGAGTGGCTTGAGTGTGTGAGTGAGGGAAAGCAAAATGCATTTTTCTTGGAATGGATTATGAAGGTGCTAGGAATTACAGATTCAGACTTTTGCTTACAGTGTGGTTTTATTCATTGTATTCTTGGGAGAGGAAATAAAATGAGTATATGGAGCATCTGTTTGAGTAGAGAGCTCATTTATTCCAGTTAGACTAATTCTGTTTTTCCTCATAGTGGAAGATATGTTTTGGTTTTCAAGGTGAGAAAGAGGCAACAGGCCCAGATACAATAGTACCTGAAATTCAAGCTGTGATTTAGTTTCCCTTGCTTTCCTAGTTTTCTTTTCCTTGGCAAGTGATGGAGTGGTTTCTGAAGTTAGCATAGGCTATAGATAAGCCTATGGTCTATTGACTGCTGGAGGCTAAGTGAGGTAAGAAAGTAATTTAAAAATAATGAAACATTTATGAGAATTTTCTTTTTATGACATGGTTGAAGTGCTTTTCTTGGCTTATAATGCTCAGTACTGTCTTTTAAATTAGTATGAATTATTTCTATTGCATTTATTTAAATACTTCTCCTGTTATTATTGAGTGAATTTTTAAATCTTTTGTTGCTAATTAATTTCTTGGGTGAGTTATTTATGGTGATTCATGTTACAGCTGTAATATTTAAAGTGAGTTATGGTAAACTTGGTTTTTGTATGTGTTGTATGAATAAGAACTTTAGTGATGGGAAGAATTTATGAAATAATAGATTGAAGTCTCTGTTCACCTTGCTACTAAGTGGGTGCTGACTGCCACATGTTTGTTTTCAAAGTAAGTTTGTGTTCTTTGTAGTGTAGGAAGAAGGCTGCATTTAAGATTTACATTGCCTCTGGCCAGCCATAGCAAAACACTGTAGATAGTTAAAATATTCAAAACTTTTACTAGTAGTATGTGTCAGGTGCCACATTTGAATTATTCTTTTCATGGTTTTCCTTTTGTATACTATTCTCCTTTAAGCTGGCACACAACAAAACATGTAAAATTGTAGACTTCATCCTTGAAGACAAAAATTGGGTTGGTGACTTGAAGTGAATCATTATGTATAATGATAGTACTATGAAAAGTAAGTATTCTCAAATTCCTAGATAGGAATTTGAGAATAGCCAGACTATTGAAATAACAGATGTTCTTGGATTATATTTGAGGTAGATTTCTTGGTGCAATATATTACATTGAAAGGTAGTCAAGAACTAACTGAAAAATAGGTTTTGGTGAACTAACAAAAATATTATTCCTTACATGTACTTAATGAAGTCTGAATTCCAGTTATTTAAAACTAACTGAAATCTTAATGAATTTTTTTTTAATATCTTCTGCTTCACTTCAGAAAATCTTAACTTTTAGTAATTTATCTGAAAATTCTTCAAATTAATGAATATGTTCTGTAACATTTCATTACCTTTTGTTTTTGCATAATAAAAGTGGAAGGGAATCCAGGACTTGGAGGTCATCCATTAGAATGTAAACTGAAATCAAGCTTGACAACTGCAATTCCACTGCTACTGCAAATGATGTCTCCATGGTGTTACCTCATTACAAACTTGCAAGCAGCTGGCAGTTAAAACTTGCATCAGTTTCCTACAAGTTTTGTCATAGCAAACTACATTTATTCTTTTTACTTAAAAGACTCTTCATCTTAAGCCAACCCATGGACCAAAATATTGTAAAGAGTTGTCTGGGTTGGTGTCATTAACAGTGATCACAGAATCACAGAATGTGCTCAGTTGCAAATGTGCTCTCATGTTCCTGTGAGGTATTTAAGTTATCTGGTATTTGTGACTTCAGTATATGGCATGGTGCAACTAAACAAGCCATGAAGTGTGACACTAAGTAGAATTTTTTAGTGCATTGATAACAGAAAGTGAATCTGTGTAGGAGACTTACAGCATTTTATCCAGCTGAGTTTTGAAAGCACCATAGCAAAGGTAGCACTGTTTCCTGTGTGAGACTGTTCTACAGGTGACACATTTCAGAGTCAGTTTTTAACCATATCCTATCATGAATTTCATGGTATTAAAAGTCAAATTTCTTCTACAAAGAGGAATCAGCACAACATTTTTGTGTCAAATTTGGAAACATTTTTTTCTGAATCTTTTTTTATCAATACTTCAACGTTTCTCCAGGCCTTCCTTTTGTTCCTGAGTCTGGTCGGAGAACCCAGTGATCAGGTTTTAGTTCAAGAACATACGTGATGTCTTTCAGGACACTGGAGAGAGCACAGGCTGAAGCCATGTAGCTTCTGAGGAGGAGACTGCTGGACAGCTGTTTTGTGAGGAGAATGCCCTTGCCCTTTTCTCTGAAATTTCTGGGGAAATAGCTCACAGTTGTGATTTAAGAAGAATCCTAAGAAAGGGTGTTGAGTAGGAGAGATTTTCTTTCTCACCTAGCCTTGTTATTTGCTTCCAGACACATCTGACTTTTTGTTTTCTCATCAACTTTGGAAACAGTAAGACTTTAAGAGAGCAGGAAGGCCTGAAATAGGGCTGTGCTGGTGGTGGATGTGTGTGGTTCCACTGATGTGCAGGAGTGCAGGTGAGAGAAGGAAAGAATTGTCTAAGTTGGGAACTTGCTGTCTGCCATCCTCACCCTCTGGGGAGCTGGTCACAGCACTGTTTTTCTTCCTGATGGAGGGAGAGGAAAAAGAAAAGCTGCTGGTTTTCTCTTTCAGGACAAAGGGGAAGGTTTATTAGCCTGTTAGCCTTAGTATATTTAGTCATGATAGATCTGATCATTTAGGTTTTGGACTCTCAAACAGTAGCTCTATTTTTGTGTGTAATGCACAAAAAATCTTTTATGCTGTCCAGGTTCATGTGATAGTTTAGGATGACAAGTGATATGCTTTCCTCATGTCTATATGTATGGTGTATATGTATACACTGAAAGGAAAGTGACTGCTGGTCACAGGAGTGGACCTTTTTGCTTTAACTGCTGCTTATCATCACAAGACAAGCAGCAAGGAAAGCACCAACTCCCCTTCAAAACCAGGAAAGCCTCCATGATGGGAATGCATCTAAGTTTTACATACTCTTCATTTTAGTATTCCTTTATCTTTCATTGTCCTCTACACCTTTCACAAGTGTCTTCTACCTAAGTAGGTAGCTGAAAGGCAGTTTAAATGGAAAAGCAGGCAATGTCTGACTTTTTAAGCTCCTGTGGGAGACTCTGGATGTTCCAATGACCATTTTGTCCCAGTTTTCTATCTTTGAAGCAATCATTGGCTTTTTTTTTTTCCTTGAGCTCTTAACATTTTTATCTCTGTCCTTGTGCTATTGAGCATAAAATTTGGTTGTAAATATTAAAAAAACCCCATATGGGCAATTTAAAACATTTTGAATTGTCCCTGGAAATGATACCTTTTCTCCCATTTTTATCAAAAGTATCGATGAATTTGTCTTGCTTAGATAGCTTGTGTCTCTGACTTCGTAGTTTATTCCAGAATATCCCAACATCAGCTTTATGCACTGCTTCTAGTTTTGGGGGGGCTATTCTTTCTTCTCTCCTTCCTTTCTTCTTACATAAACCAGAGGAGGGCTGCCCCCAGCCCAGTGCCTGTTTAGGCTGTGGGTGCCTCACCTTGCACTATAAATAAGAAGTTTAGCTGTGAGTGAAGTGTGTGCTGCTTGAACAGCTTTTCTGTGTCCCCTCAAAAGGAAAAGATGGCAAAATAGATCTGGTGCAGTTAATCCTAGCTTAATCCATGTGAAATCCTTTGTTAACTTTGTGAGAAAGCAAATGTTTGTTTCAGAGATGACATTTTGGATTTGATTTTAGAATAAACTACTCATTAATTTTTTTTTTTGGTAGCTGTAAGTGTGATAAAATTAGGTACTAATCTTTCTGATAAACTACATATTTATGTGATAAATTGCATTCATAAAGCATTTTTTGCTGTCTTGCATTTTCCTGTTGTATGGTTTTTTTGTCAAGACTAACCTAATCCTAAATTATACTCTAGTAATATCTCCTTTCTCCCATTGCCTTCTTTCAAAGCAGTGACCTTGCCTCCCAATCCTTGCAATTCTCATCCCACATTAGTCTTTTAAGATTCCAAAGGGTATTTTACATAGGACCGATATTAGGTTTGTGCTCTGATGTTTAAACATACAAACTTACTTGTTTCACATGGCTGAAATAAACAGAACAGCCTGGAAATTTTGGGGCTAACTGATATATCCAGCAATTTTCTTTTGGATGAGCTTTGACTGAGGAATATTTTCCAAAATAGATCTTTATTTATTGTCATTCTCTTTAGAATCCGTATACTTTACAGCAAATGAGAATTTTTGAAATCTGTGCATTGATAGACGAGTTTTTAAAATATCTGTATTTGTATCTATATTTTATTGATAAAAGGAAAACTTTCAAAGGACTGTGATGTAAAAATGATGTGCAAATAATCTGGTATCTGGGGTTTGGCAAAGATATTCAGACATTTTGATTGCCTAGAAGTATAGGTGAACTAACGAGTAGTGCAAAGCTGAATTTGTATTCAAATTATGCCAAAATTTTTTTAAAGAGTGAAGAAACTAGGTTGAACCTGTTCTGTGCCTTTTTTTGTCTTGTTTGAACTGAAGCAGATTTTTTTTCTGATTTATAGCTAGTTCTGAATATGTTGTAGTTGGACATAACCTTTATAGAGCCCTTCCTTTAAAAAAATGTCTGGGTTCTCAGCTCACGATGGGTGTACTGCTGCCATGGCTCAGCAGTGTGTCTGGGTAATTCTCTTAAGCTCTACACAGATCAAAAAGATTATTGAAGAATGCACAGGCACTTTTCTTTTTGCTAAGTCTGAAATAGAAGGGGCTAAATCCCCAGGGGATAGAAGTTATATAATTTGGTGATGCTATGCTGATTTATGCCTCTTGAGAGTTTGCCTGCAGCAGAAGCTGGAGGTGATGAGAAGAGATTGGATGAGAGAAAGACCATCCAGGAAAAATTCATCAAATTTGTCATTCTTGAAAGGACCATCATAACATATGGTAAGGCATATCATTTACCTCCGGCTCGGAGGAAAATGATTTCTTCTAGGAGAATATTAATTTTATTTCTTAGAGGATCAGCTGACAGGGTAGGCTTTCTCCTGGCTGGTCTTCCCCTTCTGTTTTCTCT
Source organism: Haemorhous mexicanus (assembly GCF_027477595.1). NCBI lineage: Eukaryota > Metazoa > Chordata > Aves > Passeriformes > Fringillidae > Haemorhous > Haemorhous mexicanus. The sequence continues at coordinate 16,801,993 of NC_082348.1, forward strand.
GAAGGGAAGGATGGAAGCTTGGAAATGTCTTATCTGTAGCAGACAAGCAAGTTGGCATTTTGCCATCATTTTCTGCTAGCAGAGGGGATAATGGTAATCATATGTCAAAATTTAACATTTCTCTTCTTTGAAAAAGAACTTTTTAATGCAAAATATTTAGAAAAGTCAGATCTATTCTGAGGCAGATAAGGAGCTAGGATTAGTGAGCTGACAAATTTTTCTTAGGCAAAAGGAGTTTTTCTTCCTCTTCAGGCACAAGGGGGAGATGAAAAAGGATCAAAAGAAACAAACATAGGAGGTGTGTAATGTAACTAGACTGCAACTTCAGTATTGTGTAATATTTGGGAGACACCCAGAGCAACATCTCCTCTCCTTCTGCTCCTTCTGTGGGAAGGCTCTTAGAACTTGCTTTGCTAATGAGTTCCAGCCCGTTTAATTAAATTGGTATTTCTTTGTTACCAGGAAAGTAAATTTCTTTTGTGCTATACAACATTGAGTCCAAATTCCATCATCACCTTTCTGAGGAAGGGAGAGTGTTTTCCTGTAATCAATTCTAGCATCCCCAGTTGTTGCAAGTTAAGCCCTTGGTCAGCCATGTCCCCAGTCAGTTAATAAGTGGAAAGGTTTTCCCAGGCTATGGCACAAATTACCATACTGGTGAGATGCTTAAAAATGTGGAAAGCTTTGCTTTCTTTTTAATCAGAAAAGGAAGGCATGGTTGTTTTAGATAGAACCTATTCACCTTCTATTCACACATTTAAAATTTGCCATTTCAGTCTGATTTTGCAGATAATTTTCTAGAATACACAATTTATATACATATAATTTTGCTTAGAAAATAAATGCATGATTGCAAGCTTTGAGATTTGTATTCTTTATTTTCTGTATTTTTCCAAGAACAAGTGTAAGCAACCATCTGTTATATACATTATAAGATTGCTCCTCAGCAGTCTGAGAGAAAGGAGATGTCAGCCTTCTCCTACATTATCTTCTGGGGAATGTGATGCCAGACATTTTAAAATAGGTTTTGAAGGTAAAATGTTGGAAAGAAATCTTGATTTGAAGCTGTTCTTTATAAATTTATTCTAATTTGTCAATAATATGTAATGTAGTGATCTGGATCATCAGGGACTGGCCAGAGGTACAGGCTTGGGTTTTAAATTTAGGTTTCAGCCATATTACCAGTGGGATATTTGGGAAGGCAGGTTTTAATACAGCTGCATTATCTGCTTGGCAGATTTGGAACCAGGCAGTTAATTTGCAAATTTTGACTATGCATCCATGGTTCAGGTCTGCCTCTACTTGTTTCTTATTTTGTTTTATAAATGTTTTGAGTTTCTTTAGCCACAGTCATGGTTGTCCACAGATGAGCTGATTGGACTTATATAATGCCTGCTGACATAATCCCAGGAGAGTCTTTGGACAGTATCTCATTTGAAATGTCCATAAAATAAAACAAGTTTAAACTGAGTTAATAGAAATAAACTTCAATTTCCTAATGATCTTCCTTTTCCCCTAAAGAAGGATATTAATACTTTATCCAAACCCCAGTAATATAGTGGGAGAATTGAATAAGAGAGACATATGTAGACTAAAGAAAGGTAAGAGAAATAGTCCTCTCATCAGGATTAAAGGAGAATGGCTATCACTGATTACTTTTCAGCTTACTCCACTCAACTACCAAGATAAAATTTTAACCTGATCTGAGCAATCAGCTAAAACTTGGAAGTTTTTATTTATTTTGGTTAAGAGAAGTTGCTGAGCTTTTTATATTGTTAATACCATTCTATGTATCGAGATGAAAGTTTGGTGTCTTTAGTACATGAGAAACCAACTCTTATCATGCCTTTTTTTTTTTTAATTCAGGTTTCTAAACCAATCCCTGTGGAGTCTCATTGCAATCTATGCATTTTCCTTTAGGTCTGTCCTTGATACCAATTCTGCTGTAACTTAAATTTCTGCATTTTCCATTTGTCAGTGTTTTCATATCTTTTAGAAATAGAGGTGTGCAAGATACACTTTTGTGTGTTTTCTAATTTTGATTTCCTCCAATTTCAGGCCTCCAGCCTCTGATAGTTAAACTACCCGAAATTATTGATGACGTTGTATGGATTTGTGCTTGTTACAAATCTGTACTTGAGTTTCTTTTTCCTTGGCACTTCTTTCTTGTCACACCTATGCAGATCTCTCTTTTAGTCTTTTGTGTGTTAAGCTAAACAAAGCGAATGTTTTCAGTTTCTTCTCAAATTTTCCCTGACCACTGTGGAAATCTTTCTATTCCAGACAATAGATGATCAAATCAAGAACAGTAGAGTTTTAATATAATTTATTATTGCATTAATGTTGATATCTATGTACTAGAAATATTTTACCTGATAAATTAAAAATTTAATTTCATTTCCATAGGGACATTTTTAAAGCTGATAATTATTTGTGATCTACTTTGTACCCAAAATTTCATCCACTGTGGTTTTCAGCTCCTGATGTCTCAGTTTTCAGCAGAAACTTAATAATCAAGTTCACATATTTTCATTTTGCACTGTTAAATTTTACCTCAGTTTTTATTCTTGTGGTCCTAGAGGTAATCCATGTCTTCTTGGTACTGTTCCAGTCTTCATATATATTGGCAATGCTTTCCCATATCAGAAATTTCTGAACTATGATTTTTTGGCTGTAATTCATCCTATGCTCTGGTAATTTATAAAAATATGTAGTAAAACTGATCCCACAAATGACAGCTGAGAAATATGCATTTGTATTGTCCTTCTAGCTCTTTTGGTGCAGCATTACATAATTTCACCTTTCACAGTCTCCAATATCTTGCAGTAATTTCAAATGTTCTTTATCATGTCATTAGTACTAGCAAACACAGCTTACTCTTAATTTAAAAAGCTGAGTGACAGAGCTTCTGTTGCTTGCTCCCTCGCTGCTTAGGTCAGCTCTATTTGATATGAAACTGATTTGTGGTGGATTCAATGTGAGCATTATCTCACCTTGCATAATTCACAAGAAATGACTTTTCTTTCTTTTTGTCCTATGAAGAAGAATTAAATAAAAGCAAGCTATATTTGCGAGTGATTTTTTGTATGACATAAAGTGGTACTTTTTGATAATCTAAAGGGGATGGGTTACACGACTTTTGCTTTAACATCTCAGAATAAATATCTATATATTTTAAAATGTTACTGTATTTATACCCTCCCTCTGCTTTAACGTTGTTAATGAAATGTTAAAATTTTCACTTTTGCAAAAAAGTAATGGTATTGACATGAGGAAAAGCATGGAATAAGTTCAATGAAAGTATTCCTTTAGCTGGGATAATGTGCACAAAGAAATAATATTATATTTCTGAGTGCATTTGTAATTTGTACTGAGATCTTAACCAAACTCAGGAAATAGTCTTCAACCTTGTGTTTTGCTAGTTCTTGAATTCTTCAGATGTCCAGCTGGAGGAGAGACCGTGTGTTCTTTGTGGGCAGAAACTCTGAAGGGATGTGTTTGACAGCAGTGGGGACAGCCCCTAGCTGCATGGTTGTCACTCTCTGGGTGGGGATCATCATGCAGTACAAGATTTGCATAGGGAGAGCCTACATAATATTTATGAAAGGTTGCTTGGCAACCTACATTTTTATATCACTTCTTACCATCTGACTGGCCTTTGTATCCTAGCAAGCAGCTTCTGGGGACTTGGAAGTGGCAACTTCGAGATGTGGGGTTGTACTCCCTTACATAGTTGTGAGTAGATACTGGACAGAATGAATTCAGAACTCAGGGTTTGTACAGGAAAAAGTAACTTAATATATAGTGCTGGTGTATTACTATTTTTGTAAATTACCTTTGGAAATAAGAATATTAGTGTTGGAGATATTCCTATTCCATACTGATGCCGGGAAAGCTGTTTTCTCCTTTTATTGCTAAATTGCTGTTGTTTGTTTTTTGAAGGGCCTTTTGTCTTCTTGTGCATATGCATTTATTTTTGTGTGCGTAGATTTAGTAATATTTTCTGGTTTGAAAGTGAATTAATGAGTTAATCTGGAGCAAGTTGAAAAGTGGCATTTGAGAACCTTCCTAATGTTCAGAAGTGCCTCCCTGACTGCCACTGCCAGCAGCAGTAAAAAGACAGTGACAGGTTGTTGGACATCAGGATTAACTCTCAGAGAACATAAAAAGCAGCATCAAGTTGGGCCTTCTCTGGTTCTCTGCTGCACTTCAAAGCTTCACTGACTGGCTCTGCCAGGCTGCTGGACACTTCACTGGAGCCCCTGTACCCGTGTGTGGCTGACAGTTCCCTTTCCCTGGAGATGCAGCATCCTTATGTTGAACCTGTTGCACGCTGGATAAAGTAAAACTGGTTAAAAATGGTTGGAGGTAGCTTCTCCTTCTAAAGGGAACTATTTGGTTTTAATGGATAAGCCCAGTTTGCTTTTATCAGTGCCATAATGTGAGTGACTGTAAGCTAAATTTGACTAACTCTTCAGTTACACAAAGGAGCGATTACTACAACTGTATAATAGTGTTAAACTAACAGGATAGGATCTGGGTGAATTAATTTAGAACTACTTGCTTCTACTTTCTGCTTCTGCATATATTTTGAAGTAAAGAAGGACATCCAAATTAATTTGAATAACACTTGAGGCAAGCTGACGTTAAATTAGGGTAGAGTTTTTTCTTCCAAGTTTTATTTGTCAGTAAAATTAAATTGGTCGCAAAGTGTTTCAATATGTCTTGAGAGAAAATTCCTGTGTGTTTAAGCAGATGAACTGAATGCCTCAAAATTAGTATCTCACTAAGTCAACACAAATAATTGTTCTGTGGATCTGGAATTCGGAGAAATTGCGAAATGATGCTTTTACCAGTTTGGTGGCACTGTTTCATCTTAGGTCTGTGAAGTGGTTTTGGTGTGTTTGTTTTATTTGGTTTTTTTTTTTTTTGGTGTGTGCTGCCATAATACTAGCAGCAGTAAATATAAATAATGGTTTATAATAATAAATTCCACTAGGAAATTTCACTTTGTGTAAAACATACGTTTTAATAAAAAAATCCAGTTATTACTTTGTAGTCCTAATAATTTCAAAATTATTAAGGAGGTTACTGTACTTTGTTTGCTTAAAAGGTCTCTCTTATCAGAAGAAATTCATGCATGATTGTTTTGTTTGATATCAAACCACATTTTTACTGTCATAACACTGGCACATTTTCAAGTCATGCTGTTTTCTGGCTGCTAGCAGGGAGTAATGGAAACAATGCAGTGATCATGCAATTTATTAAAAATAGACACTAAAACACTAGGCAAGCGATGTTTTTATTTTAATAGGGACTAGGATTCATAAGGCTTCATAAAAATAGCTGTTTCAGTATCACAGAGGAATTAAGATACCTTGCTGCCTGTGAGTTGTTTATAATTTATTTCTGGTGATTTTCCTTTAGATTAGATTGTGATGCTGCTTGTGAATGGTGACTGTGCTTGCTGAGGAGTGGTCATGCAAGCAAAATCTGATAACCTCGATATGTCACTTCATCTGCCGTTTTTCTTTCGTTAATGCAAAGCTGGTTACATAATATCTAATTTCTCCTTTAGCTGACCAGAGATGAAAACAAAATCTATCATGGCAGTGCTAGGTTTTATAAAAAACACGAGTGAGGAGTTGAAGGATGTGGCTTGTTCTGTTTGGACGATGCAGGATTGCTTTAAGCAGTAAGCTTACTGTTTTCAGATGGCATTAGCAGCATCAGTGATATAGCTGTGTCAGCCTCCTCGACTGCTGGATGTCTGTAATCGCACCGAGGAAACTGTATTTAAGATCTGATATCTTGAGGGTAATGACTCCAGCACTTACTGATGGACAGAATGGCTGTTAATGCTTTCTTCACTAGCCCAGAAGATTTTGAAAGATAGATAGGTCTGTGATGTACTTTGATAAGACAGGAAATGCAATTTTTGGGGGTCTCTGGAAATAGAAAGGTCATGCAGCTTGGAACCGGTGAGACATTACAGTCCTTAAGTCATCAGGTACGACCTCATGATTTATACTAATATTTCTAACACAGGGTTTCTTTTACAGTTTTAGGTCATTTGCAATCTCTTTGTCTGTGTAATTGCTTCATGTTGGATTTGCTACAGGATTTGTAGGGTAGACTGTTTACATAAGCAGAGCAACGTATATATTGGAATTCTAATGTGCTCATTTATATTTGAAAAATGTAAGGTTGTTCTCTATATATTTTCAACCTGTTTTATTGTGAATATGTTTTCTTTTAGCTAATTGATGATGAAAGGTTATCCCTTTGCTGTAAAGTAAAATGACAAGATTGTATTGCATTTTTATTTTGCTTTATCTTTACGTGACACACAAAAGCTATTGTGATTGTGTTTGTCATATGAAATGCAGTATAAGGCAACTGTTTACCTACAGTGCCAGGTTATTTAAAACAACGTATCACATTGTGTAACAGGACAGGGCTATTCTGCAGGCACAGATCTTGCTTCATTTTGCAGCAGTAGATTCTTTTTGCTTCGTTTCAAATCAGTTTTAAAAATAGCTCATGAAACATAACAGTGAAAGTTTGGCAAGATTAACTCTCCTCTTTTAATTATTACACTCAGTGATGCATACTAATGGGTTGTAGAAGAGAAGATTAATATCTTTAAAATTTAGAATGTTATTAAAAACCAGATTAATTTTATTGAAGCGGGGCTTTTTTTTTTTTTTTTTTTTTTTGTAACTGCTGTCAACTTTATTGCAAGACTAATACCTGTGGATCTGCTAATGTGTTGTGATGATGTATAGGAAAGTCAGAGTACATGAAAGAAAGCAGGTATATGGGTATTTTACATAGGAAGAGAGTGGCCTAATTTCATATATGGAACACAAAATAGATTTGGAGATACTGTTAGCACTTTAGGTGTTATAAACGTTAGATAATGGCTTATGATGTATTCCCTTGAATACATCATAGAGCAATTATATTTAAAATTGTAGGAGAGATTTATTTTAAAACGGGATATTCGACTCCATCTTAAGAAATTCTACATATATTTGCAGAACATTTCCATGGCAACGTGTTTGACCATGTGTTTTAAAAGCTCAGCTGTAGCCTGAAAGTAGTGGCAATTTTTCCGTCTCTTGCTTTACCCTGTGGAGCAGCAATTTTCACGTATAACTGGACAGCAGATTGGCAGGGGTGAACAGTGTTTTCTGCCCACAAAGCACAGGATTAAGTGATCAAGATTTAAAAATATTTTCATGTATCCACCTAGAAATGTAAACATGTAAGGCATGGATTTGATTTTGCATTTGAAACTATATTCTGGTTTCACCCCATTTAATAACATTTTGCTGAAGCCAGTGTGTGTGGGAGACAACAGAAGATCAGATTTAAGTTTGCGCCATAATGGTAAAAATGTCTGTCTTTTAATTTTTAATTAAAAACATATTTGTAGAAAATATTGCATTACTTGTAGTGACCATAAATTCCAGTTTCACAGTCTACTTTATTCATCTTACATTCTTATTAATAATGGGCAAAGACTGCCCTGCTCTTAAGCTTGATTAAGTTTGGCATGATTTAACTATACCTTTCTCTTGCTACAAGATCCTTTTAATCTGTTAGAATTTATTTTCAGTATTTTGATGTATTAGTCACAATGAGTACATTCTGTTTCTTGGCATTGGAATGAAATTCCTGAAAGTATTGGTTTCATGGTATTTTGGTGCTTTGCAGAGTATTTATAGGCCTTTCAATAGGACCAACCCTCCCCAGCTTCTTTGTTTTCCTTATTCGATTTACAATCTTAGCTTCATTTTGAAGTTGTTCCTTCTTTGCTCATTTGAAATAACTAGATCTCCATGGAATTTTGCATCTGGAAGCTACAGCAGTAGGTTGTGCTCATCCTGGACTCTCAATCACTTGCACTAATTCTGCAAACTGCATTCTGTGGATGGCTTTGGAATGTATCATTGATATAATCTCCAGTAGTGCAGTAGACATCCATTGCATCCTGTTGACGATGGAAACTATCTGCAGAGGAAAATGAATTGGTGAAAAATGCTTGCTTGGGGAAGTTTGTGCTTAGTTCATTCTGGTTTGAAGCAGCACTAATACTGACTATTGCAAGTGAGTTTGAATATGTTTTTTCACTCAAAGGACACAGGCCCATTAGGACATAGGCCCTTGTTGATTTGGAGGGGCTAGAGAGTAACACCCCAGAAGAATATATTAAGAAAGTAAAGTTGTTTTGTAAGAGAGGGAATTGCAGCAAGATAGAGTTAGACACATGAGAGTAGGGAATTAGACTGAAGTGATCTGAAAACTTAAAACTGCAAACTATTTTGCTTGTTTTACTTGTTTAAGTCCCACCTCCAGCCCCCTAAAAAAGAAAAGTTTGAAAGAGCCTTGCTGATATTTGCTATTTGCTCCTGCTGCCCAAGAGCAGAGTCATTGAATCCAGGGCACTGTGTTAGTAGCAACTTAACAGGAAGACATTCTTGTGCCTTCTTCAAAACTGTATCATCTCTCTTCAAGATGATTGGTACTGTCAGTATTTAAAGAATGCTGTGTAAGGAAGGATCTCTCTAAATAGAGAATTCTTTTCCCTTGACTGAGCATAACGAATACACATCCATGAGTATGTGTTTCCTTATCTTTAAAACATTGCAGTTTACAGGACTCTCTGATAAAGATTTTGTATCTAAACACTGTTTTAAGAACAGTGGGCAAGAAGCCAAACATTTGTGTAATTTACCAATTTTAAACAAGAATGCTCTTACTCATGCACATACACAGTTGTGGTGCTTTAACTTGTTACTGGTTGCTGTCCTGATTCCACAGTACTAGCTTTTTTTGTAGGGTGTAGTGCCAGTTTTTAAGGAAATGAGAACACTGGGGCAAATGGGAGATTGTGACCAAACATTTGCAAAACACTAGAAGCAAAAAGTACTTTCAGAGTTTGCTGAAAGAATTCAAGTGGTTTTGGTGTACATAAGTCTCCTTCCTAAGACATGACCCTCTTCTCTGGTCAAATTCTTCTCAGTGTTTTAATTCATGTTTCAAGTCATTGGGCCTAATGACCAGAAGTAGGGAAGGCTTACTATAAGAATATCAGAAAGGTGTAAAATGTAAAGTAACATAGCATAAATACAAAACAGGTAACTGCATGGTCACAAAATACGTAGCTACACAATGAGTGTTCTAAGAATGTTCCAGTCTATTTAGTGTTCCAAGAATATCATCACATGGTCATTCTGAATAAAGATTATTCGAATGAGTTTTGCTAAGATGCAGTCTGAAAATGTGAATAAATCAAATAATAATCATAATAATAATCATAATAATAAATTATACCATGGTAATCTGTTAAAAAATTTAGAATAGAGTGATATTTAGTCCCCAAAAATTCATGTAGAGGTGGAACCACCTAAGATGAAGTAGTAGGGAAGCTGAGTATATTAATGCAGTAAAAGTTATGGTATGCATTACTTTGAGTGGAATTTTTGAGAGAAGAAGCTACCTCAGTTCATTCTCTCTCTCCCTCTTTGTCCAGCCCGTGCCTCTCTTTTCACCCTCCCATCCCATAATGAGCCTCCTAAAGAATATGACTTATTCATGTTGTTTCTTGTTTCTTTCCAAGACCATATTTATTTTGCCATACTTAAATTTTCAGTAAATGGTATTAATGAAAGAACCCCATTAACATGAGTGCCATTACACTACTGTGGTCAGTGGCTTTGCTGTCAGTATAATTTCTTTTAAGCAGGAGCTGATCCATAATTCTGGTAAATTCCTATAAATTGCTTCATTAATAAACTCAGAATTAACTACAGATCACACAGAGTAAACTCCACACTGCTTGCCATACTGTGACCCTAAAATCACTTTCCTGGATCATTTAAAAAAATGTATGTACCAATAAGGAGACCACAAGATGTGACTGGTGATAAGGTGGCAAAAAGCTGCTATTCCCTTATTATTAAGGGCACCAGTTTTTTTCTTATGTTGAAGTGATACTTCTAATATTTTATTTGTATCCATTTGCTCTTACCCTGTCACTGGGCAGCCCCCAGAGTCAGGCTAGGTCCTCTCTACATTACCACCAGTGAGGGAGTTGTATGTCCTGAAAAGACACCTCTGAGCCTTCTCTTTTCAGGCTGAAACAGTCCCTGTGCTTTCAGCCTCTCCTTTGTGATGACCTTTGTGTTCCTTTACTGGGCTTACTTCATTATGTCCATTTCATTCATGTAAGGAGGGAATCCAGACCTGCTCAGAGCTCTCCAGTTATGTCTCAACAGGGCTCAGTGGCAGGCAGGATCACATTATCTGGTAAGGAAACTTGGATTGTCTGCTAACTGGTCAATTAATTACAGAAAAGTTTGCCCAGAAATCCTTGGAAAATGAGGAATAAATGCACAGAAAATTATAATTGGTAATCTTGTGGAGAAGGAAAGCTTTGAAAATAGCTTTGCTTCCTTCTTAGCAGTCATTTTAGTGATGAAACCTCCTGTTGTTTTGAAATGTCTTATGTGGAATCTACATCCCCCAAACCTAATTGACATAAGCAGAGAATAAATCCTGAAGAGAAAGGCTAGACTAATATTTTGAGCTAAGCAAACTTCAAAGTAACTGAATAAAAGGATATTTTCTAGTATGATATCACTAATCAAAAAACCCCAGAAAGGTAAACTAAATGAAATATGACCTAGAGGGATTTAAGAGTTGTGGTTTTAGTCAACTTGACAAAAATAATTTGTTAATTTCTAGTTTTGCTTGAAATTCAGAGTGAACTCAGAGTTCTCAAATGTTCTCAAACAACCATCAACTGATAAAAAATATTCAGCTTGGTATATTGAGTGAGGTGAAAAAAAGAATTAAGGGACATGAGGGAGTGTTGAGGTATTGAAAATTTTTCTCATTCTGAGAATAGCTTCCCTCTGTTCCCCCAGGCTGCTTAAATGAAACAAAAATTTATATAGGAGCCTTCAGTGATTTAAGATCCATCCGTTTCTCTCCTGCTGGCATAATGAGTTCACTTGTTTAAATTTTCTTTATTAAAGATTTTATGCAGGCACGCAGAGTCATTAAAATACATGCAAGGAATCATCCCCATATGGTTTGTATCCACATTTAACGCAATTAAAAGTATTCTAGCCAAAGCAGTTTGTGTCCCAATCCTGTGATTAGAACTTCCTGGGAAAGGCAGTGTCATGTTTATGTCTGAATCCTGCAAGTGGAAAAGGAGAGAAATACCTTGTCCTTATATTGATTAGGGGAGCTCCAGTTGTGCAAGACCATTCAGATATGTAGTTCTGTATTGGAGACAGGAATTGGTGTGGTGGAGACCTGACAGCAAGTTTATGATACGAGGGGATGAACTATGCTTCGGGTGAGTTTCTGTCTGAGAGGTGACCATGCAGGTCAGGTATACCAGCTGATGTCACATTTCAGTTATTTTTAAAAGGATATTTAAGTGTTTATGTTCTTCTTTCCTGCTAAGGTTATCTGAAATACTTTTAACTTGAAGAACAGCAATCCTTCTCTTTTCCTTTTTTCCTTCCCAATATTTTCTAACTTTTGTGGTCCATTTTGGTGAATAAAGAATTTTAGACTCCATACAAGTATGTGTGTCTTAAGTGGTGGTTGTGCACATCAGAACTTGTAATTTAAGATCAGACAACTTTTAGTATCTAAGAAAGCTGAGATTGGTTGGTGTTCCCTTAGTGTTGTCTGCCAGGTAACATTTGTAATGGAGTTCACTGAATGATCAATAGAAAAATCTAATACATACGAAAACCACAAAATGATGATTTCATAGCAGTGATAGTAATACAGTGATTTTGTAAATTGTGTTTTATGTGCTGCTAAAGATTATTGCTGGGTGCTTATATTTCACATGACAAGTGTAGGCCTAGCCCTGTGAGTGCTATTAAGGATGAAGCTCAGTGTCTGATAACTGTAGCTTGATCTTTTCTTTAGACTATCAGTTAAGGTGGTTGCACTAATATATGTCAAAAATATGACATCTTAGATTACCTGGGCACAGGATTTAATGGCAGTGGCTGGATAATGCCAGTGAAGTTTACCTGACATATGAAATGTGAAACGTATGGAAATGAAAAGCTGTGTTGGCGTTCTTGCCTTCCAGAAGGAGCTGAAGACCTCTTTCTCTGGGAACTTGGTTGCTTTGTTGCCTTCGGCAGACTGGATCCTCTGCTGGATCTCAGTGTTCTGTCACCAGTCCTTCTGCATGTAGTCATAAGTGAATTTCTCATTGCTGCTCAGTGACTCACTGGGTTTTGTTATTGCCCAGTCTGCCTTCTGCTCCCCTCCTCCTCTTTCCTGAGTGATTTTTTAGTTTCTAGGGTGCAGATGTGCTGAAATCTCCCAGCCATTTAACTTCTAATGCAAACACGCATATTTGCCGTGGATGTCAGTGAAAGATGTAATTTGTGCTGTCAAAAGTAGTTACGAGCAGTGCCTTGTGTCCTGAACATCTACAGCAACAGAAACCTCAGCAGAGAAGTGAGACATTCTGAGTCCCTTTCTTGCCTCCTTCAACAGATAAGAACTGTTAAGTTGTTTCCTTTTTAGTATCATTTGCAATTGCAGAGACAAGAATTAAATATACGTTTTAAGTAATGTCTGTATCATCAGCTATAAACAAATTTTGCCGGTAATTGCTTAGACTTTATTTCCCTCATGGGCTTCCTTTCATGTTCATAGAAGTGTCATTATCAATTTCTACTTTAATTTCCATTTAATTTTCCTGTCTTTGCTTGGCTACTCTGTACACACCTATAGTTCTCTAATTTAATGTAAGAATGTAAAGAATGGCACCTGTAGAATTTGGGATTATAAGCAGCCTTTTGTTGACTAAAATATATTGTTGGAAGGATGTGAAAATTTGATACTGCTTCTAGGCTGGCTGGAAATATAAACCAGCATAAGAGTAAGAACAAAACTGAGCAAGTAGAAACATTGAGGAAGTGTTTAAAACAAGACACATCAAATACAAGGTGATAATATTACATAGAATTTCAGTTTGACAAATTGACAGATTAAAAATGACATCACATTTTTGCTAATATTTTGTCATAATTTGCCATAAGCATTACTTTTGTGATTCAGGGTGATGGAAAATCAACAAGAATGAGAATAATCATGAATAAAATTTTCAAGGAAATCACAGCAGTATCTATTAATAGAACTGTGCACAAGATTTATTGACTTGATCCTTTGCTGTTGAAAAGGAGAATTTCTCATCTATAACTTAGTAATTAATTAAGAGTCTCTTGCTACTCCCCTTGTCTCCCCCCAATACTCTTTTTAGCAGAAAAATAGTAAATGGGCATAGAGAGAGTGATAGTTAAGCTAAATTTGCTGTTCCAGTGCTTGTGAGGTTGGATGATCAGGCTTCCAGAGTGCCCTTGCAAGCCAAATCCACTGCTAAAAGGAGAAGTGGGGACATTTGCTTCTTTTGGTTATCTTCTTATATTCCTCTACAAAAAACCCTTCAGTTTAAATGTAGAATGTACAGGGAGAAGCCATTTCAGTCTTTAGTGGTCTTATAAAAGCTTTGGGCCTGGTTTGAAGAATAGACAAAGATACCAGTTCTGTTCTTCTGAGCTCCTGTTGCTTGTCTCTCACAGAATTTTTCTCTGCACTGTGCCAGTTTAAAATATGCTCATTCTAAGCAGAGGAAAGCTCTTGTGATATGCACAGTTTAAAGTGTGCTGTTGCAATCCATTGCAATGCTGTATTTCAAGATAATTTTTATCTGGACTCTCATCTAGCTCCCATGGACTACATAGGAGTTGTGCAAGGTGCAATCTAATGTAGGATTTCATACACCCTTTGAAGAATAATGTCTTTGTGTGTTATGTTTTCATCTACTGAGAATTCTACCACTTGTAAATTGATTTGTAATCCTGATGGGTTACAAACCCAATTCCTAGAGTTTTGTATTCTGCCATGTGTATATCAGCAGATGAAATTAGCCTAGAGAATTAATTTTTTAAAGAAAAGAAAATGATTCCATAATTTCATTTCTAAGTGTGGGTGCCTCTTTGTTTTTCAAGGGTGCATACTTGTGACTATAATAGCATATCAGAGTCACAGCAAAGGAGTGGTTTTCAATTAATTTTTTTTTTCTTTTTAGATGAATCAACTCCTATTTAATGTGTTAGCTGAAATCTGTGGTTGCTATATAGGAGATCTGATTACACCCTTATTTGGGGACCAAAAGCCCTGTGCAACTTTCTGGGATATATCTGGTTTAAAATACATTAGCTGGCCTTATTCTGTTTACAGTCCTTTGCCTTCAGCATTGTACTTGGACATGATCATTGGTAAAGTTACGTATCACACATGTCAGCTGTGGTGTTCGGCTGGAAAAGACTAAATGAGCTTAAAATAACAAAACAAGCTCCTTAAGAAAACCTTTAACATTCCTCTGCAAGAACTCAGGCATCTGTGTGTCCAAGGATGCATAAGAACCAGTGGTGCTAATTACTCCCTTGTGTACTATATCTTGAGAAGAATTAAGCAATCACTATACAATTCTGGCAAATGATCCATAAATGTGATTAAAATTCCTGTGAGAATAGGACTCAGGTTAGTCCAGTTCCCCATTACAAAAGATTTATTAGTGTGCATTGGCATGAACCTTCAGTGCTGTTACAGAGTGTACAAGTATAAAATGCTTTGACCAGTACTGCTTATATGGACTTGGCATGCAGTATCAGCTGCAGGGGATTAAATCTTTCCTAGTATAACTATGTCACAGCAAATCACCCTTATCAACTAGCATTTGAAATCACCATGTTGTTTGTTAAAACAAGTAATGTATGTCAGAGAGTATATGTGTAACAGCTTCAGATAACAGAAGTTTGAGGATATATGAAAGAGCAACAATTAGTATGATGCTGTTTCCTTTCTCTTGAGATTTTTGATTACTTTGTTGGTGCCAATTTATCTCTGTGTTTTCTGATGCTTTTCATGATCTTATATCAACCTGTGTCTGGATTGCACTTTGGTGTAATGTCCTTCCCTTCTTCCCTTAAATTACATCTGCCTCTTGTTCAGCTTGTGAAATTCCCTTCTTTCTTTGAGTCCAAAACTCTTTATCTTCTCTATTATTTGGTATTGTTTTAATTTTCTTGGTGTTTCTAGAATGTTACTGATCTCCAAGAATCTAGATGTTTTCTTTCTACCTCCTGCTGTTCCCTCCAGCCCACAGAAACTTTTTTCCTTGTATATTAACACAGCCTCATCTCTGGGCCTTTCTGTGGAGATTGTTACCTAAAACATTATCTGCTCTGAGTTTGGGTCAAAGATTTAGGTACTTTTGTGCTGTTCTGAGTTCTTCCTGCTCCTGTTTATTATTTATTTATTTATTTAGCAATAGAATTTCCTTCTGCCTGTCTTTCTAATATTTTTATGGTGTACATGCATACAACTATACCTGTTCCCATCTCTGTCTGACTGTGACTTCCAACTTTTTTCCATTCATAATTTCTCACCCTTCAGTCTCCATATAGATAACCATCCAACTCTGTAGCTGCCCTGGTACTGTTTCTCATTTGAAGAATATCCCATGTGCCAAATCAGCCTCATGCTTGAGTTGGTCTTCTCCCTGCAGTGTACTATCCAAGTTCCTTTTCTGTGGTAACTGCTGGAACTTTAAAAAGATTTTTATTCTCTCTCTCTCTTGGAATGAGACTTTGTAAAACTTCTGTTTTGTTGATCTTGATGATCTTGATTTCCATTGCTCTTTACTTTCTTCTATCAGCTTATCAGTTCCCTTTAGGCACTATTTTTTGTTCTTCTCATGCAGTTCCAAACCCTTCTGACATTCATGGTCCTGGCTGACTCCCAGTATCCATTTTCTCTGTTCCTAATGCCATCTGCAATGCCTCAGAGATACTGCTGACTATCTCTGGTGAAAATCTTTTGATTCTGCTGACTTTCTGTATTTCTTAATCTCTGGGATTTCTGTCATCTGTTACGAATATTTTTGCTTGCAGTTTTGTCTGTTCTGTGTTTTTTATTAGTCATACAGCCCTCCATTTAGTTCATCTATTACCCCATCTCTCCATGTGAATTTCTTAAAACTGAGAAGCTAAGGTCAAAATTCAAGCTTCCTTTTTGTTTACTGAAACAGAATTTTTTGTTTTGTAGTCTTTGAACCTGTTCCAATTAACTTTTTCTGGTTCCTATCCATATTCTGACTTTTTAAAGTTTTTTGCTTCTCTCTTTGAATTCCTCTCCTTACACAAGAAGTATGTCTGAGTTGCTTCATATTAGAAAAAAGAACTCAGCACAAGCCAACCCTCTACTCCAGGAATTTCTATTCACCAGATTAATGTCCTAACCCTTGAGCTTCTTCAACTTCTCCCACTCCCCACTCTCCCCATTCATATGCTTTGTACACTTGTCTTAACTTCTTGACTTCTAATGCCTTTCTAGAGCTGCTTACTTCTGGTTTCTGTCTTTTGCACTGAAATTTATGTCACTAATGTTCCACTTGACTTCTTCTTGGAGGAATTCCAGTCTAATCCTTTATTCTCCTCCACTCCATCTGTCATCTCTCTGTGATGCTATGTTATAGTCTTCACTAAATTTTGTTGTTCTTAGACATTTGTCATTTTGTCCTTGTTGATTGTTTCTCTTTACACACTCAGTTTTTTATTGGGTGGGTCTTCCTCTCCCCCTTCTCTTTCTGTATGTAGGTGTATGTTTAGATCTCTCAGGAATCCATCCTCAGCTTTGCATCCTCCTCCACACCTTACTTCAGATAATTTAGCCATGAGCACAACCTTTATGAAGTCACCATTGCTTTTTTTTTTAATGGTTTTCCCCCAGTCTAATTAAACCTTGCTTAGCTCAGAAAATTTGCTTGGTCTTCAGTGGTCACCTGAATGTAATCATGTCAGAAGTAATCTTGAATTTTCTTTCCTTTTCCTTCCTGATGTGCTCTTTTTGCTCTATGTGGCTCTGAAAGCTGACAGTTCCTGTTTGGTCATGTAGCCATAAATCAGATTGAGCTCTGGCTCACCTCAGCACTGTGACTGTTATGATCTCATCTGTCTGGCTGACGTTAATTCTTACAGCTTTCCTTCACTTGATTACTGGTGTTAATATCATCTTTGCTTATCACTCTGCCTACATCACTTCCTATTTAAGGTCTATTTGCTCATCATCTCAAACACAAATACAATACATCTTCTTGTCTTTCTTTTAACAGCTTTTCAACTTGCCATGTCCTTTCCCTTTCAAGAGAGAGATTTTACCACAAGGTTGAATCTTGTGTTATCTTTGCTGGCAGTATAGTATCAATTTTGATTTCCCAATTGCTATTCGTGTTATAGTCATTAGTGAACTGTCTTTTACAGCACCCAATCTTTGAAGATCCTCATCAAAACTCTTTCTGTAGTCTATAAAGTGAATTATAACCTGTTAATGACTTGGCAGTTGTGTTCATCTTCTGACACTTAGGTTGCTAAGTACCCTTAACTCATGGCTCTTTATTGTTTGTATTCCTGTAAGCTGTTATATCTCCTTTAAGTGATGTGATTATTGATTTATAAATTCAATAATTTTTTTGAAAAGCACATCATGCATGTATTTGCAGAATGTATATCAATGGAGCTCATAGACATTGTTTTTATTTCTCCACATATGCATACACGTACTTATTTAATAACAGTGCTAGTCAGAGAAAAAGTAGGCAGAACTTGCAGGTCTGAGGAAGAATTCTTGTATGAGTACATATAAATCAGCAGGTTATTATTAGTTTTTAATACCTACATTAAGATTGGGCTTGAAGAGGAAGTGCCTGTTGCACTAAGTCTGAAAGAGTGTTTAACACTGAAAGAGTGTTTAACACTGAAACAGACTCCACAGGGAAGTAGTGGAGTCACTGTTCTTGGAAGTGTTCTAAAAATGGGTGAGTGTTCAAAAGCTTTGTGTGTAGTTAAGTGGGTATGGTGGTATTAGGTCAAAGTTGGACTTGATGATCTTGGAGGTCTTCTACAACCTTAATGATTATATGATAAGCCTGGTACAACTTGTAATAAATCAAAGATTGATCCAAATAGCTTGTGGCATGTTTAAATTAGAGGAATTTTCTTTTTGTGTTCACCACAAAAAGAATCTATTCTTTAATAATAGGAGATGGTGTTATCTTGACAAGGAAGGGTATGAAGGGTATGTGTTGGATAGTGTTTTTGGTCATTGTGCTTGTAACCGTTTTCACTTTAGAGCAGTACAGTGAGATAGAAGAAATGATATGTAACTCAAAAATTTCATTACCTGTGATGTGCCAGTAAAACTTGATATCTAGTAATTTCTGCTGTTTTCCTAAAATACTGACCACTGAGGTCATTTACATAAATACCCTTCAGAGCTCTGTCTGATGGGCATTGTTGTGTCCTTCCTTGCTGTTCTCTACATTTGCACAGGGGTCTGTCAATTAAGTGGTGTTATGAGAAAATTTAAAATGAAAATAATAGTCTTTTCTAAAAATAAAACATTTTCAGGTAGAAGCACTGACGGAAATGAACTGCCATGTTCATACCTGCTTTCTACTCTGTAGTAATAGTTGTCCTTTTTCCTTTCCAAAAGTTACATTCTGTAATTTCAATATGAAGCACACTATTAAAATTATATAACTTGTTTTTAACTTTTAGCTTGTATTTTTTTCTAATGTCTTGACTAGTCTAGGACAACCAGATGTTGTTGTCCATCACATGGAAGTGATGATTTAAAAGCTTACAGATTACAACAGGTGGGCAATGTGTGCAAGTTTAATTCTTACATCTGAGAGGTAGGAAGACCAGTTCAACTACTACTTAATTCCTATTTATCTTTGATTCTTTGGCAGCACGTTTCAAACTCTTGACTATTTATGTTGTGCTGTCTAAAGTTTTAAGCTATACAAATCCCTCCTTATCTAATCCACTGTCCTGATCATTTTCCCAATGTATTTTGAATGAGTCTTCAGTATGAAAATTTTCCTTACAGTGCAGTGTTTCATTGCCAGGGCAGAAAGGAGGCACAAGTGACTTGGCATTTGAAATCTGTTCATTAGTCCTGCTATTTCTCAGAATGCATTATCAATTTCATTATCTCACTTATTTCTTTTCTGCCTTTTGTTTCCCTGTCCTCACTGCTTCTGTACTGTTTCCTGCTTTTCTTAATGCCTGTGTGAATTAACTAGACCACCTGAGCTTTCAGAGAGCTGATAGTATTGTAAGTGGCTTGGAGGATTTATTTATTTTTTTTAATCTTCTTGTGAACAAGGGGCTCCTAACTCTTTTCTCTAGGATTACCCTTCCTGGTCACCATGGCTTCCTGATGATCTGAGACAGATAAAGAGGGAGGGCAAAGATAATCAGAGTATCATTGTCTAACTGTGAGATGAAAGTTTCTCCTTATGCTGTGACTGTATTGACAGTGCAAAAGGTCTCTTCATTTCCATGGTGGTAGCTGTGCATTTGCATGCAGCAGAAAATTTCTCAGTGGTACAAATTTGTGTTTTTTAGTCACATCAATTACAATTGCCTTGATAAAAATTTACTCATGACAACAAAATCACATAGATCAGCCTAAATCTTTGGAGAGCAGAAATACTGGGTCATCAGTTCTAGATTTTCTGCTGAAGTTTAGTCCCTGAAAATATAGATGACTTGGGAACTCTTCAGACTAAACCCTCCAGTTGAATTTGATCAGAAAGATCTGTCAGTTTTATTCAAGGAAACTATTTAGCGATTTCAGTTCAAAAAAAGCCAAACAAACCAAACACAATGTTCTTTTCTCTTCTGGAGCACAGTAGGTCGTATAGAAGTCAACTCTGAAGAATCACAAGAAATCTGATTTGATCTTCTGGCTTGTAACAGAAAATTTTATGGTATTGGATGTTAATTTTGTCCTGCAAATGAATGACAAAATGGCCATACTATTTCTAACACTTCAGTTAGATTTGGTTCAGCCAGGCTACCTCCACTGCTAGAAGGGAAACCCTATCTCTGGTGTTGGCACACTTCTATGGGAGATCAGCCTGAGAAACCTTCCTGCTGCCTTCACTAATCCTTGTATTGTGTTTGAAGAAAGTGTTTGTCAAACACAATTGAAAGTGGTTTGAGAAGCAGAAGAATTGCTGAACATTTTACTGGTGTTTCAGAGAGAGTGATTTAGTTTATTATTGATCTTGCTGGCTTATAATATCAAAAAAGGTGGTTTTGAAATGTGGTTGGCATATATTTGCATCTAAAAGATGCAGTTGCCAAACAACATAATTTTTGTGGCTGGCTGTAAAGGAAGACAAAACTCCTCTCTCCTGTGTTGTAGTTGTTGTCCAAATGGGTTCTGAAAAGTTGGTCATGACCCTTTTTCTTCTTTGCACTTGCTATTTCCACATGAGTACCTGCTTCAAGAAGACTCTTTTCTATGATTCCTCTCCCTGACCCTATTTTGAGGTGAAGAAATCTGAAAACATATCATAATTTCTGCAGCTGAAAGGAGGCCCCTTAAGATGGAGAGTGTATTCAGCTTAAAACCAAATACATCTTACTGCTGATTAAGAAACTAGCACTTACATGCTTTTTTCTCCTTTGCTGCTCAGCAGCTAAAATCCTATTGCATAGTGGGCTAAAGTCTGCATGTTCAGCTGCTAACTGCACCTGAATAGGGCTGTTATCCTGGGTCTGTCTTCACCTGGCACTGGGACAAGAGAGAGGCCAGACAAGCTAAAATTAAATCTCATTTGGGCTTTGGATAAAGTCTTCACATCCATCTTCTTGCTCTTAGACTTCTCTGTAGTAGTTGACATAGCCATTGCTATGAAGTGAGAAAAGAGGATTTCAGCTAATGGCACTGCATTAGAATGACATAAGAAATTGAAATAATACCCACAGAGGACAAATAACCATCTACGCTGTTGTCTTCTCTAGAACTTTTAAGTATTTCATAGTGTAGTAAAAAATATGAAGTAAAAGGAAAAAAATCTCAGTCATAAAGATGTTACCCTAGTTTTACATCTACATAGCAGCAAGGAGTACTGTCTTTTATTTATTCAGACATCTGGCTGAAACTAGCAGTTGAATAAAGATCAGCTTGCAGATCTGGCAGAAGTGATAGGGTAGAAGGAAAGGAAGGAGTTTTGAGACTCTGAACATGACTGAAAATATTCATGGAAACACAATGACCTAAGTGCCTTGTTCAGGTTTTGTAAGGTGTTTGCATCACTTGGGCAGTCCTGATAAATTTGCTCCAAGACATACAGAGCATGGTAAGCAGCTGCAATTAATTGTTGGTGCTTTAAAATAGATACCAGAACCTAGAAAGAATTTAGCAGTTCATTATTTGATTATTATATCCAGTTTTATCAAGTGTTTTAAGGGGGAAAGTTTTTTGTCCATGTTCTGTTGCAATTGTCCTCAATCCCCCCTGTTAGGCAGACAAAGTGGGGCATCTGGCCATTGCAACAAGCTAAGCTCCCATTTTGCCTTGATTTTTTGTTTAATCTTTTCAAATAGAAATGTTGTCTTCAGCTGGACAGGTGTATGGAGAATAGATAAAGAGTGTATCGGGTTTGCCTTGCAAATGGAAGGAATGTATTGTTTCTACCTAAAATGGCTTTTCTAAGAAAGAAGATTCCATATCAAATATGAAGGAAATATTTATGTCTCAGTTTATAGCTGCTCTACTGTGCATAATGATATATAACAAGTACAGGATGCTTCAATGCAGATGAACACAGGAATTACAAGTATTACTGAGATTTAATTCTGTGTAAAACTGCTTTGGTTTTTTTTCTGCTTGAGTTTTATTTATAGCAATACTTTGTGCTTAGAGTTATTGTCTGAAATGATTCTCTGTGCTTATATGTTACAGAAATTGCATTATAACATTAAATATGTGTTCAGTCTCAGGCCAGTAGCAAATCAGTTCTTTGAAGCCAGTGCTGATTAGTGCAATTTTTAGCAGCGTTGCTGAACATGACATTTCATTATTGAGTCATGCTAAACATTATCTTGGCTTTTGCTATAAAAATAGAAAAGAGGAAAAAAAGAAGACAGAGAAGGATGCTTTTATGCATATGACATGCAGCCCTGGGGAGGATGCAAATCTGGGATGAAAACTAATTGCTTCTTACTTTGTAGCATAGACTGAACTATGTGGAGCAGAGCTGACCAGAAGGAAAGCTGAGCTTTATGTTAACCAGTAGTGGTTATTCCAGAAAGCTGCCATAAAAGCAGTGCCATTAAAGGGACACTTAAAAAAATGATCCTTCAGACCTTACAGAACAGACCTTTTTGCATTATAAATGTGTTTTGATGGGTCTTCTTTGATAGGTAGATAGAGGGGAAAAGGATGATATAACGTAGCTAGTGGAATGGAAAAGCAATTATATTTCATCCGAAAGATAAAATTCACTGTACTTTTCACCTCAGAAGATTGCTAAATATGGTTCTATGTAACATAAGCAATTAAACATGATATATTTAAAAGAGGTTGCTTTTTTTTTTAAACCCTGTGTGCTTGTCTTCAGAACGAGAAAAGAATTATAGCACCTAAATTGTGGACATACACATTGTGCATTGAATCGGTTTTGTGTGAGCCTGTTTGCTCAAGGACAGTTTGAAGGACAAGACTGAACATGGCAGTCGCCGGTGATTTTCCTCCTGCAAGAGGGAGGCAGGCATCTACATGTAACAGCTTTTTAGCCATTTAGGTTAATTTTCTTTGCAAAATATTTCCAACATGCACTTGGTAGCTCCAAGTAACTTTGTTTTCCATATCTTTAGTAATGCCATTGTTATGAAATGTTAAACTGAACTCAACCAAAATGACCTTAAAAATACAAATACTGTGTAATGATTCTGTAAAATGACTATAACAACAAAACAGTAATGTTGGAACTGAGAAGATAATCGTGTGTGTGGTGTCTGCAAAAATGTTTTTTATTTCATTACAGGCCACTGGAAAGGTAAAAACACAAGTTTTGTACCACTAACTGTATGGTAATAGGTATAAGCTGAAATGAACATGTTAGGGTTCCATCTTTTAAGCATATGTAATTATTAATAATATAAAAGAAATGAAATAATTGTATGTTTGTCATGGTTTAACCCCAGCCAGCAGCCAAGCCCCACACAGCCGCTTGTTCACTCCCACACCAGTGGGATGGGGGGGAAAACCAGAAGGATAAAAGTGAGAGAACTCATGGATTGAGATACAGTTGAATAGGGAAGGCAAAAGCCACCCACACAAACAAAACAAAACAAAACAAGGGATTCACTGCCTGCTTCCCATGGGCAGGCAGGTGTTCAGCCATCTCCAGGAGAGCAGGGCCCCCTCCCAGGTCACGGTGACTCGGGAAGACAAACGCTGGCACTCCAGATGTCCTCCCCCTTTCCTCTTTTTCCCCCCACTTTATATGCTGAGCATGATGTCACCTGGTCTGGAGTGTCCCTTTGGTCAGTTGGGGTGCCCTGTCCCAGCTGTGTCTCCCAGGCCCCCCCAGCCCCCTCTCCAGTGTGGCTGTACAAGGAGCAGAAAGGGCCCTGGCTCAGTGCAAGCCCTGCTCAGCAATAACAAAACATCTCTGTGTTATCAGCCTGTGCTCAGCACAACCCAAAACACAGCCCCCCACCAGCCCCTGTGCAGAAAGTTAACTCTACCCCAGCCAAAACCAGCACAACATTACAGCTTTCTATTGTTTATGGGAAGGCAGTGTTTCATGGTTTATGCTGACAGGTGTTCCCGAGTTCCAGATGGCATTTCAGAATTATGTAGGTTGTCTAATCATCAATAAGGGGCTTACATGGAGAAGCAATTAATACCATGATTATTGTCCTTATGAGTCAGCAGGTGTGTCATATGCATAATTTCTTGTGTGTGAAAAATCAAAATGGCTTCTGCTCTGTTATATATTTTAAAGAAAGAAAGATGCTGAAAAAGGTTCTTTACAGTTATGCTGATATGATTTATTCTATGAGTATATTAAGAATGTAATTTAAAAGGGACAGGATTTGACTGAGAGTATTAAAAACTGTAAAAAAAAGTGGAATATTAATACTCTTTGTAGCTGGTTTTTGCATTGTATTTTAAAGGGAAAGGGTTTATTGATCATCCAGTTTATTGAAAACACTGAACAAATACCAGGACAGAAAATAAAGTAGACAGATATGAAAAAAGTTGGATAAAAATAATGATCAAAAAAAATTTTGTAGTTTTCCATGTCAAATAAAAATTTCTCTGTTATCCATTTTGACTTGTCTGCTCAAAATATATTAGGTACAGATGTCATACTAGTGGATCACTGAACCTACCAAGGGAAAGAAGTGAGACATACTCTTTGCAAGTCTTTAATACTTTCTTGCTGTCCTAATGTATATTTAATTGTTATACTAATATTTCATTTGCTGTAGTGATCAACGCAGATGATCTTTAGTAAATGTTTGCCCAGTATCCAAGTTGTTTTTATTATGTATGCAAGTGTCTTTTAAGACAGTAGATTGATTTTCATCTTGTAGTAAATACATATAATGCCTGTATAGATAACTTCAAATCAAACATTGTCACTTGGGCTTCAGCCTGCCTTGTTGTCATCCAGAAGATGTGGAATATGTCCTAATTCCATCATCTGGAAATGTACTGAAGCTCTACAAGAGTGTGTGTCTACATTAGCACATACATATTTAAAGAGGTTTGTCATGTGCCTTTGTACAGATCTACCTTTGAAAGTAAATTTCCTTTTTCTCTCTACCCAGTCATCTCCAATGTGATGAAAGCATAGACAGTAACTAAAAAGACACAAAAATATCTGTCATAAAATGATGCTTCTCAGCTTTTCTAAAAGTGTGTTTTTTCATCAGCTTTGTTGTTCTGAGGTGTGGAAGGGCAGTGCACAGTTCTAGGAGGTGGCAGGTGAAGGACCAACCTCTTTGCAGCTGGTTATGAATTGTTGTTAGGGCTGTATCATAGCTAAAGAGGGTCACTTTAGGAAGGTTTCCAGGAGGTCATTTTTATATTGGAATATCCTGACATTCATTGGAATATCCTGCATGCTGAGCTTTATCTATACATGGGTGGAAAGGGCACTTAAGGCATTTGGCTTTGGTTCCTGGCAACAATTGTAGTCTCACTTTACACTCTGATAAGCAGGTTGTTTATCTAAGGGTTGAGAATCCATACTCCAGGACTCATGGTGACCTTCTTCCTTTGTGATTACTTACCAAAAAGTAACATCTTTGAAGGTGGTTCCTTTCCTTTTATTTTGGTAAACTTCAAAGCCATATTTTCAGTGCAATGTGGTTGCAGTGTAAGGCATGCAGAAGATGACTCTATTGTCTGCTTTTCTCTACTTGCCACTGTGTTTGAACTTCTAGTGTGTAGAGACAAATAGAGTAGCAACTGTATTTATCAGACTTTCATTAAATAGATGTTTTCTGTGAAATATGCTGCTGCTGCTGCATGTTGAAGGTCATTCCAGCATTCATTTGGAAAATGTAAGGCATGAAAAAAATCATGGACTGAGCAGGGTTGCTGGGCCCTAGTCTCTAAGGTTCTTGTGGTTTCCAAGTAAAAAGCTTTCGCTTTTTCTTGCTATTTTATCTCAGATACATTATTCCTTCTACTACGTGTTTGCTGGTATTTTATTACTGTAGGGAAATAACTTTTAGATCAGCTATTGTGTGATGGCTATGTAAGACCATAAGATATTAACAAGTATTATGAAAAGGAGAGTGGAAAAATATTATATTGTTTATGAAAAGTTTATTACACTCTGATTTTATCTTCACTGAAATATAATTCCTCTGGCTTCTCCAGCATTGCTCTTAAATTGGGCTGGTAGAAAAAAAAAACCCTACATTTATTCTTATGTATATTTGTTGAAGTTGTGCAATGTAAAATTATTGCAAGGTATTAATATGCATTGGTTTGATGTAAAAAAAGGGAAAGTTTATACCATAATGTTTTTTGTCAGTTTCTTATTTCCTCTCATTATCTATTCACTTGGGTAAAATTTCTTCAATTGAATGACTTGGCACTTCTGTAGTGCCTTACAGCTCTGAAATGCTGTGTGAAAATTTATTTTGGCAAAGAGCAGCCCGGTGAGGAAGGTAGATGAGTAAGTATTATTATCCCTATTTTACAGATGGGGAAGCTGAGGCACAGAGATTAAGTGACTTTTCCAAGGCCACACAGCAAGTCAGTGGCAGATCCAGGACTAGCGCTCGGGGACTTCCTGGATCCCTCTTCCATGCTTTAAGCAGTAGACCACAGTGTTCACTGGACTCAGCAAGCAACTCATTGCAGTAATGGACAGTTCCCAGGACTTGCACATGGTCAGTGTGTCCACACATTTGTTTGCAGACTGCTGCAGTATGTCTGTATGGTTTCACTACTCCAGTCCTTGCAGATTTGTGCCCTATGTAAAATTTTGTACCTTCATTATCTTCAAATGGTGTAAAAGGAAGAAGGGGTAGAATTCTGACATAAACGTGGCATGGCAATGAAGAGCATTTAGTTTTAATGCCTTATTCTGAACCTTCTGAAACTGATGGGCCAAGATGCAGATTGGCACAAGATTCATGGCTTTGAGGATGCTAGTATGGAGCTGCTTGGCATGAATTCTGTCTTCCATGACTGTATTTTGGTTAGTTTTGCCTCTACTTTCAGTTTCAAACTCTCATTTATTGCAGCACTTAAAAATAATAAGTTCATGATTTCCTGAAATTCTAATAAAAACCAGAGCCTTACTAATTGAAATTAGGTTTGCAGTCTCTATTAATCCAGGGGAAAGTGGAGTGGGATCTGTTTTTATTTGTATTGCAGTAGACCTCACCACCCAATGTGTTTAAGCACAAAACTGCTAGTGAACCTTTGTCTCACCTCTCCCCTCCTCCAAGGGGGCAGTACAGGAATCAGAAATTGCTTCTGGAGTAAATGCAGTACAACTCTTGTACTGGTAAATGTGAGGTGGCTTTTATGCTGCTCCCTGGGAAGTCAGTGTGTTCAGTGCCAGGCCTGTTTAATTGGACTTTGCTCAGAGTTTGACAAGTGAATTGCTAACAACACAGCACTCCCAATTAAGCTGTTTTTTTCTGTAATATTAATGGAATAAACCCACTTCTGAGAATGAGGCGAGGCTGAGACTTGCTATGACATTACAGGAAGAGGAGGCAGAGAAGTAAAAGTCTGCCAGAAGCTGAAAACTGAACACATGGGAAAGGAGAAGTCAAAGTGTATGAGCATATTTTGATAAATATTAATGAATTAATTTGTATTTAATTTACTTAGATAATCTGTAAATGCTTTAAACTGCCCAGCAATTTAGTATTTTTACCACTGTAAATTCTCCCTAACATTGCTTCCTTTCTGATGTGAATGTCTTATGCTAGAACAGCATTATTTATGATATGGCTCTAATACTTGGACTTTTGACATCCTGCCTATTCACTCACCCATTGTTATGTCTAACTGCTTTAAAATAATGGATTCATTTTAGTAAAATGATCAAATGGTTTCTGCAAAGTTATGCTTTCCTGGTACATCTTAATGGGTTATTGGCTAATTCTAAATTATAAAAGACAAAACAGTTTCAATAGAAGCCCATTTCTTATTGTAATATTTTAGTTGTGTACTATTATCTATGGGAAAGCTCTAATAAAGACATTTTAACACTTGGTCTTTCTTTCTTTAACAGCCCAGATGCTTGGTGCTGACACATTCGTAAGATTTTTCTATGTAAGATAGCTACAGCATGACAGCTATTTTTAAAATGAAAGGAGCCTGGAACAAAAACTCACATCCAGAATGCGCCACATCCAGCTATATAAGTGACTCTTTTTGCCTGGGGCATCTGATATTTAAGGAGAAGTGCTCAAAGACTTTAATTTCTCATTATATTCTATTGCATTCTATATATAGATGTATATTTATCGTGCAACACTGATATTTAAATCCCCTTGCTTTAGACTTGCATTAAGATACCAATTTTTTGTATTGACATATAGTAGTTATAGTTCTAATATCACTTGCTAAAACCCCTCTACTAATGACAAGTAAATATATGAATTGGTACTTTTGTATAATGCATAATTTTTCATAATAATTTAATGGAAATCACTCTTTCATGTTGTGAAATATAGACTGTATTTAGCAGCTGGATTTTTTCACAAGTGATGTCAAACTCATAGTGAACCAAATACTCATTTTAGCACAGCATCTAGTGTCTTGTTGCTGAACCCCCAAAATATTTTTCCGTACGGGGGAATGAATTGGGTATTTTTTTCTTCATGTCAGAAGTGACAAAATCACCAATTTCTGTACCTGTACCTTACCTAGCCTGAGTACAATACAATAATTGGTCATGTACTGTATTTACCGTGCAGTAGAGATTACAGTTAAAATGCATGTATGACTACAGGATAAAATTAAACATGAAATATATGTTCCTGAGGAACAATAGCTTTTCTATTTTCTGCTATCACTGTATGCTGCCTGCCTTTATACTAAATTCAGCTTGGTGTTTGTAAAGAAAAGCAAAGGCTTTGCAGTTCACCAGTAGGTGAAGCCAGTTGATTTCATGGTGTTAGTTTGATTTCTTACTGTATTGTCGCTGAGTGTGATTGTCTAGCTTTGCTGAAGTATAAGGAATCTTAGTAGAAATAGTTAGGGAATTCTGCCTGTAGCTCAGGATCCTGATCTAAAGACAAAAATGCCTGTGGAACCCCTTTCTTAAGGTGCACGAGAATAAAGCTGCCTTGATCAGACATTTCTTCTCTCATCTCTTTCATTGTCCTATTGGCTCATGTTTTTCTTGGTTTCCAGTAACCAGTGTTTACTCATCATCTTGCAGGTTTTACCAGAAGTTTTGCATGTCAAAGTTAGCTGTAATCATACCTCAGTAAAAACTGATGCAAAAGAAATAGATTTAATAAGTAAAATGAAATTCTTACACCCCTTTTTATTCTTGAGTTGGAAAAGTGGAAATATTAAAAACATCTTTGTTTTATAGTACTGTACAATTTTGCCAATAGTTTCCAAATGAAAAGTAGCTTATCTGTCTTTTTTTCTGTTTTGTAGAGGAATGATGAAGAGGCTGTTGTGGATAGAGGTGGAACTCGCTCCATTCTCAAGACACATTTTGAAAAGGAAGATCTAGAAGGTGAGGGATGATTTTTCTGTGCTTTATGTTGTCGCTTTCTTCTGAAAGTACTGAAATGTAATTACAATGTGTAAACTTACTGATTTGAGCAGGGATACAAAGAGACAATAGAGTAGAATATTGTAATTTATTTAAAAAAAAGAAATACTGTTTTCTCTCACAGCAGTGTCCAGAAACAGATGATGGTGGAAGGAGTTTGCTGGTTTTTGGTGATCCATGGTCAAGTCCTGTGAATATGCATGTGTGACTTTACATAAGTCTTTTAAACTTTCGAATATGCAACTGCAAGCAGGACTGCTGATTTAGTGCTTATAAAGGCTTCTACATTTACATTACAATCCTCATGTAGTTGCCTAGCCACATCTTCAGCTGAACAAAGGCATTCTGTAGTGTCAGAGATTGGATACATATTTACTGATACCCACTGCAGAAACCACCTAACGACCATGTAGGAGAAAGTGAGAAATTATGAGCACTGTTGAGATACTGGTCTAATGAGTCAGCTGCATTTCTCTTTGTTTAGTGTATCCCAAGCTTTGGTTACTACTGTACTTAAACTCTTGAGTTGTGTGAGCCCCCAAGTCATAGTTATGAGGAAAATGAGTTGCACATATGACATCCCTTTCCTGAGACTGGAAATGGCTGATTTTGTTAGCTTCTTGTAGTGGGACATGGAGGTTCCTGTTTTTGTCACACAGATCCACATGAACTAGCCCAAAAGAAATACTAAGATCAACATGCTACATCTGAAAAGTTCCCTGCTTCAGGTCTAAAGAGACCTATCTCCATCTGTGCAGGAACTTGAGTTTTCTAAATGCCTACCATTGATTACTTCATAATTTTTTTTTCTTTTTTTCTCTATGTGAACTTTGTGTTATCTGATACGTGTTGGCCATATTGATGATTTCATTGACATACCAATGTTACACAGCAGCTCTGTTACTGCTTCCTTCAGCAGTGCCTCCCTCAAAAAGCAGATGTAGCTGCACTTGAGAGGGGCCTGGCTGTGTCTGTGCGAGGTTGTCTCTCACAGAAGGATGTTGGATGTGGTGCAGTGTGGCTTGTATGAGGTAGGTAGCTCTCTACTCAGCCTGGGGGAAGTCTGGGTGTGTGCAAGACAGATCTCAGGTTAGATGTTTCAGGGTGGCATTTAGAGTTTTGGTATCTCCAGGGGTGAGAGTACCAGTGGGTCAGGCTGGCAATGCCAGTTTTGGGCATAAGCACAAAACCTTCTGTTTTGAATCTCACATTTAATCTGTGGTCTTCAGTCTCTTGATTGCATCCTTGATTCAAAGAGAAGCCACTGCATCTGGTGTCCTCAGAGAAACACCCAATAAAAGAGTGGGAGCTCCCTGTCTCCCTTTCTCCATGGTACTGACTCACAGAGATTTTGTGGGGTGAGTCAACATACAAAAATATCCTTTTGCTGAGTCATTTTATTGATGATAGTGAGGTGGCATTTTAAAGATGGACAGCTTTCTGCAGAATGACATCTTTAAACATAAGCTTAAGTCACATTAAGGTTGTCAGAATTACTGTGATGTTCCACATGTGGCTACATGGAACATAATTTAAGAACTGTATTTAATTATTTTTTCCCCCACCATCCTATATGGATAGAGTTGGTCCTGTGAAATATCAATGAAAATATTATTTCAAAGATATGCTCTTAAGATGTTGTCAGAAGAAATTGGAACATGGCAGTGACACTCCCACAATCTTTCCATCAATTTAAGTTGAATTAAATTTAGAATATTGAAAAATTCTGCAGTTATCAAATGAATCTGCTTTTATTAAAAATAAAACCCTCTTGTTTCATAATGTTCTAAGAAAACAATTTTTCAGTGTAGAATCAATCCGTCACGATGCAGTTAGCTTTCTCAGATAATTTCATGCTCACTAACTTCAGATCAGTTTATCCTTAAATGTACAATCACTACATTCAAAAATACCAAGTGACTTAATAAGCTTTGAAGATGTTGCAGATTTTAATATCCAGTTGCTGTTAATAGCATGTCCATTTGTTTTGCAGTACATCTAGACACTTCTCCCCCAGGAAACAGAGAGTGTGACTCACAAATACCTGTCTCATTCACTGACATTGTGTTGGGTTCTGCTGAAAAATGTACCTTTTTCCTAATGACATAACAACTATGAAATATGAAATTAAATAATCAGGTGCTAATTGCATACCTTAGAAAAAGAGTATAACCAAACTATTAATATGTATTATGTAATTAGCTTTTTGACAGACATTTAATTTGGTTTATGTTTTAAAATGTAAATAGCTGGTTACTGAATATTCTAGGGAAGAATAGCTTTGCCAGGGTGTAAGTTTTAATGGCACCATGTCAGCAGCATTTCAAAAATTGCAATTCATATGAAGAGCTGCAGGTTTAAATCTGAAAATCAGTATTCAAATTCTTCTTATTAAATCTTCTAATTTTAAGTATTTTGTCTCTTTTTTAAAAAAATTAAACTATCAATATTCAAGCTTCAGAAATACGGATTTAAATGTGTACTAAAATTTCCATCTGAAATTTCAAAGCCTAGTAAATATTTGGACTTGCATATTTTAGGCAGTCATTGTGCAAGTATATTGCAAGTACATTTCTTGCTGAAAGCATGAAGATATGGTGATTAATTCTGCCTCAAAGAACGGACACAAGAATAGTTTTTTTCCTCATTCTCTCTAGATCGGTATTTTCTTTCCTTGAGCAGTATAGTAAAACTTTGGGAACATAAGACAGGAACTGCAGTACTTATGGGAACAGAAGGGATGTGGTGCTCATCTTAGTGCAGTAAGTGCTTCAAACTGTATCTTTTTACTTAAGGTTTGTAGTGCTTCAGAGGTGAATTGTTTGCAGAGCTTTGGCATTCAGATTTTCAGCACCAATTATTTTTCCACATAGTTAATTTTTTGTGAGTTTTAAGGTCAGGATCAGTCACTAATATTGAATAGGTCATTTTGCTGACTATTGCATTGATGGAGGGACTGAGAAAGCATTTCTAAAAGCAAAAAAGAGATTATATTCCCTGGTTATAATCACCTGTTTTGCATGCTATCTTTCAATGTGTGTACAGACAACAATCCTACTGAAATAAATATACTCTCATTTTTATCAGTGGTGGAATTCCTAAATGAGAATTGAGCACTGATTCTGGATGCTTGAGTATTTAATTGCAAAATGACAGGTTGTAAATGTGCCTGTACTGAGGGCAGCTAGGCAAGTTTTCCTGGACAGATGTGCACTTCAGCAGCTGCTTATTCCAGTTCATTCCATGGGGTTGTCTCTGGCTGGCTGCCATTGCTTCAATGAAGTTCAGTGAGAACAGTTTCTGATCAGATATAATATATATATATTCTGATCAGATATAGTAGGATATACCTACTGTTTATCTCATAGGTCGAAAGTACTTGGATTGCTCTGGTTGGAGATCTCAGATTCTCTCAGGTCACATGCTGACTTTTGGACTATGCAGATGTGCAAGGGGATTGACATGAAATACACTCTGGCCAAGGTCTTTTCCTTATGGCCACAGTGTTAGCTGAGGGGAAAAGTGACCATTCCTTGGACTCCTTGCTGGAGGTGCTCAACTGCAGCTGGAGGATTTTTGTGAGAGTATTTCAGAACTGCTGTGGGTATTACTGTGGCTGGGTTTGGGAAGCAGCTTCAGCAGGGAGGTGGGTGGGTCCCAGCATGAATCAGGGATGAATTCTGGCTCAGTTGGAGAAAATGGCAAAATGATCCTTGATTCAGACAAGTCAAGATTTTGTTCAAGTTTTTTATGTTTCATTCATTTAATCTGCCTAAGTGGCATGGGAAATTTTGCCTGAGGGAAATCAAGTTTGCCATGTTTCATATCTCTGAGGCGACATAAAACACTGTATCCAGTATATGCATGAATATGACTCAGGATATGCCTCCTGACACTTTTCACAAAATTCAGATTACGTGGATTGCTTACTGAATTTCACAAAAAACCTTCAAGCTTAATTAGAATATAAATATGACTGGCACAACACAGAATGATGCAGAGGCTGAGACTTTAAACTTAATAAACCAAAAATTAATTGTAAATTTTGTAGAGATATTTTGTAATTAACAACCTGCATGAAGGATAATTTTGATAGTCAATGCTGAACAAAAAAGGTGAAACTCCAGAGTATTTAATTATCTTTTACAAATAATTATTTTATTTTATTTTATTTTATTTTATTTTATTTTATTTGTTCTAGCTTGTGACAGTAATTTAAAAATTATTTTAATGAAATTTTGATTATATATTTTTTGGATTAATATATGAAAAACCTCATTGTGATTAAATGCTAAACTCCATATATTATTACTTAGTAGAAATTTGAGTTTTAAGCAGCCTTTTATTCTCAGAGACTGGACCTTTTTTGTGGAAATAACATCATAGCACACCTGTCTGCCACTGACATTATTTACCTGAAAATTAATAGGACCCAGTAGCTCATAGGACTGACAGGATATAAATTTTAATAAGCTGGCCTCGATTCACCCGTGCCTCAATGCAGAAACAAGTCAGGCACCGGCTCTGCTTGGTCAGACAGGAGCATCAACCAAGATTTCCCTTCCCCTTGGCTCCCAGGACGCTCGAGCCTACTGCAAATGATTTGTTACCATGTCAGTACAGATCCCCTGCTCCAGGCTGCCTGGCCTGTGCTTCCCTGGGTGCCCTGCTCATCCTGACGTTGGCTCTGACCCCGCTCGTGCTCCTTGCAGTGATGTTCGCCGCGCTGCGATGGAACCAGAAGTGCAGTGGAAGCAGAGTCCAGAATGATTTGCCTTTGTCTGTACCTGAAGGGTTGCTCTTTCATTTTGTTACCTACCAGGTATCACATACTCAAGCTTGTTCCCTTTGTGATTCCTAAGGCACACGTTTCTGTAGTGCCTCTCATCTAGCTTTGTTTTCTTTTTCCTACATAATTCAATATTGCTTGAGATCTCACTTTTCTCCTTTTGTCTTGGCAGTCACCTGGTTTAATCCCTTTGCTCTCTTGTCCCTCCTCAGCAGTTTCTCTGTTACTGGGGAGGTGGTTCACCTTAAACATTCACTAATAAGTCTGAAGGATGTGTTCTCAGAATCTCTTTGAAATGATGAATAATGAAATAATGGAAGCAAACAAGTGCCACAGTGTTGGTTGAACACCACAGCCTTTAGCTGATGATAACATTTGGTTGTGGATTTGGTTTGAATTTGCTCTCAGCTTCACAGGCAGGAAACCTTTTCAGTATTTGTAGGGAATAATATATTCAAATGCTTCACTTTGTGAAATCCCAGATGAAACTGACATAAACCAATTTGCCATTGTTGGTGAAAGCTGCTTAATTGCAGCATCAGAAGATAGAAACATTCATTTTTCAACACACAGTTGTACTTGTACTGAAGTTGCTTTTTTTTTTTTTTTTTTTTTTTTTTTGGCTTGCTGCTAATTTAGAAATATAGGTCAAATTCTTCCCTCCAATAACCACAGCTTCACTCCATCAGTGGAAAGAGTTGAGAGTTGTGTATCTGAGCAGGTTCTTTTATATTCTGTGTCTGCTGGCTTTTTTTCTTCTGCCTGGAAAGGTCATGATCTTGTAATAAAACCATACATACAACACCTCTGGATTCCTCTGGAGGAATCTAGGGAATTTCAAGCATAAGTATTGGTCAAAAGGTACTTTTTAGCCCACCTACAATCTGGAAATATCTTTTGTTAAAATGCAAGATTTTTTTGGGAGGGCAGTGAATGATCGAGGCTCTTTAAAAGGTCCTTAACTTTAATGACTTCAGTGAGATGCTCTTATCCTCCACATTGAACGTGTCCTTAATGTTATCTTGGGTCAGGGATATTGTTTTTATTTTTTTTCTATATAATTTCTGTTTTAATCTACTCTAGAATATAAATTTTATGTATAATCTAAAAGAAATTTTGAAGGTTTTCTTGTCCGTTCCTCCAAATTATGGCATAGCAAAAAGGTGAAAAATGGGTTTTGGGCAAACCAGAACCACAAACAGCAATGTAAACTGTTGATTTTGGAAGGATTGCTTTTGTCCTTTCTGCTTTTTCTCCAGCTCTGCCTCCCTGCTGCACTACAATAATGAATCATGAGTCATGTACTTCTACTCCTACACAATTCACCATAATCACTTTCTTTCCTGTAAGGAAAAAGGCAATGTTTTTAACCCTGCATGGACTGATGGTTTTCTGTCTCTACCTCACCATTCATTTTTGAGAGGATGAAAAATTGCATTTGGTTCAGCTCTAGCTGTCAATGCATAGGAGAGGCTTCAAGCACTGAGTGTTTTCCAGAGGAGGGAGAAACCCCTCTGGTTCTGCTGAGGTCAGCAGTCAGCTGAGACTTGGCTTGAACTACTGGCAAAGTGTTCTTTCTCAAGGCATCTTGCCTTTGTAACACCTACTCTGTTTCCTCAGTAGGTCACAGAAGCCTGCCTTTGCTCTTTCTGGAGGTGTTTCAAGACCCATCTGTTCCCTATCTCTCCTCCATGGCTCTGAGCAGGGGTCTGAAAGCCTTGGTGTCAGCAGGTGCCTCAGGCAAATTCAGATAATCCCAGGTGGAAGGCAGCACAAGCACATGGACCCTGAGCATCTGGTGTTCATGGATGTTTGCATCCAGGACAGTCATTTTTTTACACAGTTGCCACCAACTGGGCTGGTTCACTAAGAAGCTCCAAAGTACCTGCTGGAATTCCACATTCCTGGTGTAACATGGAGACCTGAAAGAATTTCCATGCTGAGAGAGGCTCTTCTCCATGGTTTATGCTGTGTTTAATTTATGTTACAATTACAAAAGTCAGAATTGGTTTAGATATCAGTGAGCCATAGGATTTAGCTGATCTTCCTGAGTTTTTCTATCAACCTTACATTAGCATCAGTAGTGTTTTATCATAGAAAGGCTGTGATTTTGTCCTTGCAAAAACACACTCTGAACTCAGATGTTGATTTATTCCAGATGTGCTGCTAGGGAAGAGAAACTTGAGCACATGCACTAATATTTTCAGTATTAGGATTTAGAAGCAAGAAATTTTTTAAAACAGACCCACTGAGAAAATACAGTAATACACAAAGATTATTTACAGTGTGAAAACTTATTAAAGAAATGCAGTGCACTGAATTGGTCTGCTCTGCAGTGGCATTTATACAGTGCTACACATCCACTGGTAAATTGTAAAAAGATTATTTTTAATAAAAGACTATTCTGAATCAAATTGCAATAGCTGGGGAACAAACCCAGAATATAAAGTTAGTTCAAATGTATGCATTTATGTCATAGGAAGCTTGTGGTTTACCTTCAAAGCATTAAAACACTCCTTGAGTTAAAGTATTTAAGGACTGAATAAATAATAACCCTTGTTATAAAGCATTCTTTTTTAATTTTTACAGGATTACATTAAATACAAATGATATTATAAAACATTTAAAAGGGGTACTATTAATTATAATTAGCTTTGAGACAGATGAAAGTGCATATAGCCCTGTGGAAAAATCAGGATCTCCCCTAAACTTTTGAAGAAAAAAGTTATTCTGCTGTGTCTTCAGCAGAGTAAGTTTGTGGAGGTATGAAATCATTGCCCTAGAAAAGACAGATATGAGACATATATTATTCATATGAATATGTCTTGCAGAGACATTTCTCAGAATAAAATCTAGGAAGAAGTGTTGTTTGGGGTTGCTGAAAGGAGAAAGGAGAAATTATTCCTTACACTTAAATTTATTTTAAGAACCCAATAGCAAATTAATAATCTAAAAACCCAGGCTCAGAATAGCAGGAATTTTCTGCATATCCCTTGAGAATGACCAAAGTAACATCTAGAAATGATTTTCAGAACCTGGCATTCTGGGTCTTTAAAACCAGAAGCTTATCCTAGCTACCTATCTTATGCCTTCAATAAATGGAAAGAAAAAGGAATGTAGTGGGTTTTCTAGAGCTCTGAAAACACATAACCCATTATAATCGATGGTGCTTGCTGACTTAAATTAGGTACTTCTGGGAAACCCATTACAATTATTTAGTGATGTGACATTTCAAGGGAAAATGGAGATGGAGA
Organism: Haemorhous mexicanus; assembly: GCF_027477595.1. NCBI lineage: Eukaryota > Metazoa > Chordata > Aves > Passeriformes > Fringillidae > Haemorhous > Haemorhous mexicanus. Next base: position 16,839,245 of record NC_082348.1, read on the forward strand.
GAGAGGATTTGTAAATATTTCCCTTAATTTAGTAGAATTAAGATATTTTTAAAGGGATGCTAAGAGTACAGATTTTTTTGTCCCAGTGCCTCCCATTCTTCCAAAACCAATTTGAACACAAAACCCACAGCCATCTGGCAGGGAGAGCAAGGTGTTATGTTCACCTCTTAAACCACGTGTCAGTGCTGTGTGAGGATGGATGTTAGGTTGTGCCTGATGTCAGTGGTTGCCCAGTGCCCTGATGTCACCTGCAGTTGTTACTATGTCCCATACTTTAGTGTCTTTGTAGCCTTGCCAAAAATAATGAGAAATTATGATCTAATAATTTCTGTGAAAATGTATGGCAGAGCAGAATTATTTTACAGTATTTGAGCAATATTCAGTCATTTTAAGTTGGCATCCTGATGAAGTAAATAAAAGAAGACACAAAAAAGTTCTAAGAGATAAATGAAAGAACTGCCCATATATGATCAGTTATTCTCTAAAAGGATAGCCTAGATAGTGGATATCCTGGTTGATCCTGAGTTCACTCAGTTGTAGATGCCCTTTCTTGTTAGAAATTTTAGTCAGGTTTTCCTGAGATCTGCCCTGCTCTGTCCATGTTTGACCTTCTAGTCTTGGCAAATTCAGAGATCTCTCTGGAAACTCTTGTTTGATAATGCCTTGGACAATTTGTTCAGAAAAATGTACATTGCGTTCTGGACTCTAGCTCATAATACCTACCATGAAAAGGTTACTTGAAGTAAGGTAATACAGTAATTGGATTTCTTTTGTATTTTCTCTTTCTTTTTTTTGCTGCTTCTATCATTCATTGTCATTTTGTCAGCAATTCAGAATTCATTACTCTTTTGTTCCCAGATGGTCTCTTTTGCTTCACAGTTGTGATCTTTTAATAAACCAGAACTACTTAACTCTCAGATTTTTTGCTTTTGCTCTGTGATTTTTCTGTAGAGAACTATTGCTTTTCCCCTGTCAGTTTCTTTTCCTCCTATTTGTCAGATCCTTGTTACAAGCACCTACCTTTCTCCATGTGTTTATTGAAATTATGCCTAGGTAGCACTCTGCTGGTCTCAGTAGGTTCACACAGAAAGAGTACAATCCACTTTGCTTTTTCCTGATGTCTATTTCAGTTTCCAGGATCCTGGTTCTTTTTCAGTGGGAACTGATTGTGTCTGTATAAGGAAAATTGCTGTGGCATTCAGACACACACCCCAATGTTCTGGCACTGTGTCTCAGTGTACTGAATAAAGAACAGTCTGGACTCAAGTACTGCTTTCAGCCCTGGAAATTAATTGAAATGTGAGTCTCAATCAGCATTTCCTGATGCAGGTACAATCTGATCATTGACGTGGGAGAAAACTAGGATAAGCATGGCCCCTTCTGTCACAAAGCAGCAGGAATGTACTTAGTTACTAAATTAAAAAAGCAATCTATTTGCACCTCTGGAAATTACTAAAAGTCTTAGGGGCAGTAAACCCTTCCTTTCAAAATCTTTTGCTTTTTCTTCTGTCCAAGGAGGGACATAAGAAAATGTGAAGTACTACATTACTCATGTCCTTCAGTATTTTTTAAATGAATTTTTCCTCGTGTCATGCACTGCTGACTGCAATGCATTTGAAATACACAAAAGGCAGCAGTTCTCTTTAAACCATTTCTTGGGTTAAATGGGATAAGCAAGAAGAAAGAGGTATATAATAAATAAATAAACAAATATTTTTCAACTCATGGGCATTGTATTAGGAAGATCACCTGACTCTACAAGAATAGTCTCTCAAAAATTGATGCCTCTGCTTTCTAGCCTCCTCTACAAGGATCAGTGTTAGGGAAGTAACTAGTGTGGTGTCCAGAGTCTTTTCTGCAGATTTTTTAGCTCTGCCTCTGCAGAGAATTCCTGTCAGGATTGAATTTCTTTGATGTTTTGTGACACATGCTGCCTTGCTGTGTTTTCTGCCTCCTCTGGAGTCTCCATGGGATTAGAGATCACGTGCTGCTTTAGCTTAGTGTTCTTGACCTTTTTTAGATGATTGACACTGCTGAATGATTACAGCAAAGCAGCAAATGTCCATGAGCTGTGCTTTGTTCATTTCAAGGAGAAAATAATGTTACTTGAGATGAGTAATCTGGGCTATGTCTTTCTGCTGAGTAAATGTAGAAGACCTGACTGTAGTGAGTCATGATTCCTTTCCCATTTGTTCTGGTTAGTGCACATTTCTGCTATGCTCTCCCCCTTCTAAATGCTTTACTCTGCTCTGATCCTGTTAGCCCACATAGCTAAGAGAACTAAATATTTTGGGCTTGATCAGCAACATAAAATTCATCAGGCTTGAAGGCAGCAGGCATGCAATATGTACCTTCTTATGTATTTAAAAAAATAGAACAGAAGAAATGAAAGCACCCTAAGATACCAGCAACATATTTATGATGTGAGCATGTAAAGTGCTATAGGGATTTTGTGCTTTTGCCTACATAGTGTTTTTATTGTTTTTTCAATTTCTTTTTTTTTCTTTTCTTTGTTTTTTATTCAGTGAATTTCCCACAAGAATTCTGTCAAGGTTTGGCTCATAAATAGGAATGAGTTTGGTAAAGTTCTTGTACACACAAAGCAAACAGCAACTTTACCAAATGTTCAATCCAAAGAGATCCATGTGTCTCTTTATGTTACTGTTTTGGAAGACATTTAACAGAACACCTGTCTGGCTTTAATGAAAGTTCACATACAAAGATGCAAATTTGAAGAAAAAAAAATAAAATCTGGCACTGCATCATAAGGACTTCAGTATTGGAATTTCTTCCTCTGTCAAGGGGTTGTGTATCTGTGATGCTTAACCGTCATTATTCAAATCAATACTGTCAAGACTATTAACATTAGAATAATAAATATTATATAACTTCACAATTATCACAGGAATGACACCACTAATGCTTTTAAGGATATTTATATTGTTTTTATAACATAGTTCCTTTCTCAAAGACACCTTTTTTACCTGTAGGCCATCGAACATTGTTCATTGGGGTTCATGTGCCTCTGGGCGGAAGAAAAAGTCACCGACGCCATCGGCACCGCGGGCATAAGCACAGGAAGAGAGACAGAGAGCGGGACTCAGGATTAGAAGATGGGAGAGAATCTCCTCCTTTTGGTAAGCCAAATTTTATTTTTGGATAGGTCTTTAAGTAATAAATGTCAGCATGATTGTGCATAATCTGTCCTGTTATCACTTGGACGTGATTAGCAGCAGGGTTTTGGAGAATCCACCAGAGCCTCTGCTGGTGATTGGATCCTTTGAACGCATCCACTGAGGGGCCCCAGCCAGTGGAAGTCAAGACATGAGAAAGCTCAGTAGTTTCCAGCCCTGAAGGAGCTGTTCCTAAGTGTTCTCACAAAGACAGACTGCAGCCACCACTGAGTGGGGAAGTGCCACATGGCACCAGCTGCCCTCAGGGTAGGCTCTGGAGATCTGCCCCTAAAACATAACATAGAAGAGCTGGGGTCCTTTACAATTACTTTTGTAGTGATGTTGATGTTACTGAAGCTGCAGTGTTTTATCAGATTCAAACCATGATCTCGGTTGTGTTTACCTTTTTCCTGACATGATGCTGTAAATGTGCCATTGTAACATTGATCTGCTAACTGTGGGCTTGAGGAAAAAGCAGGGAAAAATACCTCTCAGTAAACAAATGTGATATGAAACTCCTGAAGTTCTCAAAATTTTAAGTTAGAAAGCATTACAGAGAAGAGGAAGGTTGTCATTAATGAATTAGTCAAGCTTTGTCTCAAAACACGAGAATATTACATGCTGTTCAAAAATAAAAGTGCATGTGATGAAATGTCCAAGGCTATGGAAAGGGTGTAAAATATAATGGAAGCATGTGCAGAAAACAATCTGCTAGTGCATTTTTAAATCATTAAGGAAATGCACCAGTGTAATTTCAGGTTACAGAATAGTAATTATAAGACTTTCTTTTAATCAGAAGTTTGTATTATGTATGTGGAAAGCTTTTGAGCAAGTATGTGGTAAATGGTGATGGTTAGAGCTTGAAATTCTCAAATCTTGTGCAATGGTTTATTATACTGAGAGTAAAACAAAGTCAAGACTTTTTCAAACTTAGCAGATACAAGTTATGTTTTGAAGACTGAACAGTGAAGAAAAAAATTGGCTGTGGTGGTTCTGTCTGGAATGGATTTCAAATGTAAAAAGACCCAATACTGTATTGAAACCAGTTTCTTGGAAAAAAACAAAGTTCATAAATTATTAAAGCAGTTTTCAAAAAGAATATGCATATATACATATAAAGTCAGATTAAAAAGAAACAATTGAAAGTTACATTAGCCAAGAAGTGAGATATCTTGAACTATGAAACAGTGTCTTCTGTTGAGTCATCTGGTTTTATTTAAGTGCCAGTATGTGACACATTTTGGCTGAGAACTTAGCTCTGTTCTTTCAACTTCTGGAGACCTAGGCTTGTGTCCTTCTTAATGTCAAAAGTGAAAAAAAAAAAAAAAGAAATTAACTGGCTTAATCTGTTTTAATAGTCTTTGACATTTGTGCATACAATAAAATGCAATGTTCAACTTAATTCTGTGTTAGGTAAATCAGCCTGTGTTCAAAGGATCACTGAGGGTGAAATAGCAGTAATATGAAAAAATGATAGTTGTGAAGTAGATTTGTAGCTTGATGTTCACTGCACTCTTCCTCTGGTGTACCTCAAGAAATGAGTAGAGATCTGAAGTCTTTAAAGTCACAATTTCACTTTTAAAGGTATTATAGTTACCAATTCAAGGGTGTGTGTAAGTGGTGTCACTTGACAGACAAGTTACAGGCCAGAAACATGGAAATCTTTTCTGGATTCAGACTGCTGAAGATATTCTTCAAGTGCTTGGCTGATAACAATGCAAAGAATCCAAAGATAGAACCACAAATCTGGAAATACCTAGTCTGATATTCACCCTGAATAATTATCTGAATAGTAAATTTTGAGGGTTTTCCCCTTTATCTATCTGACTCCTGGAAGTTGGGCCAGTGAAACAGATTTTGAGCTTTGACATTTGTCCATCCAGGCAGAAATGTGGCTTTCTATAGACAAGAGTGAAAGGGATTTGCATAGTCAAGGCAAATCTTAAAATGCTACAGTGATGAGGTTGAGCACATACAGAAGAGGCAGACAAAATAATACAGAGATTAATAGCAGTCTATATACACCTCCCTCTTTCACTGTGGTTTTTCCTTACAGGAGTTTCAGACAACTTGCTGTGCTGCCTGGGGCTAAGCATTGCCTTTAGAGAGAATGTAAGCATGATTTTTCTGTGCTTTATTTGCACAGAGGAAGACAACAGATACTTCCCACAGCAAATGTGAACCTAATAAACCTCTATCCACTTTTTAGCTGTTCTTCCCCATGACTACAGGTTTCTAACAGTACCCAGAAGTGAAGGAAGCTCAGAGGAAGACAAGTACACTTCCTTTTTTTGATGTGTAACTCAGTATGAGGGACTGTACTGCCTGAGAGAGTAGATCCAAACTAGTCCCTTAATTTATAAATCAGTCTGATTTAATTGAGCAAGAGGAAATGCTTAGCTCCATCTTTCTATTGACACCTTTTAATGCTTTTCTGCCAAATAGTAGAAGGCTGTATGCTTGGGAACTGTGAGGGAGAAGGGGAAAGAAAAAAACATTTTGATGAGCAGGTGCAAGAAGAAAAGATGGAGAAAATAAGCACTGAGACCAACTGATGGAAAACAGTGCTTTGAAGTAAGTCAGAAAAATACATAAGGATTTTTATGATACAAGAGAATAAATTAGCAGTGTTTTGAAGCAGTGAAGTATGAAAGGAGATAAAATAAAAGCAAAAGATCCAACCACTGAATAATAGAGATTCTGGAACAAGTAAAGACCTGAAATATTCAGACATGAAGTGCTCCACAGTGCTCAGTTAACCCAGCATGGGATAAAGCATTATTTTTGTCATAACCTATAACTGTATAATTTATAACTTTGTCTGTGCAGTACCACCACGTGCAGCCCTTGCTCTGCTGTCACTGCTGCAGGGAGATGTGCAGTGCACCTTGTGCTCTGGGGCTCTGCAGGCCCCATGCACAGTCACAGGTTCCTGTCCAGTAAAAAGCAATTCCTTCAAGTGTTTTCTGTGTATCAGCATGGGTAGAAAACACCTCTAGTCAGTGCAATGACAATAGGGGAAGCTTCCTGGTAATCCCTTTGGATCCTGGCTGGGAAAGCTGTACCAGCTACTTTCTGGGAAAGTTTCTGCAGAGAATAGATTTTTTTAGAACATTCTGACATTGGCTCATTAGCTTTTTTTTAATCTCCTACTGCCATTTTTAAAAAATAACACAAGTGTTCTCAGTGTACAGATTCAGAGATAACTCCAGATTAGACAAATAATATACAGAAAGGATGTGTACTTTGTGGGATGAAAGAGAGTCCTGACATTTAGGGGCACAGATCAGTTACTCAGGTTTGGGTTTTGTTTTCCCTACACCTGATTCTTGCTCTCTGTTTGCTGCCTCTTAATGAGGTGAGGTTGTAAAAGGTGTTTTCATTTTGCAATAATGATGTGCTTGTAATGGCACAATTTACAGATTTGATGGTTTGCACACTGGGAGGGTTTTTTGGGTAGTAAAATTGTAAGCCAAGTGGTTCAGTGGTCTAGGTTTTCACCACCTTGTCTCTTAGGTTTCTTCTTTTTGAAGAGAAGTTCAGTGAATTTATCTGCTCTAGTAAAAAATGCAGTGGTGCTAGTTGTTTTACTGAAGAGGTTTACTGTTCTCAGCTGAAATGCTGCTCTTATAATTAAGGCCCCAGTTTCATTTCTGCCTTAAGCTCCCCTTCTCCACAGTTTTCCTTGTGGGGTAAAGTATTATGACTGCTTTGGAATTAAATTAGGGAATTGATGCAAATTAAAACTTATTTGGTAAAAAAAAGGCTCTTTCTAGCCTGGGGCATCTCCTTGGTGCTGCTTGTGAGGGCAATGGGTGCCAGCCCCTGTGAGCTGCAGGGCCACGAGGCTCCATCAGTGCCATGGGTCGTGGTGGCACTGAAAGCCTGCTGCAGATTTCCCTTTGGCTGCTGGGGTTGCACTTGCTCGTGTGCATGTGGATTTTAGTGACAGTTTTCTGTGGCTTTTTTGATGTCTGTTGTTTGCCTGTAGCCAGTGAAAAAGCTTTTTGGTACTCATGAGTTAAAGATATTTAATAGCTGTTTTAAAATTGTGGAATAGGAAGACTTTGGCTCTGAACAGGGTGTCTTTAAGGACAGGTTTTGTTGAGGGTTAAAGTGAACACAGCTGTGAGAGCTGGGGTTTCATTACAGCCTCATGTGTGTCCATGTATGAGTAGACACTGTGGAAGCTTGTGGAAGGTTTGGTTTGTTCTTTTAAGAAATCTGGATTTAGTAATCCCTAGTGTTAAAGAGGCTTAAATTTGTAATTCATGATATTGGAGGTGGCAAGGCAAGCAGAGCAGCCCTGGAGGTGAGCCTGACACAGGACTGCACACACAGCTCAGGAAAGGCTCTGAAGGCAGTGCAGGCAAAAACGAGTTGCAAAGTGGGGTTTCTTTTGGTTAGTTGAAGGACATGAAGAAAGTAAATCTAAAAGACTCAGCTGGATATATTTGTGTAAAGTAGCTGAAGGGCTGTTAGTGGGGTAAATTTAATTGTTTGTAAAGAGCATGGATGTTAAGAGAATTCACCTACTCTTAACTGTATGCTTGAATGATGAACGATGAGCTCGGAAATTCAAATCTCTGGGCAGCTGTGGCACAGATTGCTGCAAATCTGGATTTAAATAATGTATCATAACTGCAGCTTTAAGAATCTAGCAAAAAAGAGGATATATAAAGTTTGGGAATTGTCCATATTGTCAGATCCAAAAGATATGATTATTTGCCATGGCCCTGGGTTGCTGGAAGTAATTCATGTCAAGAAAATGCTGGGATAGTTCCCTGGGAGGGAACTTTATCCCCTGCAGGGATAAAGTGCCAGGGCACAACCAAAGGAATACTTTCTCCCAACCTGACATGTGATTTCTAGGGTCTGTGAGAAGACTTTCAGAAGTGTCCTGTATGGCTGTTTGCTGTTTTATGTGGGCTTTAGTTATGCAAATTTAATTTAAACTATTAGTAAGTTTTCTAATTAATAAAATTGAATTTATGATCCTTACCTGTGCTGATGGCTGAGCCAAGGACAGGGTCCAATCTGCAAAGGAAGGAGGTTAGGGGAGAGTCCCCATCCACCACTTCGGTGGTGAGTGCAAGCAGGAGGATGATGAATGTTTGTGTCTGAAATGATCCTTTCTTTTCTCTGCTCCTGTGAATTTTCCATACCATTTCTCCTTGACTTGTGAGGGATTGTTATTTTTGTCAGCTGTGTTACAGTTGTTAACTCCCAGACTGCTGTTTGCCCTGTGCAGTGAGTAATAAAAAAAATAGTTTGCATATTTAAAATTATTTTAATATGGATGTACAAGAGCATGGATTAAATCTTGTATAGTTTGCTTACTATCTTATGTGAATTTCTGTAATGAAAGTTTTATTTTAATAGTTAGTGTGTTCATCTGCTGACCCCAGTAAGAAGTATTTGCCTACTAATTCTACCCTTAAATGCAGGCTTGACAGGCTGAGAAATAAAGGGAGTGTTACTGGAAATACATTTTTGCTCTCTTTCTAGAGTTTATCAAGAACAGAGGACAGAATTTAGATACATTTTCTATGTACTGAAAGCTGTATTTCTGCTTGTGACATCACCTGGTGGATTGTGTGCAGTTCTGCCTGATGGCAGGGAGGTTTGTCCCAGTGAATCCCTGGCACTCACTGAGGAGGTGAGGGTTACTCTGACTGGTGTAGTGGAACAGAACATTTGCTGGGCTGAATTTATGTGAAAGGATTGAGAGTGATCCTCCTTTGTTACCCCAGACCAAGTCTTGATTTTACCTTATTCCCTTAGGCAAGAGGGAGTTGCCTGACCCAGAGTTGTGGTTCCACTTGGGGATGTTGTAACTGGGGGAAAGGCCAGTTAGGATTCCTTTCTCCTTGTGTTTTGCAAGGTGGGAAGGTGTGGTGGGATGCTCTTTGCCACTGTGGGCACTCAGCGCTGTTCCAGGGAGCAGCTCTCCCTTTCCCCTGGGAATCAGGTTATTAGAAACTCTAGCTTTCCAATCTGCTCTTTTGGTGTGTCTGTGCCCACATCTTGCATTTGTCTTAGGGTTGTTGATGCCTGTACAAGGTGTCATAAATACATCAATGATCAATAGATCAGGTTTCTGCAGGGCCACTCCCTTTCTGCAGCACTGAGTCCCACTTTGAATTTGTGTGTACAGCAATAGCTTAACTGCCAGGTCTTAATTTTTACCCTTTTATTAGACCAGTGGAATTAGCCAGATTTTTAAATGTGAATACTCATTTGCATGCATGCAATGAATTTGAGGTGTCAGAGGTAGTTTGGATGCAAGTGTTGCAGGTATGAAATGAGCACGAGCCCAGAGAAACCCAGGGATAAAACAGAGGGGCTGGTGGAGCCACAGCAATCACAAAGCTGCTTCAGTTTCCCTGACTGAGACTGCTCATTAGCCAAGTAGGAGTGCTTGTTGATGGTAGCCCAGCTCCTGTTTGTACTAAGCTTTCTACCCAGTTCTAGCTGGTCGTGGAGGATTTCCTGAACTGGTGATGAGCAAGTTACTTGGGAGAATCATCAGCTGCTTATTGTGAAACTTTAAATTCATGTTGCTTCTGATAACTCTGATATAAAACAATTACAGTGATAAAATACTACTGTAACTGATTAGTCTCACTCAGTTTTTTTAAAAGAGTAATCTAGATTGTTCTCATTAGTTTTTAGAAATAGCAATAATAGTATGAAGGATTTTTTTTATGCTGGCTGCACTACTTGAAGCAGAGATAGACAAAAATAATATTCAAGCCAATTTGTGTTTGCCTAGACTGCAGAAAACATTGTGTCCTAGTTTGCAAATATTATGCTTCTGCACTGAGGATTAAGTTATCACAGTTTGACAGTCAGCAATTGAAGTATTCTTCCATACTGATTTTGAATCACATGTTACTAATTTTCTATATAACATATTAATGACATATTTGGTATTTATTACTCCTGTGAATATGAGCCAAATCTATCTGGCATTGCTCATGAATAGTCCTGTTAATTCAGTTTTATAAGTGGAACCAAAAGATCTGTTTCTTAAATTATAATTTTCCTATTGTTTATGTCTTTTAGGGTTTTGTCCTTGAAATAAAATTATTGTATCATAAATCAAATGATTACTTTTTTTCAATTTCAGCTTGTTGTCTGAAAATGAAGCTGTGACTTGCAGGTTTCAAATATCAATAGAAATCACAGCAGTAAAGAAAGAATCTAGCAGCTTTTTTTACTGCTTTGTTAACAAGGAAGAAGAAAATGTAGTGCATATTTCATCATTTCTTTAAATGTGGTGCTTAGGGGTGTGGTTTGGTGGTGGACTTGGCAGTGCTTGGTCCTGATGATGTTAGATGTCTCTGAAAGATTCTGATTCACTGCTGTCAGTCAAGTAGCTTGTTACACAGAAGACCCAGTAAGAGCAAATCACTGCAGTGAGGTGATTCCTTGTTACTGCTCACCTGACTTCAAGAGGTTTCTGATCCTCTGCTTTCCTCCCACGCTGAAGCATGTACTTGCTTGAGGATCATAACTGTCACAGCTCTGCTGTGAGACACTGCTCATTTATTACTTAACAGTAGCAGTTGCTGTAAATCAGTTCTAGTGCTGATTTTATCAAGAGTACAGGATGTTCCTGGCAATGCTTATTCTCAGATTCTAGCTGCAGTCCAGCTCTCTACCAAAGTAGCTTGTTTTCCATGTTCTGTTAGTAGTCATGTGCACTAATCCGTTGTAAATTCATATCTCACTGAATTTTGTCCTTCTGGAAATTAGTTTTAAGAAGTTGCACACTTCTTAACTAGAATGTACTTTCTTGTCTCTGATTTAAAGAAAAAAGTGAACATTTTTAAAGAAAGAAGAGGACTGAACAGTAAGAGAGAAGAGAAAGCAAAGAAAGGGTAAAGTGGAGGAGTTTCTTGCTGCTCTTCAGTGATTCACCAAAAGTAATTCCTTTAGCTGTATCCCTTGCAGTTCCATCCTCTGGTTCTTTGTAGTACCTGAGTCCAAACATCTCTTCCTTCTCCCCTGTGTTTCTCCTTGGGATTAATTTCCTTGCTTTGTGAAGGAGTGAATAGGCTCTACTGCACTAAATCTTTACACTCTGTTAAAGCAAATAGACCTCAGGTGAAAACTGTCATGTATTGTTTGTGTTTCATTGCTATAGCAAGTTTAGTACTGCTATCAAAAAGGTATCTCTATTGCTGAATTTAATTTTCTGTGTCAGTGGCCCATTTAATTTGCTTGGATCAGAGCTGTGTTTTCTCTTTAATTAACATTCAATGGGTGCTATAATCTCATTTTTTTCCAGTATTCTAAGAGCTTTAGGACCCTGTGCAGTGATGCTCTTTGCTGTTAGATGGAACACTGTAGCTTGTCTTACAAATATGTTATAGAACTGAACTTCATTTAGGCAATGTTCAAGGAATCACTGAGCTGTTCTGCTGGATAATCAGTTTTTCAGTTGACTGGCAGCCTGGCCTCTCTCAGCTCTCACAAGGGACTTTTGGTTCCTTTCAGAAATCTAAAATACATTAGCAGAAAAAGGAGCCATGTATTGCTAGAGAGGCTGTGCTTCATCAGAGCTTGTTCATTTGAGATTTGCATTTAAATAAGCAAATAGGATATAGGAGTTTTTAATACAGCACTTGAGCTATGAACATTGAATATACATGTACTTTAAGATACTCTGGGACTCTGGGAATTTTTTGAGTGGAAAAAAACAATAGTAGGTCTTAAAAAACATATTTAGTCGTCTGCACTGAAAAGTTGTGAAGAAAATTAATCAGGAACAGGGAAAGGGAAGACAGGAAGAATAAAATGAGGAAGCTGGGACAGATTAAGAAGTTGTGTATCTCAAGCAGCCTAACCAAGTTGAAGGAGTTAACAAAGGAGCAAGGGTCAAGCCTGCAATTGTCTATTCACATTAGGCAGGTTTCATTTGGTTTGTTTCTCCTACAGCAAAGATTTCACGTTTAGTATTCTATCTTTATGACCTGAGCTAGATCTGCAGATGTAGACTTACGAAGTGGTAAAGTAGATTTTCCTAACACTGGAGTAAAAGACTTTTATCAGCTTTATTCAGCTTTATCTGTGCTGGTTTCTGTGTGACTTTTTTTCTTTTTTTTTTTCTTTTCTGTTTTTCTGGGAGATATCATTCCAGCTTCCAATATACCCCGTTTCTATACATCAGGTCATATCTTTGGAGGAGTTTTTTGAAAAGTAGACTTGTCAGCTACAGTAAATGAAGAGATCTCAATCTGAATGTGTTTGTGTGTAATTGAATGTTCCTACAGCAGAACTGCAGGGGTTTTTTTTGTGTGGCAATAAGTGATATGAATGAAAACATCTGGATAATCTCATAAAATTTGTTTTCTCAGGGCAAGAAAACTGGTGTTTTGGACTTGATATTTTTATTTTTCTCCAGATACCCCATCACAAAGGGTGCAGTTTATTCTTGGAACAGAAGATGATGATGAGGAACACATTCCTCATGATCTCTTCACTGAGCTTGATGAGATCTGTTGGCGTGAAGGAGAGGATGCAGAGTGGAGAGAGACAGCAAGGTGAGCATTTTCATAACTTAAAAATTATCTGTAGGTATTGGTTGCTGGTGTATTGAGGAATGATTTCAAAGCTGTAGCAAGCTCAGGGACAGGTTTTGGGTATAAAGCTTAAATAAACCCATAATTTTAATCCTTAGTCTGCTAGTATTACAACAGCATTCATCGTTTCCCAGAGCCAAATATTTTCATTTGGGTTTATGAGTATAGGTCAGAGTAAACACTGATGGAAAAAAAAATAGTGTAAATATACCATATATGTGAATTAAAATCATTGGGTCAATTAATATTTTATCTTCTAATTTAAAGACTCTTTCAAACTTCATATTTTGTTAGAATCCTCAAGAAACAGATAAGGGAACCATATAAAGATTAAAGCAAGGAATGAGATTACTTTTGGAGCAATAGAACTTTTACATATTCTAAGTCTCCATGAACAGTTTGAGAATAAGTATTCAGTTTTGGATTATTTTATTTCTGCAAAATTAGTGGGAGAAGACTTTTAGATTGCATTTCTGCTGTGAAAAAAAAATACTGGTACAGATCGTTTAATTGCATATTTTTTACCGTGAGCATTTAAATGGGAGATAATTTGTTTAGTTTCATTAGGAATTTACATTTTACAATGTAACCTCTCAGTTGCTAACGGTGTTTTCCTCAATGGTGCACAAAAGTCTGTTTATATATATATATATATCTATGTAATAGATATATATATATTTGGTAGAATATAAATTGCAAAATTTCTGGAAGGATTTTGTGGGTAACTGTGTATGTGGGCTGTCTGACATGAACATGGCTGGTAGTTTTCTTTCTAATTTTACTGCAAATTTCTGCTTTCCCAGAGGGCCAAAATTTTTTCTATGACCTTCCCTTCCATTATCTGTTCATCGGCAGCATAGACAGATGCTAAATATAGATTTTTATGTGTTTAAAAATTCTGATATGGAGATTGTGCTGCAAAAGGAAGGCAGTAATGTTCCTAAATAATCTTATTAATATTCAGAGAAAGAAAATCTAATCAAGGTAATCGTCTGCAATGTTCTCATATGATTAGGAATACATAGAACTTCTCTAGGAGGGGTATCAACTTCTGTTGAAATTAAAAAGTAAAAGTCACTGTGTGTCCTGTTATTTTTATGTAGGGAAAGAGCAACTTCTTTAGTTCAGCTTTAAAAAAAAATCCCTTGGCAATTTATTAAAGCATTGTGTTTCTGAAAATGATAAAAATTTCTGTCAGCAAGTGGTTCTGATGAAGATAGAATTCAAAAGGAGTAGGTGAAATAAATTTCTGTTTTGGTTCATCTCTTTATATGTACAGCCCTCTCAATTGCTGTTTGTGAAATGAAGAATTAAAAATGTTTAATAGAAACAAGATTGTTGAAAAAAGGCAGGACAAAAACAGCAAAGAAAACTACATTTTTGGAGCTCAAAAAATACAAGAGTGACATAATAGGGGATAGTAAAATTTTCATTAGCTTTAGCAGTAAGATGGAAAGAAAGGAAGAGTGGGGCTGCTGTGTGGAAAGAACTGGTCAAGATAAATGGTCTTTTTCAGTTTGGATCCCCTGATTTCAGACTGCATTTGACATGGGGTGACTGGTTAGAAAAGGAGGAGATGACAAGGAAATTAGCAAATACAAAATGAAGATAAGACTCAAAAGGCTTCTCTGTGCAAATAAGAGGGTGCAATAATTTCCATCCCAGAAAGGTGGAAGAACATGCAGGGTATGGTAGGGAATGGGTAGGGTGATTCCTGTCTCTCTGTGGCTCTATCAAGTGTGCTGTGCTAATCCAAACACAGCAATACTATTCAAGAGAGGATAAAAATGGTTGGTGCAAACAGAGCCCTTATAGTCCAATTTCAGAGCCATACAGTGCTTGGAGGAAAGAAAAATTACAGACTTGGAGATAAGTGGAAAATTGGATATATTGCAATACAATGTCATGTCAGACTAAGTTAATAATGCTCTTTAATCAGGTAAGTGATTTTTGTTTTTCTGACAAAGGAAAAAACAGTGAATCTAAATTCTTTGAAGGAAAGCATTTGATATGGTACAGCAGTGGGAATGTATTACTTAAACTGCATTCTAGTGTAAAAATTCTATTAGAAGCTCAGGAACTATTTGAAGAGGTGCAGCAGGCCATGCTGAGAGATTATACTATTAGTGTGAAAGGTAGTGACAGCTAACTCCTGAAGAGTGAGGCTTAGTAAATTAATTATTGAATTAAAAAAATGGGATTATTATAAGGAAACTTGCTGAAAATAAGAAATTAGGAGGTATTACTTCTCTAGAAACAGATAAAGGTATCATACACAAGGAACCAAGTGGCTTTGAGTAGAGTAATAGAAATGGGATGGTGTTTATTATGCAAGATCATGTGCTTAGAAACTAATACAGTAGGTCACTTTAAATACCTATGATTGATTCAGGACTTGAGAATTATTGATTTGACTAAAAGCATGGTATGGAGAAGATACAACCTGAATTTGTTGCTGTTCCAGGCTTATTGTATGTTTTTAATCTGTGTGCAAAATGTCACTTGGAAATATTTGTAAATCTTACTTTTTGGCTTTGGATGTAGTTTCAGATAGAGATTAATTACATTTAATGAGAGTGATAGCACTAAGTGGGTGTGGATTCATTTCACCAAGCTCTGTACTTGGTGCACCTGGACTGAAGTGTCGGGTTGGCTCTGATGAAGTACATGTGTATCTTTGTATTTTCACTTTGATTGAAAGTGCACTGGACTTTTCTGTTCCAGGATCTGATTTAGACTGTCCCATCCATGGAATTAGTTAGTGAGCAGAATTGAAAGAATAGCTTGGGTATATTGATATAAGGATAATTTTTTTTTCTCCATCAATTGATTTCAAGGCATCAATTGATTTTCAAGAAGAAACACATACCTTTTAAAATCAATAGTCATTCTCACAGTGCTTTTTGTATGTGGCCCAGCTGTACAGTTGTGCATTCTCTATGGAGATGATGCATAGTTTCTGTTCTGGAAAAAAAATATTTCTGGTAAGTTTGTGGAGAAATGTGCTGAAGTGTAACAGTTGGATTTATTTTGTACACCTAAATAGTGTAGCTGCAAGTTGCAGGTGTTGGGAAAGCAATTCACGTGTCATGGGTAGAAAGTGGCACCTGATTTGTAGCAAGTTTTACCCAGACTTTTGGGACTCATTTATCTGCTAGTATCAACCAAAAATATGTGGAGAATATCACTATCTTTATGGAGCAGAAGAAATTATGTAGTAAGGAAGAAAATAGAAAGAACCTTGGAACCAGGAGGAAAGTGCTTAAGCTTAAATTTCAGTGCACAGTTAGGAAAATAAATTCCTGTCCATAGTTAAGAAAGTAAATTGTTAATAGTGACTAGAAAATGGATGGGTTAGAGAAAGTTAGGAAGTATAATGCATTTTCCCAGGATCAAAACTTTCTTCCAAAGAAAGTGGGTCACAAGAAACATAAGTTTCTCACTCCTGCTTTGTTCCTGACATGCTTGTGTTCTTTGGTTGGTTTTCAAATCGGTGTGGGCAGGCACAAGCTCATGTGGAAATTGATACAGATGGAAATATTACATTAAAACCATTAACTGTTGTGAGTACATACTGCATCTCTATGCTGCACACATACCACACTACAAAACAGATAAAATACAGTCACCCACTTCATATTGTGCAGAAAATGCAGTAACTGTGTCTGAAATGAGGCATGTGCACTCTTTTATTGATGCCTGAGAGTGATGGAGATGGTGTTAGAAGCTAGGACATGTACATGAGGTGTGTGTACACACCCTAGCCTGAGTAGTATTTTTCCTCTAGTAACCTGCCTTGCTGAAACTCTTGTTGGCATATTTTTTTCCAGCAAGCATTCTGTCTGAGGAACTAAACTGTGTTATCAATAGACCTATGCCAGTCTTTAGCAGTAAAGGAAAGCTGTAAGGATGAAAGTGCTCTTCCATGCAATCAGACACAAGAGAGGTGAGATAGCTCCAGATACATTTGGGTTGCAGGGGATGTGTGTAACAGGAGCTCAGTCAGGGCCGATGGTGTTTCCCAAGACACGAAGAAAGGCTTTTATCTGTCAGTCATACCAGTTAGGGGGTTAAACTGCAAAAGTAGATATATTTAAATTTGTCTTTGAGAAACTAAAAGGAGTATGAAATTGGCAAATTGGGGTCTGTGCCTGAATTTGGATTTCAAAGCCATTTCTGTCATGGAGCCTTGCTCATGAATTCAGAGGGTTGATCAAATGGTATTATGATTTTTAAAACCACTGAACACTTAGAGTTGAAAGACTGCATAAGATTAGAATTGTTTTATGTTTACTGCTACTGTTTCTCATTTGATATGCTAAATAAGGATTACCTGACATAACAGGAATATTTCTGAAAAGACAAAAGGTGATAAATAGTATAATGATGTTCCCTTGATGAAATTAATAAAATTATGATATGCTTATTAAAATCAAAATAGAAATTTATTTCAAATGTAGAATGCTCTAAGCTGGACATGATTTAATTCCATGTCCTGGCCTGTTGGCTCATTGAGTAACAATGGATGAGAATGTATTTAAGCACCTAAGTTTCAGCAACAGTAGGAAATGGGGTGCAGCCCACACAGTTACACTATTGCAATTCATGGAAGGGCAGATGGATGATCACCATGGCAAGTAGAATTTTTTGAGCAGTAGCAATAATTTCCTGTGGATTTTTATGCACCAATGGGTAAGCTTTAATGTCTGACACTATAAATTCTAATTAAAGCTGTTTTCATGATTTAGACTTATCTGTGTCCCTAGTATGTTACAAGCTCTGATAGTAAGCCTGCCTCTGTCCAGTCACTTGTCTTAGATTTTTAAGAACATGCTTGTCTTTTATTGCTCTTTTAAAATCTGTTTACAACTGTTCAGTAGATTTAAATTAGGAAATATCAAGGACAGACTGCAGCAGCATAATCAGATAAGCAATGTTGGAGACTGACTTACATGAACAAAAGGTAATGAGAGTATGAGGTTTTTGATGGTATTTTGTCGAGCTCTATGCTTGGATCATTGTTTTTAGAATATATGGAACACGGTTTTTAATTTTTTTACTGAATCACCATAAAGGATCTAACAAGCTAAGCACAGAAATAATAAGATATATAATAACACTAGTAATAATTCATAAAACCAGAAATAATTAAGAATACTCAAGCATCAAGATCTTATAAATCTCCTAAAGAGTTTAGAAAAATACACAAAAATGGAGGTATGAGAAGACAGGAACAGCCTCTTCTTAGGGAGTTCAAGTGTAAGTGCAAAATGAAAAAAAATTTAAGAACTATTTTTTTCTTCTCACATGCTTCTTCCCTGAGTTGTTGTAGGCCTCCCTTTCAAAATATAGCTTTGAACTTGATGGGGAGAAGTGTGTTAAGCCGTGTTTGATGTCCCTTTGGACTTGGTTTTCAAAATTTATTTGGAAAATCTCATTTGCATATGCAAATTCAATTTCATAGTTTGGCTTTGTGGAAGTAAATTTTTGTGCTGTGTCCTCCTTGCTGCTTCTCTGGAGGAATGCAAAAGCCAAGGGGATGGGCTGGGAAGAGAAAACAGAATACAGCAAAGGGAGTGGGGAACAGGTCTGAGGAAGAGGAAAGAGTTCTCATGGGCAAAGAAAAAGTACAGAAAGTGGCCAGTTTCTTCACAGAGGAAATGGAGGGAAAATGTTTAGATACAAAGAGGAGGAGAGGGCTAAACAAAGGAGACTGGAGATTTTGAAGGACCCAAGGAGTTGAGGCAAATTGGGATCTCTGCCTATAAATAATGAGAGAATGATTTGAAGGCTGCTGGGACAGTTCCATCAGGATGGGAGCAGGTATGCTGATGATGGGTGGGTCAGTGAAGTGGTGGCTGCTTGCAGGATGGCAAGTGTCTAAAATGTGAGCACACCTGTGTATTTTACAAGTAGGAGCAGAGCTGGATGTGTGGCCCAGGAACAGAAGAGTATAGCTGTGATAGCTGCTTTGCTGGGCTGTGAGGCTTGGTAAAACTGGAAATTCCTCAGCCTTAAAGGTCTCAAGGCTTTACATTTCCCTGCTGTCTGGAAATGTGTGAAGATGCTGTCCAGGTGTGAGGCTCTGCTTGGCTTCTCTGCTGCCATGTCCATATAAAGCAGCTGAGAGCTGTAGAGTCAGGCAGTGCAGGCGTGGGCTGTGCCTGCAGCTGCTCAAACCTTGCTGTGCTGGCAGGTTGCAGGGCTCCACACAGCAACAGCCCGGTGTGACTTCTCAGACGTTTGTTTAATATTCTTTTAACATTTTAAGTGCAATATTTTATCAGTAGAGAATTCAGTCTCTAGCAAGTTTATCTGGCTGGATGGTAACAAAAGACTTGATCCTTTCATGCCAGTTTCTTATATCCTTTTGCATTATTGAGGTTTCTCCAGACTCCTTTTCATGCAACTTGTTATTCTATCACAGAAATATCATTGTAGGCCAAAGAATTAGTCAAAGTTCTTGTAGAGTACAAAGATAATTGCTCACTATCTCAACTTTAACCTCACTTATGAACTTAACCTCAAAAATGATATAATACAGCATTATTAAAGAAGTAGGCAATGGAAGTTTCTCATATTTCCTAAAAAGTAAGAATAAAGTGAAATCTGAAGACACGCTTAACATATTTGTCTGTACTTTCAGCATTCATAGAAGTAATTAATTTTTCATTTCTTATGCACAGTGGAGTTATAAAATTGATTGTTTGTATAGGTGGTTGAAGTTTGAAGAAGATGTAGAGGATGGTGGAGAGAGGTGGAGCAAGCCCTACGTTGCCACACTGTCACTTCATAGCTTGTTTGAGCTGAGGAGCTGCATCCTGAATGGCACAGTTCTTTTGGACATGAGAGCTAACTCCATAGAAGAAATTGCAGGTATGTATCAATATTTCATGTATTGGTTATGAAAATTATTTAATAAAAACTAAATGCTTACCGAGAAAGGTATTGGATAATAATCAGTTCAGTTTAGAGACTCCTCAGAAATGTTTTTCTCATTTTACTAGAAAAGAAACTCATGTCTGGCACAGTTAGTAAATATTCTAGTTATATTTTTTTATGTGGAATCTGCTACTTTAAGAATCAATTTTTGAATAAAGAAGAGAATTGAAATGTAAGAAAGAGGGTAGTTTGGTTAGATTTAATTAGAGCTGGCATGTTCTCTGCTCCTGCCATGCTGCCTCAAGTGAATGAGGCGTGTGCTAACTTCCACAAACTTAATCTACTGCAATGCTAATTGCAGGCAATCTAGCTTAAAAAAACCCCAAAATATAGGGAAGTATTTATTACAATTAAGTTACATGAAAATAGATATGTCACTGAGTTGAGAATGAAATCAGGAGTAATGATACAGTGTAAGTTTTTAAAAGGAATTTTAGATGCGTTAACTTAAGATATAGTTAAAGCATTTTTTTCCAATAGAAATTTATTTGGAAGTTGCAATTCTAGAGCTTGTGTGAGCTCCTGAGCAAGGCAAAACGTAATTGATGTTCTTCTCTACCAAAAGTGGAAGTGAGATTGAGACTAAATGCCATTTCCTGCTTTCCTGGTGTTTTCCTTTAAGACTGTAACTAGGTTAGGAAAGATACAAAAGACAAAACAACAAAATTTCTAACACTCAAGATTATCAAGAAAGCTGCTTTGTGATTGATGTATAAATCTATGTAAGGCCCATATAAAATTTATTTTACTTACTTAAATTGTAGGGAAGATTTTGTTTGGTGGGCTGTATTTAACAGTGGAATTAAAATTGGCTCAGATTGTGGTAGCTGCTTTTCGTATTTACTTTTCCCAAATTGTTCATGTCAAACTGATGCAAGACATTGTTAAGTAAAGTATAAATCTGCAGAAACTTGTGTGGTTTTCTACTCTGTGCCGAGATCTGATTCTTCCGTGACTCATAGTCTGAATTAGACCTTCAGAATTTGTCTTGATAAAAGATAAACATGAAGAATAAAAAGCAGCTCATTTGAAAGAACAAAGGTGTCTGTCAGTATGTTGCTTTATTATTTATTTATACATAATTAAGGAGTACTTTGGTTAGCTGCTTAATGTTCTTGTATCATTTTTTTGCTTAAATAGTACACTGGGTTTTTCAATATTGAGCTTTATGTTCTTAATCCAGAAATCACTCAATTTAGTCTGTAGTCAGCAAAGAAAGCCCTTCCAGAATTGTTTCTTTTAGTAGGTAAGAAAAGTAATGATGAATGCAAAAAAACCCCAACTTCAGGGAACACCCTTTTTTTCCCTGTTTTTGAAAGATCCTGTAAATTTTCCAATATAGTGAGACCCCAGTTAATTACCATTTATAATCTCAATCCTTAGTTGCAGTGATTTTGTTTCAGTTTAGGTGGCCAAGGATTTGAGCATTTGTAATGCTAATGTTGCAACTCACCACAGATGTAAGTTCCTCAGCAGAGAATTTGGGGAGTTACCCTCATGCTATTATAAGTCAGCCCTAGTTGTGGCTTATCCTGTTTTTGATTAGGAAATCCTATTCTGAGAAGAGGCTTTAGGATGACTTTCATGAAATGGAATGTACCATTTTAATTTAAAAAGTGTCTGTTGTTGTGGCAGATTTGGATGCATTTTATTTGTTGTATTATGGAGTGGTAGGCATCTCTTCCTGATAAGGTGACCTGACACGTGATAAGGTTTGCATGAGTTGTGCTTGGTCTCTGAGAGAAGATTATATTTTTCCTCCTCAGCAGACTCAGTAAGCAATGAACTGTTCTTTTTTTAAAAAAGCTTTGCAGCAGGTGCTTCAGGCAAGTGAATCATTCTGTAAATTGCTCACGTGCTGTCAGGTTTCTTTGAAGAGATTTATTTTTTTTCTATTTTCTCCAGAAATGAAGTTGCTACTCTGGTTGCCTTTCTCTATTGATATTATTTGTGCAATTATTTTCTCTATTATTATTATTTTCTTTGTTAATATGATTTGTAGCAACGCTGTTTAACTTTTCTTCAATCAAGTCCCTTTGTAATTTGTTACTTTACTGCTGTGTGTGTAATTCCTGGTCTCCAGTGATTAGACAATGTTACCTAGAGTGTGGCACACAGTAGGCAGCCCTGCAAGGAGGAAAGACTGATAGTAGTGGTAATAAGAGCACCACCAAGGCCTGTGTGCTGGGGATCTTAGAAATGTGACAATTCCAAATAATATGACAGGCAGCTCTTTTTACTTAAAAGTGACTGCTGGACCTGAAGATTAGGTAGGACTGGTACCTCTCAATGTGTTGGTTTTGCATCATGGAAGTGATGCCCCACTCAGGAAATCCTTTATTGTCTGTTCCAGTCCGTTGCTATTCCCTGTTAGTAGTTACAATCCTACTTGTGCTATAGAAGGCAAATGCTGTTTTCATCAGGAACTGCTCTGTGTTCCAGTTGTATCTGACAGTCCTGACACTTCAGAATTTGAAAAAATGGTTGCTCTCACTTGTTGGCTTCAATTTTTTTTTTCAACATTCATCTCTTGCTATTTGGCTTGCCAGCCATGCTAATGCCAGGCTTGTCCAGCCCTCCTGGTGATCACTTTTGGTTTTGTTTCCCTGTTACTGTGTATGCCACCTTTAGGAGAGTTTGTGAAAACAGGTTATGCCCTACAGTTTTAAGGGGTACTCCTGAATTAAATTTGATTCTTGTGCTTCTGATTCATAGTTTAAGGTTTTGTTTATTTAATGCAATCTTTTGATAATTTTACTGCATTGCTATAATGCATCATCTTTTGAGAGCAAATACATTATTTGTGCACATGTACTTTCCTCTTGCCTCTGTTAGTGAGAAATGTGTGCTGTGTATTTATTGGTGATGTCTGGGCTATATTCCAATATCAAATTACATTGCTATTAATGCAGTGCCAGTCTTCATATCTTTGAAAGAGATGTACTTAAACTTTATTGCTAAATTGAGACTAAGAATTCCTATTTGTTTTAGTCAAGGCTTTTAATCTATAAACACTTACTCACTAAGGCATTAAACTCTTAGCACTTAGCCCTTGAGAATTTCTGTTATTAAAGTCTGTATTTTAAAACATTAATGGAGTTGTGGTAAAATGTACAGATGAAAGGCACCTTTTGTAGTGTTTGCATGGTTTCCAGAACCATGTATTTTATCTTTAGAAACAATCACAGTTCTGCATAAAAATATTTGGTACTGTTCATGTGGTGAGAATTTTAAAATCATCCTCTATTCCAGCATATCCATTCTCTATTAGGTCTTTTTCATTCCAGCTGTCATATTTAAAAATTACTTCATCTACAAGATTGTGTATTTCTTTGGACAGGCACACAATTTTCCTTGTTGCAAAAGAGCTTATTCATACCTATGATGCTGAATTCACAAACAGCATCTTATTATAATAGAGACTTCTGAGATGAATTTCCAACACTGTCATCATACATCAGAACAGCATCTTTGTTCCTGAATTTCTCAAATTGTTCTTAATTTTTGAAAGATTTTGCTTCTCTTGCAAAGAGCTCAGTTCCTCTGCTGAACTTAATCCTGTTTAAAAATGCAATTTTTATGACACATATTTTGGGGGAGTTATTACTATTTCTAATAGGTGACGTTATTTTTTCATGTGTCTTTGCAGTGACTCCTGGATCAGTAAGTTAGCGCTACCTGCACAAGGAATTCCTTTGAACATTATGTAGTAATATTTTATCGATCACTTCTGTATAGAACATATGCTAAAAGGAAGTCTGAAAAATCTATGTAATCAAAACAGTTTATTTTGGAACTTGTCTCTTGAGGATGTATTTGCCAGAATCTGGCGGTACCATTAGAGAGCAGCTTCACTGTGTTGTTCAAGTTGGCAGATGAAAATGTTCTCTTTTGATATTTTCATTTAGTTCCTTTGAAACCATGTAGATTCTCAGATTACCATCTGCTTTTTTGATTATAACCACTGAATGAACCCAAAAGGTTCCTCTATTTAACATATGATGCCATTTTCTGTTGTTTGGTTCAAAAACTATTCAGTCCAGCCTTTAATGGCAATACTTTACTGCATGAGCCACAGAGCTTGCATATTCTTGTAGTTGTGCAGAGTGTTCTGTGAACAAATGTCAAACCCTGTCAAATACAAACTGGGGCCTCACAGTGGAGCTGTGGTGACTTGCACATATTTGAAATATTCCCATTTGTTTTAAATGGTTTAATTGTAATAATGGTTTCTTTTTAAAATTAAGTTTGAAGTCTACCCTTCCTTTCCAATCCCAAGATCTGTTTTTCCCAAGCAGTCTTTTGTATGTTCCTCACCATGGAATTTTCAATCTGTGTAACAGCTTAATCTTGTGATTGAGGTCACCAGACTCTGTGCTCAGCAACTCAGGGCATTACATCCCAAGTGTGCAATTTTATTGATTTCATTAATATCATGTTAAGCTTTCAATCTGAACAAGTCTTCTTTTACCTTTGTTTGCTTTAAGCTATATTACTCCATAATAACCACATATTTTAACTGGCTCAAGTTGAGATTTTATTTCACTGGAGCCTTTTGTTTCATCTGCAGCACTCACACTGTGTTATGTTTCTGACAGTGCTTTTATGGTACATTTAACTTTTATTACAAACACTGTAATAAAGCGTGGGATTGCCTGTGAGTAATCTGCTTCTCTGTTTGACCCTACACCTGTCTTTTGTTCAGCTTTCACCTTCTCACTTACCCTGGTTCCTGCATTTGTTTGCTTTATTTTCAGCTTAGCATGTGGTAATAACCTCTGCAGAGAAACTGTCAGGTTTTGTTCCTTTGTCTGTGGGTAAATTGTAGATCTTCCAGCTTCTAAGTAGCACAGTCTTTTTATGTGGTTGTTTTTTGTTTTCCCGTGTTAGCCACAACTGTAGGAATCCTTTTATATTGCACAAGTCAATCTCAGCTTGCAAAGTTTATTTTTTATGAGGCATTCACTGCAGTTCTGAACTGCAAGCTGGGAATTTTGGCCTCGTCTCTGCAATTTACAGTTTTGTGAAATACTTGCTCTTGTTCCTCAGTAAAATTACATACTGTTATTTTAAAAAGCAGACATTTTTCATTCTTTCTTTCCTTTTCAAGTATTATAGACTTGAATATTTGAACCAAATAATTTCAGTTAAAGCTGGAAATAGAATCTGTGTCTCGAAGCACTGGAGTGCTCTGTCCTCTTGGATGAGCTGCTAAATCTGCCAGCTTAGATAGCTTGTTTGTAATCACCATTGTCAGTGATGTAAATGGGTCTTGGTTCACAAGTGCAGCCTGGGAATCCTAATTGTTGGGTTTGTATTGCTCTTCCTGCCTGACTCACTAGGGAAGGATGTTTTTGGGTTCTTCTTTAGAGACCCATGAAGATAAAGGATGGTGTTCCACCTGATAGTCTTCCATAAAACAATGCATTAGGGTTGTTTGGTTTCTTCTTCCCTGCCTTTAAGGGCAATGACCACAAGCCAGAAAAAACATGGCTTTTAAATTAGGTTTTGTAGTCAGCTATCACTGCAGTCGTGATGCACATAAAAGCCTGGGTGTTTTATATTTTGTCACTAATATCTCATTTTGTCCTACAACTGTGCAGTTATGAAATTTGGAAGTCTGATTACCAGCACCCTTGCTGGTGTACATGAATTCAGTTTCTGCTGTAAACTGTCAGTGCTAACCTGCATCAGGAGAATATGAGCCCAGTAATTTCTTTTTGGACTTCCCAGGTATTTTGATAGACAGACAGAATGTTTTCTCTAAATTTATTCTAAGTTTCACCTGAGCATTCTGTGTGTTATTGCACATGAGGTGATGAGCACACTGTGAACCTGGTGCAGTGGGGAGGGAGCTGTCACCACACTTGAGAGCCTCCTCATTGTCCATTTGCCTGGAGCTGTGGGGGCTCCACGTGGGTTTGGCCACATCTCTGTGCAAAGCTGCAGAGTGTAACAGACACCTCCAGAGTGAGGGGAAGCAGCCAGCCTGCTTTTGCATCCTTGCTGACTCTAGAGGTGGGACAGATGGAATTTCCTCTGCTGGGCCACACAGGAGCCGTGCTGCATTTGAACTGATACAAATTGTCTGCACCCCAGCACTGTAATTCACAGCCTGGGTAAATTGTTCACAGGTGGTGATGAGTTACAGCTCAGTTACTGTAATAGCTTGTTAAAGTAGTCACATTGCTCACATTTACTCACAAAATTAATTTTATACAGATGATGTATTGTAACTGAGTCTGAATGGAGAAAAGGTCTTGAAATTCTATGAAACCCCAAGTTTCTTTGAATTCTTCTTAATGACCTGGTCAGGGAGAATATCTGTCTTTAACAGCTTGAAAAAATGATTTCATGGTTCCAGTATCAACCAAGATTCCTTCCTGAAGAAACATCCTACTTTATCCTACTTCTACTGACTTGATGTCAGCAGAAATGTTACAGTGTGAGCATTTAACAGAATGGGTAACACTGTGCTGCTGGATATTCCACAGGTTCCACATCCTTCTGAAAGCTTCCTATGGTAGTGAAGCATCCTTGAAAATGGAATGATAAGCTGTGCAGCTTACCATGGAATGGTAAACTGTGTCTCTGGCTAGAAGGGAGCTGTGCAGAATTTAAAAGGGCATTCAGGAGGAAAATTCTTTAAAACAAAGATTCTTTACTGCTTTTTTTTTTCCTCATATGTAATATGAAGGAATAGCTGCCTGTTCCAGATACAAAAGTGAAGACCAGGGCTTTGAAAATATGTACAGCTTCAACTGATGTGAGCATGTAGGCTCCTCTACTTACAGGATTAAGTGATTACAGTCTATTTTGAAAATTAAATGTTTAAAATGCTCCTTTTGGTCATTTACTCTTGGAATTTAACCATGCTGCCCTTGTTTTCAAGACAATCTCTGCAATTAAGGGTGTCAGTGATATTACAGGGGCCTAGGCTTTTAAAAATATTTTGAAAAGCTTGGGAAGAAACTGAAAAGGAATCCCATAATGATAGGAGTGGATGGACACAGTCTGTCTTATTCCAGCTCACATCTGTGCAGGGCTTGAAAAAAAGGGTCAAAACCCAGCAATCTGTCAGAAACTTGACTGTATTTAAGCTCCTGCAGCTACTACTGCAGCTGTGGCTATGTTAAAAGAATGACAGCTGGAGGGAAATACCAAGGCAAGAAAGCACATCTTCACTCTTTCAAAACCTGAATGCATCTTCCCTTATTACATGTGGCAGCAGTGCTACAGTAGAAGGGAAGTCATTGTAAAAACCCAAAAAACTCTAGGTAAGCCACTTTCTTCTTTCTGGCAGGAAATGAAAACTGTTAGTCACCACACTGGCACCAACCCTGTGGCTTCTGTGGCTATTAACAGGCCTAGCAGAGCATCCTAGGGAAAGGAAGAGGATAGGGATTTGATTTTATTTTTCCTGTAATTTTCTCTCCTAAATAGATAATCTTAAATATTGACATCATCCTCAGCAGTTAATATATTTTAATATTTCGTGTGAAACATGCTGTTATTCCAGGAATGACGCCATACAAGTAGAGTTGCACTTATCTATAAGCAAATACTGTTGAATATGAAAAACTATTTTCTGCTAGTGCACTGAAAAAATGGTTATAATTTCTTAGCAGGGGGATCAGTTTCACTTTCACCTCCTCAAAATTATCCTCTAGCAGTAGCATGTACCTCTGGCAGTAGCGATAGATTCTATTTGGTATCAAAAACTAATGCAGCAATTTTTCTGTATTGTCTCACCGGGACTTTCTTTGCATTGCACTGAAGGTATTGTAATTATAGCTACAAGAAAGAAAGACTGTGATCTCCTGTGGTAAGTACAAAGGGGAAAAAAAAAAAAATTTCCCCACAACCAGCCCTTTGTAGGGAATAGAATAGGGGTTATTTGGAAAAAAAAAAAAAACAAACAAAAAAAACCCAAACCATCTTATAGACATCATAACCCTGGGTTTAAATATGTTATATATGAGTGCTTAAGAACTGACTTCAAAGTCATTGCATAGGTAACCCTAATTTGTGAACAGCATAATTTTTTGGGTTTTTTTAAATATTGATAGCATCCTTTTGTCCCTGCCCTTCCCCTGTCTTCTCCCCCTGAACCTGAAACACTTCAAGATAAAGCTTACATTTCATTCTGTTGCATTAAAGGAACTGGTGCACTTCATTTGTAATCCAGTAGGGTACTAGTCATTATTATTGCAATTTAAGAGACAAATTGTTTCCTCTTTCCCCTCTTTCATTATGTTTGTGTATGTATTTTCAGATATGATTCTGGACCAGCAGGTGGGTTCTGGGCAGCTCAGTGAGGATGTTCGTCACAGAGTGCACGAGGCATTGCTGAAACAGCATCACCATCAGAACCAGAAGAAGCTGAGCAACAGGATCCCAATTGTAAGATCCTTTGCTGATATTGGAAAGAAGCAGTCTGAGCCCCATTCCATGGATAAAAATGGTAATGCTTTATTTTGCATTTTGAGCCTTGAGTAGCATCTGCCTGTTTGGTATTGCATGTGCTTTGTACCCACAGGTTAACAGTGTGATTCTGCTCTGGAAAGCTACCCTGTAAAAATGGCACTTTCTGCATGAGAGTGGCTCCTCTTATGCATTCAGAAACATACCTGGCCAAATTTGGAATCTGGCTACCTTGCACACCTCAGGGCTGGGCAGAGCTATTCAAGGGAGCTTGCTGAGGGGTTGGAAGCTGTGCTGGGTACCCCAGGGGGCTGGCATGGTGTGCTATTTCCAGTGCAGCTTTAGGTGTCCTGTGCAAATTCTCAGACTGAGCTTGAGCACAGGGTTGTTCTGAGCTGTGGCCAGGTTCCATCAGTGCCAGGAATGTGGTAGGACTATTTTTCACTTCTGCTGACTATCCAGGACGTATCTATTTAAAATGTAGTGGATTGTTGAATCAGTGAATGCATTAGCTAGAGTTCAACTGCTGCTCCAGATCTTATGGGTGAGTTTGAGGGCTTGAAAAATGAGGGAAACATTTCAGGATAACACTGTTGGAGAGATGTCACAAAAGCTGTTCCTTGTTCTTTCAAAAAATCCCTTTTGGGAAAATTAGGATAATGAAAATGAGAAATGTTTTCAGAATGGTTCTAGAGTAAATGTTGGCATAACTTTTTTTTTTCCCTTGCTTTTATGGAAGACCTTACAAGGTGTGTTATTGTTGCAGGTCATCATAATGAAAGATAGGCAGGGGCAGTAAGAAACTTGTTTGCATAAACAAAGGTCTGTTATGAAATTTGCAGCCAAATTTTGCAAATATTTTTCAGTTAACTCTTATTCCAGAAATCAGCTGTAGTGAAATCCCTGTCCCTTCTGCTGTCACTCTGTTTGAGAGCCCTTTGAGCTCCCCATCACCTTGGGAATTGGGGAGTGAGGAGCAGCCACAGCACAGGGAAGATCAGGATTGCAAGAGGAATCTGTGTGCTCTGAGGCACAGGAGTAGTTGTGTGGCTGATCTGGGAAGATGGGACTGCTTATATATAATAAAGGTTAACTTGATTTCAAGGAAGAAGGTTTCTTTCAATCATTGCCGTATAAAGTTTTAAGAGATCTAAATCTAGTTGCTTCCCTGGGGAAGATTCTAGACCTAAAAGGCAACATATAATTTCATCTGATGAGGATATTAAATAGAAACTTTAATTGTGGCAAAGTGTCACTCTAAGAGTAAGGAAAAATAATATTTACTAAGATGTGTGTGATCATGCATAGGGATGCACAAGAGTAAATGTAAGTAGGATGATTGTCCATCCTTTTAAGGCAATTTTCTTGTTGATTTATACAGCTTTTGCTGATGACTTTAAACAAATATTCAGGAGACACTTGACAAAGTTAATGATATAATGATCCTGTACTTAATTTCCACAGGATGTAAGATGGCAGCTTGCATTCCATTAGGCTTTTTGCACTAGATCTAATGCAATAAATAGGCACTAGTTGCTTTAAGAAGAACCTTCATGGCAAGCTGTGAAATTATCATGAGCTCAATTTGGGTAACTTTATGTGTCTGTGAGTGGAACTGATGCAGTAATTCACTACAGAAATATCTTGCTTTTGCCTGAGTTTCTTCTGGCAAACTTCCTAGCTCTTCCTAAATTCCCCCCAAAAATAAATTCTCATCAGGTTAGCATCTAAGTCCGTATTAAACACACTAATTTTATATACTCTGTGGTTAAATGATTCTCTTAAGTAGGGAGACATATTCTTACAGGTTTTCATTTGTCTGTCCCTATTTTGCAAAAATGAAAAAATGCCAAAGGCATAGTTCATGTGCTTGTGCAGAAATGTCTCAGAGTGCTCTGACCTCTGTTAAAAAATGCTAGTCACTTTTACTGTGTTTATTTAAATTAAATGTACCAATAGACATAGTAGAAATTATATATCTTTGTAAAAAATAGAATAACCTATAGAGCTTCAATAATTTTCAAGAACTGATGTGAAAGTATATCAGATTTCTATCTAAATTACCATTAAAAGTCCTAAGCATGAACTTCTTGGATAGAGATTTTTTAAAATCAGTTTGAGGCATTGTTCTTCTGCTTGTGTGCTTTAAGTGCTAATGCATGTTTGGCTGTCTCCTGCACTGACCAGGAGTTTTGGAAGGGACACTTGTTTGTTCCTGCTGAAATGAGACATGGGAACTTGGACACTTTTTCTGCACAAAAGGAAATTGTCTCTTTGGTTAAATTTGGGGTTACAGTTAGACAGTTGAGCTGGAAAAAATCCTTAGCAGTTTGTTTGTTAAAAAGGTGATTCAGAGCCCCAAGTCCCTGATCTGTGGGTTAAGTGGTACAGCTGAGGATTCAAACTCCCTTCTTTGTCCAAGTTCTTGACAATAGTTGCTTATCAATGTGTCAATTTTCAGATGTTCAAGAGCAAAGTCTGAAAATGAATACATAAATTAATTCAATATATGGCAGCACTACTGACAGGCCATTGTGATATCTTTGCTGGAAGATAGTTGTACATATGTTCTCCCTCCATTTTTCTTTGTTTATGAATCTGTCAGACCATCTAATTAATTTGCTTTGTATTTAGTAGTATTATCTTTTGTTTACAATGGCTTTTCTTCACATCCTCTGCAGGGCTAAGATGTCAGGGTGCTATGGATTTACCATGCATTTTTAATGCTGCCATGCTGTGTTTAACTTTCACTTTTCATTAGGCATCAAAACTGTGAGAATTAAAAGCCTGCTTTTGATGTTCCAATAAAAAACGACAGTCAAATTTGGCATGAGAGCAGAAAAAATGATTTTTTTTTAATGGGCTAATTTGACACCAAATACCCAAAATAGAGGGTGGGAAGTGATTTTAGCATAAATACTGTAAAAACTAGGTAAAATCATGAAATTCTTCATTGTTAAATTATCTTTAGAAAGTTTGCTTTATAAAGCAATATAACCTATTTTTATTGAGATGAGTTGGTTTCACACTCTGATACCTCAGAGCTGTGTTTATAAATCCCTATGTCGTGGCCTAAAAAGCCAATGACAACTGCAAATAAATGACACCTCTCTGTTTTATAGGAATGCTAAAATAATTTCATAAGCCTCTCCCCTTTTATAAAAGGGGTTCTGAAATTCAGAGTTTAAGCATGTGTGGCATGAAAAAATAACTGATTCTGTGAAAATGTAGTGACGGAAAAAAGTTTTCATCATATAAACATTGAAAGGTTTTGACTGTCTATTTCACTTTTAGTCTAGGGATATTTTATTCATTTATACATATATATATATATATATATATATAATTTATTTATTTATTTATTTATTTATAATGAAATCTAGCAGACATTATACAGATTAAAGCCCTAGAGGAAGGAATTCTGGAGAGGAGTATGACAGGCTAAGTTACTTTTATTTTCATGCACCTTGCTGAAGTGTTCTTTACCCACAATAACATGATCTTATGCCTGTTTTCTGGTCCACACTTATGCCATTTATAAGAGTTTCTTCTCCCATGACATCAGAGCAGGAACATTATTAGTGTAAAAATTGGGTTGCACCACACATCATGTCTGATTCTGGGAAATTGTGAAACTCCAGGCAGAGGTTTATTGGCATTCCAAAGAGCTTGAAGGAAGCAATGGCATATTAAATTTGGGATCTCTGGAGTTAATAGCATGAGCTGCTGAAGCTGTTCATTTTGACATGTTCTTTTTTTAAACCTCTTCCCAGTTAATTTCAGGTTGTACAATGGAATGGTTTGGACTTCCTTGTTTTGTCCCAGTATAAGCACAGGCAGAGGTGTTGGAGCCTATGCTTGTCCTAGTTTAGGATAGCATCCTTCAGTATTCTGGGAAGTCAAAATTACCAGGTTTTTTATGGTGTTAGTTACCTTCTTCAGTTTCCCAATCTTTTCTGAAGATCAGTTCAAGGATTTATGTCATAACTCAGAGCAGGCTTACAGCATGTAAATCTCCCATGTCAATACTATCACATGGAGAAGGCTGGATATGACCTGGAGCCCGTGAAGAGGGTGGGGAGGCATTCCTAAATATATGACCATGCACTTTCATTTTGTGAATGAATCACAATCAGTGCCATCGATATACTCACAAGTTTTCTGAAGTATTGAATCTGGATCAGGGAATTGCTTCAGCTCACCTTGAAGAGAAGACAAACTCAATGATTAGTTAATTCTGCCTTAAGGTTGCTAATGCTGTATTTCTTATTTTAGATTCTTCTCAGATGCATATATTTTAATCAAGTTGTATTTTCCACAGGTTTTTATACTACTAAAATATAACTTCTATTTATGAACATTTTCATCTGGTATTTATTTCTTTCTCTACATTTCCTTGTACCCATGATAAAATGTGTAATCTGTATGTATAAAAACTGTATCATTCATCTTTGTATTTCTTTATTTTGCTCTGTCTTTGTTGTGTCTGTCTCTAACAGGCTCATCTCATCTCTGTACCTTCCTCATCTCCTATCCTTTGGGTTCTGTAAACTCCCTGAAGGTTCAGAGGTAGTATAAATACCTATTCTTGCTTGGGCTTCAGATCATTTCAAATGTACACCCATGTCTTCATATCAGTTTCCTGTCAGCATGCAACTTCTTGCTATAGTGATTTTAAAAATACCTCAGGCCTTTGTCCATAGCTGTGGCACACTGAAGAGAAGTTTGTGTGGAATTTGTTGTTTTGGTGGGGGGACAGTGCCATTTCTTTATTAAGTTCATTTTCTTGCATCAGTTTATAAAACTGCAAATCACAGCATTTTAGTTTATACTGCATGACTTCATGTGAATTATGCTTGAGATATTCAGGCCCAGCATTAGAAAAACAGCTAAAGTGACTTCTTCCTCAGCCTCCAAATCTCCCTGTAGTTACAGAGGTACAACAGGAGGGACGTGATTCCCCACTGATTGAAAATGTTCTTCATCAGGAGGCCTAAATGCACCCACACAGTTCTGCCTGCAGAGATGCTGTCACTGCTCTGTTATATAGAATTTTATCATGTACTGAAGACAACATGCTGCTTTTCAAACTTTGAGTTTTGATCCGGACAGTGTTGTCCATTTAGATTTAGAAAATTGGTGGCTAGTTGCAGTGAAAAGTCTGGAGATTGAAGAAGTTTGAAAATCAGAATTTTGTTTTCTTCTGAATAGGAAGAAATATGTATGGTTTAGAAAAATAAGCAACTTCTTTTCTGGTTTAATTTCCTGTATTATATTGGTTGCATCCAGTTTGTTTCCATTAACTGCGATTTGTGTCTGGCTACATTGTTCTTAGTTTTTGTCATTGATGTTCTAGAGACATCTTGGATTTTGAATAACAAACACAATATACACAGTTACATGTCTTAATTTCTACATTTTAGGGAGGAAGAATATGTTACATGTGACATTAATTTACTGGGATTATTTTTTTTTTAATTTTTCAGGACTGTCTCAAAAATGGCAAACTGTATCTACAAATGCAGACTTCTATTACTGTAACAAATGTGGACCTTATTTTGATTTATAAGTGGCTTGACTTTGCATGCAAGAGTGCTTCTTGTGTGAATTCTTCCTCTAGTCAAAGCTCTGACAATTTCACATTATCTAAAAAGACACTTATTTTTTATACATGCTAATTTTTTAAAACATAAATTTAAAACTGATATTGGCTTTTTATTACTTGGAAAGCTGTTACACCAATTATAGCACGGTTTTATCTGTTTTGTATTACGTTCCTTTGTATGCACCCAGGATATTTCAATTATACCACATTGAGCATTTGATTCCTAAAACTGTGTGAATGGCTCTGATGAATTGTCAAAGAATGCAGCTCTTCATGTGCTTTATGTAGGTGGACTGCAGGAAAAATCAAGGCTTCAGCTTTATAGTGACTAAAATGATTACATTACCCTCTTGGTGAACGAGATTCTGTATTTACCCCCTACAAAGTGTAAATAACCATTTTGCTTGGAGTGCTGAAATGGAGCTGGTGAGGAGAGGGCAGGAAAGAGTGGGATGATGAGGCTGTTTCTGCTCTTATTCCCTCTTGTAGGGAGTTGATGGTTTATGCCTTCATCATTTGTAGCAGCCTAAGCCCCATATTTTCAGATCAAACAAAAGAAGTAATAAAGCATGACAAATTTTTCAAATTTGGCTAGATGATTTTGGGGGTACTTTCATGGGGCTTTTTTCTTGTGAAAAGAGATTACCTGTTGTCTCTGCCTTGTATCTTTGATTGCTACTCAATACAGTAAAAAACCCAAACTTGTTGTTCCATGGTCCAGAAAGCTGTCCAAAGTTGTAGAGCTATTTAAACATGTCTTTCTGCCTCAAGGTAAAACTTGTGTTCTTTCAGATTACTCCAGCATATGGGTAAATCAAAGTTTGAGGTCTTCTGTTGGCACAGAGAAAGAACATATGCTATTCTTAAAAACTTCACATCCTTACTGGTGGTGGCTTTTTATTCCTTATATGTATATCTTTACATATTTTTCTCTTAAAAGAAAGGTGGACACAATGTTTAAAAGTCCTCTGGACTGTTATGTTGATTGCTTTTGACACCTCCAATTATGATAAAACTTCAGTATTTAAACAGGTGGTCCATGCTTTGACTCCTTCGTTGGTCAATATATTTTTCTCTGGCAGACATTTCTGCTCTCATTTTCTTGAATTTTTGGGTCCAGAAAAAAAAGTGCAAATGCCTAATTAGCAACAGAATGATAATGAACTACTATTTCTGTTTCTACTTTCCTGTAGCTTCTTTCTAATGTAATATGTATGTTAGTATGAGTAATTATTACAGCTGTTTCCCTTTTCATTCATCCTTGGGTATAGTCGAGTGTTTAAAAAGAAAAAATGAAGAGTCAGCAGGTTTTGTATTACTACTAGATTTTAAGTTTTTTGGAAGCAAGTTAAGACAGAAACTTTCCCTGAGCACTTTATGCCTTCTCTGTTTGAATAAGTGGAAGGATTATTTTTGTCACATTAATAAAATCTCCAAAATAGAACAGAAATAAAATTTATATAATTTTTATAATAATGATTTTTAATAGCTGTAATACTACAGGATGATTCCTGTGAAAATAATTCAAGGACTGCTAAACAAACAATACAGAAAAAGAATTACAATGTGAAGTAGTGCCCTGGAATACATATTGTAGAGATGATGGTGTAACAAAGATGGAACTCTGTTTTTCTTTCAGTTCTAATTAAAACAGACAAATCAATGACTGTTTGTAAATACCTTGCACATGTAATAATTTCTGGCTTCTGTTTTGCACAAGTTTACTCCTGTGACATGTAGAAATTAATAGCTTCTTTTTATATTCCTTTAATTTACATTAATATCTGGATTTCTAAAATCAATTCTTTATTTTTGTCATATGTAAATTTGAATCCTGCATTTATTTTTATTCTACTTGCTTAGATTTACATGCTTGTCATGTCTGTTTGTCATTCTCTGTTTGTTTCACTGTAGAGCTGAATAAAAGCCCTGATTTCTATTCTTATTTTGATCTGTCCTTGCCCTGAATCAGAGAGAAAAATGGAAATACTTGCAGCTTAAAGATAGGATTTCTAGCAATATATTTTTAAACATTCTGTTAATGTACTACCTAATCAAAGTGCAGTATCTGTGCTGCCAGGATGCACACATGAGTCTAAAACCTGTTTTGTGTCATGGGAGATTTGTCTAGTGGAAAATGACATGTTGATTTTCATGAAAACCAGCATTTTCCTCGAGCAAGTGTTTCAGCTGGGAATTCATGACCAGACTTAGGGTTCCTGTATTGCTCAGCTGTGACAGAAACTGGATACTTCAGCATTTTGGCAGTGGCTGAGGGGCTCTTACAAGTGTCTGCTCCTGCTCAGGCTGGAGTGCTGGGTGTCCAGGCTGGGGCTGGGGACGTGCCTGGGCTGCAGGAGTGAGCCCCAGCACTGTGAGGGGCCACACTGTGGCTTTTGGAATTGCCCAGACAATGTGCCTAGCTTAGGACTTCCTGACTGTCTTCATCTTCAAATATCATGAACATATGGTCTTTGTTACTGTGCAAGTTTAGGTTGATTTTCACCAGAACCAATGTTTTCACATCATCATTTCTCAGTCATATGAGAGACTTTATTCGCTATGGAAACAAATATATGCTGGGCACGAGATGCTGACTCTGGGCCAGCTGGACTCTGCAGTTATTGCTGGGTATGTGTTAGGGCAGTCAGAGATAGTTGGCTCATGTATTTGGTACTTCCTCTTGTACTTTATCTGGTGCTCAGAGCTGTGTGTGGCTTCTGACATGCCAGAGAGGGAGAAGGAGAGAAGGCAAGCAGGGCATGGCCAGTGCCCCTGTGGGCTTGGTGCCCTGTGGGGTTGTGGCAGCCCCACACCTCGGTGTGTGCACGGTGGGCTCTGGCCATGGGCAGGGGCAGTGCTGGCTCTAAGGGAAAATCTGCTTTGTGACCTAGACTCCTTACTCGACTTTGTTTGTTCTTTTTGAGCTTTTGCTGGCAAAATTCTGTTTGCCAAAAGACTTGCTCTTTGTTTCCACAAGACTGAGGTGCATTTAAACATTTCTCATCTTGAGATATTTTTAAAACTTCTTTTAAAATATTTTACTAGATCCTCACTGGAATTTTTTTGAAAATATGTTTACTGAAACATTTGTTTATACATATCCATAATCGCATTTTTCAATACTGAGCTTATAAATCAGTTATTTTCCAATATATTTATTTTTAAACCAGTCCACTTTTGTGTTGTTTTTTGTAGTTCTTATAATCAGGACATTCTTATACATGTGAGTAACTTTGTAAAAATTCTTAATCCTATGTACGTCAATGAGGATTACTTTTGTAGACAGATACTACCCAAAACTGGCAGCTCCTCAAATTATTTACAAAATCTGTGTGAAGGCAGGACTTTTCCCAAATGTAGATCTTTAGATTTGTATGCTTTAATTGGTATAGAAATTCTGTCTTCTAATATCCAACAGTATCTTTTATATTTTCAAAATTACCTTCTCATGTTCCAGCTACACATGATGAATGTTCTATCTTTTGAGAATGTGCTATTCTAAATAAGTTTTTAATTAAAATGCCATGTTTAGGTGCATCATATATCTATGATATGGAATGTATGCAGAGCTCTAATAATTGTGTCATTGGGTGTTACTTTATTTATAGACCTGTAATAATGATACTTTTTTTAGCAGGTCAGGTTGTTTCCCCTCAGGCTACTCCAGCCTGTGTTGAAAACAAAAATGATGTGAGCAGAGAAAACAGCACTGTTGACTTCAGCAAGGTAAGTGTTCACTGATGGTGAAGAGAGTTTCCTGGCTGCCAAACAAATATTTAAAATTAAATAAAATGAATCCATGCAAGTCAGGAAAGTCTGTAAAATGTAGATTTTACTTTAGCATTGAAGTTTTGTGGGCGCTGCAGTTCAGTTTCTGTATGACAAAACAGAATCTTGCATTTCCTTTCTAAATTATGTGTAAGAGGAAATCACAGTTTAGGAACACAGATAAATTTAATATCATGGGTGTATATTTGTAGGGGAAATGTTACAAATTAACAGAAAATTATCTAAGTAGGAAAGTAATTCAGAATTCCTATAATTCACATTTACCTCAGATTTTTACTTTCTGTAGAAGTGATGTGTGAATGCAAACTATGCTTTTTATAACCTGAACTCGTGGATTCCAGATGTCTCAAACAGAATGTGTTTCTGTAAACCTACAACTTAATTCTTCTGGCAAGCCAAGATCTTTCAGTACACTTTACAGAAGATGTTAACTGTTCAGGAGTGGAGATTGCAATGACAGTTCAATGTTAGAGAGCAAGGAAAAGCAAACAGCTTCTCAGCTTTAACGTGGAGGAGAATCCTAATTTGTGTCAGAAGTCTGTGTGTACCTAAGGCAGTCACAATGGATACAGATGACAGGCCTGACAGGGATAGATGACTTCAGCTGACACGTTAGTGCAACAAAGGTTGAGTAAGTGAAGAAAGGTGATTTAAACCAAAATTCTGAAGAACAGCACTTTGAGTCTGTTGAATTTTAATGTTAGTGCAGCTGAGCTAAAAGTAGAGTTATGTGATTGCTCCATCTGGTGCCAGACTTATTTCCTAGCAGCAGTAGCTATTTGCATCATTTGAATTTTTGACTGAACATTCCAGACTATGAATTGTATACGGCTGAAACGAGAGGGGAAACTGATCTTTCTGTCAATGACAATGAGAAAAAAGGAGGCGGGCTGGGAATGTATTATGCACAACATTTCTATAGAGGCTGCAAGAACATTTATAAACAGTGGCAGGTTGTTAAAAATTTAATATTAATCCTTTAAACATATTTCAACCTAAAATTATAATGCTTTAAAGAGGCAAGTACAATATTGGTTTAATGATATTTATATTAAAGTTTTAAGTAAAACTAATTGGTTTTGCAAGTGTTCTATTATCAGTGTAAAATTTTTAAAGGTTATAAAATATAAATAAAATTGCCTATTCAAAATTAAGCTATGTAGAAGTGAGGGGAATGACTTAAGTTTCAGTAGTGCTTTTCTTGAACATTTCTCCCGTTGCTTTGAGTGTTGTAGGATCCAAATCCCAGTCAGTTGTCTAACTGCAATTCTGTGTGTATTAAACAAGGATGGGAGCTGCATCATTTGATCTTTCACTCATTATTTTTGTAGTGCTGCAGCTTTGCTGATCAAAAGAGCTATTGCCATTTAAACTAGCTGGAAGAAATCAACATTTCATCTTTTTCTAACCTCAGCAGTGATGGATGGATACCAACAAGGAAGTCAGGAATATGAAAGGAACAACTTTGGTTAGGAGGAATGAAATAACAGTAAAGGATTGTAATCCAATACCTTTCTTTTTGACTGACTTTAAATAGATCCATTTATCCTTTTGAAGATGCATAAGTGCAGTTTCCCCTTGAAACGTGCTATTGCAATAACTCCCAACGGTTATAATTGGAATTATATGCACAGATTGAGAGGAAAGTAGAGCAGTACACTAATTTTCTCTTGAGTATTGTGATTTCTTGCTCTAATTTCGTTCCAGATATTAATTTCATTTATCTTCTACAAAAAAAGCACTTTTGACTACCTCACATATTCTCTCCTTGCTAATCTGTCTCCCTTGGGCTACGTCTAATATTCCAAATTTGGAGCTGATTCAAAAAGCTGACTTAATCTGGATACAGCATTGAGGCTGTGTTGATTGTATTGGTATCTGTCTATGAAAAATGTGAGACAGGCACTGAAAGCTGTCTTGAGTGTTACTTCAGTAACATGGAGAGATAGAGATGGTTTGTGCTGTTTGTAAATGTGTCACTCCTCTTCCTCTGCTGCCACCACCAGGACTTTGTGTTCTCAGGGTGATGTGGAGGGGATCTGTCCCAGCACCACCTTACCCCCTGTCTGAGCAGAATGGGGGCGATGGTTTAAGAACTTCAGCTGGCTCATTTCTACTTTTTATGCCAAAGACTGAAGGGAGCATTAATTGTCCTGAAACACAAAATGGATGAAGACACTGTACCCGCATCCCTTCTCACAGCAACATCCCTGTGCTCTGTGTGGAAACATTTCTGAGACAAACCTCTGTCCCCTACTGAGAGAGTTTGGTCTTTCAAATACCCTGTGAAGCAACTGACTGATGTTCAATGCCAGTTGACCCTGCTTATAAATAAATTTGATTAATATGTTTTACTAGGAAGGGATGTTGGGTATTTAGTTTGTCTTCATGTCAGTTTGTGTTTGGTTTCAGGTTAGATGTCCACCACTCTTCAGCCTTTGAGTTGCCCTGGAGGGACGTGGTCTCTGCATTAGTTATTCAGTTTTATATTTAATTGAAGCTTGCCTAGACTATTTAGGGTCAGGTCAGGAATGTGACTCAGGTTAGGGTGCAGATTAAGATGCACATCAGGTCTCTCCAGCTAAAGACCTGGGATAAGAGATGTATTATGCATAGGTTAGATGAAGGATTCTAAATATGTAGCTTCTGCCCTTGCCATAAATTCACTCCAGGACCACCTCCACTGTCATTATGAAGTGAAAGCAGTGCCTTTGGGGTTTGGGTGTGTTTGCTCAGTTTGCTCCTCTGCCAGCTACTTTCCTTTTAATGGGGTTCTCTTCACTACCCAAACAATATTGGACAGTATTGGAATCTCAAGCTGATAAATAGTACAGGAAATATCTGGAAATACTTTCTTGTAGACAGGAGACAGAATGTTTCTTTCAAATTTGAATCTTGTGATCTGTACGTTAAAGGACCTCATCACAACTGTAGCATATTGTATATGGGACATTAATTATTATATGCTAAATGCATTTAAATGTTAAATCCATCCATTCACAAGGCACAGAATGCTGATTTCTACATGCCTGAAAGACTGCTTTCTTCTTCTCAATTACAAATAACCTGTGACACCAAAATTAGGTGCAGAGCAATTATATTAAATATATAACCTTAGTTGTATATTTAATCTTGAAGACTTATTTCATTATTTGAGTGGACAACAGAATTTACCTCACTTTTTCAATTTACCTTGAAAAGTAGTTGGTCTCCAACCCTCCAGGTTGATCTGGTTCTTTTTTAACTTTGTGAGGTGTTTAGTCAGTTCCCTTTGTAGCTTAGGGAAGCATTAGATATCTCTTTGTGATCTCAGCAAACCAAGATTTCATTACACAGGCAACTGTGTTATATCTGAATTCTGATTTAGTGCCAGAGCCATTTGCAAGAAAACAATTTTCTAAATATTACCAAAAACTATGCAAACTAGTACTGACAGATGGCTGTAAGATAGACATTAAAATGGTCCACTTTAACAGTTTATATTGGATTTGGTTGCTGTTGTTGTGTTTAGATTAATAAAAGGAAAGCAAATGACAAAATTCATGCATTTTGAAATGTAGACAATGTTGGTGCATAACTAAATCAGACATACATTATATACTTTATTACTCCATGTCAGTCTTTGTTACAGAAAGTCTAGAGTCATGCAATCCTTCACAAATACCTTGAGCTTATTATAGCAATGTCATGATGAAGCTGTGTCTCTGTTTTTCTATCATCCTGGAAAAGTCAACATTGCTGCCTAAAATTCCAAAGTTTTTCTTCTGGTTTGTTTTTGCTCTTGATAGCTTATTTTCTGTTATTTTCAGCAGAAGGGCAACTCTCTTCTGTTAAATCTGAAAACAAAAATGCATCTCAGAGTAGAAAAAGGAAAATTGTATGTAGTAGAATCTATTGTTCTTCTCAGTGAGATAATAGCACAACAACTATGAGCTATGAATTAATGATATCCAGAATTGATAATTATGGAAAAATAAGGTGTCTTAATTTCTTCTACTGTTATGATTGTTATTAAGTGTTCATGCTGTTAGGAGTAGAGATAAAAAGCATTACTTGGAGATTTGTCCTATATTCTCAAAAATATTTTGAATTTGGTTTGCTGTGTTTATAAATTAATTCTGCAGTGCCTTGTTTACAAGAAAAATCAGTCAAATAAGTAATGTCTAGTTTGGTTTAGAGAAACATTTTTATGAAAAGAAAAATATTGAACAGACAAGAACAGTGGAACTGCATAACTGGAATAGCCAATGTTATAGTGCTGTTATCAGCAAGTCACTATCAACAAAGCAGGAAAAAAAACCCCTCTGAGTAGCTTTTAGGTTGTAATTTAATATACTTTCCCCAGGTTGACCTACACTTCATGAAGAAGATACCACCTGGGGCTGAAGCCTCAAACATCTTAGTTGGTGAACTGGAGTTCCTGGACCGTGCCGTTGTGGCTTTTGTCAGGTTGTCTCCTGCAGTGCTGCTTACAGGACTGGCTGAAGTTCCAATTCCAACCAGGTACAGCTGGGCTGATTCTGCTTTGTGTTTCCCTGAGTACCTTGTGGGGACAGGGTGATGTGACCCTTGGCTTTGCCATTGACTGAGTAAGGAGTTTGGTTTGCTCTTTAACAAAGACATCTCTCAGCCTTCCACTCACCCTGTGAGTGATGTGTGGGTATATTCAGACACATGCTAGTGTTGAGTACTTCACAGATGTAGAAATGTAGGTTATAACACACAGTTTACCCTGTACAAACTGGTATTACTCCAGATGAAGTATCTCGCTAAGGTGAAATATTCAGCTTCATAGAATATTTCACCTGGAACTGAAACTACTTGTGTGATACTGCATAATTATGTACAGAACTAAAAAAAATGAAGATGGAATTGAGAAAAGGCAAAAAGCAAGCTGTTTGATTTGGTTGACTAGGGAAAGTGAGTGAATGGATGGAGAACGTGCTGTAAATATATTCTTAAAAAATCTTTACTTCTTCAAAAATTTACTTTGCATGGTACAGAATGTGACTTTAAACCATAATTTTTTTTTTATTAATTTTTTCCAAGTTGAAACATTTTCTGATGGAGTACTTTGATTCTGAATACAAATTGAGGAATTTAAAAAAAAGTCTAAAATAGACCTTGTATTCAAATAGAAGAAAACTGGGAGAGATCTGTGGTTACATTGTGTCCTGCTGAGGTTAATTCAGATCAAAACTCCAGAATGATTCTCCCATATCTGTGTTCACTGACTTAACTATTATTGCAGAATCCACCCCTCCCTTTTTTTTTTTTTATTAATTTGTGCATATATTTGTACACACATTCTGTCTTCCTTTCCTCTTCCCTCTTTTAGTTTCTATGAAAGTAGAATTCCAACAGTAGGCAGTAATGTATTCCAGTCTGTGATGCTCAGGACATTCACATATCACACTCATGTAATGCTATGAAATGCAATGCTGAGACTCAGATCCTTGCTTCTAACCAAATAAACATTTTATTTGGGCTTTGGAGTACTTTGTAGTTACTTTGGATTTTTTTTTTTTTGATGTTTTCTAGTTTTTGCATGTGTATAAGAAACACTGAGGGAGTGAATTGACTTCGGAAGAAACTTTTTCTTGTAATCTCCCCCAAAATCCCACAAGAAAAAAACCCACCAAATGGAAAATAACAGATTTCTTGATTTTTGGTCAAAATAAAAATAGTTACAAATTAGGACAATAAAATGTCTCTGCAAAAATTTGTATGCAATAAAAGAAAAAAAATCAGTAATACACATCAAAATATTGTCTTTTGCATTTTAGCATAACTGAGAACTTTAGTTATTTCATTTGAACAAATCCTCTGCCTTTTATAGAACTTTACTTGCCTATAGCCTGAAGTAGAGACTGTCCAGAACCTTAATGGGAGCAAAATAGATTTAAAAAATATTTTATTTGGGTAAATTTAACATCTCCAATATTGCAATAATTTATGTAACCATAACCATTCTGTTGAATTAGCAGAATTAAATAAATCAATGTGTTCTGTACATAGATTACAGTTGCATACATTTATTATGTAAGTTAAGGTTTGTTATGTAAGGAGGTTTTGGTAGCCTCAATCAAGACTGACGGTTAAGCTTATGACATATTTTTGGAAGCTATTTTCATATTCTTTTTCTAAGCAAAGCTTCATGTTTAAATGCATGTGTGAGGATCTTGAAGGAGATTATATATAGTGTTTATCTGAGAGATTCTTCTAGTCCACATTTTAGATAAATATTTCTGTAATATTTATATTAATTTCAACCATCTATGCTTTACGATTTCTCAAATTTACTTTTAATTTGCAGATTTTTGTTCATTCTTCTTGGACCACTGGGTAAAGGCCAACAATACCATGAGATTGGAAGATCAATTGCAACGCTAATGACAGATGAGGTATTTTTATTCATGGTTCAGTTTTGCACTAACTGAAGAGGTGTAATAGGGAATCTCCAATCCTTCAGATGAAATGTGGCTAATCATTCTGGTGATGACAAGGAGCATTCTAACTCATTTCATGATCGTGTGACAGCCCAGATTATGCTGCTGTAAGGGGATAACAAAATGAGAAACAATATTCATAAGCGAAGATGTCTTCACCAATAAGGTTCCATTTTACACTGTTGCTTTCCAGTGGATCTAATTTTGTTTAAACTGCAAAATCTCTGGAATATTTAGCAGCCATAAGGATGTTTTTCTGTAGCAGCTGGGATTTCTATGAGAACCAAGTACCGGAAGCTATTTTCACTTGAAGCTGAGGTTGTTCAGTGGGAACTTTACAAAGTGTGTTCCATTTCAGACAAGTGGGGCCATTATTTTAGAGAGAGTTCCCTTTGCAATCCTTTTCCTCCCACACACACTTCTCAATTTTTCCCAGGTATTCCATGATGTTGCTTACAAAGCCAAGGACCGCAATGACTTGGTGTCTGGAATTGATGAGTTTCTTGATCAGGTTACTGTTCTCCCTCCAGGAGAGTGGGACCCAACAATTCGAATAGAACCACCTAAAAATGTTCCCTCTC
This sequence comes from Haemorhous mexicanus, assembly GCF_027477595.1. NCBI lineage: Eukaryota > Metazoa > Chordata > Aves > Passeriformes > Fringillidae > Haemorhous > Haemorhous mexicanus. The sequence continues at coordinate 16,883,801 of NC_082348.1, forward strand.
AGGTTTGTACAGTGTAAAATTCAGACACTTCTTCTAAAAGTTGTGATGAATTTTTATGATATAGATTTAAGTCTCATTAATTTAGCATTTAGCAGAGTCCCTATGTTTTGCATGCTGTATTTATTTTTGGTTAATTTTCTTTAGAAGAACCCTTGACTTGCAAGCATACAGTATAGTGATGACATTTGGTTCAGTTCAGTACTAGTTCTCTCCTGAGTAAATACAGGCAGTTGTGTCTAAAGATACTAAATTCAGGGATAAGTGGTCTTAAGCATCCTTGATTATTGCAAATAGCCATGGTTTCCTTTTGTTCTAAGCTTATTGCAAGAATTGATCAAGGCTTGTTGCTCTTTAAAGTGTTTCCTGATACAAGATTTTTTATGATCAATTGTTTAAATTTCACAGAATCACAATTCTTTTTACTGCTGACTGTCTGGTAATAGAACACCTTTACAGTTTATGAGAAGGTTATGCTGATGAATCTTAAAATGAAATTTTTATGTTTAAGCTTTTAACTATCAGAGCCTATTTCAGTACTAAAACCCATGAGAAATATATTTTCCTTCTGGTAGGAGAAGCGTAAGATCCCAGGAGTGCCAAATGGAACTGCAGCCCATGGGGAAGCAGAGCATCCTGGGGGACACTCTGGACCAGAACTGCAACGCACTGGAAAGTTAGTGAAAACATATTCAAAATCTTAACTCTTCAAAGTGATGTTCAAAAGGAATCACAAGGGTCTGGTTCTCTCTCAGAAGTGTCTTGGTGCATAATTTCTTTCAGGCATTTCTCCTGATTTGCATGTGCCATGTAGCTGAAGAGAGCAATACATGCTCGTTTGCAGAGAGCAGGAGAGGGCAAGAGGGTTTGAGTTTTCTCATTGTATTTATTGCAAGCTCCTTTCTCTAATATTTACAAAGGCCAGACATTTCTTAAACTTGATTAATGTTTCTTGGTTTTGTACAGGACGAAGGGAAACTTGGTAGTGTTGTGCCATATGTTGTGAATACTTTCAGCTCTTTTGTAGTTGAAGTTTCTGGGTTGTGCAGCTCTAGCATTTCTTTTTTACCTCAGTAAGCCGTGATATGTCCTGGTACATGAGGCTGTGGTTACCCTGGTAGCTGCAGTATGCAGAATGAAGAGTTTGTCCCAAGGAATACTTGTTTTCTCTCATCTCATGTGGTGTGGTGTAAGTGCATCAGCTGTCAGTGACTGCCTTAATGCGGTGTAGTTGGGCAATAGATGTTTCTTTTACTTTGTTGCCTCTTGATATTTAAATACTGTTCCTACCTTTAGCATGGAGCTGAAGATTCAGCTGCAGTGCTGGTGTACTCTGGGGCAGGGGAGGTGATGGCCAGTGTGGCTGGAAGTTGTTCTCTCACCAGAGAATCTACTAATTGACAGCTTGAAGGATTGTTTTAATTTTTGGGAGGTAGCAGCACTACACCTTCTTCTTTGCCTCAGCAACATCTGATACATTGTGTGCCTGTGAGGAAAAGAGCATTGTGGGGTTGTTTACTTTAGCTGTGTGGTATTTTGTAAGGGACTGTCTATTCCTAAATATTTGATTATACTTGACACAGTGTAAATGACAAAAGATGACTGTTCTTGTCCTTGAAAAATGGTAGCATATATTAATTTCTATCATCAAGGGTATTTAGGAACAGGTTCTCAAATAAAGAATGCTAAGCTGATGTGGGCAAATAGGCACTGTCATACCTCTCTGATTAAACAAATGTAAAGAATTATTTTATGTAATAAACAGTTTGATTTAGTGCATGGAAGCAAGCAACTGTTCACAACTTTGGTGTCTGGATGATTAGTTGAAGAATTTATAAAAGAGACACGGAAATTAGTTTGTTTTAAATCCCCAGTAATTTCTTGGCTGAAGTTACAAAGACAGGCTTCCTATAAACTTATATTTTTTTGAAGGGTGAAACATAAGAGTACGTATCATTTGATTAAGGAACATTATCATCTCTGCAGTGTGATTGAAGCAATAGCGTTAAAGAAAGTTTTGTGTGCCACCTTAATTGATTTGTGCTCTTCTATGTTTTCTTTAGATTTTTTGGAGGATTAATTTTAGATATCAAAAGAAAAGCTCCCTTCTTCTGGAGTGACTTCAGGGATGCTCTCAGTCTGCAGTGTCTGGCATCATTTTTGTTTCTCTACTGTGCTTGCATGTCTCCTGTCATCACATTTGGTGGTCTGCTGGGAGAAGCAACTGAAGGTCGTATAGTATGTGTTAAATCTGAACTTTTAAAACAAACTTACATTCCTAGTTTTGTGGTTTGTATTTCCTTACTGTTGCATGAATCACCTTTATATATTGGTGTTTCAATGTTTAGAAGGCTATGGACTAAGACATTGCAAAAAGAACCTGTTTGAAAATTTATGGACACTTCTCTCTGTATCATATTCAGAGTGCAATAGAATCGCTGTTTGGAGCATCCATGACTGGAATTGCCTACTCTCTTTTTGGTGGACAGCCTCTCACTATACTTGGCAGCACAGGACCAGTTTTAGTGTTTGAGAAGATCTTATTCAAATTTTGCAAGTAAGTGAAGATCATGATATTCCTCATCCTTCCTTTGTTTTTAGGTAAAAGCAGAGACACCCATCTCAAAGTTGAAATACTAAGCGAGATAAATTGTTGCCTTTAACACGTTTCAGAGTCCAAAAATTATGCAGTGAATTGGTAATGAAGAAAGGTGAATTTTCTTAAATTTAGGGCTTTTTGTTGCTTTTAAACTCTCCTTCCTTCTTCCCCCTTCCCTCAGCTGTTTTGAAGGGAATGACTGCTTCAAGATACTTGCGGAGATTTTTTTTTTTTAAATTTTTATTTTTTTAATTTTATCATTCTCTGCTCTGAGACAGTACATTTAAATCAGTGGTTTATCTCACCCCTAACTTGAAAGATGACATCTCTCACCAAGAGAGTGCATGCAGTAGAAGTGGTCCCTCTTTCAGTACAGGCCGTGCCATTCCCCACCTGGACAGAGAGGGGGTGAGGTGTCATGCCACGAGAGCCACGTTTAGGCTCATGTGCTGTACTTGTCATGTCTCTGCCACAGTCTGGGTAAAAATTATGTCTCCATTTGGAAGCCATCATGCTTCTCTGCTGTCCAGTCTGCTTTTCTGCCTCACTGCTGTGACAGGGACTTCTGTAGCAGGATCTCCTGCACAACACAGAGTAGGAAACCCCGCTTAGCACTGAGATTTCTCGCACCTTCAGACAGACCTTTCAGTTTGCTGTGATAATGTCACACGGTGTATTTGGAGCTCTATTATCATATGCAGTAAGCTTACAGAATTTTGATGAAAGTTGTTATAGCTACTCTTTCACAGCTTAAAAAGAAATTGACAGGTGTTGGCTGTTCACAAAGCAGGGTATGGGATAAAGAGTGAGTGGACCTTATACACTTTGTGTGTGACTACTCTCGAAGCTGCTCATGTGATTACTTTAATAGAGATAAAACTCTTTGTATCCTGTTAATTGGGGGAAGAGCTCTGGTCAGGAGGTGACTTGATAAGATCTTCTGTTCACATTAAGTACATAATTTCTGACTCAGACTGTCCCCAGAAAGGAAATTTTGGAGCTGCCTTGTCTCCATGTGGCTGGACAAAAGGTTGAGCGAGTTGGTGTTTTTTTCTCTTCTTTTTAGAGAGTATGGGTTGTCATATCTTTCTCTGAGAGCCAGCATTGGGCTGTGGACTGCAATCCTGTGCATCATCCTTGTTGCAACTGATGCAAGCTCCCTAGTCTGCTACATTACCCGGTTTACTGAAGAAGCCTTTGCTTCTCTTATCTGCATCATTTTCATTTATGAGGCCTTAGAGAAGCTGTTTCATCTCAGTGAGACATATCCAATCAACATGCATAATAATTTGGAGCTGCTGACAAAGTACTCGTAAGTAAGATTTCTTCTCTTAAACTGTTAGGGTGTTTTTTCCATAGGTTGTTTTCTCTGCAAGGAGCGCAGCAGGAAAAGTTTGCAGTAGTTGCAGCAGGTGGAAGCTACTCAGTCATTATGCTGTCTTACTGGGGGGATGTGTACAAGCAGGACATATTTACTTAAGATAAGTAAAAAATATATTTCCAGACTTGAGGTTTGGAAAAGCTTCAACATAATTACCTGAAAATCCTAGAAATAAAAAAAGGATTTAAAGGGACCTTAGTTTTGGGTCTCTATTCATTTTTATCTAATGAGATTTAATTCATGGTCTCTTCCTTTAACTTTGTACTTACGATTTATAATCTTTAAATGGTAACAGAATATTCAGGTAATGTTTGTATATCATATTTATCTTGCTTTGTTGTTTTTTTTTTCCCAAATTCAAATGTTCACCTTTCTAAAAGGTTGTAAGTTGATGTACCTCCTTTATTTTTACCTCTCTGGCATTTAGGTACAAGCTTAATTTACAAGAGCTGAGGTGGATTTGGAATTGTTAGATGGATCTCAGTAGCTCATAATCAATTTGTTCTTAATACAAAGATTTTTAATCTAGCTCCATTTGAACAGATTTTTGTGAAGTTTAGACAGGTACTAATCTACTTGGGGAATAAAAAAGTGAATTGCTTTTATCAATATTATTTTATTGAGAAGTAAACCCTGATAGACCTGTTTCTGTGATATGAGAATAAAAATGTTGTTCTAGTAAAGGACAAGATCTTAGTCTGTCCTGAGGCCGGTTAAGCTTGGTCACATCAGTAAATAAAATTTAATTAAAAAGCATTTTCAATGAAAATCCCTCTCCACAAATGTCTTTATTTCACTGAACCCATTTGAACCCTCTGCATGAGCTGGGTGGGGCCCTAAAGCAACAGTGCTTGAACAGTGCCACATCTTCTGTTCACTGGAAAAACAGGAGTGTCTCAACCAAATGTCTCATTTGCATTTTAAGCTGGGAAAAACAGAACACAGCAACAGAGAAAACATTTGAGCTTTGTGTATATTATCACTGGAAAAATAGTTAGCAAATCCTGAATCTGAATGTACATTATGTACCTTAATACACAGAACAAGTCAGAGAAACTATAGTTCTGCTGTGACATACTCTCATTATGCTGAAAATATTATTATTCATCTCTAATAGTTTAATCAGTAGACAAAAGAATATTAATTTGAAGAGACAGCAACAGACATCAAGACCAAGCATGGAGTTGAGGTTATATCCTCATATAACCCTAATCACCCTCTATGCAGTAGGTATTTTACTCTGAAGACCTTCATGTAGCAGAGTCTTTGCAGATTTTTTCTTTTCCTTGAACATGATGTCCTCCTATCATTTTGAAAATCAGATGTTGGAATGCTATACAAAGACAAAAAATTATTTAGACAACATTTACCGGGTGGAGCTCAGATATTAAAATATGTCATGGAAAGCATGAACACAAGTAGAAACATGGGTTCCTGGGTAGCTGTATTCATGGTTAGCTGAATCCCATAATATTACTAGAGATTTCAGAGAAATGTTTTTAACAGTCCTGCTTGCAGGGGAACAGTCATAGCTATGTCTATATTTTGTCAAAATGTTTTCTCATAATCCTTGTGGTAATCAATAAATGTTGTTGGTTTTATTTAGAATGCCATTCAATAATCAGAATCTCAGGCTGGTTTTTGAAGGGTGGTGTTTCATTGCTCAGTGACCAAAAGCAGGCAGCAATAAATGTAAATATGCAGAACACACAGGATGGTAAAAGAACAGCCTTTGTCATCCTCCAGTTACACCTGTTGAACTGTCCTGGCCTACAGTGTTGGAATACCAGCACAAAAGTTTTAGATTTTTCAAACACAACTCCTGAAAGATAAGTGTCTTCCAGATGTTTGGAAGAAAGATTTCACCACTGCCTGGTGTTTTCAAACACATATATCAGAATGATTTGATATCACTGATATCAAACTTACTTGAGACAGTATTTTTGTAGTTATTTGAGTTTATTATTTCTTACCTATATTTTCAGTTATTCTTTCCCTCTGTGTAGATAGTACAAATAGATTGCCTTTTAAACTCTTGCATTAAATCTCACATTTGGCATTTATACAATATATTTTCTACTTGCAGCATGTTCCTGTTTATTTTCAATCATGCCTGCAGCAACTGACCCCACTAACAGCAAAATGACATAGCTGTAGACATGTAGCTCTTATGGGATGGGACTTGCATTTTTTTAGCTTTGAAACTGATTTTTAGAAATGCCAGTGTACTGACAATCAGTGCATGTCGATTACCTTGTGAGAGCACATCTGCTGCTATCCAAGGATCTGTGCTCTGAACACAGCAAAAGGCTAATTCCAGCCTCTTCTGATCTCTCCATTCCTTTCTCTTTCATCTGAGATTTCTTAGTTTTTCAGAACCAGTCCCAAAAGATTGGGAGAATGGAAAGATGTGATCAGTTGCAACAACTCTACATCAGGTGCCCAAATCAGCTTTCACAGCAGACTTGATGCAACCTGAACTCCCTGGGTTTGCTGTGCAAATGTGCAAATATTAGTGTTACTCTGTCCAGATACAGTGGCCTTTTGCCCAGAAGGTGAGATGTCAAAATTTTCATCCCCATGGGATCATCACAAGACATTTCAAGTACTCCCAGTCTCTGCTCAAATGTCTGTATGCAACTCAGTTCTGGAAAGATGGATAAGCATGAAAGTTTACTCAAAATAAAAATCTCTCTTTTGTGTACTTGAAGCTGGGAAATACTGATTTCACAAGGAATTAGCTTTTCCTACAGCATCTGATTCCAGTCCTTCTTCTTGTAGCTTAAATGGGTAACAAACTTGGGCTGAAACTGGTCCTGTCCTTAAAGGACCAGCAGGGTCTGTTACAGAAGCTAATTAGTATCTGCTGTTTTGCTAATTAAAACAGCTGTTTGCTTTTTCCTCTTTGGGGATTTTAAAGACAAGTTTTTAATTGTTAGTAAAGCCTTGGCAGGTCTTTAATTAGCCATGGGTGATCTTCAAAAGGTTGAGCAACTCATTTCTCTTTGAATGCTCAACCAAAGCTTATGTAAAACTTTATCTTGCATCTGTAATTCTATGCTAGAAAACTTGGGTTGCACTGTAAAATTTCTGTGTTTTCTGTTGCCCACTCCAAAAGTTGTTGCTAAATTGGTCAGAACACTGAATATATTTAAAATTTTTAGTGTATGCCGTGGCCCAGCTCTCCTTTTTTCTCCCATGGGCTTTCTGAGGATGCTCTGATGTCCACAGGTTCTGTCTACATGCCAGTACTGTTCCTTTGCCCTGGTGAAGACATGAGTTTGACCCAGGAAAAGTCATTGGCACTCTGTTAGTGCTCTCTTTGGAGTACTAGAAAGACAAAGAAAACAGTCATTTTAAATGGCTGGTGTTTCAACCAGACTGAAACCATATTTCAAGTAAGAAAGAAAACCCATTCTATATTTTTGGTGGGCTTGAATTCTGTTACAGTCTCTGTTACAGGAATTGATGTAAAATGCTGCACTGCATGCATCTCTTATATTTGAGAGTACAGGAGTCATTACTAATATCTGCCATAATATACCTTAGAAGGAAAAGAAGAATATTCAAAACAGTTGGGATTTTTTTTTTTTAGTTTTTAATCAAGCACACCCAAATATTTGAAAATCGACTGAAAATCTTCCTAAAAGATTTCTTAAAAATACATTTAAATCAGTGCTAAATTGCATTTAGCATTTTACCATTTTAAGTAGAAAATAGGTTTTGAATTTGTTACAGAATTCTACCTCAAAATGACAAAAATATCTTTTTGCATGATCTAATGAATATAAAACTAAACATAATGCACTTTTTACTAATTTTTAATTTTTTTTTAACTCTGTATTTAAATACAGAATAAATACAGTGATCTACTTACAGGTAAATCCATTCAGCATTTATATGTAACTTTTTCCTAAAACACCATATTTTTGATATAGATGATAAAGAATAAAGCATTTAAGTGATAAATCCAAGGAAGGACCAAGCCTGATTTTCAATGTGGTACTGTGCTGTATTTTCTTATTTTTAAATGGTATTGTTTTGAAGGAACTTGAATAGAGTAGCTACATTGTTTACTAAATTAAGTACAAATACTTCTTGATCAGAGCATTTCTTTCTATTTTTTTTATGTGACCTTTTTGTATTTGTCATGCCATTAGCATTTGTAGGTTGGCATAGCAACTCTCTTATTTCTGCACTCTCCTCCTCCTGTTTTTATCCTACCCTGGTAGCAAATATATCTCCAGTTAGTGAAACCTGTCTGGAACACTGAAGCCCATCAGTTTTAAAGTGTGTATTAAATATTAGAATGTTATTTTTGCTAGGAAAAGAGAACCCCAGATTGGAGCAGAAAAACCCCCCTGGTTTTAAAAAGAAAACAGAATAAGCATTGTGTATGAAAGGAATGGGATTTAGAAAGCAATCCAGTAGTCTTTAAAATACAAGCATTTTAAGATTGTTTTCTTAGAATAGAGAAGTTCAGTTATTTCTCAAGGTAAGGTTGTTTAGATCTTTATATACCTTTTTGGTATATAAAGGAGTTTTATATACCTTTCTGGTTTTTATTAATTATTTTTTCAAAGTGATGAATTCATGTTGTTTTAATAATTCTTTACCAGAAGTTACTCAATTATTAACAGATTACATTGAATAATTTTAAAGTGATTTCTTGGCATAGTAATATGCATATTGCAATCTGTCTTGGTATTGACATGCACTTAAGCATTAGGAGTAGAAAATCCCACTCTGATGTAAGTAGGGAGCCAAGATCATGTCAATCTCAGTTTCATTTCAGGCTATAGAAACTACTGCTTCTAGAAGGCATTGTGAAGGTTGGTTTTGTGCATACCACTGTTTGCACAAGCAAGTTTTAAATCTTCCATTATCTATATAAATTAATCTAAAGACATAATTATTGGATGCAAATTAGGTTGGTTAATACCCTGTATCCCTTAAGCTGCAGGTGGAATGAGAAGAGTCAGTGATGATGAGCACAGTATTGTTCATTATGGTCCCAGGCATGTAATTGAATTTCAGCTCCTGTAATGATTTCTTTGAGGTTAGATATGAATACAGATTTTCTGTTTCCCTTCTTTATAGTTTTTTTCCTACAGTTAAATAACTGTGCCATATACTGTGTGTCCTTCCCTAAGAATATCCCTCTTCTTCCCAGAACCATGCAAGTGCCATCACTGAGTTTAACTGCTGGTTCCCTTTTGCTTCTTGACAAACCTTGGAATCCAGGCTTTCTTTTTCTTTATTCTGTTTTTTCCAAGACTTCTCTGTGCCTGCCCAACTCGGCTGACTTGTTTGTCTCTTTCTCCTTCATCTGAACCCAGAGAGTGCCCACCTTGTTTTGTTCTTTCCTACCACTCATCCCCTCCACTTTGGAAAGAGATCTCCTTGATAAGCAATTCTCCACAGCATTCAGTTTGTAGTTGAGAGCTGGTCTACACAATGCCTTCAAAACCTAGGAAGGCTTACAAAAAATCAGTGGGTGGTTTTTTACAGTACCTTTATGTGTATTGATGCATTGCACCTGCACAATCGAAACTCAAGCTGACCATATAGCCCTGCAATGTATTGCAGCAATTATTTCTGTACCAGCATTATGCTGAACCTCTTCTCCTCAAGTATATGCACTCTTAACTTTGGAAGTAGGGTGAGGTGACATCCTAGAAGTATTTCACAGTGGAAGCTTTCAGATGAATTGTCAATGTCCCCAGAGTAACACTGCTTTTCTGCACAGGAATTTCTGTGTTTGGCAGTTACACACCATAGTGCTGCTGCAAATGCATGGACTGCATATGCAGCAGATAGCTAACAAAACCCAACCTTCGAGGTTAACAAAGCTGCAGCATGATTATAAATCTGTTTTCTAGACTTTCCCCTTGAAAAAACACTATTTTCCTCCTGATGTGCTGTCCAAAAGAACATGATTCTTTGAGATTTGTTCAGGCTAACATCAGTTCCCCTTCTCAGATTTATCTTTGGTTCTCTCTCCCTTGAAACTATTGTGCTGCTGAGTGCATTGTTTAGGTGCTTTTATAGGCTTTTCTATTTTCCTCTTGAACTTAACCAAGTAAACTGTACAGACTGTAACCTTAGAGAATATTTTTGGATGCCTACTGATGTTCGTGACTGTCAGAGATGGGCCACATAACAGTGGTCGTAATTCAGGATGGCAGATCTCATAAATAAATGAAGAAAAAAATCTTGTCTTGCCATGGCAGCTGTGCTGTGAAAGGGTTTCATGATACTGAGAATAGAACTTAACTGACAAGTCCATTTTTCATCACTATTAATTATTTTGTTTCCAGTCTTTTATCCACTAAGCCTTTGATTTAGTTGGTATGAAGGTTGGCACAAGAAGGAATATATGGTAAATAAAATGCCAGAGATATGCAGGTATTGTAGGTATGAGACAGCAGAGAAGATTTCATTTTATGATACTGTTGTTGTCCTCTTCCCACAGAAGTTGTTAGACAAACAGAAGGATTCTGTGAATGCCCATAATTCTCATGAAAATGGTGTATTTGGAGAAAATCTAAACATGCATAGCATAGTGCCATTAATATACTTCAGCATTGTAAATGCAACACAAAGAATACCTCCACCTATAGCTTACTTTAGGAACAAACCCAGTGATGTTATCTTCCATTTCATACTGTCATCTTCCTCTGTCTCTGCTGTGTGAGCAGTGCACAGCACGCTCAGAGCGTCCTCTGTGCTAGGGGAAAACCTTCCTACTCATACTACCAAATATGTGCTCTGATATTCAGTGAGACATATTGTTTAAACAAGCACATTTTGCAACTTATTTGTCATACTTGCCTGCAGTTTTTTAAGTATTATAAATATTCATATTGAGCAAATCTCATTCTCAGGCTATCTTAAGTGAGCCAGAAAGGCATTTTTCCCTTCTAGCAAGGGGAAATGGTATATTGACTAATCAGGAAGAAGCTGCAGTTGCATCTTTTATAGATCATATCCTTATCTAGTATAAATAGGTGGAACTCACAATATGTAAATGCTGGAAAAATAAGAGATCCAAACCAGTGCCTGTTGAATTTTAGAAAATTGTCAATAGTGAGTGCCTCCTGGTCTTGAAAACCCGCTACTGGAAAACGGCGACTGCAGAGGGATGAATGGCCATGGGGATTTCAATGGGAGCTGCACTGTTTAAGTGTGGTTTATTTACTCCCAAAAACACTGTCTGAGGCTCTTTTTTTAAGTGCTAAATTGCATTTAGCATGGTGCCTGTCCAGCTTTTTGAAGCTGGACAGGCACCATGCTACATTAAAATCTGTGTGGGGAACAGAGCATGCATGACAGAGTAAAGTGAAGAAAGTGGTGCAGAAGCAGCCTGGAGAATCGGGTAAGAGGTGGATATTGTAAGGACTGGAAGGACTAGATTGAGGTTAATTTGAATTGAACAAATAAATGTAGGTAATAAGTTTCTTGTTTTGCAGTTAACAGAAAATTAGAGTCAGGGTGCAAGTGGTTTTAGTAAAGAACCTTTTAGTTGTTGAGCAGCTATGATATCTATGTTTTATTGCTAATCTAAAAAGAAGGGGGAAAATATTCCCCAACTTGGCATATGAAGTGACAGGTTTTTAATTTGCTAACTAATATTCCCTTTTTCATAGTCCAGAGATAAGGGATCATACAGACGGTCTTTTTGGTGCTATTAAGGAGAGTAATAACTGTTCCTTTTGTGGAACAAAGAACACTGATAGTTATCTGAGATTCCCTGAAGTTGAGCACTTTGGAAAGTGTATGGGCTATAAAGACTCCTGCTCTGGTTATTGTTTCTAGCTAGCAGGTTCAGGTTATTCTTTGTTACATTCTCATTTTGTCAGATCTCTTCTTACAACAGTTCTGAGTTGTCTGAAGACTGTCTTGTCTGAAATGGTTTATTTATCTACCTCAGAAGTATAATCCACTTTCTATTAGGTTGTATTATTTTTATATACCCTAAAAGAAAACCAGCTCCACTGTCTAGCTGCAAAATATGGACGTTTTGAATACAGGTAGGGGCCTGTGACTGAGTATCTAGTGCCATTTTAGATCTCCCAGCCTCTAGCTGCTTTAAAAACAAAGGCATGAGTCAACAAAGATCCTCTCATATATGCCAACTCATCCCAGATGTCACAGATACCATGGAGTGTACAGTCACCCATGCTTAAACATCTGAATTGCTACTAGGAGATCACAATGTCTTGCCATATCCAAAAGGGTAAAGATAAAAAATTATTTATTTCTGTCATCAGGGTGATGAGATGGATGTGTTGAGATTGGCAGCAAAGACTGCCCCCCCCCCCCCCCCGCATAGTGACACCTATGCTTTTGCTACCACAACCAGTGTCAGATCCTCTCTGCCTTTATTCTAGCCAGGATGAAAGAGAATCAAAAGAATCCTTTTGAATCTTTTAGTATCAGGAAGATGATTGCTGACTTACCACTCAAAGACACAAGAGTATGTTGCTAAGCTGGTACTGTATTTGAAGATGAATATGTTGCTTAGCAAATACAGGTGTTTGTATAGTCTGTTACTCATTTGGTAATAGCATAAAATCCACACAGATCCCTTGTCATGGGCAAGTGTTCAACACTTTAAGCAACTTTACAAGAATGTAAGAGCACTTGAACCCCCAAGAGGAAATAATTTTTTGCTTATTCCAGCGTTCTGAGTAATATTTTATCAGGAAAATAGAAGGATGTGTTAGTGTTAACTATTCAGCGTATTTTGCTTTTTCTGGCAAAACTACTCAAAGTAAAAATGGCAATGAAAGAGACTAAAATACTAAAAATATTTAAGTAGGAAGCATTATTTCATTAATGTGAGATTATCCTTGAAGGTCAGTTACGTTGGGAAATAGTTATCATTGAAGCAATTAAATCTGTTATGGAACGACACATTTTGGTAGATAATGTTTTTATGTTTTGGCACTGAATGGTACCTTCATTTGTGTTTTCTGGGATGGACAGGGAGTGTTTTACTATCTCTCAGTTCTATAATGTTAAGCAATTAGTGGGATGCTGGAAGACAGTAATACCATGATACAGTCTCACATCAAAATGTCAGTGTTGCCAAAACACATACAGTATTGAAAGCAATGCAATGTTTTATATATCAAAACACTGAGATCATTGTTTGAATGGTCTTCTGAGTAGAAAGAGGATCTGATTTCCACAGTTAGGGCCTAGCTCTGCCCCTATTTAGTGACAGAAGCACTGTGCAGGGTGATTTTGGTCTGCGTGGGTATAGTTTGCACAAGTCACTTACTTGCTGACGTTCGGTCTGCCATTGCTAAATGCCTGTGAAACTTGGTAGAGACCAGACTGGAATGCTGTGCAGGAGCAAAGTGATATTGCTATAGAAATAAACAGGTGATCTCATCTGAAGGTGATTTACCTGAGCTGTATTAAACTATAGCTTCAAGTGTCACATTTCTGAGCAAATAGAAATTTTGGCTCCTCTAACCTTTAAATGTAATTTTGCAGTTTGCAGCAAGTGTAGCTGTACCATGTAGTGCTGGCGACAGGCTCAGTGTCCCCTTCTAGTGAGGAAGTGACTGAGTGAGCAGCCCATGCCAGCCTGGCCTGCTGTAATCCAGCCCGGCGGGCCCTGGCCCGGCGTCCGGCCCCTCTGCGATCGGCGATGGACACCAGGGCCAGGGAGCTCCCGTGCTCCCAGAAAACAGCAGTAACCTGACACAGCCACCTCTGCATTGTTGCATGAGCATCCAATACTCCCTTGTAGCCATACTGTTTGTTGGCTTTATTCTGCTGCTGTAGCTCACTGGTAGTGATGTGCTCCATTTAAGCCATTCTGTAATACTTAGAACTCCGCATTGAACACGCATTCATTCTGCACTTAGGGCCTGATCCAAAGCATATTAAATATGTTTGAAAGATCCAGTCAAGGATTTTGGCTCAGGCCCTTCTCTGAATGCAGTTGCTTTTATTTTTTTTTTTTTTTTTCATGGGCTGTGAGGGTTTTCTCTTTCTTTTGGAAATAGCTGCATTCAAAATCAAAGCAAGGAATTGCACAAAGACAACCTGCATCTTTTCCTCTCTATGTATTAAATGCAGCTGTTGTCACATGTATAGTATTGTAATTGAAATAGAATGTCAGTGTTGTGTCCTCATGGTGTAGATGGTAGGATTTCATCTATAGAAAATCATACAAATCTAGATGAGTATTGTCATTTTGTGGAAAGATAAATAGTCACATAGAAAGTAGATGGGATAGGTAAGTGAATAAACTGATATTCTGCTACAGCTGTAATGCAATTTATGTTCAGTGGCTCTGCACGATAGTCAGATGTTATCTTGTCCCCAGCTACTCCTGAAAACTTTATCAGAGAGTACACAATTTATTTAAAGTCCTCATAAGCACATTGAAATACTAGCAGACTAGATGGTGCTATAGATTATTAAAGTAGAATTAATTTAAAGCGTATTGCAAAGCATACTTGACATCTTGGATCCTACAGAGTATCCTGGATGTTTTGAAGGCTTTGTCAAAGAAAAAGCCTCCCACAGTTGCTTCAGAGGCTTTAAAGATTTAATTTTGATTTTAAATTCCTTATTTTTACATTACTTATTGTCCTCCTACACTGCCTTGTCACATTTTGTGCATTAAAATACACAATTTAGAAAGAAAAGTGTGCTTTTGCAGCAGCTGTGGGGAAAGGAGAAACAAGGGACACAGAGTTCAGAGAGCTTTTTGTGCTGGTGACTCTGACATTTAGAGCCCTGACAGCTGACTGGATAGTTGGGCAATTTTGCATGCAAAGGCACTTCTCCTTCTAGGAAAGAAAGAGGACACAGAGAGTTTATTATTTGGGAAATGGATCAGCCTGGAACTGTGCACAGTACATACTAATGTCCATGTAGAGAAGTGATAGGTGTTAGAGGGTGGAACAGGACCAGCATTTTCTCGCTATTACAAACTGTGCTCAGAGGTATCAATAGACAAGGAAGAAAACAGGTGGTAAAACTGAGTGTGATCAGTGGTTTGAATATGTCACGTTACGTACTATATATGCATATGCACCTCACAGCAATGATACTCCAGTAACAGCACTAGCTACTGAACTACAAACTGCTTCAAAGCATGCATTTCCTGAACTCATTTAACTAAAATTATCTGCCAATGTAGAGCATAATTTCAGCGTATCTTAACATTGAAAATTTGGATTAATATCTGATACATTTTATATTATTAAGGAAAAAAATTATTTCTTTTCAGATGCAATTGTGTGGAACCAGAACATCCTAGCAATAAAACCTTACAATACTGGCAGGACTACAATATATCTGCATCTGATGTGCCATGGGGGAACCTAACTGTGTCAGTAAGTAAATTTTGGAACTTAATAAATAAAGGCATAGGCATAAATAATTCTGTCCATCTTACTGCAACAAATATATTAAAAAATTACCATTTTCCTGCTCATATTTGTTAGAATAAATAATGAAAGATACTTAACAAAAATTGACATGAACTTTGTAGCATTATCTCCTTTTGTGAGCTTTTTGCAGCAAGTGTGTGCATTTTATGCCCTGCTTTGGAACCTTCTTGACACACTAGCACAAGAGCTTGGCTGAGATCAAGTCAAACATGTCAAATGACAATGAATTTGTCCTAAATTCTGCCAGATGGCAAAACCAAAGTTCCCTTGTGTAGAAAGAATCAGAAGCATTTATTTCCCCTAAAACACTCTTGCAATAGTTCAGGCTATAAAAAAGAGGATGGGGAGAAATTTTGTAACATTTTCTTTTTAGTGGCCACTTTTTCCTCACTGAAGTTCTGTAATTTCTTTTCCCAGGGGAGGAAGGAGATAAAGCTGCAGTTTAGTGTGGCTTCCATGAATGTGTAACAAGTTTCTTAACAGTGCACTTTTCTGTGGTTAAAGGATTTTATAATTCAAATTTGCCTTTCTCAAAGTGACATTTACAACTAGATCAGAATGTTGTGTTGAGATTGGGCCACCACTTTTTCTCGCAAAGGGATCATTTCATTACAGAGTCAAGAGAACTGAGTGCAAAAGACACCAGACTGAAGAGATAACTGAATTAACCAGATCATAGGCATAATCAAATTGAACACTCTAAAGCCAATCCAGTGGACTGTCTCCAGAAGATACTGTTCTTTTTTTTTTTTTTTCAAAGGCAGGAATGCAGAAGAGCTCATGTTAAGTTAGAGCTGTCTTCTATGGCTGCTCTGTCTTGCTTCCATGCCTTCCTCTGAGCAGGGACTGCTCCTCACCTCTGTTGGTGTGGCAACAGCAGAAAGAAAGTTGAGAACTGCTGGCCTGAGGGATTCCAGCAGTCCAGAATGAATATTCTCAAAATTGCAGCACACTCTAAGAGCATCTGTGCAGGAGCAGACTCCTCCTCTCACTTTCTCAGATCTCTGACAGTGTTTTTCAGAGTACATTTGCAGCTGAGGAGATTTAAAATAACAGATTTTGTTTTAACTATAAATGTAAAAGACTGGCTGCATTATATAAAACCCTTAAAAACTTCTGTGAAAGCTTATTACCAAAACTTGAGTTTACATAGGTAGCAGTATAACTGACCAGCTTTTCCCATGAGTCTCTGTAGTTGTCAAAGAAATAACTGGGGCTTTTTTTGTACTTTTGTGTCTTTGTTTCTTGCAAGCATCATCAAGAAACTTCTGTTCTAGAGAACTTCAGTAAGAGATTAGACATTGCTGTCTGTAAATATTTGGTCAGACTCACCCCATTATGTCTCTCTTACTGCTCATATCTTCATATATTTCTTGTATCTAGTTGAAACGTTTCAGGTTTCTGAAGATCTGGATTCTCATTCTCTCTTAAAACCCAATGATTTTTTTTTTTTTTTTTGCTATCAAGACAAACCAAGTTTGAGCAAAGAATTTTGGACCAAGTATGAAGAAGATTTTGGACAAGTGTGAAGAGGATTTTGATGGTGACAAAATCCTCTTCAAGAGGCATATGATGAACTGCATCCCAAATTTACTGCTCTAGCAGTATAAAATCCTTGTTCTCCTTTGTCTCACAGTCATCAAATATCAATTGTGGTTTTTTCCAAGACAGTCTTTTTTCAAAGCCGAAGTTTCCCATAACAGGATAATTGTGCAGTGAGTGTGATGAGCCAATGACACACTTGATTTAATACAAAAAGATCCTGATCTGGCAGGATATTTCTTCCTGGAATCCCTGGTTCTGGGTTCTGCATTTCAATTTTCTTAAAAAGTGTGGAGGGACTGGGAAGGAGAAGGAAAGGATTGTGAGTCCAGAGCTAGTAGCTCACATTTCTATAGCTACTCTTTATGATTTTAGACCACTAAGGATAGTAGTGGAGAAGTACTGGAAATGCTTTCTACTGTATCTGCATATTGATAATAAATTATATTAAATATAATTTATGTTAAAGATTTAGCGTTTTCGGGCATTTTATCAGATCTTTTTGTAGGAGAAAGACAATTTGCAGGATGTGCTGCCCCCGTGTGGTATTAAATGTGTTGAGCTCCTTTTGGGCCAATGCCACTCGTCCTAAATAGCTTTTTCTTCAATTGCTGGGGCTGTGAAGTGAAAACAAAAAAGCACTTCTTGAGAATGCACCAGGAGCAGACTTTCTCTTCGTGCCTTTTGAACTTTGCTTTCCATACCTGGAGAGTGTTAGTAAGTGTAAATCTGTATTTGTACACAGAAAATAAATCAGTGTACTTGCTGATTTTGAAAAACCCCTGTTTTTATGTTAATGATTTAATTTATGGTATGTCTTAGGGACTTCATCATTTAATGTGGCTAAAAAAGAGATTCCTTTGGGAATTTTCCATGCTGACTAGATACACACGTTATAAGTTTTAAAAGAATAAATATCTAGAAATTGTTTTACTATTTCTAGTAATACAATTTAGGAAAGAAATTGGAAAGAAAATGTTAGTGCAAGCATGGATAATTTTTAGAACAATACTATTTTTCTCTCCCTGACAGGAATGTAAAAAGTTTCATGGCGAGTTTGTTGGGCGAGCCTGTGGCCATCATGGCCCTTACGTTCCAGACGTCCTCTTCTGGTCTGTCATCTTGTTCTTCTCCACAGTGACGCTCTCCTCCACTCTGAAGCAGTTCAAAACCAGCAGATACTTCCCAACAAAGGTGTGTGCCCTTATTGCAGTTCAAAATTGCCATTAGTCATGTCTAAGTATGAATTCCATCTGCATTGCAAATTCACTTCACTGCTGGTGAGGTAGACTGGGCATCTTTCCTCTGTTAGAAACTTGTATCAGAATAAGCATGGTTTTAGCTGTAAGCTAAAGCTGTAAGCTCTACTAAAACAGTGAAGAAAAATCTTAAGTCATAGCTGAATGTTTTAATTAAAATTGTAATTTCTCTCAATAATCATAGGTACGCTCTGTTGTCAGCGACTTTGCTGTCTTTCTCACTATTTTGTCCATGGTTCTAATTGACTACGCCATTGGAATTCCATCACCAAAACTTCAGGTTCCAAATGCTTTTAAGGTAAGTTGTTGATGAATTGCACTGCTTTATCTTTTTGCAAAGTACTCTACTATGATGGGTTTATAATTGTTTATTAACATCATCAGGGAGTAGTGATTGTATTTTAAAATTTTTGTGTTCACAAGGAATTATGCAATCTCTCTGATTTAGGGATCATGTAAGTGAACCTCTCCCATCAGGCTCTTTCATGCTTCTTAATGTTAATTTCCTCTGTAGAAATTAACAGGGTTTAAATCACCCAAATCCTAGACTGCTGTAATGTTCTGGGGCTTCCTCCAAGTTTTGGGTTTACTGTATCAAGTGCAACCAAGTCTGTAATAATCCAGGTGATTTTATTGTATGTAATTTCTTGCTTTGCCATCAGAGGAAATCTACCATGTTTTTTAGTGCTGCATACAGGTTGGTTTTAAAGGAAGTAATATCCTAATAATGTTTTGTATGTATTTCTGTGAAATTGAAATGTAAATAATCCTTACAGTTCTGACTGGCCATGCATGACTGTTTTTATAGCCTACCAGAGATGATCGTGGCTGGTTTATTACTCCTTTGGGGCCTAATCCTTGGTGGACAGTGATAGCTGCTGTAATTCCAGCCCTGCTTTGTACTATCCTTATCTTTATGGACCAGCAGATCACAGCAGTCATTATCAATAGAAAAGAACACAAACTAAAGGTATTCAGTCAAAATTTATACTTTCACTGTTGTTTTCTGCTTCAGATTATGTAATGTGCATTTGTCTACTTTAGTATGCTAGTTTGTCATATATTATATAGAACCCCTTTAAATTTTTATGCTTTTTTCTTTGTTGGTCTCTGTTGTACCTGTGCCCTGTGTCAGTGATCCACTGCCTTCCAGAGGACTTTATGAATGTTATTTGGAATACAGATTCTGAGTTTAAAAAGTGCTGCCTTCTGTGCTTTAGTAGAAGGATTCATTAACTTAAAAAAAAAAAAAAAGCCTTCAAGTTAATAATCTCCTTAAATGCCAGAATATTAATGGCCTCTTCAGGTACTGACAGTGTTCTACTGGATGGATTTTTAAAGACTACTCAGGGGTTATTTAGTAATACAAGATTTTTTTTCCTGCTATTCATCCTTCTCTGTGGTTCCACTCATCTTTTTTTTTAATGCCCTTCCTATGTTAAAGAAGGGAGAAGAATAAGACTGAGCCTTAGAGGCACAATGGGTTCTTAAAACAACATAGGACAACTTCCTGCTCTGTTCTCTAACACTTTAGTTGCCTACAGATGGAGAGAGAAAAAGGGACATCACCCCTCTGAAAAACTGTTGGGCAAAATCTAGCAGCAGGTTTCTGTACATGTATATGCAGCAAGCTTAGGCTTTTTTTTGACATACTTTTAATAAGCAGCAATCCAATCCCAAGTTGCTTTAGCAAATGCATTTGCAACCTTCACTTTGCATTGCCTCTTCTTGGATGATTGTGACATTTGATATGTTCTTTTTTTGCCCTCTTTGTCAGCCTGGCTCTTCATGTCAATCCATAGCATTGCATGTGGTTAACTTGACAGATGCAGGAATTTGCTGCCAAGCTTTGGAATGTGTTTTTTCAGCACTGGCATCTGGGAGTCAGATGGTCCTCCTGGCTGCCCCCTTGTCTTGCTGCGTTTTAGTTTTGCTGGGGTCTGGTGTAGCATCACCTGTTGCTATGCTTCCTTTTCTTCCCATATGTCAGGTTCCTCAGATCATGTATGAATGTGAGGAAATGCTCTCGGATTCTGTATGCATTAGCAGATACATTCCTCATAAATGTGTCAGAAGGTAAAAAAAGGTGTCTCTGTTAGGATTTAGAATTAAACTCTTTCTTTGAGTGCATTGTGCCTGTAACTAATATCTGTGTTTGACACATCTCTGAGTTTGTCAAGATGTGTCTTGGAGATAAGACTTATAGGCACTTTTGGGGAGTGAGGGAAGGTTGCTAGAGTTGATTCTCTTCATTTTCTTTACTTTCCCCCCTTTTTAAATAATGTAAGCAAATAAGATGGCATTTTCATTTTGATATGTGGCTTACATTTTCATAAACCCAGACGCTTCCCATTTTAGAAGTAAAAGTTGTCTTCATAAAGAAATGATTTGTTTGCTTCCAACTCATTTTCCCCTCTTTTTTTATACTTCCTATAGCAAATTCTGGATAGTGCACATTTCAGCTTTTGGCAGTCTCTGTAGCAAACCCTTCCAAGTTTAGTTTAGTTACTTTTTTTATGTCAAAAGGCATTTGCATGGGTTTACAGGCAAAATTATGGTTCAACATATTCACATTGTTTGCATGAACATCGCTGTTTCATCAGACCATGACGCTGGATTTGTTGCCATATTGCAAAGTTTTGTGGAGATGGCTAACTACCTGACTTTTTAAAAGAAAATAGCTTCAGCTGCTGCTTGCAGCTGTTGAGGAGGTCCTGGATACTTGCTAAAATTGAAGTGAAATATCCCACTCAGCTATGGTTCAGCTATGGTAGCAGATATCTATAGACCCAAGCTTGATGCATTGATGCATTTTTTCTTTTTCAAGTGAAGATCGTTATTGGAGGTTTTTAAATATATCTAAGGTTCAACCAAAGGGTTTTATGTTTGAAGGCAAACCATTATCCCCCTCTTGGTAAATTGATGTAGCATTTGACCACTACAGAAGTGATCCAGACCCAAAGGTTTTGTATTGACTTTTCCTGTGGATATTATGATGCTATGTTTGAATAAGAAAACCAATAAAGCAGTTTTTAGATTTTAATTTAATTTTAATTTTTAAAATTTAATTTTAATGTTTTGTTTTAATAGATCTAATATTTTAATCTAATGTATCTTATTTTCTAGCTATCTGCTCTTGCCTAAGATTGAAAGTATGTTACTATAAATGTATATCATGTGCTTACCATCTTAAAAAACTTTAGAAGGAACACTGTGGTTTTATGGCCCCTTCTAGCATAAACTGACTTTGCAAATGTTGTGGGTTTTTATGTAGGGACCAATTAAAATACATTCTTTTCCACCTCTTTGTAAAAATGGATGGAAGGGCTACTAAGATGAGTGCAGTGGGGGGTTGGCAGCACAGCTGGATGTTCTGCTTACTGTTATCTGCAGAGGAGACTTAGGAAAATACATCTTCTGTTTTAACTCTGTCTCACCAGTATCCATTTAATAAGCAGGAAAGCTGTTTAGTGCCCACTGTAGAGGGGATTTGTGGTACACTTAACTTCTAACTGGAAGGACTCCAGTGACATTGAGCACAGAGTGTGAACCAGTAGGAATTCCCCTTAGATAACCAGTCTGCCATCCCTACTGACCCAGGCTGGATAACATGTAGAAGGAAGCTCTATCTTTCCTACAAGTCTCAAATTTTCAACTGTCTCTAGCTGTTCATTAGGAAAGCCTGCCAGGAGCATTCTCCTTAGTTCAGATGTCATTTTACATCTTCCTTCCATCCTCACTTTTCTTAACAGAAAGGATGTGGATACCACCTCGACCTACTCATGGTGGCAGTGATGCTGGGTGTGTGCTCTATTATGGGATTGCCGTGGTTTGTTGCAGCCACTGTCCTCTCCATTTCCCATGTGAACAGCTTAAAACTGGAATCAGAGTGCTCCGCTCCAGGGGAGCAGCCAAAATTTCTTGGAATCCGGGAGCAAAGAGTCACAGGGCTCATGATTTTTATCCTTATGGGCTCATCTGTCTTTTTGACAAGTATTCTCAAGGTAATTTGGGGAAGTAAGGGAAAGTTAAAGAATACTGCACTGAACATTTCACTGTTGTTACTGCATTATCTAATGAATGCTCTTTCCAGGCACATTACTAACTAGCATAATGTTACACAATGAGAGTTTGAAGTGGAATTCTAATTTTGCTTAATAAAGTGCCTAGAAAATTTAAAATAAAAACCGTGTAATGAAAATCTGGCTTGACTGAAGTCAAAGGGAATTCTGCCATTGGGCTGTATTCACACTTTGTCAATACTTTGGGCCCATGGCAAATTACCATGAAACAGTCTCGTTATACCAATTTAAAATTTATTTAGATAATTTAAAAACATTTTGTGGTTTCCAAGTAATTTAAAAATATTTTCACAGTTGCAAGAGAAGTTCTATGGTTTGTTTCTTGGAAATGAACAGAAAAATTATCTCATGCTTCCTGCATACTCAAGACAGCTCACCAGTGTCCTGAAAAAGGGTGTCTAGTTACAGTCATATATAATACCCTGTATACATGTAATATTTTTTAAAGAATTATCTGGCCTCTGTGAAATTTGTGAGAGTTTTGGCACTGGCTTTAATAAAACCAGAACTTAGTTTTGAATATTGTCACAGTGAGGGCAATAAGCCCTTATAAAATTGTACTTCCCAGTAGTATTTTATTAAGTACATCATAAAGCCTTCACTTTGAAAACACACAGAACATGCATTTTGTGTACTTAGTATTTCTAACAGATTCTATGGGCATACTCATTTGCCTACACAGTTTATGCTGTGAACCCGAGCATTTAAATAGTCTCTTTAAAAATCATTCCGTAGAATTATTCACCCATTTTTAAATATTTACAGCACAAAATATTACTTTTAGCAGTAAGAAGTATTTTGTGTCTCTTGAACATTTTTCCGACCTGTCTTTAAAGTAAAGAATTGAATATAAATTAAGGCTTTAATTTTTTTTTGTGTAGTTCTGTTAATTGTATTAATAGGGAATTAAGTATATTGTAATAACTGGCCATGAGAGGAAAATGAAACTACAGAGCCAGATTCTTCTTTTGCTTTATACTCTGAGAAACATTATTAATTTATAATTGAGTGACTCTGAATTTACAACTTGTCTGATTAATGCAGGCATATGGCACTTTGTATTTCAACTGTTTTGAATGACTTTCTAGAAGCGTTTAAAATTGTTAAGTAGTATTTAATATGCTCTTCTCTTTCTCTGCTTGTTTGTGCAGTTTATTCCTATGCCAGTACTTTATGGAGTGTTTCTCTACATGGGTGCTTCATCTCTAAAGGGAATTCAGGTAAAAAGGATTTATGATGAGTGTGTTATTGATGATGCTTTCTATAAAAAAAATATTGCCATTCTTCTTATATATTGTATTAGCTTTTGTGTATAATCTTAAAGGAATGTTGCCTACCTTAAATTTTTGAAGGTGACAAAAGGAAAATGGATTCTCTCTAAATAGAGTATTCCCTTTAGGCAATGTGCTCCATTTTCCCCCCTATTTTTGGCTACTGATTTTTCTGTTTTCTCTTGTTATCAAGAGAATTTTGCTGAGCCTAAAAACTGAGTAATAACTATCAGGGGCTCTTCCCTCTCTGCTGCCTCCCCATTCACTTGCTTGAATACTGCCTTTTCAAGTTCCTTTGCAGGGCTACACTTATCTTGAACTTTGCATTTAGGGCTAGCTTGCCCTAAAAACTAACATAAGTGAAACGCTCCAGGCAGGAGGGGGAGTTGTTGCAAGCCACAGCACGTCAGGGATGAAGGGTCAAGTCTAGTGGAAGGGCAGCATTCCTGCAGTGGCCTCAAGTAGGAGTAGCTGGCAGAGAGCAGGCATTCCAGCACTCAGGTTGGGGTTGTGCTGTGCTCTCTTTCTCCTGGCTGACTGCAGCATGAAATGGCACAGTCACCACGAGGCATCGGCACACCTTCCCAGACAATTGAGAAAGAACAATCACACAGTGAAAGCACAAGTTACACTGTGCAAAAGGTCAAATACAAAAAGCAAAGAAAATTTCTGATTGTTTTTTTTCATTACATTTGATTGCAAGTTACCTCCATTTATAGGCAAAACTGGGATTTTTTTTTTTTTTGACTGGTGGTCTCTATTCAGAGACTCTATTTTTATAACTTTGCCTATCTCTTATCCTTTGGGTTGATATTCTCAGAAGTGTAGTTTGGATTTTACTGAGGTTTAAATAATTTTAATTTTATATGGTTTAGCTGATTCTCAGAGCAGGGGTATAAGAAAGTACACTACACTATTGAGGAGCGTTTTTAAGACATGCTGAAATCTGGCTATCTTTACTTGGAAAAGTGATGGCATCCCCCTCCTTATCTTCCTCCCCCATGCTGAGATAAGGAATAGAGATTTGATAAGATGGCTTTTGTGGGAGGATGTGCTTTTTGCTGTTTCTGTGAAAAAGGAATATACTCAAATCTGGCTAAATTATAAGCCTTTTTAAAAATGCAGTTTGCACATGCTCAATAAAAATTTCCAAAACTTGACATTGCTGAAGGCTGTGTGAATATAGTATGGCTCATCCATGCAGGGAGAATTGGTGTATCACCATAATCACTGTGCCATGACATAGATGTCTAAGGTCGGTATGGAGCCCAATAGGCCTGAAAAACAGGAACCTCTCACATACATTTCTGGCATTTGTTCTTTTCTTTTTTTCATTTTCTGTTTCTGGTTTTGTGAATAAAGTGAAATATGGACAAGAAAACAGCCTGGGTTAAAGTGTCTGGTGAAGTAAAAGAAAACTTGTTCATTCCCAGGAAATAAAAGACTGCAGAGGTCCCTCCATGAGCAGCTTTTTATGTGCCAAAGGAGGCAGAGCTCAGTTGATGAAAAAGGAGTCTAGGATGTATTAGGAAAGAAGTGTGATAGTACACGTGCCCAACAGGTTCAACCAGCTTCCATTCAGCTGGAGTCACCATTGATTCGAGACCACTCTGGAGTCTGGCTTTGCCTAATGTTAAGAGGTCACGATTTCAAAGTCACCACCTTCTTTGTGTGTAACATCCAGTGAAGTGACAATGTGTGTAACAGCCAAAGAACAGGGCATTTCCTGCAGTACAGAATGTAATTCAGCAGAGTTCAATGTCTCAGCACATCTGCAACACAACCTAGGGAGGCACGTGTGTATTCACGTGGAAAGGCACTGAAGGATGACTAACCAAGTAATTAAACTCTGCCGAAGTGACACGACTCTCATTCGTGTGCTGGTGGCTCAGTGGCCAGAAGACAAGTCCTTTGCCACTGCTGGGCTAGGCTAGATTAAAGGCCTGTGGTTGTTACTGAGGGAGTCTCTTCTGTGCTGCTGAAATGATGGAGTTTTTGCCTTTAGAATAACAAGCCAGATTCTTTGGATATTCAGGATCTCTTAGCCAGTGTGTGAATGCCAGCATAGATAATCCTACACCTCATTTTGATCCAAACATGTAAAATTTTCTCTTTCAGCTTTTTGACAGGATAAAGTTATTCTGGATGCCTGCAAAGCACCAGCCAGATTTTATTTATCTAAGGCACGTTCCTCTTAGAAAGGTCCATCTCTTCACTATAATTCAGCTGAGTTGTCTTGTGCTTCTCTGGATTATAAAGGTTTCAAGAGCTGCCATTGTCTTTCCTATGATGGTATGAATTTTTTTTTTTTCCTCTAAAAATCCCTAATTATTTTCACTTGTGGATAATTATTATTGAAGAAAAATATAGTTTTGGACAGTTAATTATAATATTGCTTTGATTTTGTGTACAAGGAAAATTTATAATGTATTAAGTAGTGAAAAATTTGACATTTAAACTGTGCTTTGAATCCTATGTGTGGATATCCCAACTTATATTCTCTTAGGGAAAATTCTTCTCTTAAAGAAAAAATACTAAAATTTATTTGACATTTTTTATTTAAGGAGTATTACTAAATCCTGTTACAAAAATAACATTCCCTTGTTAAGGAAGACTGTTTACTGAACTGAGGAGCCTAATAGTTCTGTGTCTTGGGAGAAATAACAGTGGTCTGCTGCTGAAGTGATTTCTCTGATGATTTCACTAATAGAAAATAGAAGATATTTGCTGACCTCAGTGATGGTTAAATGCTTCAAACCATACTTTGTTTGCACAAAGGAATAGCGGCTGTTAGCTTATTCAAACTAAAGGATGAAATTCTAGCTACAAACTGGTCACTTTTGAAAGAATTCCTCTACAAGTCTGTTTTACTTGCCTAATTTCCGAATTCTCTAAATTAATGTCTTTTCAGGTCCTAGCTTTGGTATTTGTCCGGAAACTCATGGATTTCTTTTTTACCAAGCGGGAGCTCAGTTGGTTGGATGATTTGATGCCTGAGAGCAAGAAAAAGAAACTGGAAGATGCTGAGAAAGAGGTGGGTCATGGTTTCAGGTTTCTTTGTGTGTAGCAATTTATCAATTTCTCCTTCAGACATTCAGAGAAAACTCTGTAAGGCACATTCCATGTACCAAGCAGACTTGTTGACAGTATCGAAGGGTAACATTGTCATATTTTGCATAAGTGCTTTTAAGGTTACAAATCTGATAGGCTTAGGTGGGGATGTAGATTCTTAGGCTGCCATACTGTCCTATAAAATATTATCCACTGTATTCCTGAGGATTGCTTCTGAGACCCCCTCAGACGGTGTGCAGAGATGAACCTATGCTTGTAGGAAAGCCCTCAGATCCCAGATGCTGCACTGGGCTGGGTCTCATCCCTGCAGGAGATGCTGAGGAAAGCAGTGCAGATTTTAAGGCCTGTGGATGTTCCAGCTGCCTCTGAGCTTTACACAGGGCACAAGGCGTCACTCTGTGCCCTTTCTCAGCAAGGTCATGACCCTGTGCAGTGTCCCATTTACACTCTGGGCCAGAGCTGTCCTTCTGCTACTGCAGAACCAATTCACTTTGTAAGGAAGAGGTCAGGACCCTGCTAACCCCATTAACCAAATGCTCAGACTCCCATCCTGTGGCATTACCAGCATTACCACCCAGGTGGCTGTTTCAGATCTGGGCTCCTCATCTATTTCAAAGAATATACTTTTCAGATAATTCCTTGTCAACTTGAAAATTATCCTTGAGAATGCCCTGAGACGTGATCCAAGACCAGTGAAATGTGTGTGTTAAGGATTGCCATTAGTAGCTTTAGCTGCAGAAACAGGACATGAGCTAATAATTTGAATGGGTAACTGCACAAACTAAATTACTCTGCCTTTAGGATTGATTCTTCTGTGACCTTTGACAACTCCCTGCCTCATCTGTAACCTGGTAAACTCTTACCTTTGATTTCCTTGACACATTCAATATACTGTCATGGGATATATTTTGGGGAAAAAATCCAGATGATTATTTACTATTTAGTATGTGCCTGTAAAATGACCAGGCTGAAATTAAAATATGTGAGTCATTGTTTTCTCCCTTGAATCAAAGCAGACCAGAGAGATGTTTCATCACGGTGTCTGTTGTCATCACAATTCAGAGTAACCAGAAGTAACCAAGGTAGCTCTCTTCATGTGGGTCTGGTTATTGGAAAGAATTCCTTGTTATACTTATGTTTTGGTTGTATGTCACTTTCCTTCCCTTGCTTGATAGGATGGCATCAGAAAACAAAACTGGGAAAATCTACTGGTGTTACTTTATTTCATTCACTGTCTATTTTGAGAGGTTATTTTTACATATTTTGGCATTTCTAAATATTTAGAGCTATTATTAAAACTGTTCAACTGTCAAAAACTTATGAAGCTGTGAAGCCTGGAAATGACAAAATTAACTAGTAATAAAAAACTTCTGACATGTAGCCTAAGGAATTAATTGGAGACTTGCTATCACACAGCTTTTAAAAATAGAAGTATTCTACCCACAAGAATATTCAGAAATGTAGTTGACAGGATCTGAAACTTACTTGATTGGATCCTAATTTCATCACTTAAGTTGTTTTTATATTTTTAGGCCATGTTTTTTCCAGGGCTATGTACATTTATAGTGGATATGATACGTGCCTTCTCCTCACAGACCTCCTTTGGAAGCCACTTTGATGTTAATCAATTATGTCTTTCTGAGACAAGAATAAACAAAGAACTTTCACATTTGAAGAAAAAAAATATTTTGAAATAGTGACTTTTGAAATAGTTATAATAATAAAGCATTGAAGAAACAAATTTCTGAGCAGAGAGAACTTAAATTCTACTATTTTGGAAAACTGTGCTGGCGCTTGCTGCTAATACCAAAAATCAGTGTTGGTGATGCACGTGGGGCTTTGGTGATCTGCCAGAAAATGATAAACTCTCTTTTTTAGCCAACCCATGCTTTCAGACAGGCACTGGTGAAAACTGTTACAAAGGGAAACTGTTATAAAGGGAAGAAAGCTGTGGAGGTGCATCTGTGGGGCTCACCTGCACACTGCAACAATTTAGAGCAGGATTGGATGGTCACCTTCCTGCCAAGCCTTGTTACCCTCCTAGCTGTGCTTATCCTGACCTGGGGTGTGGACTTTGGGAATCCTCTTCTGGAGGTTGTTTCCCTTTGTTCTTGCAGGCAGGACATGGTGCTTGAGAGCTGCTCTATTCTTCTCCCCCCTGCTAAGGCAGATTTGCTAAATTTGTAATTACTTTACATATAGTTTTTGGTAGATTTATCTCCTAATTCTCTTCAAGTGAAAACTAATTTTGGGTCTCTTGTTTCATTACCTTTCACTGAAAAATCAGTATTAAAATCAGTATTGTCAGTATTAAAATTGTGTGTGCAAACTTAAATAATCTTCCCTGACTTTTACATGTAAACTTCAATGCATATATCCTGTTATTAGTGTTGTTTAAAATTCATCAGACAGTTGTTAATAATTCACTGTTAATAATTCTTCTCTTTGTTACAAAACAATGCTCTATTTGGCATTGGAAAATAGTGTAAGTGAAGATACATCTTTTAAATGTCAGCTATTTAAATAAAAGTTGAAAAGCATCTCACTTTAAGAACTTCAAATAAATACTTAATATTAAAGAAAATGAAAAGATGATTAAAGTACACAAATTTCACTTTTCACAATTTCATATCCTGTCTCATGTCTAAATTCCTTTGTTCCAGGAAGAGCAAAGTATGTTAGCAATGGAAGAGGAAGGGACTGTTCAGTTACCACTAGAAGGACATTACAGGTAAAATATACCTTTCCTCTTTTAGGTGAGTTGCAATTAAATAAAGTAAACATGCCACAGTATTTATTCATAGTGCTTACTGAATACCAGGAGAATGTTTGTTTGGTATGGATAGGTGAACCACTGCAGCATTAAACAAAGTCAGACCTTTTCTAGTCTTTCCACATGATCTCACATTCCCTAGGAAAAAGACACACTAGTTGGAAGCCTTCCATTGGACAGGACTGCAGGATCAGACTGTTCACAATGAACTTTGGCTTCTGACATGCACAGTGCAAAAGGAAGATGTAGAGCAGGTCAAACCCTCCACTCTGATGCAAGCAGGGATCCAGGAAAGATTTTGAAAACACTGCAGAAAATCTAGGTTCTTACAGTATTGCATTGTAAAACATTCTGATTAAATCCTGTTCTGTCAGATAATGAGTGAATCAAGAGCTGTCCTGGTGGA
The DNA here is from genome assembly GCF_027477595.1 of Haemorhous mexicanus. NCBI lineage: Eukaryota > Metazoa > Chordata > Aves > Passeriformes > Fringillidae > Haemorhous > Haemorhous mexicanus. The sequence goes on from NC_082348.1 coordinate 16,913,606, forward strand.
TAAAGCAGGGTTGACACAACTAAAAAAGCATGAACATTATAGATAGTAATAATACATGTTGCCAGGCCATAAGGAATGAATATAATTTAAAGTTTTCAGAAATAAATTCTTAATAAAAGATTTAAAATATCTGGTGACAGTAACCTCTGCAAGAATGTGAGTTCTGAGGAACATCATCTTTGAGTGGCCTTCTCTCTAACATTTTAACACAAAGTTACCGTAAGGTCTTCTAGTGCAAATCAGGAGATTTGTAACTGTGTCTCTGAAAAATCCCAGCCTGTTCCTTTTAACTCATCACACTACTCATGGTCTGGTTCTTGTCTTGTTTTGTCCATACCTTCTTGTTGTAATTTATATTAGCAATATGTAGCTTAATTTATCTTGCAGTGTGGTCTCTACAGATCTCCATTGTGTGTTGGTGTTGGTAGAGTTGCCCGGGTAATACCTGACTCTGTACTGTAAGGGTGGCTGCCCTGTAGCTAAAAACAAGAGTCAAGATACTGCTGATTAAAGTGGTTCCCCAAAACAAACAGCCAGTTAACTGAGGGCTTACTGAATGCCAAGTAACCATGAAGTCAGGAATAATGTACAGGCAACCCCTTAAAACACTTAGGGCTTTATTACTCTTAAGTGTATAAATACATGTTTGGAGCAGTCCAGGTAAAGCAAAGAGCATAATGGCTACAAAGTGCTACTTAATAGTACTGATTTGTTTAATTGGGGAATTTTTATTAGCTCTATTAAATTAAATATTAAAAAATATTTAAGCACTCTTAAATATTTTATTTTGTTAAGGCTTTTGATTGCTTTTAAAATAGTTTTAAAAGTAGGTGGAGTTTCAGAGCATAAGTAGGACCTTTTGGGATCGTGTTTAATCCAGTGATGCCACGATCATGCTGTGAGATCTTGGGCAATATTTAATTTCACACTTCTTTATTTTTCTCTTGTTTATTAGTTGGGAGTGATACAATAAATTTTATTGATGTTACTGTGATTAATTGCTGTTGAAGGAAGAAAATACTTTAAAAGTGCTAAGATGTTCTGAGAGAGTATTTAAGTAATTGTTCAGGACTTCTGAAGTTTAACATAGTCTCTTAACTTACACTGCACTTAAATATTTTCATCACTATCAGTTTTCAAGGACTTTTATTGAGTTAATAAGTAACAAGACTGATTGCTGATTGTTTTATTGTGTATTTACTTTCATTCTTGTCTAGAGATGACCCATCTGTGATAAACATTTCTGATGAAATGGCAAAAACTGCTGTATGGAAGACATTGTTGATATCCTCAGAGAATGCAAAAGATAAGGAGTCAAGCTTTCCTTCTAAAAGGTCTTAATTTTTTTAAATTTCATTATACTTTATATAGATGTCAAACCAATATTAGAATATTGTGCTAGGGATTAGAAAGATTTTTAGCATTTTGCAGTTTTATTTCTTAAGTCCAGTTGTAATATTCTGAGCTCAAAACACAAATTCACTATTTATTTAAAAACATAAATCACAAATATTTGCATGGTACTTAGTTATGCTCCAGTGGAAAATGAAGCTGAGCATGCCTGATGCTTGTGTAATGAACCACCAGCCTCCACCTGGATATTGCATTTGTTCTGCTTGCTTTTGTTCTTTCCTCTTGAAAAAGAAGTGATCATCACTGCCCTGGAAATAGCTGTATGAAGAACCCAATACTCTGAATGCAATCCAATAATGTTTGGAGAGAAAATAATTTTATGATTGCATCATTTATTTACATTTTTCTGCCTACTTCACTTGTACTCAAAACAGTTAAATAATTTTAGATTTTGGTCCAGTAAAATGAAGACACATTATTTTATCTGTGCTACAGAGTTACGACAGGAATAAGAAAACGTTAAATTCAAGCACAGTGTGATTTCCTAAGAGAATTTTTTCCTCTGCTTCCATAAATTTAAAATGTAACTATTTTCTATTTAATTGTTTTGTATCACACTTCTGTCATAAGCTCCCCTTCCTAATCAATCTAGAAGCTGATTCCCCAAAGGTAAGACCCCAACCCCAACCTCTTCCTTGATTGTGTCTTCCAATTCAAAATGGTGTCACCTTGGAACCCAAATGAGTTGACTTTGTGTAGTTTTTGAGGAGACAGGACGAGAAAAAAATTCAAATAAGAATGTAAAATGTCTTCATTAAAGTCCCAAATACTAGAATTTGAAATTTAGTCTGTATTTAAAATAGTGTATTTAAATAGTGTAGTGTATCAAATGTCAAACTGAAATTATTCCTAGTCATCTTTTTTAAAACACAGAATTATGTTCTGTCCATTTCTAAATGTACTTTTGAAAAGCCCATGTTTGAAACAGCTAGTCATTGTTTCAAGGTGAACAGATGCAGTGAGAGAACACTTGTACTGATAGCGTTTTTTAATTTTGTTACCCCAAAATGGCACGCTGCCTTTCAGAGTTGTGCCTTTCCTTGTACTGCATAGACAAGACTGAGCAGTTGATGACTAGAGAACTTTCATTTCAGACACCCATGGAGCAGCCCACTAATGTGGTCATTTTGATGATATTTCACTGCGAGTCAAAATAGCCTAGTTCTTGTTTGCCTTCACCCTACACATGGACTGAATAGGATCCTGTCACTGAAATCAGTGTGGTGCATGGGAGGAGGATCTACTGGAGGGTTTTCTTATGTCAAGTGCCTCTGCCGTCCAGGCTCTGAAAGCCTGGAGGGAGAGAAGAACCTGATGTGGCACATTCACAGCCCCTGGGTACACAGGAGTTGTTATTTTCCTGGTGGATGTTGCTTTCTTTGGTGGTACGACAGGTTATGTAAACATGACCCTCTGAACAAAGAGCATCCAATAGATTGTGGCTCAGATAAGAGATCTGCCCTTTAAACTGCAGTGAAATAGAAACTAATGAAATAGAAGCTAATTTTCTAAAGATCTAATTTTTAATTTGTTCTTGTATCTTTGCTCTTGAAAACAAAGACTCAGGAGAAAAGATTTTTCTGATTTTAGATATTAGTGTCCTATTATAAACAAACAGCCGTAAAGACTGAAATCCTGCATTTTCAGGTGCTCTAACTTGTCTCAGATTCTGAGAGAGGAGTAGATTCAACGAACTTTAACCCTGAAAGACTTTTTTATTGATAAGCAAAGCCATTAGCAACTTTAATCTTAAATCATATTAGGGATAGAACTACAAAAATATTAGAGAACATAATGCATGTATCATTAAATGAGGATATAATTCAATCCTAGGTAATTAGTGAGGGAAAAAAAAGCTTGGAATGGTAGCAGTTGTAAGGATAATTTTTGCAAATGATCAAGATCAGCAGTATTAGATTAACAGTTTCTGCAGTGAAGGGTACCTTATCATAGAGGGGGGAAAAAAATCTCATTTTTAAATAAATTTTACTGATGCTTTGTGAAGTTCAACTACATAACATTTAGTATTCCCTTTCTGCTGTCAGTTCTGCTTCCTTATACCTCAAAATAATATTAAATGGGGATAATTAAATTATGTTAGTATACTATGATTTTCTCTTATGCCGATAATGCAAGGCATTGACCAATTAACAAGAATTTACTCATAGTAATTAAATGCTGAGTTGACTTGGTCAATTATAAACTAAGATCATCTACAAAAAGAGATTTTAGACAGGAAGGGTTTTTACAAATGACTTCCCAGTCGGATGCATGGATAATTTCTATCACAAGATGTGCCCTGGCCCTGACTCTGTGAGGTAGCATAGTGTGAGAGAGCTCTTACATCCCAGGCTCCTGAATGCTTTTACCTGTCTACAGGGAGGACTTACAAGGGACTCAGTTAAGTTGCCTAGCCATAGAGGTTTACCTGAACTTTACAATTTTCCAACCTTTGTTTTTTTATTATTAAAATTCTTAGGGACCTAAAGGTTTGCCTTTGAGCCTTTCTTGGTAGAAGGGAACACCAAGGCACTTTTCTGAAGCACAGCCCTCTTTGCTCCATAGTATTAAGCCCTTCAGAGAGCAATTTCAAAGCATTTGCAGATCTGACCATGGACAGGAGATAGACTTAGCTGGTCTTTTAAAGTATTGGAGAAAGAGGCATCTGTCACTTTGTAGATGATAAGAGTGAGTTTCCTTTTTGACCTGAAGGTATGAAAATCCCACATCCCAGACCTTCCTGCTCAGGTGTGTTAGGCTACTCCCTTGGTAGGGAGGAAGAGACCTCCAACTCCTTTACAGATCCACCAGTGACATGTTTTACTGGAAAAAGACTGGACTTGTCCTTTTTTTTTCAAATTTCTCAAGGCATTAAAGCCCACATCTGCAGGAGCTGCTCAGAGATGTGAATCCTAAATAGAAGGAAGACTTTCCCGGTATCACAGAGGCACCTAAAACGTGGAAATATTGTAGACTGTAAGGCACACAACACCTCAGTGTTTGCTTTTACTAAGTACAGGTAACTCCCTGCCTGCTGTACTGCTGCACTTTCACTTCACCCCCCCCGGAATTTGTTTGCATACCCTTTGTGTGCAGAAAGTGTAACGTACCCAATTCTATCACTGTTCTACAGAAGGTGACAGATTTGGCAGTTGAAGTGGCAGAAGTTGGTATTCTTTAGCTATTTCCATTAACACCTCTGGAAGCTGCCATAGGCATAGAAGTAAGCTTTGGCTGAACTGAATTGTATCCTTAAAGCAATTTTTATGTGAAGAAAAATGTCAAATGATTGTAGAATTGTGCATGAATCGCCTTAAGAATTTGAGAATTGATCTTGCTTTCTTTAAGCCTTGCGTAACTCAGCCTATTTCTCATTCATTCTAGTTAAGGAATTATTCCCATGAAACCTGGTAGGTTATGTGCTTGCTGCAGGTTTGTTCTCAGAACCATCTGGTTTTCTTTAGATACCCTGCCACTCTTTGTTGAAGGCTTGATTTGCCTGTGTTGTGGAAGCCTCTTTGCATTTTCATGCTGTGATTGAGACTCATTGGAAGAACATGACTTTTTATTTATTTACGCTGTTGTAAATTAGGACACTCACACACACACACAAAATCATCTGCTTTGCACGTATACTGCTTTCTGTAGGCAAATCAACATTGTTTTAACTGGGGGGAAAAAAAAAGCTGAATCCCAATTTGAACTCTGGTTTAATGTTCTGAATGATACAGCTTGTGTCTGATCTTTCAGGCTTTTTTTTAAAATTTATTTCCTTATAATGTATACATGAGGAAGTATGTATTACGCTCCACATGGGGACTATTGTCTCTCCCCATACTCCCCAGACTTCTGCTCTCCCCAATCAAGACTGAAAGCCAAATATTTGTTGGATATTGGCTTGCACTACTCTAGTTCAGAAACATTCCTTCTAAATGTATAGTTGGAAAAGAGAATACTTACTGTGACCTCTTGTTTGTTCCATTTAAGAATGTCCTGGTATTGTCTGAGAACTGTACCATTACCGTTATTGAGTAAATTAAGTTGTATTTGCCAAAAATGTAAAACTAAGTGGCTATCTTTGCTTGCATGCTGGCTGTCTGTACATCTTAAGTTCTTTACCTACCTTGTCACTAAAATGCTGCCTACGTCTTCTACACCATTCAGCACAGAAATTTTCACCTGCTTTCCCAGTTTGTGCCATGAAGCATGAAAAATTAAGTATTTGTGCAATGTTGGTTTTCAGGTAGATGATATATATAGAGTTGTGTGTGTGATAGTGCTACCTTAACTCTATTTTTTTTGTTTCCCCTTTCATTTCCTAGTGCTGAAATCAGAAAAGAGAAGAAAGCTGACTCAGGGAAAGGTGTTGACCGGGAGACTTGTCTATGACTCGCTCTTCAAGTAGTTTTTTTACAAATGAATTAAAGGAGTGCCACAACCACTAAATATAAATTATTTATCTTGTAACTTTTGTCTTTCATCTCAAACTAGCACAGGTAATGTAGTGCAATACTTGTCTCATTCCACCTTGTCTACCTTGTCTAGTATCAATGTAAATGTCTGCAGTAGCCAATGCAAAAAATCCTTGTGTTCGTTGCTGATCTTGGCCATTTATCAGTACTTGTATCAGACATGTAAGGAGCAAATTTTCTTTCAAATTCAACTTTCCTGTTAATAGGTTTGTACTGTATTTTGCTACTTTTTCTGTGTGAGAATACTTAATAATCTTGATTCAAGATGAACTTGAAAACCCTTGTTCCAATTTTTTTTTTTTTAATTACCTAACCAGTAAATGATTTCAAGAGACCCAAACTCTTTCAAGAGACGAGCAAACATTGAGAAGTTTATAAAGTAACAACTGATCTGACCCTGTGAATAAACTAACAAGGATAATACTTTCCTCCTTAATCTGTCCATTTGAAGTCATGGATTCAGTTTTGCAATGTGAATTGCAGGGTCAGATTCTGTATTTGTGAAGTTTTCCTTGATTTAATACAATGTATTTAATATTAAAATTTGTATGTAACTGGAACATAGTCCTATATATATATAAATATATATATATATAAAAAATTATATATTAAAGCATTTTCTCACCTTAGCTAAAGAACACTACCACATCCTTTGATGTGAAACATGGGTACAGTATTTCTTAAAATGCAATTTGTGATTACGGTATCTTATCTTGTATTGTATGAATGTTGCCATGGTAGGCCAAATAAATGCATTTTGTCATTAATCAATCCATTATTTTACAATAGGGAAAATTTTGTAGATACAAACGATACCCCACATGCAGTTTTATCACCTGCCCAATGATTTTCCTCTTTATTGCCTGAAATTCAGCCACATAAAGGACGTATTTATATTGTCTTCACTAACAACTGTAAACCTCTTAGTTTCAGAGATTGTGTATAATAATTAAATGGGTATCCTGCTGTTGTTTTGTTACAGCTCTTTATTATTCCATCAAGTACATATTGATTAAAAGATAAAAACAACATTGCAAAGAAAAATGTGGCTTTAAGGCTATTACATTTTTTGTATTGGATTTTGTTACTGCCTGACCCTTCAAGCTGTTCTTTTGTGTAAAAGACTGCGAGATTAGGTATTGAATGAATAGCAATGTGGAGCTGAAATTTTATTGTGTTGTTTGGAATTCACTGATTTTTAAATTTTTTAAGATAAATTTTTAAATTATTAAAATGAAAGCTAACTCTCAGTATTATGCTGTAACTTTGAATCCTAAAAATAAGAATTGTAGTTTTGCAATCTTCGTAAGAACTCATCCATAGGGCTCTAACATTCCCCAGCTATCCCAAATATGCAAATTTTCTATACACCTTGTGAACAAGTTTTCCCATTCAGCACATTTAAAGTATTCCAATGTTCTTGTGTATGTGAGTGTGTATGTTTTAATTCTTTAGCCATAAATAATTGCATTTTGCTGCAAACTTGATAGGGTCACTGTTCTAAATTTACCTTAGCATTATCAAAGCCCATTAAAAGCCATTTTTATGGAGAAAAAAAAAATCTAATGGACGCAAAGAAGAATTCACATCTAATTCAATGTTTTGTATATGTAAATTTAGGAAAAAAATGCTGATGCATTAAGGTTAAATGCTTTGTTTTGTGTACTTGATGATAAATTGTAAGATTCCAATTGTTTTAAGGTTAGTATAGAAGCTCAATACTGGTTTGTCCTGAAAGCAGCCTGATGGTGTTTTAACATGTTGCTGACTTTGTTACAGATAATGTATACAATCAAAATGTATTAGCTTCACTTGACCAACTCTTAGAATATTAAGAAATCAGTGTATTCAATGGCATTCTGTATTTCTGTTCAGTATTTCAGAGTGGTTTATTTGAAAACACTCTGGTTTTGCGTGAATTTAAGTGCTTTTCCAATGTAAATCTTAATGTTCTGAAATCACACACAAAATGTAAAGCAGATGTAGTGCTATATTTACTTCTAATTTCATATTCCTGGTCAAAATTACTCAACTTCTTGGATGTAATTTATTACAGAAGTTTATGTGTACATGTGAATAGACTATTGTGTTTTTCACAATTAAGATATGTTATGTGAAAATAAATATTTATCCTAACTAATTTTCAATTTTATTTTTATGCTGCAATACCATGCAATATTTGAAATGTCTACCTGACCTGAATGGGCTTCATGAATTAATGAGTGGTAGAGCCCAGCATGACTCCCTTTTCAAGTGGAATCTCACAGAAACATGCAAGGCTGTGAGTGTTGCTCCCCAGGTGGGGTTGGTGGTGATGTACTTGGTCTGACCACAACAGTCAGTGTGACACCAGGGACAGCTCAGAGCTCTCTGTTCCAGGAAGAGAATGGGAATGAAGCTCCAATTTACTGCTCATGAGTTGGTCCCCCTTCCTCCTGAGAGAGATGATGCAGACAAAGCAGGAGTAGTTGGATCTTTTTAGAGATCAGTAGGTAAGGTCATACAATTTAAAATGCTTCTGCTCTTCTCAGAACCCTAAATTTCTGCTACTGAAAAACTTGAGGCCATGAATCACAGTACTACCTACAGTATTGACTCCATCTCATTAAATCCCTTTTGAGCTTCTTCACCAATTATTAAACCAAAGACTAGAAGTCTCCTAGCCTAAGAATGGTAACAGTGACACCTCAAGCTTCCACTGCTTCCGTTAGGATTTTACACTAAGTGCATTGTACAACAAACTTAAACATCCATTCCAACATCCACAGGAAAGAAAACACAAAGAAACCTGTAATTGGTAGGTGGGCAACTGACCAGCATGTTGCAATAACTCAGGCACAACTGACTTCTAGCTTTGGACATTAATAAAATGACCTAGATATTTCCTGTGGCCTCAGTTTTAGTTATTTACCTGTGCTAATGCAGTTCAAGCAAGTTGTCAGTATTGCCTGCATTATTTTTGGAGCTGAGGGAATTCTACCACAGTGAAAAATTAGACACTGAATTGATGTTAATTAGGACACTTCCTATAACAATGAAGTTTTCTTTTGTTTTGAAAGTTGTATCATTGTCTATTAGCAGCATATCTTAGAAGTTGCTTTCCAAAGTAGGATAATTAGCATTGCATTATGTAATGCCTTGCAGATAAGAGTTAAAAGGGGATGAGGTATTGAGAGTACAGAAGAAGTTTGCCAGTGAGATGTTAGACTCATTAACGTAGGTCAGATGTAAAGAATTGCATCTTAATGAAAGCCTTGGACCCTATAATTTCTAGTTTCACTTATTTTTTTAAATGGGTTTTTTTTTGATTATACTAATTATTGCACTTATCTAATGAGAGCCTGGTGAAAGTAGTTTTTTGGATTACCGAAGCCCTTTTTTTTTGTTTTTCTGACAGTGTGAGTGGTAACATTAAACTAAATCCTAACTATTTACCCTTGCATACACAAGCCATATCATATTGATAATATTTGTTTATAACCCATCTCTGTTGCTGGGATCTACCTTATACTGATATAGGTTTGCCTTGAGTCAAAAGAACGAGAGATGTGATGATAAAACCTCTTGGAGATAACTGACAGCCAGTAATCCTGTAGAAGTTTAACAGTGGTGCCAGTCTACATTAGAGCCACTACTCCCTTGAACCCAAGATGGTATTTGTAAAACCCAGCTCCAGTGTGCTTCAAAAAAATGCCAACAAACAGAACAAAACCACCCCTCTTATTTTGTGAGTCAAGGAATTGTTAGCTTGTGAAAACAAAATCCGATTTTCTATTTGAGACTTTCTCATTTAAGGACAAGCTGCACAGTGTCTTAACATTCTTCCCCATGCTTTATCTGTCTGCATGAGTACTTTTACATTCACACCTAATGTCACTAATAACCCACAATACAGACATAATCAGATGCTGGCATGTAATACGAAGAAGCTAAGTGTTAGATAATCATGTCACACTCCATTACATGATACCATTACACAAAATCGGAAGCTTGACTGTAAGTCATCCTCAAAATTAATGGGATTTAAAAAAAAAAAAAATCAAGTGTTCTTTTTCTGAAGCAACATTTTCAATGATACGGACTACACCTCCTTTCATAAATTAATGTCTTTATTATTTTAAAGCAGCACAATTTTTAGTACAAGTGGATTGCATTTTTTCTATGCAAAATTAAGAAAACTAATCCTCCGATTAGATGGAGAAGACTACCTGGAGTGCTGTAAGGAAAGCAGGTATTTATTGGTAGGCTGTAAGGTTTTGCCAGAGAGCATGTTCACAGGAGAGTGACAGTCCAGCCCTTGCTGTAAGTGACTGCTAGTACACATTGTAATGTTTTAGGTTTCTGTGTAAGAACCAGTTCCTATTCATCAGTACATGAGCAACTTCTACATTTAAAAAATGGGGCTCTTGTTCCCAGAGGAGATTTTGCAGGGCATATTCCCAGTGTAGCAGCCATTTTTACTATAAAATAAGCAAAAATCACAGTACTATATGATAGCACACAAAGAAATTCATTGGCACTGGTTTGATTAGGTATCATTCAAAAACTTTGGTGAAAGCTGGTTATGTGCTTGCCTTGCAAGAGTTCTGCAACTGTAATACAAGAGATTGCAGAGCAAACACACTCACTTCAGGAACTGCCGTATAAAGTATTTCATTCTGCACATATTAACATTGCAGTAATCCTGATAACCATTCTAAAATAATAATTATCAAGTCTTATGAATTTCTGCAAAAATGTTTCTTCATTATTTTTACAGAAAATTACCCCAGGGTTCATTTCATTTTTGATGGAAACATTATTATATTTTTATCATTCCTTTCTCTAATATACAAACTGGATTGTTTCTCTTTTAGACTGAAATATCAAAAAGTAATTACTCAAGCAAGTACCATGCTTCCTAGAAGTCTGCAACATCATTCTGGTGATGTTAAGACCCGATTAAACGCAATCAATAAAAATGCAATAGTTGCTTGGCAACAGGAATCATTACAAAGATTAGCATTTCATTGTGTACACTGGTATCCCAAGAGCTGACTCTCATCTCATCTTGATTTATACTGGCTCAGAGTACATTATTGTGAGAGTTTTCTGGAGAAGTACCATCACTCACAAGCAAAATGCTGGGGCTAGTGCAGTGAGAAGCACTGCTTTATGAAGTGGCTCATGTGGGTATAAATATGCTTATGTGCTTGACCGGAGATGGAATGGTCTTTGTCAGTGTACCACTGTGTGAAAGAGAAATACAGAGAATGTTAGTTGCAGCTACATCTAAATGATATAAATCAAACATGACAGACAGAAAAACCTGTGCAGCAATTTAAATGATCCTAGCATGAGGCTTTCAGCATGGAGGCAAAGACATGATGGGGTAGGAAGCTGCTATGACACTTAAGCTCCTTCTTTGCATGTGCGATATGCTCTGTTTTTATGCTGATGGTGTAAAAACAAAATGTGGCTTATCCACATGGGGGGTAGATTCAACTGTTCAGTTGAATCAGGGGTGCCTGACCTCTCCCTCTGTATGTCCTTGGAGTTTGGCTGAAAGAAAACCATGCACTTGGCCTCCTTCTATACATCATCCTCTCTAGCACTGCTCTCCTAGGGCTGAGAGAATGTAGGAAAGGAAGAGCTTGCACCTCAGTCTGAGAACTTCCATGCACAACATAAAAAGGGCAAATAACTGCTTGTCTAACAAGTACAGTAAACACCAGACGTGATGGACAGGCTATCTGGGATTTTGCTAAAGCCAACCTTTCCTTTTATCCTACCTCTAAGACACTATTCATTGCACTTGGGTATATGCAAAGGTTGGGACTGGCTATTTGTCTGAGAACAGAAAAAATTTAAGAAAATGAAAGATTAGGTAAAAAGGATCGAATATGAGATGGTGTTGCTTTACAGTTTTTCTTGTGCAGAAATGAAAGATGTACTTTATGTTCACATTTCAGTTACTGAACATGAAATGCAACTATATGAACTTTCATTTAAGAAGGCAATGAATTTATACCTTACCACAGGGAGCTTATGTTATTTTTCTCATTTGTATAACCATAAACAAAACAGAACCATACCATTGCCTGAAAATCCACTTCAGCATCAACAAGAGCTTTGGAAATCTGTGCTGCTTGCTGAAAGTGAACATTATCTGAAAAGTGGAAGAAGAAAAAGGTAAACAAAAACTGCTTCTGTAATACTCTGGGGGAAAATCAAAGCAATGTACACACTAGACTGCCCAGCACTGCTGACTGAAACACAGATTAGTTGCAAAAATCGGTATTATTTTATTGACGCAAATGTAACAGCCTTGCCCCTTCATGCTTTTGTTTTGTCAGTAGTAGAATTGCGAACCTGTCTGTAATACTAAAATGTCTAATTAACTGCAACTCACCATCTGCTGTTCCATGAATAAGGAGATATTCAACTGCCTTGAATTTTTCAGCTCTGGCCATTACTGTTGAACTCTGAAATTAAAGGAGAAAAAAGAAAAAAGGTGCCATTTATTAGGGTATGACTTGCTACCAACTGAATTTGATTCGTGTTGACACTGTCTGAGGTCCTTCAGCTCAAACCAAGCAGAGCCCTGCTCACCCCCCTCTGAAGTGCCATGGGACACGGTCACACATCCAGGGCTGGGTGCCCACACTCCAAGCACCCCACACCTGCCTGCAGCTGTTACCGAGGTTTTGGCTGCCAAGGAACAGGCGGCTGCCGAGGGCAAGAGCTCTGCAGAGAGGTTCACATGCAGTCCATGGCCAGCATGGTGGTAGCCTGCAGCACACTGTGTGCCATAGGTTTCCTGTTTGACTGCACACAAGTTAAAAAAATGTTGCCATAGCAACAGTGCACCCTGTGAGAGCAAGGAGTAGATCTTGCAGAGGCTACACATGTTATCTTCCCCACAAGGTTCACCTGCAGGTAAGGCACCAGAGCTAATACTGCCTCAGTCTCCAGTCAAATTGGGTAACAAGAAGTTTAGAAAAATGTGCTCTCCAAATATGAATGAGAAATGCCTGAACAAAAATCACTAGACCAAATCTCTAAATAGAAGTCAAGCTACATTTTGGGAATGGAAACACAATACAGAAAAGATGAAATAATCAACGACTATGATTAATCAAGAAATTTAAAACATAGTAACAACTCATTCCCTAGAACATTCTAGCCCGCCTGACTTGCTACTGTGACTAAAGAGTGAAGACAGTGAGGATTGCAGATAAGATTTTTAATTTGGGCAAGGAGAGGGAGTAGGATGGTGCGCTGCCATGAACAGAGAAGAGGAACAACAGGGACAAGACATTTTAGGCTTGATAAGACAATCAGTTAATCTCTCAAGAAAAAAAAACCTAAAAATTGTGAACAGAAGAATTTAGTGATTTGCTTTTTTTATTCCAAATTTTGTACTAAGGCTGTATTCTTGCACAAGGATTCGCATTTAGTACCCCAAAAAAGTCAAATACATTATACTGCCAAGACAAGAAGTGTTCTGATTTCCTTATGTCTCTTGTATAGTCACGAATCTTTAAAACAAGTACAAATATTAAATTCCTTTTTTCATGGCAGAATAGTGTACCAGAACTCTTCCATACATGAAATGAGTTCTTTGTATGTATTCAATGAAATCTAAAAACCAAGTTCAGCAGAGAGGGCAAAAAACCTCCACCCTCCAGTCTGTAACACTGCAGTTGCCCTCTTTTGATAGTCAAAGGCTAGAGAGCACTAGAAATCCAGTATATGGAAATTCACCGACAGTGGAAGCATGACACTTTCCATTTAGATGATTTCGTATCGTGGAGTAAGAGCATTTAGCTGTGAGTGCCAAAATATGGAGAGCACTTTGATGCACTGAGGGGCACTGGTAAACCAGCTGACCAAAAGAACAAATGAGAAAGAAATGGCCCAGTGAGAATAAAGGCAAAAAAAACCACCAACAACCAAAAAAACGTCCAAACCAACCAGTATCCTCTGAGTAAATAATTTCCTGCATGTGCACAGGGAAAATTGATAGATCACCTTGCTAGGCTTTCTTGCAGAAAAGCAATGCTGTTTTAAGTAAACCTTCTGTGAGTGGAAGCCTGATTTAAGCTACACTTCTGAGAACTTGACTTGGCAAAAGTAGTTTTAGAAAGAGGATGTCATTCTTTTTCCTCTTCAGGCATTCAATAAAATAAAGTTATTTGTAAAAATACTTCAGAAAGAAGAAGCATATGAGATACTTTCTCTGCTTTTTTATCAGTGGTGGTACTTCACTTGCTGTACTCACACTAAACATGAAGAGTCCCTTCCCTAAAACAAGCTTTAAGGTCACAGTACCTTTGTGTCCTTACAGAAGTTTGCAAGATAGGGAGCACTCTCAAGTAGGCACAGTTAGACAACAAAGCAACAGCAGCTGAACAAACCTTAAGTGGGCAGCAAAAAAATACAACTTTATTTACCACCTCTGCTTTACAGCTACGCTGCTAGGACAAAGGCTCTGAAAAGGTAACGTGAACAAGTACTGAGAATTAGGCCCTGCTGAGTGTAACTGGCTTTTCTAAAGATCACACAGCAGTCAACATTTTATCAGCACTCCACAAACAAGTTAAGGTTTGGCTGAAATTGAAGGTCTCTCTCCCCTTAGCATATTCTCAGATAATAGAACAAATGTCAAATCAGTACAAGATGGCATATTTACAAAATTGTACCCTGTTTTGCATAACCTAATGATGCAGCAGTTCTTAAGGACTGAACATTTCAAATCTGCTAGAAAAAGATTGCCAAATCTATGACTGTTTCAAACACTTGCCAAAAGTATATCAAATTCAGAGTGAACTGCAAAATAATGTTCTCACAAGTTGAACAGTCTCTTCAGTATGCTTTACATGGCTACTACGTCTGACCTCCAGAACTCTGCCCTCATTCAGTCTCCAGTCTTTTGCATCAGGGATGTTTCTTCCAGGCCACCAGATTCTCTGCCATTCAGTCTAGGATTATATTAGGAGCACCACCCATGCTTGTTTCTCTCTTTTACAAAGCTCTGATTTTTAATAGTTTACAACTACCTTAAAAGGCATTGAACATATCTAATTAGCCCACTTAGGAGCATGAGTCAGACTTGACTCCTGACAAAGAATATTTAACATCTCACATTCTCTGCCTTCAATAAATTAAAACCTAATGCCACAATAATACAAAGGCAGGATGTACCCCTCTTACCACAACTAGTTTCTTGAGTCTATGAATTCAGTAATTAATAATACTCTACATGTTAGGAATGTGCCTAACAGTGCTCATCTTCTCCAAGCAGCTGTGTACAGCACCTCATTTCTTTTAAATCTGGGTGCATACTACAATTTATGCAACTTTTTGCTTTTCATGCCAGCTTTACAGCAATGCAGCAGGATAGAGAATATATGATGCAGCACACCAACCTGACAGCACAGAGTTAGCAGTGCAAGCTTTAACAGCTTCAGCTGTATGTACTAGCTTTCAGTACAGATTCTGCATTCACCTCAGAAACCACTCATTTCAGCAAACAGCTCTCCTCAGTGTCAAAGGACCAGGAGGCTGGCTATTGGGACTGGGACACGGATCAAAGGGGCTGCAAGCCAGGAACATACCGGGCTGAAGTCAGTAAGGGTCTTCAGCAATAACAAAATCCCACAACACCATCATTGAGGCTACATGAAACAACAAACTCACTTCTCAAGCTACCCCACCCTCCAGGTTAAAAGTAAAGTCCAAGCACTGTATTATTTGGAGCTTTTAACAACAAACGAGGATTTAGGCTGCATTTTCCTTTCTCTAGGAGCAGCAGCAAAGTGTGACAATCTGATCTAGGCAATTACTCCTCCTCCATCTAGCCACCATTCTCCCCAATTAGTCCTCTGAGTAACACATTTGAAACCTTTAGCTCTTTGGTACTGGCAGTTTCAACGTGGCCATTGCCAGCAATGGATAGCATGCCAAGAAAATCCGACTCCTGGCTTGAAAGGATTAAACAGTCCTCTGTTGCCATCTGTGCCGTGAAGCTGGTGAGTGACTTTGTGCACCCAGAGCGTTAACGTTCGTTCTGCACAGCGACAGGAACTCGTATTTACACTGCTACCTCGCAGACCTCCTACTGTTCCCACTGCCTTAAAGAAACACATTTGGAAAAAGGCAGGCAGGAGGCTGCAGGCTGCTGGTCAGTTCCTGCTGGGACCAATAGCTCAGTGGATAGAAGAGGGAGACAGGCACAGTACCAAGTTGTCCAGAAGACGCTACCATTGTCCCCAGTCTTGACCAGAATGTCTCATATAGCAGTTGACAACACCAGAGTACTGTAAATATATGTCAAACCACATGTGTCAGTACATATATGTATGTATTTATATGTTTTGTCATAGTTTTAAAACAATGCAACGACCCCCACCCTCTTTTCTACCCGTGACACTTTTATAACGCGCACAGCAGTGCTATCTGTCTCCTACCCTGCTTACCAACCCAAACACAGAGAATGCACTGTCTCCTCCTCTAACTTCAATATTTGGTGCCAGTATCACCATGGCTGGTCTGTGAAACAGTTTTCTGTGAAACATTCCAATAACCAGGGCACAAAGTACCCCTCAGGTTCCTCACTGTTCTCCCATAGCCACTGTATTTTCACCTGGGCCTGAGGTTTCCCAAAACCTAACAGGACGTTCGGTTGCTCTGCCCTATGCCCAGCTACCTGTGACTTCAAAAAGCCCTTGAGGCAACAAAAATCCTCTGGCACATGGAAGAGCAAGTCAAATTAGATTAGAGCAACTCAATTAGATTAATCACGCTGTAACAAGGACAAGCAATCTACACGTAATTTGCTTTCAGGAGGACAAATGCCAATTCCCTCACTCCTGTGCAAACACTGGTCATTTTAGAACAAACTCTGGACACCCTCTGCTTATGGAGATCAGGCCAACATTTCAGTCCTGACACTGCTGGCTCACAGTTGGTCTGCAATTTGGTATCACCACGGTACAGACAGATTTGCCTACCTGTCAAAGTGTTCTAGTATTGAGGAGATTTTGCTTTCCCTGTAAAAAAGCTGCAGATTCCTAAAGCAGGGAAGTTCACATGATACGCATTTTAAAAAAAATTACATTTCAGAAAGAATGGGAGTACATTTGTTTTTGTGAAAAATGTTTAAGATAAAACATACTTTGCTCACAAAGATATAAATTTTGAAACAAATTTGTTTCTTGATGGCTAAAATAAAAGTTTTTACAGCTTCTTTTACAGTCTGCAAAGTAGCCAAATGGAAGTGAATGTAGAAAAACCCCAAAACACCAACATACCAAACAAACAGAAACCCCACACCATTCACCAAGAGGAAGCTGCCTTGTGCAAATTCAAACACACGAGACTACAGCCTCTAACAGCACGATGCAACCCTTCTAGCAGAAAAGAAGAAACAAAACTTGTTTCTCCCCACAGGGAAATAAACTGTTTAAAGAACAATATACCAGTTTAGAAATGAAACAGC
This sequence comes from Haemorhous mexicanus, assembly GCF_027477595.1. Classification (NCBI taxonomy): domain Eukaryota; kingdom Metazoa; phylum Chordata; class Aves; order Passeriformes; family Fringillidae; genus Haemorhous; species Haemorhous mexicanus. The sequence goes on from NC_082348.1 coordinate 16,930,973, forward strand.
ACACACAAAAAAGGGATTTCTTTCTTACATTATAGTTCTTCAGATTATCATTTTCTGTAGGAAGGCCCATGTATCGCTCTGTGTATATTGAATCTGAAATTTAAAAAAAATCCCAAAATTAGAATCTGCTACTTAATTTTCAGTATGTCTACCACCAATTTTGCCCATCAATACAAGCAGTAACAATGCATTCTGGAAATCAGGTTTTCCACAATGAGGGGTGTAGGTAACCATCATTATTCAGAATAGTTAATCTTCTTGTTGCCATGGACACCTGAATGCTGAATATTAATATAGCACTTTGTGTCAGTGTTTCCTTATTGTTATTCTTTCAGTAATCCTAAAACAATGACTGAAGATGTAGCAGTAAATAACTAGCATCTGAAAAAAACCTTATGTATTTTATCTAAATGTATACTACCAAAATCTATACTATGAAAATATAGTAGTATATTCGGATTCAGCTTGGGTGAAAAAAAATGCATTTTTTGCCACTTTACCATTTTCAGACTTGCAGCTTTGTTTCAAGCCACACAAATTAACGCTCTGCTGCCATATTCTAATGTCCATTTGGCTTATCATCAGAGTTGTTTCACTAGAGGTTTTTTATGCTGAATATGTATGCCTCCATAATCCCTCATTTAACTAGGTAAAAGCGTAATTTTAGAGATCTTGATCATTAAAATTATCTCCTGTCATACTGTAATATTCATGTCCAAAATATTATGAAGACATGGCTATGTCCCCAATAGACTGCTGCTACTGCCTGGCAGCATGATCTGATCTGCTGAATTAGCTATTGTACAGCCACTGTGCTAGTTGCAGAATGATAAATTATGCCTTCTTTAGCGGAGGTTTGCCAGGGAAAACTTTCCCTTGAGTGTTTTTGGACAAATAAAAATGAGGAAAATGTTAAAATGTGTTCAGATTGTACCAGCACTGATTCATGACTTTACATAATTTTTTTAATCTTTGAGGAAGGCCCCTATAACTAGGCCATTTCTAGCCTCATGCAACTACTTGAAACCTTATGCTCTAAAGGCTTGATGCATGTAGAGACTTGTCCACTTGATCAGGTTTTTCTCACATCAAGCTATTCTCAAGATGAATTAGACTTATAAAATCCAAATTTTGCATGCTAAAAAAAACCCTGACCAACCAATCTAAGGCAATTCAAATCCTATTCCGGTACTTTTAGAGAATAAATTACAATGCAAGGTCAAAGTTAATCCTCACAGTTCATTCTTATAAAAAGAGTTTCATTTTGAAGAGAAAAAAGTTTAACTGTGGTGGATTTCTGACACACAATACTGTATGTCATCAAAGCAAATGCAGACACATTACAGCAGTACTACCAGTACTCCAATGATTTTGCCTTCATTAATGGATGAAGAGATTACCTGAAGTTATGGATCTGACTTCTTAAGATGGGAAATAATATTTAGCGAATTGGTTTAAATTCAAAATGCAGTGGCCACGAGCTCATACAAACAGACCCAGTGGCATTTACGTGGCATCTAGTAGATAATCCAAAGTTCTGCGCTACGAATCCACACTTTGCAGCGTGTGCACTGGAAGACATATGGGAATCCTTGTAACAAGGAAGCCCTCACATACCATAATATTGCCAGCGTGACACGGGGGCAACCGCGATTCCACACTTGAACACGCCGCTCCCAGAGCCAAGCACCATGGAGGTCGCGTATCCCCCATAAGACTGAGAAGAAAACATTGCTGTTATTTTAGTCAGAAGGGAAAGGATGGGGCCCATCTGCCACACAGTTCATCAGGCATTTATAGGATCAGCGTTTTTCATATTAATGAACTCCATGCTGAATTTGGGTCAGATCTCAGCCAGCCTGCTCAGTCGGGGAAACAGGCACCAAACAGCGCATGGCAGCTGTGGCACCGATGAATGAGAGCCTGATGGGGAACAAGGGCGCAAACGCTGCCCAACTGTGACTCAGCTGAGGATGACTGTGCTTGGTAGCACTGTAGGCAGGAAACAAGACACTGCTGAACCGCTGTGTCCCTTCCCGTGCTGGGGGAGTGGGTGGAAGCAGAGCTCTGGCCCACAGTCTGCTCTGATGAGTAGCTGCAACAGGGCATCCGAAAATTTCCAGCTCCCTTGGAGCAGGCCTATGGTAACTCGCTCCCTAACTCTCCCCCTAAGTGTCAGGAGCAAGACTGTGACTGGGGAGTGAAGGATCTGCTGAGTCTGTGGGAGGAACTGTGCAACAACACACTCCTTGCTATACACAGAAAATTTACTCACAGTCTAGCCTGATACACAGATGAGTAAATATCTGACACACTTGAGCATCCAGGCAGCAAGATACCTAAACACTGTCACCAACCGCCCAAATGACTGCCCTCACAAGAGTTTGAATGGGTACTTTAGGAAAATGTGCCCACCCACATGGAAAAACAAGAGCTATTTTTGGGTCTCATTCCTGTCTTAAAACCAGATTACAGGCAAAGGGAATTGCATCTTATTTCAAAGTCCTTAAATGTTTGCTCCAACTTCAATTCCTAGGTCCTTCCAATGAGATTAGCAAAGAAACGCAGGCACTCAGTGATTAAACACTCACCTGGCCACAGCAAAGGTATTACTGCTGAATCTATGGCAAACAAAATTCACACACATAGTGACAGGCTGACAATGAGAGGCTGACAATCTAAAAACTCATGATATAAAGAAAATCTGTTTGCCCACAGGTTCAATGCCCAGGATGCATAATCCCAACATAGCTCCAAAGAGGAATGTTATTCTGCTATTCAACCTGAGGGTCATAAGGATTTAAGATGGGATTGCATCAAATCATCAATTTCTGCAGAAAGAATTTTCCTTTCACTACAGTTAATACCATTACATGTGATTTCACATAACAGAGATGTTTACCCCCAGAAGAAAAGCTATTAAAGACACCATACTGCCATCAAGCAATTTATTCATTTGTGCCTGTCACTGCAGTGCCCAAATTTCAGTTAACAATTTAATTCAGCGCTGCAATCACTAACACTATGTGCACATTTAGCTTTGTAGCTGAGGGTGCATGCTATTAAACTATTAAATATTTCCATCTACTGTGCCAGGTTTTAAAGATGCATCAAGTTAGAGAAATCTGGCCTCTGGTTGCAAATACCACGATAACCGTCCCACACAGCTGGCTCGAGTGTAATTTCACATCTTTTTTAAAATCAGTCATCCAACTGAAGAAGTGCTGTTGAATACATACATGGATTTTTTTTTCTTTATAGTATAGGTTCATACTGTACGCAGGAACTTGGCAGCATCCATTTAAATTGGTTTTTAATCCCTCTAGTAGTCCTAATTTCTCTTACAAAGGCTCCTGAATGATTGCAAAAGGATAATGTATAAACACATTTTTAAGATGAACTTAATCATCTCAAGTACTGGATTGTGCTGTGACCCCAGAGGTGCCTCACATGAAGCACTACAGGATCTCACACACACGACAGCACAACATATAGTTGTTAAAATTAAATACTATTCCCACCAAAATTATTTGAGTACTTACCCAACCCCAAATAGCTATTCTGTCCTTATCAACGAAGCTCATTTCAGAAAATTTTCTGAAAGCAAACAGAATAGTTAAACACTTAACAGACTGCAAGTATCTGCCATTCTACAGATGTGCCTGTTTCCTATCAAGTCTTCCTCTTTCTATTGTACAAACAAGCATTTCCCACTTCATCATAGTGACTGCACATGAAAACATGATAATTCAGGCACGTGTGTCTTTAGGAAATTTAGAAAAACATCTGTGCATATGACACTCTGAAACCCCTCAGCCCATACTCACTGACATTTGTATTGTATTAGGTCAATTTTCACTACATGCCTTGTCTATTTTTTTTTTTTTGAAAGATGCACAAAAATCAAATTACAGCAGTAAGCAACAGACCAACACATGGAAATACAGTCACCATAAAAAAAAAATCAAGAAGATTGTGAAATTGTTTAAACTCCTTAACATTTTAAAATCGTACATAAAAAACCCTGTAAGATCACATTTCATTGCAAGGCTGAGAGATCTATACTGGGACTGTTTGTTTTAGTGAGGTTCTACAAGCATAAACCAAGTGACAAATGTGAACTACGATTTGAAGACTGAGTATTTCTCATAATTCTGTGACAACAGAAACTTGCAAATGCTTCAAGTAAAACTTCCATCTCCAAGTTCCTTGGTAGCGTGTTCTTCTACTAATATGACACATATCTCTACAAAATCATCTCCATAAAATCGGAGGTGTGATTAACTGGTGTTACAGCATTAACTCTCCTCTGTTTTAAAAGATAAAATGATGGTTGGCATATAAATGACACACTCCAGTGTACAAGATTAGGCAGATTGCAGTTATTTTTTGCCAGTATTTTCAAGATGACGATTTGAAACCTTCACCTTGGTTTCCCCCTTACACAAGAAGCACGTAAAAGAAGGAGCAGGTGTTGACCTTTCCCTGTGGCTCACCTGGCTGCTTCTATCTGATCTTCCACTTCATATGTTCCCAGCCTTCTGTTTATGGCGTGCATGATTTGGTCGCCCTGGTAGCCGCTGCCCCGGCCGTCGAAGCTGGCCACGATGACGCGCTCCGTGCTCGCCAGGTACGTGGCCCAGCTGATCCGGAAGGCTTGGTCCACCTTCTGACTGCAGGGTCCTGCATACCTAGGGGGAAAATGTCACAGGATTCAGGCATTTACTCTCCACATATTCTCACATCAAGCATTTGAAATATAATTACTGCTGACAATTCTGGCCTTTATAACAGGATAAACTCTCAAATTAAACTGAGGAGACAAGAAAGGCATCACTGACTGACTCCAAGGTGCCACTAAAAGCAATATGCTTTTTTGAAACTTCAGCTGTTAATCAAGAAAGCAGACTGGATTTTTGTTTGGTTTTACTTCTTTCTGGTCTAATAAGAAACCTTCATTATTTTGACTTAAGGCAGCTTATCAGAAATCCAAGCCAAGTTTTCTTCTGTTTTGGCATATCTAGTCACCTGAGTTTCAAAGTTATGCTCTCTATTTCTGTTACATTCACCCATGATTTATTTGGTTTAAGTCTTAAATAAATGAATAGCCTTCACTGGAAAAATGAAAAAAACCATTTCCTATGTCTCATCAGTCTGAACTATTTCTTATGCAGGCTGAGAAAAAGGAAGCAAAACTATAATTGTAACTTTTTACTTGAAAATATTTCAGAAGCGCTTTATCACTATGAAATCATAATCTGAGTGCCTTGATGGTAAAATTCTGTGCAGTGCACTTCTCTAGCCACTGTTCAACAGAGTAAGAAATAGAAGAATGGATCCTATGGCTCTATAGCCCACTTTATCAGTCTTAAAAGCACAGAAAAACTACTGGGAATTTAATTCAAGTTATGTATTCATAGAATTCCAAAGTAATTTCTGATATTAAGATCACTGTGAGGTGATCAACCAGAGATGATCCCGACAAAGGTCAAGGTAAGTCAATAAAAATAGTACCATAATCAAAACAACTCTTAAGAAGCCAAGAGCACTGGCTGTTCAATAAAATCTTCAATGACACATCAAAATGTGCTACCAAATTGCAATATACAAAGATGCATCTAACAACTAACAGCCATTTTCCTTACAGATCCACCTTTTTTGTATAAAAGGAGTAGCTTAACATTTTTCTATTAATGCATGCCTAAAATTCAGTAATTCACATTTAGAAGAAAACATACCAGGATGAACAGAAGTGCCTGAAGAAGACCAGACCAATCAGCACATGCTCATGGTCTTGTATTTATGAAAAAAAATACACAGCAAATGCAGTCCTGACCAGAGGATTTTGGCTTGTCAACACTGACTGACAGTCAGACATCACAGAAAACATGCAATATCACACACACTGCTTCAGCTTTAGAATACAAGGCTTATTCAAGGTTTCATTCTGGATTGTGGTTTCATCAAAGATTACTCCTAAGGAACATCACCAGCAGAGGAGGAGGTAAGGTAACATGAACATCCTGGCTGTTAAATCACATAGAATGTGTCTGCCTCAGCGCCAATGCCAGACCATGTGCTCATTAAGCATTACATCATCTCAGGGCACAGGAACCCACCATGAACTGGGATAAACCCCTATTTTCCATTCCATCTAAAAACTACTTCAACAAGCAATTAGAAAACATTCCAGTTTTGTGTTTCCTTATTAAGAACATTTGAAGTAGATGAAAGTGATTATTAACACAACACTGCCACGTGGTTGAAAACTTACACATCAAGGAGCAGAGGATGCTTCTTTGATTCATCAAAATGGGGAGGCAGAATCATTTGATACCACAGGTCTAAAAGTGAAGAGAGTTTCATTTAGGTCAGCTCTCCAGTGAAATTATTTGACATGCATTACAATTCATAGAAGAGAACGTTTGAGCCACCCCCTAAAAATTATAGAGCAGTTTCAACTGGACTGTGCTAAGATATACATGCAGAAGTTCCTAGCTATTCATTTAAAAAAATGTTTTACAGCTAAACTAGCAGAAAGTAATAAAATCTGGGGAATCAACATGCCGTCTCATGACATTATTCTAAGCTTACATGTGAAACTTGCTATGTCTCTAGAGTAGTAAATCTAACACAGGTTCAAAAATAAAATTTCTCTCCCAGCAGAGGAAAGAAATTCTATATTATTTTGAACCTGACAGATAGACTTTGCTTGACAGTTTGTAAAGCATCCCAGAAACATATCCAAGTATCTATTATTTTTGAAGCAATATTGATTCCAGTTCCATTCATGTTATTCTTCCTACCCAAGTTGGCTGTGAGCTGAACATTTTAAAGGCTCACCCTGTAAGTTTTGCAAACGGAATGACTCAATTGTTCACTCATGAATTTTAAGTGAACTGATGCTGCAATGCTGATGGACTGCACTGCAGTAATAGTCAGAATGCAAATCTTACAGAAATTTTCCCAGATACAAATATGCAAGGCATCAGAACACGGAAACATAAACAATCTAAATTGAACACATTAAAATACTAATTTTAACTTTTGCATACTTTATAGCCACAGGCATGGATTTCTTCTCTAATAACCTACATGGATTTGTGAGCAGACTTGAAGCTTTAAGTAGGACTACATAAATGGGTTTGCTTCTCCTATTTTTGATATAAAAAATAGATTCCCCTTACCCAAAAGCTTTTACCCTGAAGACATGAAGTAGTAAGAACAAAGAGGAATTAAAAAAAAAAAAAAAAAAAAAAAGAATATACAACTGATAGCATGAAGAACATCTTTAAATCTCCATCTTGCCTGGAAGATTTCATCTTTAGCCCTAGTAAAAATGTGACAGAAATAAAAGACAGAAAACACAAAGATAAAGAGAATTATTACATAAATAAGGCAACAGTGAAAGAAGGGAGGCATCAAAAAGAACAGTTAGCAATGACTGACCCAACTCAATACAGTTCACAAAATGGAATTCCATTAAGAATATCTGCTCATTTTATCAGGAGGAAGTTTGTCATGAGGAGGAAAACTGGTAGCAAAGGCTGGAGCAAGTACAGTTTAGACAGGAGCCAGGCTTCCCACTGCTGGGCTCTTTGATGTTGCTCAGCCTAAGAGCACACCAAGAACATTTCTCTACCCAAATTCTGAGGGGCACCACGCACAAGGCATTAACAGTTCATGTTCTGGCATTTTGTTCCAGTCTGTACTAAGGTTTATGCAGTCTCAGAGCATGAATGTTTTCAAAAATGATTATTCAATCCAAATCTATTCAATCTAATCAAGCCCCTCCCCCACAAAGTCAAAGGTGACAGAGTTGAAATGTTGCTTTAATGTTTTTTAAGGATTTTTTCATTTAGACTGTGTCTGCTTTTTCATAGTAACTGAACTTCTCCACTCTTGCAACCTGCTAACACAAACCAAGGGGACTTGCACCTGTAAATCAGCAGGACCAACTTGAATTTATAATGTAATTTAAATTCAACTATGTTAAAGAGCTTTGAGTTTGTGCCCCAACCTCATTTCTCTTATTTATTTAATGCACTGTTAGAGACTTCTGGTTTCTAGTTTATCATAAAGGAAAAAGGAGTTAAGCCACTTCATCATGAAAACATGAAGATTCCACACTATGGAAAAAGCACATTTGAGATAAGAACATTTTGGGATTTCAGAAAATAACCGAGAATATTTGGAAATGTCCAAAAAAAAGAAATATCATCTTTCCTCTAAGCTCTGAATAACTGCAAGAATTCCCATTACACCCATCTGTCCTGCCATGTCCTCAGCAGAAGACCTTGAACCACTTGGTAAAAAGGGGGGGGTGGGAGGGGAAAGGTAAAAGAAGTTTTTTAACTTACTGTATCCACCTATACTAAGGGAGCCAAATTTTTTTGAAGGCATCTGAATATCTTTCAATGAATTTTCCAGTTCAGTGTTAGTTTCCAGGTATCTGAGGACTAAATAACAGAGTAAGTAAGATTCAAAGACTAAACAGATTTTTTTCAAATGCACCGTTCTTTCATTATGAACCACTTTAAACATTAAACCTGAGATGATGGCAACTTATATTGCAGTTTTAGTTTACTGCAGTTTTGTTTTTCCTCTCAGATTCAACGTTTACAATATAGTTTTCCTTCAGTTCTTTTTTCCCTGTTTTTCCTTTAAATATCATTTCAGAAAAACTGAACAATTATTCAGTAAATTATTCAGTTCTTTTTTCCCTGTTTTTCCTTTAAATATAATTTCAGAAAAACTGAACAATTATTCAGTAAATACACCATACACTACATACTGTATTCTAGCCCTGTGTAAAATAATGTTAAATAATCTCTGAATAAATATATATCAAGCTATAAAATTTATTCTTCAGGTAGTTATCTGAAATTAAATTTACCCTTTATAACTGTCATTTTTATTATTCTATTATGCACTGAGAAGAAAATTAGAATAAATTTACAGTGCAATTTTCTGGCATAATATAAATTAAAGACATTCCCATACCTTCATCATCAGTGCTTCTGTGCAGGGCAGACATGGGCAGGCCAGGACCTGTTAACAGGGCACAAAACTTTCATGTTTGCATGCTGGCTTGAAACACAGCCCTCGTAAAGTAATTGGAAACAGGTGAATCATAAAAGCTCAGAACTTGTTTCCCTCCAGTCTGCTCAAGCTAAATTTTAGGTTAGCAGGGCCCAAATTCAAGGCACAGGATCCCACAGAATGTTTAGATGTCTCAGAGATGAACCACACAACGGGAGGTACTGAAGAACAGAATTTCCCCCCTTTAGCCAAGCCCATGCCTTGGTGGCCCACAATGGTTTGGCCATCAGGAAGCTCTGTCACAGGGACCACAGCAGCTGTCTTCAACCATTATTACAATCTGACAGAAAATTCCGTCTGCTCTCTGTCTTCCTAGCCCATGGATTAAGGAAGATCTTGCCATGTTAGAAAATAGCATACATTTAAAAGTAAAGTAATTTTGGAGATGATTTTATGTTTCCCAGCCTTGGATTAATTTAACCCTTGTACTATGTAACAGGAGCACTGAGAGGTCACAGACAGACTACAGTCTCCCTGCTTACCTTATGATTACATCACCTGGATTTTCTTCTTGACCAGCACTATCTTAGTTTTATTCTCATACATAAGCACTGCTCTTTACCCAGTCTGTTGCTTGTCACACTTTCAGAGCCTCCAAATTCCTTCTGCAGGCAGAGCTCCCCATACATCTCTCGAGGAGATGCACAGTGGACAGGAGTGTTTTGCAGCTCCTTCAGGTCCACTGACAGATAAAACTAACAAGTTTTATCCCAGTTTTATCCCTTTTTGTCAAGGTACTTTTGAGCCTAGGAGGCAGTATGTTTTCCCACTGCCAATACATTTATCCAATGTTATCAACACATATCATTGTTACACAGCACATATCAAGATCCTGACGAAGTGAACTTCTCCACCCCACTAATCACTGAGTCATGTTTATGTCAATTAATTCGGGATATACTCACCGAGACAATTTAGCTGATAATACTGACTGTCTTTGCTGAAGGACACAGAATAATACTGGCATCTTTTTTCATTCAGATTACAGCTAACACATTTAGTCAATTTTGGACTGCTTTCCAAGAGCACTCTGCAAAGTAAATGAGCTTTATCTCAGAGATATTTTTTTTAAGCTATGCTAAAGCAGTTTATGCTTTTTAAGTAAGATGGCTGAACAAAAAAATGTTAAAATTTGGAAGTGATAGAAACTGATTCAAAAACTAGAGAAAACAGAGTTTTAGCTTTTCAGTTCAATTAATAGTGAAATTATAGTAATAGGAAAAAAAGCATGAGAGTTAGGGTTTTTTGCTTGAGGATTGGTTGTTTCTCCTCACAATTTCCCTTTATTAACTGAATTTATAGAAAAATATTTCCATTATTTTTGCAGTTTATACTCTTACACTGATTTTCATTAAATATCTTAAAGATGGCCCCACATTAGGCTGAACATATGAATCTTTAAGTTTTCAGTGATTTTTCTTAAAGTTTCTCTTTTTCATTAACAAAAGTTTTACTCATACTGCAGAAAAAATAATTTCTTACTTATACAGATTTCTTCCTCCTGGCATTTTATTATTTTCATTACTGATGTAGTATCTATAAAAGCAAAACATACTGGTTTTAGTAAAATATTTACAGTATATTTAGAAATTTTATCTGATATGTTTAAATCAGATTTTTAATAAGTTAAAAACCTTCTCCCTCTTCTCTCTCCGTGCTTGCTTAGACCCTTGTTACCCGCCCTTATGACAGGAGGAGGTACCTTATTTACAGATACTTACAAAAATTGATTGGTTACAGCTTCTATGCTGATTACTTCCCAATCTCCTGAAGTAATAGCTACTGGAACCTGGAGCAGGGGAAGAGGCAAGGCAAGAAGTAGAACGTGAAGCTCCTTGATCACCAGGAGCACCACAAGCCAGCAGTGACTGTCCTAGACAATATTCCTCACCTGCGAGCCATTTATGTAATGGATGTGCTTGTAACCTGCTGTGTCGCTGAAGATTTTGTAGTAGGAAGCATTGTCGGGTGCAAAGTGAGGGACAGATGGCTGAAACTTGAACATAAGAGAGATGTCTATTAAAGCAAAAAACAAAACTCCAGATCCTAAGCGATAAATTTAGGTTTTAATATCTCTAACCAGGACTCTCAATGCTTACAACAAGGCATCAATGAATGTACTGCAAACATTTTTGCCTTCTGACTTAGTAGGTAGAACCCACAGACATCACTCTTAAAATAAACACACTTGAAATATTTTCCTGCTCCTTGAGCAGCAGAATTCCCCGAGTATTAATCCTGGCAGTGATTCAGGCCCCCCAACGCCCTCCATCCCCCCCCCCCCAGAATTTGAAGTACTTTTGGTGGTCTTAGTTTTCTACAATATGTGCTTCTACTTTCAAAGGCACTGTTTTATTCCATCCAATGCAGCTGTAACCTATAAAAATGCAAATTTTGCAAATTCATGTTTTTCTTGAATTTCCCATTTTAAAACACATACTTGTGAACAAATTCTTTGAACTCAAATTTTTTTTTAGCTTAACAGTGAAAAATGTCCTGCTCTATTCAAAAAAACACAAGCTGCTTTCCAAGAGGAAATTTTGCTAGCAAGTAGGTGATTACAGAATGACAGAGAACTCAAACTGGAATAATATTTTCATGAAGTAATTATCCATTTATCAATTGATAGTGACAGAATTAAATTAATTTCTTCTATTGACTGCCATTTGAATGTGCTACATATGGTAGGCAAAAAGAGAGGAATGAAATTGAGCTGAATGAAATAAAACTTATTTCTGTGACAAATGCCCAAAGGATCTAAAAGCTAATTAGGCAACTGACACAATGTAACTGCCTCGGAGATGTCACACCCATCTTGAAACAGTGAAACAAAGCTGAAGTGATTTGCCTCTGGTCATTCAGGAGGCAACGACAGAAATTGTCTTTCTAACCGTGTGCTCCAAATAACCTCTCCTTGTTCCCAAGCAATATTTTTGCAAAAAGTAATCTGGCAAATATTTTGCTAGCTTTTCCCTTATTTCTCAAAGTGTGACTTTCCTTGAACTCGACTGGCAAGCTCTAACACCTGATGACCTGGAAGCCTTATACAGCAACGCAGGCTTTTCTGAGCATTCTTCATTTAGTCATAATTTCATCTCTATCAAAAAAGAAAAAAACAAAACACCAAAAACCCAAAAAAAAAAAAAAAAACAAACCCCAAACCAAAACCACCAACAAAAACCTAAAAAGCCCTCCCCCCAAAACTCATAAAAAACACTATAGATACAAAGAGAAGACTATATGTCTGTATTCTACACACATTGATAATTTACTTAAATTTTTCTATAGATATGTGCATATATACATCTTGCAAATGGATCAAGATATTCCTTATCAAATATCATTTTATCATGCCTAAGAAGGTGAAAAAAAATAAAAAAAGGAATAAATATACCTATCCTATCCCCTCTCCAGTCCTCCCTACTCTCTATTTCTTTCTCAAATCCAAGAATTGTAGAGTGAGATTATCATTTCTTCCAACAGCTCCTAAGAAGTGGGTTGTCTCTTTAAAAGAAACAAAAAACCAACAACCTAGTTTAGTGGCACAGACTTGCATTTTGCCCTCTCATTTTGCACAACTGTTTACAAAGTCTGCAGCTTGATCATCACATTGTCTAATTGTGAAGCCTTTGCTGCAGAGAAGCAAAATGTGTCAGCGTTAAGGCCTTCCTTTCCATATCAAATTTGACAGCAGGTGGGTTGATCTCTCATCTTCATACTGCGGATGATTTCATCCCTGCTGTTGCCTCCCTCTTTGCATTTCTTTAAACTTTCATTTTTGACTTCAAAAGTGAATTAGTGACTAAAGCATAATCAGTGTGTGGAAAATGCGGGAGTGGAAAGTGTACTCTGTGTTCTCATCAAAAACTCTGAAACTCATTTCTCCCTCCAAATCTGAACTTTTGCATCTCTGCTTCACTTCCCCCAGATCTTCTGTGTAGTTCATTAGGTGCCTACTCCCTACCATGTACAAAAGGACTGAGAGGCAGCTTGGAAAGCATCATCCAGACAGTAGCGGCTGGTTTGGCAGAAGTGCATGAAAATTTTAATCTGGCCAGCTACATTCATCTTGTCCCCACTTCTCCTCGGTGGATATTTCATGCAGGGGAAAAATAAATAAATGAGTAGCCCCAATTAAAACCTGGAATGGTTTGTTGCAACCTGACACACTCAAAATTACCTTTGTCCTTAATGCCTTTATTCCAAAACAATTCAAAGGTTACAGAATACACTTCTAAATACATTTTATTCCCTAGATCTTTCTGGAGGTAGTAGGGAGACTAGAGAGCAGGTAAACCAGAATAGCTGGCAACTCCCCAGAACACAGGGAGTTCTGAATCTGGGCTCCTGCATTTCCCCCCTACCTACTGCTACCAAAGCAGCAGGTCAGAAGCAGAAAGGAGTCTGGAAAGGGCGCTTTGCTTTTGGGAAGCTGAACATAAAATCACAGAATCATAGAATGGTGTGGGTTGGAAGGGACCTTGAAGTTCATCTTGTTCCAACCCCCCTGCCATGGGAAGGGACACCTTCCACTAGACCAGGGGGCTCAAAGCCCCACCCCATCCAGCTTGGTCTAAAACACTCCCAGAGATGGAGTACCCACAGCTTCTCTGGACAATCTGTTCCAGTGCCTCACCACCCTCCCAGTGAAGAATTTCTTTCTAACACCTAATCTGAGCCCACTCTTTCAATTTAAAGCCATAACCTCTTGTCCTGTCAACAAGATGCACAGGTCACAAAGGGCATGGTGAGAGTTCCAGCCATACTGCTCTGTCAGCCCAGCCTGGGAGTTCAGAACCCATTACCCACAAAAAAATTGAGCTTAACCCCAGGCGTGGGGTGGCATTTGAGATCATTTTTTTCCTGTACATGTAAAACACAGCAAGTGAGAGGACTGGACCTACACACAAGAGGCACTGCAAAATGCAAGGCTAATATGAAATTTTCATAATTATCAGAATTATTTAGCACGTAGCAGTTTTAGAAATTGAATACTCACTCTGCCAATCCAGCCAGTTGTACTTTCTTCAGTAAATTGTTTTTCCTAAGAACAAGAAAAACAAACAATCCCACAACAATTATGTTTATTTTACATCAGGCTTTATTCCTACAAAGATAAACATACAGATATACTCAACTCTCTTCTAGTTTCATCTACCATTGCAACTCTCCCACTTAATTTCTCTTACCTTTGGACATGACCAAGTAGCATTTTCAAAGTCACAGACTGTGAGGACTGAAAAATTCTGAATTCTTCTAAGCCACTGCAGACAAATCCTTTCATCTGTCACCCATGTTACAACACTCAAATAATGATCACTGGAAACAGCAACAACATAAGATATTTAAAATCCTCTCTATATTAGCATACCATACAATTGCATTCAGCTATTCACTGAATGAGACTCATCTGGCTATTTTCATTTCAATTTCTACTCTTCAACAATAAACAATGATGCAAATGTAATTGAGCCATTTTTTCTCAATTGTTTTTGCTGCTAGTAGATGCCTTGGTTATTTTCAGAGATACAATAAAGAATTAGATGGCTCATACAAACCCACTTCCAGAAAAACTGCAATTAAATTTTAACAGCTATTCTCTAATGCATAAAATAATAGCTACTCCAGGCTGTTCATAAATCTTGTACTGTGTGCATCTAGGGAAAATTCTTCTGAATATTAAGTTGTATATGCCTTAGATGAAGCAATTTTATCCTTAGCTGCCTGAAGTTGGTTGCTTGTAATTACTTTCTGAATGATAGATACTTTTGTTCAATTTAGTACTTATTTCTTTAGTTGCAATGGAGGGAGAGATCATACCAAACTCAGATATGTCTATCTGAATATTTTACTTTCATCTTCAGAATACCACCCAGCTGACATGAAGGATGAAGTATCAGAAAAAAACCCATTTTCATGAATATTCCTGTATATTAAATTTAAAAGCATCACATAAAATTTAGTGGCTTTGTTTACCATAACGATCTGTTAGATGTACTGTCTTTTCTTATTTTAGATCTTTCCTATCTCCTTGAAGCCTTATGAACTAAAATAAAACAAACTTCCCCTCCAAGGCAAGTATACATTTTTAACCATAATTTGCACATTTGACTTAGTTCCAAGTTCATGTTCCCTTTTCCCCCAAAGTTAGTTAACAAAAATGTGTGGGAAGTCTTGTGATAAGAGTATCTTTCTGATCACTGCAGTTTGGGGAAGGAAACACTACAATTAGTGTGGATGGATTAAAAATACGTCAGCTGGTTATCAAAAACCTTCAGATTTATTTCTACATTATAGTTTCAAACTCATGTTTGGAAAAGGTCTATTTCTGCATTTATATTAGACTGGGACATCAGCAGGTCATTTAATTGCTACTGCCATTGAGTCTGCAGGAGCTTGTTTGTGAAAAAAAAAAAGAACAACCCCATAAAAACCCCACATCATTCTTCCTGTACCTATAATAGTGGTTTCTCTTGTTTTGTATAAGGGGAATTAGTCCCACACTTTTCATTCCTTCAGAGTGAGAGTCGTTAACAATTCTGGTGACTATAAATCATTAATCAGACAAGATGAACATTACAAGGAAAACAAACTAAACAAATATCATTTATGGAGCTAATACAATAACCATCTCTCCCCTGTGAGAGTGGGAATGCACCTTCAGCACTCAACAACACACAAAAGCTTAACTAAGCTGCAATTAACTCAAGTATAAAGTACAGCAGGTTTGCACTGCCCTTCCTCATTTGTTCCTGGAAAGGGATACTCTGCACCTTCTCTACTTAGAAGTCAGCTTATTCTAGGATGGATAATTTCAGACAAGAAGAATCCATTCCCTTCATCCTCCTGCTGGCTAACAGGAGCCCCCTGTATCCATGGTGCCAAAACCAGGCTTTAAATGCTGGATGGATTTCATGCTGGTCATTCAAGCAGAGTGTCAGGTTTCAAGTACCATCACATGGCAAAGCACTGGAATTCCAGATTCTGGCAGTTTTTCTTGACAAATAAAACTCTTGCTCTGCAACATAAGTGAGCTGTGCCCCCTTCAGATGCAGGGGTAAAACTGGTGCTCATCCAAGCCCTGGATAGTGCTGTAGCAGGCAGCCATTTGCTGAGGCACTGCCCCTCACCATCCCCAACCAGGCACGTGGAGTGAGGTTTGCCACCAACACAAACTCAAGTTTTGCTCAAAATTTAGCTCCGTGGAAGTAAAAATAGAATTTTCCATCACAAAAACTAACCCTTCCTGTCATACAGAGGTGTACATATAAATACAATGTAAATAATCAATACTTTGTGCTTCCAGAAAAAAACCCCACCCAAGAGCAACACTGCACATTGCTCACCTTTTTCTATTCTTGTACTTTGCTCTTGCAAAGTCCCCCAAGACTTGTTCTGGCCACCTTAATTTTTGCAGGACACATATGGTGAGACTTGACCATTATTTGGATCAGCCACCAGGAAAACGAGTGAATTTTGATCCTTGAACTCATCATTCAAGATTTACACTTGTATTAATCCTGACTAACAGAGTGGCAAATCAATTTAAAAATGGATGGACTCCATGTAACTCACAGCTCTGTTAGCCAGATGGGTGTGAGGCTGGAAGGTAGCTGATGGTTATTCTCCTCACACCAACTTCCATAAGGTATTAACAAAAATTTAAAAAAAACCTCTAAGACAGCAAAGATCTGAATCAGGACTGAGCAAAATGTAAAGGGCTTTTAATTCTGAGGCACTGGAATTCTGGAGGAAAACAAGGCACGACAGCTATCTAACATGCAGCTATGGCAGTGTGACTGTAAGGGAAGGATAAAGAACAACATATTCACAAGAACTTGCATCTCTGTTAACACATGGATGTTACACTGTGGTGAGGCTGAAATGGAAGAGTTCTGATTTTCCAGTTATGGGCCCCCACGCATAAAATGCTGGTTTTATGCATAAGCTAACAGACCTTTGTTTTTTTCTGGTTTATCAGTAAAACCTGTGCTTTCATACCCACCATGTTTGTAAGTGCAAACCTCTAAAACATTTCCACAATACTGTTAAAAAGAAAAAAAACAAACCCCGAGATTTGGGATACCAAATTGTGTGCATGCACTTTAAATTGATGTAGCTGCTCTTTACAAAATACATTTATATCATGTTGTGCATTTCCAGTGGCATTTTGAGGAATACAATTTTCCATTTACTCTGAGAGGTGCTGATTTTCACCATCTTCCCAAAGAAAACAAACATTTTAAGTATAAATCTGAAGACAACCATGATACCTTGCCTTAGCAAGGAGTCTGCTTCCAATGAAATCAAATCTTCACTTACCATTAAGGTTTTGTTTTGTTGGGTTTTTTTTTCCTCCAGTGAATAGAAATACATATATTATAATTTGATTATACGAAAACTTGCTCATATTAAAGTTGTACTGTGAAATGACTTCACCGTAGTTAGACTCCACTGAATGTGACGAGCCAAGAACTTGTCACATTCTGAATATAACATACATGGAATATGCCATCTATATATAATCACTGGGAGGATAATCTCTGTGCAGATTTTCTCTGGTAAATCTTGTTGCTACCAGAGCCACATTACAGGGAAAAACTGCCATGTACACTGAATACAGGGAGGTCACATATAAAAGCTCCTCCTCTCCCATCAAAAGAAACAATCAAATATCAAATATTTAACCAAAATTTCTCACCTTGATTTTATTTCTGCGGGTGGAAATATTTCAACAGGGCTGGAAGTTGGAAGGGATGTGGTATCCACAATAAAGAATCTTACAGTTGGATTTGTAGCTCCTGCCTAAAAATAAAATTTTTCATTGTACTTTTGAAGAGAGAATATTCGTTGTGAAGTGTTTGAAATTATAGATAATTAAGTTACTACAGACAGAAAGGTAAAACCAACCAACTGCAAACATGTGAGAAGACAAGATCCTAAATGCAATTTTAGGATTGATACATAAATTATCCCTTGTATTTTTCACACAGAAGTGTCAGTTCTTGGTTTCTAGATCAGAAAGACTACTACATTTAAAAACAATCATTAGGCTTGCTGTATTTGACCAGATCTCATCCTACATACCACACCCAGTACCTAGAGAGAACCAAATCCATTGCTAACTCCCAGGAAAATGCTTCTCCATGGAAGCAGCACCTCACATGAACTAATCATATCACAGCTGCCTGTATCACAATCAAAGCTGTGACTGCAGCATGCTCTGCACCATCTCTAACGTAATGCTGCTGACAGCAGAAGAGCTGTGTCAGTAAGGGCTGCTTCTCTTGTGGCTAACCAGCCAAGTCCTCATGGAAACAGCTAGGCAGCCAAACTTGATTCCCCTCCAGAAGTCAGCAATATTCCAAACAAAAGGGGTTTGTGATAAAATGTGTAATTTAGACTGGCAATCCATGCTACACCCTTTTCTCTTCTCAAGGGCCGTGCTCAGGACTGCAGCTGTCAGTGACCCCTCTGGGGGAGGCTCCAAGGGCACAGGCCACGTGCTCCAGGACCTTTGGGAAGGGTTAGGGAGTGACAGGGCTGCTGCAGAGAAAGCTGAGCTTGGCACTAAGAGGGCAGTTTCTCCACCAGACACCCCTACCAGATGAGCAATAAACTGACTGTATCATCTGTCCTGGCCCATGAATCAAGACTGAAAATATCTTCCTGGGCTGGCCAGATCATCATGGATTGGGGCAGGCAGGGCATGCTGAGGCCTTAAGCCAACACAGAGTATAAAATCCCAGGGGTGAACAGAAAGAACTGAAATGATGGACTTGAGATGATTTCAACCCATCTATTCCTTCCCAGCAAGGGGATGCCCAGCACTGTGATGGTGAGGGTATTATGGAGGCCAACTCTGAGAACATGTTTGCACTGACACTCAGCAGGGTAGTGCAATTGTTGTACTCTTATGTCTTAAGTGCATTGCTCAGATGAATCTTAATCCTGTATAACATCAAGTAACAGGTCAGTCCTGTATTAAATAGGAAATCCTCCCCACACGGAGCACATGACGGAGCCCTCTGACTCTCCCCCCATTCAGCCCAGTGCCAACTGTGCCATGAGCAGTGGGCATAAAGTCACGTGGAGAGGAGGGGGAAGGAGGAGGAGCTCCTTGCACTAAAGCTTTCACTCTCACAGCTAAAACTGGAAGAGCTTAAGGTGTGGGAAAAGAAACTCCTTTAGCAGATTCCTCCTCTTCCTCTCAATACAGGAACCTGAAAATACCAGACTAGCTGAAGAAGATTCCTTCTCAATAGCATGCAGAACCCTAACCCAATGTACATCTGCCTGATGCCTTGTACCAACTTAGCTCCCCAAGAGATTTTTTATCTCAACATCTACTCGCTACCTCTAAATTTTATAGTGAAACAACAAAACCTTAAATCATACTTTTTCTTTCCCCCTTTTTTCTTTCCCCTGGAGATAATAAAATACTTTAACATTGCCAGATGCTGTTGACTTCAGAAAGAGTAATCACAGCAAGCTGTTGAGGAGAGACAGACAATATTTTCATTAGCAGGAACTGATTAAATGAGACTTCTCTCTTAATGAAACTACAGAACAAACATGTTTAATAAATAACACAGACCTTGGGATATGGGATTTTAATGGTCTTTGGATACTGCAAGGTGTCTTCAGAATAAAAGGAATACTCTATAACAGGGACTTCTGTATCATTAAAGGATGCATATGCCAAAAAATTGCCATTTGGAGACCACCACAGAGCAAAATGGGTGCCAAACATTTCCTCTGAAAGAGATTCAAATATATTCAAGTTATGATTGATAAATCAGCTCTTCTATCCTAGGTGCTGTTCTCATTAATTTTTAATGTGATTTTTTTTTTTTAATTGAAGTTCAGATACTAAAATGCAGACTGTTTGCTGGGGTTCTGAAACGAGACATTAGATCACTATTTATAAACTATCATGTGAAGCTAATGCACACTAAAATTTCCAGTGACACAATGCAAACTAGGCAAACTCGTATATATTCTTGGATCCTCACACTAGCCAGGTATTAAATACAGATAAGGATGCATGTTCTTTTTAAAATACAGAGTTTGATTAATTTGAATTTTTCAGTGGTAAGGAATGAGATAACAATTGCAATAAACCAAAGTTTTCACATAATAATGGAAAGTAAAACTTGCTTGATGTAGTTACCTTCATAAACCCAGTCTGGTATTCCATTGAAAATTTTATTTTCTTCTCCATCTTTAGTGATTTGCACAGCTTCTGCTGTTGGTGAAACTTTCACATAAACATTATTATTCCAAACATATGCCTGCAAAACATCATTGTGATAACAATTACAATTACAGTAAATCTTCCTTTCTTTATTTCATCTACTGGGCAATTTACAACAGATGACAAAAAAAAAATCTTTAAAAGCTGCATTTCACCAAACAGCCTTGATACTTAACAAACTTTGAATTATTAATACAAATCAGGGTGAGCAATAAAACTTCAGGCCAAGATGGAAAAAACCAAATCAATTATGAAAAGTGACATGATTACTGTATTGAATTTTGAAATGAATTTTGCCATTTATTTTCTCCCGAATACAAACTTATTTTCCTTCATTAGGAGTTGTTTTCCACTAATCTGCCTTCCAAAGAAAACTACCATGGTTTTGGTAAAACATTCACTGGGGTCTCAGTGCTGCCAATAGCTCTGCAAAGATGGTACATTTCTTCAGTGGCACTCAGAACTCCAGTTTTTGGCACCTGCCTGCCTCTCTAATCACCCCTGCTTCTCATCTCCAATAACTGAACAACACAGTTTTATTCCAGAGCTTTGCTCCAAGATGCAGAAACTCTTTTCATCTTCCTTTGCTTCAGTTGCTGGTCTTTATAATTGACACACAAATTCCCTAAGCAATAAGAAGGAATGAACACCACATTCTCCTGTGGCAGTCTAAGGCACAAGGCAAGGAAGGCACAAGCCTTGCAAATGTGGTGGTTGGCACCACTGACATGGACTGAAGAGGAGGGGAGGAAGAAAACAACAGTGGGAAAGAGTACAAGACAGATTTTAATCCTCTAATCCCATTACATGCCCCCATCAAGAAAAACTTCATCAATTTTTGTGTAATTAGAAGATAAAAATCACACAGTGATGATTAAATAGACAGTTGTAATGCTGCTGTCTTTGAAAGGGATGAGCTACTGTCTGCAACCGTAAAAACACAAAGTTCCTGTGCATTTGTGCATTTCATGACTGCTGGGGCCACTAGTTACTTTCAGGAATGCATTTTTATCAAAGAACAAAAGAAAACACACAGAGGAACTCTGGAGCCTTTCCAGCTACAGTAGTCAATTTTGAAACTAGTTCAGCTACTTTACCTAGCAGTAGGAAAGTACCAAAACCTCAAGGGTACAGACAACATGAGTTTCCATGTCATGGGTATGAAAATGACTCTATACAAAGTTTTATTTTTCTTTACTAACCAGCTTATGACCAACAGGTGACCAGGATATATACTGTGTATCATTAGGTAGTAGTCCATCATCTAAGATAGAACTGGAAAAACAAAAACAAAATGCAGCCAAGAGAAATCAGTGAAATGACACTTTAGTGCAAAATGAATGTTAAAACAACATTTCATGTGCAGAAATTACTGACCTGCTGCTGAAATTATAGATGTGATACGAAGCTGTAAAGGAATGCCTCCACAACTGCAAAAGAATTATTTTAATAGTAAGAAAATAAATGTTACCAGGTTTCACATCTCTTGCAGCTTGAATTACCCATGAAGTTCTCCTTGTGATTTTTATTAAGATAGAGAGAACACAATGAACATTCAAGGGTAACAGATCCCTACCAGGTTTAAGGAAAGACTAAAGAATTTCCACTCTTCTGGGGTCATCACTTAAACACTATGACTGAGGCCATTGACTGATTAAGGGCAGAGCTACAGATGCCAGAGGTGCTGCAGATTTTCAGAGACCCTTGTAGCTACATGGCAGACTATCATCAGTGTGCAGTTCACCCTCCTCCTTGTGCTTCACTGGCTCATTTGCTGCTTTCTGTCTCAATTTTCATGTTGTATTATTTAACTTGGCATCTTATTTTATAGTAGTTCTCACAAGTGCCAGCAGTATCTCTGCAGCAGTTCCTCCAGTAGCAGGGTGACCTATTCCCATTCATATTGTCACAGAAATAAAACCCTTTTTTGAAGAATCTGCCTCCCGAAATCTGTATTGCTCTTTGGGCACTTAAGAGAGAGAAAGATGATGATGATAATGCATAGACATTTAAACATGTTCACAATGTGGGGCTGGAGAGGTTTGATTCAGCCCACATCACTGACATGCTGCAATAATGCTCCCTTCTAAGAGGGTGCTTGGATATTTGTATGAAGATATAAACCAACAACTTAGTACTACACAGCCAGATGGCTATTGCATAACAAGTGTCTACATCCTCATGATTCATTTTGTTACTCTCTTCCTTTGCAATAAAGATTAATAATAACAGAACTTTCAATCACACTGTTATATAAAGGTTAAAATATCTTGCTTCAGTATTAAAACAAAATTAACTCTAATGAATGCAACAAATTAAATACTACAGATCAATAAATTACAAGTAGAGGGGATGTGTAGGGTGGCTGGTAAAATACTAGGCATTTTGTGGCTTCTAATGACGTAGTGAAGACCCAAATAATTCTGAACAATTCTGAAACACAAAAGCTAGGAGGCTTAGGAGGGTCCAGCATGGAAACTAAAACTGAAAACAACTGATGACTGAGTGCACACACTGCATCTGGCACAGTTCAAGAACCACTCTGGCACTGTAAGGCCAGGACACGTAGACAGTGCTCAGTGACACTGTGCTCCAGTATTTGTGCACTGCACAAGTCAGCACTGAACTTTACAAACAGAACAGGCACCTCTCTAGAAAAAGGAAAGAACAGCAAAGTCAGGGGTTTCTCAGTGCACAAACTGCACAGCAAATGATCACCACCATTAGGCTTCTCAACTGGCACACAGAGGCAGCTTTTCATGCCACCTGGCACAAACGTGGGCTGACCTTTGTTGCACGGTTCAGCACCGTGCCAGGATGAGGCATTCTGCTGCAGGCTCTTCATGTGCTCACTGACAGGAGACAACAGGGACACACAAGCCCACTCCAAGCACAAGCCTTCTTTGAAGCACATGCAGATTTTCATTCACCTCAGTTTTAAACTCTTACCTCCTACCACCACAATGTAACAACCACACATATATATATAGCATACATATACAAGCAGATGTATACCAGCATATCTACTCATCACTTCTCCTTACCCACACAACTCCTGGGACAGCCATGCCTATCTACTCTCCTAGACTGTCTTCCCAGATAAACCATCCAGCCTTGTTCTCCTTGCAGTAACTCTACATCCACTTTTTATCCCAATGCTTTTTTTCCTTGGGCAGTCAACTCTCTTCTGCCAAGCTCACAGATAACACCAGTCTCTTCTCTTCCTGCCTGCTCAGCTTGACTGTTCCCTTACATTCATCACATTCATCCATCCTCCTGCATTTCCCCTCACGTTCTCTCAGCCTCTCATTTGTTCCCAAACCTTTATTTTCCAGATTCATCCTCAGCTGTAAAGTGCACTTGTACCTTTGTATAGCTGTATTGCAGGAGAGCAAACTTTAGGTCAGGAGACAATGTAACAGTGCTTGCCTGGTACTTTTCCTGTCAACAAAGGGAGGGCAAAAGAAACACGTTAAGCACTGATTCCAAAGACTATGCAGTAGAAAACATGAAATCCAATACCTTTCCCAATGCCTGCATATATTACATGTAAGTCAACATACTAAAGTTTTATTTGCCAGGATTACTGAGGTCGTTCCGTTGCCAGCGTTGATACACAGGATGTCCCCATAATCTGTTTTGTGAAGATACTGATTTCCTAAAAGCACAAGAGAGATGACAACAAAAAGTAAGTAAAATGCTCACCAGTTACTTCTACTTGCCCTTTACGATTTTAAGCATATTTTTTGGGAAATAAATCCCCAAAATCTGCTCAATGCTGTGTTTCCCAACTCTATAATGAAAGAAGGCTTATAGCACAAGAATGCTCACAAAACATAGTGGTGGAGCCCACAGCACCCACCTCCTAGCAGCTCTGTCCTTTGGGGCACTAGGCATACTGAGAAGGAAAAGCAACCTGCATCTGCCTGTTCTCTGGCAGCCCAAAGCACAGGAGGCTGACACACCTCACAGGGCAGCATGCTTCTACCCTGAAGCACAGGAGTAAGTATGCTCTTAGCAGTAGGAGATTACAACTTGACATGAACATGAGGATGTTTCTAAGGGAACCAAGGAACCAACCCTTTGAGCTACGTGCCGTTCTATAATGGCACAATGAAATAATTTGGCTTTTTTTCAGAATACAGCAGTCACCACAGCACGAGGTGACTGCAGGTGGTACATTGCTGAAGGTAGAACATTTTCTTGACATTCAGGTTCTATGTAGAAATGAATTACCTGAAATCCACTCCAAATTATGTGTTTTGTACTTATAGTCATTGTTCAAGTAATTCTGTAGAGTGTATGTCTTTCCTGAAGAGGTCTCTTCTGAAAGAAACAGACAGAAGAGAGATTCTCATCTTTGCTGCAAATTGTTCCACCCCAGCTTCTTTCTCTGGCTACAAAGAGGATTTTTGTTGCTGGTTATTAAAGTGTTTTAGCTAACTGTCTCTGAATAGTGGCAGTGGGAAGGCAATAAAACTTTATTGCAGGGTAAATTCAGCAAGCATAAAATAAAGGAGTGCCAGCAAGGTCACCAACAAACTCATGGAACCGAAAATACCTTTTTGACAGTGAAAAAAATTACCAGAAGACCTCTGGCTCTCTTACCTCAGCAAACATGTACTCCTCAAAAGCCGAAAAGAAGTGATCTTTGTGCCTTTCTCCCCATGCTCACTCTAGGAAGTTCACTGCAAAGCCCCAGTTGCTAATAGTTGCAATTGTGAATCATTTGCTTATCCTTAAGCTCAAATTTCAGAAATGCCTCAAATAAAAAAAACCCTAAAAATTTTTATTTTTATTTTTATTTTACTGAGAAGCAGTAAAATATTCAGGGGAGGTCTAATTAAAAAAACCCAATTAAATAACAAAAACTTCCTGATAAAATTATGATTAAATAATTGATTAAATATTGATCCCTTTTTTGATGTGATTTTCACCAAGGTATCTTAACGTTGATTTTAGCATTACAATTTTGACTGGAAAATTAAAGCCAAGTAACTGGCTTAGTCTGAAAAGACCAAATGAAACTTTAAATCTAGTTAAGCTGATAAGTTTGGTCATCAACTTCAGCTGCAGTCAGCTTCTATGTAAAGTATTTCTTTCTTACTGCTTGCAGTGCACAAGCTATTTTTTTCAAAGTATGACAAGTAGTAACAACAACAACTCAGTCTGTGAGTCTTTGTGATTCTTTTCCTCTGAAAACAAACACTACAGATTTTAAATTCAGGTGTGCAATTCTCTCCCTGCATCCTCCCTGACTTTTTTTTAATGGAAACCTAAAATCTACCTTCATCTACCTGCATATATGATTTTACCTACAGGGTCCAGAAGGGAAGGAATTTTAATTTCAACTGGCTAAATCGAAAAGACTGGAATAAAAGTGACCAATAAAAACATTCAAGTACAGACATGGTGACTGATCAACCAAGGTGCTAACCTGCCCCACCAATTCTGAGGCCCCAGTCTTTTGGACACTTTCTAACACACTGCCTTCACTTTCCTTATGCCAGTGAAGAAAAAGGCAGCAAAATCCTTGGGGACACACACACACAGAAAAACACCTCAAACAGTGTTTGCAGGTTCTCTTTCTGCAGGTTGGATACCTGTGACATCTGGAACAGCACATGAAGACATTTATAACAGCTATTTCAGCTTTACTCTTATTTCCCAGCAAAAAGATAACCATATATATCCAGCACAGACTGCACAACTACCACTGCAAGAGAGGTAACAAACAATGATTTTAACCTAAAATGCTCAGAAAAGGTTAAAAAATGATTGCTCAATTCCATTTGAAATGTGACTCTTTAAAAAAAATTACTAGGCTGGATTTATTGCTCTTGAAGTTTCTGTGAGAATATTAATTTCTCAGGTTATTTATTTAACTGAATATTTAATTTGATGGATTATGAACAAGTGGGTATTTAATATTCATACACAGTTGTCTAGTTGGGAATATGACTTCTTCCTGATCGAGAAAGTGTCATTTTCAATCAGAGGGGCTTCAGAAAGCAACAAACTCTCTCTTGGAAAAGGAGAAGCAATTTAAGACAGGTGGCTGATGAACAGGTTTAGGGATTTTTCCAAACTGATGAATGTTTTTCTCCCTGGTGACATACATATTTTGCTAAGGTCTCATTACTAAAAATCAGGACACTATTAAGATTTGTTGGCTATGTATAAAATTAAAATTTCATTTTCTGTCAACACCTTCCACATAGTATCTGAATATGAAAACACACGCCAAGCTGTAAGGGTACAGTCAGAGAAGTTCTAGCTGAAGCATTTTCTTATCTACAAGGTAGGCCATTACCAGTTTATTCTTACTTATCCACTTTGTGCCTCTGACCAAAGATACTCAACATACATTGAATTCCAAACTTTGGTTCTTATTGTTCAGATTCCATTTCAAAAGAAAGCTCAAACAGGTTTATTTTGACAGAATAAAGTAATTGCTGACATTCAAGAGCCTTTAATTGGCTTTGAAGATGGTATACAGGTCAATGGATGTTTATATTTTAGCAAAACTGCTTCTTTCACTCTTAGGTTCCTCAGAGAGACTGCACTTCCATGTTATTTTTCTTTTTCAACAATTCCACATACAGACTTATTTTTCTAAACTCCAAATGACTAGCTTCCAGTGCTCAGTACTGGGGCCAGTTCTGTTTAATAATCTTTATCAGTGCATTGGATGAGGGGATTGAGTTCATCCTCATTAAGTTCACAGACAACACCAAGTTGGGCAGGAGTGTTGCTCTGCTGGAGGGCAGGAGGGCTCTGCAGAGGGATCTGGACAGGCTGGATCGATGGGCTGAGGCCAGCTCCTGAGGTTCAGCAAGTGCCAGATCCTACACCTGGCTTACAACAACCCCAGGAAGCACCACAGCCTGGGCAGAGTGGCTGGAAAGCTGCCCAGCAGAAAAGGACCTGGGGGTGCTGCCACCACCAGGCTGAACATGAGCCAGTGTGTGCCCAGGTGGCCAAAAAGGCCAAAGGCATTCTGTGTCTGGAATAACATGGCCAGCAGGAGCAGGGCTGTGATTGTCCCCTTGTACTTGGCACAGGTGAGGCCACACCTCGAGTGCTCTGTCCAGTTCTGGGCCCCTCAACTCAAGAGAGACCTGGAGGTGCTGGAATGTGTCCTGAGAAGGGCAATGGAGCTGGTGATGGGTCTGGAGTACAAGTCCTGTGAGGGTGGCTGAGGGAGCTGGGAGTGTTCAGCCTGAAGAAGAGGAGGCTCAGGGATGGTACTGCTTTCTACAACTACCTGAGAGGAGGCTGTAGTCAGGTGGGGGCAGGCTCTTCTCCCAGGCAGATAGTGACTGGACAAGAGGAAATAGCCTGAAGCTGTGCCAGAGAAGGTTCAGGTTGGACATCAGGAAGAATTTTTCACTGAAAGGGTGGTTAAGCATTGGAAAGGAGTGCCCAGGAAAGTGGTGGAATCACCATTCCAGCAAATGTTTAAGAGATGACAGGTTGTGCTATGGTTTAGTTGATAAAGGGGTGTTCAGTCAAAGGTTGGACTTGATGATCTTGAAGATTTTCCCAATCTTAATGATTCTATGACTCATCTCTACCCTGGTCTGACTCCTGACAGTACAATGTATTTCCACTGTCAGAATGATATCCTAGAAATAGTTACATCATAATACCCCTGCTACCACAGTAAAACCGTGAGTAATTCCTTCTGCAAAGAAGTCTCTTAGCCGTTCACATAAGTAGTACTCATACAAAGTTGATAAATAATTTTGTTTGAATTTTGGCATTTCCTATTAATATGCCACCCTCTCTCAAGAGAAAAATTGAGTTGGTTTCTGTAGGTGTGAGGTGTTGACATTGTTTAACCCCAGCTGGCAACGAAGTACCACTCACTTCCTTCCTTACTCGCCCTCAGTGGAGATGAGGAAGAGAATCAGGAAAAGATAAACCCATAGGTTAAGATAAGAACGGTTAATGATTGAAGTAAAACTAAATACAATACTCCTAATAATAGTAATAATATTTGTAATGAAAAGGAAAGCAAGAGGAATAAAACCCAGGAAAGACAACTGATGCAAAACAGAATTTGCTCAAAGCATGCAATTTAGGAGCAGCGGGAGAGATGCAAGGGAATCCTGGCTGATTCAGTGGTCAGAAAAGTAAGAGACATTTTAGGCTAATTCTTCCAAATCTGCTGTTTCCCCATTTCTCTTCCAATGTGTAAAAGAGTACTCTAACTCTTCCCCCCTTCTGTACACGACAGCCCCCAGTTACTATGTGGCAGTTAGAGATCTGATTTCCAGAAAAATAAAAGAAAAAAAGTAGGTAAAAACTACTTTGCTGGCTCAGGCCAAAGTCTCATTTAATCCAGAATTCTATCCAATACCCAGGAGCTGATACTGGACATTCAGGAGAGATCACAACCAAATGTGAGTGCTGTGACACCTCCTGGGGCAGACTTCCCTGGAGGGATTTAATCATTAACTTCTCTGGAATCTCTCTCAAATTTACCCCATCTCATGCAAAGCAAGGAAATAACAGCAGAAGTGTTCTATAGATAGCAATCTATTGTTGATAATGGGGTTTAATATTATATTACTCAACATTTGAATTAGGGTAGATAACCGAGTTAAATGGCAGTTACAGAAGTCAAGGATATGTGGCAGGAAAACATGTCCATTCCCTATCTTTTCAGACTGACACAGAACACTCAGGCACCTCAAGGTCATTAACTTCCCCAAGACCTGCTGGGCTCCTCCAGTATCTCCTAGGCACGTTTCTACCAAAAGAGCACAAAAGCTTCTCATTCAGTGACTCTCACCCTTGGAGAATCACACCTGTGAGTGAAGAGACCTGGTTTGAGGACAGACAGCTGTATGGAACCCTCACTCTAAGGCTGTCTATGCCTTGCTCATGGCAGAGAACAATAGCAAATACTGCTCTGTCTCCTTGCTGCTCCCAGCATTGGCTGCTCATCCTCCCACTCCTGGTGTTCCTGCCCAGCTGTAACAAGACCTGCAGTCAGAGAAGAGGTAAAGGTATACACAGGCATGGGATGTTTCAACCTGCCTTTTGCATGGAAGGTTATAGAAGAAAAAAAACCAAACTGTGAGAAGTGTAAGCAAATTGGTGAATCATGAACAAACAGACCAAATTTTTTTTTATAAAATACTCATGCTTTAAGGGTAACAACTTGTTGCTGTACTCACCTGTTGGATAGCTCCTCAAAGCACAACAATGCTTTGATCAACAGACTTCAAATACAAGCCCCAACGCTGCTTTGAAATTAAACTGTTTGATGAAAGTAGCCCCATGTGGTTATTAAATATAAAATGAAGCGTCAAATTAGGCAGTGGGTCTAAATGAAATATAGAATTTTGTACAGAGTTCTGGCAGCAGACCCTCCAGGTAAATGGCTGCACCTCAAATTAGGGAACCACTCCACAAATTTAAGTCTTCACTATTTGTCCATGCTAAGTGTCTGCAAGAAAAGAAGCAGTTGTTCTTCTTGCTAGGCCTACAGGCCAGCCAACAGGCCAGAACTCTGCTGGAGAGGCAAAATTCCACTACCTTTCACTGCACTGGAGACCACTTCTCAAACTAATTATGTGCTGCATGAATACTAAGCTTATGAATGAAAATACATTGAGAAGCATGGCAGGGAAAACAGCTGAAGACCAAAGGTAAGAAATTCAAACTCAAAATTATCTGTTTATATCAATAACTGTTGTATTCACTCCCTGTACAATGCTTGAACCATTAGGATGAAATGAAAACTACTTGACTGCAATTACAGGGATTTTTATCAGAGCAGACTTTGATTCCACATCGTCACAGTCACATGAGCTGCTCCTTCCCAAAGCAGTTTTACCACTTTTCATTTTGTACTCAATCACCTGCATGGCCCAAGAGGCATCCCTAGCTGACTCATGTCCTGTGGTTGTTCATAAAAGCCATATAATCAAACTAGTGATTAATTGCTCTAACATATAAATGACTATTTTATGAGCACACCACCTGTACACTCTGAGCTAACAGAAAACATCTGTTTAGCACCCTTCAGTCAAAAACTCGAAAGAACTCTGCAGTTCCCAAACTACAATGGTCACAGTTCAGATGTTACTGCTGTCCTGATTTGTGAAGAGACAGGAATTCAAGTTTTTGAACTGGGACCACTCCATTTCAATCCTTATTTTACCCACAGGGACTTAATGAACTACCTGGGTGTGTTCTGTATGCCTTAATTTGAACCAACAGTAAGAAGTCTGACACACTGTTCTACTCCTTTACAACCAAAGGACACAAGCCAAGGCTGACAGCATGGTGGTATTCTGTGCGCCGTAGAACAGAAATGCCTCTTTGAAGTAAAATTAATTTACTATGTAACTGAATGACTGATCTTGAATTGCAGCCACTTCTAGAGGAAAAGAACTCCTATGCTACAATTCATGAAAGAAGAAAACCCACTTTATTTACAGTAAGACATAGCATTGGCATCAAGATAGACAAGTACGAACTCTTCAGCAGAGTTCAGGCCTGCATACTGAATTATTTCACTAGGTGTTGCGCCTGCACACATCCATCTGATAAGTTATCAAGACCCTTTCTCTTGCTCTTCCCCACTTGTGAAATTCAGAGTATTTTTTGTCACCTCAAAAATCTGCTTTTTTTGAGATAAGTGGCAAAAAGCTGCCCAAAAATAAGAGAAAATAGACTCAGCATCCACCGATGGAAGTTTCAGCCTAGAAGGCATGTAACTCAGATATCTGGACTTTGAAAATCCAGTTCTGAATGACTGTGATATTGACATTAATATTAATAGAGATGAACTGCAAAACAGTTTAATGTAAATTATGCCCCAGGAGCACCGGTGCCACAAGCTCCACCTCTTTAACCGACTCAACAAAATCTCCCAACTTTTGGCACACAGAAGCAATTTCCGAGCACATCATCAAAATCCACTTACACATCTTCACTTTTTTGGGGGTGCACTTCTCGGACCTAGGTCTAGTCTAGAAAACCCTCCCTTAGAGTGTGCTGTGCTGGCTGTACAAATCACGACTGCTCAGCTGTTAATCACAGAGAGCAGCTCTGTCCTACCAGCTGAAAGCAATGCACTGCTTGCTCAGGATTTAATGCTGTTTCACATTAACATCCAGAGCTACACGGGCGACCTGCAAAGTGCTAACTGGTCAGAGTCCAAAAACTCATTCAGAACCTTTCTGTACTTTTCTGACCTCTGTAACCTCTGTGCTGTTTATATAATTTCACTCAACGGCGTTAACAAAAGTTGTGCAAACAAAGCAAATGAGAGGGAATATAATCTTTTCAATACTCTCTAAAAAAATTAGTAATTGGCAGTTTACTGCTGGTTCGAGAGCCTTTGGCGACAATAAGAACAGAAAATGGTGAAAACGACAACGCTTCTAATTATTATCAAGGCAAACAAGAAAATAAGAGACTTTTTAATTGTCCCCGCGCCCCCCACCCTCTCTGGTGAGACGGCCGTGGCTCCCAGTTTCCCGGACCCAGCAGCTGCAGCTCTGCGGACCCCGTTCCCTGCGGCAGAAACTTTCCGCGGAACTTTCCCCGCAGCCGCAGCGCGCCCCCGCCCCGCTCCCCGCTCCCCGCACTTACGGCGGGTGAGCAGCACCAGGGGCACGGTGATGGCCACGACAACCACGGCGACCCCCAGGATCCCCAGCAGCCACTTCAGGAAGCTCTGCAAGAGAAGTCCCGTCAGCGGCCGGCGGCGCAGGCCGTGCCCGCGCTGCCGCCGGCCGTGCCCGCACCCACCGGCATCGCGGAGCGCGGCGGGCGGAGCCGAGCGCGCTGTGCCTCCGCAGCCCCCGCGCTGCCCGCGGGGCTCTGCTCGGGAGCGGCGCCTGGGCGGGGGCTGGGGGCGGCTGCCTGGGGAGCGGCAGGAGCTGGGGGTTGTGCAAGATCCCGGCTCTCTGCTGGCTTCGCGGTTTGAGCGGCGCTTTCTCCGTCAGCTCGCAGCCCGGCGGCGCGGGGACGCAGCTGTACGCGGCGGAGGAGAGACTTGGGACAGCGGGGGATTTCTGTCGGAAATCAGATAGCGGCCCAGAAGTGCAATGCCTTCAAACGCTGATGGAAAACTCCCAATGTTTTGATTACACTAGCGTTTCTTGTTAAGTTTCTGCTCTTTGAACTTCTTTTTCTGGCAGTCAAGTCATAAAAAACCGGGTAAAATTGCAGGAAGGGCTTGTATTAATAGTTTTTTGGCGCCGGAGGTAGATGTGTAAGTCTGCTAAGTGGGTCTTTAAATTAAGACCAGAAAATGGAAGTATAGGACAAAAGTTTCAAATTTAGTGGTGAAGATGATCCTTGTTTATGACATAAAACAATTCCCTTTCCAGGGAGAGTTTTGAGGATGTGCTGAGAAAGTAGGACAAATTGTGGGAAAAGACAGAATAACCCGCAAATCAACAGTGTAAAGCTTTTGATTGTTTAAAAAGCTAAGTCTTACCAGTTATTAAAAAAACCTGAGTTTCTAAATTATTTTAAGAGCTCTAGCCTCCAAAAAAATAATTGTAAGTCGTGCTTTTTTTTTATCCATTTTAGATTTTCCTCCTCTAATTGCAGAACTCCAGTAGCTACCAGAGACAGATGCAGGTATTTTACGAGTTGAGAAATGTAACAGAAAAAGTATGTGATCTGCTGAAGCAGGATCTCAAGTCAAGGGAAATAGCAAATGTTCTTATTCTTGCCTTCAAAGAACTTGTCAAAGCTTTCAGAAAGGTTATGCTGCTTGCTCCTTCATTCTGCTTCTGCAGACGGAGCACAGCATTTAATATTTGACTGCTGTTTCTTAAGCAAACTGGAAGTGGGAAGTGGAAGTGTCTGGAAGTGGGATAATAGCTTTGTGTGATAAAAAAGTCCCTTTAGTATAACCAAAGTGTTGACAAACATTATGGATGTGTCTGTCTGGGGGCTAACAGCCTTCACCTGGGTACAAACATGTTCTTGCTCATTGTTGTACACCATGCACCTTGAAGGTAGCAGCTGGTACTAGTTACAAATTAATGCTGTGCTGGCTGTGTTGGGTTGCCTTAGGAGGCTCAATAATGTGCCCTGACAGTGGTTCCAGGTAGCAGAGTCTATATTTACCATGCAGCATCCAACCTGCTGCAAGTTCACAGCTTGCTAATCACTAGTCTCTGAGTAGATAAGGCCACTTCTGTAAAGTAAAATCACAGTGAAATAGCAGTGTTTTACATTGCTTTTCAGAGCAGCATCTCATTATATGCTGGAAGATGCATGACCAATGTTTCAGAATGCCTTTCAGCTCCACTTAAATATCAATCTGGTATACTGTGCATCTGTTTGTCTTATCAACCATCAAAAAGGAAAATAAAACACCACCATCCCTCACCCCAGGGTGAATTTTCCTTTTCCTAGTGAGTAGGAATCACAGTACAAATCAGCCAATCTGTGCTTTTTTCCCGCCTAAAGATTTAAGTAGTGATCATCACAATGTCTCAAAATACAGCACAGTCAAATTATGTCAGACTTGTGAAAAAATGTACCTGAATGTTTTGTAGCTTTTCATAGCCAAGCTGCAGTTTAGTAATATTTTGCGAGATTATCTACCATGACTTAAAGTTTCTCAGTGGTGAATTCTAAGGAGGAAAAAGGAGCAGTACTGTCAATGCATATGGCTGGCTACTGCTGGTTTCTGTGGGAACATAATTTTAAGAGCCTTTGGAAATCTGGGTTCCTATGTCTAGATCAAATTTTTAGTAACCTACAGTGCCTCTGACTCTGGTCATGCCAGAGGGACGTACAGGACCCAAATATGTTGGCAGAACCACCTGAGGGATTCAGTAATAGTCAGTAAAGCAGAATATGTTTTCCATTGAATTGTAATGGTTCCTAACAGTGATTCTCTACAACTTGAAAAAAATCTCAAGTTCCTCCTGACTGATCAAAACACCCATGATCCAAAAAAAAATATTGTTTGGTTGAGCTTCTGGTTCCCAGTCAGATTGTCTTTTGTGATAGCCTGAGACTTAAAAAAGTTCTTCATGCTAAATATTTCAAGTTACTTTATACTGTGGTGTTCTTTTGTAATCAGATATGTATTAGCACCATGCCAAGAAATTAAAAAAAATGACTATCCAGCAGTGGCTGCTACGTGATGAAATTTGAGAAGTTGTGGCTTCATATTGTGTGTTGAACACAGTGGTATTCATAAAGAAGTTACATGATTGCAAAGAGCTGCTGAATAGAAAAGAATGAAAATACAGCTTTCAGCCTGAGGCTGGCCTCCCAAGCAGTTGGGGGACCTGCCAGATGCAATGTCCTCCTCAGACTTCCAGCCTCAATAAAACTCAAGACTTTGTTAGACATCTGTTTATATATTTGAGCCTTTCCTCCAGAAATATTTGGAAAAGTCAAACTGCTAAAATGGAAAACTTAAGCTCTCTGAAGAATAAAAAAAAAAGTGACTAAAATGTGTACAGTTTATTTTACAGGTGCAATGATGTATTCCAGATTTCTCTATGTGCTGCTGTGGGAGACAAAATAGGGGCTGGATAAAGTTTTGTATGGATTCAGTGGTTCCAGGAAATAGTGGAGTTTTATTATTTCTTTGCATTTGAAGTTGAAATGGCATGACAGTTTTGTAGCACATCTTTGCATTGGTTCTATTTGAGAGGATTGTGAAGAGAGAGTTAACTGTAAATCAAGAAAGAAAAATCCCTGTTTTATGTGATTATGTCACTGGGACATCAATTTCAATGTGGTTAGTAGCAGCTGTCAGCTCTTTCAAGTTTTTATGTTTTTCTTTAGAAAACTATTTTCCTGGGAACTACTAATTCTTATATGTCCTTTGAGCACAGTTGAATAGTTAGAGTATCTCAGGTTTCTTTTTTTTTTTTTTTTTTTTTTTTATTAATTCCAAGTACTTGTCTTGTTTTAATGCAATATGCTTATTTTTCGAGATACTTAATAAATAGTGTGGAAGAGAAAAGATGCTGCACACTCAGCAAATAAAATACAGTGGGGACACTTTTGAATATAAGGCCACCTAAAAGTTCAAGGCAGCACATGTGCAAAACACAGAGGACTCCAGCAATTATAGTAAAGACAAAGAGATTGTGACTTATTTTCCCCTGTATTTATACTCTTCACTGAATTTCATGTAGCATGTGTGTGAAATATCCAGGGCATACCTTATTACTGATGCCATACAGACTTGCTCTGTGATTTCAGAATATGTAAATCCTAGTCCTGTTGAGGTGAAACATGTGTTTGACATTTCTGATTAGAAGCTCAGCTTGTCTCACTTGTGAAGAAAGGGTTACTTTTGATTCATGCTCTAGATCAGGACTTAGAAAATTAGAGGTTAAATGTTTTTGTTGTGTTCCAGACAAGCTGCGTTAACTTGAGAAAATAATCTATATCCTTCTGTTCCTAAAGCATATTATTTGTAAAAGTGTGGAAAGCCCAGTATTTTCACATCTTACAAAGCCATCACCAGGAGCGGCTCAAAATCCCTGGTGAGAGACACTGTGGAAAAATGGATTTGAAGCTGAGGAATCCTGTCCTTCAGAACGCCAAAACATCCTGGACCAAGTGAAATAAAACATTTCAAAGGCAATTGTTCAGTCTGTGGGAACAGAAGAGTTACCTCATACCATTTTATCCTGGACCATATGTATCCAACTATGTATCACTGAATCTTTTCCAGTTCCACTTGGACCCAAACCACTGTGTACAAATGGGATTAAATAAACAAATAGTATGTATACACAGCATCCACCTTTTTTTCCTTTTTCTTTTCCTATTTCAAATGGTATTTTGGATGTTATGATTTTCTATTTTTTTAGTGCAAGATTCTATTGAGTTTAAATTATTTAAAGTTGGGATGTTAGAACAGCTTTCTGTTGTTGCCAAGAAGCTGATCAAGATGCCAAATTGGGTATGATCTGTTCTGATCTGAAATTACAGAATACTCATTCCTATAGCACTTTGGAAGAATGATCTAATATTTTCCCAGAAATTTTAGACTATAAGTGGAAGTTTCAGATGCTTTTAAAAAAACTTATTCCATAAAAAATTTATTCCTAACAAAATTATGGGTACTAATTCTGATTACACAATGGTCCTGTTTCATATCAACCTCTACTAGATACTTGTTAGGACCATTGGATTTCTCTTAAACCACTTGCCCTTCAGGACATTTTAATATAGATCCCATGTATATTGCTAAAATAGCAAGAGGAAGAAAAGGGGGTTTGGGTAGTCATTGGAAGTAGGAAGCAGCTGCCCATAAAAGTGATCCTCAGAGGAAGAAGGAAGGAAGGAAGGAAGGAATTTAACACAGATTAGAGGGCCTTGGCTTGGCTTGGCAATCTTACAAAATTTGAAGGAGTTCCGGGGCAGTTTCCACACTTATGGAGGATATTGCACTTAACATTTTTCAAAGCTGTCCTCCTGTTCTGAGCCAGAATTTATGCTAATGAAGAATAATTGTCCTTTCAGTCATGTTCCCCCTCTAGCTTCATCTTACATGATCTTACAGATAGTTCTCACAGCTCTTTTCTGGGAATTATTGCACAGAAAATGTGACCAAACAATGCTGAATTTATCATTCCAAACAAACCACTTCTAAGATCTCAGAGACACTAAAATATTAGAATAAAATGAAATGGAGAGCAACGAGGAACATGGCATATACATAATGAGAAGTCAACAGAAAAGAAGCTTGAAAAAAATTTATTTAAGGCTATAATTTAATACCCTTTAAAGCTTAGCCTTTTTATAACAAAGGTTTTAAGAGGGATATTCACTTCTCAGGCATTTGTAACTGCCAGCCCCTTATGAATAACACATATAATTGGTAATTGAATAATTTGTGTATAGAAGTAAATTTTTTAGAAAAATAATTTTATCCTTAAATATAAATGGAGTTACTTTAATCCTAATAAATGCAAAACATGAAGTTATAGAACTTCCACAGTCTTAAAGCTGTTAAGAAAACCATCCCTTAGACAACAGGTTCTCCATATATAAACCTTTGGCAACACTAAACTATAGTACAATTATTTCCTGGCATGCAAGGTGACATAGCTTTGTTACAACAAATGTAAATGACAGAATACAGATTTCAGAATCTCTTAATAACTGGCAGTTGATGAAATGAAGATCTTCATTTATCCCATTTTATTCTTCATTTTTACTGGTATTCTTCCAAAAGGTCTCTGGGGGAAAAAAAAGAAAAAAAGCAGCAGCAATTAGGAAGTATTCTATGTCTCCCAAGATTTATGAAATATGTGTGGAACATATTTTTTCTGTTTAAGAGTGAGCAGATGTTAGTTTCACAGACCTCTCAATGCCTCTCTCTAATAACAGATTGAAAACAATTATTCCTAAAGGAAAAGCATTTTAGTAGTTTCTAATAGATTCTTTTCCTAAATTGTTTGTTTCAACGCTGAACTACAAGCATAAAAACAGTAAAATCTTAATAAAAACTATTTTAACTACATCTTCTAAATTTTTTGGTAATTTTGTTTCAGATTTCCAAAATCAACTAGTCTTTTTGGGTGCTTTAATAATGCAAATGGGATATCTAACATATTAAAAAAATCTGGCCACTCACACGTGTCTTGTGTTGGCATTTAATTGCTTTTTGAAATGCTTTGTTGATTTGAACAAATAATTCCCAAATATGAACCTGTTCACAGTGCTCATTTAGAAAATGCTGCTTTGCCTACATACAGGCAAACCAAAGCAGGGCTCCCAAACACTCACCTGTCAGGAGCTCAGATTA
Organism: Haemorhous mexicanus; assembly: GCF_027477595.1. Lineage (NCBI taxonomy): Eukaryota > Metazoa > Chordata > Aves > Passeriformes > Fringillidae > Haemorhous > Haemorhous mexicanus. The sequence goes on from NC_082348.1 coordinate 16,969,108, forward strand.
CAGCACTGCTCCCTAATGAAAAACCACAGATTAAGGCAGTGTTTTAAAGCACAGTCTTTAAAGAATAACCAATTTGGTGTAATTGTACCAATAAATATTTATGATTTTATAATGTCCATGCAAAGCAAAGTTTTATTTCTCAGTAATTTAATAAGACCTTCTGGTAACATTCAGTGGCAGAATTACTTTCAAGTTAAATAGGAAAATATTAAAGAGGTCCACCATTGATAAAAATTCAAATAATATTTGGAATGAGTTCCATTCAGTATCTTATCCTTCTTCATCTGTCTGTAACAAAGTTTGCAACATACTACAGAGATATCAATAGCTAAGAGAAAAATTAGTAGTATTTTCCCCGGGTGTGACAAATGTATTTAAAATATCAGTGTATTAAGAATAGTATAAAATTCAGGCACCTTTGGGTAACTTTTGTGTTAATTAGCCATTTTAGGAACTCTTTGGCAGCCATGTCATCAAGGACTTTGTTGATATCACTCGTGAAAGTGCCATCTGCGTGTCTTCGACCCATTTCTTCAGCCACAAGAGCTTTTTCTGGGAAACTTCAAAGGTAAGAAATCATCAACACTGTGCAGATCAAAACAAACAAACCATTTAAAAGGGCCTTATTACAGGGTTCTAATACACTGCACATTCCCTGTCATTTGAAGGAGTTCAGGGTTGAACCTGATGTTATGGCTCAGTATACCACGATGCGTGTCAGAACAACTTTTCAGGCATTATTTCCAAAACACACAGCCCTTCCTTCCAGGGAGCCTAAACTCCTCTCCAGCAGCTTTGAAAAAGCCATACATGCAAAAATATATCTCAGTCTGCAGTGTCTATGCCATGTATATTAGGCACCAGTACATTTACTGAAAATTGCTATTTAAGAAATACCACTACTAAAACATTACAGTCAAATTTTCATACTTTTTTTTGTTTGGACATAAGGCCTCTTCATTTACTTAAAATTATATTTCCTAAGAATTCTTATTCTTAATAAGAATTCTTAAGGGCAGCAATTTTTTTTTTCCCAGAAGAGTGGTTGAAATAGCTCACTTAGAGTACCTGTATAAAACCTATGTGCTTGTTTGATGTAAAATAGTAGAATGTTGCATTTTATACTTGGAATCAGATCCTGATTCTTTTTCCATTCTTTTTTTGACTGCTGGAAAACCAGTTTGTCAAAGCCAGAGTTTGATTTAGAAAACTTTCCTCTCTTGTGTCATCCCATGAAATATAAGAAGATTTTGATGGATTTCATTAGGGTGGGCTGATGCTGAAGCACCCTGGGTCCTGGATCCAATGACAGGCAGACTGGTTCATTTCAAGGAAGGCTATATACAAGTTCAACCACAAATAGTACTAAATATTGGAAAGCAGAAGGGTTGTCTACAATTAATTGCCCATCTAGGTTTCTAAGTTCAGTTGAGGTTGTATTGCTCTCAAATGGATACAGAAATTCTCTATTTCTGCTCATGAAAAACATGACAGAAAAACAAGTGGATGTCTGAACATAACTAGGAAGAGGAGCCAGCTTTTCCCTTCTCTATATAGCTGACCTAATTTATTTAAGTCTGTTCTTTTCAGGAAATTGTCAATATTTACAAAACTTACTTTTTCCTAAGTCTTCCTTAACTACAACACACAATCTTGTCTTACAGACCGTATTTTATTATTATTTATTATTATTATTTTTATGTAAAATGAGAGACTTACATAATACTTTACAGCTGGTAGAATATTTAATCAGAGGATGAACTGAAATCCCTGCCCCAAAGAGCTTACAGTCTAAAGGCACAAATAAGTAGAGAACAGTTGAAAGGTGGGGACTGGCAGCTGCATGGTATAGCTCCTAACCATACAGAGTTGGAAATAGATGAGCAGAAGATGCCTGCAGGAGACTGGAGGCAATGACATTCTAAGTGTAAGACCATCATGACAAAAGATGTAAAGTCATGAGGGAGAACCTGAAGTGGATAGGATAGAGAAATCTGCAATGAGTATGTGGAGAAAAAGGTAGAAATTAAAGAAATCATAGGCAGGCAAAACCATTAGTGGAGCTTTGTATTCAGGGAACTGCAAACCATAGCAAAAGAATCAGAGGCATCTCAGAAAGGAAGATAAGATGTAGCAAATGATAGTTGTTATGGCAGCAGCAGCTTGGGGAAACTCTGAGAAGCATGGGAAGAGGAAAAGAAGTTATTAGTTACTGCTGGGACTGATCATCAGCACACGGAGTACACCTGATGACATTGGTAAAAATTTAATCTTGGAAATATTGCAGAGAAAAAGATGGACTGTAAAAGGAAAAAAAAAAGAAAGCAATTCAAGATGACACTGAATAATCTCAATGACAGTAAAGGAGACTGTAAGCAATGTTATGTGAAGGGTCGTAGTTAGAAGAAGAAGGTCTGGTTTAGTTTTAGATGTGTTGACCTTAAATAAAACTTGACCTTTTAGAGTGTAACAGCATACTGAACAGGTTTTAATCTGTATTTGAACTTGATAATGTAAACTGGTAGTCAATCACCAACAGAATATCTTCCAATACAAAAGAAAGACATGAAGTACAGCAAGAATGATCAAAAACACACCAAAGTTTCATCAGAGATGATTTCTAACCCAAATACTAGGCGAAATTTAAGAGGAATGGATGGATTCTTACTCTCTTCTTCCTCGTCCGTTCACCAGCCAAGCGATGAACTCCTTGGCAGCCTGGCCCTCCAGGTAGGAGGTGATGTCACTGGTGTAGGTGCCTTCGGCGTGTCTCTCAAACTCCGCGTGGCGCTTGGAGATGGCATTGCTGAAAGGAGAGCAGCCCCACACGAGCAGACTGTGTCAGGATTTAACTTTATAACAATCTTTATTGATTGCAATTTCCCATATCCCAGACTGGTGTTTCTATAGGAGAGAGGGCTTCTTTTTGCACCTCAAATTGATCCTGACGTATTTTTTATTGTTAGATTCCAGTTCTGAAGGTACTGCCTGTACTATGCAATACAGTTTTGTGCAGAGATTCCTGAACTAGTTCTGAACAACTCACTTCAGGTGTGGAAAGCAATAACAGCTGTATTGGAATGGTCTTACTAATTAAGTATGAGCTAGAAACTGTATTGGATTATAGAGGCATGCTTTTTGTTGCCCTCGTTAAATGCAGCCCCTACCTTTACCTTCATTATTTCTGAGCCAAACTATTCAGACTTAATTCCTTTCAAATTTACATTTTGAGTTGTTTTATGGACACCTTTTAAATCATCACTCTGACCAAGTCATAATCTTGGAAATCTTTCAAGCCTGATCAACTCCATCTTATTAAAGGCATTCTCTTCTCCCTCCCTACACCTCATTGTGGTTCTTTCTCTGATATAACACAAAATTATGTTACAGTGTCTCCTGGGAAAGCAAACTGCACTAAGAAGTAGACGTGTTATGGAATATTTTCCATGAATAAATTCCCTAGCATTTCTGCTTAAAAATTTGCTAGTTTCTGCCCAAATCTAGCTTTTTCTATTATTTTTTCTTCTTGGGATGTCACCATTCCTCCTAATTTAGTACCATCTGCACTTTTCATCAGCATGCTAACTAGAGTTGTTTGGAACATTTTTAATGAAATGTTAATTTTTTTTTGAGATATGCTGTTTCAATGAAGTGGAAACATTATTACAAATTTTTTATTAATATTGACAATGTGAATGTAAGGGTCTTTGTGATCTGGGCTATCCTTTTTGGATTTTCTGACAAGGGAAAGAATTCATAGAGGTATTTTAACCTCTATGAATTATTTTGCAAAAACACTTACTCAGTTTCTCCTTTATCTATTTAAAATTTCCAATCTCTCTAACCCTTTCCCAAAAACACAATCAAGAAGCAGAATTCTGGCCTTCAGCAGGTCTTCTCCTTTCTGTAATAAGTGGTTTATGAAACATGGGACTGAGTGCTGAGGGCTGAACATTGCATCATGTTTAATCAGCTCTCTGCAAATTATCCTGGCCACCTTCCTTTCACTAATCTTCTCAATGGTTTTTTGTTCTTCAACATAATGTGGTTGTTTTTGTTTATTTTTTTTTCTTCAGCCTTTCTCTATACCAAGTTTTTCTTTTTATGCAATTCTCTACTCTCCTTGATTACTTGAAATGGGCTTTCCTAAAACCTCTTCTCATCCTGTTGCATTCCTTGTACCTACAGCTGTAGAACACAAGTGCAGGAATAAATTACACAGAGATTTATCCCATTTCCTTGTAAAAAGCAAGGAAATAATGTATTTGATTGATATTTCTTTGATTGTGATAATATTTCAAAGAGCACTGGTTGTTCTCTTGTTTAACTGAAAATGAACTCAAGCTGGTTTCAAATGACAAGTTGTGACAAATAGAATACCTTGAGAGCTGGTCAGGGACTTTGTTAGTTTCTTTGTCCTCCTGTGCTTGTTGGCTGTAGTGAAATTGCACAATCATTAGATCATTATTACCAGTACACTGCAAAGCCTGCATAAGCTTTATTGTTATTATTTGAATGTTATAGTAAATCCCAATGACTCACAGATGAATATTATATTCATTATATTTCAGACATATGAATTAAAATTAGTACAATGTGTAGAAATTGTTACTTTATACTTTAAAGACTTTCACAGAGATTTAAAAGCATTAAAATAATACATTCTTCTGGATATTTCTGGATTCTTTTTGGACAGATTTTCTCTAGAACACAAGACTGACACACTTGTACTTTATTCTTGCTCCCAGCTTGCTAGCTTGAGTTTAATCAAAGTAAATTTGAAAAAAACCATGCAAATTTATAGTGATGATACTGGTAAATTATCCAGTGGTCAACAAAACCTACACTTCAGCTGCCTTTTCACAAATGAAGCATCAGGATTAGAGTATCCATAGATAGGAAAGTTTTGTTGAGGCCTAATGGCCAAGAATTGTACATTATATTTATATATCTTACTTGTATTGAACTTACTTGATTCACTGAGAAAATCTGCCTCAAAGAGGCTGAGACAGTTTTTTTAGGTGGCATGTCAGATACTACACTTTGATTTAGCCAAATCCTTTTGATTGGTTTTGTATGTTTCTCATTTCTAATAATATATTAATATTCTGTTAATGGCTGGACTTGATCTTAGAGGTCCTTTCCAAACTAAATGATTCTCTGATTGTATACACAAATTTTCCTCAAGTACTTTACTTATTTGAGGTTTGTCCATGGTCTGGGATGGGAAGCTGATACCAAGAAACTGAATTGGCTAGACTCTTGGCTGTTTCTGTTTGTGGAGATCTGTATCAATGGGACCAGAATGCTTACCCATTTCTTTTAGTGCTCATTAACCATTGCACAAAGTCCTGAGCTCGTCTGGTGTCCAGGTACTTGGTGTAATCACTGGTGAATGTGCCTTGTGAGTGACGTTTCACTTCATTCAGCTGTCTAGATTCCTCTGTTGGCTCAGAGTGGGAAGCTTTGAATGATCTGTCAAAAGTTTAGACCTTGTTAATCTGCAATGGTTGCAGTACAATCTACAGGTGCATTGATTTTTCTTTTAACAACACTATTTTTTCCTCCCACAAAGTGAAAGCAAGTGGCATATTGTTCAGTAGTGCGTGGTTAGAGGAATCTGTATAGCAGGTTGGACACTGCCCAGTTACAGCCTTGGATAAATAAGGTAGCCACTGTTTCAATACCCCAAATTCCTGTGCTAAGCTTTGCAATATTAAAAACCCAGTCGATTTCAATGGTAAATCAAGTACTGCATAAAGGGGTCTTTAAATTATAGTATGTTTGGCTTCAAAGTGTAAGAAAACAAAGTTCACACCAAGTATTTGTAAAAGTTTGGTCTCAAGAATTTACCTTGATTTCTCCTCTGTATCCTGAAGAGGATTTTGCCAGCTGCCTTGAACTATAATTAAAAGGAGACCAGCAACAAAATAAATGGTTTTCATTTTCATTGCCTGTCAAAACAGAAATAAAACAACAAAGAAAAGTTATAATGTTTGCATATGTCTGAATCAATTACACTGAAAAGAGACGTTCTTAGTGCTGATCTAAACATGAAGATTAAATATAAAGAGCCTTCTGGGATGGGATTCATGTCCATTGGATGACATTTCAGGGCCTTGCTTGGGCATTCAGAAGATGTAGTCTCTGCTCCAGTCTTTCAGCTCTAGTCTGTATTCTAGAATGCAAGGAGAGCTGAGAGCTCTCCATCCCCACTGTTTTTTGCAATGTGAGGATAAAGGTCTGTTCTCTGGGTTCTGCTGATGGCAAACTCAAGATCTGTGATACTGTTCTATTGCAAAAGTGGGGGTAGTGATGTGGCTGTGGTTTCTTTTCCCAGGTCATTCACTAGAGAAAAAACAAAGCAAATCTTTGTCAAGAATACTGTCACATTAGCAGCTCCCCATCATTCTTTCTCACAGGAGTTGCAATGAGTTCACATCAGCAAAATGTCATTGGAAATAATTTCATCATGTACTTGGGCTAATACTTGTGGGTTTGAAAAAGCCCTTCTGCCATCCATGGCATTTTCCTATGGAAAACACAGTCTGGAAAACAAAGGGAGATAGGACACATGAGTGCCTTGAAGCAAAGTCGTAGCAAAATAAGTCTCAGTAACAAAACACCCTCCCCAATAAATGTAATTTGTACCCTATTCCTGTGGCTCCACTGCAGGAATTACTTACTGAAGCTGATTTATACTGCTTACTGCTTACTAATTTATAAAATAAGGCAGGCTGAGTGAAAATATGTATCTTCTCTATTTTAATGCCTTGTCACAAGAGGCTGAATTTAAATATACTATGGGCTGGAGGAAGTCTGAGAAAATGATGAGGGAATGATGTGTAGTGAAGGTACAGATTGCTCCATTCTGAGATTGAGACTTGGCTCTGCACTGAGCAATGCAAATGAGGGGGCTATATGAACACCTCTGAAAAGGTGATCTCCTGCATCAAAAATCTTACTGCTGTAGGACTTCTACTCTGCCCCTGTAGTCTGCCCCTTCATAGCAGATTTTTTTTGAAACCTGTTTCTTCCATCTGTTTTAAAATAACTTATAGTTGGAGATGCAAAGCCTGACTATTGGCAGGCATTTTACCAATGGTTAGGAAGAATCTATTGGACTGGTAGTTTGTGAGGCCTGATTTTTAAGAGAATCTTACTGAATAATATGAATATTTTACTAGAATACCTCAGTATCGGTATCAAAATACTTGAGGCAATCAAAATCTTAATAAAATATTGGTCAAGCTCAGGAAAATAAATGTCTAGCTATAATATTTTCTGATGGATTTTACTATTAAGCAATGGAGCCAGTTTTCCTCTCTCCACCAGAAGCCACTGCCAGTGTTAGTCATTTTTTCACTAGTGTCTGTTCATTCTGCCTTGTGCAATGTCCTGGTATATAAGAGTTAACCCCTTCCCTTGAGCATACCCTGCTATAGTACCAACATATACCACAGTGGTCATGGAGTCAGTCTCATTGAAACCCTAACTGTGGTGCTGAACTGCTTTCACTGTTTCATTTGGAGCTGTAATTTGGTGGTGCAACACTGACATCCAATGTTTATCTCAAGGAATGCATAATTTCACATTCCATAGGCTTCTAGCAGTGGAACAAAAGCTCTGCCTGTTCTTTGGGAAATGACTCTGTTGTGGTCATTTCAAAATGGTTTGACTGACTCCTCTGGTAGCTGGTACAGCTGTAAATGAATTAACCTGGGCTTGGACTCCAGATAAAGTCTGGCTATTACAGCTTACAGAAGTAAATTTTCCCTGCTTAATAGTCCTAGCTTACAGCTGTCTGTAGCTTTGTTAAACTGTGAGCCAGATTAGCCATAAACCCAAGTCACTGAGGTGGAATGAAATATCCAACACCAAAAGCATTTCTTTTTATATAAAAGTTATTTAAAAATATTTCAAAGTCACTGTAGTCAGTAAAAAGAGAGTTTCAGTTTATCTTGGCTCTAACTCTAATGTCTCAGGCCTACAAAACTTTCAGATGTGAACAGTCACACTGGCTACTTTATTCCGTAAGTATTAAGATTAAACTTAAATGCATTTTCAGCTGCTTTCTAAATTTTTCAGAATCAAAACTGTGAGATTATTAAAAAAGAAATATGTATTTCAAATGCAATTTTTGAAATTTATAATTTGTTGAGAATCCTTATTAATAAAATAAGCTTTTCCAAAAATTATTAGCTTTCTGTCAAATATGTTCTTTTTAAAAAATAGCATCAGTTTTGCTTTTTCAACATTTAGTATTTGCTATTGGTAAGTTAAACCAGCAACAGAAGTTCTTGACAAGTTAAACAGGATACAGTTTCAAAATAAGAATTGTAATTTTATTCTTGATAATATAGACATGTGTTATAGAGAAAAAGAAATGATCAGAAAACCGATATTTTCTTAGTTTATGCTGGCTAATAAATTAATTTCTCAATCAGAAAAAAGGTTTTATTTGCTGTAAGTTATTTAGGTCACCAGTAGACCCTGCTAAAAACCATGGAAAGCAATTGCCAAGGTGCAGGAAAACTAAAGCTAATCTCACACAGAAAAGTTTTATTCCTATGTATATTAGACTAATGAAAATATTTTCATATCTCTCTGATTGAAAATGAAAAAATTAAGACATCTCAGCTTGAAACACCAAAAATATGTAACAAATATACCTTTTAAATCTTGATCAGATATTATTTGAATATTATTTCCTTGAACAACCTGATTTTTCTAGTTTTCTAATATATTCTACTACAGATGTAGTATTTTTTGTATCTATGTACAATTTTAACTAACTTAATTTAATTGAGTTTTCAAAAAAATCTTTCAAAAGTCACATTTGTATCTATTTCCAGTTAAAAAATAGAAATTATGAAGTTACATTTAAAAAAGCAGTAAAAAAAGGAAATATACTCATATGAACATGTGTAAGTGAACAAAATGGATTTCTATTGAAATGTAACTGTCTGCAAATAGAAATAATTTCTAGCAACAGATAAATTACTTTTTCAGGTAGGTTTATTTTACATGTCATTTATCCATCATGCTATACTGCCTTGTAGAAAGTTCTCTAAAATCCAACAACTCTAGTCTAAGGAATGCCATAGTAGGATGGAAGATTAAATGAAATTTTATGCAATAATCCTAATAACTATTGAAAGACTATTAAAGGTTTTAATTTTACCTCTATGCTATAAAATTTCCTTTTCTGATCCTACAGTGATATGAAAATAATAGTTGCTTGAGACAAACTAATCTAAAAGTGGGGCAGTGGAGTGTCAGTCTGTCTTGGACAGTTTTAAGTCAGTGTCAACATAATCCCACTGAATTTGCTTCCATGCTTATAGCTTAATCCTCATTGATTCATATTTAGGCAGTATCTATAAGGAGTGAATAATTTTTAACTTACATTAATTAAATATTTGTACAGAAGGTACTAAAGGAGATAAAAATACAAAAATCAATAATTGTGTATCTCATTTAAATCCTTACTACAATGCTTGTCTTTCATGTTCTCATGGTTAATCTTTCAATTAATTCTGCAACACAAACTGTTGGTTTCCATTTTTCAGATCATTCTCTGTTGAAGCAATCAATACATCAAAATATTTAAATTATGATGTCATTAACTCCAAATATCAGTGAGTATAACCTCAGAAGAAAACACCAATTTGCTGAAAGATCTGCACCTCTATTGCAACCTTTGGGCAACACAATGCAGATAATGCACTCGGCTTTCTCAAATAAATAACTGGTAGTTCATATAAATCTTACCTTATTCTACTTAGAGGTGATACGTGGCAGTTGCAGAAAGAGCTACTCTCTCTCCTGCAACTATGGCAAGCCTTGAGGATCCTGAGCTCTGCCTAGCTGCCTCCTTTGCACACACTTATATATATACTGTTCAGCTCTAGTAAGCATTACAGGAGTGCATCATTGCTGACAGTTTCCTTATTCAACTTTAAAAAAAAGTCATCATATTTGCTATTCATTTCATTTGATAATTTTACAAGCAATTTCACACATTCATTCTGCTTACTTTATGACATCAATGCTAACATGGATTTGCAGAAGGAGTGAGGTAGCAATGTCCAAAGTAGTAAATATCAAACAGAAGGGCATTAACATGACAAACAGTGGGCAAAAGGTGCCTGGGATCAAGGCTGCAATTTCTCCAGTTTCTGATTTGCCACATTTAATGTTTGGAATCCTGATCCTATCAACATCAATAGCATTGTTTTCACTTATCAATTTTAAATCAGAGTTTATAAATTTAATCCATTATTAAAAATAAGCACATCTTTCCCAAAGCTTTTGAATGATTCTTCAGGTAATCTTGTGCCACTATAATGACTATGAAGAGATGTGAAATATTGCAGTGATGGCTACCTGCTACGCTATGCCTAGCACAGGGGAAATTTAAAAAATGTTTTGATTACCTTTAGACACAAAATTCCAAATTTGTAAATGCTGCTGTAAGAAAATTCATACACACTTGAGAACTGTATACTAAACATTCACTATAAATTGAGTTTCACACTGTGGCCTATTATTTATGCAAGATAAACCATTTGCTCACATTTCCATTCTCTACAAGGAAAAAATTAAACACAATAGATTTGAGATCTATTTTGCATCAAACAAGTGCCTGTTCAATGCAATTATTGTTGTTTGGTGGAGACAATTTCACAGCTCTGGTGGGGCAGCATTGCCAAAGAAGCCACGGTTATCCATGCAGTGACAACACAGAGACTGAGACAGGTAGGGGAGATAGGTAGGAGGAAGGTTCTGGAATCACAGTAGACATCTCACTGAATGTTAATGACAGCCCGTGCCCCAGTCTGGAGTGCCTCACAGGCTGGTTTGTGGCACAAGGCACATACACATTACAACAAACCTTATTTCCCTTAACACTGCTCCTCGAAGCCAGCAAAGAATGTGCTTCAGTGAGACAATTTTCTGCTGACTGACCACAGCCAGATTGGCATAGCCCGTAAGATACAACTGAGGTAGTGCATGAACTTAATAACCACATTAGAGCGGCAAACAAAATTTACTGGATCCTTCCTAGAGCTCTATCCTAAATACCTGGCTGTGGTACCATGGTGTGGGTTCAGGGAAACATTCAGTCTCACTACACAGTCCACATACCAAAGTTTAATTTTTGTTAAGTGCAATTTTTCTATGCTTTTGAATGACTCTATGAGATTCATGGTTTATTTTTTCCATTTCTAGAGCTCGGGGCGGTCACCCGGCGGCTCCCGCGGAGGCCAGCGGTGCAGTTCCCGGGCAGTGCAGCAGATGGGGATCAAAGGGCCCCTTCCACCGCGGCTGCACCGGGACCGACACGCACACACTGCAGGCATCGCTACAGTCATCGCTCTGCACGCTGAGCAAAAGACGCTTTGGAAAGAGGCAAAACGGAACGTGGGACAATACCCTCTCCTCCAGGAATCAGACAGCTGTTCTCTTTTTGTTTACCTCAGTTTATTTTCTTGTGTCATATAAAGTTCCTTGTTTACAGTAGGATGAGTCCAGAAACAAAACTATGAGACAAAGCACCTCAGTGCACCTGGTTAGAGCTGCATCATCTAGCAGGTCATCTAACATCTAGAAGGAGACTGGTTACTTGTTTTTCAAGGGGTACACAGAAAATAAAATGTATAGGAAAGAAGTGAACGGCCATAACGAACCGTGCAACCCTCAGCTGTCATAACTGAGTCCATAGTATATATTTCAGGAGCTCAGCAAAGAAATTCCTAAATAAAAGTGGAAAATTATATGAAGTGTATGAGATATGCATATACACTCAGTTTGTTCCTCTCACATTTTAAAATACACCAGTTGGATGGTACCTCTTGGCAAAATCAAGGGCAACCCACTGTCCTCTATATCATTGTTCTCAACTGAGACAATACTTTGAGTCAGACTAAGAGACAGAAGCTGAAAGGGGCCTTCCTTTGGGAAATTTCATGTTTCTCATGATTCAGCTGGAGGGGTTGAGTTCACTGTATCTGGAATCTACCGGTTTCCTGCACCATCATGTGACTAAAATTGTCAAGATTTGAACATTTTAATGAATTAGGAACTTGCTGCCTTTTGACAGTAAAAAGTAAAAAACCCTCATCAAATGCTTTTAAAAAAGTGACCTCCCCAAATTCTTCTGTGTATTTCTTCATTACACATTTATTGCTATTGTATTATTATCCATTACATGTCTAAAGGGAGGAGGATGTATCTTGGGGTATGACTACAGGCCCACACCCTTTACTTTCTTATAATATACAGAAAGCATTCTCTCCTGACCTTGTCAGCTGTGAGTTCAGAGGGCCGGGCTCTGCAGCCCCTTTCGTTTGCTATGCTTGTTATAGGATAATCACAAACGGCATTCCCCTCCTGAGAATGGGAACCAATATAGGAGGAACATATGTGTAAACACATGCACACATAAAAACCCCACCATGGTACATCCATAAACCTGTGCTTGTACATGACACACAGAGTGTGTGCCTATGTGTGTATACAACTCCACAGCCGCCCTTCGGGGAGCAGGAATGCCTTGCTGAAATGGAGGGGGAGTTTGGGGTCTCTAGGCCTTTCCACAGCACGCAGCTCCTGCTCTGCTCTGTGCCAGGGGTGATGAGAGGTTTGTACCTCAGCAGCCCCAACCATTGGAACTGAGCTGCAGCCCACACTGTCTGCTCACATAAGTTGGAATCGCTCCACTGCAAGTCAATGGAGCTGCAGCAATTTGCGCAAGCAGAAGAGCTGGCCCAATATGTACTGGTTGTTTTACATTCTGAGAAGACAATGTTCATAATTGAAAGTAATACCAAATGCTCTTTGCAAATACTAGGAATTATTCAGACTAAATATAGAGCCTTCAAATGACTCTATAAAATGTTCTAAACAGCTGTGCCTTGTAATTGGAACTGACTGGCAAACTGGGAAGTATTGAATGCAGTTTGAATTGGACTTGGTATCTGATTAAAATGAGTATAACACTAACCATATTCTAAAACTTGACTGGCTTTCTGCTAAGTTTTTCTTCAGGACTTTTCTTCTTTGCAGCTGCAGTAATCCTGTGTGAAACAAATCATGTAGGTCTGTGTTTGAAGGATTGCAGGCTCTTTCATGTGCACAGCTTACACAGCACGAATAAGGTAGATGATGAGAGCAGGTTTGGAGTGGAAACAGTGACTTTCTACTATTTTGGTACACTTCAGCCCCTAGAATAAAGCAATTTTTCCTTTTCAGCTCTAGTTTTAATTTGTAAAAGCTAGAAAGAATTCATAGTGGAAACTGACTTGTAAACAACTGTGTTTGTGGCTATTTATCAAGGGCCTCTCTACTTAATTCAGAAAAAATACATCCTATCTTCAGAGGCTTGGCTACCTTGTTTATATGACAGGTATTTGAAGACTCATGTTTCATTATCTGAAGTAGTATGTTTGAGTATCTGAAGTGTGAGAGTGTTATCCAAAAGAGAAAAAAACCAGAAAGTGCTCAGCATTTTTTGAAAACCAGATCCTCTAAAGCATTTGAAAGTGGGAAGCAAAACTTTGAGGGTGTTCATTCTTGTCATAAGAGCTTAGCTTAATTCAAATTGTGTCCTTGTGTTGGCTCTTACACACCATATTCCATGTTTGGAGTATAGTTATAAATACTTTTTATTCACATATTTTGTTAGCTTCAGGACAAGCCCTTTCAACTTGAACTACTGAAGATGTGTTCCAACAGAGCATATCCTGCAGCCTCTTAAGGCTCTTCTCTCTGATTGAAGCAGAGTGGGGCAAATACCTGTCCAGTGAATGTCTGGGGTAATGCTTGTAACATGGATTGAGGTTGTAGACAAGGTAGAATGGAACACATTCTCTTTCTAGAGAAGAAAAGGCTTGGGACAATCTCATCACCATATATAAATATCTGAAGGGATGATACCTTCCAAAGAAGACTGAGCCAACCTCTTTTCAGTGGTGCCTAATGACAGAACTAGAAACAACAGGCACAAACCGAAACATAGAATGTTCTGTCTGAGCATAAGGAAGCACTTTTTTACTATGAGGGTAACCAAGCACTGGCAGTGGAGGCCCAGGGAGGTTGTAGAGCATCCAGAGGGCTTTTAGATATTGAAAAGCCATCTGGGCAAAGTCCTGGGTGTGAGAGTCTGTCTGAAATATCCTTCAATTTGCCTCACAACTGTCGTTGGGGCACCGCTGAAGAAAAGACCCCCCCCTGTCTAAGATCTCTGGCTTTGTAGGAGAAAGTTACATGAAGGCCCTGAGACCTGAGAGCATTGCTAAGCTCTTGTTTTCACAGGTGCATTTGCTGCATGCTACACTGAGCCCAATGAGAAGGGGGCACTGTGCCCTTTTTGCAACAATAGCCTTGGAAGTTGTCCCACCTCTCGGCCTGGCTGGACTTCTCCTGAGCTTTTGGGTGGTCCCCCACAGAAGAACTCTCGTTCATCTACAATCACCGTGGCAGACAAACTGAGATGACAGAAGCCTCTCCACCAGAGAAAAACCCGAGACATGAAATCCCCATGTGACAAGGACTGGGACTGAAGCCCCCAGCCCGGGGGAGGTGCACGGGGGAGGCGAGCTGACCAAAGCAAGATGGAAATTGCAGGTGCAGGCATTGGACCATGAAAACAATGGTCTTCGCCCACTGAGATATGGACTGTGTGTACCCTTTTTCCAAATACCATTCTTTTTACAATAAATTCAGTTTCGAAATAATGCCCCTCCCCCCCCCCCCCCCCAATGAAAAGTGTATAATTGGAGTCCAGATGGACTGCATCTCTGAGATCTCCCCAAGGTAACAGGCGGATCCTCGACTGGACCAGACCTAAGGACTTCATCTCTATGTTTGGTAGCTATATTCCCCTTTTCTTTCTCTCTCTCTTTCTCTTTCTCTCCCTTAATCCCTCTATCACATTTTTGCTGTGGTCATTCAGTAAAGGTGCATTTGTTTTGATTATAATTGCAAACCCCCTTGTACCGTGTCGGTTCTTTTTTTTGCACCCTGAGATCAATCTAAGAACCACCACGAAACGTGTCCGCAGGGACAGATCGTGACACTGGGCTACTGGATGTAGGGAGCCCTGTGTGAACAGGGAAGTGAGATAAGTGGGCCTCCAAAGCTCCCCTCCAACCCCAAGCATTCTGTGATTCTGTTAGAGTACAAGGGTAGGTTTGCAGTGCTCTGCACCATTTCTAGAGACTGACTGTGATATTACCTGTTATAAGCACAGGCCAGTCAGGAATCTGATGTTGATGTATTTTTAAGAGGGTTTTTTTGACACTCACAGCATACTAGGACATTTTCTCCCAGGTCGTCAAAACACGTGGTTGCACTATCATAAAGCTTTCAGGTTAGACATTATTTCAGCAATTCAGTGTAAATGTCACACTCTGCTGGAGACATATTCCCATTCTTTGGCAAGAACACTGTGTAAGGCAAAGAAATTAATAACATGAAAAACAATGAAGGAAAAATGTTGGCAGAAACTGCACTTATTTTTAATTTTTTTTCATTCCCACAACTGCTGCCTACAAGCCAAAGTAGATGGTGAACAGTTTGGAAGATGTGTACTATGATTGCCTTAGGAAACAAACAGACCTCAGGGCAGATTAATAATGAAATAGCCAATGCACCCCTTGAGAAAGAGGTACCTTCTGTTATTTTATTTGATTTTCCTGAAATGTCCCTTATATCAAATGCTTCCAAAAGCTTCTGACAACAGACCTGTGAGCAGGGTGTGAACAACACATTGCATTATTTTATTACTTACAGTAAATAAGGGCCAACAAAGGGCCAATCTATACACCCAGATTTCCAGAACTTAGAGGATTTTCACTAGAATAAATAAAATAAAGGTGAAGAAATTGAAAGTAACCTTAATATATTGATATTTATGTGAGATTGAGACCATGGTTATTTGGAAATTACTTAGGTTCTCATTGACATATTCAGGTATTTTAAACTTATAAGCATCTAAGATAAGAGCCTAATTTTTCTCTCTTTCACCACAACATTACAATTATTTCCATAGTGTTGTATCAATATAACAAATTGAGAGTTAAATCTCAGTATTTCAACTGAATTGTATTCCTTATTTGTAAGATAACCACATTTCTGAGACTACTGTTGTGTGCAGCAAATGCACATAGGACCATATAATCAACATCTAATTAGGCCCACTTCATGTTATATTTGCTTAATTTTAACTTTCTTACAGCTATAATTTTTTCCTTTAGCCATTATAGCAGTTGAATTTTAATTACATTACCAACAAAAAGCTCATTAACATCACGTAATTGGCAGCGTTTCCAAAAAAACCTGAACTAATTGAGTATTTTCTGAAGACTTCCCATCAAAGTATAATTTAACCATTACAAACAGCTTGGCAACTACATTTGCATAAAGATGTATCTAAGGAATGTTCTCATGTGTGGAAAATCAGATTTGATATTGCCATTAACAAACGAAGGAAGCTGTTACATAGCAAATCACTTCCACATTTTAATTATTTTGGCCAAACCCCATGTTTTTGTCAAGGAAGTCAAATGAAACCCCTTACTTTTCCACAAAGAAGCAGCAACTGGTCTCTGACTGAGAGTTATGAAGCAGCTTGCTTTGTGGGAAGGCAACACAATCTATTTTAGGTTATTTTGCACTCTCAACAGCTAATAGCAGAGACTGTGTCAGAAGGACCATGGTTCTTATGCAGTAGACTAATTCAGAATTTTTTAAACACATGACCAAGGAATTGTTTAATCTACAATGAATCTCTTGCCAATTATCTTGTTAATATTCTTATATTATGACAGGACTAATTTAATTACTAATGAAAAGAATACATGTATTCCAATCATTATTAGCTTCCACCATTTTTTAAAGACTCCCTAAAATAGCTGCACTAGAAACAAAGCAAAGAAAGCTTGCACAATCCTTTGGTCCTTCCTCTCCAGTCTGGGATGAATGACACTGAGCTCAATTTGAATGCTGAGGTGATGATTATAAATTAAAAACAGGTCAATATGGCTCACATACTTTGAATACAGGTGAAAAACCCACATTATAGTTATCATGAGTGTCCTGCTTTCATGTTTAAACCTGAACACTGAGAGTTTTGCAGAATCAAGGTTTCAACAAGAGTTGAATAAAATTTGAACACATTCAATACCCTTAATAAGAATCCAAACTTCAGTGTTAAATATTGTGCATTCCTATCTCTTCTTGGATTCATTACAAAAGGTTGGAAATCAATTTTGAGAAACTGGTACTTGTTAGGATGCTAATTAGGTACTTGCACTGCCTCCTTTGTCCTTTCCCATTTTACAGTTCTAGTTAACAAATTCAATCATATTAATCTGACAGAGTGAACCACCTTTCTTGGACTGCAGAATATAAGTTTAAGCAAGTCACCAACAGATGCACAAGACCCTTTACATTCTGATTTTATTTTTTTTGCAAACATGTATCAAATGTGTCAAAACATTTGTTACCATAATTTTTGCTAATATACAATATCAAAAGTGGATGTAAACATCAAGTTTAAAATTTCAAAGTTCCTGTGATCAATTCACCTGAACACTATACAACTTGGGGATTGTTGTCTTTTCATTCTCCCAAAGATGTCTCAGATGCCTTAGCGTGCTCTGAGTAGCCAACTTATTCTGACAAAGAAAAGCACTGTTTGAGGAAGTGGGTCATATGTGTGTAGAGATGTTTGCTGGAAAGGCCTGGAATTACATGGTTCTGATCAGTATACCACTGAAAGAAAAAGCAAAAACAAAACATAAACCCCTTATGTCATGTTTTCAATTCTGCAAGAGTTAAACAATACAAAAAATGTATTTTATTGCTACACATAAGAAAGTGGATGGCTCAAGGAAAACTAGGACTCTGATAATTTTTTTTTCATCAGTTCCCAATATATTCTTATTCTTGCTGAAAACAAAAGTTCCTAAGCCTTCTGTAATTTAAGAGTAAACATTACTGCCTCAGTACTTACAGGCCAGTTGTAGCAAGTCAGGCAAAAGAGCCTTGAGATGCTGTTAGGGATGAAATCCCCTTGACCTTCTGCATGGCCTGGGTAACAAGGGTAAGAGTCTTACTTAGGAATAAGTACTGAGCTCTAAGCAACAAAATTTCAGCTAAATGCTGTTTGAGTTCTATTCAAAACATCCTTCATTATAGTAGGGCCATGAACCTTGTGAGTGATGATCTGGAAATAAAACACCAATATGAATTATGCTAACTCAGAAATATCTGCCATTCCACTGTAGCTGAACCAGAATGACTACAACTGCATATTGTACTCCAGACACTTAATATATAACCCAGATTTGGTAAAGATCAGCAAAGGAGCCAGAAAGTAATATACAAATATACAATGTGTAATATACAAAAGGGCCTATAAACCCCTGTTATCCCTTTTTGGGGAGTTCATGGCCCTGTGAAACCAGACTTGGGTAGAAGATCAGTATGTTTGATAGCAGGCAAACACTTAGGTTATTAGCCCTGAGAAAAAAGTTTTGGAAGCAGAGGTTAGCGTATAAATCAGACCTACATCTTCCCTGTTTATTTCTCCTTTATATCCTGCAACCTCTTGCCTATGTGTTTCTATCTCTGCCTGTGCCTGCTATCCCATGCAAATTTTTCAGAGAACTTTTTTTTTTTTCTGATTCTGGATATATATTTGAATATCTTACACCCTTTTCACTTGTTTCACTTCTTGCCTGTGGCAGGCAAGTCCAATTCAATATAGACTCTACCAAAACTAGTGACAATTCGGCCCCAGAACTCAGCTCTTTCACCTTCCTCTTTTATCTGGTATCAGAAACACTTATAAGGAGGCTGGATTTTTCTTCTTCTCCCTGGCTCATTTTAAAAGCCTCCAAGTTATTCTTGACAAGAGGAAAATCCTGCTAGCTTACAAAGGGCAAGGGAAAAAAAAAAAGAGCAGACAAATAATTTGGGGAAGAAATTGAGAAGTTGTTTATGAAGAATAACAAATGCACTAGCAATTGCCAAATTTTGAAGCTTGTTCAGTTGAACTGGGTAGTTAAAAACATGGCCAAATGTCAGATAAGCCTATTGATAAAGTTATGAACCACTTTTCAAAATAAAAAATAGCCTATTATTTACCATTGCCTGGAAATCCACCTGTGCATTAACCAGAGCTTTTGCAATTTGTGCTGAGTTCTGAAAATGTACATTATCTAAAAAGAAAAAAAAAAAAGATTGTCTGTTGAAACGTGTTAATACCACAAAGCATAAAGTTATAGTGCATTTAGCTGTGTCCACTAATTATCAAGTGATACAGTTGACATTACTAAGAACGAGTAAGCATCTTATGATAGGTCATATGGAAATCTACCAAAGATCTAAGTCCTGACCCAATCAAAGATAGATGCTTAATGTTTTTCAAACAAAGTGATTCTGGCTCTGTGTTTGTTCTGCCATTTGCAAACCTCACCATCTGCTGTTCCATGGATGAGAAGATACTCTACATTTTGGAAATTCTTTGCTCTTGCCATCACAGTTGAATTCTGTTGAGAGGAAAAAAGAACAGTTCAGCAACTTTAATTTAAACCACTTATTTATAGTGCTGAAAGGCTTTCATTACCTAGTAGAAAAACAATCAAACGGTTGAACTGTCATGACAGCAGTGACTTCATATCTATCTGAGATTACAATAGAAACCCTGTATAAGGCTGTATATGTGTATATATATGTATATCAGTTTCTACAGAGGGATCTGAACAACCTGGATCAATTACCCGAAGCCAGTTGTCTAAGGTTCATCAAGGCAAAGTGCCATACCCTGCTCTTGGGTCACAACCACCCCTATGATGCACTAGGGGCCATGTGGAAGGGTGGCTGGAAAGCTCTCTGGTAGAAGAGGACCTGTGGGTATTGGTTGAAAACAGCTGAACATGAGCCAGTGCATCCCCAGGTGGCCAAGAAGGCCAGAGCCATCCTGGCCTGTACCAAAAGCAGTGTGGCTAGCAGGACCAGAGAAGTGATCATCCCCTTACTGGGCACTGGTGAGGCCACACCCCAAATCCTGTGTTCAGTTTTGGGCCCAAGAAAGACACTGAGGTGCTGGAGTGTATCCTGAGAAGGGCAGGCAACGGAGCTGGGGAGGGTCTGAAGAGTGAGTCCTCTGAGGAATGGCTGAGGGTGTTTAGCCTGGAGAAAAGCAGGCTCAGGAGAGACCTTAACATTCTCTGTTACTCCCTGAAGGTATGTTTTAGCCAGGTGGGGGTTGGCCTCTTGTCCCAGGCAACAATCAACCGGACAAGAGGAAATGGCCTCAAATTATGCCAGAGGATGTTTAGACTGGATATGAGGAAAAATTTCTTCATGAAAAGGGTTGTCAGGCATTGGAACAAGCTGCTCAGGGCAGTGGTTGAGTCACCATCTGGGAAGGTATTTAAAAGATGTGTAGATGTGGTACTTGGGGACATGGTTTAGTGGTGCACTTCGCAGTGTAAGGTTAATGGCTGGACCTGATGATCTCAGAAGTCTTTTCCAAACTAAATTATTCTGTGCATCTGTGATCTGTGACTTTGGCTTCAGGACAGGAATAACTAAAAATAGATACTGTTTTTTTCTTACATCATTTGCATGTGTTCTGAAAAGCACCAACAGAAGAAAAAATATTTATCTGGACCATATTGATGATATCTGTCCATAGAAGGTCCCTGTGCAAGCTTGGCTTGCAGCAGGTAGCTTTCTGTGCTGTCACAAATGTCTCTACACTATCAGAAACAGATTTGATATTTAGTGTCTTTTCTATGAGCCAAATCATACAAAGAACAGCACTAGTCATGTCATTCCCAGAATGCTCTAATTCCTGGCTACCCAGACAGCTCCACCAGGGCTGTTTGGTATTGAGCACTTCTGTTCTTCGAGTTGGGTGGAGATACGTACCGAGAACATGATCCAAATCCTTAACAGCAGTGTTTCCACTAAGTTCTTTGGATGTTAACTCAGGCCTCTCTGTATCCAGAGCTGATGTCTGCTGCTAGAGGAAACTACAGACTTCCTATCAGTGTGAAGAAAAGAATGGCAACCTGTTCTAGGTAGAGGAAGCTGATCTGATAATTTAGTATGCTTATGATCTTATTATCAGAGAGCTAAATTTGGAGGAAGCAGTTTGCATATCTCAGCTAACAGTACCAACCAAAACCTTATTAACATCAACATTTTAATCCCTCTCACTTCAGTTCTTTTCTAGGCTAATGGTTAGCACTGGCAGAACAGTCTGATTTGTCCAAGTAAGAAAATAAGGACTTCCATTTAGCTTTTCTGGGATTTATAAATACAAACCTAGAATTAATTATGGAGATAAGAATTTCATGGCAGTAGCTTTGCTACAAAAGGACTGTACCATGAGAGCTGGTGGGCCGCTTTCTTTCTTCACAGTTCCACTTATGCATAGAAGTATTATTCAAAAATAAGGCAGAATGGCACAGAGGCAGAATTCTCACCTTATAGTGCTCAAGATTATCGGACTTAATAGGAAGACCCATGAATCGTTCTGTGTAGATCGAAGCTGAAATTAAAGAAGAAAAAAAGCTATAGATAAAGAAAGTGCAGATATTTTGTGGCTTCAGTGACACATGGGAAATTAAATGATGTTGAACTGTGTCTGTTCTTGGCTTCCTCATAACACATCAAATTTACACATATTTTCAAAATCAGCTATGAAGACTAATTATTTATTGCTCTCCAAACCATCTTTGCAAAAATAGTGGTTTTATATTCATCTAGGTTTTGGGGATAAAGGTAATTAATTGATACGGCTCTGTGCTGTTGGGTTGAACTCCAGAAGCCAGTTGAATGAGGCAAAGAGCCAATATGGGTGGATGGTGGAAAGATGACACAGACTAATTCTGACACCATAGAAAGAGGAGCTGAGGATTTGTATCTGTGTTTACAGTAAATATGGATATGCATGTTGTCATTTTCCAATTGAATGTATATATGCAGCAACTAGGGGGAGCAGGAAAAGATGCAGGCATGAACTGAAAAGGTGGCTCATTGTTTTCCAGCTCTCTGTTAAATTCATTTTTCTAACCACAACAAAGACTGGTGACAGATTTGACAAAATGAATGTGAATAACTGAACAGTATCCATCACCAAGAAATCAGTAGAAACATATCTGTTTGAGCTGCCTTGGTATTTGTACTTTAACTAGGAGCTGTAATGAAAATTTATGGAAAACTGACACAGCAGCTGCTACTACCAGAAGATTACTTTCTTTATGACCTTGCCTTGAAGGAGGAACTGACACATATTGAGCAGTCAAGCTGCAGTATTACAAGGACTTTATTTATTTAGGGAAGTTGGGGCTTTCTGACAAAGAAAGCCTTCCCTCTCAAAAGACAGGTGATGGCCATTGTAATCATTAAGGAATTGATATTGTCTATCTTGTCCAGTTTGATACACTGTATAAGAAAAATTTTGTTAAAAAATAGAAATGAGAATCCTCCCAAGAAAAGAAAATGAATCAATGTACTCTTGTTCCCATAGTTTATTACGTACCATTTACATGCGCTACCTCTGAGAGCTAAAGACATGTACTATGTCTCCCACATCAGCCAAGCAAGGCTTCTGAAGATAATTTGTAATATAAGTACCAAAAAAATGTAAGTAGCCTATCTTTTATCAAAACCCTTTATCATTCCATGAAAACAGAAAATGTGCAATATCTGTTGTCAACACAGTGTCAAACAACCATATTGGGCTTAAGTTTTCAATAAAATAGACTCTTTCTGAATGGCTGGCATTTCTACAGTATTCTGAGCCAATTTTTCCACCCTCTTCTACCAGTATAGCTACAACAAGTCCACAGAGGTCAGCAGAATTGCATTATAATGACTAAGTGGAAGATTCAGCTTGTCAATTATTGAGGAAGGAAAAGCAGATGAATTTAAATAAATTTTAATAAAACAGTCACAGATATAATGCTTTTAACTATACATTGTCTCTGAATGGAATCTTCCTTTTCATCTTATAACTGTTCAGCTACGACTCAAAATGGAGGGGGGTGGGACAGCTTCTGACAAAAGATTATGGCCCAGAATCTCATCTGGGCACCTAAAAGAGGGTTGGACAGTCTTAGAAGCTCTAGGGGCCAGTACATCCTGTGACATACTGATATTACTCAGAGACTCAAGGATGTAACATCCTGTAGTTTTGCCCCTAACACAGTTCACCCTAATGCTAACATGATCTGTTTGCCAAAACTTATGACTCATGACTTCCTTTTGTTTCCTCCCTTCCTTAGTGGAGGTACCTTTGCCTGTTTGGATTTTACAGTGTGTTTTCAGCAAGATTCTTTAATTGCCACCTGAAAATTCAGCTGACGTAGCGATTGAAATGGTGCAGGTCTAATCTGCTGGAACCTAAAATCTTCATTTGAATTGTGATGCTGGGACAAATTTTTATATCATGTCTTTTATTGAGGGACTTTTGCGAAAGCAGTGCTTTATGCCTGCATTCTGGAAATAATTTTGTGATCATGAGTAAAAATGTCTTAAAAAAATCTTGATGCCAGTGAAAACACGAAGACTATGCTTCCTGTGTCATACAAATATTTCCCCCTTTGTTTGCAAAACACCATAAATACAAGGAATGTCTGTGCTAGCAGTCAGGGAAGGAATCTTTCCCATTTAACCAAAAATTTTTCTCATAACCAAGACTTCTTAGAAAACGACCATATGCTAAGTAAATGTGTTCAAAGTGCTACATTTTACTCATTGAAAATATTCATGCCATGATTTTTTTTTACACTAAGGTTCCTTAACACCATGCCAAAAGCTTAACAGGTCGGCAAGTATCAGTATGTGCCTGCTTTATTCACACAGGAAGGCCTTGGGAATATACACCCAGTGTTGTTTCCTCTCAACAGTTTGGAGCCTAATTCCATAAATATAAATAAGAATATGTGTTGTAGATATTGTACGACAATACAGGTGGGGCTGAGAAACATTTAGAGTCAGAAATATTTAATTAAATAAAATATTATATTGAACAAATAGTCTTTCACTTTTTCACTGCTTTTTGGAAACAACTTTGCAGTCATCAGAAATACTGATTCCCGACACAGGTCGTCTGGGATTTCAGAAGTTGAAATGTACTATGATTTTGTTGCTGGCAGATAAATCAGTTCAGCTTTTCTGAATTCAGTAATAATGCTTTAATAGGACTTTAATGCAGATCACTCCTTAATAGCAGTTTATTGAGAGGGCTTTATACACTTCCTGTTTTAGAAGTGCATATGGAATTATCCAGACATAACTTCTTTGTGACAAAATCAGTTCCAAACTGCCAGTTGCACTCAGTTATTTTCAGCAAGAAAAACATTAAACTTAAGGTCTTAAAAGTTTTAAATCTAGGTAATTTGAATGTCTTTATGTTTCAAATTGCCAGTCTCCTGCAATGATTTAATTTAAGAAGTCATTAAATGCTACATCTTGCTTTCCAAGTCAGTATTTATGACAAGTTTCCATACCGTAATATTCCCAGCTGGAAACAGGAGCCACAGCCATTCCGCATTTAAATACTCCACTGCCAGATCCAAGTGCCAAAGAAGTTACATAGCCACCATAGGACTAGGAGGAAATCACAGACAGTTTAAAATTACCGGTGAAGTATCATTCTGTTTTCTGAATCAAACTCATATAAACTAATTCCAAATTAACTAATTTGCTTTGCATGCATGTTGGACAAAGTAAAAATAGGCTGAGGGTTTTCTGAAATTATTTTATTGATATCAGATGGATCTGATGTAATTTCTTGTGAGAGAGATTAGACAAATTTATAAAATAATTTCTTTTTTTTTGCTTCTTCTTCAATGTTTATCACTGTTTTCATTACCACTTTCAGTCACAGAGAAATTGAATTTCGCAGCGTCCTTCACGGTAATCTAACGCAACCTCCAGCTCAAAACGGGGCTAACTTCAGATGGAAATGATACTGATTGCAGTCTCATCCATAGTACACTTCCTCTCCATTCAATCTGCTTCAACAGTGATCAATGTTGACATTTTTTTTTTTTTTCCTAAAACCAAAGAGAAACTTTCCTTCTGCTGCTTGTTTTCATTGCCTCTCAACCTTTCAAGGTGCACCTCCAAGAAGAGTTAGAGGTTTTTTTCCCCTCCCTTAACAAACTACTTAGGTTTTGCTAAAGATCAGCATATTGAACTGACTCAGTCATCAGTACTCATATACTTATTACTTCAGGATGGAGCAATTCCTCCCTACTGCCTGCCACTGTTCCTGGTATTTTCTGGCCTGATTCCTCAAACTGGGAGCCAGAAAGGAAGAATAAGTTCCTGGCCGTAAGAAGGGTAAAGCAGTAAGTAAGCCTAAATATAAGAATAGATCTGTGAAACTGAATGGGCCTAGTTGCTGAGACAGGAAAATAATGTAAATAAAAAGCCTTTGGTTTGGCTCTCCACAGGATGTGGAACTGAGGTTGGAAAAACTCATATAAGGTCTTTGCAAAATAATGGGTTTTGTTTACTTTGGAATCGAGAAAGGGATAAAAATATGGTGTGTTATGAAAAATTCTGAAGATTACTTCAGTAGCATATGAAAGACTAGGAGAACTATGCAGTATTATTAATTTTTTTTTTTTTGTACAGAAGTTAATTTAGTTCATCCTCTTGACTTTCCAGCTTGAAATGATAGTGAGGGATATAGTAGTAGAAACACTAATTAGTAGAATCTTTCCAACTCATCTGATTTACTCATTTGATCTTTCAAAAAATCAGTCCACAAAGCTAAAAAGTAAGGGATTAGGAGTGGGCAGATAAATACATTCACTGTAACAGGCCAAGAGACAGTTCACAGTCCAAATTACTTTAGTAGTTATTTAAGAGCTTTTGCCATTTGAAGAGTTTGTTGAGTCTGAAAGCACGAGTTCATGCACACTCACCAATCTGTAGCCTAAAAGTAAGGAAAATCTTTCAATTCCTTTCAAAGCTTACAGACCAGGAAATGGTATAACAAATTGGAAAAAAAGGTTGATAGCTTTGGCAGTAGTGCCTTTATTTTAATATTATATCCACTACTGGAATACAATGTGTCCAAGCTCTTAGTTGGTTTTATTTCACTGTGGTGAAATAAAATACGATGTGATTTAAAAAAGAAAATATTTTCTTGAGACCTTAGATTACCTAATGTCACTTTAGAATTATTCACTTCTAAGTGTCTGTGTAATTTAATTTCACCATATGACACCCATTTTATTCTGGTGTTACAGTAGTAACTGTACCAAAGTAACTTAAATATTGGTTGGTAGAAGCTTCATAGAAAGATTTTAGCAACTCTGCTCATGTGCTGTCCAAGATGAGGCAATATATCTGGCTAATAAAGGTTCTGGGAGCATTACAAAGAGAAATACATGAAAAAAGCAAAGATGAAAAATAAACTGCTAATAACTTGGAATGACTCCCATACTGCCCAATTTTTCCACGTCTTGGTGAAGTTATCAATGTTGTAAACCCCTCAGGTCCAGATTCATCCCTGATGACCATTGCAAAGCCAGCCAAGTACACAGTGATTCGGGATGATGCAGGGGTCACATTTTCCGATGAGAGATAGTCATAGGACTTTTTTCACTATTTTAAACTCAGATCAGAAAAGACAATACTTGGACTTTGACAGTAAGTCTCTAAGTTAAAACTAAAGCCAATTAAAATGTCTTAATTTGGCTAAACTTCTAGTCCAAACAATGTATTAGACATGAGCTTTTTAAAATTCCCTCTTGAGCTGCCAAAGATTCATTTTTGGGGGTTTGAAGTGTTGCAATTGCATGTATATAAGTACCAGCAGGAACCATCCCCTTTGGCAATACCATCATACATTTGCAGAAGAAATTTTATATATACTTTAGACAGAACCAGGAATAATAATAATAAAAAAAAATTTACTCCAGGATTATTTAAAGATAGATCTAAAAACTCCAAACACTTACCCAGCCCCATATTGCTATTCGTTTCTCATCAATAAAGCCCATTTCTATAAATTTTCTGTGGAAAATAAAATCACAGAAATAAATGCATTATTAGAAAAAATTGCTAGTACAATAACAAATTAGCAAAAAATAGTTTTTCTTGCACTTTTTTTTTCACATGTCCCACCAATTTAAGCAAACTGACAATCAACATAGCATGCCTGATTTCTACAAAACATCAACTATTCAATCAATAGGTGTTGAAAGAGAAGAGGGAGAATTTTTCCTGAAAGAAAAGAAAATACTGAAATCAAGACTTTCATAATAATAATTTTTATTCCATTGGATGAAGATAATTTTCATTGCTTTAGTGCCAATGGTGCAGGATTACCATTGACATTCAGACTTTATCGTGCAAGATACCCAACATACTGATGTCAGAGTGAGTTAATACTTTGATTTCTCAACAGGAGCAGTATTGACTTCTGAGGAGATTAGGGATTCCCTGGAGAAGGAAGCTTTTTTTTTACGTGCCTGAAAAGTAAAAAGCTCTTATGGCTACTTTAATAAAAAGTAATAATGAAGGAATCATCTACTAATGCTCCTAGTAGGTAATAAGTTTGAAATGTATAAAAGGTGCAAAACTTATGCTCTCAAGAGTCAAACAGGTCAAAGAGAATTATAAATATAAGATCTCCTACAAATATCCTGAATCAGAGTGTGGAGACCGTATTTCTAAGGATATATTAGCAACAGCAAAGAAAAGAGGAAGAGGCAAAAGACCACAAAGGGTTGAGAGTGACAGATAAACACAATAGGTTCAGATACACATCAGGAAACACAGTAGTCTTATTTACTAGGACAAGGGCAAGTGATTGACAACACCCAAAACGTGGGATACTATCTGGGTGGGACAGAGTTAGAAAAGCCAAAAAATTATTCAGTTTTGTTATATTACTGTCTTAATCCCTGGGGCTGCACATACAGTAAAAGCCCCTCCAAGACCTAGAGTACAGAGGCTCTCTAAAAAGCATGCATCTTAATCCATGTGTTAGATCAGGAAGATGGAATGCACTACATTTAACTGAATAAAAATTTAGTCTAGGTGCTGACAGAAAACTGGAAAGTGTGAAGTCTGAGGTCATTTTTTCATGGCCTGTCTCAGCAGATTTTGCAACTGCAGAATCAGTTTAGGTTCCCTCTGATATTCTATGTCTGAGTGATGACTCAGAATCATATAGAAGCATTCTTCTGATATTTTGAAGTATATCACTCATCCTAAAAGTTTCAAGATAGAAAATAAAATAATAGAATAATAGAAAAACTTGACATGATATACAGCTATTCTGTTCCATTTACGACTGAAAAGGGTAATGGTGCATTTGTATTTATAACATTGAGGAGGAAATGAATTATCACAAAGCAGAAAGAGGAAGGAACAGATATCCTTCTCACACACACTTGTAAGTACAGGCAGTGCTCTCAAACAAGCAGAGAAAGCTGTGGAAACCTGGGTTGCTAAATCAAATTTTCAGCTAAGATACTCGAGCATTGAGTCTGGAGGAAATAGGGTATTTACTGCTGCACCTGGAAATCTATCCATCTGTCTATCTCTGATCTCTCTGAAATTTATCCAATCTATCTCTGATGGGCCAAATTCCACACCAAAGGCTAGGCTAAATTCCTGCCTTGCAGTCGTGTCTGTGGGGTTTCAACTAACACTTCTTCAAATGCTCACTTGAGCAGTGCTCCTGCATCTGTAAAATTAACAAGACAACCTTTCTTTGCAATCCTTATCTTTCACTTTCTCCCAAAATCTCTGCATAGGGAATCGGTTTCGCCTGGAACACTTTCAAATGTTTTCATGCAAAGGAGCAGCTGTTGGGGAACACTTATCAAGGGACCTCAGGTACTTTCTGTTCTTTACTATCCTACAACAGCACAGAATGAAAGTTTGTGACTAATTGACCTGTAGAACATTTGTGTCTGTTTCAGTTTTGCTACAAACTTCTTATTTGACCTTTAGCTAATCAGTGAGGTAAATCCCTATGGATCTCTGGCTAATCTCTATGGTCACTGAGACAGGCTTGCCCTATAGGAAATAATTTCAGAAAAATGGATAATTAGCTGAACTTTCACCACTGACAATTGTATTTCTTTAGGCTTAGGACCGAAGCCTCTGATGATTCTCTTATGCAATGCAAGTGGTAAGGTCCAAATGTAGTCTTAGTGGTACGTGGACTTAATATACCAGGCAAAACCTCACTCACATCAAGCAAACATGAATATTTTATTTTTACAACTGTTTTTGTCTTATATCCTGGAGACCTCAAGACTTCAGAAGAAAGGCTGAGCATTCAATATATTTTTCAACTTACTACTTCTTGGTGAGCAAATACAACAGCTATAGAGGGAGATAACCTACTTACTTGACAGCTGAGATTTGGTCCTCAACTTCATAGACTCCAAGTCTTCGATATACTGCATGCAGAATCTTGTCACCTTGATAAGCTGTCCCTCTGCCATCCACCAGAGCAACAATAATTCCCTCTTTGCTTGCAAGATAGGTTATCCAGCTAATGCTAAAGGTTTCCTTTACATTCTGACTGCAAGGTCCTCCATACCTGAGGAAGAAAATTCACACATTTTCAACTCATACTTACAAATTTATAAATGGTTATTGGACACTGGACTATAGCTATTGGCACTGATAACATTTCCTCCACATGTATTTTGCTACATGACTATGGTTCAGAGAACTCAATAGACAAACAGTTCTACTACAATTTTCAAGCAGTTATGAGATTTTGCTATCTAAAATCCATTTGTTTTGTTTAGGTCTTATCCCTAAGGGAAATAATTTATTTCAGCTCAGACTAAGGGGTGCAGTATCAGCTGCTTGTCCTAAGGGGAATCCTTGGAAAAGCCATCCTTCAAAGATTTAATTCTTTGCTCTCTCCAAATTCCTTAGGAGTAACATCTCTTTTTGGTGCTTTTTTGCATTTGATTTCCACATGCAGTCAGTAATGCCAAAAAAAGCAAGATTAAGAAGTACAGCTCCTTATACTTTTTGGCTATCCCCAGACCTTATTTGTTTCAGTAGGGAATATCATGAGCTGTTGAAAGTGTGGGCAGAACACACCCTGCATAGCTGAGCAGAGACACTCCTCATGAGAATGGCCTAATGCAAATTACACATTTGACCTCAAGGACAGGACTCTTCTACTCTGAACTTCAAACACACTTAGCATTCTTGGACCTTTGGATCATCACTGGTTAATAAAAAATGATGTAATTGTTTATTACACCCATTCAGCTCTCCTTTCTGCATATTTTTTTTTCACCATTGCAATTGTTATTGCTTTTCTGCCTGCAATAAATTATGTCAAGTGCTCTTAACAAGCAAGTCCACATGGCTTAGTTTTCTTTTCATCTTAAAAAATGAAGCAGGCTCTTGTATTTTTTCATCTTAGTAAAGCTGAAATCAATACTTTCAGACTTCATGATAAACAGAAGAAGCAACAGAGCTAAGATCTACAAGGAATAACCCACAGGATTTTAGCCTTTCTCTTTCTCTGAGAAAGTAACCCGTATCATGCTAAGATCAATATTAAAATCCTTATTGGTCTCCATTGGGATGAATTTCTATTCCAGAAATACATTGAAAAAAACTCAACAAATGAAACAGAACTAAGTAGTTTTGCTTTTGCATTATAAAATATTGCAAATGTCCCAGCTTTTGTAAAATTAGAAAAGGTATTTTTTCTAACAAAACAACAAGATTCAAAGAAAGGAAGAGTTACATACACCTGAATAAGCAGAGGGTACTTCTTGGATCTATCAAACTGTGGAGGTAGAAGCATTTTGTACCACAAAGCTAGAAAAGACAAATTAAAATTAGATTCTTAATGGTTGAAATGATTCTTCTAGGCATAATCCAGAGTCTGGGGTAGCAGTATATGAACATGAATCAGCACACAGTACACAATGCACAAACTGTGAATCACAGAACTGATGCAATTAACTGTTTATATTGAGCTGTTGAAGAACAGCTTGGAAGAAACTCACATTTCCCTTAATTTAGCTATGCTAAATTATTACTTCACAAAAGTCTAGGTTCTCAGTTTTTCCAGGTGGCTAGAAAAGCATAACCATTTAAAGATTATCAGATATTAGTTTTGGAAACTTTACACTGATTTATAACCATGGGATACTGTTGGTAAGTCACTACTGAAAAGAACAGTGCAAGTCAATATATGCATAAAACAGGAACAGCAGCTTACACTTCCCATTTTACTACCACCATATTATATTGTTTTTACACAATATTTAAACCCTTCACCAACAGTATTAAAGATTTTTTTAAAAACATGCATTGTGAAACAAATGTATTTTAACTACTATTTTACTGAAAGATAACCTGAGGCATAGACAAATCAGCTTTTATTGAACAGGGCAGAACCAGGCCTCTTCCCAATCTCACAGGCCAACAACTTTGTTCTACAGAAAGACAATATGTACCATACCAAAAATAAGGCAAAATATTAAAATGGTAAGAATAAAAAGTACAATAAAGATTTGTAATTCTTACTTATACCATCCACTTCAAGCTTATTAATTTCTTCTTTAGGCAGTCTGATATCTTGCAAAGCAGACTGCAATTCCCAATTGTCTTCCAACACTTTGAGCTCTAGGTAAAAGAAATGCCTGAATTATTAACTG
Source organism: Haemorhous mexicanus (assembly GCF_027477595.1). Lineage (NCBI taxonomy): Eukaryota > Metazoa > Chordata > Aves > Passeriformes > Fringillidae > Haemorhous > Haemorhous mexicanus. Next base: position 17,000,817 of record NC_082348.1, read on the forward strand.
ATTTATTGTTAATTTCTCTTCAGTAATTAAGATTCCTTTACTTTGTGTTATTAGAACAGAAAGGAAATCTGTGAATTTTACAAGCAGAGTAATGAAATCCACTCAGACACTTCTAATTGGGCTTGATCACATAGCTAAATGGCAGAAAAGCACTGGCATTGCAGTGCACAAATATTCGTTAGATTTTTATAGGATGTACATTTTGCAATGCAAATCATTTCACATGTTGCCTCCGAGTGTTAGAGTCCCGCATGTTAAGAGGAAACAGCTTTCTCCTGCAGATCCCTCATCCCAGTTTTGTAAAATGGGGGAGCAAAAATGCAAAATTCATGGCACTGTGCAAAACACAGTCCTTTATCTCCTATATCTCCTCTCTTGCTTCTCAGACTAACATCAGTTTAAAAATTACTTGCTTATCAGACTAACATCAGTTTAAAATTTAATTAACTTACAGGACAAATTGCAGAATTGTATATTATTAATCCATTGGTTCTTGTTTCTTTATGTATTTTCCCATGAGTAGTGAGGGATGAAGAGTATTGGAAACATAATGGAAATCTGTGACTTTTAGCTTCACTTTCAGAATGAAAGAACCTTTTAAAACTGCAGGAGATTTTTCTTTTTTCCTTTACCTTTCCCTACTCCTTGTTTCTGGAAATGTTCAAAAAAGTACAAGAAGTATTCTTCTCTCAACATATATTGAGCTAGGTAGTGCTTAGGACGTGCCAGAAATATAATACTGGAATTCGTTCTTTCAAAGTACTCTTGACAAGTTTTGCAGATTCAAGTGGGTTTTTTTATGGCTGGAAGATCATCCTGCTTTTGGATGCTCATGCAAACTCAGCTGAACCCTTTTCCAGCCTTCCCCTCAAAACTCCTGAAACTTTCCCATTACCACAACTGAACTGTAGGCATTGTGGAAGGAACTTCCAAACTGAGCTATGTCAGTTTAACTGTCTCCTACTAAAATTCATGGGTGATATAGTTTCAAAATGCTGCCAACTGCAATGAAAATGGATTTACTAAAAATAGTTTTGCACCACAGAAGAGATTATGAAAGCAAGGAACTGAAGGAAAATTAATTCTAGAAAGGTAATGAAGAATTTAAAGAGAAGCCTGAATTTGTTTTTATTCCTGAGAATAACAGCACATAAGAGGGAGGCATGATGAAACCAGTGGTGAAAATCCATTACAGGAAACTGTTCTCTGCTACAGAGAAGTTAACACATAACTGCATCTGGGCTCTTAGTTGTATTTCAAGTTTGATAAGATAGTAGGGGCCCTTTACATAAAGGTAACTGAATAAGAAAAAACAGAGAAGTATAAAAATGGATTAAATACAAAAAAAAAAAATCCATGCATGCATTGTATTTAAACCTTTAAATCTATTTAAAGCTTCTGCAAAAGAAATACCAGAACACAGTGTTTCTATACCATAAGTGCAATAGACATGTTAACCTATTCTTTCCATTTGCAAAAATTTTAAAGTGGTTATAATATAAGATGTACCAACTGCTGCTGGAGTCTAAATAATATGATGTTGCAAATCACTGACTTCTACATGAATCACCACATATTAGGTTAGTTTAACAATATAGCAGCATTTGTCTTCCTTATGTTTTTGTGTGTGTTTTGGTCCAACAACACTCAGCTAACAGTGGGTTATCAACGCATGCTGAACGGTAAGGATCATTACAACTACCAGCTCATTTCCACTCATTATTGGGGAAGGAAGGGGATGTTAAATCTCTGAAGTTTATACAGAACCATGCTAGTTTTCATAACATTCCAGGAAATGAAGGCTTAAAGTCGGAGAAGAACTTTTAGGGAAAAAAAAAAGGGACAGAGAGAGAAGATTCACTACAGAACAATTAATATTAACATAGTTAGAATGTTCCTGCTTGGCTTGGTTGCAAACAGTCTTCACTAACAGGCTACTTAAAGAATAAGGGCTCTGAAAGTTTCTTGCTGAAGATCACACACTTTGTATCAATAATTACACCTAGTCCAAAGCAGTTATTTGAACTGATCATCTGAAAGAGCTTCTGCTCTTCTCTGACATCTCTACTGATGGCTGAGGAAGTCATTGATCCAAATTCTAATTAGAACAGCCCAACAGCTCAAACTGTAAACTCTAAATAGTACGCTATTGTCTTTTGTTTAAGGTAGTGTTGCCTCATGAAAAAAGAAAGTCTTGTGTTCATCCAAATGCGAAAAGGAATATTCTGGAAATCACAATAATGTTTTTTACAAAGTATGACTCCAAATTAGGCTGACAAAGAGTTGCCCATGTTAATTTTATCTATACTGTGTAAACAGGAAAAACAGCAGGATGCCATGAAAGTGCTGGACTCGGGATAAATGCATCAGTGTGTTCATTCATGTTTAGATTTTACTGACGAACATATCTAGAAAGACACTAGTTATTTCAATACCAAACAAGATGAAAGGCTTCTTGATCACAATCCTAAGTATTGTACTAGAAGACTTTGATCTGGATTAGAGGTAAAAGAGTATACCAATTGCTCAGAAATAGGCAGGACACTTGCAGTACCTCTATCACCACGGTTCTCAAAAAGAGTAGAAATGGGAATCCCAGGACCTGTTATAAGAATGATAAAAAGTCAGTTTACAGTTTGAAGCTGGAATTTGGTGATGCAGTGTGTATTACTTAAACATTGATAACTGACAGGAGTTGAAGAGCTCAAAGCTGATGGAAAAATCTGAATCTTTGCTGTATAAGTCACTAGTCCCTGCTACAATACTTAAGGTACTGTGTGTACAAAGACTTGGCATTGCTCAGCAAACATAACAGAAGCAACTTTATATCTACTAACACTTCCTCCCTAGAGATGGAGTGACATCTAGTTAATACCTGAGATGTGATTACATAAGGTGAATGCAGAACTAACAATGTGAAACATTCTTCTGAGAACATGTCACATCGTATTTGTGAAGGTGAGTGCCTTTCACATGGTGATGACCTTACTGACTATTTTGTGCAAGAATGATTGAAAGGTGTTGTTATTTGCTGCATTTGGTTCTCTCCTCAACAGAAGTTTAAGGAACTTTTCAGCTGATCAGTCGGTGCAGAATCACAAGAACAGTAAACTTTATAAGTACACGAAAGGAAAACCTTGGATCCTTTTCATCTTCTTTTTAGATTGTGATGTCACTGTTTTTTGAGTACAGCAGTGGATCATACCTCAGATCACTGAAATCACAACCACCTAATTTATTACAAAAGAGCTAAGACTTCCTTTAATACCTGTGTCTTGCAAGCGATTCAATGATCACATATCTTGAACCGCTGAATTTTTCTTAGATCATTTATTAAAAATGTCCTCAGGTGCTCTGCTTAAATAGCCAACACTTATGGCTGACACAGGTCTTAATTTCAATTGGGAAACACAGTAAAGTAGTTTCTCACAGCTAACTTTGATCACATAAACTGGAAAACAGTGTATGTTTCTAAATCCTGCTCTGGCTGATGCAAGGAAAAACATGGTTTTCATGAGCTGGATTAAAATCAGTTTTGTGACATGAGGGACATTAACAAATTCATTTTAAATTCTCAAAATCCCAAGCTTTTTGTTGAAAAAAGAAAAATCCTGAATATATCTGTATTTACTGAAACATCACAACATTTTTGAACACGGGAAGTCTCTTTCTGGAAATCTTTCCTGGTTATTGTGAAATTTCTGTGAGTCATACAAAAATCATTTGAGGTAATCAATATTGATTGTGCTGGTAAATTTTAAAGAACAACTGATTATATGTTCAGTCCCATGCCATACATACCGTAACAGATCAAGGCATAATACTTTGAATGTTCACTGAATCTTGCTGTATAATACTGACATCTCTCCTTCCTTAAATTGCAAGTAATGCATTGTTTTCTCATAGGTTTACTTCCAATGCTAATTCTAAGAGAAAAATCAAACAAAGCAATCATTATTTTGCTAAAATTAACTTTATATTTGCCTATCTCATATTCTTGGACACAGGCCCTGTACTTTCAGAACAGGTAATTTAAAAATAAATGCTTGGTCTTTTTATCAATTTTCCCCCAAGAGTATATTTAAATGTTAGATGGCATTTCTCTCAATTGTCAGATAGAATCTGAGGTTAAGATTTAGTTAAAATAGCTTGTGAAATTACACATTAAACATCTGGAAACAAAATTGTTTTATTGACAAGTCCAGAGACATCTTCAATTAATGTACTATCATTAAGATAATGTTGATAACACTTACTTGTAAATATTCCTTCTTCCTGGATAGCCTTCAAATTCATTGCTTGAATAAAAACTGCAAATTCATTTATATGTTAATAAATAATCCATAAAGTGATGATCTATGAATGAGCATCAAGATAAAAAGCTGTCTAGGAAGTTAATTTAGATTTTTCGAGATTTCTGCACACAATGGAAGAATAGTTAAGCTTATATACCTTTCATCTTAATAAATCTTTGCTCAGACTATGATTAGGTGACACATAAGCCATATAAATAGGAGTTCTATCTTAATTCTCATGAGCTAATATCTCCAATTATGCAAGCTGCCTCTGCCTATACTGAGAGAGCTGAATGAGAGATCATAAAAATACATAACACTCACAAATTGTGTGAGGGTTAACCACATGATTAAATTGTGTGAGGGTTAACCACATGATTAAATTAGGTGTTTTTAAATAAGCTTCTCTAAGATGGGTGATAAAAATAAACAGAAAATTGAGGGAAATTTGCAAAGAATCTTTCATAAGTAAATAATGTTTAAAAACCTATGCAGTGCCTTAGCATACAAATTTGTTCTGGATGCATTCAGATAAAAAACAAATTGCACCTAATTATAATCTGAGGAGTTAACAAACGGCGTTCAAATGATTAAATGTTGCTTTTACTGACAACACTCCCAACCTTTTTACTTCATGACACTTACATTGCATCATTTGTTACTCTGAAAATGTATATTGCCTCCCATTCTCCACTTGTAACTTGGATTGCATTCTCCTGTGTAGCGAGACATTTAAGTTACTGAATAGTGTAGAATTATTTCAGGACAGTAGATGAATGTAGAACACTTGGCTTGACTTACCACAGAGCCATTGATGTAATGAATATGCTTATAACCATTTTTGTCACTAAAAATTTTGTAGTATGAACTGCTGTCTGATGTAAAATATGGTGCAGAAACAAAGAACTGAAACAATGGAAGAAAAACAGTAGATGAGACATAAGACTGTCCAAACTGTTTAGCAGATTATGCTACACATACTAAAAGTAACAAGACTATTTAATCAGTTCAAATGGGACAAACTACTTTGCACAGGTTTGTACCTGTGATATTCAATCTCCCTGTGATCACATGTACAACTTCTGTCATTTTAGATTTCTTAAATCGATAATATAGATACCTCAAGAACACCACAAATACGAGCTTCCTACCTGTAAGTGGAATAATTTGTATATTCTGAATGATCTTTCTTTAGTTATTTAAAAACTGGCAGAAATTACTTTTAACAAGTAAGTTTCTGAATAATGCTAATGTTCATGAAAGCTGAGTATTCTGAGGACCTCAGTTTGTCTGCTTCACTGAGCAAGCACAGCATCAAAGAAATGGATATCTGAAGTTTCCCATATTATGCCACTAATTTTAAAGAACAGATTATTCCAGATAAGACCATTCAACTTTCACTTCTTTTCAAAGAATCACATCTTTACTAAAATTCTTAGTCAAGGTTGAATTACTGCAACTCTTAAGTTTTGTTTTCAAAACATAAAGATATGAAGATATAGGAATGACCTGCAAGCACTTCAAACATAGACAAATGTTCTTGAGTGAGTATATCTTTTGAATAATATTAACTCAAGCTCAACTAGGACTTGTGACCACAAGTTCAATTCTCCTGGAGACTGTATCTGTGATTCCTAATACTTGAAAGCCTATAAAGGCAAAAGCTGGGATTTATGCATGTGTGCAAATTCTTTAGCTCTAATAAAAATCTGTAATCAGAATCTCGAGTGAAGTGTCAAAAGCTCTCTTCTATGTGCTGTTGATTCTGAAAAACAAAAGTAAAATAACTAATTCTTGTAAATATATGATCTTCTCATTAAAACACCTCTTGAGGGACAGTGCACTGAAAATTGAATCTCATTGTTAAGTCCACTAAAGGATATTCAGGCAGTGTGAGGTTCACACACTTGGTTCTGTTAACTTCCCCTGCCTGAAAGTAAATATAAGCAAAATTACATATTCACTGTTGGAATACAGTCTGTATGACTGGAAATCCTGATCCCATGATCTTACAACTTCCTTGTAGGTTTGTTTTCACTGCAAGTTGCTGAAGGTATATGGTTGTCTAGCGTTACTGGGCAGAGAAAACATCTTTTGCTAAGAGGTAACCCCAAAGAAGTATCACCTGCCATTCTAAGGAGCATATCTTACCTTGAAGGCTCCCCTTAGCTGAAGATGTGCAGCACCTGGCACTAAAACTGTTCTGAGTGGACAGGTTTTATTCTTAAGATACTGTGATAGCCCATTTTATCCTTCGCCCTAGTGTCACCAGAGGAATTTTACATCTATTTTTAGGCTGCAGAATGCTTCTAGGGATTACACTGCCCTGTAAATTTACCTCTCTTCATTAATTTCCTCCCTTCATTTAATTCTGCCTTGACCAACTTTCCTGTCTAGTCAGTTGGTCGGGATAGAAATGGGTTTTTAAATTTAGAAAGCAGATAGCCAGATACTTCATCTAGCACAGCATTAAAAGCCTCAGTCCTACAGTGCAACAAGTCTAAGCAGTGGTGCTGTATGTCTCAGAAGGGTGCTTCGTGTTTCAAAACACTGATGGCAAGATGCAGGAAGCTGTAGCTTGTAACTGAATTAAAATAGAGTGCAAAAAGAAAACCTACTCCGCCTGCCCATCCTGTTTGACTCTCTTCTATGTGCTGTTGATTCTGAAAAACAAAAGCAAATGTACACTCTTTAAGAAGATTGAGTTTAAGGAGAGTCAAAATCTTCAAATAAATCAGCAGCTGCATGTAAAAGAGGATTTTAGAATATTTGCTATAAAGGTTCAGGGAGTTGGAGATTGTCTAAGTCGATAGTGTTGCTGCGTTAAGGTAATTACATTAATTAAACTATTGTTTTAACAGCTGTCATCAGACCTAAATAAAATTTAAAGCAATTATGCAACTTTTTCACTAAAAATAAGAATGGAAACCTATTTATTCTCAATAATTTTTTGGCAAAAATTCAAGTAAAATAATATCAGCAATATTAATAGTAAAAATTTGGTTTAGATTTTCAGCTTGTTTGTATTTTCTTTGATTTGAGAGTTGAGATGTTGATTTAGAGCAGTGGTGATGTGACTACTAGGTATTCTGAGACTATGAATATAAATTTAGAACATCTTAACTCCTTGTTCTTAAAGCTGATTTGGAAACAGACTTACACTGAGCATCAATGATGCAGCTAAAGGTGCTTTTACATTTGTACTTATGTTTTGCCTGTAAAGTTTCTAGTGATATATTTTAAAAAATCTGCATTCAATCAATGTATTTCTTTTTTTATCTTGCAAATTTTCCTTTATAGTGTTCATTCAATACAGTATTTCTTCACAGTTTGAAATAAATTCAACAAATTTGCTTTGTAAGGAATGCGATTTGTATTTCTTACCCTCAACATAATCTCACTACAATTTAAAATCATGCGTTCTCCCTTCTAATTTAATCCTCATAAAGTAACTTGAGGAAAAGTTGCAGGTCCTTGTCCCTTAGAAGACTAGTACTTTGCAAGGGCTCCACTGAGCTACTAACTGAAAAGATAGATTTTATTTCTTTTTAAGATAATAAAAATGGGATGTATTGTTTTATATCTGCATCCTAACATTATTTTCCTTTCTTTAAATTAAAACTCAGATCTTGATGATATAGTACTTTAGGGATATACTTAAATTCTCTCATTTGAGTAGCCCACATTTCCCAAAGACATGCCTACCTTTTACTCATATGAATAGTTCCACTGCTCATATTGGTTTCTGTGGTCTAGTCACATGAGAAAGAGTGGAACACGTGAACATTTTTGATGGATCTATACTTTGGGAACATCTTGTAGATTATATTTTGTTATTATTTTCAGATACATAAAACATAGCAAGTTTATTGTACATTAGAGACTCAATGCAATCTGAATTCAACAAGAGAACTATTTTTGCCAAAGGAAATGTTCAGAGATATAATTTCTGATGGCAAATAGAGCTAATGCAGCAGTCCCATCTGTTCACACTCCTTTGATTGGCCATTTGTGCAAACTTTAATGTGATAAAAGCATTGTATCACTGTTTAAATATAGAATTATAGAAACGTCAGTAGTGACTCCATAAATAAGGTTTCATAGAGAAATGCAATTAAAGAAGGATCATGAACAAAGTCCTGAAAGATGTTAATTGGTCTGGTCTGGTCTGGTTCCAGCAAAGCAATTAAGCACATGCTTAATTTTAAACACATAAACAGATCTACTGAAGTAAATAAAACTGGTTATGTGCTAAAAGTTAAGCTTGTGTTAAAGTACTTCACTGCATTGTGGTAGAATCCTAGAAACCTTACATATTTTTTCTTTCCATTAAAATATGTAATTATCAAAATAAAGCTTACTTGCAGGCAAGGTAGAGATTCGATATTAATGAACCTATAAAATGGAACAATTACATAGGAAATATAGCAAATGCTGCATGAAACATGGCTTTTTCCCTACTAAATTACAATATTTCTCTGTGGCATACTACTTCAATGACAATGTTTTTGAAGTAACAGGACCTTAAATTCCCTTTAAATTTGCAATAGTTTTCATGTTAGAAGAGAAGTAAAAATTATTTTCAGCTTGAAAAGGCTGCATCAATAAACTCTGAATTTTTAATTTATCAGTTATACAGAATGCTTTAATAAATATTCTTGTCTTTTCTTTCCAATTAGTTCAAGGTTTCATCTAATGTTAGCTTTAATAGGTGTTCTGTACCATGAACCCTAAGAACAAGACAAGCCAAAAGCATCAATACTAAAAGACAACAAATGAGATCTCTGTATTATGTTATTGAAATTCAGAGTTGTCTTTCCTTCAGGATCTATGTGAATTTATCTGTGTGTACCCTTCTCAGGCTTTACAAAGCTCTGCTCTGTTCAGCAGAGCACAGCCTTCTTTCCCAACTGACTAAATCATAGAATGACATATTGAAACCAAATGTAGTTACTGTTGCAATTAGCCTGAAGTTTTCTTTTCAGATCTCATTGTGTTTCTGAAAACTTGCCTACTGTCTAGAACTGTATGATTTGATAAAACAGAAGAATTTCTTCTTCCAGAAAACCTGCCTTACTATTAATGTGTATGTTCTCTCAAATAATCTAACATTAATCTAAAAGGACAGGATTTAGTCAGACTTAGTATGGAGTTTCAACATGGCATAATAAGATTTTCTTTAAAAAAATACAGATCCTATATGATTTTACTTTTGAAGATGCTAACACAAAAAGGAAATAAACAACATTCCTGAAAGCCTCTCAATAGCATTTTAGGTGGTTGATGTTGTTTTTGTTTTGATTGTTATTTAAGTTTCACATAGAAAAAAATGTGATGCTTTTATTTCCTGGAGTAATTAATATTTTTCACCCCTCTTCCAGCAATTAAAATACTAAAAAATGTATCACTACTAGTAAGATATTATTGTGATAAAGCATTGGGGATTAAAAAATGCTAATTTCAGTAATTTTAGATTTATATTTCCAACTTCATTACCTCTGGACAGTCCCAAGTATTTGAATGCTCTTTGAAGTCACAAATAGCTAAGACTGAAAAATTCTGTATTCTCTTCAGCCACTGCACACAGATTCGAGTATCTGTTACCCAAGTCAGCCAAGTAAAATAGTGATCACTGAAATATGAAACAAATTTAAAAAGGGAGAAATGGTGGTTATTAAACAGCAGGAGTATAGAAGCATTGCTACAGATTGCATTCCCCACATTTCTCTCTGAAAAACAACAGCAAAGCTTTCACTGTTTTAGGGTACTTTTTTTATCCTATGTAACAATGTATCATATGGACAGCCAAAAGAAAAATGCAGTATTTCTAGTTAGCTTCTGATCCTTCCAGGGGTTTAATATGACAGTACACTGTTAGATAAAGTACAATTCAGAGGTTCAAGCACTTAAAACTAATAGACAAAACCTTTTTTTTAACCAAGAAAAGACATATTTGAGGGCACACTACCTGGATGCTATGATTGCAGGAGCTGGCACCTCCTTAGGACCATATGCTTCAGAGTTAATAGTGTCTACAATAAACACTTTAACAGTAGGATTTTTAGCTCCAGCCTTCAAAGAAAATGTTTTAGGTTATTAAAACCAGGCTCTGAATAATTCAGATTGAGGAAAAATAAAAACACTTTTGTAGGAAAGTAGACAGGTAACAAAATATGAATTCAGTTGAGTATAATAGAGCAAATAGTCTTATAAGATCTAAGAGTGACACTGCAGCAGTAGTACACACTTAGTTTTCAATCATTTATATTTATAAAGAAGAAAACCTTTTAAACATTTGAGTTTAGTGCCTTTCTCTACAGAAAACGTGCTTGGTGGTAATGATTGTTCTGTTTGCAGTGGGGGTCTTTGCAGCACACATTACACTGACCTCAGCATAGAGCTCCAGCTCATTCACATGATTGCCAGTGCTGTTTGACATCCCAACTGGGAAATGGTTGCTTAAACTGATTTCATGGTTGCTTCTTCACTGCATACATTATCAGTTTTTTAATTCTTCTCCATGTGTGGTCTAAACCATCCAGTTTTACTTTAGAACTGTGACCCAGCTGAGCAAATTCTTTAAATACATTAACATGATCCCTTGCAATCATATGAACATGATAAGAGTCAGGAGAGCTTTCTAATACATGGAGAAGAAATGCCAACCCAAAACCTTATTGCCTTAGATCTCACACTTGAAAGCAATTAAAATCCAAAGCTCCTTGAGATCAAAAAGCACTATGAAGTGTGCAAATAAAGTGAAGCCTTTATTTTAAAAAAAATTATTAAAAAAACCCTAGTCTCATAATTTATTTACTATAATGAAAAATAACAACTGCATCTTTTATACACCAGAAAAAGTAAACTGAATTGAAAAATAGCAAGCACTTTTGCACATGCTTTTTACCTACATGAGTAATTACATTTATTTCACATGATGTTATATTTAAAATATAAAATATATTTTACTATTATATTTAAAATTTTGTATGCATCTACAGCTGTTCAGAGCTTAGACCAAGCTTGTTTTCTTTTATTGAAGTCACAACGGATTTAACCACAGTAATACTTAAGGAATTAAGCACGGTTAATTTTCTCATTGTCATAACTCATTCCTCAACAGAAAGGAAGTCAAAAGAGTGATAAAACTTACCTTTGGGTATGGGATAGTTATTTTTCTAGGATACTGGTCTTCACCAAAATATGAATATTCAATAACTGGTATGTCAGAATCATTAAACTGTACATATGCCAAATATCTTCCACTTGGAGACCACCACAGTGCATATTTTGTTGCTAGCATCTCCTCTGAAGAAAAAAAATTGTTTATAACTTTAATCTACCTTCCAATCTATTTTAGCACTCTACTCAGCAATCCAGACACATAAAGACAGTTGCACTAAATAACATCAAACATCTTAAAACATGCACACAGATCCCACTTAATTCACTTGGGATTTTCCTGTGTGTATGTTTTTTAAAATTTTTTTTGGATGCACTGAAGTGCCATATTTTCACTGAAATTAAAACTTTAAATCTTAATTCTCAGCCTCTGCCTTTGCATCAGAAGGAAGACAACTTTACAGAGTTCTGATAGAGTTTCAGTAACAATGACTCAGGATTTTGGTTACGTGTTATGAATACAAAATTCATACATTGTACAGTAAATACAATAAGGAAAAGAAGCAATCCTTAGAGCTGAAAAAATAGAGTATCATCACAGACATTTTGAAATGGATTGTGAAAACCAGAACCAATCTAAACAAAGCATTTATCATGTTGTTGCCCCTCAAGATTTACTTACCTTCATAGACCCAGTCAGGAATCCCATTAAATATTTCATTCTGTTTTCCATCACTAGTTATTTTAACTGATGCCTCTCTAGGACTTTGTTTCAAATAGATATTATTCTGATACACATATACCTAAAGACAAGAAAGTTTTTTTTAAGAGTACAGGCAATAACAGGATTAGAGGAAAATCTTCTGCAGTCAATACTACTATACTACACTAGCAAGGCCTAATGAATACAAAATGGGATATGGTACACTAACAGCCCTCGTAAATTCTGCAAGAGCTGGTACCTCAGCAAATAAACTATACATTGCAGGCCAAATTCTGTGTTCAGTAAAAATTTTAGAATAGATTTTAAATACTGCATCTGTAAATCACCACTTTAAATTCATGTGTTACACAGCATCAAAGGGAAACCGATTGGTTTTCAGGCCTTGAAACTGCATTTAATCTTATAAAAAATTATGTTGGTCAATTCTGGATAAAGACTGGTGAGCAAACTGAAACACATAATGTACCTGAGAACATGGATTATTCTTCTCTTGAGACACAGACAGTAAAATCTGAAAAAGTTAAAACTGTTTTCTTTGTCATTATTTCTCATAACCAAGATTAATAAACAGGCCTGCCAAAAACATGGCCTAATATAAAAAAAAAGACAAACAACCAAAGATAAATGTCTTTTAGCCATACAAAGCAAATTCATTCTAAGACTTAATTATCTTTACTAACCAATTTGTGTCCAATGGGCGACCAGGATACATACTGAATTTTATGTGGAAGCTGATTTTCTGTTACAAAACCACTGAAAAAAGGAAAGAAGTTGAAATGGCTTTTCGTGCACTATGCAAATGGATCATTATACTGTACATTAATAAAAAAGTCACAAAGTAATTTTCTAACTCCTTATTGTTCCTCCAGCAATGCGCAATTAAGGCAGGCCGAGACATGCAGTTAACGCGATGGTGTGCACCAGTGCTGGCAAAGGCTTAAACTTACTCCTTTGAAAACCTATTCAATAGCCTAAGGAGCCAGCCTTATCTCTTTCCAAATGCTGCACAAGCACCTGCAGTCATTTGCTGTAGCTGCAGTTGGAGTTACAGTCTCAGCAGGTTATTGGGAAATGTGAACTCAGCATGCACTGAGGCAGGTGCAACAGCAGCACGTCCAGCATTTGTTGAGAAACCCAGCTCCCGCTGGAGAGAGTAGCACCTCTCTACTCACAGCAGCTTGCAGCAACTTCTTCCTGTCACCTTGAGCCAACAGTAGCCCAAGAATGATGCAGCTCAGTGCAGTCCCTATTGCTCAGAACTAAGCACATTTGGTCACGCTGCTGCTTTCAGCATAAAAAGTGACTGCAGAGGCAGATGGTCTCCTTTGGATTTGATTTGGGCAATCTTGGGAAAGAGACCAAATGCCATGGGACAAGCTATAGACTTCTTTCTGAGGAATGAAGGGTTGGTTGTTACAAGAGTTTTAGGGAAGCTGAAGATTAGACCAATGATAAAAAGAATGAATTTGCAGAAATTCAGTGATGGGGACGAAAGAGAATATTGAGCAGTGAAAGTTTTATGGCATGAAATAGAAATCAATCCAGATGAAAAGAATGTATGACTTTTACTAGAGAACAATTTCTTTTTCTCAAGCAAACAAGTAACCTGACAGATTTAGGCAAAAACAAAGCAACTCTACATTACTAGAGTTTTGAAGTGAATGCTTGCAAGCACATCACTACAGTGCACGCACCACAGCTCTCTGTAAGAAATATCAGGCCTTACCCATTTATGAGATCATAAATGTGATACGATGCTGTATAAGAGTATCTCCACAGCTGCATAAATGAAGCAATAGAATACTATTAGCCTTGAAAAAGATAATCTAATTACAAATAATCAGCTGCCTCTTCACAGCCTGTCCCTTTCTCAAGAAAGTACCAAGAAAAATTTATCTATGATAAATGCAATTAACAAAATGCCACATAAAATTAAACATTACATTAAGAGGTATATTAAAATAATTACCTTTGAATAATTGCTTTCCAGTGCTATGAAATATTGGTCTGATGACATCACATAATTTGAAGCATTAACTTGTTTCTGAAAAATTAAGAAGTAGATTAGATTCTAGTCTCACTCACTTTTAAAGTGTAACTTGAAATACAAGGGCACTTTTCTGCCTTTTTGTTAATGAAAAAGGTACATACCATTGTGCTGTTTGTCAGGATGGTGGTCGCGTAATTAATTTCAACATTGTAAAGGATGATATCATTCTCTGCAGACTGATGAAGATATTCATTATCTTCACAAACAAGATAAAATGTTCGTTACCTTCACAGAAGATATTACACAACATATCTGTTTATCAACAAATTCATACCTCTTTCAAATAATAGGTTTTCAGCAAATATCTTTTGGCATCTACATAAAAAATGTTTTTCTTCTGATGATGCTGAGGTACAGAGTTATCACGAAACTGTCTTCAGGGCTCTTGAGTACATTCTTGAGATTATACACTGCACAGAGGATCAACTATTTAACCTCACAAGTAAATGTCAGATTTTATTCTCATGTCTGATCAAGAATGCCAGTGACAGACTCATTAGAAAGTCAGTATCAAAATGTAAAAGTTTTAAAGAAAAATACCTTTTCTTATCATTTTACCAGACCACTCTCATTTGCATATTCTGCAGATAAAAGCAGTACCACACAACTGACACTGCATGATTCTGCCCTTACTCACAAGAGTCCTACAAAATAAGGGTGAGTGGGCTTCATTAAAAATAGAATTTACCCTGCCTTTGCTCAAGATCTGAGCTATAGTTTGGTAGAGAATAAAGATCAGAACTTAAGTTTCAGGTTAATATTTTCACTGCCATAAACAGAGAGAATGAATTATATATTTGGTGTAGCTAGAAAACAAGACTAAAAGTTAAAGAGGAGCCTGAAACATTGTGAAGATGTTCATTTTTAGGAAATTAGATCACCCTTGGATCTTCTGAGCACTCTTGTGTGATTTGTGTAACAGTATTTGTGTTTAAAATCATCCTTAGGATGAGATATACAATTTTAACTCCTTGTTTCAGAAGAGAAGTAGACATATGGAATGCTGTAGGCATGACTATCTATGGAATCTATGGCATGACTTTTGTGTGAGTTCTGTGACTGTTAAAAGGAAAGATAAGTCTAAGTGAGAAAGCTATAAAGAGAGAAGAAGAATATTAGGTTTAGGTGATATGCTGCCTACATTCTTCAGACACCCAGACAGAATTCTAACAAACAGTGACCTAATTTTTAAATCATACAAGTGATATCTACATACTTCAAACTGCTCATCATAAATTGAACAACTCAAGCAATGCCTCAGTCATAAGGCTTTACTTCAGTTCTAAAATTGTGGGCTAAAACTAGCTTGGTGAGACTCCAGGTGAATGGGCACTATGCTTGTTGCTACTGGCAGAGAACAGTGCTTGAGGCGGCACAGAGAGGGGAGGAGTACGTGTGCTAGAATGTAATCAGGCTAGCTCCAGTCTCCCTGGGCTGTGCAATTCAATGATACAAGAGCAGCACTTCAGCCACACACAGACACATTTATATCAGCAGCAATTAAGTTGATATCTCCACCTTAAGGAACTTAGAAAGTCAGCTTTACTTTCCATGCAATATCCTGGAACTCAGGAATTTCAGCAGTGTCAGCACTTCCTTAAATGAAATTAGAACAGCTGGCCTCATTGCAGAGCCAGGTACTACTGAAAACAAAGAACAGGGCCTGTAAGACAGACTACCCAATCATTACAAGTGGTAAGTGAAAAAGTGCTGTGAAAAGCACGAAAAGGAGATTGCTTAAGGATGACTGACACATTGACAAATTCCTTTCACTTGTTGCAATGAACACGACAGTAAAAGTAATAAAACACTGAAGGCCTCTGTAAAATTAAAGCTTATACTTGACTCAGACATGTCTGTTGAAACATCAAATACCTGGATTTTCTAGAATGACTGACAGAACAGTAAATTTCAACCATAAGTTTTGGCTAACACATTGTTTAATTTCATAGTCAGCATTCATTCAAAGTAAAGCTGGAAGGGAAATAGATTTCTCAGTCTGTGTAAACCAGTCTGGAAATACATATTAGAAAGGCTTATCTATGTTTGAGAGACGGTTTTACTTACCTGACACCCAATATGGAAAAAATGTTTTATATTGGAACTTTCCATTCAAATAATCCTCCAAGGTAAGAGCTCTAGGACCATCATCTGTGTTGACAACTAAGCATAAGACAAAAATTTTTGGTTAATGGCAAGAGGGAAAAAATTTATTAGTCCAGTGTTTTGTTTTTCCTGCATTTCCTGCCATTCAACAGTGAGGATACCATAGTCCTGGATATATGCAAATCATAGGTGCAGCAGAAAGGAAAGTTCCCTGTTGCTGTTCTGATAAGTTCCTTTAGTCTCAGAAAGACTCATCTTTGGGAATGCAAAATTAACTCGACAAAATAATTTATTTCAACCATTTATTCATGCAGACACATTTACCTGAAGACCCTGTGAGTCCAAATAAGCCTTTTCCACACAAAAGACAAATTAAAAGTTGCTTGGTTTTTCAATTTTTTTTTCAAGCATAAGTTTCATGAACTTGTAGAGGCAGCTATTTTAATCAGGACCTTCACACGTCCAGCAAATGGTCAAACAACACAATGCAAACCCTAACTTCCAAATTTTGTACATGCCTCATTAACCACTGTTAGAAGATAGCTTGCAAAATAACCACCATCCACATATATTTCTTAGTAGGTGATGAAGGAACACAGGTAAAAATAATGCTGAAAAGTAATGAATGAGTGAATCCAAACTTGAACTTTTTATTTAATGTTGCAAAAGAAAGTTGACAACGATTCTGATAAGAAGACAGGTACTCAAATATTTGATTTTTAATCAGGTCAGAAAACTGTATTAAAATAATGCAATAAGGGGAGGCTGGTTTATCTGTCTCTTGTCTGGCTATATGTTTCCCCAAAGTTAAACAACTTAAGCTAGGGCAGATTTAAAAAAAATTTCAAGGTCAGTCAACTGGATGAGAAGAGGATTATGCTGTGCAGTTCCTGTGTAGAACCTATGCAATTCACAAGAGTGAGAACAATCAAAATATTTAATCCTCAGAAGACACGTGAATTGTTTTGATAAAGGCCAATTTTTAAAGTTCAACAGCATAATGATGGCAGCTTTCAGGTCTTGGTGTTCTGGACACTATGCTTTCTCCTTTAAAATCAAAGGGACTTCTGCCAGGGTTTTCAGAGGTGGTAGAGATGTCACACTGCAGCTTAGTAGATCTTTGCCACTTCCCCTGTTTGCTCCCTTGGAGCTCTCAGATGACAGTCAGATAATCAAGATGACTCGTTGCTCTCAGGTTTCATATCATGCTCCATCACTTGCTCATTAGTTGCCCTCTCTGTTAGGATCACACTGACTTCCTGGGAAATGTTTCTTCATATTGCCTTCTATGGTACTTTGTAACGATAACACATATATTCTTCTGCTAAGTGACTATTATTTACTGTAGAATACACATGTCAGGTTGACTGTTGACACAAGCCTTATCTGCACTAATGCAGAAGAAAAGCTGTCACAAGGAATAAAACTGAATGCCAATCCAGAGGCAAAAACCTGTCCCTATAAACTCTGAGCTAGCAATATATCCAGAAAATATCCCACTAAGTTCACTAAGAAGTTAATCCCTCTGGCTAATACTATGACTGCATATTACAGATCTTTGATACACTAATGATAAACATAGAAGATGGCAGACTTAAAAAAAATGCTCAGAAAATAATTCCAAAGAATTCAGTTCTAGTTATGTTGAGTGATGATTACGTATCACTATCTCTCAGTTAAAATTCTCTAAGTGAAGAAGCCTATTAGCAAAAGAAATCAAGATCTATTTCCAAGGTTGTTTGTACAGAAAGCTTAAAATTTGCAGTCCTTTTTGATACCTTGATCATCTGGTAAAATTACCTGGTTCCTTCTCTCATCTTTAGAGACAAGCAAAATTGCAAACTTCTAATCACTGGTGTAATTTTCACAGCTCTAATTCAAACCTTCCCTGTGTTAGCTATTTCACCATTACATACTTAATATTACATGAGGATTTATTATGACTGCTGATTTTCAAAATGTGCCCACTAAGCTCTGAACTTCTACCACTGTACTGCAAAAAATTTGAAAACAACTATTTCTCACTTGAGTACTTACAATTTTGAATGCTTGTTTTTAGGTAACAGCTTTGTTTGTATTACCAGAATTATTCAGTTTCAAAGACTGGATATGGGTAAATCAACACAACCCTTTATATTTCAAAGCTCTCCTGGCTTTTGGCTTATTCCACATGCATGTGCACCCTTATAAACTGTGTCTAGTCTTGCCAAATTACAGTAAGCATACATGATAATCAGAAAGTGTTGTTGTTTCTGAATATGGTTATTTTTATATGTACATACATATATATATATGCATTTTATATGTATTTAACATACATGCATTTTTGTAAGTATCTTATTTAGCATCCACTGATAAACATCAAGTAGAGGACATGACAAAGGAAAACTGGTTAGCACAGTGTTATTGTCTGCTTCTGGACTAGAATTTCCATTCTCATCCATGTGGGCTGATGCTGCATAGCTGAAGCACAAGCTCCTCCAACATGAGGAAACACAGAACTCAATTTACCACCAGAAATTAATTCCAATACTCCTGACCCTGCTCCAAAACTTTGGTCACACTCAGCATCAACTCACATCAACTGAACCTGCTTTTCCACTTTTGGATTTGGCTGAGGTGTTGCAGAGAACACTGCCTCTTCGTAAGAAACCGGCTGCTCACCACTCTGTGGCTGAGCAGTAAGCTCTATGAACCTCGCCTGTGGAATCAGAGGAACAGGGACTGGGCCTCAGGCCTAGGTTAAGAGTACACAGGGAACAGAAACTTTGACACACATGACTTCGGACACTCATTAAAAATAGCAGAAGAGATTAATTCAAAGCCTAAGCAACACATACAGTTAATTGTAACTCTGCCTGTGGTTCTGCTATTGCTTCTCAACTGCTGACAGGTATTTTCTTTCTTTATGCTACAGAGGAAGAGGACTAGATACACCAGTGTACAAGTGAAAAGCTCCTTTCTGAACCATTTGGAGTTGCAGTATCATAGCTGGGTTATGATACTGCACAGTTAGGTAAATCCCACCATACATTCCTAACTCAAAGATGGGTTAAAAAAAGGGTCAGTGATTTCTTAGATATGGATGCCATTTACTACACTGATATTGCCCACCTTGCTCTTCTGAGCCCCACAGAAATTGTCTAATACTTGCAGTTGCAAGTATTTGCCTCTTAATATCCTCTCAGAAAATTATTTTCCCGTTAACTTTTGAGAATTTTTGACATTTTTATACACTTTCATGTGTAAATCAAAACCACCTACCACATTTTGAGAAGTCTGAAGAACATGAAATGACTAGAAACTTAGCAGACAAAACCAGAACTAAATGCTCCTTCCATTTTTCTTTGCAGATTTCTTAAGTAGAAATGTATTTGTTCTGTGTCTATACATTTCTCATTTGCAATTATTGTCTTTCTAGATTGCCACATCCTTTCAGTTGAGCAGTGGTAAAGCCGGAATGTACAAACAACATTCCAGCTGTGTA
Source organism: Haemorhous mexicanus (assembly GCF_027477595.1). NCBI lineage: Eukaryota > Metazoa > Chordata > Aves > Passeriformes > Fringillidae > Haemorhous > Haemorhous mexicanus. The sequence continues at coordinate 17,020,601 of NC_082348.1, forward strand.
GCCATTTCCTGTCTGTCTCCAGCTTGCAAAATTTGTAACTGCAAAATTAATTTATATTTCTTCTTTGTAAAACTGATCAGTAGACTACTTAGAATTCAAAAAGGTTTAGGCATTTGAATAGGTAACTGCAGCACTTGCAGTTCCACCTGAGAATAAGAAGCCATCATCTGACACATCCAACATAATTGTGTGTTGGACCCAACTGCGTGTTCTTCAACTGTCTAAAATGCTCCTCCAAAAACATCCTGTGAAGTAAGATAATTTCTTTATCATCCTACTGGATCTAAATATGATGTTTGGTATGACTGGTTATCAAGTCACTATTCCAAGAGGAACTACAAGAGTTGTCCATAATTGCTAAGGTACTGAAGAGGCCAGAAAGCTGTGTTTGACAACAAAAAACACACACCTTCCATCATCTTTATCAACTTCTTCAGGCTGCCAAACTGATCCTTGGTCTCCAGTCTCTTTGTTCCCTCACTACTATTTTTAAAATTTAAATCTCATAAAAATATTCTGCCTTCCCTGTCATAAAATGCAGATCTGATGGGAGTAAGTCTGACTTGATACCATACATTTACCTTATAGTGAAAGCTCAGATTTGACCATGCTTAGCTAGACAAAAAATCTGGCACCCCACTATTGACAGTAAAAGTCAAACCTGTCACTCTGAAGTGCTATCTCTTCCAGCACTGCATAATATATATGCATATCTATATCTATCTATAGATATATATATATATAACTGATATACATCTATCCTCATATTAAAATGCTGCTTAACAAAATCATCCCTAACTGCTTCAGAAACCTTCAACCCTTCTCCCAACAACCCAGGATAAACATTAGTCACAGAAAAACCAGATTCAAAAGAGATTTCACCTTTCACAAAACCTGCATATTAACTGCAGGACTTAACTTTCACAAGACTTAAACAGATGGTTGATTTTATAACATTTAGTTGTAAATACAAGACTGTTTCTCCATCTCAGTCCCCCTGCCCACACACATAAAAAAATAATAACAGAAAAAATATCCTTTAAATAGATAGTGTTACTGGAATATAAGCCTTTATTAATATTTTAATTATTTCAGAGGCATTAAAGTAATCTGCTATGGAGATAAGATCATGTAAATACTTCTCTTGCCATTATTAACTTGTCATAGAAAACAATAACCACCAAATCAGCGCCACTCATGTTCACAATTTCAAAACTCATTTCAAGTTTCACCACAGCACTCAGCAGACCACATTGGGTTGATTTACCTATAGCTGGCATAATACTAGAGCAAACTATCCATCCCAATTTCATACAATGCTGACTTTAATTTTCAAATGCAAGCTTGAATATATTCACAAATAATTCATCATGCCCCATCTACAAAAAAAAAGAAGTTTAACTTGTAATTGGATACAGAACTTCTGTAATTATTATACAAGCATTTAAAACCAAATGCAAGTTCACCGAGCTAAAGAAAATTACTAACAGTTTGGGAAAGTCTCCTATCCCCTAAAACAGAAAAATAATATGGGAAGATCTGAGAGTTATTTTTGCAGCGGTGACTAAGAACATTATATATCATGCACACTGAAGTGAATTCAGGTGTTTTTCACTTCAAGGAGTTCCTTGTTTCAACATCTGCTGGCATTTCAATTCTACCTTCAGGATATTTCAGCTGTCAGTACATTTCTGTTAAGTGATAAAGCCATAACAATTCCGACAGGACAATCCTAAACACGATCTGACAAACTTTTATGAACTTCAGAAGCCACAACAGCCAAAGATTCTGCATTTTCCACTACATTAGATTAGAAATACCTTACCTCTTGATGGAAGCAGTATAATACACATAAGTAATAAGGAAAGCAAAAGGCATATAACTACGCCAAATATGATTTTTAGCCGGGTCTGCAGAAGAGAAACAAATAATAATTACATTTTTAATATTGTCTGAAGTTTGTTTCCATAGCTGGTAAATAATTAAATCCTCCTTCTCTCTAACTGCTGTAATCGGTCCTAGCAACAAGCAAAAACTGTCCCTGCAGTACATATGAAAAGACTTCCCTTTCCTTCTTTACAGCAAAAATATTTTCACATCAGAGCCAGCCTTGCCTAACAGCTGACAGTTTAAAACAAAGGATGCAAATGCTACCAAAAGTTGAATTCAGGAGCATACAGACCTTCATTTTCCTGTCGTATTCTAAAAGAATGCAAATTCTCTCTTCTGGGTGTTGGTCAGCAGATCTAGGAGAGGAGTTCGAAAAGGCAGTGTCTGTTTTCGCAGTTGGAGGCCAAACCTCTGGCAGACTTTTTTTTCCTACATACTTTTGGAAACTGTGCCAAATTTCAAAGGCTTTCCATAAAATTGAAACCACACTTTTGGGGAAGTTCTTGGACAAGAAACGGACAGTGGGAGGCTATCGGGGTGGTGATTATGTACTTCCCATCAATGTGAGCTGTGACCAACATCTGCTTACACTAACTTGAGGTTTTATGACTCATCAGATACTTGACATGCACTGTTTTTGTCTGAAAAGTGTCTACTGTGTTTTTTGGCACTCCCCGCTTTCTCAGGACATAGCCATGACCGTATTTCTACTCTCTACAGAGAAATGAGAAGAAAATCCCATAGCTTTATTGCTTATGTGGAATTCACATGTGTTTACTTTTAGAAATAATAAATGATGGCACAAGAATGCAGAACAAGCACAGAAACAGTACTGTTTAATGTCTTCCACATGTGAGGAGGATTGCTGTTTTCCCCTGAAAGCCATGCACATCTATAGGCTACGTAGGAGAGCTGACAGAAGTAAATACATGCAAGCCCAGCGGAAATTCTGAAATAGTTCTCCAACCGCCAATTATACCTATTTTATTTAGCCCACTGAAATGAGGTCAGCTGAAAACTGGGAAAACTCTGGAGACCGCAGTGTCAGGTTACATAATCCATCCCTCAGGAGAGCGGAGAAAGGCTGGAAAGGGGAAGAACGAGTCCGCCGTGCCCGCTCCCCGACGTTACCCACAGGCCGCGGCTGCCGCCGACCCCGGCCCGGCCTGAGGGAGCCGGCCCCGCCCCCGCGGCGGCGCTGCCCGCCCGGCCCGGCACCGCGCCCCCTGGCGGCACGGCGCGATAAACACACGGGCACGGGGACGGGCACGGGGACACACACGGGGACAGGCACGGGGACAGGGACACACACACACACACACACACACACACACACACACACGGGGACAGGGACACACACACACGGGGACACACACGGGGACGGGGACAGGGACACACACACACAGGGACACACACGGGGACAGGGACATACACACGGGGACAGGGACAGGCACGGGGACAGGGACACACACACACGGGGACAGGGACACACACACGGCGACGGACACACACTGGGACAGGGACACACACACTCGGGGACAGGGATACACACACGGCGACGGACACACACTGGGACAGGGACACACACACACGGGGACAGGGACACACACACGGGGACAGGGATACACACGGCGACGGACACACACACTGGGACAGGGACAGGCACGGGGACAGGGACTCACACGGGGACAGGGACTCACACACGGGGACAGGGACACAGACACACATAAAGAGACATACACACATAGACATACACACACACAGACATAGACACATATACACCACACACACGTATACACACATGTGCACGCACACGTGGGAAATGTCACCTGCCAAAGAAGGCCACAATCTGACAGAACATTCACATAAAACTTAGGGCTGCTGACTGGAAGTTTCAGGTTGGGTTTAAGTGAGCTCATTTTGCATGCAGAGTCTGATGGCTCACCTCACCTTTCTCCGTGCTGGGACAGAGTTCAGTTTCTTCTGAGGAAACGAGCGTGCAGTGGGGGTGCCTCTGTGTGAAAGGCACTGGGACTGATTTTTCAGAGGAGCTTAACAAGGACTAAGTACCCAGATCTGACTGAAATTCAGTAGTTGAGGGGTTTACCAAATCCTCTGGCTTCTCTGAAAATTGAAAATCTAGTAGATGAGATAGGTTTTCTGTCACACCAAATTTTCCAGCAGAACTTGGGCTAACTATGAAGAATTTATTACAGAATATCACAAAGAAAAAACATCTAATATTTATTACCCCTCAAGTGGCCAAGTTATCACCTTAGCTTAACAGTATGGGCTGGAATTTGAATCCTAACTGTTACCCCAGTCTTGGTGAGGCAGAACTGATCTGGGCAGTATTTTGGCAATATTCATTGCATTAGACTTGGAGAGAGAAATTTTGAAAATATTCAAATTTATCATGCGGACAAAACAATGATATGAAGCCTGCCTCATTTTCTCATAAAAATCCAGTTCCCCTCTCTCTGCAGTTCTTATCATGACAATAAATTACAAGTTAAACAAGATGAGGTTTCTGAATAAGATCCATGTTGGTCATGTAAGACATGCAGGACAAAAAGGCTGAGAAGGCTAAAATATATTGTTTATGTATATATTTGTTTATACAATTTTAATGTATATACATTTTTTGTATATACATTGATCATGTATATTGCTTCTTATGCTAAAATACACTGCCTAATAAGGGCAGAACTCAGCTCAAAACCAGTAGTTTTCCTAACAAGATAAAACTGCAGCTACTCAAAATTTCCATAACAGAAAAGAATTGTGACAAAAGAATTTCCTCTTGTAACTCATGGTTCATATTCATATTTCCAAACTGCTACTTAATTTCCTAGCATTCCATAATTAATGCTGTTTGTATTTTCAATAACATGGTTCAGAGAAATACATTTTTTCCTACCAACATTGGTTATTTCTGACAACCAGAACATCAGAAAATTTCAAGTGTAGGTTTTTGATCAGGCTAGTTTTCCATTCCAAATATGCAGCTTCTTCTAATGAATGCATACTTAGAGAATGCTTCAAAGGAAATGATTCAATCTCACATGATCTAAAAGGCTTTACAAAATGACTTTATGCTGCATACCATGTATTTGTCTACTTCAGGAATCAAATTATTTAGGCATGAGTTTAAATAAGATTCACAATGGCTGCAGATTAGAAGAAAAACTAACCTGTCAGAGAATGACATTTACAAGCTTTGCAGAACTGCTGTTAATTCCTGAACCCCCTTCTCTGGACTGTTTAGATCAGTAACAGTGAAGAAGCAGACAGCAATTCTTTCAACAGCCAAACTGCTCTTAACTTCTGCAACATAAGGAACCCATAATGTAAGAGAAATAAAAGTGTAAGAAAGGTAGAAAGAGGGTAAGTCACTTGGTGAAATGGACAAACTATGAACAGAAAACACACTCAGTTTGGCCAGCAGCTATCCAACCAGTTATGCAGCTACTCAAAGGTCACTGAAATATTTGCTCTTCACACGTGAGGAAATGCAGATTTACAGATGTAGGTTGTGCATGACATCAGACCAAAAGGAGACACAGCAGTGAACATACCACTGAGGCAGACCCAGTTCTTAAGCAGCCACACACTCAGCTAGACATATCCCCAATGGCTTTCCTCTTTCCACATTTGTGAACTAATAAAAACTGTAAGTAGTAAATACAATCAGGATTTGTCACACTCCCTGGAGGACGTTTGCTCCCTAAAGGCAATAAATGCAGAGCTGAGCAGAAGATAAAATACAGCAATTTAGCTTGTTTTTTACAAATTCACACTTCCTGGACGGGCAATATGGGTGTGTTTTACAGCCCCATTCAGAGAAAATAACTTGACTGGAAATTCATTACCCCACACACCAGCAGGATAAATTTGAGGTTCATTATGCATTATGCTGAAGTGAGATTGTGCAAACACTCTTTAAGCTCTGGTGACAATGTGGCAGAGTCCCACTAGGAACTGGGAGAGTAACAACAGCACCCAGGTGAACTACAAGAAGCCCAGGTATGTATGTCACACAGGTCTGTAGCACATGTGCAGAAATTCATCTGCATATACTTTTGTTGCTTCAGTAAAGGAAAGTATAAAAAGCTCAGATTTCAGAAAATCTACTCAGCATGGAAATTTCTTTGATTGAAGACCCAGCAGAAATCTATGAAATGATGTAGTATTTTTACCAGTGTTTTACACTTATTTAAAAGTACTGAATAAACAAATTCAGATACTTAAAAATGCTATGTACTGTGTATTATATTGCAGTTATTTACCTGTAACAACTCATTAATAAAGAAATCCAGAGATGACTCAGAGGATGAATGATATCTGGATGATTTCCCATGAGGCTAATCTAATAATTAATTCAGTTACTGTTGTAACAATAAATAAACCCTCCTTCCACTCTCCAACATCTTACTTGCAAAGTGGGGGGAGAAATCTGTCCATGAGATAAATATAGACAAACATGCTATTTTTACAGTCAGAATACTACCATCCTTGAAATTTCTAGGATGAAGCAATGGTATTATTACTGTCTAAATACTTCCAGTGGAAGAGAATTAACAGTATCACAGTTGGTAAATGTTAGTTATAGCAATTTATTGAAAAAAATACACACCTCATTATGTAGCCAGGCTAACAATCCCATGAAACTGTCACACAGAGAGTCACTTTGGCAATGTGCTTCTTGGACACTAAAACAATCAACTGCAGGTTAAGGACTTGATTTCTTGAAATGCCTTCTAAGGAAACCTAATTTTAGTTTGTCAAAGTGTATGAGCTTTCAGCTATATTTATGAAGGGAGGAATTCAGTCATGAAAACATTCACGTACCAACAGTGATTCAGAAATAATGGGTGACATCTTTACATGGCTCCTCTTTTGAGATACTTTATCTTCAAAATGGTAATAGCATGAAGAAAATAATGACCACGGTATATCTTAAGGTCTCTTTTCAATGTTCTGGGATTGACAACAGGTCACATAACACACTTTTGACATGACTTTGTTGTCATCCTGTAGTGAAAAAAGATAGGAGTTGTTCCATAAATACACATGACTGCAATGCATTTGCCATCTTTGTCCAGGAGAACAAATCTGAGTGCAGATAGCAGCTGTGTGACTTTGTCCTTCCCCTTTCTTATTTTGCTTTCTGTCTTCCAAACAGTTTCCTTATGTCCAGAAGCTTTCACACTGCTTATGATGCAGCATTCTCTACAGGACACAGGCGCTTCTGATCAACAGAGAGAAGTTAAAAGGGGCTTTTATTTTCATTCCAAATCCCTAATCTTCATCACTTGAAGGACAATGAGCTGCATAATCAAAACTAGGAAACCTGATGGGCAGGTCTCCCCATTTCTTAAAAATATTGTTTGTTGTTTTCTTGTCTGCAAACACAACCACAAAATTTCTGATCTTTAGACAAGGCAGGTCAAGACCTCGGTGAACCATCATATTTCCCCAAGCCTGCAAGTAGAAGGAAATTGCATTTCAGATAAAATAAGACAAGATCCTTAGACAGAAACAAATACAGACAACAAGAAGAGTATGAAAATAACATGTTCCTCACTTGTCCACAGTCTTTGCATATAATTTCCCCATTTGTCTGGTAATCAGCATGCTTATCTTGCAGTGTTTTATTTTCTCTTGTATGATAAAGACTTCTGAAAAACAGACAGCACCCATCAGAATCCATTGGTCATTCCATGCTACATAGACACATAAACAGTGAGTAAGATTGCTGAAATCAGATATGAAACCTAAAAAGTCATAGACTCTCTGACTGTTTGAGAAAATGCAAGGTCATGCTTCATACTCCTAAGTAATGATGAAATACACATGTACTCCAAGTCTCTCTTCATTCCATTTCAGGTGCTGCATCCTCCCTCACACATCTTGAAGTGGGAGCAGCAGGCTCTTGTTCTAATAACAGACAGATCTAGACTGTTCTTTAGGTGCCATGGAACTGTCAACAAAATAACACCTGAAAATTAAAGGTTTTCTTTTTATTCCCTGTAGTTTAACCTTATCCCTTAACGGAATCTTTGTCTGCAGACCTGCAGAGTATGTGTACATTCTTGAATCATTTCTTTTGGGAGTACTTGATCCTGAAGGTTACAAATAGCCTGTGCAGAATGGAATATATACCATACTACATAGTAAGTGACCTAGTTAATAGTACCACAGAAGCTCTATCTTTTTTTTGAAAGTCTTAAACTCAATTCACCTTGAAATCAGGAATAAGAACAAACATTTTGTTCAAGCTCCTTAACTGTAAACTCCATAGAGTCTAGGACCCAACAATATTGGAATAATCTATTTTTTTCTCACAGGGCCTAGAGGGTTACAGGCCCTGTTAAAGCCTCGATGAAAGGAAAATCTGTTTCTGCCTGAAAGAGATAAAGTAATTCATAAACACTCACTGGAAATCTTTTTTCACACTGACATGATGCATGTCTTCAATAACTTGTATGTCTTCTCCAGAACATATCGGCTTGGAGCAATTTTTGCATAAGAATTTTATTAGTGAAGGATTTTTCTTGTATGTCTTGCGCTGATCTCTCATCACCTTCATTTGTTTTTCCACTATACTTTGCAACTGGAAACTCTGAATCTAGAAACAGATCAGTAAGAGCACTGTGACATTCTGCTGGAATGACAGTTATAGTTTTCTTTCTCAGTTATTTTACTGAGTTCACTGTCAACATGACTTCTAGTCAATTTTCCCTTGCTCGTGTGCTTTCCCCTTACCAACAGAAAACCAGAAAATTTTTCTAAAGGACAAGAAAACAGATTATAAAACAAATATTGGAAAAAGAATTCAAAGCCATATGTAGTAACCAGTATTACTTCAAGTTCTTCTCCTCTAAGCAGATTTCAAATAGAAAGTATTCCATACAATGTAAATCGGTATTCTTTAAAGGCAAAGGGCAGAGTTGCAGTGAATACCTTATTTAAATACTCTTCCTGTGGCATCTTCTGGACACGCTGAATGGCCTTATACATCATTTTCTCACGAAAAATATTAACATTTTCACGTTCAACAGCTCCTGAGCCACTTGAAGCCACAAGAGCGTAGGTGCTTTCATCAGCTCGAGCTCTACCACGAGCCTACAATTTGCAAGGAACACAAAAATAAACACGACAATACTCCCTATTACATCACACAACAATTTGTCCTAGTTTTGCACTGGAAGACATGCACTATTCCATATGCACTATCCCCAAAGTGCAGCTTTTTCCATTTAACTCAGACAAAGATACACTGATAAAGGATCAGTGAATAACACATACTATTTCTGCAGTATCATACATGATACCTGTGAGAACTGCTCGGGAGATTTGGGATTAGCATGTTCTCCAATGCCAAAATGGTATTTTGTCGCCAAAATATAAGCATGCATTTAAACATTAAATATATAAATATTTGTATTCACAAGCTAAATGAGAGCATGTATCAAAATGGTATTCTGGTATGTAATAACCTCTCTTTAGCTGATGATAGTGTGGTGTACATACACTGGTGGTACAAATGCCTCTTGAATCAACTGGTCTGATGACCATATTCTTGAATCTCTTCTATTAAAAGAGCTTAACATTTGTGTAGAACTTTGAACTGCTGCTACACCATTACAGAGAGAGGCAAATTTTATATTGCATACAGACTGAGGATGGAAATTGGAAACGAACATTGTTGCAAGAACATTTTCTCTTTTAGCATTCAAGTATTTAAGAATTACTTCCAAACACCAGGTAAATGATTCACCATTTGCCCATTGCAAAAAGAAAAGCATTATTAACATAAGGTGTGTATGCAGAAAACTCATACCTGCACCATAGCAATTTCATTGGTGACGAGGCCATAGCGAATAACGATATTACACTCTTCGATGTCCAGGCCTTCCTCAGCTACAGTAGTAGCAATTAGTAAATTTACATTTCCACATCGAAATTTATCAATAACTTCCCTTTGCTCATTCTGTAAATGAAAATCATCAAATTAACTTCCAGTATTAGTTTCTGTTACCAGTTTACTCTAATTAACGAGTTTCAGGAATTAAAGTCCCATCATATCTGAGTTGAGTGCCAAACATCAAGTGGCCTACAAAACTGCATTTAAGTATCTTGCAAAAGAAGGAGTTTCTATTGATTATAACATGAGTTCAGCACGGTATTTTGAGGGAGGAGGGAGCAGAAGCCAATCCTTTTATGGTAACTGGGCTTGGAACTTCATAGCCTATGTCACAGGTACTAGGAGGTTTGATAATATAGTTGTTCTATTATTTTCAAATTTTTTAAGTACTTACTCATAAGATCGGATTTCTATCACTTCAGTAATTTCTGATTAAAATACAGACTTCCAGCTCTAGTTCTAAAGCACTTAAAATTCTCCATAATAAATGGAGACTATAACTCTGGTGATCTCAGTAGCACCAGAAAGAACAACAATGAAACACTTAAAAAGAAAATATCTAAATCACAGACTTGTGAATCAACTGGGTGTTTGTCACCAGCTTGAGCAGAGGAACAGAAACTTGCCGTTTTCTATATTCAGTTTCAAAATGCAGAATATATTGTTTTTGTTTGTGTAATGTGCCACACATATTAAATTCCAAGTTTGATAGAACTCAAGAAACTTCTGGAGAGAATTTTTTGAGAAAATTTTTCCTTGAAACTCAGGGCAGCAGAAGAAAATGGACTCTGCCCAGCAGCAAAACACACCACTTTTCCTTAAATGCTGATATGAGGAGTACAGACCAGAGCAGAAGAGATGTGAAATACTTTGATTTGAAAATGTTTTTAGTGCAAGTATAAATGTGGTGTATGAAATCAGTGTAATGGTACAAGATGGACACAACTGAGTGATCAGTTGTGATATTTCCGGTACCAATTTTGGCAAGTTTTCTTTCAATGGTTATGCATCAGTGGGAAGCATGCATATAAAATGGTCTAATTTGATTTAAGCAATGATAGTACAAAAAGACAGAAATAATCATCTTTGTAGTTTTATTTTTCAATTCAGCAGCTAAAATTTAACGTGAATTACTGTTGTCCTGAGAAGCATAAACTCATTTAATCACATTTTTCCTCTTTCCATTGTGTTTACTTTTGCTTCCCATGCCTTGCTGTAACTTGGGTCCTTTTTGACTATACACTACTCTAGGCAATGTATGTTGGCTACTCCTATTGCCATAGAATCCAAAAGCAAAAAAGCTTGTTATTTGTGGAAATAAAATTATTCCAACATTATTATTCACTTGTATTCAACATTATTATTCATTTATCTTTACGAAGATAAGTTGCTGGCAGGTATGAAACCAGAACTCTGGGCTCTGAACTTCAGTTCACTGGCCTAGTACTAAGACAAGCTGTTTTCCAAAATCAAGTACAAGAGGTAATGTTGACATGCATGGTTCTATACCTGCGTCATGGGCTTCATTTCACTCTTGTGTCCAGAGCCAATAAGATAATGGGCCTTAATTCCCACTTCTTCAAATTTTGGGTTGTCCTTAATCCATTGAAATAGAGCAAAGGCACTTAGACGAGTCTTTGTGAAAATGATTCCTCGAGGTTCTTCAGTCTTTGTGAACTCCTCCATTAAAGTATTTCTCAACTTCGTTAGCTTCTCATTTTCATTTTCTGGCTTTGTAGTCAACTCTTTCAGCTGTTTCTTTTTTGCTTTAAAAAGAGATGTAAATTAAGAAAATCTAGCAATGTAAAACAACAGTTTGAAACAAAATAAACCCCAAAACCCACAAAGCAAATAGCAACTTTCTACATAATTCTCCCAGCATAGCTAATTCACATTCAGTTTGAAGACCTGGGGCATACCAGTTATTTCTGAAGGGAGTTTATAGTCACTAAAAACATACTAATCAACCAAAATAAATCATCATTATCATACACTTTGCTTATATTTCATGGTAAGAATAAGCCAAAGAACCTGCCTATACACACAAAGTTGGTACAGAGTCAGTTTAGACATTCTTCTATTCCTCCTAGCACTTTCAGTGGTAAAATCTTTAAAAAATGGAATTAATTTTTCATTGACAGGTTTTTTGGACTTCATTTACCTGCAGAAATAAAAGCAACCAGAAATTATACTAATGAAACTGAGTTTCATTTTTAGTTGGTTTAAATTTTTGGTTCTCAGCAACCACTCACTACTGAAATTCTAAACAAGGGGGAATAGACAAATATGAAGAGTCATTAAAACCATGCTGACATTTTCTAACTTACAGTTTTCATTCTTTTTTTTCTCATTTCTCAATGATAGTGAGAAAAATTCGTAGTTCATTGGATACATGAAGCTGGGTCACATCCTGCAGTATTATCTATTTTTGTTTGTACCACCCAAGAGCCATGGGTGATGAGAGCAAACTTCTCTAGCTCTTTCTGCTTGGAAAGGCAGTAAAGGAAAAAAGCTGAGTAAAAAAGATTCAAGAATTAATCTTAGTTACAAGGTGGTAGATCTGAAAAAAAAGCAACTAACATTGGTCTTTGCAGTTTGATTTTTTGTTCAATTCTCTAACTAAATGTTCTTTACCTGAAACTAACTTAAAGTCAGCACTCTCCTTTCTTAGTATATAGAGAAACAAACTTTGGCAGAAAGGGTTGGTAAAGAAGGCATTATTTCATTACTTTTGTATTCCATTTGCTCAGCCTTTTGCCCCCTAAGAGTATCTACTGAAATAAGTAGTTTATGTATCTGTTAAGAGTGTCCTCAGGGACACTTCACTGGATAAAAGCGGAAAACAGCTTTTACTAACTAGCAGCAAAAACAAAGGTGCCTTTAGGTGGGAGCTGAAGAATCATAATTACATATTATGACATGACCCCACTATGATGCTGTTTAACGCATTCAAAAGTGTATGAACTGGGATATCAAGGCATTGTGATAATAAATAACACAGCAGTTTCTAGGATGCAATAACTAATGGGCCCATGCAAACCATGTTAGTGCACAGTGATGGATTTCAAATATTAAATATCACAAAGAATTTCAAACTCACCATGAAATAAACCTATCAGAAATTCATCTGTTTCATCCTGCTTTGATACTGCTGGTTCATCATCATCATCATCATCACTCCTTACTGTCTTCTTACTTTTCTCCTCTTTATAGAAGTTATTTAGGTGATTGTAGGCATCCACCATTCGGATGGTGTCATTTATCTGGAGAGCATCATTGTATTTCTTCAAGTGCTCTGCACAGACACGTTCCCTGCGTTTTTCTTCTTTCGCAGCTAGAAGGGAACAAAAATACAAAAAAAGTCTTAGTATAGAACGACGCAAAGAAATCCAAAGCTGGGGTGTATTTGCTATGCAGTTACCTCTTCTCTCTTCTCTGATCACCCACTGTTCATATGTCTGAGTTCCAAACTCAGACTTCGGATGCAGCTGGCAATAGTTTTGTATTTCTGTCATGATCTCAGTAATTTTCTCTTTAAATGGATCCTAGGAATAAATTGATTAGGCAAAGTAAGTAAGCACCTTCTGGCAACCAAAACATTGGCTAGTACCACACTGGGTAATTTTTTAAAACTTAAACCTTAAATTAAAGAAGTAAGGCTGTTAAGTGTGCTTAGTAACACAGAAATATACAGTTCAGAATATTACAAAAATTATGCTGAGAAACAGCACTTTTTTAAAAAAATTGAATATAATATCATTGCTTCAATACAAATATTTCAGCTTTAGAAGGCCTTTTGACCAGATAAAATATAACTGACATAAGTAAAAATTTAGTTCTATTTGACTTTACTGATGCTTTTTGAAACAGAGCAAAGAAACAATATTCAGATTAGCACTCTGGATCATCACAAGTCCATAGAAAAAGAGCATTAGGCAAAAGTTTTTGATACCGTACAAGACATTTTTAAAGGAGAATATAACTTTAATACTGATTTTTTTGTAAAAAACATACCCTTTTTTTATCATCTGCAATCACAGTTTTCTTAGATGGTTCCTTCACCTGATTCTTTAGCTGGGAGGCATGCTCTTCAACAGTCATAATTCTACATGCATCAAGATTGGCACAGATCTGGGAGAAGACAAAGTAATTTCTTCAATATTGAATGAGTTATTTCACATGAAAACTGAATTATTGCAAGAGATCTTCTTATTTAGATATTGAGGTTTATATAACTTCCTTCTCACAAAATTCGATAAAGGCAGTATCAGCACAAGAAAGTCCAAGTCTTTGAAAAACATTTGAGATAAACTGCACAAGTTACTTTCTAGGCCAGAAGTGATCCTTGCATACATGAAAAAAAAAGTAGATCAGGATGCAAACCAAGTATTTTGAGAAGTAAAATATAGCATTGGTACTTTGGAAGAATAGATTTTTGGAGCACAAAATAAATAAAAATAATGGTGAAACAGAAAAAAAAAAAGAAAATAAATTTTAGGGATTAATTATAAAAGTAAGAGCTGTTATGAGAGTACAAAATAATTTAAGATAATCTTTCCTTGGACAGGAAAACATAGAGAGAATTTCTGTGCTAAGTGTGCAACTGAACGGGACTTCTGTGCTTTAGACCTCTTCCAAGGAGAAAATATGTACATGTCATTAAGTAATAAGGGAAACCATAACATTATTCTGAGCAGAGAAAACAGTAAAGGAAGACTGACAGGTGATCTTTTTAATGTCTTCAGCGGTAGTTGTATATTTCAGCTTGCATATTCAGGTTAATATTCAGATACAAATCCCAGAATTCTATCACTAGGAACTCAGAGCTGATGAAAAGGAATTTTCGTCTTTTTCTGCCAGCAAGTTTTTGTGTCAAAATTCTGTCTACTTCAATACAGCATAAAATATTCTTGCAGGCCTCACTTATTCAATATCACGTTCTGTTCTGGTGCAATTTACCAGTCAGGAGTTTTCACTGCTGTACTGGGCTAAATTCTACTTTTCTATGACTAATGGAAAATCATTTAATTTCAAGTAAAATATAGTTTCTTTAAGTATAGAATTTAACAGACTATCTTTAGTCAGGTGTTCAATGACTAACTCTAAGTGAAAAAACAAAACATATTTGTATGCTATCTGTATCTCACAAGTGGTTTCTGCTTTGTTTAAGTATTAAACATTGTTTTTCATTTTTCTGGACTCACAAAAATGCTCATCTTAGTCACTCTAGAAATTCAGATATAAAATATGTTGTGTCTCTAGTATTTAGGAATACACAGTAAATTAAAAGCCATTAATGGAACAGTAAGACTTTAAGTAACAATAAAACCATACTATATTGTGAATTTCTTGCTTCTGATCTTAACTTGGGAATTTTTATCAAGTGAGACAATTATTTAACTTCCCTTTTCAGTAACTTTACTCCTCCTGTAAAGTAACCTTTATTTGTATATAGATTTCCATTATTTTTTAGTGGTTATGAGCTGAACTTCCAAGTACACAAGAAAAAAAAATCAGATTGTCTATTTGGAGCTTAAAACTGACTTTAGAAGTTTTACTTGAAGAAGACAATATCCCTTTGATGGTTTGTAAGTGTTAAGGCTATTTACTTTCAGAATATGCTCTTCAGCTTTTGAGTAGGATGTTGCACCTCCTACACCAGGTGAGGCTGTAAGTCCCAGAATCTGAGGCTGTGGAATCAGTGGTTTGTTTTCTTTTGCCAGCTTCCTGTTCTTCATCTTTTCTTTTAAGTAACGTCTCATTATATTATTGTAGACACCTTCCTTTTGAGTGTGATGACACTCATCGATGATGATGAGGGAAAAATCTGGAAAGAAAAAGACTCCTAAAGTGAATAATTCTATTTCAAATGCAGAGTTTGCGTGACTAAATCTTGTAACAGGTAAGGATGGTATTGAAAAGAACCCATCAGTTTATGTACTATGAAATTGAAGTATTGGAGGAAGGTGTGGATGGATGCTGAATATATTTAATGGACTTTGGAACCTTTGCTACAGTCCTGATGCCAAGTAGTTTTACATTTCATGCAATGGAAAAAAAGACTTTATATTTTTGCAAAAACAATCTGGTTATATAAAGAATTTCAGAGAAATATTTTTCATCTCTTACCAGTGGTAAGAATGTATCATAGTTGAACTCAATACTATCTCTTATGTCCATAACTGTGTCTGACAAACTACATGTTGTTTCCTTTCGAGAAGATACATAATATGTTAGAAGCCTTTCAGACATTCTTGAAAGGCTTGTTATGGTCAAAATATGCTTCCATTTTGTAGCAATGCAGAGATTTCCTCCCTATTAGTGTCCAGTTAAAAGATTTAAATTACTTTATGGACTTGCTATTGGAAAGAACAAACAGATGATTAGTGGGAGCACTACCACTCATCCCTCTCTTGTAAGAAAGGAATCTGATGGAAATCCAGACAGATATAATGTGCTTTTTGGTCACAGTATATTTAAATGCAAACAATATATTATACGATGAAGAAAAATAAAATTACTTTTTGTTTCAAATTTCTCAAAAGATATAGAAAACGTATCTTTATGCACAGGCAGCCAGTGACATATATTTCAAGCTTCTGAGCTGCAAGAATCATGAACATTTTTCTGTTTCTCAAGCAGCAAAACTGGTTTATGGAGCTCCCAGTCCTTCTGGGAGTAACTCTCTAGTTTTACATTGTTTCTGACAATTTGAAGACAGTTTGTAGACATGACCATAAAGAGGATCACTGAAATGATCAGGGTTAAACTCCTGTACATATTTTTTTATGCGGACAATTTCCATGCTCTTATTTACACATGTGTAAACATGTTGATGTGCTCAAATTGTTGCACCACTATAAGTCAGTTTTCAACAACTGCCAGTAGAAATTGGAAATTAACAAAGAGAGCTAAATCAGTCTCAGCTGGTATTGAGGAACCTAAAAAAGGATGGAGACCAAACAAGGGAAGTCATATTGGAAAGGCTACACCAAACACTTCTGCTAGGAAAGTAAGCCAACGCTCCATGTCACTGGGGAAAGCTGACTGTCTTCACAGTGGTTCAGGAAGCCAGTTTGGACAGGAGTGACATAGTTTCAAATCGAAATTCTTATTTATTTCCAAGATTTCTACACATTGCAAACTTTCAGAAGCAGTGCTGGCAGTTTCTTGGTTATTCTGCCAACATGAACTTAGTGCCTCTGATTTTGACCATCATCTCCATCATGCATATTCTATAACTACTTGTGTAGAAACTAACCTACCAGAAGGGATGTGTTTCTTCTACTAAGGAAGTGATACACAGCTTTAGAAAGTCCATACAGTGATTTCAGACATTGGTAAAGAGAGTAAACATTTGATAAAATGCAATTAAGAGAGTCCCCTCCATTTCACTGAGGCTGGAATTCCATATTACGTGTAATGCAGACCTCTGTGGAAACAGATGAAAAAAGTATGCAGAGAAATCTGGAAAAAAAACTTGTAACTAATTAGGATGATTTATAAAGGCTGCAAGTTACCCAAGTCACAGCCACAGAAATGGAACTGGCTGTGTTCATGCTTGCTTGGCTTTGGTCCTGCTGAACCTACAAGCACAGGTGTAACAGCACGGAAAAAAAACCCTGAGGTGCAGGGCAGCCTGAGTTCTGGAAAAAGTGTAGCTCCTTATGAAGGAAACTTCACAAAGTGTGAAACCCATTCAACCCACTTCATTACACAATCTGGTTGGGACTCAGCCCAATTCTAAACAGGCCAGCAGTCCCAGTAGAAATGTTCAGATGCCTCCATATAGCATTCCAAAATGATTCAGATGTAGGAAAGTTTATTAACTTAGATGCACTGGAGAGGAAATAGGTATAAGAAAATTGCTGGTACTCTGCCTAGGTAATAACAAGGCCTTCTGAAGGAGAGAATGCAATTCTGAGGTATCCAAGTGGCTCTGCAAGAGTTAGTTTGGATCAAGCACTACCCTAGCCAGCACTAGGCACTGACAGACACAGCCAGGTTTCTCTCAGGTTTCTCTGCTGTCTCTGTGACACCCAGACCAGTACTTTTATCTCAGGGCAATTATTTTGAACATCACAGCTCTCCCCTACATCCTTCACCGTCTGAAAAGGAGTTGATTGCAGGCAAATAGAGGGAGAAGCTAGTAACTCACAGAGGAAGGTCCCTGCAGCCCAGGCCCGGGAGCTGACCTCATGGGCTGTTCTAATTGTACCTTATTGACAGATAATATAATTTCCTTTCTGATCTCCCAGAGATACCTGCCACTTCAGCATTCTGGGAAAACAATCTTGCCTTCTTTATCTTTTGCTTTCTTCAACTTCCTTCCTCTGTTGTAAGAAACCACTATATCTGCTGAGCTCAGAGAGACACAGTTATAAGCCACCATATCACTAGTTATAAGTCATCATATCACTGTATATTAGCAAAATTACAAGAGTTTAAAGAATATAACTTTTACAACAGATTGGCCTTTATCTTGTGTTCCACTGTACTTCTCAAACTACCAAGTGCATTTGAGTTTTGACAGTTTTTTTTCTCATCCTGTATATGGCTTCATTGTGATATGACTCAATGCTCTACCAAGCTTGGAAAGTTGAACCAGTAGAACTGCACGTGCACAAAGTTGTGCTTAAGAATGTATTTAGATAAAACAGGAAGCATGACAAGTATTTAGTAAAAATAAACTACAGAGTCTAATTTTGGCCTGCATGATTCTTAATTGAGATCTGATTTTTATTACAGCTTGTATTTATAAAACGAGTAAATTGAAAAATAACCCACTGAATGTGGCACATTTTCACTCAGCAATTTTCCAGAATAGAGACATACTTTTATACCTTCTGTAAAAATTTCAGAATAAAATACTTGCCTGATAAATGGACACTTTCTTCATCTTCCTTGGAAGCATTTAACAGTGAATTCTCAAGGATCTGTGCTGTACTTATGATGACATCATTTCTTCTGACAACTTCAGGAAATGAGATTTTCAGCTGAGAATCACCACTTAAACCAATAACCTGATACCAACGCTTCAGGAATGGACTAAACTCTCTTTTTAAATGCTGTTCTACCAATGGAACCTGAACAAAAGTTTTCAGAGAATTTAAAACATATTAAATACAGGATTAAAAATACATGCCTCTTTGCCACAAATGTTGTTAGAGAAATAAAAGAAAATTAAGCAGCAAAAATCCCCAAACCAATTTCCCCCTGCAACTTCTCCTGTGAAACCTTTTTGTCCCAAGAACTTTGGCTCAACTGAGCCTTTGAAAGAATGAACAAACCATGCATGCTCTAGCTACTTAACTGAGCTTATAAAGTGCTTTCACATTTATCTTATAAGAGAATATGGATATTGTTTATAATTTCAATAAAATTATTTAATGTATTTTTATATTTTAACATTACAATAGACGATTAATTTATATGGGCTAAATTTAACAAAAATTAAAGCAATTATCAGAAAATCTGAAAAAACATTCCTTAACTACTGTAAGACTCATTAGGCGGCCTTCATTAACAAACTGAAACACAGAATGTGAAAAATAATTTTATTTTCCAAAATTCATTACAAAATGAAATTGTACTTTTCCCAATAATGTGGCTATTACAGCACATCTAAATTTGCACTTGCACTGGGGTACACTAATTTGTGCTTGCACAAGGCTGATGGTGCACTGGAGATGATAGTCTAGATCTCTATGTCTTTAAACACAATATACCTGGAGAAGCTGAGAATTTAGTTTATATTCATATATTTTACAATGTTTGTATTAACAAAATGTTAATGATGTTTGAAAAATACTATTCTTTAAAAAATGGACCAACTTACCTTGTTAACAAGTACTATGACTTTTCCAGGCTCTGATGCTCTTTTTTTCTTATCCAAGTGATCTTTGGTAATGTAAACAGCCACTCTGGTTTTACCACTGCCTGTAGGGAGACATATGATAATATTCTCCCCATTCAATGCTGGCTTTGCAACTTCCATCTGGTAATCTCTCAGGGTCAAATCTGGTTCAGGTGAGGCTCTCCACTCTACTTCATCTTCATCTAAGGGTACAACAAAATATAAGTTTCAAACAGGAGGCACAGAACACATATCAGAGGACTGAAAAAATGTCAAAGGGAAAAATATTAATTTATTATCAGAAGCATCTTCTGAATAGAAACAGCACACTAGCATAGACAATGTTGCTCTGAGAAACTGCAACTCTGGATCAGAACTGCTTCCATCCAGTCAGCACTCAGGGCAGGTGGAATAAGCCACAGTACAGTATCACCCATCTATGTTGAAATTACTGCTATTAGGAATAAATTCAAATGATACAGTTCAGTAGCACTGGGACCAACAAAGGTTGTGTTGGGAGCTGCAGTATTTATAATCTAGCCAAGCTTCTGTGACGTTCTCCTTTATCAATACTGAAATTTATTTGGTTTCAAGGGAGTTACCTTTTTAAATACTTCCCAGAGAATGAAAAATGGAGCCATAGAAAGAAAAAAAGATATGGAACACTTAAAAATGGTCAAGGGTGTTATAAAGTATAGAGACCAAATAGATAAGAAAATTCAATTGCCCATACAAGATGGAGCTAACTGCAGAATGTATCACACCTAGTCATGGTAGATTACATTGCTTCTTAACCTGACACATACATAATGCAATTGGATGTTCATTACAAAGCCATATACATCTGGCACCTAAGGCCAAAGCCTTCCACCTCTTATTGGAAATGCCATGGCAGAGTTTAGATCTATGGCTTGCAGAAGAAACAAACTATGTTCTAAATGCAAAAGTGAAAAAAATACTGTTGAATTATTTTGAGCAGTAAGAAAAGCATATCAAGTCTCTTGAATTTACATATATTTAGGGAGTCCAAAATCATATACATATATCAGAAGGATTTATTTCAATTGAGTTTTCATAGGGTTTCTTTGCTACAAATAAGTTTAAATCACTCTTCAAGTATTAACTGCTTTCAGTGAAGAAAATGTACAAATTCATTCTGCTAGATTAAAAATGAGGGGAGAAAAACACTTGGTTTTGTTTCCTGATGATATCATTCAATGCAGAACCATGAGGATTTTATTATCACTGATACATTACACACAAAGTAAGTATATTTTTCTAGTATTCCTGATTCCATTAAATAAAATTAAACTAACAAAAAGTAATGAAGCTTGATAAAACACTGCTGATGGAAACATCTGAATGCCATTCTAAAGTGTTTTTTGCTTGTTTTGCCTTTTAGTGTGAGTGCAGTGCTACCTAGACACAGGGACATTTGCACCAGAGAGTACTTGCTGTTACTTAACTGACTTCTACTACTCTCTTTTGAGGAAGAACATTGTTTGCTTTCTGGTTGGCTAAATTCAATAGCTCAATCATATTGAAACTAGCACTTTATCACCCATCTGTTTGGTTAAATTTCAGTTCCTTAACATCCTCAATTAACAGTCCAGGCCTGAAAAATATTTATCTTAGCTCTCTCCTAGCTTCTTCAGCCCTTGTTTAGATAAAGGCTAATAGGGTATCTTTTTACAGATTAAAGAATTAAATACTTAAAGATTTTTCATCATGCACTGTGTAGAATTAGGGAAGTTGTCTGCCTTCATACAAGGCTCATGTGAATTTCTGCTCTGGGCTAAAAGGAATATGATAATTATTCTATTGTCATAACTACAGAATTTTATAAAATGTGAAATGAACCTTGCACACAAAAATGCAGCTGAATCCACATGATTCTTTGCATTAAAATCCAAATAATGTCAGTGTGTAATGACACCATCCAAACATCTTTGTTAATACAACAGCCTTACTGTAACATTTCAAATTATAAAATCCATTAGTAGTGCATCTGCATCTTCTTAGCAATTTTTTCTCATTCTTGCTCTCACTGAGTTTACTAGACATGAGTAGAAAGCATGGATGTTTTTAAAAACTTTTTTTAAACTAGTTGTTTTTAAAAGCCGTATGTACACAGAACATATAGTAAGTAAACACCATGAAAAAATCTGTTCTCCACTCTTCACAAAACTGAAGTGTTTGGGGTTTTTTTATGGATTACTGGACACAGTAAATGCCCAATTTGCTTACTGAGAGATACTTCAGGAATCTTAAAGGATGAGGCCATACATAAAAAAGTGCTGTCATGAGCTTGGCTCAGCCTGAGCGACTGATACAGTGTGTCTGCCTGACCACAGAACAGAGAAGTTCCCATGCCCAGACATTTCATGTGACAGAGTGAGTCAAAAAATACAATGTGACTGATTAATGTCCTCAGTTGCTAAAGAAGTGCAAAGTAAATTCTTTGGAGTTACCAACACACAGACTAAAATCCTAGCTGCAGTGTAGCAATTTAGATCTGAGCTATCCTGAATTTTCTGCGTACTTAAAAAATATGTGGATTTTAACACTTTTAAGCTTGAAACTATTTTAAAAGTATTTATAACAAACACTTTGCAGGCATAGGATATATAACATTTACAGTGACCTCACTGATGTAACACTAAGTTTAATACTAGGCCCAGCTGGCTTGAAAGGCGTTCAGAGTTTTTTCTAGCCCTTGTACGAGACATAGTTCCAGCACAAATGTTATAAAGGCTAGATTACAAAATGTAGTTCTTGAATTCTGTACAGGTAAACAGGCTGATCACCATGGTGGACAGCTCCCAATTTGTTTTGCCTGAGGTTTGAAAAAAAACAAAAAAACAAAAAAATCCCAAAATTACTGGGATGTCTTTTACAACAGCAGTGTATTTCCGTTCAGACTTCATCCATAGCAAGATAATACCTGTCTGCAAAGTATGATTTAAACACAATCCAATATCTAGTTTAAAACTGTATTTAGAACATGCACATGTGTTTAAATGTGAGATTCACAAAGATCCTCAGATAGCAACCCCCAAACAGGGCTACTAAAGTACTTGGGTCCAAAGTGGACCTTCATTACTGTTCTGCAGGTACCCAGGAGATGCTTCTGCTCACCTTTCACTGCCTCGAAAACATTCCTATTCCCTCTCACCCTATGCGGGGGCCAAGCACAATCTAGCTCCTCTCTGAGAGCAAAAGAAACACGTCTGTGTGGCAGCATTATGAATATCTGTCCAGGTGAATGCACTGGATGACTTCTAGTCCCTTCAGCCTGTGTGATTTCATCATTCTGCCTCACTGACCAGTTTGTACGATGATGATGTCTTGAGCCCTGTCCAGATGATCTCAGTAAATTGACTGTTTTGGGGCTAGGACTTAGGTTCAGACCATTACCAGATGGTCTGGACCTAAAATGCCCAAAATGGCATTTGTTTTCCTACTAAGTAAGAGTAAGTCTGGCATCTAAATATAGTGAACTAGAGTTTACAGTGAAAGAAAGCCCTTCACTGAATTTCATTTTAGCCCACTCACAGAGTACTTTCCCCAGAACTTACTTTGCAATTACTAAACAATAACAGAAGGGAAACGTACCTGAATCACTGGTTGTGCAGCTCTCTTCCACGTTTCCGTTCAAGTTACTGACACTTCCCTCTACTATGGAGACATCTGACTCTAAATGAAAAACACACAGAAATGTAGCATAATATATTTGCTGTACAAATATTAATGGCAAATGCATATTGTTTGCTCCCCCTAAGTTGTTAAAGTAGGTTAGATGAATGTCAGGCGGGGAGGGCTGTGATCTAACTTTCTCTATTATTGATAGAGATCGAAAAAATGAACAATATAATTCATTTTCTTACGGAAGAAAATATGGAGTGGAAGATTAATATCCAAAGCATGGCAGAAGTAAGGCACTATGGGTCATGATTTATTGCCTAAAACCAGGGGTTCCAGACATCATCACCTGCATAATCCCCTTTAGTCCTATTTTACTGTATCTTTCCAGAAAGGTGAAAAGCCAAAAAAAAAAAAAAAAAAGTTGCTGGCAAACTGAACATTCTCTTTTACTCACTACAAGTCATGAGAGCTACATCTGTAGCAGAACAAAAGCAAAACCAGAAATGTGATTTTTTTTTTTTTTTTAAGTTTCTTCGTGTAACATGAAAAGCGCAAACCGTAGTTCCCGACTAAACACAAGCAGCGATGGGGGCTGTCGACTCGCGCGGAGCGGCAGCGGCGGCCCCGGTCCCCGCGCTCCGCTCGCCCTCTGCCGGGCCGGGCACGCCTTACATGCGCTCATCGGGGCCGCCAGCACCACTCCCAAAGCCGCACCTCCCAAAACTCAGCCCTTCTAGCCTCTGAGGAGAGAGATATCCAGCTCTTCCGGGAAAATCTGCCGCGAACAGCATCACCCTGAGCTGTCAGCTTGCCGACAGCACTCTGCACCTGAGCCC
Source organism: Haemorhous mexicanus (assembly GCF_027477595.1). Lineage (NCBI taxonomy): Eukaryota > Metazoa > Chordata > Aves > Passeriformes > Fringillidae > Haemorhous > Haemorhous mexicanus. The sequence goes on from NC_082348.1 coordinate 17,044,758, forward strand.
ACAGTGTGCAGACGGAATCAGTGACAATAAAAGTGTTGACCAGTGTTTTGCTTAATTAGCTAGTGAGCTTGTGTTTCCATCAAGTTCTTTCCAGTGAATATCCTATTATAATATAGGACAGCCTGTATCCTAATATACTTATCTTTCGCATCTTACTGTCCCCAAAATATTTTTCATAAGGCAAAATAGATTCTGTGAATGAGAATTTAGCACTGAATGGAAGTTATGGTGTCCTAGAAAGGAATGCCTAAAATATAAAGTGAGGTGGAAATTGAACCCAGTCTGCATTCAGCAAAGTTATGAAGCTATCTTAGCTACCACTAGGAGTCAGGTATTAGTAGTTTTTCTAACAAACTAATGAACAGAAAGGCACAAAAAAGAAGAAAACCTCACCAGTTACAAGCCATGTTCAAAGACCTGAGACAAACTAATTAGTAGCATTAGTAGGAACTCCAAGCTATGAAGATGACACTGCTATCTCTTGCTTTCACTTTCCAGGAATACATAGAAAATAGAAAAAAATAGGACAAAATTAAAATTCTCTGTATCTATTCCATATGGTGTCCCATCTAAAATGACCTTCTGAAAATAGTCCGAGAATACGAACCTATAAAGTGTTTTGTACACAATTATCTGAATTACAATGTGCAGCATGCATTATACAACAATCTCTCAACAGAAAACATCAGTGGTGATGTGAAATGCAAAATACTCATCTTCCAAAGAAAGGTGAATAGAACAACGTTCTCCTTTTTCAACTGTGGCAACTTACTTGAATTATTTTAAAAGAAAATAAATTTAAAAAAACCCAAATCAGTAAGCATTTCCAAAATAACGAAGATAAAAGAGTTGTTATCCTAACAGCTGTTTTTACCACTTCTGCTAATCGTCCCTTTGAGTCCTGCTTGCACACTGTAACATGGAATTTCACAGGAAGATTTCACAGGAAGTTTTTCAGTCACTTTACACTGAGTACTAAATAAGTAGAGAGGCAATGGAATGGAATGCAATTACAAGGAAGCCTTGAAAAAGAGAGCTGCTATTATTTAAATTGGTGTTTATATAGGTAACTGCAGTAACTTAATCTGTGTTAACCTTGTCAATTTACTTGCTTTTGTGTAATTTTGTGTGTGAAGTTTCTCATCTGTGTTTTTGCATGCTCAATTTTTCTCTAGTTATCTGGTAGGCTACATGGTCTATTTCTACTTGTTTTTATGGCCTTACTGCTCTCATACCTCCCGACTGTCTCTGTTTCATCTACCTAAATAAAAGGGTCAGAGGAAGCTCCACATACAATGCAAATGGCAGTAATTTCAAATTACCTGAAAAGCTTCTTTCTTCTTCAAATATGTCCTTTTCAAGACATAAAGGAATTGTGGGAGTGTACTGCAAAACTGACAACACTTGACAGCATCAAATTACAAACTAGGTGAGTTCCCAGCTCCCTTGGAAGTAGAATCTGGGTTCCACTTGTATTTTAATCTTCCTGGTCTAAAATTACTGTCTTATGAAATCGCAAGAAAGGAAGGAAATAGGACACGAAAAAAGACCGGAGCGCTGTTAAGTCGGAGCGTAAAAGTGCATTGATATCAAAGGCTGCTGCACTTAAGGATGGCTGAATGTGAGGCAGCTCCTCTGCAGAAATCTCCAAGCAGCACTGCCTCCTGGCAGCCCTTGTTACCCTGCATCTACACTGCTGCTTTGGGTCATCTCAGAACTGCATGTTTTCAGGGAATCTGTCAACTGTCCTCACTTACACTACTTCGGTTCATATCACAGAGCTGGTGTAGATCAGAAGAAATGAACTGTCAGCTGAAACCAAACGAGATTTGTTTTAATTAGTTGCAGGCACACAGTCCACATGAGACTGAAGACAATCTGAACCAAACTGATGGAATGAATGTACTCTGTATCCCTTAGCCATTTCACTGCACAGATCTGCTCAAGTGCCCAAACTGCTAATACCCACTCTATTAATTTCAGTTCTGTGCTGAGACCATAGTTTTTTAGCTACAATTAGCTTATGGCACACTAGTTAATAACTGATAGACCTCATTTTCTGTAATTCTCAACCCAACAAGAGGCAAGTAGAAGATCAGGCTAACAGCAATAAAAACCTGCCCTTAGTAGGCCCAATAAGAGCCTTAGCTGTATCCAGAAAGAATAATCCAGTCTCATCTACTTTGAATTATCATTAAATATTTGGCACCTCTTCTTTATACTGACAAATTACGTTCTAGCCCAGGAAAATCAAGTTGATAATTTTGCTGTAGCTAGTAATTCACTACTTGCTACAAAGCAGTGTGATATCCTGTTAATGTCATGCAAAAAGAGAAACAGGCTACTACTGCTGCACATTGAAAGGCTGCAGTTTTTCAGAGCCATTAAAAAAAAATTATCCATGATAAAAAGAGAGCAGCCTTAGCTGTCTTACTCCTTTGGCTGAGTTAGCCCACTAGTATCATTTCAGGCAGGATTAACCTTAGCTGTAACTATTGTTTGAGCTCCATGTGAACTTGGAACATACATGGTTCCTGAATCATGTAGTGCATGTTTAAATCACTGGTTCACAGCTGGGTTTGGGCACTGTCACTGGTATTTGCTGTTGCTCATAATCACCTCCCAAGGCATGTTTTTCGGAGTGGTCTATATGAACAACAGGCCACAACCATTCCTAAACATTTTTACTAAAAATGTACTTTTGAGTGTGTACGTGACATGAGATAAGTTGTCTGATATTCTGTAAGTTAAGAAACCTTGAAATTAACAGAAAAAACTACTTGTTGGACAACAATGAAGGACTTCTCAAAACAAAAAATGCTTTTCAATATAGCATTTCCAGCCTTCTAAAAAGAAGTACTTCATACAGCTGCAGTTTTAGTGGCATAAAAACATTCCTCTTATCTTAAACTTAGTCAATACTGTACAGAGTTGAAAATGTTAACCTAATGTTGTCACTGGATAGTATAAGCCTACTATGGATGGATGTGAAATAAAACACTAACCTAATAATATTAATATTTTTATCAAAAGCATTAAATATATTTCAAAACTACTCATTTATTCACATGGGTACCAGATCAAAATACCAGTTAGTGGACAAACCTGACATCACAGAATTCTTTTCTATGGATGTTTCCAACAGACTGCTCTCACTGCTGAAACTATCATCCACATTTTCTTCCTGTTTCAAATTCTCCTCTATGACGTATCCTGGTTGGCTTGTAACTTCTGTTTCTTCGTTCGTAGTTTGCTCCATCCCATTTTGTTTATTCTCTGTTCCTAAAAAATACAGAGAAATTCTAAGGCAGTTCTAGAAAGCATTTCATTTCTTTTAGTGTGGAGCCTAGAAAACACAGAACTAACCTGTATTTATCAGGCCCATAACAGTATAACATATGGTCTTGGTCTTGACTCAAATGTTATAGTCTGGAATTCTGACCTTTATATAAATATTTACTAAGAATTTACTAATTTACAATTAGAAACTAAACTTAAAGAGGTTAATAGATTTATTTTTGTGAAGTTCTCAATTTTTGTGTGTAGGTGTTTGCTAATAACAACATATTTTACTGTAAGAATCACAGGGGGTCAAGCTGCAATGACAAAATGTAGCATCAGTGTCTTCATCCACAGTGCCCAATGAAGCTGTTTCCTCTCTATGACCTTATGTCAGGGCATGCTCCTGCAACCACACACCTTACATATCTACACACATACAGGACTGTGTACATGGAAAATTACTGATCCTCTGGTAACAGCAACACCATTCATGCTTTATACATTAGGCTGTGCAGTTGGTTTGGGGGTCTACATCACCCAAGATTACAAAGAAATTGTGGAATAAACGTATTCAGTCAGTAGTCCATCAAACTGAATTAAACTTCAGTTTTACTCTATAGAGTCTGCACTATACTAAAAATTCAGAAATGCAAAATGTGAGAAGATATGAAAATAAAAATATGAAAATAATATTAATAATATATTTGTTACTTTTATCTTACTGATGGCAAAGTAGTGAAGACAAGAATTTAAGCCTCACACAGCTGCCACACAGAATGAAAATTAGAATCACAATAGCTGCTGAGCTGTTCCCAGCACACGAGTTCCACTCAAAATGAGCTTCTGAGGTTCTGACTTGGTTGGTCCTGGCCTGCAGACTGCAACACTCAACCATCGTTGAACTTGAATATCACAGCTGCCTGTGTGTGTCTGGGAGAACACTGTCTGATTCCTGTCCAAAGCTGGAAGAGAAACCTTCATGTCCCTCTTACCTCAATCTTAATGCTCTGACTCATATGCAGCAACCAAAAGCACAAAGACAGCTCTGGTGAGCTCCTCAAGTGAGCAGGCTGAAGCTGCTAAATGGGAAATCTGTTAAAGTAATTTAGTCACTAAAATTTTATAAAACACATGGGGACCAAAAATAAGGGATAAATTATTTGAGGGCTGCTTTCTTTTTTATATTTAAGAATGCAGGGGAGCACTGGGATAACTTTACAGTATTATAAACATTATACAGGAATGAAAAGGAGTAGCCACTTTACTAGCTTATTGCATTATTTTTTGTAAATTTTATAAAGTTTTGAGACTTTTGAATGTCTTAAAGTATGCAAAGTACTTTAAAATGGCAAAAATATTTGTAAACTGTTCTGTAAAGGAAACAAGTGTACTGAAGAAGAAATTCAGGTAAAGTCTGTTTTGTTTGTTCAAATTAATTTTCAAAGTATGTTTTATGAATGATTATAAAAATCACACTGAAAATCAATGGTTTTTAAAAGTAAGATTCAGTTTAATTTTAACTAAACCCACACTGTTGTAATTCTCATATTGCTTAATAAGGATTTTCAGTATTTAACAATCTATCAATTAAACTGTTACATAACTTGATTTTGAAATCCCTGGATATCAAAAGCATTAGTCCTAGTGTCTCAATAAAACAATATGGTGGGAATCCTGCATTGCTTCTTAAGCAACAGTACAAAAGAAAAAAAAAAAAAGAAAAAAAAAAGAAGAAAAAAACAGTAGAAATATTAAAAATCCACATATCTGTACCAATGTAATAAGATGATTACCTCCTGTATTTCCACTTAAATCATCGGCAAGGTCTTCATGTTGTGTTTCACGGAGAACAACCAAAAAAGAAGAGAACCAGTCTTTCTTCTGGACTATTCTGCTCAGTAGCTCCCTTGCACCATCTCTGTTCCCACGATTGTCAGTAACAGTCTGGATCTGGCAGAAATAAAAAACCAGAAACAACCTTCTCACAGACTTTGGAAATGGTCGGAGGAAGTTCGTAAGAATAGTATAGGTGCAAAAGCATTTCCCTGTCATCATTAAAGCATACGGAAAAATAAAGATATAAAGTAGACCTGCCACTCATCAGACGAGAATTATTGCAATTGTGTCCAACCTCATGTTCATCCCATATGGTTTTGGGTACGATATATAAAACCTATGACATCTGCAATTTAATTGGAGAGACTGGTAGTACTAGACAATGGTTCCAACAGTAACCACTATATAATAATTACTAGTATAACAACTATTAGACTAACAAGCGGTGTTCAGACTGGTTTAGGGAATAGGCAACCTTGATTAAGGAGAAATGGTGTCACAGTTTATCAAAGCCCAGACTTAACCTGTAACATGACCTTATACATAAAATAGAACATTTCCCTTCTTAAACTCTGGCTTCATTATCTCAACTCCCACTTAAAAATACTATAGCTGAGCCTCTAGAAAGTGGCTATTGCCCTCAAAAAAGCTATAGAATAGTGTCCCAAGGCTGTCACAAGCAGATTTGACATGTGATCACATGAGGAACAAAACCACAACCCCAAGAGCAAAGCAGATTGAGACAGGTGATCAGTCTCAAGGCCATTTTCTCAGGGCTCAAGAATCATCCATTCTGATATGCAAGGAAATGGGCAAGCATAGCAGTGGGAACACCTGACTGAGATACATGACTAAAAGGAAGTGTGTGGAAAGTGGGAGACATTAGGAAAGCCTAAACTCCACTGGGGTTTAAACTGGCAGGATCATGAAGGGTATTAAATGGTTTGATGGAAATACCAGCAGCAAAAAGGTGACCGTGGGGAACATCATGACCTATTACCAGGCAATGGAGCTAGTAGTTCTTAAAAGGCCTCTGCATCTGAATGCGGTGTTACCATGCTTGGCTCCCTACCAATTAGGGTGCAGCTGATCATTGCTGCCACCTGATGGTCACAAGACAAAATTATGTATCTTACAGTCATTTAACTGAGATGGAGCATAAAACGATCTCAAAAGTGGATGCAAAGACTCAGAGTGCAAATATGACTTAGTTCCACCCTTAGTTTACCAGTTTTCCCCTTATTGCTATGGCAATTATTATTTTAATTTGCTCTAACACTGTTTCAGGATATCAGTTTTTTTTTGAGTTTCAAGTAGGTTTCACATTTCAGGCAAGTCATTCTTAGCCAAGTGGAATAAACACTGGACAGTATCTCGTCAAAGGTTAACACTTCCTTGTTCTTGTCCAACTAGTATTTCTGCTCACATCACTGTCTAGTGTGATAGTCCTAAATGAACCTATAGCAAAAAAGGGGACAGAAAATCTTTCTTTATTTTAACTTAACACAGTATTATTTAGAACTTTACAGATCATTACTACTTCCTGATATGGTTCAAGGGCCAAAAGACAGTAATCTTCTGAGCCTAAGGTCTGTGGCAAAATTATAAGTAAAGTAAAGTCTGACATATTTCTTCACTTAGACACTCTCTCGGTCTAACCCTCTGTTCCTGGCATTTTTCTTTGCCAGGCTCTTAGTCGGCATCCAACCTGCTGGCCCACTGTCAACAGTCTTCACTGGCTCGCCTGGACCCATCATCTATTTCCCCCCAAGTCTGGGAACTCCTCTTTTATTTTTGCATTTACTATGCCATTTGTAGTTGTGGCTTCCTACCTGTCCCACCGCCCCTGGGGCTGGCCGGTGTCTGTGGCACTGCCTGCGCCCGGACTCACCCGATCCACGTCCTCGTCCTGGAAGATTCCCATCTGCAGGCACTTCTCGGCCACCTGCACGGTGCGCATCCTGTCCACCAGCGTGCCGTGCAGCAGCTGCACCAGGTGCACGCAGAGGTCGTGCTCGGCCTCCTCTTCCGGCGAGGGCAGCTGGCTCAGGCTGGGGTTGGCGTAGCAGGCGGCCAGGCTGCAGCCGCCGTGCTCCAGCGCCTGCAGGAACTCGCGGATCCAGCCGCAGCCGCGGGGCCCCCGCTCCACGGCCCGCAGCAGCTCCTCCGCGCCCGCCGCCGCGCCCCCCTGCAGGGCGGCCGCACGCACCCTGTCCCTGTCCTCGGCGCTCAGCGAGGGGAGCCGGTCCAGCACGGGCTGCACCTGGATGAACTGCTTCAGCCGCGGCCTGAAGCAGGAGATCATGTAGAGGAACCCCTCGTCCCGGGTGCCCTCTGCCATGGCGCGGGCCGCTGCTGGGGGTGCGCCTGGGCCCCGGCGAGCGGCGCGGCCTCGGCCCCTCAGCGAACCCTCCGCCGGCCCGGCCCGACCCGGCGCGCCCTGCCCAGCACCGGCGCCGCTTTCGGTTTCCCTTGGGAGGGCGGTGCGTGAGGGCTCGGCTCCCGGGGACGGGGATCGTGGGGCAGGGCAGCAGCTGCCGGGCACGGCTCAGTGCCACTCAGTGTTGAAAACGAAACCTTTGCCAGTAAGGAACCTTTGACAGTAACCGTGAATTGAAAAACCGAATCATAAACGGAAACACGTCTTTCACTTTCCAGCTCATGAGAGCTCACTTGCCGAGCTGCTCGCAGCGTGTCAGAGCTTTGGGCGCTGGCTGCTGCCCCGGCACGCAGTGGCAGCAATATGAGGTTGGTGTCTGAGGCATTGGAAGGCCTCGTCCTGAGATGAGGTTTCACCCATATCGTACATGTCACTGAGCTTCAGGAGCAGTCTTGGTTTTCATCGTGGGGGTTTTGGGGAACCTCAGTGTGATTCTGAGGTAAGGCAAAAAAATTGAGAGTGTCTGCGTTACTGTCTTCAGTTTTGGTCCGGGGCAGTTCAAGAGACAGAAGAATTGTAGAGTCCAGAGGCCAGCAGGATTGGAGAGCCTGTCACATGTTTGAAAGAACTTCATTTACAAAGCCCAGAGAAAATAAAGGTCAGGTGAGGTCCAACCACAGTGATATCTGGGTTAGAAAGATAATTTACTTGTTGGTAAAATTGCCTTGTTAAGGTCTAGGGCTTAGGCATGTTTCAGTGATCTCAGACCTAGGGGGAGGTTAACACAGCTTGGGAGTAAGGATGTATTACTGATAGCAGAACAAAAGAACACAAATTACGGACCTCAAGGACATTTGGCAGAACTCCCAAGGTAAGAAAAAAACTAATGGAGACAGTTCAGCAACTGTGCTGAGATCGGCTCTGACTGGATAGAAGGTAATTCTGGCCCGAGCAGGTTGTGACCACTGATTCACAGACCACCAATCTAGGAAACCACTGACTCAGAAGAAACACTGGGCATGTGAACTAATCAGCATAAGAAGTGAGGGAATAGTTAAACCAATAGAAAAAAGAATACTAATGAATATGAAAAACTTTGTAACTTGTAGCCAATGAGCATTAATGCCTTTGTCTGCTAAAATGTTGACAGTCATGGTGCTGACTTTGTGAATTTACCACCAAGCACCTCTTTCTGTGCAAGGCAGAACTATAAATAAATCAAATGCCTTGATTCTCTGTGTAGATCAGCCTCTTGCAAACTGGGTGAAAGAACCTATCTTGGGACACCAACAGATCTTCAGCTCCTAAGAGCTGGATGATTCTTCACTGGGGTACACCGGACAAAGGGGAATTGGAATATGTTTCTTTAGAGGAAATTATCTCTAGGTGTAAGAAGAAAGTATTATCGACTCTAGAAACAATTAGCCATTGGAATATATTGTTCAGAGAAGTAGCAGAAATTTCCTCAATAGAAATATTCAACACTTTCCTTGACAGTGTCCTTGATTAAATGTCTTGCTTTTAAAAGAAAGCCAGCTATCTCCAGAGGTTCTTTCCCAGTCTAAAGTTTTCTGTAGTTCAAATTGTACACTCAGCTGCTTGTCACCTTGAGATGTGCTGCAGTATTCTGCTCTCAGAGGAGCTTCCTTCTGCTGGAGGCTTCTTTTGTAGAAGAACTTAATTTGTTTTTACTTTCATTTCATCATTCTTAAGCTTATCTCTCGTTTCACTGTTACTTCATCATTACTTTTTCTTTTCTACTTTATGAAAGTTTCCCTTGAAAGATTTCTTTCCCCCTAGTACTTTTTTTTCTGTCTCCAGCACCTTAGCTGGGAGATATATGAGCCTTCCTTGCTCAGTCTTAGAAACCCGCAGGACTCAGTGTGTGCAGATGGGTTGTTTGTGTGTTTGCTTTGTTGTGTACGCTGTGGTGGTAAATTAGGCTGTATATTCCAAAACAATCCTTTACTGGCTATAAGAGTTTGCAGACATCAAAAGGACATTTGAGACTTCCAGAGATAAAGAATGTTACTTGTTTATTCCAGCTAGTGAGAGGTGCTGATCTGCAGGTGTTTTATTAAGTATACCAGTCATGGGAGGAATCATTCCTTCTGCTGTGCTGGTGTTGCAGTCTCCTGAGATTCTATTTGTGTTCAGCATTTTAGAGCTCAGCAGCTCCAATAAGAGGACTTACAATTTATCAGTGGGCAAGACTCCAGTTGCTTCCCCTCAGCAGGCAGCTGGAGGCTATGCCAAGCACTGCATTTCAGCTTTTTGTATGTTACTTATGGTGCTGGTGAATGAGACAGGAACTTTGATGAGTGCTCACCAGAGAGATGAAATTGCTAGGGCACAATTTACAACAGGAAAAGGGAAGAGAAGTTCATCTGTGGAGAGCCAGCAGTGAGGTGGGAGACCAGAAAATGCATTTGCAAAGTGAACAGCAAGGGAACATGGAAGGAAAGAGACATACAGTTGGGTGTATGCTTCCAGGAAAAAGCAGTTGGGCCAAGACACATTACTTCTGTATATTACAGTAAATCTGTGCCTGTAGATGAATGTGCACATCCAAATAGTTCAGGTTTCTGCACAGCTTAACTATCGAAAAGCATCACAACCTCTCCTTTGCTTTAAATGTTGAACTACACCCGTAACTGGTACGAGCCAATTAACTTCATCAACAGTTGTGCTGCTCTGTACAGTCTCACCTCTCACATTTGAAGTGATTGTCCACATTGCTTTTGTACTTCAGCTACTTTAGCTATTCCTAAATTTCCAGGAGACTTCTCTGTATCTACAGCTTATAATTTATATGTATTTTTAGCCACCGGTTTTTAATATAAATAGCCAAGTGTTCCTAAGTTCAAGCAAACCCAAAACTTGCTCCTAAAGTTCTGAAAGCTTCTATGGATATGTCACAACTGTGTTGGGTATGCAACCCTTAACATTACTATTTTTAGTTTGGTTTGGATAACACAGACCCATTTCTACCAAGTAGAAACTAGACTGGACTTATAGGGAGGCCCACCCTTTCAAATCCCCACCCCCCCAAAAAAAAACCCAAACCAAAATCCCATCAAAATCACCTGCAAATAAAAGGGGCAATTTTGCTGTTTAGAAAATTAATAAATTCCATATTCACTGGTTTTTACCTGTTTCTGGAAGAAAAAAATGTTGAAGCAGTGGGTCTTCATTGAACCTCATCAAGAAAAGAAGTTACCTGAGAAGCCAGATATTCTGTGGCAAGGAAGGGGCAGCTAGAGTGTTGCAACTACACTTTTATCTTTTCTACATTCCTTGGCAGGGAGCTTAGAATCTCCATAACTTTAAGAAGTCTCCCTTACTTGCACCCATTTGAGATTCTTTTTCCTTGGTACAAGGACAAAGGAAGGAACACAGTCTCTTTGACCCAAAAAACGGAGTAAGTGTAGCTTTTCCTTCACTTTCATTGACTGCAGTAGTTGTCACTCTTCCTCTTCCGTCCCCAATGCTCCTTCCCCAGGCCACCTGTTTGGCTCAATCTCTTTGCAGTAATGAGAAATACCAGGTGATGAAATTGGACAAAAGGCCTTTTTAAAAGCAATGCTCATGCATTATACTTTTAAAATTAATTTTATTTTTATTTTATACCAGATTTTTTTAGAATGTAGCATAACAAATGCCTTTTTAGAAAATGTGCTAACTTATTTCTTGTAACAGACATGAGTGTTAGTTATCAGGCTGAGATAGAGCAGAACTCCTTAACACTTGCTGTTTAAAAAACCCAAACAACAAAACCTCCCAGAAGGTATTTGTTATCCAACACTCCTGTTTCAATTGAAGTATATGCAGGCAGAGATTCTGACTGGTCTCTAGTGGGAGGAAAGATGTGTGCTAATGTCTTTACAAACAATTCCATGAAAGAAGGTATGGGTGTTGACGTCTTTGAAATGGGTCTCAATGTCTTTACTAACCTCAAGCAGCAAGTTTGTTGCAGAGCCCAGACAGCTTTGCTACTGAAACAGGCAAGGGTGTGCTTGAACCTGAACTGCTGAACTTTGGCGTAAATCGACAAGTTCAAGGGGGGATATGTGGTAGGGAGTTTGGGAAGGCGGTACCTTCCTAGTACCTTACATACTTTCTATAAACAGTACTCCTGCTAGAGGAATTTCACATTAAAACTATAAGATTAGAAAATCATATGGACATTTAAAAATATTTGAAGGCAGTAATAAAGACATCATTTCCTTTTAAAATAAACACAACATTTGAAGCAGAATAATATTTTAATAAAATTAAATCTAAGTATTCACAAAGCATTATGCACATACAGTACATACTGTATTTAAAGCCTACAGACCTTAGATCATTTTATTCTAATGTAGTCAGCTTTGGACACAAGCTAAGCTTACTCATTTTGTAATAAGAAAGTTTACAATTGTTCCTGAAAGTGATTTTACATATATACATATATATATATATATATAGCTCTATATCTATACTCCTACATGTAAGTGTAGGTATATACACACACTTGTGTGTATGTGTGTATATAAATATATATACACATACACATACATACACACCTATGTACATCTATAAAATACACACATGCACACATCCACAGCAAGTGTGAGGTGTGTGTGTGTGTGTGAGCATTGTAGAGGGGCCAGTCAGTACAAAGAGGTAACTGCAAACAGCCACCCTAATAATTACAAAACAAATATGTCTAAAATATTTTAAAATTAAAACATTGTTAATAATTTGTATTGAACAAAAGGAACACAGTCTTCTGCATTACATAGAAATTAGATTTATTGCATTTGATTATGTTTGTGTGACAGATGAAAAGTACCTGTCTGCTCATCACAGCTGAATTCTATGATGCAATTAAAAAATAACAGTGCAAAAACCAAAACCCAATATGTGATGGAAACAAATGATTCAATTTAATGCGGTTTTGTGGATGTGACCTATGGTGATACTTTCCACCATATGGCAGTTTTCCTCTCTGTTAAAATACTACCCTACTTCAGCTAGTTTGGAAGGAGGCTGTGTTCTCTGCCCTAATTGTTTCAAGCCCAGAAGACTTGGCTACCTTATTCTTTTTTTAGACTCAGACTCATTGTGATGTATTAGAAAAAGCTCACTACAAGAAAGATAAATCAAGTTTCAAAAGTGAGCTAGAAGAGCATTTTTCTTGAATTTTAGCTTGGTCAGGTAGGAGTTTTTCTATGTGAATTATTGTTATTGGTCTCCTATTTGCTCTGAAGACATATCCACAATAAAATACTATTTCCATGACAGCAGTAAATGGTAATCTCCATGCAACGTAAACTGTAATTTCAGAACATGCATGTTATTAAAAAAAAAAAAAATATAAGGTGCCTTGAGAATGCTGGCAGTTTTACATTTGGAACATACAGCTAGTGTGTGTATATATATATTTACATCAGAACTGCTCAACTTTACCTTACAAGCTTCAGATTTAGGAAAATATACAGTACTTTTGCATATAATGGTATATTCCTTGTAGCCCCTGAGTCAAGTATAGAGGATTTAAATACAAAAAAAAAAAAAAAAAAAAAAAAGGAGAAACAGCCATTAAAAGCACTTACATTTTTATGTGAAGTAATAGTATAAAAGTACTATTTCCCAGGAAGACCAGGATCAGAAACATGCCTATGAAGACTCAAGATTCCTACAGTGCTTAGTGAAGATTCTGGCAAGGAAGGGTGCCTAATTGGCGGGAGACAAGTTTTACAAGGCTGTGGGGGTGGCTCTACAGACTGGTCACGTTCTTGGTCTAAAAAAGAAGCCAGGTTGTCTTCTGAGGCTGTGTTCAGATGCACTCCACTTGAGAAGGATTCTTTGGATTTCAGTTTTGATTTTTCAACATCTGAAATTTCAGGACACTGTAAGGGAAGAAAAAAACCAAGATGGTAATAATTGCATTGGTCTCTTCCAGGTCCTTGTTCTGTTCAAAATTAGCACATTCAGATGGTTGATGGAAAATAAGTTTTGAAAATTAAACAGTGTAGCAATATTTTTTTTTCATGGTACTGCATTTGATTTAATGTAATTGAATGCAATTCTGCTGATTAATTGTAGAAGTCTGGATATCTTTTCCTCCCCTCAGACTTGCTAACATCAAGATACACATATTAGCAGCCCTTTCTGAAGGACTCATTACTTTTGAGACCCAGTCTAAGAGTATGGATATAAACATTCTGGAAAAGAAAGTTCTGTTTTAGAGCATAACTCCAGAATTGTGTAATTCTGAATATTCTAACCACTTGGATTCCTTTTCTGCTAACTTTTATTAAAAAAATGACAATGAAGTAAGTCTGTCTGATTATAAGATAATTGTATGAATCTCTACAACCCTCATAGAAAATGTGGCCTCTGAAACTGTGGTGTTTGAGACCACTGTGAAGGTGCTAGGTCAAAGCACCTTAAACTAGTGAACCAGCACCAGATTGGTGCATTTCTTCCTTATAAAAGACTAGGAAACCTCTTTTGATCTTGTGGACGTGTACTTACCTGAGATGAAGGACTGAAACTTCTGTCTGTTTTAATTGATGCTGCAGGCTGAAGCTTTTGTATGACCCGGACTGCTGGCTCTCGGTACTCTGCACTTGCTGTCACCATGCTATAGGCAGGTGGAATGAGTGCTGACTGCCTTTGCAGAAGCTGCAGAATGGTTTGGATATCAGCAGTCATTTGGGATTCAAGCCTAGAGAGGGAACATGAAATCAGTTAGCTCATGGCCAGGAGCAGGTGTATTTTACACACTGATTACAGAGGTGTTCAAGAGGCACCTGCAGTTCACCAGTAAAACCATTGCTGGTTGTGGCTTGAACATGTCTTAAATAGGAGACAACAGTAGAGGGAGTACGGAGCCCTTCCAAAGCTTCTGGCTCTCCCTTTCCTTTGCAGAAGATACCTGCGAGCTTTTCTCTGGTTTTTGCTGCACTAAGAATGAGTTCATTACTGTGCCTTAGGTTTGCAACAAGAAGCAGCACAGGTGACTGGGTATCTGTTTGAAAATAACTGGAATAAATGTATTCTCTTCATTGTAACTAAATTGATTTGTGCTGGCTGGGCATGGGACATTATTTTGATGCATCTGACAATAAATTCTGACATGCTGATACAATGCACTGAACTAAGCAGAAACCACATTTGAGTTTTTCCACAGTTAGAAAAAGAAAGATGCTTCCAAAACCATTAAAAATCCAACTACCCAATTCTCATTACTGTGAAAATTTATTCAAACTTATGCAGGCCTCAGAATCAATGTCAGCATTTCTAATGTTCAAATTTTGTACATTTTAAAATGTTTTTCACCTTTTTATAAATTTGTATATGACTTCTGAAACACTTGAGCTGATTATTTTGTTCATACTTACAATTCCATAGCACTGAAATGATTTTTAAATGGTCTTGCCAAAATCTGTGACAAACTCAGGAAAAGGTAATGCCTTTTGTACCTTCCCAACTGCTGGAAGGCTACAGCACATGCTGACAGATGGTAATGCAGATAATACAGCCTTCTGTACAGCAATTGAGCTTCTGACAGAGTAAACAGATCTTTGTCAGCAGCCTTTAATGTTGTGAATGTTACTACTTGGGCTCCCTACAGTAGCAGAATTGATCCAGTGCTGTCAAATTTTTGCTTTTACCATGTGCTGCACTGATGTTATTTTTTATCCTGTTGGAGTTGCTTATGCCTGTATAATTTATTTATAAAAGCATCTGTGAAATGAATCCAAAAGGTATGACCGAAGTGTATTTGGGATGCTGTTTCTTCCTTCATCAGGAAAAGATGGTTTTGTGGCATCACCTCCCAGAAAAAATGGCCCAAACCCAGACTTGTGTTAGAGTCAGATGTGCCCTACTTGCCCTCTTGGTCAGCACCCTTGGGATCTTTGCTACTTGCCAATGTTCTGTTCTCACACAAGCACAGTGCTGATGCCACAGGGTGAAACGCTGCAGGAGCAGCAGCATGCCACCATCCAGAGAACTTCCATCTGCTATACCTAGGCCTTAACCCCTCAGTGAATAAAAGGTAGCATTGGAGAATATGCATTCAAGATTATTTTTGGCTTTGAATTAACTCTAAAATTGCTCCCCTCTTACTTTGACAGTACTTGACTGTTTCCTTGGACTTCAAATGAAAGAGTGTCTCTGGTAGTGTTTATTCATCATCATTGCATAGAAAGGTTCACTTTCCATCCTCTGAAATTTAAAACAAATCCATGCTATCCAAAAAAATAGGAGAACCTTAAATGCTTGTCCCATTGTGTCCATGAAATTCCAATTGCTTAAAGAAGAGATAATTCTAGAGACATATTCCTTGTACATAGGGGGCTTCCCAGCCCTCTATATCTATGATCTATTTAATAATTGTTATGCCAAACCTCTAACTTGGCATGGAAAAATTCAGGGAGAAGTAACCATGCTTTTTAAGCTAGCAAGTCAGAAGTGACAAAGGCAGGAAAGGATATTGTCTGTTACATTATAGAAAACCAATCAAGGCCCCAAATGCCAAAGCATGAAAAGCTTTAAAGACATGAGAATAGTTTAAAGAATAAAGTGATATAATAAAATACATAAAAATTTAATTCTTACTTTATCATCAACAGTTATATTTTCTGGCAGAAGAAAATACTGACAACTAGCATGATAAAACCATGATAACTTTGAGGTATAACTTCAGTTTTGAGAGCTTAAGGTTTCAGGAAATGAAATGTTACCAAAGGACTACATACTGTTGGTGGGGATCCTGCAGGAATTCAGTTATGTGACATTTGCAGTTACTTAGGTTACTTGACTTTAACTAGAAATTACAGCAGTTTAGGGTTAAGTGTTAAAAATGTCTTTTTAATGCATTATGTCATATTCAGGAATGAAAAATACTCTTGTTTGATTGGCTTCTGGTGGATGAAGGAATCAATATGCAGTTAACTTGGCTTTAAACTGATTGGTGAAATATACAGCACAGAATGCCACTGTATAGCTACTATAGTATGATTAGGACTGAGTGTGTGTCATAGTGTTTGTCATGGAAAAATATTAAAAGTAATGGAATTACAGAGTGAAAATAATGAAAAAAATCAATGGTACTGAGCATAGGGAAATTTAAAATTAAGTGAAGTTACATGGTCAGTTACGGTGCAGGATGGATCAAAATTGTGTAACCATATTTTTAAGATGCTCTAAGCAGTGCTGCTTAGCTGCCAGTAAAGAGTAATATATTAATCAAAGGTGATACTAGACTCTCATAAAAAAGTATAATTTTTTTGTTTTAACGGGTATAAGTATTGTGCCTTTGCATACTCCCATGTCTTACTTATAGAGTTGCAAAAAGAGTTAACACATCAAAAAGGGAATTCATCTGCAATACATTTTAAAAAGCAGGCAGCTGTTGTACTTTGAGTCTCCAGGAAAGAAAAAGTAGTTCAGATCTTGAAGATACTGAAAATTGCTGTTTTGTGTCCCTGCCCATGGCAGGGGGTCAGAACTAGGTGATCGTTAATGTCCCTTCTAACCCAAATTGTTAGATGGTTAAGTGATCTAGGAACAGCACTCTTGGTGAGGTGAGATTTAAATTTAACAATTTGAAGCATCTCTATAAAACTTCTTGGTTAAAAAGATGGTCCAAAACTGTCTGCTGAGGAAAAGGGCTCTACTGCAAAGCCATTCAGAGTAGCTAATGTGCTTACCTAGAGGCAAAGGGCATGAATATTCTGGCAATGTTTAAAAACTGTGTACCCAGATTTCTCAGAATTAGCTTTTCCAAGATTCTGGAAAGCCTAACTTAGGTGATATACAGCCACTTTAGAATACATACACACAAAAAAGTGATATTCCCATCATGCATATTTTTTTACTTTTGAGCTTCTGAAGATCTGAATGCTTTTGGAAACTTCCTGCACAAACTCATTCCTCCTGTAGCACCTTCAATATCAGTTGTATTATGTACTCTTTCACACATAGGCTCTTTTCTCTTTATTTTTACCTGTTAAGTTGTTCTTGGAGTAAATCTAATCGATTCTCCACTTCCCCGTATATAAAATCACTTTCAGTTTCACAGATTCCCCATGTAACATGGGATAATGCTGGTTGAACTGGGGAGTCCTGGTACTCCTGGATGTTCTCCTGCTCCCAGTTTCTTTTGTTGATGTCTGATTAAAAAACCACAACATATAAAATATAGATTTATATACACAGATTTAGAGAAAGGTTGACACTTCTCAAGCATCCCACTTACTGAGTTTCTCAAAACGTTGAAAGTTACATTGGTACATTGGCCAGAGGACTGAACGTCTCTCTTTGTTCCTTAATACTCCTTAAGGAAAGATAAGAGTGGTCACATACATGCTAACATTTTGAAGCTGCAAATAAACAAGCAGCTTTTTCTAGTCAGCATCATCAGAGTTCTGCCACTGAATGGCTTCTCTTTAGTTTTGTTTCTGTTATTTTACAAATGGATCCCAAATTTTCTGTCTTTTTTTAGCAATTTTTTTATTCATTGAAAATAGAAATTTTATTCTAACCTAAAGGCAATACATGATATACTAGAATATACATGATATACTAGAATGTCTTTGATAGTGTGCTTCAGAGGCCTAAGATGCCTTCTCTTGCCCTTGAATGTGCTGTTGAAGTGTATTCACTGCTTAGTGCTTCGGTGTGAAAGAAGGATTTGCTGCACTGAATTTGCAGCACTGGGCATGTGGTACAGTGCATTGGAATGTCCCCTATAAGAAAGGCGCCAGGCCTCAGGGAGCTGCCTTTCTTACCCATAACTGTAACACTGCTTATGTTGATGAGGTGTAATATGTTTTCTCTGAGACAAGGGCCATTTAATGCAGCTCATGCTACTTGCAAAAGGGTGCTGCTTATTATTCTCATAATGGAAATTGATTTTCATTGATGTTACTTTTAGCATCACTACTTTCCCACCCAATCCATTCACCTCTGTGTAACGTACATCTCTGAAACTCCTATGGTAGTGTGGGCTGAAAGGTGCCTGTTCACTTTGTTTAAGGATTTCAGACTCCTAAAAGAATGAAATATTCAGCATTTCTGGGTCAGCCAAAGATCACTTTGACATTAAATGAAGCTTCATGGTAAACATGATGTATCTAAAAATACTCCTTATATGAGTAATTTATATTTGTTTCTTTACCACCAGCCCCTTGTAAAAAAAAAGATGATGATTATTCCAGGTCTTACCTATACCTGCTGTGCCCAAATTTCATCCCTCTTGACCCTCCCAGTTCTTGGATCTCTGTGACCAAGCACTACACATGACTACCATACAGAGCTCAGGGACACTCTTTCCTTTTGCTTGGACTTCTGGTTTGGGCTATTTCTCTTTCCTCTCTCAGTTTACTTAATTTACGCATCTGTGGATTTATTAATTAGTTACATTCTTGGCTCTATGCCATTTCTCCTGTTCACCAAGTTGTTGAAAGGTTACACCTCAGTTATCATGGGGATATACTTGTTGCACTTATCAAGTATAGAATGGAGATCTTGCTGTGACCTTTGCAGAGCCTAAAGGTGATATAGGTTGAAGAGAGCTTTTTCTACAGCTCACCCTGCTCCCCATAGCCTTTGTTTACTCTGAGTTAATCAGTCATGTAAACAGTCAAAACTGGTCAGAATCACTCATTCTTCTTTGATGTGATAAAAAAGGGCTGTTTAAATTTTAACATGTGCTCAATACTATTCCCATTAGAGTTGTATTTGTAATTATTTAACTACAGGAAGTTATACAATAAATTAAACTTGTTGCACCCAGGCTGCTGCTTCAGCATATAGCTGGGCAAAATCCTTGCCTGCTTATAAGGCATTTGCAGTTGGATTTGAATCCCACATCAGTCCCTGAATGATTTGCTCAGAGCTTCTCCTTACACTTCTCTTGGCACTGCATGCTGTCAACTCAGCATAGGTTATGTTCATTCCACACTTGTGAAATTTTTCTAAGTAACCATAGCAGCTAGAGCCATGTTTCAAAGAGAAGAGGAAAAACCCCACAGTGTGGGTGACATGTAAGAGCTCTGTCCAAATGCTAATAGCTAATCCTTTTCAAACATGTCATTGAACAGTGTTTCTCTAAGTAAAGAAAAAAAAAAAAAAGTTCCCACTCAGAATTAGTATTTCAAGTAGATTTAGCCAGGAAGGGGAGCTCTCACTACGTGATTCTAAGTGTAAGAGATTTTCTTCTCTCTCTGTCTTTTTTTGTTTATTTGTTTGTTTGTTTTTATCAGACAAAGGTCATTATTGCATTATCTGATCTTTGGTTAGCAGGTGGTAGAAGGTTTCCTGGAGCTGTAGAGTGTTTGAATTTCGTGTGACAACCAGTAACTGATTTTATACACTGGGCAGAAGCAAGAGGAAAGAGATTTCATCTTGGCTATACAGAAACCTGTTCTGCTTCTCGGGAACTTAAGCCAATGAAAAGAAAGAGATAAAGGGTGTCACAGAAGCATTTGGTAATTTCATTTTGGGAAGCACACATGGCACAATTTGCAATGTCCACGGAAAAGTTGGAAATCTCTCAGCAAACTAAATGAAGCATACTATGAAAAATTGAGGGGTAAAGTTTCAAACTATGAGTTTAGGTGCTATGGGTTTTGTAAATCCAGTAAACTTATAAGCAGTGAATTTCAAGAGCATTTCACTGCTTTTTAATGTCCTGTAGAAACATAGATGTTGTAAAAAGAAGATGTTGGTTATCTAAAACAATAAGTCATTAATTGAAATCACAGATTTTCAATGCCATGGATTATCCTG
Organism: Haemorhous mexicanus; assembly: GCF_027477595.1. Lineage (NCBI taxonomy): Eukaryota > Metazoa > Chordata > Aves > Passeriformes > Fringillidae > Haemorhous > Haemorhous mexicanus. Next base: position 17,065,045 of record NC_082348.1, read on the forward strand.
GGGAAATCACAGTTGTTTTTGTCCCACAATATGTATTTGGAGACTATTGTAGTAGATGCTTAATTTCTGACAAAGCAAATGATTTGTCACTGAAACAACAAAATAAATTCACACACCATAAGTAAGTTAATACTCTATAAAATATGGTGTAACTCATCTAAGTGTCTTTTCAGGTATTCCATATTCATTAGTAAAACCAGAAAAGCCCATCAGCAGCTGCAACTGTATAACCAACTCTGGTCTTCCAGGGCTTGAAGAATCTTAGACTGGGAACTAAGTCAGTAAATGTATCACTAGGTTCACCAGAAGAATTGAAGAATCAGTCTTTTAGCCCAAATAATGACCAAGTGAAAACAGTATTTTTCTTTTACATAGAGCTAACAGCTACAGAAAAATTCTCAGATCTACACAAAAGAGCCGTATGTTCAAAACTTAAAAGTTGCATTCTAAGATTATGGAGAGATGTTTATACTGTTTCTGTCAACCTACACAATGCATTTTTAATTTTCTTTCCATTCATTGAAGTAATGACCAAGGCTTAAAACAAAACAAAAAATAATTAAACATGTATCAGTCACAGTGGTAATGAATTAGACTAGCTTTATACAAGTGCATTTGTATCCAAGATTTATAAGACAGTATAATATATGATGATACATAAAAGCAGAGTTTTTTTCCCAAGTTCATTATGTTTGTAACTACTCTTCTGGCAAGTTATCATCAATCTCTAATATCAGAAGTAAGAATTTAGTTTAAAACATATATCAGGAAAAGCTAATCTTATTGACCTTGAAGGTTTTTTACATGTTGCAATTTTTCTCATTACTTGCATAACATTACTAGAAGGGCTAAATTACAAAGTGGGAAAAAGAGTGTGGTCTTAATCAAAATTTGTAACCTTTAGTTATGCTAAATTTAGCTCAAATAAAATCTGCAATAGGTTGCCTTGGAAAATGTTGCTATAGCTGCAAGGACACATTTCTGGCTATTGGTTGGGGGAAGGAAAGGTTTCCAATTGCAGTATGTATGCAACAAGTTTATGTGGTGTGGATTTATAGGGCCTTAGCTTGAAGAGACCAGACTTCACATATTCATACCTCTAAGATGTTAAAATCATTGTTTGGTCTGATTAATCATTAGGCTTATTTAAAATTACAGCCTAGAAGCCTAAAGTTTATTAAATGATGGTTAAATGGTTAAATTGTCTCAATGGAAACTTCTGAGGAAAACAGCATTAAACAATAAATATGTAGTTCTTCCCTTCAGACTGAAAGAATTACAAATGAACTTGCAGCGATATTTAAATTGTATACTAATACAGGGGTTTTCATTAATTTCCATTCACATCATTGAGAAAATTAATTTTTTAGTATATTAGATGTAATTTTAATTATGTGATTTAAGTCTATGTAAAAGTATCTGAGATTTTTAAATAGTTCCTGATCGTTTGTCATATACAAAAGCTCAAATCTTTATTCTTGTGTGTTACTTATGGAAGTCATGATTTTCTTCTGTTTGGTGTAATGGCACTCCTTTAACCAACAGGTGCAGCAAGACAGGATAGCCTTCTTTCAAGCTATTATGGTTTCATTTTCACTTAATTTCTGTTGTGCCTTGTCAATGAAGTGAATAAAATTAGTTATCTGAAAACATATTTTTGGTGCATGTGCAACTATCACTAGGTTTAGCTAGTCTGGCTCTCATTATCTATAATTTTTTACTGTCATCAAAATAGTGGCACATCAAATACCCTTTGGGAGATACTGTACTGATTTGAGTGCAGCTATCATCAATGGGCACTCAATGGAGTCCAATAGCAGTGGATAATTTTGTAGAATTTGTTTAAATTACTTATGTAGCTCAGTTACAAGATGATTTGTGGCAAAACCTATAATCACCTTTTGGAGGCTGTACAAGCCAGTCCCACAGAACTGTAATCCAGTTCCCACTGAATTAAACTGTATTAACCCTCTTGAGAAATAATGATTTTTGATCTAATAGATTTTTTCTTAAGATTTTTGGAGTAAATATTATGTAAAGAATCAAGAGAACTATTCAGGAAATTATTTTTGTTACTCAGACTAAAAAGATGTCTGCTCAAATTTTACTAAATAGAAACAGCTGGATTACCTTTGCAAGAACTGCTTCTTTTGTCAATAAGAATTTCTTCTGTGTCATGATCCATTTCTTCAAAGTCCATCTCCGTGGTTTTCTCTGTTACAGATGGGTAATCGGCTATCCCAGAGAACAGGGGCTTTTGCTCATCTTCAATGGAGGACACAAAAGATGATGACCCGCTTTTTTTCTCCTCAAAATGTTTCTTAATAGATTGATAGTACCTGGTACTGTCTCCTGAGGGTTCAGGATCACTCTGATCATTCTCTTTGAAATAATCTGTGAAAGAGAAATAATTGCATACAAAAATAAGCAATTATTGAGAGTTTATTCAAGTTTATTATGGTCTGAGGATGAACATGATTCTTATATCAATTAGGAAGTTCCACTGTCTATGGGAAAAAAAGTACTTTAAACCCTTTTTTGATTCTTCTGTCAGAGGAGTTTTATTTCTTTTGAAGTCCTGGAAGACATTTGTATATATGTATTCTTAGTCCATAAACCATAACTCATCTCGCAAAACTTGTTTGTATCAAAACAACAAAGGCTTTATCCAACATAACTTTCTTGTGTACTCTTTTTTTTTTATAGTGAGGATGAAATTTGAGGAAGCCTTATATTCCAAAGTTTACAACATATGAAATATTTCATCCTGTCTTCCAATTACTCTCATTATTGGGCATTTATTACAGTCTTGACAGGCTAACAGTAATGTATGTTAGACTTGGTATCAGAAATTCTCATTTAAGTTACTCTCACATGAGAGAATATTTCTTGATTATTCTTTTCCCATAAGAGGCATTAATCAATTACCTCTAATTAATACTAGAGGTATTAATGAACACTCATCCCCAAAATACGCTCTCAGAGAGCATATTCCTCCATATTTATTACAGGGTTGATATGATAGGGAGAAATAAAAGGAGGGAGTTCTTAGTCTGACTTATGGGATCACCTCCAAAACAACTTTGCAAAGTAGCCCAAATTCCTTAGTCTTTAGAGCTGGAATTCTCTGAACATCCAATCTTTTGAATAACAAAAGTAAACAACATTCTGTGATATATATCACAGAATGCAGTAGCATGTAGCAGTGTGCCAATCAAGTTGAGAATGAATCTCTCATTAATCATATTCAGGGTCTTTAGTGAGCAGGAGCAGATTTAGTCCTCTTAAGAAACGGCAAGTAAGCCTAGATTTAAAGCAGATATCTTTAAAAACATATTGTAAAAATGAAATAGGATTTAAACTCTAGAATAATTATTTATTAATCTAAAGAACTCTTGGTCTCTTTTCAGCATAAACTTGAAGCTAATTTCCAATTCAATATTTGGTTTTACCTATTTTTAACTGAAATGTCAAGATAATTTCAGTTCTGCTATTTATTTAAAACACATTTTAGCAGGGTAGTCTCAACATCATATAAATACTGTAACTAGTTTGCATTAAGTTCCTGGGGAGGCAGCATGATTTCCCATCTGCTTTGTGCTAATTACTAATCAACATAGTTCTAAAATATCTGGAGTCTTTATAGCCTACAGCAATGGCTAATCCAACATTCTGTATATTCCCTAGGTTTCTTTGTTTTCTGATCACTATAAGGAAATGAAACCATGGCTTTATGCAATTGTCTTTGTCTGCCCATAAAAAGAATGCTGTGTCTGTAAAAGAGCACCCTTCAAGGGTCCAGAAATCTGTGAGCAGTGAGGGCAGGTAATGGTATAGAAAATAAACCCAATAACAAAGCAAAATAAACCCAATAGCAAAGCAGGCCTTCTGTACCTGTACTCTCTAGAGTCTCCAAGGGCAATTAACACAACCCCACACAGAGATGACTTTACTGGGCTTTTGTTAAGCAGGACTACTGGCTCTAAGTGATATTGGTGATGCTCAGTTGCTGCAAAATTGTCAAAACAACTTCAAATGGACTGGCAGTGTAAAAGCTCTTGGGGGATGCTTAGACTCAAGTGCCATGTTCTCGGCAATTCCATCTCCAAAACAGTTCAAAAGCAAAAGAAAGCTTCATAAGAAAATTTTATTATAGATGTCTCCCATGGAATTTCTTGTGGGAATATATTGAAAACATAGTCATGCTACAGTAAATTGCCTTAATTACTTAATGTTTGACTGACTTCAACCTGTGAAAAAGACCTTCTAATGAAAGCTTGAAATTACCAATTTTTAGGGTAATTTTATATGTTCATGGGATTTTGTGCACTAACGGCAGCTGTAATGAGCACTCTGTGGAATACAAATCAAGCAGTGGACTAATTTTAAGATGGGGTCATTGAGACTCTTGTGAAAAAATTGTTTAGCAGCTGAAATATAGCAGACTGTCTTCTCTCTTATATTCATAAAATACTAAAATATTTAAAAAAAATGAAGCCAGATTCTGCTAATAATTACTCTGCTGTAAAACTAGGGTAATTCATTTGATATCCCTCCATCTATATCAGAACAACAGAACACATTATTTTCCAAATGCTGTTCAAGTATTATGAACTCACTGGCATGAGAAGGAAGGCAGAAATCTGTTGAATGTAAACTCGTGCCTATTGAAACCAGATTTGTTCATCAGTTGATCTATTTCAAAATGGACATCTTTGGCTTTACTGCCATTGCTTTATCTTTTAGGCATCTGGCTATACTCAGAGAGTCAAAAGTTGTTTTCTCTTTTAAAGGCTCCTATTTAATGCTAAAAATTATTCTCTCTGGAGGATAATCCTGTGACACTTTGCACCTAGGGTATGAATTAAAATAGAAACGGCTCTATTTTATTGATTCTTCAGGACCTGATAATGGTGCAAGTTCTGTACCTCTGCTCAATACCTTAGCAGTGCCTCTGTAGCTCAGTGGAAAGTAAGTTACAAATAATAGATAGGTACAGCTTTTTTCAGAATGTGAATTTCTCCAGTTTCTCCTTTGTTTAGTAATGAAATTTAGTTGTTGGTTTAGAATGGATTTTCCAGAAAAGAAGACTTATCTAACTGTATATGTATGGATATGTTCACTTTCTACCACACAGAAAAGTGTTTTCAAAGTTTTATTTATCCCTTTCTGTTCTTCCAAATGTATCATTAAACCCCATCTTCCTCTCCTCCCCCTGCACCAGTTCTAGTGTTTTCTCTTTCCTTTTCCAGTAAGAAAAATTTCACTTTCTGATTCTGAAACAGCTAGAAACTGTTTTACTGAAGATGATTATTTTCCTAACTTCCCGCTTGACCAAAATCTATAAACATTATTTACACCTTTTATGGGACTGTTTTGGCGCGTTACGTGTTTTGGGTGCCTGACAAGTTTATAGGCAGTATCTGACCTTTGCTGTCTGGAAATTCCAAAATCTTCAAAGTAATTATCAGAAGGTTTGTGTCCTGCTTTTTGCACATACACGGGCAAAGGAAGGGAAGAGGTGGGGTTGTCACAAGTCTGGGTCAGAGAGCTGTGACAGTGACTCACAGAAATATTGGCATTAAAATCCTACTTCATGGGATGGTTACCAGATGTCAGACACGTTGCTTTTGTGTGATATGGTTTGCAATATGGAAATTTTGCATTACTCAAGAAGGACGAGTCTGCATGATCTGGAGGTACTGTCTCTTAATATATCAGTCTGCTGCAAACAGTATTGTTGAAAGTGTCAACAATACATTACCTATGGAGCAGCATTGTTTAATACTTCTCTAATTTCATTAACTGGAATTTGTCATCATTAAGCCAGCTATGTAGCCAAGTGTTTCAGAAGGTAGCAAATTTTTACTCCCTTTTCAGCCATCCAGTAATTTGCCTGAAGTTCCATCAGGCCCTTGAATTTGTGTATCTAGATGTCCAGCTTCAGCACCTTCAATTACACATTTGTGGACCTGTCAGACTTCAAAATTTGAAACAATGCCAAAGACTTACAGGGGCTTCTGAAACCTGAGCTGTGAAAGTTCTTGGATTCTTTAGCACATGCTTGTTTTCCCCCTTCTTCCTCACTTCTAGTTGTTATGGTTCACTTCAAATATCCCACCTATCTTTAGGACCCCCTATTTAGAAATGTACTGTCAGATATGTGTGTGGTATTTGACTAACACCAAGGAAAAATGTTGGCTGTCTAGTAACTATGCGGGAAGATCCCTAATCCTAAGAAAAGTATGTTGCTGGAAGTATTTTAGGAAAGCTAAAACATTTTATCTTTCAATAGTAAAAAGGTATGTTTTTCTGTGATTGTTTTTAATGATGGAAGATTTGTTTAATTCCAATTTCATTCATCATTTGGGAGATCCTAAGTCTACTAAGGGTAGATATAATAGATTAAGCTAGTTATAAATATAGTTGTAAACTAGTGAGATTCCATTGTTATAGAATTTCTGGCAATTTTGCTGAAAGTTTCCAGTAGATTCAAAAGTGATGGTGGAGGAAATGAGCTGTACTGCAGAGAGTTTGAATTACAATGTATCAGCACTGCTTGGGAGTGTTTGGTAAATTAATCTGTCCTTTGCCGTGTTTTGTCTCTGACCCATGAAAGTTTGGATGATTTTGGAAATAGAGAACAGCAGAGGGTACTGAAACCTCCCCATCATAATGGACTGAAGTCCTTATTGACTTTTCCATAAGGATCCATGGCCCTATTTTTACAAGGGCTTAGAAAAGAGCTAGGTTTTCAGTAACCAAATTTGAGACACATTTAAAAACCCAAGAATTTCAAAGGTCAAGTGAATAAGAAGTCCTTCATTTATTCTTTTGTGTCATTTTCAGTATGAGATGCTAGGGATGAAGTGACAGCCCTCTATCTCCATTTTCTTTGTTTTGTCTGTTTTTGTGTCAGTGGTAATCAGATAAGGATGGAAGGACAATTATTAGTTTATATTTCAGGAAATAATGCTATGGGGAAAAACAATCAGAAACAAAGAATTATAGCAATGCACCTCAGAATGGATTCAGGGCATAGATCAAAACAATTATCAAATTTTGAATTCTCTTATCTTTTTTCAAGGGATTCAGCTTTCACCATAATACTATTATTACTATATTTTTTCAAAGGATTGCTATAGATATGTGTGACTGCACACAACATTTTGGTCAGATTTGGCCTTTGGAAACAGCCTCTTTGAGAGTAACTGGAAACAAGACTCTTCTGTGGAAGCTCCCTGAGGTGGCACCTAGGCCCTGTGATAACAGCAGAAACACTAACAGGAGCAGATGGAACACTGCACTGGGAGGCTCTCTGATGACCAGCTACTTTTTTGCTAGGGGTTTCATGATTAAGTAAGATTTTGGGGACATGAAGTCTTGTTTCCAGCCATATGATGCCTGCCAACACATTAGTTGTTTCCTGGCCCAACACTCCAGGGGAATATTGGAAACTCTTTTCTAATTAAGCCCAATCCAACTTCATCAGCAAAATACTAACAGTTTAACATAGTTAAGTAAGAGCTTCAATTTTTCTCCACATTCTTACATGACTTTCCTTCTGGGAACATGGCACAGTGTTTGTCTGAGCCTCTAATAATAAAGTAAGCATTTAGATAAGTAAGCTGAGGGAGGGGACAAGAATGGGAAAGAACAGGGCAGGGTGTGTTTCTCATTCTCTTAGTACTCCATAGTTTCAGGCAGGAGAATCAGTTCCTGAAATGTTTTCTTGTCTTCTATATCTAAATCAAGAGCCATGGCCTCTAGATACTTTGTGTGATTAAGCTATGTTAATATGGCTTGGCTTCTTAGCCTGAAAAACACCTACAAGCAATGAACACTTAAGGTAGTTACATTAATCAAGATTTGGTTAGAAGTTTTTTAGAATTCTGGCTTTTGTGCTGACTTTGAGAATTGATTAGTAGACACTTTTTGAAAAGTCTGATCAGGAAACATAACTCTTCAAATTAAGCAATATATGAGTTTACTAGTTAATAATATTTTAAGAATGAAACAAAATGTATTTTATATCCCACTTGATTGTTACAGTCTGTGTCAACATGGGCAAGTGCAAGCCCCAGGGTAACAAGAATCTGTGAGAACTTTGCTTAGTGACCACTTAAAATCATATCCGTGGAGCTAAAATTTTCTTGTTATAGGTTTCCTGGGCCAGCTAGAACAGTCACTAGAACAGTCCCAAGAAGGTTAAAATTTTAGAGCCAATATTAACAAAAAATTTAAAAAGTTGTTAGCAAAAAAGATAATTCTTGAACTTCAGAACAGTCTTTTCAAAGCCCCAAGTTTTCAGGCCTTCAGTGAGTCTCCTTACACTATGCATTTTCCACCCATATATTGGATTTTATATTGATGTATACAACTCTAGAAATGCCCTATTCAGCATGGCATAACAGACCCGCACTCAGAACTAGCAGAGCTAAAGAAAGATCTCGCCTGAATGTATTTCTCTTGAAATTAGCTAACTCACACAGAACTGCTAGAAGTAAATGAGAAATGAGCGAGAAAAAATTGTATTCTGCACTGCTAAAATTGACAACAGAGTATACATGGCACAGCTCATTGTCACAAAGTTTTCAGCAGGAGGCTAACTTGCAAACCCAGCTGAGAGCTTTGTTTGGAACTGCCAGGCAGGAATGCTGCTAATTTTAAGCAGTCTCAGAGACTTTCTTGGCTGACTGTCAAGGATCTATGGCAACTGGCTAAGTCTGCACCTGCACCTGTGCAAGAAGTACCATCCATTATTCTGAAAGATATGCAGCAAATTTCTTCAGGGTGGGAGCAAGTGTAAGCTGCTACATAGTGTGTACATTCATTTTTGCAGGGGACCTCTTCTGAGACTGCAACCGATTCTAAAAGCCAGAGAGCAAGCTGGTCTCTCAAACAGTCTCGTGGCCTCTAAAATCACACTATGACAGAGCCCTTATAAGGCTTCCTAGTTAAGATCACAGGATAGAAATGGTGGAATTATGTATATGTGGAGTGAGGTCTTGTGTGAAATTGGAGAACCAGGAGTACTAACTGGAGATGCATAGAAGAGAGCTGTGTTGATTTTGTTTAACCCCTGATAAAACTTGTGCAGGAAGAGTTACCATGGAAACAAGGTCCAAATCAGGCTAGCATGAACTAAAGGCTGAGATAACACAATCCCATTTTTAGTACTCCAAAACAGAGAAAACATCATGATCACACTAAAGATGGAAAAAATACAATTTCAATCTGCATAATATGCTAGTAGGTCAACAGCTGAACGTAAAGAATGCTAGCAAGAAGAGCATTTACCAAGTGTGCCTCTAATAAATAAAATATCAAAATGCAAAATAAAATATCAAAATATAACAGTAAGAATTCTGGGAATCTCTATCCTGTTCAAGCTATAGTTCTGAAATCAAAATATGATTTTCATATAACACATTTTTTTACCTTTTGGCACACTGTGGCCAGAAATGCATTTTCCAGCTGTTTGTTCAGAAACTGTGTCTTTTCTCCTCCAGTTCTGAAAAACTCTGCAGGATCATTTCCAAGTATTTATCATTATAGACTGACTATGCTGGATCAAAATAAGATGCCACTCCCTCCTACATATAAAGGGTTGAAATCAATAGAACATTACTTTAAAAACCAGCAGTACCTCTAGTAGAACCTACTTTACAACCTCAAAGAGAATGTGGGAAGGGCCACAGAAAAGTAACACTGAAGATCTAGAGACTGTGAGGTGTCTGCTGTGCCATGGGAACACGTAGAGAATCTGAAAAGAGACCAGGGAGGGGCAGTAAGCCACTGGACCAAAAGTGTACTCAGTACTTGGCAAAGGACTCCTCCTTGTTTTATCTTCTCCTCAGATGGACTTCCAATGTACCTCACTTCTGCCTAACCCAGATATTACCAGGTGCTGTACAATCATTGCCAGGGCTAAGGAGCCTGCCAATCTTGCCCCTTCTTCCCCAATGGTGGAAGTATTTTTTTCAAAGACAAAACGGTGGGAAATTATATTCTGTCAAAAGTAATGCAAATAAATGTTTCAAAGAGGATGTTCAGTGTAATTGACTGGGCAAGAACCATAAAAGCCTAGGGGTCTTGGAACCTCACTGACACCTGAGTAGCCTGTTTGTAATTCTACAGCAGGCACAACATAAAAGATCACTTCCATCTTGTCTAGGTAGCAGCATATGTTTTCTCATAAGAAATGTGAAGGTTAGTCAGGCAAAGTATCTCTGTCAACAGATTCTTTGTGAAGAGCAGATTGAATATTTCATGGGGACATTTTCCTGACAGATTTGTTGTCAGTCTTGGCTTCCTGCCCTAAAGATGCTCCTTTGATCGAACAGGAATGTCATTGTTCTGAATAGCCACACTCTGGATTAGAGTCTCTTCATTGAGCATTATACCTGCTATGGATATTTAAACTGTTCCCATTTATTATCAGCTACTCTGCTACTCTATAAATTGGTGTTATGCTACATTTAGGACTGAGGTTTAACTGTGGAGTGTGAAAGACAGGAATAACAGAAGCAGTAATTTGTCAGACAAACGATTCAACCATAAAAGTGCAATGGTATTCAAGGAATTGTGTTTTGCCTACATAAAAATGAAAATCCATGAGTATCACCATAGCTGTCTGCATGACTGTTGCCGTCTGACCACATCTACTGTCTACAGTTTCTGGTATTTAGCAGTACTGAATAGTGGTGAAAAAGTTTAATGTTTCACTGAATTTTCCCTCAGTGGTTTACTCCCAAATGCTGCTAATGTAAATGTAAGCACATAAAGTATTACTTTAACTTTTGCAAGGACAACATTTTACACATTACCATATGGATCAAAATCAGACTATGGTGAATCTATGGTGTCCTGAAACATTTTAAATTTTTAAAATATTTCAATTCCAGGGAGAAACACCACCTAGCATCCAGTTCAACAATGCGCTTTGCTGAGGAGATAAAATAATCCACAGACTAGGTTGTCCACACAGTTTAAAAAATGGTGTCTCACAAAATAGATATAAAGAGATAATATACATACATATATATATATATATATATATATATATATATATATATATATAGATATATGCATGCCTCAAAGGCAATAAGGTAGCTTAGTGTTGGAACAGCTCCTCACAGACAGATGTGAAGACTTAGAAGGGTGAAACACATATCTTCTAGTTATACTTAAGCACTAAGGGATTAATGCTCAGAGAAGTTTTGCTTTTCAGCTGGATTCTCAAGGGCTGCTCCAGTAATAGCCAACATGGACCCTGATGTACCCAGCATTACCAAGTGAGATACCAATGAATAATGAGGTGGTGCTGTCTCATGTAAGAAATGAAGTTAATTACCTTTCTCTATTTCACTTTGGAAGGACAATTTCCGTCTTCGTATTTTGCAGTTATCTCCGTCCGTATCATTGGTAGTTTGTGATCTTATTACGAGGTCAGACTTGATGAATGAAATATGAAACAGAATGACAGATTAGTCCCATCTAAAGAGGGCAGATTTGCAATAGGTGATTGACTGTTAATCATGTTCAAGCTTTAAAAAAGGCAATATTAAAGTTAGCCTGCATCAGTCTCTCCATCACCAGCTAATGAATGGAATTGCCCAAGGCTAACATGAAAAAAGTGTATGCAAATTGAGCAGAACCAACACTGTCATCACCTAATGGTGAAATAAAATTATACTGATAATATGTTTACATGGAAATACATGTGTTCATGTGTTATCAACTTCTCTGAACTTGCTCAGATCTGGTTTACGTAACCTTAGACAAATTAATGAAAAAAATTAAATAACCTCTAACAGAGAATGTATACTATTTCAAGAAGTAAAGTGGCAATTGATTGCAATTATATTTATATTTAACTGATGGTAATGATTATAAAGGTTACAGTTTGCAATGATTACAAAGGTTATATTTTACAATAAATATAGGCATGACAAGCATCAGGCACTTTACCTCATTATTTTATCTTTCTAGACCCTCCCTTCCTCTTTATCAGATTTAGATCATTCAGATACTTATTTCTGTACCAGAACACAATGTTGGTTTTTTCTATCCATCTTAAGAAGATTGCAGTGCTTTTTTTTTTTTTTTTCCCCAGTAGGTAAAAAAGATGCATTTAACTCTTGTTTTTTCTACTTTAAGAAATTTACAAATTAGCAAATGTAACACCAGTTTTGCTCTTTGTGTACATACCCATGGCATTGGCTTCAACCTACTTCCATTCCCTGTGCTAGTGAGGTTTCCCATACCATTCAAGTAAGCAGATTTGCATGTGGGAGAAGGGCAGAGGGGAGCTGGGGAGCGTTTACATCTTTCTCTATCCCTTCACTTTAAACCTGGTGAGTAATGTGCTTCAGTGGTGGCCCACTGGTGGAATAACTGCAGGAAGAAAAAGGTACTTTCATACAAACAAGAGGGTAGGGGCAGAAGTTGGGGCAGAAGTTGGGGCAGAAGTGCCTATTATTCTGATAACAAAATAGATCTGAGTAATGTTTTGAAAATGAGAATGTGCTCGATGCTTCTTTTGGGGGATGAGCTTCTGGATTGCAATAGGCAGTGGAAAGCAAGTGGAATTGCTAGAGAAAAACTCTGATTTTGCAAGCTCAGAAGCATGGCTGAGCCTCTCCTGCCTTCCTTATCTCTGGTCTAAGGAAAAAATAATGATAAAACATCGATTACAAAGTAATTGCAAGAAATAATTGCTCAGACTTAAATCATTAATGTGAAATTATCCTCAAGAAATTTTTCAAATATATGGACATTTAGTTTTAACTTAAATTTATCACTAGACTATACATTCATTCTGTTGTGTTTTACATGTAACTAATAATTATGATCTTTTCAATGCATACAAAGGCATGAGCAAAAAAAAGAATATAATTGGTCTTTTATTTTCAGAATTATATTTTATTAAAAAGTGGTCATAATAGAAAGAAGTGACATTCCTTGTTAGAAGTTGTATTTATTATAATTTTTTAAAAAATAACAATCCACACCTGATTAGCAAAGATGTCCCTATGACTTGCAGCCCAAAACTTAGTGTTCTTTTTCTCCTTTTTTCTAAGAAGGCCTTTGAGGCCAAATTATGGTAGTTCCTTCTCACTGAACCTCTGTTTTTCTTAAAGGAAGCCACAAATGGCAATATCTCAGAAATAATGAAATATAAACCAGTCATTCTGTGGGCAGTCTAGTCCCCACCTGGTGGCCAGGGCTGGGCTACCTGCAATCTTCTGGGGAAGCCTTTAGCCTCAGCAGCACAAACTGGGCAAGAGAATTTCCTCACTCCCTCTTTGGCCAAACACCCACTTTCTTTCCCAAGTCAGAGTGACCCTGTCAGTCTGAAATTGGGAAACATTGGTAATATTTTGACTTTCTTGAAGATGTAATTTGTGCAAAAGGCGACACTTAGGACAGTCACTGTGGGAAAAAGAGATCAAGAAATGCGTGCAAATCTGAAGACTGAGTGAAAGTTGAAAAGTCCCTTGTAAGTTTTTAGTCCCCTAGGAGGTAGAGTGCATGCCAAGATAAGGGAATTAACAGTTCATATTTGAGAGGCAATTAAATATTTTCTATTGCTAGACACGGAAGGAATCTGGATGATCTGATTTATCCTTGTTTTATGGATGTACGATTACATTTAGTGTCAAAAGTACCTCTTGTGGTGACCTAGGCTATAGTCATCTAATAAAACCATATTTTCCATGGCTTTAACAAAATCCCCCTGAGTGAAGCCTTAATACTATTTAAATATAGAACCAAATCCTGTTAGATTAACATCATCTGAATAATTTCATTGACTTCTGTTGAGTTTAACTGACTTCAGTAGAGCAATCAGGAGAGTATGTTTTTTTAATATAGGATTTTAGCTTTTAAATTTGTTAACCTTGGATTTTCAAATGCTATTTTCAAATTTTGTTACTGTGGGACATATTTGGCCCAATATTAAGAAAGAAAAATCACTTATTATATGTACCTTTGTGGTTTCATCTCTCAGATTAAAAGTTAGTTCCAGATTGGTGAGGAAGAGATCAGAAAATTCAGGGTACATATCCAAAACTTCTAGTAGATCTTCTCTCTGGATCTTATGTAAGTCACAGTAAGTTAAAGCTCTCACATCTGCATTTGACTTTCCTGGTTTTGCATAAAGATGTACCATCTCTCCAAAAATATCATTTTTCCCTGCAGAAAGAAAATTAAACAGAGATTAGTATTTTAAACATGAATAAGCCATTAAATTGAATGATGTATTTCTTTATGAGAGAGGCACAGAATAATTGGTTTTATATGAAGTGATACAGTCAGATTCCCATTGCACATATATACAGAAAAAGCAGTATTGTTGGGTATTAAAAGTGAAATTAATAGGATCAATGAAAATACATGAGCATATAACTGGACTGAGTGAATGTTTTATCACTATTTTCCTTCCATTTCATCAAAACAACATGATTTGAGCAAGTTCCTTTGTCCTTTCTTCTAATAGTATTATTTGGTAATTTCAATTGGATTATGATAGCAAAACCACAATTTCTATTGTCCAGTCCAGTACAGGACTTGTCTGGCCTGTAATATCATTTTGTTAAGAATTACATGAAGGAACTGGCTGTGCTTGAAATATATTTTAGTAGAAAATTACTTTTTATATTTTTGGAGGGAATGCCAGGCTTCTAAGATGCAGGAGTTCTTCTGAACAAGATCTTTAAACACATCTGCCTCTGTTTTGATACCATTACAATTCTTCTAATCAATGTTGACACATTTGCATGTGTAATCATATTTTTATCTTTATTTAATTGCTCATTTTTGCCAAACTGCACCTAAACTTCATCAATGCAAAGCAGTTGCGGCCATAAAAAAGGTGAAAATATGCTATATACTATGGGTTTTAGGGTTACCTGCAAAATGGGGTTGGGGAGGCACTAAGAACAGTCTTGTGGAAAAGAATGGTTTTCATGGCAAGGGAGAAACAGAGACTGGTAAATAAGAATACAGTGGTGATTTTTTGTCTCTGTTAAACATTTGTGCCTTTCACATCAGGTCACTAAGAGCAGTTCTGGTTTTTCTATATTCTAAAAAGAAAGTTGAAAACTGCAGCTAAAAAATGCAAAAGGTAATTTAAGGGCTGATTTATAGTGAGGATCTTGAACATGGGAAGATTAAGAGAAAACCTGATTATATTGCATCTATTCTTTAGAGAGGAAAAATTACTTGGTAGTCAATGCCTCTAGAATATAAGAAGGAAAGCATAGGAAGAACCAATGGAAAGAAATTGAAGCAAGATAATTTTATACTGGAAATAAAGCACACATTTTTAACAATAAAGTTGATTAAGTATGGAAATAAACTGCCATCAAAAGTTCATCTCTTGATATCTTCAGAGCAAAACCTACTGTTTTTATTTCCTAAAACACAGTTCATTAGATATAACAGATTGTCAAAACTATGAAATGTAACAGGAACCAGCGACAAAACGAGAGTTTGCCAATATACTCCTTCTGCCCTAGATGTTTATGAATTCAGAGGTCCCTATTCAAGGCATATAAAACCTTCTCTGCAATACGAATAATAACATGGTTGCAGTATTTTTATGTCTTGACTGCAAAGCTGAAAGAGACAGTAGATTTCAGAGACATTGTATTTTCTAGGTATTTGATGAAGAATTACTGTTGTCAGATCAGTATTAAAGAAGCTTAACTCATCCACATCAGACAGTGCTGATGATTTGAGGAAAACTGGGGAGAAACTCAACATTTCTCAGAACACTTTGATTTCTTTGATGATGCTGAAATAGTTGTTAAAGGTGAAAATTTTATCTGTGCTCCCTCTGTTGGATTACTCTGTTGTCCAGAACACAAAGCACTGAGTAGTTTTTATATCCATTTCTGTGTGTAGGTTTTTCAGAAAGAGGAATTAACTAAAAATATTCGGCTAATTATTGATAAACTCTTAGGTTTCTGAGTGATTTCAATGCAGAGTAATTTTCCTTTATATCATCTATCCTTTCCTGTAGATTCTTCAAAATACTGGGACTCATTCACTGGAGCCAACTATAGGCAGATTGCTACCTCATGGATCATGCAACAGATGTGGGCTCAGTTTATTTTGGATACAGCTGTGCACACCTGTCTGACCTACCATTCCCTGGGAGAGTGAGGCTCCAGACTGCAGACCCTGCTCTGGGCAGCTATAGGTGAGAAGAGATAGAGTGGCATGGCCCTGCAAATACCTGGTTTTCTGCTCAGATCCCTGAGAGCACAGGGATCTGATATGCATGATACGAAAAACTTGTCCAGTCTGCATCTTCGGCCCAGGAAAAAATTGATGAATCCATAAAATTGTCAGTTTGTCTTGATTGCAAGTGCAGTAGAAATAGTACAGAAATGTATGTGTTTTTGGCGTGACAGATGAATTCCTTGATGAACCACATTGCTTATAATCAGGGCAAGACTCTAACACATTTAAGTAAAAACCTCACAGTGTTATACTTGCATGCTCCCTATTTTTTTTTGTGCCTAAAGTTGGTCCAGCTGATGAGCTGCAACAGCATGAGATGATAAATTATCTTGATAACACTATCTAAACCTAGGGAAGGATTGCTTTAGGCACACCTTTGTTCTGCTCACATATCCACCCTGCAAAGTATAAACAGAATAATCAGTCAAAGTATAGCAGCATACTGCCCCCAGTCCACATCTTGCTTCAGCTGCTTTTCTGAGTGTAAGTTCCTACAGTGGCCAATTAACAGAAAGACAACATATGAATGATATTACTGCTGGTATATGCTTCTGTACATCAAAATCCTTACTCATCTACTCAATTATTCTTTGCATTCTTATTATCTAATATAAAATTGGAGAAATCTGTAGTCATGTTATGTAAGGTTTTAGTTACTCTGCTTTTCATATTGCTATAGCTAACCAGCTCCAGGTGAGCTCCCAGCTGGACTGAGCATTGTCATGAGCCAACTTTGTTAGGAAAGAAAACAAGTTACTCATCATGCTATACAAACAAGAATGTGTTAGTAAGACATATAGGGGAAACACTGGTGTCATTACTTCTAGATAAAATTAATTTGTAATTATCTTCTTTTCCTTTATGCCTAGTGTGCAGAAACAGATATTTCTGAAACTCTCTAGAAGACATTTTGAATGCCCAGAGTAAAATGCTCCAGTTAGCAAATAGAGGAGTCTATGTGTCTCAATACCTTCATCACTGTTTAAGAACAGAGTGCCCTTGACTTTTGATCTTGCAGCATAATCAGAACTGGAATAATTAGATGTCTGCTTGCCACAACTTGCAGCTTGTCTTTTACTAGGGATTAATATGACTAAAGATAAATCTTTAGATATCCAAAGATCTGGGCTCTTTGGTGCACATGAATTATTGCAGTAATGTAGATTTTTCTTCTTAAATTATTTCTTTGCTTGATTTTAAAAAATAGTTAGTAAATATTTACAAATTTCCTGTCCCAGGAGCAACGATAAATATTTTTTTTGAAAATCTGAATCTTTTATTAAGCCTTGTAATAATGTACTTACCAAGAATGGCCACAACAATGTCACTCTTAAGGATTTCAATGGACCCTCTTGACACAAAATAAAGAGCAGTGAGAACATCTCCACAGTGCACTAAAGTGTCTCCAGGAGGTGCATGTGTTGTCTTAAATTTCATAGCCAAAGCTCGAAGACAGCCTTTACTGGCCCCCCGGAAAGCTTTACAATTCTGAAGCAAATTTTGGTTGAGGTGCAGACAGATGTCAGCTTGTAAGCATTCTGGAAATCCCTTCAGGACCTGCAAAGAAAAGCATAAAGATTTCATGTGAGTGCTATGGAAGTTCTTGATATAATTTTTTTTCCCCTGGACAAAAAGAAAGAAGTGACCTACAAATAGACATAACTCTAAAAGGTGTAGGAGAATTAGAATTCAACAACTTTATAGTTTAATCTATATTGCAAAGCTTTCACAATGTGAGTACTCCTGTAAATACTAACCTATATAATGGTTACAAAATATGCTATTAAGATGTCTTTCATTGGAAGAAATGGTATCAGGGCACATGAATGACTATACTGCAGGAAAATAACAAATAAGGCAGCGAAAGGGGAAGTCTTGACTGAATTTCCTTTTCCATTATATATTTTCCATATATCCATTTCCTTCTTATCAATTGTAAAAGTACTGCAGTTATTATAAGAGAGGTTTTTGCTGAAATAACCATGGTATTTATAATAAAATGAGAGCTATCTGAAGAAGATCAGATATTTTTCAGAGTGAGGGCACTTTATTAGGGTTTTCATGTTAAATATAATCTGCTTGCAAGTATAGGACTTTGATTTTTATCAGAAAGAAAGCAACATGACCTATTGAAACAACAATGATTTACACAGACAGATGATTTGCCCAGCAAACAACAGGGATACTTGCTGTGGTCCTTGCTCATCTTTTACTCAGAACAATGGGAGTTTGCCTGAAGTAAAATCATGGGATTTCTTTTGGGTACCATGGCAACATGTTAATTTTGTTTAGAAGGAAAGGAGTTATTTGCAACGTGGTCATTATGTGTGAGCTTTTCTAAGTTATCTAGGATAATGCACCTCTGATTGTTTTAGAATCTATAAACATTTCTGCTACTGACTTCATGGAAGTACTGTGAGTGACTGCATGCTGACAGTATGACACACCACCTTTCTTTGTTATATCCTGTTATCTGCTATCAGTGATGGGATTGGGTTGTATGCTTTCCCTAGAGACAGCTACAACTGCTGCATATTACTAAAGGCAAAATATGTACTGATGCTACAAGTCTTATGAATATGTGAACAGGAGGTGTCTCTGTTATTAGATCAGTCTATTATTTCATCCTTGTTTATCTTCTGCACTGTTTTTTAATAAGTTTGTAAACATTTCTGCAGAGAAAAGATATATCCAAAATACATTCACTTGTTGCTATATTAATTTCTACTTCAGCACAAAAAAATCCTGTGCACTCACTCTCAGTGCAGGAATTATTCATAACTCATATCCCTTGCTGGTGAAAATGAACACATTTCTGATATGAGGCTTCTGTCTGCACAAGCCAAGCTATGTTTTAAAAATGAGATATTAGAACCTTTAACAAAATTGAAATGTTTTTTATGATTGCTAATGGAAATCAATGCTGTGAAATAAAAATGTTTTAACAGACATATATAGAACAATTTTTTGAGCCTTATGGCATTACCACATGAAATTCATACATCATCAGAAAAAGCCAGCATTCAACGACACTAAACAAAAGAAGACATGATAAATGAAAAGCTTCTGTGGCATCACTGTTTTCAGTATCTATCACATCACTAGAAATAGCTTAGTATCCAATTATGCTTTTTAATATAATGTAATAATATTGAAATAAAAAGGCTGTAGGTTGTAGGAACTTATTTACTCAATGATACTGAAAAACTGAGAAACAAATGCATTCACCAATGAAACAGGAGAATTGTGTTTATTTTGAAATTGTTCTCTAGTCATGTGAGTGTAAATGACCTATTTTGATTTAATTTATTTGTTATGTATGTATCTGAATACAATTTAGAAGAGCTTCATTTTTTTATAGGATATGAAATAGGAAATGTATTTTGAATTCAGAAGTACTTACAAGAAAAGTGTATTTGAATCGTTAGGAAGTCATGAGCAGTTAGGTTACACTCTGAATAAATAGTTTTAATTTTTCACATCAGCAGTTTATCTGATTTTCAAGGGATTGTATTTTACCATTAAGCAAAACCCATGCAGACAATGTGTGTTGGTTTATATTTCTGAAGATACTTTGGATATTCCCTTATAGAAAAAAATATTTTTATAATTAATTTATATTTGTCATGAAACTGTTCTTAAATTATTGCATATCAGTTGATAGTTATTTAAAGGTCAGTGACATCTGAAAGATACCAGCCTCTTTTCAAGCATCTGTGACTAAAAAGTTCCTGCTCCATGGAGCTTACAATCTAAAGTAGTTTTATACATCAGAGATGAAAAACATCTACTCTTTAATATCACAGTTTTAAAATGCTTAAAAGTAAGACTAAATAACATTGGTTTCCAATGGAGATTATTCCATTAATACAAGCTTAGAAATTCAAGAAAGAAGCTGATTGGAAGATGAATTTGTTAAAAAAATGGTAAAACCTACATTACCAAAAAGAGCTTACCATATTTCATACATTGTGTGTGGTGAGGTGTTTAATCTAAGTCCAGTAGGTGACATAATACAGAATTTGATGTTTCCAGACTAAGTTTTATGCTGTGCAGTATAGACATTTTGCCAACCCAAACTCTCAAATATTTGTTACATTCATTCTCATATTCTGATTTCATAATGGAAATTTTATTGAAAATTATGTTATACTGTGAGAATCAACATCAACATCAAATTTGTACACGCTCTGCCTATACTACATATTAGAAAACCATCCATGCCGTCTTCAAAATAAAAAAATTGAAAATTATAAAATTAGTACTGCTGTTTAATAATATTATTATTAATGAAAAACCCCAAACTAATAAATCATTTAAATACAGATTTGAGTTTCAGTTGTTCCATTCTTTCCTAACATATTTCTATTGTTATACACAAATTCTCTTCAGTTGTGATTCCATGGGGCCCTGGTGAGAAAAATCTTGGATTCTCATGGTTAGAATCATGTTTGGAATCAGAACTCATGCATAATTCAAGAAATACAGACAGATATTTTTAAAAATACATGTAATAAGACATAAAATAAGCTTTAGCCCTCCCTCTTGACAAAGAAGAAGTAAAGTAAAGGAAAATCAGTTAAGATGCTGTGACCACAGGCTCCAGTTGTCTGTCATTGATAGTTATCAAGTCCAAGTTCAGTTATCTCTTCCTGTTTGGAACAAAACTTATTCCACATCAAATAACATTGATTTATCTATGTGGCATGCTTACAGAGGAGGATAACGCCATCCAGAGAGATGTAAAACATTTTACATAGAGTAAGAGATTGTTTTGTGAGGATAGTAGGGACATGATTCATACTGCCTTGAAGAATGTGATCTTTTTATGAGGAGAAGGAGTCCAGCTTCATTCATTTCTTTTCTCAGGATGACAGCAAGGTATCACACATTTATCAGACATTTGTGACAAGAGATTTGGACATATCTTTGTGCCTTAATCTCAGGTAACAAGCAACTGTTTGGGGCAAAGATAACCTCGGGTTTTTTTGATAAATGATAGAATTAATGACAATTTTAGATTTTTAATTCTCCATCCTGGAACAGGTATCGATATATGACTCACAGAAAATATTTAGAAAATATTTAGCCTGAAGCAAACCAGGATATTAGCTACAAAAATTTTCATTAAACATGCAAATACCCCATTCCATACCAACAAAACCACAGAATGATTGAGGTTGGAAATGATCTTGTTGGAAAGATCATCAGGTCCATCCTCCCTGCTCCAGGAGATCTACCTAGAGCTGGTAGATAGAGATGGCTTTCAAACACCTCCAAGGACAGAGATGCCACCACCTCTCTGGGTAACTTCTACCAGTGCTTAGTTATTCTCACAGTAAAAGTGTGTTTCCTGGTGTTTGGTCAAAGCCTCCAGTTTCAGTGTGTGACCATTACCTCTGGTCCTGTCAGTGGGCACCACTGAAATTAAACTTTTTCCACATTTTTTACACCATCCCTTCAGGTATTTGCTCACATTGATGTGATCCTCTGTGAGCCTTCATTTCTCCCATCTGGCTGAGCAGCCCCAGTTCTCTCAGCCTTTCCTCATATGAGAGATTTTCCAGTGCTTGTAGCCTTACAATCAAAGATAATCCTTTAATTCTGCATATAATCTTCTGTCACACATTTTCTCTGCTGAAATATAGGTGGGATCATTAAATACCAAACAGCAGCTGAAGAGAGCACAAGACTGCTCTTGTGTGTTGTGCTGTGTTTGGGAGATGTTGAAACTAGTGACTAAGGCTTTCTTGTCCTAGAATCAGTCAGACTTGTTCACGAGTGGCAGGTGCCCAGCATACAGAGCGAAAGATAAAGGGATACTCCCAAGTTCCTCTGAGAATTTAAGATGGCATAATCTGAAAGACTCTTCTGGTCCTTCTCCATTTTGTCTGATTATTCCTGCCTTGTCATGATCTCTCCTTCTGAAATGCTTTGAGAAACTGATCCATACAAAAAATTACCACAGCAAAAAATTTGAGCAGCTGAAGGTACAAAGAGGCAAGAGTAAAATCACTTTGTGTCATGACCACACACTACTTAATATCTATTTGGTTCTCACCTTCATAAGAGAGATCTCAGGCTATGTTGACATTGGAATCACTACATGCTGAATAAAGTTCTCAAAATATTTGAATATTAAAATTTGAACTTTTTATTAAAGCCTTTTATTTTTATTAACCTTTTGTCTTTGTTCAGAAGGAATTAGTGAAATTAATTAATATTAATTAATTTATTTGGTGAAATAACCTATGTATTTAATTTTAATCTTTTTGCCATCCACCTAATTTTAAGGCTAACCTGATACTCTTCGGCTGCACAAATTGCACTGCTTAGATTTTGAATTAGGATATCTTTCCCCTAGTAGTTGTTTCCTCTGATGGAGAATAGTGCAGGATTTAGTTCCATCACAAAAATTTGACTCTTGTAATTGAATAATATAATCTAGGCTAAACATTCCTGGAATTCAGCAATTTTATTTCTAGAAAGAATTTAGAATTTACTATTCAATATTCCTGTGATAATTAATTACAGAAATTAATTATTTCTGTAAGTAGAAGGTTGAAACATTTCAAAGTGTTATCTGCATTTAGAAAAGAAAGAACGGGGTCACAACTGGCAATAATACTGCTCCAGAAGCTCTTGGGCTCCACATAGAAAAAAGAATATTTCTGAAAAATCCTCTTCTTTGTACGGAATGATTTTTTTAATGTTCAGTATGTTTCCTTTCAACAGTTGAGAGAGAGAAGCAGCATGTGATAATGAGCTAATTCACCTTTTAATGAGATTGAAGCTTGACAACCTTATCAAGAATAGGATCTTTTGTTTTCAGTCACCACAACAACACAGATGTGTGACATCTTTGTGCTGGAATTAGTGAGACTGCAGTGGACCATTCTTCTATAGTCCTATTACAGTTTCTGAGTACATCTGAAAAGTGATCTCTGTGACACAATACATTGATGAACAAGGCAGATGGAAAATTATTTCAGTTTTTTCAACTGTTGACTCCCTTACTGAGAGAAAAGTTTCAAGTCTCTACAAGTTGAAGATTGACCAGATCTGTATATTTCAAAACATATGATAGTTGAAAAATTAATTGCTCTTGCTTTGATATTTTAGACCAGAAAACACAATGCACTGAGAAACTGATAAAGGATCATTTAGAAATAGATGGACATCCTTGAAAATATTTTTTTATGAGGTCTTATTTTCTTCAACTCAATTCAATGGAGGCGATCACATTTTTAAAGTTGCCTTCAGGTTTATGGCTAATCATAAGGTACTTTTTGGCTGGTTTATAGCTCATGATTTCTGTTCTAACATATAGGCAAATAGCAGTACCAAGTTCCAACATGATTACATATTTCCTTGGTTTAAGAATTTACTGCTAGGTTTTGTTCCAAACACATCTAATTTGCACTAGTCTTTTGATAGTATAGAAAATTTCTCCTTGCTGTTTTTGGAATTCTAATTTACCTTTCTAGTCCTCTGCTTCAAATACATTAGTGGCACTGGTTCTATTGCTAAAACTGGTTTTATTGTAAGAAGTGATCACAGTGGGAGGAAAAGCAAGAATGAAAAAATGTAGTGATGTCAACCAGGTTCAGTGGCCAATTTCTTACAAAAGAAGCCTGTTCAAGGCAATGGTGAACCTGGCCTGCATTTGCTACAATAGAATTGCTGGTTCAAGATAGGTGTGTGTTCTACTGTACTTGTATTATCACAGTGGCCAAAACAGTTATCACAACGGTAAAATGAACCATTTGCTTGGATGCTTGCAGGAGAAATCATACATTCATTCATAAAAATTCTGACTTGCTCTCCCCTTTCATGCTATTGGACAAAACCCAAACCAAAAAGACATCTGTCCCACACCCAAAATTTTGATTAATGTTTACACTGGGCTAAACATTTTTCGGCTCGTCCCACTTAGTTACTTCTTCAAACTCTTCAAATGTAAAATAAACCCATAAAGCTCTTCACTTGCACAGAAGATCCATGGAAAGAACGGATGGGACAGGATTGTAAAAAATACATGCATAACTTAAAAAAATATCTCAAACACTAAATAACTAATCTTTTTAGGGTAAGCATCATAGGCATGCTATTATCAGTGCTGGACTGATAACATAGGAATGAAAGAGGAAAAAGAAGGCAAAAAGAATTTAGGAATACTAGAACAGGATAGCTAAAAATATTACAAGAATTGGAATCTTTGGGACTGCTGACATCTTTCATGAAACAATATGCAACGTAAACTTTTTTTTTGTAATTTGACTTTGCCACTGTATATTACAGGGACATGATTTAAATTATACTTATTCTATAGACTCAAGATTTTTTATCCAGATTAAAATAAATCCCAAATCCTGTTTATCCAGTCCATGCATAATTATGTGGAACTGTTTTTAACCAAAATACATTATGTAATGAAATATAATCAAAAATATGTAGAAATGGAGCAGAAGGGAGCAAATGAACAAATAAACAAGGTCTCAGCATATTTCACTTGCAGGTCTTTAAAGCTAATTTTAAGTTTAACCATTTCAAATAAGCATACAGTACTATCTTCTGGTTTGCAATCTAAGATGTAGAATTTTGTTTAGAAAGTCAAGTTTAGTCTTAGTGCACAATTACTCCTAAGATTAAAAGGGTTTCTGTTTATTTTTTTTTTATATTTTGTTTTCCACTTTACCTGTATTCTTAAATATATTACTGAGGATAATTTAAAGCATCTTTTGAAATATATTCTCCATGTTATTTATATATATATATATATTTATATATATATATATATGAGTATGTGTGTGTATATGTTGCATGTACATATATATATATATAATAAAAGTAAATTATTATGCACTTCATATTTCAAAAGAGAAAGAGGACAACTTTTTGATTTTTTTCAGCTTTCAGTCATGAAGTGAAGAAAAAAAGATATTAGATGAAATTCTGCTTTCAGAATTCACAAAAACTCGAAGTAGACATGGCAGGAGTCAAACACTTTTGAGGACAATATCAGTCCTTTGTTCTGTAAATGCAAATATTTCATGCAAAATTAAGTAAAAAACACATGCAAGTCCAATTCATACGCACATGGCTAATATCCAAGAAAACTTTCTTGGTGCGTGTGTTAACATGCATATATGGTGTAAATCAAGAGCATTCACACAAAGGAAAATGCAGAATGATCAGCAGCATGACAACTTTGTCAGTGACATTCCTACAGAGCAACTATCTAATGCAAACCAATATGCACATGACCTCTTTTGGGCAGAGAAGCATGACTTGAGTTGTGGGGTAAAACAGTGATTTATAAACATGGTTAGATTAACATTTTTTAATGTCTAATTTTTAGTTACCATTTTGCCCCACATCTGATTCTGCTTGGATTATTTCCCTTTGCTATCTACCCCTTCATCATGCAAAAAGTTACAATTAAAATTAGAAAGCACTGAACAAGCTCTAAACCCAACAGATAACATGGATATTCTTCACACTTTATACTGGAATTAAATTTGATATAAATACCTCCTGCTCTTACCAGTGGGTGGTGTTATTCCATGTATTTAGGTGTGAAGCAGACAGGAAAGAGATAAATCTTTCATAAGTACAATGTAAATCACACAATTCTTATATTATCCTTGCACTAAGTGTAATACATTTAAACTCTTAAAGGAAATAAGGTGATTGACATGAAACTTGTGGGATAGAACTGTGAACAGAATAAGGAATAAAATACAATGAAAGAAGATACTAAACTTGAGGGTTTTTCCACACTTTATTAAAAACAAATCCTCCATACTGCCTCACAATCATATTGCAGAATATGGACTATTTAATCCTTTTAATTGTTATTTCACATTTCATGACAAATCCAAGACTAATTTCTGAACACCAGTTTCCAAATTATGCAACTTTTCACGTGACAACATCCAGTTATAGTTACTATTTCATGTGAACCAGGGGGTTTTAGTACATCCATTAGTGGTAATGAATTAGTTAAGGCATATATGATTTTGTAATATCTTCAGAAATAATTCAGTCAGCTGCTTTAGGCTTAGGTTGAACACACCTGCAGCTTAAGGGCCTGATCCTGCAAAGTGCTGAGTACCCCACAATTCCATTGCCATCAGAAGGAAT
Organism: Haemorhous mexicanus; assembly: GCF_027477595.1. NCBI lineage: Eukaryota > Metazoa > Chordata > Aves > Passeriformes > Fringillidae > Haemorhous > Haemorhous mexicanus. The sequence continues at coordinate 17,091,445 of NC_082348.1, forward strand.
TAGGGCTATTCAGTGCTACACAGGATGGAGCTACTGAATGCTGCCTTCCACTGCAGTAATCCCCAGCAGAGGTTTATACAATTGTCCTTGTCCTGCCCTGGACATATTGTCCCTCTGGAGGGGACACATGGAAGTGGCATGTGAAGACAAGTATATTAATTTTCTATCATATTTTTAAGATCTGCTTTACTTAATGGTAACCATAAAGTCAAATTGTCAGTGATTCACCTTTATAAAAGATTATAATGAAGACCATTTTTTCCGTTTGCTGCATAAAAATGTTGTACTCTGACAGTCCTTCAGAAATGTACTTATAGATATCACATGAAAGCTGTTTGAATGTATGTCAAAATTTTGGAAGTTGATTTCTAGCTAAATTGTTACAAAAGTGTATAGATTTTCTTGGTCTTGACAGCTTTCTGGAGAGTTCCGCAGTCTCTAATCTGCAGCTCTGAATACCTCTGGAAAGCATCCCTACAGAGACACAGATTCACAGGTCTTTAGGTTGTGCAATGCCCTCAATGTCTTCAAACTGATATTGACTTTTCAGAAAAAATATTTCTATCTCCAGAAAATAAGAGAGACATACAGATGCTTACTTTTTCTCACTACCAGATCGTTATTCCTTTTTAGCTAGTCATGTATTTATAGAAGGAGACATTACAGGGGCTTTTTTATCAAAACCAGAAAAAATGAGTGTTATTCCTTGTGAAAAATGAGTTTCTGTGTATAATTTTCTGTGTTGATTTTCTGAGCAGAATTACATGGTTGTGAATGCAAGAGAATTACTTTTCAGACTATCATGTGATTCAAATATGTCTCTTTCAAAAGAGCAGCTCAACCTGCCTGCTCCTCTCTTCAACCTGTTCCCAATATACCTGTTCTAGATTACACGGAAGGATTTGGAAAAAGAATTGATCTCCACAGGTTTTATAGAACAGTAGCTCTGTAGATATCAACACAGGTTCTCTTGTTTGATACTGGAAGTGGAAAATCAGGGCGAAGAACAAACAAAATTCTGGAACACCTATATCTGAAATAAGAAACCTATATATTTTTTTTTCTCTGTTTAAGCTTATAGAAGTCACCTACAGTTCTCATGCTTTCCTACACACAGTGAGAATTCAGATTACTGATATACCTGGTAATAACCTAGAGAGTGAAATGTTTGTATGCCATACATGTAGGAGCTTGATTATAAACAACTGAGGTATACATCCACCTTCTTAAACTTGTACTTTTACAGCTTATAAAAAATACTAAAAAATAGTAAAGACTTAAAGTGTCTTTCTAATTTCTCTTGGATTTATCTATTGCTCAGCATCTCTGCCTGAAAAACAGAAGAACATACCATGTTCATGTCAATGCCATTGGTGTATGTCCACGCATGCTGGAAGTATTCCTCCAGTCGCTGCCGCAGAGGGTTTGGGATCTGATGGAAGCGTATGAACTCCTTCACTCGCAGCATCTGCATGTGGTACCGCGCAGTTCCCGAGTAGAGCCTTTGGATTATTGCTGACACGTTTCCAAAAATGCTAGCGTACATTAATGCTGGATTAAAAAGAAACAAAACTTACTTAAGTCATATAATTGGGCTTTGCAGATGAGTATGGCTAAGCAAAAGTTAAGAACAAAGGGGAGAGTAAGGAAGGTATGAATACATTTATGGGTTCAGTTTTAAATAGAAAAATAAAATATAATTATGATTATATAAATATGATGGGATATAATTTCCTAAATCCACTCCAAACTCACCTTCTTACCTTATACAGGATTTGCTTACAGATAATGATGTACAACACAGATATTCTGACAGTTTGGATAACAGATTTTGAGTAGTCAAGCAACTTGATTACTTCCTGACACTGAATGAGTCACAACATATTTTTGCATACAACATTCCTTTCCCTAGGAATTTGCCCTTCCGGCTGCATGCCTATAATCTTATTAGTTTAGAATGTTAAGCCATTTGCTCAAACACAGAGAGAGAAAAAAGATTAAAATCCACGATAAAATTACTTACAGCCAATCAACATGACACAGATGGAAAAGATTTTCTCTGAGTTGGTGTTTGGAGACACATTTCCAAATCCTACACTTGTCAGACTGCTGAAGGTAAAATAAAGTGCTGTAACATATTTGTCCTTGATAGATGGTCCAGAGCTTGCATCACTCTTATTGTAATGCTTTCCTAGTTGTTCTCCTAAGGAATCCAACCAACCAATCTTGTGAGCCAAGTAAGGTCTTTCTACATTTCCAATGGCATACCAAATGCAAGCAAGCCAGTGTGCAATTAGTGCAAATATGCACATGAGGAGCATCAGAACTGCAGCACCATATTCAGAGTATCTGTCCAGTTTCCGTGCTACCCTCACCAAACGCAGCAGTCTAGCTGTCTTCAGAAGGCCTATTAATGTAGTTGTCTGTAAAAACAAGATAGGAATTAATTTTCTCTGTTAGCAAATGTATTCTCATGAATAGTAAGCATGAATAAACCACTAGAAATTCCATTTTTTTGGGGAATCGACCCAAAGAGTAGAACCCATTTCAATGTAAACTTCATTTCATTTTCTTTAAGCTATCAACTTCATTATAAAACCAGGGGAAAAAATAAGAAATGTACATTTAAAATCAAGATATATTGAGGTTGTCATTATGTGCTAAATACCCTTTCATGCTGAATATTTTACTTGATCCGGACTCTTGTGTTGACCATAATGGATTAAATGATCCAACAGATTAATGATTTTTTAACAGAATAAAGTCTGTAAGTTATTGGAACTACTCATGATTATATGACTGTCCACATAGGTAATAAACATTCTTGAAGAAAGCTGTGTGACTGTATTTGATCCTGACTTAGAAACTCCTTGCAATGCCCTGACACATGTATTCTAGGAAAGAGAAGTAATAGGGCAGAAGTGTCTCAAAGAGTATAACTACAAGATTCCTCCTGTTTGTAATGATAAAAACATTCATACAGGTGAAAGAAGATAAAGCACTGTGAGCAGAACATCAAGGAAAAGTTCCTCCAGATTAATGTTTTTGCATCTTGTAGTTGTAGCGGCAAAAGCCAGTAATGAAAGTGCTACACCATTATAAAAAGAAATTGGCGAAGATTAAAGAAGGAATGAATTACAAGATTTTTAGTGCAGACGTGTGCTATTATCCATTGCAGACTCTTTGAGGCTTTGACATCTTTAAAGGGATCTAGAGGTGATTATATAAGTTTTAAAAATTCAACTAGTAAATAATTTTCATACTTGCTAATTCCTTGTAGAAGGAATGGACAGCATTATTAAGAGGAACAGCTGGATTAAAAAACCCCTCAGTAACCTTTTTTCCTTGCATTAAGTCTGAACATATATTAAAGTATTCAGTAAATGCCAAGAGCACATACATTGTAATGTTTTTGTTTTTGTTTGGTTGGTTGGTTTAGGTCTTTGTTTATGTTTTTGTTTTTGTTTTAACACGCATGTATATTACATGACACTTAACAGGAAAAGTTTTCCAAGCTTCACAAACCACTCTGATGGTAGCATGCATAACATTAAAGCTTTTTTTGCAACAAGTACAAGACCAGTTTTTACATTTTATTAAATTCTTGCATTTTCCATGTTGCTGAGTAAAGCTCCAAAGCTCTTGGAACAAAACAAGTCTTTCTTGGCTGCTTTTCTCAGTAGACAACTCAATAAATTGTTCATATTTTCTAAGTAAATGAGCAAGAGGATAATGTATGGCAACACTCCTTAGTTCAGTTTAACACCCCAAATAACAATTTCACATAAAGAAGTTTAGTGACTTCAACAGTCTGAAAGACCACACCCTTCAAAATGTTATGCCTAGGCTGAGATTCAGAAATATGTAAATATTGTGATTAGGGTTTTTTTTCTTTGTAGGTAGATCAGGTTTATATATTTAGGATCCCTTAAGAAAAGCCAAGATTTGTTTTTAGTGGGATGTTTGAAATATTCTATTACAGATGTAGTCATATCTCTATGTCATGCAAGAGACTACATATTCTTACAGTGCCTCTTAAATAGATCAGATGGTAGATTGTTAATCTACAATATGTCATCACCATTCCACCGCATTCTTAAGATAAAACTTGCTAATATTATTCATACTCAGTGTCAATCCTATACTTAGATATATCAGTTTGAGCTCTGGAGTATGTGGAAGGTATGTAACACAAGAAAACTTCATCTCTTCAAGGGTAAAATCAACATGAATGATACTAGATATGCTTAAAGCATCAAAAAAGTCATCCTGACTTTTAATTTTCTTTAACACAGTGAAGAAGCTTTAACACTAAAGCAGAGCTGGTAGTAGAGGTGAAAAGCACGGTCCACAAGTTTTGATGTGCCTTACGTGCTGTCCACTTCTCAGCATAGATGCAGCCTTCACATAGTAACAGTACACCTCCCATGTGTCACTTGGCCAGGGACAGAAGTTCTTGGTTTCAGAACTATGTCTCATGGAGCGTAATTTTATTGGTGTGCTGGAATACTTCGATCAGCACAACGCCTAAGGAGGAAGGGGTTCTACTCTGTCAGTTACCTTAACCCATCTGGTGCTAGTCATTAATATCTGCAAACAGCAACATGATAGATGTTGCTCTCTTTTCTGGATTGCTTGCTTCTCTGTATCCATCAAACCTATTTGCTGGACTACAAGTTCAAGAGCAGGTGGATAATCACATCAGATTTTTTACTTTTTTCTTCTTTCCTCTCCATCTACTCATTATTTTTATCTTCCCAAGTATCAGGGAAGCCACTTAACTTTCACAAAACATGCACACAAAAAACAGAATTGTTTACTACCAATCTTCATCATTTTGGGTCTCATTAAGCAGAAAAAAATTTAAAACTACATTATTCCCCTATTTTAGAAATTGGAAAATTAACGGTCTAAGTCTGTTGCTTTCTTATGGCTGAAAAAGTATGGCTAAAATAGTAGCATTTGGATAGTACTGTATGTGGCATTTGGATTATTATCTCCTGCCCTTTCAAGACTCCATTTGATATCAAGGTGTTTTACAGCTGCATGAGCACACATGGAGCTCTCTTTAGAGCTTATGTTTTTTAATAAAAAGACTATTCAATACAATTTTTCACTGGGGATCTTCTTTGAAGAATCTCTAGGTAACAAAAAAGAGCTATTTCACAAAAAAGATAGCTTTCATGACTGAAAAAATTCTATTAAACGAAAAATGCTCCATTCTGTCAGTTTTACATTTGCCTCCTCTTGCTAAACTATGAAAAAGGGATCATTGGTGAAATATTATAGTTAGCAATACAGGAAGAAAAACTGCAGTAAGTAGCAGCTTAGAAAAGTGATTGACATGTTCAATACCATGAATGAAAGAGAGAAGCTATGATGGCATGGTGAATGGAACATAATCGATATAGCATCATTGCTTCTTAGATAAACAAAGCCATTTTTTTCCAGATGGATAAACTGGTCAATTACTAGATTTTGAGGGAATAAAGAATCAAATTACTAATATCTGCAATACTGAAAAAGTCATTACATGGTCTAATAATTTCTGTTTCAACTTCCACATTTTTATGTTTGCCTATTCATCTGCAAGAATGCACTTGTTTGTTACTGTAATCTGTAATGTTATCTTATGTTAAAGTTATCCCTTTAGCATGACTTTAGCACCTGGCACTTTACTCTTAAGAACACCTGTAACAGAGGTGGTGTGGAAGAATGATGTTCAGACCATGCCTATCTATGTAATCTTTTTTTTCCTTCTTTTGATAGTCCATATTCTTGGTAAAATTGACAACAGCCAAATGTCTTTGATAACTAGTATAGTTTACGCTACAACTAATCTGTTTTCTGCTAAGTAAACATATGAGCTAAACATTTTGAGGAGAGAAAAATTATTTTAATGATGTAATGCCAACACCACACTTACGTGCATCATGGGCAGTTTTTAAAAAGTAAGTGATAAATCAAAGCAGCAGTTCTTATATAAAACTATTTGACCAAGTCCTTCATGCACAATATATTTATTATTCCTAAAGGCAGTATCAAATATGGTATAACTGAAAAATACTAGCTGAATAATTCAATGTTTTCTCTTCTCAATGAAAGCTAATATTGTGCCTTATTCTACAAATGAAGATTTAATTTTAGTTTAACTTTAAAAGATGGGATGGAAATACTAAGCAGCTGTTAGATGACAAGCAAAAAATACTTTAAGATACACAGAATACCATTGTGAAGTAAGAAATTAAGATTTAAGATTTCTTTTATTTAAGCTTACCTCTTCAGAGCCAGAGCCAAAAATCAGCAGGTCAAAAGGTATTGCAGCAACCATGTCAATTAGGAACCAGCCTTTGAAGTAGTGAATTGCTATTTTTGCTGGATCACTTACCACTTCTTCATTCTGGTTTACATATGTTGTTCTGAAGTTTATTAGAATGTCAATGATAAACATAATATCCACAATTAAGTCTACAACATTCAGTGGGCTGCAGGAATATCCACACTCTCTCCTCTTCCGATCCTCACTGTCATTCAGAAGGAAGGCAGCAGAGTAAGGGGTGAATATGGCAGTGTATATGACCAGCAACAAAATGAGCCAGTCCCAGACGGCTTTGAAAGGACTGTAGTGCAAAATAGTAAACTTGTTGATGCGAGGTGTCTGGAGTTTATATTCTGGTAGAACATCAGCCCCTAAGGATAGAACCTAGAATAAGAAATGTTCCACATCAATAATCAGACAGAGTGTCTACTCCAACTTTCAGTAAACATAGCAAATACAGGACAAAAAGTACTTCATTGTAGTTTTGAGAATTAAGCTTCAATTATTTAGTGTTTTGGCAAGCTAGATTTCTGTGAAATTCATGGTGTCTGCCAAGTCCAATAAATTCATTGACAATTTTGCACAGTAGTTTGATTCTTGTCCCCTGTAGAAAACATTAAGAAGCATATCTTATATCCATAAAATCTGCATTAATAAGTATGTCATGAAATTCATTTATCCACCACATGATAACCTTGCCAGCCTTCGCAGGGGCAGTGAATGACTTTTCTTGCAGTGATGTAGTGTTTTTCTCACAAAGCAAACCTATTATCATTGGCTTACATTCCCTACAAAAGAGTTTACACTCATTAGAAAGTGTACATAACCAAAAATTAAAAAAAGTCACAGAAAGATCTGTTAGGGTCCTTGACATCTATCTACACTTTGAGTTTTGTGGTGTTAGAAACCTTCATGCAGACAAATTTCACTGAGGCTATAGTTCTAGTTCAGCTAAAGCTGTGACAAAGGATACCACAGGCGTATTGCCTTTTCCTCCACTTCTACTTTTGTCAATGCCTAAACCTTATTATTCCTTTAAAAGTTTGGATTTTTTATCTGCTGGTGTTATCTAAGTTGGATTTCAATTTTATTTCGAAGGATTATGTTTGTTAGCACTGCTTAATTTGCTGGCTCTGGAAGCTGAAATGTTTGCTTTGTTGCAAAGAGCAAGCATTGTGTGAGCACCAGATAAAACAAATTTCCTTTGGCTGCTCTTTCAGTCTGACTCAATTATGACATGAAGGAACAAAACCTTTAAGGATCAAAAGGTAAATTATATTTTGTCTGTATTCAGTGTTTGGGATTGTCAGCAATGATGCTAATTATTGCCTTCTGTGCTGCAAATGATCTGCAAATCCTATGGGATGCAGAACACCATTTCATTTTACACAGACCGGTGAACAAACATCAGATGGTGACAACCTTCAGTTATTACTCAGTTGGGCAATATTCATGTTCATGAAATCCTATACTCTTTTCCCACCAGTTACTTCTGCTTATTCCTTATTCTCCTGCTATTTAAAAACAATTCTATTTAAAAAATAGGTTACTTCAAAAGCTATTAAAATGAATAATTCTACTCAAATGAAATGATTGATATTGTCCACTTATATTGTTTTCTTTTTACAGTTAGTAATCTGGGACTTGAGATTTCAGCTTGTTCAAGACTGAAGGAATCCTTGCTCCTCAAACATAATCTTAGAAAATTCGAAGAGTCGGCACACACTTTTCTGTTTAAATTTCCAACGGAAATAGTTGTATAAATCTTAGATCCTATTCTTAGTAATATAAGTGACACTAATCTTTTTCAGTTAAATGATACTCTGAAAATGTTGTGAGAACACGAGGGTTAATAACCACTCTTCTTTGAACTCGAAGAAAGAAGTGATTAAGTCATCCAAAAGAATATGTGCTAGCTTCAAGCAGCCACCAAGCACTGGGCTGAGCACTCTGCTGAGGTAGAGGCTGTTCATCAATTTTTTGTATTTTAACTAAGACTTGCACTTAACTAATGGTGCTGGCTATTTTTTTATGCATTAAACACATTAGCTGACAGCAAGTTGAAGCATTGCTTAGTCTCTTAAGCAGTCTTAATATTTTTAGTCCCCCACCTGATGAGTTGACAAGGTTTTCTTAGTATTTGAGAACAGTGAGTATATGTGCCAAGTGAACTGCTATTTATAAAATTTATATCACTGTTCCTCTGGATTTTCAGACAATGAAGAAAATGGATTAGGCAACAAGGACAATAAAGCTTACTTCACATATTTCTTTCTGGTGCTTGAAAATTCCAGACACCCTGCTTCATTTCAGAGCAATGCATAATGTAAATTGGACTAATTCCCCTGAAATCTGACTGAAAATCTAATTTTAGTTACATTTATTCCTAAATTGTTTTAAACTGAGTTAGGCAAAACTGGAGTTTAAAAATCCAAACAATTGGACAAAATGAGGGAATAACAGTATAAAAGTTATCATACAAGAAATGCATCCAAATTTTTGGTGATAGTTTCTTAGATGCACAACACAGGAGAGGCTGAACTGATAGCTGTGTGTTTCATATTCATAATGTTATATAAAACTTAATATTTCTGCATTGCTTACTCCCATGCAATGAGAAGTGAAAACAAACACTCATATAACTATTTTGTTTTTTGTATCTCGAGAAAGATGTGACTTCATTTCTCAAATAAAAAAATTGCAGTTGCACACACAAAAAAAGACAAAACACATTTAGTTTTATGTTGGCAGTTTCAGTAAAGACTCACTGAATATGAGATTAATTTCTCCTTTTTCTTATGGTGTAACATGCTTGCAAAGCTTGAGTACTGACCTTGGCCAATTTTAGCCATCTTGGCTAGATGGAAGACTTCAGTCTACTTAGAAATTCACTCAGAAGACCTTTAATATTTCAACTTATTTAAAATAGATATAATCAAATTCACTGTTAGTAAAAAAAAATATCTCTTCTGGACAGTAAAACTTATACTTTGGATATTAAAAGAGGTAGCTTAGGGAATAAAACATTTTTTAAAGTAAGAAATGTGATTAGGACACGATGGAAGTATTGCAGTGCTGAAAGATCTTTGAACCTTGGAACTTGACATGATGAAAAAGCCAAGCTCCCTTGCATCTTAATAAAAAGAAGATTATAATGCTAAACAAAAAAAGTCATACCAGCTGCAATTGGTTTCTCTTAAGAAATATTAGGAGTATTCAAACTTGATTAAATACCACCTCACTCTGGCTTTCCTGGGGAAAGCAAGAATGTATTTATAACTGGCTTAGAAGCAGTATTAGGCAATAAGATTTAATTTATTTAAAATGAGAACATTTCAAGGCTAAATAAACTTTACTGTATTTGCCTTGGAATAAAGAACTCTGGTATAATATCAAACTTTTCTGTGTTCTTGTGTATATCATTCACTGTTGAAGAAGCACTGCTGCAAGTTGGAAGACTTCATTCAAACTCATTTTTGATTCTGTGAATCTTGCTTGAAGTGTTTCATAAAGACAGGGCTGGTAAGCACCTTCTACACTTTTTACGTTCATGCACTCACTTCCTAAAATCAGAAGTTCAAGGTGGCATTTTTTATAGAAGGGCTGCAATCAGATACACAGAAAAATATGGAGTGAGATCAAAGTAATTGTCATAAATTAACACAGTTTTAGATTTTTCTTTCTGAACAGTTTGGTAGCTTTCAGTTCCTCAAAGATGCCAGTAGTTAACTGAAATTGAAAGAAAATATATTAAAGAATAATGAAAATTTATTATTGGCTGCTGTTATGTTAAGCAAGAGGAGAAAGGAAGTGTAGGTACCAGAGGTGTACCAGGGGGACTATCAGGTGACAGTTAATTAAAAAAAAGATTCAGTAAGCTTTATCATTTTACACTGGGTTACACTGTTCTTGGTGTATTCTTATTTGGGGCAGTTCTATCATCTTTTCCCTCCAGGAAACCTGCCTGGTACCAGGTATAATTTCTGACCTGTGTTGTGTTTCAAAGATCCTGTTTTGCATAGTGCTTTTTGATGAAGTTTCAAAGAGTCAAACTGGGCTGATGTGCTTTGCAGTACGTTGGCCATATGCTTCACTGGCTAACTGGATCATGTAAGGGACTCTTGTGTTAAGCTCTGCAGCATCACATGCAGAAACAGTATTTGACCCTTCTTCCCTGTACAGGCTCATTTATAAAATAGAATATGTAGGCAAAATGTTATCCACAATGTTGGATGACCTGGGAATTTTAGTCTGTTGTCTGTCACTGAGCTTCTCCGTGATCTTAGGCAAGCTGTTGTTTAATCTCTCTAATTTCTGTCAAGTAAAGAAAATAATATTTACATCTAGAAGTATCCTAAAGGATAACAAGCAGAAAACTTTCATAAAAGCTGCTTTGTAACAGCAATGACCTCCCATAATTCTTCTCTAAATTTAGTTCATTATTTTTATTTTTTGAAATTAATTCACACAAATATTTGTCCTCTTCTCCTGTACCAAAAGAAGTGTGACTAGAAGGTCAAGAAAGGTAATTTTCCCCCTCTATTCCACTCTCATCAACCCCATCTGGAGTGCTTCATCCAGCTGTGGGGCTCCCTGCAGGAGATGGGCATGGTCCTGTTGGAACAAGTCCAGAGGAGGCCATGAAGATGAGGAGGGGACTGGAGCACCTCTCTTACGAAGACAGACTGAGTTAGGGTTGTTCAGCCTGGAGAACAAAAGGTCGTAAGAGAACTTATAGCACCTTCCCATATCTAAAGAGGGCCTACAAGGAAGTCAGAGAGAATCTTTTTGCAAGAGGATAAGGAGACATGGTTTTTAAGTGACTGGAGACAGGTTTAGATTACATGGTAGGAAGTATTCTTTACTGTGAGGGTGGTGAGTCATTGGAACAGGCTGCTCAGAGAAGTTGTGATTGTCTCATCCCTGTGAGTATTCAAGGCCAGGCTGAATGGGGCCTGAGCAACCTGGAGTAGTGAAAGGTAGCACTGCCCATGGCAGGGAGATTGGAATGAGATAATCTTTAAGGTTTCTTCCAACCGACACCATTCTATCACTCTATGATTCATTCTACTATTCAAACTGTAGTTTCAGGACAGTCTGAGAGACCCATACTGCTATCACATGTATATTCATAAATTTTGTTCTGAGGCATTTTCATTCTAAATTTATTAAAGCATGCAAATGAACACAGTAAAAACCAAAGACCTAGAAACAAAGAAGCATAATAGCATATGAATAAATCATAGCAGAAATAATAAATTATTAATGCCACCATGAATTGTTAAATAAATATTTCTGTCAAACCATTGCATGGATTAACAGTATGGTTTTCTGGTTAGTCTAGCACTTGATGAGAGCAAGTCTAAGACAGGGTTGCTACATGCTGCACCCAGGCTCTTTAAGTGACTGCAGAGCTAAGTAAAGCACATGAACATGGAAAAGAACCAGGAACCATTCCCAACGCATTCAAGAGGCACTGAACTCATCCCATGAACACACTGCAATTGCATGGACCAAATGCAAAATGCAAGGTTTTCAGAAAATATTGGAATTTTTCACCTCTGCTAAGAAATCACGATACATTTTGTGCCTTGCATTTCCAAACAAACAGAAGATAGGTGACTAATGTACACTCACAGAAAGAATATGTAACATACTCACAATCTAGGTAACACCTTTAATCTCAGACAGAAGTACTGCACATCCAGAAAATTTGAACAAAGAGCAACGTTTACAGGCGACAAAATATGAAAAGAGGTATAAGAGCTTGAGTGAAACTGAACAGTTTTAAGGCAGATGGACACAGATATCTGTGTGAAAAGTAGATGTGGAAGTTTGATGGTTGCAAACATTAATAAGATAGATGGTACTTTGCTATGTCTTATGACCAAGTGTGCCTCATATGAAGTGTATGTATATTTAAATGGTGTAGTTATATTCAGGACTAAATGCTGTTTTGTCACTGCTGCTTTTGCAACAGATGAAATAAAGTAAATCTTGTACTGACAAGGTTAGCTACTGCATAGCACCTTTCATGTTAAGAGAATTTCATAAACATTTAATAAAGTTCAAACTATAAATATAGTCCCAAATTACTTTGGGAACTTTAAAATAAACATTTATCTCATCCATAAAACATCTTGTGTAAAACTATGGACGATGTTACCTCTTCAAATACAATGTTGAAATATTTATTTCTAGGAAATACTATATGACATGAAAAAATATTATTTTGCCAATGTGTTGCTACACTCACTCCAGCAGTAGTTCAGTGGTAGGCACACAGCCCTGAGAACTGAGTGGATGATCACTTCTGCATCCTTAAGCCAGGAAGGATGTAGCAAATCTAGAAACACATCAGCTCCTCATCTGCTGAGAGACTTGAATATCTATTATGAATAGTGATTTAAGGAACTCATTGTATAAACCATATTCAACATCAAAATATGAAATTACATGGAAAGGTAAAGAAGAAACTGAACCATGATGATTGTATTGTAAACATTATCATGGCTAGTGGAACAAAAGGAAAGAATTTGGAACACCGTCTCTTTAGATCTAACACTACAATGTCTTCCTTTTTAAAGGCAGCTTTGAACCAATTTTCAGATCTTTATCAACAAGACTAATAACATTATTGAACAGGAAAACTTGGAAAGGAAAAGAAATGAGAAACATGAATCAGACTTGTAAGCAAAGGCCATATTCTTGTAATTGACTTTTTTTGTCTTGACCTTAAATCTGAATGATAGAGCACTCAAAATGAGGCAGTATTGCTTCAGCTTTAAAATTATTTTAACAGATTGTATGGAAATTTCATCTCTTGAAGTAACCTCTCCTGTCTCTCTTTTCTCCTGTGTATTAGTTCTATTGAAGCTGCCAAGCTATAACTAGCAAGTACATCTCTTTACTTTTCCTCTCTATTCATACCATCACCATGAGGCATCTACAGACCGGACCTCCTAAGGAGATTTCTGAACCTAAAACCAACTAAAAATAAATATTACACGAGTCATAATGAACAAATGGAATTTAAATTAATATTGGCTTTCTGATAGTAGGCATTACCTAATTCCCCAAAAGACTGTAATGGATTTTCATATTTCAGACATCTTGATGATTGTCTTACTTATGCAGACATGAACAATTAAGAAGATTACACCAGTACTGAAGGTAAGCTGAAGTGCTCTTGATTTGGTGCAAACACAACATTACATTAGGCTTTCATGTACCAGCTTTACAAGGTGTTTTTACATGTAAAAGATTTTTTTATATGTCTTTCAAATGACAGCTACCAAAGAACACCTCCTGAAATACTAATGGTGGGGAATGTTAATAACACTTGTCTTCTTGTCTTACTCCCTTTGTCTTTATCAAAGGTTTTAAAATCATGTAAAGTGACTGTTTGTATATAATGCCGAATGCAAAAACACTCTCTGTGAGACAGTTTGTAGTAAAGTAATGAAGTCTTATACAGAAGGTTTTCCTTTTTTTTTTCCTCCTACATCCTCATTCACCAAATGTAATTTTAGGTAGATATTGAAACAGAACTTCTGCTAGTAGTGGTAGAACCTGAAAATTCAAAGATTATCTGAGTGTATTTTAATTTTTTTTGTTCCAGATATCAAACTGTGACTACAGAAGCTGGTTTGAGAGAAATAGGACTTCCTTCAAGTGCTAAATGCCTCACTGAGGCCATGAAGGGCTGAACTTTTATGAAGGTATCAAATAATTACATATCTTATTCAGCTAAACATATTTGCATAAACAGCAACCCAAAATCTTCAAATGGTTAAAGAAAGTTATGCAAGTCCCATGATCAAAACAGTAGAACAGCCTTTTTCTCATGTTTGTTAAGTAAAATTGTTTAGGTTTCAGGGAAAGAATACTTATTGTATATTACCATAAACAAGACTCTTTCAGCAAAATTGAGTACATGTAATATCTCTAACCTATAATTTATTTTTATTAAGATAGATATTAGAAGAGAGGAGGCATTTTTATAGTTAATTTTCCATGAAAATTTTAAGAAATGGTATGGTAATCTTTAACCTCAGGAGCCTCTTGCTGCCAGTCAGTATATAATTACTTCGACATTGGTGGGTAATGCATTGTCAGAACAACACTTAGAAGCACAAATATTTACTAAGAACACTTTACTGCTCTTTAAAGCTGAAATTAGGGATATATAGATTATTAAAGAAGATATTTACAAAGAAAATATTGACTTCTTTCAGCAAAAGCTGATGACAGAATATGTATTAAAAGTTGTGTAACACTTATTTAAAATTCACTATGAGATAATATTTCAGAAGACAGCAAATGCTATCCTTCATCATTCTAGTGAGTATGTGAGTTATTCCTTGCTCTTTTGGCAACACAAAACTGCTGACAAGCATTTATATGTCTGAAAACAAAATATCAAGGGTCAAATTTCTTACAAGGGCTTAAATTCTTGTGTGGTTTTTAGTAATCGAGAATATATTTTCTATCATCTGTTCATAGTGTGACAATAAGAGAAGCAGATTTTGTGCTTGTTTATGTTTTCTCATCCTTACAATATTTATGAAAAAATCATTTTTCATTATTATACATTTTGATTGGTTTGCTGGCTTTCAAATACTTTGATTGGATAAAGAAAAGCATAAAAGCTATAAGAATTTCTGAAGTGCATGGAGAGATAATGAAGTAGCTCCATTCATAGTTTGGTTCTATGATTACAGTACTTACTGACATAACTGTCAGGAGTACAGGAGAAAGAAAGAAAAGATCCTTATGCATATCTTCATATTTAAGTTTAACTTTCAGTTTCATGGTAAATATTTTTTCCATAATATGCAAAAAAAGCAAACTTTAGTTTCTAGAAAATCTGCGTTTTGTAATTAGATCCCATAGTGTTTAAAAATGTAGGAACTGCAATTGAAACTGTTCTGGTAGGGAGAAAAGCTTACTTTAAAAATTACCATCTTCCCTGTGGCTCTCCTTGTTTGTGCTAATGAGCACATCCCAGCCTTGTTCACTTATAGGAGATATTTAGTCTTAGCATTCTGCCCAGGTTGCCCAAGTACTGCTCTCAACACCACTTTTGGGAAAGTTAAGTGCATTACCCAAACTTCTATATAAAATGTGGCCATCAATATTTTAACCAAAAAGCCATTTGGCAAAGGTAGATGGAACAGATTGCATACATAGGTGCAGACAATCTGATGATACAAATTGCATTTCATTGGTAAAATCAACCCATAAAAGCATGATCCAGATTTTTCGGACCACCCATTCAATTAATGCTGGTTAGGCATAGAAAAAGGGAAAAAGGGTGGATTTGTGACCATGGAGAAGTGAGCAGACAAACTTGCCTTTGCTCAGCCAGTAGCTGGATCTTACATTAGACACTTCTATTGTTTCACTATGCAAAAATTTATTTGAGTTTTGGGGAATTGTGGCAAGACATGGTATGATCTTCATGATGATTCTTCACTAAATACTCTGGTATTTCAACAGAAACAACAACAAGACAAAAATAGCACAGAATCAGTGAGACAAAAGTAAGTCCTCAAGAAGCTCTACCTTGCCTGTGCTATGCTAAATGAAGCTCATGTTTTGGAGAAAACAAGAAATTTTATTTATGGATTTAACCAGTGTCCTGATTCCGGCCACGAGAGAGTTAATTTTTCCTCTTAGTAGCTGACACACTGCTCTGTTTTGGATTTAGCGTGGGAATAATGCTGACAAACAGACTGATGCCTTAGTTGCTAAGTGATGTCTACCTTAAGTCATGGACTTTTCAGTTTCCCAGGCTCTCTCAGTGAGCAGGTGCACAAAAAGCTGGGAGGAAGCATGGCCAGGACAGCTGGCCTGATCAGGCCAAATGCATAGTCCATAGTATAACATGTCATGGCCAGACCACAAACTGAAGGAGGTTATCAGGAAGACAGATTTATCATGGCTTGGGAATGGGTTTGGCATCAGTCAGCAGGCTGAGAGCAATTGTATTGTACCACTTGTTTTTCTTGGGTCTTCTTTTCCTGTGTCTCCGTCTCTTCCATTTGGTCTTCCTCCCTCCTTTTGTTTACAATTGCTATTAGTACTAGTATCACTCCTGACTTTCCCCTCCATCCCACTGAGGGTGCAGGAAGGACCTGAGAAGCTGCTGTATGATACTTCATCACCAGCTAGGGTTAAACTGTGACAACCAGGGAAATATGGGACTCTTTTTGGTGCTACTGCAGGCACTGAAAGCTCAATCCAGTGGAAAAAATGCCCAGAATAGAAGCCTGTAAGCCTTAACTCTCATTGTTTTCTAGATATATTGACTAATTTATCACACTATGCAAACTGCAGTTTCCTTTCCTTACTGGATAATGTGGGTGTAAAGAAGTGAGAAAACAGGCAGCACAATATATGTGCAAATAACTATCCTAGACAAAACTTATTTTTCAAGCTTTTTTTGAAAACCTGTAAAGAGGTTAGAGTCTGCATCCTATCCTAAAAAATTTGTCAAAATAAATTAGCTGGCCTCTAACAAGTTCTACAGAATAGCTATGAGCCATGATTTTAGGCTCTGACTTTTTTCTCAATTCCAAATCCAGCAACTAACAGCATCAGAGACTAAGATGCAGCAAAAGGTGTTATTCTCTGATAGTCTTCCATTTGTAACCCATCTACAAACCCAGTGAAACTAAACTTCCTTGAACAGAACAGATTGGTACAAATGTGAGCCCATATAATTCAGAAGTTATTTCGCTCCAAAAGAAAGGTTTCTTCATAATTGATAGAATTAATTTAGAAAGTAGAACATATTCAAAGATGAATAGTTAGAATAGAAAAAAATTGCAAAGCTGTGAAATGAGGAACTTTTCTTCCCATTTAATAAACGTTTCTCATTTATTAGTAGTAACATACTCCACAGTCTGTCTGAAGCTGAACGCACCATTTCACGCCAGATATTTCAAGATATTGAGTAGTTACTGTAATTTTCATATTTAAAAAGAAGCTACCTTAATGTAAAACTGGCAATTCTTTGAGTAAAAAAAGAAATTTTGATGCCTGTAATATACCTAAAGTATCTTAAGGACAATTTCACCATGTGCTACAATGCAAGATTTATTTAATTGTCATAGAGAACCAGACTTACCTAAGGTAAATAAAATATCAAGAAGAAACTCTGTGTTTTCTATGTATGAATATCAGGTAAATATTCATATAATTCTTTATTATACTTTATTTCAGATAGATTTTTATTTTATAGTATGTTTTTACACTTTAGATGGTGTTGGTGATTGAATTGTTATAATTTATGGCTTAAACATCTTCATGAAGAGCTTGTGCCTATTATAGCAAAACTATACTAGAAAAGTTGCAGAGAAGACCACCACACCCTGAGTAGGCCTTCTGACTGAGGCCCAGAACAACTTCTTGATGAATACAGTGACTCAGGTCTGTGCTGGGGAGAATACATTCACAGCTGGATCAACCTTAGCACCTTCAGGGTGGAGACCATAGCCTCAGGGCTATCACCTGCCAGGCTTGAACAGACCTTCAAACCAAAGGGTGGGGGGAGAGAGGTGTTGGGTGGGTGCTGAAAAAGTCTCTGGTCAGAGGTGGTGAACACCCATCCTCCACTGTGCAGAGCTCAGCTCTGGGGCAACTTCACCCTGGAAAAAGCTGCATCCACATGAAGGTCAGCAGAAGAGTGTCATGGCCCAACAAAGGCCTCCCCCAAAGGGATCCCCAGACCCCAAACCAGAGCACTGCAACATGATGCAACATATCCAAAGTGTTGCAAGGGACAGCATCAAACAGCATCAAACTGGCCCCTTAGGGGAGACACTTAGGGCGTTCCCACCTGGCCCAAGCATACATCAATCCACTGCATCCTGTACTTTTTGGTGCAGTGGTGAGGGGCACGGGGAAGGAGGACTCTCACCGCCAAGAAGACCAGATTGGGGGGACAACGAGACATGGTTGGGACCCTGGGAAGGGCGATACGTTTCCACCTAACCCCTGTCACTCTCTCCCTGTCCCCCCACTCTCCATGCACAACTCTTTCTCTCTTTCTGTCTTTCTATCTTCTCTCTCTCTCTCTCCCCCTTTGCCTCTTTTACTATTAAATGAAATATACCAGTTTTTTTGGTGCCAACATCTAACCTTGTTTGGTTTTAATCCTGTTCTTTGGTTATATTTCAAACCTCTCTGGGTCTGATCTGTGTTATTCACAGACGCTTCATTTCCCTCACTCTTCTGTGTTTAAACTGGTTCGTAACAGATGGCCTGAACAAGCCACTTTTAATAAATACTTCCTAGAGATTTTCGCTGTGCTACGCTTATTGATTTTATGTTCAGTAACACCAACACCATCCATAAATATAATTTAAGGACTGTTCCTCTTTTTCACTCCCTTCCTTCTTTTTTTTTTTTTTTTTTTTTGGAAAAGCATTAACTCTGAACTATTCTGGGTTTGCCCTTCTCTATTGATCCTGTTACCAGTTACAAGCTGAAAGAATTATCCAAGTTCTAACACATGACAGGGAATAGATGAGAAAAATGACCTTCTCATTCAGCTTATTAATTTTGAGGGCATTCAGAATTCATCCAACAACACACTACACTGACTGGGGTTAATGGTCTTTGCTTTTTCTTACTACTTCTACTGGTTTGAAAAAAATGCTAAACCTTATCCGACCCTAACTAGAAAATATTTTCCTCAGTTGCCACTACATCAAAAACAACTAATCCACATGCTTTTTTCCTCCCCCCTGCCCAAGACAAAAGAATAATGACCTCATTGCTATTTCTTGCTAATATGCTTAAGGACCTCATTTATAATTAGTGTTAGAACGTAACTGCTTTATAATAATCAACATACTACCTGCAAGCTGAAGGAACTTTCTTTTTGAAATTCAGTTTATTCATCAATTTCTTTCATTAGTGGTGTGTGGGAGAGTACAAATTTCCTTGAAAAAACTAATCATTATATTACCCACAAAATTTTCAGTTTGTATACTAGCTAGTATGAAAAGAGAAAAGAATTTAAATTGTTAGCTGACCACACTTGCCTTTTGATCCTGAGGAAAATTACTCTTAAGAAATGTGACTATATAATTTCAGGTAAATGCTAAACATCGCCTGTCCAGGTTATGGCATTTTGTGACTAGATCCAACATTGGTCCTACAGTATGTACATGTGAGTTGCCTGGCACTAGAGCCGAGTTCAGAATCCAGACCATTTGAGGGTAAGGGCACTTAGAGAGGGAGGGAGTCCTGAGTCTGAGTCCATGGTGCCCAGGGTTATTTTTGTGGCTTTTTTAACAGATGGTCATTTATGTAAGATAAGTAACAGTCAAATTACTCTGGAACTACAATCCAGGACTGCCTCTTTCTAAGAGGTTATCCTGAATGTTAGTTACACCAGTGGTATTCTTGAAAAATAGCAGCTTTTTGTGACCCATGAGATCCACGGCATTCTGCCCTTCTCCCTTCCTCTTTCCCCACGTCAGCTGCTATTGCTGTCTATCTCTGGGAAATTATATACTTATGCTCTCCTAAAGATTGAAAGTGTCCTGAGTTAACATGGTAACTACTGGACCCTGATCTAACTTTGCAGTTGTGCTGTTTTGCATAGGAGGTTGGGTTAGATGGCCTCTAGAGGTCTCTTCCACACTACATTTTTGTACAGTTCTAAGGTTACCTGAAAGAGGGACTATGACTTCTTTCACTGCTTCTTTTAAGACAACTCTAACTGCATGTGTGAAAGCTATTGTTCCAGACTGTGCATGCCAAATGCATCAGAGGGTCTCACAGCTCTTTGGATCTTAGTGGGGCTTGACTTGCAATTCATGGTGAGACTGTTCTGGTGAGTGTCAAAACTGTAGGCTTCAGCAGAGTAACTTACCGAGTTCAGAAACTTCCAAGGTCAATCCACTATGAAGTGGGAGTTCGGGTGTTTATAGCTCTAGACCAGAGAAAGGAGGCTTGCCTAAATGCTGCCAGCACCTTGGTTTTTATAAGCTTTGCTTGCTTTGTAGAGTATTAGTTCTTACACTCAACTCCTTATTATGAGAAAAAATTACAATGCCATCTGAAAGTCTATTTTCCCCACTTAGCATTAGAAGAGGAATGTTGCTTTGACAAATGAGCTAATATTAACAAAGGTCATATGCTTTATTCCATGTTAGCATCATGGCAGTAAAAACAAAGAGATCACACAAAGCATTGATTACTCAAAACTGTAATTCATAGAAGATAGTGGATACTTTTTCTCAACTCAGTAAAATCAGGTAATCCCCTTTTCAGAAGAGCAGTTCTTGGGGGAAGGACATGGACTAATTAAGGATGCATCCAGGTTACATGCTGCAAAGCAGCTGGGCTTTCCGACTGCTCCATTTCTACCATATGTTGTGAAATCTTCTCAAAACACTGCAGCAGTTCAGATGCCTGAACCTATTCAGTTGTCACAAAAAGAAGAGGCTCTACCATTAGGAAGGAATATTTTATCTTTCACAATTGTTGTGAATCTCATTTTTATTCCTTAGTGCAACAGCAAATAATTTTTTGAAGATACTATATTTTCTTCTGAAACTAATCTAAAAAGTGGGCTTTATTTTCTGCTTCTACACACTTGGAATAGCTGTTTGGTCTGATGAAAATGATACTACTTTCCAGTTGTGGTGACACCTTGGCACAGGTTTAAATGGCCACAGTGGGACTGAGGTATTTTTACTGGTTTTAATCATGACTTCTTTGCTTTTCTTGGTTTTACAGAGTGTGTCACACCTTCCAAATTACACACATTTATACTATTTCTATAATTACATCTATAGTAATTACAAAGCCGAAGTTTATAATGACAATAAAAGATGAAATTTTATTGCACGAGGGTGCTAACTATTATTGTAAAGAAAGGGAATGACTCCTGTATAAGATGTGTCAATTCACAAAAAACAGGAAAAAGAAGCTTCTCATTTCAGAGTCAATTTAAACTTTCCATACATTAACTAGGAAATGTTGGCCCTGCTTACCCCTTAATTTCACTATTATATGTATCTCTTACTGTGTTGTTGGAAGGCATCAAAATTGTTCCCCATTTATTCAGAATTTTCTGTGTTATACAAAATGCAAAATGAACAGACTTGAAATGTTGTGTGTATTTGAGTTATTGCAGGATGTAAACAGCACAGTGTGTCAGCTGAATCAGACTGCTGAAAATGTACAGATCAATAATTTAGTTTATTTTTAGGTCTTATATTGCCCCTCTCTGTCCTAGATGCTGGTAGTCTTCTTTTATCCTGAAAACCTGAAGGTCGGTTTGAAGTCATGATCATATAATAGTTCTTTTTATATCAACAGCTTTATTGGCCTTAGGAGGATATTGTTACTTATTTCTTAATCTTTTGGGGAACGAAATAGAATCTGGCCAGATTACAAAAACATGCAGTGAAACTACAAGGTCTATCACTTCATACATGGTCCCCAGCCTCCCCCCCCAGCCCCCTCACCAGTAGCTCTATTTTTGGAAGATTTGTGGGTGTTCAGCATGTCTGCAAATCAGATCACAATATTCTGTGTAGCCTGTCAAGGTATATATTTATAATTTCATCAGCCATATGACCAGTTTGGGTATAAATATGTTTTCTAGAGAAGGAGTGATAATGTTCTGAAAACTATTATTACAAGAAGTTAAAAGATTACAGAGTTTCACTTTCCTGAAAGGAATTTATTGAGACAAATAATGAACAACAGATATATATTGGGCCCTTCGACCACATTCTGTATTCCTTCAGACTGATGAATTTCAAGGAGATAAATCTGAACACTAGTGATCAAAAGCAACAAAACAGTTTTTCTTAAACAACAAAATCAAGAGACCAGTCATTAACATTTATTTTTACTGGGATAATTATTTATAGACAGTATTAAGTTATGGGCATTCAGGAATCCTCTCTTTTCCTTAAAAATAAAGCACAGATACTGACTATTCTAGTCTTCGTGAGTCTGTTTATAATGGAGTTCACAACTTTGCAGCTGTACACGAGTGGAAACTGAATGTTAAGAAGCTTTAAAATAAATCCCCATTTAAACAAAAGATAAAATCAGTTCCTGTTGTGTCTTTGCACATTGAAATTTTAAGGCCAAAAGTCCCCTTTATAAATTCATAAAAAATGTTAAGGGACAGATGTCAGACTTTTGCCCTACTGCGTTCTTTAATAAAAGTCTACTTTTGTGCCTCTAGGAAGACTTGTCTCTTTCTAAACATCAGTGTCAGGACCCCAGCTGAACCTGTCAGTACAAAAGAGTGCAGAAATTTCTCTGTCCTCCTGAACAGATTGTAAAAAAAGGAATAATGGAAAAAAGTAAGTTGAGATTCTTCTAGAGGAGAGTGACATTACACCTCTGGAAATTATAAGGAAAAAAATTTTAAAAACCCAATTTTTTCTTAAGTGGAATAGAAATATAAATATGATTTAGTCACAAATATCTCCACTGGAAAACAACAATGCCACTTTATCAATCAGGGCTATGTGGCAGCTACACCTGGACTAATTCTCTGAGTAAAAGTCCATGTTAAGCAGAAGGCGTCCAGAAGATGTTATGCTTCTTGGCATTGCACAAGGAGTTATGATCAGTGAAGCCCCAGGTGAAAATCCATTCAAAGCAATCAGGGAATCTACTTATTCAGGACCATCACATGTGCAGCACTTTACCACAAGCTATGTCTTAAGGGAATTTTCATCTCTACATAACATCCTGAACCCTCCTGTTAAGCAGAAAAACAGCATTGGAAGGTTTCTTCCAGTAGAATGTATAACCTAGATTTTTCTCTTAAAGTACAAACTACTGTCCCACGGCATCTCCCCTTTCTTCTAAAAAATTTCTAAACTTTATTCAACTTTCTATTTCTAATTTATTCTACTAAAATCTTTCTACTAAAGTGTCTTACTCCTCTTTAAATGTTTTCTCAAAGTGCATCACTTCCTCTAAACACAGTGGCCAATGACTCTTTTATTTACTTTATTCCTTATTTTTCCTCTTCCCTCTGAAGGTGGCTATGTGCCATCCTTTCCTTTTTCATTCTCTTCAAGACCCAGATTACATCTCCAGCTTGTGGATATTAAAGAAGTTATACAGCTGTTGTCTTTGGAAAGAACTTGTTGCATCCTGTGATGCTGATACTTGATATATTACTGATACATGAGAGAGAATCCAGGCTGCATGATCCAACAGAAAAGCTCACTGATATATTTTACATTGCACCATGAGGAGCCACAGTAGTGGAACTGTCAGATTTTAACATTAGGATCCAATTTCTGAAAACTGAGGAAAGGGAGAAAGATAGAAAATAAGAACTACAAAGGGAGAGATGGATGGATGTATATTTGAATAGTACAATAGTGGCCTTTCATGTCATCAAGTCCTGCAATCCCAGAAAATATGACATGTTATGTACCCCTTCACTACATTCTCAGGGTCTTTCTAGCAACACTTGAATTCCTGCCCTAACTTCTTTCATTCTGTTTCAGAATGTCACAACTCTGATTAAGGGTGACCTTCAAACTTACCATGGCTGTTTTATACTCATTTGCTCTTTTACTGATATTGCCCCATAGATTAAATAGGTCCTATTTCCCTCTGTGTATTTTTGATGCTGTTTGACAGATTTCCTTATCAGAGACTGAGAGACTGTGCCAGCATGAGCATATTTTAACTACCTCATTTAACATTTCAACCATATTATATTCTCAACACTGTGCTCAAATCTTCATTTTTGCACTGTTCTGCAGATAGATTTCTAATGGGTCTATGGCCAAAGAAAAGATTTACAAATAGATTTATAGTCAGACATGAAGCAGAAGCTTCAAAGAGCTGAATCTCTTACACCATATATTAAAATCACTGGGAATAGAAACATAAACAGGACTAAAACTAGCCACTTAAATCTTCTAAATGTCAATTTCTAATCTAATAATTGGATCTCTAGTTAACTAGATCCTTGACCATTGTAATACTACAGAGCTACATATATTTATACCTCCTAGGAGTTTCTAGCTGTACCTAATACTAGCATTTAGGATGCAGCAGCAACTAAAAATATTGATAAGTGAATGTAATAACAGAAAAAGCAGCAGCTGCAGGGAACTATTTCCAATTATAATGAATGATATGGCATCAAAGTTTGCTATGCAAATTGTGCTCTGCACCGTGGTTGAGATTGTTTTAGAAAAGGACATAAACCAATGTCAAAATAAATTGGAAGGCTTTTGAGAAGTGCAAAGACTTTATGGAGCATTTCAAATTGAGTTTTGAATTTAGTAGGTATCAATTTTCATGGAAAGATTAGCTGATCCATGCCATTTCCACTGGACTTTTCATAAAATCTAAATTATTTGGAGAATAAACATAGATTAAAAAAAACTTCTGCCCTCCCTTCTGCCCTTAACAGCATCACTGGTACACAGAAGCTCAGCACCCTGGCACTAATTAGCCAGTCAGAATTCAAAAAAACCAAAAGCCAAAAACCACAAAACCCACAAAAACTAAGAAAAAAACCCCAAAAACCTACCTTGCCTCATACTTAAATAACTTATAAAAATTAGTCTTTTTTACATAACTTGACTTTTTGCTGTATTGTCTATGAAAAGATTTCTATATATAACTACTATGAATAATTTAAAACATATTAAAATGGATCCAGAAGAGTTTATATCTTTCAAAACTGACCAGAGAGAAAGGACAATGGTTGCAGATTCAAGCTAGCTATTAAAGACAAAAAATATGAAAGATAAAAATCCAATTACTTTTTAGGCACTAACTGATCTCAAAATAGAAATGACAGAACTTTTATCTTTATTTCTTTAAGAGGGTGTACAATATATCCCTTTTTATATCTGTCAAAGGGAATAGGAAAATGGACCCTTTCTGGCAAAGCACCAATGCAGAGAAGCTGCAGTCTGGTCAGCACTTGGGGACATGATTTAGTCGTGGACTTGTCCATGCTGGGTTAATGGTTGGATTTGCTGGTCTTAAATTCTATGATTCTAAGCCCAAATATACTCTTGGCAAGATCTTCCTATGGAATATCTATCTGCATTCTACTACAAAGCACTTCTTACCTCTTTCAGTCTGTCTGGGCATTTAAGGGAATACCCTCTGCCTACTAACCCTATAAAAGTTATTTGGGATGCTGTCATCTCTTGGTATTTTTTTCAGTATGTTCCACATTCCTAGCCTGTCCCAGTTACTCTTCATATAAGATTGTAACACAAATGTAATAATATTGAAATCAGCTGAAAAGTTCCATTGAGTTCAGAGGGCACTGCGTCTGTCTTAGAGTGCAGAAACAGCTATTTTAAATTGTTTTCAGTTTTGTTTCAATTATATGTCTTGTTCACAAGATATATTGTACATCCAGTCCAAAGGGATCTGCTTTTTATTTTGACATCCATATGGATGCACAGATGTGGAAAAAGACACCCATAAGAAAGAGCATTATGAAAAGACACTTGAACAGAAATTATGAAATATAATTAGAATACAGTGGCACAATCACCTACTATTTGTTATCATATTGTGCCTTACACTAATGAGGAATTCATAATGATGAGACAAAATTATGAAGAATGAAACTAACATTTATGAATGACAGGAATCACTGAAATTAATGGTCTTGTTTGGGACACATGGTGCATACTAGATTTCTTTTCCATTATAAAATAGGGAGCAGAAAAGTTTTGTTTGTTAGCAGTATCATCTAATGTTGTAGACTACCTCATAAGCAACTTAATTGAAGGTAAATTTCATAGTGTTTTAAAGCCTTCAAATTATCCTGGAGATAGCCAAGCTACTCATTAAAAGAGTAAGAATCTATTGAATACACTGAAAAAAAGAAGAAAATGAACTAAAATAATGTGTATTACCTTACCTGTGTAACCTTCTCTGTTACATTGTGCGTTCGGTCTTTCACCTTAGGTGCAATAATTGTTTTTTCTGAAGAAGGAGGAGATGAAGATTTTTTTTCACTTTTGATATCTGAAAAGTTCAGTGTGAGTTGAGGAATTTTGTTGATTGTACTGTATTTGTTGAGGTTCGAATCCGATGTGGATCCCAACAGACTTGACTTGATATGATTAAAAGGCCCTGAAAAATCAGAACACACATTTAGTATCTGGGAAATTAAGAGAAATAAATTATCATTAATGTTTAGGTGGGTTAAAAGGGTGATTAAAAACTATTTTTCTGTACACTAGTTGTTAATAATAAAAACTATTTCCATTTTAAAAATAACTCTTTTGCTAATAAGCTTGAAATCTAATATTGGCTATAAATATGACATTTCTTTTACACATAACCCTCAATATTTTTTATAAAGTTGATGGATTCCAAATTGCAAAATGCATCTATCCTTACTTGTTTTCATGTTTCTGGGAATGCTGCTGTGCTCTTATTATAGTACTGGCTGAATGTAAAGACTATATGCTCATTTGTTTATGAGAGCGGAAATAGGGCACATGATTATGTAAGAGTGCCTGGAATTAGAAAAGGCTCTATTATCACATCTCTACCTTGCTCATGCTCACATGATAGTTCAAAGAAACTGGAATATTGAGTAGAAATATGTTATCTTGAAATATATATATTCATATCTCAAAATATATATATAATATCTCAAAATATGTTTCTTCAATTGTCGTTGCTAAAAAATATTGGAAACTATAGGGATACTATATATATCTATATATCCTAGATAAGTATAAGTAGAATATCAACAGAGTATATATAACCTTCTTCTATTTTAGTGTATAATTTAAAATATATAGAATTTACATACTTCATGAGGTACGTATTCTTTATAATTATTTTTTTCATTATAGCCAAAGTTGTTTGAACAAAAAAACAATATAAATGATCAGAATACTTGTTTGGCACTGTCATCATAAGGTTCATTGGGAAGACAAAATATTTATTGCAAGGAAAAGTTGCTTTTGAGAACAATATTGGAAAAAGTATTATAAGGATGTTTTGACAGTGAGAACTAAATCCACTTAGGGATTTAAGAAAAAATCTAGGTCTTGCAGTCAGTAGTAAGGTACATAAAGTGTGTGAGATTGAAGAGTATTTCTTAGATCCACATAAGAACTTTATTTAAGGTTGCCTTGATTCTATTAAGGGCAACAATGTGATGCTATTCTCTTTTTCTTCTTTTTGAGGTATTCTTTTGTCTTCCTGAGAGGAAAACAAGAATGTGTATGTCGATTCAGGAACAGTCAATGGGATAGGATTAGACCTATGGGGTAAATTGCAAAGTCAACAGTGGAAGTGTTGATTTTATTTGCAAGGTGAGAATAAATGAAATTCAAAGGAACCAGCTGCTTGGGGATGGCTGTGGGGAAATGCTTTATGCTGTTTTGAACGGTTTTTTTTTTTGGTCAAAATTCTTTAGGTGAGGGCTGATTTTCCATCATACCTGGCTTCAAATGCTTGTTGAAGAAGCAGACATTTCATTTTCCTTTGAAGTTTATAAGGATCTATACATGTTTCCTATCTCCTAGACTCACGATCATTGCATGTTAATCTGGGCCACAGATAGAAAATCTCTATTACTCCATTTCAAATTTTGACACTGTGCAGAAAGGAATTTAAGATGACAAGGGAGGGCATGATTATCTAGATGAAAAGTTTGGGTACAAAAAAGAATTTGTGCCTGAGTTCTCTAATCTTTAAAGTGCAAAACAGTCCTTCTTTTTCTCCTAGTATAGTTTTTTTGTGGAACAGCTTCATTGGAAAAGGGAAGAAAGCACTACCTTTCATCTGCAAGGAATGGCAAAAAAGCCTGCTACTGAGGGCACCTCCAAGGGATTGTGATACTATATTTAAATGCCTTTTTGCTCAGGGGGGACCTGAATCTATTTTTCACATCATCTATATGAGTCTACTAAAAATTAGTGCACAAAATATATCAGGGCTCACAATCTCCTCACAAATCAGTGAAGTCACTAATCTGGCTGGTGTGTGCTAATAGACATGTGGTCAGACTGTAGTTTTCCAGCCCTCCTTCCCTGTTAGTTTGAGCAATAGTTTCTGAGTATTGAATCAGTTTAGACGTAAGCAGGATTTCAAGTTGAAACCTTGAATCAATTTGTCAGATTTACAAGATTCTTCATACTTTAGGAATTCAAAGGTAAGAGGAAACTAAGACAGCTTAGGCAAATCTGTGATTAGATAGTAGGCAGGATTTTGTTTTATTAGTAACTTTGTAGATACTTAAATCGCATTGAACTTTTGGGTTCTGGGATTTACATCTTTTATCACTTTCATTCCAGAGGGGATTACTCTCTCTTTTGCTACCTAATACTCATGCCCTAGAGCATGATATTAGGCTTAAGTTCATTGCACAAGAGAATAGAACCTTGCTTCTTTTCCCCCACCTTCTTTTGCTTTGGAAAGTGGTGAAAGGTATAATGCACCTCACTGGCAATGGAAATTGATTGAAAGACAGTATTAGCTTAAGTAAAGCCCGGGCTGGCAGAAATTGAGCTGATACTTGGCAGCTAGTGGACCATTGCTATACTGTCATAGCAGGACACAGGAAAAGGGGGCCATAACAAATCACAATCACAATTGATATTGATTGGCACCCTGATTGACAGTTTCAACAGAGAGGGAGAAAACTGAATAAGCAAGGAGAATGACTTGCTTCTGCCTAGCCTAAAAAGGACAATCAGGTGAAGTTTGAGCTCCCCATTTTGATGGTAGGATTTCACTGTCCTTGCTTACACAATGCATTGAGAAATTATTTCACTCTCCTGAGCTGCCAATTCATCATCTTTCACCAGCAGTAAATACATTTATAAAAATTATTGTAGAGCACAGAAACTGCATTTTTTTCCCCAAAGATTTTGCCAACATACACATGAAGCAAATGCAATGACTTTGTAGTCCACAAATTGTTTTACAGAACCTATGTCATGCACTGCATGCAGTTTGGAGAGATTTTACCAGGTACACACACTTTTTGCGTCATGCATGAAGTCACAAACCAGTTTTCTCACAGATACAAATATGGCAATTAAACTGAACACTTTAGTAAGTGATCTTCAGAAATGGAGGAAGTAATTTATGGATTATGTTCAAATTGCTTCTAAAACATGTAGCTCAATGCTGGTGAAAAGAAACAGTTTTTTAATTGCACTAAATATTATTTAAACATGAAATTGGCAATGAAGTTCATGCATGCAGATTTTGATGCTACAGGAAGCTTGGAACCATACCCCCTGCCATCCAGGAACGTGAAACTAGTTTTAAAGAGACAAAAGAGGAATAAGTGAAGATACTTCCACAAGGGTCCTGATTATCAGTTATTTATTTTTGAGAGAGTTAACTGAAAACTAAGCACCTTGTAACAATGAATCATTTGCTAATGCCCTCATACAATCACACATCCTTTTACAGGTAAAACTCCTGGTAGCTTCAACAGAAGTTTTGACTGCTTAAGACAACAGCACTGAGTTAAGTAACTAGGATATGTTCTACCTCCCTCCCTTCCTTTTTTGAAATTATCAGATAATGAAATCAAAAGTCCATTTAACTATGCCTTCACTTTTTCCGGTGATTTGTAGTTAGTGTTTTGGGACAAGAGTTACATGAATAACTATGTGTTTAACAAATACAATTTTTGTACTAGACCTAGCCCTAGAGAGGTCAACATGAGAATGTTACATTTGAACATTTCATACAGAAGGCAAATTAACATGCCAAAAAGTGTGGCTGATTGAAACACTGGAAGGTACAGTCTAGATGTATACTTTACCTTTGACATTGCGACCATTGTCTGGTTTTCAGCATAATAAAAGTGGAGAAAAAGACAAAAAAGACAACTAAAATCTACATCAGAAAAAGCAGAAAATATGGCTTCAAAGTGTGCATGGTTTGAATTGAAATATTGTTATACCTCATTGGCTGTATTATGAAGACTTTAAGTGAAGGTGAAGTCACTCTGATAATTGAGATAACGTGTAAAAGTCTCTGGAGGAGATCATTAGGCAGTGGGACTGGCTTTATCTAACTTGCATAAATAGTAACATGGTAAAATTCCTTCTCCACAAGTCTGGCAGTGGGTTGCAGGAAAAAAAAAAAATATTTCTTCTTGGCAAAAAGGACAAGAAGAAATACTTAGTCCCACATAATTGAGAGAAGCTGAAGCAAAAGTGCAGGGTGGCTGCACGGCATGTGCGGCCGCACAGGAGGCCCGGCACAGACCCCCAGGCCCCCCACGTCTGCCTAGACTCACGTGAGGAAATGCTTTTACCATGGCAGCAGCCTAGGCAATGCCCTTCTGAGCAAGTGCTGGAGAAAGATACACCTTAAACTTTTTTCAGCTCTTAGGTGCCTTTACACAAGGAAACATTGGCCAAGCTTTCTGTCCTCACAGGCTTACCTGGCCTTGAATCCGGTTGTGAGATCAAACCTTTTCAGGGAGAATATTATTATTGGTGCTATTATCACTATTTTAAAGAAGCCACACAGCTGCAGAGGTAGACGTTACGCTGGTTCATGTGATGATAATGTGATCCACAAGGCACCGTCCCCTTGTGTGGTGCCCTGCGGCTCTGAGGGCGTGAGGCGGGTCTGGCAGGGAATGGGGCCTTCCTCCCAGTGCGGATACCTGCTGTGCCCAGCTTACCAGCTCTCAGGTGTGCTGTGGGCTCGCACAGACATTCACCTTCTTTGGCTGGGCTGACAGGCCACCTCTGAGGCTGAGGTGTTTGTGACCTGGCTGTGCCACAGCAGCCTGTGGAGAGTGCTTAGCCCTGCTCTGGACAGAGGCCGTGGCCTGCAGGGGGCCATCGGACATGGCGCTGGGCCTTGCCAGACCTGCTGCCTCGCTGGCTTCTCCTCAGCTTCCAGGGCACATCAGCCTGGGCGCTCTCGTCCCAGGCTCTGGAAGGGTGTTTAGTTCCTTCCAGCCCAGTGCCTTCCTGGGCCAGGCATCTGTAGCAGCACTGGAGATTAGGCTGAGTTGGGCTCAAAAACCCACTGCTGTTTCAGAAGGCTGCAGTGATCTTGCTGAGTCCACTTTCTGAAGACAGTAACATTTTTGAACTTGTACCTGCCTGCAGAATCTGGATTGCTGGTGTTTCAGATGAGGCTGGCTTGGCTGCATTTTGGATGGTGAGTGTAGGACACAGTTCCTGCCCTGTTGCTTTTGCTGTCATATAGGCAAATTTATAATGCAATTTGATCCAGTACACTCAGATGAATTTAAAATGCTAAGCTGTCATTTTTACTGTAATATCTTTTGGCATATATTGGGCACAGTGAAGATAATTCTAAAGTGATAGGCAACAAGGCTACATAAATCAATTTAACACAGGAAATAATTTCTATTTTCAATTGCATTATTTTAAAGTTTGACTGCAGGTAAATACCTGTAGTTAGTATTAAGCTAAGTAATGTTATTCTCTTCTTTCAGAATTCTGCTTTACTGATTCAATTAATATTTTTTGGGCTGGAAAGGGTAGGAAAAAATTGAATCCTGACTTGCATTTTCAGATAGAGTAGTAGTTTTTGAATGATTTGGGAAAATATGTTAGCCGTATGTTTCCTTTGGTAAGAGCTGAGCCCTTTGGGACTGTAGTTAACTTTTACTTGTTGTACTTAGGGTTTTGCATTCTCTCTGCTCAGAAACTGCAAGCCTGGAGCAGATGATTTAAGCTGAATCTTGGTTCCCTAACTTGCATGGATAATTTTATAGCAATAATAGGGTTTTATGGCTCACCGTTGAGTTAGGCAATTAGGACTTGCTGGATAAATTTAAACATTTCAGTATAAGGTGTCCAATTCTAACATGACTGTAAGCAGATGGCATCAAGAGTGGTTACTAATTCTAAAACCTTTCTGAGAGCCATCCTCTCTTCTGCTGAGTTTTTCTAGAATGACTATGTATGACATAAATTAAGGCCTGGTTCTCTACTATTTTGTAGTCTAGGCAAAATGAAAACAGAGAGAGTTTTGTTTGATCTTGATCACATTGCAGGAGAGGCCTTAGGAGTTCAATTGGATTAACTCCACATGGTAGAAATTATTTTCCTTAGTACTTAACATTTGAAAGAAGTTTGTCCATAAAATGGAGATAGAAATTTTTGCTCCTCCATTTGGCAAGTATTAAAATTATGTGGTAATTTATGCATTAGCTTTCTACCACTGTAATCAAAGACACTTAATAGCCAAACTGATTTTTACACATTTTCATAGATATATAACTGGATGAAGAATGACCATTTGGGAACTACTACAATGAAAAATGAATATACTAGCACAAGGAGAAAATCACACTTAAATGAAGTTTACACTAAGCATTTCACCATTTCACTAAGTATTTCACTATTCATTACACAAAGCAGGGCAATGGAGTTGCTGAAGATATTTTTTTCAGCATGAGAGAAAAAGCATGTCTCAGTGTTGGATCAGTGAATGTAAAATCTGCACTACACAGATTTAAGAGAAATAAGCTTATCAGTCTCTGAAGTAGAATTTCATACAATCAAAGACAATCTAATATATGTAAGTATAGGAGAGAATGGTACATGCAATTATAATTTGATCACCTGACTTCCCCCCCTTCCCCCCACCAAACACCAATATTGGCTTTAGGAATGCTGGCCCCAATATTTGCTATATCCCTATGGAGAAGATCAACACCATGATTCCATTAGTCTCCTTGAAAATGAAAAACAATATTTAGTGTACATAAGTCTGGCATATTTGGGCCCTTAATATTTTCAATGTACCATTGAATCATTATATTTAGCTTTGTTTACAATGTGATGATTATTACTATGAAATATTGAAAATACTCCTTTT
Source organism: Haemorhous mexicanus (assembly GCF_027477595.1). Classification (NCBI taxonomy): domain Eukaryota; kingdom Metazoa; phylum Chordata; class Aves; order Passeriformes; family Fringillidae; genus Haemorhous; species Haemorhous mexicanus. The sequence continues at coordinate 17,124,617 of NC_082348.1, forward strand.
TTAATACATCAGAGAATAGTGATTGACTTTCAACCATACCTTCACTTGCATGACGGTCCCTAAAAATGTTCTTGGGATGGACATTAAAGCCTTCTATGTCATGTACCGAAGAGGCTCTCCGTATACTACAAAGACTTTCCTTTGATCTGGAATGGGTTAGTGGATTGCTTGTCTGTATCATGTCAGGGTAAAGTCTGTCCCACTGCTGCTTAGGTGATGAGTGGTCAAGAGGTCCAGATATATTAACCAAAGGTGAACATTTACTGTGTTGAATCAGTGCTTTTGTATCATCCACTTCTGAGGGACTACAGCTTTCTTTCGTAGGTGATTTAAAGTGCTTCATTGCCACTGAGTCATCGCTGTGCTTAGATGAATCGATTATGACTGCATCGGGGTCTTCCTGGGGTAAGGACTGCTTTCTGTAGGTCAGAAGCCTCAATCCAGGCAGCCGGAACCCCAAAAGTCTGCCTACATGTAAATACACAGAAACAGAAGAAAATTGCACATTAGTGTCTGCTCATTAAAATCAGCTTTATTCACTTACAATGAATGACAGTAGCTATTCCTAATAAATTAAAATCCTTAGTAATGGAATGTGTAAATATACAAATACAATTTTGTTTGTTATAGTTGGAGTGTTAAAAGATTTCATAATTCAGTCAGACCTGAGTTTTTGAGCTAAGAATGGGAATAGCAGCATTAATTCTACAGCATATTTTAAAAGCTATGAAGTTCAGATGATCCTTTTTAAACTAAAAGTCCATGTATCTATAAAAGACTGCCAGAATATGTCTAACACTTTGCTTGGTAGTTTTTATCCTGAAATAAATATTTGTGGATTCTGATACTAGTGGAACTCTGTGTCCTTATAAATGTACTGCTGACATATGCTTTATAGGCTGCAGGTTAAACAGGAAGATACCAGGGATAATTTCTTAGTATCAAGAAATAAGCTGTGTATCAGTTTTGCTACAATCCTCTCCAATACTTACATCTGATGATTAGATGAAACAATTTTAACAAGTTTAAAATGAAAAATAAAGGAGCAAAGCAAAGAAAAAAGAGTGACACAGCTCTCAAGCCTCAGTTGCACCTATACAATGCAATTGTTGTTTACACTTGCATGGGATGGGGTGAGTTAGGCTTGGTGTGCTGAACAGCAGAGGGAGACTATCCTGGGTGTGTGGAAAACTAACACTTTGTGTAATGGTAAGAAATATCAGTAGCTGAGAGGAAGAGTATAACATGGCGCGTAGAAAGAAACTATAGAGGAAGAATTGCAGACTTTACAGAATAGCCTTCTAAAAAACCAAACCTAAATAACAAATATTGTAAGGTTTTGTCTAATACAATTCACAGATGGAGGCATGGGGACTTCAGATGTACAGAAAACACATTAAACAGCTTAGAAAAAGCAATGCTAAAGAAAGTTTAACAAAATAAAATAATTAAATAATTTGAAATGATCTGGTGTGATTGTATAAACAGTTTGACTTATTAAATAACTTTTTGTATCTCATCACTTTGCTACATAAATGTTTTCAACAGTGAATCAACAGCGAAATGATTTCTTGGAGAATATTTTAAAGTATATTCTTATTCTCTCTTTCTGGGATAAGAAGTTCTGCTTGGGATAAAATTTTTTTTTCAGTAAGTTTAAATTGCCAGCTTATGTAGCTACCTAACATTTATTAATATATACCACTGTAATCTATCATTTGATACTGACATGTTTTGAAATAGTCTTTCTTTTATGCATATGACAGAGAGTAATTGGAGGACAATAGATGACCCAGCTTAATCATTTAATGTTTTAAAATGGATGTCCTCTATGTTTAGTGTTGAATATAGAATTGCATTTTGAATTCTAAATGAATGAAGGTGAGAGTACCCTGCTCAGGAAAAACTGTCTAAGAGCTAAAGCTACTGTACTAGATGACACCAAAGGTCCATCTAGCACACTGTTGGACCTTGATACTTTCCAGTGGTGGATACATGAAGGAAGACATTTAGAATCACTACATTGTCTTATTTCTCTCAATAAATTTACTCAGTTTCTAGCTATCTGAATTTCAGAAACTTCCTGAGCTAGAGGTTGTTTGCTCAAACCACAAACTAAATGTTTGGGGTATCTTTCTTCTATGAATTCATCTCAGTGTTTTTAAAAAATGGTTGTAGCTCGATCTGCAAAGCATTCTATACAATAGAACTCCATAATTTTAGCATACGTTTGTGAAAAATACTTGCCCTTACTTGCTATACACTTGTTGCCTTCAGGAAGGTTCTAGTTCCTATAAAAAGTAAGTAATATTTACTTACTTTTTATAGTCTCAATATAGTCTTAATATGTTTACAGTTTTTGATACATCTGCTGAATTGCTCTCAGTATACCTATTCTGCAAGCTGAAGAATCCTTGTGTAACTGTACTGTGTACCTCTGAACATTCTTCTCACTCTTCTCAGTTACTTTTTACTTCTAACGTAATCCTTTTTGACAATGGCCTGAGCTACTCCCAGATTTAGGGATCAATGCAGTGATATAATGGCTTTTTGTTTTGACCTTAGTTCACTTCCTTACAATTACCAATATTTAATTGCATTTTTGAATTATTTTTCTAACTGAGCTAATTTAAGATATTTTCGCAACAGCTGAGAAATATTTTTGTTGTTTGGTAATAGATAATTTAGTCTCTAATATTGTGTCTGCAAAAATATTGCTTTTGCTCTTTTATCACTTGGCCACTCAGCATCCTTGCATAAGTCTTTGAATCTCATGTAATAGTCTGAATAATTCTTTTACATTCTCACCTCATTGTTAGAACCTTTTTTATCCAAGTGATTGAAAATGTGCTATAAAATAAAAAACCTGTGAGACTATTGATAACATCCAAGTGTTTATATATCTGGTGATTTATTTCCAGCTTTTTTCCCTACATTAAAATATAAATCCATGTAATGATATTACTTTTTTGTCCTTGACAATTTTTGAAAAAGTTTGTTGAATTCCAAATATTTAGCATTGAATTTATCACTCCAAGCATATACACACCACAGTAAAACATACAGAAATCTCTATTACATAAACCAGAGTCATGCATCTTTAAAACAGCAGTTAAAAGTGCCAGTTTTCAGTCTACACAGTGATATGCACCAGAGTGAATCTTGGGAGTGTGTAGATTTCTTCTAACTTACTAAGTAAGCTTGAACACTGCAACTGCTCACAGTTAAAATTAGTGTAGAATGCTAAAAAAATTATTATTTTTAATCCACATAGAATTGAGCTGTAAATGTGCATATAAATCAATTTTCAAAGCTTATTGCATCCAAAGTGAAAAAACAGTATAATTCTCTTTTTTATCAATTACGCTGAAATTCTTAAAAACACCATTCATAAGGATTTCTGGCATTAGACGCTATCCAAGGCTTTTTGTTGGCACTCTATTTCAGTCATATTCATGGTGATGCAGATGGTCTTTTCTGCCTCACCATGTTAATATGACCACGTTATACTGCATTACTGATTTAGCTGTCTAACTGCAGTTCAGCTGGAAAGAATACTCAGTGAGAATTTTGCTTCTTGTTAAGACTTTTGGGCATAAAATAGAAAAGTTAGATGAGCAGCTTTTTGCTTTTCTTCTATACACTCTAATAAATAGTCTCAAACCCTATTTTCTGCTTTTTAATTTGAATATTCCTAAGAGAAGGAGTATTGCTATTCTTCAGTGAACAGGTAATGAGCTACATGGTGTGTTGAACATTCACCTCCCTCCTGTAGCTAAAGTTAACAGGGGGCCCATTCAGAATTTGTGCAGTTTACTGATCTGAGCTGAGCAAGGAAGTGTAATAACACAATTTGTCACGAAGCAAAATTCATTCAGGCCTCAGGCCTGCTGTCCCAGTATAGAATAAAAGTGCCAGTGGAAGCTTTCCTGGCCTCCTGTGTATGGGATGAAATCTTTTGTTTGGTAATGGACAACCCCTGCTTTGTGTAAGTATGATGTCAGAGCAGATGAATCTTGGCTTACAATTCTCAAACAGTTTTCAGATGCAACAGTTATTTACTGTGTATTCAGAGATAATATTACATTAAAATCCTTATGTTTATTAAAGACTAGATTGCCAAATTTTTCTTAATGCTGAGTCAGAGATTTGTATGATTGTGTCTTCCTAAGAGCAATTGAGGAAAGTAGTTGAGTCTGAGTCACAATTCCAGGCGTACATTCCACCTCCTCCTTTCAAACCTCACTTTACTGAATAAGTTATTTGAAAATGACTTAATCTGTTGGGTGCACTTATTCTCTGTGCCATCTCAGCTGTTTAAGTTTTTAAATAGTAGAACTCAGTCCAAAAATATCACTGTAGATGATATAGGACTCTTCTAAACTGTTTGAAGATAGAATTGTCTCCTAAGTCTCAAACTCAAATCAACTTTTTTTGTGTTCGGGAACCCCTTTTTAATTCCATCTCATATTTTGGGAGATCAAAGGAGAAGTCTTAGAATGCATGGAAAGAAAATGTTTAGATTAGTAGTTTCGGGCAAAAGATGCAGGGAAAAATTCTATCCTGATAAGAAAAATTAATATCCTTGTTTTTCCATGTGTATTGCAAAGAAGCGCTAACATTAATAGAAAATTGCTATTCTTAGACACTGAATACAACCATATGGAATTTTGTGTCAGGAAAAAAAAAGGAAGAATGAAAATTAGCTCTCAAAAGATCTTTTCAACACCTACAGTCATGATTGCAAATTCTCTGTCCCATCAATACAAAGCAGGGTATTCCAGCAAAAATATCTGAACAAGGACTTCTTTTGTAACCCAATAAACTTGCATGGCTAGTGATTTGTGTCTGTTCTGTGAAAACGTTTAATAAAAAGGAAGGGAAATTATATTTGGCCTGATTGTTGCCTTGATACAGTGAAGATATTCCCCAAATTTCTGGTGATGAAAATGTATATTTACATACAAGATACAATGACTAAGTCGGAGAAATGCCTGCAACTGAGAGAGTTTTACCTTCTCTGCAATTTCTTTTGTGGTCTCTGGGTAGTGGTAGATGCTGTGTTATCTCCCAATAGGATTCCTGCAATACTATCCCAAGCACTGCAGAAAGGTAATCCTAAGAGATAGCAGCTGAAAAGTTGTGATGGCTCCTCAAAGAATTGCTCAGCCAGCTTTTGAAGCACCGCTGGTAGTATTGTTATTTTCATGCTGATGCAAGGCAGTTATCCAAACCCCAGAATGTGAAAGCAAAAAGAAAAATCCTGGCAGGTCTCAGGCTCCCTAGCTGGCAGCTAGACTTAATCTATTTGTTTCAACCTTCTCTAGATTTAGACTTTCTAAAATCAAATCAAAGGAGCTCAAATGTACAAAGAGTTTGCAGAAGGTTATCTGTGCGAGGTGTAGAAACTGTCAGAACTGTTTCCTGTTGTGATATGCCACTTCTCCTAGGCTGAGAGCTGAACGAAAGTGAGCTGCTCATGTTTCTGTACAACCTGTTGTCTGTAGTAGGGTGTTGAAGAAAATCAGGTCTTGGTTTTACAATGGGGAATGGCTGCTCTGGCTATAATATGAAACATATGTTACTTTTTCAATATATAAGATTAAAGAACAGAACATACATATCCACAATGACCAACCTATTATAAACAGATTTCATTGACAAGGGCAGGTAAGCTAGGTCAGTTATGACAGACTGTCCTCCAGAGCATGGGTTAATTCCATAATACCTTTATTCCGAAACTTTCCCCAAAGAATAAGCAAAATTACTTTCACAAAAGTAGCACAAGCCTGACCTTTTCTGAAATACTTTCTCAGAAATGAATGTCTCAGAATTCCAGAATTTAGATTATCAGAATACGTCACAGATAGCTATTGAATTGCTGCTCAAAGGCTTGGAAATACCATCTAGCAACTCATGTGATGGTACCTTATTTTCTGTCTGGGTGCAGCACACCTTGGGACAAAGAATTACAGAAAGAGACAATTAAGTTTTTTTCAGTTCTTTTTCCCAAAATGTATTGAAGCATACTTAACCGGATAATTTTCTTGCTCTGCTCATTAAATGATTTATTTTCAGGAGGAAAAAAGCAAGGCATGTGCAATTATTCACATTAGAAGCTGGAACTCAGAATTCTCAGACACTGACTATCCTTTTTTAAAATCCTCTGGTGTGGTCTCCTTATATTTAGGCACTTTTAGTTTTCTGTAAAATTTAAGTTTGCTTGTGTCTTCTACCAGTATATGAAACCAGCAGTCTTTATATTCTCTTGTAAGTGAGAAAGATTTAACTTTGATATCTGCACATAGGAATCTGTCAGAATATTAAAGGAAGGGAATGAAGTCTCTGACTGCTTGTAGGGCTCTGCTGTGTGTGGTTGATGAGTGAATTTAGTCAGAACAATGTAAACAGGGTGTCCCTCAAAAGTCATAGTCTTGATATCCTTGAATGTTAACATGAATTGGTACATTTACATGCTTTTCTTCTACTTGTTGATAGAAATGTCATTTTACTATATCTTATTCATTACACTTACAGGAGTTGAAGTGCTTTTGCAAAAAAGCTGTATGAAAAAGAATTTTTTATCCTCTCAGAAAGAGGTTTTACTTCTTGCATATTTATTTCCTAAATATTATTAGAAGTACGAAAGAAAAAAATAAGTAAATAGCTGCAATGAAATAAAACAGCAAGCATCACAGAAAATATTATATCTAAATTATTTGTTACCTAGCACATATTTAGCTGTCTTGGTATGACTGCGGTGTTTTTTTGACAGCTGGGAAAAAGAGTTTATTCTGTCTATTAAACCAAGCTCTCAAGAAGTTCTCAGCCCTTCATCACCTTGGCCGCCAGACTTCATAGGATAAAAAATATTGCTTTTCTCTGAGACAGGAAGCTTGAAGAGGTTTTCTATGTTTTAACACTGAATTCATATACCACTATCCATTTCTGCAATGTGTTTTGTCTCATATATTGATTGAAGTTTTTTTTATGCTCTGCATACTGCAACTTTCAGTAATAATAAGATGAAAAGTATCATTAAATTTGGATTTTAAATGTCATATAATTATACTAAATTTAATAGTTTACCTTTTATGTCTATATTTTTGCAGAAATAAATATTCAGACAGTGAGAGCAAGAGCCATATTATGACTTGCACTCTTCTAGAAATATATAAAATGTAATGAGATCTTGAAATAATATAGCCAGAACAAAGCAATAAAAGGACTTTTGTAGATAGAATTTTAGAAGATAAATTTACCTGAAGAAGAGCCACTTGAAAGGTTGTTACCATCTGAAATACAATTAAACTAAATTTACAAAAAGCTTTTGCTTTAAACAGATTCAAAAAATAAAGACTATTTAGCAAAGAAGGCAGAATATCAAATTTCCACATATTTTAGAAGTAAATTCAGGTAGCTTAAATTCAAAGACAATATATGCAATATGCTGAAGAATTGTTCTGAAAGTCCGTTGACTTTTTATTTAGAAAATTTAAGAAGTATTCAATTAGGATATATTTAATACTTACTAGATCAATATATGTTTCTAATTAACAGGTTTTAAAGTTGGCTAAGGTTCCAGGGAGAAAACTAAAGTAGGTGTACTAACATGTTATTTCTCATGAAATTGAACTTCTAACTAATGGTAGATTTTTTGCTAGACAATGACAATTTTATTTGGATGAAACTTACTGAAAAGTTGAAGAATTCATAATTTTCATCAGAAGAATAGACTTTATTCACTGACACTTGTTCAGAATATGAGCTTAGTTTCGTATTCCTGATAGGCCTCACTTATTTCATCTCTTCATGGCAAGAGCTCTTCAGACTATGTGTCCTTGCCAGCTGTTCTCAGTTTTTTTGAAATGCCCAACTTGCCTGGATGCTTATAACAATCAAGTAATAATAATAGGATTCTATGCTTGAGAAGTAAGACACGTGGAGGAAAACTCCCTCAATATTATCTATAGGTCTGTTTTGTTTGCTTATGTTAAAACAAGACTTTTCATGTTGAAGACTATAAATGAAAAAACATATTTCTTGTAAACATCCATCTAAAAGCTTTTCAAATCCATTTGAAATCTTTCCTGCTTTCTAGTAGAGTCATTTTTGTCTAAGCTTGAGATACCCTGATAGTTCTGATTTTCTTCCTCTTCAAGGTCAAAATCTATAATTCAATTTGGCAAGCGCACAGATGTGTTAAGTTCTCTGTGCTAATTCTTATTATGAATAATAGAGACATGTCTCTTTCTTCCATCAGAGAATGAAGTAAAACTCACTACCTTTATACTTTCCTGAGGGTATGTATTATAATGTGGGATGACTTCAGAAAATCATTATCCTAGCCTTCAAGTTACCTCACAGAACCCCCCTGTTTTAAATGTCCTGAAAGGAACAGATTGATAGGAGACCTGTTAAAAATTAATAAAAGTATATCATGGAAGACCTGTGTGGTATGTATATGTTGCCTCCACTGAAAGCTACTGAAAGCTGTATCACTTCCTCTTTTTCATTTTCAATCTCTTTAAGCAGAGATTGCCTTTTTTTACTGACATGTGCAAGACATAGCAAAATAGCTCTGTGATCATAGCTGGGTGAGGCTGTAATTTAAACAGCTAGTCACAGTTCATGGAACCCAGGGAGGCTTCCTTTCTGAGCCGAGCCCCAACAGCAGCCATCCTGAGGAAACAGGAGTAGAGCTACCCCATTCGTATTTCTCTGTGGAAGAAGACTAAGAAAAGTTATTTATCTCAGTGGCTGTATGATTAATTTAGGCAGTTAGGCATTTGTGGAGCACTGAAGTGGTAGTAGCAAAGGTCCTTCTGTCTTTTACTGGTGATTGGTGTTTGGCCATATTCCTTTGCTAAAAGTTCAACACCGTTTCAGTTTGCCCAATATTTACTGTAATTTACCTTGGAGACAAATACACATAATTGGCACTGGGGTTTTCAAAACTATGCTGCTGGTTGGCTAGATAGAAACCTTTGTCCTCCTGAACACAATTTTTCTTGACTAGCCCTTACTGAAGATGAATTTGTTTCCAGTGGTGCAGCTAAAAATAAGATCCTGGACAAATTTCTCATTACATTTTGGGCAGTCAGGGGGCTTACTCTTATACGTGCCATATTCTATGAGGCAAAATTGCATGTATCAAGCAGTATGCAGTATTTCATGACAACATTGCAGTCCTAATATTTCTAGGACTAAAAATGTGTGCTTGTCTTTCACTAAACTGCTATACTTACTTGTATAGCAAAGTACTTTGCACAGAGGAAAGCAAATACTATGTTTTTCAGCTAGGTCTTTGACTGGAAGGAAAATTTAAATTGCAATTGTGCTTGTTTACTTCAGTGTATAGAGCGTTCTCTGCTTCTCAGATGTAATTCCATGGCAAGGGCCAGGAAAGAGGAAAACTTGCTGAAGAGTAAGCACCTTGAAGAAGTTGTTTCAAAGGTTTTCTGATTATAGTTTTGGCTGTTTTAAGAATATTATTAGCCTCTTCATTTTATTTGAACCTTATCCAAAAAAGGTTATTTTCCATTTATTGCATGCATAACTGATCCTCTCATTTCCTTCACAGAAAGAAATCCAAGAAATTACTCTAGAGCGTCTTTATTAGGCTTAAAGATTTTGAAATGACAAAATGATGACAATCCTGAAATATCCCTATTTGGCAGAATGCAATTATATGTTTAATCAAATAACATGGGCTTTCTCCCATGAGGTAATAAACATGGTGTTTGGGAACCAATATTTAGCTTACAGATTAGTACTTCTAGCTAGTCAAACTGTTTTGAAATTAAAAGAATAAAACTTGTGATAAAGTTAACTCATCTGACTAGCTATTTTAGCCTACTGATTAATAGAAATTGTGATGTAGACAGGGCTGGATTAAATGCTAGAAAAAGTATTATAGGTCAGTAAAAAGGTAGAATGCTCTAGGTGGGACAGAAAATGAAGACAATTCAGAATTAATTTCTTAAAGGTTTTTCTCATTGCAATCCCACAAATTTTCTCTTTTGAGTAGAAAAATTGTAGCCACATACTTCATATTGAATTCAGGATCCTCAAACTATGTGTTTCTTCAGTTGAAATTGGCTGTTGATTTTCTGAGTTCAGTCTATGTCAAGGTTGATTTTGATATCTTGTAGTCATTAGTTTAACAGACAAGAAATATTTCATAGCTTTGAGGAATAGAATCAGGTGCCATAAGCAAATAGTAATTTATGCCACTACTTCTGTCAATTGCCATAAAAACTCCTCCTAAAATAACGGAGTGGATGAACATGCCACAGCGGAATGTTTAAGAGATTTGGGAATAAAATTGAACACTAGGGGTCCCTTTCCTCAATCACTCGTCTAAAAGACATATTTACACCCAGAAGTTATAGCTTAACACTTTATAAATAAGGATTTTAATAAAGTTTGTACAGCACACTGAATGGGAATTCATATGTTATTTTGGTTAACAACTTTTACTAGTAGATATATTTATTTATACAATTTGCTAGTGTTCAAAGAAGGTTTTGCTAAGGTGGTATAAAATCACATCTCTCCTTCATTTAGTTCACTGTAGAAAACCTACTCAAAGCTCTGTGTTCTTTATTACAGGGAGTCTAACAGGAAGGAGTTCTCTTTTACCATGAGTATCTTGCTAAATATACATTATTTATGCATTATTTCCATTGGAGTTCAAAATTTTTTACAGCTTTGCAAATGGTTATATTTATGAAAATTTATGAACATTTTTGGGAATAATTTTTTATCATTATAGTGACAATCAAGCAACTGTTAGTGTCTTAGAAGGTGTAAGAGAGAACAGTCCATAAGAGCTGTTAGAGATGAGTAAAATCCATTTTTAGGGCTTATGTAGCTCAAAACTATCAGTCTTAACACTTCAATGCACTACACAAATATTGCTTCATTTACAAAGCAGGTATTTAACTCTTCAAATGTTCCACATGTAAAATGAGGTGGGGTAAAGTTATTAAGTGCTTTTATCTTTGGGTATAGATGTTAATTTCTGGAATTCTAAAATGTTTACATGATCTAAGAAAAGGCAACACAATAGCCAAGCAAACTTCTTAGAAAATGATTGAAGTAAGAATGAGCAGAATTCGCAAATATAGAAATGAGACAAAGCTTGGAAAGATTGAATGATGAATGGGCATCTCTAGCAGAAAGCAGCTTCTCTAAGTCTCTCTTTAAGTGCATGTTGTACAAATATATTCTTACTAGAGAAGAGGATGTTACCCAGTTGTGGGACAATTATGTACAGAAGAAATTTTTGCATATCTCTAAATGCAAAGATGGAACAGGGGTAGCATTAAATTAAGTTTGATTAGAAGTTTAAAAGAAAAGATATGGCAAAAGTTTTGGGCTATACCCTTTTTTCCTCAAAAAAAGAGAAGAGTTATATATGAACAAAGGCTTCCTTAGTTTTACTAGGGAATTGGCATATATTTGAAAATAGAATTGCTGCAAACTACAAAAATAATGAACAGAAAAGAGTGAAAAATCAGTTGGCTGTGATTTTTTACAGTGTTAGTGCATGCTAGGATCTTCCGAAATTTCACTGTTTGGTTATACAAAAACTGTTCCAGCTGCCAGTGAGAACTGGTGATAAATTCGTGCCAGAAAATATAAGGGGAAGAAAAGGATCAACTGAAAAAACTTTTACACTGCTATTGTGAAGCCACTATCTTCACTTTCCACATTCCTGCCTATTCAGACATTTGCTGCATATAAGATAGGAACTCTTGAGTACCAGACTAGAAAGAAATCTATTTATACTCAAATGTGCTCATCAAACTCCTGAAATATACCTTTTCTTTTTAATCTATTATTATCATCATCTACCAAGCCCAGTGCTGAATCAGAACCCAACTGTGTTAGCCATCATCCTGGCACATTACAAAAGACAGGATCCTTGTACTAGAGTGCTTACAAACACTGTTGGAAATATCCAGCAGTATTTAGCTGATAAATTTTTAAATTTTTGCCTATCCAGAGCTAAATGCAGTCATTGAGCTAAACCTAAAAAATGCTACTTGTCTTCCATAGGTCTTAATTTTTTCAGAGGGTCCTCAGCCCTTTAACAGATTGAAATCCCTCTTTTCTTCACAGCATGAAATGCTTTTTTATTACATTGCATTAGATTTTACAAAATCACAGAATATTCTAAAATGGAAGTATCACAGAGTCCAAGTCTTAAGTGAAGAGATCAACAGAGATCAACAACAGTCCACAACCTCGATGTTATTAGCACTCTGCTGTAATCAACTGAGCTCACCTCAGTGACAATTTCTGTCATAAGGAACCCTATGGTAAATGTTCAAAACTGTTGGCTGCAGCTTGCAGAATAGATGCTTATAGAAAAAAAAAAGGCTTCTTGATAAATTTGATCAACTCTTGATAAATCCGTTAAAGGAAGGATGAGAATATGAAAAGGGACTGGAAAATAGTTCCAATCTATTTGCTTCCTAATAACTTTTACTTCTCTCCTGCAACCTGACTCAGTTTTTTGGTTTTATTTTGGGTTGGTTTTTTTTTTTCCCTCTCATGTTGAAAAGGCATTCTAATGTGAGAAAACTCAATCTAAGGAGCTCTGGAAAGAAATGTCTCATGATATGTGTGCTTCTATGTGCTTCTGAGTAGTAGATGTTAATGTAATCTGAAATATTTTGCCTTTTGACATTAGCTGTTACTTTTCCTTGTTGTTTGTCAGAGATGTATTGCACTTGTTATGTGTCTGGTTCCCTCTCCATTTTTATGCTCTAAATTGGTTGCTGTATTCGAAGGGATTTTGTTGCTTTTTTTTCCCCTGGACCAGTACCTATTACTGTCCATTTTGTGTGCAATCCAGGGAAAAGAGATCACCTGATTTACCTGTTCTAAATAGAGTATGATGATGAAAAGCTATCTCCTGGACAATCTGCTGTGTACCTTTCTTATGCTGGAAATATGACTTTAAAAATATGTTTTCACTGGTAAACAATCGACCTTTTTGACTTTTTGTCTAGCTTATTGGTCTCTCTCTGCCTTCTCCATATTTCAAGGCTTTTTTCTGTTTTAGTTTAAAACTGCTATTGAACTGTACACAATATCTAGCAGTTATTTCTGGATGTTTTGCATAGCTTGGCCTCTTTCTTGCCAAGAGGAATTTTTGGCTATGTAGCATATTTTGTATTCCCATCCATCCCATCCGGCCCACATAGCAGTCTGCTCTGAAACCATAAGCAACTCGGGAGAAGATGGAGCAGCCATGTGCCTGCTCTAGTTTCTGCCAGTATCTGGCATCTGGCTGTACCCACTAGCAGGAGAATGGTTCAAGTAACCTTTCCTTGCCTCCTTTTGCACCTTGATCTCTCTCTGAGAGAGATCAGTTATATACTGAGCTTGGAGGTTCACTTATTAATTTTTCAAGAACTCTAACCACGGAAATCCCCTGTGTATGTCAGGTGTGAATACCATAAAACAAGAGAAAGATGTTTTGACAAAATGGGGGTATTTTTTGCAGATTTCCTCTTTAGTGGCTTTTCACTTTAAAATGCGGCAAGTGATAACACTTGAAAGTGTACAGTGATGTGTCACAGATATGAGAACAAAATGTTCTTTTTCAAGACATGAAGCTCTGTTTTTTCTACCCAATTGGTATTTTACCTTCTATTTTGTCCATAAAACCACAATAAGCATGGACAAGCTGAACAACTTAATCTATGTTATAAAACTGCTTTTTAAATGAACAAAGGAAGATATTTCAAACTCAAAAAAACATGGTGTACTAAAATAAAACCAGAATATGAGTAGAGTTTACCTGATGTACTTATTAAAAATGTTTTCTGATGCAATTTTTAAATTTTTCTGATACTCCTTAATAGGATTTTAACTGTATCATTAGCAGAAAAAAAGTGTTTTCTTGGTATCCCAAAAATATCCCAACAAAAGCTGCTGTATTGGTTACTAAAAAACCTCAAACCCAATGCAAAACACAATAAGCAAAGGAAGCATAAAAGCACAAGATTTTAAATACGTACTGTAAAGACTCTTTACAAAGGCTTTTTAAAAACTGTGATATTTGGTGAACAATAATTATTTGTAGACTGCAAGTTTCCAGTAATGGAAATTTTCTTCGCCACATTCTTATACACCCTGACATGGTAGGGTTCTATGGATGCTTCAGGTACTGCATAGTGTTTGCATCAAGAAAGTTCTCTCCTTGCTTTTCACAGTGAGAATTGTACCAGCCTTTATTTCTTAACTAGAGAAACCTGAAGTGCTGATTTAACAATTGGAATACTTATGTTTCTTTATTGTTCTAATGTTAAAGATTATCTCACTGTGAAAAGGTATTTTCCAAGTGTTAATGCTCACTGTTAGAGCATGTGGTACTTGACTAAGAGATTGTACATGCTCTGTGTACAGATGTGTTCTGGGAAAGCTTGTAGTAAGAGTGGATTACGGGAGTGGTGATGTAAAGCAGAAGTATTGTGTGCTGTTGCTGCACACAGCGAAGGTCAGCAAAAGAGCACATGTTCTGCAGATAGTGGGACAGAAAGCTACACAGTGCAGTTGTATAAGTGGACATTTGTGTTGAGTTGTCTAATTTTGACAATACTTATGCTCCAGAGTGGAATGAAAGCAAAAGCATATCCTGTGCGTCCACCCATCTACCCCCTCATCCTTCAAGTCAATCTAAATACTTCAATTCGATAAAATCAGGATATTTAATTATGTTTTAACTGATTGTTATATTTTCTAGTCTAATTTAATCACATTTCACCAACTATTAATTAAATGACACCATTTTTAAAAAATAAAATAGAAATATTCAATTTAGAATCAGCTAAGATGAAATGTTTGGGCTATATCACAATGCTTTTTTTAAGTTTTCCATTTGCAATTGATTTTTGTCAATGGTAATGCACTTCTGTGAAAGATTTTAGTTTTTATGAAGTTATATGTCCTAGTACTATTCACAAGATCTAGGCTGTTAGTACTACCAAAGATCTGATAGATTATTTACTATCATCTTGTAGTAGGTTTGCTACATTTAGCTTCTTATGATTTTGGATTATTGAGTCAGTCAATGGGATTGCATCCTTTGCTAACCTTATAGCCCATGTTGATTATTTTGCCTGATAAAAGTAGAGGTAAGCAAAAAAATTTCATTGTGTAACTTACGATTTACAAGTTTAGATGGTAATATTGGCTTGCACTTCTCAGGAGATGCCACATTCTCTTCATCTGTTACATACTCAAAATTAATAATAAACATCATTGCTACTCCCTCTTGATTTTTCACTGGAATTATGTGGGTGTTGCAAATGAAGGTAGATCCTGCAGATGGATTAAAAAAAGAGAAAGAAATGTATAAATGGAAGGAAATGTGATTTTTTTTTTCACTTCAGTAAGTCTAGTTACACCAACAGACAGTGAAGAGTATTTATTTGAATTCAATAATTGAGCATCAAACATATTTTAATTTAAACAGCAATGTTTTCATAGAAAGAAATACCACTGTTCATAAATTCTTGGAGCCTTACCTTTACCAAAAAGTGTCTCCTTTGAGATGTCGATTTTACTTTTTGGTTTATTTTGTTCACTGGAAGTGCCTGTATAGACGGACTTGTAATATAGAGACATTTAACACCAAAAGTAGAAAAACGAACACCGTTCCAACCACAGTCCTTGGGAAGAAAGCAGAACCTGATTCTTCTAAATGTTGAACATTCTTCAGGCATTTGATTCTATTACACAGGATGAGTCATGCATAAAGTATTTATGGTGTAAATACACCACTATTCTTATTTTAGCTCTCAGTCTTTTGGGGACTTTGGGGAAATGTTTAGGTTTGTGTTAAAAAATTTATTTGTTAGTTGTTTTATACTTCATCACAAAAATCTTCTAAACCGTGCTAATAATTTTCAATAATTTTCAGAAGGGTATGACTGAAGTGTTATATACAATTTGAAGTCTGAATTTGAAAATACCCTAGCTTTCCCATGTATGAAGCATACTCTGCCTATACTAAAAGTAATGGAGAGTGTAAACTTTCAGTACCTCTGGTGCCCAGAATGTTCTTGTTTAAAAACCTAATTAGAGATTTAAGGAGTCCTTTGTGCTAATTCCTTCACTATGGCTTTAGAAGTTTCAGTTGACGCGGTCATTAGTTTTGATTTAATTCTTTCTATTAATGATACAAAACATAGTGGTTCCAAAATAATGTGATTGCTGTAAGCAATACAATAATGTGTTAAAAACTTCATGCAGACACAACTGTGAGACAGGGTCTTTCCGTGCTAACTAGGGACTGGTTTAATGTACATCATCCGCAATTTAGGCACTCAAATGCAGTAATCACTGAAACTTGACAGCCTGTGCAGTTTGACAAAAACAGATCTTGATCTAGATTGTACAAGAGTATTTTTTTTTGTGTTTGTTTGTTCCCATTGAGGAGAGAGATAGTATAATTTATATCATTACAAGCAAAACCAGATTCTGGCCTCTAATATTTAATGTAGTACTTGCTATAATGTGGTATATATGGCAATTCGAGTTATGTATAAAATTGACACGCTGGCCTTTCAAGTTTTGCAGCTGTAACTTCTATCCATTTAATAAAACAGTTAAGCTGTGGCACTTGCCACAGTTTCCATGGTTACAAGCTCAATGTCTTTAGTAAACAGAAAATAAGCAATTTAAGACTGTTCCATTAGAGCTAAAAATAGAACTGCTGCAGGCCAACCATTGAAACATAGACTGGTTAAACAGAGGGGCTGGAGAGAATTCAGAATAATCTTTGTGGTTTTAGCTAACAAATAAAATGCATACTGAGTTCAAAAAGTCAAAATTATATTTATTGATTTGCTTGGAAGGAAATGATAATGGACAGTTTTGACATGAAGATTTATAGGCTGAGCAGGTATCCCCCAATATCTGGAAGTGGGGCTCAGCTGAAGCGCGCACGGCTTTGAATAACACTACAGTGGATCAAAGGTTTGTCAGTATTTGCAAAGAGGGATGATGAGGACATATCTTTAAAAGCTTTCCTGCTTTTGAAGGCAAGGGTGTTTCAGCTTTTGAAATGCTTCCCACAGCGCTAAGTAATGACGCTATTTCCCATTTGTGTAGAACATTCGTCCCTTAAGAATTTACAAACCTCATTTGTACTGGAGCTAGGGATTTGCATCTCTGGGGAGATGCAGGAGTTGTTTAACAGTCCACAGCTAAGAACATGGCAAAAAGAGCAGACGATTGAAAATTTAAGCTGTATGTAGAAATATTTCAGGAACAAAAAATAGGAAAAGTTCATGTGTGGTTTAATTTAGCATGGTTCCTTTGAAGACCAAATACACCACAGACTAATCAAGTCCACTGTAGTTCATTAGTCTGAATTTTTCCAAGTACAGACACAGCTGTCTCCTATACACTTCTCAGTATCTAACTCCATTGAAGGGACAACAAGGAAATACAAAATTCAAAATAGCAAGGAATACTCTAGTATGATTTAAAAAGAAGAGATGGGTAGAAAGAAATAACATTGGTAAATTCAAAAGATAAACTTTGAGTTGTTAGAGTTGATAGCACTAAAAATAATAATAAGCTTGTTTACAAACAATCTTATGCAGTATTTGCACTCTGGCATCCCACTGCTCTTCATTGCATTCAGCATGTTTTTCCTGTTTTGTCTCTATGTTGAATATTTCAAAAGTAAGACATGCTTCCAATGAGCAATAAAAATGGTAATGTAGTTTTTGGAATTTGCATTTCTTATCTAACAGCACTGGGCAAGTGGATGATCTAATGAGAGCAACTATGAAAATAATACCTTTATAGATAATAAATTCAATAGCCAGCAAGATATCTGAATTTTCTCATGATTACTACTGAGGAGTAATCATGAAATATACTTGATTTGCTCTCTTGTTATCATCATTGGAGATGACAGAGGACAAGGTGGACATTTTCTTGACAGCTTGAATTCCAGGGTTATAGGGACTTGTTTTCTTTTATTTAAGACTTTGTAAAGCCCACAGTTTCATCTAGTTAAATTAGTAGAAAAATATCCATATGGGAAGAACAGATTTCAGTCCTCTGTTTGCTGTGTGGATATGATGTACGACTCCATGGGTATGTATTCAATAGTATGATTTCACAAGACCACACAGCCCTGTGTGAAACAAGTGACTGCTAAAATAGACACACAAGTGACAATAAATATTTAAGAAATAATGACTTAGGGTATAGTAGGGTTATATAAGGATCTATTGCACCACTTGAGCAATTCTGATGAGGTAAAACCTATTTATCTATCTGTCTGCACAGTGTTTAAAGCTGACTTGCTTCAAAAGATCAGTACAAGGTAGGCAGACCAAGCCAATTCATCTGATTCATAAACATTTTTTACCTTTCCAGTGATTTTGTATGGAAAATTTTGGGCAGATTTTTATCAGACTGCATCTTCTAGATACAACTGCCTTCCTTTATTAGAATTGTGGTAGTTCCCCTTATAAACAATTTGGAGAGGACAATGCAGCTAATACAACGGTGAAGACACTCCAAATTCTCATAGGAAAAACTCTGACAAGTAAACCATGAAAAATGACAAATCCCAAACAACTGATTTGATTCAGCCTTCCTGGGAACAAAATCTTCACAGGCCTTTTTGTATGCCAAGCTCAAAGGATCCCTGAAAAATGAGGCATTTAGATAATTGTCCTAATTCTGCAGATTGCCATGGTTCACGTGACAAGAACCTTTCAAAATTCATCATGATTCTACGGGATGGCTCTGGAACCCTCTTGCCCTGAATGGTTTTACATTGGCTATCAGTGTTTCACCACATAAAAATTTAGACTCCTGCACTCAGTACAAATTTGAGGACAGCCTTCAGAAGGCGGAGTCTGGTTTCAATATATTTTGGAACCAATCTTGACTTCCTGTGCCAAAGAATTTATGACTTCTCAGATATTTTTTGTTACTAGAGCTGCTGTGGATAACCAACTAAGGCTATAGAAAGAAAAATATTGAACATGTCCTCTGCATGCATGTAGAAATTTCTAGGCAGAGTGATCTCATACCCAAGTTTCCTAGGATTGTGATAATTTTTTACTTCTATGACCTACAAGTAGTACATTGTAGGTATCTCTACAAACCACAGCCACTTCTGTTCATTTAAAACTGAAGATAACAAAGAATAAATCAAAATATAACAAAGAAAGAGCCAAAACCAGCTTGTCTACTAGAACAAGACCAAAGACAGTAAAAAAACTAGAGGCAGAGATACTCTACATTTTCAGATCTCAACCGTCCTGTTTGCTGTTTGCCAGACAGCTCTGAATGAAACATATGTGCAGTACCAAAATTTTATGGTAATACAGGGACAAGAGAAAGATGCTGGATATTCTTTGCAATTTTATAAAATAATCACTATTTTTATTTTGGAAATAAATACCCTCCACTTCCCTCAGTGGGATTTTCATGTTGTCATCAAAACAAATGCTCAGAATGCCTTCTTTCAGAGGAATAAACTTAAAACTACCAATTGTAGTAGAAATGCAATTAAATATATTTCATATTTGATTGTTTACTCAGCTTTGTGTTAATTCTATCACAATTTTACTGAAATGGGGCACAGAAAAGTCCACATAGTTCCTGTTTTGTTAGTAATGAAGTGAAATGTTGTTTTCATAGATTCTTTTTTGACTAGTTACTGTGAAATTATTAGAGTGTGATCGCTATTATAATACAGAGAAACTTAATATTGTTCTGTTAAGCAAGAGTTGACTTCTGTAAATGCGAAGAATGCTATGCATTCCAAAACACAACCAATCTTATTTTGTTCATGTTTATAACCTTATTTGTCCTTTCATCATAGCATGGCTTATGGGGATTGCCCAATGTTAATAAGAACTTCTCTGGGGAAAGAAAAGAGAGCTAATCTGAGGGAGAATTAATGTGGAAGACCAGAAAACCTTTTCTATCTTTGCCTGTTCATCATGTAATCTTCATCTTTGGGATGAGGAGGCAAAGCGTGGTTTTCTACTGACTCCTATACTTCACAAATTCAATATTGTCTTCCTTCTTAGTGGCCAAAACCCCCATCACTTTCTACTTCTTTCAGTGGGGGAATGGTCTTGGAAAGGTATAATACTTTTCTAAGCAGAACATAAAGGGAATTTAATGAAATTTAATTTATGTGCTAGTCTTGGAAAAGGAGATACTGTCCTGCTTTGTGCAGACATTCAGGAAGGCTGAGACAGGGAGCTTTATTCACCATGCTCAGCATACAAGAAGTAACAAGCCCCTTAGGACCATATGAAATGCAGTTAATGAAAGTCTTGTTCTCTGGTCTAAACTGCTGTTTATAATCCATTTTATCACTAAATGCTGGCAGATAAAGGATATAGACATGTTTTTAAAATGGAGCGAGGAAGAGTGACAGGAACTGGGAGGTAGAAGAATTACTTGGAAGGCAACATGGGAAGGGGGATACAATATCTTGTGAAATAAAGCTGCTGCTTGCACAGAGCTGCTAAGACTTTCAGATTCCTGAAATGCCCTAAGAATTGGGAGAACATTTATATTCTATACAGCTTTGTGTGAGATATAATTCTGGATTTAATCCCTGTTGCTCCATAGCTACTTTCAGCCAAAGCTGAAAAAAATGAATAGAAGCCAAAACCTTTGTTTTTCCTATGTGTTGTCAAGGTTCTAGTAACAAAATTTTAAAAACTTGTTTTAGAAAACAAATACTGTGAATAGTGCAGAAGAATGACACCTGAAATTGACTGGTTGTAATTTATTAATGAGACCAGTATAGCAAAGCATTTTGTATTCTTGAAAGGTTACAGACAAGGAAAAAGAAATTGGAAGAAAAACAGTGCCCAGGGAATATTTGCTCGGCTTTGTGTGGTTTTTGTGACTTCTCCGTGAAGAAAGTCCTTTCTTTTAAGCTTAAAATTCAGAAGCCTATTTACCCCCACTTGACAGTCCACTCTAAGCAAACACTGTGTTAGGTGATGTTTAGTTGGCATTTAGGGACAATTGCACTGGGGATGTCTATTGAATATTCAAGCAAAGCCAGTTTGTCAAATAATGAGGCATGATGTGTATTGTGATGTGGGGACTCAACATGACCAATCAAGGACTGAAAATCCAATTCTTTCTGTTTCTATTCAAGCATAAGCCAGGAACAATGCAGTATGTCATAAGGAATATTGTTTTAAACAATGCAAAGTTTTACGTTCTTTTTAAAATCATGCTAAGAAGTCTGTTCCTGTAATGCTGTGTTGGAAAAAGTCATGCAAAATTTCACATGGCTTTATGCTAAAGGGCTCCTGTAGCAGCAAATACCTTTGCAAACCTATTTTTCTGTTAACTAAAACTAAGATTTATTAACAGATTTTGACAGCTTAGTCTTCTTGTTTATACAATAAAAATGAGTGGAAGAAGGACTGAATCTGCCCTGAGAATATTTCCCAGCACTTTGTGGTGCAGAACCATGTCTCTGGAGACAGACACCACATAATTACTTGCTCAGTTCAGTAACAACCCCATGAAAAAGATATTGGACAAATGCTTTTGTCTGTTTGTACCTCCAGCTTTTTGCATCTTTGCAATTGGTGTAATTTATTCAGACCTTTGGAGACATCTGATATGTAAATAGTCTATTTAAATTTTGTCGCAACTTTGGCTTATAGGAAAGAATTACCTTTGGATATTCCTTTCTTTCCTGCCCTGGATTTTTTATGTAGCTGCACACATAAGGAATAGGAGAAAACTTGATGCTAAGACTAAAGATGATTATATTGGTAGAGACAAAAAGCATCTATTCTGGGAATTCCAGTTTGCATTGCAATGTTGCCTGTTGCTGCCCTTCAATTGGTAGTACTGGTATAATTGTGGTACTGGAATATGTATTTATATATATATATTTATATTACTGGTGTATATATATATATATATATTTATTTTATACATATATACTGGTAATTGGTGGTACTGGTATAATTTTACTTTCTTCTAAAGGTGTTAAAACTGAGACATGAAAAGGATTTTAATCAAACCAGCATTAAAAATGAATGAAGAAATTAAGAATAACTCAAAGAAACTCTTGATCCCATTTTCACAATTAAATTAGTAGATATCAGCCCCATACTATTAAACCGTGTCTCATAAATTTCCATACAGAACTCTGGGCAATGGGTTATACAATTCTCTTTATCTTTCACCTGTGTCTTCTGAGGTGTATGTTACCATTTTCCAATTCCATCTGACTGAAAATGAGCCACCGTGAGTGGGAAGGATGGGAAATTCACATGCTTCCTGTATCTGTGTGATTGTCTATTCTGAAAGACTCAATGCAGAGAACAATTAAAAACAGATGTTAAATTGAAATGTATTATATCCCTTTTGAACGGAATAGCTATGTTTAAGGGGGATGGGTAGAGACAAGAAGAATGTATTTGGCTGACATTTATTAGGGACCTTACAGTGATTAAATGAGACCTACTTCCTTTGACATTTCACACCACTCTCCTTTGCAAATATTCATCCTGTCACTGAAATTGTTGCTGATACTAAGATTTGATTTATAGGACCATTTAGGTTTTGTAAGATATTAACTTACACTGTTTAAAGGTGAGGGAAGAATTGTTAAAGTAACAAACGAAGAAAAAAATTGCCCTCTGGAAACTGTGGACATGTTCATTACTGGACTGGCAAATATGAATATCGCATTTGCTCTCCTTTTAATCCCATTTGTAATATAATTAAATTGGCAGATATATACTGTTCAAATGCTCATTCCAGAATTTCTTAGGCTACTGCATTGCTAAAATTATTGCTAATATCCTAATTATAATATCTACACCTACACTAATAAGCTATGGTGATTAATTGAAATGTTGAAAACATTTTGTATGGGAGGAAAATTTCCTGCTTTGTTGTTTAAGCATCTATAAACATGTACAGAAGATACAAAGCAGTTAAATATTTGGCAAGGAAAGAAAAATGAAATTAAGTGAAAAATACACAAGCAGTGACATATTCAGAAAGAAAACACCAATTAAAAAAGCATAGAGTGAAAAATGTTGAAAATTTTACATGGAGTGTAAAGATTTTTTTAGGTTCCAGGCTGCCTGTAGAATAAATCTACTGAAATCATAGCTGGGCCAGAAATTGCAAGATAGGTTTTCTTCTTTCTGACTCTTACCTTAAAACTACATTTGAGTTTTGTCAGAGGGGTGTTGTCAGGAGCACAGACTGAAGTCAGGAGGCCTGGTTCTGACAGTCAGTCTTGAACACTCAAATCTTTCTCAGGGGTACACTCTTTGTACATACATGGCGGGGGGGGAAGCTGGATCTGAAATAGTTTTCTGGATGAGTTCACATTACTGGAAGTTTGGAAAGATGGTATGCAAAAACATGAGCATTTCTTGGAGTTGTCCAGGCCCTAAACTTAGTCTAAAATCTCTTACATGTTGTCTTTTTTTTTCCAGAAGTGTGTAGCAAATAATGTTCTGAAAAGCAACTCCTCTGAGTTGTTAATGGGGATATTTCTGTCTGCATACGCAGTTGAACATTTTGTGCCCAGATCCTTGCGCCTGTGTAAGGTTTCTGAGTGCATTGCACACTGTATTACCTGATGCTAAGAAGTCAGACATGGAAGGTCAGGGCAGATTGCACAAAGGGGTAAATCTATAAAAAGAACTTAATTATTAAGCCTTTAAACCCTTTGCAAATCAATTGTAGAATAACTGAGGAAGATTTTTCATTCTTTTGTGTTGTATACATTGCAGACTATGTGAGAGGCAAATCCAAGGCTTCTTGTCTTATTTGCTTAGTATAAATGCTTCTTTTGCAGACACTTGCAGTATAGTTATAGTGAATGTGAGATATACTACACTTGAGGAATTTCACAACTGAAGATTTTAACAGGGAAACATTGTAAACAGTGATATTTTAGAAAGAAAGAAACTGAAATATTTCACTGACAAATTTTCAAATTAATTATTTATTCTTTTTAAAGGACAGTATTAAAAAGTGATTTTTTTCTACATCACACATGATTCCTGTGAGAGAAATTTTTTTTAAATGTGAATTTAACTGAAAATATATTAAGAAATAATTTTCAGGATTAAGAGTGAATACTAAATCGCGTTTGCTCAACTGTGTGATACACTTGAACTGAGGTCTTTTTAAAAGAAGAGATTTTTTTAGATACTACAATGTGGATATACTTGACTAGAGTTTTCCGTCTATTAACAAAAGAGAACTCAGAATGTAATATCTTAAAACATAAATCATCCCAATGTGGGACAGGAATAAAAAATTACCAAAGTCCAACATCATTGGACTTTGGTCAGTAGCACCTGAGAAGGGTCAGTGATGAAAGATTAGATTAATCTCTAAAATTGAAGAGGTAGGTTGAAAAAACCATAATAACTTGGCTTAAATAAAAATAGTGCAGCACTTTGTTTTTAGTAGTACCAACAGGCATTTGTATTAGTTTAAGCAATTTTCAATAATTTTTCAGTCTTTGTCAAGACAGAGAATTTTATTTAGGGAAGGTCATAGTAGGAATTGTGTTAATTCAGCAGAATTATGTGCAATTAAAATAGGTTTGAAAGAACTGTGTTTCATTATGAAGATGCTTTGATTTTTTTTTTTTATTTACATTTTCAGTAAGTTTATTTAAAGCATTGCACCAAACAAACACCAAAAGTATAGTTCAAGGTGAAAAACATTGGTAGGACACATTTTCTCTCACATTTTTCAATAGAAAAGTAAAGAATTGCAGAATCCCAATGTCTGTTTAAGTATGTTTTGTGAAAATTTCAAATTTAAATATACCTTAAACATTAATCTTTGCAAAAACAATGAGGTGAGAAATAATGTTTCTAATATCTTATTTTTAGTTAGTTGGCCATGAGTTAGCAAATATTTAATTACATGTGCTAAAATTAAAGATGTCTTTTTTCTTTACTTTTCCCCCTCAATTTTTCTCTATTTCCACCTCTCTAGTTCTTTTTTTTCCTCCTAGATATTCTTTTTTAAACCCTCATTAAAAGCTATGCACCTCTGGGCATTGAACTGAGAAATGTCTTATTATGTTCGTGAGAAAAGGGATCTCAGGTTTGTTGAATATCGCCCATCTTGCAGAAAATGTGCAGACTAAGACTTTTTTTTTTAAAGTAACCTCATTTGTTTTCCCAAATTAAACTACATAAACTATTTTAAGAACTAACTGAATAACCTTCTAAAGCAGAATGGAAAAGAAAAAAACCCAAACAAAACCAACACCAAACCACAAAACGAAACCCACAAAACCCCCCTCCTGAACTCCATTTTTGTAATTTGTTTAATTTATTCAAGATACTGGTCCAGAATACAATGTGAAGTAAAAGAGTGATCCAGATTCTGTCCTCACTTGCACTCTGTCATTTTAGGGAAAGTATGGGATTTTTTTGTGATACAGTTATGAAAATATATTAAAAAGAGGAAGTCAATAAATGGCCATACAGTATGAAGGGTGATACAGAAAAACAGATCAACAGCAGGTCCCCTGAGGCAAAAGGGAAATGCTATCATTTATGCAAATTTTCACAAGTGCAGTGTACAGTCAGTTCCATTGGCCAAGTGGAAGGGTACCATTTTCTAAATATAGGTGCTTTTCTTATTGAAATCATACCCCTAGAAAACCATACTCATGGAAACATATACTTCCTGATATTTTCTAAGTGAATTGATCATGATTAGCTTGAAATACACAACCCCAAGCTTGTCGGAAAAAAAAAATTATGTCATTGGGCTAGAATAAAAGTCATTGTGTGCCTTACAGTGCTTTACTGTAATCCAGAAAAATGTATCTAAAGGGAAGAATGGCCAGACACAAAATGAGGGATTCTTGTTGAATGCAGTAGCTATTATAAAGGCTTGATGACAGGGACAATCATGTAGAAACCCTCTTCAGTGGGAAAGTCAGCCCTGAAAGCTGGTGGAAGTAGTCAAGCTGCTTTGATCATAAAACAAATGGATGTAATCTCCCAGGACAAAAAAAGTAGTGGTATTTGGGCGTTCTTTTCAACACAAAATCATGGGATTTTGAATGCATATTAATAAATGTGGTGGGAGGTCTATGTACAGAAGGTTTGTCAAACACACCAGCAAAATATTAAACTTCTTGTAAAAAGAAAAAGAACCTGTTTCCTGGTGCAAAATTTCCAAGCCAAACATAATGTATTTTTAATTCACGTTCTCATTAGAACTGATAAATATGAATAACTTACTGGACTAGAAATTCACAGCTGCCCTAGAGGTGGTTTTCATGACCTGATTGCAATCAGTTTAGACAAACAAAGAACAATCCCAAGCAGCAAAATAGTGGTCCTTCTAAATGGGTAGTTTTCTATGGTTGAGAAAAATGTAAGCAGAAATAATTGGGAGGAGAAGTCAGACAAATACATGAATGAAAAACTGCAGTTCTTAATGAGAATGTTAAATAACCAAAGAGTAGCAGTTCAAAGCTGCTGAAGATCTTAGCAAGTCCATCTGCACTGAGTGCAAAAGTAAGGGTAACAAATAGCGATTAAAAGCTACACAGTGAATGGAGAACAGAGGAAGTAAAAAACACATCTGTGGAAACTGAGAGGTATGGAATACCTCAAGTGGACAGAGGAATGTGACAACTGAGACTAATGACAGTAAGTGAATACTCTCCTTAGTGAATACAAGAAGCAAAAAAATAGCTCCAGTAATAGGAAGAGATTCTTTACTGTGAGTGTACTGAGGTTCCGTAACTGTGGGTGCCTCGTCCCTGGGGTGTTCAAGGCCAGGCTGGATGGGGCTCTGAGTAACCTGTTCTAGTGGAAGGTACTCCTGCCCATGTCAGGGGACTGGGAGGAGAAGCTCTCTAAGGTCCTTTCCAACCCAAGCCTTTCTATGGATCTATGATTGTGCCAACATCCATACGAGGGATACCGTGGGAATGAAATGACTGTATGATAGTGAGACTGACATGTTGTAAGCAACATAAGGAAACCTGTGATGTTAGATTAATTTAAGAAAGAATACCTGATGGGAATGTAATTCATGTCACTCAGTGTGGTAATGCAGACATTATTAATGGACAAGAAATCTCATTTTATATTTATATTCTTTGTCTAAAAACCCCAACCAAGTAGTCATTACAGACATATGCATCTGTAAGGTAGTCTACTGATTTTTATGCTATATTCTAATAAAGTAATAGAACTGTAATTGTAAAAAAGCTCATTACATGATTTACAAATTGTCTGAGAGCTTCTGAAAAGTCATTAACGGAGAATGACATTTCAGTGCCAGTTTCTAGTGAAAGTCCACAGAAATGACCAGAGTAGCATTAATTTGCTTTGAAAAGATCTGAAGAGAATATAAAATCCTTCTATGAAATGCATGGATGCTTCATAAATCAGTTGTGAAGTGGCTAATGATGTGCTAATGAGTCAAAATAGACTCATTTAAATTATTTTGTAAGTGGGACATAAAATACAAAAAATGCGATATGAAATGGTAGATTTAGTCAGGCAGTTAAAGAACCAGGGCATGTAGGCTGAAACGAAAAAAGTTAGCTATAAGCCTGGAATGTACTGTCTCACAAAGGAAATAATTGGATAATATGTAAGAATGGTGAACAGAGCCCGAAAAAAGAAATAGAATAAGAAGTCAACCCTTCCCTATATATGTGGCACTTAGGGGACTAAAACTGGATTGCTGCATACATTTTCTGGCATCTGAATTCTTGATTACATTGAAAAATGGAAGAGGGCATAGAATTGACCAGAGGAATAGCATTCTTCAGAATGGTGCCATTGACATCTTTAAGATGTCAATCTTTGTTGTTTAGTGAAAAGTGGTTTGAGAAGTGACTTGCATTACAATCAGTAGCTTCATGGAAGGAGTGCTGAATACTAAAGAGCTGTTGAGTTTAGCAGAACAAACCTGAATATCTAGAAGTTAAAGCAGATAGTTCAAGCTGTATCCTCTGGATACAGAAGATCAGAGGAAGCAGTGGTTATCCCTCTCTTTGTGTTTTTAAATCAAGACTGGAAGAAACAGAAAAGTCCTTTTATGAAAAAAAACCCCACCTATGTAACATTCATCTTCATAAAGTTCTAATGTTTCTTTTCAATATCTCATTTCAATCAAGGAGGAATTTAGTGCTTCCTGTCTCAATTTTGCTCTGAATACACAGTGCTCCACAAACCAAGATGCTGCCTCTGTCCTTCCTGTACTTGGAATTAAAATTTCATACGCTCTCATTAGTCAATTGGTAAAATTTCAAAAGCTGTTCATGATTTTTTCAGAATTTAGTGTTCTAAGTAAGATGTGGAATCTCAGTGGAAGCAAGGCCAAGTGATACAGGAAGAATACAGAGAATACACTTGCCACAGTAGGGAGACATTTTATGCGGTCAAACCTCAACTGGAGTTGATAATCCTGATAGGTCCCTTTCTAAGCAGCATTCTATGATTCAATGATTCCATGGGATCCCATTTGAGCATGTTTTGGCACATCCATTTGTAATTGTGGTGTAGCAGTAAATTAAATTCACAAAGCATGATTCCTAATCTCTTCCACTCTCCTGCTGATGGACATAGCAGCAGATGGCTGTGGATGCACATGCCTGTTTTTCACGCAGATGCATCAGCAGTGCTAAGTCAGTACTCTCCAGGGCAATGCATGTGGAGGTGCTGTGCCTGTTTTTCTCATTCTCTCCTCATCAGCAAAGGACAGTAGCTCCCAATATTGACCCTCCCAATAATGGTTGCTAGAGAATGTGTTTGATTGTCTGGGCTGCATTCATTGCTCAGTTTCCTGTCTCCTTTAGGAAAAAGGCACAGGACAGATGGTGATGCAGGGTGAAAGCACTCCCAGTGCAAAATCATTATCATTAACTATATTCCCCCACAAATAATACATATTTATCTGTCAAAATGAAATCTCCCTTGTGAAATGTTAGAACTTTCCTTTGCAATAATTCTTTTAGAATAAAAGCTCTTTTTATCTACTAACAACTCCTCTTGATTAACTAAGAGGGTAACTGTTCCTGGATATGGCAGTGGAATTTATTCTTTATTTTTGAAAGCAAATCCAGCTTAACATCCCCTAACCTTCACAGAAAGCTCATGTTCTTAGGTTGGAATCGTGCCCTTAGTATCCATACTTGATGGCTTCACATGATGTCCTGACTACCCATATGTATGTCCATCTGTTAGGCTGGCATGGTGCCCTCCCACAAGTTGCTGGACTTTGGCCCTAGGACAGGGCTGAGGACTGGATGCTTACTTAAATACTTATGTGACTTCCTGTCTGTGTGGGCGTGTGTGCGTGTGTGTGCTGTACCCTCCTGCTTCTAATGGACAGGATGGAAGGTATTTGCCTAATTTGCTTCAGGCAAAACAGTCTAAATGTAACCCAGAAGAACTTTAGATAGGGGTGTTTTTGATAGAAAAATGGTAAGCAATTCCATGGAGTGAGTTGGATTTTCCAAGAGGGGTATGTAAATCTAAACAGTTTACTAGCAAAGCATTACTTTTTCTTAGGAAGAAATGCAAATCCTACAGACGGAAAAATAAAGTCAGTGGTAAACGGTAATTTTGAGACAGACCATTAACAGACACAAGAATGAAGTTTTCATGTGCTAAACACTAAATGGAGGTGGGTTTCGAAAGGTATCCTTCCTGAAAGGGCCGGAATTTTGAAGGTTTTCACATAGTGTTTCATCTTGCTTATCATGACTTTATTTTGCCAGCTTTGTTTTACAAGCTGAAAAATTGTGCTTTTCTTATCAACTGCTTCTGGGTGGCATTTAGTTCGCAGCACACATCCAGGCTCAATCCACATAAGGAAAATGTGCAATTCCAAAGTCCTGTCTCTGCAAACCCTACAGCTATTGACTCAGGCTCTCCTCCAGGAAGTGCTCTGCCTGCTGTATTTTCTTTCTATCACATATGCATGCCTCCTAAGAGATCTTATTAGGCTGCAGATCCCTTAGCATCTCTTGTCAGATTTACTACACAGCACACACAGTTTTGACTTCTGATTTACTACTGGGACAATGGAGGAAAGGAAAAATATAGATGCTGCAGAGGTTTTTCTGGGGCAAAATCACTTAAACTCAAATGAATATTTTTGCAAATGAATACAATTTTTCCTGAAATATATTTTCTAATGTTTCCTGGAAGATGGAACTTTGGTTACTGCTGACAGAAAGACTGTGCTCTGCCTCATACACTCCTGCGGGAGGCTATGGCATATTTACCCCACTCACAAACCTTTCTGGGGGAAAATGAGTGAATAAGACTCAGAGTTTAAGGTCTTTTGTCTGTCATCTTGACTTTCAGCTTCCTGTAACAGTCCGTCATCCTTCCCTGGACATCTGTTTCAAATGCCTTACAGTAACTTGCTCAAGACATAACATGCTTCAGGTACAGTGCAAAATGGAATTCATAATACTAACTGATGCAGTGTTCACAGCCACAACCCACTCTTGTCAAACTGCACGTTCCATGTGCTGGTTCTTAAGACAACTTTAATAGTTTGTTTAGGTATCTGTATGAGGAATGAATTCTGCTTTTAATTTTGTTCTATTTTTAATGGGCTAAATTGTAATGAAATCCTGGCTAATAATCAAGAATAAAAAAGGTTGATGCTAAGTCATCATGTATCCAGTCTTGAAAATAGCCTTTTAGCAGAAAGCTGTCAAATATAAGTCAAAGTATATTTACATCATAATAATATATTTGCTGAATTTAAACCTTGTTGATTTGGAAGTTTAATAACTCTAGACATAGGTTATCTTTCAGCTTGTTGAAATGACAACCCTTAGCAACTGAGCAATGCTCACTAGTATTTTCCAAGCATCTCCACTTTAGATTTGCTGCTTTTAATGAACTTCATAAAAAGTAGGGATGTGTGACTTACATGTAACTACTTAACTCATGTAAATTGGTGCCTGGCAATTTTAAGGACTTCAGGGTCCTTAAAAAGGGCACCTGTACAGTGCCCTTGAACTTACACATGTTGAAAATATGTACAGTACACACACTATACACAAAACACTCTAAGGTCAAGATTATCTGATGCTTTTTATTGTGTAACTGTCCTGTTTTCAGCTGCATTGTTCAGCTCAAATTTTTAGATTGACTTTTTTTCTTCCAAAGCTCTACCTTTGTGGGAGTTTTGCATAGAATCAGTAAGCTATTAATAATAATAAGACAAGAGGGCATTTATGATGAGGAACTGGGAGCAAAACTTCAGGAATTCTGAATTATCTTCTAGAGGTTATGGATATATCTCAGGGAAACTGGTCTTAACAGGCAATAGTTAAATACCCTATATGAATTATTGAATAATTTATTCATGATATGCAAGACTGAGCAGTTAAAAAGAAAAGAACAGTAAAATAATAATAAGAAACATGAGTGCAGAAAAAAACAGACAAAACTTCACCTTGTAGCTTCATCATAACATAAAGTTTGGTAGATGAATTCCAGATTTATTTTCTTAAATGCCTGAGATTACATTATTTTTTTAAGACTTAATGAGTTGCACAGATTTTATGTCCTTTGATTGAGTCACCTTTACCACAAGAAATTAAAATGTGTAAATTACATTCTATTCATGTAATTTCTGACAATTTTTAAATGATCTATTTATTTTAAAGTAATAATTTTTTAATATACACAATAGGTATTTTTCTGTGGGGTGAAACCATTACAGTCTATTGTAAGCTCATCCTTTTCAAATTGCAGTAGATAAATCTGTGGTAATCTCCTTTGCAAGTATGCCATAGAACATGTTATAAATACCACAAGAAGGGCAAAATTTACTGTGCAGTAAAGGTCAAAGTGATAAAACCAATAAAGGGTATAATGAAGCCCATTGGCTGTGATTCAGCTGGACACTTAAGCAGATGACAATTTTTTAGCTTGTGAGAAGTCCCATTGACTTAAGTGTCCTGCTGAATATGTCAGCAATTTGGACTTTGCACAGTACTTTGTTTATCTTTATATTATTTAGGTATTACAAATTAAATATTAGCTTTGTGCAAATATCTGTAATGACAGTGGCAGAACTGAAGTATTTACTAAGCCCCTTGTGAATATGAGAATTTAATGAAGATTTCAAAAAAATATTAAGGAAAAAAATCCATCCACATAAACATGAAATTTGAAGTCAAATTTGTATTCCTGACCTGGCTTTTTTCAGCTGTTGAAAAACTTGTAGTCAGGAGTTTGCTCCTCATATTTAATTTTTACTTTCATCAGGCATTGAATTCAGGAAAGGCAGATAAAGGTGGGTGAAGCCCTCCCCGTTTTCAGTGCAGCCCCACAGCCTGGTGAGGCTCAGTCTCTGAGGCAGGATCGTGGCCATGCCCTCCCCGAATGCCGTGGTGCCATGTTGATCAGCAGAGTATCTGCACTTTGGCATACTATTTGCTTACTCCAGTCTCTTTGCTTCTTCTTAAAGCTCATTCCATATGTCCCTATAAATCTGGATATAAGGAAACTGTAGTGATCCCTTAACTCAGAAGAAAGTCATGCTTTGTGCCCCAGGGCAAAGTGATATCAAATCAAGTCTACTGGTCTCCATGCAGCAGAAAATTTAATTCAGTTCAAGTTTTTTTTAAATCAGTTTCAGTGTCCAAATGATGAGCTTGATTTTCTTTTTGTTATAACAGATCTTGAATGACTTGCTCTTGATCTGTGCAAATGTGAGACAGGATTTCATACCCATGCTGTGCATTTTCAAAACCAATGTCACAATGGCTTTGTGTCTCTCTCAAGATTCTAAACTAAGATAAAGACTGTAATAACTGAAAGTTATTACAGAAATATTTTCATTTGAGAAAAATGAAATTTCATTCATCTTCATTTTTGATTAATATAGAAATTTCATGACATAATCTAAGGAGAACTTCTTACTTTTTCTTGGAAATAGAACCAAATAAAAGTAACAAATAATTTTTTTTTTTTGGGGGGGGGGACTCTTTTAAATAGGAACTACGAAACTGCTACAAGGCCAGGCATAAATTGTAGTTTATTTATCCCCTCCTTGTATTTGCTGGATTCTTTGATTGTGCTTCATCTCCCATAATACCTTTTAGTGTAGTAATTCAGTGAATTGGCAAAGTACTGTACAAATGTTTCAAAGAACCCTAAACCACCCAAACTTACAATGGCTGAGGAAATGAAATAATTCTCTATACATTGTTTTGATATGGATATAAATATTTGTTTCCATTTCTTCTGAATGGGAAGCCATAAATTTGGTCTATCTATCTTTAATAAACATTAAAAATTTTCTATTAATTTTCCTCCTTTCCAAGATGTTTTAAATTAGCTTCTTTCAGAGAGGTTATATTTTGTATCTATAATATAAATGTATTTGTGTGTGTTTGGGCTTCCTTCAGTTTTATTACATTTGTGTAACAGCAAAATACTGATTTTAGTAGATTGTACTTGTGCTGTACAGTTGTAATTAATGTCCAAATTTGCATCCCTCAACTAGGGAAAAAGTTCTGGTTGGGGTAAAAATTCTCTCACTGTAAAATTCAGGTGGTTTTCTTTTCTTGAGCAACTCTCAAGTCAGAAGATTCAAGTGCAGGATGACTCTAGAATAAGTATACATACTCTTTTGAAGAAACATTATTTCACATCAGAAAATGCAAGTCTATGTACTTTTGGAGTAGTACAACATTACTCTTCCCATGTTCAAGTTTATTGTGTGGTCTGGCTAATCTTGTGCTGCTACTGCAATGGACTTCTAAAACTCCCTTTCAACCCTGTGCTGCCATTTGACACCCAAGAAGAGCAGAGAGAATAATTTCACTAAATCATAACTAGTAAGGGAACCAAAGACGTGGATGAAAGTAGAAATCAATCTTACTTGAGAAAAAAGAGTAGGAACACTCCATGTTCTGCAAGCCAGCAGTTCTCAGGCTCAAAAGGAAGTCTAGCAAGCATTGCAGGTTGAGCTGTCTGGAAAAGTCAATGGAAAAGAAAAGAAAATCCTTTCTCTTCCTTGACAAAGCCTATTGCCTAAACCAAGGCAGGCATTAATCAAAATTAAAGTGTGTCTGCAAAGCAAAAGTTCAGATCCAACTCAAAATATATTCTGCCAATCCATCCATTACTCCTGTTAGCATGCTATCATGCCCAACTCAATTTTTATGCTTTGCTGGAATTTGCTATTACAGATTGATATTAATTGAACAAAAACAATCTGCAGGTTATTATTTTACCTTGTTTAAAGTAGGGTGATACAGTATGGGTAAATGAAGGTGGTATAGAAGGTAATCTTATCCCCCAGTGAGTTGCAGCTGGACCAATTACTAAAGATTAGAAGCAGGCCTGATCTTAACAGGCCACACCTGTAGCCAATAAGAACAAGTGGTATAAAAGAGTGGATTGGTGGGATCTGGAGTCAGATGACTGCTGCAAGGACCAGGAACAGTCAGTGCTTAGAGGAGCTGCCTGTGAGAAACATCAAGGAGTTATGAAGCTCTGGGGATATGAAATCCTTGCACCATAATGATGTTAGAACTCATGCTATCTAAGACAACAGTTTTAACTCCTATTAAAGAAATCTTTAAGTTGTTATAAAAGTTTGCAGAAGCCAAAGACTAGCACTAGAAACCTATACATTAGAAAATGAGGAGCTGGAGTACTTGAACAGTCTAAATTAACATATTTTGTCTAAAGTAACATGTGCATATATTTTGGAGGAAATTTTCAAGATCAATTAAAACTTAAATAAAGGGAATATTTATAAATAGCTAATAAAATATAATAGATAGCTTTATCTAATAGTTTTCCACATCAGAAATGCAAAGACTAGTATGTAACACTTGAGGACTAATTTTTTACTAGACTCATCTTCAGACCTGCTCCTACAGAAATATCATGTGGGTTATATCTTGATGCAATACTCAGAAGGCAGGGAAATGACAATACTTTGCTAAAGGGTATTTGTATTCTTTCTATTTCATTATTCCTATCCTATTGCCTGAAAAAAATTCTAAGTTTTTTTTTTTTCTGTTTTGTTGTTGCCTATATTTCCCAACCACATGAAGAGTAAACATGACTATTTTATCAGCTGTAAATGAAGTCTTACTGTCAGAGCTGCAATCCAGTCCAGTGTATGGGCTCTGTTCCAGTTTGCAGCTAGGCTGCCCTGGACTAGTATTATCCAATTTGTATTTCTTTTCACAAGGCAGAGGCAGAATTCTTCCTAGTTTCTTAGAATTCTGTGGGTGTGAAGTCAAAATGTGCCCTTCAAATGGCTTAGGCCTAATTTTATAAGCTGACATGGTATTCAATGCAGAGAAGGACAAATTTATATTTTTATAGTAAACATTTAATTATGTCTAATTCCTTCTAGTCCTGAACACTTCATACTTTTGTGCCTGCATTGGAGCACAGTATTGAACATCTGTAATTGTCATGCACTAAGGTACAAAATGTAAATAACTGTCTACATTATTTTTCTGAGTCACACAGGGTTGTTTAAAGTTGTCCAGCACTATTTAATACATCATTATTTATAATTTTCCCTTTGCAACTTTATCTGCCAGAAATATTCAGCTTTATTCACACCCTCAGGAAACACAAGGAGAATCTTCTACACAGTCAAGATATATTGAAATTTTGCCTCTACCACGGACAGAATACTCCCTAAGGGGCAGCCTAACATCTGTGCTTTCTGCCAATGTGAGAAAACTGGTCATGCCACTGAAAAGCAACTATGGTGGCACATGTAATGCACCTTGTTCTCCAACCTTCTCCCTTCCACAGAAAAAAGAAATGAAAACTATCTTGCAAATCAGCTTACATTATTAAAGTTTCTCATCTGTTTGAGTTGGAGTAAGAAATAATTTTACTTGATAATTTTCTAGGTGCCAGATTAAGTCCTGAAATTTGGCTGAAAGAAGAATCTCAGAATGAAAGTATATATTGATTCTTCTAAAAAAGTTGGGGCCATGTTAGGAAATACAATATTCATATTAATAATAACACTTATCCTCTCATAACCAATATATGCTGGTACAAAGTATAAGGTACTAGCTAAAATGTTAAAATTATTTCCCTGGTACCTTTATGGATAGTTTTAAAAATTGAAAATTAGTTCTTCAGAGGAAAGGACTCAGAGTACAGTGCCTAAAACTCAGATGTGGTTTCGAAGTGGTATTTTTTATTATTGATGCAGATAGCTAAGAGTCTGCCTGAACATCTCATTACAGTTAAATAATGACAGTTCATTGAATGCCAGGTAGCTGGTAAATTCACCTGTCTGCTCTTGTACCCTTCTGTTGTCTCAGATTCCTAAATTTACTATGGATTGTTTTTTTTCTTTAACTGCTATACAGTGTGGTCCTCTTCTAACAGGTTGATCTTAAACAGTCATTATCCTGCCCCCAAGAACTTTACTGTGATGCAATATCATATTTACTAACTTCCACATACGAACAGCAGATGGTTGGAACTGAATACACATAAACATGTGTGACTGTATGTTTCCAGCATTTAGCTCTGTTTAACCCTTCAGCAGCACCTCGCCTTTGCCATTTAACAGTCTCGTTTTGAAATGGGAAGGAATTCAGACTGTGAAAACATATTTTTCCTGCTTACACTAGTGGTTGAGGGTTTTTTCTTTATTATTGTGATACCTAAGAATACTTTGTTGAACTGTTCAATAGATATGAAAGTCTGTTTTAATTCCAGCTGCTTACATCGTGACTGTGTACATCCCCCACACAGATGGGAAGGCACGGTTTGGTAAAAGTCACAACACATAGTTTGTGAGACAGTGTTTCCAGACACTATAACAATAGTGTCAACAATAATTTCATCAAATTTTAGGATTCTGCTCCACTTTGATATTATTTTCTTTTTCTGTTTTATGCAATAGCAGAAATGCCTACGGATTGGGCTGTGATAAACTAGTAATTTTATTTTTTTTTGTGTGGAGTCACTTTACATATAAATATAGAAGTGCTCTACATTCTTCTTATCAAAATACTTATGTTGGATGGTTTTGACATAGCTTCATGTCTCAGGCAATTATTCAAAATGTCACAATCAAAAAGTCATGACTTATATGAGCATAAACTATGCTGAGTGCTTAGCAACAGAAATCTGAGTATATATGCAAAAGATACTGGCATGGCCAAAAGAAGTTGCCTGGTAGCCTTGTGGTGCTTCAGTGGCTTGGGTGCCAACAGCAGCTTTCCCATGGAATGTGGGATGTGGCACAGGCTCATGACAGCTTAGCATCTCTATAACTACAGTGTCAACTGGAATGTGCAGTTTGATTCTTTTTGAACTCTATGTGTTTTAGTCACAGAAGAACTTGGCTTGAAAACATTTTTAAAATTTATTTGCTATTACTGCTGACTTTCTAGGCAGATACTTAACTTGACTGAAACTTTTTCCTGTATTTTGGGATGAGACATAGCTATGCAGTGTCTCACGTTCTACCTCTGTACCAATGCTTTGGCTTCCACAGATCCAGGAAACCATGTTACTTTTCACCCGTGACTGGCAGTGCCC
The DNA here is from genome assembly GCF_027477595.1 of Haemorhous mexicanus. Taxonomy (NCBI): domain Eukaryota; kingdom Metazoa; phylum Chordata; class Aves; order Passeriformes; family Fringillidae; genus Haemorhous; species Haemorhous mexicanus. The sequence goes on from NC_082348.1 coordinate 17,162,218, forward strand.
TGCCTCAGTTAGAGCCTAAATTTAAATCACTACTAATGTAGTAAGAACAAAATAAAAACGTAGTTTTATGTGGAAAAAGTTCTGCTGTTACTTGTTCCATCTACACCTGCAACACCTCAGACTTGCAGTAACTCTGGAAGAGTTGCATTACACCAAGACTTTGTATGGCATATGTAACAATCTTTTCTGTTCAGTTTTGCACATAATGGAATTGCCTTCCAATGTGTGTTTTCCTGTAACTATATCTTTGTATTACCTTGTTTTGATTACAATATTTGAGAAAGTAATAAGCACTTGCTAAATATTTGTTTTGTAATATTGTTAAAATATACAAGCTGCTTTTACCAATGCAATTACCTTTAGTCCCTAAAGTACAGGTCATGGATGAAATCTAGCTAGACAACTATGTTTTTTTCAGCAGGAAATATTTTTAATTCCATCATCATTAGCTACTTGCATCTGGTAGCTGCTGCTTCTAAGTAACACTTTGCACTTTTATGGACTATATCTGACTCAGTTTACATATTTTATTTCTTTAAAAGCACGTAAAGAGAACAGCACTACAAGATTTTTAAAAAATTCATTCTAGTAGTGTTAGTAAATTAAAAGGCATTTACAATCTTTTTAGCCTATCCATATATCTACTCAGAAACCTCTGGATCTGCATGATGGAAGAAAATCTCATTTTCCGTTTACCTGTCACTGTCAACTTCACATCCAACCTGATATCTAAATACAACTCCAAAAGCATATTGAAGGAGGAATTAAATTTATAAAATGGAAATTAGGTGTCTGAACCTCAATTATTTTGCTACAGAAGCTGAAAAAGTCAAACAACAAACTACTATATATCTATAAATTTTCCTGCTGATTAGTGTACTCCTTCAGTAAAAACACATACTCAATCATGCCAACAAACTAAATACCACATTTACACTAGACTTCTTTTAATATCTACTAGTGTTAATGAGTTGTTGTTATATGGTATTATTAACCAAAAGATTACTTAATTCTATATACAGACTACTGGTTATAACATCTTCAAATAAAACTAAAAATATTTTCAGCAGAAAGCAATTAGAGTGGCGCTTGGGGGAAGGAGGTTTACAAAATTCAGCACAATACTGAACAAAAGAATTAAATTCTTGCCACAAGAAAATAATGTAAATGGACTTGATTTTATTTCAGTGTTGTACAAAAACATCATTTTCTCAATTATTTTCTCATCAAATGAAGGATAACAAAAAATAACTACCCAATTCAAATATTAGTTTTTATTTCAAAATAAACACAGCAGATATTGTGCAAGAAAGAATAACAACACTACAACTACTTTCAATGACTTTATTCTAATATGAAGTAAAGCCATGTTGTATCTGGAATGGAAATGAATGGTTTTTCTGCCCAAACCTAAAAATAAGCTAAATCACATAGTTGGGAGAAAGATATTTCTTTAACATTTTTTTCCAACTGTTTAACTTTTGCTCTAATGCTGGAGCATCTCCATCAATGAGAGGCTACAGAAGAGCAGCAGCCTGCATCTTATTACTGTGATTTATCTCAGTGCTCAGAACGTCTTTATATAGCAAATTGAGAAAGCCATGGCTACAATTGCAACACCAGCTGAAGCTGACAAGGTGCTAGGTCAGTGGGAATTTTCAGAGGAAAAATGATGATTGAGGGAGCCACTGATGAAGCTGATGCTGCAGGGCTAAAAGGGAGAGAGGTGTCTGTAAGACAGATATGCAGACATACACAAAAGGAGACTGTAAGCATTTTTTAAAATCAAGATTCTGTTTCCTAGTTAACACTTATATTTCATGCTGTTGCCTCCACACTTTAGCCTAGATTTGCATTTTTTCAATCCAGTGTAATTTGTGCTTTCTTTAAAATATGTTTTCATCTCAGTTTAGTACTACAAGATGCCAGGGCCACTCAGATAATCTGTTTGTTTGTGTATACTACATTAGAAAGTGGAGGAAGGATTCTAAATACAGATGAATGAAACCAGTACCCAGCATCAGCCAGTATGAATTGCAGTCATTCAAGAGCAGGCAGACTGGTGACAGTGAAAGAAGGATGAGAGAAGCTTCAGGTGGCTTGTATCCACGAGCCATTATTCTTTTATACTGATAAAGCATAGGGAAACACAGTGGTCAAATTTACTTACGAATGTATACAATTATTATACATAAGTATGTGTTTAGAAATTGCTGGTAGGTAATCATTGCTCATCTTTAGAAGTATCTTTGTTAATAGATTTTCCATGAATATTTTTGTCATATCTTTACAGTGTCAACAATTTCAAGGATTAGTCACTATCTATGTGAATAGATGTTTTGGGCTGTGCAGCTAAAGGCTAAATTTTGCAGAAGTTTTATATCAATGTAAGCCAGTGTTTTTGCAAAAAGAAGCAGTCCTGGCCAGTCTTGGGCTGCTCATTTCCACTTCATTCAGCTCCTTTCTTCATGCAAATACAGATGACTGTGTGACTGTGAAACCACAGTGAACTAAAATTAAACTGTTTTTTGGCTGGCTAATATTTACTCTATTCTCCTCCCTATTCCAGATCACTAGAGAGACGTGCACCCCACTGTGTAAGAGGGAAACCTGGGGTCAGGAATAAGCACTTGAAGCAGACTGAGTACAAGGCTCTTTGTCTCAGTATGGCTGACAAGCTGTTTATGGTTAAAGATACATTTTCAGAAACAGCTAGTCCTAATGACCTTGTTAAATAGATTATACTGGGTCAATTTCTTTTGCCAGCACTGAGCATTTCTTTGGCAATATCAGAAAATCTAGCTTAAGTTTTGCCCCAGCTGTGTATCAGTTGTTCCTATAATGCGTTTACCTTTTGTTTGTGAAGACAGTGTGGATTATTCCTTAAATGATAATATTAACATGTGTCAGAACTCAAATGCTTTCCAGGCATATGGAAAACTTTGATTTTGTAACACAGTTGTTGACATCAGTCATATTCCACTAACAGCAGAAAAGTGCAAATTCTGAATTAGTCTTTGATTGCTTTCACTGATACCCACAGGATTTATGCAGGCCTGGTTGTAAAACAATGCTGCCTACTGTAATACAACACAATTTTCAAACAGAACACTTTTTTTAGACTTAAAAGCAACTTACACTGTGACACTGTTTCAAGATGATTGACTGTAATAGTTACAGATTAGTCAAAATGCATTACAGGATATGCATTATATATCAAGACATTATAAGTTATGAGAAACTACTGTCAAGGAAGCAATTATGATAGCTCATCTTGCAATGCTAATTACAAAATGTCTGGAAAATATGTTATCTACATTTATGAAGCTTCCTGCATTGATCAATGAAGTAGATATGACAGTGTAAAGAGGAGTACCATGATTACTTAGTAGGTATCTAAATGGCACTGGAGAACTATTCCCAAATGCATACTGCTGGAATACTATTCTATAGAATAAGTGGTGTTTGGAAATGATTTCGTAACCTTGGAACATCTTCTAGTTCCATAAAGTAGTTTTGCTCAAGTTTTCCAGTATGTGTAATGTCTTCCAACATAACTAAAGATGGTGATATGCAAATCTAGCAGCTGACTAGGAAACAAGCTGTATTATAGACAAATGAGATCCTAAAATGTGTTTCACTTACAAGGCACTCTTGACGCTTACTATGAAGTGCTAAATACCATTCTGGACATTCTAGTTCAGGAAAATGAAACAGAAATTGGCATAGATGCAGAGAAAGGCAGGCAAGAGAATGAGAGGCTCACCTTGCTAAGTAAAGGTGTTATGTAGCCTTAGCTTAAGAACTCAAACAAGTCCTATATGGAAGCACACTGGTGATGAGATAAGAAATATTTGAGCCACAGTCATCATCAACAGCAAAAAGAATGGTTATTAACAGCTCAGGTACACAAGTCATCTGAAAATTAAATAAATGTACATAATCATAGCAACAATCAAATTCTGAAAGAGCCTTTCAAGCAGTTGATTCAAAATCCCTAATTTTCTTTAAACTGAAATTATGCAAGTTTAGTAAGCAGCTTATTTGGTGTGATTCTCTGCAATAGAAGCAGGTTGGACTTCATCGAATCATAGAACCACAGAATAGGGAAGGGAGTTGGAAGGGGGCCATCATGATCATGGAGTTCAACTCCTGGCCCTTTGCAGGACACACCAAGAATCACAGCATGTGCCCAAGAGCATTGTCCAAAGGCTTCTTGAACTGTCAGGCTTGGTGCTGTTGGGGAGCCTGTTCCTGTGCCCAGCCACACACTGGGTGAGAAACCTCTTCCTGATACCCAGCCTAAATCTCCCCTGACTCAGCTTCCTCCATTCCTTGAGTCCTGCCACTGGTGGTATCAAAGTTCTTTCAGCCTTAACATTCCTGTTGTAACTGAAATACCTTCTAAAATCTGCTTTTCAGTTAGCTTTCCCATCCCTTCAAACACTTTTTATAAAGTAACAGGATTGCTTTTATCCTTTGCAATAGTAATAATACCAAGTCAATGGTTATTTCCTTTTACCTCCTCATCAATGTCTCAATGATAATTAATATATCTGCATTGCATTATATCTGTCATTACTGCTCAGACTGGAGTATTCTTTCCTGGTGCAACAATTTGACTAAAAATTAAAAGAATTGAAAAATTGAGAAATAAGTTCTTTCCATGTCTACCATCCTTGAGAATATGATAGAAAATCTGCTATTATTTAGAATCTTCAGATTATACATAATTAGAGGAGCAGCCTCTCTAAGTCCACAAATTCCCTTTATACAAATAAAGGCATGAGAATAGCTAAAACCATGGCACCATTTAGAAGGGAATAAAGAGATGTGAGCTGGTCCTGTCTCCACTGTGGAACTGTAAGATAATATGGTATGAGGGTCCTGATTAGTGGGATCACAGAATGATTAGAAATTTTGAAATACGTAAAATTATTTAATGATTTTAGATTTATTTTTCCTCAGAATAGCAAATATTGAATTGCCAGTCACATCTTCACAAATTTGAAGTGCCATTTTCAGTTAAAGAATGGTTTCTTAGTCACATAATGTAATATGGAGATAATTGTATAAAATAATCTTTGAACAAGTGGATAATTGAGTATTTGAGAACATCTGCAGTCAAAATTATTAAAAAATCATTCACAAATAGTACTGTCAAATTTTAAAAACATTTATGTTTCTGTAGAATTTTGCATTATACTTGCTAGCAGAAGTTGCTAGTGGGCAAGGGCTAGAGAGTCATCAACCATTAGCTATGGCCTCTACTGAAAATTTCTCAAGAACTCTAACAGTACCTATGTGTCATTGGAGTAATTCTGTCATATCCTAAATTACCAGTAATGTTAAATGAAGCTAGGAAGGTCATTCTGCAGAGAAATAGACTCCTGCACCTGTATGTGTGTTATCTTGATGCTAGTTTGAATGTATCTGAATACTTTAAGGTAAGTATTTGAACATAACTCTTTTCCAGTAAATACACATTTTGTTCTCTAATGTTTGGATACTAAATAAAGATTTATTGATTTGAAGGAAAAATTACAGGTTCACAAGACACAAATGAGTATCATGATTGAAAATCTATTCTGTCACTTGGGGTTGGTTATATTTTTAGCTTTGGGAGGAAAGCCAGAAGGTAGTTCAAAGCCTGACCTTTACTCCTCAATAATCAGACCTATATATAGTGTTTTACTGGACATGCCTTCACAAAAGAGCTTCAGGTCCTTGGTCTCCCTATTCTGCTCATTAAACAAAAAGGTTGCAGCTATGGAAAAGGTTACTTTGCTATCAAGTAGATGTGGTAAATGTCTTTCTAAAAGGAATCCACTCCTCATTTCAAATTCCATACACTTCTTGGATTTAAGAAGGCATTTTCACATAAGCACCTATTTTGCTGCTTCTCCCCAAATGGTATTTGCCTGCTTGGGTGTATAATTTTTTGCATATTCTCTACAGTAAATGAATATCACTCACCTTCAGCTATGCAACATTGCTCTAATTGAGAAAGGCAAGAAGCATTAATCATCAAAAAGGCTCCAAACATATTTGCTTTCTTAGATTTAGAACATATAAGAGCAACATATACTTGCCTCTAGGGCTGACTTGACCTATGTGCCAAGCATGCTTGTTATAAGTCTGTCATATTTCCATAACTGTTTAAAACTTTAGAAGGAAGAGAAACAAAGATCTATGGTAAGAGTTGAATACAAATTATCACTTTCCTATCAGTAGCTTCATCGCATGGTTATAATTTTGTGTCTTCAAAACTTTTAAAAGTGAGTCAGTAAAGAATATATTTGCTTTAAAATTATTGCAAAATTTTCTGGGTAAAATCACCTATCTTAAATCATAGCTCTTTCATCCAGCATTTTGACTGTAATTGGATAGAAAATAAGTTGAAGATAGTCCCAAGACAGGTTCTGGATCCAGAGCTATAAATTTAGAAAAAATAAAATATAAGATTATTTAATACTTAAAAATTAGGAATAAACTCGTGATGTCTTTCAAAAGCTCAAAACCAGATTAAAAATCTGAATTTTGTTGTGATTGGATATTTTATAAGAATAAAACCATTTTTGCAATAAACAGAGTGGCTCAAATATATTTACCTGTGAAAAATGTAAGGAAATGGAAAATGAAAATACAGGCTTGACTACTAAAAAGATTTGCTCTGTCTTCTGAAAATGCTTCTCTTGTCAAAGCAAAATATCTTTCATTGGAAAAGATATTACTTGAATATAAGATAGGCAGACACTACACTTTCCTGACCCTGTACATAAAAGAATTTTGCATTTCCATTAAAAATACATGACTCGTGGGACTCAGCTGACGAGCATGGCCATCTTCAAAGCCTGAGGATTTGCCTCTATGGCCAACCTGGGTTGTGTGTTCTTTGGCAGCTCCTTCCTTTGTTAATAATTTACAGTAGTTCTCAAATAGTTTCAGTCAGCCTCAGTACTGAGTTCCAGTTATACCGTACGGAGAATCATGTAACAGTTATGGCCACATGCAGATTTGCTTCGAAAGAAATTTCTGTCCAATCATCTTGAAAGTTCCATGGCAAATTAATATTAACATATATGAAAGCACTATTTAAACAATTGAACGAACAGAAAGCATGCTTTGTGGCAGGATCCAGACCCCAGCTTCTCCAAGAGACAGTGATATCTTAATCAAAAATGTCTGTTCCCTGAAGATCATTAGAGATAAGTCTAACTACTCTTCTAATTGATAATAAGAATAATCAATTACACACATCCCTAAAGAATCTTATTTTTAAAATGAGATTTGCATGTAAGTTTTTCCAAGATTCCTGAAGGACACATCAAGGACTTAACAGGACACTTCTTTGTTTTAGTTACAGATTCTCTAGCAATGCTGTAGACAAGCTTGAGCAAATAATTCTGCCCAAAAGACATTAATAGAGAACCAGTTGTGCTTTATATGTATCTGACCAATAAGGTAAAAAATAAAGTATAGAGGATAGAAAACACAACACTCTGGTTTCACTTTGGTAAGGAGAAATTTTGATGCTTCTATCAGTGGGACCAGACTTCTCTTTTCAATACTGCTAGGCTTTTTAAAATATTTGTTTTTTTAAAAAAAATTCATCTTGGTTTCTGATGTCATTCTCTTTTTTTTTTGGCTAAAGTGGCAGAATTAAAAAAAAGACCCAGAACTTTCTGGTAGTCTTTGAAAAATTGATGAGTTTGTAAGAAACAAATATCTGGTGGTTTAGTAAAGTAAAATATAATGAAATGTAAGTAAAATTAAATGAAAAGTATAATGAAATGAAATTTTGAATTAAGGTTTTCTTCAATGAAAATCTCCATGCTAACAGTTATTAGGAAGTATCTGAGTTCAAAAGAAAGTCTTTTGTCTGTAATCTGTGAAATCTGGCTCCAGTGAAGTGATTGATCCAAAATGAACTATAAGTCAGAAGTTCAAAATTACTACAGAAATTTAGTGCAGTGCATATGCATCAACAACATCCCAGCACAAAAGATACATTCAGAACTAAATTTCTTCTTTAAACTTCAAAATAGAGTTTATCATCTGTATTATGTGGAAAACTAGCTGAATGTTCAAAGTCAAATATGCAATCAGTAATATTTGCTCTTGGAATGGTGTATGCATGTGGTTTTTTTTGAATTTATGTAGGTTGAGAGCTCACCTGGCTTTTATGATAATTAAAATTTTCGTGTACTAGAGGAAAGCTATAGCTTCCCTTCTAATCTGATTTATTTCCTGCCAGCTACAAGAGCTTAAAAATTCGTTTTGTGGCTGAGGACTGCCCTCAAGAACTCATGATGTAGTACTACCAGGATGGATACAAGAGAAATGCAGAATAGAGAGCATGAGGAAAATATTCTGAAATAGTAATGAGACAGCAGTCCACAGCTCAGTCTATCCCAGTTTATGCATATCAAGAGTCTTAGTCTTCAGGAATATAGTAGTTTATATCATGTTTTTATCATATTGGGGCAAAGCAAGCAGATCCCTTTGGTTCTGGAGACTGACACTAAGATATCAGAAGTACAATTTCTCCTGGAGGATCTCTTTAGGAATGTAACCTCAGTATGTTCTTGGCTGAAGATTATTTTGATGTCTCTTTATAAATATATTCCTACTATATATTCCTTTAATCAGTCTTCATATGCAAGTCAGTCTCGAGTTTAATTTTTTTCTACTTTTTCCATTGGTAAAAAAGAATTATACTCTCAAAGTCTCTGATCCCCTATAGACTTTTAATTTTTTTTTAAATATTATATAAAACATAAACCTTTTTCCTGCTATGTGATGTATTGATATTTTTGGTTCACTGTTTGTTTATAGTAAACGGTCTAAATTCTTCATCATAGAAAGACCTTTGCAATTGGATGTGCTTTTATAGTCCCAGAAAATAAAAAAAACCCGATGTGTCTTCCAACTGCATTTTATCTAGATGGTAAAAAATATCATCACACAGTAGTGACCTTTCTGACCACAAAAGAGAATAAAAAGGATTAGTCGAAAATGACAAATGCACATTCTAAAAGTGGTTATAGGTTACTATCTATAATTGTGTCTCAAGACTAGATATAAAAGACAAGGCATTCAGACACTGGTACTGTATCTTGTCACCTTAAAAAGACAACACTACGAGCAGGGAAACGTTAAATTATGAAGATGATGCCCTCAGTTTCCAAGTTAACTCTGCAAACTAAAACTTCAATTCACTTTAGTCTTCTTAAATGGGGAAATTTGTGACTGAAGAAAAAGAGAAGATACTTTTGAATCCCAGTGTTCTGATTTTATTTTTGAAGATATTTTTAAATTGCTATTTACATTACATTTGGTTGTGACAGTCTTGCAGAGAATCAGCTCAATACTAAGATCTATTTAGATATGTATGCAGCATTTCAGCACATTAAACACAGCTCATGTTTTTTAACTTTTCTTGTCATAGTTCAATACCTCTTTGACATGCACTAAAGACATCACCACAGATTTCAAAATGTTTTGACAAATCTTGTCTCTATATGCACTTAATGGTAACTTGAATGCAAAGCCATTTTGGCACTGTGTTCAAATTGAATATAGTGCAAATTCTTCAAAATTTTATTCTGGAAAAAACCTATTCCACCAAAGGAAATTGCACTAATACCAGGTTTCATTAGTTCATTTCTTTTCAACTTTACTGCCCCAAATCTGGCAACCTGCTTTGTCCTTCAGGAAGACAAACCCATTATGCCATTTTACTACATGTGTGATAAATTGGATTATATTTAAAAGCTGCTCAAAATTAATGCTCAAAATGGACTTATCTGTATTTTTTTTTTGTTTTAATAGTCAGCGTTGGATGTATTTTTCAGTCATAGCTCATTTGAGTTAGCTTAACGTGATGGAATATGATTATTCAATATTCAAGCTGACAAATCTGGTGTTTGCTGTGTTTTCATTTAGGATGATCTTTAGCTTTTGTGTCGTTCCCTGCAATATTTTTTTTTTTTTTTTTGCAATATGCTCTCGGATGAGTAATGACATTTAAATTGTCTCTGGCCTCTGCATCTGTACTTGCTGAAGTAATTGGGAGTAGTTTACTCTCTTGGCTATTACTTTATACTTCTCTGGATTTAGGAAGACATAGTCACATAATTTACAGTCAGAGGGTCAACCATTCTTTTCAATTCTACTCAACTGTATAAATCTCTGTTCTCTAAACCTTGGAATTGACATTGGATAGGAAAAAGTTTTCAAAATTTTCTTGTAGATAAATTAGTTTCAAAGGGCTCATATAAAACTAAATTTTTCTAATTATTAAATCCCATGAATGCTTTGTAAATGAGGGATCCATTCAACTCAGTTGTATCAGGTAGCTTGTCAGAGTTCAACTAAAGATGGGTTTGTGTTGAGAGCTAGGCAAAAGCAACTGATGTGTGGGTATGTGCTGGCTTTGAATACTACGAGACCTTCTGTCATTAGTTTTGTTTTACCTAAATCATAAGGATAATCCATAGTGCCTGTCCTGTCTGGAGCTGGAGATGATTAAATACAAATGTTGGAATAGATTAATCCATAGGCATAAAAGAAATTCAATGTGCTAATATTCTGCAATAGGCACATATTAACTTACCAGGCCCCTATTGACACCGTACCATTGGCACCAGCCCTTTGTATGTGAAGGGTGGATATACCACATTCAAAGACAATAAAAGAAGCCTCCATTTTCTTTAACCAATGTGCAAATTAGAGCAAGAAGATAAAGTATTTCATGTTTTATATTTATATACACTAATATTGATAACTACACATTATTAACTGTTTTGATTGAAATAATGATAGTTTTATGCAATTAAGATATTTAAGTTAAGATAAACACATTTAAGACAGATTTGGAAGGGCCTCTTGCATCATCATTGCTACTTTCTGTCTCTGCAGGAAGTCATCTGCTATGATTCTTTCTATTGCTTGTGTTCCCCTTTGAAAATGGGGTTCCAGACCTATTTAATAAAATGGGCTGAAGTTTTATTTCTGCAACAAAAAATAGACTAATGATATAATTCTTTATGCCTACTCCCTCTTAAATTAGGAAAAAAAGAATTAAAAGAGCATAAATTAATTAGCCCAATTAACTGTATTCTTGGCCAAAATTTTCTACATGCAGTTCCCTTGTGTCTGTTATTTGAAAGATTTAATTCAATGTTGATTGCAGGAATGTGCTGTATATTCAGGTATTTCATCACAATGGAAGTTTGGGTGATCATGAGAAATTCAGAAAAATAACTTAATTCAATAACATTCAGAGCTTGCACTGCTTCAGAGCCAAGACTGAGATGCTAAGCATTTTTATTGACAGGAATATCATGGTGAATTAAAAGTGCTGATCATTAATTAGAAATTAATCTGTAAGTAATTGTATTTATATTCCCTTGATACACATTTAAAGTTTGAATAAAATGTTTTCTTAAGATTACTGGGTTTTTTTGAAAACTCAGCTTCAGGTCACCTTTCACCCACACATTAAATCATCAAATCCTCTAGATAATGATAAGCTTATGTAAGTGTATCAACACTGGTTAATCAGTGTTAGTTGCCTGAATCACTGAGGTTACTGCTCTGCTAAAATTCTTGGCTAAAATCCAAGATATTTTATTTCAAACTTAACAAGTTGTATTTTAACAAAGGCCTAGTTCAGCCTTGCAGTCCATGTGCAGCCAAAATATTGATAATGAGAAAGGAGTAAGTTTAGGAAACATTTTCTTTAGGCATAGGGACTGCAGGGTCATAGGTTCATGGAGCACTGAATCACAGGGCTGGGACCTGTTGCATACTTAGAACAGAATCAGTTACATCTTCTAAAAGATTTTGTGCACAAAAATATTTCTCTTTTTTTTTTTTTTTTTTCCAGCTACAGTAGTTATTCTAATGCATGGAATTTCCTTTCTTTGCAAACCATTATTTGCTTTAGGTGGAGTTTCTGGGAAAGAAATTGAATTAGTCATTCCTAAACCATGTTTTTGGCCAACCTTTTTGCAAAAATTCCTAGTGCTGTACTTTCTGAGCTATTCATTCAGGGAGTCAACTGAACCAACATAGATTTCTTGCATGTAGAAAATAGTTTGGAAAACTCTCAACTAGAATAAATAGGTGAAGATTTTTGCACTAATTGCTTGAATATCCCTCAGACTAAGGGTCAATCCACTGATTGAAGGGGCTTTGTAAGCCATCCCTAAGGTTAACTTGACTTCCTGTAAGTAGTGGTGCAGCTCCCTGAAATATTCTTTTACTCCAGCCATATGTTCAGGATTAGTAACTGAAAGGTTGTTGTCATGGGAACCACAAAAAGACTTTTTGTTGTCCAGAGTTATCCTAAATAAAATGGATAAACTCTGAAATGTAGTTCTCATTAGAAGTCAGGAAGACCCTTGCTCCAGTGGGGAAATACATGAAAGAAAAGTTGTGCTGCAGTGTAAAACTCTCTCCAGTCATGTTGAAATGTTGAAGAGTTTTTGCTAAGGATCTAGAGCTCACAAAAAAACCCTTATTAAAGTTCAACAAAGAGAGATATTGTTTGTATAGCAGAAGCTTCAGAGTTGATGAATATGGTGACTGGGCAAATGGCCTCCAGAGCCAGTTGAATGTTTTGCTTTCACTACCACTGCAGGCTTCTGATTTGTTTGTCAAAGTTACAGCACTTTAGCTGGTGGAAATTGCTTTTTGCTTTTGGCTAAATAAACTGACCCAAACAGATGGAGCATGACAAAAGCAAACCAATGTCATTGTCTAATTTGTCTCTGCTTATGGAATTATGCACAGTCAGTCATGTCTCCACACAGGGAGTCTCTTTGCTATTGATTCATAGGCAAAAGATCCATGGAGGCCAGTCAGCACTGGCTGAGTAACTCATGAATACCAGGGAAAGTAGGGTAAAAATATTTAGTAGGAGTGGAGGGAGTAGCAGGGCAGAAAAGTTCTGAGTAGACAATATATCTTTTGTGTTTGTTTCTTTTGGCTTCCAATTTGGTTTGCAGAAAAGGACTCAGTATAGACAAATGTATGCATAAACTATAAAAGGATTGTTGAATGGGTAAAGCATTCAAAAATATAACTGTTTAAAACACTTAAATGCTAGTTTTTGATCAATATCTGAAAATGAAGCCATCAAATTAAATAACCTGCCTTTTTTTCTCTTTTTTTTTAACCCATGTGGAATGTTTATCCAAAACAAATTCAAAAGTCATTGAACTTCCTACATTTTTTTCTGCCTCAAAAAGTTACTTTTTTTAAACACTTTATTCTTTAACTATCTAGATTTTGGAATTAGAATAAAAACCTCTTTCTCAGCTTGTAATTACAGTTGATATCACAGCAGATCTAGGAAGAAGAATCAATTTCCTTTTTTTTTTAGTGCATGAACTTCTGATTTTACTTTTATTTCAGTTTTATTTTTTGGAAGATGCATGTTTAATTGTTCATTACTGACAGGTAAATTATCTCTAAATTAATATATAATGAACTGCTTGTTTAACCTATTGAATAATTCTTATTTCTCACAAGTGAATGATGTATAGGATTACGTTTGCCCTTCCTGCTTAAATGAAAGTAATCATTGGCTTTAGAGAATAATGAATTTCAAACAGCAACTAAAGATTAATGAACAATGAATAATATTGTGTTTTTATCTGAAACCAAATATCAGTACTGGCTTATATTAGTGCAATTGTTTGTAGAAAACATAAATTTTCCAAATTTTAGTTGAGACCAAAGCAACTTTGATTATTAGGAAATAAAAAACCTACTCTTATGACTCCTTGTATGTTTGAATGGTACTTCTGCTTAATCACTCTCTTTGAAGAATGAATATGATCATCTTTAAAGGATTATAAGAAATAAATAATAAAGACATCAGTGTTTCAAGTGCTTAGCTACTCAGCCAGATATTACTTCTGTACAAACAGCAATCTTTTCTGAACCACATGGCATGATAAATATATTCCCTCTGCCATACTATTCAAATGGATAAGGGGAATAAGCTGACAAAATACTTTAAAAATAACTTTCAAATTGCAAAAAAAATACCAGTTTTGATTTTATTCTGTCATACTTAACATTCCGTGAACTTTAAATATACTGTTAAAATTCATTTTAAATACAAAACTGGAATTTTGCCCTTTATATTTAAACATTAAAAACACCTTTTTATTTACCTTCCATATAAAAGATATTATTTTGAAATTTCAGAGAACTTGGTTAGGGAAATAACAAAAATATTTCTCATAGAGTTGTTTTTAGTGAGGAATTTTGAGATTTCCACCATGTTTTCTGATTTCTTCTCCATACCTTCAATTTTAGGGGGCTAAACTAACAAAATACTTTGAATGCAAACCTATATTAAAAGTGGCATTGCTAACAAATCAGATGTTAAAAACAGTGTTTATAAAGGGCTACCCATATTTTTTCTAGTACAATTCTCTGTAAGAAGTGCTAGGAAATTATTGATTTTGGTGGTGAAATTAGCATTTATTCTCATAATCCGAGACAAGGAAATTATCCTTGCTCAGGATATAAACAGAGAATTAGGATTAGGAATGTATGATTGATCTGAGTGTTGTACAGTAAAAATTACTGCATATAATTTAAACTACTAGTAGTTTTTTATCTATGTAAATTTTTTATAATTTTTGGCTAAATATAAAAAAATATGGGTTTGAAAATTTGATTTAAATGATGTTATAAGATTGTATATCCATTGTTATACCTTCTATGACTCATATAAAACAGTAGATTGTTTATTATTTTGTACAACCATAATCTGCTAAATCTTCATGCTGTTTTAACTAGCATTCTTAGGTGAAATTTCTGCCCTGGATAACTTCAAATCTCTGCAGATTCTATTACCATTTTTAGACTTTCATTTAACCTCAGACACTTAGTTTGGCAACTGTTAATTCCAATTTCTACCAGTCCATTCAAGCATCTGAATGTGATTCACACTTTCTTGGATATTAAGATACATCTGTATTGATCGGATACTTTATTTTTAGCATCACCTTTCTTGACCTAGTGAAATGCAACCAAATAGCTCCTGAATAGGTTCTTGGCTCTGCCTTTTTCTTTGTTATGATATCATCAGTGAGAGCTGTGAGTTAAGCCTGGGTTTGTTCTGCTTGTTTTTATTTGAGAAAAATGTATCTACTTTATTTTCCTTCCTTTTGGGGAGGGAATTGTTTCCTATTCATCCTCTCTGGCCTTTTAGCTGCTACTATCTATTGACAAATGTAACTTATTCTGCTTGCCTACAGATTTGGCCAAAAGGCTGTCTGGTTTTATCAGCTTATGAACATTTGGTCCATTCCAGTTGTATTGCAGGTTCTGCCTTATTTCTGAGGCTACAGATTCTGTCCTGTGCCTACGTATTTCAGAAGTGTACAGACTTGTGTGACTTTACCAACAAATTGAAAGTATTTGCAATGGTTTCCTTATGCTCAGTAACACTCAGAGCTTGGCTGTCATGCTACGAGACAAAATCCAGCTACACTGAGGCAGTCAATGCCAAGTGGAGAGCCCTGGCTGGCAAAATCCACAATGAGTGTGCCTTACAGACTGTTCAGAAACTTAATCCTATTTCCATAAAAGCATGTCACAGTGTTCACCACTCTCTGTATGCAGTCTTGACAGATAGCTGGCTTGTCAGCTGATTTGGTTATGATTTGAAAAGAGAAATAAATATAGGCCTGAAAATGGATTTGCACCAACCAGAGAACTACTACTTCTGTTCCTCTCTGTTTAATTCCTCACTCCTGTTACACTGCACAGAGAATCTCAGAGCATCCGCAGACACACAGACAGTTTCACATGTGGGATCTGGAAATCCTGGAACCATTCAGTCATGCTTATTTCCAAGGAAACAGATTATTTTTCTAGTATTTTCAAATATTCAAAGCATCAATCTCTTGATGAGTAAATCATTACAATGCCATTATTATCAGTGGAGGTAATCTGGCTTATACCGGCACAACTCCTGATTAAATAAAGACTTCCATTTAGTAGTGACAATAAGGGACAGAACTTGGTTTTGCCTGAAGTCCTCTTATCTCTTACTCAGTGAAGATTCAGTGACTCCAAAATGTATTTGCCTAGTGTGAAAATAAAACGTTTGTGCTGCGCGTTCTGAACTTCATTTGCCATTGGCTACAGAATAATTCTAAAAAATTCACTGAAAATAGGTTAGTTAACACTTCTATTTGTGCTTAAGTTTCCTGTATTTTAGTTCCCTTCTGATTTTCTTCTGTTTTGCTGAGAGCATTGCCTGAATTAAATGCTCCATTGAAGTGTGGAAAATTTCACCTGGATCATACTGTCAGCTTGTAGGACATCTGTTGCATCTGCTGCTAGGTGTCTGTCACTTGCAAATCCACTTGTATATTGAAGGCTGCTGTCTCCTCTGTCAATCAAGCACTCTGTTTGCTCAACCTGCAGTTAATTTTCCTGATCTTCGTGATACAATGCTTTGCTGAGCCTTGCATTCTACCTTCATAACGTCTAGCTCGCCCATGTTTGCTTTGTGTCCATCTTTACCTTTCAGTACCATATCTAAATTATACATCTTTCAAAGACTATTAACGTGTATCAGAGATGTTGCATATATGACAAAAGTTTGTAATAAACTTGATATCTAGGATACTACAAGGTTGAAGAGAAGTAGACAAAAGATTTCTATAGGGCAAAGTTTCTCTTCACTTTAGAGAAAAAGCGTAATACTTTTAGCTGAGTGCTCACTTTTTCATGTCCTCTCCCACTTTTACTCTGTGCAATCAGTGCTAATGGATTTCATAATTTTATTCCTTGTAGATCAGAGTTATTGTTCTTATCACATTTTATTTGAATTTATTCAAAATTTGTATGTACAAGGAAAAAATGAGATATTTCTGTCCTCATTCTGTAAATTTTTTTTAATAATTAAAGCATTCCCTAAAGGCTTTTAAAGGAAGACAATCAGATCAACAACTATTTTTTTTAATATATAGAGATTATTAAATTCTTTTTGTTTTGACTGTAGTTCTATTTCTTTAATGAATTACTACGATTTTTACTTTTCTTTTGTGTTCATAATACTCAAATTTTCAGTTTGCCCACTTTGCTTCTGAGCTCAAGATGCTTGCTATCAATCTGATATACTGCAGTGTATGCAAAGTGTATTTTTTGCATGGAATGCTCCTCTAGGGTTCCTAATTATAGTTTAAGAATTCTTTATATTCCCCAGGGCCTTCTGAACTTAGGAGCTCTTAAAAGTGCTTCCGAAGCATTATTTAAATAGACTGAATGGTTAGAGATTAACAGAAGTATACTTTTATGAGTTTGTACATGCACATGTACAAGTTGTTGACATACAGGTAATATAAAAGTTTCAATAATGAGCTGAGGTATTTGACACTATAAATATTAGAGTAGACTATTGATTACTGAATGTAACAGGTGAAGAAATATTTTTATAGCAACCTTGTGTAGTCAGCCATGGAAGAGCTTTGCTGTCATGGAAAATTAAACTAAGCCCTGAAACCTCTGTGACTAAGGAGATGTATAAAACTTGGATTCAACACCTGCTGGCAGAGAATAAAATATTCACCATAAATTAGGTATTTGTAGTCACAGATGCATGTTTTAAGCCTCATAAAATTATTTATTGTATGACAAAGCTGATACAAATTTATTGTTTGACAGTCTTTTGAAGCTATTTGATGTGACTGCTTTGTAAAACCTGGTTCTTGAGACACCTGGAGAAGTTTAGTTCTACTGAAATCAAAGAGGAAATCTGTATAAGTAGTAAGAAGATGATGTGTTTGAGGCCTGAAATTAGATGAAAAGTACTTTATAAGAGATTTTCTACTTTGTACATTTTAGTTAACTATTTATAGTAAGATGGGACAGTAATGAAATGCTGATATAAGAAATATTTTATTAAAAGAAAGAATAGTGTTAATAATTTTTAAAATATTTTTTTAGCAAAGTATTGTCTTTTGTGCAATGTTCATCTCTTTCAACTGTGGAAAGAATGGAAGTCTTAGAATTTTAAACAAAGTCAAACAGGAAATTTAAGACCAGTGTTTCTTGTAAAATATGTTTCAGTAGGCAGCCATTAAGTATCAGGTAGTATCACTGTCTCCAAATATTTTGGCTCTTTACAGTCAGAAGCATATATTTTTCATCTTTCTCATGGCATATATACAATATATGCACTTTTATTCACTGGAAGTTATATAAATATTAAAGCTATATGAAAATATAACACTTAATACCTACGCATTAAGTGCTTGTTAGTGTCTTAAGAAGTCACAGCAGCTACAGACTTTGCATCTGATACAAAAAGACTAAAGTATGGGTACTATGGAGAAATTAGTCTGCCATCATATGTTAGGAGTTTCTCAATATATCCACTTTCCAGCCCACAAATCTTCCATGTGTAAATAATAGGGGCTAAAAGGACTTGAAATCTGGACTGGAAAAAGGACTGGGTTCAGTGTTTGTCTGGAGGGTCCTCTGTTAGCTCCAACCCATAAAGTATTTACAAAGAAATAGATAAATACACTTTGAAACATTCAGGTTCATCTCTGTAATGTGGCTTCTCTTGCAGCTTTGTACTTCTGTGGGGGTGTACAGCCTCTAAAGAGTTCACTGGTTCCCTTGAGATTTGAAGAGCTTTATCATTGGAGAAGTGGGCTGGCTGTTTGTATCCAAGTAGGGAATTCAAGGAAGCTGCCAAGTCAGCTATTAGCCAACAAATGAATGACAGTGTATATGAAGAGAGTTCATGTTTCTGGATGATGGAAATTTCATTAGAGTCTATTTCCACTATCAATTATTAAATAAATTCACTGGAGTCTTTTCCTTTCTTGTCTTACTGAAGACAAATATACTCTGAGGAAGTGTATGCTAACCCCGGTTATGCATGAGCAGATTTGGAAATAAGAGGTATTATGTCCCTTTTGTGCTGAGGGGATTTCCTGGAATACCTCACTAAAATTCTGTGTCAGATGCTTATGCTTTTCAGGAATGAACTGATGTCAAAGGAGTAAAAAACTGTATTAAACAGATAAAAAAGAGTTGTAAAATAGATAGCAGGGAGTAGCAAATTCTTAAACCCTCAGGCAGACATCTGGAAAAATTGAAAATGAGTAAAGAGTGTAAAATTGGGGGTTTTAAAAATATATCAGTCTCTGGTAGTGGGTGTTCCAGCAATTTATCTGCCTAATTGAAAGGAGAATTACCACAAACATAAAACTTTCAGATATTTTCTGTGTGATACTCAGAACCTATGTCCTTTTTTTTTTTCCTTTAGCTGAGTCCATACACAAAGACTGAGCCTTGTTCTGACCAGAAATCTAGTCTCAACTGAAGTACACAAACCTACATATTTTTAGTTCAAATAAGTCACTACTTTCAAAGACAGCTCACATAGTTCCATGTTATTTTCTCATTAAGGATGGTCATTCTGTTTCTTAATTTTCAGGTTTTGGTTCTTTCTGTGGGTTTTTGTTGTAGTACACTTGTTTGAATATGAAGATAACTGTATAGCTGATATAACTGTAAAGAAAAACAGCTGTGAAAGAAAGAAGGGCTGCTCTAGGATTGAACCCATTGCTTAGTGATGGTAAGAATCTAATCTCAAGGCTGTGATTTGCACATGACCCATGCTGTTCTTTACAACACCGTAAAGCTAAAAACTTAGAAAGTTTTCTCATAAATAGTCTAGAAAACAGCATTGATTTCCCCTAACAGAATAATAAGAGAACTTTCAGACAGTACTCTAGGAAGAGTATTCTCTTGGGAAGCATCAGTGTGAGTCTTCGGAAGGTGATAGAACCATTCAGTTTTAGACCAACCTAATTTGTAATTACTGAGTAATAGTCTTGCTTAGGATTAAAATCAACAAGGCTGGACAGCTGCAAATTATCCTCCTCAGGATGTAGTTCAAAGCAATCAATTTCAATCCTTTAGTAAGCCAATACATTGCACAGAGTTTTAAATAGGAATACAGGGTAATTTTGCTATGAGAATAAATCCATACAAGGATTCCAAACACTTACTGCTGAAAAGATTATTGTATTCTACAGGGAAATGGAATATGCATTAACCTTTACTAAAAAATCCTGAAAAATATGAAGTGCTTACCAGGCCCATTGTCTATACAAGAAATCCCTTGGAATGTTTCAATAATTATAGGAAAATAAGAGAAGTTGAGGGGGTTTTCATAATTTCTGTGCTCTTATGTGTTAATATGTTAATAGGCTCTACAAGCACATAAACCTTTACCCACTTGGAATTTTGAAAACTGAAACTAAAGCCTTTGGGGCCTAGACACTCTCTGGAAGACCCGCAAGCAAAGTACTGTGTGTGGCTACCAAGTACTCTGTGTGGCTAACAAATTAACTTTGAGAAAATCAGCCAGTGCCACATCTGCCAAACATGGCTGTCAGTCCACTAGAACGGTCTGAATCTAGAGTACTATCAATGCTTTTTTCACTGCAGCCTGTGCCAGCTCATGTTCTAATTTGTTGTACTAAAAAATCCTCTCAAACTCCCTTGCTGCTAGTGATGCTGGCCGCTTTGTAGATCTGGGTCAATAAGATGCCAAATTGCTGTATGGAAGCCAGAGGGGGGAAAAAAAAATCGATGTAGTCCCAAAAGACAGAAAGGCTGTTGCCAAAGGTCACTAATACTACCGAGACTGTTGCTATTTGGGAATAGAGTTTTAACAGACAATCTAGAAAAAAAGCCATAGATGGGAAAATAAATGTCTAGTTTGCTGTTCCTTCTCTGACAAGCTGATCATATGCTTATGTCAATAGATAACTCCTGGGTGACCTTTCTTTCCTCTCCCTCTCTCCTTAAAAAAACAATTGACTGAAACTAGTAGAAACAAGTGGAACTGGCTACCTCAACAAGAACTAGGCATAGATTGATTTGGGATGAGGAACTGAACACAGTCCTGTGTAGGCACACAGTTTGTGGTAATTGGGAGTGGGGCTGCAGATGAGCCTTTTCCCCAATGGGCTACAGCTGTGAAAAGCAGGTGACCACTATTGAAGGTAATGAGCCATGGAGTGTATTGACCAATCACAAAAAAGTAGAGAGGACACACAGGTGCAGCACATGAACATGGGGGATATAAAAGGTTAGGCTAAAGAAGGAGAAGGACAGGTGCCTGAAGCCTTCTGATGTGGCATGGTGTTACTCT
Organism: Haemorhous mexicanus; assembly: GCF_027477595.1. Classification (NCBI taxonomy): domain Eukaryota; kingdom Metazoa; phylum Chordata; class Aves; order Passeriformes; family Fringillidae; genus Haemorhous; species Haemorhous mexicanus. Next base: position 17,183,438 of record NC_082348.1, read on the forward strand.
GGGTTGAAACTTTCTGGAATTGTATGATGATACTGTGTATGGCTGTCTCAACTGAGACGTATGCTGTAACAATTCTACTGGTACATTTGCTCTTGTCCTGCAGCATTCCACTTTGTTTAAACTTTGTGGGCTGAGGGGTTAAAAGTTCATATGACAGAGTGGGAAATCCTGTAGCTATAAAACCTTTTGAGTTATCTGTGCAGTTGCTAAAAAATTTGAGTGGTGACAGATGGAGAGCTACATTTGCAGAACCTCACCAGTCACATTGAGGATTTTTCCAGCTGGAAGTAACAGGGATGGGACTTCCATTTAAGTCTTGCCCTCTATTGTAACATTAATCAAATACTTCAGTTGGAACTGTCTCAGCTTTTCTCCATAGTAGCTAGCGCAGGGCTATGTTTTGGATTTGTGCTGGAAACTGTGTTAACAATGCAGGGATTTTTTTTATTACTGAGCAGGGTTTAGAGAGCATCCAGGCCTTTTCTGTGCCTCAGGTGGCCCCACCAGTGAGGAGGCTGGGGGTGCCTGAGGAGCTGGCAGGAGACATATCTGGACAGCTGATCCCAACTGATCATAGGGTATTTAAGACCACGTGGCAGCACGCTCAGCAATAAAGCAGGCAGTTTTTCCTGGGGGCAACTGCTCAGGGGCAGGCTGGGCATCAGTTGGATGGTGGTGAGAAATTGCTCTCATTTGCATGACTTGCCTTTCCTGGCTTATATTTCTCTTTCTTTGTTACTTTCTTTCTTATTTCCATTTATTATTGTTTTTACTATTGTTTATTTTATTTCAGTTATTTAACTATTCATATCTTAACCCAATAGTTTTCTCCCTTTTACCCTTCCAGTTCTCTTCCTCCTATCCTGCTGCTGAGGAGAGAGGGTGAGCAGCTGTATGATTCATAGCTGTCAGCTGGGGTTAAACCATGACACTTTGTCTTTTTGAAGAACTCCAGTGTAATCTTCAGATAGTTTTCAATTTTATCATGAAATGAGCTGAGAACATGTTGAAGTTTTCTGATATGAGTGCTATAATGAATTGATAAGATGATCTCTAAGTTGTGATTAATAAGTGTGGCAGAGATCTCTGGTCTTAAATCTTTAACTGCTAAAATCAAATCCCTATTTGCCAAGCAGGTAAAGGCTTACATTTAGTAATAAAATCCCAGCTACTATTCATAAATGTACATCCACTATTCAATTTTCTCAATAACACTACCCATTGTAAGATTATTTTGGGGTGCTAGAAGGTTGTCTTTATCTCACATCTCTTCTATTGGCTGGAAAATTATAAGCATCAGACATTTCATGACTGTAGTCACATCTGAAGTCAATGGGAACATTTTAGCTGATTTAGTTGGATGTGAATTATCCTGCTTCTCCCATTTCGTCATTGTATGTTACACATTGTTAGTATGTTGAGGTGACTTAGCAGAGCAAGATAGTCATTCATCAGATCTGTTGTGTTCTGGATTTAGCCTCCATCCATGCTTCTCTGAGTCTGTCTTAGAAGAAATGTGCATTGGTTCTTTTCTGTACTTTTGCAGAAAGAAAGTGAAGAGAATTATGTTCTCAAGCCACTCTAGGAGAAAGATACTATCACTATTGAATAAACAGAGCACTGAGGTTAAGGAAACCATAGTAACTGCTCAAGGAGCATGACTAATAATTGAGCTAGCCTGTATACTTTTTTTTAAGTATTAGTACGGTATGATTTTTTTTAAACAAAAATTAGTATTTTTGTTTCAAAAAATCATGGCAATTTTCAGCCTCTTGGTTAACCTTAACTGCTTATGGAAAAGCTGAATTCTGAGCTTAATAGGCAATGTTACCCATTCAAGAAAAGAAGGTGATACAAACCAAAATAATGTTAACTGTACTTTCAATGCAATTGGCTTCAGTTTATGAAACAGGTGACTGCAGGAACTGTCTGCTCTGCTACATCAAACCATGTATGCACCAAGGGAAAACTGGAGAGTGTCTACTTAGCAGCTTCCTAAAGTACTTGGTGTTTGCTGTTATCAAGCAACATACTCAGTTTCTACTTTCATTTTTACCTCCATAAGCACTTATGGATCAGAAAATTGTGAATGACTTATTTTCCCTTTGTAAAATGAGAAGTTTTCAAAAGAACTAGAAAATTAGACTGTAAGATTTCTGTCTCCTTTTAACAGCATGTCAGTCTGGCAAAGTTCTGTTTTGACAGGGGTGATTGCTGATTATTTGGGAATGAGTTATTGTTTCTAAATGATTCATTAAGCTGCAATTTACCTCTCATTTATTCTGCAATTCTTTATCCCCATATCTCTGAATGCATATCCCAATATTAATTACTGATAACTTAAAGGCAGATTTGACTATCAGAAGTGATTCCTTTACAGGAGAACGATGAAAGATCAATTGCTGCACTTTCACTGTTAAGTGGCAAATTATTGGCACAGCTTGGAAAATCTTGAAGGCTATTAAAAGACCAATTTCCAGAATATAAATTTGAAGAAAATGAAAAAAACATTATGATACATATCTATCAGATATATATAGATATGTGTCATTATCATACATATCTACATCTATCATGCAGAAACAGTAATATTTTCTGTGTTAAAGAAAGTCAAAATAGATGTTAGGGACAGAAAATGTCAAATAAATGCTCAAGCAAATAAAGTGAAAAAAGCCCAAGTAATTTTCTGTTCTGCAGTTGAACAGAAAATAGTTAATGAAACAATTGTCAATTTTCCTACAGTTATGCAAACATATGCAGGAAGAAAAGACCAGAGAAATGGAAAGACCTGAAGAAAAATCTGAGAGTACTTCAGCTGCTAAAGCCAACCTAAATTTAAGAAAATCCTCAGTCATCCCAATACTTTCCTGTGTTATTTGAAATTTTGAATTCCTGATTTAAATATTATTAAGAATATAGAAATAACCACTGGATAGTGATTTGTATATGCATACAAAACCCCTGTGATTTGAGAAAAAAAGAATGAACATTCATACCCAAACATCTGATTTTCACTGGGGAATATTCTATTCTCATTTATCACTTAGCATTTATAAACAACTAATTCTTATAAACACACTCACTTATGAGTACCTCAGCAAAGGATTTTCATGAGTTAAAGACTTACTACTGTGAGATTTAATGAGCCCGTAAGTTTCTAAAATTGGACATTGAAAAAATGGAAGATCCCAAGCTGCTAGTTCCTTTAGAAAACATTCTGAACTAGCAAGTTCTGGGCCTTGAGTTTGTAAATATGTGAAGAAGAGGGCTCTCCTTTCAACACTTCCTACATAAGCCCATAGAGGTTTACTAGTTTATGTAATTTTCCTGGTAAACCCCTGATTGAATGGTGAGTTCTCATAAAAAGCACGGATTACCTGTGAACGCTACTTCTTTCCCAAAGGGAAGATGGAAGTTTTTAGGTTTCAATACCAGAAGCAATTTTGCTGAGGTAAATAAAACCAGTTTATAATGAAGTTTAGCAAACAATGCTTGAATTGCATTGTCTGCTCTATTTTTTTTTTGTTTGTATACATCAAAAAATATCATGTCTGTTGGATGTAACATGACTGGATGTCATACATAAAAAAAGACACAGAATTTGTAATTAAATCAGAAGGTTACTGTAAAGCAAGAAGTAAGGGTTTCAGAAAGAAATTAAAAACAGGTCCAGAACTATTTTTGTACACAGCCTAATGCTACTTCTCAGTCATAGATATTTTTTAAGGTTTCCCAATGAAATGCAATATATCAATATTTCCCTCTTTAACATCTAGCTGCTCAATTTTTAGTGTAAACTTTTTCTTTACAAAACTACCAAAATCCAGTTATACAAAATTTACCTCATAATTTAAAGAAAGGAATTAATTAGATAAGTCTGTGCTGATAAGGCTGAAAATTACAGTTACTTTGTGGTTTGTTTTTTTTTTTTTGCTTTATTTTTAAAGAAGACTTTGATACCACACTATTCATTCCAGGAAATCAGCTATAGCTTCTGATTCAGTTTAAATTGTATTTTATTTTGATGGGAATTTTCAATTTATTGTTTTGCATGATGTCTCAATTTTTCTATGTCCTATTAAATGATTCAGACAGGAATTATTGTCTCATATAGCAGACATGAGTGTGTCCTTCTTTAAGCCACTGATTAGACAGAACAGGCAGTAAATGTTTTCCATGCATGGTGAGAACAATTAGGCTCTCTCTTTATGGCTAGAAAGTACATATCAAATTGAAAGCATCACTGACCACAGAGACACTCATATTTCACTGACATGGTATATCTTGTTTTTTTTTTTTTGATTATGGGGTTCTCTTGCTGAATGTATGGTGACAACAGCTAAAATCTTGGGCAAATGAAAGTTTATTTTTCAACCTAGAAGAGAGTATTTAAAGTTAGGAAGTATTTAATATGGTTAGTGACATAGAGGTTTTTAAAAAAAAAAACAAAAAGGTAGGTTTGCAAGCAGCAAATCAAATAGCTTTTTAGAACACTTCCCTTTTAAGATTTTATGGATAAATTCTGAGTCTTTTGTAGATATTTTGAGAAAAAGGGGAATCCAATCACAACAAATATCGAAGAGTCAAAAAGTAAAAGGTAGAATCTCTTAATGATAAAACATAAATTGTTATTGAATCTAAGAAAATATTTTGGGGTTATTTCATGAGTTAAAACAATGTGAAATTTGAAATGAAATGCTGTTGCTAACTGGAGGATCCAAATATTTGGATTCAAAGATGAAATGGAAAGATTCAGATTTGGAGGAGCATGGGAAGATGTTTCTCTCCTTTCTCAAATGAAGAGAGTTTCTGCAAATTGATTTGTCAATCCTTCATAGCTGAACTCAAAATATACTGCTGAAAAAATATTTTTTGTGAAAAATTAGCTACCCTCATGAAGCATCTTTTAAGGCTGAAAAGGATCACCTCAGGCTATTTATTTTCTGATTTATTAAACTGAAGGCTCAATATCTCAGAAACCAAGGCCTTAATAGAAAATGGAGGACAGAGTAGGTATGTCTGGGGTTTTTTTCGTATGTTCTTTCTCTTATTTTGGTGGAAAAAAGGAAAATACTGCTTTTAGGCTTACATGCTATTTTCTGCCTTGGGTGAAATGAGACAAAGGTTTCTATAACCGCATTAAAATAGGCTGTATAAAAAAAATCTAAGTTCAATGGTGAGGGTAGAGTTTCAAATCAAACACAATAATCATCAAATTGTCATCACTTCAGGACATATCATACCCTTCATCTGCATCCTTTGTAATTGAATAGAGCTGCCCACATACTCTGAGGGCAGAATACAGCTGTGAAATACTGGAAAACTTGCATATTATTCTCTGGAGATTTATGGACCATTCAAGAATTGATTGTCCCTTAGTGAAACTAATGGTTATATTATTAGATTTTTAAGGAAAAAAAACGTTCCTCTGCTCATTTGTGTCAATCCTTCTTTGGATCTAACACCAAAGAAGATGCCATTACTGAGTTTGTTTACTCAGGGAGGTACCTACTTGTTCCCTGTTTTCACCAGCTGCTATACTAGTGCACATTGAATATGTTAAGCAGATGATCTGCAGTATCTTGAAGCTGATATTCTCCTGTCCCTTTACTGCTAGAGAGAAAAAAGGCTACCTGAGGAAAGCAAGTAAATAGAGCTGCTTGGAAAAGAGGGGCATCAACATAATCCACTGTAAGAAATAACAAAGACATAGCCAGCAGTTATATGGAATGACAGTATGTTTTCCAGAGGCTGGGCAAAAATTTCTTCAAATAGTAATTACTGACACTGAAACTAGCCATGTGAACAAGAGCTCTTACTCTGCATATCAATTTTACCTACATGAATGAAATCAAGGAGGAGAGTGGCACTATATGTGGGAATAATTCTTATGGTTTGGCAAGTTGGAAGGAACACTTCCGGTTCATCCACCCTTCTTTCACTGGAGATGTGCCAGTTGAAACTGCGCAGTTCATCTGTAATTTGGATGGCCTTAAAGATTAGCTGTGTTCAGCATCCAAGCTGTACCTTGAAACTGTGAACAGAGAAACCAAAAAAGATCTGTAATCTGTAAGATCTCATGACTCCTTTTTAAACCATCAGGATGGTTTAAAAAGGAGTCATGGCCTAGTATTTGTACTGAGGTCCTACCTGCACAATACAAATGCTAGGCCATGACTACTATCTAAAATTTTTTGAAGTTTTAGATTCTCGTTAAGTATTAACATTTAAAGAATATACGTTTTATGATGTATGGTGAAATCAGCAGCTTGACTATTAGGAGTTAAGGAGAACCCCAGTGCAGTGATACAGGATTTAACTTGTAGATCTTCTTGAAATTTCTCTTGATCCCAAGGGAAGGCTATCCCACTTCCATGAACATTAAAAGATTTTCAGTTTATAATTTTTTTTGATTATATAATTTACAAATAAATCGTGTTTTTGCGATGTAAGCAACTGTTTTTCTAGATTAATTTTGGATCAGGTTATTTTCAAGGTTGTCTGGAAATAAAACATTTAAATTAATATCATTCTTAGCAGTAATTAGTGCTGTGGTTTTTTTTCTGTGGAAGGTTGACCTCTCTGGCTAAGATTTCTTTGGGTATTGATTAGGATTGCTTGCACAGTGGCAAGTCCAGGACAGGAAATAGCTTTAACCAAGAGGAGAACTGATATTAAGGCAGGATTACACTCACTGTCAAGAAGATTTTATTCTGAATTACATCTTTGTACTTAATTGATGTATACTCATGAGATAATACAGGCACTTTAGTAAGAAGTAATAAGAATGGTGGTCTTCATTAACACTAAAAGCCATATAGCTTTAGCTAAGGTTTTAATTTGTCAAATTTTTGCAGTTGATGCTTCAGCTGCAAAAATAACAATGTTAGCGTTCCAGACAAGGTTATGTAGGTTATGCTCATCTGAGTCATTGCTATGTTCTTATTTAATCAGATTGATTTAAACTACGTTGTAAACAAATGCAAATTTACTAGAGTGGGGGAAAAAAAAGGGCTTTAATTTTGAGTGTTTGTCTTCAGTTTTGAGTGTTTTGCCCCACCACTTTATAGATTTATGTTCAATTTCTACTTTGCAGAAGCTCAGTTTCCCTGCTGGAAAGTCTTGACCTGTGAGATACAGGCAGAGCTGGAGTACAGAAACTGATTTGCCTCATGATAGGCAAATCCATAAAAACCAACAACAACCCAAAAAAAGAAAGGAAAAGTTCCTTGCCTTCAAAAGCACTCTAGCAGCAAAAAAGCAAGGTTGTTGCCGAAAGAAATTGGAGAAGGGAGGGGAGGTGGCTTTGTAGCTTTCTGCTTTTAGTTTTCTCAGAAAGAGAATTTCTCTTTTTGCTCCTTTTTAAATCAGTGTTGTTTTCCTCCTACAGAAATCAAATTAAAAATTGGGGACCTGAGCTGTTTAGATTGGGTAGATTAGATTTAATTTTTTTTTTTTTTTCTGGAGATAGATCAACCAATAGAAAAAAGCTTTTATCAGACGATCTTGGTTGCAACTAGTTTCACATGCTGTATGTGGCACATGATATCTGTGGTCACTCTTGTTTACATTTTGAATCAGAGTTCCTTCTTAAGTTGATGCAATTTTTTTTGTCTTCACTTTGAAGATAATCATATCCTAAGTTCCCCATACAAACCCTTTTTGTCCTAGCAAATATATTTTCACAGTTTGGGTGAGCTAAGCTGGAAAAAAACATTGCTTGATTGTCAAGTGGATTGCTGAACTGAACTTCTGTCATTTTTAAAGTGGAGCCTTAGAAATAACCAAGCTTCTTACTAGTAACATTGCACCACCACACATATATATAAATGCTTGCCATATAAAAGAACATTAATACATTTCTCTCACAGAAAATTTGGTAGCACTAAAGATATACTTCACTTTGGGATTATTTGCTACATATCAAACAATGAAGACAACTTTACTCTTCAAATAATACAAGAATAAAATGTGTTTGCATTTTGTCTTCTTAATCCCAGGAAAGTGACACATAACTGATGGTGTGGAAATCTCCAGCAGAATTTAACCTTTCTCAGCAATATAATTGAGATAAAAATCAGACACATTATTTACATTGGAGAAGGAACAGGTTGCCCCTTTTTCTCACTTTCTACTACAAATTGACTTAGAACTACATTTATCTTAAAGCACTTTCTGGTTATTTCTCATGGTTTGAGCAATTTAGCATTTCACTTTGCTGGAAAACAGCAGTCTTGAAAAATAAAGAATCTGACGTAGTAAGGGCAGCAAATGAATGAAAGAGGAAACTACTGTGTCTGTTCTTTTCCTCTTGGTTTGTTAATCTGTATTTTCTAAACTGAGAAAAGGTCATAAAGTGTATAATGACTGTGCTTTTGCCTATGCACTGCCACTGTGTATATTGCAGGGTTGTGGGGGCAAAAGCACAATTCTGATGTGTTATTTTATAATAAATCTTGAAAGAGCTTAAAAGTATTTTCATTAAGTCTATGCTAATAGCATTATACAGCATAAAGAAAAAAGAGGAGAAAAGAAAAGGAGGAGTGGTATTGTGACTCACAGTCAGTGCATCAGTTTAGTTTCAAATGGAGCACAGTCAACAGTGTTGTATTTGAAACTAATTTGATGCACTGGACAAAGGAATTAAAGTATGATTTTAATTCTGACTGAGAATTCTCTTTGCATCATTGGCAAAATGCAGTCATATAATTAATTCAACAAAAATAAGATGCTTAGGTATATGCATCCTATACCTTCTGAATTTGTTGCTCAAGCTGACTGTAGAAACAAATGAGAGCTGGAGGGAAAAGTAAACTGCATATGTGATTTGAGGACAACAGATGGTCCAAAATGGGGAAGTCAGTACAAAGATTTTTTTAGATCTTAAAACTATTGATATGTTAACACATACCACACAGGATAACACCAGGAAGCTAGAGAGAACTCATTGGAATAGAGGTCTGCAATCCTGGCATTATGTGGAGTCCTGGATTAATTCCAGAAGTAGCTCCATTAAATTCATTTCCTATGACCAAGGTTATCAACTAAAAATTAAACAGATCACCTAATTATAGTTGGTGTCCTCCCTCCAGCAATGCTGCAATATAAAGAATGTTTATGTAATCTATGAAATGTCATGTGCTAAATTTATATTATATTCATATTATTTATATATAGATTCATAGTATGCTCATGTAAAGAAGAATTTTTTTTTAATTATGGAGAAATTTCTTTGTCTTTCATATTGTATTATGAAGTTAGACAGTTAACTATGGTCATTGGGAAGAAAATATCAGCAAAAAATCAAAATAAAGTTCATTACATTGTCTGAAGCAAGCCTAAGAGAAATCCTGAAACAGATATGGAGTCATGGAAATGTAAGAAAAAATTATACATTTGGTATGAAAAGGCCACATATTCTGTATAGACACTATTAGCAAAATAATGGAATTAGAGGCTGTGAGTCAGGTGAGGCCAATGTGTTTTCCTGCAAGGAGGTCTTGCCATAAACACATTTTCATACCCAATCAAATGTACATCAACTTGACTTTCAAATGGACCTTTGTGTGTTCCTGCAGTGGTGCAATGCATTTGAAACCAGTGAAACACAACGTAGAGCCTTCCCAACAGATGGTAAACTTACTGTGTAATTTCACTTGCATCACTGAGAAAATGATCCAAGTGATGGTTTCTTCTAAGCATAATGTTCAGAGGGGTAAAAAAGGAGCAGGTGTGTTCTACGTTCTTTCTAGAAAAGCCTTAAATTCCATTGTCATCACAGCAGAAAGGATGAGAGAGTCTGCACTGACTTATTTAAATACCTTTCTATTGAATGAGTCTAGTTTTTAGAGTCCACTGAGCTTTTGGCTGATCATCATATGCTACAGCTCACACATAGCATAAATAAACCCACTCTTTGCTCAGACAGCCTATCCTGGTTTGATACATAGAATTTATGTCATCATGTATAAAACAGGGAGGCATGCACTTCCTTTTTTAACTTTGTCAGAGGGAAATACAAAGTATAGCTTCTCTGTTTCATTAAAATGCTCAAATACTGACTTTCTCAAAAGAATTTTCTAGATCTATACAGTCTCATGAAAAAACATAGAAGCACTTTTAAGACTGCAGTAAATGTCCAAAACCTTTATCAAACACTCATGCATCTAAAATCCTCTGTTAGATGCCTCATTTAAAAAATGTAAATTAAGACAGTGGCTTGCTAAATGCTTTAGAGATGTTATGATAACATGGAAATAATTACTAATAACATGACACTTTGCCATTGGCAAATCTATCAGACAGCTGTAGGGAAAACAGTTTGCTTTACTCTGCTAAAGTACTTGCATAAAATATCTGATCACCTTGCCAAGCAAACAAAGCATTTCAGAGGTGTTAAGCAGTAGGAAAATACATGCCCAAATAGACATTTAAAGGAGCTGCAAATAAGAGTAACAGAAAATTCATCTCCTTGACTATAACTCTGGGAGATGAGATTTCCAAATATTCTTCATAGGCTCTGTTGCACAAGTCCCCAAAGGATTGTTGTAGGCTAGCCAATGAAAATAGGCACAAATTATGTCAGGCATCCTAAAGGAAACATCAGAAAAAGTTTTTTTTTAAAAAAAGGTATCTAATAATGCATTAAAAGTATATTTTAAAAGACAATTTTTTCTCTTTAAGTCTAGACACAGAGTAAATTCCTTTTGTTATCTGGTGGGGCTGCACTACAGATTCTTAAAAATTTACCTGCTTCCAGCTAACACATGCTTATTTTTTGTTTTGAAATGTGCAATTGTTCTTCAGTTTTAAGAAAGGATTAGTGTTGTCATCCTCTTTATTTTTCCAAGTTACTACTGTTCTGGATCAATAGACTAATTTCAGCATTTCTATGTAATTAGTCACCTTTTCTATAACTGTAATATGTTCTGGTGGAAGGGCACATTACTTTGAACATTATATACCTCTAGACTACCAGTTCTTTAGGTTTACTTTTCCACATATGCTCTCATTTTTCCTTTTCTAATTCAATCAGTAATAAGTAAGTCTTAATTTATCAATAAAAGTCTGTTCAACTCACTTTTATTGCCAGATTGACTGATCAGCCTTCAAAAATACTCAGCTGCCAGACAGAGTGAGCCTTTTTGAAAACCTGAACCAGATTTATGTGCCCAAGTATGAAGACTTGAAACTGACTCTAAAGTTTGAGCAGTTAATTGTTTGATTCTTTATTTTTTGATGAAATATATTAAAATACAGCATGACCACAGAGATCAAAGGGTCATTGAATCTTAGACAGCCAAGGTATATTGAATCATCTCTCTAGTATTATTAAACACATAGAAAATGTGAATATGGCCTCTCCTGTTGCTGAACTTTCAGCAATCTCAGTATACTATCCTCTTTGCTTAAATATTTGGTATAATTTAGGGCATTGCAGTGGCCATCTAAGCTATTTAGGCCAATTTAAGAACCATATGTGTATTTCTGTGTTAGATACATACTTCTGGCTTTTTTTCATGATTTACCCTATGCAAATGTTTTACAAGCACCATTCACTGGGTCTGTGTAGCACATTTAGAGCCTCACACAGGGAATGAGAGCTAAAAATAGCTTTTCATGCTCTCAGCCCTAGCCTCCTGGTTCAAGTCAGCATTTGGAGAACAGAACAAGATTTATCAAAACATAGATGGAACTTCCAAACCTACATACCAGAATTCATTAGGCAGCCTCAGTGTTTTTGAGCTCTAATTATCAGCTTCACAGCAGCTAACCTTTATTTTATTAAGGATTAAATATTTCGAAGTTGTAAGTATCCTCAGCCAAAATATTTTTCTTACCCAGAAACTGTCCATCTTTTACTGCTATTTTGGGCTTTGGAGAGCTCACAAATGGAATTGAATGTGATCTATTATGAAACATGCTGTTAAAAATAAAACGTTAGAAATAGCACATTTCTCTCTAGCAGGGAATGATTGATTATTGCAGAATATAAAACCCAGGATGTTAGCAAAATACAGTAAAGAACCATGTTAGAGCTGCTGCATATAAAACCAGAACATTTTGTAGCTTAAAACGGTATACTTTTCAAGGCAAGGAAATAGCTGCCTAGAAAATATTTTAAGATGTAAGGAAAGAAATTATGGTATTTCTTATGATATGGTGGATTCACTTCTCTTTTTTTTAGATATATTTACAGCCATCAGCTTTTAAAATAATTATGTTGAAGAATATCTGTTGCTTATCATGTGCTGTTGTGAAACTGTCATCTTAGAAATGTCTAATGGCAAAATGTTCAGAAAATGATTTTAAAAAGATTTCCTACCCTGATATTATACTAAACCTATCTGTTTTCCTTTCCTGAACACATAACAAGAGAAATAGTACCAAAAACGAGGCAGCATGGTTTTTTTTTTGGCTGGTTTAGGTAATATCTACCTTTGAATTTTGGGGGGTAATTTTGCTCTTGATTTCATCTTATTTGCTCTAACTCTATTCTTGCTATCATAACCACATTCCCAGAGCAAAAAAATCAAGTTAAAACTGGAACACACACCTTGTCAATCCTAGTACCACTGAAAGCTGAGTTAGGGTATCCTGCTGTGCTGTTCTTGCAGTGGAATGACAAAGAACTAGAGAAATGTAAACAAGACTGATCATGGAACTGGAAAACACATCCCCAGACTTGAAAGCATGTAAGAATTTCTACCATAAGGCCATCCTGTCTTGACACTGGAACTCTGTTGCCTGGCTAAATGCACTGTTGTTGAATATACCTCTCCTAAATATCTGTGGGGTACTGGAAGAACATAAAAACTGCAGAAACTACAAACCCTGAGCTTTAGAGCATCTGTGTCTTTTCTTTCATGTGGTGGTGCATGAAGTGAGAGTTAGTTTTACCACTACTATAGGTGATAATCTATTGATCTCATTCAAGTTTTTCCTCCAATGTCACAGGTGAATATGGCCTTGCATTCAGTGTGTGACATTGCATAGCCAAACAAATAATCATGAAATGCATCTGGACAGCCATGCTGAGTTTTTGTTAGACAGCTTTCAGAACTTGCTTTTTATTAATGGAATGAGGTTTTTTTTGTATGTTTTTTTAACTCAAATTTTTAAAGCTACCTAACACAAAAAGTGCTGCTTATGGGGAAATATCCACCTGTTCTATGGGATCAACATGACATCTGATTCTGTGAAGTGAAATTCTTCACATTCCTGCATTTACAGACATATTTTGAAGGTGACATTTTTTTCCAGTCTCTCATATGCTTTGTGGTATATTGTACCTCTCTTTGAAGCTGAAAAGCAGGCACACAAACCTATACAGTCTCAACATTTTAGTTCAGGGGCTTTATCAAGGAATTGGAGTTCAAAATACTGAAGATTCTGCTGTTGCTATTTCTAAACCCAAATCTACACCATGTTGGGAGTCTATAATTTCATGACTGATTTCTGTGCGCAAGCATATGAATTTAAAGGGAAGAAGAAATGAGAATTCTATGATTTTGATGCTCTCAACAAATGTAGATGGTCTTCACTAATATATTTATCCTTCATGGTAATTATTAATGAGTATAATTTTAAGGGCAATGTTTTCACCAATTACTTTCTCCTAGTGTGTTTTCTACCATATCCGTATCTTCTGAATACTTTTTCCAAATTTGATTACTTTTCATCCCAAATTCTTAATGGTTTGTAATTAGCTAAATTGTTTCTATTGATTTCCAGTTTGCAGATTTTGGGGAGATTTTGGCTTTTAGTCCCAATTAAGAGTAGAAAGAGCTTTTCTTTTCTTAATTTCAAAAGTGTCCCAGGATTGGGAAAATTATTTCCCACCTGGTTCTAATAATAGCATGTTTGAGTGGGTTGTGCTTTCAAACCTACTGTGTCTGAGTGCTTTGCCAACAGTAAAAGCAGGGTAACCTACCTTAAGTTCCTAAAATGCCTGGTTCTTGTATAAGTGCACCAGAAAACCATATGAATAAGAATAAACTCCCAGCCAATAAACCCCACTGGCCAGACAAGGCTGAAGTTTCCTTTGTCTCTTGGATTGAGTTGGGTGCTTTCTAAAATGATAAAGCAAGCAGATCCCTAGCCTAGCTCCTCTCTGAAGCTTCTGGAATTGCCTTCACACAGTGGCAAGAAAGGTACAGAATAACTTCACTGGTGAATTGAAGAAGTTGCTGAGCATCTTCAGTCAGGGCTGTATAGTTGAGTCACAATGGGGATCTTACATAACAGTAGCTGTTCTGGGTTTTGTGGCTGTAGTTGTGGGTACTGAGAGGTTAAAAAGAGCATGTATGAAATAGATTATACCCCTGTACCTCCATCAGTCATGTCAGATTCAGCATCACTTTCTGCTTCAGAGAGTCAGGGAGAATTTACTTGTGGCAGAATTAAGAAATTGAAAAATTGCTTAGGGAATGTAGGACATTAAACACAAACTCTGGCTCTTTTAAATGTTGGTGTGTCTTTGTGTATCTGAGTGACAGAATAAGCAAATCTTTCCAGCTTCTCTTTTTAAGCTAGAGAAATCTGTTTCCTGGTTGTATCTGAAATATTTAAGCATAAAAAAAGATAACTGTTGCTTTCAATTTTTTCCTAACATTTGAAAGTCTGCTTCTTTTTTAATTCTGTCAAAGACTTTGGGGAAGAAAATAAAATTAAACTCCTGCTCATCTAAACAGGTTTCATTTTTTATGGGTTGTATAAATTCAAACAAATCTGTTCCTCTCTTTTAGGATGGTGGGTTTCCTTGTCAAAATGCTCAAAGATCTGTTGCTCTCTTTAAGCTCACTGAGGAAACTGCTTAAGAGATTTAGAACTTTGTGTGATCATCTACTAGTACATTTTTTTTTAAGATACATGAACCCTATAATTTGTGTTCTGAGGCATTTTAACTTCTTTCATTGGACAAAGCCACTGAAAGATAATCTCATCAAAATATGTGCATCTCTGATCATCACTCATGTACATTCAGAGTTTGAACAAAGTTAAAATTTGAAGGACAAATCACTCAGTGCATTTCTGTAATAATAATCCAGTGCAGTAGCTTTAATATAGAATTTGCTTTTAAGTGCCATGAAGCTATTTTTAACAGGATTTGGGGTTTCTGTTTAGTCAGCAGAAACCCCACCTATTTCATAAATATATTAAAGCCCACTATAAAAATACTCAATTTACTGGCTAGTGCACACAGTAATATTATTTTGAGGCTCAACATTCCTCTCTTTGTAAAGAATTAAGTGTTCACACTTGACTTTATCTAAAAAGCTTGTACTGGAAGGAAAACCTTGAAGATAGTTGGCAAATAAAACAAAACCATATATACCCATATGAAAACCATGTGAAACACTGGTTACCAAACTCATACACTTCATGTGAGAGCACTTTCTTTTTCCAATATTTGCTTCTAATTTCTATTTTAAAATGTGCTGACTTTCTTTACACGTGTAAGAAACTGCGAATATGCCAGGGAAACCTAGACCAGATGACTAAAAACTGTTCTTTCTGAATATGCTTGGTCAGGCTTGTCTCACTTAGCTAAGCTGATCATTCAAGAATGAATGTCAAGAATCTTTTTCAAGTCAAGCATCTTTGACTTCCAGGCAGGAAACTGGATGTGTCTCCCTCCCATTTTTTCCTGGAGTCAGAGATGGGCTCCAGGAGGGGCGCAGACCATAGTGTACCAGCAGCAAGTTCCTTCTCACTGCCTGCCATGTCTGTTAACTGAACAGTTTTCTCGTTATGAGAAACACTGATATCAAATGAAGAGTAGAATCAAGAAGAATGATTTAGGGAGCAACATTCCAATATCAGTCATGTTGAAATCGTTGAGAGTTTTGACACTGCTGTACTCTAGAAGTATACAGGAGACTGGATTTCATTCTTAGTATTGCACTAGTTAGTTGCTAAAATTTTTGGAAACACCCTAATGAATGGGTGTTCAGTCTTAATTAGAAGCTTTATCTATTATTGAGCAAGTCATTATGGCAAAAGCCTGTGACAGAGGAACTTCAAGTATTTGTAGGCTCAGATAAGCGCTTAAGGCCCCCCTGGGACACAAAATCTTCAGTACCCTTCATTACTGCCCTACTATGAGAAATAAACCTCATTCTTTTAATTTTAAAGTGAACTTTCATACTCTCCCCTCTCCTCCCTGCCTCACCCCCTGATGTGTCCCTGTCTGCTAATTACTGAGTAGGAATTTAGCTTATTTTGGAGTTCAGTGTCATTTTTCTAATTAATTCAATTTGGTTTTGGAAGCTGATAATTTCTGATTTGTTCCTCCACTGACATGACAGTGATTTGCTTCAAACCATGAAAGCCCAGAGATTTCCTCTGTAATTATTTAAGACACATTGCTGGGAATCATACCCTATGAAATTAAAATCACTTATGCTACCCTTATAAGCAGTGCTAAGATCCTGTTAGGTTTAAGCTTTGTGTTGGTAAGGATTAATGCTGGAAATTGAATCACCCTCCCTCCACTGAAATGGACTTAGTCTCTAGTAATCATATTTTTCAAGGTCTCAAGTCCAATAAATTGGCTTCAGATTTTCAGAAGGTTCGTTGCTCATCCAATATTCTACCAAATCCCAGCTGTTTCTAGTAGGAGAAAAAATATTTTTAAAAACTTGCCTTATTTGTATGTGGGCTTATATACTAAACCAGCAGATGTTATATAAATATTTTTGATCCTGTTATTCAGAATATATGTTATTCAGAAAAATACAGTCTAAGGGTATGTAAAAGCTTGTCTAGTCAAGCTCCCTGATGAGGGCAGAATCACATGTGTTAAATAATTCCTGACAATATTTGTATACCTGTTTTTGAGATGCACCAGTGATGAGGGATTTACAGTCTCACAAGGAGTTTCTTTCACAGAGTAATCTATCACTGTGTTGTTAGAGGTTTGGGCTTTTTTTTTCTGATTGGTTGTTTTTTGGGATTTTTTTGGGATTTTTTTTAATGTGTGACTTATTTCTTCCTTACTACTATCGTATCTTCTACTATTACATATTAGACTATTCTGTATTTCTCTTTGTAACAGCCTTTTACATATTTGAAGAGTGCCATAATAGATTTTGAGTCAGGAAGAAGACTCCCTGACTACGTTTTGCACCCACCTTCTCTTTCTCACAGAGGGTGTCAAGTTGTTATAATTTAATGGTTTAATTTCTGTGTTTGTTTTTCCTGCTGATTTCATTTTTACATTCACTGAAGTTCCACCACTGACATTTGCTCAAGGTCCTGTAGCCTAGCATGAACCTAGGAAATGCTGAAAGTACTTGAGGAAACACCAGGCACCTTTAGGCATTTATCTTTGGGCCCATGCTGCTCCTCCCAAGGGTTTTCTGCTGGGTGCAGTTCCACAATACCAAGCAGGCTTTGCTGCATGCAGATACCCCCGAGCAGAACTCAGCTGATATCATCACAGATGCTGAAATGTGTCTGACTTTTAAATCAATCCTATTTGCGTTGAGTGTGTTTTCTTTGCATTCTAATTTTATCACACCATGGATGCTCCAGCTGGAAGCAATGTTTGACAGTGGATTTGAGGAAATCTTATTACATTTTTAAACTCTGAAAAGAATAATCGTAGACTGCTCAGCCAAGGGTCTCATAAAAATTTTAAGGATAACATGTGTAGAGAGTTTTGAGGCTTAAATAGTTCTGAATCTTGAGATTGTATTGTGGTGTTTCTAGGAATGCTCTGTTTCCTGTGACAGTTGCAAACATTTGCTGTGGGGTCCACCTATGTTATGTGATCTATTCTGCAATTTTAAAATAAAAATACAAGTTGTATTAAAATGCTTTTAAATTATGATTTTTTTTTTCCCCCAGCAGTCATGCAAATGACAAGCTGTGGAAAGACAGACTGATACATCTATGTATGTGTCTGTGGTTCTGAGTACAGACAATTGTCATTGGTAAGAAATTTTTAGACCAAAAGAAGATACTGAAGTTTGTCTTAGAATCTGTCAAAACACCAAATAGTGGTTTTGGACAGAGATTGCTGGAATAATGAATTATTTGCATACAATTTGCCCAGGACTAGCTAAAAGAGATCACTTTGTTCTCTGTTTGACTAGAACTGATAACAGTGTATTTCCATTTATTGAGGCTTATAAAGAAAAGATATTTTCATCTATGGTATCTTATTCTTCAGGCAACTGTGTTGATTCTTGGCTTGTAAAAGTGAAAATAAAAAAATTAACACTGTTGTAATCAGTTAAAATACCTGGTGTAGACACTGCAAATAATAATCAGTTCTGATTTCTTGCTTGTCCTCTTATTTGTTCTTAATCTATATGCCTCTACTTTCCAAAAAATTTCTTTAATTGCATTTTTATCTACTTCAGAATACATGTAATCTGCTTGGAAATAAGTATTATTTCTTTAAATCTCTATTAGAAAATTGAATGACTAACGGAAAAATTTCAACAGCTACATAGGAAGGAAAAGAAAGCAATTTCCATGTTCTTGTAAAATTTACCTTTAGGTTTTTGAAGAAATTATTTTGTTTTTCTCTAGCACAGCATTTATATAAAATTAAAATTCCTAAATTTAAAATACTAAGAAGAGATAAAAAAAATATTTTCATTGGCACTTCAGTAAAGTAGGTGTTTCTAATCTAATAACTGGACCCATAAATTAGATAACAGTATTTTAGGTAAAGTCTTGGTGACAAGTCAAACACTTGCCAAAGCAACAGATGATAATTACATTTCTTAAGAGGTCTTCATCCATCACCTATGGCTTAGCCTTCTTGTCAAGCTGGAGTTAGGCAGAACAGTACAGGAACAAAGCTGCCTCATGAGAGCTCCCCGAAGCTTGCACTGCCTTTTGGATTCTGGTACAAGTAGAAGTATCCAGTGACAGTGCCTTGGAAGAGACTCTCATGCACTTTACTGAGCCACAGAATTGTTGAGGCTGGAAGGCAACTCTTGAGAGCATTTAATCCAAGTCCTCTGCTCAAGCTGGGTCAGCTAAAGCAGGTTTCCAGTGACTGTGTCCAGGTACATTTTCAGTATCTCCAGGGATCTGAGTGTCTTGGGTAACTTTACCACCTCTGTAAAACACACTCAAGTCTCTCTTGACGGCTCAGCAGTCAAATTTCTCAGCCTCTCCTTGTACATTAGTTACTGCAGTCCCTTCATTAGCTCTGACCCATTGCTGGACTGGCTCCAGTAAGCCACCATCTTCCTTTTACTGGGGAGCCCAGAACTTCGAGACAGCACTCCAAATTTGTCTCACCACCACTGAATGGAGGGAAAGGATCACCCACCTTGACCTGTCAGCGAATGCTTTTCCTAATGCAGTTGGACTTTGCTGTGAGGATGCATTACTGACTCATGTTCAGCTTGTTCTTCCCCAGGGTCCTTCTCCACAAGACCACTTTCAAGCTGGTCAGACCCCAACATGTACTGGTGCCTGGGATTAGTCATCCCAAAGTTCTTCATGGTGTGGTCACCGTTTTGAGTACAAGGGCAGGAACAGATCACGTATTCCTAGTAGTACTGGACAGGTGTTTTGACCAAAACTTTTTGAGCATTTACAGAATATTGACCAAGACAAAATATCTTTCAATACAGCCTTTCCACAGATTAGATAAAACATTATCCAAGCATCATGGCTTTTTTGTTGACTTTGGCACATGTTCAAACTTTTAAAAAACTAGATGAAAGGGAAGGAGAGTTACTCTTTTGCCACTCTGTTCTCCCCTTGTAAATTTCCTTAGTTTCTCCCACACTCTGAGTCCAGATTTCTGCTGAGTGAAGACCAGTATTGACTTACTACACAACTGCCTTTAGAAATGGAAAATAAGAGGTTTTGTGATGACAATGGTATCTACCACTTGTAAGACAGTCTTGTCTGGAAAAAATCAAATCCTACTTGCTAGTCTGCAAAATATTGCTTAGAGATACCATGAGTATCTTGAAATGTGTCAATCCAGCTTTTCTTGGCTGAGACTGCTGAGGACTTTGACAGCTGCCAAATGAGTACAGCTGAGCCAGAAAAAAGGGGAAAAGCCAAGAGCCAAGGCCTGGGCCCTAACAAGAAGTCTGTACCTACACACTGGTTTCAGGCCTGATCTCTTTGCCATTGCATGAAACAATGTGAGTATAGAGAGATTAAGGGTTTAGTGGTAGGACTGATAGCGATGCAGCTACATGGATTCAGTCTGCTGTGAAAGAAAAAAAATTCCCAGAGGCAGAGTAATTATTGACTTAGCTTCTTATATTTGAGAACAGGAAGAACATACTGAACAAGCCCAAATCTGTGATGCCCCATTTGTTACCTGGTGATAGGTAGACAGGTTGGGTACGTGATTCACTTCACACCCTGGAAAAGAGTGTTCAAATGCAAAATAAGTTTTTTTGTCCTTTTTTTTTGTTTCTCAACCTTTAAGATGTGCTCAGTTTCTCAGATCTTGTAATGAGTTTGGGATTTGCTTATTATTTCTCTTTTTATAATTAACCCTGCAAATCCCCAGTGTATCTAATAGCACTGTCTCTTTAGGATATGACTCCTTGTGGGAAATTTTGTAGGATGCTTTTAAGAATTCATGTTATTAAAAGTAGCTGTTGCCAAAGTCCATTTTTGCTGACTTAGCATCTTTGCTTTATCCTGCAGCTGAGAACTTTCCCTTCTTTTTACAAGTACACTGACAAAGGAAACACAGACAACATGTCCCATGAACCTCATCTGCCTGAGTCTCATCCAAGTTATGGAGTGCAGCTCTATGAGTTTTACTTCTCTGGTGATCTTTGCAGCACAAAAGTAGATAGTACAGGAACACAGGCAAATGTCTTCTACGTGTCATGGTGAGAGTGATTCAGGTGCAGGTGGTTAAACATCCAGGCAGACTCAGAAAGAACACTGCAGAGACCAAAGAAAGGTGAAGCAATTAGAGCTGCTTCAGCCTTTTGTTATCTTTGGTGCAACCTTATAATTGAATAGCACATAATACTAGAAATAAATCCAGGCTGAATGAGAAAGAATGGAAGAGATAAACACTCCCAAGGAACTCTAAATGTAGGAGGTCACATTTGAACTCTAGATATGGGAAACCAATGTAAAGAGATTCAGACAGCACTGTCATTCTCTATTTGTAGACTGAGTGTACCAGAAAAACTGAAGGTAGTCTTAGTTTGTAATAGAGTTTAATGAGTTTCATGTTTTCCAGTTAGTCTTGGCAAGGAAGATGACTGTAAACTTATATTGTTATAAAAACACAGTCTGCATGAAATGATAATACACACGAGACACCTAACTCATTATCCTAATTTCCTGGGCATACAAAGTGAAAATGAGTTTATACAAACACTGTAATGAAAAATCTAAGGATGTCTGGTAAGATTTCAGTCTGGGGCTGGGACTGGAGTGAGAAACTGGCAGATAACTGGAAGATTCTGACTTGAGGCTTTATAATAAAACAACAATTTTGAATTTTCATTTTGAAATAGAATGCTATTAATATTAAAATGATACTTAAAATAGTAATAGCTACTGCTGTCTTCAGAATCTGAAAGATGTTGTCAGAATAAATTTATGCATAAATGGGAATACTAGTGAAAATATTAACTAGTAAAAAAAATTTTTGAAGTATGGAAATAAGGGCACAAATTATCTTTTAATTAGGGTAAACATATATCCAGCTGTGATTTTATTAGGGGTATGCACTCATTTGCTCATTCAGCAAGGTAAATTAGTGTGGGCAGAAAACCACACTAAAACAGCGACCCTGTTCCTAATTACAGAAGTGCCTCTTTCAGTGATGATATGTGCATCTTTGAGCACTATACTGAGTGACTTGAGTGAACAGGAATATGAAAGATGCATCCTAGAGAAAAAGGTGACAATCTTCAGGTATTTGTGGAAAATAATTAAATAAGTATGTTATAAAAAATAGTATTTTCTGTTGCTTCAAAACAGAAGTTTTGAAGCCTAAAGCGTGGTGTATATTTGAAATGCTTCTCTTTCCTGAAAGTCTATTCTAAAAGTAAACAAACATTTTGATAGTGACTAGACTGAAGCAAGCAGTAATGTTACCAGTTTAAATAGAATGATGGTGTCTTCCTCCTATGTTTTCTATTTTCAAAGCAACAGAGCAAGTTCCAAACCTTCATCTCTCAAACTTTACACTGGTATTACCTAGAAAATCCAAATGCACAAAATGGTCCTTAATGTCAAGTTACAGCTTAGGCTGTAAACCTGTATTTAGGTACAGTGTCATTAAGATATTTCTGTCTTATACTGCTCCTATAATTTTAATCTTTCTTGATGTAAGGTACACCTTTTCATCAGTAACTGGTCATGTAACAGCTTAGCCAGAAGCAAGATCTAGTTGAATTGAAACAGTAGCTTGACAAATAGAATTCCTGTTGAAAAATTATGTAGATTATAGCTCTCTCTTACCATGAACTATCAGCGCACACTAGCCCTGCTAACAATAAAAGAATGTGCATGATGATGAATAACTTGAAGTTTTTTACTGTACTTCATTCTTCTTTGTAAAAGTAGTATTTTAAAGCATTAAAAATCTGTGTGTGATATTGCTCTGTTTTCCTCCTGGCAAGTTCTTTAGGTGGTGATGAGAATGGCCAGTATTTTATTGCATAAGTAATATTGACAGCAGAAAGTAGTTTTGTCTCTGGCTGGTAAGTTATTATAGAAAAGCAGGCAGATTATCTTGTGGTTAAATTTCTGCAATCAGTGATGGGAGCTTCTTCTCACTGCAGTGTGTTCCTTTCATGAGATTGGATCAATTGCTTGAAATCAAACCTCCCACAGTGTCTTGAACAGTGTCCAGAGTAAAGCCAGGCTTCTTATAAAAGTCTTAGTTCATTTTATCACCTGACAAGAGCTAGATGTTCAGAGCTGTTCCAAAGCCAGAGACATAGATTTTTGTGAAGGAACATAAAAAATGGGATGAAATGCAGTGCTAGTCCTTGTAATATATGAGGTCTTTAACTATGTGCATATTCACCCTTTAGTCTTATTTCCCCACCTTTCATATGGGCACAATATTTAATGTGTCTGCATAGAGGACGAAAGGAGTGAAGATGAAGTGATTTGACTTTAATGTAATTCTTAAGTGTTATGCTGGTAAAAAACTATTAAAATTCCATGTGGAGAATAAATTGAAAAAAAAAAAAAAAGAGAATTTTTTTTCTAAATATCTCCTTATTCTTTATTTTACAGGAAATTTTCATTGTCAACTGCCCTTAACTGTTTGTCTTTTTCAGGAGACTGCAGCAGAAAGAGTTTTTGACTCCGTTTTGCCCCTGCATTCTCAGATTTTGTACTATGCCAATACCAGGGATGAATCTTACATAGTTTGCTCTTGATTGCATTATATATTGCAATATTGCTATTTTAGTCTTCCCAAGCTTCAGGAATATAAATTAGATGTGTATCTTTCTTGTCCTAATTGCAAGCTCCTGGGATCCTTTTGTGTATGAGATATTGTAATCTAAGACTAGTTTCAGAAAGCAAAATGTTAACCAAGGTATGAAACTCACTGTGGATACTGGGAACCTTTTCTTGTTTCCTTGTAAAATCTTCAAATGAGGTGAATATGAGTATGCTTTCTTTCTGATTTATATGAAAGACTAAACTCTCCCTAATTAAGAGAATGTAGAATTGCAGCGAAAGTTTTTTACATAAATCTTTCCTGACAATTATAGCTAAGCATACACTGTAAAGAGACAAGCAGAATTGTCCAGAGGACAGCTATTAACCAAATGTTTGCAGGTTTATTTTTAAATAGGAAACTGTGGGTTTTTTACTTAATTAGAAAACATTAAGGCAGTCTGCTATTTTTAATCATTTGCTTATTGATAATTGAGCTTGCAGATATATCTTTCCTAAATTTACTTTCAGTGCTTCCCCTCTATACCTGCTGGTGATAAATAAAGTTGCCTTATGTGGTCTATTGCAAGGCCATTTATATCATTCTCTGAATTGGTGGATATTTTTAGTCATGTTTAAAATACTAAGAGCTGTTGGCTACTGCCAAGATAAGTAAGCAGAGAATACTGTCACTGTAGGGTTTGCTTTGTCTGTTGCTGCTTAGGAAACAGTCACAAGTCATGCACTGATTGACAGGGCCTCACTGCTGCTCTTGACAACTATCAGGAAGGCTGTCATGTAGTTTAAATTACTTGCATAAGAATGGGAAAAAAAAAGAATGGAGATTCATTATTCACAGTACTTTCACAGTAATCATAACCCCTAGGCTTTTCAGAAAAACTGATATATAAGCTATGAAATCTTTTCTGAGCTTATCCAAACATACCCAGAGTATACCAATCTACAGAGCAATGAACAGGTAACTACTCTAGAAACTGTACTACTGTTGTTAGGAAAGGGGATCAATAATGGTAGTAATAAGAGCATGATCATAGGCACTGGACCAAATAATTGAAAGATTATCCTACCCAATTTTGTGCTCATCCCAATTTCCAAATTAAAATCATATCTAGCCTAGAACAAATGAAGCTATTGCTTACTCAGGAGTTATGCCTGTATAGAATATTTCCCTTTGTCTTGTAGGGGAGACACTCTTTAGTGTTCAAAAATAAAACCTAACACTCAGCAGCTTTCTTGGCCATGAGATCTATCCAATCCCACAACTGGCAGCACAAGCTTGCCAGAGGCATGTGCTGCTCATTTTTGGAGGGATTTAACAGCGTAGTCCATAATGTCTCCAGTGATTCCTCATGGAGCCCAGTTCAGTCTACAGTTTCTGTACAAGAAAGTTTTCCTAGTCTCCATGGAAGAAAATAATCTTAAAGGAATGGTGTGCAGGTGATTCCCTTGATTTGAAGGTTGTTAGTACAGTTTTTTGTAAAAGGAGACAGATGTATACCAGCAAATAGAACATAAAGAAATAGACCTGGAGCTTAAATTTCAAGCTTATAAACTGCCACGAAATGGTAAGACTTTTTTTTGTTGTAGTTCATAAAATGAGATTAGAAAGGTGAACTGCAAACTGGTAATTCTCTGTAATGCACAGAATTGCTGTATTGGAATGATATACTGTGAACGAAACAAAACCCAGCAGAGTTGTGCCAATTTTACTTTAGTAGACCAGTAGACCCAAGATACACCTTAGAAAAAAATAAAAAAGTAATTTAATCTAAAATTTGAATCATTTAAACCATACTAGCATTTCGCTACTCTTGACATACTGATAAAAGCTTTTCTTATGAGTACTATAAAGCAGATATTTTCTGCAAAACCTTTATTCCACATTGAGAATCTATGGAAACCATTTGAAAGCAGTTGGCTTCCAGATCATCCTAGATACATAAAATGTCTGGCTTCAACTAGCTGATTTCAAATCAGTTAGCTAGTTAATTCTCATTTACCAAGCATGATTATGTTCTGCAAAGTTAGATCTGAAAGCAGATGTCTTCTGATCTTAATAGCAAAAAATGTGGTTCCAGTACCAAAATAGAACTAAAGACATGGAAAACAGAATATTATAAAGTACTGCCCTTCCAGTGTCCCAGGAATCACCTTTTTTTCCATATTTCTTAATATATCTGAACATCAAACCCTTCAACACTCTATGTATCTGTAAATTAATTTTCACTTCTATTTTGGCCTACATACTGACAGGAAAATGCAAAGCAGTTCTGTCAAGAAAAAAAGTCTTTTTAGTTCATTTTCTTATTGAAATCAGTAGTATCATCATTGTCTTACCATCTCTCACACACCTCATCACCCACAAAATCCCATTTTATGAGACCCTTAATCCCACCTCAAATACTTAATAGGCATTGGCAGTTGCAGTGAGTTTTAGGTGACTAAGTTAGTTAGGTTACATAATAAATTTAGTATCTAAACCACGCATCCTTACATTAGAGAACTAGTAATATGCACTGTATTTATAGGCTTCATATCTTTCTTTTTGGCAGCTTCTTTTTAGCTGTTATCTCCCATCTTCATGATTCCAGAGGCAGTGAAAATCAACAGGTTATGAGATCAGTAGGTTAATGTATTATTAAACTATTTGGGTATCATAAAAAATGACAATGTTTTAGGCCAATGGAAGATTTTCCATTTTAATAGTTGTATTTAATTTTTTCTTCTACCTCATGCAACTTACTCTACCGATGTACTTATTTAAAAGCACTTTTATTATTTTCATAATTACATCATATATGTCACAGAGCAACCCTTGAAACAGAAGTAGTGCAATGATTACAAAGCCTGCTTTGCAGAGAGTTTGAAGAAATTCTCTTAACACTTTTTCTGCCCGTGTATGATAGTCATTTGTATGCTTTTAAAAGATCTTGCTTATTTCTGAAAAAAAAAAAAAAACTTGCTGGAATCAAATCAAATGAAAATTATTTCAGTGGACTATGGATCAGTGAATTTTTTGCCAGTCAGACTACGGCAATTAAAAGTTTGGTTCAAAATGGATTATTAAAATGCCTTTGAATCCTTTAGAAAACAGATGCTTTTGTTTGAAGCTATATTTGAGTTGCATGTGAGATACTTATATTTATTATATATTATCCTATGGACATGAATGTCGTTTTGGTTAGATACAGTGCTTTTACTTAGATTTCACATTAGTACATAGTTATGACAAGAAAAGAGAAGACATTGGAAAAAATGCATTAACATGAATTTCCAATAGCTCACTGTTTTTCTCATTGCTGTAATCACAGCAGTCCACAAGCTTATCTCACACATAAGAGTCTCTGGTGCTCCAGTGGATGATCCAACTTGCATGACTTGAAACGCCAGCAGAAACAGTGCCAGCAGTGTGAAGAACTAGATAATGTGTACATGCTTAGTCACTGAGTGAAAAGTGATTATATTTAGAAGAAAAGCTTGGAGGGGCTCTAAACCCTCCACAGCCTCTCAGTGTTTGGTCGTACATGATCAGAGAGTGACAGAGCCACAGAATCACAGAACAGTTAAGGCTGGAAGGGAGTACATGAGATCATCTAGTCCCACGCCTCTGCTTGAGCAGGGTCACTAAGAGCAGGTTACTCAGGACACTGCCCAGTTCTCCAAAGGGCAAGAAAACTCCACAGCCTCTCTGGGTTGCTGTGTTTGATGACCTTTACTCCACCTGTCAGGAGTACTCCACCTGTGTCATACATTGATATGTATACACATTAACACATATTAACATATGTTTTATGGAAATAAAAGAATTGTCATTATATAATGGCCTAACTAAAATAAAGTTATACCATGCACTGTGTGCAAACTGACAAGTTGAGATCACTAGGAAATCACTAATTTTTACTCCTTTACTTACTACTTGATTCCTTTTCTAATTCTTTCCTGTCTCTCCTTTTTAGGGAGCCAGTAGTGTTTCTAAATAGTAACTTCAGTAGTAAGATGAATAAAACTCCACTGAAAACAAGAGAGTACAAGGAACCAAAAGACTTATTAAGTCTTGACAAGTGCACCTGGGTCTCTGCCAGTAATTTTGTTATTGGGATGACATAGGAAAGACAGGCTTTTGTTTAAAAGACCTCAAAAAGGGTCCTATTTGACTTTTGAGTAGGCAATAGAAGACTTAGTGGGACCTTTCTGGAGAGGACAGTGTGTAAGGGAACTTTGTTGCTCTTGCAGAGTGTCAGCAAGTTTGGGAAATATTCAAGATGAAGATGAAAGTCATACAGGGAAGAGGTAAAAATTTATGGAGTTAATAGAAATTTCTTTGGATGTGTAGCATTGGAAGATCCATTGGCAAGTACTTTAAGGGAGAGGCCCCCACAGATAATGGGAGATTTCAAGGGAAAAAGGAATCTAGAAGAGAGGGGAAGTCTGTATTTAATATTGGGGCTCAAGAGTCATTATAATATTTATTTGTTTTTCATTTTTGGTGGGCAGAAAACTGAATTCTGCACAATGCCTATTCATAGGCCTATTCATAGCATTATGTGTACTGCATTTAAATTTCTAGTGCTACTTATTGCTAACCTAACTTTACTGCAAACTTTGTTCATTTTAGTGTCTAGAAATCAATTGAAATATGAATATAGTTTCTGTGTTGTGTCTGTTACCCACTAATGAAGTCTTAGAGTGGCAGTTTTTCATATACTTTTGTAAATCTCCAGGAAATGTCTTTCTTAATGCTCTTGGCTCATACTTGTCTCTTTCAATCAAGATTGAAAGATTAAATGTTAAAAAAAAGGGAAAGCTCAAACCATAAATACTGTGAATGTCTTAGTTCCCTGACTCATCAATTGATTTTCATATGGAAAGTCTGAGATGTGAAGTGTGATGCTATTATATATTTGTCCCTGAAGAATTAAGCAGCTTACAGAAAAGCCTTCACCAAGGTGACCTCCCATTCTGAGCTAACCAGAAGCAAAAGCTCTTGCTTAATGTCACTAAACTCTCATTCTTTTCTGTCTTCTCCACAGTGATGACAAACACTACGTAATAAGAACATATTGTAGGTTCAGTGTGTGAGCTATGCTTGTGTCGCAATATTTAAAGAAAATTTTGATTACTGTGATGGTGGCAATTCAAGGAAAATGAGCTCAAATTAGTCATACAAGTAGAAATAAAGAATAATGCAAGTTGCCTCAGTACTGTGATAATAACACTTTATGAATTCTTCATAATCAAACAATGCTTCATTACCTGGCCCTGTGAACACCTCGCTGCATGACAGTCTCCTACATAACCAACATAATCAAACATCTGTATGCCCTGAATTAACCAGACCTACAGCTGGTCAGCCATCTGCAGTGGCTGTCCTCGTGGAACTGTCTGCCTCTTCACTTATTATTTGTTTTTCTGTTAAACTCTAATGCTTGTGGTAGATTTTTCTAAGTCTACATTCTCTTTAATCTTTTTTGGTGGTGATATGTATGGGCTTTCTATCAAAGCGTTAGTGCTGGGGATTGATGGTTGGACTTTATGTTCTTGAAGGTCTCTTCCAACCTGGACAATTCTACAATTCTATAACTGAAATCCTGAATAAGGATGGGGAAGAATAATGAACTTAAAGCTTTATCTTCAAGGTGAATTTTGTGATTCACAAATTCTACATGCAGCTTATGTTTTGTGCAATTATTGTGACCAGATTTATAGACAGATTTCTAATTGGGAAGTTAATGAAATATTGATGAATATTTGGACACTGTTATATCACAATTATCTTAAACATCACAGTAGTTAATCTTTGTGTATAAATCTAATTTCCTTCTATGCTACCACTTTTCTGACAGTTACAGAATATTGCGGGACATGTTTCAATGCTTTCAGTTCTTGAAAGGAGGTGAACAAACATTTTAAACACCTGTAGCCTGCATCACTGGCAACAGAATACAATCAGATAGGACCCTCAGAGACCCAAACTATCAAAATCAATTCCAACACCCATGAACTGAGAGTTAACACTGCCTTTCATTTTACAGTTGGCTTCCATTCTAGATCCTCTTAAGACAGTAACTGCCTGGGGTTTCTGTTCTCTTGCTTATGGACAAGAAACTTTGGAGTAAAGAAAATTATCAGTGTACCTTTAGAACAGGTTAGAAGAAAATCCCACAGAGAACAGTGGTAGCATTACAGTTACAAACTGTAACTTTGTACCTGCTTTCTCTAATGTTTACACGGGGGAGAAGTTTCTTGTTGTGCCAATTTTCTCATACTTTGTAGTTAAGCTCTTCCTAGGTCAGCAGTGCTCCCTTATGAGTCACTTATTCTGAATTTCACATATTCATTATCTTTTTTCTTTTGGAAACTCTTCCTTTTACACCTAACATGCATTTGAATTTTAAGAATTTTCGCTCTTTTCCAACTCCCACTATGATTTTAATATTTACACATTATGTTGTAAGCACTGTGAACATAAGTCTTAAGACTTTTTTGAATCAACTCTAATTTATTTTTAGATGTGTTCAATATATCTTCAGCTCATCTAAGATTTATTCTAGTCTCAATGGCTTTTGTTGGCTCTTTACATAAATTTTTCTGCATTTCCTAATTCTGCAGTTCCCTTAGGCAAACGTGTGAATTTTGCATTTTTTCAAATTTTCTCATATACCAATACTGACCAGCATTTTTATCTTCTTTTTTCGACAGATTTACATTTTACATTTGGGGGCAGGGAGAAAAATGGTTTAGACCACCTTGCCAATCTAAAATCCTACATGTAGGACACATGAATGTTAAACTAAATAACTTGAACTAGTTATGCTAATATTATGTTGGCAATGTAGACTTTTCAAACTCATTCACAGACTAGCAAAGAGAAGCTGATGAAGCAGCCTTAGCTAACCCAGCATCAAAATCAAGTTCCCAGCCAAGTGACAATTCTTAGCCTTGTGTTTCTGAGCCTGTGTGGAAGGACTAAGGGTTAAATCTGTACTGTCTGGATTGTTGTGCAATTTCCTCAGTAAGTAAATACCTAAAGACTCAACTAGAAATAAGTATCATCTGCCCATTTCTCCTCTGCATGCCAAGAACTGGCAAAGGTGGTGGTGGAGGCAGTGAATGACAGCTTAGGTCTCCTGCATGTTTTTCCCCATTCTGACCACAGCTCAGTAGACCAAGCTGGTGCTGATCAGCTTATTCATCTCATGCACGTTTGAAGGAATATAATGTAATGTATCCTCCTAATTATATGCATCACATGTAAATAGCAGTATTTGGAGTAAAATGTTTTTCCTTATAGGCCTTTGTGTACCACTTCTCCTGACTGAGATCCTGGGACTTCCTTTTTTGGAATCTTGTCTTCCATTTTATAGAAAATTTAAAGCATTCTGCCTCCTGTTCTTGAGAACAGGAACTTGGTGTTTTTCTTAGGTCAAACCTGCGTTCGATTTTTTTACCATGAGAACTTTAGGGTAGGCTTTTGATTGCATAATTCTGTACTGGCAGAAGACCTTGTACACCTGTACCTGCACGGCTTAAAAAAGTTTTGCTGTGTTAACTTTTGTTTATTTGTGAGACTGGCTATAACTGCTTTGTGGGAAACAGTCTTTGCCAGGAGAAAGGGTATCTACACTTCAGAATATAAAGCTAGAGTTGTAGGTATCTTCTGCTGTCTAGCAGGATTGTCTAGTATGGTACCAGGAGTAGAAGAGATGTGCTGCACAAGC
The DNA here is from genome assembly GCF_027477595.1 of Haemorhous mexicanus. Taxonomy (NCBI): domain Eukaryota; kingdom Metazoa; phylum Chordata; class Aves; order Passeriformes; family Fringillidae; genus Haemorhous; species Haemorhous mexicanus. Next base: position 17,214,544 of record NC_082348.1, read on the forward strand.
AGGTGTATCAAAAGCTTGAATAGGTCTGTAAGTAGAGTGAGTACATAAAAAATGAATTTACTTGAGTAAATCCACAGTGACTTGCTTACTAAGAGCTGCAGACTGAGATAATTCATTTATCACTAGCTCTATTGCTGATATGTCAGCATATATCAGCATATATCATATGATAAGAACCCAAAGGACTTGTAGGCTGTATGTAATTCATGTAGGCAAAATTTTACTTCTACCAATGCTATTACTAACAGCTATAGCTTCTTTTGTTTTCCCTGTTTTGAGCAATGTTCTAGTTTGATCATATGTTTTCAAATGCTGACACATTTAAAGTTACATGTAAATTTGATTAAAAAAATTTCTAGTAAGCTTTCTTTTCTTACCAATGCTGATTGTAAAACCTGTGTTTTTTACATTTTGTGATTTAGGAACCAATGGTTCAGACTGACCTTCTGTAACTTTTAATAAAGCCTGTGAAAAGCCTTGTAAGTAAGGATGCTGTTGAAAAGCCAAGTGATTTATTACAAAAACAGTTGGACCCAGTAAGCTGGAAAGGTCAGTCTGACAAAAATCAAGACTCAGAAATGCTGCTACAATATAAGAAGGCATTATCAGGAGGAAAGCAAAAACCAAATGAGAGTATTCCTGTGAAAAACACAGATCTGTTAGCTAAGAAAGCAATGTATTTGTCCTGCAATGTTCTCATTTCAAAAAGCTCCCCATGGAGGTACTTTTCTATAGTATTCATATTGAATGCAGTTGATGCTTCTGAAAGAAAATATGAGAGAAGGCTTGAAGCAAGGGAAACCCACTGCAGAAAAACTAATAACAGTAGTTAAGATATTCAGTATCATAGAATACCATATTTAAGATTTTCTTCTAGGCTAGGCATGGCAGAAATTAGGAACCTTCTGTACCCAGCTATAAGTGTGCATTTTTGCTGATGGGGAAAGAGGGTACTGGGAAGATGGGAAACTTATAAATTACCTCTGTTAGAGCCTTAAATGATCTAAACAATCAGAAATGGTCCTGGTCATATGATTATCAAATACTTCAGTAAACATACTGATATTTCTGATGATTTTTTGTATGTTTGTTTATTTTGTGTGTTTGTTTTATTTTTATTCATGTCAATCACCCTGAAATTCATCCTGGAGGAATTGGTGGGATTATGCAAGCCAAGATGAAAAGGAGTGTCAGAGTATGTAGTAGTTTTATGGAGATTGTAGATAGGGCAAGAAGTTAGGTGGTATGAATGGTTACTGAATCTGTTCCCACTTCAGCAACTTTACAAGCAGAAGATTTGAGAATTTCCAGATAAAACTCTTTGTGAATGAGTTTTCAAATGCAATGTATATTACTAAAGATAAACTCTTTCTTTTGCATTTCAGTCAAAGTTTACCACAAATAACTTTCAGTTTGGTTAAACAAAACCATACATTTCCTGATCTTTACAGGAGTTAAAAAGTGAAGATGGGACTTGGAAGTCATCATCCTTAAGTTTTTTACAATAAACAATGGACTGCAGTTTGACAGATGTGTGCAGCATCAAGACGATTCTCTTAAGAGGAATCTATCCTGGCTTGGAGAACTAAAGTGTATCATATGACAGACTGTGTTCCAGATGACTTTATACATTACTACCAGAAGTATCAAAATATTCCATTTTATGATGGAAAAGATGATTATCAAAAATAGATTAAACTGCATTTATGTCACTAGTATTTGTACTTGAAGCCCTCAGTGGGAAACTTCAATCTTCTGTAATACAGTCATCAATAGACTTGCCTTTCACATTTCTTTTCTGTTTTTGTTTGGGGTTTTTTTTTATTTTTTGCTTAATTTTAAAATTTTGGTATTTCATATTGCTATATGGGCTGTATTTTAAAAACTGTCTGTTGAATAGGGCAGGAAATCATTCTTTAAGCATACAAGGATTCTAGAACATATGGTTTCACTAGAACAATGTCTTTGTCTTATTATCATGTAAGGAAAAGTATTATGTACTCAACTGCTTAGATTTGAGATCTGAACAAGTTACCCTATTACTAAAGAAAATGCACCAGAGAGTCTGGGGTAATTGTGTAAATCAGGAAAATATATGAGGAGCTAGGCTGTGCATCTTCCTGGGTTATTTAAATACAAAGGCTTGTCCTTGCATTTGCACTAATGCTAATGATCCAGTCAAATATTTGAGTTAAACACACCAAATCTTGCTGAAACAAACTGAGCTTTGTGGATTGTCCTCTAACTAGATCTGACCTTTCAGGGTGGCTGTGTACTCAATTATGTGAGCATCTGAACAGCATTCCATTGTTTTAAGCTGTTTTACACATAGTTACTTTTCTACCTAGGAAACACATTCATGTTATTATTCAGTTTTAACTTAAAAAAATGCTCCAAGTGGATAAATAGTATGATGGGTTTTAACCACAAAATGCTGTGCTTTTATTCAATGAAAATATTAATGCAGGCCTTTACAAAGCTGAAGTTAGTTAAGTATGAGTTTGAACTTGTACATGAAATTGCAGTACATTATTTAGGTAGCAGTAGTTTTCAGTGCCTTCTGTGTCTCACTAACAATATTTTGCTCCTTTTGAGATCACTGGGGACTATGCTAAGGATACAATAAACTATCGTAGCTCATTCTGGGAAAATGTGAACATGAAAATATTCACTTTGCTTCAATATATGGATAGAATTTTCATTTTAAAAATAAGCTAAGTTTGTGTTGATAGTTGGAGAAAATATGTTATATTCTAGATTTTCACTTTTGTTTCTCTAAGGAAAGTAATGATCCTACACCAATGACTGATGGAGATCTGGTACTAGACCTGTTCAGGAACAGACACAGTCTTTCTATATTGAAAAGATTAAGTGAGGCATGAGTGCTATGTACCTAAGAGTATCAAATCACCTCTTCAATTTTGTCATATAATTTTAAGGGCATGGGGAGGTTCATAATCCTCATTGATCTTTTGTCCTTGTTGAGAGACAAGCTACAAATTCTTAATGCAGAGAGTAATATTGTTTTTTTTCTTGGCAATTGCAGTCCACTGGATAATTATGTCACATTAACAAGCAGAATAATCCAGACCGTTAGACAAGCACAGCTTTTTCATCACCAGCTACTAAAAGCCATTTGAACTAATGACTGATCTTTAAGCCAACCTTCCTGCTGCCCCATGACACCCTCATAATCCCACTTGAAACTCATTTCTGGTCCATTCCCAAAAGCAGCTAAAATTACACTGACACAGCTGTCTTCTAGGTTTTTGGAATTTTTTTATTTTTTTATTACCTGTTTGGTTGGGGTTTTTGTTATTATTCCATTCAGAATGTCATGTACCTTGATCTAAATACCTTGGCTTTCTTTTACAAATCCAGTTCTCTAACAGAGCCCTGTTAAAATGGATTAAGGATGCCTTTATAGCTCTGTAATAACTAAACACTCTGCAGTGAAAGTACTATTTTGGCATATAATACTACAATACTTAAATATATTATTCCTGAAAATGTATTCCTTAAGCTGAGAAATATATTATCCAGGAAAGTGTTTTACTTAAACCAAACCCATGCATTCTTTTTGTGTTCCAAATAACATAGTTACATCTTGCTCTACTGCCTTTTAGAGACACTATATTTTTAGATCTGTTTTCAATGGAATAAACATACCATAAAAATAACGTGCAGGCATAGAGCTGAATTCTTGCTGTGTTTGATGAGAAAATGTAGTCATGAAGTCTGTTTTGTATTTAAAACATTATTTCACACATTTACTAAAATTTAAAATTTAAAAAAATTCTATCAGTTTGCACTGAATATCATGAAGTACCCAACTGTGGAGACAGCTTTTTTGTTTAGCGAAAGTTTTAAAGACTCCACTTCTCAGATAATCAGGCTCATGATAAGGAATCCCAAACTACTATTTGCTGTCAAATAGCAATTACTTTCTTCTTTGCATTGGATCATCTCTTCTGAATTTGTAAAGGACTCAAATTATACAACAGAAAGGACGATGACAACTCTTCTTACTTGGAGCAAAGAGAAATCAGAGGAACTCTGAGTTTACTTTTTTCACCCCACTCTGACTTTGTTGCCTGGAGCTTGCTATAAATTCTCTATCTAAATAGAAGGCAATGTTGCGAAAAATTATATGCTTTGGTATTCATGAATGCCTGGAATTCTTTATTGAATTTTATCTTTAACAAAGATTTCATAAAATAAGAACAGCTTTCTTGTTTCCCATGCATAAGTTCTCCCTTATGGGATTTTAAAGTTTATGCAGACCGTTTGTTTATGGGAATATTTAATTAATTTTCATTTGTCCTGGTACGTGTTTCTATTTCTAACATCCAGTATATTTTATCACTTATCTTTTTCACTAAATCTGCTTTTCTCAACTCTCATACTCTGGGATGTTCTTTTCCCATCATTTTATTCCAACAGTGGATCAATCTAGAAGTGTTCATTGACATCGACTGGGCCACAGTCTAACAGTTTTTGGCAATCTAGAATTCCCAATACTTGAGAAATCTAAAACAATTCAAAGCAAACAACCAGTGTGTACGCAGCAGCACCTGTATCAACAAGGTCTGGACCTGACATTTTTTTAACATTTTTTTAACTTTCAACATTTTTTTAAACCCTGACCTCATTTGGCTAATTTTTGAATGACTGACTTACCCCCTGGAGCAGGGTTATAGCAAAGAGAGGAAGATTTAACTTTTTTGTTATACACACACATACACACATATATATATAAATTTTTTTTCTGGTTATAAAACTAGAAGGTAAGCCTAACTATTTTTCAAAATAGCTTTGAAGTTTTGCTCAGTACTTTTCTATCCTTAGATGTGACTTATTGTCTTTCTGCCAGCAAAGATTAACATACAAAAATGTTTAGCTCCCCTGTATTGTACAGGGTATGAAATAAAGAAGCTTATAATGAGACAAAAATTACAACTTAATCCCCAGCCAACAATCACTTATTCTGATACTTATTTAATGTATACCTCAGAGTACTAAAAGTGGTGGGTTTTGTGGAATTTGTATTGGGTTTTTTTCTCTTTCCTCTACTTGGTCTGAGTGACATTTGCAAAAAAGTGGGTCTGTTCCTGTACCTGTAAAACTTAACAAGAGTTTTGTCACCCTCACTAAAGTGAGTAGATGCAAGCTAAGGTGTAGGAGAAAAAAGTGAAATCCATTATTATACTTGTCTGGAATGTTAGAATATTCATTTTAACCTTATTTCCTATGAGTAGTGGGAAGAGTATACTTAGAATTTAGGTCTTCTTGCTGGAATACTACCTTTATGGTTTTTTCAAACTGGCTCCTTATTCCCAAAGTACTATTTACATAGCTAGCTAGTAAATATTCATGGCAATCATTGAGTTGCTCAAACTTAAAGAACCAGATTTTGATTTTGATAGCTAGAGTGGTATTTAAACTTTCATCAGAAACTCAAGGCTGGGAGTAGTATGCTTCAGATACTTGATTAATTTTTCTAAATTTTTATTTTAAAAATTGTTTATTTACCTATGTATTTCTAATTACCTACTTCTTCACTTACTAAAGCAGCTGCACTAATTTTTAAAACCTGAAGTTTTTTAATATTCATAGCCCAAGTGTTAGGTCTTAGAGCTAGGGAAAGCTGGTTGAAGGTCACTACTTGCAAGTATAAATTCAAAATCCAACTAGCTGGATGGCTCAGTCACGATATTTGACCTCTGGGTTTGTATATTTTCATTTAGTCACCAAAAGATATTTGTAGCAGTACTTCAAAAATAGCTAGCCCTTAGGAATTCCCATATTAGTTTCAAATGCAGCATATTTATGCAATAATTCAGCAGGTCCTCATTCATCAGTATTCCCTACTGGTTATTCATTACTTGCTTTTTTTCAAAGTTGATGTCATGTGGCTGATGGGAAAAATTACTTGCATCAAGACTGAATGAACTATAAAGAAGGAAAATTAACTGAAATACACAAAGAGTAAAGAAATGTTTACAGGAAATAGTATGCATATCAAGAATACTTTAAATGTGTCTGATTCTTTAGCTGTCATTGGGAGAATTGTCATTTGATTAATAGCTCATTTTTGTGTTACTGTTGAGGCACATTATTGTGCCTCAGAGAAGCAAGTATATACATATATCACAGGGGAACTCAAAAGTGAATATGTAAGTGTTTAAATACAGAGGAAAATTACCAAATCCTACAAAATTTGAAACTCAGCTAAGATGTCATTTGAACCTAAACTTATATTGTCATTCAAGGGCTGAAAAAGGGGAAAAAAATCTCATTTTGGTAGATGTTTTTCACATGAAGCTTTTTAAACTGCAACAGAATATTAGAATTTGCACAATCTCAAGGTCATTGAAAATGACAAAAATTTTCAAATTAATCACAGAGGAAAATTTTGGTTATATGCATAATGACCTCTTATCTAGTCAGATGAGAAGTTAACATGCCTTATCATTAATAATATATGAATAATCTATCTAATTTAGTTCATTAATGGTTTGAAAAGTCCACTTCAATTTGCAGATGATAGCAGGCTGGTAAGGGCTGCAGAGTGTGGATGAGCTGAAGATAGTTGAGATGAGACAGGCTAAAGATAATTAGAGGTAGAGAAGCATGACTTCTGAAGATATAGCAAACTGAGTTTGTTAATCTAGAGCAATAAAAGGAAACCAAATTGCTAACACATGTGACATTCGATGGAACAAAGGAAATTATTAAACCCATCCCTATTTCCAAAAAGACAAGATCTGCAGCTTGAAAGATTTAGCTTAGCTGTGGTAGGAAAAACTTTGGAAGATGAGGATAATTTTATAATGGAAGAACTGCACAGGAGAACACATGTAATCACTATTTTTCATTTGAATCAAATTCGGCTGCATTTGTTCACCTAAAAGGCAACTGGAGATGATAATGAAAATAAAACATAAATGTAGAAAACTAACATCTATTTGGAATCAAAATATTGGACTACAGAAATTATTCAAAGAAAAGTAAATAAGATTAATTTGAAAAAAGTCCGCCACATCCTTGGAAGAGCAGCCTGAGGGTGCTCTAACTTCTCAGGATTGTCTATACTCTGTACATACAAAACTGAAGCCTAGAATGAAGGCTATTGATTGGAAGGCAGTTCAGGAAGCATCTGCTGGAATCAGTAAGACTTAAATTGAAGTCAGTGATACTTGTGAATTGAGAAACAGAATGAACAGAAATATTCTGTTTTATTTTTTTTAATTCTCTGCTATTACATTGAGAGTTTGAGTTGGGTATATTTAAGGGTTTCTTGTTAGGCTCAGTCAAGCATTATGATTCCCTTGAGACAGCATTTTAAAAGATGATACTCTTTCAATAAAATGGAAAAAAAAAAATCAGTCATGTAAAATAAATTATTTGAGATCAAAACTTGTATAGATCATGACTTATAATAAGGAATGCACCTAATTTTCCTTTTACTTTGAAGTTTTTCTCAAAGTAACAATAACTGCAATATGACCTGAGTACTCAGATAATAAACACAACTGAAACCAGGAAAAGGACGGTAAAGAAGTGCATTCATCATCCTGCAAAACTACTAGCAATTTAATAAGAGGATAGTTCTTTCTCTTCCCATCTCTTAAAAGAAAACAAAAATCCTAAACTGGTGAGTTCACTGAGTGTAAGTAAAAGATGGACTAACTCTTAAGCTGTGTAGGATCTGCACAATAGCAGAGGAACAGTTTCAGAGAAAAGAATAAAGTCAGTCTCTGCAATATGGACTGATACATATTTCTGCCATGGGTAGAAAAGACCCTACAGAATTTATAAGCTAAGAATCTGGTTCTTTTAGTGGCAGAATCATTTGTCATCGCTCTTTTGGAAAAAAGGAAGAGTTAGAGCATACTATATTGGACTGAAAACAGCATTGGATATTGAAGGATATGGTACCTAATTATCTGCTAAAAATGTAGTGTGTTGGTGTGAACCTATAATGAAACAAAGGCCCCTTTCCATAGAGACAGTATTAAATAAGTATTTAAGGACTTTTCACTGGCAATCTAGCAACCTTCATTTTGTTGTTTACAAAGTGTTAGTTAATGTTAGTATTTGAACTAGCCAGAAATATTTTGTTTAGTGAGAGGCAGCTTTATTTTTTATGATAGATCCTACAAATTAATAACTTGAGATGTTGATAGAGTTGTGGTGGAGGACAAAAATGCAACCATAAAAACCTCTAAGAAGAGGGTATCCACTATTTCAAGTAAGGATGACCTTATAATGTTCTTTATAGGAGTTATTCCATAGATAACTAGAGTTTGCCTTTAAGATTTAAATTAGTGTCCTGTAAAGTAAGAGTATGTCTTCTCCCTGCTCTTCTGTGAATTTTTTCCAATACTGTCATGTCATCATATTCTTTCAGGAAGATGTTGAGGAACGGTAGCCTCTGGCTGAAGTCTACTCTTTTATATTCCTGCACAGGCTTGCAAAACTGAAGGGATGTGTAACAAATGTATCTTGATGAAACTGGAAAGAATAATTTATTCTCTTTAATACAGCCACATATTTTTCCCATGGAGTAATGGTGCTTCACACATTTTCTATATATAAACTGTATGTTAAATGCACTGTCCAGCTTTAAATTATGGAATATAGCTCCCTCATCTGTCCAACTCAGTGCATAAAAATATGTCAAATATTCAAAAGCCAAGTAAGTTCATGCTCAGTAGTGTATCTTCCCTTTTTTAACCAAAGGTTTTTCCTGCTTTTAGACCTGTTTTCAATGTACACAGGTAGAATAATTTAATTTCTGTGATTCTTATTGGATATTCTCAAGTTTTCTGCAAGATATTCATAATGATAAGGTTAAGCGTGAGCATCACAGAAATCAGACTGAAGTGAAAGTTTCTTCTGTGTGTTTCACAGTTTAAAAAATGAAGAAGAAACGAAGAAACGAAGAAATTTGGCACACATCGTGCTTAATTTGTCCTGTTTCCTATATGTTCTCTGATTACACCTTATTTACTTTATTTTCTTTTGTACTTCTGTGTACTACCAGATGAACAAATGAGCTTGGCAGCCTTGACTCTCTGCAGAGGAATTTCAGTGGAAATAACTGAAGTACAAACTTACATGTTAGTGTCATATAGCTTAGTCCTTGTCCTTCAGTATTCATCCACAGTACCCATTTCATTGTTTGGTATGTAATTGAAAAGGGTCAACAATTGTCCTAAAAGGTATCTCCTGTGAAGATATTCTGGTCTGTGAATTGCTGACTTGAACATACACCATCAAAATAATTTCATGGGCCAATAAAAGTCATTTTGCTGTCATCTATTTTGCTATTGTAATATTTATGACTTTTTATTAGAAATAGAAATGACTTTAAGATGACTATTTTGTTGGAATATAAATACTGAGAATATCTATTTCCAGACATTCTTTCTATTTAGTACATTGTAAAATATAGCACACATATTTTCTATATTATATATGTTCTTTTTTTATCTTCCTGACTATCAAATTTAACACAATCATCTCAGCTTTTGTCTGTGCTACTTCTGGACAAATAGTTCTGTGAAAAATTTTAACTATATGCCACTCAACAAAACCAAACCATCAGGTAGCATCATGCCAAAGCACGCAAACTTAATTTACTTACACAGCACTGACATCTAAAGAGAGAAAATTAATCTCATGTTTTATGATTCACTATAGCAATACCACAAGTGACTTCCATTCTGAAAAGCCAGTAATATGTTTTGGCAGAGAAGTTGAGACTTTCTTAAATAATGAATAGAGGATCCATGATCCAAACTGTTTGCATTGTTCATGTATTAGAACTATGTATTCTAAAGCTGTCCTCATGTCGAGTTGAAGTAGTACAGGAGAGGTAATGAAATGTATTGATATGCCAAATAATGACTTTTGGATGACCCAGTGTTCTCAAAACTCTTTATTCGGTTATCATCATTTCTGTGATTTTTGCGTGCTGACAGTCCTTGCTGTCCTTGCCACTGTAAACACTCTTGCAATATAACTATGACTTAAATGTTAAGTGTCAGTTTGGCCCTTTGTACTTCACCTGTGGGCAAATAAAAAACAGAAACACCAGATTTTTATCTTTGTTTAGATTACTAAAAAATAAAGCATCAGCTGCCTATACAGCTAGGGTGTGACGAATGATGACAGAATAATAAAACCAATCTCCTTTCCCTCTATCTCATCGATGAAGAAAAGGCCATTCAAAAGTCCAGGAACAGGGATAGGAAGCTTAGAGCAGTGTAGCTCATATTTAGCTGGCCTAAATATGAGCTACATGGTTCTATATAGTTTACAGTGATCAATCTAGTATGTTGATTGGTGTTAATGTTTAACAGTTTTTCTCCATTGGGTAAACATGAGACTCACTCTGAGCTGGTAGTGACTGAGTGGGTCTTTCTGTCTCAGATCTTCTGGATTCAGTGAACCCTACATGTTATTTTCACTTCTCCTTTCACTGAAGTGAAACCTGTGTGGCTGCAACTCTTCAAAATCTTGCTGATGTTATCCATTGGGTTTGTTTTGTGGCAAACACTTCTTTTCACCTTGTTTTTTCTTCATTCTTCCCTTACCTCAGAATAGTCTCAACAAGATCACAGAAGATCTTGGAATTTGGGCATAAACGTGTTGTGACCATTGGCCATCTGGGTGCTCTTGATCACAAATAAAGGAAAGCTTAGTTTGGCTGGTTGATTGGTTGGTTGGTTGGTTGGTTGGTTAGCAGTGTGGCTTTTTTTTGTTTGTTTGTTGTTGGGTTGTTTTGTTTTGCTTTTATGCTAGCCATTACTAACAGGTGTGTCCAGAATATCTGGAAAATGATTGATTGATGAAATTCAAAATTTAAAAATTTATATTAAACTCTAACAAGGAATGTACTTTCTCTTCAGGCTTTGGAGTCTAATAGGTCATTGCTGTCTCCAAGAGTCTTCTCTAAGAGAAGGTTCCAAGAGCCTGTCATGCAATATGAGATATAATATTAGATTATCTGAGCACATTAGTGACTTGTTAGCATTTTACTTTTAATTCATGAGTACCTTAAATTCCAACACCAGTCCCCACTGCTCTGCAGGCCATGCTAGCTGAATGAATGTGATTGATTATTCTAGTTATATTGAAAAGAAGTATAGTTTCATGACATTTAACATAGGTGGAATGTTGGTGTGTGCCATTGAATAAGTTTAAATATAGTTTGCTGAACCAGCATTTGGAGTAGCTTTTATAAGTTGTCATTGACCAGCAAGAATAAAATGTCAATTGCTACATTCTTAATGCTTTCATAATGTAGCACAGGGGTGTAAAGAGGCATGCATATTTTATCCTTTTATTCTCTCATTCTGTTCTTTTAAATCCTAGTTACATGATAAATGTTCACGCTCTAGTTTGCATAAAACAAAGCTTGGTTTCAATCTTTTAGCCAATTGCAACATCTGCCCTACAAGTTTTTCCATTTTGTATACAGGCTTCCCTGAAGATATAAATATGGTCTTCCTAATAAACACATTTCAAATGTCTCCAGAGAGAGAAGCTTTCAGGGAGGGATTAGGATGTGGTATTACGAGACTCACTAAAAATGTTTGATTTACCTTAGCATGAAAGATGGAGCTCACCATGACTTTGATATAAACCTAGCACCAAAAAGGACTATAAATAAGAGCAGAATATGGTTCCTGGTCTTTTCATAGTAATAGTGCCTTAAAACTAGAAATGCAAGAGATTGTCCTTAATGTAATGAAGCATACTTGCGAGCAATGCTTCCATGGACCCAGGGAGTGGGTGCACAGACAAGCCATTCTGTCTCTTGATATAACAAGGGGACATCCCATCTTTTCAGCTGAACTGATCCTTTATGACACTTACTATGGAAGTAAAATATGTGAAAGTAAACTGTAAAAAGTACTAGGTCTCTTGATTTTTAAAAATAAATGTATCCTTGGTAGTGCAGATTGCTACAGACTTGCTACAGGGCAAGTGTTAGGAAGCTCTTTAGAAGCTCAGTTAATCCATCTAGGACTCCTGACTACCTTTAGTTTAGAATGATAGAAATGTCTTAGTGGTTTGGGTCTGTTTCACGCTTGACTTCAAGTGAATACTTGGCCACAGTCAAACTTCCTGACCCAGCCAAAGCACGGTATAAGCATCTGCGACCTGTTTGGTTTGCCAGTTACAGGGTGTGAATGGGAGGGTGACTCTAGTCTCCTCCTATACACTGTAGTTTTGCTGTAGGAAGCTGTTGTGTATTTTGTAAGTTTGGACAAGAAGGTATTAGAATAATAAATAAGAATAAATGACATAATGGTATTTTGGGGGGAAAGTACAGTCTTGGGGCCATAAGACACCTAAATTTGGTAAAGTTTACAGCAAGGCTTAAGATTTTTACTTTACGATGATGTTACTTTTCTATATGCACTTTACACTTCTTTATTCATACTCTGTGTGTTTGAAATATGTCATATTTTTAGAGAACTTGCTGATATAGAGTCTAAAGTTGGAAATGTATCTCACTGAAAAGCAAGAGATGCCACTGCTGATGTCATGCTCAAAAGAGGTGACTGGTGGTTGTGTATTCACAGATCCCAAAGCTGAGGCCACACATTGAATCTGGGAAGTGTTTTTGAGGTGTGTCGCCCAGGAGGCTTCATAACGTTAGTGTTCTGTAAAATTACATTTCCATAATTTAGAACAGATTCAGATTTGTTCTAAATTCAAGACAGAGAATGTAATACTCTGTAGTTAACAGGGTCATTAAAACCATGGTCTCTCTCTAATTTATTTTTTTCTATATATGTACTTTATTTATGTGTCAGTCATAGTTTAGTGCAAAGTCAATGTTTATCACTATTTCTAGGTAAAACTACTCTTTGATAGTATTTGACCTGAAGGCAAATGCTACGTCTAATTCCACTTTACCATTGAATCCTACTCTAATTGAAATTTAGAAGAGTTTTTCAGCCTACAAAGATTTCTCTGAAAAGCAACTATTGGAAACCCTGAGCATGAAATTAATTTTATCAGGTCCTTGCAGTTTTATACATTAATAATGTGGTCACTTAACTCAGGAGAAGAGTAGTAATGGAAAATTGGTGCATTCACTTCTAGTTCATTGGTTTACATCTGGTCAGGATGGTAATAGCACGTTTTCTGTATAATTTGGTGATTATTTCATAATCTATGTTAAAGATTTCTTTGTTCCTGAAGATCTGTTTCATCCAGGTCTCCAAATGCACTGAATGGATTTGAACTCAGTGTCATTTTCCGTAAGCACTGTAAAATGTTTTTAAAGGAAATAGGTCAATGACCCCTTAGATTAAATATACTGCTGCATACTAATATTAATACTAATGCTAATCTAGTAATAATAATAATGAACCTTTAATGGTGTCTTTTTTTTTTTGGGCAGCAAGGCTGTGTGTTATATATCTTGATTTTAAGAACAAACTCTTCTCTTAGATGTAAGGCATTAGTAGAGCTGAATGCTTTCTAGTGATGCAGAGAGGCTAGGATATTGTTTGTTACACAATTGAGAACATTTTGGTTACAGGAGCTCAAATTGCTGAAACTGATCCTGATGGTAAGGATACTCAATTATCTAAATTTTATCTTACTGTTTGTTGAGAAGAAATGTGAAAGGGTTGATGGAAATTTTGATGAGCAATTCATGTTAAAAATTTAACTGTGGAACCATTTGCTGTTGAACTGAGTACTGTTTAAATAAATTGGAACTAATTACATTTGAGGATGTATTTTATAAGTCCCAGCAAAGGCTGGTACTTAAAAGTCCATCTACTGTTGCCTTTCATTAGAGGTTAGGCATCTAATTTCTAGCTCAAGATATCAGAGACAATGAATGTCTAAAAAAATCATGACTGAATATAGGAGAACTTTTTGAACAATGTTGGTTTCACTGGAGAAAGTCTCACCAATATTCAATTTAAAATATCCATCTTTATTTTGAGCCTTCCTGATAAGCACAGCCAGCTATCAGAGCCAGTCCAAATAAGCATAATGAAACTTTGTACATTGCCCAGAGGATCTGTTTTCCTGTATGCCAAGTTTTGATGTGTTATTAGAGTTCTTCCTACCAATAGCTGTCTTATGACAGTTTGGACAAACTTTCAAATATCAGTGGAAGTGTTACTACTTTTTTTTTTCTTTCTTTCTTTCTTTTTTTTTTTTTTATTTTAGCCAGTGCAGTGTTTCTATCTTGGTATGTTGTGAAAAAATGGATCAGTAAAAGCTACAATTCCTCCTATTATAATGAAGTAACATAGGCTGAGCACAGATTCTGAACATTTTTACATGAGTTTCTCACTGATAGGAGCCATCAACTGAAAGGAGACCATGAATTAAAACGTTCCTTGTCAGAGACATGAAAAGATTGTCTGTTCACAATGAACTAAAAGTATAATGTGAGATTTCCATGCTGCTGTGAGTGTGCAATTCAGCACATGAAATCTCTCTCAGTCATCTTCCTTAAAGCATCATGTTCCAAGCTCATCAAAATGAGGGACATTTTAGCCTGATTCACACAAGCATACATTTTATGTTTGAAATACCTAATGCTAATTATAGTACCAATCTAAGTAATGCCATTATAAGTCTAGTGTTTTTTTTTTTTTTTTTTATTTTGGTCTGTTATTTACGTCCTGTATATTTGTCAAAGAGAAAACAAAAAAAGGTGTGTTTCTTTATTCTGGATTCTTGCTTCTTGCAAAAGCTGACACAAATATTAGATATTGTGGATCTAGGAATGCTGTCTAGATAATTGAGGAATGAAACAAGCTTGGTGACAGAACCTGCTTTATACATGCTGAATTTGTGCAAGAAAGCATTAAAATTCACAGCGTGCTGTTGCATACAGTCCATCTCTTTTTTCAAAGGCTATGTATTTTTTAAAGTTCAGTTTCACCAAATAGATTACCATTTACCTTACCAATATACATGCGCGATGTACATATTTAAGCACGTCCTATTGGTAGGTATTGCAGAGCTGGGCCCTTGCAGAGCTGGGCCCGTGACAAGCCCGCAGAGCCGTACGCATTTATCATCTGCCAGAGCTGAAGCGCGTCCGGCGCCGCTCACCTCAGCGGGCTGGATCAGCGCAGATCCCGGAGCGTGTTGTCCAAAAGGGGATGAAGCGTGCGAGGAGCCCCGCGGGCGGCGCGGGGGAGGATGCTGGGCCCTGCCGTGCCGGGGATCTCGCTCAGGGCTGCCGGGTTGCTACAGCAACCGGGGCTTTGTTTGTACATAGCGGGAGCAGCTGCCTCCCTCCCGCCCGGCTCGGCTGCGGCGGGGCCGGGCCGGCCGCTCCCTCGACCGCGGGGCTGCCGCGGCCGTCTCTGGGAGATTAGACCGTAAGGACGTGAGTGGTGTTTGGAGAGATCGAGTGAAAGAAAAAGGCCGTCATCTGAAGCGGTAGCACTCTGGTGTTGTGCTATCTGTGTATTTGTCTTTTGTATCAGTAATTTGTTTGGGTCTTTGTGAACCAGGTTCGGGTTAATGGCCCTCTTATTCAAGGCAGAAGAATTTAACTAGAACTTATGCCTGAGGACCAGCAGTATTACAGGTTAACAGCAGAATATAATAGGAACTTTCCTCATTCTATAAACATCTTTGAAGACAGTGTCCTTAATTTGGTTCTTTTTTTCCCTATCATTCACATAATTTAAGAACAGATAAATAGGAAGCAAAAAACCACTAATATTTGTTCATGAAAGATGAATATTCATCACATTTATATTACTGTAGGCCTCGGAGAGCTGTTCTTCACAGCAGATTTGCAGATGGCCATCACATAGCTGAGTGCCCTTTCATAGCATGCAAACCTGTATCAGTGGCCAGAACATTCTTTTCAGAAAATGTGACTAGTGAACATAGATTAGGAGCAAAGGAAATCGCAGCAAATTAGTTCTCAGACAACACTGTCTTTTTCAGGTAACAATTGTTATATGTCAAAGCCAGTAGAGTTAACTCAGCAGCCCTCAGAGGGCTGACAGTAATTGAATAACCAGATTGAAAATTTGTTGACTATTTGCATGCACAACATTTTGCATGTACAGAAATTGCACAACATTTGCATGTATGGAATTTGCAGAACTTTAACAAGAGTTTCCCTAGAGACATAACCTCCATGTGACCTTCACATATTTTTTACCTTTTCTTCACTGTATAAAGCACCAAAAAAAAGAGAAATTTTGTTATTTTTTTTTCAGGTTTAAGAGCTGGAGACAACAATGGGAAATTATGAGGATGTGACACCAAGAGAAATACAGATTATGAATGTTTCTGTAAATAAAAGGCTTTCAAAACAATGGCAATTCAGCAGTAAATGAAAAGCCTAACTGATAACTCTTGGGATTCTTATAATTTTCAAAAAAACCCTAAACCAAGTTAAAATTACATGAATGTTCCTGATTATGATTTCATTACAATTATGTATGGAGAGGATAGTGTACTTCTCTACTGAAGTGATACTGTTCCAGATGTAAAAATGCTTGAGATCATACAAATATGAAGGTAACAGCACAGCAAAAGATGATAATTTAGCTGACGTTTCACTTGAAAATCCCAACTTTTAGGAGTAACACATTGACTCAGATGCCTCGTCTACTCACAGATGAGATCATTTGAGCCTCAAATCCTAGCCAGCTGAGACTGGCTGAGAAAGATGCTTAAAATGTATTGAGGATCTCATAGTGAACTCTGTCTCAAGAGGAGGAATTGAGACTGTGAAAGTTAAAACTAGTAAGCTACCACTCAGATGTATCTGGCTTCGTTCCTGCTCTCAGTTCTTTGATGGTGCTTGCTGCCTTTGAGATTACTGGTTTCCCTGAACCTGACTAACCAATCTTTGTTTTGTTGTTTTTGGGTTTTTTTGTTTTGTTTTGTTTTGGTTTTGTTTTTTTTTTTTTTTTTTTGCATAGAGGATCCTGGACTTCAATAGTGCAAGATTTATATCTATTTACCCTCACAAAAAGTAAAATATTATATATTTTTAAATGGAAGTTTGAAAATGGTCTGATTATACTCACTTCTCTTGCTTCATCAACCTGCTCTTACCATATTTGTGATATACTTCCTACAGTGATTTTTCTAAAGATATGAGTGAATAGCTGATGACAATGTATTTAAAGGTGACATTGTCCCAAATTTTTGTTTCTGGTAAAAGTCCTTAAAGTAGAAGTACTAAATAGCAGGGAGTTTGTGTCAATAGTGGTGCTTTATCTACGAGAATAGAAACCCTGGTCAACTAATCTGGGCAGAAAGTGGATAGAATCAACAGGCTTGTAATTTTACTTGTACAAGAATTTGCTCCTAAGAGACAATCTTTTCCTATAAACATTTAGAGTGAAATATTAATGATATTTTTAGTAATATAACAGCCATGCCTAAAGAAAGCAACAGTGAACAGTCAATCAGGAGAAGATTGGTTTGAGGAATAAAGGCTGTCTTTTTCTGCAGATATTCTATGGGCTTTAAATTATTTCCCTGTATTTCTTCTTTTATTTTAATTATTGGCTATACTTGGCTTCATATTTTAGAAATTTACATTTAAGATTTGCTGACTGTGCCCTGGATGTTGAAAACTGGCTAGGTTTGACTGTGCCCTGGATGTTTGAAAACCAGTTAGGAAGAAAAAAAGAGCATTTCATTTAAAACCAAAGAAAATGCATTCTTCATTAGAAGTTCAGCCTCAGGACATAAATTACAATGAGATTTCAGATTAATATTACCTCAAAATTTTTCAGCAAAGGTATCATAGAACAGCTCCATCTATGATCTGCAATATTCTAAATTATTAAAACCCAACAACAAGTACTATAGTAAATAAACAAAGTTCACATCATCATCCTTTATTCTTTAGTTTTAATCACACAGGTGAAACTCATTACCCTGTGAAGGGAAACAGAAAACTCGCTTCAGTGGTGTACAACTGAAATGGAACTTAATCTGTACATTAGTTGTGGTTTCTCTAGGCTATCATCCTACATCAAACTGAACTTGAAATAATTTGTTAGTTCATGGTATTCTGTAATGACGGGGGGGGGGGGGGAATAGATTACTTTAGTCAGTTCCAGTGAGAATAACTAAATTCTTGTATTAGAAGCTGCAGTTTGTGTGTGCTTTAGACTGGACAAAAAGCCCCTTTAATGAAATATGGATTCTGGTATTCAGCCTTGTTTTTAAATCCCATTCTCTGTATTAATTATTAATTACCCATACTGAAGTGGATGCAGTTATACTTAGATCACAGCTGCCAGTAACCAAATCATTCAAGTGGTCTTCTGGTTTTATATTTTTGTAGGATAAAAAGCTATGCTCAGAGGGGTAAAAAAAAAAAAGGAAAACAAAAACATAAAATTAATTATCGTACTGAAATATTAAAACAGAAAACAGGAACAGTGACTCTGAATCCGTCTTCACCTCTGAGAGAGAAATGATAGGAAAACAGGGAGATCTCAACCCTTTAATGGGGAAAGGGGAAATAAAGAAGAAAAAAACCAAACCATTGCTCTTAGGAAGAGAAAAGAATCGTCATCATGAGTAAGAATAGCAAAGGGATTCCCTCCCTGCTCAGAGAGGGGACAGAAGGGGAAGGGAATTCCCTCTCTCCATTGGGAAAGAACAGAAGGGAAGGGAATTCCCTTTGTTGCATTCATGCTTTGAGCTCTAATTAATCTTGAATGTTTTTTACTCCTGCTAACATCAAAGCAGATCTGTACATCAGGCAAAACTTGCTTTCTTTGAGCTGAAGAAAGTCAGTCTTGAAATTCTCATGGAACGTATGCATTTATGTCATTGCTGTCATGTGGCCAGATGCAGTCCATAACTTTTAAATGCAATCTAAAAGGGATCTTGGTTGCTTTAGCCTCAGGCTTGAAGAGATTTTGGTTACAGCTAAAGATTTGTTTTTCTGTGATTTAATTGTCGCTTCAGTTAAAGGGCAAGCAGCAGAGGTGCCAGTAGAGCAGCAAAAAGCGCCAGGAGCAACATATGGGACTGAAATTCCTTATAAAGTAAGGATCCCATGAACACAGTTGCCTGCAGGGGGAAGGTTGCATAAACAAATATTTAACAAGGAAAAACAGTGAGGTCTTTGCAGTAATCATACAAATACCCAAAAATAGATAAGGAAGGCATATAAAGCCCGCAATTTCCCTGGCGTGCACCAGCCCATGCGCACATGCTTGAAATAGTGTTGATAATGCCTCTGTTGTAAAGAGGTTTAGAGCTTTGTAATTCTAGTTTAGGATAAGGAGGGGGCAGTGCTGGCTGCTGTGACCTTCTAGAAATCCACTTGGCATCCCCAATTCTAAGCAAGGTTAGCTCGGACTAATTTTCTGAATGGTTTGATGACTGGAAAAAGTAGCAACTGATCAGATGCCATTGTGATCATGTCGCAAGGGAAAGGTTACAATGTTCAAAGACTGTTTTATACATATTTCATTGGTTAAAAGGTTGAATTTCTTATCCTGAAGGAACATCAGGACTTGGTTATTTCTCTTGCCTTTATCTCCTTACTGTACATGCAAAGGTAATGCTAATTAATGCCTGGATGGAAAACTCAGATAGTGTATCACCATAAAAAAAAGAAAACCTGCATTGGTAATTTCTCGAATTTCTGCCCAATTTTGATTTAAGTATGCGCATACCACAATCACCACTTGATTTGGGATTTGTTCCAGTGAGCTGGGGACACAAGCAATTTCAGATGTATGTAATTTGCGGTACAGTTACCAGAAGATACAGGTGTTATCTCCACCCACAATGGACAATATCTTAAATAACACTTAGCATAGGCAGAAGAGTTTGTTTTACACAGCTGGCTGCATCTAGGCTGTGGTTCTAGCAATCCTTATAAAAGACAGTAGGAGGTGGATACTCAGTACTTGGAAAAAACCAGCTTCCAGTATAGGTAGATGTGAACAGTATAAGTGTTTTGACCTATTTTAATTTGTTTCACCTGTGTTTGAAGAAATGCAGGGAAACCTGCCCACACTTGAGATAAATATATCACCCAAGTATATCATCCTTCTATAATTTATCAAAATGCTTTTTTTTCCCTCCTGATTCTGCCTGCAGAGCAACCTCTGTCTGAAAAGCTGTTCCCAGGGTAAATAAGGAAATGCATGAAAAAAATCTGGGGGAGTTACCAAGTCTGATCTTATCTTTGTGTCGCTGTGTTTTAAGGCGCTGAAGTTGTAGAGAAGAAAGCACTTGAAAATTAAATTGTAACATTGTTTTTCTCCCCCTGACACATAACACACATAGTTGTGTTTGGGGATTTTTACATGACAATTTGCTGGATGTTTATACCCGATCCTAGTTGTAGAGTGTGACAAGATCACTGAAAGGACTCTTTTTTTGTAATTTATCAATCATAAACTCAAATACATGAGAAAGAGCTTTTAAGAGTTTCATTAAATGTTTACAAGTGCTGCAGAAATTGCCTGAATTAAATTTATTTTTTCTCAAGGAAGTATATTTCACTGCCATATTTGTAAAATAAACTAGTGGCCCATTGAAGAGATCATAGCTTTCATATTTTAAACAGTACTCCTCCTACTCTCCTAACTTCCACTTGGCTCAAAACAAATGTAAAAAATTGAGCTAAAACAGGGAAATGGCTGACAGTGTTACAGCAGGTTCAGAGAAGAATAGATGGGTGAGGAAAAGAGAAAATAACCTCTGTGACCAATAATCACATCCACTAATGCTGAAGTTAGGGATAAGTAAGTATTCAAAAAATTTTCTAAATTTTCTAAATTTCTACATTTTCTAAATTTCTAAGGGTCACCAAAGTGACCCTTACTAGGTAGTGTAACCGTTACTAGGATCAGTCAAGAATTTAAGTCCTGCAATTAAGGCTAGAAAATATTGAGAACATGGGAGGAATACTTATAATCCTGCTAGGGAAAAATGGGTGATAGGGAAAAAGAAACAGTAATACTGGGGCAACAAACACATAGAGGAAATTTTAGGAAGAGCAACAGAGTTTCAAAGTGCAATGTATGCACCTTTGACAGGAAAGCAATGACAGGCAGAGGAATATCTCTTCTGCTGCCTCATTTATGGAAAGCCACTTGCTGTGAAATAGTTGGGATCTGAAAGGTGAAGTTTGCTACACGTAGATACCAAAAAGCTGTTTGGGAGGAAACAGTATGGCACAACAGCCTGGAACCAATCTTCTCACGCCCACCCCAAAGTGCTATTTACAAGCAATTCACCCACTGCAATATGGTTATTTGAATGCAACAGAGGACATGGGAAATGTGTATTTTGCTAGAGAAAAGTGACATTGCCAGGTCCCATTAAAAATCTGTTAATGGTACAGAAGGCAGGTCAGAGCAGCCCTCTGAATTTGAGAGAAAATAGTCCAAACTCTGAGAACAATCCAGCTGGCTGGCCCAACACTGTTCCAAGAAGCTGTAGTAACCATTGGTGCTGGCACAGCTCAAATCATTCATTAACACTTGTGGTATCTCGGTTGACTGTGTCATAGACCAAGTTCTTGGGAAGCTGGACTGTGACACAAGACAGCTGTTATTCAGGATAAAGGCGGTACATGGGCTGAAATCATCAGTGTTAAACTATATATTATGGGAAAAGGCAGACTGTCTCATGAAATAATACACAGATGAGAGGGGAAAACACTGCAGACACAGTTTATGATTCCCCAAATTCATCAGCCATTACTGAGAAAATGCATTTGGTTAACTTACTCTGCATGAACTTTTGGAAATAAAGTCATAATTTGCATTTCTGAGTTTCATTTGTTTATACAGCCACAAATTGTGGCTTCCCACCCAGGGTCTCTGTCTTGAGCTGATTATTATTTATGCTGGTGTTGAAAAAGAAAATTATCATGCCTGTTCATTAAAATGTTTTCAGTGACTCTAGCAAAGACCACAGGCTGTTATGCCAGTTGTTAAATGTAGAATTATTCACCCATTTTCCAATCATTTTTTAAAGCTCTATACTCAAGAGAAAAGAGAGGAAAAAAGAGAGAGTAAATTTTTGAAAGCACATAGACTTAAGGAATAATCCTGGCTTCATATTGCATCATATAAAGAGAAGTTTTATGCATGCAAAGCTACTTCTGGATAATCAGGGAATATCATTAATACTTGGTTAAGGGAGTTAATACCATTAATACTTTGTTAAGGGAGAAGACTTTTTGAGAGTAGGAATACTTTGGCTGTATTTTTCCATCTGGTTAAGGGTAGTAAGACAATATAAAAAAAGTCAGGGTAATATAAAAAATAAACTGAGATTCTTGGATGGCAGGTATCAAGCAGTTTAATACTTGTGCTACAGTTACTACTCTTTATGCTTCTGGATGCTTTTAACAAGTTTGTCCTGAGGCCCTTTCCACATGAGTTCAAATGTGCTAAAAGGTGTCAGACTTTTCCTTACAATTTTGTCTGTGCAGCTTCACCATCACATAGAGGACTAAGGAGCTGAGCATTGCACTGCTGTTATACCGTCCTGCAATTTTTGCATTGTTCTTTGATTTTAAGAGCCAACCTCCCAAAATATCAGGAAAATAGAAATATACTTTATTTCTAATTTCTTCTCAGCTAATCCTTGTGCTTGGCTATTCCCAACCATATCCTGAAGCAAATCTGAGAAAAGCATTCCTGTGCTGCAGAAACCATGTTCCTTGACACAAGCATAAATGATCTGTAAGAATCATTTGATACCTCTTAAATACCCAGGCACAGAAATACTGGCAACATTGCCATATTATGAAACATACAGTTAGGTAGTAATCTGCTTTTCATATGATTTTTTATGTGGCACAGAAACATTAATCCTCTGGCTGTAACAGAGTATTTGGTGTCTGTTGTGCTTGATGTTGCATAATGTGAAAGAGAAAATAGAAAAGATCAGAATATGGCCAAGATTAAGGTGTGTGAGAATAATGTTTCAGAGCCTAGACTCGAAAAGAATGAAAATGAACTGGTGTAGCTAAGCTAGCAAATGAGGAAAAACATGGCTAAACTAAGTCTTATGTATAATTTGACTGAATTAAATACTGCTTGAGAGTTAGAGGAATAATTTTAAAAATTAAATTATTTAAAGAATATTCTTCTTATTACCTGACTCAAGTGTTTTCAGTCCTTTCCAAGTGGATTAACAAAGACTGCCAGGGAGAAATAGAAATTGCAATTAAAGTTTAACAGCAAAGGTTCCCCCCCTTTATTTAGTCCCCTTCAAGTGGTTTCATGGTAAACAATAAAAAATTATAATAATTAATATAATTTTAGAGGGACAGGTTTTAATAGAAAGTTTGATACTGCAGTGCATGGCAAGATTTTAGCCAAGGGTAAATTTCATAGCTATGGAAATGTCTTTCTAATGTACCTTGGGATTTAAAAAAAAATAAAAATTAGGAGCACTGAAACTAAAAAACTAAAAAACATTATCCAAAAGCAAGTTATAGTTTAAAAAATATAAATAGAATCCACATATATTAACATGATTTTTAGTCAAAGACTTAAAAAAACCCTTTTTATTATAGTCCCCTCCTGTTAGTGCTGCTGCTGATGATGGTGGCACAGATGAAAAGTTATGTGGCAATATCCTTATGACATGACAGAGCACCCTCCGAACACGCCTGTCGTGACACATCACTAATTCAGTAACATCAAATTTCTAACTTGCCACTTTTCCAGACATGATGTTTTATTTCAAATCAGTCTGCTTATTTGTTTTGGTTTTTGTTTTTGATGTTGGGTTTTGTTGGTTTGTTGTTTTTCATTTGGTTGGGGTTTTTTCCATTCCAGATACCTGACATTTTGACTAAGTTCTAAACAAAAAAGTCAATGTCATAAGTAACATCTGGATGGGGATTATCTGGCACTCCAGTCAGAAAAGAGAAGCAAAAAAAGTGACTAAGCAAATACCTGCTCTTTTAATCTTGTGTGTGTCCTGCTGTTCACGGCTGAGTGGCTCTACCCCATTTCCCCATGTCATTATAATTCACCATCAGCCGTCTTCAACTTATCCTGTGCTGCACGCCAGCAATGGCAGCTGATAGCAGCTCTGTCTGGGACTCCAGTTGTGTTCAATTGCTTTGCTGCATTTGTTTTACTAATGGATTTCTTTCCTGCTAAATTTGTCTGTGGCTTTAAATGTGGAAGTTCCAGAGAAAACTGTGTATTGAAAAGGCTTTTATTGTGGTTTTGCTTGCTGGTCAGTAATCTGTGCATTCCCTGAATCAGATCCTCACCAGTGCCGTCCTCTTTGGCTGTTTTTTCAGATAGACTCAATTTCATATCTGAGTTTCCTCATTGTATTTATTTTACTTTTGATACTTAAAATTATCTAAAGTTAAACGGAACACAAATTAGGAGAACAGAATCACATTTGAAGTCATAACATTGTAGAAAGCTGTATTTTACTTGCACATTCCCATTAAAGTCAAGGACATGACACAAACAGAAGACAGTTCAGAACAGGCTTTGATCCATAACTACTGCTATTGTGCAAGGGGATTTACAACTTTTTTAGCTGCTTGGTGTAAGGACACATGACACTTACTTCAGTGGGAGATATCTGGTTCATTAAACTTAACAATTAGCCTCAAGAAAATCTATACATTGGATTAGTTAAATCATCTTTTGCAGATACAGAAGTGCTCATTAATTAGTAGCAGGAATAATTTGAGCTTTACTGAAATATCAATCAGGATTAAATGTGTTATATAATTTATTCATTAGGCAACACAATTATGCTGCAGTTTAAAAAAAAAAAGAAAAATTTGGGACCGAGCAGCATAAAGGAAAACATACAGCTATGCTTTATACAACAGCAAAAGAAATTATTACAGATGATACAACTAGGAACTTTTGCCATAAAAAGGGAAGGTGCGTTTCTTGCTACAATTTTGTTGAATTGAAACTGTCTTGAATATTTGAGTATCTCCATCAACATGTTTATTTTCTTTCATATTTGCAGCTGGTAAAAGATTACTAAAGCAATTTATTTTCATTGTCCCACAAATCCCTGACTCCAAAGTAAAGCAGAATTCTTTTAAAAAACAGAATACGGGGTAAATATTTCAACAGTGCACTATACTGGAACTTTATACAAGGAGACAAGTAATGACTGCTCTAGTTCAGGGTCATCCACAACATCAGGAATGTAAAGCAGCCTAGGTACTGTAAGAGGGTCAAGCACATTTTGGTCTTCACTAATAAGCAAAAACAAATAGGGGAATTCCAAAGCAAAGCATCTCCTTCATTTTTCTAATCCTAAAATTACAAGCAAGGAAGAAATGCATCAGTCTCGGTTCTGATAAACCCTCTCCTGGCCTGTCTTTTTGATTTTTAAATACCACTCCAAGTTAGCTTAATATGTACTTGCATGCAGTTTTTAACCCCAGTTCTTATTTCAGTTAAACTGATGCACACATCTGGGACGATTTTAGTGAAGTGGAATTGCTGCAAAGGTACCTTCAAATCAGAGAATTGCTGACTGAAAAAGGGCAACAAACATTTGGGTATCTTTAGTTTTGGGGTTAGATTTCAGAATAATATTTTAAAATCCTTTCTACTATTTGCAATAAAGAGATCAGAACTTTACAGGCTTTGATTGGAGCTGCTAGAAAGTACTTTTGAGCTCTTGTCTAACAGCTTGAAAGGCATTAAGTTTTAGTCTCAGTTTATCCTGTCACAGTAAAAGGCCTAAGTGACTTCAATCTGTGCTGTATGAGACTAATCCTTTCATCAGGTCTCGGCCACATGTTTCTGCACCTAACAAAGTCTGGTATGAAACAGTTTTTCTAGGAAATTTGAAAGAAGAAATGTGAATAGATTTCTTCAAAACAAGTAATTTCAATCACAGTTGTAGTTAATTAGTAAGGAACCAAACTTCTCTATCAATGTGGGTTTTGCTGTCTGTTATTCCTCTGATCTTCCTGACTGCCTGCTGGCACAACATCCTGAACACTTTGCATATACAGTCCTCATATCCAAAGACCTACTTAAAAAGTATTGATATGGATTAGCAAGAAAACAAAGATATTTAAGCCAGGAATTGAACTACATGGTTTTGTGCATGTGTACAAATGCTTTATACCCACAGACCTTTGAAGAACAGCTTTAGTCTTATATCAGGGCTATATCAGAGACTGCTCTGACACTCAGAGCTGCCAGAAACCTGGCATCCAGCTGTAAAAACTCTTTACACCTCCCCTTTTGGCCTGCACTTTCTACATGCATGATACAAGGTGCTTACAGAGAATCTAGCCAGTTGTGTTGTCCTAAGGAACCCTGTCAATTATAATGGCACTATAAATTGTTTTATAATTTTATTTTTGTCAAATACATTGGAGGAGGAGGATACTGCATTCATCTTTGTTGCACACAGGTCTTCAATAGCAGGAATACTATCAAGCTGTTTGTTTTGGTATTATTATATATATATAAAATTACAAAGAATGATTATATATATCACTTTAGCCAAAATGTTTCTGAAGTTCAATATAAGAAGCTTTTAGATTAAATTTATGACATTTATTATTTTCAGCAAAAACAAATAGTAAATGCAGAAAAAAACCAAGAAATTATTTATGACTTTGCATTTATTTTGGGAAATTTTCAAAGAAAGTGGATGTAAATTTTAAAAGGTTAGTACATTTTCTTGAGACAGCTTCATGCTATGAAATTGTAAATTGCACCATTGATGAGGCATTTTGTTGCCAGCAAAATTCCTTTTGACAACTTTCCCACCTTGTAGCAGTAGTTCTGTATTTTTCTTCTCATTGACTTTATCTTTCTTTATCACTCACTATCTCTTTTCCCCAGCCCAACTCAGCTCTTTTGTTTGACTTGGAGCACCTTTTTTTCCTCTCCAGTTTTCAGTTCACCAAATAAAAAACCACCAAATTGTGGTTCACATCATTCTCACATTTGTTAATAATGAGTGGTTCACACTGGTTCATTCCCAACCTGAGTGGTTAACACTTAGAATGCAGAGGTGCTATGGTGTTTCTCCCTAACAATGCTGTTCAAACACTACGGTGAAATAAGCCATTATGGTATCTGTATCTTTAGTCAAAATTTCATTCCTCAGTTGTCTTATTTTATTTTCATTTGGATGCTGGGATGCCGAGCTAAATTGTACCTCTGGATCAGAGTAGCTGTTAGCAGTCATAACGATCTCTGTAGAATTCAAACCAGTCATCTTTACTACAAATAGAGTACCACAGTTTAGCCACATGCTACAAATGAAGTCCTAAGATAACATATTGTGCCATCCACATGAATATTTAGCTCTTGAAGAAGGGCTGCTTCATTTTAAAAGAAGCCTTAAATTAAATATTAGTAATGCAGTTTCAGTAAGATGATTAAATTAATGGGTCTAGTCCTATTTCTGCAATAGGCTGGAAGAAATTGCTCAAGTGATGTAACAACATTGTGCACTGTAATTTAGTATCTCTTTATCTTGCTGTAGCAATACAACAAATATTTTTAAGGGAAATAAAAGTACTTAATGCAGTATATGTTAGTCTTTAAACTGTCTTTCTGTAATATTTAGGGCCTTGTTTCTTTTTATATTTTATGATTATTTCTATAAAATGTCAATTATTTGTATCACACTCCTAATATTTGTGCAACAACAGTATTTTGCTGCATAATTCAAACTGGGGTGCATGCCTTTATGGCTGAGATCACAGTAGGTTTTTAAGCTCACCAGAAATCCGTGAGTTCAAGCCCCACACCAAGACTTGGGCAGAAACCCAGAAGTGATACTGCAATGCAGTATTAGAGATAATACTGCATTTGATGTTCAGTCTTTAGGATGAAATGATAAGTTTGTGTTTGCTTCATTAACCTCGAGTAGTGGTTTTGTGGAAATGGTTCAAAATGACGCTTTTAAAAAAGAACATATAATAACCCTATTTCCTGGTCAGCTGTCATTTCTCCTCCTACTCAGTATTCAAAAATTCTCCTACAAGCTGTTAGTGAGCACACAGTAGTTGTTCTTTTACACATTGGATAGGTATGTTCCTATTTTGGGAAGTACTCAGAGATGAGGATAAATGTATCAGGTCACATTTGGTTTTTCACTTCCAACACTCTCTTTGGGATGTAGAGGTTTTAAGAAAAAAATGTGCACTGAAGTGACTGTTCAAAGAGTTCTGACGATCTGGTCCTGCCATCTCTGAAATTGGTAAAACATATAGCACTGTGTTGATAAATAGGAAAGCTTGTAATACCATCCACCAACTCTTGCATAAGGGTTCAAAGGATAAAGATTCCTGAATTTTCCATCTACTCGTTTTACATGAGTGGAAGACTGGAAAATCAATTAACATACATATGGGTACCTAGTTAGATTTTACCCTTGTCCCTCAAGTATCTGGATGCTTCATACAGATCTTGTTCTTAATCTGCTGTCTGTTCAACTTCCACCACCTGCTTATTTGCCTAAGTATGGCATGGAATGCTTTTATTCAGTGAAATAATTTAGGCATAATGGATAGATAATTTCTAAGGAAATTTATGTTTGGAACAACAGTTTACCTTGTAGTAGCTGTTAGTGAAAAAATGTATTTTCTGAAATTTTCTGAAATTTTGTATTAGGAAGGAAATGTAAAAATATTGGCTGTTATATGTTTTCCAAAAAATGACTGTTCCTGTAAATTCTGATGGAAAGCTTCTCTGTAGGAATATGTGCTCAATCTTTGGCTTCTGTATATAACCTTGAAATAAGTACTAGTGCTGATCATGACTTAACTGTTGGTGTTGACCTGTTCTGGTTTTGCACTCATTCATAAAGCTCTGCAATGACCAGTTGATGTCTTCAGCATTTATTAAAAGGTCAGAGATTTGTCCTGAAGTGATGTTTCCCTTGTAGACTAATGTGTATTGTGCCTGGGAGCATAGAGTTCAGGGGCAGTGGCAAAAGTAGTGCTTTAAGGAATAAAAACTAGTTTTATAATGGGAATTGTAATCCAGTTCCAATGAGACTATAAAATATCTATTTACCCTGTGCTAGCCTATATGGCTCTACAATTAAGAAAATTTTGTTTTTTCTGGCTGGAATAAAAAGAAATGCAACTAAACAAATGACAACAGAAAGTGACAGGTTGGAGAGAAGAGCATTAAGCAGAGAGAGGGAACTAGAAAAGGTATTTGGAAATTGGTCTGCAGTTTGCAGCACGAAAAATACCTTTAGAAATATTAGGTATCAATACCTTCACTTAGATAAGACGAAAATTAAAGTATGGCCTAGACATTGAGGAATTATAAAGCCAGCATGGTATCTCTGGTGAAATAAGGCAGACATTTCAGTTTTTGAAGA
The DNA here is from genome assembly GCF_027477595.1 of Haemorhous mexicanus. Lineage (NCBI taxonomy): Eukaryota > Metazoa > Chordata > Aves > Passeriformes > Fringillidae > Haemorhous > Haemorhous mexicanus. The sequence continues at coordinate 17,243,890 of NC_082348.1, forward strand.
TTTTCAAGAAGTAGTTATAAATTTTTTAGAATTATTCAATAACATAGTGATAGGTATGTAAATAATAATTTTTTGTTAGCCCCATTTATAATATATGTATTAAATTAAAGCACCATAGATTTTTTTTTTCCTTGATTTCTATGTAATACAAAGGATAGTACAGGATCTAACAAAAAGTAAATCATAGACCTACTTTATAAGAATTTTTAAAGATATATTAAAAATAATATGATGATATTATATTATGTGTAAAAACTAAAGATAAAAAATGTAAATTTTATTTCTAATTATAAATCAGCTGTTATAATTTACTGAATTTCAGAGAATCTGAGGCTAAACATTTTAGGTCAAAAGCTTTTTTACCAGTTTTCATCTGTCACTCACAAAAATGCTTCAATTTAAGAATATAACGTATATCGGAAGGAAAACTCACTTTGAACAACATTTCAGATTTCAAAATTATTATCAATTTTAGACTTGAGACTTTTAAAGAATGTTTTGTTAAAGAAACTTTATGCCCATGTTTTTTGGATTATAGGATGTTTGGGACTAGTGTTTGAGTTATTTATACTCCTCTTTGCACATTTCATAAAGCCTTATTAATTGTTGATATTAATGAGACTTATACAATGGGACTAGTCACATTTTTTCATTAATAGTTAATGAAATTAAAGTGATATTTTAATTATATATACATCCGTCTTTCTCTCTTGTTTGTTTGATTGTTTTTTTCCTGCCCAGGAGATCAAAGTTTAAGTAAAAGCTTTCATCCTAAATTTTTAAAATTTTAGTCCTATTTAATTCTTGTTTTGGCAGTTTGAAGCCAAGCTTTTGGGCTTAGTAGGTATTGCAACCTTCTCTGTGTGGTGGAATAATATTCACTTAAGGTCTCAAGCTTTCACAGAGAAATTCAGCATTTGCAAAAATGACTGAGTCGAATCATGACCTGAGAAGTTGTTAGTGTGGAGCTTGAAAAAAATTATTTCTGTTGTGTTTATTCCCCAGTTTGGCCAAGAACCAAATTGTTTCATGCACTCTTGTGCAGTCATTTATGCACAACTTTTCTTATTGTGCTTATATATTTCTTAGATAACCTAAATTTGCTTTCTTTCCTTTTGGAGTGGCCTGTAATAAACATCTTCTCCAGAGGATCCTCACTCCTGAAGTCTGACCAGGGCTCCAATTCAAAGGGTATATATCAAGCTTTCTGTTTGACTTTTTCACTTGAATACAGAGCCAAGCCAATTTCATGTGTAATATTGACTATATCTTTGGTAAACAGTGTTAGGCACCCAATTATATAATTATGAGTGATTACAACCACCATAGTAAATATATCTGAAGCTATTTACTGTACTTCCCATAAACTGTATTACAGTTAAAAATCAACATTGCTACCGAAACCAATGAATATTCAGTACTAGATTTTGCTAGCTGCTCTGAAGAAAAAAGTTGTGGAAAAGCAGTAAGTTTGTAATTTGTCCCTTCTGTGTTTCACCATACTCTGATATTTAATTTAGAGGTAACATGAAAAATAAGTGCAAATAAGCATAAGTAGAAGCAATGAAAAAGAGATCAATAGTATTTTTATATTATTATTTGATATTTTATATATATATATATATATATATATTTAATATATTATTATTCTATATTATTGTTCGAAGATATTACTGGATGCAGTATATTATTGCTAAATTTTACAACTGCAGAGGATAGATCCTCTACGATATGATAAGAAAAGCATGAGTGAGCTATTCAACAAATCAGAGTATCACTTTCATAAATTTGTAGCTCAGACTATATTTTCAGGTAAATTCTTATACAGGGACTGAATGCAGGCCATTATTTTCACACCCAATAAATAATCAAAATCCTCACAAAGAGCTAAATCAGTAAAATTTTCTTGAAAATCTGAAGGAAAGGTGAAGATATCTAATAATTTGAAAAATTTACAGGGTTAAAATTGTGGGCACCCTTGTAAAGAAAGACAGTGTGCTTCTGGGTAACTGGCAAAGATTAGCACAGAACTGAGGAAACAGCTCCTTGCTAGGTGTGCTCATCCCATTCATATCCAGCTTGTGACTATACCAGATGCTTTACTTGAGCTGAATGATAATTTCAATAGAAGAAAAAATATGATTCTAGGTGCTCTTGAGAATTCATATTTCCCTTCTTCTCCCCACTGAAAGGCATAGTAATGTTAAAGGTGAAATGAGCTTTATGCATGGAACTAACTGGAAAATTCTTTGTCAGGTTTTTGCATGCTTTTCTCTCCCTTGCTTAAACTTCTCAATGACTCCAGGACTGTAGTTCTGAAAGCCTAAAGTTTACCAAAATTGTTTTTGATTTGACCATCACTGATTGAAGGCTGATCCACTTGGCAAAACTAAAACAGATTTTAACTTGATTCAATCCTAGCAAAATTTTCCTTTCTACACAGTTGTTACATAATAACATTATCAATTTGCTGAAAGTATTGGTAGCACAGATCAAACCATCTTAAAAACCTTTCATTTTGTTTTTGGGTTTTGTGGTTTTTTTTTTTTTTTTTTTTTTTTTTTTTTTTTTTTGCTTGGTTGGTTTTTTCTCTAGTCATTTTTTTTTCCTTATGCAATATATAGATGATAGGTCCATGGCAGGTAATAATGAACTTTCTTTACAATTCTTCAATCCATTTTGGAAAGTTTCCTTTACAGATAATATCTCAGATGGAAAATGTTAGCTCTGATTGCTGATCTCAGTTCAGCATCACAGTTCTGGTGTTTTATTCACATAAAATGTAAAACAATATCAAACTCCAACAAAGATATGCATGAAGGTCTCTATACCCCTAAAATACCGAAAGGAAAGCTGAGTTTACCATTGCAGGATTTGGAAAAAGCATTTTGAGGTGATGAAGGTACCTCCTTAGCCTTCTGCTTACCCTTTTTGTTGCACTTCAGAAAGGCTCTTTAGGTAGACTTACTGGAACTGTCAATCCTGTACTCAAATAAGGTTTCTATTTAGCATTAACACTTTAAAATAAGACCCTATTTTTTCCCAGAAAATAAACCTGAGCTGAGTGGTTCAACTCACTGCCCTGATCTCTAATATTTATGATTATCCTGGGTACCAAGATTAAAAAATCTAACTTCAAAGAACAATTATGCCATAACTCTTAAGATTAGGGCAGAAGTTAGTAGGAAAATACTTCAGTTTTAAAATACCTGCGTATCATTTTGTTCTCATAATTGCTTGCAAACTGTGCATTTTAATATATTGTGTATCCAAAAAACACAATGACTTGCTGATCATTAAAAGGGTGATGTGTTCAGCTAAGTCACAAAAATGCATATATTTGAAAAGCCTTTATCAAATATGTAACTATTGGATAATTTTAAGCATTTCAAATCCATATGAAAACATAAAAGCTTTTCAGTTATTCAAAAACCTTAGAAATGAAACTTAACTTCTTTGGGACATTTGGTTTACAATTCTTTTGCTTTAGATAAAGACCATAAATAAATGGGATGTAAACACAATCTTGAAAGTTATGTTAATGAAGGGAAAGTTGTTTTGTAATGACTGTGTGTAAAGATAACTGTGTTTCTCTGCAAAGCACAGTATCAGAAACAAGGCTAGAAAAGCCATCTTTTTGGCTCTTGCTCACATTCTGACTTTACTCAAGCCTTGTAGGGCCAACTATCTTTAAGTGTTCTTGACAAAAACCAGTCAACATTTGCAATCAGCTTGTCATGGGCAGTCTGACAGGGAATATTTGGTCCAGTCCAAGAATGAGAAATGATTTGTACAATCTCATTCCTTTAAATTAAAAATAAGACACATGTCCCAGTACTATGCACACTAAATTAATCCTATGCAGAAATAAAGCACATACAAGCTGCTACCCTGAGCACTGTACTATATCTGTTGCTTGCAGAAATGGGAGCATTTGAAACCTCAGTGTGTGAATCTCTCACTGACTACCTTAGATGTAGGAATGGCTTTGCATCTGAACTGAAATAAAAATACACTTAAATAAAAAGTTACAAATTGAAAAATCCTTGCATAATACTATATTTAATGCATATGCTAAATGTATTCTCTTCTGCATCATCAAATTAACTGATGTAGGAGCAACCAGCATTTCTAATGTAATGCCAGGAACTGCTGCTGCACACCCTCAAGATAGTTTTATCTATCACGTGGGCAGAGAGCAAAAGGGAGGTCCTTTTAGGCAGTCAATAAAGCAGGTTTTATCTATGAACTTTTCACTATCACATTAGGATGATTAAAAATAAAATCCAGCATAAAACAGAGAGATCTGTAAGTGTTAAATATGCATGTAATATGGAGAGAAATTATTTTAATAATAAAATTAAAATATTGTCAGTGCTTTAGTCAGTGGAAGTATATTTGACCAAGCTTATCAACACCTTCAAGCAGCAGTTGAACTCATCATTAATAATATCCATTAAATATGCTTTGTCATATTGTGCTCTTTTAACAGTCCTTGTCTACAGGTAAAGAACTGAGAGAAAATATGAAATGGGTTGCAAATTGGAATAGGCTGTCAGGCCCACCAGCTGGGGTGTCTTAAATCAGTAGGATTCAGTTCTCTTTTTTAATATCCTCACATGGAATCACATCCCTAAAGGATGGATATTTGAAGAGGTACTGCTTAAACCCCTGGGTCTGACACCACTGCCGTGGCACACAAGGTGCAGGATCCCCGATGCTCTGCTGCTGAGGTCTGTGCTAGGGGCCAGCTCCAGCAGGATGCTGAGTGCCATCGATGCCAGCAGGCAGATGTTGGGAGGCAGCACACTTTCATATGGATTGTGGTGTTCCACAGGGTAGGGGAAAGGAAGTTGATATTGTACTAAGGGAAAAAGCTGGTATTAACCCTTGAAGAAAAGAGACTTCTATCTCTCCTAGTCACTAACCTGGAAGAAAGTGTATAGGACAAATCTGTAATTTTTAGAAGGAAATATGAAATTAAAAATGGCAGAAGAGAAATGGAGAGGAAAACATTGTTTTTTGCATGACCTGGCTAAGGAAATGTTAGCAATAAACTTTTACTTTTGAGATGAGACAGTTTTTCAGTAATGTTGTCTCGCTACTGAAAGTCACCGAAAAAATTTGACAGTGTGAAAAATATTTCTCTCTTAGAAGATCTGATTTTTTTCATGTCTTTAGTGACAAGAATGAAGTGCTCAATAATTTGTACCAGGGATGCTCTGGTTAGTTGCCAGTGCAGTTGCATTTATCTTCTATTGTAAGACAATTGATTAGCTGTTCTAAAACTTAGTAGTCCATCTCAACTTTCTTCAGCACTAAGTTGGTTTGGATGAGGCTAGCAGAGGCCACCAATATGGATGTGGATTTGGTGCACATGTCCTTTGCGAAGTGGTTGAGGAAATTGGCCTTGGCCGTGAGCCTAGAGTAGAGAGAGCTCCAAGTGACTTAATGAAAGTCTTTCAGTAGGTGTGGGGAAATTACCAGGATATGGAGGCAGGTCCTCTACTGAGGTGCATGGCAAAAGAATGATAGACGATGCTTTTAATTGGTATAAAGAAAAACCAGTTTCAATATGATGGTACTGGAACAGGTTGCCCAGAGAGGCTCTATCCTGGAATCCAATTGGACAAGTCCTAAGCAACCTACTCTAAATTCTGTGTTGCTCTTGCTTTTGGGAGAAGTCTGGACTGGATGACCTCCCAATTTTTCTACTGACCTAAATGCTTCTAGATTCTAGGAAAATACGATGGTTATAAAAGACCAATCTAAAAAAAGGATTCTTTGCTATACTGGTATGATGAAATGCTATATATTAGAGCGCGTGCCATACTAACAGAATGCTTTCTGAAAGCAAATACATCTGAGTGATTGCTATTCAATGATGCCCATGTGAAACAAAGCATTACTTGTTATATAGGTTGTGCCAGTTTCTAAAAAACATGATACAAACAAAGGGGGAAGTCCAAGAGAGGAATAAGTTACAATCTAAACTAGGTTATGAGGATATCCCTGGTTAATAATAAATTTTAGAGATATGTTAGTTGAATCTAATCAGATATATTATATCCTGTGGAAATCTTTTTTCCCCCATTGGTAACCTATGTAGATCTCACAAGTATTCAGGATCATGAGGATCAGAATCCATTACGGACACCTAAAAAGCTGAATCAAGCTAGAGTCTTATGAAATTTCAGTTCTTTAGAAGTTTGAAAAGTGGAAGCTTTTTTCTTTTGAGAAGGAAATAAAGCCCCATTTGTTGCATAATACATGTAGCACCAGTTAAACACAAATAATACTCAGTTAAGTTTTGCTTTTTTTTGAAGTATTGATGCACAGGCTCTTTATGACTGATTAGTGGTTGCACCTGGATAGGTGCTACAAATATCACAACAAAGTTCAATGTGAGAATGGGAAATGATAATTTTTTTTCTGTTTGAAAAAAGCATGAGTTTAGCAGCCACTGAACTTTCTTAGCCATGCCTCCTGTATTTTTACTTGTCATTTATTTGGCAGTTCCATTTTCTATATCAAATTTGGAAAGGCTGAGGGCTGAAGTTGATACAGGAGCTGATTCCAACTTTGTGTTCTTTTTGTGTTCTTTTGACCCTATGTCAAGAGAAGGAAACAGTCTGGACGCTTTAGCCATTCAGTTTGGACACTTTTTCCTCAGCTGTATCTAACCCCATTCTAGCACTTCAGGGTCATGTGTGACCTCTGTAAGACAAGAATTCATTTCTCTGGAAATGATTGTTTATTATGACAGGAGAGAGACATGTACACAACTGCATTACCTAGGGTGTTGTCTTGGACCTGACCTGTGGTCTGAGATGCTCATATCACAATAGCTCCTATTAAGTACAATTCCTATTAACAATAGGAACAATCCCCTGTTAATAGCATTTTCTATTCTCACTCTGTTATCCCTTTCTTAGACTTGATCATGTTGGGGATTTTTTCTGGTATTTATATATATGTGTACACTGGGAAATGTTACAATGCAACTTTGGTGTACTGCATTGTAAAAGAGAAGAGGATAGTGCGAAATGCAGTAGAGAAGGATGTTTTGGAACTGTGAGCTTTTCCAGAACAATACATCTTTTGAGGTAAAAGACTCACTGCATTAGTCAATCAGTTCATTAGGAGCCCCTCTAATTTGCTGTTCAGTTCAAACTTCCTGTGATTTAACATATTTAATAAGAAAAATGCTTTATTAGCAAAAGTGTTGTGAGCTATAGAATATCAGTTTGCATTCTATGATGGGGTAGGAAGTAATTTTGGCAGCTCCTAAAAGTGGTTCTTAAAATTTCTGAGAAGGAGAAATGCACTTTTAGATTATACACATATATAATTGGAAATCAACCCCTTAATTTGATTTTACATGTAAAACTTCAGGTCGGTAATTTCTCTTGCAGTAACTCAACCTCAGCCTGCTCTTCAGAGTTATGATAACTTAGGTAAATCTCATCTTTTAGTGCCTGTGGGATCAATGGGGCAACAGCCTTCCCCCCCCTCCCCCCACAACATTTAGATAATCTACTTTCTAAGTAATAATCGAGATTAAATGTGTAGACCTGCTTCTCCATCATTTCAAAGAATGCTGGCATCTTTTTTCAGATATTCCTCAGAAAGTGGAAATAAAGTCCTTTATATTTTTTTTTTATTTACAGAAAAATTATCCCAAGTTTAAAATGGATTAAGAATAAAATTTTATTTAAAAGGGAAACAATTCAATTAAATTCCCATGAAGCAGGGACAAATGCTCTTGCACATTTAAATGTTAAAGAGATTATGTCTGAAATTCAAGCAGCCACACACAATGTATTTGTCTGGCTAATAATTATGTTTTGCATATGCTGAGTTCTGCAGAGACAATGATGCTACTGGTAATTCTGCTACTGCAGGATCTGCTTTTTTTACAAATGAGGTCAAAAGACAATCAAAAATGAATGTAAACAGATCTGTGTGCTAGCCTTGCCTACCCATCAGCTAGGAAGAAGAGTGGTCTGTGAACCATGCATTCTTCTTTTCCGCTCTTTAAATAACTATGAGCATAGGAGGGGGAAGACACCCACACCCAGCTCCTGATCTACAAACATCACACAAATCAGACACTAATTCTGCTTTTAGCTGCAGTAGAAGTGAATAGTTTTTAATTAACTTTTTAGGCATTTGGGAGCAGGTCCTTAGATCCTACTTCTAATCCTGACACGAGAAGGGATTTGCAAGTTTCAGGATAAAGAGGAACAAGGTTTTATTACAATTTTGTGGTCATCCACAAACAGTACTCAAACTCTTTATCTCAAAAACTACAAAACCTTTCTTTAAAACTCTGTGGGTAAAACACTAAAGATGCTTCTGTGCATTAGGTGCCCACATTTTTGTTGCTATAAACAATCAGTGTAACTTAGAGAAAGGCTAAGGATATTCTGCAAAGGATGCTCTGAACAGCGACCCAGCATGGCCTGGCTCAGGATTGACATTATACATAAGCTTTCACACCAGTTACTGAGCTGCTCCATTACTTAGAGAAGGCTCAGATGTTGATTTATAGATACCTGGTTTTGTACTTCAAGGCTGTTACCACTTTCTCACATAATATGGTTTTGTTGTCCATGACCCTAGAAATAGTTGTTCTGGGAAGAGCTGTTCTTTCAGTTGAATAGACTTTGGTGTTAAATTGATTCCTGGTATATTTTATCAAGCAAAATAACACTGGGGACTTAAAATGGAAAAAATGGAACACATTTCCCTTTCTTTTATTGTCACTATTTTAAATGGCATGGACTTTAGGTTCTTTCTTTTTTTCTTTCTTTCTTTGCGCTTTTTTAGCAAGTAGACAGAATTGCAACATTATTTTACCTTAACTGTCATGACAATAGGATTTATGGACTACTGAGTTTCATGTTCTTTTGAAAGTATAAAAAGAAATGCCATAAACATGCAAAATACTAATGAGATTATCTGGCATTTTTTTCCAGAGAGGAAGGAGTAAAGCAGATTGACATAAATGAGTTTTGAAAGGAGGAAATTTGCAAGCTATTTTCAGAGATCCACTTGCATTGATTTGAATGAAAATCAGCAAAGAATGCTCTAAGAAATAATCTCAAAAGGGTAGAGACTCCAAAGTCTGACAACAGCTGGGAGTAAGTGCTTTAGCACATGCATGTTAGAGATGAAACACATTTACGTGGTGATTAACAGCTTTTCAAGTAGCCTAGGTATAAGACAAAGACAAAACCCCCTAAGATGTCCTTGTTCTAAATTGTCTCTGCCTGTCAAACCTGTGGATAAAAACATAGGAAAGTTTTGTCTGTGTTTTGCAAGTTGCTTTCATAATTTGCTGTCTCTTTGTACAGCAATAGAGATTCAGCTAATACTAGTTAGCAAAGGTATACTGAACGAGCATTGCTCCAATGCCTAAAGATCAGGATTTCTTAGTCTTACAAAAATTAAACTTCGCAATTTAATTCTATGAAAGCTGTTGGTGTGCAAGCTAATTCCTGTGTCAGTAGGAATTTACTGGTATCTTGCTCTCAGGACTTTATGAGTGTTTCTGGCCACAGAAACAACCAGTTGCTAAATGGTCCTGTGTATTTGCTCAAAAAAGGCCAAGATTTCACAAGCTGGTATTGGCAAGGATCATTATTTAGATGTTGTGATAAATCCTAATTTCCAAATATTTAAAGTAAATTCTTGTTGTGTTTCTCTGAACTGGCTGTTTAGGCAAGACCCTCTGATTTCCACTGCAGTCTAAGCTGGCAAATCAGAGGTTTTAATGAGGTAATGTGTTATTATGGAGGATCAAGGACAGGAAAGCAAGAAATTTCACCATGTAGTCAAGTACTAAATGCGCTGTTTCTGGCCTAAGCTTTCTTCTGGTCATTTCCACTCACTATCAGTAATGAAACAGTTAATAATGTGGACATTTAAATACCATCTTTGGATTTTGATTACATGATGCCTCTTTGTTGACAAATAAGCTAGAATATATTCTTTGTGTAGATAACACTTCAATGCTATAATTGAAGGCAGTGTCAAAACTAGGTAAAATAAGATCTATAATTAGAATCCAGTTAATGAAACAAAAAAAGATAAGACCTTCCCTTTACACTGTTTACTCTGACTTTCTCTCAGACTGAATTTTGGTATTCTTTGTGGTGATCTTTCCTGATGAGATTTCACTGTGATTTAAGTATTAAAGAATTAACAAAATGAGAAATGAAAAGGCTATATTGAGAAAATTGGTGAGGAAGCTTAAAATTGTATATCTGTGGAAATTCTAGAGGTCAAAAAGCATTTTGTGACTAGTTATGGCTATAATTCTGCTTTCAAAATGAAATTTTAGTTTAATTTCCAAGAAATTACTCAAATATGCATGTTATTGCCTTTTAAAAAAACTTAGTATACTAGAATAAAAAGTTCAAGCTGTACAAAATCATAAGACAAACAGTTCCTGCCTCAGAGATGTGAACTTTCAGAGTTGCAGCCAATGTGAAACGAGCGAGTAACTATAGAGCCACGATACCCCACTGTCATTGTCATTTATCTGCTCTGTCTGGATTGAGGTTCACAGCTACAGTTCTGATTGCTTTTGAGATATGCAGTTTCCAGAGTCAATTAGCAATTTCCATAGTCAGCTTTGTCTTGCTACTCTGAATCCTATACTGCCTGATTAAGCTTTTTCCATACTTAGCTGGGAAGAGCATGGACTGCCTAGAACACAGACTGAGTCATACACTAAGTCAAGCATGTAGGAAACACTTTAAAACTGGACTTGAAAGCACTAACATAAAATGTAACCCACACCACTCTCCTCTTCCCATTGCTTGGAACCAGAGGGAGCAGCAGTCATGTCAACACTGGTGTTACTCGAAGTGCCGCGTTTTGAAGTTTGTTTCATATCAAATATGCAAAAGGCTGCTCTTAGAAAAGCAGTGGCTCTTCCCCTGTGTCTATTGTAAGGTATGATGTCTGATTTGCTCTCAGCATCTCTTTTTGATATATGGGCCAGTTCGGTGGAGAAGGGAAAGAACTGATCAATAACATGAATTAGGAGTATGCAATGACTCTCTCATCATAATGTAACATTAGAAAGGATGCACGATAAAGAAGGAAAGAGGACACAATAAATCATGTGAAATGACACCAAAAATAGACTGACAGCATCTGTTCTTTTTGTCTCATAACCCAAAACCAAAATAGCTTTCACTACAACTAAAACGAGCATATTCAAAGGAGATAAAAAATTTTGCCAGCAATGCCTAATTAAAAAATGAAGCTCTTTTGAGGATGTGTTTCACATTGTAACCTTATATTACCATTTCACTCTAGAATGTGTCACCTTTCTTACTGCTACGGCATACTTTTTGAAAGTCAGCAATCATTTTTTCTTTTTAGCTTAGACTAGGGAAATTTGGGCCCCTTGATTGGTGTAAATTGGCCCTGTGACATTCTGAATCCTGACATTAAATTATCCTATGGAAGTCCAGTGTAAGAAGAGCTCTGTCTTAACACTGTACTGAAATGAAAGACTCCTGAACCACTAGCCTGCAGGTTTTTTATTTGTGCCATAGAGGAACTCAAAACTGTCAGAATGGATTTTTCCAAATTAGGATTTTTTTTCATGTTAAAGATGCAGTACCTAAAATATCAGCAATTTTATTTTCAATTACTTAGTAAAATTATATATATCTATTCATACCTTATTCTGACCCTAAACACTGAGATAGAAAATATTTTAGAAGTCGATTTAATTGTTCTATTTATTCAGATACTATCTCTTGCTGTAAAAGTTCCCTCCTTATTTAAAATTAATTCATCTTTACCTGGAAAGAAAAAGGAATATATTGGAAAGTCAAGCAGTTGAAAAATAAGGTTGAAATTGACCTATAAATAAGCTTTCTTAGGATATCTAAGACATGCTTTATCATAATCATTAGATATCCTACATGAAATGTGAATCAGAAGTGACCCACAGTTCTGAACAGACACAGGAGTAGTATCTGAATGGGGATGGGTAAAGGAGATATTTGGATCACTGAGGTATTCTCACTGCTGACGGTTCTCCTTGCTGTAAAATCAGCAATACTGAATGGGGCAAGGGATAGTTTTTTCTTGACAAGTATTAAAGCCTAAGGTAGAAACACAGCACTACAGACACAAGAATGGATATTCTCATTCATTTCCAATAGTCCAACACATTCAGTAACAGTCTGGATTTCATCCAAGGGGTATTTTAAGACTGCCTGAAAAAAAAAACTGCATTAAGAAAGGGTTTTTGACAGGTTTATTTGTGGGGGAAACACTTTCTTTATCAAAATGCAGTCAGATAGTATTTCTTCTGTCAAGGAGTCCTACACCAGTAGGGTATCAGAGGGATTCGACTCATTGGCCTATCTCAACAGTTCTGGATAAGGCACTGAAATATGGCCAAGACTGGAGCTGCTGACCCTCACACTAGAACAAATCTAAGGGGACGTGACACACATGTAGCAGCTTTCTTTTCAGTTGTGTTTTTTATTGATTGGTAGGTTCACACAAACAGGTGGTAAAATGCCTACGCTCTAGAAGTCTAGATGATGAGTTTCTAAATGAAGTCCTGATCTTTCTTCTTAAGAGCTCTTAATACCATTTTTGCTTTATTTCTTTACCATGTTTGCACAATTTTTATTTTCCTATCCTCAAAAAAAGAGCAGAAAAGGCCGTAAGATATTAGTTTGGAAAAGTGCTTTGAAAATGCAAGTATGTTTATTTTTGTAGTCAGGTGTGGCAATTTTTTTTTTTTTTTTTGAAACTGGTAAATGGCACAAATGTAGTTTGTGAGATTTGTACACATTCTGCAGATTACTTGATTTATACACATTCTGCAAATTACTTAATCTTATCTTTGCTAAAACCTATACTCTCCCTTAGTTCTTCTCAACCCTAGAATATATGATGGCTAAGCTTAAATATAAGCTGAGCTTAAATGATACCTTCCTTTAACAGATATCATCTGGAAGCTTAGACACATCCCATTATTGCCCACAAAGCATACAGTAAAAAGTAAAAATGTATTCTGTATGGTACAATATTTTCTGATTATTATATATAGCCATTCTCAATCCCAAAATAATTATACTTTTTATCTCAAAAGTTTTACAGCTTTACCACCTCAAGCAATATTTTACATCTGTCAAGAATGATTTATGCAATAATGACTTAAACTGCAAAATGGAGTCCTCAAAGGAAGAGCTGTCAAATATTTTCACCATAAATAACTTTATTAAAATAAGAACTGATATCCTGTATAAACAATATCTTGCCTTCAAGTACAATTCAGATCATATAGCTATAAGATTAGTGAAAAAATTGTGAGATGGTAAGGAATTTATGATATTGCTGCTTTGATATCAGAGTATAATTTTTTAATTAAGCAGATGCTAATGCCTAATGGGCAATACTTGGAAAAAAAATTTGTTTCAAAATAATACTTATTGTGACTTGTATTTATCTACTGTTCTTTTTAAAAAGGGATATTTACATTAAAAAATAAATTTTATGTGTCTTTAATCCCATGAGTACATCCAGTGACAATTGTGGAGCTACTTGTGCTATGACAACCTGTAAATCTGGACCTTAATTTTGGCACCATCTGTTCCCATTAATGATTTTTCTCCATAATTATCTCTTTTGGTAGCCATGTAATGGCCTACCGTGGCACTACTTGAAGAGGACAGAGGACTAGAACTTTGCTTGGATTGTGTTAATACCCTTCTAAAAGGAAAAAGAGAGAGGAGAAATTCAAACCAAAAGTAAGCTATACTCTGATAGAAGTACTCTGAGAGTAGCTAGTAAGGCTTTTAGCCACAGATGTCAAAAACTGCTGTGAAGGCTGCACTGGTATGGCTGGGGCCTGTTGGGTGCCCAGGTCAAGTCTGGGCCATCTAAAAAATCACACAAAGCCATCACAAGCATTTGATGCTTCTCTGCACCCTCCCCACACTGCACAGTGAAAAGGGAAACAGGCTCCATCCAGGTTACTCATTTATAAAACCATTATGCATAATTTTTTTTTCTCCTTTGACCACTCTATCTTTTGTCTGTCATGTTGAAGGCAGTGCAGATTCAAACAATTGCCATTTTTTGAATATGAACTTGCAATATTTTTTTTCCCATCCTTCAGTCCCATCTTCTTTGAGTGAGTAATTTGGCCAAAAATTAAAGCAGTGAACAAACAGCAGCTTTCAGTCTTGCATCATCACAATGTTTAAAACTCAAGATCCTGCACTTTCATCTAGAAAAGTGGACATTAGACCAGTAGAGAGCATCAGAATCCTAATTCCCGTGTGTGTGTGCAATAACATTTTTCTATAGCAAGAATTTTCTTTTAAGCTGAGCATCAAAGCTGTGACATTTTAAAATTATATGAGGTGGTATTTAGAATCAAAAAGAAAAAGCATTATTTATAGAGTGATTCCCTTTCTGATATCTGCATTGCTGGAATTCTGATGACAGATTAGCTTTAAAAGTGATCCCACTGACATTTGCTTTACTTCAAAATATTAGAATAATGTTTAATATAATCCGTGGCTTATGTAGAGTAAATGATAGTGTGATGTGGAATAAGGTTTTATTCGCAATTCACTGGGCTTTTAGTCAGGAGAGTATAATATGTTCTTCAGAACCTCTGGTCAGTGGAACCTCAAGCAATTCACACCTTCTTGAGGTGTCTTCCTCTTCTGTGTGCCTAGTATTACATTAAATATTATACAGTGGCTTGCCATGAAATAAAATGTCAAACTAAACTTTTAAGCAGTGGATAGTTCATTGGGGTGATCTGGGTTACTCACATGTAGAAAGTTACATTTCTGACTGTGCTAGAATTGACCTCTGAAAATTGAAAATTGCTGAAATTGACCTCAAGTCTCATACTCACTCAGAGCAAAAATGCACTAAATTAACCAGGACCTAAACTCTCACATTTTTAGAAAAATCTTGAAATTTACTTTGTTTCACAACCAGAGGAAGTCCTTGTTAGGTATCACTATTCTGTATACTGTTACAATGTACAGACTATGTTCTATATAGGTATACATATATATGCTATATATTGAAAAATCAAATTTGAAAATTTGCAAAAGTAAAGATGAAAAGTGAAGTATATCTTTTTGAGTTATTTAGAAGAACTATAGAATATGTTTACTAACATTCATTACATTCATCATACGGGTAGTTTCAATTTCATGACACCACATAGACTTAAGGCTTTCTATCACATTTTGAAAAGAAATTGAACATTATGTGGAACAAAACAAAAAAGTCTGTATAAACAGACAATCAAGCTGACAGATAGCCATGCATTTGTGTGTCAGACCTATCTTATATTTTGACAATTTTTGCCTGATTCACCTGTTTAAATTTAGCAGATCATACAGTCCACATGCTCAAATTAAGACAAGCAAAATATAGAGGCAATTAAAGTAACTATTCATAGAAGTGATGTTACTAAAAACCTTTATGCATAGGATTGTTTACAATGAATAATCTCTAACTGCATTCAAGAGTATGGTGTGTTGCATGATTTCAAAATTCAACATTTTAGAAAGGGATCTGTCTATCTATCTGTCTGTCTATCTATCTGTCTACCTCTGGTAATTGACAGATAAGCAGTACTTTTAAAGGCCTTTTCTTCCCTCCTAATGTTTTGGGAGATTTTAGGACTTTTAAACTACCACATCTCCAAACAGTGCTCCAGGCTGATGGCCGTGAAAGTTAGCAATAACATTTTCCTTTTGCAATATTATTTTTAACACGTGCCAAGTTAACACAAACACAGGGTAGGTGTGTAAAAGACACACAGTGTCAGGTCTCCTGAGAAATCTACGTCCAAGGCACAGCTACAAAAAAATCTTAACCGAAATCTGCTCCAGACCACCAAACCAGACCGAAGAATAAAGGGTTCTACTGAGAATCTGCTACCAAGAGTATGCTTAAATATTGGTAGCGTGGGTAGAACGGTTGGCCTGAGTCCTATCTGAATTACACCAGCCTAAGCTAAAAATAATATTCCTTAAGTCTCTCCAAGATAACAACAGAATTATTGAGAACAGGATTTAACTCTGTGACTTTAAAATGAGAGAGCACATTGCATGTGATTCTAAAATTGATGTAAACAACACACTGGCACTTCTCCAGAGCTAATTTAAGCTCAGCATTTGAATATGAATTTCCTTTTCCTTCTCCCAAGAGTCTACACAGCAAGAGACAAAATAAGGTACACCACAATTATCAATTACTTGAATTTATTTGAAAGATGGGTGTTTCTGTAAATAACTCTGGGTAATTAAAAAAAAAAAAAAACCAACAACAAAACTCTACATATAACTATTATGTATCATAATTACTTCTCATGTGTGTGCATTTTTAAATCTGCAAATACCTTTATTCATTTTTTGCTGTTTGCAGGAAAAAAAGTATCAGCAGATTCAGCTATTCTGCATGTATTGACTCTTTACTGAATAACAGGGAATAGTTCATAGTCTAGGCAAACGCAAATTTTGACTCTGGCAATACTAGGACAATATCAGTAGTTCAATTGCAGGTACTTCACAATATCTCAGCTCTGAAAAAGGCTCGTCCCTTTCTTTATAAGCTAATGCTTTCTTTATGATGGGCTGGTTTTTTCTACTTTTAACTTTGCGGTAAAATATTGCATTTAAATCAAGGTACGTTTCCTCTATGTTGATTACTTTAAGTGATTTACAACTTCTTTAAACCAACCGAGAGAAGAACTTCTGTTCCAGAGTTGCAAACACTGTGCTGGCTTCATTCAGCTGGTAGAGTGAGTGTGCAGTGACATACTCCATACACTCACTACTCTCAGGGCAGATTCCCTTACTGATACATGCAAATGTATTTCACTGGACTTCAGAGAAATTACGCCTCCAGCGAAGGGGCCGGCCAGTACAACATACCCACTTCTTTTACCAATCAACTGATAACCAAGCATGCAAAAAGTTTTGAAAATAAAACCAGACTTTACCATCTTTGTGATAATAGGTGACTTCTACTTTCCTTTCTTCTGACCCCAGCAGGGCTTGAGCAATTTGGGCAATATGATGTCTTTTGGTCTCTGGCCCATGAAGAAAATCACAGGTGCAAGGTTTCTGCATGACATCTGGCCTGGAGAACCCGGTCATCTCACAGAACCCATCATTGCAGTAGATGATAGCACAATTCTGCACTCTAGCATTAGCAATGATGAATTTTTTATCTGCAATAAAAGAAAGTGATGCATTTTTTAGTGCTCTTTCAACATTTCTTATAGGGTTGATTGCAGAGATGAATGCTGAACAACCCTTCTTTTCATGGAATGCCTGAAATACAGAGATTTTCAGTCATTTAATGAAGATAATTTAATCCATAACTTTTAAAAGAACTTCAATTAATTTAGAATACATTCAAGATTAATATAATTCTTTTTTTTAAGGAAATAAAACCACACTATGCAAGTCTCTGTAAATCTCCTTTTGACTTCAAAATTTTGTCTGTTTCAGGCTTCACTGAAGCCCAAGCGATGAGTGCCAGCCCGTCAGTCACAGCTCCAGGAAAGTCCTTGAAAAGTTAGCAGCTTCTTGTGGGGGAAAAGCAGAGCCTCGGGATAGTGGTTCTACTTTAGTGAAGGGCTTCCTGATGTAAGGTCCATCTCAATCTACTCTCTAGGGGTTTTCATTGAGGTGAATGGCAATATAGTATTTTAATAAATCTATCTAGAATGAAACAGAAGAAAAGTTCCTAAAAACAAAAAAGGGGGTACATGAAACGATTGTTAGGTTGGAAACATTTTGCAAATTTCACTGAAGTTCTGTGCTTCCATCCATCCTCATTTCCCAAACTCTCATCTCAAAGACACGTTCAAAAGTTTTCAACTCTTATTAGTTCATTTCTGTTTACCTTTTTAACACACTATTCCCATTGTAATTATAAATGTGTGATGATGATGCACTTACTGCTATTAACATTAATTTTTAGCTACTCAAATTCACAAGGTGATTGCTTGCTTTATAAAAGATTTCTTACATGACACCAAGTAAACAGTGCAAGTTTTCAAAATTTTAGATATGTCCATCTTTGAACACAGCGACATATTTGGAGATTTCATTCTTACTTTTCCTGCTATCTTTCAATCACATTGAACTTTCACTATCACTTGCCTATTTAGTAGCTAGTGCATTATAACTGTCAAAAAATCTACACTTCACTACATAAAAACTTGGAGTAGCAAGTTACCATATAGATAAATTAGGAGTAGCACTGTCTCTATTTTTTTCTCAAAAAATATAAATATTACACATGCTAATATGGGTCTAAGTATATGGAAGTATTTGAACTGGAATTACCTGTAAGGGCTCACACCAGACTGATACTAAAATTATGCTAAATATTTAAATCAATGTACATATATCAAAGTACTGTTTCTAAATTAAATTCATTTTAAGCATCAAGTGATCCTTCTTACAGCTAACAGGAAACCAGAATTCTGGCCAGGAAAAAAACACTTCAGCTTCAGCCTCCTCGACAGGTAGTAAACTGCTGCATTGGAAAAGATCTCACAGACTCTCCCTGAGGATGCATTTGCACTGGTTTGATAGATATTTTAGACTTACATAAACAAAAGAGAGAAATTTGACAGCTGTATCTAAATGCAGTCATGACAACAAGGTAAGAGAGTATTTCCTCTTTAATAACTCTTCTGCATATTTTCTGTTTCCTCTAAATCAAAGTCCGAACTTCTGCTTTATTTTGAAAAGGTAATCATTATTAACAGCATTAACAATCATAATAATAAATTCAACCTATTTTTTAGACATTGCAAAGACAGCAAGATTCTACATTCTGCTTTTAGAGCCATCTCACGGGTTCAGAAGAAGGTAAGAGCTATAACTTCTATAGCTGTACAATATCGATACAATCAACGATAAAAATTATTCCTTGAATTAGGGTGGGAAAATAGCCCCAACCCCCCTCCCCAAAAAAACCCGAACCCAAACAAGCCCACTAGCCAATAGTTCAAGTTAGTAATCTGTATTCTAGATCAAAAACATTGCTACTTCTGCCAGGGATCCCCTCCTTACCTCCGGGATTTTCTTTGCAAGCTACAAACTTAAAAATAGTCTGGACCTGCTGTCCATTTAGTCACAAGCAGAATAAAACTACTATAGCAAAATAGATAGAAAGCGAGAACTTACTTTGCCCTTCAAATTTTCGTATGATTGTACCCAAAAATGTATTTTGTGGTGCCACATGACCTCTGCGAACAGGCATGTTTGTACAGGTCTTCGGTTTTCTGTGCACAATGACTTCTCCAAGGATCTCCTACACGGCTCCAGCCCAAAGCACCGAGCCAGCTACCCTTTGTGACAAATCATCGTCCTCTGGAGCTCGGAAATCTCTTCCCATTAGCACCACTTCTAGAGACACGCTTTTCCTATTGGAGTCAGATTCATCCCCCAGTTTCTTTCTTTTTCTTTCTTTCTCTCCTTGCTTTCTTTTCTATTTTTTTCCTGGAGGAGCTCGGACGCTATTGTCTGGGGCGGGTAGGGGTGGGGTAAGCAGGAGGAGGTGGCGAGTGGGAAAAGATTACAAGGGTAATCGATCTCTAGCACCAAACATCGCCAATTTTCCAAAGCAAATGGCTGTGACCCGGCAGTTTCCGACGCTGTAGTGGTGGTTTGAGGGCTGGAAGACTAATGTTTCTCCGCTGCCAGAGGGAGTGACGTTCCCCCCCTCCGGGCTTCACCACGGCGCGCAGCAGCTCGGATTACTCAAGCGTGGTTTAGCAAGAGCCAGCCAATAAATCTCTTCAAAACTCGGCGACAAACAGCGGCATCAGGAATAAGCTACACCCCAGCAGCACCGCGACGTGCCACATCCCCCACAGCGGCGGCTGCAGGGGTCAGCGGGGACCGAGGGCGATGGCAGCGGGGGGGCCCCGCCACCTCCGGTAGCCCCGGCGTCCCCGCCCTCCCGGCACCGCCGGCCCCTTCGCGGCCCCTTCGCGTGGCCCGCCGGGGAGCCCCAGGCGCTGGCAGGGCCGGGGGAGGGAGGGAAGCTGGTACACGCCCCGTCTGGGGCGGGGGGCGGCGCGAGTAGGGGTCGATGTTGAGCGATGGGGGAGCGGGGGAAGGGACCACCGGAGCCCTCGGCATCCTTCCTCTCCCCGGTGGAAGGGATTGCCGCCTCCTACGCGGCGTGACCCAGGCGAGGGCTTCCCCTCGCCACACGAGCCCCTCCTGGGAGGAAAGGGGATTCCCCCGGTGCCGAACGCCGCTCACCGGCTGCCGAGCAGGTGCCAGCCTCCGCTCGGGGCCGAGCGAGTGGCGCGGAGGACGCGCCGGGTCCCGCGGATGCGGGAGCTGAGCTCGGCACGGAGCCTCCGCCCGGCCCGCGGCGGCACCGAGCGGGTGCCGAGGCCGCCCCGTCGCTGAGCCGCTGCCCGGGACCGCGCTCCGCCCCGGGGCCGGGGCCGCGTCGGGGCGCGACGGCCGCTCGGAGCTGGCCGTGGTGCTGGGGCCGCCTCGCCGGCGCGCACGGAGGCGCCGCTGCCCGCGCCCGGGCCCGGGGAGCGCCAGCCTCCCCCCACCTGGCTCCTCTCAGCTTCTCCCATCCCACAGGAATAGCTAGGGAGGCTCCCGGGGGAAGCGGGTATTATTTTCAGGCTGTAATTAAGGCTTCCTGCACTACCCAGCAGGCAAAACGTTGTGCGTTCAGCACGGCTCGGCGAGGTGACACGGGGAGGGAGATGGGGGCAGCCATGCGATGCTGGAAAGGCATCTCTAGGGTAGTGCAAAGCACCGGCGGCTTCTTAATAAACTCAGAGGACAAAAAAAGAGAGAGAGGCACCTGAGCACGGTTCTTTGTAATCTCAAGCACAGGATATTGAGCCGGCAAACCACCGCTTCCCACCTGTTCTTCCACAGCACAAACAGGTGTTTCCTTATTTCCGTGAGCTTTTCAGAGGTGTGGCCCTTTGTGTCACTGTTACCGTGTGTCATCCTCTATATTTATCAGAGGGGGGGCACGGTCTGTTGAGTATGAGGGTGCATTTCTGGACTAATTTAATTTAATCTCAGAGGAATCATCCCGGATTTACACAACTGTGAATGGTGTCTGAAAATAAAATTTATATATACATAAACTGTATTAAGATGGCTTCATAGTAATTGACTATGTACTAATTACAAAGCCTCAGCTACATTAAGGGATATATAATCAAATATGTAAACAGTCTTAGGAAGTGAGCATTGCTTATTTGCAGGAACAAATGTTAAAATCTCTATATGCAGAGGTATGAATCAAAGGAAAAACATCCTTATATGTTTTTGTAACAATATATGGAGAACTCACTTTTTTGACTCTGATAAACAATAGAGAAAAAAATCTCTTAAAATATTTTTGAATACTTTGGACAGTGGGTGAGCCTTCAAGTTGAATTTTTCTCTTATTCCTCTTTGTGAAAAAACATATTTCTCTGAAAATGTATTCAAGTTCCCAAACACAGTAGTAGAAAGAGTTAAGAGGAGCATATTTATTTTAACACTTTCTGTAATACCTAACATCTGGTTAAGTCATAATGGCCAGCAGTGACATGATTCTCATTTTTACATTAAAAACATCACTTTGATATACCTATAACAGCAATAGAAAATAATCACAATAAAACTGTGACCTTTACAGAACAATCAGTGTTTGCATCTAGTATTGAACAATTAGTAGCAAACTAGATCAACTACAGGCCAGTAGAGTCCAGAGTCCAGTCCTTTAGATGTCTGTCTGGAAAGAAAACAAGAAAAAAAATTAAAATATAAAAATACGTTTAAGAATTCAAGTTTCACTGAAGCCCCATCTTTATGTTAAATTTTAGAGTCGCACTATGCTTGCCTGAAAACTGACATCACCAGAACTCCATGACTCTGGAAAACCTTTTTTGTTCTGTCTCCCGGTGGTAGCTTGAACTTTGATGTTGATTGTGTGAATGTATATCATAGTCCTCTTTTTTTTTTTTTTTTTTCCTTTTTATCCACATTAGTTGGTTGGTTTAGAACTGACCAAGATAACCTCAGTGAAAACAAGATAACTGCTGCTGAAAGACAGGATCTGAGGTGTGGTTTTTAGAAGGGAATGAATTCACAAGAATGATGGGTTGTAATAACTACAGGAGCAATTAGTGACATCAGAAAATCTTTCATCGTGGTCATTTGCACTCCTGAAGTCTTGTAGATGATCTATTGCCCCTGGAGTGCTTAATGCTCGTTATGCTTATTGCTTGATAATTTTCTGTAGCAAAACAACAGAGAAGTGCAAGAGGAAAATATATTAAAATTGGACAGCTAACAACAAGCACAAAATAATGTGGAAGAATTTGCATTTGATTGGGAAAATATGCATGCAAGTGGGAAAGTTTGAATTTATTATAAGTATGCGTCTCTAGTGTGATTAAATAAATGGAGAATGCCATAGAGATATGTGTTTTATCTATAAAGCTGTACAGTTGCTAACTTTGCAAGAGACCGAACTGCCGAGGGAAGGTGTCTCCGGAGCCGAATCCCATCCGGCGTGGCCGATGCCGTGTCCTCTGCCCCCTTGTGGCATTGGCCCTTGCGGCACCACCCTCGCCACAGCCCAAGGACCGCTCTCATGAGCGCGGCTGCTCCTCAGCAGAGCTATATTGGGCATTTCCTGGCCTCAAGGAGAGCAGCTGATTTTGAAATAGTGGTTACAAGGTTTTCACTGGCATTTTAGCTACTTCCTTCTCAAATTCCTTAAGAGAATTTAGAGGACTATTTGCCTGAAGATGTCTTAGGTGTTTCGACACCTTGGCAGTTAGCAATTAAACCTGGTATTGTCAGGAAAAGATGGCACTGGGGAAATGGCTCTAATCATATTTCCCATCATAGTTTTGGTGGGAACAAAAACCTAAAAAACAGGACTCAGATTTAGTCCAGCATTCTTATCATATTTGATTTTCAAAGTCTTATGTTTGCCCTCCTGTAGGCAGAAGTTTATGTGCATTCCTATTTGAATAAACACTTTTTGTACTGGAGCAAAACATGGTTAGTTCTTGATAGTTCTTCCTTCCTTCCTTCCTTCCTTCCTTCCTTCCTTCCTTCCTTCCTTCCTTCCTTCCTTCCTTCCTTCCTTCCTTCCTTCCTTCCTTCCTTCCTTCCTTCCTTCCTTCTTCATGTTATATATGCTTACAATTTTAAATAAGGATGAAATTGTCATCAGAAAACTTTATTTTGAATCCCATTTTAGGCTAAGATGGACTTTGTGATTTCCTGACAGGTTGATGTCTTTTATCATCATCTTTAGTTTATAGCAGTCTTGTTTTCTCATCTTTTTACTTTTTTATGTCTTTCCAGAACTTCAGGTTATAGCTCTAGATTTTGTTTTAGTCCTTCACAATAATAATGATCATCATTTAGATTATGACTGTCTGCACTTGAGGCTCAGGCAAATATGCAGTTGCTGGGGACAACAGACTGCCAAATTACTTCTGTTGGAGAAGATAGAAATCAACTGCTTGGACATCATGAACATCCAAATAGCAAATCTCTGCTGATGCTACTGAGAAAGACACTAGGTCAGTGTGGTGGCAATTGCTGCTGCCAGAGCTGGCTTCAAGCAGTACTTTGTATTTTCTTGCTGATGCCTTGGACACCAGGTTATTCTTAATCCTAAAGCCACATGGTCTACACAGAAAAATGGGAATGCTTCATTATTGGTGTTACAAAATTTACCTTGAATTAAATCTGATTATGGTTATTTTGTGTTTCACTTTTTTTCATCTAAAAGAAAGGCTCCTATTCCTGGCAAGACCATTAAAGTCAACGGGATTACACAGAGGCAATTATTATATTTGCCCTTAAGGCACACGTCATCATTGTGTCTGCATATGGGTCTTATTAGTATTCAGGACTTCAGATATATACATGGGAGAAAGACTATCAGGTTTTTAGGATGACAAAAGAAGTGTCTGCATGAAATTACAGTCTAAAAAGTGATTAAAATTTCTATTTAATTTTAAAGCTAGTTTAATCGGTAATAAAAAAAAGTTATATTTTGGATTTCATTCAATGTATATTTTACATGTAATTCACTCTGAGACAGTAATTTGATGACAAGAATTTGAATTATAAATGCAAAATCCATAGGCAGAATTTATGTATGCTGAATTTGCTAGTCTATTAAAGGTAACATCACATGGGAAAGAGTAAGACAGCAAGCAACTTTACTTTTTCTGTAAGGATTCACAAAAAGTTGTTAGTTATTCTACAGTATCCATTGCTATTATTATGTGTGACATTAGAATGCTTAGGCATTCAGAACCTCATGACTTAGGATCATTTCTGAATTAGCAAGTACAGGTTTGAAAAGCGAATTACAAAAACCATCAATATATCCATTTACTCAATGCCCTGCCAGTGGATAGTTCCCTTTAGTATATTTGCATTTGTATTATTCATTTAGGATTTAAATTATTCAAGCAATGAGGCTTGCACTTCTTCCTCTGAGAGACTCTTTCAATATCTCTCTGTCTCACCACAGGGCTTCATTCCCTCATATTAAGGCACAGTTTTGGTGTGGGCTCTTGCCTTGGAGGTTTCAGCATTTAGATGCACGCTGTGTTTTTCCCTGGGCTCTTGGCCTGGAACGGGTGCTTCAGGCTATTCTGTGCTGACCTTCTCTGGCCAATTTAGAGCATCAGGAATGATCCCAGCATGTGCTGTTCCTCTGCAAGATTTTCTAGCTGGGTTACAGTGCTATGACTCTATGATTCTGACAGCTGTCAGTCCAGAAAGAATGTTGATTGTAATTAGGAAAGACATGAAACATATTTCTATTAATTTATTTGTTTCCTCCTACCATATATAGAAGAATTTTAATGGTGTACAAATCCAGTACCCTGCTCCATATAATTGTGAGTAATTCTGTACCATGGGGAAATGTAATTAAAGATAAATATATGCATTCTGCATAATTTGTCTTCCATTATGACATAAATCCAGGTATGATCTTTTATAATAATAGTTTGTGCAATTAATGTAAGAACTATTATGCTTATTATATCAAAAATCTTAAGTTTTAATCTCTTTAGAAGTATATGCCTAGAAAATATCAAATGAGCTAGGAAAGGGAAAAAATTCATTGCTAAAGCATGAAAAAATAAGTTATTGTCTGTAAGTTACTAATTGAACTAGATCCATGCATTTCTAAAATTAATTGTCTTTGTACCAAATTCCAATTGCCTTCTCCACAGTGCATTCTAATATTAAGTGTTAGGACTGCCATCTGTCAGATGAGGCTCATTCCTTTTCTTAGCTTCTCACTTGTATAAACTGTGGTTAGAATTCCTTCTTCTACATCTGCATATTCTGAATGTATTTTAATCAATAATAATGAAAGAGTTTTGCCTGAAGTTCCTTCTAGTTCAGCTGCAGCAGGGTTCTGTGCCATGTGTCCTCAGGGGAAGGTAGCCTGAACTTAGACCTTCAGGGTGAGTAGCCCCAGCACATTCTGTGCTTGCACAATTTCCTTTCATAATTTTCAAATAGTTTTGTTTCTAAACAATAATAATAAAAATGGGCCATATCAAAATCTTTCACAAAATGAAATTACTGTTCCAAACCAGTTTTGTAGATACCCCTCTCTTCTGGTGGGTTTAACTTCAGAGAGGTCCCAAGATGAAGAAGATTATTTCTACTCTTCAGCCTTTTACCTTAGATCAGGGTATAGGAGCTGGATTCCTGCTTGTATAATATTTCCATAGCTAGTTAGCAAGCAGTAGACAGCCAGGACTCCTCTTTTCCTTTCCTCTGCCCTCCAGCAACTGGCAGTGTGGCAATGCTGAGCAGCTGTAGGGGAGAAAAAGGGCAGCAGCTACTCTGAACTTGGTTCATGGTAACATTTTTCTTGAGAGTGACCAGGAGGCAGTGAGACCTTTTATCTGCTTTGAACAGTATCAGATTCGATATGCTCTCAAAGAGTAATCATATACAAATATCTGTCCAGCACAGATAAACATTAAGATCAATAAAATATTTTTTGAAGCATATAAGTGGTTCTTTTTGGACACTGGTATCCTGGTAGTACAAATAATCTAAGAAGATTTTTTAAAAAATTAGTTTAATAGATAAATATGGGGTTTGTTTTGTTCCCTTTCCTTGGACTGATCTGATATACTATGATTTTGGATAAATTTTGTTCCCTTTTGACCTTTGTGTCATGATTTCCATTGTTTTCAGAGTTCTGTCTTCACTGCTTGACTCCTGTCAATACTACTACTATGTCTACTAGTTATAGTCAGTTATTTGTGCTTTTCAGCCTCAAAGGCAGAGGAATAGAAGAAACAGGGAAATGGAAGTACAAATGGACCAGAAACTGACCTGAGACTGGCCAGCAATTACAACATGCACAGAACTTAACAGCCAAAATTAAATATAAATTAAAACAGTTAGGGGGGAAAAAATAACTTCCATCAACTTTAAATACAATTTCAGATGTTTATTCCAGCTTGAGAATGTTTTTGCTGTTTCTAAGGAGGTTTGTTATGTATCCCCAAAGACCTTGTAGACCTCAGTCAGCGTGCAGTAAGCTTGAGAAATTTGGATATATGTCCCAGAACACAGTAAAGCAAATAAATTCCTATTTCACTGCTAAGAAATAAACCCCACCAAAACAGTATGAGGCTTTAGTGTCAGTGGCTCCATATGGTCTTGATGAAAGTGAATTTAATTTTCCTAAATATCTTAGTAGTAGTACATTGTGTTTCTATGTTAATTTTTAATGTTTCATACCTTCTTTGCTCTTTCTGCATTCTGTTAACATATTTTACACAGTCACTTCATCTAAATAAGGTAACTGCAGTTTCTACACTGTGCTCACTTAGTCATTAACGATTTTATTATTAGCATATTCTAACACTCAGTTCTGTAGGCGAAGCTTTCTCCACCTGCCATGTATATTTTCTCCCTACAACTGTATTTTTCCACATTTATTTTTTCAGTATTATTCTCACAATAATAATATTTTTCTGTAACTGTAGAGTCCAGAACTGTATAGACTAATTCTTCCTGACAGTGCACTTATCAGTGCTTTTGTTCACATTGCTGTCAAAAATAATCTGCAAATATCCAGTTCACATATTTCTTTTTCAATATTTCCACTCTTCTTCATAATACCATAGCATGAGGTCATGTCTAATTATATGACAAAATTTGGCATTTGTCTAAATTCATTTGGAGAGATACTCATATCCTGAAACATCATTTTCCTCCTCAAAAGTAGTGTGAGCTGATCTGCTGTCTGTGCAGGTAGAATACCTGTATTGTAGGCTAAATATGAAAACCCAGGTGCCTGTCTAGAGCTAACATCTCCAGAGTTATATCCATACAGCTGCAAATGAATGGGGAGATTTTTCATCAGTGCTAAATACTGTATTCAATAACCCTACTGAAGCCAATATGAACGGCAGGTATTTGACAAGTGAGAGTTTTGCTCGTGATCTCTGATGGCAGAGAGAGATAATCAAATGACATATGTTGTTTTGTGAAAGTCTTCTGCTGCCTAAGATAGAATTTATTTAAATAATCTCTCCTGTATTTCCGATCTCTACCATTATGTCTATTTGGTTGCAATACAAATAAGATAGATTTTCAGCCTACTTTTTCTAGCACTTGACTTCCATACAGTTCAATTTATTTGGCAGGATGAATAATAATTTTAGGTGAAAGTCAACTTTTCTGCCAGTAAAGAGTAAATAAAACCACTGCTATGCTAAAATACATATTCAGAAAAAGCAAGATTATCTCATCATAATGCATTGATTTATTTTGCATTTTTCTTTTTATCATCCTTTGTTCAGTTATTTAAGATAGGGGCATATTAGATCACAGTAGAAATACTAATTTGGTTGATGATTATAATTTCAACTATTTTTATACTTTCTACTTATTTTCACAATATAATAGCCAAACTATCCAGATAAGCTTTTTGAAAGAGGACTTCCTCTGTACATGCTGTAGCACCCAAAGCAATCACTCAGAAACTGTGCTTTAGCTAAGTATTCAGGCTGCACATAGGTGATTTTGAAAATCTGATTTCACAACTCTTGAAAAAAAAAATCAATATAGATATACATTAATTTTTGTGCTGTTTGAGCTAGATAAATATTCATTTACTCATTTCCCTCATATGCTGTGTCAACAGCTTGAAATAAAGCCCATCTAAGATTTTAAATCCACCATGTTTTTGTGTCAGGTTAGGACAATAATGCACAACTCAGTTGACTGCCTATCCACTCTTGCCTCCAGACTTTCACATCCTGACAGATCCATGGGGAGATTCAGGCACAGAACTGTACTGCTGAAAACATAGGCCTTGTTTTTATTCCAATTTATCATGAAAACAACAAACTGAAAAAATCGTACTGAATAGGAGAGAAAATATTTCCTAAAGACATTTTTAATTTCTCTTAGGATTTTTTTTCCCCAGGAAATACTGACGTTTTGGGAAGCGAACATTCTAAATCAGAGGACTGTACTGAGGGAGAATTAGTGATAATCTCAAATAGAGATTTCATCATCCTGGCACCCAAAAACTCAAGACTGCTGTGATTCACCTGGCAGTGTATATATCTATTTTCAGACCTTGTCAAGTAACCCAATCTAGGGCTATATATACATCCCTTGAGGGTAAGGAGTAGGGGTACAAAATAAATCTTCCCTTTAGGACAAAACTATAATCCCGTTTAGTGCTTCAGTAGTCCTTTCTCTGCTAAACTCACCTAGCCATGATGGTGCCCAAAGCCATGCATTCCCCTTCCCTGGACATTCTCAAGATTGAGCCACATAAAGCCCTAAACCACTGTCCTCACAGTTTCCCTGACACTGTTTTAGGCAGGACATTGCACCTTCTAAGGTTGCTCACAATCATCTTATCATATGATTCCGTGATGGTATGTTTGATATTTTCAGGTATATTGAGACTTGATTTCTGGTTATCCAGAATGTACAGATCAGATTTTAATTACGCCACTTCTTTCCCTTTGTAATATGTATTTGCTGGCCTCATAGGGTTCCCTTTCTACCATTAGCTGAAATCATCAATGGTATGAATAGGATTCCCTAGGCTTGAGATGTTCCACAAGTGATACGTTATGGATTTACATTTTAAAAGACATCACACATACACATGTATACTAGCAGGATACTTGTCTGTGATATCTGAAACATTTTCAGATGGAACATTAAATATAAATCCACAGTATTTGCTTGTACCCTTTGTTCTTCTTTCTTAACTATCTGAACAGAGGCAGCATTTCCCCTGACTCTCAGAGCTCCTTTGCATCAGCACCGCTTTTCTCTCATGAGAGTTCAATGTCTTCCAGTAATATTTGTTAATCTGCCATAAAGTACTTCCAGTTCTATTATTCTTTCTTTAAGTTCAGGGATAAGACTTTAATTTCTTCCACTGCTCCCTTGTGCTGGCATAGCACAGGAACTTTGCTGATCCTTCTCACAGATGCAAGGTCATGACTACATTGCTTGGTTACCAGTTTTCCCTCTTCCTCTTTATTGTGTCTCTCTATCCTCAGCACTGACATGTTTGCCTTTTCAGTAGTCAGGTGAACAGGGTAATTTGAATAACTGCTATAGAAGTAAAGACTCAAGGGGTTTGATTTAATTTTGTTTAAATGTTTGTATATGAAATGTGATCTGTTAGGGAGTAGTAGAATCACCATGCAGATTACTAGCGTCAGGCAGATCTTATTACCTGAAATAATTGAAAACTGTCTGCTTTCTATAGTTTTACTTGGCCTTCCTCATCTAAGAGTTTTAAAAAATATGTACTGCTCTTGATGAATTCTAAAAAAGGACCATAAACTGACTTAGTTCTAGTTCAATTTCTGTGAGAAGCAGTGAAGGCAGGTGCACCAGCCAATGCACAAAGGAGACGGGTGTGTGGGTAAGCATTAGCCAAAGTGTGCATGTCAGAATAATTTGGATTGGAATAGTCTTGTTCAAAAGAATAAATAGTTAGAAGAGAACAATTTATTCATCTCAGTTCTCATTAACTTGGCATCCATGTTTTGTCATCCAGAAGATTCTGAGATTGGTGTCCCATTTGCTTTTGATATGAATAACCTCAGGATTCTGTTTTGTATGTTTTAGTCTCTCCTGTTGATCTTCTAAGTAAACATTTTACTGCCAGAAAGAATTCCTGAAAGTGAAAAAGGAAGAAGGAAAAGGAAATCAGGAATTATCAATATTCAGTTTAATATAAATATAATTACATCTGCTGCTGCTTGAACACACACATTTATGGCTGAATTTCAGACAAGCCGGTAGGTATCAGTAGGTAGAACATACATGATAAGCCAAAAATATTGCATGTATTTTTAACCCACAACAATGTGAACAGCTGTGGGTCTTGGAACAGTTTATCAATTTATGAATCTAAGAAACTATAGAGCATTGAAATCCATCCAAAATAGCTCACACTTAAGACAGATCATGGAATATGATAATCTGGTAGCAGAGCCCTGGCTATAATGCCATCTGCTTTTCCTATGTGAAAATACCTTAGGAAGGTTGGGAGCATTATATTGTATGTGACAATCACTACCTAAAAGCACATCTAGTTGAAGCCAGGAGGAAGTTAGATTAGGGGAGAAAAATAAGTATTTTTGCCTAAAATACGTATAGAATTAAAAATGATTAACCTTTTATATAATCAAATATGTCAATAATTGTATTTTACACCTTATTTAGTTTTAAGAAATTTACATTTCTGGATAAATAACAAATTTTCAATCAGTTCTGTGTTTAATGATTAAAAGACTTTCTTGACATCTGCTATCTTTAACAACTGCTAGCCAATTTTACCTTTGATTTGCTCTCTATGTATATAATGTCTCTGTAGAGCTGCTATGTTTCCTATTTGTTTGGAGAGCTGGGATTCAGATGTGTATACTTAGGATATTCTTCAATAGTAGGAAATTTCTGAAAGATAGCAAGGGATTCAGTTTTTAAGGAAGATTTTTTTCCTTTGTTTCAATTAGGTAAGTTACTGTGAGAGTGATTCAGTAAAACAAAAGAAAATTATAGGGCTTGGAGTTTTATAAAAGAGGAAAGAGATACTTTTTTTTAAGGGGTCTTAGTCTATTATAGATCTCTTTTTTAGGGGGTCTTAGTCTATTATAGATCTCTCCAGAGCTCTTAACTTTCCACGGCCAAGTGTGCCTCCTCTCCCCCTCTTCCCACTGGTTGATGTATCAGTCAGATTCTAATAGGCACCATTCCAGCTTGTGTTCATGAAACATTTTGCAGACTGTGTTTTAGATAGGAGGTATTTACATTATTTTCTTGATAGCAATTTTTTCTCATTCTTTATATTAAACACTATCCTGTTTTTTATAAATATATATGTATTACTAACTTATATTTCCTTAGTAACAACATCCCCACAAATATGCATTTTAAGCAGACTCATGCCTAAAACACAGGCAGCACATGACAATAGACTTCCCTGCAACCTACTGCTACTAAAGCATTTCAATATGGAAACACAGCCACTTTAAGGCTTGCTTTACTCTCCCACTTCTAATAATTTTAAAGGATCTAATTATACTCTTTCTCTCCAGAGAATTGTCTGAATGAATGGTTATTCCACTGAAGTCAGTACTGCCATATAGTACAGAATTAGAGTCATAAAGGGGAACAGTTTCTTCCTGATCCTCTGGTGAAAAAAAAAAGGTGCCATGGGATTAGAAATTAACTGGGTTATACACACGCATAGCCAAGTTAATAAAAAGATAGCAAAAACATTTTCCTTCAGTCTGCAGCTGTAATTAGGCAGTTAAGTTTACACAAAGTGAGATTTCTGATATCCAGCCCAGTTTCTGAAAACTTTGCCATTTAAAGGTAAAGCGCCAGACTGTTTTATCCATGGTCTTTGTCACCGGGTTTAGATACCTGTTTGTTAGGTGTTGAGCAAATGAAACAAAATCCATTTGAATTCTATTTCTAGCTTTAAAATTAAAACTACTAATGGAATTCTAGTTCTCTCTTTAAAATGAGAGCAAAAAATGAAAGAATCCAGTAAGAGGCTCATTAAAATGTGTAATAGGACTTGAAAATTCTGTTTTAATTGTTTTCTTATAAATTAGGTATAAGCTCCACTTGCTGCTATTGGGATATTTTCTTTTATAAATACTTTAAACAAATAAATAGGTTATTGGGATCAGGGGTGGTCCCCTACCTTCATAGGCCAAACCATTAACCTTATAATTAGATACAGATGTCTGCCTCAGGGAAAGTATTTTTTTGTGAAGATACTGCCAACTTTTGAACGTAGGATCATGTGACTCTTTAATGTCCCTGTGATCACAAGGGCACTTTCATATTTGTATTTGCTTCCAAGCTAACTATGTTATGAAAGAAAAAAATCTCCAAGTTACATAGTAGTTAATCCTTGAAAGAGAGTGTACCTATAATTATGATCACAGGAACAAGCAATCTACAAGAGTGTGTTTACTCTGGGCTGTGTTCATCAGAAATCATCCATGATGGCCCCTGGCAGGTACTGAAGGCTGTGGATCATGGCTCTGCCAGGCTATTCATTTAAGCTTAACTCTTAAAATAGTGTGAAGGCTGCAGTGTTTTAATCAGTCAGTTGAGAATGTCAGGAAGCAGCAGAAAATTGCATAATAGCATTAGCCAGGTGTGATGGTAGCTTTTAGGGATTCATATGCTCTTTCTTTAATTTCATTGGATGAAAATTTACTTTCTTATTAAAGTTTTCTTAATTTTCTGAGTTTGATACCAACTCATGCCTGATTTTTTTGCTGTCATACTTTTATCTATGTGGCCATACCTGTTAACCAGGTTAACTGAGTTCTTTTTTTTTTTTTTTTTTTCCAGAGAACACAAGGACAAAGTGGGAGAATAAGAAAGTGGAATGTAATGGAAGATCCTTGTATTCTCAAGGTACAGTGGGGATGACTCTCTCCTTGGATACCAGTTAAACCAACAGTGTTGGTGCAAACAGCATTCCTGTAGACAATAATATGGTCAAAGAATAGAGCTGGCTTTAGGTGAAGATATGGACTCACTCCTACAGAGCAATGGACATTTAAATGAAAAGACTCAGTGCCAGGTTTTACTAGATTTTTAAACTTTGCCTTACTAAACTAAGGGAAGTGATGAATTATGTACAGGTACACTGGCTCCCTTTAGAAAAGAGAGGATGTACCTTCAATACTGATTTTGAATCCTCTTCTTTAAATAGAAATGCTATTGATGGAGGGAAAAGCTGCTGTCAGATTGCTATGTTCTGTCTATAATCTATTTGCTGTAAAATGGAAAATGACCCAGGGAAATAAATGTGTTATGCAAGTCTGTGTAAGAAATCTCTAATAGAAAATGTTTATTTAAAGAGAAACACAGTTTTCCTGCATATGTGTTACAGATTTTAAAAGATCTTAGCACCTGGAGCTGGTAGTTGTCTGTGCTGTCCTTGCTAATGTGAGAGGAATCCCAAGCAGTGTGTTGACTAAAATCTTTGCATGTTTACATCATGTCTGCTGGGCGCTTACATTTTTAAATGGCACGTACCCAGGAATCTGAAAAGAAACCAAACAGTGATAATTTAGCACTTTGAAATTAAGTACCTAAGATCTCCACTTTAAAGCAAGGCCATTGCCAATTCAGTCAGTCACAAACCAAAGGCATTAGAAAGAAATAGGAATGAATAATGAGCATATGTGAAGAATTTGATTTTAAATTAATCTGAAAATCATAGAATCATTCACTTTGGAAAAAAACTCTTTAAGATCATGGAGTCCAGCTGTTAACCTGCCAAGTTCACCATGAAATCATGTCTCTAAATGGCACAACCACATGTCCTTTAAATGCCTCCAGGGATGGTGACTCAACCACATCCCTTGCCAGCCCATTCCAATGCCTGACAATTTATTCAGTGAAGAAATTTTTCCCAATATCAAACCTTAAACTCTTCTGGAGCAACTTGTGTCCATTCCCTCTTGTCCTATCGCTGGTTACCCATGAGCAGAGGCTGACCCCCACCTTGCTACAACCTCCTTTCAGGGAGCTGCAGAGAACAACGAGGCCCCTCAAGCCTATATTTTTTTTCCAGGCTAAACAATTGAAGATCCTTCAGCTGTACCTCATGAGACTTGTGCTCCAGACCCTTCAGCAGCTTTGCTGCCTTTTTCTGGACAAGCTCCAGAATCTCAGAGTCTTTCTAAGAGAGAGGGGCCTAAAACAGAGACAGAGTTCAGGAAGCATTTGGACAATGCTCTCGGGCACATGGTGTGACACTGGGCAATAGTGCTGTGCAGCGCAGGGAGTACAAATCAATGATCCATGTGGGTCCCTTCCAACTCAGCATATTTTGTGATTCTGTGAAATGGCAGCAAGAAAAAGGGTGTAGCTCTGTAGGATGTGTACATTTTAGATTTAATGTCAGTATTTTCATTATGTAAACTGCCAATGGAAAGAAAAGCCAGCAAGCTGATAGGGATAGCCAGGCTATTTCTACTATTTACTTTTCAGGTACTTGTTGCCGTATATTTTTGTATGACCCAAATTTCTTTTCTTTATGTTAGTACTGCTTTGGTTCTTGATTCCCATTATCATAGAGCAAATGAGGAAATAGTTATTTTTCTTTTTAAAAATTTATTTCTGAATAAAGAAATAATTTGGTATTTAAATAGCCAATAATATGGAAAGGTATTGTTACACATTTTTAGATAAAGAGTAGCATTGCATCTATGAAAATATTCTGTGACATCAATCATGCTTTATTTTTAAAGAAATGGATCGAATACTCAGTTTCAGTTAGATAGCTATGAATTCACAGTTAGATAACTATGAGTTCACAAAGAGCTGCCAGTTAAATCATGCCAGCTATCATGAAAATACTATGGTAAATTGCAAAATCAGCTATAAATATGACACTCCTTATAACTGCCTAGTCCCTAATTATCATATGAATTTGTCATAGTGAGACAACATTAAACAGGAAAGTTTTACCTGACCTGTAGAGTTAAATATTAGCTAGCTTTAGGTTAAAAATATAGGCGAAATAAATATGTAGGGTGATACAGTATGGGTAAATGAGGGTGGTATAGAAGGTAATCTTACCCCCCAGTAAGTTGCGGCTGGACCAATTACTAAAGATTAGAAGCAGGCCTGATCTTAACAGGCCACACCTGTAGCCAATAAGAACAAGTGGTATAAAGGAGTGTATTGGTGGGATCTGGAGTCAGATGACTGCTACAAGGACTAGAAACAGTCAGTGCTTAGAGGAGCTGCCTGTGAGAAACATCAAGGCGGTATGAAGCTCTGGGGATATGAAATCCTTGCACCATAATGACTTTAGAACTCATGCTATCTAAGACAGCATAAAGAGACTTCAACTTTGATCAAAAAATGGGGCAATTGAATAAGTGAAATCTCAACTGTGCAATTTGACTGTTTCACTCAGAAGATAGAAATCTGTGACTGTATTGATACTGAAACACAGTAGTTTCTGTGTTGTTTGGACTCAATTATCTTACAGGTATTTTCAGCCTTAATGATTATATGATTTATAAGTGATTCCACTAGGTTATTAGAACAGTCCCATCATAATATCCAGTTTTTGATTAAGGAAAACAAGTTTAAAGTTTTTCCATGGCCATCAGATTTTGGAATTATTTAAAAGGACTTAAGTGCCTCATCCTTCATTAATCAGCAGAAGTATTTCTTTATTGTGATAGCTAAACAAATCTCAGTTATTGAGTTTGTTGACATCTTACCTATGAGTTTTAAAAGAGATGATTCCAGAGTACCACTGTCTTGGGGTGCTGACTTTAATGTCAGAGTTTCAGAAGCTGGCACTAATTATATATGTTCCAAAAAGTCCACCCTTTCCCACCTCTGTCTTCCTGTTTTGCTCCTGTGCCGCCTACTCCCGTATGCCAGAGCAAGTGTTCATGTACTCACAGTTCAGGTTGAAATCAACCTAGAAAAAGAATTGGTAGAGAACAAAATTTTCTCTTTTAGCAGGAACCCCAAATTATGTATGCTTAAAATAATGATGCTACTTAAGAAATCTGAGTAAAGCAGTGGGGGAACCCTGCTATTACCAGCATAACAGAGGGGCCCCTCTGCTGCATTTCAAGAACAGGAGATGTCTCATCACCTGTCCTCCTGTTTCTCTGAGTCCCTGAGTTGCTGTAGCTGCTTAGGGTAAGTGTTGAAACTAGAAACACTTGTTTCTTCTGCCAATTACTTAAAAAAGAAGGCTTCATATTCTTTTAGAAGGAATAAAAATATTTGTGTATTTATGGGAAATGATGAAGTTTTTCTGCCTGTATAGGCACTCCAATAGGGGAAAGATATACTGCCAAGGTTAGGAGTTGGAAATATCTGAGCTAACTCGATCCAGCCCTGATTGTCTTAGACTTGGAAATAGATTTTAGGATATTCTCTTTAAAGATCAGCATATAAGATACCCAAACGACTGGTTATAAAACACATTTAAACACTTTTGACCAGAGAAAGTAGATAATTCATCAGACAGAAATTAATTAAACAAATTGGGCATGTTCTGGCTTTTTTTTTTTAACCTTGCAAGGTATATA
This sequence comes from Haemorhous mexicanus, assembly GCF_027477595.1. Lineage (NCBI taxonomy): Eukaryota > Metazoa > Chordata > Aves > Passeriformes > Fringillidae > Haemorhous > Haemorhous mexicanus. The sequence continues at coordinate 17,280,584 of NC_082348.1, forward strand.
TACAGCAGTATTTTTGATCTGAATGAAGCTGGAAGAGAACTAAGAAAAGAAAACAATATGTACTTCATGGTTGGAGAAACATTATTTGCGTGACAGTAAAGACTTGTGACTGGACATTATTTACTCTGAACTGGTACCTGACCACAGGTAAGAAAGTGAGGTTAAAATCATGTTACTGTGGCACACATACACAAAGCGTGTAACCAGATATTAATTTGCTTAGGGGAGGAATTAGGGGAATACTTAACATCTGCTTGGAGACATGACAGGTAATAGAATTGGTTAATAAAACAAATATTTATGGATAATTTATCTGAGATTTTCAGAAACAGATCTTGATTTTTTTTTTGTTTGGTGACTATTATGTACAGAAAATTTATAGATCAGGGACAAATATTGAGTAGTTTGCATGGTAATTGATGTGGGATATAATTACTGATTATAATAATGGACATTTTTTAATTGACTAGTTCTTTCAGATAATAAATAATAACTCAGTGGTCTTGGTTATCATTAACTTAGAATGTAGCCCTGAAAACAAAAATAAAAACATGCATACAGGTGAAAACCCCAAATATTTGGGGTTTAATCTAAAGAAGGCTGTGACTGACTCTTTCTCCATTGGGCACTAGTTCAAAAAATGTATGTTTTAGGCAGAATATTATATGTCATGAGATGTGTGATGATTAAGTGAAAAGAAAGCCCTAAGATTTTACAGAGTTCGTGTAAGTTTGTGCAAGACATGAAAAAAATGTGATTAGAAATTACATTTATCCAGCAATGAAGTTGAATGTGTCATGTACTTTTGATGAGAAAAGTCCTCTAGAAGAAATAAATTGTTCTCCTGGAAGATTGACTGGGGCTGTTGTAGCTCCAACTGCCCTGGGCCTCTGGGCACAGAAGCACCTGAGCAGAGGTTCTGTAGCCTCTGATCTGATGCATGTTCTGATAGTTCATAACAAGCTTGCTCTATTTTATTGTATTTTAAGAATGAAGGAGGGATAGTTTGAAGTTAGCTGTACCAGGACTTTGCCATCTAATATTTTTTGAGAAATTGTTATTTCTGAATAGCATGGCAGAACAGAAAGCAACACTGAAGGCACGGATCTCAGTCCTCCTCCGGTTATCACTGAAAAAGAAATGTTATGAAGACAAGAAACAGGCTGAGTTAATTCCTTTATATGTAACTCCTGTATTTACTGTGAGGTCTGCCTGTCACCTTTGTGTCAAAAGCTCTTCTGCCTCTGTGGAGCAGAGAGAAAGGAGAAAGAGGGTGTGGCATGGATGAAGAAGATGCAGCACCTCAAAGTTTACCAACAGAGCACACAATGTAGAATGTGGGGAGAAGGGCTGTGTTGCTGTGCATCCTCACCCTTGCATTGCAGCTTTGTCCTGGCCTTTTAAGATGTTGGCTTGGATTTGACAGAAGTGCACTTGGCAGCCTGCAGCCAGTGAGCCAAAAGCCACTTATGTTTCTGTGAGGCTCTGTTTCCTCTTAGTAAAATAAAAGTACTTAAAAATAAGGAGGCATCCGGGTATCCTTGTTAAAAAGGCTGTGTGAACCCTGGAGATTATTTGAATATTTTTTCCTAAAAGCTTGGTAATTACTAGAAAAATTATTAAAGTATCTTTTAAGGGAAACATTCCCTGTCTGAAAATAAATGTGTATTGCCTTCAGGAAGTTATTCTGATGTGTTTGAGTGGGCTCTAAAAGAGAAAATACCTTCCTTTACACTGCTTAGTAGACCATTAATAGAATAGATATATAAGGACAGAGAATCAACATTTTGACTCTTATTCAATGTCATTTAAAGCCTTTGCTGTGAATAAATAGAGACTTTAAAATGCTCCTGTGTAGGTTTATATTCACCAGGTTCCTAAGATCTCCTGGAAATGGAAGCAATTTTCATTTAAATAATTTATTATTAGACTCACAGTGCACTCCACAACTTAAATGCAAACTGACTACAGCTTGCCCATCTCTAAGCATTCAAAACTACTAACTCAGGATTCAAGAAAAGGTAAGTTTGGCTTAAAAAAAAAGAAATTAAGAGGAAAAAAAGTTAGTTTCTTTTTTTTGCTAATCTTTTTGGAAGCCTATACAGGGAACTTTTCACTATTGATAGGTTTAACTACATTTACCTGTCAAAATGCGTCTGGTGTTCTGAAATTTTAAAGCTCTTTCCATTTAATAGAGTTCAAGATTGACCCATTTCCCATGTTTGTTTCCATTTTATATTTTATCAATATGGATTTCTTAATTTTCATTTTATAAAAATCTGGGTATTTCAGTAAAAATTTAAGGCTTTAATAAATAAAAATTTTTTAGCCAGTGTGTTGAAGAAAATGTAGGAACAAATGTGAATTGGAAAATGTTCATAACAGAAATAACTTCTAAAACTGGTTTGGTTTTTGTTAGTTTTTTTTAGTATTATTTGTTAGGGAGTATATTTTGGGTGAAATAGCTTATCAAAGTTTGTGTATTATGCCTGCCAATTATGTGTTTTTTTTAATTTATTGGGTTTTTTTACTCTGTACTGAAATATATTAATATCTTTTTTGAAAAGTTTTGGGCTTTGCTAGACAAACTGGCCAGGGGATAACGCCCTTAACCAAAGAAGTCACCCTAAAGAAAAAAACTATGTATCTCCAGAGGTCAGTGACTTTCTCTATTTGCATGATAGTTTTTCTGTCCTTTTTTTTTCATAGAAGCATAGAAAGTTTTGGGTTGGAAGGCACCTTAAAAATTATCCATTTCCAACGCCTCTTCCATGGACAGGGACATCTTCCACTAGGCCAGGTGACTCAGAGCCCCATCCAACCTTGCCTTGAACACTTCCAGGGATGGGGCATCCACAGCTCATTTGGACTCAGGGGCACTCATCACCCTGTGAATAAAGAATTCCTTCCTCATGTCTAACTGAAGCTTACCCTCCTTCAGCTTAAATTAATTCTCCCTTGTCTTATTATCACATGTCCCTGACAAAAGCCCCTCTCCATCTTTCTTGTAGGCTCTCTTCAGATATTTGAAGGTGAATGAGATCTGCCCAGAGCCTTCTCTTCTCCAGGCTGAAAAATCCCAACTCTCTCAGCTTGTCTTCACAGGAGAGGTGTTCTAGAGCCCTGCTCATCATCATGACCCCCTCTGGACTGGCTCCAACAGTTCTGTGTCCTTATATTGGGGACCCCAGAGCTGGAGGCAGTGACGTAGGTGGGGTCTCAGCAGAGCAGGTTAGAGGGGCAGAATCACTTCCCTTGTCCTACTGCCCATGCTGCTTTGGATGTAGCCCAGAATATGGCTGGCTTTTGGGGCCAACCTAATCATCTTACAGAGAAATAAGGAAGATGAGATTCCACAGTGGACCAGACTTCAGTGATTTGCTTTTCATAAGCTGTGGCTCTGATCCTTCTGAGAAAAGATCTGTGCTCTGAGTTTAGTGCTTGTTGGTCAACCTTCTGTATTGTAAAATGTTCCCAAAGTATGGAGAAATATATTTGAAGAACAATGGAGCTCAACATTTCCTCTTCCTTCCATCTTAGGAGAGTATAATGGATGTTCCCTTTTAAAGCATTTGTGCTATTGATTTTGTGGCTTTATCACTTTTATGAAAAGTGTTACCTCACCTAGTTCTATGTTCATTACTTTATTTACTTCTGAGAAAAATATTATCTTCAGAAAGTCTCAGTCAGAGATTTACCATCCTGGACTAAGTGAGTAAAACCTGATAATTCTGAGGTTGCTGGCAAGAAAATAGCAGCCCCATGACAGGTCATGTTCCCACAGGTTTCTCTGATAATCACTAATTGCTTAAAAATCACATATTTAAAATGGAAAAGAGAGCTGATTCTATCAGGTCACATCATTAAGAGGAAGAGATGACACACAACATCAGCTGCTTAGCAATATCATGTTCCTTCTACTTATTAGTGATATGTTTATTCTCTTTTTAAGTAATAGAAATGAAGAAGTTTCTGCCATAAGTCCATAGTAGTTTCTCATCTGAATACAAGAAATTCTCAGTAGTTCCTACACTCATGAATTTTCTTCTGATTTTCATACTCTTCTACTAAACGAAATAATTGTGTTTTCCTCCTTGTTAAGGCCCTCCACTATCTTTAAGCATTTATAATGTGTCCAATTAGTTGTATAATGGCAAGCTATATAAATGCTGGGGGAGGATCTTCTAAATGAAAATATGGTGGATTGTCATTGATTTTCTATAAAAGCAGAGCACTTAACAGCACAATGCTGCGCTCTCTCCTGGTCCAGTTCCAGGAAAGGATTTAGGCACCTAAGACAACAGCTGAGTAGATACAAATTATCTAAATCAATTCAGTCACTATTTAATGTTTGTGGAGCCTAAATTTAATAAGGAGCTCCCAGTTCTGCCTTAAAATCCCTAAGCACATAGGCTTGGGCTTCTGTAGGTGCTCACAGCAGATGATGTCTATGTAGCCATCTTATTACTTATTTTCCTTCTAAATATGGCTGGAACCCCAGAAGCAGACATTCCTTCACTTTAATTGATTCTGAGACTTAACCTAAGAAGTTTCTTTGCTGTGTGCCAAAAGCATATCTGCAGAAACATGCTGCATTTTTCTGCGGTCTCCCTTTCTTTAGGTTAATGGAGAAAATGACAATGCTGTTCACCTTTTCTATCATATTCTAGAGTTCACCAGCTCACAAATTAGGATCTGAGTTCAGTTTTTTCCATGGAAAGCATTAAACACACAGACTGTCTCAAAGAAAAGTGCTTTCAACACTCTTCATGCCTTCAGGTAGATTTTTGAGAAAGAGAGGAGAAAACCTTTGGTTGTACCTGGGCTTCCCCCATGGCAGGGCGTGTCAGGGTCTCTGGCCATAGAGGCCCTGTCGTGCTGTAGCCTGCAGTGTTTCAGATGAAGCACCTACAAATCATCCTGACCTGATTAAGTGCAGAAATTAAGGGATGTAATATTGGATTTGGGGGTCCATTATTAATTTTAGGTATTCAAAATGTACATTTGATACTCATATGGTCAGTCTCTGCACTCATGTTTGTCTATCTCCTTACCCATACCTATTTTACTTTTATTCTGGAAATATTTCAGATTTTAAGAAGTTATCTGTGGTGCTGAGGGAAAATTCATATGAGAAGCAGTCTTGTTATTTTCTTTTTAATTTCTTCTCTGCATTTATTTCTTTCCCTGAACATTTCCGTTACACATTGGTTATTTCATTTTGAGCCTTTGCTCGTGGTATAGATCTTTTTCTGAGGCAGTTCTTGTTTTGTACATCTAGTATGGAGTTTTAACATTGCTTGAGAAATTGAGTAACACACCCGTTTAATTTGTCCTTATATGACACTAAATATTGATGTTTGATTTGTTATTAAGTTTCATCAAAAATGTCTGTCCTCAAGGATTTCTGCCTTTTCTTATGTATAAGTACATATGAAACTGTTTTTCTTGAAGCTATGATCTTTACATTTTTTAATTTTACCATAAATGTTTTACTATTAATGACTCCTCTTTCTAGCTAGCCTCTTACTCTATTCTGATGCATTTACACATATTGATACCCCTCTGTTACGATTTTAAACTGTCAAAATCCTTTCATGAAAGCCACTCTTAAATTTTAAAATTTAAATAGAAATACATTATAAACTTGACTATATTGCATCTACTGTCTAACTTTTGCCTATTGATTTTGTAATTCTATCAAGAAAATAATCAATGTTGATAAAAGCTGTTGTTTGCAAAAACATGATTAATACTGCTTATAACACAGATCCTTTAAGCTAATGTGTCTTGAAAGAAATGTATTGAACGTGATGTTAGACTTATGCATTGGGGCTCTGCTGGAGAGAGCAGAATATTAGCCAACTTACAAGGCTGAATTCTGATTTTACAATACTGCTTTTATCCCAGAAAACTTGTCAGGGCTAGTTAAAAAAATCTTGAATAAAATAGGGTGTCTGGGTTATTTCCAGAAATAAGTTTGACTATCTGTCAACTCATGATTGTATTTGTCAACTCATATCGTAACTCATGATATATGCTCATTTATATAAAGCAGGAGACATTTTTTCCTTATGTAGAAAATTTCAGAAGTTAAGCTCAATGCCAGCAGATACCAGCATTAGAGTATAATGTCTATTTCATTAGGAATACCTTATGCACTGCATTCTAGAAAGGGAATTTTGCAGGCACTTCTGAAGGAGCTGAGGATCAGCTGTGTACTTTCAAACCTCAGATAATGTGCTAAAGGTTAAGAAATGTTATTATTGTGAGAATGAGTTGTTGAAGGTTTTGTTCTTTATGGCAAAAATCCCCTGTGATGGCTTCTAGCTAAATTATTGTTTTTTAGTAGATAGCAGAAAATTGAAATCTCCATTCCAACAGAGGCAGAAATTATGCTTATAATGGGGGAAGAATTAAGATTTGTTGGATTTTTTTTTAAACTGGATCCTTTCACTACTTGTTCTGCTTTTTGTCCTTTCTCAGCCATTTTTGTTCTCATCTTAAGAATCCTGATCTGACTTCAGCAGAGGTCAATGAAATCTTGCCATTAACCATGAACAAAATGAAAAACCATCCTCTCAGAAATCATTACAGCCTATTTTTTTTTCTCCTGCTGCTTCAGTCTTTGGCTTTTATCTTTCATAACTCTTTTGTTCATTGTTTCAGTTTGCAATTGTTCCCTCATGTTTTGGCTCATTGATTTTGTTTCCTTGGTTCTCACAGCAGCTTTACTACTCAAACACTCTGTTTTCCCTTCTACAAAGGAAATAGGTAATTTGCTGTACAAACAGACTGGTTGTTGGATTTGGTTCCAAAGCAATAGTCAGCCCTCTATTCAGAAAGGTTAATGTCCTGTGAACCCCAGCTTTAGTCTGCTGTCATTCTCTCTGATGTTCATGGTTTATGAGGGGATCACATTTTATTTGCTGGATTTATCAGTGTTTTTTCTTCTTCTGATAATTGCCTGACCTGCTATGATTGTTGTTTGAAGTATTTACTGACTCACAGATCTTTCTGTCCACTTTATCTCTGCTTGTTCTTATCAGTAGAGGCTCATTGACATTTTATTTGGTCAGTGCCCACATGCAGGCTGCTCAGTAAAAGTTCCCCTATCCTATTCTAATGATGTGCACTTTGAGATCTGAAATATTTGTATAGCATTCAGGGGAATAAACCCTCTAAAATTAATGGTTTGTTTTATGTGATAGTGTACTAGTTTTTACTACACATTTGAAACAGAAAACATTTACTTTCTTTTATACCCCATAACAATCATATGGTTTTGCTACAAAAACCCCAAACCAACCAACCAACCAAAATTCCCAACTCTCCACAGCTGAAATAATTTTAAAAAATAAAGTCTTTATCAAATTTGCTTGGAATGACTTCTCCCTGCAACTTGGAATTTTGTTTCAGAATATAATTTTGTTTATCCTTGTAGTGCAAAATGCAAAGTAAATGCCATTAATGCCTTTACACACTGTGCTCTGTGCAATTTATGCTGAGCAGCAACAGACTCCAGCAGTAAGTGGCCACATAGTGAGATAAGCAGTTACATAACCACAGACAGTAATTGGATGCTATTAATGAGAATTTGGGATAGCACCATTTTTTAGCCCCAGATGTAGTTGGCTTTTTATAATCTCAATTAATGTCATATACACTTTTTTTTTCAGTGAATAATTATTTTCCTAATCTCCAGTTGTGCTCTGCAGAGTCACTGAAACAAGGAACTCTGCATTAGCCTGATTTGTCCAAGTGCCTCAGATTATGTAGCACAAGCATGGATTTATAGAAGGTGCCTCTGCATATGGAGAGGTGGAAAGCTGTGTCACCTCGTTGGCAGCTCTAAGAAATTGTACTTTTCAGAGTCCTGATTCTTTTACCTTTTTCATCTCAGTTCTCTTGTTCCTGTGAATAAATATCTGTACCTTTAGAAAGCAGCAGCTGCTTGTATTACACCTTTTCAGATGGTCTGTCTGGCCAGAATCCAGAGCAGGGCAGAAGCAAGCATCTGTTCATAATTTATTTTTCCTTGCTATTGGCATACAGAATGGAATAAGTAGGGAGCTGGGTCTAGGCCCTGCACCAGACCCCTATTTTTAAGGTACTTTCCAGCATGACAATCCTTGCTCTCTAAATAGATGAGCTTGGAAACAGAATCTGGGATGTTGGCAGCTTAAAAGGACAGGGCTCCAGCATCTGCTGTGGAAAAATAGATACTTCTTAGTTGAAGGTGTAGCAAAACAAAAAATGCCCTAGTCTTCAAAATGCATAGCTTCCCACTGAAAACTGGGGCTGTGCCACGTGAGTACAAGTGTGCTCCCAACTAATTTCCTGGGTAACTGGAGTTACTGGGAAAATGAAGGCACTGGGAGCTGCAGATGCTCAACATTTTGGAAAATCAGGTGTCAAGTAACAAAGCTGAACTTGCAAAGAATGTTTTTTTTTTAAGAAGAACACTGGTTGATCAATATTCAGCTAAGCACCTAAAATTTTGCTTTATGGGATATTTGAATGGAGTAATACCTAAAGCAGTCTAATTGAGCACTGAAATTAAAAGAAGCAAATTCAAGGTATTATTTTTTACTGGTTTTAATTTCTCATTTTCTACTTACAGTCACTGAAATCTACCCAACTGACTGACCTTTCTCCTTTAACCAGTGTCTGGGGTCATAGAAATCAGTTTTTACAGGAAGGTTATTACTAGGTTGAAATGCCTAGAATTTTGCATAAAATGCTTTGTATTAGGACCTTGTGGAAAGTGATGATGTTGATCCTGTGAGGACTCTGAAAGAATCTGGTTTTACTTAGTTTAATATTACTCAAGCTTTCTAGCCCAGGACATCTTCTGTAAGTAAGCATCCTCACTTTTCCCGTAATTCAGCACATTTCAAAAAGGTTGACAAGTTCACTAGCACTCCACCTCCATGAGGACTTTAAATGAAGTGTGAATTTGAACAAAACAATTAAAAATATGGCTAAAAGCCTGCTTCTTTGGAGATGATTTTGTGCAGTTGCCATCCTTGGAGAGTGTCAAAACCAGACTGCATAAAGCCCTGAGCAAGATTCTTGCTTTTAAAAGTCTTTGTGCATCTGGAATGACAGCAGGATTTGGTGGGAAGTGCTTCTCTTGCTGGGTTCTTCCTCATGTGCCAAAGAGGTCTGGATTCAGAAGTTCCACTTTTACAGAAGGCAGGATTCTCTTGGTTTTGAACTTATTAAGCAAGACAAGATGCTGGGGAAGATGCAAGACCTAAACTATAAGAAGTTACATATGACTTTCAGTACTATTAATATGCTAATTTGTGTACTAATTTCCTAGAATTTCTTATTACTTCAGCTGTCTGTAACATATTTCAACAGACCATGTTAATACTATATTTATTTTTCAAGAAAGATATCTCATACCATTACCCTTGAAATCAGAAGGAACTGAAAAGTGTGTAATTCAGCTTATGGAGAAGTGGCATTTCAGAGCAAAACATGAGAATATTATATTGCATTTTTTTTTTAAACTCTGGTCACTTTTTGAACTAAGTTTCAGAATTAAGATGAATGAATGATTCTCTACATTAAAAGCTACCATAAAGAAAAAAAAAAAATTGAAGTGTGAATTCAAGCTCATAAGCTACTCCACACTAGCTCCTTTTGCAAATTCTCTTAGCTAGCAATGTGTGAAGTAATTTACTCCACTTCCGAAAAGCATCAGTAAGTTCACACCTTATCTTTGACAAGGAGGAGGTTATCTCATATTCACTGTGCATTGCATGCCTTACATGAGTAACTTGTGCATTGCAAATCCAAAAACTCTGATCAGACTTGCTGCATGAAAGCCCCCTCGTGTGCATTTTTGAATATTCAGCTGTGATCAGGGCCAAGGCAAAGGAATGACCAAACATCTCAAATATATTCCAGATGTTGTTCCTGAGACATGAAGAAAGTCTTCTTGACATTCATTATTGCTCCTGCTTCAAGACATTAGTGAACCTAAAACCACTTGTACAGAGAAACAAAAGAAAATTGGGAAATTTTAGCCATTTGACATCTAACCCCAGTCCTCCATGTCTTCTAGTATGTGCTTTTCTTCCATCCCATGGCTCTGTAGAGGAAGTGTTCTGGTGTTACACATTGCTTCTCTGCAACCTGGTCTAGAATGCAGATGCCTATGGCAGACAGAGTGAAGCCTGACCATTCTGGCAGCCTCTGCCCCCTCAAGAGCTACAGCTAGAGCCAAGGGCTCCTGCCCTGCGTGGAAAATATCTCAAATTGTTGGCACTCTCCTGTGTAACTCCAGGAGATTCTTAACAAGATAAAAAATGAAGAGCTAACCTGAACAGTGGCAGGGTTCTGCCATCAACATACACGTTCTCTGTATTTTCATATTTACCCAACAGCAATGGTCAGGTTTAGGCTTTAGGCTATGTCTTTCTAAACATACATGAAGCTCACTTGAATATTAAAAGTGGTCACATGTAAGACAATATTCAATAAGTTTACCAAGTTGATCAGCAAAATTCTGATTATTTATGTCATCAATTCTGTTTGAAAATCTTCCCAAAACCTCCAGTGCTTTATCAGCCTTTTTGATCTAAAAGCTGAGTTGTAATTCTCACTATGGCTTCTCTTTTTATAAAATTTCCAGCACTTTCTGTCTCTCACTAAGCTGAAAGTATTGAGGAAATAGTCTTTCTTTGTGGCATTTTGGCACTTGTAGTTGGGACCACAGTATGCATAAAGCTTAAAATCTCTAGCAAAAAGCTAGCTATGCTTTATGAATTTCTAAAAATAGGCTTTTTTCAGGTGAAATGATGATTGTCTTCATAAAACAGCTTGTCCTTTCCAATTTCAAAATTGTGTGGTGGCTTGGCTAGAAAAAAACAGAAGAAGCTATAACATTTCTTGAGAATTTAATATTGATAGACTTTTTTAATTTATGTGCATGTCAGAATGTGTGAAAAAGTGTGATCTTTGTCATGAGCTTACAAATTAAAAATTCAGTCTGGTTCAAGTCAATGAAGTGTTTTAGTGTAGCTAATTCCAATTGCAAATAATCTAGAACAGAATATACCAAAACTGTTAGAATGGCTGAAAAATCAGGAAAAAAGGTAAAAAACAAGAAAAGGTGATTTTTTTCTCTCTATGAATTTAGATTTTTTGAACATACTTTAAATTTTAAAGAGTTTTTCTTCTGGAACTGTCACATAATCCCACCACTTCAGGATTAATAGCTTTCAAACACATGACCACAGTAAAATTAGAAGAAATATGACATTGCATATCCTTTATAGCCAGGGAAATGCATACCTAAGACTGCACAGGATGGAGGTCTGCCTCAGATTAACTCTGGCTGTCTGTACTCCACCAGTGAAAGAGTGGAGACAATAAGTTGTGAGTGGTGGTTGGTCTGGAAAGGGAAACAATCTGTCCAAGCTCATATGAAGCTGAGACACAGGATTTATTAGCTGAGTTGCAGCAGATGGGGGGGACTCCCTCTGCAAAGGGCTGTATTATGGGATCTTTCTAATCTGTTATCCAGACAGTTCTGTGTACCACATTGCATACAGAACAGGTATATATGTTCTGTATTACTCAAATATTGGTTCTTCCCCAACACTGGACACTTCTAAGATTCAGCTGAATAGAGTACAGAGCCATCTTGTCTTGACTAAGCTTTTGCCAAGAAAGGCTGGATCAGTTTATCCTTAAGATCCCTTCCAATCTGGTACCTAATGAGTCTGTGACAGTCAAATATCAGATGTAGTGCCTGAAATGTTTTTAGGGTTTAATTCTGAAATATTTTGTCTTTGAATATATTTTTTCTGCTCCATCTAGCAGAGAGGGTTTCCTGTAAAACATCAGTGGAGGGAGAGAGTAGTTTCAGGTCTGAGAATCATCATAAAAGGAAGACATGAAAATGAGAATGGAAGAAGGATAAGTAAGGAAGGTAGTCTAAATATAGAAATGGAGATAAAAGTACTGAGACCTGAGTGCCTATATAGATTTAAAAGTCCAGAACCAAGAACAAGGGAAATTTAAAAAGTTTCTATTTGATCTTGTCAACAACTACTGAAAACAGAAAATCAATAATTCTATATAACAAAAGTTGTGACACAAATCAGAAATGCTGGGCTAACTAAAACAGCAATATAAATGGTCATCAAGAGTCTTACTATTAAATACAGTAGTTAATATTACTGCTATTTATTGTGCTTACTGTTTTACAACTATACCAAAGAATTTAATATTTATGTGTGAAGATAAGAGCCATTCAGACAACAGATGGGAAGGGAACAAGCAAACAGTAAATGCTGATCAGTATGGCAGGCACCATTCAAATGGGCTACTTCACCTTTGTGACTAATATTTTACAGGTGTCACAGGGGAAAATTTTGCAGGTATTAATGGGTGAGTTACAGGGCAAGTGAGAACAGGATTCTTGGCTGTGCCAGATGGACAGCTTCCATGAGAGGATGGCTGCAGGAAGGGAAGATCTATGCACTATGCATCTTGAGAGGAGAGTGGCAGAGAGCTTCTCACTGGCACTTTTGAAGACCTACAATCCCCAGCCAATGCAGCCAATGCATCTCAAATGTACAGCAGCACCAGGAGAACTTCTCAGTTAGCCCATGTGATTAATGCTCAGCCTGAAAGCCCCTGTTTACCACACTGACAGCTCCTTGCTGATAAACAGCACTTACATCATCACATCACCACTAGTTTTGCAGTCACACAGGGTTATCTCTGTGAACATCATTTTATGTTTTTATTGCACTGCTGTTCCTTGTCCCTCCCTATGAGCTGCACTTGCAGGAGAGTTACTGTGTCCCTGTGGGAGTGTAGGGAGACAGAGATTTCATAAGAATCACTAGAGCAGATAGATATTTCCATTTCTTCCATTCAGATGGATTGCAGTTTCTTCCATAGCAATGTCAATATATCATGAAGAATTTTGCATGGGGGCTATCAAAAGGCTTGGGCTAAAACCAAGAGAAGAGCCTGGCTTTTCCTTTTATTTCCCTGCTGGTTGGTAGCCTTTTGCATGTTTCCCTAGCCTTTCAAGCTAAATATTTTCCTTCTTGATGTTCCTTTCAGGTTTTTTTCTCTCCAGGAAGACACTAAGTCTTCCCATTCCCTCCAGCAAGGTACTAGCCTTAAGTTCCTTCCTGCCACCTCTGCTGACAGTGTCTCCTCCCTGTCCCTCTATGCTGCCTGCTCTGGGAGGTGTCTGGCTGTTAGCCTCTCACCATAACCTACATTCCCGTGGGATTTCACCCTGCAGGGCAGCTTGGGAGCCTGTAAGCACCAGCTAGTGATATTTGGACAGGCTGGGAAGATGTCGAGTGTGAAGAATGTTAAGTACAGTGTAAGACTGTATGAACAGTATGGATGCACAGCACTCAAAAAGGAAGTCTCCCAACAGATTTTTGTAAATTTACGTTCAACATTAAAAAAACCATCATAGTGAAAGGGGGCTAAATTGTTGACAATGAAGATAATATAACTGTCTGCTTGTTTGATTCGAAAGCAATTTGACTTCTAATGATATTAGAAAATTCTTTCAGCTGAAAGCTCACTTTATCTGTGATTTTAGTAGGGACACATTGCACACTTCAGGTTTTTTCCATTCATTTGCTCCCAGATAAGCAGTATGCTATTACTCTCTAGTGGTGCTGTCTTCAGGGACTATTTCTGTCCGGCACTTGGGAGAATGCATTATGAGATGTCAGCATGTGTGAGCAGAGATAGTATGGCTTGTCATGTACCGATAGGCCATATTCTGCTATAAATGATGGCTTTGTCTTTTATCACTGTCACAGTCTTACTTAACAAGCTGTGACTCTGTGGTTCATCACAAAGAAAACTGTCATCCCTTGATACGTGCCTTGAATGTCCTTTCATCTTCCATGCAGGTAGGATCTGCCGTGTGACATCAAGCAGAACAGTAACTCCAGATGGACTCTGGTGGTGCAGCAGTATATTAACAAAGGGGTTCACTGGCACAAGTCCAGGTTTTGCACCTTAGATTAGATTATAGGGATAAGGAAAACATATGCAAGCTTTTAAAAGAAGCAAGACATGGTACTATGTCATAAATATAATTAGACAAGGAAATGTTAGTAATCCATTGTGTTTAAGTGATAATTTATTTATCATGGTGTTATTCCAAGTAACAGATAAATCAATTAGCTTTCCTTTAGAAAGCAAATAAATAGTGTTGGTTCAATGGGGTGATGACAGATGAAGTGTTTTAAGGAACCCGTAAATTCTGTAGATAGATTTCTCCACATAATTATGTTTAGGATGAAATTTGGAGGATCACTGGCCTTCACTAAAGACTGTGATGCTGCTAGCAATTTATCTGGCTCTTAGTACTTCTATTCATAAGGTCACTGAACAAAGAAACAGTGTCTGTTGCTAGGATCAGAGACAGACACCTAAGGAGAAAGGCCTTCAGCATTTCCAGAGGGCACATATATTAAATAGTTATACAGGGTGTTTATTGAGTGCTTTGTACCAGAGCCTGCAGGACAGAATTTTTCTGGCTGAGGAAAATGGGCGTATTCTGCTCACTTCAGCATTTTGCACGGCCATGGGACATATTATACTGCCAATGTTGTGATTCTGCAGATCGGATTAAACTACTTAGTGGACATTAAAGTATGAATATTTCATGTGAGCTTTTACGGGGCTGAATTTAAACTAAGATCCTGAAGTACTTCTGCACATTCGTCTTTCCTGGGATTTTGTATTTTAAAACCCGACCTGCCTTGCACAAAGTTGTTCTTCCATGTGGCTGCTTTTTAATTGTGTAAGAAGGAAAGTCAGGAATATTAACTGTTATGAGGCACAGGCTTCCAATCCCAGTGCAGCAAAAGGAAGAAGGTGATGTCTGTCAGTCAACAAAAGTGTCTTCTGAGGGTGTAAAATTACAGGGAGTGGAAACAGAGTAGTTTCTCCATTGATGGAAAATTGCAGCATTCACATATAATAGCGCTGCGAGGATTTGAGGGATGCCAAGGAAACCTGTGTGGATGTGTTACCAGTAAAAGTGCCTGCCTGCCTGGTGCTTGAAAATAGAAAAGAGGGTGTTGAGTACATAGAAATTGATGTTGAAGAATTTCTGACCTCTTTTTTTGAAAGAGTGTCATCTCACTCTGCCTGACTCTGGGTGTTCTCACCCTTATCAGGATTCAAAAATTTGAAACAAATTATAACTCTGTGGAAATGAGGTTACACATTATCTCTACTTGGATAGTGTTTCTCCTTTGATTCGGGATGCAAGCTTTCTGCCAGTGGTAACTTTTAGCTATACTGAAAATTGGTACTACTTACTCACACACACGGACCATGCAGATCATTTGGACTTCTTAGCTGTGCGGAAGAGAAATTGAATCAATGGTTTTGTTCCACCTTAAAATCTATGCTTAGGTGAGTGTGATTGGGCAGCAAATTCATCTTTCCTGTTGCTGGTATTTTGCCAGAGAGATAACCAGTTCCAAGGGTCTCATTAAAGTCGCTTTGTGATAAATTCAAACCCCACTGTAAATCCTGGACAACTTCTCTGCATCTCCCTATCTCAGAAGTCTGTGTTATGCCTGTGCATTAACGAACTCTGAGACTGAGCCCAAAATCATCTCTAGGCAAAACACATATATGCTAAAATTAGGCAGTATTAGGCTTTTTTCACTTGCCTCATGATAAAGTTAATTTATCACGGCAGTTCCATCCTCTTGGGCCTTTCTACTAACTAATGGTTCTAGCTCTTGGACTTACCCCTTATCAAAAATAGATTTGGTTTTCATTTTGAATGTAATATGTCTCCTGTGGACATTACAGTAGTGAAAGTATATAGTGGTGAAGTCCCATTGCAATGACCAAAGGCTGAAATCTCTAGTGTCTTCCCAATGAAAGGCTCAAGTAATGCCCTCTGAAGATTTTGTTTTCATCTTTTATGGTTTTACCTCTGTGCAAGTTGAGCATGTTACGTTGTGAGTGAGCTGTGTAGCCAAAACTTTCTGATATGAAAATCTGCTACTATGAGCTAGTTATGTATGCCTGGGATAGAGTTAATTTTCTTTCACAGGGCTATGCTTTGGATTTTTCTGGAAACAGTGGTGGTGATTCTGGACTATTTTTGTCATTGCTGAGCAGTGCTCACACACAGTCAAAGCCTTTCCTGCACCTCACACAGCCCCACCAGGGAGGAGAATGGGGGTGCACAAGGAGCTGGGAGGAGACACAGCCAGGACAGCTGCCCCCAGGGATATCCCACACCATAGGGTGTCATGCTCAGCATACAAACCTGGGGAAAGAAGGGGGAAGGGGAGATGTTTGGAGTGACAGTGTTTGTCTCCCCAAGTCACCGTTACGTGTGGTGCAGCCCTGGCTGTGCTGGAGGTGGCTGAGCTCTGGCCTGGCCATGGGACCTGGTGGATGGATGCCTTGTTTGGCTTTGTTGGTGTGCACAGCTTTTCCTTTACCTACTGAACGGCCTTTACCTCAACCCACAAGTTCCTCACTTTTACCCTTCTGATTGTCTCCCCCATCCTGGTGTGGTGGGAATGAGTGAGTTCCTGTGTCTGGCTTAATTACTAGCCACAGTTAACCCATGACAGACCTGATAAATTTGGGCCACTAGCAAATTTTGCAACCCTAAAGTTAGGTCATGGAATCATGGAGTTCTTAAGGTTGGAAAAGTCTTTCAAGATAATGAAATCCAACCATCAAAGTTAGATATTCATCTTCCTTTCTACTGTGGAGAAAGAAGTGGGATCCACAGAATCTTGCATAGCAAGGAGGAAACCTCGCAAAGGAGAGGCCAGACTTCACGTTCTCTAGAAGATTAATGGCATTACTGATGCTATCCTATCTCCAAGTTTGCTCCTGGAAGGAGACATTCAGCCTTTTCCTAAGAAGCAGCAAAGATTTTACAAACCAGCTGATGGTACTGCAGTCCATTTCTTTAGTAACTCAGTGAGATTCTAATCACTGGGGCACTCACCATGCCTGCTAATTGCTGTATTTCCTTTTTCCACCTCAGAGTAGATTGCATTTCTGTGTGCAAAAGTATATGATGGACAAAATGCTAGTGCTGTTGCAATAAATCTTGAGTGTGTGCATTGTTTATTTTATCTGATTCAATATTGCACACACTTTGTATCATTCACTGGATATTTTTTGAGTAAAAAATGGTGTGCAACACATCAGTCATCATTTTTTCTTCTCTCCTTTTCTTGTGTTACAATAATTCAGTGTACATAATGTCTTTAGACTATGATAATTCAGGCAGAAGAATGTTGATTTCGATCTGTCACAAATTATGACTCTGACATGATGAAGATATATCTTCATATTTTAAGGATACTTCCTGAAAGTGATGGTCTATGATGTCATTTGCCATATCTTTCTTTTTTTTTTTTTTTTCTATTTGATCTAAAATTCTGCTTTATTGTGTGAGTATGAACTAAAATTATAAACTGCTTGGTCTCTAGAAAACAAACTGTTATACTTCTATATGCCAATTTTTCATCTCAACACATTATGTAATAGTTCAAATGAGAGCACAAAACAACACAAAAACAGCTGGTGGGAAACTTTATTCAATATTAGGCACTTTCAAGCCTGAAACACTGTTCAGTGTAATGTGCATGGCTTAATGCATCATATGTCTTTATTAATTTAAGCTGACTGTGCAAAAAGGTCTTTGTAGGGACACCAGTGGACAGCTTCAGTTATGGAGTCATGCTGAAGCTAGAGGTCTGCCTACATTTGCTGCATAATGTAGGCAACGTTATTTTTACTTTCCATTCTGTTTTAAAAAATAATGCTAAAAACATAGATGGGGAAAAAATGGAAAACCGGTTTATATTCACAAAATGTCTGTGCAAATAAAAGCATAGGAAAAGAGCATTATTCTCTTGGTTAGCATTCTAAATGGAGACACAAGCATCAGCTTTTGAGTGTTTGCACTTTTGGTGTTTGAATGGACAAGCCTCAAGAGATTTGGAGTTGCAAGTAGATATTTTTTCTGTACAGTGCCTTTTGTGAGACCATTTGTGTCTCTGCTAATGCTTTTATGATCCTTTTGCAATTTAAGGATTACTGAATAGGGAATTTGTTATAGTATGGGCAAAGATACCTTTAACTATTTTATAAATGTTCAAGAAACACCCTGATGTTGATACTTAATATAAATTTCATGATGCATTTACTAGAATTCCAGGACAACTAGAACTAAACATAAATACAGTAATGTGTAAACTATGGTTTAGAAAGGAAAATATGGATTTCATTCAAAAGGTAAGGCCTTGAATGGAATAATATGTAACAAATGTAATTAAAAGTACTGGTTAAGTATATAAAAGGATATGTATTTATTTGAGATGAGAAGGGTAATTTCAGGAACATAAAGTCATCTGAGTCACTTACTTCCTCAAAATGCCTGCAGGATAACTATTGGTGTATTATAAATTACATCAGTAACCATGACTTCAGAGAGAAATTCCATTTCCATTGGAGATGTAGCTATTGCAGCATCCTCCACACTTTGATCTGGCCATAGATCCAGCTGGGTCCCAGACCCAGGTCCTGAACAAGGAACATGGGACAGATATGCTGAGATATTGCAGTTATAATAGTAAGTGGACTAGTTGCTACAAGTTTTTGTTGAGCAGGTGTTTTGCAGAAATGTACCCCCTGGTATACTGGGTGTGTTTTGAGGATTTATGCTACTTTTTAGCTGAATTTATAGCTACTCTTCATATGCTGGAAAGGCATGAGAGTGCACTAGGCATCTCTGCTCTGCACTTGACATGTTTTCTCAGACTCTAACGCTCCTGAGAGACCATCTTTTTCTATGTTTATTTATTCCCCAGGGTAATAAAAACCCCATGACTCAGCTGGGGTTTGTAGACACAAGTACACAAGTAAATAAAACCTGTCATATACAAATGCTGAACACAAAATAACGACGTTCTCAGGATACTGATCCATTTAGTTGAGTGAATATTAATGATTAAAATTCATTTATAATTTATCTGTTTACTGCCATTTTGTTTTATATAACTATTATATAAATATCTATTAAAATATAATTCTTTTTAAATAGAAGACAGTTTGGGGTCAGTACAAACAAAATAAACTGTGCTGCACACTCCTTAAAACCAACAGGTAAGGGTAAGCAGTAAAGTTCTTGCTTCTAAAAATAACTTTTTGTTATAGCACAGCAGTGAAAATTCATTTCAAGTAAAGGTAAGGAGTAAAATTCTGTCTTCCAAAAATAACTTTTTGTTACAGCTCAACAGTGAAAAACCAAGACAAAGTGCTGACGGACCAATCCTCTTCTGGTTGCTCCACTCTTTAGCAGGCTGCCCATTATCTGAATAATAGATAAGACTGCTGCTTCCAGACTGGGAGCAGCTTCTGCAGAGCAATCTGTGAGCCACATTCCCCCACTTATCCCAGCACAGGGAGACCTACCAGCAGTGGGGTGAAGCACAGAGCTGGCTTGGGAGGGCCAGTGTTACTCACCAGACTCCAAGCTCTGGGAAGCCCACGCTGCCAGGCCTGCCCATCTCTGCATTCAAGTCACCCTTCTCTCCTTGTCCTTGATCATGGTGAACTGAAGAACTTATTTGGTACTGATAGGACTGAATTATTTGGTTTCCAGAAAATCATTCCATAGCACTTGTGAAAGCTTGGAAAAACTTACAGCTTTTATAAAATATGTGGGAGAGATTAACCACATTAACCTGCTTTGCACGTAATGAGAAAAAGAAATTTCTGAGGCACGACTTTGGTGTGTTTTATTTTCCATTTTTATTTACCCACACAGTGATATTGGTTTACTTACTTGTTCTCTACTTTGTATAATCATAAGGAGTTTGTTCCAGCAAAGAAAATAACTTCATTCAATCTCCAAACCTGTATCTTATTAGTAAGACCATATAAATAATTTTTAGCATTTTCCATTCCTGTATATGAAACTTCTTGTTGTGAAGCCTACATGAGCCATGCCTTCCCCTCTATTCTTCACATGATTTTCAAACAAGCTTAGCTGCCCTGGAAAATAGGTCAAGGCTGTGCTCAGTGCTGTGCCTCTGCTCAGGTGTTAGTCTTTGCAGGGTGAAGAAAATCTGCAGAGCCAGCCTGGTTTAAACAGGAGGTGAAGGACATGGGCCTCATTATCTGTAACCCCAGTGCCAAAGTATTTCTGTGTGTGTCTTGGGCAGAGGCAAGGCAACCTCAGAAAAAGCACAGACAAAAGTTTCTTCTTTTTCTTTTAAGTATCAGGGAATGGCCCAGCCATCCTGCATACCTAGACCTCCTGGTATCTATAGGTCTTCTCCTGTGAGTCTTTAGTGTACAAATTCAGTTTTTGGCAACTGATTTCTTAATGAAGTTTCTGTTGAATGTCTTGAGAAGTTAAAATTTCTTTTCTCATTTTTCCTTCCTGTTCCTTATTTAAGCTCCAGATCATAGAAGATTTTTTATATGATTTTATACCTTGCTTGGATTGAAATGCTTTAATATTTCTACAAGTGGAAAAACTGTATTGTTTTTCCTTTCAAGGCATTCTAATATACTCAAGGTTTGTGTAAAAGAAAGTGGAAAAATCTCTTGAAATAAAAAGAAAATAAAAGTTTCATTTTCAAAACAATGAAGCCATCTCTCTTCTTTTGGAGAGATGGAATTTTTATTTTTTCCTTTTATGTTGCAATTTTGTTCTTCTGCTCTAAGGAAAGGTTGCAGAGGTCCTAGAGAGCACCTGCTATATGGCCAAGAGCAGCCTGGGTCTGAGAGCTCCCTTTGCAGGCAGTACATGGAAAAGATGAAGTCAAAGAACCAGGTGTGGTGGAGAGGAAGCCACCTGGAGGCTTGGGAAGATTTGCTTGGATCCCAGCAGTCACTGGAGCTGGGCAAAACTCGGTTGAGAGGCCAGGACGGTGTGTGAGGGAGTGTCAGACTGGTGCTCGTTGTTAGTTTGTCATTGCTCAGTATCTCCTTTATCTCATGATGAAGCAATTAGAGCTTCTACTCTGAAGAACCTGATTTCTTGGTTTCTTTTTTTGATTTTCAGCTTCTTGACCTTATTGGGGGGGCTCCTGAAAAAGTAGGTTAAGATAGATATTTTGCAACACCGCTGATAAATTTTTGATCCTCTGTCTGTAAAAACTGTATAGGATTAGGTTTGGGTTTTTTATACCTTTTTAGATGGAAATAAGCACTACATTTTTAGTTTTAAAAACTGGGAAAATTTCAAAATCATGTTTTACTTATTTTACAGGTGAAACAATCTGATGAATACCTCAGCGAACTGCTTGACAGACCTGCATGGGGTAAGTCAAGGATTAAATCTATCCTTGATGCAAACTATTTTGATTTCTGTCTCACATCATGATGACTTTGTGACTTGAGCAAAAGAAAAACAGTGTATATGTCTTTTTACTATAATCAACTTATAATGAGTACTCTATATGATCTGTAGAAAATTCTTCCAGATTTTTTTGCAATTTCTGCAACTGTAAAAAGTGCATAAGGAATGCTTCAAACACTGAGTGCAAATTTGTTGATGCTATTTTGACTTCAGATTGTTGTTTTAGCAGAGTTCTGTGGGTTTATAGAATAAGAAGAAAATTGGCTCAGGGAAGTAAAAAATAGGGAAGAAAGTAAGGGAAAAATAAAAATCACAGATGGATGACACTATAAATGGATGAAACTGTAAGTAATGAAGAACACAATTGCTAGCTATTTACAGACTTAGTTAAAATCGATAGAGGACAATGACACTTCAATACAGACAAATATAGAACAAGGTTGGCTTTTCAGAGATATGCACTTGGCAGTGATTGTTGGGGATGGGGAATAAAAGGTGTAAGTGTACTGGGACAGATACAGAACTGGTGTAGGTGGGCAAGGTACAGCTTTTCCTGGTTATTAGCTTCATTGCGGTAAACACACTTCAAAAACAATGTGTTCAGACTCAGCTACCTGCTGCAAGCCACTAGGCATCTATTAAAGGAAGGAAGAATTAAAAAATAGCACTGTGTGGAAAAACAACAGTTGAACTTATTTAAATTCGGACCCTTATTTCTGCTTGGACTTTTTGATGGAGGCTGTTTTCCCTGGAATGTGAACTGTTGTTTACACTTGTCTAAACCTGGCCTAATCTCAGCCTTAGATTGTAGGTCTCTGGCTTTGGAGGCAAAAAAGAGAGGCTGAAAATCTGTTTAACTGATCTTGTTATGGATTTTGGCAATAGAATTATCCTGGCAGTGCAGGCTTTCAGAGAGGCATTGCAGAAGCAAGAATAAAGTGTCCCATATGATACCTCTCCCACCTGACAGCCCCAAGGCACTGGCTTTCCTCATAAAACTCATGATATGGTGGGGAAACAGGAGTTTTACTGTCTTTTCAGTTTTGCATCTTGCTGTGCTTCTGCTTTAAAACATGATAAAAATCTTCATTTGTCTCTTTCTTTACTCTGGTACCCAACAAAAAGGACTGATAGATGCTGTCAATCTTATGGAACAGCATTCTATACTCAGTCTACACAAGTGAGAATAATCACACAAGATCATGGTCACTGGAGGGAAGGTCAATAACTGAAAGAATTATAAAAGGAAAAATTGAAGGAGCAACAAGTAATGCATTTAGGAGGCAGAAACAATAAATTATGAGTGCACACTCTGTCTAGAACAAGTTTCTGCTGTTGCAGCAGCTGAGCTCAGCAGGATGGAAGCTGCTTTTTTTGTCTCCAAGTCCAAATTCACAGAGCAGGGAGACTGCTTTCCCCTTCCTTCCCATCAACAAACTGCAGTAGGTCACAGTCTCTGCAATTTTCTGGGCTGCATTTTTAGGTAATGACCCAGTGATTCATTTAAAACATACGTTTTATCCTATGTTTACATTTATAGATGAGAATTCCAGTGATTGTCTTGTTTCTGTTTCATCTGCCATCAGGATTTAGTGGTGTTCTGGCAATAAACAGTGGGTTTTTTTGTCCTTTTATCTCTATTTTGCAGTCAGGCCTAGCTATTTCATGACTGGAGTCACTGGGTTTGGGGAAAAGGAGCCCATGAGCTGTGCAGAGCTCTGTTCCCTTGAACTCTGCTTCTTGAAGGAAAGGGTGCTCAGCCATTCACTAAAGATTTATTTATTATTATTATTACTCTCAGAGGCCTTCAAACATTAAGAATATGTTACTCTCATTATATTAAGATAATTTTTGAAAACTTTGACTTTGCAGTAGATTTAGGCTATTCATTACCAGTATCTGAACAGCCCTGGGGAATCCAATTCCTAAAGCACTGTTGAGCATCCTCTTAACTGCCACTGAAATTCCATCCTGCAAAAGTATGAAAGAGTTTCTAACATTGCCTGGTGGATTTGAAAGGCAAATTTATACAGGAAATATTAGTTTAAAATTATCACAAGTGTATGTCAGACTTCATTCTTATAAGAGGTCAGCAAATCTGTCCCCATGGGTCAGTTGTATCTTTATAATACCAAGGTCCAAGGACTGAGCATTGTAAGTCCCCATGATATAAACCTGAGTATATGTGGATACCAAATTGTATCAAGGGCATCTGGCAAATGAATATCTCTGCAGAAAGCCCATGTTTGTACAGATAAAAATATCTTTCCAGAAGAACACCTGGAAAGGAACTCAGGGATCAGTTGGATCACATATACTCCCTTGAGAAGTCTAAACAACTATAGAAGGAATTTGGATTCGGTGATCTGTCCTTGAGGTTTCTCTGGAGATTTCTCCCAAAGCACTGGTGCTATGTAGCCCCTATGCCAAGAATAATGTATCAGGGTGTAAGAGAGCCTGTCTCATGACAGTCATCAGGACAAACTCTTTCAGAGAAGAAGGGGACAAACCCTGTTGTAACCAGCAGCCCATGCAACAGCAAATGGTGACTTTAGAATAAGAAATCAAAAGTGTCCCACAGGACCCAGAGACTGTCCATGTGGGACTAGTAGCTAAAAAAAAAAAATCACAGACTTGGTTGAGGGTAATCAACAGAGAGTAAAAAGAAAACTTGTTTCAGCTGACTGAAATTTCTGCCAGGCTTCAGTGTCCATTAGCAGTATAAATAGTACACAGACTGATAGGAGCCATCACAAATATTCTCTCCCACTGGGAGGCTTAATAAGTATTGGAAGTAGTATTGGAATAAGTATTTAGTAGTGCCTAAAAATGGCCATAATGTTTATTGATTTAAGACTTTGAGATTCTACTGAGGAATAATCTGACTTTCACAATGTAAATTATATGGCTGTCTATATATAGTTTCAGAACACAAAGCCACTGCTGTAAATCTAGATGCATTATTTGTATGTATTTCTTTGAGGTGGATTTTAATAACTGCACTTAGGATTGTTTAGGTTTTGTGTATTTTTTGTGGGATAAAACTACTGTTCACTTTTAAGTTTATTTTCTTTCAAGTTTGTCTATAACCCACCCCCTGCATATAAAAAAAAAAAATGAATAAGTCCCAGGTTTAAAATTTAAGGTTATCTTTCTAATATGATCTTTAACCACACAAAGCAATAGTATTGGGTTTTGTGGGGCTTTTTTGTTTGGATTTTGAGAACAAGCCTAGAAAAGTGATTTTTGTCTGATCTAGTCTTTTCTCTCAGGGACTATGTTTCCTGTGGAAAGCCAGAAGAAGCTCCCATATTTTTTAGCCCAACTGGCATTTGGGTAGTATGCAATGAGTGACACTCAGCCCACGGTGGAACTGAAAGAAATGGTGAACAGTGATGACCTGAATAAAGTATTTTGTACTGTAAAGCTGCTGTAAAACCAGCACACACTCAGTCAGAGATTGTATCATCAAGAGAAGCACAAGCATTAAGGTTATGTTGGTAACTTCAGGTTTGCCAATCTCTCCTTTGGGGCACTGCATCTCAATATACCTCAGCCTCATTAGTCTTTATTCTGTGTTTGAATAAATGAATGTGTCGCTATAAATTCACCTATATTTTATATGGAAATCTACAGCAAGTTTAATATAGTGTAGAATTATTATTGCAATGAAATTGTTGGGGTTTTTTTAGTATATAAAAAGCTGAAAAATGCCACAGTTCTCATAGCTGCTAGGAAAAAATTCAGTTCCAGTGTGAACAAATGAGCTACACTACTGTGTCACCCAATGTGGTCGCTCATGCTGGGTAGCTGATGAGAGACTGGGGGAGAGCTCAGCTCTCTACTCTCATGTCTCAGCAAATCTGCACAAGGATTTTTTAATCTTAGGCTTTTCATGTTGTTCACATGACCTGCTTTTATCTTCAGCTACACCCAGTGGCCTTCTCTAGAATCCATTATAGCATTGCAGATCTGTTTGAGCACAGACTCTATGGGCTAAGAGACCTAATTAGACACCTAAGGTTGCAATCTCTTGGTTACTCCACAAAAAATGATATGGATGGAAAACATATTTACCCTCAAAATAGGAATAATATCAGTTTTTTAGAATAAAATAATGTTAATTCTAAAAGGCAGAAGGAATATATGTTAGAATAAGTTGCACAGAATGCCCTAACCTACCATAATGGGAGAAATCCTGCATCTGTGGCAGCTCTTATCCAGGAGGTGGAATGATCTGTCTTCACCAGAACTTTGAAACCTCTCTCAAATGCTTCTAGTCTTTTCTGTCTTACTCTGTGTTGTGAGGTGGCAAACAGCAATGCTGTTCACCTCTGCTCAGTTACAAACTTCCTGCAAACTTGTAGCAGTGCACTAACTTTCAAGAGTTTTGGGGTTTTTTCTCTCTTTTCCTCATCAGAGTTTAAATGCGTTACAGAGTCCTTGTGCTCACGTGGCCCTTTGCCACAGCCAGGAGCAGGGATGTGGCTGTCTCTGCCACCCTCCCAGAAGAGTCCCAAGGGCAGCTCAGGCTGACTGCAGAGGGAGGACATAGAGGAGAATTTTACAGTTAAAAACACAAAGGCTGCTTTCTCCCTCTCATAAATACAACAGCTAAATGCTGTGACTGGCCGACAGCGATGCTTGAGTTGATTAAATTTGAATTAGAAATAGTTTTACTACTTCTAGACTTTCTTTGCCTGCTTCATTTTTGTCAATTGTGTGACTTGCAAAAATGTTTGCTCTGCTTCATTATACCTCTCTTGTCAGGACACATATCCTTTCAAACAGAGAATCCTGGCCCTAATATTAGTTAGAGACAATGAAGTGCTTGCCATTATACTGGAACTAGTTAGTGTTTAGGCAAAATTAAATTACTTCTGCTTTCTGAGTTGATAAACCCTTTAAGTACTTGGTCTTTTAAAATACTTAAGTGACATGGCAAACTTGTTGAATCATAACACTGCAAAGGTCACACACAATATCTTGACAAATGGAAGAGTAAGTAGCAGAAATACTGTTGAATTGTAATAATCAGTAGCTAATTGAAGTATGTGTCTGATGATAGGACAATTGAATAATTGCACCTCTTAGCTTTACCAGGAAGTTGCCATCTGGGGTAGGAGCAGTGATGTGCTGGCAGATGGTCTTCACATGAAGAAACAACCTGCTTTTCATTAATAGCATGACTGCACTGCTAATTAGAGAAGAGTAAAGAAGGCATAAGTTGAGGAGGAATTTCCAAATCTAGATTAAGTTTAAGAGCTCCAATAAAATAATTTCAGGGTCTGGATTTGAAATCATATTTGTTAATGCTGAAAACATAAATACTTTTTAATGATTTCGCAGTCTGAAAAGGACATAGGTCCTTAAAACAAGATACAAATAGAGTTCAGGTGGTTAATTCAAAACGATGAGAATTCTTGATCCATATTGTCTTCTGCATGCTGGAATCTCTCTAAATTAATGATTTCCAAATCCCCATCTCACCCTCACATAACTCAGAAATCTAGAAATGCTGCTTGGAAAGAGACTGGGTGCCTCTCTGCTAATAGTATTAGACAATTGCTAATACTCCCAAAACACTACTAGCAAAGAGGATGCTTGCACACTGGGCCTATTGATTGCAAAAATCAACTCTGCCCCAACTCTATTCTTTTTTGCCTCAAAAGGGAGGATAGGAAAAAAATAAACCACCTAAAACCCCAAACCCAGGTAACCAAGCAAAACAAACAAACAAACAAACAACAACAAAAAAAAACAACAAAAAAACCACCATGGGAGAAATAAGGGATGAATTTGCTCAGTAAATATTCATATATGAGTAGTTCTGCAAGTCTCCTCCTGAGTGAAGGTATTTTGGAGGATTGTCCTCCTGGTGGGTTGTCAGTCTAATTGAGTCCTCTTTCCACCAGAAGCTGTCTCAAACAGAAAATAGAGGACGTAGTCTATTTGTTTGGTACCTCCAGAAATTTCAAGCACAAGGGCAAATGACTGTTTCTACTCATGAGTGGTTTGTACTGCATGGTGTGGAGTCACTGTCCTTGTATAAAGCAGTGTTCTGAGTTGCCCTTCTAATGCAGGTGGTTGTCTCAGAAATCTTGAACAGGAATACATTATTCTCTCCGTTAATTCTAGAAGGCAAGAAGCTAAATACAAAGATTTCAATACGTGATGAACATGCCTCTATTGCTAGTTTGGTTGGTTGGTTAACTTTTTGTTTGGTTTTCTTTAAAATTTATTATTTGGCATTCAAACCCTTCAAGGTTTTAGAGAAAATCACAAAGAACTAAATACCTTTCCAAGTAAAGTCCTCAAACCCGTTGTCCTTAAAATCTGCAAAGGTGCAGACAAGAATATCCACTTAAGTTCTGAAAGACATTGGATTTTTTTGAGTGGAGATTTGTGGTCCAGATAAGCTGATATTCTTCTTGTATATGTGCCTTATCATTTTACAGATCTTTAGAGAAAGAAAAAAATTAAATTGCACTTTAACTCTCCAAAACTGGACTGGAATTTATCTGATAATTTCCTTCTGACAAAGTTTCACTGGTTTTATATTATAGCTTTGTACCAGTCGCTCTTATAGAGTTATCTCAAAGTAGCTCTTATTTTTCTTCTGACATTAGAAACCAATCTCTACCTTCAAAAAATAAGGGTTGATATCCCTTATGAATCTTTAATTTTTCTATGAGCTATAAATTCCTTGCTTATTTCAACACCTATCCATTGTTTGATTCTAAAAACCATAGATTATGGACTCCCTTGGAAATTAGCTCCATGTGTTTCCTTTAGTTATTGATAAATAATGTAATGTTTGAAATGTGATAGATACCAATTTTCTGCAACAATAACTAACAGCAGTACTGATATTTAATATAAAAAAATTAAACCTTGGTGCTGTATTCTGTTATTTAATGCAAATGCTACTGCTATTTTATTTGAGTGTACTTTTCCTAAATTGAATCGTAGCGGTCAAACCTCATAAGCTCCAGAACACACTTACTGAGTCTCACCGGTACCTTCTTGCCCCTGAGACAGAAATTTAAAGGAAAAATCAAAGTTAAAATACCAAATGTGGAGTGTGATCTGAGCTAAGAAATGAGAAACAAAATACTGACAATAACTAAAGGTTTTCTTTTTATTCACTTTTGGTTATACAGAAGCTAGTAGAATACAAATCCCTGTCTATGCATACTGGATTCAGAATTGATGCAGTATGGATGAGCTGTACAAAGCCTCTAAGAGTAACCTCTGGTTTGTTAAATGTGTAGTCTTGTTCATCCACTTTGATGCAGCAGTCTGAGAGTTCCATGTATGATGGGCTATGGATAACAGTAATGCTCCTAAAGTAAAAAGGATATGTTTTCATTTTGTTTCAGAGAGTAGACAGAGAGGGGGAAACAAGAAAAGAAAAATTTAAAATTTCTCCTTTCTATTGCCATATCTCAGTAACGGAACAGCTTTGAAGCAAGATGCTTTTTTTAACTCATTGTCAAAGCAAATATTGACATTATTTATCAGTGGTATTTACTGAGCTGCTGTATAACTAGGGTCTATACAGCCTGGGACATGAATTGATCTCTTTCTTTCTCCATATTCTTGACCAAACCTCGAAAGAGGTTGCACAGTAAAGTAATCTCAGACGTTTTCCATCTTTGTGTTCTGAAGAGTGAGTGGTATTAATATAATGGGTTAGGGGTTAGTATAATGGGGAAGGGTTCTTGAATCAGCAATATGGATGGAAAGTTTTGCCAGATTGATTTTATTTTTTTTTTTTGGGCTTTTTTTTTTTTCTTTCTGATGTTTCAAGGATATTGTGGAAGAAAATAACATTCAATCAGAAAGGTAAATATTATGGGGTTTATTTTACTTCCTTTGTAAGAGAGAAAAAAACCTATTCTTAAGTGGGTGCATCTAACAGCATACATGCATGTGTACTCACGTAAGTTCTAATCAAAGAACAATCATAAGAATGCAAAACTGATCTCTGGGAGCATCCTGTGCTGTTTTGATCTAGCCTCTAATTTTATGGGTATCTGGCATCAGCCAGGCCACAGGCAGGATGGTGCCTGTGAAAGCAGCTGCTAAATGGTATTTTGTTTCCTCCCACACTGTCCACCCTGTGTCGGTACTCTTTGTGAACTCAAACCCTGCTCTGATGACTGGGTTATTCAATACATTTTAAATTCTAGCTCCAAATCACAGCTGATTCCTCTGTTAAATTCGCCTGAGGACCCTCCTGCAGCCCCCAGAACTCTGGTTCTTTCTCTGGTACCATTTTTTTGCCCCAGTAACTTTCAGTTCTTTTGCACATGAGTGTCTTATCTGATATATCTCTTCTAATGCCTCCTGCTTTCTGCATTCTTGGTCTTTTCCTCCTCTACTCCCAGGGCTACCCCCGGTCTGCATGCTGCACATCAGCTTCAATTTTCTTTTTAATGGATTCTTATCCCATTTCTCTGTAGTCTCATCTTCTTTCCCATTTCTCTTGTCTTTCCTGTATCTGATTAAAGCAATGGCTCACTGAGATCCATGGAGACACAGGGCATGTGCTCCTAAATTCCTGCATCTTGCATGTAGTGTTGCAGGAGGCATCTTCCATGGACAACTTCTACCAAAACTGAAGAAATCTCTACCAAACAGGAACAGAATTCATCTTCCTTTTCTTAGGAAATATCAAGTCACTCTTCAAAATCTTGGAGACACCAGAACATTCTTTAGATAAGTACATCAAGTAGGGGGATGGTGAGTTAATTTTTTAAATTTAAATGGGCAGAAGAGCTTACCTTGCTTTTTGAGGCAGGGAAATGATTATGATATTTCTGCAGTGTACTTAGGATGGAAAATTCCAGTTCAGTCTACAAAAAACCTCCAGAGTTATAAGCAACTAAAACATTAAAGACAGGATCTTAAAATAGGAACTGTTAAGCAATCTTACTAATAGCTGATATTACCAGCCCCACCTATATAAAATATAAGTATTGCTGTTCTAATAGCCTAAATGCACTAAATACCACTAATATAATCTTAGTGATTGCTACCAGAAAGATGTGGCTGCTGTTTTTTTGACTTTATTGATCCGCCAAAATTATAAAGTGGCAGTACTTTATGTAAGCTTTATTTAAAAGCATAAAAGGAGAGTGATGACAGAATAGTTTTATATATTAATGTGGTAAATATAGCTAGAGCTCTATTCAGCATGCTAAGGACAGAACAAGCCCCTGAAAATGCTATTTATTTGCTAGAAATAAAGAAAAGTTTGAGGGTTTGGAGGGTATTTTGTTCTAGTTTTAAATGGTGTCCTTTAAAGAAGAAGTCTATATTTTAGGCCCAGAAACGTGAATAAAATAGCTTACTGACTGATCCACAGTGAGTTTTGAACATATTCAGCTTAGCCTATGGTGCAGGAAAAGCAGGCCAAGAAATAATACTTCCTTTTATTTTTTTGAGGGGTACAAGCAGGCACTTGAACATTTTCTAATTTTACTAACTTGCTATCCTTAGTCTTTTTTTTTTCCTAACATATACTTAGAATCAAGACTCCAAGCACAGCGTTAAAACACTCAGACATTAGGCTACAAGAGAAACATACTAGGTCAACCAGTTCTGTTGATCTTCTTGTATGGATGAATTTCTTTGTCATAAGATGAATAACCTTGAGAAAGATGTATTCCATATGGCCTCTCAGAGTTCATCTTTATATCAAAATTCCCCTCCCCCATTTTGCACAGAAGATTTTTAGCTGCTACTATTATACAAACATTGAAAAAAAAAATTGGATCACTGTTCAGCTAGAGTTCAACACTTTATGCTGTTTATTTGTTGCTTTTGTTTTGTAGAGGGTGTTGTTCGCAGGATAGATCTTTTTTCATAGTAGTTGTATTTTTGCTTTCCTTTGTATTTTGAATAATGTGTATTCTCTAAGATTTGCTATCTAAGTAAGAGTTTAGACTATGTAAAAAGAGAATTTGAGTGATGAGAAATCTTGATAGAGGGCAAAATATCCATGGAGATATTAGAAAGTCCACAAAAAATGTTAATATATTAAGGAACACCTTATGCCATCAGTACTTAAGTGTATGCTTATGCTTGTTTTCTTTCTCCTGAAGTGAAAAATGTGGTTTGGGGACTCCTAAGTTATTGGAGAGTTGAACAAAAATAGGTGTGTTGAAGAATGCAGTGCACACCTAATTTAGTTGAGTGTGGAGGACAGTGAAGCTCCATTTACACTTGCATTGGTCATTTCCAGTGGTGGTTGAGTTATCAGGCACAGAGCTGAGCTATGTTCATTTCCATTCACAGCAGAAACGTGCCAAGAAATATTTCAGATATTGCCCATGAGATTTAGACTCCTAGCCCATGCCTAACAAGCCTATAATGAGTGAAAGCCCTGCTGTCTTTTCCCTCATTCCAGTTATCTGTGTAGCTCCTGTTGATGCCAATGAACCTTTCTTAGTGTTCTTGATAGCACAACATTGATGAAGAATTTGAGTTTCAGAACAAAATCTATGTTATTCTTTGTAATTTAATTATGGCATTTTTGTGTGAAATCAGCTCCTGTTAGTGTCTTAATCAATTGTCTTGTGGATCATCTCCTTAAAATGGTACATGCAGATTCAACAAAAACAGGCTTTTCAGGCATTTAAAGTGTCATAGGAAAAGAAGAAAGATCCTTTTGTGTATTTATTCCCAGATAAAAGCTAGAAAGTAGAAGGTGGGAATAAATGGTTAGGTTTTTTCCTAAAAGGGAGATTAGCTAGGTGATCCCATTGAAAATTATGTTGTGTGTTCAGTGTTTTCATACAGTCCATTTATAATATGAAAAGAATAAGCAGAAGTCTAATAGGAGAGTCTTACTCTAAAGTATTGCAGAAAAGTCTCATAATTCATGATAAGCTGGGGGGAGAGATCAATTTTGGTAAATGCAAAGAAAGATATGGAAAATAACATTTATGAATGTATATGAATGATGGGCTCTAACCTGACATTGCAGAAAATATTTTAGTGTTAATGTGGCTGCTTCTCAATAAAAATTAGGTCATTGTTCACAGCAGAAAAAAAAAAAAGTGAATGCCAAGAATTATTAGAAAAGGGGTTGATAACAAAATATAGAAGGACCATTTTGGAACAGAATAAATCTGTGGTGCTCCCACATCTTGATAGCTGCAAAAAATTCTGATGTCCTTATCTGAAAAGGCTAAACAGAGCTGAATTGTAAAAAAACCCAAACATTGTTGATAAAAGATGTGGAATGAAGCCCGTGTAAGGAAAGGCTAAATAAGCATTTCACCTTTAAAAACAGATGATTGAAGGAGGAGAATGGTGTATAAAACTGCAAATGTCCTAGAGAAGATGGGACATTGGGGATGAGGAAGGAAATGTTCACCTTTTTTTTTTTTTTGACAGAAACACAATAAAAGTATACAGCAACAACTTTAAAAATAATTTCAGTACTAGTTGTAGAACACAGAATCAAATTGGAATATCCTTTTACAGGAAGATGTGATATCCAGGAGCGTTAGTGGGTTGAAAAAAAAAGTGGATGAATTCATCAAGGATACACGTATTAGTGGCTGCTAAAATTATGGTTTAGATGTGAGTCCTGCATTCAATGTACTGAAGCACTAATTGATTGTTTTTACACTCCTTGAGCATCTGCTCCTAGTCAGTAGGAGCAATTAAATTTTGAGCTAGATGGACTTTAGGACTGACACAGCTTGATCATGGTCATGAGGCTTATGGTCTTCCTCTGGGGATGGTAAATCCTGGGGGACAGAGCTCTTTGATGAAGACAGTTTGTAAAGACTTTGTGCATCACTTTAATTTCACTGTCCTTTGATAACTGGAGAGATAAAACATTATGCAAATCATTAGCTAATAAATAATTACTGACTATAATGAGAGAGTGAGAAATGAACCTATTTTGATGTTTCTGCTGCAGTTGATCAGTTTAATCAGTTTTTTATTCTAACAAGTGCAGATACACACTGTCCTGCACTTTGAAAATTTGTTCTTATAAAGTACTGTGTCTTCATGGGAAGCATTCATTCTTTTAGGTGCAATTGCTGCCTTTATTTCACAGACAAGAATCCTCAAGAAGCTGTTTTGCAGTAGCACTCTACCAGCTCTGTAGTCTCATTTCTATCTGCAGTGAGGAGAAATAGATATTTACTTTTGTGTTCATGTGCTGTAATGATAAACTGAGTACTTTCACCCGAAATCACCCACTGTGTGAGAGGTATTTGAAACTGCATCTAGACATTGACCAGGTGCTGGAAAGACTTCAGCAGCTGTAAATTTTGGGAGAAAGGAGCAGAAAAGTTTGCATTAAGGAATCCCTTGTGCTTTCAAGAAAAATATTTTCAGGCTTTATATTTCTATAAATTGGGATGTCTGGAACATCTTTCAGCACATATAGAATGGTATTACTGTAAATGTTACTATGTTGGGCTTTTTGGCCCTCCTAGAAGCCCAAAGGCTTCTCCAGGTGGAATTAATTTATTTAGTGTATGGTCTTCCTCTCTTTGCTTTTTTTTACTCAGATGGACAAAGCAACCTGTGCTTGATTAGACACTGAATTTGAACGTAGTAACTTAAACATTTCTAAAAGTCACCGGTGTGGGCATTTCTATAAGTGTTAGTCAGGACAGATTTGTGGGAAAAATTTTTTAGGGTTGTAGGAAGAGATGTAAGGAAGGATTGAAGCATCTAAGTTACATGGTGCAGCCAACTTCACACAGTATGTGGGGAGAAGTAAAATATGCAGTCTAGCCCAGGCAGAACTCCCCTCCTTAGCTTGGTCTAGGAGAGACCACTGCCCTGTGTCTGAGCTAGTGCCACATTGCTGCTGCCAGGTTACATTATCTCAAGCCCAGACCACAACAGCTGCCTTGTATCCAGCACAGCAGTTAGCAAGGACGGGGGATTTCAGATAACCTCCTGTCTGTGTGAGGTAATAGTGCATATCTAGAAATGAAGCCTGAAAATCTTCAGCATGGGAGACAGGGAGTACTTAGTGCTAGCCAGTATAAAGATTTGGCCATCCTGGGAATCCTGCACTGCTCTCCAGCAGAGGGTTACCTTGCCCAGGGTCAGTGTGAAGGATCCTACAAATTTGAAATTTATCTACCTTTCTTGAGCCCCCTGCAACTTCTCACCCAGGACACAGGGTGGAGGTAGGGGCAGCAGCAGCTTCTGTCAGTTATGAAAGACCCCAAATTGGGATGAACAACCCTAGTTCATGCAGGAGTATGTGGCCAAACTGAGCACAGCATTAAGGCTCGTGAGCAGTGCTTATGGTGCCAAAAGCTAAGTCAAGCTTGTTTGGATGCTTAACCAAGTCTGAAAGGCTTAACTGGAAGGCATAAAGGCAGCAAATCTGAAGCATCTGAATGTCACATACAGCAGCCATGGGAACCCACCTCGGGTTTCCAGATAAATATGCTGTATGCAGCAGTTCATAAGGTATGGATTGAAGTTTTCATGCATTCAGGAAATTCATTGCTGGATCTTTCTAAAACACTTTTCAGATGAAGAAGTGCCAATAACCTCAAGTATAACATCAGAAGATCTTAATTTCTAGGCATGTGGAAAATGAATTCTTTATCTAGAAAGCTTAAAATGTGGTTAATTTAGTAGAAGAGAACTCCTTGGGATATCCATAATAAATGCATTAACCCCCTTAATGAAGATCTCTGTCTAAACTATTAAATGTAGCAACACTTCCATCTGGGAAGTACAGGACTGGCTCATATTGAAAAAATACTGCTCATATTTACACCACCCTTTTAATTGGTCTTAATGCGCTTTTACAAACTGCTCCTATGCTCTAGGAGACTACAGAAAACACCAGAGAATAATGCAACAGCTGCCTTGTATAATCCCTATGGACTGGAGATTAATTCATTTTAGTTCAGGTTTCTACAGGTATTTGTCTATGACTTGGCTGTTGAAACCATGGTGCCTCAGAGTTAGCACTGTTGTTGCATCTGCTGAACTTGCAATTCAAGAGCTCAGGGCAAGATGCAGAGACATTCAAGTCTGTGTAACCTGAGGATTGGGCAAGGTTTAAGCTCCTAAATTACGGGGATCTCTGTAACTGAACCCCAAGCAAGTACGTGCATGCTGACTTAGGAAGGAGAGTGAGAGCATCTAGGCCTTTTTGCAAATAAGGATGAAACAGATACTAAGTTCTAGAAGCATCATCCAAATTCCCTAATTATACCTGTGCCTATTGGTGGCCTTAGCAATAAGCATGGGAGAGTGGAAGAGAATTTGCTTCTACCTTTGTCATAGCCCAGTGCCATTCAGAGAATGAGCTGAGAAAAAAGAAAGCCTGCTCTAATTTGCCCTGAACTCTGGGCAATAAAAATGGAGGAATTTGCAAAAATTGAAAAACAGTCAAAGTGCAGCAAGGAAGAGAGAGAGAGTGAGATAAAGTGAACAAGCACATGGCCTTCTACCCTATTACTTTAAGTATTTCACAGGCAGAAAACACCCTCTTCCAAAGTCAAGTTCTGGTTTTTAGCTGATGGCTTACTGCAAAATACATGTAAAATTTAATATTTCCCAAGGATTGTGATTGTTCCTTGAATCAGATATAAGTACATATCAATGCAGGGTGCAGCCAATCTCAATGGCAGAACAAAGACAACAGGAAACTTCTGTCTTGGAACCCAAATCTCTAAGATTCATTGCAATGGGAACTGAACCAAAAGAAAATACATGTAATTTATGTATGTCAAAGTTAGTTCTTGGAAGACCTCTGAATAAAGAGGAAAAGTAAATTGTGCTCTGTAAATCACAAGAGATATGTAGACTTCTGCAAAAGTTGGTAGCAGAATTTTTTGGTGTCTTTAACAATTCTGGGTACATATTTTGAAGTGTTAAAGAATTCGGAATAAACTGCAGAAAATGACCATGCATTAACTGAATTTATAGCCTATGCTGTATGTGTCTTCAGGTGTGTTTAGACAGGATTTGGAGCAGACAGAGAAATGTAGCCCTACTCCAACTCCATGCAGCTGGAAAGGTATCCATTGTTCCTGTGCTTTTTAACTGTTGATTTGCCCCAAGTAGTCTGCTAGAATCTCTCCAAATCAGTGAGGTGATTTCCAAGCTGAGCTATGGCAGCTCTGTTTTGAGGGGTCAAATTACCATGGGAATGTCTCTTGTTGTGACATATCTCATGTAGTTGCATGGTTTTGTTTGTTTTGTCCTTGGAAGACGTGTGCCAGTAATTCTGAACATGAAAATGATGTATTTCTGTCCCTGTTTACGTGGAAATGCACTGAGCTCTAAGGACTCCCCGGGTCAGATTGCCAAGGCTTTTGATTTGACACTGGCTTGACACATCTGTGTTTTTTTTCATCAGTGCAACAAATTCCGAGTGCTGAAGAACACTTTTCTAATAATCCTTGGGCTCTCCTATACCAGCACACAGTCACTATCACTGTGATTTGAGTAATATTGGAAAATAGCTTTGAGTATCTAAGATTGACTTGCAGCTGGTAAAAGGAAACATAATTACAAGTTTTGCTCTACATAGTCTGCATCTCCAAACAATTAACTTCTTTAGAATATTTGACTGTCAATTCCTTGATGCTCCAGCATTTCTTGGCTCATCTGTTGGTTGATTTGAGGACTACTGTTACCACTGGCAGGTCTATTATTTATATATATTTTGATAAATCAAAATAAAATTAATCACACTCATTATAAGATTGAGTAGGAGACATTTGCATTCATTCTTAGGTGGTAGAATTGTGCATTCAGGAAAAAATCAACTTCCTGTGAAATCAAAACCATCATCAGTAAGGGCATAATAAGCATGTAAAAGTGAAAATACCCAGCTGGTAATTTGCTTCAGTGAATCTGTAGAAATAGGGTGGAAAAAGATCTAACTTTAGAGATGAGAATAGGGAAGTCTTGAATTAGTTTTCTCTCCTCAAGGCAATGTACAGACCTTGAACTGCTGCCTGCAGTAAGTAAAGGCTTCCATCAATAGAGCAGCCTGCTGCCTTTTGTGATGAAATTCTGCCTTTAGTATCTTTCTACTCCTATCAGGTTTATTTAAAGAATAAATAATTTTCTGTAAAAATTATGACTAATTCTGGCCTAAAGTATGACACCTGACTCCTGTTTTGCACACAGCAAATAGCATAAATTATGTGCAATATATACTGGTGATTATTATAAATTACTGCAGCTAAGAACTGCAGATACCATTACAAATGAACTTTTGGAAAGAGTGGGCTATCATGCAACGCGTTTTAAGTTTATAGCATGGCTACTCTGTTCAATAAAATACAGATTATTAATTATAAATTAATAATGGGATTATACATTCAGCTAAAGGGGGTTCTTTTTCTAATTTCTAATCTGCAATTTATCATCCAAAAAGTCTATGATAGCTCATCTGACTGTGACAGCAATGTTTCTGCTGCTCAGCACAGAAAAAAAGCTGACCCTCCCCCTTCATTTTAATGTGTTATGACTTAAATGTTCCTGTCTCTTTTCCACTGACTGAAGGACAAAAAAAAAATTCTTGAGATTTTTTAGACCTGGTTTTACCTTTGGTATGAAAATAGCTCTTGAAGATACTGTACCTGAAAATAGGCTGAAATAGACTGTGTCCCTATTGTTTAGTTCAACTCCTCAACCAAGGCAAAGGGAAATGAGATCTGCATTATGTTCCCAGTTCTTCTGCTGACTCTATTTCTGTCTGACTCTTATTCTGTCTCTATGCATCTACAAAATGGCACACTACTAGCTGAAAGAAACAGAGCAATTTTAATTATGGTTTTGAGAAACACTGATATTCAGTACTTCTGCTTAGTTCATCATGTCAAATGACCATCTCTGGGGATAAAACAGAAAAAAAAAAAAAAAGGGGAGGAGTAGAGATGGCAAAAGAATGATGGTTGTCTTATCTCCAGGGGCATATTTTGGAGGTCTCAAAAATACCAATGGGTGAAGATAAACAGCTGATAAAAATCATTTGTAAAAATAAACCTGCAGATGCAGCAGAAATACCAAAGAGAGGATGAGAAGGGAAAGTTGAGTGTCAGGAATAATTTTTGTCACTGCATGTCATGGTCTTACATGTTAGACACGGACCAATAGCTAACCTCCTGGTTGGTAGTGGGAGAACCCAACTATTTTCCCAAGCTTTTCTTAGGAAAAAGACTATGGGATAGTTACTGGGTTCAAAAGGTGGGATTCTTTTTTGAGAAGGGTTAGGGTCAGGGTTCTGGGAAGGTTTTTTATTTTGACCATTGGTTTAGCTGGAATTTTTTGTGTAATTTTAAATGATCTGTATATTTTCCCTAGACCTTTGGAGAGGCACATTTTAAAATCTAAAGAAATAAATAGAATATATGTTAAATTCTTCAACAGGAGGCTTTTTTAGAGAAACCACTTAACATATCTGGAAACAGTGATTAAAGGTTAAAACCTGTTGTAATGGGACTTTTGTGTTTGGTTGGGTAATTTAAAGATAGCAATTCTCTTGGTGTCTATTATGGGTATCTTGTGCCTACATAGCTTGGGACTGACATTTTTGGTTGATAGTTGGTTTCTTATAGGCATTCCTATTGTTATGCCACTCCTGGCTATTTGCCAAGAGCTATTTGTCCACTTTGAAACATGCCATTTTGTTCCCATTGATCCACTCCTTTGTGTTTCTGTGTGTCCCCTGTGTCACCTCTGTGATGTGGGTGCATCCATCAGTTTTGTGTCATGTGGAACTCATGACGTTGCTTCCTCATAGATAAGATTTTCCATGCTAGACTTCTGAATATGACATCTAGGTATTCACATACCAAAGCTGTGTTCACAGCATCAGGACTCAAATAGAACAAAGTAAACCTGGCTTTGATGACAGTTACAAATGATGAATTTGTATGAATTTGTGCCTTTGATGTATTTTCCCCACAATTTCTCAAAGTCTTTCAGGTGCTGTTAGTAGTTCTTTTCTCCCAGCTAAACACACATTTTTCTCTGATATGAGTTCTGCCCAACTAACTTGTGGCTGTGTTTTTGCTATGCCTCAGAAGTGCTGCTGCAAATGCAGGCAGACATCATGCTGAGAGTCACAAAGTAAGATTTTAACTAGAACTCTGAGTAAGAGCATCCTTAGTTGTGTATCTAAGGTACCTTTGCTTCAGATATCATGACATTGTGAGCCTGTCCCTGGGAAAGTCATTTGGGTGAACAGTTTTAAAAATTGCACATGAGGACTTTGAGACAGATCTGAATTGTTTGTGGCTGAGATGGGGCAGTTAAGTGCTCCTCATTGTTGTCCAGGCTGCATCCAGCTATCTTTAAACCTATAACCAGTGAAGGGGAGATGCAAACCTTGCATAATCTTTTCCTGAATAAGCTGGCTCAGGAAGCTTTTTGTGGGCTGTTGTGGATTTTCCTTTTGTGTGTGTGTGTTTGGTGTCTTTTTTCAAAAAAAGACTAATGCATCTTTGTCTAAATCCGTCACATTAAGAGATTTCAAGGGCAAATAACTCTGTGTGCTTTCCTTCAATTTCTCTCTTTACTTTTGACAAGCCAGAGCAATGTTTGTCATCTCAGTACTCTGTTTTTCTCTTCTCTAAAAATTACCCTGTTTTCTAGAGAATCAGCAAGGACTAGCATAGCAACACTTGAGAGAGGTAAAAGGTAGTATATCATCAGTCAACTAAGCAAAATCCACCAAAAAAAAAAAAATCACAAATTTGCCCACTGTAAAAGTCTTCTGGAAAAAAGGTCAAATTTTTAAAACATGGGGCTGGGGTTTTCTTGGGATTTTTTTGATCATGGTTTTTTTGTTCTTGGTTGAAGGGGTTTTGTTTGGTTATTTTTTTACACCTGTAACTTACTGGCACAGCTGATGTCATTTAGGCTCTGATTCAGCAAAGCACTTAACCATGCTACTTAGTGCCGTTGACTTTAATGGGAAGTAATTACATGTTCCAACAATGCACATACAGAAGTGCTTGGCTGAATCAAGGTTTTAGACGACATAATGAGAACCTGATTGGGAAGGAGGGGGAAACTGAATAAATGCTGTGCTCAAAATCAAGCCCATGCTCTCCAAAAATATACAGTAGGAACCCATTTGTGGCAGCTCTTTCCCTATGTTGTGGCACACATTGATCTCACTGCTATACAAAAAAAAAAAAAAAAAATTTTAATCACTGTATCCATGTTATTGCCCATGAAGTCCACATTTGGATTGTCAGACTGTAGCTGTGCATAGTGATTCAGCGCCATATGATACTGGTTCTTTCTTCCTTTAGCATCTTTCCTCCTTTTTCAGTGTTCCATCTCTTTGCTTTATTTTTCATTTTCAAATGAGGACAATATTCCTATCTTGTACTTGAATGTACTGCCATTTTTGATTATATTTGCCAGTGCTACTGTTGATGTGAGCTGTATTAAAATAGCAATTTGAAGTAGCACTGGCACCAGACAGTCACTGCTCATTAATATCATCTCCAGAAAAATTGTACAACAGATCTACTACCTGCTTTACAGTCCTCAAATAGTAGTGTGGTACAGACTGTCCACACAGTGACACTGTTGTTTCCAGTCACTCCTGTTACGTTACACTGAGTCTGATTTCATCTCCTTGAGAAGGCTTTATTACTGAGCATGGAGCCAGTCCTCCTCACTTTGAACCCCTCCTGACATTAATGGTCCTTCTCATATAACAGATTTGGCTCAAGGGATGTAAGGTTATTTTCTCGAAATTCATCTGGAAAGATGCTGCTTGAGATATTGTGGCAGAATTTGCACAGGTGATTTTTTGGTAGGGCAAAAGCTTGATTTTTGTTTGGCTTTGTGTATGCTTGTTTGTTTTATTTTGGGGGGGAGTTTGGGGGGGGAGGTTTTTGCTTTGTTTTTTTTTCTAGATGCAACTCAATCTGTTGCTAATAAATCACAAGGGAAGAATATTTCTTTGGTGTGTGTCTGTCTGTGTACATGGTGCAGCATAGTGTGAGTCAGTAGCCAAGCTGACTCTTCTACTGTGAATTTGAACAGGTTATGTGGGCCAATGGGCCTATTAGAGTCTTGAAATGTCCCCAAAGTTCAGTGGAAGAATTCAGTCCAATCCATATACCTGTTTACTGGGGTGGACCTGAGTAGCTGGATAAGGGGCTACTGCATGTATTTATGTAGCTTTGGAATTATAGAATATTGTTGAGGGAGTCATTCCTAATCAGTGATGTTGTCTGTTAGACCACCCTGTTGAGACAGACACAACCATCCCACAAGCCTAAAGAGAAACTCAGCTCACATGCTGCTCCTGTGGTCCCAGCCCTTAGCACAGAAATAATTTGTGTCACCCAGAGAGGGCAGACGTGCCCATCAAGGCTGGCCCTGGCCCTGCTGTCCCTCGTGGGGAGCTGTGTGGGAGCTGCTCGCAGTGGCCCTGCTGCTGGGGAGAGGTACAGGGGCAGCAGGAGGTGGTGGAAGCTGTCACATGTCCCTGCCAGGTGCCTGAGCTCGGAGGGAGCGTGGCCCAGTAATGAGCTCTGGGTGTGGCACCTCCAGTGCTGCTGGCTGCTCCCAGAGTGGGGGCCAAGTCTGGGCTGTTCTTTGCTTCTCCTATCAATCTACAGCTCTTTTAACACCCTGCATGGGCTTTGTAGTCCCCTGCAATTTCTTTTGAAGTCTTCCAGTACTTTCTTTTCTTTTTTTTTTTTCTTCATAGAGGGAGGGGAAGAGGTATGGGGTGTGACAGTCACCAGCAATCCTTTTCTGTTAGTGCAGCAAGGACATCTTCATCTCACTGTGACCAGGAAGGGGGTGTAGTGCTGCAGTCATTTTTCTCAGTGGAAAAGTCCTGGCTTGGTTTTGCAGGGTTTACTGTGCTCACCTGTGGAACACTGGAGGCACTGGAGGGGAGCTTGATTTTCCTTGAGGAAAATTATCAGGGAGAAAATTTGGGATTCATTGATTTAATTGGTGGAATGGGAAAAAAATCTCCAGCTCTCTGCTTTTGTTTTTAGAAGGGTGTTTGTTTGTTTTTTTAAGGATAAAACACCTTGGGAGAAAGAAATAACTGACTTCAAAGGTATTTTAGGGAATCTGGGGCTTGGCTGCCTTCCTTACAAGCCTCTAGGATTAAGCTATGTCTTGTTTTCTCAGCTGGGCTGGAATTTGTGGGAAGCTGTGGGCAACTTCATGAAACTGGGGGTATTTTTCAGCAGAGATTTAAGACAGAAATAAATTTCAGTGACATTGAAAGAATTACTCCATCAGCGTATTCAGACAATCACGCAGGGCCATCTGTGCTGGGCTTTACATCCTTAGGCAATGTGAGCATGATGGGGGAGCACAGGGATCGAGCTCAGGGTGGCTGCCCTTGTGCAGTTATGGTCTCTTTATGCTCTCTTCAACCTAAAGTTACCAGGTTCTTGTATCACTTCAAATAACACAGTGAACAAACAACGCTGCAAGTTGTTTTACTTCATTCCACCAGAAAGCATTTTGTTTACTGAAGGGTGCTGTGCTCAGCTTCTGCCTGGTGCTCAGGATAGTGCAGACACTGCTGGTTTGCTAAATGGGCACTGGCTTGTGTTTCTTCCTTTCTTCTCTGGTACTTATGGCTCTACATAGGTAAACATTGCTGAGGGCTTGCTATAGATGTAAGCTTCTTGAAACAAGGATGGTGGCTCTTTATCATATTTTCAAAGCTGTTAAACACGTTATGCCTTAGCCTAAGTGACATGAAAATAAAGGAGTGACATGTTAGCAAGTGTGTGTGAAACATCAGTGTTCTGATTTCATCAGTCCAATTTAAAATGTTACTCTTTGAGTTTTTTATAATTGGTGCAAAGCCTGAGTCTTTATCTTGATGGGTGTTTGCTGTGGTGTGTGAGAGTTTGGGGTTTTCCCTTTCTGTCAGATACTGTTGCCCTGCTGCTGCCATGGATCAGAATGAGAGGACAGGCAGCTGGTGCCCTTCCCTGATTGCTCTGGCTGACATTCCTGAAAGTTGAATTAGGGACAGTGTTATTTACTCTATCTTTTGCTGCACTGAGAGAATAAATTCCAGAGTCTCTACTATGTGTGTTGTCTTCACACACTGGAAAAAGAGGCTGTGTCCTTCTGAGACAGATTCTTTACCATTGATGGGAAATTAATGACAGCAAGTAAACTATTGCTTGTTAGGATTAACTAAAGTGATCAAAGCCTGAATGTTGTTTGGTCCCATATTTCTAGGCTGTTGTGTGCCTCTGGATAAGCAAATAATCTCTTTTTACTTCAAGTGATCCTTTTACAAGGGGAAAATGGTGTCATGTTCCACTACAAAGTACTCTGTTACCTATTGATAAAAACTACTATTTCAGAATCCGTTTGTTTTTGCTTACAGTTCTGTATTTGTAGAATCATTTAAACTCTGTGATTTGAAGAGAAAATAAAAAACAAGCTCTATCTTTGTACACCATTATTTCCCCAGCAATTAAGAAAAAAAATCTTTTAATGCCAAATGGTAAAATCTGCCCTTGCTGTGTTTTTAGCCCTGACATGCAAACTTCC
This sequence comes from Haemorhous mexicanus, assembly GCF_027477595.1. Lineage (NCBI taxonomy): Eukaryota > Metazoa > Chordata > Aves > Passeriformes > Fringillidae > Haemorhous > Haemorhous mexicanus. The sequence goes on from NC_082348.1 coordinate 17,324,508, forward strand.
CACTTAGATAAATGAAGTTTTGTGTAACTGCTGAGCATGACAAGGTCTCATGTTTTTTAAAATGCTCGTATGAGAGCTGAGGCTGCTGCAGTGCCCATCAGCAGGAGCAGAATTACATCTACTAACAAGGCAAAAATAAACCTCAGTTTAATGAGTTGCAAAAGGCCTGGTCTCTTCACCCTCTGAAGTAGTCTATTTTAGAATGGCTGTTGGCATTGTCAGGAGGGTACAGCACAGGAGACTTATATGGTTAAATTTTATAGTAGTCTAATAATGAAAAAAGCATGTGTAAGGCCTCTTGGCAAACAGTCCATAGTCGTGGCAGTATTCCTACAAATAAAGCTGCAAAAGTGGAGAGAGAGATATAATTAATGGGGATCTGCTTGATTTGCCAGGAGAGATTATTCTTATGCAGGGAGCAAAGGGTATGTGCCTGAGAAAAATGTAGAGAAAGTAGACTTGTTTTGTGGTGCCCTAAAATGCAGTTTAATGAAAATGAGAAAATAATGGGAGGAAAGTCACTTGTGTAGTCTCTGGCCAACTGCCCAAATATGAGTGGAGATGCACTGGCCCTGGGCTGTGCTTCCAGCACAACTCCCAGAAAGCTCGTTCTTCTTGCACACGTTTGCTCTATTTTCAGACACATGCTATTTGAAACCACGTTTTCTCTTTTGCTCTTTGCTCCTTTCTTGCTCTCAGCTGGTGGTGAATTTCCACCTCAGAATGTTACTTCTTGAAATGTTTTCTCTTTGCAGAGCTGTATCTGTTGTTTTCCATTCTCCCTGGGGGGACAGTAGGAGTCTGATGAAGCTTGAAGGTACCTGGAGTTATCTCTGATTTCCTGCTCCTCAGGCGAACCTTGGCAGGGCCTGCCTGAGCTGCAGAGATCCAGCTCTCAGCTGCGTCTCAAGCAACCAAATCATGCCAAGACTCATTTTATTTATCCATAGCTTGAAAATATTTGATTCCTTATCTTGTGTATTAAACTCAGCTTGTCTGTGTGACCACTGCTTCTATTTTTTCCCTTTTTCATTTGTCCCTCCTGGAGGTTTGCACAAAGGGGAACGGACAGTACAAATAGATATTGTATATTAGCTCTCTGACCCCTCTTTCCCCCATACTATGTGTGGTCATTATCCAAAAGTTTGCTCAGTGAGTGTTTTTATTTTTGACTGGACATCGCTTTCTGGAAAACTATTTCTGATGATTCCCAGCTGTTCCTTTTTCAGAATTTGCTCTACCTCTGTCTTTCCTAAAGACTATGACTGCTGTCTGAAATAAAATTATTATTGTTATTGAGCACATTTCAGGGAATTAATGTAGGGAATAGTGCAAATCTGTTTGGCTTTCACTGCTCCATGGTTAACTGTAATTTACTATCAAAGTTTTCAAGAGATTTATTACTGAGACTTTGAATTCACTTTATATCTCCTTTGCATGTATTTTTCAAGACCAAAACTATTCCTCTATTACTTTAGCAATAGAGAAATACCTTCTAATGTTATTACCTGAATAATGGTACTGCATTAATGGGTATTGGTTCAAGGAGAAATAGCTGTGAAAATATTATGAAGTACCATTGATAAATGTAATAAGTAACATTTTGCCTGGCATTTCACTTGCTGGAGTTCTACTCAAATTTCTCAATTTTTTAAAAATGTTCATAAAGAAAAGAAGCAAAATTTTGATGCAAATAATAATAATAGTAAAAAAAGAAATAAAGCTGATGGAAACTATAGGAAAGAATCATGCCAAAAATATCCTCTTCAACATTGTTTGTGTGGGGTGAATTGTGTCGTTGCTGAAGAAGTGAGCTCTTCAAATTGCAGAGCCACAGAAGACACATCTGTGATAGCTCATACTTCTTGCTTCATCCTTACATGAAACTTCCATGACAGGTAAAGTGTTAAATATGAGCTAAAAGAGTCTTTACAGATACATATGTAACTATTTTGTATCCTGAAATCCAGGATATGGAAGACCTGTTCAGTCACTTCAGCAACCCAACTACTATCACAGGGTTGTCTCCTTGAGATTTGGTCTCAGAAAGTTATCTGGCCCTGTTTCATGGGAGATGTGGTCTCACTCCCAGCTACTGAGGCAGCATGATTCTACTTAATGTGGATGAATGTAGTAAAAATCTGATTTTACTGAGTATATGCTTGCACAGGTAGGGATTTTCTAATTTACTTTGTTCTGACTGAAATATGTATGTTCCCCCTGTGTGTGAATCACTTTGCAAATATCACACAGCACTTACAGGATGGCCAGGGTATCAGACCCAGCCAGCAGGGGTTTAGGAGGGGTAGGTTGTGTTTGTCCAGCCTGGTCTCCTTTTATGACCAAGTGACCCACCTGGTGGACGCAGGAAAGGCTGTGGATGTGTCTATTTGGACTCCAGCAGGGCCTTTGACACTGTCTCCCACAGCACACTCTTGGAAAAGCTGCAGCCCTGGGATTGGACAGGAGCACTCTGTGCTGGGCTCAGAACTGGCTGGATGGCGGGCCCAGAGGGTGGTGGTGAACAGTGCTGCATCCAGCTGGGGGCCTGTCACCAGTGGTGTCCCTCAGGGGTCTGTGCTGGGGCCAGCTCTGTTTAATATTTCTATTGACCACATGGATGAGGGTGTTGAGTCTTTCATTAGTAAATTTGGGTACAACACTAAGCTGGGAGCGTGTGTCGACCTGTTGGAAGGTAGGAGGGTTCTGCAGAGAGACCTGGAATGGTTGGATGGATGGGAAGAATCCAATAAGATAAAGTTTAATAAATCCAAGTGCCGAGTCCTGCATTTGGACCACAATAACCCCTGCAATGCTATAGGCTGGGGATGGTGTGGCTGGACAGTGCCCTGGCAGAAAGGGACATGGGCCACTGGTTGATAGCCAGCTGGGCATGAGCCAGCAGTGAGCCCTGGTGGCCAAAAAGGCCAAGGGCATCCTGGCCTGTACCAGGAATAGTGTGGCCAGCAGGAGCAGGGAGGTCATTCTACCCCTGTACTTGGCACTGGTGAGTGCTCTGTCCAGTTCTGGGCCCCTCAGTTTAGGAAGAATGTTGAGATGCTTGAGCACATCCAGAGGAGGCAATGAGGCTGGTGAGGGGTTGGAACACAAACCCTGTGAGAAACAACTGAGGGATCTGGGGGATGTTTAGCCTGGGAAAAGGAGACTCAGAGGCGACCTTATCACTCTCTACAACTCCCTGAAAGGTGATTGTCATCAGGTGGGCGTTGGTCTCTTCTTCCAGGCAGCAACTGACAGAGAGGACAAAGAGAGAACACAGTCTTAAGCTGCACCAAGGGATATATAGGTTGGATATTAAGGAAAAGTTTTTTATAGAAAGAGTGATAAAGTACTGGAATGGTCTGGCCAGGGAGGTGATGGAGTCACCATCCCTGGATGTTTTTAAAAAAAGACTGGGTGTGGCACTTGGTGACCTGGCTTAGGTGAGGTGTTAGGGCATGAGTTGGACTTGATGATCTTGAAGGTCTCTTCCAACCTAGTGATTCTGTGAAATGAAGCTCTCCTGGATTTTATGTATATTTCTTTGTAAGAGATTTGTGTTAGTTCTTTGAAGGACCAAATGGACAGTGCCCTGGGTCCAGTCTGGTTCCAGAAAACGTATTCTAGGAATCAAGATCAGAGGGCTAATGGAAGATATCCAAGAATTGTGTAACTGAGGGCTGAGAAAGCCTTTATTTAAGGCAATTTATATGATTTATATTAAGAACATAACTTGACCCAAAAGTGGTTTTATCAAGATATCTGGGTCTTTGACTTTAAAAACAGTTGCAGCAGACTTCAGCTTAAATGTGGAGCCATTCTCACTTTATTCTATTTCTGTACACGTTAACAGAGATGTGGAAAGGTTGTTTGGTATTGCCACTGCTTTGTTTAGGTTTTTTTCATGGTTTTCTGTATTGTGCCATATCGACCTGCTGTTCAAAATTGTCAACTTAAGTTTTGGTCTGATATAGTTATGCCAAGGTGCAATCTGCACAAGACCAAATTTTCTTTTTTTATCCTCTATCTGGGTCATTACACTTACTTGCTCTAGATGTTCCTAGGAGGTCTTACAGTTTACCATACTTTGTCTTTTTGTTTATATATTCAAAACTAATGAAAACTAATATATGGTCTAGAGAGGACTGGGTTACATGCCTGTGAGAAGGCATTCAGTCTGAATGTCACTCTTAACCATAAAATGAAGTTATAAGGGTTCCCTAACCTAAAAGTAAAACAAAATTTCCAAATATTTGCAGTCTGTATGAGCACTAAGGTAACAAAGGACATAAATGCTTCAATGAATAGATGCAAATTGAATGAGAACATTTGCTTCTGCCTTGTTTTATATTTGTTAATTAAAAGTCCAAAGGAACTTCAAAGTCGATGAGGCAGTAAGTGTCCCTCTTGCTGATTCTATTGTCAAAATCACCAGGATCTTTTCAGGCCACCTGCTGAATAATCTGATGTAGAGATTAAAGTGCTCTATCCCAAGAGCTTCTTTTTTGGTTTTATTTTGAAGGTTCTGCATCTTCACTGTGGTAACAGCTCTGTGCTTTGTCATAGCAATGAAGTATTACTGAACTAAGTGCTGTGCTTAATGGTATGCTCAGCAGAGATTCTGTAAGAAATGTCTTAGTGAGTTGCATGAATTCCAATTAATTTGCTTTCTGCTTGTGCAGACACCAATGAAAAAAATAGGACCCTATTTCCTATGCTTTGATATTTGATAGTCATTGTACAGGGCACTTCAGAGAGCTGATTTAATAAGCCATGTTAAGCAGTCACATCATAGCATATGAGTCATTTGAATTCCTACTGTACATAAGCTTGCTATCTTAGGGAAATGCAAGACATATGTTTGGCAAACGTCATTAATTTTTTGAAATATTTGAATGACAAAGTGAATAATTAATTGTCTCTTTCTGAGTTAGCGTTTACTGTTCTTTGGTATGTTCCCCCAATTTGGCTAGTGTGTTTTGTGGGATGTCTTTGTTCTTGGTCATATGCTAACATTGCCATAGCTACTATTATTATTTCAACTGCAGGCCACAGCTGAGATCATCAGTGTACTTGGTGCTCTACTCGTGACAGCAAATGTCAGCAAGTCTTTAGTTCATTGATGGCAGAAGTTATACTCGAAAAGATGAGAGGAAATAGTGTATGTTTCACTGGAAGAGCTGAAACTGAAGGAAAGAGCATAAAATGATGCAGAAAAGTGGCATTTTCTGGGTCCTCTCAAGAAGGAGGAGCCTTCATATTAATATTTTACTTATCAGGTGTTTTGAATACATGACATAGATCCTTGGTTCTTGCATTCTCAAGGATTTATAAAGGAGACTTTTCACAAAAAGAAAACCAAAGCACAACAACCTAATACTGGTGGGACATGCATTTTTGTGGCTCAATGTTCTTGATTTTAGTCAAAACTATGAAATGAAGAGCAAGATCAAAGTGTAAAAAGAAAAAAAAAATAAATACATCAAACATCATCTTGATTTTGAATTTGGCTCTTTACAGGAAGAAGGTAAAATTCAGTTGGAGCTCCAAGTTGTTCCTACATTCAGTGCTGCACAGAGAAAAGATGCTGGTTTGAAACAAGGTCTAATTTAATCTTAACTTCTTTACTAATACCAGCTTTTTAGGTGCAGGTCTGTGACTTGTGGTATGTTTTTCCTCTGGCACTTTTCTGTGATTGCTTTGGTTTTGTGTGTGTGTGTTCATGCTGTGTGTAGTTTTCAAGCAAGCAGTCAAACAAAGTCATTTGGAACTGAAAGATAAAAGATGCCACAACAGTTTACTCAGCACCTATGGCAGGCAATGATAGATATTTGGATAAAACCATACAAGGGAAATGGGTAAAAAAAATCTGAAATCCAGACTGGAAAACTCAGAACTTAAAGGTATTTCCAGATGACAAAAGAAAATGCAAAAGTAAATAAATTAATGAGGCCAAGCAGAAAATATAAATTCTGCAAATGGTGCAGGATACTAAGTGCAAGTCAGCTGAACCAGAACTGTGGTGGAATCAGTGGATGTCAGGAGAGGGAAGACACATTTTCTTAAGTACCAGGTACTTGAAAGAGTGATAAGATTTTAAGGGTGAAAGTGAGTGTTTCCAGGCCATGTACTTGTCGTATATATTGGCTGAAATAAGGCAATTAAAAAAAAGAGGTGTTTGTACATCTATATATAACAAACATTATCTTGAAAACCTTTTTCTGGACCATAAGCCAGAGAATGAAGTTGGCCAGTTAGTTCTGATAACTATTCTATAGCTCAAAAAAAGGAAGACAATAATTTTTATTTCCCTATTCTAGAAATATCACTTTCTTCCCCAGTCACTGGAAGCAGATAGGTGTTACCTTTTATACTGGTGAATAATGGTAGAAAAGACTTAAACATGGTGCTAGATATCTTCAGATCAACTGACTTTTAAATTTGCTTTAGTGTATTTCTTTTACTGAGAAAACTTAATCTGAGGAGAGTGGCGGTATCAGTTTGATATGCTACTGTGCAAAACACTTTCAGGATAACATAGAAACAGGGAATTACAATTTATTGCAGCTTGGAAAACTTTTAGTAACAACTAAGAGAGGAACGGTTCAAGAGCAAACTCAGGGGAAGCGTTTCCTTTAATAGTGGGATGATAACAGTTGGCACAAGAGCAAGTGTTGCTTAGGCATGCTTTGTTATTAGGAGACTGTGAGGAAATGTCCTGTGGCATTTCTATTTGGTCCCAATCCTGAATTTGCCCATTTCAAAGGGAATAGGAATAAGAGAAGTGATTCTTCTCACCTTCTGGATTCCTGATTCCTGCTCCTGTTTGAGACTTAATTTGTACAGGACAAAACTCTCTTGACTTAGCCTCTTGAAAGGTTGTCTTCAAATCAGATCATTCTCTCAATTAATACCTAATAGGTACAGTATGTAGTAGAATCAAACTTTGCAAAGTACTTAAGCTATTTCTTTCATAACTACTTAAGGAGAAGGCAGAAAAAGAAAATATTTTTCTTGGCAAGTGTTTATGGATGTACTTCAGTATTTCCATCTCTCCAGATTAAATAGAAAAGGGAAGGGAAAATTGATCAAAATAATCAGAGTAGGAATTTGTGTTCAGATGGAGTCAATTCTACATGATCAATGGGCAAAGTTTCCAGGCTTGATGCTGCAGAATGGATTAACCCTGCCAAGGTGCAGGGTTTCCCTCATGTGGACTGCACAGCCCCACTCAGGTCCTCTGTGCTCAGCTGTTTGCAAGAATGGCTCCTCCCCAGACAGATGCAAGTGTGTTCACACAGTGTTCTCTGGAGCTCTGTGCCCTCCTGCAGCCTGGATAGCACTGCAGGTCTCAGGCTGTCTCTGCCACTGCTCTCTGAGGTTTGGAGAATGCAGCTTTGTTTAAACTTACCAATTTTGAAGAATAATTAGCTCCATCAGTTATATGAGTGGTTAAAGTCACCAATTTCTCTAGAAACCATTTGCACCAGCTCTTCCAGCATATCTACTACAGAGATTCCCAGGGTGTAGTGCCCTGTTTCAAACAAGCTAACTCTGAAGGCACAAGCCTAAAGGCTGTGTTAGCAGAGATATTGGCTTTGGAGACTCAGGCTTGAGGGCACAGTGATGGTGCTCTGCTTCTTACAAACTAATGTGTTCAAAGGGAGCATGTGTTATCCTTAGCTCACAGGCATGGAGTCATAGAATAAATTGGGAAAGGACATTTAAAGGTCCATTTCTCAGTGTAGGTATATCCTTCTTCCTAATGACAGAAAATAATAGTTTCAAAAGAATATTGGTTTATTTAAAATTAAATATATTCAGTTAATATTTTTTCCACACATTTGTGCTTAATTTTGTTTTTAAAAGTACCTGCACTTCTAGTGATTCGTTGACTATGGTAGGGTTTGGGGTTTTTTTCATTTGTTTTGTTGATTTTTTTGTTTGTTTGTTTGTTGGTACTCTCTATACCCCCTAGATATGCCATAGGAAAATTGGTGGGTTTAAGTGCACCTATTTTGTAAATCAGGTTGATCTTATGCATAAATACATAGTGGAGAAAGCAGACACCTTAAAGACAGTTTATTTTAGGGAACCTGACATTTTCATTGTGGAGGAGGTGTATCCTGAAACAGTTACAGAATTAAACACCAGGGTAAATGTAGAGTAATTTTTTCAGTGCAGTGGTATTCAGTATAAGTAATGAGGATCTGTTTCTCTTTTAAAGGCTCCATAATTCTCAAAAGATTTATGAATTCAAAAGCAGTCACTCTGGTGACAAAAGTATGTAAAATACAAGGGTATCTGAACGATAACTGATTTTTTTCTTTCCTATTACAAGGTAATATTTTTAATCAACACGAGAAAATGTTATCATAAAATCAATTAGCTAGAAATCTGAATCTAAGGCCATCGGTATGGCCAAAAGAACGCGACCTAGCCCTGCGCCCGAGGTGTAAACAGCCCTTGCACAAAATAAAGGATATTTGATGCCATCTAGTGGCTCTGCGGGAAGGCGGCAGAGGCTTCGGAACAGCCAGACCTGCTCCTTGCCAGTGTTCCTTGTGTCCTTGACCCTCCAGCCCGTCACTAACGAGGATGAGCAGCTCCAACTATAGCAGCACTATTTAGGAAACTCCACAGTTTTATTTCCTAAATGCTCTGATGGAATATGCGTGGGGTTTTTTCAGCATTTTTTGCCTTCTTGACCATTTTGCCCCAGGCCTGCCACAAGTAGTAATGATTCTTGTTTAAATGATTGTGGTTTAGACTCCTAGAAAACCTGCAAAATTTCTAGGTTTAAGAATTACATAAAATATCAGAAGGTGAAAGTACCAAGCAATTTGAAGGCAGGGAGTGACTCTGGTAAGCCTAACCACACTTGCTGAAAAGTAGATTAAATCTATACATTTAAACAAATGAGACCAATTAAGTATTAATAATATACAATTGCCTTTTTCAGAGTAAAATACTAATATAATAGTCAAAGATGGTGACATTTCCAATTTTATCTATGTGATAGAATGCTATGAGCCTATTGACCATTTCTGTTTGTAAGTCATGTGCATTCCTTGGGAAAAGGTTACATCCAATTTTACAATTTCTAGTGCAAAATAAGTAACAGGTTCTCCTGCAGCCAAGTGTGAAGACACCACGTACAAACCCCCAGCCACTGCCAATGTCAAACCTCATGTGTGGATGTGTGTGAATGGCAAGGAGAGAGTGCTAAAGAATTATTGCACTTTACTAGGTGCTGTTTTAAGGTCTTTATATGGAACAGTCTTTCTAGAGTGTCACAGCCTGATTTCAAAGGAGCCTTAATTCATTTTTACCTATGAAATCAGCCTAAAGACCTCCAGACTCTGCATTGTTAAAGGGAATAGTGCTGAATCAAGCAGCAACTTTCAAGAGGGACTGCCTCTCTCCTTGCTGAAATATGCCAAATTCCAATTATTTCTAGTCTGACCAGCTAGAGGTCAAATAAAAAGAAAATTCAAGAAACCAACAAAAGCTAACAACCAAATCAAAATAAACCAAACCTTATGGCATTTTTTCACCAGAAATTTCAGTTTTCATTTCTAAAATACAAAGTATATGAGTATTTTCTAGAGTAAGAAGCAAATTAGAAAGTCTTTTCTTTTTGAGGCTGATATGCTTGGGTCTAACTTTGTGCTTTGCAGTTCTCAGTGTAAAAGTTGCCCAAAATAGCACAGGGAAGTCACTATCAAAACTGGAAACTGGCTCTGCAATTTGAGACTGTGGGTTGAGAACATCCAGCACAAATGGGTGTATTTATTCAGTCATATAGATATTTATCACTTATTTATGACCACTTATTCTAACTGCAGCAATTCACTACTGCTCCTGCTCAGCTGTAGTATTTGACATCAGGATTTTAGTCACTTTACAGCTTGGGTAAGTTGTGGATCTCTGTACACGTAGCAGGGCTTAAGGATGGATATAGAACATACAGCCTAGAAACTAGAAGATGAATTTCACTTGAAGAGAATATGAAGTCAAAATGCAGCAGGTAGCTATGCATTATTTGTAGTGGGAACAGAACAGAAAATGGTTTTCAAATGAAGATCTATGACCTTCCAAAGGCCATTACATGGTATGGTGGCCTGCAGTAGCAAGGACTTGATCTAATGGACAGGATATCCTAAATTGCTGGGTAAAACACTAGATGATGATGTGATAGAGTACCCAGATTTCATTAAATGTGTCAGGAGAGGCCTGTTACTTCTGAATGGCAAATCTGACTCTCTTCTCAAAGCCACAGTGTACACTGCATAGTTTAATTTGATGACCCATGTATTTTTAAGGGGGAACTGTTTTATACATTTTTGAGATAGCATAAATTCAAGCTGTCATTTCTTGATGAAGTCAGTTGATTCAGAGGAAGAAAGTGCTGGTAAACCTAAAGGCCTCAAAAGTCATCCAAGCAGATCCTTGCTCTTTCTGGAAGCAGCTCATATAATAGCATCTTACTGCTCATTTTTAAGACTTTCAGTGCTCAAGGCTTTTTGTTTATTTATTTGGTTTTTTTTTTCAGTGGTACTAGAAATTCCCTGAGGTGCTGTTTTCTATTAATTAAAAGAGAGTCTAAAGACAGCTCCTTTCAGTGCCAGTTACCTAGGATATATCAAGCAATTTATTTGTTTTTCAGGCAGACAGCCTTCTTCCGCTGGATACATACTAGGGGACACTAAACCTTTTTCTCACATACTCCAGATTGCAGGTCAGCTCTGTAGTGGCACAAAGAATAGTGGAAAAAGAAGTTCCAACATACACACACGAGCGCACACACACAGAAAAACTGATGCATAAGTGCAAAGGTAAATGCCACTGATTTACATGAGAAGTGACTTGAGAGAAAATTTTTATTGATTTCTACAGGGCAGCAAACATGCCACACTTTGCTTGACTCCCAACCTAAGTCACTAGAAAGGAACTCATTGTTTACTGATGTTTTGGGTGTGATTTTAGACTATTCAAACCACTCAAATTTGGTTTAATGACTAGGATTGGGTCAGCTATGGTTCATCTATGTGGGTATGACAACATAAAGTGTGCTCTTATTTTTCTTGTATATATTTTTCCTGCTGATTTCTGAGAAACTAGTCCTTTAACCTTTTATCTGTCAGGCATGAAATCTCTCTTTATCTCCTATTTTTATTCATGAAGCTGAGTACTATCTTACAGAAATCAAAGCTTTCCTGCCAACTTCCAAATGCATCCTAGCCTTCAGACTAATTTTCTCCTATTGAAGACTCCTTTTATTGCAGGAGAATTTGAGTGGGCTTCACTGAGCATATGTCTGTTAGATCTAGCTGAGACACAAGCCCTAGTAAACCAAGTTACTTAACCACCCAGTGAGTTACTCGTGGTATTGCCTGTGGCTGTGAGAAAGACTGAAAAGATCTGACTGCCCACAGTGAAAAACACTTCTTTCTAAAAGAGGAAATTGAAAAACTTCCTAGTTTTCACATCTGCCTATAAGACACCCTTCTGAGTACTGGGAAGAACAAGGAAAAAAGCCAAGGGTTAAGGGACTACTCTCTGTGCAACTTCTGTGGGAGTTTATATCACTACTTGCAGAAATCTGTCAGCAATTGCTTAGTTACTAGATAAGCAGCTGAAGAGGGTACTTGCTTTTTTGACTTAGAGATTCCTTACATCCCCTCTGATGCATCTCAGGGAAACACTTCTGGTACAGAAAAGGACCAGGAAGCAGATCCTTAATAACATCATCTAAATGCACTGAGAAACAGAGTTGTGAGTTGAACCCGAAGATATTATAGAGAAATTTGAAAAGAGGAGGAAGGGTTCACTCATTCCAGACTTAATTCCCTTCTCATTTCAGTTCATCCATCAACTGAGCCTACCTACAACTCCAAGCAATATGGCATTACACTGAGACCAGTTGAAGTGTTGGACACGTCACAGAATCAGGCTAGGCACTGAGATACAGGATGCAAATGGGCTCAGGTCTATCTAATAGAAGCCAGTCTGACAGGAATCCTCTAAGTAGTTCGATGTGCCTGTTCAGTGCAGAGCGTGGCTGCAAGCTGAACTGTGAGATGTTGTAACTGGAGCTGTCTGAAGATGGGAGCTGGTGCCTGCAGTACTAGTCACTGATTCCCAGACCTCTTTCACCTGCATGGTTCTGTGTCTGGTTTTCATAATACCCTGAGACACATGGGCTTTGCACAGACTTATCCTGGAGGTGGTGGAGAATGGTGCAGAAATGAAGCTAGCTGGGTCCCAGTTCATCAGGGCAGGGAGTTTTCAACCTTTCTTCCAGTACAAAAAGCCATTTGGTGCCAAATGCTGGACGTGTAGGACAGGGATACAAATCCAGGTCTGCACAGAGACATGCAGATATAGGGCTGCTGGTTTTGTTCACACTCTGAAAGAAGGGACATATGAGCTAAAATAATGAGTAATTCCAACTAATGTGCTGAGAATCCTTTCTGAAAATGGGGTGAGAAATATGCATTCTCAGTCTTGGGCATAGAGATGGAGATGTAGCAGACGTAGCAAGCCAACATACATAATCATGGGTAAAAATTGTCCTTTCCTGCATCCCAAAGTGGGGCAGAAATTCTCTGCAAGCAAGTATACTCTCTTCCAAAAACTTCCAATCCAAATCAGAGCAAAATGCTTTATGAAATTACGTGAAGAGGCTTTGACATGCAGATAATATACAGGACCCATTGACTGTACTTTCATGTGATGAGTATTTTAAATCCCATATATAGGACACGTGGCTTATTCATCCATTTGAAAATAGTTAAATTGTGTTTGGGAAGCAGGATGCTGAGACTAGCTTGAACAGTACATGCTTGAAGCTAGGCTGTATGCTACCTCTCATTTTTAGTGGCTTGAAAGGTTTTTGCAGTTAAAGAGATTTTTCTTCGTTATGTTTCTGTGGGATAACAATGACATCCAGTGGCTGGTTACTTTAATAATACATATGTATCTTCTGCAGGTATGATAGGCAATAATAAAATTTCTGTGAGGTCTTTGTGGTGGTGGAGAGTTCTTTCCTGCCATACTTGTCAGCAAGGGTTTTTGGGTGGGGAACCTAGGGATGGAAGCTGGCTATGAAGTGCTTTAATAAGGCCCTACAAGGAGAAAGTCAATTCCACTTTACCGGTACCTTAATGCCAGTTAAACTCCAGCATCTTGTTCTTCCCTGAAGTTATTTCATTCTCAAACTCTTTAAGAGACTTAAACCCAGATTTCTTTTGTAATAATTGAAACCTACAGTGGCCTAGGCAGCTGTTCTATCCTATATCCCTTTCTCTTATTTTAAAGTGTAAATCTAAAATGTACATGTCCTGATATCATCATATTTCACTTGTTTTTGATTTTTTAAATACCTTTTGCTGGCCCATAGATGTTCTTTGGGCTGCCCTGAGGCACCCTTAACTTACATATCAACGAAGTGTATTTCTTCTTGGTTTTTTCCTACTTAATAGGTTACCATGGCAACTACCACTCACATGGTACTTATTGCCATGGGATTTAGTTGCATTTCCTTTTAATAACAAGAGCCTTAAAACTGTTGCACATTGTGCAATTTTCTTTTATTTTTTAGCACAAAATTATACCTTTATATCTTTCTTGCAGTGACTGTTTCATTTGTGTATTAAGATGCAGTTTGTCTTTTTCCTTTTAAATAAAGTTTACATAAAGTCTTCCAAGAACTTCAGCAGGGCAAAAATATGGGGTGGAAAATAAATTCTCAGACAAAAAGGCTTAGGTGCACAGTGGAAAAAAAGAAAATTGGATGTCTGAGGCATGGGAACGTATTTGAATATCAAATATGGGGACTTGGTAGTTGGTATAAGGTACAATCACTCCACTCCCACCTGCTTCCTTTGGCTTCCCTGGGGTAAAGCCATGACTCCAGTAAAGCAGGAACTGAAATGCCCCCTTTTTGTGATAAGCTGGGTAGACTAGTTTTATGAACAGTTCCAGGGTTTGAATATGGATGCAGGCTGGAAGAGGGTAAATGATTTCCAATACATTTTGCCTACCATTTAGACAATGCAAAAAGAACATCAGTCTGTGTAGCCTAACAATGCATTTTCATACAAATACCAAGATGAGATCTTCTTTGGAGCAAAAATGCGTTTGTCTGTTATTCATTAATTTCTTGTGTCTAATGGAGTTAGTATTTCTTGAGTACATATTCTAAAAGAAAGTAAAATCAACCTGGTATAGACTTATGGCCAGAACCTTCAGCTCTTGCTCATTTAACAAACCTGGGCCTTATTGCAGTCAGGAGAGCTGAGGATGGAGCTTTTTTTGTTGAACAGGTCCATCTGCACCGCGAGACACAGTTGTACAGAGATTACTGCTCCTTTTGCTGCACAAATGCAATTCATTGCATGCAATATGATATGCAAAAACCAGGAGCAGTGTAGTGTGCTGAACATATTCACAGAAATCAAATAAATTTTGTTGAGAGTAAACAGGAGACATTAGCTAATCTAATGCACTTGAGATGAACTAGGATACTTGAGGGTCATTGCTGACAGATAATTTTATACCATTCTTGTATAGCTCCCATAACAAGGATTTTAAAATCAGTTTTCTCATCTTTGTGTAAGTATAATTTAATGTTGCACACTAACTAATATATCTGCAAATTAATCTCATTAAGCCATCATTCTCAATTCTACTTTGTTTACCTGGAGATGGCTGTTATCAGCCATCACACCTTGGGTCATTAAAGCTAATCCTTTCAGCCATTCTTCTAAACAACCTGTTGTTAGTTTCCTTGTGGATTATCTCTACCCTCCTTAACATTTTCTTTCAGTTGTAGTGTCCAAAACTGGACACAGGATTCCAGCTGTGATCTCCCCGTGGTGAATAGGTTTGAATAATCACCCACTCAGTCTTGTTTCTAGCAGTCTGACATCCTTCTCCTAATTACATTTTCTTTCTGAGTTTCCATTCATTTTGTGGTCTGCTGCAGTCATTCAATTTATTTTTCTTCAGGGCAGCATTTTGCATCAATCTTTACTAAATTATCTCATGCATTTCAAATAATTTCTTCAATTTCTCAACATAGTCTTTCATTCTAGTTGCATCCTCCAAGTACTGACAGCCCATCCTGTTGGTGGTACCTTCAGTGAGTGTTTGCTGAGTGTAATTTGCAAGGATTCCTTGCAGTGCTAGAGACAAGGTAGATGCAGTGATGATCACATTTTGATTGAAGCTTTTCCAACCAGCTGAGGACCCACACGACAGTAGTTTCAGTGAGACAGCATTTCCCTGGTGTGTCAAGGTGTATCACAGGAGATTCCTCTGTCAGGGCACACTGACTTGATTAAATCAAACTTGTGTCATCTTACTTGGAACCTTTGGTAGGAAGTAGCAGCAGACACTCAGAATCCACTCAGTCACTGCTGGAAGTTCCAATTCTCATAGTGTCTTATTTTCAATTTAGCTGTCAACCAAGGAAACATTGAAAACTGGAGTGCTGGGTTGGATTCTTGAAAAAAGGAATAAAAAGTAAAAAAGTTTTCAAATGAACTGAAAAGATTTTATTTTTTTGAGGGGAAGTGTAAGAATTTTTTAATTCCAAGCCTGACTAAAACACAGGATTTCCCTGAGGTGGGAATTACAGGTCTTTACCACTTTATTAATAAGTATTAAAAGAGAACAAAACTTACTAAAATTTTGGTTTTGTGAAATCTGCTAGTCCAGTGAAGGAACAAGTGCCCTCATCAAAAGGAAATATCCCTGAGATTCTCCATTATGTCTGTCTTTCACATCAATTTCTTGCTTATAGATATTTGAACAATTCTCTTATTTTTGAACAATGATTATGTTCATTACCTTACTTCTCTGTTGCTTCACACACCCCTGTTATATTTAGCACTGATCTCTGAGGGTGGAAGGTAGGAATAGTAGTTTAAGAGATGCCACAGCATGACAGAAATGACAGTGATGTGCCTCCAGTATGAGGTGTGTTTGGAGGGGAGCTACAGCAGACATGCAGTTTTGCAGAGTCTAAAGGATGTCTTTGCTATTTTGTGTATCGGACAAGGGAGGATGAATCTGGGGCTTAGAGCAATCATTTGAGTAGAAATTTGGGAAGCTCTGAAACAAAAAGGAGTGAAGAAAATTGGTGGAAATATGACTAAGGCTTCATTTGAGTAGGATGAACGGAAAGAAAATTATTCATGTTTGTAGTAGTGAGACCACAATTACCCTTACTGCAACCTGCTTTGAGATAGATGGATGCCAAATACCAGAAGATGTGGGTGTTCCTACTTTTAAAGGAGTAAGCTGTGGTCCCAGTTCCACTCTGACACTGGAGATTAAGTAAGTGTTGGATGAAACTGGCAGACCAGGAGAGTTTTTTTGCCTAGATTAATTTTTTTTGCCAGTGCTTAGCCATATTTTGGGTATGCTTTTTTTACCACTGTTTATTTTTTAAAAAATCTGAAAACTTATATTTCTATGGTGAAAGGTCTTTGCATAGAACTTAAAAAACTTTTTCAATGGTTTCCTTTTTATATTAAGATTAATTTTGGCAGTCAAAACCAAGCATTTGTATGGAGTATTTCTACAGTCATTAAGAGCTATTTGGAACCAATCCACTGAAATTTGAAAAATTGAAAGACATTAATAAAAGATTAAATATAACCAGAAACAAAAGTATTTCTCAGGGATAAAAATTATCTAAGCAGAATAGAAGTATCTTTATTTTTCTCCTGAAATTTAAAAGGATCTGCAGTTATTTTCTGTATTCAATTACACAAGTGAAAATACAGAATAAGTTTATTGACCATTGAATGAAATATCCTTGAAGCTGTCACCAAGTGCAAGAGTCCTGTTGGCTTAATGAAGCCTTCAAGGCCGTTCAGGTGGTGTTTGGAGGAGCATTATTGTACAATTGCATGAGCCAGGGTCTCCCAGTTACTTACCCTGATCCATGAGGTTTGAGGGTCATATCACTTTCCATGTTTCCAACAAGACTGTTTCTGGGAAGGGGAACATTTGGGACATTTTCTCCTTTGGCTTTTGGTGCTTTGTTTGCTGCAGTGGGACATTATTGGATCATGCATTGCATGTAGAGGAAGGAGCAATGTGTTGCTCTGCGTGAGATTCTGTCGGAATTTGCTGTGCTTTGTTTTATGTTTATGATTTTCTTATTTACTAGAGTAAGTAATGTTTGATACAGAAGTTTCAGTGATGATTTCAAAATCCATTTACTATTACAAATTTGGTCCCATGCTCTTGTTCTCACTGTCTTCCTACTTTCCATGATTTTTTTTAATCCCATAACATGGTTACCATAGCAATTGTTCCTGCTCCTTTCAGCTTTCGCAGCTGCATTTGAGAGCATTTATTTTACAGAATGCATTTTATTTCTCTTTAACTCTCTGGAGAGACAGCAACTAAGTTAAAATCTAGATAATTGATTTGCTTTCTGATATTTCATACAAATTATCACAATGATCTCAAGGTGTGTGTATATATGTAATAAATACATAGGCACAGAAGTTAGCATAGAAAGGCGACTTAAATGTAGAGACTTGCGACTTCCTATAGATGTCACCATACTCCATGGATTTAATTGAGAAAAACTGCAACTTGCTGTAAAATGTGAAAGTAGTTTTTCTAACTGATAGTCGTGATAACTAGTATGTCTTCCAGAGAAAACAGTCTTGCTGAAAACAAGATTTCACCCTTGAGCAAGCAGATCTTCATCATGAATGAGGGAACCAGAAAAAGGTATCTAGTAGTAGGTCACTGATAGTATCAAAAGAACCTAAAAATTATTAATAGAAAGGGTAGTTTGTGGCCCTGCTTTTATAGACCAAAAAACCTGAGAATTTCAGTAGGTGTTTTTGCTTTGCTTGAGGAACACAGAATTGAATCCTATATTAATAATTTGCATTGTTCTTTTTGACCTGCAATCTAAAATCCTGAAAAAATAAGCTGTTCATTAGAGGAGAAAGGTATAGCTTCGGTAAATAGTATCTTTCATCTTGGAAAAAATGCATTTTAGGAGAATTAAATTTTTCTACTTATTTCCACAAAACTATTTCAGCATAAAAAAGAAGATATCAAGCCAACACTTGCTTTTCTCTTTTTTTCCCCACCCATTTGTTTGTTTTTTAAACACATAAGAAGAATTGAACAGCAACAATTAAAGCCCAGGCTTTTCAAAACAGGTCCACACTGATGTTGCTAGTAAATCTGAGTTTTATTTTGCTATTAGAAATAATAATTCTCCATCTTTGTTCCACACAAAGAATTGTTTTTTTGGTTGTCTATTCTGACTGTCATCAGTTAAATGCTATTGGTTCCACACTTCTGCTGCATCAAAAGCATGCTTCTGAATCATCTATTTTAGCTGCAACAGTCCTTTATTCTTCTTTTGATTTCTTTTTAATTCAGATTGTTTTTTCCATGCAAACACCATGAGACCTAAACCATCAGTAATATGATAATGAACAGTTTTAAGAAATTACAGTATAGAAAATTTCAAAAAAAGGATGATCTTGTCTCCTCTTCAGGTTCTTTGTAGAAACCATTACAGCCAACAGTAACTTTTCCTTTTGGTTAGGGAACACCTGAATCCCTTTTCAGAAGGGAATAGGCTGTACTGCACTAAACTTTCTAGGAAGCCAAGATAGTCACAACAGACTTTCTTTTATTTCACTGTCCACACACCAGCTTTAATTTGCAAAACTTACACCAAAGCTGAGACAGGAATACAGGCTAGGTAATTCCAAAGAATTACCAGAGCACTGGCCAAGTCTTTTCTGTATCTTGTTTTGGATATGAAAATCCAGAAGCATGTGTATTTACCAGGGTCTTGTAGTACAAACATGCTTTCTTAGTTTGACCATTTAAATTTGAGCCTTAATATTTTGAGTGCTTAAAGGATGGAAAAAAGAGGTCAATGGTATCACAGTGTAAGAGAGCATTGTTATTTATTATGTAAATATTTTTATTAATATTTCTGTCACATTTTACAAGGCAATCACAATTAAGCATTCAAAGATTTTGTGTTTGCTTCTATAGCTGAAAATGGCCACAATCTGCTGTGATGTTGTGGACATAGCTGCTGAACTGATTCTTCATCTCCTTTGCAAAAAAGGCCATTTTCCTCATGAGCTGCTAATGTGCTGCAGTTGCAAATGGCCATAACCTTTCCCTGGACCCCAGCCCTATGCAGCAGGTTGCAGAGGCCCAGAGTGGCCAGGTGACATACAGTGCCATCTGCACTGCTATACTGGTCATCTGGCCAGAGCTCTGACCTTTCTGAACATGATACAGCGAAATCTAACTCCTGAAAGCAGCTCGGAGGCAAAATCTGTTCTTCTCCGTCAGTTGCGCTACTCAGTCACTTAATTGTCCACTGCAACTGATAAAGTAACCATTAGACTCAGGTCATGAACTACAGTTTATCATTCACATGCAATAATACACCCTGGCTAAATCATAGCAACACAGGCTTACTCAATAAAAGAGATTTAAAGTACCTGGAGCTTAGTCCTGAGCCACAAAGCAACAGCTGAAAATAGATTGTTTTGTGCAGGGAGAAGCCGCTGTGATCGATGCATTCTATGGTTTGCACTGCGTGCCAGATAAAGACTGATACCACTAAACAAAACTGTAAGAATTGTTTTAGATGGACAATAAGGCCTGATTTTGCTTGCTGTCTCACTGCTGTCACTCAGGGTAGCTCTGTGGTGATGCTGAGCTGCGTGGGCAGAGGGGTGATGGTGAGAGCAGCCTGAGAATGGGACTTTGGAGAAGGGACACGCTCCTGCCAAAATACATTTTCCTGTTTAGTTGTGAATGGGAAATGAAGTTATTCTAGGATCAACTTCTGACCTCTGGTTTTAGAGTTGGTATTACAGAAATGCAAGCTTCTATCACTCTGTGAGTTATACAAATCCCTTGTCATTTTGAAAAGCCTTTCATCTGAAGATCATAGTTAGCTTAATAAACATTAATTAAGACTTAAGTTGAGGCTACTGTCCCCATCATACAGACAGTCAATTTGAATTTAAGAGAAGTACAAAACACCTGAATTCCTCTTATATCTATTCTTTGTCCCTCTTGCTCTCCTCCCTTCCTCCTTCTTCCAGCCTCAACCTGCCTGGCCTACCCAGCACAGGAGCCACATCATCCTTCAGGGCTGTGGGGCTGGGGATGCTGAAGAGGCTGCTGTGCAGTTACCAGGCAGCCTGGGACCCCACAAAGGGCCCAGCAGTAGCAGCTACTTATCTATAGTGGGGAGAATCCTCTCCCTGTTGAAGTTAATCAGAGCTTTCCAATCATTTCTGTGAGAAAAAGGTCTCATCTACAGATTCTGGGAGATCCAGGTGTACAAGGTGTCTCTTACATAGCTTTCAAAGATAAAAAATGTATTTTATTGCTCTAGTGAGTATCACACAGTCTATGGAGAGCCACAACAGTGTTATTTTTTCCCAAAATTCAGTCTTGTATTTAGTAGCACTGGAGTTCCTCCTTCCTTGCAAACTTTCAAAGAGAAGGAATTATATTCATAGAATGTATCGTCACTTCCTTTGTAAATTCTTTCCCGTGGTAGAAGCTTGCCATGAAATAATTTCAGTTAAAATAAAGAGTAATATAAAAATATAAGTAAAGAGGGATTATTTAGTTCAATTGAAATTCTTCAGAATTAGCTCATTAAAAGAGCTTAAACTAATAATTTCCTGTCGAAGTGACAGAAAAATTGCAATAGCAGGAAAAGAAAACACTATTTCTAGAGAATAATAGTAAAAAAATCTCATTAAATAAGAGTAACTAAGCTTCAAAAAGTTGAACTCTGAGGGTGGCTCATTCCTCATTTTCTAGTCTCCAAGGGAGAGACTTTCCATCTCTGGTATCTGCTGTATTGAGCAATAGAAACCTTTATAAATAAATGTCTCAAATGTAAGTTCTTTGGAGGATGTTTATGAAGTCTTCCCCTATATGATGCTTTTGGCAAATTCTTCCGTGTGTATCTATAAACATACACATGTGGTTGCCCAGAGAATGAAAAGCAGATTAAACCTTCAAAGGAATCAGTTATGTATGACTGAAAATTCTCATAATTTGGGATTCTCATGAATTGATCCATTATTAAAAAGAAAAATTTCTTCTATTTTAGTCTGGAACTTCTATCACTAATCTTGTATCTCTTTTGAAAAATGTATATCTGAGGGTTATTGTTGTACTGCTACCAGAATCTAAGAGAAGCCAAAGTGGGTTTTTGCACCCTCTGAGCTACCTGACCAGGAGTTTTATGTTGTGATCCTCTTCTGTAAAGGCCGTGCTGTGTAAAGACAAGAGATCATAGAAACCCACAAGGCTACATTTAACTTCATGAACTGTTGCTTTGCAGCACTGGACACTGATTGGAAATGTACTGTAAAAGTCAGTGAAATACAAGATTTTTTAAGGCATCTTCAGACATCATTTGCCTGTCCTTCAGATGAAAATTTTTATAAGCATTCTTCACATGAATATTTGGCAGCATCAGATTTTTATTTGTCAATTATTTCCAGAATTTTTTTCTGACCATTTCTGTTGTCTCATTATTCTGTTAATCTAATCTATTAATCATATTACTCTGTATGATCACAGGGGGTTTAAGTTTTTTTTCATGGGTCAGTATGAAGGGGATAGTTTGATTTCCCACAGCAAATTGGGTTTTTTAAGTAAAAAAAACCAAAACCAAACCAAAACCCAAAAAACCACACAGGCAAATCTTAAAAAACAATCTCAGACATGGTTAACTTCTTAACTTCCTTAAAAGTGAACGTCTTCCAAATGACTGATCATTTCAGTATCTTCTAAATCACTGATTATTTCTTTTATATATGGAACTGAGCAAGATGGGACAAGTTTCTTAGCGAAGTGTCAGGAGACCATGCTAATAAGTTTCTCCCTCATGATGCAGAGTTATCACCAAATATTTTGCATTTTTCTTTGTTTTACATGGAATTCTACTAAAATCAGCAAATAATATACCTGGGAATAAAGCATAGGTACTTTCACCTTTTTAGGACAGTAGATGAGGAGATGTAAGTGATTGAAATGTGGCCAAAGAGCAAAGTAGATTCAGCAGAGAGACCTTACCAAATATAAAGCAGACAGAAATTTAAATTTGTATTTTACCTCACATCAAAACAGTAACAAAGCTTAAAATGTTTTGTTTTTCTACAAAATCAGGTAAATGGATTCATTTCTCTGCATCTTTTTATCTGGGCTTGAGGAACAGCATGTGATTTTTTGTATTTCATCTGAGTGCTCTTAAAAGTATGGCCATGTGTCTACGTATTCATCAGTACAGCACAAATAATGCAGGAACTTCATCTTCTCTACGTGAGATGTAGTTAGAAAACAAGACAATGTGCTAGAACAAATAGCCAAGTCTATGTCCCCAGATTCGTGCAAGAGTGATTTATTTGTAGTCTTTCTGCACATAATTCTTTAAAATACTTAACTACTTAAACTTTTGACCGTAGCATTTTATTCACTGTATAGAAGCCTGTATCAGCCCAGAAGATTATTTTTTGTTCAACAGCTTCTCTGGAAGTTGCTCAATTTTGTTTCTGTGTCAAGCATCTCTGGGTAAAATCATTACCCTTCATTGTGTAAATTAAGCTGTGACTCACACAGACAGAACCTCCAACATGATGGGGCTGTGCCCAGGCTGGGTAATTCATGGAGAGGGTTAAAAAATCAGAATCAAATGCTGGCTGTGAGTTAAAGAGAATAGGGGATAAGAGCTTAGGCTTAACCTATAGGGGGACCTAAGGAATAAAGCAAACCAGAGTCCAGTGTGAGGAAGAAAGGAAAAAAAGCAAAAAGGCTAAAAGAGATCAGGCCTAATGAGCCTTTCGAGGAAAATGGGAGACTGGAGCCTCAGAACGAAACAGTGGCCCAGCAAAGCAAGGATAAAATGGATCAGCCACAATGTCACCAAATTGATCCAGAGTTCAAAAACCATCAAATCAACGTATACAATAAAATAAATTAAAAAAGAAGTTCAAATAGTGTCAGGTTCCTTAAAGCTCACTTGCTGACATCAAACATAATAAGATAAAGACCTGTTTGTAACATAATGTGACTCTTTTCTAAACAGAGCCTTTGAAATGTATGTACCGGTCTGTCATTTTTGTTGTATAGTTCTTGCATCATATATGTCTGCCTGAATTTTTATATGAAATGAGAAAGAGAAATAATCATGGAAGAATTAGAGAGATGTATTTAGACTACAGGGGTTTTATCCTGCTGTGTTAAGGTGCCGTGCTACCATCTAGACTGATGGCTTGAAAAATGAGCCAGAGAGGGGAACAGAGGGAAATTCTGGAGTGCAAATTAAACCAAATAAATTCTGTATATAAAAACACAGTAAATAGCTATAACAAATGCACACTAAAGGAGCAGAAGGTATTAATTCCTATCAAGAACATTTCTAATGTACCTATTACTCTAATGTGTAAGTGACAAACAAGACAAAGAAAAGACCCTGTGTGTCAGAGTCTATATATCTCTTCATGACGTAAAGAGGTAGCACTACCCATATTTAGCAGGTTTTATTTAGCCACCTACGCACCTCTGACTTGGTAGACTTATTTTTGATAAGTGGTGCTTAAAAGTGTTGGTATGAAGCATAAGTAGCTAATGCAAATATGTTACCGACCCCTACCAGAGCCAGCAATTATGTAAATTTTCAAAGCCTTCATCTTTTATAATTAGATGTGGCTGGCTTAGAGTAAAGGACTCCCATTGCTGGCCAGCTCAGTCCATATTCCAGTATTTCACCAGAAATTATGTATTTGAAATCAGAGGAATGTTATATTCTTTACTATGATTTAAGATATAGCTTGGAATAGTTGAAAGACCTTTAGTAATTAATTTCTTGTTTGCTATGCTTGAAAGATGAATAAAAGCATGGAAGCACTTGGTGAATAACATCTTGTAACTGATTATAATTAAACGTACTTTCAATTTCTTCTAAGTGTATGAAATGCTAATTACTTTTCACATAATGCAGAATGCAAGTTTTCTTAGCTTAGTTAAATGAAAAAAGTGCAGGTTTATGCACAGGCTAGAAATCTCTCTATATGTAAATCCTAGTGATATTCCTCATTAGAAAGATGCTTTCCCTATAGGTCAGTTATTGTTGAACAGCTTCAGGGGCTGATCCAAAGTAAGCTGAAGCCAACAGCGAGATTATGGTGATTTCAGTTTGGTTTGAATCAGGCCGTAAAGGGCTCCTCAGGCTACAGGGGTAAAAGCACAGTCTGTATCACCTCATACAAATTTCATTGTCTTTAGCATGATGGGTTTTTCTCAGAACTTTCTATCTAGGAGTAGTGTTAAGGTACCCCCCTGTCCTTGTGTACCTGTTTTGTATATTTTTCATTTGCTGTGAGAATCAGAGGCTCTGGTGGATCTGATGTTGTCTCCTGGTGGCACAAGTACTGGTGCCAGCTCCAATATAAAAGTACTGTCTGTGGCTTATCTGTTGCTAAACTATTTGCAGCAATGTAGTGTGGGAGCTCTCAGACCCCTCTGGATAAACTCAGACTTGGGACAGAGTGGCAGCACCTCACTGCAATGCTGCACACCTGCACTTAGAGCTGTCCCCCAGGGCTGCCCTAGGCCTCTCTTCTCACCTGCCCACCCACAGGGTTAGGATATATTTTATGAGACCAGAGAAATTCCCCTAAGTTAGTCACTCAAATGGAAGGAACAGAACGGGGAGAAAATCCTCTCTGATACTTCCACTGCTTTACCCTTTCATCTAGTCATTATTGCCTCTGCAGAGTGTGAAATCCTGCCATTCAGGCTCAGTCGTGATTTATGCCCATTTTGTAGTGGTTTAAATAACTCCTGCAGGTGCAAGACAGTGAAGAATCAGGCCACTGGGATGCACTAGGCACAAGGGTGTACTTACTGCCTTCTGCAGCAGTGGGATTGTGAAGAACACCATAATGACTCTTTACATTCAATCCCAGCTGCACTTAAGTGTGTGAGTGTATGTAACAGCTTCAGAAGGGTATAGCAAAGAGCCCGGAAAGATAAAGAATAATTCAGAAAACTTCTCTAGGTTAATATGCCAAAACTTGCTAGATATATCCTCACATAAAGGGAGTGCTTATTAGAAAACCTCAGTGAAATGCAGGGTGGATGTGGTATAAAGTTGTTCACCTCAGATACTGCAGCTGAGGTGAATGGGTATGTGCTTATAGTCACAGCAAAGTAGGCAGGTGTGAGCACATCATCTTCCAGCCTTAGGGAAGAAGTCAATATAGTAAATCCTGGGGTCAGTGCACAGGCTGTTAGGATCTGAATAGTGTTTGCTATATTCCTAGGCAGCAGGTTTATTTTCACTGTATTATTTGACACTGATTTTCCTTTACCAAAGGCACCTATGTCTGAACAGGTACAATCTCTGGTTTGCACTAAGCTCACGACAGGTGAGGTAGTTTACGGACTCATCTATTCCATGGATGCATGTATTGCACTGGTCCTTTCAATAAAGGGAGGACTTTAGTTTCCTGCCCCATCAATGTAACACCATGAACAGCAAATGTGACTAAAACCAAAGCAATGCAAAAAAATTAGAGGTGAACCACAGCTATGTGTTCAAAAAAGGAAAAAAATAGGATTAATAACTGATGCAGTGAGAGAGGTGAAGCATGCTTGCAGGGAGTAGAAGTAGCAAATGTTATAGATGGTACTATATACTGTGAATGAACATCAAAAGCCTTGGAGGCTGGGTTCAGCAGCTTATCAGAAGTTACCTTGGCCTATTTGATTGAGAATTCATGCTGGTAATTTCCAAAAATTGGATTTCCTTGTGAGATCTTTAGTAGTTTCTCGTCTGGGTCAGATTAAAGACGAGAAGAACAGCTCTGCTGACCCTACAGTGTTTCTGCTTGCTAGCCTAGTTAAAACTAGGAGGTACTCAGATACTGGAAACACATAGACATAAAATGCTCAAAGGCACATATTTTATACTTTAGAACAGTGCTGCATACAGTATAATCACTTAAAGTACACAAAGAAAATCCAGACACACTCTTTTATCATTTTACTGGTTCCTAACTGGGTCAGGCAGAGGCCCATTTTCATGGAAAGCTCCATGCCTTAAAGAGCATGTGGCCAAAGTTAGGTATCTAAATTCATAAAGCCTAAATAAGTTTTGGTATTTTTATATGTGTATGCTGGGAGGGTTTTTTTAGCATCATGGCACTCAGAATGCTCCCAGGAAACACTCAGCACCTTTGCAAGCAAGCAAATTAAATAACTGGGTTTTAAATACATCAAATTTCAAGTGATTGGTAGGTGTGTGGCATTGATTTTTTTTCCTGCTGTGTGTTTTTGTTACAGAAAGGATACATATTTCCCAGTTGTGACCTGTATTATATAGTAGTGGGCTCTTAAACCTTGTCCTCTAAAGACCCTCAAAGGACAATGAAAAGAATTGAGCTATTCGCTGACTGACACATTGAAAGAAATTCTACAAATTCAGGTTTGTCATTTGAGCCAATATGACTGATGTTATTACCAGAGTAATTTAGGGAAAGAGAATATTCACATTGCCTATAATTTAATTTAAAATGTTTTAAAAAGCCAATTTTTATTGCTGAACCTTGAGTTCAGCAATAGGTCTTGCAGGACAGTGGCAGCAGAGATACATCCTGTATCAACCAACCATCAGCACTTGAAGGCATGCAGATATTTTGGGGTTAGAGAGGAGGAGATGCAGCTGCAGCGTAGCCAGAGCTTTGCCACCAGCCTCTCACATACAGTCTCGACACAAGATGGCACCAGGGACCAGCCTCTCAGGGAAGCCTACCAAACCTTTTGCCTCACGGCCCACAGCAAGCACAGGTGTTAAAAATCTGTTCTTTTCTTCGAGCTACCAAAAATAGTTAGTGAAACATATTTTCAGATGAACAAGATTTCTGTCTCAGTGATACTGCCAGCCCTGGTTGTGCTTGTGAGTACACTCTGCTGAGAATGGCTCCTTGTTTTGTACCACAACACTGGCTCTTCTCCTAAAGAAATGCTCTCAGAGGATCTTACAGCCTCTTTAAACACCAGCGTGAGAGCCTTTCCTTTTGCTTTGAAAAAGGATGTCTTAAGGATTCCTTGTGCTTTAATCTTACAGACTTCCTAGCCAAACAGCAACATTATTTAGGTTTTTGTGTCTAAAATTTAGGCTAGGGTGTCTGATTTCCAGTGCAGGGGCTGGGATTTTATTTTACATAAATATGTGCTGTAATGATTTTAATACAAATGTGAGAGTACACAACAATGTGTAATAAAACTTCACTGGAAAAATAATTTCTCTTTCTGTTACTGCCTTTTAGAAATTAAATTAACTTAAAATGGAAATTTGGATATTCTAGAATGAAGGGCACACATGTTTTTCAGAAGCTTTGTTTATAATCACTGCTCTGTGTGAAAAAATTATGCACTAGAAAAAAAAAAATGGACAAGGTTCAACTGCTTAGCTGTTAAAATTCACTTCAGAAAGGGTAAAAATCCATAGTTTCCCTAAGTAATTTCTTCTATGTGAATAAGTGTTGGAAACACTGACAAGGGAATGAAAACAAGAAGGATCACAGCTTAAAAATGGTGCCTACATTAGTCCCTGGCCTGCAGTCCAGGTGTGTTTGGGATCCCCATTTATCTGTCTGGCAGCGTAACCTTGCTGCTGGGCTGTGCGTTCCACAGCAATCACACAATTAAGTAGCAATGACTAGCAACACTATTGCTCAATTAGTCTCAAATAGTATGTCAAGCTAGAAGATATTTCACAAATAGATCTTTCAGAGATACTTGCCTTGGCAAATTCACTTTAAGGCGAGGCAGCGTGAAGAGTACTTTTAGCTGAAACGCATTATACCATAGCATCCAATTCTGTTTTTCTGGTGGCTAAAAGCAATGGGTCAAAATCTGTGAGCTACACTGATAAAGACCATGGAAGTTGGTACATTTGGACAGATAAGACTGAGAGAAGCACTGAGCCCTGTCTCACAGTCAGTGTTTATAATAATCTGCAGACGCGGACCATGCAAGAAGGACTATCACCCTACTAGCAGCTTGTCATGAATTGTCATTTGAAATGATAACATAATTGTGCGCATGTACCATCACGAGGTGGCCTGGAGCCAGAGCCTGAAGCAGCCAGATGAGCTGTTAAAGGGAGGTGATGTCTTCCAAGTCTGAGCAGGTGGAAACAAGATACACATCTCACTCTCCCTAGCCCATAAACATGCTACTGCTTTTCTAGGTGCCCTTTAAGGGTCAACACTTGGGATGAAAAAAGACTTGGCTGTTCTGTCCTGAGTGTCAGACTGCTGGGAGATCACAGGTTGCCATGATCTGAGCAGCCACATGGCAAATTCACAAGGCATTCATGCAGCTCTGCTGGTAGACCAAAGATGTCCTGTGGCAGCCAAACGGAGCTGGGTTGGTGCAGTGACCTTTATTGGGATCAGGTTCCTCTCTGTCCTAGTGTGCTGGCTCACTGCAGCTCTTTATTTCAATATTTTTGATATACTTTTCATTTATGCTCAAAATCTGGAGAGTTTGCAAGAGCAGATTGGGAATCTTACTTTAGGTAAAATGAGAGGGGATTGTTCCAATCTTCTGAGAAGGTATAGGAAGTACATTTAGGACACTGTTTTCTAGGAAACAACAGGAAGCATTGCCCAATTCTGTCATTCACCATCCTACTAAGACGTTACAACTTTGCCATAATACCATAGCAGACTCAAACTCGTGCCCTCCTGCCACCAGCTGACTATGGTCCTTCATCCCCTCTGTCCTTGCTCCTGTTACCATTGTGTGTGCTTCATTCCCAAGGGCTGAAAGCGGATTTCTTTCTGTGAATGTCTCCTCTAATCTGTGCTGGGAGCAACACAAGAGCTCTCTGTGCAGTGGTCTGTGGCTCAAGAACTACCTGAGCAAGTTC
Organism: Haemorhous mexicanus; assembly: GCF_027477595.1. Classification (NCBI taxonomy): domain Eukaryota; kingdom Metazoa; phylum Chordata; class Aves; order Passeriformes; family Fringillidae; genus Haemorhous; species Haemorhous mexicanus. The sequence goes on from NC_082348.1 coordinate 17,353,507, forward strand.
TGAGCCATGCCTGTCCATGGCTGTGCATTTGGCTTTATCTTTAGGTAAGCCCATCTGTGATGGGCTGTTGTGCACTGAAACTGGTCCTATGTGTGGCATCTTTCTGCTTTTTGGACTTTGTCTTACTAGGAAAGAGCTGATCAGGACTAGTTGCTCCATTTTAAGAGAAACAGGATTTTGGAGAGTCATGGTGAGTACATACAGACAGCTAGTTGGAAGGCTGCAGTTGAGAAAAGGCTGTGCCAGAATATATGGAAAAAAGACAAAAGGGAAACTTATCACAGAAAAAGAAAAAACAGAAGTTATAAATTAGCAGTTGAGAGAACACATTCAAGAAGAAAAAAAACAGTGTTTATTATAGCCAGTGAGAGGGAAAATCTAATCAGGATGGATTACTTGATGAGAGAACTTCTGATAAATATGGCATTTGGGAGAGCTAATTAGATAATAAATTACAAGATTATATAATACAAATCAGGGCAAATATTCCTGTCCTCAGAATTACTGACAAATAATATCCTAATAGAGATTTTAAATCTTTCCTCAGCGTACGCATTTTCTAGCACATATTTTCTAAATATACCATCATATGACATCTATTTCTCTAATGTCTGTAAATTATGCCTTCATAGATTTGAAGACCCTTTGTTAATCTAACAGGACTGAGTTTAACGTGCAGTGGAGTCTGAACTCCAATTTGCTATCTTTAGTGACACCAGCATTTCAGCTATAATCTGTTGTTAACCTGCTTTTATGCATATAGTGTAAAGAAACTTTCTAAACTTGGGAAAAGAGAGGTGTCAATTCTTGTTCATTGAATCCACCTAAATCTTCCTCATTCACTCCTCAACTGCTTTGCATGTTCTGTGCTGTGCACAGGACAAATATAAAACCTGCACTTATATGAAGGAGAAGAATATCTAAGTAGAAACCACCTAAAGTGCGAGCCAGCTCTATTTAACACACATTTACATTGATCTTGTGTGTTCACCAAATGGCAGAAAAGCGGGGTCCAGAACATGTCATTTACCCATTTGCTTACTTTTACCAGTCTGACCTAATGCTCTTTTCAAAAACAAAGCACTTTAATTTGGTTTCTGGTAATCAAACTTTTCTGGACTCATTGTATGGTGGTTCACATACCAGTCATTCTTTACCCATTAGATTATCCAGTCTTTATCAGTGTTATCTCATGCCTTTGGGTAGGACCTAAAAATGGCCTGTGCCATATTAGTAATACTATACACCTTAATGTTACACTTTAGATCCACAATGAATGAAATACATACAGGAGTCAGTATTATATGTCAAGTCAAAAGTCATATGCCAAATTCACCTGTGGTTTTGTCCTTAGTGGCATTTGGATCTTTTCACAAACACAAGGCAGACTGCATAACTCAGCCATGCTGAGGGATCTACAGGCTGGCTGAATCAGTAGCCAAATAAGGGAGGGGGGTTTATGTCATGTATATTTTTACACAATCAATTGAGCTCTGAGAACTTGACTAATCACTTTGACTTATAAACTGGAGACAAGGGAAAGTCACATGAGTTGTAGATAAATGCCACTACACCCCAAGATACCATGCAGCAGCCCTTTCTAGCTGAGAAACTGTCCCAAAGGAGGTCAGAGTCCCTTGGAAAGCCCTTAGTAATATCTAAAAATAAAATGCCTACGAACACTCTTTTCTCACTAAGAAAATAGAGAATGGCTTTTGGGTACAAGTACTCTTGTACCTAGTAGAAACCTGCAGCCCTTTTTTTGTAAGAGGTGTGTTTCTATCATTACAGCTGTGAGGAGGTACATCTGACTGTGGTAGGACATTCATAGCTCATCCATTTAAGTTTTTTCTTTTCAACTTCAACTTTGCTCCCCTTGTTTCCTCACGAGCGCATTTGATCAGAGATTTATAGATAAATTAACACTACTGACAGCCATTCCCCTGCCAGCCTTGCTGTCATTGAGTGTGGCTACTTGTTAAGAGCTCAAGAACAGAGACAACACTGTGGTGGGACAGAGGGAAAAATAAAGTCAGTTCAGTGCTGCCCTGCTGAAGTAGACCATCTGAGGTTCTAATGTGGTAGGGAGTAGAAAATAGTGCATGGTACTGGTCTTAGAGAAGTCATTGCATCAATGGTTTGTCCAAAGAGGTTCGTATAGTTCATTTGAGCTTCCTCTTTGCCTGGCCTCTTACTGTGTGAAGAGGCCCAGATGAGACCCAGAGATGGAGCAGACACACACAGGATAGTGCAATGCTGGATCCGGTCAGAATTTGGATGTTCCTTACCATATCTGCTCAGTACTTTTCCAGATTCAGAAATCAAATATCTCAGAATTACCTCCTTCTTTTGGTGTTTACTCAGTTTGATTGCAGTTTGTTACTTTAACCAGCCAGCACGCATTACCCAGCCTGTTTTGCACCTACCAAATATGACCTGGGTCTCTCTAGGTTCAGAGAGAAAGACCTAAGATATTTTTAATTTTCATTTAACTCAGAGGGAAGCTTGAGCTCAGCTCCTACCATCTCCTCCTTTCACCGCACCATAACAATGCCTGAAAAGTTTGAGTTATTTCATGGAAGTTAGAAATGTGAATGTGTTACGAGTCAGCTTTGAATATGGCCTCGATTCCAAAAGGTGTTATCATCAAATCAAAATTATTCACACATGTCAAGTTAACATTTTATTTTTATTCCTTACTCAATTTTTGGCAAGCTTACAGGAGCTGTCAGTGTTTCAGTATTTTGAGAAGAATATTTTAATAAAACAGTGATGTGCTGAAAGGGGTTCACAAGAACTCACTAGAGGCCCTTGTTAAAATTCTGCCACCCTTCAAAAAATTATTCCCTTGCCTCTCAAGGAGTTCACCCCCTCTCTGGATACTGCTAAATCATTTCTGCCAGGGATGAGTTTCATCCCTTGGGGCTCATAAAGATACTTCTGAAGAGCAAATTGTTTGCCTATGAAATAGACCAGATTGCATGAAATAGCAGACACTTTAAAAATAAATTCCTGGGGTAGCAACACTTCCCCGCTCCCCCCGCCCAAGCATCCGATCCGATCTCCACCACCCGTACCTCTCATTGTGTTATACTATCAAGTACTCAATCTATTTCTCAGGAACAAAGTATAAACAGTTCCAGCAAGTGCACTTAATATAACTTTTTTTGCCAAGAGGCTTTGCCTCCCTGCTAGGCTGTGGTTATAGGAAAGCATTTATATTTAAAGGTAAAAAACCAAAAAAGCCAGGTTCTCCCTGTGAGCATACAGGGCTTGATTTTATTTCAGTTTAAAAGAGGAAATCTTTGTAGTACTCTTTTCAAAAGGGTTTTAGCATATGACTGTAATAAAATGAAAGACCTAGTAGGTGCTATTTTAAAAAATGCACTACTTAAAAATGGGAATTCTGGTAGTCTTGCTAAAATGGGCTAATTCTTTATTTCTATTGCTTAATTTGATGTGATTGAATGTTTAAATTATGGCTGTTCAGACCTAGATGAGTTTGCCCTGAAGAATTGGAAGAATTGGTGTGCTGGATATGCCAGATCTTTTTTAAATGCTGAATGGAGATAAGATATCTGAATAAAATCTTTCTACTGAATACAGTCTTGCCAATCACTGAAAGGTAGGGTCTTATCTGTATAAGATATGCATGATTCACATTTTATTACCATTAAAAAATTTTCTAAGATGATGCTCTTTGTTTTAAAACAGCTGTAAACCTTGCTTACATGTTCCAAGTGTAAATTAACACTGTTGCATTTCATTAGCCAGAAGAAAACCTGGAAACTCTGAATGGCCCTTTTTTCCCTCATTGGCTTGTAAATTATAAACCTCACAGGTGATTACTGAAATGGGAATATTATTAATGTCTGTCACAGCAAAAATTCAAATGACCCATCTGACACATGGTCTAGCTTTGTTTGGATTGTTTCTTCCAATTCAATGGTTGTGGAAGAAGAATATAGATCACCATTTAAAATGAATGGGCCATAAGACCCTTCTCTATTTGTATAAGAGCTAACAAGTGTAGCAGCTATTTCCACTGCTGCACTCTTTGGTTTCACATCTAAAATATTCAATAAAATACCTTTTATTTTTCCTAAGCTGTTGTAAAACTAAGCTTGCTGCTGACTTGAAAGGGTAAAATCCTGTTTAGTGGAACATTGCTCCCGAGCTACTGATGTTCACTGCTTTACTGATGTTTGTCCTGCTTTTAGGGTCAGGGCTAGAAAATAGCACCAATGGGTGCTTGTGTGCTTTAGGTGATGTGTTGTCACTGTATGAAAAATGAGCGAACCAAGCAAGATGTTAGGAGCTAATACTTAAAACCTGTCTCAAGAAAGTGTTGATTGCCTCTGCAGCTCTGATGTTATTATAGTTTTACTGGCTTCTTAGCAAGGAGTAAGGCATGAATATCATCACGTGGCATTATTTGGGCAGACCACCAAGAAAGCTAGGCTGCACTGCTGCTGCTCATCCACTGAAAGTCTTTGGGGAAAATACTCAGCCTCCTTATATCTTCATTTTCCTCTCTCTCTTAAATGTGGTAAAACATTTACCTCCTCTGTGAAGTGTTTACACATGAGTTTTGATGAAAAAGGTGATGGGATAGATAGATACTAACAACATTTCAATGGCCTTGCAAGAAAAGTGGCTGAACTAAGAAAATGAACATGCTCCTGAGTAGTTGACAGTCATAATCACAGCAACTTTTGCTGACTGGCAAATGACTAAAGCCTGGAATTTCTGACTTATTCTGAAGATTTGAATTGTGTCATTCTCCCTTAGAAGAGTTAAAGCTGAAGGGAAATGTATGATGTATAAACACATATCAGAAGATGCAGCTTCATATGCAGTTTAGAGTAAGAAGGAAAAACTTTTCCAAAGGAAAGTAATTGAACGTGCTGATACTCATAAACCCATAGGTCACGTAATTTAGTGGAGCAAAAACATAGAAAGATAATCTCTGCTGGTTTTGTACAAACCTTTTTGGGTTTGTTGTTGTTAGGATTATCTTTGGAGCTGTAGCTGAAAGCCTGTGTCTAGCACTTCTTGAATATAGAAGTTAGCAGTTGCATGCACAGCAGGATCCAGAGGGAGCACATTGCTTGTAGGGGAGAAAGCAGGCTAATGTTCCTGCACCACATCAGGAAAGAAAAGTATTGGGCAGAAATACTTGCAAACTTTCTTTTCAGTTGAACATTTACCTTTTTTGTCTTCCACTATGATGGCTAAGGCAAAGTGTGGTTTTGCAAACAATTTTTTCAAGTACTGGTCATGATCTTCAATTAATAAACATTTGCACTGATTTGGCAATGGTAGTAGTAGATCTTGAAGTGTGAAAATTATTAGTACAACATCCCAGCATACACCCAAAATCCTAGACAATTCCAGAAGTGCTGATTTCCATGAATTTAAATAGGTGGAAATATTTGTGATGTGTAATAGCCTGGCACAGAGCTTTATCACTGAAAACAAGTGCATCATGTGACCCTGGTGAGCAAAGCATTCTTTCTGGGAGGAAGTGCATGAGTAGAATTTGGGAAGAGGAGAATCTGCAGGCATTGCAGACTAACCTGGTATGAGAATCAGGCAAATCCTGACTGAGGATGTCTGAACATCCATTTGAACAGAATACTTAGTTATTAATACTTAGTTATTAATACTTAGTTATCTCAGAAGAAGCTGTTGAGAAAAAGAAGGGCCCGTGCCAAGGATCTCTATGGACCATTCAGCTTGGTGGCAGTTGGAGACCCATTTTTTGTTGTTTTGGCAGTGCTTCTAGCTTCTATTGAATTAGCTTTATCTTGACTTTCATATTTCCTGGGACATATTAAACAGAATGGGAAAGCAGTCGATCTGTCCTGTGAGTCAGCAAAGATTTTAAGGAAAATTGAAATGTATTGTTAATTTGGATTGCTTTGGAATCTATTGTGCAAAATCCCTAAAAGACAAAACAGAACATAAAAAATGTAAACATAAAAAAGCTCAGTAATAAAACTTTTGCATTTAGAACTTCATAGTCCAATTGCTCAGAGTACACCTTCATTTTGGAAGAACAATTTTTGATCAATCATAGTTGATTAAAAGTATATATTTCTTCAAAATGTGGCTCTGTGTGGAATTCACTTCTGCATAAATATTTTTTTCGTTTGTGATCTGCATTAAAATCACTTGCAGAAATGTTGGAATTAGTTAGAGTTGTTAAAAAAATACGTACATTGCTGAGTGCCAAGTTGAACAATTTTTTTTGGTCTGTAGTACAAGTGCTACAGAAATAATATAATGTTATAAAGAGATTGTTACACTGATGATGCAGAGCATACATTTGCCAGCTTTTCAGATGATGGAAAGACAGAGAATATTACCAGGGCTCTAATAATGAATTTAGAGATTAGCTTGTTCCTTTGACATTATATATCACATAACAGACTATGCACAGTCCCAGTCTGAAGACAGACATCAGAATTCTTATGTGTATTTTATTGTTTAGATGATGTGTTCAAAAAATTATTGCTTTTTACTAGCAAATTGAAGAAATGCATTTTGATAAAAAAGAGACATACTTGACTAGATTTCTTTTTATGTTTGAGTTGTTGCTGTCCTGCATAAAGCTCTGCTATTAGAGTCCATTAGCAGAGTGACTCTACAACTTGGTGAGGGATTTATGGGTCAGTTTGACTTTGCAGACTTGGTGGTTAAGGTGTGAAGTAGACTTAGGAAATTCAGTCTTAAACAACAATTTGTGCTGCCAAAACACAGTAAGGGACTACAGTAGCCTTCAGCAGAGGCTGTTACAATAGTTGCTTCTTGAAGCAGAGAAAGAAACTGTAAGGAAAGTTTCAAATGATTACTGATTATTGTTTGCAAATTCTGGCCATCCAAGAGAGTATAGTCGAATAACTTAGATATAAATAATTACTTTATAAATGCAAGGGTATATAGGTATCCTGGATTTATAAGCCTTTAACTACAGTACAGGAAGAGCATGCAGAAAAGACTGAGATGACATGTGAAAGAATCACAGCTAAAATACCTGTCTTACTCTGCTGCAAGTGGAAGGTCCTTAGGCAAAGATCTTGTTTTCTTATCTGTACTGTGTGATGCTTTACTCTCTTCTGCTTTCTTTTTATACCTAGAAACACTTTCCTTTACAGGTTTGAAGTAATTGATTTCTTGTAACTGTAGTCTCTTCTAAACCTAGTGCTTTTGTGGAAGAGGCTGCTAATTCTCAAAACAAAAAAAAAAAAAAAGAGAAAAGAGAGAGATTAAGAAATCTGCAGTAATATGGATTATGTTACTACCTATGGCCCAACATTTCCAGTCATACTTTATTCCAAGAAGAAGCAGTCTGTGTCTATGCTCTGCCTGTGCTAACTGAAGCAGAGGCCAGGCATGGGAGAGACTGTTGGTTACCCCACTGGTAATTCCCAGCCCACTTATGGACTATGCTGATTTAACTTTTCAATAAAATATCTGAGCAATGTTTGAGGCACTTTATGTGCCATAAATCATTCCCAATGGGAAGTGTGGAGGAGAATGATCAGAATAGCCTCTCTTCTCTGTACACCATCCTGCAGCCCAACTGGCTAGACAGAGAGAGTGAGCAGACATGAAGTTACCTTTCCAGTAGTGCAGGCTGGTCAAGGAAAGTTCTTTTAAACACTGATGAGGCATGCTCCTGTAGATCCATGATTATATGCGGCTGAAGAAAGAAATTACAAATAGCAGGTAAAGAGATATTGCAGATGTAACTGCAAGTGACTGGGAAGCTGTGTTGATGGTAATACTTAGGAACTGGAATCAGCATTATTCTATATATTCATTAGTGACCTTGAGGACAAAATGAATTCCATACTAATTAAAATTTTTAGACAACATGCCTTAAAGGAAGAGTAAATAGAGAAGATGGCAAATTATAAATCCAAAAGGGTCTGAATGCTTTGAGGGTGGATCAAAAAAAAATGAAGTTTATGTAAAGAAATCAAGGCAAAACATCAGAAGAAATATTTGAAGTTCTTTTTTGTTGTAGGCATCAGAGAGTTTTGGTGGAGTTTTGCACCATCTGTTCTTTCATTTTTTTGACACAAAACCACTCTTTGCCCTTGAGTCCTCTCAAGTCTCACATATAGAACAAGACAATAGGCTACAATGGCATAATTTAAAGGTCTGAGTAGCCTAAATACCTTAGGGGTGTCTAGGGATTTTTAGTCCCAGATCCATCCCACCTGACTCCAAGAACTTAACTGAAGTACCTAGATTAGGTGTCCCATTAGAAAGTTAGGTAGGGTGTGTCCAAGCCTCACAGGTGACCATTAGAAGAGCACAAGGTGACTTTCATCATCATCTTCTCTCAAAGCAGCACTCTTGTCCCATCAGCTGTCTTGGAAGAACATGTTTTATAAGCAGGGAAAAATAAAAAAGGAAGGGTTCACAGAGAAAACTGCAAGGAATGGGAGCACTGTTCCCATTTCATAATAAGAAATAAAAGCAATAGCACCAATTTCTTTTGTGATCTGAGTGTCCAAATGAATTGGATCATCAAAGGTTATACTGCGTAAGCGTTAAGCAGAATATGGTTTGAAAGAAATCAGTGTCTTGTAATAACTGTAAGGATAAAAGAGTCTAAAATATCCAGCTATATATAATATCTATGAAATTAAGCTGCATAATGTAATGACATGTTATGCTACCATTAACACATTATAACTATGTAATTTGGAAGGCTAATTTTTTTTTGTAAAACCACTTAACTACATAAAATTGAAAATAATGATTATTGTAACTACTTCCATTTTTTTGTCTTTGGAAGTTCAAAATTAAATATGCCATATACAGTTATTTTATGATGATGTGTAATTTTATGAAATGGTCATATAACATGTACAGTAATTATTGACATAAAAATCCTAAATACATAAATCATCACATATAAAATCTGTTATAACACATTAACTTTACCAGAAGCCAAGGTAAGTCATTCAGCATCTCATTGACTTAACACCCAGAGTTGACCAAGGAACCCAGATAAGATGACAGGAAATTGAAAATCTCAGCTAAGATATAAAATAATATTATCAAGGCAGCCTTGGATCTGAAACTTCTCCATTCTGTTTTCTTCTGATTTTCTAGTACTTCAGTTCTTTGAAGACCAGCATGGAAAAAAGTAAAACCTAGCAGGTCACCCCCTTGGCCCTCTTAGTCTAGTTGTAATGTATCTTGCAGTTGGGTTCCCATCAGTCCTTTGGAGACTATTCAACTGCCTAACTCAGCTCATTTTCAGGAATTTTATTTTAATATTCTGTCTAATTTTTTCTCTATCGCTCTTGCTAATATGCTTTAAAAATTTAGACTGTTATCATTCTCCCCATATGTCTTACTTATGACTCTGTGAAATTATATGTATACATGTCTTCCAGCCTCATAACCATTTCTATTAGTCTTCTCGGAACACTCTGTAAATTGTTGCTATCTTTTACAGAGGTCTCCTGCTCTGACTCATAAATCCACATATATTTCAGCTACTTTGGGGAAACCAACCTTTCCTGCTAATGAATCAAAATTATGAAAAGCGATATTTATTTCATGCCATGATTATGTGAGAGGGAAAACTCAATTGTCAAACCACCAGCAAAAGTGTGAGCTTATGATAAATCTGTGTTTATTGAACAATATCAATTCTTGAATTTTAAAATTTTCTTTCATTCTGAAGAAGTAAGAAATTACTTTTAAAAAAATCTTCCCTGTAACTAAAAACTTAGAGAGATTAAGGGAATATTTTGAAAGATAATATTTTCTGATAACATACTCTGTTTTGAGTTTGTAATGTTATTGTATTTTTTATTCAAAGAAATCAAATAATAAAAAATATTTACAACAGTACAGCAATATATTTCATCAACACACTTTGAAGTTTTCATCTGAAATTCTGAAAAATCTGGGCATTCAGAGGGAAAACGTTTCACAGAAATTTTTGATAAACTAATTTTTGAGGAGGTAGAGCTAGAAAAGCTCCATTCTTTCATGTGTCTCCTTCACTGCACAGACTGAAAGATGATTGGCAATTTCAAAGCACTTTTAATTCTATTATACAGTATATCCTCAGAGAATAGGGCTGATGCACTAATAGGCACGGAACACTTTACAGAAAAATACAGCAAAAGAGTTTATATGAGTTATCTCATGTAAGAGCTAGGCTTTGCGGTTTAGCAAGAGGGGTACATTTTACATGTTCTTTGTAACCTAATATTCCTAGGAAATGAAATCAGTTGTGTTAGATATGGGCAACTTTGTTCCTGGGAGTTTGGAAGACCAGAATAGGCTGGAAGAAGAACAGAGGAGTAGGAATGTTCCTCCCTTCCCTGGACCTTGTCTGAAGGTGTGTGTGGCCAGGAACTGCACCCAATTTCCTCTGTGTGCCTGATTTCCTTCCACTGAGTTGTTCTGGTCTGTAAGTTGTACCCCACCACAGAGCAGGTCTGTCTCAGGCTCATTCAGTGTGCAAAGCTGAATGATACCAAGTGTTGAAGAGCTCCCCAACGAGAGGGGTGATAGCACCATGCCAACATCACCAGTTCAGCATAACAAGGTCACCATTTCTCACTGATCTGAGAGGAGTTTGCAGTATGGTAGAAGCACCAAGGATGAGAGTTCCATGCTGAAAGATTTCTTTAGCAGCCAAAGACTGTTTACAGAAGCACTGGAGGCCCCAGCATTTCCCCCTAGAAGATGGGTTTTTGCTGCTCAGGAGCCTCTATCAGTACTTTTTTCTTCCATAAATCTGGTGACTCTCTCCAGCATCTTTAAAGGATGGCCTTAACAGGCATCATTTAGGCATTTATTAAGGCCAAATATAAAAATAGTGAAACATTTATATGAGATTTTTCATTAAACACTACACATATTCAGAAAAATCTGTCCCAAGCAAGTTTGCTGGCATTATCAGACTTTTGTGCACCAGAATAATTTATTTATTAATTCATGCATGAGATTTACTCCCAACATATATTTTTTTCAAGACTTCATATTCAACGTGTCCCTGTAAATTCGGCTGAAATTATGGAAATCGGGAAAGTTTTTAAAATTGTTAAGTTCTCTTTTCATCAAAGAAGTAGCAATCTTCTAAGAATGGAAAGCTGAGGTGAAAGCTGAGGTGTTAGGAAAAAAAGAAATTGAAAAAAAAATTAAATATTTCTAAAATATTGTCAGAAAGAGAACTCACTGAGTTGAAAATTAACGCTGCTACTCAGAATGATTAGTCTGCAAGTGTGGAGGTGAGTGTGCTTACAGTACTACTGTATTTTAACACTATAGATTTTCCAGGTATTAGTCCTGAACATCAGTAGTGTGCTTTCTTTTCCCTATGCAGTGTGCACACTCAAATCCCATTAATGTCAGTGAGAATTTGTATCAACAGGAGACTTTAGATCCCTGAGATACTTTTTCATAACGGTGAAGACTTAGTTGAAGAAACTATGGGAGATCAATAATGCACTGAGGACATATTTTTTTCCTAGCTGTGACATACTAGAGGTTTTCTAATGTCAAAACTCAGATAGGAAGCAGAGGCAAGCAAGAAGTGGAAATAGCAAATCATTTGGCTGGCTTGAATAGCTTTTCCCATTGACAATCTGGAGCATAATGCAGGAAATTCATCACTGATTCCCATTGCTACATTTCTGTATTTCTTTTGGAGTAATTGTGACATCCTACTGCTAACTGGCAATGTTAACTAGTGTCTGTTCTGCAAACCTGTCTCTTTGGCTAACAAAATATTAAATGGCAGGGTAACCTCAAGAAAAGCCCAAAGGGAGCTAGGTATGGTCATGTGTTATCTGAGCAGCTTGGAGTTGAAAGGTATCCTGTGGTAACTATTCCATTCATACAGAATTTCTGCAAACAGACTTAAGTAAATGTTTCATACCAGTATCCTGCTGGCTTTTGACTGTAGATAAAGATGTTGAATGTGGTGTCTTTGAAATGTGGGCTCTAATTTATGCAATTTGCACTATTTTTAGTGTCTGGCAGCTGTTATATCTTTTTGTTTTTTCCTCTTCAAATAAAGGACATTTGGGTTTTTTTTTAACAAGTTGTTAATATTGGTTTACCATTTTTGTCATATCAAGCTAAGGATGCATGATTATGTTATAGGAGGAATAAACTTGAAATTCTGGAGAGCAATATGTGCTATAACAGCACTGGTTTCCTTAGATCAAATCAAATAATAGTTATGGAGGGAAAAGCTGCGTTTGAAACTTGCTACTTTCTTCCAAAGACAGTGAGAGTTGCTACTGAGAGCAAGGTCAATGCAAAAAAAAAAAAAAAAAAAAAAGCCAAACCAAGCCAAAACAATAAGAAAAAAGCCCCAAAATAAAAATGTGAAGAAAATCAATAAATACCTAAATTATTTAAGGAAAAAATACAACGGGGTGTCTTACTGTCATGCACCATACCCTGCATTGGAGAGCAGACAGGTGGATTGTCTCTAGCCGGAGCTGGGCTGGACACTCTCTCCAGCATGCTCATTAGCAGCTCCGTGCCTGGGCTCCCTGTTAGTAGAAAGGCAGGGATCACAGCAGGGAAGTTAGATCTCAGGCTTCTCACATTCCTGCTCTATCTTAGCAAAGCTTTGCAAAGCCTTTTCTGGCAGCTCATTAGTAGGTGCACTGATGCATAAGAGAAAGTCATTAGAAGTGTTTTTCAACATTGGCTTTTGATCAGGTGACTAGTAGCTTCGTAGAGACATTTACTTACATTGTTTTCTATATGAGATTCTGTTGCTATATTGAGAATGACACACATATAAAATGTGGAAAACTAGCTTGACCTTTCTATGACAAAAGGAAAAAAAGCTCCATTAGTTCCCTGAATCTTGTCTTTATATTGTCAACTATGACGTAATAGAAGCACGGAATACTCACTCCTGGCTTTAATAATCTATGCCAAGTTCAACTATAGCATTTGATTTAGGGTTATGACAAAAAGGATACTGCTACGAAAGAATACAGCTGGCGGGCCTTAAACTTTATGATTTACTTTTAGCAATAAGCATTAGATACTTTATTTTTCTATGCAGACTGGCATTCTTAGCATTTTAAGACCAAATTTATCTGTAGGGTGAAGTAAAATGCCCAGTAAAATTTTATTGGATCGGATAGGGTGGACTGCTTAAGTGCCCTTAGTATCTCTGCTGGAAGGATTCCTTGTTGCATGGGAATCATTTTACTAAACCCCAAGAAAACTATGCAAGTTTAATTGGAAATAGTTCTAACAAAACTTTAACTAGCATCTTGTTTTCTCTTACCTACTTAAATAGGCTGTAGAAAATGAAGTTGTGAACAGAAACCAAGGAAGTTTGGTGTAAGAGTTAAGCTTCAATAATGAACTTGCTTCTTTAGTTACTGGCTCTTTCTAGAAGCTCGATTGTTATGTAATATTACACATTCCAGTACGATAATACTTCTCCAATCCAAAATGCCTGTGGTGACTGCCTAGTGCCTTTGCTCTGCAGAAAAATGTCATGTTAAGTACATGCTATGACATGGAACCAAACAAGAGGAGGTAAAGTGGCTTTTGTAAAAGTTTACTGAAACAAAATACATCAGCTTAATCAGGCCTGCTTCTGGCTATGTACGGACATGACATGCCAATTACATAAAGTTCCAGCTCAGCTCAGACTCCTGCTGACTAATTCAGTGTTGATTGTTTTCCGCTACATGGCTTTGAGTGCTTGTTAAGGCTGAGGAAAAAAAGGGAGAGGGGCAACAATTGTAGGAATTCTTTGCTTCCATCAAACTGTCTTATGATTGCCAGCAATTAGTTAAGCTCCTTGGCAGTAAAATGACAAGATGGGACTTGACCAAATACAATGTGTGGAGCGCATAGGCATCTGCCCCAGCTGAAAGACATTACAATGTTTGTTAACCTTAAGGGTCATTCCTGATTCACTTCTGCAGACAGAAAACAAGATTTATATAACACAGATCAATACAGCCCTAAGACTTTCGCCATTGAGGATGCTAGATTGAGGCACTTCTCTTTATCAGTTTACCATGACACTAATGTATTTTGCCTGTTTTGCCTGGGCAGTGATGAATCTGTTGGCAAGAGAAAACAAATAAGTTCTGTTGTTGAGAGACATGTTGTCTATGATTTGTCTCAGCAGACATGCCAACTTGCTGGCCAATTCATTTCCTATTTAATTTAAGTGGCATATCTGTCTTCCCCTTTCTGGTATGTCTTTTGTCTGCTGCACACCCATACTGGCATGGCAAGAGGCGCCTGCAGTAGATCTTTTCAGGTAAGACTGATATATCTGCGGCAGAAGCAAAGTCAAGAATCAGAATACCTGACTTTTACTATGGGATTTTTTGTAAATGATACATTTCTCTCTATTTCCACTCTGAGGAAATCACTTTAATCATTTATTCCAGACAGATCATGGGGATTTATTTTGCATACACTCATAACCCAGTACCCTTTGAAAATATGCCCTGTAATGTGCTGTACTGATGAGGGGGGGTATATGATGCAGCAAATGTTAACAATATTTTTTATTTGCAAGAGCAACTTTTTAAAGCTGTTATTTGCTTGGAAAATGAAATACACATTTAGGGTAGTCTTTACTGGGCAGAGAGAAGCTGGGTGCGTAAGGACTGCAAAATGAGTTCTGCTGGTTTTGAGACCAAGTATTATTTGCAGCAGAAAATCCTTTCTCTTGCTTCAGAGTGACAAATGCAATTCCGTTAGTCCCAGGTTTGTCATTCCTCCTTTAAAGCAATTAGTTACACAGGAAGCTCATTGTTTCTGGAAATAGGACAATATATAAACTGTATGTAAAAAGAATATATCTTTAAAAACCCCCTAAAGTGAATGTATGTTGAATGAGCGTTTCCCTTAAGAGGCCCTACATCTGGAGGGGTGGGAGCTTGTATCAGAGAGGGCCTTCTCAGCTGAATCCCCTTCAGCCCTGGAATTTTCTTACCCAGTTTGTTAACCTCTAGGGCAGGGTGCAGAGCCCATGTGCTCATTCAGGGCCAGATCCTGCCAGTCTTATTTATTTTGAGTGGTAGCATACTCCAAAGGCAGTTAGATCAACTCCAATGGGACCATATGGTTCTACTCAATGCAAGGAACAGTGGCAGAATCAGGGCCTTGGGCTTTTTCCAAAAATGCGTCAAAGGTAACAGGCATTTTGTTTTGAGAACAATAATCTTCTTATAACTCTATCCTTGTTATCGTTGTGGTAATAGATTTTAGTCATTTTCATTCCATGGGTAAGACAACCTTTTATGATTCATGAGACTATGACTGTGGGCACAAGTCTTCATAAACTGAATGATTAAATAAATAGAATATTTGAAATGTTAAAAAAGGAAGGGAGAGGAAAGGTGGTATTCAAGTGGTTCAAGCCTGACAACTTTTGCTAGCAGGTTTAACACATATTACCAAGTGCATCTACATCAGCATGTCTATTGTCCACCTACCACTGCAGTACTGCAAGTTTCTGTTTTACAGGATCATATGCTAGATGAAGAAAAACTTTACTGAAGACAGGAAAGCATCGTAACTTAAAACTGTCAAACAGTACCATCATTTAGCAAGGACAGAATTCAAGCAGTGGAATAGTTAACATAAACCACACTTCTCAAATGTGTCAGCTAAATATCTGTGGCAGAACACATTAATTATAGCAGTCAGTTTACCTTTATCCTTCACAACATTTCTGATTAAAATTTCACACATTACAATGATATGTGTCTTTTCTACAAGCTATGAAATCCACTCAACGTCAATAAGTTCTTATTTTGTTATTGAAAGAGTTGATGTATGTATAAAAAAAAAAGACTTTTGATCCCTGACAAAAAAATCAAAAACTTAACTTCTGTTTTGGATATAATCATGCTACCTGCATGTATTATATGCCTGTGCAAAGCAATCATTAGTAGCACTGGATAAAAAGGAATAAAAAAAGGCCCTAACTTTGCTGCCAATAGAGGGTATGTGGTTTCAAATTTTGTATTTGCTGAGCTTAATTAACCCATAGATTATGTTTTGAAAGGTATGTTCAATTAACTGAATCCCTCATGAGGAATTATATACAGGAAGAGATAATCACAACATTTATCTGGTTTACAAATGTATATGCTAAGGTTAAAAATGTTCTGGTTTTTTATTCCGTAGAGATATAAAGATTGATAGAAAAATAATGTAAACCAATAATTGCAAATACTTACACAGTAATGCGCATAAAAAATTCCAATTATATTCATTATTAAGCATATAAAACTATTTTTATTGGTAGATAATTACTGATGAAAATCTCTTATTTAACATTTTATTTGCATCTAATTCAGGAATTCATATTTTAAATAAAGTTGCACGTTTACAACAAGGAGATCCACTGAGGCACATAAAGTATCTAAATCACTCTACAGAAATGTATCTCAGTGGAAAGAGGAGATGCAGAGTGAAGATCCAGTGTAAACCTTTGTAATTAAAGCATAAGTACTGCTTGAATTTGGTTCATGTGTATTCTCCAAGCCAGCTGGATAAGCCTAGAAATACATTAAGCCAATCCAAAGGCAAATACATGCTGTGATGTACTGGTAATCTCCTGCGTCGTCATGTACTTGTTGAAAATGAGTGTGTGATTCCATGTGTAATAAGAGAAGTTTGACAAGGGAACAAAATCATACACTGTCAAAACAAGTGTCTGGACTTTGCCTACACATATATTTTTTGTTAATATACTTGCTTCCAAAGTGACATTTATTTGGTAGGGCAGCACCACTCTTCCCTGACAATGCATTGACTATTTTGATTTCACTGAGAAGAGTTTTGACTGCGAACATTTTCTTTTACTGAGACCGTTTCTCACTGACATAAATGAAATCTGATAGCCAAGGCAGGCTCTTGGCTTGGCAACAAGCCATTGGCTTGATTGTTGGAAGGATAGATCAAAATGTTACAGAAGTAGTCCCATAGGGAGAAATCACTCCTCTCTCAACGGCACCCTCTGAGGAGTGACTGTGAGTGCCCCTCTCTGGCACGTCCCTCCCTTGCTGGCTGGGTAGGGCAGGGAAAGGCTGTGCTTGGGCTGGGCCACTCTCTGCAGGACACAGCCCTAGGACACAGCATGGCTGGAAGGGAAGATGGTACCTACCACCCAAAGAAAAATGCAGATGTTGGGGAGCACTCGCTTTGTGGAATTTTTGGGTTGCAGAGCCTCATTGGGGTTAGCGTGTCTAAGATCGCATGTGTACATATTTCAGCATGGATGTCTACATCACTGCACTATAGGCAAGGCTGAACCTGGACATAGGCTAGTCCAGTGCTGTACCTATGCTACTGTAATACAAAATTTATCTGTTACAAAACAAAAGAAGTAAGGTAAAACAAACTCTAACATTGTGTAAAGGCAGCTCTAAAGGGGATGCAACAGGATCATGTCCCAGTCAGACTGATTATTACTCTATTTTACCTTGAGTTTCATGGTCTGCAAAGTGAGGAAATAAAGGCCAAACCTTAGCCAGAAGAGCTGGAGAATGTCCTGGTCTAGTAATTACCAATATAGTGACTCCATCTCAGTCTCAAGGGCAGCCAAAGTGCTATTCAGCTGATAAATAAGCCAGGTAGTTCTTAATCTTGCTGAAAGATAAAATGTTGCTTTCCTCTGTTCTGCTATTGTCTCACTGATTGCTTCCAAGAAAATGCACAAGTTTTTGAAAGCACTTTAAGACTTTCATTTATAATGAGCTGAAGAAGGCTAGTGAGATAAACTCTCTTGTACAAATGATTCTTAAATAAAAGCAGTTTAGGTAGAGTTCTTCATTCAGATCTCCTGGGAGTAAAGTGTCCAAAGTAAATACCCTAAAGGCCTACCTTTTAACAAGTTCACAGTCTGTATTATCATCTCTCCATAAGACATTGGTGCTCTAAATGATTCTGAGTTTCAGATTAGGAATTTCATAGGGCAAATAATAAAGAATTTAGGTATAGAGTGATCCTCTGTTTCCCCATCTAATCAAGCCCAACCAGCTGAAGGAGTTGCTTTTGAGTTTTGCTGGATAAACCAATGTATGTTAAAACCTCTGCTTTATGTGATAAGTAACAGTACTAGAGAAAAATTTGATGAAACCTGGCTGTATCAGCATACAAAACTCACATAAGCACTTCTTTTTTGTCTCATCACAATAGAAGGCTTTTTCTGACAGGCAAATGAAGTTATAGCATCCCAAGTTTACCCAGTTGATAATGTGTAAGAGTGTGTTTCCTAAAGAGATTAGAATTTCATGTAAAAAGATGAGTATTTTATTATGATAATATTTTTCCTCATTAAGTGTCTCTGTACATTCCTGACACTCACCCTGTGAGTCTTCAAAAGTTGGAGATAATCTGAACTAATTTTAAAGGGGAATATGGTTTCTTCTCCCTGCAAGTACTACCCTTCCCAAATTATTCAAATGCTTTACATAACCCATAGCAATAGGAGTCATAAGTACTAGGTGCTCTTGTGCACCAGCATGACATCATTTAAACTTTCAACACCTATTTAAACTTAGCAACAATCCATAAATTTTCAACACAAAACGCACATTGGTCGGGGGATTTAAAAACAGTCGTTGTATTTGTGAAATTATAAGGCTCTGAGGGAACTTTTGGAGCACCAATAGGGTGGGCTGTTTTGGGGACTCCCCTTCTTGTCTCTCTTCAGGGAGGATCCCCCTCCTAAAACCCTTGATCCCTCTAGTGTCTCTGCCACATACCAGGGAATCAGAGTAGAGTTCAAAGTTGGACCTGCCCTGTTCATGTTTTGAATACCATTTATGTTTACCTCGTTTCAGAGTGCATGTGTTTATTTTTACAAGAGAAGATGATCATGAAATAGAGGTGTGAAAATTTAGATAGCACTTGATTAGTTTTAGTCAGACTGTTACAGAGCATAATGGATTTTCAGCTCTCTCTATTCTTTATCCTCTGACTTCAGGAAATTATTTAGCAGTGCTGGAAGAACGAGTTATTGGTCACAATTTCACAATGTAGAATGCACACTTTGGACCACACCAATTAATTGAATTTATATAAAAATGTTCAGTCAATTTTAATTAGATTGAACTATGTTGTGGCCATATTGAATTAACTTAAGCAGTGGCTTCTCAGTTTCATTGTTTTATTACAGTGTACTCGTTGCTGTATATTTGCCCCAATTCTTACAAAAAAGGAAAATAATATACCTCATGCTCCAGATAGCTTATAATAAACTCAAACGGCCAGGTTCATTTTGGTTTAATGTTTGTGATGTCAAAAGGAAATGTCGAAGTAATATTTGGTATCGTGACCACTGGGTTAAGCTGGAGAATGGAGGAACAGCCCCTAAATTCTCCATCCCACTGAAAAATTTTCTTACTGCAGTTTAGTGACTACATCTGCAGCAATGCCCCTTTTCTGTTTATGCCAAGCAGAGAAACTACATAAAAGCTTCCCCCCAGGTTTTCACTGTGTCTTTCCTACCTTCTGCCTCCCAGCACAGGATTCCTCTGGCAATGCTACCTAAAGTGTACTTACAGCAACTGCCTAAATGTTATAAGTAAAGTCTTACTCTAGTCTGGGAAAACCTGGGCTGGAACAGAGCTTCTGCAGATCTAATACGCAGGTTTCTTGTCGTGCAGGTGCCAGGGTGGATCATGGCATAGTGAGTAATTGGAGTCCAATTTGAAAGTGATTCTCTCCAAAGAATGACATACCCTAAGACATTTGTGTGTTCTGTGAAACAGTTTTTTACTCTCCACATAAATTTGGAATATTGCTGTGTGCACTATTTGTCTTCAGCCAGTAAAAAATTATTGTCTACCTTTCTAAACTCTTACTCAGAACTCTCATTTTAATGGGAAAAAGATCTATTGCAATCTGTTATGTTGATTAGATTTACTGTCAAGGCAACTAAAGTGCACAATTGTTTATTTGTTTGTTCTTTCAGTGTAAACATTGACTGGGTTGTTAGCTCTGTTTCTTATTAAGGTTTCCCAGCAAGTCCCTTTCTAAAACTCTGTTTCCCAAGTGTTTGCCAAATTTGAACCATCTGAGGTGCATTTAGCTATGACAACATCTCAGAAGATTTGGATGTTTCAAGAATATTGTTAGGGGGAAAAAAAAAAAGAAGGAACAAAAATGCTGAAATGCTGGTGAAATCTGGCAAGTTCCTTTCCTTGCAGATCCATCAACCTCATATTTCAGAATAGCAACTTGAAATTTGGCAGGGAGGCAGCCTTCCCTATCCCTGTGAAAATCTGGCAGTGCTGTAAGCCTCGAAGAGTCACAGTTGCACATGGTGGGAGCCTTCTTCCATTCGCGCGGCTAAGCGCTGCGGGCCCCGTGGCCCGGCGGGTGCGGCGGTGTCCGTGCGCTCCCGCAGCAGCGCAGGGCGGGCGGGCGGGCAGCGCCCGGCGCGGGAGCCGCGCTGGGGCCCCGGGGCTGGCAGCCACGAGCCAGTGTGTGCGCTGTGTTCGCACACCGTGACACGCGGGGCTGAGTGGCACCCGGGCAGCGTGCAGGAAGCTCTCTAATTAAAATTCAAAGGTAACAAAGCCCAACCAGAGAAGGAAATAAAGTACGAGACTGGTATGAGGAAGCTGGTGAAACTGGAAGGGACTGGACAAGGAAATTATGTTCACTGTTGGTGATTGAGATTTAATTAGCTGATTCCCCCCCTCCAATTCCAATTCCCAGCACCTCCTGTCAGTTACAAAAACAAGTCCATTTGGTTCATTAAAAATGTGTGTTTCTGTACATTGAGGCATTTGGGAGTTCTTAGAATAAAAGATCATGGAGAATATATTTTGAATTTTTAATAATGAGATCCCTTTCAACATGTTCAGTGATGGACTGAAATCATTCTAAAGTTGAAATTAAATGTGAAGGAGGGGGGCTACAAATTGTATCCTACTTAGCTACCATTGCACTTCTGCTTGGGTATTGCTTCACTCAAGAAACCTCTTTCAGTACTACAGTGTTTCAGGAATTAGGAATTCTATTTACCAGTTTAGTGCAAGGCATGAATTTCCTTTATTTCTGAGAGGAATTTCTGTTTCTTTGATGGACACAGACTTTCCTGCCTTTCAGATATATGAAAAATAGGCTTTAATTTTCCATGGGTTACTCTGCAAAACACCTGGGGTTTGTTTCTCAAACAAAAAAAAAGCACCATAAATGCCACATATTTAGTTATTTAAAATCATGCTACAGCATGTCATTCAGATTCACTAACTTCAGCCTGATTTAACAGTGCTTGAATAACATGAATTTCACTTCAACTTAATTAAACAGAGGCATAAGCATTTCAGGAATGATTTTGATGCAGCTTGGACACTTGAAGCCTCATTGTAATCTTACACACAAATGAGCATGCAAAATGTCACTTGAAAGGCAGAGATTTAGATACCTAAGTTGTAGAGGCAATTATCCATTTGTGTACATCAGTGCTATGTTTAAGAATACAAAATATTTGTGTGTATTCACTGAAGACCCATTGGGAGAAAAGAGCTCTTCAAAGTAATTTTCAAGCCTTTATTTAAAATGCAGAACAATTAATTTAAAACTCAGGATTTTGAAATGCTGATAGCAGAAGATCAACATTTTCTATTAGTTAAATAGGACAATAGGAATCAGAAAATCAGAGTGCAGCATTCTGTGTATGTTTTCGTGATTAACTTATTGATTCGGTTTGAAATAAAGAGGGGAAAAGGGTGTCAGATAATATGCCAAATTTCATTGTAAAGAAGTTTTTATCATATGCTGACTCTTTGGATTAATTTTACTGCTGCCATTAATACAGCTAGAGGAGATAAAAATAAAAAGTGTTCGTGTTATAAATGGAGCTATTTTTGCAAACACAGTCCCCCCAGCCACACTTTCAGCCACACCTGGGAAGATGCGACACAATAGCACTGGGACACTGACAAAATCAGTTATGTTACAGACATTTGAAAATTACACCGGCTTTTCCCACTTATTACCATGTAGCTCTGCCTCTATTACCTGGACCAGGAATATTTTGTTTCACTAGATCCCAATCCTGTAAGACAGCCCTGTCATTTTAATTTGTCACTCTTTGTATACTGCATGGCACAGGAGTCTCGTTGCCCCAGCCGAATGCCATAGGCCACTGCTCAGTAGAGAAACCTGTCATGGGGGATAGCAAAGGTAAACACCACAAAACAGAAAGTTTATGGCTGAAATCACTTCCCAGGGCTCCACGCCCACAGGCTTCACAGGTGGTGTAATCACCCATGGCTGAGTTGGAAAGATCCATGACTTCAGCTGAGAGGTAGGCACACGTCTCTCCCGCTGTCCCCTGTCTCCACCACGGCTGCTGTGCAGCCATGTCACTCATGGGAGGTAGCAGGAGGGGACTGAAAATGAAGTTAAGGTATTGATGGTAGGAAGAGAAGTTGTGGTTGACGTGATGCCTGAAAATAGCTCCAGGATCTCTGAAGTAGAGTTGACAGCAAAAGAAAAGGTCTGGCAGAAAAAACCCAAACAGACTAGGGATTATCATACATCTCTGAAACAACCAAGTGATCCCAGATCACTGGTGACAGAAGTTCCATGCCTTTCTCCAAAGCAGGAGCCAGCCCAAAACTAACACGACCATGGTTCTTTCAGGTTTCTCCTGTTACTCTTAAAAGTAAATTGTGGAAGTTAAAGAGAGTCAAGAAAGAAAAATTCCATAGCATGTTTACTTCTTAAAAACTGAGAGGGTGAAACACAGATCTTCTTCTCCTGGCGTGGATTTTTGGTTTACTCTTTGGTCCACCCCGACTGAAGCAATTAATCAAAATAAATGAGGCAGCAAACGTCTGATATTAGCTGACGTCAGTCTGCAGCATGCTAACTGTCTTCAGGAATTCCACTTACCACACAATGCAAGGCATGCTGTGGGTTGTACTCTCATATCTTCAGGAGTCTAAACATTATTTTGAAGTATGTCTTATTGGTAAACTACTGATTAGAAAGAGAGAATGGCTTATCTTTGATTTTATTGGTTAGGATTTGTGGAACCTCTATGTGGCTATGCAGATGTAATGAGATTCAAGGTGGTGTTACCATCTGTACCAAGCCTTTCTTTACATTTTATGAGAGGAGGACCAACCTGTAAACAGATGTAAATCAAATAATCAGAGTGAAAACACCTCAAACCTAGGGATTAGTAAGTCCTTGATTGTAAAAATTCTGAATTTACTGTGAAGCATAAAAAAACCAGAAATATTCCAATAGATAAACCAAAGCACCTTATCAAAGGCAATGGCTAACACAAATTTGGAAAGATGAAACAGATGAAAAAGAGGTTCTATTTAGGAGACATTCCAAAAAACTGGAGACAAGATTTTCTATGAATAATATAAAAGAGCAATGCTACTTAGGCATGGTCATGTAATTTTGAGATTATTTGGCTTGATTTGACTAAAACTCTTCATTGCTAAAGTGTGCAGGTGGGATTTATGCTTGCTTGTCCTCAAATCATCTTTTGTATGTCAGATGGTACTCTCAGAGCAATGTAAGCAGAAGACAGCTACAAAGTACCTACAATGGCTTCAGCTGTCAGAGAGCTGATCTTGGCCTTCTGAGAAAGCCCACAACATGAGCACAGGCTATTTTCTCTCTCCTGTTCACGGGTGGTTTGTCTTTATTAGATACTCATCCTGGAAAAGAAAAGGGAAAAAAAAAAAAAAGAGGCATCAAATGAACAAGAGTTTTTATTTCTTCTCCAAAATTGATCCCTGGACTTTTGCTATAAGCTTTGTCCTCCGGAAGAGCCTTAAAATCCACAGAGCAGTTAATAAAACCTCCCTGCTAATATGACTTCAAAGTTATTAAAGAGCATTTCTGTGCACGGTTTAAGAACCTAGTATGAGGATGATTCAGCAGAGTCCTTATGCAGATTCCTAGGATCACAGTCCTTTTACAGCAACTAATTATGGAAAAGTTTGTGAGATTTACTGAGTGTTTAGGAGTTTTCAGTATCCATTCAAAGGGGTAATTTGGCAAATTTTGCCAAGCAAATTGAAGCGTTAGGAATGGCATGAAAATTAGTGAGGCACTGGTGAACACCAAGTTTGGAAATGGATTAACTAGATGTTGAAATGAGAACTTCAACTCTTATTTTACAAATGGAGGAAAAGAAGCAAATAATTTTAGTGATTTCACTGAGGTGACAAATGAAGTAACTAGCAGGATGAAGATTCGTAGCCAAGGGGAATTTGACATGAAATGATGTTTTATTTCAATAGGAATCAGCTAATCAATTAACACACCCCATGGCCCTTGTGGCACACCATGGCTGTGGGCACCATGGATGTGGCAGCTTATCTGCTGCTGCCAGCCCATTGCAGCATCTGCCAGCTTATGTCCCAGGGAAACGGGATGTGCTGGTTGCCATCTGTAAAGCATTACCTCAACAGGAAAGGCACTGTGCTGTTTGACATCCTAGTAAAGCCAAGTCTCTGATGTCAGGATAGAGACTGAGTGAAGCCATCCAAGGACTCAGTAGCTCATCCATCCTTAAAATGTGTGCCATAGTGTCCATGGGGGCCACGGGGGGCTACAGACCACACACAGCTCTGTGCACCTTCCAGAGCCAGTGCCCAGCCTCGATCCACTGCTTCTCCTCCAGGACCTCCTTGCATATCCCAGCTCTCTGGCTCCCCTGTCATTCCATCACTGATGAAACCATTCTGTGCTGCACCATTCCTCTGCCCTGAGAGCAGCACGTGCTGCCAACACCAGCTCTCATTTAAGTCATTTGCAAATGTCCTCCCAGTGCTTGGAGGATTCTTTTCAACTGGCTTAGTTTGGTTTTTAACTCTGAGAGCAAGATCTAAAAGACAGAAGAGAAATACCTTCTTTTAAAAAGGTTGAGTGAATCCTTCCTCCCTTTCCCACAGATCCATGTCCCTCTCCCATGCTGCTATGTGGTCAGAGGGGTGCTCTGCTCCCTTCATCCAGCTCTCAGCAGCAGCCTGAGCAGGGCTGGCTGCGACTGACACATCCCTCCTGGGTCATGTCCCTTCAGACCCTGGATATAAATATCCCTACCAGAGGTTTAATAACTTCTCAGCTGGAGAAAAGGAAAAATAAATGCCCAATCTCCATATCCATCCTCCTTACCCAAAGTCTTTTTGAAAAGCAGACCAAGAGCTGTCCTGAACACCTCATGGGTTTCCACCTCCATTTGCCTCTCTTACATTTCATGTTCTATAATTATTAGGCATTGATGTTGATGCTGCTTTTTGCCTCTTTTTTTTCCTTTTGTAATTGAGAACTATATTATATAAATATAATGAGCATGGAAAAATATTAAATGATTAACTGTTTGTTTGTACACCTATGAAACACTCTGTAATGAGATTAGGCTGAATCCCTAAAGAGTCATTAACTTGCATTATATTGAAGTATTTATTATTGTGGCATATGTAATGGATAATATTTGTTTACATTTTTAATTACTCACATTTTCAGCCAAGAAAATCTCAAAGGATAATGTCTCATTTACAAGTGTCCTGGCAAAAGACAGCATAATGTAGTCACACATTACCAACAATTCCGTGACAACTATGCATTGGTTTAAATATGAATTTCAAGTAAAGACATAATTATGGTAAACAATAAAAAAAAAAAAACCAACAAAAATGATGACACCGTCTGTGTACCAAAAAAAAAAAAAAACCCAGAAAAACTTTAATTAAGCAAACTTTTCTCTAGCTGCTGTGTGTATTGAGCTTGTTCCATGGTCCAGTGAAGCCAAAAGAAAAAAACTCCATTTTCATCCACTGTGTCCCAGCTGGGACCACAAATAATGTAACAAGTATGTGGCAATTTGTACCTTCAAAATTTCACAATACATTGATTCTATGATTGGGGTGAGGAAAACTTTTTTTTTCCCCAGAAAGTGAATAACTAAATAAAAGGCAATAAAATTTAGTTGAAAACCTTCAATTTTTCAAAGTTTCTTCAGGAACTTGCAGTAAAGTCTGCTTGGATGATAACCTCTCCTTATCTGAATCTGCCAAGGGATGAGCTATATTAGCCCTGACACTCAGATCAACCATGATGTATTTTTGGTGAGATTCTCAGAAATATTCTTCACAGAGCTTAATGTCAGAAAATTGATCCAGCAGTAGCGAATGACCCATTGTCTCAATCCTTGTTCACTGCAATTCCAATTTGTATAATTTCAGTATTCTTCAAGCAGACTTTTTTGCAATAATCTGTAGGAAAAAACCCTTTGGGTTCTTATATAGAAAATAATTATTTCTGTTTTTTATGGCGACCCATCAAGAGGGAAACAGAGAATTTCTTCCTAAAACCAGTAAGAATATATGCATTTTAGTAGAAGAATCATGAGGATAAGAATTTTGGAATACATCCTGCAAGTGAGCTGAGCAACAGCTTCACTTCTTGGTAGTTCTTTATAGACTTTGTAGAATATTCAGTCCCATTTCTATTTTTTTGCCGGGGGGGTGTTGCCATATGACAATAAGACAATATTTTGTTCCTAGCACTGTGTTAAACACACAACCAAAAACAAGAAGGTAAACTATATATTTGACCTTTGCAAAGCTCTATTTATGCAGTAGAAGCCCTTAAATCCTTCTCGTGGCATCATCAGAACTTAGAAAAATTCAGCCTACCAAGCAAAAAATTGGTAGCTGTTTGCAATCTTTTCAATTCTTCTTGCAATAGAGACTTTCTGATTTCTCACAATGGCTTTCTTTGCAACTAAACCTCATAATATTTGATTGAAAATGCTGTTGCTGTCTGTTAAACCTTTTATAGATTGGCAGCCTTCTTTGAAAGTCCCATTTCAGTTACTGGAACAGACTTCCCAGGGAAGTGATTGAGTCACCATCCCATTTTTTCTTCTGGTGACAAAATGTACTTTGTTATTCATCTGGGCTACCAAACCAGTCAGTAATTTAGCATTTTTATAATGTATTTTTGGTCTTTACAGAGAGAAGTGGACCTGAACTGAAACTGAGACTTTATTTCAGTGTAACTGAAATATCTTTGCAGGAAACCTTTTCTTCATTAGCTGGTTGCAGTTTTTGAAATAAAGTAGCCTGGCAGAACAAAACACAAAACATTCCTATCATTGTTTGAATAAAAAAATCCATGCACCAAGTCTGTATCATAGTGACTGTAGTGGAAGGAGGATATGCCATGCTACTTAATATCTTTGAAACCATGCTCACGTCTTTAAGAGAATGTGTAAATCTCTCTCTAATTAATTGTAACGGAGTTTAGTTTGCCCATTGAGAGGAGCATAAACCCTTTAATTGCTACATTCTAGAAGTCTCTGAGTCCCCAGCCAGCAGTAACCATTTGATGTGTATCATGTCAAATGCGATGCTTCAAAATTAGTTTGATTAAAAATACGTAAAGTTAATGAATTGTCAAAAACCCAATGTTCTTTAGAAGGCACAGTTTTAAAAAGATGTCTATTTTAATCTTCATAATATAACTGTCTCTGGTATTTCTGTAATTTGGTAATGCTTCCAGACACATTCACGGTGGTCATCTTTGATCATATAAATTCAAGAGATTCCAAGGCTTTTTCAATTTGCATAAAAAACAAAGAAAGCATTGTCAGAAATCCCCAAATATGCATTTTGAATCAAGTTTCACCTAAGTGCTATACAAAGACTCAGTGTCTTGATGCTAATTTATTGAAAATGCCTTGGCCTTTAGGAATTTCCCATTGGCACTTAGCAGAGCTGAGCTCAAAGTGGCAATGGCAAAAAACAGCCATCAAAACTGTGTTCATGCTGACATCTAAGCTTGAGTGCTCGAATTATGAGTGCCTTGAAACAAAATACTGCAGAAGGAAAAATAAAGCATAAATGCTTTAGGTGCCAAGATTTCGCTTGAAAAGGCGAGAGGGAAAAATAGGTTTGGGGTTTTTTAGTGAAGTCAAATGTCCTAAAGACTTAGCACCAAAAAAGGATTTAATGATAGATATAAAAGTTTTGATGTTTTATGCACAGCTCTAAAGTCAGTGTTTTATATCTATAATTTTTGCATATACATAACCATATTTAGATTTCGACATATGGTCTGTAAATAACATATGTAAGCTGGATCGTCGAGTGAGATGATTTTTTTCCTGCTGAATGTACGTGTTTATTTTATGAGCAGAGACGTGAAAAGTTCATTCATGTCAAAATGTGTTGCTAAGTATAAACATGCTGCTTCACTTTAGGCAGGATCAGGAAAGACCCTGGGTGTGTAATCTCTGAATTGACTCTATGCTGATGTTGCCCAGGTTTTGTATTACCAAACTATGGCTCACAACAACAACAAAAATTTAACCTTTAAATAGAGGCACCAAAATAATTTAAAACAGATTGGAGGGTTTAAAGGGCTCCAAGAATAAGCAGCTCATATTTCAGTTCCTCCCCTCTAGGGCCTACCTATTTGGTGTTCAGAGTTCATCTCATATTGCAGCTGCTTATGTTCACATTTTCTGCAGTGTGTGGATGAAATTTCCAAGGAAAAGAAATAGAAACAACAAAAAACTAAAATATACAACATTAAAAATATCTTCCCTAAAACAATGGTTTGGCTGTTATTGGGCAGGGAATAGGACAAATCACCCAGAGGCTTTTAAGTAAGAGCAGGGGAAAGAAAAAACCCAGAAAAGGGTGAGAAAGTGTGGAGATTTTAAAGGGACTTTTGGTTTCAGGGGACATTTTTTATTCAAAGTTCTTCCAGGTTATGGAGACCATTATTTTTTTTTTCTTTTATTAAAAATTTCTTTGTAATTCATTTAGACTTTCTTGCCACTGGGCACAGACAGATAACAACAACAAACAATGGCACTCTGTATTTATCACTTTATTCTGTTTTACAGTGTATCTCTGATTATGGAAACAATACATTTTTTGCACCTTCCTTTGGTTACTATTTGTCAAGAGTACCCTTTATAAACAATATATTTTCCCATTTTAATAAAAGGCTAGAGCTGCACTAAATGCATAAGATGGGATTTGAAACAAAAACCCATCAGACTGCTAAAATAAGGTTACAAGGCCTTTATTTCTACAACACCATCTTATGAGTTAAAAAGCCTTCCATCTACTACATTTTCAGGCCCTGCTATTCAAATGTAAAAGCCATATATCTATTTAATTAATGAACAAATTTCACTCCTTTCACCAGAATGCCTTGCCATGTAGTCCCGCAACCAAAGTGATTGCTGTT
The DNA here is from genome assembly GCF_027477595.1 of Haemorhous mexicanus. Taxonomy (NCBI): domain Eukaryota; kingdom Metazoa; phylum Chordata; class Aves; order Passeriformes; family Fringillidae; genus Haemorhous; species Haemorhous mexicanus. The sequence goes on from NC_082348.1 coordinate 17,382,766, forward strand.
GCAAACATCCCACTCACTCCAAACAATTTGTACTAAATAGCTAGGCTCCAAGGACATTTTCTTCCTTACAAATAATCTATTCAATTTTTCTTTAGCCAGTCCTTATGCATATGTAAAGGTATTATTACGAAGGACCCAACATCCTTTGATGACTGAGGAAAATCTGCCCTCTTTGAAGTCTATGTGTATTTTCTTTTTCAGCTGCAGGAGAGGGAACCTCACCCCATCTGTCTAAGTCTCCCTAAGTAATTCACATGGCTTGGGTCCAAAAAGAGGTGAGCCCTGTGTTCAACAGTGAATGGTAACCTCACTGGTTGCTGTAACTGGATCCAGCTGTAAATCCCCAAGGGTCAATATGGTTCAATATGGTTGTAGCTTCTCATATGGTCCTTTCCTTGAGCCTGCCTGGACACCTCTGTATTTCTCTTCTGCTGTACCTCCCACACTCTTCTTGAAGTAGAGAAGAATTTTCATTATCTGAGGAAGCAATCCTTTTGACTCCTTTCAAGGCTAGCCAAACCAGGGATGGCTGTCATTACTGAGGTACCCAGAACCTCTCCTGAGGATTTAACAGCGATGACACCAAGGACTTGCTTTCCTTTTAAACTCTTCTACTCATTTATTCAGAAATGTCTTCCTTCTGACTTGCATTAATAGAGTGAAACATACAGACCAGGAAAACTAATCTACTGTAATAATGTTTTAATTAATAATTAGATACAGCTTGTTCTCTCAAGATGAAAATATTTCCATTATGATTAAATCTTTATTCTAGAGAAGGACTAAAATATCATGATTTGTGTTCTGAACCATCAAGAGAGTACAAAAATCAGGTGTTTAACAGAATAAGTCTTACAACAGTGCAAAAGAGTACTTCGGCAGTGTGTCAGTGTAAAGGGAGTACAAATTCTCATGAACCACAATAAGGCCAGCTCAGTTGTTCCAGCTCCTCTTCCAGGGCCTGATACCTCCAGATATCAAAACTGGCTTGCTTACATATTCCCCTGAAACTCGTATGTAGTGTATCTAATATTTCCTAGATCATGTCTATGCTATGTCAGCTCTTAGCAACTGACTTCAAATACGATTTGCTACCATCTGAAACTGGGATTTGCATCTGACTTTAAATTCAGCACTAGTTTCAGAGGAGTATCATACTAGAGTCAGCTAATCTCATTTCGCTTTCACAGTGTTTCTAGATGTCTGGCTGAAGATTAAAACACTCATGAAAGCAGCTGCAGAACTAAGCAATCACAACAGCACCAAACAAGTTTATTCTTGATCTGCAATATCATTAGAAAATTTGGGGGATTAGTGTTCATTACATATGGTATATATTTGTCTTTATTTTCTACATACTTATCTGAAAGGTTAATGAAAATGCAGATGCAATGGTTCCTTTATATGGGTTTACCTTCCACGAGTGCCAGTTTTCAGACTAATTGATTATGTCAGAAGCTCTATAAATATCAATAGCATATGGAAAGGTTAAGCCGAGGTCTCCACATAACTGGATTCATACTCTTTATTGATGGTACAACCATTATCCAACCATAATGGAAGTGCTTTGAGTGTGAAATAGAGTAGAACATTGGATAATTTTCACCAGTGACTGACCGGAGGAATCAAACTGAATGACTGACTTCTGCAAACTAATGAACAAATGTATGATGTACAGTAAAACTAGAATTTAAAAAAAATCAAGAATAATGTAAAATTAAATGTATGTAATCATTGTTTTGTCAGTTGTTGTTTAATACCATTTAGGATGCTCTTCAGTCTCCTCTGAAATAAACAGTAGGAGGCTGTATTAGAATGACATCTTGCAAATAAGAGAAGGCAGTTGACAACACGTTAGTTTTCCTTAACAGGTCCTTTCTAGCTTGGAAGAATATTTGGAGTCTTAATGTAGTTCTAAATCAGAATTTGATTGTGCTATCTTTTTTTAGGATGTTAACAGCAATTTTTCTGAATGGCTTTATTGCTCTCTGTTAGGTTTTCTCCTTTATTACCTCTGGTGGGTTTTTTTGGCACAATACAGAGGAGTCAATCCAACCCCTAAGTGTCATTTCCCTGATGGCTCTGGATAGCAAAGAGAGCCTGAAAACAGTGTAGCATTGTGGAATTCCCACTGCCATCACTCCACGTGGTGGTAGTGCAGGAGGGGTATTGCAGGTTCACCAATTGTTACAAAGAAGGCTGGATTAGTTTTTGAAAAGTTTGAGTGGTTACTGATGTATGTTCTACATGCTGTGGAACAACTAGGGAGTCATATTCAGTCTGCCACGTGGAGCCATAACCCCATTTTCATGCTCAAGGTTAGATTGCACTTGGACTGTTCACCCACCACTCTGTTCTTTCCTCTTCAGAAATGATCTCTGTGTCCAACAGGTTTTCCAGGAAGCGCCAAGACTGTGCCACATTACAGATAATAATTTCAAAACTACAGAGTAGTGCTTTGAAAATAAAATCACTGTAAACACGCCAAAGTTTTTTAACCAGCTGAAAAATGCAGCTAAAAATCCTGTATATTTCCGCATCTGGACTGCTTATTTCAGTAAGAGGTATGGGACAGTGCTTCAGGTGTTTGCATTAGAAATGAAAAGAAATGCTCTTTTCTCAGTAGTCAGTACATTTTCTTTTCATAGAAAAAATATACAACAGCAATTGCAATTCATTTTACTGTGTTTTTTTTTCTGATAATGAGTGTGCTTAGACCTCAGATTGTATCCCTTTGCCATATAAATTTCCCCTAAATTTAGTATATAGCGGCATTAGGAAATGCTGCCTTCTTTTGGTTTTGAAATATTGCTAGAGAGAATTTAGGGGAAAACTAGGTAGAATCAATTCCATCTTTATCATCTGTTTTTAACTGCATGAAGCTTCGTGTGCGAGTAAAATTCCCATACTGGTGAAAGCAAGAGTAAAATTCCTTTTGAGTTTATCCCAGTTGATCAGGCTATTCCTGTAGGACTAGACTTCTCCACCTTCACTTGATCATGATCCACACTCCATGTGATCTGACCCAAATCAACGTGCAGGAAGATGTGCTTCACTCTGACCCCTGATTCTCCAAGATCTACTGTGTCATCCAATTGATACAGAGTTTATCTCTATCTTGGTGAGATTGGTTTCTCCTTCAGTTGAGAAGCCAGATTTACTTTTATCATTTGCTAAGCATTGTCTACATCAGCCTTTGAGCTTTATCAGCTAAGCACCAATGAGGTGACCTGGTTAGACTATTTGCATGAGCAGGACAAACTGCTGCAAGCTGTGATATGTGCAGCCCGTTACTCTGTCTGGGCAGGAGGTGACCCACATCAGCTGGGAGCAGCTTTGGGCACACTGTTGAGTAGGAGCAGTGACTGATGGGCCAGTTCCAATAGGGGAAATGCAGGAAAACTTTGATGAAAAGCATGGCTACAGATGTTTCGACATTCCTTGTGGCCAAATTTTCATTGGCTCTTTACAACTGTTAAGATGAGAATTTACAGTGGACACATAGGGGGAAAATGGAGAGCTGTCTTTCCTACTACTAAGAGTGAGGTGGGGGGAATATCTTTTAGCTTTTGACATGAATATAATATGATATATTCTTGATGATTGTCATCTAGACCAGTCAAAAATGAAAGGTCAAATCCAATTCATTTTAGTCATGTAAAGAACCCTACAAAGTCAGTTTGACTAATGTTCTTCAGGGAGAGAAATTTAGCTTTGAGCATTATCTGGAGCAAAAGGAAGTGTAAAGCCATTGCTTTCTCAGAATTGCTGTTAAGGACACTAAAAAAAGCTTTTAAAATGACTTTGAATTGCTTCAGTTAAAAAAGTGCAAGAGTTTGACTGAAGTAGCTGAAGAGTACATTAAGACCCAGATTTTTCTGAGGTCCAGCAAAGACCTAATCCCAGTAGAACACCATGCACTCTCAAGGCAAATAGTATGGTCCCGTGTAGACTAGTGCTTCATCCACCCTCTAAATGGAAGAAAGCTGCTTAAAATTACCTCTGTCTAAGTCGCCAAACTACACAAATTATCTCTAAAAAAACCAACATAAATAAAATGCTGTTTTATTAAATGCACTGCTTTTTTTTTTTTTTTCCATTGAGAAATGTGAAGGTCGTGGGAATAGTAATTTCTTTTTCAAATTTTAAAAATAACATAAAGCTATTGCTATGACATGAGTCACTTGATTTCTGAAAGCACCTCCAAATCCTCATAAATAGATAATACAGTGCCTATGTTGTTGTGAGAATATCCCTGCTTATGAACTGTGCTTAAATTACCTTGTACTACCCCAATTAGATTCACAACACACCTATATTGCAAAAAGGCTGTTTTCTCTCTCAATTAGTTGAAAAGGATTAGACACACTGATAGATAGTACTAAATGCTAATGGGTCAGATCCTAAAGCCATTACACTGTTTTCATGCTGCATTCTGCTGGCATTGATTTCACTGGAGTGCTGAGGAAAACCCGAATATGAACATCAGTATGCAGCTCAATATTTTATGGGTTTTCTTGTCTTGGCTTTTAAAAATATTCTCCCTCTGCTATTCTTTAGCCAGAAGAGCAAAAAGAGCTAGTTCCAGCCCTGACTTCAAAAAAAAGGCTGAGTGACAGTACAGAGGCTTGAGGAAATCACAAGTTTATATGTGGGCTTTTTTATCGTATCTAATGGCAAAATTAAAATTAGTTCCCAATTAAAAGAGAAAAGTACAAGTACAATCTGAGAACAGAAGATAAAGGGTGCCATGAAGAGAGGATTATTAAGCAGCATAGTATAACAGGACCCCAGGTGCAGAAGGGCCTCATTATACTCACATACTTGTGCTGCAACATACGGATGTACAGTAAACCAAGGAGAAAAAAAAATATTCCAAAGGACAGTTTTACACAGTGGCTACATTTGAGATGAGTACATGTTTTTTGAAGACAGACCATAACAACTTGGTTTTTACTTCCAAAATACAGTGGCACATTAATTGCTTGATCAGCCAAATGAAACTAAATGTAATTAAGACTAGTGTGGGGTTAATTTGGTCCATAATTATGTTATATAAAGTAAATGAAAATTGTTTCCTTCCTAAATTGCAATTCATTACAATTACAGATATTAAAATAAGATACTATAAAATTACATGAAGCATGTACACATTAATAGCCATTAGTAATAGCTTGATATTTCTATCCAAGCAACAGTTTATTAGAATGCCAAAAGGTTATATTTGACAACTCACACGACTGATTTTTTTACTCATCCTTTCTCCTCCTCTAAGAAATTCAGTCTTCTTACACACAAAACATATGCCATATCATATTTGTGCATGTTAGGCATATTAGTTTTAGTCTAAGATTTGTTTTAACAATATTGCTTACTGTCATGAAAATACTCAGGTTTGACAGCTGTATCTGTGGAACAAGCCACACCAGTCTTGGAGGAGAAGAGCTGCCTCTCCCAGCACGATGCAGTGCTTTGTTTCGGGCACAAGAACTTCTTGGTAGTAGGCAAATGCAGACTTAGATCCTTTTGCCTCCCATTTAACTTAAGCATAAATTTAAAGCTAAGCCCATGCTTGATGGTTTTGCTAGGCTTTAGTAGCTTTTTACAAGGACTTGAGTATTTTGTAGAATTGGAGCCACTGGCTCTATACACTGAAATCAATGGCAACGGTCATGGTGTGCAGGGTCTGACCTGTACCTCTTATGAGACGAAATATCCCTAGGTATTTCTACAAAGAATTGTAAACTTCAGGGTATCACATTTTGACCACTCTTGTGAATTGATTTCCCACTGTTTCTTTTTCTAAAATTTTTCCTTTCAGGGGCAGAAAATGTCTAGCAACAACATTTTAATATCAGACAAAAAGAGTGACAAAGCAGTGCTTTTGAAATCATAACATCCATGTGATTTTTGAGCTGGTGCTGAATGATGGACGCTAGAAATATATGTGGTATTTTAAGTTCTTGTGTACATAAGATAAAAAGCTACAGGCACAATAATAATTTTTATGCACCTAGGATGCTGACTGAAATGAGGGGACAAATAGGAAATGCAGGATGATTCTTGTTGTTAGAGTCCTTCAACTCCAACATGACCATATTTAGTGTCAAAGACATGAAATCTCTAACTGCATTGCACAGCTGGGTATCACATTTAACCACAAGGATTAGGATGTAATCCTGTGATTTCTGAACATCCTGAATTTTGAAGTACTTCATACTTGCAGACTCAGGATTATATGTTCCTCGAAAAGCGGTGAGCACATAAGTTTTATTTAAATGATCTACAATTGTTTTCTTCCTTGCATGAAATAGTAAGACATCTTTTGTTAAAGGAAGAGACCAGGACTATTGAAGTGCCTTGATTTCTTTTGCAATTGTTTTGTACGTACTGCTTCTAGATTTGCAAGCTTCAAGTAAAATGTATTTTAAAAATAAACTCACTGTCTCTCTCCTCTTTATAGCAACTCAGGATATTTAGTTGCTAGAATCAGGTTATTCCCACTGACAGTAAATAGATTTGTTTCTTAACCATTAATTCTGCTAATTGAGCATTTCATAAAAGTGGTTTATAAACTGATGATAAGAGATCAGCACCCTACAGTGTTGCTTATACCTGTACATAACATTAATACTCATTTAATAAGCCGACCAATAAAAACATTAGGTAGAATATCTTAATGATGATATCTTACTTTCAACAAACTGAGAGACATGTTTTGCAATATTTAATTGAGCAAAACTCCCAGTGGCTTCAGTGAAAGGTGTTCTTGATTAAGGACTACAGAATTTCACCTTAATAATATTTATCATTTATGCATGGAAATGTAGGGTGATAACAGTTATTAGCATCCCAGGTAAAGTAGCTCATGCAAATTATTCTGCTATTAAGTAGTCAGCCACATTGTATTTAATACCCCCAAATAGTTATGTATATTTAACAGGGAAATGACAATAGGAAAAAACAGATTCAGTTCAGATGTGGGGCTGCTATGTAAACCAATTATCTATCCTGAGGGAAACAGCTCTGTCTACAACTACTTAGGCTCTAGGGCCTATTACAAATCCTGGAGTGGGCTGTTGTTTCAGTTCTCAAGGGAATCTACCACGTCATACTGGAAATGGTTGACAATAATTAGAAAGCCTGCTCCTGCCAGTACTGAGCACATTTTTAATACCTTTCTAAGTGTTATGGGAGATAATATATAAGGCTTTTAGAATTCCAGTCAGGCTAAGGTGAACCATGGAAAGGACAACTACACAATAGCCCCAAACTGGACTGTGACAGGCTAATTATTGTGGCTTCATTATAAAACCTCTTTTTGCATAGGTCACCTGGGAAGTGTAATTAAAAATGCATTATTGGTGTATATTTTTATTGAAGCAATTAAATTAAAAAGCAAAAAAAAATTATTTGACGAGCAAATAATAATGTTGGTCAACAGCATTTATCCAAGAAAGAAAGAACAAGTTAGTGGTTCATTAGCAGTAAATGTGTTAACTGGAATGCCGTTTGAAAAATGAGCCATAGAACAGCTTTTAAATACTCAGATTAAAGGATTTATAATGTCAAGTTTAACACGGAAATTATAGATAGTATTACATTGACATGAGTAACAGCACCTTTAATCTGACTTAGCAAAAGGATTTACTGCACATGGTATGATTTTCACAATTAGACAACTATAAATCTATCTGGCATTGAACGTCTCTATCGGCCACGTAGGGGTATCAACACACGTGTGCTATGTGAGCATTCCTAGCTGGACGTGCTTACATACATGTAGGAACATGTAGAATTGGATTCTGTAAAACTGGACAGCATCTGCTGCAGAAAAGCCTTTTAGCAATTCCTGCCTTGAGCAAACAGATCTTAGGGAGTCACTATTTAAATTTTCCTGACATGGAGCCGTAAGGAGGTCCTGGAAGCATGAGGAGAGGCAAGGGAATCCCCCTAGGAACTTGGCAGGATCACCATGCTGACAGCATAATTTTCCTGGACAGCAGTGTGTAGTTACACACTGCTCAACAAAGCATAGCTCTGCTTACACAAACCACCCATACAACACACACATAGTAAAGCCAGCTCTTCCCAGAAAGGGTTACTTGGTAGAGCACACACTTGATGACTATGATATGTCAGATATGTCCTGATATATCATGTTGGCTGTGCTGCTCAGAATCTCTACAGGAAGTATAAGATGGGTGGCTTTACAATACTCTCAGTTTGCAGGCTGTGGAGTTTTCAGCAGTTGCACGAAAGACATATTTGAGACTCTCAAAGTTATGTTCAGTCTTTCTCTCTCAGAAACCATTTGGTGTTCCTTAATGCCGTTCACCCCAGCGGCACATGGAGCTCTAGTTATGCATGTACCAGAGACTTATACACAAGCACAATTATATTTTCTTCCTTTTATTCTTCTTCTGGTAGCTCCTAACTCCCTCCTCGCCTTTTGTTGTCTATAGCATTGTTCTGGCACTGCCAATAGTCTCACAGTCACCTAAAATCTCCTGAGATGAGAATGTCTCCTCCTGCATATATTAAGGCTGTTTACCTCCAAGTTTTTACCCTTTATTCCACCTGTTATTTTTATTGTTGAGTCATTTCCATAACACTTTGCATCATAGATTTATTCCTGACCCATTCTCATAAACTGTAAAGTGATAACTCGCCACTTAACATTTTCCAGATAATTTATGAATACATTGAACAGCAGAATCCCAAGTGAGCTCTCCAGTGGAATTCTGTCAGTAACTGTCCTTCTCTGTGAAAACTGACCACTTACTGTTTCCCTTTGTTTCCTTTCTTTTCACCAGTTGCTAATCCTGAGGAATACCTTCCATTTAGCCCATGACTAATCTTCAAGTTTTTGTTTCTCTAGGAGTCTTTGGTGAGGGATTTTGTTGAAAGTCTGTTGAAAATCCAGTCACACTGTATCAACTGGCTGTGTTATCCATACACACATTGATGTGATCTAACAACTATAAAAGATTTTGGGGCATGACTGCTGTACAAAAGTTAATCTTGATCTTCTTCCCACATGATACTGATGTTTTGTTACAGTCTCTACTTTTTTACCTGACACAAAAATAAATTTCCAAGCCTGCAATAACTAGCACCACAGGAACTTTAGTGAAGATCAATGTTGCATTAATCACACTTTTCTCTGGCTCTGTGGATGCTTTAAACCAAAGCACCATTACTGTGCTTCACATATCAGTTCTCAGATAAGTTGGTTAAATATCATCTCACCTTTGAAATTTCTTCTCATCCCCATCTGCTAAAATGTCCTAACATTTTGTCTGTTGTACAGATACCATAATTTGCAAAAAACTTCCCAGTTCCTTGCCTTTCCAGACTGGCACTGGTGCAAGCCTTCTGATGTATTTTTTTAAGTAAAAATCAAAGCAGTGTTATTTTGGTTTTTGTTTTAAATTAGTGTTTGTCTCTGAGGTCCCTTTTCACATTATCTCTGATCTTTCTACCTCTCTCCCTCAATTTGGTTTTCAGATTCGGTACAGTACCCACTTTCCCTTGGCCTGGCAAAACTTTGATAATTTAGAGGTTACTGTAGCTTTGGGAATTAATTCAGCATTCCAGGAGGAGGTTGGTTATTACTGATCCATGCACAGACTTAAGTAGGCCAAATTCCTTACTGAAAATATCCTTCCTTATGACTGCAATTTCTTTCTTCAGGTATATTTTACCCCACCCTAAATATTGTCATATTTTCACAATACAAAACTTACAGGAAAGTAAAACATCTACCAAAAAGGCCATTCTGTGCTCAGTACGGTAAATATGAATCTATTATGCAGTGACCTTCAAACCAGCAAGGGCTGATCCTGCTCCCAGTGCCGCTGAGGGAGTTTGCTGCAGGCTCTCTCCCTCAGAACAGGACCCTGTTACAGCTGGGCACAGGAGCATCCTCATCAATAAACAACAAGTGAATGTTTTGTTACTGCATTGATTTGAAGACTTTTTCAACAATAAGGAAGGATGTCTAATGGTTATATACCTCTAAAAATAATATCTTCCAGATGTTCCTTCTTTTTCTCTCTACATGTTTCATATGGATGTATGCATGGATGTATACTGTACTGAAACCAAATATAAGTTTCTGCCTTTTTTTTATTATTTTCATTCCTCACACGAGAGCAGAACTTATGGCCCAATTTGAAAAAATACCTAAACCTAAAAATGAATTAAACACACATAAAGTTCTATTACTGGTCAGACCAAAACCGTAAGGGTTGCATTCTGTATTCAATTACACAAGTATTACTCCCATTGGAGTCAGGACTGGAGGGCAGAATTCAGCCTGAAATTGTAAACAAGTAAAATTTGAACTGAATCTGGTCTTTCCTTAATATGCACCAGTATGAACCAAGATACTGTTGAATATAGGGTCTCTTATTTGGGAAAAAAGGGCAAGAAAAAAAAAATCAGTGAGAAGTTAGAGAAAGATTTCTCCAGGATAAAATTTGCTGCCTAGGTGCTCTGGCATAAAAAGGTTTGTTAAAGTGAGGAAACCTGAGTTTTTAGACTCCCATATGAGCTTGTCTTGACTTATTTTTTTTTTCTGCTGTATCTTAGTAATTTATCTCTGCATCTACATCTCCTGTACTGGTCTTTAGTTTTCTCACCCTTCTCTAGGTGAGGAACCCAGACCAGCTCCATCCTTGACATCCAAAATAAGTGGGACAGCAACTGACAGCGATTTTGTTGCACTTTTTTCAAGGTTTGAGGGTTGCTTGTGTTCTCGTCATGGAATCTGAGGCTTTCCTTTTTTTTCCTTAGTGCTTTTTTCTCAGATGGCATCCTCTCTATGCCATAACCCAAGTTTGAAATCTCACAAACTGCTTTACTTTTGGTGAAGACCTTATCACGTTGTTGCGTGCAGCAGGAATTTGAGCAAAGGGTGTATAAAGAATATAGATGTGCCAGGAAGATTTGCAGTGCACCACGTTGTGACTCTGTTCTCTGCACAGCTCTGCAGCTTGGGAAACTTCCTTGGTTAAACTGACTCACAAGGTGGGCAAGTCTATATGAGGAATCAAATGCATGGCTCCAGAAAGAGGGTCCAAAACCAGAATTAGAATGTGGTGTTTCAAAGAGTTAAGTACATGTAGCTAAGGTACAATTAAAATAAAACAGAAATTATATGAGAAGCAGAGCCCAAGACAAGGCTGGCATTCATTGGGTTCCCTCAGAGGATGCTGTACAGACAGTTGCCATTTCAGTGTGTGAGTGGTCTTCCTGTGTCATAGAATGGAGCCATTGTTGGCAGTGGCTGAAAAAAGTGCAGTGTGTGGGCATGAGTCCCCAAAAAACAGAGCTGGGAAAAACAGGGACTTGCTAGAGAAGGCTCTTCAAAGCACCTACTCCACACTGCTGATGAAGTCAGTGGTTCAGAAAAACCTTCTTGTGAGTTATGGCATAATGTATTTTTCCATCTTTTGCCATTTCACATATGAACAGATGTAACTGAGAGAGCATTTTCCAAACAAAACATTATCTGAAGCTCGGTAAGGATGTTAATAACACTTGAGGGTCTTGATGAAATTTATTATTTCAGCTTGTCGGTATGCTCATTTGGAGCTGCAGTACAATTTTATATTTCTGTTTTTAAAAGACAGCTCTGTTAGAACCAAGATTTCTGACGGTCACCTCTGTCTCTCATGAAAAACATTTGGGAGACTTTGCAGTATTATATACTGCCTGGTTTGCTTGGGCTTAGGATCCCTAACAGACAGTACCATCCTCTTTCCCAGTGAAACTTGACCTTCTGGCCCAAATACCTCATCTGATCTCAGCTGCTACAATATCTTAGAAATAAATAGGACTGTACTAGCCATGCAGTGATCCTAATCTGTGAAATCTTTATATACCCAGCTTCATTCTGACATTAGAGAGGGTCTAGCAACCATGCAAAAAAATCTTAGCTATCTCTAACATGTGATAAAAAAAGTAATAAATGTAGGAATTGATGAAATGAGGAGCAAATGATTATGGGCATTGTTAGGCAATGCACAAGTTCAGGGAAGATGAACTTTTCTTTTTCAGAAGTTCTAAAACTACCCCTAAAAGTTTAACTGGCAACAAGCTAGAGTAGGCTCTAATTCTGGGCTTTTATTCCTGGAAATACTGGAAGAAAAAATGCTTCAAATAAGAGGTGACTGTAGAACTGCAAGTCAAGGGTTAATTTTTATTTTCTTAGGGAAGCAGTAAAAGCTGACTTTTTCCATTCTGTGTTATCTGTGGCATTATATGTGGCAGCTGCAACCTATTTCTATTCCTAACTTCTGATCGTTTATTGCCATTGTGGGAGATGAAGGATTTGGTCCTTGGTCAAGAGTTCCAGGTGTCTGAGAGATTTGCAAGAGCTGTGAAAAGGGGGAAAATGATGCAAAGAATATGACATTTCTGGAAATATCATTTAGATTTTGGTCAACAGGGAATAGGAATGGGTGGTTCAGGTCATCTGCTGAACTGGCATTTCAGTACTTGGGCAAGCTGAGAATAGAGCAGACAGACTTGTCAGAGTCATGGGTTAAATTATTGCTTTGAAGAGTGGAGCCATCCACAAATTCAACTTACAGGTCTAAGTAGATGTTTAGTTCTCTCCTGTCTACCTAAGCTAGCTGTTTTCATTCTCAGTTATTTTGTGTTTTATTGCTGGCCCTAGAGAGCACAGACAGTTTTTTAATACTTGAAACTTTGTGCAGTCACTCAGGGAAGTGCAGTGGATCCACAGTGGAAGCTGAGCTGAGGTATTATCTTCCAGCTTCTGAATAAATCCAGTCAGTGCCGGTGCAAGTCTGCTCAGATATACAGGGTGGGGTCTCAGCTGCACAAAAGAGAGAGAAGTGCATACAGAGATTAGAATTTCTCACTATATCTACTTAATTGAACTATCTTTTCCACAAATCTTTTGCATTTTCTCTTCTCTTTTCAAACTCACAATTATCCACATTTTAAGGCAAAATGCCATACTCTGATTATCTATTCTATTATCCTCCTATTCCACATAACATAAGTCAAAGAACATCCTTGAATTAATTCCTTTTTTTAGTCTTACAGCTATGGTTGAGCTGAATATACCTTTTAGAGAAATACCCAATCTTAGCATTTTCTCATGGGGAAAAATACACTGCAGTCCTGACTTGCTAATTCACAATGCCTAATTACCCACAATGTTAAAAATACAAGCCTTATGTCTAGTCTGAATTATTCTCACTTCTGTTTCCAGGTGTTGGATCTTATCATATCTTTCTGCTAGACTGAACAACTGTGCATTCTTCAAAGTATGCTTCCCCATGTAGATAACTACAGATTTGAGAAAATCTGCTCTTTTGACCTTCTTTCTGATGAGTTCAAAGGCTTACCTCTGCTGCTTGGTAGCAATGCCCAGATTCAGATTTGAGCAAGTAGCTCAAGCCAAGCTGGTAGTGCTGCACAAGGCCTTTCCTTGCCTCTGTCTCTCATCTCTTAGCTCCATGCTTCATTGTGGCAGTGGCAAGAGCAAGCCTGCAGCTCTCCAGCCATCCTTTCCCACACCAGGGAGGTTTGCACAGGGACAGACCTGTGTATGGACATGCTTCTGAAGGCAAGGGGAAATAGCTCTGTTGTTCATTCCTCAACATGTGCATAAATACAGCGAATTCCAGATCCTAATTATGTAGATGGCTTTATTAGCTAAGGAGACATGTCACAGCTTTTTATCTCCACTTAGACTTCAGGCTTACTCTTTTGCCATATTTTTTACAGGAATATTGAAGGGGGAAAATTGCAGTTATATAGGAGTGGAAAAGCTCAAAAATTTCAGATCTAAACCACTCCAAGAAGAAGTTATTGCATTAGAATAAGTAGTAGATTTACCCCAAATTAACCACAGAAACTTAGTCAAAATATGGCACCCAAACCATAGATGATCAAGACTCCATAGTCAGATGTGAACCAATCAAGTGAATAACACAACTTTACCACAATTTTTAATATTTACAGTCATTTTTGCAGCTTTTCTCTTTGTATTCTACCTCTTTTCTGAACCCTCTAAGATTTTTTTGTAATATCTTCCTTGAAGTGTGGATAGCAGTGTTGGACTCTAACAGCAGATGCTCCAATATCAAGACACCATAATCCTCAAGAGTTTTGCTATTTATTTCATTAAATCATACCTTTACTCACAGAACTCACAATAGCTACTCAGGAGCAACACATATTCAGGTGTCTGCCATGAGTGCTACTTCTTTTTTTATTTTAAATACTGCCTGATATTCTTACAATCTGTAATTTTTTTCTTTTTAATATGACATATATTTTCTCTTAGATGAAGAACCTTTTATCATTGGTATTGAAGGATGTGTTTGACTGTTCTAGCTCTCTATGCAGTGCAGATCTTTTTATACTAGTGATCTGCTTTTATTCTTATTTACCACTTTTCAGTCTTTCCTTTATATGAAAACTTCATCAGAAGTAACATGATTAGGTGATTTCTATGCGTTATAATTAAAAATATGACAAAGTTGGAAAAAATTCTAGTGTGATCCTACTCAGTGATAATTTCCCACTTATAATTAGACTTCAAGAGCCATGGGCTGATGGCTAACTTACATAATATGTAAAACATTTATTTTATAATTCTAGATCCCCAATTCAAATCTTCTAAAAGCACATTGAATGCTTCATAGATTTATTGCATCAACAGTACTGTTGCAAAGCAAAACTTTATTTTCATCAGGTAGTTTGATAATATCTTGCTGTCGATAACTGCAGTTGATCAATACTCGTTAAATTATCTTGTTTAATTCCTCAAAATAAGAGAAGGTTCACCACATTACTGCTTGATATAAGCAGGATGGTCACTTGTAGTATTTTGTGTATGATTTTTCATCGTAGTGATGTCAAGGTTTACTAGCACTTATTTAAGTCTGAGCTAGGAATTATTGAGATCTTCTGCAACCAGGCTGAGAAGAAGCTTCTAAATACTTGGCTTATTTTATACTTTTTAATAATCTGACTTTAAGGTTTTCATGACTCACTCCAATATAGTGAAAGTAGTGTATCTTTTAAAAAAAATTGCTTAATTCCTTATCCTTTGCTGAGATTTTCTTAGTGACTTGAAGGCTGAGATCTTAAGTGGAAGGGGGAGGGGTGCAAGGGAATATTAGCAATAGCTATGTATTTGCATGTACAGAATATTTATGAGTGCAGTAATACTCGAAGGAATGCATATTACTGGAATGCATATGGCTTACCATGTGTATCCATAACATGGTGATACGCATGGGGAGAGAGTGTGTGCATGTGTAAGAGCAAGATCCAGCATGAGAGCAGTGGGAGGCAAAGCATGGTGTTGTCCTCAGCCAGGAGCTGAGGGGCTGGGCCACTCTCTGTTAGTGAGGCTGTGTCTCTGGGAAGTGCTGGTCACTGGTACAGAGGAGTAGGGAATGTGGTGTCTTTGATTCAAACAGCTGGAGCTTATAAAACTTCATGGTCTTCCAGGAGAGAGCTGCCATAAACAGCATGTGCACTGTGCCCCTTTTTTACTAGGGAGCTGTAAAGGTGGGAGCTCCCACGTGAGGGTGGTGAGCCAGTCAAGGAAAAGGCAAATGATGAGAAGGCATCTCTGACCATTCATCCTCATCTTCTGAATCCTTTGCTGTGTCTGCTTGACCTGAGAAGCTGAGAAATATTGAGACAATAGCACAGGAGCACCAGTCTTCAACGCTTTTCCCATCCACTCATAGTGCTAGATGTATGCTGTGTGTTTTCATTCCACTTTTTAGCAGTGGCCTCAGTCTACTGCTGAATAGTTTGTCCAGTCCTGGATTTCTTCAGCCACCTGTGGTGGTTTGGCCAGCACTCTAAACTACCAGAATTCAGTTGAAGTAAATTGCTTGCAGTCACTTTTGTATCTCATTGCATGTACCTTTCATATCTAGTCCCTGAATCAAATCTCACACAGCCATGGTGAGAAGCCAATGTCATTAATATCTAGTGCATCTACATGTGCAAGCATTCATGGAGCTCTGGCTAGAGGGGTCTGCTGAATATCATCAGTTCTGATCTTTTGCCATTGGTCAGAGTGATCCAACATACTACAGGGACATCAGAAGCCACTAAATTTTATCCAGTTACCTCTGTAGTAAACCAAATAATTTCTGCTTGACCAGAGTAGAGTGTAACTTCCTTAAAAGTATCAATCTTTTATCTGAAGATACTAGGATACTGTACTAAAGTTATACAAACTTTAAGAAGAGCTATGGGTTTTGGTTTTGTACATCGTTTCTTGCTTAGCTGACTTTGTCCACTTCCACCTGAAATCACAGTTTCTTGTTCACTCTGCCTACACTATGTTAAAGAGCTCTTTAGTGTCTGGCTTTCTTCCTGTAGTAAAATTTGTCACCTCAAACTATTGCATCCAAAACAAAATCCATCAATAGAGACAGGAAACGATCAACACCTTTATCTCCACTCTCAGCAGAGGACAAAAGACGAATTGAGCATGGACCTTCCAACAATAAAATCTGTTGAGCATTTGGAGTTCTGCATTGAAGTGAGGGCTGATGTCCTGCCCTTGGAAATCCTGGAGGATCACTGTCATGCTGAAAGTTACTCTTACTGAAACAAAGGACCTCATTTTCAAGTGCAGCCAGCCTCAGAAGTCTTACATGCACAGAAGCATCATATAAATATATATATATATGTGTGTGTATATATATATTTTATATATAGAGGAAGATAATTCAGCTCTATCTCATATGGCTGGTATAATTTTAATTGCATGGTAAAACATGAGAGTATTTCTAGAAGCAAAAGATTCTTGAGAACACCTGCCTCCTTATGTTCAGTGTATAAATTTTGTCATTTTCAATATGAACTACTTATTGAGGAATCTCAGCTGGCAAGTTCAAGAACTGACTTCACAATCTGATGAATTTATAGACTTACTTGACTTTAATTTTTTTTGTTTATTTTTCAGAATTCTGCTAAGTCCTAGCAAAAATCATTAAAAAGTGCTACCCCATATTTTTGCAAGGGAAACTGGTTTCAAAGCCTTTCCCAAAAGTAGCAAACTCATTCCTGTAGTTTGCTTTATTTAAACCAGCTTGGACATGGCACTTCAGAATATCCTGTAAAAAATAATGCTGTATCTTCACGAGGAAGAGCAGAGAATATAGCTGAGCTCTTGCTTTTAAAGTTTTTCAATATCACCCTGAGGTCACACAGGTCTATTGAATGTCTTTCATATTGTAAATCAGAAAAGAAGGAAAAAAGCGACAAAAATGTAATTTCTCAAATACTTCTTTATAATGAAACACTGGCTGTTGTAGCACTGGGAACTCCCAACAGCTTCAATAATGCCCACGATGGAGCTGCACCCACAGCATTGGTCACTCAGTAACCAGCAAGGCCTCCATATCACCTGCAAATGGCCATAATTCCCACTTTTCAAGGATTCCTGTAGCTTTCAAATGCCGGGACTGTACCTGAACTCATAATGACCTCTGCAGGAGACAGGAAAGTGTCAGGGAATTTCAGTGCACTGCCAGGTGTGCTGGGAGATGAAGGGTTAATCTGATCAGAGACCAGGGACTTCAGTATTTTGGATTCTGTTTGTTCACAGCTTGGCCAGAGTGATTGCAATACCCATCACCGCAAACACACAGTAAATACAGACACACACACACACACACACACACACACACACACATATATATATGTATTCATATACGTACACACACACACACACTAATATGTGTGCATGTTCTTACCTTATGCACAATACAGATTTTTAAAGGTGCTAAGACTATCTAGAATACATAAACATCCACTTCCAACTTATAAAGGGCCAAAGTTGAGTCATAGGTGAATCGTGTTTCCCCACTGCTCTCAGAACTGATTTTCACCATCAGATCTGCAGCTCCACATAGTGCAGACCTGCATTTTCTCCCACTGCTTTACATGGAAATAACACCCAGAAACTCCTAAGTCACTTTTAGTCTCTGTTGAACAATATAAGCTTGCTAAAAAATGAAAGTCATTCTGCTGAGAAATGCAGTGCGAACGGCACATGAGGAACGCGCAGCAGCTCGCTGAGGGCTGGGCTGGGCCCGGCAAGCGGCTCCAAGTCGGAAGGAGGAGAGCTCCTTCCCAGGGGAGCAAGTCCTGCCTCAGACACCTCCCTGTGCCCCAGAAAGAATTGCCTCTGCGGTGAGTGCCTGTGTTGATTACATTTCTTAACTTCCCAGCCACTGTGCCCCATCAGCTCCACAGGAGGGGCTTCTTCCCTCCCTCCTCTCCCTGACTGGGCTTTGGACTTGGGCACAAGCGTAAAACTTCTTTAGGCACGGCCACAGCTGGACTTGGGAAATATTTTTCTCAAATGCCGAAACACACGTCACAAATAGGTAGAGAAATCAATGGAGGATAGCCAGCTGCAGAAAGGAACAACTCACATTGCCAGGAGAAATAAATGATTACATATCTCCATTCACCACTGGGTTAATTTTCCTTTTCCTTCTTATAAAAAACACGACATCTTATTGCTGACAGCATTCGAGTCCAGCTACATACAGGCTGGAAAGCAGTAGCGGGAAGCATCAAATTCTCCCTTTCCAGCAGCCCCTGGGTGGGTTCCTACTGCCCTCGCAGGCTTTTCTGTAGTACGGCTCCTCTGGCAGTAGAGGGCACTTAGAATATGGACAAAGCATAAAGAAATGCCTTCTGAAACTTCCTTCAGAAAGCTTTTGTTTGGCTGTGTGAAACCTTCAATGCTGCCAAATGTTCCCCGGTTTAAAATAAGATTTTTTGCTGTGTTTGACTTTGGAGATTATTTAATATCTCTGCTTTAAACAAAATTAAAAAGTTAATGTTGCTTTCAGTTTGAGTCAATTTTTAGCATTGCAAAAAGTCTATTTAGCTTTATGGGTTTTGTCTGCTGCGCTATCAGCAAAGCAACAATATTTTATTATTTGCTAATGCTAGGAGTAAAGGAAATAATTTTTTCCTTAGAAAATGGTGAAAATAATTTAGTAATATTTTAGGTTATTCTGGGGTCAAGTGAACCCATTCCAAAATAGGGAAACTCAATTATACAAGTGGTACAGAAGAAAGATACTGCAATGAAAACCTAAGAAGTGGAAAAATATGCCCCATTACTACACTTTAATTCTTCTAGGACAAATATGAAGCTTACATGAGAGCTCACAGTAGGACTATTTCTTCAGGCTGTTAATCTCTCTTATCTCCCCTGAAGCACTTAGAAAGATTTGGACCTTCAGGGGACATGTGACATCATCAATATTTGGATGTGAATGTTACAGCTCTGCTCATAGGCAAAAGATACATTTCAATTACTCCCATTAATAAATTGTACTGTTGAAGTGAAATAGACTGTACTGCACCACTGTACAAACTTCAGCAATAATCCTATAAACTTAAACTCAAGAGAATTGTCCTTAAAAGTCAGTACCATTTACTGATTTGAGGTGCTTATTTTAGGACCAGGCTTGCATGACATATTTTCCACCACTTAGGATAGTTGTAACAGTAATTGGTGGGAAAATGATGTCATATCTGTTATATGAGAAAGCATAGGGAGCAGATCCTGTAAAGCAGGACAAAATAGGCAGAAATCTTCTCCTCCTGTAGCTATTTGAAGGTGCTGGATCAGGTCCATAAGTGGAATAAACTGATGTAGCTCCAGTGACTGAAATGAAACTGCAGATTTAGAGCAACTGAGGAACTGGTAAATTGTCTGTCAAAACACAGGAATCAAACAGTGTGGGTGGGTTCTGGTTATATTAAATTACTGTCAGTGTTCACAGAGCTTTGAGAACAGGACAAGGAGCGGACCTTGTTTTCTAAATCTTCTTTCATATATAGTAACACAACGTTTAAGTGGCTCATTATTTTTGTTTGGCCTAATTTGTGGTATCACTGGCAGTACTCCTACAACTTGTACAAAACCAACAGATTAATATTTTTGCAAGCATAAACTGGTGTAGAGGTACTCACTTATACATAACAATTATATCAGCAGAGAAACTGATTTAGCCAGGCCAGATATAGAGCAACTAGCTTATTTTTTACGCTCAGTTAATTTAATTCTTATAATGACACATTTTTAGGGAGTTTCAGCAGGGATGGGTCTCTGCTTACCAAAATCCCATCTTTGTGGTCTGTTGGCTCAGCTACCAATAGATAGTGCAGAAACAGTGGTTAGCAGGTCTTCCTCAATCCAGTTGCAGCACAGCTACATTTAATGTATGCATCCTACAACAGCATATTCCCAATACCATCTAGCTGGATGCAGGACTCCTGCACTCCTACCATATAGCTAGCAAGAAAACAGACTAAGATGAGAAGTAGGGTTGCTCACCACCAGTAAAAGGATCTGCCAAGAGGGCAAAAGTTTATCCTATCTTATTTGTGTAAGAGGTAGTGGAAAATCTGTTACACCTGTGTCCTTGGAGCAGCTGCTGCTGTTACCCCTTCACACAGAGTGTTTGCAGTTCCTGCCCACGGTGTTTTTGTGTCTAAGGGGAGCCTCTTTCTTCTTGCATGTTGATTCTACCAAAAAGATAGCACCAGCACCTTTTGTGTATCTTGGGAATCAAAGGCACTCTGTGAAGCAGAAGTAATTGCCATGCATACAGCAGAAACCGAGCACTTATTTTCCTCTCCATTTCCAAAGGCTGAAGGAACGTGTTAATTACCTAAGAAAACTCCATTAGACAACTAGAACAAAAGGAGAAAGCAAGAACCCAGCTTTTGTCAGCCAGGTATCAAACTGCTACAGTGGTTCAAGAATGTTCCCCCAGATATGCAAGATTCCTTACTCCATTTTGCTCAGACTCTGAATGCTGCTTATCACATGGTTAAGATTCAACTCATAAAAACATGTCTCAGCAATTGGAATTTACCCTTTGACCTTCGTTCCCCTCCCCTTTGTCCCCCTGCTGTGATGAACAAGCTTTGTCTTCACTAAACACTACTGTTACACTGCAAAAACTGCTTTTTGCACAAGTTCAAAAACCCAGCAAACAGCAGGAACAAAAGAATATACAGATGTAAATATACATATGTAGTTGTTGTGTTGTATCTTTACTGCACCCAGAGAAACATCGGAATTTAATGGGTTTTCCCATATATTTGGCAAATGTTTCTGTGCAATGATGCATCCTGCAAAAGCAAGACACAGGAGCAGTGAAGTATTCAGTAGGGTGAAATATTTCTTTTCATTTAAAAACTTTCTTGAACTGTGCATAGGTATGTGCATGACTGTGGGGCTAGAAATAGGTGTCATCCTGCTCCTGGTCTCTAAACTTCTAGATGGGGTCACTGTGCAGGAACAACACAGCTGCTTAGGCTGGTTATTTGATGACATATGGTAATAGCTGCAGTGTTTAGAGCTGAATGTGACACACCACAGCAACTTAAGCAAAATAAACCTGCTAGCCTTTCCCCCCACCACTGCATTTTGAAAAAGTGGTTTTCTTTTTTGTAGTGAAGAGCCATTAGCTGTGGAAAAAAAAAAAAAAATTACAGTTGAGTGTTTCAAGTGCTTGGTTTGTCTATATCTGTGTGCACGTGAATAAAAACTAACCAGATAGGCAGATCTGTTATAGTAAAGGGTGTACTTCATACACATGAACCAACATATGAGTACACGTGTGTTCCATATTAAACCAGCTTTTAAGTAAAAATAATACCCTCAGACTAGTAGCTGAGCCCAGTGTTAGTCTATCAGGCATACAGGAATGGTTTGTGGTGCAATCTGAGGATAACTCAGCTGCACAATTATGAGATTATATCCTCTTTAGAGGGTATAATTATGCTTTCTCTATATATCTTATTTAGATGGCATAATGCTTCTCCCCTAAGCTAGTACATAGAGATGCAGTGCTTCCAGCCCACAAAATGCTATAGACATACAGAAGGCTTTTGAATGCAGGATCTTTGGGCTGAAAAATACAAGGCTGGACTTCTGATACATACCTGAAAAAATTTCTAAACACAAAAAAAGGTACAGCCTCTGTGGCCTTTGGTGACATGAAGCTATGTCTTGCAAGAGTTTATCCAAATTTTTCACAGATGTCTTAGTAATGACTTCTGAACAACTTAAATTAAACATGTCAGTCAGTGGCATCAGAATTTTTCTTAACCATAATAAAATTGAAGGCATCTTTTTAAGCAGAATCTATTTTGTATTTAGGACAATTACCTACCAATGGAATGGATACAGATTGAGAGGCTGCAGAAGAGGTGATAATAAGGCAATGGTACGTTTTATCCAGAAGGTGATCAATAATTTCGTTTTTTCTTTCCGGTTTCATTGCACTATTTAATCTTTCCAAGCTTAGATCAAATGATTGCTCATTTTGGATGATAAAGTTTATTGCTACTGTCTGGTATGTGTAATGACTACTTAATAATATGCACCATGATAAGGCAGTAGCTCTTTTCAGTTTGTTTTCAAAGGTGGTAAGGACTCTCACTGCTACATGCTTTTTCACGGAGCTGAGGTTGCTACAAACCTAAAGATAAATCTGCAAATCTGTGTGACTATTCTTTATCATTGTCACTAGCTTGGTGGTGGTCTGCCATTTTTCTTGAAAGCTGGGCACCAACTGCTGGCCAGAAGTATTTTTCACTGAATTTTTTGTACTTTAAATAAACTACTGCTTCAAGAACTGCCAAGTGTTCCTCATTCATCTTCAGGACACAGAGCTTCATGTATATCTTCGCAAACCTTGACTCTGTGAAATGTTTGTCTCATCTCTCTGCCATTTATAGCAGTCTTTGAACTCTCTTCTGGTTTATTGATGGCCTTGACTAAATTAATGCAGATGTAATTTTTTTTGAAAGGTTTACACTCTGACTAATTGTATGCAAAATAAATCCTCATTTAGAGAAGCTCCTCCTCTTGTTGTAAAAAGTCTTGCTGGTTTCATAGAATAAATGTTGCTGAAAGCATAGAAGGGGGGCATTGTTTTTTCCTTTGGCATTTCTCTTCTTATAGTGGTAGAAGAATATGCATCTGCTTTTCCCTGTGGAGGGGGAGATAATATGATAACCTTCTGATTATATACATAAGCGGGAACTGATCAGCTTCTCTCGTGGTTCGTTTTTAAGGGCAAGTTCCAGTTGGATTGTGCTAATGCACATATTCATGAATCTCTCCAAACAGGATTCACTGCTCTCCAGGGAACTGTTGAAGTATGCATCATTGTTTCAATGAAGTATCTTCATTATAAAACATAGGGACTATAAAAGGTGAATACCATTTGCCTGAGCCTAATACAGTCTCTAGTTTGACTTTCTCCCACTATAGTGATTTTTTTAACAGAATCAGAGAGAATAATATGAGACAATTTGAAGTGAAATATTATATTAAATTAGATACATGTTCCTTGATGAACAGAATCTTTTCTTTTCTATTGTTTTATTGAAATAAGGAGAAATTAATAGCAGTGGAATAAAAATGATCATTAGGATCACACAGCCAACTCAAAGCTCCTCAGTGGGGATTGTTGGCCTATAGAGGTACAGAGTTCCCTACTTTGCTGCGTTAAAACAAGTAGGTATAATAGGCTGCAATGCTTAGTAAAATCAGTGTTTCAATTTTGGGAAAGAAAGCAGATGCTGGAATCTACTGAAATCAATCACAAAAAGGATTTTTCTCATTGCAAAGAATGGGATGACATAAAAATCTCTATAGGCTTTAAATTAGTTGTTAATTTTTTTTTTCTACTGTATAGTTATTTTAAAGTGTCCTAGACTTTTGATTATTATAAAAAGCACATTAAAAATAGCAGTTAGCTTTGCATTTAAATATTGGGAAGGGAAAAAAAGAATGCAGTATTAAATGAAGAGGCTGCTTAAGTCAGGAAGCATTACAGTAAAGTAGCACAATCACTTTCCTATAAGCAAATATATATATTTATCAGTTTATAAACATATATATTTATATGTTTCTATAAATACACACTACATATTGAGATAATATGAGAATTATATAATCAATGAGGGATTTTCAGAGTTCAACAAATGTCTTACAGTAGAAAAGTTTATTTTGTAGCCTGCAACAGTCTAGGCAACACATAAACAAGGAGGCAAGCATGATCTTTGCTCAAAGAGCTTGTGGTCTGTGAAGGTTACAGACATAGTATGTAGGTTGAAAGCCTAATACTAAAATAATACTGGAAAGTTTTATTGTTTACCTTCATAGTCTACAAAAATTAACATGGCATTCAAGGTAAAACACTGGCAAAGATATTTAGGTCTGAATGGCCTTGTGACTTCAGATAGCCTCGTGTTACATTAGAAAATACGTTGTATTTTAATGTATTTTCACATTGTAAAATTCATCCCCGTCTATAGGAGAAAAACACGGCCTATGGCCCACTTAAATTCCACTCAAGCTGTATTTGGAAAGCTTAAGTGGGGCTTATATTGTGAATAGGACTTTTCCTGGCACTTTGATCTGTGATGGATTTCTCTTGTTGTAGCAGTGGTGACACAAGTCATGTGTTCTATAATGACACCAGATTTATGAAAACCTGTCATGGTCAAAAGCAGTCACATGCACATGGAAAAAAATAAAAATCTGGTGCTACATCATCAGCAATATTTGAAGAATTACACATATTTCACAGTTTGGTTCAACGTCACCAGGTCTCTGACAGCAGAGAGCTGACATTTGTAGTGCAACTGGGAGTTTCCAGCCATCCCCTCCTCCTTCTCCTCCTCCTCCAAATTCTGCTTAATTGAGTATGTTGGCAACCAGACCTTGAATTATGCCTTGCTGTCATCCACTTCCTTTGGAAAGGCAAAACATCAGTATGAGTTTCTATTCCACTTTCTTCTGTGATTAGTATCTTCAGTGACAAACTGGTGCCTGCAGAATGCATCCATACTAGAATAATGTGATAATATCCTAGAAATCCTGCTCAGGAGAGAGAATCATTCATCAGGGAGTGTGGGAATATATTATATGAATGAAAATGCCATATTCATATATATAACTATAGTTAATAACTTATTTCTAGTTTATATAACATACTCTTTAAACTGTATATAAATGGATTAGAAATATGTTCTATATATTATTCTTATAGTATAGTATAGAAAAACATGTAAATTAATATATTGTATTAGGACAATGCAATGCCTTATGATATATGTAGTGTATATGTTTATATACCTAGTATGGAAAATAATAAATTATAATTTTTTTTTTTTCCCAAGACCAATTTTAAGTTTTCTACTATTTCAAGCTGACTTTTTAAATTTAAATTGCTCTCTTTCTCCCAGAAAATGTTAGATTGAATTTCTTTCTGTTTCTGGATGGATAGGAAAAAAATCATATGTGAAGATGCCTCTCTGGTTTTGCATGTCACAAAAAGGAATTGGCATTGAAGGAAGTGTCCTGTCTGTGAATGTACACACTTAATGTCATACTTGGAGAGCCATGTTAGTATAAAATTCAGTAACAAAGGTATACATGGGACAGGCCAATGCTTTGTCTTCTATAATTTTATTGATTATTCTGTGACTTTTAGGAACTTATATCCATACATGTCCTAGTGCTCTGCAGTAGCCCATCCTCAGTGTCTGGAGTAGGTACATAGGTGAGAGGAGTTAAAATTGTTTACAGACTATGTCCTAAGCAAGTGATATCATTAGCATCAAATCAGAATAAGCAAAATATATTTTTAACGTGGGCCTGGAAATCTTGTTACCTAATACTTGATGAATACTGAGTTAACTGTATATCAGTGCTTCACCTACATGACTGAGAAAGGTCTAGTTTTTCAGCAGTTTTTGGAAAGAATCCAACCTGCTTGGATCAAGATATAGATAGAAATCTATCCCTAGAGACAAAACAGGGAGTTACAAAGGCAGCTGATTCATCTGCCCCAGAAAGTGGCAGGTTATGGAAATGACCTTTGAAGGAATTTTAAGAGAGGAAAATAAATGACTAAAGTTACTAAGAAGTAGTTTTGGAAATACAAGGATATATGTTGGTAATATCCCAAATGTCTAATGTTAATTTTGCATTTTTTCCCCCAATGTATTCCTCATGTTCAGGAAAAAATAACATACAAATAAGTGAAGACTTTCATTACCAAAGGAATGACAGAACAATATAAGTATCATCTCAGGTGACACAGCAATTTGTAGTAAACCAGTACATCATTTATGTCATTACTGTACTTTTTTTTTTCAATAAAATCTCCTATTTTTAAATGAATATATCACAGTAGCTTGTGAGATATAAATATATAAATGAATATATCAGAGTAGCTTGTGAGATACCTTTTACATAATGTCATGGGCATCATAGAAAGATTCACATGCCTTCAGACATAGATAGGACCCAAACACTGTTGGTATGGTTTTCTGGGTGAAATTCCAGTTCCACTGAAAGTAATCCTCCCTTTGACTTCAGTGTGTGACTGACTTCAGGTGTGACTTTCAACCCCAGTTTTCATGTTGGGCCTTGGGACATTGCTAACATAAGGCATCAAATAATTACTTCTGGCCAATCAGGGTTTTAATACAGATCTGATGGTTTGAAGGATAAAGTAAATCAGTGTGGATCAACCCTGTTCTGAAGGGATCTCAAAGGTCAAGTTGATAGTTAAGTCATCCTGATTGCTTAACTCTTCTGCTCTGTGTAGAGACTGGCTGATTACAGTGCTGGGTCTGGAGAGGTGAGTGGCACTGGACTGGGCCCATCAGATCAAGCCACAGAGGTGACTCCCCATTACTCAGATATTAACTTCTCATGCAGAATCTGAATTTTTTGGAAGAGTCCTTATATGTCAGTCTTAAACTCAGTCTTTCATCTGTTATAAATTTTATTGGAAAATCGCATATCTTATGAAGTGCACTGATAAATTAAATCTATTTACAGCATCAAGAATGAAAACCACTCTTTACCATTCTTTCAGCTCATTAGCATGAAATTCTACTCCCATTCCACACAGTAAGGCAAAATTCAGATCTTGTTCAAAAGTTTTGTCTAGGAAATAAAAATAGAAAAATTAAAATTAAATGGAAAAATCCTTGTTTCTGTGTTCTAATTTCTTTATATTCAGAAGGACAAAGGAAGTGGCTCCAATTTATGCCTGCAGCCTCACACAAGTGGGGCAGAAAGTCTCCAAAGTTATGGAAATGCAGGCATTTGATTGAAAGGGAGTTGTACAGGCACAGGGAAGGAATGTGTAGGATTGTTTGTTCTCTATAAACATGAGAACATTTGGCATACAGAATTTTTAGCTGTCTCAGTAACAAAAATACATCCTAGGCCACAAACAGATATTTTTCTTCTCTTAGGAGAACACATGTGAATAAAGAGAAGATAAGAGGAAATTACACACAAGGCTGAACAGCTTTCAGAGAAGCAACATAATTTTTCATACTATAGTCTTCATACATTCAAATGCTAAATGAAACTTGCTAGAGTATTATTTTGGATTATCCATCTTTATACTTAGCAGAAAAGACAGGGAATACCACTTAAAATTTTTTTTAAAAAAGGAGACAAAAGTGAGGCATTTGGGAAAAAATCCGAACAAAAGCAATTAAATAAGAGTTAATTTTTTCTTTGTATATGTATTCCCTATGTCTCTCCATGTCTCTTGAAGGCCTAAGTGAGTCACAGCTATAGGACTTTTTTATGCCATGCCTCACAAAAATTGGCACTTATTGGTTACCTATAAAACTTACTTTCGTCTCTTTCATACTACAGGCAGAATGTAATTTAGTGTATACAAAGGCATATATGAAGGCAATATGATATAGACACAAGCAAAATATATATTCAATACAATCATATATGTTCTTGCAAAGAGACAAAAAAAAGAAATGTGCTAGTACAGCAATGTAATCAACAATAATTAAGGAGTAATATGTGCACAGATAAATAAAATTGCTCATATTTTTCATAGTATGGGAGGATGAAATAATCATTCCACCTTCTGCTCCAGCAGAAAGCATCAAACGAATCCCTTCCACTTGGAGTTGGGTATTGTACTTTGACTTTTTCCCATCATTTATTTGTGCTGTCAGGTCAAATAATAAGTTGAGAGCTTCTAATAGCTCTCTTTATTCTCTGGGAGCAGATCTTTTTTTTTACCTTATCCTGTTAAAAGGTGCATGGATAACAAATAAGCCACGGATATCAATAATAAATGCAGTTTGTTGATTGAAAGCTCCATCTGGTTTATTTGGCACCAGCTCCATTTGATGATTATGACACAATCCTCAGTAACATCGAAGTCATGTGTCTTTAAACTCCCTGAAAAAGAAAACATTATTTGTGTATTATATAGAGAGCCATATAATGCCTGTTATTTTCCCACATGAGTAAATTTGTTACAATAATAAATCAGACTGCAATAACTACAAAGTCAAAATATATCGAGTAAGGAGTTAATTGGACTTTGTTTGCAGGTATCAATGGACAGTATTCTGAGGCCTTGCATCATGTTTTCAGAAGCATTATTTAATCTGCAGAAATGGATGATATTTGGTTAAAAAATCCAAACACCTCTCCTAGAGGGTCCTTTTAAGTGCAGTGACTTACTAGACTATGGAAACCCAGACATTAAGAAATTGTTTACCCCCCCATAATTGGGGGTAAACAATAAACTATACATTTCAAAATCACAGGCAAGGGTAATTTCAAGTTTTATTTTCCTTACAGAAAATTTACACATGAAGAAAGTCTCCTTTTTCTTTTCTTCTTCTGTTTTTTTCCAGCTGCTTCCTGCATCCTGTAAAAAGGAGATTTCATTAAGTGGTAGGTCAGATTGATTTACCTCCAGGTAAAAGAGAAAAGGAGTCTTTGGTTACCTTCCTTTACTGTTGTATACTTTTGGGAGGGGAGTGGAAGGGAGGGGAAGAAAGGGAAAGCATGTTAACGTGCAGTCCTTTACCCAGATATGGGTGAGAAGCTCTGCTTATCCTTCCAGTCCTCACGTAGCTGAGTGTTCCCTGCAGCCTCAGCTGGAGAAGCTGCTTTCTGCTCTGCATTGCCACAGTTCAAAGAGATGCAGCTCTCAGGTCTGTAAAGCACTCTGAGGATGAAAATGGACAGGAAAAAAGTTTCCTATACCAATATAGGTCATTATTTCAGTGACTCCTAGAGCCACTTCAAAACACTCTGGACTCCTCTGTATTTCTGCCCCACCGTATCATCATGAATACCTGCGACCAAGAACTAAGCAGTGATATTATTAAGGCAAAAGGAAGAGAAGAATCTTGCACTGCTGACTGCACTTTTGAGAAATGGGCTGGATATGGATTTTGTTATTCAACCAAATCACAACTATTACTTCAGTGAACTTGGTAAGTGTTTCAAAACAGGGAGTCCAAGGTAAACTGCATTGCTTGTCTCCACTTGCCCTTGCTCTCTGCCTTTGCTTTCTCCTGGAATCCTTGTGTGAAGGAGGAATTTTGTCTGCATTAGACAGAGGCTGCACAAAATAGGGAGAACTTAGCCCTCACCACAGGGAGTGTGACACGCGCTGCAGAATAAGCACGGCCGGTGCAGAAATTCAGCTTTCTCAGAATGCCTTGTAGTCTGAATGGGAAGGTAAAGCTCCTTCCCACAGGATAAAGCCAAAGAGAAGAGAAAGGGCTGGCAGAAGGATCGTATGCTCAGCTCAGTGCAGTTCCCACTGCAAGTCCTCGTATGCAGACTACTCTCACACTCAGCCTTTGACAGAAGCTTGGCATCTCATCTGAGGGCTTCATAATTAAAAAGATCCTGTGTTGAAATTTGAAAGCTTTGCAGACTTTGTTTCATGTTGTTAACAGGATGGTTATTAACAAGGATGTGGAGCTCTTTGTTACAGATGGAAGGCTGAGAATGGTATGAAATTGTCTTTATATGGTTTTATACAATCAGGTTTTCCAGACTGAAGGATTTTAGACTGGATTAATGTCCTGAATATTTTTCTAGATTCCTGTTTTCCATTCTGAGCTAAATTATCAGAAGCAGAAGCTCATTAAATAATGTTGAGAAACCAATGTACCAGTGCTAGATGTGTTTCAGCCTCACCGTGGGCTCCACTTCAGTCTGGTTAGAGGAGTGGATGAAGGTTCAAACCAGCTCTCATCTCATTCATGCTAGCTGGCCCATCTCTAATCATAATGCAACAAACTACTGTGGCAGCTCCCACAACCAAGCTATCAACGTGACCTTGTCATTTCAATTTTTCGCACATGTTCTTTGCTTTCCCCATGCCTGTGTAGCATATCACACTAAAATCTCATCTTTCTCCAGCCTACTGCCAAGGGCTACTAATCTGAAATACAGCTTACTCTGAGAAATGTCAAGCAGGATGAAAACAGGAACATTCACAGAGGAGAAGCTTGAGTTGGACATCCCCTCTTCCATGAAACTCTCTCACTTGCTCATTGCTTTGCACTGTGCTACAGTCCAGGGCAGCAGTGTTTGTCTTTGCCTTACCCGAGTGACCCAAAGAGAATAATAGATCATTACAGGGGTTCTGAACATGACAGAAATAAATGTACTGCAATCAAAAAAATCCAGTTTTTCTGACATGAAAACCAACAGCAATACACAGGTTTATTTTTTTTTAAATCCCCCAATCTTCATTTTTTTCTTCCTTGTCCCTAATCTGTTCCCATTGTCTGAAAATACAAAAGCCTCGGAGATTTCTCATCTTCTTATCTTCACAATGACAGCAAAGCTCATCGAAGCAGGGACAGACATTTAATGCAAATAATTCAACAAATAATTTCCAATCACTCCGTTCTAAGTAATAAAAATATCACTTAGAATATGTGGAGTACCTTCAAACAATTAGTGAATTAATGGAACTCATTACTTGCTTACAGGTTTTCTACCTGCAGAAATTAAATAAGAAAAATAATTTATCTGAAAAATTATTTTGAATTACTTGCTCAGTTTCAGGTATATGTACTCCAAGTCAGTGGTAAGAGAAACTTATCAGGCTTCGAGCTCTGCCTGATCCAGCTTCTCCAAAGGAAATACGCCAGAAAAGTCATGACAAGTATAGTAAATATTTTTCTAAATCTTACACTGTTATCCATTTAGAGAACTGAGGGTCTGGTTTATGCCCAGAGGCTCTGGCTTTTTGACCAATCTAATTTCAGTGGACGGTAGGGTTTTAAGGTTGATAATTCTGCATACAGAGCAGGTTTTATACACAGAATAAACTTTAACAGTGACTTTCTACATTGCAGAAAGGGACTTCTGATTTACTTCTGTCCATTTTTTTGAAAAGCCAGAAATCTTCTCCTGTGGGTGTAAGAAAATAAAGCTTGCCAAAGTGTTAGATCAGACACGAGTTTTCATCTCTGTCCATTTTCTCTCACATGAAAGACTTCTGGAGCTAGCAAAGCATGCTTTTGTTGACCAGCAAAGATCAAAAAGGCAGCTTATTTTTGTCCTTCAGCCACTAGACTGCTACTCTCAGTTCTGTTAACATTCTGCCCCCATTTGAACTGGACACTTTGGAAGTATCAATAATGCAAGTTACAGGGCTGCACTAACACTCATCCTGTATTTGCCTCTCCTTCTACAAAATTAAATCAAGTTGAAATCAAAGAAGACACAATCTCAGTCATATAGGCAGAAAAATCTCCTGTAGCTTTGCAGCAATTCTCAGTGAAATATTTGAAATTATTTATGTTGGCAGCAGTGACTGATCCACATTGAGAGTGCAGAGTTAACAAAATGCTTCCACCCCGTGGAGACATAAACAAAATGTTGGAAGCCACTCATCATGTCATCCACCTTTTCCCTGCTTCCTTGACAGGCACATCTCCTGAAACAGAATGTTGTTTTACAGGAACATCAGAAAGTGCAAAAGTAAGTAATAAAACAGTGACAATCCCACTGTGACCACAAGGACTAGGACCAGTAAGCAGTGCACCCCTATTACTTACGAGTGAAGAGAATATATGCAGCTATCAGAGCCCTTTCTTAACATTGCAGATTGGGTCAAGAATATATCCTGCAGGAGAGCTCAGACTATTTCCATGATGAGTGTTCTTACAGAATTCAGGTGACCCAGTGGATCAAGAACAGCTGTGACTGGCTGTGTCAAAAAATGTTGTTGTCTACTACAGCTGGCTGCTCTATACTCAGAGTTCAACTACAGCACTCCTAGTAGCTTTGTAATTGGCAGAATTATCCCCAATGCATCTGTTGTTGAGTGTGTAGGAATGTTTGTGGGAGAGATGTACATACACATAAAAGGATTGTGTTGGAAACACAGTAAAAAGCAGTACGCGTTTAGCCACAGCTGAATTCTCTCTAATTTGCACTAAAACAGAGAAAAGTAACAGCATCTTGCCATACTGAAATACATTTGATTACAGGATTTCTAAGCCCATAAGCAACCACATTGCACAACAGATGCCACACTGAATGGTAGCTGCTGCCCTACCTTGACGTCCCAAGCAGCTGTCTGTAATGAGGGAAGCCTTCCTCCACAGCAAACCTGGGGTGTTGTGCAAGATTCTGTCAGCTAGTGGGTCAGTGTGGTTCTGGGGACCAGTTTCCTATGCAGACCCCTAAAAGACCTAAGATCACAGTCCCTGAGGACAGACTGCAACTGGATCTGATCGTCAAATTCAAAACATAGAAGGAGGAGGAGATTGCTTGTTCCACATTCCTGTCTCCTACAAAAGCTGGCAAAAGTCAAAATTTCAGAAGCTCCCTTGGCCCAGTTGTGCAGATCTAACTGCCAGTCACTGTGAAGAAAGGACATGGGATTTTCAAGATCCTGGAGCAAAACTTTTGCCTGATTTGAATCCAAAGAGTGAAACATGAGCTTGAAATTTAACTGAATTTCCAACATTTATGCACTCTTTAAAAAATTGGGTTTTGCTTCTTCCAGCACCATCATCTCCTCAGTCTTTATTTTCCTGCAATAAGAATGGATCTAAGAATGATGAGAAGTTTGGTGATATTTTTATGCCAATAATAAAAACTTGCCCCACTCTTTCACTGTTCTCAGGGATGCTCATATGCATTTCACTATCTTCTCACCACTTGCCGTTAGTTTCAGCTCTCCTTTGGCTAGATCTTGTGTGGCCTTCTTACCCGACATTTCTGCCAATATTCAATGGCACTGCGTGCCTCCATTTGTTTGCTTTCCCTTCTAAAGCAGTGGATAGTTCTTAGAGAAGATTTTATAGACAAGCAAAGTGAATAGCTCAGATGTACATTAAGTATTTGAAAGAATAATATAATTTAACCGAGGTACACTGCTCAGTGACCTAAATCCCCTGCTTTCATAGACGGTTGACATTATTTACATTCAGGCTGTTTTGTGGAGAGGCATTTGAATGACCCTTCAGAATGGATGTGCTCAGTAGGAACGCTCTACGCGCTGCCTTTGCACCTCCCGCTTACGCTGTGTCTGGTCACCCTGGGCTTTTCAGTCAGGTGTCTACAGCTCTCAAGGAAAAAGATGTCTTTTGTTTTTTATCAGTGAAATCACTGACTTGAAGACCATGCTCTGTACACACACAGAACTTGATTCCTCTCAGTGATGAAACATATCTAGTGTACCCTAAACCTGTCAGCTCCCGTATGGGGAGCCAGCCCTTGACAAGGGTGAAGCCAACACTGAGTAATTTCAAGACATAAGCCTCCTTTTTTTCCTGATAACTGATGTGGCTGTAGACATAAAACATTCAGAGACTTAGTCGGAATTTTTTCAGTGAAAAATATTTAAAAATGAAGCTGTAGTTCAGACAGCTGAGCTGACAACAGCTTACAGAAAGTGAACAAGTAAACAATTGCAGAAGTCTCCAGACACTGCAAGACAAGATGAGCAAATATTTTCTTCCTCTGAAATGCAACTTGCTTTACTAATTTTTATTTGAGTGTATCCCAATGATATGAAATTATAAAGGGAAAAAATACCCTAAGACTATGGAGGGGTATCAGTATGGATTTAAAATTGTAATATCATTGTAATATCATAACTTCCAAAATTATTATGATTTTAATGGTCTTCTTATTGAACATTGAAAATTTGTTTTGCTTGAGAATTGTTAGATTATTTTGTCTTGCCTGTCAAGAGTTGTGAATATTATTCTATGTAATGGCAACCATGATCCAAAATATATATGATCCAAAATATGCATTGTCTGAGCTCCACTATTTACCAGTTCATTGCTTCTACAACTCTATTGTCTCCAAGTGTTAACTACGTGGCTTCCCAAACAGGTAAATGTGAGGTACTCACCCAATAAAAATTCTTAAATGAATCAAACCAGAGCTAAGGTGTTAAAAAACCCGGAAATGAAAGGGGTTTGCAGGCACTGAGTGCCAAAGCTGTGACCCTGTTGGGGCACCTCCACCTCAGAATGCCAACTTCAAATTTGACAGATGAATTACTAGCCTTACCCACCAGCAGCAGAAAGTGCTCTCTTGCCATGGGCAGCTTTGGACTTTGGAGATGATGCTGTTGAAGTATCCATAAGGATATGATAAAGGCTTACAACCAACTTTATACATCCAGATTTTGTATAATGTATCATCTTTGGTCTCTCCTACCTCCTCTAAGTTATATTACCTGACAATAGCAGATATTGCATGACTTCTCCTTGGTACTCAAAGTATTAAGTGCAGAAATCATTTAGCATTTTATATCATATTACTTGTTACATTCTGAGAAGGGACAACCCCAAAATATAACAACTGTCAAAATAAGACATTCCAAGCCTGAAATTTTGGTAGCTTGCTTATGTTTCCTATCCAAAAATAGGTAACATGGAAAATTTCTATTCTAATTGACTTGCCTTCAGAAACCTTGTACTGACTCCTGTGTGGGGGGCGAAAATCTCCCATGAGGAGGGAGTTTAGAATTGAGGGGTGGGGGAAAAATGTTTTTAGTCCTTAAATCTGCCTTAAGCAAAGATTTGCAAAACTCAACCTGATGCTGCCTGTCTTCTTAAGTGATACATCTCCCAAGAAACCTCAACTTTAAGATCTCAGAAGAATGTGAAAATATGATAGTCTGTATCTCTGTGGGGACCAATTATTGCTAGATGTGGTTTTTGCACAAATAAAAATGGCTCAGTTTCAGCTTGTGGAAAACCTAGGAAACTAATCTGTGGTGCACCAATTCTGCTCTCAGGCACAAGAACACACACAGTTTCTGTATGCATTCTGTAATGACCTCCAGTATGATGCAGAAATGTAGGGATGGCTTTTACAAGATATCCAGCAAGGCAAGGCTGCTACATTTCGGATAAGATCCAAGCCCTTGCTGAGTAACCTCCACAGCCTTAATGATGTTCTTAATGGCTATGTGGGCTGAAATTTATAGTTGAAATGTGAGAGCTGAAAGTTGTAGTGTTTCTTAATTTTTTTTTTTCATTTAAAAAAGAAATAAATAATATGCTGGAGTGATTCCAGAGACAGCAGATACAGGTTTTTTTCCTTTTTACAGCAGCGGGGTAGTCTACCATGTTTTCTCTTACAGCCTCCTGTTATAGCTGTTAGCCAGACTATGAACCCCAAATAAACTCACCTTCTTTCAGATGTAAGGGGAAGGGAAGACAGAGACTGCAGAAATTATATATATCTTACCTTGAACTTGAGAATCTCACCTGAAAAATAGAAATAATGTTTACTCTGCAAGTCTTAATGTACTACATGCAAGTACTTTCCAGGAAAAGCCTGAGTGGTATTGTCTTTTTAAAAGTATATATTAACCTCCCTTACTTTACAGTTGCTGGGTACATCTAAAAATCTGGTGGATTTAATCTGAGAATGAGGCTAAAGGAGAAAAATTTAAAAATGTAGGATTCATTTATAAACGACCCTTGACTCTTTCTTCTTGCCATACACTCTGAATAAATGTGTATGTAAAGTGTATGTCCATCTCAATTTATCAAGTCTTTATTATGAAGGGTAAATATTGATTCAAAATTAAAATATTGTTACAAATTTCTAATAATTAATTTGTCAATAATTAATTATTAACAATTTAATTTGTTAATAATTTTAATTATAAATTATTAACAAATTAAAATAAATCCCTGAATCCTTTTGGAAAAATACTGGTTCAGTTTTTTCGAAGTTCATCATGGCATCTATTTGTAGATGCTTTGGGAATTACATGTTTACTGTTAGAAAACAAACCAGAGCAGAGAATATGGCCACACAAAAGGAAACATTTTCACTGACAGTGCTGGAACAATCTTGTCACCAAGAACTCCATCAGATATCAGGTTACAGCTTCATTCATAAGTTTCAGGTGTTTTAATTGTTAAACTTTAATTAATTTCAGGAGTTTTAATTTTTTCAGCTTCCCCTTCTTAAAGTATTTTGCATCATTTTATTCTAATGACAGGGTTTTTTTTAAACTGCTGGATACATCAATTTCACCACAGTTTTTCTTCTTTTTATTTTAACAACTTGAGGACTTGTATCACAACTCAAATGTCTCTTTGTTCTTTCAGCCTGATTTAAAGGAAATTGCCCCATGTACTACAGTAGTTTTGAATGTATTAAAAGTTTTAAAAATTGTTAATTATATGAAATATTCAAACAGTTTAAGTTTAAATGATGCAATTAGCCAGTTACAACTGGAACTAGCAGGCCTTATTTAAAATAATGAGGTCTGACAGTTATGGAGCCTGAATTATTCATTGATAACTAGCTTTTCCTCTCTTGCAAACCATGGCTAATATTAATAACAGAGGTGTAAGTGTGAGAACAAAAGAGTTTGACATTAGGAATACAAATATAAAAGTTCTAAATTATTCCTTAATTAAAATTACTATATGAGCAATATTTTCCAAGAAAGATCATTAGGACTAATATTTTCTCATATATTTCAACATTTGTTTCTGCAGGGAGTCACTGGTTAAAAAAACAGCACTTGATGATTCATCATCCAAGAGAATATCTTTAAAATAGAGTTAATTTCTGCAACAACATTCTTTTAAAGATGCTATTTTAAAACCAAAATGCAGCACTTTCTTTTGTGATTCCTGCAGTGACCACACTTACAAAAATACATCCTAACAGCACAGAGCCCTTCCTCGTGTCAGAAGTGTTCTATTTCCCACTGCCCTTCATCTGGCCATGGCTCTTGCTGCTTTCTCCATGATTACTCTATCAGCCTCAATGATTGTTGCTTTATTTAGCACACCTGAACACAAATTAAGTATTATTAATTTAACATGAATACAGAGATTTACATCTAGTGGCTAATTTCACAAAAGCCTGAATTTCCATGAGCTAATTGCTTGCTCTAAGCCTGGATGTTTTTCATTACAATTGCTAAAACCAAAACAGAATCTCTACATAAGCTAATCCTACAATAGTGAACATATCTGTCTCCTAATTGCTCAAGTGTTCATATGCATCTGGATGTCTTTTACGATTGAAAACCAGAGCTTATGCAATTGAAATAGAACCTGTTATACATCCTCGTTCTTCCTCGAACCAAAGCAAACCAAAGCAAAAAAAAAAAAGAGAAATTCTGGAAGTAGGACACGCTGAAAGAGTGACTCATCTGCAAGTAGGAGTGACAGATCTTTGTCTACGACTCTGACACCACAACAGATAGAATTAAATCACCTATGATATGAAAAATAGGGATCTTAAACAAGCATAGAGTGAGTTTGGGATGGATTGTTGAGTTTCTGCAATCACACAACACATCAGTGGTGCTGTTTGGAAAATAATTATGCAGCAGGCTTTCAGAGTGACATTTATACTTGGCATTCCTGTGAGGCTTAAAGAGGCTGGATCTCCAAATGGATGCAATGGCTCCTGTACACCTAACCTGGGAGCTTCTGAACACTGCAGTCTAAATGTGTATTTTAATAAAGTATGCTTCTATTTTATTGCATTGCTGTACAGTTCCCCAGTGCAGGAAGATCAGGGAGGTGAAGGTCAGAAAAAAATACTGTATAGATATCGAAGTCTCTTCAGTGGGACTTTGAAAAGGAGGATTTGAAAGATGGCTATTTTTATTAGTGTAGATGCATACAATATAACCTGATTTTTTTTGTGCAAATGTCAATTGCAGTATACATATTGTTCACTGAAGATTATGTCATTGGTCAAGAGGGAGGAGAGTCCCCAGATGAATGATTAATAATCAATGTGTCTGGGTTCTTATTTTATTCCTCAGAAAGAAAGAATGAATTAATAGTGTCTCTCCCAAAAATGGGAAAAAAGGTCCCAGAAATAGGTCACACCAACTATGTCTGTACACAGAGGGGTCCTCTCTGTAAATGGATTTCCCTAGTTTGGGCAGGGAGCCTCAGCCTCTCCTCTTATATCATTGCTTCACCTTCCTATATTCTGATGCAATTAGGGAGAAAAGGCAATATGGATCAGAGTCCTATCAAATTTTTATACAATCACAAAAAACTGAGAGAAAGGGTGAAGAAATACCCAGGAAGAAGGGTTTTAAAGGAGGCCCAAGGTAATGCCTAGGCGTGTGCTCTCTCTACAGGTGATCCAAAGTCTTCCAGCAAGTCTGAGCAAACAGCAGCCTTAGGTCCCAGGATGAAGGCAAATCAGATTGTGATCCCAGGGGAGTAAGGGGGACAGTGAGCAGCCTCTGAAGAAATCTGTGTTCTCTGACACTCTGTGATGAGGTCTCTCCAAGCAGGTGCAATATGCATTAAATATCTGCATGTGTCATTATATATTTATGTATGTTATCCTGGGGCATTGTTCTTTTTTTGGAAAAAAAAAACATTACTTTGCATTGATAAACATTAGGTAGAATCAGTAGAAATATTTGTCAGGACCATATGTTAGTCCAGCATTTTTGTCCCCCAAAGGAAGAAGTCATTTGACAGAAAGAATGGGTTTGTAATTATTCAATCTCTGTTAGTATCAGAGTGGGGAATTTCTTTAGATTACTCCCATGCTATGTTCTAGGTGCCAGTTAGATCTGCCTCCAGGCAAGCTTGTGGACTTTCCTTTTATGTCAAATTCCGTGTTTCTTTTTCTAAGGAGACCTGCTAATTTTAACAGCTGTCCCTTCCTTCCTTCCTTCCTTCCTTCCTTCCTTCCTTCCTTCCTTCCTTCCTTCCTTCCTTCCTTCCTTCCTTCCTTCCTTCCTTCCTTCCTTCCTTCCTTCCTTCCTTCCTTCTTTCCTTCCTTCCTTCCTTCTCTTTCCTTCCCTTTCCTTCTCTTTCCTTCTCTTTTCCTCTTTATCTCTGTATTTCTTTCTCTCTCTCTCTCTTCTTTATCCCTTTTCTGATGCTGCTGCTTCCCAGATGCAATCACAAAAAACCAGACCTGAGACATTGAAGTGCAGATATTCAAAAGCCCTGATTATTTTATGCTAATGAATGAATCATCTAGTGATACAGAATTTCACTTTTTGTGCCCTCCTGGTGGTAGCACAAGATAAATCCAATGGTGTGTTTAATTAACTAAAGGAAGCAGAAACAAATCTCTGTGGGTTAATAATATTTACGGCCTAAAAATGAACAAACTAAAGAAAGTGAGTAAATTATGTGGTACAATTCAGAGAAAAATGTAATTGAAATAAAATTTTCATGTATTCCAGAAAGTACATCTATAAAGATATGTATAAGCAAGGCACATGCCTGTGTGAAACAAAGCACTAAAACCAAGGTAATCA
Organism: Haemorhous mexicanus; assembly: GCF_027477595.1. Taxonomy (NCBI): domain Eukaryota; kingdom Metazoa; phylum Chordata; class Aves; order Passeriformes; family Fringillidae; genus Haemorhous; species Haemorhous mexicanus. The sequence continues at coordinate 17,422,425 of NC_082348.1, forward strand.
CTGAGGAGTTAGCAAAAATATTTTTCTAATTATAAAAAAGAATTAAGTCAAACTTCTCAGGAAGAAATATTAGATCTTTCTGTCTACATGGGAATTAGGGTTTTTTTTAATCCATAAAATGCATGTTATCATATGGTGACTGAACCTTAATTCAAGTAGCTCAACAACATGAATAAGAAAATGCCAGGTCCATTTAACTGTGTCCTTTGTCAAATGCCAATAGAGATGGTGACTTTTTACAAATATCCAGTAGTTAAAAGTATAAAATACTGTAAGTAAATAAGGCTACATGGGTTGTATTAACATGTGGTCCTTTCACTCATGTATGGTTCCTATTCTTTTCCTATTCTTTGGCTGGAGATTTTGTCCTATCCCTTAAAATAGTCTGTGGGTCTGGAAATTTCTTAGAAAGAAATTGGCATAAGCTTCATGAATGAGATCCCAGAAAAAAGCATCAGAGCTCCACTGTGCTAGATCCAAGGGGGCCTCAGGAATTTATGGGATATAGAGAAGCACTCCCAATAGCATAGCCAAGTGGTGGCCTATTTCATGGCTTTCCCACTGAAACATGCATTTTGGAGTGCTTCTGAGTCCAAAGTCATGTGCAGCTCTAAGCCTCAGCCATGCACCCTTCAGTGGAAAAGACTTCTCCAACAATGGATAGCTGAGGCTGTTTTTACTGAAACCTTTACTTTCACCTGTGAGACTTGTTCTTTGATCAAATTACTTCAATTTAATTGAGAAATCTATATTTACACGGGGGGCATTAGCATGGTGGGATTAAAATGATAAGTGTTTCCACAGGCCTATCTATATTATGGACTGAAGACTGAATTTTCACTCAGTTGTGCAAGTAAATATAGAAGGCTGACAATACATCATATTTGAAATTTGCCTTGACCACACATGCACATTCTGTGAAGTACTAAACAGTTCTGACTCTTAGTAGCTTGTCCCCTTCCTGCTCTTGAATTTTTTATGCCACCTTTAGATTTCTGGGTCTTGATATTACTGCAGTGTTGTCTGATTTAGGATTTACAACATTTATTGACAGCAGGAAAACATACTCCCTCTCATATCTCAATAACTCTTCAGATCCCAATGGTGACCATGATCTCATTAGCCATTGCTCAATGTCTAAACCTTGCTGTTCGAGTCGAATGGACATTTCAGGAGGATATGTAAAAAGATTTGTTAACATTATGAGATCAATTCACTGCAATGAATTTAAAACAGAGAATACTTACTGGTGTGTGTCACTACATCACATGCACACTGTTATTTATAAAACCTACAAGGTTTTGCAAGGCCTATCATAAGGTAACCTCTTGAACAGAAAAGCAATGATTTGTGCCTATTCAGTAAAAAACCCCAGTACCCATGAAAACACACAATGAATTACAAGAAATACTTTAACAGTCATGAGTCCAGTTTAAATTTTTCTGACCAATTTCACTAGTGTGCCTTATATTGTGATCATCAACCTCAGGGGTGAGGGGCCTGGAGTGGTATGGAGGCACATCTCTGCTGAGGGCTGGGAGCAGGGGGTTCCCCTTTGCAGTTTGCATGCCTGGCCAAGTAGAGGGTGAGCAGGACCTGTCTGGAGGGGCAGAAATGGGCAGAGATGTCTCCATAAGAAAAAGATACTTAGTCAGCTACTTGGCAGCTCCTCCTGTCCCTTCTGCAATGGGCTCAGCAGAGCTGCCCCAGAACTACACATCGCCATCATTTCTTCCTGAGTATAGAACATCACCATCTCCAGTTTGACAGCCAAGTGCTTGGAGGATGCTTTCCTTGCCTGCCTTTAACTTTTAAATGCCATTGCTGCCATTGCAGCTAGGTCCCCAGCCACTTCCATGATCCTTGCTTGCCTCTCTTTTCTCACTGATCAAGAGGGACAGAGCTGTGTAAAGAAGAGAGCAGACAAATGGGTGAGGAGTTTATAGAAATGAGCAGACCACTCTATGTACACTGGTAGTCTAATAATCCCCATTCCTTTCACCATAAAGATAAAAAGGCCCAGAACCATCAGACTCCCTCTAGTTTTGTAACACAAATCAGGGGGTTTTTATTTAAAAAATAATTAACTGCGGGTAAGTCATCATTATCTACATGCAAGGCATGGATGAGACAGCACACTAATTTTGCTTAAATTACCATTTATGTACCTGAAAACCACAGACAAATATAGGAGCTATAAATGTAGAAGCTCCTCTGCTTTAAATGCCTCTTTGAATTTTCCACTGCTCATGCAAAATTATTTATGTCAATATTTTAATTTCAGTCAGGAGGGGTGGAATCAGAGAAAGAGTGACATCCAGGAAAATTGTTGTCAGCAAACTGATGACTGCATACCATAATTAAGAAATAATGTAAGGAGAGAAGCAGCTTGATCTAAATGCTGTTGTATTTTCTGAGTTTAGTGCTAAAGAATCAAGGATGAGAAGATATATTGAGATAGATATTACAATATTCATAATTGTATAGTATTGTAAGATGCATTATAAACATAAATGATCATTTCTGTAATCATAAGAATACTAATGCAGCAGCTAATAAATAAAATAAGCACCAAAGGACAAGAATATGACCTTAAAATCCTTACTCAGCTGCCCTATTAACTTTCTGAACACCACTGAAAGTGTGTGTCAGCTGCTTAAATTAAAGAGAGAGTAATTAAAATTACACAAATAATAGGTGACTGGGGTCAGTCTCCATCACCCTATCTCCTATATTTTAGAGTATTTTACATTTTTTCCATCAATATTCAATCTTAATTTTCCTTACACATCTCTCAGGTACTGTTGGTTTAAAAACAACTTACCATGAGAAGCAGAGCTTTTGACTGATGATCAGAGCACAGGTTTTGGGGCCATACCCTTAAATTCCTTCCCATAGCATCTAAGATGAGTTGATTTCTCAGAATCTTTGAGTATGAATCTACTTAATCATCCTTCTTTGTTTAAAAGCACTTTTAGGAGGGAAAAAAAGGAAAAAAGAAAAATCAGATCTACATTTCAGATCTATACCTAAGATCCCCTTTCCCATGAAGATGGCTGGCATTCAGCAATTGAGCAAAAGCTATGCTCTTATACTCTGGAACCTTAAAACTAGTGGGCAGAAGAGAGAGTGTTTCAAAAATAATCCAGACTTTTTACTGTGTTTTTACTGTGATAGAAAGTAATAATTATAATAATAAAAGACAAAAAAGTGTGACAGGGAATTGAATGTAGCAAGACAAGAGAAAACCAAAAGGCAGCAATATCTCCCCATAGGGTCCTATCCAGAAATAGTTCTTTCTTCTGCAAACATTGAGTGTTCTCTTAACACCAAAGTATTTTACTGTTTTTGCTGGAAGTCATTGCACAGGTACAAATTATTTAATAATAACTGTGCTGAAAATTTATAGGCATTCTAGTATTGTCCAGAAAGGAATTTGAGGGCATAATCTAAGCACAATATCCAATGCATATCTTCAGCATTTCTTAGAATGAAAGAAAAAATGGAGCTATTTTGTGCTGTTAACATTAGGTATTGATAAGGCAAAGAGAGGAAGGTGAACACAGGTGTCTGTCTCCTTGACAGGGGCATTCTGCAGCCTGCAGAGCCAAGAGGAGAGGAGAAGGGGCTCACGGCTTTAGGGACCCAAGTGCACAGAGGGGTTTCTCAAACCAGTTCTGTGCCTTTTGCATAGCAAAGTCAGTACTACCCAAAGCCCTGGGTGAGAGTCCAATCTCATGCAGCAACTGCATGGGTTCACAGAAAACATAGGTAGAGGAGGAAGAAACAGCGAGTTATGAGGCTATTATTATTGGTTTGGGTGAAAATAAAGATTTAAAGCCTTTGCAGTGTTATATACTGACTTGTTCAGGCTAACAATGCATAACACTAAGCCTGATCAATCACTTTATTATAACACACTTATTAAGAAACCCACTGCTTTTATAGACAGTTATGATACAGGTGGAACTAATTGGTCCTCCAGTCCAAACATCATCCCCATTAGCTAATTAAGAAACCACTCTTTGGTAAACAAATCTCCATAACACATTCCAAATGTTCACAATAACAGGTGCAGCAAGTGAACTCAAGAATTGTTTCTCATTCTTTCCTCTGATCTTCTCAGAGCCTTTGCCAGGACGATGCCTGGGAAAGTTGTGTTGCTCTCTGTGGCCCGAGAGCTGCTGCCACACCTAACCCTAACCCAAAACCCTAAACCCTAACCCAAAAGGGCCTAACCCTAACCCTAACCCCAAACCCTAACCCTTCTCATGTTTAGGTAGAGAATAATAGAAATTATATGAATTGTGTAACTCCCATTAGGATCTCTAATTAGGGTGATATGAATAAAAATAAGAAAAATAATAGACTCCTGGGTGATGTTAGGATTATGTATGTGCCAGACTTGCTCCTACACAAGATATTTGGTACCAGGGCATGGGTAGAAACACCCTGAAATGCAGACTTAAACTCTCAAAATGCTGAAAAGGGAGAGCTTCCTTCAAGTGAACCCCTTAAAATGATGAAATAGGGCAGTTACCTCCAGTTAAACTGATATAATTGCAAATAAATGGCTTCCAAACTGTTGGAAAAAGAGGGGCTAAAGAAGGTCTTTGGTTAGTTCTTTGCTCTTCACGTAGACACTGAGACATCTCTGGGTCTTTAATTTCTTTCTTCAGGTGGCTAGAGAGATTCAGTCAATATATTCTTCAAATATTATGCATGGATGCTACGTGAGCTAATCTGAAAAAATATCTATCCATCTATCTGTCTATCTATCTATCTATCTATCTATCTATCTATCTATCTATCCATCTATCTATCTAATCTATCTATCTATCTGTCTATCTCTCCTGACTTTTCCTGTTCTCCTTTTATTTTTGTCATTTCTCAGTAAAACTGAAGACAGGTGGGAAATGTAGTTTCTTGCAAAGTCATTGCAGGTTAGAATGTCTCTGAACTTGAAAAGACTTTATTGCAGTTCTCCTAGAAATTGTCTGTCTTCAGTGTTTTCCTACCCACCACCTTTTTGTGATGACTGAATTTAGGAGGAAATTCTCATTTTAAGCAGTCTATTTTTACAGTAACTTATCAAACAGTGGCCTTTAGCTGTTGTTCTGTGACAGCCACTCTATTAAAATCCTGATGTAAACAAGTGGAGAAGGTGAACTGGAAGTGCAGGTATTTGCACAGCATTACTGTCAGGTAAAATTTTAAAGATAGATTTTATGAACCCATTATTTGCAGTCAAGGCTTTTGACTACAGCTTCTGAAATCATTTAAGTAGACAAAGTGTTTTGTCAAAACATACTGCTGGGAGTCAGTATGTAGCTTCCTTTTATGTAATTCAATTTGGTTCTGTTGTTTGCACGAAAGTGGGATATCTAGCTGGGCAGCAATAGTGGTGCTGTGTGTGATCACAATATGGTGACTTTCTAGAGTAATTAACGTTAAATGCCTTTTGTTTTCATTTAGTGCTTAATGTATGCATGCATAATTGCAGTGTACATTCAGACCTATCAAGGAATATGCTTGAGGGCTTTTAAACACAAATAACAATATCCAAAGATTTTATGGAGCGGGATATGCCTAAGAATGTATGCCCATTTGAAAATCACAGACCCCTGTGTCCTGTAAGGCTGTGCTTGACATGACTCTGAAAGAGATGGGCACTTTGAAGAGGCAGAGTTGCTTCTGGCCTTTCAGCTCTGAGCCTCATGCCTGAGGTGATGCTGGACCCCACTGCCCTGAGACAAGCTGGCTTCCTCTCTCCTCCAAGGAGTTGTGGGAAGGCGGCATTGTTAGAGCACCGTGTGTGTTAGACAGGCTTCCTAAACCCCAGGACATGCTGTGTGTGCTGAGATTGGCTGCACACAAGGCACCTTTTGAGAACGCAGTATAAATGTTGCCCTCACTTAAGAGACTTTCTGGACTGTACATTTCTTGCTCCCCTAATTCACCTGGAGAAACAGCAGACAGAGAATGCGACCCAATCCTGTTGGCTGGGGGTTTCCTGAGGTACCAAGCAGAACTATTAGGGTTGGTGTGTTCTGGCATAATTTCATGTAAGCATTTCATATCAGCATTTTGCCCAAGCCATATCTTACAGCATTTTGAATTGAACCAGCAATTTCCAAATGTATTTTGAGAAACTTGGGAAAAGTTGGGAATGTAATAGTTCCAAATGTAATTTCCAAACATTTAAATTAGCTACTACTGTCAGTAGAAATGGTGATGAGAGGAGGAGAAGACATTTATCTCCTCACACAGTATTAACATATCACTTTGATATATCTTTAGTACAAATATGTATATATTAGATTTTGGGAAGCTCTTGCCAAATAAAACACATAGTGTACAGCAAGCTGTAATAGAAAGGTTGCAGGACATGGGGACCAGATCTTCTGCATTAGCATATTGTCCAAAAATAAATAGATAGATGGAGAAATATGGAGAGATACAAGAAGAAGAAAGAATTTTTTAGGCAGCAGCAACAGTGAGCATAAAGAGAGTAGTAAAAAAGTTGTCAGATAAAAATCCAAAACCTTGGTGCAGTAAGATTATGTTTTTAAGTAGGTACATTCCATACAGCTGTTCCTTTCATAACTTAGCTTTGATCTGCTATACACCAAAACCAGATCAATTGCGAAAAATGCTCAGGCGTCCTTTGCCCAGACATAATCCTACATCTGTGGATATAATTCAGGTCAGTAAATTAGTTATTACATAGGATATAGAGTGAGAAAGCTATCAAACAAAATAAAGCCGCAGTCACTAATATAGATCCCCATGAGCTTGCCTACACAACTGTGTAATATTAGAGCAGCTACACCAGTTAAGAAAGGGATTAGAATAGTCTTCTCCTGTGTATACCATTTATTTAAACCATGGAGTGACGTGTCCCTGCAAAACTGATGCATTTATAACAATATCCCAGACTAATATTGCAATAGGGCTCCAAAAACCCCTTCCACACATTGCTTGAGCCACACAGCTGTAATTTTTATGTATTAGGAGTTCCACATGCAGTCCAGTATTCCCTTCTTTTCAAAATTAGTCCTGGATGCAGCATTTAATCTGCACCATTTTGTAAGCCAATTACTTGGAGCAGCGTGACCGCTGGTACCACACCAGCCTCAAGTCCTGCTCTGCCACAGCTGCAAAAGGGGCACATAAATGGCACAGTACCAGCTCTGTTTGGCCCTGATCCAGCAAAGCACTTAAACACCTGTTCAACTCAAGGTATATGAGTAATCCCATAGAAGACAAGATGATAAATTCTCTGAGCTAGTACCTGCTTAGATTCATAGACTGTGAAAACAGAAGGGAACATCTCAACATCTTGTCTGACCTCCTGTATACCACAGGAGTTCTTCAAATACAATTTTGTTCAGTCTTTCCTTTGTCTCAGAAGAAAACAGCCAGCTCTAATGTCTAAATTTTCAGTAATGGAAAAATTACCACTGTTTTGCATAAATTGTTCTAATGATAAAAGATCCTCAACAGGACAAATATATACATATTTTCAATCAAGACTTTATGAGGTCCTTTGGATTCACTAAATATTGTTGGTTTTAATTACCTGGAATTAAGTCTTTTTGTATAAGTCTTTATAGACTGCAAATAAACCAGCCCTTAAATTTTAGGTTGACAAATTGACAGGCAGTGATTTCCAGGTTTCTCGACAGACTGTGAATTATTTGGCCTTTAAGGATATTCCTGTCTCTTCTCAGACTCCTCTGTTATTATTCTGCCTCTCTGCAAGTATGGTTTCTGGAATAGCACACAATATTTCAGGTGACATCACTACTGACCATAGAAGCAAAAGAGATTCCTACTTTTTTTTTTCTCACCAGGTTAAGGCAAGATCTCTTGCCTTCATGGACACACTGAAAGTTTACACAAAGCCATTCTTCACTGCCAGTCCTTTCAGTGTATTTGTTTTCTATAAGTTCAATCACCTTTAAGTGCCCCCCCAGCCCTTCATTTTTCCTCAGTATATGGTCTTACATTCATTGAAATGCATAGTTTGATTGTGCCCAACTTAATTGTGACCAAAGTACCCCATAACAGTTTTCATTATTCCTTCATCTCTAATTTATATCCTCTATTCACAGCCTCAGTGTTTTCTAGAACTTATTGTGACTCTTTTCTCCCATGTCATGAATTAAGAGACCAAATACAGTAACATAACACACTGGAAGTGTTCATACTCCGTGGATGATCCAGCATTTCCAACTATATTTTGAAACCAGCATCATGTTTAACCAATTTAATAAGTACTGTACATTGATTTTGTAATATTCACATTTTGTAATAAACTGTTGGGTGAAATCAAATCAGAACACTGCACATAAAAAATATAATTTCTCCCTATATATGTATAACATCCTAAGGCTTTCATCAAAAGACATCAAGTTATTCTGATGAGATCTAGCTTTCATTGACCCTTATTGATTGGCTTGAATTATGCATAAATATATTGCATAATGTTACAATCTCAATATCATTATTATTTGCCTGTAATTTCTGCATGAAATCATCCACATGGAGTTCCAAATACAACCAAATATTTTTTTAAATATATTTAAACAGTTTTTAGTAGAAATTTGAAGAGCAAAGAAGGGGATCCAATGTTGTGAAGGGAAAGCCCATAACCTAAAGATCAATTAGCTTACCCAGAGGTAAGCAAAAGTTTAAAAGGAAAAAATCCAGAAGGAAAAAACAAAACAAAAAAAGCAGTGTATGTAAGGCAGAAAATAAAGGATTTTAAAGACTGTTTTAATAAAGAATTTAAAAGTGAGAAGAGAGGAAAAAAGTCAATTATCAGAGACACTTGAAAAGAAAGCCAATAGTGCAAAGCAGATAGGAGTTGCTAGGGATGACAGAGTTGTATTCCAGGTGCTCCTAAGCTAAGTAAAAGATTCCACATTGAGGCACAAGAGACAGAAAGCAGCATGCCAGAGCAAAGTACTGGCCTTGTGTATGCACTGTTTGTGTGTAACTGTACAGCAATGATAGTTAATCATGGGTTAACACAGGGAGAGCAGCCTTAGCACATACAGAGTCTGATCTCACAAAATCTGTCCATGTACATAGGTCATTTCATCTGGCATTTCAGCAGCCTACCAGAGGCAAATAGGAGGCAATGCCACAACTGACTGGTGCCATTGCCCAGCACAGAAAAATACTGGAAGCTGGCATGGTGAGGACATATTCAGCTAAACTTAATTTCCCTTTCCCCACAGAAGAGTACTTAAAAAGAAGTAAAAAAAAAAAAAAAAAGAAAAAAAGGTAGTCTTTGGAGAAGGACAGTTTTAACAAGATCTTTTCTGTTTGCTCCATCCCCCTGTGAGGGTTCAGAGCACTGGAATTTCTGCAGGCCTCTGTTTGAAAATAAGGGGCTAATGAAAAGGTACATGCATGGCTTGCTAGCCTAAACTAGTCCTCCTAGAATATCCTGGGATTTGCCAAAGCACTAAATGACGTTGACATAGAACACTTTAAGGGAAAAGTCACCTTTTATTCTTTGCTTTTCAGTATTTAGAAATGTAGCTTCGGTTTCCTTTGTGGTTTTTGTATAAAGGAAATTCATTTTGAATAGAGATGGGTCCATTTCTTTAGGTTTGATCTCAATGGATACTGAAGCTGGACCGCTGCGCCTTCCAATTCTTGCAATTTCTGGGGAAAGAGAGGGCAGACAGGTTTAGATGAAGAGGACAGAGGAATAGTAAAAAAGAAATATTTAGCATGGAGAAGAATCTCAATCACTGAGAGGTACAAATTTAATGTAAGGCCTAACTACTTCTCTGGGAACTATGTACAATTAGAACTTTTCCTAACATGCCACACTGACTAATTTATTTTCAAGTCCGCCAGATTCCATGGCGCAGTGAAGTTTCCTCATGGCCATTTTAATCCATCAATTTATTGTGTGCTCCATGAAGGTCAGCCTGTTTAGATGCCCTGATGCAGAGAGGACTTTGCAGACATAGGGTTCAAGGGAATGATGCTGCTTAGTGGAGAGCTGGGTCCTCGGAGGTCACAGGTAAGACTCATTTTGCTTATATCAGCTCTGCCCTTAGATGATTTTTTTAGTCATAATAGTTTTTCTAATACATGGTAGAAGCACAAAAAGCCACTGCTGTTCAGGGAAGTTCTGCATGTGCTCAGACAGCTTTTCTTTCTCTGCTTTGGATCTCTTCCTTCCCCAGTGGTAAGGCATAGTGGGAAGTCCTATGATGATAGAAGCAGTCGATACCTTTGTAAGAACAGAGAGCTGTCTTTGCACATGTGTGCCTTAAGTTCAATAAACAACCTAGGTTTGCACCTAATTTTCCACTGAATGATCTAATACCAGCAGAGAACATTTGCACTGTGGGACAATGCTAGTCTTTTCAGCTAGACATTTCCTTGACTACAGTGAGGTTTTTTTTCTTCCTTCTAGTGTGGAAGGCAGGGGGATTCTATCACCTGTGATTTAAATTAAGTGATGGCTCTTTTAATGTAAATAATTTTCTGCCAGGCTCAACTATTTGATATCTAAATGAAGAAAATAATTTACCCCACATTAAAGAGAATAGGGGAGAGAAGAAAGGAAAGGGGAAAGGAAAGGGGAAAGGGAAGGGGAAAGGGGAAAGGAAAGGGGAAAGGAAAGGGGAAAGGAAAGGGGAAAGGAAAGGGGAAAGGAAAGGGGAAAGGAAAGGGGAAAGGAAAGGGGAAAGGAAAGGGGAAAGGAAAGGGGAAAGGAAAGGAAAGGAAAGGGGAAAGGAAAGGGGAAAGGAAAGGGGAAAGGAAAGGGGAAAGGAAAGGGGAAAGGAAAGGGGAAAGGAAAGGGGAAAGGAAAGGGGAAAGGAAAGGGGAAAGGAAAGGGGAAAGGAAAGGGGAAAGGAAAGGGGAAAGGAAAGGGGAAAGGAAAGGGGAAAGGAAAGGGGAAAGGAAAGAGGAAAGGAAAGGGGAAAGGAAAGGGGAAAGGAAAGGGGAAAGGAAAGGGGAAAGGAAAGGGGAAAGGAAAGGGGAAAGGAAAGGGGAAAGGAAAGGGGAAAGGAAAGGGAAAGGAAAGGAAAGGAAAGGAAAGGAAAGGAAAGGAAAGGAAAGGAAAGGAAAGGAAAGGAAAGGAAAGGAAAGGAAAGGAAAGGAAAGGAAAGGAAAGGAAAGGAAAGGAAAGGAAAGGAAAGGAAAGGAAAGGAAAGGAAAGGAAAGGAAAGGAAAGGAAAGGAAAGGAAAGGAAAGGAAAGGAAAGGAAAGGAAAGGAAAGGAAAGGAAAGGAAAGGAAAGGAAAGGAAAGGAAAGGAAAGGAAAGGAAAGGAAAGGAAAGGAAAGGAAAGGAAAGGAAAGGAAAGGAAAGGAAAGGAAAGGAGAGGAGACTGGGAATCAGATTTCTGGCATTATTATATCAGTATAAAAATTTTGGCACCACAGTTGGCAGGAATAGGTTGATTTTTTCTGGATACTCTCAGTCTAGTAGGTAACTTGCTGAGAAATTGCAACTCAAATTCTGATTTTGTCAGAATGTTCTGAAGTCATGCCCAGAATTCTTTAAAATTGAGAGTTTATTTCTGGCTTGGTGCAGTTGTAAAAGTTCAGGAGAGAGCTGTTCTTTTGTATTTAGTGCTGAAATTTATTCTAAATAATTTGTGTCATTATCACTTATTGACTGTGGTGAAGGAAAACACATTTTAAGAAAATATGTTTCAATGACAGAAGCAAAATAAACACTGGTACATATAACTGGTAACTCATTAAATAAGAAGTCCATGCTTTTATCTGGCTCTTCAAACACATTTTAGGCACTTCAACAAGATTAGAAAAACACTTTTATGCCAAAAAACCCTCCTTTAATCACTTCTCTTCTAAGAAGATACCTTCATGAAAAGAGGAGAATTAGCATCTTTGCTGCCACTACTCCTTTTACCGTAAAAAAAAAAAGACTGAAAAAAAAAAAAAGAGCATTTGTAACATTTCTAATCCATTTGGTTCTGTCAGAAGGAAACAGCTATTTTTCAGAAGCATTAATCATATGGGAAGATATTTTCAAGCACGTATCTTGCTGGGAAATTATTAGTATACACTAGACCGTCATTAGTCTACTCTAATGGAACAGCAAGAGCCCCAGATTTCCCAAGTGCCAGAGACAAGACTAGTCCATCATGTTCTTTATCGTGTTTGTTATGGTACAAGATAACTTTTTTTTTGTAGTTTTATTTGCCATAATGCATTTAAGAGATGGGGAAAAAAAAAACTACTCAAAAACTTCCAGTTGTAACAATTTAGAAAGTAAATGAAAATCAACAAGGAGAGAAGGAGTGAATAAAAGAGTCACCAACCAATGAATCCCACTGAACTGTGGTACAAAATAGCTGCTGCAGTGTAAGATGACAAAATAATGAAATCATGAGGTCAAAAAAAAAAGTGAAGGAAAATATATATATATATATATATATATATATATATATATAAACAAACATATAGTGTGATTGAACACAAATCCTGACAGAATTTTCTCCATGAATCCTTCTGCAAATATCCTACAATGTAGCAAAGTAACGAGATGGTACAGCTTTTGGGTGGTTTTGGTGGAACTCTCTTCAGGACCAGTGTAAAGCCTGAAAGTCAAACAGAGGGAAAACCCTTTCACAGTCTGGATCCCACTGCCTCATTCCCCGGCCTTAGGCCTGGCCAAGTCCAGCCTCCTGCAGAAGGAAAATTCAGCTGTAGTTGGAAAAATCAGCCTCTTCACATCCCTCAGTGGAAAAAGGGGTGGTACTGAGAGGGAAGATGACTTCCTATTTCAGCATAGAGAAACTTGCTACCACCTCTACTGCTTCCACCAGGCACTCTTAATCTCTTCTTAGAAGATAAAGTGCTTGTGTCTCTTATATCTTACTTTTTGATGTCTTGTTTGTGGAAACTGGTAGAGGTAAAATAAATAGTGACCTCAGAACTGTATCACATCTTTTCTAAAAGGCAAAAGTTATTTCAAATTTTTCTCATCTTTTCCAAACTACTCTTGCTTTTCTTGCTGCCAAAATGCAGGGAAGTGAAACTCTGTTTTAGTCTGTTCAGCCCTATCAGCACTGCCCTCACATCCCAGCAGGTATCCTGCTCATTTTTGGGTTTCTCCAGACAGTAGGTAAACTTCTGGATACCTGTCTGACTTAACAAAGGTGTTCTTTTGATGTTTGCCTTTAGGAACCTTAAACTTTGGGTCCTTCTATTATTTTGTCCAACAAGTCAAGGCATTGCTGTCAAGGGAGATGTTATTGTGGAAATGACAGAATATGTTCAAGGGCAGTGAATAAGTTCCCTTTCAATAAAAGCACACATTATGTCCAAGAACAGTCAAAAGGGTTAAAATACAATCTTTCCAGATAAGTTTCTAGCCATATGAGGCTCAAAAAGTCAAAAGATTTGAAAGCTATTAGTACTTCTGTAGATCATCCTCTTCCAGACACTCTTTTTTCTCTCTCTCTCTCTTTTTTTTTTTTCTCCTTTAACTGACAGGTTGCAGTTAAAAATTAAAGTAAAAAGAGACCCTCTCTTTCCTACATACTTTTAATGGAACTCAAGCCAAAATAAGTCAGACTAAATTATGGGAGTAAATGACCTCCTGGGAAGTATAATACCAAATTCTGAAGAACTGTAAAGAGTTTCCTTTGATCTTTTTAGCTTCGCAGCCTGAAATTCAAAATCTGTATTTAATTTTAGATTGCATATGCCAGCTTTTAAGTTTCCTCTCTTACATGATATATCATTTTAAATGATAGGACACCTTTAACTTGTAGTTCTTGAAAATGCTGACTATCCTTTCTTTATTCTTTTACACTATAAAAACAGATATAAATATTACTAATTGCAAAAATAATTTGAGGTTGGGTGCTATAATGGAGAAACCATTGACCTTCACTTAAGAGACTGTGCCTTCAAGCTCAACCTGAATTTCTAAGTGAAATGACTTTGATCTGAGACACAAGTAACTTCAGTTCAATGCCCTACAGGATATACATCTAGAAAAAAGGACAAGCTGAGCACTTAACTATATATTCGTGTTACAACTTAGGAGCTAGACAAAGGATGCTATGTTTCAAATGTGGTAGAATAGGACTATTTCTTTCTGTGGCCACACAGTCACATTGCAAGAAGTTTATTCCTAAACCAGAAATCTCAGAAGACACAACAAGCTGTATAAGCTCTTGGCTGGAGATTTTTCTGACCTCTGCACTTAAGCAGAGACTTTAGATATAGGCAGCTGGAATAATCTCCCTCTTGAGCCCAGAAGAGAGCCACAAAAGTCTTTATGCCTTATGCATTATGAAAGAAGCCACCTTTTTGAGGAAAAGTAAGTTGTATCAGGTTGGCTGGAGACAACATGAAAGAACAGCTGCTAACCATTGGACTTACACAGGCAAAGCTCTAGGAAATGTGCTTACACACAGTGCTTTGTTATGTGTCTGTCTCACGATCAGCCAAACAAAGATATAAATACAGTCCAGAATTTTGAAATAGAATAGCATTCTGAATTGAATCCTGGGGGAGTAATTTGTAATGAATAATTTATCTGCTGCATTTAGTTTTTCCTACTAACAAAATATCCATAAAAGTAGTCATGGTTGCCTTACATGTTATTTTTAAGTGAAGTGACTGATAAAAGTTGTTTCTAAATATTTGGAGCTATTTGAGCTATATAAGGATAGTTCTGACTGACTGGCTAATATAAATGGTTTTGTCTCACTATCCTGATTATGAAAACCAACCAGTCAACCAAGATACCTCTGCCCCAGAAGCATTTCCTATATGGAAATACCTGGCATGGGTACACAAACACAACTAAAAGCTCTGCATTTTTCTGCTGTTTTGAAAGGGTGGTGTCTTTTTGACTGTATAAAAGAAATGGTCTTGAAGCAAGAGACTGAACTTTCTGGGGTCAATCACTGCAGAATTTAATCCAACCCTTGCTTCTTATCACAGCCCACCCCAGAGAGCAGTTACTGTTACCTTCCTTCTTCCTAGTGAATTGCTGACAAATCACCTGGCTGGTCTATGGAAAATAGAAGAGCTCAAATATATACAAAATAATTTTGAAATTGTATAACCTCAGAGAAAAATAGAAATGGCAACATTGGAACAGAACAATGGACTTAGTCAATGTAAAATTGGGTTGTGCATAAGCCCTTTCGCCCACTGACAAGGTAAAACAGATTGACATGCTTTGAGGCTGTAGTTGCTGATAAGAAATGCCATTTGTAAGCCTTTTACTCCCAGCCAAAGTGAAGCAATTAAAATATTTAGAAGTAGCCTTCTTCTCCCCATCCAACATGAGGCTCATCTGGGCTTTCTTAGCAGTAATCCTAGCTGCCACATTTCTGGAGAGACGGAGAGACAGACCAGAACCAGCACAATCCCCGAAAACCTCAAGTTGGAGGAGTACAGCTAATAGGTGTGGTATCCTCTCTGCTATTGCTGGCTGCCTGACAGGTTCAGAAAGGAATATTGTTGCTTTTGTTTTACCTGTTTTCATAGATTTGATAGTGTTTTTGTTCTTTTCTGCTTGCTACAAAATGTTACTTTTCTCAAAATTATAACAATAGAAATAAGGTTTATAGAAGAATTAAGTAAGGAAGACATCTGAAAACAATATTTCCAATTAAAAACTAACTATTCTCAAAAGGCCAGGCTTGTCTAGTGCCAATAATCACTTGAATCCTTCTAGACCATCAATAAAGTTTAAACTTTCTCAAAGTTTGGGATATTCAAGTCTCAGTTTTACCTTACCTTGGCTCTGAAATGAATGCCAAAATGTGTTCATTTAAGATTCCTTATTTCTGCTGTTGCAATATTAGTCATCATTTACAGAAAACTTAATATTTACTCCAGCCAAAGCCAATTTATGATTGTTAATATTCTATCCACGACTATAAATGTTCTTCCTAAAAAGCAAACAAACAAAAAGCTGTCTGATTTTTACAGGAGAAATGCAAGAAAGGAATCTCAGAACCAAGGCTGGTGAAGTGGTTGGTTAATTATCAAAGTTATACAGTTTTGTCTATTAATCCTGTATATGAAAGTTTTACCCCCACATAAAACAGGGTGCAAATTCATTTTAATTGCAAAAGCACATCTGTCCAACATTCCTGCATATAACCATTTGTATGAGCTTGAAGGGTAATTGTTATTACCAGATAACAGAAAGAAACTGAGCTGGAAAAGATTCCCAGTGAAAACACTGGTGGTCATTTACAACTCGAGAAACCAAAGCATTCCAGAAGACACAGCAGCTCTTAAATGAAAGTTGAGGAGATGACAGATAGAGAAAATCACCTTTATATTGTCTGAACAAGCCTGCTGCTGAAAGAAAGGTAAAGAGATATTACAGATATATAAACATGTATGTAAATATTAACAAATCAACAGATTGGACAGTATCACATATCTGTTCCCTACTGTAATTGTCATATACCTGGTACTCAGGTGAGGCCTTTTCTTCCAGAGCCATCAGCTTCAAAACTGACAGAGAGATCATAATTTTTCATAATTTGTATCTACGTTCTGAAATAAATAGCCATTGTGTTTTTAACAACAATAGCAAAGCAAGAGCAATAATGTTCTGCCCTAAAGGTGAATGAATGTGTGATCTAAAATGTTTGCTTCATTATTTTTACACAGTATTCACATAATTATTTCACATAATTATTTTTTGAGCTGTAAAGGATTTTTGGGAAATTGGTAGGTGGCAATTCCACAGAGCTACAAAATCTTAGGATCTTAGTGGCAACAAAGGATCACTATTTAACCACTATTTTCACTCAACTATTTCTTCTACATTCCTCCAGTATTTTAAATTAAAGATTGGCAAATTCCTTCACCAAGAAGCATGTAGAATTTTACAGTTACATAAGCTAATGTCAGCCCATGACATTTTCATAATTCTATTTGTTGCTGACCTTGTTCTTGGCTACATGTATGTAAATGAGGAGAAAGTTTTCAAGTTGTCGTGGTTCTCCTCAGAGTGTGACTGCATGTGTTTGTACACACACTGGAATAATGGGGATCCTCCTTGGTTGTCAGAGCTTTTAGGTGCTGAGGTAATGCAAATACTAGGAAAAAATCAAACTTGGTTTATGTCCTTGTATGTGAGTGTCTAATCAGTATTCAAGAAGCATTGCTCACAGCTGGATGCAGGAATCTATACTGTATGCCAAATCTGTGATTCATACTGACTAATACAATATAAGTGATAGACTCATTTATTTATTTGCATGTAATTTAAAAGAGAGAGTTGTGATCATACTTCTTCAAGATTACATCGGGCCATTGTCCCAGAAAAAACTCAAACAGGAGTTTGTTGAAATGAGTTGAAAGGTAGGGTTTGATAAGTTGGAGGGCCATTCTCTCCTTGTGCAGGGAATGTATCTGCCATTACCATTAAATGGCATTCTATGTGCATATTCAGGGAAGAATATCAGTGATTAATAAGGACCCACGTTTTCCAGTGTGCTGAACTCTTGAGTTAGGAACACCAGTGAGATCTGCCTAGTTTGGCTCAACTGCACCTTAAATGAATATATGTTTTGTAGCAGATCTTTAAATAAACCAAATGGATTTAGTGATCATTTCAAAGCCAGTCTGGTGTTAACTTTTGACACACGGCAATGTTGCTAAGCATGCTCAAGTGTAAGAAAGGGTATTTATTTCAATGCTGGCAAATAGTGGTGGTTGGTCTGTCTGCAGCTCCAAATTAGGCCATTTTAGCACTCAAAGCACTGTGGATTTTTCCCCTCTGCTGGTTGATCATCTTAACTAGTCATTTGTTCCTAAGAAAAGAAGGAAAAGGATGTGTCTTAGGCTCATAGTAACTTCAATTAGTTGCTAGCAAAAGATTTTATCCTGGTAGCAAAACCAGAAAAAAAATCTTTTAAATTAATTTGAAGATGCCTACATTTAGAGAATGGCATTGCTTTAACAGGGCTATGCAAATGAGTCCAATTTAGCATCTTGTATTCAGCTGGAAACCATTGCTAAATGATCGGGATAGCCAGTCACAGATATTAAAATGAATTATATCTAATCTGAATTTTAGTCACGCTACATTAACTAATAGAAAGTTATTAACATTTCAAGAGAAAAAAAGCTTTTGCCTGCAAAATTAACAGTGGCTGAGATGTGACCTGTGAGCCATGCAGCCTGATCACTGTAATGACAGTGTAATGGCATATTTACATTAAAATCTCTGCAGCTAATATGTGATTCAGAATTGGACGTTAAGTCGAGGATTATTTAGTCTGGCCTGTTGGCCTTTCTCTAAGTAGTTTTTTTTTACTTCAATACAAATCTGAAACTTTTCATTTCATGACTATTTATGTGACTAGTTTCTATGGCTCTGTCTCTCCATCTTTACATCAGCTGCTTCATGTGGCCAGCTTACTCTTTCATTTTTCCCTTCCTTTTTCCAATATATTTATTGTTTGCTGCAGGCATGTACAACTTCAAGAAACCCACATTAGTTGCAAGCTAGTCAGGAAAAGGGAAATGTTTTTCTACTTCATTTCTACTGCTAATTTGCTTCAAAAGGCAGAATGTTTTCATGTTTTAATTCCTATACTTTTTAAATATACAGCACCCTGGAAAAAATGGATAATTCAAAGCCATCTTTATCTGGATAGAAGAAAATGTGTAATTATAAAGCTGTTCTTATCCTTAGCAGGCATTGACAACCTGCTGCAATTTCTCCTGCTACCAGTTAATTTCTACCAAAGCAAAGGCTTGAAAATTACGTGGCAATATCTATATCATTTGTGAAATTTGTAAAACACTTCCATATACGAAATTGTTTGCTTCATTATTTAAAAGACACAGCAACATTTTAAAAATTGAGACAATTCAATGAAATTAAGAAGCTGACTGGATAAAAATATCACTTTCATTTTATAATTACTGTATTATTCATAGAAATCCAGTTTAAAAATGGGCTTGAGCGGGCTTGTTTTGGTTTGTTGTACAAAACCAGGACATTTTCAAAAAGGCTGTTTCCAGACAGACCTTCAATGCTGAGAAAAAAAGCTAGATACAATTTATTAATGCACCTCCTTTTTTGTAAGTTCAACATTTGATTTAGTTTTTGCACTAAATATGTGTTTCTTTGCAATTTTCTATTAATCTATATACAGATATTAATTTGCTGTGGGAGAAACTTTCTTCATGTAATGAAACTTTCAATAAAATGCTAAAGCTAAAAGAAGTAAATAATGACTGAAAGCATACACCTTATATATTCCAGACCCATGTATGTATTTGCATACAACAACAGGCCAGTATAGAAGTGCACAAATTTTATCCAAAATAAGGAGTAGAGTTTTCCCATAATTAGGTCATCAACACAACTGGTATCTCTACAAATTTAGCACTTGATGTTCTTTAAACTTTAAGAGAACAAGCAGAGCCTCATGTGACTCAACTTTTTCACTGGTTTGTTTTCTCTTTACAAAAGGTGTGTGTTATAGTTCCTCTTCAACCTAGACATAGGTCAGCCACATAACAGTAGTGACATAAATGCCATCTCCCCTCCATTCCCCAGTTAGAAAAAGAGAATTAATATAGAGGCATTCATTTGACTGACAAGTATCTATGCAGATAGAAGTCACTAAGCAGATTTGTGGTAAACACAGGGGCTTAGTTTACTCCAAATGTACAGCTTCATCATATTTCTGAAATCTTTACTGTGATGTATTCATACAATAAATGCTGATTGAAGAAATAACTAGAAATTTGATGTAACCCAGTAGTAATCTTAACTTCATTTGATATTTCTGAGTCATCTCCTAATATCTGAGTTTTCTGTTCAAAATGCACAGATAATAGTGAGCTCAGAGCCAAGACTCCCTCCTTTGTGGTGCCAAGTGTACCACAAGTGCTGTAGACCCCGTGGCTGGGAGATTCTGATGGCAGTGGGACCAAAGCTGTATCCTTGATCTTATGGGGCAGCCACTGAGACCCTTCAATGGCATCTGTAATTTTTCTCTTCTCATACTTTGGATGTAGCAAAGTACATGAGAAAGCTGTACCTATCTGCAGGAGTTTCTGCTCCCTTTTTTAAGCAGATCCCAATGCTGAAAACTAGACGAGCCCTCTAAAAAAAATACAGGGAATTAATCTTTGCTACAGCTACAGAATTCAGTTGTCCCTTTTGCCTAAAATCCAGCACAAAAGCCACCAGCCTCATACCCTCAACCCACTAGGGACCAGAAATTCTCTCTTGCTATTGCATTTGGCTTTAAAAATTGTATTCTCTAGTTTAGTTTGGGTTCTTTTTTGTTTGTAGATTTCCTGAAACAATTGCTGCAATTAATATTACAAATCTGAACAGTTGCTGTGCAAGACCCAAGACCACTTTTTACACCACCTCTTGTCACATCAGTCATATATAATGAAATGGTTAATAATGTGTCAGGTGCTTTCCTTATCCTACACAAATCCTACAATTCAGTTCTTGGTTGCTCTCTAACTCTTGTGCTGTCAGTCAAGGGCTAGTCAAAGATATCATAGATTGCTTGAGACACATAATAGGGAGACTTTTCTCCTAAATAATGCAGGTCAGCAGATGCAAGTACCATAAGCATAGAGAAAAATAATTAACAATTTAAATAGTAAAAAATACCTTATGACTGCTGTGGACTAGCCTTATGGAAAAGAGAAGGAAACACTGATTAAAGAACTTGAAACTAAATGTCAGCAAGCCGCCCACTTAACAAAGAGCATCCTAATTCCTTCTTTGACTTCTATGCTGTCACTGCAGCCATATAAGGCACAGTTCTGCCCCCAAGTTATTATAATTTCTGTAGAAAACAGGAGAATTTAAGTAAGTGAAGAGTAAGATGAAAATAGTTGGAGGAAAAAGCAGACTCTCATGCACATTCTGCTCAACCCAGAATTATTGCTGGGTTCTTCTCTTTCCTAGCCAGATATGGAAGAAGAGTCAGAGAACTTGCCAGCAAAGTAAGGACCAGCATCTTTTGTTCCTGGGCCTCAGTGAGGAAACATCCATTAAAGCCAAGAGCTTGACCCCATAGAGCCAGAGGAGGTAAGGGAGATGAATGAGCCATAAAGTCATCACTGCCACCTCTGAAAAACTCCTCAGCTCTGAAGGGTCCACAGAAACTGCCCAAGCCATCAGAAACCATGTCCAACAAGCTGAAGGCTTAAAAGGTAAAATCTCAACAGACAGGTTAAAATATGTACCAGACAATGGAAAAGACAGGAAAGAAAATGTAAAAATTCATTTGTAGTGCTAAAGTGTCCTGCCATGTTTCTGAGAACGAAAGCCTTACGCTGAAACCTGAGTATAAGTTCAGAAGAAAACCCAAACCATTGGTTATAAAAACAAAGAACATCCATGGTTTTCCCCCTGCAATGCTCACTCTCTAAAATAATTACATCAATGCTCATTACCTCTAAAAACTCTTTTTTCAAGCCAAACTTCTGAGGACAAATTCTCACAACAGTCTCTGATTCAGCATCTGGGTCACGCATCGCTTCCCCTCTGCCCGTACAGAGCATCTGTAAGCCACAGCTATATCAAGGTCTTGGTTATTCTATAAACACAGCCAGTTCTTTTAATTAGTTTTTCCTTATGAAGAGGCACATGGAAGTGGCCAAAATTCACTTAGGACATGCTGTGTGCTTGAATGCTAAAATCAGCATGATTGCTGCTACTGATAAGTAACATAGAGATTCCAGTGGTCTGTTGGCAAAATCATCATACACCTGGCTCAAAATACCTGTGACTTGGAAGCACAAATAAAAAATTAGATTATAATTCCTTCCCTAATTCTGGAATACATTTCTAGAAGTACTACACAGTACAATTTAGATAAGCACTTGCAAATTATATTGATCAACTATGTATCGCATACCACACTTATTTTTTCTATTATTAAATTTAGGCCATTCTTAGTGTTACTGGACAGACAATGTCAGCAAATACAAACTATTGAGCTAAAAGTTTATTTTAAAATACATTTCCCTTTGCCCTTTACAAGGACACTTCATGTAAAACTAACACTCTTACAAACATTTCAGTTCTAAAATGTTAATGCACTGCAAGGTTAACTGCTCTTATTAATCCATTAAACAAGAACTGTATGCCCTTTCTTATATTAACCATTATTTACTTATTTCATTCTTATGTCCAAAGTCCAAAAGCTCTTATCTTTGTTACAAAAAACTAACAAAGAGTTAGCTAGATCTTACAAAACTCAACTGGTTTCTATTTTTGTGCTTTCATTAGTACTAAAATTCTTGGCATAAAAAACCCCAATGTGGCGAGCAGGGTGGTCAGTAATTTTTTGAGATCACTTGCTGGAACAGTGCAAGTCAAAGAAGTGAACATATCTCTTTTTTTCGTTAAAAAAATATTTCTTTTTTTCCCTTGCCTGTGATTTGAGAAGAAGAGAGGAGATTTTTATGTGCATATGTAGCAATGGCAAGCAGCTGTAAAAACCTCCCACCCTAAAGATTGATGAATATGTTTCATTAACACCAGCACATCTGAAAGACATTTGACACTTTGGAAAACCAACTATAGTTCTTTAAAATGCCCCAGATAAAATGCCTCATAATATGATTATTAATGGCTATCCTAGGAGCCTCTGGTGCCTTCTCTATTTAAAGAGTTATAAAACCTTAACTTCTGATTATACCTGACCCCATTCTAAATGTTTATTTTGCTAGGAAATCTGGAGCTATACTTGCATTGGGAGCTGTGAGATCTGCACCAGCAAGATTTAAAAAGCCTTTTGGAAATCCACCATTTATATTCCTTTTTCTGTTTATGACATGAAAGACTTACCACATCTTTTGAATAACAATAAAAAACCACAAAGCAAATACTTTGTGGCCATCCCATGCCATATTCATTGAATGGCTGTTAAGAATGAACACAGCTATGAGGTTCAGCATCTGGTTTTGAGTGTGGTGCGAAGAAATTCAGAGTCTGAACCAAGTGGGCATCTGTTTTCTACATTTTCTGAGTGCTTCTAAATCTGAGGCAGGTCTGGATGGAGGCCATGCACCCAGTGCTTGTAAAGGAGGAGTTCTCCTGCATGTATCAGTGGTCTGGGTGGAGGGCCCTATGGGATGCCTGTCTCACACCCCTGGAGAAAAGACCGGCCTCCGCTAATATGCGTGGTAGCAACTGAGGACAGCCTGGCAGACTCAGGTAAGCTCAAAGGCTTTTGTCCATTCAGAATGAAAAGTACATTGTACTTGACAATAAACCTGCCATTTGAAACCTCGGGGGTTTTCATCTTATAAATAATAGAGTTCACAGAAGAAGGGTTTGCGAGTCCGCATTGTGCTTCCCAGAATTCAGATTTATGTAATGCACTCCTAGGGACCTGGTGCTGAAATGCATGCAAGAGTTAGGGCATTTGAGATTCAAAGCCAATATTGCCCAAAAATATGCAATGCAACACTAATATTTCTCTCTGTTATGCTGTTTTCCCCAGCTGCTGTGAGAACATCCATCACTCAATGGCAGGTCAGAGCTATCCAGTCCACTGCATGCACTAGTACAGCTTTTTGTTTCCTGTTGAAGATGCTGTTAACTAGCATGAGGTCCACACCAGAGGAAACTAGGTAAAATGAGCCAAAGAAGGTGCACATTACTAAGCACACTGAAAAAGTTTTTTTTCATTAGGGCTCCTTTGTATATACCAGCCTACATATCTTGAGAAAACTAGAAAAGTAGGGTCACTAACTCTCCTGTATTGAACAAGCATTTGAAAAGATTGGTTTATAAAATATATAGAAAGAGCTATGGTTTAGAAATGTAATAACAAAGGGTATGAAACTTCAATTATTCTTCTTTGATCATCAACAGAAAAGTTGCAGCAGTTCTACTGCAAACTGAATTAGTCCCTCAAATGCTTTCAGGCATCAAAATAATTCCTACTGTTTTAGGATGTGAAAAATTGTTTTGAAAAATTCAGCAGTATAAAAAAAGAATCTGTTAAGCACATTAAAGGCTGTCTTTTTTCTGCAAGTGCATTCAGAAAATAGGGAGCAATTCTTTAGCTCCCTATTGCACTTTAAAAATGCAGAATACTGAAATGGCAAGCATGAAGCTAACTGTCAGGCCATGCAGTTTCCCTGTGGGGAGGTTATCACATGCAGCTTTGCTGCCTTATTCATTGCTTGCAGCTCTTCCAATCAGATAACCTTAACAAACATGGTGCTATCAATTGCCAGATGTGGTACATGCTATGCAGCATCTAGTTTTTGACAGACTAAAATGGAACAGACAATTCTTCTCTTTATGTAATCAACCATCAGTCACACTATGAGATTCACAAGGAGTATCTGGAAGTGCTGTCAAGTGCCAATTAGTGATGTTGCTAACCCAAAAGGTAAAGAAGATTGTAGAAGAAGAAGCCCAGTATAATTCTCCACTCCAGTGTCCTTAAAGTGGGCTATCATTTATGAATGTACTCCTACAGATGAAAGAGAAATGGGAGGTCAGTGGTTCCTGTCTTCAACAATCTTCTGCAATCTTGTCATAATGAATTGTAAATAGTATCACTATCAACCTCCCCTTCCTGCGCTGGAAACCAGCGCAAACGGCTCCGCAGAGCCCAACACTGATAATGCTGCTCCTCGGGACACAAAGCTGAAGGCTGCCCTCTGTCCCCTGCCTGCCATGCTATGTGTGGGTCTGCAGGGCTGGGGCTCACCCTTCCTGCCTTGCACATCCCCCACTCTCCCATGGTTTTGGGGTATGTTCACACCACAGATATGCAGGGCTGGAATCCTGAGCTGTTTATCACTTGTAGACAATCTGAAGATTGATGAACAATCAATGGAAACGTCTTCCTCCCTCTCAGAGCAATTCTCAGCACAATCTGGCAAAATGTCATTATCACCTAATATGGTTTTATCATGAGGTGTTCCTGCTTTCAGAACAGCAAATGATTTTTACAAGGTCAGAAGCAGAATATCGGGCCTGTGTGTTGGCCATCTTGAACTGCATAATGAAGTCATGTTCTTCAAAAGGCAGCACTACTCTGGTGCACAGAGAATACCTGAGAAGCTTGAATTTGAAGTGACCAGCCTATGTGCATCCTTTCCTTTTAAGGGTTACAGTATCCAGTAGTCAGTGTAGATACAATGCATTATTAATTAGCATATACAAATCCTATTTATATTAAAAAAGCTTGCTTAGTGAAGGAGATATAATTCCTGTTATTACCATTCCAAATAGCAAAAAACAAATATTTTCTACAGAGTAATAGAAACACAAGATGAGAGCAACAAACTTGGAATAAATTTTTACCCTACACTCTTTTTTTAAATGTGGGACCACTATTTTTCATAATTATAAATTATATATGCTAACAGAATTTTTCTGAGTGTACCTATGTTACTGAATGACAATGTTCTGAAAGAGCAGTGCTGAAGAGACTTATCATGTGGATGTATAATATTTCTACTGCACAGCTATTGTACATGCAATAGGCTTGTGACTTCTTAAAATACATGTGCATGGAAGGAGTGCCAAATCACTTCAGAGCTGCCTGGGCAAGCATAACTTGGTGCAGAAAACTCTACACCATGAATCCCTGAAACAGTTTGTATCAAACCAGCAACATGTATGTAGAGTCATGCTGCAGAGTTCAATAAACCTGGGCCATCTCTCCACTACCACTGGTGCAAATACCACTAAAAACAGATGTTTTATAAACATTTTAAAAAGTTACGCAAACTTTAAGCTTTTTAATGTATTGGATTCTATGGGAGTGCATGAAAAGGTCTTGTCAATGCAGAAAAGACCAAATCAAGCTGGCAAATCATCTCCCTGTGTCATAATTTAGCAAACAAGGAGAACTATTCCCTGGAAGGTGCCAGACAATTAGAGGACAAGTGACAGCAACAAAGGTGTTCCTACCTAGTGTGAACACTTTGTCAAGGAATGGAAACAATTTACAGTGTTTTCAGAACTGTAGTTCAGGTCAGTTCATTTTTATACTCTCCCATATGGTTCTGCTCCTTCTATTTCCAGAGTGAACCCTATTTACGTGGACTGGTACGGCAGAAAATATATTGTTTGCAGAGAAAGTGAGAGTCATCAATAAAGAAAACTTCTCAAGATAGGTATATTGAGTATGTGTATTGGCTTGATCTGACAAGGGAAGAAAATGGCAAACAACTTGTTTTCTCCTTGAGAGGCATCTGAGAGCAGAGAACCACTCAGGTGCTGTATTGTGCCTTCCAGAGGCTCAGCAATAAAAGCACAGTTTGGGTGGAGAGAGCAAATAAAAGTGGCTTCCAGCCACATTCTTGTCTTTATGAATCTGAGCCTGGAAAAAGACCTAAAATCGTTTGCACCAGGTTTTCACTTCCCCCAGGCATGTAAAGAGAAAAAATCCATTCAACCCTTCCATGCATAACTGCCAGCATGGACCATATCAAGGGGTCATAGCTCGGCTGTCCCCTAACATGAGAGCAGAAAGGACATGGGCAACTAACAGCAAAATCTCTATGCCACGCCACTCCTTATGGGTCTGGGCTTTCCTCAGCACAATGAGGTGCTGAGCCACCTTTCACAGTGGCCTTCACCCACTGAATGACAGCAAAGCAATGCTTTTCTTATTCCTGAGCACAGACCTCCCACCCAAATACTATAGCTCTTACAGACATCCTTGGAAAAACTCATTGCATAGTAAAGTTCCTAAACACAGTATAACGATTGCTCCAGGTCTACACTAGACTAATACAGAGCATCCAAAATGCTTAGGAAATGGGATGTTTTTTCCCCTAACAAATTGTTCCGTGTGTTGTCCATACTGAAGTGACACAATAGGTTGGTGTTTCAAGCTTTTGGAAGGCAGCCATGGAAGACAGAAACCATATGATGCCAGAGTGGATTTATACTCGTTAACTTACGTGAGACTGGCACAAACCTCCAAATATTAGCCTATGATTTTTGCAAAAAAAAAAAAAAAGAAGCAAGACTTTAGGTTGTTAGCAGAGCCTTCATTACCAGCAGCTGCAATGGATTAATCTTAGACAGGGAACTACAGTATTTAGTTAAAGATGGAAAGAAATAGTAGTTTAGCACCTCTTTCAGAAAAGGTGAAGTTAAATGCAAAAGCAGAATGTCTTCTCCATGAAGCAGCACTGAAAAATACTTTTACATTCATGTGACATTGAGAAACAAATGACAAAGAATTTTCCATTAATAATTTAATTTGGGGGCCAAAGGGCCCTCAATAACATCATAAGCATATAACATGGAGACAAGTTTATCCCTGAGACAAGCAATCACTGTAGAGTTTCTTACAGCATGTTTGAATTTGACTCCATGGAATGCAAAATTTAAAAAAAAAAACATAAATAACTGATAGGGACAGCTGCCAACCCACCTCAGACCATCATGATTTTATGCTGAACACCAGAAGTGCAGAAAAATGAAGCTGTGGAAAGTAACATACTTCCAGGAGGTTCTGAGCATCTCTGTCTCCCATGTCTATAAAAGAAGACACAGAAACAACACAGTCATCATCTGGCAGGATCATTAGAGCATTAAAATTCAGCCCTGGTGTCTAAAACAATACATTCAAAGATGTGATTTCTGAGGCAAATTTAGGCATCCAAGTTGAAAATCCAGATTCCTTCTGCGGTACATTCTTACTACTGGAACAAGGATTTTTATCAGAAAGTATGTGGAGTTGAGGTGATGTACAAATCTTCTAGGGAGATATGAAAAGAGGCTAATAAACCAAAATCATATTTCCTATAGAACTAACCTGTGCACACAGAGCCTCCAGTTAAGCATTAAGATGCAACCCTCATTCACATTCAGCAAAACCCTCTGACTCATAGGAGCTTTGTTCCTTGAGGGCTGGACAACTGGATTACTCTTTATTTTTAAAGATGGATGGTGGTGATGCTGCTGCTCATCTTTTATAGCAGTGGTTAAAGCACTCACCCAGAAACTGGTGAGCTGACTACGGTTCAATGACCTCCTCAGTGTGAGGGGGTTCGAATCTACAGCTCCAGCCTAGGCTCTGACAACCAAGTTAAGCCACAATTGCTGGAGATTTGGGGAATGAGGGCAAAGAAGGGAAAAGAGGGGGGCAGTCTGCTTCCTGCTGAAGCTGCATGGCTGTTCAGCAAAGAATGCAAGATTTATTGGGTCAGAAAGAAAGAGAAATGGAAAAAAAAAAGAGCTTTACTCTAGTCTAAACATGAAGGCTTCCTCTGGGAAGAAAAAAGTCATCCTCTTCAATGTTTTTAATGTTGTTAATTAATTTAGTTTTAAACAAGATTTTACAGTGACATTTCCAAATTTGTGAGATGGAAACACTTTTATGCAATTATAAAATTTAATTAAAATTTCCATTTGCAGTAAACACGTGATGAAGGCAGTGGTGGGATGCAGAGCCATGTGCCACTCTGTGTCACACTGCCCAGCACAGTCACCCCAAGAGCTGCCCCAGCTGCCCGGGGAGTCAGTATGTGAGACATGTGGGGACCTGGCTTTGGGCTGCAGTCCCCAACAGGCTCTCTGCTCTCTTCCTGCCAGCTGAAGGACACCTGGGATGCAGGATGCCCCAGAGTGGGGGCATGCAGCTACACCAGTACCAAGTGCTGGCCCTGATTACTGAGATTCATCACTAAAGGGGGTGTAGTAGTAGCTGGTACGATAGAAATCCAGCATTAGAGCATGGACAAAGGGAATGAAATTGTAGGTGGAGCACTAAAATCAGCAGCTTGCTGAAGGCAGTGTTTCCTGGGAAGAGGAGCTGGACTCCTTGGCGCGAGTGTCCTCGCGCGCTGCTGCCTCCGCAAGCTCGGCAGCGACAGCAACAGGGGGAAGAAGTTGTAAATGAGAGGAAATCTGAAACAGACAGAAAGGACTGTCTAGTTTCTTAAAGCAGCCTACAGCCTACTGAGACTGGTGTCTTGGACACTTTTCAGTGTTTTAAATTACTGTTTTGTTTTGCTTCCAGATTCATTCACAAGCCAGGTTACAACCATCACTGCCTTCCTAATTTCTCTCTGTCATTTAGTCAGGCACTTCAGTTACTCACTATGTGGGGCAAAACATTTAGTGATGTCACAGGTTTACTGATTTTCTTTTAATTCCATCTCTATTTTATTTAATACTCAAAAGTTTGGAGATCAGGAGCTATGCAAAGAATTGTCTCTCTGTGAAAAGCTTACTTTGGTTGGCTGTCAGAGAATTTGTAGCCACAGCAAAGGCTCTGATACACCAGGGAGAAAATCATGCTTTTACCTAATCTAACCAAACCAACCTTGGTCAGATTGATTCAGTTTCCAGCCTTGGCTCTGACCTCACCCTTACCCTCAATCCTGCCTCACTTTCACACAGAGTATTTTATACAGCTTCTATTTTCTCCCTGCATTGCTTCTACCAGCCCCCTGCTGCCCCCCCCTCCCACCCCCCCCAATTTCTATGTTCTACTCATCAACCATTGCTTTAGAATCTTCAGGCTGGATGGGCAGGCATGCGGTGCTGGCAGGTGGTGTAGCTGTTAGGCAGCCTTGTGTATCACAAGAGATCTAATGCTATCAAATTTCTTTTCCCCCAAAGACTAAAGAGAGCAAGCCTTTGTAAGCATGCAGGAGGGGGATGAAAACACTTTGTCTCCTGAGCAGCCAGCCTTTGTCATTTTACAAATGAAATCACTTTGGAAATTTAGAGAATTAATATCATAATGAAGACGGGAGTACCCATTAGGGTGGTCTAATGTTGCTCTGGAGATATATGATGGATGTCCAGTTGCTGTAAGCCCTTATTTGCAGAGAGTCACCTCTGTAGTTGCCATTATTAGGAAGATGTCTGAAGCAGAGGATCAGACACAACCATTGCAAGATGAGATAGTGTTTGACTGGTTTCCAGGGAACCGAAGGATACAGCCTTAGTTGTACCTGTCACTATGGCTCCCAGCTTTTTTCCCCCTTAATGTCTTTTTTAGCTGTAGGAAGTTTCTCTTTAAAGATTCACTGCTTCTCTAATAGCACAAAAAAGCAGGAATAGGAACATAAAAAAATGTTACCTGGCTTGCAAAGAAGCTTCCACTTATTGCAAAACAATTGGTATAGTTCATCATCAAAGGACTGCAATATGCTGCACTGGCCAGCTTTTGCAAATAAAGATAACCAGAGGATCTAACCTGTAGTGTATTACTTGTAGTAACTGGAAATATTCACCTGCTGTGTCCACTTCTGGAGATACCTAACGCACTGTCAGAGCAGTGATGCCATGATTGCCATTCCTGGAAATACAGCCTCAAGAAAGTAGTACTTCCTGGAATTATCTTAATGGGCAATTGAATCATCATTTCTAGCACTCCAGCATCTTTCCCAGAAGGACAGTTTTCCACAGGCAATGATTCCAGTTAGAAACAAATGTGAATATCCAAACTTCAATTCTTTTCCCTTTCTGACTGGTTTGCAGAGAACAGAAGCTTTAAGCAGATGTTAAAATTAGGGAGAAAGGCACCTAGGACATGAGGCTGGAATTTGTCCAGTATAGTGATTTACCTGCACTTCATTTTATAGTAGCTCTTCTACCCAGGTCATTTATTTTCTTCCAATTATCTGTGTGCCTTTAATAATTCTCTACTGGTCACTCACATCACTGCTTTGTTGTGTTATTTCCAGGGAAGCTCAGGTGCTGGTGTAAGTTGTCATAGCTGCAATGTCTTCCATGAGGATTTACACCAGTGAAGTGCCTGTGTTTTAAGAAAATCAGGTTGAATTTGGTAATGTCTAGATTTTTTTTCAGCTGTGGAGGTATGCAAGGCAGTATGTTGTTACTAACCTTTTCAAATAAATGTGACATGACGAGTCTACACCTTGCTCTATATATAATCAGTACTGATTTTGGGGAATAATCAGTGGTAAATAAATTGAGTGCTGTTGAAATACCCTTTGTGTGTGTTCTCATGAATTACTCATGAAACTGGGGTTACAAATTTCTGCCTCTGATACCCAGTATTGGATATGTACTGCTTTTATTTTTTTTTTCTTTTTTGCAATATATGGAGAAGATAGAAGGTGTTCGGGGTGTCTTTTTATGTGTTGGGTTGTTTTGTTTTGGGATTTAGGGTTTTTACAAAATTCTATTTGTTTCCCCTAAATCTTCAGTTTAGTGGCCAAATTCACCTTGGTGGGAGCAAATGCAACTCTCTTGATAGCACTGGAATTCTCTCTGCATATGTCAGCGATGAATTTGTCCCCATATTTATTGGAAATACCTGAGCTGCCGTGATATGATGTGGTAAATCATGCTGAGAGCAAATCAAACAGACAGGCTGTGGCTGCATCACTATTTCATACAACTCAGGTCATAATGGACAGGACAATGCTGTTGTGTGAAATTCAGCGCTAAGGAAAATACATTTTTTCTAACCTTCTATGAAAATGCTCCTCATCCTTTAAAGGACAATTCAGGCAATGTGACCACTGCTGGAACCAGTGCAGGAGCATTTAGAAGGCAAAGATAAAAACACCATTGCCCAAGAGGAGAACAAGTTGTCTGTAGATATTCCCACGCTTTTGCTATTCCAAAATTCCCATCAACTGTTGCATACAGCTTCCAGAAATAAAGCTATTCAGTCTTACTACAGTAAATGAAAGCAAAGCAACACGCCAGTCTTCAAGCCCAGCAAACTATAAATGTAATAT
This sequence comes from Haemorhous mexicanus, assembly GCF_027477595.1. Taxonomy (NCBI): domain Eukaryota; kingdom Metazoa; phylum Chordata; class Aves; order Passeriformes; family Fringillidae; genus Haemorhous; species Haemorhous mexicanus. Next base: position 17,454,129 of record NC_082348.1, read on the forward strand.
CAGACGGAGAAGAGCTAATGAAAACAATCACATTAAACATAGCTCTTCAGTGCTTGGTGCTCAATAAGTGAGCAGCAGGCTTTCTCTGTCTAGCTTACAGAAAACAGGAGGTAGCAGTTTGCAAGGAGCAGCGTTTTAATGTGATTGGACTATAACAGACAATCTATTTACAGCATGCTCTGGGGAGCTTATAAACAAATGTTGAGTAATTTCAGCCAGCAGTAATTACCCTTGCAGCTGACAAGGATAGCATGATACTTTCTCCTTCACCTTCAGCCCAGTCCAGAAGGCACTGTACACAATGGCACTTCTAATTATTTCTGCATTTCTATGGCTAAAGACCAAAGTGTGTTATTAGAGAACATTTTAGAAGCTTTTTAAAAGCTTGTTTATTGGGACAATTAAAAGTCATCACTATGACAGCAAATAAAAGGTTCCATTCCCAGGCACGCAGTTGCAGCTGGGGGTCTGCCCGCTTACCTTGTAAGTCTTGTCTACATGAGGCAAAATTTACAGCCACCCCTCACTGCTGCTAATACCAGTTCAATGGCATCAGTGCTACCAAGGTGGGCAACCTTCGAGGGTGCAGAGAATGGGGCTCTGTAAACACCATATTATCTAGCCTTGGTTAGAGAACGCTGAATAAACACAGTACTTAAAATGCTGTCCACTCACCTGTGCTCGAGCTCCCAATGCAGTCAAACATAGTGGGGGTGAAGCCCTTGTAGATGTAAGAAGATATTTGTGCAGAGTGCCTGTGGTGCAGTCAAAGCTTCAGACAACATGGCATTTTGTCTTCTGTTGAAAGAAAATTAAAAGCATGGTCTAAACATCCATTAGCACTTAATTACTGATGAAACACAATGGCTTGGATTTTTTTTCCCAGGCACTGGACACATAAATAGGGGCTGGAATTCTGGGCTGGAATCAGTGAGTCAGGAGGAAGGCAGGGGCAGAGGCAAAGAGAGACCCAGGCTATGCTGAGAGAAGGTCAGGGGACTGGGGTGCTCCCCTCTGCATTCCTCCCACTGCTGGTGATCGGCCCTTTTCCCTACCCATGGCTATATGGAAGCAAATCTAGATCTTTTAATTACCCCAAATCATCAGTAACCTATGCAATACTTCAAAAGCCATCTCCCCACTGTTACAGAACACCCCAGAGCATTCAGGCTACATTCACAGACATTTCAAATGCCCACTCTCCATGGCACAGCCCTCCGGCTCCTCAGGCGCCCATGGGCACAGTCTGCCCTGCTCTGTGCCCAAGCCTGCTCCTCCAGAACTGGCAGAAAGCACTGGTGAACAGCCACTGTGATAAAAGGGTGCAGAGCCTGTCCAATCCTAAAATGTAGGTGCTTTTTGATCAGTAACTTACAGAGAGATACAGCTGTGCCAACAAAGGAAGGAAGGTGTCCAGCCTCAGGGAGACCTCAGGAGGTTACGCTGTCCTGAGCAGTCTCTTATTTGGCCCAAAACACTGGTTTTTCCTCCCCAGTTATGTCCTATTTACCACATGATTTTCTGTTCACACTGTGTGTTTTGCTGTGAAAAACACTACAGCTATTCCCAACAAGTATATTTTAAAATGTACAAGCAGCTACTCATGGCGAGTCATCATTGGAGTGATTGCTGCAGGCAGTGATAATTAACGAAATTATTGAGTCACAAGACTGTTCACCACAAGAACTTCTATTTAACATCTTAATACAGTCATATAAGGGCCAAACTAACCAAAAGCAATTGGGAGAGGCAGTGAACTGTGATGTGTGCTGGTTTGCAAACACCACTGCAGTTTGGTGTTTGCTGTGCTCCCATCCGCCTCAATAAATTCAGTTCAGGTTCCTGCTATAGGAATTGACAGCAGATATCTAATCCCCAAAAGTGGATTATTTACATTTTTTTATATGTTACATTGCATTACATCCTGTCATGTTGCATCTCATCACAAGCAGATATAATATCGCATAACATGATGTGACATGATGACAGACATCAGAAATGTTTTTTGTTGTTTTGGGTTTTTTGGAGATTTTATACCTACTATCCAAAATATTTCAGAGTGATTTCTAGGAAGATGGAGGGGATAAGGTGAGTGCCTGGCTTACATGTTTGTCTGGCAGCTGCTGCACCATCTCTCCCAAGCATTGTTTAAAATGAGCCACCTTGTTTTGCAGCTTGACAAAACCTCAGCAATGCAATTTTACATGTATTTTGCAAATATTTTTAAAAGATTCATTAGGAGGGAAATCAGCAGAACACATGTTCAATAACAGCACAAACCAACAACAGCTGCTGCAAATTACCTTGTCTGAAAGGAACCCCCAGCAATGCATTGCAAACTTTAACAATGTACTCGAGCTGTTGATTGCTCGCGCTGCCGCTCGCCACTCGTTTCTGAGACACAGTTGGTGGAGGAACATTAATTTGTCCTTGTTCTTGAGACTGGCAGGTGTCACTTTGCCCAGTGTGGGACATGAGTGACAGATATTTTGCAGCTGATGAAATGAGAATGCAGAAATTCAAGAGTGCCTCTGGGATTTCACTGGTCATTTGTGGCCAGCGCAAGGGCAGGGCCCGCTGCCTCGCTGGCGCAGCACTGGCTGAAGCTGCTGTTGCTGCAGGCTGCCGCAGATCCACACCATTTTAAATAATATTGGTATTATGAAGCCCTTCCCACACACACACACACACACACACACACACACATACACTTGAGGGTATTGTGTGTGCTTTGCTTCTTTCTAGGCTGAGACTGGACGGGAGACTGTTCTAATTGGTTTTTGTTTTGGTTTGGGTTTTTTTTTTCTTCTGTCCTATGCTCAAGCCTTCTTGAAAAGGATTTTACCTGCATCTGCTATCTTTAATTCATTGGATACATAAATAGAATTTACTAAAAGTGATACATAAGCTAACCTAGGGGAAACTGATTAAAAACAAGAGCAGCATTAAAAAATGCAATTAATAAAATCCTCTTGTGATACAGCGGTTAGGAAGAGAGTGGGTAGAATTATATCAATTGAAATGCTTCTTTCATCTAATTTGAAAAACAGAAAAATGTTCAAATTCTAAGCACAAATGAACAAAGCTTCGAAAAAGTAAAAAAGATACAAGGAAATTAACAGCATTGCAGTGTTAAGGAATTAAGTATGAGATTTGTAGAATTTTAACACTATCCTGCAGTTCACCTTTATCTTTCCTTTAAGTCTAGGAGCATTTTCTTTGCAAGCAATATAGTGGCCAGGATTACTAACACCATCCTCCTCCTCCTTCCCCCAACACCCCCCCCCCCCCCGCCCAAAATGATTTAATTATAACTACAAGGAAAAGAAATTGTCCGCTGTTGAAGCCTCTAGATATTTTCAACCTCAGTTTAAATAATATTGGGGTTTTTTCCATTCAGCAATTTTATGTGGAAAAAAAAAAAAAAGGGAAGGGAGTAAAATATTCTGTATTCTCTAAAATACTTTTTATACAAACAAGAATGCATACCAAAAAGAAAACAATTCTTTAAATTATTTAGCTTTTTATTTAAACTACATCTTATTTTAGAAGGGGTAATTTTTGAGTTTCAGGACTCATTTTGCTAACTGTGTTAAATGTAGTATATATAGAACAGTGTAATCCATAGAACCACTAACAGCATTTTCAATTGTGATAAAACCATATTAACATATTTGCCTCTTTAATGATTAACTGTCTTTGAATATTAAGAGATTTTTAAAACATCTTATTCACACTGAGGAGACCGCACAAGCCTGGGCTTTTTCTCTATTTTATAAGTGAGGCTTCGTTTGATATGCATTCTGATTTTAAAAGAACCATAATATTTTAATCGATCTCTCTGTAAAGATCATGATTATTATAAATGAGATACAGTCATGCACATCAAGCCTGACTGGTAGATAGGAGGTCATGAGTCAGGAATTATATGAAGAGGGGAAGTAAAAACTAGAAAATTTTCCAACATGATTGCTTAAAGGAACAATTATGTACATTGGTACATGAATTCAAGACTTCAGTTACATGCAGAGTTATTAGCCTTCATTTTCTATTAATTTCCTTTAAACTAACCTTGAAAAAGTATCATTTGCAAAAAAAAAAAATTAAATCTATACATTTATTATGACAAACATGTAATTTCATACTGAACTCTTCACATTCATGAAACAGCTGGCATTAAAAATCATGGCAGAGAAATATATCTGATGAGAACATTGATACAAACCTAGGCTGTGAAAACACTGGTTAATGTCATTTGACAAATGTCATTTTATTGTAGATAATTGCTTATGTTAAATAATTTGAAACACACATAAAGATATCATCTGATATGATGCAATATAGCCTTTTAAACATAATTTCATTATCAGAACTGGAAAAATTCTTTTGAATAGATTTATTTTTTTCTACCAAACATCTAGTCTCCCCAAAACAATACTGTTTTGTTTATACCTACGTGCAAACACATACAGACACACAATCAAATACATCTGCACATTTTTCACTTCATATTTCCACCCCCTACTTGCAAGTGCAAAGATATAATGTTATCCTTTGGAAAACAAATATTTTTTCTAGGTGACATGCTTCTTTAATTAAACTGTATTATTTATAATGATCAAATATAATTAGCAGTTACAAGTATTTAATGAAAACAAACTGCTTTCCTTTCAAATCTTTCCAACCCATTGTACTTTAAGGCCATAGCTTCCCTTAGAAGATCCCTGTATCACAACAACTAAAAACAAGTATATGATTAAAAGATTGTCAGGTTCTGCTTCGTTTCAGTCAGACGAAAATAGGGAAGGTAAACACTGGAGATCCCAATTCATATCATGAATTCATGTCATGTACGAATCCTATCATTTAAGGTATCACTCCCAATGAAACAATACTGTTAGTGGTTCAATGTGCTTTAGAGGTGTCTTTTAACTACCCCATTTGATATTGTTATGCACTAAGACATTACCTGAGTATCTTTGATTATTACTGAGCGAGATGAGAGGAATGCGCTCTTTCGCGGGACTCATTGACAGTGAGGTGCTATAACAACTCTCCTGTAATTAATTGTGAGTGAAAGGGGGTTTGGTTTTTGCAGCCTCGTAAAACTTTTCCCACATGGCTGAACCCACGGTCAGGAGACGTTAGGCAACATTAACTGCCTGCACATTTCTGCAAGGCTCTGGAGGAAGCGGCTCGGCACTGGGGCTCCAATTCTGAAAACCCCGGGACACAAGACATCAGCGTCTACCTTTCATCTTAGCTGAGATTTGGAGAGGGTTCAGACCACAGAGGCTCCTTAATTCTCACTAATTCATTTGCTTTCCTGATTCACTTGGCTTGGGATAACCTGCGAATGATAATGAACCTGTAAGGGGAGCGCTTAGTCCCTTGCCTTTGAATGTGCTCGGCATGGATTGAGGGCTTTCTGTGAATCTTGCAAGAGGAAAAGAATCTTATTAGCACTGATTGCCAGTCATGAGGTTGCCTCTAAAAATTGCTCTTGTATTTTTAACTCTTGCTTGCTTATAACAACCCCAGCTAAGGAGAGAGATGTGTTGTTTACACATTGAACACGACATTGTTCTCAACATTTACTCATTTCTCTTTGCAATTTGATCTAATCATAACACATTTGCTTTATGTATGTCATTACTATACCACTATGAACACTTCATCATTTTTCCCATGATTATTCTACCAGTTCATAACTGGCCAAGTCCTCATCTCTTCACCCCCAGCTAAACATCCTCTTTGCATAAATGCATGCTCTCTAGAATAAAGGGTCTAATTTCCTTTTTTCCTTTTCTTATTAACCATTTCAGCAGAGCACAGCTGTACTGCTTTTTGTGTTACTAGGGGGTTTCTAGTAGAATTTTTTTGTTGCCTCATGCTGGTTCTCTTTTTTTAATAAACATATTGTGGATCTAGATACAAAAAGAAATTCAAATTCTGGTGACATTATCTGAAAATAAACCTGGAAATAATGGCTTATTTTTGATTCTATTCGGTAAATAAACATTCATACTAAGAATTTTTTCCCATTCATTTATGTGAATTTAGGTGACTGTACAGAAGAAATTAATGAAACCCAATCTGTGTCAGAGTGGCTCAGTTTTAGACAATCAAATTCCTTCTCAGCTCAGCAACTACTAATGGCTGAGGATTCAGAGTCCAGTTTCACACAGGTCCTTGTTATTACTAAAACCAAATTCTAACTCCTTCCCCAGTCCTGGGAGATCCCAGTATTAAGCATCAAGTTCCACTCTCTTCACGTCCTTAAAGGTATAGACTGCTTTATTACCCAACCCTACCTGAGAAGATTTACAAATGGGCAACCCATCCTTTCTGCAAAAATCTGGTGCTTTTCTGTTGTTTATAGCTGTTTAATATGACCTATGTGCAGTTCTAGAAAACCAGTGCTTCAGCTTTGGCATTTAGTAACAGGAGAGCCTTATACATCTTCCACGTCTGGGACTTCAACCCACTAGCCAGAAATGAAGGCTGCTTTGCTGAGACAAAGATAAAACCCTTTTGTGATGATTTATTTACCTTGTGTCTAGGTGGGGGCAGTATAGTGTTTGACTAAATAAAGACAATTACTTCCAGAAATAGTTTCCTAAAATCCTCTGGAAATGTGATTTTTATGCTTTTTTGATCTGATTTGCTGTTACCTCAAAAAAATCTCAAAGTGACAAAATATTACACCCACTCTTTCTCAACAGAATTTGCCAAAAAGGAGAATTATGTGAGACTGCTAGAATTCAAATTTGAACTGAAACTTCTTGTGTGGAAATACAGATTTCTGTTACGTTGATAGGCTCAGCCCTTCTTCAAAGGGCATGAACAAGAGCTGATCAGCCAATGGAATTCATGTTACACGGGAATTCTGAAAGTTTGACATTTGCTTGTTGAATCATAAAACATTTCTGCAGGACAGTTACCAAAAAAATCCCAACTTGCTTTGGAAATGTCACACAAAAATATCTACTTTTTGCTTCAAAATGTCAAAACAAAACAATGATTTAGGCTTCTAAGTTTCAAAATGTCAGCTTGGTGCTTTTATCGGTATTTTGGCTGTCTATGATGTGTAAATTTTGCTCAGAATTTATTTTAGAAAATTTTATTGAATTTTACTTTTCTATAGTATATCACAACTTGTTGGAATATTAAATTTTTTTTTTGTAAAAAGTTCCTCAAAGATAGGCTTTTTGTGTGTGTGTATATATATATATATATATATATATATATATATATACATTTTAAACATGTAAATATATAAAATAAAGCATATTTCACTAAAATTATTTTAAAAACCAAACACTATGAATTCACTAGAAGTGTAGCCAGCACTACAAAAAAAAAAAACAACCCAGTCCTTACTCCCACCAAAATATCCCACTCCTTTTTTATTAGTAATAAACCTAGCTAAATAATGACATTTCCTGTCTGAACAACATGACTCAAAACTCTCACACTCACCTCAAGAAGAGTCCTGCCATGAGTTGGAAAAGACCCAGCAAAGATTACCAAAGTCCTGCTCCTGGTCCTGCCCAGGACAGCTCTAGGAATACCCCCACGTGCCCGAGGGTGCTGTTAAAGCCTGGCTGCAGCTCTCACAGAGCACCCTGCAGGCTGTGGGAAACACAAGAGCATTCCTGTCCCTCACCAGTGGCTGACTGTCCAGCATTTTGTTTATTTACCTGGATGGGTATTTTCCTCCCCCACCCCACTGGTGCTCTCTGCTTTTTAAACCTTCTCTGCTAGGATAATCTTCATTTATAGCCCTCCAGGATAATTTTAAGCCCCTGCAAAGCCCTGGAAATTTTGGAACAGGATTTGGCTGGGTCCTGCTCCTCTGTTAATCGGCAATTTCTGCATTTTCCTCACCACTAACTTTCACTCATAGCACTTTCAAAAATTTTGCAGAATGTTGAGCAGTTTTACAGCAATAAAACACAACTCTTAACTAATCTATTATCCCTCCCTGTCTGAAAATGTGAGTGAAATTGGAAAGTGGAACTCACAGGCATTTTTCAGCTCAACTTGCAAATGTGCTGGAGAAGAAATTATTTTCTCCTCTTACACTCGAGTCAAAAATCATCATTTGGCAAGTTACACTCATTTACATACATTTTCTATTAAACTTTTCTATCATAAAATATTGCCTTTATGATCCAGACACACAATTTATCATGCAATGCACCACCACCATCATCACAGTGAATTGCATTTTACGTGTTTATACTAACAGGGAAGGTGATCAGCTTCAGCCTCCTTTTCATTATATGCATCATTCATCCTCCACCACCAAGATCTCTGGGTTCTGTAGCATATCCATCATTATCTAACTGCCAACTGTTTTCAGAGGTTCCACTGCTTTAAGCTCATTATTTCCTTAGATTGGTGAATCTACAGAGGATCTTTCCAAAACATACAGCAGTCAGCATGGCACATGTGTACAGATGAATGGTGGGGGTTTGTCCTTCACAGTCTCTTTGTACCTCTTTTTTGCTCCAGAACTGCAGCATGTAATGAGCAAAAAATGCATACTTATATATCTAAAAATAATAAAAAAATTAAATGGCCTTAAAAATAATAACCAAATAGTTGGATCATTGTGTGGAAAGGCTGCTGTGAAAAAATCTTGTATACAGATTGCCCAGTAGTTTGGGGTTACCATCTCCTTATAATGCAGACTAAAGCAGATAGACAAAGAGCTCTGCTAAGATAAGGAATTTCTTTCCTGTCCCCATTTACCTTGCTGCATTTAATTTAATCAATAGCTGAATGGGGAAGAGGAGGAGAATTTGATGGTTCAAGAGACTGATAATAGGATATCGAACCTTTCATCTCGGTATCATTGATTCAACATAGGAATTGACACACTGGATCAGAGCAGTGGTCCATCTCCTCTGATATGCTCTCTGACAGTGGCCTGCACCAGGTGTGTTTCAGGGAGAGGTGTCAGAAACCTTGCAGTAAGCATTTATGAAATAACCTGCCCACAGGAAAGGTTTCTTCCTAATTCTCTTTATAATTTGGCTAATGTTCACCCTTAGGGTAGTCTGTAACTCAAAAAACTTTTAGATCTTGTGGACTGCAGCATAGGTGATATAATTATTTAAATACATATCCAGTTGAAATCTGCATTCAGTTGAAGTCTTGGCCACCAAGTTGCACTGAGTTCCAGAGAAAAATGAATAATTACCTATTAATTTCAATAATTAATAACTTCATTGCACTTCTTCTTAACTTGTTGTCTTATTAATTAAATAACCTCTTCTATACACTGTGTACCCATTATTATTAGTGACCCATATGGTTCATCTACCCTCTCATTAAAAAAAAAAAAACTTTTGAATTTTTCTTGAAATGAAGGACATTTCATGCTTCTAATCAATTACACTGCTCATCTCTATACTTCATCTATTTATGATACATTCTCTTCAAGGCAGGATAACCACAAATGAATACAGTACTCAAGGTCAGGGCATACCTCTGATTTATTTAATGACATTATAAAATTTTGGGCATTATTTCTCTCCCAACCCTTTAGTATCCTAACAGTTTGCTTGCTTCTTTGACCCTTACTCTACACAGAGCAGAGACTTTCCTAGAACCATCCAGTAGAAGGCACAGGTCTCCTCTTGAGTGACCATAATGACGTATTTGGATGGCTTAAATTATTCCTTCTTATGTTACATTTGTCAACACTGAACCATTATCTTCACCATTCAGCCAAATTTGTTAAATTTTACCAGTTTCTTTGCTCTTTTTATTAATCTTGAATTTTCTGAAATATTTGAGGTTTCTGTACTGTCTTTTTTTTTTTTTCTTTTTTTTTTTTTTGGTGCTTACAAGTATCATATGCATTTTCCTTTACTGAAGTACAGGAAAAGCAAACCAATTTCTGCTATAAAGTCTGAAAATCCACCCACATGTATATGCATTCATACATTAACCCTCTATAGGTTCACAATGCTTTTCCTTTTTATTATTCTCCTTCACTTAAACAGCTTCTAGTCCCTTCTTATGTCTTTCTTTCATGGCTATATCCTGGCATTATTTTCCAAGGAGATTTTTTTTCCCCCAGAAATTTAGTTAAAATACATTTGTTTTGGTTGACATAACACATTCTGGTAGATTAGGGAAAAAAAAGGGCTTTCGTTATGTGTCTATGTCACTTTCTGTCACACTGTTACGTCACTATTATATAACAGGAAAATCATGATATTCTCATTCCAGTCCTAATTTTAGGTTAGAAAGAGACATACTGAATTGGCTTTTCTAGAAACATTCCTGAAGCCAACAAAATCAAATTCTGCATTTGCAATTTCATCAGTAATGGCTGTGTTTAATGGGATATCATCTCAAATAGTTTTTTCTTAAATATGCTCCAAGTCTCATGTGTTTTATCAACCAGTACAATTATGAAGGCAGTTGTCCTTGCTGGCCTGAGTAAAGTAAATTAGTGGTCTTGATTGAGGTCTTAATAAAATGCAAGCCAGAACTCAAAGAGATTACTTTGTTGGAGCAAATATATTCTGCACAAGCAAATATTCTGCACAACAAAATTAACAACTCTTTCACTGAAGGGGGTAGTTTTTACCTCATGCTAGACAAAATATTTTGTCATTTTTCTTCTGAGTGCTTTCCTATGTGAGGAGGCAGAAGTGCTGAGTCCTTCAGGCTTTTAAATATTCTTAACAAGAAGCATAATGGTGTGACACTAAGTATGTTAACTAGACTGCAGGTGGAGAGCTTTTAATGTCACTCTGTGCCTAACACTATCTAACGTGCTTTGTGTTTGTTTCTTTTGTAAAATAGAACTCTGCAATCCAGGACCTGCCATGGATGTGCTGTTCTGGCTCTGTGGACCCAAAGGCCACTTGGAGACAGCAGCTTCAGGTGTGCACCAGTCCCTGCCTTCATTCTCCTCTGCAGATCTCGCTGGACTGATGCATTCAGAGCAAACCCAACAGCTGGAAGAAAAAAAGACAGTTTAGTTACACTCCAGATTTGCATCACTTCAAAGCTGTTGAGGATAAAGGAAGTGTCCGTGTCTCCACCCTTCACCCAGCTGAGGGGGGATGCAGAGACAGAAACCTGGGATGCTCCATGAGGGCATGTGCCCGCTCTCCTGGCACCAAGGCTTTGCGGGGCACACAGATACCAGCTGGGAGCTGTGGGTGCCAGGCTTCACCCCTGCACACACAGCCCTCACAGGCACAGTTGGCAGGATGGAGGATTTAGCCCCTAGCAAGGGAAGTGTACATCATTCTCAACATTACTCATGCCAGAACTGTTTTCAGGTTAATTTGTAAAAAAAATATGACCTGAAAACCTAAGACTGAGTTTCAAATGAGACAGTTATTTTAAGGCTTGGTTTACTAAACCTAATTTATTATGTGAGATAACAGACTTCTGCAATCCACTGCATGGCTTCATGGCTGAAGTTAGTAATTCATGTGAATAATGCTGCTAAAAAGAGATGCTATGTGATCAATCCATGGCAGTCAGTCATGGTGCCTAGACAGCAGCTATCTTGACTGTTTTTCCTGCAGCACAGAACGGCTGAGAGGACTGGTTATCTCAGCTGCAAATATCTGAGTTACAGGAGCACAGCTGGAACATCCCAGCTCCCTACCCCTGCACAGCCTATCCTATAGCTGGAGCAGAATGCCACCATTGAGGGCTAAAGATGAAAAGGTTTTAACTTGCTACTGTCATGCTTACAATAAAGTGTACTCTCATCTTTAGCATTTTGAAGTCTTTTGGTGTTTAATGCATAAATGTAGCATTCCTGGATGCCACCCTTGGTAGATAAAAGCAAACAACATTTTCATAAACAAGGTAAAGTGCTGCAATTACACAGAATGCACTGAAAGTGCCATATACAAGGCCAGGTAAAAGTGCACCCTTGAATTGCCGGGCACTCCAGAGAATACTTAATTCCAATTGAGTAAAGTAGAAGATTGGAAGGAAAAAAATATTTCTTTAAGCAGAGAGCAGTAGAGTTTTCTCATGCGTTAGGGCAGAAAATGATACTCTGTGGGAGTCAGAAGGTAATTTTTCTCCTTCAGATAAGATGTTGCACAACTGGCCAAGCACAACTCTGAATGATTTACCTAGAGCACATAGGACATTGCATTGAAGTCACCAGCACTGGTCAGCTCTTGCTGTATGGCAGCTTCTCTGTGTCCTGCCTCGACATCTTACTTTGATGTGGGTAAAAGGTAGTTAGCTGTTTTGGAAGTTCACTGAAAAATTAGCATTAAAAACACCTCCAAACATGGTCTGATATTCTGAAGTCCAACTAAGTGCTAGGATACTAGGAGGAATGCATGAAGACTTTAGGAAGAGGTATGAATACTGTGTTTGCATTTCAGCTTCAGTAAACATCAGGCATAGCTACAAAGTGAAAGAGTGAACTGCTTCAATAGTAATTATTTACAGAAGAAAATAGTTCACAAATGGAGTAAAAAATGTAAGCAACTCCCTTTTGTACTCTGTCCCTCGAGGGAATGCATTGTATCTGTATCTCACAACATGCAACTCCTGCAATTGCTGGCCTAGAGTAAGAAATACAAAATTAGATAAGGAAATGAAAACAGAGAAAGATAGATTTGGCACTGTATGGGGTCCAGTAAATATCTAGTTCTTCTAGTACTTTATCAACAATATTTATAAGTGCAGAGAGAAGAGTCAGAGGGTAAAAATATTTCAGGAATGTTTCCCAAAGCTGAATATTGGCAATAGCTGCACTGTGGCATCATCTAAAAATAATGCTGAAAAAGCTGAGAAGGCTTTCCTGCAAAATCTTGTAAATCTCTGGCTAAAGAAATCACCTTACCCAACCTGTGGAGGGTCTGCCAATAGCATCTTCATTATAAACATGGGCAAGTGCACGCCTGTCAAACTCACAGTCAGGGCTGTCTGCAGCACTTGGAGGAAAGAGTCCCTGCAGGACAGGGTGTTTGATGAGAAACTCAGCAGCATCCTGGACCTCGTGGACAGAGCCTGCTGGCACTGCTGCCCCACGGTACACCGGGCAGATGGAGGCACCAAGCTGGAGGTGGCAGCAGGAGCAGGGATGCTACAGGGAAGGTGGCTTCTCAATAACATTTCTGCTTCAAGCAACTTGTTGTCAGCAGTCAAAGTTTCAGGTTCAGGGAGCTGTGGCCTCCTGAAAACAGCTGCAGGACTGATGTAACTGTTAGTTTATTTGGCAAGCTCTAATATATGGATGAGGCATTATGAGGCTTGATAAGGAATTCTGGCTTTCTGCATGCACAGCAGAATGGCTGGGTTAGTGGATTTTCACTAATTTCCATTGCTTCAGCACAATATAAGGATCCTGGAAAAATCTATCTGACAATAAGCAGCTTCCTGTTCTCCATTTTAAAAGCCTCTCATTTCTGATGTGTTGATAGTTTTCATTCCGAACATTTGCTAATATTCAAACATCTGAAGAAATCACAGTAATTTCTCCCTATTTCATTTGTAGCTGGACATGAAAAATGAATTGGACATTCTCAAGACTGAGCGGCACAGAAGACAAGGACTTTTTAGCACATTCAGTGACAGTAAATCTTTGTCTTTTTATCCTTCCAGGTGGAGAAGTATTTACACCTTTTTTCATGCTTTTAATCAAATTGCAGACGTCTCAGCTGACAGAAACTCCTCCTTTCATGAGCCTCTTTCAAGAGAGGTAGGGCTTAAAGATGATATAACCTCTTAATAACCTTAATCAGGCTATTTTTCATTATGTTTTAATTCATTATAATCCTAATAAGTCTGTGGAAATCTAGAATTAAAATTTGTTTCTTTAATGACTTATCTTTAAAACATTAGCTACACATGGAATTAAAATATTATTTACCAAGAAAGAAACGGATGCATTGGTAAGACAAAACATTACCCTGTTGGATCTAGAGGTTTTATTTAGGGAGAACAAAACAAAATCCATAAGGAGCTGCCCTTTCTCCTCAGCCTAAGCCCAGAAGGTAATACAGATTTGTTACTAACCCTTCAAGACACTATTTCATAGCTACTCCAACATCTTTTGGCAGCACATAAGATGTCCTGCTGCGTACAATTAACCAGTGTGCTGCTCGGGCAAGTGGTACTACAGCTCCCAGTGTGTGCACCATGGTCTCTTTGTTCTTTGTTAAACTACTGATCAATGAGGTCTCAATGCAAACACAGGGGCAGTTCTTCCATATGCTTTAGGTCAAATGCTTGCTATGGGAGCCTACAACAACAAAAAAAAACCTTTCAGCACCCAGCCCATAAAGTCCAAAATACCCAAAAGAAAAGGGTCTCAAAGAGTTCCCAAAAGTGAGAACATTTTTGTGCATCTGAAGCCGCAGTCTGTTTCACTTGGGTTTCCTACTGAAGAAAATAATTATGGCAAAACCTACAAATATTACCTTTATTTCCTTGGGGAGGAGGAATGCCTGGAGCTGTGGGAACAATGGAAGTTTTGGTTTCCAGCACAACATTGGTCCAAAGTTGAGGCGAGCAGATCTTGGCATTGCAACCAATATCTGTAAGAGATTTCTGACCTCTTCACTGGCACCTCACACTGATTAGTTTACAACCATCAGTCACTACCAAACAGGGCCTAGACACAAAAGGGACTTTGAGGGAAGTTTTGAGATATGGGTTATCAGGTAGCACTAGATGCTGTGTTCAGGAAATGTGTTCAGCATTATTTATCTGTCCTGGATTTAGTTCAGTGTCAGATTATTGACTCTTTAAATGTAGAGGAATTTTTAGTGGGATTTTATGAGTTACTAGTCTACAGATCCAAAATAGTAATACTACATTGTATTGGTATTGTAGCCACAACAGCACTCCAAGTGAGTAAACAAAGCTCAAGCCTCAAACAATGCACTCTGCCAAGTTTTTATACTCCAGACACCATTTAACCAGCATCATATGAGTCAGAGATAGTTCAAATATTCAATAATTTTCCCAGTAAATACCAAAATGTAGAAAGCATCACACTTCAGGAGACAAAGGGCCAAAGATACATAAAAGGAAACTGAAAGGACGGAGAATAGAGCAGGAGAAAGACAGGATGATTTTACAGCCAGATTCTATACATTTAGACTGAAAAATTATGTACATTTAATACTCTATTTGTGCCACCCTCCTCTGAAGTACTGGCTATTGTCAGAGACAGGAAATTGAGCCAGATGAACCCTAATCTAATATGGTTCCTCCTGTAATCCTATTTCCATGGAGATCTGATATTTTACTGAAGGCAGCAGAACTAACAGATTCTGTTATTTGATAATTGTGAATCTGTTTTTGAGGATCTAACTGCAATAAATTGTCTACTTTCACTTCCTCAGATAACAAATTCTGCCTAGGGATCTTTTGAGTCAATGTGAGACACGTACAGGGCAGGCCTTCAGGCTGATGTCCTGCTCCTCCCTACAAGTTAGTCTGGTTTGTGCATTTCTGTTTATCCAGCTGGAAATGAGTTAATAGAATTTTGAGGACTCATAACTTTTAAACTCATTACTGTCTGTGTTTAAATAATGCATTTTAATATCACAACGGTAGTTTAGTTGTTTTTCTAAATTCCTACCGCTTTCAGAAAAATGATACAGACCAACTGAAAGAAAAAAAGAACAAAAATCTTCGTGGACATACACTTGCAACATAATTATCTACTGTTATTACAATAAAAAAAATTTAAAAAGGAAAGAAAAAGAGAAAAAAAAAGAAAAAAGAAAAGAGTTTGTACGCTCAACACCGCTTTAAATTGGTACTGCTCGTGTTTCAGAAAAGCAGGCTTCTGCTGCATCTGCCTGGCCGCACGCCCCAGAGAGGGCTCCTGTAACAAAGCCAGGCTGCGGGCTCGCACAGGGCAGGGCAGCGGCGCGGCCGCTCGGGGAAATGGAGCTCCGCTCTGCTCTCCGCTCTGGGCTCCGCTCCCTGCTCTGCTCCGCGCTCCGCTCCCTGATCTGCGCTCCGCTCCGCGCTCCGCTCCGCTCCCTGCTCTGCTCCGCGCTCCTCTCCCTGCTCCGCTCCCTGCTCCGCGCTCCGCTCCGCCTCGCCCAGCCCCGGGCATGCAGCTCCCGTTTGCTCATGCTCGCTCACGGAGGCTGTTATGAGGCAGTTAAAAAAATAATGAATACTGTTAAATATGTATTAGTAACTTGTTGTTAACAATAAGAGCTAATGGGAGGACATTTCCAAGCAGTTAATGATTGGCCAGAGGAGACGACTGGGGTCCTTAACGCAGTCAGTCATTAAATGGGAAGCAATACCCATGCTTTCACCCACTATTGCTATTTGCATCTTCCCTTCTCTCTTTACGTCTCCAGCTTTCTGCACGCCATTGATGGGAATTTTATTTTCTTTTCGTATGTGCCTGTCCTATTCCCAGCCCCTAGTAACTAGCACAGAAAATCTCCACTCACAATAGTCTATGAGGTTTCCAATAAATTATACTTATATTGCTGATTAAATGAAGATTATTACTATTAAATATTAAAATGAAGACTCTAACCACATTTTAGCAATCAGAGATGAAAAAACTACAGAGATCAGTGTAATCCATTTATTGGTTTATAGTGAAAAAGTCCTATAGGAAGTGTCACAATTCCCTGTGCTGTCCCTGCGTGCATTTTGCATTAAGACCTGTGATTCAGCTGAAAGATATAAAAAAATCACACATAGTCAGACAGATCCCTCCTGGCTACACATCTGAGAAGGCTCAGGAGCATAAGGTCGACACACAGCAACTTATGCTCACAAATTGAGCCCAGGACCACCTGTTTCAGATGTTAGTATGCAAAGATTTTCCAGGTCTGGAGGTTTTGACCAAACCACACCACTCTTGGGGGATCCATTCTCTCTCTCCCTTCCCCTCCCTCCTTTTTTCCTCCTACTAACCATGCCCACAAAAGTAGTGAAAGTTAAAGGACAGCAAACTAGTTCATGGAAGTATGTTTTAAGTAAAGCTGTTTATCTTGTTCCAGGTGTTTGATCCTGAAGTTGTTCAGCCATGAAAAGCATTTCTTTGACACCAGAGTAATCTCTGGTGTTTCTATAGACTGACTTGTCACTAATAGTTACCTTTTTGAGTGATACTTTTTCCTTTTTTTCAACGATTGTTTCTCAGCTTTGCAGTTTAGTTCTAACTTGAAGACAGTCACAGTGCATTTCCTAAATTACATTAACTCTATTTGCATAACAAAAATGTTTTATGACATTTCATGCAAACTCTGCTACTTACTGTTGGACTTCTTTTTATACTTATGAAAATAATAATTTTAAATAATGAGAATACTGCTCTTATTTTCTTTTTTAGGTTCTTTGTTATGCATTTTTAACTATGACCTAGAACTGTCCTAAAATGTCTGCAAACAGATAAATCAGTATGGTAGTTATGGATGTATTTATACTCTTCCATAACACAAGCCATTCTTATTTTTCAAGTCCATTCCATTGGAAATCAATGTCAAAAGAAAGTTTGGATGATAAACTGCAATTTGTCAAAACTGCATAAAGAAACCAAAGGAAGCAAGCAATGGTATTCCAGGTAAACATATCTTCTTAAGAATGCAGAAGAAACATGAACACACAGAGTTTGGAAAAGAGCAATTTAGTCTTTCATTTAGTAATTTAAAAATACATTTTCCTTAGATAATAAAGCACTGGAAGAGGACAGAGTATTCAACTACTGATGCCTTTCACTTTTCCTTTAGTTCAGAGCAATAGTAATTACTAACACAGTAATCACTGAATTTCACAGCTTCCTGTGTTTTGCAAGATTTCCATAAAAAATTAATTTTACAAATTTGTGTTATTCAAAGAGATTTAATGAAGGTTTTGACTAAAAACTGCTTCTTCACAGCCTGTGTTCATGTCGTTAACTATTGCCATAACTGATGTAGGATGCTCCTCACTTTTCCCCTAATTGGACAAAACCAAAGGTAATAAAGAAGGAGAAAATGAAGTTGTTGAAGTCTTGTAAGGGAATCTTTAAGTCCCTTTTGGAGGGGAACAATTCGTAGACCAGGAAGAGCAAGGACAAGGGAGAGTGGCCAGAACATTTTAGGACTTCTAAATACTCCTGCAGTTACTTGGCTCAGAGATTGCCCATGTCTGCTTTAGGTCACTGGAATACTTTTTGGCTAGCATAACTTAAACAGTAAATTTCCTTGATGACACGAAAGCACTGCTTGGGGTGATTGCATAGGCAGTTTAGAAAACCTGATGGTGCACCCGTCACTCATGGGGACAGCCAGCACTCTGCTGCTCGGGAGCCCTCCCTGTCAAGTGTCCGACACATCAGTAACTTCACTCTGCCTGCTTTCATTTTGAGACTGAGTATCTCTGTTTGAGTCATATCTGTAAGGCACAGCAGAGTCAGGACTTCCTTGCGGTAGGTGCTTTTCAGAGAGATCGCTCCCCGCTGCCTCAGAGAAAGGAGCTTACGTGTGGGATGAGTGGCTACACCTCCAACTCACGGCCTCTGTCCTTCCGCTGACCCCTGGCTCTGCTGCTCCTTCTTCCCTATTCTGTTCTCGACCTCTTTTCACAATTGCCCATCTTCCTCTGCAGATGGTCTCTCTGCTGTTCTCTCACCTAATATGGATTTTGATTTGTCACAGGGAAAAAAAAAAAAAGACAACCAAGAGAAAGAAGGTTGGTTATGAACTCCACATTTATGCTCCCTGAACAGAAACTCTACCTGCATGAAAATCAAACAGGGAAGGGAATAAAACATGGTGATTTTGAGACCAGATTTTCTCCGATTCCCTGAGAAGCCCAGAAGTCAGGAAGTCACTGTCAGCTCCCTGTTTCTGTGTTTCAGCCTTATTTTCAGCACAGGTTAGGATTTTTTGCCACCACTTTTGGCTCTTATTCGCCTTTCCTGGAGAGGGAAGCATATGGGAATGCTTGACAGAGCTTAAGATTCTGCAGTCCTGAGGTAGTGAATTCTATTACAACGTCAAGCAGCCCTGAAAGTGCTCTGGTTTCTTCCCAAGGACAGCCCCAAATCTCCTTACGATCTGCCCGGGCTGTTCTCAGCAAAGCTCTGCAAGACCCCAGGTTTTTCCCCCGGAGGTTCGCGGGGTGTTAAAGAAGAGCAGCGCTCTGTGTGGCTAAGCTGTGTTGAAGTGAGACCATCCAACGACAAACACAACGTGAGCTGAAGTCAAAGGCAGGAGCAGTCCTCCCTCCCCCTCAAACCCTGATGGTGCTTCTGTATCACTACAGATACATTATCTTATTTACAGAATTACAAACTAACGATAGGGTATGGAAATGCAGAGCTCTGTGCTTACTTAGAGTCTCTCAGTTTCCTCCTTTGGTACATTTGTCTCGTAATAAGAGGGATGTTTTTTGTCTGTGAATAATAAACAATTTGAGCTTGAATTAATTCAAATATTTCTCTCCTATCTCACTTGGTAAAATAATAGGGATATTCCAGGCTATCTCCTATTGCCCATTAATGTTGTGTATATAAATAAGCCAGGTTATCTTTTTCTTGTGAGAAATATTTTATCTAACAGGCTCTTGTCTAGTGGTTCCAGTACTCTACCACTCTAAATTAGGACACTTTATCTTAAGGCTTCATAATCTTACGAGACTATAATTGGAAAGTTTATAAAAAAATCCTGCTTTGTAAGCTTGGCAGCTGAGATAGAAAGAGGGAATGAGAAGGGCTACAGCAGAATTACACCATCACTGCTAGCCTGACTCCGCTTGACAGAGCCGTTTAATATTTTGACAAGACAAAATATAAAGCAGCATTTTATTCTGTAGAGACTTCACTAGACACAAGCATGGAAGTGCTTGTGATCAATAAAGTTTGCGGTGGAGAGTGATTTATTTACAGCAGGGTATTATGTAGAGAAAGAGCTGTGATATTTCCACAGGCTTTGACGGCATAATGGGCCCCTCTCAATCCTTACATGGAAGGGTTAGATTGTCATGGTTGCTCAGGCAGTATTCAAAACGTTATCTGATCAGCCTTAAAGACTTCAGAACGAGACAGATGATTAGTTACCCTAAACGATTCTCATCATGCAGAAATTGATGATTTAATATAGTCAATGACAGACGATTCCATTTGTACTAGATAAAGTGTCTGCGGTTTGTATCAATCATAATAGAGTTATTATTGAGCATAAAAGAAAAGCATGTTTAATATCATTAATTCCAGATATGTCGCTTTCCACATCTGGCATTCATCCATAGAGCAGAACCACTCCAGGCTATCATTCCTGCCTGTGTGCTGGTGACTCCAGTGTTTTTTGTAATTTCAAAATGTTTTTCAGCACCTCCAGCTAGGTGCAATAACAGTTTACAGATTACCTATGTCATCACATTTTGACAAACTTCTCAATCTGATGTGACCTTCATCTTTAGCCATCTGCTTGCCTTTGTTTCTGCCCTTTTTTTTTTTTTTTTTTTTTTTTTTTCCTATAAACCTCTGCAGCTTAAAGCTGTAGTGGTTTGTTCCATATTCTTCCAGGTCAACATTTCACCTGTGTAAATCCAGAAACACAGACTGAAATGTACAGACAGTAACCCTGGTTCAGGTCCCAAAGTAGCTGACACTGGGCAAACCTCCCAGGCAGATGTTTTCATCACTTATATCAAATGCTTTTTAATTGTCAATTGTTATCAACAAATCAAAAAAAATAACCTATGCATTCAAAAAATAACCTATGTGCAGCGAGTACTTGAGCAGGACCTTTCTGGTTTTAAATTTCTAGAACATGTGGGGCAGAGTCTGGATGTTTCTAAAACCAAATCATAAATACCTATAAGTGACTGAGCAGAAACCATGCTGAAAATGCAGCTCAGTCCACTGCCTGTGCAATTCATGCATTCAGCCATGGAACCCCAACACATACACCAGAGAATACAAACACGTGTGCCACTGCTGTCCAGGAGGGAGACTAAAATCCCAGAAAACTGCTGCATCTATGTACAGATATTTTTTCTCCCTATTTTCTTGAATCCCAGCTAAAACTTCAAAGAGGAATGGGTTTTGTATATTTAGTCACTCAGATGAACAATTGCATGGTTTTAAGTGATAAATGCTCAAAAAAACCAAAATTAGAGTTGTAAAAGAGTGTGAGTAAGCTTGTTTTTAAACACTGAGTCCAAGATTTTCCGTTACATTGTTCAAAAAAGAAAATTGGCGAGGCGTTCTTTCATATGCCATCATAGGGGCCTGCTCAGCTTTTTTCCCCTCCTTGCATGGGTGTTTTATACCAGTGGGGAGAACAGTCCAAATGAGTTGGCCAGCTGCCAGTTCAAACAGAGGGAAGTTTACTGATGCTGGAAGCTTTATTTATTTTGTGTTTTATTTTGGAAGGTGGAGTAAAGAAGGCTGGTAGCACTTCAGGGGCAAAGAGTTGTCCTGCATTTCAGGCTCTGCCATCAACCAAGCATTGTAACATCTGTCCTGCAGAGTTCAATTTAAAGAGCAAATCCTCTATTTACCTCCTCCTCTCTGCTGTCTCTCCTCCAAAAGAAACAACAAGAATACTAAACTATCTAAGAAACTACTGCTATATATTCAAGTATTGCAACCAGGGGAGGGAAGAAATGGTAACTGCTGTGTAGGTAGTCCAAATTAGTTGGTAATTCTGTGCAAAACAAGAGGCAGAAAGCTGGGCACAGCCCTAAACTGACCTCAAGGCACAGATAAGGTAGTTACCAAGATCAGTTAATATTAATTAATAAAGGTCTTGACTTTCCTACTTTATTTTTATGCTCTCTGTAGTTACTGATGTTTCCTTCAGTGATGAAGCCATTTTTTCCAGTAGGGAAAAGCTTGTGGCTGCTAATCCCCAGTCCTCCCCACCCTGTTTCTGCAGATCATGGCCCGTGAAACCAGACAGGTGAAAGGATGCCCTGTTACCACCAGACCTACCTCTCAACTCCTCTGCCTGCCTCATTTTGGTGATCTGGTTTGCAGAACCACCCTGAAACTGTTCCTCCAGAGCAGCCAAAAGAGAAAGGAGCTGCCCTGATCAGGTGAGAATAAGCAGCCAAGGAATGAGGAATGTCCTAGGAAGGCATTGCTGGCAGGGGACATGCTCCAGCAGCTCCATCATCAAGAACGCCACTTCTCAGGGACTTTAGTCAAAGACCTTCAGCCTCAGCCAAGATTGTTTACACATCTAAGACAGAAGTCATCCTTAGGAAACTACCAACAGTTGCTGACCTCAACATTATTCACCCCTGTGACCCAAATTCCTGAATACAGGTGAAATGGTTACAAATTTGGTCAACCACTTGAAAAAAAGGTAACAGGTATCAAGGATGAGACAAGGAGTAATCATTATCTAATCTTAGTTAGTGCTTTTCACATTAAAAATCCTTTCATTGTGAAAATAAGATGAAAATTTAAATATTCAATACAGGAAGTTATAAATATAAAATATAGGTGCAGAATATAGCAAATGGCTTAAAGCAGTTATGATAAATCATGACAATAACTCAAGTTCACTAGACAGCTGAAACTGCCAGAGCAGAGTAACAGGTGACTCCTCCTTATTTCTTGCTGCAAGTAAGTGCAAGCATATGTGCATTTGTATGTATGTATGTATATGTAAGTGTAAATGAGAGGAACTGCTACCAGTGAGCTATAAAAATAGAGAGCATGTTTTCAGTTCTTCAGGAAAGCCCTGAAAGAAGAAGAAGAAGAAGAAAAAGAAGTATTTTCCTCGAAATCTGCTTACTGGAAATTACCACCATCTCAGAGGACACCTACCTTTGGGCTTCAATTTCTAGCACCAGACATGGGGGAAGATGGCTGGTTTGACAGGCTTCAGATGATGTTAGCATGCTCTCACAGAGTCTCTAGGAATCATCTCATGGCAAATCTATCCACCATCATTTGAAGGAAAAGCAAAAAGAAACTTGCTAAAACCTGAAAGGAAAAAATCATTTGGATTGTTCTCCAGCATATAAAAACGTCCTATTGAAGAAAATTACTATTGGCAAAACGAAAAATAAATGAACTCTAAAGGAAGATTTAGGAAGAAATGGAAGTATGAGGTATCCTGGATGACAGCAGTGAATATATAGGTAGAGATTTTTAAAGAAGACTGAATTGCTATCTGAATATGATTTCTAGTCTTGAGAATTAAAAGGTTCAGAAAAAGCTCTTGAAATCAAAAATATTAGAGGGTACTGACAGAGCCATATAAAATGCAGAAGGTGAAATTTTCCGTATTGTTAGGAGATTAAAAAAGAGTAATGGCTGCTTTAAGTGGGCAAGGTGTAGAAAAAGAGCTATAATATAAACTGAAGAGTGAGCCCAGAGGAGGTACAGGCACTGGACACTCTGTCCTCTGGTGTGTATGTGTGGCATGCTCCACCACTCAGCTGGCCATGTCTTGGCCACAGGAGGATGCAGCTTTTGGCTGCTGCAGAGGGCACAGAGATCCATCCTCCTCCTCCACTGGTTCCCACTCAGGTGGAAATAGGATCCATGAGGACAGCACACTGCTGTTGGCAGTCACAGCTGGTCCCCAGACCAGTGACCTTAGATTTCCCCTTGCTTTGCCCTTGCCTCACCTTGCCTGATACCTTGTACTCCCTGAGCTGTCTTCTGCATCCCTCTGACTCTTCTCTGGAGCACTAGGTTTCTACACCACTTTAGCATTCCCAACTCTCTCCCAGAGTTTTGCACCCAACTCCCTAAATATAAAACAGGAACTCCATTCACAGGGCCAGCCTCTGGAGCCACTGAAACAATGGGAAATGGCAGGCAGGCAGCCACATGGGCAGTTCCATTTCTGCACGTGGATCCTGGTGGGATCAGCCCTTGTCAGTGACCACAGCTCAGCATCAGCCCTCCTACAAGACATGCAGAATGGCTTCCTTGCTGCACACAGGGAATTTCCTCCAATGGAAAAAAAGAAAACTATTTAGTAGTTTAAAATAAGCAATGCTAAGAACGATGAGAGTTGTTGTACAATACTGGTGGGAACTGAGGGATGTCAAAGACACCTTGGGAAGATGCTTGTGAGAAAAAACCCACATGACAGCTTTAGTGGTGGATGGGTACTAGCAGCAGGGTTTCTCCCAGATGCATTCAGGTGAGCAGGGGAGCCCAGGCCCTGGAAAAGCTGGATTCCTTAGCCTGACAGAGCCTAGCCTCCCCCCTTTGCCAATTTGGGAAAAAAAAAAAAAAAAAAAAAAAAAAAAAAAAAAAAAAAAAAAAAAAAAAAAAAAAAAATCTGTTTTCTAACTTGTTTTGTAAGCCAGCTGTGATTTAAATCTCCTTGTCCAACAACAGGATTTTCCCATGAGAATCAATCTCTTTTCAGTTTCAGACCTGTCTCCAAAATCTCAAGATGTTTGGTTAAAGTGACATTTCAGCCACTTTCCTTCAGCAAAAGTGACACTGAGCACAATAGCAGAAGAGCTGAGTGAGGGCTGTATGTAGACAGGTAAGAAAATCAAACACAAAAATCAGTGCTGTGTGTAGCCACTTAAAGTCCAGATATATATTTTATATATTTCTCACCTTTCAAGCAAATACATGTCTTTTGTGCCCACTCTTTAGGGTTACATGGAAAAGCAAAACCTTGGAGACAGAAAAGAAAGAGACAACAGGTTATTACAGATCTCACTGCTGTCCTGAGTGATTCTTCCTTTTCTCCATATAGTGAATTAGCTCTTTGTAGAAGAATTGAGTTCAAGTCTTGAGAAATAGTGAATTACTATTCTAATTTGCCAGTGTCAGCTCTGTTTCAAACCACTGTTAATCATTTAGTTTTGTGTGTTTTACAAAGTTGAGACAGATATTTCTAAATGTATTGTGGGGCACATGGGGGTACATCTTACATACTTACATACATGTATTTCAATAAACTCATAGTTATTAAAATTCATCTGTAAGAAATTGTGTTTGAGTTCCAATCCATCTTGTGGTCAACACCATGAAGTAATTTTGTCCTTTTCTTTTTTTATGAAAGGTCATCCATTCAGTTAAAATTCTTTCAAAACTGTAGAGTTGATCTAATTCCTCATAATCCAAGCAGTTACTTTGAGTTTTAGTTTGCTATAATTGTACTGCTACAGACTTTAAACACTCTAAAATGTGGGGAGGCAGGGGTATGGTGTTGCAGCCCCAGCAAACGTCACCACAGGTCTCTGTGGCCTCTCCATAGCTTCCCTGTCCCTGTCATATTATCATCTTTCCACTTGATCTTATAAAGAGTTTATATTTGCACCCTGCCAGTTTGATACTATTTTTCTTTTTCTGAACTTGGTGTTTGATGCCTCAGCATATCTGAAGGCAAATCCACCCACAGTAGCATGCAAAGCAGAAGTGCTCTTTCCCCCACCACTTGGTTCTGCACAGCTTCCCTAAGCCCTGGGCTTTCTCCTGAAGATTTCACTCTTAGCAGTCCATTTTCTGTTCCCTCCAGGAGGGATTGTGCTGTGCATTTGCCACAACTGGATATCCTATTCTGCCCTTAAAATATGCACACTTCTAACAGGTTGTTTTCCTTGAAGAGCTAAAAGCATAGGATCATCTTCTCCTGGCTCTCTCTTGCTGGCTGCCCAACAGGGAAGGAGTGGGCTCAGAAGGATTGTCACAGGAAATAAACCTGCAAATGGACAGGCAGAGATGAAGACAAGTCAATGTGTAAGTGCCTAAGATGGACCTGGGTGATGCTGTTGCTAGGGTATCTTTGGAAGTGTGGGTTTGTACTGATGTGAACCTCAGAAAGGTTTCCTGGCTTGGTCTGTCATTCCCAACTTGAGGAATAACACCTGTAGCTGAAACAACTTGCAGAGAAATCTACTCATATTAAGAAAAATGTAAACAAAGTTGATTGATTCAGAGCTCATGTCCTCAACTGGAGATACTGCAACTGGCAAATTATCTCTTTGAGAATATAGATACAATCCCCAGTTTGTTCCAGTCTGCAGGGTCTTCCTTACAGGGATCAGTTAAAGCAAATCTCACTAGAAGGGCTCATTTCCCATTCCTGCACAGTCCTAGTTTCCCTGTGTGCTCCATATTCCTGGGGCCTGGCACATGGGAGAAGATTTTTTGGCACATTTTTGGACAGGATTCTAACTGGATTCTCCTAAAATCACAACCTAGAACTCAGACCTCACATACTAGCATGACCTTTAGCCAATAAGATATGCATACATTCATGTCCATACAGAACAGGAGCTCAGTAGGAATAGATGGAGGTGTCCAATCAGTATTGCTATGTCAGGTTATTAGTGGTCCCTTCCCTTCATATGATTAGGTCTTTTTCACATAAAAATGCACTAGAATACCTACTAAGGGTAAGGCTGTGAAAAATCAAAACACCTTTGATCAAACTTGTTGGAAATGAAACCAAAGAAAAGGAATCTAACAGACACATTATATAAACAGGTAACAAAGTAAAAATGAGTGTATTTGCATATACTTTGCAGCATATGCAGTGTACACCTACCACACAATAACATACATTACTGAATAATAAATCACACTTTGATCCAAATAACCCAAAGCATTTTACAAACACTAATTAAAATTTGAAATATCTCTCTGAGGTACTTAAACAACAATGTACATAATTTGTAGGTGGGAAAAGTGAGCCAAGGGAAGGTTAAATTAACTCACTCAGGGTGAGAAGGGGAATTAGTGAAAAATCAGGAAGACTATATGTGTCTCTATCCCACTCCTCTACACAAACTAAGGGCATCTGTCCTCAAATCTGCAGAGTGCTATAGTAACTTTAAAAAGGTTGTCCAGAAGATTACTTGTCAGAGTACATTTAATTACTGTGAATTCTAAGTATCTGGTTTCAAATTACAATGTAGACTCTATCATTGCTGTTTCCCAGTATTGCAAGACTCTTAATGGCAAAAGCAATCCCTGCTCAACACATAAACCACTTCTGGATCTGACTCAGTGACAACTGGATACAACCACGTGAGTTCTCCTGAGATGACCACTAATTGGTCCTTCATGGCCAGTATTGCTGCCTCCAGGAATTTGCATTGCATCACACAGAAACATAAAAACTGTGAAATAATTATAGAAGAGCTACAAGGAGAGAGTGTTGCCACAAGCAACGCTCTGGCCTCTCCTCCTGGGCTGTGTCATGCTCTTCTCAAGCAGCAGCAGGGCCAGCAGGGGCAGCTGCCCTGCCAGCAGGAACACCCAGTCCCTTCCACTGTTCCACTGCACAGGGGCATCACTGATGAGCTCCCCCATCCTCCCCCATCCTCCCCCATCCTCCTTCTGGGGATTAACATTTTGCCTAATTGTAACTGTACCTGCCCCCATGAAATTATCTGAATTGCAAAATAACCAAATAAAAGCAAAAAATTACCATACTTATTTTCTAGATTTATTTTTCCCCCTGTTAGCAGGGGTCATTCCTCAGCACCAAGCAGGAGGGTAGGAGAGAAGCAGGGGGCAGAACTCTTGGTGTGGAGGAGTGGCCCCTTCGACAGACAGTTCTCCACCAGAATTGTTCGCAGAACTTGCACAGCACTGGAGGCAGCTTTGTGACATTCCTGGGGTATTTAACATTATTGATCTTTTTTGACAAATGAGTAATGTAACACGTTCATTACCATTAATCATCCTTTTTCTAATTCAGGAAAACAAGGGGCAGCTTCGTTCATGCTCAGCTGATATCTATTTTTGTAATTATTTTTACAAGGACCCTGTTTGATGAAATTCAAATATGCACTTATTTGGAAGAAAAATATTGATGTTCTTTTCATTTTAGCAAAGTATGCCATGAAGGATCAACTTTCCTAGCTGTGCTGTTAAAGAAACTAAAACCAAACATGCTATTGTGTCTTAGAGTTACATTTTAAAACTGGGTCTGCTGGTTTTGGCTCTGTTAGCATGGAAGTCGACAGTTAGTTTCACAACAATGCTGAGTGAAGAAGAATCATATTCCCATCCCCTTGCTTGCCTTTGGCAGCTGGGTTGTTATTAGATATGATTAAAATCCCCACATGTTCCCATCACACAAGCAATCAGCTCATGAGTTGCCCGGCGCAAATGCTGCTCACAGAAGGCCCTGCTTTGCTCAGCAGGTGTTTGCTTGGGGTGTGAACTGAGAGCATCACATGGGCTGGCTGTGGCACTGCTTTTGCCTGCTTTTCCACCAGGAAGGAACATTACTGACCCCCCACCCTTTCCCCAACTCATCAGCATCCTTTATCCCCTGGATGTCAACCACCCCGCAGGAGACAAAGAAGCATGGAGAGTCCAATTTTCCCAAAATATCTTTCCTGTTGTGGTATATTTCAATAATATTAAAAATACCTCCTTGTAATCTGCTCCAAATCTCTCTAGTTAGAACTGTCAAGAGTTGGTAAATGTACTCCTCAGTTTGCTTTAGCTGGCTCCTTCAGAAACCCTTCATCTGCTCGTGCTGACTTCACTGCCTTTTCACACTTTTTTCAGGGCTGATACGGGACCTGTTCTCACTGGTTTTTAAACAAAGACTCTTTAAGCCTGATTTTGAGCTGGGCTAGTTCTTTTTCCAGGTAACTGTAGGCTGGAGCACTGCAAGCCTAAGCCCAGTGTTTCCAGCCCTGCTGCTGCTCTGCTCTCCCAGGAACTCTGGAGCCCCTCTCCTAAGAGCAGTGATGCTGCAGCACCAGCAGTATTTCCCATGCCCTGCCTTTCTAACATTTGTGGCAGCACTATTTTTAGTAGAGATAAAGGTGATACTGCTATTTCCCCTTATTATTACTATTTCAGTGCTCTGATGCTGTTCTAAGTGTACACTACTGACAGGCTGATCAAAGAATAATTTATAAATACAGATGTAAAGCACATTTTTTTTTCTCCTAATGAACATACCAATAATGCTCTCACAGTGATAACTCTGTTTCCTGAAACCAACAAACCCTGAAATAATATTGACAGAACCAATTGCTTGAAACTTGGTAGAAACAGTTTATATTGAAGATACAAGAAGTCACAATAGGAATCCTGTAAGGCAAATGACTCCACAGAGGATAAAAGGTATGAAAAAAACCTCATATTTTAAAAACACAGCTTCAATAATTTATCATGTCATTTAAAAGACTGAATAGAGGTAAATATTGAGATTTTTATGGAATAAAAAGGAATTATTCCTAAAATATGCCATTAGCTAATACAGAACTGTCATTTCATTTTTAGCAGCCTCAGTTTCCAATAATTGCAATACCAAGCCCTAAGAATGTTTTTTATTAGAGTTCAACAAAATTCCTCTTATGCCTTTGAATGCAAAAGAAAATACGAAATCAGCATTTCAAAAAATCCTGATTATGGTAGAATCATTGTAAAAAATACACTTTTAACATAAATTCAGTTAGTCAAGGTGTCAATAAATACGTGCTGCAGTCTCATACCATTTTCTGGTATAAAGATTTTTTGGGCTCATGATGAAGGTCTCCTCCACTGCCTCACCCCTTTTTACTATCTGATTTTACACCATACAGATAGTGGTATAAGAATGAGAAAGAGCAGCTTACTGCTACTTCTTAGACTCTCGAGTGTCTGATGGCTGATTCAGAGAGAAAGAAGTTTATAAGTGAATCATTTCAGAGGGGGAAAAAAAGTCATAGATGATAGCTCTGAACTGGATCAGCTAGGCAAGAAATAAAACTGGAGCTTCACCGAGTTTCAGATACCTCCAAGAAGACAAAGTCAGAGGAGTTTCAGACATATTGCCTTGAAGTGAAGTTAGAAAGAGAATGACTGAGTAGTAAATCACAGAAAAGGT
The DNA here is from genome assembly GCF_027477595.1 of Haemorhous mexicanus. Taxonomy (NCBI): domain Eukaryota; kingdom Metazoa; phylum Chordata; class Aves; order Passeriformes; family Fringillidae; genus Haemorhous; species Haemorhous mexicanus. Next base: position 17,483,891 of record NC_082348.1, read on the forward strand.
GGAAACTGAGGCAGTGTAAAAAGGAACTTGACATCTAAAATAGTCAGGGCTCTAATAAGGATTGATTCAGAGAGGCTGTCCCTGACAGCTGAACTGGTCCACATGGGTAGACTGGAAGAAATGGAGGCCACTCAATTCCTGTCCTTTCCCTGCCTGTTGTGTTTGGAACATCACATTTTGCTGGTCTGATTCAGTTAAGGTGGTGACCAGAAATCAGAACCCCACGTCATGAAACAGCACTTAAAAAATGCTTTTGGTCTTGTGTCTTTTAATCCACAGCACTAAGGGTCATTTTGGTCTTCAGGCACAAATGTGTAACTTTACAACAGAATTCATCTAAGAAGATCGGGTGGTTTGACAATATTTTACTTGTCCTACTTTTAAAACATGGCAAAATAAGGAAGAAAAGAACATGTCTTTCCCTTCCACCTCTGCTAATTGACACAAAACTGAATGATTCCAGTCAGGTATTTTAATACTTATGCTGATATACTTTCTTCATCTGATGTTATCATTGACTGCTTTTTCCATTGTCATTAATACCTGCCTCTGATTTTAGGTAAATAAATGCTGCAGAGCATAACCACTGTCTTACACGATTATCCTCTAGAGACCTTAGTTTTATTTGCAGCAGCTCTCTGTCCTTCCACAAAGCAAAGGAATGTATAGATAGTATAAAGCTATAGAAGTTATTCAGATATTTGATATTGCCTGCTAAAACATTTCCTGATTGTCTTACGCTACCTGCTGGCTCCATTACAACCTTTCAAAAATAAGAAATCAAAGCCTAGGGAAATGTTCTCAGCTTTGTAGTGCTCATCGTGGGCTTCTCTGCAGCTTCATAGAAACTGCAACATGTTAGCAGTTCCTATCGCTGACCTTCCCGATATTTTTTGCAGATTCAGCTTGAAGTTTGCTTGCTTTGATATAAATCATTGCAATGCTGCATCATCATGGAGCAAAATCTCACTGCCCTGGGTAACAGGGGAAGCTGATAACTGGACTTTGGCTGATTATGATTCTCTGCCTTAATAGAGAGGAGTACCTTGAAACTTAAAACTCCCTAGTACAGGACCATCAGGCTTGAATAGCTTATCAAGTTATCACTTTTATAACAACTGGTAGCATGCAGGTTACCATGATAGGCTAGCAAGAATACAAAAAAATTCTGTTTGGAAAAAAAATGAATTTAAAATTGTATGTATTGATGTGTTCTCCTGTCACCTGTTTTACACTGAATTTGTAAATTCCAGCTTTCTGTCTTCAATGGAGCTGATCCATACATCTCAGGGGTGTTTAGAAAGCAACTTTAGTGATTGCTGGGGTCGTGTACATGTCCTTCAGTGCTTGTTTTGTATAGGGTTCTGCCTAAGTGTGCATGGTACCTTCAACAGTTTACAGGCTATTTATTTGATATTCCTGAAGAAAAAAATTTTAAATGAAGAGCAGGATTACATGCCTGACATGTTTCCTCCACAGGCTAAAACTCACTTTGGTATTATTGCAGCTAGTAATATCAATTCTGCAGTCTGCAGAAGCCAGAATTCCAAACCCCAATCTAGCTCACGTGAATTTGTAATGATGATATGCAGCCTATGCCAGCTTCTTTTTCAGATTTGCTTTTCCAAGCAGCCCTGCTGAAATTAAAATTGCAACCCAGATCAATTTCTGCAGGGAAATTGAAACAAAAAGAAAATAATTAATAAAGGAAGATTTCTTATACAAAATCATTTATACTCCTAAAACTCACACCATTGATTGCTGACCTCTGAAAGGTGGAGAAAGTACCTGTCCCCTGAGTAGATACTCAGAGTGCAGATCTTGTCTGCTGTGACTTGGTATTCAAATAGCAGATTTTTTTTCTTCCCACACAATAATTCTCACATGTGTTAACCAGTGAAGAGAGAAAATTGATGTATTGTGTATCATGGAAAAAAGACCTAGGGTAGACTGAAGAGAAGGCATAAGTATTCAAGGGAGCAAAAAGATTTTTAAACATTTCCCTGATTTCTCTTTTGTTAGCTTATATTTGTGCCAGTGAAGCCAAACTTTGCACTAGTTTCTGAGATGATAAAACTTCCATGTGGTGCAAGGAAGTTCAGTTTGAACAATAATGAGCAGTCACCAGCTCTTTCCAGTGGGTTAAGAGTTATTTTAGATACTTACAATCACCAGAAAAGCTTAACAATCAGCAGCAGAAAACTTCTGAATTTTTAGCCAGGATCTCTATCTAGTAGGGAAAGTGTACCTGAAGGTTGCTGTTACCCAAAATTACATTTGGACACACAGGCAGATTCCATTGTCACTAAAAAATAGTGAAATAAGCCCTCTAACCAATTTGCTAGGTTAGAAAGTTGACATTACTTTATTAGCAGCACTGGATGCATGGAGAATTCTCCTTAAAGCATGCATGCCCAGTAGCCTAAAAGACCAGGCTATATTCCTCATACTAATACATATTCATCACAATTCCTGAATACATGCATTTTTTAATTGTTTCCATGGACTTATTCTGGAATGGTTCTGGATCTTCTGATGAATCTTTTCTCCTTGAGAGTACCTCAAATACATGGTCAGGTCATAATGTACTTCTCCCATCCTTCTTTGTTCTGAGACACAATTTTCATTCTCAAAACAAAAGATATCTGCTAGTACATATTAATCACTAAAATAAGTAAACAAGAAAGTATTAGCTGGCACAAAAGTTATTAGTCTTAGATGTGGGGAGTTAAATAAGGCCACATAAATCTCAGGTTTGTTTGTAATAAACACTGTATGGTAAAAAACTAAGCATTAACTGTGAATATAGGGATCATACACTATTGAGCTAAAGTTAAAAGAATTTTTCCAACATCTTCCCTTGATGCTGCTCAGACCTCTTCTTAAAAAATTTAACTTGCCTGGCACCACCATTAGACAGAGGTTCTGTAGATTGAGCACAGAATCTCTACTGACCTTAGAAATTCTTGCAAGCAACTAGGCTTTTACCTTCTCCAGGCTATTGAGAAAAGCTTTCACACAAGGTTCTGTGGGCTGTGATAAGGCTGGTTCACAGCATGTCGTGCAGTAACTTCCTCCAGATCACATGCATCTAGTTGCAACCCTGAATAAATTTCAGAACAGGATTGTGTGGTTTTTAGTCATCATATTCCTGTCACACTTGTGGGTCCATGTACGACAGGTGAGCCACTGGGCTTGGCATCATATGAGTCAAGGGAAAAAAAGACAAATCTTATGAAAGAAAGATCATTCAGTGGCCCTCTCTGCTTAATATTTTCAGCAGAAAAGTCATAGTGGTCCAAGTGCACAAAGGACAAGAAAGTAAAGACAGGTTTTGAGTCAATTTCCAAATTCCATGCTCATGAATTCTCCTCCCCTGACACCTCCCCCAAAACACTTAGACACAAACAAAGCTTGGCAGGGGAAAACACCTTCAGCAATCACCCAGGGAGACGAAATTCAAATGAGAAGGGGGAAACTTAGTTTAGATGAGTACAGATTCCCACCTAGTGACAAATGCAACCACCCAGATGGGTGAAAACCTCAGGAGTCCAAGCAGACACAGTCAGCATCAAAAGCCCAAGATTTATTTGCTCCTGGGCCTGAGCTGTAGGGGACACCTATTCATTGCAGAATTGTTTTGATTTCCTCCTTCCTTTTCCCACTCCTCTGTAAGAGCACTTTGCTCATTCAGGCCAGATCTGATCGCATTCTCTCCTATTCTCCATCCTCTTTTGGCTTCTGGGCATCTTTAATATGCACAACAAAGTGTCAGTTTCATTACCAGCAATCTGTATTCAAGGATATAAAATTTGTGTAAATTCCACAGCATTGCACAGTGTTTCCATTTAACCTGAAAGAAATTCAAGTGCAAATGAGGTGTTAGTCATTCATGAATAGAACCCATAATGTGTAGACATGGTTTTTTAAAGTGAATTTAGTACCAAGAAAAAGGTGCCAAAACTGAAGTCCTCTATGGATTCCTGTAAAAGGGATGACGAGGGAAAGCAAGCCACACTACTGCTTATAAGTGCTGACAACCAGCACTAGGGATGGAAAGATAATTCAAACATAATGTCCCTTTAAGGCTTCACTCTCTGTAGAGGGAGTATTAGTCCCCACACAAATCTAGTGGGTTTTGTGACACAAAAATTTCAGGGTATTGAAGACAGAAATGCAAAGCTCCAAACCATTTCACTTAAGGCACTCTGTAATGAGATCTAATCAACTCTGAACACCTAGGGGTGAAATTCCCCCTCCTTGCCATAGATTTGTTATACTCCTAGGATGGTCTCCAATTTGTTATTGTTAAACAAGTGATGTCATCTCCAAGTAACTAAAGTGACTGGAAGTGCTAGAAATAAGTATCAGAGAAAAGGCTGAAACAGTACTTTCATCTCAAAAATACCCAAGATTTGCTTTTAAAACAAACACATAATCCTGCAATGTAAATGCCAGACAACACTCAGCCTATGCACAGCTACTGACTGACCACAGAAAGATCTTTCACTCAATAAATAATTGAATATGGCAAATCCCATCCTGCAGTTTCTCACTTGTAAAGTGCAGGCTGTAACTACCCTAGTTGAACATGATTTGACATCTAGGAAGAAGGGGTTGTAGACAAGAGCAACAGATTTTCTTTAAATATCTTCTCTACTACCTACATCAAGGCAAAACACAGTTCTGCATTTACAAAATATTAAGGTATTGAGGACAATGACTGCCAAGAATTGCAGGGAGGGACCCTACAAGGCTGCATGCCTGGTCAATGTCATGGCAGATGAATTTCCCTACGAATAAAGAAATGCTACACACACTGGAAAAACCCTAAACTTCAAATATGTGCAAATAGGTCCTGAACTGACAATTGTGATTCAACAGTAAAAATATACTATAGAGCCAAGAAAGAATTAGGTCAGTGCTCATTACCAGTCAAAGCAGCAAATAAACTGTTAAGAATTTTTAGTAATGAATGGAAATAAAACAGAAGTAAACACTGCCTTGTAAAAAATCTATGACTCACCTGCATTTTTAATACTTCTGCCATTGTGGTCTCTTTTCAGGAGGATATGGTTAAATGAAAACTTGTGGAACTCACTGCAGAGGTCACAAGGGAGGGCTGGGAAAACACACACAGAAGAATTCTGTGGAGTTTACTGCAAGAAACATCCAGCTCAGGAAATACCCTGAGCTGAAAACCATTGGAAGTGGAGAGTAGAAGAGGCAGCAACACACTGCCTTTCTCTACTGGACATCCACTGTCAGAAGTGGGATGCTGGTCTAGATGAACCTTAACACAACTCAGTAGGACCATTCCTATGTTCTCATGCTGCTGGCTTTACCTCACAGCATGCAGCTCTAGATTTCCAATAGCTGAGCTCAGATAACATGAAGCTATAAGCCAGGTGGCTCTGCTGGCACTGACTGTGGTATCTGTCCATTTGATGCTTCCTAAGTGAGCCTCAACAAGTACCCACACTGGGTGTGCCACAGAAATACAAGCTCGTGCCTGTGAGCACGTGTGTGGATTGGGGTGAGCAGAGGAGGGGTTACCCACAACGTCACCCCCGTGCAGCTGGTCACAAGTGACCTGACTCATTCCCTTTTACTCTTTTGCTGTGGATTAGCATGAACAGAGGCAGGAAAAGGTTTTGGCACAGACTGAAACAAGGCCAAACAAGAACAGGAGACCATGAAGAAGAGAAAAATCTTCAGCAGCCCAGGGTGGCTTGTCTCAGTAAAAGCCACAGAACCTCTGGGACAGTCATCTTCAGAATGTGAATTTGCCACTGCCACAGTTTGTCAAAAATCATCACTGCTGGCTTGGAGCAAACACACAGGTACAGTGCTCCGAGCCTCTCTTCCAAAGTACACAACCAGCTTTTACCTATAAAACCAAGTCTCAAGCTTCCCTTACTTATCAAACCACGCACTGCAATAATGCCATGTTACTCCAAGGATTATTTTTTTGTAAGATATACATTTTTTAATATAAAAATCTCCCTTAAACATTCATTTATTTCCCTGGCTTTTCCTCTTCCTAAGCACTCCCTCCTTTGCACAACTCTAAGGGCTGTTGAGTGATAGATAGAGCAATTGTCATTTTAAGACTAACATACCTTGACACACATGTTCACAGATGCCATGGAGTCCCACATGAATTCACACATCATCTTTGCATGTGTTCTGTGATTCTCCACAAGGATAAAGACGGTGAAAAACTGCCCAGGACTCCCTGGGACTTCTTCTGCTCCTGTGGACTGTGGAATAAGATAGGGAAGAATTATCACTGCCTTCCAAAGTGGCCAAAACCATAACCTTTATACAGTGACTAACAAACCCCTGCAATTGCAGCAGAATGACACTGCTGGTAACTGTCACCACTGTCCCAAGGTGACAAGCACTGCAGGACTGCACCCCATATATCCTCTGTCTCTGATTCTTACTATTTTCTATAGAGGTAGTTCAGAAAAACTGAACTTCATAGAAACCTTAAGTCATATTTATGTTAAAGTACAGTAAGTAATATCCATGGTAACATTTGATCAGCTTACAGTACTTCAGCTCCTCTGGTTTGACAATGTGACTGAATCACTATGTGCAGCATAAGTAAGCATTAAAGTTTGTCTCTCCAAAAATTTTGAGCCTCAAAATCTGCTTTGAAATCATGTGATTTTGAAGCTTTGAGGTTATTTTGTCATTCTAGCTGTTGAGCAGAGCCTGAGAGAGAGTAAATACAGGTGCCTGGTCTGCCCAGCCACTGGAGTTTGTCCCAGCAGCACCAGCTAATTCCTTTGGGGACTGAAGGCCTTATAGTGTTGCCAAAAAATTTAGTTACAATAAAAGCTCTGTGTCAAGAGTAGCTTTTCAAAGGTTCTAAATAAACACACTTCCCAAACGCCAGGAGAGACCAGATCCATAGATAGCCTTTGTTACTATAGTATGCCTTTTCTCAGTTTAGAAAGGACAGGACTTTGCTCACATTTATTATTTCAATACCTTGTCACCCATAACTCACTTCACTTTCTCATACTCTACAAGTTTTCCATATCCAGCAGACTCTCTCTGGATCCTTTGCTAATGCTTTGAATTAATTTTTAAATTAGTTCTTCCCTGCCTCTTGTTTAAATTTTAGGTGAGGAAGGAGAGTTGATTGCAGCTAGTACTAAAGGCAAGAATAAAAACTTTGTGTGACCATTTGGAACTCTCACCCAATTATCATAATCATACTTTCTAATTTTTTTAATAAAACTAAAAATCCATATCTAAACAAAAGCTTTATTCCTCTATCAGAAATGAAACTTTATTCATAGTTATTAACCATTATAGCAGACATACCCCTTATATAAATATCTATAAAGTAATGAGTCTTTCCTGGAATAAGATGCATATTAATTAGATCCTACAGCACTTGAGAGACTTTGGTTCAATTCCCACCAGTAAGGTCAGGAAATGCATCCACAGTAGTTAGCAGCTAGTTTCAAAATCTCAATGCACCGAGCATGATGGGGTCATTCAGTGGAGCAGATACCCCAAGGGAAGGGTAAAACAAGAGCCAGGGATTATTTCACAGCACTGAACTGGTACACTGTGGGAGGGGTGGACTTTCCTTTCAGAACAGAAAAGCTTACCAGCATACTGTCCTTGTGGCCCACTCTCATTATGAAGAATGTAGCATGTGAAGCAATTAATTGGATGATATGGGCTGGAAAAAGCTAAGGAAATGGTGTGAACATGTGTGTCTCTGTGGTGGGAGACACTAGCACAGGAGGACAATGCTACCACACCCACACTGACCCTGCACAGCCAGACACAGGATGAGGCAAACCCCAGTGCTGGGTAGAACGAGCCACCTGCATTCACTGCCACTACCTGTTCAACAGGTAAATGTGACAAAATAACCTCACACCCCTGGAAGTGTGCTAAAGGAATGTGGATGTGGCCCTTGGGAATGTGGTTTGGCAGTGAACATGGTGGTGGCTGGGCCAATGTTTGGCATAGACAATCTCAGAGGTCTTTTCCAACCCCAAGGATTCTATGATCTCCATAAGACATTGAAGATCCGGTGCTGAGCAGGGTAAAATAATGCAAAAAGATTTCTCTTTCTTCAGGATATAAGTTATTTGCAGCACAGAAGCACAGAACCTTTTCCATACTTTTACCCCTATCACAGACAACCCATGTTATTTTAAGGGTGATCCTCTTTACCTGAGCATATTTTCCCTGCTACAGAGTTAAGGAGGAGATTTACCCCAGCTTGTGCTTATACACAAGAATATGAGCCCTTGATTACACTGAGTCTCAGGCCATGAATCACAAGGAAGATTTTCAATGTCCAGCAGTTCAATGTGTTAACTATGACATTTCTGAAGTTCTATTTTTATATATGCAACAGAAAAACAAATAAAACAGAACACCTCTTTATAACTGCTCTTTAGGATAGTATTTGTTCAACTATAGCTTTGATGATATCACTACGTGCTCCAGCATCTTCTTAGAGTTTCAGTTTTATAAGCTACATGTATTAAGTTTTCAGAAGTAGACTTCTTTATCAGGATTTTTATTCCTAATGAGAAAATAATCTACAACCTGCATTCTTACATCTCCTAAACCTCTTTGCTGTTAAAAGGTTTGTTAAAAATTTACTTCACAGAACAAAACACAATTCATATCTGGTTATTGTCCTAATGAAATCTATTTCTCCTCCTTACAGAGCACTTCACTGAGATGCTAAAATTTAACTCACTTGAGTTATAAATACTGTGTGAATTAATAGTCAGCATTGTTTGGAAGGTTTTTTAATTGGCCTGCAGGGAGGCCTTCTGTATATATTAAACAGATCATGTGTCTGCCTTGCAACTAAACCACCTTTACATTTCCTTTGCACACATTAAACTCCAAGCTGTTTAATGTTTTCTTAGGAATATTTGGGTTTATTGTTCACACTAGGAAATGACTGTTACGTTAATCAGTGCAAACCAAGGCTAGTGATTGGTCCTTAGTGATGTCATTCTAGAGTCATAATGCCACACAAATAAATAGGTTTGGCTGTTCTTCTTATTTTTATTTATAAATTCTGTTTCATAGCAGCAGTAAGATGCTCCAGGCCATGCACTTCTTGGGGATTATTGCACTTGTCAGGTGTTTAAAATCACTCAGTCCTCTGCCTGTGCCTTATAATACCACTGGAGGTATATAATCAGCCAGAAATACACTGCCTGGAGTGCCTTAATGCTTTATTATGACATATCTAACTTTCAAAATAAATTATTTATTTGGAAGCTTGGAAGTGTCATAATGATATCCAATCAATAGCTGAGAAATAAATATGAAATCAGGAGAACACATCGGAAAGAGAAAGACAGAGGGTAGGAAAAAATGCCAGCTCATCAGTCATCCCAGGCCAAAACAATGTGTGTGTATGCCTACAGACACAGAGATGTGTGCACACAACCAGTGGATTTCTATTTGTGCACAGACCTGTATCTGGTGAGAATCACACAGCATGTGCACTTATATGTCCCTGCCTGATTGCTGATATAAACCATGGAGCAACTGCATCGAATTGATATCTCAAATTGAAAACATGAGTGGGCTAAACAGATGTTAATAACTAGACCTCTTATTAAAAAAATTTAAAACATTTTGTTCTAAGTCAGTTAAGTCATTCCATATTTGAGAACCAGCTTCTGTGTTCCATGGAAAGGAAGCCTAGCTACATCAGATGACATTACAAATTGCATATCACATCATTATCATTACAATCACTAAACTACACACATTATTCAAAACTGAAGGTTAAAAGCAAAACAGAATAAAACAATGTCATTTTCTAAAAAAAAACCAAAGAACAAACAAACAAACAAAACCCCCAAAAACCTAAACAAACTAACAAATCAATTGTACAACAGCTAGAGAAATGTAATACTCTGGGGTTTAAATTTTTAAATTAAATTCCAATTTGTAAATTATTATGTGGAAATAAGGAACTCTACTTAGGCAATTGTGCTAAATAACAGTGCAAACCCTGCAGGGGACCAAATTATCTTTCAGTGAGGGAATATGAAAAGTTTTTTTGGAAAAGGGCCAGTTTTAGGTAGGGGGTGTTTAAAGCCTTGGGAGTTACTGTAGCAATAGAAAAGATTAATAATTTGCACATGTGAGACTCCTGGCAAGCAGGACGCAGCTGTAAAGAATTAACCCCTCCTGAGAGACATAAAAACATGGAGCAGCTGAGAAGAAAAGGGTGAGGGGAGAATGCAAAAGTATGCAGAGTACAGATGTCCTAGAAGAGAAAAATATGTAAAGTAGGGTTGAACAATGTACTGAGACTTTATTATTATTTGGGAGGGAAAGGGAATCTTCTTGGCAAATTGTGGGTAGATGGGAAAAAATGAAATACCAGCAGAAGACAAAACGAATTCTCTTATTACTGCCTGCAAATGCAAATAATCCAAATAAAAATCTGAAAGCTTGCACGTCCTTATTGAAAGGATACTCCCCAAGTGATCTGGCCTAAAGCTAGACCAAGCTGGCTTTGTTGTGGTGCTCATGCATGCCTGCCCCTGCTCGGCTGCTGACTCCATCCCTCCTGGGAGCAGGCAGGCTCTGGGACACGGAGGTGCTGGAGGGATTGGGGGCCAGGCTCTCACACAGGCACTGAGCAAGCAAAGCAGATCCGAGGGTGCAGCACTGTGTGATTGTGGGTCTGGAGCTGCAGCTCCCAACATTTGTTCTTCCTGGCTGCCTACCAGAACAATTTCTCTTGTGAGGGCCCAATTTTGCAGCTGCTCAGCATGGCAGAACAGCCCTGCCCAGCCAAACTCAGCAGGGCGGGGCAGGGGCAGCAGCGGGGCTGCACTCCAGCTCCGATGACAACTCTGAATTTCAGAGGCTGGTGGAAGGCCAAAGCAATCCAATTTTTGGGTTGTGTTAGAAATCTGAGACTATTACCCTTCAAAAGGAGAAATTAGGCTTTAGAGAGGTAAAGGTAATCCTTCTGCTGATTTCTCTTGCAAAGCATTTTTTATTTTTCTTTTTGGAAAAACAAATTGGTCAAGAAAATGCTGGAAGTGATCATTAACTGACAGAAACAATGGAGATGTTTATTCAGATTAAGTCACAGAAAGCTGCATCCTTTTCTATTGAACAAAAGAAATGGTCTTGAAAGCAATGACTCTTTAAATGTTACATGGATTATCTAGAATCCAGGTGATGGACTTTTTTTCTTTTTTCCCCCTATTTTATAAGGATATACATAAACAGATTACTTAGGTTTATTGCATTTAGCTTTTAAAACAAGGCCCAAATTCTTATATGAGCTAAAGTAAATTCTATTTTAAAAAGAAAAAACCTAGAAAAACACACTTTCAACGTAGTAACTGATTGATTCAGCACAGTACTTTTCAAGCAAGTACATTCAAGGGGTTCTTTGGAGGCCTCAGGAGATACAGAACCAATAGGCTGAGGAGATGAATATACCTCCTTGCCTGCCAATCTTGTTCTCCAGCAAAGAGAGTATATTACAGCTGCTCAGGTGTTTACTGGTCCCCCAGATTTCAGGACTGTCCTCTCCCTCTTCTCCTCCCACAGCTCCAATCGTGCCAGCTGGGCACCAGGGAAAGGTGAAGCACACAGCTACAGGAAGGGCTTTGGAAGTGGTGTAAAGCAGGCATGGAACTGCAGTGTGATGCAGCCCTGCATAGTAAATTTCAACCTGCTCCCATAAATAATCTGCTTTTCCTCAGATGTTCTAGCTCGCAGGGTTACCTGTCACTCACACCAATTAGGTGGGCACCAGCTCACACCACCAGTGCTGTGCTGAAGCTACAATGAGGTCTGGCAGGTTCCTTTTATGTATTGCATCTTTCACATGGTCCTTTATCCCCATGCATTTAGCAATGCATGTAAACTTTGTCTTACTCCCTGCACCTTGCCCTTCTCTGGTGGAGGCACTTGTGACCTACCCTGCTTCTTTTCATTAAAAAGGATGTTGCAGGTGTCCTAGTCCCTCACATCACTTATTTTTTATCTCCTTCCAGTAACTTCTCCTTCTTTAGCACAGAAAGCCAAGAAAACTTGATGGGGTTGCCTTCACCTTTGTTCAGGCTCAGTTTTTCCCAAGTCCACCTCCAATATAGCAATCCCTCTTTAAATGGCAACTTCTGTCATAGATCACAGTCTGGACTAAGCTATTGGGGCTGCTGGAGATGAAATCTATGCAATGCAGATACAGAAAATTTCAAGCTGACTGTGTTTTAACTGGAGAAATATTCCTGGGACAGAATGCATGCATAGCTGAACTGTATACTCATTTTTGCTTAGTACCCACCCTTGCTATGAGACTATATTAGGCTCCAAACAGACATCCACAAATTATCCTAAACAACAAAATTGTTTTGGGCTCATTTACCTTAAACTCAGCAATCACCCAGGATGCTTCCATCAGCTTGGGTCTGCAGGATAAAAGAAGAATCATATACAGGCTTTGAAAGGGAATCATTTGCTTAACTATGTAAGTCAATAGCATTGTCCCACCACCTCTATAACATAAACCCCAGACTTATTCCACAAAAAAATAACTCAGACCTTGTTTTTACTGTGCATCTATTTAAAACATGCCGAGTGTTTTTATATCCTTTGAGTTGACTACAGATTTATCAAAGCATACAGGGTATCCTCTAAAACACACACACACAAACATACATACCTGTCAGCAAAATTGAGTCTGACATTGCTACAAGTAAAACTGGTGCTTTATTGTAAGCCCCTACTTAAACTTATTCTTAATTCTCTGGGATTCTACCAAACAATCTGAATTTTCTCAAGCCTGTTAACATTTTATTCCCTTATTTTAGAAAGTTTCAGCTGAAATAATTTGTTTTCTAGGAAGAGGTGTCTTTGTTTGAATAAAATTTCCCAAATATCATACTTGAACATAAATGATTTAAACAAAAAAAATACAAAAAATTCTTCATCTAGTACACATATAAATAAAATTCAAAACTAACAACTGCAGAGGTTTAGTTTACTCAGCAAGCTGGCATATCTTTCCAGCCCCCAACAACTATTCAAAGGCTTGCTAAACCAAAAATCCCAGAAATATTTCTAACAACTTCTGAGATTTTGGCTTTTCTTCTATGAATTAATTTAATTTTCTTTAAATCCCATGTAATTTTTGGCCTCTGTACATTCCACAGCAGCAAGCTGGGATAACATGCCTTACAAAAAGGTAATCCTCTGTTCTGCACTTGCTTTACCTCTGTGCCTGAGCTATTTGCTTGTGTGCATCCTTATTCCTGTACTGTGAACAAACCCTAGTTTATGCCTCTTCCCAGACTTATACATAGCAGCTGCTAGATAGATATATATGTGTCTGTGTTTCTATCTGTGTACAAATCTGTGTTTCTATCTGTGCATCAACATCCAGGGTGCCATTGCAGATACACAGCTCCATCCAGTAGCACCAAAATCTCTTCAAAATGTGAATACTGTGCATATCTCAGATTTATGGGAGAAAAAAGGCAATTCAGACAACCACGAATTTCAAATAATTTGTGCCAAAAGATACAATGACAGGATGGCCACCATGACTGTAGGGGAGGGGGGGAAAGTGACCTTTTTCAGCTCAGAATTCAGCAAATCATTCAGATCTTGCAAAATGCTGCATCAAAACACTTCATTAAGATATATGTTCAGGAATACTTTCTTCCAGGTATTGACTGCAACACTCCAAAATCTTTGTGGAAGCTTATGCCGAAAAATTGATGTGATTTTCACATCAATCTTGCCCATTTACAGACTTGGGACCCAAAACACAAAAACATATTTCATTATCAAACTGTCGAACAGAAAAGTGCAAATTAGGTGTCTTTAAAACTGCTCAGTCAGGTAGTACAAAGGTGCTATGCTTGCAAAGGCTTTCACATAAACATTTTAATTGCATTAAATTGTGACTGAGAAATGAGGCTGGTCCTGCAGTGCATATATTATGTAAATACAAACCATATAAACATAAAATTAGAGAAAATCATGAAAATAAAGGAACTTTTTATTTTGCACCTAGGAGTGGTTCCTTTTTCAATTATGTAATAAAAGATTTATTTTAAAAAAATTTAAAAATAACAAAACCACTTAGGAAACAAGTTAAAAAAGTGTAAGGAACAATTTAACACCCTCTGGAAGAGGAAACCAGGCCATACACTAAAGATAAGTAAGTGAAGATATACTGTCTTAGCAAAGATGAAAATAAGCATATGCTGAAATATTTCCTGGAACAGGGTCTGGTCACATCTCTGCTTGCAATTCTGATATTTTTAAAGTCATTTCTGAATAAAATCTGCCTGGATATTTCAAGAAGAAAAGAAGAAAAAAAGAAGCTAATGTCAGTTTCTGTGAATGCAAAAAAGGAATTAATAGCAATACACCCAGAGTGTAATTTAATGGACAGTAATTAGTTTCTATTGATATGCATTTTTTAATAAAAGCTGTAGTAGTTGTTTGTTGAAAGAGAAATATTTTATGCTTTGTATCTGAAATCCATTTCCTGCCAATGCATTTTTTCTCTGTAATATTGCAGGAGATGTTCTGTGAAACACCTTCTCTCTTTAAACCTTGATAAAATTCTTGAGTGTGTCAAATGTAATAAGTTTTAGACAAATGACTGTCATCTCCTTGAGCAGAAGAGTTTGAAGAGAGCACAGCAAGTGTGTTTATTTGCATTAAGCACATGCATCAGTGTGGTGTGTGTGAGGAGCTCTGGTACAGCTATTTTACAGCCAGTGTGAAGAGATTTTTTTTCTATGTCACGCTAAAAAACTATAAACCTTGGTGATGTCTGTCTCATGCAATTTAACTCATTCTAATTGTTCTACAAAGAGTTCTTTTGACTTAGGAACTTCTTCAAGTCACTCTTTTCAAAAGACATATGGAAAACCCCACTCTCATGATTATTAATAATGTAGCTACTATGAGAAACTCTCAGAGTAGCAAGGAAAAAAAGCCCACAGAGACAGAACTTAATTCTATAGTGGTTGGTAGTGCTTAGTTTCATTTTCTTAAATGTTCTAGCCATTGAATAAAGAAATAATTTGAAAAGGAAATAGCATCTACAGTATTTGAACTTGCCTTTAGCATAAAATGTTTTAATGTTTTGAGTCTATCTTTGACAAGTGAAACAGACTTTACTGAATACTGGTAAGAGTTCACTTTGTAATAGAAAAGTAGTCACTCCCTGTGATCACTGTGTCTTTTTAGTATGCAGCCCAGAGGATTCAGAAAAAGATTACATTTACAATAATTAACATATATGTAAATGGAGATCATGGCTATGAATGATAAATTTTCATAGCAATTTAAACCTTGTTCAAATTAATCAACCATACAGACACTTGATTAATGAAAGGCAGCGTCACTTTAAAATGCAACATGTTAATACATATTACTGTTATCGCTGATCAAAGAATCTTTAAACATAAACCAATTAAAACAAAGTTCAATCTACATTTTTTACTGGTTTAATTCCTACAGAATTATAAGAGTATTATAAAAATTTACGAATTTTATTCTCCTTCATATCTATTTACTAAATTGACTGTACTACAGAATCACACAAGTAATTCTGCTACTTCATTAATATGATTGGATGTGAAAACTACCAGATTAGTTTTTCAATCTAAGCATATACATAATGGCTGATTGCAAAGTGGGCAAAATGCATCCAATTTCATTCTTCATTTGTAAAACCAGTAACTTGCATCTCATCTCTCCTCAATTCAGTCGTCAACAGAGCAGCCAGGCAGGAGCTTTGAGTGACTGATTGCAAGGGAGCTGCTTGGGAAGACTGCCTTTGTGGCACCTTCCCAACACCACCTATTTTATAGAAACAAGCAAGGCTAGAGGGTTTTGTGGCAATGGCAGATTTTTGCAGAGGTCATCCAGGTGTATAAATAAGTTTTGCTAATTTAAATTCTTTTCTTATACAATGATATGTGCTTTGTCATACAGCTCTTCTTCACTTAACTGGAAAATTTTACATGTATTTTTCATAAATATATCTAGATAGTTGCAATCTCTTTATTGCTACTAATGAAAAGGCTCACTAACTTCTAAGGTGTACAACATTGCTCCCTTTTCCTCGTGATCAGGAAAACCTAGTAAAAATATATAGCACATTTCAAATTGTTGCCTTAATGAAGACTTAGGTGCTGTGATCATGAGAAGAGAACGTATGTCATGAGGAGACCTAAAAGGATTAGCTGACCTCTTTTACTTTTTTTTCAAAATGTGTCTTCAACACACCTTACATATCAGAATTTGTATGTCCAAATACTGAGCTTGACTGTAAGTGGAAGTATTGGTACAGGAGTAAGAGACAACCAAAGTAAAAACATTACTTTTACAAAAGAAATAGAGATGGCATAGAGGTGAATTTGGGAAATGCATCCAGTGGGGCATAAGGATACATGCAAAGTATCCTTGTCTTTATGAGAGCTCCCACACATGTGAGCACTACTCAGATTTCAATATTAGGAACCAAAAATGCAACAAAATCAGTTTACTAACCACAGGGAGTATAATAATTGACCTGTTCCCTTCCCCTGTGGTAAAATGAGTTTCTGGTGCTAAATACAGTCCTTGGGAGAAGAAATAGCTGTTAATGTTTTCCAGACACGACAATATGATAATAAAATAGTGCATTCCTGCAGACAAGCTTGCACAGATGCAGCCCACACTAGTGATGGCAGTAATATGCAGTGTGCAGAGCCCCAAAGGAGTTACATTTTTCTTACATATGTACATTTTGCCAGAAATCTGCCCAAAAATCCATCATTCTGTTGGAGCATTTCAAACCAGTGAAAACTTCAAACACAGCAGTCTCTTGAAAGAATCCTCTGTAGATACTCAGACTGTCCCAGCTACAGAGAACCTCACAAAACCTGAAGCAGCTCATGCTTTAGGCCACCTCGGGATCAAGTTTGGACCATGTAACTTTTCCAGTTTGTTGAATTTCACAGAAGATTGAGATTATATTTGCTTTACTGCTGTCTGGGCCACATCTCAGTGGCCTTGAGACCAGCCCTGAGGTCAGTTTTGCCACTTCCTGATTTGCTGCCCTGTGCCCTGAATTGGTGCTGTGGCCCAGCTTTGGCTTTTTCATGGAAATGCTCATCTGTGTCCTGCACACAGCCAGGGCTTTCCCCGCTGTGCACTCAGACCCCCACACCCCATTCCTCTCCCACAACTCTCCCATTTCTCTCCCATAACTCTCCACCTCTCCCTTCTGGCTTTGTGAATGCACAGCCTGCTTGGGAAGCCTCCCTGCAGCAGCAGCAGTTGGCACGGGTGGTCAGGCTGCCTACAAGCAAAAGGACAATGGCAACAGGAGACCTAATCTCTAAAACATATGCAGAAAAAAGCAGATTCAAAAAATTGCTGTGCCTAGAAGAAACAAGAACTCTGTTGCCTTCAGGTGCTCTATGATTGGTGAAGAAAAATCACCATGTTAGCAGGTGCCTTGGGTTAAATTATTCACATACAATAATTTATTTGTTCACATTTTCAATAATTTTTTGTTTTACTTTATATATTCTCTTTAATATTGTGGTTTTCTACTATCCAGGTGCTTGACAGGTTGGAGGAAAGCTTGTAAATGCTTTGCACAGCTGACCTACTGAGTCTGAAGTGACTGAGAGGGAGCCCACAACTATTTCATCTGACTTCTGTTGGTCAACACACTCCTCTGAAAGTGCTGCATAAAACATAGCTAAGGACAGCTTTTAGACTCTGGAAAGGCACCAGAGCTGCTCCTTCTCACCTCCTTGAGTAGGGTGAATAGTAAGGATGAATATGCTTCAGCTGGACTACTCTTTAGGAATACTCTTAAATAAATATTGTAAAAAAGATGGCAATATTCTAGATATCTCATAATTGCTTTTGATTTCCTCTCTTAGCTATATACTGGCATTATAGTTCCTCAATCACTTCTTCATCCTGGATGTATTTGTAACCTCTCACACCAATCTTATTTAGCCATTTGATTTGGAAAGGGAGCACTTGCCTGGCAGCTGGGTTGGGTTATCTTACACTTGGGGTTTAGGTTAAATATCTATCTTCTTGTAACCTACGACTGATCTTCTACAAACTTTTTTCCCCTCACAAGTGCCAATAGAGGCTGCTGAAGGAGGAGAAAATGTTTGTTTGGGACCAGAAGCAGGAGGAATTTTCATTCTGTTCACAGCACAAGGTATGCTCAGCTTTTAAGGTAGTGTGTGTATTTGTTGGCTTGCAATTTTTAAGCATGTGTTTTAGCAGGGAGCAGAAGTGGAGACACAGCAATAGTCTAACAAAGAAAGATCCATTAACTTGAGTCTTTTTCTTTTCTACCAGACTGCAGTTTGCTCACTAATTGAGGAGTGGTAGTTCTTGGTAGCTGGAAAACAGAGCTCCAACCTGGCATCAATCTTCTTTTGATGGAAGTCAGTGGCAGCCATGGGCTATTTTGACACTTGACTGCTTGTCACCCAGCATTGGTATCCAGCCTTACTAACCCCTGCCAGAGCTGCAACTACTTTCAGTGAAGGAGATTTTGAAGCAGAAATATTGACAAGTCATCCAAGACTGGCCTAAGCCGTGAAATGATGGCATTGACAACATCCTGTTTGAGTGCTACAGAAGTGCTTGGAACATACATTTTTTATACCTCCTTAAGAGTAAAATATAAGCTCCAGAAATTGTTTTCGACAAATTTGGGAATATGTGCTGATATCTCAGGATCAATTTTTAGAGTGTATAGAGAGGTAAGGTCATTGGTCAAGCAGATATATTTCCCCTGTATACCTACATTTGAAAGTCAGCAGGAGATTTCTCAACCCAGTTTTATCATTCCTTTTCTTAAGCTGAGAAAGACATTGGAAACTCAGCTTTACCATTGCATTTCTGTATCCAAATACCAAAAAAATTGGACATGTATTTTCCCAACTGGCTTCTTATTGCATTAGACAATGCTGTGCTACTGTGTTCAATTGAATACTGATAGTTTTTACTGCACTTATATTGGCCAATTTTGTGAACATTTGGTGATGTTACTCTCCAGGTGTTGAGTTCTGCTGCATGAAGACCCAAATTCAGTATCTCTCTATTAAAGTTCAATCTTTACAATAAATTTTAAAGGATGTTTTCATTAGATTTCAGGGGGAAACCACATGAGTAAAGAGAGATACAAATTTAATAGATGTAAGCCTTGTTTCTCACAAGCTGAAGCTGTAAATACACTGGTTGCTAACTGGATTCTGCCAGAAGGAAAACACATTCTGCTTTCAAAATATCTACATAAGGAAAAAGCAGCTATACAAGCTACCTAGCTTGAGGACATCACTGGCTGTGCAAAACAGGTCCCTCTCACTCAGGTTTCTCCAGCTTTGTTTGAATTAATTTTATCCTCCAAAAAGTCTGAGATTGTGACTGGAAGAGAATTATACCGTGTGAGAAGCTTTAATTTTGAGTGCCGAATGAAACACGTACTTGAAGTCCTGCATTACATCACAACCTCTGAACTCTTAAAAAAAAGCTCAAGGGGCATGAAACCAAACCATTCTCTGCAAAACCAGTGCTAGGAAAGTAACCAGGGAGTGTCACCCTCAGACAAAGGTACCCTGGCAGGCCAACGGGAGTGCACACGGGCTGTTCCAGGTCCAGGTCCCCACCTCAGCCCTCTTGATTGTCTCTGTGCGGGCAGAGAATTCCCCGCCCTGCGCGCAGCGCGCTCCGGGAGCGGACGGTGTTTGCGCGGAGGACACTTCCTTCACGGATCTGAAATCTGCCTGGCAAGAAGTTCGGAATCAAACATAAAACCAACAGACATTATTCTGCCTGCAGCAGAAATGTAGAGTTCAAACAGATTTGTTGAAATGTATTTAGGAATTGTGGTAAGATATTTTAGAACATTGTAGCACACATGTGTTAGTACAAACCCAGCCAATTAGGGCAAAACATTCTGGATGTTTTATTCCCGTTAACCCAAACATCAACAAGCAATCTCTTCTGGGTTACTGCTAAGATGTCAGTGTCCTAGATTTCCATTTTAAGTGCTGAATGAAAAAAATAATTTTGCCTAAAAATTTAGATTACAGAATGACCCAGACTAAATTCGATTAAAATTGCAAAAGTTGCAGTTGAAAATATTTTAAGAATTTGTTTTCTATAAAATATGTTAGTGGGAAATTCATGTAAATCTATCTCTTTTTTTCTGACCTGGTAATATAAAAACAGTAATCGAAATGTTAAATTCTTAAGCTGTGGTTTTTATATTTAGGATAAAAATCTGGAATTTAGTAAAACTTAAATTCAGTTAGGTCTAAAGATTCCAATTAATTTTACTGAAGTAAGAATTCAGAAGTGAAAGAATCTCTCGGAGCCTTTGCAATCCTAGACAAATTTTCCTATCCTACAACTTTCCTAAGAGCCACACATTCAAATCTATAATTTCTTTTATTGACCCACAGAATTGCTGTGATAATTTTATTCATTTAACCATTTAAGACCCTGATATATTTGCCTGTGGTTATGTATTGTGACTACAACACTGAAAGCAGAAAAGCAGCAGGTGTATCAGCCTCCCTGCCTTGTGGCACCCGGGGAGAACTGGAGGGCTCTCCCTGGGCTCTCCCAGCAGCCCCAGCCCCAAGCACAGCCAAAGGCAGGGCAGCCCAAGAGCCCTGGGACCAGTGAAGTTGAGAGGCAGAAATGGTGTTATTGACAACAAGGGACGGCAGATATATAAAATATATAATATATATAAATATATTATATATTTATAAATATATAAAATACCCAGGTTTGTTAGCCTGGGTATTTTACACAGGAGGCTGACCCAGAGGAAAGGACAGCCATGAGCTCCTTAGGAGGGCCAAGGCAAGGGGAGCTCTGTACACCAGATAGGGAGCCAGAGAGAGGTACACATTCACAACCCAATCCATTACTTTAGGATCAGGATTAAGTTTTTCGTTCCAACAGAAATGTTGGGGGATTATTAAAAATGCTGTTTAATTGCTGTTACTACCAGCTCTGTTAAAGTGTCAAATCTCTTGTTTCTCATTTATTATGGAACAAAAGACCAATCATTTAAAATACTCCTTTGTCACCAAGACCTATAAGACAAACTGCTGCCCTACTCCTTTCCTATTAGGGCAAAAGAAAACAAAATATTCTCATCCAACTACACTAGAAAGGTGATCTTGTTGAAATAGCTAGGAGCTATGATTTGGGAGCATCTATGCTCAATATTCATTCTTTGCCAGAATGTTTGGGGTTTTTGTAAGTCTGCACTATCAGGAAGTGTAAAA
This sequence comes from Haemorhous mexicanus, assembly GCF_027477595.1. Classification (NCBI taxonomy): domain Eukaryota; kingdom Metazoa; phylum Chordata; class Aves; order Passeriformes; family Fringillidae; genus Haemorhous; species Haemorhous mexicanus. The sequence goes on from NC_082348.1 coordinate 17,505,235, forward strand.
TCCACAGTTTCCATGCACAGGCCTTTTACCCATTTCTCTCTACAGTTGCATCCATAGGCCTGAGGAAGAGTCCTATGGATGCAACTGGGATGAGGCTAGGATTTCTGGTATCATGTTACCCAAGCCTCCACCAAGAGGCTCTTACCACAAAGGTACTTTCATGATTACTGTTACTTGTGGAACTGCAAAGCATCAGAAACTGTAAAAAGGGGGTGGGGTTTTTTTGTTCATTTGTTTTGAGGAAGAAAAGAAAAAAAGCTAATAAAAACCCACCACAAAACTTACTCCAGTCAAATCTTTAGTTATTCTTCCAATGTATAACAGGGCCCAGTCTGAACTCATACCTCAATAGATTACAATCCACAGCATCTCACATTTGGCAAAAGTGCCAATTCCTCAGAGCTACAAAGAACAATATATATACTTAAGTCCATACTCACCTCAATCAGTCTGTGTCTGCGCATTCTGTGGGGGATTTAGAGGATGCACAGGTCATTGTATCAGAGAATTGAAGAGACATATTACAGTACATTATGCTGGGCTTCACCTGGGCTGGACACACATGAAAGAGAACTCAGCTGCCACAGCTCCCTTTGTATCTCCGTTTTTCAAATTCTGAAAACAAGCTGAAAAGGAGAAAAGAGACTCAACTTTTTTAAACCCAGAAAACTACTGAATAAAGACATAATCACCGGTTTGAATGAAGGTAAACAATGTTATCATCAAATTACAGGCACTTTTAAACTAAATATTCTGAATGTGGTATTTCCATGTTAGTGGAAAATTTGTTTCCATCTACATTAATTACATTACAGAGATTTAATGGAATGCCTAGTTAAATTGTTAGAAGAATAGGTAATATCCATATAAAAAGAAAAGAATAAAATATGGCACCTGGCAAGGTTTTAAGTTAAAAGCTTACTGTTACTTATTTTGTATTGAATTTGTACAAATGACTCAAGAAGATGTAAAATACAAATGAGAAAAAAAAAATCCTATAACAAAGGAAAAATTACAGAGTAGGGTTTACCAGCCATTCAGGTTTGCATTTCAACAAAACAACCTATATCTTGGATTTGTGTGGAACTGGTTTTGAATTTAGAAATAATATCTGCACTAGATGTAAATTAGATGCAATACTAAAAGCCATCATTCTTATTCTTCCACAGGTTTAGGGAAACCTGATTCTTCCACACCAGATCATTGCCCTTTGTGGGCACATACATGCCTCAGCCAAAACATACTCAACTTCTAGATATGGTTCTGGGACTGGAGGGTGATTCTGGGAAGCACTGAGAGCCATCAGCCCAAATTACTTCTATGAGAATTGCAGACAAAAGGCTCCTCATGCACTCAGGGAGCAGAGAAAAGATGAAGTTGTTAATAGTAAACTCCAGCTTATTATAAATATGAAAATGTCTACAGATAAATTTTTGAAAGCAATTTGGTGCCTTCTCTCTCTTAATTTAAAATTTCTTCTTCTTCAGGAAAGCTGATTGTGCAGCTGAGTCATGTGCCTTTTCATAGATATAAACAAACTATTTCAATTTTCATTTCTTCAAGGTGATAAACTGGAAAGCTGGTGAGTTTAGCTGGAATGCCATAAGTATATTCATGAAAGTAAAGAGCCAGATTCTGTCATTGAGGAAATGTGTTTGTGAGAAGGTGAGCAGCCACGGAGGAAGTACTCAACAAATTCTGGTTTAAATCTTTCATCTCTTTATTTTACTAGTTCAAGAGAAAGACATCACTCCTATACTCCTATTTAACAGTTGGTAATTCAACAGAGGGAGTGAATCCTTTGATTCCCAGGACTATGTTCACTAGTGACTGGAGCTGCACCATTAGCCACATGGTGAAGGGGTTCTCACCAGACAGCAGTAGCTGCTGCAAAGGCTATTAATTTCATTTATCTTCTGTAAAAGACCTCACCATCCTTAATATGTTTAATACTTTTTTAAAATTTTACTTACTGCCTTGTTGCCTTCCCCAACTCAGTCTAGCTTGTCTTTCTGTTGTGAAGCAGTTTTGTGTGAGAATTAATTTTGGCATTTTTGTAGGTTATCTACCACTAGGCCACAGGAAAGACTAAGTTGTTCTCTTGCTTTGTGGTCTCCAGATGGTGGAGGGTGAAAAGTTACGTGAATTGAGGAATTCTGGAGAAGGAAGTAAACACTGCCTTGTCATAAAATATTACTTTTCCATCTTTTAAATTACCCCCATGGTGTGGTTCATGTAGCTCAGTGGTGACCCTGAGCAAAGTAGATGTTAATAACTTCTCAGTGAGAACACCTTGCTTTGAGCAGTTTGAGTGGGGGCCAGAGCCTGCAGCTGGCAGGCAGGGCAGAGGTGCAGAGCAGTGCTCCTGGTGAGAGGGACAGTCCCTCGCTCCCCTGGAGCACTGCTGTGACCTGCCCTGCTGCTGTGCAGCCCTCTTGATGGGTGCTGACAAATCCTGGCTCAACTGAAGCCCAGAAGGACCAGTCAGTTCAAAAGGCACCAGAAGACCCACCTGTGCTCCAGGTGGACTGGGACCAATGTGTCCTCACACAGAGCCACAGCTCCAGCCTCCCAACAGTGAAGTAAAGATCGCTCAAGGGCGCCAGCAACCTCTGCAGATGGCGTGGGCAGGCCCAATGGCAGCCTCTGTCCATGGCCTTACCCTGTGTCATGGAGAACACTCTGCCCACTGACAATCTCCTGAACTGCTGCTGTTTGCAGCTTCAGGTGCCTACAATTCAGGCAAGGAAGGTGGAGGGAAACCTTGTGAAAACCATCAGGACCTGCCAGGTTTTCTTTTCCATATTCATTTATGTACAATGATTAGCTCGTTCTTCTCAAATGCCAGGGATGTATTGCTCACTGGAGGAACTTCAGTACCCAGCAGTCTTTAATGTAAAAGGCAAACCTTTCCACTAATGAGCAGTTTGTCTGGTGTTCTTAACCTTATCAGCAGCTCCTGAAGTGATAAAGGCTTAGCTATTATGCACTGAAAGGTGTTGATAATTCTCAATCTTCATGCAGAAAAAGGCTCTTTTTTTGTCACTTCTTAGACTCTACTGTTAAACTTCCCAGACTGCTTACAAATTACCTTGCCCGTTCTGCAAAGCAGACAGCTGGATGCGTTGGTGGGCAGTCGGCAGGTGGAGCCTCCTCTTGTCAGGACAAAAATGATACCTGCTGTTAACAGAAAAAGAACACTGTGCAGTTTAATGATTTAGACCTGTTCTAGAAAACGACCAGAGCTCTGAGTAGCTGGCCCAAAAAAAAAAAACAAAAAACAAAACAAACCAAAAAACACACACACAAAAAAGGCTGAAAATAGAAACAAACACGGGTGGCAAAGCCAGTGTGAATCCCTACCTATGGCACAGTAGCCGAAGCAGGTTATGAGAGCTGCACTATACTCCCTGTGTGTCTGACAGGGAAAAACGAGGGGGAGAAAAAAAAGGAGCACAGCCAGTTTAGGCTTAGCTTTGCAGGGTTATGGAGTGAAGAACACAGGACATCATTGTGTCTGTGTAGCTGCAAGAGAAACAATAAAAGCTTGATCAGCTGAATGCTTAAATATGGCTGAATGTTTGATGAGATGAAGATGTAATTTTGTCTATGCTCCCCAAGGGTCTGGATTAAATATGACTACAGGGCCTAATCAAATAGCTAGTCACTGAACAACAGTCCCAACTGCATTTTTCATTCCAGGCATGCTGGGCTGCCCCCCCTCCTCATCCAAGTACATTACTTATTCACTGGTTTGTCAGCACTGTGCATTATTAGCGCTTGAGAGATAAAACTTTAAGTGTTGCTCCCAATTAGCACAACAGTGACCACGCACCATGCTCTGTGCTTAATGCCTGCTCTCAGAGAGGAGCTGGTTTTGAAGGTCTGAGGTGGAGGAGAAAAAAAAATGAAACAGCTTAAGCATTCATTTTGAGTGGAGAGACAGCTCCTATTAACATTTAACAGCATTTGTGCAACTTGGTGCGGAGGTTATGATGCAAATGAGGAGGAATTAAAAGTGGCCAGGGGTTTGTCATTGATGGATTGCAGTCTGGTGGTGTTCACACTTCTGCCGTGTCCATCAGAAGCGATTACTGTGTAATTAAACCTTATTTCTCGACTCTTCAGTGCATAATTACTTTGTGAATGTAACCATCATCTAAAAAAGCTACCAAAATGCTTTAGCATTTAGTCTAGCAGTCATTTCCCTAGCTTGTGTCAGATATAACCATCAGACAGTGCAAAAGAACTGTCACTTTTAATAAGAGGCAAAAAATTAAATGAAACAGTATGCTTATTACAGGAAAATTAGGCGTTCAAGTGGTAGAGTCCTTTTCTGCTATTTGCATAATTTATTCTTTTTTGTCCCTCACACCAGAAGCTTCAGGCAATTTTCTTCACATTTAAATAGATCGCACATTTAAGGCTACTTAAGGAAAATTATCACTTTGCATATTTTAATTGTTGTGAAGAAAGTGAATAGAAGAGGTCTGCAGCTTGGGCTCTTGAGTCAGTCAGATGCTCAACTCTCTGATTCTGGAGCTCCCCACTGCTCCACTAGAGATAACCCTACAGTTCACAGCCATCCACTTGCATTTCATCAGCATGCAAATGCAGCTCCAAGCACTACAATAAGTGGGTCTTTGATATTTACAAACTAGCCACTAATAACTAAAATGTAATTTGTTTGACATAACTTTAGATTCTCTTATCTGACTGCCTTTAAAAAAAACAGATAAGTCTTTTAGCTTTACAAAACCTAAGATATCATCCATTCAAACTGCAGCCTGCCCTATAAAGTCTGAAAGCATTATTCGTGGTGAAATCATGTCAGGTTCTCTTGTCAGTGGAGTTTCAGCAACACATCTTTCTAATTTCATTTTCAATTCTTTTGTTTAATTTGTACTCCTCCCCACCTTAATCAAATGAAATGAAAATTCAAATAAGACTTGGAGCAGAAAGCCCATTTTCCTTTTACCTAAGGAAATACATCTATTAGTCTGATGTTATAGAGAAAGGCATGTCCCAGTCACCAAGGCAAGGATGCTCACTTTACCCTACTCTGCGTGAGAATCTGGAAAGCAAAGACAGAGAGTTGGGGTTAGGGTACAGACCTTTACAAAGCAAGATGCTGTAAACAGACTGATGACTATACAAATTCAGTTAATTATAAAGCTAATGAAAAATTTAAAGGGAGTCCTAATGAAAAATTTGATCAAATGTTACTCAGATTATCTTTTCAAGTAATTAAGTGGTCTGGAAAAAAAAGGTTCCCCAAGGTACATTTTAGCTTGTGATCTTTTTCACTCAGAAAAAAAAAAAGTTAGAAAAGAGTGAAAGTAAGTTTTCCATAAGCCATGGTCTTTCAACATGGCAAAATATAGATTTCATTAGATCAGCATCACTTTTGTTTTATTCTCAGTGTCCATTCCCTTTGGCTACTGGTCATTTTAATACTTAACTGACTGTAAATACACACTCATGGCATTATTAATATCCCCATAATTTCCATTATCACATCTTTGCAGATTCCCAAAAGTCATGCAGATTAATTTACAAAAAACCAAAAACCAAACTTCAAAGTACGATCATGTCCTGTCATTTGTGAAACAAACAAACAAACAAACAAACAATTTCCCCCACCCCCAACCATCATTGCAGTAAAATGCATATTTTGGACATGGAAGGGAATATGGATAAGCAGGTTCATCATTTTTAGGTTCTAGAAAGATGGCATGGAAATTACAGTTTTTTCAGGACAATCTGATAACTTAGAGGTACTGGAAGAAAAAAGGGTCCAGTATTTAAAGCTCATATGAATGAACCCATGCATCCATAAACTTTCTTGTGTATATCCAAAATACTAACAAAAATAACATGCACAGGATAATGAGGAATGGGCCCTACACCCCTGCCGATTAAGTACAGACTAAATTCTGTTTCCAATTACACAGAATGACAACTGAGGTAACTTTTATGACTGTGCATTACTGTGACTAAGGTTCACACCTATATGGAAATTCAAGACATGCAGGTATAAGAAATACTTATGTATAAACAGAGGTAGAACTTCCTTTATTCTAAACAAAACCATTCTTTGGAAACTCTTCTACCCCTCTTCTGCTCTGCTCTCTGCCTTTCCAAATTCCTCAAGATTTGTTGCTTTAGAAGTAAAGCAGCACAATAAATTACAGCACAGCCAAGTCCCATAACAAACTCCTTCACTCCTAGATGTGATGAAGAAAGGACATAGGCTTCCTCAGAATTTCACCACAATTTCAGCAGCTATTCCCTCTTAGGATGGCAATACATACACAGATGTAGTGTCTGGTGGATCTCTGCTGAGCTACCAAGACAGCACTCAGCAACGTGTATGAATAAGAATTCTAATTAGTACTGCTCAGTGCCTGCAGTGCTTTGGAGGAGGAATAAAAATCTTATTATTTATTTTCATGTCCTCTTTTTCAGTGAACATTTATCATTAGAGTTTTAATTCACAGATATAACAATAAAATTAAAGTTTTTAGACTCAGCAAGAAAAACAGTAATTGTGGGAAAACTTCTATATTAGAACTTAGAATTTTAAAAATATAATATTAAATTATCATTAGAGTATGCTTGTACCATGATATGGGCTTCACAATAGGATCAAACTGAAATACTGCTAAAAGCTTGAGGGGCTTTCATCTGTCCTAGCCCCCACTCACAGGCCTCTGCCTGTAGCTGGGTTATTCAGGCAGAGGCAGAATCGAGGTCCTCGGCACACACAGCTCATCCAAGAGAAGCCGCAACTGTAAATGCAAATCCACTGGAAAAGCTGCCTTAAGCAGTGAGGCTGGCTCAGAGTATGCACCCCATGAGTGGGGGAAGCTGTTGATACAGCTGCATCCACTCTCCATGCTCTTTGCAGGCAGAGTGTGTTACTTTGCTGTCCCAGTCAACAGCTTAACGCGGCTCCAGCCCCTGAACAGCGCTTCTTTCATTCCCCAGGCAGTTCTTTTCCAAGTGTTGCCACACTCTGGATCATGCTTCATCTCTTGTTGAAGCAATTCACTTTTTGCCACTGATATTCTGTAGGAATGTTTGATTTTCTGTTTGAAAAGAGCAGGAAGGAGCAGAGCAGGAAAAGGCAGAACACTACCAATACGGACTTCTCTGAGGCATGAACAGAACTGCTTCTAATACAGAAAGCAGAATTTTGACAAGATTTTATGAAGAACATTTATACCAATATTTTTTCTGCTTGTTCCAACAATTGCTTTCCAATTACAGTGGGAACTACTTTATTCTATTAAAGAATGCTTTTACTGGAATTTGAAACTACTCCTGAGTTCCTAAAATCCATCTCTATATTCCAACTAAAGTTTTACTTTTTGAACCTCAGGACAAACACACCCACAAATAACCACAGACCACAGCACAAGGTACGGCAGGAGCCTGCTGGGAGATCAGGATGCCCACACCCCCACCTGGGTCCAGGCTCAGGAAAAGCCATCTCAGGAGAAGCAGTTTTTGCATTTCACATGTCAGAGAGAACCCCCCCCCCCCCCCTTCCCCAATGGTAGCCCCCCCTGAGCAGCGCCACTGTCACTTAAGCCCTTGTGATAGCGCACGATTTTGTTACGCTGCGTTTGAAAAGAGCCGGCAATTAAACCCGCGCGCGCTCTGCTCGCAATGATAACGCGCGGTCTGGCGCGGCCATCCGAGAGAGACTGGGAGCTCATTTCGGTTTGGTCCTGCGGATCCTTTAAACACACAAAAATGCTTGAGCAGCACTTTTCAAGGTACAATGTAAACCAGCTTTGCCAGAGAGAATGTCACTTGAAATGGTAGATATATCGATGGAATCACAGAATCTGCTTAACAAACAATATGGGAATTCAGGTTTTTCTTGTCCGCTTTATAATAATTCTTTTAAAAAGTTACGGTAATGTTATCAAATTCAACAAAATAACAGCAGAGATAAGATATCAGTAAATGGTTAAACCTCATTTCCTTGCCTTGTGACTATTTAAAAGCAATATTGCTGTGCAACTAATTTTATGTGAGGAATAGTTGCTCCTGTGTTCCCAATAAAACTCTGCCTGCATTTTATGTGCATTCCTCGGTGCTGGGCACAGGCTGCCTCCCTCGCTCGGGGCCCTGGCGTCCCCCAGCCGAGCCAGCAGGGCTTTACTCCAGCTCTGGCTGTCAGAGCAGGGAGCCTCGAGGTACCGAAAAGGGAACGAGAAACCAAACACTGCGGTTATAGGGCATGCTAGAAAAACAACAAAAAACCCCAAAGAAGTAAAATTCCGCAAAATGCAAATACTCATGTATCCTCAAGCTTACCCCATTTCATCAGGCATTTGAAATGAGCTGCGTTTTCCCTGAACCACAGTTTAAGGTAAAGCACTGAAGCTTTATCTGCCAGCTCTGATACAAGTGTTACGTTATAGCTGGAGGAAAACAATGGCAGGAGAATAACTTCACTCTCCAAAACCGTAAGCCACCCTTTGGTGTACTGTTTGTGATTTCTGACATCATCACAAGTCCAGCATCTGCCCTATGCAAAATGCCTGCAGATTGAAAAACTCATCAATCGGTGCTATAGTCTGCAAATAGTTTTGGTGTCAGCTTGGCAACTGTGACTCATGCTGTCGGACAAGTGAAAAGAAAGCCACAGTCAGCAGCTATTCAGCAGCAAATCA